>NC_091621.1:24521006-29521006 GCF_027580195.1 Bos mutus | reverse complement strand
TTGACTAGATGGACCTTTGTTGGCAAAGTAATGTCTCTGCTTTTTAATATGCTATCTAGGTTTTTTAAAGCTTTTCTTCCGAGGAGTAAATGTCTTTTAATTTCATGGCTGCAATCATCATCTGCAGTGATTTTGGAGCCCAAGAAAATGAAATCTGTCACTGTTTCCATTGTTTTCCCATCTATTTGCCATGAAGTGATGGGACCAGATGTTATGATCTTACTCTTTTTGATGTTGAGTTTTAAGCCAACTTTTTCACTCTCCTCTTTCACTTTCATCAAGAGGTTCTTTAGTTCTTCTTCACTTTCTGCCATAGGGTGGTGTCATCTGCATATCTGAGGTTATTGATATTTCTCCCGGCAATCTTGATTCCAGCTTGTGCTTCCTCCAGCCCAGCATTTCGCATGATGTACTCTACATATAAGTTAAATAAGCAGGGTGACAATATACAGCCTTGACAATATACCTCCTTTCCCAATTTGGAACCAGTCTGTTTTTCCATGTCTGGTTCTAACTGTTGCTTCTTGACCTACATACAGATTTTTCAGCAGGCAGGTAAGGTGGTCTGGTATTCCCATCTCTTGAAGACTTTTTTACAGTTTGTTGTGATCCATACAATCAAAGGCTTTAGTGAAGTCAATGAAGCAGAAGTAGATGTTTTTCTGAAATTCTTTTGCTTTTTCTATGTTCAAATGGGTGTTGGCAATTTGATCTCTGGTTCTCTGCCTATTCTAAATCCAGCTTGAACATCTGGAAGTTCTCGGATTCACATACTGTTGAAGCCTAGCTTGGAGAATTTTGAGCATTACTTTGCTAGCATGTGAAAAAAATTAGCATTACTTTGCTAGCATGTGAAATGAGTACAGTTTGCACTTCCTTAGTTGTTATAAAAAGCAAAACAGAAAACCTCACTCCTTTCTTTGACCCCCATCCAACTTCTTCCAATACTTCTTGTGTCTTGCTTCATTATTTCATCCATTTATTGTCATATTTCTTTTCAAAATTCCCAATTTATAGGTGACTGCTGCTGTTGACCATGTTTTAACCTTATGCCAGTAAATGGAAAACTGGCTTTAGAAAATCTGAATGTCTGCCCTCCTGCTCTTCCAGCTTATTGTTCTTCATCAGTTCTTCAAACCTGTCTGCAATCCTGGTCTCTGTGGTCATCCTTACCTTCAGTTTGGAGTGTGCCTTCAGACATTCCCAAATGTGCTATTAATTACAGAGATTTATTTAAGCATGGCCATTCCACCATGGCCTTCAAAGCACATCTCATTTAACTTCAAAAATGAACCCAAGAGTCAGAAAAGAGATACTCTTTAGCCTCATTTTTTAAAAATAAGTAAACAAAAAATTCAAGATATAAAATATCTTGTCTGATAACATTTAGCTAAGAAAACTGACAAAGTAGACCTCTTTGGCATCTGAGACTTCTGATTTCTAACTCAAGGTATGACTCTTGATTAAAAGTAAATAAGTTTTTGGAATATGTTTATTGCAAAATTCTAGACAAAAACATAGCTCTTTGAAAATTCTTTGTCAATGAAAAATGCAGTGACACCACAATTTTTAAAACACTGGTTAACATGAAGGACAGCTGTTTCATGAATAGAGTGATATTTTCAGCAGTTGTCTTAATATAATATGAGGAACATAGAGATGTTGCCTCATTCCAAAATATCTATCTATAGACGGTGCCTAAAATGTCTCTGTGTGGCAAATGGCTAAAACACTACTATTAGAGAGACAATCTTTTTGTCTAAAGAGCTATTCTTTTCAAGTTTCTGGAGCCTAGAGTTGAGAGGTGAGAAGTGTGTATGTATTAGTCACTCAGTCATGTTCAACTCTCTGAGACCCCATGGACTATAGCCCACCAGCCTCCTCTGTCCATGGGGTTCTCCAGATAAGAATACTGACGTGAGTAGCCATTCCCTTCTCCAAGGGATAGTCCCAATTCAAGGATTGAACCCGTGTCTCTTGCATCGCAGGCAGATTCTTTAGCTTCTGAGCCACCAGGGAAACCCCTATATCTTCCTGGCTATTAGCACATTAAACAGGGTGACCTAGCCTTTTCCAGCTTAGGGTATGTTAGCTAGACAGTGTAAGTCCACACATCAGGAAGGCATTCAGAACTGAGGTTTTGATGAAGGGGAATTGAAGAGAGGGCCCCAGAAGAGGCTCTGCCATTGAAGAGACTGCCAGACAGCTCTGTGCACTGCGAAGGTGAGAGGCAGAAGACACCTCTGGCAAGAGCAGCTACCTGATTTGCAGGGACCAGTAAAAATGAAAATGTGGAGCCCTATTTTAAAAAATGATTAACTCAAGATGGTGACAGCAGAGCATGAAACCAATACAGGGTCTTCCCCAGCACAGGGAAAGAGGTTGACGTGACTGAGCGTGTCAAACCGATGGAGTCGTCCCTGTCAAGGGATATTTCAGGGTGGGTGTTTGTAAGTGGGTGTGAATTCTGTGTGCTGTGGAACATTCACCCAAGGTCTCTGCTCCGAGAAGTCCCCCTGAATCACACATGCGTTCATGTGTTTGACAAAGATTTACTGAACGTTACTGCTGAACATGCATCAGGTGCCTGGGGAGCATGCGTGCATGCTGAGTCACCTCAGTCGTGTCCAACTCTTTGTGACCTTGTGGACTGTAGCCCGCCAGGCTCCACTTGCCTGTCCATGGGATTCTCCCAGCAAAAATACTGGAGTGGGTTGCCATGTCCTTCTCCAGGGGATCTTCCCCACCCAGGGATCAAATCTGTATCTCTTACATCTCCTGCATTGGCAGGTGGATTCTTTGCCACTAGCACCACCTGGGAAGCCCCTACTTTGGGTAGAGAAAGATGGATTTCTTAACAGACTTTTCCAGACTGTGGTTCTCAGGGCCTCTTTTTTTTGGTAAAGTTTTTTTAAAATTATTTATTTTATTTTTGGCTGCACTTGGCCTTCGTTGCTGCTCCAGGACTCTCTCTAGTTGTGGTGGCTGGGCTTCTCATTGTGGTGACTTCTCTTGCTGCAGAGCACAGGCGTTAGGTGTGCGGACTTCAGTAGCTGCAGCATGCAGGCTCAGTAGTTGTGCTGCACAGGCTTCATTGCCCTGAGGCATGTGAAATCTTTCTGGACCAGGGATCGAACCATGTCCCCTGTATTGGCAGGCAGATTCTTAACCACTGGACCACCAGGGAAGTCCCTCAGGGCACATTTTAATGATTAGTTAAACTCTGAGAACCTGCTGCATGTCAGATTAGCTACAGTACAGATTAGCCTATATTCAGGCAAAAAATAAATAAATAAATAAAAGTTTCTCAATTTTGAGGGAAAAAATCTGTATACTATGTTTCTTAGAACCCGTCTCCACCTGGATAGTCACAAAAAGTATTAAAGTGTTAAAGGATACAAAGCATCCCCCAGCATGGTAATCCATTTCACTTAGTTGAAGCACTCTTTCACATTTATTTGACCACATGACACTTTCCGAGACTATCTAAATGAAAGGGAAAGAAGTTATAAAGTAATAAATATAAGCTGTTCTTTCCAAAGTTTGGTGCCAAAGAGAAAACTAGAGATGGCAGAGGAATGTGAGCCTGGGAGGAGACCATTAAAAAGGTGAAAGGGAAGGGCTGCTGCTGCTGCTAAGTCGCTTCAGTCGTGTCCGACTCTGTGCAACCCCATGGACGGCAGCCCACCAGGCTCCCCCATCCCTGGGATTCTCCAGGCAAGAACACTGGAGTGGGTTGCCATTTCCTTCTCCAATGCATGAAAGTGAAAGTGAAGTCACTCAGTCGTGTCCGACTCTTAGGGACCCCATGGACTGCAGCCTACCAGGCTCCTCCGTCCATGGGATTTTTCAGGCAAGAGTACTGGAGTGGGGTGCCATTGCCTTCTCCGAAGGAAAGGGCAGGACTGACTAATTGGAGCATCTAGCTTAGTATAATAATGGCTACGAAAGATGGAGTTAATGTATCATAAAGCTAATATTTTGAACTCTTCAGAGTTCAAGCTCCACCAGATTTTTCCTATCTTCTCATACCCTTTTTAACAGCAGCCTCTATCCACTAGTGATCCAAAGCTGGACACTACATCTTCTTTATAGTTTATCCCCCACCACTTTTACCTGTCTCCTCTGAGAAGCCCAAGGCCTGGCTAACAGCAAAGAAAAACAGTGATTTAGATACTGGAGATGGGTTACATAACTGATAAATCAAGAGTCTGAGCATTGAGTAGGATCAAAAACCTAATCCAAAGAAAACAAAAAACAAATGACAATGCTTGATCATTGTTGTTCAAGATAACATAAACCGGCAATTTGTACTCAGATCACAAGTCTGCATTTTAGCAATAAATTCAAATGGTCTGATTTAGAAATGAGTGTGTTATGCTGAATGGATGCTTCCAGTGTAACAACAGTGGTGGATTCCTCATTCTCTGGCAAGACATTATTTTTATTGGCTTTTGGGCAACATCTATTAATAGATGCTATAGTTCTCCCTGAAGATTCATGAGTCTGTGATTCTCCTATTAATAATACTTTTGAGCATATTTTGAACTAAAATAGGATTTCTTTTTTTCCAAATAGGAGTTCAAATTCAGTGCTGGGCACCCACAGGTGTTTTATTTAGAAGTGCATTCATGGATCATTCCTTCATTGCCACTGTGTTCATTTTGATTAAAAGATGAAGTCGGTAACAGGCAACTGGGACAGAGCACTGGCTGGTGCATCTCAGGGCTTCCCGGGTAGCACAGTGGCAAAGAATCTGCCAAGGCAGGAAGACACAAGAGACAGGGGTTCTATCCCTGATTTGGGAAGATCCCCTACAGTAAGAAATGGCAACCCGCTCTACTATTCTTGCCTGGGAAATCCATGGACAGGAGAGGCTGATGGGCTACAGTCCTTGCGGTTGCAAAGAGTCAGGCACGACTGAGGGACTGCGCGTTTGTGTGCGCGCATGCGCACACACACACACACACACACACACACACACACACACATACTGGTGAGACTGGGAAGCAGGCAACAACTAGAGAAACAGGTGGCAGGGATCGCTGGAGCAGATGTCAAGGAGCCTGAAGCTTGTCCTAGCTCTGCCCCTAATTTCCTGTGTGACCACTTGTCACTCTAGGCCTCTGAGTCTCCATATGTAGAAGGAGAAGTGGTGTGTCAGAGGTATCCAACCTGTTTCTGGTCCAAAGATCTCTTTTTAAGAGTAGAATGTTTCATGGACCTCAACCTGATGGTTATACTTTGAATCCGATAGTGCTTTAAATTATCCTATTTTATTACTTGCTGCTGCTGCTGCTAAGTCGCTTCAGTCGCGTCCGACTATGTGTGATCCCATAGATGGAAGCCCACCAGGCTCCCCCGTCCCTGGGATTCTCCAGGCAAGAACACTGGAGTGGGTTGCCATTTTCTTCTCCAATGCATGAAAGTGAAAAGTGAAAGTGAAGTCGCTCAGTCATGTCCGACCCTCAGTGACACCTTGGACTGCAGCCTTCCAGGCTCCTCCATCCATGGGATTCTCCAGGCAAGAGTACTGGAGTGGGGTGCCGTTGCCTTCTCCAAGGGAAGCCCTGCTGCTGCTACTGCTAAGTCACTTCAGTCGTGTCCGACTCTGTGCGACCCCATAGACGGCAGCCCACCAGGCTCCCCCGTCCCTGGGATTCTCCAGGCAAGAACAGTGGAGTGGGTTAGAAAGCCCTTATTATCTTATTTAGATATCACTAAATTGTTGTGACAATACCACCTAATTAAAAATTCCAGTTGCTATTAAAGCTAAACCAACCAGATTTCACCATATTTAGAGCCTGCTATAAGAGATTCATTTAGACTTGTTTATACCATGTTTTGGGCTTCCCTGGTAGCTTAGCTGGTAAAGAATATTCCTGCAATGCAGGAGACTCCAGTTGAGTTCCCGGGTTGGGAAGATTCCCTGGAGAAGGGATAGGCTACTCACTCCAGTATTCTTGGACTTCCCTTGTGGCTCAGCTGGTAAAGAATCTGCCTATAATGCAGGAGACCTGGGTTCTGTTCCTGGGTCAGGAAGATCTTGTAAAGAAGGGAGGAGCTGCCCACTCCAGTATTCTGGCCTGGAGAATTCCATGGACTATATAGTCCATGGGATCACAAAGAGTCAGATATGACTGAGCAGCTTTCACTTCATACAATGTTTTTGTGGTATGAGATAGTGAGGAAGGTCATTTACACATTGAGTATGAGAGATATTTGTCCTTTAAAAGAAATAATAATACATAGTAATAAAATGGCCTAGGATACTCAGAGACCGCCTCATATGCATATGGAGAATGACTAAGGAGCCATATGTGACCATCAGAAGACATCTAGGCAGGGAGGGAAGGAATGTGCTCCATTGCAGGCTGACGTCAGGCAATTTTTTCCTCATTGTATTTCTTTTCATCCCACTTGGCACCTCTGAACTCTGGAAGAACTTGAAAACAGAGTTTGGGAAGTGAAACACATAAAATAATTTGTGATCTCAAAGCCTTTTTTTTTTCTTCTTCCCCCTCTCCCCCCTTTTTTCCTTCCCCAGAAACAGGAAACAATCTGTCTAATCCTCCCTTTTGAGAGTCAGTAGTGAAATCTGCAGTTGTCTTTGTACATCCTTACCTTGGGGACCTTAAATTGTAATGACATCCAAAGTCCTTACTTGCGGCTTCCCAGACAGGATAGAAAAATGCTTCCAGTGTGCGTCATATCATTGTTTAAATGTTTTGATTAATCACTTTAGTTTGATGGGTTTTTTTAAACTATAACAACCTAAAAGGAGGAATACATATGCCATCAGTTTCCTTAGCTAATATGTGTCCCCAGAAAATTCTTTGTTTCCAAAACTTGGTTAAAATAATTCCAAAGCTAAAATTTCCACCTCTTGGTATATATTTTTTTTAATTAACTTTTGTCTTGCATTGAGCCATATCCTTTTACAATCCCGACTCATCACAGAGATCCCCTTAATTAGTGAATTTCAACAATCTCATTGGAAGATCAGGAATTGGACACTTTAGTTTACTTATTTTAAGAACACTTGAAGATAAAGCTTAAAAATTGGTTTGGATTTCCTTGACATCACAGTTCCTAGGCCGTAACAAGATGTCCTCTTGTAAAACAGATTACGATAACTGAATCTTCCAAGTGGTTGTCAGGACAACCTTTTCCTTCTTCTCAGCTAGGATTCAACTGAGTGTTAACCTGGATGTTCAGAAGAAAATTGACCAGCTTTAAGGAAAAAAAAAAAATATGGGCAACTCAAGATCTGCTAGGGCATTAAATTATCATTTGACTTGTATCATTTCAAGGACTGAGAATGTAAACTAAATGTTTTTTTTTTTTTTTTAAACTAAATGTTTTGATTGATTCTGACCAGGTATTTTGGGAATGTGGACATACTCTGTAGAGAAAATGTCCACATTCAAAATACCTGGTCAGAATCAATCAAAACATTTAGTTTACATTCTCAGTCCTTGAAATGACATGGTGTTTAGACATGGAGAAAACGTCTGTCCAAGATACCCCGAGTTCAGCTCCAAACGTTAGCTGTATTTGACTCATGCCCAAGCTATCGGAGCTTTACCCAGGAGGCACATTATCATCCACACCTTTTGTTCTAAATTTACTGTACCAAACTTTACCAAAAGAATTCCAGATTCGAAAATAATAAAAAGCCAAGGAGCGTCAGTTCCATTGTTAGCCCAGAAATGAGTCACTGCTGCAGAATTTCTTCTGTCTACTGATTAGACCGGATACGCGCTGGGCGGTACAGCAGGAAAGGTTTGTTGCTCTTTGTATGTGTGAGTTAATAGTCACAAAAGGTCACAATTTTAACATGTTAAAAACCAAATCTCTCTCCTGGGCATCTGGCAGGGTTTTTTTTTTTTTTCCAACACAACCTCCCAGGAGCAAAGGGGAAAAAAAAATATAGTTTTTTCCCTTCTAACCTGAGATTACTCTCTGCTGACATGGCTACGTGCTTTTGTGCACGGAGACCAAGATGACATGGATTTTTGTGTTTGGCGGGGCTGATGTGACTTGAGTTATCTGACATTTCTGGAAGAGCAGTTGGTCTGAGTTCTTTCTGGCCTGGCCAAGCACACTGTTCATATTCTGTGGCCACAAAGAAATCAGAGCCTTGCACCCAACACCATTTTTGCAATAGAAGTGACTTTCTTCCAAAGCATGAAATGGGGCATAATTAGAGTGAAAAGATAGTTTGTCTAAACCAACATACTTCTGAGGGTGAAAAGGAGGCTTTATTAATAATTAGACCAGGACAGCAGGAGTAAACTGGGTCTGTCCCAAGCAAACCAGGTGCATGATCACCCTAAGGGTTTGTGTTAACCAAGCATTTACCAAAAGAATATGAAATAGAATATGTGACATTTATTTAATACTCGCTGAGTGACAGCCACTGTGTCCACTAAAAAATACAGTCACAACCTAAAAGTAGATAGTTATTTTATTTGGTGGGAATGTTTAGGACTCCCAGCCCCACAGAGACAGAATCTCAGTAGCTCTGAGAAAACTGTTCCAAGAAGGTAGAAGGGGGAGTCAGGCTATATACAAGTTTACAACAAAGGGAGCAGGTAGTCCGAACATCAAAGATCAGATATCAAGTTAAGGAATTTAGCAATTTATATATAAGAAGATGCAAGCCTCTGCTGCTAAGTTACTTCAGTCATGTCTGACTCTTTGTGACCCTGGGGACCGTAACCCACTAGGCTCCTCTGTCCATGGGATTCTCCAGGCAAGAATTCTGAAGTGGGTTGCCATGCCCTCCAGTGGATCTTCCTGGCCCAGGGATTGAACCCACATCTCTTATATCTACCTGCAAGCCTCTGGGCTCACTGAATTCATTCCTTTATTATGCACCTCAGCTATCTGGGGCCAAATCCTGTTTCCTTGTTCATCTTAAGGAGTGGTAGATAGCTGCTTCTTGCATTCCCCCCAGCTCCTCAGTGGGGCAGGGAGTGAGGTGGGGGGATTGGCTAGGTCACAGTTTTAGGAGCCCTCATTCACATTTGGCTTCCTTGGTGGCTCAAAAGGTAAAGAATCTGGTTCAATCCCTGGTTTGGGAAGATCCCTTGGAGAAGGGAATGCAACCTACTCCAGTATTCTGGCCTGGAAAATTCCATGGACAGAGGAGCCTGGTGGACTACAGTCCATGAGGTCGACTAACACTTTCACTTTCATTCACATTTGGAGGCCAGAAATTGCTGTTGGCTATGATATTTCTTGTTTATTTATATGGCAGGAGATGTTTTCATTTCACAACTGTGCTAAGCATTCTATGGATTATCTCATTTAAACCTTGCAAATTTTGAAGCCTATTAGGTAAACACTCTTTGCCATGCCAGGGGTTTTTAAACTTTTGGGGGGGAAACAAAACGTTAGGAAGACAAAATCTTCCACAAAACACTGATAAGGAAAACCAATAACAATAATTTTAAGAAGAAAGAGTAAAGAGAAATGCCTTGGTCAAAACTGGGATTAGGAACCAGTCCAGGGACACCCTCCTTCCCCACACAGACACTGTGGTAGAACCTGGGCTCCTGGGAATTCTGTGAATAGCCTTTGGCTAGACGTTGACAGGCTCTGACTCATTTAATCCTCACGATCTTAATGAGGTTTGTCATTAACTTCATTTTACAGGTCAGGGAAATTCAGCTGTGTTAGAATAAGTGATTTGTTCAAAAGCGTGTAGCTGGTAGGTTCAAAAGCAAGGATTCAAACTTGAATCTGTCTGACTCCAGGCTTCCTTCTTTCTACTAGGTCATCTACCTCCACTGTAGGTGACTTCACTAGAAGGTGACTTCTAGGCTGGTTCATATTTAAAAACATATTTGAATTTTTCCATCTAGGCTTACCCACTCCAGTATTCTTGCAGAAAAAATCCCATGGATGGACCTGGTGGGCTACAGTCCAAAGGATCACAAAAAATTGGACATGACTGAGCAACTAAGCACATCTAGGCTTGCCCAGGCTGAGCAGTATGGCAGAGCAGTCTTCTGCCCGATGTGCTCTTAGTTCTGTAAGGTCCTCAGAGGACTCATTCCATAGCCTACCATCCAGCCCTGTTTGACCAGATAGCACCAAAGAATAGCTAACACTATGATATCTTCAAGTGCTTAGCTGTAGAGTAACAAATATTTTTAAATGGACTGTTCATTTATATCTCACAACAGTACTATAAAGCAGGTATGGTTAGATGATTATCTCATCATTTTGCAGTTGAGAAAACAGTGCAGCAAAGATTATGTAATAAGGGTAAAGCAGCTAATAAGTGGTGGAGACAATTTGTCTTGACAACAGTGTATGATGTCTTTTTACCTCTTAACGCTCTTTGGCCCCTACTGGTAATGAACCTGATGCTCTGGCATCTCAAGTTTTTTCAAACTCACAATGACTCTCATGGTTAACTGGGTTGCCTTGCCCTGCTTTTATATGCACTTACTCATTTTTGATAATCTAATTCCCATTTGGCAATAGGTATTGTACCTTAATGTGTTATACCCCCAGGAAAAGATTTGTATATAAACAGGATACTCCAAGGAGAGATAGTGTTTTAAATACAGTATGTTGGGTAATGGTGGTGATTTTGGCATGCTGCCTGACTGATGACAGCCTTTCTCCACTGAAGCATCATCTTGATCACCATGGAACTTTAAAAATCTTAACCTTGGTTGAGTTTTTAACTATGATCTGTTGGAGATCAAGGATTATTTAGTGCCTTGATAATTGAGTTTGCTTATGCCTTTTATGTGGTGTTGGAGAAGATGCTTGAGAGTCCTTTGGACTGCAAGGAGATTCAACCAGTCCATCCTAAAGGAACTCGGTCATGGATATTCATTGGAAGGACTGATGCTGAAGCTGAAACTCAATACTTTGGCCACCTGATGCAAAGAACCGACTCACTGGAAAAGACCTTGATACTGGGAAAGATTGCAGGTGGAAGGAGAAGGGGATGACAGAGGATGGGGTGGTTGGTTGGCATCACCGACAGGATAGACATGAGTTTGAGTAGGCTCCAGGAGTTGATGATGGACAGGGAAGCCTGGCGTGCTGCCATCCATGGGGTCACAGAGTCAGACATGACTGAGCAACTGAACTGACTGATGCCTTTTAACGTAATAAAAAGAAAATGTTGGATGATGCCTTTTAAAGTAATAAAAAGAGAATTCCTGCTTCTTACCTTTAAGAACCAGCTTTCTCAGAAACTTTACATCAGTAATATAGATCCAGACCTCAGCAAGTCCTTGGAGCCCTGTCTGACCCAAAAGGTACCTGCAATCTGAGTCAGAGTTCTCCTGGAGGCTGAATTAGTACAGGGCTGTCTTAAGGGTTCATGATTAATCTTGCTATGTTCATTTATTCCATAAATATATTTTGTTTTAGGCACTATGGTCAGCCTATAAAAGACTGTATTTGTCCCATATCAGGATAAATAAAACCTGCAGGTTAAATTATTAGAATTTAAGTTCTTACAAAGATCAGCAGTGTTCTACATACCAATATACGTAATTGGAAATAATATTTTAAAAGATGATTGTAATGAGTTCCTGATTTTGAGTCAACTTCCAGTTAATGCATTCTGTGATGCCTGTTCCCTTCTTTTAGCCTAGAGCTTATATGTTTTCATACTACATGAGACAGCCTGGCCTTAGTAACCTACTTGACAAGTATTTACTTCAGACTAGTAAATGTTTTCCACTTTTGCAAATATGCATAAACTGTAACATCATGCCTGCTCTCAAAGGACCTAAAACCTAGTTAGAAATAATTTTGAAATGGAATTAGTATATCACATGATATAAAATTACTTGTAGTCAAGACCCTGTCTTAGCCCTGTCTTTTTCTACCCCTTTATAAATGACAGATAAAAAGACACAAGGCATGCTTGTTAACTATCTGGGAGACACCAGATAGTTAGGGGATGAGAAATAAAGGCTAATATACTGAATGATAGAAATGGTGATGTCAGTAAATAAGAACTTTGTGCTGAAACCAACAAGTTGAATAGGAATAAACAAAGTTCTGCACTAAGTTTGAAAAAAATAAGTACAGAATGAAAGAGAGCTGTGATTTCCACATTCAAAAATCATCCTGTGGGCTTTTTCTTTAACCCAAACCTTAACTCAATATCCTAAAATACTTGCCGAGCACCAGGCACTCGGTAGGCACTGCAGGATCTTTCTACCCAGTGCACCTGCAGAAGCAGACTCTTTGGCTTATAACATGCAGCTAGAGAAGGAAATATTCCCACTGACTTGATCTCATCTAGAGTAGACACAACACTCTAAGAAGGTCATACTTGATAAAACAGCCTATGGAAAGGGGAGGCTAGACTGGGGAGTGACAGGGAAACCAGGCTGCATAGAAATATTGAGTGACCACAGGATGTTTAGTCTAGAGAAGAAAAGATTACAGGACTTTGATGGTTGTTTTCCAACACTTAGAGAGCTATTGTGTGACTCTTAAGAGGAACCTTAAGGCTTTTAGGGTTATTTCAGTTTGACCAGTGGGGCGGGTGAAAGTTAAAGAGGAGCAGATTCATTCTGATGTCTTCAAAAGTTTTCCTGCCAACTTTGGCAAAGGCTAACTACTCCCTGGCAGAAACTAGCTGACCATCTACCATGTAGACCTCTCCCTCCTGGAAAGGCGACATTTTGTTGGCAGTTGGAATGCATGCCCTCTGAGGATCCCTCAGATGCAGAATCTTTCCCTTTTATTTTTCAAAACAAGTGAGAAGTAACCTCACTTTTCATACACCTCCCTTAAGCCTTGATATCCACAAGAGTTTTGTTAGTTTGCAGGTAATGAATTTGCTTCCACATCTTGTCCACCTTCACTGGCAGAAACAACATTTGACTTAGTTAACAGAATGTGATAGTAAGTATACTCCAAGCATTAAAATTACACTGCTGACTTTTCTGGGGTAAGATGGTGATTAAACCTAGTCTTCACCTTCATTCATTCAACAGTCGGACATGTAGATACCAATGTTCACCGGAACATATAAGAAGGGGAAAATCTTGTCTCAAAGTGAGGTAAATGGTGAGAGGAAATTCACAGACCAGAGTCCAGGAGACTGAGCACTTGTAAGGCTCTATAGACTGTCTGCAGCTTAAGGAGGGAGCCTAATGAGCTGTGCAGATGCCAAAGGAAGGGAGGTACCTCTCAACTCCCTAGAGCGGCCTCAATATTTCCTGTGGCTGGCTCTCCCAAGCCTCACAGTCAAAACCAGCATCTTCCGGACACCTGCTGTTTTGGGGTGTGCCCAGATGTCATCGTCCAGCTGAGAAAAGTCATCACCTCAGCTGGCCACTCCTGTTGTCGACTTAGGATCAAGGAACACTTTGACCAGAGAGCTGCCTTTAGTACAACAAAATGTGCAGTTCTATAGAAAAGCAATGATGATATATTTCTGCCAATGAGTTGCAGTTGCCAAAAAAATCATGTATTTACCTCTCTATTACCAAGTACATCATTTGGGCATCCCATTGATAAAGCGAGAGAGTTCCAGAAAAATCTATTTCTGCTTTATTGACTATGCCAAAGCCTTTAACTGTGTGGATTGTAATAAACTGTGGAAAATTCTGAAGGAGATGGGAATACCAGACCACCTGACCTGCCTCTTGAGAAACCTGTGTGCAGAACAGGAAGCAACAGTTAGAACTGGACATGGAACAACAGACTGGTTCCAAATAGGAAAAGGAGTACGTCAAGGCTGTATATTGTCACCCTGCTTATTTAACTTATATGCAGAGTACATCATGAGAAACGCTGGGCTGGAGGAAGCACAAGCAGGAACCAAGATTGCCAGGAGAAATATCAATAACCTCAGATATGCAGATGACACCACCCTATGGCAGAAAGTGAAGAAGAACTAAAGAGCCTCTTGATGAAAGTGAAAGAAGAGAGTGAAAAAGTTGGCTTAAAACTCAACATTCAGAAAACTAAGATCATGGCATCCGGTCCCATCGCTTCATGGCAAATAGATGGGGAAACATTGGAAACAGTGGCTGACTTTATTTTTCTGGGTTCCAAAATCACTGCAGATGGTGATTGCAGCCATGAAATAAAAAGACACTTACTTCTTGGAAGAAAAGTTATGACCAACCTAGACAGCATATTGAAAAGCAAAGACATTACTTTGCCAACAAAAGTCCGTCTAGTCAAGGCTATGGTTTTTCCAGTGGTTGTGTATGGATGTGAGAGTTGGACTATAAAGAAAGCTGAGTGCCGAAGAATTGATGCTTTTGAACTATGGTGTTGGAGAAGACTCTTAAGAGTCCCTTGGACTGCAAGGAGATCCAACCAGTCTATCCTAAAGGAGCTCAGTCCTGAATATTCATTGGAAGGACTGATGTTGAAGCTGAAACTCCAATACTTCGGCCACCTGATGCAAAGAGCTGATTCACTGGAAAAGACCCTGATGCTGTGAAAGATTGAGGGCAGGAGGAGAAGGGGATGACAGAGGATAAGATGGTTGGATGGCACCACCAACTCAATGGACATAGCTTTGGGTGGACTCCAGGAGTTGGTGATGGACAGGGAGGCCTGAGGTGCTACAGTTCACGGGGTCACAAAGAGTCAAACATGACTGAGCGACTGAACTGAACTGAACTGATTGACCTGTTTAGTGTTAGTTCTGAAGGATGAAGTGTTTCTAACTTAACACTATTGTTTAAGAGAGTGAAATCTTACTGCTTTTAATACCTTGTAAGCTTATATTTATAGAAGTGGGCAAGTAAACCTAGATATAAGCCCAATTTTAGTTATTACCATTAACTAGAAGTCACATTATAGTGAGGCAATATACCTCATTTTTAAAGTTGAAGTGCTGAAAGTCCTAAACACAATTATTTTGAATGGTAACAACAGCCACTGGGAAGAATTAATAAGTTTAAAATTGGTTGTAGTATTGGTTACAGAGTTATGTAGACTTTATAAGACTTCACATAGTTACTAATAGGGATGCAGTTACTCAGTGAACAGGAAAAATAACATTTATACAACTATAGTAGCTTTGCTAGGTAAAGGAACCATTATAAAAAAAATTCAATATACCTCCTTTATGTATAAATGTATAAGGAGCAGTGTTATTACTTCTCATGAAGTTAGGGACCTTCTAATTAGTGAAGATTAGACCTTCACTAATCTTAAACATATGGTACATGGAATAACTAGTGATGATAGTGAAGAGGGGAAAAGCAAGAACCAATTCTCTTTTTCCAACTCATTTAAGGATCTCCTGCTATTGTGTTTAAATACCCAGCACACCACACCCAAAAGCTGTTTCCCCATTAGTTCAGTTCAGTTCAGTTCAGTTGCTCAGTCGTGTCCAACTCTTTGCAACCCCATGAATTGCAGCACACCAGGCCTCCCTGTCCATCACCAACTCCCAAAATTTACCCAAACTCATGTCCATCGAGTCAGTGATGTCATCCAGCCATCTCAGCCTCTGTCGTCCCCTTCTCCTCCTGCCCCCAATCCCTCCCAGCATCAGAGTCTTTTCCAGTGAGTCAACTCTTTGCACAAGGTGGCCAAAGTACTGGAGTTTCTTTTTTTTTTTTTAATTTTATTTTATTTTTAAACTTTACATAATTGTATTAGTTTTGCCAAATATCAAAATGAATCCGCCACAGGCATACATGTGTTCCCCATCCTGAACCCTCCTCCCTCCTCCCTCCCCACACCATCCCTCTGGGTCGTCCCAGTGCACCAGCCCCAAGCATCCAGTATCACGCATCGAACCTGGACTGGCAACTCGTTTCTTACATGATATTCTACATGTTTCAATGTCACTCTCCCAAATCTTCCCACTCTCTCCCTCTCCCACGCTTTAGCATCGTTCCTTCCAAAGAACACCCAGGACTGATCTCCTTCAGAATGGACTGGTTGGATCTCCTTGCAGTCCAAGGGGCTCTCAAGAGTCTTCTCCAACACCACAGTTCAAAAGCATCAATTCTTTGGTGCTCAGCTTTCATCACAGTCCAACTCTCACATCCATACATGACCACTGGAAAAACCATAGCCTTGACTAGACGGACATAACATACTCAAATAAACCATTGCAAGGTAGTTCTTTTAACTTGTAGAAAGAGCAACATTTTACAGTTCAGTTTTGTTCAGTAAACCTACATCAATCAAATCCAAGTGCATAAATCCGTATAACATATGAAGAATGATAAGGCACCCTAGAAGTAATACTAACACTCCAAATAGAAGTGAATTTATTTAACCCTAGCAATAATCCTGTGAGAATAATCCCGTTATTCTCCTACTTTAATAGCAGATGAAACTGAGACAAAAGCATTTTAAGGAACTTGCCCAAGATCAATTTGCCCTCGCTAAGATTAGGCATTGGAGGGATTTGAACTCAGACAGTCTGGTTCCAAAGTCCAAGTACTTAACCACAAGGCTGTACTGCCTCCCCAGTAATGATGTTGGTTAAATTAATCAAATGCCTACTGTGTAGCAGACACTGTGTTAATCCCTTCATATATATTAGCATATTAAAATCATCTATCAGGTCATCTGGACATAGGAAAGAGGGACAACAAAAGGATTACCATGCCAACTGTTCTGTGTGTCTTTGGCACAGCACTTTCACTTGAGTGTGGTCTCTGTGTTACTTGAGATGCTGGGATGTTAGCAATAAGTTATATTATCTCTTCCTTGCAGGGGTGGAATGGTCCAAACCAGCGAGCAGTATGAATTTGTGCATCACGCTCTGTGCCTGTACGAGAGCAGACTTTCAGCAGAAACTGTCCAGTGATTCTCTGAAGACTTACCAGACCTTTGATCTCTAGGGGTGATTAGCTGATTACCCACTCAAGGCTTCTGGAAGGAGCTTCCCGCAGTGGAAGGGAAGAGAAGCCATGAAGCCAAGTCGGGGCATGGATTGTGGAAGATGGCAACATATTCAAGTCCTCCAGCCTCTTGTGTATATGAATGCACTTGTAAGCATCCCTTAAATTATTTTGAAGGTCCTCTGCTGATGGAGGTATGGTCGATTTCTCACACTGCTAAGGAGGAATTTGTTTTGTCTGTATTGACTATCTGCCACACAGAATATATGTATGAAATATATGTCATCAGATGATACCTTGAAGAGCTGCTGAAGAAATTATTATTGTGTGTTTAGATGCTTTAATGTTTGCAAAATCTGTCTTGTGAATGGACTGTCAGTTGTTAAACTATTCCTGTTTTAAGTGCTAATTCCTTCTCAGTTACCAGAATCTTGCCGCTAAAGTTGCAAGTGATTGATGATGGATTTTTAACAAATAAGTCTGTGTTTTTGAAAAAAAATCAAAAGCAGTAACTATTTTATATGGAAATGTGTCTTGAAATATTACCTATTAAATGTGTATTTATCAGTACCTCCTATCAAACAATTACAGAGCACAATGATTGTCATTGGATATATATGTATTTACTCTCTACTATTGAACATAGAGGTGGTTTCTGCTCCAGAATTCTATCCACTGTATTTCTACATTGTGAGTCATTTTACTTTCAAAGGGAAAAACAAATTTGTAGCAACTATGATGTATTAAGAATTTTAAATACTTGTCTCTCTTTTACTAAGAAAGAATTTTTGAATACAATGTCTACCTAAAATCTCTCTCCCAGTAAAAGGCAGATGCCTTTGAAATTGATGTAACCTGTCCCATTTCCAGTGGTTCTTTAAAAGGATGCTGCCATGGATATCCTTAAATCTCTGAAACGATTTAATCCTCAAGAGACAAAGTTTTAAAAAACAATCTACACTCAGCAAACACTAGATGTTCTGCTCACATATGAATTTTTAATGCAGCTATGTTGATTTTGTTTCCTACTGCCAATAAACTACTCTTAATACTACATGTTGAGTAAGGCATATGCTTTTTTTTCTTATTTGGAAAGAGACCATTATCTTTTAGGGAAAGCCTGCAGTCAACAGTGTAATGGGTGTAATTTTAGTCTGCCTCTCCCCAGTAGAGATGGCGATTTCAAAACGTAGTATTGTCATCACTTGAGTGATAATGATCTAGAACTGCCATCATTATGTGGTTTTCCTCGATAGACTTCCAGCTATCATTATACACACAGTACATGTTTATGTCTTCATATCCCTTGTCACAGACCCTCATAAATTACATGGTTGGTGTTTGTTCGGCAGAATCACATCACCTGAAGAGATGTAATGCTGTAGGAACACTGAATTACCTAAAATTACAATTCTTTTCTTCCTTCTTGAGCTTAGTCGTGTGGCAAAGGGATGGTAGACGAAAACTTACACATTTTATTCTGCTCCTGGGGGCTGGAATTTTTTTCGACATTAAAAAAAAAGAGAAGTAATCATAATCCCTTCTTTCTAAGGAAACAGACAAAAGGACAACTGGTGTAAAACTTCCCCCAAACAATTCAATAGGAGGAAGTGCTCGTCACTGACTTTTCCCCCCACCATGAAGGCACATTTCCTTCCTAGTCTTTGCTTCTCTTATCTGGGAGAATTTTTTTTTCCCCCAAGCAAAGCATGAACAGTCGTTAAGTGGAAAATGGAGGCTGAATTTTACATGGCGATTCTTACCTGCTTCATCTTCGTGAACTCAGGTGAGTGGGTCTGCCTCAAGTTTCCTGAGGCATTTCTTCAAATAGCCAGCAAAGGAGTCTCTGTCCTTAGAAAAGTGTGTGAAACAAAGCGGAAATGGAGCCAGGTCTCCATGGCAGTTTAGCCAGAGACGATGAGGAGGGGGAATAAAAGGAGCCTGTGATGCCCACACTGTTGAGATTTCTCCCTAAAAGAAAATAAATGGCCTCTTCTGGTGTCCTCCAAATGCCTCAGGCAGCTCCTGAAATGGCATCTGAATAGTAGAGACTAAAGCAACCCCAAGGTGGGGAAAACATATTATTACGCAACTGTCTGTGGCATCTTTCTGCTTTTTCTCTGTCAAGTTATAGTTTGGTTTCCTCTGTGTTAAATAAAGAAAACATAAGAAATATAATTAAAGGGAGTTGAGGAACTGTGGTGGGTTTTATTTGGAAGTTGTTATTTGGAACGTCTGAATATTTTAATAGAATGGCTGAGAAAATTAAGTAAAAGCACCTTGAAGATGGTTTTTGAGCCTGAATATTTCACTTTTTAATCTGATGTTTAACAACTGGGTATTCAGTTTTCTCTTATTAGCATTTGAAGGAAGACTGCAGATACTGTCACAAAATAGAAAAATACTTCTTTATAGTATTATAAAAATTTAATTTGTGATAATCAATACTTTAATTACTTACTATTAGCTAGGAGAATGTGCTTAGAAGAATGGAAAATTTTGTTTTATTTTGGGATAAATATACCTAATTTTCAAAAACTGTATTCAAACTCATCCATTTGTATACAAACACTTATTGCAGTGGTAACTTAAGAATTGGAAAATGGAGTGTTTCTTTAGAGTGGAGAATGGAGGTGAGGTGGAAGGAATGAAATGGTTAAAATGGGAATTGGATTTTATATAACTTTAGCATTTACATATTTGGGCTAAAATATCTCACCGTATTCTTTGGATGGTTTAGTTTCTTTTCCAAGCTTCCTTTCATTATTTCAATGGGGGCATATTTTCTTCCCTAAACCATGTGAAAGGAAAAGAAAAGAAGCTAAGTGTGACATTTTTGCATTGTTTGTTTTGGGATTTTTAAATCACATGTGTTGACTCTGGAACTATTCACTTTAAATGATAGCAATTGCAAAAGATAAGTAAACCTTGTATTTTGACCAGGCTGATTTGTGGGTGGGTTGCTTTGCTTTCTGGTGGGTTTTATGGTTTGTTGCATAGCACTTGATGAGCTTCTCATCTTCCAGAGGGGTTTCAGATTGTCCATGTCCAGAAACAACAATGTCTTTTCAAAAATGGGAGAGTGGTCATGGACTTGTGCAATAGGACAAACCAGAACCAGCAGTGGATGTGGACTGAGGATGGAAAGCTCCTTCATGTTAAATCTGCTCTATGCCTGGGCATCTCCAATTCCTCTGGTGGCCCTGGCCGAGCCGCCATCTTTGCCCCCTGCTCCCAGGCTCCTCGATGGACTTGCTATGAGAAGGAAGGGTTCCTTGAGGTGGAAAATGCCTCTCTCTTTCTCAAGAAACAAGGCGTCAGGGTAGTGGTCAAGAAGGGCAGAAAGTACCTCCATAGCTGGATGAAAATAGATGTCAACGAGGAGGGAAAACCAGTCAATGAAAGCCTCTGCTCTAAAAAAGGTGAGTTCTTCCTTTCAGAATTGATTCTGAAAGTTCTGTTAAATATCTTGCTGTTTTGCATTTAAGGGAAGTCCACATGCTCCAACAAAATTCCAGTGGAAGATTCATAAGCTAATGGAAATGGATTGTGTGGTACACACCAACTTGGAAAACTTCATTATCTTCGTTAAAATAAGCCCAACTTTCCTTTTTCTGTCTATCTCTCATGCTTCCTTCCTTTTTTTTCCTTGCTTCTTTTATTAATTCAACAAATATTTCTTGAGCTTCTCTTTTGTGTCAAACATTAAGCACTTTGGCTAAATACTAGTAGATGTGGGAATGTAAATGTCTATACCATACACAGGTAATGACTAAAGGCAATGATAAGGAAATTAATAATTTTGCTGATGTAGACACTTCTGTTCTCGGATTATGAGGAGCTATTAGAACATCAAAATGGTGCTTTATAAGACTGGGAAGATAATAAGTTATGCTTTTGTAAATCTCTTGTACTAATGTTAGAGGTAGATTTTTTTGGAGGTAGTATCTTTGAAATGTTAAGAACCAATGTGCAGCTATAGAATCTTCTAATTTGTTGATCATTGATGAATATAACCTAGATGATGAACATATAAAAACTTGTATACACATGCATAAATTTCTGGTACAACATACAGTTCAGTCCTAGACTAGGAATATTTATTTGTCGATACAGCTTAATTTTCTATTTTACTTAATCATCTTATTGCTTATTTACTCCTTTATTAGAGGTTTGCTTTAGGAAGTCATGGAGGATAAAAGAATTGCTACATACTAGCTATAAATAACTGGAGAATTTTCTAGAAATGAAGCCCTTCCTTAAGATTAAAAGTTGCAAGGTAAAGTGAATTGTCCCAAATAATTAAATAGCAGAGGTATAGATTAGAACCCAGGGTTTTTGTTTGTTTGTTTTACCTTTCTTTTGTATTAGACTATAGCGGATTAGCAAACAGCATCATGATAGTTTCAGCTGAACAATGAAGGGACTCAGCCATAGATACACATGTATCCATTCTCCCCCAAACTCCCCTCTATCCAGACTGCCACATAACACTGAGCAGAGTTCCATGTGCTATACAGTATGACTTTGTTGAGAACCTGTTTCTTGATTCCTTGTCCAATATATGTTCCATTTTATAGTAGTTTCCACATGCTCATCTGTAGGATTCTTGCCCAATTGGCTACATTCAGAATCACCTGGTAGAGAGGAGTAAAATGAATTATTGCCATCATTTCTTCCTTTACTGTTGTTTCCAAGATTTGATTCCAAGAAATCTATATTTGGGCATGATACTGGATGCTTTTTAAAAATTTCCCCAAATAATTTTAATTCATAGCCTCATTTCAGGATCAGCATCCACTGTACATTTAACTCTTTTTATTAGGTCTTTATTTTTGAGACTTATATGAGTTTTTTCACCACACTGATCTTTGAACAATTTTACGTCACTCTAAGAGTCGGACACAACTGAGTGACTTCACTTTCACTTTTCACTTTCATGCGTTGGAGAAGGAAATGGCAACCCACTCCAGTGTTCTTGCCTTGAGAATCCCAGGGATGGGGGAGCCTAGTGGGCTGCTGTCTATGGGGTCGCACAGAGTCGGACACGACTGAAGTGACTTAGCAGCAGCATTTACTTTAAGTAGGTGCCAATTAAATGGGCTCTTCTATAGTACAAGAAGAATCTCTGTTCTTATAAAGACTTCTGATATGAGAATAAGATAAAAAAATATAAAATTTAATTATGAAATTCAACTTTATCAGGGAGAATACATCACATAGCACCATCCAAACTGTTCCTTTCCTGTAGTTCATCTACCTAGGCCTATCCTAAACAACACAGAAACATTGTAAATATTTTGGTTGTATGGTGTATGGTTATACCCAAGCAGGGAGATTCCTCCCCAACTCCCAATCAAACCTTAGAAAAATGTTCTTTCATTAGAACTTTTAAAAAGCACATATGAATTCAATAGATATGGATTATTCAAGATAGAAGATAATTCATGGAAAAACTATTTCTTTTAACCTTCACACAAAACATGTCTAATGATATACATTTCAAAAGTAAAGTAGATATAATAGACTACTTGCAGGTAACCACTGAACATGCCATATCCAAAATGCCTGATAATGTGTGTTGGGGCGAGAAAATGGACCTCTAGAAAAAGCAGAGTTAAAATTTGAACAATTCCAATACAAAAAAGTATCTTACATTTGAATATACATAGGTGCAACATATACTTTTGCCAACAGACTTTTTCCTTCTCTAACTGCACAGAATGATATTGGTTGACCCATAGCATGAACACTCACTGATTTTCTAGAGAGTTCATTGTGAAATGTTAAATTTCATGTAGATGTTTGTAATGAATGAACTCCAAATGCCTTTTCTTAAGAGTTAATAAATACTATACTTTTAAGTGGGCTTCCCTAGTGGCTCAGACGGTAAAGCGTCTGTCTGCAACGCAGGAGACCCGGGTTTGATCCCTGGGTTGGGAAGATCCCCTGGAGAAGGAAATGGCAGCCCACTCCAATATTCTTGCCTGGAAAATCCCATGGATCGTGGAGCCTGGTAGGCTACCGTCCATGGGGTCACAAAGAGTCGGACACAATGCATGTTGTTCATGAGGAGGATATATTGTTTTTATTAGGCTCATCAGTAAAAGCATACTTGTGAAGGTCAAAACCTGGGCTATATATTTCATATTTGTTTCATAGAAGAAACATTCATAATACCATTCAAATATTTAAGTAATATTTCTCTACTACTACTAGGTGCCATAACTTGTGCTAGTAACTGAAGTACCCTACACCAGTGATTTACACCCAGGCTTTACATCAGAATACAATAAACGTGAAATAGTATTAATATTCTGGCTTCATCCTGTAGGTCAACTAACTCAGGAATTATATTTTTAAATACTTCCAATATGCAGCCAAACCTGAGAATCAGTAAATATGTCTTGCTCCTTAGGATAATGGGAAGGCAAATAAGGAAATAGTTATAATGAGTGTGAGTAGAAAAAAAATATCCCTTCCTCCAATATATATTCTTGCCAGTGTGTCACATTAAATGATAGTTTTTTTTAACTCGATACTTCTTAAATTTTTTAAACATTTCTTTGAATGTCCACTGAATTTTGTCATAATTTAACTGTGCTTCATTTTCACTAAGATGTCTTTTTTCTTCTTCCTCTCCTTTACTCAAGCCCCTCTATAATAGGATGAATCAAATAGGTTTCCAAAGTGGGTCGAAATTTGATTCAAAAGTTAATAAGAAGGTTTTTAATAGAAGAACCTGTACTAGGGTCAGATTTCCTCAAATAATCAGTGCTACTGCAATGATTTTTATTAGGAGAGGAATGTAAAATTAACCTATCTTTTCAAATTTTCATATAATTTATATTTCTGTAAAACCCCTTAAAACAACCATTTAATGAAACAAATAGAATAGAGTTTGTGAGTGAAAGTTGCACAGTCCTGTCACTCTTTGCGACCCCATGGACTATAGAGTCCATGGAATTCTCCAGGCCAGAATACTGGAGTGGGTAGCCTTTCCCTTCTCCAGGGGATCTTCCCAACCCAGGGATTGAAGCCAGGTCTCCCACATTGCAGGCAGCTTCTTTACCAGCTGAGCCACAGGGGAAGCCCAGAATAGCGTTTAATGGGACATAATTCGTGGGAATTCAATTAAAAAGAATATATAGGTTATGTAGAACCAGGATCACCAGGATCATAGTAGATTACCAAGTTAAATAAAAGATGGATTTAGATTTTTTACCATTCCCTCTGAATTTTAAGTTTACCCTTAAAGAATATACTACACAAATTCATTTTGGATCCCCTCCCCCAACAAAAAACATAATGTATATGGTAGACAGACTCTTATTTTTAAAAAAACTTTTAAGATCAATTTTTAAAATTAGAGCCTTATAGCTATTATTCTGAGTAGGGAGTAATAAAAAGCATTGCTTCCAAAATGCCAATATATCTGGCTGAAATGACAAAATTTCCTTTTCCCTATATATTCTTTTGTCAGTCAGTTGCCAGATATCCAGCTATCTGGAAACCATCTTACCTTTAGCAATGTGTCAATAAAACAAGTGATTGACAGATTCAAATATTTCCTCCAGATAGCCACATCTTTGGAGTCACTGTATTGAGTATAGCTTTTAGAAATATTTTGTGTATTGTTTCTCAGTCTCCATAAATTCACACAAGGCAGTCATCAATAAGGCAATAAGGAAAAACCAAATTTTATTCTATTCCCAAGCATATAGCAATTTTATATAATGACACATTTGATTTTTTTAAGATTATTATTGCTTTAAGAGTAAAAATGCATTCTGAGGTCCAAATTTCTAATTTACAAACTCTTGAAACATGGCACTCCTAAGGGCTTCCTGCTAGGAAAAATCTTTTAAGCTAAAGGGAAAATTATATCAGCCTACACTTTGGGGGAGGGGTACTTGTACATTTCTAGGAAAGTTCACTTAAAATTCAGTTAAACATTTTTTTTCTCCATGACTAAGTTGTTTGTATATACAGGAGATGCAAAAGAAAAAAAGTTAGAAAGACTCAACTATTATGCTATAAACCTCTTCAGAGCAGGAATCATAACTTAGAAATCTTTATCTCCTTTAAAGGTAATCTTGGTTCCCATGGTCAACAAGTGCGGCTAAATGTGTTTCAACTTCTAAAAGGTGTTAAATATCAGAATTACAGTGATTCCCAGGTGGCTCTTCTGTGGTAGAGAATCCAGGAGACAAGCATTTGATCCCTGGGTTGGGAAGATCTCCTGGAGGAGGAAATGGTAACCCACTCCAGTACTCTTGCCTGGAAAGTCCCAGGGATGGGGTCACAAAGAGTTGGACACAACTGAGTGACTGAGTATGCACATCAGAATAATAGGGAACAATTAAGGAAAGCTAAGGACTATTTTTATACCACTATTGAAGTCCTGATTATTGGTTTTCTCTTCTTCCCAAATCAAGCAGAATTTTTAAACCCACCAAGCCATTAACAGTTACAGTACTATCTATTCCAACAGGAAAAGTCTTATCCCCACAAACAGACAACACAGGTTATGGGGACCGAATTATTGACATTTTATGGACCTACACAATATGGAAAATAACCCATTCATTGGGCCCCCTCTTTTACATGAGAAACAGAGAAATCTTCTCAAAGGATATTACATATTTGCAAGCATATCTAAGCAAATAATCCTTAAGACAGGAAAATAAAAACATTCTAAACTTGAAAAGGGGTTCCACAACACCAGCACAAATCTATTGACTGTAGACCATACTCAAATAGTTCTAGGACTTCCAAATGAAGAGTACAAAATTCTGTCTATGGTTTGGATACCTATTCCAAGGAACTCCAAGTCTCCTTACAAGTATAAACACCCAGGATAACTGTCTAAAATTGTTACTTTCAAGATGTTTCATATTGTATGAAGAGTAACATTGTATATGTCAGCCAACCATTCAACATTTATTGCGGATCTGCTACAGATTCATTCATTCAGATTTCATTTTTTTGTCTGAGGATAAGCAAATTTTTCCAGACATATTTTCAAGTGTCCCTGATATGGCTGAGTTAGTAAAATTACTACGAGATCTCACTGCTGAAGTAAATCATACTGTTGGCTGGCTTGATATACCTGCTAGTTAAAGTAATTGTTTAATTGTAGTCATATGGGTGAGGGAATAAAATCCATAAGCATTGTAATAGGTAAGCAATCATATATGCTCTTGGGGCACTGAGTTTTAGCAGCTATTTCCTCTGGTGATTGGTAGTAGTGCTTGTAAATACAGACAGCTTGATGGGAAATGAACAAACCAAAACAGAAAGTGTCTTTGTATACACAGACTCTGACCAAATTGGCTGTCACAGACATTTTAGAGTTTCCTCCTTGCATCATTATAACAACATGGACTTTGCAATTAACCATTTATTTACATGATCATTGAAAATCGTCTGGTCATTGAGTATTAATATATGCTTTCTATGATCACTGAAAAACATCTAACATAGCATCCGGAGTTGCTCAACGATTTTCAGCCTGTGACACATCATTAAACTTATCAGGGCACACCCAAGGCTGCATATGACTTTCATGGGCCCTGTGCACATATCTTTGTGGGTTCCTTCCTCCACTTGGAAAAAAAATAAAATAAATTAATAGATTATCTTGGTCCTAGCATTCTCATTTATTCACAATGTGTGAAAAAAATTTAACATTTTATTTGACCCTGAACGTGAAGAGATAACCCACGCCCAAGGTAAGAGAAACCCAAGTAAGATGGTAGGTGTTGCAAGAGGGCATTAGAGGGCAAACACACTGAAACCATACTCACAGAAAACTAGTCAATCTAATCACACTAGGACCACAGCCTTGTCTAACTAAATGAAACTAAGCCATGCCCGTGGGGCAACCCAAGACGGGCGGGTCATGGTGGAGAGATCTGACAGAATGTGGTCCACTGGAGAAGGGAATGGCAAACCACTTCTCTTGCCTTGAGAACCCCATGAACAGTATGAAAAGGCAAAATGATAGGATACTGAAAGAGAAACTCCCGAGGTCAGTAGGTGCCCAATATGCTACTGGAGATCAGTGGAGAAATAACTCCAGAAAGAATGAAGGGATGGAGTCAAAGCACTGACTTGATGGACGTGAGTCTGAGTGAACTCAGGGAGTTGGTGATGGACAGGGAGGCCTGGTGTGCTGCGATTCATGGGGTCGCAAAGAGTCAGACACAACTGAGCGACTGATCTGATCTGATCTGAACGTTCTTTGTTAAAAATTATTTTCAAAGAAATTAAATCATTTCATGAACCCTAAAAATCATGAGCCCTAGGCAATGTTTGTGTTGTGCCTAACAGATGAGCCAGCCCTGGGCACACCAAGTTATTCACCCACTTTCCACCTGCTTTTGCCCTAACCTTGTTGAGGCTCTGGCTGAGCATGTCTCCCCCAAAGCCTCGTAGCCATGAACTAATAAACCATTCTTCTCCCTCCATCCTTCTACACCACCATTTCATCCTTTTCCAATGTTTGTGTGTGCATTTTTCCAAAAGAAAACGTGGGACATTAGGATAAACCAGGCTCATCGTCATATAACAAACCATAGTACAGTAGTTGAGTAGTAATTGGCTATTGAAAAGCATTTCTTTGATTGGCTAAACTTTCATTTTTTAATCTAAATTTTTTTACTATGCTATGCATTGATGTTTTACTATCCTATGTCTTGGTATCAATTTCCATTTATTAATTTTACTTTTTCCTAATCTTGCATCTTTTTTAAGTTTCTTAAAAAAAATTAACCCCTGATTATGCCTTCTTGGTTGTTATGCCTCCTATTGTTTGTAAATTCTCCATCTTTGGTACTCTTTTCAAAAATTTTTCACTTTCTAACTCACTTTTTCAAATTTTAGGCATGTGTATTTTTAAATGTATTCTTTATTTCATTGACTACATTCTCTGAAATTTTAATTATTCATTTTAACATTTCTAATAATTATTCAGAATATTATAATGCCCAGATCTTTCACTTTATTCTAGTCAAATCTGATTTAATAGATCTTTTATATTAATTTAAATATTTATGTATAAATATATATATACAAATCATCATTTTCTAAGGTATCTTCTGTTTCATTTATCTCTTTTCCAGATTGCTTTCCCACTTTTAAAGGGCATATTACATTTGGCATCTTCCTACAGAATAGAAAGTATCAATATAGTTTAAATTTTATATCTCCAAAATGAGTTTTATTCAAGTTTTTGCTTTCAATATGCTTGAACAGTTTTTTAATCATTTAAAAGAGGGAAACTAACAAATTGTGTATTGTCTCCACTATCATTATACAAAAATTCCATTTCTATTATTGATTATCTCTAAGGCAATCATAGATGAATTAATAAACTAAAATGCATATTGCTTTTTAAAGAAATGTATTTGAAATATGGTCTTGATATGACACAGTCATTGCAAATCATTTTATAGGTGAGCTCTAAGTGCTAAGCTTTGTTTTTTCTACATTAAGTACTAAACTTCTTAGATTGGACCTAGGATGGTCCGCCTTATTTTGAATTGTGTTCTAAGAGGAATTGTGTATAATGTGGAAACAATGTAATAGCAATGGTACAATAAAGCTTTTTAAAAATAGCTTCAACATATTGTTCCATTGTGTAGGAACTTTTCCTTGCATTTGTCAAAACACATCTTGTTCTTTCATAAACTGTAAAATATATATACCTTTAAAAGAACATCAGAAGAATTGTAGAACCCAAAACACACAGAGATCTACTAATTTTAGTATAATTTCATAACACCCATTTCAACAAAGAGTTCAGGCAATGGAAAGGTAAAATTATTTTAATCACCTTATATATTTCTATGATGGATTTTTCTTTCTTTTCATCTACTTCATAATTCTTCAATTCCCACATAAGACATGATTAGAATTCAGCTTTGGCTCATATTGTACATGTGGATAAAATTATATATTTAGATGTATATTACACCTGAGAAATGTATTAGAAATGCAGGTGCTAGATCCCACACCAGATATACTAGATCATAATTTGGGGGTAGGGAGTGGGGCAGTAAGGCTTCAATATTCCAACAAGCTCCAAAGGAGATTGTGATGCCTAACAAAGTTTGTTTTGAAATTCACAAAATTTGGAAATTAAATGTTAAGACTAAAGTTTCCTTCCTGTTTTTTAAATAGCACAAGTTAAAACATAGACACAAAATGAAGGGGTACCAGACTTGAATATTCTGTAGGTTCTTTCTTTGGAAAAAGGTGGTGTCCTAAACTGGAAAATGAACTTGTTTGGTTTAGAGTGTTTTAAAAATACATTTAGAAGGTTAATTACAGACAGTTACAGAAGAGTAGAATTTTTTCCATAAGATATCCCAAAGCTACTTGCAATGGTGATAAGCTATGTTATTTGCAAAAGAAATTTCAAGAGTGCTTTGATCATTTACCTAACTTGGGGAAAGTCTTGTTTCATCCATTGAATTAATTCTATAAACTGACTAAAAAAAATAGTTCTCAAGAAGAGAACTTACCAACAGCTTAGTGAAGAAGAGTAAACATAGGTTGACATGTGAAGACACATAATTACATGCTAGGTATATGGAAGCTTGTCTCTGCCCTCACCTCACCATTAAATCTTTTTTTTTCTGAAGATATGAGAGCTAAAATTGTCTTAGGTAGTAATCAACTCAGGGGATTGACATTGGCCAAAGCTCGAAATAGCCAAAATACTAATC
Source organism: Bos mutus (assembly GCF_027580195.1). Classification (NCBI taxonomy): domain Eukaryota; kingdom Metazoa; phylum Chordata; class Mammalia; order Artiodactyla; family Bovidae; genus Bos; species Bos mutus. The sequence goes on along the minus strand of NC_091621.1, from coordinate 29,491,446 downwards.
TCCACGTATAGAATTTTTTGCATCCCAACAATAGATTAGTATCTGTGTAAAAGGACATTCTAGCACCTAAATCAATTAAGAATGCAGAATTAAGACTGCTCCTTGTAGTCTGTTGTAAAGGCATATTACTAATAGTACAGTTGGATCTGTCCTATAGAAGACATCCCAGGAATGAGTACATCTCTAGATATGCCAGGCACAATGGCAGTGATAGTTAGTGGCACCGAATTCAGGAAGATAAAAGCAGACAGAAATCAGGGAGAATGTCCAAACATTTATCAAAGCTTTAGTAGATGTACAGGTAGGGTTGCTGGATAAAATATACCATACCCAGTTACATTTGAATTTCAGATAAATGACAATTTTTAGTAAAAGCATATTCCTAACATACAATATAATATAATCTTTGTAATGTTGTATATTGGGGATATATTAAATATACTGAGTCTTTGGTCATTTATGTGAAATAGTAATTTAACTGGGCATGACATTTTTATTTGCTATATCTGGCAACCGCATATACAGGGTACCCTGAACAATCCTCCACATCTCAAGGAAAAGATGCTTAATGGTCATGGTTATTTTATTAACATTTAAGAGAACAGCTGATATTTACATCTTGCTAAATTATAAAAAGACCTTTTCCATCTTGAGCCTCTTTTTGTGCTTATCCCTGATAGCACAGTTTCCATAATTCTCCCTGCACCTTGTAAATTGGATAGATGGATAAAAGATAGGTGACACAGACAGGGCAAATGAGTATGGTCACACTCAAACTATCTTCTATTTTTCCTGTAACTGAAATTTATCTACATGCCTATTGTTAAAGCGGTCTTTTTCTAAGAAAAACTGTTTTTATATGAAGACTGTATAGAACATGAGGGTAATTTTAGCACCTGTCCTTTCTTTACCTCAGCTGGCCCGGGAACTGAAGTCTCAGTAAGGAGCATTAGAAACACAGCTCCTCCCCAGACCCCCACTACTTTTAATGCACTTCCATATAGCCTGGGACACCTTATTAGAAATACCACCGAGGCCTTCACCAGAAGTACCCCGGAAAACTACAGCCAGAACAGCAGCCAGAGTCAGCACCTCAGTCTATGGATGGCTGGAATGACATCTTGGGTTCCCTGGACTACTCCACCCTTCTCCAGCACCACGGAAGAGGTAAGTGAGGAGAAAGGAGTGCATGGAGTGTGTCTTGGGAAGGCCTCAGAAAGCCCATTGCTTGAAAAGACTGGCTTTGCTGGAAATAATGCTACTTAAGTGGGTGATGAGGCACTCTGTGTCTTTGTTGTTAATTGTACATGAAGGCATTTTGCATAATGAGAAAATCTTGGAGGTAGAATTTAAATGGCTACACCTTTATAAGCTGAAGATAATTATAACTCCTGTAGACTGGCCACATTTCTGAACTGAAGTCAGGGTTCATAGTCTTACAAGAATTAAAATCAGGAAGTAAAAATTACAGTCAGTAATTTGCAGGTCCCCCTGCATATAGGTCACAATCATTTATGCTTATAAGGGAGGGGAGAGAGTCACAAAGCAATGCAAGATTCAGGAATCATTATAACAGATTTGTAAAGATGGACAAGGATAAGCTGAGTCATATAAAATTCTACATCGGCGTCCACAAGACAGGGAAAAGGCTGAGAAGCAGCCAGGACACGGCTGTAGAATCTGTTCACATAGCGTTTCTGTTTCAGGTGTTCACGCCTTTGGTTTTGCTTTCCATTCAGGGTTTTAGGCCATCATTTTAGACAATAGCTGTAATTAAAGCACATTTTAAAAGCTAAGGTTTCATTTGGCAGTATTTAGCTGTTTCATAATAAGCAATCTGAGGGCTTCCCAGGGAGTGCAACAGTAAAGAATCCACCTGCCAATGCAAGAGATGTAGAGACCGCTGGTTCAATCCCTGGGTTGGGAGGATTCTCTGCAGGAGGAAATGGCAACCCATTCCAGTATTCTTGGCTGGAAAATTCCATAGACAGAGGAGGCTGGCTGCCAATAGTCTGTGGCATTGCAAAGAGTCAGACGTGACTGAGTACATCCACACACACAAAAGCAACCCAAGTAATTTAAAGGAAGTAAAAGCTCAACTCTATGCATGTGACTTAACCATTTTAGTGCTCTGTTTTCTTTTGCATTGTGCAGAAATTAAAATTGCACATGACTCCTGGCTAGTGAACCCATACCTCATTATTGATTGCAAAACAAATAGAGCCAGTGCTATAAATCTGCCCTCCAACCTATTTCTTGCCTTGTCTCTGAAGAGTTCAGAAGGCCTCATGACTTTCCTGGACACTCTTTAATCAATTTAAAGCTCAATATTCACTATCAGCCTATTAGCAAAAATACCATTTCAAGAAATAACCCAAACTCTAAATTCAATTGAAATGTTAGCTTCTCCCTTCCATCACCCCACCAAGCTTGGTCTTGAAATAGGGGAAAATGGAATGTGTTCAAATTCTCTCACATCTCACCAGCTATATACCCACCTCTCCAAGCTTGATCTTCATGGTTTCAGATATATCTGGGCTTGGAAAGTGGGAAGGAAAGACAGGAAAAAGGAGCAGGAGAGCTGTTACTTAATGATGTCATCATGAACTGGCCCTGTGGTCTCCCTAAATCTCCAAGCCCTGAGCCCTTTCAACCACTGATGTCAGGGAGAGTTTCACCACTTGCTTGTGAAATTGAACACTTCTTGGTGGAGCACCTTCTCATTCTGGCTGAATGTACCTTGACTAAAACTGCATTCTAACACCAGTTTATAAGAGGATTCTTATAGCTGAGCTTAAATATTTATATTTACTTTTTTTTGTACTGATGTGTGTATTTTGTGTATAGGTTGCTGTTGTTCAGTCCCTAAGTCATGTCTGACTCTTCTGAGACCCCATGGACTGTGGCACTCCAGGCTTCCCTGTCCTTCTCCATCTCCCAGAGTTTATTCAAACTCATGTCCACTGAGTCCGTGATGCTATCTAACCATCTCTTCATCTGACACCCACTTCTTCTTTTGCCTTCAATCTTTCCTAGCATCCAATGAGTCAGCTCTTCACATCAGGTGGCCAAAGTATTGGAGCTTCAGCTTCAGCATCAGTCATTCCAATGAAGAATCAGGGTTGATTTCCTTTAGGATTGACTGGTTTGATCTCTTTGCAGTTCAAGGGACCCTCTAGAATCTTCTTCAGCACGACAGTTCGAAAACATCAATTCTTCAGTGGTTACCTTTCTTTATGGTCTAACTCTCACATCCGTACATGACTACTGGAAAAACCATAGCTTTGACCATACGAATCTTTGTCAGTAAAGTGATGTCTTTGCTTTTTAATACACCGTCTAGTTTTGTCATAGCTTTCATTCCAAGGTACGGTGTCTTTCAATTTCATGGCTGCAGTCACTGTCCACAGTGATTTTGGAGCCCAAGAAAATAAAATCTGTCACTGCTTCCACTTTTTTCCCTTTCTATATGTCATGAAATGATGGGACCAGATGCCATGATGTTAGTTTTTTTAATGTTGAGTTTTAAGCCAGCTTTTCACTCTCCCCTTTCACCCTCATCAAGAGGCTCTGCGTGTGTGTGTGTGTGTGTGTGTGTGTGTGTGTATTGATATCAGTATATATGTACTAATTTTTATCAGTATATATATAGGCTTTTTCCAGTAGCCATGTATGGATGTGAGAGTTGGACTATAAAGAAAGCCGAGTGTCAAAAAACTGATGCTTTTGAACTATGGTGTTGGAGAAGACTCTTGAGAGTCCCTTGGACTGCAAGGAGATCAAACCAGTCAATCCTAAAGAAAATCAGTCCTGAATATTCATTGGAAGGACTGATGCTGAAACTGAAACTCCAATACTTTGGCCTCCTGATGTGAAGAACTGGCTCATTGGAAAAGACCCTGATTCTGGGAAAGATTGAAGGCAGGAGGAGAAGGGGACAACAGAGGATGATATGGTTGAATGGCATCGCTGACGCTATGGACATGAGTTTGAGTAAGCTCCGGGAGTTGGTGATGGACAGGGAAGCCTGGCGTGCTGCAGCCCATGGGGTCACAAAGAGTCAGACGTGACTGTGCGACTGAACTTACTCAGAACTTATAGGCTTCCCAGGTGGCTCAAATGGTAAAGAATCTGCCTGCAGTACAGGAGACGCAGGTTAGATCCCTGGGTCAGGAAGAACCCCTGATGAAGGGAAGGGCAACCTAATCCGGTATTCCTGCCTGGAGAATTTCATGGACAGAGGAGCTTAGAGAGCTAAGTTCATGGGGTTACAAACGAGTTAGACACAACTTAGTGGCTAGACAACAACAACAGCAAGCATATATGTATATATAGAGAGAGAGACAGAGAGAGAGACAGAAAGATCAGTACCAAAAAAAACCACAAAACTGCATCAAATAAAAAGCATGCCAAATAAAAACTATAATCAATAGAAACATATCTGCCTGAACACTATAAGGCTGTATTTTAGCAAAAAAGAATATTGCCTCATTTTTGCCCAAGTTTTACCATTGTGAACAAACATATAGGAAGCTCCTAGATGTGGCTGGGCTCTACGGGATGGATCAAGGACAGCCAGCTCTAGAGTTCGAGGAGCAGCCCAGTCCTGTGTTACAGACCTCATGTGGTCCAGCCCAGAGCTGGGTTTGCAGCCTTGGATTGTGATAAATACTCTGTTGGGTTTTTTTGTCTTTTGAGTTTTAATTTTTTCTAAGAGGAGATTCATGCTAAGGTTTATATGAGCTCCCAGATGAAGCATCAAGTGTCTGAAGTTTGTGTGAATCTTGTTCAATATGTTTCTATTATATATATATATATATATATATATATATATATATATATACATACACAGAGAGAGAGAGAGACAATTTTATTCAGGGACTAATTATATACACATACATATTTTTTTCCTTTGTAATTTCTCCTGTTTTATCTCTTAATCACTCTTCAACTCCCCACCCTCATCCACCAAAAAAAAAAAAAAAATTGACAGTCCAGTGACTTTGGAAAATGTTCATGTATTCAACAAATAATAATATTTCTTGAGAACTTAACTAGTATCAAAACACAATGGTTAAGAACTCAGGCTTTGAAGTCAAAGTCCTGAATTCCTCTTGCTAGCTAGTGACCAGCTTCAGTTTCCTCATCTATTAAAATGAACCTCTACCTCTTAGGGCTGTTGTGAGGACTGGGAGAGACAAGGCCTATAAAATGCTTAACACAGTACCTGATCCTTAGTAAGCACTTAAGAAGTAATAGCTGTGGTTGCTGTATTTACTGGGACTCAAAGGTGAATGACAGGTTGTTGCCCTGAAGAAACTCGCCATCTGCTGAGGTGCTGAGGGGGATGGAGATTACTTGGGTTTGGGTGGAATACAAAAGAGAGGTTCTTGACCTTGTGGAGGTTTTAAGTAATGTCTTCTGGTGGACAGAATATCTGATTTGAGCTTCACAGAGTACAGGAATTAACCCAATAACAGGTGGGGAGGAGGGAGGGAGGGATGGACATGGAACAGCTGAGATGGGACAGGATGGAAAGTTGGACATAATTTCAACTTTCACCCAAGATTAGTATTTTAAAGAAACTTGGGGATTATTATTGCTTCAGTCCAATCATGGATTCCATACTAATTCATTGAGCATCTACTATCTGCCAGACTTTGGGGGGAGTATGAAACCAAAGATGGTGTTACAGAGGCACATAGAGAGCATGATGTAGTCAAAATCATTGAGCACAGGATCAGTACTCTGTTGTTGTTATTCAGTCGCTAAGTGACTCTTTGTGACCCCATGGACTGTAGCACACCAGACTTTCCTGCCCTTCACTATCTGCTGGAGCTTGCTCAGACTCATGTCCATCCTGAGTTGGTAATGTTAACTAACCATCTCATCCTCTGCTGCCCCCTAATGAATAAATGACTTAGACAGTATAAGAAAGTGAAAGTGAAGTAGCTTGTGTCCGACTCTTAGCGACTCCATGGACTGCAGCCCACCAGGCTCCTCCGTCCATGGGATTTTCCAGGCAAGAGTACTGGAGACAGTATAAGAGCTCTGTAATAATTTTCACATGTGTGGAAGTTGGATGTATATTGGTGAACATCTCACATTTTTAAAGCAGTCTTCATCCAGAAACAGACACTAGTTCCTACTTGTTATTTTAATTAGTGACATGCTTAGATTATCTGTCATTCCTCTTGTTTCCATACATATGTAGCCACCAGGTAGCAGTTAGCACACTTGACCTGAAGGAGATCTAGCAAAGAAAGAACAAGAACTGAAATATGAGATTTTTTGCTTGGAAAGGCAATGACATCACTATAACTCCCATTTATGAAGTGACCATATGTTCTAGATCTACAAGCAAAGGACGAGTTGGGGTTAGAACACAGGACTGGGAATGGAGAGTAGGGTGTCACAGAAAACTTAAAATGAGAAAGTGGGATGTTTTTGTGTTTTTTCTTCCATCAAGAGTTCCTTTGAGTAATGAGGAAGGAAATATGAAGAGATGCTATACTATCTGCAATGAAGAGAGTCCAGGGGATAACAAGTAATAGCTAAAATTTGTGTGCCAGCAACTATGCTAAGCACTTCCATATATTCTGGGAGGTGGGTACTTGTATTTATTTTCCATCACTGTGTAACAAACAACCCCAAAATTTAGTAGATTAAAACAATGAGAGCTTACTATTTATCATGGTTTTGTTAGTTGGAGGGTGGGGTGGAGGCGTCCTTTGCTGGTTTCACCCAGGCTCACTCTTGCAGTTGCCTTCAGCATGGGGACTCAGATGACTTGGAAGCTTCACAGTAGCCTCTTCCATGGCTAGCATTTTGAACTAGCTGCATGCTTCGGAGAAGGCAATGGCACCCCACTCCAGTACTCTTGTCTGGAAAATCCCATGGATGGAGGAGCCAGGTGGGCTGCAGTCCATGGGGTCGCTAAGAGTCGGACACAACTGAGCGACTTCACTTTCACTTTTTACTTTCACGCATTGGAGAAGGAAATGGCAACCCATTCCAGTGTTCTTGCCTGGAGAATCCCAGGGACGGGGGAGCCTGGTAGGCTGTCGTCTATGGGGTCGCACAGAGTCGGACACAACTGAAGTGACTTAGCAGCAGCAGCAGCAGCGTGCTTGCTTCTCTACCTGGCCACTCAACCTCCATTAGATACCAGCTTCTTTACCGGATGGTTTTGGAAAGCTTTGCAAGAGAGGAAAGGTGGAAGCTACAAGCCTACTGAGGCCTAAGCTCTGTGACCACACATTACTTCTGCCACATTCAATCAGTCAATGGAATCCTGAGCCAGGCCAGACTGAGGAGGCGGATAGGTAGAAATCACTTCTTAATGGGAAAGAGCTGCAAAGTCTCCTTGAAAAGGGGCATACGTATTGGGTGAGATGAATCTGTGGTCATTAAACAATCTACCATAGTATTTATTGGGCTTCCCTGGTGGTTCAGATGGTAAAGCATCTGCCTGTAATGCGGGAGACCCGGGTTCAATCCCCAGGTTGGGAAGATCCCCTGGAGAAGGCAATGGCAAGCCATTTGATATTCTTTCCTGGAGAATTCTATGGACAGAAGGGCCTGCTGGGCTATGGTCTATGGGATTGCAGAGAGTCGGACATGACTGAGTGACTTCACTTTCACTTTTCACTCTCATGCATTGGAGAAGGAAATGGCAACCCACTCCAGTGTTCTTGCCTGGAGAATCCCAGGGACGGGGGAGCCTGGTGGGCTGCCGTCTATGGGGTCCCACAGAGTTGGACATGACTGAAGTGACTTAGCAGCAGCAGCAGCAGCTTAAAGAGACAAGGACTCACCCAAGGTCACATGGTTAAATAGTAGCAGAGCAAAGAGGAGAGAAGACACACACACATACACTCCTGCCCATCTAGTCACCTTATTCTCTTGCATAGAGCTCCTATTTATGAAGATAAAGGCCAAGAAAGAAATGATCTGAAGCCCTACATCACTCACTGATGCTCCTGCAACTGCTACTGCTAAGTCACGTCAGTCATGTCTGACTCTGTGCGACCCCATAGATGGCAGCCCACCAGGCTCCTCCGTCCCTGGGATTCTCCAGGCAAGAACACTGGAGTGGGTTGCCATTTCCTTCTCCAGTGCATGAAAGTGGAAAGTGAAAGAGAAGTCGCTTAGTCGTGTCCAACTCCTAGCGACCCCATGGACTGCAGCCTACCAGGCTCCTCCATCCATGGGATTTTCCAGGCAAGAATACTGGAGTGGGGTGCCATTGTCTTCAAGCTGTCCTAAATTGGCTCTTTTCAGAGCAGATTTTTCCCTACCCTTGTCCTTTTCCTTCTCTTTCCTCACATCCTCTTATGTCAGTTTGGAGGACTATGAACCTGAGCCAGTACTTGGCTTCAAGACTCTCTTTCTCTCATCCTGGACATGAATTAAGGGAATCAACCTGTATTACGTGCCTACAGTATTTCCTGGAAAATAGTGTTCAATTAATATTAGCTATTGCTATTATTGTTACCATTACAGTATTATGTGATTGTGCGTATGTGTTTTTGTGTGTGTCTTTACAAGGAAAAAGTTGGTGGAATAAGAAGCTTGCCTATGGTATGAGTCAAGAAATATCTAGCTCAGTGGTACTCAAAGTATGGAGCCCAGATCCAGAACTCGATAGGCATGCAGTGACTATGGCCCAGCGATCTTTGTTTTAACAAACCCTCCATGTGACTACATGGAGGTACTTTTAAATTCCAGAACAACTGATCTAGATAAATCTCATCCTTCATCCACAATATCTCTCTAGTGGACTCACTAAATGCCTTATTTTCCCACCATTGATGGCACTTTTGTGCGTGTGTTATGACGGGGTGAGAGGAAAGTGAAAGTAAAGTGTTAGTCGATCAGTTGTGTCTGACCCTTTGCGATCCTATGGACTGTAGCCCACCAGGCTCCTCTATAGGATTCTCCAGGCAACAGTACTGGAGTGGGTAGCCATTCCCTTCTCCAGGGGATCTTCCTGACCCAGGGATCAAACCCAACCCAGGGATTGAAACCGACCCAGGGATCGAACCTGGGTCTCCTGAATTGCAGGCAGATTCTTAACCATCTGAGCCACCTGGGAAGTCAGTGGGTGGGAGGGGATGGTGCCATAAAAGTTAAATAATCAAGTAGCAGAATTAATGCATCTAATTTCAGTCTTCTGCTGTAACTTAGCAAAGTGTACAGTCTTGAAGGAAGGGGGCCCAGGATGGATAAGTAGAACCTGAGAAGATACTGAACTGCTGCTGGACTCCAGGTTCTTTGTGTTCATTAAAAAAAAAAAAAGCATTTCCAGGCACATGGTTCTATCGGGCATGCATGAGGCTCCATATTGGAACATTGGCTGGATTTCAGCCCCTGCACATACCTTCATCCAGGCACCCCTGTGTGCCACATCCACAGAGATATACTCTGTCCTTGTACACAAGCCCAGTTGTAGATCAGGCCAGAGGTGGGTGTCAGAGGTTCACCCTTCGTGTATTAGCCATTTCCTATGGGCAAGGAGAGACAGGTAGGAGTGGAGGTAGCAGGAAGTCAATCTTCTGGGGCCCTGAGCATGGGGTGCAGGCGGAAATTACATGTGCAGAAATGGCCTCCAAAGGAAGAGAAGACAGGCCACGGAATTGTGTGTCTCTTCAAACTCTGAGCAGAGTTCATTTATCATTTGAGTCATGGGCTCTCAAGAAAGGACTGATCTGGATCATCTCTCAGCCATGTGACCTTGGGGGAGATGGTTTGAAAAAGTGATAAAGAGCCAGGGCTTTCGTGTCAGAGAAACCTGGTTTAAATCCAAGTGGTATCAACTAGTAGTTGCTCAAGTCATACTTGCTTCCTCTTTAAAATAAGGATAATTAAGGTACTCTATCTGCCACATAAAACAGCTGTGAAGATTGCAATCTAATTAAGAAAAGTGCTTAGTGCATTGTCTATACACAGTATGTATTCAGTAATGTTGACTAATTTAGAAATTAACACTAGCTTCTTGTTTTTGTCTCATTTTTGCTACCCTGCCTATGTCACAGGGTTGTGGTAAGAACCAGATGAGCAAGCATTATCACGTGACAATGCTTTCAAAGGAATGAAGTATTGAACATGCATTAAAAATGTTACTGGCTGGTTCTACTAAACACCCATCAGTTTTGTTTGGAGACACACCCCCTTCTTCCCCTCACCGCCATCCTGCCCTGGCCAGGCCTGCAAGAGGGCCCACGTTTCCTCAGTTCATGAATAGCCATTGTGGTGCTGGTGCAGGTTTAATGGCTCTGTGCTTCCTTTCATTTGGCCCTCAGAGACATCACCGCCCAACATGAGTCTCCAAATAATTGAGGAGACAAATGCGAAAAAAAAAAAAAAAAAACCCACCCCTAGCAAGTCTGGGGTCAACTCCTTTATCATGTTACATAAACACAGGGACGTCTCCCCACTGCCCACTGCTCTGTGGCCAGAACTAAAAATGGGACAGCATTCCCCCTTTCTGAGACAAACACCTAGAAGCAGAAGTGCAAACACAACAGTAAAAAGAAACATTCCAAACCATCCCCTAATGATTCCTTGGGATCAAGAGAAGATTTTTAGATTGTCTAGAGTGAATAGGATAAAAGATAAACAGATGATAAGACTGGTCATAGCACAAAGAGTTCATGCAAGGGGGTGCAATATTGCGGGAGGGATGTGTCCTTGACAACCTTAATTTATAATTGGCATCATTTAAGTCTAATTCTGACAAAGGGCTGTAGTTCTCTCAGATTGCCCACTAACGTGGACTATTATGTGCCAATAGCATATAAAATGCAACCCATAAAACAGAGCGTGTGCATTGACATGGGCTCTTTCACCTCCCAGTATTTGTCTAACATGGGTTCCCTTTGGCAGATGAGGTGGAGCCCAGGTGAGGGTTGATGCAGAGGGGAGAGAATGTAGCAAAGGAAGGAAAATGAGATTGAAGGAGAAGCCAGGATGTGCAAATTGAGATAGGAAGTCTGTGGCTCTCAGTCCTGGTCTTACACACATCAGAATCACCTAGGAAGCTTTTTTAAAGATACAGATTCCCAAATTCTCCCTCAGACCTATTGAATTAGAATTTACCAACATAGGACCTCAGCATCAGAGTGTAAAAATCTTCTCATGGATTCTAATGTGCAGTTATATTTGTGATCCATTGGGAAATAATTGAATAATTAATCTGTTAGAGAAAAAACACTGAACCCAAGAGAAGAGGAACAGTTCTGTTGACAAGATACCTATAACTTGAATCTAATCATAAGGAAGCATCAAACAATTGCAAATGGAGGGAAATACATACTATAGAGATAACTGACTTATATCATTCAATGAGGTCAATGTCATAAGGATGGTTTTAAAGACAGGAAATGTACCAGATTATGGAAGATTAAGAGACTTGACAACTAAATATAACACAGAATCCTGGGTGGGATCCTTGTTAGAGAAAAAAATAGCAACAACAAATGCCAAAAAGAATGCTTGAGTCAATTGGTGAAATTGAAATATGGATTATAGATTAAAGCATTATATCAATTTTGCATTTCTTAAATTTAATGTCTTTATTGATATTAAACAATTCATTCAGGAGATATGCAGTCTACTCTGAAATTGTGGCAGAATGTTAGAAAAAGATAAATGGGTCTTGGTAAGGATATGTCATAGCACTCACTCTTATAATTCTTACAGCTTACCCATAAGTTTGAAATTATTTTGAAACAAAAAAAGTTTAAAAAATAAAAGGAGTGATTTGCTTCAGGGCTTGTATAGGGCAGAATCCAAGGGATGCTCTTGAGTTAGGGGTAAACCAGTGGCTCAGACCTAAGAAGATCTGTCCATCTTCTTCAAGGACCAGGAGGAGAGAGGGTTGGGTGGGGAGAGGATAGCAAACATCATGAGAAATGATGATGAATTTGCAAGAAAGAACAGTAAATCCAGGGGTCAGAACTTGTGGGTGAGCCAGCTGATAAGTATGAAGATAAAGATGCTCTGGAAAAGACTGCTAAGTTCTTTAAATCTCTACAATTTACCCCAGTTACATACTGGTTTTATTCACATGGTTCACTCACAGGATAACAGCTTTGAAAACCAATTATTATGAAATATGGCAAAAAGTCACTGAAAGGGGAAACTATGAATTCTAGGGAATGTCTCTGAAGGGAAAATTTTCTTGATTCTTCCCACTCTTTTGGTGAGCTGGCAACAGAATCCTACCACTGCTAAATCCAGACAAGGTCACCACTGGGGTACTGTCTGGGAAGTATACAGGAGGTACCTGTTTTCTCATCAGAGCTCTTTTTATCTGGATCTCAAGTAGACCTGGGTCGATGAGCACACACTGCCAATGCATCTTTATCAGGTGCTTGCCCTTCATCTGTATCTGTGAACATTTACACTTGCGCCTCTTTGCACGAGGCTGTAATTCCAGCCCAGGACGGCAGAGTTGAAGAGAGAATGCCACGATAGATGATTTGCTAAGAGTTTTGATCTTGGTGGTCTGAAACCAATGACCTCTGGATAATTCCAGAAGAATTAGATCTTTCGTGGAGTCAAAGGTTGCTTAGGCACTAGTTTATCTGAAGGTTTAGGTACTAGGTATTCTTGAATTCTATCATGCTGAGGGTTCCACAAACCTCAACAAAAGAGTCCGAAATGAATTACTTGGATGCAATCTCAAAAACGACAGAAAGATCTCTGTTCATTTCCAAGGCAAACCATTGAATATCACAGTAATCCTAGTCTATGCCCCTTGAAGGTGAAGTTGAAGGTGAAGTCGAACAGTTCTATGAAGACCTACAAGACCTTCTAGAATTAACACCCCAAAAAAGATGTCCTTTTCATACAGGAGACTGGAATGCAAAAGTAGGGAGTCAAGAAATACCTGGAGTAACAGGCAAATTTGGCCTTGGAGTACAGAATAAAGTGGGGCAAAGGCTAATACAGTTTTGCCAAGAGAATGCACTGATCATAGCAACTCTTCCAACAACACAAGAGAAAACTCTACACAGGAACATCACCAAAATCAGATTGATTATATTCTTTGCAGGCAAAGATGGAGAAGCTCTATACACTCAGCAAAAACAAGTCCAGGAGATGACTGTGGCTCAGATCATGAACTCCTTATTGCCAAATTCAGATTTAAATTGAAGGAAGTATGGAAAACAACTAGACCATTCAGGTATGACCTAAATCAAATCCCTTACAATTATACAGTGGAAGTGAGAAATAGATTCAAGGGACTAGATCTGAGAGACAAGGTGCCTGAATAACTATGGACAGAGCTTCGTGACATTGTACAGGAGGCAAGGATCAAGATCATTCCCAAGAAAAAGAAATGCTAAAGGGCAAAATGGTTATCTGAGGAGGCTTTACAAATAGCTGTGGAAAGAAGAGAAGCAAAAGGCAAAGGAGAAAAGAAAGATATACCCATTTGAATGCAGAGTTCCAAAGAACAGCAAGGAGAGATAAGAAAGCCTTCCTCAGTGATCAGTACAAAGAAATAGAGGAAAACAATAGAATGGGAAAGACTAGAGATCTCTTCAAGAAAATCAGAGACACCAAGGGAACATTTCATGCAAAGATGGGCACAATAAAGGACAGAAATGGTATGGACCTAACAGAAGCAGAAGATATTAAGAGGAGGTAGCAAGAATACACAAAAGAGCCATACAAAAAAGATCTTCATGACCCAGATAATCACAATGGTGTAATCACTCACCTAGAGCCAAACGTCATGGAATGCAAAGTCAAGTGGGCCTTAGGAAGCATCACTATGAACAAAACTAGTGGAGGTAATGAAATTCCAGTTGAGCTATTTCAAACTACCACACAATTGCACTCATCTCACACGCTAGTAATGTTCAGAATTCTCCAAGCCAGGCTCCAGCAATACGTGAACCATGAACTTCCAGATGCTCAAGCTTGTTTTAGAAAAGGCAGAAGAACCAGAAATAAAATTACCAACATCCAATGGATCATCAAAAAAGCAAGAGAGTTCCAGAAAAACATTTATTTCTGCTTTATTGACTATGCCAAAGCCTTTGACTGTGTGGCACAATAAACTGGAAAATTCTGAAAGAGATGGGAATACCAGACCACCTGACCTGCCTCTTGAGAAACTTGTATGCAGGACAGTTAGACCTGGACATGGAACAACAGACTGGTTCCAAATAGAAAAAGGAGTACGTCAAGGCTGTATGTTGTCACACTGCTTATTTAACTTATATGCAGATTATATCATGAGAAATGCTGGGCTGGAGGAAGCACAGGCTGGAATCAAGATTGCCAGGAGAAATATCAATAACCTCAGATATGCAGATGACACCACTCTTATAGCAGAAAGTGAAGAAGAACTAAAGAGCCTCTTGATGAAGGTGAAAGAGAGAGTGAAAAAGTTGGCTTAAAGCTCAACATTCAGAAAATGAAGATCATGGCATCCGGTCCCATCACTTCATGGCAAATAGATGGGGAAACATTGGAAACAGTGGCTGACTTTATTTTTCTGGGCTCCAAAAATTACTGCAGATGGTGATTGCAGCTATGAAATTAAAAGATCCTTGGAAGGAACATTATGACCAACCTAGACAGCATATTGAAAAGCAGAGATATTACTTTATCAACAAAGGTCCATCTAGTCAAGGCTATGGTTTTTCCAATGGTCATGTATGGATGTGAGAGTTGGACTATAAAGAAATCTGAGTGCCAAAGAATCAATGGTTTTGAACTGTGGTGTTAGAGAAGACTCTTGAGAGTCCCTTAGACTACAAGGAGATCCAACCAGTCCATCTTAAAAGAGATCAGTCCTGGGTGTTCATTGGAAGGACTGATGCTGAATCTGAAACTCCAATACTTTGGCCACCTGATGTGAAGAGCTGACTCATTTGAAAAGACCCTGATGCTGGAAAAGATTGAAGGCAGGAGGAGAAGGGGACGACAGGATGAGATAGCTGGATGGCATCATTGACTCAATGGACATGGGTTTGGGTGAACTCCGGGAGTTGGTGATGGACAGGGAGGTCTGGCGTGCTGCGGTTCATGGGGTCTCAAAGAGTTGGACATGACTGAGCAACTGAACTGAACTGAACTGAAAAGATGATGCTGTAAAAGTGCTGCATTCAATATGCCAGCAAATTTGGAAAACTCAGCAGTGGCCACAGGACTGGAAAAGATCAGTTTTCATTCCAATCCCAATGAAAGGCAATGCCAAAGAATGCTCAAACTACCGCACAATTGCCCTCATCTCACATGCTAGCAAAGTGATACTCAAAATTCTCCAAGCCAGGCTTCAACAGTATGTGAACCGTGAACTTCCAGATGTTCAAGCTGGATTTAGAAAAGGCAGAGGAACCAGAGATCAAATTGCCAGCATTTGTTGGATCATCGAAAAAGAAAGAGAGTTTCAGAAAAACATCTACTTCTGCTGTATTGACTATGCCAAACCCTTTGACTGTGTGGATCACAATAAACTGTGGAAAATTCTTCAAGAGATGGGAATACCAGACAACCTTGCCTGCCTCCTGAGAAATCTGTATGCAGGTCAGGAAGCAACAGTTAGAACTGGACATGGAACAACAGACTGGTTCCAAATTGGGAAAGGAGTATGTCAAGGCTGTATATTGTCACCCTGCTTATTTAACTTATATGCAGAGTACACCATGAGAAACACTGGGCTGGAAGAAGCATAAGCTGGAACCAAGATTGCCAGGAGAAATATCAATAACCTCAGATATGCAGATGACACCACCCTTATGGCAGAAAGTGAAGAGGAACTAAAAAGCCTCTTGATGAAGGTGAAAGAGCAGAGTGAAAAGCCTGGCTTAAAACTCAGCCTTCAAAAAATGAAGATCATGGCATCTGATCCCATCACTTCATAGCAAATAGATGGAGAAACAATGGAAATAGTGACAGACTTTGTTTTGGGGGGCTCCAAAATCACTGAAGATGGTGACTGCAACCAGGAAATCAAAAGACGCTTGCTCCTTGGAAGAAAAGTTATGACCAACCTAGACAGCATATTAAAAAGCAGAGACATTACTTTGCCAACAAAGGTCCAGTTAGTCAAGGCTATGGTTTTTCCAGTAGTCATGTATGGATATGAGAGTTGGACTATAAAGAAAGCTGAGCACCAAAGAATTAATGCTTTTGAACTGTGGTGTTGGAAAAGACTCTTGAGAGTCCTTTGGACTGCAAGGAGATCCAACCAGTCCATCCTAAGGAAATCAGCCCTGAATATTCATGGGAAGGACTGATGCTGAAGCTGAAACTCCAGTATTTTGGCCACCTGATGTGAAGAACTGACTCATTTTAAAAGACCCTGATGCTGGGAAAGAGTGAAGGCAGGAAGAGAAGGGGACGACAGAGGTGGAGATGGTTGGATGGCATCACCAACTCAATGGACATGAGTTTGAGTAAATTCTGGAAGTTGGTGATATACAGAGAGGCCTGGTGTGCTACAGTCCGTGGGATCACAAAGAGTTGGACACAACTGAGCAAATGAACTGAACTGAGGGTTCCACATCTGCATTGGAACAACTGAAGAATACAATTATTTAAAGATTCCCCAATACTTAGCTGTGTCCTTGTTGAGTGGTGAGGTATGAATATTTACTGTTAGCTAAATGAACAGTCATTGAGTCCTAGAACATGGGCATGGGAAGATAACAAAGAGCCAAGACTTCGTCCTTCAAGAGTTTTCTAATGTAGCTGATGGTTTTATCATTGTATTTTTGAAAAACATGGTAAGACCCTTTGATTTTTCACTATGGTCACTGTCAGCTCCAACATTCAGAGGACTCTAAGATGCCCTGTGTCTGCCTCATCCAATAGAGAAGGGTGGAATGGGAAAGCTATATGGAAGAGGTGGGCAGGATCGGGGCCCAGCAAGCCTCCATTTTTAAATTTTTTTAAATGAAAAGTCAAAATTCAGACTTTTTACCATGAAAAATCTATTTTTCTCAAAATTATCTGCTTATGCCATTAAAAAAAAAATTAAGATCACACTATAAAAGCAAAAAAGGAATATGTGCTGACTAGAGTCCTCTGTTTACAACCTCCAGAGAATTCTTGGGAAATAATGTTCTAACATGATGTGTGTTCAGTTGCTCAGTTGTGTCCAGCTCTTTGCAACCCCAAGGACTGCTGCCCACCAGGCTTCTCTGTCCATGTAGTTTTTCAGGCAAGAATATCCGAGCAAGTTGCCATTTCCTACTCCAGGGGATCTTCCCGACCCAGGGGTCAAACCTGTATCTCTTGCATCTCCTGTATTGGCAGACAGATTTTTTTACCACTGTGCCACCTGGGAAGCCCCCATACTACACTTGATCTTAGTCAACAGTCTAATATGATACACAGAAAAAAAGAATCTTTACCCTCCAATCATCCCTTTCTAAGGGCAACGAGATGTGTGATTTTTGCTTTTGTTCTCCTTTTCCTTAAAGCCAGTGTTAGCCATCTTTTGTTTATTTACTATCCTAGGGCTTGGATAGTCGTGAGAATCATGACCTAGCTCCTGACAGTGGAATGTATAGCAGTCACACCCATATAGACATCCCCACTGGCCACATTAACCTCTTGCTTTGGTGCATATGTGAGCCAATTCATTTGCTCGGGTGGGGGTGACAGCACGTGAAACGTGGGAATGAAGATGCAACAGATCGCTTGAGACTGGAAAAGTGATTCGTTTACAGTCACATCGGGTTTTAAGTCATTCTGTGTACAGTTATAAAGCTCTGACAAAAGCTATGCAAAGCCCATTTCCTCCAGATTAAAATTAAAAAGTGGGGGAAGGGAAGAGGGTGAGAAATTTATGTAGAGAAAAAAAATACCAGGAAACCTTAGAGATGTGTCTGGGAGAGATGGTGGGGCTGCTGCTAGTGACACATCCGGCACTCCCACCCCTCCCTTCCAGGATTTAAAAAAAATCTTGGCACAGCCAACAGTCAGAGCAGCCAGTGAATGTCTTTTGTGTCGATCTACTGGAGAGCTCCTCTTGGGTATGGGATTGACAGAGAGGGTAGTTTATTATTATTTGGATGTGCTCAGAAAGACATTCTCATTCATGGACTTTGTCATTCTCTAGCATTGCTGGGTGCTCAGCATCCATGATTTATTGCTTTCATATACTATTATTACTACTCACACTGTCTAACACTTGTGCCCTTTAGCCAGGGAAGTGCTATTCATATAACATGTACCTTCTCATTTAGTCCACCCCCTCATTAAACCACCTCCAAATGTTTGTATTTGTTTCCATTTTCCTGGAGACCTATGACCTAGTAAGGTTACGATCTAGGAAGCTAGAAAGCTTCCTTGAAATGTATCCCAAAATAGTATCTCTAAATACAAAAGTCACGGTCCTTTTTAGAAAACTGCTTATCAAAATTATCTTACCTTAAATTTTTATAAATCCCTTTTAAAATGCATGACACCTGTGGCAGGTTAAAATTGTATTCACTTCTGCTGTCATTTACTTATAGAGCCAGTCCAAATTTAAACAGAGAAAAGGATTTGCCATCCTGTAATTGTTTTTAATTGACACATTCCCTAATTGCTAGGCTTTTTTCTTTTTAAAAATCTCTGAGGAAACAGACATAAGAGCTGCATAAAAAAGGCATCAGAATTGGCATGTCATCTATTGTTTGCTGCATGTTGATCATTTTCCCTTTAGCATCTGTACTTTATGGAGAAGTGTTAAATATCAAAATGTACATATAATACATATTGTAAATATACTATATAAAATATATACTATGTTATATATTATGTCACCACTTTACTTGACAACTTCTAAAACTGTTCAAAACCTTTTAAATCATCAATGTATTTCTTGTAACTGGAGAGCTCAGTGAAATTTAAAAGAATGAAGTATCATTAACTTTCTTTAATATAAAATGATCTGGTTCAGGATTCAGGGTTTGGGACTGACAATCTAAGACTTCTTACTGGAATTTGGATAGCTTTTTCTCACCAACTAAAGCAGGAAAGCTTGTTAAACACCACACACACATTATTGAGCTCCACCAGAACATTTCAAATTCTTCAGATTGTGGTAGAGCCGTAAGATTTTATGTTTCTAGCAGGTTCTCAGATGATGCTGATTCTAGCCTTTGAGAACCACTGTCCTAATCCCAGGGACAGGGGAGCCTGGTGGGCTGCCGTCTATGGGGTCGCACAGAGTCGGACACGACTGACGCGACTTAGCAGCAGCAGCAGCAGTCCTAAAGATTACTCCTTCCCTCCCCTTTCTTCTTTTTCTCCATTTTCCCTCCCACTCATCTTTTCCCACCTCTTTCTCTTCAAAATCAATCTTCTCTTCTTCTCTCCTCTCACCCTCTCTCCCTTTCAAGATGATCTCTGAGGTATACAGCAGGAACATGTCTAGAAGGGCTTGTTTAAAGTATTTATTCAGATGACATTATTTATTGAGCAGCTACAAAGACTCACTCATTCATTCATTCATCTATGCATTCAAAAAATACTTGTTGAAACTCCACCATACTGCCAAGTTCTGTGCAGAGAAGCAAGACAGACAAAGACTCTGCCCACAAGGAATTCTCTGCATAGCCAGAGAAGACAGATAGTATACAAATGTATAAATAATTAGATTATTACCAAGTGTCATTAATGTGCAGAATTAAATAAATGGATTGCTGAGATGACGATTGATAACGGCACACTTAACCCCAGGAGGTCAGAAAGGGTCTGGCCCCACAGGGATGTGTTTAGGCTGAGATCTAAAGACTGAGAAGATAGCTAAGCAGAGGCTGTGGGCAGGAGTGGTCCAAGAGAAAACTGCAAGCACAAAGGCCCTGGAGCAGAAAAGAGTCAGCTCCTTAGGGTGTCTCCATAACTTATACAAGTCTTGGCACACAGTAGGTGCTCAGTCAGTATTTGCTAAATGAATGAGTAAATGGATTATTAGACCCAGGGTGCTAGAGCATAAGAGCCAAGCAAGAGAGAGGCATGCGGTGAGCAGAGGCCAGGTCATGAAAGACCTTTTAGGTCATGAGTGAGAAGTTTGAATTAACCAATCAGATTTACCAATCCACTCTCCCTGCATCCCCTCAAACTTCTCTGCACCCTGCTCAAACTTGGATGTAAAGTAACAATTCTCAAAACCTGGCCCGGGACCCCTGATGATCAGTTGTATCATTCAACATGTATGTTCATAACATGAAAAGAATCATGCTATCATCTATGAATTCATAATTAATGAATGTCACTTAGAGAAATTATTCATTAATTGTTATGACTATTTGTTTAAAAGGCAGTTGTTTAACCATCAGTTTGATTTTAGACACATATCTAATAAAAAAAACAGCCCCACCCTTCCCATGCAGTCTGGAAAAGATTTCATAGTGGCAAAGAGAAGTTATCCTTGAAAAGTTACAGAGGCTGACTCTAAATTTCTGGAACGCAGTAACTTATAAAGCAAATGCAGTGGCATTAAACAGGATTTGTTGTTGTTTAGTCGCTAAGTCCTGTCTGATTCTTTGTGACCCTATGGACTTCAGCATGCCAGGCTCTGTCCTTCACTAGTGAAAGTGAAGTCGCTCAGTCGTGTCCGACTCTTTGCAACCCCGTGGACTGTAGCCCACCAGGCTCCTCCATGGGATTGTCCAGGCAAGAATACTGGAGTGGGTTGCCATTTCCTTCTCCAGGGAATTAAACAGGATAAATAGGTTCAAAAGAAGTTGAGGAATTCCAAACAACGATGAGAACAAAGAACAAAATGAATTATTTTATTTATACTTTGTACAGTAGTTTCAAATAAACTCCTTTTGTAAAAGATGTTATCTGGCAGATTTTCCCAGTCCCTTACTGCCTTGAATCTACTACACATCTCTCTAATTTTTCATATTCATACAAGTGTTTCTAAAAGGAAAATCAGCCTTTAAAATGTAATCAGTAAAAACCTGAGTTTAAACTTTCTCTCATTTCATAATATATTCATTCTTATGGGTTATTTAGGACCCACTAATTAATTGGGGGCTTTGCCATGAGCCTTAAGATTCTCAACAAAACAAAATAGTAATTATATATCTTTGGAAAAAAAAAATCTCTGACTCCTAGTCCTTCATAGATTGCTGTAATTCTTCATACACATTGGTATCAAAATAGATAAAAGACACACAATCTTAAATGTATAATGTCTCTCTGATAGATCAATAATAAAATCATTGTACTTAAAAAAATTGCTCCTCCTTTTCCTAATTCCTATCCCCAGGGTTATTATTAGCAGGTCACTATTAATTATAGACTTTAGAAGCATTTGAAGAGTGTGGTGGGGATATTTTGTTATTGCCTTGTTTGACTAGTCCTCTTCACTTCTTTTTGTGTGTGTAGTTGCCTCTATTATAAGGCAGTATATTGCATTATATTCAGACAGTATATTATATATAAAAATACAATTTTGAAGTTAACTGATAGGGTACAGTAAGTTGGTAATGTAACATTAAAAAAAAAAAAGAATGAGAAAGCTTGGAGAACAGAAAAAATAAGATTTAATGAAGTTTTGTGCAAAGGAAAGAGGAGTATTTAGTAAATTAGAGTGGAAAGATTCCAAACTGGGGGGCCAATCTATGAGGGAAAAAATGCAAAAACCTCACTGGAAAAGACAGAGAAGGATGGCCAGCAGAAGTTAGGTAAGTGGATCCTACGCAATGGATGAACTTAAAAAAGAGTGAAGTGTGTGATTTAGATGCAGTCTGTTACTAGGTTAACTGGCACTTGGACAGCACATTAAAGTTTGCAAAGGTGCTTTAAAATATGTAATCTTATTCTTCATAATCTCTCTGGGAAGTATTTAGAGTAGGCATTATTCCAGTTTTACAGACAAGGAAATCACATTGCTTTCTGAAAACACCAGAAAGGGAAATGGTGATGTTAAAAAGGAATAAAGCTGAAAAAGACTCCTGTAAAGGTCAAAGGCAGCTTGTAGGTTTACAGTATCTAAAGCAGAGAGAAGAGGAGTGTCTCTGATGATGCTGAAAGGCATGCTAGGCTGTGAATAGCCATTGAATTTGAGGGGTAAAATATGGAGGATAAAGCGTTCTTTATTAAGACCAGTGACCTGGGCAAATAAATAAGAAAGATTCCATTTTCCTTAAAATACATACATATTTTAGGTTTGACCTTCTTTGAGTATTTGTGACTTGAAAAGGAGATTTGAGATCTCTAGTCTAGCTGCTGGAGAAGGAAATGGCATTCCACTCTAGTACTCTTGCCTGGAAAATCCCATGGATGGAGGAGCCTGGTAGGCTACAGTCTATCAGGTGTCGAAGAGTTGGACAGGACTGAATAACTTCACTTTCACTTTTCACTTTCATGCGTTGGAGAAGGAAATGGCAACCCACTCCAGTGTTCTTGCCTGGAGAATCCCAGGGACGGAGGAGCCTGGTGGGCTGCCGTCTATGGGGTCTCACAGAGTTGGACACAACTGAAGTGACTTAGCAGCAGCAGCAGCAGTGTAGCTGCAGAGTAACAACCCATAGAATCTTCCAAGGAGTAGAAACTTCATTTTTTCATTAATTAAACAAAACAAAACATGATTTCTGAAAGAACTGAAATAATTTTCACTTCTTTACTTTTTTTCCTCAAAGTAGATACATTTGATATAGTATTCAATAATATACCTTTATGTATAATCTATTTGAAAAAGAAAAGAATGTCATCTTTCCAATTAATGTAGCTCTACCATTCTGTTTTGAAAATCTCCTCTCTTAGCAATTGAGAAGGCAATGGCAACCCACTCCAGTACTTTTGCCTGGAAAATCCCATGGACGGAGGAGCCTGGTAGGCTGCAGTCCATGGGGTCGCTAGAGTCGGACACTACTGAGCGACTTCACTTTCCCTTTTCACTTTCATGCACTGGAGAAGGAAATGGCAACCCACTCCAGTGTTCTTGCCTGGAGAATCCCAGGGAAGGGGAAGCCTGGTGGGCTGCAGTCTATGGGGTCACACAGAGTCGGACACGACTGAAGCGACTTAGCAGCAGCAGCAGCAATTGTCAGAGATGGCACCCAAAGAAAAGTAACCAAACATTAGAAGCTTGTTGCAATACTTTGCTACTATCACCTCAGTCCTGTCGGACTCTTTGGGACCCCATGAACTATAAATCCCCAGGCTCCTCTGTCCATGGGATTTCCCAGGCAAGAATACTGGAGTGGACTGCCATTTGCTCTTCATTTATTGGGAACTTTAAAAATTTTCAGATACATGATTACTCAGGTACTGAGGCAACTGCTAAAAGTTAGCACAAAGTTAGTGCTTGAAACTAAGTGAATTTTGCTTTTTTGTAATGTATGGGGAGCTGGGCCATTAAAGGTATTTCCCTCAAACCAGAGTTCATATTGCTTTCTTATATTCAATTATAGATGAAAACGACTTTAACTACTGAACCGTCAGTAATGAAACTGCTTTGCTTGTGGGCTGAACAAATGGTGGTGATTATGTATGTTCTTGGTTAGGACTATTTGCATAACATTTGGGGAGGGCACAGACCTCTACACAAGAGAAAGTGGAAAGTGAATGGCAGGAAAAAATGAAGGCCAAGTTGACAATGGACACCACTATTTTAGGGTCTTTCTCTTGGTGGTGTCAGGGGGATGCGCGTTGAGACAAATGAATGCTTTGAGGTGAGAAAGGCAGTAGCACTCTAATAAAAGGCTTTAGGAAAGCGTGAGGCGACCTAGGAAAATCTGCTGTGGTCAAGTTTAATCCTGGGAAAAGAGACCCTGGAGAAAGCAGATGAGGAAGATAGGAAGGAAGACAGGGAGGGGAGGCGCAGGGTGTGAGGGGAGGCGCAGGGTGTGGGGGGAGGAAGAGGGCGGGGTGGGGAGCTGGAAAGTGAGAGGGGGCAGTCCAGATTGTGTGAAGACGGTGGGGTTGAGGACCACAGGGTGGGAAAAAAGTGAAATTCGCGCAGAAGGAGGCAGACCTCCGCGGACGCGGCCGGGACCCCTGGAGGGGGAGGCGGCGGCGAGGGGCGGCGGGGGTAGCTTGGCCCACCTCGTGCCCCCTTGGCAGCCTCAAGCCTTTGCTCCGCGGGGCTCCCTCCCTCGCCGGAGCATTGTTCCTTTGCCGGGAGACGAGGAAATTGCCTTTTGATTGCGGAAGTCCGCGGCCGGGGCCCGGGGCGAGGCAGCGCGGGTCAGAATGGCAGCGTGGGAAGGGCGGCGCGCTGCCGGCCCCAGCCGCCTCTCGCGTCGGCAGCCCGCCCGGGGCGGCAGCAGCAGCAGCGGCTGCGGCGGCCCCCGCGCGTCCCCAGCCCGGAGGCCGGCGCTCTGCGCCCGCGGGGCGCGCTAAGCGCGCACAACAAGTGGTCCGGGCTCCGCCGGCCGTCGGGCCGCGCGGCGCGTCCCAGCCCCGCAGTAGAGTTTGGGGGAACCGCCGAGCGCCATGCGGAGCCATGGAGCCGGGCTGGCCCTGTGGACTGCGCTGAGCCTGCTGCAGGTGAGGGGCCGCGAAGAGGTCCCCGCGGGCGGCCGCGCCCCTCCCCTCCGAGGACCAGATTCTCACTCCGCTCTCTGGTCTCCTGGGCTGCATTTTGGAGAGGGAGGTGGCAGAATTTCTTCCTCTGCTTGGGGAACGGTGATCCTCTTCTGAGTCCCCAGCCAGACTGACAACTCGTGCCACAGAAGGCAAAAAGCCACCTTCTCTCTCCAGCTGCTCGGGAGAAAAAGCAGTTAGGGGAAAAGTGGCCACGCACTTCTTTTCTCTTGACTGGAGGGCGAAAGGATGCATGGGCTGAGGCTGGGGCCAGGGGTGAGTGGAGGCAGCTTGGGGAGCTTGCTACGGACTCATCCCTGAGCAGGGATAGATGGTGGGCTTCAGCTATTGTTCTGGTTCCTTTGCAGACTGGACTGGGGGAGCCAGTGAGATGCAACTTCACCTTGACAGAGTCCAGGGTCTCCAGCCGGTCCGTGTCTCTCCAGTGGAGAACTTTGGCGTTCCCCTGTAACTTTAACCTCACCTACAGCAGTGACACGTCGGGGGTCGCGTGGTGCCACCCTGTACGGATAGACAACACCACCTATGGATGTAACTCCGAGGATTTACAAGCGGGAACCATCTATAATTTCACTATTATGTCTCTGGATGGAGAAAAGAAAACTATGGTCTTGCAAACAGGTAAAAAGTGACAGGTGCAGCTGGAAGTCCAGGCCACTCCTGGCTGAGACCTACCTTTTCAAGCCAATGCTTCCTTTGAGTTCCAGGCATACAAAATAATGATAATAAAGGTAAAAACATCTGTAAGATTATTGACAAAGATTTCTACTCTCCTCAGATCTGGCAAGAAACAGCTTGGCTGACTTTCAGAGATGTCCCTAGTGCTGAAAACAGCGGACTAGCCACTTAAACAGGGAGAGCAGCAGAGAGAATAAGTGGGCTGTGGAGGGAATTTGTTAAAGTGATGGGGTTTGAACTTCCAACACAAGAGTCAAGTCCTGGAATAATTTTAAGTCAGTGTTTTTAGAATAAATAACGGAAGTGCAATGATTAGGGATATGACTTTCCTCAACGTAGTTTTATTTTTGGAACCAGGACATGAAAATCATCAGGGATAGAATCATTCTTAGGGGGAAATTAGAAAAAGTCCCTCGAAATGAAGATATGAAATTTTTAATTTTTTTATCACTTGAGTAACTAAAACCATACAATATCAAAGAACATCTTTTGGTTACTCTGCAACCTAAATCAATCATTTTCTGTTCGCTTTTGGTTAAACCTTCCATGCATGGTAAGAGTATCTTTCCTGCCTCGGTTTTCTTATCTGTAAAATGAGAGTGTTAGACTTGGTCATTGAGGTCCAGGTTCCAACCAACAGCTTACTTAGGCGGGGGCTGTTGTGCGTGTTACCTCATTAATCCCCAGAGTCACCCCCAGATATGCTGTAAATCCGCTAATGACTTCCATTTTTTATGACCTTATTAGTCTTCCTTTTAACATTATCTTTATTTGTTGCCATAGAGAAGCCTGACTTTCATCCAGAAAGTCAAATTTAACTGAAAAATTCCAGAAGTTAAATTTAGAAATGTGTTGTGCTTGCTAGTCTTTCACTTTCATCCTGAACCAAGATCACTTCTTCAGCTATAGTTCTTTGAGAGGTGTGAGAATGGTGAGTTATCAGGGCTGTCACAACAGAGTCAGGAAATGTAAACAGATTCATATGATAAGCCAATTAATTATTCTCTTATTAAGAATGCCCAGTTACTTCAGATGAAAGATAATTTCTGAGATTTGCAAGAACCTGAATTGAAAAGAGACACCACTTGTTAAGAACACAGTTGTGTTCTTATATAGAATCAAAGAGAGTCCAAAATCATTGACATAATAAGAACATTTTACAGAAGTTTTAGTGGCCGGGTTTTTTAGTTATAAAGTTCTTAATTTCTTGGTATATGAAGGTAGTTCCATAAACACTCAGATTGCTAATATTTATGACAAAACTTCTAGATGTGTTGTTTACATTTGATAAGGTGTCTGTATTGAATGGAGCAGAATGATTTTTAGAAACAGATGAGCCTTCAGAAGCTTAAGGGAGAAAAAATGAAGACATTAAGCAAGAATACATTAATTTAACCCAGAGGTTTTACTTTTTTGAAAAACAAAATTGATAAAAATGAACTCACTGTGGTGTCACTAGTTAGAATAAGTTTAGAGTTAATTAGTGCGTGTGTTTCAAGTCCAGAGACATTTGTGAAATGTAAGAAATATTTGCATTTTATTGACTATGTTGAATTAAAAAAAAGACAATCAGCATTCACAGTTGTTAGCATTCAGTGTCTCATCATTTTCCTTAAGGATTCATCTTTTACAGTACTACAAATAGACTTTTCACCACAAATTTTATGAGCTCCGTGCCAAATGTGAAGAATGAAATTTGATCAACAGTGATGTTTGTATAATGATAAGTTTTTCATAGTTATTTGTATGATGGTATAACCTTAGTTAGGATTCTCTATATTTAAAAATAATTTACTTAACTAAATATTTTTTAATTAAGATATTTTTACAAATGTTTCAGAATATTTTTGGTTGATTATTTATTTTTTGTCAGCACTTTTTGTGCTTCCTATATTTTAAGGACATATGTGAGTTTTTATTCTAAGTTCAGAGAAAGTACTGGTATCCCTCTAGTATCAATTGGTAAGCTACAGAGATGAATGCCACAAATCATATTTTATTGTTATAAAAGTAGGATCAACTAGTCACATAATATTGAGTCTGAGATATAACTTCAGACCAAAAAAGTCATTCAGATATGTTGTCCTTTTCTTATTCCGTTATGCCTGTGTTATCATTACAGAGTAAAATAGAGTGAGAGCAAGGCATGATATGGCTGGAGATATAGCAGTTGCTTAGATTATCTCTGTGTCATTCCAAGTGGGATTTGTCTGGTTATTTTTCCTGGTAAATTATCTAAAAATAGTTATTTTAGTAATGTAGACATGACCTTAAAATAAAATTTAACTAAATAGGAACTATTTCAGCAACAGTCAGTTTTCACTCCAGATTTAAAATCAGAATTGGAAAACCTATGTGGATTCAAATTCAGTTCAACAAACATTTATCAGGCACAGATACTATAGGGAATTAGGCCAGGTAGTGATTAATAAAGATGACAAAGCATGGTCTCTGTCCTTGTAGTCTTCCATAGAGGTGAGAGAAGTTGAGGATAAGGGTGGTGACAGAGCCTTACCACTTCTTCCCATTGAATACCCTGCTCTGCTTCTCTTGGATATATTTGGTCATAAACCATCAATGCAAGAACTGTAATAATTTGAAAGCCAAATTATCTAGTTGTAAATTATTAGAAACAGATTATAAATTTGAAAACCTCAACACTTCTGTTAATACTCTGTCCTCGAAATACAGATCAGAGACTGCAAACTGGTAGCCCCTGGGGTGTTGAAACATTACGTGAGCCAAACAAAATCTATTATTTAAGCTCCTTGACACCCCCAGGGGCCACCAGTGCACAGCCTCTGATATAGACTCTGAGGACCCAGTGTTCACAAAAGTGTGGAGGTTTTCAATATTTGTTATCTGCATAATTTATTTCGATAGATCTTGTTTGGTTCATGTAATGTTTGTGAAAAATTCAGATTATTTCACCAGCATTAAGCTGAAAATTCACATAAATACCAGATATATTGATTACCTTAAAATATTGGAAGATTTGGCAAAACTTGATCATTCTGCCTGGACCTCTCTAAAGCTGAATTGTGGCTTTTCTCCTTTCAGGTACCAGTTCCCCCGAATCCCCTGGACTGGGGATTATTTATTTCCTTACCTTAAAGTATCCTAAGGACATTAGTGTTTGCTTACATGAACCTGTAGAGTTTTCATTTAGAAATTTGGGGGAATTTTTATCTTTCCACGAATAAGAAGTAGTTCTTCAGGACCTAAAATGGCATCTAGCCCATGGTAGGTGTTCAGTAAATATTGATTAATTGGATGGAAAGATGGATTGATGAATGGAGAGATGAATGGGTGGACCTATGAATGAATAAATAGATGATAGACAAATATTAATAAATGAAATTAATACTTTAGGGGGAAAATGTATGTAAAGAAAGTGAAAGTGAAGTTGCTCAGTTGCATCTGACCCTTTGTGACCCCATGGACTGTAGCCTACCAGGCTCCTCTGTCCATGGGATTTTCCAGGCAAGCGTACTGGAGTGGGTTGCCATTTCCTTCTCCAGGGGATCTTCCCAACTCAGGGATTGAAGCCAGGTCTCCCACATCACAGGCAGAGGCTTTACCGTCTGAGCCACCAGGAAAGCTGAATGTATGTAAAAATATGGTCCATTTTCCTTGGGTTATAGGTAAGTTATGGAGCCCAGGGAAGTAATGTGATGGTAGGGAACTTTACTGATAGGAAGAATATCTTTGTGTCATATACTTTCTTGTTAGTCACTGTCAGGTTCTTATCAATCAGCCTAGTGTGCTTTAGTCCTGTCCAACTCTTTGTGACCCTATGGACTGTAGCCTACCAGGCTCCTCTGTCCATGGGATTCTCCTGGCAAGAATACTGGAGTGGGTTTCCATGCCCTCCTACAGGGGATCTTCCCAACCCAGGGATCGAACCTGAGTCTCTTAACATCTCTTGCATTGGCAAGTGGATTCTTTACCACTAACACCACCTGGGAAGCCCTGCTAGTCAGCCTAGAACAAAAAGGCAAAAAAATTAGCTCTTTAACGTTAGCTCATGTGTTTTTAACTTTTAAAAAACTTTAATTACCTAATTACTATGTCAGTTATTATTTCCACCTCAACATGTTTTATTAGTTTACCAGGGCTTCCATAACAAAATACCACAGACTGGGTGGCTTTAACAATAAATTTATTTTCTCATGGCTCTAGAGCCTAGAAGTCCCAGATCAAGTTGTCAGCAAGTTTCTTCTAAGGCTCCTCTGACTGTCTTGCAGATGACCACCTCACTATGTCCTTACTTGGTCCTTCATCTGTGTCGTCTATGATCTAATCTCCTCTTCTTATAAGGACACCGGTCATATTAGAGTAGGAAGCACCTTAAAGACCCCATTTTAATCAATTACCCCTTTAGAGATCTTATCTTCAAATACAATCACATTATGAAGTATTGGTAGTTAGGGCTTTAACATATGAATTTTAGAGAGATGCAGTTCAGTTCATAACACTCACGTAGCTCTAAACACAGGTCATTATTTTTCAGCACTGTCTGTAACCTATGGCATCAACATCTGTTGCAGGGTTTGTTATAAAAGCATATTGTTGGCTTCTACCTCATATGTGATGAATTTAAAAGTAGAGGGTGGGAAGATTTGGGAGAATGACATTGAAACATGTAAAATATCATGTAAGAAACAAGTTGCCAGTCCAGGTTCGATGCACGATACTGGATGCTTGGGGCTAGTGCACTGGGATAACCCAGAGGGATGGTATGGGGAGGGAGGAGGGAGGAGGGATCAGGATGGGGAACACATGTATACCTGTGGCGGATTCATTTTGATATTTGGCAAAACTAATACAATTATGTAAAGTTTAAAAATAAAATTAAAAAAATAAATAAATAAAAGTAGAGCCTAGGGTATCTGATTTTAAACAAATATCAAAGTGAATCATTGCATACTGAAGTTCAAGAAATAATGATATAGTTTTTCTATTATTCATTGGCATTAAGATTTTGGTAACCATTTCCTCTTATGCCTGGTTAATTCTATAATGCTTAGAAGTATTTATTGTCTTTCCCAAGAAGAAAATAATACTCTAATATTTGTCTTGTACTCCTGTAGTATTTAAAATACTTTCATCTACCTTGTTTCATAAGTAAAAGTATAAAATATATATATTTAACTGATTGTTTATATATATGTTACATATATTGTTTATATATATATTTAATATATTTAAACATATATTGTTTAATTATATCCACATGGCAATCCTGTGGAGGGAGTGTCATGAGGCACAGGTTACATAGTGATTTAGAGATGAGTTCTGAAAGCAGCTGCCTCCATTCCTTACTAACCAAGTTGCCTTGGCCTAGTTATTAACCTTTTCTAATCTCTAAAATCGGGACAATAATAAAAGTAATGCTCACTTCATAGGGTTTGAGGTTTTGATTCAGACATAAATTCTACAACCGTTTTTGTTACATACTAAGTGTGAAATGTTTCCTGTTGTTACTTTCAGGTTGGAGACGAGATTGATATTCATAAGAATTAACTAATCACAAATCCATACTGTTAACAAACATAGACCTCGAACCCTGACTTACTGGCCCCAACTCCTACTCTTATTCTTTCTATTACTCTGTAGAATGGATATAATTTTTAAGTTGGCTTTTGTTCTTTCAAATTACCTGTGATAGTTTGTTGTTACTTTTCAACTCAACTTTTAAAGAGAAGAAAATATATTACAAAATACTTTAAATCTATAGATACTTAGCCTACTCAAGGGTAGAATAATGATTAAAAGTGTGTTAGTGTGATGAAATAATATTGATTTTGATTGTGTTGTACTTCTGGTGATGGGCTTCAGTATTTAGGAATCAGCGATTTGCAAGGTATTTATTTCAGGAATTTTAAGGTCAAGTTGAGTTCCATATATGAAATGGACCAACCTAGTTCTCTGAATGTGACTTTGTGTGTGTTTGGAAGCTTCTGCCATTAGTCTGACTTCTGTAGGTGGGCATGGCATTCTGCACATTACCAAAAAGTAAAATCTAATTTGCCCAGATGAAATGGAAGAAAATTTATTATGTCTTCCATTCCCAGACACCAATTCCCTGGAATCCCCCTGGGGGATAGAGGATAATGCTGACTACTTTCTAACATTGTAGGAGAAGTCAAGGCCATTCTATATGTAGGAATGTATATAAACAAAGATGAATCTATGCAACTGAAATTAACATGGTAGATAGACATACAGATTTCCAGGGATTGGGGGTTTTGCTTTTGTTCTTATTCCTTCTAGACGGAAGAACCCAAATACATAAAAAATAAGCAGAATAGTATTATGAATGACCATGTACTTACACATTACCTACTGTTAACAGTTACCAACTGACAGACAATCTTGTTTCGTCTATATCCCCACTCACTCCCTAACCATGTATCATATCAACACAGCCCAAGTCATTATTTAATTTCATTTATAAATATTTCAGTATGCATTTCTGAATGATAAGCATTATTTTTAACATAACCACAGTATCAATATCGGACCTAACATTAACAGTAATTCCTTGGTACTGAGATGTCCAGGTTCAGAAGCACACATCAAGCAACAGCACATGAATTTCTACATAAGAGAGACTTCTGGGCAGCAGTCTGTTTGGAAGAGGAGGCCAAAGGACTTCCCTTTATACTGCATTTATATAATATTGAGAAAATCTCAATTGGTTTTGCTTTTCTGGCACACCGCGTGGTGTGCAGGATCTTAGTTCCCCGACCAGGGATCAAAACCAGGGCCCCAGCAATGAAAATACTGACTGTTAACCGTTGGACCAGCAGGGAATTCCCAAGAAAACCTCCACTGTTAATATCAAAGAGAAGAGTGGGACTGCTGAAGGATATCCTGGGCCTGAGGGTATTAAAGTCTCTATCAGCTGTCAGGGTCCCCTCGGTGTTGACACAGTTCTCTAACACTCGACGGAAGTGAGCTTTTCAGTGCTGTAGTTCTTGCCTGGAGAATCCCAGGGACGGCGGAGCCTGGTGGGCTGCTGTCTATTGGGTCGCACAGAGTCGGACACGACTGACTTGACTTAGCAGCAGCAGCTGAAGCTTAAACTGCCCTCTCACTCTGCAATGGCCTCTCTTTGATTTCTAAATCCTGCTTGACCTTCCAACTTGCTCAAGTTCATTTCCTTCATGAAGCCCACCTCTGAGATCTTCATCCTTGAACGTCATTCCCCTTGTGCATTTTCAGCATTGACACTGACCTGTGTTACCCTGAACAGCAAGAACAGTAGCAGTGCTCACACCAAGTGGCATTTTCTGAGGCCTCACCACATGCCTGGGCTATACTTAACACTTTGCCTCCATTACCTCTTAACACTGCAACTCTGTAAAGCAGGTGTCCCATTTTACAGATGAGGAGACTTAGCCTCGATGCAGTTAAGTGACTTGCCTAAAGTCACTGTTTAAAGTGACATCGTTGGGATTTGAACACAGGTATAGTGTGACATCAAAGTCAGCCTCCCTGATAAGTCACCTCTGTGTTTACTTTTTTCACAAGTCCTATGTGCCTGAGTAAACTGTAGACTCTCAGAGGCCAAATATGGTGACCTGTAAAATAATATGGTATCCCTCACTGTTGTTAATCATGATGCAGTGATTGTCTAACCTGATTTAATTTCAAGGCTGTCAAAACTTTGAAAGTTCTTTGCTACCTGAACTTTATGTCTAATGTATAAAGTTGATAAATGAAATGTATTATTAGCATAATATGGTATACATCATCTTATAAATCAGAAAGCTGACTATAGTCAAACTGCAACAAAGTAAAATAAAATCGTTGTTGTTTAGTCACTAAGTCTTGTCCGACTCTTTTGCAACCCCTTGTGCTGTAGCCCAGCAGACTCCCATGTCCATTGGATTTCCCAGGCAAGAACACTGGAGTGGGTTTCCATTTCCTTCTCCAGTGGATCTTCCTGATCCAGGGATCGAACCCATGTTGCCTGCACAGGCAGGCGGATTCTTTACCACAAAGCTACCAGGGAAGCCCTTTGAAAGAGATTTGCCTCTCTATGCATGTGTGCTAAGTCACTTCGGTCGTGTCAGACTGTTTGCGACCCTATGGACCGTAGCCCGCCAGGCTCCTTTGTCCACGAGATTCTCCAAGCAAGAATATTGGAGTGGGTTGCCATGCTCTCCTCCAGGGGATCTTCCTGACCCAGGGATCAAATCTGAGTCTCTTATGTCTCCTGCATTGGAAGGTGGGTTCTTTACCACTACTGCAACCTGGGAAGCTCTTCCTCTTTATAAATGTATTTAACTACAGATTGTGAGAGCAGTGGCTTTCTCATTTTCTTCTTCTGCCCATTTTCAAAAACCCATACCAAGGAATGGTTTGTGGCTTTTGCCTCACCCTGACTGTGTTTCCATGATAAAATTCCCAATTAGTTTATATGAATAGTTGATGTTCACACCGTTTTATGTAGAGGGCTACTAAATGCAGCTTCTGGTCTCCTAGCCACCCTGCTTTTAACTAGAATAGTATCATAATTCCTGTAAAGGTACAGAAGTTGACTCTGTAATCACATAAAATCACATAGATCTCTTGGACTGAAGTTAGTGCTGAAACGTAAGGTCTGTGTTGGAGAGGTGGGTGGAGGATAGTATCCTGCTTGAGGAGACCTTGAGTTTCTGTGGAGAAATTCAGACTTCATCTCATGAAGAATTCTTGGTGCTTCCTAGGAAATCAGGATGGCAGATGGGAGAGATATACAAAGCAATTATTTGGCAATAGTGGGAGAAAGACAGAAAATAAGAAAGACACTTGGAGTAATCCGACACAACACAAGGAACACCAGGTTAAGACAGTAGGAGATAAAAAGGAATAGACAAGAAAAATAATTTTTAAAAATCGATAGAATGTTCCTGGATGTGGAATTAGATTTAGCTTTTATTAATGTTGTTATTCATTTATCTGTATTACAGTGTCCAAACCATCATCAAAGCTTCATCAAATGAAGCTTCTATAAATTTGTCTATTATTTTTCTTAGACATCTGGTTTGATTTTTTGTTATACTGACCATGAGACTCATGGTCATCATTTTCCACCCTGGAACAAGTAAGGTGTGATACAAAAGAACTCACTGGGAGCCAGATGTTAGAAGCTCAGCTGAATTACCTGTGTAATGTAAACGAGTCACTTAATGCCTCTTATCGTCTTCTCCAAAGCACATTGTAAATGACCAGATCCTATGCATGTATACTCTGTGCTATATGATTTCAAAAAAAGCTTTTGAAACTAACTTATGAATTGTCTGCTCTCTTGTTATAAGGCTAAGTTTATTTCCAAAATACATACTAACATTTTGAATTCTAAACACTCCTCAAATTCTTATAGCAATAGATAATAATGCTTTAATGGCTATACAAAAGAATTTTTAAAATATTACTTCCATTTTATACATGTGGGTTTTTCTCTATCCTTAAGTCAATTAAAAAAAAAAAAAAGGAAGAATCTGTTTTGGTTCAGGAATTTGACTAAACTTTATCAGAAAAAGCAAATCGACAGCAAACCTACTTATGAAATTCTAGGGCTTCCTGATAATGAAATTTACTGAAACTGAGCAGCTGAATACTGCAGAATTTGCATTTGGCACTCCACATTTCAGGTCTGTCCGGAAGCAAGAAATACAAACAAAGATATCTTAATTTTATGGCTAATGATAAATTTTGATATATTGGTTGAGATTAAATTATTGATTTATGGTTTCCAATAGTTCTCATAGCTTAATAATACTTCACTGGTTACTGTATGTATGAGAGCTGTGGATGGAAAAACAAGAAAGGCTATAAATGCACACATGTGTACATTGGTAACTTTTAGCCATCAGCATAAATTATATAAGTCAAGTAGGGTTTTCTAATTACATATGATCTTCATATGATAATATTACAGACATATGACTAAATTTTCAAATAGCATTAAAACTCTCTTTCATATGTCTATCTAGGTATCTAGATAGATACCTATCTACATAGGTAGATGATATATAGATGGATAGGTAGATAGATGGACAGACAGAGAAATCGTTGAAATTAGCATCCTGATGGAAGTACCTAATTTGTTTCTAATCAAATATTGAAAACTTTAAAAAATTTAATACAGCAGAATTTTCCTTGGTCTTAGACTGAAATGTCTGAAAACTATTGCACTCCTGCTGCATGCATAGCAATAGTGGATGTCTGCCAGCAAAGGCCTTTATCACAGCATAAATGGGGTTTTAAGTGTTTGTTTCCAGTGCAGGTTCTTGCAGCCCAGGCACTTCCCAATCTCATTGTTCCTTTGTTCTAGCGGATGTACAAAGGGTTGACTGTTTTGTTTTCTGGCTCAGAGAGATTAGATAAAGCCTGCATTTCTGAACTTCACCCTCTAGGCACGCAACCTTAAAATTCATTTTTTATAGCTTTTATTTTGCAAATTATGTATGTTTAGATCATAAGGATCATAACGTCACTTTCTTTAACCTTTACCTGGCTGCGCTGTGCATGTAGGTGACAGTATTGATTCCATTTGAACAATCACTGGAAAGCATCTCTTTCTCTCGTTCTTGTCCTTAAAATGCCTCTTCAGCAAAAACGCATCACCTCAGTTGGCTATGACAAGGTTGCTCTTGAGTTTCTCGGGTTATGAGAACCTCATGATAACAAGGAAACTTTCTGTGAGGGGAAATTGTGTTCTTTCCTTTTATTATGGCATCTATAATTGTAGACTGTTATGTAGGATAGAAAATTTAAATAATATTGCCACACATACACACAGACACAAACCCATACTGTTTTTCCTCAAGAACCCATAAATGAGAATCATCTTGGGAATTTTTTTATTTATTTTATCTTAAGGGTTAGAAAGTTAGTTCATGGGAATAAATTGATAAGATTTTTCCAAGTTTTTTTTTTTCTTAAGAAAAGCGATTAATGCCATTATCAGTTTAGTCTCTAAAAAATATGGTATTCCAGTTTTGCCTCCATTCTGTCAGTGATTCGGAGGAAATTTCTTTTTTATGATCTCACAGACAGAATACGTTGTATATCAGGTGAAGTCTCTGATATATCTTGTTACTCCTCCAAACATTTAAGAATATAGGTACTGTTGTTATGTTCACCAGACAGGGGGAGAAATGGAGGCTTAGAAGGTTAAGTAACTTCCAGAGGGTCTCATGACTGATACATGAGGGAGCCAAAATTTGAATTGAGTTCTGACTCCAAAGCCCACTCTCTCTGCCACTACTTATATAACGAGATTGTCCCAACTAGAAGAGGAATAATAGTAATAATAGCAAACATTGAACACCACATGCCAGACACTTTTGTAAGTTCTCTAGATAAAATACTCAATTTCATCTTCATAACAGATCTACTGAAAAGATAGTATTGTTATCAGCATTGCATAGAGGACACAGCTGAGGCACAGGGACGTTACAGAATTGCTATACAGCTACAAAGCGGGAGACCCGATTCAGGACTCTAGAGTCTACACTGTTTAGGTGAACCTGTGCTGCTAGGGTATAAACCACAGAACCGTGTCCTCCTAGCTCACCTGTGCTGTGGAGTCCCAAAGTTTGCTGCCTTGACTTAGCTGTATTTAGCCTATGTGTGGCATCTATGGGGAATATAGAGTAAGATTACCTTGTTCCTATTTATATTTATGCTAATAACAAGTGAAGACTTTCTTAAAACATATACTGTTCTAGGAAGATGCTAGAATTTCTTATTTCGTGAGTAAAATATAATTTACCAGGTTGTAGATAAGAACTGAGATCACTATGCCATGCCACTAAAACAGTTAACCTGACTCTTGAAATTTAGTCTCCAGTATCTGGGGCTCATTTCTTAAAACAAAAGCCAGGTTGGATTTCTGAAAACTATGTATATGTTACTGTCAACATTTCTTCTCCCCATATTCAGGGTGAGGAGAGCCTCGTTGCTCAGATGGTCCCACAGCATCATCTGCTCTCTAATCTTATTGACTTAGTTCCTAACCTGGAGATGTAACAGTCATCCTAGTTCAAGTTCTACAGTGAAGATTCAGGACACAGGAAACAGGACTCCTCAAACTGACCCATGGCTTTGAGAATTGAAACTAAGTGCATAGCCAGGTGCAGGGCTAACCCATTCCCGTCTGCTCTAAGAGTTTTGGCAGCTCCAAAATGTCCCAGAACTCAAGTTTAAAAAAATCTAGGGACATAAGGAATCCCAATTTCTAAAAATATTTATTTGGCTGAGTTGGGTCTTAATTATAGCACATAGGATCTTCACTGCATAATGCGGGATCTTTCCTTGCGGTGCACAGACTCCCTAGTTGTGGGGCATGGGCTTAGTTGGTCCAGGACATGTGGGATCTTAGTTCCCCAACCAGGGATTAAACCCACATCCCCTGCATTACAAGCAGATTCTTAACCACTGGACTACCAGGGAAGTCCCAGGGAATCCCTGTTGTTGGGAGTATTCATTTTGGTGAACATACCTAACCTTGGCTTCATTATCAGGTTTGTATCTTTTGTGGCTTTCTGATACCTAAGAACAACCCAAAGTTTTGTAAATGTAACCCCCTAAGCCCCACAACCTAAAAAAGAGAACATTTAGCAGACATTTTAAAATTATTTCTTAATATCTTTATTTTCTGCTGAGATTTTCAGTATTTATCCAGGAAGAGCCTGGATGTTTGTCAGTGTTTGAAAAATGCAAAACCTGCAAGCCAAAGAAAATGTAACCTTGCTTGGATCTCCAAGCTCAGAGATGTCATAACAAAAAAGTTTTATTAGAGAAAAAGGAGTTTATATGACTAATAGCTAAGGTAGATTCCTTTTTTAAGTACAGTGGTTTGGAAGTAGTGTAAAATGCCCATTCATATCATGGGCAGCAGAGTTCTGAAAGCGTTGAAGGAAACTGAGTCTGGATTGTAGCAAGGTAAGAGTGCATCTGCAAAAGTCCTCAAGCCACCTTCTCTTTTTTGGTTTTTGCCCCACAGATCCTTTACCTCCTGCTAGGTTTGAAGTCAGTAAAGAGAAAACTACTACCACCAGTTTGCATGTTTGGTGGACTCCTTCCTCGGGAAAAGTCACCTGGTATGAGGTACAGTTACTTGATGATAACCAAAAGATACAGACGGCCCAAATTCAAGAAAGAGCTTCACGGAATGAATACACATTTTTCAACCTCACTGCTGGTAATAAATATAATATTGCCATCACAGCTGTTTCTGGGGATAAACGTTCCTCTACAATGTATGCCAATGGATCAACAGGTAAGATTTGTTTACATGTAGTTGGGTATTTAATAGTCTATACTCCTTTTGAAGTTATATTAGATTCAGGAAAAAGGAGTAAGAATGCTGTGAGATCAACAATAGACAGACAGACAGACAGACAACGAAACTGTTTGATAATAGAGGAAAGACTGGACTGGAAACAAGGAGGTGGGATTGGGCTGCCCCCTTGCCAGGTGATTTTGAACAAGTTGTGGAACTTCTCTGGGACCGGAACTTTCTCCAGTCTTTGCTTGTACCCATGCTTCCCAGTATCTGTGGCACATTACCATTTCCTTCCATAACACACTGTCTTATCATTCACTCTCCACTGATTTTCTCTCCTGCTTTATTGCTCTTTCAATTTTTCATCTTCTATAGTTCTTTCTTTTCTCTTTTCCTTTTACTGCTATGCCACATCATACTTCATTGGCAAAATCTACCTTGATACCTGTTAAATGGGGGAGATAGACAGGTAAACTATGATGTAGCTTTAGGCTGTGGGATTTGAAAAGAGCGTTAATCCAGATCCCAGTAAAATGTCGAGGGTGCTATTTTCATTAGTTATTACACAAATTACAGAGAAGCAAAAATGAATGTGTGGTTTCAAATTAAACGTGTCTATATATTTTATAAGGAAATTATGAATAACACTTCGGAAATGCATTTTATCCCACTAGTGCCATCCCCAGTGAAAGATATTGGTGTTTTGGCGAAAACTAATTCGCTTCTGATTTCCTGGTCACGTGGCTCTGGGAACGTGGAACGATACCAGCTGATGCTAATGGATAAAGGGATTCTAGTTCATAGTATTGCCGTGGACACTACTTTCTACACTTTTCATGGACTGACACCTGGTCACCTCTATAATGTCACCATTGTTAGCGAGGCTGCAGGGCTGCAAAACTACAGATGGAAATCAGCCAGGACAAGTAAGTTTCCCTAGCTTTTCTGTACAGTAATAAGCTCAATTCAAGGAAATGTTTAATAAACAAGGTTTATTATTTGAATAGTGGTAGTATAGGACAAATTAAAATCCATAAATTATAAAGGACCTTAATATGTATCCATATTTCTACTTAGAGAAAGAGGGATTCCCTTTTATGCTAAACTTTAGGCTAGCCCTTGGCAGCGTTATGAAATAGCAGAATTAATCATGGATATAGTCTCAGCTTCTCTTTTTGTTTAAGGATTTTTACTTCTCTTAAACCAGCATTACTGCCTTTGTGACATCACTCACAATGAACCAGGATTACTGTTCTCAGTGCTATACAAACACCTACTCCTGTGAACCAGCCATTTTCCAAACCTTCTCTTCTATGAAGCATCTACTGAGACCCAATTCTATAGCTGTTCTCATAGGCTGACATAGCAAGAAAGCTAATCTGTGCTATGCTAAATCTTAATGAATCGTGTATATACACACATACTCATTCGTTCTTTTAATCAGTATTTGTAAGGTGCAAACAATATACTCAACATTGTAGATACAACAGTGTCCAAGAAAGACAATGTCTTTGCCTTCATGGAGCTTCCATCCAAGTGGATTCTAATGCTTCTAGTCAGTCTACTGTATTAATAAATCCCCTCCTTTGGGAAGCTATGTAAGTTTAAGAGAAACTCTAAAATATGTAGTGCCTTAGACATTATTCTAGGGAGAGAGTTCCTGAAACTATAGGAGGTTGGTAGGAAAGATATTTGAAGACATCTATATATTTACATATTTTTATATAACACTTAAAAATATGTATATATATATAGTAGCAAAAAGTACCATATATCTTATTATTTATGTATATCAAGAGCAATTACATTTCTAATTGGCCTGTGCAAAAACAGTGTGCTATATCCATTATTTTAGTGAAACATGATTAATTTATATTGTACCATTAGTGAGGCTCAAAATTATAGCATAGGCAAAAGTTAGAAAAAATATTCACCAAAGTGTCTCTTCTTTGTAATCATTTCCTTTGATGAAATAATAGCACAACTCTTAAGCTTTAGCTTTATCATGATTTAATATGAAAAAGAAAGTACTTGCACAAAAATTTACGATACCCAATCAATCAACCAGTCTATTTATTATGTACTTGTTGTTATTAAATACATGAAAAAAGATGGGTAGAAATTAGGCAGATGACTGACTTCTTTCAGGAGTCCACTTAAAGAATTTCAGAACTGGAAAAGACCATTTTAAGTTTTTTTGACCCAAGCCATCATTAAGCTAAGGGCCCCTAGGCTTAGTGATATAGAGCTGTCCAGGGTTGCCCAGCCAAACTATGGCCAAATTTGAGCCAGAATCTAGGCTCCTGACTGCCATGTTTGTGCTCTCTCCACTAGCCAGACAACCTTTCTTTGGTTTTGTAGTATTTTTTTTAACGTCGTGAAGTCATTTTCTTCAGAGCAGAGACTGTGGCTTATAGAGATTAAAATACAGGTCAGAATGTGGCCATAAGACTGATATGACATCCTGAATTAAAATCTCTTTCCTGTTCTTCCTAATTAGCCCCCATGGAAGTCTCAAATCTGAAGGTGACGAATGAAGGCACTATGACTTCTCTAAAAGTCAAGTGGCAAAGGCCTTCCGGAAATGTGGATTTCTACAACATTACCCTGTCTTACCAAGGGACCATCAAACAATCCAGAACATTAGCATCCCAGATTACTGAAAGTCAATTTAAAGACTTGGCCCCTGGACGACTTTATCAAGTCACCGTCA
Organism: Bos mutus; assembly: GCF_027580195.1. NCBI lineage: Eukaryota > Metazoa > Chordata > Mammalia > Artiodactyla > Bovidae > Bos > Bos mutus. Next base: position 29,450,245 of record NC_091621.1, on the reverse strand, counting down.
GCTGTGTGTCTGGTGAATTATCTGCTCACAGGACAGCAGTGGGCAGAACGGGTGAGTCTAAGGCTCCACAAATTCCTTAGTTGCTCAAATCACTCTCTGATCCATCTTAGAATGGGATAAAATAGTTCAGTTCAGTCGCTCAGTCATGAGCACTCCAGGCCTCCCTGTCCATCACCAATTCCCGGAGTCTACTCAAACTCATGTCCATTGAGTCGGTGATGCCATACAACCATCTCATCCTCTGTTGTCCCCTTCTCCTCTCACCTTCAATCTTTCCCAGCATCAGAGTCTTTTCAAATGAGTCAGCTCTTCGCGTCAGGTGGCCAAAATATTGGAATTTCAATTTCAACATCAGTCCTTCCAATGGACATTCAGGACTGATTTCCTTTGGGATAGACTGGTTGGATCTCCTTGTAGCCCAAGGGACTCTCAAGAGTCTTCTCCAACACCACAGTTCAAAAGCATCAATTCTTTAGCACTCAGCTTTCTTTATAGTCCAACTCTCACATCCATACATGACTACTGGAAAAACCATAGCCTTGACTAGACAGACCTTTGTTGGCAAAGTAATATCTCTGCTTTTCAGTATGCTGTCTAGGTTGGTCATAACTTTCCTTCCAAGGAGCAAGCGTTTTTTTAATTTCATGGCTGCAGTCACCATCTGTAGTGATTTTGGAGCCCCCAAAAATAAAGTCTGACACTGTTTCCCCATCTATTTGCCATGAAGTGATGGGACCAGATGCCATGATCTTAGTTTTCTGAATGTTGAGCTTTAAGCCAACTTTTTCACTCTCCTCTTTCACTTTCATCAAGAGGCTCTTTAGTTCTTCTTCAGTTTCTGCCATAAGGGTGGTGTCATCTGCATATCTGAGGTTATTGATATTTCTCCCGGCAATCTTGATTCAGCTTGTGCTTCCTCCAGCCCAGCGTTTCTCATGATGTACTCTGCATATAAGTTAAACAAGCATGGTGACAACATACAGCCTTGATGTACTCCTTTTCTTATTTGGAACCAGTCTGTTGTTCCATGTCCAGTTCTAACTGTTGCTTCCTGACCTGCATACAGATTTCTCAAAATAAGTTAGAAGGAAAAATTTTTCCCACCTTGGGAAGTATAGTCTACATAATTCCTACATAGACTGAGAGTGTCTGTGAGTGAGGACCCCCTGTGCAGAGTCAAGCAGAGGGTTGATTGCATTCATATGAGTTTTTTAAGCAAATGGATTTGGGTTCATTTCTGAACAATCTGTATTACTGGCTCTGCCCTGTGCTCTTTCATGTCACACTACTTAAGTAGCATAAATGAATTAGAACTGATACTAATCAATAAAATATTTCTGTTCAACTCTTATAATGAGGGCTTTGTTGTTGTTTATTGTTCAGTCACTCAGTTATGTCCAACTCTTTGTGACCCCATGCTTACCAGGTTTCCCTGTCCTTCGCTATATCCTGGAGCTTGCTCAAATTCACGTCCATTAAGCTGGTGATACCATTCAGCCATCTTGTCCTCTGTCGTCCCCTTCTCCTCCTGCCTTCAATCTTTCCCCGCATCAGGGTCTTAACCATGTTTCCCATAAATTATTTTATTATGCCACCAAACATTTATTCAGTGCCTTTCTTGTATAAATTATAGTATCATGCACTTTCAGAGTTATTAAGATGGTAGAGTTCAGCAAACTACATCCTTCAACCAAATATGGTCTGTGACCTTTTTTTGTGCAACCCCAAACTGAGTGGTCCTTACATTTTAAAGAGGCTTTAAAAAGAAAGAAAGAAAACAAAAGAAAAATAGAAATATATGGCCTGACAAATCTGAAATATCAATATTTACTTTGCTAACTCTTATTTTTAAAGAAGTTACATTTTAATCACATGAATGTAGAATATGCACACAATTTTAAAAAAATATTACATTTTAATGATGTAATTATATTGATGTTTCCATGGATCAGGCACTGACTGAACACTTTACAGCATTATTTCATTCAGTTTTCACCAAAATCACTAGAGGTCTTATTGTTATCACCAGTTTATAGATAATTCAGAGAGGTCAAATAACTTGTCCATAGTCATCCAACCAGTAAGTGGTGGGGTTTAAACCAGACTGTCTGATTCCAGGGTCCATTGTCTGTGTTGTTGGAGATGCCAGGTAAAAACCATAAATATGGTCAGAAAGAAATGAGAAGCTCTCTTTCAGAAGATCAGTAAAGATTTTGGGGAGGCAATAACCTTTAACTGGGACTTTTAAAATATGAAGCTCTTGCCAAGTTAAGAGGGAAAAGAGGGAAGGGCATTTGAGGTATGCTGCTGCTGCTGCTGCTGCTAAGTCACTTCAGTCGTGTCCAACTCTGTGTGACCCCATAGACGGCAGCCCACCAGGCTTCCCCGTCCCTGGGATTCTCCAGGCAAGAACACTGGAGTGGGTTGCCATTTCCTTCTCCAATGCGTGAAAGTGAAAAGTGAAAGTGAAGTTGTTCAGTCGTGTCCGACTCTTATCGACCCCTTGGACTGCAGCCTACCAGGCTCCTCCGTTCATGGGATTTTCCAGGCAAGAGTGCTGGAGTGGGGTGCCATTGCCTTCTCCTTTTGAGGTATAGGGAATAATAAAAACAAAGACACAGTGGCAGAGGAGCCCAGGCGATCTAAGGTCTAAGGATGAGAAACTGGAGGCCAGCGTTCAAGAGTGGGGAATGAGGGAGGAGCCCTGCATGGAGACTTCAGAATGAAGACTGTCAAGATCTGGGCTCTGATTTAGGAGAGCTACAAACTCTGCATCAAAGACTTGATATTTTATTCTGGTTATCTATATTTATCCAAGGTTAATGGAGAAACTTGAATGTTTTGAGCAAAGGAATAATAAGATCAGAGTTATATTGCTAGAAGATTAATCTTTTCAATTGGAAAAGAAAGAAAAGTTTTGTGACCACTGTCTTCCAAAAGATACCACATCCATCAATGTCACTGTCATTAGAAGCAACATCAATATTGTCTCTAGGGCTGTTGTATAATTAAAAAAAAAAAAACAGAGCATTTGTATCACCAGGTTATTAATAGTGTTACAAAAGATCGCATTACTGATATATTGCTAAAATGATTTTAGCAAACATTTCTCACATGTCAGATGGCTCCAAATTACTCATTTGCAATTCACAAACATCAGGAGGAGATAGAAATGTTTTGAATTGCTAGTATTAGATTTCTTATCTACTGTTGCCCATGAAAAGTGAACAAGTATCCTTACCTTTGGATTTTAGTATCTCCTTGTGACATCATTTCACTATTTAGTTCCACAGAAAGTTGGGGACCTGGAGGCAAATAGCAATGGTTCTACGAAGTCCCTGGTAGTAAGCTGGTCGCCCCCTGCTGGAGACTGGGAGCAGTATCGTATCCTGCTCTGGAATGATTCTTCGGTGCTACTCAACATCACCGTGGGAAAGGAGGAAACACACTATGTCATAGATGACGTGGGGCTTATACCGGGAAGACGGTATGAGATAGAAGTCACTGTGGAGAGTGGAAATCTGAAGAATTCTACGCGTTGCCAAGGCAGGACAGGTAAGCAAATATTATGGTGTTAATGACTGACAGAACCTTAATTTGGACCTTCGTCCAAGTAACTCAGGTAACCATCAATATCTTACCCCAGCATTCCCTAGATTTGAGACATTTTAGGCTGGTAGACTGAAATAGGTTGGTAATGTTTAATTTTGTCAAATTAGAACAATAGAAATCACTTCCGCTAGTAAGTCCATTGTTGTATAAAAGAAAGACCTTTTTTAACATCAAAAGAATAAGGAAACAATCTGGGTGAATCCTCCCCACAAAGTAGATATTTGATAACTATTTCTTGGTAGTTAGTATTAAGAGAACCACTGGCTTGACCCACTGCTGACTAATGGGGGAGTTTCAGGTACCCCAGAAGAGTTGTTAAAGCAATGAGGGATATATTCAGATTTTAGGGCAGAGGAGAGTTTCTGAGACATGGATTTCGGTGTTCTTGCTGTCACCATTACACTGTAATTCCATGGGCAAGTCACAACCTCTCTGAGTCCATTTCCTCAATTCTCAAATAAGAAAGTTGACCTCTAAGCTCAACATTTCTATGCAAATCCCTGTGACATGGAATATGCCACACATAGAGTGAAATTCAAATATATTCTCTCCTAGTCTTGCCTGATAATAAGGAAATAACTACACTGATGCAGTGTTCTTAGAAGAATGTCAAAGAAAAGGACCAAGACATGTCTTTAGCTTGCCAACTGTGTCTTCCAGTCATCTCTTCATTTTCCAACTGTTAATATCTCCTGGATGATGATCGAAAATAAATGACCCAGTAATTTCCAAGAGTACTCTTTTGAATCCTTATTTCTGGTTATGTTACACAAACAATGTTTTTTGTGATTAGCTTTCTTTTTTTTGCTAAATGCTTATAAGTATTCAGAAAAGAAATGTTCGACTAGAACACTTCTGTGGATGGAAGGGAGCAGGTCTCTAAAGAATACTCAAATGTATCCGAGTAAATCAATGACCCAGACATTGCTGTTGTTCAGTTGCTGAGGCGTGTCTGACTCTTTTCTACCCCACGGACTGCAGCACACCACGCACTGTCCTTCACCATCTCCCAGAGCTTGCTCAGACTCATGTCCATTGAGTCAGTGATGCCATCCAATCGTCTCATCCTCTGTTGTCCCCTTCTCCTCCTGCCCTCAATCTTTCCCAGCATCAGGGTCTTTTCTAATGAGTCGGTTCTTCATATCAGATGGCCAAACTATTGGAGCTTTAGCACCAGTCCCTCCAATGAATATTCAGGATTGATTTCCTTTAGGATTGACTGGTTTGATCTCCTTGCAGTTTAAGGGACTCTCAAGAGTCTCCTCCAGCATCCAAATGACCCAAATGTCTACTGCTTTTTCCTCAGTCCCCCTGGCTGTCCTTCACCTCCGTGTCAAACATGCCAATGAAACCTCGCTGAGCGTCATGTGGCAGACCCCTGCAGCAGAATGGGAGAGATACATCGTCTCACTCATCGACAGAGACCTCTTATTCATCCATAAGTTGCTTCCCAGAGATGCCAGAGAATTCACTTTTACTAACCTGGTGCCTGGACGAAAATACATAGCTACAGTCACCAGTATTAGTGGAGACCTCAAAAATTCATCTTTAACAAAAGGAAGAACAGGTAATATTTTAAAATAAATTTTAGACTTTAAAAGTATCCTGTCTGCTGAATTATGTAGCATTCATCTTATAAATGTTCATTAAGAGCCTATTCAGTACTGGGCATACTGGGCATTGTGTGTGTGTGTATATATATATACATATATATACACATACATTCATGTTTCATGTTTTCCATATATTTGCTCTCTGGGCTATAGTCTGGATAATTTCCTCAGATCTTACTTTTAGTTTATTAATTCTTTTTTTCATTTTATCTGATCTGTTTGAAAGTCCACCCACTGAGTTTTAAATTTCAATTGTTATGTTCTTCACTTTTAAATATTTTCTTTGGTTGTCTTTCAAATCTGTTTTGTATTCTGTTGCTCTTTCCATTATCCCCCCTCTATTTCTTTAAGTAAATTAATGGCTTTTATTTTCAATCTATGTCTGATTAGTGCAATATCTGAAATCATCAGTTCAGTCCTGTTGTTTATTGAGTTGCCTGCCTTTGCCCATGGTGTTTACTTCTTCAAATGTTTGGGATAATTTACTTTAAACTCATATATCTTGGATTTTTATTTTGTGGGAATTTTTTTGAGATAGGTTTCAGAAGGAATTTTCTTTTCTTGAGATTCTTTCAGGTGCACAGGATTTTTAGCAACTCAGACATTTAATCATAATTATCAGCCTGAGGTTTTTGATCACCCAGGTTTTATGAAGTTGGGTTGCAAACTCACTGAAAATGTGATGAATTCTCAGTGGAAGTTTTTTTTCTCCCAATAGTAAGGAGGCTGAAGTATATGGGGAACAGGAAGGAAATATTTATTTCACTTACATTTAGAATGCAAGCTTTCAGGATTCAGTATTATGCAGAGTCACCTATGAGGTTCCTCACCCTGGAAAAGTCCTATTCATAGTTCCAGCAAAGCTATAAAATCAAAGCTTAGATTTATATTTGAAAGGTGCCCTCATGATGAAAGTCTGCTTCAGCTATCCAGTTACCTCTCTCACCTTATTATGGGTTTCTGAGAATTCATTACATCCTTGACAGCTCATTCATATATTTACATTTTTATGTTTTATCCAGCATGTGCATTTGTGCTTATTGAGGGCATTTTCATGGTTTGTGCCAGAAATGAAAGTGTTTTTGTAGTGATTTCCCTTGCTGTGCAAGAGCTTTTAAGTTTAATCACGTCTCATTTGTTTTTACTATTATTTCTCTTGCATTTAGGGGACAAATCAAGAAAAATATTATTACAATTTATGTCAAGAGTGTTCTGCCTATGTTCTCTTCTAGAAGTTTTATGATTTCCAATCTTACATTTAGGTCTTTAATCAATTTTGAGTTTATTTTTGTGTGTAGTGTGATGAAATGTTCTAATCTCATTTTTGTACATGTAGCTGTCTAGTTATCCCAGCACCACTTGTTGAAAAGAATATCTTTTCTTCATTGTATATTCTTGCCTCCTTTGCCATAGATTAAATAGCCATAAGTGTGTGGATTTAGTTCTGGGCTGTCTGTTCTGTTCTATTGATCTATGTGTTAGTATAATCTGAACTGTGGCTTGATATCTCCAGCTTTGTTCTTTTTTTCTCAAGATTGCTTTGATAATTCATGGTTTTTGTGATTCCATGTGAATTTTAGGATTTTTTTTTCTAGTTTGTAAAAAATGTCATGGATATTTTGGTAGTAATTGCTTTAAATCTATAGATTACTTTGGGTAGTATGGCCATTTTAAACATTATTAATTCTTCTAGTCCAAGAGCATGGGATGTCTTTCCATTTCTTTGTATGATCTTCAGTTTCCTTCATCAATGTTTTTATAGTTTTCAGACTTTATATTTCACCTCCTTGATTAAGTTTATTCTTTGATATTTTATCCTTTTTGATTTGTGGTTGTCATGGGATTCACATATACTGACCTATAATTATATCTACTTGGTTTAGACTGGTAGTCATTTAAGTTCTCATGCATTCTGAAAGACCTACATTTTTTACTTTCCTACCCCACATTTTGTGGGTTTGATACCATATTTTACATCTTTTGCTTATCCCTTAATTGTATATTGTTATTGTAGTCGCATTTACAATTTTTTGTCTTTTAATGTATGTACTGGTTTATTTAAGTGGTTGATCCTTCATTCTTATTATATATTTGCCTTTTCTAGTGGGAGTTTTTCATTTCCTATAGATTCTTACTTCTTTTCTATTTAGAGAAGACCCCTCAACTTTTCTTTTAGGGTATATGTAGTATTGATGAACTTTTAGTTTTTGCTTGTCTTTAGTTTTTGCTAATCTCTACTTGTATTTTAACTGATAATCTTGCTGGGTATTTTAACTGATAATCATCCAATCTTAGGTTGGATGTTTTTCCCTTTCAGCACTTTGAATGTATCATGCCACTGCCTTCCGGCCTGGAATATTTCTGCTCAGAAATCAGCTGACAGCCTTATAGGGATTCCATTGTGTATGCGTCTTTGTTTTTCTCTTGTTGCCTTTAGAATTTTCTCTTTAGCTTTTGCCACTTTAATTATGCTATATCTTGTGGCTTTATTTGGGTTCATCTTATTTGGGACCTTCTGTGCTTCCTGAACCTGCATATCTGTTTCTTTCTTCATGCTTGAGAAGTCTTCAGATGTAATTTCATCAAATACATTTTCAATCCTCTTTTCTCTCTCTTCACCTCTGGGACCCCTATAATGCAAGTATTGGAACACTTAATGTTATCCCAGACATCTTTTAAATTGCTTTCATTTTTTAAAATTTGTTTTTCTTTCTTTGTTCTGATTGAGTTAGTTTACATTATTCTGTCTTCTAGATCACTTATGTGTTCCACTAAGTCTGCTCCTCATTCCTGCTTAGTGTGTTTTTTTTTTTTTCTTTTATTTCAGCTATTGAGTTATTCATTTCTGGTTGGATCTATTTTCTGGTTCCTTGTTAAAATGTTCTCTGTTTAGATGAACTTTTTCCCTAATTCAGTTAACATTTTTATTACCAATGTTTTTAATTCTTTGCCTGGTAAATTGTTGATTTCTGTTTCATTCATTTTGGGGGGGATTTACTTTTTCTTTTCAGTTGAGAGTAGTCCTCTGCTTTTCACTGTGCTCTCTGTCCTCTTGTTCTACCATCTTGATCTCCCCCTCTGGCTTGTCTTTTCCTTAATTTATTAGTGTGTCTTGCAAAACATGAGTTTTTAACTTTGGTGTCCAATTTGTCAATTTTTTATTTTATGAATATGCTTTTGGTGTCATATCTAAGAAGTCTTTGTCTGACACAAGGTCATCAAAATTTTCTCCTAGAAGTTTCATAGTTTTAGGTTATAAATTTAGGTGTATTATCAATTTTGAATTTTTGTATATATGTGAGATATGAGGCAAGGTTTCTTTCTTTGCACATGAATAGCCAGTAGTTCTAATCCTCTTTGTTGAAAAAGACTCTCCTTTCTTTACTGAATTGCCCTTGCATCTTTAAAAAAACATCAGTCTACATGGTTTATTTCTGGATCCTCAATTTTTTTCCATTAGTCTGTTTACTTTTTTTCCAACATCACACTGTCTTCATTACTGTAGCTTTCTAGAAGTCTTGAAATCAGATGATGTTAGTCTTTCAACTTTATTTTTGTTTTTCAAAATTATTTTGGCATATAATTTCTTTGCTTTCACATGTAATTTAGAATTAGAATTGAATCTTTCAATCCATGTACAGTAAACTATTTTACTTAATATGTTTATATTTTAATCAAAAAGTCAGTGATTTCTGAGAAAGGTTGTGCCAAGATTCTAATCCCTTTGCTTATCTCTCATAATTCTGGGAAGAGGCACAAAGGAAATGTTGATCAAGTGCCAACTTCAAGGTCTGTGTAAAAAGATTTGTTAATGGACAGGTTAAAAATCACAATGGTTGTTAATTAGGTAAGGGACACAGGCTCACAGGTGAGACAGATCAGGCCTTGGACCCCAGAATGACTCTTTCCTATCACTGTTGTATAGGCCAATTACATTTTTTGATAATTGATTCAGTTGTTATCATTATTATTATTATTATTTGATACTATATCTTATATTGTTGTAGCATTTTCATGTATAATAGGGCTTCCCTTGTGGCTCAGCTGGGAAAGAATCTACCTGTAATGCGAGAGACCTGCATTCAATCCCTCGGTTGCAAAGATCCCCTGGAGAAGGGAAAGGCTACCCACTCCAGTATTCTGGCCTGGAGAATTCTGGACTGTACGGTCCATGGGGTTGCAGAGTCAGATATGACTGAGCGACTTTCACTCACTCAAACATGTATAATAAGAATGGGCCTCTTGAGAATGTGCCAGTAAAGAATTACCAGTTTCCTACACTATAATCTAATCATCAGATTGAAGGGATTTCCCAGTACCACCCCATAACAACCATCCAGTAAATAATGTGACTTTCAGTTCTCATTGAGTAGGGACAGGTGAAATCCCATTAGGTAAGCAATTTTCAAAAATAGCACCCTTTATTATTTAAAATTTAAAATAAAAAATACTTAATAGGCATACATCTTATCCTTGGATATGAAATAATTTTGATTTTCCACATAAGCAGCTTTTTCAGAATGGTGGAGTCTCTCTAGGGGACTAGTTCTCCATATGTCACAGGATATAAAGCTGACTGTCTATATCAAAGTATATGTATATATTTTAGCATTTTCAAAACTGCCTCCATTTTTTACTCCTTTTTGTCACACTTCCTTAGGGTAATGAAGTGTCATCTGTTTTTTCTTCCCTCTCTGCTCTGTTTCAGTGCCTGCCCAAGTGACTGGTTTGCGTGTGGCCAACCAAGGGACAACAAACAGTCTGTTTACTAACTGGACCCAGGCCTTGGGAGACATAGAATTCTACCAAGTCTTACTGATCCATGAAAATGTGGTCATCAAAAATGAAAGTGTCTCCAGTGAGACTAGCGGATACAGCTTCCACTCCCTCAAATCAGGCAGCCTCTACTCCGTGGTGGTAACAACAGTAAGCGGAGGGATCTCTTCCCGACAAGTGGTGGTGGAGGGAAGGACAGGTAAGAAGAGTGTGACCTACAGATACCTGAGCACATGGTACCTCCAGAGTATATCCTAGAAGCCTTAAAACATCCTAAAGACAGACCCAACTCAGACCTTCCTAAAAGCCAAGTTTCAATGCTATTTAGATGGTACATAGTGATCTCCCAGGAATGGAAATTGGAGGATGAGTGAGAGAGGAGAGAATGAATACTAAATTTTCTAAAATCTCCAATACTTGTGTCAGAACTCCTAGAAAACCTTAATGATGACACAACAGTCATTTGCTGCCTAAGTTTATTCCTTCATCCAGCTGATTTTCTTTGAAATTTTTATGTCAGATTAAGGTAAGCAAGTCATAAACTTTAAAAAAAAAACAACCATATCTTCCATTCTTTTTCTTATTCTTAGTTTTAAGACAGAAAAAACAATGATCTCCAACTTCTATGGTTGAAAGTTAATAAAATTCCCTAATCCCATATATTTTCATGGGCAACATTAAACAGTGTTTAATACTGTATGCCCAGAGAAGGCAATGGCACCCCACTCCAGTACTCTTGCCTGGAAAATCCCATGGATGGAGGAGCCTGGTGGGCTGCAGTCCATGGGGTCGTGAAGAGTCGGACACGACTGAGCGACTTCACTTTCACTTTTCACTTGCATGCATTGGAGAAGGAAATGGCAATCCACTCCAGTGTTCTTGCCTGGAGAGTCCCAGGGACGGGGAGCCTGGTGGGCTGCCATCTATGGGGTCACACAGAGTCGGACAGGACTGAAGTAACTTAGCAGCAGCAGCAGCAGCAGTAATACTGTATGCCACCTACAGTAAAGAGTGTTCCTTGACCTTAAAGAGCTCATAGTCAAATAGGGCAGAGAGCTAAGTAAGCAAATAAATATCTTATGGCAATATGTGTCAGACAGAGGTGTAGCACCAAAGAAAGGAATATAATTTTCTACACAACACAAAGAAAGAATGTAAATACAATATAAAATGTATGTTCTAGTTTCTTAGAAAGGAAAACAGTTAAATAAATCCAATAGAAGCTTTAATAATTATTAGTGACCTCAGATCAGGTCAGTGACTTTGCCTATTTAATTTCATATGATTATAAGAAGTTGGATGTCAGGCTCATCCCTCTATATTCCCAATGCTCAGATTCTGAGTATCAGCAGCCTATATCCACAGTTATGTCCTTTTCTAAAATCATGAATCTCATCTGTTTATTGAATCCAAGGACCATTAACTTCATTAACTCTCCCAAAAGATCAACTAAGTTGCTGAAAAGATATTTCTTGTCTAGGTAGAAACTCACTGATGTCTGCTCATTTCTGTCATTCTGTGGCAACTGTGGCCAAAGATGCTGTTCTTCCTGATATCTTCGTTCTTCTCCTTTAGTGATTCTTGGCACTATCCATCAGTGTAGCATAATTGGATTGGGGGACCCAAAAGATTAGTTTGGGATCAAGAGGCCTAGATTCTGGCCCTAAGTCTCCATTAACTTATCTCTCTAAGCTTCATTTTCTCTTCCATCCCCAGTAATTCATGCCAACACCAGGTATCAGAGTGGGGAAGGAGAAATAAGTTGAGGAGAAGAGTTGAGAAGGAATTTGCATCCATTTCCCATTGAGTTGCAGTCGCATTAGTCAGATTACGCTGACTTATTTCCTGCTTATACAACTGTACAATGTAGGTGTTCCTGATTGGACAACTCTTTTGGTTGGTTCTTCTCCAAGCAGTAATTTAGGGACCCAGGGTCCTACCATCTGTGATTCTTCCTTCCTCTAGATCCTCGGAGGTCTCTTCATTTCTCCAGAGGATGGAGGTTATAGGGAGGAGAAAGACTACCAAAGCTGGAAGTAAACACATCACTTCCACCCACATTCCTTTAACGGGAACATTTGTATGACTACACTGCACTGCAGGGAGTGGCTGGGCAATCTAGTCTAGCTGTGTGTCCAAGAGGAAAAGGAAATGGTTTGGTGAGCAAGTAGTCAGACTCTGCTACATAGGTTAATTCCATCTTAAAATACCCCAAGAGCTACCCAGCTTATTGTGCTATACTAAAATAGTTTGGTGTCTGAGATCACTTGATAAACAGGACTTGTAATTATTTTATACTGTATTTTAGTGGCAACAGAGGTATCAGTATTTGGCCAACATTATATAATAGAAGTATGCAAAAAATAGACAAGAAATTCTTTGAAAAATGATTGTAAAGTTTTGAGCAGAGGACAAGATATGAATAAATATAAGCATCAGTTATTTTATTCAAACACATTGAGTGCAGACATTATAATGAAAAAGGAGAAAAATGGAATATTACTATGGAAACACAATAATGAGAATTTTGAAAGGTGCTTTGGTTAGTATATTTTGAACATGGTAGATTGTAAAAATAATTCAGTGACTAAAGCCTTGATAATCATTACCATCTACTCAAATTGCTGAAGTATTAGTCAAGGTTGAAATAATTCATTTATACTTCTACAAATTTTAAACATATATATATAAAAGCTCCCAGCTTAGATAATGTGGCAAAATATTTAAAATTTAAAATATTAAATGTATTTAACAAATCTAGTTATAACCTGAAAAAATGCTAATTCTAAAGAAAAATAAATTTTATATCTGTCTTTAATTTTTTATATGTCTTCTTAAACATGAATTTATATTTTGGTAATATTTTTGATAATTATATCTTTTCTAATAAAATGTTAGTAGTTGCAAATTTTTCCAGCAGTTTTGAAAAACAAGCATAGTTATTTTGAGAGCTACCAAGGGATGTGAAAAAGAAGGAAGGGAAGAAGGAGGGAAGTCATCAATACACAAATAATATGGCTAAAAGTTCAATTTATATCTAGGAAATGTCCATATACATGGAACAGCATCAGCAGAATTATTCAATAGAATGCTGTTTATATCTTCAGTGATAGATAAGTGCTTATATAGATGTAAAAAATACTGGGGCTTAAATCACAAAGTCAGAGCATATTAGATAAGAAGGATTCTCCTAGGTCATCTAGCCAAATCCCAACAATTATATGTGATGTACAGATTTTATGAAATTATATGAAAATATTTACCTGAAGTCAGTCAACCAATGATGAAAACTGCAGTGGAGTTCATATATACTATAATATTTTATTCTGATACTCACTACTGACAGTACTATTTGTTGTGCACTTATTTCTAATACAGGGAATAACTATTATTCAGCATCACAATGATTAATTTCCAGACTGTACTAGTAGCTGGGGAACTCCTGGAAGGCATCCGCATCTTTCCTATTTTTGTACGATTATGGTGGACACCAGAGAAGTCATTATCTCCATGACAGGTCTTTGGGCCCGCAAGTCTGGTCTCCAGACTAGTTGCTTACGGAATAGATGTTTAAGTTTATTTCTCACCACTAGAGGGCAGAAAATGCTTTGCAAAGAGAAATACACCCCTTTCACTTGTGTTCATGATTAGACACCCCAGAAATAAATAACTTAATCACAAGAAGATCGAAGCTATCCAATGTCTGAGACTTTTAGAAAAGCCATTGTATCTTGAGTACCTTTCCCCTCAAGCTTCTTTTCTTTATCAATGGGTTTGGATTCAAGCTCATACATTTAAGATGTTAATGTTTGTTCCCTGTCCTACAAAGGAAACCTCCTGACACACTCACATATAAATGCCTCCACTTAAAATACTCTGCAAACAGTCACACCATGAAAATTCAATAGCAGTATCCTTATATTAATGAGGCATCCAAAATACTTCTTGCGTTTTCATTTTGGTTAGCCTTCTGAGGTAAGAACTCTGAGCTTCCCAAAGCTAACGTGAAATCCTTACACTTCCTTGACACTTCCTAGGTAATCAGATCTTCTGAGTCCATGCCGTTTGTGCTGACTGCAGTAAATGATTCACAATTTGACTGTACTTTTCTTTTTAAATATTCTCCCCCTCTTTAAAATCCCAGTCCCTTCCAGTGTGAGTGGAGTAACGGTAAACAACTCTGGCCGCAGTGACTACCTCAGCATATCCTGGCTGCCGGCTCCCGGAGACGTGGATAGCTATGTGGTGACACTCTCCCATGACGGCAGGGTGGTTCAGTCCCTTGTGATCGCCAAGTCTGTCGGTGAATGTTCCTTCAGCTCCCTCACCCCAGGCCGCCTCTACAACGTGACCATAACTACGAGGAGTGGCAAATATGAAAGTCATTCCTTCAGCCAAGAGCGGACAGGTGAGGCTTTCATGAGATACAGACTCTCTTAGAACCAGCCGCCTACGTGGTTCAGGGCATCAGGCATGCATGTGTGTGTGCTACGTCGTTTCAGTCATGTCCAACTCTTTGTGAGTCCATTGACTGTAGCCCACCAGGCTCCTCTGTCCATGGGATTCTCCAGACAAGAATACTGGAGTGGGTTGCCATGCCCTCTTCCAGGGAATCTTCCCAACCCAGGGATTGAACCCACATCTCTTACGTCTCCTGCACTGGCAGATGGGTTCTTTACCACTAGCACCACCTGGGAAGCTCCTCAGAACATCATAGATCTGCAGCAATTCTGTAAGGACGGGATTAAAGACTGCTGAGATCACAACACTGTTGCACAGTCCTCATATTTTGACCCAACAAGTTCCTTATGTGAGCAGATGATACCTTCAGAATAAGATGAACACAATTTTTGTGGCTAGAGTTCATAGTATAGAAGGCAATGGCACCCCACTCCAGTATTCTTGCCTGGAGAATCCCATGGGCGGAGGAGCCTGGTGGGCTGCAGTCCATGGGGTCACAAAGAGTCGGACACTTACTGACTTCACTTTCACTTTTTACTTTCATGCATTGGAGAAGGAAATGGCAACCCATTCCAGTGTTTTTGCCTGGAGAATCCCAGGGATGGCGGAGTCTGGTGGGCTGCCATCTATGGGGTCGCACAGAGTTGGACACGACTAAAGCAACTTAGCAGCAGCAGCAGCAAGTACTTCTGTTTAGGGAGTACTTTTCGGTTGCTAGACCCTGGCTTTATATATGTTCACTAATTTAATCCTTATAAAGTCCTTATTGAGGTGGTTGTTATTATTCCCATCTTACAGGTTGTGATAAGTGTTGAACCAAAGTCCAAGGTAACTTGCCCAGTTATTTAACTTGTTAAACAGCCGGGGCATTTCACATCCTGGATTTTAAACTCAGTTCTGAATGACCCAAGAGCCTATAATGTTCTCTGTCCTGAAATTCTTCCTGAAATGTCTGTTGGTCAAGACCACTGTTCATCCTTTTTTAGTGAAGGTGAAAATTTGAAACTTTATAGTTCTGCGGCTAGAAGCAAAATCTTAGCAAAGGCATTGAAGCCCTGGTCTTCAATGTGCTATAAAGAACTAAATTTAGACAGCTACCATTTTCCCAATTTACTTATACCTCCTGGGACTTACATCTGTGAGTACTGCTTAAGGTGCTGTTAATGTTCTGTCAAATCTTTCCTGCTGAGCTATGGGTTGATATTTACATTTTAAAATGTCAGTTTTCCATGAGGATCTGGGACAACTAATATCATTTAATGCCCCAGCACAAGATCTGAAGCCTAGTAGTAGGCACTCAGTGAATGTTTGAAGAATGAATAATCAGAAATCACTTAGACTGGAGGTTTTTACCTAGTGTTTCATTAGGTAGACTTTTGGAAAGTAGTACCCCCAAAATTTTCTGTGAAGTTGTTGGGGACAGGGGAAGTATGTGCATTTCTTTGGAAAGAGAGTGGATGGCTTTTTATCAGAGTCTTACAATTTCTATAACCTCAAAAAGTTAAGAACCACCAATTCACATTGTTGCAGCATGCTAGCTGCTAGCATTGAAGGTGTCCATAGAGTGGTCTAATTCCATCTCATTTGAGATAAAGCCCCAGAAAGAAACTGTGGCTTCCTAAAGGTCACATGGCTGACCAGTACCCAAGCTCAACCATACTCAAGGGCTGTTTCCATTACATCATGTTCTTTCTGAAAGCACTAGTCAGAGATATAAAGAGATAGTCCTTACCCTCAAATGATTTAAAGTTTAATTATGCTGATAGCACAATACTGTCTTAGATCTGAAAAGCAGATTTCTATTTACAAAGCAGGCTCATGTCAGCATTTTATGTTGATTTAACTTGGAGCCTAAAAATTGCCAGAAATTAAAGGATATGTCATCCAGTCACTCACCCTTTTCTTTCCCTTGGTGTTAATTCATGACTGTTCCCTGTCCACATGACTTTCATATTGCAAGGTCTTGTGCTCAGATTGTTTTTAAATGCAAGAGAAGTGAGTCTTTATTCAAAGCACCCTTTTGATTCTTTACCAGCATGAACTTGGATTTGGCGCATGACTAATCAAGGCAGACCATTGCCCCTGACAAATCAGTTTAACTGGAGTGTCGTGTCTGAGTTGTTGCCTTGTTGATTTTGGCTGATTGTCTCAATGCCCTTTTCCTTTTCTAATGCTCTTCTTCTACATTTCTGGTCATAATGTCAGTATTTCTAATTCTGTACCACATCATCTCACCACGCATCAAGGCAACTCTCACAAATTACCCTCAGTTCCACCTGGAGAGCCCCTTTTTGACTTAGCATGGTATTCAGCCAAATTTTTCTCCCTGGAAGAGTTGCTTTGTCTTTAGTAAATTGCCCTGATCATCAACCTTTCTTAGCTCATACAATGGAGAAGGCAGTGGCACCCCACTCCAGTATTCTTGCCTGGAAAATCCCATGGATGGAGGAGCCTAGTGGGCTACAGTCCATGGGGTTGTGAAGAGTCAGACACGACTGAGCGACTTCACTTTCACTTTTCACTTTCACGCATTGGAGAAGGAAATGGCAACCCACTCCAGTGTTCTTGCCTGGAGAATCCCAGGGACGGGGTAGCCTGGTAGGCTGCCGTCTATGGGGTCACACACAGTCAGAGACGACTGAAGCGACTTAGCAGCAGCAGCAGCCCATACAAACAGTGTCACTCTGGAATGTATTCTCTGTAAGTCTGTGATGACTAAATTCTAGCAACATGCTGATTGGTTCCAGGTAAACATCTTGGGGAAAAAAGCATACCTGCTCTTGCTCCACATCTGGATTGTGATATATTCCAGTATAAAGCCCAGCACACATAAGCCAACAAAGGATAGTCTTGCACCTTGTCGATGTGAGAAGGATCATGAAAAATGTAGCTTAGATACCAAAATATTAAAGTTTCTGGATCATTTCACGCTTGGGGAAATGTGGGAGAGAAAACCTGGACATAGGCTTAGCATGTGATCAGAGCAGAAATCCCTTGACATACACCAAACACAGAGATTGCCGAGATCCAGAGAACACGGTGGCATTGAGATAGAGCTTAGCACCCTGGATCCGACTGAGTTCATATCTCGTCTCAGTTCTCCTTCTCATTAATATTTATAAAACCCAGTTATGCCAAATAGTAATTCATCTGGGACCTACTTTTGAATTAAAATACAGCCCCAAATTAAAAAATAGAATATCCGTGATATCATGCTCTAAGTAAGAATTGGCTTATTTTACAGTGCTCCTGTTAACAAGCATTCATGGATTGATTGATCAATTGAGAGGAAAACTATGGGTTCATAGAATTGTTTATTTATATAGTTATGGGGAACGTCAGGTGCACAAAATTGAATTAATCGTAATTCTTGGTTCAGGGTCCTATGTGTCAGTTGCCACTTTGCCAGTTTTGTGTTTTAGGCATTTAATTAATAATTTTTAATAATTCAATATGTACATCAGAAAGCACTATCCAGAACAAAAGCTAGGGACTTAATAATCTACATCAGATCATGAGATTCCCTCCTCACTAATCCATCCCACAATAGCCATCATCTTGACTCCTATTTTTCTCTCTTGCCTTCCTTGTTGCAATTTTATTATTTATATAATCCTAAAATTATATATTTTTTAAATTTTCAGTTGTTTTGATATAAAATAGGTATTTTCATGCAATCTGTAATCTTCTGGGACTTAGATTTTTTTCACTTAATATTAAATTCATCCATATGTTGTGTTTTGCTATTAAGGGCAAGAAATCCGGATTTTTGTGTTTTGAGTTAAAGAATAACTAATTATGACTTCCATATACTGTTTCACTGTGTTTATTTACCAGTTCGTTCATTCAGTCTTCTGTGAATGAGCACCCTCTCTCACACTGGGTTTTATCAGGTTTTTAAATTTTGTCAACCACATGTATGTAAAATGGTACTTTACCACGGCCCTAACTAGCATTTCCTTGATCACCAATGATACTGAACATATTTTCATGTATCAATTACCACATGTCCTTCCTCTTCTTCCACTTTGTTTTGGATTGTTTATACTCATGTTGGTAACTTATTGTCATATATTGAGTTGCCAAGGTATGCTGGAATTATTAATGTTATCACCGTCATTCACATTAATCATCAGTTATTACATTTAATGTTCCATCTTGTACATGACACTTTGTATAGGCTAACAATAGGATTAGAATTCATTCATCAGGTTCTGTATAAAAAGATCCATTTAATCACTCCAAATAGTGTAACCATCTTTCCTCTCCAGAAATTTGTGATCTGAAGGTCTAAGATTTTTTCTTTTAAATGCACACAGTAAAAATCTACTCACTTTCCTTTATCATCTAAGATTGTCATCTGTGATCAGTGGCTCCCTCAGAATCATCCTATATCTAGCTGTTTTCTGTTCTCTTTTTTCAGTGCCTAACAAGGTCCAGGGAGTCAGTATCAGCAACTCGGCCAGGAGTGACTATTTAAAGGTATCCTGGGTACATGCCTCTGGAGACTTTGATCACTATGAAGTCACCATTAAAAACAAAAACAACTTCATTCAAACAAAAAGCGTTCCCAAGTCTGAAAATGAGTGTGTATTTGTTAAGCTAGTCCCTGGACGGTTGTACAGTGTTACTGTTAGTACAAAAAGTGGACAGTATGAAGCCAGTGAACAAGGGAATGGAAGAACAAGTAAGTGGAAAGATTGCAAAATGTGATGGTTGGTTGGGACTTTAAAGGTCATTGAGTATATAATTTATCTGAACCTTGCATTTTATCTACTTACTGATCAGTAAATTATATTCCCAGTTAGTCTCACTTGGAACTAACATCATTCAGCCAAGCCAGGACCTTGTAATCACAGAATATTTATTGACAGATAAAAGCAAGCATAGTGGACAAGCAGGAAGGCCAAATTTCACATTTTTCTTCCCTGTCCTCCTGCATCATGCATTTAAAGTTCTAGACATCTTATTTTATCTTATGATTGAAATCATAACTCATTTTATAATTATATCCTACCAACACTTAGCATATAAGATTTATGTAAGGAAAAAAATTACAATTTTAATAGTGGCTTCCAATTTTTCTTGTTTAATTATGCGTGAAGTTGCTGACGTGGTTTATTTGGGGAAGAGAGATGTTTGCCAGTTCTGTGAATGTGATTCATAAATTATTGTGGAGTAAACTCTAATCAGTCACTTTCTCGAAATGTCTTCTTGTAGTCCCAGAGGCTGTTAAGGATCTCACGCTGAAGAACAGGAGCACTGAGGACCTTTGGGTGACATGGACAAGAGCTGATGGGGATGTCGACCAGTACGAGATCCAGCTGCTCTTCAACGATATGAAAGTATTTCCTCCTTTTCACCTTGTCAGCACTGCAACTGAGTATCGATTCACCTCCCTCACACCAGGGCGCAAGTATAAAATTCTTGTCTTGACGATTAGTGGAGATGTCCAGCAGTCGGCCTTCATCGAGGGCTTCACAGGTAATTGGAAATTCAGCTCTCGAACCTGACTAGATAGAGCAGTGTATTTAGCATGTTGGGTAGCCAAGTATTTTGGTTGAGGATTTGAAGGGCTAAGGGGTGAGGAAGGAGTGGCAAGAAAGGAGTTTATCTCGATAGTGACAATGATGTTGTCCAAGCTGGTTTAACAAAACTGAAGTATAACGTAGGGAAGAAGAAAAAGTTTCTGAAAAAAAAAGCATTGAACTGATGTGAATAGCTGTTGCTGTGAGTCATACAAATTAAGTAGAAATAACTGGGTTGGTTGGTTGGTCAGTCGGTTGGTTGGTTGTGTATACCTTCTTTGGAATGCTATTGGGGGTGTTGCAATAACAGCTAACATTTATTGTGAGTTTACTGTGAACTGGACCCACAGCAAAGAACTTTATGTGTAAATTTTGTTCAGTCCTAACAATTTCATGGACTGGTTACTATAATTATCACTGCTGTTTTTCTGATAAGGAAATTGAAACTTACAGGGGTTGAGTAATTTGCCTATAGTCCTACAGCTAGTAAATAAGGAAACCAAGACTTGGGCCAAGACAGTCTCACCCTCTGTATAACTGGCATTCTTCATTTCCACTCACTGGCCCTAACGTCCCTCTAAATTTCCCCTATCAACTTTGGTTCAAGCAGAAAAGTCAGAGAAAAATGGTAGACTGATAGCAATTTTTTCATATGTATTCTTTCAGTAGATGCCAAAAGGTAGGAAGCATGAAAATTTTAGTTGAAAATTTCCACAACTCATTCTCTAAGTGATTTTTTTTTTACATTTACTGTCTTTTCTTAGTTCCTAGTGTGGTCAAAAATATTCACGTTTCTCCCAGTGGGGCGACAGATAGCCTGACAGTGAACTGGACTCCTGGTGGGGGTGATGTGGATTCCTATGTGGTGTCAGCATTCAGGCAGAATCAAATGGTCGAGTCTCAGACTGTCCTCAAGCACATCTCTGAGCACACGTTCCAGAGGCTGGAGGCTGGAGAGCAGTACCGGATTGTGATCGCTTCTGTCAGCGGGTCCCAGAAGAACCAGATCGATGTGCTTGGGCGGACAAGTAAGTGTCCACCTGGAAAAGGGCCAGGTAGTTCTCCAGGGCCGTTCACAGATGGACAATATCCAAATTCAAAACCACAAAATTTATACAGTTCAATGTGGTTTCAAGAGCTTTTCTCATATTTTTTCTTTTCATTTTCCTTTTTCAATAGAGATGTTCAAAGCAAATGAAAGGTAATTAGAAACCAAATCATATGAATAGATTTTTTTTCTCACTCAAGGAATATAAATAGCTGATTTTCTAACCTATGCATTTTTCAAAAGTTTACTCCTTTCTATAAATTCTTTAAAGAAAAATACACTTATGTCATCTATTTCATTTGTGATAAATTAAAAATATTCTGTTTATTTATTATTAATGCATGCTAAGTCACTTCAGTCGTGTCCAACTCTTTGCGACCCCATGAGCCATAGCCTGCCAGGCTCCTCTGTCCATGGCATTCTCAGGCAAGAATACTGGGGTGGGTTGCCATGTCCTCCTCCAGGGGATCTTCCTGACCCAGGGATTGAACATCTCTTACATCTCCTGCCTTGGCAGGCAGATATATTAATCAGTTCAGTTCAGTCACTCAGTCGTGTCCACCTCTTTGCAACTCCATGGACTGCAGCACACCAGGCCTCCCTGTCATCACTAACTCCTGGAGCCTGCTCAGATTTGTGTCCATCAAGTTGGTGATGTAATCCAATCATCCCATTCTCTGTCATCCCCTTCTTCTCCTCCTTCCTTCAGTCTTTCCCAGCATCAGGGTCTTTTCCAATGAGTCAGTTCTTCACATCAGGTGGGCCAAGTATTAGAGTTTCAGCTTCAACATCAGTCCTTCTGATGATATTCAGGACTGATTTCCTTTAGGAATGATTGGTTTGATCTCCTTGCAGTCCAAGGGACTCTCAAGAGTCTTCTCCAACACCACAGTTCAAAAGCATCAATTCTTTGGCACTCAGCTTTCTTTATTGTCCAACTCTCACATCTATACATGACTACTAGCAAAACCATAGCTTTGACCAGGCGGAACTTTGTCGGCAAAATAATGTCTCTGCTTTTTAATATGCTGTCTGGGTTTGTCATAGCTTTTCTTCCAAGGAGTAAGCATCTTTTAATTTCATGGTTGCAGTCACCATCTGCATTTATATTAATAACACTATTCATATAGTGCTTTCAAAACAAAAATAAGCTAGAAGCACCCTGTAAATACCAGGCATCTAAAACGATCCTTAGGGACTTTCCTGGTGGTCCAGTGTTTAAGACTTCACCTGCCAATGCAGGGGTGCAGATTTGATCCCTGGTCAGGGAGCTAAGATCCCACATACTTTAGAGCCAAAAAACCAAAACATAAAACAGAAGCAATATTGTAACAAATTCAATAAAGACTTTAAAGTGGTCCAGTCCACATCAAAAAAAAAATCTTAAAAAAAATAATAATAATGATCTTTAGCCACACTACAAAGTAGAGATCATTATCTTCATTTTATAGATGAGGACAGTAAGGCTCAGAAACTTTATGAAACATTATCAAGGATACATGTAATAAGACCTAGAACTATAATTCACATCTAAGTGTCTCTGACTCCAAAGTTCATGGTCTCTCCACCACGACACAATATGTGCTAGGTATCTTCTACCCTCATGACCATTTATTTAGTTGTGGGGCCTGGGCCTCTGTACTGTGCCCTGCCTGTCTCTGTTTCATATGTATCTCCAACTATATGTCAAGCACTATGTTAGAAAATGGAAACTTAACAGCATGATAGAGCCCTTGACCAAAGAAGTCTACAGTCTAGAGAAGGAAGCAGAGAAATGAAAAGGCAATTACAGTACAACACAATACTTGTTCAAATAAAAGTAAAAATGGGATATTATAGAAGCAAACAAAAAGAGTCAGGGGGACTTGCCTTGTGGTCCAATGGCTAAGACTCCAGACCCAGGGGGCCTGGGTTCAATTCCTGGTCAGGGAACTAGATCCTACATGCCACTACATGCCACAGCTAAAGATCCTGCATACTGCAACTCAGACCTGGCACAGCCAAATAAATAAATAAACATTTTGGGGAAAAGAGAGTCAGGGAAGGCTTCCAGGAGAAAGTAACATTTAAAAAGATACTAGGAGATTATCCTGGTGAAGTATGTTGATCTGGTTCAAGCAGAAAAGTGAAGGCCTGGAGGGAAGAGGATGCATGGCACATTTGAGGAGCTACACACCATTATTTCTAGAATAAAGATGTGAGCCATGTGGCCAAGTAGGTAGATGGACCTAATTGCCAAGGGCCTCATTGTTAAGGTTATAGAATTACAGAGAGCAATGAAGGGCCTTCAGCATTGTGTGCTATGAGAATCTGCCAAACACTGCAGTTTGGAGCAGTGGGACATGAGGAAACTCTGGTCAAGAGACACTTGCAGTGCTGTGAGTGAGAAAGGACAGTGTCCTAGGCTAGTGCAGTAGAGGAGGAGAGAAATGGAGAGACCCAAGAGATGTAAGATTTAAGGTTCAGGAATGACAGGACTCATGCTTGATTATGTAGAAGGCTGAGGGTGACACGTCAAGTTTCTGACTTGGACCAAGAGATAGAAACAAAGAGCACTAAGGAGGTGGTGGAAGGGCGATGAGGAGTTCGATTTGGGCATCTTGAGAGTTGGGAGTCTGTGGAACATCCAGAGAGGAATGTCATTTGCAATACTAGAAGAGAGATCTGAACTGAGTTTAAATCTGGGAGTCATCACCATATGGGTGACAATTCAAATCATGGGAGTGGATGAGATCTCTTGAGGAGATGGGGTAGAATGAGAAAAATATATAATCATAGAACACTAAATATTATTGATAATCAATACTATCTGGCCTTTCACATCAGAAGCCATAAGACAAAGACTGTTATATGCTAGTGCTTAGGTCAAGGCTTGAAGCTTTGACCTGAGTTAATCTTGGGAAGGAAAGTCTAAACAAACAACGTAATTCAGTCATCCAAACTATATTCATTGAATGTAAGTTTGTGCAGCGTTCTTCCACTTCGTAAATACTTAGATACGTATAACTCTGCATATCTCTTAGTGTCACTCTCACTAATTTTTCTACTTGTTTGACTTCAAGATCCTTTCTAAATCAGAGGGGGTAAAAATAGAGAATCTAAGCAGTTATATGGATAATTCAGGTCAAGAAATACTGGGTTGGCCCCAAAAGTCCATTCCATAGGGTGTTACAGAAAAAGCTGAACAAGCTTTTTGGCCAGACCAACACTTTGTCTGAAGGGCACATGAAGAGTGTCAATGCAACCATGAGGTATCATCTTCCATCTGCAGTTGATTTAGGGAAGTTTTTCTCAATTGATTACTTTGCCCTAAGTGATGGAAACTGCTTCTCTCTAATTTTTTTTTTTTTTTTTTTTTTTTGCAGTCCCAGCATCTGTTCAGGGAATAACTGCAGACAATGTATACAGTAGTCATTCCTTAATAGTAAGTTGGCAAAAAGCTGTTGGCATGGCAGAAAGATATGATATCCTACTTCTGAGTGAAAATGGAATCCTCCTAAGTAACACATCAGAGGCAGCCACCACGAAGCAGCACAAGTTTGAAGACCTAACACCAGGAAAGAAGTACAAGATACAGATCCTGACTGTCAGCGGAGGCCTCTTTAGCAAGGAAGCCCAAACAGAAGGCCGAACAGGTAATTCGCACAGCTTACTGTTTTGTGCAAGATACAGCCTTGTCTGCCATTCCTTAAGAACCGCAGACTCAAAGGGATGAAGTAACCTTGGGAGATGAAGTCTATTTCTTGGTACAGCAGGAACATGCACGGTGATCTTCCACTTCCACACCAGCTGGCCTGTTCACACAGCCTTCAGCTCACCACACTCCAATTCAAGATTCTTCATCAAAACTGGCTCTGTTCATTTCTTACTGTTGCTGTAATATATTGTCACTAACTTTGTAGCTCAAATAACACAAATACATCATCTTACAGTTCTGTAGATCAAAATCGGAAAATAAGCCTCATGGCGTCAAAATCAAGGTGTCAGGTCACAGAAGGGTTGTGTTTCTATTCTAGAGACTTTATGGGAAGAATCTATTCCTTGCCTTTTCAGTTCTAGAGGTCACTCACATTTCTTCCAGGAGTGACTCCACTCCAACTTCTCTGCTCTTCCACCTCCTTCTTCCATCTTTTACAGACTCTTGTGACTCCATTGGTCACCACCTGGACAATCCTGAATAATCTTGTCACCTCAAGATCCTGACTCAATCACACTTGCAAAGTCCATTTTGTCACAGAAAGTAACATATTCACAGGTTCCGGAGATCAGGACATGGATGTCTTTGGGGGCCATTATTCAGACAGCACCACTGGTCTAATGATTATTTATTAAGTACCTAGTTCGGAAAGGACTTTCCTGGTAGCTCAGAGGGTAAAGAATCTGCCTGCAATGCAGGAGAGCTGAATTCGATCCCTGGGATGGGAAGATCCCCTGGAGAAGGGAATGGCTACCCACTCTAGTATTCTTGCCTGGAGAATCCCATGGACAGAGGACCCTGGTGGGCTACAGTCCATGGGGTCACAAAGAGTCGGACATGACTAAGCAACTTTCACTTTTCACTGAGAAGAAAATTAAAGCAGGAAAGTGGGTTAGCAAGTGTTAGAAGCTTAACATTTTAGATAGTACAGTCCTGAAAGGTTTTGTTGAGAGGGTGACAGTTGAGTAAAAATTAAAAAAAAAAAAATTGAGAAAGAGGATGGTATAGACATTTGGGGAAGAGTATCCCCAAGTAGCACCACCACCTGGGAAGCCCAGGCAGTGGTGCTGCTGCTGCTGCTAAGTCACTTCAGTCGTGTCCGACTCTGTGGGATCCCATAGACAGCAGCCCACCAGGCTCCCCCGTCCCTGAGATTCTCCAGGCAAGAACACTGGAGTGGGTTGCCATTTCCTTCTCCAATGCATGAAAGTGAAAAGTGAAAGGGAAGTCACTCAGTCATGTCCAACTCTTTGCAACCCCATAAACTGCAGCCCACCAGGCTCCTCCATCAATGGGATTTTCCAGGCAAGGGTACTGGAGTGGGGTGCCACTGCCTTCACTTGCATTGGCAGGTGGGTTCTTTACCTCTGGCAGGTGGTGCTAGAGGTAAAGAACCCACCTGCCAATGCAAGTTAGATGTAAGAGCTGCCGGTTCAATCCCTGAGTTGGGAAGATCCCCTGGAGAAGGGAATGGCAATCCACTCCAGTATTCTTGCCTAGAGAATCCCATGGACAAAGGAGCCTGGCAGGCTATAGTTCATAGAGTCACACAGAGTTGGACATGACCGAGCTACTTAGCCCATCCCCAAGTAGAGCAAACAGCAAGGCAAAGATCCTGAGGCAGGAGGGTGGAGGCCAGTTGGAGGAACAGTGATGAGGCCACTGTTGGCAGACAGTGAGTGACAGCAGAGTGGGAGGAGGTGGTTAGAGCGGTGACTGGGATCCTAAGCTGATGGCAGTCATAGAAACAATAAGGGTCCAAAGCTAAACTAACTCAGGGGCCTGAGGAAGAGTAGTAGATACAATGAAGAAATAGTCCTGTGTTAGATAAGATGGCACCGAGTGGCTGAGTGGAGTGTAAGAGGAGGAACAGAAGAAGATTCTAGAGTTTCTCCATGGGGTATCGGGTGGAAGATGATTCTGTTAACTGAGATAAGAGAAGCTGGAAGAGAGAGTGTCAGGGAAGAAGACACAGGGCTCAGTTCCGGATTGAGTTTGAGATGTCTGGATGATGTGTAGACAGAGGCGAGCAGTAGGTCATTGAAAATAGAGATCCACCTCAGAAAAGTGAGCTAAGGATAAAGACTGGGATAAAAATTCTAGTTAAATTCTCCATGTTTTAGTCTGTTCAGGATTCTGTACTGAGCATATCATAAACTAAATGGTTTGAACAACAGACATTAATGCTCACAGTTCTGGAGGCTGGAATGTCAAGGTCAAGACTCCAACAGATTCGGTGTCTGGTGAGGGCCCATTTTCTGGCTTACACCTCCTCACTGTGTCCTCACGTGGCGGGGAGGATAAGAGCACCCTCTGAGGTCTTTTTCATAAGGCACTGATCCCACTCACAAGGTCTCTACCCTTAAGACCTAATTATCTCCCACTGGCTACACCCGCTAGGTTTCAACGTATGAATTTGGTCGGGGGAGGGAGGACCACAAACTTGCAGACTGTAGCAATCTATAAAGTGACTGGGATTGATTGCTGAGCTAATATTATGGATTATGAAGGGGACAGAGGATGATACCATGGGAAATACCAACTTTTAAGGATCTGGTACACTGCTACTGCTACTGCTAAGTCACTTCAGTCGTGTCCGACTCTGTGCGACCCTATAGACGGTAGCCACCAGGCTCCCCCGTCCCTGGGATTCTCCAGGCAAGAACACTGGAGTGGGTTGCCATTTCCTTCTCCAATGCATGAAAGTGAAAAGTGAAAGGGAAGTCACTCAGTCATGTCCAACTCTTTGCAACCCCATAAACTGCAGCCCACCAGGCTCCTCCATCAATGGGATTTTCCAGGCAAGGGTACTGGAGTGGGGTGCCACTGCCTTCACTTGCATTGGCAGGTGGGTTCTTTACCTCTGGCAGGTGGTGCTAGAGGTAAAGAACCCACCTGCCAATGCAAGTTAGATGTAAGAGCTGCCGGTTCAATCCCTGAGTTGGGAAGATCCCCTGGAGAAGGGAATGGCAATCCACTCCAGTATTCTTGCCTAGAGAATCCCATGGACAAAGGAGCCTGGCAGGCTATAGTTCATAGAGTCACACAGAGTTGGACATGACCGAGCTACTTAGCCCATCCCCAAGTAGAGCAAACAGCAAGGCAAAGATCCTGAGGCAGGAGGGTGGAGGCCAGTTGGAGGAACAGTGATGAGGCCACTGTTGGCAGACAGTGAGTGACAGCAGAGTGGGAGGAGGTGGTTAGAGCGGTGACTGGGATCCTAAGCTGATGGCAGTCATAGAAACAATAAGGGTCCAAAGCTAAACTAACTCAGGGGCCTGAGGAAGAGTAGTAGATACAATGAAGAAATAGTCCTGTGTTAGATAAGATGGCACCGAGTGGCTGAGTGGAGTGTAAGAGGAGGAACAGAAGAAGATTCTAGAGTTTCTCCATGGGGTATCGGGTGGAAGATGATTCTGTTAACTGAGATAAGAGAAGCTGGAAGAGAGAGTGTCAGGGAAGAAGACACAGGGCTCAGTTCCGGACTGAGTTTGAGATGTCTGGATGATGTGTAGACAGAGGTGAGCAGTAGGTCATTGAAAATAGAGATCCACCTCAGAAAAGTGAGCTAAGGATAAAGACTGGGATAAAAATTCTAGTTAAATTCTCCATGTTTTAGTCTGTTCAGGATTCTGTACTGAGCATATCATAAACTAAATGGTTTGAACAACAGACATTAATGCTCACAGTTCTGGAGGCTGGAAGGTCAAGGTCAAGACTCCAACAGATTCGGTGTCTGGTGAGGGCCCATTTTCTGGCTTACACCTCCTCACTGTGTCCTCACGTGGCGGGGAGGATAAGAGCACCCTCTGAGGTCTTTTTCATAAGGCACTGATCCCACTCACAAGGTCTCTACCCTTAAGACCTAATTATCTCCCACTGGCTACACCCGCTAGGTTTCAACGTATGAATTTGGTGGGGGGAGGGAGGAGCACAAACTTGCAGACCATAGCAATCTATAAAGTGACTGGGATTGATTGCTGAGCTAATATTATGGATTATGAAGGGGACAGAGGATGATACCATGGGAAATACCAACTTTTAAGGATCTGGCACACTGCTACTGCTACTGCTAAGTCACTTCAGTCGTGTCCGACTCTGTGCGACCCTATAGACGGTAGCCACCAGGCTCCCCCGTCCCTGGGATTCTCCAGGCAAGAACACTGGAGTGGGTTGCCATTTCCTTCTCCAATGCATGAAAGTGAAAAGTGAAAGGGAAGTCACTCAGTCATGTCCAACTCTTTGCAACCCCATAAACTGCAGCCCACCAGGCTCCTCCATCAATGGGATTTTCCAGGCAAGGGTACTGGAGTGGGGTGCCACTGCCTTCACTTGCATTGGCAGGTGGGTTCTTTACCTCTGGCAGGTGGTGCTAGAGGTAAAGAACCCACCTGCCAATGCAAGTTAGATGTAAGAGCTGCCGGTTCAATCCCTGAGTTGGGAAGATCCCCTGGAGAAGGGAATGGCAATCCACTCCAGTATTCTTGCCTAGAGAATCCCATGGACAAAGGAGCCTGGCAGGCTATAGTTCATAGAGTCACACAGAGTTGGACATGACCGAGCTACTTAGCCCATCCCCAAGTAGAGCAAACAGCAAGGCAAAGATCCTGAGGCAGGAGGGTGGAGGCCAGTTGGAGGAACAGTGATGAGGCCACTGTTGGCAGACAGTGAGTGACAGCAGAGTGGGAGGAGGTGGTTAGAGCGGTGACTGGGATCCTAAGCTGATGGCAGTCATAGAAACAATAAGGGTCCAAAGCTAAACTAACTCAGGGGCCTGAGGAAGAGTAGTAGATACAATGAAGAAATAGTCCTGTGTTAGATAAGATGGCACCGAGTGGCTGAGTGGAGTGTAAGAGGAGGAACAGAAGAAGATTCTAGAGTTTCTCCATGGGGTATCGGGTGGAAGATGATTCTGTTAACTGAGATAAGAGAAGCTGGAAGAGAGAGTGTCAGGGAAGAAGACACAGGGCTCAGTTCCGGACTGAGTTTGAGATGTCTGGATGATGTGTAGACAGAGGTGAGCAGTAGGTCATTGAAAATAGAGATCCACCTCAGAAAAGTGAGCTGAGGATAAAGACTGGGATAAAAATTCTAGTTAAATTCTCCATGTTTTAGTCTGTTCAGGATTCTGTACTGAGCATATCATAAACTAAATGGTTTGAACAACAGACATTAATGCTCACAGTTCTGGAGGCTGGAATGTCAAGGTCAAGACTCCAACAGATTCGGTGTCTGGTGAGGGCCCATTTTCTGGCTTACACCTCCTCACTGTGTCCTCACGTGGCGGGGAGGATAAGAGCACCCTCTGAGGTCTTTTTCATAAGGCACTGATCCCACTCACAAGGTCTCTACCCTTAAGACCTAATTATCTCCCACTGGCTACACCCGCTAGGTTTCAACGTATGAATTTGGTCGGGGGAGGGAGGAGCACAAACTTGCAGACCGTAGCAATCTATAAAGTGACTGGGATTGATTGCTGAGCTAATATTATGGATTATGAAGGGGACAGAGGATGATACCATGGGAAATACCAACTTTTAAGGATCTGGCACACTGCTACTGCTACTGCTAAGTCACTTCAGTCGTGTCCGACTCTGTGCGACCCTATAGACGGTAGCCACCAGGCTCCCCCGTCCCTGGGATTCTCCAGGCAAGAACACTGGAGTGGGTTGCCATTTCCTTCTCCAATGATCTGGCATAAGGAGAGGGGAAAAGCGAAAGAGCCCAAGAAAGTGTATGGAGTGGAGAACCCAAGAGAAACTGAGACAGGTGTCCTGTCTTACTTCCACTGGCATCTTAAGACTTCTTGGGTGTCAGGCAGCATCTGTGCCAACAGTCTGGAAGCAGGTTGTTTCTGGTGGCACTCGATCACCTTGCCAGCATGTAGCATGGAAGGGCAAAGGGGTTGCAAAATCCTAATGTAAATCTTTTTATATATATATATAGTTTTGGCTTTTCCTCTTCCTTCTCTTTCCCTTTGTTGTTGTTCAGTCATGTGCAACTCTTTGTGACCTCATGGACTGTAGCGCACCAGGCTCCTCTGTCCTCTACTATCTCTTTCCTATATCTCTAATAGAATTTTCTTCCTGCTTGATTTTCCTTTCCTTGTCCGCTCACTCTCTCCTCCACTCTGCCCTTCCCTCCAATGGTCACTTTTTAGCTCTCAGATGGCACTCAGAGATAGTTTTTTTTTTTGTCTCTGATCTAGCTCTTAGTATGGGAAAAACATTTAGTTACACAGGTCAGACTAACATTTATTTTATAAATGTAATAAAATATATAAATATATTTAAATTATATTATATATTATAAATATATATTTATATAAATATGAATATTAAAAATGTCTTTGAATATAGTATTCCATTAGTGTTTTTTTTCCTGTCCTCTTGAGGTTTTGTTTTTTAACATTAACAGTTCCAGCATCAATAATTCACAATATTCAGATTTATTTGCTTTGGGGTCTCCATGAAGTCAAGTGTTTTCAAAAGCAGGGACCACGTGTTTTGAGCTTCTTGTTGGAGTGTGGCCATCCAGACGTCAGTCTGGGGCTGTGTCAGAAATGTGCCAAAACTCAGTCTCACTCTGTTGCTTCCTGATTTTTCTAGTCCCAGCAGCTGTCACCAATCTGAGGATCACAGAGAACTCCACCCGACACCTGTCCTTTAGCTGGACCCCCTCAGAGGGGGAGCTCAACTCCTACAACATCTTTCTGTACAACCCAGATCGAACTCTTAAGGATCGAGCTCTAGTTGACCCGCAAGTCCAGAGCTTCTCCTTCCAGAACTTGCTACAAGGTCGAATGTACAGAATGGTGATTGTAACTCACAGTGGGGAGCTGTCGAATGAGTCTTTCATATTTGGGAGAACAGGTAAGACCTGGACTCAATCTGTAATGAACTGCAGGGAAGTTGTCACAGTACTCACTGGCTTTTCCTTGATTTGATTTTAGTTTCCTACTCTACCCAGGGTGTAGCTTTATATGAAATTTGTGACCTTTATATGAAATTTCTAACCCTAAATCAGACATTTGATTTATATGTCAAAATAGTTTCTGCATTGGTTTCTGCTTTGTTTCCACCGTGTGTTTACCTCATAAGAGTTTGGTGGAAAAATGAATCTGGCTCCTCCACTTGCCAGCAAACCACTACAAGAGGGTTATAATACATCGGGTTCAATTCAAACTGTGCCTTTCAGCTTTCTACAAGAAATAGATGGAGTGGGGAGCAGGTGCAAAGGAGGGCAGCTACAAACGAGACAAAAAGCAATGACCACTGTGAATCAGAAACACAGCACTAGATGCAGTGAACACAAGAGTTCCAGGAAAATGCAAAAGAAGCATCTCTGGCTTTCACATAAGAAACTGAATCTACTCTTTCTCCACTGTTGTTGTTCAGTGGCTCAGTCATGTCCAACTCTTTGTGACTCCATGGACCGCAGCATACCTGGCTTCCCTGTCCTTCACCGTCTCCCAGAGCTTGCTCAAACTCATGTCCATTGAGTTGATGATGCCATCCAGCCATCTCATCCTCTGTTGTCCCCCTTCTCCTCCTTCCTTCAATCTGGGAAAAGATTGGCTGTTTGCATCAGGTAGCCAAAGTACTGGAGCTTCAGCTTCAGCATCAGTCCTTCCAAAGAATATTCAGGATTGATTTCCTTTACGATTGACTGGTTTGATACCCTTGCAGTCCAAGTGACTCTCAAGTGTCTTCTCCAACACCACAGTTCAAAAGCATCAATTCTTCCACGCTCAGCCTTCTTTATAGTCCAACTCACATTCATACACGACCGCTGGAAAAACCATAGTTTTGACTATACTGATCTTTGTCAGCAAAGTAATGTATCTACTTTTTAATATGCTGTCTAGGTTTGTCACAGCTTTTATTCCAAGAAGCAAGCATCTTTTAATTTCATGGCTGCAGTCACCATCTGTAGTGATTTTGGAGCCCAAGAAAATAAAGTCTCTCACTGTTTCCATTGTTTCCCCATCTATTTGCCATGAAGTGATGGGACTAGATGCCATGATCTTAGTTTTTTGAATGCTGAGTTTTAAACCAGCTTTTTCACTCTCCTGTTTTACCTTCATTAAGAGGCTCTTCAGTTCCTCTTCACTTTCTGTCATAAGGGTGGTGTCATCTGCATATCTGAGGTTATTGATATTTCTCCCAGCAGTCTTGATTCCAGCTTGTGCTTCATCCAGCCTGGCATTTCACGTGAAGTACTCTGCATATAAGTTAAATAAGCAGGGTGACAATATACAGCCTTGACATACTCCTTTCCCAATATGCAACCAGTTCATTGTCCCGTGTCCAGTTCTAACTGTTGCTTCTTGACCTGCATACAGGTTTCACAGGAGGCAGGTAAGGTTGTCTGGTATTCCCATCTCCTTAAGAATTTTACACAGTTTGTTGTGATCCACATAGTCAAAGGCTTTAGCGTAATCAATGAAGCAGAAGTAGATGTTTTTCTGGAATTCTCTTGCTTTTTCTATGATCCAGTAGATGTTGGCAATTTGATCTCTGGTTCCTCTGCCTTTTCTAAATCCAGCTTGAACATCTAGATGTTCATGGTTCACATATTGTTGAAGCCTAGCTTGGAGAATTTTGAGCATTACTTTGTTGGCATGTGAAATGAGTGCAATTGTGTGATAGTTTGAACATTCTTTGGCATTGCTCTTTTTGGGGATTGGAATGAAAACTAACCTTTTCCAGTCCTGTGGCCACTTATGAGTTTTCCAAATTTACTGACATTGAGTGCAGCACTTCCACAGCATCATCTTTTAGGATTTGAAATATCTCAGCTGGAATTCTATCACCTCCACTAGCTTTGTTCATAGTGATGATTCCTAAGGCCCACTTGACTTTGCACTACAAGATGTTTGGCTCTAGGTGAGTGATCACACCATCATGGTTATCTGAGTCATTAAGATCTTTTTTGTATAGTTCTGTGTATTCTTGCTACCTCTTTTGAGTCTATTGTCTCATTTTTCTATTCAACTCTCATTCTCAATTGATAATCATTTTTGAGCACTCTTGTGTGCCAGGCACTGAGCTCACTTCTGGACTAGGACAGCAGACAAGACTTACATGGGTCCCTGACTTCATAGGGGTCTTCCTTACCAAAGAGGGAGAAGGGGCAGGATGGCAGATTTTAAAGGAAGATGATTCTGGAATGCCTTCAATCCTCTGAAGGAAATATGCAGTACATTGTGATGGAGAGTAACTTAGCAAGACTAGACTTAGAGACCACTTTATACAGAGAAGGCTTCCAGCTGAGACCTCAAGGTGGGAGGAACCATGGGAAGAGCTCATTCTAGGCACTCAATAGGATTTCTCAGTTTGTCTTCTGAGGGAATGAAAAAGAGCAGCAGGAACTTCCTGGTGGTACGGTGGTTAGCAATCTGCCTGCCCGTGCAGAAGACATAGGTTCGATCCCTGGTCTGGGAAGATTCCACATGCCATGGGGCAACTAAACCCATGCACCACAACTGCTGAAGCCCACACACCCTAGAGACAGTGCCCTGCAACAAGAGAAGTTGCCGCCATGAGAAGCTCAAGCACTGCAGAGAAAGTGCATGTGTAGCGACAAAGACCCAGCATAGCCCAAAATAAATAAATAAATAAATAACTTTTTAAAAATAGCAGCAGATGAGCCATAAGTAGAATTGCCTAGGTGTTACTGTTTTCAGGGCCATCTGCCTATGCACATGTTCCCTGATCTGCCCATTAATATTTAAAGTTCCTCCAAAAAGGAACAACAGTCTTCACTCTCCAAGGAATCATGAAACTTACATACCCATGGGACAGGTACCAGTCTGACTAACTTACGCTGTGGTAGAAATGACTGTCAACACTTCTTTTCCTAATTGAGGTTCCGTCAGGATAGGTTTTTGGGAAGAAAGAACTGAGAGCCTAAAAGAGGATGGAGAGGAAGTAAAGTGGCCCAAAGAAGGGTATTATGGGATGGTGGCCATGAGTAAGATGAGCCAGACGGGAAGAGGCAGGAACCTTTCATGAATACTTTCAGGGTCTTTGGTAAGCTAAGTTATAAACTATTTGACCTGTCTTAATTAATCATTTCTGAAAATTTATATGTTTATCAGAGGACATGTAGCAAGCATATATTAATAGAAGTCATCTCCTATTGTGCTTTTTTTAATTTGATTTTAATTTGTGCCAGGTCTCTAGACCACATGCTCTTAAACTCAGGTGACCTGAAATAGAAGCAAGATCTGACTCTACAATAGGTGCTGCTCATCATTACACCCAGCATAGCTCCTGTGTTCATCTGTTTGTTTTCAGTAAAGGTTTTCCCTCTGTTTCAGTCCCAGCCACTGTGAGTAACCTCAAAGGATCCAATCAGAACATGACAGACAGCCTCTGGTTCAGCTGGAGTCCAGCCCCTGGGGACTTTGACTTTTATGAACTGATTCTCTATAACCCCAATGGCACAAAGAAGGAAAACTGGAAAGACAAGGACCTGACACAGTGGCGTTTTCATGGCCTCGTTCCTGGAAGGAAGTACACTCTATGTGTGATAACTCACAGTGGAGATCTCAGCAACAAGGCCACGGGGGAGAGCAGAACGGGTAAGAAGCTCAGTTACCAGTGGCCAAGCACTGGCAGGAAATAGCTTCCACAGGCATGTTTTAATTGTGATCTTATTAACAAGAAATAAAATCAGTGATGTGCTGTGTGCTCACCCCTGAACTTGGGAAGGGTCTATGGTAGAGTGAATAAAGGAGATAGACTTCGGGTAAAAAACAGCTGGGTAGTTGACATAGCTCCTCCACTTACCTATGTGAAACTGGGCAGGTCACTGAGACCTCTAAGCCTCAGCTTTCTTATCTGTAAAATGGGGATGGTCATATATATCATCATTAGATTACTATGAGCAATGGTTTTTTTTGTTTTGTTTTGTTTTTTGGCTGTGCTAGGTCTTTGTTGCTGCACTCAGGCTTTCTCTAGTTGTGGTATGAAGGCTTCTCAGCTTCTCATTGCGGGGGCTTCTCTTGTTGTAGAGCACTGACTCTAGGGCCCACTGGCCTCAGGGCTTAGTTGCTTCTCAGCATGTGGAATCTCTGCTGACCAGCGACCGAACCTGTGTCCGCCTGCATTGGCAGGTGGATTCTTAATAACTGGGGAAGTCCAGCAGAGCTTTCTAAATATTTCTTGGGCACACACAGATAACATTATATCTGTGTGCCACCCTGGAGTCAATGAACAAGGCTCTCTCAATTGGATGTAATTGTTAACTCCAGCCTTCACTTTCACTTTCACACTTATAAACCATTCAGGGCACACTCATGCTCCATAGCACCCTGGTTAAAAAAAAAAAAAAACTGATTATAAAAATTAAACAAAATGTACATAAAACATTTGAGGACAGTATCTTACACATAGTAAAGACTATAAATGGAAGCTTTTATTATTATGGTATCATATTACCTCTTCCTACAAAGTACATTAAAAGTATGTCTGATGTCACTCAGCTATCTTATTTGTGTATGGTGCAGAAATAATTGCATGATTTTTTCACTTTCTCGTACATATAGCTCCAAGTCCTCCCAGTCTTATGTCATTTGCTGATGTTACAAACACATCATTGGCCATCACATGGAAAGGGCCACCAGACTGGACAGACTATGATGACTTTGAGCTGCAGTGGTTCCCCAGAGATGCCATCACAGTCTTCAACCCCTACAGCAACAGAAAATCAGAAGGACGCATCGTGCATGGTCTTCGTCCAGGGAGATCTTATCAATTTAGTGTCAAGACCGTCAGTGGTGATTCCTGGAAAACCTACAGCAAACCAATTTTTGGATCTGTGAGGACAAGTATGACATGTTTTGCTACTCTTGGTTCTCAAATGAAATGGGGAGGAAGTATGTGTTCCAGCATCTTATTGCATTGGGGCTTGGTTTAAATCCACATTTTTACCTAGAATTGGTTAGATTTGAATTCAGACAGAAGTCCTACATAGATTTATTCATTTATTCAGCTTTAACAAGAATAAATCATCTCTACCTTCATGGAGCTTACAACTCAGTGGGAGGTACTATCATTAAAAAGACATTTTGGGTGTGATGAAGCATTTGGCCCTGGAAAAGCACATAGCAAAGACATCTAACCCAATACAAGGGAACTTCCTAGAAGGAGAAGCATCCAAATCAAAACTTAAGGAAAGAATAAGACTTGCAGGTGGAGATGACGAAAGAATTAAAGAATATTCCAGGTAGAGAGAATAGAGATTCAAAAACCAGGCAGGAGACAGAAATAGAAAGGAGTTCAGTTGGCCAGAAGATAAAAGGTGAGGATTAGGAAAATCAGGTCATGAAATGTCTTGTGAGTCATGGTAATGACTTTGAACCTCAATCCATTGGAGCCACTGAAGGCTTTTTGGCTGAGATATAATAGATTTGCATTTTATAAAAGTCACTGTGGGGGTGGTACAAAGAATGGATTGAAAGGGGCAAACTAGAAGCAGAGGGACTGGTTACAGCATAATGCTGTAAATTCTAAGGATGAAAATACCTCAGTGATAAAATATATATCAGTTTCTTCCCCAAGGCATTTTGAGATAAGTACCACAAATAAAGAAACAGAAGTTTTTGGTATAGGAATCTCAATCCAAATATTTATTGCTCAATGATACCCAGTAAATGTAGATTCAGAGATCAGGCCAGAGAGTTATTGGTTATTGATAAAATACAAAGCTGAAAATTAGAAATTTAAGCCAGTAGCTATTTTGTTAATTCAACAAACATTAATGCTACAGTAGTTTTAACTTGTGTTTTATATTTTATCCAAAGAGTAGTTTGGGATCAGATAACTGCATGTTGAGAGAAACATGTGAAAAAGAACTAAAACTTTACATTTATAGCAAGATCAGGAGGAGTTTTCAGTGGCTTACTGTCGGCTGTGGAATTGAATCCCAGGTGTTCAGACTAAGAACTCCAGTTGAGGCTGGTCTGGAGAGTTATATCCGGTCCTAGATGCTAGAATGTAAGAGAGGGATTTACCAAATGGGGCTTCCTCAAGAGGAGAGCAGCCAACACCAAGAGGGACTTGATAATGAGTTTTAGGGAGAATGGCAGAGTGAACTTTGAGGATTGCATTAGTTAGAATCAGGTTTGGCTGTGGGTAACAGAAAACCCAAGATAACAGAGGATTAAACAAAACAGACGTTGAGAATTCTCATGTAAAATCTTTCCAGTGCCCCATTTCTTGCAAAAACATTCCAGCCATGATAAAAACACTGCGCATGGCTCCACCAGCCATGCCTCCTAACCCTACCCTTGATGCCCGGGTTCATGCTTGTCTCTGCCTAAAATGCCTCTTTCCCAGTATCTTGGTGAAGTGTCATCTCTACCAGAAAGGCTTTGCTGAGTCCTGCCCAGCACTAATGCCAGCAACAGGAAGTTGTCTCTTACCCCACAGAGCATCCTCTTCCTCATCTCATTTCTACCTTGTATTATGTTTAGGACTCATCTCACTTTCCGAGAGGTTACAGCTAATATCTTATTCATTTCTATACTGTTCACAGACACAGAAGGGCACTTTGTATGCAGTAGATACTCATTTCTTAGTGAATTGGAGACCTGACCTGAGTCTTGGTAGACAAGCAGGATTTAGAG
This sequence comes from Bos mutus, assembly GCF_027580195.1. Lineage (NCBI taxonomy): Eukaryota > Metazoa > Chordata > Mammalia > Artiodactyla > Bovidae > Bos > Bos mutus. The sequence continues at coordinate 29,411,874 of NC_091621.1, read as the reverse complement.
GAAGAGATTGAATTGAAACAAATTTCCATATACTTCCATACTTGGTGTAAATTATCAGAATGATGGATTAGGCTGGATGTTTTAAAAGACTTTCTCCAAAGCTGAAAGAGAGATGTCTTTAGATCTCAACTGTGACTTGGTTTGAAGGGAGTTCAAAGTTGTTTGCCTCAAAGGCCAATTCTTCCTCTATTCTGAAAAATTCTCAGTTTGATTGTTTTTTCCTTAAATCATCCTCATCTGACCTGCTGTGACTCAGCTCACATTTGTAGACTTTGATTGTTGTTGCTCAGTCACTAAGTTGTGTCCAACTCTTTGTGATCCCACGGCCTGCAGCACGCTAAGACCCTCTGTCCTTCATTATCTCTCAGAGTTTGCTCAGACTCACATCCTTTGAGTCAGTGATGCTGTCTAACCATCTCATCCTCTGCTGCTTCCTTCTCTTGCCTTCAACATTTCCCAACATCAGGGTCTTTTCCAGTGAGTCAGCTCTTTGCATCAGGTGGCCAAAGTATTAGAGCTTCAGCATCAGTGAATATTCAGGGTTGATTTCCTTTAGGATTGACTGGTTTGATCTCCTTGCTGTCCAAGGGACTCTCAAGAGTCTTCTCCAGCACCACAGTTCAAAAGCATCAATAAATAGGCCCTGATATGAAACAGGACTTCACTCAGTGGTACACCAATGCTGTGTGTTTATTGAGGACAAGAACTTCTGTAACAAATTAGGAGTCAGGGGAAGGTGGGCTGTCCTCCAAATCAGAGCAATGGGTGTGGCCATGGGAGTGCCAAGTTAGGTCTACACATAGTTCCCAGAAGATCTTATATAACAGGGTAGTCTTTGTTAATAACAGTTTGGTTATTAACCTGCACAGTTACATGACTGGTTTTCTTTCAGACTGAATCTTTCTTTATGGGTGTGTCACTCACAAGAACAGATAAAATCAGCTGCCATTCAAGTCCCCACTGAGTCAGGCACTGTGTCAGGCAGAAGAAAGTGGATGACCATAAGCACAGGGCTGTGAAACAGGGGCGTGGAAGAGTCTGGTGTATGCGGGGAAGCACAGGGGTTTCAGTGCCTGGAGTACGGCATGTGAGTGGGGAAGGGCAGGCAAAAGTGGAAGAGAGGGACAGAAGCCAGACATAGAAGGTAGCAAGGCGGCAATGCCATTTCTTACTGTCCTTATTGTAAGAACTAACATCTGGACTTCCCTGGTGGTCCAGTGCTTGGGAGTCCACCTGCCAACACAGGGCACATGGGTTTGATCCCTGATCTGGGAAGACCCCACACAAGGTGGAGCAGCTAAGCCTGTGCACTGTAACCCAGTGTGAGAGCAGCCACCACAATGAGAAGCCTGTGCAGCACAACTAAAAAGTAGCCCTCACTTGCTTCAAGGAGAGAAAGCCCGTGTGCAGCAAAGAAAACCCAGTGCAGCCCAAAATAAAAGAAATTCTTAAAAAAGAACTAGAATTTATTGAGCAATTACCATGCAAGCCCCTGTGCTAGGTGTCTGTGCACATTTGAACTCATTGAGTCATTCCAGCAAGCACATGAAGTGTTTGTTCTTTAGTTGCTAAGCCACGTCTGACTCTTTTGCAACCCTACGGCCTGTAGCCCACCAGGTTCCTCCATCCATGGGATTTCCCAAGTAAGAATATTAGAGTGGTTGCCATTTCCTTCTCCAGAGAATCTTCCTGACTCAGGCATTGAACTCACATGTCCTGCATTGGCAAGCAGATTCTTTACCACTGAGCCATGGTGGAAGCTCAACCACGTGAAGTAGATAGTCTTAACTTCCCCACTTTACAGATGAGCCACAGAAATGTTAAATCACTTGCCCAGGATTGCATCGCTGATAAACAGAATTTGAATTCAGGCAGATCGAGCTGCACTATTAACCTCTAGGCTACTCTGCCCCACCTTCTGTCTGACTCCTGCCTTCTATCTGATGCTTGGTTTCAGTGTCCCTGTTTACATTTCTGTTTGCAATCACATTGGCACCTGGTGGTTTTTTCTAAAGGGACAGCATTTTAACTTTCAGTGTTTCTCAAAGTGAGGAGGCCTAGTAGGCAGAAATTGCCTTGGAGACCTATGAAAAGCAGTTCACATGAAGATCGAGAGTTATTTATTTAGATCTCTGAGCTAGCTGGAGTCAAAGGAACTAAAAATCGTGTCTCCCAGAGTTGTGAAGTGTCTCTCCCTCTCTTTTATTTAGAGCCAGACAAGATACAGAACCTGCATTGCCGGCCTCAGAACTCTACAGCCATTGCCTGTTCTTGGATCCCTCCCGATTCTGACTTTGATGGGTACAGCATTGAGTGCCGGAAAATGGACACTCAAGAAGTTGAGTTCTCCAGAAAGCTGGAGAAAGAAAAATCTCTGCTTAACATCATGATGTTAGTGCCTCATAAGAGGTACCTGGTGTCTATCAAGGTGCAGTCGGCCGGCATGACCAGCGAGGTGGTTGAAGACAGCACCATCACCATGATAGACCGTAAGTGTCCCTGGAGGTGTGTGCCTTCCTCTGCGCTCCCATCACCCTTGTTCACATGTGTATGGCTCATTTCCACATTAGCGAGTCCTGCTGTCACTTGAAGAGGACTAAAAGGCTCTGAGAAGTATAAACATTTCTCTGTGTAAAGCATCCTGGCAGCAAACAAGTTAAATGGTCTTAAAGAACCTGAATGAATTAGTGTTTAAATACATCTCTTTGCCTGATGTAGAAAGAGCCATAATAGAGCTTTTAAGGAATTTGATGCTAAAACTTCAGGAAATCCTGCTGAGGAGCTAGCTGCCTCTTTCATTATGTTTAATGTGCTACCGGCAAGTCACTTCCTCTGCCTGCTTCCCTTCAGGAGAGGAGGAGGTTTTCTTGATTCCAAGCATTAGAGACACACACACACACACACACACACAAACACACGTGCAGCCTGATGTAGGTGAGTGAAGACCTTCATCTCACTAATATTTTATATTCAAAAGCATAATTGTGACCCTTCTTGGTTCCTTTCCCATCCTTCTTCCAGGCCCCCCTCCTCCACCTCCACATATTCGTGTGAATAAAAAGGATGTACTAATTAGCAAATCTTCCATCAACTTTACTTTCAACTGCAGCTGGTTCAGCGACACCAATGGAGCTGTGAAATACTTCACAGTGGTGGTGAGAGAGGCTGATGGTAAGTGATCATGAATTAACTCCAAAACACAGGATTACTTTCTCCAAAGTCAGCTGTGGGAGCTCCTTCTGTGACAAGTTTTTAAAAGAAGAAAACTTAATTTTTATATCATTTCACTGTATCTCTGCTGGATGCAGCGAGATGTAACAAGAAAAAGAAAACCTACTGGAAGCCTATTATTTGCAGGATTTAATTATTAAAGGGGTAATAATAGCAACTATATCAACAATCACAATAACCATCATTTACTTGTTGCTGTTGCAGGCACTGTTGAAAATGCATTGCGTTTGCTGACTCATTCAGTCTTTACTACTCATTCAGTCCCATTCAGCTCCATTATTCTGCCATTAAGCAGCAACGTGCTTTGTCTGTCTTCCCCACTCCCTGTCTCAAATCCCTCTACCAATCATATACTCCCAAGCCACTCACCAATTCACAAAAATGCTCAAATGCTTGAAAGAGGGAAAAACTGAGCATGAAAAGCATCCCTCCTTTCTGTACTGAATTTTCAATATGTTTCATTATCGAGTCTACTAAATTATTCAGTGTTACCTAACTCTTATGTAACAGGCAAATTCTAGGTGATTCTTATAATAACATTCCATTCAACCAAGTAAGAGCTCTAGTGCTTATGACATCAGCATCTATCAGATCATCCTCAGGAGTTTATATCTGGGGACACACATTTCCATATGTGTTTTTGCCACTGAGGTCCTGTGTGTTATTTCTCCACAACAGATGTTTGTGTCTGGAATGATATTAATATATCCTGCATGTCATATATTTTTCATAATTGTTTAAGATGCTGCACTGGAGTTTCTCAAGCCTCCCTGACTATTTTAACTCATTGGTGGGCAATGGGAAGGTTTAAACCTGCCATGACAAATGTTGGAGCTAAATGGTATTTTTAGTCTCGCTAGGTACTTTTAGGGCTTCTCAGTTGGCACTAGTGGTAAAGAACTTACCTGCCAATGCAGGAAATGTAAGAGACATGGGTTCAATCCCTGGGTTGGGAAGATCCCCTGGAGGAGGGCATGGCAACCCACTCCAGTCTAGAGAATCCCATGAACAGAGGATCTGGGCAGGCTGCAGTCCATAGGGTTGCAGAGAGTCAGACACGACTAAAGTGATTCAGCACATGTGTACTTTTGTATTTTATTTAATTGTACTAAAGCCGGTTATGCATAATTAATTCAATAATTTCAAGGGTCAGTGTTGCATCCCAGATTTCCTCACACATAGTAGTTGGAGATAAGTAGGTGGACTGTGAAGAGATTTTAAATTTAAGTAGGCTGCAATGAAGATAGTGTTTTGCTACCTAAATATTTCAGCAGCCAAAAAAAAAAAAAAAACACCCCAAAATTTAGCCTTGTGTTCTCCAGCCAGGTGGGTTTTAATGACTGATGTCCATGGAGATGGGCTGTGCTCCCCTGGTGATCTAAGATAACAAACCGGCTCACATTAATGTCATTTATAGCATATATACTCTCCTTCAAGGCAACCTTCCTTTTAACTACATCCAACAAGATGATATTTCCAAGAGCCACTCATTTTGAGCAAATTTTATCAAACAAGAATCCAGGACGCAAAGAACCCCCACCATATCACTCCTTAGAGTTCACTGTACATGGTATCCAATCTCTATAATAGTTTTCTTCCTAATTATGCTTTCCTCTGGCCAACATCAAAGTGAGTTTGCCCTGCCAAAACACACAGCAGCTGGGTGGACAGGAGATGAGTTCTGGGAAGTGTTCTGCACAAGGGCCCAGAATTGAGCCAGGATTAAATTGTACTCAAGATAACAGAGCAGGACAAGGAGTAGTTCAGACTGGGCGTGGCGCAGGAAGCATGCATGTAGGGCGACTGCTCTGGCCTCAGGCCTGATTTCTCTTATCTTTTCCCCGTTTCCCAGGTCACAGGGATTTCCTTATTCGCTCAGCTACAATGGTTATTGGCAAGTAGAGAGCTTGTTGAGTGGGTTGACTTTCACGATGGGGAGTACCCAACTTTCTGGAGTTGTGGCACGTGACCATCTGATGCATGAGCCCCCCTTTCATATGTGCATATTTTATTTCCTAGAAAAATGATAATGTGCTGCTGCTCTTTAGTAGTTCAGTTGTATCTGACTCTTTTGTGACCCCATGGACTGTAGCCCACCAGGCTCCTCTGTCCATCGGATTTTTCAGGCAAGAATATTGGAGTAGGTCGCCATTTCCTCCTTCAGGGGGTCTTTCTGACCCAAGAATTGAACCTATGTCTTCTGCATTGCAGTCATATTCTCTACCACTGAGCCACCCAGGAAGCCCCTGTGTTTGGCATATGCATATATAAAATGTTGTATATACACTATTTATGTTTAATTTTTTATTTATTTTAGAAAAAGTGAATTAGATTAATTTCCCTGGGAGAATTTCACAACACCCTTGGGGATCACAGAGTCTGCACTCCAGGAATGACTAGGGATAGTGGGTGGGGAAGGTAACCTCAGAAACTAGTTAGAAATCCCTGAAGTCACAAGAAAGTCAGTCCCTCACTGTGGGTGTTCTTCCTCCAGGCAATGATGAGCTGAAGCCAGAGCCACAGCACCCCCTGCCCTCCTACCTGGAATACAGGCACAACGCCTCCATTCGGGTGTATCAGACCGATTATTTTGCCAGCAAATGTGCCGAAAGTCCTGACAGCAACTCTAAGAGTTTCAACATTAAGCTTGGAGCAGAGATGGAGAGCCTGGGTGGAAAATGTGATCCTAATCAGCAAAAATTTTGTGACGGGCCGCTGAAGCCGCGCACGGCCTACAGGTTAGATGTATTACCATGATTTCACCAGTAGGGACGTGCTCCATCACCGGGCGCTCAGCTGTCGGGGCGTCTGATGCACATGAGTTCCTGTAGATTAATAACCTATGTTACAAGAGTGCTCTGCATTTTACTGGCTAATTTATAAAGGTTGTATTCCTGCCTCCATTCACAGGGAATGGGTAAAGAGGGCCTTTGGCCTTGTACAAAAGCTGCATTCATTATGTGAAGAATTGAAGATTCTTAATAGGTTGTTCTTTCTCCTAAAACTTCTCTAGGATGAATCAGGTGATTTATTTACCATGTTAACACCTATGAAAATGTCCAAGTAGAAAGATTAAGTTTAGGGAGACTCAAGAAATATGAGATTTTTTTTTCCCACTTTTAGTGAGGACTGGAATTACACTTATTTATTTGCCTGCTAATAGGCATAACAAGATGGATATTCTTTTTGGTCCAGATAGAACTGTTGAAGGGAAAGGCCCCTTAATGAATGGAACCACCCTCTCCTCCCAGTAAGATGGCAGATGAAAAGGAGCAGCTAACTGGTTTGGCCTCAGGGAGTACTCCTGCAGCCAGCAGGCCCTTCCAGCTGTAGGAACTAGCAGTGCCCTTCATGTACACCGTGTTCCCAGAAAGCAGAATAAGTATACACAGCATCCCAAACCTGGGTCCCCAAGAGATAGAGAACCTAGGCTGCCATCTTGGAAACAAGGCTGCAGGAATCCAGGATTAGTGCTTTTGCAGATGATGTGCCTTCCATTAGGTGTCAGCAGACCTGGTGTCCAGCCAGATGGCAGCCAATCAGGTTCTCTATGGGCCAGTCTCCATTCTGGTTGGTCAGTGCCCGGTTCTTATTAACCCTTACAGGTTTTGAGTATTACCCCTGAACTCAGCAGACACCTTTCTGCCAGCTCCAAAAGGAGACAGTGACATGGCATCATACCCGAGAGCATTCTTCACCCCTCCCTTGCATCAACACAGTCAAGCCGACATCTTCCCTAAAACCGATGGCTCCCTTTGGACAGGAATTCCGCACAGATGCCTCCACCCAGGACTCACCGCATAAGTGCTACCGCGCCCCAAGGTTGGCACCTCCAGAGTGAACACACACAAACTCACTAGCGATGTTTGCTTCAAGAAGAAGCTATATGAGCCTACCTGAAGGTGACAAGATCTCAGAGCAAAGAGAAATATAAAAGAGATCAGAAAGCCAAGATACTTTAGTTCTTATTAGATTCAAGAAATGCCTCAGCCCCTTGGTCAACTGGGCTCCGGGAAATTTGAGGAAATCTCTCGAAGGGCTCTTTTCTCTTCGTGAGTTGGAAAGCTGAGCTGTTTTTATTTGTTTGCTTTTTGAGAGAGGAGAGAAGATGAGTGATTCCCACATTTAAGAAAGAGAAGAAGAAGCTAGAGAGAGTTCACGCATGGACCAGGGCCCCAGTTACCCAGCACACTCTTTCCTGTCCATCACAGCAGCCAAGGTCCTAGGAAGAGCCCCTGCACTCAGGTTCCAGTGTGGCCACTGCTTAGCTGTGTCACCTTGTAAACAGCATTTCAGTTCTCTGGTCCTCACTTTTCTCATCTGCAAAACTTCACAGGACTATCCTGAGGAGTCATATAGATGACAGATCAAACCTAGTCATGTCCCTTCTAGATTAAGTTCCTTCAGTGGCTCCCATTCACTTCTAGGAGCAAGTGAAGATCGCAGAGTAGGGTACACAAAGCCCCAGGCTTCTCGCTCCCATCTGCCCACCAGCTTTGTCCCCCACCATTCGCTCCAAGTATTGATACACTCCACCCATTTACTACTCCTCCCTCCTCAGAGTTCCCTGAAATCTGACGTGTCTCTCTTATACCTCTGAGCCTTTACACATTCTTTTCACTCTATTTGGGAAGCTTTCCACTCTCTTGTCTGACTGATGAATTCCTTCATACACTTGAAAAGCCAGCTCAACCCACAACTAGCCCTGAGCTACCCCTGTTAACCCACACCTGGACAGTGGGGCCCTCAGCTCCACTTCCAGTGTGCCCAGTCTCTGTGTCTGCATGCTAAGTCGCTTCAGTCATGTCTGACTCTGTGCAATCCCATGGATTATAGCCCTCCAGGCTCTTCTGTCCATGGGATTTTCCAGGCAAGAATACTGGAGTGGGTTGCCATGCCATCCTCCAGGGGATATTCCCAACCCAGGGATGGAACGCACATCTCTTGAGTCTCCTGCAATGGCAGGTGGCTCAGACGGTAAAGAAATCACCTGCAATGCAGGAAATTCCTAGATTCGATTCCTGGCTTAGAAAGATCTGCTGGAGAAGAGAATGGCAACCAACTCCAGTATTCTTGTCTGGAGAATCCCATGGACAGAGGAACCTAACAGGTTACAGTCCATGGGGTCGCAATGAGTTGGACACTACTGTGTGAGTAACACTTTCACCTTCTTCACTAGACTGCAAAAGCTCACAGACTAAATCATGGAGACAGACATGACATTGGTTACAAAATGATATGGGAAGTACCTGGCACAAAAGAGATGCCATTAAATGTTTATGAGCAAATAAGGGAATGAGCCAAGATGTTCTATGAAAAGTTAAACATTCTGATTATAGCTTAATCAACTCCTGCTGCATTAATGTGTTTTCTAGGATACGGCTTTTCTCTCTCTGTATTTAGTTCACTCCTGTGAAAAGCATACCAGGCAGATAATACCTGATATGAGCATGGAGAACCATATGCCAAGCAGCCACCTGTGTGGTAGCTGCTGAACCCAGGCTCTGTGCAGGCAGAATTATGCCTGTCTCACAATGATAATCACCATAGTGACCCTCAGTGCTATCAGGCATCTTTTTCCCAGGGAGACTAGGTAGACAGGAAGGAACACGGAAAAAGAAAAATTAGGATTGCCAAGAAATGGAAAATGCTAGGTTTAGCTGATATGCAAGTTTATTATACCAACAAATATTTAACGTCTTCCTGTTCATTGTTGGGTTCCTGTTATCCGGGTATATAATAGTGTTGTTCCATATGGGAAGAGAATGGGTAGATCATGATGGGCGAGAAACAGCGCAGAGGTTGGGGAAGTGCTGATCTGGCTTTGTTTTCTATTCTAAATAGAATAGCAATGTGACCACGATCAGATAATCTGCTTCTGTTGACCTCATTTTCCTCAAACAAAGGAAATTGAACCACATGATCTATAGCTTTGTAGAATTCTGATTCTGGACATATTTAAAGTTGAAAAACTTACCATTACATATCAGTTCATTAAAATAATCTTATATGCATATAGAGAAGACCTGTCTATAAAATATAGCAGGAATGTTGAAGGACCTAAGAGGGCTGTAGGTAAATAAATGCTCTGAAGGTCCAAAAGTCTTCTTGAAGGAGGTATCATTTTGGCTGGCTACTGAAAAGTAGGGAAGGGTTTGCAAACGTGGATATAGGGGCAAAAGGAGATTCACGGTTCAGGAAACAGTCATAGTGCAGAGGCAGAAATACACAAATTGCTTAGAGAAGAACAAACCCAAATAATCCAGTTTCAAAGTGAGGGTCATATCAAGGGGTAGTAAGGAAGACAAAAATGAGAAGATAGGATGGGACAGGATTCCAGATGCGTGCTAAGTGCTGGGCTGGGGAATGTGGTTGTGACATCCATTACTGGAAGGGTTCTAAGGGCAGAGTTCCTGTTGATAGCCTAATTTTAAGCCAAGCCTACAGTAACTGCAAGAGCTGTAGTAAATGCAATGAGCTCTTGCATTATCTCCTTCCTGGGTTCCTAAAGGCCCTAATTCATCTGGACCCATTCTGTGTTTTGCATTTGCACCTTTGAATCTTAGAATTCCAGAGCAGAACCTGTCAAGGTTGTTACAGCCCCAGTGCTTTTATTTTCACAGATGAGAAAACTGAATCATAAAGAACTTTAGGAACCATTCATCTAATCAGCGATAGTGAGAACTAGACCTCAGACTCTCTGTTTCCCAGCCCAGGCCCTTTTACAGCCCTCCAACAGAAGTCACTGCTGTTAAACCACAATTAAGCCAAGAGAAAGAGATCTGGACTGCTGCTGCTGCTAAGTCGCTTCAGTCGTGTCCGACTCTGTGCAACCCCATAGATGGCAGCCCACCAGGCTCCGCCGTCCCTGGGCTAGGAGTCAGAAAATCCTGAGTTTGGTTATCTTTCACCAGCTTTCTTTACAGTCTTGAGTGAGAAATGCAGTCTTCCCAAGCTTCAGGTTCCAAATCCCTGAAGTAGTATCATAAGTTTCTGATACTGGAGAGGTTAGAGATGGTCAAATAGAATCATGTCTGTAAAAGTTCTTCACACTTACAAATCACCATACAAATAAAAGAAACTCTTTTCATTGGAGAGACTCTTTTCAATGTCCAAAGCTACGATACACTAGCAACGCCCACCAGCTCCTTCCCTTCCATGTAGTACGTGTTGACTGCTTGTTACTCTCCGGGGACATTGCATAATACCTCCACCAATAGTCTGTTATTCCTGGAAGTACCACTTTTGGCTTGGAAGGTGTCTTTTAGACGTGGAAATCATAGACGAGGTTGATCAATATAATCTTGATGATATTGAGGAGATTATACTTAGACCTAGACATGAGTTAGAAGGAGAGGGGAAAAGGTCAGAACAGTTTGTCCTGGCTGGCTAATGCTGGTAATAATAATGCTTCAGCATTATTACAGGATGTGCCCAGATACTTCTGGGTTAAGCAAATCTAGATTTCTTTTTTAAGGAAAAAAAAGAGACATTCATTCATTCTCATATGATTTAAATTAACCCTAGAAAAAGTTTCCCCCTATAAACCAATCCTGTTACTCTCAGTAAACCTACAGTCTGGAAAACTTCAGGTTAGAATGGGCTCAAGAGGTTGCTCAAGCCAATCTTTAACTTAGTGCCAGGCTGCTATCCTGCAGATCCCCTGAGAGCTGGTTCTCCAGTCTCTGCTTAAACCCCCTCAGTGACTGGGAGCTCACTACCTATGTGGCAGCTCATACTCTAGATGTTAGAAAGTGATTTTTTGTTCCCATGCTGCCCTATGACTTCAGCCTACTAAGCTCAGTTCTATATTCAAGAATGTAAACCTTGAGATGATAGGGATTATTCTTTGCAGTATATCTGGCTTCTGGACAGAGGAGGCTCAATTAATATCTGATGAATGATGTGTGAAGGCACAAAGCCAGGGCCTTCTGATTTCATAATTCATACCCTCTCCTACATGCATATCAACCAGATGACCACCCTGTTTCTCCTTGAAAACATTCTCCAGTCAGCCCTACTGTGGTCAGTCACTAATTTGTACTTAAACAAATTGGTTTTCTTTTCAGAATCAGCATTCGGGCTTTCACCCAGCTATTTGATGAGGACCTGAAGGAATTCACAAAACCGCTCTATTCAGACACATTTTTCTCTTTGCCCATCACCACTGAGTCAGGTAAGGCTAACCTTTTCATCCATCTGACATAGTCTGCCAACCACCACATCACCTACAAGAGCCTCTAGTAAGAGGCTAGACCTCAGACTCCCTGCTTCCCAACCCAGAAGAGATCGGGGGACTTGGCTGATGGTGGGAGGATCATTTATTTTTCCTTGGAATGTAATCTTTATATGATCATGATTTGATGTAGATTAGAGAAATTGTACAACTTCTGTAGCAGAGTGGACTGAAAGGAGTTATCTTGTCAAGAAGGTAGAAAGAGGTACCAGATTTTTTTATCTATTAAAAATGGATTTTTTAAAAAAATAGTGGATGAAGAACATTCAGATCAAGAGTTGACACAGGCCAAAACAGAAGTGGGTATAAAAAGCTTTCAAGTTGTAAATGGGAATGTGTATATGAAATATATACATAGAAATGCATAGGAAAAAAAAAAAAGACTAGAAGGAACTTTTTTCCTTTTGTTTATTATATGTTGCTTTTACATGATAAAAAAAATGTTAACTTGGCTTTACATAAATTTCTGAAAGAAACTTTTCTAAACTGTGTTGGAAGGAAAGCCTGAATAACGTTGTTTTTTAGTTGCTAAGCTGTATCCAACTCTTTTGTGATCTCATGGACAATAGCCCACCAGGCTCATCTGTCCATGGAATATCCCAGACAAGAATACTGGACTGGGTTGTCATTTCCTGCTCCAGGGGATCTTCCCGAACCAGGAATCGAACCTGTATCTCCTGCATTAGCAGGTGGATTCTTTACTAGGTAGCCACCAGGGAAGCCCCTGAATAATAATAGTAGCTAATACTGACTCTTTGTCCTCTCTGTGGAGCTGCAGTTTTAAGCATTGTGCTTAGAATAATTTATCTAATCCTCACTACGGCCTTTTGTGGTAGATACTATTACCATCCCCCATTTTAAAGGTGAGGATTTGAGATACCAAGAGTTTATGTAACTTGCCCAAGATAGCAGAGCTGGGTTCTAGCACTTTCTGCCTGACCTCTTAACTTCTGCACTGCACTGATTTGGAATAGTTCCAACATGCTGAGAATAGATTTATTTTTTAGCACATTGTTCTTTGGTACCATTATCTGTCCAGCCTTTCCCTGTACCCAGCCTTTCACAGTGCTTGGTCTCAGGAAGTTCTTCTTTAGAGCTAAAACAGTCTCTCATGCTGCATGACAAAAGATGACTCAGCTTCACAAACACTCCCATCTATTTATGCCAAATATAGGATAATCTCCCACTTTTCAGACCAAAAAGGAATCAGAACACAGTTAAGAAGATTTAGATGTGTTTGCTTACAAGTTAATGTTAAGTATGGGATTTGTAAACATTATTCTTCCCTATTTAAATTATTGTTATACAGCAAAAATTGAACATAGTCCAGTAAAGAAACATAGTAAACATATATCCAAAAAAAGGAATATTAACCACTTTAAAAGAAAGATGATTATGTTGGTTTGTTAAATCTTGAAAATCAACATTGAATAAACAAATTCAAGTGCTTAAAGTGCACTTCAAAAATGAATTACTGCATAGAACTAAATGTAAGAGCTAAAATGATCCAGCTTTTAAAAGAAAACATAGGAGGAAGTTTTTGTGACCTTGAGTTAGGAAATGGTTTCTTAGCTATGACACCAAAAGCACAAGCAACAACAACAAAACAGATAAATGAGACCTAATTAAAATTAAAAACTCCTGAGCTTCAAAGGACACCATAAAGTGAAACAAGATAACCCACAGAATGGGAGAAACTATTAGCAAATCTTGTATCTGATAAAGGTTAAGTATCCAGAATATATAGACCACTCACCACTCAATAATAAAAAGACAAACAACCCAATTTAAAAATGGACAAAGGGTCCAAATAGACATTTTGCCAAAAAAGATACACATAAGTCCAATAAGCTCATGGAAAGATGCTCATCATTAGACATTATCATAACTACAATAATATACCACTTCACACCCACTAGAATGACTATCATCAAAAAGATAATAACAAGTGTTAGCAAGGATATGAAGAAATCTGATCCCTTATACATCGTTTGTAGAATGTAAAATGATGTAGTTTTTATGGAAAACATTTTGCAGTTTCTCAAAATGTTACACCTTGCTCAGCAATTCCACTCTTTAGTATATACCCATGAAAAACGAAAACAAAAACTTGTATATGGAGATTCATAGCAGCATTATTTAAAATAACCAAAAAAATAGAAATACCCCAAATGTCCATCAATGGCTGAATAGCTAAAAAAATATAGAATGTTATTCAGCATAAAAAGGAATGAAATACTGACACATGCCACAATATGGATGAACCTTGAAAACATGCTAAGTGAAAGAAGCCAATTACAAAAAAGCATATGTTTATTGCTCAATTTATACGAAATGTCCAGAAAAGGCAAATCTATGAAGGCAAAGTAGGTTAGTGGTTGCCAGGGTCTAGAGAGAGGGAATGGAGAATGACTGCTAATGGGCATGGGGCTTCTCTTGGGGGTGATAAAAATGTTACAAAATTGAATGTAAAATAATTGAATTGTACAGTTTAAATTGGTGAATAGTATGGAATGTGAATTACATTTCAAAAAACTGTTTTTAAAATGGGCTACCTTCTTATAAATTCCTAGTGACAATATCAGATCATTTAATAAACCTGGAATTTCATTAAAATAATTGAGCAATTCACTGGATTTGCTAATGTCCCAGATGCTGTGTAACAAATGAAATAGCATATTAACCTTGATGGCAAACTCCTGGCCTTTACCTCAAATGCCCCAAGCTGTGCATACAAGCACAAATGAAGTCCCAATTAATGTATAAGCTGAACATCATTAATTTCAAAAGTATAATGACCAACCCACCATTACGTAGTAGTAGCTCATGTTTCATCTTTTCAGCTGTATACTCCTAAGCTTTAGATAGTAAAAGCCTTGGGCTTCCCTAGTGGCTCAGTGGTAAAGAATCTGTCTGACAATGCAGGAGATGCGGGTTTGATCCCTGGGTCAGAAAGATACCATGGAGACAACCCACTCCAGTATTCTTGCCTGGGAAATTGCATGGACAGAGGAGCCTGATGGGTTACAGTCCACGGGAAGTTGGATACAACTTAGTGACTAAATGACAGTAAATGCCTTACTGTGGGCATCATTTGAATTCTTCTATAATAACATCACTAGGGAGACGGGTTCCCCCAGCTGTCTTATTGGTTTTTTAACACTAATTTTCCCACCTGGGTTTCTTGTTGCCCTCTGGATCATTGTAGAGCCTCTGTTTGGAGTTATTGAAGGTGTGAGTGCTGGTCTGTTCTTAATTGGCATGCTCGTCGCTGTTGTTGCCTTATTCATCTGCAGACGGAAAGTCAGGTGAGTACCAAGTTCCCTTTGGTAATTGGATTCAGAATTTTAAAGATGCAACTGAAAATGCTCTTTCTCCTGAAAAGTAAGAAGGGAGAAATCATTTAATTTCTCCAGGTTAAGTCACTTTGTTTCTTAAGAAAAACAAGAAGTGAAGTGAAGTGAAGTTGCTCAGTCGTGTCCGACTCTTTGCGACCCCATGGGCTGTAGCCTACAATGCTCCTCCGTCCATGGGATTATCCAGGCAAGAGTACTGGAGTGGGTTGCCATTTCCTTCTCCAGAGGATCTTCCCAACCCAGGGATCAAACCTGGGTCTCCCGCATTATAGACAGATGCCTTACCATCTGAGCCACCAGGGAAGTCCAAGAAAAACGAGAGTCAAACCCTAAAACCATGACTCACTTTTTTGCATACCATTGCTGAATCTTATCCTTACCAAAGGAATGAGGGGCCATCTGTATCCTCATTTGAATGTGAAATGGCTCCTTTGGCACGGGGTGGGGGTGGGGGGTGGGGGGAATGTGTATGTGTTCAGTCACCTTGTGAAGACAGAGATGTCTATGAATTATGTTTCCAAATGCTTTTCTGAACTATTCTGAAAAGTATGGGTGCCATCTCAGTTTTGTGGTTCCTATCTGCCATGCTAAGCTAAGAAGGGAGCAAAAAGAACTAAACATATGTGGCCCCAGTGCCAAGCCCTCTTTCCTTAGGGAATTTCTTGTCTTTGGCACATTGTCCTCTCTTTTGCAGTCGTGTCTTGCATCTAAGGTTTACTGTGTGTGTGTGTGTCTTTTTTTTTTTTTTTTAAGGAAAGCTTTATTGAGAGTGTAGGAAGTGATTATCACCTGTAGCCAAAAACAGAAGACACATCTTCAGCTATTGCAAAGATCTGTTTCTGAGTGGGGAAAATCTGTTTCTTTATGTTCTTCCTCTCTGTTCCCTCCCTCAAAGGGATGTTGGCTGAGTGTAAAATATACATGTACTGAAAAATCCATATTTGTACAAACATGCACACCCTTACCATAAGTGGAAAAATCTGGGCTTCCCTGATGGCTCAGTGGGTAAAGAATCCACTTGCAAGGCAGGAGATGCAGGAGACTTGGGTTCAATCCCTGGGTTGGGAAGATCCCCTGGATAAGGGGATGGCAATCCACTCCAGTATTCTCACCTGAAAAATTCCATGGACAGAGGAGCCTGGCAGGCTACAGTCCACAGGGTTGCAAAGAGTTGGACACAACTAAGCGACTAAGCAAGCCCAGCCTTACCATAGATGGAGAAATCTGTTTAAATTATTTCATAATTAAATTATCAGTCTTCTCCCTTGTGTTTCAGCCATGGTCGAGAAAGGCCCTCTGCCCGTCTGAGCATTCGTCGGGATCGACCACTGTCAGTCCACTTGAACTTGGGCCAAAAAGGGTGAGCACATTTTCCTTCACTTTATTTATTGAAAGAAGAGTTGATTGTCTTACATGAAATTTGCTAACAAGATCTTTCTACTTTTGGCTTCTCTTCACAGTAACCGGAAAACTTCTTGGTAAGAAAGAGCTCATTAATTACTATATTGTCTGCTTTTGAAATATAACTGGGGCTGGGTAAGGCATTTTCCCTGTTCTTCAGTAATTTTCTTCTCTTTCTGTTGTGTTTTTAACCATAGCCCAATAAAAGTAAATCAGTTTGAAGGGCACTTCATGAAGCTGCAGGCTGACTCCAACTATCTTCTATCCAAGGAATATGAGGTACAACTGAGATGCAATGATGTTTTAGCGTCCCTGGTTCTTAGCAGAATTTCCTTTCAGCCCTCACTATGGAATCACATCCCAGTTGGGCTCAGGAGTTAGAATGGCACTTAGGGTCTCACTGAGTGTTCTTTCATGCCCGAATCCATTCCCTGCACAATATACCACCTAGTCTCAGAAGCCAGTTTGATCTCCAGAATAACCAACAAAGTGCTACCCAGATCGGGTGGTAAGAAAGAATTAACAGACTTCAAATGCAAACTGATGCTGTCAGTTAGTTAACCTGGCCTTTTGCTTGCTTGGGAGATAATGTGGTTGGGTAAAAAGTGCCCAGGCTTTGGATTCAGTTCCCAGCTTTGCAACCTGTGTGACCCGAGGCAAATGAATTATCCTGACTGAGCCTCGTCTGTAAAATGGAGATGAGACTACCTCCTCCGGGGCTGTTGTGGGGATGACAGCCGATGCCCCTGGTCGAATAGGAGACATTCCACAAATGCAGCTAGTGTAACATATTGTTATGTTATTATGTATCTCAAGGACTGTCCAGTTTGCCATATTCTGTTTCACATTATTCACATGCAAACTTATTTTTGACCTAACAGGATTTAAAAGACGTGGGTCGAAACCAATCATGTGACATTGCACTCTTGCCGGAGAACAGAGGGAAAAATCGATACAACAATATATTGCCCTGTAAGTTGTGTGTTGAAATCTGTAATACCGCCTTCCTCTCGCCATTTCTTTCCTTTTCTGTGATTAAAAATGGGGCTAAAGCAACTTGGTATAGCTAGATATGGAAGACCTGAGGTTCTAAATGTCTTTAAAAACAAATGACTTGGACATTACTGTACTTCTTTCCAGAGGGTAACAACCAGCTGAAATTCTGGCTGGGAGAGAGAGACCTCTCATGCTGTTGACATTTCATCACGTGGTCCTGATGCTTCTTCTTGGAGGGTTAAGAGCTGTAACAGGGTTAACAGTAAGGGTCAACCTGGGTTTACTTAAAGTCTCTAGTTAGCAATTATTTCATATATAAAGATATATATTACATATATTATTCTTATTATCCTTACCCAATTGGGTGAAGCAATTGAAGGTAGCTTTTCTGAACTGCATTCGTTACAACAATGAAAAGGAGCTGGCCACTCCATCAGACAAATGTTGTTAGTGTTACAGAGGGAAGCACAGATGGACTTAGAAGAGCATTTGGCTCGTTTGCTTGGATGTTTCTGGGCTACTTGTGCAACTCTGTGTGAGCTTCACCTGCAAAATGGAGCTGAGACTGTCTCCCATGTGGGGTTGTGGTGAGGGTCAGAGCTAGCACACGTCAAATGCAAAGCGTTCTGTAAACAGTAGAAAAATCACCCCATGGCTCACTGATACATCTTTCTCAATAAACTTCCTTCCAGATGATTCCTCTCGAGTGAAGCTGTCCAACGTGGACGATGACCCGTGCTCTGACTACATCAATGCCAGCTACATCCCTGTAAGTGAACCCGGGGCCATAGCAACTGGGATGAGGCTTTGACAGGCGGTTATGCTGGAAACACCTCTTCTCCAACACACTCCCACTGTTCTCAGGTCTGGAAACATGAACATTTTAGAAGAAACAAAAAAAAAGGCCATGTCTGATTGCCATAAAATGCAGGCTGTCCTAGTCAATCCCTGCTAAGGCCCAGCTTTCACAATGGCTATAGTCACGTAGGATTATAATGGGCCCAGGAGGCATTTTCAAAGGTCATTTCCTCTCTGCAGCCCTTAGCCAAGATTAGAGCTCCCTAAGGAAGCTGAATCTCCACAGCTGAGGCGGCCTAGCTAGGGAAGCCAATTCAAAGTTATTTGGATTTCTGAAAACCACAGACACAACTCAAAGGTTGTGTCACACCTCTGGGCTCAGATTCTGGCTAGCTATTCACCAGCTTCCTACAGCACCTTCAGTGGAAAAGCTTCAGGTCAGGTAGACCCGTTTGAATCCCATCTGTGCCCTTTGCTGACTCTGGGATCTTGGGCAAGTTCTGTCAATCCTTTGGACCTTCATTTCCTTTTCCAAAAAATATAAGGATAATATTTACCTTAAATAATCCTCCATTCACTCCATAAACACTATATGTGTGGATGCTAAGTCACTTCACTCGTGTCAGACTCTATGCGACCCTATGGGCTGTAGCTCATCAGGCTCCTCTGTCCGTGGATTCTCCAGGCAAGAATACTGGAGTGGCTTGCCATGGCTTCCTGTGACTCCTGCATTGCAGGTGGATTCTTCACTGCTGAGCCACCGGGGAAGCCCTAAACACTATATAATGAAGTGCTAACTGTAAGTTGGACATTGTGCTTTGTACAGAGAGAGGGTCCGATGGAGTCCTGACCCCCTGGGAACTCTCAGCAGAGTTGGGACATCAGAAAATGACAAGGTGATGCCCTTGACAGGATAGAGCGGTTCTTCACCAACATTAACGCACACCTGCATCATCTGCAGGTCTTGTTAAAATCCAGCTTCTGATTGGGGCTTCTCTGGCAGCCCAGTGGTTAAGATTCTGCATTCCACTGCAGGAGGAGTGGGTTTGATCTCTGGTTGGGGAACTAAGTTCCCACATGCCAGAAGAAAAAAAAATGCAGCTTCTGATTCAGCAGGACTGGGTGGAACCTGACATTCTGAATCTCTAACAAGCTGCCTCATGACCCCCTGCTGCTGGTCTGAGGATCCCTCTCTGAGTAGCAAGAGGCTAGAGGTTGCCACAGGAGCTTCTGGGAAAACATTCTCCAGCAGAGATGAAGATAAAGGAAAGTTCAGCAGAGCAGGCAACATGCTGAGACTTGGAGGATAAAGAAGGATTCGCCAGAAGAGAGGCTGTGTTTGGGTTGGCGGGGTGGGGGTGGGGGTAGCAGAGGTGACAGAGCAGAGGCCGGAAGAATGACAAGAGGAGAAAGAGCTTCAGCTGGGATCTGCAAGTAATACTGTAGTGTTGCTAGAATGCAGGATATGTGGGCGAAAATATCCTAGCTCATAGAGCTATGGTTACGATTCAGTAAGGTGCGTGAAAATCCTGACCCACAGCTTGTTATGGGTTTCCCTTGTAGCTCAGTTGGTAAAGAATCTGCCTGCGAGGCAGGAGACCTGGGTTCGATTCCTGTGTTGGGAAGATCCTCTGGAGAAGGAAATGGCAATCCATTCTAGTATTCTCGCCTGGGGAATCCCATGGATAGAGGGGCCTGGCAGGCTATAGTCCATGGGATCACAAAGAGTCAGACATGACTTAGCGACTAAACCACCACCAGAGCTTGTGATAGAGTAGATGCTCAATAAACAGTGGGTTCTCTTCTCTTCTCTTCAGTTTCCCTTGCATAGTATCTCTTACCAACATCCCAAAGCCAAGTATCCAAAATAAGTAAAACTGTTTGTTGAATAGGGCAAGAGCTTAGCAACGTCAGTTCCTCAGACAATCCACATTGTGTATACACACACATAACTGAGGGTGAAGTGTTTTCTAAATGATGGCCCAGGTCCTCCACTGCCTTTAAGAATAAACCCAACCTAATAAAAAAGACCTTGGCTCTTCACAATAGGTCAGTGTTCCGGCCTTTGTCCTTCCTGCTCCCAAGCCTTGCCATGCGTTAGTATCTCTTTTTCAAATCAGGGACCTGGCAAAGACTTACATCTCACCTAATCTACAGAGCTAACCCCTTTGTTTAGAGTTCTGAAGAGGCCCATTGTTTCTGAGTCCCCACATTGTAAATTCATTGCAGGGTAACAACTTCAGGAGAGAATACATCGCAACTCAGGGACCTCTTCCCGGCACCAAGGATGACTTCTGGAAAATGGCGTGGGAACAGAATGTTCACAACATCGTCATGGTGACCCAGTGTGTGGAGAAGGGCCGAGTGAGTACACGGTCTTCCTGTCATACTAACCTTGCTTCCCACCCCTTGGATGGAGTTTGACTCCCCGCCCCATAGAAATGAAACCCCGTAGGGACTTTCCTGGCTGTCCAGTGGTTAAGACCACACCTTCCAATGTAGGAAAATCTCTGGTCAGGAAGCTAAATTCCCACATACCAAACAGCCAAAAACCCAAAGCATATAACAGAAGCTATATTGTAACAAATTCAATAAAGACTTTAAAAATGGTCCTCATCAAAAAAAAAAAAATCTTGAAAGAAACCCCATGAAAACAAAGTAGGGATCATACAAGAACACTGTTGGTGAATTAAAGCCACCCAGTTATAAAAAGCTCTATAGTAAACCCAGGTGATGCTGTGTTCAGATGCTGAGTCTGAAGTTTCAGTCAAAGATGTTTCCACTGAACAAGTGGGATTATCAGAAGTGTCCAGGACACAGAAGGATTACCTAGCCTCTTGTCAGCACCATCCTCTGTTGTATGGGGAGAAGAGGTATGTTGGCAGAGTCACTGGCTCTACCCCTAGGAGTACGTCAAGGCTGTATATTGTCACCCTGCTTATTTAACTTATATGCAGAGTACATCATGAGAAATGCTGGGCTGGAAGAAGCACAAGCTGGAATCAAGATTGCTGGGAGAAACATCAATAACCTCAGATATGCAGATGACACCACCTTTATGGCAGAAAGTGAAGAGAAACTAAAAAGCCTCTTGATGAAGGTGAAAGAGGAGAGTGAAAAAATTGGCTTAAAACTCAACATTCAGAAAACGAAGATCATGGCATCTGGTCCCATCACTTCATGGGAAATAGATGGGGAAACAGTGGAAACAGTATCAGACTTTATTTTTGGGGCTCCAAAATCACTGCAGATGGTGACTACAGCCATGAAATTAAAAGACGCTTACTCCTTGGAAGAACAGTTATGACCAATCTAGATAGCATATTGAAAAGCAGAGACATTACTTTGCCAACAAAGGTCCATCTAGTCAAGGCTATGGTTTTTCCAGTGGTCATGTATGGATGTGAGAGTTGGACTGTGAAGAAGGCTGAGTGCCAAAGAATTGATGCTTTTGAACTGTGGTGTTGGAGAAGACTCTTGAGAGTCCGTTGGACTGCAAGGAGATCCAACCAGTCCATTCTGAAGGAGATCAGCCCTGGGATTTCTTTGGAGGAAATGATGCTGAAGCTGAAACTCCAGTACTTTGGCCACCTCATGCGAAGAGTTGACTCATTGAAAAAGACTCTGGGAGGGATTGGGGGCAGAAGGGGACGACAGAGGATGAGATGGCTGGATGGCATCACTGACTCAATGGACATGAGTTTGAGTGATCTCCGGGAGTTGGTGACAGACAAGGAGGCCTGGCGTGCTGCGATTCATGGGGTCACAGAGAGTCAGACACGACTGAGCGACTGAACTGAACTGAACTGAAGGAGTAGTGAATTTTAGGCTGTGTCTGCAGACACAAAATAAAATAGTTATCTGAGTAAATGGTTTATATGGTTATGTTGATGGTTAAAAAGAAAGATTACGTGAAGTGCCCAGTGTCTGTGCTCAACAATTATACATGTTCACAATACTCTTTCTCCTGTCTTCACCTGTGAATGTGATTTTAGCTAAATGTTCTGACTTTTCAAAGATCACCTGGACCATGGCATTGAATCCAGGTTGAAACAACATAAAAACATGGACACAAAAAGGTCAGGGAGACAGTGCCTTCATCTTCCCAGCTAGATCTTTCTTCAGAAAACAAAACAAAGCAAAAACAAACAGTAAAAGAGCACAAGAAATTGTAAGACGTGGTTTATGTGTCCATGAAATTGAAAGGTTGAGAAAATCAACAAAAACTGAAGCCCCAGAACATGAACCTGAAAGGGAAACGAATCTAAAGGTGGGGGATTTGCCCCTTGACGATGTCTCTCCCTCACTGGGAGCCCATGAGCAGGTGAAGGCAAAGCAAATGGTCAAATTGCTTTAGCAGCTGACCCTGGATTCCAACTCAGGAAGACATTTCCAGGAGGGAAAGTTCAGGTTCATGGTAGAAGCGTGTTTCCAGACTCACTTTTTTTTTCTGCCTGTCTTCCTCTAGGTAAAGTGTGACCATTATTGGCCAGCGGACCAAGATTCCCTCTACTATGGGGACCTCATTCTGCAGATGCTGTCGGAATCCGTGCTGCCAGAGTGGACCATCCGGGAATTTCGGATATGCAGCGTATGTTTGTTCGTTTGACTTCATTGACTAACAAAGTTGGGAAGATGAAGTGTGTGCTAAAGTCGCTTCAGTTGTGTCCGACTCTGTGACCCCATAGACTGTAGCCCGCCAGGCTCCTCTGTCCATGGGTATTCTCCAGGCAAGAACACTGGAGTGGGTTGCCATGCCCTCTTCCAGGAGCTTTTCCTGACCCAGGGATCGAACCCACGTCTCTTCTGTCTCCTGCGTTGGCACGTGGGTTCTTTACCACTAGCGCCGCGTAGGAAGATGAAGAACACCTGTGAATCCGATTTCTGCTGGTGTCCTCTCCTGTAGCTTGGCTCCTAGGAATCCCTGCCTGGGCATGGTTTTCAGGTTTGAAGGTTTGCCCTGAGCTGTTCCCCTTCTTACCCCTCTGCTCTTCCAGGAGGAACAGTTGGATGCACACAGACTCATCCGCCACTTCCACTACACGGTATGGCCAGACCACGGTGTCCCGGAGAGCACCCAGTCCCTGATCCAGTTTGTGAGAACTGTCAGGGACTACATCAACAGGACCCCCGGAGCCGGGCCTACGGTGGTGCACTGCAGGTACTCCCGCCCAGAGCCAGCAGTATGGCAGCCGGGTGTCTAGGCGTGGGGAATGGGGTAGGTGGAGGGTCTGTGTGCCCAACCAGGCTGCTTGGGCCCAGGGGGTGTTCTTACGCCCTCTTCCACCCACGGCTCCCCAACCTCACTCCTTTGCAGTCTCTTCACCTCCCATTTTTCTCGCTGGCTCTCCATCCTTCTCTCCCTCTTGCTTTTTTCCCTACTGTATCCAATGCAAAGCCCTTATGTGACCTCCAGGTCCCTCATCATTGGGCCCCATCTCACCCCTCAATCCAAGTTCCCAGAAACTCCCGTCCCCCTCTAGCTGGGGAGGAGACTGCTCATGCTCCTCCCTGCCTCCTGCCATTCTTTCTCCTTGGAATGGCCCTCTCTCTCCCCCACCTGTATAAACCATAACCAGCCTTTAGCATCACAGCTCTCAGCTTCCCGTGGAGTAGCACTGCCATCTGTGGCAACCCACTTTCGCTCTTAAATTTCTGTTCTCTCTTGACTTCTCTTGGCTTCAGCCTGTACAACCATAAAATCAACCTAACAAGCAGTCTCTCGCTCTCTTTCTCCCTGGGGAGCCTAGTGTTTAGCTAATTAATGTTTGCAGAAACACTTGGATAGCCCTCACTGAACGGCACGAATAAACAAAGAGCAGGGAATTGCTACAGGAAGAGAAATGTCCTGTGCACTTGTTTCCTCTCAACCTGCCCAGCACCCTAGGAGCCCTGCTTTTATATGTCATCGGAACCATGATGCTTTTTATAGGAATGTGAGGCTTTCAAGAGTTTCCTGCCTTCTGAAAATGGCAGGCGTGTTCACCCAATAACACCGAAAACCTGTTTTTCTTTATCTTATAAATACCTGCATCAAAAACCCCCAGGTTATGCCATCACTTTAGGGAGCAATTTGACAATTCCTGGTGATGCTGAAGGTGTTCATACAATATAACCCAGCAGTTCTGCTTCTAGATATCAACCCTCGAGAAATCCCACACGTATGCACGATGATGCTCACTGCAACACAATTTGTAATAGAGAAAAACTAAAAACAATCTCGTTGTCTATCAGTAGGGAACGGTGGTTTATGACCTCTGTAAAAGAAATTATGTCTACATGTAACAAATGTAGACAAATCTCAAAAACAATATTGAGTAGAAAAGTTTACATAAGAATACATAAAACTTGTTTAGTACCATTTTAGTAAAATTTGGAAACACGTTAAATGAGTATATTGTGTGTAGATTTACATGAATGTGGGAAGAGTATGAAAGCATGCTTGAAAATGCTACGCAGAAAATCCTTACGCTTGATGGGTGGAGAGGTGGAGGAAGGAAGGAGAAAAGGATGGAAGTTCAGAACCCTGGGTTTCATTTCTTTGAGAGAACACATTGAGAGAAAGAAGTATCCTATATTCTTCTCTAACTTGGAAGGGAAGGGAAAGGAAAGACTGTGCCAGAGTCACGGGATGCAGTCCAGAAAGTCCAGTTTAGTGAAAAAGGTGGTCTTTCTTCACTCTCTTTTCTAGTGCTGGTGTGGGTAGGACTGGAACCTTTATTGCATTGGATCGAATCCTCCAGCAATTAGACTCCAAAGATTCTGTGGACATTTATGGAGCTGTGCATGACCTAAGACTTCACAGGGTCCACATGGTCCAGACCGAGGTAAGAGTTCAGCTGAAGGACACAGATCACCCTGTCTGTCTCCCTCCGCCCCCAAATGTTCAGGGCTTTAATCTGATAAAGGGAAAGAACTATGACTCATTAAGAGGAGAAAGAGAATTGAATATTGATGTTTTCTAAGACTTTTTATTTTAAAAGAAATTTCAGTGACCTTGAGGATGATGTGTATTCTTATCTTTACTGAACTAGTTGTCCATCTTCTTTAGGTGGGTAGGAAGAAAGATGAATTTTTAAAAAAAAATCAATATATGAACATGGGGGAAAACCAGCTAGTTCATCTTGAAGATCGTTTTAAGATAGGCTGGTGGTTGAGCACAAGAACTTCAATTAGTGAAAAGGAAGCAGATTCTAATCTCTTCTCTCCTCCAGCCCACCCCAGCTGCACCCCATCTCTGGAGACACTAAAGAGTATACATTAATTGTGGAGGATAAATGCTTGCATTAATATAATCCTTTGACATTTACAAGGTATTTCTAAACATGCCATCTCATTAGATTTTCACACACACACACACATAGATAAGAGAGAATTATTTTCCATTTCCAAAATAAAGAATAAATTCAGAGGCTAAAGGACTTTGCACAGCTACAAAGTAGCTGAGCGGGGACTTAACATCTGTTCTAGAGAATCCCAAGTCCCAAGTCCTAATTCCCAAGTGCCCTGGCCCACAGCCTCAGAGTCAGCACTGTGTCCCTGCACAGACCAAACCTCCGTCCCTGCATCATGGCCTTACCAGGTCCAAGTTCTCCTGCCCTTCTGTTTCCCAAGTAACTGTGCAAAATCTTCTATTAAAAAAAAAATGCCTGTGCTCAAAAAGGTGAAAAGTTCTGTGTGCTACTCTGCCCTGGCAGAGTCATGGGACACATGAAAACTGCCGGTGGCCACGCTCCACAGAATGGAGATGTCCCATAGCAAAGGTTCCCCTTGAGCTTTGTTGAGCCCACTGTTCCTAAAACCACCTTGACCCCCACATCCTCTTCTTGTGCAGAACATATTCATATCCTGCAGACCCTCATGTTATGTAACACATTTGGGAGAACACTGTCATCATTGCCTCCTATGGGCAGTGCCCACACCCAGGATCTTCTACCCCCACTGTCCTTTCATTATAATAATTATTGCACTATATTTTAAATATTTTATTATGTATTTTTTTTAAATACATGAAAGTAAGGAAAATAGTATAATGAGTTTCCATACCCAAACCCCAGTTTCTGCAGTCATCAGTATTCTTTGATCTTTTTCAATTCTTAGCCCACACACAGTGTTCCCCTACCCCATGACTTATTGGACTGTTTTAAAGGAAATCCTACTTATCACATCATTTCTTCCTTAAATACTGTGTATCTTAAAACATACATATTTAATAATACATATTCTATATATTATTAATAATATATATTTTATTCCATATATGTTTTACAGTTATATATATATTTTAAGTTAAGGACTTGTTCAAAAATCATGACCACAATACCATTATCATGCCTGACAGTTTTAATCATAATCCCTTAATATCATCCAATATCTAGTCAGTGTTTATCCCTAATTATCTCAAAAATTGCTTTTTACACTTGGTTTCTATTAGAATACAAAGTCCATACGTTGCATTTAGTTGAAGTCTCTTCTAAATTTCTTTTAATCTATAATAACCTTCCCTCTGATTTGTTTCCTATGCCATTTATTTGTTAAAGAAATCAGTTCATTTGTTCCATAGATTTTCCTACATTCTAAATGTGGCTGACTGCTTTTTCATAATGTATTCTATTTTTCATAATGTAAGGTGATATAATCCTCTATTTTCCATTATTTTTGTCAGCAGTTCATTGGATCTAGAGGCTTAATTAAGTCTCAGATCCTTTTTACCATCATATGCTTCATGGGTGGTACTGAGTACTTCCTGTTGCATCACATCAGGAGGCACTTCCTGTTTGTGTCCCTTCCTTATACTGATGAAACTGACAATGACCATCCACTATAACATTTCCAATCAGCCTTTCACTTAATGGTTTGGGCAGCCACTGATGACCACTGTCTAGTTCTGTTCTTTCATTAAGTGTTGTAGAATTACATCACATTATATAATAATTCTTTTCCTTCAACTTTCTGTACAAGACTACACGTTCCTAGAGGGTAGGAATTTGTTTCCTTTGCTCTAGCCTCAATATTCTTTTAAAATCTATTAAATGAACAAATATCCTACAGTCATGTTGCTAAAAAGTCAAGGCATCAATTTACAAATTTGTTTTCATTTTCAAAAACTCAGTTCAGTTCAGTTCAGTCACTCAATCATGTCCAACTCTTTGCGACCCCATGAACTGCAGCACTCCAGGCCTCCCTGTCCATCACCAACTCCTGGAGTTCACCCAAACTCATGTCCATCGAGTCGGTGATGCCATCCAGCCATCTCATCCTCTGTCGTCCCCTTCTCCTCCTGCCCCCAATCCCTTCCAGCATCAGAGTCTTTTCCAATGAGTCAACTCTTCGCATCAGGTGGCCAAAGATTTGGAGTTTCAGCTTTAGCAACAGTCCTTCCAAAGAACACCCAGGGCTGATCTTCAGAATGGACTGGTTGGATCTCCTTGCAGTCCAAGGGACTCTCAAGAGTCTTCTCCAACACCACAGTTCAAAAGCATCAATTCTTTGGCGCTCAGCTTTCTTCACAGTCCAACTCTCACATCCATATATGACCACAGGAAAAACCATAGCCTTGACTAGACGGACCTTTGTTGGCAAAGTAATGTCTCTGCTTTTGAATATGCTATCTAGGTTGGTCATAACTTTCCTTCCAAGGAGTAAGCGTCTTTTAATTTCATGGCTACAGTCACCATCTGCAGTGATTTTGGAGCCCAAAAAAATAAAGTCTGCCACTGTTTCCACTGTTTCCCCATCTATTTCCCATGAAGTGATGGGACCAGATGCCATGATCTTCGTTTTCTGAATGTTGAGCTTTAAGCCAACTTTTTCACTCTCCTCTTTCACTTTCATCAAGAGGCTTTTTAGTTCCTCTTCACTTTCTGCCATAAGGGTGATGTCATCTGAATATCTGAGGTTGTTGATATTTCTCTTGATTCCAGCTTATGCTTCTTCCAGCCCAGCATTTCTCATGATGTACTCTGCATATAAGTTAAATAAGCAGGGTGACAATATACAGCCCTGACATACTCCTTTTCCTATTTGAAACCAGTCTGTTGTTCCATGTCCAGTTAAGCCATACTTAATTGTGATTTGGGGAGGAGGAGATCATCACATTATAAATCATCTTAAGAGGTGTTGGGGATAGAGGGCTCAGGCTCCATAGCTATTTTTAGAGGCTTCTTGGGCCATGTATCACTTCTGTACACCTGCCCAGAACTATGGAGATGCATTTTGGCAAAGAACAGGCAACCCCACCCCACTATAAATATCACTGGCTGACATCCAGGGCAGGGGCAACATAATGTACCAAAGCTTTCCCTCTTCCTCCTTGGACATAACTCCTCTTTTACCTATTATTTCCCCTTCCTCCTCCTAACCTCTCTGGGGATTCTGTGATTCTTATTCTTCAGCCTGACTTTTCAGTGTTCAAGTTCCCAAGAGTCTCTACTCAAGGCCCTACTCTTATTTCTCCCCATCTTCATTCTTCATATTTCTTCCATTCCCATGGCTTCAGGAACCACATACCTGCTCAGATCTCCCAGATCTCATTCTCCTTCCCCAGCATTCACCCAAGTACCTGCTTCATGGACAGTTCCACCAGAAAGTCTTATAGTCATCGCATCTCCAACACAAAACCAAATTCATTATTCATTTTTTTAAAAAAACAAACAACAGAAGCACTTCTGCTGTTTCTTCTTTTAGTTTCAGGTGATTGCCATTCATCTTGACCTTCACTTGTTTGCCCAGGCTGGGGATCTGACTGTTCCCAGAGACACATTCGAGCAATCATTAAGCCCTGTCCATTCTACCCAGCATCTTTCTCCTTGTTCTAGACTCTCTGCCCTTGCCTGGCCCTTTATCACCTCTCAGTGAGCCTTCACAGTAGCCTGCTCATGGCTCTCCTGCCCCCAGCTTCTGCTCAAACAGCTCTTTATCACCACTGCCACCAACAAAGTGCTCTGTCACTGTGTCAGCTCCCTGCATAAAAATTATGGAAAACTCTTCATTGCTTTAAAATGATTTTCAAGTTCTTCAGAACCTGGCTCCAACTTACTTCCCCGGTTTCATGTCATAATGCCACCCACCCCCACTCTCTTAGGGTCTGCCAAAATTAAGGAAGGTTTCCCTCTCTGGTCCAGAATCAGTGATTCTTTTGATCATGTTGAATAAAGATTTCAATAAGATAGAAATTTTCTCTTTCCTTTTTTCTCTATCAAACAAAATCCCAAACAATATCCAGACATTATCTGTCTTGCTTTAAGGCTCTGCTGAAGGTGGGCTCCTGCTACAGTCTCAGACACTCAGTCCCAGTACCGCTTACTTGGACCTGAGAGTGAGGGCAGAGGGGTGCAAGCCACAGCTGAGCTGCTGAGCCCGAGGGTGATGATTCCAGCCAAAGAAAAAGGACATTCTGACATCCCTTGTATTTTTTTCTGGGTCCACAGAGAGAGTCAGCATCAACTTTATTCTGCTTTATTTGGGAGACAAAGGGGTGTGGGCTTCACAAGTTTTGATCAATATATTAAAGAGCAAAGGCCTCTAAACAGGAGACATTAGACAAGGGATTTGTGAGTGTGACCCTCCTCCTTTTAGCCTAACTTGGGGCATGTTTCCTGCCTGATTCTGAGAGAGACATTAAAATGCTCTTGTTAAGGAAAAAGAGCTGATAGTCACCATCTGTCAATGTCATCTGCTTCCCCTGAGGAGGAAACAGTGGAATGTTGTGGGACTCAGTGCACATTTGGGGGATTCTCCTGGGAGTTTCCCATGACTTATGCACCCTACCTTTTAACTACACTAGACCGCTCACAGTTTCCAGAATATATGTACACTTTTGTGTTATTTATATCATTTGGAATGTCCTATTTCTTTGCTCAAATTCTTAACAAATGTCACCTTTTCTTTCTAGATCTATATTTTCCTCCTCCAAAAGTGAACCTGATGGCTTCTTCTCATGTATGAAGCTTTATAAACAATTCTGTCTTATGTTCATCACCTTACTTGTTCACATACCTGCCCTTCTGCTAAACTGTACACTTAGAGACCATGAAAGGCTCTAAGTACAATCCTATAAATATTATCTCATACTACAGATATTGGTGAAATTGAATGGAACTAAGGCTTCACCAGCTTGCTGGACAGAGGGGGGGAAATGAGCTTTTATGATGTGAAATTCATACATTAGACTTCGTCTACTTTTCATTAAGAATAAAGCGGGGAGCACATTAAAAATCTGAAAGGTTTTAGGAGTAATCATTTTCAAAGGGGTATTCTGTTGGGAAAAGAAGAATTTATATTTAAGACAAAGCAAATTAATGAATATTAACTGGTTTCAAAGCCCAGAGTAGATCATTGTTGAAAAACTTATTAATAAGGCATAGCATACGAGAACTCATTCACAGCCAAACTCCAAGGTCCCAAACTCATTTAATATCCCATTAGAATTGAAAATGTGATTTATGCTTTGGATGGGAGGAATGAGGGAAGTGTCAGTCTCTAATCTGGTAGTTTTCAAGATGAAGAAAATGACTGCCTGTACAAACAATCATTTTCAGGAGAGTACCCTTCTCAAGTTTTCAAGATCATAAGATACTCATAACAAGTAAGCTGAGTTTGTGAGCAGAATTGCAGAGAATAGTTATTAATATTAACACAGACGTCACTTCTGATTGGTTTGTTTCTCTGAAACGTTCTAATCTCATGATTATACCAGACCTACATGATGAGTTCCCTTGAGTAGATGACCATGCACCCAGGGATAATGCCTAGTGCCAACACATAAAAATAAATACCTGTCCACTTTTAAAGATCATTGATGAAGACAGATTTATAGTCTCCCTTTGTGTCTCAAACCTTGAAAATACTCTAAAACTGACACATGGATCACCTTAAACATAGAGTCCAGGAATGTTTTTCGATATCCATCTAATTGGCAGCAATACAAAATCTAATACAAATCTTTAATGGTCAAAAGAAGTTAGCTGTAGAAGAGACCCTTGCCGCCTTGTTTTACAGATGCAGAAACTGAGATCCCTGTCTAGTGGTGGTGATAGATCCCTATCCCAACTGGTGGCAGACCGAAAGCCCAGAGTCCTCGTCTGAGGAGTACTGTGTCAGGAGGAGAGCCCAAGGCCGAGCGCCGACATTGCACATTCATTCCCTGATTACACAGCTTGGTTGGTAGTAAGGAAAGGAGCCAGTGCACGTGTTTAGCTGCTTATGGCTGAGCTTCTATGGTCAGTGAAGGTCTCTATGGTGTCCTTTTGGTCACCGAAACACTGACTCTTCCATATTTGTTTCTGTTTCAAAGGTAGTTTCTAAACCGCAGACAAGCTGCACCATGCTCCTGTACCCAAATGGTGATTCAGGGCACTAACAACCAACCCATATCATTGTGCCCTGGTCAATGGCACAGACAGACATCCAGAGGAGACCATTTGCTTTTCCAACCTAGAAGAGTCTGATTAGGCTTCAGAGCAACACAAAGTCTGTCACTTTCTCACACAAACATAATCATTGGGTTGGCAAAAAAGTTTGTTTGGGTTTTTTCATAACATTTAATGGAAAACCCAAACAAACATTTAGGCCAACCCAGTACGTTTTACTTGCTTTCATACAGGTTGAAATGACAATGTGCTGAATTGCTCCATGACTCTTTTTATGAAAATAATCTGATATATGACCAAATTTCCTGGCTTAAAATTTGGCTGAAATCTAATTTTGTCTTGTTCTTTATAACTCACTTTAAGCATTACATTTGGCTAACTTCTTGCTCAAATTCTGACCCAAGGAAACATGTCAAAGCAGATTAGAAATTTGAACTATAAGAACTCTTATCTCTTTAAACAGAACCATTATCAGCAGACTGTGAATAAAAATATTTCAAAATGTCACTGTATTTGTAAAGAATTTAAGCATTTCCAACATCTAAAATTTTTTTTAAAAAACTGCACAAAGGAGAACACAACTTCTCCAAAGAGACAGCAAAAAAAAAAAAAGTAGTTCCCAGATAGGTAACAGGTGGGGCTACTCTCACTGTGTAAGCCTTCTTAATGAAGTTGAAAGAGGGAAGTGAAAAGCTGGCTTAAAATTCAACATTCAAAAAACAAAAGATCATGGCATCCGGTCCCCTCACTTCATGGCAAATAGATAGGGAAACAGTGGAAGCAGTGACAGATTTCATTTTCTTGGGCTCCAAAATCACTGTGAATGGTACTGCAACCACAAAATTAAGACACTTGCTCCTTGAAAGAAAAGCTATGACAAACCTAGACAGTGTATTAAGAAACAGAGACATTACTTTGCTGACAAAAGTCCATATAGTCAAAGCTATGGTTTTTCCAGTAGTCATGTATGGATGTGAGAGTTGGACCATAAAGAAGGCTGAGCACTGAAGAAATGATGTTTTCAAATTGTGGTGCTGGAGAAGACTTTTGGGAGTCCCACAGCAAGGAGATCAAACCAGTCAATCCTAAAGGAAATCAACCCTGAATATTCATTGGAATGACTTGTGCTGAACCTGAAGCTCCAAAACTTTGGTCACCTGATGCTAAGACCTGACTCACTAGAAAAGATCCTGAAGCTGGAAAAGACTTAGGGCAGGAAGAGAAGGGGGCAGCAGAAGATGAGATGGTTGGATAGCATCACTGACTCAATGGACATGAGTTTGAGCAAACTCCAGGAGATGGTGAAGGACAGGGAAGCATGGCATGCTACAATTCAGAAGGTCACAAAGAGTTGGACATGACTTAGTGACTGAACAACCACAAAGCCTCTATGGTTTTCTGCAGTAAGCCAACATCTTTGAGATTCTTTAATGACTCAGACTCAGATACTGAGAACCAAGATATGCACATCTGTTGTACAACCTCTTTTTTCTCACCACACCACCCCCACCACAAAGAATGAAACAACACGGTATGCAGTGACATTATTTTCACATTCAATAATGCAATGATTTTAGGTTTCATCTAAGAAAATTGATGTAATGAAAAAAGTACGAAGTTTGGGCTCACATACCTGGGTTAAATCCTAGGATCTCATTTCTTAGCTGTGTGACCTTGGAGAAGTTACTTATCTTCTCTTAGTTTCTACTCATATGGATCATTATATCTACTATATGAGGTTGTCAAAGTAATTAAATGAGATAATTCATATAAAATGCATAGCACAGTGTTTGGCATTAATTTTGTATATTCAATAACTATTTGTGGAGGACCTACTATGGTCAGACATAGTTGTTGGCCCTCATAGGACATATTCTAAATATGCATGTACCTAAAAAAGATGAATAAACACTGCCTTTCTGCCTTTTTTCATCCTCTTCTCTGTGGTAAGGGAAAGTAGTCACTCTTCTACATACTAGAAGCCATTCAGTTCAGTTCAGTCACTCAGTTGTGTCCAACTCTTTGCAACCCCATGAATTGCAGCACGCCAGGCCTCCCTGTCCATCACCAACTCCCGGAGTTCACCCAAACTCATGTCCATCAAGTCGGTGATGCCATCCAGCCATCTCATCCTCTGTCGTCCCCTTCTCCTCCTGCCCCCAATCCGTCCCAGCATCAGTCTTTTCCAATGAGTCAACTCTTTGCATCAGGTGGCCAAAGTATTGGAGTTTCAGCTTTAGCATCAGTCTTTCCAATGAACGACCAGGGCTGATCTCCTTCAGAATGGACCGGTTGGATCTCCTTGCAGTCCAAGGGACTCTCAAGAGTCTTCTCCAACACCACAGTTCAACAGCATCAATTCTTCGGCACTCAGCTTTCTTCACAGTCCAACTCTCACATCCATATATGACCACTGGAAAAACCATAGCCTTGACTAGACGGACCTTTGTTGGCAAAGTAATGTCTCTGCTTTTGAATATGCTATCTAGGTTGGTCATAACTTTCCTTCCAAGGAGTAAGCGTCTTTTAATTTCATGGCTGCAGTCACCATCTGAAGTGATTTTGGAGCCCAAAAAAATAAAGTCTGACAATGTTTCTACTTTTTCCCCGTCTATTTGCCATGAAGTGATGGGACCAGATGCCATGATCTTCATTTTCTGAATGTTGAGCTTTAAGCCAACTTTTTCACTCTCCTCTTTCAAGAGGCTTTTTAGTTCCTCTTCACTTTCTGCCATAAGGGTGGTGTCATCTGCATATCTGAGGTTAGTGAAGGGTTATCATGAAATTTGCTAACCATTATAGAATCCCATTACTGTTGAGGTTTGGAGAGAGTCCCTTGTCTTTCTTTCTTTTTTATAAGTATCTTGTCTTTTGAAAATTTTTTTTAAAAACAATTTTATTGGAGTACAGTTGATTTACAACTGTTTGTGTATAGCAAAGCAAATCAATTATATGTATAGACATATCCACTGTTTTTTAGATTTCTTCTCATATAGGACATTACAGAGTATTGGGAAGAGTTCCCTATGCTTAATACAGTAGGTCCTTATTAGTTATCTATTTTATATATAGTAGTTTTCCTTAACTTTCTTATGCTTGAGAATTTGCCTTCCTCTGACATGTCTTCTGCTTTTTCGTAGTGTCAGTATGTGTACCTACATCAGTGTGTAAGAGATGTTCTCAGAGCAAGGAAGTTACGGAGTGAACAAGAAAACCCTTTGTTTCCAATCTACGAAAATGTGAATCCAGAGTATCACAGAGGTAGGAGCTTACTGCACTACTTTATAAGTTTATTTAGCAAAATACAGTCTATCTGGAAGCCATTAAAAACCTCAAGCTTTCCCAACACGCATTGATCATTTCTTCTCCCCAAAGGTTTGAGGGAAATGCCCTCAAAAAGTGGCAACAAGGAAGAGAGGCTGAGTGGGGAGGGAACCCCCCTGGTGGAGCACAGGTTTCACGTGGTCTCTCCTCCTAGGCTTGGAGTGCCCTCTGTTCAGGACTCGGCTTAATATTTCTAAGGAATAAGGCTTACTACTAAAGAGGATGCTTTGAAATAGCAACTGGGAGTTCAAATTGTAAAATCCCATTGGAGAAGAACTTGGCCATATGTATGAAGGTCCTTATTATGTTCTTGTCATCCAGTATTTCTATTATCACCCTAAGTACTGAAAAAGCTTCATGTGTGAAGCTTTTCATAGTTAAAGGTCTGAGTGAAAAAAACATAAATGTTCAACAGTGGAGGACTAAGCATACCGTGGTGCATTCACTGAGTAGAACACAATGCAGTCATTAAGAATATTTTTAAGGATATTATAATAGTATAGATTTTCTCATAAATAAGTAAGAAATGCAGAATGTTAAACAAACAAAAACAGCACATAGAGGAGAAAAAAAAAAAGACTGGAGAGAAATATGCATGCTCAGTCACTTGGTCGCGTCCGACTCTTTGTGACCTTGTGGACTACAGCCCACCAGGCTCCTCTGTCCATGGGATTTTTCAGGCAGGAATACTGGAGTGAGTTTCCCTTTTCTCCTTGAGGAGATTTCCCGATGCAGGGATCGAACCCGTGTCTCCTGTGTCTCCTGCATTGGTAGACAGATTGTTTACCACTGAGCCACCCAGGAAGCCAGAGAAAAATAAAGAAATATATCACAGTATTAAAGAAAATTTCTCTGAGCAGTAAAATAACATATCATTTTTCTTCCATTTTATGCTATTTCTGAATTTTATAGAACAAGTATGTAACATGTAATTTTTAAAAGAAAAATTCAGTAGAAGAAAATGTATAAACTTTGTAAGGCACTGCTTTGATCAGACGATAATTAATTGACATGTGAAGGGTCTGCTTTTTCCTACTCAGGACCATCATTAAAATCTATTTTATCACACTGGCTAATTGCAAATTTGAAGTTACATTGTAATTTATTTCCAGCTAACAAATTACCTCAAAACTTATCAGCTGACCTCTACATTTATTATGTCATAGTTTCTGTAGATCAGGAATTTGGAAGGGGCTTAGCTGAGTGGTCTGGTCCTGGGTCTGTCATAAGTCAAGACATTGGCCAGGGCTATACTCATCTGAATGGCCAGGGCTATACTCATCTGAAGGCTTGACTGGTGCTGGATTTGTTCATTCATGTGGTTGTTAGCGTAAGTTTCAATTTCTTGCCACATGGACCAATGTCTACCCATAGATCTTTTTTTTTTTTTGGATAAACATTATTTCAGAGCTCTTTTATCTCCATTTCAAAATGCTCTTCAGTTTTATTTAGTTCTCTGTACCCTCTGTACCCACCCACCTAGCCAATATATTAAATATATATTAAATAGTTATTTAAATATATTAAATAGTTAATAATCTGTAAAACACACATACATGAGAGGGCTGCTATTTAAAGGAATTCTTTGTAAATCAGATAATCCTTTTATTTTGTAAATAATTACCCCCTAATTTATCAGGAGAGTAAATTAATAGGTTTTGCATGTGAGATTCTTTAAGAAGCCCAGGATGGAGGAAGCTCTGGGGGATCTTGGAGTTTCCTTGTCTTGTTTTGGCTTGTTTAAGGGTCTTTTTTTAGTGTGATCTTGGGTGCGCTTAAAGGAAGCTAATTATGGTATGGTTAGCTTCAGGCATCTGAAAGTTAGGATTCAGGTCCTAGCTCTGGAACTAGCTAGCATTCACAAGCCGTGTAACCCTGAGTGAATTTCTGAACCACTCTGGGCCTGTGAGCTCATCTGGAAAACCAGAGGGTTTGACTGGAATCACTAGTCTTTTCTAGTTCTAGTAATCTACAATCCTGAATGCAGTGACCTGGTCCCCACAGGGATGGTCTCATCGTAAACCATATTGAGTTTCCGTCATTTCTGCTAGTCTTTGCCATTCATCATTTTCATAAATAGAACAAACAACTATGACATACCCCGCTACAGCCTCTAATTCCAGTGTCTTTCCTTTCAGATTCGGGCTATTCAAGGCATTGAGAATGCACCCGAAGATCTCCTGGATCAAAACTATTCACTGTGTGATTTTATTTAAAAAAAAAACAAAACTTGCTTCATGCCCTATGGAGGTGCCAGCTATTTCTGTTGATATTATGTATAATTTATTAATCTGGAGAATTTTAAAGATTTTATGTAATTTAAAGGTAACAGATATTATTGTACATAGTTGTAATTTGTAGTTTCTTCTGTAAATATGTATTTTTCATAATGTTTAATATTAAGCTTTATATAATACTATTTTTCCACACCAAAGTGTTCATGGCTTGTTCTACCTAAACTAATTCAACCTGTATAACAGGACAAGTGGTAAAAAGTGGATGGAGGTGGTTGCAGGGGTGATCCCCTAGGCCATGGTTTTTTACCAGTTTTGATACCTACTGGGCAGGATACAGGGCAGGGCTGGAGAGAGCAGAGAGTACAGCTGGTTTGAGGGCATTGCTGGGACCCAAAGATGATCCAAAAGCAATTCATGTGTGTAACAATGTAATAATATAACAATCAAAAGAAAGGGTTGAAGAGATGAGATTAAGTAGCACCAAAGCTGAAGTAGGTGTTTGTGCCTCCTGGTTAGTGTCTCCCCTTTGTCCTGCCAGAGCTCCAAGCCAGCGTGGTCAGCTTAGGGGCCACGTAACTTGCAAGGCAAGTCCAGGCTGCCGGGCTGAGGGTTCTGAGAGAGAACGACCAGAACAGAAGTGATGAATGCCTCTTATCCAGAAGTGTGCCACCTGCTCCCCTGACTGGAAACACAGTCAACATGCAAAGCGCCATCTGCAGCCATGGGAGACTGTTCCACTGCATCCACAGTGTGCTCTGTGAGCATGCATCCCACAGTGGGATGTGTGTTTTGGCCAATGGACACACACTCATCTTTGTCTCATTGCTAGGAGGCTGCACTCCTGGAAAAGTCAAAATCACACTGGTCATACTTGGATTTCCCATTAAAAGAAGATTGTGGTGACGTATTATGCTACTGATCAAAGGGCCTAATGTTAATACCTCTAGAGAAATATCTACAAACATCATATATCACTAATTTAAAAAAATACTGAAACAAAAATTCAGCGGTGCCTAGTATAACATTTCTCAGACACTTTTTTTTAGTAAATCATTGAGGTCAAAATATCAAGTAGTCACCTTCAGTTGCATTTGATATAAAAGGCACTCATGCTCTGTCAAGTTGACCCATTTTGACTATCACAAATTTCAGTGAGTCAAAAAGTGAGCATTGCTCTCTCCAAGGTCCAGTTCCAAGGGTCTTCCTGGAGAAAATTTGAAACACACCTGTATGGTATCATCATGGCTACCTGAGAGATGAGTCGGGAATGTTTGCCTTTTTCTCACTGCAAATTTCTCTGTAATAAATTTAAGATTTAGAGATCCAGGTTGTTGGTCTCATAGCTTCATTTGCAGAAAGAGTATGTATCTTTTCAAAATATACATTTTTTGCTACAAACTGTAGAGCCCCATAAGTACTATAATGGGTATAATTGCCATAGTAAGTGGAAAAAGCATTAAATATACCTAATATAGTTGTAGTAAATTAAGGCTACACCCAAACTGGAAAAATTTCCAGGGCTTCTTGAAGTTTGTGGAAACAGGAAAAACCTTTATAAGAATGAATGGGAAGAGGATTCCAAATCTTCACAAGTGTTATCATACTCAATGCCTTGTGAAATGACAGTGTTAGAGTCTGATCCTGTTTCAGGAAACCAGACGGCTCTTCTAGAAATGAAAAGGAACAACATACATGTAAGTGTGGCAGAGTTACCACTGGGGAGAAAATAAAGATCAGAGATATATGAGACGATATGTCTATTAGGCATAACTTTCCCTGTATTAATAAGAAAAAGCAATAAATTTTAAAAAACCAGAATTTTAAGCCAACATCACTGGGTATGAAGCACATTCAACTACATGGAAAGAAATTCATTTTTGGCTTCTCACTCATTTAGAAAAGTGTAAGTGCCTGCAACTTGCTAGGCACTGTCCTAGAAACTACACACTTCTATTCAATAAAGAGAATACATCACAGTGATAACGGTGGGATTGTTGTTACTATTTTCAATTAAACCTGAAAGAGGGCCTCAGCAAGGCAGTGACATTACCCAGAAGCAGTGCAGTGGCAGCCTTCCTTGGGCCACAAACTGGCAAGCGCTGATTCTGCTTCTCTAGCAAATCTCTGGACCAAAAAGAGAAAGAAAGCAATTCATTGCACAGATCAAGAATTAAAACCATA
This sequence comes from Bos mutus, assembly GCF_027580195.1. Classification (NCBI taxonomy): domain Eukaryota; kingdom Metazoa; phylum Chordata; class Mammalia; order Artiodactyla; family Bovidae; genus Bos; species Bos mutus. Next base: position 29,372,744 of record NC_091621.1, on the reverse strand, counting down.
ACAAACCTACACGGCTGTCACAGTACATACCCTGGCATATCTGGGGTGGAATCAGAGTTATGGAAATGGACATGACAAGGGAAAACTGTATGTTCTTTTAGTCTAATGCAGGACAAATTTATTTCTACCCTCCACCTGTCTAATTTTAAATCTCCTTAGCAACAAATATTTCACTGTCTTCCCTCCCACCACCATCAAAGACTAAATACATAATCTAGTTGATCTATTTATTAAATTTAGGAGGAGGAAAAACAGGTTTCCTTGACATTCAGCTCAATTAATTTAATCCCGTCATGTGTTATGACTTGGTAAACCCTCCACTTCCTGTCGCGCTGGGCATCCTGGCTGTGCACCTGTGCAGTACTCTTTAATCATCAAGCCTTCAAAGTGCTTTTGAGCTATCAAATCTTGGAAGGTTCCTGTCTTGCATATTAATAATTATTTATCCAAGTCCTTTATAATTAACTCCTTTAATCTCTACTCATTAAATCAATTTCGTACTATTCTGTCTTTTCTGGATAGCAGCCAGTTTTTCAGCTCTTGAGTCAGATTTTTCTAAGGCTCCTCTCCCTGTCTGGGTCTGCACTTGTCCTAAGAAATTCAGCAGCACTTAACACTCCCAAACCCCTCTTTTTCACTACACTTCCCCTTCTCCCTTTTGAATATGTTTGCTTTCCCAGTAGAAGGTGATTTTATTTTCCGTTCATCTTATCTCCTCATACCCATTGGTATGTCATAGTCTTTTCTGGCTCCACATTTTAGAAGAGATGATAATGATTTCACTTTTGAACACTAAAATGGCCACAACACACAATATATTGGGGACAGTTTTATTTGGTAGGGTCTTTAATTAATTTTATTATCTCTTGGAAGAAAGCCCAAAATGATATTTGAAAATAATATGAAACCACTAAGCAGATGCCCAGCGATACAAAAATAGGCTTCACATCTTTTACTTCACACTCTGATTCTTCTAGTGTCTCAGGATCCAGGTTCTTGTATTTAAACACTCTCCTTTCTCTTGGAAGAAAATTGTCGACTATGCAGTAAATTCTCATTCACTTAGGCTTCTGGGTCTCTATGGTTGGAATCCTAAAGTCAGATCTGCCAGATCTGAATAACAGCAAGTAGCAGAATCTAAGCACCAACTCTGGGGTGCTCTAGAGTATTAGTTCACACACATGAGCCAGACAAAATCTGACCTGATGGGGAAAAAAATAGGTAATAAGCTGCTTGTTTGATGTAACAGTTCAAGGACTTTCCACATTCCATTTCATTGGGGAAATGGAAGTAATTGATGACTCACAACAGAGTGGCAAAAAGGAATGGCTGATCCTCCTGGAAGTGGCTATGAGCAAGGCTTCAAAGGTACCTCATTCCAGAAGAGACAGAGTGGAAAAGGCTATTATCAGCCCAAATGTTCTGTTAAGGTTCAGAGTGTTTTTAATCTGAGGTTCCAAATCATATCAAGTATTCAAAGATTATTTCACTCAAGGGAAAATCTATAAACCATGACTGCAGAAAATGAGTGAAATAATACAAAGAAGGAAAAATATTTGAAAAGAGGGTATCTAAGTAGACATCATTAGAAAGAAGAAACAGCATTCCTTTTGTGTCCAGACTGTTTCTTGGGGATGTCATATGCTTAAGATGCATTATCCTTTGAAGGATATCACTTTGACTATGTTGGCCAGATGATGTAGCTGATTAAGCTACATCATTTTGTGAATTTACCAGGTGTTTGACGAAACTGAGTTTGGAATTCTGAACACACTACCTTAGATTCTTTTAGTGGATGGTACCTTTGAAATGTTTGGCCATTTTACTTAAAATGCAGGGTAACATTTAATGCAGCCATGATAATAGCAAAAATCTGTTCTGTTCTAAAAATGTTTCTAGCAATGGAAATGTTTTTGACTAAAAGACTACTCTTGACTTGTAGGGAGGCTCCCTAGGAATAAATATATGACACAAAAATAAGGCATTTTATTTTTGTTTAAAGATTGTCTATATAGATGCATTCATGACATAAGAGAATGGTTGGTGAATGCTCCTAAAATAAAGGCTTATGTAATGGAAATAAAAGCTCTATTAACAGACCTACCAAAAATGATTTTTGTAACCTATATGCCAATGTACATGATCTTATGTAAGATATCAAAAGAAGCTGTTGAAATGGTGAATAATGTCAGACAAAAGTAGTATGTTTCTTCTAGAATATTCACAAGAAAGGTTAGTTATGGCTGTTTTCTGCAGTAAGTAATTTCTTTTAAGAAAAACTATCTTCATCCTAAGAGTAAGCTTTCTGTTATGTTGGAGATGTTGTGTTTTCATAACAGCTTGTGAGTGAGCAAGTAAGCCTTTGCACAGAAAGGAGAATACACAGCTGTGGCTTTCGGAGTGTCATAGAGTTGGGTGGCTTTCCCCTGCAAGCTGAAGTGAGAGTCTCCAGTGGCCTTCGTGAAATCTCCCAATCTCAAACACCCTGACAACCAGGTGCACCAAAGTTCTGGCCTGAAGGGTCCTCAATCTCTAGTTTCCCAGGTAGGACCCATCCGGCTTATCAATTCTGCAAGGATAAGAACCAAGTCTTTGATCTCTTTTATACTCCCACCTAATAGAAATTAGTACACAACTCATAGACATTCAACATATACCTTTTGAGTGGAAATTGCTCCTGGCCCAATACTTTGGGTATTTAGGTAGTCAGTATCTAATAATGCTAGTGTTCATGGAGCCTCATCTGGCTGTTCCTTGATTTGTGTGAAGCTTAAATAAATAAGGCAAATACATCTAGCAACTGAATGTGTTATATTCTTCAATAGAGCACTTTTTATGTTTTTTATATTATGTATTCTTTCTCTGCAAATCTAGTCATTTAAAATGGCAGTCGATGGTTCTGGTTTTTTCTTATGATAATACCTCTCCACACTGTTGTGTTTTCTAACCAACTCTGTTTAAAGAAAGCACTTCCATAGTCCTTGTATTTAATTTATGTATTTGCTTAATATATTTTCATACTGTAACTGTGGTCAAAAACAATCTATATAGTGTCATAAACACCTTCCCACTAGTGAATAAAACTGCTATTTGTTGAAGGCAAGTGTTCTGTCTTCTATTTGCCTGTATCTCATTTATCAGTTTCTATCATCTGACTGCTCAGGAGAAAGGTCAGAAGTGACTGCTTCTAAATGAGAAAAATCTTGCAAGCCGTTATCATGAAGAACTTGGTTGTTGTAACCTTTGCTCCTGTGAAAGCCTGGTTGGTTACCTAGGTATCGCGAACATATTGGTTGACTGTCTCCAGCTAAATTCTTGGTTTCAGTTCTCTAATTCGTTGCTAACCAAAATGTCATCTATCACCAACAGTGTCTGTGTATTCTCAGAGGCGCTGCCCCAGCTGGATCCCCTGAGCCCTTCAGAGGTACTTCACACATAAGCGGGTGGTGTGACATTTGGTTAAGAGCTGCTGTGTCTATTTCCAGAATCATTATTTTGCCTTTTTTTTACTTTTTCATATTTCAGTTGAAAAAACTCACTGTCCTTCACAACTCCAGTGTTTCATTTTTCTACAACTTACTTACAGAAATCTTCATTTTTTAAAAAAGTACCATAACAGATTTACATGTAAAACCATTAAATCAAATCCATCCTTCATTTTGAAACAATTTCTGGATTCAAATTGAGTTAGCAAAAATAATTGGACCTCTGAGGCTTGACCTTGTTTTTCCCAAAGTAGCTGTTTGTTTGATGGAATTTACTCCTAAAGGAAAAGGGAATATGACCATATGAAATTATCACTTATTAATTCTGCTGGAGTATCCTCCACAATCATGAAGTGTTAGAACTGAAAGGGCCACTTTAGGATGGACAATGATGGAAACCAAGACCAAGTTTAAGATGATAGAGCAAAATAGGACAACGCTAGAACCAAATCCTATCTTCCTATCACTTGTGGGGGTGGACCTGCCTAAATGTAAATATAGAAAAAAATGAAGAAGAATGATTCTCAGATCCGGGGCATGTAACTGCCATCTTGCACACTGAGACAGAACCCTCAGTGGAACTTTCAACATTTTATGTGATTATTCCTTTAATTTTGTGTTTGGAGACACTCATTTGCCAAACAAATCTCAGACTATGTTTTAGAGTCATACCTTAGCAAAAGTCATCACCATCTTAAAGCTGAAGTACCATTGAACAGAAAAGGAGAAAAACATGCTTTTTAAAAAACATAATACTATTATAAAACATTTTTTATTAAAGCTGATTAAATCAAACCACCTAAAACCCAAAAAATTTCTACCACTAGATTTGGAAAGAATTGGCAAAGCTTTTGATGTTGCCAGTAAAAGGAGCATTCATAATACAAGGATAAAAATTAACTGGTAAAATTCAAGCTTGAGTAATAGAGAAAACCATGCAGGGATGGTTCTGTGTAGGAGTTAACACTTGCCAAAGGCCAGGCTTAACTAAAATATCTCCCCAACCCAACATCTCTGAAAGAATATTGTATCATTATTTTAGAGAACTGTTGATCTAAATAAGGCTTGCCCTTTTTATCCTGGGGTTTATTGTAATGATATAAGAACTTTTGTGTAGAGTATCTTAATATTAAGTTATTTTGCTCTTGGAGCTCTTGACCCCAGGAAGAAACTTGGCATTTATTTCAGTCTTTAAAAAAGAACTAGCAATGAAATATGTTTCCTGTCTCTGTGACCCTGCTGCTAGCTGTTGGTGGCCAAGAAGTTTCTGTGTCTTAGGGTTTGCCAAGGAGCTAAGGTAAATAAAAAAAAAAAAAAAAAAAAAACAAAAAGCTGACAAGACAACTATAGAAACAAAGGGCGTTTAAAGAGGAGAAGTTCAGAAGCTTGGGAGCATTCCTAAATCTAACCCCCATCAGAAAATACCACTTGTAGGAGTCAGAAATTAAAGATTCAAGCCATATTTCATTCCTAAAGAACTTTCAAATGACCCCTGATCCAGTCTTCACCCAAGTAGGTACTCCTTCCCCATTCATGACAGATGACAGGTCAGGGAGTGGGAGGGGTAGGGGGGGCAGAAGGGTGGGGTCAACAACTGTCTACCTGCGAAGAATACTACATCAGCAATAAACAAAGATGAACCAGGATAGAAGAGAAGTAACATGAATGAGCCCACACTGGTGGAAAACTGGGAGGAAGACAGCAAAAGTAAAGTGAAAGGTGAGAGCTATGAAGGTGCCATTGGGAGTCTTAGACCCCTTGCAGTAACAGACGATTTTCTCATTTAAGAGGAAGACATTCTAAGTTCTGTTTAAAGTGCTATAGACGGGGACTTCATTTTTTTCGCTTTTGTTTTTGTTCTTTTCTTTGCTGTGCTAGGTCTTCGTTGTGGTGTGCTGGGCTTAGTTGCTCCAGGGCATGGGGGATCTTAGTTCCCTGTTGTTGTTCAGTGGCTGAGTCGTGTCTGATTCCTTGCAGTCCCATTGACTGCAGCACCCCAGCTTTCCCTATCCTTCACCATCTCCCAGAGTTTGCTCAAACTCATGTCCATTGAGTCGGTGATGCCATCCAACCATCTCATCCTCTGTCGTCCCCTTCTCCTCCTGCCCTAAGTCTTTTCTAGCATCAGGGTCTTTTCTAATGAGTCGGACCAGGGATGAAACCCACATTCCCTGAGTTAGAAGGTGAATTCTTAATCACTGGACCATCAGGGAAGTCCCAGAGACTGCATGTTTAATCTTTAGGGTGTTACTTAAAGTTTGACTCCAGGCTATTATCTTAGTGAGTGCCTTCGCCCATCATATGCTATCAGTCAATGATTGTTTCCACTTTATAGATTAGAAAGCAGAGGCACAGAGAAGACCAAGATATTGCTCAAAATTTAGCAGAAGAATAGGAACAATAGCTAATGCATATGATGCACTAACTATAGTATCATCTAATTTAACTCTTCACACAGCCTAGTTATCAGACTTACATTGGAGATAAGGAAACTGAAGTTTAAAGAGAGAGTAATTTGCCCAAGGCCCCACACTACCAGCTACTTAGTTTCCAATCTGAATCTTTTTGACTTCAAAATGTGGCCACTTAACCTCTGTGCCCTGATAGGTCAGTGGTAAAAAATCTGTCTGCCAAGCAGGAGGCTGGGGTTCAATACCTGGGTCAGGAATACCCCCTGAAGAAGGAAACCACTCCAATATTCTTGCCTGGGAAATCCCATGGACAGAGGAGCCTGGTGGCTACAGTCCATGGGGTCAAAAAGAGTAGGACATGACTTGGTGACTAAACAACAAACCTCTCTACCAGAGTATTCCAAAGTTTGGTTCCCAAACCAGCAGCACTGATATCAGCTGGTTACAAATGCAAATTCTCAGACTCACACCCCTGTAATCCTATTGAATCTGAAACTCCGGGGGTGAAGCCCAGCAATGTGTGTATAACAAGCCCCCCAGGTGATTGGACACATGCTGTTCTGTGTGGAGCCTCTTTGCTTTGCAGCTTCTTATTAGTCAAATCTAATTCTAAGAAGAAATTTTGTCAAACCCTGTGTGACAAAGAAGAATAATGTGTAATGTTTTTTACCCCTAGCACATAAAAAGCACTTAATAAATGTTAGCAACTATTGTGTCCCAGGTAGCACTCTGTACAGCTTTACCTGTGATATCTCATTTAATTCTTGAAAAAGTAGATAAGGCAGGGACTACAATTATTCCCATTCTACAGATATAGAAACTGAGGCACACAGAGACTGAGAGACTCAGAGTAAATATCTGGACCTAGGTCACAGAGCTGGCGAATGTCAGAGCCTGACACTGAGCAGGGACAGAGTAATTCTGAAGCCTGTGTTCATAACCACTTCCTCCTACACCACAGGTTGGAGAAAACGCTGATTAAGCTCCACAGCTCAAATTCAATGTTGAGCCTCCAGCTCTCACTTCAGCTTCAAAGACTCATTTATGTGCTGCACGTCACTTTCCTCTAGCCTGACCCTGCTGACTCTTGCTCCAAGGATCATGAGTCCATTAGCCTTGACGTTTATGCCCCTCCCAGCTTTGTAGACTGAACGTGATAACACCATCATGGACTCTAAATGCCACCCTATCTGTTCCCTCTGGGGCCCAGGAAAAGCTAGTAAACAATTCTCAGGGTGGAAGTAAATTCTTAGGGCAAAGAGATACTGGCTGTCCCATGTAGAAATGGCAGGTCAACACAGAATGGGAGACACCAAGAACAGGAAGTCACCACAGGGAGGAATCCCCAAACAAGGTGGGAGAAATGGGAAGATGCCTTAAAAGGCAGCTGCAAACTCTCAAAGATTCTAACAACCAGAGGCTACAAAGTTCAGCCCTAGATGACTGCCGAACCAGCGAAGAACAGGAACAGGAAGAAGCAGAACAGGAACAGGCCTCTATGACACTGTTTATTTATTTATTTTATTATTTATTTAGTTTTTGTCTGTGCTGGGCTTCTCTAGTTGCTTCATGGAGGCTTAGTTCCCCCACGGCATGTAGGATCTTACTTCCCCAATACAGGACTGAACCCACATCCCCTGCATTGGAAGGCAGATTCTTAACCACTGAACCACCTATGATACTATTTAGAATAAGCAAGACTGAAAAAGCAAACATGTGAAGAGTGAGAAGGAATGAAAGGGAAGTGAAGACCTCAAAGGTGCCACTTCTACTCCGTCCCCCAAGCCCTAGCCATGAGCAAGGAAGGTGGGACTGAATGCTCACTCATCACCTTCACTTGGGTAAAGATAGCATCAGTCCAACAGACAGAGGTCTGGCAGGAAATGGAAGGCATACTCAACAAAGCAGAGCTCAACAAAGGAACCGATGCCTAAGAAGTGGACAGTGTTCCTGGCTCCATTGGAATTTCCCGGGGCCTCAGCACTCAAGGCCGTGCACACATTTGGTGGGACAACACGCCAAGGGTTTGGGGGTAGAGCAGTACACTGAGACCCACTTAAAAGCTGTGTGACTTTATTAAGCTTCAAGGACCATTTGTCTTCTCCATCCATACATCCAGAACAGGAAGTCATCAGCAGTTTCTCTGTGTGTTACTGTTTATATTAACCTTCTAGATAGAAGATAGCTAGCTAGCCCTTCTCTTGATCACTGTCTGTCTGGCTTCATATCTCATCACCCCAGCAGATGCAGAAGGCCTCTGTGTTGTCCCTGTGCCTCTGTCTGGCACCCCAGTCCCCCTTTACACTGCCATCTGAGTGACTGATCTAAAATATGAAAGTGACCATCTGGTGTGATGTGAAAGTCGCTTAGTCATGTCCAACTCTTTGTGACCCCATGGTCTAGTTCATGGAATTCTCCAGACCAGAATACTGGAGTAGGTAGCCATTCCCTTCTCCAGGGGATCTTCCCAACCCAGGGATCAAACCCCGATATCCCATATTGCAGGCAGATTCTTTACCAGCTGAGCCATCAGGGAAGCCCCAAACTGACCATGGTCCTCCTGAAATTGACCAGTGACTCTCAATTATCCACAAGATGCAGTCCAGACTCCTTGGTGGCCATAGAAAGTCTTTGATGACTTGGCCCATGTCTTCTTCCCCAGCTGCAGCCGTAGCCCCTCTTCTCCCTGCAATTTACATTTCATCCATTCAAACCCTTGTGGTTTCTAGGGTGCATGCTGCTGTTCTATACATTTTTGCTCTGATATATTCCTTTTTCTCCTCCCTGAAGTAGTTCTTACGTCTTCTTTGAAACCCAGGACCCAGCACAGGGGGCAAGAAGGTCATTAGCTCAGGCTTCACCCTCACAAAGGGTAGCAAACATAGCCCTTTGATTTATCTATGTGTCTGTATTTGTGTGTGTGTATGTGTGTGTGTAAGTTGCTTCAGTCATATCTGACTCTTTGCTACCCTATGGACTGTAGCTCACCAAGCTCCTCTGTCCATGGGATTCTCCAGGCAAGAATATTAGAGTGGGTTGCCATGCCCTCCTCCACAGACTCTTCCTAACCCAGGGATCAAACTTGCATCTCTTATGTCTCCTGAGTTGCAGGTGGATTCTTTATCTCTGAGCCACTGGGGAAGTCTGACTTGTCTACACATAAAGTTACATGTAGTCACAGAGATGCAGACAGGAATGAGAGATGAAAACAGGCTTCAGATAACTTTCAACTCAGGCCTGTTATTAGATCAATCTGCCTGGAGTGTTTTATAAAGAAATATTTTTAAATAAACCCTTTCATTATTTTGTGATTTAAACAATTTCTATAACTCTCTTTAGACATTTTTTTTAAAACTTAAAAAAATTTTTTATTATACCAGAAGTCTCAAAAACTGACAGTGACCTTCTCTTGACCCAGAGATGGCTGTTGACCAGTTCCCAACTTGTCTCCTGAAACTCAGCTCCAACTCAGGGTTACTTCTGTACCCACAGAAACATTTTCCATTTTTCATGCACAATGGCATATTATGTCAAAATAATTTGTTCTGTCTTCCCTCTGAGACTTCATAGTTTCCAGAACAGGTTCTCTGAGGCACCAAGTGAATGAATATGAGTTTGACTTCAGATGTTATTATAATAGTAATAATAATAATGCAATATGGCTCAACAGGTAAAGAATCTACCTACAATGCAGGAGATGCAACTTCATTCCCTGGGTCAGGAAGGTCCCTTGAAGAGGAAATGGAAACCCACTCCAATATTCTTGCCTGGAAAATCCCATGGACAGAAGAGTCTGGCAGGCCACAGTACCTGGTGTCACAAATAGTTGAACATGACTGAGCATGAGCATGGAATAATTATATAATAGAAAGAGACGCATTTCAACAAAGTGCTGGGCATCATTCATTGCTTTCTCACACATTTTAATTGAGTCAGTCCTCCCCAAAAACCCTGTGAGATGAGAAATCAAACCTTAATAATACAGCCAATTAACAGCAGAACCAGGATTCAAACCCTGACAATTTGGCTTCAAAGCTAGTGTCAACCACTCTACTGGCAGTTCTCAAACTTTGGAGTGGTGGCTCAGTGGTAAAGAATCCACCTGTCAAGCAAGAGACATGGGTATTATCCCTGAGTCAGGAAGATCCCCTGGAGAAGGAAATGGCAGCCTACTCCAGTATTCTTGCCTGGGAAATCCCATGGACCTTGGAACCTGATGAGATACAGTTCATGGGGTTGCAAAAGAATCGGAAATGATTTAGCAACTAAACCACCACCAGAATCACCTGGAGAAATATTACTAAAGCACAGTTTAACTGGGTCCTATTAACAGAGATTCTAAATCTATGCATTCATACTATGCTCTGGTGTTATGAAAAATAGTGAAGCAAAAATTTGAAAGCTATTTCATATAATTCTCTGAGGGTACTTTCATCTCATTAAGTAGATAATGATATTTCAGAAATAAGTTTGTAGCTTTTTAACAGAATTCAACTTTAAAAAGGACTTTGCAAAGATTGAGTTTTCATTTGTAGTAATTGGTCTTTTCTCTGGAAGAGCACAGAATTTTGAGACCAATTGGGTTCAAGAACACCTACTGACAAGCTCTGCATTTGCACAACTTCACAATGAGGAAATGAGTTTAGAGAAATAAATAACTGACTCAAGTTGCTGAGCCAGCAAACAACCCCTCCAGAATGGCTGCCCTGAGAACAGGCTGAGCTCAGGACAGAACATTCTCCGATCAACTGTCTGCTGCTGCTGCCGCCGCTGCTAAGTCACTTCAGTCGTGTCTGACTCTATGTGACCCCATAGACGGCAGCCCACCAGGCTCCCCTGTCCCTGGGATTCTCCAGGCAAGAACACTGGAGTGGGTTGCCATTTCCTTCTCCAATGCATGAAAGTAAAAATTGAAAGTGAAGTTGCTCAGTGTCCAACTCCCAGCGACCCCATGGACTGCAGCCTACCAGGCTCCTCCGTCCATGGGATTTTCCAGGCAAGAGTACTGGAGTGGGGTGCCATTGCCTTCTCCAGATCAACTGTCTAGTCACACCATCACCAGCTCAGCCCACTTCCCCATACCCAGTTCTTTCTAGCCAGGTTTATTCCTCTGTAAAAATAAAAGTCCTTTTCTGCCTGGCATTTGTGATGCTTGCAAATCTGATGGATGGAACTCCTCTTGCAAAGGTCCACTTCTCCCATTATAACCATCTCTCCCCTACCCCACTCACCATTGGCAATATTTTTTTTTTTTCAAATAGAGTGCCTCCTCACCTAAGTCTGGATTTGTTTTGAACTTGATTCCAGTCTGGATTTGCTTCAAAATGTGTATGATTTCTCACCTGCATGCAATCTTAGATCCACAGTCATATTTTTATCCTCATTTAGTAGAAAGAATAATGGATACTGAAATATCCACTTTCTAATCCCTGAAACCTGTGAATATGAGTATGTTAGGTTACATGGCAAAGGCGGGGCTTCCCAGGTGGCACTAGTGGTAAAGAACCCGCCTGCAGTGCAGGAGATGCAAGAGACGGGAGTTCAATCCCTGGGTTGGGAAGATCCAGGGAGGAAGAAATGGCAATGCATTCCAGTATTCTTGCCTGGAAAATTCCATGGACAGAGAAGCCTGGTGGGCTACCATCCTTGAGGCTGCAAAGAGTCAGATGTGACTGAGCACATTATCTTAATTTAATTTTCATGGCAAAGGGGAATCAAAGTTGCCAATGGAATTAAGCTGTTAATCAGCTAACCTTGAGATGGAGAGACTGTCTTGGATTCTTTGGGTTGGCCCAACTACAAGAGTTCTTATAAATTGAAGACGGAGGCAAGAGAAAGAGAACCAGAGACAGCAGTGTGAGAAGTTGGCCTAATATTTCTGATTTTGAAGATGAAAGAAAAGGGCCATGAGCCAAGGAATGCAGGTGAGCTCCAGAAGCTGAGAAAAGAAATGGATTATTTCCTAGAGCTTCCAGAAAGAATGCAACCATGCTGACATTTTGGTTTTAGCACAATGAAGCCCATTCTGTGGAGTCTGACCTCAAGAACTGTAAGATAATAAATTTAGGTTGTTTTAAGTCAGTTTTCCAGTAGTCATGTATGGATGTGAAAGATAGACCATGAAGGCTGAGTGCCAAAGAATTGATGTTTTCAAACTGTGGTGTTGGAGGAGACTCTTGAGAGTCCCTTGGACTGCAAGGAGATCAAACCTGTCAATCCTAAAGGAAATCAACCCTAAATATTCATTGGAAGCATTGATGCTGAATTTGAAGCTCCAGTATTTTGGCCACCTGATGCAAAGAGCCAACTCATTGGAAAAGACCCCAATGCTGGGAAAAATTGAGAGCAGGAGAATGGAGCAATAGAGGATAAAATGGTTGGTTGGCATCACCAACTCAATGGGCATGAGTTTGAGAAAATTCTGGGAGAGAGTGAAGGATAGGGAAGCCTAGCATGCTGCCATCCATGGGGTTGCAAAGAGTTGGACATGACTGAGCGACAGAGAGAGAGAAGGCAATGGCACCCCACTTCAGTACTGTTGCCTGGAAAATCCCATGGGCAGAGGAGCCTGGTAAGCTGCAGTCCATGCGGTCGCTAAGAGTTGGACACGGCTGAGTGACTTCACTTTCACCTTTCACTTTCATGCATTGGAGAAGGAAATGGCAACCCACTCCAGTGTTCTTGCCTGGAGAATCCCAGGGACGGGGAGCCTGGTGGGCTGCCGTCCATGGGGTCGCACAGAGTCGGACACGACTGAATCAACTTAGCAGCAGCAGCAGCAGCAGAGCGACTGAACAACAACAAAGCCACGAAATTCATGAAAATTTGTTACAATAGTGATGGGAAACTAATGTACTCTATATTACAGATAATGGATCTGAGATTTAGAGAGTTTATAAAATTTGTCCAAGGTCATACAACCAGTAAATGAAGAAACTAAAACTGAAGCTCAAGCCTCTATATTCAGAGCCCCTATTTCTACTACTATGATAATTTGTAAAACAAATTCTAATCTCTTTTACATGATGGCTTTTCAAATATTTGGAAGTAGACACCATGTCTTCTCTTAGTCTTCCCTAGGAAAAGCAAACGTTTCTGTAAGCCTCAGATGACCGTTGGAGGTACCCTGACCCTCCTGGAAAATATGGCGGCCAAGCTGAACAGGGTGCCAGTGAGGCTGAAGCACCAACTTTGTATGTTTCAAGTCGTCCTTTGAAAAGTGGCATTTATAACTCATAAAATTTAAGCATTACTCTTTGAGTTAGAAAAATGAGGTGGTAGTTTTCTTTTATTGACAAATTGGCTGTGAACTTAATGTTCCTAAAAAATGAGTCATTTGAATTGGAACATTAATTTATTTGAGCAGCTGGGTCCACATCACTCTGAGAAAATGCCATTGCTCTGTCCCTACACAGATCATCCCATAATGGTCCCAGCACCTGCCTATAGTAGTAATAGTTCAGGCTTCCTTCTTGCCCTCCCACCTGGAATCTCAGATGCTGGAGGTAATAACACCTTTTTAGAAGAGTGCATTTGAGAGTCCACCTTGCCACCTTTGCCCCACTTGGAGACATTAAGTTTTGCCTGCAACTGAGATTCAATAGTACCGCATGTTTGTATTAGAGACAAAGTCTGTCCTGTCTCTGTAAGATCCATCCTATAAGAAAAAGTGGGAGGAAGATCGAGCCTTCAGCTCTGAAATAACCAACAGGGCCAATAAGAACTGCAAATACGTCACGGCTGGGGAAGCATAGATAAAGGGACACACTCATCTCCCATAGAGATGCTTAGCTTGAGTCCACGGAAGCCAAATGTAAAGTTCTGAACCAGCTGTTAAACACAGCCATTATTAAAAATTATATAAGTTTGCAACTTTATAAATCATATTAAAAACAAAGGCAAGAAACACTCAAAGCTCATTGCTTCCTCATTATTTTACCACCTTTTACTATTATCCCTTCTCTTCAGGTTATTTCTGCTGCCAGATCTATATGATTGGAAAACTGTAAGAGTGTGCCACTGAATAGCTCTCTCAAATTCTGAGTTCAGCAGTGGCACACTGATGGCTTTACAATCAGCCATGGTGGGTGTATTTATTCCACAGATGTCAGTAAATCCTGTGAATGAGGGCATCTATCTCACCCCTGGCTGAGTGTCAAACATTTACCAGCACATCACCTCCCATCAGTACATCTTTCCACCCTGCACCACACAAAACATTGCAACCTGCTCACCTCGTGAAGACATGAAGACATCAGCTACATCATTTCATCCAATAATTATAAAGGGCAAAGTAAACCTCTCTAGGATATTTTTCTTTAAACATTTTTTTTTGGCTTGGAAGGTTTATTCACACATTTATACATCATCTGTTTCCTCTTTAAATTTCAGAGTAACTTTGGATTTTATAACATGGAGTTAGCATTTAAGGTATGCTATCTCAGAAAGGAGAATTATAGGAACTAAGGAGAATTCTACAGTGTTGTTGGTGTTTTTGGTCTGTGATGTATGGGACAGTATGGAAACCTCCTTGAGTATCCTCCTTTCTATACCACCTTTTATTTCCACAGTTCAGTTCAGTGCAGTTCAGTTCAATCGCTCAGTCATGTCTGACTATTTCTGACCCCATGGACTGCAGCAGCCCAGGCCTCCCTGTCCATCACCAATTCTCAGAGCTTACTCAAACTCATGTTCATTGAATCAGTGAAGCCATCCAACCATCTCATCCTCTGTCGTCCCCTTCTCCCACCTTCAATTTTTTCCAGCATCAGGGTCTTTTCAAATGAGTCAGTTCTTCGCATCAAGTGGCCAAAGGATTGGAGTTTCAGCTCTTGCATCAGTCCTTCCAGTGAATATTCAGGAATGATTTCCTTTATGATGGATTGGTTGGAGAGTCCAAGGGACTCTCAAGAGTCTTCTCCAACACCACAGTTCAAAAGCATCAATTCTTCGGCGCTTCTGCTAAGTCTGCTAAGTCACTTCAGTCGTGTCCGACTCTGTGCAACCCCATAGACAGCAGCCCACCAGGCTCCCCCGTCCCTGGGATTCTCCAGGCAAGAACACTGGAGTGGGTTGCCATTTCCTTCTCCAATAGCTTCCCTTATAGTCCAACTCTCACATCCATACATGGCTACTGGAAAAACCAGAGCTTTGACTACATGGACCTTTATTGGCAAAGTAATGTCTCTGCTTTTCAATATGCTGTCTAGGTTGGTCATAACTTTTCTTTCAAGGAGCAAGCATCTTTTAATTTCATGGCTGCAGTCACCATCTGCAATAATTTTGGAGCCCAAAAAAATAAAGTCTGTCACTGTTTCCATTGCTTTCCCATCTATTTGCCATGAAGTGATGGGACCAGATGCCATGATCTTAGTTTTCTGAACGTTGAGTTTTAAGCCAACTTTTTCATTCTCCTTGTTCACTTTCATCAAGAGGCCCTTTAGTTCTTCACTTTCTGCCATAAGTATGGTGTCATCTGCATATCTGAGGTTACTGATATTTCTCCTGAAATCTTGATTCCAGCTTGTGCTTTGTCCAGCCCAGCATTTCTCATGATGTACTCTGCATATAAGTTAAGTAAGCAGGGTGACAATATACAGCCTTGAAGTACTCCTTTTCCTATTTGCAACCAGTCTGTTGCTCCATATCCAGTTCTAACTGTTGCTTCTTGACCTTCATACAGATTTCTCAGGTGGCAGGTCAGGTGATCTGGAATTCCCATCTCTTGAAGAATTTCCCACCATTTGTTGTGATCCACATACTCAAAGGCTTTGGCATAGTCAATAAAGCAGAAGTAGATGTTTTTCTGGAGCTCTCTTACCTTTTTGATGATCCAACAGATGTTGGCAATTTGATCTCTGATTCCTCTGCCTTTTCTAAATCCAGCTTGAACATCTGGAAGTTTACAGTTCACGTACTGTTGAAGCCTGGCTTGGAGAATTTTGAGCATTACTTTGCTAGCGTGTGAGATGAGTGCAATTGTGTGGTAGTTTGAGCATTCTTTGGCATTGCCTTTCTTTGGGATTGGAATGAAAACTGACCTTTTCCAGTCCTGTGGCCATTGCCGAGTTTTCCAGATTTGCTGGCATATTGAGTGCAGCACTTTCACAGCATCATCTTTCAGGATTTGAAATAGCTCAACTGGAATTCCATCACCTCCACTAGCTTTGTTCATAGTGATGCTTCCTAAGGCCCACTTGACTTCTTCAAAAGATGGGAATACCAGACCACCTGACCTGCCACCTGAGAAATCTATATGCAGATCAAGAAGCAACAGTTAGAACTGGATATGGAACAACAGACTGGTTGCAAATCGGGAAAGGAGTACTTCAAGGCTGTATATTGTCACCCTGCTTACTTAACTTATATGCAGAGTACATCATGAGAAATGCTGGGCTGGACAAAGCACAAGCTGGAATCAAGATTGTCAGGAGAAATATCAGTAACCTCAGATATGCAGATGACACCATACTTATGGCAGAAAGTGAAGAACTAAAGGGCCTCTTGATGAAAGTGAACAAGGAGAATGAAAAAGTTGGCTTAAAACTCAACGTTCAGAAAACTAAGATCATGGCATCTGGTCCCATCACTTCATGGCAAATAGATGGGAAAGCAATGGAAACAGTGACAGACTTTATTTTTTTGGGCTCCAAAATTATTGCAGATGGTGACTGCAGCCATGAAATTAAAAGATGCTTGCTCCTTGAAAGAAAAGTTATGACCAACCTAGACAGCATATTGAAAAGCAGAGACATTACTTTGCCAACAAAGGTCCATGTAGTCAAAGCTCTGGTTTTTCCAGCAGTCATGTATGGATGTGAGAGTTGGACTACAAGGAAAGCTAAGCACAGAAGAATTGATGCTTTTGAACTGTGGTATTGGAGACGACTCTTGAGAGTCCCTTGGACTCTCCAACCAATCCATCGTAAAGGAAATCATTCCTGAATATTCACTGGAAGGACTGATGCAAGAGCTGAAACTCCAATCCTTTGGCCACCTGATGCAAAGAACTGACTCATTTGAAAAGACCTTGATGCTGGGAAAAATTGAAGGTGGGAGAAGGGGACGACAGAGGATGAGATGCTTGGATGGCTTCGCCGATTCAATGAACATGAGTTTGAGTAAGCTCTGAGAATTGGTGATGGACAGGGAGGCCTGACGTGCTGCAGTCCATGGGGTCGAAAATAGTCGGACACGACTGAGCAACTCAACTGAACTGAAGGTGAAGGTCATGAGATAAATCTTGATTATTGCTCTTAATAAGGGAGCTTTTTTCCCCATTTTGGAGCCAATCCCTGGTATTTTGTAATAGATTTGTTTGGGGGGGTGTTGTTTATTTGTTTGTTTGTTTTGCTAATAAAACTTCTCCAAAGATTTGGCCTTCTACTGCACTATGGAAACAGGATTCTTAGATGTCTGTCTCTCATAATAACCTGGTAGTGCATTTCTATTAACCTTCAAATTAACCCCTTTTATATGCCATTCTACCTCCTTAAGAAACATTAGACCACTTTAGAATTTCTTAGTCTTTTAACCATTTTTGTTTGCTTTTCCCACCATTTTGTTTTGTTATTTCCAAAACATTCTACACCTCCTGCCATTGCTATTAACTTAACACTCCTTTTACTGCTCAATTGACAAGTCCTGGTGAGTACAATGAGTTCCACCTTCTCGTTGACTTTGGTTCCAATAAAAGGTCATTGGGAAAAAGGATCATTGGGCTTCCCAGGTGGCGCTAGTGGTAAAGAATCCACCCGCCAGTGCAGGAGACCTAGGAGACGAGGCTTTGATCCCTGGGTTGGGAAAATCCCCTGGAAAAGGAAACGGCACCCCACTCCAGGATTCTTGCCTGGAAAATTTCATGGACAGAGGAGCCTGGCTGGCTGCAGTCCATGGGGCCAAAAGGAGTCGATTGAGACTGATCACAAAGGGTCATTATTTTTAGGAGTGAGTTTAGATCTGTTTTTATATATCCAGCTTAATACTTTTCTTTTCTTTTCTTTTGGAAGGTATGACTTGTCAACAAACAAGGTTAACTCTTAGTTTTCTAGATGAGTTTCTAATCTATTTGTTCAGGGCATGGACTGGTCTTGGACAGAGGTTGCTGCTGCTGCTGCTGCTAAGTCACCTCAGTCGTGTCCGACTCTGTGCGACCCCATAGACGGACAGCGGTTAGGTAGTCATAAATTATTCCTTCTGACAAAAGAAGGAAATGAGCAGGATTTCAAGCATTACTATCAAGGAAGAAAATGAGTGAGGGAGAAAATAATAGAATTTCATGAGGTAAGTCTACCTGCTAAGAAATAGAGTGTCTTTTTGCTGCTGCTGCTGCTAAGTTGCTTCAGTCATGTCCGACTCTGTACAACCCCATAGACAGCAGCCCACCAGGCTCCCCAGTCCCCGGGATTCTTCAGGCAAGAACACTGGAGTGGGTTGCCATTTCCTTCTCCAATGCATGAAAGTGAAAAGTGAAAGTGAAGTCGCTCAGTCACGTCCGACTCCAGCGACCCCATGGACTGCAGCCCACCAGGCTCCTCCATCCATGGGATTTTCCAGGCACAAGTACTGGAGTGGGGTGCCATTGCCTTCTCCAGTCTTTTTAGTAGGTGACAATGATTGTATATCATGAGAAGGAAGGAGGACTTAGTTAGCAGTAGCCTTTACCAATTTCTTTCCTGGTGGCTGACAGTAAAAGCATCTGCCTAGAGTACAGGAGACCTGGGTTCAATCTCTGGGTCAGGAAGATCCCCTGGAGAAGGAAATGGCAACCCACTCCAGTACTCTTGCCTAGAAAATCCCATGGAGGCAGAAGCCTGGTAGGCTACAGTCCATGGGGTCGCAAAGAGTCAGACACAACTGAGTGACTTCACTTTCTTACCAATTTAGCTGCAGTGACTATTAACTTACAACCAGGAAGTAGAACTTTTAACATAGGGTCAAGAGAAAAACTATAGAAAACTTTTCTCTGATAAATAACATGAAACTGAGTGAAAATCATAAAGGTTTGTCCAGATTGTTTATGCATGGTTATGTAGAAAGGCTTAAGATATTAAGCTGACCCAGTGTAAGAAGATGCCAAAAAGCTAATCACTTTATTTTTCTAAAATTTATTTTATTGAAGTATACTTGATTTACAATGCTGTGTTAATTTCTGCAAAGCAATTGAGTTGTATACATATGTGTGTGTGTGTGTCTACCCACATATTCTTTTTCATATTCTTTTCCATCATGGTTTACCACAGGATATTGAATATAGTTCCCTGTATGATACACTAGGACCTTGTTTACCCATCCTATATATAATAGTTTGCATCTGAAAAGCTAATTTTAAAATCACAAAATGCCAGCTCACATTTAGGTTCCAAGGCAGAGACCTGATTCCCAATAACTTGATCAAATCACAAAGAGATCTGGTGATTTTAGAACAGCTGGTAACTAACTGCCTGCAATAGCTATCAGACCTCAGAAACCCTCTTAATTTACTCTGAATTAAGTCTGAATAATTTTCCTGGAAAATTTTTGAATGGTTTTTAGTCTGTCCAAAATGAAGCTAACTCAGTAAATCCACATTAGGATAGATCTTGTCATAGGTGATGTATTTTGTTCTGACAAAATTATAACGTTCCTTCTAACTTAAAGCCCTTTTTGAGTTAAAACTCTTAAGAAGATTAATGAAATTAATTGAGAGAGCTCAACTCATCTTCAGAATCTAATAAGAGGTTAAGAGGTCATCCACGTATTGAGTAATAGAATTGCAAGGAAAGTTAAGATCCAAAATGTAGGGTCTTATGAAAAAAAAAAAAAAAAAAAAAGGAGGGCACTTCATTAAATCACTGAAGCATAAGTGTCAAGACATATTGCTGAGTTTTCCAGGAAAGGGTGAGTACGATTAACTATTTCAATCTAAACTAAGGAACTACTAAAGAAAGCAGATTTATACTCATAACACAGATTTCTAAGTCTAAAATATGTAAACCCATGATAAAATAGCACTTGGGTTGAGTATCACAGGGAAGTAAGGAAAGGCTATTTTATTTATGACTCCGAGGTCCTAAGCAGGTCTATATTCTCACCCACTGAATTTCAGCCTGGTATTGTAGCATCCAGCTGGTGTTCAGGATGTGCTATGGCACCTTGGCATATTAAGTGTCTTGAGATGAAAGAGTCTGAGAAAACAGCAGAAGCAAGAAGGTCACTCTGACCTCCTCTTCACTTGTCCTTCTCCCCTAAAAGCAAGATATAAATTTCCCTTATAAAAGGTACCCTCCCTGTACCAGGAAGAAGGAAAACATTTGGGGAAAAGAAATCTGCACCAACAAACTTTGTTAAGCTAACCCTTATCTTCCTAGTTATCATTCATCATTTACTACATTTAAGCCAAATCCCCTTGTCTTGTCAATTCTTCACAAATGAATTGTTTCTTTGTCTAAAAGCTATAAAAGCTTCCTACACTAGTCATCTCTCAGGCCTTCATTCCTTTGTGAAGGCTCTCAGGTACATGTAAAAATTTGATAAAATGTGTTAATCTGTCTTGTCAGTTTAATTTTCAGACCCAACCAAGGACCCTAATAGTGTTGAGAAAAACTTTCTTCTCCCAGAGTCCATTATCAAAAATTTCTTGGCAAAACTGTCATTCAATAGTTAAAGAAATTTCAACCTGTGAATTTAAGAGTAGAGGGCTAAATTGGTACTAGTTCCCCCTTCAGAGCATTTTGGGGCTTCCCTAGTAGCTCAGATGGTAAAGAATCTGCCTGCAGTGCAGGAGACCTGGGTTCGATCCCTGGGTTGGGAAGATCCCCTGGAGAAGGGAATGGCTACCCCCTCCAGTATTCTTGCCTAGAGAATTCCATGACAGAGGAGCCTGGCGGGCTACAGTCCATAGGGTCACGAAGAAACATGACTGAGTGACTAACACACTCAGAGCATTTTTATTACCTCTTGAGAAACCTGTATGTAGGTCAAGAAGCAACAGTTAGAACTGGATATGGAACAACAGACTGGTTCCAAATAGGAAAAGGAGTCCGTCAAGGCTATATATTGTTACCCTGCTTATTTAGCTTATATGCAGAGTACATCATGAGAAACGCTGGGCTGGATGAAGCACAAGCTGGAATCAAGATTGCCGGGAGAAATATCAGTAACCTCAGATATGCAGATGACACCACCCTTGTGGCAGAAAGTGAAGAAGAACTAAAGAGCCTCTTGATGAAAGTGAAAGAGGAGAGTGAAAAATTTGGCTTAAAGCTCAACATTCAGAAAATGAAGATCATGGCATCTGGCCCCATCACTTCATGGCTAATAGATGGGGAAACAGTGGCTGACTTTATTTTGGGGGGAGGGGTTCCAAAATCACTGCAGATGGTGATTGCAGCCATGAAATTAAAAGACGCATACTCCTTGGAAGGAAAGTTATGACCAACCTAGATAGCATATTGAAAAGCAGAGACATTACTTTGCCAACAAAGGTCTGTCTAGTCAAAGCTATTATTTTTCCAGTGGTCATGTATGGATGTGAGAGTTGGACTATAAAGAAAGCTGAGTGCCGAAGAATTGATGCTTTTGAACTGTGGTGTTGGAGGAGACTCTTGAGAGTCCCTTGGACTGCAAGGAAATCCAACCAGTTCATCCTAAAGGAAATCAGTCCTGGGTGTTCATTGGAAGGAGTGATGTTGAAGCTGAAACTCCAATATTTTGGCCACCTGATGTGAAGAGCTGACTCATTTGAAAAGACCCTGATGTTGGGAAAGATTGAAGGCAGGAGGAGAAGGGGACGACAGAGGATTAGATGGTTAGATGGCATCCCCGATTTAATGGACAATGGAGTCAGGACAATGGAGTTTGAGTGAACTCTGGGAGTTGGTGATGAAAAGGGAGGCCTGGCGTGCTGCAGTTCATGGGGTCGCAAAGAGTCAGACACTACTGATTGACTGAACTGAACTGAACTGAGCACTATCAAAAAGTTTATTCCTGGGACTTGGTGGCGGTGTGTGCCAAGTCACTTCAGTCATGTCCAACTCTTTCTGATCCCATGGACTGTAGCCCACTAGGCTCCTCTGTCCAAGGGATTCTCCAGGCAAGAATACTGGAGTGGGTTGCCATCTCCCCCTCCAGGGAATCTTCCAAACGGAGGGATTGAACCTGCGTCTCCTGCATTGCAGGTGGATTCTTTACCACTGAGCCACCAGGGAAGCCCCTCTCTGGTGGTCCAGTGGTTAAAACTCCACCTTCCAATGCAGAGGGTGCTTGTTTGATCCCTGGTCTGGGAAATAAGGTCCTACATGCTGCAGAGTGAGGCCAAAATTTTTTTAATAATAATAAAATTTAAAAATCTATTCCAGTGACTTCTTTGGAACCTTCTTCATGTTAATCAAAAAACACAGATGATTGAACTTTGCTCATTTTTTGTTCTAAGGTGCCCGTCTAATGAACAATTGTGTTATCAGAAGCTCCCCACTATCATTCTTCTGGACCCCTGCTTCTGAATTTATTCCACTATAACCCTAACCCATGCACTTATCTTTCTAAGTGGTGAGATTTCACCAGGAATAATTTAGAATTACAGTTAAGCTACTTCCTGATTCCTAACTTTCAGGAATGATATGAGATAATAAATACTTGTTGTAATAAGCTTCTTCAGTTTTAGGATAATTTGATAATGAATGGAGTGATTATTCTTCTTTTCATTTGTTTAACGGGTCGCATATAATATTTATATACAAAAACATTAGTGTATCTGTTTTATAACTTTTCATTTAAAGGCTAAAATTGCAACATTTATTTGTTTATTCATTAATTTTAATTTTTCCAGGGTTAATTATGCCCTGGGTACTATGCTAAACGTCTGTGCAGCTTTGATGAAGAACTTAGAAAGATGTTAGACAAGGCATTTAGACGCACATGGAAACCACTTAATAAGAGTTAATTGGGCATTATTATCATTGTTGTTATGGATAGAAAGATCAATACGTTTCTTGTTGGAAAGGACATGGAAACAATGTGTACAAAGGACATAATGGATCTGGGGAGCACTTATTCATTTATTTAGCATCTTAATGTGTCAGGCACTATGCCAGTCGTGGGGAAAATTATTCCACCAACACTGTTCTTATGGATCTTATCATCTAACGGAAGAGAGAAAGAATAGATAAGTAAACAGATAAGTATAAGCAGTAATAGGTACCACAAAAGAAGAAAGAAGGATGGAGAGGAAGATGATGACAGGAGAAATCTACTTAAATAGGATTTAGGGAACGCTTCTAGGAAAAATCAGTATTTAAGCACAGATCTGATGAGTAAGAAACAGATTTACAAACATGGTGAAAAGCGAGGTCTAAGCTGTGGGACAGGACCGGTACATCTGAACTGTAGAGCATGTGCTAGGAACACTGAGATGTTAGGAAAATGTTGTTACAATGGATTGGTTTATTTCAGTAAATTTTCTGGACAAATTATCTGAGCCAGGAAATGGTTCCTTATCCATATGGTTTGGTAATATTTTGTCACATTGAAAGTGTTAGTTGCTCAGTTGTGTTGGATTCTTTGCGACCCCATTTACTGTAACCCAGCAGGCTCCTCTGTCCATGGGATTCTCCAGGTAAGAATACTGGAGTGTGTTGCCATTTCCTTCTCCAGGGGATCTTCCGACCCAGGGATCGAACCCAGGTCTCCTGCATTGCAGGCAGATTCTTTACCATCTGAGCCACCAGCATTATTTGTCATCATTGCATTGTCTACCCATCACTATGCTTAATAAAGAATGCATTGGAACTATTGCAAATACATTCAGAGCTCAAAACAGGAAAGGGCAGGAGAGAATAGATGTGGGAATCACCAGCTGAGATCATCAGATGAGACCACTCAGAAAAAGGCAATGTATGTCTGCGTCTCTATTCCTGTCTTGGAACTAGGTTTAACTGTACAATTTTCCTAGATTCCACATACACGCATTAATATACGATACTTGTTTTTTCTCTTTCTGACTTACTTCGCTCTGTATGACAGACTCTAGGAGAGAACAGATGTGTAGACACAGTGAGGGAAGGAGAGGGTGAAATGAATTGGGAGATTAGGCTTGACATATATAGACTATCATGTGAAAAATAGGTAGTGGGAAGCTGCTATGTAGCACAGGGAGCTCAGCTCAATGCTCTGTGATGACCTAGAGGGGTGGGATGGAAAGGAGGCTCAAGAGGGAAGGGGTATATGTATACTATAGCTGATTCACTTTGTTGTACAGCAGAAACTAACACAACAATGTAAAGCAACTATACTCCATAAAAAAAGAGAGAAAGGCAACGTAAATTATATCCCTGTCATAACAAAATTTGTGGCTATGTACTGTTGCCAGGCAGCAAGGAAATAGATATTACAGGATGGAAAATTAGAGACCCTTGTTGTGCTTTGGCTAACCATTAGATAAAACTGGTGCTTGTGATGACTTAAAAGGCAAACCTATAGCTTTGTGGCAAGTAGTTAGAAAAAAGCAGAGTGGAACTTCCCTGGGGTCCAGAGATTGAGAATCCACCTTGCAATGCAGGGGCCAAGGGTTTGATCCCTGGTCAGGGAAGATCCCACATGCCGCAGGGCAAGTAAGCCTGGGCACCATAACTACTGAGCCTATGCTCTGGAGCCCTCAAGCCACAACTACTAAAGCCCTCGCATTACCACTGGGGTAGCCCCTGCTCTCCGCAACTAGAGAAACCCTGCATGCAGCAACAAAGATCCAGTACAGCCAAAAATAAATCAATCGATAAATATTTAAAACAACAACAGTTAATTTAAAAAAAAAAAAGCAGAGTGATGATGTGCATTGGCTGCTTTATTGCTGTTTTTTGGCAAGGAACTATGAAAAATAGTGAAACAAGAAAAATGATTTACAAGTAGGTAATTCAGCCTTGTTTTAGGAACTAAGACTATATCCTGCAGCCCAACCATTTCTATGCACCAAAAAGCAAATTATTATGCAGTCTCTCTAAAAGTCTCCACTGAGCATCCCAATATTACTGGCCAGACAAGGGAAGTCAGCTGAGCAGAAAAGACCAGCTAAAGGGTGCTGTATTCTCACTTAAACCCGGTTTTCCAGAAGGCTTCAAAGTGGCTGCGACTCAGTTGAGGGATGGAGACATGGGCCAAGCACAGAGACTGGGAAATAAGATGCCGCTGCCTTAAGAAGTATAACAAGAGGTAGCTCTTTGGCTATGAATATTTTTGTGTGAACTAACACAGCTAAAAGCAAAAAAACCAAAACCATGCTTTGATGAAATTTCATCACCAATGTTGTAAGCACCCCTTCAGAGGCCACATGAAAACCCATTACCCAAAATTTGGTTTGGATGTTGAGACTAATAACCATAGACACATCAAGAGGGTATGAAAAGGTTTATTATTCACATAATGAATGAGACTTTCTAGGAGAGTGGAGCAGTTCCCAAGCAGATCCAAAAATGACTTGACTGGGTTGGCTTTATTATTCTTAGGGTGTGGGGCAGGGAGAGGGTTCCTGCGAGCAGGCCAGGGATTGTATGACTTGAACTTCCCACCCAGTCCAAAGGAGGGGGTACCCAGGCTCACTAATCAGCTTGCCCAGATATGGAGCAGAAGGGGAAAGGAAAAGGGGAGCAGAAAGGGAAAGCTGTTAGCATCCCAACATCAAAAATAGAGTCAGACTCCTTACTGCAGTCAATTAAACATCAACCCTATAAACTTGAAAAATCTACATCTGTTCAGTCTCTAAAGAAATCTAGGTCTACTCTACAAATCTGCACCAGCAGGTGGGGGCCTGCAATAGCTGTGATGACTCCCAAAAGCTTCAGATGTGGCTATGGAGTCTGATGAGCAAGAATCTCCTAGAAGTCAAAGTGGAGGCCAGAGAGGACAGTGGACAAGGAAGTTTCTCCCAGAGAGAAGATTCAAGGTCTAACCAAGGACTGTACATCCTGCCAGGGCAACAGATCTTTGTCATCCCTGCCCAGATTTCCACTGTAGCATGGGCCACTGACAGCCGCGCATCATTCCTGTCTTTAATTCTAGTATCATTGTCCCCTTTTCCTTTTTACCTGGAGCTTTAATAGGACATATGTCCATCTATCTGGAGACAACGTGTCCCAGTCTTCCTTGAAGCTAGGTATATTTATGTAATCGGTATTCACGGATGGACTATGAGCAGAGTGATGGCTGGAACTTCCTTAAAAGGAAGCTTTGGGTTAGCCGAAAAAGCTTGTACAGATTTCTCCAAAAGGTTAACACCTTATGAACAAACCAGAATGAACTTTTGGTCAACCCAATAGCTAGCTCCCAAATTGCTCTCTTTTCCTGGTCTGCAGAATGGGTGTGTATCTTTGAGCCAGCTTTGACCATTAGATGAATAACACCTTTAGTAATGAGAGGACAAAGTAGACAAACTTGGGTTCCTTGATTACCTTAAGAAACAGACCTGCCCTCCCTGACCTGGATGACTTCTTAATTGCCTCTGGATTGCCATATGAGAAAGAAAGAAACCTCTGTCTTACATGAGTCATCATATTTGGGGATTTCTGTTCCAGCAGCTTATACCATTTACTAATTTATATTTACAAAAAAGAGAGTTGAAGTATTTAGAAGTTAAGCTTCTTTGTCTTCTGTGATCTTAAAAATGTTGTTCCACTGAATTTCATCTTTAATGATAAGTATAAATAAAGTACCTCAAATTTAACTGGCTACAAGCAAGGAAGACTTTAAAACTATATGTGAACTCAGTAATTCAGCATGCTTCTCCTTTTTTCCAAAAATCAACCTACAGAATATAACCAGGTATACTCTTTGAGCCTAAATAGAAGCATTTATTTAATATAAATGGATGAGTAAAAAACTGGTAAATAAAAACTCACATCAATATATATCAACTTCCCTTACCAACACGTATGTTCACGCACTGTTTTTATCAATTCCCTGTAATCAATGAATTACAGATTATTGGATTTAGATAAAATGGATAAAGAGACTTCACCTACACAATACATCTCCCACAACGTAATGCCAGGACGTTGACTTTCTCTGAGCCCCAGTTTCAGGTTAGTCTGTGCTTCAGAATGGTTCACTTTGTTGCTGAGACAACAGGGATGCTGCAACAGAAAACTGGGATTGAAGTCAAGGCACTGTAGCTGCCTCAAAGGATGTCATAAATAGTGTGTTCAAGGCCTTTTTCACAGTGAACTCTGCAACACTTGAATTGGAAGAAAAATATCTTATTCATCCAACACCCTAGTCTTCCACAGATGACAATGGCTCTTTCAGTTAGTTGAGTTTTAAATTTAAGAAAACATTGCTATGTGGACCCAAAGTTAGGAAATCATCAAGCCACTAGTATTATCTTTCTTAGAATGCTGAGCAAAATAATTGAGGGAAGCTTGTCCTTACATTCCAATTTGGCTTTATTCTAACAGAAACGCATCTGAAGAATATAAGAAGAAAGCAAAGAGAGTGTATGTTGTCAGTTTTTCCTCAACCCCAAATTTGTACATCTCTTGTAAGCAAAGGTTTGATTCTACACAGTAAATAAATAGAGGAGCTTAGATAGTCACTTAGATGTGATTGATATTTGGAATCTGAGTTTATGAACAGATGCAAAGAAGTATCGTCTCCTCCATGAACTTTTGATAAAGGCACAGAGAGCTCAGCAGCAGAGTGATGTGAGCTGGCTTGCATCTCCAGGCTTGTCTAGGCAAACACTAACAACTGCAGCAATATTCTCATTTGAAAACTGAAAACATCAAGGCAAGGACAAAGAAAATAAAATTAACTGATTTTGATCATTTTTTTCCTGACCTAAAAGAAAAATGAAAACAGCATTTAACTAAGCTGAAATGTGTCCTTCACATCACGTACATTCTACTGCAGAGAGACAAAAATCCATCAAAAATAACCTGAACAGATGAATAACGAGGCACAGTGCTCTTAGAGCTAGGACAGGCCTTGTTCAGAATCACCTCCCTAACTTAAGAACTAATCTGGTGAGAAACAATGGAGTGTAGGGAGAATGTTTTCCTCTTTGAGGGTTCCTTGTTGGAGAGTCACAGAAGTGACTGGAGACTAATAATGCAGTTTTTCCTTTTCAAATAGGAGTCTAAAGGTACTCTTTCATACTAGAGACTGGGGGTTACATTGTGAGGTCAAGATTTGTGCAGGAATCCCTGTGTCCAAGTAAAAGTTTCACCTAGCAAAATCAAATGAAACCCATAAGACCCTTTTTTAAAACCCTGGTGTTCAAAGCATAAAAAAGGAAATAGAAAAGAACACAGACCACTCTATTTTAATATTTTTAGGTAGCATAAATCATAATAGTTTGTATTCTACACTGTACAATTATATACTGTTACTTCCCCGAAGAAAATTAACCTCTATAGGATTTCTGAAACAGATACTCCGTACAGCTCAGAGCTTGACCCTGCAGCTATTGCTACGACATGTGGAAAACAATCGGCGAGGTCCAGGTCTTCCAGTTGTGGTGCTTCTGCTGTCATTGAGGGGGAGCCTCTCGGAGACCTCTCACAGCCCCTTCCATCTCCTGGGCCGGGAAGCAGGCTCTGCAGGTAGATGTGTGCAGACGAGAGCAGCTGCTGGGCTTCACTTCCCACGAGCCGACTCCCCTTAAGAGAACTTGCGCTTCTTCATGGCTTCTGCCTTGACTGCTAGGCTCTTGGCACAGATGGTCAGGACCACAATGAGAACACCCACCACGAACGTCACCAGGGGCCAAAGGAAGCAATGCAGGAGGACTATCTCGTCATGCGTGCGATGCAGGAGCACGTCGTCTGGTCTGCAAGACAGTGGAGAAGAGGAAAGAAAGAGCAGTCAACTGCCGGGGCATGGCAGAACTCTTCACAAGTGGAGCTCAGCTTGCTTTCTAGCCCCAAGGGTATAACCATCCTCGAAAGTGAAGACTCCACGCTGGCTATAAATACTGTATTTTGTGCTTCAAATCCATTACAGAAAGGTCTAAGGTCCTGACTCAAGTAACTGGTGCATATTATTTATAATGTGATTTACATGTGAAATGTCAAAAGTTCAGCGATCTCTTTTTCTATTATTTTCCCCCATTCTAAGTTGCTTAACATATTCCATTTTCTCACTCATCCTTTAATGTCTGCTGACTCAGTCTAAAAATTACTTATGAGCTGGCGCTGTCAAACAAAACCAGACCCAAATGATGTTTTGCTTTTTACCCTTTCACACATTTTGCCCACCTCCCCAACACTCCACCTCTGGCAACCACCAATCTAACCTCTGAATCTATAAACTTGGTTCTTTGTTGTTTTTGTTGTTTATACGTGTTGATATATTTAGATATAATTCCACATGTAAGTAAAATCATATGACACATATACAGACATTTGTTTTTCTCTGACTTATTTCACTTAGCATAATACCCTCAAGGTCCATTCATGTTGTCTAAAAAGGCAAGATTTTGTGTTTTTTATGGATGAATAGTGTTCCACTATATAGTCTATGTAACATATATATATATAAAATCACAGTTTCTCTAGCTACTCCAATTTTTGGACACAGGCTGCTGCCATGTCTTGGCTATTGTAAATAATGCTGTAATAAACATGCCAGATGCATACATCTTTTCAACTTAGTGTCTTCATTTTCATCAGATAAATACCCAGGAGTGAAACTGTTGGATCATATGATAGTTCTAACCTTAATTTTTTGAGGAAATATTTCCATACTATTTCCATAGTGACTTCATACTGTTTCCATAGTGGCTGCACTAATTTACACTCCCCTCAACAGTACACAAACAGTTTTGGTTCCAATCCCAAAAAAGGGCAATGCCAAAGAGTGTTCAAACTACTGCACAACTGCACTCGTCTCACACGCTAGCAAAGTAAAGTTCAAAATTCTCCAAGCGAGGCTTCAACAGTATGTGAACCTTTCCCTTCTCCACATCTTCACCAATACTTATTATTTTTGTCTCTTTGATTTATTCTGACAGGTATGAGGTGATATTTCACTGTGCTTTTGATTTGCATTTCCCTGATGATGAGTGATGTTGAGCATCTTTTCATGTACCTCCCAAATGATCTTAATTTACACAAAAAGTCAGCTAATAAAAAGGAACACATTTGAGTCAGTTATAATGAAGTGGATGAAACTGGATCCTATTATATAGAGTGAAGTAAGTCAGAAAGAGAAAGACAAATACTGTATGTGCTCAGTTACTTCAGTCGTGTCTGACTCTTTGCAATTGATGGACTGAACCCTTTGTCCATGGGGTTTTCCAGACAAGAATACTGGAGTGGGCTGCTGTGCCCTCCTCCAGGGGAATACTGTATGTTAACGTATATATTGGAGAAGGAAATGGCAACCCACTCCAGTGTTCTTGCCTGGAGAATCCCAGGGGCGGGGGAGCCTGGTGGGCTGCCGTCTATGGGGTCGCACAGAGTAGGACAGGCCTGAAGTGACTTAGCAGCAACGTATATATATACGGAATTTAGAAAGACAGTTACGACGATCTTATATGCAGGGCAGCAAAAGAGACACAGATGTAAAGGACAGACTTTTGGACTCTGTGGGAGAAGGCGGGGGTGGGATGATTGGAGAGAATAGCACTGAAACATGCATATTACCATATGTAAAACAGATGACCAGTGCAAGTTCGATGCATGAAGCAGAACACCCAAAGCCAGTGCTCTGGGACAACCCAGAGGGATAGGGTAGGGAGGGAGGTGGGAGTGGGGTTCAGGATGGGGGGAACACAGGTGTACCCATGGCTAATTCATATTGATGAATGGCAAAAACCATTACAATATTGTTAAGTAATTATCCTTCAATTAAAATAAATAAGTTAATTTTAACAAAGAAACACTTGTGTAAGTGTACTAGAATCAAAGATTAGAAGCAATAATTATGCATCAACACTCTTACTCTCTAACAAAAATTTCACATAGATTAATAAAAAGTCAACTAAAGTCACTATTTGAATTTAGTCATGAAGACCTATGGTGTAGTCTTTGGGTCAGCTTCACCATGAACAGACAGTGAACAGTTGGATTTAATGCATTTTCTCATTTGAAACCACTGACCACTTTCTTGATAAATTTGCAAAGTCTTAGCAACATAGCTTAAAATGTGGGAGTTCTTTTTGCAATTCCAACATTAGTCTCATTCCCATGAAGTAACAATATCTTCCACAAACCATGATATATCATCTTTGGCCACTTAGAAAGAGATATTGGGAATTTTGCTTTCATACAAGAGGTTTACAGTTTCAAGGTTTTGGATTGACCAAAAAGTTCGTTCATATTTTTCCATAAAATGGTACAGAAATGCCTGAGGGAACTTTTTGGCCAACCCAATATTTCCATTCATTTCATCCACAGAAAAGTTTGTTCCGTTATACTGGAATAGCAATGCTTCCACTAGAAAATAAAATGATGCAGTAAAATCAGTCCAACTGCCCTCAAGAACATCAGAAGCTTTAGAGTACAAAAGCAGTGCATTTAACAGAAGAAGGCATTCCTGAGGCGCTCTCACTAATCACTGCTCTCATAATTCAAGACCTATTTTCCCAGAAGACTGACAAAGAATGCTGGGTATGTCTCTCCTATCTACAATGCAGTCATCATGTAGCATTAATAAAAATGGTTTGGCAGATTGGCTTTGAAATTACATAATTCTTGCCCTTTTTTGTGCATAGTGTTTCAAATTCTGTAAACAAAGTGAGATTTTTATTGATATTTGATTTCAATTAGAATTTGAACTAAGTGAATGCAGAGTCATTGTAACAATTAGGCAAAAATCATTCCAGCTTGCAGAAGTTACTCCTTTTTCTGAATTCCTATACCAAAACATTGTCTTCAAGACTTGTGCTACCATTCAGAGAAGTCTGCTCAGTATTTCATAGCAGCATGGAGAGGAGTTTGGGAGAGAATGAATACATGTATATGTATGGCTGAGTTCCCTTTGCTCTCCACCTGAAACTATCAAAACAGTGTTAATCTGCTATACTCCAATATAATATAAAAAGTTTTTTTTTAGAAAAAGACTTCTGCTACCACTGAATTGTGATTTATATTAATGTATATATCCTTTGCTCCTGTAAGACCCTTGATTGTGTCATTGTCTGTTATTCTGCATATAGAAGGTGCTTAGTAACAGCTTCCCACTGATCAAGGGAAAACCATCCCAATTGCAGTCTTGCTATCCATGCAAAATTTCAATAAACTTCAAGCCTTCAATGTAAAAAATTAGAGACCTGGGTCCAAAAATAGGGTGCAACACAGTTTGAGTCATATTTTACAGTCTTTGAAATCCCACCTATAGCACTGCCATGGTTCTTTTTTCAGCTACGAGAGCTCATAGCTGTTCATAGCTGTCAAACTCTCCATCTAAGTGTGTAAGGCAAGTGAAAGCTAAAGCTATCTTGGGAAGACCCTCCTTCCTCCCCTCCTTCTTTTTGATTTATTTATGGCTGCACTGGGTCTTGATTGCTGCTTGTGGGCTTTCTCTAGTTGTGACGAACTGGGGCTACTCTCTAGCTGCAGTGTGCGGGCTTCTCATTGTGGCGGCTTTTCCTGTTGTCGAGCACAAGCTCTAGGCACACAGCCTTCAGTAACTGCAGCACATGGACTCAGCAGTTGTGGCACATGGGCTCCAGAGCACGCAGGCTTCAACAGTTGTGGTGCATGGGCTTAATTGCTCTGCAGCATGTGGAGTCTTCGCAGACAAGGGATTGAACCCATCCACGTCCCCTGCACTGGCAGGCAGATTCTTAACCACTGGACCACCAGAGAAGTCCCTTCCCTTCCTTCGTACCTTTATTCCTACCTACCTGCCTTCTTACTTTCCTTTCCCCTCTACTTCCCTCCCCTTCTTTCTTGGGTTGTTCCACTCCTGCAGATTTGTACAAAGATGATCTAGATTTTTCATCAAAAGGTGAGTGTATAGTAATGTGAATGTACTTAACACCATGGACTATGTAATTATACATGGCTGAAATAGTTAAAAAAGGGGGAGGTTGGTGGAAGGGGACTTGGATTTTTAATGCTATTTAATTAATTTGCATGTGATTTCCATAATTAATGTGTTTTGCAGCTAATTTTCTAGTAAAATAATTCAGTGAGTATCTTTTCTCTCCTTTTTCTAGACATTATTCTTGAGGTTGAATCCTTTACCACAATACAGGCGTCCCCTCCCCTTACCTGTAGTTTTGCTTTCCATAGTTTCAGTTACCTTGAATCAACTGAGATCTGAAAATATTAAATGGAAAGTCCCAGAAATAAACAATCCACAAGCTTTAAATTGTGTGCTGTGCTGAGTGTCATGGTAGAATCTCTGCCATGAGTAGTCATCCTGCTCTGTCCGACCCATGATGTAAATCATTCCTCTGTCCAGAATATCCTATCTGATAGTCATTTAGTGGCTGTCACGGTTATCAGGTCCACTGTCAGGGTATTGCAGTGCTTGTGTTCGAGTCACTCTATTTTACTCAATAGTAACCCCAAAGCATAAGAGTAGTGACACTTACTGTGTCTAATTTATAATTGTCATAGGTATTACGTATAGGAAAAAACATAGTATACGTAGGGTTCAGTTTGAAGTACTCCCCCCCTAGGAGTTTGGAACATATCTGTATAGGGTTCAGTTTGAAGTACTCCCTCACTAGGGGTTTGGAACATATCCCCCACCTGCAGGTAAGAGGCACCACTGTTCTGTACAACTGGGCCAGGAAAACAGGCACAGATGAAGGTGGTTGGAACCATTAAACCTATTTCTGAAACACAGTTTGAGAAACATTTACTAAAAAGAATGAATAAAAGGAGGAAAGAAACAATAATTGGAAATTGCTGGGCCCAGATATTTGCTTTATTTAAAAACTGTTTAGCATTCCACACCTACTAAAGCCCTTGGGGGAAAATTTGATTTTAATATTTCAAATGACAAAACAACATCATTCACTTGAGTTAGCCATGTTGAATTTATAAATGCTTCAAACGCCTTCTTTGAGGTAGAAATATTATATAAAAATGTACCTGGTTTCTTTAAAAATAACTAGTGTCTGTTTCCATTTCACACGGTCCTAAAATGCTCCACGGTCTCCTTCAATGGGAGTGAAGGGTACAGAATATCCTACTTTAGCATAAGGATTATTTTGAAATGAAGGCAACTGAGAGGAATCATATTCAAGGAAAGCTCTCCACACTTTCCCTGTTTGCCTGAAAGCAGGATATAAATTTGTAAAGGTATCCCCCGCCTTTCTCTTCCTGGAAGGACAGAAGTTAATCACTGGAGACAACTCTAGACCCTAATAGCCCAGGGATGGCACCAATGGAATCTATAAAATGAACTTCATTAACTCAGCATTTATCTTCTATTAGCTCCTCAAATATTTACCTCCCTACAATATGCTGCCCTAGAAACTCAAGGTCCTTCTCCTTCATCTTAAAGTGAAGTAGCTCAGTCGTGTCCGACTCTTTGCGGCCCTGTGGATTGTAGCCTACCAGGCTCCTCCCTCCATGGGATTCTCCAGGAAAGAATACTGGAGTGGGTTGCCGTTTCCTTCTCCAGGGGATCTTCCCAACCCAGGGATCGAACCTGGGTCTCCTGCATTGCAGGCAGACACTTTAACCTCTGAGCCACCAGGGAAGCCCAACTTCTCTAATCATTTATGACTTTCTTTTCTTTTTTTTTAAAGATGCCAAAAGCCCAAGTTCTAACCACCTCTTTGAATCTCATCTCTGAGCGCTCTCTTGTATACACATGGTGCGCATGTTAATAGACTTCTCTGTTTAATCAGTACTTTTTCAGTCTAATTTACAGGGCCCCAGACAATGAACCTCTGGAGTAGGAAATGGCAACCCACTGCAGTATTCTTGCCTAGAAAACTCCATGGGCAGAGGAGCCTGGTGAGCTATAGTTTATGGTGTCTCAAAGAGCCAGACAGTCTGAGCATGCACATATATACAAGAAAGGAACCTAAGATGGGATAAGGAAAAACAGTTTTTCTTCCACTATAGGAAAAACTTATTTCTCTGCAGAGTAATGCTTAAGTCCACATTCAGTTTTAGGTTTTACTGAGATTATCTCTAAATTGTCTTCATGATATAAAGTCTGGCTCTTTCAAACTGGGCAGTTACTGCTTTAATGGAAGGGAATCCCCAGCTCTGCCCCAGCTACCTGCAGTTTTATGAGGCAGACTTCAGATGAGTTATCAAAAATTTTTCCCCAGGGGATTTGGACTTAGAATTCAGCTTTCCATAATTCCATAATAGTGAGACTAAAGGGAAACATTGGAAAAAAAAAAAAAAAGAATCATTCTTTTCAGCATTTGCAAACTAGATAAATGGCTTGATGAGATCTGAATATTATGTATTAAAATCAGCATGGTGATGAGGATATAGGCAATAAGCAAAAAAAAAAAAAAAAAAAGGATGACTACTTCGTATCTGAAGACTTCAAAGAAGTAAGCAAGAGATTTCTTTGGGGTTGTATAGAAATGCTAATGGAGAGCACTTCTATGCCCCGAGGACGGTGCAGACAAATATCATAAAATGAGAGTGAGTGCTGTCTGTGCGTTCCCTTAAAAATACTTTCCTAAGGGTTGGACTTACCCTGAATAGAGCTTTGAAAGTATATTGTGAAAACAGTAGCTAGCATTTATTATGTGCTTACTACCCTCCAGGTATCTGGTAGAATATTTAATCTGACTTCATCCTTAAAATAACCCTGTGCTGGAAGAATTTTTAATTGGAACTTTAGAATCAAAGAAACTGAGGCAAGGAAAAATTGGTTTTCCCAGACTTCCCTGGTGGCCCAATGGCTAAGACTCCACACTCCCAATACAGGGGGCTCGGATTCGGTCCCTGTTCAGGGAACTAGATCCTACATGCCGCAACTAAGACCTCGTACAGCCAAATAAATAAATATTAAAATAAAAATAAAGAAAGAAAGGTTAGTTTTCCCAAGTTTACACAACTTAAAATGACACAATGATTGAAACTCTATCTATTTGAAACTCTTTTAAACCTGTACTATTTACTCCTTGGCCAGCTTTTCTCAAATTGCAATCATCTTGCTTTTTTTTGAAATATAGCTTTCTGAGTTTTAATTCCTGGTTTACTATCAGAATTGGAGGTTGTGTTACTCAGAAATATGCATTTTTAAGAAGCTCTCTAGGGTTGGGGGGACAGTCCTTTGTTCTAATTGGTAAAAAAGCACCCTATAGCCTAGCAACTGACCTAGCGATACCAGACAGGAAGACAAAGATTTGGTGTGTATCATCCTCAATATAAAAAACTGATTCCCTTTGACTTTTTCTCACCAAAGGAGATTTCCACCCCACAATGCTTGTTCTGTTGGCTAAGAGGGAGAAAAAATGTTGACAATCTCTTTTGTTAATGGACTGGAAAATTTCTTAAACTCATCTTAACCAGTTCACATAAAAATCCAAACTGCATTATAATTTACTAACATCATATGATGGTAACAGTCCCCACTGAAAGACAAGACGATCTCCTTCAAAGTGCTTTCTCCATGAAGATCTTATAGGAAACAGAGATCTTTCTAGATTTACGATCACACATACTTCTTATCTGAGCACAGAAATTTCCTTTTCATATGGGCTGCTAGAACGTTAAAATTTTCCCATCTCCAGCAAGACTATGTTGACTTTTTTGGTGCCAATCAGACCTTTCATGCTTTGTCTTATTTTCTTCACACCTTTCTAATTTATCTTGCAAAATTCTGTGAGTCTTTAGAGCACTCATTAAACCTTTCTTAGAACAGGCATGTATCAATTATGTACAGTTACACATCAGGTATACAATAAACATTGGAAATTATTTTAGTTGCCAAGCTTTACCCATATTTTTATGAAAAAGAATACGCTACCTCACTACTGGAAATTGCACTTAAGTATTTTGATGAAATCTCATTTCAAAGTCTACAAATGCCTCATCATTATCACTATCACAGAATAATTCTGCAGGCATAATGTCAGTTCATATATGCCAGGCCTCTGGTAGAGTGGCATAGCCAAATGACATAAAAAAGGTCATGATTTCATCTTTTGAACCTTTTGAAGAGATTCTATCTATTCCTGCTCTAAATCTTGTTTATTATTGGTAACGTGACCTACTTTAAAAAAAAAATCTGAAACAGATAAAAATAAAAACAAAAAAACTTAAATACAATAAAATCTTTAAACTGACAGTAAAGAACAAGTACAATGTAATTAGGATAGAGATAAAACAGAAATTCCAGGCTAAGAAAAGCTCCTGCCTTAAAGCATAAGTGGAACTTACCTCTCAAGCATCCCAGTGCCCAAGGAAAAAAGAACAGAGATGAGTTACACATTGTCATTATAAAAAAAAAGGAAGTGTGTCAGTTCGCCAGACTGAACTTTTTGCTAGGGCTAACCTCCATGAATTAGGTTGTGTGCACTTTTACACAAAGCAATCTGTACAACACATTTAAAGGCCCTTAACAGCAGGTTTACAAAGCTGGTTAATGAAACCATGTTAGGGGTTTTCAAATACTGATTTCAAGGTCTCCGTTCTCCTGAGGTTTTAAATAAGTTTCCAGGCGAGGTTGATGATTACTCACATTTGGTAATACCTGACCTAAACATTATTTTACTCCCAGTTTTACTGTAGTATAATATACATACAACAAACCACACACACTTAAAGTACACAATCTGACAAGTTTCACAGTACACACCTGTGAAACCATCGCCAAAATCAAGCTGGTAGATGTATCCCTTGCTGCCAAAGTTTCTTTGTACCGTCTGATAAGCCCTCCCTGTCACTCATACCCACACCTCCTACCAACAATGCTTTTTAAATATCAAATGTATCAGTCTGGTTTTCCAAGTAGTTCAACAAGAGCAAGTCATTCAAGACTGAAATCACTGAAAAGCAGTCTTGGTTATGGGTTGAAAGGAGAGTCTTCTGTCAGGTTAGATTCCTGACATTGAAGTGACAACATATTTTATATCAAATACTGAAGAACCTGACATGTATTCATCCCCAGAGAAGTTTGTCTGCATGGAGTTGGGCTTCAGTGTTTGAAAGTTTTCTATAAAAGTCTCTAATGTATAGACAAATATTCAGTTGATATAACTCCCTGGCAGTTCAGTGGTTAAGACTTGGCCGGGCCCTGGGTTTGATTCCTGGTTGGGGAGTTAAGATCCCACAAGCTGCGCAGCATGGCCAAAAATAAATAAATGAATAAAATAAAAACAATCCAAATATTCAGTTGAATTGCCACAGGTGCGAGGTGGCTATGGCACACAAGATTTTCAGGTAGGAACTCTTATTTAATCATTGATACCTAATCTGGAAAAATTTGATGTGGGTATTCTTAAATGTTTCAGTTTGATGCCAGTATTCTTGAATGTTTCTGTTTTCAGCAACATTGAAACTCAAATGTTTCAAGTTTCAGAGCACATGGCTCTATACCCCTGCTTTCTAGAAGACCAAATTAAAATGCACCCCATGAAGACACTGACTTGATCCACTGATTAGTGATTTTTTAAAAAATTGTTTGCTACCTATAGATGTTGAAGATTAGCCAATAAAAACACTGAATTTGGTTTTGGCATAATTGAGCTGTCCTTACTAAGAGTAATTAACCAATGTGTTTATTTAGTTACTGTCTGAAGCAATCATAAGAACTTGGCAAGAGAGGACAGAAGCATGTTAATTGTCCTCTCTTATACAGGATTGTATATCTTCTTATACAATCACAGGAAGGCACCTGAACAGCTGATCCAGAAGCTCTATCAACTTATTGCTATAAATTACAGTAGGAAACGGGGACCAGAATACAGACCCTTTCTAGTATTCTTTAGGGTGATTTGCTGTATGGTGAGCCCATTATTGTCCACTTGTGTTCAGCTATGATATTGTGATATGGGCTTTTTTTTTTTTTTTGGTTGCTCTGTATCTTCCTTCCAGAATGTGGGCTTTCTCTAGCCGCAGGGAGTAGGGAACACTCTCTAGTTCTGGTGCCCAGGTTTCTCATTGTGATGGCTTCTCCTGCTGCGGAGCACGGGCTTCAGTACTTACAGTGCCCGGGCTCTAGAGCACGGGCTCAATAGTTGAGGTGCACAGACTTCGTTGCTTCATGGCACGTGGAAACTTTCCAGACCAGGGATCAAACCCATGTACTGGCAGGTGGATTCTCATCCACTGTACTACCAGGGAAGTCCTGTGATAGGGGCTTTTAAAAGCTTAAGAGGTATTCTATTGACATCACGGCTTTATTCCAGAGATGGCATCTATTAGGGTGAAAGGTCGATTATAGGTCTATAAATGTTATAAACATCCTTATATTTTCTTAGCTGTTTTCTCCAATTAGATGAACTTAGAGGAGTAAATGTTTTATTTATTTTTAATTGGAGGATAATTGCTTTACAATGTTGTGTTAGTTTCTGCCACACAGCAACATGAATCAGCCACAGGTATACATATGTCCCCTCCCTCTTGATCCTCCCTCCCACCCCATCCCACCCTTCTAGGTTGTCTGGAGTAGTAATGTTTTTTTTTTTTAATATTTATTTATTTGACTGCATGGGGTCTTAGATGTGGCATGAGGGATCATCGGTCTTCACTGCAGCATATGGGATTTTTAGTTGCAGCATGTGGGATCTAGTTCCCTGACCAGGAATCGAACCTGGGCTCCCTTCATTGGGAGCTCAGAGTCTTAGTCACTGGACCACCCGGGAAGCCCAATAGTAATGTTTAATTGTATAAGAGTTGTTCCTCAGCTTGCCTATTCTTCATGGAGGAAATTACATCAAGACCCAAACCTGCATTTTTCAGAAAGAAAAATCTGCACTGAGCCTTGGCAGGATATACAGCAAACTGGCAGGTGCAATATTTTGGAGCAATAAAGGGTTACATTAATTATAAATAGGAAAGATTACACTTTAAGTCCACCTTGATGGAGAGTTCTAAGCAATGCTGCAAATATAGCACCATCTTTCAGCATATGAACTTGAGTTAGAAAAACCTGGGCTTAAATATAGGCTTTACAACTTGCTAACTACACGGTCTGAGGAAAAATACTTAATACTTCTGAGTCTTAATTTTTTCACCTGTAAAATGGGTATAATAATATCTATTGTAAAGTGTTCTCCTGAAGAGTAAATGAGATAATGCACTTGAGGTATGTAGGCAGATAGCTGCCTAATAGTGAACATTCAACATTCCATAAGAGGTGGTATCATTAACGACTGTCATTACAAATTTGGGGCAGACAACTCAGAAAATGATTTTAAAATGTTGGCAGTAACATATCTTCCACAAATATCTTCTTCAGTCTAAGACTCCCAGGCTGAAGTCATAGCAAACTCTTTTAATCAAATTAGAACTCCTTTTGGTATAGATAACCTCATTTCCCTCAGGCTTCTTTGCCCCTTGTAGTCATCATTCCAGTCCTATACAGACAGGCTTAAAGGTAGCAGTGTGAAGAAAGAGGATAGAGGAAGACTTCCTTGGAGGTCCAGAGGTTAAGATTCCGTGATTCCACTGCAGGGGGCAAGGTTTCAATCTCTGGCGGGGGAACTAAAATCCTGCAAGCCATACAGTGAGGTCAAAATAAATTTTAAAAAAAGAAAGAAAAGAAAGAGAATTCGTTTAACAAGCTAATGATTTCAATTGCCCCCGAAAAGCTCAGGGCTTTGGGGTACTAATATCCACATAGTCAAAAATCCCTATATAATTTTACAGTTAGCCATTCTATCCCAAGTTGCTCATCCATGGATTCAGCCAACTGCAGATAATATGGTACCACAGTATTTATTGAAATAAAATCCATGTATAAGTGGACCTGTGCAGTTCAGACCTGTGTTGTTCAGGATCAACTATACTTTCCATTCTGGTATATGTATCTTGAATAGAGATATGCAAGGGGAAAAGGTCAGTAACATTAGTTGCTTGATTAGGAACACAAACAGAAGTTATCCCCTAAATTTATCCCAAGCCATCATTTAGCAACATTAAATTATTATAGTGGTTGGGCTTATTTAGCAAACATTTTCCTACTCATTAACGATGATTGTCCCTACAGATGCAGCCCAGACAAGTAACTGTCTCAATACAGTTCTTCTAAAGCAGAAGCCTAGGAAAACCATGGCAATCTTGTGCTCCCAGAGTAAAAAGCTTCTTTTAAGTTTTTATTCACACTAGGTAGTAATTATTTTTTGTACATCTGTCTGTTTTCCCAGCCTGAGTTTAAAAACCCTGAAGTCATTAGGGGTAATCCTTGCCTGAGAAAATCTCCCCTGCGTTTTCAAGAAAAAAAGAGGGAATACTGTCAAGACTTGCAAACCAAGAGGATCTTATTACTTTTTGCCTTTAAAAAGGGCAAATCAAGGAATTGATTTTATCCTACATTCAGCTTGGCATAATTATAAATCCTCTGTTTTTGTTGTTTGTTTTGTTTTTTAAAAAAACTTTTTGTTTTTGTTTTGGGGTGTAGCCAATTAACAATATTGTGACAGTTTCATGTGAACAGTGAAGTATGACTCAGCCATATATATACATGTATCCATTCTCCCCCCAAATTCCCCTCCCATCCAGAATGCCATATAACCTTGAGCAGAGTTCCATGCGCTATGCAGTAGGTCTTTGTTTAGATCCTTTGTGTTGTTCCATTTAAAAAATGGAAAAATAATTTAAACGAGATAGTTTCTAAGGCAGAAACCTAAGACTGCATTCCATTTGCATGAAATCCTTCCCTTTTCCACCCACCTCTGTGAATTGTTCAGGAAGAGTCACCTGTATCCGTGACTGTGACTGCTGGAGAGCATGACGTTCAGCTCCCTGACAAAGGAGGGACGAGCCTGTAAAGTGGATGACGGTTTCGGCCCAGTACTTCCTCTGAGCTTTTCCTACGAAAAGCTGTTCTTTGGGGGTAACTTGGCTTGTGGGCCTCTGAATTACCAGGTAAGCTATTTATTTCACACAGAGCTGTGTTTTCTGGCCAGAGTGCTTAAATTTAAGATTTAAACAGAAATAAACTAGAGAAAGGAAGACATCTACATTCTATTTAAGACAAACTATTCCCATAATAGTTCTTTCTTACCTGTGTACCCTACTTTGTAGTTCCAATTTTAAAGTGAAAATCTATACCATTTTTAAAAAATCAGCGTGGGCAAGATGGGTTATTCAATAAATTGTGTTGGGACAATACTGATCATTTGGGAAAAGGCAGTGGTTCTCCATCTTATTCTTTACCAAAAAAGAAAAGAAAAATTCCAGATGGACTGAAAACCATGAATGCTGTAGAAGAACACCTGAATGTTTAAAAATAACATTGGAATGAGAAAAACAAAAAGTCTTTGTAATGGAGTTTTTGATACAAATATGTCCCAAGTATTCTACTGGACTTACTTATACTAAAAAGTTACTAATTGTTTATCAGAAATTAAAATTTAACTGGGTTTCTTGTATTTCAGTTCACTACATTTAGCAACCCTAATTTCTAAGACATGAAATATAGAAACTATTGAGAAAATATGGATGATCCAATTATAGAAATGTATACATTTTGTATAGCCAAAAAACTCCACGAAGACCCATAGGTAAAATAAAAACAACTAGCTAATAAAAATAAATCACTTTTCATATGAAAAATATACTCAATTCTTTAATAAAAGAACAGGGTAGTGTCATTGGCTAAGATGGCAGAGTAGGAAGACCCTGAGCTCACCTTCTCCCAAAAGCATCCAAAATAACAACTATTTACAGAGCAACAATCCATGAGAACAATGTGAAGACGAGCAGAAATGATTTTCCATGGCTAAAGATATAAAGAAGGAACCACACAAGATGGGTGGGAGGAATGGAGCTGACACATAGTCAAGATCCACAAGCTCGGGTGCTGCTGCTAAGTCGCTTCAGTCGTGTCCGACTCTGTGCGACCCCACAGACGGCAGCCCACCAGGCTCCCCCGTCCCTGGGATTCTCCAGGCAAGAACACTGGAGTGGGTTGCCATTTCCTTCTCCAGTGCATGAAAGTGAAAAGTGAAAGTGAAGTCGCTCAGTCGTGTCCGACTCTTAGCGACCCCATGGACTGCAGCCTACCAGGCTCCTCTGTCCATGGGATTTTCCAGGCAAGAGTACTTGAATGGGTTTCCATTTCCTTCTCCGACAAGCTCGGGTAGACAACTCACAAACAGAAAGATAATCACAGTCGCAAAGACTCTTCCCAAAGAGTGAGAGGTCTGAGCACCACACTGAGCTCCCCAGTTTGGGGGTCCTGCACTGAGAAGACAAGCTTCCAGAACATCTGGCAGTGAAGACAGTGGGACTTGACCACAGGAGAGCTGCAGCACTATAGGAAACATAGACTCTGTGCTTAAAGATGCACAAGAAATATCATGCTCTGAGTGCCAGCACAGAGGCAGTGCTTTGAAAGGAGCCTAGAAAAACCCACTTGCTGGTCCTGGAGAGCCTTCTGGAGAAGAAGAAAGCAACTGGAACTACCCCTGGGGACCCCGACACTGGTAGGAGACATTTTGGGGAGCTCATTCTACCATGAGGACATTGGTGCTGGTGAGGGCCATTCTGGAGTCTTCCCTAGCCTATTACTGCTAAGGGAGTATGTCCCCACCAGCAGGCCAGGGCAAGCCCCGAGTCCTCCAAAGCAGGATGGCTATCTTATAAGGCAGGGTCTGACAGTCAGTTGGGGTGGGGCTAGCCCCACTTACCACTGCATCCACAGTAGTCAGCCCTATCACAGCAGATGGATATATGTAGCCCAGAGTATAGCTCTGGTGGCTAGATAGGGGTGTGCCTCATTAAACCTCATGGACCTCACAAGACCTCCTAAGACCTCTCTTCCATAGGATAGAATTTCATAGGATCAGAGGATCGAACCTCATGGGACGTCTCTTACATACTGCCATTTTTCCAAATCAGGAAACAACCCACCTACCTGGAA
The DNA here is from genome assembly GCF_027580195.1 of Bos mutus. NCBI lineage: Eukaryota > Metazoa > Chordata > Mammalia > Artiodactyla > Bovidae > Bos > Bos mutus. The sequence continues at coordinate 29,328,916 of NC_091621.1, read as the reverse complement.
GTGAAAGTTGCTCAGTCGTTCCAACTCTTTGCAACCCACGGACTATACAGTCCATGGAATTTTCCAGGCCAGAATACTGGGGTGGGTAGCCTTTCCCTTCTTCAAGGGATCTTCCCAACCCAGGTCTCCCACATTGCAGGTGGGTTCTTTACCAGCTGAGCCACAATCAGGAAACAACCCACCTACCTAATACATACAAATAAACACAGAGAATGAGGTAAAATGAGGCAACAGAGGAATATGTTCCAAATGCAGGAATAAGATATAACCTCAGAAAAAGAACTTTTAAAAGTGGCAAAAGCAAGCTACAAATATTTAAAGGTAAATATTTAAAGGTAATATGATCATGAGATCAACAAACTCAAGAGAAGGATGGATGAACAAAGTGAGAATTTTAACAAAGGATTAGAAAACATGAAGAACCAAACAAAGCTGAAGAATACAAGAGCTGAAAGAAAAAATACACTAGAAGGAATCCACAGTAGAGTAGATGGTACAGAAGGCTTCCCTGGTGGTTTGGCAGTGAAGAATACACCTGCAGTGCAGGAGACAGAGGTTTGATCCCTGATTTGGAAAGATCCCCTGGAGAAGGAAATGGCAACCCACTCCAGTAATCTTGCTGGGGAAATCCCATGGACAGAGGAGCCTGGGGCACGGGGGCTATAATCCATGCAGTTGCAAAGAGTTGGAAATGACTTAGTGACTAAACAACAACAAAACGATACAGAAGAACAGATCAGTGAGTGACCTGGAAGACAGAGTAGTGAAAATCACCCAAACTGAACAGAAAAAATAATAATATTTTTTGAAAATGAGGATAGTTTAAGGGACTTCTGGGACAACATCAAGCAAACTAACATTTGCATTTTAGGAGTCTTAGAAGGAGAAGAAAGAGAGAAGTGGGGCAAACTTATTTGAAGAAATATTAGCTAAAAACAGCCTTAACTATAAAAGGAAACAAACATCTAAGTACAAGAATCACAAAGTCCCAATAAAAGGAATCCAAAGAAGTTCACGCTAAGAGACACTGTGATTAAAATGGCTAAAAGACAACTTTCTCATACCATAAACTCAAAATGTAAGACCTGAAACCTTAGAACTCCTAGAAGAAATCACAGGCAGTATGCTCTCTGACACGGATCTTAACAACACTTCTTTTGGATAAGGCTTCTCAGGCAAGGGAAACAAAAGAAAAACTAACAAATGGGACTACACCAAACTAAAGAGCTTGTGCACAACAACAAAAAGCCTACTGAATGGGAGACGATATTGCTAGTGATATATGTGACAAGGGGTTAATATCCAAAATACACAAAGAACTTCTACAACTCAACATCAAAAACAAACAAAAACCCTGATTAAAAAATGGGCAGAGGACTTGAACAGACACTTTTCCAAAGAAAACATGGCCAATAGGCACATGAAAAGATGCTTGACATCATTAATCATCAGGGAAATGCAAACCAAAACCACAATGAGATGTCACCTTGGTAAATCTAAGTAAGTGTTTCCCTGCGTTCTGTGAGCCACTCTAGCAAATCAAGCCTGACGTGGAGGTCATAGAAACCTGATTTGTAGCCAAGTCAGATCCCAAGTATAGTTAAAGCTATGATTTTTTCCAGTAGTCATGTATAGATGGGAGAAGGCAATGGCACCCCACTCCAGTACTCTTGCCTGGAAAATCCCATGGATGGAGGAGCCTGGTAGGCTGCAGTCCATGGGGTCACTAAGAGTCAGGCACGACTGAGCAACTTCACTTTCACTTTTCACTTTCATGTATTGGAGAAGGAAATGGCAACCCACTCTAGTGTTCTTGCCCGGAGAATCCCAGGGGCAGAGGAGCCTGGTGGGCTGCCATCTATGGGGTCGTACAGAGTCGGACATGACTGAAGCAACTTAGCAGCAGCAGCAGCATGTATGGATGTGAGAGTTGGAGCATAAAGAAAGCTGAAATTGTGGAGCTGGAAAGTGCCTTGGACAGCAAGGAGATCAAACCAGTCAATCCCAAAGGAAATCAACCCTGAATATTCATTGGAAGAACTGAAGCTGAAGCTCCAATACTTTGGCCACCTGATGCAAAGAGCCAACTCACTGGAAAAGACCCTGGTGCTGGGAAAGATTGAGGGCAAGAGGAGAAGGGGGTGACAGACGATGGGATGGTTGGATGGCATCACTGACTCAATGGACATGAGTTTGAGCAAACTCCAGGAGATAGTGAAGGACAGGGAAGCCTGGAGTGCTGCAGTTCATGGGGCTGACTTAGAGACTGAACAACAACAATAGAGCCCAGCTAGTGCTAGTGGCAAAGAACCTGCCTGTCAACACTGGAGGCTTAAGAAACGTGGGTTCGATCCTTGGGTTCAGAAGGTCCCCTGGAAGAAGGCATAGCAACCTACTCCAGTATTTTTGCTTGGAGAATCCCATGAACAGAGGAGCTGGTGGGCTACGGTCCATAGGGTTGCAAAGAGTTGGACACGACTAAAGCGACTTAGCATGCACACACAGAAACTGTGGGTAACCTAGTTCAGTTTAGTTCAGTTCAGTTCAGTCACTCAGTTGTGTCTGACTCTTTGCAACCCTAAGAACCGCAACACGCCAGGCCTCTCTGTCCATCACCAACTCCCGGAGTTTACCCAAACTCATGTCCATTGAGTCAGTGATGCCATCTAACCATCTCATCCAGACTGGAAAAGGTCAGTTTTCATTCCAATCCCAAAGAAAGGCCATGTCAAAGAATGCTCAAACTACCACCCAGTTGCACTCATCTCACACGCTAGTAAAGTAATACTCAAAATTCTTGAGTATTACTCAAGGCTTCAGCAATATGTGAGTTGTGAACTTCCAGATGTTCAAGGTGGTTTTAGAAAAAGCAGAGGAACCAGAGATCAAATTGCCAACATCCAATGGATCATCAAAAAAGCAAGAGTTCCAGAAAAGCATCTATTTCTGCTTTATTGACTATGCCAAAGCCTTTGACTGTGTGGATCACAATAAATTGTGGAAAATTCTGAAAGAGATGGGCATACCAGACCACCTGATCTGCCTCCTGAGAACCTGTATGCAGGTCAGGAAGCAACAGTTAGAACTGGACATGGAACAACAGACTGGTTCCAAATAGGAAAAGGAACACATCAAGGCTGTATATTGTCACCCTGCTTATTTAACTTATATGCAGAGTACATCATGAGAAATGCTGGGCTGGAAGAAGCACAAGCTGGAATCAACATTGCCGGGAGAAATACCAATAACCTCAGATATGCAGATGACAGCATACTTATGGCGAAAGTGAAGAAGAACTAAAGAGCCTCTTGATGAAAGTGAAAGAGGAGACTGAAAAAGTAAGACCTACTAATAATTGGTATCTGAAGCGGTGTAGAAGCCATCTGGTGCAATTGAGCCCTTAACCTTTGGGCTCTGACTCTGTCTCCAAGTATATAGTGTCAGAACTGAGTTATTAATAAATTGTAGGACACCAGCTGGTATGGTGGAAAATTGCTTGATGTGGGGAAAAACCCACATACATTTGGTTGTCAGAAGTGAAATTTTTGTATGAAGAATAAAGGAGACACACAGGAAGGAGACTGAACTGAGATTTTCTATTAAAGCTTCAAACCAAGGCTATACCCAAGTTTCCTAGCTTGGAGAAGTCAATCCACAGAAAACAACAACACAGATTCAAAATCTTTAGAAACTTGGGGCAATTTAAAAGCTTTAGAATTGAAGAGAGGCTCACAGCCATTCATTGTAAAAGATAATTACACTTAATACTATCTACAGATTACAATAGTATGTTTCCTATTGCTGCTCTAACAAATTTAGCAGCTTTAAGGAGCCTGGTGGGCTACAGTCTACGGGGTCGAAAAGAGTCAGACTCGACTGAGTGACTTCACTTTCACTTTGGCTTCCCTGGTGGCTCAGATGGTAAAGCGTCTGCCTGCGATGCAGGAGACCCAGGTTCGATCCCTGGGTTGGGAAGATTCCCTGGAAAAGGACATGGCAACCCACTCCATTACTCTTGCCTGGAAAGTCCCATGGACGAAGGAGCCTGGTAGGCTAGAGTCCATGGGGTCGCAAAGAGTCAGACACGACTGAGCGACTTCACTCACTTCAAACAATGCAAATTCATTCTCTTCTAGTTCTGCAGGTTAGAAGTTTGAACTCTGATTCACTGTGCTGAAATGGAGGTGTTAGCAGAGCTGTTCCTTCTGAAGGCTCTGGAGAGAATCTGTTTCTTTGCCTTTTCCAGTTTCTAGAGGTTCACCGCATTCCTTGGCTCCTGGCCCCTTCTCAGCATCATTCCAATCTCTTGCTTCCATTGTCACATCTTATGCTACTCCTCAGATCTTCCATCTCTCTCTTATAAAGACCCTGTCCGTTCAGATCTACCCAGATAATGCAAATAAACCTTTCATCTCAAGATCCTTTACTTAACTGCATCTGTGAAGTCCCTTTTACTATACAAGGTAACATAAGGTAACAAGGTAAGGTACCATAAATCCATGGAGACTAGGATGTGGACATCTTCACATGTATGTGTGCTAAGTCACTTCAATCGTGTCCAGCTCTTTGTGACCCCATGGGCTGTAACCCTTTAAACCCCTCTGTCCATGGCATTCTCCAGGCAAGATACTGGAATGGGTTCCTATGTCCTCATCCAGGGGATCTTCCTGATCCAGGGATGGAACCCACATTGCTTACGTCTCCTGCACGGGCAGGCGGGTTCTTTACCACTAGTGCCACCTGGGAAGTGCTGTGGATATCTTTGGGGGCCATTATTTAGACAATTACATAAATTTTCTATTCCTTACGCCAATTAGTCATTCAGAATTCAATCATCAACAGAAGGAACTTTTTAAAAAGGCAAGGGAGTACTTCCCTGGAGATTCAATGGTTAAGACTTCAATGCAGGGAGCGTGGGTTCGATTCCTGGTCGGGGAACTAGGATCCCATGTGTCATGTGACACAGTCAAAAAACAAAAGTTGAAAACAAGACAAAAAAACTAAAGAATAAATTCTTTTCTAATATCCCAACTTGAATTATTAGAAAAATCTACTTTTTTCATTTTTTTCAACATTTGCTCTTTCATGACAAAGGCATTTAACATACAAAACACACATGACCAAAGATATTACAAAACACTTCTCTTTCCTTCATCCACACCATTTTCCTGCACTGTTTTCTCCTAAAGTTCCACCACATCCCTCAATACCCGCTGTTCCTAGTCATATCATTAACAGAGCTCCAAAAATTTCAATCCTCCACTTTAATCCTCCCTAAGAAACTGCCTCCTTATTTTTTATAAACTTTATTTTCTCTTAATAATACATTAATATAATACTACATTAACTAATACATTAATAATAATAAAATAATACATCTTTTCTATTTTCCTTTCAACTTTACACTTTATCAAAAGTGTCCAAAGATTCTTGATTCTTTACTCAGTCTTTCATGAAACAATGTCATGAGTAATTCTCTGTATTAATTTTAACTATAATGCCATACCACATTATAAATTTGACCCTCTTGAACATTTTCTCCATTATCTTTCCTTCAAATCTTTTCAAAGCTCTGAATTTTAAAACTGAGGTAGAATTTCCAGAGAAATTCAGAGATAATAAGTGCATAAGTTTAATCATGTCATGTTAATATTGTTGATTTCTGGTCCTTTTGCCTCTATTTTATAAAAACAGTTTCATAATTTCTATCCAATCAATTCTTAAAAGCATGCATTCTTCCATACAATTATTTTTCTCATATTTAACGATTTAATCTCATATTAAACAGATTTTAATCAGAAATGGGGAAGTTGAAGAGTGGACCTTTATGTTCCCAAAGGAAGTCTCTCAGAACCTATTTTCTATTTCAGCAATGCCTACTCCTGGAAAGAAATCCTTAGAAATTAGAAATGTTGATTTACAATACCAAAGCTCAAAATGCTCTTTGGCTTTTCAATTCCTTATTTAGAGTAACTAATACTTTTTAAAATAATTTTTTGATGTGGGCTATTTTAAAAACCTTTATTAAGTTTGTTACAATATAGATTGTAATGCAGAGACATTACTTTGCCAACAAAGGTTCATTTAGTCAAGGCTAGGGTTTTTCCTGTGGTCATGTATGGATGTGAGAGTTGGACTGTGAAGAAGGCTGAGTGCCAAAGAATCGATGCTTTTGAACTGTGGTGTTGGAGAAGACTCTTGAGAGTCCCTTGGACTGCAAGGAGATCCAACTGGTCCATTCTGAAAGAGATCAGCCCTGGGATATCTTCGGAAGGAATGATGCTAAAGCTGAAACTCCAGTACTTTGGCCACCTCATGCGAAGAGCTGACTCATTGGAAAAGACTCCGATGCTGAGAGGGATTGGGGGCAGGAGGAGAAGGGGACGACAGAGGATGAGATGGCTGGATGGCATCACTGACTCGATGGACGTGAGTCTGGGTGAACTCCGGGAGTTGGTGATGGACAGGGAGGCCTGGCGTGCGGCGATTCATGGGGTCGCAAAGAGTCAGACACGACTGAGTGACTGAACTGAACTGAACTGAACTGATATTTCGGTTTTTTGGTGTGTGGCATGTGAGATCTTAGTTCCTTGATGAGGGATCAAACCCACACCCATTGCATTGGAAGGTGAAGTCTTAATCACTGGACTGCCAGGGAAATGCCTAGAGTAACTAATTCTCAAACATCAAAAGATGCTTGTTGTGATCTAGCATGCCTGAGCATTCAGTGATACAAACAAGACTTCCTAGCAAGCCAGGGACTGGGAGGGACTAAAAACAATAGTACTGATTAACCAGGATATCTCAATATTCCTCCTGCTGACAGATAACAGGACTCTTTAGTCATTTTGTGAAGCCAATACCAAAGTAGAAAGATAAGCTTTCTTTATAGAAAAGGCTGTAAACGTTATATTAAAAAAAAAATCACAGATTTTATTAAGTGCCTTTTTCTCAAAATCTTCAAAAACAGGGTAGAGGCTCCCCTTTGAAATGAAATAAAATGATTTCCAAAGGCCTACAATTGAGCTAGTGTCTCCCAGGCCATCTGATTTCGTGATTCTGAGATCTTCATATTCAAACTTACTCCATTGTTTCAGGTAAAGGAAGACTTGGTTGCACCCAGCATAGTAACTGCACACCTAAAAAAGGACTCTTTTGAAAGATGACTTTAACAGCCATACTTTGTATCATTTCCCTAAGCTGAATCATATTCACAGCCCTCCCTCCAGGCAAAGAGGACATGAAAAGTAGCAGGAGACAGAATCTCAGATCACACACTTGCAACGTGGGTGTGAGAAACCGTTTCCAGGGAGAAGATGACAAACATTCTGATGCACCCGAGATATGCATATAAGCAGGGATCCCATCGGGTATTTGTAAGGCTGGCAAGAGCCTCAGAATTTGGTTCTCAAGGAAATGAGGCAGGTAAGGAATCTCCCCAAATGTCAATGTGTCTTCTTCCCATCTGAACACTGCTGGGCATACTGTATACAGTTTGAACTGTGGCATTTAAAGGGAGGTAGAGAAACATTGCCCCCATGATTTCTGATATACAATCAAGATGGCAGGGGTTCCTTAACTAGCAAAACTGAAGTAGAGGCAGAGCAACGAGGGCTCACTCACCCACCTTCAGTTCGAATGCAAACGCCCCCACAAAGCGTGATCTCGGTACGTCTGCCCCACTCAACAAAGCCTGGATTTTCTTCCAGTGGTTCCCACACCTAGAAGAGCGTGACACTGAGCTAAGCTCAAAATGAAAGCTCGGTAAATGTCAATGGAATAAGAAGGGAGTGAAGATCCAGCAACACAGAGTTTCAATTAAGCAAATCTGGGGGGACGGGGGGAATGGGGGGGATGGGGAGATGGGGGGCGGGATCCTAGACTTCATGGGAATTCTTTCAAAGGCCATGTACATTTGTTTGGAATTATAAATACCATCCATGTAGTTGCATAAACAGTCAAGTGTATTTGCTTGTATTTTTACCAACTGTGCCAACTATTTTCAGATAATTTCCAAGAGTGATCGTGTACGCTATGCTTTTTGTCATCACAAAATTTCTTTTCTTCTCTTCGTGCTTGGTTATTTAAAAATCTATCTCTAGACTGTCCAACCAACACATGTGCACGTAACTGCTGTCACTGGTGGTTCCTGTTCCCTCGACTCATCTGCTCCACCCTGCTTGGTCGCATTAGCCTTCCTGAGAAGCCTACCAGTGCTGCTGTTCCTATGACGCTGCTTCAGGACTAGCATGCTTGGAAATGCTGCCAGGACCTAATAAAGCCAATACCGGATGAGCCCAAGCAGATGAACAGACACTTTTCTTTTTCCAAACCTCGGAAGAAGATCCTGTAACTCATTTCACAACTTACTCTCAGGAAATCACTATTAATGTCTGATTAGGTGAAGTCCAATTCCCTGTAATTAGATCCTCAGTGAAGAAAAATCAGCCAGTCACCACAATTTCTTTTCCTTTCCACCCCTCTCCCATCAGCCTGGCTTCATTATTTTGGCAGTTTTGAAGAGAGGATCTGAAAAATACATCCTGGGTGGGGGAAGACTGAACTGCATGTCTTTCTGATTATTACGAAAGCTCGAAGGAAACAGGGTTACCGCCTATTATAATATTGGCATTCTAGAAGTTTCCCAATTTAAATTCCCAATTTAAAAACCCATTTCATTAAAATGTATTATGCACTAAACAGTTATTTTTTTAATTGAATAATTCAAAGAGGATCTATACTTCGCTGCTGCATGTAGGAAAAGAGAAACAGGCTAGCATTTCTATCAAGGCTAGCAATGATTCCTTCAACCCAACCCCTAAATTATACAGTAAAGAGTACATGAATAATAGCTTTACATTCTGTTTTGTTGCAGTCTGTAATGCAGTTATTTTTCTTGGTAAAAGTGCACTGAAGAGATATTGTAATACTTCAGCCCAGTAAAATTAGCTAAATTAATTGTCAAGCTCTTTTCCTAACTAGTAAATTGTTTACTATATATATATATATGTTTGGAGGACAAAAGGTTTATAAAGAAGTGTGTATAACAATGAAAGTGATGACTTACAGTACAATCATAGAATTTTTTAAACTTGAGAAATTAAAAAGACCCTATCAGGCAATCATAAAGTCTCTCTTGGATGTGCCAGTAACTTAACTTTACCTTGGTAGCAGGTGATATTCAAGATTCAAGAAAGTACACATACATAGCCATCAGACTATTGGACTGAACATGATAAAGAGTTTGAAAATCACTAAAAATTTTCAGCATGAGTATTCCTAAGGAAATCTGTTTTCTTTTCTTCTGCCACAAGACTAATATTAACGTCCCAGAGAGGAGGGCACCCCTTCAGCTGGGGTCCTGCAGTGATAAAGGCAGGGGTTGAAGCTGCATGGGACCCCAGACAGACAGGTACCGTGAGCAGAAGATAAACTCTCATTGTTAAAAGCTACTGAGATTTTCAGGTTGCTATCCCAGCACAATTTAGCCTCAGCTGACTGAACGGCACAGGTACAGGTTGGGGATCCTAAAATTTCACCAAGTAAACTAGCGCTCTCTTAATCTCAAACACAGTTTGCAGGTGCACATCTGAGTATCTTAAATGAATTTCCCGGTACTCTGTCCCCTTCCATTCAGCCATTCAACAACACTGGCAGTAGCCACAGTGTGGCCAGCCCCAGGGCGGTGCCTGTGTGTCGGTTCTCATGAGTTAGCGGTAGGCCTGTGGGCTGAACACTGTCTGCTCCTGTATTCTCATTGACCGATGCCAGGCACACACTCCAGGTGCTCTGTAAATGTTTGTTGTTTGTTTACTGTTGAGATATATTTCAAAATGCATTTGTACAAATGCAGAGGCGATAAAAGGGAAGGAGGACTTCCATGTGTCTGGGGAAATAGAAGTATCTTTTGAGCAAACACAAAAGGAGTATGGAGTACAAGTTTCTTGGCAGAGGACCCAGCACATACAAAGGCACAATTTCCTTTGTCTGCCACGTCAGATTATTTTGCCACCAACAGTACAATTAAAGGATGTTATAATTGCAATGTCACTGATAAGATTCCATGGAGTACCTGATGTTATCCGACCTCAGTATGGGCTAGAATCCTGGCTGATGTCAGCAGGTGAATAGCAGAGTGCATAAGAGCCTGGGCCACAGAGGGAGACTGCATAGGTTTGAATCCTGGTTCTGCTACTTGCAGCTGTGTGATATGTGCAAATTGCCTTACTGCTCTGTGTTTCATTCCTTTATGCAGAATACGAAAACTATGAAAACAATGCTTTATATGGATGCTGTGCAGATTTAATGAGATTCAATGTGTAAAGCACCTAAACTGTTTCTGGAACAGAGTAAGCACTATATTAAGGCATTGTACTATTGGGTAAGGACAGAGGGCCAGATTATCAGGGAAATAGTCACATCTCTGCCTGTGACTCAGTATTTTCCAGCATTTTTATCAATAACTTGCATAAGGAAATTGAAGTCATTTAGATTTACAATTAGAATAACATTTTTCAATAGAAGAAATAACAACTGTATTCCAGAATCAAGATTTAAAATAATCGTAAAAGAATGGAACAAACAGGAAAACAGCAATGGTATGTATTTATATAGATATAAAATTCTTGCACTGAAATTCAGAACATCTTTCTTACAGAGAAATGTTAGAAATGAGGATAGGGAGAGACTTCAAGAGTAGCATGTATAAAATAGATGTGGGTCAAGTAAGTTTGATTAATCATAAGCTCTGTATGAATCAACAGTGTGTTGTTGCTGCCAAAATAATAATAATGCCACGTCAGGCCTCATTAACTGAGTTTTAGTCTCTAGATTGAACAATGGGGGCAGAAATGCTTTGCCTTCCTCTGTACAGGCCAGCTCAAAGCAATAGTAGGAACAGCATCACAAGCGGTGAGAACAAGTCTATTCTCCACAGCAATGGCATGTGGAATGGAGGACGCCTTAGGTCTGAGGGTCAAGGACTCGGGTTCAGATCCTTACTCTGCTCCTCCCAGGTAGTATGACCTTAAACGCTGTTTCTTCTTCTGTAAAATTCAAATAATATGGTCTACCTTCCTTCCAAGACCATAGTGTTAACCAAGATGAAGTTTTTGTGTGTGTGTGGTTAAAACATACATGTATATACATACATATATATATATGGGGGCTTCCCAGGTGGCATTAGCGGTAATGACCCTGCCTGCCAATGCAGGAGACATAAAGAGACACGGGTTCAATACCTGGGTCAGGAAGACTCCCTGGAGGAGCACATGGCAACCCACTTCAGTATTCTTGCCTGGAGAATCCCGTGGACAGAGGAGCCTGGTGGGCTACAGTCCATAGGGTTGCAAACAGTTGGACATGACTGAGCGACTAACACTTTACTTTATAAACACACATATATATGTGTTATATATATATATATACACACACACAATCTGCCTGCAACACGGGAGAACCTGGGTTCAATCCCTGGATTAGGAAGACCCCCTGGAGGAGGGCATGGCAACCCACTCCACTATTCTTGCCTGGAGAATCCCCATGGAAGGAGGAGCCTGGTGGGTTACAGTCCATGGGGTCGAAAAGAGTCTGACAACTGAGTGACTAAACACATATATACATACATGATAAAATTTGCCATTTTAAGTATACAATTTAGTGGCATTAACTCAATGGACAATGCTGTACAATCATCACCATTATCTATTTCCAAACAGAAGCTCTGTAACCATTAAGCAATGAGTCCCCTTTTCCTCTTCCCCCCAGTCCTTGATAAACTCTAACCTATCCATCTCTACTTATGTGCCTATTCTAGGTATTTCCTTAAATGAATTATGGACAACTAAAGACATTGGATGGAGAAGGCAATGGCACCCCACTCCAGTACTCTTGCATGGAAAATCCCATGGACGGAGGAGCCTGGTGGGCTGCAGTCCATGGGGTCGCAAAGAGTCGGACACGACTGAGCGACTTCACTTTCACTTTTCACTTTCATGCATTGGAGAAGGAAATGGCAACCCACTCCAGTGTTCTTGCCTGGAGAATCCCAGGGATGGGGGAGCCTGGTGGGCTGCCGTCTATGAGGTCTCACAGAGTCGGACACAACTGAAGTGACTTAGCAGTAGCAAGGACATTGGGAAATGGAGTGGCTTGCTTCAGGGGAGGTGACATATACTATCACCAAGTTGTTAGAGAATGGTAAATATTAATACCTTCCAAAAAATGGCCAGGGAGTCACTCTGGGTTGTAATAAATGGCTAGAAGATGTCACCTAGATTTGACACCCTCTACATGTAGGTGTTGCAAGAGGGCATCAGAGGGCAGACACACTAAACCATACTCACAGAAAACTAGTCAGTCTAATCACACTAGGACCACTTGTCTAACTCAATGAAACTAAGCCATGCCCGTAGGGCAAGCCAAGATGGGTGGGTCATGGTGGAGAGATCTGAGAGAATGTGGTCCACTGGAGAAGGGAATGGCAAACCACTTCAGTATTCTTGCCTTGAGAACCCCAAAAACAGTATGAAAAGGCAAAATAATAGGATACTGAAAGAGGAACTCCTGAGGTCAGTAGGTGCCCAATATGCTACTGGAGATCAGTGGAGAAATAACTCCAGAAAGAATGAAGGGATGGAGCCAAGGCAAAAACAATACCCAGCTGTGGATGTGACTGGTGATAGAAGCAAGGTCCGATGCTGTAAAGAGCAATATTGCATAGGAACCTAGAATGTCAGGTCCATGAATGAAGGCAAATTGGAAGTGGTCAAACAAGTGATGGCAAGAGTGAATGTTGACATTCTAGGAATCAGCGAACTCAAATGGACTGGAATGGGTGAATTTAACTCAGATGACCATTATATCTAGTACTGCCGGCAGGAATCCCTCAGAAGAAATGGAGTAGCCATCATGGTCAACAAAAGAGTCCGAAATGCAGTACTTGGATGCAATCTCAAAAATGACAGAATGATCTCTGTTCATTCCCAAGGCAAACCATTCAATATCACAGTAATCCAAATCTATGCCCCAACCAGTAACGCTGAAGAAGCTGAAGTTGAACGGTTCTATGAAGCCCTACAAGACCTTTTAGAACTAACACCCAAAAAAGATGTCCTTTTCATTATAGGGGACTGGAATGCAAAAGTAGGAAGTCGAGAAACACCTGGAGTAACAGGCAAATTTGGCCTTGGACTAGGGAATGAAGCAGGGCAAAGACTAAAAGAGTTTTGCCAAGAAAATGCACTGGTCATAACAAACACCCTCTTCCAACAACACAAGAGAAGCCTCTATACATGGACATTACCTGATGGTCAACACCAAAATCAGATTGATTATATTCTTTGCAGCCAAAGATGGAGACGCTCTATACAGTCAGCAAAAACAAGACCAGGAGCTGACTGTGGCTCAGACCATGAACTCCTTATTGCCAAATTCAGACTTAAATTGAAGAAAGTAGGGAAAACCACTAGACCATTCAGGTATGACCTAAATCAAATCCCTTATGATTATACAGTGGAAGTGAGAAATAGATTTAAGGGCCTAAATCTGATAGATAGAGTGCCTGATGAACTACGGAATGAGGTTCATGACATTGTACAGGAGACAGGTATCAAGATCATCCCCATGGGAAAGAAATGCAAAAAAGCAAAATGGCTGTCTGAGGAGGCCTTACAAATAGCTGTGAAAAGAAGAGAAGCGAAAAGCAAAGAAGAAAAGGAAAGATATAGGCATCTGAATGCAGAGTTCCAAAGAATAGCAAGAAGAGATAAGAAAGCCTTCTTCAGCTATCAATGCAAAGAAATAGAGGAAAACAACATAATGATCTAGAAAGACTAGAGATCTCTTCAAGAAAATGAGAGATACCAAGGGAACATTTCATGCAAAGATGGGCTCGATAAAGGACAGAAATGGTATGGACCTAACAGAAGCAGAAGATATTAAGAAGAGATGGCAAGAATACACAGAAGAACTGTACAAAAAAGATCTTCACAACCCAGATAATCACGATGGTGTGATTACTGACCTAGAGCCAGACATCCTGGAATGTGAAGTCAAGTGGGCCTTAGAAAGCATCACTACGAACAAAGCTAGTGGAGGTCATGGAATTCCAATTGAGCTATTTCAAATCCTGAAAGATGACGCTGTGAAAGTGCTGCACTCAATAGGCCAACAAATTTGGAGAACTCAGCAGTGGCCACAGGACTGGAAAAGGTCAGTTTTCATTCCAATCCCAAAGAAAGGCAATGCTAAAGAATGCTCAAACTACCGCACAATTGCACTCATCTCACACGCTAGTAAAGTAATGCTCAAAATTCTCTAAGCCAGGCTTCAGCAATATGTGAACTGTGAACTTCCTGATGTTCAAGCTGGTTTTAGAAAAGGCAGAGGAACCAGAAATCAAATTGCCAGCATCTGCTGGATCATGGAAAAGGCAAGAGAGTTCCAGGAAAACATCTACTTCTGCTTTATTGACTATGCCAAAGCCTTTGACTGTGTGGATCACAATAAACTGTGGAAAATTCTTCAAGAGATGGGAATACCAGACCACCTGATCTGCCTCTTGAGAAATCTGTATGCAGGTCAGGAAGCAACAGTTAGAACTGGACATGGAACAACAGACTGGTTCCAAATAGGAAAAGGAGTACGTCAAGGCTGTATATTGTCACCCTGCTTATTTAACTTATATGCAGAATATAATGCTGGAATTATATTCCAGAGGAATGCTGGACTGGAAGAAACACAAGCTGGAATCAAGATTGCCGGGAGAAATATGAATAACCTCAGATATGCAGATGACACCACCCTTATGGCAGAAAGTGAAGAGGAACTGAAGAATTGACTCTGATGCTGGGAAAGACTGGAAAAGACTCTGATGCTGGGAGGGATTGGGGGCAGGAGGAGAAGGGGACGACAGAGGATGAGATACCTGGATGGCATCAGTGACTCAATGGACGTGATTCTGAGTGAACTCCAGGAGTTGGTGATGGACAGGGAGGCCTGGCGTGCTGCGATTCATGGCGTCGCAAAGAGTCGGACATGACTGAGTGACTGAAATGAACTGAACTGAACTGAACATCAGTTCAGTCGCTCAGTCATGTTCAACTCTTTTTGAGCCCATGGACTGCAGCATGCCAGGCTTTCTTGTCCATCACCAATTCCCAGAGCTTACAAAAACTCATGTCCATTGAGTCGGTGAGGCCATCCAACCATCTCATCCTCTGTCGTCCCCTTCTCCCCGCCTTCAATCTTTCCCAGCATCAGGGTCTTTTCAAATGAGTCAGCTCTTTGCATCAGGTGGCCAAAGTATTGGAGTTTCAGCTTCAGCATCAGTCCTTCTAATTCAGGACTGATTTCCTTTAGAATGGACTGGTTGGATCTCCTTGCAGTCCAAGAGACTCAAGAGTCTTCTCCAACACCACAGTTCAAAAGCATCAATTCTTCAACGCTCAGCTTTCTTTATAGTCCAACTTTCACATCCATACATGACTAATGGAAAAAACATAGCTTTGACAAGATGGACCTTTATTGGCAAAGTAATGTCTCTGCTTTTAATATGCTGTCTAGGTTGGTCATAGCTGTTCTTCCAAGGAGAAAGCGCCTTTTAATTTCATGGGTGCAGGCACCATCTGAACTGATTTTGGAGCCCCCAAATAAGGTCTCTCACCATTTCCGCTGTTTCCCCATCTATTTGTCATGAAGTAATGGGACTGGATGCCATGATCTTTGTTTTCTGAATGTTGAGTTTTAAGCCAACTTTTTCACTCTCCTCTTTCACTTTCATCAAGAGGCTCTTCAGTTCCTCTTCGCTTTCTGCTATAAGGGTGGTGTCATCTGCATATCTGAGGTTATTGATATTTCTCCTGATAATCTTGATTCCAGCTTGTGCTTCATCCAGCCCAGCATTTCGGCATATAAATTAAATAAGCAGGGTGACAATATACAGCCTTCACATACTCCTTTCCCAATTTGGAACCAATCTGTTGCTCCATGTCCAGTTCTAACTGTTGCTTCTTGACCTGCATACAGATTTCTCAGGAGGCAGGTCAGGTGATCTGGTATTCCCATCTCTTGAAGAATTTTCCACCATTTGTTGTGATCCACACATTCAAAGGCTTTGGCATAGTCAATAAAGCAGAAGTAGATGTTTTTCTGGAACTCTCTTGCTTTTTTGAAGATCCAGTGGATGTTGGCAGTTTGATCTCTGGTTCCTCTGCCTTTTCTAAATACACCTTGAACATCTGGAAGTTCATGGTTCACATACTGTTGAAGCCTGGCTTGGAGAATTTTGAGCATTACTTTGCTGGCATGTGAGATGAGTGCAATTGTGCGGAAGTCTGAGCATTCTTTGGCATTGCCTTTCTTTGGGATTGGAATGAAAACTGACCTTTTCCAGTCTTGTGCCCACTGCTGAGTTTTCCAGATTTGCTGGCATATAGAGTGCAGAACTTTCACAGCATCATCTTTTAGGATTTGAAATAGCTCAACTGGAATTCCATCACCTCCACTAGCTTTGTTCGTAGTGATGCTTCCTAAGGCCCACTTGACTTCACATTCCAGGATGTCTTGCTCTAGGTGAGTGATCATACCATCATAGTTATCTGGGTCATAAAGATCTTTTTTGTAAAATTCTTCTGTGTATTCTTGCCACCTCTTCTTAAGATCTTCTGCTTCTGTTAGTAAGAGGCTTATTCTGCCCCCATTTTGTCCAGGATGAAACTGAGGCAAGAGCTCTTCAGTAAGTAGCCCAAGGTCATCCGCCGAGTCACGAAGAGAGCTATGGATAGAACTCAAGTCTCCTGACGCACAGCCCTGCCCTGCATTCCACCCTCTGACGGCACTGCACTCTGTGACCTACTTGTCCTTTGGTTCCTGTAGTTTTCCTCCCAAATACCCTCAGGGCTTTGTTTAATAGCTGCATAAACTGTCTTAAATGAAAAGTGATTTAATAACATCAAATTCTTGACTTTACTGCCATGATGATAAAAACTGTTAGGAGATGAATTTGCAAGCATTAAGAACACTTTGAATAACCATCAGAAAACAGACTCTCAAATTTATATCCTAAGTAATGTACGGCCATTTGGGTGTCAGATTTTGGAAGAACACTGAAATGAATTCCATACATATTCTATAGCATGCTGGAGAAACCACAGAAATCATTGTTTCTCTTTTAAAAAGTACAGGTTTTGAGACCAAACAGAGCTTTCAATTCTGATGTAATCTCTCTTAATATGGAACCAGACACAAATGTACACAGAAAAGAATACAGATTCATTGCTTTAGTTTTTAAGACTCAAGATGTATCATTGGACTTAACGTCTAAAAAGAAAGCCATATTCCTTAAAAAGAAAACTTTCAAATCAGTCTCTTATTTAATGAAAGATTATAAGAAATATTTTTCAGAGTAAACAGAAAACAAAAGTAAAAAGCTCTATTAAAAATTAAATTTTTGTTAAATAAGTCTGCTGCTGCTACTGCTGCTAAGTCGCTTCAGTAGTCTATGACTCTGTGTGACCCCATAGACGGCAGCCCACTAGGCTCCCCCATCCCTGGGATTCTCCAGGCAAGAACACTGGAGTGGGTTGCCATTTCCTTCTCCAATGCATGAAAGTGAAAAGTGAAAGTGACGTCACTCAGTCATGTCCGACTCTCAGCGACCCCATGGACTGCAGCCTACCAGGCTCCTCCATCCACGGGATTTTCCAGGCAAGAGTATTGGAGTGGGGTGCCATTGCCAAATAAGTCTAGTATTTAGTAATTCATCCAAAAGTCAATAAAATTTCCCTATAGAATTTATTCAAAATATCCTTTTCCACATTTATATGCACATTTCTCCCCATTTGTACCCTAACGTAACCTAATGGGTCTACTTGTAAAAAAATGAAAGGAAAGCTTAGAAGCCATTGGAACAATTAAATTCAACCATAAATATATTAAAACGAAATCTGGTAGATTCTCTGCCAGTTCAATGGTTAGGACTTGGTTCTTTCACTGTGGGGGCCAAAATTCAATCTTTGATTGGGGAACTAAGATCCTGCAAGACAAGTGGCATTGCCAAAAAAAGAAATCTGGTTTTAGAGCTTCATAAGTCAAAAACAGATGCAAAGACATAGCCCAAATCAACTATAACTGACCAATCATGTTTCACCATATTGGTTATAAATGCATTCAGAGACATATGTATAAGCATGTATTATTAATCTCACATAATAAGAAATCCAGAGGTAGGTGGGCCAGGGCAGGGGCAGCTACTCAACGATGGTGTGGGAAAGCTGGCTTTTTCTATCTTTTTGCTCTACCCTTCATAACGTATGCATGCCCACCTTGATGCATATCACCTCAAAGTTGCAATATGGCTTCTGCACTTCTGCCATCAAGCCACTTCTATCCACTTCTCTGCCAGGACAAAAGTAGTAGAAACAGGAGGGGATGGTGCTTATATTAGGAAAGCAAAAGTCTTCCCAGAGACCCCTAATTGATGTTGCCTCCAATACCCAGGACAGCAAACCAGAGTCGTGCCATGCATCCTGCTCTGAATCTGACTCCCAGTCATGCACAGGTGTATCTCTAAGTCTGTGAGCTCGACTTCCATACAGTCTTATACCCAATATCTCCTTCGCTTCTCCACTAATTCTGCCTTTGCTCAAGCTCTTTTCATCCCTTGTTTAGACTGACTCAATAATTTCCAAATTGTTTAACCTTATATCCTATCTATCTTCCACGCAGTCACAAGACTGGTCTCCCTAAATCACAAACGTGAATGTTGCTCCTCTACTGCATACAGAGTAAAGTCTAAGACCTCAGCATACCATAAAAGCAAAGCATTATCTGATTTACCCTCTTCAAGTTCATCTATCACTTTCCCCCTAAATGTACTTTCCAAGAATATGTAGAGCCTTACATTTCATTCAGTTGTCTATGACATTTCAAATCTTCATGCCTCTGAACATTCATTATTTTACCCGAAATCTCTTTCCTTCAGTTCAGTTCAGTCACTCAGTCTTGTCCAACTCTTTGTGACCCCAGGCACTGCAGCATGCCAGGCCTCTCTGTCCAGCACCAACTCCCAGAGCTTACTCAAACTCATATCCATCGAGTTGATGATGCCATCCAATCATCTTATCCTCTGTCATCCCCTTCTCCCACCTTCAATCTTTCCCAGCATCAGGGTCTTTTCAAATGAGTCAGTTCTTCACATCAGGTGGCCAAAGTATTAGTTTCAGCTTCAGCATCAGTCCTTCCAGTGAATAGTCAGGACTGATTTCCTTTAGGAATATTCAGGACCGATTTCCTTAGCCTTCATTTATCTGGAAAATTCCTACTCATTTTTTAAGAAAATACAATTCAGAAAATACTCATTTTTTAAGAAAATACAATTCAGAAAATACTCATTTTTTAAGAAAATACAATTCAGACTTTCCTTTATGAAGGCTTTTCTCTCTCTACTCCTTTTCTCCATTCGAGTAGGTCCAAGCACTATACTAGTGTGTGTGTGTGTAATGATGGCACTTAGCACTGAATATGTTACATTTCAATTGTTTGTTTACATGTTGGTCTTTCATAGTACTCAGTGAGTTCCCTGAAGACATAAACTGTCTTATTATCTTTGATTACCATCACCTGGTGTAAAGCTAGTCATTAATAAATACTTGAATAAAAGAGTAATAGGGTATGTGTGCTCAGGTGCTCAGTCGTGTCCAACTCTTTTCGATCCCATGGACTGTAGCCCACTGAATTCCTCAGTCCATGGAATTTTCCAGGCAAGAATATTGGAGTGGGTTGGCATTTCCTCCTCCAGGGGATCTTCCTGACCCAGGGATAGAACCCTTATCTCCTGCAAGTCTCCTACATTGGCATGCAGATTCTTTACCACTGAGCCACAGGGGTAGTTCTAATTCCTAGTTTTTTAAGGAATCTCCATACTGTTCTCCATAGTGGCTGTATCAATTTACATTCCCATCAACAGTGCAAGAGGGTTTCTGTTTCTCCACAAACTCTCCAATATTTATTGCTTATAGATTTTTAAATGATGGCCATTCTGACCGGAGTGAGGTCACTCACGCATTACAATACCTTATTGTAATTTTGATTTGCATTTCTCTAGTAATGAGCAATGTTGAGCATCTTTTCACGTGTTTGTCATCTATGATAGAAACCAATACAATATTGTAAACCAATTATCCGCCAATAAAGAAAAAAATTTTTTTAAACAGTAAAAGACTAAAATGGTGGTAATTCAATGGATGAAATCCAGGATGCTGGCAAGGGTAATACCATGATAGAAGAGTGATTAGCTATTTTGTGGCAGGAAGATTTTGGACTCCCTAAAACAATATTGTTTATTTCAAGGGAAGGAGGTAGGTATTCACATAAGTGATTCTTCCAAATAATTGAGGTTTAACCTTTTAAGTTGAATAAAAACCAATACAAATATTAAAATATAATTGGTAACATCTTTCTAAAAATGCATTACACATTTCCTTACCTATTAAATAGAGTATATTGAACCAAATTTAACTTTTTTGATGACTCAATGTCATAATTATGAAACTCAATTACTATTGAGGTAGGACTCTTTGCTCCTCCACTTAATGGCTCCAGACTGTTAACCATTTGGTTCTTTGATAATTTTCTTTCTCTTTCACCATTAGGATTTGATCCATCATTTTAAGCCATTGCAATTGTACACACCTTCAGAATCAGGGAATTACAAAATCATAAAACTTGAGAACTTAGAGGACTCTTAGAGATCATTTAATCTATGAAATTTTGTAGGTAAGAAAACTAAGCCCTAAGTAAGTGAGCATTCCTTTTCTATGACTTTCATACTGTACTCTAAAGAGCTTTCTATTCAACTTTAGCTCAGACCATTATGTTCATCTTTGTCTAAAATGCTAAGGACAAATTTAATTTGGAAAATATATATCATAGGACAAACATACTCTGGGTGAACTTAAAAATTAGGATATATCTGTTCAGGATGAGAAGTACAACATATTTATCTTATTTCACAATAGAATTCTCTCCTTTGAGTTATTTTTGTATGTTCCATCACTTTGCTCATTAATCAAATTTCTGTTATGTATTCATTCAAGATCTCACTCAGCATCTAATCAGTGAATAATTAGGCTATGCTCTGATTAGTTGTTTCCACCATTAATGTTAGAAATTTACTGGGCAAGGAAAGAAAAGCATATACGTATACTAAGTACTAATTCTTGTGCAGATATGATCATTACCAAAATAAACAAATAAAAAGTAAAATCCTGAAGATAGAACATGTCTATCTTTGTCTCATCTTACAGATAAGAAAATCAAGAGCAAGAAGTTCCACAATTTACCCTAGGTCACATAGTTATTAAGCGGTAGAGAAGAAATGTAAACCAGACACCTAAGGCCACATGGTTGCTGCATTAAGGAAGTCATAACCTATCCAAGGAGAAAGATACATATTCAGCCAACTCTCTAACAGTGTGATAAAAGCAATCACACCCCTGTAGGAACTCAGAAGAGGGAGGGCCTGATTATACCTGAAAAGGTGAGAGAAGTTTACACAGTGGCCTTTGAGGCAAGTCTTAATAGTAACAAAAATAATAATGGCAAACACTTTCATAGGAATTACTCAGGGTTAGGCATGTACCATCTCACTGATAACCTCACAATAACCTTATCATTTCTCCCTTCTACAAAGGGAATGGGGCACACATAGGTCAGAGTAACACACCACATGTTAGAAAGTGGCTAGTTTCAGCCTTCCTACCACTGTAGCATGCTAATTCCTACAAAAGGGAAAAGGTGAAGGAAGGGGAGAGAGACAGCAAAGGCATGAATGTGTGTGTGAAACAGGGCATACTCTGAGGACTGGCCTAGGTGGAATGAATGTGTAAACCTTTAAATCAGGTCAAGTCACCACTCCCCATCACTGGCTACTCACCAAGTTTAAGAGAAATGTAAACCCTGCCTATTCTCTCCAGAATCAACACTCACCACTTTCCTTCTCCCTAACAGCTTCTCTGTCGTGGGGGCCTTTTGGGTCCTAAAACTCACCAAACTTTCTTGCCTCAGAACCTCTGCATATAGTGGTGTCTCATTCTGAAATACCGTTCCCCTTGTTTTTTGCCTACCTAACTCTTGACCATCTTCTGGTCTCCACCTAATTACAATTTATGCATACAGGCCTTTGAAATTCCCCACCTTGTTATAATGTCTCATAGCAGCACCCCCAGCTTTTCCTTCATGGTGTTTACTCCACTTTGTAATTATCTATCTAATGTGATGATAGGGTATAAGCTCCATGAAGGCATGGATCATGTCTGTTTTTCTTTTTCCAGCTTATAGACAGGGGAGTAAACAGCAGAAGTTGAACCTGGAATCAGAAGGGCATAGCCTTCATCCAATGAACAATAAGAAGTCAGAAAAATTTAATCAAGGACTGTGATAAAATCAAAGAAGACTTAAGTGAAGTACAACAAAACTTAGCCTAGTGTAGATGATTGATGAAAGAAAGGCCAGGCCTGAAAGACCAGTTGCGAGGCACTTCAACAATCTAGATGAGAAACAGTGAGGGCCTCAACTGAGGGAATGAATTCAAGGCTTCACAGGTGAAGTGGCTGGATCTGTTCATTTGACAACTGTGTGTGTGTGTGTGTACCTGTGGGTGTGGGGGTGCACACACATGCATGTGTAAGCCTGCTCTGTGCCCTCTGTGAACTAATATCCACTTAGGACAAAGAAATTAAGTATTAAAAAGTAAACCTGTATAGAAAAATACAATGCTTTCCTTAAGAGGAAAAGTTCAAAAACTAAGGACAGATCACTCTTCCTTGTCCTTAGATCCAAAGGGAATTAAGGAATGAGTAGCCATTTTCCAGGGACACGTCCTCGTCAAGGGGAAGCTGCGGAAGGCAAAGATGAGGGAGGAAAATTGTATGGAAAGACTGAGACTCAGAGATGTTTTCGAGCAACTGAATGGAGATTTCAAAACAAACTTGGTGGGCTTCCCTGGTGGCTCAGTGGTAAAGAATCCACCTGCCAATGCAGGAGACACGGATTCCATTCCTGGTCCGGGAAGATCCCACACACCTTGGAGCAACTAAGCCTGTGTGCCACACTACTGAGCCTGTGCTCCAGAGCCCAGGCGCCACACCTACTGAAGCCCGAGCTCTTAGAGCCCATGCTCTGCAACAGGAGAAGCCGCTGCAATGAGAAGCCTGTGCACTGCAACTAAAGAGTAGCCCTCACTTGCCACAGCTAGAGAAAAGTCCACGCAGCAACAAAGACCCAGCACAGCCAAAAAAAGAAAAAAAAACTGTGGTAAGGGGGCATGGAGCCATGTGGGCTACAGTCCATGGGGTGGCAAAGAGCTGGACATTACTGAGACACTTTGAGAGAGAGAGAGAGAGAGAGAGAAGTGGGCATTTCTGGGGTTTTGCTGAGAAAAGATAAGCCAAGGAAAGGCTGCTGCTGCTACTGCTAAGTCGCTTCAGTCGTGTCCGACTCTGTGCGACCCCATAGAAAGAGACAAAAATATATAGGGAAAGTAAGTGTGACCTTGCCTATACCAAAGAGTGTAAAATTTTATGGAGATTATGGAGATTCGATGCTTCAAGGTTGAAGGAGTCATAGAGCCAGAAGGCTGTATGGGAAGATCCTGAAGAGAGGCAGCCAGGGCCTGGTTCCACAAGCCCTGGGCAGGAAGTCACCATGTTGTGGTTCTTGGGTGGCAGAGAAGGAAGGGGTGATTGCATGGGGACCATCCTTCCAGGGCAGGCATGGCTCCTGATGGCTGCTCTGGCCACTGCAGATTCCATTCCCGACTGTAACTCACCTAAATAAGCCTTCAACAATGGAAACCTAAGACTCCAATCATCTTTGTCTTAGATTTTTAAAATAACATCCTTTTCTTGAAAACGGAAACTTCTTGGTAACTTTTCTCCCCAATCCTGCATTTGAGTGAAATCTAAAGGTTACTTTAAATATAAAGTTCACCTTATCAAGAGCATCTGGGAGTCTTTACAGTGAGTCTATTTTTATTGCATATTTTGCAGTAGTAAAAAGTGTACTAAGAGTAGATGGCACCAAGGAGCTGCCATTTTTCACACCTCCAACCAGCACTCTTGTTTCCTCTTGCAAATGTCATGATAAAAGAGCCAAACTTCAAACTTCTGTTTTCTCGAAGTCACTTAAAATCATGTATGGCGTGCTTCTGAGTTGTGAGAGACCATCCCTACTTCTGTCTATACCCCAAAAGTTTGAAAATGGGACAGTGAGATGATGGATGGGGAATGGGTATCTGTTCTAAAGAAGGAATGATGAACTTAAATGTACCACTACTAAAGTTGATATACTATAATCGATATACTGTGTTGGCCAAAAAGTTCATTCAGGTTTTTCCATTAGATGTTACAGAAAAACCCCAAAAACTTTTTGGCCAACCCGGCATAATGCAGGGTGAGTTCTTTACAGATAATTCTCAGCATGCCAGGGAATGGTCCTGTTTGATCTGGTACCGAGGATATTCGGAGTTCGTGCCCTAGCAGAAGGCAGCCCTATTTGGAGGAGGCAGCCTTTAGAAAACTTGGTACCTGAGTGGGGAATGAGGGCAAGTTACCAAGATGACCAGCAGCTGGGTAGCACAGCCCGTGGGAGGGGCCTGCCTGCTTCCTCCTGCAAGCTCAAGGTCATGCACATTCGGAAACCAGCTCCGGGTCCAGGGGGTGGGAGCCTAAAGGGTCACCTGTTGCAGACCGTGGTGGGTTCAGTATCAAACTGTCTTGACTGCTAGTGCCTATTTCCTGTGGCTGGGCTCCCCGTCTCACTGAAAACCATATCCCCACGTCACCTTTGTATTTCATTTCTCCCCTGTTTTCCTCAGGGAGTGTTCCCTTTTTTCCTTATTTACTATGTGTAGTCAATATTTCCTTCTCCCTTGGCAGTTTTAGTCCATACTCCGTCTCATTTCTCTGTATCCATTCCTATTTCCCTCTCAATTACTCATCTCCTCCCTCCAATTCTTTTTCCAGTCACGGCAAACTTCTTGAAAAAGTAGCCTGCACTTGGTAAAACCTTCACAGGCTCATCTCAGCCCAAGACAAAGTGATTTCAACCCCTTTGCTTTGAGGCAGTACCTAAACTGTGTTCACAAAGATCACTTACACACTCGGAGCTGCCACAGTTGACTTCTAAGCAGTGCATCTTGATTATTCTTTTCCCCTTAAAACACTCGCCCTTCCAAATCTTTTCACTTTCCTCTCAACATCTGGCCACTCTCTCTCCATCTCCTCCCCCTCATACCAATAACACAGAGGATCCCAAGATTCTGTCAACATTTCTCTCCTCACTCCAGTACGCATTCTTTCCCAGTGTGCATTCTTTCTCTTTGCTTCAACCATGGCTTGGGTGCCAACGATTCCCAGATCCGTATAACACTGACCCGGACTTCTTACTCTTGAACTGAAAGTCTGTAATTCTACCTCTTTCTTTTGGATATTTTGAGACTCTCAGATTCAGCACAGTCAGAGCTAGACTATCCTCTTCTCACACTCAGTCAAATGTGATACCTCCCTTTTCCGCATCACTCACATGGCTGCTAAGTTCTGCTGACTGTGATTCTAAATGTCTCTTCTGATGTACCCCTCCATGGGCTACTGCCACTGCCACTACTCTCAAACTGGGATAAGAAGAGGGCTAACAGAAGGAGCTCAGGGAATCAGATGAGCTGGTTTCAAGCTGCATTCTGTTTTTTTCACTTCAAGACTTCCGCTGGAATCTTTAAGACTCAGTTTTCCCACCTGTCAAGCGGGGCCAGTATTTAGAACTATTATAAGAAATTTAGTGATCTAACCAAAATGTTATTCACAATGATTGGCAAAGGTAGCCACTCAGAAACACTATGTTTTTCACTCAGTACTCTCCTTACTCCCCCCCCAACCCCAATCTCTAAGTAAGTACTGAGCTAAGTACTAAGTACTAAGTAAATCTCTGAGCTAAGTACTGTGCTAAGTACTAGGGATACAAAGCCAAAGAAGATATGGTCCATACCATTAACCAGTAGGCAATCTAGTTGGGAAGATGGGCATACAAACAATTCCAGTAGAGGGTTATGGGTGAGAGGATAGAGCAGTGGCTCTCAATCCTGACCATATACTAGAATTCTTAGAATTGATTTTTTAAATGCTAATACCTAGGTTCAACCATCAAAGATTCTAAGTTAATTCATCTGTGATGCATTTTTTTTTTTAAAGTTCTTCTGGTATAGTTACGACAGTGAGGATTGAGAAAGAGCTCTAGACAGCACACAGAGGTACATCTTGTAGCTGGCACTTTTGGATGTTCTACAAATTGCCCCTTTTCTGTACCTCCTTCCTCTACATGAATTAGGAGACTCTGCCATATCCCTGCCTCAGACGTAGATCCTACCTGCCTGTTCTTGCTTCCAAGTTTAAGAAAGACAGTCTTGGCAGCAGTGTGGAGAATGTCCTGGAGTGGGGCAAAGGGTGGAAGTAGAAGGGCTAGTTAGAAGACTATTGTTGCGTTAATAGTTAGAAGACTATTGTTGTGTTAATAGTTAGAAGACTATTGTGCTCTCAGATTCATGAGAAATAACATGAATCTAAACTAAAACAGTGGCAGAGGGAAGACACAGAAGAGTTAATACAGGATAAAATCAACAGGATGATAAATATAGGTTATAGAGCATAAAAGAGAAAAATGAGTTAAGAATTACTCAAAGTTTCTAGACTCAGTAAATGAGTAGGCTATAGTGCCATTCACTAAGAGAGGGATTATGGGAGGAAGAGAAAGTCTGACCTAAGTGTGGAACACCCAAATGGAGAGGGACAGCAAAGAGCTGAGAATACTCAACATTTGATGAACAGATTACTATGATTAATCTGGGTGGATACTGGAATAGTCTAGTTCAAGGCACTGTTGCTGTATGCTATAACTTGAGTTCTCTCTAGGTCAAGTAAAGTTTTAATGATGGAAACATTTGAAGATATCTGGTCAGAATAGAAAGGAAAAAGAAAGATAAGATTTGATGCAGCCCAAAATGATGATAAATCTGAACGTTGTTCAGTTTGTGATCATTAATTACAAATGATTTGGGAGAACACTCCTAGTAAACAGTCCTCCTACCTAAAGGCATTTTCTTAGTGTATCCAGAGGGTAAACTCTATGATGCATGATACAGGTTCTCACCTTTTTTGGCTAGCAGGTTCTTCACATGCCCCCCATCCTATAGAGTAAGAAAGGGCTACCCTAACTACATGCTAGGAAGAGTCGAGACTATCTCTCTCCACATTGTATATTTTGTCAAGTGAGCACAATCTATGATTTATTAATATAATTAGCTACCAAGGCTACAAACAACTTTAATATGCACATGTAAATATTTGCTTACCTTTGAAATTGATTAAAATAGCAAGTAAATGGCTGGGAACCAATCTCATCTTTCCAGTACTGTTGCCAATTCATGACACTTTCCAAGTTCTTCTGATTTTCTCTCTTACAGGGAGGAATATAGGAGCACTAACAAAACAGAACACAGAAAGTAAACCTATTATTCTATAGAATATTGAAATATAGGCCGTTTTTAATAGATAGTTGGCATTATGCTTATGGTAAATCTAATTTGACCTACTCAATTTTCAATTTAACCAAATTGGAATTGCTAAACTATATTTCAAATTTTGAATTTGGCGCAATTACAGGAAGTATTCCAATAATAAAGATACAGCCAAAAATAACTTTCAGCCATTACACTGCAAAGATACTTTATAAACAATTAATTACAATCTACTAGTGGGTTGAAAGCATAATATGGGCCTGCTGATGAACAAAGGGAGGTAACACAAAAGTTGATTTTTATCCCCAGTCTCCAGCGGACTTTGACATTTTCCTCTTCTACTTTTAACTAACAAAGCAAGCACACAGCTCTCCTCTGATACTGATCTCAGCCGATGAAACTCGTTTTCTTTTCTTACATGTTCCTGAACAGCAAAATCAAAGGGAAAGTTCATCTCAATTACATAATCAACACATTTTGCTAACCGTTGTCCCTTTCTAGCCATGCCTCTGACAAAGTAGTTCTCCATGAAGGGACTTTATTACTTGAAGCAATATATTCAGCAGAGTTAGAAGACTGCTCTTAACCCTAGATGTTACAATTAACCCTTAGCATTCTAATCCATTTTTTCCATTTCAGTCTTTTATGATGATGATCATGGTGAAGATGATGCCAGTTTACAGCTATTGAATGTTTACTATGCCAGTTAAGTGGAAGTCCCTCAGTCATGTCCAACTGTATATAGTCCATGGAATTCTCCAGGCCAGAATACTGGAGTGGGTGGCCTTTCCCTTCTCCAGGGCATCTTCCCAACCCAGGAATCAAACCCAGGTCTCCCGCATTGCAGGCGGATTCTTTATCAGCCACAAGGGAAGCCCTTACTATGCCAGACATGGTAATAAATGTTTAATGGCCTTACCTCCGATCCTTTTTACAACAATCCTATAATGACCCCCACCTTACAGATGAGGAAACTGAGATTTCCGTCAGTTCTACAACTGGAAATAGAGTCTGGTGACTCATCACATTCCACTCTCAGATGTTGTATCAAGGTGTTCAGTATTAAGGAGCAGAGAAAAAATCCACTAGCTCTATAGTATAATTTGAGTCACATGATTTTAGAGCATCTACTTTCTCAATGTCTTCTAGTCATTTTTGGGTAAAATACAAACATTTTAGCAAACATTTTAGCATGATGTACAAAGCTCTCCATGATCTGGTCCCTGCCCGGTCCTCATTCTCACTCAAGCCTGGGATGCAGTCATACAGAAGCTCTTGTTCCCAAATCTGCCATGTGGAATCCACAGTATCATACTTGTCTGTTTCATGTCAGCCTCTCCAATTTGTTGGCAAGCTGGGACAAGGGTTATTATTTTCTCTTCTGTATCTTTAAACCTAGGACTGCAGCTAGTTAACATGGAAATTTCAAAAATGTTGGTAAAATTAATAGTAACACATGTGGATACATCTTTATTCAAGAAGAGGAAGATATTTTTTTACAGCAGTTAAATATTTTAAAGTATTCAGTTCAGTTCAGTTGCTCAGTCACGTCCGACTCTTTGTGACCCCATGAATAGCAGCACGCCAGGCTTCCCTGTCCATCACTAACTCTTGGAGTTCACTCAGACTCACGTCCATCAAGTCAGTGATGCCATCCAGCCATCTCATCCTCTGTCGTCCCCCTTTCCTCCTGCCCCCAATCCCTCCCAGCATCAGAGTCTTTTCCAATGAGTCAACTCTTCTCATGAGGTGGCCAAAGTACTGGAGTTTCAGCTTTAGCATCATTCCTTCCAAAGAAATCCCAGGGCTGATCTCCTTTAGGATGGACCGGTTAGATCTCCTTGCAGTCCAAGGGACTCTCAAGAGTCTTCTCCAACACCACAGTTCAAAAGCATCAATTCTTCTGCACTCATCTTTCTTTATAGTCTAATTCTCACATCCATACATGACCACTGGGAAAACCATAGCCTTGACTAGACGAACCTTTGTTGGCAAAGTAATGTCTCTGCTTTTCAATATGCTATCTAGGTTGGTCATAACTTTCCTTCCAAGGAGTAAGTGTTTTTTAATTTCATGGCTGCAGTCACCATCTGTAGTGATTTTGGAGCCCCCCAAAATAAAGTCTGACATTGTTTCCACTGTTTCCCCATCTATTTGCCATGAAGTGATGGGTAAGCCAACTTTTTCACTCTCCACTTTCACTTTCATCAAAAGGCTTTTGAGTTCCTCTTCACTTTCTGCCATAAGGGTGGTGTCATCTGCATATCTGAGGTTATTGATATTTCTCCTGGCAATCTTGATTCCAGCTTGTGCTTCTTCTAGCCCAGTGTTTCTCATGATGTACTCTGCGTAGAAGTTAAATAAGCAGGGTGACAATATATAGCCCTGACATACTCCTTTTCCTATTTGGAACCAGTCTGTTGTTCCATGTCCAGGTCTAACTGTTGCTTCCTGACCTGCATATAGGTTTCTCAAGAGGCAGGTCAGGTGGTCTGGTACTCCCATCTCTTTCAGAATTTTCCACAGTTTATTGTGAAATTTTATTTCATTTAAATTTTAAATATTTTTATTTAAAATTTTTAAAACTAAATTTTTAATTTTAAAAAAATTTTAAATTAATTTTAAAATATTTTTAAATTTCTTAGATTAAAATTTAAAGTTTTATTTATTTAAATGTAAAATATTTTTCTATTATATGTAACAAATTCTCATGTTATACAAATATTGTCTCAATGCATATTTACCCTCTGCATATATAGTTTCACTTCTACTAATAACAATAATATATAGCTAAAAAAATTCTGTGAAATTATGAATCCTGAGCTCTTCAAAGCAGCAGTTGGGCTTAGAAGCAATGGAGACCATTAGATAGGGTTCCAGTCTTATTAGTTGTTACATGTTTGGGCTTGAAGTAAATTACTTTTTTTCTAAATTTTATTTTCCCTAATCTGCTAAGTCTCCAAAATAAATTCTAGCTCTATATCTCTATGATTCTCTTCTTGGAGATACAGCAAGAAAGGACCCAGCAGAAGGCAGTACTGCAAACACTGTTGAGTATTTTCTCCAGAAGAGATCCTGCCCACTGGGGAGATGGCCAGGAAGCCTGATGAAACCACCATTCCAGCCAGCAAGGAGGACAAGTGTGGTTAGTCTTTACTTGGAGACATGTATTTTGCATTAGGAAAATGTTTATAAAGGGCTTCTGATTTTCCTGTTGCTTATTTCCTATAATGTGACAGATGTTTCCTTTCCTTCTATTAAAAATTCATTTTCTGTATCATGGTCAACTAGTTTATAAAGTGAGAGTAGTGTCAAATGACTGTGCTCTTTGTAGAGGGCAGAAATTTCTAGGTCTGGAGGTAGAAGCCATGAGGTGTGAAACGAAAAACTCATCAGAGGTCTTTTTGCAAGCCCCTCAACACAGGACTTCCCTAGTGGCTCGGCAATAAAGTATCCACCTGCCAATGCAGGAGATGCAGTTTCGATCCCTGGGTTGGAAAGAGCCCCTGGAGAAGGAAATGGCAACCCACCCCAGTAATCCTCCCTGGGAAATCCCATGGACAGAGGAACCTGGTAGGCTACAGTCCATGGAGTTGCAAGAGTTGGACATGATTTAGCAACAAAACAGCTGATACTCAAAACAAGAGGTATGCTAAACATTTTCAGGAATAACAACCAACAACCAAATGTAATTAAAGCAGATTTTTAAATTCTGTAATTATCTCAGTTTGAAAACTTTACTATTCAGTTTTGGGAGGAGGGGGAAAGAAGTGTCTCTACTGAATGACAGCTCTATAGTCTGACCAGGAGAATTACAGCTACACATTTCTGAAAAAGTCAGACTAAAAGTTTCACGGAGGGTGTAAAGTTTTATATTAGGTATGTTGTGATTTTATGTGGGATAAAAGGAATGTTTATTGCCTCTAGGAGACTTTGAGCTAGTACAGATGGATTTTTGGAAGCAAAGTACTCTCTCACATTGGGGAAAATAACCTGTGATCAAAATTTAAGTATTTTTTTCCAAGGACTGCATTCTTTCCAAAGAGTATCACAGATTAAATAATGAGTTTACAATACTCCAGCAGCTTCTAAAGTGCACATGTCCTTGAAAGGAAAATTGGGAAAATTGTTAAAAGGCTAAACTTTAAGGCCCTTAAAAATCATTATTATCTATTTTTTTATACCTTGATTGTCCATTTAATTGGTCTTTAAAATTTCTATGAAGCCTAACTCAGATTTGCTCTAGATTCTTTCTCAATTTAGTGGATCGGTGTAGATTATAAGAATTTTAAAATAAGGTATAAGTGAAAATTCAAAGCAGTGTTCCAGAAAAAAAAATTCAAAAATCAGTCATAGAGATTTTCTTTTCTGGGTTGTTCAAGTTGTTCAAGGTTTTCCTGGCACCAAATAGCTCCCTCATAAATCTCTCTCCTTTGGAGGAGGGGCACAAACAATGTGTGTCTTATCACCATTATCACTATCATCAGCATGGTTAACACTTATTGACTATATGTCAAACATTTCATTAATCCAAATCTCATTCAATTCAAATGAGCAATTATTATAATCACCCTCATTTTACAGATGAGGAAACTAAGGGACAGAGGGGTTTCAGAAAACCTTCCTTAGGGCTTCCCTGGTAGCTCAGCAGTGAAGAATCCGCCTGCCAATGCAGGAGACACGCGTTCGATCCCTGGTCCTACGTGCCATGGAGCAGCTAAACCCGTGTGCCGCAACTACTGAGGCTGTGCTCAGAGCCCAGGAGCAGCAACTACTGAGCCCATACACCTAGAGCCTGTGCTCCACAGCAAGAGAAGCCACTGAAATGAGAAATCTGCTCACTGCAACTAAAGAGTAACACCCATTTGTCACAACTAGGGAAAAGCCTGAGCAGCAACAAAGACCCAGCACAGCCAAAAAAAAAAAATTTTTTTTTTAATCTTTTCTTAGATTACAAAGGCAAATGGAACAGCTGGGATTCAAACCGCAGAGAATTCTTTTTTTCCTGAGCTTCTTGAGTCATTTTATTATTTTTAGTTTAATTTTTTTTTTTTTTTTTTTTGCTGCCTGTGGGGTCTTAGTTCTCTGACCAAGGATTGAACTGGGACCCTCAGCAGTGAGAGCGCAGAGTCTTAACCACTGGACTGCTGAGGAATTCCGGAGAAGGCAATGGCAACCCACTCCAGTACTCTTGCCTGGAGAATTCCATGGATGGAAGAGCCTGGTAGGCTGTAGTCCATGGGGTCGCACAGAGTTGGACACGACTGAAGCGACTTAGCAGCAGCAGCAGCTGAGGAATTCCCTGCAGAGAATTCTCAACCACAGTGCCTCGCTTTAGGGCTTCCCAGTTTTCCCTTTTTGGAGCCCCCTGATTTGGTGGTCAGGGAAGTGGCCTGACTTCCACACCGCTCTCTTGGAGAACTAGTGTAATGTTTTCTTGGGAATGGACTTTGTGAAGTCCTCCTGTGGATTGGCGGGCTGAAGCTGTCGGTTGCAGCCCTTTGGTTTCCCGGTACATTCTCAGAGAAATGTATTGTAAGTCTTTGCTTGTTCCCTCCTTCTCAATTTGGCTTCAGGGTTGGTTTTTGGTGCCACAGATGTAATTTCACTTAGGTGAATTTATAGACACAACGTCTTCGGTCATGGAGGACAATGAGCCTTCCCTTGGAGAAACTTCTTTGTGCTGTTCTGACCTTTTCTTGTTTTTCATTTGCAAAGGCTGCCTTTCCCAACTTCTAATACCATTATCGCCCAAATAACCTTCACTAGAGGCTGTGTCATTTGCTGCCTAAAATTGCATGAAATCACTCTCTTTAAAAAGTCAGGAGAAAAAGAGGTACATGATAAAATATATTTGTTTAATGCCTATCTTTTAGAAAAGAAATTTGAGTTTTGCATTCATGAAGGAAATTGATGGAACTGAATGGGCTATTCTGAGTGTATTAATGTAAAAACTTTCAGAGAGTTTATAAAGGGAAGAAACTATCATCACTTGAAGTGAAATATCTGATTATGTATGCATTATCACTTACTTTACATTATCTTATTTTAGGGCTTATCAAGATTCATAACAGCATTCTTTTTCAGCCTACCACAATGAATTTGTATTTTAATAGAACACTTCTTGAGTGGGTTCTTTGTGATGTGTCTTGAGGATTGCGTTTCAATCATGTGGGCAGAGTAGGCAAAATTCACTTTCTTCCTTTACTGAGTAACTTTAAAAAACCACTGCACAAAACACACCATCTAGTTAACTAAACGCTGGGGGCTGGGTTCTATGTTAGGCATTCCTTAAGAAAGAGAAATGAAGACATTTTTTTGGTTCCAGTTTCTTTCTTGACTTGACTTGGTTAGGGAGGTAATTATTGAAAGACGTAATATTGGAATAGGTTTAGTAGATTAAATAATTTCCAAAGTAAATTTGGTTGTAAAATGAATTCTTAAAACATTATCTACTGGAACATAGATTTAATTATATTTTATACCATACTTTCCTATTTTCTGAAATCCCGTAAGACCTCTCTGTGTCAGCTCTGGTGTATAATTTTAATGACATTTCTGAAAATATAAACATACAATCAGAAAAGCACTTAAAACAAAGTGGGGGAATTCCTTGGTGGTCTAGTGGTTAGAATTCGGTGCTTTCACTGCCATGGCCCTGGTTGAGTTCCTGGTCAGGGAACTGAGATCCTGTACAGCCAAAAAGAAAGGAAAAAAAAAAACTGTAGAATAAAAAGTTTAACTGAGTCATT
This sequence comes from Bos mutus, assembly GCF_027580195.1. Lineage (NCBI taxonomy): Eukaryota > Metazoa > Chordata > Mammalia > Artiodactyla > Bovidae > Bos > Bos mutus. The sequence continues at coordinate 29,294,599 of NC_091621.1, read as the reverse complement.
TATAAACCCTACAATATTTCACATGCCTCATGACTTCATTAATTGTTTGCAAACGTGTGCACTGAATGCAAACACATATTCCTGAGGAATGTAGGTTAACTGAGCAAACACATACAGAATTATATGTCAGCTAAGCTAAATTCTAGGGCAAGTGGTTCCAGTATGCACACCCACATCTCAAAGCTAAATGGAAATAATCTTATAGAAGAATCCGAAGGCCAAATAAATGGCTTAGAAAATGTGAAAAGTAGGGCTAAGAACAAAGGGGTGCTAAAATGAGCTCTTCAGAGAGAGCAAGCTGGACAGGTACAGAGAGGTGCCCAGCCTAGAATAGGGTTCGTCAAAGGATGGTCCCACAGACCCCTAGACTGTCAAAAGATCCACCCTTCTGAAAGTCTCACTCAGAGGCACTAGGAACCTGCATTTTTAACAGCTTTCTTTCTTCCTTGGAATGACAGGTTTGGGGAATTGATCATTTATGCACTAAACCATTCTTGATTGCGCAGTACAGGATACAAAGCTTAGATGTTACCCCCTAGCCCTCTTCTTCCTCCCTTCCCAGGAACATGTAGTGCAGTAACAGTAGCATATGTTAGAGTGCTTTGTAGTTACGAAAGAAGAAGTTAAAATTTTGGCTTTGAGGGGAAATAGAAGGCTTCACAAAAGAGAAACCATGATTGTGTCTTTAAGGTTGAATGGAAGTTTGTTTTTCAGAGAATGGGTTGGGAAGGGGACATTCCAAGAAGATGGAATGTGATGGATGTTCCAGAAAGACTGAATCATCTAATGTGCTTGAAGGTGAGGGACATGGGAGAAGACATTGGAAAATGCCCCAATTATCTGAACCACTCACTACCCACGAAGAAAAACAGCTCACCACCCACCACAGAGTATTCCCACCCGCCCCCAACTCTCCTTTAGTTGGACTGTATTATTACGTTTTGAGACCACATCTGCATTTTTGTAATTTAACATTATTTATTTAACTTCTGGATTCAAATAGACTGCTAAAGTTGGTGACATTATGAAAACTGAAAAAAGTTTGGAACAACATTCCACTTTCAAGAGAAAATAGTTCATTCAGCTGGAAAGTCAGGAAATAAAAATGCAGTGTCTTTGCCAAAAAATATAGGTTGAATCTCAATAGAAGTCAGACCAAAACAAGAAGTTTTAATCTGGAAGATGCTCAACAATAATTATTTATAATAAGTATGGCAGTATATGTGAAGATGTGTTCAATGGCTTATGATGATAATTTAAAATTCTTGAGATGGCCAATCCTCTTATGACCATATAGAACACTTAAATGAAATAAAATGTCTTAAATGCTCTTGCACGCCTTCAAAAATGCCTCATAATGTGTGTGTATGTGTGTGTGCTTGGTCACTCAGTCATGTCCAACTCTTTGTGATCTCACAGACTACCACCCGCCAGGCTCCTCTGTCCATGGGAATCTCCAGGCAAGAATCCTGGAATGAGTTGCCATTTCCTCCTCCAGGGGAACTTACCAACCCAGGGATCAAACCCACACATCTCCTGCATCTCCTACACTGGCAGGTGGATACTTTACTACTGAGCCACCTGGGATTCATTATATATGTGTGTGTGTGTGTATAAAATAAAATATTAACAACCATCATTTCTGCATGAATGAAAACAACAAGCCCTGTCTGTGGTAAGTCCCCTAGAACCAGAATTGATAGATAGTGGTGATGAAAAATTGATGCTTCCTATTTGTGGCAGAATGTATTTTTCCATAGATGGCTCCACCAATATCTATCCTATTTTACATGCTTTTACAATGTGACATTGACTCTCCTTTACTCAGTGTTGTGGGTTTCCCTTCCCTAGAATATGGATGAGTCTGTGATTACAGAGGAAGTGATGCTGTGTGATTTCCAAAGCTAAATCAGAAAAAGAGGACATAGTTTCTGTCTGCATCTCTCTCTTGGGAATGCTTGCCCTTGGAGTTCGGACACTATGCTGTGAGAAAGCCCAGAGTAGTCCATGCAGAGAGACCACACGGAGAGGCCTGTGTGGAGAGGAACCAAGGCCCCCCACTCAACAGCCAACTCAACTCAACTCTCTGATACGGGAGTGAATGAGCCTTCAGATGGTTCTTGCCTCCAGGCTTCAAGTATTTCACTAGAACCTCAAACATCACAGGGCAGAGATAAACTGTCCCCATTATGCCCTGTCTGTATTTATGATCCACAAAATTTGTGATCATAATAAAAATGATACACGCTCATGTGTAGTCGCTCAGCTGTGTCCGACTCTTTGTGACTGGACTGTAGCCCACCAGGCTCCTCTGTCCATGGGCTTTTTCAAGAGAAATACTGGAGTGGTTTGCCATTTTCCTCCTCCCGGGGATCGTCTCCACCCAGAAATCAAACCCAGGTATCCTATGTCTCCTGCACTGCAGGAAGATGATATCATGCTGATGATACACACTGCTGATATCAGAAATTGGGGAGTACAAAGTGTTCTAGATTCCCTGGTAAAGTACAGGTGTGCCAGAGAGTGGGAAATGCAGTGGTGTGTTATTTCAGTGATGCTTCTGGGGGTGTCATGGCACAGGGGATTTCTGGATATGTCCTCCAGAGTGAAAGAGATTGCTGTCCTTTTCACTCATTAAAACTAAGAGGCACAGTGCATGATGGACCCTTGACATTTTGGAGGGAACACTTACCCATATTTGGGACCCCACCTCTGATCCCTTACTGAGCAATCCACAAACCTGACTCCTTTCAGCGGCAGCCAGAGCAGGAGAACCTGCTCTTTTCACTGACTTCTGTGGCCCAGGACCTCGAATGGTATCCAAGCAGTGCCAGAGGGGAGGGATAGATGGAGTCTGTGGAGTTCTGATAGTGTAAATCAAACCCATGCTTTCTTTGACAAATTGCTATTCTCCTTTCAAGAAACTCTTGGTTTGTTACTGATGCCTAAGCATGGGACATCCAGTCACCATGTCATTCATTGTACATTGGGCTATTCGACCCACCTAGACACAGAGGTGGGGCTTTCAGGGCTAACGCAGCTCCTGCAGGCAAAAAGGATTAATAAATAAATGCTTCATATTCCTGACACATCTTCACTTTTGTACTATGGCCTTCTCAACTTATCCTAATGTTGCAGTTGTTAATCTAGACATATTTTTCTCAGACTAAGATATTCAGGGAGGCCTGGCATGCTGCAGAGTATGGGGTTGTGAAGAGTCAGACAAGACTAGGTGACTGAACAACAACAACATATTCATCGATCTAGGAGTACTCTGCAGTGTGCTTGAGAGTGCCTAAAGCCTATGACCAGTTCTGGTCGAAGAAAACATTTGAGCTCAGTTTAGCATAACTTTGAGCAGAACTTCTAATTGTTTATTTCTCTTAAAAGGAATGATGTTGGATGTACAGGCCTATATTGATTTATGGGCAATAAATAACAAATAATAAATTGCATTTTGAGTAAACTGATTAGAGTATGTTACAGCCTCAGAAAAAGAACTCTGATCAATACATAAGATTCAAAAATTGTATTTCCCATGCACCCTTTCTCAGGAAGCTACTTGAAGATGTATCTCACCAAAGAAAGGGTATATAGACAGTGGCATAGGGTCATGGAAACAGAATACCTAACAGAGGAGAGACACAGCAGGTCCAAGGTGCAACCAGCGCAGTTTGGGGCAGTAGGCTGAAGCAGTTCAGAAAGGAAAGTTTTTTAAAGGAGAAAAAAGTAGAATGAAACAGTTACACATTATGAATAAGTATATGGGCTCCCCAGGTATTGGCACTAGTGGTAAAGAACCCACCTCCCAGTGCAGGAAACATAAGAGACGAGGGTTCTATCCCTGGGTCGGGCAGATTCCTTGGAGAACTGAATGGCAACCCACTCCAGTACTCTTGCCTGGACAATCCCCATGGACAGAGGAGCCTGGCAGGCTACAGTCCATGGGGTCGCAAAGAGTTAGACATGACTGAAGTGACTTAGCATAGCACGTATATGAAAAACAGTATACAAAGGAGTCTTACAATTCTGTGGGAGAATTTTGTAAAAGTAAGGTAAAGGTACATAAGGAAGTAAGAAAATATTAAAAGAGCATGATTACTAGTGCAAAGAAAAAGCAGCAATAAAAATGAACATTATGTAGTTAAAGTTAAGCACTCCATGTTAATTTGGCCCAAAACTAAGATATCTGAGGGGTGAATGGCTGAAAAACGAGACGGAATGGGATGGTGTAAGAAAGTTAAATGCTCAGATTCAACCATTGGCAGGTGATTGTCTAAAATACATACATTGGAGAGCCTACTGTTTGAACATGAATTTAAACAATGGAAAAAGAGAAAACAAAAACAGTGAAATATAGTTGTCTCTGGACGCCAATGCTCAAAATTCTCCAAGCCAGGCTTCAGCAATATGTGAACCGTGAACTTCCTGATGTTCAAGCTGGTTTTAGAAAAGGCAGAGGAACCAGAGATCAAATTGCCAACATCCGCTGGATCATGGAAAAAGCAAGAGAGTTCCAGAAAAACATCTATTTCTGCTTTATTGACTATGCCAAAACCTTTGACTGTGTGGATCACAATAAACTGTGGAAAATTCTGAAAGAGATGGGAATAACAGACCACCTGATCTGCCTCTTGAGAAATTTGTATGCAGGTCAGGAAGCAACAGTTAGAACTGGACATGGAACAACAGACTGGTTCCAAATAGGAAAAGGAGTTTGTCAAGGCTGTATATTGTCACCTTGTTTATTTAACTTCTATGCAGAGTACATCATGAGAAACGCTGGACTGGAAGAAACACAAACTGGAATCAAGATTGCTGGGAGAAATATCAATCACCTCAGATATGCAGATGACACCCCCCTTCTGGCAGAAAGTGAAGAGGAACTCAAAAGCCTCTTGATGAAAGTGAAAGTGGAGAGTGAAAAAGTTGGCTTAAAGCTCAACATTCAGAAAACGAAGATCATGGCATCCGGTCCCACCACTTCATGGGAAATAGATGGGGAAACAGTGGAAACAGTGTCAAACTTTATTTTTCTGGGCTCCAAAATCACTACACATGGTGACTGCAGCCATGAAATTAAAAGACGCTTACTCCTTGGAAGGAAAGTTATGACCAACCTAGATAGCATATTCAAAAGCAGAGACATTACTTTGCCAACAAAGGTTCATCCAGTCAAGGCTATGGTTTTTCCTGTGGTCATGTATGGATGTGAGAGTTGGACTGTGAAGAAGGCTGAGTGCCGAAGAATTGATGCTTTTGAACTGTGGCGTTGGAGAAGACTCTTGAGAGTCCCTTGGACTGCAAGGAGATCCAACCAGTCCATTCTGAAGGAGATCAGCCCTGGGATTTCTTTGGAAGGAATGATGCTAAAGCTGAAACTCCAGTACTTTGGCCACCTGATGCGAAGAGTTGACTCATTGGAAAAGACTCTGATGCTGGGAGGGATTGGGGGCAGGAGGAGAAGGGGACGACAGAGGATGAGATGGCTGGATGGCATCGCTGACTCAATGGACCTGAGTCTGAGTGAACTCCGGGAGTTGGTGATGGACAGGGAGGCCTGGCGTGCTGCGATTCATGGGGTCGCAAAGAGTCGGACACGACTGAGCGACTGATCTAATCTGATCTGGACGCCAAAAGGCATTGGGACAGAGGAGTCCTCAATGTAGTTCTATTGAGATCTTTCTCTATTTCCTCCCTAGTAACTGGTCTACTTTGAAAGAGAAAAAAATCATTACTAGATTGTTTTAGTTTGGACGTTTGTATTAACCTAGAGAATAACCATATCATCCTATGGTTTCAAATCTACTAGCATAGTATTTCATCCACGTATTCAGGAATCAGTATAGAATAACAGGCAATTTTTTTTTCTTAACCATACCATGCAGCATACAGGATCTCAGTTCACCCACCAGGGATCAAACCCGTGCCTCTAGCAGTGGAAGCCCAGAATCCTAACCAATGGACTGCCAGTGAAGTCCTCAGAGAATTTATTTTAGAGCAATATTTCCTCTTATTACAGAAATAATGGTTTACAAATATCTGGACATCCTTTAGCCCAGTTAAGTTGACACAGGAAATTAACCATCACATCTCAGTCTTCCACTGAAGAGAAAGCCATTTATTGCCACAAGCTCTTCAAGTAATGAGTTTTGAATCACTGCTCTACCATAGTGCAAATATCCTCTCAAATTGGTCATTTTTTCTTTCAAATTTAATATTTTTGAAAAATATGTTAACTTCTTTCTTACTGTGTCATTAAAAAAGTGTATTAGTTCATAATATTTGCTCTTGCTTTAAAAGGCTTTGTCCAGTGACAAAATTATGTATATATTTACCTATATTTTTAGGACTTTCACAGTTTTTGTAAATTAAAAGTTCATCCCATCAAAATTACAATTTTATTTTAATTAAATATTTTCAGAATAATTTTGAGTATTTTGCAAATAAATTTTATTTGGAAAATTACTATTTTAAAATACATAACATTCAGAGATCAGATCAAAATAGCAGAGGTGTATGATACGGAGCTCCCCTTCTCCCTTACAGATACATCAAAAAATATCTACGTGTGTAACGACTCTCACAGAACATCTGCTGAACACCGGCAGAAGTCCTCAGACTCCAAAAGAGCAAGAAAATCTCCAAGTAACTGGGTAAGACAAAGACAAAAAAAAAAAAAAAAGACAGAGAAAGAAATTGGGATGGGATCTGCACCTTTGGGAGGGAGATGTGAAGGAGGAAAAGGTTTCCACACACTGGGAAGTCCCCTCACCGTGGTGACAGAGAGAGCTTTGGAGCCTTGGAGGAGAGCACAGCAACAAGCGTGCTGAGGGCAAAGCAGAGAGACCTGCACAGAGCGTGGGTGCTGACCCACACTTCCCAGCCTGAGAGGCTTGTCCACTCAGCCAATGGAGTGGGTTGGGGCTGAGTACTGAGGCTCAACTTCGAAGGTCAAATGCCAGGGGGAGGACTGGGGTTCACTGTGTGAAGACCGCTAGAGGGGGCTAGGTTGTAGAGCACCACAAATGAGGGAGTCTGGGAAGAAGCCTCTCACTAGAGAGGCAAGGGACCATTGTTGGAGGGTGTGCACAGAGACAGGGGGGTCTGCCACAGGAGCTTCTTTCTCTGTGTGCCTACGGGTGGCAGGGCACTGCCTACACGAGCTCCAGGGAAAACAGAACTACCATATGACCTAGAAAACCCACTTATGGACATAAACCTAGAGAAAAATCTGTAAGTCAAAAAGATACATGTACTTCAAAGTTCACTGCGGCACTATTTATGATAGCCAGGATGTGAAAGCAGCCTAAATGTTCATCAACAGAGGAATGGATAAAGACGATGCAGTACATATACACATTAGAAACAATGAAACTGTTCCATTTGCAGAGATGTGGGCAGATTGAGAGACTGTCACACTGAGTGAAGTAAGTCAGAAAGAGAAAAACAAATATTGTATAATATCACCTGTATGTGTAGAATCTAGAAAAACGACACAGATGAACTTAATTTGCAAAGCAGAAATAAAGATACAGACATAGAGAACAAACATACGGATATCAAAGGGTAAAGGAGAGGTGGGATGAATTGGGAGATTGGGATTGACATATATACACCACTATGCATCACTTCATGGGAATAGATGGGTAAACAGTGGAAACAGTGTCAGACTTTATTTTTCTGGGCTCTAAAATCACTACACATGGTGACTGCAGCCATGAAATTAAAAGACACTTACTCCTTGGAAAAAACATTATGGCCAACCTAGATAGCATATTGAAAAGCAGAGACATTACCTTGCCAACAAAGGTCCGTCTAGTCAAGGCTATGGTTTTTCCAGTGGTCATGTATGGATGTGAGAGTTGGACTGTGAAGAAAGCTGAGAGCCAAAGAATTGATGCTTTTGAAATGTGTTGTTGGAGAAGACTCTTGAGAGTCCCTTGGACTGCAAGGAGATTCAACTAGTCCATTCTGAAGATCAGCCCTGGGATTTCTTCGGAAGGAATGATGCTAAGGCTGAAATTCCAGTACTTTGGCCACCTCATGTGAAGAGTTGACTCATTGGAAAAGACTCTGATGCTGGGAGGGATTGGGGGCAGGAAGAGAAGGGGACAACAGAGGATGAAATGGCTGGATGGCATCACTGACTCGATGGACGTGAGTCTGAGTGAACTCCAGGAGTTGGTGATGGACAGGGAGGCCTGGTGTGCTGCGATTCATGGGGTCGCAAAGAGTCGGACATGACTAAGCAACAGAACTGAACTGATGCATAAAATGGATAACTAATGAGAACCTACCACACAGCATGGGGAACTCAACTCAATGCTCTGGTGAACTGAGCAGGAAGGAAATCTAAAAAAAAGAGGCGGCATTTGTATGTGTATAGCTGATTCTGTATAGCAGAAACTAACACAACATTGTAAAGTAACTCTGCATGTGTGTGTGCTCAGTCGCTTCAGTGTTGCCCAACCCTTTTCAACCTTATGGACTGTATGTAGCCCTCCAGGCTTCTCTATCCATGGGATTCTCCAGGCAAGAATATTGAAGTGAGTTGCCATGCCTTCCTCCAGGGGATCTTTCCGACCCAGGGATCAAACCTGCATCTCCTGCATTGCAGGCAGATTCTTTACTGCTGAAGTCCTGTAAAGCAACTATACTTCAATAAAAATTAGTTAACAACAACAACAACAAAAAATCCCCTGGACTCCTACCACCCAGAACTCCTACCACCGAACTTTCTCCTTTGCCACCCTCCCCAACAGTTTCCCACAAATTATATCAAAGTAAACACTGTACTTTGCATTTGCTTCTCTCATTCACTATTAGTGAGTATACTCTGCATTATCCTTTTGATGGCAGTGCTTCTTGGCTGCATCTTCATCTATTTCACCTTCTTTAATCAACAGACATCATCTTCCATTTTTTTTAATCACTATATACAATGCTCATTAAATATTGTGCACAATCATTTTTGCTGACAAGTGTGGCACGGATTCTTAGGAGTAGAAATCCTACCTCAGGGGGAGGGGGGAAGGATAAATTAGGAATTTGGGATTAACAGGTAAACATGCACACGCTTGCTTAGTCGTTTCAGTCATGTCCGACCCTACGTGACCCTATGGACTGTAGCCTGCCATCTCCTCTGTCCGGAGGATTCTCCAGGCAAGAATACTGGCATGGGTAGCCATTCCCCTCTCCAGGGGATCTTCCCCACCCAGGGATTGAACCTGGGTCTCCCACATTGCAGGCATATTCTTTACTGCCCTTCTTATAGCCAAATAAAATTCCTTGCATGAATACAGCACATTTTATTTGTCCATTCATCAGTTGATGGACATATGATTTATTTACACTTTTTGGCTATTAAGAATAATGCTACTATGAATAGTCATGTACAAGTTTTGTGTGGACATGTGTTTTCATTTCTCTTGGGTATATACCTAGGAATGGAGTTGCTGGGTCTAATAGCAATTCTGTTCAACTTTTCGAGGAATTGTCAACTGTTTTCCAAAGCAGCTACAAATCTTTTACATTCTTATCAACAATGTATGAGGATTCTAATTTCTCCACATGGTCATCAAAACTTGTTACTGTCTTTTAATTTTTAATGGTCACTTAGTGGGCTGAAAAGGAGAAGGCAATGGCACCCCACTCCAGTACTCTTGCCTGGAGAATCCCATGGATGGAGGAGCCTGGTAGGCTGTGGTCCACGGGGTCGCGAAGAGTCTGACACGACTGAGCGACTTCGCTTTCACTTTTCACTTTCATGCGTTGGAGAAGGAAATGGCAACCCACTCCAGTGTTCTTGCCTGGAGAATCCCAGGGACGGTGGAGCCTGGTGGGCTGCCGTCTATGGGGTCGCACAGAGTCAGACACGACTGAAGTGACTTAGCAGCAGCAGCAGTGGGCTGAAAGTATCTTATTGCAGTTTTGATTTGTGTTCCCCTAATGACTAAGGTTAGCATATCGAAAAGCAGAGACATTACTTTGCCAACAAAGGTTCGTCCAGTCAAGGCTATGGTTTTTCCTGTGGTCATGTATGGATGTGAGAGTTGGACTGTGAAGAAAGCTGAGTGCCAAAGAATTGATGCTTTTGAACTGTGGTGTTGGAGAAGACTCTTGAGAGTCCCTTGGACTGCAAGGAGATCCAAACAGTCCATTCTGAAGATCAGCCCTGGGATTTCTTTGGAAGGAATGATGCTAAAGCTGAAACTCCAGTATTTTGGCCACCTCATGTGAAGAGTTGACTCATTGGAAAAGACTCTGATGCTGGGAGGGATTGGAGGCAGGAGGAGAAGGGGACGATGGAGGATGAGATGGCTGGATGGCATCACTGACTCGATGGACCTGAGTCTGAGTGAACTCCAGGAGTTGGTGACGGACAGAGAGGCCTGGCGTGCTGCAATTCATGGGGTGGCAAAGAGTCAGACACGACTGAGCAACTGAACTGAACTGAATGACTAAGGGAGCTTCCCTTGTAGCTCAGTTGGTAAAGAATCTGCCTGCAATGCAGGAGACCTGGGTTCAATCCCTGGGTCGGGAAGATCCCCTGGAGAAGGAAATGGCAACCCACTCCACTATTCTTGCCTGGAGAATTCCATGGACAGAGGAGCCTGGCAGGCTACAGTCCATGGGTTTGAAAAAGTCGGACATAACTTAGCAATTAAACCACTATCAAAGACTAAGGAGGGCTTCCCAGGTGGCACTAGCGGGAAAGTATCCTCTTGCCAATGCAGGAGACATGAGACTAGGGTTCGATCCCTGGGTCAGGAAAATTTCCTACAGGACAGCATGCCAACCCACTCTAGTATTCTTGCCTGGAGAATCCTATGCACAGAGGAGGCTAGTTGCTACAGTCCATAAAGTTGCAAAGAGTGCACATGACTGTGCACACTTTGGACATGACATAGTGACTTAGCACAATGCATGCAATGACTAATGATACTGAGCATCTTTCCATGTGCTTGTTGCTCATTTGTATACTTCTTTGGAAAAATATCCGTTTCTAACTTCTGTCTATTTATAAATTGGGTTGTCTTTGTGTTACTGTTGTTATCGAGTTGTAAAGGTTCTTTATATATCCTGGATATTCAATCCTTACTAGATAGATAATTTGAAGATATTTCCTCTCATTTTGTGGTTATCTTTTCACTTTCTTGATAGTATCCTTCAAAGCACAAAACCACAAATATTTTTAAAAAATTTATGTCCAATTATCTATTTTTCCTTTGGTTGCTTGTGCCTTTTGCATCATATTAAGAAACTGCCGAATTCAAAGTCATAAAGATTGGCAACTGTGTTTTCTTCCAATAGCTTTATAGTTTTGCTCTTACATTCAGGTCTCTCATCGATTTGAATTAATTTTTGTCTTATGATGTGGAGTAGAAGTCCAACTTCACGCCTTTGCATGTGCATATACAATTGTTCCAGCATACTGGTTGAAAAGACTTTTTTTTTTCCTATTGAATGCTCTTGACACCCTTGTCAAAATCAATTACTTATAAATGTATGCATTTATTTCTGGACTCTCAACGCTATTCCATAGATTTGGAATCTATTCCATATGCCAGTACCATACAGTCTTGATTACTGTAGCTTTCAAGTAAATTTTAAAATTGGAAAATGTGAGCGTTCCAACTTTGTTCTTGTTTTTCAACATTGTTTTGACTATCCTGGGTCCTTTGCACTTTTACCTGAATTTCAGGATCAGCTTGTCAATTTCTGAAAAAGAAAATCCAATTGAGTTTTTTTTATAGGAATTGTAATGAATCTATAGATCAATTCGGAAAGTGTTGCCATCATTACAATATTGTTTCCCAATTTATGAACAAAAGGTATCTTTATTTAGTTCAGTCTTTCAAGAGTTTTGTAGTTTTCAGGGTACAAGTCTTACACTGTTTTGTTAAATTTGTCAAATATATTCCTAATTTTCTTATTATTTTGATGCTACTGTAAGTAGAATTGTGTTCTTAATTTCACTTTTGGATTGTTAACTGTTACTGTATAAAATACAGGTATACATTTACTAAAAATACTGGCATTGTACACTTAAAATGGACGTATCCTTATGAAGATCTCAATAAAGCTATCATAAATCAAAGCTTTAAAAAAATAAAAATACAATTGATTTTTGCACATTGACCTTATGTCCTGCAGTCTTGCTAAATTTATTTGGCCCAGTAGCTTTTTTTTTTTTTTTTTTGCTGGAGTTTTCAGGAGTTTCTATATACAAGATCATGTGATTTGTGAATATAGAGAGTTTTATTTCTTCCTTTCCAATATGGATGTCTTCGGTTTCATTTTCTTACCTAATTGTCCTGACCATAAACCTCCAGTACTATGTTGAACAGGAGAAGGAAGAATGGACATCTTCACCTTGTTTGTGATCTCAGGGGAAAAGTTTTCAGTCTTTCATCATTAAGTATGATACTAGTTGTGGGTTTTTCATAGTTCCCCTTTATCAGGCTGACAAAGTTCCCTTCAGTTCCTAGTCTATTGATGTTTTAAGTCATGAAAGGATTTTGTCAATTTTTTTCTGCATATATATATGCATGTGATTTCTGTCATTTATTCTATTAACATGCTGTATTGATTTTATTATGTTTAACCAAGCTTGCATTCCTAAAATAAATCCCACTTGACCATGGTGCAATATCATAAACTCTTCTAAAAAAAGAGAATACATCCCAATTCATTCTGTTACTATGATACCAAAAAGCAGACAAAGATATCATAAGAAAACTACAGACGAATATACTTTATGAATATAGATGCAAAAATCTTCAACAAAATGCTAGCAAACCAAGTTTTGGAATATATAAAAAGAATTATATATCAAAACCAATTTGGGGGAATTGGGAGTGAGAAATAATATGCATGAGATTTCCTTTGGGAGCAATGGAAATATTCTGAAATTAGCAAAGATGCTCGCACAACTTTGTGAATATACCAAAAAACTGTACACATTAAAAGGGCAAACATTACAATATTTGAAATATATCTTTTTTACAGGAAGCTGTCTTTCCTTTATTTTTCCTCTTTCATTCTTCTTTCTGCCCACAAGGCAGATGCGATGCAAATTAGGAAAAACATGTTAAGGGACATGTTAAGAGCAATAAGACAGTAAGAAACTGGGTGTTTGAATGACCTTCCAGATTAGAATGGTTTAGCCCCATAGACTGCTTACAAGTTCAGACATTTACAAAAGAAAAAACCTGCTGCTGCTGCTAAGTCGCTTCAGTCATGTCCGACTCTGTGCAACCCCATAGACAGCAGCCCACCAGGCTTCCCCATCCCTGGGATTCTCCAGGCAAGAACACTGGAGTGGGTTGCCATTTCCTTCTCCAATCCATGAAAGTGAAAAGTGAAAGGGAGGTTGCTCAGTCGTGCCCGACTCTTTGTGGTTCCTTAAATGGAGGAGACATGGGTTCGATCCCTGGGTTCGGAAGATCCCCTGGAGGAGGAAATGGCAACCCACTCCAGTTTCTTGCCTGGGAAATCCCACGGATCGAGGAGCCTGGTGGGCTACAGTCCAGGGAGTGTCAGAGTCTGACACGACTGAAACAACTTAGGATGTGGTTCTTCCTTAGGGTTTTTCTTGTTTGTTTAGGTTACTTTTATTAGGCTCTTATTAAAGCATCCCATCCAATATCCTAAATCAGTTAGATTGGTCCTACTTTTTCACTACTACAAACAGTTCTGCAATGATAATCCTCACACACACTTCTTGAACGTGTGTTAGTTTTTTTAGGGTAAACACCTTTGAAGGGAAATTGCTGTCATTTGCTCAGTTGTCACAATGATTGTCAGGTATGCACAACTTCAGTTTCACATAGTATGTTTATTTTCCTAAGTGGTTGAACTAACTTTCCAGCAATAAGTTAGGATTTCACGTTTTCTCAAATCCTCACCGTTATTTGGTCTTATGAAGCATATTATGTTTTGTCAGCCTGATAGGTGTGAAATAGCATTCCATTATTGTCATTTCGAATTTCCCTAGGATTACTGGAACAGAGAATTATTTCACATTTATTGACCATTTGGGTTCTTTCATGAATTGACTGTCCATAACCTTCACTGATTTTCCCATTATGTCAAACATCATTTTCTTAATGATTTGTAGACATTTTCATAAATGTTGTTGATTACTTGTTTTTGCCATTATCTTCTACTTGTATATGGCTTACATTCTCACATTGTTTGCAATAATTTTAATCATATGTAAATCATTGTTTTAACATGCTCAAATGTATCAATATTTTCTTTTTATGATTTGTTCTTTAAACCTTATTTAAGAAAATATTTCTTAGACCTATGTCATAAAGATATTTTCCTATTCTAACTTTTGAAATCTTTATTGTTTTCTTTTCATTTTTAGGTTTTATTCCATTTAAAATTTGTTGTTATGGGTATGAAGCATGTATCAAATTTTATTTCTTTTTTATGTAGAGCTAATTGCTCAGGAATCATGTATTCATAAGCTCACACTTTCACTGATGAACTTCCTATACTATCTATGTCTCTCAGTAAAATTTAATCATTTCTACCTTAATTTCACTGAGGATATAATATTCATTATTTCACTCCTTTGAAATTTGTTAAGGCTTGCTTTATGGCCCAAATGTGATCAGTTTTTGGAAATATTATGTGGGCACTTGAAACCACGTGCACTGTGCTGCTACTGGATATATTAATTTATAAATATCACTTGGGTCCATTGTTAAACATGTTACTCAAATCTGTTGGATGTGTATTAACATTACTGTTATCTGAGTATTTATCAGTTAGAAACAGAAATGTCCTAAAATCTCTCATCATGATAGACATATATATTTCTCCCTCAAGATGTTTCTATATATTTCTGCTTTACTTTTTTGTTTTTATGTATTTTGAGTTAATATTTTAGGTACATCCCAGTACAGAATTGTTATATTTTATTGAATTAACTTTTATAACTATGAAATGTCTCTTTTTAGCTCTAGTGACACATTTTTGTTTCAAAGTCTCCTGTGTTTCATATTATACAAGTACTCCAGTTTTTCTTTCTTCATTTTTTTGATGGGGGTATTGATGTTTGTATAGTGTGTTTTCCAGTCTATGGTCTTTACCTTTAAATTGGAAGAGTTAGTTCATTTATATTCAATGTAATTATAAATTTGGGTTTAACTCTATCTTATTTTTTTAACTTTTTTATTTTTTATTGGAGTACAGACAATTAATGATATTATAATAGTTTCAAGAGGACAGCAAAGGAACTCAGCAATACGTATATATGTATCCATTCTCTTCCAACTCCCCTCTTATGCAGGCTGCCAAATAACATTGAGTAGATTATTACTTTTTAAAATTTATTCTACCTGTCTACAGTCTTTTTACTCTCTTTTATTGCATTCTTCTAAACTTATTGTTTTACATTACTTCATTTTCCCCACCTATTAGCTTGGTAATTATTTTCTGCTGTACAAATTCTTAGATTCCAACACAGAACTACTAAATCAGAAACTAGGGTGGAATCTCTGATTCAGTGGGTTTAGGATGGGTTTGAGAACATGCATTACTAACAAGCTCACAAATGATGCTGATGTTTCTTGTCCACTGATTACACTTTGAGAATCACTGATTTGAAGGAAGAAATTGACTAGAAAAAAGGGATTAGTGAAGAGACACTGTAATAACCAAAGCAAATTGTAGTATCTTTGACCAGAACAGCTCAGTTCACTTCAGTAGCTCAGTTGTGTCTGACTCTTTGTGACCCCATGGACCACAGCACGCCAGGCCTTCCTGTCCATCAAAAAATCCCAGAGCTTACTCAAATTCATGTCCATCACGTTTGTGATACCATCCAACCATCTCATCCTCTGTCATCCACTTCTCCTCCTGCCTTCAATCTTTCCCAGCATCAGGGTCTTTTCAAATGAAAAGGTGGCAAAGTATCAGGTGGCCAAAATATTGGAGTTTGAGTTTCAGCATCAGTCCTTCTAATGAATATTCATAATTGATTTCATTTAGGATGGACGGATTGGATCTCCTTGCAGTCCAAGGGACTCTCAAGAGTCGTCTCCAACACCACAGTTCAAAAGCATCAATTCTTTGGCGTTCAGCTTTCTTTATAGTCCAACTCTCACATCAATACAAGACTACTGGAAAAACCATAGCTTTGACTAGACAGACCTTTGTTGGCAAAGTAATGTCTTTGCTTTTTAATACGCTGTCTGGGTTGGTCATAGCTTTTCTTCCAAGGAGCAAGCGTCTTTTAATTTCATGGCTGCACTCACCATCTGCAGTGATTTTGGACCCCCCAAAATAAAGTCTCTCACTGTTTCCACTGTTTCCCCATCTATTTCCCATGAAGTGATGGGACTGGATGCCATGATCTTCGTTTTTTGAAAGTTGAGTTTTAAGCCAGTTTTTCACTCTCCTCTTTCACTTTCATCAAGAGGTTCTTTAGTTCTTCTTCACTTTCTGGCATAAGGGTGGTATCATCTGCATATCTGAGGTTATTGATATTGCTCCTGGCAATCTTGATTCCAGCTTGTGCTTCATCCAGCCTGGCATTTCGCATAATGTACTCTGCATATAAGTTAAATAAGCAGGGTGACAATATACAGCCTTGATGTACTCCTTTCCCAATTTGGAACCAGTCTGTTGTTCCATGTCCAGTTCTAACTGTTGCTTCTTGACCTGCACAGAGATTTCTCAGGAGGCAGGTTAGGTGGTCTGGTGTTCCCATCTCTTGAAGAATTTTCCACAGTTTGTTTTGATCCACACAGTCAAAGACTTTGACATAATCAATAAAGCAGATGTTTTCTAGTATTCTCTTGCTTTTTCAATGATCCAGCAGATGTTGGCAGTTCGATCTCAAGTTCCTCTGCCTTTTCTAAATCCAGCTTGAACATCTGGAAGTTCATGGTTCACGTACTGTTGAAGCCTGTCTTGGAGAATTTTGAGCATTACTTTGCTAGTGTGTGAGATGAGTGCAATTGTGCGGTAGTTTGAACATTCTTTGGCATTGCCTTTGTTTGGGATTGGAATGAAAACTGACCATGACAGTGGCAGTAAAAATCAGACAAAGTATTAATACCAGAGAATAATGATACCATTAATAGAAACAAAAGATTCTAGAAGAGAAGCTGGTTTTAGAGAGATAAACATGATATTCTTTTGCCATTTTTATTCTTGTAACAAAGGAAATAGAAGATAATTATAATGAGAATAGCAGATTTTAGTCTCAGTAAGCATTATTATTTTCTGACTTTTTATTCTTGAGAATTATTTTAAAATTAAGTTGTGTTGATAAGGACAATTACATAAATTTATTTATACACAGGAAAAAAGTATTAAACTTCTGATATTATAATTTAATTTTACAGGATATATTGATGAGATGGTTGGATGGCATTACCGACTCAATGGACATGAGTTTGAGGAAACTCTGGGAGTTGGTGATGGACAGGGAAGCCTGGCGTGCTGCAGTCCATGGGGTCACAAAGAGTCAGACATGACTGAGTGACTGAACTGAACTGAACTGATTGATAATTTCCACTAATGAGATACAACATCAATAAGTGCTTCTACAATGTTGTTAAATTATAAGTAGTAAATTGGACATCAGATAAGGTTTCAAAGTCCATTTGGTCTATTGCATCAGTTAGATGAATGGGTATTTCTTCACATGTGCTTCAAGGTACAGAGAACTTTCAGTGACCCAATCTGCTGGATTCTGCTAACAAACCAAGCAAATACATGAAATAAATTTGTTTGATTAGTTTATTTACCAAAATGGTCACAGATTTAAATAATTTAATAAACATATGGTTTTCAATTTTATAACTGATTATTTTAAAAGAAAAGAGGATATTACCACAACTCAAATTACAAATTTTTACACATTAGTTTATGTGTCTTAGAGAATACCAAAGGCACAGCATGAGGAACAGTTAGAAACATATGTAATATTGAAAACCATTCTGTTCAGTATTATACTGTGAGTATCTATGGTAATTGTAATATAAATGTATAGTTTGTCTAGGAACTCAATTGTTAAAATTCTGCTAAAGACAGAGAAAAAAAATTTAAACCCAAGGTAAATAAAATGAGTGACATCGTCACTCATAAATGAGTATTAAAAACATTTCAGATAAACAAAACTGACAACTTATAAAAAGCTTTATAATTGAGGTAAGTTTGTAATAATGGAAAATATATGCATTTTCCCCAAAACTCAAACCGAAATATATTGTAATATTACAAACCTCTCGTGTAAAAGTAAAAAGTTTCTGATTAGAGTTTGAGATACATAATTTTGAGAGTTCTTACAAATAACTAAGACCTTCATAAACAGCATCCACAAATGGATGCCAGAGGTGGCTCATGGTTAAGTACTCTCAGGCAGGAAGATCCTAGCAGTCTGCAGAGTAGATTGTTTGCAAAGAGCTGTAATAGGTGGGCATAATCTGACCAAACTTTCAAATATCTAATCATATTAGTCACCTACTCAAAAGCCTCACTTGGCTTCTGTGTTAGTTTCCTATTGCTGCTATAGCAGAAACTTAGTGGCTCAAAATAAATGTATTAACTTGCAATTCTGGAGGACAGAATTCCAAAACGGGTCTCACTGAGCTAAAATCAAGACACCAGCTGGGCTATACTCCTTTCTGAAGCCTCTAAGAAAGAATCCATTTTCTTGCCTTTTCCCGCCTGCATTCTTTGGCTCATGTCCCTCTTCTGTATTCAAAGCTGCCAACAGTCAGTTGAGTTGTCTTCAAATCGCATCACTCTGACCTCCTCTTCCACATTTAAAGGTGCTTGTGATTCTAGAGCCCACCAGCACATCTCCCTATTTTAAGGTCAGCTGATTAGCAAATTTAACTGCGTCTGCAACCTTGACTTCCCTTTGCTGCATAACATAAGATATTCACAGATTCTAGGGATTAGTATGTGACCACCTTTGGTAGATGGGCATAGATTCTTCTTACTATGGGTTCCCAATGTTCACTAAACCCACACTGTCTGTCAAGGACCTCTATATTACTGGCCCCAATTTACTCTCCTGCCTTATCCCAGGTGGCACTAGTGGTTAAGAACCTGCCTGCCAATGCAGGAGACTAAGAGACATGGGTTCGATCCCTGGGTTGGGAAGATCCCCTGGAGGAGGGCATGGCAACCCGCTCCAGTACTCTTGCCTGGAGAATCCCATGGACAGAGGAGCCTGGCAGGATATGGTCCATAGGGTTGCAAAGACATGACTGAAGCAACTTGGCATGCATGCACACCTTTTCCCCAGACCTCTGCTCTTTGGCCCCTAGGTTCCAGCCACACCAGTCTATCTGCTGGTTCCCCAACATACCCCATACTCCACAGCTCCAGAGCCTTGCTCCTGGCATTCTTCTCTTCCTTGATGTTCTCTTCATTTCTCCTCATCTTCCCTCCCAAGATAAAAATTCTATTCATTCTCAAAATTTCATGGCAAATGCTTCCTTCTCCAGGAAGCATTCCCCCTAGTCATTCCCCTTTAGATGTTTGTCATATACCTCCCAGTAGAACTTGATGTTTTGCTTTGTTTGATAGTTATTGTGTTCTTATCTTGACTGCTAGGTAATGATCTCCTTGAGGGCAGAAACTCAAGAATTCATCCTCATGTGTACATCAGTTGCCGCCAAGGATGCTCAGTCATTTCCGACTCTTTGTAACACCATGGAGCGTAGTCTACCAGGCTCCTCTGTCCATGGAATTTTCCAGGCAAGAATATTGCAGTGGGCTGTAATTTCCTACTCCAGGGGATCTTCCTGACTCAGGAATCGAACCTGTATCTCCCAAGTCTGGCAGGAGACTGCACCACCGGAGAAGCCCATGAGTCATCTAGGCGTATCTAAAACTGAACACCTGCTTTTCATGCAGTGTGTTTGTGTGTGTGTGCTCAGTTGTGTCCAACCTCCAAAATTACTCCTCCTTCAGTTTTCCTGTTTATAATAATAAAACCACCTCCCTTTCTCAGTTGTGATTGCCACAAACCTTTGAGTCATCTTCATTCTTTTCTCCCTCATTACTCACATCCAGTCCATCAGCAGACCTTATCAATGCTACTCCCTGATCTAAGTCACCACCACCTTTTGTTTGTCCTACTGGACTCCTTGTTTCCAGTCTTGCCTCTGATGCTCTCACCTTGCACAAGTGAGCATGCACGTGTACACAAACACTCCTCCCCCCATACAAATTCTATCCTCATCTCAGCATCCAGATGGATCATTCAAATTGTTTAAAAGTCTAAGTCTGATTATATCTTGGTCCGGCCTAGTGTCAAATAACTTACCATCACACTTAGACTAGAATCCAAAGTCCTTATAAAGTTTTCTGAGACCCTCGTCTCTTCTCCCACTGTTCTCTATTCACTCACCGTCATCCTCACTATTCCTCACACTCGCCTCAGTGCCATTGTACTTGCTGTTCCTGGAACTTGTGGAACAGTCTTTCTCTGGAGAGCCACATGATTCATTCCTCTATATCCCTTAGGCCACTGATAATCCTCTCATGTCCTTTGGGTCTCTGTGGAAATATCACTTCATCAGAGCCACCTTCCCTGGCCATCCTATGTAAAAGAACAGCTCTCATTCCTTCCATAACTTTCTGTACCTTTACGCTGCTTAAATTTCTTTGCCCATCCATCATTACATGACAGTACATTATGAATTGATTTCTTGTCAGTCACTCCACTGAAATGTAAGCTTCAGAAATCTTCTTTTGATCTCTATTCCAGTCCTAAAACCTAGAAACACACCTAGAACCTAAGCAGGCATTTAATAAATATTTGTTAAATGAACTCATCTTTGTACACCCTCCCATTTCTTGCCCAGTTCTTTGATCATAATAGATGCTAAAGAAGTATTTGTGAATTTAAATTTGATGTACATCCCCAATATTACTTCATATTATCACCAGAGAAAAAACAACCACAGTAAGCCACTTTTTCATGGAGAAATAAAGGCTACAGATAAGTTGTCACAATTCAGATTAGCCTTTTATTAACTTTGATATGATGGACTCCCTAGACCACAAAGTATATCACGTTGAACATTTGACTCAAGAATGGAGCTCGGAAATTAACCCCAGCAGGCCTTACTGTCTATACAGGGAGTGTGTGTGTTGGGGGAAGGGGCACACTAGAATGGATGAGAAGGGTACCAAGAAGGTGACTAAGCCACAAAGGCCTATAGTTAATTACATCCAATTTCAGGGGATATTCTTAAAGCCTGAAGCCTCTTCCAGTTCTGTTCTAAGTTTTTCTTCTCTTCAATGCATTTCTCTTAGGTTTTTAGTAGTACTGATTTCTTAGAAATAGACATTTATCCTCTCTTTTTAGGTTTTTCTTATCAGAGAAAGAAAACTCAAAAATAAAACATACAGCCTCTAATCACCTACTTTCTCTGATCTCTCAAGAGGCCAGTTTTAATAATTCATCTTTTCTTGGCCATCCAATGTCTACAATGAGGCAAAGGCAAATGTTTGGAACTCCGTAAGTTCATTTCATTTACATTAAACTAATTTTAAAGGATTCTCTTCTTTTCCTTCAGAATTTGAGTCCTTCCTTTCATAACAACTCTCTATATTCAGTAGCATCAGTACCATCTTTTAATCTAAACACACAAATATTAATCATGATGAATCCTTTGGGTTCTTTTTTTACTTTTCTTGAACAACAGATGAAGACATTTTCTAAGCCAGTGTTTATTTTCACTCCGTCTATAGACTAGAATTACTTGTAGAACTTTTTTAAAATTACCAATGCCCAGGACACATCCAAGACCAAGTGTGAATCTCTAAAGGCTGGACGCAGGCATCCGAACTTATTTTTAAAGTTCCCCCAGACTACTCGCCATTTCAAAATGCTGCTAAGACCTTAGGGACAGTTCATTGATGCCCCCACACCCGCCGGGCTTGGCGGAAAGCAACTCATGGAACAGCAGTGAGCAGACTGCACATCACTTCACTGCCAAAATGACATCATTTTCCACCTCTGCCCAGTGTTCAGCATCTGACAGTGCTTGCAGGATCTCTCCAGAGCAAACCAATCAGGTACGACCAAAACTGCCTCTTTTGAAGATTTTGCAACCAGCAGGTGCACAAGGTGCAATGTTCACTGTTAAAGAGCTCTCTCTATGATATGCTAAGAAAGAATCTTGTCACATTAGCTACTGCTACTACAGATGCTGCTCAGACTCTCGCTATCGCACAGGAGCACAGTATGGATATTCCAAGTCAAGACCAACTGAAGCAAAGTGTAGAGAAATTTCCAATTCCAGGAAAAGAACTGAAGAAGGCAATATTCCCACGCTGCCTACCTCACAGTATAAATGCAGAAATTCTAGAGAAGATGAAGACTTGGTAGCAAATTTAACTCAAGAAGAGACGTCAAGACTGGACCTCAGGTTTGAGGAGTGGGATGTAGCTGGCTTGCCTTGGCGGTTTTTAGGAAACTTGAGAAATAACTATACACCTAGAAGTAATGGCTCAACTGATTTACAGACAAATCAGGATACAGGTACTGCCATTGTTTCAGACACCACAGATGACTTGTGATTTTTGAATGAGTCAGTGTCAGAGCAATTTGGTGTTGGAATAAAACTTAAAGCTGCTGATCCTGAACAGACAAGTGAAGAAGTAGGGAAAGTGAGAGACAAAAAGGTGATTTAAGTGGGAAAAAATGATGACCTTGAGGACCCTAAATCCATAAGTGACGATACTGATATAGAAGTTACCTCTGAGGATGAGTGGCAGTGTACTGAGTGCAAGAAATTTAACTCTCCAAGCAAGAGGTACTGTTTTCGTTGCTGGGCCTTGAGGAAGGATTGGTATTCAGATTATTCTAAGTTAACCCATTCTCTCTCCACATCTAATATCACTGCCATACCTGAAAAGCAAGAAAGGGAAGGAATTGATGTCCCTGACTGCAGAAGAACTGTATCAGCTCCAGTTGTTAGACCTAAAGATACATACAAAAGGAAAAAAGCTTGAAACATTTTGATCCTTGCAACTCGGTGGAATTCTTGGATTTGGCTCATAGTTCTGAAAGCCAAGAGACCAAGTCAAGCATGGGAGAACAATCAGATAACCTTTTTGAACAGAGAAAAGATACAGAAAACATGGAGGATTGCCAGAATCTTCTGAAGCCATGTAATCTGTGTGAGAAAATACCACAAAACGGGAACATTATTCACAGGAGGACAGGCCATCTTGTCACTTGTTTTCATTGTGCCAGAAGACTAAAGAAGGCTGGGGCTTCTTGTCCTATTTGCAAGAAAGAGATTCAGTTGGTTATTAAGGTTTTTGTAGCATAGCTGAATCAGTGAATTACAGACAGATATTAACAGAGCTGGTCATGTGTCCAAATATCAGTATTCAGCATCTCTACGCAGGGTGACCCATTTCATACTTTAATTTATTCATGTCCTTTTATGTTCTAGGACATTTTTACCTATAAACTTATAGAATTTGAGAATAAGTTCTTTAGAACTAGATTATCAATTTGGAGACTATTAACATTAAAAGAGAAGTTATTCATTCTGTCTTCAAAGATGAGGATTTGGGAGGGAGCAGTACAAATAGAAATACACTCATTTTTATTTAATTTAATTTCTTACTGTTCTTTTCTGGTAGGGAATTTTCTTGGGCATCAAAATCCAAGATGGCTATTAGAAAGATATTAGAGCTATCAATGAAAAAGCATAAGTAATTAATGTATAAAGTAGATTATGTTGTGTGGTTCAGAGAAACGATTATTATTGTAAAGAGCCTAGAACAGTGATATCCAACATTTTTGCTAACATACCTCAAAAAACAATTTTGAAAAAGTACATATGACTTTTTGCACATTTTAAAAATTGAGGTGTAGTTAGCAAACAATAAAGTCAATAAAGTGTTCCCTTCTGCTGAAAAAATAAAATAAAATTCCCCCAGTGATTCTAATGAATTGCCATGGTTGAGAACCAAAGCCCTTTGTGTACACAACAGCTAGTCACAAAGAGATAATTCAGTGATAAGAACCGTAGTCAGAGGAAGCTGACCCCAAATTTAGATTTTTTTTTTGCAATGTTCAACTCAAAGAGCAGATCACTGCCCTGTGGATAATTAGGACTTGACTTGATAATTAGGATAACTGACTTGAGTACTATAGTACATGAAGTACTACATTACTTGAAGGAACCAGAGATCAAACTGCCTACATCCATTGGATCATTGAAAAAGCAAGAGAGTTCCAGAAAAACATCTACTTCTACTTTATTGACTATTCCAAAGCCCTTTGACTGTGGGCATCACAACAAACTGTGGAAAATTCTTCAAGAGATGGGAACACCAGACCACCTGACCTGCCTCCTGAGAAATCTGTATGCAGGTCAAGAAGCAACAGTTAGAACTGGACATGGAACAACAGACTGGTCCCAAACTGGGAAAGGAGTATGTCAAGGCTGTATATTGTCACCCTGCTTATTTAACTTATATGCAGAGTACATCATGCGAATTGCTGGGCTGGATGAAGCACAAGCTGGAATCAAGATTGCCAGGAGAAATATCTATAACATCAGATATGCAGATGACACCACCCTTATGGCAGAAAGCAAAGAAGAACTAAAGAACCTCTTGATGAAAGTGAAAGAGGAGCGTGAAAAAGTTGGCTTAAAATTGAACATTTAGAAAATTAAGATCATGGCATCCAGTCCCATTACTTCATGGCAAATAGATGGGGAAACAATGGAAACAGTGAAAGACTTTATTTTATTGGGCTCTGAAATCACTGCAGATGGTGACTGTAGCCATGAAATTAAAACACACTTGCTGGAGGGAGGTGGGAGGAGGGTAAGGAAGGGGAACACGTGTATACCTGTGGCGGATTCATGTTGATGTATGGCAAAACCAATACAATATTGTAAAGTAAAAAAAAAATAATAATAATAATAAAGAAATGATAAATGGTTAAAAAATAAAAGACACTTGCTCCTTGGAAGAAAAGCTATGACCAACCTCAACAGCATATTAAAAAGCAGAGACATTACTTTGCCAACAAATGTCCATCTAGTCCAAGCTATGGTTTTTCTAGTAGTTATGTTTTGATGTGAGAGTTGGACTATAAAGAAAGCTAAGCGCCGAAGAATTGATGCTTTTTAACTGTGGCGTTGGAGAAGACCCATGAGAGTCCCTTGGACTGCAAGGAGATCCAACCAGTCCATCCTAAAGGAAATCAGCTCTGAATATTCATTAGAAGGACTGATGCTGAAACTGAAACTCCAAAACTTTGGCCACCTGATGTGAAGAACTGACTCACTGGAAAAGACCCTGATGCTGGGAAACACTGAAGGCGGGAGGAGAAGGGTACGACAGAGGATGAGACGGTTGGATGGATCATGGACATAATGGACATGAGTTTGAGTAAGCTCCGGGAATTGGTGGTGGACAGGAAAGCCTGGCATGCTGCAGTCCATGGGGTCGCGAAGAGTTGGACACGACTGAGCAACTGAACTGAACTACATTACATGACTGGATATAGTTTCTGTTTTGGAAACAAGGATACATTTCAAAACATAAGTTGAATAGGACTTAAAGATATTTTAAAGAAATTATTAGTCAAAGGTCAAATTTATTCACACTACCTCTTTAGTAGTCTGCAGCATAAGAAGTTATATATTTGCATTATTCTTTCCCCTTCCCTGCTTTTTACTATAACTAACGTAGTAAACTCATGGGAAAGGAGAAAGCCCTTGTTCTCTTTTTCTAAGAAGAGATCTCCCAAATGGCTTCTTGCGGCAGTGCGTCATAAAGCAGAGAAGGTTGGAGGTGATCAGGATCCCATACACTGTAGGGAATCTAGACATTCTGCAAAGAGAATGGCTGGGGAACCCAGGCCTTCAATAAAGAGGTAAGTTCTGGGTAGCCAAGATGCAACAGCACTTGGTGGTGGGTACTGCTTAACTGCAAGGGCACTGTGGAAACATTCTGCTTGTGTGATGGGCTCTGGCACAATATTTTGGTTACACTGAATTTTTCCATCACTAATTGCTTACCAGAATTTCCAAATTGAGCATTTCATTGCTCAAAAGTGGAAAGGTGACTGCAAAAGAACATGTCTAATGTTCTATAAATGGTCCAGTGCAATCATAATTTGGATAAAGAGATACATACTGCTTTGGCTGAGGAAACCTTGACTAAATCGAATGGGATGCTGTTCATCATTTTCTGTAACATTAATGTATCTTTCTCCAGTTCTGTCATTTCTTTAATGCTTTACTTTAAAAAAATCTTATTTTGTTCAGATATTTCTTCAAAGTAATCGTTGCCAGGATCCAAACTGGCATGGGAAGGAAACTGTTTATTTGCAACAAAAAGAGATAAAATCTTAGGATTACATATAAGCCATTACCACTCTTTCCAAGTGATTTAGAAATCTATGTCCTAATGATCCCAATTTACTTTTTCAGCCAAATTCTACAAAATTACCTGGAAACTGTGAAGCATTCTTTGTGTAGTAAATTCTGTCTTCTCAATGTCTTGATTAGGTATTAGCCACTTAGTGGAATATGTATATGTAATTTATTACTGCCTGAACCATAAGCTTAAACTAATCGCAATGTTTCACCAATTATAACACCTTCTAAATGCTAAACTACCATATCATTTCTAAATCACTACTGCTCCACACCTTTCTTTTATATTAATGGCTTAATCTTAAAAAAAAAAAAAAGTGACGTTCCTAATGCCTTGCAATTTGTTTCGAAATTCCTGAGCGTTGAGCTGCCTAACTTAAAACATCTGTCTTTGAGATCTGATTGCTTCTTCGAGACTTTGAAGTTTATACTCTAAATTCTGTATTTCTATACTTACTACTCATCTATTATCTTCATTTTTAAGATACTCTTCCTTTGTCAGCAAGAGCATCTTTTTTTTTTTTTAAGAGAATTCATTCTTTTTTTTTTTTAAAAAGAAGGAATTCTCTTAAAAATGTTTTCCAAATTCAAGAATTAACTATTTAGGAGACAAGAACAGGAGTTTTGCTGCAGAGAAATGATAAGCTTACTTTAAATACTTTAAAAATATTGATCTAGGATTCTTCTTTTGGATTGTTATAATTATATCCTGTCACATGTAACAAAAGTTTTCCTGTGTACACAAGACTCATTCCCTTTTGGACAGTTTTCTTGATCTTCAAGCACTGCTCTAACAAACTGGGAGGATGTCAGTAACTTTAAAGAAGATACATACATTTTCTTTGATAGCGAAGTAATCAGAAGAGTAAAAAAAGGCCAAGAGAAGAAAAAACAAAAGAAAGAAAAGACTTCTTGCAAAAGCAGGTGTACTACAAAGCTCAACTAGTTCACAGACTGAGGACACTGCTTTTTATAAGTTTTTCCTCCACTGGGAACGGTCTTCTGAGCCTCCCTTTCTCTGCTTTCCATCCCTCGAGTCCTAACCAGGTTTGTTTTTTTTTTTTTTTGCTTGCGAGAATGGAAAAAGTTGCCAAGGCAGGCATATTCGGTACATTTCACGGAGGTTTTTCTATTTTCAGAAAGTTTTACCGTTCCCCAGATGGCTCCCAATTGTTCTTAGACACACGGAGAACCTAGGCTTCCTCTAGACCCTTCTGAAAATCTATTTCGTGACAACTAGGAGTCCACAGAACCCGCCCAAGATGGATCTCCACAGAATTTCGCATTTGATTCCACGTCGTTTGTCGACCCACGAAAGCTCATTTTTGTACCCCAAGTTAAAAACATCTGTCTAGAGTGAAAAGGTAGGGAAACCTCTAACACCTCTCAAAAGGCTAAAGGACCCCCTGCAATCTCCCAAGGTGAGTTCTGGATGCGGCCAATGGGAGCTCGGACCTTGACCATGCGCCGGAGTTGGTGGTATCCCCGCTACGCACTGGATTTAATCTGAGAAAAAGTTAACTTTCGGCTC
Organism: Bos mutus; assembly: GCF_027580195.1. Taxonomy (NCBI): domain Eukaryota; kingdom Metazoa; phylum Chordata; class Mammalia; order Artiodactyla; family Bovidae; genus Bos; species Bos mutus. The sequence goes on along the minus strand of NC_091621.1, from coordinate 29,266,657 downwards.
CTCGCATTTCTGCAAAGCCCGTCCGGTAGGGCCCGAACCGAAGCTGGGCCAAGGCCTCAAAATCTGAGACCAGGCAAGACAGGTGTGTAAGGAAAGCCTCCGGGTACCAACGGGTCGCCGCACACAAACCCTCCTGAAGGACCGGGGGCCCCCGGGCTCCCCGGTGTACTTACTCCCGGTTTAAGCATAGTCCGCGACACCTTGTCGCCTCCTGGTAACGTCTGCATACTCCGAGCCACCCCGCGCAGGGTTTAACACTGATGCTCCCCCAAACCTCAGCATCTCCGTAGAAGCGAGGCAATCCTCCCGGGGCGTCCTTACCTTGGGGTTGGTCAGGAGCTGGTGCTCGTCGCTGTGCAGCAGCGCCCTGGAGTTGGACTCGGAGTTGTTCACGTAGACCTGGACGCAGGGGTACTGCGAGGTGCCCCTGCAGTCGGCGCCACAGGTGAAGGTGCACTCGAACACCTCGCCGATCTGCTGCACCGACAGCACCGTGCAGTTGGCCGCCGTGGCTTGCAGATCCTGCAGCGCGGGACTGAGCCAGCAGAAGCCGAAGATAAAGAGCGACACGACGCCGGAGATGATGAGAAACAAGCCGAGCCGGATGCTCTTGTCCTCGGCTTCCGTGTACTCGTAAGCCACCCGGAGCTTCGCCATCGCCCCCCACTCCCGGCGGCGGGCGCGCTCCCCCCGCCCCCTCCCGCCCCCGGCGCTGAGCCCGACTGCCTCGGCGGGAGGAGCCGCCGCCGCACGACAGCAGGGGAGTGGGCGGCCAGGGGGAGCGCGCGAGAACAAAGGGGCCGAGGCCGGCGACGCCCCCCGGAGGCGGCAGCGGCCCCCCTCCACCTCCCCGCCGCCGCCCGAGCCCCAGAGGCTCGCAGCGCGGCCGAGGTTTCAGAGCCTCCTGCACCCTCGGGCGCGAGGAGTGCACGGGCGGCTCCTGCCTCCAGCGCCCCCTGCCAGCCTCCGCCCCCGCGCTTTCCCCGCCTCCCCCACCCCGCCTCCTCTCGCCCGGTGGCTCCCAGTCTCCATCGCCCGCCGGCCGCCGCTCCGCGGACTCGCCTGGCAGCTGCCCCGAGGGCAGAAGCTGCAGGGCTGAGGCGAGCCCCGGGGCTCCCCCGCGCGGGAGGCAGCTCCGCCGTGCCCCACCCGCCGCCGACACGGGTCCTCCCGCCCCGCCCCGGGGCGTTTCCCGTGGGCGAGGGGCGGGCAGGCGCTGGGGATCGCGGCGCTGGAGCCGGGGATTCTCGTTACATTCCCCTGGGAGGGACATCCGCGATAAGAGGTTAGGATCAATATAACTTAACGAAGTGAAAGTTTAAAAAACAAAACAAAAAACAAACGAGGGAGATGGTGTCGTGCAAGTGGAGCGGCGGGAATTTTGAACTCCAAAGGGGGACTGGTCAGCCAGCGGCAAGCCAGCGGCCGGGAGGCGTGCGCTCTCGGGGAGACTGGCCGCCGGCACCAGGCGGACAGGGATGGAAGCCCCCGGGGCGAGCGGCGTGCGCCCGGGCGTGTGCCCCAGAGAGACCCGGGCCGCCGGTTCCCACGCTTGGGGCAGGCGCGTGCGCCGCAGGGCAGGAGGCGTTACCTGCCATCGCCCCCTCCCCTCGGGCGAGCGCGGTAACGGTCCGGCTTCACGGTCCCGGCGCTCCCAACTGCCCTGGAGCACCCACGATCACCCCCACCCCGCACACCGCCCACCTCGCCGGCCCCAGCCGAGGATGGAGGGCAGCAGGTCAGAAGTGAAACAGGCTGAGTCAGACGGAGTTTGCGGTGGAGGCAGCGCGCGTGGGGGGGCAGGAGCCTGAGACCCCCACCCCCACCCCCGCCCCGACCCAGGAAACTCGCTTCCTGGGTCCTGGGTGGACCACGCTGCAACGCAGGTCTTCGGGCGGCCGGGCCGACCCCAACTCTATGTGCCCAAGGCTGGGGCTGACTGAGTAGGGACCCAAGGGAGCGAGTGCAGAGGCTTACAGCCCTGGAAGGAGACACCATGTTCCCCATCAGGGCCGTCTTCTCGCTCCAAACCGAAAGCAGAATCCTCTCTGTTCTGGCTCCCTCAGGAGTCTTGTCACCGTTGGCCCATCTCGGAATTTGTAGATGAGCTTTCCAGGAGCGCTGTGCGAGGCGACAGCGGCGTGCCGACCCACTCTGGGACAGGTACCGTTTCTAGAGCTGCGTCCTGCTCTCCTAATTCTTTCTGCTGTTCCTTCCATGCCCCTTCCCCACCTCGCCTGTGCATACCTCAGTCTTTGTTCTTTTCTTGACCTTTAAAAAGGTTATCTTTTTAAAATCACACTGCTATCAAAATATCAAACTTGGAGAACTATTTCGACCTACATTTTGAAGCATCAGAGTATTCACTTGGCAAAACATATAAACATGTCTTTTTCTTGACTTGCAAATCCCAAATGAATATACTCTTAATTAAATTCAGTCATATATTCATATTCCGTTCCTGATGAATATGGAAACACCGAATCATAGAATTCTTGACTTCTCTTTCTTGGATTTCAAATGTTGGTTTACTGGTATAGTACTTTTCAACTGAGGTCCTGATCTGTTACTTTGAAGCACTCTTTTATGTTGTATTTCCAAGCAAGGGGTAAAAGCAAGTTTAATTATAGGAAGACCCCAAGTGTTTTTCTGAATAAATTAAGAAGATGCAGGGTTTGGAAATTTTCCAAGTCAGGAAGACTCTTTGTACTTTAATAGCTTTCAAGTTTTGAGAGACTATTTTATATTATTTTCTTCCCTTTCTGTTGGCATGAAGACAATTGTTAGTGATTACACACACTACCTGAAAGGAAAAGTGAGTTTATTAGTGGAAGCATATTAACCTAAGATTACAGATTTTCAGTGTGAATCTCTTTCCTACAGTAGATTATAAATATTTTCCTTTTCAAGAAGGCTAAAGCCAATCTAGGATCTGAGGCAGTAGTGAACAGATTAGATTTTTTGGATCTCATAGCTCTGATGTGGTGGTGAGCAACTAAACCTTGAGGCAGAATTAATTCCTATAGCTGTTCGTAAAACAGGGATGGGGTTGTTTAAAAATAATTTAATGAATATGATTCACTTTGCAATGATTCTAGAGCTCAGAGAGTTGTGTGAATGTAACCTTTGCCTCAAAACTGAGGCAAGATGGTCTTCCAAGTAAATCTAGAGAACAAACAACAGAAAATATTCTTATTTTAACCTAAATTCTTAAAGGCTTTTAAATTCATTTTTTTCAAGTTTTGCATTTAGTCACTTTCCTTCTTTATGATTATTCTAAAAGTATTTGAAGAAACTGTTGCCATCTAGCCTTCTGCTCTTTACTCTTTTTTCATGCTTTTTTGCCTTTTCATACTGTTCATGGGATTCTCAAGGCAAGAATACTGAAGGGGGTTGGCATTCCTTTCTCCAGTGAACCACTTGTCAGAACTTTTGGCCATGACCCGTCCATCTTGGGTGGCCCCACACGGCATCTACATTTCATGCAGAGATGAGCACAATAAAGGACAGAAACGGTATGGACCTGACAGAAGCAGAAGATATTAAGAAGAGGTGGCAAGAATACACAGAACTATACAGAAAAGATCTTCATGACCCAAATAACCACAATGGTGTGATCAAGCACCTAGAGCCAGACATCCTGGAATGCAAAGTCAAGTGGGCCTTAGGAAGCATCACTATGAACAAAGCTAGTAGAAGTGATGGAATGCCAGCTGAGCTATTTCAAATCCAAAAAGATGATGCTGTGAAAGTGCTGCACTCAATATGCCAGCAAATCTGGAAAACTCAGCAGTGGCCACAGGACTGGAAAAGGTCAGTTTTCAATCCCAAAAGTTCCAATCCCAAAGAAAAGCAATGCCAAAGAATGTTCAAACTACCAAACAATTGCACTCATCTCACACGCTAGTAAAGTAATGCTCAAAATTCTCCAAGCCAGGCTTCAACAGTGAATGAACTGTGACCTTCCAGATGTTCAAGCTAAGTTTCAAAAAGGCAGAGGAACCAGAGATCAAATTGCCAACATCTGCTGGATCATCGAAAAAGCAAGAGAGTTCCAGAAAAACATCTACTTTTGCTTTATTGACCATGCCAAAGCCTTTGACTGTGTGGATCACAACAAATGGTGGAAAATTTTTCAAGAGATAGAAATACCAGACCACCTGACCTGCCTCATGAGAAACCTATATGCAGGTCAGGAAGCAACAGTTAGAACTGGACATGGAACAACAGACTGATTCCAAATTGGGAAAGGAGTACGTCAAGGCTGTATATTGTCACACTGCTTATTTAACTTACATGCAGAGTACATCATGTGAAATGCCAGGCTAGATGAAGCACAAGCTGGAATCAAGATTTTCCAGAGAAATATCAATAACCTCAGATATTCAGATGACACGACCCTTACGGCAGAAAGCGAAGAACTGAAGAGCCTCTTGATGAAAGTGAAAGAGGAGAGTGAAAAAGCTGGCTTAAAACTCAACATTGAAAAAACTAAAATCATGGTATCTGGTCCCATCACTTCATGGCAAATAAATGGGGAAATAATGGAAACAGTGAGAGATTTTATTTTCTAGGGCTCCGAAATCACTGGAGATGGTGACTGCAGCCATGAAAAAGACTCTTGCTCCTTGGAAGAAAAGCTATGACCAAACTAGCTGCGGCTGCTAAGTTGCTTCAGTCGTGTCCGACTCTGTACGACCCCATAGATGGCAGCCCACCAGGCTCCCCCATTCCTGGGATTCTCTAGGCAAGAATACTGAAGTGGGTTGCCATTTCCTTCTCCAATGCATGAAAGTGAAAAGTGAAAGGGAAGTTGCTCAGTCGTGTCCGACTCTTAGCAAACCCATGGACTGCAGCCTACCAGGCTCCTCCGTACATGGGATTTTCCAGGCAAGAGTACTGGAGTGACCAAACTAGACAGCATATTAAAAAGCAGAGACATTACTTTACCAACAAAGGTCCGTCTAGTCAAAGCTATGGTTTTTCCAGTAGTCATGTACGAATGTGAGAGTTGGACTCTAATGAAAGCTGAGCGCTGAAGAATTGATGCTTTTTAACTGTGGTGTTTGAGAAGACTCTTGAGAGTCCCTTGGACTGCAAGGAGATCCAACCAGTCCATCCTAAAGGAAATCAGTCCTGAATATTCATTAGAAGGACTGATGCTGAAGCTGAAACTTCAAAACTTTGGCCACCTGATGTGAAGAACTGACTCACTGGAAAAGACCCTGATGCTGGGAAAGATTAAAGGCAGGAGGAGAAGGGGATGACAGAAGATGAGATGGTCGGATGGCATCACGGATGCAATGGACATGAGTTTGAGTAAGCTCCGGGAGTTGGTAATGGACAGGGAAGCCTGGGGTGCTGCAGTCCATGGGGTCTCAAAGAGTTGGACACGACTGAGCGACTGAGCTGAACTTACTCCTCTTAATTCTTATTTAAATTAGCTTGCTTCTCTTCTGAACCTTTCATTATTTCATGTGTTTCTTACTAAAAGTCAAACATATCAAAAAGACTTTCCATACTTCTATTTTATCCTTAATGGAATGCTGTGTGTTACCAGTTTCATTTATTTGAACTGGGGCTGCCTTTTCACATTTCCAAGAAAGGTTGGATATGTCAGCCCCTCAGTTTCTGAAAACAGGTCACCATCAACTCTCTTAAGTTAGGATAGTAGTAAGAACACTTAGGAAGTCAGAGATTCTGAGCTCTGAGGCCACTGAGCATCTTGTTTCCTGTGGAGGGCAGAGGCAACACAGGAAAAGGAAAAACTAGTCTTTTCTTTGCATAGTTGTCCACCAATTAAAATTGAGATTAAGACTGCAGTACTCAGGACCGGACTAACTTACTTGATGTACTTCTTTGTTTACAGCAATGTTTTCAGGAGAATCATGGTCAAGCCTTGATGAAGTTCTTTTTAAAAGAAAAAATAAAACGTATCTAAACAAGGACATTAAAACCATTGTTATTTATAGTTTGTTCTCAAGATCAATATTCCTCAAGAAGTCCTGTGACTGATGTTAAAGTTGCAATATACAATTTCATATGTATATATACCTTTATTAAAATGTAAAAAGAATGATCATAAGTAGGGCTAGGAATAGTGAATTTGGAATATGTTGGGAAAATGTTTATATGTGATTTTCAAAATTTGCACATTGTGAAGTTTTTCACACTGAAACTACACACTTGGATAGCTAAAATATAGGGGAGAAAATTAATATTGTGTCATCACCTTTTCTCATTAAAATTCACATGCTGCATAGGTTTTAGACATTTGCAATTCGAGAAGAGTAAATATGAATGAAAGCACGAGTGATCCAAAAACAAAAAATATATAGAAAAAATTTATCAAACTTTTTCCTTTAGTTATGTAAATTTAGATTTTGTTATTGTCACAGAAAATTAAGTTTTCTTTCTGTTTGGTCCTAACTTTAAAAATGCTTAAAGCTGTAATAAATCGTTTCCAGCTTGCTAATATTAACTTTCTTGCCGTGCTTCATTGTGAAAGTAAAATATTTGCTATTAGCGTCAGAATTTTACATTCTAAATAAATTTCCTGTGGCCACTGTCTTTTCTAATTGCTTTTATTTTTTCCTGTCTATAAACTTTACCTATGATATTGCACATAATTATTATTGAGAACATGACTTACTATTTTTAGATAGTTATAATCATGGTAGAACAGGAAGGGATCTTAAATATTACCTAGTTAAATATTAAGTAGGAAAAAAAGCTCCCAAAGACTTTGCATTTTGTTTTAAATAGTAAATAATTTTTAAAAATATTTTTTCAAAGTTCAAATTTATTTGTATACAGCCTCTATCTTTGCAACTGAAAAAGAAAAGCAAAAAGCACAGATAATCACTTCATATTAGTAAATTCATAATACTGTACTGGAAGTGCTGGTTGGATTTCCTAAATTCTTGCCACCTGTCAGTCTTTCATGTTAATGGAAGTGAACATCTATGTATATAAATACAAATGTAGTAAAAGGGAAATCAGCTTTGAAATTAGAAAGCAAGAAGCTAAGAAGTTTTGGTCTTAACATTAAGAATAAATAGTTTGACGTAACTGATGTTTCAGACTGGAGCATTTCATGACTTTTATTCCAAGTTGATTTTGTTATTCCCATGTTCTTTGAAAACTTAGGTATTACTCTCTTAACAGTTCCCAGTTCTGTTAAAAAGTCATTTAATAATTCCAAAATATGGAAAGTGCCTCCTAGTACCATGACTAACAGGGGGAGTGTCTGTCTTTGGAGAAATGGACCAACATCTACTGAACACCAACTATAAGCAAATGCTCTAATTTAATCTTACCATGAGATGAAGAGGAACAAAATTAAATACCTTTTCCAAAATTGTGCATGTGTTTATTATGGCATATTACATGGCCCATTCTTTTTTTCCTCTACTGGTGGTGGTTTAGTCAGTAAGTCACATGCAACTCTTGTGACCCCATGGACTGTAGCCCGCCAGGCTCCTCTGTCTGTGGGATTATCCAGGCAAGAATACTGGAGTGGGTTGCCATTTCTTTCTCCAGGGAATCTTTCCCACCCAGGGATCGAACGTGGGTCTCCTGTGTAGCAGGCAGATTCTTTACCAGCTGAGCTACAAGGGAAATCCCTTCTACTGTACTACACCATTGCTAAGGAATTATTGTATTCAATACAAAAGAAGTGTAGGTGATACAAGTGGATTTAAAATGTGCTTATATACTTATATTCAAGTATGGTTAGCCTTGATCAAAACCCATATTGTGAAACCTGACTATGAAGCGGTGGTGGCGGGAAGGCAGTGGGTAGAGAATGCAGGAGTTGATGACTTAATCTGGTCCTCCTGTTTAATTTTACTCTGAAACACTTGTGTTGAAAACAGCTCATTTTTAGATGCATAGCAAATATCAGTAGTACTGTGTTATGCAGGAGAGGGAGATTAAGTGTAGTATTCAGGTTTCAGAGAGACTTGTCAGAACTAAATTCAAGCTATTCAAAGCTTCTATTACTGTAGAAGTAAACACAGGGAACGAGATGTTAACACAAATCATTAAATCATTTTAGGGTAGAAGAAAAGCCCGAGTGAATGAAAGGTCCTCAGTCGTGTCCGACTCTTTGCCACCCCACGGACTATACAGTCTGTGGAATTCTCCAGGCCAGAATACTGGAGTGGGTAGCTGTTCCCTTCTCCAGTGGATCTTCCCAGCCCAGGGTTCGAACCCAGGTTTCCTGTATTGTAGGCGGATTCTTTACCAGCTGAGCCATCAGGGAAGCCCAAGAATACTGGAGTGGGTAGCCTATCCCTCCTGCAGAGGATCTTCCTGACCCAGGAATCAAATTTTGGTCACCTGCATAGCAGGCAGATTCTTTACCAACTGAGCTATCAGAGAAGCCCCAGAAGAAAAGTCTATCTTCCTCTTAATGCAGGGAATCACCCAATACTTCTAATAGCAGCTTCCTTGCTTTTGCCTGGACACTTCCAGTGATGAAAAAGTCATTAACTCCTAATGCTATTCATTTGATTTTTGGACATTTAAAACATTTATGGTGTAGTATTTTCTTCTAAGTTGAAATCTGCCTTGCCATAACATCCATGTAAATATCCTTATTCTGCCCTCTGGTGTTACACAGGTTAGACAGTCTGTCTCACAAATGATAATCTGCCTTACAAATTTAAGATATGGGAAGACAACTGTCATGTCCTTAGGCCCTTTTTTCTTAGGCTATTCTTAAATTTCTTCAGTATTCTCTTTTGATATGGTTTAGAAAACTAAACCATAATGCTAAGAAAAATAGATAACTGGAGGTTGGAAACAAAAGTCTAAACCTTTCTTTTCCCTGTTTTCCTGCTGACAAACACTTCTGGGACAGAGGACATTGCTGTTCATTAATGAACACTATCACTGCAAAAAGATTTTGGCTCTATTCATTAGACAGAATTAGGATTCCAAAAAGTGATATGCAAGTCAACTCATTTAACATTCAAATATTAAATTGTTTAGAGTGAGCTGAAAAAAATTATTTTAAAAAACAGGTATGATTTTCCACTCAATAAAGGGACATAACTTGTTTTATATTTGAAGACTATTAACCATTTGAAGATTATAACCTAAAACATTAAAAATAAAAATGTCTGACTCCTAAGAGGAAAAATATTTAACAGCTCAAATTTTCTCTTAAAACAGACCATTTTTTCATGCAACTGTTACATATGGTAATTATATCTTAAAATAAATGTTCAGTATGTAACAGATTTAAAGGTAGCTTCAAAACATTCTGGCTGCCCTAAATCTTTATTTTTATACAAAGGATAAAACTATTTATATCATTCCTGCATGTAATTTTTTCTCATTGAGCTGTATATTTTTGAATAATCATCAATTTCGAAGTTCAACTTAGAAGTCTTTTCATTATAAATGAGTAACCATAGAGCTGGTCCTAAAAATAATTCCGTACACCCGGCCATTTGTTGACATCATAACACTCTTTGAAATTTGATGCATTTCTCCCAAAATGTTTAAAGAACCCTCAAGTGTTATTTCTAAAATTTTCTTCAGTATATACTAGAGAATAGATTGGTCTGGAAGAAAAACATCACCTGTTAAAAGTTTTAAAAATTAAATTATGTGATCAAAATGTTACTTAGGCTAAATACAAATGCATGTTAGCAGAACATTATGTTTCAGGGTATGCTTATGAAAATCGAGACTAGCTCTGATTCATAATAAAAATTTGTTTTCCTCAGCTAGTATCCTCAGTTGTTGCTTAAAGGAACTACCATGTGGGGCACAGGCTATTTTATCTCACCTTCTCTAACAAAAATGTCAAAATATATTTGTGGTGTGGTGGATGCCTTCTCGGAGAAGACAATGGCACCCCACTCCAGTACTCTTGCCTGGAATTTCCCATGGACGGAGGAGCCTGGTAGGCTGCAGTCCATGGGGTCGCTGAGAATTGGACACAACTGAGCAATTTCACTTTGACTTTTCACTTTCATGCATTGGAGAAGGAAATGGCAACCCACTCCAGTGTTCTTGCCTGGAGAATCCCAGTGATGGGGGAGCCTGGTGGGCTGCTGTCTATGGGGTCACACAGAGTCGGACACGACTGAAGTGACTTAGCAACAGCAGATGCCTTCTCAGGCCTTAGAAATGAAAACTCAGTTTTGCTATAGAGAAGATAAGTAGTTTATTAGCTAAAGTATTAAATATTTTGGCAAATGCCAAGTGGTGGCCATAAGCTGTTAAGACAATGCAATAATTTGGGTTTTCGACAGATAGGAAATTACGACAGTGAAAACTACCATTGACTTCTTGGCATTTTCAAGTTATTTAAATGACTGGATTAAAAAAAACTTTTCAGCTGATGGACATAGAGTTGATAGTGCACCCAACTGCCCTTAGCAGTTTTTACACATGTAAGTTGAAGTGGCAATCTAATGTCTAGCAAAAATATCCCAAGGAAATTGCTAACGTTAAAAAAAAAGAGAAAAAGCATCTTTGCTGTGTTGTACTTGGAAATGGATTTAACTCCCTTCGTATTCTGCTCTAGTAAATACTATTGTTAACAATGCAGTGTCTGTACTAGAACACTGGTTGATGCCCTCGATACACAGTAATGCATTATCCCAAGATCAACTTGGTTTGAGTTTCATCAGGATCTGAGGATTTTATTCTAGTTAATACTTATACAGTAGGCATAGAATAGTATAAGTGGTAGTTCACTAACCTCAGAAATGACTTGTGGTACTTAACTAAATTTTGTATTCTTGGCCTCTCCATAGATCCTCAGAGTATGTAAACATGAGACCTAAAATATATTTTTAGTATGTTCCCCAGTTGATTCTTGTGCACAGCGAGTTTGAGAATTACCTAACTAGAGGATAACTGGTGAGTTCCTGCAGCTGTCTCAATCCAAATTAAGCTTTCTATAATCAAATTTAATGATCAGTTTTCTTTATGAATAAAAAAATAGGATTATTGCTTCATCAAATTTTTATGATCACCAATGTGACAGAAAACAGATTGTACACTAATACAGTGTATGATTACAGGCTGAAATTCACCTCAAAATTTTAAAACTCTTTTCTCCTTTGAATGTAGAACTAAATACAAACATAAATAAGTCTGGGAATATACACATACACATGATTTACTAGTGCTTTACCGTTTCATGTTCCTACTCCAAAATTAAAAATGCAAGTTGCCTTTTTGGATTAAATCTTTCCAAAGATACTGCAGTAATTTAAAGTAAACCTTACTTATGACTAAGAGAAGAGCACATTTTAGACTAATCAGTGTTTTCAGAATGTAATTTTTAGCCCTGATGACATCATGTTCTTTGACTTCAGATCAGGAAGAGTATCAACATATGAAAAGAGCTGAAGTTACCAAATCCAACGTCTTACTCAAAAAGATAGTTGCCTCAACATCAATTCTGACAAGTCATCTAGTTTCAACGTTTCTGCTTCAACATTTCTGTTGATGGAAATCTCACTTCATGAAGCATTTAATACTGTGGGATAGGCACCTTAATATAGAGAACAAAAATTTGTCTCAACTTCCACCCGCTGGTTTGAGACTTGCCCTCTTCATTTAAATCCTTCTTGTATTTGAAGACAGCTACTATGTCTCCCCATAGTTGTCTGCTGTCTCTCTTCCGAGGGCTGCATCTGATCAACTCAATTCTTCCCATATGTGACACCTTTGAAACTGCTAGGCATTTTGAAATTTGTGATTTCTCTAACTGAACTACTTTTGTCCCTTTGTGAATACAAAATAATGTTACCTTAAAATTGTTGGCAATTAGGTTTGCTTAAATACAGTAATTATCCCACTTAAACATGTTTTCAATCAATGACAGAAACTCAGTCATCCAGTTCAATTCCTTACCTTGTACACAGAACACTGTCCAGCCAGTCTCTCCTTGGTTACATCATGTGAAGTTGAATTTAATGCCTTACAAATCAACTCTTTTCAAAATCTTATCTCAGTTACATTTTAATATTGTGCCGAAATCTTATCGGTTGTAGTTCTGCCCTTCAGTTACACAAATTAGTCTTTCACTGACAGCTCAAGTTTGATACCTGAAGACAGATTATTGGTTCCTAAGTTTATTCTCTAATGCTACACATTCCTTCTTCCTGGTGGGTTTTTTTTTTAATACTTTAACATATAATGAGGATATTCAAAAACCTTACCTCTGATGCTATGCTTAAGACAACATATTAATCCATGTAAAACACTTAGTGTGTTGCTTGGTAGCTAGAATGCACGTCACACTTTCTCCTGCCTTCCCTAGTCATGGTAGCTCTAAAAATACATCAAACTTTCCTATCTTGTTCTGAGCACTGTACTTGTGTTAACGTAGTTGAAGATTACATTAGTTGTTTTTGGCAATAGAATAACAATTTGACCTACATATGAACAACTTTTAAGCCATGGTATATCCCACCAGCCTTTATTCTTTTAATAGCAACCAAAGTGCAAAACTAAGTAATTTTTCTGGTGCAATGTATCCTATTTGATGTAATTTTAAAAGATTACTGGGTTAGATTGAGATTTCCAATTTTGACTTTTAATGTGTTTATTTGCTCATCTCCTAGATTTGTCATTTATTCATGGTATGATCTAATTCATTAGTGATGCTGTAAAACTAGCAGCAAAGAGAGAAACTTGACATGCCATTATGATATATGTTTTAAAGACATTGAGATATATTTGGCTTATGTCATTTTCCAGAGACTGTTTTAGAACCAGTTACCAGGTATTCCTGTATCTTCTTTGTTAACTCACAGACAAACCATGGTTAAGAGAACGTTAAACATGGACATCCCCTTTCTTTACACATATACACACTTAATTTCTCAGCAATTTTTTTGCAAGATTGATGCTATTAAGCAAATTTAAGTGAAAATAAGTGAGTCCTCCTTTGCAGCCATGCTCAGGTGCAAAAGAATGGAAGATCTATGGTTTTGGAATGAAGGAAGATTCAAAAGGATTAGCCAGAGTGGGAAAAATTTTACAGTTTTGAGAATTGAAAATACCTAAAAAGATTCTTTTAAAAATGGAACTACGGCAGAAAGTTATTTCAAAGCCCACTGCTTTATTTTCAAATTGGAATTATCCATTTATACCAATCAACATGTATTTATCAAGCACCTACTGTGTCCCAGGTTCAGTGGCAAAAAGGAAAAGACCAATGAAACTGGAAAAATTTATATACTGTGAGAATTTAAAATTTCATTTAATTAAAATGTTGTATCCAGTGAAACTATCTGTGCAGTGAAAAATTCCTAAAGGTGAAATTTATCATATTACAGTATCACCACAAGCAGCACAGAATATATCTGAAACTAAACAGCTGAAAGGACTTTCTTTTGCAACTAAGTAGCTTTTGTTTCAGAAAGCCAATTACAGTATAATCACAAAACTTATTTAGCAAATGTATGTGTCACTAGTTATAGAGGGAAAAGTTAACAGAATTAAATCTAAGGCAACTGGAAATATTAGTTTAGGTCAACTTCTGTCCATATGTAACCACAAATTATAAAACCAAGGAATATAACAGTGTGCTAAACAGTTTAGTATTTTAAAGATTTCAGATAGAATTTTTAAACTTGGATTTGAAGTCAAGAACATGGCAATTTCTGCTATCAACAAATTATAAAAAGTTTGTTTACATGTAAGAATTTTCTCATTTTGATGATTCAGAGTAAAAAAGAACTCAGAAAACTGGAAAAATATGCACTTAAAACTTTGCATATAGCAGTTAAAAACAAACAAGTAGAAAGCCAAACCACTTGATGAGCTATCTTGTTTTTGTGAGTTATTCACACAGTCCCAATCGTGATAGTGGTATGTTTATACTTGTAAGAATAAAGAGCCCCTTCCATTTTTTTCTTTTTCTTTTGATTATGTAGGAAAAGTTACATTTTACATAGTATATTATTATGAAAAAATGTGATCTGCTTTTAAGAAATTGATTTCTGGATTTAATTCTTATTTATGCCAAGTTAGGTATGTGTTCTGTGAAGTTTTTATCTGCACAAAAGTTAAATTACGTAAGTACCATCTTCCTACATAAGAGATGCTTTGGTTTAAATGTAAAGATTATAAAATCTTGATACTTTGATGTCAGTTTCTCATATCTCAAAATACATAGAAAAAGGTAAGTCTTGAGTCATTTTATATTCAATATACAAATAAGTTTATGTTTCATTTTCAAACATGATTTAGTAAATGTCAATTAACTTTCATTCTTCATAGAAAAAAATTGCTTAAAATGAAAATTTTAAAGAAAAACTCATTGCTTTAAAAAAAAATTCCCATCTCTAGTTCTACTTTCATAACTTCAATATTTATCTTTAAATGGAAAAGAATCCATCAGCGTGTATGTGAAATAACCAGGCAAGCAAACTGAAGGGAAAGATGATTCCACTTCTCTTTGGCTTAATTTGTACATTATTTCTTTAAGATATATCTCAAAGGTCTATTAAATTTCTTATACACTTCTCACAAAAGCAAAGTGTTTTGATTGGGTGTCTGGAGTGTTCAGAAGTTTTATTTCTAATGCTGTTATTATTCACTTAAAAAATAGTTTTCTTTGTTTAGACTTGGTTAACACTAAGAATGTCTACATTTTTAACCTGCAAATGAAATGGTATATGGTTCCATTAAATGAGCTGTCAAAAGCAAAAAAAAAAAAGACTGCATTTTAAATTGTTCAGTCATACCATTCAGTTGTAAAAGTTTTTCTTCTCTGTTTTTTCATGTTGAAGAAATAAGTTCACAATTTCAAATCAAAGTCAACACTGCAGTGAGGAGAGCTTTTCTACTTTATTACAAAGAGAAGAAGCCTTTATGTGGTCAGAAAATACAAGATTGATCTTTTTTTTCTCTTCCTATGAAACGCTGCTGTTCAAACAGCCAGAGTGAATTGTCTCAGTTCACGTCTTTAAGTCCCATCACATTCACTTGGGTATGGATGTCCTTGGCTGCTGAAAATCTGGCCCTTTAGTGCACAGGGCGACAAAGTCCCCTGACCAGCAGTTCCAGAATGTCCCATTTTCATATATTGCATCCATGCACACCTCCTAAAAATGAGGTACAGCAGGGCAAACATTTTCCAAAATAGATGTCATATATATAATATATACACATTCGTACATACATACCTTTATTCATGTGATGTCCAAAAATTTAAAAAAAATGTACACATTTATTACAAAATCGTAACAAAGACTGGACAGTGTTTTGCTCATTCTGGAAAGATGAAGCTCAGTAATAACACAACCCTGGAAACCATCCAGAGATTGTGGCAATATCTTTCTTCTAAACAGTCAGATATTCTTGCGTTAAGCTTGGCGAAACTGCCTTTCAAAAACAGAAGGGGAAGTAAAATGAAGGAAGCAGACCTTGCTCATCTTTCCAAATGAAATACGAGAAGGATCTTCACATAAAAATGCACAAACATTTGTTATTTTATTACCAATAGTGCTACAATGAACAATGCAAATTTTGTGGTCTAATTCTGTTGAGTCTCTTGTGGGTTTTCTTTTTTTACATTTTAGAAACTAAATGGTAAACTTCTGTCAGTGTACTTGCTTGTCTTTACAGACCCAAGTCTGTCTGCTGGCAAAAAAAAAAAAAAAATAAATGAAAAAAACTTCAGACCCTGCTCGAACTAGAGAAAAACAAATTACAAATTTAGTTGTTGGGCAGCACATAATTAGTAAGGCAGGACCTCAAATGGTGACCCTTTGCGTAAGCCAATTGCCAGATCCTCAAGGAATTAAAACCAGGGTGCCTGAGCCACATCAGTTCTGCAGTTATGTTGAGTATTGTGCTGAGACAGCCATACCCCAAGAAAAGGGAAGTCTTTTTTTAGAAGGCTTGCTGAGCAGGGTTGTAGTTGAAGGTGGATGGCAGGTGAGGCCGTTCTTCTAATTTGTCATATTCCAGATGGAACTCCTATAAAACCAAATTTAAAAATTTAGATGATTTCCTCTCTCTCTGATCTCAGATTTTTGTCAAAATATATTTACTATATGAACAAATAAAATACCTACAAGAAATACGAATGAAGAGATATACCAACTTTTTTTCCCCAGTAAGTAAAATATAGCTTGAAGAAAAATAATGTGCTGTAGTTTCTATCTGATAAATACAAAAATGTAGACTTTCTGCATAAAAGTCAGAGACTAGTCATGAGCATCTATTTTATGACACAGAAATTTTATGCATTTTTTTTTGCTCAAAAATAAAAGTTTGAAGGGAGCAATTACTGTATTGCTAATAAAAAGTATTAAAAATTATAATTTAAAGTAAAGCTACCTTCAATGAAGTATAAAACTTAAAAATCTTTTTTCCATGAAAAAAGTTTGGAAATAAAGGATTTCTCTATTTGTCTTATCACATGTTTTTTAAAAAACAAACATTAAAGTTATTTTAAGGTCATTATCTGGGGAAAACTCACACCTCTCCAGACTTTTCATTTCACAATCCTCAAATCCTGAAAAGATGTAACTGCCACCCCAAAACTGACAGTGCTTTTGCTACAGGCACATCTGAAGATGAACTATATATAGCTCATTTTAATTAAACTTTCAAAACACTACATGAGCTTTAAAATTTAAGAATGATAAAGCAAATTCTTCATACTTCACCAAGATCAAGAAGAGAGATGAAGAATATAACTTTGTATATTAAAAAAAAAAAACCACCTTTTTAAACCAAAAGGCCAGAGGTTCTAAAATTATTAATTCTACAACCTGTATTCAGGTAGCACAAACCATCTCAGTTAATCCCATTTAAAACATTATGAACCATTATATGCACTACATACTAAAGAAAGTCAAGTAATGTCAGTACCATGGCTTAATATATTTTACCTGTTTTATTTCAAATTAATTCATGATAGATATTTTCATTATTAAATTAAGTGAAAATTTCATTATTACAATGAAAACCTAGGTCATGAGTTATAAAACCAAATATTTAAAATTTTAGGATATTACAGTAAGAATTTATAGAAATAGCAGGTATCAGAAGCCTAGTATGTGTCAAAACTAGAGACAGAACTAGTTTTGTTCTCATCTTCATAACTGAAAAGTAGACATCATTATCTTCATATTTGCATTGGAGGAAAATGAAGCTCACAAGTAACCTGCCCAAGTCATACAATAACTGGCAGATCAAGGAGTAGGATCTAGACCTGTAGGACACCGAAGCCCATGATTTTTCCAGTATAACACACTATTTTTAGCCCGAGATCCAAAACTACTTAATTACACTTCTATCCAGAAATAATGTTGAAAAAATTCAGTCCAGTGATTGTAAGGCAGGCACACTGTGATGACTTTTAAGAAGTTCACTTTAGCGTTAACTAAGGCACAGAGCTTATTTGCTTATCAGTAAAACTTTAGCAAACACCAGCATCATCATCATACTCAAAATAGCCTTCCTAAAGCTTTGTGTAGGCACCTCTCCCTCTCTAGATACCCTGTCTAGGTTTTAAAAGAATTTATTGCCTGGCTAAAGATAAGTATCTAAATTAGTGGAGAAAGTATCTTCCCGTTGTATTATTCTTTAGAAATTAAAATCGGCTAACTTTAGATTCAAAATATGTATAGTTATTGGGTATAAAGTGTGTTTGTAGCTGACAAATCATATACTCCACTATCTGAGATATAGAAATTAAAATTATGTTCCATTGTCCTGTCCTCATCATTGTACACTGGTGAATTACACTGTATATTATCAGAATTTAAACTAGAGTAACTTCATCATATTAGAAGATCAATCTAAACCTAGGGAGTAAATATAATAATTAAAATCTCAAAGACTTTATATATCAGAGATTCAGAAATTAAAGAGATCAAATTTGGTCTCATTTTAAAAATCTTTTTGTCTATGTCTTTTTATTTTTCTTAAAAGACATAAAGACTTAAAAGACTTTTTCTTTGTTCCCTAACTTTACTGATATCTTTTTTACATATTTATCTTACATGTACACACATACCACACATCACATACACACTTTTGTATAATCTGTAGGGGCAAGAAGTGTGTCTGTTTTGTGTATCACTATCTACTGCCCAGAATACTGAGAATACTACTGAGTTGCCAGACTCCCAGCAGGGGTATAATTAATGGCTAATGAATAAATAAACATAAATTTTCATTTGTTTTAGGAACAGAACACTTAAAATTTTTAAATATTCTAAGATTAGGTATTCAAAGGTCTATGCATATAATTGCTTTAATGGAAAAAAAGATTTGTAGATGACAGTTAAATGGTTTAAAGACTAGAAAGAGTTCTAGGCACTAAAAATCACATTTATAGTAGGTTATGATATGATAAAGGATCCTAAACATTAAAAATCCTACTCAGTGTTGGACCCATAAGGTAAACTCAGCCTGAAAGAATTCTGACACTTTAATAAGTCTTTATAGTTTGAGAAAGCTATTTTCACCTAAAAATTCTGTGGATAAAATTATTTTAAAAATCTTACTCACTGAGACTATATATAACAAATTTTTAAATTAATAGGATATTTAATAATTCCAACTTAATTACATAGGACAGATCACACAGTGTGACAACAAAATAGATTATCTAAAAAAGAATAAGCAAATATGATGTAAAATTTTTTTTGCATATGTTTTTTTGGTTACAGTATCAAAATTTTTATGAAAATACATTATTGAGATATAGGAAATTCTTTATATAAATAATGGGGCTGTATCCTAGAAATCAACAGAAAATTTTAGGGGAGAAAGCATACTTCTGATTTAAATAATCTAATCCCTTACTTAAAGTATTAAGTAATTTGCAGAAGTGAAATACAAGTATGACTGAAAACATGATTACGGTCTCGATCAGGTCAATATTTTTCAATAATACCATGATAACATCAAGCTATTAACTTATAATACTATTTCATACAGAAGGCTTCTTATCAGTTGATGCTATTAAATTCATGTTCTTTACCTGTGAATAATAAACCACAATCACTTTACAGATGGGGACTTTGACTTGGGACATGGCACATCAATGGAAGACAGTTTGCTGAAGTCTGTTAATAAATATACTATGGGATTCTTAATTCCTAATCCAATTTCTAGAAAAACAGTGAAAACATCCTTTAAAAAAACAAACCCCAGAAGCCTTTGTGAAAAGTTTATTCTGTGAATATAACATAAAAGTTTTAAGTCCATGAATTTTTAAAATAGAATCAAAAGAAGAGAGCTGCATATTAATACTTGATAGAAACCAGTATTTCTGCTTATTTTCATTACTATGAAGATAATTTTGTTGAAGAATATCAGTGCAAGTGGCCAACAAATTACTTTAATAAAGATTTCTCAAAAATAGTTTAATAATGATATTTCTCAAATTTTATTTTTCACTTCACAGCTAAACATTTTAAAGGTAAAAGTTAGGCAAATGCTCAACTTAGACAGGAGAGATCAGACAAAACTGGGTAAAATTATTACTTTACATACACACACAAACATATATAATTTTCTTTAACATGACATTTACCTGAGAAATTGCTTTCATGGGAAATTAGGGAATTTATTAATGTTCAAGTTGTTTCTGAATATTTCTCTTTCTGGAAAACTGGTTTTTTTTTTCATGTAAGTTGATTTCCTCACAGATTTCAAACTAAAATTCAACTAAAATTACACATCTACTGATGCAAATATCTATTTCTTTTTGCATGTATTTGGAATAATTTATGATCTTGAGCAAAAAGCTTCAAATGAGTAGAACAAACTTCAGTTATTTACTATTAGAATTTTTCCCTTCCAAAGATACTCCTCCTATAGAATGAGGTTCTCTAACTATAGTGTCAAGGACCAGCACAATCACTGGCATCACTTGGGAATTTGTTAGCAAAGCAACTTCTCATGTCCCACCCACAGACCTACTTGAACCAGAAACAAAGCAGGTTGGCCCAGCAACCTGCCAGATGATAAAACAAGGCCTCCAGATAATTCTGAAGCAAGCTAGAACCGCTGACCTAACAACAATCAGAATTTCTCCATCTTGGAATTATAGTAATCTATAATAATAACACTGATAAAAACAACAACAAACTACCACAACTACTCTCCCATATCAAATACCTAACGTATGCCAAGCAGTGCACTCAGTGTCTATGTGTGCCTGTGTAATCTCAATTAATCTACATGATAATCAGAGGCAAAAATCATTCTGATTTAAAAGATAAGGAAGAGAGAGAGAGAGAGAGAAGTTGCTCAGTTATGTCTGACTCTTTGTGACCCCCATGGACTGTAGCCTACCAGGCTCCTCCGTCCATGGGGTTTTTCAGGCAAGAGTACTGAAGTGGGTTGCCATTTCCTTCTCCAGGGGATCTTCCTGACCCAGGCATCGAACCCAGGTCTCCCACACTGCAGGCAGACGCTTTACCGTCTGAGCCACCAGGGAGAGGAAGCAGGTATGGAAAGGAAACTAGTACAAGGTCAAAGTATAAACAGCGGAAACAGGAGTTAAATTCAAATCCTGATACGACAGTTATGGTTTTACTTCATTATATTTATTAAAGAACAGGTAATATACACAATGTCCTGTATACTATTTGTAAGTAATTATTTGTATTTAACTAAAGGTTAGGTCATGAATCTACCTTTTAAAGTCAAGAGGTGCATATTAGAATTGTTAAAATAACTCAAGTACAGTGTAGAGTGGTATCTAGACTTGGACTGAGAAACAATGACACTTACCATTAGAGAAATACCCCAAAATATAATAATGAGAAAAGGTTTAACCTTTTGTATGTGTCGTCATCTTTTTTTTTTTTTTTTCTCGCCGCCGCCTCTTTCTGCCCCCTCATCTTTTTTTTTTTTTAGCTCACCTTTTCAGTTTTTTTTTTTCATGTTTTATATGAAGTCTTTTAGGGATGTAAAATTTTGTAATAATTATCTGGTAAGCATCTTATCTTTTAAAAATATTTTACTCTTCAGTTTAGTAAAGCTGATTAAAAAAAAACACTAAAAAATTATTCAATGAAAAGAAGTAGTTTTTTCTGTTTAAATTTAATAAAACCAACAAAACTAACTCTTTAGTTTTTAATTCTTAAGATCTGTCAGTGGAAAGAACATTCAGAGAAATCCTGAAGTTATGAAATCAGACACTGTGAACTATATTTTCTACTAGGCAGAGTAAGTACCTACAAAAGGAACTAAACACAAATGTGTAATATGCCACAGCACTGATGAAAACTACATGTGGGACAGTTAGAAAGGTGTTTTTGTGAGGAAAAGTTGCAAACCAAAACAATTTTCCATTGGCCTCTTCCCCCCAGTTATTTCACATACTAGTCAAAGGAACAATCATGATTAATGCTTACAATTTTCTTTCTTTATATTTACTTGCAAATAAAAACTCAACCAAATTTCCTACAATGAGTGCAAGTGTTTAAAAAGTCTATGTCTATTTATATACTGGTTTTAAGAAAAAATCTCATATTTGCTTACTTTAAAGTAATAATAATATAAGAATACATGACCGGGATTGAAAGAGGGTATCTTTATTTTACAACTGAGCAGACACAAAAATATTTCAAATGTCACCAAGGCTTGTGAAAAATTACAAAATTTCTTACCAAGTTCAATCATTTTCCTAAACTACAGGTAAAATGAACTACTTCCAGATACTCTCCCAGAATTTAAAACAAGCCAAGGAGGTGGAGACAAAGGACTCAGCAAATATCTGGCACATTATTAGAATGGATGTACTGGTACATATAAACAGATAAAAGAAGACACTTCTTATTAAAATCTAGATTTAAACATTTACACATTTGCACACGGAAAAAAATATACCTTAGCTACTTTCCTCCAGTTAAGACAGTCAAAGAAGTAATATGTTCCCCTCTCATATGTATTGGTTTTCATTGTTGGCTCCATGCCTGGTGCCCTGGTAATCCATACTCGTTCTTCTTTGTGGTATCTCCAATCACGGTTAAAACTTCAATTTTTAAGAGAAAAAGACAATTAATTTTTTCCTGTGGCTCATATCAAACATTTTCTACATCTTGTAAAACACTTTTCAGAAAATAATCAACACAATAACTATATGAATATTGATGCTTCTTTACCCTGATTTTTATTGTTATTAAATACAAACCTAGTAAAATAAATATAGGAAAAGACTTTTTAAATTTCTCCCAAAACCACACTCTTTAATTAATACACACATCTTTATTTTTATGCAAACAAAATGAGATCTTAAAAGCTCTACGAGCAATGTGATAAAAAATTTGGCAGACCAAATAAAGATCCAGTGTTCCAGAAACTTCACTCCTTTTTCATTCTTAATATTCAACAGAAATTGAGATATCTATTAAAACAAACAAAAATCTCAACTATTTGTGTTATTTTGTAAGAAACTAAATGCAAAGCCTATTTGAATTAACTAAATTCACATAAAATTTGTAACTAATTTCAAATTTTAAAATATTTAGAAAATTCTTAATGAGTGTATTACTTTTATTTTTTATTCAGATCTCATTGATCCTAAATTCTCAATAGCCCAAAGGATATCCATTAATATTCACATAAGAATTAATGACAGTTTACACCACCTGTAAACCAGGGAAGTAACATCCAAAGGAGGTAAATGTACCACAAAAAATGTCTCTGGTAGAACAAACCTCCATGCAAACAAATTCCCTCCTATCAATACAATGAGGAGTTACTTTAGACATATATTTTATATATGTTTATATATTTTTAGACATAAATAAGATATGAGACAGAACTGCCAGTGATGGATGAATGAATGACTGATGAATTTATTTATGTATGGAGTAAATCAAAAGGAACAAGTAACAAATGCTGTCTTACAAAAAATGAGGGAAAACATGGAAAAAAACAAATTCTCAACTGAGAAATTAAAAACAATTTATTACCAACACAGTGAATTTTACATTTTAAAAGTATCTGATCCAATGCCATTTATAGGAATGTTAATAATGTTAAATAATATGTTAATAATATAAAATACTTAACTCTATAAAAAGGTCTCCCAATCATTACGTCGTAAGTTTTTGCTAACAATTCACTTTATAGTAAACACGATTAATAGAATGTCTATTGCTAACAAAATGCTACCAACTGGACATATAAAAAAATGACACAGAATTTTTATTCTTAGAGCATCAGGTAAAAACAGAAATGCTCAGAAAAACAATATATTTAATGGACCCATTTCTTAATACTAGTTTATTTAAGTTGGCCAACCGGCTTCTGATAATAACTATGGAGTTCATTTTATCAATACTTCAAAATATACAAGAAATATGCATAGTGCCTTGCCCTTGTAATGCTGAATATATATAATAAATGATGAAATTCACTGTCATTAGCATTAAGTGGTTCCACAAGGAGAAAGATGACCCACAGTTGTGGACTGTATCTTATACTTCATTTATTTATAAAAATCAGATTTACCAAATGCACAAATCAAGCTGATCCTGACCTCTTACAAATTTAGGGTTATTTAAGTTTGAAAATGCTTTTTATGTATACAGCTAAAAGCAAAACAACTTTAATTTCTTGATGAATATTTCCATTCTAAAAACAAAGACAAAAGACAAAAACTACAGCCATTGTCATTAAAAAGAAAATCTTTTAGAACAAGATCTACCATAATAACAAAAGTTTTTAAAAATACTTTGAACATACAGCTCTACTGCAGCTAAAAGTTGTAATACGTCTCCTCCGTTCATGTAATAGAGATAGAAAAGAAGGTCTTCTCCGTATCGGCCAAGTTTTATTGCAGCCAGCTGGAAAAGATACATTATTCTGAAATGTAAAATGAGTTTGAAAATCCTAACATATAGCTGATTCCACTAAAGTAAAAATGTAAAGATAAAACAGAAACTCCTCTCTGCAGCAGATAACTGCCATTACATGATTACAGAGGTAAGTTATATAATTTTAAAGGGGAGTTTCATCATTTGAATGACTAAAGTCACTGAACAATTATTTCTGATATATCTATTTTATGTATTAACAGGAGGAAAAAGCTAAATAAAACTTCTGAGCAAGCTCTAATGCTGTCTTACTTGAGGGTCTATTAATAATCAACGTGGCAATAATAGTGGAACACTGTGTTCAGCAAAAAAGGACTTACATTCAAGTCCTAGTTTCATTACTTACTAATATGACCATATCCAAGTTCTGTAATGTGTCTGACCTTTCAATTATAAAACGTAGTCAACAATACCAACAAGAATTACTAAAAATGTAACTGAAATTAAGTGATAATGTGAATGCACTTTGTAGAGTGCTTGATACATACAAGCCTTAAATATTAACTGAATTTACAACTGAAAGTGATTCACAAAATGGTTATGTACTTTTAGCAAAACACAGATAAGTATAAAAATCATAAAGGGATACATTCTTTATTTTGTTTAAATGGATGACTAAAAGATGGCTACTCTATATGTCACTCCACAGAGGAGAAACAACCGCCTAACAAACTATCAAACACAAGTTCAATAGTCTCAAATTCTGACATTAAAAATAAATATTTTTTTATCTCTTTATTTACACTTGTATTTAAATGTTTGTTTAGTTATTGTTACACATTCTTGGAATGTCATTTTTCTCTCCTCTCATATTATCCCCATTCAAGCAACAGTCTTCAATGTGACAAATTATCCTAAGGCATTATTTCTTAAATTATTACAAGAAAAGGTTCTGGAACGCTCAGGTAATTGGAGCAATAAATGAGTGCTATCGTGGAAGTGGCAGCAAATCACATAATCCATAAACAGAAAAAACTAGCTCTACCTCATACTTCTTGTCTTCCATCTACTCAAGACATACTGACAAATACATGTTTCTCTTTACTTGCCTATCTGCAACGTCAATATCCATTTGACTACACAAACTGCGTGGTACAGATGCAGGACACTATTTATATATATTTATATTATACATATTTATACACGTAACACAAATATATAATTTTTAACAAATTATACGTATCCTTTCACATGACCAAAATCTAGTCCCCTAAAGCAGAAGTGTTTTCTTTCTTAGAATAATAATAAAAAGATTAAAGCTGTAAACTCTTAATAGTTACCTATTACTAGAAATTTAGGTAATTAAAAATAGAAAATAAGCCAAAAAAGTCAAAGATAATAGCTTTAAAATGTAATGTATTTTTTTCATTAAAAACATTGTAGTATTCATAAAGAAAAATCTTTCTTATTGATAGATACATAAAATGAAAATATCAGGAGGAAATTTTCAAATTTTCCATGTTACTTTGTTCCCATCAACTGTGGTTATGGTTACACCCTGTTATTAACAACGATAAAAAAGATTTTACTGGTCCTAACATTCTTTTTAAAATATTTAAAAAATATAACCCAGACCTCATCAAAACACAAGATTATAAACAAAAACAGAAATTAAATTGTTACATATAACAAAATGGACATACAAAAACATACCCCTGAGACCACTGCTAATTATTTCAAAAAACTATGCTGTCAGAATTGAAAAACAGTACCTAAAAACAGATAAATTCATGCTGACTGAGTAGAATAATAAACTACACTCACCTTATCCCTAATGTGAATGTTCGTTAAGTACTCAGATGGAACATGGAAGTCTGGATAATAAAATGAAAAAAGCCTTATTAACTGATTCTCAGTTATAAACACATTTTTTAAAGGTCTAAACAAAAATAGATTATCCTACCTATGTCTTGAGGTCGACAAGGTGAAGATGCCCAGGGTGATGCAAATTTGGGGTAGAGATTTCTGAATAAGGGGAAAAAAAACCATTCTGAAGTCCAAAGCAGAAAAAGAGATTTCTAATTTTATTTTAGGAAATCAGGAAAAACAATGACTTAATACATTAAGATGCACATCCTCAAACTTTCAATTTCTTTTCTTGGTTTTACTATGACTTACACAGCAGGAAACTGAAACAAGGTTAAAAAATATACTTCCATATGTGCACATTTGTATATATAAAAACTACTTCAACTCAGAATGCTTTAAATTCATTAATACTATGTCTTCAAGTAAAATTACTTTCCCATTTTTATAGCCAGAAAAAAAGTAATTATTACAAACAAAAGTTCAAATTCAGCAAACATTTACAAAGTATCTATTATTATATACCTGGCACTAGGTGCTTATACATTAGCAAGCCTAACAAAGATCATCAACAACATGAAACTTACTTTCTGATTGAGGATGGTGGTTTGGGAGGGAGACAGACAAAAACAACTGAGAAATGAAAAACATGAAGCAGCATGGCAGCACAGACAATCTTACAGACAAACTGAGGTTACCAAAAACGACAAAGTCAAAGGGATGACTAGAGGTGAGCAGCTGAGGTATCGTGAAGAGTAAAATTTCTGGAGGAGAGAAATTCAAAAAGCTGCGATTTCAGGGTTTAGGAAAGACTGCTGCTGCTGCTGCTGCTAAGTCGCTTCAGTCATGTCCGACTCTGTGCGACCCCATAGACGGCAGCCCACCAGGCTCCCCCGTCCCTGGGATTCTCCAGGCAAGAACACTGGAGTGGGTTGCCATTTCCTTCTGTAATGCATGAAAGTGAAAAGTGAAAGGGAAGTCGCTCTGTCCTGCCCGACTCTCAGCGACCCCATGGACTGCAGCCTACCAGGCTCCTCTGTCCATGGGATTTTCCAGGCAAGAGTACTCCAGTGGGGTGCCATTGCCTTCTACTATATATGTGTATATAGAAACTGCCAAATTATAAGAGGAATATTACTATAAAGTGAGAGTGATACAGCAACTAACATAAGAGGGGATGACCCAGAGTCAGCAGATATCAGCAACTATGAGTGGTAGAAGATGATACAATTCGAACACATACATTAAAAACTGTAGGGAGGTATTATACACAAATATAGAAGAAAAGAAAAAAACTTACTCGGGAGAGTTCAAGTTGAGGCCTAATGTTGTTAAGTCACTTCCTAATGCAAGATGTACCATTCCTGGGTCTGTCTCTGCTGCCCTGATAAATGTTAACAGGCCAATCATTCCAAATTGGTCCGTCACCATCCCTTGGGGAATGTTAGTAACCCGACCTGGATAAGAAAAACATAGTCGTTTCTATCTTTTAGGAAAAAGGAAATAAATAAATAAATTCTATAGTATCTTTGATATATTCTATAGAGTCTCACCATCAGGTAACACCTGGATCCCTTTTTTCTGCTGGTTATTATTTTGTGTCGTTGAACTTTTATCTCCAGGGAATTTGGGTCCATCTGTACTTGAAGTTGTCTTGCCAGATGTATTCAAATTCTAACAGGATAAAAAAAATTAAATGTGACGTTAAAATCTGTTAAGTGTAAAAATTTCAAGTTCATATAGTAATACTTTTTTACTCATTTTTATTATATTTAAGTTGGCCGTAAATTATTGTCTATTCTTCAAGTTCTACATGAAATTTTTTGTCTCCACAATTGTTCCATGGTATACAAATAAACCCTGTATTATACACCTTTGAGCATTTAAAGGACAAGAAATATATGGAAAATATTATTTATCTCGGATCTTCAGTCACAGACCAAAAAATCCATCTCTCTATCTTAGAACTATTTGCTACAGGATACACTTGAAGTTATATTTCTCAATACCTTTATTTAGAAGACAAACTAAACATAGTATATTACCTAAAATAGCACCAAAAAAACCTCCAAGGTAAATCAGAATATATGAATCTTTAAAATTCATATCTATTTTAATTCTTACCCAATAATCTTCTTTATCAATTATTTTAACAATATACACCTTCCATCACACACACACACACAAAAGCACTATTTTCATTGAAATGTGGAAGAAATAAACACAATCGTTAAGTCAGAAACAGGAAGCTGAGTTGGTTGAATCAACACAGGAATAAAAATGTGTATAAAGATTCTTCAAGGAGAAAACTTACTCAAGAAAAACACAGCTCCTTAGAAGGCTATAATATCAAACTTCATGGGATCCAGCTGACAGGGACTATAATAAAAGTCTACATTAACTCTGAGAAGTTCAACAGAAATTTGCAAACCTATATGAAATAGGAGAAAAATAGGCTATCTTCTAAGTTACAAAGGTTTTCCACAGTTTTCAGAAGTTATATTACTACAGATATTCAAAATAAATAATTTTCTAATAGTATTTAATGTGTCCTTAATACAGACTATAAAACTATTAATATAAGAGAAATCTGAAGGGAAAAAACTATGTAACTCACATAGATAATTCTCAGTTACTTACAGATTTACTGTCATCGTTACTTGATGTTGGATCTTTATAACTGGAACCAGGTAATGCTGGAAAATCTTCATTGTGTATTGAGAAGTCCTGGGATTGCTCATTTGCTGGTTTTGTTACCATTCCAACTATATAATGAAAATAATCCAGAGAATTGCAATTGATATTTATGAAATTTTGCTACAAATTATAAAAAGTTAACTTCCCTCATGATAATATACCAAAAGGAATTTTTTTTATTATGCTATGAAAACACACTTCAAAAAATTAGTATTCTGGATAACAATGAATAACTAAATTTTATATAATTGATTAATAACTAAAATATACAAAATAATACAAGGGAAATAAGTGCTAATCCCATAATTCTAATCTAATGTCACACATAGATGCTGAAAAAACATAATCTGATATTGGTAACAATTACTAAAACTTTTTGTTTAAAAGCTTGCTTTAAATATTTGACTAGTTACTATAAATACCAGTTAATTGTCAAATAGCAAATGAACAGAATAAATTTTAAAGAAAATGTCAGTATTCTACTTGAAAGTGACTTACAGAGTGAGCAAATTGCAATCAATTATAAAACAACTCCATATTATTTCAGATTTTCTTGGACTCCATGTAATAGATGTAAAACATGCAAGAACTGGGAAGTAATCCTCCCACTATACTTGGCATTAGTCAGGCCCTTATTGGAGAACAATATCCAGTTTGGGGCTCCACAATTCAAGAACGATATGGAGAAACTAGAGATGGTCCAAGGAGAGCAACGGGAATGATTAAAGGGATGAAAAAATGGACCTATGAGGAAAGGTTAAAAACATTAGAGTCTGAACTGAGAATCAAGTAGCTAGGTACTCAACTTCCAGGGCAGATCATTTTTGCTTTTTTGGTGGGGAGGAAGGCTAATTAGGAAACATCTGAAAGTGAATAATAAAGTTTTCCCTTCTTCACATATTATTATTTGTATTCATATTCCGAAAGTAACATAAAACCATGTTGGTTGAAAATGGGAAAAGCAAGTATCTTAGAACTGATGAAATGATCCCTTTAAGTTCATTGTTTTTGCTATTAGTCTTTATCACATTCTACCAAAAGGAAACAATTATGTGCAAAGGATACAAAAAAATATGGTTACATTGCTGTTACATAATTTCCATGTCTAGCCAAATCTCTTTTATTAAAGATAGTGAAAAAGGGTATTAGTGGTGACCAAGAGTCTACACAAACTATATATACATGACCCATAAGCAGTTCTCAACAGGAGGCGATTTTTTGTTTGCATGAGACATGTGTCAACATCTGTGGTTGTCACAATGGCTGGGGAGGAGGGGGGCAGGGAGGGGGGCGTGCACAAAGGGTGGGAGTAGGGGTTGGGGTGCTACTGGGCATTGAGTAGGCTAGGGCAGGAATGCTGATAAACATTCTGTATTGCACAGGACAGCCTCTCATTTACAAGAAACTATTCATATGTCAGTAGTGTGGAGGTTGAGAAACTGGCTTAGAAAAAATCATCAGTGTATGGTTAGTCATTATTAATTACTAGGAATGTGAGAATGTATTCTTAAAAAAAAAAAGTGTGATGAACTGAACAAAGGCAAACCATAGATTATTAAGGTGTACTAAGGCAGAAATGCCAGAAGAAAATAACTTCTGAATACCAATGAAGACTTCCTTTTGGGGTTTCTATACAAATTAAGTTTTCCCATTTAATTCTGCTATCATGGTATTCTGGGAAGAAAAAGCACTTTGCATTTATCAACTCTGACAAAACTACATTGCTCTGATTAGAAAACACATAAATCCGTGTGTGTACACACACATGCATGCAAATATACACATATGTGTGTGTGTGTGTGTAACAGAAAATTTTCACTAGCCATCCATAAAAAGCTTAATTAATTACCATAAGGAGCTCTTCCAGCCAAGGGGTTTATTAATGGAGTTGGGTTACCACTTCCTTCCCTTCTGTTTCGGTCTGCTAATGCTGGAAAATCTGAAAGGTCCAATCCTGTCACATTTTCACTTCCATCTAAATAAGAAGAAACAAACTAGTTACTGCTCTACAAACATTTTAAAGAGATTATTACTAACTATAATAAAATTTGAAATGACAGTGTCTTCTTCCTAAACAATGTACAGCACTGTACCTGGTATATGTAAATGTACAATAAATATTTGTGGATTGACTTCACGTGAAAGAATTTATGAACAACTCAGCAAAGCAGTATGTATCTACTACATAATAACAATCCCAAATCCTAGAGACTTAAGATAGATAATAAGGAGTAAGGTGGTACATTATTTCCCCTGTGAAAGATGGTACTCAAGTTATATAAGTACTCAACCTATAACTTGATTAGTAAGAGGGGAGACTGTTGTGATAAAATTGCTCTTTTCACTATATTCAAAAACAGAGGTTGTATCTGGAATGCTTGGAGCTTCATTTCTAACACTGGTGAAATGTTATGACATTTGTAATGACAGTGCCTCCTGCAAATGGTCTGAATCATATTTGAGGCACAAGCAATGGGAACAGAATCCCTAAGGATATTTTTGGTCTCTTTGGCCTATTCCATATACAAATGTGTATACATGTGAGTATGTGAGTGTGTGTGTTTTGCAGTTGAGAGTGTAAGTAGGGTGCAGAACATAGGATACATGGAGAGCTCCCATGTCTGGTGAGTGAATTGTATGAGAATATGACACAAAGCCCAGAAGTTTATATTACCTATTACACAGTAGGCGCTCAATAAATTGAATAAATAAAATATCTGTTCATTCTGAATTTTAAAATATCAGTTTCTTTCCTTTAAAAACTAAAATTTAATCCAACATTTCTATTTTGCCTATTTTAATCATTACTTTGATCTCTTCTCAATGTGTTAATTATTCTAATATTCTAACAATATTATATTCTTAATTTTTGAAGAATTTATTTTCTATCTTACTGTTAGTATGCACTATAGTTTTTCTTTGATTTGTCTCATCTAGTGTATTATAACCATTTTCAATTTATTTGCCCCCTCTTTAAGTTTATTTTAATTTTTCTCTAATTTTCATAACTAGAAGGATCTCAGAAAGAAACAACTAAGATTACTCTGTTCATAGAAAACAGTTACATAGAAAACAGTTCATAGAAAACAGTTCCAAGTCAGGTGACAATTTAAAATTATGAAGGGTAAAAGATAAAATAATTCAAACCCACTGCTTTTAAAGAAACTGCAGCTTATGAATTCTGAATTCTAAACATGCATTATATAAAAAGGCAACAATACATATCAATAGCTTATCTAGTACTTTAAAAAGTAATCTCTCTTGAATTACTTGATTATGAATTCTAACTATAAACTTACAGTAAGCATTAACTTTTAAGATGGAGTTTAAATTTGGCATATATTATTTAAAAATAACTAAAAACTATTAACTCACAAATTTTTATTTTTAGGGTAAGACTTGGAAACAACTTTCCTAGTGTAAAATATACTTAGTTAAAAATGACTTAAAAAAATAAACGTAAAATTTACGTAAGTGTATAAACCATATTTCAGAATATAAGATGGCACTGTGAGACACACTGTCACTTTACGGTTCATTTATGAGGGAAAAAACCTAGCTAATTAAATTATGATATGCATCCTAATTTCAGAGATACTTAAATAACCCACTCCAGTATTCTTGCCTGGAGAATCCCATGGATGGAGGAGCCTCGTAGGCTACAGTCCATGGGGTCGCAAAGAGTCAGAAACGACTGAGCGACTTCACTTTCACTTTAAACATGAAAAAAAGTGCTTCTGAGAAACAATGGAATATGGTACTTCATATCAAAACACAAAACTTTAAATGCAAAAAACTGAAATTCTGAAGTGTCACTTGGTCAATCCAGGTTGCTACTAAACATACAATAATGTTGAAAAATTAAAAGCCGATAGCCAGAACTATCATTTCAGTGCTAATCTTCTCATGCTTCCACACACACCCCGTTTCACTGATCATTCTTTCACCTTCCACTTCCTTTACTGTATTCCTCTCTCAACAATCATACTCATTTTTGCTCCTATGACAACATCCTTCATTTGCTTTCTCAGGAAAGGGTCTGGAGGCAAGTGTGGAAGAAGATAAAACCTGAAGCAGAATAGTAACAAAGCCTCCTGTTCTCTTCTGTCTGAAGCCAGCTGATAAAAGAAACCAATAGACTGCAAAAATTTGTTACTGTCAAAATCAGAATTGGCTTTCTATGTACTTAAATTTTGAATTTTACACATAAAACCGGATTAAAAATTTATGAGTTAAATGTAAAAATTAGTATTATTAAAACTATTAGAAAAAACTGTAAGTGCTCCATATAGTTTTAAAGGTTTCTTCAACCTGGGTCTCTATAGCCAGAATGCCACAACGCTCAACCTAGTTTAGACTACAGTAAAAGGAATGAGGATAAGAAAAGCTCTTGAAGCAAAGATTCTGAGGCACAAATATAGACTAAGTTAACATTCATGCTTTCTCCAGGTGTTAAGGAAACAAATCTGAGGTTTTAACACTGCTATACCATGCCAAGTGAAAAAATATATTTAACTATCTTTTAACTACTGACTGAATTAAATCCTATTTCCTGTCAAATTCTCCCCTAAATTAAGTTCTATCATTTAAACACAAAAATTCCTTTAATTATTTTAAGACTAGTATGTTGAACTGCTTTATATTTCAAGATCTATCATATTTTTATAGGGTACTAGCTCCAGAATAAGCTTACCTGTTCCATTAAAAATGTTACTTGATAAGGAGTTATTCATTCCAAATGCCTGATTCCTGTTCATTCCAAATCCAGACATACTGGGTACATAGAAAATAATTTTAGATATACAGTAAGAACACTAACTTTCAGATGAAGAAAAACAAGTGTTTACTTTTGATCTCCTCATATAAAACAACATGTCTAAAAACAAACACTAATTTTATTTTTGAGTTGAATATTTTTATTTAAAGGTTCCCTAAAATCCTTCCATGAACAACTGAGAACCAAAACGATCAGTTAAAAAACAAAAAGCAAAGAATTTATATAAGGCTTGAGGAAAATAGATTAAGGGTATCATTCTGTGTACTTGGCGAGTCAACTTACTGAATGTACTCAAAGAAGTAACTAAACTCAAAACAGGTGATTTAGTTTAAGACTATTCTTGAATATTTGTTTTTCTTTCACTACTGGTAAAATGTGCTATTATTACTTTTCATAAAAGGTTTTCATTCATATAGTCTGTCTTTTCCCAACTAGAATGGATAGAGTTCATGTCAGACACACGTTTGCATCTCTTTGCCCTTAGTATTCAGGAGGATACAAAAGGCACTCAATAAATGTTTAGTTGACCTGAATTAAATGGTGCTTTTCTTTAACTGAATTCAGTGTTCTAAAACACATCATTCTTATCAAGTGTATCTTTTAGTTATTTTAAAAAAAAATCTCTCCATAGTACCCTTAATTCTAAATTAAGGTACTTGGTAATAAATAGTTAATCAAAGCCTCCCTTTTCTACACAAGCCTAAAGATGGGAAAACAAACAAAAAATAAGGTTGAATTTAAAGTGAGGTCAGAGTAATTAAACACATCAAAAAGAACTGTTAATGCAAGTTCTACAATGAAAGAATGCATTTTTAACATCAAACAGTCTGATAAAAAGACAGTTGTATTAGTGTTATGAGTAAGGTTAAATCAAAGATGACAGGGTTTGTTTTTTTTTTGCCTAGATTTGGAAAACTAACTATAGCCAAAGCTAAACAATATTTTCATAAAATAATGCAGCTGGTGAAACAATACTCTAGGAGAAGAGCAGAAAAGTCAACAGAAAGTTTTGTTTAATAGCATATTAGAACTGCTGACGATAGAGCTACCCTCAAACATTGAATAAGCAGTAAGAGATGAAAACATTCCATAATAATACATCTTATCAATAGTACTAAGCAGGGCTTCAGAGACCCACACTTCATTGACAATTTATAAGAAAATTTACAAGCAAAGTATTTACAACTAGAATGTGAAAAAACATGGGAAAGCAAAAATTTAAATATACATTCAATGACATACTACAAGAATGCAGAAAGATGTGTTAAAGCCCAAGAAGTATTACATGATTAGGAAACTGTCAAGAAGATGAGTCTTGAGAACCCTTTACAGAAATAACTTTGGTAAAAATTAAAAGAGCAGCCAAAATTATAAAAGAAATGCTCATATAAGTCTTAAAGTAAGAACTGGAGGTTATGGGATGAACATTAAATTGGAAATGTGCTAATAACCTATTTTTATTCAGAATTTACAAGTACTAAATAAGAGAAAGTGAATTAAATGAGTATCATGATAGCACCTACATCCTTTACCCACTATGCTGCCCATTAAAAAAAGATCAAACTAAAATATCACTTTCACAGTAAAGAAAGCCCTGTATTACAGACATAATGCTCATAGAACTTATCTGAACAGCTTTAAAATCCTAACAAAATATGTAACTTTTTCATATTGTTAACTTTTATGCATAGCAGTATAACAGTGCAAAAAAAGGAGTGAAAAGCACAAATTCTTCTTTTTGTTTTAAATCCCAGGACATGACACTATTTCAAATACTACAGATGTAGTCTTCAAAAAGTCTTTGGTCAGTAAGTCTCCAAAGAACAAAACAGAAATTCGGTCGAAAAGGAACTTAACCAAAGGATAAATGAAGCAAGGCAATAATATTTCCAGTGCTATTCATAAATATGGAGCTCTTACCACACAGGTGACCAGCCTCATTTAATAGAGGAAGGACATTTCAACAAAAATTTTGCTGGTAGGCAACCTAACAACAATCCTTTTCTAACAACAGCAACAAAAAGCAAACTGATTCTCAGAAGAGTATGTCTTTAAGTTTGGGAGTTTAAATTGCTATGTGTAACAAAAAGAGAAGCTTTGGTCAAAATATATGATGAAACATACTTATGAAACAGAAGCCAAGACTCAAGAACAGAATGTTGAATATGAAAAGGCAAATTTGAAAATACCCAGAAATAACAATTATACACAGTATCAATAAATATCTTACCTGTTCACAGTAAAAGGTTGTCGAGAAGGCTGCTGCTTTGGCATACATATTATGCTCGGCGAGCTTCTGTTGGGGCTACCTAACCCTGAACTGCTCATGCTATTTGTCCTGCTAGGAATTCCAATGCCCTGACCAACCTGGGAGTGGTTCATCATATTCCTAGGATTCATAGGCAAAATACCCCTGAAAAAGAAGTCCAGTATACTAAATAAGCTCTCTATAATCACTCATTAAAATTCTCTGTAAATAATCAGTTGACCTAACCCTAGAATTTCAGATATACGTTCAAATTGCATTGTAAATTTTTATTCATTTAATTCTTTTATCTGGTCATTTGAAAAGAAAAAAAGCTTTTTGAAAAGTCAAAGTAAACAAACCAATAAGAAAGGGCAAATTATAGAAGAATATATGGTGATAGCAAAGATGAGAGAACTATTGGTGTGACTATCACATAAAATACAAACATATTTCACATATATATTTTGAATAATTTCATTTCAAATGTATGTCATTCTATCTTAATACTAATATGCATCATTTTTGTGATCTGCTTTATTTTATTCTCACTAGAACAATGGATGTGTGGTGAGGGAGCAATAAATAGAATCATCTGAGGAGTGATTTGAAATTGCACATTCTCCTTTGAGAAACAGAGTTTGCTTTTTTGAAAAAAAGCTCCCCAGGTGGTGATTAATCCTTGATACCCATCCCAGCTGATAACCAGTATGCTAGCTGCAAGATAAAAAGCATCCTACACTACACTTATCAATTTGCAATGAAATTAAATGAGCATAGGGTATCAACTTTCTTTTCCTCAGTGAAAGGCACTGAACCAGAAAATCAAATAAATAGTTACTTTATTAAAAAATTAAAAAGCTCGCTTACTCTACAAAGATACATTTTGAGAAATATTCTGGTCCATCAATATAAATACCTGCTTGGAGATGGAGGCGTGTGAAGTGACATTGTTGGTACCCCTGTTGTTGGCGTGACGTGGCTCGGTAACTGAGTGCCTTGTGATAAGCTGCGATTTAACTGAGGGGTATTGTTGCTCATCCCCCTCATTGGAAGGCCTAGTGCACCTATTAAAAAAATTCAGAAGAAGGAAATTCATTGCCATCAGGAATGAAATTGCTATCCATCTTCTGGAGTTGGTAATATAAAACATTTAAAAATGACCTAACGTAAAATAATATGCAAATTTTAAATGGAAATATTCAATTCACTCCAAATGGACTCTAATCTGATTTTAACAAAAATGTTTGTCTGAAATTTAATATTATGAATTTTCATATTGCTTTCATTTTTCTATTTTTCCTTCTTTGCTTTCATCTATCTTCTTTTCATATTTCTATTTTACAATACACTATGTCTGCCAATAACAAATTAGATGACTTGTTTCAATAAAAACATTTTGTACAAATATGCCTTTAAGAAATTTGCAATCTTGTGTTTTTATGTTTTAAATCATAACTGAGTTACACAGACATTAATCCCCACTTTGCTGAAGTAGTTTAAATTTTTATTTGATCCTTTCTAAATGCATTTAAGAAATAGTTTATTTACTACTATTTACACATACATATTTTTCAACATTACAATTTTTATAAACACAATATGTCAGCAACTGTTAAAAACTCAACCTGATATAGCTATGAGAAAGGAATGCATAATATTTCAAAAGATTTCAAAGTACAGTGACCTTCTATTTATCTACCATTGATGGGGCCAGATGTGAGGTTAGATGTGTTCAAATATGTGTACTTTTAAAAAACTATTGAGTTTACCACTCAGAAACAAAACATTAAAATAAAAATCAACCAATTGGGATAAATCGTTTCCTGCCTTGTGTTAATATAAAATGATATCAATGATTATTTTCTGAATAATTCAGAATAATTATCATAGATATTTAATGTCCTAGATGCTTTCCTCCCCTTTTATCCCTCAAAAGTAAGGATGTTCAGCTATCACTTATGTTGTCATCACACCTGCCTGTGAATGCCAATATGCCTCCTTTCCTCTATCCTCATACTTTTTGATGCCTTCTGTTTCTAGTCTGCTGTGGAATGGCCTATCAGTCAACCACACTTATTCTGAACTGGAGATTAAGTAAAAATGGCAAGATAGAATGAAAGTTAATGAATAAGAGGATTTTAGCACAAAGCATCAGACTCCCTCCCCCTCTTTCTGGTCGAACTTTGGGTTCAAGAATTTCAAAGACCTGAATATTTTGAAACTATGACTTCCAAAAATTGGAATATATTGTATATGTTCTGAATATTTTCCTTCAAATATCTTTGCAAATTTATCTTCTGGCATAACAGTGTACCACTTTGTAATTTGGGATACCAGTGAATCCCGAAGATTTAGCTGGAATCTGTCAGCTTCAGTACTCAGCTTGTAGCCTAACTGCTTCTCAGCTGAATGAAGCCAACAAATCCAATTTAATATAACTACTACATTCTATATATACTTATATTCCATGAAGACCTGAGCTTGATTCTGTTATTCTTTAAGTCACATACATAAAGGGAACTGAACTAGATTATATGTTGGTTTAGTCATTATATGTATGTCTGGTCACTACAAGTTTTGTGACCTTGAGTATACCGCTAGCTACAGCCACTTCCTCTGAATTTAGGATAAAATAAGGAGGAACAAGAGATTAAAAACCAGCCTACACAAGATTTCTTCGGAAGTCATAAGTCTTTGCCTTTTCTCAAGCACATTAGCTTTCCTCTAAGCCCTCTAGATGCTTCTCCCATAATGAACCACCAACGTGACACTTTTCACATCACTTACTAAGCAACCATCTATTGAGGGCCTAACGTGTCAAGCACTATGTGAGCTGTTGGGGATACGGCAGTGAACAAGACAGAAAAAGCTCACATCCTTCTCCCTAAATATGCTGTCCTAAAGTCAGCTATAGCTGTAAATTTCCCACAGGAATGTGTTTCTCACAGTTACTGACCACCAAGAAACATGCAATTTTAGAACTTGAAGGGACCTTAGAGATCACCTAATCCAATGTTCACATTTTACAGATGAGGAACCTGAGCCTCTGGTAAGTTAACTGACTTCTCCAAGGTGACTCAAAGAACCAAGATTAGAATTTAGATTTCTTAGCTCCTGGTGTTCTTAATTGGAACCCTATGGGAAACCAATTAAACAGTAAATGAGCACCCTTGTGAGTACTTACTGACTTGTAACACCCTTTATCTAGTCTTTTTCTCTTGCTTTCTTTTCCTGAACATGTTTACTTCTCTTCAAACGTTTTCTAAACCAATGTATCTTATCTCTCCCCTCCATTTACTTTCTCATCTTCTCTATATCTGTCAAGTTTCTTTTTCCTCTAGATTCACTTTCCCTTCCCATTTCATTCTCTCTATACCTTCATCATTATAAATAAACATACATGTTCAAAAGAACTGCACCCTTTTGGCTCTTCAGTAGGCTCTTCTAAAGACTCAAGAGATTTGTTTACTTCAACCCTTCATATACTATGCTGTACTATGAAAATATATAACTTGAGAAATATTGTCGAGACTGCAGATTATCTGACCATTATCAAAATAACTTCTGGAGAAGGAAACAAGAATGGGAAAGATAATTTATTTAATTAATTTTAGATAGGCACACTTGAATTAACCTACAGTGAGGAGAGCAGAGGAAGACAGTATGAAATCAAAGATTAGCATTTTATTTTTTCCTTTAACATTTTGATTTCATGAAAACAGCTAATAAATTCAAATGGTCTGAGCTGCATTTTATTGAGCCAGGTGGGTAGGGGAAGAAAATCAAAAGAAAAGAGAGAGGAATGCATCAATTTCAAACTGGATCAATAACCCCTGAATACTTAATAACCGAGTTACTTTAAATTCAACTGAATTCCTTTAAAACACATAGAATTAATACCACTGACTAGAAACAGAGATTTATTTTTAGGAACAAAACACATAGGCATTAAATTTGAGTTGCTTGAATCAAACTATTAATATTACAATGGGGTAGGGTCAAGGGAGGCAAAATTTTACTTTTACTAGTAAAATTAGAAACATCACGAAACATCATCTCTGCCCATGAATCTCCAGGCAAGAATACTGGAGTGGGTAGCCATTCCCTTCTCCAGGGGATCTTCCCAACCAGGGATAGAACCTGGGTCTCCAACATTGCAGGCAGATTCTTTATGAACTGAGCCACCAGGGAAGCCCAAAATATTATACCGGAAGACATATAAGCTGAAAGGGGAATAAAATATCCAGCTCATTAAAAAAAAACTTTATCTGACATGAAATAACTACAAGTAGAAAAGCTTAAATATGTACACTGAAGCTTGTGTACTGGAAGGACAGCAGAATTAAATAAAATATATCAAGCACCTAAGAACTATGTGAAGCACTATGCTACTTCATCTCCTTATAAAGTATTATAGAGAAGGCATTTATCCCTTTTTTACAGACAAGAAATAAAAGAACGAACTCTCACCCCCTCCAAAAAAATACCAGTTAAAAAGCAGTTTAAAAGGTTATAGATTTGAAGCAAATTTTTCTTTAATCTGACAGAGATAATAAAGTATAATACTGTATTAGAAGAAATACATGAACATATTCTACTAAGTAGATTCCTGTTATTTGGCAGGGTGCTAAACAAAAAATGGATTGAATTCTTTATTGATCATTTTTCAGAAATCCAAGATATCACCTAAGAAATGTTTCCATGAACTACTTCCATTGCACAAACTGGTTAACAGCATACTCCTTAAACAGTTATGGCATGATATGTCACACTTTATTCAATATTTTGCTAAAAATTAACAACATTAATGACATAAGTAGTAAGAAAAGAGGTAACAGCAACCAAATTCTTGAATACTCATACTTAAATAGAGTCTCCTGAATCTTTAAAGAGAAGGGAGAAAACTTAATCGATTCAAGAGGTCTTCAAGTATCCCCTTTCGATTCCCAAAGCAACTGGCTTCCTTAACTTACTGTCCTGCCCGCACAAAAAGGGCAACCATCTTCTTTCCTCCTACCTGTCCCCATATCCTCTTACCTCCAATTTGTCCTGCACTTATCTAGTTAATCTTCTCTGTATACTATTTCACTATGCCATTTCCTTCATTAAAATAAAAGAATTTTAGAGATAGAAAAGTCTCCAGAGATTATCCAATTAAGTTACAGATGAAGGTCATTCAACTTAATTTATAGATGAACTAACATTAGGTATTAAGTGACTTGCCCAAGATCACAATGAAGAATAAATACACTGATTCAATTTCTTGTCTCTAATTTCAACCAATCACACTTTCTGCTTCCTATAGTAGGCGCTAACCTTTGCATCATATGGAAAACTTTAACATCTGGGTACCTGCCCAGAAACTGTAACTTAGTCTGGGTCCAGCAATTCATAGGCGGTGGGATTTTTTTAACTCTGTGGGTGTTTTTTTTTTTTTTTTTGGGGGGAGGGGGTAAGGGTTGAGAAACACTGTTGTATAGTTCAATCCAATCTCAGTTTGCTTACTCTTTAAAGTGCTCTGTCAAGACCAAAAAACATTCTTCTAGTCTTTATTTTTCCCAGCTTTACTGAGATATAACTGACATAATACTTTTCCAGTCAACTTAATATTTTACTCATCCAATACAAACTCTAGTTTCTAGACACCACATACTCAACTTACACTCTTCTTCATAATTTCCCTAGTCTTCTTCCCAAAATATACCCCCATATTTTTACTCATATCCTTCTCCCCACCTAGAATTCTTTCCCTCCTATTGTTCTACAGAGATAAAAGACTACTTAAATCAAAAAACCAAAACCCAAACTGCTATGATCAAGGTGTTTACATGCAATATACGTACAGTGTACTTGGGTGTATATGGAAGGTGCCTCTAACTCAAGACATGAAAGCAGAATGAATTTGGTATCAGAAAATGTTTGGTAGAGAATATTGTACATTAGCTGAATAAAGAAAGAGCCCTAGTCAGGCATTTGGTAGTGGTGCTAGGAGTTGGGGTTGGGTGAGGGGAAACTCCAGCACTTTGGCCACCTCATGCAAAGAGTTGACTCACTGGAAAAGACTCTGATGCTGGGAGGGATTGGGGGCAGGAGGAGAAGGGGACGGCAGAGGATGAGATGGCTGGATGGCATCACTGACTCGATGGACGTGAGTCTCAGTGAACTCCAGGAGTTGGTGATGGACAGGGAGGCCTGGCGTGCTGCGATTCATGGGGTCGCAAAGAGTCGGACATGACTGAGCGACTGAACTGAACTGTACTGAATTGAGGGGTGATGTAAAAATGTCACAGCAGTTCAATCTGAGAAAACTGCAAGATGTGTGAAAGTGTGGACAAGAGATATATGCCTGGTGAAGAGTGGGATTGCTTCTGAGCACTAAAGATATATGAGAGAAGCATGGATGAAGTTAACCTGGCTTCAACATCCTCAACTATGAGAAGCTGCTATGTTAGAACCCAGCCACAGTTCCCAAACAATATTTGTCTGGATCTCCACAGCAGGTGGCACTCTATCTGTGGAATAAACTGTGTCAATCTCCTACAGATACCTTACACTTCTCCTCAACCCAAATTTGCAAAACAGATTAGTGGCACATTTTCACAAAGTAATGCAGGTCTTAAACCTTAGAGATCACCCTTGATCCTTCTCTTCTGTTCATATTCCACATCCCCAAATCATATTAGCTGTATGTCCAAAATATCCCAAATCTAACCACCTCTCAACATCTCCATCGCTAATCCAAGCCACCCTATTTTCTTGCCTGGACTGCTGCAGTAATTGCCCTTTCTTTTTTCCTTATCACTTGGCCCACTTCCACTCAGTTCATTTTCTACATAAAAAGGTGATCTTTTAAAAAGGAAACTGTATCTTAAATTCCCTCCCACTAAACTTAGAATAAAATCCAAATCCTTTATCAAACCTTCACAAGACTCTATGATGTGCTACCCATTAACCTTCCACTTTCTTTGTTCATTATACTGGCCCTCTCATTCATCTTTTAACACATGAGGTTCATTCTTACATTGTCATGAATTAAGAATGTTTGCATTCACTGTTATCTGTACCTGAAAAATCTCTTACCCAGATCTTTCCAAGGACTTCCACTTCTCAACAGTCTGGTTTGCATTCAACTATTACCTTGTCAGAGATACTCTTTGCCTACTTGAAAACTGTTAATCCCATCCACTCATCCATTAATATGGTAATTTTTATAGTACTTATTACCAGAATATTATTTGTTCACTAAATGTCTGTATACTTATTCTATGTCTTCCTTCATTAAAATAAAAGCTTCATGAAAGCAGGAACTTTGTTATTTGCCACACTCTTCAATGCTGGAATAATTCTTCACTCATGGTATAACACAATAAATAAATAACTGCTATCATAATTCCTTAGTCAGTGGACTCTTGGAGTCTGTGGATTTAACATTTATAGTTTCTACTATGTGTAAATTGCCCTCCAGGGTCATGACATTCAGTAAGTAATATATGGCACCCAGGTTTCAAAGAAACTCATGTTCGAAAAGTTAAACTTGTAAAGTACGGCAATCTTGGCTCTACTACTTACTATCTTAGGCAAGTCCCTTAACCTTTAATAGGGTTACTGAATATCTTAAAATAGGGAAATTAATTTCTGGTTCCCTGTTCATTCCAATCCAGTACACAGCTTCAGGGAGCCCAGGGGTCTTTAAACCTAGACAATGTACCTAAAATATTACACACCAGTAGAGAACATCATGTAACTTTAATACAAGATTCCATTCACCAGCTTGTGCAGTTACCACTTGATGCACAACAGTCACACAAACCCTTGGACGAAAAGTTAATTACATATTTTATACAATTATACTATACTAGAACCCATGATCTCACTAGCCCCAAGTCCAGCGTTTGCTGGGTACCGTTATGTACTACACAATCACTTCCACCCAAATCTAGAAAAATCCACCTTTAAGCAGCTCTGTATCCATTCCAGGAAACACTCCTTCCCTTGTTTAAACTCAGTGAGTCTAAGGTTTGGAGAGGGCACTCTACCTTCTGCACCTTTTCTACCTCTAATCTCTCTAATCACCAAGAACAAAAACAGACAACAGACCTTCATTTTAATGGCTCAAATTCCTACTGAACTTTGCCCATCTGAATAAAGAGTTAATAGTGGTACACAGTCCACTTGGGAGGCAAAAGAACTTTGTTGTATCAAGTCCAATGCACAATTAAAATTAGCTGCCATAAGAATAGCATCATCAATCTATTCCTACCTACTTATTCTATCTCCCCATCCTTTATTAAGGTCAGCCCCTTAAGTTTTCTCTTTCTGATTTGTACTACTGAAGCTGTGATCCTCAAGTCCTAAATGGTAGCTGGTGTTCTCTCTGACAAGGTGTATGTTCAAACTACTTTGGCCCTGCTAGGTCTATCTTAACAGAGCCCAGGAATTCAGGCTCTGCTTTATTTTACTTTACTAGATGTAGCTTCCCGGCCTGTGCAATAGAAAGAACTGTTTCCTGACTCAAGACATTTCAGTTCCAGGTAACCTATGGTTCACTTTTTTATAAGCTAATACCTACAATGTCAAATTGAAAACGCTGGTTCTTCATTGCTACAGTAATATAGCCATTTATTATTTTAAACTCCAACAGGAAATATTTGTCCTATACGACTTCTTTTTAAATTAATAAGTACCTTAAAATACTTTCCTAATGAAAATAACTTTCCACATTTATTAATCTTTGTAAAACTATCAGCACAATCATGTACACAAATTAAGAAGTCAATAAATGTTTATCATACCAATGAAATAACTATATTCCAAACCTAGTCCAGGCTCTAACTTAGCTCAATTACAATTTCACATTTGCTGGTTAAAAAAATTAGGTCAGATTTTCAAAGTCCATACAGCTGACAATGCTGTAAAATAACTGATGCTCTCCTTCATTAAATAATCTTGGCTTCTCAAATTTAACTTGTTCCTTTCCCTTATTTACTTTCTGCTGTGATAAACTGTGGGCTTGAAAAGGAAAGCAACTTAAGAACTTTGTAGTGATTCTATAGAAACAAAAGTGAAAGTGAAGTCACTCAGTCATTTCCGACTCTTTGCGACCCGGTGGACTGTAGCCCACCAGGCTCCTCAGTCCATGGGATTCTCCAGGCAAGAATACTGGAGTGGGCTGCCATTTCCTTCTCCAGATAGAAATAAAGGGCAGCTTTAAAATAACTACGTATTTCCAATGTAAGGGTTACCAGAAAAGTGAAAGTAGTTGATTTCAAACAAAAACAGTCTAAACAAAACAAAACAGCTAGCTAATAATATTCTCATAATAATGAGAATGAATATTTGCTGATAAATAAGCAACATCTTTTTTGTGTAATAAAAGGCTTAAAAAAATGTTTTCTACTTAACTGGAGGAAAACTGTTAATACCAGTAAGTGATTAATAATTTTCCTTACTAATTCTGCATTAACAAAAATAGGGCTATGAAACAA
The DNA here is from genome assembly GCF_027580195.1 of Bos mutus. NCBI lineage: Eukaryota > Metazoa > Chordata > Mammalia > Artiodactyla > Bovidae > Bos > Bos mutus. The sequence continues at coordinate 29,221,801 of NC_091621.1, read as the reverse complement.
AAAGATGGAGAGAAAAAAATAAGATGGAAATTATAATGTATTTTTCTAACAAAATATGCTATTTCCCCCTAGTGAATTTCAATATAAAATTGAAGGGTAAAGTGGTATGACAAACTACTCTGATATCTATCAAAAATTTGCCTTTTATTGGGAAAGAGTTCAAAATGAAATATCTGAGTTTTATTTGAAGTTGGTTAAATTACTTGGTCATCATATTATCTGCTTCAGTTACTCTATTATTCTATAATTTTTCATGGGAATTTATATCCCTTTTAACACTCCCCTCCCACTAAAGACATGAGAAATCAGTAGTCTCTGACATTAAGAGAGATGATATACCTTATTAATAGATAAGTTTGGAAAATTAATTTGAAAAATTGGTGAAAATTTTTAATTTAGTTTTATAAAAATTTTATGTCATAATAATAGTTAACATTTATTGAGCGCTTACTATGCGCTAGGCACTGTGCTAAGCGCTATAAAAGTTATTACAACACAAAATAAGAAATAAAATCTTGTATATGGAAAAAGCATTGAACTATGAGTCAAAAACATAGATTATATATACCCAGACTGAGCTACAGTAAAGAAGTATTTGCTAAACAAAGAGAGCATTTCACAAACTGCTAGGTATGGGCTTACATTAATAATTAGGCCAAAAAACGTAAGCAAAACAACTCACTTAACTGACCAATCAAAAATCCTTTAACTTCCTCTAATTGAAAACACAGAGGATGTCTACTTTTAATTTGTTTAGCAAATCTTCTCCAAAACTACTGCAAAGGAACATACAGATATGAAAGAGGCAGAAGTAAATTTTGATCTATCCTATATCCAAATAATTTTGAATTAGCAAGGTCTGAAATAATGAGGTTTTGCTGAGTAAAATAAGGAAAACTGAAAATTAAATATCCTTCCTTTTAAATCCTAGGATAAACCCACAAGGGCAGCATTATTTTTTGAGTTACTTTTTTCTTTAAATAAAGTATCCCATAATAAATACAAAATTCTTACTTTGTTGCCCGTATAAACTTGCCCCAAACTGAGACAGCTGACCTGATGTAGATGGTGATGCCAGCATCTAGAAACAAATTAATTATATTAGAGCATAAAGAAAGTACACAGAACATTGCATTGACACTTTACATACAACATATCATAGTATGTGAGTCAAATCCACATTTCTTCTCAATCTTCAGAAAAACATAAACATTGCATAGTGAATTCCACATTAATTAAGAGCCTATCACACTGGATGACATCCAACTATGCAAATAAAATCAATTTTTGATCACTATAAAGTGTTTTTTCTCCAAATTACTCTAAATAAAACTATGACAGCATCACTACTTTACTTAAAAAAACAAAAGCAAACTAGGTTAATAAATACATGAAGGCAGTACCTCAAGTCAGTCTCTATAAATTTAACTAAAATTACTTGATTCTTAAATAATATATTAAGCTAAGTTCTAAATTCAGTTTATTATTTTATTTATTGAAAATGAAATTATCTAAATAGAAAGTTTTGTATTTTACAATAGCTACTGATTTTTATATAGAAATAATTGATGTGTATTAAGTGGGCAGAAAAATCTAACAGACATACACACACAACCATATACATGGAGACATGGTACAACACCAAAGGACAAACCCAAAATACTTACAAAAATATTTATATGTGGTATATAATGTACACTGTATGTACATGCATGGCATTTGTACACAATGCCCTTCAATCTACTGCATTATCTCCCCCTCCCCTGAATAAAACTCTTTGAAGGCATGTTATATTCATGGAACATGTCATTTTTATTTCCTCATAGAGACTAGCACTGCATGTAGCAGTGCTATAAAAAAGCTAGATGCTTAAACTGAGTAAATGAAAATGTGTATGCATAAGTGTATGTTTGTGTATTCCATGTCTTATATTAAGCAGCCATCAAAACACCTTAATTAAATAACATATGAGTCATGTCATCAAAAGGGTTATAATCTAGTGGAAGAACAGAATGAATTATATTAATACAACTAATTATGTTCCAAGGCACAGTGCAGTAAATGCTCTAAAGGAAGTATAAAGCATCACTGGAGGCAAGTTATTTCTAAAAAAGGGTCGAATACTTTGTAGAGTGTTAACATCTGATGCGGGTACAGATGAGGGGTCTTCCAGGGAAAGAATATGAAGTGAGTGTGATAAAAGCTAGTGACATGATTAGAAAACAAAATACAAGAAACAACAGTGACTGAACAATAGAGTAATTAGGGAAAGGAGATAAGGCCCACCCTATGCACACTGGGGCACGGAAGAATGGGAAATAAAGAGTATGATGGGGCCAGATGTAAATGGTCTTCTTAAATGCTATGCAAAGATGGCTACCTACTATGGCAATAAAGAGAAAAAATAATTTTTAACACTTTCTTTGGGAGCCACATTGCGTGGCATGTAGGATCCTACTTCCTCGAGCAAGGATCAAACGCAGGCTCCTTGCTCTGGAAGCCCAGAGTCTTAACTACTGGCCTACCAGAGATATCCCAGAAAAAATAATTTTAAGCCGGGAAGTGACATAATCAAACTGTGTGCTTTGGAAAGATAATTCCAAGAGCATAACTGGGTGGAAATGGTAAGATACTAAGTTAGAACAGAAGTGGGACTAAAAAGGGGTCCTACTGAAATGGTTGAGGTAAAGGGGAAAGGAGGTGGATGGAGACTCATCAGACAGGGAACTATCAGGCCACTCTGGTTTCCAGTGAAGAACTGGGTCCACATTGACCACATTAAGAAAGCCAGGAGGAGAAATACTTTAACAGTAGAGTCTAATCCAATATACATTTCCTGCTATCTTCATGCTGAAATTCTGAATTGTTTTAATTATTCTGAAATTCAGGAAAGTTTTTATACACAGTAGTTTTACTAATGACACACAGCAGACTCTTTTGGGATATAGCTAAGTTCACACTAAACACCGTATTTAAATACAGCAACACATTTTCTAAAGAAGATCAAACCTTATAAATATTCCTTCTGAAATCTGAAGGATAAACAATATAAACAATTAAACTAAAAGAATATGCATTTTATGCCTAACCAAGTTCTTTTGTTAGGTACAATTATTGTTACTATTACCCACATAACCGCAAATATTTTAAGCACATTAAAACTTCGTTTCCAACTTGCAAGAAACAGATCAAAGAAAATGTATAATGAAGCTTTAGTTGGTGACAGAAGGCCTTAATAATCACGATTTTCTGTATCTTTATAATCTATGAACAAAAGTAAAAGAGAATAGTTTCTTCAGGTTTCACATATAAGATGCTGGCCAACATGAACCCATGACTTAGAATGATAAATAATGTAAATATCCTAAAATGGACCACTGAAATTTTACTTTTCCCAGAAATGTACATGCTTACTGTGTACATAACTCCAAAGAACAGACATTTTATCTACTTTCTCACAAAGGTTATACATTCACAAGTGAGTATCACTCCTCTCAGCACTGAGAGATAACACAGAGGAGGAGACACACCATTAAGGTAAAGGAAGAATGGGTCCCTGGGCCAAAAATACTTGAGTCAAAGAGCAGTACGGTGACCCAAATACCAGTGTGACACATAAAATATTATGATTTTCTCTATGTATGAGTACATGAGGAAGGTTAGTAAATGCTGTTTTACAGAAATATGAAAGTTTAATAGTTTATAACCTTACAACCATCCAAGTAAAATAAGCATTGATCAGTTAAACATATATTCAAATGACTTCAAAATGTGTCCAAAATGCAAATATGTAATTTCTTATGAAATCAATCCTATTGATCTGTGTTAGTCGCTTGGTTGTGTCTGACTCTTTGTGATCACATGGGCTGTGGCCCACCAGGCTCCTCTGTCCATGGAATTCTCCAGGCAAGAATACTGGAGTGGGCAGCCATTCCCTTCTCCAGGGGATCTTCCCAATCCAGGGATCAAACCCAGATCTCCTTCATTGCAGGCAGGTTCCTTACTGTCTGAGACACCAGGGAAGCCCAAGTGGTATGTATTTTTAAACTCTGAAAGCATGCTTCATGAAATATATTAGTGGTAAAAATAAATTTAAAAATAAATAAAAAAAATAGATTTAACACACAATGAAGGAATATGGGGGAGAAATGGTATTTGTAAGAACAAAAAAATGTTCAAAGAAATGTACACTGGCACAGAAATAACTATAACTAGCAGACAACAGAAAATTTACATAATTTTTTTAAATGGTGAAAGTTAACTATACATAGATAAATGTCTTAGAAAAATATAGAACTTTAGATCAAGAGACATACTTTGTTGTTGTTTAGTTGCTAAGTTGAGTCCGACTCTTGTGACCTCATAGACTGAAGCCTGCCAGGCCCTCTGTCCGATTTCCCAGGCAAGAATACTGGAGTGGGTTGCCATTTCCTTCTCCAGGGGATCCTTCTGACCCAGGAATTGAACCTGTGCCTCCTGCATTAGCAGGCAGATTTTTTCCCACTGAGCAATCACTAGTACCCTAGTTTTATATTCATTTTTGCCTAAGAAGAAAAGTTTATCAAACTAATTCTAGGTAAAATGTCACACAATCAACCAGTAAGTAGGTTACTGTGTTCCCAGTCTAAAACCATCATAACAATTATATTCTTCTTCATTTCTCAGTCTACAACACACATTTCAGTCAAAAAACAACACTAAAAGCCAGGAACAACCAGAGGAAATAGTAATGTAATTCAAGTCATTTCCCTCACTCAACAAAGAGCTCCTTTATCCTTTTGCTTAATATACAGAAAGCCAAGGAAATCAACAAGTAAGAAACTGTGTTTTTTAAGTCATTTCCACTGTTACTAGCTATAATTCTGAAAATCATGAACAAGTCTAAAATTATTTTGTTTTACAAAATGTGTACTTATAATAGGCAAATCTGGCTCCTTTGCCTAATAATAAGCAAAACTGCTCCAGCAATCCATAACAGCAAAGAAGTGTTAATTATTCTGTCCCCCTCATGCTTCCCAACAGTGACCACCTCTCACAAATATGCCCTCCAATAAATGTACCTTCAGTCACAAAACCTATTTTAAGAAACATTAAAATCAATTTGGTCAAGAAATAATTTTCTCCATAACAAATGACTTCAAAATACAACAAAGTTTTATTAAATAAAAACTCCATGACCATTAAATTTTTAAGTGTTCCTTAAAAATCCATTGTACAATAAACTTAAAGGTATGGTAACAATATAATTCTGAGCACTGTCATTTTTTTCTAGGACAAAAACAGCAAAGATATATGACTCTGACTATATAATATATACAAACAGAAAAAGAAACAAAGGTAAAGAAAGTTTTAAATCTACATAGAATCTGAAAAATATTTTAAAATTAAAAACAGTATGGTTAAAAAATAAGAAACCACTGAAGTCAGAATGAAATCTAGCAAACAAGAAAGAAGAAAGAAAACAAGTCTTTCTTTCAAAAAGAAAGACTATGAGAAAATAATACATTAAAAAGACAAACAGAAGAACGGGACAAAGGAGGGTGCAGGCAGAAAAACAAAACAGTCATTAAGTCATAGGGCCTCAGTAGTTTATAAATCACAAACCAATAACAAATTATGAGTTTATCAGGCATTTCAAGCAATTTTGATTAAAACATCAAGTTTTCAAGAATAACATTTTTTAGAAGTATAATATATGCTAAAATAGTCAATGTAATACATTCCAATTGAACATTTAACACTCAAAATCTTTACTAAAAAGAGTATGGCAATGAACATCTTTATATTGTCTAAATTTTAGGTCAGAGTCAAAGCACAAATTTATAGAGAGGCATGATAAAGGCTCTTAATATGCACTGCTAAACTGTTTTCTACAAAGTTTGTATTAATTACACTCCCACAGCAAGTTACTTCAATGTTCCCTTTCAGACAATGACTACTCTTCCACTTAAAAGCAAACAAAGAAAAAAATCAAAAAACAACAAAAGACCCTCTCTACCACTATGATAGAATAAAACTGTATTTTCTGACTATGGATTTTTATGATTGTTATTAATGAATAAACATATTACAATTACTTTTGTAGATATATAAAAATTTGTTACACCTTTTAAGTGTATCATTTTAACTCCCTTTTATAAATAGAACTTTATCTTTAAAATACAGTCTGAAGATTATTTAAATGCCAATGAAATTGAGATTTTAGAACATTCCCTTCAAATGATTTGATATTTAATTCTAATTTCTTTAGAGTCTGATTTATTTACATTTAACTCTACTAGGTTACTGCTGTCATATAAAATTTTGACATATTTATACACATTCAAATTTTCTATTAAAAGTTTTAAAGGTTATTTTGAAAGATTTTTAGGTAAACAATCATATCCATCTGCAAATAATGTTAGCTTTGTTATTTTCAGTATCAACTCATTTCCTTCCCTTTCTCTAACAAAGACTCAGTAAGAGCCTACTATCTCCTACACCTTATTGTAACTTCTAAGAACACAGCAGTGAACTAGAGGCAAGGTCCTTGCCTTTGTTAAACGAATTCTACCGCAGTAGACAGGATAACAATTAATAAATATATACATCAGGTAAAGATTGGTGTTATAACTGTTAAAATGCAAGAAAGAAGTTAGAAGGTACAGCAAGAGTAGTACTGATATATACAAGACTACTTAGGAAAAGAGTGATCAGAGAGGCTTCTCTCTGAAATATTTCATGTGAGGCTTCTCACGTGAAATATTTCAGCAGGTACATGGATGGAGTGAGAAAAAAAACTATGTGAAAACTGCAAGCTCCTGTGACAGAAACAAACTCAAAGAGCTGGAGAGTCAGCCAGCATGACTCCATATGTAATGAAATACTAATTATGAATATGACAACAGTAATGGTGATAGACAGTATCCTTATTTTAGACTAGATTTTTATAAACTATCGATTATTAATTGGCCTGAGAGAAATCCTAGTTGCCATAATTGCTATAGGCTAACACAAGTATGAAAGGTAGAAGTTCAAAATGGTTGCTATTTGTCAAAATGGGAAGTAACTTACTCTAATAGGTTTTAAGAGTTACCTTTTTAAAAGTAAGGACAAATAGGCGCTACATTTTGTATGTCTTTACAGCACATATTAAAACAAGGAAAAAGGGGTTCCCACAAGTTTGTGCTTCCAAAATGCTTATGCTTAAATAAGTTATCAAATGAGTGCAACAAAGACTTAGATTAGAAAATGTGAGCAATTTTATTACATTAGATGTATTTTTAAAGAAAACCCTAAATTGCTTAGATTATATTGTCCCCAAAGAGTTGTCTATTATGTTATATGAATATTTTTTCATTTTCTGTAAGTTCCCCCCGCCAGAACTGCCCAAAGTCTCAGAGCTAATAAATGGCAGCACTAAGATTCAAAAAAGGGAAAGGGAAAAATCAAGCTCATATCTGCCTATGATTTACTTAATCTTGTGAAAACATTTAAATAATGTGTCTCCAATATTTATAAAATTACTTTTATACCTTAAAACCAGGAAACTCAGCATTCTATAAAAGGACACATACACGTACAGGCATCTCTTGAAATAAAAGATCTTGGAAAATATGAAGTAGTTCTAAAGAAATATTTAGCAATTTAATCAGCACACAATCTTACAAAGAACACTTTCCCAAATACTTCTACAATCATGCATATGATGAAGAAACAACTTTCATGCTCTACAGTTAGGGCAGATAGGAATTAGTTAGGTTTTGGGGATCTTTTTGCTTCTGAGATTTTTTTGGATAGTTAGATTAAAGAATCATTCAACTACTGGCCAGTTTTCCTTTATCATACATTACATTTAAAAATTATTTCCTCACCAGGGAGGAAAAAAAAATTACAAAAATGTCCCAGTTATTCATTATGTTAAAATTTTTTCTTTTCAAAAGCCTTAAAAGCACAAAATAATCATTATCTGCAGATGATATATGCAACTACTGAAAAAAAACAAAAAGAATTAAATGGAATGTCATAATTATTCATATCAGCATCCACATTTAATATTTACTATTTGGTCTTTAAGTTTTGCATATAGCTATTCATTCAGTCCTTAAAACCACCCATGAGTCATGTATTATAGATGAGAAAACTCAGATACACAGAGACTGAGTAAATTGCCTAAGGACACAGCTAATAAACCATGTGACTGAGATATAAATTCATAATAAAGTAGAATTTCAAGAGTCCATAGTCTCAATCAAAAAATAATAAAAGAGTTTTGTCAGGTAGCTGGTTATAAAATATATATACATAACAACTATTCCATACATCAGTAAAAAGCAATTAGAAAATGAAAATGGCTACCATAAAACCCTACTTACTAAAGGGCATAAAGAACAGAAATAAAAGAAACACACATTTCTGAAACAAGGTAAATACCAGTATAAATGTGTAACAGTCAAAAACATTTTTGTGAAGGATGTGAAAGATCTTACCTAAAGATGTGAAAATTGCCTATAAAGCTATAGCAATTCAACTATATTGCAGTTCTTCCACAGAATCAGTATGATAAACAGAACAAGAGTTTAGGAACAGGCCAAACACATCAGATCTTAGTATATATTAAGGGAGAATTCCAATTAGCCTAAATGAATAGTCTAACTCAGGGGTGGCAATTTACTGAATGCAGGCCAAATCCAGTACAGTGCTTATATTTGTAGGATGCATAAATTAAGAACGGTTTTCCATGTTTTAAGTGGTTATATAAATACCTACATATTATCCTTTATTTAGCCTCTTGGAGAAGGAACTGGCAATCCACCCCAGTATTCTTGCCTGGAGAATCCCATGGACAGAGGAGCCTGGTGGGGTGCTGTCCATGGGATCGCAGAGTCGGGACAACTGAAGTGACTTAGCATGCATGCATGCATGCATTGGAGAAGGAAACGGTAACCCACTCCAGTATTCTTGCTTGGAGAATTCCAGGGACGTAGGAGGAGTCTGGTGGGCTGCCGTCTATGGGGTTGCACAAAGTCGGACACGACTGAAGCAACTTAGCAGCAGCAGCAGCAGGCCCACAAAGCCTAAAATATTTACTATCTGGCTCTTTATGGAAAAGTCTTCTAATCTGTGATCTAAACTATAAAAAAATGTTTTGGGACAAATGAATACCAGATAGCCTTAGTGGGTATGGGCAGCAAGAAGGGTAATCCGGCACTACAAATTCATACCTCTATCCAAAATACATTTCTAATGAAGTTATATATGAAGAATTAAGCATAAAAGTGCTAGAAGAAAGTAGTTGGGAAAAGTCTTCCAGAGGTATGACCTCAAATACAGAAATCATTAAAACCATAAAGTCACACAAAATGTATGAGTCAAATGCAATAAAAACGATAAATATTCTTATATTAAAAAAAAAAAACAGCCTGAAAGCAAAAAACTGAAAAAACAAAATTTGTAACAAATAACAGAAGGTTATAATCTTAATATATGGGAAACACTAACAAATAAATAAGACCTATCATTTCAATAGAGGAATAGAAAATGGCATAAAAGCAGTAATCCACAAAGGAAGAAATGAAAATGGCCAATTACACAGAAAAAGAATATCACTGGTGTGTAAGTGTGTGTGTGTGTGTGTGTGTGTGTGTAAATTCAGCAATATTTTAATGCACATTATATTAAAACAATGTTTCTTTTGTCTACTGGCAAAAATTTAAAGGTAATAGGTGGTATTCTTAGGGCGCTGATGACGGTAAAAATTGGCACAAACTTTCTAGTGAAAAATATGTCAATATGGCTCAGAGATTCAACTAAATATATTTTTAAATAAAAATATTTGAATTATAAAATCAAAAAGTTTAACAGTAAATTACTCCCAACTTGCACCATTACAGGTAATTTTTCTTCTCCCTGCTCCATGCATATTTTCTAAAATTTGTGCAGTATCTCTGTACTGTTTTCTAATGAAAAAAGATTCAGCAATAGCAGAAATTCATAAGTAGCCTACAGTATTACTATTTCCATTTTCAGATGAGAAAACTGAGGCCTTGAAAAAGTTTTTGCTAATAGGCAAAGCCAAGATCCAAACCCATATCTGTACTGTGTTAGAGCCCCAATTCTTAATCTCTATGTCTTACTTTCTTCTTAATTAATTTTTAAAAGAAGTTTTTTTTGAAGCAAATCATTCTGTTATTTCTGCGACAAACAAGTAACCTGGAGTAGTAACAAGCATATGTATATGCATGTATATAATAATTCTGACTATAAAATTTTAACATACAGTATTTCTGTTCCTTAGAAGACAGACATCTCTGTCATTCATTCTCTGCAAATGCTTTAAGAATTTCAGTTAGACACCTTCTTATCTTCCTGATCAAAATGAATGCTTTTCATCAATAAGCAATAGTGCACCACCATTTTTGCATCAATCTTAACTTGTACTGTACAATCACAGTAACACACCACACAAATCAGTTTCTGCAATGATGCTACCAGAAAGACAGCCTAAAGTATTAACTGTAATATCAAAACTTAACCTTAGAAATTTATGTAAAAAAAATTCAATTATAATTTACATCAAATAGCAAATAGCTAGAAAGGCAGTAAAATAACAGAAAATTAATCAGATGACACTATTCTGTGAGCTACTCAATTGCACAAAGAAAACCACCATTATTAGGACTTTGAAGAGTCCTAATAATGCGTTTAATAGTTAGTTGCCAAAATGACACAACTGTCAACTAAAAAGGAATAACATTAAAATAGAAAAACAAAACCAAACCCTATCAAAATTCTAGCTTAAACCTTGAATAACCTATTTGTAAAATTCTAAAAGATAAAGGAAGTAATTTACTAATGATTAACTTTAATGAAAAATGAGGGCATTTGTTACATATCTTGCTGCTGCTACTGCTGCTGCTAAGTCGCTTCAGTCGTGTCCGACTCTGTGCGACCCCATGGACTGCAGCCTACCAGACTTCTCCGTCCATGGGATTCTCCAGGCAAGAACACTGGAGTGGGTTGCCATTTCCTCCTCCAGTGCATGAAAGTGGAAAGTGAAAGTGAAGTCGCTCAGTCGTGTCTGACTCTTAGTGACCCCATGGACTGCAGCCTACCAGGCTCCTCCATCCATGGGATTTTTCTGGACAACAGTACTGGAGTGGGGTGCCACTGCCTTCTCCCATCTTAAAATTTTATAAGTGTTTTAAAACATCAGTAAGAATCTCATTAGGTTGATACCTAGAGTAAATTGCTATACAGATAGAGAAATTAGGAATAACAAGTTTATAAAAGTTTGAAAGGGGAGGAAACAGTCTGGCAAGTACAAAATACAAGAATGCAACTGGTTTGACTACAGTATACAGTGTATAATTTAAAGTAGCTTACCAGAATTTGAAAATAACAATGGAATTTATTTTAAAATACTTTATCAACTTGCTAATTATGGCTTGGCTGTGTTCTAAATCCTTTCATTTCAAATGAGATTACTGAACTGATAACCTTCCAAAGCATTTAATTCATATTTCTTTAATATACTATCTTCCATGTTGTGAATACAGTTCTTCAATATTTTCCTACTGCAGCATCCCTACAGCTAACAGAGAAGAGATGTCTTCCTATCTGAGGTCTAGGATTATAACCAGAATATTACAAAGCAAAGGAAGTTTCACTGAAGCCTGCCATTAAAGCTTTAAATCTGTACAAATCAGCTTTCTGCTCTTTATAAAAGTATTATTTTAATAGGAAAACTTATTTCGCAAATTTTTAAAATCAATGATCTAGAAGTAAATATCATGTTTACCTCATGTCTTGAATACTTCCTAGCACAGTATTACCATATCCCAATGGTATGAGAATCATATGACATTTTGTCTCCAATTAGAATGTTAGAAAGTTCATCATTTTGGTATCCCAAGGGCCTATCACTGTGCCTAAAACAGAGTCACTCAACCAAAGATGATATTCTGCAGTTCATATACTGCTTTCCAGGAATCAGAAAGAAACAGACATACACTATGTAAATACAGCTTAACCGATTAACTTACATCTTTTTCTGACCGATGTGGAAACATAGAAGACTGGCTGTAGTACATGTTTTCGTCATGGTAGTCACTGTCGACCCCCTCTACAAACTTCTTTCTTGAAGCACCAAACATGCTGTTTGTCACCTAAACAAAAATATTACTTTTATCAAGAATGATGTTTTGGAAAACGTCAAGCTTTACCTTACTCCTATGTAAAAAACATAAAATGAAGGGAATGTTGCTAAGATAAAGAAACAGGTCAACTAAGGATTAAGGGGACAGGTGAGAAACTTGCAACAATATAGTATTAAATGTTTATTTGCAGGTCCTGAAAGTAAGAGGAGAAACTTAAAGCTCTGTTGTATGCAAAGATTCCAATTCCTTTAAAAGAAAAAACATCACTATTCTTGAAAAATGGCAAACCAAAATATTTTCCATACAAAGATTTTTAAAAACATGTTTGGGTTTAACTATTCAAAATCTTCACATGCATCCTCACTATTATTCAATATGAATAATTATTATTCAGTATGAATAATCCTCAAGTATCTGAGGACTCATATCCAGGAGTGTCTCTGACATCACTATATCTACTTTCTAAACTAGCTGTTTTCCAAAGTATATCATCTTCACTGATAAGCTAAGTTTATTGAGGTAAAGCACTTTTGAGCCCATGAATAGCATACTGGGAATTTTATCTCAAGTCACAAGCTCTCATTCATGTTAACAGTAGGATAAACTTTTCATGCATCATCCTGGTGTAAATTTATGATCTTCACTAAATAATCTGCTTACTCTTGTGTTTTAAGTCTTTATCACATCCAACACTAGTAATTTTGAGCACTCATCATGGTAACTGCTAAATCTCTGCTAATTTTTTCCCCCAACATGACCTCTATGAAACTTCCAAAACTGACAGGTTATTTACTTAAGGTCAATGTGTCTATCCCTAATAGAACACTTTGTAATTCAAAGTCAACTGAAATGGCATGACAGGAGAGATCTGTAAAGACTTGAGAACATACAGTAACTACATGCTTTCACAAAAAAATTTGGGGAAAAATTCATCAAATTTGACATCCATCTGGTACACTATGAATAAGTATATTCTTTTGCCACTCTAAGTAAGAATAAATAATTTCTTCTCATTGCAAAATAAAGACTGTAGTTACTACCATTTACCAGTAGATATGATAAACTGATAAGACTGCAGGCTTCAAAAGCCAAATGTGATGTGCAAGTCTGTTGAAATCACCCAAGCTATTTAATAATCACTTAATATCTCAAGTTCCTTGTTAAATTTGTAGGAAACTGAAATGCTACATATTTGTGTTTTCTCTCCCTCTGGCAAACACCCAGGGAGTTTGGATAAATTTGGTATTGATGGAAGAGAAACATTTTAGTCTTCCTCTGTCTAGGCATTTTACATGTTTAGTTTTGCTTTCAAAAAAGTAAAACCTCTTTGCACAATATTCAGGTTAGGTTCAGTTCAGTCGCTCAGTCATGTCTGACTCTGTAACCCCATGGACTGCAGCAAGCCATCACCAACTCCCGGATCTTGCTCAAAATTATGTTCATCAACTCGGTGATGCCATCAATCCATCAACCATCTCATCCTCTGTCATACCCTTCTCCTCCCGCCTTCAATCTTTCCCAGCATCAGGGTCTTTTCCACTGAGTCAGATCTTCGTATAGGTGGCCAAAGTAGCAGAGCTTCACCTTCAGCATCAGTCCTTCCAATAAATATTCAGGATTGATTTCCTTTAGGATTGACTGGTCTGATCTCTTTGCACTCTAAGGGACTCTCAAGAGTCTTCTCCAACACCACAGTTCAAAAGCATCAATTCTTCAGCGCTCAGCCATGTTTATGGTCCAACTCTCACATCCATACATGACTACTGGAAAAACCATAGCCTTGACTGGACGGATCTCCGTTGGTAAAGTAACATCTCTGCTTTTTAATATGCTACCTATGTTGGTCAGAGCTTTTCTTTCAAGAAGCAAGCAACTTTTAATTTCTTGGCTGCAGTCACCATCTGCAGTGATTTTGGAACCCAAGAAAATTAAGTTGTTTGCTATTTCCATTGTTTCCCCATCTAGTTGCCATGAAGTGGTGGGACTTGATGCCATGATCTTTGTTTTCTGAATGCTGAGTTTTAAACCAGCTTTTTCATTCTCCTCTTTCACTTTCATCAAGAGGCTTTTTAGTTCCTCTTCACTTTCTGCCATAAGGGTGGTGTCATCTGCATATCTGAGGTTATTGGTATTTCTCCCAGCAATCTTGATTGCAGCTTGTGCTTCATCCAGCCTGGCATTTCACATGATGTACTCTACATATAAGTTAAATAAGCAGGGTGACAATATACAGCCTTGACGTACTCCTTTTACAATTTGGAACCAGTCTATTGTAGAATGAAGTTTTTTATTCTGTACAATTAATTTCAGAATTCTAAGAGTCTATTAGTTAGTTAAATGTTATATCAGAATCATCAAAAGAAGAGTTCACTTTGCTCCATTTGAATTAACTTATGTATGTAAAATTGATGAAAGATATCCTGGTACTCTCCTGAAATTTTTTTGAATTCTGTAAGTTCCATGCCATTTTCCTGTGTTTTTCCTTTTTTAGAATTAGAACTCAGCAGTAATTATGATTTAAAGGGAAATAAATGTATCCTTAAGTTTTTTAAAACAAACCTTTTAAATTTCATGTGTAAAGAGTCTTAATTTGCAGACTATAAAGTGTTTTTTTCCACTGTCAGTTTGCTGAAACAAAACTCATTAAAAAAAAAAATCTTTTTTCCTTTTAGGGACTACTTAGGCGGTTGGTGGATAGGTGTATGGGATTCTAGCCCCTAAAATTACAGTCAGAGTTACAGAACAGCTTCAGGGAGTCTGCTGCCCAAAGAAGATTAAGTATGTTCTAACAAATTAGTCAGGCACTCTGTCTATCACGTCTAGTCCCTTAAATCCATTTCTCACGTCCACTGTATAATCATAAGGGATTTAATTTAGGTCATACCTGAATGGTCTAGTGGTTTTCCCTACTGTCTTCAATTTAAGTCTAAATTTGGCAATAAGGAGTTCATGAGCTAAGCCACAGTCAGCTCCCGGTCTTGTTTTTGCTGACTGTATAGAGCTTCTCCATCTTTGGCTGGAATAGAAGAATATAATCAATCTGATTTCGGTGTTGGACATCTGGTGATGTCCATGTGTAGAGTCTTCCCTTGTGTTGTTGGAAGAGGGTGTTTGCTATGACCAGTGCATTCTCTTGGCAAAACTCTATTAACCTTTGCCCTACTTCATTCCGTACTCCAAGGCCAAATTTGCCTGTTACTCCAGGTGTTTCTTGACTTCCTACTTTTGCATTCCAGTGCCCTATAATGAAAAGGACATCTTTTTTGGGTGTTAGTTCTAAAAGGTCTTGTAGGTCTTCATAAAACCGTTCAACTTCAGCTTCTTCAGCGTTACTGGTTGGGGCATAGTACTGGATAACCGTGATATTGAATAGTTTGCCTTGGAAACAAACAGAGATCATTCTATTGTTTTTGAGATCGCATCCAAGTACTGCATTTTGACTCTTTTGTTGACCATGATGGCTACTCTATTTCTTCTAAGGGATTCCTGCCCACAGTAGTAGATATAATGGTCATGTGAGTTAAATTCACCCATTCCAGTCCATTTTAGTTCACTGATTCCTAGAATGTCGACATTCACTCTTGCCATCTCCTGTTTGACCACTTCCAATTTGCCTTGATTCATGAACCAAACATTTCCGGTTCCTATGCAATACTGCTCTTTACAGCATCAGACCTTGCTTCTATTACCAGTGACATCCACAACCGGGTATTGTTTTTGCTTTGGCTCCATCCCTTCATTCTTTCTGGAGTTATTTCTCCACTGATCTCCAATAGCATATTGGGCACTTACCAACCTGGGGAGTTCCTCTTTCAGTGTCCTATCATTTTGGCTTTTTATACTGTTCATGGGGTTCTCAAGGCAAGAGTACTGAAGTGGTTTGCCATTCCCTTTTCCAATGGACCACATTCTGCCAGACCTCTCCACCCTGACCCGTCCGTCTTGGGTGGCCCCACATGGCCTGGCTTAGTTTCATCAAGTTAGACAAGGCTGTGGTCCATGTGGTCAGATTATCTAGTTTTCTGTGATTATGGTTTCAGTGTGTCTGCCTTCTGACGCCCTCATGATCAGATCATGAACTCCTTATTGGCAAATTTAGACTTAAATTGAAGAAAGTGGGGAAAACCACTAGACCATTCAGGTATGAGCTAAATCAAATCCCTTATGATTATACAGTGGAAGTGAGAAATAGATTTAAGGGTCTAGATCTCATAGACAGAGTGCCTGATGAACTATGGATGGAGGTTCATGACATTGTACAGGAGACAGGGATCAAGACCATCCCCAAGAAAAAGAAATGCAAAAAAGCAAAATGGCTGTCTGAGGAGGCCTTACAAATAGCTGTGAAAAGAAGACAAGCGAAAAGCAAAGGAGAAAAGGAAAGATATAAACATCTGAATGCAGAGTTCCAAAGAATAGCAAGAAGAGATAAGAAAGCCTTCTTCAGCGATCAATGCAAAGAAATAGAGGAAAACAACAGAATGGGAAAGACTAGAGATCTCTTCAAGAAAATTAGAGATACCAAGGGAACATTTCATGCAAAGATGGGCTTGATAAAGGACAGAAATGGTATGGACCTAACAGAAGCAGAAGATATCAAGAAGAGATGGCAAGAATATACAGAAGAACTATACAAAAAAGATGTTCACGACCCAGATAATCACGATGGTGTGATCACTGACCTAGAGTTAGACATCCTGGAATGTGAAGTCAAGTGGGCCTTAGAAAGCATCACTACGAACAAAGCTAGTGGAGGTGATGGAATTCCAGTTGAGCTACTTCAAATCCTGAAAGATGATGCTGTGAAAGTGCTGCACTCTATATGCCAGCAAATTTGGAAAACTCAGAAGTGGCCACAGGACTGGAAAAGGTCAGTTTTCATTCCAATCCCAAAGAAAGGCAATGCCAAAGAATGCTCAAACTACCGCACAATTGCACTCATCTCACATGCTAGTAACGTAATGCTCAAAATTCTCCAAACTAGGCTTCAGCAATACGTGAACTGTGAACTTCCACATGTTCAAGCTGGTTTTAGAAAAGGCAGAGGAACCAGAGATCAAATTGCCAATATCCACTGGATTATCAAAAAAGCAAGAGAGTTCCAGAAAACCATCTATTTCTGCTTTCTTGACTACGCCAAAGCCTTTGACTGTGTGGATCACAATAAAATGTGGAAAATTCTTCAAGAGATGGGAATACCAGACCACCTGACCTGCCTCTTGAGAAACCTGTATGCAGGTCAGGAAGCAACAGTTCGAACTGGACATGGGACAACACACTGGTTCCAAATAGGAAAAGGAGTACATCAAGGCTGTATACTGTCACCCTGCTTATTTAACTTCTAAGCAGAGTACATCATGAGAAACGCTGGGCTGCAAGAAGCACAAGCTGGAATCAAGATTGCCCGGAGAAATATCAATAACCTCAGGTATGTAGATGACACCACCCTTATGGCAGAAAGTGAAGAGGAACTAGAGCCTCTTGATAAAAGTGAAAGAGGAGAGTGAAAAAGTTGGCTTAAAGCTCAACATTCAGAAAACTAAGATCATGGCATCTGGTCCCATCACTTCATGGCTAATAGATGGGGAAACAGTTGAAACAGTGGCTGATTTTATTTTTTTGGGCTCCAAAATCACTGCAGACGGTGACTGAATTTAAAAGATGCTTACTCCTTGGAAGGAAAGTTATGACCAACCTAGATAGCATATTCAAAAGCAGAGACATTACTTTGGCAACAAAGGTCCTTCTAGTCAAGGCTACATGGTTTTTCCAGTGGTCATGTATGGATGTGAGAGTTGGACTGTGAAGAAAGCTGAACACCGAAGAATTGATGCTTTTGAACTATGGTGTTGGAGTAGACTCTTGAGAGTCCCTTGCACTGCAAGGAGATCCAACCAGTCCATCCTAAAGGAGATCAGTCCTGGGTGTTCATTGCAAGGACTGATGCAGAAGCTGAAACTCCAATACTTTGGCCACCTCATGAGAATAGATGACTCATTGGAAAAGACCCTGATGCTGGGAGGGACTAGGGGCAGGAGGAGAAGGGGACGACAGAGGATGAGATGGCTGGATGGCATCACCAACTCAATGGACATGAGTTTGAGTAAACTCTGGGAGTTGGTGATGGACAGGGAGGCCTGGTGTGCTGCGATTCATGGGGTCGCAAAGAGTCGGACCCGACTGAGCGACTGAACTGAACTGAACAAATTAATACTTTCTTTAAAAATATCTTTCTATATTTATACCTGAAGAGATTTATAGCCTAAAAATATACAACAAAGCAGAAGTTGTCTTCAGACTGTAGTTCATATTTAGCTGAGTAGCTTTTGCTCAGACTTTAGCAGGAAGTAGTAAGGTCAGCTAACTAAGCTATCAGGCCTGTACCTCGAAAATGTTGGTTCATGTCCTTCCCGTAATAATAAACCCAATCATCTTTATCATTATTTTATCAACTATAATACTAGGAACTATCATTGTTATAATTAGCTCCTGTTGACTACTTATGTGAATTGGATTTGAAACCCAGGTTCAGTCCCTGGTCGGGGAACTAAAATCCTACAAGCTGCACAGTATGGCTTTAAAAAAAAAAAAAAAAAAAGAGGATTTGGGTGGCAGTTTAAGAGTGACATAATTTGGGATATTTTCTTTAAGTATACATTTAATATGACTGCAGCTAAGTTGTAAGGAATGGACAAGAGGGGATAAGAGTGGAAGCAGGGAAATAGGTCGGTGAGAGACGATGGTGGCTCAGAATACAGTGGTACGGTAGAAGTGATGAAGAAGTGTATAAACGGTATATTTTGAGAGAGTTCTGACATTAATGAGTATAAGAATGGATGGATATGAAAGGGTAAGATATTCACATTACCCCTGGAAGAGAATAGGTAAGAATCAAAGGAACCTAGAAATCTACTTTTTATCAAAGGGGATATGTCAACACTAGGCCAAAATATGTTAAAATTACTGGTTATATCATATATATTGAAGTCAACTCAGTAAACAGAAATTTTAAAAACTAATTTAAAAACAAAATCATGCTTCACTCTACATTACATATAAAATTTGTTCAAATATTTGGTACATGTAATTTTCAGCTTTTTTCAAGGAAACATACAAAGGGTTTACATCCATTTTAACTGACCACCTTCTTTCTCAACTCTCATACCAGATATTTTAACAAAGGAGAAGCTAAAGGTGAGATTTCACCGAGAAAAATACACAAAATACGTATCTACCAAAAACAATGTTTCTTAAGCCTTTTTGAACACAGATCTAAAACAGGTAACTAAGACATTTTTTATTTGCTTTGAATCCATAAGCACTAATCAGAATATATATATATATACCAGAGAAGGCAATGGCACCCCACTCCAGTACTCTTGCCTGGAAAATCCTATGGACGGAGGAGCCTGGTAGGCTGCAGTCCATGGGGTTGCTAAGAGTTGGATACGACTGACAGTCTTCACTTTCACTTTTCACTTTCATGCATTGGAGAAGGAAATGGCAACCCACTCCAGTGCTCTTGCCTGAAGAATCCCAGGAACGGGGGAGCCTGGTGGGCTGCCGTCCATGGGGTCACACAGAGTCGGACACGACTGAAGTGACTTAGCAGCAGCAGCATATATATATACACACACACATCAGTTCAGTTCAGTCGGACACATACATACATATATATATTACGTAGGTTAGCATACACTAGTTCTATCAGCCTGACACTCCCCCACTGCAAAAAAAAAAAAAAAAAGAGAGAGAGTTGCCCTCAAAATGTAGTAGAGAGGAATTAAACTGAGAAGCAGAATAGAAGCACTAAGTTGGCTGGATCTTCCCAGTAAACATCTTCATTACTTAATTAGGGCTAGCCATGAATTCCTAAGGTCTAACATTCCTAACATCTAAATATAATATTTCAAAGCCAAACTCAGTAAGTCAAAATAATCACAGAAGAATTCACAAAACCTCAAACGTGAGATAATCTTAACCAACAAACAACTTCAAAGACTGGTAAAGTGGCCCCTGATCCAGGTGCGATGAATGGTAATTACAAAAGGGAAGGAATAAGAGAAAAGGCCTGGAGCTTTTTAAACGGTCACAGAAACAACACTAGGACAAATACAAATGAAACTTTAAAAATAAAACTTAGATAGATACGAAACAGTAAAAACAGACCATATCCAAGGCAGGACAGATGATATTTAATCTTGCACAGTTTTCTTTCACCAAGACCTCTGGAAGGAACTTACTCTAAAATCATTTACTGTCTATGATGCTGGAAATGTTGGCTCAGGCATGTAATCCTATTCCCAGGGAATACAAACATAATCCACGGCAGAGTAGTCCTTTTCCTGATAGCAAACAAATGTAGCTTGATTTTGAAATCTATTTCCCAACGTTCCAGCAGCATATTTTAAAGTTGTGCTAGGACATTTCTATCTGAGGAGAAGCACATTTTAATCAACTTAATCAGTAATATTTAAAACTGACTTTCCAAGTTGTTCTCTCCTCCTTTGTTCTGCATATCATCACGTTCTATCCATTCTTCACATGGTTTTCATGTTTTTTGCCATTCTTCCTATCACCTTCTTAGTTTAAGATCTGGACTAGTTTTTTAAGACCCCTGACTGATCTCTCTTTACATTTCAATGAACATGCTAACATATGAATTATGCCAAAAATTGTGCTAATGAACACAAAAACTGAGTAACAGCTCCAAGTCTTGAACAAGCTTACAGTCTAGCTAGGAAAAACACCTGTAAACAAAAAATTGTTCTATGAAAACCTGTATAGGTGCTCTGGGAACACAAATAAGGAAATATCTAACTTTAACTGAGGGAAAGAGACTTAAGATCTTATTATAAAGTAATATGTGAACATATATTTAAATTTGTTAATTTTTATTACAAAAAACACAAAGTGTGTGGGGTGAGTGATGCAGGAAACTGGCATCAGAGACAGCATGGATAAGTGCTCAGAAATGAGAGAAAGCCCAAGAAACAAAAAACTTTAAATACAGTCAACAAGGAAGATGCCTGGAAGGACAATGATAGGTGGTAAAGAAAAGTAGGTTAAATTTCATTGCCAGGTTAAGAGGGCATGTATACAGACAGGAAAATCAGGTATAAAAATCTAGGTGAAGACCTCCCTCAACCAATATGATGTCACATTCATAACCACTACACTGAATTTGTTACTTTCTTACTCTCATATCTCAGTTCAGTTTTTTTTTTCTTCAATTTTTCAGTTCAGTTCAGTCGCTCAGTCGTGTCTGACTCTTTGCGACCCCATGAATCGCAGCACGCCAGGCCTCCCTGTCCATCACCAACTCCCGGAGTTCACTCATATCTCTTTTTAATTTTACCTAAAGGATACAAACCAAGATTCCATAGATCATGACAGTAACACATAATTTTGCTGTAGTAATTATCTCAAAATTCAACACAAACCTTATGCCTCAGCTTAATTTGGTTCCTATTTGCTTTCTGCCATTAGAGTGGTATCATCCGCGTATCTGAGGTTGTTGATGTTTCTCCCACCTATCTTGATTTCAGCTTGTAATTCATCCAGCCCAGCATTTCTCATGATGCGCTCAGCATATAGGTTAAACAAACAGGGTGACAGCAGACAGCCCCGTTGTATTCCTTTCTCAATCTTAAACCAATCAGTTGTTCCATACAGGGTTCTAACTGTTGCTTCTTGACCTGCACACAGGTTTCTCAGGAGATAGGTAAGATGGTCTGGTATTCCCATCTCTCTAAGAGCTTCCCACAGTTTGTCAGGATCCACACAAGGGCTCTAGCATAATCAATGAAACAGAGATAGATGTTTTTCTGAAATTCCCTTGCTTTCTCTATAATCCAGTGAATGTTGGCAAATCGATCTCTGGTTCCTCTTCCTTTTCTAAACCCAGCTTGGACATCTGAAGTTCTTGGTTCGCATAATGCTGAAGCTTAGCATGAAAGACTTTAAGCATGGTTTTACTAGCATGGGAGACGAGTGCAACTGTCCAATGGTTAGCACATTCTTTGGTACTACTTTTCTAGGGGATTGGGATGAGGACTGACCTTTTCCAATCCTGTGGTCACTGCTGGGTCTTCCAGATTTGCTGACATAATGAAAGAAAAAACCTTGATGGCATCATCCTTTAGGGATCTGAATAGTTCTGCTGGAATTTCGTCATACCCACTAGTTTTACTAGTAGCAATGCTTCTTAAGGCCCTCCAGAATGTCTGACTCTGGGTGACTAATCACTAAGATCTTTTATATACAGTCTTCTGTGTATTCTTTCCATCTCTTCTTGATCACTTCAGGGTCTATTAGTTCTCTACCATTTTTATCCTTTACTGTGCCCATCTTTGGGCAGAATGATCCCTTATGTTTCTAATTTTCCTTAAGAGCTCTCCAGTCTTTCCTCTTTTGTTGCTTTCTTCTATTATTAAGCACTGTTCATCGACGAAGGCCTTCTTGTCTCTTCTGGCTATTTTTTGGAACTCTGCGTTTAATTGGATGTACCTTTTCCACTCTCGCTTGCTTTTTGCTTCTCTTTGTTCTGCTATTTGTAAAGCCTCCTCAGATAACCACTTTGCCTTCTTGCTTTTCTTTTTCTTGGGGATGGTTCCACCTCTGTACCTCTGCATAAGATGATACCTCTGCTTAGAATGCTCTTTCTCCCATTCTTTGAAACTCTCACACCAAATCAGAACCCTTGGATTAGACAGTCACTGAAAATACTGTATCATAACTATAATTACATAACTTTTATTGACCACCTACTATATGCCAGGAAATATATTCTAAATGCTTTTAAATGTATTTATATAATCTTCATAGTTAAAACTAAGATCATGGCATCTGGTCCCATCACTTCATGGCAAATAGATGGGGAAACAGTGGAAACAGTGTCAGACTTTATTTTTTGGGGTTCCAAAATCACTGCAGATGGTGATTGTAACCATGAAATTAAAAGATGCTACTCCTTGGAAGGAAAGTTATGACCAACCTAGACAGCATATTAAAAAGCAGAGATATTACTTTGCCAACAAAGGTCCATCTAGTCAAGGCTATGGTTTTTCCAGTGGTCATGTATGGACGTGAGAGTTGGACTGTGAAGAAAGCTGAGCGCCAAAGAATTGATGCCTTTGAACTGTGGTGTTGGAGAAGACTCTTGAGAGTCCCTTGGACTGCAAGGAGATCCAACCAGTTCATCCTAAAGGAGATCAGTCCTGGGTGTTCACTGGAAGGACTGATGCAGAAGTTGAAACTCTAATACTTTGGCCACCTCATGCGAAGAGTTGACTCACTGGAAAAAACCTTGATGCTGGGAGGGATTAGGGGCAGGAACAGAAGGGGACGACAGAGGATGAGATGGTTGGATGGCATCACTGACTCGATGGACGTGAGTATGAGTGAACTCCGGGAGTTGGTGATGAACAAGGAGGCCTGGCGTGCTGTGATTCAAGAGTCGGACACGACTGAGCAACTGAACTGAGCTGAGCTATGTAACATGTATGTAATCCTCATGTGTTCACTTATTTAGTCTTTATTTTTAGATGAGAAAACTGAGAACTGCATCAGATATATGGTCATATATGACCCAAGGTCATATATCTGATGCACCCAAGGTTTTATATCTGATAAGTGCCAAAGAAGGGCCATGAACCCATACAATTTGCTAGAGTCCCCGATTTTAACCATGATAGTACACTGACTCTCAGACATTCAGCTAATAATTTAATGTGTGTATTCTCCCAAAACAATAAGCTTCATTATGGGAGAAGCAGTAATGGGCAAAAGAGGTAAGTAGAGGGTGCCACATCAAATATGTGTGCAAGTCAAAAAGATCCCGTTAGCAGAAGAATGAGAATGAACTGACTAGAGGTATGCGAAACAAAAGCTAGTCTCTATCAGACTGATCTTATCTCTTTTAGAGAAAGAGACAATTTTAGAATAAAATTATGCTTAAGAGAACATTACTACACCAATTAAAAAGTAATTACTGTTTCATATTCCAAATTAATATTTTTACTAACTTTCAAAATATAATGAACATAATTGAATCATTCAAGGAATTAAAATGGTTATTATAAAACTATATTTTTATTATAAGCTACTGAAATAGACACTGTAGCATTAAACAAGTAGAATACATTTATCAACTAGGTTAAAATAAGAACAAATACCTAATGGCAACATTTTCTTGGGGATTCCATTTCTAAAGTAGCTAGGAGTTTTTACTGTTAACATGCTGATACCTGTGACACATCACAAAATTAACTATTTAACAATATTAAAGTATGAAGACTTTTCTATAGCCAACAAATTTTCACCTTTAGCAACAGAGTCTGTAATCACCTTATATTATAAAGGATAAAGAGAGCCAAGTATAGGTAGTGGGTGTGAGTAACAAGACTGTTTTTTACTCCTGCTTCCCTAATGGAGACTTTACTAATTCATTCTGATTGCTGAACACAGAATTTGACTTCTAGCCTATTTTGCCCTCCCAATTTCATATTCACTATCAGAAAACATTTCATACACATGCATATACACGGAAGTTTTCTGTTATCTATAAAGTAGGCAGAAAATTAATTTAAAAAAACACAGTCAATTGCAATTAACATTTATCTGCCTTTACCAAGATGTAGTAAACCAAACTGAAACCAATCACAAGAAGCTAAGATATCTGAAATCTACTTATCTTCAATACTGGCCTTTAGGAAAAGTTGATAGGTCAAATCCATTAAGACACTGCCCAGATTCTATGAAACAAGAATACTGTGCACCTATATCAAATATATACTACCACCTAGAAATATTTACAACCCAAGGAACTTCTGTTCTAGTGGTATTTTTTGGTAACAGGATTCTGAACTACCAATCCTACTTCACAACTGTAATAAATAATACTAATTTTCATTCCTAGAAAAAACTTAAAAAAAAAATGAAAACGGGATTAAATAAAAGGAGAGAGAGGTACTAACATTGGAAAAAAAATTAGCTTCTCAAAGAACAAAGAATTTAATATCTGGAAGTCTTTAGGGAAAAACAGGAGAAGGCAATGGCACCCCACTCCAGTACTCTTGCCTGGAAAATCCCATGGACGGAGGAGCCTGGTAGGCTGCAGTCCATGGGGTCGCTAACAGCTGGACACGACTGAGTGACTTCACTTTCACTTTTCACTTTCATGCATTGGAGAAGGAAATGGCAACCCACTCCAGTGTTCTTGCCTGGAGAATCCCAGGGATGGGGGAGCCTGATGGGCTTCCGTCTACGGGGTCGCACAGAGTTGGACACGACTGAAGTGACTTAGCAGCAGCAGCAGCAGGGAAAAACAAATGATCTTTCCTTCTATTAAAAAAATAAACTACTCTCAAAGTCCTACTAGCTCTAGAATACTGTGGCTTGATACTAATAAATAAATGTATAATGAATAGTTTAATAATCTGCTTAGGATGGATCCAAGAAAAGTGAAGATTTAGATACATTTTAAATTGATCATTTCTAAAATCATCAACTTAAATTGATAAGGAAATAAATAAAAGCAATTCACTTCACAGTTTTAGTAAATGCAAAAGGCCTGATAAATGAGCAATAAAAGCCTTAATGAATTCTGAAAAGGCAGCACAGGAAACTCTGGATGGAAACGTGATTCAGCAGAAAACCAGAGACTTATATGAACATACCCACAATTATCTTGGAGAGTAGTTAAATATTCTGGAACAAGATTTTTTACAGGAGTTACAGGAATACTTTGTAAGAGGTGCCACCCCCACAAAACAGGGTAGCTCACATTTCATAGAAAGACAGAGAGGGCATCAAGGGGAGATGAAAACACATCACTCTTTCTAATCCAACACCTGTTACTGCAATCTGGTATCTGAAGCTGCCTTACTAGATGACGTTCCCATGTCTGGTATGTACACCATACCTTAAGATGTGCCCCTCCCCCAAACCTACAAATTCTGTAGAGTATTACCAAAAAGTCTACAAATGCTCCTATCAGTCTGACTTTGATCTAGGGAGGATATGTTGTGCATGCTTCAATTTGAAGTAAAATAGATTTTGTGGTTTTCCCAAAATCTCAGTCGCTTGTATCAATATGCCTCATACAGATTCAAACTTTAACCATCAATATATAAGCTTTAAAAGATAACTGTATCATCCTAAAATCAAAATTCTTCAATTACTCAAAAAGTGCTAACAATCACATATTAACTAAAGAACCAACTATAACTGGTATGCCTTACCAGCAATAAGATTTGAGAACTCACACAATATGGACTAAAATTAAAATAAGCATTATTTTATCCTTGAATACAACTGGAAGAACATATAACAGTAAGCCTGTTAAGTTCAGAATATAAAACAAATATGAAAGAAAATTTTCAAATTAAGGTGGATATCTTAAACCAATGTTAAACATGGGGTCAGAGGTAGGGAGCTCTAAAAAAGGGGAGAGGAAGGGAATTCAAGATATTGGACATATGGTCTGCTTTGCTGGGAGATACGGATGTCTCTAAGCCTCCTAGTAGATTTAAGAAACCCTGGAACCTGAGATAAACTGTTGAGGATTCTGTATTTCAAGACCCTGCTCTGAGATGCGAAATGCCAAATACCTGGTGCCCCAACCTTTTTAAACCTGACATACTTTCTTTGAAGAAATGTTAGCAATCACAGGCCAAATTAATTTTTCCTGGGTATAATTTTGCACATCTTAGTATGTGCAAAAGAATTTAGAAATCAAGTGAATAAAAATCACGTGGTATAGATATGAGGCAACTAAAGAAGAATTTTTGAAGGCTTTCTGAGAAGCAAAAGCCTAAAATGATAATAAAGTGTAGACCCAGGGCTATACTGCCACAGAACTATTTCTAAAAAGTATGCATTAAGAAAAAAAGCTGCATTGTTAGATCATGATTTAAGATACAAGAAAGACAAGTAGAAAATGTCAAGAGTGTTGGCATTTTACACACACACACACACACACGCACACACACACACACAATTTGGTGAACTTGCTCACTCAAGTGTTGGCTAAACTTTGTACTAAGTATTGTGCTGCTTCTATACTTATTTTTACTAACCTCAAACCTAGAGAGGGGTAGAAAAGTTTCAGTCTTCCTGTCTAGATTTCGAGGAAAAAGATGTTTCAAGTTTCTATTCCTGCAAATTTTAAAAATATATAGCTACCTGACTAAAACTTTGAAAAAGGGAAGGACAGCATGTCTACAGCTACCAGAAGGAAACTAAAATTTGCCTCCTTCTGATACCAAGCTAAACATGGCAAAATTTTAACTCTATGGATGTATGCTTTCCCTGACTTCTCTTAGCTTCTTTTCTGAAAATCAGTTTTTTCGGTCCTTCAATACTTTGTGGAGAATATGAAGTTTAAAACAATCTAACACCCTTCCTTTGCATTATAATATTTATGATTTATTCAGTTTAAGGTTGTCCCTCTTTCACATCCAATAAGAAAAAATTATTTCTTAGAACACATTAGGATTTTATTTAATAATTTATGAGGTAATTTTATGAAAAATAATTCTAAGAAGCATCGTATTTTTAAACTAACAAAATGACTCACTGGTAAAATGGCCCAACATCCACCCTTAAAATACTGATGACAGTACCATCTTTTCCCCCAGCCTTTCCCACCACATACTTACCTGTGCAACTTCTTTCAACATTTGCTACTCTGGGGATTGGAAAGCTCAGAGCAGGAGGCTGAAGTGAAGAAGGAAAGGTTGGAGGGTGAGCCATGACACCAGCCCCACACTAGGAGCTTCCCTGAGATACTACAGCAGGGTTGACACCATAGCTCTGAAGTTCAAACTCCAGCAAACGATAAGAAAGGAGTCCAACCAGAACATGATAAACGATGGGATTCTTCTGCTCTTTGAAAAATAAGGAAATCATGCTATAAAGATCTGAACGTCCAGTTTCAACATTATGACTCCCTGTTCACATCTTCATTATCCCCAACCCCAGATTCACCTCTCACACCGATTCGAAGTGCTCTTCAAAACAGAGGGTGGGAGGCGAAGTCCTACAAACTTATACACAGAAAATGAGGATAGGGCTTACCTGGCCAGCATAAAAACGTCCAGAACAATATGTTAAAATACTCTGCCTACCTGGCCCTTGAATATATTCTTGCTCTCCTAAGCGTTTAATATTTAAGGCTCTCAAACACATTAATATTAACACCATCAACCAGGAAAAATTTTTAAATGACAGCGGGGCTACTTAGATGTATTTAAATTCCTAAAAGTAGACTAGTGACCTTTTTAAAATCCAGGGATAACTTTTGGTATAAGGATATTCCTTGGAGGAATTTCCTGGCAGGCCAGTGTTTAAGGAGTTTGACTTCCACTGCTGGGGCCCCAGTTCTATCTCTAGTTGTTGAACTAAGATTTTACAAGTTGTACAGAATGGCAAAAAAAAATTTCTGGGAGGAAACTAAGTTCTTAAAAGTGTTCCATTCTGATAAAAGCAAATAAGGACCCCCCTTAACTAATATAACTCTAATCAAATTAGATGATAAAAAATTAGACTTTTAGAGAAATAAATCTAAGTATAGGACTTAAATGTGACTTTTATGAGAATAAGAATCCTCATTTTATAATATAGAAAGTAAACTATCAATTCAAAGGAAACTAGATTCTGATTATTATGACTATTAAAGCTAATAAAAGAAAATGTTCATTTCGGTTACTTAAAGATAACATCTATTTAGTAACATAAATATTACTGAAGGTGGCAAATACTATAAAACCGTAAACTAGGAGGAGGAAATGGCAACACACTCCAGTATTTTTGCCTACAAAACCCCATGGACAAAAGAACCTGGGGGGTAAAAACAAAACAAAACAAAAAAACACCAAAATTGTAAACTAAATTCACTGAAGATAAAGAATACCAAATTATTTTATACGAAGCAATTAAAAAGGAAAAGTATCCCTCTAGCAAGGGAACACAAGACCTTTAAAATACTTTTAAACAGCTTGCCATAACAGTAAACACCTACTATGTGCTAAATATTTACATTTATACCCTTAAATACTTTATCCATTAGATGCTCAGAACAGAGAACATCATAAATCAAAGCGAGTAAAGAAGAAAAACACATTTATAGTGCTCCTGTACTACTCTGGCCTCCAGGCCTTAGTGAATTTACCCTTCATTACCTCTAATCTCCCACCATTCCTGCAACACTGCCCTGCTCCCCTTGATATTTCCCAAACTCAAAGGTCATACTTCTGACTTCAGGCTTTTGTATTTGTATACTTCAGGAAAGCTTTCTTCTTAGGTAGCTACATGGCTTCGGCTCACTTTACTTCGGATACTGAGCCATCCTAGTGAGGACTTCATTGTCTATTCTATTTTAGATTATACTATCCTTTGTCCTAATCCCTTGGCACCCTTTACCCCTTTTCCTATATGTGTCAACATATAACACACAATGCATTTTATCTATTTTGTTTAATGTCTTCCTATGCTCTAAAACATCAGCTCCCTGAGAACAGAATTTATTTTTGTCTCTTTGTTCACTTATGTCTCTGCAGAATCTGGAACGGTGCCTGGCACTGAATAGGCCCATAACATGCATGTGTCCTCCTCTTACTCCACACATGCTATTACCTGTGGTATGTGACAGGAACCCATCAATGCAGTGCTTACAGCACATGTGAAAGTTTTATGAGGACAACAATTATTTTAAAAAGTAATGGAATTATTCAAAAATTAATTTTTAGATTTCTGAAACATACGAATAAAACTGTTTTAGGCCTTTTCCCACTGAAATTGACAACCACTTCCAAAATACCTAATAGACACCTTCAGTGGTTAGAATGCCATACCATGAGAAGTAAATAAAAACTTCAGGATTTAAAATTACTTTTCTATTTCTTAAACTTTTTCTCAAGTTAGATTGTCTTCTTAAAAAAAGTTGCTTCACAAGTATTTCAGATTTATCAGTTTAATACGATGAGACAATACATGTTTCTTTCCTAGCAAAAAAAAAAAAAAATCCCCCTAGAAGAATTATACTACTCAGAGCCACTGGGTTGCACTGTAGTCCATGGGAATATATACTCCTTAAAGTTAGCTGAACCATTTACTGCTAGAACAGGGTAACACAGTGTGGGCCTGGTACAAATACGCACTAACATGTACTGAGTGTTTACTAAATGGTAAGCACGGCTCAAAGCACTTTATACATATTACCTCACTTAATCATAACAAAATCTCTGTAAGATGTACTTTTACTTCCAATTGAGGCACAGAAGGGTAGGGTCTACATACTCTCATCAGACTGAAAATATTTCTCTTTCACAGTTATTATGAATACCCAGTTCTTACAATTCCAATAAGATATGAAAGGCTTATTTTCCAGAAAAACCCAAGTGGATAGACTTCAAATTTTAGAAGCTGGCCAAAGTATAGGTAAGGGTGAGGCACTGGCTTGAAAATTGAGAGATGAAGTAAAGATCCACATTCTGAACTGTGGGATCCTCAGCTTTCTTTCCTTAACTTGCTTACAAACACCGTCAGATGTAAGCATCACCCCGTCCACTGCACCTTGATACTACCTGTGGAAAAACTGAATTGCTGCAGAGAAATAAATGTCACACACTAACAAAGTGAGGTCCGTCCCAATGAAAAGGCTAACTCAACTACATGTTAACACACTGTCCACAAACCCAGTAATCACTTTACTTTTTTAAAAATAATTTGAGTCACAAAAGAGCTGTTTAAAAATAGGACAGCATTCCCATATACCCCATTTTCCTCCAGTGGTAACATCTTCTTAGGACAAGTATCAAAACTAAGAAATTAGCTATTAACTAACAACTTCACCAGTTTCCCACTAACTTCCTTTTTCTGTACCAGGGTAGACATTATATTTAGTTTTATGCTTCCTTAGTCTTCTGCAACCATGGACTTTACGTCAGTCTTTCACAACACTGATGTCTTCAGTCATACCAGTGTGGCTAACACTACAGAATGTCCTGCAACTTGGGTAGGTCTGATGTTTTGTCATGACTAGATTGACGTCACACATTTTTAAAGACACATTACCACAAATGTGACATGTCCTCAAGTGCACCATATGTGATGGATATATTCCAATATATGCATCATGTGATGATAAAATGTCTTATTACAAGTGATACTAACCTTGATCTTGGTTAAAATGTGTATCTGCCAGTTTTCTCCATTGTAACTCACTATTTCCCTTTTGAAAACAGTAAACATTCTGAAAAAAATACTTTTAGAGCATGCAAATATCTGTCCTTAATTTTTGGCTCACTAATTTAGAGCATTCATCCATGGATACTACCTACAGCACCTTTTACTGTGATGGTTTAAGGATGATTTTCTATTTTCTTCATTTCTTTTACATTGTATTTGTTCATCAAAATGTTTCTGTAACTAGACAAATCATCTTTTAAAGATCTTATTCTCAAACATGAATACAAGTGTCAAAGATGTAACCTAACTGACCCAAAGTGATATAGACAGAAAGTGAAAAATAGTGTCTTAAAACCAAGAGTCTTTTAATCTATAACAATACATTCTTTCAGTTTCATTACACTACTCTTATCCCAGTAGAAAAGAGCACTTATAAATTCATATGCCCCAAGCAGTCTTTTTCACTTTCATCAAGAGGCTTTTGAGTTCCTCTTCACTTTCTGCCATAAGGGTGGTGTCATCTGCCTATCTGAGGTTACTGATATTTCTCCCAGCAATCTTGATTTCAGCTTGTGTTTCTTCCAGTCCAGCGTTTCTCCTGATGTACTCTGCATATAAGTTAAATAAGCAGGGTGACAATATACAGCCTTGACGAACTCCTTTTCCTATTTGGAACCAGTCTGTTGTTCCATGTCCAGTTCTAACTGTTGCTTCCTGACCTGCATACAGATTTCTCAAGAGGCAGATCAGGTGGTCTGGTATTCCCATCTCTTGAAGAATTTTCCACCGTTTCTTGTGATCCACACAGTCAAAGGCTTTGGCATAGTCAATAAAGCAGAAATAGATGTTTTTCTGGAACTCTCTTGCTTTTTCCATGATCCAGTGGATGTTGGCAATTTGATCTCTGGTTCCTCTGCCTTTTCTA
The DNA here is from genome assembly GCF_027580195.1 of Bos mutus. Classification (NCBI taxonomy): domain Eukaryota; kingdom Metazoa; phylum Chordata; class Mammalia; order Artiodactyla; family Bovidae; genus Bos; species Bos mutus. The sequence continues at coordinate 29,189,548 of NC_091621.1, read as the reverse complement.
AAACCAGCTTGAACATCAGGAAGTTCACGGTTCACGTATTGCTGAAGCCTGGCTTGGAGAATTTTGAACATTACTAGCGTGTGAGATGAGTGCAATTGTGCGGTAGTTTGAGCATTCATTGGCATTGCCTTTCTTTGGGATTGGAATGAAAACTGACCTTTTCCAGTACTGTGGCCACTGCTGAGTTTTCCAAATTTGCTGGCATATTGAGTACAGCACTTTCACAGCATCATCTTTCAGGATTTGAAATAGCTCAACCGGAATTCCATCACCTCCACTAGCTTTGTTCGTAGTGATGCCTTCTAAGGCCCACTTGACTTCACATTCCAGGATGTCTGGCTCTAGGTCAGTGATCACACCATCGTGATTATATGGGTCGTGAAGCTCTTTTTTGTACAGTTCTTCTGTGTATTCTTGCCATCTCTTAATATCTTCTGCTTCTGTTAGCCTCTTGATAAAAGTGAAAGTGGAGAGTGAAAAAGTTGGCTTAAAGCTCAACATTCAGAAAACAAAGATCATGGCATCCAGTCCCACCACTTCATGGGAAATAGATGGGCAAACAGTGGAAACAGTGTCAGACTTTATTTTTCTGAGCTCCAAAATCACTGCAGATGGTGACTGCACCCATGAAATTAAAAGATGCTTACTCCTTGGAAGCAAAGTTATGACCAACCTAGATAGCATATTCAAAAGCAGAGACATTACTTTGCCAACAAAGGTCCGTCTAGTCAAGGCTATGGGTTTTCCTGTGGTCATGTATGGATGTGAGAGTTGGACTGTGAAGAAGGCTGAGCGCCGAAGAATTGACGCTTTTGAACTGTGGTGTTGGAGAAGACTCTTGAGAGTCCCTTGGACTGCAAGGAGATCCAACCAGTCCATTCTGAAGGAGATCAGCCCTGGGATATCTTTGGAAGGAATGATGCTAAAGCTGAAACTCCAGTACTCTGGCCACCTCATGCGAAGAGTTGATTCATCGGAAAAGACCCTGATGCTGGGAGGGATTGGGGGCAGGAGGAGAAGGGGATGACAGAGGATGAGATGGCTGGATGGCATCACTGACTTGATGGACGTGAGTCTCAGTGAACTCCAGGAGTTGGTAATGGACAGGGAGGCCTGGCGTGCTGCGATTCATGGGGTCGCAAAGAGTCGGACACGACTGAGCGACTGATCTGATCTGAAGCAGTCTCTATCAGTACTTCCAGCCCTAAATAAGAAAGATCTTTTCTTTTTCCTAAGAAAAAAAAACTTCCTATTTTCATTACTATACATCATTATACACATTTACTATAATACCTTTAGTCTACTGAGGCAGGTTAAACAATGAAGATATAATATTGTACGTGACAGAATAAGGAATTCTAATTAGTAAAATTATGACCTCAGTTAAGAAGATAAATGGTCATTATATTTACAAGTCTACTGTGATTCCCTGGTGGTTCAGTGGTAAAGAATTCGCCTGCCAATGCAGGAAATGCAAGAGACTTGAGTTTGACTCCTGGGTCAGGAAGATCTCCTGGAACAGAAAATGGCAACCACTCCAGTATTCTTGCCTGGAAAATTCCATGGACAGAAGAGCCTGACGGGCTATGGTCCATGGGATTGCAAACAGTTGAACAAGACTTTGAGACTAAGCACAACAACAATATTTACAGGTCTACTAGATTCCAGGGAATCTTAAGGGAGGGAACTGACAGGGAAATTTCAATTTTTAGATTTAGGTAAAATAGAATCGCAGCTCTGATGACTCCATATATGAATTGGAATTTACTGACTTGTACTGTTTGATGTTTCTTCACAAATGATGCTAAGTGCTGAGAACAAGTCTGATATTTCATTGGATTGCATTTCACATAGTGTCTTACACAATAAAAACTATTCAAGCCTTGACTGAACACTAACTTAAAAGCTTATTTTCTCAGTCTCAAGAATGATTTTTCATCCATCTTCTCAACCAAAATAAAAATTTGTTTAAAGATGAAACCTTTTAAGATTTAGTAAGACTTCTACTTCCAACCAAGATGGAGGAGTAGGGCTCCCCTTTTTCCCATGTCATCTGAAACAACTTTTAAAATGGATTTTAAAAAATGGGTAAAATACATTTATCAATGGTTTTCAGACATAGGACATAAAGCAGTATAAAACAAGAACCCCTAAGAGAAGAGAAAGAACTGATATGAGCCTTACAACTGCCCCTGCTTATTGAATGGGGGAGTTTCCAAGTTATAATACCAAGTTGCAATACAAGGAGAGGGAGTCGTGGTGAAGGCCAGAAATTTCTGTGAATTGAGAAAGTGTAGCTGAGAAGGCAGCTAGAGCACCAAGTAAGAGAGAGCTGCAAAGAGAAAGCATTAGAGAAATCTGGAAAGGGTTCCTTTTTGGTCATCTGTGCATATGCATGTATGCAGAGGATGGGAACAGAGACAGCACAAATAATCTCTAGGCTCACACAACTGTTCCCTAAGCCAAAATAGAAAAACATAGTTCGCAGGGCATCAGATAGATTACTCAGAAGAATACAGTCTCAGTATGTGGGAACAATTAGCCTAGACTAAAAGCTACTGTGGTCCTTTGTAACAAAACTTACCATTAAAAGGGGGAGTGGGGGGGAGGGGAAGAAAGGAAGAATGTCTCAAAGGGCTCAAAAAGCTTCTACGTAACTAAAAAAGCTCAAGAACACTAACAAATACAAAAAAATAAAAATGTATAGCACTAAACAGATTAAAAATTCTAAGAACTGGCATCCAAGCAGAACAGAAGTTTCCTGGCCAGGCAAAACAATAATAAAATACATAATGGGGAACCAACAAGAGAACAGACCCAAAAATGGTACAGGTGACAGAATTAACAATGACATTATAGAGCTGTTATGGTTTGTATGTAAAGGGAAGAATAACTGGCATGATGAAGAAAAGACTGGTGAACTTTTAAAAACACAGATATAAAAAAACCATCCTAAATACATGGAGAAAAAAAAATATTTTAAAAACTGAACAGAGCAACAGTAAGCTGTGGGGCTTCATGTGATTTAATATATGTATAATTGGAGTCCCCAAGGTTGAATAGGTACGGACTAAATATTCACAAAAATAGTAGAATAAAAATCTCAACTGATTCACTTTGCTATACACTTGAAACTAACACAACACTGAAAGTCAATTATACTCCATTAAAAATTCTTAATAAAAATCCCAAATTTGATTCAAAGAGTAATAAATTCACAAATTTAAAAGGCTCAGTGAATCTCAAGCATGAGACATGAAAACTATACCAAGATATATCATAGATAAATGTGCAAAAACAAGGCAAAGGAACCAGAGATTAAATTGCCAACATCCGCTGGATCATCAAAAAAGCGAGAGAGTTCCAGAAAAACATCTATTTCTGCTCTATTGACTATGCCAAAGCCTTTGACTGTGTGGATCATAATCAACTGTGGAAAATTCTTCAAGAGATGTGAATACCAGACCACCTGACCTGTCTCTTGAGAAGCTTGTATGCAGGTCAGGAAGCAACAGTTAGAACTGGACATGGAACAACAGACTGGTTCCAAATAGGAAAAGGAGTACGTCAAGGCTGTATATTGTCACCCTGCTTATTTAACTTCTATGCAGAGTACATCATAAGAAACGCTGGGCTGGAAGAAGCACAAGCTGGAATCAAGATTGCCGGGAGAAATATCAATAACCTAAGATATGGAGATGACACCACCCTTATGGCAGAAAGTGAAGAGGAACTCAAAAGCCTCTTGATGAAAGTGAAAGAGGAGAGTGAAAAAGTTGGCTTAAAGCTCAACATTCAGAAAACTAAGATCATGGCATCTGGTCCCATCACTTCATGGCAAATGAAACCGTGTCAGACTTTATTTTTTTTGGCTCCATATCACTGCAGATGGTGACTGCAGCTATGAAATGAAAAGACGCTTACTCCTTGGAAGGAAAGTTATAACCAACCTAGACAGCATATTCAAAAGCAGAGACATTACTTTGCCAACAAAGGTCCGTCTAGTCAAGGCTATGGGTTTTCAGTGGTCATGTATGGGTGTGAGAGTTGGACATAGGATGAGATGGCTGGATGGCATCACCGATTTGATGGACATTAGTCTGGGTAAACTCCAGGAGTTGGTGATGGACAGGGAGGCCTGGCATGCTGCGATTCATGGGGTTGCAGAATAGTAACACACGACTGAGAGACTGATGAGCAACTGAACTGAACTGAACAACCAAAAAAATTTTAATAGTAGCCAGAGAAAAAGTTACAGTATTCAAAGAGGGCCAAAGATAAAACAGCAGGTCTTTTGCAGAAATGGTCTAAATTAGAAAACAGTGGAGCAAAATCTTCAAAGCATTTAAACAAAAATCTGTCAACTTTGAATTCCAGATCCAGCAAAAACTTTATCAAAAATACAAGTGAAATAAAAACTTTTTCAGATAAACGAAACCTAAATGAATTCATCACCATCAGAAATGTATCACAGTCTATCCATCGGGATAGACTGACTTTTTCAGGTCAAAGTCTATCCCAATGGAGCTTTTTCTATAGATTAACATTGCTGGAAAATCCTCATGGTATAAATATGTGTTTTGTTTTACTGTTTGTAGGAAAGAATTATATGACGAGATGCTACTAAAAGTATGAAAGATCTAATAGTCAAATTTTCTTATCTTAAGATACTGGAATATCCCAAAGGTCTACCCTATGATAGGATGTGATTAGGGTGAATATGACTTGCATTAATACTTAGAGGGCATGTGAAATTAAGAACCAGGTAGATCCATTGATTCTGACCCTAAAAGTTGCCCTAACGTAAACTGCTTCAGAGTCCCCTGCACAGCAAGGAGATCAAATCAGTCAATCCTAAAGGAAATCAACCCTGAATATTCGCTGGAAGGACTGATGCTGAAGCTCCAATACTTTGGCCACTTGATGCAAAGAGCTGGCTCACTGGAAAAGACCCTGATTCTGAGAAAGACTGAGGGCAGGAGGAGATGGGGGCAACAGAGGATGAGATGGTTGGATGGTCATCACTGACTCAATGGACATAAGTGTGAGCAAACTGTAGGAGACAGTGAAGGACAGGAAAGCCTGGCATGTTCATGGGGTCACAAACAGGACACAAGCAGGACACAACTTAGCCACCGAACAATAACAAACTGTTTGAAGAAACTGGATCCTAAAGATTATAGGTAGGGAATTTTTGAAGTCATCAGTATGTTAATATTCAAGTGGAGATCAAAGAAGGTCAACTGAAAGAACTGTGAACTGACATGACAACTGTGGGTTAGGTGAGCGTTCTTTTAAAACTTTCAAGGAACTAAGGTAAGGTGAAAGGCAGTAGAAGGAATCACAACGTGCAAAATTCTTAAAAGCAAAAATTTAATGACTTTAATTTTGCCTGTGTTACACGTAACTTAAAAAGCTTTAAAATTTTTTAAAGTCCTTCAATTAGAAGGAAAATGATAATATTATAAAGAAGTGAAGGAAGGAAAAAGAAAAGAAAGGGAGTGAGGAAGGAGGCAAGCAAGGGAAGAAACTGGAAGGAAAAGCAGAGGGAAGTTAAAAAAAGAAGAGAAGCAACGGAAAGAGAAAGAATACGATGAAAATGGATCACCAAACATTTTCAATTATTGTAATAATAAAAAGCAGAAGTAACGCTAACCCCTCCCCACCAAATTACAGTAAACAATGAGAATATGTCACAGAAATTGAAACAACTGTTTCTCTTAAGGAGTGAAATTCCCACTGAGACCTAGAGAATGGTAAAGAAATATGGTTCTAGCAGTCTAGCAGACTATTAAAAAAAAAAAATGCACCACTCATAACCAACTAAAAATGCTCCACAAAATACTCAGCCAACAACAAACATTAATTAAGCAGATACTAAGCATTATTCCCAATATTGCCAGGAGAAATATTAATAACCTCAGATACGCAGATGACACCACAAAGCCTCTTGATGAAAGTGAAAGTGGAGAGTGAAAAAGTTGGCTTAAAGCTCAACATTCAGAAAACTAAGATCATGGCATCTGGTCCCATCACTTCATGGCAAATAGATGGGGAAACAGTGGAAACAGTGTCAGACTTTATTTTTTGGGGCTCCAAAGTTACTGCAGATGGTGACTGCACCCATGAAATTAAAAGATGCTTACTCCTTGGAAGCAAAGTTATGACCAACCTAGATAGCATATTCAAAAGCAGAGACATTACTTTGCCAACAAAGGTCCGTCTAGTCAAGGCTATGGTTTTTCCTGTGGTCATGTATGGATGTGAGAGTTGGACTGTGAAGAAGGCTGAGCACCGAAGAATTGATGCTTCTGAACTGTGGTGTTGGAGAAGAGTCTTGAGAGTCCCTTGGACTGCAAGGAGATCTAACCAGTCCATTCTAAAGGAAATAAGTCCTGGGTGTTCTTTGGAAGGAATGATGCTAAAACTGAAACTCCAGTACTTTGGCTACCTCATGTGAAGAGTTGACTCATTGGAAAAGACTCTGATGCTGGGAGGAATTGGAGGCAGGAGGAAAAGGGGACGACAGAGGATGAGATGGCTGGATGGCATCACTGACTCAATGGATGTGAGTTTGAGTGAACTCTGGGAGTTGGTGATGGACATGGAGGCCTGGTGTGCTGCAATTCACAGGGTCGCAAAGAGTCGGACACAACTGAGCGACTCAACTGAACTGAACTGAACTGAAGCATTATTCTCAGGTAGGGATACAGTGTGAAGAAAATATTAGTAAAATCTAAAACAGAGATTACATTCTGATTTTTAAATGAACTTTGAACGTGGAAGATGGGGAAGAGGGAAATTCAGCACCCCAAAACGAAATGTTTACATTTCCAAACAGAAATTTGCTCAAGGTAGAAAGCTATTAAAGACATCTCATAAAGCAGGTAACTTAAAACCCCTTAGTGAAGAATGCATCAAAAATTCTTGATGGCCCTAACTAAATTTGATGCTGGCAGAAGCAGGTAAAGCAATCTCTTCTGAGAATCTATAGCCAAAGCAGCCCAAATTCACATTACCTGTATGGACTACAACTTCAAATCAACATTTTCTTTTGAATTGGGCCTGGATTTGGTAGTACCTTAGGCACTGGCAGAAGCATAGGCAAATCCCCTTGGGAAAAATGTCTTTTCACCCATTCCTCAAAGAAATCCTACAGATTTTTAAGAAACATAAAATGGTAACTAACTTACACACAAATACAAAGAATTAAGGTACCATAAGTGAGAACCAGCAGAAACAAGAAACATTAGAGTGATCTGCATCAACTTTCAACTGCTGGAGTCAAAATCTAAACAAAAAAATAAATAATGTTAAAAATGTGAATAATGATAAATATGCAGGCACAAAAGATATGGACAAGATTAACAAAGCTGGTCTCATGGAAACAAAGCAATATACCGGCCACCTGGTCAATATGCATTTTGTTTAAGTATATAAATAATTGATATCATACTGACCACATTCTCTAGCTACAGTGGAATACATGAGAAATCAGCAATAGGAAGATAATAAGAAAAATCTCGTAAGTTTGGAAAATTAAAAACACTTAAAATTAAAGAACAGTAAAACAAGCCCTAAAAGAATAAAAAGAAATAACTTAGTAAAGAGCATAAACTGATGAATATAAAACAAAAATAAATTTAAAAAACAGGTAAATGAAGCTAGAAGTTGATTACAAAGTGACAAATCCCTAGCAAGGGTGACAAATTAAGAGGAAAAGGCACACAATAAAAAAATCTTAAGGATAAAAAAGGTGTTAAAGAGAAAAAATATAAATAAGAAGGTAGCATTATGAGTAATTTCTTAATCCTAATAAAGCGTATCTACAAAAAAAAAAAAAAATCCTGCACCAAATATCTTATTTACTGACAACTTAAAGCTTGTAGGACAAGTAAAACAAGAGAAAAGAGTTCTACTATTTACACTTCTATTCAATATTGTATCAGAAATACAACTGAGTTCTGAAAAGATATCTGTCATAAAAAATATAAAGTATCAAAATTATAACCTACAGATGATATATTTATTTACACAAAAGACACTCAAAGAACCTACAGATAAATTATAAGAATAAAATTTCAGTAACATTAACTAATGGATACAATAATCAAGTTTAAAAGTCAAATGTATGTCAATATAACAGTGACATCTATAAAATATAATTTAAAAAATATAATTTACCAAAAAAAACAACAAAAAGTACTTATGTATAACCCTGACTAAAGATTTATAAGTCCATTGCTTAAAAAAATCTTTTGAAGTAAAAATTTACTGAGAGAAAATATAGAAGACCTCAGTGTATGAATTCAGAGAGGAAGAATATCATGAATATGTCAATTTTTCCCCAAATAAAAATGAAGGTAATAAAATTCCACTTGTAAACACAATACTTTTCTTTTCAATTCTAAATCTGTCATTGAACAAAGGCCAAGAAAGTTAAGACAATAATAAAAACCAAAGTGGAGAGACAGACATGAACATCTGATGCAAAGCTATAGTAAAAGAAAATGGGCTACTGGTGCAGGCAGAGACAAACACACCAAAGGAACCAAACAAAGACATAAGAAACAGATCCATGAATATAATCAAACTGATTTATAGCAAAGTAATGCTGATTAGGAGGAAGGGAGAACAAGATCAATACATGATGTTAATACAACTGATTATGCTAACAAAAGGAATTTGGTCTCCTCACACCATATAAAAAAAATAAATCAATCTCAGAAGAATATGGAAGACAAAACTAAAAATTTTTTAAAAGATATGACAATATCTTCATTTACTTAATTTCAATAAGGAAATATGTCTCCAGCACAATCTCAATAAATTTGAAAATTTTTAAATTTGACATTATTAAACGTCAGATCAATATAAACACTGTTGATGGGACTCAAAGTTGGTATAAGGACATCTAAACATATTCCTAGAAGATTGATTGTGAATCTAATTTTCATAAAATTTAAGACTATGACATGGTTCAGAAAACTTCTCTAACTTCATAAAGCTCCTTCTATTTTTATGCAGTCTCTAAAAGTACAATGGCATGTCTTGTAAGGTTTTCTTTTATCTCCCTCTCCCACTCTGTTCCCCTCTCCCACTTTTATCTCCTTTTCTTTCCTCTGTCTCTGTTGCCCCTATGCTCCTCAATTTTGGTCCCACTCTCAGAAACTTCTCAATGGGTCCTACAAGTGAGCATTAGCGGGTAAGTCTTGAGAGCTCAGAGCTGGGCGACTCAATCACTGCAGGCCTCAGCATAGGTCCTTTCCACTGATCCAGCCAGGCAGGCAAAAACTCCCCAATTTCAAAAGGCCTCATTACACTTTCAAACGGGTTGTTCACCACTTTGAGGTGCTTCTATGCTCAGGTCCAGACACCCCAATGCTTCTCTCTACTTTCTTATACATAAAAAACTGATAAATTTAAGTCTTTTGTTAATCTTTCATCTGCTTGTATCTTGAGGTTCATGGAGATACTTCATCTCTAGCTTTTGTTACAAATGTTTTCATGGGTTTTTATTTTCTATCTAGTTGTTCTATTTTTACGTGGAAATTCAGAAAGATAAAAAGCAAAAAACTAAGTTTCACTCTCAGTGCAATCACTCCAGACCTAAGTAAGGTCTGAGACTATATTTTATTTATCTTTTATTTTAATTGGAGACTAATTACTTTACAATATTGTGGTGGGTTTTGCCATACATTCACATGAATCAGCCATGGGTGTACATGTGTTCCCCATCCTGACTCTCCCTCCCCATTCCATCCCTCAGGGTCATCCCAGTGCACCAGCCCTGAGCACCCTGTTTCATGCATCGAACTTGGACTGGCAATCTATTTCACGTATGACAATATACATGTTTCAATGATATTCTATCAGATCATCTCACCCTCACATTCTCCCACAGAGTCCAACAATCTGTTCTTCACATCTGTGTCTCTTTTACTATCTCACATATAGGGTCATCGTTACCACCTTTCTAAATTCCATATATATGCGTTAATATATTGTATTGGTGTTTTTCTTTCTGACTTACTTCGCTCTGTATAATAGGCTCCAGTTTCATCCACTTCATTAGAACTGATTCAAATGCATTCTTTTTAATAGCTGAGTAATATTCCATTGTGTATATGTACCACAGCCTTCTTATCCATTCATCTGTCAGTGGACATCTAGGTTGCTTACATGTCCTGGCTATTATAAACAGTGCTGTGATAAACACTGGGGTACATGTGTCTCTTTCAATTCTGGTTTCCTCGGTGTGTATGCTCAGCAGTGGGATTGCTGGGTCATATGGCAGTTCTATTTCCACTTTTTTAAGGAATCTCCACACTGTTCTCCATAGCAGCTATACTACTTTGCATTCCCACCAACAGTGTAAGAGGGTTCTCTTTCTCCACACCCTCTCCAGCATTTATTGCTTGTAGACTTTTGGATAGCAGCCATTGACCAGCGTGAGATGGTACCTCATTGTGGTTTTGATTTGCATTTCTCTGATAATGAGTGATGTTGAGCATCTTTTCATGTGTCTGTTAGCCATCTGTATGTCTTCTTTGGAGAAATGTCTGTTTAGTTCTTTGGCCCATTTTTTGATTGGGTCATTTATTTTTCAGGAATTGAGCTGCAGGAGTTACTTGTATATTTTTGAGATTAATTCTTTGTCAATTGCTTCATTTGCTATTATTTTCTCCCATTCTGAAGGCTGTCTTTCACCTTGCTTATAGTTTCCTTCATTGTGCAAAAGCTTTTAAGTTTAATTAGGTCCCATTTGTTTATTTTTGCTTTTATTTCCATTACTCTGAGAGATGGGTCATAGAGAATCCTGCTATAATTTATGTCAGAGAGTGGTTTGCTTATGTTTTCCTCTAGGAGTTCTATGGTTTCTGGTCTTACATTTAGATCTTTAATCCATTTTGAGTTTATTTTTGTGTATGGTGTTAGAAAGTGTTCTAGTTTCATTCTTTTACAAATGGTTGACAAGTTTTCCCAGCACCACCTGTTAAATAGATTGTCTTTTCTCTATTGTATATTCTTGCCTCATTTGTCAAAGATAAGGTGTCCATGGGTGTGTGGATTTATCTCTGGGCTTTCTATTGTGTTCCACTGATCTATGTTTCTGTCTTTATGCCAGTACCATACTGTCTTGATGACTGTTGCTTTGTAGTATAGCGTGAAGTCAGGCAGGTTGATTCCTCCAGTTCCATTCTTCTTTCTCAAGATTGCTTTGGCTATTCGAGATTTTTTGTAATTCCATACAAACTGTGGAATTGTTTGTTCTAATTCTCTGAAAAAAACCGTTGGTAGCTTGATAGGGATTGCATTGAATCTATAGATTGCTTTGGGCAGTATACTCATTTTCACTACATTGATTCTTCCAATCCATGAACATGGTATATTTCTCCATCTATTTGTGTCATCTTTGATTTCTTTCACCAGTGTTTTATAGTTTTCTATATATAGGTCTTTTGTTTCTTTAGGTAGGTCTACTCCTAAGTACTTTATTCTTTTCGTTGCAATGGTGAATGGAATTGTTTCCTTAATTTCTCTGTTTTCTCATTGTTAGTGTATAGGAATGCAAAGGATTTCTGTGTGTTAATTTTATATCCTGGAACTTTACTGTATTCACTGATTAGCTCCAGTAATTTTCTGATGGAGTCTTCAGGGCTTTCTATGTACAGGATCATGTCATCTGCAAACAGTGGGAGTTTTACTTCTTCTTTTCCAATCTGGATTCCTTTTATTTATGTTTTTGCTCTGATTGCTGTGGCCAAAACTTCCAAAACTATGTTGAACAGCAGTAGTGAGAGTGGGCATCCTTGTCTTGTTCCTGACTTTAGGGGAAATGCTTTAAGTTTTTCAACATTGAGGATAATGTTTGCTGTGGGTTTATCATATATGGCTTTTATTATGTTGAGGTATGTTTCTTCTATGCCTGCTTTCTGGAGGGTTTTTGTCATAAATGGATGTTGAATTTTGTCAAAGGCTTTCTCTGCATCTATTGAGACAATCATGTGGTTTTTATCTTTTAATTTGTTAATGTGGTGTATCACATTGACTGATTTGCGAATATTGAAGAATCTTTGCATCCCTGGGATAAAGCCCACTTGGTCATGATATATGATCTTTTTAACATGTTGGATTCTGTCTGCTAGAATTTTGTTAAGGATTTTTGCATCTATGTTCATCAGTGATATTGGCCTGTAGTTTTTTTGTGGCATCTTTGTCTGGTTTTGGTGTTAGGATGATGGTGGCATCATAGAATGAGATTGGAAGTTTACCTTCCTCTGCAATTTTCTGGAAGAGTTTGAGTAGGATAGGTGTTAGCTCTTCTCTAAATTGTTGGTAGAATTCAGCTGTGAAGCCATCTGGTCCTGGGCTTTTGTTTGTTGGAAGATTTTTGATTATGGTTTCAATTTCTGTGCTTGTGATGGGTCTATTAAGATTTTCTATTTCTTCATGGTTCAGTTTTGGAAAGTTATACTTTTCTAAGAATTTGTCCATTTATTCCAAGTTATCCATTTTATTGGCATATAATTGCTGACAGTAGTCTCTTATGACCCTTTGTATTTCTGTGTTGTCTGTTGTGATTTCTCCATTTTCATTTCTAATTTTGTTGATTTGATTTTTCTCCCTTTGTTTCTTAACGAGTCTGGCTAATGGTATGTCTATTTTATTTATCTTCTTGAAGAACCAGCTTTTAGCTTTGTTGATTTTTGCTATGGTCTCTTGTTTCTTTTGCATTTATTTCTGCCCTAATTTTTGTGATTTCTTTCCTTCCACTCACCCTGGGGTTCTTCATTTCTTCCTTTTCTAGGTGCTTTAGGTGTAGAGTTAGGTTATTTATTTGATTTCTCTCCTGTTTCTTGATATAGGCTTGTATTGCTATGAACCTTCCCCTTAGCACTGTTTTTTCTGAATCCCATAGGTTTGGGGTTGTTGTGTTTTCATTTTCATTCATTTCGATGCATATTTTTATTTCTTTTTTGATTTCTTCTGTGACTTGTTGGTTATTCAGAAGTGTGTTGTTTAGCCTCCATATGTTTGTATTTTTAATATTTTTTTTTCCTGTAGCTGATATACTGCATTGTGATCAGAAAATATGCTTGAGATTATTTCAATTTTTTTGAATTTACCAAGGTTTGATTTATGGCCCAAGATGTGATCTATCCTGGTAGAAGGTTCCGTGTGCGCTTGAGAAAAAGGTGAAATTCACTGTTTTAGGGTGAAATGTCCCAAAGATATCAATTAGGTCTAACTGGTCCATTGTATCATTTAAAGTTTGTGTTTCCTTGCTAATTTTCTGTTTAGTTGATCTATCCATAGGGGTAAGTGGGGTATTAAAGTCTCCCACTATTATTGTGTTGCTGTTAATTTCCCCTTTCATATTTGTTAGCATTTGCCTTACATATTGTGGTGCTCCTATGTTGGGTACATATATAATTGTTATATCTTCTTCTTGGATTGATCCTTTGATCATTATGTAGTGTCCTTCTTTGTCTCTTTTCAGGGCTTTTATTTCAAAATCTATTTTATCTGATATGAGTATTGCTACTTTTGCTTTCTTTTGGTCTCCGTTTGTATGAAATATCTTTTTCCAGCCCTTCACTTTCAATCTGTATGTGTCCCTAGGTTTGAGGTGGGTCTCTTGTAGACAGCATATATAGGGGTCTTGTTTTTGTATCCATTCAGCCAGTCTTTGTCTTTTGGTTGGGGCATTCAACCCATTTACATTTAAGGTAATTATTGATAAGTGTGATCCCTTTACCATTTACTTTGTTGTTTTGGGTTTGAGTTTATACACCCTTTCTGTGTTTCCTGTCTAGAGAAGATCCTTTAGCATTTGTTGGAGAGCTGGTTTGGTGGTGGTGAATTCTCTCAGCTTTTGCTTGTCTGTAAAGCTTTTGATTTCTCCTTCATATTTGAATGAGATCCTTGTTGGGTAAAGTAATCTGGGTTGTAGGTTTTTCTCTCATCATTCTAAGTATGTCCTGCCATTTCTTTCTGGCCTGAAGAATTTCTACTGAAAGATCAACTGTTATCCTTATGGGGATCCCCTTGTGGGTTATTTGTTGTTTTTCCCTTCCTGCTTTTAATATTTGTTCTTTGTGTTTGATCTTCATTAATTTGATTAATATGCATCTTGGGGTGTTTTGCCTTGGGTTTATCCTGTTTGGGACTCTCTGGGATTCTTGGACTTGGGTGGCTATTTCCTTCCCCACTTTAGGGAAGTTTTCAACTATTATCTCCTAAAGTATTTTCTCATGGCCTTCCTTTTTGTCCTCTTCTTCTGGGACACCTACGATTCGAATGTTGGGGTGTTTAACATTGTCCCAGAGGTCTCTGAGGTTGTCCTCATTTCTTTTAATTTTTTTCTTTTTCCTCTCTGCTTCATTTATTTCCACCATTCTATCTTGCACCCCAGTTATCCTATCTTCTGCATCAGTTATTCTACTGTTGGTTCCCTCCAGAGTGCCTTTGATCTCAGTTACTGCATTATTCATTATTGATTGACTCTTTTTTATTTCTTCTAGGTCCTTGTTAAAAGTTTCTTGCATCTTCTCAATCCTTGCTGAGACTGTATTTTAAAAAGTAACTTTGCACCAATGTTTTCTTAGGTTAGTCTCCCAAAGCAAAATGAGACCTAATCAAGCTTGTAAGCTTTTACACACCAAAGGAAACCCTAAAATAAACAAAACAAAAAGACAACCTAGAGGCTGGGAGAAAATATTTGCAAATGATGCAACTGACAAGGGCTTAATTTCCAAAATATTCAAACAGCTCATACAATTCAACAACAAAACAATCCAATCAAAAAATGAGCAAAAGAACTAGACAGACATTTCTCCAAAGAAGACATACAGATGGGCAACAAGCACATGAAAGGATGCTCAACATCACTAATTATTACAATAAGGTACTGTCTCACTCCAGTCAGAATGGCCATCGTTAGAAAGCCTACAAATAAATGATAGGGATTCCCTGGTGGTTCAGTGGTAAAGAATCTGCCTGACAATGCAGGAGACATAGGTTCAATCCTTGATTTGGAAAGATCCCACATGTGGCGGAACAACTAAGCCCATGAGCCACAACTATTGAGCCGACATGTTGCAACTACTGAAGCCTATGGGCCCTAGAACCTGTGCTCCACAACAAGAGAAGCCACCACAGTGAGAAGCCCACAACTGCAACTAGAGAGTAGCCCCCGTTCACCGCAGCCTAGCATAAGACCTAAGAAAAACCGTGCAGCAGCAAAGACCTAGCACACCCATAAATGAATAAAATTATATATATATGCATGTGTGTATATATATATTTATATACATATAAGAGTCTGCAAACTCTAAAAACAAAAATAATAAATACTGAATAGAATGCAGAGAAAAGGGAACCAACCCTCTCACACTGTTGGTGAAAATATAAATTGGTATACTCATATGGAAAACACTATAGAGGTTCCTCGAAAAACCAAAACTAGAGTTGCCATATGATCCAGGAATCCTACTCCTGGGCATATACCCAGACAAAACTGCAATTCAAAAAGATACACGCACCCCCATGTTCACAGTAGCACTATTTACAATGGCCAAGACATGGAAACATCTGTCCATCAACAGATAAATGGATAAAGATGGGGTACATATACATAAAGGAAAACTAATCAGCCATAAAAAAAAAAGGATGAAATAACACCATTTGCAGCAACACAGATACAACTAGAGATTATCATACTAAATAAATCAGAAAGAGCAAGACAAACACTACAAGGTATTACCTATACGTGGAATCTAAAGTATGACACAAATGAACCTATCCATGAAACAGAATCACAGTACAGAGAACAGCTGGTGGTTGCCAAGGGGAGGGGGTTAGGCGAGGGATGGAAAGGGAGGTTGGAATTGGTAGATGTAAGCTTTTATATACAGAATGGATAAAGAATAAGATCCTACTGTATAGCACAGAGAACTATATTCAATATCCTATGATAAACCATAATTAAAAAGAATATTTTAAAAAAGAATGTATATATGTATAGCTGAATCACTTTGTTGTTCAGCAATAATTAACACAACATTGTAAATCAACCGTATTTATACTTCAGTTTAAAAAAGGTAACTGCTTCTATATTTTCTCTGATTGACAGAAATATCTACATTAATGTTTTACTTTGCTATTTAATCATGAATAGATTCCAAATTCATGATTGGGGCAAATCACTTCAACGTAAAATGTATTTCTGAAAGAGAACACAATTATTTCATATGCAAAAACCTAGAACTAAGTTCCCAAAGAAGCACCACAGTGAACACATGGGGATGCTGCCAGGTATTTTAAATCTTCTTGGGAAACAAGGCAGTATCTGTCAGATACCATATGAACTATGTAAGTGTTTAGATCTAGTTATTTAATTGAACGAAACTTTTAACATGTCTGTTGGCCGAGGGGCACTGTGAAAAAATTACTAAGATACCATGGGTGCCATAAAACCACATATCTTAATGAAACTTGCCTTTTGGAAAGCAAATTTCACCTCATTTGATGATTTCATAAGATGAGTAAAAGAGTATCAGAATACACACATTCAAAGAAAGAGCAACACTGTTATTATCATGTAATAAGCCAACCAATGAGGAACCTGGGAATTCATTGGATGTCTTTGGTTGGCCAGAGGAAGAAAAAGACCCATAAATGATAAATGAATGTCAAAAATGTATTTTAAACCAATATTTAGGTTGTGGAGTCAAAAAAACTTTTGTAGCTATTAATATGATCATGAAATGAACAGAAGCACTGCATTTTAAATGCAACTTCGAAAGCAATCTCATTTTAGCAGGAATTATATAACTGCAAATTAAGAGAACTTAATAGTCATGCAATTTGAGGTTTTTTACTCCCCGTCCTTCATCTGTAGCTACAGCCCTTCGTCTCCAAGATTTTCAAGAGCAATGAACTGTGAACCAGTTCACTGGCTTCAGGTATTTTATTTATTTTTGAATGAATTCCTTCCTCAGCTCACTCTTGCTCACCTCAATCCAATGCCAAAGAGCAACAATGACTGAAACCTTCATCCTTCTGCTCTATGCACTATATCTGACAATTCTTCGCTAAGTATATTCATTTTTCAAAAATTCTTTTTTAAGTGTTCTTTATATTATGTATCTGTAGCATTAATATATCAGATTCTAAAATGCTTTGATGCTAGTGCTGTTTTCAATCATATAAGAAGTTATCAAGAAAAGGTTATAAGCTACTAGATGGCTCTAAGACACCATCCATTGTAAGATGCATCCTGATAGCAGAAAGACAAAAATTTCCAATACTGTGTTATAACTTACAATAAAGAAATGGAGTACACCACTGCTTACTTACATTTTCACTGCAGTAAATAAAAAAAAAAATTAATTTGTATTCAGTATTGTACAGTACTCTTGTATACTGAATGGAAGCTCACCTACTAGATGCATTTGTATGTGCACCATCAACTGTTAAATGATTAGGTAACTTGTGTTTTAAATGCTTTCCTTAAGCAGAATTGTCAGATATCTGAAATGCTGATCTGAACTGTCAGATACGTGTTGAGTGTTTTCTATTATAATATCTGGGAACTTGTTTATGGTTTGATGTGGGCTGGAAATTTTTTTTTTCTATTAAAAATAACAGAATATAGGGTACCACTTCTTAAAAAACGGACACACACTAAAGATGCACCTGTATACTGAATAGGTATGTAACAAAAATATAAAAACTAGTAAGTACTTACTGGGAAGGAGGCAAGTTGAAGGGTGGGGCATGGAAATATCTATATTAGGTACAATATGCAAATTGCTGAAATATGTATATTTGTTAAAAACGATAACAAATCATATTTGTACCTATAGAATTACTAGAAAAAACAGACACACTAAATTGTTAACAGTAAAATTACAAACTTTTACGTTCTATAGCTCTGTAATTATAAAATAATAAAATGGAAATAAAATATTTAATGGAAGGGGGAGAGAGGAGGAACCAGTAATACAATCACTGCCATCGTTTGTTCTCTGACATGACATATTTCACAAAGTTAATGTGGTATTTTAGATTATGAGCTATTCTTAAGGGACATACAGACTGGGATGCATTAGATCTAGTTTATAGATAATATACATTGAACTAGCCAACATATGGTATGATCAGCAAGCTCAAATTAAAAAAAAAGTAATATCCTAAAAATACTGGATATATATATGTAGCATTTCCCTTGGCACACTGTGCAATTTCTGTTAACTTCTTTCTTTGTTTAATTTTATTACAACAATGTGCCTTTGAACACCTATTATGTAACTTAAACCATTTGGTACTGCCAGTAGTACCAAAATATCAATAAATACGGCTCCAGTTTTCAAGAAGCTTAATATATAGAAACACTGTCCAATACAACTTTCTACAACAATGGAAAAAGTTCTATATCTGCACTGTTCAATATGGTGGCCATTAATAGCATGCAACTATTGAGCATTTGCAACATGGCTGACATGACTAAGAATTTAAATTATTTTATTTTATTTACGTGAATTTAAATACCACTTATGGGGCTAGTACCTATGGTATTGGACAGCATGAGGCTACAGCAAGACAAGGAAAAAATAAACATAACTTCAGTTTGTCATGGTACACACTAAACTAGAAATAGATACAAAGGTTATGAAAGCAAGGGAAAGGAATGCTAAAGGCCAGCACTTTGAATGGCTTCTGAAAGTACTGATGGAAGAAAAGGCATCACACAAAGAGGAACCCAAACAACTAAAGGCATACATGTAAAAGTGCACTGCAGAGAGATTTAAAAGTAGTTTTATATTACTCATGGAAAAACTCACTATAAACAGAGAAGACAATGGAAATAAAGGCATGTGGGGCCACAATGTACTAATATTATATGTAAGGTTTAGGAGCTCATCTTTATTGTATTAGAAAGCGGAATAGGCACTGGTAAGTAAACCTGGTAATTAGTATGATTAGATCTGTGCTCACAGTTGGAATAAATTAGTGTAAATTAGAGGAAGATAAGAAATTCTAGCCAAAAACTGGAGTTACATTTCCTTAGAAGAAGCTTGGAGAAGGCAATGGCACCCCACTCCAGTACTCTTGCCTGGCAAATCCCATGGACAGAGGAGCCTGGTAGGCTGCAGTCCATGGGGTTGCTAAGAGTCGGACACAACTGAGCGACTTCACTTTCACTTTTCACTTTCATGCACTGGAGAAGGGAATGGCAACCCATTCCAGTATTCTTGCCTGGAGAATCCCAGGGACGGGGGAGCCTGGTGGGCTGCCGTCTATGGGGTCGCACAGAGTCGGACACGACTGAAGCGACTTAGCAGCGGTAGCAAGAGCAGAAGAAGCTTGACAATTCTTCTAAGAAGAAACTGTAAACCATTTATATAATTAAATTGTCCTGTCTGTATAGCAGTCTGTTCATCTAAATAAACTTCAAAGACTCTATTCAAACTTTAGTAAGAAACAAAACACAAAAAGTAGATAGCAGTGGAAAAATCAATACTTCAACCAACGCCCATTTGAAAGTCACTAAGTTTTAGCACAAAGCTGAGGAAATGCACCTTCCCAAATGAGTTCCTAAGTCTTTAATCAAGTCCACAATGAAATAAGAATTGGCAAAGTATTATCCTTTTTATTAAATTCTGGAACATTAGCTTATTATTATCAGAATGCTTAAATATCACTATAAGACATCAACTGCATTCCAAAAATAAAAGGCCTCAAAGATAAATTAAAACAAGATAAATTAAAATAGATATAAACATGAATACAAATAAATCCTACTTTATCCATGAAAAACAACAAATAAAATTCCAAAAACATGGAATTTAAAAAAATCCAAATCATTTCATCTCAGCATACATATACAGACTCTAAGTGCTACCAATACAGTAGTAATTTATCTACTGTTCCTTTGAATTTCCCATATGCAATTAGTATATCATAATTATCATACCAGAAATTATATTTCTATACATGTACTTTTCAGAAAAGTCTTTTAAAAATAAAATAATTTTACAATAGAAATTTAAACAACTGTTTCCAAGAATATTCCAACATGCATTGACTGTTACTAAGTAAAAAGAAAAGTGAAAATATTTTTAGGCAGAAAAACCCTAACTAAAAATGAATTTTCTGGTAAGCTAAAAAGCCTGGATTAGTTATAATAATGTGACTGAAACAGTGTGACTCAAAACAATTTTTTTTAGAGCAGAATAAACAGAAACTAGGAAATCTCTTCATGTATAAAATATAATCTGATTTTATTCCTAAGTGTAAAATTTGGAATTCTCTATTAATATGATCTCATAAAGTAAATTAATCACACTGTGTGATGATACAAAACTTCTATACTTACATTTTACAAACTGGATTATGAAAAGCCACACAATCTAGAATTACGATATTCTTTAAAAAAAACAACCAGCATAATCTATCAAAATACAGAACCAAGTAGTGTAACCAATGAAATCTTACATGAGTCAAGGTAGTTGGAAGTGGTTGTGAGGTAGGAGGAGTCACAGCTAGTGTAATTAATGAACAAAGGCCATGCTGATCAAGTCTATAAGAGCAATTCAGAGCAGGAAAGGTTACAGGGAGAACTGCTTCTGCATAGCCACCACTTACTCTGGCTTATTAAATTATAAAAATCTGGCAAGAAACTTCAGACATAAAATTGGGTCAAATTCTAGAAAGGTTAAATATGACTCTATTTTTCATTATGTATAGGACCTAAGTCTTGTGTTCAAAGGCTCTTTGTTACTTCACCATGAATTTCCTCCACTGTTCACTTTTTCAATCTGAGGGAAGAAAAGACTAACCAGACTAAAACTAATGATTAGAAAGATAAATGGTTAGTTAACAAAGCTGCTACTATCACACTAGTTGCCTTCACAGCCTGCAGAGAATAACACCTGGTGGTAAGGGGCAGAGGGAGGTTGGATATCTATTTGTGAAAGAAGCCTAAAGCTTATTCCTACTTGAGTTATGAACTATTGCTTATTCTAAATCACTACATAATTTGACATTAAATTATTAGCAAATTAATAAAACATTTTCTTTGAGAAAATTAAATTCAAATGTTATATGGGTTTTTAAAAAAATCACTATTTAATAGTACTATCTTTAAAATTCACCTTCTTTTAAAAGCTCAGAAAGAAACAGGAATATTACATTTCAACTATCCTTTCAGCATCCTGACATATTTAGTAGAGGATGGATATTATTAACTACCTAAATAGAGAGCAAGAATCCAGTATTGTAAGGAAAGCAAACTAATGATAATAGATAAGCTAATTTAATACAATCTGAGTGTCTGAGTACCCTGATCTCTATTTCTTTTATACTCTAACCAATTGTGTCTACATCTCTGTGATGCTATAGTACCCTGAATATAGTCCAAGACTTCAGGCTTAGTCTTCAGGAAGAATATGTGTAAAGGCAATCAACATTTTATGGAATACTAACTCTGAATCCAGCCATGAAGTCATAAATTGTGTATTAGATAATCTAACTTTTGACATATATATACACACCAGGAAATTTATGCTCTGACACTAAAAGAACATATGCATATTTATTATATAAATACATGTACATCATTTGTAATAATATACATTTATTATAAGCATGGTTTAGTCTGAAAAACGTTCCCAACTATTTCAACTGTATAAACCAACATGCATGTTTTTAAAATTATAACCCCAATTTTTTAAACTCAGGTGTATCCAACCTGCTGATTCCAATTAAATACAACATATTAAGCAGTTCATGTAACTATATAACCAATAGAAAATAAGAAAAAAAAAATGGATCTTACCTGGTAGTTTCTTTTCTCAGATAATGTATGTCCATCAGTCCTCACCATAGAGTCGTGTCCTTTCCTCACAGTACTGGAGGCAATCAAATAGAACTGTCACTCAAGGGTCGTGTCACAGGAAGGACCGCCCACCAGTTCTCCCTCTAGAGTGGAATTATCCAAAAGCCGTCATAATTACTAACATGTAAACATATGAACAGCAGCAAAAATATCCAATATGATACATAGAAAACAAAACCAAAAGTACTTTTAATATTCTAATTGATCTTCCTCTTAACCATCTAGGAAGGGCTGGACTGGCAGACATACGTTATTTGAGATAGAAGTTATTAAATATGAAAACCTTTTCCTTTGCAATTAAAACTGTCCGCCAGACCACACACATAGGAAGAAAGTTATAATGAATAAAAATGGAGTGAACAAATAAATGCAGCCCTGAATTGACATATTTTTTCTTTTAAGTAAACATTCTCCTGTTAATTTCAGAAATGTTCAGTTAATTCAGATCCTGTTATTTAATTTCAAATTCCTCTCCTCCAAATGCTTACTTATATAGCTGCTATTTATTCAGTTTATGAGGTTTATTCCTATGCCATAGGATGTGAATACATCATATAATCTTAGAATTGTAAACAGATGCAATAGTCCATTAAAATTTATCCCAATGAAGGGTAGCAACAAATGTCAACTTTCTAGATGCCTTGGTCGTTCAGTCCTCCAATTTCATGCATGCTCTAACAATTTGCTTTTTTACATCAGGGCAAAAAAATTAACATAGCTTATTTCTTAACCTGGCTAGAGATAAACAAGTCCATAAATGACTAAGCACTGTAAACCTCAGACACATTAAAAGGAAAAAAAAAAAACAAATCACTGAGGCAGAGCTACTAATTGCCAGAGATGTTAACTCAAAACTGTAAATTCAATATGAAAGACCAAAAATTCAAAAGCGGTATCTACAAAGAATTTGTAAACAGATGTTTTCAAAACACAAGTTTTACTTTTACCTAACTTTTAGTAAAATGTTTACTGCTTGCAATGTGGGGCACCTGCCTTCGAGCCCTGGATTGGGAAGATCCCCTGGAAAAGGAAATAGCAACCCACTCCAGTACTCTTGCCTGGGAAATTCCATGGATGGAGGAGCCTCGTAGGCTACTGTCCATGGGATTGCAAAGAGTAGGACACAACTGAGCGACTGCTTTCACTTTCACTTTTCCCCTAGGAAAGCAGTAAGTAGCATACATACAAAAGTCACAACAGTTGCTAACCACTAAAAATTATAATCAAATTTAGAGCAATCATTTAACATCAGACAAAATTCACTTTGGAAGAGGATGACATCTAATTTAAATTCACAAGAAGTATGAATCAATTTTATTAAAACCAATAAACATGCATATACACATACAGATGGATTACCCCTAAAAAGCAATCTAGTAAGAAGAGCAGAATATTTTTCAAGGAAAACATTAAAATTAGTATTGTTAGGTTTACGTTTTAAAAAGAATTCAAGCAGTAAAAACCTATTCGCCACCTCCCATTTTATGTTTGGTAACAAGTTACTGGGTACTTAATTGTGACCATCTTACATTGTAAATGTTTCGCTAAAATACTTCAAAGATGCCTGGCTCTACGGCAAAAATGTAACTGCACTACCAAATTTATATGTACTACTGGAATTAAACATCTCTTTTAAAAGTAACAAAGGAGAAAAGTTTTTTAAAGAATAAGTGTATTTATCACTATAAATATAATCCTAGCAACTGGATTATTCATAAAGAAAAAATGATCTAGTGAATTGGGGGGGTCAAGAACAGTTTAAGTGACATATTCAACTTCAATTTAAATGTTCATGACAACCACAAAATGAGAAGAAAAGTATATATTATGCATCCCACATCCCCGAAACAACATTAACCTTGTTTCAATGTATTTTATAATAAAATAGATTAAACCAGCACTTGTCTCATTAACATATTAATGACAACGTTGAATTCAGTGAACAGTAAGTGTGAAATTTCAGTTTTTTCTTAGGAAATTAAGCATGTTTTCCTTCTTAAGTTTAAAAATAAGTTGATGCACTATCCTCCATTTGTACTAGTTTAATAAAAGATATGTCAGAAATCTAAAGTCAGGCAAGGCCATCCCATTTTCAACAGCCTAACATTATACATATAAGAGATGATTAGGACTTTTTCTACTAAATAATACTATAATTAAAAATAAAAGTTAATATTTAACCTGTACATTCACCAGATAACAGAAAAATACTAATTTTAGAGTACTATGGATTAGTACAAAAGTAAAACTTGTTTCTTTTGTCTCCCCAGTGTGGGTAACATTAAGTATTTCACAGCTTAGGGTTTCAAACAACAGCCACTATAGGCACACCTCCAAGAACTGCAGGTCCGGTTCCAGATCACAGCAATAAAGCAAATATCACAGTGAAGCAAGTCATGCAAATTTTTCAGTTCCCCAATGCACATAACTATTTGTTTACACTATACTGTAGCCTATTAAGTGTACAACAGCATTATGTCTTAAAAAAAAAACAATGTACATCCCTTAACTTAAAAAAAAATTATTGCTAAAAAATATTAGCCATCTCTGGAACCTCCAGTGAGTCACCATCTTTTTGAAATACTAACATCAAAGATCACTGATCACAGATCACCAAAACAAATAAAACCATGACAAAGTCTGAAATAATCTGAGAATTCCAAAATGGGATAAAGATATAAAGTGAGCAACTGTTGGAAAACCACCACCAACACTTGTTTGATGCAGGATTACCACAAACCTTCAATTTGTAAAAACATCACAGAATTAAGCACAATAAAATGAAGTGCAGTTGTTAGGGGAACCAATGACTGAAACTACTCACCCTGGCCAGACATGCGAGTAACCGCTTAACAACAGGAGGTTTTGGTAAGGAGCACAGAACTAACAAGCTACCACCAACTGGAATAATTTGGGAGAGAAGACACCAGTCCACATGTCCCATCAAGCTTTCAGAATCCTTCTCCCTGGCTGAGTGACACACGTGCCACCAGGAAGGACCCTGAGTCAGAATGATAGGCCAGAGACAACCCTGAAACTAATCCCATGTCCATAAAAGCCAAGACTGCAAGCCACGTGGCAGAGCAGTCCTCCTGGGTTCCCTAACTACGCTGCTCTTACCTGGACGCCCCTTCCCAGTAAAGTCTCTTGCTTTGTCAGCACATATGTTTCCTTGGACAATTCACTTCTGAGTGTTAGACAAGAGCCCATCTTGGGCCCTGGAAGGGCCCCTCCTGCAACACAATGAGACAATAAGTGTGCCTGAATATGTCCTAACCAGTATAGCAATCAATATTCTATACCGAACAATAACTAAGAAGCATTATCTTCTTTTAGTAAACAAAGGAAAAAAGAAATGAAGATACTCCATTTTCTTCTAGGTAAACAGATAACATCTGTCAAAATTATCTTATATTAAACTAACATTTGTCACCAATATCTTATAGTAAATGAAAATGCTCAATAATAGACTGTGTTGATGCTCATATTAGGAATGGAAGGACAGTGAATAGATAAAAGAAAGTGTGAATAGATATGTAAGACAGAGAATGTGAAAGGAAGTAAACGTGAGAAAGAACATGTACCGTAGGTGCCTAAATTTACTAAAGTTTATAAGGAAAGATATAAGCATCTGAATGCAGAGTTCCAAAGAATAGCAAGAAGAGATAAGAAAGCCTTCTTCAGCGATCAATGCAAAGAAATAGAGGAAAACAACAGAATGGGAAAGACTAGAGATCTCTTCAAGAAAATGAGAGATACCAAGGGAACATTTCATGCAAAGATGGGCTCGATAAAGGACAGAAATGATATGGACCTAACAGAAGCAGAAGATATTAAGAAGAGATGGCAAGAATACACAGAAGAACTATACAAAAAAGATCTTCACGACCCAGATAATCACGACGGTGTGATCACTGACCTAGAGCCAGACATTCTGGAATGTGAAGTCAAGTGGGCCTTAGAAAACATCACTACGCACAAACCTAGTGGAGGTCATGGAATTCCAGTGGAGCTATTTCAAATCCTGAAAGATGATGCTGTGAAAGTGCTGCACTCAATATGCCAGCAAATTTGGAAAACTCAGCAGTGGCCACAGGACTGGAAAAGGTCAGTTTTCATTCCAATCCCAAAGAAAGGCAATGCCAAAAAAATGCTCAAACTACTGCACAATTGCACTCATCTCACATGCTAGTGAAGTAATGCTCAAAATTCTCCTGCCAGGCTTCAGCAATATGTGAACCGTGAACTTCCTGATGTTCAAGCTGGTTTTAGAAAAGGCAGAGGAACCAGAGATCAAATTGCCAACATCCGCTGAATCATGGAAAAAGCAAGAGAGTTCCAGAAAAACATCTATTTCTGCTCTATTGACTATGCCAAAGCCTTTGACTATGTGGATCATAATCAACTGTGGAAAATTCTTCAAGAGATGGGAGTACCAGACCACCTGACCTGCCTCTTGAGAAATCTGTATGCAGGTCAGGAAGCAACAGTTAGAACTGGACATGGAACAACAGACTGGTTCCAAATAGGAAAAGGAGTACGTCAAGGTTGTATATTGTCACCCTCCTTATTTAACTTATATGCAGAGTACATCATGAGAAACGCTGGACTGGAAGAAGCACAAGCTGGAATCAAGATTGCCGGGAGAAATATCAATAACCTCCGATATGCAGATGACACCACTCTTACGGCAGAAAGTGAAGAGGAACTCAAAAGCCTCTTGATCAAGGTGAAAGAGGAGAGTGAAAAAGTTGGCTTAAAGCTCAACATTCAGAAAACGAAGATCATGGCATCCAGTCCCATCACTTCATGGGAAATAGATGGGGAAACAGTGAAAACAGTGTCAGACTTTATTTTTGGGGGCTCCAAAATCACTGTAGATGGTGACTGCAGCCATGAAATGAAAAGACGCTTACTCCTTGGAAGGAAAGATATGACCAACCTAGATAGCATATTCAAAAGCAGAGACATTACCCTGCCAACAAAGGTTCGTCTAGTCAAGGCTATGGGTTTTCCTGTGGTCATGTACGGATGTGAGAGTTGGGCTGTGAAGAAGGCTGAGTGCTGAAGAATCGATGCTTTTGAACTGTGGTGTTGGAGAAGAGTCTTGAGAGTCCCTTGGACTGCAAGGAGATCCAATCAGTCCATTCTGAAGGAGATCAGCCCTGGGATATCTTTGGAAGGAATGATGCTGAAGCTGAAACTCCAGTACTTTGGCCACCTCATGCGAAGAGTTGACTCATTGGAAAAGACTCTGATGCTGGGAGGGATTGGGGGCAGGAGGAGAAGGGGACGACAGAGGATGAGATGGTTGGATGGCATCACTGACTCGATGGACGTGAGTGTGGGTGAACTCTGGGAGTTGGTGATGGACAGGGAGGCCTGGCGTGCTGCGATTCATGGGGTCGCGAAGAGTTGGACACAACTGAGCGACTGAACTGAACTGATGCACTGTTTCCCCAGTAAATTTTAGAAAGTTATAAAAGACAAATATTTATAAAACTAAAATGAAGTTTTCTATAAGGCAGTGATGCCAAGACAGAAAAAAACAAACTGTAGTTACCTTTCTACCTTAAAAAACTAAAAAACTAGGAAAAAATATATCAAACAATGATTTTCAGAAACTTAATATCATCTCAGGCCAGAGATCAAGAGAAAAAACCAAGTGAAGTAAGGCTTTATTGCCTATAGAGTTATGAGGCTGAAACACAGGGAGGGGGTTAGGGGCTGGAACCCAATCTGAGCCCCAAGAGTCTCTACGAGTTAAGGGAAAAAAGAACTGAGTTAGGGGAACCACCAAAACAGTTAAATTTCCAGGGCAAATGGAGAGAAGGAAGCTGCAGACAAAGGGCTCCAAAGGTCTAGAGAGAGATTCTCCTCAATGTCTTCGCTAAATCTGTGCATGCATGTGAAAAAAGTTGTTAAGTCTGAAGAAAAAGTCTCTGAAAAGGAGTAGAGTAGTTAGAATAATCCCCTCAAACGCATGTTCCCATCAACCAGTTAAAGGCGCTCAGTCATGTCCGACTTTTTGCAGCCCCATGGCCTGAAGCCTGCCAGCCTCCTCTGTCCATGGAATTCTCCAGGCAGGAAAACTGGAGTGGGTAGCTTATCCCTTCTCCAGGAGATCTTTACACCCAGGAATCAAACCCGTGTCTCCCGCATTGCAGGCGGATTCTTTACCTTCTGTGCTACCAGGGAAGCCCCTCCCATCAACCAGAGTAGATCTTTTAACACAGGGGCTACTGAATACAGTTCAAAAAATAATGAAACCAAAAGAGCTTTAAACCAAAGAATGTTCTTGACCAGCACTAACACAGCTTAAAATCAAGCCTCAAAAAGATCAAACAATTGTAAATAACATTATACCCCAAAATAAAGCTGAAAAATATTTAAAATAATACAACATCAGCATTAAATAATGTAAAATTAAATGTCTGGCTTCCCATCAGAAACACTAGCCATGCAAAGAACCAGGAAATACAATCCACAACAAGGTGAAATATAAAAATGGAAAAAAAAAAACCAACAGTGATACAGATGATAGAATCAGTGGACAAGGAGGTTAAAAGGTAGTATAGATGTATTCTATGCTGCTGCTGCTAAGTCACTTCAGTCGTGTCTGACTCTGTGGGACCCCATAGACGGCAGCCCACCAGGCTCCCCCGTCCCAGGGATTCTCCAGGCAAGAACACTGGAGTGGGTGGCCATTTCCTTCTCCAGTGCATGAAAGTGAAAAGTGAAAGTGAAGTAACTCAGTTGTGTCTGACTCTTAGCGACTCCATGGACTATAGCCCACCAGGCTTCTCCGTCCATGGGATTCTCCAGGCAAGAGTACTAGAGTGGGGTGCCATTTCCTTCTCCGAGATGTATTCTATACATTCAAGCAAATAAAGAAAACTATGAACATAATAACAGAAATGCTAAGTATCAAACTGTATCATGCTCTTGGTGGTGGCGGTTATATGACTCTATACATGTGAAAAATACCACAGAATGATAAAAACATGAAAAGGTGAACGCATGAAGAAAATGATGAAGTGAGTTAATTTGCGTATCTAGTCAGTTATATTGACTTCTGGTTTTGAGACACCCCACTCCAGTACTCTTGCCTGGAAAATCCCGTGGAGGGAGGAGCCTGGTGGGCTGCAGTCCATGGGGTCACTAAGAGTCGGACACGACTGAGCGACTTCACTTTCACTTTTCACTTCATGCACTGGAGAAGGAAATGGCAACCCACTCCAGTGTCCTTGCCTGGAGAATCCCAGGGACGGGGCAGCCTGGTGGGCTGCCGTCTATGGGGTCGCACAGAGTCAGACATGACTGAAGCGACTTAGCAGCAGCAGCACTATAGTTATATAAGATGATATCACTGGAAGAAGACAAGTAATGGGCATCTGTACTATTTTTGCATCTTATGAATTTATAATTATTTGAAAGTCCAAAGATTCTTTAAAGGCCCAAACTGATCATTTTAGAGATAAAAATTTAATATCTGTAACTAAACATGCATTGGAATTCTTCTGGAGTAAAAAACATCTTAATGAATTTGAAAAGAAAGCCTTAATGAACTTGAAGATACAGCAGGGGAAAAAAATCCAAAATTAAACACAGTGAGAAAAGAAGGTGGCGGGGTGGGGGGAAAGGAACCACAGGACAATGAACTGTGAGTTAATATCAAGTGCGGCAGTGAACTGCTGAGCAACATCACAGAGTCTAAAATTAATCTAACAGTATCCCAGAAAGAGTACAAGAGCAAGAAGGACATTAAAAAAAAGAAAAAAAAAAACACGCCGAATTCTTCCTAATTTCATGAGAACTATAAACTCAAAGATCCAGTAACTTCAACAACCTCTAAGGAGAACCAAAAAACAAGATTATTATTTGAGAGTCAAACTACTGAAAAATAGTAATAAGGAAATCATAAAGCAGTCAGCAGGAGAAAAAAAGAATATACACAGAGAAACAGAGACATAAATGATGGCCAACATGTCATCAGAAACAAGAGAAAAATTAACTTTTTTTTTGGATGGGGTGGGGTGAGGCTTGTGACATCTCAGTTCCCAGATCAGGAGGGGCTGAACCCAAGCCACGGTAGTAAAAGCCCAGAATCCTAACCTCTAGGTCATCAGGGAATTCCTCTCAACATTTTTAAACTATAGAAAGAAAGAGGAAAATAAAACATTCAACCAAGAACTCTAAATCTATCTAAAATATCTTTCAAAAATGAAAACAAATACAGTCACTGTGGAAGCGTTTGGCAGTTTCTGTTTTGTTTTTTTATGAAG
Organism: Bos mutus; assembly: GCF_027580195.1. Classification (NCBI taxonomy): domain Eukaryota; kingdom Metazoa; phylum Chordata; class Mammalia; order Artiodactyla; family Bovidae; genus Bos; species Bos mutus. The sequence goes on along the minus strand of NC_091621.1, from coordinate 29,159,356 downwards.
TTAAACATGCACTTAACATATATATAGCCCAGCAATTGTACCCCTGGGTATTTATCAAAGTGTACTGAAAATTAATGCTCATACCAACCTACATGTGAATGTCTGTACCAAGAAAGGTGTCCTCCAGTGTGTGTGTGCTTAGTTGCTCAGTCTTGTCCGACTCTGCAACCCCATGGACTGTAGGCCGCCAGGCTCCTCTGTCCATGGGGATTCTCCAGGCAAGAATACTGGAGTGGGTTGTCATGCCCTCCTCCAGGGGATCTTCCCAATCCAGGGATAGAACCCAGGTCTCCTGCACTGCAGGCAGATTTTTTACCATCTGAACCACAAGGGAAGGGATAAATAAAATGGTATATCTATACAACAGAATTCTATTTAACAATTTTTAAAAAGCTATTAATTCATGCAACATGGATGAATATTAAAAGTACTTCCTAAGGGAAAGAATTCAGACCAAAAAGGGCATATAGTGTTTCCATTCATATGACATTCTGGAAAGGCAAAGCTATAGAGACAGACAATAGATCAAAGGTTGCCAGGGAACTGGAGAAGGGTGGAGGAGTGACTGAGTACAGAGGAGACAAAGAGGGAACTTGCCTGTCCTGAAATCCAAAGAACTTAACCACATGAAGAGTAAAAGCTCAATGTATGCAAATTAAATCAACCAGGAGTCTAGAAATACAAATACAGTTACTGGCAAAGAGTAACTGTATTACAAATGTTTGGCATATCCACACTGAAGAGGGTATGGAAAATGGTGCTGACCTTAATAACTTTGGTAGACAGTATTCTGACTGGTAACTGTAGCAGAAAAAAAAAGAACTGTATATGAACACTGTGTTCTGGTTGGTAAAGTGATTCCTTACAAGGCTACAGATTAGTGTAATGCTGAAACAACTATACATGTCTACTGAAGACAAGCAATCAGTAAAACAGATGCTGGCTGGTGGGAGCCAGATTTTCCACTTCAGGGAAGTTACAGGTAAGCAAGGAGGAAGAGCTGGAACAAACTATGCAGTACTGGAATAGAGTCAGAGATATCTCTACTGGTACCAGTTTGTTCTCAGCCATGAAACACTTTAAATAAGGTAATCATTCAGATTATTAGAGATGGATCATTTTACTGGTATGTTGTATGTTGCTTGAAAATAAGACTGTAAAATGCTACATATATCAAGCTTGATAAAGTAATATTTAAAAGATCTGTAAGCAATGTAAACAAAGCTGATTTTCTAAAGCCTCCATATTGTACTAAATATTTCCAAATAACTAGTTGAATAAGGATCTCCAATCATTTTAACAGACTGATATCAGAATTAAATTTCAAAAATGCAAAGCATGTAATACATATATCACTAGGGTCTACTCATGCAATAACTTCTATCATATTCAAGATACTTTTAGAATAAAGTTACTGAATATACCAGTAGAAATGATAAACATTTTATGCCTTAACTCCGTTAAAAACCCTTAAAATAGATTTAGTCATGTTATCTGCTTAAATTTGACAAGAAACCAGTAAAAGGGAAACTATAAACCAAATCTTACATAAGAAAAAAAAAAAAAGCAGGCTTATTCATCCTACGCCTTTCCCTAATATGAGGCTAACAAAAATTAAGCACCTAATATTCTCTAAATAAACGCAAACTGAACCCTGATTTTTATTTCAAAAAAAGATTTCTCAAAACAAGAAATTGGTTAATCAGTGGTAAAATTTCTAGAAAATTTACTTTATTAGTGAGGAGAAATAATCATTAACTTTAGTCTCCATATTCTATTAAGTTCTATATATCATTATCATACAAAAATATTATACCTTGAACAGAACAAGAACCAGACAATCTGAATTCTAGTGAGTATTAGCCTGACCAATCTCTTCTATGTCTTCAGTTTCCTAGTCTGTAAAATAAAGTCATCAATTTACATGAATTTTTTTTAATGTGTGCAGCTCCAATGTTCTGTGTCAAAGCAATCCATTTAGGAAAGTGGGTAATTACAGTTGATTTTTTCCCGTATTTTTTTCCTCTCACTTTATTTCTCAGTAGTACATCATAACACTGCCCAAACATTTTGGAGGTTGGGAATGATATCTAAAAGATTTTAATTTGGTAGTTATTACCACACTCAACTAAGCTACAATGTGAATTTGGTCAGGTTAAAAGAGTTGAACTTGTTAGGCAGGTTTTATTTTCTGATATAGAGGATATTTATATTCTAGATAAGGTATTAATTAGAACACATTACCAGATGTAACCAATTTCACTGAAGCTCAACAAAAGCTGAAGCAAACGCACACAGCTGTTATATTTTAAATCTTAGGCTTCTCAAATTCCAGAACTGTTTCAAAGAAACGTTTTCTTGTTAGTAGGTAGGCTGTAGTTACAAAGATTTTATAAACTATTTCTGACCTAATTTTTGGTTCGATCACATAGATAAATGTTTTCAAAATTCTGAATTGATGACTTATGTTATACACAAGAAATGTGGGCAGACAAAATAAAAATAAATAAAACTCAGGAATTTCTGTTTCATACCAAACTTAGTCTGGGAAAATGTCACATTAACTAAAAATAGTTTTTCCTGAATGTTTCAATAATACAGGTTTCATGGGTCTATGCTTAACATGCAAAGTGAAAAGTCACCAACAAAGAAAAACAAAATAAATCATTATTTATAAATAATAACCATTCTTTTAGAGATTCCCTGGTGGCTCAGAGGTTAAAGCGTCTGCCTCCAATGCAGGAGACCTGGTTTCAATCCCTGGGTCGAGAAGATCCCCTGGAGAAGGAAATGGCAACCCACTCCAGTATTCTTGCCTGGAGAATCCCAGGGACAGAGGTGCCTGGTGGGCTACAGTCCACGGGGTCGCAAAGAGTCGGACACGAAAATCCACTTACTACTGGTTGTTGTAACTTAATGCTTTATAACTTAATTTTTGCGTGTCTTCCATTTTCTCCACTGGTACCATTCCTGACACACTACTTCTAACGTATCTGTGTAGTTATGTCACATATATTTCAAGGAGGCTATAGGTACCTGACACGTGCTGTGTGTGCTTAGTCACTCAGTCATGTCCGACTCTTGCAACCCATGGACTGTAGCCCGCCACGCTCCTCTGTCCATGGTGATTCTCCAGGCAAGAATACTGAAGTGGGTTGCCATACCCTCCTCCAGGGGATCTTTGCAAGCCAGGGATGGATAAGTTAAAAAATCAACAGTCTAAAGGCCCAGCATCTCAAGCCAGAAAATATCTACAACCAAGTCTTAAAAGTGCCAAATAAAATGAAATACTACTGAACGTAAATGACAAAAGTGCAATAATTTCTGAACCACAGGCTTTCAAATTAAACGCTCCTCATTTGTTTTAGTCTTAAATGAAATTGGGGCCCAAAATTAAAACAATCAGGGGGTCTTCCTCTGCCTGAAACTTACTTATATGTTTAGGTAAGGTGCTTAACCTCTGTATGATTCAATTACTTCATATAAAGGAAGTAATATCTACAAAGTCTAGCTCACGAGTAAGATCAAAAGTTTGAAATAAATTTACAATACAAAAACCTCATTTCAGTAAATAGCTGTTTAATTAGATCAGACTACCAGATGCATTTAACAATCTGAATGTGTAAATGGCCAAACTATTAGTACTTACTAATTTTCTGTGAAGAACTGAAGCATTGGAAAAGACACTGATGTCAGGAAAGACTGAAGGCAGAAGAAGGGGATGACAGAGGATAGGTAGTTGGATGGTATCACTGACTCACTAGACATGAGTTTGAGCAAACTCTGAGAAATAGTGAAGGACAGGGAAGCCAGGCCTGCTGCAGTCCATGGGGTCACAGAGTTGGACACAACTCAGCAACTGAACAGCAACAATTTTCTGCAAGTTTATAGCTAAATAAAGTTATCAGAATTAATGAAATGTTTTTGTACCATTCACTGCAGTTAGTTACAAATCCACAAAGGTTTCCAAGGAAGAAGCAGCTACCACCAAAGCAGTTCCTCTAAAATAAGACCAAGTAGTATTAGTCTCAGGACCTCTCTGGTGGTCCAGTAGTTAAGATTCCACACTTCTAATGCAGGGGGCACAGGCTCAATTCCTGGTGGGGGAACTAAAATCCCACATGGTACAGCCAAAAAATTAGGAAAAAAAAAAAAAACTTACTCTCACAATTTACTAGAAGGGACTTACTGGTTCTATTGATTCAACAAGGAAATTTGTGTAAGTTATCATCTGTAAGTCAAATTCTTTAGAATATATAAGAGCTCCTTTCTTAATATTCTCCCTTGCAAAATGGCTGTACAGTTAACAAATAATTTTATTTTATACCAGCAACTCAATATAGCATATGGGACAGAAATCTGAAAACTACAACTTTAATACTAACAATTCTTATAAGTAATACATACATATTTTTCTCATAATTTATATAAGCTGTTCATTCTGATAGGGTGATATTAAAAACTAATTAGTTCATATCAACTATTTAGACTTAATTACCAAATTTGTAACAATTAAGCTCACCAAATTACCTCATTAAGATGCTGCTCTTAACATAAATATAGAAAGCCAGTTATATTTTAAAGCATGTATTTGAAACCTCAAAACTAATTTTTTCCAGGTTTCATAAGAATATTAAAACAAAGCTTAAGTAGAAAGCAGAGAAGAATAATCACAGCTCTCCATTTAAAGATAACATAGTCAGTGAACATTAACTAACAGATATTCTGCCAACTCCTCAAAGTTAATTTTTTGTAAAACACAAAGCTGCAGCTACTGGTCCTCTACTTTTTGCATGAAATACAAGGGAATAGCCACAGATGCTCTTCAAGGCACGGGTACATGATTGTCCAGGGCACTAACACAGACAGGAAGAGACAACAGGCCTATTTATACAGGACAGAAACAGGCTGAAGGATTTACACTGTTTTTAATCACAGAATGCATATCAGAATCACTGAGGGTTTTGGGGGGTTTTTGCGCTGCTGTTGTTTTTAAGAAATATTGATATACCCTTGCCCCTATCTTTGGAACCTGCTCATCAGTTTTTTGTTTTTTTCAAGTGCTCCAGATGATTGTAATGTATAGCCAGGGTTAAGACTTTATAGCAGAGTGAAATTAAAAAATGTTCTCACCTCAGTGTAAGTACTAGGCAAAAAAGAAACATTATATATATCGAGAGTAATGTATAAGAGCACTTTACATTTCCTATGCATGCCAATGCACCATTTCCTTGCCTCTTACTCTACCTCCTCTGAAAAATAATGGTGGGCCTAAAAGATTAATTTTTAAACTGCTTCTTAAAAGCACAGATTTCTTTTGTTAAAATACATACAATGCAAGTAAAGAAGAAAATAATCAGAAGTAGATGAAAAATTCCAGTAAAACTTCATTACGAGAAATTTCTAATAAAAAATTCTTCTAATATATACAATCAGTTCAGTTCACTTCAGCCACTCAGTCATGTCCAACTCTTTGCGACCCCATGAACCAGAGCACGCCAGGCCTCCCTGTCCATCACCAACTCCCGGATTTCACTCAGACTCACGTCCATCGAGTCAGTGATGCCATCCAGCCATCTCATCCTCTGTCGTCCCCTTCTCCTCCAGCCCTCAATCTTTCCCAGCATCAGGGTCTTTTCAAGTGAGTCAGCTCTTCATATAGAGTGGCCAAAGTATTGGAGTTTCAATACTTTAGGTTTAAAAATATGTCTACTATCTTAACATTTCTTCCTAGAAATGCAATATTAAGTATCATTTGTGAGGCATGAGGTACTGTGCACTTCAACTCTAAAAATAAATCTATAAGGCAGATATTACTGTCTACCTTTTTTTACAGATGAGAAAAAAAACCTCTGACAATAAGAAAATTACACAAGGTCAAGAGGTAGGTAAGTAAGCTGGATAAGTGCCATAATTTGAGCTCATATTCACTTGACGTGAATCTTGAAAGTGCTGCACTCAATATGCCAGGAAATCTGGAAAACTCAGCAGTGGCCACAGGACTGGAAAAGGTCAGTTTTCATTCCAATCCCAAAGAAAGGCAATGCCAAAGAATGCTCAAACTACCGCACAATTGCACTCATCTCACATGCTAGTAAAGTAATGCTCAAAATTCTCCTGCCAGGCTTCAGCAATACGTGAACCATGAACTTCCTGATGTTCAAGCTGGTTTTAGAAAAGGCAGAGGAACCAGAGATCAAATTGCCAACATCCGCTGAATCATGGAAAAAGCAAGAGAGTTTCAGAAAAACATCTATTTCTGCTTTACTGACTACACCAAAGCCTTTGACTGTGTGTATCACAATAAACTGTGGAAAATTCTTCAAGAGATGGGAGTACCAGACCACCTGACCTGCCTCTTGAGAAATTTGTATGCAGGTCAGGAAGCAACAGTTAGAACAAGACATGGAACAACAGACTGGTTCCAAATAGGAAAAGGAGTACGTCAAGGTTGTATATTGTCACCTTGCTTATTTAACTTATATGCAGAGTACGTCATGAGAAACACTGGACTGGAAGAAACAGAAGCTGGAATCAAGACTGATGGGAGAAGTATCAATAACCTCCGATATGCAGATGACACCACCCTTATGGCAGAAAGTGAAGAGGAACTAAAAAGCCTCTTGATGAAGGTAAAAGTGGAGAGTGAAAAAGTTGGCTTAAATCAACATTCAGAAAACGAGGATCATGGCATCCGGTCCCATCACTTCATGGGAAATAGATGGGGAAACAGTGGAAACAGTGTCAGACTTTATTTTTTGGGGCTCCAAAATCACTGCAGATGGTGACTGCACCCATGAAATTAAAAGATGCTTACTCCTTGGAAGCAAAGTTATGACCAACCTAGATAGCATATTCAAAAGCAGAGACATTACTTTGCCAACAAAGGTCCATTTAGTCAAGGCTATGGTTTTTCCTGTGGTCATGTATGGATGTGAGAGTTGGGACTGTGAAGAAGGCTGAGTGCCGAAGAATTGATGCTTTTGAACTGTGGTGTTGGAGAAGAGTCTTGAGAGTCCCTTGGACTGCAAGGAGATCCAACCAGTCCATTCTGAAGGAGATCAGCCCTGGGATTTCTTTGGAGGGAATGATGCTGAAGCTGAAACTCCAGTACTTTGGCCACCTCATGCGAAGAGTTGACTCATTGGAAAAGACTCTGATGCTGGGAGGGATTGGGGGCAGGAGGAGAAGGGGACGACAGAGGATGAGATGGTTGGAAGGCATCACTGACTCGATGGACGTGAGTCTGAGTGAACTCCAGGAGTTGGTGATGGACAGGGGGGCCTGGCGTGCTGCGATTCATGGGGTCGCAAAGAGTCGGACATGACTGAGCGACTGAACTGAACTGAACTGATATGTATATACACACACAAAGATGTAAGTGAAAGTGAAAGCTGCTCAGCTGTGTCCAACTGTTTGCAATCCCATGGGGTATACAGTGCATGGAATTCTCCAGACCAGAACACTGGAATGTGTAGCCTTTCCCTTCTCCAGGGGATCTTCCCAACCCAGGGTTCGAACCATTTCAGAGGGATTCTTTACCAGCTGAGCCACTAGGGAAGCCACAAGGAAGACCCAAAGACATAAACGTGGAAGCCACAAGGAAGCCCCAAAGACATAAACGTACACGTATATACCTCATATCAATTACAGTTTCATGAAGAAAAGGTGCTGTTTCTTCAAGAAATGTAACTGGTATGATGGATATCATATAAATATCATAGATATAACATATATCTAGCATAACAATTATGGTCAAGAAAAATGAAATCATTTTGGGAAATTCCAGCTGGCAAAAGTTTTACTCAAGTCTCACTATGATTCTAAAAGAAGGAAATCAGCAACAGGGTGACAAGTGACAGACATTTATCAGCTGGAGTTTCAAAGTTCTAGAATCAGGAAATAAAGTACCCACAATATCCTTTCAGACACAGGTTCAGACAACTAAGAGAAAAAACAGGCACTACGTCACAAGGCAAACTGCTAAACTGTTTTGTTAAGTTTTAAAGCTAGATTACTGTTGTCAATCTATGCTTTTGTGTCAACCTGTTTACACAGAAATCAGTAAATTCAATGTACCTTGCTGCTGCTAAGTCGCTTCAGTCGTGTCCGACTCTGTGCAACCCCATAGACAGCAGCCCACCAGGCTCCCCCGTCCCTGAGATTCTCCAGGCAAGAACACTGGAGTGGGTTGACATTTTTGCATGAAAGTGAAGTCACTCAGTCGTGTCCGACCCTTAGCATGGACTGCAGCCTACCAGGCTCCTCCTTCCATGGGATTTTCCAGGCCAGAGTACTGGAGTGGAGTGCCATTTCCTTCTCCAATGTACCTTATCTTCATACAATTCTCTAGGGAAGCATCAAAATTCCTTAAGAAGTCCATTTTCTATGCCTTTCTGAATTTCTGCAAATGCTTTCTACCTTTTAAATTTTCTCTCTATAGCAGACACTCCTGGGTGACTCCTTAACAGTCCTCCCTGTGATTGCCAAGGTTGTTCAGTGGTTCAACCTTATCCACATGACTTAAGAGGAAATTCTGATTGGTCTAAGTTAATATGATAATACAATGCCCCCTCCCAGTCCCATTCAGTAAATGATTTATGTAAGGGCATTAGAACCAACTCTGGCCAGTGAAATACAAGGAGAAATCTGATTGTAGGGTTTTAGGAAAGGAGAGGGGGACAGCCCCTTTTGTTCCCCTAAAAGTTATTATCAGGCTATCACATTTAGAACTACTTACCGTACCATCTTTCAACCATAATGAGAGCTAGCTTGGGGAATTTTCTGGCAGTCCAGTTAGGACTCTGCCATCACTGCCAAGGGACTGGGTTCAATCCCTTATCAGGGAACTAAGATCCCACAAGTTGTGGGTAGTGTGGTCAGAACCAACCAACCAACCCTATAGAGAGCTAGCTTAAACAGAATCTCACATTTTAATAATGGCAGAACTTGCTCAGGAATTAACCCCAACTTGCAAACGGCCATTATTTCAAATATGGGAGAAAATACACTTTATGCAGTTGAACCCAAATCTTCCTAAACCTTGAGGCTTATCCACACTTAATCCTTCAGTAATCTTTAAATCATTTTATGTCAAGTCTTTCCAATGCATCCACCCTATTTTTCCAGAGCATATACACAAACAGCTTAAACAGCAGTTCTTTCTACCTCATTATTTCAGTAGCTTATAACTTAAGTTAGAAGTTGCATTAACACTGGCATAAAAACAGCTGATTCTTAGCATATACCTAGCCCAGTAGGGCAAACGGTACATAAGTAAGCTAGAATGGTTCTTTAGCTGTAAGTGTTCAGAACACTCTAGACTACAGGAATTGAAAGCAATGGTTTAAGAGCATGTCAGTTAAGTGGAATTTTGTTAAGGACACGTGTCACAAACACATTTCTGTATATGACTGATTATGTATTTAACAAAAAATATATTCTTTTTTTATGTGAAGTGGGGGATGGGGTGGGGAGGCAACTAAGAAATCCTACCAAAAAAAAAAACCTTAGACAAATGTTTCCAGGAGAGAAAATGGAAGTAAACCTAGAGTCAAGAAAGTATGAGTATGAATCTATTTAGTCTCAACTCCAGCCAAGTAGCACTGCAGTAAGAGAACAGACACTATAAAGAACCTTTACAACCTTTAGTTGTTCTACTGTTAATGAATTAAAAATGACAAAATCCCACAATTCAAAAAGTTCGGGCAATACACACAAAATGTATTATTTGCTTAATCTGCATAACAGCCAAATTCATTTTATCATGTTATATCAAGGCTAACTATAGTAGTTCCATTGACAAAAAGTATTTGTTTTCTCTTTTAAGAAATATTAGCTGGACAAATTATTTCAAGTAGAAATTTATCAGAGATTCTGGAACAACTATTCAGTATTAAAACAGCCAAATAATCTTGATATTAATAATCATGTTATTTTCTACTTCCTAGCAAAATATTTAACAAGCCTTACTATATCCCAAGACTTCCCTGGGAGCTCAGCTGGTAAAGAATCCACCTGCAATGCAGGAGACCTGGGTTCAATCCCTGGGTTGGGAAGATCTCCTGGAGAAGGGAATGGGTACCCACTCCGGTATTCTGGCCTAGAGAATTCCATGGACAGAGGAGCCTGGCAGGGTACAGTTTCATGGGGTCTCAAAGAGTCAGACATGACTAAGTGACTTTCACTCACTATACCCCAGGTAGTAAATAGAGGTTTCAATTAGAAATCCCCATATGAAGGACTTCACTGTGGTCTAGTAGTTAAGAATCTGCCTGCCAAAGCAGGGGACACAAGTCCGATTCTTGGTTCAGGAAGATCCCACACACTGCAGGGCAACTAGGTGCACATGCTCTAGAGTCTGCACCTCTAAATAAATAAATCTTTAAAAACAAAAAAAGAAAGAAAAGAAGGACCCATAAGAGGCACAGAACTAGAGATTTTATTTCTGGAATTAAAACTCCAATTTGTACAGATCTTGGGGTCAGAAACTATGTTTCCAAATTACTCTCCATAGAATTATAAAGCAATGAACAACACAAAGTTACAAATGGCAATAACATCCACATCTTTAACAGTAATATTCATTCATTAAGAAAAGCACTTAATGTTTATTAAACTCAGTTTATGTTCACCTAACACACTAAATTAAATGTCCTGGCAGACTAATAAGAGCAGGAGTTTTTAATCTGGATTTTAAAAATATTTAGTTTGTTCGAAATTCCCTGGCAGTCCAGTGGTTAGGACTCAGTGCTTTCACTGCTGTGGCCCAGGTTCAACTCCTGTAACTAAGAGCCTACAAGCTGTGCACTACAGCAAAAGTAATAATAATAATTAAAAAAAATCAATGCAGAATTTGTTGATCAAACACAAGTGGGTATGAAATTGGATGGGAAAAAGTTACATCTTTATTCTACTAATCTCTAATTGATATTTAGCATATCTTTAATTAAAAACATAAGCAATAATCATGAAAAAGACCACAAATAACAAGTGCTGGCAAGAATGTGGAGAAAAGAGAATCCTTGTACTCTGTTGATGGGAATGTAAATTTGACAGCCACTGTGAAAAAACAGTATGGAATTTCCTCAAAAAAAACTAAAAAGAGAACTACCAATGATCTACCAATTCCATTCTTCGGCATTTATCTGAAGAAAATGGAAACACTAATTTGCACTGATACCTGCACTTCCATATTTATAGCAGCATTACTTACAAGAGCCAAAATAAGCAAGCAACAAAAGCATCCATCAACAGATGACTGGATAAAGATGAAGTGGTGTGTGTATATACAACAGAGTACTATTCAGCCATAAAAAAGGATGAAATTTTGCCACTGGAAATAACATGAATGATGAACCTGGAGGGTATTATGCTTACTAAAGTAAGTCAAAGGAAGACAAATGCTGTATCTTATCACTTATTGTGGAACCTAAAAATAAAGCAGTGAATACAGCAATACAGAAAAAGACACAGAGAAGAAACTAGTGGTTACCATGCAACTCTGTGACAAGAGAGAAGGGAGGAACAAGAAAAGGACAGGGAATTAGAAGGTACAAACTACTACATATAAAAAACTACAAGGATATACTCTATAGTACAGGAAATATAACCATTATTTCAAATTCAAATGAAGTATAATCTATAAACATTTAGAATCACTATGCTATATAACTGAAACTAATAAATCAATTACACCCCAATTTTTAAAAAGTGTCAACAAACAAACAAACCAGTAAGCAGCAAGCCATAGTGGGATTATCTACAGCTGTGATTTTTTTTACCATTAGAAAATACAGATATTTTCAAAACACTTCAGCTGCTTCAAGTCTCAAATTCTCCTTTATGTGCATTACTAGCCTAAAAATTACTCTACACCATTGGACACTGTTGAGATGCACATCACTGAATTTACTTTTTAAAAGTAAACTTTTAAAAAATTTTGTTTTAAAGTTTTACTTAAAAATCATATTCTAACTGTGTCCTCACCAGCATGTATATTTAATTTTGCACAATTAAAATATTACTTTAAGAAAGGGTCCACATGTGTCAACAGAGAATCAAAGGCATTCATGGCCCAAAAAAGGATAAGAACGCCTGGGAGAGACTTGCAGAGCAAGAATAAGACTTTCCAGAGGATAACAAAGCATAGCAATTTAAGAACAAGAAAAAGCCTCAGAGCACATTTAGTTGAAACTCCTTGTTTCAGAGATAAAGAAATTGTGGTCTGGTGACAGCATCCCTGTTCAAGGTCACACACACAACTAATTACTGACAGAACCAGAGAAAACAGAATCTACTGTTTTCTGGCTCAGGATTCAAGGCTAAATTAACCTTGAGGCAACTTGGCTGTAACAAAGCAAGACAGGGCAAAGACGACTCTGCAAATACATGCCAAAATATTATTAAAGAGAGAAATTATATAGAAAGATGAGCTAGTTTGCAAAAGAAAAGGATAGGCTGAGGTGTGAAAGCATATTGAAGATAAATTCTACTACAGGGCATGCCAACACAAACCTTGAAAAAGACAAGAAAGAAAACAAAAAGGTGACACCTTCTTTGCACAGAATGCATAGGCACAGTTTAAATACCTAAATATTCCAAACGTTATTAAAATATATTGTCTCTCCCACTTTTCCTGAAACATATACTTCTTGGTCGTTTTTCCCACTTTATACAGGGACACGGGCAAAGTGAAATTTTTACTTTCCTCCTTATCTATGATAGTAAGTAAAACAGCATAAGCACAACAGCAAAAATCAAATAACAGTTAGTATCCATACCAAGGAAACAACAGAAAGAAGGTAGTTGCTACTACTCAACTCTAGCTAAATGCTACCAAGCAAAGAACTGTCACCTTAGAATTCTAGATGGAACAAAAGTATCCCTCAAAAAATGACGGTGAAATACATCTTCAAAGGAAAAAAAAAGACAAGATCATGAGACAACTTGTTCTAAAAACAGGAAGTTTCTTTGTGCAAACGTAAATAATGAAGCTTAGAATTTCTTGAATGAAAAACAACAAAAATAGCAAATACGTGGCAATGTATAATCGACCAGGAGATGGCAAACTTTTCTGTAAAGGGCCAGCCTGATGATAACAGCAGGTTAAGAAGCAACAGTTAGAACCTGACACAGAACAACATGCTGGTTCAAAATTAGGAAAAGAGTACATCAAGGCTGCGTATAGTCACTCTGCTTATCTAACTTATATGCAGAGTACATCATGCCAAATGCCAAGCTGGATGAAGCACAAGCTGGAATCAAGATTGCCGGCAGAAATATCAATAAGGTCAGATATGCAGATTATACCACCCTTATGGCAGAAAGATTTCCCTGGTGGCACAGATGGTAAAGCATCTGCCTACAATGCAGGAGACCTAGGTTCGATCCCTGGGTTGGGAAGATCCCCTGGAGAAGGAAATGGCAACTCACTCCAGTACTCTTGCCAGGAAAATCTCATGGACGTAGGAGCATGGTAGGCTACAGTCCAGGGGGTCAGTCAGACAGGACTGAGCAACTTCACTTTCTTTCACTTAAAACGGCAGAAAGGAAAGAGGAACTAAAGGGCCTCTGGATGAAGGTGAAAGAGGAGTGAAAAAGGTGGCTTAAAACTCAATATTCAGAAAACAAAGATCACAGCATCCAGTCCCATCACTTCATAGCAAATAGATGGGAAACAATGGAAACAGTGACAGACTTTATTTTTAGGGGGCTCCAAAATCACTGCAGATGGTGACTGCAGCCATGAAATTAACAGGTACTTGCTCCTTGGAAGAAAAGCTATGACAAACCTAGACAGCATTTTTAAAAGCAGAGACACTACTTTGCCAACAAAGGTCTGTCTAGTCAAAGCTATGGTTTTGCCAGTAGTCATGTACAGATGTGAGAGTTGGACCATAAACATGGCTGAGGGCTGAAGAATTGATGCTTTTGAACTGTGGGGTTGGAGAAGACTCTTGAGAGCTCCCTGGACTGCAAGGAGACCAAACCAGTCAATCCTAAAAAAAAAATTAGTCCTGAATATTCACTGGAAGGACTGATGCTGATGCTGAAGCTCCAATATTCTGGCCACCTGATGCGAAGAACTGACTCATTAGAAAAGACCGTGATGCTGGGAAATATTGAAGGTGGGAGGAGAAGGGGATGACAGAGGATGAGATGGTTGGATGGCATCACCAACTCAATGGACATGAGTTTGAGCAAATTCTGAGAGATGGTGAAGGACAGGGAAGCCTGGCATGCTGCAGTCCTTGGGGTTGCAAAGAGCTGGACAAAACAGCGACTGAACAACACACCAGGAGACGGCAAACTCTTCTATAAAGGACCACTGTGATGATAAATGTTTTTTAGGCTTTGCAGGCCAAAAAAATCTGTTGTAAATAACCAATTCTGCACTTGCAACACAAGAGAACCAACAGACAATAAACTAACAGGTGTGGCTGTATCTCAGCAAAATTTCCTTTACAAAAGCAGGTGGCAGGAGTATTTGGCCTGTAGTCATAGTCTAACAGGCTTCCCAGCTGGCATAAGTGGTAAGGAACCTGCCTGCAGTGCAGGAGACTTAAAAGATAGGGTTCAATACCCTGGAGGGGAAAATGGCTACCCACTCCAGTATTCTTGGCTGGAGAATCCCATGGACAGAGGAGCCTTGAGGGCTGCAATCCACAGGGGCACAGAATCAGACACAGCTGAAGCAACTTAGCACGCACAGTCTAACAATCCCTAGTCTTTTCTTTTCAACCTCTTTAAAACACGTGTGATAACTTAAAGCAAAATTTGCATCACTGTCTGAAGGGGTATGTGAGCCATGCAGATAGACAACTACAGCATAGATGAGTGTAAGGAAAGGGTGGTATGTGGGGACAAGATTATAAACTGTAGTAAGTGTAGCATGTTGAGTTGTATACCAATAAAGATATATTCAGGTTCTAACCCCTGGTATCTCTGAATGTAATTATATTTGGAAATAAAGTCTTCACCAAGGCAGTCAAATTAAAAGAAGATAATTCTCGATTTGTGGGGGCCCCAAATCTGATGACTAGTATCTTTTTAAGAAAAAGGAGAGAGAAACATAGAGATATACAGAAAAGAAAGATAACCAAATGAAAATGGAGGCAAAAATATGAGTGACATAGCTGTAAGTCAAAGAACATCAAGGATTTCTGACAACCAGAAGGCAGAAAAGGCAATACAGGTTCTCTCCTAGAGCCTTGAGAAGAAGCATGGACCCGCTGCTACCTTGACTTCAGACTTCTAATCTCTAAAACTAAGACACAACATGAAAAGTCTTATATCTATTGAAAACATTGAATTCACACTTAAATTCCTCCAGGTTCAGACAGTTTCACCAGTAAATCTTCCAAAGATTTCTAAAGAAAGAATGCCAACCTGACACAATGTCTTCCAGAAAAATAGAACAAAATTGACAGGAAATAATAATCCCTATCATTTTTATGACACTACCTTCACATGGATACCAAAACCAAAGACAATGTAAGGAGAAAAAAAAAAAAAAACCTGTAAGACCAATATCCCTCAAAAAAAAATAGAGTAAAAATCCTCAACAAAATATTAGCAAATCAAATTCAAGAAAATAAAAGACAAGCCTTATTTTGGGACTATATTTGCTCACCCTTCTCTCAGTTTCTTGAATAAGATAAAAACATATGAAATAATAACAACATACTGTTGAGTTTGTAAAATATTTAGCTGTCATATGTATAACAGCACAAAAAGGGAGAAGAGAGAGCTGTATAGGAATAAAATTTCTGTATCTCACTAGAATTAAAACTAATGTGTCTAGAGTAAATTCTAGTAAGAATACAGTAAGCCTGAGCGCAACTCCTAAGAAAATAATACAAAAGAATATGGTGAAAATAACATTAGAGGATCTAAAATGTTATACTAGAAAAACACCATTTGATGTAAAATTAGAAAGCAGTAGAGGCGGAACAAAACATCAGACAAGATATGAAAACATACAGAAAACAGCAAAATGGCAGATTTTATATCTTACTACATTAGTAGTAAGATATTACTACTACATTACTACTACATTACTATTACTACATTAGTAACATGTATATCTTACTACATTAGTAACATTTAACTACATTAAATGTAAACAATTAAAGAATCCAGTCAAAAGGCAGTGTCAGACTGCAAAAATATAAATAACACAATCTAAATGTTCATCAACAGAAGAATGGATAAAGATGTGGTGTATATACATATATATGTTTGTGTGTGTGTGTATATATACATATACATACATATATACATACACACATACACACACATACACCCTTCAAGATGTACAAGCTGGATTTAGAAAAGGCAGAAGAACCAGAGATCAAACTGCCAACATTCACTGGATCAGAGAGAAAGCAAGGAATTCCAGAAAAACATCTACTTCTGCTTTATTGATTATGCTAAAACTTTAGACTATGTGGATCACAACAAACTGTGGGAAATTCTTAAAGAGACGGGAATACCAGACCACCTTTTCTGCCTTCTGAGAAACCTGTATGCAGGTCAAGAAGCAACAGTTAGAACAGCTGGACATGAAACAATGGACTGGTTCAAAAGTGGGAAAGGAGTACGTCAAGGCTGTACACCGTCACTCTCTTATTTAACTTATATGCAGAGTATATCATGTGAAATGCCAGGCTGAATGAAGCACAAGCTGGAATCAAGATCGCTGGGAGAAACAGCAACAGCCTCAAATATGCAGATGACACCACCTTATGTAAGAAAGCAAAGAGGAACTAAGGAGCCTCCTGATGAAGGTGAAGGAGGAGAGTGAAAAAGCTGGCTTAAAACTCAACGCTCAAAAACTAAGATTATGGCATCCTAGTCCATCACTTCATGGCAAACAGATGGGAAAATAGTGGAAATGGTGGCAGATTTTATTTTCTTGGGCTCCAAAATTACTGTGGATGGTGACTGCGGCCACAAAATTAAAAGATGCTTGCTCCTTGCAAAAAAAGCCATGACAAACATAGACAGCATATTAAAAGGCAGAGATGTCACTTTGCCAACAAAGGTCCATCTAGTCAAAGCTAGACTACTGGTTTTTCCAGTAGTCATGTACGGATGTGAGAGATGGGCCATAAAGAAGGCTGAGCACCCAAGAATTAATGCCTTTGAATTGTGGTACTGGAGAACTGTTGAAAGTCCCTTGCACTGCAAGATCAAACTAGTCAATCCTAAAGGAAATCAACCCTGAATAGTTACTGGAAGGGCTAACACTGAAGCTGAAGCTCCAGTACTCTCACCACCTGATGCGAAGAGCCAACTCACTGGAAACGACCAAAAGACCGTGATGCTGCAAAAGACTGAGGGCGAGAGAAGGGGGTGATAAAGGATGAGACGGTTGGATGGCATCACTGACTCAATGGAAATGTAGTTGTTGTTCAGTCACTCAGTCGTATCTGACTCTTTGCGACCCCAGGGACTGCAGCACACCAGGCTTCCCTGTCCTTCGCTATCTCCCGGAGTTTGCTCAAATTCATGTCCATTGAGTGCTCAAATTTGCTCAAATTCATATCCACACACACACACATATCTGAGTCACTTTACTGTACACCTGAAATTAATTCAACATTGTAAATCAATTTTATTTCAATTAATACTTTATTGCTAAAAAATGCTAACCATCAGAGGCTTCAGTAAGTCATAATCTTTTGGCAATAGTATCATAAAAGATCACGGATAACAGATCACATAAGAAATACAATAACAATAAAAAAGTTTAAAATATTAAGATTTATTGAAGTCTGACACAGAGACACAAAGTGAACAAATGTTGGAAAAATTGGCACCAACAGATTTACTTAACACAGAGTTGCAACAAACTTTCAATTTGTAAAACACAAAATATCTTCAAAGCACAATAAAAAGGTATTGGTTGCTTCCCCTCAAGACCAAGTGGCTGACAGGGAGCTGCTGGTTTGCTGTTGCTGCTGCCCAGCATCACTAGTTTCCTACTAAATATCGCTAGCCTGGGAAAAGATCAAAATTCAAAACTGTAAATACAGTTTCTACTTGATTGCTTTTGTACCACTGCAAAGTTGAAAACTCAAATTGAACAATCATAAGTTGGAAACTTTCTGTAATAGATTTTATAACAGTTAGTAAATGAGTTCAGCAAGTTTGCAGAGTACAAAATAAATATGCAAAAATCAACTGCATTTCTAATCTGAAAATGAAATTAAGAAAACAATGCCATTTATGAAGCATCAAAGAGAATGAATTACTTAGTAATGAGTTTAACAAAAGAATTATAAGACTTATCTTCTGAAAACTACAAAACATTGTTGAAAAACCTAAAGATCAACTGTGTAAATGGAAATGACAGCACACAGATCAGAGCAAGTAAGATGCAATACTCCCCAACTGATCTGCTAACTCAAAACAATCTGGCTTCTCTGAAGAAAATGACAAACTACTTCAAAAATTCACATGGAAATTCAATGGACTCAGACTAATAAAAACTATCTTGAAAAAAGAACAAAGTTGAAGGATTCATTCTTCCAAACTTGAAGATTTCACAATGCAACAGACATACTGGCATGATGATAGATATGGCAATAAAGAAGAATTTAGTCTAGAAAAACCCTCACATTTTATAGTCATTTTGTTTTAGATGGGATGCCAAGATAATTCAATGGGGAAAAGTATAGTCTTTTCAACAAATAGTGCTGGGACAACTTAATACCCACACGGAGAAGAAAAAGTTGGACCCATTTTCTTAAATCACATACAAAATGTACTCATATGGCCCATAAACAAAAATACATAAGCTGAAACTCTGAGAAAACATAGGAATAAATATTCAAGACCTTAAGTTCTCAACATGAATGAACAACAAAATAATATGCTGTATTTCATCAAAATATAAAACTTTTCTGATGAAAATTATACCATTTAACAAGCAAAAATAAAACCCAGAGAATGGGAGAAATATTAGAAAAATTACATACCTAGTAAGGAATTTGTACCTAAAATAAAGAACTGCTACAACTGGTTAATAAAAAGACAAACTGGCTTAAAACTAATTTAAAAATAGACAAAGGATCTGGATCTGAATAGACATTTTTTCCCAAAGAACACACACATATTTGTGGCCAAATATGTACACACACACACAAAATTTGATGTCATTAACTACCAGGATAATTTTTAAGTGAACTATCTACATCATACACAGGAGGATGAGAACAATAAAAACACAAACAATAACAAGCATTTGCCAGAATTTGTAGAAACTAAAACCCTCACATATTGCTGGTGGAAATATATAATGGTACAGCAGCTTTGGATAACAGCCTGACAATTCAAGAAATTAAACAAAGAATCATCATTTGACCAAACAATTCTACTATGTATGTAGCCAAGAGAAATACATATACGTACACAAAAACTTGCACATGTTGTTCACAGCACCATTATTCATAATAGTCAAAAAGGAGAAACAATCAAAATGTCCATCAACTGATAAACACATAAATAATACGGGATACACCCATTCTGTGACATATTCTACAGAAATAAAAGGATTAAGATGCTAATAAATACTTCCTCATGTATGAGCTTTGAAAACATTATGCCAAGTGAAAGAAGCCAGTTACAAACGATCATATATTCCATTTATGTGCAATGTACAGGACAGGAAAATGTACAGAGACAGGAAGGAGATCTGTGGCTGCTTAAGTTGGTGGAGGTGGGGGTTGGAAAGAAACGGGGAGAGCCAGCTAAAGGGTATGAGTTCTTCTGAGGTGAGAAAAATGTTCTAAAATTAACTGTGGCGGTGGTTACAAAGCTATAAGAAAATACTAAAAACCACTGAACTGTACAATCTTACATGGGTGAGTTAAAACATGGTAGACGAATTGTAACTCTTTGAAACTGTTTACACTTTAAGACTGCAAATCAGGCAAGGATGTTCCAGGCAGTGCAATAATGCAAAAAAAAAAAAAAAGAAAGAAAAAAAAAAAGAACAGACAAACAACAAAGATGGGAAAAACAGAAAAAACAAATCTTCCCTGTCTGCAGATGACATGGACTGCCTGAGCAAAATATGCTAAACCACCTATAAAAAAGCTCCTAGAATTACTATGTAAGTTTTGCAAGGTCAAAAGCATGATCAAAGTATGAACAAAATCCTATTTCTATATGGAAGTGAAAGTGAAGTGAAAGTGTTAGTTGCCCAGTTGTGTCCAACTCTTCGGGACTGTAGCCCACCAGACTCCTTTGTCCATGGGATTCTCCAGGCAAGAATACTGGAATGGGTAGCCATTTCCTTCTCCAGGGGGTCGTCCCAGTAGGTAATATATTATAGCTCCAAATAGTTTCCCCCAAATTAGACATTCAGGTATAAATATAAAATGCATAGTTATAAATTTATCAAAAGGTGAAAATTCTATATGCTTAAAGCAACAAAACTTTTAAAGACATACTATGTCTAAGGGTTGGAAAGCAGTATAATTAAGATGTCAACTCTCTCCTAATTGATCAACAGATCAATTAAATACAATGCCAAGCAAAATTCCCAAAGGATTTTTTTAATAAAGAGAAACAGATTTCCATCAGTCATTAGGAAAATCCAAGTAAGAACCACAATGAGCTCAAACACACAAGAATGGCTATATTCACACAAATAGACAAGTATTGGCAAGGAAATGGAAAAACTGGATTCCTTACACATTGCTGGCAAAATGTAACACTGCTCTAGGTGCTAGAAATAGTCAAGATACTAAGTAGAAATGAGGCAGGGAGATACCTGCTCTCACGGAATTTTCTTCTAGCTAACAAATAATGAACAGAAATGACTTTTTAAAAAAATATTTATTAAATTATTTGGCTGCACCTGGACTTATAGCTGAGGCACTGCACGATCTTCAGTCTTTGTTGCAGCATTCAGGTTCTTCAGTTGCGACAGGTGAACTCTTAGTTGCAGCATATGGGATCTAGTTACCAGATCAGGGATGGAACCCGGGCCCCTGGTATTGGTAGCGCAGAGTCTTAGCCACTGGACCATCAGAGAAGTCCCCAGAAATGATTTTTGATACTGATAAATGTTAAGCCAAACAGAGAGTATTATAATATTGTAAAAGGTAAACTGGATAAAAGTAATCAGGAATTACTTTTTGAGATTACAACTGAGAAGTCATTCAAAGGATGAGGGTGTATGTGTATGTGTGTATGTATAAAAAAGCTCACCGATTCAATAAGGACTCAAAATTATTTTCTATTTATCATCCGATTAAATAAAATAGCTTTTCTCTCTTTAATAAATACATGTAACTAACCAAGGTATTTTAATCTACAGAAAATGATCACTATTATCATAAACTGATATGCTGTTTATGAGAACCCAAGAAGACTGATTTTAATTGGGCTTGATTTTTTAAACAGTGAAGTAAAAAACACACTCCTATCTTCATTGACCCCATAGGGTATAAAGCACTCAGCATTAAGAACCACAAGCCTAAATGAAAATGTTTCTAGTCTACCTTAATGCCTAAAAACTAATACTAGTTTTTAAGGATCTTGACTCATTTTTTTTCTGTCTTCAAAGGCACAACTTAGTATCTGTCCCACTTTCATCGTCATGTGTATCCCCACTTATTTCCACTTTGTACCTGTTCTATTAACTTCTTTCTTTTACATGACATGTTTTCAGAATGAACATCCTGCTTTGTTTTCATGTAATATCTTTTCTCCTATTGATTGTACAGTTAAAAAGTTATCAATATCTGGTTTAAACAATTACCAACAAGACAATAAATCAACTAGACTTACTTTGTAAAAATTGTTTTTAAAAAATGTAACATATTGGCAAACTAAAATTTTGTAGTGAAAAAAAAAAAAAAAACCACCAAAAGATATCCTTCAAAATTTGGCATCTTAATTCCAAAGTTTCTATATACTATATACAATTAGCAAAATTTACTATTATTCCTCTACCATTTTAATTTTTTCTTTCCAAAGATCAAGCCTAATTTGATACAAGCATAATCATTGTTTATGGTCAAAATATAAGTTTTATTAGCCTTTTAATTATTTAGGTAAATTTAAAATTATCTTTGGCCACAAATACACACTGATTTAATTTGCTAAAAGCCACATTAACTCCTCAATTTCAAGACCAAATAAAAATATTATTGCATTCAACAAACATACAGGGGAATTAAAAATTAATAATCCACAAAGTGAATTATGTCTTAGAAAAGTATCTGGTACCTGCTCCTGCTGCTGCTGCTAAGTCGCTTCAGTCGTGTCCGACTCTGTGCGACCCCACAGATGGCAGCCCAACAGGCTCCCCCGTTCCTGGGATTCTCCAGGCAAGAACACTGGAGTGGGTTGCCATTTCCTTCTCCAATGCATGAGAGTGAAAAGTGAAAGTGAAGTTGCTCAGTCGTGTCCAACTCTTAGCGACCCCATGGACTGCAGCCTACCAGCTACCCTACCATGGGATTTTCCATCTGGTACCTAGTAGGCATTAATTAAAATTTGCTGAATGAATAAACTGTGTGTGAAAAGCACTTACTACAGAACATACTAAAAAAATACTAGTTTCCTGACTGCTTACTCCCCAAGAGCATATTACTCTTTGAAAAAATTATCCACAATAAGGAAGAGTTGATCTTATTGGTTTTTCCCCCTTCCCTATATTTTACTAAGCTTTCCAAGCTGTTAAAAAAAGTTCTACGAATTGTCATTTTTATTACAACTTTAATTAGCAGAAACCTACAGTTTTGTAACCTAAAGTAAACTAATCAAGACTTTAATCACTTTCACTATATGAAACTTTTTGCAAGCATAAACATGTGCTTCTTCAAGCCACTAATGAAGACTAATAAAAAATACAAAATTGCAACTCTGTGGGTTGGCACAATTGTTAGTAGATAAAAAGCAGATGTTAGACATCACCACCCAAGAATCATCACTTGAGTCACATTACCATTGTTACAAGAAGTCTACATACAGTGTTTACATATAACACCCTAAATACTACAGCAATATTCAAGTATAATTACATCCACTTTAGAAAAAAAAGGCAACTGAACTCCAGAAAGGTAAAGTAACTTGCCTATACTTATAGGGTGGGAGAACACGGACAAGGTTCCATGTCAGAGTCATTTAGCTCTAAACCCTCTGCATTTTTCACTATTAAATCACACCTTCACATAATCTATACATAAATTTAAGTCTAGCAATACACACAATCTGGAAGAGATTTTAGCATTCTCAAGATACAAGATGGAGAATGAAATGGCAACCCACTCCAGTCTTGCCTGGAGAATCCCAGGGACGGAGGAGCCTGGTGGGCTGCCGTCTATGGGGTTGCGTAGAGTCGGACACGACTGAAGCAACTTAGCAGCAGCAGCAGCATGACAGAAGAAATGCAGCAAAATTGTGGAGGAAGGGATACTCACTATACTAAATATCCATTCATTCAATCAATGAATTCAATCAATGTTTTTAGGCCCAGTTAGCACAACAGAAAACTATCCAAAAGAAATGAGTGATTGATACATGAAACAACACCAAAAAAATCAAAATGTTATGCTGAGCAAAAGATGTCAGACACAGAAAGAATGCATATTGTACAATTCCATTTGTTCAAATCTCTAAAAACAATTCTAATCTATAGGGACAAAAAGCAGATTAGTGGTTTGTCTATGGCTACAAATAAGGACTGCCTGGAATAATGAACTCTGGGTATGATGGGCATGTTTGTATCTGGACTGTGGTGACGCTTACACAGGTATATAAGTTTGTTAAAACTCTTTGTGGAAAAAAAAAAAAAAAACTTAAATGGATGTGCCTTGTATTACATGTAAACTTCCTTGACAAAGTTGATTTAAAAATATAAATGCCAAGAAAAAACCTGAAATTAAAAAATGGCAGTAGTTCCTACAGATATCAAAATGAATATCTTGCCCTGAGAAGGAGCAAAATCTTAATAGGAGATACATGTATACACATTTTAAATCTTTCTAAAATGTTCAGGCAGCGAATTAACATGCTTTAAAAAAAAATCTTAGTACAATAAACATTTGACAGAAATTAGTTGTGGTAGAACTTGCATCATTAGCTGCCTGGATGTAACTGTCCTGTCCTCTTACTACAAGATTTATTTTCATCCAACTAAAGTTTCCTTACTAAGTTATAGTTTTTCTACAAGGAATTTAAATCACACATGAACCTTCAAATGTTACATATATATTTTTATACTCTACTAACTGCATTACATCTTGCTTCCCAATTTAACAGCTAGTTCTATAGATACAAGGGCTTGTTTCCCTGGTGGCTCAGACTTTAAAGAATCTACCTGCAATGCAGGGGACCTGGGTTTGATTCCTGAGTCGGGAAGATCTCTTGGAGAATCTCCAGTATTCCTGCCTGGAGAATCCCAAGGACCAATAAGCCTGATGGGCTACAGTCCATGGGATCTCAAAGAGTTGGACACAACTGAGCAACTAATACTTTGACTTATTCACTTTCTATAGATATAACAAATGCTTCTTAAACAAACATAGCAGCTACTCTTAGCATAATTCCAAGCCAGAGAAATATGAACTTCTGGCATTCCAAAAAGACATGGTGCTATGATTTTAAACTATGTACTCTAACAGAGGGCCATGAAATCAATTCAGTGAGTCAAAACTAGCATGTTTAAAGACATGATATGTAACAGAAAACACCTGAATGCACCCTGCAGTAAGGAAAATATTTTCTGAGATTTGTTGTTCTTTTTTTCTCTCAGTCATATACAGATGCATAAACACTCAACCTAAATCCACACTACGGATACTGGTTTGAGGCAGCAAAAAAGTGAACGTCTCTAGAAACATGGCAGAGCAAGAATAATAGTGTGATGAAAAAGTAGTAAGCTTTGAAGTAAAAAAAAAAAAAAAAAAAGTTTTTAATCTTAGTTCTGCTACCCATTAGCTATATGAACTTGGAGAAGTGAATTATAGGTTGTCCTATAGAACCTTTACTTAATCAACTATAAAATGAGAGGTATTCAACTAATTTTGTATATATAATAATTGTGAAGAATACAGATAAGATCACTGTACGGAAAGTAAAAGCCAAAGAACTTTTGATGGTTTTATAAAATCTTCCCTGGCTTACCTTTAAATAAGTCATCCATCTACCTTTTCTCCATCTGTCTACCTTTCTCCTTTCTCACCACACCCCAGTCACATACACCTCTTGCAATTTTTCAATCGTAAGACATCAAATCATAAAACCTTTCCCAGGGCATTTGCTCCTGTTTTTGTCCCTTCCTGGAATCCCTTTCTCTTGAACATGCAGAAGATTGCTCCCCGACTCGCATCACCTTCTAGGGGAGGACTTCCGTGAACAGGCAATTTAAATATGCATCCCGTAGATATAGTCCAAAGCTCCAATACTTTGGCCACCTGATGAGAAGAGCTGACTCATCAGAAAAGACTCTGACACTGGGAAAGATTGAGGGCAGGAGGAGAAGGGAGCAACATTAGATGAGATAGTTGGATGGTATCACCAACTCAATGGACATGATTCTGAGCAAACTTTGGGAGATGGTGAAGGACGGGGAAGCCTGCTGCAGTCCATGGGGTCATAAAGAGTCAGACATGACTGAGCGACTGAACAACATATGTTATAGGCTTGATTTGATATCCATGGATGAATTGGAAAATAATAGGTGGTTTGCTAGTGGAGGGTATGCAAAGTACCATCATATGTTTGCTAACTTTATTTCTGTGAGAAATACCAACAACTTTTATTTGCCAGAAGAAATATCAACAACCTCAAATATGTAGAAGACACCACTTTAATGACAGAAAATGAAGAGCAACTAAAGAGCCTCTTGATGAAGGTGAAAGAAGAAAGTGAAAAAGCTGGCTTAATACTCAACATTCAGAAAATTAAGATCATGGCATCCGATCCCATCACTTCACAGCAAATAGATGAGGAAAAAGTGGAAACAGTGGCAGAATTTACTTTCTTAGGTTTCAAAATCACTGTGGATGGTGACTGCAGCCACAAAATTAAAAGACACTTGTTCCTTGGAAGGAAAGCTATGACAAACCCAGACAACATATTGAAAAGCAAAGGCATCACTTTGCCAACAAGTCTGTCTAGTCAAAGATACAGTTTTTCCAGTAGTCATGTACAGATGTGAGAGTTGGACCATAAAGAAGGCTGAGAGCCCAAGAACTGATGCTTTTGAACTGTGGTGCTGCAGAACACTCTTGAGAGTCCCTTGGACAGCAAAGAGATCAAACCAGTCAACCCTAAAGGAACTAAACCCCAAGTATTCATTGAAAGGACTGATGAAGCTCAAATATTCTGGCCATCTGATGGGAAGAGCTGACTCACTGAAAAAGACACTGATGCTGAGAAAGACTGAAGGCAGGAGGAGAAAAGGGTGACAGAGGATGAGATGGTTGGATGGCATCATCAACTCAATGGACATGAATTTGGGCCAACTCCAGGAGATAGTAAAGGACAGGGGAGCCCAGCATGCTGTGGTCTATGGGGCTGCAAAGAGTCAGACAAAACACAGTGACTGAACACACAACTTTGTCTCATATTTGTGTAATAATTATTTACTGAAACTCTTAATCACATTTTGAATAAATATTAGACAGTGGAAAATGTTTATTACATAAATGTTTTTAAAAAATCAGTAGGAATAGCCCAATTTCCCTGTAACAAAATGGGAAGAGTGATTGTCTCTGGATGGTTTTTCTCTTTTTATATACTTCTCCAGATTATCTAAAATTTTCACACTAACTTGTGTTACTTAAATAATAGGGAGTAAACACACACACAAAATGGAGTGCTTTTTAACACACATACAAACACGGTAAGTGGAAACAACAAACAATGTTCCTCTTCAATACACAATCACTTTCCAAATTCATTACTCTGTGATTCACTTTCCTGCTACTGCAGCTACTTAGTACTATTCACTTTCCTTATATGGTATTTATTTTAATGCTCCCAAACGCTAAGTATCCAACAGATCTTTAAAGTTACTCATACACATTACATAACGCAGAGAATATACAACAATTTCAAACTACTGTACTGACTTCTCAATGCTCTTAATCATAACTTACAAATGAATTTCATTTATAGGAAAAAAAACAGCATGATGTTCACAAAAATATGTTTGGCTAACAATGATAAGGAGAAAACATACAGGTTACAGAACCTAGGGGGAAAATATTCTAATTTGAAATCTTTCATCCTTAATGAAGAGGGAATGATGAGAAAGGTAGACTTCCTGTCATATATACGTACACACAGAAAGTATCAGGAATTCAGCATGCAAAAAATATCCAAATATTAACTGGCCTACTCTGAAACACAGCAGAATCATTTTTTCCCCACTCTTCCAACTCCCCAGTACAATAGCCAAATATTTAATTAAATAAAAATAAAGGACAAATCACATAAATACTGAAGTACCACAAGGTACAAGAAGTGAATGAATGAGTAACTGAACCACACAACTTAAGAAACTAGTTTCATTACAACCACTATTAATCAGGACTTTATACTTTCACATGCTTTATAATTTGTCAAACATTTTTGCTTTTAACATCTCAGTTCTCATCAGCAACATTAGGAGGTAAGTGACTAAAAGGTTGAAGTTATCCAATACCAACCTGCACAGGCATAGAGCTAACAAATTCATGGAACCCAGCTAGAACCCATCCTCTGAATCCAAGTGTTGTAGTCTCTTGAAAATAACATATTATCCCTCCATTAAAGATGAGCACATACTCAAACCCTGCTCAACTTCTAGAAAGTAAAAGGTGCTATGTTAAGTATTTCTTCTGAACTTCCTTCTCAGATTTCTGAGATAGGAACCAACACTGCTAAGAACCTATTGTCAGGTGTTTTGCACTATATTTAACCTTCTGCTGCTAAGTCACATCAGTCGTGTCTGACTCTGTGCGACTCCATAGACAGCAGCCCACCAGGCTCCTCTGTCCCTGGGATTCTCCAGGCAAGAACACAGGAGTGGGTTGCCGTTACCTTCTCCGATGCATGCACGCATGCTAAGTCACTGTAGTCGTATCTGACTCGGTGCGACCCTACGGACAGAAGCCCACCAGGTTCCTCTGTCCCTGGGATTCTCTAGGCAAGAATACTGGAGTGGCGTATTTCTACTTTATTGACTATGCCAAAGTCTTTGACTCTGTGGATCACAATAAACTGTGGAAAATTCTTCAAGAGATGGGAATGCCAGACCACCTGACCTGCCTCTTTGAGAAACCTCTATGCAGGTCAGGAAGCAACAGTTAGAACTGGACATGGAACAACAGACTGGTTCCAAATAGGAAAAGGAGTACGTCAAGGCTGTATATTGTCACCCTGCTTATTTAACTTCTATGCAGAGTACATCATGAGAAACGCTGGGCTGGAAGAAGCACAAGCTGGAATCAAGAGTGCCGGGAGAAATATCAATCACCTCTGATATGCAGATGACACCACCCTTATGGCAGAAAGTGAAGAGGAACTCAAAAGCCTCTTGATGAAAGTGAAAGTGGAGAGTGAAAAAGTTGGCTTAAAGCTCAACATTCAGAAAACGAAGATCATGGCATCTGATCCCATCACTTCATGGCAAATAGATGGGGAAACAGTGGAAACAGTATCAGACTTTATTTTGGGGGGCTCCAAAATCATTACAGATGGTGATCGCAGCCATGAAATTAAAAGAGCGCTTACTCCTTGGAAGGAAAGTTATGACCAACCTAGACAGCATATTCAAAAGCAGAGACATTACTTTGCCAACAAAGGTCCATCTAGTCAAGGCTATAGTTTTTCCAGTGGGCATGTATGGATGTGAGAGATGGACTGTGAAGAAAGCTCAGCACCAAAGAATTGATGCTTTTGAACTGTAGTGTTGGAGAAGACTCTTGAGAGTCCCTTGGACTGCAAGGAGATCCAACCAGTCCATCCTAAAGGAGATCAGTCCTGGGTGTTCACTGGAAGGACTGATGCTAAAGCTGAAACTCCAATACTTTGGCCACCTCATGCAAAGAGTTGACTCACTGGAAAAGACCCTGATGCTGGAAGGGATTGGGGGCAGGAGGAGAAGGGGACGACAGAGGATGAGATGGCTGGATGGCATCACCGACTCGATGGACATGAGTTTGAGTGAACTCCAGGAGTTGGTGATGGACAGGGAGGCCTGGCATGCTGCGATTCATGGGGTCACAAAGAGTCGGACATGAGTGAGCGACTGAACTGAACTGTGCCATTTCCTCCTCCATTTAACCTTCTAAATAAGTCTAAAAGAAGATATTTTATTCATTTTAAGGAGATGAAAACTGAAGCACAGCGAAGAAACTTGTTGTGCTGCTGCTAAGTCACTTCAGTCGTGTCCGACTCTGTGCGACCCCATAGACCGAAGCCCACCAGGCTCCCCACCCCTGTCCCTGGGATTCTCCAGGCAAGAACACTGGAGTGGGTTGCCATTTCCTTCTCCAATGCATGAAAGTGAAAAGTGAAAGGCTCAGTCGTGTCCAACTCTTAGCGACCCATTAACTGCAGCCTACCAGGCTCCTCCGTCCATGGGATTTTCCAGGCAAGAGTACTGGAGTGGGGTGCCATCACCTTCTCCGTGTTATAGATACCCTGACATAATTCAAGTCCTAAGTGGTAGACACAGTATGAGTCCTAACTCAGTGCTCTCCCTGTTAAGACTTATCCCATTTGCTGCTGCTGCTGCTAAGTCGCTTCAGTCGTGTCCGACTCTGTGCGACCCCATGGACGGCAGCCTACCAGGCTCCTCTGCCCATGGGATTTTCCAGGCAAGAGTACTGGAGTGGGGTGCCACTGCCTTCTCCAGGCACATAATAGGTATTTAATAATTTCTTTTGCTAAATGGGATTGGAGAAGGCAGTGGCACCCCACTCCAGTACTCTTGCCTCGAAAATCCCATGGGCAGAGGAGCCTGGTAGGCTGCCATCCATGGGGTCACAAAGAGTCGGCCACGACTGAGCGACTTCACTGTCACTTTTCACTTTCCTGCACTGGAGAAGGAAATGGCAACCCACTCCAGTGTTCCTGCCTGGAGAATCCCAGGGACGGGGGAGCCTGGTGGGCTGCCGTCTATGGGGTCGCACAGAGTCGGACACGACTGAAATGACTTAGCATAGCATAGCATAGCATAGCATATTATGTGCCATGCACCGTGCAAATGTGTCAGACACAGAAATGCTAAGATGGATCTATGTTACTCCAAGTATTACATATGACCCTTAACACAATGTCATCTAAACAAATTTCTTGGTAGGAAAAACATGTAAGAACAAAACTGCACTCTTCTAGTTTACATTTATGAATTCAATACAAAAAGAGCATAGAGCACTCTATGAAATAAATTGTGGCTAATTCTCATTTGCTTCAGAAGCATATCTTTAACTTGCAACCTCACTCCAAAAAACAAACAAAAAACCCCACAAGAGCCTTTATGCATTATATCAACCTCTGAGGTAAATACAGTTTACCTATCCACATTTTCCCAATGAGAAACCTGAAGTTTAGACAGGATAAGTCACACAGCTAATTTAAAACATAACTGCTGATTCCAATTCAGGCTGGTGAGTACCAGAGACTTCAACAAAATCATGTAAAATTCCAGCACAATATAACTCTCTTTAATAGGAAATAGTTAAAATCAGTTCCATTTTATTCAGTCAAAAACTCAACAACAATTAGGCAACTTGGGCAGCTGCAGGTCATCATGCAGAATAACATACTTCTGCTATGGAAAAAAAATAAAAAGGTACACGGTGTATCCATCAAAGTAGTAATTTGCTCAAATTGCATTCTTAGGGAATCTTTTTTATTTAAAAACAGTTCATTTGGGCTCTTTTTTAAATGTCAGAATTAATAATGTTAGCTACCTAAAATAAATTCATAATTTATGTACAGTATTTTGAAAAACACACACATTAGCATTGCAAAATAGGTACTGCTAGAAATACAATATAGGTGTAAGTTCCTAAGAATGATTATATCACTAATTTAGACTTTTTTAGTATTTTAATTTACTGAAATAATGTTAAATGTTATGCCTGTAAACAGAATCAAATAACAACATTCAAATTCTGCCTGCCCTAGAACTTACATAACAAATCCTATTCCATTCATTAACATAAAATTTTTCATTATGGACACTGGTTTATATATTTATAACAAGTTGTCTGGAAAATAACAGACTACAGAATTTCAAAGTTGTTAATAATTAAAAAAATCCTGCCAATATAAATACAGAATACGTTGTATTTAACAGAGGAAAAAAAATCCTTCAAAAGCTTCAGAAATACACTGAAACATCAAGTCTGTAATTTAATTACAAATCACCTGTGGAATCTAAAATTTCTCCCTGAAGTACAAATCTGATTTTCACTCACATTGTTCAAAAAAACTGGTTAATTATTCCTCATCATGTAAAAAAAAAAATCTCACACTATGGAAAATTCATTCCTTCAGTCAACTTCTCATGAGGTCCAAAGATTCAATCAAGTACTACAGATTACTCTGTCATTCTCTAAATCCAGTCTATCCTTCCAGACTTTTTGTATTTGCAGTGCTGATTCCGTATCCCCCTCCCCCACCTAACTGAACCACCAAATCACCCTTCAGAACCCAGTTCAAACATCACTGACCTGAAACCAACTCTTTCCTTTCCTCAGACAAGGTTGTTCTACTCTAGCATGTATCCACAGCATTCATCACAAAACTGAACTTCAAGAATTAATTTATTGCACCTGTAACAGTTCATGGCACATGGTAATATTTATTGCACTGAACAAGGAAATCTAAGTAAATGTTAAAATCATTACTGATTAGTTTCTAAGAAAAGTCTATCAAAATACTGCAAAGTCAGAATCTCTTAAATGTTTTGATTACCCTATGCAAACACAAAGTTTTAAGTTTGTTCTCCTTTATAATTTTCCACTAATACACAGAGATACCCCTCATTCCACCAGATCCAGAAAACATTATCATGACCTCTTACATGAACAGTAATTCCTCCTCTCTATAATTCTTCATAAAACATAAACTACTGGGTCTATCAAAACGTTTTCAGCAGTTGGAAGACAAAGATTTACGTCTGAATCATTTCTTTTTCCCTTTCGAGTTTGCCCCTATTTATGCAGAAAGCACTAAGTAACTACTGATGAAATTCCTTGTTTTCATCAAACATGAAAAACTTGACTCCATTTCAGGGTCTTCTTTCTGCACGGAAAAATATTACCCAGATTTTTGCATGGCTGTCTCCTTTCTCACTTTCTGTTCAAAAGCTACCGCCAGAGAGGTCTTCCCCTCATTACCCTACTTACTTAAAATAGTCTCCTCCTTCCATCCATAACCAATTGCTGTAACTGTACCCCCTTTATCTTCTTCTTCATAATTGCCATCCTCTGAAGTTGTGTTTGTTTACTGTGTCTCCCCACCTAAGATGTTAGTTCCACGAAGGCAGAGACTTGTCCTGTTCACCATCATATATACCCAGCACTTACTGTAATATGTAGAAGAGAATAAACACTCAAATTATTAAAGGGTTTAGTTGAAAATGTCTACTCAAAAACAAGCAAATACTATGAGAGAAGACAAAGTCTTGATTTTTTAAAAATACATAATCGTAGGTTGGAAGTGACTCTACATCAAGTTCAGAGGTTTTCAAACTATGTTTGAAACATCTTAATACAATCAGAGGTCAAATTTCCTGAAGCGCTGGACTATGTATAACTATTCTACACATATGTGTCTATTTTAGGATGTGTGACTCATAAACATACAAAACAGAACACAAAAGTGCATCAAGTATCAAATTTAAAATTTGGTGACTGTAATCTGCTCTGTCAGGTTAAATAGTTTTGCTACAGACCTCAAAGATTGACCTGGCATGTCAGTAAATATATGTACAATTTCTCTTAAGTGTGCATAGATTAGAAAAGTTCTATGGCTCTGAAATTCTTCTAACGTAAGGCCAGACATGCTCAGTCATAAAATTATAAAAACAATACCCTTAAAGCACTATTTTGTGTACTACTAAATCAAGACAAAGTTCAACACATGATCTCCTCAAAAAATAACTGTGCAATAGTAAGTAAACTTGTAAAATGTGGTGTCTGTGATACAGTATTATTACTTACTCTCATTATAACACAGGATTATCATTAAAAGTTTTGGTGCCTCTTGAATTTGTTTATCATTTTTTAAAATGTGAGCAGCTATGGTGTTCTGCCAAAAAGTCACTTGAAACACAAATTTCCTAATACTTCTCTTTCAAATTTCCATATTAAATGATCCTGAATCTTAAGGATGATCAGTTAAAAACAAACCTTCTACTTACACCTACTTGATTTGATAAATCAGGATTTTCCCTATAGAGCAGCATTAAATTGAGAGAGACATTAGATGCTAGGTTCAATCTAAGGATAAAATGGCCTTCAAAATTCCCAATTACTAATTTTCATGCTAATCAAAACACATTGACTGTTCTATCTTTAAGTTAATGTTAAAATTTAACCTTTTATTAAAAAGTTTAAACTTATTTTAACTTAACATTAAAATGACACTATAAAATTATAGTGGTGTATTATGAAAGTGCTTTGCAGACTACCAAGTATTGTTTTTTTTACGTACATTATTAAGTAGTAAAACAAAGTCAAAAGGAATGAGGTCCTTTGAACAGCATGGTAAACTTAGTGATTATCATTATTTTACCAACCTATGAAGGACTCTTACAAACAGAAGATTAAGTACAAAATTTGTATGAATAGCATCATAATCTATAATGTAAAAAGTTAATATAAAAACACATTCTTGCCAGATATGACACAAAACCAAATGTTCCTCTCCCAAACACACTGTATTATTAATACTTGATCAGTCATTACATTTTGTCCAGATGTTGATACAAAATGGTTATGTTTCAACACCCAAAAATATAAATGGAAAATGATATATCAATATGTTTGAAAACAGGCAAATCTATTCAGTTACCTAAACTGCCAGAACACAAATTTTTCTCTTATTTTATCATTTCTTGGCAAAGTAAATATGTACTGTGTATGCATTCTCATCTACTTTCACATAAGGAAAGACATTTCAATTCAGTAAAAGCACAGAAAAATTTGGTGTTCCAAGTACTAGAACAAATTCTCTCTGTATCTTTCATAGCTTTTTGTCATTAAAAAGTCAATGAAAAATATATAGGCAAATGAGGCATTTCTAAGATCTTAAGTCAAATGTTAACATCTCCAGTAAATGCAGTTCTGGAAGTCATTTACTGTTTTTATTTCTATAGCTCAAAAAATGAACACAAAATTGGTGCACAATCTCTTATTCAAACCCTTAAAGGCCAGATATTTCTCAGAACTGGAATTTGTCAGATTTTAGAAAGTTAAGATAGCATATCATGACCTAAAACCTCACAGGGTGGTCTAGGCAGCACTTGCAATCAAATACATTAATATTTCTACATAAAAATGAAAAATCAGGTTAAGTCAGATAACACTATGATTAGGCTACTAATTTCAGTTGGAATTTGCCATCATGTTTGCTTTTTAAAAAAAGTCCTTTAGAGCTTTTTGAAATTTAGACAGCCAATAAAAATACATTAAATCATCTCACCCAATTTTCATAAGGAGAACGGTATTCAAAAACTACAGAACTCTTACTTTTTACTAGGCACTGGGCCAGGCATTAGGAATAAAAAGGTGGAGAAAGGCAAGGACATAGAATCTAACTTCAAAAAGCCCAAATCCAACAGTATCTCATGGTTAAGCAACTGTAAATATATATTATGGGGTAAATACAAAATATCTCCTTCATGCACTGACCTTAATCATACAATACAGCAAGAAATGTAGACCTAGATACTGCCAGAAACATTCTGCTACTTTTTTAAGTCCTGTTCTTACTCCACACGCATTTCTCTACGAAGCTTGTTATAGTTTCCCATAGGTTATTACGAAGCAAAACTGTAAGAAACAATTCAAGGAAGTAAAGGAATACAGGATGCCCTTCTTCCCCATCCCCTTTTCTAATCTTCTTCCAAGGTGTGGACTGGGAAACAGCACAATGACACCACTAAGTGTCAAGTGACAATCTGGCACCAGTTCAGTTTATTGCATATTTATTGATAACCAAGTATCAATCACTTAGAAGGTGCTAGAAATGTAAATGTAAGTAAGACAAAGCCCTACCAGAAGGTACTAGAAATGTAAATGTAAGTAAGACAAAGCCCTACCTCTCAGGTGCTTCCAACCCAGCGGAGGTTATTATGGATGGTGGGGATGGACAGTAAATTACAATACAGTGTGATACACTCAATGATAGAAATCTGAGGAATAAAGGCAGTACAGCAGAAGGATTTGGGAAATCAGGAAAAGATTTCATTAAGAAAGTGACACTATAGGTTCATTAAGACAGTGGCACTATGTAGTTCTGAAAAATAAAGTTTGTCAAACAACTGAGAAGTGATGGTAAAAATATCACCACCACTACCCCATTCAAGCCCCACATAAAAACATAAGCATGAAAGGAAAAAAAAAAAGCATGCGGGATTTGGGGGGGGGGCGGTGTGTGAGGGTAGGGGGGATACCTTCAGGGTAACTGGCAAATATGTCCAAAATATCAAGCTTTATCTAAACAGACTTAGATTCCCCAGTCTAAACATATACAAACCATTAAAGTGTATCCAGGAAAAAAATTTTTTTTCTTAGATAATTTATTTTGCATCTCATGATTATATAAGCTATGAGGTCTTACCAAAAACAAAACACTATAAAACATTTTATTAATTCACAGTACAGCATACCCCCAAGCAATAATATCAAGAGATTATCATCTGTATTTCAGAGAACTATCAGAAAAAATAAACCACTAAGAATTCTTTTTTCCAGGTCATTTCTAATAATACAGACAAAGTAAATAAATAAACAAGCCATATCAGCACTAGCCGTTATCAGACTTGTCACAAGAGGAGTTTTAAGAGTTTAAAAAAGGATGTCAAACAGAAAAGCTAAGGCAAAGAGGAAAAAAAAAATATATATATATATATATAAAAGTTAAAGAAAGCAAGGTAAAACCAAGAAATAAAAAACCAAGGTAAAAATTATATAATAATTTTTACAACTCATTAGTCAGTTCTATTTGTTTTCAAAAGTAGACTTCCTAAACAGACACCAATTTTAGTATAGATATTTCAAAAAAAATCTAGTAAAATTCACAAGGAAATTCTACTCCTTTAAGTATTTGGGGTAGAAATCATCCATAGTTAAGGAAGAACAATCACACCTATCATCAACCAGAATGATTCCTTTGTTATCAATACTATGGTATCAGTAGTGTGTGTGATTCTATTCCAACATTACCGTGCGACTCAGTTTAACTCTGCCTCTAAAGCTGCCCTACCTGGTACCTTGGTTTCTTTTGCTTCTTTGTGTCACAACATCTAGTAGAAGTCTAAGTAACAAATAAAATCTTAGTAGTATCTTATCCTAAGATTGTATCACTATTTGCGTAAGTTGTTCTCAAATGCCTAATAAGCAAGTACATGGAAAGTTTGCTTTTAAATATGTAATTTTAATAGAATGAACTTTCTACAGTTAAAAATGTTAAGACAAAAAATAGTTTAACACAGCTTTTAAAAGCAAAAAAAAAAGTTGACTTATTTTTATCAATCTATTAATGTCTAGTATTATTTCATATGTAAATATGAAGCATACTTTTTCTTTTCCCAATTAGAAAATCTTATGAACCATATTTGTGAATGAAAAGGTAAACATATAATTTCCCAGAGGTTGCAAAAGATTCTGCAAAGGTCTTTCAAAACACAAATACTTTTAATACCAGTATCTACTGAAGAGATTAAAAACCAAAACAACTGGGTTAGAAGCACTTCTAATAAAATCTACTCATAAATCTAAGTATTTAATTACTTTTGAACAAAGAATTTTCAGATTATAACTAACTGTGAAGTATCTCTGAGAAGTCAAAGAGTAAATTAAATATCTAAAGTTATTAAGTAAAAACATAAGTAACTAGCTCTCTTGGGGAGGAATATCATTCTGAACTTTATCTTCAAGATCAAGTAATTCGAAATGGAAGGGAACATAAATCACTCATGCATTACGCCCTCATTTTTCTGCCACAAAAATTTACTTTAAAACTAAAGGATTCCAGAAACTAAAAATCTTTAAAAGGTTGTATCTGTTGGTTGGTTAAATATATAAGCAATTCTAATTCCCCAAGAGTATCAGATTAGGTTACAGATATCTTTATACCGTATACTTATAATAAAAAGAGTTCTGCCAAAAAACGATGCTCACATTATTTTTATTGATGCAGCATTAATCAAGATGCCAAAATGTGAGTTTCTCAATTTCTATCTAAAATACAAAGTAATCACAGAAGTCACTGTACTTCAAGCCCTCAAGTGGGGGAAAAAATGAGAGAAAAGAACCTTTGTAAAATTAAATAAGGATCTTACAAAGTCAAGAAACAAGTGGAGCACAAGTTCTTTTCTTTTTACATGTATCTTGTATTTTTCCTTTAGGTTTAATATTACACAAGAACTACAAACTGAAGAGATGTTCAACATGACAAAGTTAACTAAAGATCTTGATCCACTAAGGAGTATTTCAGGAAAAGAGATCTGAATGTACACATCAAACTGTCTGAATGCAGCCATTTAGTCATTTCAGGCCACTGCGATCTTAACCAACTCCTTACACCTAGGATAAAGTTATCTTCCAAAGTTGCAAGAAAGACGTGTTCACTGGTAACACGTTTGAGAACCTGTCAAATATACTAAGTATTTCCAAACAACATAAACCCGGTATGTAAACAAATATTTTCAAATTTCTATGCCCTGCCTCCATATTTATTACTTCCACTTAAGTTGTTTTAAGGGGCAAATAAAGCTGCACTTACGATTCCAGAGGTCTAGAAATTCCTAATATCAAGCATGACAGAAAATTTGTTCAGCTTTGAACTCTAAATTCAAGCAAGGCCTCCCTCGTGACAGATTCTAACTAGGTACTTCCTACCATTTCACCAAGAATCTAAGGGTTGCTATCAATGTATTTAATTGTTAGAAAACGACTAGAAGATTAAGAAAGGAGTAGAATTCTCTGACCAAGAGTTTTATGAAACAAAATGTATTGCATTCGGTCTTCTGGATGTTAAAAACTGAAGGCATCTGCTCGGATTCTAAGGGAGTTGATGCTTAGCTTCCTTTCGAGAGGGTGGCACCCGTATGTAAGACTTTTATGGTTGTAATATCGTACCCACAGGGCCTGGAATAAACGCAAATTTTAAGACCTTGGAAATGTTCTCATTAAAAACAAAAACAAAAAAACTCATATTCGCTAAGGACCACAGTTAGCAGGAGTTAGAGGCTTTCTCTCCTAAACGGACCACAGCCTCAACTAAGAACTAAGTTTTAACCCTACTCACTTCTTCCGTGAAACTTTTCAGTTAGACTCAAGACAGCAAAAGGTGGAGAGGCCCCGGCGGAAGTAGAAACCCAGGGCTAGCAACTTCACAGACCGAGGCGTTTCGGGTTCCTCCGCCGCCCCAGGACTCTCCGGACTCAGTCACTACCACACTACGGAAGCTTCACCCTCTGGGTGCGGAAGCAGAGGAAGCATCACAGTTGCACTCCTCCTTCCACCATACACAGCCTTCGGTACCCCAGGGCCTGGCAGCTCCTGAGACCCGTTAGCCAGTCCAGGGTCCCCCATCTTTCACATATACATACACAGAAACACAGACAAGTTGCAGATGATGTACGTGTATTGAGAGAATGTGAAATGCCAAAGACCGGGGCAACTGCTGGGAAGGCGGCAGCGCCGTCTAAAGCGGGCCCGGGGTCCTTGGCCACCGCCGCTGTCGCCTTCTCTTCTTCCCCAAGAAGCAGCGCGACGGAGGCTTCTCCGTGCTGGCGGGAGCCCGGGGGAGAGGAGTCTGGGGGAAGCCCCAGCGCCAGCCGAAGGGACCGGGCCTAGGATCCAGAACTGCCGCTGCAGCTACCCGACTACAGCGACGCTTTACGTCCCGTCCACCACCCTCCCCATACACACCCCCTCCCTCCCTCCACCGCCACCACCCCCCCTTCCCCGCCCGCTCCGCTCTCCCTCTCTCGATTGGAGCCGAGACAAAAGCAACGGGAAGCGGCGGGCCGGGACGCTGCCCGCGGACCCCGGGCGCGACCGGCCCGGCCCCGAGGCATTCCCCCGCCTTGCGAGGGCCCCGAATCCGCCGCTCCCGCCGCGCGCCCCGCTGCCAGACTTCCGAAATTTTGCCAAAAACTCACCGCATGAATTTTCTTGTCCCGCGGATCCAAGATGGCGACGTATCCACCGCGGAGGCTGCTGGGAGCAAGACCTTTACCCTCTGACCCCCGCCGTGACCCCCGCCGTTCCGACTTCCCTCCTGGCGGCGGCGGCGGAAGAGGGGAGCGGCGATTGCGGACCGGACAGAGTTGGCGGGTGGGTAGTCTGCTTCTCACGCGTTGGAGAGGGGACTCGGAGGGGCCCTTCACCCCCTCGCTTTCCTCCTCGCGGCCCCCACCTTCTCTCTCACCGACTCACCGGGAGGCTCGTAGCTACTCTGCAGCCGTTACAGCGAGTAGGAGCTCTGCTGCCACAGGCTCCCCTGGGTTGCTTCGCGCGGGCCACGGGCCCTAGGTCCGGGGAGGATCGCGGGGTCCAGGGGCGGGGAATGGTGAGGTGGCGTCGGTCCGCCCTTCCCGGGGACTCGGAACGTGTTTGTGTTTGTGTTCAGCCCTTCGTTCGCCCCACCCCCACCCCCGTCGTCTGCCTCGTACCGGCCTTCCCTCCCTCTGCTCCCTGAAACGCATCTGATCGCTGTCCAGTTTTCTTCCTTCAGACCCCAAAACCTCCGGTGCTTGTGCACGCACTTCAGGGACCAGCAGCACGTCACCATCACTTTTTGAGAAGTGAGTGATCGTCAGCCGAAACCGTTGGTATTTTAACTCATCACGCTTCCTATTTTTTTTTTTTTTAACTTGTTGGGAGGGAGCATATTGGGGAGGGGGCAGGTTTTTGAAACTCTGTTGGGTGAGCTTTCCTGAATCAGATTTATAGCATTTTCTCACTTTCACTCCCCAATGCCCACGTAAGCTGGAGTGACTGCCTGGGCTATCAGCAAGACCATCTGAAATTACGGTGGCTTTTTTGGAAACTTGAGCAGAGTCTCTGCCTCCCAGAAAAATAATTGTTACTCAAAGTAAAATTAGTTTTATTTTCTTTGAAATAATAACTCTCTCTCTGTTCGTTTGTATATTGCTCAACTTTTCCCTTTTGCTTGATATTTTTGAACCTGAAAAAGAGCATTTGCATGTGTATTAGTAATCGTATGGTTGCATAAAGTGAAAATTGTTACTTCCTTTCTAGTTGAGTAATAGAATTTACTAATGTAAAGTACACTTCATTTGGGGTAAATAAAGTTTCTACTTCCCATGTTTCTTTTATAAAATCATCCTTCCAAAAACTGGCTGTAATCCAATTTAAAATTTATAACTGAAGGGAAAGGGACATATGTCAGTCAAAAATAGAAGGAAAAATAAGAATACTGTGAAATTATAGATGACTTCTATGTTCATAAGATACCAAGTATTTCGATGAATTAGTAGATGCTGTGTGAATTTATTTAAACACTTAGATGATGCTGATGTAGCCAGTAGAAAATGTTTTGCCTGGTTGTTAGTTTTATTAAACATTCTGCTTCATTGTGTTCTTTTTTACTTTAGGAAAATTCAAGAAGGAGCAAATCTTCTTATGTCCTTCCCTCCCTTTTTCCTCCCTTTCCCCCAACAGTTCCTTCCTGCCTCATCATCTTTCTCTTCAACTGTGTAAGATGGTGTGTTAAAAGATTAAATACCTTTAAGTATATGTGATACACATTAATACATATATCTGTGTATTACTGAGCTTTTTAATTTAGCTATTAATAAATTGAAAGTCTAACTGATATTTGGAATTGTAAGATAAAATGAGAAAAGTTGGAGGATATGTGTATGGTAACATCAAGTATCAGTTTGATTTATATACCAAATGTTGTTTAGTTGCTAAGTCGTATCTGATTCTTTTGTGATCCCAGGGACTGTAGCCTGTCAGGCTTCTCTGTCCATGGGATTTCCCAGGCAGGAATACTGGAGTGGGTTCCCATTTCCTTCTCCAGGGGATCTTCCTGACTCAGGGATCGAATCCACATCTCCTAAATGGGCAGGCTGATTCTTTACCACTGAGCCACCAGGGAAGCCCAGTAAAGAGCATGTGTGTGCACATACACACATGCATAGGACTTTGTTAAAGCCAAAAAATGACGCTTATTTGTATCATCTCATGTTTACTCAAAGCACAAGTTTTAAATTGTATAAACTTTGGGTGAAATTGAAGAAATCACTTACAAAAGGAGACAGGTCTAATTTGAGGGTTTTATTACCTTGGATATTTTACTGGGAAAGATAGAACAGCAGACATTTTCATCTTAAATGTGTATGGTAGCAGTGTTAGGGGAAAATACCTTGATACTATTGTTTTCTTGAGAACATATTTGTTGATGATAAATCTGCTTTAATCCTTGCTGAAGAACAAGTTTAAAATTGTTCTATTAGTGCTGTCCAATCTTTTATATTGGTAAATCTGTAAAATTTATGTAATACCTACCTTAGGGGTCAGTTCTAGATATTAAACAAGCCAACATTTGCCAAGGGCTTGTATTTATGGCTTTCTAATAAGCACTCTAAGTGGTACATTTTTAACATTGACTCTTGCTTCCAAAAGTTTGTCTTTATTGCTAACGTTGATAAATTCTGCCCATTTGATAGGTTGTGAGGTGGTGTTTTTTTTTAAGCTATTCACTCTGATAGACTGTCTTACTTGAAAACTAGCCCATACTGAGTGTGTGTTTTGTGTGTTTTTGAAATGTAAGGTGCATCTTATAGAAAAATTGCCAATTTGGATTGAGAAGAAAATTCCTTAGGGAAGAATGCATGTATGCATGCTAAGTTGCTTCAGTCGTGTCCAACTCTTTGATCCCATAGACTGTAGCCTGTGAGTCGTCTTTGTCCATTGGATTCTCCAGGCAAGAATACTGGAGGGGCTGCCATGCCCTCCTCTAGGAGATCTTCCGACCCAGGAACTGAATCTATGTCACCCAGGAACTGAATCCATGATACCCAGGAACTAAATCTATGTCACCCAAGAACTGAATCCATGTATCCTGTCTTGCCTCCTGCATTGGCAAGTAGATTTTTTAACCCCTCGTGCCATCTGGGAAACCCAAGGGAAGAATGACTT
This sequence comes from Bos mutus, assembly GCF_027580195.1. Taxonomy (NCBI): domain Eukaryota; kingdom Metazoa; phylum Chordata; class Mammalia; order Artiodactyla; family Bovidae; genus Bos; species Bos mutus. The sequence goes on along the minus strand of NC_091621.1, from coordinate 29,116,982 downwards.
TATACATGACCATTAATAGTTGTCCCTCATAGCTCAGTTGGTAAAGAATCTGCCTGCAATGTAGGAGACCCTGGTTTGATTGCTGGATTGGGAAGATCCGCTGGAGAAGGAATAGGCTACCCACTCCAGTATTCTTGGGCTTACCTTGTGGCTCAGCTGATAAAGAATATGCCCGCAATGTGGGAGACCTGGGTTCAATCCCTGGGTTTGGGAGATCCCCTGGAGAAGGGAAAGGCTACCCACTTCAGTCTTCTGGCCTGGAGAATTCCATGGATTGTATAGTCCATGGGGTCGCAAAGAGTCGGACACAACTGAGCAACTTTTTCACTTTCACATTAATAGTTTTAGAAAAGGGAGACCTCCCATTGTTTAAAAGGTATAGACATTACTGAAAGTCTTACCATGGCAAAAAAATAAAGAAAAAAGACGTGTATCTCAAAATTAACATGTGCTGAAACAAAACATTTGAATCCAAACTTTTCCTGTAGTCTTAACCAATTTCCACAAACAATACTCCCAACAGTTCAGTCACTTGCTCAGGTGAAATAGTAGGAATCTTTGATTCCTCTCACTCTATTTATCAGTCAGTATCATCAGCTCTTCCTTGTATTTATTGGGCCTTCAACCACATCACATCTGATGCTACCACCCTGTCCAAGCCACCATCATCACTTAGACAGCAAAATCCAACTATTTCTGATTCCATTTTTCCTTGTACTTTTAAACCATTCTCTAGAAACCAGCCAGAGTGACCATTTTAAAAAACTTGATTTGATTATGTTACTTTGTTTAAAAGCCTCCAGTGATTTCCCTGAAATAGAATAAAGTCCAATTTCCTTACCATGGCCTTTAAAATTACATAATCTGACTAATTCTCCAAACTCATCTTATCCTCACCCTTCTCATTGCCTCCTTTCTGTTTCTGTCCTGTACCAAGCTTTTTCCAGTCTGTAGCAGACAAAGACTGTTGTCCCCTAAAATTTCTTTTCTTTTTTTTTTCTATAGTAATAGACATGGACGTATGGGCATCCAGAATAAAGACTATTTTCTAGCCTCGTGTAGCTGTGTGGTAGTTCTGGCCAATAGAGTATAAGCAGGTGTATGTGACTCCCTTCCAAAACCGTTCTTAAAAGATAGCTGCTGCACACCTTCAGTGCTTTCCTTTCTTTTTATATCTTGCATCCTGGAATATAGATGTGACAGCCATTTGACATACGCAAGCTCCCTTTTCCTGGAGGGGTGGCAGGACCTCAGCTGGGTGAAAATGTGGGTCCTTGAGATCTTTGTAGAGTAGTGTATCAGTCCTCCTTATGTACAGGTACTGATGTGAGGAAAATGTAAACTTTTATCTTGCTAGAGCCACTATTTCAGTTCAGTCACTCAGTCGTGTCCAACTCTTTGCGACCCCATGGACTGTAGCACTCCAGGCTTCCCTGTCCATCACCAATTCTCCGAGCTTGCTCAAACTCATATCCATCGAGTCAGTGAGGCCGTCCAACAATCTCATTTTCTGTGGTCCCTTTCTGTCTCCAATATTTCCCAGCATCAGGGTCTTTTCTAAAGAGTTAGTTCTTCACATCAGGTGGCCAAAGTATTGGAATTTCAGCTTCAGCATCAGTCCTTCCAATGAATATTCAGGACTCATTTCCTTTAGGATGCACTGGTTGGATCTCCTTGCAGTCCAAGGGACTCTCAAGAGTCTTCTCCAACACCACAGTTCAGAAGCCACTGTTTAGGGCATCTTATTCTCAGTTGAACTGATACTCTATCTCAAAACCTGTGCACTTCCAATTTTTTTCTGCCTGAGGTGTGTTTTCTCTATGTCTGTATGGCTAACTCATCAGCTTTTAATTCAGGTTTCATTTCTGACCAGCATTCCCTGGCCTCGTATCTAAAGTAGCTCCTTTTCCCATTTTTCTCACACATTGCCCTCTGTTTTCATAACAGCATTTGTAATTGTATCATTATCTTCTTTATTACTGCTTATCTGTTTCCTTTCACCCTGTTAAAAATGTAAGTTCTGTGGGAGCAGAGGCTATTTCTGTATTGTTCACTGCTTTATTCTCTTAACAGTATGCATTACATAAGTACTGTTGAATGAATGAAACAGTGAATAAAATTCATTGAATGAATGAAATAGGTCCCTATCCAAGATTAGGTAGATTTTTAAAAAATAGATGTCATAAATTTTCCTTCACAGGTAATGTATAAAATCCAAGATAGGAAGCAGCTAGGAGAAATAGTCTAAATTAATGGTATAGGCCCTTAATAATAAAGATATATGCCTTTTTTCTGGTATACATAATAAGGTTGGGCATCCCTGGTGGCTCAGATGGTAAATAGTGTGCCTGCAATGCGGGAGACCTGAGTTCAATCCCTGGGTCGGGAAGATCCCCTGGATAAGGAAATGGCAACCCACTCCAGCGTTCTTGCCTGGAAAATCCTATGGACAGAGGAACCTGGCAGGCTCTATAGTCCATGGGGTTGCAAAGAGTCGGACACAACTGAGTGACTAACACTAATAAGGTTATTACAGAAAAAGCTTAGGTGGTGAACCACACTGGCAAATCAAAAAGCACTGCAAAATAATAATCTGGGGCAGAAGCTCCCACTACATAGTGGTCTGATTTACTCTGTAACTTACTGGACCTTAGATTCTTCATCTAAAATATATGAAAGAATCTTAAGCTTTGAATCGTAATATTATAAAAGTTTAACTGTAAGTCCAACTTAAGAGTGACCTGACATGTTAAACATTAATTTGGTCTTCAGGTATTATTTTAACAGGTGATTGTGTCTTGATAATACTGGCAAGGGATCAGAGAAACAGGACTTGTTACACTGCTGAGAGTGTAAATTGGCATATCTCTAGTGTGCAGTTTGGTAATATGTATCAAAAGCCTTGAAGGTCTAGTATGCAGTTTGGCAGTATGTATCAAAAGCCTTGAACGTATACATTTGATCCTGCAGTTCCTCTTCTAGAAATGTATCATAGAAAATAAGGATATGTGTAATAATTGGATTGCAAGAATATTCATTATTGCAGTTTATTAGGATATTAGTTGAATTAAGCTCAGAAATAAAGGAAAACAACAGAATGGGAAAGACTAGAGATCTCTTCAAGAAAATTAGATACCAAGGGAATATTTCATGCAAAGATGGGCTCGATAAAGGACAGAAATGGTATGGACCTAACAGAAGCAGAAGATACTAAGAAGAGGTGGCAAGAATACACAGAAGAACTGTACAAAAAAGATCTTCACAACCAAAATAATCACAATGGTGTGATCACTCACCTAGAGCCAGACATACCTGGAATGTGAAGTCAAGTGGGCCTTAGAAAGCATCACTACGAACAAAGGTAGCAGAGGTGATGGAATTCCAGTTGAGCTCTTTCAAATCCTGAAAGATGATGCTGTGAAAGTGCTGCACTCAATATGCCAGCACATTTGGAAAACTCAGCAGTGGCCACAGGACTGGAAAAGGTCAGTTTTCATTCCAATCCCAAAGAAAGGCAATGCCAAAGAATGCTCAAACTACCACACAGTTGCACTCATCTCACACGCTAGTAAAGTAATGCTCAAAATTCTCCAAGCCAGGCTTCAGCAGTACGTGAACCGTGAACTTCCAGATGTTTAAATTGGTTTTAGAAAAGGCAGAGGAACCAGAGGTCAAATTGCCAACATCCACTGGATTATGGAAAAAGGAAGAGAGTTCCAGAAAAACATCTATTTCTGCTTTATTGACTGTGCCAAAGCCTTTGACTGTACAATCAATTGTGGAAAATTCTTCAAGAGATGGGAATACCAGATCACCTGACCTGCCTCTTGAGAAACCTGTATGCATGTCAGGAAGCAACAGTTAGAACTGGACATGGAACAACAGACTGGTTGCAAATCAGGAAAGGAGTACATCAAGGCTGTATATTGTCACCCTGCTTATTTAACTTATATGCAGAGTACATCATGAGAAACGCTGGGCTGGAAGAAGCACAAGCTGGAATCGAGTGCCGGGAGAAATATCAATCACCTCTGATATGCAAATGACACCACCCTTATGGCAGAAAGTGAAGAGGAACTAAAAAGCCTCTTGATGAAAGTGAAAGAGGAGAGTGAAAAAGTTGGCTTAAAGCTCAACATTCAGAAAACTTAAGATCATGGCATTTCGTCCCATCACTTCATGGGAAGTAGATGGGGAAACAGTGGAAACAGTGTCAGACTTAGTTTTGGGGGCTCCAAAATCACTGCAGATGGTGATCGCAGCCATGAAATTAAAAGACGCTTACTCGTTGGAAGGAAAAAAGACGCTTACTCCTTGGAAGGAAAGTTATGACCAACCTAGATAGCATATTCAAAAGCAGAGACATCACTTTGCCAACAAAGGTCCGTCTAGTCAAGGCTATGGTTTTTCCAGTGGGCATGTATGGATGTGAGAGTTGGACTGTGAAGAAGGCTGAGTGCCGAAGAATTGATGCTTTTGAACTGTGGTGTTGGAGAAGACTCTTGAGAGTCCCTTGGACTGCAAGGAGATCCAACCAGTCCATTCTAAATGAGATCAGTCCTGGATGTTCTTTGAAAGGAATGATGCTAAAGCTGAAATTCCAGTACTTTGGCCACCTCATGTGAAGAGTTGACTCATTAGAAAAGACCTTGATGCTGGGAGGGATTGGGGGCAGGAGGAGAAGGGGACGGCATAGGATGAGATGGCTGGATGGCATCACTGACTTGATGGACGTGAGTTTGAGTGAACTCTGGGAGCTGGTGATGGACAGGGAGGCCTGGCATGCTGCGATTCATGGGGTGGCAAAGAGTCGGACACGACTGAGCGACTGAACTGAACTGAACTGAAGCTCCATGCATACAACAGAACAGTATTCAGTCATTAAAAATGATATGGAAGAAAGTCTATTGACCTCATATATAAAGTACAAAGGGAAAGTTTTAAAAATATCCAATTTTGTAAAAATAAGTTTGTAAGTCTTACAAAGGCCCAACAGGATATGTGCAAATTATTAATTCAGTCCTTTAGAAGTAACTTAATTATTTTTGTTTCATTATTTCTATTTCTTAGTTTTTATTAACATTCATAGAATATATTTTTATACTAATTAAAATTCTCCCTTTATCTTTAAGAAAAAAGTGGATGATTTGGGGAAATAGTATCATACATATACCTGATACACAAGCCTGATATATCCTTTCTTCACCCATGCTCCACAACTAATTTCCATTTCTTCTATGGTTTACTTTCTAAATACTTCTAAGATCCTCCCTTAGCTCTCCATTCCTTCAGCCATTCTCTTAATCATTTCCTCATCATCCCTCATCTGAACTTTGAAAGAGATTTTGTTTAAATTGGTCTTCAGTAAGTTTTACCCCTCCTCAGTCTTCCAGACTACCACCAGACTTTACAGTACACATCTTAGGAGACCCCCTGCCTAAAATCTTTATAATGACATACCTCATCCACCACAAGTTAAAAGTGCAAACTCCTTTCCATGAGGCATAAAGCTCTTCATGTTATACCACCTTCCTATGTTTGTAGCCTTAGGTACTACTTGTGTGTCTATCCTAAAACATGATGCTTCATGCTTCGAACCTTGCAGTTTTCCTTCTGCCTTGAGTGGCCACTTCACCCCTCAAAATATTTTAAACCAGTATAGTCTTCTGTGCTGGTTTTAAAAACATGTCCATAAGGGAATTCCCTGGCAATCCAGTGGTTAGAACTCTGCACTTTAACTGCTGAGAGCATGAGTTCCATCCCTGGTCAGGCAGAGTACTAAGATCCCAAAAGCTGTGTAGCATGGCCAAAAAAAAAAATGTCTGCAAAATATTTGATACTTTATTCTTCAGGATGTGGAACTACTTAATTCACCTCCTTCTAAGTGTGAGTTGAACATTGTGAATTTCTTCTTGTAAATAGAATAAGATAGAAGAGACTGTGACTCTGAGACTAGATCATAAAAGGCTTTGAGTTCTTCCTCCTGCATATTCTTTTGAGTCACTCCAAGGGAAGCCCGCTGCCTTGTCATGGGACGTTCAGACAGCCTATGGAGAAGCCTGTGTGCCTAGAAATAAATTATCCCAGCCAACAAGGAAGCAAAGCCTGTGCACAACTCTGAGTGAACTCAAAAGCTAATCTTTGGGCCCCTTTGAGATGACTCCAGACCTAGCCAGCAGTGTAACTATTACTTCATAAGAGACCTGAACCAGAACCAACTAGCTAAGACCCTCCTGAATCTGAGATAATATTTGTTGTTTGAAGTTGCTACGGTTTGGATTAATTTGTTATTCAGTAGTAGAACCCATAAAGCTTCTTTTGGGACTCATCTTGTGTGAAATTTTTCTTCACTTCGTATAGAATTGGGTTTTGCCCAACTAGACGATGAATGCTTACAGGCAAGAACTATATTTGCTTTACCCTTTTTTCCCTTTTTCTAGCACAGTATTGACAAATGTTAAGTCCTCAAAAATTTTCTGCCAGAAGGAAGTGTAAAATTCTTTGACCAATTGTAAGCAACTTGAGGGTAGAAACCCTGTATTTTTATCATTTTATCTTCCTTTACACAGTATAGGAAAGCAGTTAAGCAGGTGCCCCAGAAAGATCTATGTGATAAATAAGGTTAGACCTAAGAATTTTTATGTATCAAGTGTTTTTACTATTAATATGCCCAGTCTTGTACTAAAAAGAGTTTCATGAGTAACATGATTTCATTAGAGAAAAATATAACTAGGAAATAGTAATAGCAACAGATAAAGCAAATACGTATACCCACAGGCACTGTTCTAAGCATCTTACCTGTATTAACTCATGAAATCCTTTTATGATTTCTACTTTATGTGCTAGAAATTGCTAGAATCTGTGGTAGAGTCTATATAAACTCTGCTAGATCAGTAAAGGGAAGTGAGGACAGACCGGCATGTGAGGAATAGCTTCACCATGTGGCTGCTTAAGTTTCATGTTCAGCGACATAGTTTGGATAGATCTGGATGAAAGGAAGAGACATTTTCACTGAGAAAGAACATGACAAAAGGCAGATTGCCACAACAGAGTACCAGTGACTAGGTGACTTGAACAAATTTATTTTCCCTGTGAGTCTGTCTCCAAATTTACTTTTTTTATAAGAACACCAATCATATTGGATTAGTACATACCTATATGGCCTCATTTAACCTTAATTACTTTTTAAAATGGCCTGTCTCCAAATACAGTCACATTCTGAACTAGCAGGGATAAGTGAAAATGAAGTCGCTCAGTCGTGTCCAATTCTTTGCGACCCCATGGACTGTAGCCTACCAGGCTCCTCTGTCCATGGGATTTTCCAGGCAATAGCACTGGAGTGGATTGCCATTTCCTTCTCCAGGGGATCTTCCCGACCCAGGGATCGAACCCAGCTCTTCCCTGGTGGCTCAGACACTTAAGCGTCTGCCTGCAATGCAGGAGACCTGGGTTCAATCCCTGGTTCAGGAAGATCTCCTGGAGAAGGGAATGGCAACCCACTCCAGTATTCTTGCCTCCCCAACTCCAAAAAGGGAGGTGGCGCTCAAAGCAGGAATAAGTACCTCATAAATTTGGGGGTGGGGACACAATTCAGGCCAACTCAGATGTTGAAATGAGCATGGACCAGAGGCAAGAACTGACCTAAGATAAACAGAGGGGTAGTGGAGTTTATGTAAATTGGGGAGTATTTTTTTTTTTTTTTTCACAAGCTGGAGGAAGTCTTGCCAACATCTTGATTTTCCTCTTTCTTTTCCTCCTTGGTTTCTGATTGATTTAGAATTTTTCTTTTTTTTTTTTTTTTTTTAATTAATTTTATTTTTTTTTTAAACTTTACATAATTGTATTAGTTTTGCCAAATATCAAAATGAATCCACCACAGGTATACATGTGTTCCCCATCCTGAACCCTCCTCCCTCCTCCCTCCCCATACCATCCCTCTGGGTCGTCCCAGTGCAAATGCCAGGCAGAAGAGTTGATATGGATGGTTTTCAACAAGTCACCAATAATCAATCCATTCCCAGGTTTTAGCACTAAAAAAATTAAATAGAACCCTTTATAGTATTTGTTTTCATTTTATCTACTTTTATCACTGCTGTTATCTTACCAAGCTAAGATCTTATCTGTGAATCTTCCCAAAACTAATGAGATGTAAGTTTTTACCTACTCAAATCAGTCCTAAAGTAAAAGCTGATTCTTTTGCAAGATGTTTCCCCACACTTGCAAGAGAGTCAACAAAATACAGTTGACCCTTGAAATATAGTTCAACCCTGAAAAGGTTAAATATAAATTTTAATGTTTCTAACATTACCTCTCATTACTTTACAGTGCTTGATAACATGTAAGTCTGGCATAAACTATTACACATTTGTTCAATGAATATTAGAAACAGTAGCTTTTGAAGAGGGAGCATTGGTTTCAAAAAGGAACCCTCTGTCAATTATCTGGTTAAACATGAATAGTTAATTTAGTTCACAAAGACTGCGTTGGTAATAATGTCTGAAAACAATACCAGTTTCATTTAAACAAAAGAGTTACCACAAGTCTGTGCAGTAAGAGTGACAAATATTTCAGTAATACATATACCAAAATGGCATTAGGTTACCAAGATTTAATAAAAGAAACCCATTACATTCAGTTCAGTTCAGTCGCTCGGTTGTGTCCAATTCTGCGACCCCATGAACCGTAGCATGCCAGACCTCCTTCTCCATTGCGAACTCCCGGAGTTCACTCAAACTCACGTCCATCCAGTCGGTGATGCCATCCAGCCGTCTCGTCCTCTGTCGTCCCCTTCTCCTGCCCCCAATCCCTCCCAGCATCAGGGTCTTTTCCAATGAGTCAAGTCTTCGCATGTGGTGGCCAAAGTATTGGAGTTTCAGCTTCAGCATCAGTCCTTCCAAACAACACCCAAAGGACTGATCTCCTTTAGAATGGACTGGTTGGATCTCCTTGCAGTTCAAGGGACTCTCAAGAGTCTTCTCCAACACCACAGTTCAAAAGCATCAATTCTTCAGTGCTCAGCTTTCTTCACAGTCCAACTCTCACATCCATACATGCCCACTGGAAAAACTATAGCCTTGACTAGATGGACCTTTGTTGGCAAAGTAGTGTCTCTGCTTTTCAATATGCTATCTAGGTTGATCATAACTTTGCTTCCAAGGAGTAAGCGTCTTTAATTTCGTGGCTGCAATCACCATCTGCAGTGATTTTAGAGCCCCCAAAACTAAAAGTCTGACACTGTTTCCCCATCTATTTCCCATGAAGTAATGCAACCAGATGCCATGATCTTTGTTTTCTGAATGTTGAGCTTTAAGCCAACTTTTTCACTCTCCTCTTTCACTTTCATCAAGAGGCTTTTGAGTTCCTCTTCACTTTCTGTCATAAGAGTAGTGTCATCTGCATATCTGAGGTTATTGATATTTCTCCTGGCACTCTTGATTCCAGCTTGTGCTTCTTCCAGCCCAGCGTTTCTCCTGATGTACTCTGCATAGAAGTTAAATAAGCAGGGTGACAATATACAGCCTTGACGTGTTCCTTTTCCTATTTGGAACCAGTCTGTTGTTCCATGTCCAGTTCTAACTGTTGCTTCCTAATCTGCATAGGGGTTTCTCAAGAAGCAGGTCAGGTGGTCTGGTATTCCCATCTCTTGAAGAATTTTCCACCGTTTCTTGTGATCCACACAGTCAAAGGCTTTGGCATAGTCAATAAAGCAGAAATAGATGGTTTTTTGGAGCTTTCTTGCTTTTTTGATGATCCAACGGATGTTGGCAATTTGATCTCTGGTTCTTCTGCCTTTTCTAAAACCAGCTTGAATGTCTGGAAGTTCACGGTTCATATACTGCTGAAGCCTGGCTTGGAGAATTTTGAACATTACTAGCGTGTGAGATGAATGCAATTGTGTGGTAGTTTGAGCATTCTTTGGCATTGCATTTCTTTATTCTTTGCAGCCAGAGATGGAGAAGCTCTATATAGTCAGCAAAAACAAGACCGGGAGCTGACTGTGGCTCACATCATGAACTTCTTATTGCCAAATTCAGACTTAAACTGAAGAAAGTGGGGAAAGCCACTAGCCCATTCAGTTATGACCTAAATCAAATCCCTTATGATTATACAGTGGAAGTGAGAAATATATTTAAGGGACTAGATCTGGTACATAGAGTGCCTGATGAACTATGGGTGGAGGTGCATGACATTGTACAGGAGACAGGGATCATCTCCAAGAAAAAGAAATGCAAAGAAGCAAAATGGCTGTCCGAGGAGGCCTTACAAATAGCTGTGAAAAGAAGAAAAGTGAAAAGCAAAGGAGAAAAGGAAATAGAAGCATCTGAATGCAGAGTTCCAAAGAATAGCAGGGAGAGATAAGAAAGCCTTCCTCAGCCATCAATGCAAAAAAATAAAGGAAAACAACAGAATGGGAAAGACTAGAGATCTCTTCAAGAAAATTAGAGATACCAAGGGAACACTTCATGCAAAGATGGACTCAATAAAGGACAGAAATGATATGAACCTAACAGAAGCAGAAGATATTAAGAAGAGGTGGCAAGAATACACAGAAGAACTGTACAAAAAAGATCTTCACAACCAAGATAATCATGATGGTGTGATCACTCACCTAGAGCCAGACATCCTGGAATGTAAAGTCAAGTGGGCCTTAGAAAGCATCACTACGAATAAAGCTAGTGGAGGTGATGGAATTTGGGTTGAGCTATTTCAAATCCTGAAAGATGATGCTGTGAAAGTGTTGCACTCAATATGCGCATTACGTTACTAGTGTTCAACTCTGAAATCTTTAAAATATGAAAGGAATAAAGCCATTAGCTTGCCTTCCCAGTCTGACAAATTAAGTAGAATAAAAAGTGTTACTGGATCACAGGTTCAGCTTTACATCTATGGGGTCGCACAGAGTCGGACACGACTGGGGCTACTTAGCAGCAGTGGCAGAAGCTACATAGAATCATAAATGCATAAAATCTAAAACAAAATTTGAAAAAAACCCAGCATACTGTACATTAAATGAAGCATTCACCATTCTAAAATGAGAGTCATTATGATAAATTTATCATAAGACTGCTATCTTTCTGGGGAGGGGGACATGTTTTATTGTACATATTATTATGATCACTTTCTATGAACTTCCACACAGATTAGGGTTACTGTTTACTTATATAAGCATTTTTTAATGCTTGAGAATCTTTATTAAACTTCTTTTGTTTAATCTCATAATGATGAAAACAGTAACTCTTATCAAACACATAACCAAAATATCTTCATCTTCATCCTGTCACCTGTACATTTCATGAAATTTTCAATGCTGGAGAATACTATAATGACAATGCAAATAAAATAAAATTTGGACAGATGCTTAGAGTTTGTCATATAAAGGATTTCTATAATTGTGATTTTCTAAAGCTTTGCATTATTTTCATGGCATTTTTTCTGACTTCTGTAAATTTTCTATATCGTTTATGAGTTGTTTTCCAGATACGAGCATAAAAGTATGTTTTTAATATAACCAGTTTTGAAAATAATAGAGCAAATGCTTCATCTTAATAGGATATCTGTTCTGACTTGGTATTCACTTATTATTCATTATTCAAATGTGACTGAATCTCAATTTTGTACCCCACATTGTGTTTTATTGTCATTTAGTTCTCAAGAAAGTACATGATGTAGGTATAATAGTGTAATTTCTCCCATATTCTTGTATGCCACATGTATGTGGGAGACACCCAGTGTAAACTGCAAAGCCAGTCTTATCTTTCAGGTATCCTGTTGTTATATTGAATTTCTTTCTTTTTTATTATTCATCACCTTTGGAATTGATAGCAGCAATATTAAAGCCACTTAATATTCTCAGCTGAACATTAAAGATGTTATTACTCTCAAGTGTTTTTATGGGTCGTGCATGCATGCTCACCGCTTCAGTTATTTCTGACTCTTTGTGACCCACTGGACTGTAGCCTGCCAGGCTCCTCTGTCTATGGGATTCTCCAGGCAAGAGTACTGGAGTGGGTTGTTGTGCCTTCCTTTAGGGGATCTTCCCAACCCAGTGAGTGAACCCACATCTCTTGCATCTGCTGCATTTCAGGAGATTCTTGGCCACTGAGCCACTGGGGAAGCCCTCATGGGTCATTATCATGTAAAAAATAGGTGGCCTGAAAATAAAAGCCAAGCAACCAATAAGAAGAATATGAGATCCTTGGAAACCATATAGTGGCTGTGACAAACCAATCAACACAAGAAACCTCAAAGAAAAAAACTAATTAGAGATAAAATAGAAGGTCAGTATTGGCCTGAGAATTATTACAGCTACAACTTGGCATAAATTGCAAGCACCATAATTACATAATTTGGCTCAATCTGCATAAACTGAGATAGCTAGTGCTTTACAGATGGGAAATGGGGGCTTTAAGAAGCTTTAAAAGAGAGGCCTTAGATTACACAGATTGTTTCTAACTTTAGAGCCTGTCTCTTTTTTGATGTTAAGGTAATTTTAATATTGTATATAATATTTTTATATATCTTTTTCTAGAGTGGGGGCTTATGGGTATCATAAAATTCTCTAAGGGGTCCTAATGAAAGAAGTCTAAGAACCACTAAAACTGTGAGTTCAGTGCCATTACTGTGAGGAAGAGAGTAATGCTGAGAGAGTTTTGGCTGAGTCATTCAAACAAATAAAGGTGGAGAAGCTAAGTAGATTGTGAAAATTCTGATTCAACTAACATTTATTGAATTTCCATTTGCATCAGCTACACAGATTGTATTATACTTTCTCAACTTAAATATATAGAAACACCTTGTAAGAGTTGTGTATACCCAATGAGTTAAATTTGGAGAAGGAAATGGCAACCCACCCCAGTATTCTTGCCTGGAGAATCCAGTGGACAGAGGAGCCTGGCAGGCTACAGTCTATGGGGTTGCAAAAGTCAGACATGACTGAGTGACTAAGCATAATGTGAGAAATATTTTTATTATACAGTAGAAAGCTTGATTTAGGCCTGTGCTGATCAGTTGCTCAATCATGTCCGACTCTTTGCGACCCGATGAACCATTCACGACAGGCCTCCCTGTCCATCACCAACTCTCAGTGTCCACTCAAACCCATGTCCATTGAGTCAGTGATGCCATCAAACCATCTTATCCTCTGTCGTCCCCTTCTCCTCCTGCCCTCAATCTTTCCCAGCATCAGGGTCTTTTCAAATGAGTCAGCTCTTCACACCAGGTGGCCAAAGTATTGGAGTTTCAGCTTCAACATCAGTCCCACCAATGAACACCCAGGGCTGATCTCCTTTAGGATGGACTGGTTGGATCTCCTTGTAGTCCGAGGGACTCTCAAGAATCTTCTCCAACACCACAGTTCAAAAGCATCAATTCTTCAGCGCTCAGCTTTCTTTATAGTCCAACTCTCAGATCCATACATGACCACTGGAAAAACCATAGCCTTGACTAGACCGACCTTTGTTGACAAACTCTGCTTTTGAATATGCTATCTAGGTTGGTCATAACTTTCCTTCCAAGGAGTAAGCATCTTTTAATTTCATGGCTGCAGTCACCATCTGCAGTGATTTTGGAGCCCCCAAAATAAAATCTGACACTTTCCACTGTTGCCCCGTCTATTTCCTGAAGTAATGGGACCAGATGCCATGATCTTCGTTTTCTGAATGTTGAGCTTTAAGCCAACTTTTTCACTCTCCTCTTTCACTTTCATCAAGAGGCTTTTTAGTTCCTCTTCACTTTCTGCCATAAGGGTAGTGTCATCTTCATATCTGAGTTTTTGGATATTTCTCCCGGCAGTCTTGATTCCAGCTTATGCTTCTTCCAGCCCAGCATTTCTCATGATGTATTCTGCATATAGTTAAATAGGCAGTGTGACAATATACAGCCTTGACGTGTTCCTTTTCCTATTTGGAACCAGTCTGTTGTTCCATGTCTTGTTCTAACTATTGCTTCCTGACCTACATACAGGTTTCTCAAGAGGCAGGTCAGGTGGTCTGGTACTCCCATCTCTTGAAGAATTTTCCACAGTTTCTTGCGATCTGCACAGTCAAAGGCTTTGGCATGGTCAATAAAGCAGAAATAGATGTTTTTCTGGAAAACTCTTGCTTTTTCGATGATCTCTGGTTCCTCTGACAATTTGATCTCTGGTTCCTCTGCCTTTCTAAAACCAGCTTGAACATCTGGAAGTTCACGGTTTACGTACTGCTGAAGCCTGGCTTGGAGAACTTTGAGCATTACTTTACTAGCATGTGAGATGAGTGCAATTGTGTGGTAGTTTGAGCATTCTTTGGCATTGCCTTTCTTTGGGATTGGAATGAAAACTGACCTTTTCCAGTCCTGTGGCCACTGCTGAGCTTTCCAAATTTGCTAGCATACTGAGTGCAGCACTTTCACAGCATCAGGATTTGAAATAGCTAAACTGTGCTGATAGCTGTTTCTAACTATTAATTTGGAAAAAATGGAAATTAAACTAAAATATTTTAAATTAATTACATTGATTTTAATGTAACAGTATTGTTTTGTTGAGCCTAAAATCATTGGAAATTTATACAGCACATATTTGGTTTTGGGGTATACTTATATTGCTACATGGTAACTCAGTTTTCCCAGCCAGTTTTTAAGGCTTTGTTCCAGAAGCAAGCAGTCACAGCTTTGACCTTTTCCTGGCATGTATGCACCATTCATTTGTTCATTTCTGCTTCTTACTGTATAGCTCAGGGCATTTTAAGTTTTATAAATTGGCTCCAACTTATAAACACAAATGAAAATATGGCATTCAAATCAGGCAAAAGTATTTTATAAATTAATCTTCCCTGTGATCCAAAGTATAGTTATTAATTTTTAAATCATTTTTCAAATGAAATTTCAAAACCAAGCATTTTTGATGAGAAATCAAAGATATTTAAGAACATGTTAGTGAATTGCCAAGGATTTGAAAAGCAAACGTTAAGAGCTTAGGGTTTTAGAATAGCTCAGAACTGGAATTATACCCAGCTAAGACATAGGCAAGCCAAGTGGCCTTGGGCAAGGTGCTAACCTCACTAAGCCTCAGTTTTGTTACCTAAAAATTGTGTGTAGAAATATGCCTTTTCAGAATTAGAATTTAATTTTAAGAGATGATCTATCTAAATGCTTAGCATAATATATGGAATTAACCAAACATTCAAAAGTAACCTAAGGATGTCAAAGAGAGAAGCATAATTATTAATGTAACATCTGAAAGGAAAAATGAAAGAAAAGACTGTAAAAACAGACACTCACATTTGCAGCAACATGGATGCAACTATAGATGCTCATACTAAGTAAAGTAAGTCAGAAAGAGAAAGACAAATACCTTATGATATCACTTCTCTGTGGAATTAAAATATGTCACAAGACTTCACTAGCAGTGATTAAGAATCCACACTTCTGCTGCAGTCAGTCACTGGCCAGGGAAGTAAAATACCACATGCCTCACAGTGCAGCCAAATAAAATATGTCAGAAATGAACCTACCTACAAAACATCTGTGAGTAGACTCACAGATGTAGAGATCAGACTCATGGTTGCTGAGGGGAAGTAGGGGAAGAGAGGAATGGACTGGGAGTTTGGATTTGGTAAATGCAAACTATGTCATTCAGAATGGATAAATAGCAGGGTCCTACTGTATGGCACAGGAAATGGTATCCAATCTCCTGAGATAAGCCATAAAAAAAAATATTTTTTAGAATGTATCTATTAGGTTGGCCAAAAGGTTCATTCAGTTTTTTCCGTAAGAGAGCTGTAGTAGTGCTTAGTTGTCCTTCATTTGAAACAATTCTTATTGTGATAGCTGTCATAGCAGCATGCATTTTTGTAAAAAACTTAATCAAAATTTTGATGTTGTGTAGCCATTCTAATACGAAAGATGGAAGAAAAACTTTCTTCATATTATGCTTTATTCAAGAAAGATAAAAACACAGCTGAAGCGGAAAAAGATTTGTACAGTGTTTGGAGAAGATGCTGTGACTGATCAAATGTCTTAGAAGTGGTTTGCAAAGTTTTGTGCTGGAGATTTCTTGTTGGAGGATGCTGCTGTATAGTCAGGTAGACCAGTTGAAGTTGATAGCACAATCAAATCAAGACATTAATTGAGAACAGGAAACATACCACAAGGTAGATATTTTGAGCTGACATCCTCAAAATATCCAAATAGGGTGCTGAAAATCATTTACACTAGCCTGCTTATGTTAATTGCTTTGATGTTTAGGTTCCACATAAATTAAGTGAAAAAAACAAAAACGACTATTTCTGCATGTGATTCTCTACTGAAACATAATGACGACATTCTGTTTTTAAAACAAATTGAAGTGAATGATGAAAAGTGGATATTGCACAGTAATGGGGCAAGTGTAATGAACCACTGCCAACCACACCAAGGGCTGGTCTTCACACAAAGAGGGTGATGTGTATATGGTGGGATTGGAAGGAAGTCCTCTATTATGAGCTCCTTCTGGAAAACCAAACAGTTCCCAATTCAACCAACTGAAAGTAGCACCTGAAAATTCCAGAATTAGTCAAGAGAAAAAACATAATCTTCCATCAGGATAACACAAGACCACATGTTTCTTTGATGACCAGGCAAAAACTATTACAGCTTGATTGGAAAGTTTTGATTCATCTGCTGTGTTCACCAGACATTGCACCTTTGGATTTCCATTTATTTCAATCTTTACCAAATTCTCTTAATGGAAAAAAAATTTCAATTCCCTGGATAAGAAGCACCATTCTTTGCTTAAAAAGCAAAGTTATGGGATGATGAAATTATGAAGTTGCCTGAAAAATGGCGGAAGGTAGTGGAACAAAACAGTTAATACATTGTTCAATAAAGTTAGTGAAAATGAAAAGTTTGTCTTTTATGTTTGCTTAAAAAATTGAGGAACTTTTTGGCCCACCAGGTATGTGCATAACTGCGTCACTTTGCTGTACAGCAGAGGTTGCCACAACATTGTCAATCAAATACTATACTTCAATTAAAAAAAATTTTTTTAAGGCCACTTGAAAAAACAACAAACATAAATGTGCTAGCTGGCTGACAAATACTTTCTGTTAAGAAATAAAACTCAGGTAAAATGAGAAAGTGAAACATATTCTTAAATGATTGTATTTCATAGTAGCAACTTAGTTAATGTTTTGTTTTCATAATATTTTTTAATAGCTGGTTTTTAAAAGTAAACCAGTAGCTAATCTTTTTCATTTCTTGTGATATTGGATTTATATTCCTTCCACGGTTATTAACAGAATTTTAAAAGAACCATCACTTTTAAAAAACATTGTTTACGATCTCCCTGATGGCTCAATGGTAAAGAATTCTACCAGTTCAGGAGACATGGGTTCAATTCCTGGTCCAGAAAAATCCTACATGCCATGAAGTATGCCCATGGGCCATAACCACTGAACCTGTGCTCTGGAGCCCATGCTTCACAAGAGAAGCCACAGCAATGAAAAACCCTTCCACTGCAATGAAGACTAGTCCCTGCTCTTGTAACTCGAGAAAAGTCAGCACAGGAACAAAGACCCAACACAGCCATAAATAAATAAATTTTTTAAAAAGACATTGTTTACAAGATTACAATTCTCAAATAATTTTACCTTTTTAATGTGGTTTTCAATTCTAAATGAAGTAGAACTTTTAGTCATAATTCAGGTATTTAAAAAACACTACCTAAAATATAGGTAAGCACAGTATTTCATAAAACACTTGTATTTTGATATGAGTGAAATTAGTTCCTTTTGGCTTCTGGATTTTAAAAGTTGCTACATCTGCTCCAGCTTTGACTGGTGAAGGTGGTCCTGAAGGTATATTATCCTAAAACCATCTCTTATCCTTTTAATGACGCAGCCTATATAATTAGGAACGAACTATGTTTTTCATAAACAACATATGTAAGTGGGCACAGGACAGTTAAGTCGCAGAACCCAGAAAAACAGTCAATTGATCACTTACAAATTCAGAAGCTATCCCAAGCAGATATTTTATAATGTAGTGCAAAAATAAATCATAAGATATAACACTTCTAATAATAAGAAAGACCTTTTCTGTTAGCCTCATCCCTAAAGCTAGTTTTTCCTGCCAAAAGCCAAGAGACCTTATTTTAAAAAACAAAAACCTCTTAACTACAGCAGCAGAAGGAAGAGAAAACCTCTTTTGAATGAAATGATACCAAATATATTATTATACTTCTTTAAGCTGAAGAACTTGGTGTATCTTTGTTGTTCCTTATGGAAACAAAAATTACAAAAAGGGGAAAGAGGAGGGAGAAGGGATCCAAACCAGGTTCCTCAGACCAGTTCTGTGAGATATTGGTAAATATTTTGTGGGAAAAGATTGCATTGTAAAATAGATGTAGGAGTTAGTTAAACCAAGTAAAAGAAGTTTTATGACTGCAGTGTTTGTTGAGATTTTTAATATGCAAATATATGTTCCTAAATGCCTTAGTCCTTATTTATTGATGACATCAGTTAATACCTCACAAAACCATGAACTATGTACATTTAAGGAAATACTGTGCTTGGAAGGTTGAATTTTGAGTTCCTGTAAACAGAGGATTCTCTCCTATCAACTTTCTTGGGATTTGAATGGCCTGTTACAGATGTTTGAACCAAACCAAACGAGATATTTTTGTATCCACTTTAGACTAAGTTTTACCAGTACTTTAAGCAAGGACTGGCAACATTTAAAACCAATGCTGTAGTTAGAGCTGAATATTTTTGCAGGCACATAGCTCCCTATAATTGTCCTATTAATTATGCCTCAAAACTGAAGATGAAATGCATGAATTCATCACATTGTAAGTTAAAATAACTTTAACCTCATGATATTAAATGAGTAGAGTCACAAGCAGTCCTGTCGCCATTGCCACAGCCACTCCTGTCCACTCTTGGTCAAAAGAAAAGTAAGAGATATAGAGGAGACCTGTTAAGAGAAAGCAGTGTTTTTTAGATAAGCTATTTCAAATGTGTAATTGGGGCGGAGGATGCTCAAAGAGATTCGTTTCTGAAGATGGGGTTTATAAAAGAAGTGGAGACATTTTCTTTGTTGGATGTTTGCTTGACCATAGAACTTGCTTGTCTCCTGAAGCTGAGGAAAGAGAATTTGAAGGATGATAGACAGGCCAGGACCAGGGGAATAGCCTGCATGGCCACCATTTAGTGTGGCAAGAATAATAGGGTCCCCAGGGATGGTGTGAATACTGGAGAGGGTAAGTGGGCTTGAGCCATTTTGTCAGTATGAGAGCTGACAACAAAAAGAAGGAAGCACTGAAGGTAGAGGAATGAAACATCTGGTAAGCTGGAACCCTGATAACCATCAGGAAAGTAAATAGTGGTAAACCCCTGAAGACTTACTGAAGATCTAGCTTTTTGGATACTGTCATAGATCTCAGAAATCAGTCAATGAAGACTGTGTTCCCCACCAGTCAAGTAAGGAAGCATTTACCCTTTTTTCACTCCATTCCCTCTGCCACAGGCCACGAGCACTAAGCCTGGAAGTGAAGCAGGAGGAAAAGGAGTTGTCTGAGAGCCAGATTTTCTCCCACCTCCAAGTAGGAAATGGCAACCCACTCCAGTACTCTTGCCTGGAGAATCCCGTGGAGGGAGGAGCCTGGTAGGCTACAGTCCATGGGGTTGCAGAGTCGGACACGACTGAGCGAGTTCACTTTCCAAGTACTAGAGCTTTACCTGTACTGGGGATGGCTAGATGGGAGGAGCAGACTGAAAGAGTTTTGAACTGAGTAGACATCAAAGCTTTCAAGTTGGTGGTTCCTTTTTTTTTTTAAGACTGATTCTTTAATTTTAGATTGTAACTGTTCTAATAAAATGACTAGAAATCAGCCATTAAAGGAGCCACCATTCTGGGAAATGGAAAGTTCTACCTTATATTATTGAGGATAGTTATTGAAAGAAAATAAGGATGTTTCTTGTCTCTCAACAGTCTGAAACATTTTAGTAAATAAATACTTTAAAACATTTTTATGCTTAAATTATCTAGTTCTTTTTTTTTTTTTTGATTGAGCAGCATGACTTGAGGGATCTTAGTTCCTTGACCAGGGATTGACCGCAGCCACGGCAGTGAAAGTGCTGAATCCTAACCACTAGACCACCAGGGAACTCCCTATCTAGTTCTTTTCAAAGTATGGTTTCCATAATTCATCCATTTCTTTTGTGAACTTTACAAAGTTTTGAAATGTAAAACATCTTTGCAAGTATCTAAGTTTTGCTGAAGATTCTGGGGCCCAACACCCTTTACAGGATAGTATTTTTATAACTCCTTTTTGCATTTGCTAAATCAGAAGACTTAGACACGACTTAATATGGTAAAGAGTCTGCCTGCAATGCAGGAGACCTGAGTTCAGTCCCTGGGTTGGGAAGATCCCCTGGAGAAGGAAATAGCAACCCACTCCAGTGTTCTCGCCTGGAAAATCCTATAGACAGAGGAACCTGGCAGGCTATATAGTCCATTTAGTTATTTTTGGGGGCTCCAAAATCACTGCAGATGGTGACTGCAGCCATGAAATTAAAAGATGCTTACTCCTTGGAAGGAAAGTTACGACCAACCTAGATAGCATATTGAAAAGCAGAGACATTACTTTGCCAACAAAGGTCCGTCTAGTCAAGGCTATGGTTTTTCCAGTGGTCATGTATGGATGTGAAAGTTGGACTATGAAGAAAGCAGAGCACTGAAGAATTGATGCTTTTGAACTGTGGTGTTGGAGAAGACTCTTGAGAGTCCCTTGGATTGCAAGGAGATCCAACCAGTCCATTCTGAAGGAGATCAGCCCTGGGATTTCTTTGGAAGGAATGATGCTAAAGCTGAAACTCCATTACTTTGGCCACCTCATGCAAAGAGCTGACTCATTGGAAAAGACTCTGATGCTGAGAGGGATTGGGGGCAGGAGGAGAAGGGGACGACAGAGAATGAGATGGTTGGATGGTATCACCAACTCAATAGACGTGAGTTTGAATGGACACCGGGAGTTGGTGATTGACAGGGAAGCCTGGCGTGCTGCAATTCATGGGGTCACAAAGAGTCGGACACCACTGAGCAACTGAACTGAACTAAACTGATATAGTCCATGGGGTCACAAAGAGTCGGACACGACTGAGTGACTAACACTAACACACTAGTGACTAAACAACAATGACAACCCATCACAATGATGAGCAGCTATGCCATTCAATCCTGATAGCCCCTCAGTCCAGATTTAAAAGAGAAAAGCAGAATTTAAAAGCAAAGCAGTATGAACTACTTCCACTCTTTTTTTTTTTTCTACTTCGACTTTCATGTTGGCCTTGCTCATGTTCTTAAATGAATTCCACAGAATTTTAGATATGTCTTTACTTCTAATTTTATCAAATTATAGTTCCACCCAGAAAAGGGCAAAGTAAATCTGAAACTTTAATATGATTTAAGATTTAATCTTCCAGATCAATATTAAATTTCATTGATATTTGGTGGAAAAGTATCTAGAATATATCTACTCAAACCTTTTAACCATCTTACTTGTTGTGCTTTAAAGCATGAAGAACAATTGCTGTTTGGTTGTTTGTTTATTAGTGAGGAACAAATGATTAACAAATGATACAAAACAAATGATTGCTGCGCAACTTTGAATCTGGAGACAAACAATTGGATCATTCTCATATGAAGAACAATATGAACGCATGCAAATTCCCAGTGTATTCAATGCTGACAAGTATTTACTGTGTGCCAGGCACTGATCCAAACACAGGGAAATTGAGCAGTAAGGAAAGTGTGTAATTCCCTGTTTTCCTGGAGAATATAGATAATAAATGAATATTCAAAATAATATTATGCAATTATAAGAATTATGAAGGAAATGAGGCAAGATAAGGGCTAGAGAATGACGAGGGGATGGCATGCTCTTTTAGATAAGGTGGTCAGTTGACTAAGGAGGTAACAGAGCAAGATATCTGCAGGAAATGAAGTTGCATCAAGTTTACTCGATAGACATGATTTAGATGTCAGGCTATGAGTTTAGTATCCCTTGCATGTTCAGTCACATCCGACTCTTTGTGACCCCACGGACTGTAGCCCACCAGGCTCCTCTGTCCATGGGATTTCCCAGGCAGGAATATTGGAGTGGGTTGCCATTTCCTAGTCCAGGGGATCTTTCCAACAAAGGGATCAAACCCAAGTCTCACATCTGCGTTGTCAGATGGATTCTTTACCACTGTGTCACGTGGGAAGCATGCAGTATTCCTTAGACACACACACACACACACACATATATATATATATATATATATATATATATATATATATAAACCAACAACCCTATCCAAGAAACACAACTTTTTACAATGAATAGCATTAGGGATTTCCCTGGCAGTCCAGTGGTTAAGACTCCCAGCTTCCACTTCAGGGGGCATGGGTTTGATCCTTCCTCAGGGAAATAAGATCCCACATGCCACACAGTTGAGTTCAATTCAGTCGCTCAGTCGTGTCCGACTCTTTGCAACCTCATGAGCTGCAGCACACCAGGCCTCCCTGTCCAACACCAACTCCCGGAGCCCACCCAAACTCATGTCCATTGAGTTGGTGATGCCATACGACCATCTCATCCTCTGTCGTCCCCTTCTCCTGCCCTCAATCTTACCCAGCATCAGGGTCTTTTCAAATAAGTCAGATCCTTGCATCATCCTCTGTTGTCCCCTTCTCCTCCTGCCTTCAATCTTACCCAGCATCAGGGTCTTTTCAAATAAGTCAGCTCCTCGCATCAGGTGGTCAAAGTATTGGAGTTTCAGCTTCAACATCAGACCTTCCAATGAACACCTGGGACTGATCTCCTTTAGGATGGACTGGTTGGATCTCCTTGCAGTCCAAGGGACTCTCAAGAGTCTTCTCCAACACCACAGTTCAAAAGCATCAATTCTTTAGTACTCAGCTTTCTTTATAGTCCAACTCTCATATCCATACATGACTACTGGAAAAACCATAGCCTTAACTAGACGGACCTTTGTCAGCAAAGTAATGTCTCTGCTTTTGAATATGCTATCTAGGTTGGTCATAACTTTCCTTCCAAGGAGTAAGTGTCTTTTAATTTCATGGCTGCAATCACCGTCTGCAGTGATTTTGGAGCCCAGAAAAATAAAGTTTGACATTGTTTCCACTGTCTCCCCATCTACATGCCACACAGTGGGGCCAAAACAAAAAAATGCAAAAGGTAGTATATTGCTTTGTACAGTTATATCTTCATAGAAACTAATTTTTATTTTTGATGCTGTTGCTTCTGGTCTCATTTCATTATTAATTAATTTTTTAAAATTTATTTTTGGCTGTACTGGATCTTCCTTGCTGCACATAGGCTTTCTCTAGTTGTGGCAAGCAGGTTTCTCATTGCAATGGCTTCTCTTGTTGCAGAGCATGGGCTCTAAAGCTTGTGGGCTTCAGTAGTTGTGGCACACGGGCTAAATTGCCCTGCAGCATGTAGAATCTTCCTGGATCAGGAATCAAACCAGTGTGCCCTGCATTGGCAGGCTGATTCTTAACCACTGGACCACCAGGAAAGTCCATTTCATTTCACTTTAATTCAGCAGATCTTTTTTGCCTGATTGCTATATTCCAGGCTTTATTCTAGGCTCTTGCAGTATGCCAGTGAATAAAACACAAAAAGATTCCTGACTATATGGATATTACATTCTAGCAGGGAAAGGCAGGCAATAAATATGTATTATATAAATATAATAAATTACATACTGTGATTGAAGGTGATTTGTAATATAGGAAAAAAGTAGACCAGAGACAGAGAGATGCATAAATACTGAGAGAGAGAGAGGTTTCATTAGTAAATAGGCTAGTCAGGGTGGGTCTTGAGATTAGACCAGAGGAAACACCTGAAGAGTTGAGGGAGTTAGCTAAGTGCCTATCAGGGGGAACAGCTCTCATTGACACATACATACATAACACACATGACACATACATATGCTTTTGCCTTCAAGGACGTTACTGTCTTCAACATGTAATTTTTAGCTTATAAAAATAGAGTAGTAGCTATATACAACCGCTTAAAAGTGTACATGTTATCTTTTATTTACTTAAAAAGATAGCCACTTTTATAGATAGATATGTTGATTTTTTTGTGATCAGATTATGAATCACTTTTAAAAGCACTGAAAAATAACATGATTAAAAATGTACATGATTTTGGACTTCTCTGGCAGTCCAGTAGTTAAGACTCCTTGTTTCCAATGCAGGTGATGCGGGTTCAATCCCTGGTCAGAGAACTAAGATCCCACATGCTGAGTGGCATGGCAAAAAAAAAAATGTACATATTTTTATGTACTGGTATGTGTAGGTCACACAGCAATTATACTATATCTTTTATTTTTTTTAATTTGAAGTATCAAGTGTAAGTGTTAGTTGCTCAGTCATGTCTGACTCTTTGCAACCCCATGGAGTATAGACTGCCAGGCTCCCCTTTCCATGGAATTCTCCAGGCAAGAATAGTGGAGTGGGTTGCCATTCCCTTCTCCAGGGGATCTTCCTGACCCAGGGATCAAACCCAGGTCTCCTGCATTACAGGCATATTCTTTACCATCTGAGCCACCAGGGAAGTCTAGTTGATGTACAATATTATGTTTGTTTTGGGTATACAACATAATAATTTAATTTTTAAATACATTACAAAATGGTCAATAAGGTTAGTAATCATCTGTCTTCATATAAAATTATTACAATACTCTTGACCATATTTCCTATGTTATATAATGTATCCCTGTGCCTTACTTATGTTATGACTAGAAATTTGTATTTCTTAATGCCCTTTGCATATTTTGTCCAACCTCCCATCTTCCTCTGCTCTGGCAACTACCTCTGTTCTCTATATCTATCAGTCTGTTTTCATTTTTTAGTTTGTCTATTCATCTGTTTTCTTTTCTGCTGCTGCTTCTGCTAAGTTGCTTCAGTCGTGTCCGACTCTGTGCAACCCCATAGACAGCAGCCCACCAGGCTCCCCCGTCCCTGGGATTTTCCAGGCAAGAACACTGGAGTGGGTTGCCATTTCCTTCTCCAATGCATAAAAGTGAAAGTGAAGTTGCTCAGTCATGTCTGACTCTTAGCGACCCCATGGACTGCAGCCTACCAGGCTCCTCCATCCATGGGATTTTCCAGGCAAGAGTACTGGAATGGGGTGCCATTGCCTTCTCCGTTTCTTTTCTAGATTTCACATATAACTGAGGTATACAGTATCTGTCTGTTAGACTTAGCTTGATACTCTCTAGATCCATCCATGTTGTCACTAATGGCAAGATGTCACTCTTTTTTGCGGCTAATATTCCATTGTATATACATACCAAATATATTCACCTATATATGTATATGTATGTACATATATGTGTACGTATATACATATACATACATATATATGGCTTTCCCAGTGGCTCAGTGGTAGAGAATCCACTTGAAATGCAAGAGACACGAGTTCAATCCCTGGGTCAGAAAGATCCCCTGAAGGCAGGCATGGCAACCCACTCTGGTATTCTTGCCTAGAGAATCCTATGGACAGAGGAGCCTGGTGGGCTACAGTCCACGGAGTCACAAAGAGTCAGACACGACTGAGGCAACTGAGCACACACACACACGTGAATATGCATGCCACATCATCTTTAGCCATTTATCTATCAATGGACACTAAGATTGCTTCTGTATCTTAGCTATAATAAGTAATGTTGTAATGAACATAGGGGTGCAAATATCTTTTCAAATTACTGTTTTTGTTTTCTTTGGGTAAATACCCAGAAGTAGAATTTCTGGATGGTATGGTAGTTTTGTTTTTAATTTTTTGAAGAACTTCCATGCTGTTTTTACTAGTGGCTACACTACTGTATCCTTTCTCTTTTGTTCAAGGGTAATGATATTCTCAAAGATGTATTAGAAATCCAAAATAATTTAATAAATTTATTAATAAATTTAATAAATAAAT
Source organism: Bos mutus (assembly GCF_027580195.1). Taxonomy (NCBI): domain Eukaryota; kingdom Metazoa; phylum Chordata; class Mammalia; order Artiodactyla; family Bovidae; genus Bos; species Bos mutus. Next base: position 29,091,028 of record NC_091621.1, on the reverse strand, counting down.
TTAATAAATTGGAAAACATGGTAGATTAATTACTTCATGCTATAAATTGAGTGCTTGTAAACTAGCAAGCAAAATAATTTGTTAATATGAGTAGAAAAATGTACCTTTATGAGTTCTTTCAATAAAATTAGAACAATTTATAGTCTTTTACTTTACTTCATTCCATCTGTTTTCCAGTTATCCCTTTATTATAAATCTGTTTAAAGTCAACCTTCATCAATTTGCCTGTAATATCTGTTGTTCTGCAGAATTAAATAAAATCTTCTAATCTTTGTGTTTTTAATGCATAACTTTTTTAAAAAGTAACTAGACAATTACAACTAGCCATAAAGAAATAGTAACTAAATTTCTTTTCTATTTTAAAGTTGCTTTCTGTTTTAATTCTGTAAGAACAAAATTATATTTTACCTCCTTGGTTTGTACTTTTGAATCAGTATTGAATAATAGATGGTTTTTTATTTATATTATTTATTTATTAGCCAAACTTTTCAGGTTGTGGCATCTTAGTTCCCTGATCAAGAATGGAATGCACACCCTTGTCAGTGAAAGTGCAGAGCCCTAACCACTGGACCGTCAAGGAATTCCCAGCAGTCAATTTTTTATAACTTTTGGTACAGTGTCTTACTGAAAAAGGGCACAAATGTTTTATGAGCTTAAACATTTTGTATACTTCTTTTACTAATATGAAATAATATGTTTGATTTGCTAAAATGTTTTAAACTATTTTTCATAAAATCCTTCCTTTCCAGTCCAGTCCACAGTGTTCCTCTCATTCTTCAGAACATATTTTTCTTTTTTTTTTCTTGCCAGCATTTAAGTATTTTTTATTTTTTAACTTTACAATATTGTATTGGTTTTGCCATATATCAAAATGAATCCACCACAGGTATACATGTGTTCCCCATCCTGAACCCTCCTCCCTCCTCCCTCCCCATACCATCCCTCTGGGTCATCCCAGTGCACCAGCCCCAAGCATCCAGTATTGTGCATCGAACCTGGACTGGTAACTCGTTTCATATATGATATTATACATGTTTCAATGCCATTCTCCCAAATCATCCCACCTTCTCCCTCTCCCACAGAGTCCAAAAGACTGAGAACAGATTTTTCTATACCACTTATTTCATACTTTATACAAGCTGTCTTGTGTCTGTTTTAGCTTCTAGAAATAGACTATACATTTTCCAAGGACAAAGATTCAGTTCTTATCAGTTAGCATAATGATTTTTCAAAAAGTAACTGTTCCACTAAAAGTTTTTGTTCAATACAAGTATAGCTTACGTAACTCAGAGTTACTATTATGATATTGTGATTTTTAACCAGAAACATAATTTGGTTTTCATCCTCATTTTGGCATAGATTTTGTGAAACCCATGGACTTTCTTAAGTGATGAGAGATAAAAAGGTACAATTCATAACAAGCTCTAGTCAACCACACCTGAGTTGATGTTAACAGTATGACTTTTAGACAGCCTCAAAGAATGGAGGCTTGTTGCCAAGGGTATCACCCACATTACTAAAGGACTGAAGTTTTCAGCTCACCACCCAACCTCTAGGGAGAGGAGAGGGGCTCGATGTTGAACCAATCACCAGTGACCAATGATTCAATCAGTCAGTAGTGCCTGCTATAATGAAACTTCCATAAAACTTAAAAGACAGGATTTGAAGAGCTTTCTGGTTGGTAAACATATAGGAGTGCTGGGAGGGTGGTACACCAGGAGGGGCATGGAAACCCTGTGCTTCTTCCCCCTGTACCTTCCCTCAGTCATATATTATTTTATGACAAACCAGTAATCTATTAAATAAACTGTTTTTCTGAGTACTGTGAATAATTTTAGCAAATTAATCATGAGGAAGCCTTGTGGGAACCCCTAATTTATAACCAGTAGGTAAAAAACTGGACTTCTGATTGGCCTCTGAAGTAAGGACAGTCTTCTGGGTCTGAGCCCTTACCCTGTGGGATCTGATGTTGTGTCCAGGTAGATAGTGGCAGAATTGAATTGAATTGCAGGATACCCAGCTTGTGTTTGCAGAGAATTGGAGAATTGCTTGGTGTGGGAAAGAATTCCACACATTTGGTGAGTAGAATTGGCAGAAATGGTGAGTGAAAAATACATGACATACTGTAGTATACAAAGTTATACTCAAATTGGAGTCTCTGTGAGTTTCAAAGTGTTTTTGTAGTATGCCACCCTAAGCTAAGGAAGGAGTCGAGTTTTCCACTATTCCTCATTTCTCTGTGGCAGGTGGAATTCTATTGTCAAAAATAATTGTGTACCCAAATTTGTAATTGCAAGCTTTTAGATGTAAAAAGTTGGTCATGAGCAGTGTTAGGGAGAAATAGTTTAGCCCCCAAATGTTTTTGTTTTATATCGACACCAAAATGTTTTTCTTTTATAGCAACACAGCCTGAAGATATAGAAGTTAAGGAAATGGGAGGGCAGAGTTCCATGTTTTCCACCTCTAACCTTCACAGATGTTAAATATAGCAGTGGAAACATTCTTGCCGTTAAAATATGAGCAGTATATTTTAAAACCAGCCATGAGAGTCCTACCATCTGATAAACTTAATCTTTGAATAACTAAGGTGACATGGTCCCTGGTTCTACCCAGATATACATGTCCTGAACTACTGATGCTAAACTGGATCATGTATAAGAATCAGTTTTGTCTAAGATGTCCTTGTGGTGGTGGTTCAGTTGGTAAAGAATCTGCCTGGAATGCAGAAGACTGCCTACAATGCAGGAGACCCTGGTTCGATCCCTGAGTTAGGAAGATCCCCTAAGAGAGGAGAAGGAAATGCCAACCTGCCCCGGTATTCTTGCCTGGGAAATTATGGGATTTTTTCTGTCCCATGGACAGAGGAGTCTGGCAGGCTTCTGTCTATGCAGTTACAGAGTCAGACATGACTGAGCACACACACAGCAGCAGCAAGATGTCCTTAGGAAAACAAGTTAATCTTTGATGCCTACCCCTTACTCACTTTAGATCCTTATCCCTCATGAGTACCTTTTTCCCTAAAGGAGTGCTCCAATTCCAGAGTAGATTGGGGAAAGGGAAAGATAGACTCCAATCTTAGAAAAAGTCGGGTACTGCACAAGTTATCAAGGCCTAGGAACCCAACCACTTTTACTAGAAAGTTGGAGAAAGATTAGCCAGTTAACCTAATGAAGAGAAAAGTGAGGTATGGACATTGTGCTTCCTAAGTTTTTCTTGACAAAGGACAACATTGACCTATTAGCTCTGGGAAAAGCTGAAGCTTCACATGAACTTCTAAGTTCAATCCGTAGGTTTAGTGAAGAGACTGAACAATCCACAGTGACTTCTAGTTTCCTAGAATTTTTTGATTCCCTATTTCTCCTCACCCTACCTTCTCTCTACTTGTACACATTCTGCATGGAAATTTAATTGTTCTGTATATGATCTCCTCATACGCAAAAAGTAGATCCAAGGGATCTCTACTTTTAAGGGCTGTCTGATAAAAGAGCCAAGCACAGAACCCTGTGGCCCTGCACAGAATGCATGCCCGTGAAGCTGGCCCTCTACATCAGTGTGAGTCATAGTGAAAATCCTTGAAGTCTGCTGTGACTAGCACAACTGCTGATCCTGTCTTCTGTAAGAGTCCTTAAGAGTACCTGTGCTTGGGACTTCCCTGGCAGTCCAGTGGTTAGATCTCCACACTTACATTGCAGGAGTTTCAATCCCTGGTCAGGAAACAGGTCACATGTGCCTGGTGGCGTGGCAAAAAAAAAAAATACTTGTGTTTTTAAGATTTTATTTGGAAAATTATTTGATATCATAATTGTAAAGAGTTGTCGTTAGCATATTTTCTCATAGTCCAAATTAAAATGTTTAGTTATGTTAAAAATTCAAAAATCAGTATTGGTTAAACCATAGTTTTTGTTATTTTTCTCTGGTTATAAATTCAGATTTTCTAAGGAGAAAAAAAAAGTTATTTTTCAGTTCTGATAAAAGTGTGAAAAAATTTTAATAAGCAGTCTTAGGTCTTATTTTCTGTAAGTTGATAACATCAGCTTAAATTACCATAGTTTTAGTAGAATACTTTTTGGACTCATTAATCAAAAGTTATACTTAAGTGAAGGAACCCTAGTATTATGCCAAATAACTGCTTCATTAGCTTGATCATCAATAATCACTAGAAAAATAGCTAGAGGGTGGAAAAACACATTTGTCAGACAAGCTTATGACTTGAGAACTTAAAAAGTTCAGCAATTAAATTGCAATGTACTTAATCAAACTTGCTTAGTTTACATATTCCTATAATGTGGAAAGTGGAATTTGACCAAGAACCTGTCATTCTATTACAACAGATGTAATACCCTTTCTTTCTTTAAAAACTACAACAGTCAAGAAAGTCAAACTGACTTGATTTTTTTTTTTTTTTTAATTTTGGCTTGAAGTTTTAGGATGACTACCTGATTAGTGAATAAATTTGATAAATGCTGCTGCTGCTGCTAAGTCGCTTCAGTCGTGTCCGATTCTGTGCAACCCCATAGATGGCAGCCCACCAGGCTCCCCCGTCCCTGGGATTCTCCAGGCAAGAACACTGGAGTGGGTTAAATTGATAAATAGGCATTATTAATTCTCACTATGACAGTTCTTTTTAAAGAAAGTAGTGGCTATATAAATACAGAACTTACATTTCAACCCTTCTAACTTTGCTGTGTTGAATTTTACAGCTTATTCTTGGCTTTTAGAGATTGGATCACTGAATGAGACCTCTTCTTACACTACCCTCTCTAGCAATCTTTGTGCCAAATGGAGATAAAGCAGACCAAAGTCCCTGCCTCAGGGATTTTGGAACAGTAGAGGAACTGAAACAGTAGAGAGGGTGAGGCAGGCAATAGATGAAAATAACGTCAGTAATATTTGGTATGTTAGATGTGGTTAAGTAATAGGGAGAAAGAAAAAGCCAAGAAGGAATATAGGAAGTAAACACTAGAGTTACGGGAAGGAAAAGATTGTAATGCTAAACAGGTTGAAAGGAAGTCCTCTCTGAAAAGGTGACTACAGAGAAACCTAGAGAAAGAATGAGTATGAGCCTTTGAATTTTGAATATTGTGGCAAGAGCATTGCAGGCAAGTTCATGGGTACTCAGTCTCATCCGGCTCTTTGTGACCCCATGGACTGTAGCCTGCCAGGCCCTTCTGTTCATGGAATTTTCCAGGCAAGAATACTGGAGTTGGCATTTCCTACTCCAGAGGATCTTCCTGACCCAAGGATCGAACCCCCATCTCTTGTGTCTCCTGTAGCTCCTGCATTGGTAGGCAAATTCGTTACCACTGCACCACCTGGGAAGCCCCAGAAGGGAACTGCAAATGCAAAGTCCTGATGTGCTCAAGGTTCAGCAAGAAAACCTAGAAGACTAGAAAGGAGTGAGCAGGTGGGAGTACAATAGGAGACAAGGTAAGAGAATGAGGTGAGGGCGGACAGAGTCCTTGGAGAATGGTACAGATTTCAATCACTTAGGTCACTGTAAGCTCTTTTGGCAACTTTTACTCTAGGTGAGCTAACAGTCCACTAGAGCAGAGGTGTGACACGATCCCTTTTATTAAGATCTGACAGAAGTGGGACAGGAAGCAGAAGAAAGAAGACCAGTTAGATGCAATAGCAATAGTCCAGATGAAAGAAGATGATGGGTTGGACAAGATTCTGAATACAGAATAAAGAGGTCCCAAATATACTTAGTTTGTCATTGATTGAAGTATTTTTTATAATCATTTTTGTTATACATTTCTGTGGTAAAATACTGTGATCATTTCCCATTTCTTTAAATATTCTCCTACCACATAATACTAGTGGCTGCATAGTATTATTTGGAGATAGCATAATTTAGCCATTCTGCCTCTTGAGAAATTTGTATGGAGGTCAGGAAGCAACAGTTAGAACTGGACATGGAACAACAGACTGGTTCCAAATAGGAAAAGGAGTTCATCAAGGCTGTATATTGTCACCCTGTTTATTTAACTTATATGCAGAGTACATCATGAGAAACGCTGGACTGGAAGAAACACAAGCTGGAATCAAGATTGCCAGGAGAAATATCAATAACCTCAGATATGCAGATGACACCACCCTTATGGCAGAAAGTGAAGAGGAACTCAAAAGCCTCTTGATGAAAGTGAAAGTGGAAAGTGAAAAAGTTGGCTTAAAGCTCAACATTCAGAAAACGAAGATCATGGCATCTGGTTGCATTACTTCATGGGAAATAGATGGGGAAACAGTGGGAACAGTGTCAGACTCTATTTTTTGGGGCTCCAAAATCACTACAGATGGTGACTGCAGCCATAAAATTAAAAGACGCTTACTCCTTGGAAGGAAAGTTAAGACCAACCTAGATAGCATATTCAAAAGCAGGGACATTACTTTGCCAACAAAGGTTCGTCTAGTCAAGGCTATGGTTTTTCCTGTGGTCATGTATGGATGTGAGAGTTGGACTGTGAAGAAGGCTGAGCGCCAAAGAATTGATGCTTTTGAACTGTGGTGTTGGAGACGACTCTTGAGAGTCCCTTGAACTGCAAGGAGATCCAACCAGCCCATTCTGAAGGAGATCAGCCCTGGGATTTCTTTGGAAGGAATGATGCTAAAGCTGAAACTCCAGTACTTTGGCCTCCTCATGTGAAGAATTGACTCATTGGAAAAGACTCTGATGCTGGGGGGGATTGGGGGCAAGGGGAGAAGGGGACGACAGAGGATGAGATGGCTGGATGGCATCACTGACTTGATGGACATGAGTCTCAGTGAACTCCCGAAGTTGGTGATGGACAGGGTGGCCTGGCATGCTGCGATTCATGGGGTCTCAAAGAGTCAGACACGACTGAGCAACTGATCTGATCTGATCTGATAGGTAGAATAATGTATTTAACTCTCCTCTGCCTAAGCACTTTGCAATATTTCTCTATTATAAAAACCACTAAAATGAACATCTACATCATTATATCTTTGCTAATATAATTACTACATAATTTAGGAATCTCTACTGATTTTAGGAATGGCTGCTTAAATTGTGCTAGAAAGACAGAAACTGGAAAAACAGACATATTACTATAAACCAGCAGCCTAGATTGGTATTTTTTCAGATATAATCATAGAAAGATTGTCTCTATCAGATGCCATTGATCTTAACATTGATAGAGTTTAAAGGACACCAAAAATATTTGAATATGAAATATTTATAAATTCTTACTCAAGATTAAATAAACAGTCTTGTATTTTAGAATTTGTTTTCTATTTCTGATAACCTTAATTATAACTAGGAAGAGAGGACCAATTAAAAGAACTGTCACCATTTTAACATTCTACATGAATTGTGGTCACAAGGATTTCTGGCACCTGAGCATTCACATCCATCTGTTTTTAGGGCACTCTGCCCATTCATGAGATTTATGCCAGTTTCCAAAAGTCAGGTATGAATCAAGATAGGCAATGTGTATTTTTAAGATATAAATCATCTATTATTTAATCTCTTTGAATTATGGTTTTAGAAAGAACTTTAGCTACTTACTGATTTGAGATAACTTTCAATTAGGCATGTATAGAAAGTAAAATATAAGTAAAAATTTAACTTTACTAAGTAATAAATAGAATACTAGACTTCTTTAGCATGAAAAAGTTGAAATCAGAAAAGTTGTTATAACAAATCTGTGAAAAGAGTTTTTTGAATATATTAATATTTGAGGCAAAGAAAATTTACATTTATTTGGTCATGCTGTGTGCAAGGTGCTCTTGCATAATTTGTTTATATAACTTGTAACCTGTGAAATAAGGATCATTATCCCTGTTTTGCAGATAAGAAACTGAAAGAAATGACTCACCTAAGATCACACATAGGAAATACCAAGATCATTTCAAGCCACTTCTATCTCACTCCTAAACTCATGTTTTCTCAGCTCTACCACACTATGTAAATGGTTGGAATCCAAATAGTAGGGCAAATTTACGAATCTGTGATGTTGATTGAAGATGGTTTTTAGACGTTAAAAAAAACCAACCAAACGAATTATTGCTTTACTCTTAAAGCTCAACTAAATATTCTAAAGTAAGTAATATAAATTAGCTCTCATTATCAGGAGGGCAAAACCAAAGAGCAATTGTTTCTTACTGTAAGAGAATACTTACTTAGATACAATATTTAAGAAAAAAAATCTAATGATCTGTTTGCTCAACTGTAGGTCAGTGATTTTCAAACTTACAAAAAAAATTTTTTTTAACTATTTCTTTTCCCCAAACAAAACTATATAAAACAAATGAAAAGGGTTGAAACAAGAGTGCAAGTGGGAGGTGGTAGCTGTTAGCTCCCTCCTCAGTTTCCTCCTGCCATTTCCTCTTATAACCTCTGATGGTTACTTATAAATCTGAGGATGTCCTTTAAAGCCAATGTTTGGCTGGAACACTTGGTTAATTGGCTTACTTTCCCAATATTTAACTGATTGATTTTGGTTATCCACTGATTACAATAAAAGTGTAACTCAGAAGTGATGGGAAATTTCCTGCAGCAGTGGCTAAAAACATTTTATTTTAAACAATTTTCTTTCTTTCAGTCAGAATCAACTAATTCATCTTTCAAATGTGTTTTGAACATCAACTGAGTGCTTGACACTAAAGCTGGTTTTTACCTTCAGGAAACTTAGATTCTAGTTGAGAGACACAGATAACAAAGAAGTTAAATTAATTTGTGCTGTAAAGGAAATATGTATTTTTAATAAAGAATTGTTATGGTCTATTAAACTACTTTATTTTTGTATTATTGGTAAGAATTATTTGTATTGGCTTGAATGTGTTCCCCAAAAGTTCATGTGCACCCAGAACCTCAGATTGTGACTTTCGTGGAAATAGAGTCTTTGAAGATATAATTAGTTAAGATGAAATCATATTGATTTAAAGTGAGCCTAATTAGTGTCTTTCTATGAAAAGAGAATGTGGAGGAGACACAGATACACAGGAAATTCATATGAAGGAGGCAAAATTGAAGTGTTTTATTTACAAGCCCAAACCAATATTTGCCAGCAATCACCAGAAGCTAGAAAAAGCAAGGAAAGATTCTTCCTTAGAGTCTTGGGAGAGAGCAAGGCCCTGCCAATGCCTTGATTTTGGATTTCTAGATTCCAGAACTATGAGAAAGTAAATTTCTGTTGTTTTAAGGAGCCCAGTATATGTCAGTTTGTTATGGCAGCCCTAGGAAACTAAAATACTGTTTTAGATAGAGCAGGTAGGAAGGCTTCTGTTAGTAGTTGTAAAACATTCATTATTTTCTCCTTCACTCCAAATGCATTTTCTTTGCACAAAAAAAAAAGATGTATGAAATAGATAGTATTATCCCTACTTTTCATATACAGCCCAAGGCAGGGTCACACACCTAGTGAGTGGTAGGTACCATCGAAACTCAGGTGATCCAACTTCAAGAGCCTAAACTTACCAGATCATACTGGCACTAACTTTCAAGTTTCAAGCACCATGCTTTCACTCTGTCCACAGGCTTCAGAGTTGCCCTTTTGTGATACTCCACTTTAATCAAGTCTTTTATGTGGAATGTAGTTTCTCTCTTTTGTCTCATACTTTTCATCTTCCTCTTTAAAGTAACAGTAACAGTGATGACAATCATGATTGCTAACTTCATTGAGCACTAAATATGCCAGCTCACTTAATCCAAGCAACAACCCCATGAGGTAGATACTATTGTCCCAAATTTTTTTAATATTTGTAAACCAAGGTATAACATATATAGTAAAATGCATAGTGCTTAAATAGAGAGTTCCATGAATTTTCTGGTGTCTTGTTTCTTTCTGGAGTCCTCAATTTTAGCCACCAGGTCCAACAAAATTGCCAGGTTCTCTGTCTTACTTCCCTAGGCTTTTATTAAGTAATCAATATTGATGATTTAATAAACTATTCTTTCTGAAATATTAGTGAGTGAATGTGGTTTGTTAGTTTTTTCCAGATAACTTATTAGTATTATAACTGGCCTTAAGCCTAGAAGAATAACTATTACGGACATTCTAAGCAGAGTCAGAGAGACTTTTTGGAAGGAGAATAGAGAGAAGATTTTGTTTCTTTCTTAAATCAGAACACATAATTGTTTAATGAGTACACTAATTGTGTACCTGTCAGTCTTTCTTCTAAAATGTAAATGCTATGTCTATGATTGAAGTTGAAATACTACAGAAGAAATCTTAGATGCATAAAAAGAAAAGTTAATATGATATAGAAAAATAAGCATTGAAGTTGTCAAAAATTTAAGATTCTGTTCCCTGCTCTGCAATTTACTAGCTCACTTAAATCACTGAATTTTTCTGACTCATCATAAAAACATTTGCCATGCCTGACAAGATTGGTGTGAAGATCAAATATGAAATAAGCCAATGCTTATTAAAGTACTTTATAAAATCTCATATATGATACTTGCCACATATATAAGAAAACTCTACAATCACATTTCCATAAAGCATAATGGGTATACATAAAATTGAATATTTGGACCATCTGGTATGTAAGAGGTGATAGGGAAATTGTTTTTGAAGAACTTTTAATTTAATAACCCAAACTGCCAATTGCTTGGTTCAAGTTTGTCAGATCTCTAAATGAATTGATTTTGGAAAACACAGTGATGTATGGGGGCTTCCCAGGTGGCACTGGTGGTAAAGAACCCACCTGCCAATGCAGGAGACATAAGAGATGCAGGTTCGATCCTTGGGTTAGGAAGATCCCCTGGAGGAAGGCTTGACAATCCACTTCAGTATTTTTGCCTGGAGAATCCCATGGAGAGGGGTGCCTGGAAGGCTACATTCCATAAGGTCACAAAGAGTCAGACATGACTAAAGCGGCTTATTGTGCAATCACGCATGGATGTGAGAGTTGCACCATAAAAAAGGCTGAGTACCAAAGACTTGATGTTTTCAGATTGTAGTGCTAGAGAAGACTGTTGAGAGTCCCTTGGACTGCAAGGAGATTCAACCAGTCAATCCTAAAGGAAATCAGTTCTGAATATTCATTGAAAGGACTGATGCTGAAACTGAAGCTTCAGTACTTTGACTACCTGATGCAAAGAGCCAACTCTTAGGAAAAGACCCTGATGCTGGGAAAGATTGAAGGCAAAAGGAGAAGGAGGCAGCAGAGAATGAGATGGTTGGATAGCAACACTAACTCAGTGGACATGAATTTCTGGGAGATAATGAAAGACAGGGAAGCTTGACATGCTGTAGTTCACACGGTTGCACGGAATCGGAATTGACTTGGTAACTGAACAACAACAACTATTTGCTTTTTTATTTTCTTAGATCTTGTTTTTATATTTTACCTCTCCTTGATTCTAAATTTTGTTGAATAGCAACACTGTTACTTTTAACTCTTTCCTTAGAATTTCTTGCAGGTTACAAAGATTTGTCTAGGGATTCTCCTTTAGCAAGAATTATCTAAATGCCATGTTAAAGCGACTTCACTTTCACTTTTTCACTTTCATGCATTGGAGAAGGAAATGACAACCCACTCCAGTGTTCTTGCCTGGAGAATCCCAGGGATGGGGGAGCCTGGTGGGCTGACGTCTATGGGGTCGCACAGAGTTGGACACAACTGAAGTGACTTAGCAGCAGCAACAGCATGTTAAAGTGTGAAGAATTTATTAGAAAAATGTGGAAGACTTTTCTCACTGAAAACCACTTACTAAGAATTCTATAACCAATGAAAGCAAGTTGTGGGGAGGGAGTTGAATAGGTGAGGGTGGGTAGTAATAGCCTGTTCAGCTTTATTTTGGAGTGCCACCTGCTGGTAAATGAAGTCCAGTAGGGTCTGACAAACAAAAATAAGAACTATATTGGAAGATTAGAACAATCAAATTGTTTTAAATAAAGTATATCTAATTATTTGAATCACTGTGGAAAATGCTGATTTGATTTTGTAACTGAATAATGCAATTATTAAAGAGATTTTTCTCAAAGCTTTTTGTGGGGTAATTTCTTTATTTTAAATTCTGAACTCTAATCAGAAAACTGAAAATTTATTTTGAAGGTCCATTATATTAGCTAATTCATCAAATATTTAAGTGTTTAAGTGTCATATTTTGCTAGACATGAGCTGTGGTGGAGAAAGGAGCAGATAGAATCTCCCTACCTTCATGGGACTTAGAGTTCAGAGTAAAGAGAAATAAAATGACAGGTTGCTAAAAGAGGATATGAATAAAACAAATAAGGAGCAGAGTGAGAGAGAGAGAGAATAGTGAGTGGCTGCGGGAAACAACTTAGGATGGGACGTTGAGGAAAGGTGTTTCTGATAAGACCTTTAAGGACTTGTTCTTTGCTATATTCCCAGCACTGAACACAATGCCTGGTGGGTACATAGTCAATATTCCGTGAACATTTGTTGAATGAAAGGGTAGATGACTCTAGATGATAACCTTGGACAGATTTGAAACATCATTAGCTTTTCTTTTTGTTCTGGTCATATATTCATGGTTCAGGTTGGTCTAATAATATAAAAATGTGGTAGAAAGAGAGTGGAGGAAAACTGCTGAAAATGTATGTAGCATACTCTTTTCCCCTTTGAGCTGGGCCGGTTGATAAAATCCAATCCAGGTTCAAAGATTGATGAGAATGATGACTCAGTTCAAGGCTACTTTCACTTTAGTTTACTGCTGAACTACCAAACAAGCAGTGCTAGGGATACAAGAAGTATTATGTGATATTTTTGGAAATTCTTTAAAAAAGGAGTGTGTGTATATTTTTTCCCTTCTTCCATCTTGCTGCTTGGAATACAGTTGTGGTGACTGGTGCTCCAAAATTGATAAAGGGTCAAGAGTTCAAGGGCTACAGAAATAAACCCATGCACCTATGGTCAATTAATCTATGACAGAGGAGTCAAGATTACACAATGTAGGAAAGACAGCCTCTTCAACAAATGATGCTTGGAAAACTGGACAGCTACATGTAAAAAATGAAACTAGATCATTCTTTACCACTATACTCAAAAATAAGCTCAAAGTGTTTTAAAGGCCTGAATGTGAGACCGGACTCTATAAAACTCCTAGAGGAAAACATATGTTGAACACTCTCTGACATAAATCGTAGCAATATCTTTTTTGACCCATTTTCCAGAAAAATGGAAATAAAAACAAAAATAAACAAATGGGATCTACTTAAACTCAAGTGCTTTTGCACAGCAAAGGAAACAACAAGCAAAATGAAAAGACAACCACAGACTAGGAGAAAATATTTGCAAATAATTTGACCAAAAAAAGATTAGTCTCCAAAATCTACAAACAGATCATGAAGTACAACATAATCAAAACAGTCCAATCAAAAAATGGGCAGAAGACCTAAATAGACATTTCTCAAAGAAAACATACAGATGGCCAAGGGGCATGTGAAAAGATGTTCAACATCACTGATTATTAGAGAAATGCAAATCAAAACTACAATGAGATGTCACTTCATATCAGTCAGAATGGCTATAATCAAAAAATCCACAAACAATAAATGCTGGAAAGGGCGTTTATTTAGTTTCTTGGGCTCCAAAATCACTGCACATGGTGACTGCAGCCATGAAATTAAAAAGCACTTGCTGCTTGGAAGGAAAGCTGTGACAAACCTCAGTTCAGTTCAGTTCAGTCACTCAGTCATGTCCTACTCTTTGCAACCCCATGAACTGCAGCATGTCAGGTCTCCCTGTCTATCATCAACTCCCGGAGTTTACTCAAACTCATGTCCATAGAGTCGGTGATGCCATCCAACCGTCTCATCCTCTGTCATCTCCTGCCTTCAATCTTTCCCAGCATCAGGGTCTTTTCTAATGAGTCAGTTCTTCACATCAGGTGGCCAAAGTATTGGAGTTTCAGCTTCAGCATCAGTCCTTCCAATGAATATTCAGGACTGATTTCCTTTAGGATGGACTGGTTGGATCTCCTTGCAGTCCAAGGGACTCTCAAGAGTCTTCTCCAACACCACAGTTCAAAAGCATCAATTCTTTAGTACTCAGCTTTCTTTATATTCCAACTCTCACACCCACACATGACTACTGGAAAACCCATAGCCTTGATTAGATGGACCTTTGTTGGCAAAGTAATAATGTCTCTGGTTTTTAATATGCTGTCTAAGTTGGTCATAACTTTTCTTCCAAGGAGTAAAGCATCTTTTAATTTCATGGCTGCATTCACCATCTGCAGTGATTTTGGAGCCCCCTAAAAGTAAAGTCTGTCACTGTTTCCACTGTTTTCCCATCTATTTGCCATGAAGTGATGGGACCAGATGCCATGATATTAGTTTTCTGAATGTTGAGCTTTAAGCCAGCTTTTTCACTTTCCTCTTTGACTTTCACCAAGAGGCTCTTTAGTTCTCTAATGACAAACCTAGACAGCTGTTAAAAAGCAGAGATATCACTTTGCTGACAAAGGTCCACATAGTCAAAGCTATGATTTTTCCAACAGTCATGTACGGATGTGAGAGATGGACCATAAAGAAAGCTGAGTGCCAAAGAATTGATGCTGTCGAATTGTGGTGCTGGAGAAGACTGAGAGTCCCTTGGACTGCAAGGAGATCAAACCAGTCAATCCTAAAGGGAATCAGTCCTGAATATTCATTGGAAGGACTTATGCTGAAGCTCAAATACCTTGGCCACCTGATGCAAAGAGCTAACTATTTGGAAAAGATCCTGATGCTGGATCATGCAAAATGCTGGGTTGGATGAAGCACAAGCTGGAATCAAGATTGCCGGGAGACAGACAGAGATGCCAAAAAAAGAGAGAAAACTATAGGCCAATATCACTGATGAACATAGATGCAAAAATCCTTAACAAAATTCTAGCAAACAGTCCAACAACATATTAAAAAGATCATACATCATGACCAAGTGGGCTTTATCCCAGGGATGCAAGGATTCTACAATATCCGCAAATCAATCAATGTGATACACCACATTAACAAATTAAAAGACAAAAACCACATGATTATCTCAATAGATGCAGAGAAAGCCTTTGACAAAATTCAACATCCATTTATGATAAAAACTCTCCAGAAAGCAGGCATAGAAGGAACATACCTCAACATAATAAAAGCCATGTATGTTAAACCCACAGCAAACATTATCCTCAATGGTGAAAAATTGAAAGCATTTTCCCTAAAGTCAGGAACAAGACAAGGATGCCCATTCTCACCACTACTATTCAACATAGTTTTGGAAGTTTTGGTCACAGCAATCAGAGTAGAAAAAGAAATAAAAGGAATCCAGATTGGAAAAGAAGAAGTAAAACTCTCACTGTTTGCAGATGACATGATCATCTACATAGAAAACCCTAAAGACTCCACCAGAAAATTACTAGAGCTAATCAATGAATACAGTAAAGTTCCAGGATATAAAATTAACACACAGAAATCCCTTGCATTCCTATACACTAACAATGAGAAAACAGAAAGAGAAATTAAGGAACAATTCCCATCACCAATACAGTATATTAATGCATATATATGAAATTTAGAAAGATGGTAACGATTAACCCTATATGCAAGACAGCAAAAGAGACACAGATGTAAAGAACAGACTGTTGCACTCTGTAGGAGAAGGCGAGGGTGGGATGATCTGAGAGAATAGCATTGAAACATGTATATTATCATATGTGAAATAGATTGCCAGTCCAGGTTCGATGCATGAGGCAGGGTGCTCAGGGCTGGTGCACGGGGATGACCCTGAGGGACGGGATGGGGAAGGAGGTAGGAGGGAAGGTCAGGATGGGGAACACATGTACACCCATGGCTGATTCATGTGAATGTATGGCAAAACCCACCACAATATTGTAAAGTAATTAGCCTCCAATTAAAATTTTTAAAAAATTACAAAAAAGAATATCCCACACACCCCCACCTCCACCATCCTACAGCATGTCAGCTCATAACTAATAATGGATGCTTTTGAACTGTGGTTCTGGAGAAGACTCTTAAGAGTCCCTTGGACTGCAAGGGGATCAAACCAGTCCATCCTAAAGGAAGTCAACCCTGAATATTCATTGGAAGGACTGATGCTGAAGCTCCAATACTTTGGCCATCTGATGCACAGAGCTGACTCATTGGAAAAGACCCTGATGCTGGGAAAGATTGAAAGCAGGAGGAAAAGGGGGCAACAGAGGATGAGATGGTTGGATGGCATCACTGACTTAATGGACATGAGTCTGAGCAAACCCCAGGAGATACTGAAGGACAGGGAAGCCTGACATGCTGCTGTTCATGGGGTCACAAAGAGTCAGACACAACTGAGTGACTGAACAGCAACAACAATAATGGACAGATGTGGGAGGATAAATACCTCTGCTCCCTCTTCCCTTGGCCAGGACAACTCAAAGGCATGACCTACACTCTTCCTGAACTCTTCTGTGGAACTGAGCCCAAGTTACTCTCTCTGTGACTGCCTAACATCACACCCTGGCACACCCTCCTCTTTATGTCCCAATCCCCTACTCCTCTACAAGTCTCCCTTATGGGAACATTTCCTAATAAAACTGGAATTTTTACCTAAGGAAAAAAAAAGATTGCCACGAAAAATATCAATAATCTCAGATACGCAGATGACACCATCCTTATGACAGAAAGCGAAGAAGAACTAAAGAGCCTCTTGATGAAAGTGAAAGAGGAAAGTTGGCTTAAAACTCAGCATTCAGAAAACTAAGATCTTGGCATCCGGTCCCATCACTTCATGGCAAATAGATGGGAAAACAATGGAAACAGTGACAGACTTTATTTTTGGGGGCTCCAAAATCATCACAGATGGTGACTGTAGTCATGAAATTAAAAGGCACTTGCTCCTTGGAAGAAAAGCTCTGACCAATCTAGACAGCATATTAAAAAGCAGAGACATTACTTTGCCAACTAAGGTCCAACTAGTCAAAGCTATGGTTTTTCCAGTAGTCATATATAGATGTGAGTTGGACTATAAAGAAAGCTGAGCACCAAAGAATTGATGCTTTTGAACTGTGGTGTTGGACAAGACTTTCTAGAGTCCCTTGGACTCCAAGGAGATCCATCCAGTCCATCCTAAAGGAAATCAGTCCTGAATATTCATTGGAAGGACTGATGCTGAAGCTGAAACTCCAATACTTTGGCCACCTGAAGCGAAGAACTGACTCATTGGAAAAGACCCTGATGCTGGAAAAGATTGAAAGTGGGAGAAGAAGGGGATGACAGAGGATTAGATGGTTGGATGGCATCACTGGCCAGATGGACATGAATTTGAGTAAACTCTGGAAGTTGGTAATGGACAGGGAAGCCTGGCATGCTGCAGTCTGTGGGGTCGCAAAGAGTCAGACATGACTGAGAGACTGAATTGAATTGAACTGAACTGAACTGATTCTGGGAAAGATTGAAGGTAAAAAGAGAAGGGAGTGGCAGAGAATGAGATGTTTGATAGCATCACTGACTCAATGGACGTGAATTTGAGCAAACTCCAGGAGTTAGTGGAGGATAGAGGAGCCTGGCTCGCTGCAGTCCATTGTGTCACAAAGAGTCATACACAGCTTAGCGACTGGATAATAAGGGAGAGATAAAGGAGAGAGAATATAAAATGTTGGTAAAAGAATCGTTCAAAATGTATTTATTAAATGGGCTTGTGTTTGGTTATTAAGCTTGAACTTTCTTTTAAGTGGCATTTATCAGTGACCATTTACTCCCACGGTTCTGTCCTGCTTGCTCCTTCATTGAGAGAGACATCAAAGACCTTTGTAAAATGTACAGTCCTTAACTTAGGCAACATATGTGTGTTATTTTGCCTTCAAATTCCCAAGCGTTGCCTCAGTAATTAAAGAAATTAATACCCACCCAATAAAAGGACACAGTGAATGTACCAAACCCACAAAAAATATATATACTAGTTAACCACGGCCTTTTGGAAATTGTACCTCTTCTTCCTTGACTGTCACACATGCTGACAACTATTTATGATGGGATCTAAAGCCAGATTGTTGTGGATGTTTGTGCTAGATGGACCTTTCAGGGACCTTTAAGTCAAGTTGTATTGGAAGCCTCTGTTCAGTCTTCCATAGGACCAGTCCAAAGAAAGGAAGTCTTAAACACACACACATACACACACAAAGTCAGAGATTCAACATATGCAGAGATGTGATAAATTTAACTCTCTCATTGTACAGATTAAAAAACTCAAGTCTTCACACACACACACACACACACACCAATATTATTCAACCATGAGAAAGAAGGAAATTCTACCATTTGTAAAAAAAAAAAAAAAAAACTCAAGTCTTGACAACTTGATTGTCTTACCCTGTAAGACAATTAATAGCAGAGCCAGGATTAGAACCAGGATTAGAGCCAGGATTAGAACCCAGGTCTCTTAGCTATAAAACTAGTGGACTTCCCACAATAACTAGTTGCCTCATGTCTAGGTGTTAGATACACACTTTCAGAACCCACAAAAACACCAAACAAAGCAAGGCAAAATGCCAAAAACCAGATCCTGCAAGTCTAACATCAAACACTGGGAGAAAAGGTATAAGTATTAGGTGGAATAGAATCTTAAGCCATTGCTTTTTGAAGAAAGTAGGTTGCATCAACTGTACTAAATGATTTTTTTTCCTACTAAAACTGCTAAACAAAAGAATAGAATATGGCTTGCTACTTATTTGGGACTTGAAACATTTTTTTAATATATAATATGATGTGTATCATTTGAAATTTGGCTTCAATAATTTGTGCAATAGTTATTAGCCATAGACAAAGAGTAAGAATGAGGCTATTGTGTGAAGATGCCTGACTGAGTGCAAAAGGAGTCAGAATAAGGTCATATTTATTCTACTGGACATTTTACTCCTTATCTAGACACTAGGAAGGCAAAAAGCATGATAATAAGGCATATTGGTAACCTAATTTGGGAGGCATTGTCAATGTGAATGAGGAAAGAAAAGTAAAATACATATATACAAGTTTAGACATATATGCCAGGGAAGATACAAGCAGGACTTCATTTCAAAGGAAACCTGACAACAGCTTGGAATGGAATTGTGTTCCAGAAACTCTAAGGATAGGAAAGACATAGAAGATGATAATGACTAAAAAAGAAATGGAATTTTAACAGTTTGCAAGATGATAGAACATTATAATACAGAGGAGA
Organism: Bos mutus; assembly: GCF_027580195.1. Lineage (NCBI taxonomy): Eukaryota > Metazoa > Chordata > Mammalia > Artiodactyla > Bovidae > Bos > Bos mutus. Next base: position 29,071,915 of record NC_091621.1, on the reverse strand, counting down.
AAAGAATATACCCTAAACAAAGAAGTACAACTATGAATTTATGCACATTTACATAAATTTTCATCTCAAAACCTATGATTAAAAATATTTCTTTTATATTGGGGATAAAAACATTCTTGGTGTGGAAATGGACATGGTATCAAAATAACCAAGTAAAGGGATGAGTTGCTCAGAAACGGGACTGCAAATACAATGTGAAGGTGTTGGTACCATCCTCACTGCTGCTGCTGCTGCTGCTGCTGCTAAGTCGCTTCAGTCGTGTCCGACTCTGTGCGACCCCATAGACGGCAGCCCACCAGGCTCCTCTGTCCATGGGATTTTCCAGGCAAGAGTACTGGAGTGGGGTGCCATCACCTTCTCCGAACATCCTCACTATCCCATTTAAACTAAAGACAAGAGTAGAGAGCAAAAAGGAAGTTGCTGTGTGTACCTTATCTTGTGTATTATGCTTTTTTTTTTCTCTGTTGCTTCATGGAGAAAAAATTAAACAAAATTTTTTTCTTGTCCTTGTCAATTTCTAGGTCTAGAAAAGAGTAGCCAGGCGACTATAACACGTGGCAAGGTGGTGAAGCTGAGGCTCCTGCTATAATCCTAGGTGCACTCTTGATATCTCAGCCGACTCAAGCCAGTATTGCTCAATATTCATCATTCTCCCACATTTTTGGAATTTACAGGGTAAGAATCCTTTCAAAGGTCTTTATCAGAGCATACAACAGTCTGTTCCCCACTATATGAAAGTGTCCAACTCTTTGCAATCCCTTGGACTGTAGCCCTCCAGGCTCCTCTGTCCATGGGATTTCCCAAGCAAGAATACTGGAGTGGGTAGCCATTCTTTCTTCAGGGGATCTTCCCAACACAGTGTATAAGTAATGTTATAATGAAATTCAGCACATGTGATTACTATGTAGTGAGATTCTTTCAAAAATCGTATGCCATTGGACCAGAAATGGATACTCCTACTCAGCTGGATGAAGTACTGGGGTGTCCTTTTGGCAGATGCCTCTATTTCATGATAGAAGGTATCCATGAAAGATTGTAAGAGGTTTAAACTGAAGGCTGACTTACCCAGAAATATTAAATGATCCAAATACACAAATTCTCACCAATCTACAGGTATGCAGGGGTTTAATTGTTCTGCAAAAGTATAAGAGAAATGATAGATGACATATGATAAGTAAAAAGGAGACAGATTTATAAGAAAGAAAAGATACTTTAGCATGAATTTTAGTAAACATCCATCTAGCCTTCAGTTCTAAGAGGACAATCTGCCCGACAACAAAGTAGTCATTATTTACCAGTCAGGACTGCTGGGAGCCTAAAAACAACCTCAGATCATCTCCCAGAAGAGCTTTAGGAATGATCTGGATACCAGATTTTCCCTTTCTCTATTCTGAAATTCTGCCTGTTTAAAAATTTCAAAAGTAGCACAGCCATCAGAGATGCTCTACTCTTCCTCAGCCAGCACATAAGCTGCTTGGGGTCGTTTTCTTAGCCCGGCACACTATTTTGACAAAGAGCCCTGTGTCAGCATTACTTTACCTCACTATATCCTTTCATGAATCAATCCAGGGACTCCTAAACGACAGCCTCTTTCTTTTGCCAACTCAATTCTGTGTATCTGAAAGGTTTCGCTTTTAAAAAAACAAACTAAAAGAAAGGCCGCAACTCTTCAGATTTCTGGAACAATACCACATGCGCTGTCAGGGCAGTAAAAGAGGCTGCTCTACCTCTTTTTGTGCTCATCACCTCTGTCTGTGATGGCACAGTGATGATTATAAAGAATTTATTGAATGCATCAGATAAAAGTCATCATTGACAGAACTGATTTACATTCAAGGGCCTTAAAATAAGTGTTTCATGGCTGAGGGAAACCTGTTTCTGACACAACTAATATTTACAAGATGTATTTATGAATACCTGCTACATGGGTCAGGCACTTCATTTCAATCTTACTAAATGAAAAAGAAAAAGAAAATCTCACTGAATGCCAACTATTGTGTTTATGCTAGGAACACAGAGATTAATGAAATATAATTGTTTTCAAGAGATTCACAGTCTGGTAGGGAGAGAGATTCCAAATAAATATTAAATTAAATAGTCACATTCAGTAATGATACAGTAAGCATAAGAAAGAAACAAGCACAGAGGGCTGCAGAAGCAAGTAGGAGGCCTTATGCAAGGTTTTCTGCAGAAGTGACTTGTGAAAAGTCTTGAAGAAGACTAGAAAGAAGAAGCAGCTTGAACTAGGGCCAAGGGCTGAGAACCAGTGCTTGAGGGGTACTAGAGAATAGAGTAGGATGTGAGGAATTGAGGGCCAAATGATGGCCAAAAAGTTAGGCAGAGTCCAGATCATTCAGGGCCTCATGTGATATGTTAAGGAGCTTTCCTAGCAGACACAGGATGGAATATTTTATTCCTAGAAGGAGGATTCTATAGGAGGAAAAAAAGAAACTTTGGGAAACATGGGATCACAAAGACTTCTTTAGAGTCTCAAATATGTTACTGTGTATTATGACTCTCCGAACCAAGGGTATGCTATACAGCTTTTTAAAATGAAACACTTATAAAAGATCATTATTGGGGGTTAGAGTTCTGATAAGCACACTTTGGGAAGAAATGTACACATTTTGGGGGGGACGATTAAGAATTTTAAATAGATTGATGTTATGGATAGGTTTGCATTGTGGAACTCACTGGCAGCACTTCAGACCTCTCCAGCAGTTGTGTAGTCAACAATTGTAAGGGGACAAAATTGATGGCAGAGAGAGAATTTAGGAGATCATCATTCCAGGGGAGCAAAAACAAGGGTCTGCAGTTAGGTAGTTGAAGGAAGATAAGGATTTTTTAAATGTTTAGGAGGTTGGAGTGACGAACTTGATCACGGATTGAATGAAAGAGAACGAGGGATAGGAAATACTCAAAATTTCTAATATGGGTGATTGAGTGAATGGGATGCCAAGAATTAAGTATTTTGTGGTCAAATTGATATTGAGGAAGTCTATCCTGTATCTGATGGCATTTTTAGGAGATAAACGGATATGAATATGAAGCTTCTGTTAAATACACAGATTTGGTAGTCAACAGTATATAGGTATAGTTAAAATTATGACAATATTAAAAATCAAATAGAATTAGGGGAAATATGGACTAAGGTTGGGAGCCAGGGAGAATTTTAATAACAGTGTTCGCATACCTAACAATTTCAAAACTTTAAGTCAACTCAAATCATAAACTCACATTGCTATATAAAACACCAACACCACACATTAGGTCTATTTCAATGATGACTTTGTTGTTGTTCAGTTACTCAGATATGTCTGACTCTTTATGATGCCATGGACTGCAGCATGCCAGGCTTCCCTGTCCATCACCAACTCCCAAAGTCTACCCAAACTCATGTTTAGTCAGTGATGCCGTCCAACCATCTCATCCTCTGTCATCCCCTTCTCCTCCTGCCTTCAATCTTGCCCAGCATCAGGGTGGTTTCCAATGAGTCAGCTCTTCACATCAGGCAGCCAAAGGATTGGAATTTCAGCTTCAACCTCAGTTCTTCCAATGGACACCCAGGACTGATCTTCTTTAGAATGGACTGGTTGAATCTCCTTGCAGTCCAAGGGATTCTCAAGAGTATCCTCCAGCACCACAGTTCAAAAGCATCAATTCTTCGGTACTCAGCTTTCTTTATAGTCCAACTCTCACATCCATACATGACTCCTGGAAAAACCATAGCTTTGACTAGATGGACCTTAGTTGGCAAAAGTAATGTCCCTGCTTTTTAATATTCTGTCTAGGTTGGTCTGTCTAGGTTGGTCAGAGCTTTTCTTCCAAGACGCCAGTGCCTTTTAATTCTATGGCTGCAGTCACCATCTGCAGTGATTTTGGAGCCCCAAAAAATAAAGTCTGTCACTGTTTCCATGGTTTTCCCATATATTTGCCATGAAGTGATGAGACTGGATGCCATGATCTTAGTTTTCTGAATGTTGAGTTTTAAGCTAACTTTTTCACTCTCCTCTTTCACTTTCATCAAGAGGCTCTTTAGTTCTTCTCTTTCGGCCATAAGGGTGGTGACATCTGCATATCTGAGGTTATTGATATTTCTCCTGGTAGTCTTGATTCTGGGCTTCCCTGGTTGGTTCCATGGTAAAGAATCTGCCTGCAATGCAGGAGCCACAAGAGATGTGGGTTTGATCCCTGGGTCAGGAAGATACCCTGGCGGTGGGCATGGCAACCCACTCCAGTATTCTTGTCTGGAGAATTCCATGGACAGAGGAGCCTGATGGGATACGGTCCACGGGTCATAAAGAGTCGAACATGACTGAAGTGACAGCACGCTCGAAATCTTGATTCCAGCTTATGCTTTATCCAGCCCAGCATTTCGCATGATGTATTCTGCATATAAGTTAAGTAAGCAGGATGACAATATACAACCTTGCAAATTTAAGCAGAGATAATAAACTGAATCTCATAAAAGGTCAAAGCCGGTTCTTAAAAAAAAAAGTTATTTAGGAAGAAGAAAGACATGTAATAAGACTCAGTTTTGGAGAAAAGATATTTCATATTTTATTCTTTGTCATAAGAGATTAGAGTTTAGGAGTTTTCCTGTTGGCTCAGTGGTAAAGAATCTGCCTGCCAATGCAGGAGGCATGGTTTGATCCCTAGTCTGGGAAGAGTCCCACATGTCATGGAGCAACTGAGACCATGTGCTGAAGCTTATGTGCCTTAGAGCCTGTGCTCTACAACAAGAGAAACCACCATAATGGGAAGCCTGTGCACTGCAACTAGAGAATAGCCCCTGCTCTCAGCAACTAGAGAAAAGCCTGTGCAGCAACATGGACCCTGTAGTCAAAACTAAATAAAATTTTTAAAAAAGATTAGAGTTTAGGCATTAAAGCTGAAATTTTAGTTAATAAGATAGATGATTATATTAACTAATATTTCTTAGGAAACTTGGCTAATATTTCTTGGGAAATTCTTATAAAACCTGCTGTTACTGATAAATAATAAAATGTTTATGAGAACTTATCTCCCTTCCAGAGAGATGTCAAGCCCCTCTTTGGTCTGAGTTTTCTGGCTTCAAATTGCAAAGGAACCTCACAAGGTGTGAATCTGGAGTTTAAGAATGATTAAAAGGGAAAATTCTGAGTAGAAAGGCTAAAAAGAATTTCATGATCTTGAGATATTTCCCTGCCTCATTTCCAGAATATAAACAATCCCCAAAAGACCAAGGAAAATATAGTTGAGAGTCAAAGAATAGCAAAATAGTGTCAGTAGAGGAAATAACTAAATATTTTTCAGTCAGATATATGTAATGATTTCCTTGAGCCTTTATGTATCATATATACAGGTTTTATTTTTGTCACCTTATAAAAACCAGACCACATAAATGATGAAGAAATTCAGGCAGATTTTTTGGTGTTTTTTTGTTTTGTTTTGTTTTTTTGACCCCACAACTATGCTTGTGAGATCTTAGTTGTCCCACCAGGGATTGAACCTGGGCCACAACAGAGAAAGCTCCAAGTCCTACCCACTGGACCACCAGGAAATTTCCCCAGGCAGATGTTTGTGAAACAACCTTGATAGAGTTTCTGAGTTTAAATATGTGTTTTCACTTAATCCACATTTTAGTAATATAGAGGAAATTTATAGTAAATTATAGATTTGGTATTGGTATTTCTAGCCATATTTTCAATTTCAAGCAATGGCAGTTTGGGGTCATAATGTGCTTTACTTTCTGTTTCCCACATCCTCAGTTCAGTTCAGTCGCTCAGTCGTGTCTTCTCTCTGTGACTCCATGAACTGCAGCACGCCAGGCCTCCCTGTCCATCACCAACTTCCAAAGTCTACCCAAACTCATGTCCATTGAGGTGGTGTGCCATCCAACCATCTCATCCTCTTTCATCCCTTTCTCCTCCTGCCCTCAATCTTTCCCAGCATCAGGGTCTTTTCAAATGAGTCAGCCCTTCGCATCAGGTGGCCAAAGTATTGAGTTTCAGCTTCAACATCAGTAATTCCAATGAACATCCAGGACAGATCTCCTTTAGGATGTACTGGTTGGATTTCCTTTCAGTCCAAGGGACTCTCAAGAGTATTCTTCAACATCACAATTCAAAAGCATCGATTCTTTGGGGCTCAGCTTCCTTTGTAGTCCAACTCTCACATCCATACATGACTACTTGAAAAACCATAGCCTTGACTAGACGGACCTCTGTTGACAAAGTAATGTCTCTGCTTTTTAATATGCTGTCTAAGTTGGTCATAACATTCTAGGCAGATTCTTAATCATCTGAGCCACTAGAGAAGTTCCATAATTATATATACTCATGTAATATTTGGCTTCCAAAGTGTTCAGTTCAGTTCAGTTGCTAAATCATGTTCGATTCTTTGTGACCCAATGGACTGGAACACACCAGGCTCCTCTGTCCTCCACTGTCTCCTGGAGTTTGCTTAAATTCATGTCCATTGAGTCAGTGATGATACTGAACCATCTCATTCTCTGCCACTTCCTTCTCCTTTTACTGTCAATCTTTCCCAGCATCAGTTCAGTTCAGTTCAGTTCAGTCGCTCAGTCATGTCTGACTCTTTGCAACCCTAAGAACTGCAGCACGCCAGGCTTCCCTGTCTATCACCAACTTCCGGAGCTTATGCAAACTCATGCCCATTGAGTTGGTGATGCCATCCAACCATCTCATCCTCTGTCATCCCCTTCTCCTCCCGCCTTCAGTCTTTCCCAGCATCAGGGTCTTTTCCAATGAGTTAGTTCTTCACATCAGGTGGCCAAAGTATTGGAGTTTCAGCTTCAACATCAGTCCTTCCAATGAATATTTAGGACTGATTTCCTTTAGGATGGACTGATTGGATCTCCCTGCAGTCCAAGGGACTCCAAAGCATCTTCTCCAGCACCACAGTTCAAAAGCATCAATTCTTCAGTGCTCAGCTTTGTTTATAGTCTAACTCTCACATCCATACATGACTACTGGAAAAACCATAACTATGATTAGATGGACCTTTGTTGGCAAAATAATGTCTCTGCTTTTTAATATGCTGTCTAGGTTGGCCAGTACTCTTGCCTGGGAAATCCCATGGACAGAGGAGCCTGGTAGGCTATAGTCCATGGGGTCGCGAAGAGTCGGACATGACTGAGAGACTTCACTTTCACTTTTCACTTTCATTCACTGGAGAAGGTAATGGCAACCCACTCCAGTGTTCTTGCCTGGAGAATCCCAGGGACGGGGGAGCCTGGTGGGCTGCCGTCTATGGGGTCGCCCAGAGTTGGGCACGACTGACGTGACTTAGCAGCAGCAGGTTGGCCATAGCTTTTCTTCCAAGGAGCAAGCGCCTTTTAATTTCATGGCTGCAGTCACCATCTGCAGTGACTTTGGAACCCCCCCAAATAAAGTCTGTCACTATTTCCATTGTTTCCCCATCTATTTCCCATGAAGTGAAGGGACCAGATGCCATGATCTTAATTTTCTAAATGCTGAGTTTTAAGCCAGATTTTCACTCTCTACTTTCATTTTCATGAAGAGGCTCTTTAGTTCTTCTTCGCTTTCTTACATAAGGTAGTGTTATCTGCATATCTGAGGTTATTGATATTTCTCCCGGCAATCTTGATTCCAGTTTGTGCTTCATCTAGCCTGGTATTTTGCATGATGTACTCTGCATATAAGTTAAATAAGCAGGGTGACAATATACAGCCCTGACATACTGCTTTCCTGATTTGGAACCAGTCTGTTGTTCCATGTCCAGTTCTTTTTTTTTTTAATTAATTAATTTATTTATTTATTTTTAATTTTATTATATTTTTAAACTTTACAATATTGTATTAGTTTTGCCAAATATTGAAATGAATCTGCCACAGGTATACCTGTGTTCCCCATCCTGAACCCTCCTCCCTCCTCCCTCCCCATACCCTCCCTCTGGGTCGTCCCAGTGCACCAGCCCCAAGCATCCAGTATCATGCATCGAACCTGGACTGGCGACTCGTTTCATACATGATATTATACATGTTTCAATGCCATTCTCCCAAATCTCCCCACCCTCTCCCTCTCCCACAGAGTCCATAAGACTGATCTATACATCAGTGTCTCTTTTGCTGTCTCGTACACAGGGTTATTGTTACCATCTTTCTAAATTCCATATATATGTGTTAGTATACTGTATTGGTGTTTTTCTTTCTGGCTTACTTCACTCTGTATAATAGATTCCAGTTTCATCCATCTCATTAGAACTGATTCAAATGTATTCTTTTTAATGGCTGAGTAATACTCCATTGTGTATATGTACCACAGCTTTCTTATCCATTCATCTGCTGATGGGCATCTAGGTTGCTTCCATGTCCTGGCTATTATAAACAGTGCTGCGATAAACATTGGGGTACACGTGTCTCTTTCCCTTCTGGTTTCCTCAGTGTGTATGCCCAGCAGTGGGATTGCTGAATCATAAGGCAGTTCTATTTCCAGTTTTTTAAGGAATCTCCACACTGTTCTCCATAGTGGCTGTACTAGGTTGCATTCCCACCAACAGTGTAAGAGAGTTCCCTTTTCTCCACACCCTCTCAGCATTTATTGCTTGTAGACTTTTGGATCGCAGCCATTCTGACTGGCGTGAAATGGTACCTCATAGTGGTTTTGATTTGCATTTCTCTGATAATGAGTGATGTTGAGCATCTTTTCATGTGTTTGTTAGCCATCTGTATGTCTTCTTTGGAGAAATGTCTATTTAGTTCTTTGGCCCATTTTTTGATTGGGTCATTTATTTTTCTGGAGTTGAGATGTAGGAGTTGCTTGTATATTTTTGAGATTAGTTGTTTGTCAGTTGCTTCATTTGCTATTATTTTCTCCCATTCTGAAGGCTGCCTTTTCACCTTGCTAATAGTTTCCTTTGTTGTGCAGAAGCTTTTAAGTTTAATTAGGTCCCATTTGTTTATTTTTGCTTTTATTTCCAATATCCTGGGAGGTGGGTCATAGAGGATCCTGCTGTGATGTATGTCAGAGAGTGTTTTGCCTATGTTCTCCTCTAGGAGTTTTATAGTTTCTGGTCTTATGTTGAGATCTTTAATCCATTTTGAGTTTATTTTTGTGTATGGTGTTAGAAAGTGTTCTAGTTTCTTTCTTTTACAAGTGGTTGACCAGTTTTCCCAGCACCACTTGTTAAAGAGATTGTTTTTAATCCATTGTATATTATTGCCTCCTTTGTCAAAGATAAGGTGTCCATATGTGTGTGGATTTATCTCTGGGCTTTCTATTTTGTTCCATTGATCAATATTTCTGTCTTTGTGCCAGTACCATACTGTCTTGATAACTGTGGCTTTGTAATAGAGCCTGAAGTCAGGTAGGTTGATTCCTCCAGTTCCATTCTTCTTTCTCAAGATAGCTTTGGCTATTCGAGGTTTTTTGTATTTCCATACAAATTGTGAAATTATTTGTTCTAGCTCTGTGAAGAATACCTTTGGTAGCTTGATAGGGATTGCATTGAATCTATAAATTGCTTTGGGTAGTATACTCATTTTCACTATATTGATTCTTCCAATCCATGAACATGGTATATTTCTCCATCTATTGGTGTCCTCTTTGATTTCTTTCACCAGTGTTTTATAGTTTTCTATATATAGGTCTTTAGTTTCTTTAGGTAGATATATTCCTAAGTATTTTATTCTTTCCGTTGCAATGGTGAATGGAATTGTTTCCTTAATTTCTCTTTCTGTTTTCTCATTATTAGTGTATAGGAATGCAAGGGATTTCTGTGTGTTGATTTTATATCCTGCAAATTTACTATAATCATTGATTAGTTCTAGTAATTTTCTGGTGGAGCCTTTAGGGTTTTCTATGTAGAGGATCATGTCATCTGCAAATAGTGAGAGTTTTACTTCTTCTTTTCCAATTTGGATTCCTTTTATTTCTTTTTCAGCTCTGATTTCTGTGGCCAAAACTTCCAAAACTATGTTGAATAGTAATGGTGAAAGTGGGCACCCTTGTCTTGTTCCTGACTTTAGAGGAAATGCTTTCAATTTTTCACCATTGAGGATAATGTTTGCTGTGGGTTTGTCATATATAGCTTTTATTATGTTGAGGTATGTTCCTTCTATTCCTGCTTTCTGGAGAGTTCTTATCATAAATGAATGTTGAATTTTGTCAAAGGCTTTCTCTGCATCTATTGAGATAATCATATGGTTTTTATTTTTCAATTTGTTAATGTGGTGTATCACATTGATTGATTTGCGGATATTGAAGAATCCTTGCATCCCTGGGATAAAGCCCACTTGGTCATGGTGTATGATCTTTTTAATGTGTTGTTGGATTCTGATTGCTAGAATTTTGTTAAGGATTTTTGCATCTATGTTCATCAGTGATATTGGCCTGTAGTTTTCTTTTTTTGTGGGATCTTTGTCAGGTTTTGGGATTAGGGTGACGGTGGCCTCATAGAATGAGTTTGGAAGTTTACCTTCCTCTGCAATTTTCTGGAAGAGTTTGAGCAGGATAGGTGTTAGCTCTTCTCTAAATTTTTGGTAGAATTCAGCTGTGAAGCCGTCTGGACCTGGGCTTTTGTTTGCTGGAAGATTTTTGATTACAGTTTCAATTTCCATGCTTGTGATGGGTCTGTTAAGATTTTCTATTTCTTCCTGGTCCAGTTTTGGAAAGTTGTACTTTTCTAAGGATTTGTCCATTTCTTCCATGTTGTCCATTTTCTTGGCATATAATTGTTGATAGTAGTCTCTTATGATCCTTTGTATTTCTGTGTTGTCTGTTGTGATCTCTCCATTTTCATTTCTAATTTTATTGATTTGATTTTTCTCCCTTTGTTTCTTGATGAGTCTGGCTAATGGTTTGTCAATTTTATTTATCCTTTCAAAGAACCAGCTTTTGGCTTTGTTGATTTTTGCTATGGTCTCTTTTGTTTCTTTTGCATTTATTTCTGCCCTAAGTTTTAAGATTTCTTTCCTTCTACTAACCTTGGGGTTCTTCATTTCTTCCTTTTCTAGTTGCTTTAGGTGTAGGGTTAGGTTATTTATTTGACTTTTTTCTTGTTTCTTGAGGTATGCCTGTATTGCTATGAACTTTCCCCTTAGGACTGCTTTTAAAGTGTCCCACAGGTTTGGGGTTGTTGTGTTTTCATTTTCATTCGTTTCTATGCAAATTTTGATTTCTTCTGTGATTTGTTGGTTATTCAGCAGCGTGTTGTTCAGCCTCCACATGTTGGAATTTTTAATAGTTTTTCTCCTGTAACTGAGATCTAATCTTACTGCATTGTGGTCAGAAAAGATGCTTGGAATGATTTCTATTTTTTTGAATTTACCAAGGCTAGATTTATGGCCCAGGCTGTGATCTATCCTGGAGAAGGTTCCATGTGCGCTTGAGAAAAAGGTGAAATTCATTGTTTTGGGATGAAATGTCCTATAGATATCAATTAGGTCTAACTGGTCTATTGTATCGTTTAACGTTTGTGTTTCCTTGTTAATTTTCTGTTTAGTTGATCTATCCATAGGTGTGAGTGGGGTATTAAAGTCTCCCACTATTATTGTGTTATTGTTAATTTCTCCTTTCATACTTGTTAGCATTCGTCTTACATATTGTGGCACTCCTGTGTTGGGTGCATATATATTTATAATTGTTATATCTTCTTCTTGGATTGATCCTTTGATCATTATGTAGTGACCATCTTTGTCTCTTTTCACAGCCTTTGTTTTAAAGTCTATTTTATCTGATATAAGTATTGCTACTCCTGCTTTCTTTTGGTCCCTATTTGCATGGAAAATCTTTTTCCAGCCCTTCACTTTCAGTCTGTATGTGTCCCCTGTTTTGAGGTGGGTCTCTTGTAGACAACATATGTAGGGGTCTTGTTTTTGTATCCATTCAGCCAGTCTTTGTCTTTTGGTTGGGGCATTCAACCCATTTACGTTTAAGGTAATTACTGATAAGTATGATCCCGTTGCCATTTACTTTATTGTTTTGGGTTTGAGTTTATACACCATTTTTGTGTTTCCTGTCTAGAGAATATCCTTTAGTATTTGTTGGAGAGCTGGTTTGGTGGTGCTGAATTCTCTCAGCTTTTGCTTGTCTGAGAAGCTTTTGATTTCTCCTTCATATTTGAATGAGATCCTTGCTGGGTACAATAATCTGGGCTGTAGGTTATTTTCTTTCATCATTTTAAGTATGTCTTGCCATTCCCTCCTGGCTTGAAGAGTTTCTATTGAAAGATCAGCTGTTATCCTTATGGGAATTCCCTTGTGTGTTATTTGTTGTTTTTCCCTTGCTGCTTTTAATATTTGTTCTTTGTGTTTGATCTTTGTTAATTTGATTAATATGTGTCTTGGGGTGTTTCACCTTGGGTTTATCCTGTTTGGGACTCTCTGGGTTTCTTGGACTTGGGTGATTATTTCCTTCCCCATTTTAGGGAAGTTTTCAACTATTATCTCTTCAAGTATTTTCTCATGGTCTTTCTTTTTGTCTTCTTCTTCTGGGACCTCTATGATTCGAATGTTGTAGCGTTTAATATTGTCCTGGAGGTCTCTGAGATTGTCCTCATTTCTTTTAATTCGTTTTTCTTTTATCCTCTCTGATTCATTTATTTCTGCCATTCTATCTTCTAATTCACTAATCCTATCTTCTGCCTCTGTTATTCTACTATTTGTTGCCTCCAGAGTGTTTTTAATTTCATTTATTGCATTATTCATTATACATTGACTCTCTTTTATGTCTTCTAGGTCCTTGTTAAACCTTTCTTGCATCTTCTCAATCTTTGTCTCCAGGCTATTTATCTGTGATTCCATTTTGATTTCAAGATTTTGGATCAATTTCACTATCATTATTCGGAATTCTTTATCAGATAGATTCCCTATCTCTTCCTCTTTTGTTTGGTTTGGTGGGCATTTATCCTGTTCCTTTATCTGCTGAGTATTCCTCTGTCTCTTCATCTTGTTTAAATTGCTGAGTTTGGGTTGTCCTTTCTGTATTCTGGCAGTTTGTGGAGTTCTCTTTATTGTGGCGTTTCCTCGCTCTGTGTGGGTTTGTACAGGTGGCTTGTGAAGGTTTCTTGGTTAGGGAAGCTTGTGTCGGTGTTCTGGTGGGTGGAGCTGTATTTCTTCTCTCTCCTTTCGAAGTCTTGGGTTGCTTTTCTGGGCGCCTGATGTCCTCTGCTGGCATTCAGAAGTTGTTTTGTGGAATTTACTCGGCGTTTAAATGTTCTTTTGATGAATTTGTGGGGGAGAAAGTGTTCTCCCTGTTCTACTCCTCCGCCATCTTAGCTCCTCCCATGTCCAGTTCTAACCATTGCTTTTTGACCTGCATATAGATTTCTCAGGAAGCATGTCAGATGGTCTGGTATTCCCATCTCTTTCAGAATTTTCCAGCTTGTTGTGATCCACACAGTCAAAGGCTTTTGTGTAGTCAATAAAACAGAAGTAGATGTTTTTCTGGAACTCTTTTGCTTTTTTGGTGATCCAGCAGATGTTGGTAATTTGATCTCTGGTTCCTCTGCCTTTTCTAAAACCAGCTTGAACATCTGGAAGTTCATGGTTCGTGTACTGTTGAAGCTTGGCTTGGAATTTTGAGCATTACTTTGCTGGCGTGTTAGATGAGTGCAGTTGTGCAGTAGTTTGAACATTCTTTGGCATTGCCTTTCTTTGGGATTGGAATGAAAACTGACCTTTTCCAGTACTGTGGCCACTGCTGAGTTTTCCAAATTTGCTGGCATATTAAGTGCAGCACTTTCACAGGTTCATCATCATTTAGGATCTGAAATAGCTCAATTGAAATTCCATCACCTCCACTAGCTTTGTTCATAGTGATTCTTCCTAAGGCCCACTTGACTTCACATTCCAGTATGTCTCGCTCTAGGTGGGTGACCACACCATCATGGTTACCTGGGTCATGAAGTTTTTTTTGTATAGTTCTTCTGTGTATTCTTGCCACCTCTTCTTAATATCTTCTGCTTCTGTTAGGTCCATACCATTTGTCCTTTATTGTGCCCATCTTTGCATGAAATGTTCCCTTGGTATCTCTAATTTTCTTGAAGAAATCTCTAGTCTTTCCCATTCTATTGTTCTCCTCTATTTCTTTGCATTGATTGCTGAGGAAGGCTTTTTTATCTATCCTTGCTGTTCTTTGGAACTCTGCCATTAAATGGGTATATCTTTCTTTTTCTCCTTTGTCTTTTGCTTCTCTTCTCAGCTATTTGTATGGCCTCCTCAGACAACCATTTTGCCTTATGCATTTCTTTTTCTTGGGGGTGGTCTTGCTCCCTGTCTCCTGTACAGTGTCATGAACCTCCATCTATAGTTCTTCAGACACTCTGTCTATCCGATCTAATCCCTTGAATTGTCACTTTCACTGTATAATCATAAGGGATTTGACTTAAGTCATACCTGAATGGTCTAGTAGTTTTCCCTACTTTCTTCAATTTAAGGCTTCCCAAGTGGCTTAGTGGAAAAGGCAATGGCACCCCACTCCAATACTCTTGCCTGGAAAATCCCATGGGTGGAGGAGCCTGGTAGGCTGCAGTCCATGGGGTCGCTAAGAGTCGGACACGACTGAGTGACTTCACTTTCACTTTTCATTTTCATGAATTGGGGAAGGCAATGGCAATGGCAACTCCAGTGTTCTTGCCTGGAGAATCCCAGTGATGGGGGAGCCTGGTGGGCTGCCGTCTTTGGGGTCGCACAGAGTTGGACACGACTGAAGCCACTTAGCAGCAGCAGCAGCAGCAGCAGGTGGCTTAGTGGTAAAGAATCTGCCTACCAATGAAGGAGACACAAGAGATATGGGTTTGATCCTTGGATAAGGAAGATCCATTGAAGGAGGAAATGGCAACTCATTCCAGTATCCTATCCTTGCCTGGAGAAATCTCATGGACAGAGGAGCCTGGAGGGATATAGTCCATAAGGTCTCAAAGAGTTGGACATGACTGTGCAACTGAACCTATAATATTATGTAAGCAATGTTGAGAGTCCCTTGGACTGCAAGGAGATTGAACCAGTCAGAAATCAACCCTAAGTATTCTTTGGAAGAACTGATGCTGAAGTTGAAGCTCCAATACCTTGGCCACCTGATGTGATGAGCTGACTCATTGGAAGAGACCCTGATGCTGGAAAAGACCCTGACACTGGGAAAGATTGAAGGCAAAAAGAGAAGGGGGCGTCAGAGAATGAGATGGTTAGATAGCCTCATCGACTCAATGGACATGAGTTTCAGCAAACTACAGAAGACAGTGAAAGACAGAGAAGCGTGGCATGTTGTGGTCCATGGGGTTGCAAAGATTCGGACACAACTTAATGACTGAGCAACAAAGCAATAATAAAGCTTTGTTTTTGTTTAAACAAAACAACAATAAAGCAATGTTTATATTCATAATTACTATTTGTTATTATAGAAAGGACTCTAAGCTGTTAAATTTTAAATCTTAATTAGGCTGATATTTCTTACTGCCAGCAAATATTCTTACTTCTCTATCTTATCTGCTCCAACTCTCTCTGTAGCCATCTCTTCCAACTGCTGTTCTCATTCTATATTTCCCTGGTCCTACTGAATCCTGTCAGAATGACTTTGCCTCCGAAAGCATGAGTTCAAACACATATATATCTAGATTTGACAAAAGCTGTCAATAATATTTTCATTTAAGAAATCAAACACTCTCTAGAGAATCTAATTTAGGGTAGCATTCTCTAGAACGGACATTTAGCACATAGGGTTTGTGCAAGATGATCCATAGAGTGTGTGATAAAACTTTGGATGCTTCTGTTTCTATTTATGTTTTTTTGTTTTGTTTTGTTTTGTTTTGTTTTTTTACTGCACTGCACAGCATGCAAGATCTTTGTTCCCAACCAGGATGGAACCTATGCCATCTGCAGGGAAAGCGTAGATTTTCAAACCACTGGACCACCAGGGAAGTCCCTCAATTTATGTCTGCTAAAGCTGAAACTCCAGTACTTTGGCCACCTTATGCGAAGAGTTGACTCATTGGAAAAGACTCTGATGCTAGGAGGATTTGGGGACAGGAGGAAAAGGGGACGACAAAGGATGAGATGGCTGGATGGCATCACTGACTTGATGGATGTGAGTTTGAGTGAACTCCAGGAGATGGTGATGGACAGGGAGGCCTGGCGTGCTGCGATTCATAGGGTCGCAAAGAGTCGGACACGACTGAACGACTGAACTGAACTGAACTGAACTGATCCTCTTAAAATGTCAGTCTTCACATGTTTTACAATGTATATATATTCATATCTTAGGCTAGTAGAACATGTGTATAGAGCAGAATCCCGCCCCCCGCTCCCCTCCAAAGCTTTGATGATGATTGAAATTACATTTTAATGTTTTTTTTTTTTTTTCATTGGTCTGTGCTGACCCAAGGTTCAGTCACTTGATTCAGAGAACCTTCGTAGAACCTAAGTAGAAAGATGCCTGGATGACAGTCTTTTTATATGGTCACTATAAAAAAAAAAAAAAAGGTCAGTTTTAATTCCAATCCCAAAGAAAGACAATGCCAAAGAATGCTCAAACTACTGCACAATTGCACTCATCTCACACGCTAGTAAAGTAATGCTCAAAATTCTCCAAGCCAGCCTTCAGCAATACGTGAACTATGAACTTCCAGATGTTCAAGCTGGTTTTAGAAAAGGCAGAAGAACCAGAGATCAAATTGCCAACATCCGCTGGATCTTCGAAAAAGCAAGAGAGTTCCAGAAAAACATCTATTTCTGCTTTATTGACTATGCCAAAGCCACTGACTGTGTGGATCATAATCAACTGTGGAAATTCTTCAAGAGATGGGAATACCAGACCACCTGACCTGCCTCTTGAGAAACCTATATGCAGGTCAGGAAGCAACAGTTAGAACTGGACATGGAACAACAGACTGGTTCCAAATAGGAAAAGGAGTTCGTCAAGGCTGTATATTGTCACCCTGCTTATTTAACTTCTATGCAGAGTACATCATGAGAATCGCTGGGCTGGAAGAAGCACAAGCTGGAATCAAGATTGCTGGGAGAAATATCAATAACCTCAGATATGCAGATGACACCACCCTTATGGCAGAAAGTGAAGAGGAACTAAAAAGCCTGATCAAAGTGAAAGTGGAGAGTGAAAAAGTTGGCTTAAAGCTCGACATTCAGAAAACTAAGATTATGGCATCTGGTCCCATCACTTCATGGCAAATAGATGGGCAAACAGTGGAAACAGTGTCAGACTTTATTTTCTGGGGCTCCAAAATCACTGCAGATGGTGATTGTAGCCATGAAAAAAATATGCTTACTCCTTGGAGGGAAAGTTATGACCAACTTAGATAGCATATTCAAAAGCAGAGACGTTACTTTGCCAACAAAGGTCCGTCTAGTCAAGGCTATGGTTTTTCCAGTGGTCATGTATGGATGTGAGAGTTGGACTGTGAAGAAAGCTGAGTGGTGAAGCATTGATGCTTTTGAACTGTGGTGTTGGAGAAGACTCTTGAGAGTCCCTTGGACTGCAAGGAGATCCAACCAGTCCATTCTAAAGGAGATCAGTCCTGGATGTTCTTTGGAAGGAATGATGCTAAAGCTGAAACTCCAGTACTTTGGCCACCTCGTGTGAAGTGTTGACTTATTGGAAAAGACTCTGATGCTGAGAGGGATTGGGGGCAGGAAGAGAAGGGGACGACAGAGGATGAGATGGCTGGAAGGCATCACTGACTCGACGGATGTGAGTTTGAGTGAACTCCAGGACTTGGTGATGGACAGGGAGGCCTGGCGTGCTGCCATTCATGGGGTCGCAAAGAGTTGAACATGACTGAGCAACTGAACTAAACTGAAATGATAAAGTTCTAAGAGGAAGGGATGAAAAGGGATGAAAATGGACTCTGAACACTTGTGACAACTGATATGACATCAGACTTTTATTTCAGTCAATATGTGACTTTAGCATAAATGCATTTTAGAGAAATAGATAATGAAAATCAGATTCAATTAAATATTCATAAAGGGCCTAACATGCTTAACAAAAATATATTAAGTACCTTCTATGTACAAGACTTTACAAAATTCTGGGAGTGAAGTAGAAGGAGATGAAAAATAGTAGGATATATAGATGAAAAAGATATGATCCTTCTCCTCAGGGAAATTCCAGTCTGGTAAGAGTGATATACAAAGTAAGCATGTAAAATATGAAAAAAGCTGTGAGATGGTAGAAAGAAGACTAGTAGAATTGTATCTTAGGTATAAAGAATTGTATTTTCTCTTACTGATTTAGACTAAACTGACACCCAGCTAAAGTTGAATTTTAAGTAAATAAGGAATAATTATTCATTTAAAATATACCCCATTACACAGAACATACTTACACTAAAATTTTACTTTTTAAAAAAACTATGAACTTCAAATTTATCAGGGCATCCTGTGTTATTACCCCCTAAGTTTGGCAACCCTATTTTAGGCAAGCATGTTGGTTATTTATAGTCTGCCAGACTCATCCACCCTCTTCTGCCCTACTCTGTATGCCTCCTGGAGACCGACTCCTGAGATCTCTGTTTCCTGTGTTTCCTTGCCAGCTGGCTTCTTGTTGAATTCAGCCAGTGGGAGGGGCTGGGAGCAGAGTAGACAGCAGGAACAAGGAGAGGTCAGGTCTTCTTCCCTGCCTCTTCCATGCCTCAGTGAAGCTTCTCCGGTGGTGTCAATATTCCTGTACAGCAACAACTCTTGCATGACAGTTCCGCCTACATGCCTTTAGCTCTCCTGCAACACTGGCCACACTTTTTCCCTCCCATGGATCTTTCAGGTTTGGAAGTAGCAACAACTTCCCTTTGTTGCTAAAATCTGGATGCCTCAGCATTCTTTTTGGTTTCCCTAACTTTGCGTATATCTCTGTAAGTAGTCTGTTATAATCTTCTATTGAACTGAGTTTCCTTCCTGGTCCCTGGTTGGTAAAGCCAGTCTCTTTTTCTTTGAGTCACATCTCTTTATTTATGAGATGAGGAAAATAATACCTCTTTTATAAATATATATATGTATTTTGTAAGGAGATTATGTATATGGATATCATGGAGTTAGGGAGGGATCTCACATTTGAATTCATACTTAGCACACATTTTACAGCTCTGGTATAGCTGAGTGTTGTTGTTCAGTTGCTAAGTCATGTCTGACTCTTTATGACCCCATGGGCTGCAGCCTGCCAGACTTCCCTTTCCTTCACCATCTCCCAGAGTTTGCTCAAACTCATGTCCATTGACTCAGTGATGACGTCCAACCATCTCATCCTGTCACCCCCTTCTGTTCCTGCCCTCAGAGTTCCAACATCAGGGTCTTTTCCAATGAGTTGGCTCTTTGCATCAGGTGGCCAAAGTATTGGAGCTTCAGCTTCAGCATCAGTCCTTCCAATGACTGTTCAGGGTTGATTTCCTTTAGGGTTGACTCATTTGATCTCCTTGCAGTCCAAGGGACTCTGGAGAGTCTTCTCCAGCACAATTCAAAAGCATCAATTCTTTGGGACTCAGCCTTCTTTATGGTCCAACTCTCACATCCATACAGGACTACTGGGAAAACCATAGCTTTGACTGTATGTTCTTTTGTCAGCAAAGTGTCATCTCTGCTTTTTAATACGCTGTCTAGGTTTGTCACAGCTTTTCTTCTAAGGAGCAAGTGTTTTTTTAATTTCGTGGCTGCAGTCACCATCCAAAGTGATTTTGGAAATCAAGAAAATAAAATCTGCCACTGCTTCCACTTTTTCCCCATCTACTTGCCATGAAATGATGTGACAGGATGCCTTGATCTTAGTTTTTTGAATGTTGTGTGTCAAGGCAGGTTTTTTACTCCTCTTTCACCTTCATCAAGGGGCTGTTTAGTTCCTTTTCACTTAGTGCCATTAAAAAATGGAGTTGTTATTATAGTCACTTGAATGCAAACCCTTTCACCTCCCTCTCTTCCCACCATGAGCTAATTATATACCATTGCTGGCATTCCATTTAATCTCTTTGAGTCTCAATTTCTTCATGTGTTAAATTGAGATTTTACTTATTTCACCTGCCTCACAAGATTTTTATGTTAAGATCATTTTTGTTGAAGCACTTGTAAAACACTACAAATATTAGTTAGCATTATTGTTTATTTTGCAAGTTACTTATGTTATTTATAATTCTGTCTCAAATGACTTAGAATAACACTCAATGTTTTTCTGCAAGAAAACAGAGATGAAACTTCCACTCACATACGCACTACTTTCAGGTGTGCATTTTCTAGACATTATTCGTAGATTCTGTGATTGCGGGTATGGTGTAAGGTCCCACTAGCCCACTGATCTTTCTTCTCCTCTGTGCTGAGCTGCTCTCCTACTTTAACTGAAGTTTCTCAATACGGGTTTCTAGTAGGATAGACAAGAGGGTTCTAACTTCTGAAAACATGTTCATAGTTTACCTGGACAGGTAAGGCTAACTTAAGGGTTGAGAGAGGAGAGTATCTTCTGAACTTCAGTTAGCACAAATCAATTGATCAGATTAACCCAGAGTTAGCTAAAAATATCCAGATAGTAAAATGGGCACATTTCAGTGGAGGAGCAACACATGATCACAAACATCTAAGAATAAATAGCTCAACAAGCTTTCATCTATTTATACCCAACAGAAGGTGGCTGCTTCCCTAAGATGCCTCCCACCAGATGGTGACTTCTCAGTTCATTTTTTTAACTACCTGTAAAATCATAACACATGGCTCTGACTTCTTTCCATTTTACAATTCACCTTTCAGTACTAGATTACTATAGCTTCTGATTTCCATCTAGGCAAAAAAATTCCTTAAAAGGCAGGAGGTCAAAGTCACAGGCAAACACACATGCACGCAAACATATTTAGTTTTACAAAAAGAATCTTCATTCTCCATCTGTAATTATGGACAACTGATTTCTTGTTTCAGACCATGTTATCTTCTCTACCTACATAATAGCAGTTACCTCTGTTGACTTGAGAAATGAAAGCTGATTTTAAATTATCCTAGAGAAAATGTAATTACAAAGGATATTGAAAGTTTTCCATATATAGTGCATTCTAAACTCAATATAAAATTCCTTGAATTATCTGTATTAATCCTCATTCCCCAAATCTCCTTTTGTTAGTATTTATGATTGAGAATTGACAGCAGTTATACTAAACCTCGGAGAAGGCAATGGCACCCCACTCCAGTACTCTTGCCTGGAAAATCCCATGGACGGAGGAGCCTGGAAGGCTGCAGTCCATGGGGTCGCTGAGGGTCAGGCACGACTGAATGACTTCACTTTCACTTTTCACTTTCATGCATTGGAGAAGGAAATGGCAACCCACTCCAGTGTTCTTGCCTGGAGAATCCCAGGGATGGGAGAGCCTGGTGGGCTGCCATCTATGGGGTCGCACAGAGTCAGACACGACTGAAGTGACTTAGCAGCAGTAGCAGTATACTAAGCCTCTGGGATAATGAGGGTAAGACTTTCCAGTAATGAGGTGTCACTAGAGCTTAGCTACTACTCTAATCAATTACTTTGTTTTGCCTGAATTTATGACCCCATATTGCTTTCTTAAATTTAGCTGAGAGCAGAAAAATAGGTACTGCTGGTAGAAAGAGGTATGGAGCCAGTAGAAGGATTAGGATCTGCTCATCATCACTACTGGGAAAATAATTCACAATAACTCAAGAGTGGGCTAGTTTATCATTCTCAAATGTTGCTTTGGAGAAATGAAATGATGTCCTGCTCTGCCATCAAGTATAAATTCATCTCAGCTGTTTTGATCTTTATTTTCAGGGTGAGCTGATTATTGTACTGGGTACGATAAATGTGCTGTGTGCTTAGTTGCTTAGTCATGTCCGACTCTTCATGACCCCATGGACAGTAGCCCACCAGGCTCCTCTGTCCATGGGGATTCTTCAGGCAAAAATACTGCAGTGGGTTGCTATGTGCTTCTCCAGGGGATCTTCCCAACCGAGGGATTGAACCCAGGTCTTCTGCACTGCAGGCAGATTCTTTACCATCTGAGCCACCAAGGAAGCCCAGATACAATAAATAGGTTATGGGAAAAAGTCATATGTGTGTATGAAAAATAATATTCATTTAAAAGACACAATTAAATTTAAATAATCTTTAAGAACAGTTAAATATTCACAGCAAATTTGAGGAGAAAGTACAGAGAATTCCTATATATCCCCAACAATGACACATGCATAACCTTCTTATTATCACCGTCCCCCTTCAGAGTGGTACATTTGTTACAACTGATGAACCTACATTGATATCATTATTACCCAAAGTCCATAGTTTACATTATGGTTCACTCTCAGTGTTATACATTCTTTGTCTATGTTTGGACAAATACACAATGACATATATCCATCATTGTGGTATCAAAAAAAAACACAATAAAAATATTTATAGTCAGTAAATAAACAATGATAATCACTCTCAACATCACAGAGAATTTTCTGTTGTTGCATACTTTTTAAAATTTCAGATTTTATAGCATAGGATGTTATAGCTATTACCCTCCAAAAAACCATGAAGTTGGAACATTTGAGAATGACTAGTCCAGCATCCTAATTTTACATGGAAAACTAAAGCCCATATAGATTAGGTGAATTTCCCAAAGACACAAAGCTGGCTCATGGCAGAAGATTGTACCAGACATGATCCCACATCTTCTGACTTTTAGTTTTGCCTTCTTCCCACTTCTTTGCACACAGATATTTACTTCTATGTTAAAATTAAATTTATGCCTATAGTTAATAATTTTATTTTAAAAAGTGGTTCTCATCTTAGACACGATAAAATCACCTGGACTGACGTTTAAACTATCCATGCCAGACTACATCCCAGATCATTTCCAACATGTATTGATGTGTGTGTGTGCTCAGTCACTCAGTTGTGCCTATCCTATGTATTTACAGTTAAGTGTAAATAAAGAAGCTATGTGCTGTTTGGGAAATGTTTGTTGTTGTTATTGTTGTTTTTTCTATGTGTGTGGGTGGAATGGGTGGGGTGGACAAATTATGGGTGTGAGAATTTCATATATATTCTCAATGCTTTGTAATAGATCAAGTTATGGAAAATAAAAAATTAAACATTTATACAGTGAATACTTACTATGCACTGTGAGGATATAGAAATAGAATATGTGAATTTCCTGTCCTGTGAAAATTCACAAATTTCTATAGGAGATAAAACATGTACACTCATTACTTTGAAAGGAAAAAGCAAGTTTGATTATATGTAGAAACTAGTATTATAAGCACCTTAGAAATTCAGAAAGAAAGGGAGAGAATGCACCATTCTCTAATCAGAAACACTCTATAGGGAAGTCAGGATTGGAGTTAGGATTTAGAATATGGGTGATGTTTTCTTGTGTGAAGACTAGATGGAGAATTTTTAGATTGAGCTAAGAGAACAGCAAAGTATGGAAGCAAAGAAGTATAATGTCAATTTAAAGAGAATACAGACTAAGACAATTAGATACACCAAAATTGTGTCACAGAGTAGCAGAAAGTTATATGAAAAGGTAGCTGGGTTTTAACTGATGTTGAATTTCTATTGGATCAGTTGGTTTTTCTTATTGATTCAATTGACTCTTTGTATACTATGAGCAATAATAATAGTTCTCAGCTAACCCTATTATTATCTCCATTTTATAGATGAATAAATTTGAGGCTCAAAGGAGTTAAGTAACTTGCCTAAGACCAAAAGACTAGAATATGGTGTAACTAGTATCTGTATCAGAGAAGGCAATGGCACCCCACTCCAGTACTCTTGCCTGGAAAATCCCATGGATGGAGGAGCCTGGTGGGCTGCAGTCCATGGGGTCGCAAAGAGTCGGACACGACTAAGCGGCTTCACTTTCACTTTTCACTTTCTTGCATTGGAGAAGGAAATGGCAACCCACTCCAGTGTTCTTGCCTGGAGAATCCCAGGGATGGGGGAGCCTGGTGGGCTGCCATCTCTGGGGTCGCACAGAGGTGAACACGACTGAAGCAACTTAGCAGCAGCAGCAGCAGTATCTGTATATGGCAATCTCATTCCTGAGCTTGTGCTCTTAAACATCACCTATACTGGTTTTATGTATCTATCATATGTGTTGCAAATATTTTCTCCATTTTCATTTATCATCTTAACTTTTTATATGATGTCTTTCACTGTTTAGACATTTAAATTTTCATATAGTCAAATTTTTAATATTTTAAAAAATATACTCAGTTTTGTTTTATACTAAGACGATGTCGGAGAAGGCAATGGCACCCAACTCCAGTACTCTTGCCTGGAAAATCCCATGGACGGAGGATCCTGGTAGGCTGCAGTCCATGGGGTCGCTAAGAGTCGGAAACGACTGAGCGACTTCACTTTCACTTTTCACTTTCATGTATCAGAGAAGGAAATGGCAACCCACTCCAGTGTTCTTGCCTGGAGAATCCCAGGGACGGGGGAGCCTGGTAGGCTGCCGTCCATGGGGTCACACAGAGTCGGACAGGACTAAAGCGACTTAGCAGTAGCAGTAGCAAGGCTTAATGTGAAGAATAATTAAAAATAGTCTGAAGTTTTATGATTTTTACTTTCAACTTCATGATAATTAATCTTGAATCTCTTACTGTGTGTGTCTATCATCTGAGGTAGGAGTCTAATTTCACTTTCCTACAGATGGCTATCCATTTATCTCCAAAATATATCTTTCCTCTAATGAGTTGATATCCCACCTTGATACAGTAGATGTTCAGAAATTTGCTAAATTACTGGACATTCTATCAATTAGTGTTTCATTCTGGTTAAAAAAAATTCTCGTAAAAATTCAACCTTGGAAGGGTTACTAATTAGAAATACTACAGTGCAAGTTAGATAATATTGAGTTCTTAATACATAGCTGAGATAAATGTAGCAAAGAACAGTAATTTTGGCTCTGGAGGTCAAATCTTCATGAAGAAGAAAGATGATGAAAGAAAAAAATTTAATTTTAATTTAGGTTATGGTGAAATAAACTGTTGCCCTCTTCACAATTTTGCCTTTTATAGGCAAGATTCTCACATTTTTTGATGACAATAATTTAAGGACACCTGGCAATAACTGAAGTAATGAGGACTTATAACCTGACTTTTTTAGTAAGCAAGTGTTTCCAAAGTGTTCTATTATCTCCCAGCTTTCGACCAATGCAAAAGACATCAAACAAGATGACCATAATGATAAATAATCTAGTGAAGACCTTTTCTCTGGAAATGTAAAACTAAGATGTGCTTTGGGTGGAAATGCCAAAACTTTTAATTTCTTCCAGGCAAACATCATACATGTGTATCAGTGATTCTTCTCTGTAGAGTATTGGGAAATTCACATGCAATATATTGAATAGTTTCCCCCCATTTCACTATGTGCAGGCTCTGAACAATTAATGTCCCTACTTGCCTTCACAATGGTTCAGAGTGATCTAACACAGATTCAACCATCTGTCCATGTTTTGTTCCATTTGCAACATTTGTTCTTCCTGCTGATCTGACTGCTTCTTTTCTCTGCTTCCTGATTCAGATAGAGCAAGCTGTTCCAAAAATGTGTTTGTTAGCCAAAAGCAAGTCCCTTTGACTATAGAAATATAAAATTCACCCCAGCTAGTAATGTTTAAGAAAGGCATTGAGTTTTTCTTTTTTCTTTTTAAAAAATATATTGCTTAGAAAGCATTCAAGGTCTTAATGACAGAGGCTTTAGAATCTGTTGGCAAAATCAGATACAGGTGAATCTAAAACCATGGTTGGAAGAAATAAACAGTGTTTTCTTCATACATGGCTCTGAAGATCACTGGTGTCCTGTTTGAGTAAAGTTTCCACTTTCCTGCTTGATAGGTGCATCTCAGGACATCTTACTGGAATCACTTACTTTCTTATTGAAGTACATTCTTGAGTTGTTCCCTCAGTGAGAATCATTTAGTGGTAAATCCTCTTGGTTTTATTTATTTATTTATTTTGAATAGTGTATTTCATTTTCAGAAGGTCATTCTGATTATGTATTATTCCACTATGTTCTGGCTCCCATTATTATTAAGGCATTAGCTGCCAGTTTAACTATGTCTCCCTTGTGGGTAATCTATCTTTTCTTTCTAGTTGCTTTTAAGACCTTCTTCCTGTCTTTGTTGCTCTGCAGCTTTATTTTGTATGTAGGTATGGATTTCTTTTTATTTATACAGTTTGGCATTTG
Organism: Bos mutus; assembly: GCF_027580195.1. Lineage (NCBI taxonomy): Eukaryota > Metazoa > Chordata > Mammalia > Artiodactyla > Bovidae > Bos > Bos mutus. The sequence continues at coordinate 29,045,783 of NC_091621.1, read as the reverse complement.
TTGGACTTCCTGAATGTGGTTATGTCTTGAATTGATTTTAGAAAATTCTTAGCCATTATTTTTTTTTTTCCTTTCTTTTTGGCTGTGCTACACAGCTTGTGGGATCTTAGTTCTACAACCGGGGATTGAACCCAGGACCCTGGCAGTGGAAGTACAGAGTCCTAACCAATGGACCACCAGGGAATTCCCTTAGTCATTATTTCTTCTCATATTGTCTTTCCTTAACTCAATTGCCTTTTGAGGAATTCTAATTAGCCCTTCTCACTCTGTACCTTATGTCTCCAAAACCCACTTTGGTGTTTTGCATCAATTTGTTCCCTCAATCTGCAATCTGAAAATTTTTTCAGTTCTAAAACTCATTCATTCTAGTCAGCTGTATCTAACCTGCTTTCTAATTCTTTGGTTGAGTTTTACATTTATTACATTTTCATTTTTATGAGTTCAGTGTACTAGCTTTCAAATCTTCCTGATCAGTTCCTATTACCTTTTTCTCATTCTCAGATATTTCAATCTCTGTTATATTCCTGGAAATACATCAGAGTAATTTTGTATGTTTATCTGATAATTTAAGTATCTGTAGTCTGTTTCTCTAGTATATTATTTATTCTATTTCTGATTTTTTCCTTTTGTGTTTGTAATTTTAAAATTATTATTAAATAGTTGGAACTCTATTTATAGACATTAAGGCTAACATAAGAGTATACTCTTCCAGGGAGGGTTTGTTTTCTTCTTCCAGGGGCCTTCTAGGAAACACAACACACCAATGCCACTTAAATCTCAACCCTCAACTACAGAAGATTTAGACTCCAGACCCTTGTGAAGATAGCATAATGGCCAACATTTTGTGGAGAGACTTCTTTTTTAACTTCCGCCCAGAGCCAATTCTGAGACTGCATCTACTTTACTATTAACACAGTCAAGTTTCTTTTTTTATATTTTGCTCTTTTTCTGAGACTATAGGTCTTAAAGCATTTCACTTTCATAAAGTATGATTTCTGGTTTACTTAAGTAAAAAGGTGTTTTTCAGAAGGATATTGAGAATCAAAGCAGCTCTGGGCATCAATTAACAAGAATGATAGGAGGAGTTATATTAGCACTATTTTAGTTAGGACACCCCCACTGAGATGAATGTATTTCAACTATTTTCAGTATCTTTACTAAGTCTGCTCAAGATTCAAATTTCAGGAGTTCCGGGAAGAAGGTGGCAGAGTGGCAGCAGAATTTTCTTGAATCTTTACATGAAAGTAAAGCGAGAAACTAGATAACAAAACCATCTGGAGAGCATTTATAATAGAATTAAATGAATAAGCTGTCCCTCCCAGCCCCAAAACACTGGTATCCTCAGGCTTGTATGTTATCACTGTCTTGGTGGAAGAAACCTGGAAGAAGCACTGAGGCATCTGACAGACCTAAGAACAAAATGATACCCAGAAATTTCCACTGGGATTAAAATAATAGTTTTCATTTTTCTACTGATATTTCTCTACTGCTATCTATCCTTTAATCCATTATGACAAAATTTCTATAGCTGTTTTGAAATCCTTGTCTGCTAATTCCAACATTTAGGCCATCCAGGATTGCTTTCTCTTAATTGTTTTTTCTCTTGCCCATGGGTCTTATTTTTCTGTTTCTTTGCAAATTAATCATTTTTATTGTATGCATGTGTGCTCAGTCTTGTCTGACTCCTTGCGACCCCATGGACTATAGCCTGCCAGGCTTCTTTGTCCATGGGATTTTTCAAGCATTTTTGTTGTATACTGGACATTATAGGGACACTGGATTTTGCTGTTTTCCTCAGAAGAACATTAGTTGTTTTTCCAGCAGTAGTTAACTTGACTGGATACAAACTCAGTTCAGTCTCCCTTGTGATAGACAGTAATTGAAATGTGCTAAACTCCTTCCCTCTTTCCACTGTTGTTTTCCATGGGGTTCCATAGAGTTTCCCTACAAGGGTATAGTTCTGTGATCAGCCAAAGACTCGGATGGAATTTTTATGCAGATTTTCAGACTTCTTTATTCTCAAGGCTCCCCATTCCGGGTGTTCCAGCAGCTCTACACTCAGTCTTATGATTCCTCATGCCACTAAGATCTCAGTTTTCTACTTGAGTTCTACCTACCATATGTCTCACAGACAAGGGATTTCCCTCAAGCAAAAAGACTTCGGAACACAAATATCACACAGTACATCCCTTATTTCAAGAGTCAACATTCCTTTAGTTTTTGCCTGTCTTTTTCATTCTCCAGAGCCTTCAACTGATTGGCTTAAACAAAAATTTTTTGAAACAAATGTTGTCCAGAATTTAAATGTATCATGTGCAGGAGAGTTAGCCTGATAACTGCTAAGTAGAACTCATTCTAGTAATCTTTGATTTCTCCTGAGTGGGTCTAAAAGCAATGAATGGTAGTAGCAGTGAGCATGTCCGAGCCTAGGTTTAATTGTAAATACCATTCTTTACATTTTTACCACTTCTGTGGTATTTCTGCCAAAAATATATAACCTGAATCTGATCATAAGAAAAGATCAGACACATAGATTGATGAAAGTCTCTGAATTGACCTGGATTAATCAATTGACATAATTCCAGGAGTGCAGTTGAGTGAAATAGTATGAACTGTGTGAATGCTGCAGATTTCCTAACTCTGTCTCTTTGTTATGCTGTGGTTCTCACTGAATTATGACCATTAACATCTAATCACCGAAAATATGAGGTTTCCCCCTCGAGGAGTAGCTCAAAACAAAAACATATGCTAGATCATAAAATATACAACTTAAGTGCTGAAAATAAAATATCTTCTTTCTAGAAAAAAAATTGTGCCAATAGAATACAGGAATCAACTGGAGTAAGCTTCTATTGCTCAAACATGACAGTATTTGAGCTTCAATGAGGATAAGAGGGTTTCCCAGAAGGTGCTAGTGGTAAAAAAATTTGTCTGCCAATGCAGGAGACCTAAGAGACTCAAGTTCGATCCCTGGGTCAGGAAGATCCTCTATAGGAGGGCACAGCAACTCACTCCAATATTCTTACCTGGAGAATCCCACAGGCAGAGGAGCCTGGCAGGCTACAGTCCATAAGGTCGCAAACAGTTGGACACTACTGAAACGACTTAGCACAAGGATAATGATTACAATGGATCAAAGTCCGTTAGATAAGTTTAAATGTGTGATAATGAATAATCATAATGACATTGGGGAAAAAAACAATTGGTCACCTTTTGAGGGTAGTCAGTTCAGTTGCTCAGTGTGTCTGACTCTTTGTGACCCCATGGACTGCAGCATGCCAGGCTTCCCTATCCATCACCAATTCCTGGAGTTTACTCAAACTCATGTCCATCGAGTCGGTGATGACATCCAATCATCTCATCCTCTGTCGTCCCCTTCTCCTCCTGCCTTCAATCTTTACTAGCATCAGGTCTTTTTCCAATGACTCAGTTCTTTGCATCAGGTGGCTAAAGTATTGGAGCTTCAGCTTTAGCATCAGTCCCTGCCAATGAATATTCAGAACTGATTTCCTTTAGGATGGACTGGTTGGATCTCCTTGCAGTCCAAGGGACTCTCAAGAGTCTTCTCCAACACCACAGTTCAAAAGCATCAATTCTTTGGCACTCAGCTTTCTTTATAGTCCAACTCTCACATCCATACATGACTACTAGAAAGACCATAACTTTGACTAGATGGACCTTTGTTGGCAAAGTAATGTCTCTGCTTTTTAATATGCTATCTAGGTTGGTCAGAGCTTTTCTTCCAAGGAGCAAGCATCTTTTAGTTTCATGGCTGCAGTCACCATCTGCAGTGATTTTGGAGTGATTTTTGAGGGTAACAGGGAACCAATTCATTTTCTTGAAAAGTAGAGAAAGAAAAGAATCATATATTTAATCTGCCTTTCCTATATAGACTGTACCATGGGGTAGCCAAGTAACATAAAATTATATCAGCAAATAAATGAAAATAAAATGATAAAATTAAAATGTAAGCATTTTTGCAATCTTCAGTGAATTAATGGAGCTAAGCATTAAGCATCAATGGCTTCTAGTATCAAAAAAGTGAGAAAACTGGATGTAGTGTGCTTCCTAACACATTTGATTAGTTGGCTGGATTTCAACTGCTACTTCATAAGAAATAGGAAAGAGGAGAATTTTACCTGCACCATGAGTGTGTAATCAGCAAAATCCAGACTTTGGAATACTCTATAGGTCAAATGGTTTTAGATTCTTCAAAAAATATATTTTAAGAAAGAGGAATAACGGAGAGTCTGCAGATTAAAAGATTCTTAAAAGACATATTAGGTTTTTTTTTTTTTAATTGAATTTTCTGCAATATTGCTTCTGTATTCTATTTTGGTTTTTGGCCATGAGGCATGTGGGATCTTAGGTCCCCAACCAGGGATCAAACCACACCCTCTGCATTGGAAGGTGAAGTCTTAACCACTAGACTACCAGGGTAGTCCCCATAGACTTTTTAAAAATGGGGCAAGACTAAACTGCAATGCCTAGAGACACTTACATGATTAAATCACAATGAAATGTAAAAATCAAACATTGTAAGAGTCATGATGGTGATTATTTTGTAGAAAAGGAATAGCCTTTGGGATGGGCAACATGAAGGGACTTCTGGAGTAGTTGCAAGGTTTCTTTTTCATAATGGGGTGGTGGTTACAAGGGTGTTGGCTTTTAATAATTCACTTTTATACATTTATTTTGTGTCACTTTCTGTATCTGTGCTTTATTTAATAATAAAAAGGTTAAAAAAAAAAAAACATTCTAGAAAAGAAGTTTCTAATTGGCCTAGTATGGTGAACAAGGATATCTGTTGGTTAGGGAAATTACAGTCCCACCATATTGTATTTATAGGATTAAAAGCTATTTCCTAAAAGATACTGGAGTTGCTATAAGGATTGGGCAAAAGCAGCTAGGCAGCCTAAGCCCACTACCTTTTATTACAGTACAGTTACCTCAGAAATAATTCCATATTGCATATTAGCATTTGAACAGGGAAATCAAGATAGATTAGAGTCAAGATAACTCCTGGCTCCTGGTCCCCCAAGTGGTGTAAGCCAGTCATCCCCTCTGACAATTGATTTTCTTATAGGCCCTTGACTTTTTCTTCTCTCTCTCTCTCTCTCTTTTTTTTTTTCTTTCCACGGGAAGGTTTTATTACGCACAGAGGGAAAAGGCTCAGTCCTTCTTCGCTACCACTTTCCTCATGGTGGCCAGGACATTGCTCAGCTCCTCATTCTTTCTCTTGGCAGGAACGTGTGTCCCCACCCTGTTCTTGATGAAATTGAGGGCCAACTTGTCCTTGGAGACTTTGAACAGTTCCATGAGCTGCCACTCATCAGGGGCGAAGCCGCACATGTCCTGCACAAACTTGGTGTGTTTGGTGAAGCGGTGGCAGCTATGTCTCAGTTTGCTCACTTCTTGTTCTTGGTCACCTGTGGCCCTTGTTGAGGCCTATGGCCACGGGATGGCACAGAGCCATGGCTGATGCTCTTCAGTGGCTGCCATGGGAAAAGCTACTTTTTCTTTTGTTATATTTGCTTGAAAGAATTTGAACTCAGAATAAGTAGTACTAATTGTCTTTGATAATATCAAAATCAGAAGTCAATACTGAACAAAACAAACCAGGTTTAGACATCAGCTATGTTGGCTAATTAAGGCAGTTGGATACGCAATCATTTGTTCATAAGGTACTCCCAACTTCTGCTGATCATTTATTGCTATTAGACAATGACTATCTGAATAACTATGGATGGTGTTCCTGAGAGCCTGCCTCAGAGTCTCTGACTGAACACATTCATTCATAAAATATTTATGGACTATAAATGGCCAATCAGAACCTGAGAAGATGCTCAACATCATTAACTGTTAGATAAATGCAAATGAAAACAACAATTAGATACCATTTCACACCTACTAGGATGGTTAAAAAAAGACAGATAATAGCAAGCGTCAGTGAGGATGTGAAGAAATCGGAAATCTCATTAATTGTTGGTGAAACTGTAAAATGGTTCAGCCATTTCACAAAAACAGTATGGCAGTCCCTCAGAATGTTCAACACAGAATTTTCATGTGACCCAGCAGTTCCACTCCTTGACATATCCCCAAAAGAATGTATCATATGTGTCCACACTAAATCTTATATGTGACTGTTCATAGCAGCATCTTCATAATAGCTCAAAAAGTGGAAAGAACCCAAATGTGCAGCACCTGATGAATGGATAAACAGAATGTGATATATTCATACAATGGAATGTTTTTCAGCCACAGTAAAAGAACGAGACAAGAAAAGACCACACATTATATGATTCCATTTTTATAAGATGTCCAGAATAGGCAAATCCAGAGAAAAATAAATTAGTGGCTTCCAAGGGTTGCGGGGAGGAAAGAGGATGACAAGTGTTAATGAGTGAAGGATTTCTTTTTGAGGTGATAAAAATGTTATAAAAATTATGAACTGGCGTGACTATACTAAAAGTGAATTGTGCACTTTAAAACAGTGAATTTTATGGTACATCAATTCTTTCTCAATAAAACTGTTACAAAAAATATTTATTGACTGCTCATTCTGTGCTGGAAAAATCTTCTAAGTTCTGGAAATAATGTAGTGAAGACATCAAAGACCCTGCTCTCAAAAAGCTTTGAATAAAGAGATGGATCTGCTGAGTCCAAACTTATGTCCCTGATAGACTGCACATAGATGAGGGTCCTATCACTTTTTGCCAAGGGAAAAATTTGTCAGGGTAGTTGACCTCAATAGTAATCTTCACTCTACCCTTTTCTGAAGCTTTTTCCACTAAGAAAATATAAAGAAGAAATTGTCAAAGAAGTAGAAAAGAAGAATAAACTATCACAGATTACAAGAATTTCAAGAAGGTGAGAGTGAAAGAAATCTAATGCTGCAGAAAGGTCAAGAAATATAAGGATCAAAAAAATAGGCTTTGGATTTGACAATTAGGATTTCACATGATAATCTCTTAGTACAGTTTCAGTGGAATGGTAGAGGCAGAGCAATTTTGTAATGGTTGTACATAGCCCAGTGCTGGATATAGAGTAGTTGCTAAAGAAATATTTGTTGGATTGAGAATAAGTATGCTGTGAGTTAAGTAAAAAAAATAAAGATAATGCTTATGACAAGTTTGTATGAGAAGGGAAAATAGGTAGTGGGTGGTGTTTGGGAGAATAAGAGTTAAGGAGTTAATTTTTTAGTATGAGAGAAATTGATTGTAGTCTGAGAATGTGTTGCTAGTAGGGAAGAAAAATTTGAATGTAATGGAAAGAGAGAAAGTAGCAAAGTCTGGAAGAGGTGGGAGGATCCCTCTGAGATTAAATTATTCCTATAGATGCAAGAATATTTTCAGAGATGGGAAAGAAGTTTAAGAAATATTATTTGATGACTTCAAGTTTCTTTATTAAGCAGAACGCTAAGTCATCTTCAAAAAGTGAGGTTAGGTAGTAGAGGACAAAGACGGGGCCTTGAAGATAGCAGTAAAGATGTGGAGAGAACTACAAAAAGTGGAATATAAATTTGTCCAGGACAGAAGAAAAGATTGCCAAGGCACGTTGATGTTTCACATGTAACTAATAAAATTATTCATAAATGTGCCCAAATGCTTGACAGTTTGAAGTTTTGGGGGGCTTATTTTCTTTAAATGTTTTTCAGCAGTTATTTAACTTCAGAGATAATAAGATAAAGAAGGCAAGTTAGTGCTATCCTTATGGATATTATTATTTTCAGAACTCAATTTAAGATTTCAGTATTTCAGATCGTAAACAATACTTAATATTTTTTTCTTTATAAAATGGTCAAACATAACATGTATAACTCAGAGGTCATCTTGGTTCTCTGGGGCCACCAAAGACATGGATGAGGTTGATTCAATCCATCACTATTCTATGGATTGTAGATGTTCATTTTCCTAGAGTTTTATATGTGTCCCTTGAGGTCTTGAGACCTCATAATTATTTCTGGCTCTGAGTTCCTGCTTCCATCTACTTAGTCTAGTTTACAAATTATGCATCTTCCTGTTCATGTTACCTGTTTTATGACATGTTAATCCAGCTGTAGACTTTGGTCTTTTCCCCAGTAGCCATTTAAAACATTCAAAGATTTTATATGTAGAGATGACTTTAATGAAGGTGGTAATGTGCAGGGATGCTCATCATTTCACAGTAACAGAAAACAGCCCAACTTGATGTCAGCCTCCTGTATTTTTCTTACTCTTGTGACTTTTCTTGTCCTCTCCTTTAAGGAACACAACTTCAATTTGTCCAACTCTATAGTGATAGAGTAACTTAGGTCTCCATGTCCCCTACTCCCAAACTCAGTTTTATACATCTTGGCCTGTCCAAGGCCGAAAAATGCTCACAGAATAAATGGGCCTTCTTTAGAAGTCTTTTTTTGCATCCCTCACATTAGTATTTAACCAGTTTCATTGGATTCCTTTTTGTATAACTGTCATTGTCTATAAAACATCTCAGGCTTTCAAAGCAGACTATATTTTTCACGAAGGCACCAAAGTCACACATAGCTTCTTCAGTGTTTTAATTTAAGCTGCGATATCATTGAGTTTTGTTTAGTTGCTCAGTCGTGTCTAACTATTTTGTGACCCCTATGGACTGTAGCCCACCAGGCTCCTGTGTCTGTGGGATTTTCCAGGCAAGAATACTGGAGTGGGCTGCCATTTCCTATTCCAGAGTACCTTCCCTACCCAGGGATCAAATCTGCGTCTCCTGCATTGCAGGCGGGTTCTTTATAGCCTGAGCCACCAAGGAAATAGGAGTGTCTAATTGACTATCATGGCACACCATCATTACATATTCTTTAAAATCCCTATGCCAGATTTACTAATCCTCCTTACCAAGAGAGAGAAAAAAACAGAATTTGCTTTGGTAACAGCTATACACCAGTTTTCTTGGATTAATTCAGCTTTCCTCTGATATAGCTAACAAGGTCCTATCTCTTTTCCTGAGGGAGGGTAGTTTTGAGCTGTGTGGGGAATCAAGAATGCTGGACTTTTGTCATTAAACCAACCACTACCTGTTCATATCAGTTAAGTGACATAACTGAATCTAATTGTTTGTTTATTGCCCCCTCACAGGGATGAATAAAGAAGAAAAGGGTACTATTTGAGAAAATTGAGAAGTGTAAAGTAAAATCTTTCATATAATATATGAAAGCAATGAAGTGGCCCAGTGAGTCCAAGGTGGTACTCTCGGGATCCAGAAGGAAGGAAGGTGATAAGTACATAATTACATGCTGTCTTCCCCAGTGGATTGGTATCTAACATACCAACAAGAGTAAACAGGAAGTAGTTAACAGGGCATAAGAAGAAACCCATAATTTGAGCAAGCCAATGTTTTTATTTCAGAGGAAAACACCCTCTTAAGACTTTTCAGATTCAGGGGCTTTTCAGATTTAGGGTGGTTCAGCTGTTACATTAATGCAGTTCTAGCTTAATAAAAAATATTTCACTCTATGACTACAGAATGAGACTAGAAATTGTTACAATAACATTAATGAAAGTAAGACAATAAAATGTCTGAGGCATGAATAGTCTTCAAAAAGCCATTACTAACAGCAGTTATCCACTGCTGTCATATGGAGTTGTAAGGACTAGAGAAAGTGGAGAAATCACCACCTGTATGAGCAGCTTAAGCTTAAGTGAAAGAGTCCTTGGGTTTTGTGAAGATGGGGAAAGGGCCAGCTAGAACATCAGAAGATTAAGAAACCTGGGGAGACTGCTCAGCAGGCAATAATACCAGTGGCCACACATGCAAGAACATCTTAACTAATACTCCGTGTGTTGTTTTAACTCTGTGAATGCCAGTAGCATTGTATTTCTGTTGTGGACACTGTAAATTATAAACATCGATGATCAGACTTTTTCTAGAACCTTCTGAGGAGTAAGAGAACACTTCAGAAACAGAAGACTGGAATTGATAATTGAAAACAAAAAACAAATGGAATATTGATTGAGCTTGAGATGTGTGGAAGACCAGTTAGTCACAACTGAATTCTGGATAATAATGATAGTAACTACAATTTATTATCTACCTTATACCAGGTACTGCACTATACATTTTACAAATGGAAACTCATTTAATTTACATAATAAATGAGGTATTTTCTCATGTTTACAAATGAAAAAAATTGAGGTTAAATAGATGTGTTTCAAAGACTAGAATCTGTAACATAAATGGAAAGTTCCAAGAAGACATGGTTGTACAGGAAAAGCTTAATAAATCCTAAGCCCAGGGACAGATTAGATGGCGTTATCTACTTTGTGCTTTGTAGCAGAGATTGACTTGAACCAAATTTGGGATATTAGTGGAGAAGTCATTAGTAAAATGACTTGCCTTGCTACCTTTTCAAGCACTCATCACTCACTGATATTACTATGCTAAACAAATTAATAGAATCTCAAATCTCAAATGGAATTACATTCTAGTGAAGGAAGCAGATCATAAACAGTAAACAAATATTAAAGTAATTTCAGATTATGGTATTGTATAAAGAAAATGTGATGGTGAAATGGGGATGGTTAAGTTTAATTAGGGTAGTACCCAAGGAGGCAAAGTTTGAGGCTGCAATTCATGGGGTCGCAAAGAGTCGGACATGACTGAGAGACTGATCTGATCTGATCCGCAAATAATTGAAGAAGTTGGCTATCTGAAGATCTGGCAGGAAAACATTTCAGATGAAGTAAATATTTGGGAAATCTTAAACTGTTTCAATATTTTGGTGAATAAAAAGCACTTCAGTTGGTCTTGGTGTTTCCTCTAAATCTTTTAGTATTCAAGCACTCGGTGGTCTAATTTGTGTCTAAGATCCCACTATAAATACATTTGGTGGCCTCCTAATGGAGGCCTCTTGTGACCTTCTCAGCTTATGTCTCAGCTTCTAGAGAAGAAAGGCTTTTAAATAATACATAGCTGAGGTAATTGTTTATAAAGACAACTGCAATGATTCCTTCCATCTGTGTACAAGTGTTTCTTTGCAACTATGACCTTGATACTTCTCTTATCAAGAGGTGAAAATATTTCTCCAGATCCTTGAATCTGGGTTGACCTTGCCTTCTTTACTTACAGTGGAACTTAGCACTGTGGTACTTCTGAGTTTAGGCTTCAAGAGGGCCTTGAAGCTTCTATTCTTGTCTTCTTGGAACACTGACACTATTGTACAAAAAAGTCTCAGTCTGCTTGAAAATGAAAGATCTCATGGAGACAGAGAGACCTAATCAAAGCCATCACTGACCACCAGATTTCTCAATTAAAAATAGTTTGGACCATGCATACTTAATGGCCTCCAGACGATAATTTCTACAAGTAACCATCAGCAAAATGAATGAGATTAGCAGAGGAACCACCCTGCTCAAATTTCTGACCCATAGAATTATAAGCAAATTGAAATGATTATCATTGTTTGTTATGCAGCAATAAAGCATTAAGAAACTAGCTAGATTCAGGCTTTGCTGCAAGAGCAGAGTGGAAAGACTAAGACCCTGAGCTCATCTCCTCTCATGGGCACACCAAAATTACAACTATTTACGGAGCTACTTTGGATGAGAAAGACAGGGATCTACCAGAAAAGATCTTCTACAACTAAAGATATAAAGAAGGAACCACAATGACATGGGTAGAAACAGTAGAGTCATAGTATAGTTAAGATCTACACCCCCCAGGTAGGCAGCTCACAAACAGGAGAATAATTACAATCACAGATGTTCTCCCCAAAGAATAAGGCAGCTGAAGTTCACATCAGGTTCTCCAGCTCAGGTGTCCTGCATCAGGAAGATGGACCCCCAGAATATTTGACTTTGAAAGCCAGTGGGGCTTACTTTCAGAGAAGGCAATGGCAACCCACTCCAGTACTCATGCCTGGAATATCCCATGGACGGAGAAGCCTGGTAGGCTTCAGTCCATGGGGTCGAGAAGAATCACGACTGAGCGACTTCACTTTCATTTTTCACTTCCATGTATTGGAGAAGGAAATGGCAACCCACTCCAGTGTTCTTGCCTGGAGAATCCCAGGGATGGAGGAGCCTGGTGGGCTGCCGTCTATTGGGTCACGCAGAGTCAGACACGACTGAAGTGACTTAGCAGCAGCAGCAGGGGCTTACTTTTAGGAGACCCAGAGGGCTGTGGGAAATACAGACTCCCCTCTTAAGGGTGCACACAAACTCTCCGGAACCCAGAGTAGAAGCAGTAATTTGAAAGGAGCCTGGGTCATACCTACCTATTGAGAGTCTCCCAGAGAGGCAGAAGGAAACTGGATCTCACACTAGGGATGTAGACAATGGTGGCAGCCATTTTTGGAAGCTCATTCTACTGCATGGATTCTGGTGCTAGCAAGCACCATTTTGAATTCTCCCTCTAGCTTATTAGCTTTGAGACTTAACCCTGCCCCTGCCCACCAGCCTGTAGGTACCAGTACTGGGATACTTCAGGTTAAGCAACTAGCCAGGTGGTTACACAGTTCTCACCACAAGAAGGCAGGTTGCCTTAAGACCCCCCTGAGCCCACAGCCACTCCTGGACATGGCCCTGCCCAACAGCAGATGGATACCAGCTACAGGACAACCATAGCCCCATAGCCTGCCATGGCAGGACCCAACCCAAGCACTAGCAGACCAGCACCAGCCCTGGGACATGCTGGGCCCCAACCCCAGCCAAAGCAATCTCAAGAGTGAAGTACAGAGTTGGAGGTGTCACGCTCCCTGACTGAAGATTATACTACAAAGCTACAGTCATCGAAACAGTATGGTATGGGTACAAAAACAGATGCATAGGTCTGTGAACAGAATAGAGATCCCAGAAATAAACCCATGTACTTATGGTCAATTAATCTATGTCAAAGGAAGCAATAATATTAAATGGGGGAAAGGCATCCTCTTCAATAGATGATTCTGAGAAATGTAAAAGCTACATGTAAAATAATGAAATAATGAAATTCTATAACACCATATACAAAAATAAACTCAAAATGAATTGAAGACCTAAATGTAAGACTGTAAACCATAAAACTCCTAGAGGAAAAAAGGCAGAACACTCTTTGACATAAATCAAAGCAGTTTTTTTTTTTTTTTTTTTTGGATCTGTCTCCTAAAGCAAAGGAAATAAAAGCAAAAATAAACAAATAGGACCTGATTAAACAGAAAAGCTTTTTCACAGTAAACTATTGACAAAATGAATGGGAGAAAATATTTGCAAATGATATGACCAATAAAGGGCTAATGTCCCAAACATAAAAACAGCTCATACAACTCAATATCAAGAAAACAAACAACCTGATTTGAAAATGGACAGAAGACTTGCATAGATACTTTAAAAAAAAAACACATGTACACCCATGGCTGATTCATGTCAATGTATGGCAAAAACCACTACAATATCATAAAGTAATTAGCCTCCAATTAAAATAAATAAATTAGTTTTTAAAAAAGAACATGAGAAAAAGAAGCTATGAAGATAGCCAACAGACACATGAAAAGATGCTCAACATCACTAATCATCAGAGAAATTCAAATTAAAACCACAATAAGATATCACCTCACACCTGTCAGAATGGTTATTATTAAAAAGGCAAAAAATAACAAGTGTTAGTGAGGATGTGGCAAAAAACCTTCATGTACTGTTGGTGGGGATGCAAATTGGTGCAGCCACTATGAAGAGCAGCATGGAGATTCCTCAAAAAACTAAAAATAGAACTACCATATGATCCAGCAATTCTACTCCTGGGAATATATCTGAAAAAAAAAATGAAAACATTAATTTCAGTAGATATATGTACCCCCATGTTTATAGCAGCATTACTTAACAATAGCCAAGATAAGGAAGCAACCAAAGTGTCCATCAAGAGATGAGTGAATAAAGAAGAAGTGATATATTCATATTGTTGTTGTTGTTGTTTAGTTGCTAAGTCATGTCTGACTCTTTTGCAACCCCATGGGTTGTAGCCTGCCAGGCTCCTCTGTTCATGGGATTTCCCAGGCAAGACTCCTGGAGTGGATTGCCATTTCCTACTCCAGGGATCTTCCCAATCCAGGGATATAATCCATGTCTCCTGCATTGGCAGGTGGCTTCTTTACCACTGATCCAACAGAAGAAAAGCTATGACAAACCTAGACAGCATTTTAAAAAGCAGAGACAATCACTTTGCCAACAAAGGTCTGTATAGTCAAAGCTATACAGTTTTTCCAGTAGTCACATACAGATGTGAGTTCAGTTCAGTTCAGTTGCTCAGTCGTGTCTGACTCTTTGTGACCCCATGAGTTGTAGCACGCCAGGCCTCCCTGTCCATCACCAACTCCCGGAGTTCACTCAAACTCACGTCCATCAAGTCAGCGATGCCATCCAGCCATCTCATCCTCTGTCATCCCCTTCTCCTCCTGCCCCCAATCTCTCCCAGCATCTGAGTCTTTTCCAATGAGTTAACTCTTCTCATGAGGTGGCCAAAATACTGGAGTTTCAGCCTCAGCATCAGTCCTTCCAAAGAATACCCAGGGCTGATCTCCTTTAGAATGGACTGGTTGGATCTCCTTGCAGTCCAAGGGACTCTCAAGAGTCTTCTCCAACACCACAGTTCAAAAGCATCAATTCTTTGGCACTCAGCTTTCTTCACAGTCCAACTCTCACATTCATACATGATCACTGGAAAAACCATAGCCTTGACTAGACGGACCTTTGTTGGCAAAGTAATGTCTCTGCTTTTGAATATGCTGTCTAGTTTGGTCATAACTTTCCTTCCAAGGAGTAAGCGTCTTTTAATTTCATGGCTGCAGTCACCATCTGCAGTGATTTTGGAGCCCAGATGTGAGAGTTGGACCATAAAGAAAGCTGAGCACCAAAGAATTGATGATTTCAGATTGTGGTGTTGGAAAAGACTCTTGAAAGTCCCTTTCACTGCAAGAAGATCAAACCAGTCAATCCTAAAGGAAGCCAACCATGAATATTCATTGGGAGGACTGTTGCTGAAGTTCCAATACTTTGGCCACCTGATGTGAAGAGCCAACTCATTGGAAAAGACCCTGATGCTGGGAAAAATTGAAGGCAGGAGGAGAAGGGGACAACAGAGCTGGATAGCTCAACTGGTAAAGAATATGTCTGCAATGCAGGAGACCTCAGTTCAATTCCTGGGTTGGGAATTTCCCCTGGAGATGGGATAGGCTACCTACTTCAGTATTCTTGGGCTTCCCTGGTAGCTCAGTCAGTGAAGAATCTGCCTGCAATGCGGGAGGCCTGGGTTCAGTCCCTGGGTTGGGAAAATCCCCTGGAGGAGGGCATGGCAACCCACTTCAGTATTTGTGCCTAGAGAATCCCTATGGACAGAGGAGCCTGGTGGGCTATAGTTTATGGGGTTGCAAAGAGTTAGACATGACTGAATGACTAAGCACTGCACAGCAGCATACATATATGTATATGCATGTATGTATATGCACACACACATACACACACAGAGCAATGGAACACTATTAAGCCATGAAAAGGATGAAAATTTTGCAATTTGCAACAACATGTATGGACCTAGAAGGTTTTATACTTAGTGAAATTAGTTAGAGAAAGACAAATACTGTATGTTATCATCTATATATGGAATCTAAAAAGTAAACAAATGAATATAATGAAATAGAAACAGACACACACATATGTGTATCCAGTAATTACCTGTGGGAGAGACAAGGGGCGAGGAGCACAGTAGGCAATTAAGAGATTCAACCTACTATGCATAAAATAAGTAAACTTATAAGGATATACTGTACTACACAGGAAACACAGCCAATATTTTATAATAACTTTATTTATTTTTTTATATATATATTTTTTTTAAACTTTACATAATTGTATAAGTTTTGCCAAATATCAAAATGAATCCGCCACAGGTATACATGTGTTCCCCATCCCGAACCCTCCTCCCTCCTCCCTCCCCATACCATCCCTCTGGGCCGTCCCAGTGCACCAGCCCCAAGCATCCAGCATCATGCATCGAACCTGGACTGGCAACTCGTTTCCTACATGATATTTTACATGTTTCATTGCCATTCTCCCAAATCTTCCCACCCTCTCCCTCTCCCACAGAGTCCATAAGACTGTTCTATACATCAGTGTCTCTTTTGCTGTCTCAGCATACACCGGGTTATTGTTACCATCTTTCTAAATTCCATATATAAAGTTAGTATACTGTATTTATGTTTTTCCTTCTGGCTTACTTCACTCTGTATAATAGGCTCCAGTTTCATCCACCTCATTAGAACTGATTCAAATGTATTCTTTTTAATGGCTGAGTAATACTCCATTGTGTATATGTACCACAGCTTTCTTATCCATTCATCTGCTGATGGACATCTAGGTTGCTTCCATGTCTTGGCTATTATAAACAGTGCTGCGATGAACATTGGGGTACACGTGTCTCTTTCCCTTCTGGTTTCCTCAGTGTGTATGCCCAGCAGTGGGGTTGCTGGATCATAAGGCAGTTCTAGTTCCAGTTTTTAAGGAATCTCCACACTGTTCTCCATAGTGGCTGTACTAGTTTGCATTCCCACCAACAGTGTAAGAGGGTTCCCTTTTCTCCACACCCTCTCCAGCATTTATTATTTGTAGACTTTTGGATCGCAGCCATTCTGACTGGTGTGAAATGGTACCTCATAGTGGTTTTGATTTGCATTTCTCTGATAATGAGTGATGTTGAGCATCTTTTCATGTGTTTGTTAGCCATCTGTATGTCTTTTTGGAGAAATGTCTATTTAGTTCTTTGGCCCATTTTTTGATTGGGTCATTTATTTTTCTGGAGTTGAGCTGTAGGAGTTGCTTGTATATTTTTGAGATTAGTTGTTTGTCGGTTTGCTTCATTTGCTATTATTTTCTCCCATTCTGAAGGCTGTCTTTTCACCTTGCTAATAGTTTCCTTTGATGTGCAGAAGCTTTTAAGGTTAATTAGGTCCCATTTGTTTATTTTTGCTTTTATTTCCAATATTCTGGGAGGTGGGTCCTAGAGGATCCTGCTGTGATGTATGTCGGAGAGTGTTTTGCCTATGTTCTCCTCTAGGAGTTTTATAGTTTCTGGTCTTACGTTTAGATCTTTAATCCATTTTGAGTTTATTTTTGTGTATGGTGTTAGAAAGTGGTCCAGTTTCATTCTTTTTTACAAGTGGTTGACCAGATTTCCCAGCACCACTTGTTAAAGAGATTGTCTTTAATCCATTGTATATTCTTGCCTCCTTTGTCAAGATAAGGTGTCCATATGTGCGTGGATTTATCTCTGGGCTTTCTATTTTATTCCATTGATCAATATTTCTGTCTTTGTGCCAGTACCATACTGTCTTGATAACTGTGGCCCTGTAGTAGAGCCTGAAGTCAGGTAGGTTGATTCCTCCAGTTCCATTCTTCTTTCTCAAGATCGCTTTGGCTATTCGAGGTTTTTTGTATTTCCATACAAATTGTGAAATTATTTGCTCTAGCTCTGTGAAGAATACTGTTGGTAGCTTGATAGGGATTGCGTTGAATCTATAAATTGCTTTGGGTAGTATACTCATTTTCACTATATTGATTCTTCCAATCCATGAACATGGTATATTTCTCCATCTATTAGTGTCCTCTTTGATTTCTTTCACCAGTGTTTTATAGTTTTCTATATATAGGTCTTTAGTTTCTTTAGGTAGATATATTCCTAAGTATTTTATTCTTTCCGTTGCAATGGTGAATGGGATTGTTTCCTTAATTTCTCTTTCTGTTTGTTTTCTCATTATTAGTGTATAGGAATGCCAGGGATTTCTGTGTGTTGATTTTATATCCTGCAACTTTACTGTAGTCATTGATTATTTCTAGTAATTTTCTGGTGGACTCTTTAGGGTTTTCTATGTAGAGGATCATGTCATCTGCAAATAGTGAGAGTTTTACTTCTTCTTTTCCAATTTGGATTCCTTCTATTTCTTTTTCTGCTCTGATTGCTGTGGCCAAAACTTCCAAAACTATGTATGGAGCATAATCTATAAAGATTTTGAATCACTATGCTGTATACCTGAAACTTGTATAATATTGTACATCAGCTATGCTTCCATTTAAAAAAAATTACCCTTAGGTTTTATAGGTCTAATTTACAGATGAACCTTGTAGGTGTGGGTCTTTGCTACTGAGAATAAATCACCAAGATTCTGTATCCCATCCGCATTTTGGAAGATGAAAAGCAGTGAATTATTAGTCTTGAGGATTCGCCTTTATTCACTTCCCGCCTTTGGTTTCTCATTGGAAACTTGAGAAAATGTGGATTTCTTTACATTTGTTGGGGCCCTTCCTTAATGAGGAGGCAACTAGGAAAAAAACTAAAATTGGGCCAAAGGGGAGGAAAAAAAAACCCACCTAGTTAGACTCCAGAGTTCTCTTTACAGGTTTATATCATCTTGCTTTGACCTTGAAGTAGCTGACTGAAAGCTTCTTAAAGAGGTCTCTTGAAAGGTACCAGAATGTTAAGCTTTCTCTATTTTTCAAATTACCTCATTTATAAGTATATATCAGCAGATTTGAAAGATTATTTTTACTTTCAGTTAGAGCAAGGGTTCTTTGCTTATTATTCTGAACATATGACAGACATAGGATACTCCTAAACGTGAACAGATGGATTGAGTCCCTTTCTCATTGTTCCAAACTTCTGCTTTCTTTTAGCACATGCTCTAAATTCCTAGTTTAAGAACATGTTATATATCATGCTACTCACCAAGAATAAGTGTCAAGTGTCGTAAGCACTAGATCTTGACTACTGTCGGCTTTTTGATTCCAGGTGTTTCAAGCTCCTACCATTAGTGATCAAAAGGGCAATTTTGATTTGGGGTGCTATAAAGATACAACTGAGAATAATGGAGCCCATATTAATAAAGGAACATATGTGTTTCTAGTGCAACATGTAGCTCTGGCCTTAATTACTGCTTCATCCCCACTAAGATGGGGACGAAGATTGGTTACCATGTCTTTATGGTTTTTCCATTGTTCTGGCTGTGTTTATTCTATTTGCTGCTGAAAAGATCCAGGCTGAATAATTCTTTAATCACATTAGGATGCCTGCTACAGCTTCAACTAACTTCTGTTTATTTATTTATTTATTCTATTATGGTAGTTTTTAAGGATCCATGGTGTTTGATGAATAGTCACGTTCTGACATGAGTGTTCGCTAAAAACTCTTCCTGTTACTTATAATCCCACTACTTTATGGTTATTTTGTGTATAATTTAATCAATACCTCTTTTCTATTTTTCCATTAGCATGAGCTGTGGTGAAAGCTATCCATTTATTGACCACTGGGGTTTATGTGGTTTATCTATGCAGTGGCACTTACATGTAGATTGTACTTGTCTCTCAAATGACTTTCTCTATTGCCTGTGAAATACCTTGACCAGTTTCATTTTTAACTCTTAACTTTTCTTCATGGTGTCATATTCCTCTTAGTCCATGCTTTTTCTGTTTCCAGGTTTA
This sequence comes from Bos mutus, assembly GCF_027580195.1. NCBI lineage: Eukaryota > Metazoa > Chordata > Mammalia > Artiodactyla > Bovidae > Bos > Bos mutus. The sequence continues at coordinate 29,026,329 of NC_091621.1, read as the reverse complement.
TGTTCCCTTCCTACTTCCTGTTGGAAGAATAGTTTTCTGTTTACAGTAGAAATAAATGGGATTTCCTGCGCTCAATCAGTTATTGGGACTACACTCCTATCAGTTCCTGGATTACGTATCCAGCTCTGCACACTGCACACGCCCATGTTCTTTCCGGAGTTTAACACATGTTTTTAAGAGATAATGTTTCTAAATGTCCGTTAGTTATAGCATTATAGTGCTTAAGACTTCAAACACTCTAAGATAAGAGATAGATAAATCCCATTAATGCTCTTTTTTTTTTGAGGGAATAGCAGGTTTATAAATTGCAGCTTTTTGTAGACTTATAGATCAACAAAATTCCACATCAGGAATCTTTTCCTATGATTCTACTTTGTCAGTTTCTAAATATGAAAGGCCAAGAGCAGAATGAGGTTGTACAGGAGACAGGGATCAAGACCATCCCCAAGGAAAAGAAATGCAAAAAAGCAAAATGGCTGTCTGGGGAGGCCTTACAAATAGCTGTGAAAAGAAGAGAAGCAAAAAGCAAAGGAGAAAAGGAAAGATATAAGCATCTGAATGGAGAGTTCCAAAGAATAGCAAGAAGAGATAAGAAAGCCTTCCTCAGCGATCAATGCAAAGAAATAGAGGAAAACAACAGAATAGGAAAGACTAGGGATCTCTTCAAGAAAATCAGAGATACCAAGGGAATATTTCATGCAAAGATGGGCTTGATAAAGGACAGAAATGGTATGGACCTAACAAAGCAGAAGATATTAAGAAGAGGTGGCAAGAATACACAGAAGAACTGTACAAAAAAGATCTTCACTACCCAGATAATCACAATGGTGTGATCACTGACCCAGAGCCAGACATCCTGGAATGTGAAGTCAAGTGGGCCTTAGAAAGCATCACTACGAACAAAGCTAGTGGAGGTAATGGGATTCCAGTGGAGCTATTTCAAATCCTAAAAGATGATGCTGTGATAGTGCTGCACTCTATATGTCAGCAAATTTGGAAAACTCAGCAGTGGCCACAGGACTGGAAAAGGTCAGTTTTCATTCCAATCCCAAAGAAAGGCAATGCCAAAGAATTTTCAAACTACCATACAATTGCACTCATCTCACATGCTCGTAAAGTAATGCTCAAAATTCTCCAAGCCAAGGCTTCAGCAATACCTGAACCGTGAACTTCCTGATATTCAAGCTGGTTTTAGAAAAGGCAGAGGAACCAGAGATCAAATTGCCAACATCCGCTGGATCATGGAAAAAGAAAGAGAGTTCCAGAAAAACATCTGTTTGTGCTGTATTGACTATGCCAAAGACTTTGACTGTGTGGATCACAATCAACTGTGGGAAATTCTGAAAGAGATGGGAATACCAGACCACCTGACCTGCCTCTTGAGAAATTTATATGCAGGTCAGGAAGCAACAGTTAGAACTGGACATGGAACAGCAGACTGGTTCCAAATAGGGAAAGGAGTTCGTCAAGGCTGTATATTGTCACCCTGCTTATTTAACTTCTATGCAGAGTACATCATGAGAAACGCTGGACTGGAAGAAGCACAAGCTGGAATCAAGATTGCCGGGAGAAATATCAATAACCTCTGATATGCAGATGACACCACCCTTATGGCAGAAAGTGAAGAGGAACTAAAAAGGCTTTTGATGAAAGTGAAAGTGGAGAGTGAAAAAGTTGGCTTAAAGTTCAACATTCAGAAAACAAAGATCATGGCATCTGGTTGCATTACTTCATGGCAAATAGATGGGGAAACAGTGTCAGACTTTATTTTTTGGGGCTCCAAAATCACTGCAGATGGTGACTGCAGCCATGAAATTAAAAGACGCTTACTCCTTAGAAGGAAAATTATGACCAACCTAGATAGCATATTCAAAAGCAGAGACATTACTTTGCCAAGAGAGGTCCATCTAGTCAAGGCTATGGTTTTTCCTGTGGTCATGTATAGATGTGAGACTTGGGTTGTGAAGAAGGCTGAATGCCAAAGAATTGATGCTTTTGAACTGTGGTGTTGGAGAAGACTCTTGAGAGTCCCTTGGACTGCAAGGAGATCCAACCAGTCCATCCTAAAGGAGATCAGCCCTGGGATTTCTTTGGAAGGAATGATGCTAAAGCTGAAACTCCAGTACTTTGGCCACCTCATGCGAATAGTTGACTCACTGGAAAAGACTCTGATGCTGGGAGGGATTGGGGGCAGGAGGAGAAGGGGACGACAGAGGATGAGATGGCTGGATGGCATCACTGACTCGATGCACGTGAGTCTGAGTGAACTCTGGGAGTTGGTGATGGACAGGGAGGCCTGGCGTGCTTCGATTCATGGGGTTGCAAAGAGTCGGACACAACTGAGCAACTGAACTGAACTGAACTGAAGAGCAGAATGAGTTAGAAATATTTGTTGAACTCTGGATCTAAGCTTTAAGAGATTTAAAACAGTATGAAGCATGAAGTATTTATTAAATACAAGGTTCTTTTAGAAAAAGCTTTCCAGGTGGCTTAGTGGTAAAGAACCCACCTGCTGATGTAGGAGATGTGGGTTTGATCCCAAGGTTGGGAAGATCCCCTGGAGAAGGAAATGGCAACCCACTCCAGTATTCTTTCCTGGGAAATCCCATGGACAGATAAGCCTGGTGGGTTCCATTCCATGGGGTTGCAAAGGGTTGAACACGACTGAGTGACTGAGCATGCATTCACACACTCTTATAAAAACAAAACCTAAAATCTTAAAACAATATTTCAGATTCACAGGTATCATTTTGTCAGGGTGAAATTTTTAAATTATATTTTTTAATATAATTAAAAGTCCTACATAATATATCATTATTATGAAAAATTAATATTATACAGAAGCTTATGGAATAAAAACTGAAGTATCTCTTATTTTAGTTTGATGTTCCAAAAGCAGGTTCTGAGAAAATGACTTGAGTATAGGTACATCAAGGCTGCATATTATCACCCTGCTTATTTAACTTATATGCAGAGTACATCCTGTGAAATGCCAGGCTGGATGAAGCACAAGCTGGAATCAAGATTGCCAGGAGAAATATCAATAACTCAGATATGCAGATGACACCACCCTTATGGCAGAAAGTGAAGAAGAACTAAACAGCCTCTTGAAAGTGAAAGAGGAGAGTGAAAAAGTTGGCTTAAAACTCAACATTCAGAAAACTAAGATCATGGCATCTGGTCCCATCACTTCTTGGCAAATAGATGGGGAAACAATGGAAACACTGAGAGACTTTATATTTTGGGCTCCAAAATCACTGCAGATGGTGACTGCAGCCATGAAGTTAAAAGGCACTTGCTCCTTGGAAGACAAGCTATGACCAACCTAGACAGCATATTAAAAAGCCGAGACATTACTTTTCCAACAAAGGTGCATCTAGTGAAAGCCATGGTTTTTCCAGTAGTCATGTATGGATGTGAGAGTTGAACTATAAAGAAAGCTGAACACCAAAGAATTGATGCTTTTGAACTGTGGTGTTGGAGAAGACTCTTGAGAGTCCCTTGGACTGCAAGGAGATCCAAGCAGTCCATCCTAAAGGAAATCAGTCCTGAATATTCATTGGAAGGACTGATGTTGAAGTTGAAACGCCAATTCTTTGGCCATCTGATGCAAAGAACTGACTCATTTGAAAAGACCCTGATGCTGGGCAAGATTGAAGGTGGGAAGAGAAGGGGATGACAGAGGATGAGATGGTTGTATGGCATCACCAACTCAATGGGCATGAGTTTGAGTAAGCTCCTGGAGTTGGTGATGGATAGGGAAGCCTGGCATGCTGCAGTCCACGGGGTCGCAAAGAGTCAGACAGGACTGAGAGACTAAACTGAACTGATAGGTACTATGGGAGGCTCCTTGTTTTCGTCTGCTTCACCACTCATTGAATACTTCTGTACTCCAATGTGTGTGGGTTTTCCCGACTAAGCAATTCTCCAATTCTCTGCAGATACCTAATGTTTTACAATTCAACGCAATCCTGATATTATCTGCCTGGAGGTAAGTAGCATCAAATCCCACAAATTAAGGACTCAATCTCACAAGACTGCTATCCCACTGCACATGCCAGTTGCCAAGTCCAGGTTGCTACCTGGGCTTCTGACCGGCTGTAAAACAGAGGTTCCCACAACCCACTCCTCAGGTTTGATAATTTACTAGAATGGCTCACAGAACTCAGGACAAAAAGGAGTTTATGTACTAGATTACTAGTTATTACAAAGGATACAATTCATGAAGAGCCAGATAGAAGAGAAGCATAGGGTAAGATATGCAGGAAGGAGTGTGGAGCTTTCAGGCCCTTTCAAGGCATGCCACTCTCTCAGCACCTCCGTGTGTTCAACAACACGGAAGCTCTCTGCATCCTGTCCTTTTGAGTTTTCAACTTCTGCCCCTCTACCTTCCCCAGGTTATTTCTGCTTTCTTTAATGAGTAGTTTATTATTCAACCATTATATATATTTACACACCTATATATATATATGCATGTATATATATACACACACCACATCATCTTTATCTATTCATCTATCAATGGACATTTAGGTTGCTTCCATATCTTGGCTCTGTTGGGGTGCATGTTTCATTTTGAATTATAGACTTCTCTGAATATATGTCCAGGAGTGAAATTGCTGGACCATATGGTAACTCTATTTTTAGTTTCTTAAGGAACCTCCATACTGTTCTCCATAGTGGTTGTACCAGTTTACATTTCCACCAACAGTGTAGGAAGGATCCATTTCCCCACACTCTCTCCAGCATTTATTTATAGACTTTCTGATGATGGCCATTCTGACTGGTATCAGGTAATTGTAGCTCTGATTTATATTTCTCTAATAATTAGTGATGTTGAGCATTTTTTTTTTTCAAGTGCCTATTGGCCACCTATATGTCTTCTTTGGAGAAATGTCTACTTAGATCTTCTGGCCAGTTTGTTTTGATTGTGGTTTTCTTTTTGTATATTGAGCTGTATGACCTGTTTCTGTATTTTGGAAATCAGTCCCTTGTTGGTTGCATCCTTTGCAAATATTTTATCCCATTCAGTAGGTTGTCTTTTCATTTTGTTTATGGTTTCCTTTGCTGTATAAAAGCTCTATTGTAATTCTTTTTGAAGGCTAATAATGTTTACAAATTTTTTCTTCTATGTAATTTTTAGAATAAGCTAATCACAGTCCACTTTTAAAAAAATCCTGAGGGGATTTGGACCATAATTACTTTGCTTTCAAATATTGAGTCTTCCTATTCAGGAACATGGTGTGTCTCCATTTAACTGGTTGTTTTCTATGTTTGTAAAGTTTCATTTTTTTTTACATAGATTTTGTCCATTTCTTATTTCATTTATTCCTCAAAACTTTATAGTTCTTGTTGCTGCTGTGAATGGAATCTTCAAAAACATGTTATCGGCAATGTATAAGAAAGATAACCATTTTTGCATGTTGATATATATATAGCCATTTTTCTGGTTATTGACAGTCTCCTGTTTTCAAAGTTTTTTGTTAGCAATTGGAGACAGAAGTTGGCTGCTCTTTCCCTCATCTCTTATTCCTGGAGATTAAAGACAAGACTTCATTTTTATGTTTTAACTAGATTTTACTTCTTTGGGGATTGTGATTGTTGTTGTTCAGTCACTGGGTAGTGTTCTACTCTTTGCAATCCCACAGATTACAGCATGCCAGGCTCCTCTATCCTTCACTATTCCCCAGAGGTTGCTAAAATTCATGTCCTTTGAGTTGATAATACAGCTAATAAGGCAATCCTCTGCTTCCCTCTTTTCCTTTTGCCTTCAATCTTTCCCAATGTCAGGGTCTCTTCCAGTGAGTTGACTTTCTGTATCAGGTGGTCAAAGTATTGGAGATTCAGCATCAGTTCAGTTCAGTTCAGTTGCTCAGTCCTGTCTGACTCTTTACAACTCCATGCACTGCAGCATGCCAGGCCTCCCTGTCCATCACCAATGACCAGAGTTTACTCAAACTCATGTCCATTGAGTTCGTTATACCATCCAACCATCTCATCCTCTGTCATCTCTCCTCCCACCTTCAATCTTGCCCAGCATCAGGGTCTTTTCAAATAAGTCAGTTCTTCCATCAAGTGGCCAAAGTATTGGAGTTTCAGCTTCAACATCAGTCCTTCCAGTGAATATTCAGGACTGATTTCCTTTAGGATGGACTGGTTGGATCTCCTTGCAGTCCAAGGGCTCTCAGTCTTCTCCAACACCATAATCTGAAAGCTTCAATTCTTTGGTGCTCAGCTTTCTTTATTGTCCAACTCTTACATCTGTATGTGACTACTGGAAAACCATAGCTTTAATTATATGGATCTTTGTTGGCAAAATGATGTCTCTGCTTTTTAATATGCTGTCTAGTTTGGCCATAGCTTTTCTTCCAAGGAGCAAGCGCCTTTTAATTTTATGGCTGCAGTCACCATATGCAGTGATTTTTGGAGCCCAAGAAAATAAAATCTGTAATTGTTTCCACTTTTCCCCTTCTATTTGACATGAAGTGATGGGACCAGATGCCAAGATCTTGGTTTTCTGAATGGTGAGTTTCAAGCCAGATTTTCACCCTCCTCTTTCACACTCATCAAGAAGCTCTTTAGTTCCTCTTTACTTCCTGCCATTAAAGGGGTATTATCTGCATATCTGAGGTTGTTGATATTTCTCCTGGCAATCTTGATTCCAGCTTGTGATTCATCCAGCCTCGTATTTCACATGATGTATTCTGCATATTTTAAATAAGCAGGGTGACGATATACAGCCTTTTTGTACTTCTCTCCCAATTTTGGCCCAGTCAGTTGTTCCATGTCTGATTCTAACTGTTGCTTCTTGACCTACATACAGGTTTCTCAGGAGACAGATAAGGTGGTCTGGTATATCCATCTCCTTAAGAATTTTCCACAGTTTGCTGTCATCCACACAGTCAAAGGCTTTAGTGTAGTCAATGAAGCAGAAGTAGATGTTTTTCTGGAATTGCCTTGCTTTCTCTATGATCCAACGAATGTTGGCAATTTGATCTCTGGTTCCTCCCTCTTCTAAATCCAGCTTGTACCTAAGTCCACAAGCAACCTTAGGTTTAACCCAGGTTAAATCCATATATAGATTCCTGAAATGTTTATCACTGTAGTTACTTTAATATGATATATAAGAGAGATGGAAGATTAGTAAGAACTGAGACAGGCTTTATACTGGCTAAGATAGCTTTATTTCTTATTCTTTGATTTTATCTCTGTTTTTTTTTAATGTTACAACATTAAAATAGCAGTTTGATAGTAGTGAATACTATAATTTGGGGGATCTTATAATTTTCCAATGGGAACACTGAGTACAGCATTAACGTGATTTTCAGTAATGTGCCTCAGTCTGGCTCAGTTCAGTTAGTTCAGTTGCTCAGCTGTGTCCAAGACTTTGTGACCCCATGGACTGCAGCATACCAGGCTTCCCTGTCTATCATCAACTCCCTGAGCTTGCTCAAACTCATGCTCATCGAGTCAGTGATGCCATCCAACCGTCTCATCCTCTGTTGTCCCCTTTTCCTCCTGCTCTCAATCTTTCCCAGCATCAGGGTCTTTTCCAATGAGTCAGTTCTTCACATCAGGTGGCCAAAGGATTGGAATTTCAGCTTCAACATCAGTCCTTCCAATGAATAATCAGGACTGATTATTATTTATCACTACATTATTTTCTGTCTACTATTGTATATAATCAAGAAAATGAAGCTATATAAGCTTGAGTACCACAATTGCCCATATGCCTTGACTATATTAGTGGAATGTGAGCAGAAGCATGCCTATGTATTCATACTAGATATTTTATAACTTATTACAAACCATGTAGTTAGATTGACTATGTAACCACTCACTCCGATATGTTATACAATAATTATTTTGTATATTTGGATTTAATCTATATGGGAAAAATGTCACCAAGATAAAGCTTTGTCTAAAATATGATTTTATAGTTGATTCATTTAACTATCACTTCTCACTTTTATCCTTGTTTCACTATCACTTGAGCTGTAAGTTGAAGTGCTCAGAATCACCACTGAATTCATACCACATGACTCCAGCTGCACCTGAGAATGGATACTACCCTATCCTACTCTATAGAAGCAGTAAATGTGGTTTTTAAGGGTTTCACGTAAAGATTTTAAATCCAAAGTTTCCATTGCTTCCATTAACAGATGTGTCCACAGTTGGACAAATATGTTGGCCCCAAGGAATAATAAAATCACTTTTAGGAAAACAGTAAATCCTTTAAAGTAACCATTTTAAAGGAAAATGTCATTGTGAACATATCCCTGAGAAAATAAAATAAATTTTCCACACCATCATTAGAGAATTACTTTGCAGACAGAAATTTTCAAAGCTTTCCCACAAACATCTAAACCTTTGTAGTATGATATCTTTGTATTAACTTACAGCTTCCTCTCCACTATTCTCCCCCATGAAATCTCTGCTCAACCATTATGTTTTTCTTCCCATTTTCTGAAGATCCCATGAGCTTCTTGCCTCAGGACCTTTGCCTTCAAACTTTCCTCCCTCTACGCTTAGCAAGCTTCCATTGACTCTTCCTCTCCCCTATCTCTGCTCTTACTACTGTTAGTTTGTATTCAGTCTGATTCCACAGGGCATTCTGACATACAAATTATACCATGGAATAATTTCTTCCACTGAGCTGAGCAGACTGGTTCTGACACCTACATATCAAGCAGTCATCACCTGTGGGAAACCCTGGAAGGGACGGTGGAAGGCAGTTTGTGAGGGGTATGGAGCAAATCCTTGCAGGCCGGGCAGTTTCTGCTGGCTTAGGACAATTCTCTGGAGAATAGGACAGCTGTGTTGGCACCTTATTAGGTGGATCTGGTTGAGGCACCAACTGTATCCACTATAAAAGTGATTGCTAAAGTATGTTCTGTCTAACAGGATCAGCAAAACAATAACATGGTAGCAAAACAACAACATAACTTCTACAGTAGCATCATGAGTTACTGGATTTTATTCATTTCTGTGTATCAGAAGCTGAACTGAATTAACAAACTGATTAAAGAAACCTGTAGATTAGGAATTACTATAAAGGCTTAATAATCTGTGAAATAATGAACTAATTTTAGCACCCAACAACTTCCATTCAGCCAGTATTTATTGAAATCTTACTCTGTGTCAGTTCCCACACTTGGCACTGGTGATATAAGATTGAATCAAACAACTGTGCCACCCTCCTTCCAACAAGAAACCTAAAATATAGTGAGCTGATAAAATGTTGCACATCTAAAACACACAGATCTTGCATGATAGTTGGATATTTTGTCAGATTAAATAGACTCCCTTGCTATATGCTTGCAGTATTCTATGATAAGAAAATTCTCTTCCAATTTTAAGCTCCTGCACTGAAGTTTTTTTGTGTTTTGGTATAATGGATGACATAATGGAAAAAACGCACATGTTGTGATTAAACAGATATGTATTTAAATTCCAGAGTAGGACTTTAAACTTTTAAAGGACTTTTAATTTAAACTTTTGCAAGTTACAAAATAACTTTGAATTTTTGTCTCTTTCTCTCTCAAGAAAATGGCAATAAAATACTCATTGTGCAGGGTTAATGTGTGGTCTTTAAACAGTGTCAGTTCTTTCCTCCTTCCAGAAACTGTATGTTGAATATAAATTTCAAAATAGAGGAAAATGAAATAGACAGACTGCTCCCAATTACTATAGGATTACCTAACAATGGAAAACTCTGAATCTGTACAGTTTCTGTCCTGAATCTTTGTACTGCTACAGTTTCTGGCATGTGTAAAAGTTTCGGAAAACAAGCCTTATTTTTGGTAAATTGAAAAATATCAATCAACTTTTACTTTTCCTATTCAAGAGCTATCTGAAGGAAAAGGGCTTCCTAGGTGGCTCAGTGGTAAAGAATCCACCTGCCAAGCCAGAGACACAGGTTCAATTCCTGGGTCAGGAAGATCCCCCAGAGGAGGGAATCACAATCCACTCCAGTATTCTTGCTTGGGAAATCCCATGGATGGAGAACCCTGGTGAGCTACAGTCCAGGGGTCACAAAGAGTCAGACACAACTGAGCAGCTGAGCACATCTGAGGGAAAAGAAAGTCACTGATACAGATTTTCTTTTTCTGTAACTTTTTATGATCTTTCTGTAATCATCATGAAGAGAGAAACATTGGCTCACCTAAGGGCCCTGTAGAAAAGAACTAATCTTCAACTGCTTAGTAAATTCTTACAAATTAGAAGATTTAGGTGAAAGGCAATAGGACAAAAATGAAAAGTTTTATAAGCCCTATAGTTGGGTCAAGACTAGACAAAAATATGAAGAGGACAGAGTTTGTCTTTGGTGTTCCTGATCTCTTTTCACTCCTCCATCTTGAGTACACAGGGCTCTCCAGTGCTTTCCCCTTTCTCCTTTTATTGGAGGTTCTGTTGAATTAACTCTCATTTGTAAATGTATTACCTCCCTCAGGGGTATTTTCCAGTCAACAAGGAGGTAGGACAAAGTCAGAGGAATAAAGAGAAATATATGAATCTGTAAGCAGTATAAGGAATATCTTTAATGAACTCGAGGATTTCTACAATGAGACAGTTGGATGTGGTAAAATGAGCACTGGACAAGCATACTAGGCATAGGAGGTTTTTTTTCATCCATCCTCCCTTTTTGGGCAATAGCATAAAAGTATTACAATTTCCTTTTGTGGAATTACCTCTCCCTTACTAAATAAAACCTTTTTGATACCATAAATCAAGGTGCATGTCTCACTGACTGAGAAATGGATAGGTGATCCAAGAGCCAATCTGACTTTTTCTTACTAGTCCTTGGGCTCATTAATGGATTGATCCAGAATAAGGACAACTTATTGGTTCCTCATGTTCTATGATTTAGTTCAGTTCAGTTCAGTCGCTTGGTCGTGTCCGACTCTTTACGACCCCATGAATCACAGCACTCCAGGCCTCCCTGTCCATCGCCAACTCCTGGAGTCCACTCAGACTCACATCCATTGAGTCAGTGATGCCATCCAGCCATCTCATCCTCTGTCGTCCCTTTCTCCTCCTGCCCCCAATCCCTCCCAGCATCAGAGTCTTTTCCAATGAATCAACTCTTCACATGAGGTGGCCAAAGTATTGGAGTTTCAGCTTTAGCATCATTTCTTCCAAAGAAATCCCAGGGCTGATCTCCTTTAGGATGGACTGGTTGGATCTCCTTGCAGTCCAAGGGACTCTCAAGAGTCTTCTCCAACACCACAGTTCAAAAGCATCAATTCTTCGGTGCTCAGCTTTCTTCACAGTCCAACTCTCACATCCATACACGACCACTGGATTGCTCTCTGTCAAAACATTAAATACTTTCTGTATTTCAAGCTACCACTGTAGCTACCTGGTTTTGTACTTTCTAATCTTGGCACTTGAGACTTTGCCTTATCTGTGAGATCTCCACTATCTCCCAGCTAGTCCTTCATTCTTAGGATAGCCAGGGAGGCTTCTGTTTCTTACAACCAAAGGCTGACATCCAACTTAAGGTATTAGGAGACATGATGGCTCTGTGTGAAATACTAAGCATTTCTGGCTTTATTTTTCTCCTGTGTGAAAAGGAAGTGGTTGAACTACATGATTTCTAATTTCTTCTCTAACTCTGAAAAGAAATAAATATATAAGGCCAGCCCTCCTTAGAAGTCTTTAATAATTCTGAGCATATGCCTATTCCTAGATGAATAGATTGAGGGATAATGCACTTTCCCATTAACTGTGACTTCTCATTTGGTCTCTTAGCATGCCTTCAGCCTCTAGGCCCTGGAGTCCATTTAAGGTCATTTAAGCAGAGGCCACATCTGTGGTATCTGAATTATCTGGCTAAGCATCCTGAACTTGTTGGATATTTGCCAACCATATGCTAGATCAGGGCCTGTCAGAATGGCCTCATTTTGAAGGGCTATTTAAATGGCAAGAGAAATTACATCTGAGAGAAAGAAAAACATGGGTAAAGAGTACAAGGAATTGGCACAGCTGGGTATCATTAGCAATAATCAAACCTTATCCAAGATAAAAGGCAACAGGAAGTAAGATGGGGACAAAGTGCATATGTATGTGTATGAATATTTATGTATGTTTGTATATATGTATGTCTGCGTAAGAAAGTAAATGTGTAAGCATTTTTAAAAAATTTTATTTCTTCTGCCTGCTTTGCCCCCTCATTCCTAACTTGACTTTTCTTTCTACTGTGCTCCTGTGAGAGTGTTTGATGTATGAAATCATCTCAGAATTTCACAGTCTTTGAGGCAGTGACTTTGATGCTACAGACTCAGAGGAAGATTAAATAATTATGTCATTAATAAGAAAAAAAGTGCAAATATTAAACCGCTTTAGGAGAATTCAAGCAATGTGAAAAACATATCCATGAAAGATCCATATCCTTTTTCCTCCAATTATTGCATGTATTATAGTGATTAATTTTCTGATTGTGAAATAAAACCTTTATTATAGAACACAATAACTTGAAAAATAAATGAAGTATATATAAAGGAGCAAACAAATATTACCTATACTTTTATCATCCAGATATATCCACTAATAATATAGTGGTGTATTTCCTTTCATTTGCAGAAAATGTTTTTTAATGAAATAATCCAAATTTCAGCCTTACTGAGTCTATAATTCTGAACTTTCATTTAGTTAGCAGTTTGCTAAATAGAGACAAGAGTTCCCTTAGCAGCTCTAAATTTAGCTTTAAAAATTTCTTTAAAAATGATTATTCTGCAGATTTTATTTTGAAGCTTAAATTTGACATTTTACATTTGCCCCTCCCCCAATCCCACTCCCTTTCAGTCTATTGTACTAATCCTTGCTCACCTTCAAGTGTAAGCCAAAACCCCTGCCTCACATTCACACAAATCCATAGGACATGTCAAAATGGGAAGAGAGAGTCAACAAAAATCATTGAACACATGGCAGGTGCCTTACCAATGACTTTTTGTGGGTCATCTCATTTAATCCTCACAAAGCCTTATGACAAAGACAGTATTAATAAGTTTATTTTATTGATGAGGAAACTAAATCTCAGGGAAAGTAAATGACTTGCTCAAGATGGTCATAAACTAGTTAGTGGCAAAGTTAACATTTCTGTTCAGGTCAACCTGATCTCAAAGCCTTTATGCTACTGTAGCATGTAAGGGCAAAGAAAACGCACACCTAGACAAAACTGTGAAGACAGAAGTCTATGATTAGTGCCCTTAATTCCCATCCAGTAGGAGCCCTTTTTAAAAAGTAGTCTTTGATGGGAAGATGGGTACTCATTAAGGGTTTTCTGTATTAAGGCAGATGAGATACTTTGAACAGTATGATGTTCACAGGGAACACTGACCTCTAGACCATTAGAGCTGGCATCTAGAGCTCTCCTAAGTATATCTAGCTATACTAAGTATGTGTGCACACATGCTAAGTTGCTTCCGTGTCCAACTCTTCATGACCCCATGGACTGTAGCCCACCAGACTCCTCTGTCCATGGGATTCTCCAGGCAAGAATAGGAATGGGTTGCCATGCCTTTCTTCATGGGATCTTCCCAACCCAGGGATCGAACCCACGCCTCTTCCGTCTCCTGCACCGCCAGGTGAGTTCTTTACCACTAGTGTCACCCGGGAAGCCCATGAATTAATTTAATTCCTTCAATTTACAGATAAAAAACAGAGGTCTGGGGAGGTGGGACTATAATTTCTTGGAAATAATAGGGTATGGCTTAGAATCCATGTCTCTTAGTTCTCTCAATCTAAAGCTTTCTGGTCACACCAAGGCTTCTTTCTTTCACAATGTAGATGAATCTGATGAAACAAAATGATTTTGAACGGACTTTGAAGAGTATTGTTTTTCCACCTGCTAGATGATTTTCTCTAGGTTCACATTTCTAAGGCCAAGGCCACATAGTGGCTAATATTTACTTTCAAGACTCTGTGTCTTTCTGATTTTATCAACAGAATCACATGAGATTCAACCATATTCCTAAGTTTTAAAAGGCCCATGTGAAACTTTTTCTGTACCATCTGTCCAATGTGTTGTTTTAATTTATATGGAACCACATAAGGCAGTAGTTATGTCTGAATGGTTTCATGACACAATGTGGGTTCTTTTTCTCTTTTTGGTTCTTTGTTGTAATTTTTTAAATGGAAAAACATGTCAAACACAAAAAGTCACCAAATGAAACAAAAGTATCAAACACAGTTCCTTCGGTAGTTTAACAAAAATAGTTTAGAAAATAAAAGGATAAATTAATGCACATAGAATCATTTCTATTTGAATTCTTATGATTGGTCTCAAGTCTACTAGGCTTGGAAGAGTCCATACTGAATTTTTGCATCATGAAATTCAGTGCTTCTCTTCAATCCAGAATTCAAGGCCATTATTGAAGCCCTTTTACTTTCAGTTTGGAAGACAGTTTCTTTCCCATTGGTTTTGAACTTAAGCTTGATCTTGAGCCTCTGAGTTTGACTATTTAAAATAATTAGATTGCAGAAATAACAAGAATATTTCTTATTAGATAGAAATGATGAAAACAGAAGGTCTACTTAGTTTTATTCTGATAAAGCCTGAGCTGAAATTCCCAGAAGCCTGAATAAGAGTAAATAGTGAGGGCAGATGTTTAGATTTGTAGGCTTATGAAGCAATTCTGTGAAATGTCATTTGAATAAGTAAATGTTTTTCAAAACTAAGCTCCATCAGCACCACACCCAGGGCGTTTACTACAGTATGCATTTCAAATAAGCACATATGGATTTTCTATACTGATGCTTTTTCTTTGTTTGCTAAAGGCTTGAGTTATGTTAAATGAAACAGAGAAGCAGAGGAGGATATCTAAATGCTGGGTGACAAGTGGGGTTGATGGATGCCTATAATTTATACATCTAGAAATCTAATCTATCATTACTTTGGGAAGAAAAGCATTTTATATGGTTAAGGATTGGCTACCTTTACAAATCTCTTTCATTTCAGAATTCCCATAAGTTAAAGTTCCATTTATATTTAGATATGTTATACAAAATGAATATTTGTACATTTTTAAATAGAAAAATATTTGGTATATCAGATCAGATCAGATCAGTTGCTCAGTCGTGTCTGACTCTTTGCGACCCCATGAATCGCAGCACGCCAGGCCTCCCTGTCCATCACCAACTCCCAGAGTTCACTCAGAGTCACGTCCAATGAGTCAGTGATGCCATCCAGCCATCTCATCCTCTGTCGTCCCCTTCTCCTCTTGTCCCCAATCCCTCCCAGCATCAGGGTCTTTTCCAATGAGTCAACTCTTTGCATGAGGTGGCCAAAGTACTGGAGTTTCAGCTTTAGCATCAGTCCTTCCAAAGAAATCCCAGGGCTGATCTCCTTTAGAATGGACCGGTTGGATCTCCTTGCAGTCCAAGGGACTCTCAAGAGTCTTCTCCAACACCACACTTCAAAAGCATTGATTCTTTGGCGCTCAGCTTTCTTCACAGTCCAACTCTCACATCCATACATGACTACTGGAAAAACCATAGCCTTGACTAGACGGACCTTTGTTGGCAAAGTAATGTCTCTGCTTTTGAATATGCTATCTAGGTTGGTCATAACTTTCCTTCCAAGGAGTAAGTGTCTTTTAATTTCATGGCTGCAGTCACCATCTGCAGTGATTTTGGAGCCCAGAAAAATAAAGTCTGACACTGTTTCCACTGTTTCACCATCTATTTCCCATGAAGTGATGGGACCGGATGCCATGAGGCATATAACATTGTGTAAATTTAAAGGATACAACATGTTAATCTTAATACACTTATATATTGTTGTATGATTGTTATTTTTTCGATAATTAGCACCTCTATCACTCTATCATTTCTTATGGATGGCTAGACTAATTAAATTCTAGTCGTTTAGCAAGTTTGATGATTATAATATAATATTGTTGTCTATATTCACCGTAATGAGCAGTATTAGATCTCTAAACTACTCACTGCAAGTTTGTACCTTTAAACAAAATATGTCTGATTCCATTCCTTCCCTCACACCCCTGCTAACCAACATTTTACTCTGTTTCTACGAGTTTGGGTTTTTAGATTCTACATAATGAGTGAATCATATAGTACTTATCTTTCTGTCTGATTTACCTCATTAGATAATGTCCTCAAGGTTCACTCAGGTTTTCACAAATGACAGCATATCCTTCTTTGTCATGACTGGACAATATTTGATTGTGTATATACACCACAACTTCTTAATCATTCATCTGCTGATGGGCACTTAGGTTGTTTCCATATCCTGGCTATTGTGATTAATGCTGCAATAAACATGGGAATGCATATATCGCTTCAATATCCTGTTTTCATTTCCTTTAGATATATACCCAGAAGTAGCATTGATGGGTCAAATGTTAGATCTGTTTTTAATGTTTAAAGGAATTTCCATATTGTTTTCCATAGTGACTGGACCAATTTACATTTCCACTAACAGTGTATATGCTTTTCCTTGTCTCCAGATCCTTGCTGGCAGTTGTTATCAACTGTCTTCTTGATGATAACTATTTAATATGTATAAGGTGGTATCTCATGGTGGTTTTTCTAATTTTAATTTGTTGACTGTTATAGCTTTTTGTTTATTTTTAGATCTTATTAAAACATCAAACACCTATACTTTCACTGTGGTTTAATTTGCATTTCCTGGTGATTAGTGATATTGAGCATCTTTTCATGTACCTGTTGGTCATTTGGATGTCTTTTGGAAAATGTCTATTTATTTCTTCTACTTATTTTTAATTAATTTATTTCTTTTTGTTGTTGTTATTATATGAATCTGTACCTTTTAATGTTCACAATTATACAGTATTTTAAAATATCCCATATCCTTATACAGAGAAGGCAATGGCAATCCACTCCAGTATTCTTGCCTGGAGAATCCCATGGACAGAGGAGCCTGATGGGCTATAGTCCATGGGGTCGTGGAGAGGTGGACACGACTGAGCGACTTCACTTTCACTTTTCACTTTCATGCACTGGAGAAGGAAATGGCAACCCACTCCAGTGTTCTTGCCTGGAGAATCCCAGGGACGGAGGAGCCTGGTCTGACTCTTTGCTGCTGTCTATGGGGTTGCACAGAGTCGGACATGACTGACATGACTTAGCAGCAGCAGCAGCATATCCTTATATACTGTACCTTCGGCACATGACTAAAAGAAAATTTATGCATCCAGAAATCACTGGATTCTGGATGAAATCTCAATTCCTTTGACAGTGGCAAAGACTGAAGGAAAAATGCAGATTTCCACATTTTTTATGATAAGCCCAATGTTGGGTAATGCTGCCCTAAATGGGGCTTAGATTAATATATTATCAGCTATTTTCTAAATGTCTACTCTATGCAGGCACTGGGCTACATTCTGGATACATAGTGGTGAATGAGATACACATTACCCCTGCTTCCTGAAATTTTCAGGAATAAATAACTTTCAAATAAACAACTACAAACTGTAAAAAGACTATAAAAGAAACAAACAGGAACTCTGCGAAGAGATGACCTTTAAATAGAATGCATGGTGAAGTAGGGTAGCAGTGAAGTGTTCTTTCCATCACTACCAATTTTTTGAGCTACAAAAGCTCAAAATTTTTGTGAATTTGTAAATTTTTGTAAATCTGAGCTAATTTTTTAAATGTATTATCTCTCACCTCTATAATATGATGCCCACATTAAAGATGAGCAAACTTAGACCTTAGTTACTAAGGTCACAAGGACAGTAGTAAGTGGAAAGGTCAGTCAGTTCAGTAGCTCAGTCATGTCTGACTCTTTGCAGCCCCATGGACTGCAGCACGCCAGGCCTTCCTGTCCATCACCAATTCCCGGAGTTTACTCAAACTCATGTCCATTGAGTTGGTGATGCCATCCAGCCATCTCATCCTCTGTCATCCCCTTCTCTTCCTGCCTTCAATCTTTCCCAGCATCAGGGTCTTTTCCAATGAGTCAGTTCTTCACATCAGGTGGCCAAAGGATTGGAGTTTCAGCTTCAGCATTAGTCCTTCCAATGAATATTCAGGACTGATTTCCTTTAGGATGAACTGGTTGGATCTCCTTGCAATCCAAGTGACTCCCAAGAGTCTTCTCCAACATCACAGTTCAAAAGCATCAATTCTTTGGTGCTCAGCTTTCTTTATGTGAGTCAACTCTTACATCCATACATGACTACTGGAAAAACCATAGCCTTGACTAGACGGACCTTTGTTGGCAAAATAATGTCTCTGTTTTTGAATATGCTGTCTAGGTTGGTCATAACTTTTCTTCTAAGGAGCAAGCATCTTTTAATTTCATGGCTGCCGTCACCATCTGCAGTGATTTTGGAACCCCCCAAAATAAAGTCTGTCACTGTTTTTGCTGTTTCCCCATCTATTTGCCATGAAGTGATGGGACCAGATGCCATGATTTTCTAAATGTTGAGTTTTAATCCAACTTTTTCACTCTCCTCTTTCCCTTTCATCAAGAGGCTCTTTAGTTCTTCTTCGCTTTCTGCAATAAGGGTGGTGTCATCTGCATATCTAAGGTTATTGATATTTTTCCTGGCAATCTTGATTCCAGATTGTGTTTAATCCAGCCCAGCATTTCTCATGATGTACTCTGCATATAAGTTAATAAGCAGGGTGACAACATACAGCCTTGACATAGCCCTTTCCCTATTTGGAACAAGTCTCTTGTTCCTTGTCCAATTCTGACTGTTGCTTCCTGACCTGCACTGACTAAATGTGGTCCTCTGGAGAAGGGAATGGCAAACCACTTCAGTACTCTTGCCTTGAGAACCCCATGAACAGTATGAAAAGGCAAAAATATAGGACACTGAAAGATGAACTCCCCAGGTCAGTAGGTGCCCAATATGCTACTGGAGATCAGTGGAGAAATAACTCCAGAAAGAATGAAGAGATGGTGCCAAAGCAAAAACATACTGGAGTAACAGTCATGGATGCAACTGGTGATGGAAGTAAAGTCCAATGCTTTAAAGAACAATATTACATAGGAACCTGGAATGTTAATTCCATGAATCAAGGCAAATTGGAAGTAGTCAAACAGGAGATGGCAAGAGTGAACATAAACATTTTAGTAATCAGCGAACTAAAATGGACTGGAATGGGTGAATTTAATTCAGATGATGATTATATCTACTACTGTGGGCAAGAATCCCTTAGAAGAAATAGAGTAACCACCATAGTCAACAGAAGGTCTGAAATGTAGTACTTGGATGCAATCTCAAAAATGACAGAATGATCTCTGTTCATTTCCAAGGCAAACCATTCATTATCACAGTAACCCAAGTCTATGCCCTGACCAGTAATGCTGAAGAAGCTGAAGTTGAATGGTTCTAGGAAGACCTACAAGACCTTCTAGAACTAACACCCAAAAAAGATGTCCTTTTCAGTATAGGGGACTGGAATGCAAAAGTAGGAAGTCAAGAAACACCTGGAGTAACAGGTAAATTGGCCTTGCAGTACAGAATGAAGCAGGGCAAAGGCCGATAAAGTTTTGCCAAGAGAATGCACTGGTCATAGCAAACAGCCTCTTCCAACAACGCAAGAGAAGACTCTACACATGGACATCACCAGATGGTCAATACTGAAATCATGTTGATTATATTCTCTGCAGTCAAAGATGGAGAAGTTCTATACAGTCAGCAAAAACAAGACTGGGAGCTGACTGTGGCATAGACCATGAACTCCTTATTGTCCAATTCAGGCTTAAATTGAAGAAAGTAGGGAAAACCACTAGACCAGTCAGGTATGACCTAAATCAAATCCCTTACGATTATACAGTGGAAGTGACAAATAGATTCAAGGGATTAGATCTGATAGACAGATTGCCTGAAGAACTATGGTCGGAAGTTTGTGACATTGTACAGGAGTCAGTGATCAAGACCATCCCTAAGAAAAAGAAATGCAAAAAGGCAAGAGGGTTGCCTGAGGAGGCCTTACAAATAGCTGAGAAAAGAAGAGACATGAAAAGCGAAGGAGAAAAGCAAACATATACCCATTCGAATGCAGAGTTCCAAAGAAGAGCAAGGAGAGATAAGAAAGCCTTCCTCAGCTATCAATGCAAAAAAATAGAGGAAAACAATAGAATGGGAAAGTCTAGAAATCTTGTCAAGAAAATTAGAGGTACCAATGGAACATTTCATACAAAGATGGGCACAATAAAGGACAGAAATGGTATGGATCTACAGAAGCAGAAGATATTAAGAAAGACAGCAAGAATACACAGAAGAACTATACAAAAAAAACTTCATGACCCAGATAATCATGATGGTGTGATCACCAACCTAGAACCAGGCATCCTGGAATGTGAAGTCAAGTGGACCTTAGGAAGCATCTCTATGGACAAAGCTAGTGGAGGTGATGGAATTCCAGTGGAGCAATTTCAAATCCTAAAAGATGATGCTGTGAAAGTGCTGCACTCAATATGCCTGCAAATTTGGAAAACCCAGCAGTGGCCACAGGACTGGAAAAGGTCAATTTTCATTCCAATTCCAAAGAAAGGCAATGTTAAAGAATGTTCAAACTACCACACAATTGCAGTCATCTCATATGCTAGCAAAGTAATGCTCAAAATTCTCCAAGCCAGGCTTCAACAGTACATGAACTGTGAACTTCCAGATGTTCAAGCTGGATTTAGAAAAAGCAGAGGAACCAGAGATCAAATTGCCAACATCCGCTGGATCATCCAAAAGCAAGAGAGTTCCAGAAAAATATCTACTTCTGCTTTATTGTCTATGCCAAAGCCTTTTACTGTGTTGGCCACAACAAACTCTGGAGAAAAAGTGGAAGGGTAGAGGGAACAAAATCCTAGGTCTGACTCCAGAGTTTGGAATCTTTGAAACTCTGATTCCATTTCCAGAAAAAGTATGACAAAGGAATAACCAGAGATTCAAATACAAATTTATGGAAAAGGATGATTCTCTCAACTCATTGTTTTTCAAATTCCCACTAGTCTTTGATTTGGAGGATGAAAAGGGATTTCAGATGAAGTTATAATATCATTTAATCACACTCTTTATCTTCATTTTTAAATGATTTATATATTATAGGCTATCAAACAGGTAACCATCAAAATTCTAGAAAAGTGGTCAGATGTTATCAGGTTGTACTTGGAAAAAGGCAAAGAAATAGAGAGGGAAGGGCAAATATAAAGTGAAAAGGCAAGGAATAACCACAAGAGGAGTTGGGTTTTCAGTAAATCTTTGGTTTAGAGGTTAGCTCAAAAGACACTGTTTTTGCCCCACTATCTGAAGCTAATGAGAGCTCTAGGGTTACCCTAAATATAATTATAGAAGTCACTCTCAGACACTTTTCAGGAAGTTTTAACAGAGAATATTCACATATAACCCATGCACATCTCCATTACTCCCTTAATTCCATAGATTTGTACAAAATTAAATAGAAAACCTAGGGCAATATAAAATATATTTAGGGAATTTATATAGTTGGGTTTGAAAGTTATTGCACTTTTGATGACTGAGTACTAAATAAAGCAAACATAGAGCAAGAATCAACAACTCTCTTGGTCAATTAGAATTTTCATCCTGATCCATGAACTGGTTTGGACTCACCTAGATTACGGTTCTATAGAAGTAAGTAACACCATGACATGCCAGAAAATTTACCCAAAACTTGGAAATAAGGCCAGGGGGAAAAAAAAGGTGGACACTCCTACACCTTTTGTAAAGCAGGAGCCAAGGCCACCCAAGGATTGTGTCGGGAAGGTACTCAGTTCATAACAATACTTAGTACTGATTAAAGGCCCAGACTTTAGTGACATGGCTCACTAACTCAGAGACTTTGTCAAGTGGAGATAGTGATGGAGTCTGCTAGAAAAGATAACCCCAGAGATTTATGGCCTATTGGTCATTACCAGTTTACATCTTAACCCAGGAATCTCATTCTAATATTTCTTTGTTAAATTTCCCCTAAATACCTCAGCTTCTTAAATTCTTTTTGAACTTATCTTACTGGCTTTCTTGTTAGTTAAAGAGTTAAAGAAAATCTTTTACATGTGTTAATTTTATATTTGCTTGAGAGTCATGATTTTACTTTTTGAAAATTATACTTTAACATGAAGGGTAAAGAATCTTTCTTTATAACTTGGTTTTATTGATGCTTGTGAAATGGGGTTATTTTTAATTTGCTATGAATATTTATTCCTATTACTTGATTTATAATTCACTGGGCTTCCCTGGTGGCTCAGATGGTAAAGAATCTGCCTGCACTGTGGGAGACCCGGGTTTGATCCCTGGGTCAGGAAAATCCCCTGGAGAAGGAATGGCAACCCACTCCAGTATTCTCGCCTGCAGAATTCCACGGACAGAAACTATAATCCATGGGGTTGCAAAGATTTGGACACGATTGAGTAACTAAATGTTCGTGTGTATATTTATGCCTGAAACCTCCATGGAGGAAATTTTATTCTTGTAAATTAGTGCTTTTGCAAGCAACTCCTCAAAAATTTTCAATCAGATGAAATACCTAAACTTAGTGGACCAGTTGACATTTGCAGTAGGAGCCTAAAGCCCACAAGAGATGAAGTAAGCTGAGGCCAGTCTGATGCTACAGCTAAAATGGAGATGAGATCATCATAGATCCTTCTGTACCTGATTTCCTCCTTTGCCTCCTTTTCCAGTAATCCTCTTGTACACACGTTGCAGGATATGTTGAGACAGGTATTTCAAAGAGCGATTAAGTGGGCCAGTATTTCATATCTGTTTGCCTGCCTTTGTTATTTGCCATTCAGTAAGGTGAATGGACGGAGAAGGAAATGGCAACCCACTCCAGTATTCTTGCCTAGAGAATTCCGTGGACAGAGGAGCCTGGTGGGCTGCTGTCCATGGGGTCGCACAGAATCAGACATGACTGAAGCGACTTAGCATGCATGCATGCATTGGAGAAGGAAATAGCAACCCACTCCAGTATTCTTGCCTGGAGAATCCCAGGGACGGAGGAGCCTGGTGGGCTGCCGTCTACGGGGTTGCACAGAATCAGACACGACTGAAGCAACTTGGCAGCAGCAGCAACAGCAAGGTGAATGGATACCCAGTTGCTAAGAGCATTGTTTATGCTTGGGTTCTATGCTTACAGTGTTCCACCAATTTAAAAGAATATAGATTCCAATTTGACAAGCAGTGCTCATTAATGGATTTCTCCATTTCTTTCACTGGAAGTTACTGACAGACAGTTAAGATTGCTTTGAATTAGGAGGAAGCTCTCTGATATGAATAAAATAGACTGATAACGAAGCACTCACTTTACTGACCACATCTCATTTGTCTGCATTCCATTAATCCTATATAACTCCATGCTCATTGACTTAAGGTGTTTTGTTTCTGTTATGCTGATACGCTGTGGAAATAACACCTTTTAAAATTTCCAGATCAAAGTATCCTACATAACAGTTGAATGTGGTAACTTGAGCTTTGAGGGAGAGGGATGCCGTATCACATCACCGGTACTTTTCAGTTTTGTAGAAAACAACGACGACAAAGTAGTTGAAATGTAAATGATCCAGCTCTGCCTGATTATTATGTCAGGTGATTTCCATTACTGATAACTGTTATATATAAACCGATTAGTCATCTCTGCACAATTGTAGACCAGGGAATTGCCACATTATTGGAAAAGAAACTAGAGGCTTCCTTTGTGTTTTATGTTCACTTGCTGTAGACAAGTTAAACTGTTGTTAGGTCCTGGATGTTAAAGTTCCAAATAAGTCTCACCGTGTCCTGAAACTTTAAACTTTTCTAGGACAATCATCTTGCTTTGACACTAAGTGGTGAAGTGATGCTTAGCAAGGCAGTTAACCTCTCTCTTCTAGGTTTCCTTATCGTGAAAAGGTGGTTATTGAAGCAAGTGACTGGAAAGATTTCTTTTCTAAGCGTTTTTGAGTCTTTAATGTGGGCTTTAATTTAATGAAACTCAGGCGTTTATAGGCTATTACTAATTGGTGAATTTTCTTTTAAAATGACACTCTACGTTAGTGTTTACAGTTTACATACGACTCTCAGAAACAGGTTTGTCCCCTCAAAACTAACAGCTTGTTGTGAGTAGTAAGTGCTTAGTATATATATTTTTTGTGAATTAATACATTCTACTACAAATGTTTAAACCTTCCTAGTGAAAGTTTGTGTTTTTTTTTTTTCAAGTATTACAATAATAATAGGCTTCCCTGGTGGATCACACAGTAAAGAATCTGCTTGCAATGCAGAAGACCTGGGTTCAATCCCTAGGTTGGGAAGATCACCTGGTGAAGGAAATGACTGTGCACTCCAGTATTCTTGCCTGGGAAATCCCATGGACAGAGAAGCCTGGCGGACTACAGTCCCCTGGAGTAGGAAATCCCCTGGAGTAGGAGATGGCAACCCACTCCAATATTCTTGCCTAGAAAATTCCATGGAGAGAGAAGCCTGGCAGGCTCCAGTCCATGGAGTCACAGAGTCAGATATGACTGAGTGACTAAACTGACTGATTATAATAGGAGGTAAATATTTTCTTAAGTGATTTGCAATAGTCAAAATGTGGAAAGAGCACTGGATTTGTAGACAGAAGAACTTGTTTCTAGTCTGGTTCTGCAACTCAGTTGGACAATTCATATCTCTTATCTGTAAAGTGGGAATAATATCTCACAGTGTTGAGATATATAGTACTCCATCTGTGAAGTGCTTTGCAAATCTGAGATAGGCTCATTTTTGGATTAACTTATAAGAAATAGAGGAAAACAACAGAATGGGAAAGACTAGAGATCTCTTCAAGAAAATTAGAGATACCAAGGAAACATTTCATGCAAAGATGGGCTCGATAAAGGACAGAAATGGTATGGACCTAACAGAAGCAGAAGATATTAAGAAGAGGTGGCAAGAATACACAGAAGAACTGTACAAAAAAGATCTTCACTACCCAGATAATCACAATGGTGTAATCACTCATCTAGAGCCAGACATCCTGGAATGTGAAGTCAAGTGGGCCTTAGAAAGCATCACTATGAACAAAGCTAGTGGAGGTGATGGAATTCCAGTTGAGCTACTTCAAATCCTGAAAGATGATGCTGTGAAAGTGCTGCACTCAATATGCCAGCACATTTGGAAAACTCAGCAGTGGCCACAGGACTGGAAAAGTCAGTTTTCATTCCAATCCCAAAGAAAGGCAATGCCAAAGAATGCTCAAACTACCGCACAATTACACTCATCTCACATGCTAGTAAAGTAATGCTCAAAATTGTCTAAGCCAGGCTTCAGCAATACGTGAACCATGAACTTCCTGATGTTCAAGCTGGTTTTAGAAAAGGCAGAGGAACCAGAGATCAAATTGCCAACATCCTCTGGATCATGGACAAAGCAAGAGAGTTCCAGAAAAACATCTATTTCTGCTTTATTGACTATGCCAAAGCCTTTGACTGTGTGGATCACAAGAAACGGTGGAAAATTCTTCAAGAGATGGGAATACTGGACCACCTCACCTGTCTCTTGATAAACCTGTATGCAGGTCAGGAAGCAACAGTTAGAAGTGGACATGGAACAACAGACTGGTTCCAAATTGGGAAAGGAGTACGTCAAGGCTGTATATTGTCACCCTGCTTGTTTAACTTATATGAAGAGTACATCATGAGAAACACTGGAGTGGAAGAAGCAGAAGCTGGAATCAAGATTGCCAGGAGAAATATCAATAACCTCAGATATGCAGATGACACCACCCTTATGGCAGAAAGTGAAGAGGAAATAAAAAGCCTCTTGATAAAAGCGAAAGAGAAGAGTGAAAAAGTTGGCTTAAAGCTCAACATTCAGAAAACAAAGATCATGACATCTGGTCCCATCACTTCATGGGAAATAGATGGCAAAACAGTGGAAACAGTGTCAGACTTTATTTTTGGGGGCTCCAAAATCACTGCAGATGGTGTCTGCAGCCATGAAATTAAAAGACGCTTACTCCTTAGAAGGAAAGTTATGACCAACCTAGATAGCATATTCAAAAGCAGAGACATTACTTTGCCAACAAAGGTCCGTCAGTCAAGGCTATGGTTTTTCCAGTGGTCATGTATGGATGTGAGAGTTGGACTGTGAAGAAGGCTGAGCACCGAAAAATTGATGCTTTTGAACTGTGGTGTTGGAGAAGACTCTTGAGAGTCCCTTGGACTGCAAAGAGATCCAACCACTCCATTCTAAAGGAGATCAGTCCTGGGTGTTCATTGGAAGGAATGATGCTAAAGCTGAAACTCCAGTACTTTGGCCACCTCATGTAAAGAGTTGACTCATTGGAAAAGACTCTGATGCTGGGAGGGATTGGGGGCAAGAGGAGAAGGGGATGACAGAGGAGGAGATGGCTGGATGGCATCACTGACTCGATGGACGTGAGTCTGAGTGAACTCCGGGAGTTGGTGATGGACAGGGAGGCCTGGCGTGCTGCGATTCATGGGGTCGCAAAGAGTCGGACACGACTGAGCGACTGAACTGAACTGAACTGAACTGATACAACTCTACATAGTAGATTGCGTGCATGCGTATTTGCTCAGTTCTGTCTGACTCTTTGAGACTCCATGGACTGTAGCTTGCCAGGCTTCTCTGTCCATGGAGTTTTCCAGGCAAGAATATCAGAGTGGGTTGCCATTTCCTACTCCAGGGGATCTTTCCCACTTAGAGATCGACCCTGTGTCTCTTGAATCTCCTGCATTTGCAGGTGGATTCTTTACCACTCCCCCATCTGGGAAGCTCCATATACTAGATTAAGACCTCTTGATTTTTTTCCCCCAAGGTTGAAATGGAAAACTGGAAAGGTTGATGAATTTATGCTCAGAAAACCAAGTTGAAAAGCCAGGGCAGCTATGACAAGTTTGCGGTTTATCCATCAGAAGTGAATGAAACAGAAGGGAAAGCTTCCTAATCATTTGATCACCAGGATAATGATGACTGACCAATTAAATTAGTCATTATATACAGCATAAAAATGGCCATAACAGATGTGATCATCCACGCTGTAATTTAATGGAAAACAACAATCTTTAATAACACAAGACTGGAGGTAAGGAAACCTGGATTTAGACTCCCACCAATAATAAAGAATATGATCTAAAGTTAATCACTCAACCTTTCTGAGCCCTAGTTTCCACTTCTGTGATACTGTGCTTGGCAGTAAATGACTCATGTTTCCTATTTGACATCATTGCTGATTCCTGTTCCAGCCATGCCTTCCAGTGATAGAGTTGAGGTAGGTATTTCCTTTTTGCTACATTTCTATATCTTCTCAAATTTATATGGAATGGCATGTTAAACTATTCTTTATTTTGTGCCTACTGATCATTGCACTTAGATTAGTCAAAACATCTGTCTTGGCTTTTACTATTTGAAGTTTAGAAAGGATATTTCCAAAGGAAATTTAAAGAGGCTGATAATTAAATTTATCTCTTCACAATTCAGAGAATAAATTAGGCTGGCTCTTTTAATACCAAAAATTATTTTCTCAACACTGTCCAAATTAATAAAATGATTGCAGTCTAAGATTATGTATACCTAAATCATAAAATAGAGCTTCTGATTTTTTAAAAATCAGATCAAATAAGATTTTTCTTCAAT
Organism: Bos mutus; assembly: GCF_027580195.1. NCBI lineage: Eukaryota > Metazoa > Chordata > Mammalia > Artiodactyla > Bovidae > Bos > Bos mutus. The sequence continues at coordinate 28,998,760 of NC_091621.1, read as the reverse complement.
AGCACATTATCACTCAAGCTTAAAAATATTTTGAAGGTAAGTAAAGCAATATTCTAAGCTCATATTTACAAAGAGAAATTTTTCTCAAGAGAACTAAACAAGTACATTGCATCATGACATTGAGACTGATAAGGCTGGTAATCAGTCAATCCTAAAGGAAAATCAACCCTGAATATTCATTGGAAGGACTGCTGCTGAAGCTGATGCTCCAGTACTTTAACCATCTGATGGGAAAAGCCGACTCAGTAGAAAAGACCCTGGGAAAGATCTGCTGGGAAAGATTGAGGGCAGCAAAAGGAAAAGAGGGCAACAAAGGATGAGATGGTTGGATGGCATCACTGACTCAGTGGACATGAACTTTGGCAAACTCCAGAAGATAGTAAGGGACAGGGAGGTCTGGTGTGCTGCAGTCCATGCTGTGCTGCAGACAGAGAATTGTACATGACTTAGCAACTGAACAACAAAGGTTGGTAACCTGTTTTCCACGGAAACTAGAGAAAGTAGTCTCCCTCGAGACATGTAAATGTGAATCAACCTGGTGAGGCAATTTATGAATCAACTTAAATAACTAAATGAAACAAAGTCTCTTTATGATACCATATACCTTGTCAACATTTGTTCATTTGCCTGTCAACCTTATTTGGCTGTTATAAAGGCCGATTAAGTAGGAAGTGAAAACTCAGAGAAATGACTGAGGACTGTAAGATTTTCTTGAGGTAGGATCAAGCAGGATGGGGTCTAAGCCCTGGGTCTCTGTAGCTGGCAAGTCTTTACCTCTTTGTTAGGGCATATTACTTTGGGGACATTGTTGCTGTTACAAAATCAGGGTTTTGTGCATGAAGGGGAGGAAACAGCTGTCTTCCATGCATATTGTCCAGTATACTAATATCTGATTGACTTCCTCTAAATGAGTACCTATTCAATCAGGATTTCCAACTTTCACTCCCTTTCTTCTAAGCTATGGAGCTTCTAGAAAAGGAAAAAAAAAGAAATCCAAGCAAAATAGAAAAACAAAACTAATGACTTTTTCTACATAAGCATTGCTGAGGTAACTGCCACGGAACCACAGAACTCTGAAGGACAGTTTGTAAACCACTGTACGAGTTTGTCAATTTTTTAAAAGTTGTGACATCCAAAAATGAAGACATAATTCAGGGCATGCACGAAGTTTGGCTTGCATGAAATTGGTCTGTCAACTCACTTGCTTGTATCTGGTAGATGTTTTTTTAACCCATTTTCTGTTTACCTATATGTCAGATTAACCTAATGTTTCTGTTCTGTCAGTAAAACTTACCCACTGAAGCCTACGTGCTGAAGACTCAAGGCGAGGGAAGCTATTCTCTCATATACTATGTGTGTCCTCTCTCCCAGTCGAGTGGCACACTTACCAAGACTCAGTTGAGCTTTTCTAAGTTGTTCATACAGTTGTACTTGTTACTGCAATAATGTAATTTGAATATTATATAATCAAAGAAGTATGAATGCAAAAATAAAAGTGCTATCTTCTGTTTACAATAGCCAAGAGATGGAAGCAACCTAAATGTCCATCAACAGAAGAATGGATAAAGAAGATGCAGTAGATATATACAATGGAATATTACTCAGCCACAAAAAAGAACAAAATAATGCCATTTGCAGCAACATGGGTGGGCCTAGAGATTGTCATACTGAGTGACTTAAGTCAGACAGAAAAGAAGAAATATCATATGACATTTACATGTGGGATCTAAAAAGAAATGATACAAATGGACTTACTCACAAAACAGAAAGAGATTCATAGACTTAGAGAAAAAGGCCTATGGTTGCCAGAGGGAAGGATACAGGGAGGGGATAGCTAGGGAGTTTGGGACGGGCATGTACACACCGCTATATTTAAAATGGATGACCGACAAGGACCTACTGTATCGCACACGGAACTCTTCTCAATGCTTTGTGGCAGTCTGGATGGGAGGGGAGTTGCGGGGAGAATGGATACATGTGTATGTATGGCTGAGTCCTTTTGCTGTTCACCTGAAACTATCACAACATTGTTTATTAATCAGCTATACCTCAATACAAAATAAAAAGTTTTTTAAAAAAAATAAAAGTGCTACCTTGTGAGAACTAGATTGACAAAAATTAAGTCAAAGAAGAAAATGTAGGAGACAATCTTTGAAACCTTGGCTAAAGCCAAGCCAAAATTTCTTAGATGGAACACAAAAAACACAGACTGAAAGAAAAAAATCAATAAATCAGACTTCATTGAAATGAAAACATTTTGATCTTTGAAAGAAAATGAGAAGAAAAGCTTGAACTGGGAGAAAACATTTGCAACACATATACTTGATAAAAGACATATGCACAATAATAAGGGATAAGTAAAGAACTCTGGCGTGCTGTGATTCATGGGGTCGCAGAATCAGACACGACTGAGCGACTGAACTGAACTGAAAGAACTCTTACAATTCAATTAGATTACACATATGTGTGTGTGGGTGTGTGTATATATATATATATATATATATAACCCAATTTAAAAATGATCCAAAGAGTTGAACACATAAGTAATGGGTGGTGGATGAGAAGAGCCAGGTTTCTCCCTGTTGGAGAGGGAATGAACCCTGTGATACTGGATTAGAGCCTGAGACATCTTTTGAATTCACTAAGTAATCTTCCCAGGTGGCTCAGTGGTAAAAAATCCACCTGCCAAGCAGGAAACGTGGGTTTGATCCCTGGGTCGGGAAGATCCCTGGAGGAGGACGTGGTACCCACTCCAGTATTCTTGCCTGGGAAATCCCATGGACAGAGGAGCCTGGCGGGCTACAGTCTTTGGGTCACAAGGAGTTGAACACGGCTCAGCAACTAAACCACAACAACAATGTAGCTGGTACATGCAAGAACCTAATTCTATCTAAGAGGGCATAGGGATTTCAAGTATAGCTGGGCCTTATGAGAACAGGAAAGAGGTCTCCATAATGCAGCCTCCCAAGGGCTCGTCAGACAGCTTCTCTCTCTCTGATGCTCTCTCTGGTCACAAGGTGTCTTGGTTATCTCACCTAAAGCTTCTACACTCTCCATTTCTTCTTATAACTGGCCTTTTCCATCTATGAAACTCCATGCACATGGTTGCAACTTGCCACCAGCTTAAAGTCTACATTAACTAAGCTCAGTGCTTAGCACCATTGAACTAAGTTAATCTCTGTCTCTTAGATTTAGTTCTTCAGAGAGGATATCATTGGGCCAGCTTGGGTCACCTGTGTCTGGGGAGCAGGGTTACTTGTATAAACATGGCTGCTGGGCAAGAAACTTCATTGGTGTGCAACCTGTGCAATCACATGGGGTCCTGGGCTCTGAAGGACTCTCCAACCTCACTTTAAGGTTCCACTGTCACTATCGTAAAATTCTTTATATATACATATATATATATAATTTTATTTATTTATGACTGTGCTGTATCTTCGTTGTGCTTGAGCTTTTCTCTAGCTGCAGTACACAGGCTTTTCATTACAGTGGCTTCTCTTGTTGTGGGGCATGGCCTGGAATGGGCATGGGCTTTAGTAGGTGCAGCACATGGGCTTAGTAGCTGTGGTTCCCAAGCTCCAGAGCACAGGCTCAGCAGTTGTGGTGCACAGGCTTAATTGCTCCCAGGCATGTGGGATCTTCCTGGACCAGGGATCGAATCCATGTCTCCTGCTTAGGCAGGCAGATTCTTAACCACTAAGCCACCAGGGAAGCCCTATCATGAAATTCTTTATTTTCAAATGAGGGCACCGTAAATGATTTTGCCATTTCTGTTGCTGGACTCAGCCATGGGACAAGATGTGGTGGTGTGGATAGATTCTCTTATAAGCAGATACTGGCAGATAGGAAATATTTGGTGTATTTAGAGTCTTGATTTTCAAAACGAGGCTTCTTCCTTCTTTGTAGTCACATCCCTGCTTAGTGTCTCATTCATCTCATCAGAAAATTGTTGTTGTGTCCTTAAGTCATATCTGACATTTTTGCAATCCCATGGGCTGTCCATGGGATTTTTTCCAGGCAAGAATACTGGAGTGGGTTGCCATTTCCTTCCCCATGGAATCTTTTCGACCCAGGAATTGAACCCATGGCTCCTTCCTCACCTCCTGCATTGCACTGGGTTCTTTATCCCTGAGCCACTGGGGAAGCCCATATATATTGGTTCCTAATGTACTATTCTGTGCTACGTACTGAAAACACTCAGTGAAAAAGATAGATTTGGTTCTTTGTCATGGAACTTAGTGTCAAGCCAAGTTGACCCCAGTCCTAGAGTTACAGCCTTGTTCAGTTCTTTCTCAAGGAACTGGGATTCTGGTGGTAAGTAACCTCTGAACTTTGCATCCTGAAGCTTCCTGTCTGCTCTTGTCATAACTTGGATAAGTATAATTGAAAGGTATGTAGGGACCTTAGTGGCAGAGCCTGGTAGGGAAAAGAAGCCAGTAGTAAGATTTGTAGATTTGCCAGACGGAAGTTTCCTTTATTGCCCCACTTCAAGCACACTGAGTCCCAAGAGACTGATAGTCAGCAGCCTAATATGGCAAGTCCAAAGGGCAGACTAAGTTTGCCCCCAGCTGCCATTAATATAAAGGTTAGTCTTATCTGATAGGAAATGGGAGTGCAAGGCATCAGGGAGTTGTAAAACTCAGATGGGTAGCAACATTGTGGTTTTTAGTCCTGGATTTATTTTATTTTATTTTATTTTTTTTCAGAAAACTTTAAAGCACTTTTTAATGGTGAAACTTCAGCATTAAGGGTTTCTTTATTTCTTACTTTGTTTCATGTGTTAAATATTAACCTGAATTTTGTAAGAATTCAATTTTAACAAGTAGTTTTATGCTTTCCAATTAAAAATGTGTCTACAGTAATAAGTATCTCAAACATCCTCCAAATGACAAATATATTTCCATGGCATAGACTTTAGAATATGAAGAAATATCCTAATATAATTAGTGTGCCATGCATGATTATATAAGTATTCCACTTTTACTTATTTTTTTTTTATTTTATTTTTTTATTTTTATTTTTTTTTTTAAACTTTACATAATTGTATTAGTTTTAGCAAGATAGTTAGCTAGCAGCTGGAACATAAGGAAACACAGCCTTTCTAGTGGAAAGTGCTGGAAGAAATAGGGAGGAGGTATGGCATGTCAAATATATAGATGCTCAGATATTAATAAAGATCAACTAAGGAAGCCAATGCAGAATACACCATAGAAAGTCTTAAGAGGAGGCTGAGATCCTGGACTCCTCGCAAATCCTGGTCAACACACCAGCACAACCATTTTCAGATCAACCAACTGCTGACTCTTCCTTGTACTGTGGAGAAGTGACTCAGGATCCAAGTGTGGCTGACTCTGTGGGTTGAAGATATCCGGATCTACAACTGATCAGATTTGCTTAAATGCATAAATTTGTGAATATTGTTAACTCTGCAATTATTCTATGCTGAAGATAGCTCAGAGGTAAAGAATCCGCCTGCCAGTACAGGAGACGTGGGTTGGATCCCAGGTTGAAAGGATCCCCTGGAGAGGAAAATGGCAACCCACTCCAGTATTCTTGCTGGGATAATCCCATGGATAGCTGCCATAATCCCATGGCAGGCTGCAGTCTTTGGGATCGCAAACAGTCAGACATGACTGAGTGACTGAGCACACGAAAGTAAACCACATTTTGAGGTATTCATCTACTTTGCTGTATACTTCTCTTATTCTGACAACTTCACTAGAGCATGCTTGATGATGTGTCCTGCAATAAAGCCATTTTGCTACGGCAAAAATTGCTAACCCTTCTTCCTGTTAGTAAGAGAACACCTGAATTTGGCTGATCACATGACTGTACAACTTTATTTTTCAGCACCCTAGGAGCAAGATGTGGCTAATAGAAGACTAAGCTTTGCCTGTGTGATATGACTGGAGATGATGAGTGCAACTTCAGCATCATTTCCTTAAGAATAAAACTGCTCACTTGGAACTACTACTTTCCCTTTTTATGCTGGCTGGATTTCCAGGCTACAACTGCAGCAGTGTCCTTGACCTGAAGTGCGGCAGAAATAGTAATCTGGGCCCCAGGATGACTCCACCAAATTAAGCACCCCCACCAATTTGGGACTGTTAAGTGATAGAAAAACAACTTTTTAACCCACTGTTTTGGGAGTCTCTTTACTGCAGTTATTGTAGCCTATACTCTAATTTGTGCTTCCCCATGGCTCAGCGGTAAAGAATTTGCCTTTGATGCAAGAGCTGCAGGGGACTTGGGTTCGATCCCTGGGCCAGGAAGACCCCCTGGAGAATGGCATGGCACCCACTCCAGTATTCTTACCTGGAGAATCCCATGGACAGAGGAGCCTGGCAGGGTGAGGTCCATGGGGTCACAAGAGTCTGACACAACTGAAGCGACTTAGCACATACTCTAATTCACCCATTTATTGAGGACTCCTTTGTGCCAGACACTGTGCTGTAAGCATTTGTATGTATTATCTCATTCAGTTCTGCCAATCATGCTGTCAAGACAGTAGAAACATCCCTATTTTATAGGTTGCTAAATTGAGGTTCAGAGGAGTTAAGCTACTTACTCAACATTTCTTAGCTACTAAATGGCATAGGATTCAAATTCAGGGCTGTTTGACTACATAGTCCGTGTATCTCCCATAATGCTACTGAGCCTTCTAGGAATTTTATTTCCTTTTCTAATGTGACATTGTAGAAATGTTGCTGCAGATAGTAAAACATTCTCCTCTCCATATTCCACTTCATCCACACAAAAACACAGAGAGTTTAATACACATTATTATTAAAGGTAATAAAAACAAGTGGGATGGGCCATTTCCAGTTATCTTGTTTACCCCTTTGCTTCTATCTTTATTTTCTTCTTGTAACATTATTAATGAGGTTATGACTCTATGTACCCCAGGAGTAATTTTCTGTAATAAGTTTCCTTTCCTGATATATAATTGAAGAGAAGCTCTGAGACTATTAGAAGAATTAACCTTTCAACTATATAAGAGTCTTACTGCTTGTGTATATTTTTTAATTATAGGAGAATGTCATCAGTAGATAAAATATAGTCTCTACCTCCATGTGCAACATAGTGGTGGGTATATTGCTTTTTTTTAAATTTAATCTGGGGAAGCCTCAGTTGCAGGAAGGGAATGAGTTAGGTAGACCTGAACCCTAGCAACGTTTTACTTTAGGATTTAAAACCAGGAAATGCTGAGATTAAAAGCACACTGATATCTTCAGGAAACAGTTGTGAGTGTGTGGCATGGGAGAAAGGATGCGGTCTAAGTCATATAAATAACAAATATTTGAGTTCACTAATTGTCAGGCACTACAGGCATACCTCATTTGATTGCACTTCACTTTATTGCGCTCCACAGATACTGTTTTTTTACAAGTCAAAGATTTGTGGAAACCCTGTGTCAAGCAAACCTATCGGTGCCATTTTTTCCAACAGCATTTGCTCACTTTGTGTCCCTGTGTTCCATTTTGGTAATTCTTACATCATTCCAGACTTTTTCATCACTATTGTATTTGTTATGGTGATCTATGATCAGTGATATTTGATGTTACTATTGTAATTGTTTTGGGGCACTATGAACAATGCCTATGTGAGACAGTGAACTTAATCCATAAATATATGTGTTCTGACTGCTCCATTGACTGTTCTCTCAAGTTTCACTATCTCACTATCCTTCACACACTTCACTGTGTGTGTGTGTGTGTGTGTGTGTGTGTGTGTGTGTGTGTGTGCCTGTATGTCTGTTTATCTCTCTCCTTGGGCCTCCCTATTCTCTGAGACACATCAGTATTGAAATTAAGCCAACTAATGATCCCATAATATCCTGTAAGTGTTCAAATGAAAGGAAGTGTTGTATGTCTCTCACTTTAAATTAAAAGCTACGAATGATTAAGCTTAATGAGGAAGACATGTTGAAAGCTGAGACGGTCCAAAAGCTTAGTCTCTTGGGTCAAACAGTTAGCCAAGATGCAAATACAAATGCTCATTGACAGTACACCTGGTCAGCCAAGAGCTTTGATGGAGATGCGCATTGAGATTCACGTTGTTTTCATGCCTGCTAACATAACATCCATCCAGCCACCCATGGATCAAGGAGTCATTCTGACTTTCAAGACTTATGATTTAAGAAATACATTTTGTAAGGTCATAGCTGCCACAGATGGTGATTCCTCTGATGGATCCAGGCAAAGTAACCTGAAAACCTCTGCAAAGCATTCATCATTTTAGATACAATTAAGAATAGTCATAATTCACAGGAAGAGGTCAAGATATCAGCATGAACAGGGGTTTGGGAGAAGTTGATTTTAGCCCTCATGGATGGCTCTGAAGGCTTCAAGACTTTGGGGAAGAAATAGCTCTGCATGTGGTAGACATAGAAAGTGAACTGGAAGTGGAAGTGTCACTGAAGATGTGATGGAATTGCTGCACTCTCATTCTAAAACTTGAACACATGAGGAGTCGCTTCTTATGGATGAGCAAAGAAAGTGATTTCCTGAGATGGAATCTAATCCTGGTGAAGATGCTGTGAAGACTGTTGAAGTGATCATAAAGGATTGAGAATGTTTCATCAATTTAGTTGATAAAGCAGCAGCAGGACTTGAGAATACTGACTTCAGCTTTAAAAGAAGTTGTATTGTGGGTAAAATGTTATCAAACAGCATTGCATGCTACAGACACAGAAAGCAAGAATCAACCAACACAGCAGATGTCATTGTTTAAGAAATTGCCACAACCTCCCCAGTCTTCAGCAACCACCACCTTGATCCACAAGCAGCCATCGACATTGAGGAAAGACCCTCCACCAGCAAAAAGATTAAGACTTGCTGAAGCCTTCAATGATGGTTAGCATTTTTTGACAATAAAGTATTTTTATATGTGTCCATTTTTTTAGACATAGTGCTATTATGTGCTTAATAGATTACAATTTAGTGTAAGCATAACTTTTATATGTACTGGAAAACCAAAAAATTAGTCTTTCTTTATTGCAATATTCACTTTGTTGAGGTGGTTTGGAACCAAATCTACAGTATTCCTGAACTAGGCCTATATACTCTGCAACAGGGATACAAAGATAAATAAGATATGGGTTTCATGTACATGGGATATTGCTTTTGCTTTTTAATTCATTTGAGTTATTATAAGTTTATTCCTTGGGTTTTCTGTATTGTACTCTATAGAAAATAAAATTTGCTTTTAAAAGACAGGATTTCAAGATATAATGAGGTTCTGACCTAGAACCAGTTCATCCCTCGTTAATATCACTAATCAAAACTACAATTTCTGCATGCATGATTCAGAAGATAGAATAAAAAGAGTCATAGGACCAGGAGAAAGGGACAAATGGACCTCAAAGTGCTTGCGGGGAGGAGACAGGGTTTTGCTTCACAACCTAGAATGAAATAGAATCTGAAACAGATTTCCTGAGTCAGAAAATTTGGGTTAGAACCTTGCCCTTGCTCTATAACTTCAGGCAAATTACTTCAATATTCAACACTTATTTCTTGGAAACTTGTTGTTGTTGAATCGCTAAGTCATGTTCAACACTTTTGCGACCCCATAGACTATAGCCCACCAGTCTCCTCTGTCCATGGGATTTCCCAGGCAAATATACTGGAGTGGGTTGCCACTTCCTTCTCCATATTGAAAACTGACTATGGGTCAAACACTGAACTAGGTGTATATTGTAGTGAACATTAGACAAAGTTCCTGTGTTTGTGTCAGTTTAGTGGTATGTATTTGACAAAATAGGACTTCCCTGCAGCTCAAATGATAAAGAATCTGCCTGTAAGGCAGGAGACCAGGGTTTGATCCCTGGGTTGGGAAGTTCCTCTGGAGAAGGAAATGGCTATCCACTCCAGTATTCTTGCCTGGAGAATTCCATGGACAGAGAAGCCTGGTGGGCTACAGTCCATGGGGTCACAGAGTCGGACATGACTGAGCGACTAACACACACATTTGACAAAATAAAGCCCATAAAGGAATAAAGTACTATTTTAGAAAGGGTGATCAGCAAAGACCTCTCTAAGAGGGTGTCATTTGAGGTGAGGCTTAAATGAAGCAAATATATTATCTCCTCTGAGCTTTGGCTTTCTCATCTATAAAATGAAAAATAATAAAGATCTGCCTTATGGGGCTGTTAAAAATAGACTGAGACAGTATATGGGGTTAATAAACCATAATCACTAATCCAGAGTGAGGTATTCTTACTTTTACTGTTACTGTTGTGTTTCTCATTGAAAATAATGTTCTAGGCATTTACAGATGTTGAGAGGAGAAAGGAGCAGATTATAGAAAATATGAAAGAGCATAAAAAGAAGTTTAAGGATTTTCTTGGTGATATGGTGGATAAGAATCCACCTGCCTATGCAGGGGAAGTGAATTTAATCCCTGGTCCAGGAAGATTCCATGTGCCACAGGGCAACTAAGCCCATGAAACACAGCTACTGAAGCCTGCACACCTAGAGCCCATGCTCTGCAACTAAGAGGAGCCCCAACTTGCCGTACCTAGAGAAAGCCCACACCCAGCAGTGAAGTCCCAGTGTAACCAAAAAATAAATAAAGAAGTTTAACCTATTTAATAATTTAGTATAGAGTATCTGTGGTACTTGTTCATCCTTTTTTATAATCCAGTCTTTAAAATCACAATTCTGTAAACAATTTATTTTTTGAAAGTAACATTTTTTCCCCAAATTTAAAAATAACTTTTCTTGAAATATACTTTGCATATAATAAAATGCACTTATTGCATACATAAGGCTTCCCTGGTAGCTCAACTGGTAAAGAATCCACCTGCAATGCAGGAAATCCTGGTTTGATTCCTGGGTCAGGAAGATCTGCTGGAGAAGGGATAGGTTACCCACTCCAGTATTCTTGGGCTTCCCTGGTGGCTCAGCTGGTTGGGAAGATCCCCAGGAGAAGGGAACTGCTACCCACTTCAGCATTATGGGCTTCCCTGGTGGCTCAGATGGTAAAGAGCTTGCCTACAACGCAGAAGACCCAGGTTCAATCCCTGAGTTGGGAAGTTCCCCTGGAGAACAGAATGGCAACCCACTCCAGTATTCTTGCCTGGAGAATTCCACTGACTGGTGGAATTACAGAGGAGCCTGGTGGGTTATGGTCCATGGAATTGCAAAGAGTCAGACATGACTAACACTTTTTCCCTATATTGTATACTTACAGTTCAGTGCATTTTGAGAAATGAATGCAATTAGGTAACCAGTACCACAAACAAGATTTAGAGCATTTGTATCACTCTTTGTGTCCTTTTCAGTTTAATCAGCTCCACCCTTGATCCCAGGAAACTATTGATCTGCTTTCTGTCACTATTGATTAATTTGCCTGTTCTAAATTTTATGCAAATTAAAGCATGCAGTATGAAATCTTTTGAGTCTTTTTTGTTTTTATTAAACATGTTTTCAAGACTCGCATGTATTGTTGCATGCATCTGAAATTTTTTTTTTGTTTTATTGCTGAGTAGTATTCCTTGCCATGGATTTAGAGCAATTTGTTTATCTAGTCACCTGTTGATGGACATTTAGGATGCTTCTAGTTGTGGGTTTTTATTAATAAAGCTGGTATAAATACTCATGTACAGACTTTGTGTGGACATGTTTTCATTTCTCTTGAGTAAGTATCTAAAAGTAGTATTACTAGGTTGTATGTATTTAACTTTATAGGAAACTGCCAAATTGTTTTCCAAAGTAGTTGTGCTATTTAAAATTTCCACAGGTAATATATGAGTGCTCCAGTTGCTCTGTATTTTCACTAACACTTTGTATTATCAGTCTTTCTAATTTTAGCCATTCTAGTAGGTTTGACGGAGAAGGCAGTGCACCCCATTCCAGTACTTTTGCCTAGAAAATCCCATGGACGGAGGAGCCTGGTAGGCTGCAGTCCATGGGGTTGTGAAGAATCAGACACGACTGAGAAACTTCACTTTCACTTTTCACTTTCATGCATTGGAGAAGGAAACGGCAACCCACTCCAGTGTTCTTGCCTGGAGAATCCCAGGGACGGGGGAGCCTGGTGGGCTGCCGTCTATGGGTTCACACAGAGTCGGACACGACTGAAGCGAGTTAGCAGCAGCAGCAGTAGGTTTGAAGTGGCATCTCACTGTGGTTCTGTTTTATTATTTTTTTTCTTAATTTTATTTTATTTTTAAACTTTACAATATTGTATTAGTTTTGCCAAATATCGAAACGAACCCGCCACAGGTATACCTGTGTTCCCCATCCTGAACCCTCCTCCCTCCTCCCTCCCCATACCCTCCCTCTAGGTCGTCCGGTTCTGTTTTATTGTATATATGTACAATGAGTAACGATGTTCAACTTTTTTCATATACCTATTGGATATTAATACATTTTATTTTGTGAGTTATTTATAATACTAATATTTAAATCTTTTGCCCATTAAACGTTTTCTTCTTATTTTTTGTTGTAAAAGTGTTTTGTATATTTTGGATACAAGTCTTTTGTCCAATGTATGCATAGTGAATATTTTTTACCCCATATTTGGCCTGCTTGTTTTATTTTTTAATTTTTTGCTTTTTTGATTTTTTAAAAGAATCTTTTTGAAGAGTAAGGTTTTAATATTTATTAAGTCCAATTTATCCATTTTTTTCTTTGATGATTAGTTTTATTTTTTTCTACTTCTATGAAACATTTATATAACCCAAGTCCATAAATACTTTCTTCTGTTTTCTTCTAGAAATATTTGTATATAATTAGAATTTTAGGAATCAGTGAACTAAAATGGACTGGAATGGGTGAATTTAATTCAGATCACCATTATATCTACTACTGTGGGCAAGAATCCCTTAGAAGAAATGAAGTAGCCATCATAGTCAGCAAAAGAGTCTGAAATGCATTACTTGGGTGCAATCTCAAAAACAGAATGATCTCTGTTCGTTTTCAAGGCAAACCATTGAATATCACAGTAATCCAAGTCTAGGCCCTAACCACTAATGTTGAAGAAACTGAAGTTGAATGGTTCTATGAAGACCTACAAGACCTTCTAGTACTAATACCCAAAAAAGATGTCCTTTTCATCATAGGGGACTGGAATACAAAAGTAGGAAGTCAAGAAATACCTGGAGTAACAGGCAAGTTTGGCCTTGGAGTACAAATGAAGCAGGGCAAAGGCTAACAGAGTTTTGCCAAGAGAATGCACTGGTCATAGCAAATAGCCTCTTCCAACAACACCAGAGACAACTACACATGGACATCATCAGATGGTCAATACCAAAATCAGATTGATTAAATTCTTTGCAACCAATGATGGAGAACTTCTAAACAGTCAGCAAAAGCAAGATCAGGAGCTAACTGTGGCTTGACATGAATTCCTTAATGCAAAATTCAGACTCAAATTGAAGAAAGTAGGGAAAACCACTAGACCATTCAAGTATGACCCAAATCATATCCCTTATGTTTATACAGTGGAAGTGACAAATAGATTCAAGGGATTAAACCTGATAGAGTGCCTGAAGAACTATGGACGGAGGTTCGTGACATTGTACAGGAGGCAGTGATCAAGATCAACCCCAAGAACAAGAAATGCAAAAAGGCAAGAGGTTGTCTGAGGAGGCCTTACAAATAGCTGTGAAAAGAAGAGAAGCGAAAAGCAAAGAAGAAAAGGAAAGATATACCCATTTGAATGCAGAATTCCAAAGAATAGCAAGGAAAGATAAGAAAGCCTTCCTCAGCGATCAAAGAAAAGAAATAGAGGAAAACAATAGAATGGGAAAGACTAGAGATCTCTTCAAGAAAATTAGAGATACTAAGGAAACATTTCATGCAAAGATGGGCTTGATAAAGGACAGAAATGGTATGGACCTAACAAAGCAGAAGATATTAAGAAGAGGTGGCAAGAATACACAGAGGAACTATACAAAAAAGATCCTAATGACCCAGATAACCGTGATAGTGTGATCACTCACCTAGAGACAGATATCCTGGAATGTGAAGTCACTGCAAACAAAGCTAATGGAAGTTATAGAATTCCAGTTGAGCTATTTCAAATCCTAAATGATGATGCTGTGAAAGTGCTATACTCAATATGTCAGCAAATTTGGAAAATTCAGCAGTGGCCACAGCATGAAAAAGGTCAGTTTTCATTCCAATCCCAAAGAAAGGCAATGCCAAAGAATGTTCAAACTACCACACAATTGCACTCATCTCACATGCTAGCAAAGCAATGCTCAAAATTCTCCAATCCAGGCTTCAAAAGTATATGAACTGTAAACTTCCAGATGTTCAAGCTGGATTTAGAAAAGGCAGAGGAACCAGAGATCAAATTGCCAACATCCATTGGGTCATTGAAAAAGCAATAGAGCTCCAGAAAGGTATCTACTTTTGCCTTATTGACTACGCCAAAGCCCTTGATTGTGTGGATCACAACAAACTGTGGAAAATTCTTAAAGCAATGAGAATACCAGACCACCTTACCTGCCTCCAGAGAAATCTGTGTGCAAGTCAAGAAGCAACAGTTAGAACTGGACATGAAACAATAGACTGGTTCCAAATAGGGAAAGGAATATGTCAAGGCTATATATTGTCACCCTGCATCTTTAACTTATATGCAGAGTACATCATCTGAAATGCCAGGCTGGAAGAAGCACAAGCTGGAATCAAGATTGCCAGGAGAAATATCAATAACCTCAGATGTGTAGATGATACCACCCTAGGGCAGAAAGCGAAGAAGTGAAAAAGTGACGATTTCATCATCACTTTGATGAAAGTGAAAGAGGAGAGTGAAAAAGTTGGCTTAAAACTCAACATTCATAAAACTAAGATCACGGCATCTGGTCCCATCACTTCATTGCAAATAGATGAGGAAACAATGGAAACAGTGACACTTTTCTTTTCTTGAGCTTCAAAATCACTGTGGATGGTGACCACAGCCATGAAATTAAAAGATGCTTGCTCCTTAGAAGAAAAGCTATGACTAACCTAGACAGCATATTAAAAAGCAGAGACATTACTTTGCTGACAAGGTCCATCTAGTCAAAGCTATGGTTTTTCCAGTAGTCATGTATGGATGTGAGAGTTGGACTGTAAAGAAGGCTGAACACCAAAGAATTGATGCTTTTGAACTGTGGTGTTGGAGAAGACTCTTGAGAGTCCCTTGGACTGCAAGGAGTTCCAACCAGTCTATCTTAAAGGAAATCAGTCCTGAATATTAATTAGAAGGACTGATGCTGAAGCTGAAACTCCAATACTGTGGCCACTTGATGTGAAGAACTGACTCCTTGGGAAAGACCCTGATGCTGGGAAAGACTGAAAGCAGGAGGAGAAGGGGATGACAGAGGATGAGACGGTCGGATGATGTCACTGACTCCATGGACATGAATTTGAATAAGCTGCAAGAGTTGGCAATGGACAGGGAGGCCTGGCGTGCTGCAATACACAGGGTCTCATAGAGTCGAACATGACTGAGCAATTGAACTGAATTGAACTGATTTGATTTTTTTTTTATATATTTACCTAATATTCTGTGGCCTTGGTAGACTCACATTTATTTTAATAGATTTTTGGAGATTAGTTTGGATTTTCTGTGTTAGCAACCATATTAATGAAGGGAAAAAGAGTTTTATATTTCCAGTCTGTATGTTGTTTATTTCTTTTTCTTGACTTATTTTGCACTGTCTATATTGAATATAGGTTGTGTGAATGAACATCCTTCCTTGTTCTCAATTGCAAAGGGAAATGTTCAATCTTTCACCATTAAGTATGATGTTATCTTTAGGTTGTCCATATATATCATGGATGATATTTTTTTTTCATGACAGATCTTGAATTTTGTTAACAGCTTATTCAGCATCTATTATAATGGTTATGTGTTTTGCTACTTTAGTTTGGTGAACTACATTGATTCATTTTTGAATATTAAACCATCTTTGCATTTGTAGAACAAATCTCATTGTCAATATTTATTAAATTTTTTGTATGTTGCTAGATGTGAGTTCATAGTATTTTATTTAAAATTTTTAACTTTTGTCTTCCTGTATTACCTAGCTGATTTTGGTGTCAGAATAGTGTGGCCTCATAAAAAGATTTGCAAAGTGTTCTCCTGTTTTTTATTTCCTGTATTGTGTGGGATTATCTCTTTTCCTTTCTTAAATGCATATTATTCATCAGAAGATTCTCACCTCTGATCTCACCTTTTGTATTATTGTCACAGTTACACTTCTAACTTGAATTATTTTGAGTGTTAACTACTTAACCAAAGAGTGCTGATAAACAGATGCTGCCTGGGACCAATAAGTTAAAAGCTAGTTATAACTAGATTAGAAAAATGAGAATTTAGCTCACTTACATTATTCCTGTCTTTTTTCCTTTCTTCCGTATGTTTGATAATTGTATTATTTTTAGTTCTTCTACTGTACATCTTTATAGCTCTAATGTATATTCAGAACCATCTATTTCTTGTTCCATAAAGTTTCAACAATCTCTTTTAACTCCTATTTCTTTTAAGTTTATAACATGAATGCATCTATTTTATTTTTTACTTTTCATCCTGTTTCCATATCCTACCTCCTGTTAACTAAGCTTTAAATTTTTGCTGTCAGGGACCTTGAGATTTGCATTTGGTCTTAGAAACACAACTAGGTCGTCTATATTTTGCCATAAGTTAACTCTTAAAGTTAAAAAACAGTAGATGGTCTTTATTATCATGGTAAAATTTATTCAATGTCAGTTCAATTTACTGTGCCAAGATTGTATTTCTTTCTTTATAGATTCAAAGTAAAACTGGCCTTTTTGAAGAAAAATATTGCTTGTTTTTTAAAATTAATTATTTACTTATGTCTACACTGGCTCTTCATTGCTGTGCCTGGGCTTTTCTATAGTCACTGTGAGCAGGGGATACTCTGTAGTTGCAGTGCGCAGGCTTCTCATTAAGGTGGCTTCTCTTGTCGCAGAGCTTGGGCTCTAGGCACGTGAGTTCAGTAGTTGTGGCACACCAGCTCAGTTGCTCCAAAGCATGTGGGATCGTCCCAGACCAGGGATCAAACCCATGTGCCCTGCATTGGCAGGCAGATTCTTAACCACTGGACCACCGGGGAAGTCCCAAAATATTACATTTTAAAATTGAGGGTATACTCTTTGTTAAGCTTTTATTAACCAGTAGCTTCATTTTAATTTTTTTCTTAGTTAGACCATGTATTCCATGTGTTTTATTTTGTTTTTCCTGGGTTTCTGTTCTTTTTCTGCTTGCATTATCATGTATTGGTTTTCTACGGCTGCTATGACACATTACCATAAACTTGGTGCCCTATAATAATACACATTTATGATCCTACCGTTCACTAGGTAAGAAGTTTAAAATGGACTAGTTAGGGCTGCATTTCTTCTGGGTGTTCTAGGAGAGAATTTGTCTGCTTGCCTTCTCCAGTTTCTAGACACTACATGTTCCTATCCCCCTGACCCTGCACTACTCCAGCTTCTCTTTCTATTGTAACACCCCCTTCTCTCACTCTGATTCCCCTGTCTCCCTCTTCTAAGAACTTTTGTAATTACAATGGGTCTACCTGGTTAATCCAGTATAATATTCTCATTTCAAGATCCTTAATTTAATCACATCTGCAGAGCCTCTATTGCCAAATAAAATAACACATTCACAGGTTCTAGGGACTAGGTTGTGGCTGCCCTTGGGGAGCCGTATTCATATATATAGTATTTTACAACTTATCAATCATATTTTACTCTAGCAAAAAATAAACATGTAAGAGTACCCTGGGAATCAAGTTTTCTCCAGAATTAATTTCCAGTTAGTTCTTTCCTCCATGCTTTTCCTGGCACTAACCTTATATAGAGTAGGAATTTGTATTTTTCAACCAGATTACTAGGCTGTCATCCATCTTGGTTATTAGACAGAAAAAAACCTTTTGAACGAAGATACATGTGCTTCTTTCTCCATTTCTAATTTAACTGAAAGTTGTCCCCTTTTTGGAGAAAACTGCCTGAGGCCTCAAGGAAAAGTCAACGCATTATAACATCCAGGTTTGTCCTTCCAAGGCTCTGAATGTTGCATTTTTATTAAGCACACTGTCTGCATCACAAGATTCAACAGACAATTAACTAGCTGTGTGCTACAACATAATAAAGTAACACTTGAGTTTTTAGTTACAAGCAAAAGCCACTCAGTGTATATCACACCTAGTCACTGTGCTAATTCTACTGATGGATGTAATGATGAATATCATGGTTCCATGATGGTTTAATGAAACTCAATCTTGGGGTTTTATATGGACAACTAAAAATATAATTTTTTTTTAAGGTTTTTGTACTGGTAGAGATGTCCTTTGGAGCTGCTGGTAGCCTTCTTGGTATCATAAAAGGAGTATCTATGTGAAAGAAAAACCAACAAAAAGAATAAGTAAAGCTGTGAATTGGAAAGACAGATAGATGGTGAGTCCCAGTGACAGTTGCTAAGCCCTTTGATCTAGTTACGGCTAAATCCAACTGTACATCTCCATTGTCTGAGATAATGAATTCTCTTATGTTAAGCTAATAGGTCTTAGTTTTTTATATTCTTTTTTAAAAATTGAAATACAGTTGACTTAAAATATTATGTTAGTTTCAGGTGTACTACATAGTGATTTGACATGTGCATACATTATAAAATGATAACCATGAAAAGTCTTCTAACCATATGTCCCCATATAAGTTATTACAAGGTTATTGACCATATTTTTATGCTGTATATTACATCTGCATAGCTTATTTATTTTATAACTGGAGGTTTGTAGCTCTCAATCCCCTCCTCCTATTGTGCCCCCCAGGTTCCTCACTTCTGGCAACCACCTGTTTACTCTCTGTGTCTATGAACTTATTTTCATTTTGCTTTTTGTCAATTCATTTTGTTTTTCACACTTGTGAGATTCTGTGAGTGCCCTTTAGGAGCAGAGTTGCTATTTCCTGTAGCTCTCCACCTTTCTACCTCTCCTGAACCTAAGCCCTGCTGGTTTTTAAAGCCAGATGTTCTGAGGGTTTACTTTCCATGTTAGGATCTCTGGTTGAGAAGCCCAATGTGGGTTTCAGACACCTCACTCTCTGGGAGGACCTCTACAGTTGTGATATTCCGCTCATTTGTGGGTCACTAACCCAGGGATGTGGATCCTGACTGTACTGCTTCTCTAACTTTCCTATCAATTATTTGTGATTCCTTCTTTATGTCTTTAGTTGTGGGAAATCTTTTCTACTAATCTTCAGGTCATTCTCACAGATAATTGCCCTGTAAGTAGTTAGAATTTTCATCTGTGGAAGAAGGTGAGTTCAGAGTGTTTCTATTAATACTCCTCCATCTTGGCCCTTTCTAATAGTCTTCATTTTCTTCACAACTTAAAAATAGCTATTTAGGTAAGAAATTTGTGAGGACAGAAATATGGATCAATAATTTACTCATTTGAAAATTTCCCTGAGACGATGTGAAACTCTGATCTAAAGCTTTTGTATTTGCAGTCTATATTCTCTTTTCTCAAAAGGAGCAGTAGAAAACACAGAATATTGTTCCATAATGGTAATTTCTGTTACATGTTTATTTACTCACTTCTCAGAATAAAACTTTGTAGTTGGAATTGAGTGGCTATGACTTTCTAATAGAGGAAAACAGAGTCATTTAAACTCTCTGAAATTCCCGATTCCTGGGCTTCCCCAGTGGCTCAGTGGTAAAGAATCTGCCTGCAATGCAGGAGCCCCAGGAGATGGGGGTTTGATCCCTGGGGCAGGAAGATCCCCTGGAGCAGGGCATGGCAACCCACTCCAGTATTCTTGCCTGGATAATTCCAGGAGCACAGGAGCCTGGAGGGCTACAGTCCATAGGTTCGCAAAGAGTTGGATGCAACTTAGCATGCACGTTAGCTTTTGGGATTCCCAGGTGGTGCTAGTTGTAGAGAACCCGCCTGTCAAGGCAGGAGACATAAAAGATCCCTGGGTTGGGAAGACCAGTGGAGGAGGCCAGGGCACCCCACTCCAGTATTCTTGCCTGAAGAACCCCATGGACAGAGGAGTCTGGTGGATTACAGTCCATAGAGTCACAAAGAGTTGGACACAACTGGAGTGACTTAGCATGTACACTCACGTTAGTTTTCATCTCTTGCACATATAGACAGACAGATAAACACATACACACACTCCAGAAAGAAACTAAAATACTCCACTGAATGTTTTAATAGTAAGGTTAAATCTATGTCCTTTTAATGATCAATCCTCTTTCGTGTACATAATTACTTACAAGGACAAAAAATATTTCATCCCAAACATCTGTATATTTAACACATAATCCCTCTGCTGGATTTACTTTGGATTTGGTTCTCAAAGATAGACTCTAATGTCTTTAACTGAAGCTTTAAAAAATAGATTTTAGGTACCCAGGTTCTAATCTGAATTCTAGGGAGAAGCCTCCTCAGTGCGTATCAGATTTTAACAAGAACCATCTCATCTTCTGATATCCACTTTAAAAAATATTTTCCATGCTCTTTCTGTTATCTGCTTACAAAATATTGGACTGGTTTGTCTAATGTTATTTGCAAAGGAGTGACTTTTGTGTTGCCCTCCCCCAAATCCCAGGATAATCCTCTCTGAAGGTCTGATAGACTTTATAGAATTAATATGACATTCAGAGTGCTCTCAAGGCTCTGAGCCACACAAAGTATTTTTCCAATATTGTAATTTATCTGTGATCTTTTTACTGCTGTGTCCTCTAAAATACTCAGGGAGACAAAGTCAACACAGCTTATTCTCTAGTACTTTTCATTTTGTTATAGGAAGACAATTTTTAAATGTGAGAGGTAGATAATGGTACAGTCATAGTTTCCTCTTTGGAAGTGAAAAGTATCATTGACTTTTCACCAGTGGGTTTAATGGCTTTGGATACACATAGCTTAGCTGGATCCTTTGTCACTCTCACAGTAACATGTACCCATTTCCCAGTACTGGGGGAATATGTGAGGTATCCAGGTGTATAAGCAAAATAAGCTTCACACTAGGTTTGATAAAGGATTCTTAGCTCTGAGTTTTGTTCTGAAATTGCTTCATAACCCTGCAGTGTCTCAGGTTCCTGAATTGTCTACTTCTCAGGAGAGATGGGGGTGTGAGTGTCGGCCCATAGAGTCATACCTAATCATTAGCTCTTTGGTGGGGAATTGCTTTATTCGTGAGCTATCATCTCAGAGCTCAGCACTAGAGAAATAGGATTCTGATGTGTGGGAGGTAAGAAGCATCATTTTGAAGCCCTGATCATTGCCCAAGTCTACATAGAGAACTATGAAGGGCAGTGCTAGATGCTGTCGAAATCTGAGTTACAAGGGATCAGGAGAGAGGAGAAAGGCTCAGAATTCAGATAAGTTTGTCTGTCTCAGTTTTGCCAAATGGTGGCTCTGTTTCAGAGCTCAACTCCAGGGGTTAGGGGGAACAAAAACTTTGAGTTTATTTTCCTCCCCACTTTGATGCTTGTTTTAAATTTTTTTCCTTTGTGGTCACATCTGAGTTTTCCTGACTTCTACACTCACAGAAACAATTTCATGCCGAGAATTGTGACAAAGCAGATCAGTGAATAAAAAATAAGCCAAACATTCACATCTAACGTCAAAACATTTATACTGCTCTGATAAAGACACCCAGTAATTTTCTCATTATTTAAATGGAATTTATGTCTATAAGACATTCCAAGAAACAATCTTCCGTGTAGCTACAGATAAAGGATTTCTTTGACCACTAGCTCTCTACAAAACCTCTATTAACAGAGCACAAAGTAATTATATTGTCTGGTTGTTTGGTAATATTTGGAAAAAGTAATTGTTTAAAAAAGGAGAATATGCAGACAGACTGATTTAATAATTTATATATCAATTTTGCCCTTTGGGTGGTTCTTATTAACATATAAATTAACTTATAAAGCATATTCTGAACAGTGCATAAATTCTGGAACAATTAGATAAAATAAAACCAGGCTCATAAAGTTTCCCTCTACACTCTAGAATTTCTCATAGTTCACAATGGAAAAATAACTCAAAATTCTGAAAACATGTGAAACCGCCTCACCGTGCTGTAGAATTTTGAATTGCTTCCAACAAAAGGCTTTCTTTAATATTTGGGCATAGATCTCTTGCCAAACAGGGCAGCAAAAGGTAGAAAATGCAAGCATTGGAAGCTCTTCCTATATGCCCCATTCAGTTATTGAATATTCGTACCCAACTTGTATGTTCAAAACAGGTACAAGGGTTCAGGGTGCAGATTCTGCCAGAAGTCCACTTGTGAATAGACTTTTTTAAAAAATTAATTAATTTTTGAAAGATAATTGCTTTACAGAATTTTGTTGTTTTCTGTCAAAACTCGGCATGAATCAACCATAACTATACATATATCCCCTCCCTTTTGAAATTCCCTCCCATCTCCCTCCCCATCCTACCCCGCTAGGTTGATACAGAGCCCCAGGTAGACTTTTAAAATCTACTCTAGTAAAGCCCAAAAATCATTGCAGCAGTTTATTCCATATAGTCTTAAATACTTTTGAAGCCCAGGAAGTGGATCATGCTTAAAAGGCCCAGGATAGGGTATTTAAGGATATTGTAGTATTTCTAAAAATATTATAAGTGGCCATGTGCACTAGATGGTAATTGATTCAGTAATCATTGAAGATATCTTTATAATTATTGTCCCCTAAGATCCTTCTTTCTGATCTATGAGATCCTGTTCTGAATACATTTATATTTGGGAGGAAATCTCAACATATAGAAAATGGAATGAACACCTTTTTACCTTTTCATACTGCTCATGGGGTTCTCAACAAAAGATCTTCATGACCCAGGTAACCATGATGGTGTGATTACCCATCTAGAGCCAGACATCCTGGAATGTGAAGTCAAGTGAGACTTAGGAAGCATCACTACAAACAAAGCAAGTAGAGGTGATGGAATTCTAGTTGACCTATTTCAAATCCTAAAAGATGATGCTGTGAAAGTGCTGCACTCAATATGCCAGCAAATTTGGAAAACTCAGCAGTGGCCACAGGACTGGAAAAGTCAGTTCTCATTCCAATCCCAAAGAAAGGCAATGCCAAAGAATGCTCAAACTACTGCACAATTGCACTCATCTCACAGGCTAACAAAGTAATGATCAAAATTCTCCAAGCCAGGCTTCAGCAATACGTGAACCATGAACTTCCAGATGTTCAAGCTGGTTTTAGAAAAGGCAGAGGAATCAGAGATCAAATTGCCAACATCCACTGGATCATTGAAAAAGCAATAGAGCTCCAGAAAGGCATCTACTTTTGCTTTATTGACTATGCCAAAGCCTTTGACTGTTGGATCACAATCAACTGTGGAAAATTTTTAAAGAGATGGGAATACCAGAGCACTTTATCTGCCATGGGGCTTCCTTTGTGGCTCAGCTGGTAAAGAATCCACATGCAATGCGGGAGACCTGGGTTTGATCCCTGGGTTGGGAAGATTCCCTGGAGAAGGGAAAGGAAAAATACTGCCCACTCCAGTATTCTGATCTGGAGAATTGCATGGACTGTATAGTCCATGGGGTCGCAAAGAGTCAGACATGACTGAGTGACTTTCACTTTCACATTTTACCTGCCTCGTGAGAAATCTGTATGCAGATCAAGAAGCAACAGTTAGAACCAGACATGGAACAACAGACTGGTTCCTAATAGGAAAAGGAGTACATCAAGGCTGTGTATTGTCACCCTGCTTATTTAACTGATATGCAAAGTACATCATGTGGAATGCCAGGCTGGATGAAGCACAAGCTGGAATCAAGATTGCTGGGAGAAATATCAATAACCTCAGATAGGCAGATGATACAACCCTTACGGCAGAAAGCGAAGAAGAACTAAAGAGCCTTTTGATGAAAGTGAAAGAGGAGAGTGAAAAAGTTGGCTTAAAACTCAACATTCAAAAAACTAAGATCATGGCACCTGGTCGCATCACTTCATTGCAAATAAATGGGGAAACAATGGAAACAGTGACAGACTTTCTTTTCTTGAGCTTCAAAATCACTGTGGATGGTGACCACAGCCATGAAATTAAAAGATACTTGCTCCTTAGAAGAAAAGCTATGACCAACCTAGACAGCATATTAAAAAGCCGAGATATTACTTTATACTGACAAGGTCCATCTAGTCAAAGCTATGGTTTTTCCAGTAGTCATGTATGGATGTGAGAGTTGGACCATAAAGAAGGCTGAAACGCCAAAGAATTGATGCTTTTGAACTGTGGTGTTTGAGAAGACTCTTGAGAGTCCCTTGGACTGCAAGGAGATCCAACCAGTCTCTCTTAAAGAAAATCAGTCCTGAATATTAATTAGAAGGACTGATGCCGAAGCTGAAACTCCAATACTGTGGCCACCTGATGTGAAGGACTGACTCCTTGGGAAGGACCCTGATACTGGGAAAGATTGAAAGCAGGAGGAGAAGGGGATGACAGAGGCTGAGATGGTTGGATGGCATCACTCACTCGATGGACATGAGTTTGAGGAAGCTCCAGGGGTTGGTGATGGACAGAGAAGTCTGGCGTGCTGCAGTCCATGGTGTCACAAATATTCAGGCATGACTGAGCAACTGAACTAAATGAACATCTATGATATTCACCTTCAAAATAAACAAGTATTAACTTTCATTCCCTTCAATTGCTTTTTTCTTTTTTAAATAAAGCATTAAAATCTCTCTGTTTCCTTTGTCTTGGCTCATTCTCTTTTCTTTCCAAAGGTCAGTGTCATTTGTGTATGTATCCCAATTGTATTTTTGTACCATATTAATGTTACATTCTTTAACATAGTTTTTGTGATATTCTCCATAAATGTCTCAATTTTAAAAATTTGAAATGTATTTCCTATTTGTTATTGCTAGTGTTTAAATTGCTATTGCTTTTTGCCTGTCAATCTCAAATCAAATAATCTGAATTCTCTTAATTTTACAAGTTATCTGAAGGTTCTTTTGAATATTTTAGGATGGTAATTATATGGTTTACCAGTTAAAATTTTGCATCTTCTTTTCTAGCTCTGATATCTCTTTTCTTTTATTCCTTTGATTAGGAATTTCAGTTTGATTTTGCAGATATTCTCATCTCCTCCTGGTACTGGACATTTAGACTATTGTTAGTGTTTGATAGATTCTCTTGATTAGGTAGGAGAAGTTATCTTCCCGCACAGGCTGTGTGACCTTGGGGAAGTTACTTAATCTCTCTTCACCATAATTTTCTCACCTATAAAATGACAATGATTATAATTGTATCTACTTCATGGAATCATTGTAAGGTGTTTATTACTGCCCATAATTGTCAATTTTGATTACAATTAGAATGATTATTACCATGTCTTTGTGCAGGTACTGTGCTAAGTGCTCCCAGTTCTATCAAGTTTCCCAGCTTCCCAGGTGGTAGTATCATTACTTAGGAATGGTGGAGCTATGCTTGAATCCTCTGACTGTAACGCCCATATTCTTAGTCACCACCTTCCTGTGACTGGAGGTTTATGAGAGGATAAATCCAAGAAAGAGTTCGCAAATTCTGGCGCCATGCTACAATATCAGGTATCTGAGAGTGAAAAGCAAGAGGACTTAGGATGCCTTGTGACAATTCTCGTGTTGTCACCAATGTTGCTGCTATTTAGACCACTCAATCCTAATTGCAGTCTACAAGACATCCCACAAACTTTACAGAAAACACTTCAAGAATGTCACGCCTATTTTCTTTACCATGAAAAGGCCAACATAACTTAAACAGTTTTGTTTGGAAAAAGGATGTTTTTGGCATTGAACCATTTAGCATGAGGATATTTTATGGAACATCAAACATTCGATGATAGCTAACGATGCTAGTTTTGCTTAAATGAAAGCCAACATGAAGCAACCAAATTGTTCCACCTAGCCAAGAGCTGCAAGACTCATTAAGCCATGGGGGCATCTGTATCAAAGGGAAAGATTTCCCAGCTACTACTTAACCAGAATGTTCATCTCTTTCTGGAAAAAAAGCAAGGTAGAGGGACAATGAGAAAGAAGAAAGAGAAAAGGAAGTTCTAGTTATTGGGAACTAGCAAAACAAAGTACTCCAAGTGCCTTCATTTCATGAATAACAAGTTAGAAGTAGCACTGTTTAGAGGTATAAAATAGCATTGATAAGGATTCTGTAATTAAAGTTTGAATTCTGAGTAATTACATTAACATAAGTAATACTCTGTAAACCATTCTCCAGTTGAGAATGGGAACCTTCAAAGAGGGCCACCAAGCAAAGAAGAATAAAATAAATAAAGAAGAACATCTAGACAGGAGAGCTCAAGGACTCCCACTGTGATCCTCTCTTTCAGGATTTACTGGGGTAACAGGCAAATTTGGCCTTGGAATACAGAATGAAGCAGGGCAAAGGCTAACAGAGTTTTGCCAAGAGAACATGCTGGTCATAGAAAACACCCTCTTCCAACAACACAAGAGAAGACTCTACACATGGACATCACCAGATGGTCAACACTGAAATCAGATTGATTATATTCTTTGCAGCCAAAGATGGAGAAGCTCTATACAGTCAGCAAAAACAAGACTGGGAGCTGACGGTGGCTCAGATCATGAACTCCTTATTGCTAAATTCAGACTTAAATCAAAGAAATGGGGAAAACCACTAGACCATTCAGGTATGACCTAAATCAAATTCTTTATGATTATACAGTGGAAGTAAGAAATAGATTTAAGGGCCTATATCTGATAGATAGAGTGCCTGATGAACTATGGACGGAGGTTCGTGACATTGTACAGGAGACAGGGATCAAGACCATCCCCATGGAAAAGAAATGCAAAAAAAGCAAAATCGCTGTGTGGGAAGGCCTTACAAATAGCTGTGAAAAGAAGAGAAGTGTAAAGCAAAGGAGAACAGGAAAGATAAAAGCATCTGAATGCAGATTTCCACCAAAGAAGAGCAAGGAGAGATAAGTAAGCCTTCCTCATTGATCAATGCAAAGAAATAGAGGAAAACAACAGAATGGGAAAGACTAGAGATCTCTTCAAGAAATTTAGAGATACCAAGGAAACATTTCATGCAAAGATGGGCTCGATAAAGGACAGAAATGGTATGGACCTAACAGAAGCAGAAGATATTAAGAAGAGGTGGCAAGAATACACAGAAGAACTGTACAAAAAAGATCTTCACAACCAAGATAATCATGATGGTGTGATCACACACCTAGAGCCAGACATCCTGGAATGTGAAGTCAAGTGGGCCTTAGAAAGCATCACTACAAACAAAGCTAGTGGAGGTGATGGAATTCCAGTTGAGCTCTTTCAAATCCTGAAAGATGATGCTGTGAAAGTGCTGCACTCAATATGCCAGCACATTTGGAGAACTCAGCAGTGGCCACAGGACTGGAAAAGTCAGTTTTCATTCCAATCCCAAAGAAAGGCAATGCCAAAGAATTTTCAAACTACCATACAATTGCACTCATCTCACATGCTAGTAAAGTAATGCTCAAAATTCTCCAAGCCAGGCTTCAGCAATACGTGAACCACGAAATTGCAGATGTTCAAGTTGGTTTTAGAAAAGGCAGAGGAACCAGAGATCAAATTGCCAGCATCTGCTGGATCATTTAAAAAGCAAGAGAGTTCCAGAAAAACATCTACTTCTTCTTTATTGACTATGCCAAAGCCTTTGACTGAGTGGATCACAATAAACTGTGGAAAATTCTGAAAAAGATGGGAATACCAGACCACCTGACCTGCCTCTTGAGAAACCTATATGCAGGTCAGGAAGCAACAGTTAGAAGTGGACATAGAACAACAGACTGGTTCCAAACAGGAAAAGGAGTACGTCAAGGCTGTGTATTGTCACCCTGCTTATTTAACTGATATGCAGAGTATGTCATGAGAAACGCTGGGCCAGAAGAAGCACAGCTGGAATCAAGATTGCTGGGAGAAGTATCAATAACCTCAGATATGCAGATGACACCACCCTTATGGCAGAAAGTGAGGAGGAACTCAAAAGCCTCTTGATGAAAGTGAAAGAGGAGAGTGAAAAAGTTGGCTTAAAGCTCAACATTCAGAAAATGAAGATCATGGCATCTGGCCCATCACTTCACGAGAAATAGATGGGGAAACAGTAGAAACAGTGTCAGACTTTATTTTGGGGGGCTCCAAAATCACTGCAGATGGTGATTGCAGCCATGAAATTAAAAGACACTTACTCCTTAGAAGGAAAGTTATGACCAACCTAGATAGCATATTGAAAAGCAGAGACATTACTTTGCCAACAAAGGTCCGTCTAGTCAAGGCTATGGTTTTTCCAGTGGTCATGTATGGATGTGAGAGTTGGACTGTGAAGAAAGCCGAGTGCCGAAGGATTGATGCTTTTGAACCGTGGTATTGGAGAAGACTCTTGAGAGTCCCTTGGACTGCAAGGAGATCCAACCAGTCCATTCTAAAGGAGATCAGTCCTGGGTGTTCATTGGACAGACTGATGCTAAAGCTGAAACTCTATTACTTTGGCCACCTCATGCGAAGAGTTGACTCATTGGAAAAGACTCTGATGCTGGGCGGGATTGGGGGCAGGAGGAGAAGGGGACAACAGAGGATGAGATGGCTGATGGCATCACTGACTCAATGGACATGAGTCTCAGTGAACTCCAGGAGTTGGTGATGGACAGGGAGGCTTGGCGTGCTGCAATTCATGGGGTCGCAAAGAGTCAGACACGTTGAGCGACTGAACTGAACTGACTGAACTTATTTTTTTTTAACTTTTATTTTGTATTGGAATATTGCTGAATAACAAACAATGTTGTGATAGTTTCCGATGAACAGCAAGGGACCCAGCCATACATACACATATATCCATTCTCCCTCAAACTCCCCTCCCATCCAGGCTTCCACGCAACATCCAGCAGAGTTCCATGGGCTACAGTGTTACCTATCACTTTACAAGAAAGGATTAGAGCAAATACCAGAAGCATCCTCTATGTTATTTGTAGTCTGTGGTGCTATGAATGGTTGCTTAGATTGAAAGTGGAGTAGCAATATACAAACATCAACATAAAGTCCTGAATAAAATACCTCCATCTCAGGCATTGTTTATGGAACTATGGAGGATTCAGCTGATAATAGCAGTGTAAGCTTGTTACCCATGCAATTTTCTCAGGGGAGAAAGGAAAAAACAGAGAAAAACAGAGTGAGAAAAAGAGAGAGAGATGAGAAATTAGCCCTAATGCCCTAAGACATCCATTGTATGTAATGAGTAACTTCCTTTGTATCTAGAATGTTACCAGTTATTCTATGCCACCATCCTTGGAAGAAATGATAATATAATATTCAAATCACTTTTTGATAGAGTCTAATTTTCTTGTGGAAGCTGCACTGAAAGAGGCTGCTAGAAAATGTTTTCAGTGGAGGCCTTGGCCCATCTGGATGTGTCAGAGGTTTCACTGATGTGTTGAGAGATGTTGAACTATTATTTCTTGTTACTGACACCTCACCCAATGGCATTAAAATAGCCTTTAAGTACTGACCTTAGGGTCTAGCAGGCATGGATTCAAATTCTAGGTCTTGCACCTCTAGGCTGTCTGATTTCAGGAAATTTATTTATCTACACCTGTGACATGTATTGGAGAAGGCAATGGCACCCCACTCCGGTACTCTTGCCTGGAAAACCCCATGGACGGAGGAGCCTGGTGGGCTGTAGTCCATAGGGTTGCTAAGAGTCGGACACGACTGAGCGACTTCACTTTTACTTTTCACTTTCATGCACTGGAGAAGGAAATGGCCCACTGTTCTTGTCTGGAGAATCCCAGGGACAGGGGAGCCTGGTGGGCTGCCATCTATGGAGTCACACAGAGTCAGACATGACTGAAGCAACTTAGCAGCAGCAGCAGTACATGTATGATATGTAACATTAGTGTCTACCTTACAGGTTGTTGTGATTTCAGGAGACAATGCGCGTAAAACAGGCTTCAGCACACTGAACACTCACCAGTGCTATTGTTAATCATTGGTTGTGACAATCCTGAGTACCCCCCACTGCATAGCTCTCCTCTGGGGGTGACCAAGAACAGCATAGAACCATTAGACCTGACTCCTACTGAGCCATCTGGCATCGATTTTTCAGCTGCACATTATGGGGACAAGCTGCATCTCACTAGGGCCATAAAATAAAGGAAGCAATAATTTTCCTCTGACCACTCAACTGCTAAAATGAAGGGACCTGGAATTTTACACCCTCTAGTTTAACACAGAGAAAGCCTTGTAATAGGTTACCCTGTTGCTGGTTTCAAGAATGTTAGCTAAATGGGAAGGGATATTTTGTATGCTAGAAGGCCTTCCATTATCCATTAGCATTGTGGTCTCTTTGAGTTCTTGTCATAACCTGCAGAGGTATTTTATGAAAGAATTAACCCCAAGTATCTTTGAAACCAATAAAATTATATTCTGTAGAAGGCTTATTCATCTTCTGTCTGTATTTTGCTGCTATGTAAAACATAGGGAGTGAGAAAATGGCAGAGAAAATGCATGGGGAGAGGCAGAGAGATGAGCAAAGAGAAAAGGAAGAAATATGTATTGATCCTATTCTTTTTCACTTTGACTAAATCTGTATTTTCTTTTTTAAATTGGAGTACAGTTGCTTTACACTGCTATATCAGTTTCTGCCGTACAGCAAAGTGAATCAGCCATACATATACATATATTTCCTCTTTTTTTTTGGATTTCCTTCCCATTTGGATCACTACAGAACTCCAAGTAGAGTTCCTGGTGCTATACAGTAAGTTCTCATTATTTATCTATTTTATACATAGAAGTGTATATATGTCAATATATGTATATATGTCAATATATGTATATATGTCAGACAAGGGATTAATCTCCAAAATACACAAACAGCTCATGCAAATCAATGTCAAAAAAAAAAACACAAACAGCCTAATCAAAAAATGGTAAGAAGACCTAAATAGATATTTCCCCAAAGAAGACAACAAACACATGAAAAGATGCTAATAAAAACATCACTAATTATTAGGGAAATGCAAATGTGTATAGTGTATATATGCCATGCCCTCCTCCCTTCCTGCCTTGGTATTCATACATTTGTTCTCTATGTCTGTGTCTCTATTCCTGCTTTGCAAATAATATCATCTATACCATTTCCCCACTAGATTCCACATGTACGTGTCAGTGTATGATATTTGTTTTTCTTTCTGACTGACTTCACTCTCTTTGACATTCTCTAGGTCCATCCACGCATCTGCAAATGACATTATTTCACTCCTTCTTATGGTTGAGTAACTTCCCTGGTGGCTCAGACTGTAAAGTGTCTGCCTACAGTGCGGGCAATCCGGCTTCAATCCCTGGGTTGGGAAGATCCCCTGGAGAAGGAAATGGCAACCCACTCCAGTATTCTTGCCTGGAAAATCCCATGGACGGAGGAATCTGGTGGGCTACAGACCATGGGGTCGCAAAGAGTCAAACATGACTGAACGACTTCACTTTCACTTTATGGTTGAGTAATATTCCATTGTACATCCATACTAAAATCAAAAATAAACAAATGGGACCTAATTAAACTTAAAAGACTTTTCGTAATGAAGGAAACCATAAACAAGATGAAAAGACAACCCTCAGAATGGGAGAAAATATTTGTTAATGAAACAACTGACAAGAGATTAATCTCCAAAATATACAAATAGCGCATGCAACTCAATGTCAAAAAAACACAAACAGCCTAATAAAAAAATGGGCAGAAGACCTAAATAGATATTTCCCCAAAGGAGACAAACAAACACATGAAAAAGTGCTAATAAAAACATCACTAATTATTAGGGAAATGCAAATCAGAACTACAATGGGGTATCACTTCATACTGGTCAGAATGGCCATCAGAAAAATCTACAAACAATAAATACTGAATAGGGTGTGGAGAAAAGGGAACCCTCTTATACTGTTGGATTCCTGGTGGCTCAGCGGTGAAGAATCCCCTGCAGTGTAGGAAACTGCAGGAGATGTGGGTTCTATCCCTGGGTCGAGAAGATTCCCTGGAATAGGAAGTGGCAATCCACTCCAGTATTTTTGCCTAGGAAATCCCATGGACAGAGGAGCCTGGTGGGCTACAGCCCATGGGGTCTCAAAAGATCGGACACTACCGAGCGACTAAACAACAGCAATAAAAGCTTACACAGTTGGTGGGAATGTAATTAAATATATATTTTCTAAGTCTCTTTTTCAGACTACAAAGTAAAAAGCAGAGCCAAGTTTTATTTTTTTTTTAATTAAAAACCGTGTTCTGCTTTTCTTTCTGGTTATATTCATTGGGCTTCCCAGGTAGTTCTAGTAGTGAAGAACCCGCCTGCCAATGCAGGAGACATGAGACCCAGTTTCGATCCCTGGATCGAATATGGTCTGGAGAATGGAATGGCAACTCACTCCAGCATTCTTGCCTGGAGAATCCCATGGAGAGAGGAGACTGGCAGGCTACAGTCCATAGGGTCACAAGGAGTCAAACACGACTGAAGAGACTTAGCACACATGCATAAATATTCATTATCAGTCAATAGAAAATATAAAAAGGATATTGAAAATAATACTTTAAATTTCCCATAATGCTATTAACCAGATGTAAACATTTATTACATTTTGGTGTATTTCCTGTCTAGTATGTTTTCTATGTATATTTGTGAGGGTCATATTAAACATATAATTTTTATCTTCCCTTTTTTACCCTAAAGGAAATCAAGCCTGAATATTCATTGGAACAACTGATGCTGAAGCTGAAGCTCCAAGTCTTTGGCCACCTGATGAGAAGAGGTGACTCATTGGAAAAGACCTTGATGCTGGGAAACATGGAAAGCAAAAGAAGAGGGCAGCAGAAGATGAGATAGACACCGTCACTGACTCAGTGGACGTGAATTTGAGCAAGCTCCGGGAAACAGTGACAGACACGGAAACCTGGTGTGCTGCAGTCCATGGAGTCACAGAGAGTCAGACACGACTCTTAGTAACTGAACAACAGTAACAAATAGACTCCTAGAAGCTGAATTACTGAGATAACACAGCACTTTTAGAACACTTTTAGTGTGGGATAACACTTTTAAAACATTTGATGACATATATTGTCAAAAAGCTTTGGGTAAGCTTCTATACATTTATTCAGTTATTCACTTATTTCACCTATGTTTTCATACCAATTTACAGTATTCTGCATGCTCACATCCCTCCTCAACACTGAAAATAAATTTTCTTAATATTTCTATATGTATAGGAATTTTATTACATTTTTGTTACTATATACATTGTATTAGAAAAAACATTTTCATATGCTTTCTAGCCATTTATTTGTTCTTCTAAGAATTTTCTATATTTTCTGCTTATTTTTAAGGATGTTGTGGGTTATTAATTGATAAGCATAATTTCTTTATGCAGAAGATAACACTTGGCTGCGTTTATCGCAAAGGAGGATGAATGGCTTAGCTGCTTGACTTTTAACTACACAGCCCTGGCCCTAATGTGCAGAGGAAGGCTTAGCAGGATACACTGAAGGTGCTACTAGGCTGCAAAAGCCCTGGTAAGTGGGGCTAGCTGAGTGAAGAATTAGATTATAGAGGAAAAAAAAAGAACATTTAAACAAGCATGAGGATAGGGAAAACCTTCCCAGGGAGCTATAGTTCACAGACCTAGTTAACTTCATGGCAAAAGGCAGTGGGAACAGCCCCTGGCATACTGGGCTGAAAGTACTCCCTCCCAAAAGACAGTGCGAGGCCTGTCTAGGTGGGACCTACTCTCCTTGTGGTATCTGGGTACCAGATGTGTGAGCATTGAGAGGCTTTGAATAGAGAAAATGGTAAATTTTATCAGTTATGAAGGTAAGAACACAGAATTATCTCAAATGCCATTCTCTGAGATAGGAGACAGTTTGCATAGTTAAATTTCACCATTCACCTCCATCTCTAATTCCAGCAGATGTGCTATTTATTTGCACAGGTAATAGATAACCAAATCTGACTGGCATTCTTGTGAGACTGAGATCAAGTTTTCTTCTAAGGCTTATTCCATCTTAGATGATATTGCTGCAAGTCTGCTACGCTCTTTGTCAATATCAAACTTTGAGATCTTGGGATTTTTCTTTTTTCTGGAAAAATGACTTTGTGTACTAGGTGATTACATTTTATTTCTTCATTGGGGGTTTGGGGAGATTCTGTGTCAATCTAGTATATTCTGTTAACTCTTCAGGAGGCTCATGATAAAGTGGGTCCCACAAGAGGCTTCTTTAGCTTCTGAGGCCCTGAAAGAAACATTCCCATTCCAGGAAAGACAGCTGAGGCTGCAGCAAACCAGTGAACATCGATTCTTTCTTGGCATTGCAAATGGTAGACTGAGCAGAATACAAAATTAGAGCATAATTTAATTTTTTTTGAACTTTAACTCATAAGAACAAGAGAATCTGATTTCAGACTTAAAAGTCCTTTAGATATTTATATCTTTGGATTCTAATATGCAAAGAATTTTTAACCTTTAGACTTAAATTTCTCCCCAGGAATTTGCAATGGAATGTTAGTTTATATAGCAATGTTGGGCGTCTCTATACTGGTATTTTATTCTTAGAGTACTTCAGTTGGCTAATCTCATTGCAAAGCCTCTGCTGGGATGTGATGAGCAATGTAGCTGGATATAATTTGGAATAGGAAGTAGAATGAGAATTTTCTTTTTCTATGAGGTTCATGAAAAATAACAATGCCCAGAATGACTGTTACAGGGCTCCTCCTGTCTCTTCCTTTACCTGCACCACAATCTAGGCTAGGTTATACTGCAGTAAAGATCAGCCATAAAATCTCAGTGGTTTAATAACAGAAAGCTTTTTTCCCTAACTCATCCTGTACATCTAGTGCAGGTCAGTGAGCACTGCTTATCATAAAACTTACTCAGGAACCCAAGCTGATGAGTGCTCCTTCTTGACCTGAGCTTCTTTCAGCATCATGGCAGAGGGAGGAGAACATGGTGAACTATAATCAGGCTTTTTAGCTTCTGCCCAAAGTAATACACATCACGCCAGCTTACACCTCATCAACCAAGAAAGCTGCACTCCAAAGAGGGTGAGATAATGCGATCCTACTATGTGCCTAAGAGAAGAGAACTAAAATAGTTGTCAACAGCTCTTCCACAAACACTTTATAAAAATCCCGCCTCCAAGTGTGTATTAATACACCACTATTGATTCCTCTCCGGAGAAGGCAATGGCACCTCACTCCAGTACACTTGCCTGGAAAATCCCATGGACGGAGGAGCCTAGAAGGCTGCAGTCCATGGGGTCGCTGAGGGTCAAACATGACTGAGTGACTTCACTTTCCCTTTTCATTTTCATGCACTGGAGAAGGAAATGGCAACCCACTCCAGTGTTCTTGCCTGGAGAATCCCAGGGATGGGGGAGCCTGGTGGGCTGCCATCTATGGGGTCGCACAGAGTCGGACACGACTGAAGCAACTTAGCAGCAGCATTGATTCCTCTCACTTAATACATTCAAGAAATTGAGTTTCTAAATGAATGTGGAAAATTAGACAACAGTTTGCATCAGAGAATGGTGCATAATGATCTGGATGTGTTAAAA
Source organism: Bos mutus (assembly GCF_027580195.1). Classification (NCBI taxonomy): domain Eukaryota; kingdom Metazoa; phylum Chordata; class Mammalia; order Artiodactyla; family Bovidae; genus Bos; species Bos mutus. The sequence goes on along the minus strand of NC_091621.1, from coordinate 28,963,191 downwards.
GCCATAGCCTGTGGCCATACATTTTACTTATGGGTAAAGACCCTGAGGAGAATAGCCCAGAGACAGTCATGGGCGGGGGTTGGGAGGGGGAAATGAAGTGTCTTCTCACTTCTGTTCAGGCCAACAGTTTCCTCTGTGTCAGAAAAGAATGTATTTATAGACCATTGAAAATAGATTCTCAGTCTAGTTCCATCAACTTGTGGTTTGTGTCTATACTTGATTTTGGCAAACGCTGACTGTCAGTCTTAGATTTTAGTATTATTGTTATTGTCATAGTTTTTTCTGTATTGCTTCTAATTGTTTTAATGGGGAATTGGTAAAAGTTGCATTGGAAGCCATATAAAAATGTTAACTATTGAATTTTTATAGTATTGTTCTATGAAGTCTCATAAAGGATTTATTTTCATTTATATTGTTGATTTTAAGTAATGTCTATGGATAAGCTGTTGATTTCCCTTGATTTTGATCGGAGAATTTAATTTTTAAATAAGTGAAAGTTTAATAAGAATAAAATCTGAAGCCTCCAAGCTGGAAGACTTAGAGAATGAATACGGTTGCTGGGGTAGGGGGAAGAATGGGGGGAAGGGATAGTTAGGAAGTTCGAAATGGACATGTACACACTACTACATTTAAAATGAATAACCAATAAGGTCCTACTGTATAGCATAGGGAATTCTCCTTAATGTTACGTGGCAGCCTGGATAGGAGCGGAGTTTGGGGGAGAATGGATACAAGTATATGTATAGCTGAGCTCCTTTGCTGTTCACTTGAAACTATTACAACAGTGCTAACTGGCTATACCCCAATACAAAATAAAAAGTTAATAAATAAGTAAAACAAATCTCCCAACTAAACATTTCAGAGAAAGCTTTAGTCCTCATTCTTTTCTATATTAGTTTGCTGGGATTACAGTATCAAAATGCCAAAAAACTAGATGGTTTAAAGAACAGAAACTTACGTCTCATAGTCCTGGAAGCTAGAAATCCCAAATCAAGGTGTTAGTAGGGTTTGTTCTTTCTGGGGGCTGTTAGAGAGTGTATGTTCTAAGCTTCTGCCTAGCCTCTGGTGGTTTGCTGGCAATCTTTGGCATTCCTTGGTTTGTAGAAGCATCACCCCAATCTCTGGATTAATTTTCACATGGTGTTCTCCCTGTGAGCATGTCTGTGTCCAGATTTTTCCTTTTTATAAGGACATCTGTCATACTGGATTAGAGGCCCACCCCACCCCTGTATGGAGAAGGCAATGGCACCCCACCCCAGCTCTCTTGCCTGGAAAATCCCATGGATGGAGAAGCCTGGTGGGCTGCAGTCCGTGGGGTCTCGAAGAGTCGGACACGACTGAGCGACTTCCCTTTCACTTTTCACTTTCCTGCATTGGAGAAGGAAATGGCAACCCACTCCAGTGTTCTTGCCTGGAGAATCTCAGGGACGGTGGAGCCTGGTGGGCTGCCGGCTATGGGGTCGCACAGAGTCAGACATGACTGAAGTGACTTAGCAGCAGCAGCAGCCACCCCAGTATGAATTTTATTAACTACAATAGTGTACCCTTATCTAATCGGGAGATGCAATCCAAGACTGCCAGTGAATGCCTGAAAATGCACAGAGCACTGAACGCTATATATACCATGTTTTTTCTTATGCATACATACCTAAGATAAAGTTTACAAATTAGGCACAGTAAAAGATGAACAACAATCGCAAATAATAGACTTAATTATAACAGTATACTGTAATAGAACTTATGTGAATGTGCTCTGTCTCTTGCTACCTTCCTTGTTCTCTCTCTCAAAATATCTTACACAAATTTAGTGTCTTTTCCATGTTAACTAATCACTCAAGGCATGCTGGCCATAACTTTTGCAATCTGAGGGATGACAACAAAACTTTATGATTTTCTTTTTCCTTCTTCATGATTTGTTCTTATAATAGACCTCAGCAACCTCAGCATATGAAATTTTTCTTATAAGTCAAGAACTTTCTCCTTTTCACTTAAAGGAAGCACGTTATGGCTTCTCTTTGGAGAATATCCAAAATATCCAAATTGCCAGTAGCACGTCACCCGTGCTTTGGAGCTAGCATTAAGTAAAATAAGGGCTGGACGTAAGCACCGCGATACCATGACAGTCAGTCTTGTAACCCGGACAGCTGCTAAGTGACTCCTGGGCACGATGCGGTGGACATGCCACACGACGTGGGTGTGATTTATGTGCAGGGCAGGACTGAGTAAGATGGTGTGTGAGTTCGTCATTCTATTCAGAACAATATGCAGTGTGAAACTTGTGAATTATTTCTGAAATTTTCTATTTCATAATTTTGGACCATGGCTGACCATGGAAAACTGAAACAGTGCCAAGTGAAACTATAGATAATGGGGGAGGGGGACTGTTGTAAGTACATTTGCAACAACTCTTTTCAAATAGGTTCACATTCTGAGGGGCTTCCTGCATAGCTCAGTTGGTAAAGTATCCGCCTACAACGTGGGAGACCTGGGTTTAGTCCCTAGTTCAGGAAGTTCCCCTGGAGAAGGAAATGGCAACCCACTCTAGTATTCTTGCCTAGAGAATCATATAGACAGAGGAGCCTGGCAGGCTACAGTTCACGGGATCACGAGAGTTGGACACAACTTGGCACCATCTTTTTTTTTTCACATTCTGAGGTATGGAACTTCAACATGGAAATTTGGTTAACTCATAATATATAGGAATATGAAAACATAATTTAACCCACAACATTTACTATATAATAAAGATCTACAAAAATAAAAATGTCTCCCAAAAATTCATTTGGCCACCTTCGTAAGGACAACATAATTGTAAGGGACAAATAAAAAGCAGGGGTAAGAAAGTGAAATAGCTTTCCCTGAACTCTTATAGTGTGTCAGTAAATATTTAGGCATTTGAAGCATATATCATTTAAACTGATATAAGTTGTATTAGGGAGATAAGTATAAATGACAAAAACCAAGTTTCAGTAATTAAATTACTTTCCTAGGATAAATTAGAAACTGGATTCACACTAGGATATGTCTGTCTGCAAAGCCCAGGCCTCTACTTTTTCCTTGGCTCTCTGCAAAACTAAACTATCAATAATAATGATATAGTAATAATAATAACAACCTCAACACATGTGAAAGTTTCACTAAAGCAATCATTTCTAAAATTAAAATGATTAAAACAATCAGTGTTACATCTGACAGGGTGATCAGCACTCAAAGCTTCAACTCTCCCTAAACATTCACAGCAGAATTTTCCTTCCTACAGCTGATTTATAGAAGCTAATTTCTAAGAAAAAAGAGGGACAAACAACAACAGAACACAATTGAAATATTTATGAATGCCAGAAATTAAAAACACCGTTTTCACATCTGATTTTTAAATCTTCAGGCTAATCATAAAGCCAATATTATCCTGAGAATTTCACAATGCAATAGCTGCTGCTGCTGCTGCTGCTGCTAAGTCGCTTCAGTCGTGTCTGACTCTGTGCGACCCCATAGATGGCAGCCCACCAGGCTCCCCCGTCCCTGGGATTCTCCAGGCAAGAACACTGGAGTGGGTTGCCATTTCCTTCTCCAATGCAGGAAAGTGAAAAGTGAAAGGGAAGTCGCTAGCAGTTATTACAGTTTCCTTGGGGTCGCGAAGAGTCGGACACGACTGAAGCGACTTAGCAGCAGCAGCAGCAGGTGCCAAGTACGTTTGCTTGTCACGTATTAACTCATTTAAACCTCACAACGATCTTGTGAATTAGGGATCAGATCATCTCCATTTTACAGATGATGGAACAGAGGAATGCAGCCCAAATTCAAAGCCTGGTTCTCAAACACTATGCCCAGATCTTTCTCACTATAGAAATGTTAAACCCTAAATGAGAGCTCTGTGTGATCAAAATTCTGCTTTGTAGCCAGATCTTTCCTAATGGAGAATTTACAGTGGTTAGAGCAAGAGGTTTGGAATCAGTCAGACCTGAATTCGAATTCTGGTTCACCTTTTATTAGGTACCTGATTTAGGCAAGTAGCTTAGCCCTCCAGGGCCTCATTTATCATTTTCAAAATTAGGATAACACTTTTGCCACAGGTTATTATAAAAATTAAATGAGGCAATGTACGCAGAGCACAATCACTGGATCTTAAGTAATAACTATCAAATTTATTATTATTATACATATGCTTTTGAATTATATTCAGATACATTTTCATGCCTTATAAATCTTGTCAACTGGCAACTTACCATTTAAAAAAGGGAGTTCAAGTGCTTCAGGAGAAAGATAGATATCTGTTAAATCAAAGAGATTATGGCTAATATATTTGCTTGAGATCAAAGCAAAGCAATAGTTTTAAAAGCCTCATTTTGCCAAGGAAGAAATGATTTAAAATTTTCTTTTACCTTTATTAGCATACTGAAAATTGAGCCTGAATTTCTAAAATGTAAATGTATTTGCTTGAGTAGGGCAAAGACTTCTGAAGTCTCTCTTGGCTGGCTTTCTGTCTAGACTGTAATGAGAACAGAGCATAGAGGAAATAGGAATTACAGTCAGAGCATTGCACAAGTAGATTAAGGAAGTCAACTGGCAGAGTCCTCTAGTAGCCCTTTCTGCTTAGGACTGGGAGCACCAGAAGGCACCTCAAGAAAGTTAGTAGAAGGAAGCATTTTCAGAAACACCCAGAGAATTTAGGAAGCATCCAGAAACATCAAGGTTTATGGCCAGCTTTTCTGGTCCGGGTATAATGTGGGAAGGCTGCAGGCATCTGGGAGAAGCCTAGCTTAGGACTAAGTGTTACATCCACATGGTGTGGGAGCAAGATCGTGGCGGTGGTGGTAAGAGAACACCAGGTCCATGGGGCTTAGCTGCACTCCTGGTTCCCTGGAGCTCACAGGTGGCAAATGCGTGCAGGAAAGTAAGCGGGAGCACTAAAGAGGCCACAGATCAGCAGAAGCCTAGGTTAGAGTGAAGAGCAGTAAGTCCCCTTCTAGGAACTGGTAACAGAAAATACAGATTCCAGTAATGGGTGCTGGCATGTACATGCTTACTTAGTCGCTTTAGTCATGTCCCACTCTTTGAGACCCCATGGACTGTAGCCCTCCAGACTCCTCTGTCCATTGCATTCTCCAGACAAGAATACTAGAGTGGGTAGCCAATTCTCTTCTCCAGGGGATCTTCCTAACCCAGGAATCGAACTTGTGTCTCCTGCATTGGCAGGCAGATTGTTTACCACTGAGCACCTGGGTGGGTGCTGCTATGCCTTCTTACAAACCGTGACAGTTCGAGCTACACCTCAGTGACCACCAGGCCAAGGAGCAATCTGAATCAGAAACTGCACAGCGGCGACTGGCCAGGGCTTTCCAACTATCTTTCCTCATAGCTAAATGTTAGCCTGTAGATCCTTTTCTCTTAGTACCAGCTTGGAAAGAGCAGAATAAAAAAGCAAAACTCTGAATGACTGGAAAATTTCCTGAGGCATCCAAGCAGAGATTATAGAAATTAAACCATAGGTCACACAGATATCACTGGATTGTTTTAAAATGTAGTATATTTTCTTCTGCTGCCTGGTGGGTTGGGTCTCCTGGGTTAGAACGGATAAGGCATAGGAGACAGGAAGTCCAGTTCCTTTGCACATCTTGCCTCATGTAAGAGCCTGTGAGTATACTTAAAAATCAGTGTATAGCTTTTTTCACACCAAGAGTTGATTATAACCTCTACTAAAATTAGAATGCTATGGTTTTTCCTGTAGTCATATACAGATCTGAGAGTTAGACCATAAAGAAGGTTGAGTGCCAAAGAACTGATGCTTTTGAATTGTGGTGCTGGAGAAGACTCTTGAGAGTCCCTTGAATTGCAAGGAGATCAAATTGGTCAATCCTAAAGGAAATCAACCCTGAATATTTATTGGAGGTACTGATGCTCAAGATGAAGCTTCAATACTTCAGACACCTGATGCAAAGAGCAAACTCATTGGAAAAGACCCTAATGCTGGGAAAGATAGCTGAGGGTAGGAGAACAAGGGGGCGACAGATGATGAGATGGTTGGATGGCATCATCAACTCAATGGACATGAGTCTGAGCAAACTCCAGGAGATGGTGAAGGACAGGGAAGCCTGGAATACTGCAGTCCATGGGGTCACAAAGAGTCAGACACAACTTAGTACCTGAACAACAAGATTAGAATGAAAAGTTTTCTTAAGGACCAGGCCATGAACCTATGAGAAAAACACGGGAGGAATTCAGACTGTCACATAGATATGCAGAGAGAAAGAAGGACCTAGTATATAGTTTCTGGTGTTCAAAATAGGCTTTTTGGATATGTACCATGATACTGAATTTGAAAGTCAGTCTTTTAAAGAAAGCCTTTGGAAACAGCTTACACAAGCTAGTTTCTATGTTGGAAAAAATGGCATTAGTGACAGATGACAAATGAAAGGATGAGTGTTTTCTGGAAATAAATGCTGAGACAGAGTTTGGGGGACAAGATGTTTTTAGGGATCAATACTTGTGAGAAAGGGGGAAGCAGTATTGGACAGAAAAAGAAATTGATGAGGTTGTCATGAGACTCAACAAAGCCTCAGCTAACCCAAAGGGAAACTCTAGAGTGAGAATTGCCCCCTTAGCATTGTTTTGCAATCTGCTGAATTGGTCAGGTCTTTACACCCCACCTCATGTAGGGTTGCCCTGGGAAGGGCATGACCTTGGCTGAGATGCCTTTTTATGACTGAAGGAGATCCTGAAGGAGTTGTAAGCCCAGACGCTATCTGCTGACCACTCTCTCAGCTGCCAAGGCAGCAGATCTTTTCTTGAAGGGGGATCTGAGCAGTGAGCCTTAGGTCTACCATCTGGGGTTGGAGACAGAGTTCCCAATATCCCTTTCCTGAAGGACTCTGAAGTATCTGTTAGTCCCAAAGGGGCATGCTCTGAGTACTAGCAGAGGGGACAAGCTAATAAAGTCCTGAGGTTATGATGGAGAGGCTGCTGGGAAGACTTGCAGAAAAATAAGGCCAGCGGCCCCTTGAGGAGTGCCACATGAAGGGGCATCCCTTTCCAGCCCCTGTACATCTAACACCAGGAGGATTCTGAGACCACGGTAGAGCTGAGGACCCCCGTCTAACCGGCTGAACTACACCTATATTATTCTGTACAGGCAGACACCACCTTGGAGTGGAACAAAAGGAGCAACAAAGCATTTAGTATTTACTGGGGCTAACTGACCAGAAATCGAATTCCCTAAAGAGATTTCAAATGAGTGGACCAGACTAAGGTTCCATATTTAGACCAAAATTTGGTTTTTAATTTTCCATTATCTACAAGGCTGAGAGATCATCAGAGAAAGAACATCAGTTAAGAAGTGCTCAGGGCTTCCCTGGTGGCTCAGTGGTAAAGAATCTGCCTGCAATGCAGGAGATGCGGGTTCAATCCCTGGGTCAGGAAGATCCCCTGGAATAGGAAATGGCAACCCACTCTGCTATTCTTGCCTGGAAAATCCCATGGATGGTGGAGCCTGGTGGGCTACAGTCTGTTGAGTTGCAAAGAGTCGGACACAACAGTGACTGAGCATGCACGCACACAAGGAAACCACATCTGCCCTGCACATTTGGGTGTAGTGTGAAGGACACTTTATATTTGCTGTTTTACCAAAGGAAAGTAGAGTAGAGTTGCTCAGTCGTGTCCGACTCTTTGCAACCCCATGGACTGTAGCCTACAACGCTCCTCCGTCCATGGGATTTTCCAGGCAAGAGTACCAGAGTGGGTTGCCATTTCCTTCTCCAGGAGATCTTCCCAACCCAGGGATTGAACCTGGGTCTCTTGCATCGTAGGCAGATGCCTTACCATCTGAGCCACCAGGGAAAACAAGCACCAAAAGTTCATTTCAGACTTGGAGGGCAAAAATGACACTGGAAGAGGGGTCAGGATTATGTTTTCTGAGAAAGTACATTACGCAATTGCTAGGTTTGGTGGGTGGACAGTGTAATCTTTCATTCTGGCTTACTTCCTATATGAAGTTCTGAAATATTAGGACCTTACTCATTCTCACTGGCCATAAAAGTTATATGTTAAACAAAGCCCAAAATTTAGTAACCTACAAATCACTTCTGACTTCCCGCTACTGTGGAAATCTACACTCAGCCAAAAAAAAAGGTTGTCATTGATCTAGTTGCCTATGAACATTATAAATACCAAAGTCAGCAGCCAGAGACTAAAGAAAATTAAATTCACACAAATCTCTTCATCAGCAAGTAAAACCCCAAAACAACACAGCTAGAACTCTGGAATCAAAGGATGGCAAGATGTGAGAAGCAAGTGGTATACTATCAGAAACCCAAGGCACAGCACAAAATTAATGAAGACAGCTTCAGATGAGAGAAGCCTGGCCATCCCTCAGCTGTGCCAGCCCCAGAAGCCACAGATGAAAATGTCAAACAAAGCCTGGAACAACTGGGGTCTTAATTCAGTCTAAATTTACTAATCCCTTGAAAATGCTCAAACGCTCAAAATAATCACTTTTATTATGGCCACAAAAGTCTAACTCTGAAAGGAGTTTTAGCCCCATTTCTAAACCTTTTCTTTTTGGACAATGGACTAGAACCTTGAGGCTTTATTGAGTAATATCATTATGTGTACTCAGAGATATGCTAACATATCTTTCCAACCCTGCTAAAAGATCTGTAAATGAACCTCTTTTTCTTTTTCCATCTCCCCTAGAGCTCCATCATGTTGTAAATAGGACTGATTTTTTTTTTTAATTTATTTATTATTTTTTTTTACTTTACAATATTGTATAGGTTTTGCCATACATCAACAAGCATCCGCCATGGGTGTACACGTGTTCCCATCTTGAACCCCCCTCCCACCTCCCTGCCCATATCATCCCTCCGGGTCATCCCAGTGCACCAGCCCCAAGCTTCTTGTATCCTGCATCGAACCTGGACTGGCAATTCATTTTTTATATGATATTATACATGTTTTAATGCCATTCTCCCAGGTTTTTATAACAATAACAACAACTGACATTTATTGAGCATTCACTATAGTCCAGGCACTGTACTCAGTGATACATTTTAAAATTTTAATTACAATCATTTTAAAATTTTAATTCCTCTGACTCTTCACAAGATAATCATTATTATTATCTCCATATTACGTTGAAGAATAAGAGGCTCAGAGAAATTAAGTAATTTTTTCAAAGTCACACATTTAGGATACAACTGAGTGAAAAGCCAAAAAAGTGTCCCTAGGTGAGAAAAACCAAAATTGGTGGTGAAATCGGCATAGTTTTGTTCATGGATCCTGTGGTGTTGTCTCAGCCTGTGTTACCCAGACAGCAGAGCTGGAGGCAGGGAGCTTAGAATACTTCTACTTGATTAGGGACTGCATTTCCAGCTTGGGGGACAAGAGGCATGAAGCAGAAAAGGAGGAGCCAATATAGGACCACATTACCAAACTGGCAGCTGTCAAGTGAGACTGACTGTTCAGAGCCACAGGATCATCCTTCAGGAAGTCCATAAACAGCATCTCAAAAGGGACCATCCAGATGGAGAAAGAGAGATGAGACTACTTTTTAGCTGTCTCCTTCTGCAAAAGTTTGCCTCGTGGGGCACCCAATCCCTGCACTTAAGGGCTTTACAAGCAGAATCCTGTAGTGCTCTTAATCTTGGCATTAACACCTCCCTGGGGCTGGAGATGAGAGGCACATGGTGCAGCCCAGTGTGAGACACTGTCAGCAGGAGCCCATACAGAACTGCTGGTATTAAAACAAGAGATAGGTAAGTCTGAGAGGCTCTGACACCTCTGGGGTGTCTGAGACATGTGTGTCCTTCTTTTTTGCAGGATAGAACTCAGTTCTAGAATGTTCCAAGTGGTTGGGATGCTTAATAATGACTGAAATATAGGAAGTTAGTTTGTAATCTCAGGTAGACACTGAAGCGAATTCTTATGCAGAGAATAAAAAAGCAGAGTCCAGAAAGCAGAGTCTCAAGGCATCTGGACAAAGAGCAGTTATAAAGCACAAAAATGGTCAAGGGTAGAGAAGAGGAATATAAGAAAAGCCACCTAGTCATGAATTCTTCCCAGAAAACTAACCAGTGGGGTCTAAATACACACATGGAGGATCTCAAGAAGTGCACCCTCTTTCCTGGAGGAAACAACCAACGCTGGTGTGATTCCATCTGGGCTGGACCACCTGTGTTGAGACCATTGGAGTGCTTAGAATACCATTGCACAGTTCCCTGACCTAGAGTCTGATACAGCATTTTGCTCTTAAGCAATGACTTCAGAAAACAAAATCCCCTTTGTTTTGGACTCAACAAGGTAATAGCCATAAGCCCACCTGGAACCTGTGATAGTTAAAATTTGTTTTAGTTAAAATTAAAATTTAGGTCTTTAGCTAAAATTAATGGTAAAAGCCCTTCGTGGATAACAACTCTCTATGTGCCAGAAGGGAATCCTCATCAGATCAGATCAGTCGCTCAGTCGTGTCCGACTCTTTGCGACCCCATGAATCGCAGCACTCCAGGCCTCCCTGTCCATCACCAACTCCCGGAGTTCACTCAGACTCACGTCCATCGAGTCAGTGATGCCATCCAGCCATCTCATCCTCTGTCGTCCCCTTCTCCTCCTGCCCCCAATCCCTCCCAGCATCAGGGTCTTTTCCAATGAGTCAACTCTTCGCATGAGGTGGCCAAAGTACTGGAGTTTCAGCTTTAGCATCAGTCCTTCCAAAGAAATCCCAGGGCTGATCTCCTTCAGAATGGACTGGTTGGATCTCCTTGCAGTCCAAGGGACTCTCAAGAGTCTTCTCCAACACCACAGTTCAAAAGCATCAATCCTTCGGCGCTCAGCCTTCTTCACAGTCCAACTCTCACATCCATACATGACCACAGGAAAAACCATAGCCTTGACTAGACGAACCTTTGTTGGCAAAGTAATGTCTCTGCTTTTGAATATGCTATCTAGGTTGGTCATAACTTTCCTTCCAAGGAGTAAACGTCTTTTAATTTCATGGCTGCAGTCACCATCTGCAGTGATTTTGGAGCCCAGAAAAATCAAGTCTGACACTGTTTCCACTGTTTCCCCATCTATTTCCCATGAAGTGATGGGACTGGATGCCATGATCTTCATTTTCTGAATGTTGAGCTTTAAGCCAACTTTGTCACTCTCCACTTTCACTTTCATCAAGAGGCTTTTTAGTTCCTCTTCACTTTCTGCCATAAAGGTGGTGTCGTCTGCATATCTGAGGTTATTGATATTTCTCCCAGCAATCTTGATTCCAGCTTGTGTTTCAGTCCAGCATTTCTCATGATGTACTCTGCATATAAGTTAAATAAACAGGGTGACAATATACAGCCTTGATGAACTCCTTTTCCTATTTGGAACCAAAATCCCCTTTGTTTTGGACTCAACAAGATAATAGCCATAAGCCCACCTGGAGTCTGTGATAGTTAAAATTTGTTTTAGTTAAAATTAAAATTTAGGTCTTTAGCTAAAATTAATGGTAAAAGCCCTTCATGGATAACTCTCTATGTGCCAGAAGGGAATCCTCATAGTTCTAAGCAAAGTGGACCATGACGAGGAAGGTACTTCTGATTGCTGGAGCCTAGGCCACCTGACTGTACTAAGCTACAGGGACAACAGGGAAGGCATGTCATTTTCAACTAATATAGTGGATGGCAAACTTTGCCTGACAAATTATAAAAATTACCCAAACACAGAAAGAGGTTCAGGGCTCCCCAGGTGGTGCTAGTGGTAAAGAACCTGCTTGCCAATGCAGGAGACACAAGAGACGTGCATTCATCCCTGAGTCAGGAAGATCCCCTGGAGTAGGAAATGGCAACCCACTATAGTGTTCTTGCCTGGAAAATTCCATGGACAGAGGAGCCTGGCAGGCTACAGTCCAGGGGACTGCAAAGAGTTGGACACATCTGAGCAAGTGAGCACACAGGAAGGAGATTCAGATTCTAGGTAACCAAAAAGAATGTCAGATGTCTGTTTTTGTCCCCATTCCCTTTTCTGTTAACTGATTCTTTGCCTGATATCAATGTTCTCCTTGTAGCTAGGTCCCTGATATTTTCTGCTAGACTTCCTTGACAGCTAGTAAAGTCAAAAGAACAAAATCATGCCAGACATAACTCTGCAGGTCTGCTCAACACTCCCTGACTGGCCTTCCTCGGTTTTCCTGGTCCAACAGCTGGCCAAGCCCAGAACATAATGCTCTCATTACAAAACTATCAGAAAACCCTGCAACATGGAATCTGAACATTGGAACCACTAGTGGAAACAACCATGTTACACAATGGAATCCAACTCCCTGGTAGAGTTAAGGCTGATACATCGTGATACAAGAAACCTGGATGCAGCCCTTGCTCTCATATTAACCGACTATGTGACCTTAAAGAAGTGACTCAAATACCTCGGTTTTGTAATCTGTTACAGCTTTTTGTTTTGCTATTGTTTGTTGTTCTGCTGCCTCACCACATGGCCTGTGGGAATTTAGTTTCCCAACCAGGGACTGAACCTGGGGCCCAAGGCAGTGAAAGCATCCAGTCCTAACCAGTGGACCACCAGGGGACTCCCCCTCATCTGTTTTTTTGTTTGTTTGTTTTATTCAAAGGTTTTCAATTTTTTTTTTTTTTTACAAACATACATGGGATACAGTAAAGGTTACTAACTGAAGGAGAGCTAACGCACAGATTCTCTGTGGCTTTGACACAACTTCTACATGATCAGCTAGCTAGTTAGGACTGTACACTTGGTACTTTTTGCTGTTGTTCAGTCATTCAACCATGTCCAACTCTTTGCCACCCCATGGACTGTAGCCCTCAAAGCTCCTCTGTCCATGGGATTTTCTAGGCAAGAATACTAGACTGGGTTGCCACTTTCTTCTCTGACCCTAATCTGTTTTTTATAAAGTTTTTTTAAAGAAAGACAGAAAAAGCCATTGGACTTGGGATAGGGAAAAGAAAACTAATAAATGGGAGTACTTATAATGTACAAGGAGTTTTATTTTCAGTCTTTACAGTAAGTTTCCTTGGACTAGCAGCCTTCTTCCCTGCTCATGTCATCATATATAACCACTCTTACCATTTCAGTGTACCTCCTGCCAGAGTTTTTCTATGCATTTAAACACTATGCATTAACCTTAGAAATCATATAATAGTGCTCATATATATATATTTTTTTCATGTGTATACTTTTCTATAAAAAATGATGCCATCTTTGTGCAGCTTGTTTTTTCCTTTAACAATAGGTCTTGGAGAGCTTTGGTTTTCCCAATGGCTCAGCAGTAAAGAATCTGCCTGCAATGCAGGAGATGCAGGTTGGATCCCTGGGTCAGGAAGATGACTTGGAGGGGGAAATGGCAACCTGCACCAGTATTCTTGCCTGGAAAAATCCCATGGACAGGGAAGCCTGGTGGACCATAGTCCAAAGGGTCACAAAGAGTTGGACATGACTGAGACACACACACACTTGGAGACCTAGGTATATGAGTACCTAGAGAGCTATCTCATTCCTGTTCACTCCTGCATAGTATTTCATAGTGTGGAGATAATTGGTTTATTTATCCATTTCCCTGCTGGTGGATATTTCGTTTGTTTGCTATTAGCCCATGTTTCTATTCCCATCTTCTATAGATGATTTCCCTCGTGGCTCAAATGGTAAAGAATCTGCCTGCAATGCAGGAGACTAGGGTTTGATTGCTGGGTCAGGATTCCCCTGGAGAAGGGAATGGCTACCCACTTCAGTAGTCTTGCCTGGAGAAGCCTATGGACAGAGGATCATGATGGGCTACAGTCCATGGGGTCACAAGGAGTCAGACACAACTAAGCAATTCTTACTTTCACTCACAGACTCTTCTAACTCAAAAATTCTGTGCCATGAAGGAAATGAAAATGTCTAAGGACATCATAATTCACTTCCAAACAACTCATTTATTTAAGCAGTGCATTAACACCAAATTGTGAGATATATGTTGCCATTAAAATAAAAGAGCTAAAGAGACCAAACAAAAGAATCTAAACAGGTCCAGGCAAGGATACTGTCTCTTTGGTAACTAGAGACAAACCAGAGTCTACTCTGTTCATTTAACCTTGTAACTCAAGGCTTTGTATGGATAATCTTGATTATAGCAGTTTATTCCAAAATACTTGAGGCTTAACAAGATACCATGCAATATACTGGATAGTACAGACATTATCTTTTTAAACCTTGATAATAATCCTTTAGAGAAGATATAATTGTCTTTGTTTTATTGATGAAACCCCTGAGGGGTTTAGACAAGCTGAGTAATTTTGCCCAAAGTCACCAACAGGTGACAGGACAAAGTTGCCAACCTAAATTCCCTGGCTCCAGAAGTCTGCTTCTTTCCACTATCATCAATTTCTTCTCTCTAGAGTCAGTTCAGAAAGACCTGCCCCTAAAGGATGGGTTCTCAAAAAAGGAAAAGAATATGTTCTCACCTGGTGTAACAGCTGTCAACACCCGGTCCTGTGCTTACCTTCTCAGCTCATCTCTCACTCTTTTCCCTGCCCTGGCCCTAAATTACTTAGAGTCTCCCTGAACACATTACTGTGAACTTTTACACATATTATTTTTCTTTTCCTGGAACACTTCTAATCTTTGTCCAGGCAACTCCTACTTATCTTTCAGCTCAAACATCACTTCCTCCAGGAAACTTTCCTTGTAGCATCCCCAAGATTAGGTTAGGACCTTTTCTTTAGGTTCCTAGGTTTCTAGGACCTGTGCTTTGTGTTTGCTTTTCATAGAGTATTTGACATAATTATAAATATTACAAGTTTATAAATATTTATAAATATTCATAAATTATACATATTTGTTACCTGCCTATCTCCCTATGCAGGTCAGAAAGCAACAGTTAAAACTGAACATGGAACAACAGACTGGTTCCAAATAGGAAAAGGAGTACGTCAAGGCTGTATATTGTCACCCTGCTTATTTAACTTCTATGCAGAGTACATCATGAGAAACGCTGGGCTGGAAGAAGCACAAGCTAGAAACAAGACTGCCGGGAGAAATCTCAATAACCTCAGATATGCAGATGACACCACCCTTATGGCAGAAAGTGAAGAGGAACTAAAAAGCCTCTTGATGAAAGTGAAAGTGGAGAGTGAAAAAGTTGGCTTAAAGCTCAACATTCAGAAAACAAAGATCATGGCATCTGGTCCCATCACTTCATGGAAAATAGATGGGGAAACAGTAGAAACAGTGTCAGACTTTATTTTGGGGGGCTCCAAAATCATTGCAGCCATGAAATTAAAAGACGCTTACTCCTTGGAAGAAAAGTTATGACCAACCTAGATAGCATATTCAAAAGCAGAGACATTACTTTGCCAACAAAGGTCCGTCTAGTCAAGGCTATGATTTTTCCTGTGGTCATGTATGGATGTGAGAGTTGGACTGTGAAGAAAGCTGGGCACCCAAGAATTGATGCTTTTGAACTGTGGTGTTAGAGAAGACTCTTGAGAGTCCCTTGGACTGCAAGGAGATCCAACCAGTCCATTCTGAAGGAGATCAGCCCTGGGATTTCTTTGGAGGGAATGATGCTGAAGCTGAAACTCCAGTACTTTGGCCACCTCATGCAAAGAATTGACTCATTGGAAAAGACTCTGATGCTGGGAGGGATTGGGGTCAAGAGGAGAAGGGGACGACAGAGGATGAGATGGCTGGATGGCATCACTGACTCAATGGACGTGAGTCTGAGTGAACTCCGGGAGCTGGTGATGGACAGGGAGGCCTGGCATGCTGCAATTCATGGGGTCGCAAAGAGTCGGACATGACTGAGCGACTGAACTGAACTGACTGAACTGAACTGTCTCCCTATATTACACAGTGAACTCCTGTGCACTGGCAGGCTGATTCTTTACCACTAATGCTACCTGGGGAGCCTTGAGAACTGATACCACAGCTTATTCATAATTAAGTCTCTAACTCTAGCACAGTGCATATTACACAGTTGTTTAAGTCACTAAGTTATGTCCAACTCCTGCCACCCCCTGGATTGTAGCCCGCCGGGCTCCTATGTTCATGGGCTTTCCCAGGCAATAATATTGGAGGGCATTGCCATTTCCTTCTCCAGGGTATCTTCCCAGGGATCTAACCCGCATCTCTTATGTCTCCTGCATTGGGAGGTAGGCTCTTTACCACTGAGTCACATAATACACGATAGGCATTCAATAAATGTTTGAAAACTAAATCTCATAGTGATGACGAAAGTGAACCTGGAAGTGGAGTTTCCAAGAGACCAAGGCAGTCACCTTAGTCTCCCCAGTGCCAGACTGTTGACCTTCCTGAACTTTCAGGAATTTTTTTCGGCATATGATAACAAGGGAATACTTGGGGTCAGAGGCCTGGGTTTAAGAAAGCTTGGGAATCTGAGAGATAGAGTCTGTAAAGACAAAGCAGCCCTTCCTTATGTGGAGTCCAGATTTATCTACAAAAGATGTTGCAGTCCTCTACATGAAGAAAGAAAAGAGAGCTGAATTCTACTGAAGAAAAAATAAATTGTAGAAGAAAAATAATGAAGATCCCCTGGGAAATGTCATGGAAAATATATCGTTCAATAGTTTAAAGAACAAGCATCAAAAAATCCAAACCAGAATATGTGAAACATAAACAGATTTTGCAGATGATAAATTGGTCTCTTGCGCACATTTTTCTCTTTTCAGTTACAGATCATTTGATGAAAAGAATTTGTTTAGTCCAAGTTTGCCGACAGAGTTTTTGTTTTGACAGTTCAAGGAATGTATCCACTTTCTCTAACTGCCTTTAAGCCCTCATGATGTAGAAATGCTGTGTTCTCAGTTCAGTTCAGTCGCTCAGTTGTGTCCGACTCTTTGTGACTGAGCAACTGAACTGAACTGAACTGAACTGAGAACACAAAATTTCTACATCTTTGTGTTCTAGACAATGTTTAAAAAGTATTCATGGAACTGGAACTTACCACTTGGGTTAACTAAATATTAGGAAGAAAAAATAGAATGTGGCACCAGAAAGAAACTGACCTACACTTCAGAAAGGGTTGACATCTTCGTTTGATTATTCAACTATCCTTAAAAGTAATAGGTAGTAAAGACTGGAGAAGGAAATAGCAACCCACTCCAGTATTCTTGCCTGGAAAATCCCATGGACAGAGGAGCCTGGTAGGCTACAGTCCATAGGGTCCCAAAGAATTGTACACGACTGAGCGACTTCACTTTCTTTCACTTTATCCTGACTTCGGATGGGGATGGATGGTGTAGGGTGGTGGTGCACAGATGATGTGGAGCCAACCAACACCCTCTGGGCAGCCCAGGAAGCTGGGTGGATCCTGCTGGCATCTATTCTACCCTCTGCCTCCCCTGCATCTTGAAATCAGTATATACAAAGGGGAAAAAAATTAATGAAGATAATATCTATATAATATAGCCAGCCTTTCTCTTTTCTTGAATTTGCCTTCAGTTCAGTTCAGTTCAGTCGCTCAGTCATGTCTGACTCTACGACCACATGAATCGCAGCACGCCAGGCCTCCCTGTCCATCACCAACTCCCGGAGTTCACTCAAACTCATGTCCATCGAGTTGGTGATGCCATCCAACCATCTCATCCTCTGTCATCCCCTTCTCCTCCTCCCTCCCAGCATCAGCGTCTTTTCCAGTGAGTGAACTCTTTGCATGCGGTGGCCAAAGTATTGGAGTTTCAGCTTTAACATCAGTCCTTCCAGTGAACACCCAGGACTGATCTCTTTTAGGATGGACTGGTTGGATCTCCTTGCAGTCCAAAGGACTCTCAAGAATCTTCTCCAACACCACAGTTCAAAAGCATCAATTCTTTGGCGCTCAGCTTTCTTCACAGTCCAACTATCACATCCATACATGACCACTGGAAAAACCATAGCCTTGACTAGATGGACCTTTGTTGGCAAAGTAATGTCTCTGCTTTTTAATATTCTGTCTAGGTTGGTCATAACTTTCCTTCCAAGGAGTAAGCGTCTTTTAATTTCATGGCTTCAGTCACCATCTGCAGTGATATTGGAGCCCAGAAAAATAAAGTCTGACACAGTTTCCACTGTTTCCCCATCTATTTCCCAAGAAGTGATGGGACTGGATGCCATGATCTTCGTTTTCTGAATGTTGAGCTTTAAGCCAACTTTTTCACTCTCTTCTTTCACTTTCAGTAAGAAGCTCTTTGGTTCCTCTTCACTTTCTGCCAGAAGGGTGGTGTCATCTGCATATCTGAGGTTACTGATATTTCTCCTGGCAATCTTGATTCCAGCTTCTGCTTCTTCCAGCCCTTCGTTTCTCATGATGTACTCTGTATAAAAGTTAAATAAGCAGGGTGACAATATATAGCCTTGATGTACTCCTTTTCCTCTTTGGAACCAGTCTGTTGTTCCATTTCCAGATCTAACTGTTACTTCCTGACCTGTATATAGGTTTCTCAAGAGGAGATCAGGTGGTCTGGTATTCCCATCTCTTTCAGAATTTTCCACAGTTTATTGTGATCCACACAGTCAAAGGTTTTGGCATACTCAATAAAGCAGAAATAGATGCTTTTCTGGAACTCTCTTGCTTTTTCCATGATCCAGCGGATGTTGGCAATTTGATCTCTGGTTCCTCTGCCTTTTCTAAAACCAGCTTGAACATCTGGAAGTTCACGGTTCACATACTGCTGAAGCCTGGCTTGGAGAATTTTGAGCATTACTTTACTAGTGTGTGAGATGAGTGCAATTGTGCAGTAGTTTGAGCATTCTTGGCATTGCCTTTCTTTGAGATGGGAATGAAAACTGACCTTTTCCAGTCCTATGGCCACTGCTGAGTTTTCCAAATTTGCTGGCATATTGAGTGCAGCACTTTCACAGCATCATCTTTCAGGATTTGAAATAGCTCAACTGGAATTTCATCACCCCCACTAGCTTTGTTCATAGTGATGGTTCCTAAGACCCACTTGACTTCACATTCCAGGGTGTCTGGCTCTAGGTGAGTGATCACACCATCATGATTATCTGGGTCATGAAGTTCTTTTTTGTACAGTTCTCCTGTGTATTCTGGCCACCTCTTCTGAATTTGCCTTAGTACCTGACAATTTCATAACCGGGAATCTTAATCTCCATTTGCACAAGTCCGTGTAATTTGAGTGGATCCTGACTCTTTAATATAGTTTTGAATTATTTCACATGTATTTTTGATTGCTGCACTCAGGCTTTCTCTAGTTGTGGGAAGTGGGGGCTATTGTCTACTTGTGGTGCGTGGACTTCTCATTACAGTGGCTTCTCTAGAGCACAGGCCTCTAGTTACACTGGCTTCGGTGGTTGTGGTACACAGGTTTAGGTGCTCTGTGGCATGTGGGATCTTCCTGGGCTAGGGATCGAACCTGTGTCCCCAAGATTGGTAGCCAGATTTTTGGTAACCACTGTACCACCTTGAGACTTCTTGAGAGAAGTCTCAAGAGTGAGTGTTTAACAGCATAAAGCCTGGTTTAACTGGAATGGGTAATAGCCCGTGTGACTTACTAGTTCTTAAGGATGGAGAGAGATTATCACATTTGGGGATTCTTCGTCTATTGCATAGGTGTGGGGTCGCACAGAATTGGATATGACTTAAGCGACTTAGCAGCAGCAGCAGCTATAAAGGTGAATTGTTGAAACTTGTCACAGTGAAACATTTTGACTTGCATTAATGCTTTATGTCCCTACAGTCATATTAAAAATCATCCACACAAATGAAAATTGGAAAACTGTCAATATCTGATTTTAGCTCCATGTTTTTCCACTTGGAATCATCTTAGGTACCTCCAATGCAGGAGATGCAAGAGATGCAGGTTCGATCCCTGGGTCAGGAAGATACTCTCAAGTAGGAAATGGCAACCAGCTCCAGTATTCTTGCCTGGAAAATTCCACGGCAGAGGAGCCCATAGGGCCTACAGTCCATGGAGCCGCAAAGAGTCAGATACACCTGAACACATACATAAATTGCATATATACATACGACCCCATGGGAAAACACTTAACACTCAGAACTACTTGTAACAGCATCAAAACAAGTTTTGAGAAGAAAGTGTTTCTCATTATGGTGGATTCCACCAGGCTTAAGGGCACACACATGCTAGTTAACTGCCCATGGTATCTAGGGTCTGTCTTCACTCTGAGCAACTTCCCACTGTCCACTGTTGTGAGCTGCTTAAGAGCAGACCTAGTTTGGGCGAGAGCTAAGTGGCTTCTGGATATTGCAGCTTGCCCTAATCAATCTTTGTTTTCTTTTTCTTTCAGAAAAAAAAAAAAAAGTAATAGGTAGTAACGAAAACAAAGATCATGGCATCTTGTCCCATCACTTCATGGGAAATAGGGAAACAGTGGAAACAGTGTCAGACTTTATTTTTCTGGGCTCCAAAATCACTGCAGATGGTGACTGCAGCCATGAAATTAAAAGACGCTTACTCCTTGGAAGGAAAGTTATGACCAACCTAGATAGCATATTCAAAAGCAGAGACATTACTTTGCCAACAAAGGTTCGTCTAGTCAAGGCTATGGTTTTTCCTGTGGTCATGTATGGATGTGAGAGTTGGACTGTGAAGAAGGCTGAGCGCCGAAGAATTGATGCTTTTGAACTGTGGTGTTGGAGAAGACTCTTGAGAGTCCCTTGGACTGCAAGGAGATCCAACCAGTCCATCCTAAAGGAGATCAGCCCTGGGATTTCTTTGGAAGGACTGATGCTGGAGCCGAAACTCCAGTACTTTGGCCACCTCATGTGAAGAGTTGACTCATTGGAAAAGACTCTGATGCTGGGCAGGTTTGGGGGCAGGAGGAAAAGGGGACGACAGAAGATGAGATGGCTGGATGGCATCACTGACTCGAAGGACATGAGTCTGAGTGAACTCTGGGAGTTGGTGATGGACAGGGAGGCCTGGAGTGCTGCGACTCATGGGGTCGCAAAGAGTCGGACACGACTGATCGACTGAACTGAACTGAACTGAACCGAATTATGGCTGCCTCATACTGAGTACTGACTATATGCCAGTGTGTGTTCATGTGTGTGTAGTTGTGTGCTCAGTTGCTCAGTTGTTCAGTCACTCAATCATGTCCAACTCTTTTCGACCCCATGGACTGTAATCAGGATCCTCTGTTGGTGGGATTTTCCAGGTAAGAATACTTAAGTGGATGTCATTTCCTCCTCCAGGGAGGCTCTTCCATAGCCAGGGATTGAACCTGCAGCTTCTGCATTGGCAGGCAGGTCCTTTACCACTAGTGCCACCTGAGAAGCCCCAACTATATGCTAGGCATGGTGCCAAATTATGGCAATGCAGTAGGAAGCAAAACAGATATGTCTTGTCCCTGGATAAGTAGATAGTAAACAGATCATTACACATATACATATATAATTCTGAAGGTTTGTAAAAAGAAATTTTTTTAAAAAAGAATAATAGAGGAGGACCTACTCTATATTGATAATCAGGGGAGACCACTTCAAGGAGACAATGTTTAAGCTGAGACATGAAGAATCAGTCAGCCAGGTAGAATTGTGGGGAAGTAATTGTAGGCAGGCAGTCCATGGGGTCGCTAAGAGTTGGACACGACTGAGCGCCTTCACTTTCACTTTTCACTTTCATGCATTGGAGAAGGAAATGGCAACCCTCTCCAGTGTTCTTGCCTGGAGAATCCCAGGGATGGCGGAGCTTGGTGGGCTGCCGTCTATGGGGTCGCACAGAGTCGGACACGACTGAAGCGACTTAGCAGCAGCAGCAGCAGCAATTGTAGGCAGAGGTCAAAGAATATGTAAATATCTTGACACTGGGAAGAGCTTGGCCTTTCCAAGGAATTGAAAGAAGGCTGTTGTTTTCCTGTTAGTGCCCAGATCAATTCCTTCCCCTGCCCCAGGAATGCTGGCATCACAAAGACCTGACTCTGCAGGTTGTTTTAGGCTGTCTTGCCAGATGACTCTGCTGAACAGAGCCAACAGAAGGGGCTGGTAGGAGATTGAGGTGAGCAAAAGGGAGAAACCAGGATACTTCTATCTCTTTTCCCTGTCTCAGGAAACCCTCTCCAGCAATGATGATATCTTCTCTGAGGCTTTAGAGGGTTTTGGCTTTGGGGAAAACATGATGATGAGCCCTTTCCTTTGTTTTAGGACTGGAATAGTTGGCTGGGGACACAATTCTTATAGTTTAATGGTGCCTCCTTGTGCGCAAGCGTGCAGTTGTGATTACAATCACCCAGTTGCTTCTGTTTAGAAGGTAACAAGTTTATAAGAAACGAAAAGGCTAAAACATTGCAGCACTCGCACGTTAAAACCCCGTCTTTCTATTTTCCCACTAAAAGAGAGAAAAAAAATACTGTGACCCATTTCTGGAACATCTTGCAAAGTTATCAGAATTTTGGTCAGGGCAGCCAAGGTTTAGAACCGTGACTCACATGATCAGTAATCCACATGGAAGCAGCTGTCTGAATTTTTTTTTTTTTTTTTGGCTAACAGTAGGAAGTAGAAACGTCTACCCTTGTACAGGAAAATTGCATGTGACCCGGAGTGAGTTGACTGTGTTACTTATACATTTATCGTAGTAGTTACCAGTAATTGGACATTAATTCTGCTCTGGCATCTAGATTCTTTACATATAATGATACGTTTTCATGGTAGATAAAAATTACCCTTAAGATTGTTGGTATTATTACCTCCATTCTGTAGAAGAGAAACTGAATGTTGAGAATATTAGGAAATTTATTTAAGGTCAAAGAGATGGTAATCTGAACAAATTCGCGTCTGTTTGACTTTAAAATCCACATTGCTGTACTACAATAGTATCTCCTTTTTTTCAGCATCTCACAATAGCTCAGTTTCATGGTAGAATTAAGTATTTAAAAAATGTGGCTTCAATTGTATTCAGCTTTAAATATCACAAGTAACTGAGCCAGGACTGCAAATATGTAAATGGTGGCAATGAGGTAAAAGCAATAAGGCCATTAGATCCTATTAGCTAGCTAGCTAAGTCGCTTCAGTCATGTCCAACTCTGTGCGACCCCATAGACGGCAGGCCACCAGCCTCCCCCGTCCCTGGGATTCTCCAGGCAAGAACACTGGAGTGGGTTGCCATTTCCTTCTC
Organism: Bos mutus; assembly: GCF_027580195.1. NCBI lineage: Eukaryota > Metazoa > Chordata > Mammalia > Artiodactyla > Bovidae > Bos > Bos mutus. The sequence continues at coordinate 28,940,128 of NC_091621.1, read as the reverse complement.
CATAGATCCTATTGGGCTATGCTTTTATTGAGGAAGTGAATAGATCTTCAAAAACTGTTTTGCTGCAGCTATTGTTTTAAATAAAATTTTGAGATGTGTTGCACTGGCTCCCAGCCAGTCTTAGATGCCCAGGACTCTTCCCCTTTGAGTATGATGATCAATGCCTTCTTTATCACAGCAGGCATGTATGAGGATGTTTGGTGCTAACTCTAACTAACTGCAGGGGTTTTCTGGAGTGCTGTGCAAAAACCTCAAGGAGTGAATCAGCAGAAAAGAGGGCCTTGACACCTCTGGAGTACTCTGCGGTACGATGAATGCATAGGGAAATTTATACTTGCAATTTCTGCCTTAGCAACCTATTGCTGATGTCGAGAAATGCTTTAATGCTTTGGGTTTCCTTCTACTACTGGACTTCCCAGCCAGTTCCTCAAACCCTTTCAAAACAAGTCATTATAAGATGTGATACTGGATGTATGGTTAGGGGAAAAGACATCTTTTTTTTTCCTTTTTGTTCTTAAAATATGAGGCAAAGAAGAAGAAAAGAGGGGAGTTAGGTAATGTTTGCTGATAGAGCACACATGGGTTGAATGACCTGATATCACACACACTAGACCTGTGCCAGCATTTATTCAGAGAAATTAGCAGAACCAGGAAGCGAGCAGATGTACAGTTCCTCACTTGCCAGTTGCTCTCTGGGACAAAGCAAAGCCATCAACAGGACAGCCATCTACACTTTGGGCTGATAAGCTGCCTGCTTAAGGAAGTGCCTTCATCACCTTCGATATGATGAGGGCCTTATGTCCAAGCCTTGTGTTCTCCAGTCTCAGAATTTGTGGCTGGGGCAGCCTTTGGCATGAACAGCAGCTCAGGTACAAGCCTTGCAGTTTCAGATATCTGTGTGTGGAACCTTGGCCTCCTGTCCTATTCCACCACCTCAGTATTCTCTCAGGATATTTGCCAAATGGTCCCGCCCTGCAGGAAGACAACTCTTGCTCTGGGAGGCCTGCCAGGGGGAGGCCAGATAAATTAACCCTTACTTCTCACTGAAGCATAAACCTGAAGCTCTCTGAGGACCAGGTAGACTTGAGACCATTTTGTTAGCATGCTTTGTTGAGTTCTTTACCAATGCATCAAGTGTCTCAGCCTGTAGTACTTCTATTATCATCCTAATTGATCAAAAAAAATCGATCAAACCAAAAGCCTTCATTTTATGGGTCAGAGTCATTCCCTCCAACACTTCTCCTGTCCAAATTCTTGGTCATTTCAAATATGAGTTTTCCAATAGCTTGATACATCTGTTTCTTTGAATTCTTATTCTCTAGTGATTTTTTTCCTCCATCCTACCTCCCACAGTACTATTGTAAACCTTGTCATTACCAGCAACTGCCACTCCTTTGTTATCTCAGTTTCACATCCCCACCTTTTATCTTTCCAATTTCTGCCTTTTAAAGTTCAACTGTAACCATCTTTTGACCTGATCAGGGCTTCTGGTGCGTTGATCCGTGTCATTTTCCCTCACCCTTCTTTCACATCCTTCATTTCTATCTTAAAGTCTATGATGACCTCATCATCATTTCTGTGCATGTAGAGAAATGCCTGTCTCTCATATTAACTTGGAGAAACACAACCCTGACTAAATCTAACTCTCCGCCTACTCTCTATAATATGCAGCTGAAGGAAGCCATACTACCCTTTGATTAGCCCCATTTTAAATTAATAACTGCCAACATCAAATGGGTCTAATACTGCCTGGAATATCACTGTATTACCTGGTCCATTTACCATTCAACTTTCCGAAACAACTCTTTTCCACCTTCTCCTCAAACTCTTTTTTTCTTTTTTTTTTAATGTGCGGCTTTCTGCTTCCTTTGTTTCAGGTTTCTGCTCAAATGTCACCTCATCAGAGAAGCCTGCTGTCATAAACAATAATTGCTTTCACTCTTTGTCTCTTTGCACTGCTGCCTGCTCCCCGAGCACTAAAAACCATATGAGAGACATTATTTAGTTTACGCGTTTGTTGTCTGTCCTCTGTCTTCAGGTAGATGGTGTGCTACTTGAGCACAAGGACATTCTCATTGTTCTGTTTAGTATTTATCTATTTATTTGGCTGTGCTGGGTCACAGATGTGGCACGTGGGATCTCTGATCTTCATGTGGTATGCAGAATCTTAAGTTGCGGCATGCAGGATCTAGTTACCTGACCAGGGGGTCGAAACTGGGCCCCCTGCAGTTTGAGTGTGGAGCCTTAGCCACTGGACCGCCAGAGAAGTCCCCCCAAACTCTTCGCAAACTCCCTCCTCCATCTTTGCCCTCAGATATAACCTTCCAGCCTACTGCTTTAAGAAAACTGAGGTACTCAGAAGAGTCTTTCTTTAGGCCTTTGCTATACTTCGCCCTGTAGTAGCATCTGTACCGTGTACACTGCCTTTCTGACTCTTCCCAGAGATGAGCTATTCACGCACCTAGCTAAGGCCAGCACCTCCAATCCCTTCCATATGCATGCAAAGATTTTACTTTGATAAATTTTTTTCCAGTAAATTGCTTCTCCTTCTGCAGCATTGTATTTTTCTTCCTCTCAGGGTTATTGCCATAGCTGCTAAACATTATATTGTTTCTCTCACTGAAAACAAAAAGTCTGTTGATTCCAGTCCCTCCTACAGTTACTGTTCCATTTCTCCTTGTTACTTTTAACAGCAAAATTCTTCAGAAGAATTGTCTCTTCCTGCTCTCTCTAATTCTTCTCCTCACCTTCTGTCCTGAATAACCCACTGCACTCAGGCTTTTACCCCCGTAATTCCATTCTAACTGCTCTTATCAACTTCTCCAGCGACTTTTACTTGGTTAAATGCAGTGGTTGATCCCAGAAGCATTTGCCATCCTCTCATTTTTCTCCCTAACATATATTCTTCCCTTAACCTCCAGGACACTACATACTCTTGCTTTCTTCACACCTCACTGGTGACTTCTTATTTCACCCCCACCCCCACCCCCCCTCCCCGATTGCATCTTTTTCTCTCCCCAGACTTTAAAAAAAATATGTATTTACTTGCTTATTTGGCTCATCAGGTCTTAGTTCTGGTATGTGGGAACTAGTTCCCTGACCAGTGATGGATCCCAGACCTCCTGCACTGGGAGCATGGAGTCTTAGCCACTGAACCACGAGGAAGTCTCCCAGACTTCTCAACATTTGCTATTGACAGGGTTCAGTCTTTGGAGTGCTTCTCTTTTCTATCTACATTTACTACCCTGATAATCTCATCTAGTCTCTGTAAGCTTTGTCAGCATGGATCTGGGTTGACCTATACTCTAAGTCTAGTTTAGTCCTTAAAAAGTAGATATTTTGAAGTCTTGACTGAATTCTCCCAGTGTCCACTCTGCCTCTCCATCTTAGTTAATTGGAACTTGAACATTTCCCAGCCAAGTGCAAGCTCTGGTAATTGTTCAGTTTGCATGTGTGTGCGTGTAGAGTTGCTCAGTTGTGTCTGACTCTTTGCAGCCCCATGGACTAGAGCCCCCCAGCCTTCTCTGTCCATGGAGTTTTCAGGCAAGAATACTGGAGCAGGTGGCCACTTCCTGCTCCAGGGGATCTTCCTGATCCAGAGATCGAGCCTGAGTCTCTTGCATCTCCTGCATTGGCAGGTGGGTTCTTTACCACTACACCATCTGGGAAGCAGTTTATTCTCCAGTAATTAGAGTTGCCAGATAAAATACAGTAAGTACACGTTGATACTCAACACTTATTTGCTGTTCACCTAAAATTAAAATATAACTGTGCATCCTATGTTTATATTTGTTAAATCTGGCAGCTCTAGCAGCATTTGGGTTTTGCCCTTCCTGTGGAATCTTACCCTGCATATGCATAACTTAGGGTTCAGTCAAAGACTCAAGGGACATCTCTGAAGATTTATGGAGATCTAGTTCTATAGGTAATTTTTCATCTATGTACTCTGTCCTACAAATTCCTTAAATTCCAGTCTCTGTCTCTTCAACAATAAAGACCTAGCTATCTGGGCGACCTCACTCTTTTCCACAGTCCTGAAAGGGTGCCAAAGTATGAAGCTGGGAGAATTGTAGAGCTCATTTAATTTGCTTTCCTTCTCCCAGGAATTCCAGTTCTAAACTGCCTATTGTCCAGTGTCTGAAGACAATTGTTTATTTTAGTAGTAATAGTGAAGTACCATCTGCTCCTTCACAGACAGAAGCAAAAATCCATCTTTTGTCTTTTGAATTTTCTGGTGGTTTTCTTTCTTTCTTGTCCAGAAATTTAAGAATTGTATAAAAAGTCAAATTTAGCAAACGTTTTGGTATCATTTAGTGCTATAAAAGACCCTTTCCAATAAATTACTATTAAATTTTCATCCATTTTCTTTTAATAATTGGTTTACTTTTTTACAGTTAAATCTTTGATTTCTCTGAATTTATTTTGATGTAAGGAGTGAAGGTTCAGTCAGTTCAGCTCAGTCACTCAGTTGTGTCTGACTCTTTGTGACCCGATGGACTGCAGCATACCAGGCTTCCCTGTCCATCACCAACTCCCAGAACTTGCTCAAACTCATGTCCATCGAGTCGGTGATGCCATCCAACCATCTCATCTTCTGTCATTCCCTATACAGATTTTTGTTGTTGTTGTTGCTTTCAGCTACCTAGAGTAGAAAATTAAAGACATTGATAAATTCATAAATTTGTGGACCGCATTCCCAATGAGAGGTGGATTCTACTTCCCCTCTCCGTGAATCTGATCTGTCTTAGTGATTGCCATGGCCAGCTGAGAACAGCAGAGGTAATGCTTGCCAGTTCTCAGCTTAATATTTGACAGCAGTGATAACTTCCACCTTAGTTTCTTGGAGCTCTAAGTTGCCATGTCAGAGAATATTGCCATGCCTGTGGGAGAAGTTGTATGGAGGGGCTCTGGGGCTAGCTGGAGAGAGAGAGAGGAACCAAGAAGAACCCAGGCATCTAGCTGTTTCTGCCAAAGTTCCAGGCATATGAGTGATGCTCTGTTGGACATTCTAGACTAACTCAGCTATAGCTGAATATCACTAAGTGACAGTCACCACCATGTAGAGCAAAATAATCACCTAGCCAGATCCTACCCAAATTCCTGCCCCCAAAATCACAAGATATAATCAGTGGTCTCGTTTTAGCCATGAATTTTAGGGTAATCCATTAGGTAACACATTTTTAGTTGTCCCAATAAGATTTTTGATTAATCTATTTTTTTCTATTCATGTGAATTGTCACCTTTATCAAACATTAAATTTTCTTTTGTAGGTTTTTTCTCAACTTTTGATTGTGCTTCAGTGATCTTCTCTTTATTATTCCTTTACCAGTTCTGCAGTGGTTTACTATATAGCTTTATGATATATGTGCAATGTGGTAGAGCTAACACTCTTTCATCTCTCTTGTTTTTCAGAATGCCTCTGCAATTTGTGCATTTTCAGGTGAGGTTTTATATACTCTTGACATGTAACAAAAAGTTCACTATTAGTATTTTTATTGGTACTAAATTATGCTTCAATCTACATTTAGAAAAAATTAACATGAAATTTAGAGAAAATTTTCATTTATTTACTTTCTTTTATGAACCTCATTAGTTTAAAGTTTTTTAAGTATGTAAGCCCTCTGCATCTTCTTGGAAATTTTTACATGAATGTTTGATCATTTTTGCTATCCTAAATAAAAATAAGTATTCTATAATTTTCCAGTTTATTATTGCTTGAAGATAGAAAAAAATGATTTGTATATTAATTAGAAATTATTCAATGGCTGAGAGTTCTTGTTTCTCATAATTTGCATTTGAAATTTGTGGTTTTCTATGTATATAGTTATTCACATCAAATCATAATTTTGCCTTTCCAAAATCAATCTTTACTGGTTTTATTTCTATATTGTAAGCTCCATGAGGGCAGGGGTTTTTGTCTCTTATGTGCTGCTATATCTCTAGTGCCTGTAAGTCTGATACATGGTAGACATCCAATACACGTTTGTCACTTAAAATTAAGAGTGTATAATTTCGAGCTGAAGTCAGAGTGCCTGGGTTTGAATCCCGGCTCTACTATTATTGGTGTTAATCGAAATTTCATAAAAGGAGACCTGATTAAAGTAGAAAAGTGTTTATTCAGGGTTTGTTAGGACTGCAGCTTGGGAGACACAGATTCAATGAGCACTTGAATTGTGTTCCGCCAGCCTCCATAATGGAGGAAACTTATAAAGGCAAAAAGCTGCAAGGCCAGTCAGTTACGTAAGTTGTTTGTCAAGAATTATAATTGGAGCTGGCAAGCAGTGACGGTGCCTGCTAAGCAAGGACTGGTCGGGGTTTGCAATGGTTGCATAGTTACAAGGGGAGACCTTGAGACCATAAAGTTGCAGCTGGCAGGTGTTGTTCTGAATATGCCTGGTGGTGTCCTTGGGTCTGGTACAGTTCAAAGAAAGTTCAAGTTCTCAGTGTGCAGGGACTCGCCTCAGACCAGATCCTCAGTAGCCACCCTACTCCATTTTTGTGTGCCTGAACTGTGATTACTCCATTATAATTTCAATTTGCCATCCTTGGATATGTTACTACATCTCTGAGTTAAATTTTCTTAGCCTCAGTTTCCTTTTTCAACAGCAATTTGGTGTTGCAATAGCACCTATCTTATAAAATTGTGAAGATTAAATGAATAATCATAAAAACATCTTAATGGAATACTTGACACATAGTAGGTTCTTGATATGTTTTTATCTTTCCCATTATTTCTCATGTCTAACTGTTCTTAGTTATAGAATACAATAAAGTAATAGTAATTATAGTAAATCACTTTTGCACAATTAGGAACGCTTACAGAATTTCACCATTAATCATAATGTCAGTTGTTGGTTTGACACAGAGATTTCTTAAATATGATAAGGAAGATTAGATATACAAAATCCTATTCTTAAGGTTTTGATTTAGAATATCTGTAAGATTTGGTTAAATTATTTATTGAAATAATCATGTTATTTCTTCTTTAACCATTTAATAGCATTTTAAAATTTTAATAGAGTTTATAGCACTGTAGTTTTTACTATTGAAAAATTATGTTCTTTAGGCATTAGGAATCCAAATAGATTTTCAGGACTAAGGTTTTAAAAAACTACACTTATCACAGAAACATGATTCTATGTACTTCCTTAAAAAGTAATAATCAGTTCTCACAATAACAAGACCTTTAACTGGCCTAATTTGTGACGCTTCTTAAGATTTCAGGGTTCTGGTGCAGATTCACAGTTCATGTAAAGAATCTGAGGTTACCACAACATTTATCTCAAAGAGGAGATTTTTAGAGGCAAGAGCTTGGACTTTCTGCATTTCCACAACAGAACTGTTGTGAAACAAAACAGAACTGTGTTTTGTTATTCTTTGTCCCAGATATTTCATATATCTTTCTCCCAATATTTTGTTCTGAAAATAATTCAAACTAAAATAATTTTTGAAAATTCTGTCAAAAATTGTATAGCAGCAACATATATTTGATGAATGATGAGTATGTATTTTATCTTTTGAAAAAATTCAGTTCTACTGAGATATAATTAATGTATAACATCGTATGTTTCAAGTGTATAACATAATGATTTGATATTTATATTTTTTACAAAATGATTACCACAATGAGTTTGGTTAACATAATTCACCTCAGATAATAATAATGTTTTCTTGTGATGAGAACTTTTAAGATCTACTCTCTTTAGTTCAGTTCAGTTCAGTTCTGGCACTTGGTCATGTCCAACTCTTTGAGACCCCATGAATCGTAGCACGTCAGGTCTCCCTGTCCATCACCAGCTACCGGAGTTTACTTAAACTCATGTTCATCGAGTCGGTGATGCCATCCAGCCATCTCATCCTCTGTCGTCCCCTTCTCCTCCTGCCCCCAATCCCTCCCAGCATCAGGGTCTTTTCCAATGAGTCAACTCTTCGCATGAGGTGGCCAAAGTATTGGAGTTTCAGCTTTAGCATCAATCCTTCCAATGAACACCCGGGACTGATCTCCTTTAGAATGGACTGGTTGGACCTCCTTGCAATCCAAGGGACTCTCAAGAGTCTTCTCCAACACCACAATTGAAAAGCATCAATTCTTCAGCATTCCGCTTTCTTCACAGTCCAACTCTCACATCCATACATGACCACAGGAAAAACCATAGCCTTGACTAGACGGACCTTTGTTGGCAAAGTAATGTCTCTGCTTTTTAATATTCTGTCTAGGTTGGTCATAACTTTCCTTCCAAGGAGTAAGCGTCTTTTAATTTCATAGCTGCAGTCACCATCTGCAGTGATTTTGGAGCCCCAAAAAATAAAGTCTGACACTGTTTCCACTGTTTCCCCATCTATTTGCCATGAAGTGATGGGACCGGATGCCATGATCTTAGTTTTCTGAATGTTGAGTTTTAGGCCAACTTTTTCACTCTCCTCTTTCACTTTCATCAAGAGGCTCTCTAGTTCCTCTACTCTCTTAGCAACTTTCAAATATACTACAGAGTGTTGTTAACTATAGTCACCATGCTGTATATTACACCCCCAGAACTTATATTATATATATGCATATACATATGTATCCTATAAAACTGGAAGTTTGTACATTTTGACCACCTTCACATAAACCCTTCTTTTGTATAGACCGTTCTTTCTTAGCAGTTTTCCTTGCTGTTTCACTTTACTTTCCAACTCAAACTCTTAGTGTCAGCCTACCCATCTCATTAGTAGTAAAAGGATCAACATTTATAACATACAGAGGCCATTAAAATGCCTTCCTGTTGATTTGGGTTCTGGCTACTATGGTCCTTAGAAGAAGCAAATCAAAGAACCACATTTTCCCCAAATCCCAAACCTTTAGCCTGATAAAAGTATTTTGCCCTAAACTTGTGAGTGTATTTTATATTAAAAAGTTTCATAAAAGTCAAATCATATTAAAAAAGAGTAAACTACATGAAATTGGGACTATTTCAGGAAACTTCAAATCCCCTCCCTAAAGTTTGAAATGTGCTCTTTCAATTCATTCCTGGTTTAATTTCCATGTATATATTGGCCTTTTATACTTTTGACTATATTAAAAAAATTTTAAACCTTGAATAGAAATATATCTCAGTGCCCTTGGATATGGAATTTCAAAGATCATCCTTTTCCCCCACAATTTCCCTCACGTTTATGAGTTTTTCTACCTGGATTCAGTGGATACTTGATCTTTTTTTGTGTATAGGTCCTTCATTTTTCAAATGTTCATTCCAGGACCTGAGATGATTGTGCTCTTGTATTGCTGAAGCCGGAGTTCCAAACATGTTGGGTGATCATTCTGAGGGCCAATATATTGTTTCACCAGAGCCCCACATTCTGTGACTATTACTGCCCATGTGGTGAAGCTGACGGTGTTTTCTCCTCACTGATATCCCCAGTCAACCTAAAGCTACCCTCCAGAAAGCAGCAATAAAAGCTGCGTGGTTTATGGGTTTGTATATTTGCTTTGCAAGTGTTCTCCAGTGCCACATTTCTGGGTTAGTAATTTTCAAACATTAATTTGTTATGATAATATAAGACTCTTCAAATATCATCTTACATGGTAGTCCACAAGGTAAACTAGATGAAAAGGTTGTTGCTCTGGTTGATGAAGGGATAGGGCCTGGAGTCCTGTGAGCTCAGAGTTCCGCTTCTCCTGCTCGCTCATGTAGAACAGCACCTACAGTTCTCGGTAGAAGTCCTCATGTGAAGGTCTCAAGATGGCAAAGTCACAAATAATAGACCTTAAGAGAAATGCTTCTGTTAATGTGTTTTGTTTGACCTCTATAGTGTTCTTATTAACTGTATTTTTTTCCCAGCTGCTTTATTTTCAAAGAAATCACAATGAACTCTTTCAGCTGCTTAACTTGATACTTTACATTTCTAAATATTATGTGTTTACTGCCATTTTTTTTCTTTACTTTTTACTTTTTTACTGGTTAGTATTTATAAACATACCAAGAAGTTTGTGCAGGTATTCATGTAGGTTTGCATTTGTTAAATATGGACAATTACAATACACTGCTGCTGCTGCTGCTGCTAGTCGCTTCAGTCGTGTCCGATTCTGTGAGACCCCATAGACAGCAGCCCACCAGGCTCCGCTGTCCCTGGGATTCTACAGGCAAGAACACTGGAGTGGGTTGCCATTTCTTCCTCCAATGCATGAAAGTGAAAAGTGAAAGTGAAGTCGCTCAGTCGTGTCCGACTCTTAGCGACCCCATGGACTGCAGCCTACCAGGCTCCTCCATCCGTGGGATTTTCCAGGCAAGAGTACTGGAGTGGGGTGCCATTGCCTTCTCCCTACAATACACTACACTTGTTGAAATGCTGTCTTGGCACTTCACTTTTTCATACAAAGAGCCTCTCTGAGAAACCCCACATACTTTGGCTAAATTCATTATCCAATTTATACTTACAATTTTTTTCTTACTGCTGTCATTTGACTTTTAACATCTTTTACTTTTAAAGTCTATAAATATTTATTTTTTAAAAGAATATTTTATTATTTATCTTCTCCCACAGAGGGTTGCCCCAGGCCGTTTCCATCTGTCCCACCTTTTCCAGCCATGTTCTCAGCAGCTAATTAGAATACAGGTATTTAGCTTGCTGTTTTTGTTATTCAGTCATTAAATTGTGTTTGACTCTCTGCGACCCCATGGACTGCAGCACGCCAGGCGTCCCTGTGCTTTCTTATCTCCTGGAGTTTGCTCAAATTCCTGTCTATTGAGTTGGTGATGCTATCTAACCACTTTGTCTTCTGCCGCCTCCTTTTCCTCTTGCCCTTAATCTTTCCTAGCATCAGGGTCTTTTCCAACGTGTTGGCACTTCGCATCAGGTGACCAAAGTATTGGAGCTTCAGCCTCAATCCTTCCAATGAATATTCAGGGTTGATTTCCTTTAGGATTGAGTTTGATCTCCTTGCTGTCCAAGGGACTCTCAAGAGTCTTCTCCAGCACCACGGTTCGAAAGGATCAATTCTTTGGTGCTGAGTATTTAATACTTTTCAGATCTTTCTGAGATATGAAATTTTGCAGGATCGTCAGGCTCTCTTACCTTCGATTCTCATAGACAGCCTGGGATTCTGACTTCGTTTCCCAGTCATTTCTTTCCCATAGCCCCACCATCCTTCCTTCTCTAGGGCACCTGAACTGCCTTCCAGAGAGCATATTTGTACCCACACTCAGTTTAGCAACAACTGTTGCTAATTAACTTATTCAGATTATTTCTTCTAGAAGAGTGATGTGAAAGTGAAAGTTGCTCAGTCATGTCCAATTCTTTGCGACCCCATGGACTATACTGTCCATGGAATTCTCCAGGCCAGAATACTGGAGTGGATAGCAGTTCCCTTCTCCAGGGGATCGTCTCAACCCAGGGACTGAACCCAGGTCTCGTGCATTGCAGGCGGATTCTTTACCAGCTGAGCCACAAGGGAAGCCCTAGAAGAGTGATGTAATGGCTTCTAAATATTGGACAGAACTGCTTTTGAGCACCGTGAAATTATTCAACTGGCAAAGTAAGCACTAAAATCAAAGTTAAATCACTTTCTCACCTACACTTAGGCTCTAGACTCTGGAGGAGGAAGGCCAGTAGGGCTACAGGAAGAGACGGTGGGAAGAGAGACTCAGAGAGACTCCAGATTGTCCCTGGAGTGAGAGCCCAAAGGCCCCTGGAAAGCTCCACATTTCAGAAAGGGAGTACTAAAAAGTTAGTAAAATATGTATATTCTAATCAACAATTGGACCTAGCTGGACCAGGTGGGATGTGAAAATGACCTGACAGCATAGGTAGGAAAACAAAAATAGTAAAACAATTGCAGAACTTGCAAAACAGAGAAGAGATGCTAAAAATTCAGTGACAGAAATAGTCAGCAGGTCTTCCCTGATGGTCCAGTGCTCAAGAACCTGCCTGGCAATGCAGGGGACACGGGTTCGATACCCAGTCTGGGAAGATCCCACATGCTATAGAGCAACTAAGCCTGTGTGCCGCTACTACTGAAGCCCAAGTCCTCTAGAGCCTGGGCTACACGACAAGAGAAGCCACCGCAATGAGAAACTCACACTACACAAGTCACCACGACTAGAGAAAGCCTGCGTGCAGCAATGAAGACCCGGCGCAGTCAAATAAAGAAAGAGCAAGCAAATGGACAATCTCCTTGCTTTCCTAATTTCAATTTTTCTTATTTTATTCATATCCAGGATGTAGTCTTCTCATTTTAAAGTACGTGGTAAACATTCCCTTCTTACAGACCAGATAGTGGTGTCTTTGGATTTGAATGTGTAAACTTGATAGGAAATTGAGGCCTTTTCATGGGAACACTGTGCCAGAGAGGGCCTCCTCCTATCTAACTGGGCTGGTGAGTAATGTGTTGAGCAAGATGAGCCTGCTTTTCACTGTTATTCATGCAGGAATTTGTTTTAACTGTGCTTCCCTCATTAGGCAGATCAGCGGCCTGTAGGTGGCTGAGTGCATGAGTAAATAAAACTATAATAATATGGAGGACTTGGCCTACCACCTCAAAGCTATTTTCAGACTGATTACATGACCTGTGATAAAGGGGCAGTAGGAATGGGAGGAGAGGAAGGTACTTTGCTGGGAGGAGGAAAAAAGGGTATAGGTCCCTAACAAATGGAAAGAATGAGACCCCTGGACCGTAGACTGATGGATGGGCTGCTCTACTGGGCCTGTGCCTCCCAGACATGTGTGCAGTTGTGTGCATGCATTATGTTTATATGCTAGCACTGCAGCTCTGTGTTTCTCTAGCCTCATGCCTTCAGCTTCTTATCTGTGTTCCACATGGCATCTCAACGTCTGGCCTCTGTGCAGCTCAGTCTGTTTTTTTTTTTTTTTTTTTTTGAAAAAGAAGCCATTTGCGATTTTAAAAGATATTTTGATGTATTTATTTGGCTGCACTGGGTCTTAGTTACTACAGGTAGGATCTTTAGTCTCGGCATGTGAACTGTGTGTTGCTGCATGGTGATCCAATTCCCTCACCCAGGATAGAACCCAGGTCCCTTCATTGAGAGTGTGGAGTCTTACCCACTGGCCCACCAGGAAAGTCCCTCAGTCTGCTTTCTAGCCATCTTCCCACTCCCCCATCTTGTTTCTGTTAGTGGGCCTGGATATTTGATTAAGGGGTTCTGAGGACAATCCATTTCTTTACCCATCAACCCCCACCAATTCGTCTCATTATCTCCATCCTGCTTATCAAACCTGGTCCCAGAAGACCTGAGAAGCTGACTCCCCTTGAGGAGGCGCAGTCCCAAAGTGTTTGCATTTTTAGAGGCAACCAAGTGAGAGTGTTAGTTGCTCAGTCCTGTCAGACTCTTTGCGATGACCCCGTGGACTGTGTCCCACCAGGGTCCTCTGTCCATGGGATTCTTCAGGCAAGAATACTGGAGTGGGTAGCCATTCCCTTTTCCAGGAAATTTTCCCAGCCTGAGAATCGAACCAGGGTCTCCTGCATTACAGGCAGATTGTTTACCATCTGAGCCACCAGGGAAGCCCCTAAGAGGCAACAAACTTCATGTCAAACAAAGCAATCTCTAATTATATTGCTTTAGGCATCAGTAGAAAGAAAAATGCTCTTTGGAGAAGATTGAAGGGAGAGATCCTATGGGTGTTTAGAATTTTGACTGAATAACTAAATCACCATTTTTCTGTCTATAAAATGCAGATTATAATAATATATAACAGAATTTTTGAGGTTTAAAGTTAGAGTGCCTATATCAACTTCCGTGTCACATACAAAAATAAGTGTTTGATAAATGACTGCTGCTGCTTCTGTGGCGGCAACTATTCAGCTATGTCTCTGTACCAGGCACGGGTCCAGGCAGTGGGGAGACCACCAAATACAATAATAATAAGATCATTCTCCAGACCCCTAGGAGCTCAACCCAAGGAGAGATCATTAGCATTTTGACAGGCTAGTTCATTCTTCCCTAAAATGTTCTCATACATGTTACCTCACTCAACTCATTTTTTGCCAGGTATGTGTAATTTTCTTGGTTTCCAAGAGACTAGAAGATTCCAAATGACTTGCCCAAGTTCCACACCCAATGTGGAGCAGACTTTTTTTTTTTTAAGCGAACATGACTCAAAGCTATGTATATCACAGCAAAATACATTTATTACAAATAATCCTTACCACATTACTGAGCTCAGGACCATGGGAGGGGAGGACCCATGAAACCCAAGAGAAAATTCTGCAAATTTTTCTATTCAAAGCGTGCATCTGAGTTATGGCTCAGAAAATAGGACCAATGTAAATGTAACATTATGATAGGAAATCATCAAAAATGCTTCTTAAAACAGATTTTATTCATGCTGTCACACTGGATGACACTGGAAGAGCCACAGGCCAGTTCTCTCTCCTCCTTACCTTCTGTACGTATTTTTAAATGGGGTAGAGGTTAGTGGAGGGTAGCTTAGCATGAGTAGACAGTCAAATAAGCCCCGTGTTGCAGTATACCCTTCATAAAAGTGAGCACTTAATTCAGGAGCACACCTGTCACTTTAATTATGATTCTGTCAATAAATTTTAGTGCCTATGAGAGGTGCTAAAGTGAAATTACATTTCCTCTTTCCTGGCACAATAACGAAGGAGGACGAAATCTGCAGTCAATGACTCTATCCCCGGCCTCCATAGGGGACCTGGATACCAGAGCCAAGATCTAATTAAATCTCGTGGTTTGTTCCTATGAATTTCACAGCTTTGGTTGCTACTGTGAATGAGATCTATTTTTCTATTTAATGATGCATGTTAACATATACCATTACATTTTCATGGCTCATTTTGGCAACCCAAAATTTGATTGTCTCTTAAAGATCACTCTATTGCTCTGTCCCCTTGAAGATGGAAAGTTGACTGTGATGGTGATAGAGGAGGAGAATGTTGTGGGGAAGGCAATTTTGCATCAAGTGTGGGGTGGAGGTATCTGGGTCCTTCAGCACGGCATTGGAGGAACTCTAAGTGTGCAGCCCTGAGCACCATTTGCCTGGGAAATGGTGGCAGTAGGGTCTCCACTATAGGATCTCCCCCTCCAAAGTCTCACATATAGTGTGAGTGGGCATTCCTGGTTGCTTGGCTTCAGGCTCCACCTTGCTGTCCTCCCACAAATTTTGTGAACTGGCCAATATCCTTTCACATGTTCCTTTCTTATTTAAGCCAAGCCTAGTCCCTTACTCACAATTTGTGGATTGCTTTGTAAAAAGCAATTTGATAGGTTATACACACTGAATGGCTTCCCGGTGGTGTTAGTGGTAAAGAACTCGCCTACCCATGCAGGAGACATAAGAGACATGGGTTCGATCCCTGGATTGGGAAGATCTGCTAGAGGAGGAAACGGCAACCCACTCCAGAATCCCTGCTTGGAGAATCCCATGGACAGTGGAGCCTGGTGGGCTAAGTCCATGTTGTTGTCCAGTTGCTCAGTCATGCCCAACTCTTTGTGACCCCATGGACTGCAGCACACCAGGCTGTTCTGTCCTTCACCATCACCTGGAACTTGCTCAAACTCATGTCCATTGAGTCAGTGATGCCATCCAATCATCTCATCCTCTGTCATCCCCTTCTTTTCTTTCCTTCAATCTTTCCCAGCATCAGGGTCTTTTCCAATGAGTCAGTTCTTCACATCAGGTGGCCAAAGTACTGGAGATTCAGTTTCAGCATCAGTCCTTCCAATGAATACTCAGGACTGATTTCCTTTAGGATTGACTGGTTGGATCTCCTTTCAGTCCAAGGGAATCTCAAGAGTCTTCTCCAACACCATGGTTCAAATGCATCAATTCTTCAGCGTTCAGCCTTCTTTATGGTCAAACTCTCACATCCATACATGTGATGTGAGAAAACCCATAGGGTTGCAAAGAGTCAGACATGACTGAGTGACTAACACACATTGACAAGGCATTCCCAAAACATTATTATGTGATAAAAGCAAAATGCAGTATCACTGAACAAGGTGACATATTTCTTCATGTATGTGCATATTTGTAACTGTGTAAAGAACTTCTGAGGGATAGCAAAAGCAAACAGTAATAGTGGCCACCTCTGGGGAAGGCAGTGGGGGCAATAAGTGTAGACTTGTGTCTTTCACTCTGTATACTTTCTCTTGAATTTTTTACAGAAGGAGTGCTTTCAAGTACTGCTTATATATTCAACACAGCAAAGCAAAACAAACAGAAAAGATAAAATCAGTGGGCCTGAGTATAGCAAATAGAGAACAGGAGCCTCCAGCTCATTATCAGCTTGATGCCACTGAACAAATACTATGAGCACTGTGCCATGTACTGTTGCTGTTTAGTCTCTGAGTCATGTCCGACTGTTTTGCCACACCATGGACTGTAGCCCGTCAGGCTCCTCTGTCCATGGAATTCTCCAGCAAGAGAACACACTGATGTGTGTGTTTAGAATACTGGAATGGTTGCCATTTCCTTCCCCAGGCTATCTTCCCGACCCAGTGACCAAACCTGCAGCTCCTGCATTGGCAAGCAGATTCTTTACCACTGAGCCACCAGCAAGACTGTCAGTGAACCAGACAAACAGATAAATACTATACAGTGTTGTAAATGGGAAGATAACAATATGAAGAAGGTTTGTGGGGAGCCCCTGCTCACCCACCCCAGGAAGAACGAAAGAGGTAGGGCAAAAACTTCCTTGAGAAGGTGACACAAACTCTCCAAGTCTTGAAGAGCAAGAGAAAAGAAGAGAAGGAAGGGTTCAGAGTAGGTTTGACATTCTATGAAGTACAAGCAGCATTATAATTCTCCTGTATCTCATCCTCAGCAAAGCTGTTTTTCCCCACCACGTGAACAAGACAGCCAAAGCAGACCACATCAGAGAGAACTGTTAACAAGTAGCAGCACATCAGAGCATTCAATCTGAGCCCAAATAGCCACAGGCAGTACAGGCAGGTTCCAAGGCCAACTTGGAGACAACTGTCTCCATCACCAGGAGTAATGCAGAAACCAAGAGGCTTCCTTGGGGCAACGTTGTCATAACTATCACCGGCGTGTTTTCCAGGCAGTGTGGGGGCATTTACTGAGTGTTTACTGTGTTATAAACTATTGAGTCCTTTATACAAAGATCACAGCATCAGGTTGCATAAGCCCTGATGGATAAATAGTTAATGCTTATCTTCATCACCCCACACCCTAAACCTGTGACCTTGTCCCACTTTCTTGTTATCCACCTCATTCCTCGTTCCTTTCCCTCATGGTGCCTACTAGTGGCCACCCCCGTGCCTTTCAGTAGTCAGGACCTCCCAAACTCTTCTCAGTAACCCTACCTTTCAGCTTCTGTTTGAACATCCAGACTTTTCCTTTCTCAGCAGCCAATTTTTGACACTCCCAGTATGACTTGTCTTGGTCTAGCTGAGTCTTGGAGCCAGTCTGGTAAAGTCAGCTTTCCAGTGTGATGATGAAAAATGATGGCTTGATGAGTAACTCCTTCCAGGTAAGAGATGCATATTTTAATCAAGTCTCTAGGGCAAGCAATCTCTTAAGCCCAAAGAGGAAAACCAATACGTGGGGAATTTAACCACGGTATCGCCCCGCCCCCACCACCCCACCATTCTGGTCAGAATTAATCACCTGGGCTGTGCACCTACTGGTCTAGATCATCCTCTTGTCCAGCCCAGTTAGGTGCCTGTGACTATCCCCACTCTAGTCTGTGAGCTCCCTGAGGGCAGCCCTCAACATGAACCTCCTGTTGTAGAGCTCAATGAAAGTCAGCTTGAGCTCACTCATCCAAAGAAGTTTTGAACTCCATCTGTGGGTAAGAAGCTGCTAGTTCTGGGGACAAAAAAAAGAGAAATGCTCTGAAGGAGTCCACTGTATGTAGAACAGTTCTTCTTCCTGATTCATGAGGGTTTATATCCAATGGGAGAGAAGAGATGGTCCAGGCATAAATAAACCCACTGCAAAGCCAAACACATACAAGTAACAGTGTTTCTCACATCACAGCAGCAGTTAAGCCGAGTGAAATATATGGACAGGTCTCTGGTATTAGAAGAACAGTATTAACGTTCCAATAGAATGGTGGGTTTTTTCCCTTAGTTTTCTATTTTATTATGAAGCATTTTGAATAATAAAGATACCAATATAGAAAATATCTTTACAACTGAGCCACCTGAGAAGCCCAGAAGTTGTTTTAGGTTCTTTTAATTCATTAAATCTCTTAATCTTTACTACAGCCTTTCAAGAGACACAGTATTGAGTTGGCCAAAAGGTTGTTCTGGCTTTTCTGTACCATCTTACCCCAGGCAAACTATTTGGCCAACCCAACTTTTTGGCCAACTCAGGTTTGTATTTTGAGGCTATGGATTCTGGGATGAAGTAAGTACCCTAGCCAAGATGACAGAGCCAAGACATGGCAGAGGCAGGACTTCAGACCAAATCTCAGGGGCCTCCAGAGCCCACAGTGTTACACGAAGAGAGATGACACCCTCAAGAAAACACACAAAACTAATTTCTACCAAAAATTGTAACTTGAATCTCATCTAGAAAAAAACAAACCAAATTGAGGGACATCCTTCAAAACAATTGAAATACACTCTTCAAAAATATCGATGTCATGAAAGACAAAAACTAAGGAAACATTCCAGATGAAAGAACACTAAAGAGACATGACAGCTTAATGCAATGTGCTACACTAGCAGCGGAGAATGTTTTACAAAATATTGCTGGGGCTACTGGCAAAGTTAAGCAGATTGCATTTTAGATGATAGTATTGTTGTTGTTCAATCACTAAGTTGTGTCCAACTCTTTGCAACCCCATGAACTGTAGCACTCCAGGCTTCCCTTTCCTTCACAATCTCCTGGAGTTTGCTCAAACTCACGTCCGCTGAGATGGTGATGGCATCGAACCATCTCATTTTCTGTCAACCCTTTTGCTTCCTGCCCTCAATCTTTCCCAATATCAGGGTCTTTTCCAGTGAGTCGACTCTTCATGTCAGGTGGCCAAAGAATTAGAGCTTCAGCTCGAGCATCAGTCCTTACAGTGAATATTCAGGGCTGATTTACTCTAAGATTAATTGGTTTGATATCTTTGCTGTCCAAGCAACTCTCAAGAGTCTTCTCCATCACCACAATTTGAAAGTATCAATTCTTCAGTGCTAAGCCTTCTTTATGGTCCAACTCCCACATCTGTACATGACTACTGGAAAAACCATAGCTTTGACTATTAAACAGATGGGGAAACAGTGGAAACAGTGGCTGACTTTATTTTTCTGGGCTCCAAAATCACTGCAGATGGTGATTGCAGCCATGAAATTAAAAGATTCTTACTCCTTGGAAGGAAAGTTATGACCAACCTTGACAGCATATTAAAAAGCAGAGACATTACTTTGTCAACAAAGGTCTGTCTAGCCAAGGCTATGGTTTTTCCAGTGGTCATGTATGGATGTGAGAATTAGACTATAAAGAAAGATGAGCACAGAAGAATTGATGCTTTTGAACTGTGGTGTTGGAGAAGACTCTTGAGAGTCCCTTGGACTGCAAGGAGATCCAACCAGTCCATTCTAAAGGAGATCAGTCTTGGGTGTTCATTGGAAGGACTGATGTTGAAGCTAAAACTCCAATACTTTGGCCACCTCATGAGAAGAGCTGACTCATTTGAAAAGACCCTGATGCTAGGAAAGATTGAGGGCAGGAGGAGAAGGGGACGACAGAGGATGAGATGGTTGGATGGCATCACTGACTCAATGGACATGACTTTGGATAGACTCTGGGAGTTGGTGATAGATAGGGAGGCCTGGCGTGCTGTGGTTCATGGGGTCGCAAACAGTCAGAAATGACTGAGCGACTGAACTAAACTATTAAATGAACATTAAATTTTCTGAATTTGATCTTAGTCATGACAACTTTGAAGGAAAACATCTCCGTTCTTAGGAGAAACATTTCTTTCATTATTTGTAAGACTGATAACTTACTTCTAACATGCCTATAGATTACTTGTAATTCTTTTATGAATATCCTATTGTTATCTTTGGGCAAATTAAAAATGAGGATATGATATGACTAGATTAATTTCAGTTTTGTTTTTATCTAGTTTTTTAATGAAATTTACTGCCTGCATATTGAGTGGATCACAGAATCAAGGAATGAATTGGAATAACAAGGCTGGAGGAGAAAAGAACTAGCATTTGATAATGCCATTTTTAAGGAGTTGGTGGGTTTCTTTGGTATTAGGCCCCTGGCTCTTCAATCATGAACTGTTCTCTAGCGGGGCTCTGACTACATTCTACCTCATTAAGTGCCAATTACACTCTCAGACTTCAAACATGACACTTGTGCCTGAATTCAAACTGTCATTATACTAAAAATGCATTAGTATGCTTTTAATTTAAAACCTACAGCCTTTGACAAGTTTAGGGGTAAAACAGAGAAAATTCCATTACAAAACTGCCAATTAAATGGCTGTGGTAAGGGAGAGAAGTTTCAGTCAGGTCCTATAAATATAATCTTTTGAGACTCACCCCTAGGAAGACTTCTCCAGGAGGTCAGACTGGGCTAAGGCTGCTCGTTGGTAGTCCAGCAGCGTTTCTCTGGCACTTACTTAGAGCGTTTGATTATTGTCAGGGCCCGTCATGGGGGTCTGTCTCCCCTGTGAACTATGTGTGTCTCAAGGAAAGATAGACTTATTTCCTTTGACCTCAGTTATCTAACCCAGTTCCTGGCATTCAGAGGAAGGTCTGTAAAAAGTTAGTGAATTAATCTAAATTTATGTGTTTTTTTTTTTTTTTTAAAGCATGTCCAAGTGCATTTATGTGTGTCTCTGCATCTATATCTAAGTCAGGGTCTGATGACTCCAGTGGTCACCTTGCTCACCCTTTTGTTTTATATAGAGTTCTAATAAGTGAATCTAGTTTCATGCCTGCAGTAAGAACCAAAAAATGGAACAGAAAAAAGAGGTTTTGTAGTCTGCTTCTAGAAGAGAACATTCATAGCAGCAACAAGTAATACCCCAACAGAGATGAGAAACAGAAAATTAGGGAAAGTATAAGTCTGGAGATATTTACTATAATTGATGTCTATAAAGACAATGCTGATTCACCAAATGATGATTAGATTGCACTACGTATACTCTGGTTCAGCAGACAGCAAAATATATAATGGTTTTAAAAGTTAAAATAAAAATTTTATGAAACGTTTAAAGTATGGATTTTTTTTTTGTGTGGGGGACACGTTATTCCTGTCCAGAGTTTAATAGATGGGGAACAGCTATACGTGCATCTTTAATTGTTGTTTTTACTGAATGTTCACAGGGCTCCTGCTTTTAATTTTAAAGAAGGTGAGTTAGAACATTTTGTATTTCTCCCTTCCAGAAAGACCCCACCAAAAATGAATTACTTTTGTGGCCCTTGACCAAATTTTGTCAGAAATGAAACATGACTTCCCTCAGGCACCTTTGCAACCTCCTGGAGGAGGGACAAGAGATGGGCCAGCCCCTTCCCTTCGTCCCACACACTTCCAGTCCTGTCAACACTGCAGCTGCCTGCGTGGCAGAGGCAGGTCAGAAAACAGGGCTTTCCCAGCCCTCGGCCCTCTTCCTCCACCAGGGTTCCCAGCCTCCCACCTTTCTGAAGGGTGACATTCTGAGTACAAGCAGCCTTTGTCAGTCTCCATTAGCACAGGGAGCAAACTCCTGGGAGCCGCTGGGGTGACAGACCCAGAAGCATCTACGCATGACCAGGGAGCGGTTCATCCAAACAGTTTCACGGGGGCTCCTCGGGAGCCCCTGCCTGCATTTCAGCGCTGCACACCGTGAGGTCCTTGTTTTCAGAGCTCAGAAACAGCTGTCCTGGCCACCCAGTTCCTAATTCCTTTGGCCAGAGGCCTTATACAGAACTCGCTGCCTCTGGAGATCAAGCTTCCAGCTCTCAAGGACAGGGCGGTGCTGCCTCCAGCCCAGCCCCTCTTGCTAGCTGGCTCACTGCCTCCCCCTCAGCTCTCAGAGCCCCACCGGGGAGGGGTAGCTGGGGGCTGACAAACTCTTTGGGTTCTGCCCAGTTTCTCAGTGCTTGGCCCGGCTCTAAGGAATCTGGCCTTATTCTTCTCAGCACACCCACCGTCCCTCTTTTGCCAGGGATCTGTGCTCTGCAGAGCACGGCAGACGCCTACTGAATTAGATTTATTTGTCTGTGTTTTCAGATAGAGAACCATAAACTGTTTCACTCATTCACTTAAAAAATTTTACAAACAAAGCTTCTGAGACTTGTGGAAAAAGAAGACAAAAACAGAACCTACCTTTGGGTCTACATTTTGGCTATTGATACGAAGGGAAATAGGAAGAAAAAAGAAGATAACAGAAGAAGAGAAAGGGGCCAGGACAGGTTAAAAAGATATAAAGAGATTTAGACAGCAAGGAAGAGAAGAGCAGACATTAACTCATTGAAAAAAAAGGACTGTCCACCTGCAGACCAGATGCGCCTGCAGAAAGAGAAAGTCAGAGGGAAAGAAAGCCACAGAAAACCAAAATACTATTCCCAGAAATAGAGCGGCTCCCTGAGGACAAGCACTGTGTCTCTCTCTGTTTCTGTTTCCCCCAGAACCAAACACAGTGCCTGACGTAGAGCAGGCACTCAAGAAATAGTTGTTGACTGTATAAACGAACAAATAAGACAAGCGCGTGGAAGGCAACAGATAGGGAAGAAGTTTGTGTAGTCACTAAGCAAAGGTGGACATAGGTTCTGATCTTGGCTTCGTATCTTCAGATTTGTGTAATTTGGGGTAATGCACTCATTACTTTTTAAATATTTTTTGTGTCTCAGTGTCTTAATATGTCAAACACAATTCTGTTCCAGGTATTTCACTATTTTTTTCCTATCCCCAGACTACCCTTCCAAGTTCTGCTTTGTGTCTCTGGGGCTACAATGTTGCAAATCGCACTCTGGCTTTGCCAACTGGCTGAGAAGGAAGAAGAGATTTGCTCCTCCCATCTGCTTCCTGTTCCTGAGCATACCTTCCCCCAGAACTTCTTCATCACAGTAGTGGCAGTTCTTTCCTGTAGCAGCAACTAAACTCACTTTGCCATTTTCCTAACACCTGCAGAGTCAGCCCCCCTGGTGCCCCTCAGAGACCCCAGGCCCAGCAGAGGCCTGAGGTTCAGGTCTGAAGCTCTCCGCCTCTATATTTCTAAAGTTTAATAACTTCAGCCTCTTCTTTTGGTTCCCCACCTCCAGGGTGGTAGCTGCTTCCTGCTGCCTCTTTAGTATTTAGAGTGCTCTTTCTGCCCTTTTAGTTGCTATGCTCTGCTTAGTCGCTCAGCTGTGTCCAACTCTTTTTGACCCCATGGACTATAGCCCACCAGGCTCCACTGTCCATGGGAATTCTCCAGGCAAGAGTACTGGAGTGGGTTGCCATGCCCTCCCCCAGGGAATCTTCCCAACCCAGGGATCTAACTCAGGTCTCCTGCATCGTAGGTGGATTCTTTACTGTCTGAGCCACCAGGAAAACCCAAGAATACCAGAGTGGGTTGCCATTCCCTTTTCCAGGGGAACTTCCCAACCCAGGAATCAAACCAGGGTCTCCTGCATTGCAGGTGGATTCTTTACCAGCTGAGCTAACCCAGGAGTCCCCACCCTTTTAGGTACTAGTTATCAATTTTATACCTTGTTAGCAATTATTTCTAATCCATTTTTTCTGTTTAAATGACTTGTACTGTTTCTGCCTCCTGCCTGAATCCTGACTGAAACACGGTAACACTGACATCATTGAATTGTGAGGCTAGCTATGTACAGTGCTTAGAATATGGCCTGGCTATAGTAAGAACCCAGTAACTATGAGCAGTGTAGTACATGGAGACATAGATAGCACATTTAGACCGTAATACTGGAGGTGACACAGGTGGGTTTTCATGGAGCAAGACATCGACCTTATGATCTTTGGAGACATTGACAGGTGTGCTCTGCCCTTACAGCTATGGCAGAGACAAAGTATCCAAGTCAAATCATTGAATCTAACACACCACTGATTGTCAAGTGAAAAGTGAAAGTGTTAGTCGCTCATTTGTGTCTGAGTCGAACCCAGTCTCCTGCATTGCAGGTAGATTCTTCATCATCTGAGCCATCAAGGAAGCCTGATTGTTAAATACACCATTCATTAATTATATGTATGACTAAGAAAATTTGAAAATCACTACCAATTAAACTAGGATTTTTCAGGTGGTGCCAGCGGTAAAGAATCAGCCTGCCAAGGTAGGACATGTAAGAGATGTGGATTCCATCCCTGGGTTGGGAAGATTCCCGGGAGAAGGGAATGGCACCCACTCCAGTATTCTTGCCAAGGAAATTTCATGGGCAGAGGAGTCTGGCAGGCTACAGTCCATGGGGCAGCAAAGAGTCGGAACACAACTTAGTGACTGAGTAGACAAAACCATTAAGCTGTGGTATATTATAGATTGTGAAGCTCATTCTGATATAGAAATATTAAAATGTGAAAAAAATGTGTGCCTTAGAGTTGATGAAACAGTAGTCAGCCCTCTGTATCTGTGGGTACCACATCCATGGATTCAATCATCTGTGAATCCAAAAAATTTTTTTAATTTGAGAAAGATCCAAAAAGCAAAACCTTAATTTTCTGTGTGCAGGTAACTATTTACATAGCATTTACATTGTATTAAGTATTATAAGTAATTTAGAGATGAGTTCCAGGATGTGCATAGGTTATATGCAAATACTACACCATTGTATATAAAGGACTTGAGAATCCACGGATTCTGGTATCCATGGAGGGTCCCAGAGCCAATCCTCTGTGGGTAACAAGGGACAACTGTATTCACATTAAACTCTGGTGAATTTTAGGTAACTGTTGAATAGATCTGAGTCATTCTTCAACCCTTAATCTATACCAGCATTAACAACACGTACATGCACACACACAATTAGGAGAGGTGAAGAAGAAGAAAAGAATTTCCTGGCCTTTCATGAATCATTATTTGAGGGTCCCTGAGGATGCCAACAGTTGGCGATTGGCCCCAACAAACCAGATCTTTTGTTTGGTTTAGTCTGCCTATTCTAACTAAGGTCTTACCTCTCTCGCCCAACAAAGCCTTCCAGTTTTCTGAGCAAAATAACCTAGTACACAAACCACAGACTCATCAGAAGTTTGTTTTCCGTTCAAACTGAGAAGGAATGAGAATCTAAAGTGGAAAATGTCCTTGCTTACTAGCATGACTAGTGGTACGAACTAAAATTATCCTGTGTTCAGATCATTCTGTGGGCTTTTATGCGTCATACTTAAGCTTCAGTCCAAGTATGTTTCTGGAGTATGGTTACAGTCAGAAAAACAAGGAATGCGAAAATAGCACCTTATGAGTCAATGGATTTCCTGGCCCCAAAGAGTTGTTACTATAGCTGGCCTCCACAGCCCCGATCACACTGGGGAACTGACTCCACATCAAGACCGCCTATCACCATATAAGACCATGAACTATAGAAAAGTGCTAAACTGATGGAACTTAAGGAAGGAAAGAGGAAGTAAGAGAGATGGATGAGTGTGAAACTAGTTGGCAGTTGATTTGAAGAAGGAAACAAACTAAATGCAAGCTCTTCGGACAGTGTCCATTGACGGAGGCTTATTTTCTTTAATTTTCACACACTCGTCAAACAGGGGGAACTGTAATCCATCTCTTTCGCTGCCTTCATCCTCTGACTTGATATGATGGCAGAAAATCACAGTAGAGACTCAGCCTCTTCTAAAGCTCTGTCCACTCTGCTGGCACACTTGTTTAAAAATCCTTTCCATGCCTCTCTGTCTCAGCTTGCAATTTTTTTTCCTGGGATGTGTAAGGAAGAAAATTCAGCACCACCAGGTAAGAATATTGGAAAGGAGGAAGTGTGGGCTGCAAAAGGGGGAGGAAATGAACCTACTGGGCTAGTGTTGTAAGATCCTCAGAAAGAATAAACAAATTGCTGGAAGAACACCAAGAGAAGACGCGGAGAGGGAGGTAGATTAATCAGCTGATATATGATGTGTGCTCTTTATTGGACATTTACTACATAACTAGCATTGTGCTGGGCCCCGGGGATGCAAAGACAAATAAGAGAATTCTAGCGCCTAGGAACTCACAGTGTAATCAATCAACCCAATACTTTCCAAAAGTTAAAAGCAGAGTTGATTCAGGGCCCACAAAAATGCCAGAGGAGGAAGTGAATTAAGAGGCAACACCCCCAGGACCTTTTAGTTGCTATTCTCTCTGGCTGGAAGTTCTCTCCTGAAATACCTTTGTGGCTCACCCAGTCAGCCATGCTCAGAAAAGAGCTGGCATCAAGGAGACAAGGATATGATGGGTGAATCTGTAGGGTCTGTGACACCCCTGAGATCCTCCTATCAAAGATCAGATCTCTTTCCATATTATTCAACAACATTTTGCTCATAGCACTTTCTTTCCCCACACGCGTGTCAACTTTCCTCTGTGCTAAATTTCTCAGAGATAGTATTTCTGATAATATATTCTGGGATAAGTCCCTAACAGAAAGGTAAGTCGAGCCCTCTCCTTGGTGACTCAATAGCAGTCATGGGCCCTGGACCTCCAGGTTGCACGGCAGTAGTGAGGTTCTAATTGGAAGTCAAAGGCATGCTGATGCTGGCTGGCATGGCTCACAAGAACAAAAGACTAGAGTCTTAAGAATTTTGCAAACTGGTTAATCACATGTTTATAGCTTGAAATCAGCCATATGTGAGTATTAAAACCATAGAGATTAGCCAGCAGTATACACCAGTCTTTTCCTTCTGTGAGGCTGGTTGTTATCTATTTACTAGCACACATTGCTAAGGATGATCCTTCTGGATTGCAGGGAACAGATTTGACCAAATAGTTCCTTTAACAAAAACAAGACACAGCTTGTGAAAGGCAACAGAGAACAGTATCCTCCTTGATCCTGAGCAAGGATGAAAGTCCTCACAGGCTCCGTGCTCAACAACTCCTTGAAGCAGGACCGGCAAACTTTGTAAAGAGCCATACAGTTAATCTTTTCAGCTTTGCAGGCCATCCTGTCACTGTCGCTACTGTTCAGTTCTGCCTTTGTAGCGCAAAAACAACCAAGGACGGTACGTAAATGTTGGGGGTGGCAGTCTTCCAGCAGAATTTGTTTATGGGCACTGAAATTTGAATTTCATATCATTTTCATGTGTCTCAAAACATTCTTCTTTTGATCTCTTTTCAGTCACTTATAAGTGTAAAATCTACTCTCAGGTCACCATCTACCCAAAATCAGGCTGGATCTGGCCCGTGGGCCCAGTTATACAAAGTATAGCACCTGGGGCTATACTCTGCCTTGAAGTATCATCTTGTATGATACTGAATTGTATTGAAGAAGGAAAAGACATCAGCGTGTCTCAATGAATAGAAATAACAACTTTTAATTTTTTTTTATTTTTTTGGCTGTGCCAGGTCTTCACTGCAGCTCAGGGCTCTTCATTGCTGCACACAGTCTTTCTCTAGTTCTCTTTCTCGAGCAGGGGCTACTCTCTAGTTGAGGTGTGTGGGTTTATTGTGGCGGCTTCTCTTGTTGTGGAGCCTGGGCTTTAGGTGTTCGGGCTTCAGTAGTTGTAGCTCATGGGGTCTGGAGTGTGGCCTGACTAATTGAGGTGCCCGGGCTTAGCTGCCCCTCATCATGTGGGATCTAGTTGCCTGATTGTGGGTTGAACCCGTGTCCTCTGCACTGGCAGACAAATTCTTAACCACTGGAACACCAAGGAAGTCCCAACAACTCTCATTATCAACTAGTGTATGTACCAAGTGCTGTCCTAGGAAATCTATATACTTTCACTCACTTAATCCTTGATATGATCAAAAAATAAATACTATTATTGAGGCTCAGCGAAGAAAAATACCATGACATAAGTCCCACAGTGGGAACATGGCAGAGCTGGCTGAGGTTTAGACTCAATTTTTTACCTCATTTGAAACTTGTAATTTTACCTATACCACCCCTGTTTGGAATCCGGGGTCTCACCACTAGCTCATAGATCTTCCCTCCTTCACACGGTCATTTGTAGCTACTTCCGCTTTCCTTCTTTCGTCTCCATTCACAGGACCTAGAAGCCATCTGGCAAACTTACTTCAGAAGAATAAGAAGATGGGCAAAATCACTTGCAAGTGACTTTTTTCAAGAACTACATAAGATATGAAAGTAGATTGAATAGCATTTGCAATGTGTTTCTAAAACATTAGGCTAAAAAGAGGCCTCTGGGTCACACGAGGATGAAGCAGAGTCACTGGCTGGACCTCATCCTTGACTGACAAAAGGACCAGCTCATGTCTCAGGGGCTGGGAGGACAATGCTTCACACCATTTCAAAGAATAAGACAAAGAAAATGAATTCTTGAGAGGACAGTGACTCCTGGAGGGAAAAAAAATTATTTGGGAGCTGTATATGTATTTGTGTGTGTGTATTTATGGAAATAATATTCACAAATAAGAAAAAAATGTAAATTACAAGGTTAAATTATTCCTAGGAGATTAAATATCATAATTTCTGTAATTATCTTACCACTACTTTAGTTAAAAAAAAATCAGATGAAGTTAATTTAAAATGTTAATATTTTTAGATCTAAATGAAATGTTTCACTATAACACAATTTTTAAAATGCATAAAATGAATAATATGACTGAATAAAAGATAGATTTTTATGTAGAACATAAACAACTGTTTAGCTGGAGTTCTAAGGTAAATCAGAGGGATGGTGACCTGAGTCCAATTGAGTGTTGTCCTGACAATGATTTTCCAGTTTAGGTCAGTTCTAACCACAGATGATCTTTCACTTGGACATTAATTTTAGTCAGCTTTGAAATAAGCCCAATCTATCTTTGCCAATAAAACTCAGAAATGCAGGCACACAGTTAAAGTGAACCTTTGGTTCAACCCTGAAGACCAGGATAAACATTCACTGGTTTATGGAGAAAGTTGATTTGTCTCCTTAGGAAGCCAACTCTTTAGATAATAAAATGCCATGCCTGCTTAACCTTGAAAAAGGTCAAGCTACTGGTGATGAAATCCAGGCTTCAAAAAAAAGAACGAGATCTCAGAATGGAAATGATCAAGGTGACAGATGGTATCTAGTGCTGCTGAGGATTTGGGGAAACAGGCACACGCATGTACTTTTGATGGCAGTGTAAACTGGTGCAGCCTTCCTAGGGGAAAACTTGACAGCATGTAGAAGAGCCTTTTTTCAAAAGTCTTTGACTTAGAAGTTCCACCCCTAGAAATTTGCCCTAAGCCAATAGTTGAATAAATGTGTTAGGATGAACAAGCAGGATGTTAATTTATATTTATGGTACTGATAAATTCAAAATGACCCAAATGTAATCAAAATAAATTTAGTTAAATGAAACCATGAAGCCATTAACTAGAATGATTTGGCTATATGTTTATAGACATGAAAATACAGATGTTTATATATTGCTAAGTGGGAAAAAGTGTCCTCTGATTCTATTCACTTTGCTATCCACCTAAGACTAACACAGCACTGTAAATCAACTATACATCCATGAAAATTAAAGATAAAATAAAAGTTAATTCTGAGCCTGTGCTTTTCATGACATCCGCTATTTGGTCCTCTAACACAGGCTTCTCAGAGGTTGAGATATTCAAGCAATTTCCATTTTTCTAGGGTCTTAGCATGAAGTGAATTGAAAGTTGCTCAGTCGTGTCCGACTCTTTGTGACCCCATGGTCCATGGAATTCTCCAGGACAGAATACTGGAGTGGGTAAGTTGTTCCCTTTTCCAGGGGCTCTTCCCAATCCAGGGACTGAACCTAGGTCTCCTGCCTTGCAGGTGGATTCTTTACCAGCTGGGCCACAAGGGAAATCCAAGAACACTGGAGTGGGTAGCCTATCCCTTCTTCAGCAGATCTTCCTGACCCAGGAATTGAACTAGGGTCTCCTTCATAGCAGGCAGATTCTTTACCAAAGGAGCTATCAGGGAACCTCTTAGCATATATGTGTATATATATTCACACAAATTTAATTTGTAGAGTACCACAGATTGTGTAGGCCTATAATAGGCCACAGGTTTAAAGTGGTATGATGAAGCTCTTTGTCCCAACCCTTTCAGGCTATCTCTAGGCCTGACTGTATGCTCCTTTGGAGATATCAGAAATCAAAATATCCAAAGTCAAAATTTGAGACCTTTTGGCACATATGCCTTGAGTCATATGGGCCTCCTGACACTCTTATAAGAGGCTCTCCCTCTGTCCCAAGCTGGACTACTTCAGTACAACAGCATACTCCATTCTATCCAGCCCCTACTTTTTCCTCATTCTGGTTTTTCTAGGCTGTAACCTGAGTCTCTTGGCCTACAGCTCCCAAAATATATTCTCCTCAGAGTACCTCCACCTAGTGGCTTTTACATTGGAGAATCTGGCCTCTTTCAACCCCCGTGTGAGAAGCGTGACTGCCAGCAGCAGCATAGAAAGGGCCCAACACCACAGCATGGTCTCTCTGTGGTTTCTCTGTTGCCTGAAGAACGCAAAGTTCTAGAAAGAGTGATTTGGGAGCTTGGCAAGACGACGAAGTCACTGATGGGGGAACCACAGTGCTAGGAGTAGACCAAGGAGCATTAGACACCTGCCTGTGTTCAGAGAGGGCAGATGTGCAGCGCTGGAGCCAGTGACGGCTGCGCAGTGCTGGAGCGGCCATGAGGAGATACCCCATGTCCAAGGTCAGAGAAACCCCAGTAAGATGGCAGGCACTGGAGCAGCTGTGAGGAGATACCCCATGCCCTGCCCAAAGGCAAAGGAGAAGCCCCAGCAAGATGGTAGGAGGGGCAGATTTACATGTAGAATCAAACCCCATTCCTGCCAGAGACACTCAGAGGGCTCAAAGAAATCTTGTGTGCACCAGAACCCAGGGACACCACAGAGACTGAGACAGAGCTGTGTTTGAGCGTCTCCTGTGGAGATATGGGTCAGCAGTGGACTGCCACAGGGACTGCCGGGGTCCAGCCCCAGCTGATCCAGGGTATTTGAAGGAGAGACGGCATCAACGACCTATTTATTTAAATATTCATCAAAGATATAAAGAGTAATAGAATGAGGATAGCTCAGTGAAGAAATTCAGTGGAGAAAAGCGGCTGAAATAAGGATAGCTCAGTGAGGAAATTCAGTGGAGAAAAGAGGCTGAAATAAGGATAGCTCAGTAGGAAAATTCAGTGAAGAAAAGAGGCTGAATAATTCAGCCAGAAGGTAAGAGAAAGAACGACATGGGGAGACCAAGTTTCTGTGAACAAGGCCCGCACTTTATTTTCCAAAGTAGTTTTTATACCTTAAGTTATGCATAGAGGATAATGGGGGAAGGGGTAGTCATGCAGTAAGCCAGGCTTTCTTCCTGCAAACTTATCATATGCAAAAGTTTAGGTGATTTACATCATCTTCTGGCCCGGAGGCCTGTTAACATTTTAAAAAACTTATTTTTCTCTAAAGGTGATTATTCTAAAGTCAGGCGCCAGCCTCCAAAAAGCATTGGATAGAGTTGCATTCCTATAGGGCAAAGGTTTGGTGGGCTCAATCAAGAAAAGAATTAACTCAAGGGACCAAGGTTACAAACATTGAGGCTACTACTTACATTTCTATAAACCCATTATATCAATCAATACACTGCCAAGGACACAGTAGGTAAGGGGTATGGAGACTTAGCAGCAAACATTGGCCCAATAAGTGAAAAACCCTTCACCAATACAATTTCTAATCAATCTTTTAACTACTCAAAGGACTCTGTGTTTAGACAGTTTAGAACATCTCCCACCTCTCACAGTTGGGAGGCTCTGAACAATCACATGTGGCCGGAAAAACCTATTCAGGCAGGCTAGAGGATTTCCAAAGGAGTTTGTAGGTTGAAACACTGTCACACCCAGGAATTATTAACAGGAGCTGTAAGCTAACTCTTTTTTCAGAGAGAGGTAGTGGGGGACAGCCCCCTGTAAAGTCAGAGGTGTAGGTGACAGCACAAAGCAGAAAGTAGGCAGACTCTGGTTTGGGGGGTAGATGCTCGAGAATTTCCAGGGGGACTCCTGAGGCTCGATCCCGCCTTTGCGTATGCCGAGCCTCCTTCCTCATGACCTTTGCCACGGGCGGAGTTCCTCACGCTGGCTCCCAGCAGTGATAGAATTCCAGTTGAGCTATTCCAGATCCTGAAAGATGATGCTGTGGAAAGTGCTGCACTCAATATGCAATATGCACTCAATATGCAATACGCCGGCTCCCGGCAAGGGACAGGGGCTCTGGGTACAGCAGACTTGAGTATGGCATAAGCCCTCTTAGAGGAGGTCACCATTAACCCCACCATAGAGCTGCCAGAACTTATACAGGACTGGGAAATAGACTCTTGGAGGGCACAAACAGAATTTTGTGTGCACCAGGACCCAGGAGAAAGGAGCAGTGGCCCCACAAGAGACTGACCCAGACTTTCCTGTGAGTGTCCAGGAGTCTCTGGTGGAGGCGTGGGTCGGTGGTGGCCTGCTGCAGGGTTAGGGGTACTGAGTGTAGCAGTACATGCATAGGATCTTTTGAAGGAGGTCGCCATTATCTTCATTACCTCCACCATAGTTTGGCCCCAAGTAAATAACAGGGAAGGAACACAGCTCCACCTATCAACAGAAATTTGGATTAAAGATTTACTGAGCATGGCCCCACCCATCAGAACAAGAATGGTTTCCCCTTCAGTCAGTCTCTCCCATCAGGAAGCTTCCATAAGCCTCTTATCCTTCTTCAGAGGGCAGACAGACTGAAAACCACAATCACAGAAAACTAACCAATCTAATCACGTGGACCACAGCCGTGTCTAACTCAAGGTAACTATGAGCTGTGTAGGGCCACCCAAGATGGATGGGTCATGGTGGAGAATTCTGACAAAACTGTTCCAAACAGTATGAAAAGGCAAAAAGACAGGACACTGAAAGATGAACTCCCGAGGCTGGTAGGTATCCAATATGCTACTGGAGATCAGTGGAGAAATAACTCCAAAAAGAACGAAAAGACAGAGTCAAAGCAAAAACAATACCCAGCAGTGGATGTGACTGGTGATGGAAGCAAGGTCAGATGCTATAAAGAGCAATGTTGCATAGGAACCTGGCATGTTAGATCCATGAATCAAGGCAAATTGGAAGTGCTCAAACTTGGGAGATGGCAAGAGTGAACATCGACATTTTAGGAATCAGCGAACTAAAATGGACTGGAATGGGTGAATTTACCTCAGATGACCATTATATCTATTACTGTGGTCAAGAATCCCTTAAAAGAAATCGAGCAGCCATCATAGTCAACAAAAGAGTCCAAAATGCAATACTTGGATACAATCTCAAAAATGACAGAATGATCTCTGTTTGTTTCCAAGGCAACCATTCAATAGCATGGTAATCCAAGTCTATGCCCTGACCAGCAATGCTGAAGGAGCTGAAGTTGAACAGATCTATGAAGACCTACAAGACCTTCTAGAACTAACACCCAAAAAAGATATCCTTTTCATTATAAGGGACTGAATGCAAAAGTAGGAAGTCAAGCAATACCTTGAGTAACAGCCAAATTTGGCCTTGGAGTACAGAATGAAGCAGGGCAAAGGCTAATAGAGTTTTGCCAAGAAAGCACCCTCTTCCAACAAGACATAGAAGAGAAGACTCTGCACATGGACATCACCAGATGGTCAACACCGAAATCAGATTGATTATATTCTTCGCAGCCAAAGATGGAGAAGCTCTATACAGTCAGCAAAAACAAGACTGGGAGCTGACTGTGGCTCAGATCGTGAATTCCTTATTGCCAAATTCAGACTTAAATTGAAGAAAGCAGGGAAAACCACTTGACCATTCAGGTATGACCTAAATCAAATCCCTTACAATTATACAGTAGAAGTGAGAAATAGATTCAAGGGATTAGATCTGATAGAGTGCCTGATGAGCTATGGATGGAGATTCATGACATTGTACAGGAGACAGGGAGCAAGACCATCCCCAAGAAAAAGAAATTCAAAAAAGAAAAATGACTGAGGAGACCTTACAAATAGCTGTGCAAAAAGAGAAGCGAAAGGGAAAGATATACCCATTTGAATGCAGATTTCCAAAGAAGAGCAAGGAGAGATAAGAAAGCCTTCCTCAGTAATCAATGTAAAGAAATAGAGGAAAACAAAAGAATGGGAAAGACTAGAGATCTCTTCAAGAAAATTAGAGATACCAAGGAAACATTTCATGCAAAGATGGGCTCAATAAAGGACAGAAATGGTATGGACCTAACAAAACAGAAGATATTAAAAAGAGATGGCAAGAACACAGAGTAGAACTATATAGAAAAGATCTTCACGACCCAGATAATCACGATGGTGTGATCACTCACCTAGAGCCAGACATCCTGGAATGCGAAGTCAAGAGGGCCTTAGGAAGCATCACTACAAGCAAAGCTAGAGGAGGTGATGGAATTCTAGTTGATTTATTTCAAATCTTGAAAGATGATGCTGTGAAAGTGCTACACTCAATATGCCAGCAAATTTGGAAAACTCAGCAGTGGTCACAGGACTGGAAAAGGTCAGTTTTCATTCCAATCCCAAAGAAAGGCAATGCCAAAGAATACTCAAACTACTGCACAATTGCACTCATCTCACACGCTAGTTAAGTAATGCTCAAAATTCTGCAAGCCAGGTTTCAAGAATTTATGAACCATAAACTTGCAGATATTCAAGCTGGTTTTAGAAAAGGCAGAGGAACCAGAGACCAAACTGCCAACATCTGCTGGATCATCGAAAAAGCAAGAGAGTTCCAGAAAACATCTATTTCTGCTTTATTGACTATGCCAAAGCCTTTGACTGTGTGGATCACAACAAACGGTGGAAAATTCTGAAAGAGATGGGAATACCAGACCACCTGACCTGCCTCTTGAGAAATCTGTATTCAGGTCAGGAAGCAACAGTTAAAACTGGACATGGAACCACAGACTGTTTTCAAATCGGGAAAGGAGTACGTCAAGGCTGTATATTGTCATCCTGCTTATTTAACTTATATGCAGAGTACATCATGAGAAACATTGGGCTGGATGAGGCACAAGGTGAAATCAAGATTGCCAGGAGAAATATCAATAACCTTAGATATGCAAATGACACCACCCTTATGGCAGAAAGTGAAGAAGAACTAAAGAGCCTCTTGATGAAAGTGAAAGAGGAGAGTGAAAAAGTTGGCTTAAAGCTCAACATTCAGAAAACTCAGATCATGGCATCCCCTCCCATCACTTCATGGCAAATAGATGGGGAAATAATAGAAACAGTGAAACACCATTTTGGGGGAGCTCCAAAATCACTGCAGATGGTGACTGCAGCCATGAAATTAAAAGGTGCTTGGTCCATGGAAGAAAAGTTATGACCAACCTAGACAGTATATTAAAAAGCAGAAACATTACTTTGCCAACAAAGGTTTGTCTAGTCAAGACTATGGTTTTTCCAGTAGCCATGTATGGGTGTGAAAGTTGGACTATAAAGAAAGCTGAATGCCGAAGAATTGATGCTTTTGAACTGTGGTGTTGGAGAAGACTCTTGTGAGTCCCATGGACTGCAAGGAGATCCAACCAGTCCATCCTAAAAGAAATCAGTCCTGAATATTCATTGGACGGACTCATGTTGAAGCTGAAACTCTAATATTTTAGCCACCTGATGCAAAGAACTGACTCATTTGAAGAGATCCTGATGCTGGGAAAGATTGAAGGAGGGTGGAGAAGGGGTCGACAGAGGATCAGATGATATCAGTGACTCAATGGACATGAGTTTGAGTAAGCTCCAGGAGTTGGTGATGGATGGGGAAGCCTGGCATGCTGCAGTCCGTGGGTTCGCAAAGAGTCGGACATGACTGAGGGACTGAACTGAACTGAATTGAACTGTGTTCAGAGAAACATATAGATACAGATATAGACCAAGACCACAGCTGCCTTAACGTTGCAGCAAGCTCCAAACTAAAAGCAGTTTTTTCAACTCTTCTGCATAACTAAGAGAGGAGGCCCTGCCCAGATGCCGCATTTGAATGATTGAATAGACAAGGCTTCCGCATTCTCAAGAAGACAGAAATGGATCACTCACATTGATTTTCTGGAGAGGAATCAAATAAGTCAACTCGATGACATTCCTTGTTTGCCACATCCCCTTGCGAGATGGAGAGAAGTAGACAGACACTGGGATCTCAGTGTGTTCATGCAGTTACCATGGGCAGCTGAGAAAGGGTGACCATCTTGGAAGAAGAAACAAACGTAAGATACTCCAAAGCACCTCTGTAAGCTACGCGAGCATCAGGAATGGACACAACAGACAGACAAATCTGGCAAGTGGTGCCAAAGACAGAACAAATGCTCTGGAAAACACTTTTTTTTTTGGTTGTTTACTTTTGAACATTCTGTTCAGTTATATCAAAAGCCCACACAAGGCCTCTCCCTTATTTTACTGACAAATTAATTTATATAATAGATTATATTATTAAATAATTATTACATAAACTAATTTCCATTTATTCCCACCACCACCATCATGCTTTCACCATAGGCAGTCATTTTAATGTGTTTAGGGTAGATGTTTTTATTTGTAGGTCTTTTTGCAAAACATAATGCTTTGCGTTCATGCATTTTTTTTTTTTTTTTTTTTGTGTATGTGGCTTTCTGATTTTAGTTCCCTGACCAGGTATCAAACCCATGCCCTCAGCAGTGAAAGTTGTGGGTCTTAACCACTGGACAACCAGAGAATCCCCCATCAATTTTTAAATTACAAAAGTGGTTA
Organism: Bos mutus; assembly: GCF_027580195.1. Taxonomy (NCBI): domain Eukaryota; kingdom Metazoa; phylum Chordata; class Mammalia; order Artiodactyla; family Bovidae; genus Bos; species Bos mutus. The sequence continues at coordinate 28,903,394 of NC_091621.1, read as the reverse complement.
TGTTAAACATCTCATTCTGTTTTCTACCTTGTCTGCTAAATCACTAAATATTAGCATGGCTATTTGTTGGTGTATTCCATATTGTTGTATGTATATCTATTGACGTGTACATACATCTAATCCATTTTTAACTTCCACCTCATGCCCAGTCATGTACATTCACAGCATTTTACCCATCTGCTTTCCCAGTGATAGACAGACACTCACAAACTATATTGCAATTAACACTATCGTACATGTTCTCTTGTGAACCTATGTGAGAATATCCCTGGCATATGTACCCAGGAGCTGTAGTATTGGAACACTGGATGTGTGTATACTTAGTTTGATTTAAATTCTGCAAGACTGCTTACCAGAATGGCTGCACCAATCTCTACTTGCATTAACATTGTGTAAAAATTCCTCTCTCCACATCCCCAGGGCAGGAATCATTTACAAGACGTAGGTCACGCTATGGAGCCTTTCCCTTTTAGATAATGGACCCTGTGTGTCTTGCTCCCAGACTAAAGGCCTGAGCACAGCACTTGAGGAACTCCTGGGAGTTGGTACTGAGAATACTCATTGCTCAGGCTCCCTGGATGAAACGTGTATTAATGAGCCTCACTGCTGTTCAGTCATTTTTTGAGTGCCTACTAAAAGCAAAGCTCCAAGATAATGTAGAAAATCTCATGGGGTCTGTGGCTTTTTCTGGATTGAGGAATTAGTGGGGAAGAATGACATTAATTCACATTCCTACAAGTAAATAACCACAAGCTTGCAGTGTTATGAATGAGAATGCCGTGGGGAAATTTACCTAAACAAGAGTGAAAGTACCACAATGGAGGGAGTTTTTAATACTGTATATTAGCTGCTAGAAGAGTGCCTGACTCTGGTTGCCCTCAATAAAAGACTAAAAGAATAGAAAGTCATGGTCGAGGTAAGACTTCCCCAAGAACGTGATGTTTGAACCAAGCCTTGGAAGGTGAGCATGGGTTAGTAAGGGCAAGACGGTGGTGCTTGAGATATGTTATATTTATAAGGTATGTAATAATAAGATGTATTCTTGTAATGATAATAGCTAACTACTGCTGAACATATTTGCAGAGCTCTTTACATAAATTCTTTTTTTTTATTTCATGTATTTATGTCGTAGGATTTTGTGCACACAAAAGCACTTAGAACAGTGCTTGACACGAAAACACTCAAAAAATGTTAGATATTATCACACAAGTATCCTCACTTCATAGATGAGGAAACTGGCATTTGGAGGGGTTAAGTAACTTACCCAAATTCCCGAATCTAATAAATAGCAGTACACACTAACAAGTAGATAGGATCACACCCAATCTCAGCTTCATAATTTCACCAAGGGTGGTGCTGACACGCAATGGGTCTCAAAATACCTACCAGCCTCTCTCACCACCCACCCCTCCATGGATCTTCCCACCTTCCTCCCACCCTCCCACTTTCCTCTCTTGAGTAGTAGTTAGCAATGAGGAGCTCCAGAAAGGTCCTCAAGAGTGGACAGAACTATTGGTGATAGCATGAGGCATCTAAGCATTCCTCTGTATACACACACACACAAACACAGAACTTACAGATATTTCTGACAGGTGGAAGACAGGCCATAAGTATTGTAAATGGTCCTAGACAGACACAATAAAATGTGTCCAACTTATTTGGCAGCAGTCTAAACCTATATGACAAATAGCGGTAGATTTTATAAACCTCGTTTAAAATTGGAGGTAATTTAAATTAGAAGGTATTAAGTCATTTCCTCACTGTTGCTTGAAGAAACAGGAAATTTTCATGATGGTGCCTGACAATTACTATTTAATTTTTTCGGGGATCCACAATTGTGCTGAATCCTAAATTCAGAATCTAGGTTGCTGAATTCCAGGTAGTCACTGGTATTTTGTTTTAAACAAAATAAACCCAAGGCATGAAGAAGTTCAAGTATTCTGGAGAGAGAATAAATGATTTGAAATAGACAAATGGAAACCTGAAACATTCTTTATTCTCTCTCTTTGTGTATTTTATTTTCCAAGGAAGATTTAGCTCAGATGGAGTAATCTGTTTTCTGAGAAAGTCAAAGAATTCTCTTGGGATCTCTTGAGGATCTGGTAGAAGGTACAGTGATTAAGTAACTCAGTCCAGATGAAGAGCCAAAAGTTTTCTATCTACCTTTCCCAGGCTCCTTTCTCTTGCTCTCCCCTCCCACAGTTCTTCACGTTTTTAACCCTACGATCTCTCCGAGCACATGAATTTTCAAGAAGCATACTCACCAGAGACAAAAAGGATTTATTTTACAAGGTAATCTAAATATCTTGGGGTTTCCACCAGGCACAGAAATGACTTCTGACAGTGTGGAAATGTGCAGACCCAGGGAAGGGGAAGAAATCCTCAGACCAATGAGGAGTGATTCCTGACAGATTTGTGGAGACCTCAACCATGTTCTCAGGAAAAGGGATACGACTGAGTCTCCAACAAAGATTCATAGCATAACCATGCTAAAGGAAAACTGCTGAAAACACACACACACAAACAAAATGGGAGGAAAGGAAATGGAGGGGAAAATGTAGATGACTTAGACTAGGTGCGTGCATGCCAAGTTGCCTTCAGACTCTGGGACCCTATGGACTGTGGCCCACCGAGCCCCTCAGTCCATGGGATTCTCCAGGCAAGAATACTGGAGTGGGTTGCCATTGCCTTCTCCAGAGGATCTTCCTGACCAAACAATTGAACCTGCCTCTCTTCTGTCTCCTGCCTTGGCAAGCAAGTTCTTTACCACTAGTACCACCTGGGAAGCCCCAGACGACTTGGATTAGGTGCAGTTTATATTAATGACATGCTAGGAAGGACTTAAAGGAATTGTATGACAAGCTGCAAAATAAAATCTAAAAATAAATCTGAAAGAAGATACAGAATGTATTTTTTCAGGGAAGGTTTACAAACTAAGGAGATTGTGTTTCCTCATGAATAGAGATGGATTTCCAGCTGGGAATGATTCTATAGAACAAATTATCAAGAAATCCTTCTCTGATTAGGACACTCCCTTTTCTCCTGAACTGGAACACCACATACAGTGAAAGGTGTTTGTGAGTGTGTGTGTGTGTGTGTGTGTGTGTGTGTGAACTGTTATCTACATAAATGTGTACTATGTGTCATATTGATTTTCTGGTAGTTCCTGGCAAAGCATCCTGGAAAATTCCAGACATGCTTTTCTGGAAGGTCACAATCAAGTATTTAGAAATCCAACTATATTTCAAACAATTCTTGGATTCTTTTTAAAATCAGGAAACAGCAACCCTCTATTACTTTTCTCCTCTTCTGGTAAGCACCATTCATTAAACTGCTAGTATTTTAAAAATTTGACCTAATCCTCAAAATACCTCAGGAGGAAATGTGACAAGTGTTACCACTACAATTCTCCAGAGATTAAAGAGAATGCACTTACCAGGCCAGTGGTGGAAGTGAACATAAACACCGGATTTCGTTACTCACAGTTTAGTGAGAAATCCGTGATACAAGATCATTTTCTTGCCTCCAGAATTCAGAAATAAACTGTGCTTCATTTAAACTTTAAAACTAAGTTTTCTTTAGCAAAAATAAAAAGAAACTATACTGTTAGAGGAATCAGAGATCAAATTGCCAACATCTGTTGGATCATAGAAAAAGCAAGAGAGTTCCAGAAAAACATCTACTTCTGCTTTATTGACTACGCCAAAGCCTTTGACAATGTGGATCACAAAAAACTGTGGAAAATTCTGAAAGAGATGGGAATACCAGACCACCTGACCTGCCTCCTGAGAAAGATGTATGCAGGTCAAGAAGTAACAGTTAGAACTGGACATGGAACAGCAGACTGCTTCCAAATCAGGACAGGAGTATGTCAAGGCTGTATATTGTCACCCTGCTTATTTAACATATATGCAAAGTACATCATGAGAAATGCTGGGCTGGAGGAAGCACAAGCTGGAATCAAAATTGCCAGGAAAAATATCAATAACCTCAGATATGCAGATGATACCATCCTTATGGCAGAAAGTGAAGAAGAACTAAAGAGCCTCTTGATGAAAGTGAAAGAAGAGAGTAAAAAAGTTGGCTTAAAGCTCAACATTCAGAAAACTAAGATCATGGCATCTGTTCCCATCACTTCATGGCAAATAATTGGGGAAACAATGGAAACAGTGAGAGACTTTATTTTGGGGGGCTCCAAAATCACTACAGATGGTGACTGCAGCCATGAAATTTTAGAAGACGCTTGGTCCTTGAAAGAAAAGTTATGACCAACCTAGACAGCATATTAAAAAGCAGAGACAAAGGTCTAGTCAAAGCTATGGTTTTTCCAGTAGTCTCATGTATGGATGTGAGAGTTAGACTATAAAGAAAGCTGAGCGCCAAAGAGTTGATACTTTTGAACTGTGGTGTTGGAAAAGACTCTTGAAAGTCCCTTGGACTGCAAGGAGATCCAACCAGTCCATCCTAAAGGAAATCAGTCCTAAATATTCATTGGAAGGACTGATGCTGAAGCTGAAACTCCAATACTTTTGCCACCTGATGCGAAGAACTGACTCACTGGAAAAGACCCTGATGCTGGGAAAGATTGAAGGCGGGAGGATAAGGGGATGACAGAGGATGAGACGGTTGGATGGCATCACAGACGTGATGGACGTGAGTTTGAGCAAGTTCCAGGGGTTGGTGATGGACAGGGAAGCCTGGCGGGCTGCAGTCCACGGGGTCACAAAAAGTGGAACAGGGCTGAGTGACTAAACTGAACTGATACTGTTAGATTCCTTTTTGCACACAGCACCAAATTATTCAGTCAATTCAATGAAGAAAAAAGACAAAATCTCATTCAGTTGGCATTAAATAAGTAAAAATAACCTAAATTTGGGTCAGTTATGAGACAAAAAGTGCTTCTTCCACCTGAATACTCTTCTTCTTTCCCTTCTTGCCCGTCTATGTTATTTGCTATAGAAATGGGTGTTACTTCTATCCCCATGTTACAGATGAGGAAATTGCCTTGAGAGTGTTGAGTAAATTGTGCAATGTCACAGGCCAGTAAATATGGAAGAACAGTGTCCACACCCAAGGCTGTGCAAAGCTCAGGTCTCTTTCATAGGCTCACAAACTGACCATCTGCTACCTCTTTCTTATAATTAAACTGTTCATCAAAGTCTGACCCCTTCCAGGCTTATCTGTGCTTCAGTAAGGACTTTTTTAGAATGTACACTCCATCAGGGTAAGGACTTGGTTTATTTTGTTCATAACTACAGGTTAGCAGTAGTAGATGCTCTGCAGTTAGTGAAACCCTCTCGGAAGAGCTCCACACTTGGGGTTAATGCTCTGTAGTCACCATCTTGAAATCCTTAATAATTTAACCTTTGAATTTTTGTTTTATGGATGATGACATCTGATGGGACAATGAAACTTGGGCAGGGCACTTGGAGTCTCAGCTCAGCTCATGTGGCGTGGCAGCCTTGAAAGACTGTGTGAAAAGTATTCAGAGGCCAGGCCAGAGAGGGCCAGGCTTCACATGCCTGAGTGTGAGTAGATATGTGAAAGCAGTCACATGTGAACCAGTGGGAATCATTGGAAACAGGTCAAAACTAGAAAATGGCATGTGGATTTCTAAAAGCAATCAAACTGACCCTTAAAAACTCTGTTGGCTAAATAATAACTATCTACAAGTAAACTTGTCCATTGAAGCCACAGTTCTCATGTGGGAGACATCACCTAGATGTCCTTAAAGTGGCCTATTCTAGCTCTGATTGTCAAGAAATTCGGGGGTATAGAGTATTTTCTTAATTCTAACCACATTCTATTGGTCTGGACTCAGTCACAAGGTGCTACTTAACTGCAGAGGAATTTGGCAGCTCACATGAACTTTTCCTTCTAGCAAGATCCTTTCTGAAATTCAGATGGGCATGAGATTTAAATACAGGCAACAGTCAGTGAATGGTCTGTTTTTGAGTCTATTGCCTATGTTTGAAATTTGTTCTACCCTAAGTTTAAATCCTGCAATGCAACTTTACGAGCTGTATAACTTTAGGCAACTTATTTAACCTTCCATCAGCTCGTTTCCATCTACCCATATGCCAAGAAAAAAAAAAAAAAAAAAAAGAAAGCAGGGATCTTGCTGCTGCATTGGGATAGTCTTTGCTATTACAGTAAAGATTGTGTAACTTTTTTTTTGTATATATGATGACTGGCACCTAGGAAGTATTCTGTAAATATTTTCCAAATTAGGAAAATAAATGAAGTGGTGTTAATTACATTCCTGTAGCAAAACAAAAGTTCTGATCTAAATATATTTAAATTGAGAGGACATGCTAAAAATAAAATAAGCTACAAGGGTATATTGTACAAGTGGGGAACATAACTGATGTTTTATAACTATAAGCAGAGTATAACCTTTAAAAATAGTGAACCACTATATTGTACACTCGTAACATATAATATTGTGCATAAACTATACTGCAATAAGAAAAAATAAAACGAGAGGTGGTGTTGTTTACAGAAAATGAGAATTCAAGGAGTTGACTGGAACTGTTGATTTGTGTTTGTTCTCTGACCCAGCAACTAAGTGGAAGATGTGTGTACAAAGTCAATCTTCTCTACCTCATTTACTTTTCCTCTTTTAGTGAATTGCTTTTCTCTGTATTAGATTCCTTTCTGTTTGTGTTTGTCCATTCTCCAAAGAATATGCCAAAGGTTTTCCAAATTTTGATCCTGCCCTTTTTGTGGTGTCATCAGTTGTCTTAAAAACACTTCTACTCTGCAAGATATTAATGGCTCAGCAGAGCATAATAAACTTCAGCTTGGATTTAGGACAAAACAAATGTCAAACGGATATAAACTTCAGTGACACATCTTTCATAAAATAAGCAGTCCCCTAAACAGGAAGAATACAAATGCAGTGCCCTTTATCCTAGTGGCAGACATTTACCTTAATCTATATATACTCGAGTGTGCCAGAATTATTCCCTTTGCATTTTCTCATTTCCTTTAAATCATTTTTATTTTTTCCTCTAAGTGTTCATTCTACTGTCTGGTGTGAAGTTTCATTTTAGACTTTATTGAAGCCTCAAACTGCTTCTGAGATAAAACCAGAAAGCAGGAGAATTCTTAGGACTCAGAACTGGGAGAGGGTCCTCTAATGTCTAGTTTATCCCAGTTTCCTCCTGAGTTCCTCATTGCTCAAACCAAAGTCCAGACGCTGTCGGCTTCGCTGTCATGTCTGTGCATAGGGCATCTTTGCCTGTGCTCAATGCCTCAGTGGTCCAGCCTTCCAGAGACCCCGTGTGGTCAACCCATATGGAGATTTGTCTATGTAGAGGTGTTCAGGGAGTTGAGGTTGGGAGTTGCTGGTAGTAAGGAGTACAATAAATGACTGCTAGTAAGATTTGGTGTCACTGCCTTGATTAGTTCTAAGGTACCATCAGTTTTATCCAGATTGTTTTTGCAATCTCAACATAGTAACTGTACAGGCAGACATCAGCTAAATTAATCTTGCCAAGGAGTTCTTTAGACAAACTCTATAGCTCCTAAGAATCTAAGTTCACACCGTGGTGAGAAGAAGTCTCAGTATAAACTATACAGTGTCAAAGCAGGGAAAACCAATGCCCACTGGGATGGGGTCAGCACAAGCCCAGCATGAGCAAGGAGCCTAAAGAACCTTTAACCTGGAACTTCCCTGATGCACCAGTAGTTAAGAATCCACTTGCAATGCAGGGGTCAGGTACAGCAACTCAGACCTGATGCAACCAAGTGATTAAATAAATAAATAAAAAAGAACCTTTTACCCAACACCTAAACTTGGATTCCATGAGTTCAATACTCCCACTTGCCTTTCTGCTTCATTTCACTCATTTGTCACAAGAATTACAATTATCCAGTTATATGACGTTACTGTTACCTAATCTAATTATGGTTGTCAGCTCTAAACACAAAAGTAGTAGGAACAGACTTCAGAATCTCAGACATTACTTTCTTCACCCACAAAATAAATGTGGCCAATTCATAAAGAGTCAAAACTACTTTTCACAAGGATGTTGGCTTTCAACCATTACCAAATGTTGTTGTGTAAAAAGCTCACTAAAATTGGATTTCACACCCTGGATCACTTAGTAGTAACAATAAGAACAACAGTACAATATATATAGCAAAGCAACTATACACAAGCCAATGTGGTAATCATCACAGCTCAGAGGAATAAGGATAAAATAGGGCTTCCCTGTGGCACAGTGGATGGGAATCTGCCTGCCAGTTCAGGGGACATCGGTTTGATCCCTGGTCCAGGAAGATTCCACCAGCCACACAGCAACTAAGCTCATGGGCCACAACTACTGATCATGTGCTGTGGAGTCTACACCCTGCAGCTACTGGGCTCGCGTGTTGAACAACTGAAGCCTGTGCGCCTGGAGCCTGTGCATTGCAGCGAAGAGTAGCTCCCACTTGCTGCAACCAAAGAAAATCTGCACACAGCAACAAAAACCCAGCTCAACCAAAACATTAATTAATTTTTTAAAAAATTATCAAATGAAAAGATAAAATAGCTTATTATTAATCCCGTTTTGTTGGAGGGGACCCTGAGAAATTATGTAATTTGTCCAATGTCACATATTTATTGGGCTTCCCTGGTGGCTCAGATGGTAAAGAATCTGTCTCCTGTTTTGGGGACCAAAACCCAGCTTTCAGTCCTTATTGTTCTCTGTTCATATGCATTTTGAATGTACTAAATGATATTGTTTTTATTTTCCCATTAGCTCAAGGACAACATCTTAGTAGAACATCTGCGTTTAATATTCTTTCCACAAACTCTTCAGAGTCTATTCATTAGAATACAGGTTTTTTTGTCAACAGTTAACCCTTTGGACTGCCTCTCAGGAAAGCAAAGGCAAGCCAGAGGAATTGCTCTCTCTGTGGGATTTCCCAGGTAAGACTACTGGAATGGGTTGCCATTTTCTTCTCCAGGGATCTTCCCAACCCAGGGATCAAACCCAGGTCTCCCACACTGCAAGCAGATTCTTTACCATCTGAGCCACCAGGGAAACCCATTTCTTTTTTGGCTTTTTTTCAGCCCCTTGGTCTGCCTCTCAGGAAAGCAAAGGCAAGTTGGTACAGATTTGGAACTGACATTTTTTAGTAGCTAGGGAACAGAAATTACTTGGGATTTCTGCAGAATGAATCAATTGCAGTCAAGATAGACCACTGGTGCAAACTTCATCTATCTTTAAGCACCGGCCATTTTCAGAAAACAGAAAGGAGAAGAAGTCAGTTACTGAGATGCTATGTTTATGCCATAACCTTGATCACACATCAACAAGATAGACAAAGCTCAGCAAGTCCAGGATTCTAACCAGTTTTTAGGGCCTAACAAAGACCTGGAGTCTGAGCATAGTGGGAAGACCAAGGGAATATGTCTTTTGATGGAGAATGTGGGTGGAGGGCAATGCAAGGGTCATAGGTAAGTCTACAAACAGGCCTTGTTCAAGGAATAGGACAGCAAGATGGGGTGCATCATAAGAAAATGGCTTAAGCCAAGATCTCTGTCTTTAGCCCCTTACAGTCTATTAAGGAACATACGGCACAGGAAGCAGGTGTTACAGCCAGGACTGCAACATAAGCAATCTAGCTTCAGAGGTCCCTGGCACTTAATGGCCCATGGCATTGGCAAGGGCATTAAGAGAAGTGCTAATTGAGTACTACTCAGGAACAGAAAGAGGGAGAGAGGCAGGCTTAGGCCATTCTGCCTGGAAGGAATAAGGAAGGCTTCACAGAGAGTGAGATTGATCTGAGCTTGGATACTGAAGAAAATTTTGATCGATAGAGAATAGAATGTGAATAATGAAAACAGCCCACCTAAAATAGTTTAGGCAAAACAAAAGTGTTTTGGCTTGCATGTCTGAAAAATCTAGAGATAGTTTTGGCTTTGAGCTTAGCTTGATCAAACTTTCTAATAGTATTGTAGAGGAGGAAAAGAAAGCTTTTTCCTCTACTTCCTTAGGTTCTCCAGCTGGAGCCAACAAATTGGACTGAAGCACACATGCGCGCATGCACACACACACACACAAAGATTAACAAGAGAAAAACAGAGTTTATTAATATGTGCAGTGTGCTTATAGTTGGTGAAACTCAGTGATGGGTAACTCAAAGGGGTGATTAGAACTTGAGGCTTATAGAGCATCTTAACAAAGAACAATGCATCTGTAGAGACGTGACAAGAAAATGGAAAAGGTTTTAGACTTCCAAGGGCAGCAAACTCTTGGAAGGTAAATATAGGGAAACTAATGGAGGAAGGTTTGTTTGTGCACGTCCATCTCGATGCCAAGTTTCCATCTCCTTCATGGCCGTCAAACTTCCCCCAAAGAGATTTATGGCAGCTTTGTTTCTTAGCAGTTTCTGCCTTTAGTCAGAGAAGGTTTCTTTCAGCATGTGTTGACTCTCATTTTCCTCCAACTCAAAATAACCCTGATACCAAAATGGCATATCTGAAGATGGCATATTTTGATACCCCACTGTATCTTCGGGACCTGGTTTCTCACTCTGTCTCAATTTTGCTTTGGCCATCTTGACCCCACCCTCAGGGAACCCTCTTCTCCTAGTAGTAAGATGGCTGCTGCAGACCAATGGCTGGGCAGACTGTCTCCAGGACTGCATTCTTAATCACTGCACCAGACTTCCTCTTATGTAAAGGAGCCTAAACTATCCTGAGAAGAGAAGGTTTGGTGTGGAAATAATAAATCAATTGCCTATATGTTTCTGTACCCTAACATTCAGTTCAGTTCACTCGCTCAGTTGTGTCCGACTCTGCCACCCCATGGACTGCAGCATGCCAGGTTTCACTATCCCTCACCAGTGCTCGAAGTTTGCTCAAACTTAAGTCCGTTGAGTCAGTGATGCCATCCAACCATCTCATCCTCTGTTGTCCCCTTCTCCTCCTGCCTTCAATCTTTCCCAGCATCAGGGTCTTTTCTAGTGAGTCAGTTCTTCACATTAAGTGGCCAAAGTATTGGAGCTTCAGCTTCAGCATCAGTCCTTCCTATGAATATTTAGGACCGATTTCCTTTAGGATGGACTGGTTGGATCTCCTTGCAGTCCAACAGACTCTCAAGAATCTTCTCCAACACCTCAGTTCAAAAGCATCAATTCTTTGGCACTCAGCTATCTTTATAGTCCAACTCTCACATCCATACATGACTACTGGAATAACCATAGCTTTCACTAGACAGGCTGTCTAGGTTGGTCATAGCTTTTCTTCCAAGGAGCAAGTGTATTTTAATTTCACGGCTGCAGTCACCATCTGCAGTGATTTTGGAGCCCAAGAAAATAAAGTTTGTCACTGCTTCCATTGTTTCCCCATCTATTTGCCTAGAAGTGATGGGACCAGATGCCATGATCTTAGTTTTTTGAATGTTGAATTTTTAAGTCAGCTTTTTCACTCTTCTCTTTCACTTTTATCAAGAGGCTCTTTAGTTCCTCTTCACTTTCTGCATAAGGGTGGTGTCATCTGCATATCTGAGGTTATTGATATTTCCCCCGGCAATCTTGATTTTAGCTTGTGCTTCATCCAGCCTGACATTTTGCATGATGTACTCTGCGTAGAAGTTAAATAAGCAGGGTGACAATATACAGCCCTGACGTACTCCTTTTCCTATTAGGAACCAGTCTGTTGTTCCGTGTCCAGTTCTAACTGTTGCTTCCTGACCTGCATACAGATTTCTCAAGAGGCAGGTCAGGTGGTCGGGTATTCCTATCTCTTTCAGAATTTTCCACAGTTTATTGTGATCCACACAGCCAAAGGCTTTGGCATAGTCAACAAAGCAGAAATAGATGTTCTTCTGGAACTCTCTTGCTTTTTCCATGATCCAGAGGATGTTGGCAATTTGATCTCTGGTTCCTCTGCCTTTTCTAAAACCAGCTTGAATATCAGGAAGTTCACGGTTCATGTATTGCTGAAGCCTGGCTTGGAGAATTTTGAGCTTTACTTTACTAGCGTGTAAGATGAGTGCAATTGTGCAGTAGTTTGAGCATTCTTTGCCATTGCCTGTCTTTGGGATTGGAATGAAAACTGACCTTTTCCAGTCCTGTGGCCACTGCTGGGTTTTCCAAATTTGCTGGCATACTGAGTGCAGCACTTTCACAGCATCGTCTTTCAGGATTATGAAATAGCTCAACTGGAATTCCATCACCTCCACTAGCTTTGTTCATAGTTATGCTTTCTAAGGCCCACTTGACTTCACATTCCAGGATGTCTGGCTCTAGGTGAGTGATCACACCATCATGATTATCTGGGTCATGAAGATCTTTTTTGTACAGTTCTTCTTTGTATTCTTGCCATCTCTTCTTAATATCTTCTGCCTCTGTTATGTCCATACCATTTCTGTCCTTTATGGAGCCCATCTTTGCATGAAATGTTTCCTTGGTATCTCTAATTTTCTTGAAGAGATCTCTAGTCTTTCCCATTCTGTTGTTTTCCTCTATTTCTTTGCATTGATCACTGAGGAAGGCTTTCTTATCTCTCCTTGCTCTTTTTTGGAACTCTGCATTCAGATGCTTATATCTTTCCTTTTCTCCTTTGCTTTTCACTTCTCTACTTTTCACAGCTATTTGTAAGGCCTCCCCAGACAGCCATTTTGCTTTTTTGCATTTCTTTTCCATGGGGATGGTCTTGATCCCTGTCTCCTGTGCAGTGTCATGAACCTCCATCCACATCTTAAAGACTTTTTAATGGGCCTAATCATTTTTTACCCCATTTTGTAGTAGTTTTGTTTCATCTACAAAGAAGAGCACCTGCCAACATTTTCTCACAAAAAAGAAAAGAAAATTTTTTTTGTGTTTCCACAAACAGGGAACCAGTTATGCCAAGTGTTAATGACACAGCTTCTGATCTCCAGTGGGCAAACCAAAGAGACAGGAATGACTGGTCACTATGGAATCACAGTTGAGAGTAAGTTCAAAGGCTTACTTCGGAATTTCAGAACATTCTTCCCCTCTTACTGTACTGAAAATCTGTCATCTGGCACTATGTGGTGAATTCCTTTAAACAATGATGAGTTTGTCCCTCACCTAACACTTAGAACTGGAATTTGCTTATAATCCTGGCTGTGTCCACAGAGAACTTCAGGGAGGGTGAAGCCTGCTCCTAGACTTACAGGAACTAGGTTTGATCCCGACTTCCACCACTTACCAGCTGTATAAACATGGCAAGTATCTCACTTCTTTAAATCTCGGATTACTGGAATATAAAATGGAGACTGAAGTGGCACCAGATGTAGCGGTCATTGAAAAATAATAAGGTGATAAGACTGTGCTGCCCCAAATATGTCACTTTGACAAAAGGATTATTTTGAGCTGAAGTCAGTTGAGAAAACTGACACAGAACAAATAAATCTCTTTAGCTTTGTCTAATTTGCGTGAAAGCAGGACATAAATTTCCCTCAAGACGGTGTCCTTCCTGCCCAACACTCTCATACCAGAAGGGGCAGAGTGGTTCTTAATCGCTAGAGATAACTCTGGACTCTTAGCTCACAGATAGCACTGAGAAGAATCTGCCTTACAAACCTTACTAAGATGAGCAACCCTTATCTTCTATTAGCTTTCTCAACTATTTACACCCCCACAACCCACTACTCCTGGAAGCTCAAATCCTTTTTTGGTCATGTCTCCACATTTATCACTCTATGTTAAGATGGTACATAAGCGTCCAGGTGTATGTGCCTCTTTGGAGCTTACACTTCGTTTCTGTGAAAAGTGAAAGTGTTGGTCACTCAGTCATGTCTGACTGTTTGCAACCCCAAGGAATGTAGCCCACCAGGCTCCTCTGTCCATGAAATCCTCTAGGCAAGAATACTGGATTGGGTTGCCATTCCCTTCTCCAGGGGATCTTCCAGACCCAGGGATCGAATCCAGGTCCCTTGCACAGCAGGCAGATTCTTTACTATCTAAGTTGTGAGACCTCCCCTACTCATTTCAAAGGTTCATAAAACATTTTCTCCTGCTAATCTGTCTTTTATCAGTTTCTTTTTTAGGGTCTCAGTCACCAAACCTAACAGGGTCTCAGTCACCAAACCTAACAGGGTAGAGGAAAATGTTTTTTTCTCCCCAACCAATATCTCATATTCAAAAAGTTTTGTTTTTATCCTGTAAAGGTATATGCTCAAATTTGCTGGTTTCTTCATGCTCAAGAAATACAAAGCATTGGAAATTTTAAAAATTAACCTTGATTCACTTCTGGCTAATGCTACTTTTTCCTAAAGTTGCCTCTAAATTGGCTTCAGCAGGCCTATGAAGCAAATTATCATTATCCCTTATAACCTTTTTTTATATTTAACATTTATTAGTAGCTTACTATCTGCTGAGCCATCAGTGTAAGTGAAGCACTTCCACTATCCCTATCTTACAGATGAGGAAACCAAGACTCAGAGGTGTGAAGTAACTTCCTCTAGATTGCGTAGCCTGCATGACTAATTATTCTGACAAAACGTGGTCCACTAGAGAAGGGAATGGCAAACCACTTCAGTATTCTTGCCTTGAGAACCCCATGAACAGTATGAAAAGGCAAAAAGATAGGACACTGAAAGATGAAATCCCCAAGTCAGTAGGTGCCCAATATACTACTGGAAAAGAGTGGAGAAACAGCTCCAGAAAGAATGAAGAGACAGAGCCAAAACAAAAACAAAGCCCAGCTGTGGATGTGACTGGTGATGGAAGTAAAGTCTGATGCTGTAAAGAACAATATTGCATAGGAACCTGGAATGTTAGGTCCATCAATCAAGGTAAATTGGAAGTGGTCAAACATAAGATGGCAAGAGTGAACATTGACATTTTAGGAATCAGTGAACTAAAATGGACTGAAATGGGTGAATTTAATTCAGATGACCATTCAATCTACTACTGTGGGCAAGAATCCCTTCGAAAAAATGGAGTAGCCCTTATAGTCAACAAAAAAATCCAAAATGCAGTACTTGGGTGCAATCAAAAACAACAAAATGATCTCTGTTTGTTTCCAAGGCAAATCATCCAATATCACAGTAGTCCAAGTTTATGCCCCAACCACTAATGCCAAAGAAGCTGAAGTTGAATGGTTCTATGATAACCTACAAGATCTTATAGAACCAACACCAGAAAAAGATGTCCTTTTCATCATAGGGGACTGGAATGCAAAAGTAGGAAGTCAAGAGATACCTGGAGTAACAGGCAAGTTTGGCCTTGGAGTACAAAATGAAGCAGGGCAAATCTAACAGAGTTTTGCCAAGAGAACACACTGGTCATAGCAAACACCATCTTCCAACAACATGGAAGAGAAGACTCTGCATGTGGACATCACCAGATGGTAAACACTGAAATCAGATTGATTATATTCTTTGTAGCCAAAGATGGAGAAGCTCTATACAGTCAGCAAAAACAAGACCGGGAGCTGACTGTGGCTCAGATCATGGACTCCTTAGTGCAAAATTCAGATAAAATTGAAGGTAGTAGGAAAGACCACTAGACCATTCAGGTATGACCTAAATCAAATCCCTTACAATTATTCAGTGGAACTGACAAATAGATTCAAGGGATTAGACCTGATAGACAGAGTACCTGAAAAACTATGAACAGAGGTTCATGACATTGTACAGGAAGCAGTGATCAAGACCATCCCCAAGAAAAAGAAATGCAAAAAGGTAAAATGGTTGTCTGAGGAGGCCTTACAAATAGCTAAGAAAAGAAGAGAAGATAAAGGTGAAGGAGAAAAGAAAAGCTATACCCATCTGAATGCAGAATTCCAAAGAACAGCAAGGAGACATAAGAAAGCCTTTCTCAGCGATCAGTGCAAAGAAATAGAGGAAAACAATAGAAAGGGAAAGACTAGAGATCTCTTCAAGAAAATTAGAGATACCAAGGGAACTTTTCATGCAAAGATGGGCACAACAAAGGACAAAAACGGTATGGACCTAACCAAGCAGAAGATATTAAAAAGAGATGGCAAGAATACACAGAACTATACAAAAAAGATCTTAATGACCCAGATAACCATGATGGTGTTATCACTCACCTGAAGCCAGACATCCTGAAATGCGAAGTCAAGCGGGCCTTAGGAAGCATCACCGCAAACAAAGCTAGGGGAGGTGATGGAATTCCAGTTGAACTGTTTCAAATCCTAAAAGATGATGCTGTGAAAGTGCTGCACTTAATATGCCAGCAAATTTGGAAAACTCGGCAGTGGCCACAGGACTGGAAAAGGTCAGTATTCAATCCAATCTCAAAGAAAGGCAATGTCAAAGAATGTTCAAATTACTGCACAATTGCACTTATCTCACATGCCCGCAAAGTAATGCTTAAAATTATCCAAGCCAGGCTTCAATGTTACATGAACTGTGAACTTCCAGATGTTCAAGCTGGTTTTAGAAAAAGTAGAGGAAGCCGAGATCAAATTGCCATCATCCACTGGATAATAGAAAAAGCAAGAGAGTTCCAGAAAAACATCTACTTCCGCTTTATTGACTATGCCAAAGCCTTTGACTGTGTGGATCACAACAAACTATGGAAAATTCTTAAATACCAGACCACCTTACCTGCCTCCTGAGAAATCTGTATGCAGGTCAACAAGCAACAGTTAGAACCAGACATGGAACAACAGATTAGTTTCAAATTGAGAAAGGAATACATCAAGGCTGTATACTGTCACCCTGCTTATTTAACTTCTATGCAGAGTACATCATGCAAAATGCCACGTTGGATGAAGCACAAGCTGGAATCAAGATTGCTGGGAGAAATAACCTCAGATATGCTGATGACACCACCTTTATGGCAGAAAGTGAAGAACTAAAGAGCCTCTTGGTGAAAGTGAAAGAGGAGAGTGAAAAAGCTGACTTAAAACTCAACATTCAAAAAACGAAGATCATGGCATCTGGTCCCATGGCTTCATGACAAATAGATGGGGAAACAATGGAAACAATGACAGACTTTATTTTCTTGGGCTACAAAATCATTGCAGATGGTGACTGCAGCCATGAAATTAAAAGACACTTGCTCCTTGGAAGAAAAGCTATGACCAACCTAGACAGCATATTAAAAAGCAGAGATATTACTTTGCCAACAAAGGTCTGTCTAGTTAAAGTTATGGTTTTTCCAGTAGTCATATATGTGAGAGTAGAACCATAAAGAAAGCTGAGCACTGAAGAATTGATGCTTTTGAACTGAGGTATTGGAGAAGACTCTTGAGAGTCCCTTGGACTGCAAGGAGATCCAACCAGTCTACCCTAAAGGGAAATCAGTCCTGAATATTCATTGGAAGGACTGATGTTGAAGCTGAATCTCCAATACTTTGGCCACCTGATGTGAAGAACTGACTCATTAGAAGACCCTGATGCTGGGCAAGATTGAAGGCAGGAGGAGAAGGGGACGACAGAAGATAAGATGGTTGGATGGCATCACCAACTTGGACATGAGTTTGAGCAGGCTCCAGGAGTTGGTGATGGACAGGGAAGCCTGGCGTGCTGCAGTCCATGGGATCACAAATAGTCCGATACGACTGAGCAACTCAACTGAACTGTCATCCCTGGTGATGAAGTAAAGATGGAAAGTGGAAGAAAAGATAAGAAAGGAAGCAAAGGGAAAGGGTCTATAGAAATGTTCTCTTGATGAACAACGCCTTGCATGTGGCCAGTACTTAAATATTTGCTGGGCTTCCCAGATGGTGCAGTGGTAAAGAATCTGCCTTCCACTGCCAGAGATGCAAGAGATGAGGGTTTGTTCCCTGGTTGGGAAGATCCCCTGCAGTAGGAAATGGCAACCTGCTCCAGTATTCTTGCCTGGAAAATTCCATGGACAGAGGAGTCAGTTGGGCTAGAGTCTACAGTGTCACAATGAGTTGGACATGACTAAGCACACACACACTTTACACATACCTCCTACATATTTGCTAGATTAATGACATACAGGAAATAAAAAATTAAAATTATATGAACAGCCAATGAGGTCAGTCCTTCTCCTGGCCACAGCTCTTTAGCTGTATGAATATTATGAGAAAGGTCAGCTGTTCATTCCACCCTGAACTCTGTAAATATTGATTTCCCATCCATTTACCTTTAAAACATCTTCTATGAGGTAATCACATGAAATTTCTCTGTGTGTCATATTATGTTTACAGCTTTCTCTTTCTTCTCACCACTATAATCTACATGATAGACCAGCTGGGTGAGTAGATTAAAATCCTTTTCAGATCCACTCTTAATGCAGCTCTATGGTTCTGTCCTATAAGCCAGATAGGATGGAGTGTTTGTGAAAAAGCAGTGAAATCTCTTGGAACAAAATGTGATCATTTTTGCAATCATTCTGCCCCAAAGCACATTTATAAGCCAGTAAGTTCCCTGTTGTTCATTTCAAATTCTCATTTCAATCAGCCAAGCACAGAGCTCTGGAAGATTAGATTATTTTAAAACTATTTGAATGTCATTTGCTGACGCTATGTGCTAATTTCCCTAGGCCAAGTGTTTCGAGTTCATTCAGATTAAGGATTTCCATTAGTAGGTAAGCCAAGTCTCCTGTCCTTGACCCCGTAATTGAGAGTGATGAGGCTGTGATCATGACCTCCATTTCATCCTAGGTCAGAATTCAGTCTGATTGTCTGAGGAACCTCTATAAATGTTAATAGAGAACCCCAAAGTTACTTCCAGTTCTCTGAAGAGCAATTTCCAACAGCATATGTCTTTGCTTGTCATCCTCAGGCTTGAGTCAGATCCCCCTTGGATCACAATTTGGCAAGTTACATTCTATTCAGGAGTCTTGCAGTTTTAGAGAGCTGAAACAGAGTGGTCAATCCAAGAAGTAATGTGGTCACTCCTGAATGTCCTACAAGTGGGGAAAGGTTGGTCATGTGGGCAGTGTCATCCTTAGAGCTAGCCAAGTACATCCCCTGGCCTGCGCCCCACCCTGGTGTTCCTCTGGGCAAACTCCCCTTCAAGTAATGAGGAGCCATGAAGCCAAGGAGATGTGTCCGCCCTGAAGCCAACCCCCAGCCCCAGATCACCCTTGCCAAACGGCCTGTAGCAAACGCCAGCCTCTTCCTTGAGTCCATCTCCTAAAGATAGCCATTGGCAAGTGCACACTCCTGAGCCTGAGATAAGGCCAAGGTGTGACCGTTGGGTAGGTAGCAGCTGGGCAGATTTTAGACTTGATAACTAGGGTGTTCTTATAGTTGCTCACATAAACAACTTTACCCCACCACCTCCCATTGTGATGGCCAGAGCCACCGGTGAGAAGAAAGGGGGCTTGAGTCCTCTGTTTGTACTTTTGCCCTGGGCTCTGCAAATGGCAGGAAAAGGACCATAGGAGGAGAGGGGAGTGAATTAGTTGGATCACCTCAAATTTGCTGGTTAATGAATCTGGTTTGTATACCATAATATGCTAGCTTGCTAGCAAACATGCCTCTCAAGAAGGTGGTACACAAATCAGTGGCCAGTTTTTCTGCAATGAGAACCAAAAATGCCAGGCCAACTGGGGTGTTCATGCCAGTTGATCAAATATTTGCTCGCTAGAGGAAACTCTGTATGGAAAACCAGATTATAGTCACATGTATTCTTATCAAATGTGGAGTCAGAGGAATGGGAGTCAAGAGCAAGGCCTGTGCTTCAGGTTGATGTTTTTTGAGATCCATCTCCAGGTTTGGGGATATGCCTCCTACATGGTCCCAGTGCTTACAATGCCAGCTTCTTAATCAAACATTTCTTTTCCTTTTAGACAAGCTCTGAATGCACTTCTCCTGGAGGAGGGCATGACAGTCCACTTCAGTTTCCTTGCCTAGAGAATCCCCATGGACAGAGGAGCCTGGTGGGCTACAGTCCATGGGGTCACAGAGTCAGATATGACTGAAGCGACTTAGCACATAGCACACATGAATGCACTTCGGGGTTTGCTTTCCCTGCTTGGAATTTATACCTCTTATGTATTTACTGTAATTTTTGGTTGCACTGGGTCTTTGTTGCTTCGCACAGGATTTGTCTAGTTGCAGCAAGAAAGGGCTCTTCTTCATTGCAGGGACTGGGCTTCTCGTGGTGGTGGCTTCTCTCTTTATGGAGCACAGGCTTCAGGCACATGGGTTAGTTGCTCCTCAGCATGTGGAGTCTTCCCAAACCAGGGATTGAACCTGTGTTCCCTGAACTGGCAGACAGATTCTCATCCACTATACCACTAGGGAAGTCCAGAATTTATACCCCTTAAAGTGAAATTTTCAGAAATAAAATCTCAGTTGATGCTTATTGGACTAAATACCAGTGATAAACTTGAAAGAAAGTGTAGGAATCTTCATCGGTCATGAGAAGACTGACAACTATATACATCATTTTAGAGTTATTCCCATCCTGAGCAAGGACATGGGAGATTCTCAGTTTTTTATTAAAATTGCTGACCAGAATTTTACTTTTCATGTCCTTTGCTCATAATCTGGAGTAGCTTGCATTGGTTATTCTAAACGATGTTTTCCTATATCCTGGATTTGAAAGCAAAAACACAGCAGGGATGGTCTTCAAGCTTTCCATCAGCCCTTCCCTGCCAATTCCTCCATCCATTATTACCTTTTCTATTTCCCTAGTCACCAAGAAACAGAATAGACATTACAGAGAGAGTCCCCGGTGGCTCAGAGGTTAAAGTGTCTGCCTGGAACGCGGGAGACCTGGGTTCGATCCCTGGGTCAGGAAGATCCCCTGAAGAAGGAAAATGGCAACCCACTCCAGTACTCTTGCCTGGAGAATCCCATGGAGGGAGGAGCCTGGTGGGCTGCAGTTCATGGGGTTGCAAAGAGTCGGACATGACTGAGCGACTTCACTTTCACTTTCTTTCACTTTCTCATCCTCATAGACAGGAATAAACATGACGTCTGGCAAGTATGTCATGTGATACCTCCATCTCAAAGTTTAAAAGGTGTTTGGATGTCTGTACTCAAGGTCTTATAAGAATCACAGAGGATTAAAATTTCAGAGCAGAGCACATAAAAAATGTGCATGTGTGTATATACGTGTGTTTTGTTGTTTAATCTCTAAGTCATGTCTGACTCTTTTGTAACCCCATGGACTGGCCAACCAGGCTCCTCTGTCCATGAGATTTCCCAGGCAAGGATACTGGAGTGGGTTGCCATTACCTTCTCCAGGGTATCTTCCCGACCCAGGAATCAAACCCAGGTTGCCTGCATTGACAGGTGGGTTCTTGCACTACTGAGCCACTAGGGAAGCCTGTATATGTATGTGCATGTGTGTGCATGGGCATTGATTCCCTTTGTGCTTGGTACTTCCAGGGATCTGTGATAGAAGCTGGAGTGTAACTGCCAGCAGATGCTTGGCTTTCCTCAACTAGTGATGAGAAAAGGAGGAGTAGGAAAACATTGTCAAAAGAACCTGCTGGTTAAACATGGGATGAGTGATTCCAAGTTTTGACAGGCAAAGAATGTGTTTCTGAATGGAATCGTTTTTCAGGCTGTCCAAATGTACACAGCATATTTATGAAGAGAATACATAACCAGCCCACTTGATTCTAAAGCTATCCCCTGATTCAGTGTCCACATTTACACCCTGGTAAGATTTTTGGCCACCTGATGTGAAGAACTGACTCATCGGAAAAGACCCTGATGCTGGGCAAGATTGAAGGTAGGAGGAGAAGGGGACGACAGAGGATGAAATGGTTCGATGGCATCACTGATTCAATGGACATGAGTTTGAGCAAGCTCTGGGGGATGGTGGTAAGGACAGGGAAGTCTGGAGTGCTGCATCCATGGGGTCACAAAGAGTTGGACATGACTGAGCAACTGAACAACAGCAAAAAGATTTTACAGCACACAGCATCTAAAGATCTCAGAAAACCCTTTCTAGACAATTGTGTGCTCAAGAATGCCTCTTGCCTTTATTTACATTCTTCTCTCTTCTTGCCTCCTTATGAATCTTAGGCCATTGTGGGACCTCGTATTTTGCTGCTCAATGAGGAAGCCAGAAGGAATCAATCTAGATGAATGTGCTGTCAAAAGGGGTGCTGGTCCTGGAGAGGTCTGTCAACCACTGCTGCTGCTGCTGCTACTGCTAAGTCGCTTCAGTTGTGTCCGACTCTGTGTGACCCCATAGATGGCAGCCCACCAGGCTCCCTCGTCCCTGGGATTCTCCAGGCAAGAACACTGGAGTGGGTTGTCATTTCCTTCTCCAATGCATGAAAGTGAAAAGTGAAAGTGAAGTTGCTCAGTCCTGTCCAACTCCTAGTGACCCCATGGACTGCAGCCTACCAGGCTCCTCCATCCATGGGATTTTCCAGGCAAGAGTACTGGAGTGGGGTGCCATCGCCTTCTCCTCTGTCGACCACAAAACCCAGAAAACTCTGATCATCAGCCTCACGAAGTAAGGGGACAGTCTGTTTGACGAAAAATACCTCAACAGCTACAGAAAACTGGACTCAGAAAACAGTAGTAACAGCAAAAATATTTACAGAAAATATAATCATACTTGAAGGCTTGGCAACGAATGATATTTCCACTCAGAATAATGAAAACGCACTTCTGAATTGTTATAAAACTTTGATGTAAATATATTGCAGGATGGTGTTGAGGGTAGGGGAGCTAGATCCTCACACACTTTAATGTCTACATGGATGAACGATAGTAGCATGTGTGTATTATTTAGAAAAATGAGCCGCATCCAAGAATCAAGAGCTTAAATAACAGAAAATGGTTGCCTCTAGAGAGTGACATGGGTATGTGTGAGAGAAATGTAGCTTTAGCAATAAGCTTACTGGTCCCATTCAACTTCTGAAATCACATTCATGTATCACTGTGATAAAACAACACTTTAAAAAATTGAACTTTGTCTAACTCCATATATCAATGCACAGGGAAATCAGCATTACTAACTTTTTATTCCCCGTGTAAAGGCAGAGGTCCACAGTTTGCACACTCCTCAGTTTGGAGCCTGCTCTGCCTTGGAGTCCAAAACCACTGTAACTGGGACAGTGAATTTCCCTGGGCTAGAGTGATTCTGAAGGTCTGTTTTCAACATTTCTGGCTTTCTGCACACACAGGCTTCCTATCAAGCCATATTATCGATAGTTTAGTTGAAGGAGGGCTTGTTAGATAACATAGAAATAATTTGCAAAAAGAGACAAATACTGGCAGTTAGAGGCTGCTTTTAAGGGAATGCACCCTTCCCATTGCCACTGGTGACCATACGTTTACATTCTAAATGAAGGGGAAAACAAAGTAGTGAAATGTTTAAGCAACTCTTGGTTTGAAGGGACAGTTAATAGTCCCTTGGGAGTTTACACCATTCCTCTCTAGAATTCCCTTGCGCTTTTTCAGTGTTTATTTGCACATACCTAGTTTCACAGAAGTCATAAAAGATATTTATTTCTCTCTGTGCTTATCTTTCAGTTACACACCAGAGGCCTTACCTGAAACTTGAACACTGGGGAGAGGCTGTTCCAAACAAAACTACCAGAGCTCAGAGCCAGAGTCAGACAAAGGCTTTTAAATCCAAGAGAAATGGAGAACTGCATAAAGCAGCAGATGGTCAGCTGTGAGCAGTGCCCTGCCACCCAACTCAGGGTAACCAGACTCCCTACTGTCCTTGGGGAGATAGCACCACCTTCGGCCAGGTAAACGATGCTGATTTGATTCTAAACCCAACCATCTCTGGGTGGGGGTGAAAGTTCTTCCTGAAGTGAACAATACCAAACAGTGACCTGCAGCAGCATTCCTGACGTGCATGCCAGGCACCGCGATAGCCAGCGCTGCAGTGCCTGCCCCTTACCTCCAGGGCTCCTGCCTTCCAGTCCATGCACCCAGTCTCAGCTCCTTTGTGTCAAGAAGACAAACAGGGACAGAGAGACAGTTTGGTGACCACTGCAGTCACTGCTGCTGGTGGAGCTGTTTGAAACTGATATCGAGGAATCATGACAGACCCAGAGTGTCAACGAGTGTGGTGAGCATACACTGAAGCATCATAATGGAGTAGAAATCAGAGGATCTGTGTCCAGTTATCAGCTCCACTAATTCCCATCTTACAACATTAGTCTAAGTTACCAACTAGTACATGTCGGCTACGAAGCAAAAACTCCTTAATTTTTTGTTAATAAATGTTGAAGTCACTTGAACTTCTTGGGCCTCTGTCGCTCTATATTAAAAAATAAGAAGGTTTCTATGTTGGCAATAATGATACCTGTTATTTATTGATCAATTACTATGTGTTGGGCACTGTTGTGAATTAATTAAATCCAATTAATTAATCTAGGTAATTAATTAATCCAATAAGCTAAGTTAATTAAAAGGCAAAGTTAAAAACCTTTTAACATACAAGGAAGGTTAAGTAACTGGCCCCAAATTATTCATTTGGTGAGAGACACAATCAACATTCAAGACTTCAAAGCCCATATGTTTACGCACTTTGCTTTTGTCAACTTCTAGCTGTATTATCATTAATATTATTCTCATTTTTGTCAATTGTTATCATCAATGGGAAAATGTTTAATCTCTTCTTCCAATTCTATGTATATTTCTCATATTACTTCTCATAGATTGATCCTCCATGTATTCATCAACACTTGAGCCTCCAAATGTCACTGAAAAGCGTGTATTTATAATCCAAATATGAGAAATAAGGAATTTTGTACCCATCTGTGGATATGGTGTAAAGTGGAGAGGGACAGCAAGTGTTTAGACAGAATCTCCAACCAAAACATGCTAACAGACAATATAAAGGAGCAGATATAACAGGATACGTGGACTGGGATTACACACAGCTGTGTACTTTCTGAAGTGGAAAGACTTGGTATGTAATTTCCCTAGGCAATGTTATGGGCCAAGAGCTGCAGTATGCAGAGGAACCCTAGTCGTGGAGGAAGAAAAGCACAGGGCTTGGATTTTGATAACTGAATGGCTACACAACCCTGGGCAAGTCTGTTTGCTTCATTGAACCTGCCTCCACTTCTGTAAACTGGGGTTGTGTCAGGTACCTCACAGGCTTCTTGTAAGGACTGAATGGGGTTTCAAGGGAAATGCTTGGCAAATTCTTAAAACTGGCTGTACAGTGTGGTGCCCACCACAGAGCAGTGGCTTCCTAAGCGCCACTTAGGAGTTTGTTCAAAAGGCAAATCTCAGGCCCCATCCCAGACCTACTGAGTCAGAATCTGCATTTTGAAAGGATGCCCAGGTTCGTCATAAGCACATTAGATTTGAGAAGTTCTGCTGGATACCAAATAAATGCAGCCTGTTGTAATTTGGGGCTCTGTTTTCCTTGCATATACTGCCAATGAAATATAACACGGCCACATTTCAAGGAATGGGCCTTCTCAAAGGCTTCTGCATCCTCCCTGCCTGGGTCCTGATGAATGGGCCTAGTATGCACGTGACCAAGCAGGTTATTCTTAGAGAGCAGTTCCATTTGTTCAGGAAAGGACCACCCAAGAGAGGCATTGCTTTGTAAAACCCTTGGTCATTTTTGAATTAGGAGAACCAATAAAATGCATATCCACATGTTCAAAACTGTCTCAGCCCTGGAAAGGTTGTTAAACATGAGATTGAAGGGGCGTGTGTGCTCAGTTACATCCGATTCTTTGTGACCCCATAGCCTACCCGGCTCCTCTGTCCATGGGATTTCCCAGGCAAGAATACTGGAGTGGGTTGCCAAGATCCTCCTCCACGGGATCTTCCTGACCCAGGGACCGAACCCACACCTCCTGCATTGGCAGGCAGATTCTTTACCATTAAGTCACCTGGGAAGCCCATGGTTGAAGGGGAGTAGCAACCAAAGTCAAGATGATGTAAATTTTAATCTTTCTTGTTCAGCATCCCTGAGAGCAGCAGCTAAAGGAAGCCACTCAGAGTGGGAGGGCTTCTTGTCATAAATGTGTCTTTTACTAGATCCCTGTTGTGTATGGGAGACACGGAACAGGTGCTTCATGCCTGTTAACATGGGTGGAATACAGTATCTATCAGCTTCTTACCTGTTAATACAATTGTGAACACATGCTGTCCTAAAACATGGATATTGAATATTTTAAACTGAAGGAATTTGAGAGAACAGCTGAACAGGATCTCTCCCCACTGCCCCACACTGTCCTTCTTCTCTGAAACATGGCACAGGAACCCCACATGAGAAGCAACCTCTCTAAACGCTAGGGAAAGGAGCGTCCTTGTATCAAAAACAAGGGACACTGCCAGGAGAATTCAAACAAACAGGTCTCACTAAGTTTTCCCCAGTTTACTACATTCCCCTCATATTTTTTGACCTAAAATATTTCTACATGACCACCTGCTCTTCATCAAACCCAGCATAAAGATAGTCAGGTTTAACCATTTCTTCGGGTCTTAATTTTATTAAGACTCCCATATCACATAAAATGTATAGTAAGTACATTTCTATGCTTGTCTTTTATTTGTCTTTGTCCGTTGAACTTTCAGACCCAGCCAGGGACCCTAAAAGGAAAATGATTTTTCCTCCCTTTCACTAGATTAACTCCATTTTATGTGTATAGATGCATGCTTACATCACCATTACTCCTTTTCACCACTGTGATCTTCTTCACCTTCCATTCTCCTGGTCAAAATTAACCAAGTGGACACATAAATTTTAATAACCTGTCAAAATATCATAATAGAAGTGGAATGATTCCATTTGTAAATCACTATTGACAAAAAATATTTCTGCATTTCAAAAGTGTTTTAAATAGATATCCTAAATTTGGTTTAAGAAACAGTCTGTTCCATAAAGACTATGACTAAGATATGAATGATGAACTAAAGTGAATTAATGAAGTATTAGTGCTCAGACAAATCATTGTTCATTGTTCTAAAATGTCAAAGGTCGGAGTCCTTTGCTGTGTAGAAGTGGGTCAGGGGAGGGAAAAACCTCCCAGGTGGAGAAAGTCTCAACTGGAGAATGTCCCAGTTGAGCTTATGTGTTCCTCAGGACTAATGCAATTCCAAATAGCTTCTTTTAGCTCCCATAAAAGAGCATGGAAGCAAGCACATTGGCACCCTCTCCTTGAGCAGTGATTGTCTGGTGTGAGGCATGGAAGTTGCCTGGGAGGACTTGACCATCAAGATCCTCCCAGGCCTTTAACATAAGAAAGCTGTGTGTGTCCTGGGACACATTTGCACTCCCCAATGTTTCAGCATGAGTTGACTTTATCACAGTGGTAGGATTATATAAAGCACTATTCAGTAACAATGGAAAGTCTGTCAGAAGATGCCTATACATACGCAAGTATTCATTTACATTTTGTTCTAAAAGCTCCATTCACTTAAGATTCAAGCAGCTCTATAATCAGATGGGGTGGGTCCTCAAGGTCTTTTAAAAGAGAGACAAAGAGGCTCATCCCAGGGGAAGCAAGTAGAGCCCCACAAGCTTTTTCTAGGACAAAAGCAGCCTCCTAGGAAGTGTTTTTAATAAAATCCAACTTTCAGATCATCCCCTGATCTATCTTCAAATCATGTCTGACTTCTCAGAAGAGGAGGCTGCCAAAAAAAAAAAAAGCTGCCTCAGCACAGCTTCCATGGAAGGCAAGTCCCTTGGTGGCAGTGGTGACAGACAGAGCTCTCAACACAGGCTTGGGAGGCTGTGAAGGCACAGACACCCATGGCCAGAATCAGCAGAACCTTCAGCGGCTATCTGGGGCATCAGCCACTAAATTTGGCGGTGCTGATGACCATGATAACAAACCAAGGAGCCACAAAAGAGAAAAGAAGAATGGCAGCTGTCACATCACAACCAAGGATGATGCTGTGCACAGTGTCAAACTCTCAGGGGCTCTGAGAACTATTTAAGGTGGAGTTTAAGTTGGGAATGGCGGGCTTCCCTAA
Source organism: Bos mutus (assembly GCF_027580195.1). Classification (NCBI taxonomy): domain Eukaryota; kingdom Metazoa; phylum Chordata; class Mammalia; order Artiodactyla; family Bovidae; genus Bos; species Bos mutus. Next base: position 28,875,598 of record NC_091621.1, on the reverse strand, counting down.
TAGCTCAGTTGATAAAGAAAGTGAAAGTGAAAGGGAAGTCGCTCAGTCGTGTCTGACTCTTCGCGACCCCATGGACTGCAGCCTACCAGGCTCCTCTGCCCATGGGATTTTCCAGGCAAGAGTACTGGAGTGGGGTGCCATTGCCTTCTCCGAGTTGATAAAGAATCCACCTGCAATGCAGGAGATTCCAGTTTGATTTTTGGATTAGGAAGATCCTCTGGAAAAGGGATAGGCTACCCACTCCAGTATTCTTGGGCTTCCCTAATGGCTCAGCTAGTAAAGAATCCTCCTGCAGTGCAGGAGACCTGGGTTCCATCCCTGGGTTGGGAAGATCCCCTGGAGAAGGTAATGGCTACCCACTCCAGTATTCTGGCCTGGAGAATTTGGAGGCGAGGGCCAAGTCCTGCACAGCAGGTCACATCAGAGACAAAGAAATACAACGAACTTCTGCTTCCCTTTCCCCAGTTCAAGACTGGTGGGATATGGGAAACAAAGGACAGAATACAAAAGTCCAAGTTTGTGGAAGTGCGAGCTATAAATCTGAGATTCAGTCATCCGTGCTTAGAGAAAGCCCAAATGGGGAAATTTTTTAACAACATGCCACTATACAGTTGGCAACATTCTCTACTCAAGCTTATAAATTATAAATTTTTTTGTTGGACTCAATTTTATTCTTAATTCTTTCTTCTCCCCTAGAATGGCACTGCTTACGTCGATAAATATTATATGCTAATTTGGTGCAACTAAAAATGATAAAATAATAAATCAGATAAAGTGGGTAGTACAAAAAATAGTAGTACTATAGTATTATCATTTGAAGGAAAAAATTTGGATTTTCCACCACCTCGGCTACTGCCAAAATCTCTGCAGCTGCTGATAAGCCCCACAGATGCCAAGAGCACAGCATCCACTAATTTCCAACTGTGTTTCCTGTTGAACTCTATCTGATAGAATTCTCACTCCTGCTCACTTCTTCATTGATGGGTAGCAGTGCATTCTTCAAGACCCATAGTTAGGTTAAATGGGGATAAGAATCAGTTCTATCTCTCAGAAATACAGGCATCAAATGAGACCAAGAGATTATGCTGATGATATATGTAAGTTCCTTCCCTCGCACATTTCCTGCTTTTAAAAATATAGTTTTATTTATTTATTTTGGCTCAGCTGGGTCTTTGTTGCTGTGTGGGCTTTCTCCAGCTGCTGCGATGCAGGCTACTCTAGTTGTGGTGCATGGGCTTCTCACTGCAGTGGCTTCTCTCATTGTGTCGCACGGGCTCGTGGGCTCGTGGGCTTCAGTAGTTGGGGTGCGTGGGCTCATCAGTTGCGGTTCCCAGGCTCTAGAGCACAGGCTAGGTAGTTGTGGCTCACAGGTTTAGTTGTTCAATGGCATGTGGGATCTTCCTGGACTAGGGATTGAACCCGTGTCTCCTGCATTAGCAGGCAGATTCTTTACCACTGAGCCACTAGTGAAGCCCACATTCCCTTCTTTAGAGTATCTATTCACCACTACCCCCAGCCTAAAAGTAGTAGCCCTATAGGCCACCTGACCCTCTTCCCTGGCCTTAGCTGATGAAATGCCAGATGGACAGCCGAGCTAGGCTGGACCAGCCAGATTCTCTTTCACAGGAATTTGAGAGACTGAGTCACGTAGCCCTGGGGAACCAAGCTGGAAGATGATGGAGACTTGGGGTCCAAGATTATACTCAGGAGTAGCCCTGATGGGTGTAAGCAAGTGAGTGGACGGAGAAGCCAGCCCACAGAAAGAAGAATGAAGTGACCTTTCAGATAGAAACCGGCAAGAATCTGCTTTCCCCCGAAGAGGAGAGATAGTGGGAGAAACTTCTAGTAACTGTCTAGTTCCCATATGATCTCAGCTCAAAGGTACTTCCTGTATTTGGTGTATAATTCTTCTATGAGTGAGTGAAAGTCTCTTTGTGACCCCATGGACTGAGGCTGCCAGGCGCTTCAGTCCATGAAATTCTCCGGGCAGGAATACTGGAGTGAGTATCCATTCCATTCTCCAGGGGATCTTCCTGCCCAGGGATCAAACCCAGGTCTCCCGCATTACAGGCAGATTCTTTACCATCTGAGCTACCAGGAAGCCCAAGAAAACTGGTGGGTAGCCTATCCCTTCTCCAGAGGATCTTCCTGAATATTCTAATATAATAAACCTACTGTTCTTGTTTCAGTTTAGTTACTTTAAGTAAGTTTTTGTTGCCTGCAAAATATATATATATATTATATATATGAGGAGAGATAATTGTAAGGTCATAACATGGAAAGCACCATGTAAGATTAATTTTGTCTTTGAGTGTCATCTAGGACATAGCAGCCATTAGGGAAAGGCAAGAGCAGTCCAAGTACACCTTCCAGACCCCGAAAGTGACTGATACCCTCATAAATTGGGTCTCAGGATCTGGAGACAGCCAGAGGAACACCCTGTGTGGAAAAATGTTCAGATTCTTGCTAAGGGCTGGTATTCACCACGATTCTTGTTGGCTATGTGGCAGAATCCAAATGTAATCTACTAAAGCAAAGGGAACTGTGTTAGACCCCCAAATGCTAAGTCCATGGGAGGAGGCAAAGGGAAAGGGAGCCAGTATCAGGCTTGGAAATCTGTCCTATCTCAGCCCCACTTTCCTTTGTATTAGCTTAATTCTCAGGCAAGCAACCTACCATGACGATAAGACAGCCGGCTCCCGGCAGCTCCGGGTTTAGTCCTGCCAGCTTAGTAACTCCCACCAAGAATACCTCGTAGCTTATGGTTCCAGGCAGACTCCCAGGGATGGTTCTGATGGGCCTGATTTGGGTCATATGCTTACCCTGAGTCAATCGCAGTTGCCGAGGGAATGCAGTATTTTCTTTTCCTGGGCCCAGGGTGAGGGAGTGGTGCCAACCTCATCTGATTCACACGGACTGAGAGCTGGGTCAGGTAGTTCCCAAAAGAAAATCAGTGGGTGGTGTACCCAAAAATAAAGAGGAAGTCATCCCAGGAGATACCCTGAGCTTGAGCTTCTGAGACTTAAAAATGAGAAGGGAGCTTCCTTTAGAAAGGAAATCCTCTTTATTTTAAAATGGGCAGAGGGACCAAAAGACTGGTGGGCACTGGTTACATACAGCTGGCCCTTACCCACTGCACAAACATTTATGAAACTCCTACCACAGACAGAGAGAAAGAGGTACCTGTGGATGAGTCAGTCACTGTCCTGAGGCTCAGCCTCCCCACCCAGTCTCATCACCAGCTCCCTGAGTCATCCCATGCCCCACCCAGTGAGTTTTGCTTTTCCCACAGTTTTCTTGAACCTCCTGGGACAGATGGCCAGCTCTTGGAGCTGAAAAGGAAAAGGGGTGTCTTTCAGAAAGAGGAGTGCCTCTCCCATAAGCAAAGCTAGCAGAAGAGCTGGCTCAGATGGGCGGGGGTGGTAATTATTAACTTAGCAATTTCTGATGTATTTAAAATCAAATTTTCTCTCTTAGACTGATTCATAGGTAACTTCTGCCTTTTTCCATTTCTGTTTAAAAACACACACACAGAACACTTATCATCCTTTTAGATCCATACAGCTCAGCTATCTCTCCCTGCTTGAAGCCTCTCCCTTTCCTCCCTCCAGTCCTCTTTCTCATTTACCTGAGAGGCAGAATGCATCACCTCTTCCCTGTACTCTTACAGCACACTGTCAATGTCACAGCTACAGCACTTCTCATACTGTGTGATGGCTAGTCCCCCAGACGGTGGATGCCGCAGAAATGTCAGGAAGGATGCCAGGCTTTCCTTGGGCCCCAGCACTGTACTCAGAGTCTGGTACGTAGATAGTCCTCCACAGATGTCAGCGAGTGAAAATGAACAAACTTACAGAGCTTGGAGGTTGAATGGGTGGAAGAGCCTCTATCAGAGTGTTTTCTTAGAGGTAAATGGACCTCTGCGAAGTAACTAAGAAACTTTTTCTTCTTAACATAATCTCGAGTAGCTCTCTGTGGTAGATAATTCAGGGCCAAGAATATACACACTAAAAGGAAATGTTTTTCAGTAATTGTATAGGATGCGAAGCCTGAGATCTTACAACTCACTTTAGGGGAAAACTACAGCAGCTTAATTACTGTCATAATGCATTCAATGTTTGGATACAATATGAAACCCTTATTATACACTTTACAATTAATTTGCAATTAATTTAGATATGCAGTTGTGCTGTACAGAATAAAATGCACAAGTATAAATATAAATGATGAATAATAAGCCATAATGAACGATCAGGATCTGGAATCCTCTAAAGGACAACAGGCCGTTTGACTTTCTAGTTTCTACTGGAAGTCATTTGGGGGTGTTTTAGATGTGTTTGGAGAATTAAAACACTCTATTATTCCAAATAATAGCAAAAAATCACAGTTAAAAAGGGAGAGGAATTCCAACCTCTTTCAGTATGTCATCTTGCCATTCTCCTCGGTGAATGAGAGGCAAAGTTCCCATTTACTCCCTTTCCATTTAACAAGTGTTGACTGGGCATCTATTGTGTGCTACATGTTTTCCAGGTGAAGAAGATGGTGGATGGAAATATAAGTAGCTTGCTCTAAGCATAATGGACTGAAGCTCATTAAAGAAAGTGAGAAGGACTTCCCTGGTGGTCTAAGGGCTAAGACTCCGCACTCCCAATGCTGGGGGCCCAGGTTTCATCCCTGGTCAGGGAACTAGATCCCACATGCTGCAATTAAGAGTTCACATGCTGTAACTAAAGATCCTGCTTGCTGCAACTAAGACCCAGTGCAACCAAATAAACATATATATTTTTAAATGAGAATTTCTAACTTCTTACTTACTCATTCAAAATAACATCTTCCCAGGGACCATTGCTAAAGCCTCTTGTCTTTGTACACTTTCCACTTTGCAACGAGGTTTTCCATAAATATCTCATGTAGTGTCCACAGTAACCCCTAGTGTAGATAGGACTATTATAGATTCAGTGTTGCAACTGGGGAAGTGAAATAAACTATCCAAGATGACACCACTGGTCAGTTATTGAGCCAGGACCAAGACCAAGGTTCCTGAGTCTAGCCATTTTCCCAGTTATTCTGCGTTTAAACAGGAGGTCAGACTAGTGTAGCTAAAAATGGTTTTAGAATTCAACTCTGGCAAAGACATGCCATCAAGAGTCTTTCTCAAATGTGATCTCATCTGTATTTGTATGGGGCCATGCAGTGGCACCCCACTCCAGTACTCTTGCCTGGCAAATCCCATGGGCGGTGGAGCCTGGTAGGCTACAGTCCATGGGGTCATGAAGAGTCGGACACGACTGAGCGACTTCACTTTCACTTTTCACTTTCATGCATTGGAGAAGGAAATGGCAACCTACTCCAGTGTTCTTGCCTGGAGAACCCCAGGGACAGGGGGAGCCTGGTGGGTTGCCATCTATGGGGTTGCACAGAGTCGGACACAACTGAAGTGACTTAGCAGTAGCAGTATGAAAAAATACCTGCCACCCACTATCTATTTTCTGGGCCTTCTCTGGTAACTCAGCTGGTAAAGAGTCCACCTGCGATGCAGAAGACTCCAGTTTGATTCCTGGAAGATCCCCTGGAGAAGGGATAGGCTACCCACTCCAATATTCTTGGGCTTCCCTGGTGGCTCAGACAGTAAAGAATCTGCCTGCAATGCGGGAGACCTGGGTTCGATCCCTTGGTTGGGAAGATCCCCTGGAGGAGGGCATGGCAACCCACTCCAGTATTCTTGCCTGGAGAATCCCCATGGACAGAGGAACCTGGAAGGCTACAGTCCATGGGGTTGCAAAGTATCGGACATGACTGAGTGACTAAGCACAGCACATGTGAAAAAATGGAAGGAGAGATTGTGGTCATTGGCATCCATCCCTTCCTCCAATAATATCTCTTAATAATTGTCAAAGACAATTCTTTCTCCATTCACAGAATCCAGCCATGAAAAGATGAAACCGTATGTGGAACACTGTTGATAAACTGGAGGCCCCTGAAGTTGTGCTTCTGCAAGCTTTAAACAACCACATCAAAAATGCACTAGAGTTTAAATCCTTGGATGCTTCTTAAGAGCTCAACCAGCAGACACAAAAATCAATGACATATGTCCTTGAAGAAATGAAAACCAAAACACTTTTAGCTTTGCCAAGTGAAGTTTTTCCTGAAGTGTTCCTTGGAGTGAGGTTGATATTTAGCATTCTCAAGTGAGCTGTTAAGTCCTGATGCAATATAAATAGATACAAGTTAGTGGCTGGTGACAGGGGATTTTACTCACATCTGTCCCTCTGCCCTCTGTCTAGTCTGTATTATGGCCAAACGGCCTGTAATAAATCCTATCCGCTCACAGGGCCTGGTGAGTGTAAGTATCTTACCAGAGCCATTAATGTGTTAGTACCTTTGAGGTAGGTCATTATCTGTGTTGGTGGTCTTTTGCAAACTTTGAAGAGTTGTGAGGAAAGGAAAAAATCTCCGAAGAGTAAGCGATGCAATTTTCTGAACTGAATTGTCTCACTGTTGAATTCATATTACTGAACCGAACGGGGGTCCGTCCATTCACCTGACATAAGCAAAGCCAACCTGACACCAGTTGTGGTGAAAGAAAGTACAGCGTTTATTGCAAAGCCAAGCAAGGAGCATGGATGGTTCATGCTCATAGATCTAAACTCCCCAGTGGCTTTTATGGAAGTGTTTTAAAGACAGTGTGAGGAGTAGGGTTGCAGGTGCCTGATCAGCTTGTGCACAATTCTCTGGTTGGTTGATGATGAGGTAACAGAATGACATTTCAGGAATCTCATGATTGACGATGAGGTAATAAGGTGATGTTTCAATAATCTCAACCATCAAGCTTCTGGTTCCAACCAGTTTGGGGTCTACAAGCTGATGGTCAGCATGTCGTTAACTTCTTCCACATGATAGGGATTTTATTATCTGCAAAACAGCTCAAGAATATGACTCAGGATATTATCAATAGCCCTTGAGGAGAAACTGAAGATCCTTGACTTGTTTTATGGCAAACTATTATTTTTGTCTTGATTGACAGTTTTCCTTTGTTTCTGTGTTTTCTCAGTTCTCTAAATTTGCTTTTTGGAACTCCAAGAAGGCCTGCTGCTGCTGCTGCTGCTGCTAAGTCGCTTCAGTCGTGTCCGACTCTGTGTGACCCCATAGAAGGCAGCCCACCAGGCTCCCCCGTCCCTGGGATTCTCTAGGCAAGAACACTGGAGTGGGTTGCCATTTCCTTCTCCAATGCATGAAAGAGAAAAGTCAAAGTGAAGTTGCTCAGTCGTGTCCGACTCTCAACGACCCCATGGACTGCAGCCTACCAGGGTCCTCTGCCCGTGGGATTTTCCAGGCAAGAGTAGTGGAGTGGGGTGCCATTGCCTTCTCCACTGAGAAGGCCTAGGAGACTAAAACTCTTCTACAAACAAGGGGGACACGGGGAGTGGCCCTTCCCTTGAAAGTTTCCCTCGGGGTCCTGTCAGTTTTATGCTGAAGTCCAGTCCCTAATATGATGATGTTTGGAGATCTGATTTGGGGTGGTAGTTAGGTATAGACAAGGTCATGAAGATACGGCCCTCATGATGGGATTAGAGCCCTTATTTAGTAAAAGACACCAAAGAACTTGATTTCTCTCTCTCTCCCTCCCTCTATGTTCATGTACTAAGGAAAGATCATGTGAGGACAGAGCAAGAAGGAGGCTGTCTCAGCTGAAGGATACAGCTCTGACCAGACACTGAGCCTGCTAATCTTAGACTATCCAGCTTCCAGCACTGAGAAATAAATTCCTGTTGTTTAAGCCACTCAGTTTTAAATTTTGTATGATAGCCCACGCTGAATAAGATATGTGTACAGTGGAAGTGGATTAAATTTAACATCAGAAAACCTGGCTCATCTCTTATCCTCACTTAACCTCTTTGTGCCTTGGTCTCCTTATCTGTAGAATGGGGAACTACGAATAACTCTCACTCCCTGCATCACAAGGTCCTTTTTAAAAATCTTTTAATTTTGTATTGGAGTTTAGCTGATTAACAATGCTGTGATAGTTTCAGGTGGACAGCAAAGAGACTCAGCCATACATATACATGTATCCATTCTCCCCACCTCCTTGGGCTTCCCTGGTGGCTCAGTTGGTAAAGAATCTGCCTGCAATGCAGGAGACCTGGGTTTGATCCCTGGGTCGGGAGGATTCCCTGGGGAAGGAAATGGCAACTCACTCCAGTACTCTTGCCTGGAAAATCCCATGGACAGAGGAGCCTGGTAGGCTATAGTCCATGGGATCATAAGAGTAGGACATGACTTAGGAACTAAACCACCAAATACCCCTCCCATCCAGGCTGCCACATAACAATGAGCAGCTTTCCCTGTGCTACACAGTAGTACCTTGTTGGTTCTATTTTAAATATAGCAGTATGCACATGTCCATCCCAAACTCCCTAACTATCCCTTCCCCTCATCCATCTCCCCTGGCAACTATAAGTTTGTTCTCTATGTCTGCCAACATCAGAAGGTTCTTGTGAGAATCCAGTGAGGAAAGATTTGTAAACTGCCAACAAAATTGCTTTTTTGATCTTCTCTTGAGGATCTTTAGTTTCATGACTCAAATAATGTGTTGTTGAGAATCTGCCATTAAAGTTGAAATGGCAAAATTGTGTAGGAAAAATAAAAATGAAAAAAGAGATTAAGAGCTCTACAAAATATTTTTATTTTTAAAATGCTAGAGGTCTGAACCCATGCATGCTAATTGTTTTAAGTGAATGAATTTTTATGGTTTAGTTGTTTAAAAAAGATCTGAGCTAGTTTGAATTCCTGTATTAGAACTCAAGAAAAATCATTGTAATTCTATTTGCTATGTTATGCGTTATTTTACATTTTATAATATTTATATTTTATAGTATTCTTTAAGGTATTTGAAAGCTGACCCACCAAGCTCTTCTGTCCATGGAATTCTCCAGGCAAAGACACTGGAGTGGGTAGCCATTCCTTTCTCCAGTGGATTTTCCCGACCCAGGGATCAAACCCAGGTCTCCCTCATTGCAAGCAGATTCTTTACCATCTGAGCCACCAGGGAAGCCCTCTGAACTGAACTCATGTGATCACAAATGGCACCTTGTGGTATATGCGATATTTTAGCCTAGCTATTATGGACCGCATTTCTTACTTTTTTAAAGTATTTAAAAAATTTTTAGAACAAATTTAGATTTATTAAAAAATAAGGAAGCTAGTACACAGAGTTCCAATAAACCCCACACCTAGTTTCCCCTATTATCAATATCTTAACATTAGTATGATATATCTGTCACAGAAAATGGACCAGTATTGACACATTATTAATAACTAAGGCTATACTTTATTCAAATTTCCTTAGTTTGTATCTAATCTCCTTTTCCGGTTCCAGGGTCCCCTGTAGAATATCACATTACATTTAGTTATCCCTTTTTTTATGTCTTGAGAATTCCGGGCAGTGGTTAGTACTTGGCACTTTCACTACTGTGGGCTCAGGTCGATCTCTGGTTGGGGAACGAAGATCTTGTGGCACAAAGTTAAAAAAGAATAGTACTGGGTCAGGTATTTTGTAGAATGTCCCTCAGATGGGATTTGTCTGATGTTCTGCACATGAGTGAGGCTTCCAAGGTGGTGCTAGTGGTAAAGAATCCACCTGCCAATGCAGGAGATGTGAGAGGCATGAGTTCGATCCCTGGGTGGGAATGATCCCCTGGAGAAGGACATGGCAACCCGCTCCAGTATTCTTGTCTGGAGAATCCCCGTCCACAGAGGAGCTGGCAGTTTACAGGGTCATAAAGAGTTGGACATGATTGGAGCAACTTAACATGCACACACACACTGCTCATGATTAGACTGCTGTTATGGGCTTCTGAAAGGAATACTGTTATAGACATTCTAATCACATGAATTTGGGGATACTCTAGTAGAGAGTCAGATGATTCTCTGGCATAAGGAAAAATCTTTGTCCTGAAGCACCATGGTCTGCAAAAAACATCTAACACCTAGAGAAGTGAGAAGTGTTGTCCTTACAAAAAGAAACCTACAGCAAGATCTATTCTAGACCTAACTAATCCCAAGAAGCCATAGATTGCCACAGGTCTGTTCACGACCTTAAATCCTCTTGTTCTGAAGTCTTTCAACACATCTCCTGTAGTAAGGTTTCTGTGGGAAAAAGATTTTCAGTTTATTATGGAATTTAATGGGAAAGAAATATTCATTCATTTTCTAAGAATCATTACTCAACTAGATATCTGAAACCTCTATAGTATCCTGAACACAAATGAGTGAATAAGAATATTAGAATTATGTACTGAGAAGAACTCATAAGTTTGCTGCTGACAAGTATGTACCTATGTGTGCTAAGTCACTTCAGTTCTGTCTGACTCTCTGCGACCCCATGGACTGTAACTGGCCAGGCTCCTCTGTCTATGGGATTCTCCAGGCAAGAATACTGGAGTGGGCTGTCATGCCCTCCTCCAGGGGATCTTCCTGACCCAGGGATCGAACCCGTGCCTCCTGAGGCTCCAGGATTGTAGGTGGATTCTTTACCAGTGAGCCATGCGGGAAGCCTCAGGTACCAGCAGAAGAGTCAAATTAATGGTGTCTCTACCACACCAAGCACCTGGGACATTTTAAAAATGGAGTGGCAACTCCAGTATCCAGACCAACGTCATGCTGTGACAGGCTGATACTACCATTCAGAGAAGCAAGTCTAAATTTGAATCTAAGAAAATGTAGAAATCCTGAACTCCCAAGACTTAGCTACCTTACTTAATTTCCTATAAAGGATGTGCTGTTAGTAAAGGGAAAACAATTTTGCAAATATAGAAAAAAATACAAATGTTATATAGTACACATGCTTATGTTCTATCTGCAGTTTGATTTTTGCAGTTGACAGAATGTCTCCGTGTATGTGAGTGTTCAGTTACTCAGTCTCTTTATAATCCCACTGTAATCTTTATTCAGTTCTGTATAACAAAGCAGATTTATTTATTTATTTAGATTCTATCTGTGCATTATTTTATCTCATTTAATCCTATCTGTTGCAGATACTCACTGTCATCTTCTATAAAATGAGGAAATTGAAGCTTAGAGAAGTTAAGTAACTTGCTCAAGATACATAAATAAAGTCAGGATTCAGGACCAAGGCAAGGACTATTTGACTTCAAAACCTCAGCTCCTACTGGGTTAAACTATGTTTGTGTCCATAAGTTATTTCAAAATGCCTTCTGTGTAAGTAAGCCACATGTCTTTTCTTAGAAGCTCTTGAATTTCCATCCACATGGCATGTGCTTAATCATACTTGAAAATAAGGAAAGAGGGATTTATTATTCCTACTAATTACCACTGTCAAGGTAATAAAAAAAAATCCAATTGTCACATCATAATTGACTCATAGGCTAAAGAGGATTCTGGGACCCAAGTCCACTCTATGGAGGAGTCTTACCCCCACATTATCAAACAATTCTCAGACACCAGCTAGGTGCTCAACAACTCAACCCAATTCTGGTACCATCTGTCAGGAGACAGCTTCAGATTCCACAGGTTGAGGGCTGGGTACTATAGGACTCCCCACAACCCCCAACTTCAGATGCCAGATGCAAACCCAGATTATCATGTGTGCTTCTGACCTACCAGCTGTAGATTAGTATTTTCCCTGTACCCCCTCTTTGGGTTTGATTAATTTGCTAGGGTGGCTCACAGAACTCAGAGAAACATTTTACTTGCTAGATTATGTGTTTATTATAAAAGAATGTAACTCAGGAACAGCCAGATGGAAGAGATATCCAGGGTAAGGTGCAGGGAAATGGTGTCTTCTTCCCAAACCCCCCTGAGTTCACTGACCGATAAGCTCTCTGAACTCCATACTTTTATATTTTTATGGAGGATTCATTCCATAGGCATGATTAATTTAATTATGCCACTCATGACTGAAATCAACCTCCAGGCCCTCATTCCTCCCCAGAGATCATGGGTGAGACTGGAAGTTCAAATCCTCTAATCACGTGATTGGTTGTCCTGGTAACCAGGACATCCTTTGGTGCCATGTAAATGTCACCCCAGTGAAAAAACCAAAGACATCTTTATCTCTCTCAGCACTTAGGGAACTCCAAAGGTTTTAGGAGCTCTGTGCCAGGTACAAGAGATAAAAATCAAATATACATTTCTTATTATAAATTACAGTATCACAGATGCCAACAGTAAGATAAGGGAAAGCCAGTCATTCAACACCCTGTTACCTGAAGCTAGAGTGACTTGAACCTCCATATCCTAAAATATAGCGTATTAATGAAAACTCTGAGGTATATGGAGGTCAACAGACCAGAAGATGATCCCAATTGAAAGATAATTTGTTACAATTCCCAAGGGGACAGGATATGACACTAGGAAGCACCAGGGTCAGTCAGGAAGAGGAAAGAGAGGGAGAAACTGTAGGCAAAAGCCTTTGTGGTCATTTCCATGGAAGGAACAGGTGAGGCAGGGGAGACAGGCTTAGAACCTGCTAGTGTGAGTACTTTCAGCAGGCTCTGGGCAAAAGAGGCTGTCCCTAGTTGTACATGGCCCTGGAGCAATCAGGGCAGGGGGATAGTAGTCCCAAATATGAGAACTTGATAAAGTAGGTGGCTGGGGGTGGGGGCTCTGGGTTGGCTGGTTGGTATTTGAAAATCATTGGTGGGCAAGTTTACTATCTCTAGGAACAGCCTAAACTCAGGAGCTAGAATCCCATGATGGTCAGCAAGACCCTAAGATATCAAAACATCAGAAAACAGAAAATAAAAGATATAGTTAGTACACTCTAGCTACAGGATTTCCAGCTCTTCTAAGTTGGGAAGGGCATTCAAATCTACCCATAAGCTAAGTAGAAATATCCAAAGCTAATTCAGCTGTAAACAATGGAGATGGGTCTTAATGCCCTGTAAGAGAACCTCTTGCATGTAGAGGAAGAACAACAAAAACAAGGCAATGTGTCTCTCTTCCTGCCCTGCAGATAGGTTCATCTGTACCATTTCTCTAGATTCCATATATATGTGGCAATATACAATATTTGTTTTTCTCTGTCTGACTAACTTCACTCTGTATAACAGATTTTAGTCCATCCTCATCCCTACAAATGACCCAATTTTGTGCCTTTTTATGGCTGAGTTATATTCCATTGTATATATGTACCACATCTTCTTTATCCATTCATCTGTGATGACCTAGAGGGTGGGATGGGAGGGTTTGCGGGGCGGGGGGGAGCTCAAGAGGAAAGAGATTTATGTATATATATAGCTGATTCACATTGTTGTACAGCAGAAACTAAAACAACATTGTGAAGCAATTATACTCCAAAAAATAAAAATAAAAGAATTTTTAAAATAACAAAAACCTAAGATACTGGTAATGACAACTGAAAGATCAAATGCAACTTATCTGAGCCTAGACTGTCTGGGTTAATTTAAAGGACTTGTCACAAGCCAGTGCTTCCCAAGAGGACATAAAAGTTTCAGTTTAGTTCAGTCGCTCAGTCGTGTCTGACTCTTTGCGACCCCATGAATCGCAGCACACTAGGCCTCCATGTCCATCACCAACTCCCGGAGTTCACTCAGACTCACGTCCATCGAGTCAGTGATGCCATCCAGCCATCTCATCCTCTGTCGTCCCCTTCTCCTCCGGCTCCTAATCCCTCCCAGCATCAGAGTCTTTTCCAATGAGTCAACTCTTCTCATGAGGTGGCCAAAGTACTGGAGTTTCAGCTTCAGCATCATTCCTTCCAAAGAAATCCCAGGGCTGATCTCCTTCAGAATGGACTGGTTGGATCTCCTTGCAGTCCAAGGGACTCTCAAGAGTCTTCTCCAACGCCACAGTTCAAAAGCATCAATTCTTTGGCGCTCAGCCTTCTTCACAGTCCAACTCTCACATCCATACATGACCACAGGAAAAACCATAGCCTTGATTAGACGGACCTTTGTTGGCAAAATAATGTCTCTGCTTTTGAATATGCTATCTAGGTTGGTCATAACTTTCCTTCCAAGAAGTAAGCATAAAAGTTTAGCACCCATCAAACATTACAAAGTAACATTACAAAGATATTATTTTTTTTAATCCAGTTTATTAGCAAGTTATAGTGTATGTAGTTCAAGTGCACGCACACACATATACACATAGTAATAGCTTGCCTAAATGTGAGCTCAGCATCAGATACCACCCACCCCTCCCCCAACACACACCAAATCACAAATTCTCAAGAGTCTGTTTAGTGGGTCCAAGTTGACACGGCTGAAGTGGGTCTTTTGTTTTCCTCAAAAGCACTGAGATACACAAAGACAAAGTAAAGTCAAACCTGCCCATTTTGACCTCACAGCTTCCTTAGGAACAGAAACAGTATTTTCAAATCCAACAGTGCTGTTTACTCCAGGAAATGTTTTCCTCATAGTCACGGCAAAATCAAACACTACAGTATCTCAAATTCCAGCAAACACTTTATTCTCCTCACTAATGTCTCAAAACCTTTGGTAGCCAAAGCCTGGAAAAAGCCCTTTGGCAATAAACGTGAATGTTTTACAACGGGTAGAGAGAAGTTGCAAGAGGATAAAAGTTTCTGTTAACTGTATTGGAGTATTTTTCTTGGGCAGAGTCCCCAAACAAACTTGAATAAATTACACACAATGTCGATAGAAGTAAAAGAAGTAATCTGTAAAGAATTTCCCAGCAAAATAAGGGTCCGTTGAACAGTCAGCTAAATCCTGTCAGAAGGGGAGTTGGGGGAGAGAATGATTAATGTAAGAATTAGTTGTAATTAAAATTATCTACTTATCTGTTTGGAAAAGGAAATGGTAACCCACTCCACTATTCTTGTCTGGGAAATCCCATGGACAGAGGAGCCAGGTGGGCTACAGTCCATGGGGTCTCAAGAGTCAAACACAACTTAGTGGTTAAACCACCACCACCACCATTTACCTCTCTATTTATCTAATGGTCCATTTCTTTCTTAAAAAAAAAAAAAGAGAGCTTACCGGTGCAGCTACCCGGAAATGGTACCCACTGTCGAAGAGTGGTGCTACAGGGAGGCTCCAAATGTGCTGATACCCCTAAATAATGAATGAAAGAGAGGTCCATCACATAACTACATTTTTCTCTTTGCTGGAAAAAGCCCAGGCCGAAAAGCATTCCCTTGATTGCAGTAGGAGAGGTGTTTGTGGCAACAGTTCTTGATGGTGTTGCTGGAGAAGTCTGTAGCTTCCAAAGGATGCACAGAAGATGCTGAGCCAACTCCTGTGACCAGGGTCAGCAAAGGGAAACACTGACATGTGACCCATGGCATCTCTGTCTTTGTGAGAATCAGAGGCTGTGCCACCACTATTGATGCACTTCTGGAATGCAGAATGCCGAGGAGCTGCAAATTGTTACCTGTGTCATCTCCTGGGAGACTTCCTGTTGACTTTCCATCCCTTTGGCCTCTATTTTACTACGGAAACACATATTTCCAAGGGTGAACTTGCACTGGAAGACTATCAGTGGCTCTGTTGTGCTTCAAGAGACAAATGAAAGAAAAGGCAAGTGGAAAAGCAGTTATCAGCTCCCATAGGCTACACCGTGAGAAGAAGAGGGCTTATGGGAACATAACTTTGGAATCCATTCAAAGTTCCAAATAGACCTGCTATTACACAAAACTCACGAATGCCAATATACTAATTCACATCTCATTATAAAAGAAAGAAACTCAATCTCAGATGACTACTATTGTCAACTAAATGCTTGTGTCCCCCACCCCCCAAATTCGTATGTCTAAATCCCAACTTCCAATATGATGGTGTCAGGAGGCAGAGCCTTAAGGAAGTGACAGATCCTGACGGTGGAACCCTGATGAGTAGGGTTAGTGCCCTCATGAAAAGGACCCCAGAGAGCCCTCTCACCCCTTCTGCCATGTGAGGACATAGAGAGAAGACGGCTACTTATCAACCAGGAAGTGGGCTCTCATCCTACATCAAATCTGCCAGTGCCTTGATCTTGGACTTCCCAGGCTCCAGAACTGTGAGAAATGAATGTCCGTGGTTTAAGCCACCCAGTATTATATAGTAGACTGGAACTGACTAAAACTAAAACTGAGGTAACATACAACAGTCTTGAAAATCTAGTCTCATGACTTAAGTCATTTCAATATTAGAATTTCTTATCTCCAGAGATTTAAAAAATAATTTTGGGGTATATCCCTTCTCTTTTCACTGGCAGCTGAATTTGCTTTCATCTGACATTTCCAGGATTTGAAATTCTGCAAACTTCTGGTCTGGATAGGTCTCATTTGAATCAGAGAAGAAGACAACACAGGTATGGGTGTGGGGTGAGCCCCATTAGGAATTATCAGTCCTTATCCCTGGTCCCTCAGAGGTTAAAGCATCTGCCTGCAATGTGGGAGACCTGGGTTCGATCCCTGGGTTGGGAAGATTCCCCTGGAGAAGGAAATGGCAACCCACTCCAGTATTTTGCCTGGAGAATCCCATGGACAGAGGAGCCTGGTGGGCTACAGTCCACAGGGTCGCAAAAAGTCAGACACGACTGAGCGACTTCACTTCACTTTCAAAGCTATCAGAGTGGAAGACATGTCAGAAAGAATGGTTCTTCTCTAAAGGTTGGCCCGGGAATCATCATCAGGAGGATGAGGTCGACCTATTTCTGGGACAACTACAATCTTGGTTGAGTATATGTGTTACTTTAAGATCACCACTGTTAGAAAAAAAATGATTCCTAAAGCCTGATTTATCATGGGAGACTCAGTTTCAAACCCTGGGTTGAGAAGATCCCTGGAGAAGGGAATGGCTACCCACTCCAGTATTCTTTCCTGGAGAATTCCATGGACAGAAGTTACAGTCCATAAGGTTGCAAAGAGTTGATCACGACTGAGTGACTAACACCCACTTTTCAGTGATTCAAGACAACCTTCTGCCACTTTAAGGGATATACGACTTCAGCTTACTTCCTTCCATCAAAGCTAGGGACAAATGAGGAAACGCTGTCCCAGGCAGCTCAGAGAGTGCTAAAGAATAGTACACTTAGCTTTTGCTCTCCCTTGTAATATGGTGGATTCTGAGTCATGAAATTTTAGCTGCTTGAAAAAGACCATTTCAAGGCAAGCAGTTGGTTGTGTTATTAGCTGCCATCTATGGGGTCGCACAGAGTTGACACGACTGAAGCGACTTAACAGCAGCAGCAGCAGAAGCAAAGTTGATGAAAGAAGGAGTATGAAGTCTGAGTGAAACAGAGGAAGACACCAGAGTGGAATGGGAGGAAATGATGGAGGAAGAATAACAGAGCTGGGGAAGCAGAGGGAGAGAGGGGAGGGCAGAGGAAAGCGAAAGAAAGGGAAAAAGGAAAGAGAGAGAGGAAATGTGGAAGGGACAAAGGAGAAACTAACATCAAGAGACACAAACACCATCTTCATGGTGAGTACCTCACTTCATAATTTCTGTGAAAGTCTTCTAAAGTACCATGATTATTCAAAATAGCTGATAAAATAGATTAGAGTTTTGTGATTTTGGAGGAAAGGTAGTCATAATGTGAAGTGCCTGCTGTGTGCCAGGACGGGGCAATGTTCTTACGGGTCTCACCTCACTGGGGAGGCAAGAAAGTGATGGTCGAATGGAAGGGCTGATTGGAAGTCCATCTCCACCACTTATTTGCTCTGACTTTCAGGGCAAGCTTTTTGACCTCTCTAAACTAAGTGCTCCCATCTGAAAAGTATGCTGCTAAGTCACTTCAGTCGTGTCCGACTCTGTGTGACCCCATGGACAGCAGCCCACCAGGCTCCTTCGTCCCTGGGATTCTCCAGGCAAGAACACTGGAGTGGGTTGCCATTTCCTTCTCCAATGCATGCAAGTGAAAAGTGAAAGTGAAGTCGCTCAGTTGTGTCCGACTCTTAGCGACCCCATGGACTACAGCCTACCAGGCTCCTCCGTCCATGGGATTTTCCAGGCAAGAGTACTGGAGTGGGGTGCCATTGCCTTCTCCATCTGAAAAGCATAAACTAGAAAAAAACACCAACCTCAGAGGGTTGTTGTGAGGACTATATGACCCAGTAGTAAAGTGTAGAGTGCCTGGCATATAGTCTGTGCTCAGCAAATGGTAGTAATTAATTTTGCTATTATTATCACTGATTCTCACAGAGGCTCTCCATGTTATGATATAATGTAAAATTCATCTTATAGATGAATAAACAGTAGTCAGTGAGGATAAGTGGTTTTTCCAAGATTATAGAATTAATAAGTGATGGAGACAAAATCTGAGCCCTGGTCTGCCCAGCTCCAAACTCTGACTCCATTTTTTAACTCTCCTGCGGGGAAGTAGATGGTATCTGCATTTGCAATGTTCCCAGGAGCTCAGAGAAATGTGCAGCCCCCCATCCAGGGAACATGCTATTACTCTAGCTCCCACCCCAATTCAAAGGGACACAGCCAAGGGCAGTCGGCAGCCTGAGAACATCAAATCCAAGGTCAGGCTCACTTTGCAGGTGTGAGCATACAGCCCACAGCCTTTCTATCCTTTGGAAGAAGCTTGGAAGGTCCCAGGCTTCTGGCCCACCTCTCAACCCAATCGTCATTCTTTAACTGAAAACATTCTACTTCCTAAATTATTAATCAAATTGTGAGGGAAACTCAGGCTTGGTAGTCAGATAATAAAACCAGAATTATAATATAATAAAACCAGAATTATCTTTTACAGCTATGAACTTACTTGATTTCCAGAGAGAATTTGACATTGGTGGGTGTGTACTTATTAACAGGAATATGGTAATAGTAATTTCCAGACCTAATTAAGGGAAAAAAATAAAATCACAAATCAAAATATGCAGGGAAGGATTCAGTCTTTTTTCTATTTTTGAATACTACATAAACTGTGAAATATTCTATTATATGTGATAGATATAGAAAATCAAGTTTAACATGGCACAGTTTCATGTTTTTCAGAGATATACCTGTCAAATTTCAAAGTGATCTCTTTCAGGTCAAACTCTATCAAATATACCACAAACAGATTCATAGTTTCTTAGAATACACAGAAGAAATGATGGAAAGTCAAAACCTCCACCAAATGTACAAAACTAAACCAATAGGAAATGACTTCAACTTCCCTTAAGGAGACAGAGATTTCAGAAAACAAATGAGGCAAAGGCCTCAAACTAAACAGTCCCTCTGGAAAGAACTGGAAATAATAACTACCTGCTTTGATACAGTAAATCACTCCCTTTTAGACAACATCAGCAGGAAATACCACGTACTTTCAAAAATGGAATCAAGTAAAATTATTACAGTCCTAATTATCATTGAGTAATGGAGAAAACCGCAGGATAGAAATGCTTATACAGGGATTCCTCCCACCCTTGGGGAGGGATGGTTGGGAAAAGGGGGGAGTTCCTTTGACTCATATTGTAATGAAAACTCAAGCAAAAAGGCACATTGTATCTAATACAAGTTCTTATGACCTTCCTATCCCTTGAATTATATACAGAAATAAAACCAGATAAATGGGGCAAAGGGCCAGTCATTTTAAATTCTCTTTAATAAATGCTAAACTGAGTTGTTAAAAATGAGAAAGCAAAAATAAAAGCAACAGATGTGAATTGGAATCAGGAGGACTTTGTCCTACCACAGTAAGCTTAGATAAATAGAAGTCGTTTCCTGCTGTGTGCCTCCCAGTATCTGCGTGGTTCCCTGAAACCCAACTACTTAGGTAGTAAATATCCTGATCTTACAGATGGGAAGCAGGTACGCAAGGATAATGAACTTCTTGTCAACTGGAATTTGAACCCAAATCATCTTACTATTCATCATCACATCATTCTACCAAACCAATTAATGTCTGTCTCTGACTTTTTCAGGCTCACTGAGCCTCAAGTTCTTTAACTTCAAAATGGGGATAAATAATACCAACTTTGTGTGATTTTGTGAGAATTCAATGAGATAATGAATGTAAAGGTCATAAACATATAATAAAGTGTCATACAGGTTATTTTCAAAAATCAGGTCCAGGAAATTCCCCAGTGGTCCAGTGGTTAGGACGCCCGAACTCTCACTACATGGGTTCAATCCCTGGTCGGGGAGCTAAGATCCTACAAGCTGTGTGGCACAGCCAAAAATGAAAAATATATATATAAAAAATTGTTTTATAAAAGTCAGGACCATCAGCCTGAAGCCTAAGCTATATCAAGCTTAAAAAGAAATAAGGCTGAGAGGACTTCCCTGGTGATCCAGTGGATAAGATCTACCTGCCAATGCAGGGGACATGCGTTCAACTCCTGGTCTGTGAAGATTCCATATGTTACAGAGCAACTGAGCCTGTGTGCCACAACTACTGAGCCAACATGCTGTAACCACTGAAGACTGAGCACCTAGAGCCTGAGGTCTGCAAAATGTGCAGCCTTGCCTTTAACCTAGCAGGCTGAAATATGAGCAGGCTTAACTAAACCAGTAAATACCTATCAAATAAAGCCTCTCCATTCTTAATACCTTCACCCTGCATAGTGTGTTTACTGAAGCTTCTGTGCTTGCCCTCTATGCTTCTAGATTCGTCATTACCTCGACGCATGTGATTCACAAGAGATGAATGTTGCCGTAAACTTTTGCAATGCCTAGATTTTTTTCCTCTTAACTGAAAAGGTTAGGATACGCTCTATTTTTTCAGCAATTAAAATAATGATATCCCTTGTTATTAAAATATATAAATGTCAGCTCACTCGTAACTCAGAGCCATCAGTAATAATGCCTTCCTTTTCTATAAAATTAACTAACAGCTCTGTGCCTATGGTATGTGGCCTCCGAGAGCTGCCCCCTAAGCTTTTTGCTCTGGACTTACCCTTTAAACCAGGAGACTGTAATCTTTGGAGCCATGGCTTATTGACATTTGCTAATACCAACCATTTTACGATTCCCTTGTCCACCATGTAACAAATGTGTTTTCCACTTGAGGAGCCATGTAAGCACACATCGATTTTGCCATGTAACATCAGCTTTCATTCCAATCTCCAAAGCCCTGAGCCCTGAGTAAATTCCAGAAACAATGGGAGATAGTGGGGGGCTTACACACCCGCACTGGAGGCTTCTACTGCAATAGCGCCGATCTATTATTTGCTGGATTTCCATAATCTGAATAGAACTGATGGTTGTATCAATCCCTGAATTGAGAAGAAATAGAGAAAGTAAACGCTTCTGCAGAGGAAAAGAGCATTGTGTTCCAGTTGCAGGCTCCAAATTACAGAATGCGAAATAAGAGTTTTCTAGATAAATGGATTCCATTTGCTTTCAAATGAGATAAAGAGAGAAGGGGAGAAGGCTTTTGTTGCCATTACGGTATATTTTAAGAAAACTAAAAAAATAAAAGAAAACCCAAGCTCCAGTAGATAGCCCCATAACGTCCAAAAGAAAACCTGAATCACTGAAGTCCTACTAAGTTGAAATTTATTGAAAATGGACAGTGTAATGGGACATGCAATCTGGCCAATAAGGAAAGATATATATATATATATATTTTTTTTTTTTTTTAGAAAACAGAAAACCAACTAAAAACAGCAGAAAAATAGAAGAAGAGAGCAGGAAGTTCAAATAAATTATTAGAATCCATGAAGATCAACCACAATGCCTAGCAGTATGCAACCATTTCCAATGCTTCCTTAATAGTTAGGTTGGCATTGGTTACAAAAAACTGTAATCCCCACAGGGGTTTGGGGCAGATGCAGCCTCTGTCCCTGTACCTCTCTCCAGTATCGCTTTCATAGCTTGCTGTTGCTCTGCCTCGCTCCACAAAGCCAAAGAAGAGAGTAAATGTAAACTTACAATCACTCCTCCAGTCAACATTGGTTTGTGCCTCTGCTGCCAAGAATGATGTGCTTCTGCCTGTTGAAGAGGAAACCGTCTGTCAGTCTTAAAGCTTGCTCAGGATGAGAAGAAACCCAGTGCGTAGCCTAGCTTGTCAGTCGGCCGAATGTCTCCCCACCCTTTCACATCCCTATGCCACTATTGGTTTGTTTGTTTGTTTGTTTTCATTGATTTGACTGTGCCAAGTCTTAGTTGTAGCATGTGGGATGTAGTTCCCTGACCAGGGATCAAACCTGGGCCCCGTGCATTGGGAGCATGGAATCTTAACCACTGGACAACCAGGGAAGTCCTCCCTATGCCATTTCTTACAGGTCTAGTTTATTGTCTCCCTTCTCCAAAAAGCCACCTGTTTTGGAATGAATTAAAGCCCTCCAAATTTTCACATATATAGCCCTAACCCCTGGTACCTCAGAACGTGACTGTGTTTGGAGATGGGCCTTTAAAGTAATAATTACATTAAAGTGAAGTTGTTAGGATGGACCTTCATTCAATGTGTGTGGCATTCTTATAACAAGAGGAGATTAGGACATGAAAAGCCTTGTGTGTATGGAGGAGAGAATTTGCAAGGAGGCAGAGAGAAGGCATCGCTCTACACCCAACCGTGAGCTTCTGGAACACTGCCTCTTGTTCACTGTTATATTCCCACATTCGACAAGGCCACACTCAGCTGTGATGCTCAATACATATTTGTGGAAGAATAGAAGCAGGGATGTCAAGAAAGAGGGAGGAAGAGAGAAGAGAAAGCCAACTGTGTATCTTCTTTGAGCCCAGGAGTGAGACTTCAAGGAATCAGATCTGGTAACCCCTGAATCTTGGACTTCTAGACTCCAGAACTGTGAGAAAATAAATTTCTGTTGTTTAAGCCACCTAGTCTATGGCATTTTATTTTGGCAGCTCCAGCCGACTAAGACACCATCCCGAATTAGATCACTGTAGCTCAGAGCTCCAGCCTTTCCAGTGGAGGGTGTATTGTTATTATGCTGTAGTGTGTATTATTACTGAATCCTCAAAGTGGTGACCAGTTAGTAATATCTTCTCGATCACTGTACCAGTGGGCTATTATCTCTGTTTTGTTACTTAACTTTCATGTATTTTTGCCCTTTCTCAACACCTCCAGGGCTTCCCTGGTGGTCCAGCAGTTAAGACTCTCGCTTCCAACTGCAGTGAGCATGGGTTTGATCCCTGGTCAGGGGAACTAAGATCCCATGTACTGAGTGGGGCAGTCAAAAGAAAAGAAACAACAACAACAACAAAAAACTCCAGAATAGGGAACCTCTGTTAGCATTTTTGAATTGTCGATAACTCCAAGCATAATGTGATCCATACAGAAAAAAAAGCGAGCTCGAGTTTCCCAGGTGGTGTTAATAGTAAAGAACCTGCCTGTCAATGCAGGAGACATAAGAGACTCAGGTTTGATCCCTGGTTTGGGAAGAACCCCTGAAGGAGAGCATGGCAACTCCAGTATCCTTGCCTGGAGAATCCCACAGACAGAGGAGCCTGTTGGGCTGCATTCCATAGGGTCTCACAGAGTCAGACATGATTGAATGGACTCAGCACATATGCAAAGTAAAAACTGAGCTGAAGTCATCTGAGAAGAAGAATCAAATCACTGGTGTGGGGCCAGAGTTTACTGATGGGGAAGGAAGCCAGGGGAGTGGTTATGATCTGTCAGAGCCAAAAAGGCATTTTAAAAGCAATTTTGAAAAGGTAACCATTCAGATAACAGTTGTTAAGGCTGTGGGAAAAAAAAGTATATCTTTTTAAAGTGGATAGTAAAAGCCATCATTTAGTGAGTTGCTAAGCTAACCTCACAAAAGAATTTTAAAGTGTTTTCAATAATTTCTTTAAATTTGCAGATTTTTTTCAAGTAAATGTCCTCTTTATTGCAGCCTTTCATTTGCATTAAATAATATCTATGTTTTTCAGTATAATTTTGGGCAAAACACAAAGACATTAACCTTATTTAACAAGAGATATAAGTTAACACAATATGTTCTGCTTTCATGGCAATGAAAAAGAAACAAGATGTGAAACTAATTTCTATGTGGAATTTCAGGCGAGAAAGCAAAGCTAGTGTGTATTCCTGAGTGTCTCTGTCTGTCCTGGTTAGTACTTCTTACATGAAGTGGAAGGGCTGGTTTACTTATCCAGTCACCCAACTGTGAGCTTTTGGAACACTGCCTCTCATTCACTATTGTATTCCCACATTCGACAATGCCAGTCTCATCTGTGGTGCTCAATACATATTTGTGGAAGGATAGAAGGAGGGATGTCAAGAAAGAGGGAGGAAGAGAGAAGAGAAAGCCAACCATGTATCTTCTAGAGAAATGTTTTCTCTTCCACACTCAAAGGAGGAACCCCTAGGGGCTGAGTGCAGAGGGATGCTGGGGGTAGATGAGGAAGCTGGACTTTTTCATCTCATTAGCAAGTGGGAGTGAGACAACTGGAAGGCAAGGCCAGTTTGCTGAGACTCTTCCCCAGTGTGATACTTCTCTTTAAGAAGAAATGGACCTTAATATATACTGATTTTCTAGAAAATTGAATATTTATTTCCCTTTTAAATATATGTGCTGTCTAAAAAGCCTCAAGATTACCTGGATTCCAGCTCTTCAAATAATAATTTTCAAGCACTTTTCCTGCTATGAGTTTTGTTTATGATTACTTCCATAGAAGGCTAATTTACAAGGCAAATGAGGCATAAAGAGAAGGGGAAACCAGACTTATCTATCCTGTTTTTTTCCTTACCTTTTGTTCTATTTTCCTGCTGAATTTGCAGGAAAACAGCTCATTTATAAAGTCTGGTAGCTGAACTACAGAGTTGCCTTATTTTCACAGAAGCGTGTTTCCACATTCCTGGAGACATAGAACCCTAGGATAGGATTTAGTTTCTGAAGGGATAAGGTATTTTTTAACGGTAATAAAAAGGTGAAGTTGAGCTTGCAGCTTAGAATTATGAAAATGGCTTTTCCAAAGCAGGATTGGAAATAAGAAGTTTTAAGTCTCCTATAAAACACCTCTACTTTGTCACTTTTCTGAGGCAAGACTGTTCAATTCTGAAGGACTGGCTATTGGAAAACCGTAAATTCTCCTGTAGTCACACAGGAGTAGCTCTCATTTTATAAGAGCCTTCTAGCAACATTCCCTATAAACTTAACATACATTCCCAATGGTTTTCATTGTAAAGTTGGAGATATATTTCACAATCAGCAGATGAGATCTCCCCATAAGCTAAATTAGAAACTTCTGGAGAAGAGAGATTTAAGCTGGTGTCCAACCAAAGCATACCCTGTCGTGGTAGAATGTGTATACTGCATACTTGTAAAACTGTACTGATGGCTTAGTCCCAGTACAGCAACTTGGATGCCTTTCTCTTCCCTGGTTGAAATAGACTCAAGCCAAGAAAAAGTCAATAAGCCCAACCAACTCATGACTGAGCCCTTTAACACAGGGAAACATTTTCTTTCAGCCACTGGCTCTTCTCAGATCAGGTCTCCAAATCAAAGTAAGCATGACTTACAGATGTTTCTTGCTGTGTGAGATTTTAAAAAACTTTACCAAATCTCCTAAAACCTGCATAATTCTGTTGGTGCATTTTCCCATAGGTGTTTAACTTTTCAATATCTTATTCTGTTGCCTATTTAAATATTTATTAGTTCCACAGATTAAAATCTACTCCATCATACTCAGTTCCTCAGAATATAAGTTGAATATTTTGAAGTACCTGCTTTCCACTTGTTAGTTTTACTCAAACCTTTTATTAGGTATGGGAAGAGGGGATATAACCTTTCTGAAAGACACTTTAAGCAATCAACTCAGGCCCAAAGGAAGAATAATGGCTTGAGCTCAACATATTATAAAAATGTCAATTTCCCTTTGTTTATTTTACTAGTATTCTTACTCTTCAGAAAGGAGGCTCATAAGTGTGTTATGAGGCTTGGTGAACTATGAGATATTACTCCACATCCTACTGAGGGTTATTCTACATTTTTTTAATTGAAAAATGTATTTGTAAATTTGTAGTTGGTCTAAATGCCCCAGAAACACCTGTTGAAACGAATATTTGCCTGACTTTCTCCTCTGTTGGATTTAGAAACTCTGGTGTTACATGGTGCTCTGGACAGAGTGAGGAGATGGAACATCAGCAGGGGGGAAAATGCCTTTCTTCAGACCCCCAGAAATATCCTGAAGTGGGAACGACATCTCAATGGCTATAGGCACACAATGGGATACTACTCAGCCATAATAAGAATAAAATAATGACATTTGCAGCAACATGGATGACCTAGAGAGGATCATACTAAGTGAAATAAGCCAGAAAGACAAATACCGTTGTCTTTCATACCACTTAAATGTGGAATCTAAAATATGGCACCAATGAACTTACTCATGAAAGAGACTCACAGACAAAGAAAACAAACTTAGAGTTACCAAAGGGCAAAAAGCAGGAAAGGGGAGAAGAGATAAATTAGGAGGCTGGGATTAAAATACACACATTACTATCTATAAAACAGATAACCAACAAGGACCTGCTATATAGCACAGAAAGCTATACTCAATATCTTATAACAACATAATGGAAAAGAATCTGGAAATTACATATATATATATATATCTAAATCATTTTGCTGTTCACCTGAAACTAACACAATCTTGTAAATCCACTGCAGTAGTAGTAGTGTTAGTCGCTCAGTCGTGTCCAACTCTTTGCGATCCCATGGACTATAGCCCACCAGATTTCTCTGTCCAAGGGATTCTCCAGGCAAGAATACTGGAGTGGGGGGCCATTCCCTTCTCCAGGGGCTATTCCCGACCCAGGGATCAAACCCATGTCTCCTGTGTCTCTGGCATTGCAGGTAGATTCTTTACCATCTGAGCCACTAGGGAAGACCTAATTAGCTGTATTTCCCTAATTTTTTTAAAAAATGGCTATAGGCAAAGGGGAGGAGACTTAGGGTACTGAAACTGCTTTCTAGGACCACAGAATAGACACTTTCTGCATCTTCTGGAGTTGATCTCAGGTAGATGCACACACAAGCCCAAATAAATAAAGGTTGAATGGTGGGGATGGGCACCTAGATTTCAATTTCAACTTTACCTGTGATTCACTGCAGAATCTTAAGCAAAGTGCTAAGCTTCTGTTCCATCAGCAGTAAAACGGATAAGCTGGTACAAATCAGAGATCCTCCTGGCCTGGGGACTTTGGAACCCAGATGACTGCACAAAGGGGTCTGTGGTGTTGGTTGTGAACTTAAAAAGTAACATCTCTCCCGTAGATATATACCATTTTTCAAATGTTGTTGTTAGATTAACAAAAGCAATTCATTTGAAAGCTTAACTAAACTTATAGTTACATTCTCCCTCTATGTATTAATACTTTTTCAGTCAAATAATTGTAAAAGCATAATGGATTCATAATCTCAGGGTCAAAAAACCAGGGCACCACTGGAGTAGCTGCTCTGTGACCTTCTATAACTCTAAATCCCCCAGAGGTTTCAAGTTTCCTGAAGGTGATAGTAAACAGAACATTTCAATCCTTTCCATTTTTTTCAAGTGGAAAGAGAGAAGAGGAAACAACTGCCCAGTGTGTCAGAGAGCCTGATAAAGCAGACCTTCAACTCCATTCTTAGCCAGAGAAGTTGACTGCTGTGTCTAAGAGGACACAGCCAGACGCTTGGGGCAGATCTTCTCTCTCCAGGAGTCTCCCCAGTGTTTCAGTTCATTATGGAAACATAAGAACATTCATAGTCCCAGAGCAGAGAGCAGCAAATCTTCATTTGGTTTGATAAGGTCTGCTCTTCCCAATCTCCCCTTGATGGGAAGAGATGGTGGCTATAGGAGTGAATTTGCACAAAAGTCAAAAAACTTTTTGGAAGTGAAGATGGGGCCAGTGTCCAACCTCTTCCTGTTCAGGATCCATGATTATCCACCTCACATGAGTGAGATGGTCTCATCTGAGCACTGCTCTCAGAAAAGGACACCAAGTGTCCCCAAGGTGGATTCCCACGGTAAGGGAAAACTGACCAGCCACAAGCTTCCATGTGCTCTAAACAAGAGATGAAGGTTCTGGGGGATTTTTATGACAGTAATGGATTTTTCCATATTTAAAACCATTGAGGATGTGATGACTGAAATTAATTTCTTTCTTTAAAATGAACTTTTATCTTCATTCTATAGTGATGCATCTGTTTCCAAGTTCAATCAAAAATTGCTTTCATGAGAGAAACAGTGTAAACATTGCTTCCTGTAGCTTTGGGGAAAACTCTCTGTGTCTTAGCTTCCTCACTGGGGAAAAAAAGATCATAAATGGAGCCGATTATACAGAGTGAAGTAAGCCAGAAAGAAAAACACCAATACAGTATACTAACACATATATATGGAATTTAGAAAGATGGTAACGATAACCCTGTATGCGAGACAGCAAAAGAGACACAGATGTATAGAACAGTCTTTTGGACTCTGTGGGAGAGGGAGTGGGGATGATTTGGGAGAATGGCATTGAAACATGTATAATATCATATATGAAACGAATCACCAGTCCAGGTTCAATGCAGGATACAGGAAGCTTGGGGCTGGTGCACTGGGATGACCCAGAGGCATGGTATGGGGAGGGAGGTGGGAGGAGGGTTCAGGATTGGGAACACGTGTACACCCGTGGTGGATTCATGTTGATGTATGGCAAAACCAATACAATATTGTAATGTAAAATAAATAAATAAAAATAAAAAATAAAATACATTTTTAAAAAGGAAAAATATAAATAAATAAAAAGCAGAGACATTACTTTGCCAACAAAGAAAAAGAAAAAAGATCATAAAGCTGCCTATCTTTCCAGCTTTCAAGAACTAAACAACTTAGTCATGTGGACTACTTATGATGGTGCCTGGCCTACAGTAGTAATACTTCATAATATGGTGTTACTGATGATGGTGATAACAATGGTTTGTAGAAGCTATTTATTCAAGCTTCAAATATAAAATAATAGAGTTTGCCCCCGAACTTCAACCATTGACCATAATAACGTCATTCATAATTTGGGCTATTCAAAAATATTCTGGTTCATCTTCTTCCAGGCACGTGTAGGTCTGCACTTCACCAGCTGTTTTTAAATTAGACATAACCAATGTCACTTGCTTTGGCAAATAACATGTAAGCAGGAGTGACGTAGTGGAAGCCCTAACAGCCAATGCACAATTTGCCCTGTTCTTTTACCACCTCTGTAGAGATTCTGGAAATATCTACTGAGAAGGAGCTTCATCAGCTGAGTCCTGAACAGCATGATGTACATGATCCTTCTTTTGATCCACATTTGATATATAGAGTCAAATAAATTGCTGTCACATTAAGCATTGTGATTTGGGAGTTGTTACCACAGCATTCTAATTGATGGCACACTGATATGTATGTATTGTTACTATTAGCATAATCATCATTATTATATTGGGCTTCCCTGGTGGTCCAGTGAGTAAAGAATCCCCACAATGCAGGAGACTTGGGTCAATCCCTGGGTCAGGAAGATCCCCTGGAGGAGGGAATGGCTACCCACTCTGGTATTCTAGCCTGGAGAATCCCATGGACAGAGGAGTCTGGTGGGCTACAGTCCATGCAGTTACAAAGGGTCAGACATGACTGAACGATGCACACATTATTATTTTAGACACTTGCTAATATGTGTGTAAACAGAAGGAAATT
The DNA here is from genome assembly GCF_027580195.1 of Bos mutus. NCBI lineage: Eukaryota > Metazoa > Chordata > Mammalia > Artiodactyla > Bovidae > Bos > Bos mutus. The sequence continues at coordinate 28,846,079 of NC_091621.1, read as the reverse complement.
TCTGAAAAAAAAAATAACTTAGTATACATTTAGAAGTGCAGTACTTGATCTTTCAGAGATAATTTTGTCCTTAATCAAGTTTCCATATTTTTTTTTTGCTCTTGTGGCATGTGGAATCTTAATTCCCAGATCAGGGACTGAACCTGTGCCCCCTGCAGTGGAAGCGTGGAGTCATAACTACTGGACCACCAGGGAATTCTCAGCTTTTTTAACATGAACATTCTGATACTAAAAGAGCACCAGTATGTATGTGTGTGTGTGTGTGTGTGTGTGTGCACGCATGCGTGCGTGCATATGTATGTGCATGTGTGTTTGTCTATGTCCCAAGAAGATAATCTGAAAGTGAAAGCTTTTTTTCATGGACTTAAAGCTTACCCTGAACTCATTAGAATCTTCAAAGCCATTTACATCCTGCCACACTTGGTTTGGATAGACAGCCCAGATGCTGTATCACTTTTTAAGTTCTAAGTGGGCCAAAAAGTCTACCCATCTGTACATGATGACTCCACTTGTGCTACTGTTACTCTCTTGTTTGGCAAAGAACAAATGAGACCCTTTCACGTGAATTGACCAACAATTCAATATTTTGGGAATTCAACACTGTAAATGTAATCATTTGACATGAAAGAAAGCTGAGTGCTGAAGAATTGATGCTTCTGAACTGTGGTGTTGGAGAAGACTCTTGAGAGTCCCTTGGACTGCAAGGAGATCCAACCAGTCCATCCTAAAGGAAATCAGTCCTGAATATTCATTGGAAGAACTGATGATGAAGCTGAAACTCCAATACTTTGGCCACCTGATTCAAAGAACTGACTCCTTGGAAAAGACCCTGATGCTGGGAAAGATTGAAGGCAGGAGGAGAAGGGGAAGACAGAGGGTGAGATGGTTGGATGACATCACAGACTCAATGGACATGAATCTGAATGAACTCCAGGAGTTGGTGATGGACAGGGAGGCCTGACGTGCTGCAGTCAATGGGGTCGCAAAGAGTCGGACACAATGGAGCAACTGAACTGAACTGAAATGCTTGCAAGTTTGTGCATTTGTGTTTTTAAAGATTTTGCCACACCTAACAGAGGAGTGGAACCATTATCTAGACTCATTAACAGACTAACCAAGTAAACACTGGGAAGGGGAACAAACCCCTCAGGTTCAAAGCACTAGTTGTTACCCTTTGGTCGTTCTTTACCTGCCCATGGCCCCTGATGCGGCTCCTGCTCCTCCAACTGTCTTTGCATGGGGCTTGAGAGGCCTCTTCTTGTTCCCCAGATGGGGCAGCAATAAGTCTGCTGACATGGCAGGATCTCACAGAAAGTGATCTCAGGTACTTGGAAGGAGGGCAATGTGGTTGCCAGGGTTGTATTAGGTGCTGCAAAGCATCAGGCAGAGGGGAGGGAAGTGACAAGGTTAACCTGAAAGGCTGGTTCTTCTGTTGACAATTCACATGAAACCCAGGCTGGGTTTGAAGGTGGCTGATGGAGAGATCTTACCTGAGGGGGAAGCTGTGGAGGGCAGAGCTGGCTCCTGAGAGCTTGTGAGGTTGCTGGAGGAAGAGAACAAAATAATTAACAAAAGAGGCCTTCAAGAGTCCTCCCCAAAAGAAAACAAGATGGGAACTCTTACCTGGAAGGGGCACTTGGGGTACATCGGTCTTGATCTTTTAAGCTAAGTATGTAAAGGGAGACTATCGTCAAGCCACTGTTTAAAAAAATAACAAAAGAAAGAGTTATGTGGCTGATTTGATTCCAGATAAATCTCACATAACCAGCTGCCAGAGATGTCCCCTCCCAGACCATACAGATGAGCGAGCAGGGGGCGGGCGGCCATGGAAACCAGCACAGTTCTGCTTCTTTGCCCTGATAAGAACGATCTCCCAGTCTTCCTGGAGCTCAGAGGCTCCTGGGGTAGGTGGAGCTGATGCATTTTTCCACAAGCAGCCCCCTGACCCTGGCAAGCTGTCTCAGAAGTGTCTGTCACTAGCGGAAGATTACAAGAGGAAGTGTGTAAAGCACTGGAGGAAGCCCTCTGCTCCGTGCAGGAAAAAGTCACAGTAAAGTTCACATCCCCTAGTGGAGGCAGCCGTGTGGTGGTGCAGGGAGATGAAAGGCCACACAGATTTAGTCAGCGGTAGGTACCAATCCTTTTGGCCGCTCCTGACGTCTTCCTGCAGCCTGTCTTTTGAGAGCTCAGTGCATCAAATTGGACAGAGGAAGGAAAAGCAGTGCCATAAAGTATCCATTTCCACTTTACGTGACTTCAGAATAATGAGTGTATCGCTCCCCACAATGATCGGAACTTATACATCCAAGTGGAGGCTTTCCTCAAAGGTCCTGAGCTTTGGGAAGCTATTCCTAATACCACTCACACATCCCAACACTCAGCATCCTCCTCTCTGGGGGGGGGTGGTGTCTGTAGAACTCTACTATCCCACTGTGTGGGGGCCTGACACAGGGGGACCTCACTTGACCTCCTGCCGGCTCGATGTCACATCTGGTTCCCTAGACTCAACTCCTCATTATTTTGTTCCCCATCAAAGGTAGTTGGTTTACCATCATTAAATACCTACAAAGAAATGTACCCCCCATTTGAATTCAGCTCATAAAGAAAGAATTCCCAGAGTTTTCTCAGAAGCAGCTGGTTACTACCCAGCGGGCACAGGGCTGCTTGGTAAAAGCCATGCTGAGCCCCAAAGATGCCTTCAGACAGAATCTGTTGTGTTGCCGTGGCAACTATTTGCTGTGGTCCAGTCTCCCTGACTTTGTTCTCCCACATTCCCCATTCTCTATCTCCCTACTATTAATCCTTAAATATGTTTTCTGATCCATCTGCTATCTGCGTCAATGCATGGCCTGGGCAGCTTCTAGAATCATACACCAAAAATAGACATCTGCTTCTTTCTTTAGGGTTTTGACCCCTCTCGGGTATACCACAGGCTGGAAACAAGACAATAAGCCTATTACCACCTATTTCTGGTCTTGGAGGTCAACAACATTGGAATTCATAAGATCTGATGAGCACATTTAAAAAGCAGTCTCTTCATGTCAAAATTAGACTTCCTATAAGCCTTGCATTTGGCTTTCATGGGAACCTGTGTCTCTAGAGAATGTTAAGCATGTCTGTGAAAGGTCAAAGTGCTCACTCTGTCCTGAACTGAGAATCCTAGCAGAAGACAAGTTCATTTAGGAGAGAGAAAAAGTATACCAGCTTCTATGGAAATTCTATGTAGTGGTGTCAAATACTTGGGGATGCTTCCCACAGTGGGCAGTAGCAGGGGAAAAGTTAAAATGCTGAGGGGAGAGAAGGGTACAGAGAGACCAACAATGTCTCCTATAACTAAGAAGTTGCCTTACTTCAAGGAACCGGAAGCATCTTCGGGCCCATCGCTTACTTAGCCTCTGAGGATAATTGTCTCATCTGGTACATGGCCCAGCAGCTAGTCCTTTCCCACACTAACACAGCATTTTGGAGGGATAGATAAATACCCATTTTACTCTGTGAATAGTCATACAGGGAACCAGAAGGCAGGGAAGACACAGGCAAGATGACCAGGGCTAAAAGGCTGAGAAGCCATCATAGCGGCAGCACAGGTCTGAAGACCAAAGGCCTGAGAAAAACCTCTCATCCCACAAAAGCACGACTCTTCCTCCTATGGAGGAGGGATAGCAGACCAAGGGTATCCAGTACTTGCCTAGCAACCATCTTGTCCTTTCTGAATTTGTTTGCTTTAACTGCTTAGCACATTTGGCTAGAATTTCATCATATTGCATATCTTGGGATAATCTCATGGTCTCTTTTGGCATAAAATCCAGAAGAATCCTAATAAATGTAAGTATCCAAGGGAGAGTGGATTGTACCTGATTGTTTACTCACTCTTTTCCTCCAAGTAGATGGGAAAGGAGAGCAAAGATGTTGCAACAGTTATTTGCAGGGGAGGACTAAACAATATACACACACGCACACACATACCTGCATACACACAAACACGAAAGCCACAGCGAGCTAGTAAAAAGTAATCAGTTGATTATAAAAAAAGAGCATTTCATATTTAGGAGCAGAAAGCCTGTGCTTTTTTTTTTTCCTTCAAAGAATGAGTTTACAAAGGGCTCCGTCATCTCTAAGCGAAATCAAAGACCAACACCTGGTTTAAAGGGCTTCTCAGTCTTCAAAGTAAATAGAAAGTCAGTCCCCAGTTCACGTGTGAAAAAGGAAGATGGAAAGAGAAAAAGAGCTTGACGTAGAATAACACTGATGTTTTTCTTACCAAAATGCCATCACAGCAATGAGGGTTATAACCAAGCTCTGGAAAACCCAGTTAGGACATGACTGTTTTTTTCCTGAAAAAGAAACCTATAAAAAATTCAGCAATGAGAAATGACAAATCAGTGACACCAACTTTGAGAAGGATGTCTGAAGGCTCACTCCCCAGGGGGTCTTTGCTGCTGCCTTCAGCCTATTTCCCCCTCCTCCTCTCTGAAAAGGAAATTCTTTCAAAGCCAAGTCCCTCCCTTTCCTTGGCACTCCAGGCCATGCTCTCTTTTCCCTGCAGGACAATTGTCTGTGCCATTCATTTAGCTCTTATTCTTGAAGTTCTATGAGAAAAGAGGAGCTGCCAGACAAGATACTGTCAGAAGACAGAGGTCCATTTCTTTTAATAAGATACTTGCGAAAAACAAAATGCCTTCAAGACATGATAGAATAAATCCCAGTGGAAGAATTTCAAGCAGCATGACAAATTGCAGGAAAGGTTTTTGTGGCATGAAATACTATTAATTACTCCTTAAATCATATATATTAGTATCCGATTCTGCCACCTATTTTTGAGAACAGTTCTGGGCCTATGTCTTATTTATTCTTATCCCTTCAGCAAATATACATTAAGTACTATGATGAGTAACACTATAGGGGGAAATGAAAATAAGTAAATTACACTCCCTAGGAAGTGAATGAGATAAACCTTTAGGATGGGTACATATTGGCATTAAAAACTTGCACATGAGGAATGAGCCAGAACTAGGATAGACAGCTGTGCAGTTGGTGAGGAATCTGACTAGAGATAGGAGAGGTTTTCTGCCCAGTTAAATATAAACTCTTTAAATATGAGTTTTCCTGCTAATGCAATAGAAAGTGTTATGTTTGCTTCCTCCTGGGGGTCCAGGGTAAGAAGGGAATTGAAGGATGGCAGTAGACAAGAAAAAGCTTAAATTGGTCTTTGAATTTCTTGGGCAGATTATCTGTATAGAGAAAATGTTCTTCAGTGTAACATTGTGGGTGGGATTAACTGCACCCTTTTTAACAATTACCCAAATTTTTAGGGCTATTTTATATATGTATTATAACTGACTCGTCCAGAGGTGCAATAAGAAGCCACTTTGAATACGAATAGGCTTCCCTTTTGGCTCAGCTGGTAAAGAATCCGCCTACAATGTGGGAGACCTGGCTTCAATTCCTGGGTTGGGAAGATCCCCTGGAGAAGGGAAAGGCTATCCACTTCAGTAGTCTGGGCTGGAAAATTCCAAGGACTGTATAGTCCATGGGGTCACAAAGAGTCTGACAAGACTAAGTGACTTTCACTTTCACTGAATACCAATAGCTCAGTTGCTAAAGAATCCACTTGCAATGCAGGAGACCCAGGTTCAATCCCTGGGTGGGGAAGATTCCCCTGGAGAAGGAAATGGCAACCCACTCCAGTATTCTTGCCTGAAAAATCCCATGGGCAGATTAGCCTGTTGGGCTACAGTCCATGGGGTCACAAAGAGTCAGACACAACTTAGCGACTAAACCACCACCACTGAATACCGAGAAGTAGATGGTTTATACCATTCCCATACCTCACTGGAATAGTTCTGAGGATGCTCTGCTAGTGCTCTGTGCACAGAAGGAACTCAATGGAATTTACTGAATTGATTAGAATTAAATAGTATTAATTTCAGGATAGCAGCTTCCCTCCCAACCTACTCCCTAAAGATGCCAGATTGTTTTAAATCTGTATGGTTTTGTTCCAAATCCTTTGACCTAATATAGGAAAATCACCCAAGACCTGGAGTCAGACTTGGAGTCAAGCCCTGAACAAGTCATCGAAATGTCATTGATCCTCATTTCTTCATCAATAAAATAGGAAGGATGAAATCATACCTGCCTACTTTACAGAGTTATTGGGTAGATCTAATTAACAGTCTAATGGTTCTCAAATTCAGGTTTGTGTGAAGATTACTATGGAGCTTGTTAAAAATCTAAATGCCCTGAAACATTCTGATTCAATAGGTTTCCATTCAGACTGAGGTGGGGGCTGGGAATCTATAGGAAGCAGGATAATGAAAAGTGTCTGCATCAGTTCCTTTCCTTTCGCCCTTCTTCTCCATGTCCTCAGTGGATTTTTACTTAAACTCTGAGGTTTTTCCAACTTCACCCACGGCAACAGCACACATTGGTATTTTACCAAGCTCCCTGGAAGACTCTGATATATGCCAAAGTATGAGAACCACTGAAAGAGTGGGTTTGAAAATACTAATGGTGAACACTTTTATGGCACTTACATGTCACACCCTCTTCTGAGTGCTTTATGTATACTAATGTTTTGAACCTCACAATAATTCTCAACGTCCCTATAAGGTAAGTACTGTTCTCATCCCTATTTTAGAGATGGGGAAAAACGAGGCTCAGGGAGCTAAGTTCTCACTCAAGATCACACAGCTAATAAATTACAGAGCCAGGCTTTGACCCAAAAAACACTTGGGTTCAGAATCTGTGGGGCTTCCCTGGTGGCTCAGACAGAAAGAATGTTTCTGCAATGCAGGAGACCCGGGTTCGATCTCTGGGTTGAGAAGATCCTCTGGAGGAGTGAATGGCAACTCACTCCAGTTTTCTGGCCTGGAAATTCCATAGACTGAGGATCCTGACAGGCTATAGTCAATGGGGTCTCAGAGAGTCAGACACAACCAAGCAACTAACACTTTCAGAATATGCGCTGTTATTCTCAATGCCATGCCGCCTCCCTTTTTCTGTCTGTAAAGAAAGGAGACACTGTACGACTTATTGTTATTATTCACAAAGTCTTCATGGCTACCAAATGAACTCCTTAACTGGTGATCCAGAAACTGAGACTAACTTATCTTCAGCCTTAACTTTTCTCCTCCCTAACAAACTCCCACCTAGTCAATGAAGCCAGCACCAGCTCCCAGACCTTGGCTTGTGTCATTCCATCCAGAACTGCTCCGGCAGCTCCTGTCACTTTCCAGACAAACCTTTGCCCCCTTGAAGGCCCAGCTCCCATGCTACTCCCACAGTGCTCTGAGCATCTACATTATTTATCACTTCCAGGTACAGCTGGTCTTTTTATTCTCTTCTGATTTTCCCTGATTACTTTAAACTTCTTTTTTCTTTTAAGATTTTTTTTTTTTTAATATAGACCCTTTAAAAATCTTCATTGAATTTGTTATAATATTGCTTCTGTTTTCTGTCTTGGGTTTTTTGGCCCCAAGGCATGTGGGATCTTACCTCCCCACCCCCCTGGGTAGGGGGGACCTGCACTCCCTGCAGTGGAAGGCAAAGTCTTAACCACTGGACTACCTAGGAAATCCCTAGCTTAAAATTCCTTAGACGAGGCCACATCTTACTCACCTTTGCCTCCACAGGCATAAGACAGTGACTATAAGAGGTCTTCGAATTGAGGGGATGCTCTTCAATGTCTATACAAGTCCTGGACTCTGTGTTCACACCCCAACACCCCCGCCACCCATGCACTCAAGACATTAAATCTCTTAATGTTTTAAATTTAGATTGTTAGCCTACAGGGAATATTTTCAGATGGGGTCTCCATTCATGCATTGATTTAACGAACAGTTCCTGAGTACACACTGTGTGCCAGTCCCTGGGGACAGAGAGTGAGGAAGGCAGACACAGAGTCTCTTCTCATGGACCATATATTGTAGTTAATATCCTGAGAAAACTGTGAAAGAAACAGATCCCTTAGGTGCAAGATGGTTGCCACAAAGGTTACACAGGAACCAAATGCATGTGTGCTTGCTAAGTTGCCTCAGTTGTGTCTAACGCTTCTGCGACCCCATGGAGCCCCCACCAGGCTCCTCTGGCCATGGGATTGTCCAGGCAAGAATACTGCACTGGGTTGCCATACCCTCCTCCAGGGGATCTTCCTGACCCAGGGATCAAACCTGAGTCTCCTGAAGCTCCTGCATTACAGGTGGATTCTTTACTGTTGAGCCACCAGGGAAGCCCACAGGAACCAAATAGTACCTTCCAATCAGGGCCTCCATTGATGCAGATACAGTTCCTTCTATTCCCTTGCAAACTGGTTAGTACAAAGAGCACCTTCCCTACACAATATTGTTAGTATTTTGTGTTTATTGAGCAACCTGCTATGTGCTGGGCATTGTGCTGAGGACTTTAGATCATTTAATCCTATCAATTATTTTTGTAAGGTAGACACTATTATTGTCTGTTCAGTTCAGTTCAGCTCAGTTCAGTTGCTCAGTCGTGTCTGACTCTTTGCAACCCCATGGACTGCAGCACGCCAGGCTTCCCTGTCCATCACCAACTCCCAGAGTTTACTCAAACTCATGTCCATTGAGTCGGTGATGCCATCCAACCATCTCATCCTCTGTCGTCCCCTTCTCCTCTTTCCTTCAATCTTTCCCAAGATCAGGGTCTTTTCAGATGAGTCAGTTCTTTACATCAGGTGGCCAAAGTACTGGAGTTTCAGCTCCAGCATCAGTCCTGCCAATGAATATTCAGGACTGATTTCCTTGAGGATGGACTGGTTGGATCTCCTTGCAGTCCAAAGGACTCTCAAGAGTCTTCTCCAACACCACAGTTCAAAAGCATCAATTCTTTGGCACTCAGCTTTCTTTATAGGCCAACTCTCACATCCATACATGGCTACTGAAAAAGCCATAGCTTTGACTAGACAGACCTTTGTTGGCAAAGTAATGTCTCTGCTTTTTAATGTGCTGTCTAGGTTGGTTATAACTTTTCTTCCAAGGAGCAAGCGTCTTTTAATTTATGGCTGCAGTCACCATCTGCAGTGATTTTGGAGCCCCCCAAAATAAAGCCTCTCATTGTTTCCATTATTTCCCCATCTATTTGTCATGAAGTAATGGGACTGGATGCCATGATCTTAGTTTGCTGAATGTTGAGTTTTAAGCCAACTTTTTCACTCTCCTCTTTCACTTTCATCAAGAGGCTCTTTAGTTCTTCATTTTCTGCCATACGGGTGGTGTCATCTGCATATATGAGGTTATTGATATTTCTCCCAGCAATCTTGATTCCAGCTTGTGATTCATCCAGCTGGATATTTTGCATGATGTACTCTGCATAGAAGTTAAATAAGCAGGATGACAATATATAGCCTTGATGTAATCCTTTCCCAATTTGGAACCAGTCTATTGTTCCATGTCCAGTTCTAACTGTTGCTTCTTGACCTGCATACAGATTTCTCAGGAGGCAGGTCAGGTGGTCTAGTATTCCCATCTCTTTAAGAATTTTCCACTGTTTGTTGTGATCCACACAGTCAAAGGCTTTGGCATAGTCAATAAGGCAGAAGTAGATACTTTTCTGGAAGTCTCGTACTTTTTCAATAACACAAGGGATGTTAGCAATTTGATCTCTGGGTCCTCTGTCTTTTCTAAATCCAGCTTGAACATCTTGAAGTTCATGGTATTATCTGTTTCCCAATGCAATTAAGTAAACTTTCCCAAGAACACTTCTACATGTTTATTTATCCATGTATTTATATCTGTTGGCATATATCAAGAAACTTGTCTGCACCATAGCATTTTAGTACTTTTTAGTAGAATACTGAACTCTTCTTAAATCCTCTTAGAATAGTTCAGCGATGTACAGAAGAAGTAGAGAGTAAAACAGGACAATGGCCCAAATATCAGGTCAGCCCTTAACAAAATATAGATGAAGGTCATAAATATCTTCCTCTGGGAATATCAGTGGATCTGAGGCATAAGCTGAGGTTCACAGCTTTCTATGAATGCACCTAGGAAGAGAGGACTGAAGCTTCCCCCTCACTGACACTTCTCTGCCATGGATAGGCTGTCCTTTAAGCTAATAAATGATTAACCTTCACTTTTTACTGTAAATGTTATCCTATTTGATGAAATGCTCCGTTCATTAATAAAGTTGCCACATTTTAAGCTTTGCAAGCAAATGAATACCTAGTCTCTATTTGCATATAGAGTACCGAATGTCAAAGGGAAAAGAGAGATTTAGAGATTAACTGACATCCCTTTGGGATCTTTTGGAACCAAAGATAAGGGACTAAATCAAGTCAAGGAATACACACAGGTCTTATAACCCAGGGTCATCTGCTGATGAATTTTTCTTGTTGGGGAATATACACACAAAAACTGGCAGAGTAATATTTCTGAAATGAATGTCCCTAACCTCCTCTTTGAAAAACCAATTAATATCTATTAAAGGAATAATATTTAAATGGCTTTGTGCATAAGGATACATACTAGAGAACCCATCAACAAATAAACGATGAAAACAATTCTTGATTAATTTTCATAAACTCCATTTTAACAGAAAATATCATCTCTGTTCATTATAAATTTAAGTCTATTTACCTTGCTGTTTTTTTTGGAAATGGTCCTTTTTGGAGAAGATGCACTAAGAGCTCTGCTAAATTTGCTTTAAAAAGAGAAAGAGAAAATTAATTACAAATCAAATGCCTCTCTGGGAGTTATATGACAAAGGCCCAGGCTGTCACTAACACAGCAGTATGGCTCTTTTTTTGTAATACAGTGGTAATTTTAAAAAGGAAAGTCAAGGCAACTGAGAGTTCTTTTTGTGTAAAAGAACTTTAGTAAATATAAATAAATGCATTAAAATTTACATTTCCCTTTTCCTCAAAACTATAGCCCAGAAAATATGCACTTACATCCTTAAGTAATAAAAAATAGAATAATTTTTGTCCCTGAGGATCAAACATGGTTTTCTAAATTTAGAAATGGTCCCCTTTCCTTGTTAAAAAGAGAGACGGTCTGTTTTGTTAAAATGTAGTGCATCCTATAATCACCACTCTTAAACAGATCCATTATATTTTGTTTCATCTTAAAAGCAGCAACAGAAAAAATAAGAAAATTATCATATAAAATAATTGTGTTTCAAAACATTCATTCTAAAAGATGAATAGAGACTTAATTAAAACAAAGTAATGATTGCTGCTTGGTAGACAAACCATTCAGATTGTTACAGAAAGGTCTTTCTAGTTATAGAAAGACCCTCATTCTCCCTTTCTCCAAATTTCTATGGCAGTCGTGGAGGTACCTGATTGAGCTCGCCTCACTGGCAGAGGACTTCGAACTACTGAGCCGCTTTAGCCTGGCCAGCTTTCTGTTCCATATTTCTAACTCTTCTATTCTTTCTTCAAGGTTGTTGGTTAATTTGCAAAGCTGCTTCACTGCACCCACATTTTCCATGAAGATCTGGTCCTAAAAATGAAAATAATTCAAAGCACATAAGTTTACAGTTTGAGACCACTAGATAAGTGTCTGCAGCCAATCTAAAAACAGTTCAACCCTCCATTGAAAATGGTTATACACACACACACACACACATACCACGACACACACATACCACGACACACACACAACCTCAAGTTCATTCAAGACAAGTCTGGAGGCTAGAAACTTAAAGTGATCTTGCTAAACTTCTGGTTGTGCAGTAAAACTGCTTATGTTCAATTTGCAATAAAATGGAAATATGTCCTTGTAATCTAAGAGAGAGAACAGAGCTGAAGGACATTGTCAAGTTTTGAATCCAAAGATTTATTTTCAATGGCCATTATGCTCTATTTAAAACTCATAAAAAGAAAGTCAGAACAGGCTTCTGAATGTTGATTTGTGTGTGCATCACTAAATCATCATAAGGAATGACTCCAGTTTTCCCTGGTAAAATGTATATCAAACTGCTCAGGTGAAGGAAGGAAGAATGAAGATCTGGGCTTTTCTCTGAGCTCTGCCACCTGCTAGATGTGAGGCCCCAATTAAATAGAACAACTGCTCTGAGCTTCAGTTTCTTCATTTATAAATGAGAGAACAATTCTTGAGGTGTTAATTCTGTCTTGCTATTACATGCAATTTATATTTTAGCTTAAACAAAATTTAAAAAATAACACTTAATTCTTCCTATTCAGAGAAAGTTATCCACATGTCAGAAAGAGCAAGAAAGGAGAGACCAACCAAAACCATAGGGTGCCAGACATCCCTTCCCCTACCCACACACTTCAGCCATCATAGGAACATGTGTGTCTATCTTGTGTGTGCACGCTCAGTGACTAAGTCGTGTTTGACTCTTTGTGACCCCATGGACTATAGCCCGCCAGGCTCCTCTGTCCATGGGATTTCCCAGGCAAGAATACTGGGGTGAGGTGCCATTTCCTTCCCCCAGGGATCTTCCCAACACAGAGATTAAACCCATATCTCTTGTATCTCTTGTATTGGCAGGCAGATTCTTTACCACTGAGACACCTGGGAAGTCCCATAATTAACAATGCTGCTGCTGCTGCTAAGTCACTTCAGTCGTGTCTGACTCTGTGCGACCCCATAGACGGCAGCCCAGGAGGCTCCCTCGTCCCTGGGATTCTCCAGGCAAGAACACTAGAGTGGGTTGCCATTTCCTTCTCCAATGCATGAAAGGGAAAAAGTCGCTCAGTCGTGTCCGACTCTTAGTGACCCCATGGACTGCAGCCCACCAGGCTCCTCTGTCCATGGGATTTTCCAGGCAGGAGTACTGGAGTGGGTGGCCAGTGCCTTCTCCATAATGAACAATACTATATTATATAATTGAAAGTTGATAAGAGAGTAAATCTTAAATGTTCTCACCATACACACACACAAAATGTAATTATATGAGGTGATGGGTTTGTTGATAAACCTTATTATGGCAATTATTTTGCAATATAAGTTTATACCAAATCATCATATTGTACACCTTAAACTGACATAGTGCTATGTGTCAATTATATCTCAACAAAGCTACAAAAATTCAGCTGTGAGGGAGGATAGTTTATTTAACTAAAACAAGATCGGAGATGAATTGATAACTGTGGAATCTGAGTGAAGTATATAAATTTTATTACTGTATATGAAGTATATAAATTTTATTACTCTTCTCTCTCATTTTGTATGTTTGAAATTTTTCACTAAAAAAATGTTTAAAAATAAATAAAGCACAAAATAAAAACAAAGCAAAAAAAAAAAAGTCTCCTGACAAAGGCTCTTCTAAATTTTCTAATTCTGGTACAGATTTTCCTTTACTTCTAAATTTGTTTTATAAAAACAAGTCAGAAATCACGAAGATAGGAATGACATTCTATGGTTCTAAACCATAATAAATGTCATATTACAATTTACTGTAATGAGTAGAAAGCCTTAGAGTAGAATTATAACTGTATTATTTAGAGTGGGTCACAAGGTCATATGATGTCCACTTAGCAGTCCAACACAGGTTCCCAAGCATCATCTCTGACTCCCTCCTCCTGCAGGAAATCCATCACACAGTTCATCATCCAAAATCTCCTGAATCTACCTACTTCTCTCCATCCTCACTGGAATTACTATTTCTCAGAATATTTTAAAAAAAATTTTTGGCAACTGGCTTCATTTTTTTCTCCTTTAAAAAAAAAGTTTGCTTGATATATTAATTTGTGATTTAGTTCACACTAAAACAGACTGTGGAAAATGATACTGATATCCTCTCTAAACCACAGTCAGTTTTTTCTGCCATGTTTCTCCATAGGACTTTTCATGCTGCCTCATGACACATGAGCGATGGCTGCATTTGTTTGGTTACATGTCAATAATGACGAAAAGCCAGCTCTGATTTTTCCAACTCAAATTTGCCAGCACCATGCATCTTCCATGCAGATCCAATGGGCAGGAAAATAATTCATGTGTTTTCCTATTTAAGAGGAAACAGAGCTGGAGAGGGGATTTACTCCTACCTTTCAATAGTAATGATGGCTTTGACTTTATGGATCCAAAGGAAGATTACCAAAAAAAAAAAGTTTCTAGAACATGTCATGGGGATTGACTCTTATTAGACGACTTCTGACTTATCCTCTATCATCATAGTGAAGTCAGCACAAATATATTATTCAAAAACATTACTACATTTTTAATCAAAAACATAATCTAGAATTTTCTGAAAATGACCTTTTCTATGCAAGTGGTAAGGTCTCCATGAGTTCAATTTAACTATGAATGTGCACCTAGATGACTGAGGAACTTTTTCTAAGTATCCAACTTGGATGTAGAGGTTCATATTCATTAGCACTGAGAAGTGCATAGGGTTGGGGAATTTTGAAAAGCTTCCCCATCTGATGCCCACTGTTGGTTAACTATTTTGTAACTGAATCTAATTTAATTACTCAACTCTGTCCAGTTATTATTGACCATTTCAAATGACCCACTACCTCAGCTGAAATGTAGCTTTACAATCGTGATGTAAAAATGATGAAAATTAATATGTACACTATTACGTATGAGGTAGATGGTTGGTGAGAACCTACTGAATAGCGTGCGTGAGTGCTTAGTCACTCAGTCGTGTCTGACTCTTTGTGACCCGATGGACTGTAGCCCACCAGGCTCCCCTGTCCATGGGATTCTCCAGGCAAGAATACTGGGGTGGGTTGCCATGCCCTCCTCCAGGGGATCTTCCCGACCCAGGGATCAAACCCATGTCTCTTATGTCTCCTGCCTTGGCCGGTGAGTTCTTTACCACTAGCACCACCTGGGAAGCCCATTGTATAGTACAGGAGAAAGAAAGAAAAAGGTACAATGTGTTTATAGGACATTTATTAAGTCAATCTCTAAAATGCATACCAATATACATTAGGTGCTGAATCCCTAATCCCTAATTTGATCCCACTTATAGGAGACACCTAGAATAGTCGAATTCATAGGATCAGAAAGTACACTGATAGATGCCAGGGGCTGGGTTGCATGGGAGAGGGAGGATGGGGAGTTAGTGTTTAATGGAGATAGTTTCAAATGAGGACAGTGAAAGATTCAGGAGATGGATAATGGTGAGAGGTGCATATACTTCGTGTCATTGAACTGTGCAATTGTGAAGTCGTTCAGTCATGTCCTACTCTTTGCAACCCCGTGGACTGTAGCCTATCAGGCTCCTCTGTCCGTGAGATTTTCCAGGCGAGAGTACTGGAGTGGGTTGCCATTTCCTTCTCCAGGGGATCTTCCCAACCCAGGAATTCAACCCCGTTGCAGGCAGATGCTTTATCATCTGAACCACCAGGAAGGTAAATATGGTTAAAATAGATGTTTTATGTTATGTGACTTTTACCATAATTTAAAAAAATTTTTTTAATGATTAAACCAGCTTGCCACCAAAAATTGCTCATAAGTCTGGGGGTAGGGGTAGTCTTCACCCAGTATTTAAAAGACTTGCTTTGGGGTAGGGGTACACATTGGAGAAGGCAATGGCACCCCACTCCAGTACTCTTGCCTGGAAAATCCCATGGACGGAGGAGCCTGGTAGGCTGCGGCCCATGGGGTCGCTAGAGTCGGACACAACTGAGCGACTTCACTTTGATTTTTCACTTTCATGCACTGGAGAAGGAAATGGCAACCCACTCCAGTGTTCTTGCCTGGAGAATCCCAGGGATGGGGGAGCCTCGTGGACTGCCATCTATGGGATCGCACAGAGTCGGACATGACTGAAGCGACTTAGCAGCAGCAGCAGCAGCAGCAGGGGTACACATGGACAGTGTGAGCATATTTTTTGGAAGGATACGTAGGGCAGTTTGGCAAGTGTGTGTGCACAGAAAAACAACAGGAAGAGTTTGTGAAACCAGAGACCTTGTTTAGCTTAGACACGCCTCTGTCTCAGCCTCGCCTTTCACACAGTCCCCGTCACAGGCTGCGCTCTAATCATACCTAACTTTGTGCCCCTCATGGAACATACATCAGGTATGCCCTGGCCTCTGACTGCTCCCTCTGCCTTGACCAGCTGTCATCCCTCTTCACCCACCTGCCTTTCACTTGGTGTCATGCTGACCAGTATTATAAACCCCTGGAGACAGGGCCTGCCTCTCGTCCACCGCAGATTCTTCAGCACCGGGCGTAAATGAATGAACGTTTTTACAGCCGTGAGTCAAGAAGCCCTGAAGCACTGAGACAACATAACCTTGCTCTCTGGTGAAACTGAAGGGAGTGGCCAGACTTCCAGTCTGTTTCTTTACCCGAGGTTTCTCTCAGAAAAACGAAGTCTATGTTCCAAATTCCCTTTCCATGTTAGGAAATTCGAGTGACCTCAGCAAACCAACACTAGTGTCTGATGCCCTCAGTGTGATGGGCTAGTGACTTGCTGGTCACCTGCCATGTGACTTCCACTCTGGCGGTACACACCCTCTCACAGCCTCCTCACCCGCTAGGAGACAGACCGCAGAATGCTCCCCCATCCCTTGCAGGACTGGCCGTAAATGAGCCCCCACACGGGGGAGCAGCCAGGCAGCGGACTTGATTTCTCCTCTATTTGGGAATCCCAGCTTGTCCCCTGCCTAAAAACACTAAGGAAGGATAAGTAAGCCTGATAGCAGAGAATGCTTTGAGAAGTTGAAACAAACTCTTATTGCTTTCCAGGGAGAGTCACAGACTTGAAAAATCTCTCCTTGTGGCATCTGATGTTGCATAGACTGATGTTTTTGTAATAAAATCATGGGAATAAAGCTGCCTATAATTGAGTATTATGAAAATGATTGTCCAAGGGAGAAGAACTGTCTTCTAGCCAATGGGTGTGCCTGGCAATTGTTCAGGCTTTGGATAAACTCAGCTTTAGATCTTTGTCCAAGAGTTTATTTGTGGACAGCTCACCAAGCCTTGATGTGGATTAAAAAAAAAAAAAAGCTAGAATCCCCAAACCAGAAAAGCAGGCTCTGAGATGATGTGGGAGCTCAGACTTCAGCTCAATTTCTAGCAGGTCCCTGGAGGCAAGGTTTCCCTCTTCCAGGCAGTTTTCTCTTGCAAACAGGGCAACTCTTGGGCTCACTCCTCTGGACGTTGTGTTTTCACCTCTGCTTTATGTGGGAGGAGCACAAGTTCACGAAACTGTTTACAATTATGTGTTTTATTGTTGCCCTTTGTTTGCTTTAGAATTCTTGCTTAATTTTCATTATCTCTGTTTCAATGTAATTTTCTGTGGAAGGGCTTGAGTCCTTTGACTGAGATGAGTTTCCAGTTGAACAATCACATGGCACAGTTCGTTGCAATTCTTTGATTTCTTGTCTTCCCTGGGTGGCCAAGGAGCTCTCTTTGTGGGCAGTGTCTTATGACTCCTCAGGGCCAATATAGTTCAATATTCAATTAATGACAGAATCAATAGTTCTTTTTCAAGGACCTGGGATGTGCTAACCATTGTCTTAAGTGTGTGTGCTCACTCAGTCGTGTCTCATTCTTTGTGACCCCCAAGGACTGTAACCTGCCAGGCTCCTTTGCCCATGGACTTTTTCAGGCAAGAATACTGGAGTGGGTTGCCATTTCCTTCTCCAAGGGATCTTCCTGATCCAGAGATCGAACCTGTGTGTCTCTTGAGTCTCCTGCACTGGCAGGTGGATTCTTTATCACTGCGCCACCTGGGAAGACTGTCTTAAGTACAGGGAGAAAACAATTAGATAAGGCAGATAGGATCTCTGTCTTCATAGACCATGTTTTCTAGTGGGGAGATTAGCCAAGAACAAGTAAACCAGAAGTAAATAATATAGTTTTAAGTTGTAATTAGCATTAGGAAGGAAGCCATTGAAACAAAAAATAATTGTTCCTCTTTTAAGCCATTGGTATAGATTTGGTCTATTTTATTTAAGATAGCAACGATGGAAAAAAAACTTAAATAACAGAATCAAGTGGAAAAGTATATTCTTGTCCTGCAAAAGAAAGGTAATCCAATAGAAAACTGGGCCAAGCAATTCACATAAGGAGAAATCTAAATAGCTAATATAAGAAAGAGATGTACAACTTTATCACTCATCAGAAAAACATAAATTAAAACAGTAAGAAACCACTTTACCCATATTAGAAGTGAAAAAAAATAGAAAGTCTGAAAATGTCAAGTATTGATGAGGACACAGAGAAGCAGTCAGCCTCATGTACTGCTGTTATGAGTTGGAGCTGACTAACATTCTGGCAGCATTTTGTAGAAATAAGGCTGTGTAGATCCTATACCACTTCCGGAATGCATGCCAGAGAAAATCGCCCACATATTCACAAGGAGGCTTGTGTGAGAACATTCATCGCTGCATAGTTGTGGTCAACAGAGTCGGAAGAGTCCATCACTGGCAGAGAACGTAAGGACACAAGCCAAGGAATTTCACGCATCAAAGTAGGAGCAGATGTATATAATTCAAAGAAATGTAAAACACATTCATGAAACACTAATAATATTCCAGACAGCCTGACTATCCAAGGATATATATGAAAGACATTAGCATGGCTGCCATTGTTGTGGGGGGTGCATGGAAGAGGAGGATGCAGAGAAGAAACAATTGAAACATGTATAATATCATGTATGAAATGAGTCACCAGTCCAGGTTCGATGCACGATACTGGATGCTTGGGGCTGGTGCACTGGGATGACCCAGAGGAAGGGTATGGGGAGGGAGGAGGGAGGAGGGTTCAGGATGGGGAACACAGGTATACCTGTGGCAGATTCATTTCGATATTTGGCAAAACTAACACAATATTGTAAAGTTTAAAAATAAAATAAAATTAAAAAAAAAAAAGAAAGAAACAATGTAAGAAAGAAAAAGAGCAGCACAAGGAGGAAGGTAGTACCTCCACTCTAAAATTCCAGAGGTAAAGACAGAGGAAAATCTACTAGAGAGAAAAAAAAAGGAAAGAAACAGATTTTACAGCTTGAGAGATACCACTCCAAATCCAAAGTGTCTTTACCTACTCTCCACTGCTCTTACTCAGTTTGTCGTTCGAAGGCAGAGTGATGGACTCTGCGTGGTTGAGACTGAGCTCAGCAATCTAAGAGCTTCATGGAAGAAGGCTAAGCAAACTGAACTATACCTACAGGGAAGAAGCTGTTCTGACCTAGTGGCCAGACTTTACAGGTAAAGAAAAGTTAGTACTTATCAGAAAGGGACTGGAGTATCCTTAAAGACTTACTTTTTAAGAAACTATTCAAAAATATTCTCTTTGAAACTTTTGGCAAAGGTCCGTGTAGTCAAAGCCATGGTTTTTCCAGAAGTCATGTAGGGATGTGAAAGCTGGACAATAAAAAAGGCTGAACATCAAAGACTTGATGTCTTCAAACTGTGGGGCTGGAAAACCTTGAGAGTCTCTTGGACAGCAAGGAGATCAAACCAGTAGATCTTAAGGGAAATCAACCCCAAATATTCACTGGAAGGACTGATGCTGAAGCTGAAGCTCCAATACTTTAGCCACCTGATGCCACTGGAAAAGACCCGGCTACTGGGAAAGACTGAAGGCCGGAGGAGAAGGGGAAGACAAAGGACGAGATGGCTGGATGGCATCACCAATTCAATGGACAAGAGTTTGAGCAAACTCCAGGAGATAGTGAAGGACAGGGAAGCCTGATGTGCTGCAGTCCATGGGGTCACAAAGAGTCGGACACAACTGAGTGATTGAACAACAACCACCACTTAGGTAAATAAAATGTGAAATTCCAGGTATTGAATTAGTAAAGGCATGAATAAATGGGCTACCTGATCTTCAAAGCTTTGCCACCACCTGCTGATACAATATTTAAATTGCAGTTTTAGGTGTCTGGAACAGTGCTTCTTTTCCCAACATTTTATTACAAAAGTTTTCAAGCATACAGAAAAAAATTCAAGCATGCATTAAAAAAATTTTAATTGCAGAGTAAATGCCCACATACTGCCTCCCACTGTAATTTCACAATTAGCATATTGCTCTAATTCCTTTATCACACATCTGTCCATCCATCCATCCATCAACCCATCTTGTTGAAATGCATGGAAAAAAATAAATGAGCAATTACTTTTCAAAGATATAGCTACAAAAAGAAACTTCCAAAAAAACAATAAATGTCTTGTGTGTATGTGTCTGTGTGTGTTAGTCGCTCAGTTATGCCCGACTCTTTGCAACTCCATGGACTATAGCCCACCAGGCTCCTCTGTCTATGGAATTCTCCAGGCAAGAATACTTGAATGGGTAGCCATTCCATTATCCAGGGGATCTTCCCAACCCAGGGGTTGAACCTGAGTCTCCTGCATTACAGGCAGATTCTTTACTTTCTGAGCGTCAGGGAAGCTTAGTACATGGCATATATCTCTCTAAAATTAAGAAACAAGAGAATTTTCTCCCTGCTCCCAGTGTAAAGAGCTCCTGGGAAAGAAGATGATCTACATGGATTTCCCTAGAGGTCCAGTGGCTAAGACTCCATGCTCCCAATGCAGGGGGCCTGGGTTCGATCCCTGGTCAGGGAACTAGATCCCACATGCTGCAACTAAGAGTTCACATGCCACAACTAAAGATCCCACGCACCACAACCAAGACCTGGCATAGCCAAATAAGTAACTTTTTTAAAAAAGATAATCAACAGACAAGTGGTCAGTTGTTAATATATCCAGAGTTGGTTGCAAAAGCATATGAGCTTTAATCATTTGGCTTGGGGTCAAGTCACTCAGTGAGTGCAACAGGGTATACTAATTCCTATGGGAAATATCACTGCAAATAACGAATGAATTCTATTCCTCTCTTGATGAGAAAAGAAGGGACTTCTAAACTA
Source organism: Bos mutus (assembly GCF_027580195.1). Taxonomy (NCBI): domain Eukaryota; kingdom Metazoa; phylum Chordata; class Mammalia; order Artiodactyla; family Bovidae; genus Bos; species Bos mutus. Next base: position 28,825,322 of record NC_091621.1, on the reverse strand, counting down.
ACTATGGATGGGGCAGGGTGGAGGGTGGCACTCCTTAGTACCACATTCCCAGATCTGATATCAAGGGAACCAGAAATCTGAAATGTGTGTGAAGATCTCCTAATTTTATTTGTTTGTTTGTATTTTTTGGTATGCAGGATCTTAGTTCCCTGACCAGGTATTGAACCCATGTCCCCTGCAGTGGGAGTTCTGAGTCCTAACCACTGGACCACCAGGGAATTTCCATCCTAATTTTTAAAAGCAGGCAATGAATTTGAAAATTTCTTAAACATCGTGAGGTAAAAAAGTATCTGCAGGCCAGACTTCACCACAGCCTTCCCATCTATGACCTGTGACCATAACCTTTTCCTTATGAATTAATACCTTCACCCCTGTCTGCAGCTCCCCCTCAATCCCCTAATTGTTCGCTCACATTCTATACTTCCAGTCACCTCCATATGTCTTCATCTGAAAGTTCAGCTGGCATTCCAAACTCGAAATTGAACTCATCTTTTCCCCCAGAAAAACACCTCTCCTTCTGACTTCCTTATGTGAAGAGAACCACGTCTCTTCTATTCACTGCGATTCAAAAACTCATGCATTAATATAAGCAAAGTCTTATTGAGAACCCACAAGGTATCACATACTGTTTTAAATAACACAGGATGGGGACTTCCCTTGTAGTCCAATGACTAAGGATCCACCTTCCAATGCAGGGGATGCAGGTTCGATGACTGGTGGGGATACCAAGATCCCACATACCATGGGGCAACTAAGCCTATGCATCACAACTACTGATCTCACAGCTACTGAGCCAGGGCCCTCTAGAACCTGTGCTCCACAGCAAAAGACACTCACACAGCACGATGAAGACCTAGCACAGCCAAAAATAAAGAAACAAACTGAACATACACACATACGCAAACACACACGCGAGATCGACGAGGCACATTCCTAACCTTGAGAAACTCTTAGTCCAGTGGAGGAGACACTGAATAGAAAAAGAAGGATAACAGAGTGAGACAGACACTCTAGAAGATGTCTATCCAAAGGCCTAAGGCAGCGTGTAGACAGGAGCAATCCAGGCATCATGGAATCCATTAACTCAATCACCCAAGATCTCTCAAAATCCTACAGTCCCCTAAACCCTGGGGTTAATGCCACATAGAAAGTACTGGAGATAGAGTTTGGAAAAATATAGAAAGATTTGCTCTCACACAACCACCCAGGGAGCTTGGCAAAGAACAAGTAGGCAAATAAAGGAGCTCATGTCAGATAGGGACAGAAGTCTCCAGAATGCTGGGAGCAAGTTTGCCGTATGTCCCGTGTTAGAGGCCCCACTGAGGGGGAGCATGAGGCCTGTGCCAGCTGGAGGGAGAGCCCTTTTCAAATCATTGCCAAGGCGCTCTGCACCCTCACAGCGGCCCTGGATCTTAGAAACAAAGTGAAGTCAAGCACCGCAGAGACTCTTTTATCCAAGGTGGTCAGAGAAGGTCTTGCTTTGCGATCCAAATGATGAGATCATCTGAAGGGAGGGTCTTTAGGGCAGGGAACAGTCCACAGAACACTTCCAAGGCAGAAACAAAACTTGGAGTGTGGGGAACAGAAAAAAGGCTGGTAGGGAGGAGCTGGGAACAAGTCATGCGTGTGTGTGCAGATACATCAGATTCTGAAGGTCTCAGCTCATTCAGATGGTGTTTGGTGGCTGAGGGGTGTGAGTGTTAGGAAATGAGTTAGAAAGGGAAGATTCCATCCAGATTGTGGAGGGTTGTAATCATAAACCAGTGAAGATTCAACAATGGGAAAGGGGGATTATAGGATGAGATATTTGTTTTGTTTTGTTTTTAAGGAAAATGATTCTCTTGGCATCTAGTAGGTCAGTTACAGGGTTGCTATGATGGCCAAGGAGAAAAATGGAGAGAATAAAGAAGGGAGCTGATATACAAGAGACAGTGCCAAAGTAAGAACAGCAGGACTGGGTGTCACATGGATACTATGGATGAGAAGAAGGAAGGTTTGGGGGCCTTTATGATCCCCTTCCCCCCTTGGCCACACTCAGTCCCCACAACCCACCAATGCCTCCCTTCCTTTGTCTCTCAGTCTCGTCACTTCCCTTCCATCTGAGAACCCCTGCCTAGTCTCCAGGGAGCCCCTCTCCTTCCTATGAACTAGGTAACACTTCATCTATGCATTCCACAGATTCATTACATCTCATGTTTTAACTTAGAGCTTTATTTCTTGGGTACCTGTCACATCACCCTGCTTAGACTGACAGCTACTTGAAGACAGGAACCAAGTGTTATTTATCTTTGTATGACTCAAATAGACAATTCTTGCCACATTACAGCTGCAGGAAAAATAGAATCCAAGAGAAAAAGTGGCCACTAAGTTATGGCAGGGTGGCTTCTAACATGCAGTCTTAAAAACACACACAAACAGATTATTCAAGAACTGGTGCTCATAAGATGAACCTCATCTTTATATAGGCTCCACTGTGAATTCCTTTAAGGCAGTTGTTATGTTTATTGTGGACATTTTTATTATACCACGTATACCTAATAATAATGCTCAAGAAATGCAACCAGTTGTTCCCAAATAATCACAGAAACAAATTTTAAAAGTTGACAAGTAAAGAGACAGATGAACAAGCCAAAAGGCAGAGCCCCAGTAGTCTAGCTCAGGAGACTATGGTGTCCACTCTAAGGCTCCCTTGCTCTCAGTATGAACCCCGAGTCCTCTCACCCCATCTCCCATGGCTGAGCTTTCACTGAGCCACCCAAAACATGAGAAATTTAGAGAAGCAGCACATCACCCCAGGAGAGGTTTATCTCACAAGGTCATCTCTCCTGTTAAGGAGAGAACGGGTACTTCCCTGGCCATCTAGTGGTTAAGGTTCACCTTCCAATGCAAGGGATTTGAGTTCAATCCCTGTTTGGGAAGCTAACATCTCACATGGCCAAAAAACAAAACATAAATAAAACAAAATCAATGGCAACAAATTCAATAAAGACTTTAAAAAATGGTCTACATTAAAAAAAAATGTGAAACTCATATGTAAAACAACCACCAAAAAAAAAAAGAAAGGAAGAAGAGAAAGAAGAGTGGCTTACATCAACTTTGGCTGACATCCCTAATCTCCAACTTTGGTTGTTGTATGGACAATCTGTAAAGATCCAGAATTCTCTTTCCTATTTCAGCTTCAAGTCCAGGTGAAAATGATATAGCAACCATGGAGCACAACATTTCAGCATTTCCAGATTCTAGTTTGGATTTTAGCTCCAGTGAGAATTTCTTTATAAAAGAGAAGAGAAATGGAGTGCAGAGGGAGAGACTTGTATCTTAATTGGATCTCCACCTATTATTATAACACACAAAGCCCAGGAAGTGCTAGCGAAGGTCTTGAAAACAAACAGGTCTGGACAAAGCAAGATAGATTGCCATGGTGCAACATGAATAGGGAGGAGCCCAGGAAAGCAAGAGTCTGTCTGTACATCTTTCTCATTGCACAGTTAAGAAAGAGCCTGGAGGTACTTTCCTGGCAGTCTAGTAGTTAAGACTTTGCCTTTCAGGGCAGGGGGTGTGGGTTTGATCGCTGGTCAGGGAACTAAGATCCCACATGCCTTGCAACCAAAGAGCCAAAACATAAAACAGAAGAAATATTGTAACAAATTCAATAAAGACTTTGAAAATAGTCCATATAAAAAAAAAAGAAAAAACTTTAGAAAAAAAGAAAAAGAGTGTGGACAATAGGAATCACATACCCTATGACTTTTTTTTAACATGCATGCACATTTTATTTAACGTGATCTCATGGACTGAATTTTTTTGCTGTCTCGTTAGTTGTATTTGAAGTAGAGTATTGGAGAAGGAAATGGCAACCCTCTCCAGTGTTCTTGCCTGGAGAATCTGAGGGGTGGGGGAGCCTGGTGGGCTGCCGTCTATGGGGTCGCACAGAGTCGGACATGACTGAAGCGACTTAGCAGCAGCAGCAGCAGCATGGACTGTAGCCCGCCAGGCTCCTCTGTCCGTGGGATTCTCCAGGCAAGAATACTGGAGTAGGTTGCCATTTCCTTCTCCAGGGATTTTTCCATATGCATGGACAATTTCACAAGAGAATGAAGACCTGAAAACATGAACAGAGCAGCAAACTTCTCAACTCATTAGACAAAGAAACAATAAACTTGTGAAGAAGCGACAAGACAGAGAGATTTGGGTTAGGGATAGAAAAAGTGAAGAAGTAACTAGTTAAGGTTTAGTTAAACAAGGTTTATTTATGCAAAATTCTTTGCCCCCAATTCCAAAGGGCTTCCTTCCTCCCGGTACAGGGAGGGGACCTCTCATATCAGCCTGTGCTACTTCACCATAAAGGATATTCTGGGATGAACTTATAATGTAGAAGAGGGATATTCCAGAGTGTGGAGGTTTAAACCAGCAATTCAAGTCTGTCCTCAGAAGTGAGTCAAAGAAGAAAGCCGGGCTTTAGAGTGTGGGGATATTCATCTGCTCTTGGTGTTACAGATGCTGTAAATGACTGTGGCCTTGGTGACGTTGCCATAGACCATATCACTATATATCTCTTCCTAAGAGAATCGTCCCTTTTCCTTTCTGGATTCTTGTCAGCTCTAGTTATTTATAAACTCAGTGTCCCCTTGGCATGGATGGCTTTTCAGGTGATAAGTGAACCTGGCTGCTTGGAATAGGAATGCCACCCCCCAGCTTCCTAGGATTCTGGGCTTGTTTCTTAGCAAGGAACTTGGGATATAGCTTCCCCATGGGAAGTGGGGCATTGGCCCTCAGAACTGCTAATCTTCTTGACTGTCTCCATTCAACTCATCTGGGAATGGGAAAATACTAGGCTAGAGGGAGAACTATTAGGTTGGCCAAAATATTCTTTCGGGTTTTTCCATACCATCTTACGAGAAAAACCCGAAGAAATTTTTGCTGAACAGTGACAGTCCTAAGGTCCTCAGCAGGCGCTACCCACACAGGTAACATAGAAATCTCTTTCCTGAATGTTCCAGGAAACAACTGGAGACAGAAGTAAGACAGCTGCTATCAGACGAGACCCCAAGAGCCCCCACCTTGGCAGCCTGGTGACGTACTCCAGGACCCTGAGGCTGACAGCTGGGCTTCTGCTCTTTCTCTCACCCCAGGAAGCTTGAAAATGCAAGAGTGTGAGGGTGACTTTATTTTATATATACCTCTAAATATATTTTATATTTTAATATATGTTTAATGGCTTCCCAAGTGGCATAGCGGTAAAGAAACTGCCTGCCAGTGCAGGAGATGCAAGAGGCGTGGGTTCGATCCCTGGGTCAGGAAGACCACCTGGAGGAAGAAAGGGCAATCTGCTCCAGCATTCTTGCCTGGAAAATTCCATACGATACCTCTGAATATATTTTATATTTTATTATATTTTAAAATATATTTTATAACATTTTATTTTATAAATAAAATAGTTTGTATTTTAAGTAAATTATATACAAACTTTGGTGTTGTTTTTATTATTAAAAATACATTTCTGGGTAACTCCCTGCTGGTCCAGTGGTTAGGATTCGGTGCTTTCAGGGGCCCCAGGTTCGATCCCAGGTCAGGGAACTAAGAAGCCACAAGCCATGTGGTATGGCCAAAAAATTTTTTTAATTTCTTCAAATACATTTCTGATGATAACACCTCTCAAGTGAACGTAGCCTAGGTCTGAGAGACTGAAGAATTTCTCCTATGGAGGATGTGGTCCTAAGAGGCAGGAAAGTGAAATTTAAGTTGCTTAGTCATGTCCAATTCTTTACCACCCCATGGACTCTAGCCCACCAGGCTCCTCTGTCCATGGGATCCTCCAGGCAAGAATACTGGAGTGGGTTGCCATTCCCTTCTCCAGGGAATCAGAGGCAGGAAGAAGTATTAATAACTCAACTTCTACTACTCGGCCCTTGCAGCCCAGTGAACAGGCCATCTGATGCTGTAATCTAAGTGATTGTTGTTTAAGAGCTTGTAGGTAGAAGACTGAAAGGGCCTACCTGGCTACTCCAAGTGTGTCTTGCTGACCGGCAGGACTGGCAAAATAGGTTTTACCTGGAGGCTGGTTAGAAATGCAGGATCTTGGGTCTCACCCTGTTCTGGCTGAACCAAAACCTGCATTTTAATAACACCCCCACTGATTCATGTTCACTTTGAAGTTTTTGAAGCACTGCCCCAATGAGCTGACAAATTACAAATTACTCTTCACTCAAACATCTCTTCCGACTACCATGAAATCCCCATGTCAATCAGCCTTCCCTCCAGCATCAAATATTATAATGCGATGGAAAGCAAATCAGCCACAGAGTGAATCTGCAACCCTTGCGAAAGATGCAGGATTTCACGGAATTAACAGATGTGATCTGGGAGAGCCCCTCAAATCACAACCGAAGCATCAGCTAGTAAGGAAATGGCAGACTCCTTAACAAGCGAAGAGGAACTAATCTACAAGGGTGGTGACATTCCTTCACAAGAGAATGATTTGAAAGAGAGAGAGAGAGAATGATTTAAATATCAAAGAATTTCAACAGGCCCTTGGGAAAAAAAGATGAAGCTCATGAATATCTTTGTAAAAATGACCCACTTTTTGATTGTGCTGTGAAAGTCAAACATACAGTTTTGTTGAAAACCTATGCTTAAAAAAAAAAAAATTCAACACTTCATTCAGTCTTCAATCATTCTGAGGAGCACATTGTGTTAATTATAACTTAAAGGATATCATGTGAGAGAAATGACACATTTGCAAGGTTTAGGCTCATTTTTCAAGACAAAGTCTAATCAAAACTGGCTGCCACTATTTCTCATGATGTTTGGTCCTTGTTTGCAGGGCAGTCTGGGTAAGTGGACTTTCCCAGGGCCACTACTCCTCAGACAAGATCCACGGTTTCCAGTGTTGTTTGTGGTCTTTCCCCTTTTTCCCTAACGTGACTTCTTTTTGGGTCCCTACGACCAGTGTGGGACAATTAATACCTGCTTACTCTACAGCTCAGTGAAGAATTCTTTTTACTGTCCCATTTCCTGGTTGGATATTCAGGGCACAGTGAATATCCAACATGGGATAATCTGGCCACAGAATGGGGTTCACCTGTGGGGTTAGAGCCCTAGGGGAGCTATCTGTTCAGGGATTACCTTATCCACCATGAGGAAGTTCTCCAACGTCTCTCCGTTTTCACAGGTGACATCGCCGACCTCCCTCACAGCTCTGGGCAGGATCTCTCGCACCTCCTGGGCAATCATTCCTAGACACAAACACTCCATCAGGTTTCGTCAGGAAAAGACCTTTCCCAGGATGGGAATGGCGAACAGGATGACTTTGCAAATAGATACTTATCCCTCCTCAGTGTTGGCTTTGATCTACAAGGCATTTGAAGCAAAGGAGGAATTTGGATCCCAGAACCACTCTAAGATTAAAATATGTATACCTATGACTGATTCATGTTGATGTTCGGCAGAAACCAACGCAATTTTGTAAAGCATTTCTCCTTCAATTAAAAAATAAATTAATTTTTTAGAAAGTGGGAGTGTTGTTTTCTCCACTCTTTCTTGAGACTCTGAGCCAAAAGTTGGAAAGGGTAAGTGCCTTAAATTCCCTGTACATAGACGTAAGGCTGGAGCTTAATTTTCTCTCTTTTCCTGCAGGCGGACTCTGATCCCTAAATGGTTCTTGTTTCTTTAGAATTCCTGGTCTGGAGTATAGACACCACTCTGCCTTTCCTCTGATTGGACCCACCTGCCCGGCCACCTTCCCCGTCTACCAGGAGGCTGTCCAGGGCTGCTTATAGTTTGCTCTGCCATCTGCCCCTTAGCCCTCATCCCATGAGCAAGAGGACTCTGGGGAAGAGAAACAGCGCATTCAGAATCGTCCACCAGTACCTTAGGGTGCAGGAGCTGGGGTGAGGGTGTTGTTGAGTAAAGATGACACAGCAATTTCTTTAACCTTCCCTGTTCTGGTGGTTATAGCTCTCACGGGGACATGTTAGAACGACAGGTTGCTGTCAAGAGCTATGGGCATACAGCCTCCAGATGAAGTGGGAATTAAAACGTGAATAGTCGACCACATAAAATCAAGAAGGGCGTTTGTGTGTGTACCTGTCTGATGGGCAGTGTTTATTCCCATTGCAGACGCAAATTCAGGCTTGTAGTCATATTCAACAATCCTCATTTGGGCTATTCTTCTCAGCTGTTCGTTTGTGTCAACCTAATGGAATTAAAGAGCAGATTTCATGCACATAGATGTTTGTTATTTAAATTAACACTCTGAGTGACCCAGAGAGACAAAGAATGTTGGCAGTGGGACTGTCCTTTCCTTTTGCCCAAACTATTTTAAGAGAAATTTATGTTTTTCTCCTCCAAGAAGCAAAAATTTCAAAATTCATGTCAGTGACTTCCATCCACTAGTTTATAAAATGAGCCAGAATTAAATGGCTAAATTATAGGGAAAAACATTTTTTAAAAAATAAAGGACTTCCCTGGTGGCTCATTGGTAAAGATTCCACCTGCCAATGCAGGAGACATGGGTTCGATTCCTCATAGGGGAGGATCCCACATGCTATGGAGCAACTGAGCTCCTGCACTACAAACTACTAAGCCCGCGCTCCAGATCCTGGGACCGCGACCACTGAGCCCACGTGCTGCGGCTGCTGAAACCCGAGGGCCCTAGAGTCTGTGCTTCCGCAACAAGAGAAGCCAGCACGATAAGAAGCCCACACACTGCAACCAGAGAGTAGCCCCCGCTTGCCGAAACTAGAGGAAAATCCCATGCAGCAATGAAGACCCAGCAAAGCCAAAAATAAATGAAATGTAAGTAAATCACAGGGCAAAAGCTCCCTCATTCACTACTCTGGCCTCACTTCTCTCTGCTAAGAGTTAAACCATCTTTTTGAGAATGGAGCTGGCTGACCTTGGAGAGAAACAAGTGCTGTTCAAGACGGCAAGATATTTCCAAAGGAGCATGCAGTATAAGCACCCAACAAATACAGCCTACCTTGTATTTATAAATTAAAAGGGCAGGGCTTAGTTCAAGTAACAACATTTGAAGAACGGGTATATAATACATCATTGAATTGCTGGTGGACATCTTGCTGGAGAAAATTTCTTCAAGGAGCAGTTTGCAAGCCCATATGATCCACCAGCAGGTCCCTCAAAATTCAGGGTTCCTTCCTACAGATGACTTCTCCCCTGGACCACCCTAACCAGGGGTCCTCCTCTGAGCTGACCACTCTTACAGAAGTAGTTCAAACACTCCCAACTGTCACTGCAAATTGCTCAAAATAAATTTCATGGGTGCCAGCAAAATGATAACAATAAAGACAATATAGTGGAATTTTCCTAGGGCTAAATGTGCTGATTCAAAGGCTTCTTTTTCAATTAGAGTTTTTAAAAAATGAATTCATAGTAATAGCATGATCAATTTTTTTAATGACCTAATTTGACAAGTTAAAAAGTTGGCAGTACTATGTGGGTCCCTAAATTTTCTTTTAGGGAACATAACTGGATTATGACACCAGCATCTCTTGGCAATTAAAAATATACCACCTGGACATCATTTATATGTTGAAACAACTAGAAATGCTTTTCTGTTATTTTAAGAAATCCCTGCTTTGCCCCTTAACTCCTCCCTGCACTCACTCTGTCGAGTGAGCAGGAAAATTCTTCCAATATCAGAAAGTCTCTCTGTTCATCCATTTGGTATCAGAAGTTGTGACTTGGTGCTTAACTACATAAATAGACTAACTTTATTTCAGGTACTTGTCAGGGAACTCACAGCTGTTTTGATCATTGCTGTCATCAAAAGCTTAGTTCAATTCATTCATTCACTGCTTCATTTGACTAATATTCACCAATCACCTTTGATATAGCAGGTTGTGTTGAAACTACACTAAGTGTTGAAACTTCAAAATAATTTCTCTTTTAAAGTTCATGGTCTAGATAGACTCATTCCATAAGATTATATTACAATGTGAAAAATGCAGGTGAGGATGGAATTATGAAAAGAAAATCCCATCAACTCCAAGGAGGTACCTAAAGTATTCTCAGGGGACCGTGGAAAAGGGCTTACCAGAGATGGTGAAGCCCAACAGAGATCTTGGCTTATTTCAGTTCTCAAACACACTCTGCCCCTCCACAAGGTCAAGACCTTTGCTCAGGGCATTTCCTGCCTCAGAAGCTCTTCCTTCCTTTTCCTCTACCTCCACGTCCCCAATTTAAAACACCCCTTCACCAGAGAAGCATTGCTTGACCTCCAAGACTAGGAAGGCTCCCTCTGCCTTACATGCAGGCATTAATCAACTCATCACCAAACAACTAGTGAGTCACCTTTACGGTCTTATTCTATTGAATAGATACCCTTGTGAGGGTGAGGATGTATTTGAGCTCATGGTATTCTGTTTGTTACCATATCACCAGTTTCTAGAACAATTCCTTGCATGTAGTGGGTGCTTAACTAATATTTATTAAATAAATTAATAACTTTAAGATAGGAGTGGGACTTCACTGGTGGTCCAGGGCCTGGGACTCTACACTCCCAATGTAGGGAGCCCAGGTTTGATACCTGGTCAGGGAATTGGATCCTGCATGCTGAAACTAAGATTTCTCATGCCATAGCTAAGACCCGTGCAGCCAAATAAGTAAATAAATAAAAGACAGAAATTAGTCAAAGACAGATGTCAGCTAGGGAAGGGAGTGGAAAGGATAAGAATAAGACAGGGATGCTGGGCAGAAAGAATACCATAAGCCAAGTCCTGAGGCAGCAAATCCCCGAATTATGTCTGCACAACCGAATGCAGAGTTCGGTGTGTTTAGACTGTAAAGCTGAAGGCCAGAGCAAGGAGAGCCTTGCCAACCATACCCAGATGGAGCAGTCAGAGTCTCATATTGCCCTGTGTGTGCATGTCACTGTGAGCCACTTCATTCATTCAACAATATAAAATGAGTAGCTACTATGTGCCAGATACTATGCCAAGCCCTGGAGATTCAAGGAGTAGTTCTTATTTGGAGCTTAAACTTTCATAAAAGTTCCTTCCCTGAGGCTGAGACCTGTATCTTGACCATCTAAGAACCAGCAGAGCACCTGGCACAGTGTCTGATAGGTAACAGGCACCCAGACTTTGAGGGAAGGAATGAAAGAATGGAGGTAGTGAAATGGCAGAACCATCACTGACGCTAACAGAATTGAAGGCAGGGTCAATCAGGAGCCACTTAGCCAGGCCCTGCCCTGGCCCCCACTCCCTGCACTCTTGGGAGACCTGTGCCCACTTTGCCTACTTCTCATTATCCCCTTGCTTCCTGCATGATGGCCCATCAGAGAGCAAAGCGGAGGCAGTGCCAGTCTCTTTGTTGCAGAGGGAAACCAGAAGAGAATGTGCCCTCATGCCAACAGTCCAGGCTACACAGAGGGAAAATAACTCCTGCTGTCTAAGTGGGATTCTTGACTTCGTTTTCCTTTAAGACATATTCCCAGACATAGCAATTAGATTCACTAGGACTACTACCATTGTATTTCAGACAGATTTTTGGCCAAAGAAAATTTTAAGGGTTGACTTGGGGAGCTAAACACCTTCTAGAACAATCTTTATCTAAGAAAATGCTCTCGTGACTTCTAATGCTGGATTGTAGACCTTCCAAAGCTAAATATAAACATCTTGAGTTGCATGTTCCCTGTGGTATGTACAGTTGGCCCAGGGAAACCCCTAGAGACAAGGGCTGTGGCTCTTTGGAATCCTCTGCTAGAAACTGTACCAAGGCCACCATTCAACCCCATGCCTTGCTCACTGGTGTGTGTTGAGTGAGAGCCTAGTGAGTGAATCTGGGCGTCTGATCTTGCCCACAGTAGTTTTGGAAAGTTTGACTGTGAATGCAAATGGTTGTCTCTGTCATGCTATCTCACAGTCAAGGTTTCCATACCATTAACTCAAGCATTGTACCGCAGAGAAGACATCACAGACTGTGGACTCCAGTCTGTTTAGGGAGGGGGATCTCATTACACATGGCCCACAGCCCAGACTATCAGTCTCCCATCAGGAGCAGCTTGAATGGCACCAGCTCACCCTGAACTTCTGATTTGGCTCATGGCCCTAAAGGGAGACTTCACATGTTTGGCTTTCTTGAGTTCATCACACTTTTGTCTTTAACTAGCACACTGCTGGTGCAATTGGGAGAAATGGTCTAGACCATTGTTCTAGACCAACTGAAATGGTCTAGACCATTGTTCTAGACCAACTGAAATGGTCTAGACCATTTCACCTTAACTGATTTTTTTTTTCCTGGCTTTTCTTTAGTCCTTTGCTGCCTTATTTTCAGCCTTTACCACAGAATTTGACTGATGCATTCAACGTTCAACTTCTTTATTTTTTTATTTTTTATTTTTTTTTGCATTGACATTGCTGTTCTTCATGCCCCTTTGGTTCTCATCATACCCTTTCCACTCTAATTGTGCTCAGTTTCCATTGTAAAAGCTGCGTTTCTTTTCCAGGTTACTATCGCCTCGGTAAATACCATGTCTAGGTAAGTGAAACTGCTCTTCACAGAGGCCGATCTCATTTTCCAGAGCTTCTGTTTTGTAGGTTTTAGTCACATCTGCTTTATCGTCTCTGTGTCTTGGACGTGAGTCCACCTAAGTCCAAGAAATCTCCTCCAGGCCTCTCCACACAGGGTGCTTGTGTGCTTATTATCTGCAAAGCCCTCTCCCCGCTGCCTGGAGCGAGGAGACACAGCCGGGCACTCAGCAGCTAACATTTGTCCTCCCATCACAATGCCAGGCACAGGTGTAGCCACAGCAGTTGTTCCACAGCAGTTAATCCAGAAGCCAGCTCTGGTTATCATGCCTCCTTAAAGAATGGGAAAAAGCCTGCTGTCCTATGCTTGCAATCAGATCAACCAAGCTTCACTTCCTGGCATGTTTGGAAGAATGGCCTTCTTTTTAAAAGTTGGGAAAACTGAGTCAGGGAGAGGTGAAGATGAAGTTCACGTATCTGTCAGCACCATCATCAACATTACCATCATCTCTCTTGTCTGTAATAAATGGCGAATGAGATAGACAAGATTTCTAGAGACGTGCATTTTATAAGTGTGGATAGACTTACGAAAGACAAAAATATTAATGTGAAATAATGGATGAATTATGTATGTAACTTGCATTTTTACATCAATAATAGTAATATCCATTTATATCTGCTTAGCTGTATACATCTAAAAAACGTTTCCCATATATGAGCTTAGAAAAAATCCTTTAATGTGAGTGAAATGAATATAGGTATTCCCCACTCACAGAATAATAAACAGAGGCATAAAGCATGTCTGGGCCAAAGTTCCTGAGCAAGTAGGTACCAGAATCAGGGCTCAAACTAGCCTTCTAATCAGGGATTTGCTTTTTTTTCTTCCCTCCTACTGCTCTGGGCAGGAAGGGGACACAGGAACTTCTCATCTAGAGCCTTGATTGGATGACACTGCAGTGTATGGAGAAGCTTCCTAGACGGATTTGAGAAGTTCCAGGGAACCTTGTTATTTTAAGACAATACATTTTCTTCAAACCAAGGAACATCATTCGATGACGACATTTGGTAAATGGTAGCAGGAGGGATTATGGAGGACTCTCCCCACTTGTCATCTTCTGCTTACATTTAGATAAGACCTGGTGGGGGATTGTAGAACCAGTTGCAAGGATGAGTTTGAGTTGGTGTGATCTGAAGCACAGACAGTTCATCTCTTTTTAAAAGGCAGAAGCATGGTATCTAAGGCTGGTATCTGGAAATGTATATGAGAACCTCCCAACCCAGAGAGTTCCCATCTGGCTAGTAGGTCACAGCTCTTCTAACATGAACCGCAACTTTGCAATCAGTATAAAAGTCTACAATTACAGCCTTTCTCTGGGATTCTCTCAGCCAACAAGGACATTCCTTGGCTAGTTTAGAAAAACCAGTGCAGATCTGCACTGGGAAAGGAATGCAGTCTGGTAGCATGGCCAGTGATTTACAAATTAAGTCTCCTATTAACTGAGAAAGAATACAGAAAGGAGATTTAAAAACACCATTCTGCCACTGCCTCAAAATTGTTTACAGGAGACGCAGTATGTGTGAGAAGGTGGGGAGGGGGCAGAAGCAGTGAAAGGGCAGCAGAATTAAGGTTGGAATGACCTGGCATTTTCATCCTGACCCCTTAAGTCTTCATAGCATTTGAGACTTTCCAAGATGATTCAGTACTTATTTTCTCCACAGGTTAAAAATTATAAAAGATTCAGTGGGGTTAAGCAGAGAAGCATCATCTCTACCTTATAGATAAAGACACTGGCATTTCAGTGAGGTTAGGCATTTTTATCCAGGCAAGCCCAAAGTGAACAAGTAGTCTCCTGCTTTCAAGGCCTGATTTCTGATTTTTATAAGGCATGCATGCCTCATTACAGAGGGAAAATGTCTTGACCTGGAAACCGGGGATGATGGGGTTCTCTGAGTGAGGAGGTGAAGTTTCTCTAAGTGTTCTCAGAAGGATGCTGAGCAGGGAAGACAGTGGCTGGCAGGCCTGGTACGAGGGACTCTAGGAGGAAGAAGGTGGAGAGGCCCAGGAGAAACATGAGCAAGAACGGACCTAAGACAGTGCTCCAAAGACGAACAGGGAGATGGAAGTGTGGAGACGGAAAGGAAAGGCAAGCTCCAGTGGGTGACAACAGAAAAGCAGCAGCCTGTGGAAAATAACTCGGAGACTTCTTGCTTGTGAAGCCAGTGTCATGCTGTCATGGCCCACGACTCCTGGGAGGTAAATGCATTCTCTCGGGTAGGAACTGCATTATAGTTTCAGCAGAGACACCTAATGACTCCAATGCTCATCACTGTTAAGTGCCATGTTTATCTCACGCCAGCAGGTGACGTGGAGAGATGCCCCGTGTCCAGCATGTCAGAGGCCAGGAGAGCCCAGAACTCCTGACTCGGGTGTCAGAGGAGGTGTCTGAGGCCTGCCCCCTGCTCACCTCCTGGACGTTCTGCTTTGCCCGGCTGTCAGAGGGATGCATAATCGTCCCCATCACTTTCATGTTGCCACAGACAACCAGGGCTTCGTCCGGTGCATCTGTGTTTATGCCCACTCGACCGTGACAAACGACAGACTCTGGAACTTGTCCTCGCTGCCATAATGCATCAATGTCATTTTCAAATTGCCCAGGGTTGGAGGCCTAGAAAAAAAAATACATAAATACATTACAATTAAAGTTATGGACATAGGAACAAATGATTGCTTTATTCCTCAAAGGAAAGCGGAATGTTAGCTAAGTCTTTCACTTGAGAATCATTTGTCAGATGGGACATTCTGACATATTCTAATAATTGCGGCCCAGGAGAACAAGGAAGTCTCCTTTAAATGCTCTGTATCCTCCACAGACCCCCGCCCCTGCCTCTACCAGCAGGAGCTCAGCATGTCATGGTTTGCAACATCCGGTCTCTACATGGAGCTAAAAACGTGTCAGTTATAGTAGGTGGATGATAAAGAAGAAGGAAAAAACCTCAAAATGAGTATCTTTTTAGGGAGAATAATAATAATGATTTAAAACCAGAATATTATGTCAGAAAATATTACAAGTTTATTAAAGCTCAGATAATTTTAGCATTTAGCTAGCCCTTTTATAGTTTCAAATCACCTTTCATGTTTATGATTTCATATACAGTTGACAAGCAAATGACAATACAAGCATAATTAATATACTTCTGCTGCTGCTGCTGCTAAGTCGCTTCAGTCATGTCTGACTCTGTGCGACCCCATAGACAGCAGCCCACCAGGCTCCCCCGTTCCTGGCATCCTCCAGGCAAGAATACTGGAGTGGGTTGCCATTTCCTTCTCCTCAGCTATTCCCTAAGCACAGATGATACTGAAGGAAGCATTGTAACAGCTACGTTTGCTGAGTGCTAATCCACACCCCAATTCCATGAGATAAGACCATTATCTTCCTTTTACTATATTGAGACTCTAAAAGAATAAGCCTATTTCCCAAGGTCACAAATCTAGTAAGTTCTAGAGTTGCCATTATACTTCCTTTGATGATTAAATAATGATTCTAACTTTGACTTTTGTGTGGTATTGCATAGAAGCAGCCCTGGCTGAATGCAGTCTTCCAGGAAAATCCAAGTGGATCTATCAGACTAGAGAAAGTTTTGGAGGTTTTATTGTTATATAAAAATTTTTTGCCAAATAATTTTCTACTGTACTGCTTTCCCTCTGCCCCATTTCCCTGTAGCCAGTGACCATATTTCCACATATCTTTTCAAAAACTATTTGTTTATATATCTGGCTGCACTGGGTCTTAGTTGTGGCATTCGGGATCTTCCGCTGTGGCATGTGGACTCTAGTTCTCTGACTGGGGATTGAACCCTGGGCCCTCTGCAGTGGGAGCGTGGAGTCCTAGCCACTGGACCACAAGTCCCATATTTCCACATATCTCTGAGTAGGGAATCAATGAATCAACAAAATCCTCACAACAAAATTAATGTTTTTAAAATTATGCCCTATCCTTCTCTACCTACTCTCTTGGTGTTATTTGAATGTTTTTACCATAGTCGTGTGTTACTAATTTACAAATAATAATGAAAAGGAATCTCAAAGTTTATTGCTAAATTTGGGTTCAGTTAGGAAATTTAGGTGTCTTCTACTTCCAGTTTCATTCCCACCTGTCTGAACCCTGATCTGCTTGGAAGACTCAACCATTGACACCACGTAGGCAAAAGCAGGGAAAGAATATACAGCAACAACTTTGAACAGTATTTTGTGTGAATTCACTTGAACAAAGAGCTTTTCTGTAAGGTCCCCAGAGCCTCCTTGGTTGTGAATGGCAATTTGGCTTTGACTCAAATCCTTTTATAGTGAGCAGTCAACTAAATCCAAAGGTATGCCATATAAAATGCTGATGTATTTTCCTCTGCTATGAACATAATGAGCCACTTCAAGGAAACAAAACAGGACAGTGATGGATTTTCTTTTTCTTAATGAGCTCTGGGATAATTATGATCCTGTTGGTAACTTGATAGTACTGGAACAGCAGATATAAGTAGGTTCAATTTTGGGGGAACAATTACAAGAATCTCACTTGGCTTTCATCAAATGAAAACTCAAATTCCTAAAACATATTCAGATCATTTTGGATGGTCCATAGATCTACAAGGTTTAAAATACAGAGCCTTGAAGAGGATTCCTCCTCAGTAATGTGTTTGTGTTCAGTTGTGTCCGACTCTTGGCGACCCCATGGACTGTAGCCTGCCAGGCTCCTCTGTCCATGGAATTCTCCAGGTACGAATACTGGAGATGGGTAGCCATTTCCTTCCCTGGGGATTGTTCCTGACCCAGGGATCAAACCTGGGTCTTCTGCATTGCAGGCAGACTCTTTACTAATGGAAAATGTTATTATAAAATCTGTGAACTTATTTCCCTTCTCTAGTAACAGGAGTGTTAATGTATCAAAGCAAACTGAAATGGAACCACAGAAAAACATTCTGGGATCACGAATTTGTGCTCAGATGTGACCCAATAGTGGTTGATTGCTCTCAAATGCCAAAATAAAGTTTATAGAATACTTTTATTTGCCACAGCCTTACATATTTAGGGGTGACCTGAACATTTTACTCTATATTGTGACACAAACTGGCTGTGTGACTTTGGGAGACTTACTTAACCTTTCTCTACCAGTTTTCTCCTCTGGCACATACAGATAATAATGTCTTTACCTATCTTATGGGGTTGCGGGAGTTAATTGAAATCATGTGTGCATGAACACTTTGTAAAAATGAGGATGAATGGTCTCAAATTTATGCTCAATACAATCTGCTGTGCATAGTAAGCACCATTTAACCTGTAATCAATCAATCTGTCCCCTCAGTAGCATCTGCAGAGCTACACAATTCCGAGGGAGCTCCGTTCACAGAGAATACAGTGGAAATGGCGCCCCCTGCAGATGCTTGGAACAGGAACCATCACTAGTAGCAAAGTTTGGAAAGGAAAGCTGGATTTCTTTGCTTTATCAGTTTGGGCTTCTAAAGAGCAGCCAAAGAGCATAATAGGAAAGCTTGAGCTGAGGAAGGCAAGAAACTCGTTCTTGTACCTTTTGAAAGGACTATTGAAAATGGGCCTAGAGATGCGATCTACCAGGGCTACTCAATGTGTGGTCCACAGGCCAGCAGTAGCAGCATCTCCTGGAAGCTTGTTAGAAATGCATAATCTTGAGAGAGTAGCACTGAAACATATACATTACCATATGTAAAACAGATTGCTAGTGGGAAGCTAGTGAGAGTCCCTTGGACAGCAAGGAGACCTAACCAGTCAATCTTCTAAAGGAAATCAGTCCTGAATATTCATTGGAAGGACTGATGCTGAAGCTGAAACTCCAATACTTTGGCCACCTGATGCAAAGAACTGACTCTTTAGAAAAGACCCTAATGCTGGGAAAGATGGAAGGCAGGAGGAGAAGGGGATGACAGAGGATGAGATGGTTGGATGGCATCACCGACTCAATGGACATGAGTTTGAGTAAATTCCAGGAGTTGGTGATGGACAGGGAGGCCTGGCATGCTGCAGTCCATGGGCTCACAAAGAATCAGACATGACTGAGTGACTGAACTGAACTGAAGTGAGCAGGAAGTTACTTTACAACACAGGGAGCTCAACCCGGTGCTCTGTGACAACCTAGAAGGGTGGGATGGGGTGGGAGGTGAGAGGGAGGTTGAAGAAGAAGTACATACATAAGTATAAATATGTATACTTATGGCTGATTCACATAGCTGTCCAGAAGAAACCAACACAATATTGTAAAGCAATTGTAAAATTAAAAATAAATTTTAAAAGATAAATTAGAAAAAAAGAAGTGCATATTCTCAGACATCTCCAACCTACTGAACCAAAAATTGTGGAGGTGGGACCCAGGCATCCGTGTTTCCACCAGCTCTCCGGGGGATTCTTATTCTTAACATAGTTTAAGAACAACTTCTTTATGTCATACACTAGTTCCATACAACTATGAAAGGGCTCATGAGTTACCCCTTCTATAGTTAGTAGGCTGTTCTGTTGAACTCCAACTGCACAGTGAGACAGACATTGCTCTACCCACTGATTCCTTTGGGTAAATAAAAATTCAGCTGAACTTCAGAAGAGGTGTGTGTGTGTGTGTGTGTGTGTGTGTGCAGCTCGAGTGTGTAGGGGAAGGGAGGGAGGTTTGTGGTCAGAAATGGGCAAGGGCCAGGGAAAACAGAGATGGCACCTGGAGTGGCTCTGCTCTCCCCTCATCCCTCCCCATCCTTGCATCTGTGTTCTTTCCCTTGTCTTTCCCCATTCCGGTTGTGGGTTTCCCACCCCATGGTACTTTGGTTGCAGAGCAATAAAAGAGAATTTGGGGGGACCTGCCCATTTCTATTCTTCCGGAAAAATAAGCTGGAATAAATTAATGGTTTTCAAAACTAGGAAACCCTGGCATGTCTTTGAAAGGAAGACAAAACTGATCATCCCTCCTGCTCGCAACATAGCCCTACCAACCAGGTTTAATTATGTGTTTTAGGAGAAGAATGGAGCTGAAGGAAAGTCTAGCCATTAACAAGGAGAATCCGAAGGAGCTCTGCCGGGGGATGCTCCCCAAAACAAAGAGCTGGGAAACAAATCTGTTCTTTGGAGTGAGCTTTAATTTCCATTAAATTGGTCAATTTACAGTATGGGACCAAAATATCTTTCCAAAGCTGTTTTGATTGACAATCTGGATGAACAATTGCTGGATCCTGCCCCTGTTTCTCTCTCCTCGGAGAATTCTGACAAGCTTGGTCTCCTGAACTCCCCCTTGAGGCCTGAAATTCATCTACTGCAGTCTTCAAGCTGTGTGTGTTGTGCTTAGTCACTCAGTCGTGTCCAGCTCTGTGACACCAGTGACTGTAGCCCACCAGGCTCCTCTGTCCATGGGGATTCAGCAGGCAAGAATACTGGAGTGGGTTGTCATGCCCTCCTCCAGAGGATCTTCCCAACCCAGGGATCAAACTCAGGTCTCCTGCATTGCGGGTGGATTCTTTACCATCTGAGCCACCTGGGAAGCCCAACCTTCCTCCATACATTCACCCTTATGTTAATTTCTGCTATGGGGAAAAATGACTCAGTTCTCAAAATGAATCTGGATTTGCTAAGTGCAATTTGCAGGTCTCCATATAATGTGGTCAGGTCTTATCTTTGTCACATTTCTCTTCCTTCATCCTAGAACTCGAACTAACAGACCCAGGCTTTGGCCCAAGAGGGCATATCTGGCTTTTTTGTAAAATGTAGGCTGGTCTGCCCTCTGCTCAACCCATGGTACATATACCTGTTTAGTACCCTCTAGAATCTCAGGGGCAGGAAACGTGCTCTCTAAAACTCACTGATTCAAACAATAATGCCATTTCTTAAATTCAGTTTTTCTCTTAGTTGGTTTAAATATTATATGCTTAAATAAATGCAAAAGTCTGCATTCATTTTCACTCTGCATTTGGGGTTAGAACAAAATAATCTCAGTAAGATATTTCCAGTGTGAGGGAAAGATATTATTGCTATCGTTTTTTTTCTCATTGTTGTTAGGGTAACCCTTGTGTTACCCAGCATACATATAGAATAGGGTATTCTCTTTAACCAAAAATTATGGCTAGAAGAAAGCCATTGAATGTGGAACACATCCATTTTTAAAAAATAAAAACTTAATGAATAATATGACATCCAATCTATACTAAGCATAATTTTTTCAATAGTCACACTTAACATGAATTGCAGAAACTTTGGACTTCTTAGGGTCATCATTACGAGTTAAATTCTCATTGAACTTTGGGTACGAGAAAGAGCCCATTAACAGAGAGTTCTGAGAACAGCATGTCCGGCCATGTTCCCCTCTCACATTGCTGCTGTGGAGACTTGCACGGCAGCCTAAGCAGAGCTTTGCAGGGGCTGTCAGCAGGAAATGGAGAAATCTCAACACCAGGTAAATTATTTAAAGTACGCAGGTGACTAGCAGACTGCCTGACTTAAGCATGAATTTCAACACTCAAAGCAGCAGTTTCATGGTATCCGATCTACCCTAATGTTAAAAAGAAAGGCATTGCCTGTATTTGTTCCTTCCTGTGAGGAATCAGAAAAAATAAGCAACCTAGGTTTCCAGACTTGATTTTAAATCACATTTATTAGCACACCGAAGCAATCCCAGATGACAGCAGGTGAGGTGTCAAAGACCACCCCGACCCTGGCTGAGGTATGGGCGGAACCTCTGCTCTTGGCTCATGACCTAAGGAGGGGCCCCACCTTCCTTTGCCCCAGAGAAGGCTGTTTTGCCGAAGCTTAGATCAGGCCCCACAGAAACACAGTCTGGGTATGTGTGCTGGCGGGCACACAGCCGGCCTCACCCAGGGACATCTGGACACACCAGTGTTTTACTTCATTTCCATCATTACTTTGCTTCCAATAAAACTCTGAGATGTAGTTTCAAGAGTTCCACTAATAGATGGCTTGTTATTTTTTATTGACTAAAAGAATTACACAGAGGGCCCTTTGTTTGAGAACAGCTCAAGGCAAGCTGTGGAAGACTCACTTCCCCAAATGGGCAGCTCTTGTCCCCAGGCCTAAGTTTAACAGCCAGGTCAGTGGGCGTGCCCCAGTGTAAACTAGTTTCCCCACTGGAGTGTGCACGTCTCCCTGTGCCACTTCAAAGACCCATCACCAAACAGCCCCTCCCAGGGCTGCCAGGCCTGTGGTTACCTGTTCCCTCATGGCCCTGGCATTCTCTGTGCTGGCCAGCCTGGCCTCACACAGCTGCAGCTGCAGCTGCCAATAGCTTCATGTTTTGGTGGCTGCCAAGACTCCCGTCCAGAGCTGTGACCAATCATTCATTCAGCAAAATGTGCTGAGCCATTACTCTGCTCTGGGCAGCAGCCTAGAAGTCCTGGGGTCACCGATCAGTCTGGGGCATGGGATGCCTTCCTGCCTATTCCCCCACCCTGTGGGCTTTGGGGTCAGAGGGAACTGGGTTGTAACCCAGGCTCCTTCATTTACTTACTAGCTTTGTGCTCATGGATGACTTTCTCTCCCTCTTAAGCCCCTCTTAAGAACTCTTAAGTTCCTCTGGGTGTAAAGAATGTAATGTAAACGTGAAACAATGTAGAATGATGTCACACAGAAATTATGTAGCCCAGTGCCTATAACATACAGTAAAAACCAGGGCTTCTCAACTACGGCACTACTGACATTTGAGGAGGAGTAACTCTGTTGTGGGGGCTGTCCTGGGCATCGTAACGTGTTGAGCAGCATCCCTGGCCTTAACCCACTAAATGCCAGTAGCACCCCCAGTTGTAACAACCAAAAATGTTTGCAGACATTGCCAAATGACCCATGGGAAACAAAAGTTCTGGTTGAGAACCACAATGTAAAAACTAAAATCACAGTATCTGCCATTACTCATTATCTTTGTCATCACTGGCAATTGAGAAGCTGCATACTTCATGCATTCCACTGAATATGTAAAGTCTACTTACAGGGAAAAACAAAAACAAAAAAACCATGGGATCCTGAAAAGTCAAAGAACCGCACTTACCCTTACAATGATCCGTTCAGAGATGTGGGCAGACAACAGGTAGAACTGGTCTTGGTTAGCAGCATACAGTCCAACCACCAACATGAAGTATCTAGTTCAGAAACAGCAGACGAATGCCAACACATCAGGAAACAAGAGACACAGTTTCTGCCATGAAATTGATTAATTAACAGAGAATTTACCGGGTTTACATATTCAAAATTTTTCTCTTCCACCCTAAGTTGCCCCTCTTGTGAAATCACAGAGGAGTTGGTTCACTCACTGTTGTTCTGGGTCTGCCTTTAACTCAGCTTGAGGGATGAGTGTGCTGTTTTGCACACCCACAACAGCCATCACTGGGCATACTGGGCTTGGCCCATCAGTGCTGGCCTAGTGCAGACCTTACCCTGCTGCATCCCGGGGCCCTCAGCACAGCACTGCTTACACACACTGCTAAGTGCTAAGTTGCTTCAGTCATGTCTGACTCTGTGCGACCCCAGAGATGGCAGCCCACCAGGCTCCTCCGTCCCTGGGATTCTCCAGGCAAGAACACTGGAGTGGGTTGCCATTTCCTTACAAAAAGTCACCTTAGAGGTGCCTTTGTTCAGAGCCAGCCAAGCCACACATCCTACGCCATAAGGCGGGGGTGGGGGGGGGCGGAGTGGGATATGACTTGGCAGGGCTCACTCAGACGCACAGGTTCCTTCCCATCCTGATCTGCTCTTGGTCATGTAACCTGCACCTTTCATAGCCTCCAGTCATGACTTCAGTCAAAAACCAGAACCCTCTCTTCTGATTGTTATCAAGGCGATCTTCCTCACTATTTTAACTGCTTCTTCATGTGTACCACTGATGAGACATTTTAAAGATTAGACCATTTCTTCTTCTTTTTTAAAGAAGCATAATGAGTTTTTAAAACTTTTTATTGAAGTTAGTTTCTGCTATACAGGAAAGTGAATCTCTTATATATATGTCCACTCTTTTTTAGATTCTTTTCTCAGAGATCACTACAGAGTATTGAATACAGTTCCCTGTGCTATACAGTAGGTCCTTATTAGACCATTTCTTGAAAGTCGAAATATAAACTATCCCTACCAGAAAAGCATTTACTTTAAGAATTGCATTAAAAAAAAAACTTGGCCAACTTCTTCTGTAGCACTCTAAACAGTCTCCAATCCTTAGGGAGTACAACTTTTCCCCTGTAACTAAAGTACGTCAATAATAGTAATAACTGTTACAATTATGATAATAATTAGCTATCATCCACTGAGTGCTCAAAATGAGCCATGTGCTGGGCTAAGCAGTTTGTCTACATTATTTCATTTAGAACCCTAAAACAACCGTATTGGAGAAGGATATGGGTATTGAACCGTTTTTACAGAATAGGAAAATGAATCTCAGGGAGGTTAAGTTCCATGCTTAAGGTCACCCAGCTAGTAAATGGCAGTATCAAATAGTCAAACTCAATTCCCTCCAACTCCAAAACCTTTGTTCTAAAATCAGTGGTTCCTAAACTTGAGCATGCATCAAATCACTTGGAGGGGGGCTTGTTAAAATATAGACTGCTGGACCTCACCCCAAGTTTTTGATCAGGTAGGTTTTTAGTGAGTCCCAACAACTTGCATCTCTAATAAGTGTCCAGGTGATACCATCTCTGCCGGTCCTGGGAGCACATTCTGAGAATCACAGGTGTAAATCATTAATGTAAATGTATTTTCAATCAAAAAAGGCTACAGCAGAGCTTTGGAGCTCAGGGCATTAAAGTAGTGACCAGCACACAGAATTCGAGAAATGCCATCAATCCTCAGCCCTCAGCCCGTCACAAGACATGAACACATGGTCCCTCTAAATGCAGCTGTCTCCAACCTTCTTGGCACAAAGGGCCATTTCATGGAAGACAATTTTTCCACGGACTGGGGTGGAAGGGACATGGTTTCAGGAAGATTCAAGTGCATTACATTTATCGTGCACTTTATTTCTATTATTGTTACATCAGCTCCATCCCAAATCATCAGGCATTAGATCCGGGTGGTTGGGGACCCCTGCAGAAGGATCACGGGGAGAATGAAATCAAGCCGCCCAGAGGCTGGGCAGGAGAGGAGGCATAGCAGGGTGTGGGGATGGAAGAAGGACGATGTCTAAGGGTAAATGAAATGCGGCAACAGCAGAGTCAGAGAAGGGAGGAGGGCAGCTGAGGAAGGCCAAGAGGATCACAGGGGCCTCTGGGGGCCCTGGGCTGTCAGGTAGCATAACCAGCTACCCGCCCCCACCGCGCCCCCCCGCCCCAGCAAAGGCATACACACCACACCAGTACCTCTGGTCAGGGTTTGGCTTCCCCTTCTTTCT
Source organism: Bos mutus (assembly GCF_027580195.1). NCBI lineage: Eukaryota > Metazoa > Chordata > Mammalia > Artiodactyla > Bovidae > Bos > Bos mutus. Next base: position 28,800,457 of record NC_091621.1, on the reverse strand, counting down.
CATGTTATTTGCTGTGGTTTCGCTGAAGTGTAACCGGGCCCAGAGTTACTTTGGTGACCTGGTCGGCCAGCAGGTTAATTCTAAAGCAAACAGCAAAAATACAAAGAGACTGTAAGAGAACATAGTTCTTGATCATATCTGATTCATTCTTAGATTCTGAGCTATGTTTAGTCCCCCATTCTTATCACACTGTGGAGGACACTGATTTTTAAGATAGTGCCCACAGCCTGGTCAGGAATGGCTGCCAGGGAGGTACTCTTTGTTTAGTCACTAAGTCATGTTCAAGTCTTTGAAACCCCATGGATTGCAGCACACCAGGCTTCTCTGTCCTTCACAATCTCCTGGAGTTTGCTCAGATTCACATCCATTGAGTCAGAGATGCCCTCCAACCATCTCATCCTCTGTTATCCCCTTCTCCTCCTGCCCTCAATCTTTCCCAGCATCAGCATCTTTTCCAGTGAGTCGGCTCTTCACATCATGTGGCCAAAGTATTGGAGTTTCAGCTTCAGCATCAGTCCTTCCAATGAATATTCAGAGTTGATTTCCTTTAGGGTTGACTGGTTTGATTTCCTTGCAGTTCAAGGGATTCTCAAGAGTCTTCTCCAGCACCACAGTTTGAAAGCATTATTTCCTCAGTGTTCAGCCTTCTTTATGGTCCAGCTCTCACATCCAGACATAGCTACTGGAAAAACCATAGCTTTAACTACATGGACCTTGGTCAGCAAAGTGATGTCTCTGCTTTTTAATACACTGTCTAGGTTTGTCATAGCTTTTCCTCCAAGGAGAAAGTGTCTTTTAATTTCAGTGAAAGTTAGAAATGCTCATTCAGCAGCAGTTCAAGTCCAGAGTACCTGACTCCGAAGGGCTTATGCTCCTACACTGGGGCTCTTTGATCTCGACAACAGGAGAGAAGCCCCGTCACCTGCATCACCATTGCTATAGTGCTCTCCTCCCGATGGAAGCAGTTCCTCTAGGTTGCTGGTGAACTCCTTTGCATCTCCTTCACGTATATGCCCTCTCCTGACCTGGCTGTGGGAAGCTGCCTGCTTCTAAGGTAGACCACACACAGCCTCCCAGCAAGAAAAAACCAGAGGTACCAGGCAAGTTCAGAGCTGTCTGTACACGCTTGAGCTGCAGGCTGAGCTCACACCTGGTCTCTCCAGGCTCTAGCACCATCTTCTTCCCCAAATAGGACTGCTGCTGCTGCTGCTGCTAAGTCGCTTCAGTTGTGTCTGACTCTGTTCAACCCCATGGACTGCAGCCTACCAGGCTCCTCCGTGCATGGGGTTTTCCAGGCCAGAGTACTGGAGTGGGTTGCCATTTCCTTCTCCAGTGCATGAAAGTGAAAAGTGAAAGTGAAGTCACTCAGTCGTGTCCGACTCTATGCGACCCCATGGACTGTAGCCCACCAGGCTCCTCCATCCATGGGATTTTTCCAGCCAAGAGTACTGGAGTGGGGTGCCATTGCCTTCTCCCTCAGGCTCAAATCATCCCCACCCAGTCAAAAAGGAAGTCTCTTTCATTTTATATGGCATCCATTGTTTTGGATGATCCCAGTCCTGTGGCTTTCTTTTTTTGAAATATTATTTTCATTTATTTCTTGGGCTGCACAGGATCTTAGTAGTGACATGTGGACCTAGTTTCCTGACCAGAAATTGAACCCAGGCCCCCTGCATTGGGAGCACAGGGTCTTAGCCACTGGATCACTGGGGAAGTTCCCCGCATTCTTTCTATTTTAGGGCTCATTAAGCAATCTAACAGCAGTGCTTTAAGAAACAAGATAAATGAATTATAAGCACAGCATGGATCCAGAACCTTAAAATCAATTCAATCAGTAGCATGCTGATTTAAATGAAAAATTAAAGGAAAGATCTAATTATAATCTGTCTCAGGGAACCAAGGTTGTTAGCAAGGTTGTCAGTAATAAATATTCTGTAAATAATGATGACCTAAAAGATGGGGCTTTTTATAGATTTTTTTGCAATTATTTCAATATATCTTACCCACTTTTGTTGATAAGCATGTGTTCATAATACTAACACATTATTACTAATTTAGTTTGTATCATGGAATTCTTTTAAAATAAAATAAATTTGGCAATAAATTTTCTTCCCAAAATATGTTCACAAGAGAATTCAGAAAAGAAGTTCTTACTTAATAGGATTGAAAATCTTTTTGCTTCTGTCTGCTTGGGACTGTTCAATAGCAATTATTTGATTGGTGGCTTCTACCTATGTAGAATAACAAAAAGTAATTACTTCATAATTAATTTCTTTATTAATTAAAACATTCATTAGTAAATAATTTTCAATTACTTAAAAAGTTTCCCAAGGCATTATGTTAAGCACTTGGCAAGAGGCACCAGTCACTGAAAGAATGTATAAGACAAGGACCCTGACCTTAAAGCAGTGTGCTATTGGAGAGAAGAGAAACAAATACCTGAAGAGCTAAACAAAGAAAACACAAGACAAGAGAGAACTTCAGGTAAACAGTGAGTATAGAGTGGACTATAGATCTTCCCGACCCAGGCATTGAACCAGGGTCTCCTGCATTGCAGGTGGATTCTTTACCCACTGAGCTATCAGGAAATCCTCAAAACACATGAGCAAGGCAGCTCAACAGATCCATGCACTCACTCGTTCATTCATTCTTTCATTCATTCATTTCATACATACTTGTTGAGCACCTGCTTTGAATCAGGCATTGCATTAGGCAATAAAGGTGAGAAGACAAAACAGAAATCTCAGCCCTTTCAGAGCTTATTAATAAGAAATAAAAATAAACAGTAAAAATAAATAAAACATAGGAAATGACATTTATTCAATAATTCTTGTTATTCAATAATATTCTTGTTATTAGTGAAGAGTAGCAAGTGTCTGCTGGTATCTGCTCTATGACTGTAGGTATTTGCATAGTCACTGTCTTTCCAGAAAGCAATTAGGCAACCAACATCAAGAGTTTTAATACTGATTATATGTTCAATGTGCAATGCCTATTCTGGAATTTATTCTCATACAAAAATGAATATGCCTGGATGTTCACTGCAAAAAAAATTTACAATAAATTTGTAAATACAAATTGACAAAAAATTTACAATAATACAGAAATTAATATGGTATCTTGATATAATGGAAAACCATATCATCTTTGTAAACAATATTTTATAGTCTTTAATGATATTATATAATGCTATTTCCACAACATAATATTATCTATATGAAATTAATTTTAATAACAGAAAAAATAAGGAAAAATTAAGTTATTAAATTGTGGATCCCAAGTATGAATGAATTTTATCTCTTCTTTCATACTTTTCTATTATATGCCATAATGTCCACAATGGACTCATATTACTTCCATAATCAGAAATATATGTTTTATTATTGTGTGCTTGCTGTTTATTTTATTTTGGTTTGGTTTGCAGCAAGAGCAGCTGATGTGTTTAGCTGTGAAGCGCCACTTTGGGAGACTTGGTGCCTGAGCCCAGGTTGGTGATCAGAAAAAAACATATGCAGATAATGGATATTCCTCACCCTAAGGAGCTGGATCTGAGGTAATAATGCAATAAATACTTGTTGACCACTCAGAAGTCATCCTACATGCATTCTAATCCCAGCTCTATTATTGACTATTTTGGATGAATGGTGTGACTCTCCTGGGCCTCAGTTTCCCCTCTGCTAACTGGGAAAGAGGGAGCATCAACTAGATTAGTGGTTCCTTGGCTTTTTTAAGTTACAGACTTCTTTGAGAATTTGGTGAGAACTATGAACCAACTGCATATGGGAACACACCAGCCTCAAAAAGAATAAACTAATTACACTCAGCAAATGAAGTCCAAGATTTAGACACTAAAAACATTAAAGCTGTAGTTTGAAGTGATGTTCTGCAAGATTCTGAATTGGCAGCTTCTATTTCCTATGTCTTGAAATATTTATTCTTAGACCCCATCCACCATGCTGTGAGGAAGCACAAGCTGTCCCACAGAGAGGTCTACGTGGAGGAGAACCCAAGGCCTCCCAGCTACAGCCCTCTTTGAGCTCCTGGCTGATGGCCAGTACAGATTTGACAGACGCTCAAGTGAGCCATCTTGGAAACTGGATCCAGCTAATGACTCCTGAGTAGAGCCAAGCCCTGACCAAGTGGCAGATTTTTGATCCAAACCAATGAGTGTTATTATTTTCAGTTGCTAAGTTTCGGGATAGATGGTTATGTAGCAACAGACAACAGGAACGCTTACTATATGTTGACTGAATGAGATGAAACTAAATAAAAGACTTACCTTAACCCCAAAAGGTTTCAAGTAAAACATTTCTATTGGCTTTAGACCCATTTGAGTTTTGACAAATTTTGGACTTCCCCAAACTTGAATATGGATGGTGATCTGAAAATGGTTCTTCTTTTGGCAAACAAAAGCTTCATCTGCTGGCGAAAAATTAAATCCTTTGTCTGTGACGACTCGATAGCCTACATCAGGTCTATGAAAAGTGGAAGCAAGAAACCAGTCTTACAAATATTTTCTACACATTTTCTTTCATGAACAATATTAATTATATAAACATTTTGGGAAAATACATTTTGGAAAGTATCTTTTGCTATATCTGAAAAATGTGAAAGTGTTAGTCACTCAGTTGTGTCCGACTGTTTGCAATCCCAGGGACTGTAGCCTGCCAGGTTCTTCTGTCCATGGAATTCTCCAGGGAAGAATACTAGAGTGGGTTGCCACTCCCTTCTCCAGGGGATCAAACTCGGGTCTCCTGCATTGCAGGCAGACTCTTTACCAACTGAGCCACCAGGGAAGCCCTCTTGCTATATTTAATCAATTTTGTTAATTTTCACCAAGGAAATGAAAATGGTATTTCAGAACACAGCTGGCTATCTAACAGCTTTTTTCCTTCATGAGAAAGAAGTACAATTCTTGCCAAATGGAATCATTGTCTCCTCAGCCTGCCTTTTCGCTTTGTGTTTCCTAGATTTCTAACTTGACTCCACTATACAATAGAAAGACGTTGGTTAGAAGTTGAGAAGTTACTATATTACTCAGACATATCAAATATCTGGGATATATTTCCTTTTTTTCCTTCTTAAGAAAAATCTCTCATTTCATCAGCATCACCACACTCAAATAGTCCCTCAGATGAATGACTACTCAGCTTCCTGGTAGTCAGATGAAAAAAAAAGCAGACTGGTCAGAACTACCAGGAATAGCTTTCAACCAGATTAACCAGAGCCAGACTACTGATTGAAAACATGTTTTCACTAAAGTATGGCCATTTCCTTTTTATCCTTTTGATCTGATCATAGCACTGAATACCTACTATGTCGTTTACTTCTGCAGAAAAAAAATAATAGGTTGACGGTGGGTTAGCTAATCAGACTCTTGCGTTATTTGTTTTATCAAACCATGTTCAAGAGCTGTACTTTACATATACGTAATGCTAACTTGCTGCAGTAGTGTCCGACTCTCTGCAACTCTATGGACTGTAGCTCGCCAGGCTCCTCTGTCCATGGAATTCCCCAGGCAAGAATACTGGAGTGGGTTGCCATGCCCTCCACCAGGGGATCTTCCCAACCCAGGGATTAAATCCACATCTCTTAGGTCCTGCAGGTGGGTTCTTTACCACTAGCACTACCTAGGAAGTCCTTGTGTATTATATGCTTGATTAAATACTTTTTAATATTAATAAAAATAAAACCTATTAAACATGCAACATTATCAAGTAGAAAAGAGAACATAAAAGTTGAAAATTTTGGTAATTTTTTCTGTGTGTTGTAGATATGAAACATAATTTTTAATGCATCAGGTTTCCTAAATGTTCCTCAGGAAAAGAGCTCCTTCCTAGAACAACACACAGAGATGGCAGTACTTCCTGCTTTGCTGGCTCTCTGCTACTATGTGGATCTTTGCTTCCTGGGATCTCAGTTTGGATGGCTGCCATTTAATGAACAACACAGACTTTCTAAATTTTTTTCTAATTTCAGTGACAGAAATATGAATGGGTCTCTTGGGAAATGAGTATTCATGTTCTTGGCAAGCTAAGCACCTCACCGAATGGATCAAGTCACTAGGTCACTGATTACCCTCAAAGTCTTCTCAGGTGGCTCAGTGGTAAAGAATCTGCCTGCCAATGCAGGAGATGCAGGAGACATGTGTTCTATCCCTGGGTTGGGAAGATCCCCTGGAGGAGGAGGTGGCAACTCACTCCAGTATTCTTGCCCAGAAAACTCCATCGAAAGAGGAGCCTGGGGGGCTCATGGCATCGTGAAGAGTCAGACAGGACTGAGTGACTGAACAGGAGCAGGAACTGATCAAAGGCCCCACAGTCACAGCGCCCTCCAGCAGCAATGGGAAAATCCACTGAATGAAGGGGGAGATAAAAGCAGGTATTTTAAAACATCTGGAACTTTATACTGACTTGCTTGTCAAAAGGCTAGATGGATTGAATTGTATAGATTGGACTACAGAGGGTAGTAAGAACAGTTTTCATTAAGGAAAAAAAACAAAGGAAATATTTTTGTGTGTGATCTTCTATGTTTCACTGTCAAAAACTCTGAAGAAAAAAGATTTGCAGCTCAGATATGAGCATTAGCCTGAAATTTAAAGACAGCTGTAAGCAGACACTATATCAACCCATAAAAATTATACAGTTGAAGAGTATTCTGAATCTTAAAAAAATGTCTAATTATAAAAATTATTCTATTTACCTAAGAGTAGCGATTCTGCTTTTGATATCAAAAGTTAATTATAAAATCAACTAAACTGGCCTTTTTAAAGGTCTTTAACACAAGCTGTAAATATAATTCAAAAAAATGTAATAAAATTTTAATCCCCTAACTTTATAACTTTCAGGTTATTTAGAAAAATTATGCTTTTGTAACGAGTTAGATCTACTAATCAAAGCAGAGGCAAGTGATTTTCCATCTCAGTGATGTGAGTAGTGAATTTAAGACTTCTGAGTTCTAATCCAGATGAATATTACCTATCTTTTTTGCTTAAGAAAAGTGAATTATGGCTGCTACTGCTGCTGCTAAGTCACTTCAGTCGTGTCCGACTCTGTGCGACCCCATAGACGGCAGCCCACCAGGCTCCCCCGTCGCTGGGATTTTCCAGGCAAGAACACTGGTTGGAGTGGGTTGTCATTGTTCTCCAATGCATAGAAGTGAAAAGTGAAAGTGAAGTTGCTCACATGTCCGACTCTTAGTGACCCCATGGACTGCAGCCCACCTAAGCATTCAAAATAAATCTGCTTCTACATCTTTGAGTTGATACTATTCATGTATCTTTTTGTTCTTTTCCCCAGATCAGTGAAGCATAGATTGACTGCTCAGATAAACTTAAAAAAAACTACTCAAGTAAGAAAAGAGATAACAGTTACCTTGAAAACTTGATCAACTCAGATCCATTACAGACTAGGAAGCATTACAGGTTTTGATTAAAATACTCTGCTTATGTGTGACAGTTTCATACCTGGGTATTCATACGTAAGACACTATATGGAACAACCCCCCCAAAACCATTAAATGAAGTCTGACTCAAAACCAGGACCTTTGGATCCTTTTCTTTTTCTGTTGCACACAGCAGTAAAGATACAAGTTGCGACATTTCAGTGATACAACTAGCAACTTGCTTCTTCTTGTCTCCTGTTAAACACATTGAGTCCCAAAGTCTAACTTCTCAGATTTTAAGGAACAGATTTCTTCCTTCTAGGTCATCCAACATAAAATTCCAAGTGATAAGTTTTGCTCTTAAAAAACTGTTGGGATTAACATATATACACTACTGACACTACATATAAAATAGAAAATTATGAGAAGGTCCTGCATAGCACAGGGAACTCCAATCAATGCCCTGTGGTGACCTAAATGGGAAGGAAACCCAAAGAAGAGGGATATATGGATAAGAAGAGCTGATTTACTTTGCTGTACAATTGAAACTATAAGCAACTGTACTCCAATAAAAATATAAAAAATAAAAAGTTATTTGGAGTTTGAAAAATACCTTGAAGACCCTCAAGTTTGTAGCCCAGCATTTCTCATTTCATATTATATTTATTAATTGAAAATCATATTCTTTACCCATTAACACACTTTAGTGTTTCAAGAAGGCATTTACAATCAGTGAAAATTCTAGAAGAGCTGGGTAAGTAAATTATATCCTAAGGAATAAAGAGAAGGCTTAAAAGATCTTTAAGAGCAATAGTGCATAAGTCTACATTTGTTTCTTGAAACTATAATGTCATAAGAATAGGATGAAAATTTTCTAGTTTAAGAATGTTTTGTATGGTTTGATTTCAGTCTCTTAATATAAAGCCACCCTCAACTATGATCACTACAGGCTATATTGGCAATAAACTGACAGTACTGAATTGCAACATTGATGCTGGGGGAGCTAACAATTTAATATGCCCCCCAAAATAATTCTATGAAATTTTTAATTGACTGCAGGATTAAATATTAGTGATTTGGGAAATCTCCATTTTCCAGCTTTTAGTTTAAACTGGGCATTTGATCTCAAAAAGATTCTCTCTCCCTCCATCATTTAGTGGGTAAATTCTGAGTTAGAATTACAAATCTGGATTCTTGAAGACCAAAACTCATGTCCCAACTGTTTATTGTTAAAATGCAAAACATAAGGAGTAAGACACACCTTCTCACTGACAAATTCCATTTGATCAGAGGTAGCATCAAAGCCCAAATACTTGGATTTAGTCTTGAGAGTTAGCCCTGGCTTGCTCTCCAGTCAACCATAGGGGTTCCTAAGGCCACTTACAGTTTTTCATATTGACTGTTTAATAAGCTGTGCCAAGGAACACTTCGGTATGGCTGCCACTTCAAAGCAGGAGAGGGCTGGTCCGCAAGCATCGTGTTCTGTCTCTCACTGTCAAGGTCTTGCACTTCGATGCTGTGACTCCTACCTGTCACTGCAAAGAAATTGGTATGTTAGATCTTCCCTCGGAGGCTGTTTTTCTTAGACAGCTGCATGGAGCGAATGCATAGTCCATGTATGAGGCAGAGTGACCCTGTGGGGAATGACAAGTGTTGGGAAGCAGGGGGCATGTGGCTAGGTTTCTTTCCTCATCTGTAAATTGAGCAGCTTGGGTCAGTGATTCTAAGGTGCCAAGGTGAGCGCTTGTTGGAATCATTGCCCTCAGTGTCTATCTACTCTACTTCCGATATGGCATCTCTTCATTCCCAGTCTGTCCGGTTCTAGTGAATCCCATTTCCAGCCCGAAGAGGTGGAGTTTGGTGAAGTCCATTCCCAGCCTGAAGAGGGTAGGGAACCCAGGCTTAATCAATAGAACTACAGCATTCACTATTTGCATCAGTAAATACGATGCAAATAGTGAATGGCCTAATTCAATCCAAGAAACGTGGGTCTCTGTGCTTTAGGGGAGATGGGTTCAAAGATGCTAACTCTTTTCCATGAGGTATGAATCTAAGACACATCCCCCAAAACTGCTGGCACCATTTTGGGACAAGAGAGAAAAGCCTGTCTGGAAATGAACCAGCACAGCAGAAGGAAGAGTTGAGAATGAACACACCCAGTCCCAATGGCATAGTTTGAGTTCTGGCGTCCAGTACTAAATCTTGGGTTACAGGAGCCAATAAAGCCCCTCATTTTGATTTTTTGTTTGGTTGCTGCATCAGGTAGTTTAAGGGTTTGTTTTTAAATTGGTTTTGTCCTTTGCTTCTTTCTTTTTGCTCTTTACAACGAATACATTCTAATTTGTTACAGGTCCCTTGTGACACCAAGATTCTGTGGTCTAGCTTTTTTAAGTTATTTATTTGCTTAGTGTCTTACTTCCTTCAACTGCAAAACAGAAATTAAAACAGGTGTCCTGCCTGTCTTACAACAACACACAAGCAGAATATCATAACACAAGTGAAAGCACTTTTAGAAGCTAATATTACAACCAAGATAAATTAGCAGAGAATACTTTGTTAGAAGTTAGTATTAACTATATGAAACTGCTTCTTTTCTGTATCAAAAATGGTCCCACGACAGCAATTTCGCATGTGTAAGCTTCTAGTTTTGCATAATCCTTGCAAGTTGTTTGTCTAATTTGAATATGCCTCCAACTTCTGATTCAACCACAGAAAAATTTTATGTAAATCCTATTAAGATGCTTGCTGTTTCCCTTTTCTGTGAGCTCCCTACCATCACTCATGCCTCATACCAGGAGTGAAAGGGAAATGGTGTGTGTACATAAAACCTGGTGATGGCTATAAGCAACAAGTCAAGATATAACACCACCTTCTATACAATGTGCACTTAGCCCACTCAACTGTTCTGTCTTTCTTTATACTTTTTATTGATGACTTCTTAAATAACTAGCAGAGCTACTTCAGTTTGCTTTGTATCCCAAATGTCCCAGAAACTGTGTTTTTCATGAGATATCACTATTATATGTCACCTAAGCAGAACATCTATTTTTTGAGTTTTGTATACAACCATTTCAGAAAAAGATTTTCTCAAAATTCTGAAAAACTTTTTCCCAGCTAAGAAGACATAAGGTCAGCAATCCTCGAAGTTCTTCACGTCCTCACTTCTCCAAGAGTTACCTGTCTTAAACTTTTCAAAACAAACAAAAACCTTCCGTGGTTCTCCTGTTCATACCAAGTTCAAAGAAAGGGAGAGGCTAGCTCTTCCATCTTTCCTTTCTCCCTCCTGCAGTGGACAGAGGATAAAGGAAGTTCAAGAGCTTGGAGTTTGGAACCATATGGAACTGGGTTTGAATCGCAACTCTACATTCACTGGCCAATTAGGAAGTGGTCTAACATCTCCAGGCTTCAGTTGCTTCACCTGCAGAATGTAACAATATGCTGCCTCCCAGAACTGCTGAAGGAATTCAGTGAGTCATATCTGTAAGTGCTAAGCACAGTGTCTGCCTCCAGAGAGTTTAAACAATGGTGGCTTTGGTTAGTCCTGGCAGTACCGTCATTATCACATGTACTTGTTTTTCTCAGGTGACTCAGTTATATCTAAGAAGCTTTAGCAAATACTTCTTTCTCAGCCTCCATGGTAACTCTGTCTGATGTGAAATCATGTGGTGGTGGGCCTGAGTGCATACCTAACTCAGACCCTTCCCTACTCAAGTATGGCAGTAAGGTGACAGGGGAAGCAGTCAAAGGTCAGCTCTACCCCTCTAGGTGCTGGCAGGGAGGGTGGGCAGGGGGCAGGGGGTTCTTTACTACTAGTGCCACCCAGGAAGCCCTTATTGAAGTATAATATTTGTGAAAAAGAGTGCACAGATCATTAGTACACAATTTGATACTTTTTAATAAAATGAGTTATACTGGGTAACTACCTCTAGATCCAGAAATAGGATACTTTCAGCACTCTAAAAGATAGGTTCATGCTCTCTCCTGGTTACTACTTTCTCTTGCTCAAGAATAATCACTGTTCTGATCCAATACCATAGAAGTTTATAGAAATTATGTAATATATGTACTCTTAGGTATTGGCTTCTTTTAACCAACAGTGCTTATGAGATCATTCGTCATTGTTGCAAATGATAGTAGTTCATTCGTTTTTCTTGCTGTATAGTGTTCCATTTGTGATTATTATAACTAAAGCTAGTATGACTGTCTGTGGGGACTGTCAGTGGGCATATGTATATACTTCTTTTCAGTGTATTCCTAGAAGGGGAATCACTGAACCATTGGATATGTTTCAGTAGATGTAGCCAAAGAGATTTATAAAGTGATTACAAGGTAAGGATTCTTAATCCCATTTAACAAATGTAGAAATTGGGTTCAAAGACCTGAAACACTCGTTCAGTGTCACAACTGTTACCTGGAACAGATGGATTCAAAATTTCTCTTCATGCTGCCCTGAGGAACTCTTGAGAAATGTAACAGAAGAGAGAAGCAGAAGTGTGAAGGCAGCAAAGTTTCAACTTTTGGGAGAAAACTCACAGCTTGCATCTGAATGTCTTTCAAAATATTTTCTTTGACTTTTTTTTTTTTTTTTTGCTGTGCTGCATGTGGGATCTTAGTTTCCCAATCAAGCCTGTGCCCCCTGCAGCAGAAGTGCAGTCTCAACCACTGGGCCACCAGGGAAGTCCCTATATTACTTTTGTTTTTTTAAACTCTTGGTGAAATAGAAATTATTATTCTTATGTGATAATCAAGAAAGTCAGGCTTGAAAAGTCCATGATTCCTGGAGACATGAGACAGGTACTTTTCCTGATTCTACACTGGAAATTCTTTCTCTGTGGACTAATGACCATGACTCTGGGGGTTAAAAAACACTCATGCATTTGAAGTTTAAGCCATATAGGGCCATGAGCTCTCTTATATTTAGAATTTTCATCAGATAGGACCAGGAATCCTCTCATATTCGGGGTCCAGACCATGTGGGGCCAGGAACCAGCTGGCAGAAGCCTGCCCAACACCTATTCTCTCTCAAAGCAAGTTTTTACATCTGCCTCCAGCAACCCAGTAATTCTACATTGTGAACCCAATAAATGGGCATCTTGGAACCCTTGACCAACATGCACTTCTGAGAAGAAATTCACCAGAAAAACCTTACTGATTGATTTAGGACATCTTCCCCCATCAAAAATCCTGCCTGTAAAACTAGCTCCTCCTTCCATTCCCCATATGCCATTTCTCCAGGACCTTTGTAAAACTCTTGGTCTCTGCAACAACAAATATGAGTTCCCCAGTGGAAAACTTCTGCTGAAAGCATAGCATTTGAATTAAGTGGTTTTTTTTTTAATTCCCCTGGGAACCTGCTCATTTTCATCCTGGAATTGCTATCTGGGGCCAATTATCTTTAGAAGGCTTTTCAGGGACCTTTGAATAGGATTTAAATAAGGAATGCAAGATTTCTGATGTGCTGGGACATTCCAGTTACTTCTCTATGACCATTCTCTAGAGAGAGTGACACATCAATGCCCTCCCTAGGGACAGGCTGCAGACCATCATCACAGGATGGAGCTTACTTCTGAAATGGCCAGGAGAATTTGAGTAGCAATCTAGCTTATGACAAAGCTCTTGGAAGGTTTGGGTGACTTACCCAAAGTACTCTCAGTGAGCTGGTGTATCTGTGGGAGAGTGAACAGATGGTCCTCTCATCTGGCTAGAAATTTACTCAGCTTTTGTGTTTAAGAAGCATAAATAAGCAGCAGGCAGTATGCAAGGATCCTTGAAGAAATTAGAGTAACCATGCATAGGAAGATAGATGGAGAGCTCTATATTATTCAGAAACAAGGCTTTAATTAGCGTTCTGTGTTTCTAAGGTTGAATAAGAAAAATCAAGGCAGCTGCAGGCCATGATGGGACCATGCAAAAGACATGAAGGCAGTAGAGATTTGCTTTATATGATGGCTGGATGCCCGGGGCAGTACTACCACAGCACGTCCAGGGAGTGCTGATGTGTGGGACTTGGCCAAGTGAAGTCATCATTCAGTGAAGGACTCCCACAGCCCGTGATGGAGCTGAGGCCAGATGTCCCTGAACAAACCAGAAGGCTCCATGGGACTCAGAGGACCAATTCTCATCATGTGGCTGTGAAAGGCAAAGGCAGCAGTTTTCTCACCTGAGCAGGCAAGAAGGCCACGGGCACCTCCTGTCTGGGCAACAAAAACCTCTGGAGGGTGGAGACAATAGTTGCAGGGGAGCCTTAAGAGGAAAATCTTGGACTTCTGGCCAAACTGATGATTAGGAGTAAAAGAGATGTGACTTGGTATCCTGAACTGGGGGCACTGTTGACACTGCCTACGTTAATTATTTACAGTGGGTGGTAAGATTGGCATGGAATAGTGTCCTTTCCCCTAATAAGTGTCATAGCACTTGCTCCAGAAATTCAGAAGTTCAAGGCTTCAGGCTCAAAAACTTCAGCTTGTTCTCAATTTGGTCAGGTCCCCAAGCTCATAACATGATGTGGCATGTGATATATAAGACAAAGAATGAGTTGGGCTGACCACTTGGGCATCATATAACCCGGCTAAAAGACTTCTAAAATGGTTTTTGTTGTTTTAGTCGCTCAGTCATGTCCTACTCTTCTGCAACCCCCATGGACTGTAGCCCTCCAGGCTCCTCTGTCCATGGGATTTCCCAAGCAAGTGTACTGGAGTGGGTTGCCATGCCCTTCTCCAGGGGATTTTACAAAATGTCAAAGATCTACTGGGAATCTGCTAATTGGAAGCAAGTGCTAAGGAAGCTCAACTCTCTCCCTTTTGCTCCCCTGGAGAAATCCTCTCAAGTCCTGCTTCTCCCAGTAATTTCCTTTCCATGAGCCAGCAGCAGCATTGCCCAGGAGCTTGTTAGGAACGCAGAATTTCAGCCCACATCTCACACGCACTGAACCTGAGCATCTGCATATTACTAAGATCCCTGTGTTATTTGCGTGCACGTCTGTGTTGAGAAGGATCCCACTGAACGAAGCACTGAGCACACCAGCAGGCTCTGCAGGTGCAGCCACACTGCACGGCCTCCCCAGGCCTAGAGCCCAGGTCCTCCAAGACACAACTGCCCCGAGAACTGAAAGGACCAGCATCTCATCTCTGCCAGAGAGAGACAGTGGCATCTTCTCCCAGGAGCACCTGTATGACCCCACCTAAGATTGCATGAAACATTACATCAAGAAGGAAAAAATAGGATTTCCCTGGTGGCTCAGTGTTGAAGAATCTGCCTGCCAATTCGGGAGACACAGGTTCCATCCCTGGTCCAGGAAGATCCCACATGCCGTGGAGCAGTTAAGCCCATGTGCCACAACTACTAAACCCGTGCTCTAGAGCCCAGGAGCCACAGCTACTGAAGCCCAAGCACTCTGGAGCCTGTGCTCTGTAACAGGGGAGGCCCCTGCTCACCACAGCTAGAGAAAAGCCCGCATAGCAACAAAGACCCAGCACAGTCAAAATATAAATAAATAACTAGAATTATGAAAATGGAAGAAATAAACTCCCAGAGCATATCATCGCCCTTCTATGAGAGAGAAAATGATTTTGGGGGCTACTCCAAGGCTGGTAAAAATCCCTTATTTAATGGCAGCAAGGGGCCCCGGGCTGGCTCACTGGGTCTGGAGTGGTGGGTCCACACGTGACAGTCCCCCGAGTCCTCCAGCACCTGTGTGCACTTTCTCTTCTTGGTTGGTGGCAATGAGACTCTAGAATCAAGAACCCAAAATAAGGTTAGCATTTTTCTTTGCTCTCCATGTCACATTAAATCAGATTAAATTTCCCAGGACCGTGCTCTTGACCTTCCTAAGACTAATTCTAGTTAAAGTTTCTTGCGTCCTACTAGTCTGTAATACCAGGTTGATACATGGAGTGGATGGAGGAAGCTCCTATTCCATGAGCTCTATTAGTCTGAACTTGGTTTTCCATTATCCAATGGATCTGGGATTCCTGTATTTGAAAAAATTAACAGACATCATTTCCAAAGGCAGAAACCAAGTCAGAAGACAAAAGATACTTAAAATTTGAGTGTACATTTTACACCTGAAATTGTTTTTCACCTGAAATTGTTTTTCACATGGAATTTTGTCACAATATTTGATGGCCTTTACTCTTTTGATCATCCTCTAGATCCAGAGGAAGGAATGAAAGAGAGGGAAGGAGGAACAGAAGGGAACGAGGAAGAAAGAATATTGATTGATACGTGAATACCGATTGAAAGACAATTGACACATGAGTTTCAGAGAGCTGTCACAAACTACTTGAGTGGTCTAGCTGAGGCTGCAAATGCAGAGTGCTTTCTCATTCACCCAGAATTATCCCTCTACATTTCTGACATTTTGACTTTCCATCACACTTGGGTTCGGTGGATTGTTATTTAAAAACTCGTCTAAAGCCAAGGGTACTGGGTATCTGATATGTGTCTCAACACTGCCATCTTCTGGAAAGGACTATGCAGTTCATTCTACCAGCTCTGGGGAGAGGGGCTGGCTGGACTTTCAAAACCAAGTATCTACAAACATCAGCATGAATCAGCCATAGGTATACATATGTCCCCTCCTTCTTGAACCTCCCTCTACCTTCCTCCCCATCCCACCCCTCTAGGTTGTTACAGAGTCCCGGTTTGAGCTCCCTGAGTCATACAGCAAATTCTATCTGCTTTACATATGGTAATGTAAGAAATCAACACAATTCTGTAAAGCAATTATCCTTCAATTAAAAAATAAATAAATTTTCAAAAATTAATTTTAAAATAATAAAAAAAAATAAGACAAACAAGTAAACTAAGTATCTAGCCCTTTACCCAGGACTGTGGCACAGAGGCTGCTGATGGTAAGAACAACCAATTCCCCCAGACACAGACTGG
Source organism: Bos mutus (assembly GCF_027580195.1). NCBI lineage: Eukaryota > Metazoa > Chordata > Mammalia > Artiodactyla > Bovidae > Bos > Bos mutus. Next base: position 28,784,188 of record NC_091621.1, on the reverse strand, counting down.
TCCAGGGGGCTCATGAGGTGACTGGCGTCTGGGTAGCAGTTGTGAAAGGCTCTGTGGGTAAGGCCAGAGTTGCTCATTTCAGACGAGCTGTGCGACTGGTGTGCAGGCAGAATCCCAGGCGCATTTGCCGAATGGAGGAGGGCAGCTGGTGTCCCCCGGGCTGCAGGTGTCAGAGTCGGACAGCACGCACCTGGGGGAACATGCAAGTGAGGGAGGCCTCTTTCTCACCATACAGGGCCCAAGAGAAGAGAAGTGCAAGACATGTGAAAGGGAGGTGTGTCACACTCACCTTTGACCTGTGGAGGAGAGCAGGAATCTGATGCAGAATAGGGTGGGGTGTCTGGGAGTTGGCCTTGCCTGAGGATGAGAGACAGGCGTTGCTTTTTTGTTGTAACCTATTTCATCATTATATTTTTGTCACAAACTGGTAGTGTGTGCAGCAGCCCCCAGGGAGGGTTCTAGGTGCTCCTGGGGGCCAAAGCCCACCAGACCACGCCCAGCGTTGCGTTGACTGGGCTCCAAGTCGAGCAGACCTGGGTTTGAATCCCAGCTCTTCCACTTCCCAACTGTGTATCCATGAACAAGTACTTACGCTCTCCAGGCCTGCATTTCCTCACCTACAAAGTGGGAATAATCATGATGCCTCTTCAGAGCATCATAGTGAAAATTAAATGAGATACTGTGTATAAAGCCCATAAAATACATCCCAAACACAATGAGTACTCAATAAAGTTTAATTAACATTAGCGTTGCTTCTTGACATTCTCAAAGCACTTACACCAGAGAGATGATTGGGCCAAAGCAGTATAAAATATCACTACTAAAGCCCTGGCTTTCCATCTGTGCTCTGGGGAATCCTAAAGGTCTTGGAAGGAGTTCAAGTGTTTTATAAAAGAAAAATTGTAAATACCTGGAGGGGAAAAAATTACAACTTTTTTCTGTTTTATATATTAAGGTGCAAGTAAAATTTTATTTTTTAAAAAAATGACTACCACCACTAAAAAAAAATGTGAAAATTTCTGTTTAAAAAAAACAACTCTACATATGTATACTTATGTATACACATTGTTGTGTGGCAGAAACCAACACAACATTGTAAAACAATTATGCTCCATTTTTTTTAAAGTTATTATAAGATAATGTCCATTAAAAAGTAAAAAACCACAAACCTATCTTTTATGTTCAAAAAGTTTCTTGCTGCTCTGATTCTAAGTGATGTATAAGCACCACCATCTTCCACCTGACTCCCCTGCTGGAGAGTAAACGATCCTGTTTTTCTTGGTTAAGATTTCAACCTCATGCAATAAAGAGAGAGGTGAAAGTTGTTCAGTCGTGTCTGACAATTTGCTACCCCATGGACTATTACAGTCCATGGAATTCTCCAAGCCAGAATACTGGAGTAGGTAGCTGTTCCCTTCTCCAGGGGAATAAAGAGAGAAGTCTGTCTTTATAAAGATAATTTAGAAAAAATACAGAAAAGCTATATTTTTTCCTCAAGTCGGTGCTTTATAGTTTATTCATTTTTATTAATAAGGAAAGAGAGAACATACATTATCCTTCCTCCCAAAGCTCCACCCAAATGGAAGTAAAAAGGAATAAAGAAGCACGAACATGAAAGGACATAGCGTCTGTGAGTAGCGACCACGACAGACCATATTTCAGTAACAGTGAGGCAGACAGAAGTAGGATAGGTGGTAACTGAATTAGCAGAAGGGAAAGGCAAAAACAAGACTGCCTGGGGATGGCAGAGGGCATGTTGGAGCCAACAAGACTTTTTCCAAGTTGAATATAACTCCAGCAAAGCCCAAAACATTGATGTCATCAGCAGCCTCTGAATCCAGGGATAAGGTGGAGCTAAAAGTGAAAAAACTAGGACTTCCCTGGTGGTCCAGTGGTTACAAATCTGAAGGTTCCCCACCCCTGGTCGGGGAGCTAAGATCCCACATGTCACAGGGCAATTAAGCCATGTGCCACAATTCAAGAGCCCTCATGCCATACTGTGTGCCACAACCAAGACCCTATGCAGTCAAATAAGTATATAAAAATATGAAAAATAAAAGTGAAATAATTGATTGAAAGTTTAAATAAGGAATAGCTGGACCCTTAGATCAGTTTCCCCAACCTGTATAGTCTGGCAACTACCTCCATCTTCCCAACAGAAATTGGAAAGATTTTTATTCTCCAGAGAAACAGATCCCAGGAAATTGTAGAGCTTTGGGACCAAAAATGGAAGGACTCATTAAAAGTCTAAATGCTGAAAGATGAGACCCTTCTTCAGCTTGGCTTTGCAAGCAACCAAGCTGATTTCCCACAGTAAGAAATTAGAAGATTGCTCCCTAAAAAATGCAATGTCTTCAGGACAGGAGAGGGGGGAATGAGATTTGGAATTGAAAAGAAATAAAGTGGCCAATCCTTGCCTGATCACCCTATAGTGAAACTCATTCTTTAAGAATAGTGGTTTGCAAATAACTTCTTAAACAGGAGAAAGCAATAAAAGACCAGACATTTTTCAGAGAACCTTAACCATTAAAGACAGAACAGACAACTAGATTCAAAAGGAATGCAAAAGAATCACAAAGAGTTCTTCTACATCTGATAAGACTGGTAAGCTCCGACCAGACTTGACCCTCCCAAAGATAAAAATATCAACTCTGGAAAATTATATATATATATAGTTGTTGTTTTTCAGTTGCTTAGTTGTGTCTGACTCTTTGCGACCCCATGGCTGCAACACGCCAGGCTTTCCTGTTCTTCATCATCTCCTGGAGCTTGCTCAAACTCATGTCTATTGAGTAGATGATGCCATCCAACCATCTTATCCTCTGTTGTCCCCTTTTCCTCCTGCCCTTAATCTTTCCCAGCATCAGGGTCTTTTCCAAGGAGTCATCTCTTCGCATCAGGTGGCCAAAGTATTGGAGCTTCAGCTTCAGAATCACTCCTTCCCGTGAGTATTAAGGGTTGATTTCCTTTAGGATTGACTGGTTTGATCTACTTGCAGTCCAAAGGACTCTCAAGAGTCCTCTCCAGCATCACAATTTGAAAGCATCAATTATTCAGCACTCAGCCTTCTTTATCATCTTTTTTATGGTCCAACTCACACATCTGTACATGACTACTAGAAAAACCATAGCTTTGACTCTGGAGCCTGGTGGGCTACAGTCCAGAGGGTCACAGAGAGTCAGACACAGCTGAGCAACTAAGCACACACTCGTGATATACCTGAAAATACTGAAAAGTAGACAAAAGGAAGAAGATTTTGGAGGAGTTCTGAAACTTAGAAGAAAGTAATGGCATAGGGTGAGCTGTCTATTTACAGCTTTTAGCCTTAGGGCCAGTTGAACAGCTAAAACTCCGTGTGTTAGTTGCCAGGTTTCTCTGTCCATGGCATTTTCCTGGGAAGAATCCTGGAGTGGGTTGCCATTTCCTTCTCCAGGGGATCTACCTGACCCAGGGATCAAACCCTAGTCTGCCACAATGCAGGCAGATTCTTTACTGTCAGAGCCTCCAAAACTCCAATAGAAACCCACAGTCTTTCAGGACTGAAGAATCAGAGAACAGAGTTGGGGGCAAACACAGCTGCTGAAAGTGAAAGGGAAATCTTGGGAAAGAGGGATACAGAGAGCGGAAACCCTAAATTCTTTGTAAAATCCCTGGCCAAATGTGTGGCTAAATCATGAGCCATCAATATGTCTTACAGAGGAATAAAAGTAGAAGAGATTTTTTAAAAGACAAATAATAAAGTGGCTCCTGTTCAATAACAAAGAATTAAATGCAATATCAATAATTGCATTAAAGGTTAATGGATTATATACTCCCATTAAAGGGAAGATATTGGAAGAATGGATTTTTAAAACACAAGGCCCAACTATATGTTGCCTGCAAGAAACACTTTAAAGACTCTGATAAGTTGAAAGTTAATGGAGAAAGAATATGTGTATGGGAAGGCAGAAGTGATTTCATGAATAACAGCTAAAATAGACTTAAAAATAAAGAGACTCATTCAATAATAATAGGATAAATGGCAAAGTGTGGTCTCCTGAGGATTGATAGCCATGCAAATTAAAAGGAGTGCAAAATAGATGTTCTCTTGAGCTGGTTGAAGTTAGCACATCCAGGACATCTGCCTGCTGCCTCCAAAGCAGCCAGGATTCCTTTCAGGTTGCAGCCAGGCTGGGTTAAGCATTTACTGAGTGCCTAGTATGTGCTCATGACTCTACTAGACACTAGGCAGGACTTACAGTGCTAAGATGTGGGCTTCCTGGGACTTCCTGGCGGTCCAGTGGTTAAAACTTGAGCTTCCACATCAGTGGGCATGGGTTTGATCCCTGGTGAGGGAAATAAGATTCCTCATGCCCTGCGGTAAAGCCCAAAAAAAGAAAAAACATGGGCTTCCCATGAACACCCAGCTGGGACTATTCACAATTCTACAATCCAGTCCTCGGTTTTCTCCAGTGACTCCGCCCAATACCTTCACATACCAATTTCACCTTCTCTAAAGCTCTATTGCACAGTGACATCACCTCAGCAGAGTGCCCTGTACAGAGTTATTACTTAATAAATATGAATTACTGCTTTTTACCTGACATATGGCCATAAACATGTGTGTATTTATAAATTCATATATCAAGAGAGTTTTCCTGACCACCAGTCTAACCCGGTAGTCTTCCCCCACCCCTTGCATTCCACTCTCCTACCCTACACTTCCTTTTCTTCATCTTACTGAACCACTTTATACAATACGTCACTGTCTTTCTCTTCCCACTGGAGTCCGTAATGACCTTGGAGCACTAAGAGTGAATGCTGATGGCAAAGGAAGAGCTCTCCCCAGGAGCAGACAATAAGGAAATGCATTGTCTTCTGAGAATTTAAAAAAGCAATACTTAAACCCACAGAAAGTCAATCTGCTATTTGTCATTACAACCACACACTACTAAATCAAAGAGAAACGCCTGGGTGCCCTGCAGGGCAGACTGCTTTACCACATTGCCCTCAGTAAACTGTCAGCAGGAACTTCATTGTTTTGTTTGCTGTTGTACCCCATCATGCAATTACAAAGATTGCTGTTACTAAAAGTATTTTCTCCAGATTTTCATGTATATGATTCATGTCCTCCCACACAGGCATTCACTTACGAGCATGTCTTAATACTCTGTGTGTGTGTGTGTGTGTGTCTCCTGCATTGTGCCCACTGGTAAGCACGTAGAAGTGAAGTCGCTCAGTCGTGTCCGACTCTTTGCGACCCCATGGACTGTAGCCTGCCAGGCTCCTCCATCCATTGGATTTTCCAGGCAAGAATACTGGAATGGGTTGCCATTTCCTTCTCCAGAGGATCTTTCTGACCCAGGGATTGAACCGGGGTCTCCTGTGTTACAGGCAGATTCCTTAACGTCTGAGCCACCAGGGAAGTCCATGTCTTAATACTATGTGTGTGTGCGTGTACATGTGTGTCTCCTGCATAGTGCCCACTGGCAAGCATGTAGTAGGCACTTAATAAATAAATATTTGATCAGGCTTGGTACCCACCACCTGGAAGCTGGGATGGGAAAGGGCCTTGGCAGAAATGTCATCATAAGATAAAGTTGCCCAAGAAAATCATTTTATGACAGGGCAGTGGAAGCAAGAAAAGCAAGGTGCAAAGCAACTATCCTACAATTAAAAAAAAAAAAGAAGAAGACAGCAAGCTGCCACCCCTCTTATTCAGCCCTATCTTGGCAAACTGCAAACACCCTGACCCTCTCACCACTCTCTCCTGCTGCTTGAGAAATAGACAACCTTTAGAGAGGACTTTGGAGAAGGCAATGGCACCCCACTCCAGTACTCTTGCTGGGAATATCCCATGGATGGAGGAGCCTGGTAGGCTACAGTCCGTGGGGTCGCAAGAAGTCGGACACAACTGAGCGACTTCACTTTCACTTTTCACTTTCATGCATTGGAGAAGGAAATGGCAACCCACTCCAATGTTCTTGCCTGGAGAATCCCAGTGACGGTGGAGCCTGGTGGGCTGCCATCTATGGGGTCGCACAAAGTTGGACATGACTGAAGCAACTTAGTAGCAGCAGCAGCAGCAGAGAGAACCTACCCTGGTCCAGTCACTGAGCTAACCCTTTGCATGTGTTGCCTCATCTAATGTCTGCTATGACTATTTTTGCCCCTAACCCCCAGACAATGAAACTAAGACTTGATGAGATTAAATAATTCACCCAAGATTATTCATCTGGCAACCAGTCAAATTGGAGTCAAAAGATCTAGCATCAGAGTTTATGCTCTAAGAGCAAGGTGTTGGGCTTCTCTGGTGGCTCAGTGGTAAAGAATCTGCCTGCCAATGAAAGAGACATGGGTTTGACCCCTAATCTGGGAACATCCCACATAACGCAAAGCAACTAAGTCCATGCACACAACCACTGATCCTGAGTTCTAGAGCCCTGGAGCTGCAACTTCTGAAGCCTGTGTGCCTGGAGCCTGTGCCCTGCAACAAGAGAAGCCCATGCACGCAACTAGAGTGCAGCAACAAAGACCCAGCACGGCCAAAAATAAATACCTAATTTTTTAAAAAAAGAATATGGTGTTTTTCGATACAGATATTTAAATATCTTAAACTCTTTACCGTAGGTTATTTCATTTTTTACAAATATCTCCAGAATTGATAAGTCACTGGTAATACTTTAGCTCAGGATTCTGTTTAGCTTTTCTCCTACTGCATCCGTTTGAACCCAGAAATCAAACTGGTCAATGAACCCAGCCTTTAAAACGCTCATCTCACAGAATTACACAGACTATCTCACTCTCTTTCGCAACATCACAGTGAAGAGTTTATCAGCCCCACTATACCAGTGGCAGAACTAAAACATGCAGCTGGTCATTGACTCCTAACTCGTTTTGCCATCCAACTCCAATAAGCCAAGTCCAAAGTGAAACCTGGGCTTCCCTGGTGGCTCAGCAGTAAAGAATCTGCCTGCAATGCAGGAGACACGGGTTCAATCCCTGGGTTGGGAAGATCCCCTGGAGGAGGAAATGGCAACCCACTCCTGTATTCTTGCCTGGAGAATCCCATGAACAGAGGAGCCTGGTGGGCTATAGTCTATGGGATCGCAGAGTTGGACACAACTTAGTGGTAAACAACAACAACAAAGCGAAACCCAGAATACCAGATGCTTAAACTCAACCATTAGAATGAAATGACATGAAACCTGACGTTGCTTCTTCATGGGCCCAATATGTCTGTAAGTTCCTCTCCTATGGAGTCACCCATGGAAATCTGTGACTGGGTGTCACCTCAGTACCCCCATTTAGTTCCCTCTTACCCTTCAGCAGCATCTCAAGGCCAGCCTAAAGCTTGGTGTGCCATCTACCTCCTTGAACACACTCAAACCAGAACACACTCAAGACCATTACTTGGTTTGGGTCTTGCGATGTGGTGGAGAAGGACATATATACATGTGACCTTAAGTAGGTCCTCTCAAACTGTAATGTGTATGTGAATTCCACAGGGATCCTGGTAAAAAAGCAGATTTAGACTCAGCATTTGGGGTCAGGGCTTGAGGTATGACATTCTTAGCTCTCAGGCGATGCTGATGCTATGGCAACCTCACCCACACTTTGTGTAAAGGAAGGAAGCAGGTAAACCTCTGGGCATTTTTGAAGAAAACAAAGCCTGTCTTGAAGAGCCACTGGTCACTTTTCCAGAGTCTTCCTTCCTCTACACACACACACACACACACTCACACACACACCACACACATACACACAAACACGCTTCTTGTCCTATTTCACTGTAACCTCCAGGAGTTTATGCTGCCCCCTAAGTCTCTAGCCTCCTGCTCTGTAAGCAGTACTCCATACCTGGACATTTCCCAGGGTGTTCAACCACCGCAGCTCACCTTTGTTTTTAGTGGGTAACTGGCAGGCTAACGTAGCGAATCAGAGGACTTCAGCCTGCTCCTGCTCCTCCTGGGCAGAGAGCTGCCCTGGATTCTCCACACAAGGAAACACAGGGGTGAGGGCAATTGTTAGACGGTCTCATCCTAACAATCCCCAGCTCAACATACCAATTAGAGTCACACAGAAAGATGAGATTGTCCTGAGCAGCACATCCCAATGCTTATACATGGGCCCATGCCTCCCAAAAGGGACTCCCGGCCATGTAAGTTTGAGAACACTGCATACCATTTCCCTTTTGCAGCTGCATATTAGCACAACAAAGGCTCTGAGAAGTCCTGCAGTAAAGAAATTTATCTAATTTTAAGTCAGTGAGTCACAAGCTTATTTATTATTGATCACGGAATTTTAATTTTTTCCCCACAGCATCTTATGGGACTACTTTTCCATAGAGCTTTTAGGGACAGCTGTTTCACATAGCCAAAATTTCATTTTTTAATGTATTTGAGATTTGAAAATATACCTATGAGATTCAAATTTGCTTTCAGAAATTGTGTGGCTTAATAGTCTCTTAAGTTGCTTAAAAGTTGTCATTCATAATTTTTAAAGTCACAATTCAAGGGCAATATGGTGGCACAGACAATAAAGCATCTGCCTATAATGCAGGAGACCTGGGTTCAATTCTTGGGTTGGGAATATCCCCTTGAGAAGGGAATGGCTACCCACTCCAGTATTCTTGCTTGGAGAATTCCATGGACAGAGGACCCTGGCAGGCCACAGTCCAGGGGGTTGCAAAGAGTTGGACACGGCTGAGTAGCTAACACTTTCACATAGTAGAGGGGAAGTAACACAGTGTTTGTAGTAAATTCATGCTTGAATCCCAGCTTTACTACTTATTAGCTGTGAACCCAGGAAAGAAAACCTACATCCCAGGGCTTCTGTAAGGAATACAACTAACCTGCAAAAAGAGAGCCTGGAATTTAGAAACACTCAACACTTGGGGTATTTGAATATATTATGCAGATGTATAATGATCATTGAGTACAGACTGGGGCTGTTTCCACTTGTTCTTTCTTGGATTTTTATTGCAGCTCCACTTAACTGCATGTACCTGAGCAAAGGTAGGTTATCTGATCATAGGACTTCTCTTTAATGTGCAAGAACTCTGACAATCTTTGCAAACAATGGTTCAGGATCCGAGTCACAGCTTTTAGCACACAATTTTAGACATACTTCATGTGTTTCCCTGAGAGTCACGGAGTCTAAAAACATCTCCGAAAATATCAATTAATCCAAAAGATACATGTAGAAGAAAAGGCAGGTATTCTAGAGCCAGGCATATTTTAATTCCAGCTTTGTCTCTGATTAACTGATGAAGACTTACTTTGCACCTCTCAGCCTCTTCATGTGTAAAATATGGACAATACTGTGCCTATTTTGAAGAGTTAATATAAGAATGAAATGTGTAAAATCAAATATGTAATTAAATAAGTGAATATATTACAAAGAATAACACCTAATAATTGGTGTATGTTCAACAATATAAACTCCCTCCTCTACTTCACTTACAAACTCTCAAAGGTAGAAAGTAAATCTGATTGAGCAAACTATCTCTGAATCTCAATAGCAATCATCCATAGCGAGATATCTGCTCTTGCTTGAAGGACCATTATTATCAGGGAGACTAAGATCAAACGACAGATTTCTGAACACCCAGGTAGAAAGACAGCTCTTTGAATAAGACTTAAGCTACAGCTTAAGTTACACAAACAGCTAAAGTTCTTTCTGCTAGTTATAAAATTGATCCAGATGATTAAACAGATTCTGATGGGATTAGCTTTACCTTATCTTAGGAAGAAATCACGTGGGGGTAAGAAACTAGATAACTTCTGACAGACTGTTTATAGGCAGAGGTAGTTAGGGTAAACCCGCTTGCCCATCCTTCTCACAGGAATAATGGCAGCTACCTGGATGGACTGAGAGGAATATGAAAGCAGGCACAGGGGAATTTGTGTCTGGTGCCAGCCCATGCAGCCACCTGGAGCAAACAGCCAGCTCAGAGTGTGGGTTCAGATATGTGGCAACCCATCAGTGTGTGTGTGTGTGTGTGTGTGTGTGTGTGTGTGCACACATGTGCTTAATTAGCCTGCAAAATGTTGAGCTTCCATTCTTCCCCACAGTCATGGATGTTTTTTTGTTGGCAAAGAGCAACAAGAGCCAGGTACCAACATACCTGCAAATAGCTTTCCCTGTTACTATTGAGATTCATGTCTTGTTTCACTCTCTGTCCTTCACAGGGGAGAGATGGAAGGGCATTTATAGGAATGTCGATGTGGGCTCAACAACAGGAGGGAATGACAGAGGAGGGTCAGTGAACTTAAAGACAGATTAATAGAAATTATCCAATATAAACAACAGAGAGGAAAAAAATGAACTGAGCCTCAGGGACCTGTGTATAACATCAAAAGTCTAACATATGCATCATTGGAGTCCTAGACAGAGGAAAGAAAGACATTGATACAGAAACATAAATGTGAAGAAATAATGACTAAAACCTTCCTAGATGTAGTGAAAAATAGAAATTTACAGTTTAAAAAGCAGAGCCAAACAGTATAATCTCAAAGAAAACCTTCCCATATCCAGACACATTATAATAAAGTTGCTGAAAATGTTATCTTGCAGGTAAAGAAAAATGATATATATACAAAGGAAGCAATGATTCAAATAACTTCTTATTCCTCATCAGAAACCATAGAGATCAGAAGACAGTACTAGGGAAAAAAGAACCGAGAACTCTAAATCCACAATCATTCTTGAGGACTTTGGCATTTCTCTTACAGTAACAGATAAAAGTAGAGAAAAATCAGGAAGGCTATGGAAGACTTGGACAACAATGTTAACCAGCTTGAATACTTGACCCAACAACAGTGAATGGACAAAGTGCACGGGGAACATTCACAAGACAGATCACGTCCTGGATCATAAGGCAAATCTTAGCAAATTTAAAATAATTAGAATTATAGGGTGTGTTCTCTGTCCATAAGGGAATTAAACAATGAATCAGTGACAGGAAAATTCCAAAATATTTAGAAATTAAATAAACCAATTCCAGCAACTCATGAGTTAAAGAGGATGTCTCAAGAAAAAATAGGAAATATTTTGAGCTGAAAGAAAATCAAAGAATAGCATATCAAAAACTGAGGAAGGCAGCTAAAGCATTGAATGATTAAATTAGAAAACAAAGAATGGCCTCCAGTCAAGAACTAAGCTTCCAACTTGAGAAACTAAACAACGAGGAGCAGACTAAGCCCAAAACAAGCAGAAGAAAATAATAAGGATAGAAATTAGTGAAACTGAAAACAAACACAATGGAGGAATTCTTAAACTAATTAATGACTTCATTAAGATTGTAGGACCCAAGCCCACTCTATAAAAAACAAAAATAGTTCTATATGATGGCAATGAATAACTGGAACCTAAAATTTGAAAAAAAAATTCAGAATCATTATTATTTACAATAACTGAAAGAAAAAACATGAAACACTTGGGTGTAGATCTAAACAAAACATACAAGATTTGTATGCTAAAACTATAAACACTGATGAAAGAAAGCAACAAAAGCCTAAATAAATGGAGAGGTATAATATGTTCATAGGGCTTCCTTGGAGGCTCAGCAGTAAAGAATTTGCCTGCCAAGGCAGGAGATGCAGGTTCAGTCCCTGGGTTGGGAAGATCCTTTGGAGAAGGAAATGGCAACCCACTCCAGTATTCTTGTCTGGCAAATCCCATGGACAGAAGAACCCAGGTGGGCTACAATCCATGGGGTCTCAAAAGAGTCAGACACGACTTAGTGACTAACCAACAATTATGTTCATGGCTTGGAAGACTCAATTTTCTTAAGATGTCGTACATGCATGCTCAGTTGCTAAGTCATGTCTCTTTTGAGACCCCATGGACTGTAGCCCACCTGGGTTCTTCTGTCCATGGGATTTGCCAGACAAGAATACTGGAGTGGGTTGTCATTCCCCTCTCCAGGGGATATTTCTGACCCAGGGATCGAACCTGCCTCTCCTGCATTGGCAGGCAGGTTCTTTACCACTGTACCACCTGGGAAGCCCTTAAAATGTTGATTTTCCCCAGATGGATCTCTAGACTTAATACAATTCTAGTCTACATCTCAGAGAAGGCAATGGCACCCCACTCCAGTACTCTTGCCTAGAAAATCCCATGGATGGAGGAGCCTGGTAGGCTGCTGTCCATGAGGTCGCTAAGAGTCGGACACGACTGAGCGACTTCACTTTCACTTCTCACTTTCATGCATTAGAGAAGGAAATGGCAAACCACCCCAGTGTTCTTGCCTGGAGAATCCCAGGGATGGGGGAGCCTGGTAGGAGGCTGTCTATAGGGTCGCACAGAGTCGGACACGACTGAAGCAACTTAGCAGCAGCAGCAGCAGTCTATATCTCAATAAGATTGTATAGATATAAACAAGCTGATTTTAATATTTATGTGAGCTCAAAGGAACTAGAATTATCAAAGCATTTTTGAAAAAGAAGACAAATTTGGAGAACTTACACTATATGGTTTTAAGACTTATGATTACAGTAATCAAGATAATGTGGTACTTGCAAAATAATAGATACACAGATCAATGGATCAGAATAAAGAGTCTAGATATAGATCCACACAAACATGGTCAACTAATTTTTTTACAACAGCATAAAGAAAATTCAATAGAGAAAAATTACCCAACAAGGAATTCATAAAGCAACTAGACATCTATACACAAAGAAATTAATCTCAACTTGTATCTCAAAACTCATACGAAAATTAATTCAACATGGATCACAGACCTAAACATAAAACTAAAACTTTTAGAAAAAAACAGAAGAAAATCTTTGACAACTTGTTAGGCAATATCTATATTTCTTAGATATAAAACACAAAAGAAAAATTTGGTCTATTGGACATCATCAAAATTTAAAACTTCTGCTCTGGGAAATTCATTGTGAAGAGGATGAAAACACAGGTTACAGGCATGGAGAAAGTATTCATAATCTCATATCCAACACAGCTCTAATATCCAGAATATTTAAAGAATTCTCTAAACTACAAAATAAGAAAAATTTAGTTTTTTAAATGGGCAAAATATTTGAACAAACACTTGAACAAAGAAAATATATGAAAGGTAAACAATCACATGAAATAAGGCTCAACATCAGTTGTTGATAGGAAAATGCCAATTAAAACAAACCATGCTAAACCTATTAGAATGGCTTTAATAACGTCTTTTAAAAACCAATAATTCCAAGAACTGGTGATGAAGAGAAAAATTTGGCTATCTCATATATTGCTAGTGGTAATGCAACTTTATAAAGTTAAGCTTGCACTTATAACATGGTCCAGCAGACTTTATCCAAAGTGTTACCCTAGAGAAATTAAAACTCTTGATCACACAAATACCTATGCATGAATATTTATAAGAGCTATTCATAACTGTCAAAATTGGAAATAATCAAAATATCCTTGAATGAGTAACTGGACAAATAAACTGTTACAACAGAGCTTATCTCAGCAATAAAAAAGAATGAACAACAATAGCAAAAAGAATGAAAAAAAAAAGACATTATGCCTAGTGAAAGAAGTCAGACTCATAGTATTATATACCATAGGGCCTCACTTATATGACATCCTGGAAAAAGCAAAACTACGGGGATAGAAAAAGAAAGATCAGTGTTCACCAGGGGTTAAGGGAGTATGATGGGTATGCGCACAAAGTGGAAATGTAGGGGAAATGTATCGGGTGATAGAATGGTTGTGTGTGGTAACCATGGCAATAGTTACACAACTCTGTGAATTTCTCAAAACTCACAAAACCATACAGGAGACAACAATTGAATTTTATTGCTTATAAGTTGTTTTAAAAGAAAGTGGGTATGGCTATACAAATATTAGAAAATAAGAGCAGAAATCAATGACATAGAAAACAGAAAAACAATTAAGAATATAATTTTAACCAAAAGCCGGTTCTTTAAAAGCTTAAGAAAACTGATAAACCTCTTAATAAATTATCAAGAAAAAAAGACATGAATATCAATGACATGATATCAATGACAACACTTGTTGTTCACTATAGATTCTACAGACATTAAAAGTATAATAAGGAAATGTGATGAACAATTTTATGCCAGTAAATTCAATAGGTGATAAGTGAAATTTACAAAGCTATTGAAAGACATAAACTGCTTAAGCTGATAATTAATAATTGATAACTTGAATAGCCCCATGTCTATTAAAGATACAGAATTGGAAGGGAGGACCTTCCTATTAAAAGAAAAAAAAAAAAAAAAACAAACCAAAGACCTCCAGACTTAGTTAGCTTCACTGATGAAATTTGCAGAAGGTTTATATTAATAGAAGAAATAAGACCAACTCTACTTAGTATCAAGCTCTTCTGGAAAACAGAAAAGGAAGAAGCACTTCCCAGTTCATTTAATTATTTCATAATTTTTTTAACACCAAATGGAGAGCAGTGCTCTTATTACTTACAAGGCTCCCAAATCGAAATCATTGCCCAGGAACTCCTCCAGTAGACTTGTATCCAGGGTGGGGTTCCCCAGAGTACCATTGGCACCTTGAGCTGCAAAGGCAAATTGAAAAATCTAGAGATTCATGAAGATTTCAGAATGGTTGATCACTAAAATTTCAAAGCAACTAAATGGCATAATGAATTTATTGAGAATGCAGTCTTCCTTCCATGCAAATATCTCCTTCAGAAATCTTTCTAGATATTACCCTCTTCCAGTAGCCTTCCTTGACCGCCCAAGGTTGCTTAGGTGCCCGTTTCTATGTGCTTTCATTAACACCATGTATTTTGCCTTATGTACTATTTTAATCACTTGCTTTTGTGTTTGTTGCTATATCTAAATTCTCTGACTTCAGGGACTGTGTCTTTCTTATTGTATCTACAAGTATCTATGGTATTAAAAAAAGAAAAGATTTATTGGCTGGCTGGCTAGCTGGATGGATAGACGGATGGATGGATGGATGGACTGATGATTGGTTTGTTGGCTGGTCAGATTACTTCCAGTTAAGTCATCAAGAAGTTCAATATCTGGCCTTGTGTTTTTGTTAGACTTCCCAAATATAACACAACAGCCCTGTCCTTTTTCTGGATTTACAAAATGAAAATGAGCTGATTGATTTCTTTCTGATCATTATAAAGATATCAGAATATTTAAGAATATAAAATACGTTATAAAGAAGACAAAACAATCTTTCTTTGCAGATAACATGACGATATACCTAGATAATTCAAGAGAAACAACTGACAACACAAGGAAATGATCAGAAAAGTCAATAAAGTAGACAGTTAAAAATTAACTACAAAGACTAATTACTTTTGTATATACAAAAAATGATCAGTCAATCATTCAAATAAATATAATGGGGGGAAAAGAAGATCCCACTCAAAATAATGAAAAGCCTAAAATATCTAAACATGTATTTGGGGACAATATATTTTTTTAAAAAAGCTAAGAAACTCTATGAAGTATCATAAAAAGAAATTTGATAAATGGAAAGGCTGTCATTATTCTTAGACTAAAATAATCATTATCAAAGAGCTTTTACTAGACATTATTTAGGATGTCTGCCAAACCCACAGTCATTTTCTAAGACATTTTCCCTTATTAAAAGTCTTGAGCTACCCTTACAAGTAACTGAATCAGAGAAAAAGAATCATTGGTTGGACAGTGACCAATTCAATTATTTCTCCTAAAATTTGAACTACTAAACTTTAAAGCTGGTGGGTAAGATTAAGTCACATAATAGCTCTGGCAGAGGACTAGAGTGATAGTCTCAATATTTCTGTCAGGTTCTTTACCAGATCCTTCACCCAGGTCCTTCATGATTTGAGTGAGGCTGGTTGTTCCTCTTTTATTCCAATCACATTACAAAGTCTTATATGCACGCAGTAAACCCTTTTGAATTGATTTGTATGTTATCTGAAATCAAATAATCCCCAAGGAAATTGTTCTGAAAATCATCTGGAAAAGTAAATACATAAAACTGACCAGAAAAATTATGGAGGGGGGTGGAAATAATTACTGAGAAATACACAGATGAACACATCAAAGGAACACACATGAATCCAGGATATATCAAGAAATATTACATATGTATGGACTAAATTTGATAGACAGAGTGCCTGATGAACTATGGATGGAGGTTCGTGACACTGTACAGGAGACAGGGATAAAGACCAACCAGGGAAAAAGACCATCCCCATGGAAAAGAAATGCAAAAAAGCAAAATGGCTGTCTGAGGTGGGCTTACAAATAGCTGTGAAAAGAAAAGAAGTGAAAAGCAAAGCAGAAAAGGAAAGACATTCCCATTTGAATGCAGAGTCCCAGAGAATAGCAAGGAGAGATAAGAAAGCCTTCCTCAGCAATCAGTGCAAAGAATTAGAGGAAAACAACAGAATGGGAAAGACTAGAGATCTCTTCAAGAAAATTAGAGATACCAAGGGAACATTTCATGCAAAGATGGGCTCCATAAAGGACAGAAATGGTATGGACCTATAAGAAGCAGAAGATATCAAGAAGAGGTGGCAAGAATACACAGAAGAACTGTACAAAAAAGAGCTTCATGACCCAGATAATCATGATTGTGTGATCACTCACCTAGAGCCAGACATCCTGGAATGTGAAGTCAAGTGGGCCTTAGAAAGCACCACTACGAACAAAGCTAGTGGAGGTGATGGAATTCCAGTTGAGCTATTTCAAATCCTGAAAGACGATGCTGTGAAAGTGCTGCACTCAATATGCCAGCAACTTTGGAAAACTCAGCAGTGGCCACAGGACTGGAAAAGGTCAGTTTTCATTCCAATCCCAAAGAAAGTGAAAATGAAGCCACTCAGTTATGTCCGACTCTTTGTGACCTCATGGACTATAGCCCACCAGACTCCTCGGTCCATGGAATTTTCCAGGCAACAGTACCGGAGTAGGTTGCCATTTCCTTCTCCAGGGGATCTTCCTATCCCAGGGATTGAACCTGGGTCTCCTGCACTGCACCCAGATGCTTTACTGTCTGAGCCACCAGGGAAGCCCAATCCCAAAGAAAGGCAATGACAAAGAATGCTCAAACTACCGCACAATTGCACTCATCTCACACGCTAGTAAAGTAATGCTCAAAATTCTCCAAGCCAGGATTCAGCAATACATGAACTGTGAACTTCCAGATGTTCAAGGTGGTTTTAGAAAAGGCAGAGGACCCAGAGATCAAATTGCCAACATCTACTGGATCATCAAAAAAGCAAGAGAGTTCCAGAGAAACATCTATTTCTGCTTTATTGACTACGCCAAAGCCTTTGACTGTGGATCACAATCAACTGTGGAAAGCTCTGAAAGAGATGGGAATACCAGACCACCTGACCTGCCTCTTGAGAAACCTATATGCATGTCAGGAAGCAATAGCTAGAACTGGACATGGAACAACAAACTGGTTCCAAACAGGAAAAGGAGTATGTCAAGGCTGTATATTGTCACTCTGCTTATTTAACTTATATGCAGAGTACATCATGAGAAACGCTGGGTTGGAAGAAGCACAGGCTGGAATCAAGATTGCCGGGAGAAATATCAATAACCTCAGATATGCAGATGACACCACCCTTATGGCAGAAAGTGAAGAGAAACTAAAAAGCCTCTTGAAAAAGGTGAAAGAGGAGAGTGAAAAAGTTGGCTTAAAGTTCAACATACAGAAAACAAAGATCATGGCATCTGGTCCCATCACTTCGTGGCAAATAGATGGGGAAACAGTGGAAACAGTGTCAGATTTTATTTTTCTGGGCTCCAAAATCACTGCAGATGGTGACTGCAGCCATGAAATTAAAAGACGCTTACTCCTTGGAAGGAAAGTTATGACCAACCTAGATAGCATATTCAAAAGCAGAGACATTACTTTGCCAACAAAGGTCCGTCTAGTCAAGGCTACGGTTTTTCCTGTGGTCCTGTATGGACGTGAGAGTTGGACTGTGAAGAAGGCTGAGCGCCAGAGAATTGATGCTTCTGAACTGTGGTGTTGGAGAAGACTCTTGAGAGTCCCTTGGACTGCAAGGAGATCCAACCAGTCCATTCTAAAGGAGATCAGCCCTGGGATTTCTTTGGAAAGAATGATGCTAAAGCTGAAACTCCAGTACTTTGGCCACGTCATGCGAAGAGTTGACTCATTGGAAAAGACTCTGATGCTGGGAGGGATTGGGGGCAGGAGGAGAAGGGGACGACAGAGTATGAGGTAGCTGAATGGCATCATTGACTCAATGGACATGAGTCTGAGTGAACTCCGGAAGTTGGTGATGGACAGGGAGGCCTGGCGTGCTGCTATTGATGGGGTTGCAAAGAGTTGGACATGACTGAGCGACTGATCTGATCTGAGACAGCACATTAAAAAGCAGAGACATTACTTTGCCAACAAAGGTCCGTCTAGTCAAGGCTATGGTTTTTCCAGTAGTCACGTATGGA
Source organism: Bos mutus (assembly GCF_027580195.1). NCBI lineage: Eukaryota > Metazoa > Chordata > Mammalia > Artiodactyla > Bovidae > Bos > Bos mutus. Next base: position 28,765,793 of record NC_091621.1, on the reverse strand, counting down.
TGTGAGAGTTGGACTGTGAAGAAAGCTGAACACCAAAGAATTGATGCTTTTGAACTGTGGTGTTGGAGAAGACTCTTGAGAGTCCCTTGGACTGCAAGGATATCGAATCAGTCCATCCTAAAAGAGACCAGTCCTTGGTGTTCAGTGGAAGGACTGATGCTGAGGCTGAAACTCCAATGCTTTGGCCACCTCTGCAAAGAGTTGACTCATTGGAAAAGACCCTGATGCTGGGAGGGATTGGGGGCAGGAGGAGAAGGGGATGACAGAGGATGAGATGGCTGGATGGTATCACCAACTCGATGCACATGAGTTTGAGTGAACTTTGGGAGTTGGTGATAGACAGGGAGGCCTGGAGTGCTGTGATTCATGGGGTTGCAAAGAGTCGGACATGAATGAGCGTCTGAACTGGACTGATGGAGTAAATATATATATTGTGTGTATGCTAAGTTGCTTCAGTTACGTCTGACTCTTTGTGACCCTAGGGACTGTAGCCTGCTAGGTTTCTCTGTCCTTGGGATTCTTCAGGCAAAAATACTGGAGTGGGTTGTCATGCCCTCCTCCAGGGGATCTTCCCGACCCAGGGATCAAACCTGTGTCTCTTAAGTCTCCTGCATTGGCAGGAGGGTTCCTTACCACTAGAACAACCTGAGAAGCCTCATAATATATATTTACATATATATATACATATATATATACACACACACATATAGGTACATGATAAGCATATCTTTTGAGACCAGTGAGGAAAGATTAATTGTTCAATATATGTTGTGGGGAAAATTGGTTATACATTTGGGAGAAAAAAACCTGGATTATTTGCTTGTTCCCACAACAAAATTCCAGATAGATCAAAAATTTCAACATAAATAAATAAAACCATAGAAAGAAAACATCAGTGACTATGCTAACAATCTTGAGATAAAGAAGGTTTTTTTCAAGCATGGCACAAAAGTCAAAAATTATTTTTTTTAAAAAGCCTTGATAAAATTTCATTATATATACATTTTTTGTGCAGGGAAGAATTTTTAATGGTTTATTTTGAAATAATTTCTAACCTAAAGAGAAACTACAGGAATACAAAGAAAGTCACACATAACCTTCACTCACATTCATCAATTATTAACACTGTGCTGCATTTTCATTATTCTCTCTCTCTCTCTCTCTCTCTCTCTCTCACACACACACACACACACATACACACCCACCTATACATATCATTTTGAATTACTTGAGTACAGGTGCCTTCATCCCTGACTACTTCAGTATATCTTCCTCAGTATAACCATTATCTTCACAACCACAATTCAATTATCAAAATCAGAAAACTTACTATTTATACCGTTTTATTATACAATCTATATTACACATTCAAATTTTGCCAATTGTCTTAATAAATGTCATTAATAGCATTTTTTTCTGGTACATAATTAAATCCAGTGGAACACAATACATTTAGTTTCCATGCCTCTATAGATATTTTTGAAGGGTATAGGCTAATTATTTTATAGAAGGTGCTCCAATTTTAGTTTGCCTCATGTTTTCTCAAGGTTAAGTTCAAATTTTGTGTGTTTGGCAAGAGTATTACATAAATGATATTATGTATCTCTTAGTGCCTTATATTAGGAGGACCATAATATCTCATTATTATTGATACTAATTTTCACCCCTTGGTTAAGGTACTACCTGACAACTTTCTCCACTATAAATTTACTACTATTCTTTTTGTAATTTGTGGCAAAATACTTTGAAATTATGCAAATATTCTGTTCCTCATTAAATTTTTATCTAATAGTTTTAGTATCCATTGAAGATAATAAGCATTTTAATCCACGAAGAAAGTTATAAACAAAGTAAAGGAATATTTTCAATATACATGAAAAAGTAATTATCCATAATACCCAAAACATTCTTTCAAATCAGTAAAGTAACAGCTACACTGCAATAAAAAATAGTAAAAGACTTAAAGAGGCAGTTCATAAAATGAAAAATCAAATTGGTTAATAACTGCATAAAATATAGTAAACTTTACTAAGAAACAATTTAAAATATAAGAAATTTTTCTTACAAAATTGGCATATATTCAAGGAAGTAATAAAATCCACTGTTAATGATGATAGAAATAAGATGACCCTCTTATGCACTGCTGACAGGAATACATATTAAATAATCTATCTAAAAAGAGCTAGCAGATGTTTCAAAAAAACTGACTGTTCATATATACTCTGATCCTGAAATTTCACTTAATATACTTATGATAATATACTTGCTATAATAATAGAAAATTGAGAATAGATGACCATTAATTGACATTCATTTAATGAAATACTATGCAGTCATTTAATAAATTCTATAAAATTTCAAGAGAAAGTAGGTTGCAAAATCTTTACCTACCCAATTTGTTTTCAAACATAAATGCAATAGACAGACAATTCCAAAATTTAAAAGTTTAGAGTATAAAGCCCCCATGACTTCCTCTTGAAAATAACTCCTTGACAGTGAAATTCCACCAAGCAAAAATAATTCAGAAGAAAGAACTCAGAAATATAGAAATTGAAGGGGGAAAACAATGATGAACAGTGAATACAGGACTTAAACTGAATAGCTGAGGGAAATATGGTTACAAATCAAAATGTAAAAGTAATAAACCCTTAAAAAGGAAAAAATATCAGCAACAAAATTTACAAGATAGGGAGAGGGAAAATGGGAAGAGATGTGATATCAATCCCTCTATTATTCATATCTCAGAGTTCATCTTCATCACACTAAATCTCAACCACTAAAGAACTAACTGTTTCAGCTTTGTAGTGACTTTTAAATCCCCTTTCTTAATCTTGGAAGAATCATTTAGAACTATCTCTAATAGTATATAAACAATTATTTAAATTCTATAATTCCTTCAGTTTCCTTCAAGTTCTTTTTATCTTATTAAATTCAACTAACATTAATATTTATATTTAATATCAATATTTTATTTAAATAGTACATGTGAGCTAAGGTCCATTTCTTACAAAATTATTTCTACCATCTATCTAGTTATCCATCCATCTATAGATATTCATAGAGAAGATGAAATAATATTCTACCACCATTGACAGTAGGTACATGGTAGGATTTAGAGTGATTTATCATTTTTTTTAATTCCTATTACACACTTTGGAAAATTATTTTTCACTTTGCACAATTTTGAATAAAATAATTTTCTAAAACAAGTGAGAAATAAATTACTAAAATAGATAAAAACATAAAACCTAAACTGACCAAAAGCCCTGGAGTAAATAGAGAAATTTTCCACTCATGACTACCACTCTATACTTGCATAAAAGATAAAAGTCCCAGTGGCATCATGAGTTATGTTCTAAAACATGATCATTCCTCTGCCTGCCATTTTCACAATTCTGGAACATAAAGAAAGAAGTTCAGTTCAGTCTCTCAGTTGTGTCCAGCTCTTTGTGACCCCATGAACCACAGCACACCAGGCCTTCCTGTCCATCACCAACTCCCAGAGTTTACTCAAACTCATGTCCATTGAGTCGGTGATGCCATCCAACCATCCCATCCTCTGTCGTGCCCTTCTCCTCCTGCCCTCAATCTTTCCCAGCATCAGGGTCTTTTCCAATGAGTCAGCTCTTCACATCAAGTAGCCAAAGAATTGGAGTTTCAGCTTCAACATCAGTCCTTCCAATGAACACCCAGGACTGGTGTCTTTTAGGATGGACTGGTTGGATCTCCTTGCAGTCCAAGGGACTCTCAAGAGTCTTCTCCAACACCACAGTTCAAAAGCATCAATTCTTCGGCACTCAGCCCTCTTCACAGTCCAACTCTCACATCCATACAGGACCACTGGAAAAACCATAGCCTTGACTAGATGGACCTTTGTTGACAAAGTAATGTCTCTGCTTTTTAATATACTGTCTAGGTTGGTCATAACCTAGGTTGTGGACATTTCCCGGGTATAATTTCAATATGCATTATTTCAGCTGTCTATCCCACACACCCGTATCCCTCATGTAATCCAGTGCCTTGAATTCCTCCTAGGGGTAAGGTACCTCAGTACTAGATCACTGGACTGGTTATATGAGTTGTAGGAGGGCCATTTAATCTTCAGCTTTGGGCTTGCTAATTCACCCAATGGCATTAAAACAAAATTTTAAAAATCTTAAGCACCTCACAAATGGGAAAAATTGATGGGTGCTGAGACAGGCAGATGAGAGGCAGCCGGAAAGGGAAGAGACAAAAGAGATCACCAGCTCCATTCAATGACATGAACTCAGAGGGAGATGGACGGAAGACACCCCTAAAGGTCGAGATGGTCAGAAATGACCTCGTAGTGGGGCTTTGTCTTGAGCTAGACTTGGAGAAAGGATAAGATGGCGATGAGAAGAGACTCATTCCTTCTCTCGTTGATTCAACCAGTACTTGCTGAGCATCTACTATGCGCCAAGCATTGTATAAGGTTCTGAGAACACAGCCTTGAGAAAAATTAACAAGATCCACGCAGGAGGCTTGGATTCAAATGGAGAGGAAGAGAGCAACAGTGGGGGAGGAGGTACATGACATATGAGAAACAATAAATAAACAGGATCTTTTTGGGTGGTGATGAAAATAAAATAGAGTGGTGTGATAGGTGGTTGGGGAAGGAGCTCCATTCAACCTGGAGGCTTTTCTCAGGAAGGCGCCAGCCGTGCACAGATTGAGGGCAGAGCATGCTAGGGAGAGGGAACAGCCCTGCAAGAGCCCAGGGGCTGGACTGAGATGGCTTGTCAGAGAAACAAACCATTCTAGTGTGGCCAGAGCACAGGAGCACAGGGGAGGAGGAAGGGAAGGTGCTCAAAGCAATGAGAAGCCTTTGGAAACTGAAATGATATGCTTTACAGTTTTTTGTTTATTTATTTGTTTGGCTGCATTTGGTCTTAGTTGCAGCACACGAGATCTTCATTGTGTCATTGTGGGATCTTTCCTTGCAGCCCATGGACTCTCTAGTTGCCCCTCGAGGGCTCAGTAGTTGCCCCGTGGGCTTGGTTGCTCTGTGGCTTGTGGGATCTTCCCGGACCAGGGATCGAACCCGCATTCCCTGCATTGCACAGTAGAGTCTTAACCACTGGACCACCAGGGAAGTCTCGCTCTACATTTATAAAAGGTCACTATAGTTGCTTTGCAGGAAAGAACTATCCAGGACAAGAACAGAAGAAGGGAAATCAGCTTGAAGCCTGTCGGAGCTGTCCAGTGACTTTCAGAGGGACTTTGGAGTTCTTACTCTGGAAAGGAGAAGCACTTTGCCCGACCTCACCAGTCCTCTTAACAGCCCTAGGGGGTGGGCAATTAGCATTATTTCCAGTGTACAGAGAAGGCAACGTGATCACACAGGTTAACGAGCTCGCCCGGGGTCACACAGCTGTAAATGACCTGCAGGGAAGCCGACAGGCCTGCCCTGATTCCTGGAAGTGTTCCCACTCCCGCCCCCATCACTACCACCCCAGCCTGTGTTCCTGCTCCTCCCCAACAACGCCAGCCAACTGAGGGAAAGCAACTTGCTTTCAACTGGGCTTTGGTCAAGACAATTGCTAAGAGAAGCAGACGGAGGAAAAGATCTGTTTAGTTTCCCACTGAAGCCCCTGCTGGAGTCCCATCTGCTTTATACAGCACACCCCACACCCCCCAAACACATACACACAACTCCCCACGTAGAAGTAGGAGGTGGCCCATAGATTCTCAGACCTGACCTTTGTGTTGCTTGCATTACATCACCCACCCTCCCCAACCTCCATCCCCAGGTAGAACTAAGAGATGGTCCATGGCATCTAGGACCTGCCTGTGTGACTTGTCCAAATTCCTTACTGAGCCAGGAGAGATGAACCCCAGGCTAGCTGGCTTTCTCTAGGACTCCAAAACCACACCTGTGCTTTCCAGACCCAAAGGAAATTATTCCACAATATAAATCCGTAGTGTCAGATAAAATTGTTTACACACACAGGGTGACACTCAAATGGCTCTTAAAAGAAATTATGTGCTTTTAAAAATAATCACTTTGCTCTAAATGTCTTCAAGGCTGGTCTATAACACCCAAACCTGCAAAGTGTGTGTTCTTGAGCATTCCACCCACTGTCAGGAAGGCTCAGGTTCAAACCTTGACGCCACCCTTTTCTAAGTTTCTCTCTGTGGCCCGGAAAGGCTGTCACCATTCTGCTCACAAAAGCAGAAACTGCCCAGGCCTCCAGGAGTCCCAGAGACCCACTGCCTTCATTGCTCTAAGGAAACAAGGTCCTTCTTCACCCTAACTCTCTGCCCCACTTCCAGGCACAGTGACAGCTGCAGGAAGCTCACCTGTCCTGTTGCCCCTGGCCTTGGGCAGACAAGGGAAAAAACCTCAATCCACCAGGGATACCACAGATAGATCTAAGTTGCATCCACAAGACTCAGTCATAGGCATGCATGTGCCTTCGGGAACACAGGGCTTCCCTGAAGTTATGAACAGGGTGCATACAGCAAGGACCTCCCTTTCTGTTTCCCTGTGTAAGGGACCAGTCCTGCGTAAGGACCCTTCTTGTTTCTACCCAAATGACCCCCTTCCAATATAACTCCCTCAAACCCAGATGCCCCCTGTTCCTTTTTAACTACTTTTTCACTCTTTGTCCCAAAACAGTGCTGCCCAGACTATTCAGACAACAGGTAAGATGAAAAAATTTGTCTGTTAGGACAATTCTATGATTTTTAAAATTTTTTTATTTTGGGGGGCAGCCCCAGGTCTTAGTTTCATCATTTGGGATCCAGTTCCCTGACCAGGGATAGAACCAGGGATCAAACCTGGGCCCCCTGCACTGGGAGCACAGAGTCTTAACCACTGGACCACCTGGGAAGTCCCTTTAGGTTTTTTAAAGACTTTAAATAGCAACCAGTGTTCCCACCTCCCGCAACCCCCACGTTGATTGCCCTTTGAACTTAAGCGTAGAGCTTCCCTTTGATGTACCAGTGCTCATGAGGAATCATATCATAAATGTTCGTGGATATGCCAAAGAAGGAGGAGGAGGGGGAGGGAGGAAAAGATGGAGGATAGGAAGAGAAACGAGACATTCATTTGCTTAAGGATGTGTGCTCAGTCGCTTGAGCCACCCCTTTCGCCTTCAGTCTTTCCAAGCATCAGGGTCTTTACCAGTGAATTGGCTCTTGGTACCAGGTGGCCAAAGTATTAGAGCTTCAGCTCCAGCACCAGTCCTTCCAATGAATATTCAAGGTTGATTTCCTTTAGGATTGACTGGTTTGATTTCCTTGCAGTCCAAAGGACTCTCAAAAAAAAAAAAATAATAATAATAGAATACAGATAATAAGAGCATTTACCTCAGGGAATCTGAGGATTAAATGAGATAATGCATATAAAGGTATGCAGCATAGTCCTCAGCTCAATAAATACTGTCCTTTGTCATAAGCATCCATTGCTGCGCTCAAGAAGTTCATAACCCAGTGAGAAAGACTGACATGAAACACAGCATAGCAGCTTGATGCGACAGCTGAGTGTCATAGGGCATTACAGGTCACCTAAATGACAACAGGAGCAAAAAGGTGCCAGGGAAATCTTCCAGGAATAGGGGTCCATGAAGCTGGAACTGTCAGCAGGGGCAAATCCTGGGGCTTTGAATGACATGAGATTCTTTCCTTAATGTTCCTTACTGAAATTATTTTTTAAATTAATTTTTTTTGGCACTCATCTCACATGCTAGTAAAGTAATGCTCAAAATTCTCCAAGCCAGGCGTCAGCAATACGTGAACCGTGAACTTCCAGATGTTCAAGCAGTTTTAGAAAAGGCAGAGGAACCAGAGATCAAACTGCCAACATCCACTGGATCATGGAAAAAGCAAGAGAGTTCCAGAAAAACATCTATTTCTGCTTTATTGTCTATGCCAAAGCCTTTGACTGTGTGGATCACAATAAACTGTGGAAAATTCTGAAAAAGATGGGAATACCAGACCACCTGACCTGCCTCTTGAGAAACCTATATGCAGGTCAGGAAGCAACAGTTAGAACTGGACATGGAACAACAGACTGGTTCCAAATAGGAAAAGGAGTACATCAAGGCTGTATATTGTCACCCTGTTTATTTAACTTATATGCAGAGTACATCATGAGAATCGCTGGGCTGGAAGAAGCACAAGCTGGAAGCAAGATTGCCGGGAGAAATATCAATAACCTCAGACATGCAGATGACACCACCCTTATGGCAGAAACGGAAGAGGAACTAAAAAGCCTCTTGATGAAAGTGAAAGAGGAGAGTGAAAAAGTTGGCTTAAAGCTCAACATTCAGAAAACGAAGATCATGGCATCTGGTCCCATCACTTCATGGCAAATAGATGGGGAAACAGTGGAAACAGTGTCAGACTTTATTTTTCTGGGCTCCAAAATCACTGCAGATGGTGACTGCAGCCATGAAATTAAAAGACGCTTACTCTTTGGAAGGAAAGTTATGACCAACCTAGACAGCATATTCAAAAGCAGAGACATTACTTTGCCAACAAAGGTCCGTCTAGTCAAGGCTATGGTTTTCCAGTAGTCATGTATGGATGTGAGAGTTGGACTGTGAAGAAAGCTGAGCGCCGAAGAATTGATGCTTTTGAACTGTGGTGTTGGAGAAGACTCTTGAGAGTCCCTTGGACTGCAAGGAGATCCAACCAGTCCATTCTGAAGGAGATCAGCCCTGGGATTTCTTTGGAAGGAATGATGCTAAAGCTGAAACTCCAGTGCTTTGGCCACCTCATGTGAAGAGTTGACTCATTGGAAAAGACTCTGATGCTGGGAGGGATTAGGGGCAGGAGGAGAAGGGAACGACAGAGGATGAGGTGGCTGGATGGCATCACTGAGTTGATGGACGTGAGTCTGGGTGAACTCTGGAAGTTGGTGATGGACAGGGAGGCCTGGTGTGCTGCGATTCATGGGGTCGCAAAGAGTCAGACACGACTGAGCGACTGAACTGAACTGAACTGAAATGAGTTGCTTTACAATACTGTGTTAGTTGCTGCAGTACAGCAAAGTGAATCAGCTATGTGTATACATATATCCCCTCTTTTTTTGGATTTCTTTCCCATTTAGGTCACCACAGAGCATTGAGCAGAGATCCCTGTGCTATGTAACAGGTTCTCATTTGTTGTTGACATGTATATTGTTTAGTCACTAGGCTGTATCTGACTCTTTGTGACCCCATAGGCTGTAGCCCAACAGGCTCCCTGTCCATGGGATTCTCCAGGCAAGAATACTGGAGTGGGTTGTCACTCCCTTCTCCAGGGAATCTTCCCCACCCAGGGATTGAACCCGGGTACCCTGAATTGCAAGCAGATTCTTTATCATCTGAGCCAGCTGGGAACATCAATCCCAATCTCTCAGTTTATCTCACCCTCCATAATGCCCTTAGTATCCATAAGTTTGTCCTCCACATCTGTGGATGACATGGAATTCTGATCTGGTGCCATGGAGTTGGGGTTGGAAAAGTGGAGGAGTGTGCAGTGGTATGCTGGAGCCAGATTGTACAAGCTTGGGCACATCTCTTCCCAACTCCATATTTAGAGTCTAGTAACTTGAAATTGGCAATAGGGGGAAGATTTACACCATGGAAATTGGCAAATATTACAACTTGAAGGATTTTCTCCAAAGGTTTGTTAAACATTTACCAGCCCAACCTTGGATGTGAGTAGTATTTGGGAAAAGAATCCCACTGAATTTAGTTACTGATTGGATCCTCCCATCTCTGTTTTGTTGGCTGGTTTGGAGGTGGTGTTGGTGGGTGAGGAGCCTGGGAAGGAGCTAGAGGGGTTCATCAACTCCAAGCCATGTACTGTCAACCCCGAGAAGTGACCTGCAGGGCACTGCCCCAGGAAAACCTCCACCTAATGACTAGAATCCTGGGAGTCTCCCCAGTCTTCCTTGTACAAATAGTCCTGCATTGATCCAGGAAGAAAGAAGCTAACCAGTTCTTTCAGGTGGAGGTAACATGGCCCAGTGTTGAAAGCAGCCAGCCAGTTAAAAGACTGTCTCTGAACTTTACCATGATATGAATCACCTTGAAATTTATATGCCTGATAATGAAAGATAAAATGAAAACCTTTATTCAACTTGAGTAAATAAATGGATCAAGCATATTGTGTAACAGGTCGGCAATACCCACATAGCTTTTCAGAAACTGTCATGGATGCGAAATTCTAGAAAGGATTGCTGAACACTTGGCTGTTGGCCACTGAGAACAGCAGATTATCCAGGAGCCTGCATGTGTCCAACAAGAACTGGTCCTGGGGATGGACTTCACCTGCTTTCCTGACTAGATTAGGAACTTGCGCATGGAAATCTATATCTTGATTTCAATTAGACACTTAACAAAATTGTTAATTCACTCATCCAATAATAAATATTTTAATGAAGTGTTTGTGCTAGGCAGTGGGATATAACCATGAGCAACACTCAATCTTACCCTCGAGCCAGGGAATGAGAACACAGACAGTAAAGAGGCAGGACTAAGGGTGATACATAAAGCCCAAGAGACATATAGGAATGCCTTTCCCACTCAGCTAGGGGAAGGGCAGTCAAGGATGGCTATACTTGCAACTCAAACACGGAAAGATAGAGGAAATTACATTAGAATTGGGTGAATTTGTATCTGGGAGAACAACTGAACTCCAGCACGCTAACCCAGAGAAAATCCTAAAACTTACTGTAAAAATGACTCTGCTCTTATCCTTCTCAATAAGGTTATTTGTAATTTCAACAAGTATAGAAAAGACAAACCTGCCACATATACAGATGGCCCAAAGGAGAGGAACAAGGTGCAAATGCAGAATAAAGGAGTCAGGTCACTAGAGATAGTCATACTGAGTGAGTTAAAGTCACTCAGTCATGTTTGACTCTTTGCAACTCCATGGACTATACAGTTCATGGAATTCTCCAGGCCAGAATAATGGAGTGGGTAGCCTTTCCCTTCTCCAAGGATTTCCCAACCCAAGGATTGAACCCAGGTCTCCTACATTACAGGCAGATTCTTTACCTGCTGAACCACAAGGGAAGTAAGACAGAAAAAGATAAATATTATATGATATTGCTTATATGTGGAATTTTTTTTAATGGTACAAATGGTTCAGTTCAGTTCAGTTGCTCAGTAGTGTCCAACTCTTTGTGACCCCATGGACTGCAGCACACCAGGCTTCCCTATCCATCACCAACTCCCAGAGCCTACTCAAACTCATGTCCATCACGTCAATGATGCCATCCAACCATCTCATCCTCTGTCTTTCCCTTCTCCTCCCGCCTTCAATCTTTCTCAGCATCAGGGTCTTTTCCTAAGAGTCGGTTCTTTGCATCAGGTGGTCAAAGTACTGGAGTTTCAGCTTCAGCATCAGTCCTTCCAATGAATATTCAGGACTGATTTCCTTTAAGATTGACTGGTTGGATCTCCAAGGTACAAATGGACTTATTTACAAAACAGAAATAATAGAGTCACAGAAGTAGAAAACAAACTTATGGGTACCAAGGGGGAACGTGAGAGGATGGATAAATTGGGAGATTTATATACACAATTCTACTACTGTGGGCAGGAATCCCTCAGAAGAAATGGAGTGGCCATCATGGTCAACAAAAGAGTCCGAAATGCAGTACTTGGATGCAATCTCAAAAACAACAGAATGATCTCTGTTCGTTTCCAAGGCAAACCATTCAATATCACAGTAATCCAAGTCTATGCCCCAACCAGTAACGCTGAAGAAGCTGAAGTTGAACGGTTCTATGAAGACCTCCAAGACCTTTTAGAACTAACACCCAAAAAAGATGTCCTTTTCATTATAGGGGACTGGAATGCAAAAGTTGGAAGTCAAGAAACACCTGGAGTAACAGGCAAATTTGGCCTTGGAATACAGAATGAAGCAGGGCGAAGGCTAATAGAGCTTTGCCAAGAGAACACACTGTTCATAGCAAACACCCTCTTCCAACAACACAAGAGAAGACTCTATACATGGACATCACCAGATGGTCGACATTGAAACCAGATTGATTATATTCTTTGCAGCCAAAGATGGAGAAGCTCTATACAGTCAGCAAAAAAAGGCCAGGAACTGACTGTGGTTCAGATCATGAACTCCTCATTGCCAAATTCAGACTTAAATTGAAGAAAGTAGGGAAAACCACTAGACCATTCAGGTGTGACCTAAATTAAATCCCTTATGATTATACAGTGGAAGTGAGAAATAGATTTAAGGGACTAGATCTGATAGAGTGCCTGATGAACTATGGAATGAGGTTCATGACATTGTGCAGGAGACAGGGATCAAGACCATTCCTATGGAAAAGAAATGCAAAAAAGCAAAATGGCTGTCTGGGGAGGCCTTACAAATAGCTGTGAAAAGAAGAGAAGTGAAAAGCAAAGGAGAAAAGGAAGGATATAAACATCTGAACTCAGAGTTCCAAAGAATAGCAAGAAGAGATAAGAAAGCCTTCTTCAGCAATCAGTGCAAAGAAATAGAGGAAAACAATAGAATGGGAAAGACTAGGGATCTCTTGCAGAGATACCAAAGGAACATTTCATGCAAAGATGAGCTCGATAAAGGACAGAAATGGTATGGACCTAACAGAAGCAGAAGATATTAAGAAGAGATGGCAAGAATACACAGAAGAACTGTACAAAAAAGATCTTCATGTCCCAGATAATCACGATGGTGTGATCACTGACCTACGGCCAGACATCCTAGAATGTGAAGTCAAGTGGGCCTTAGAAAGCATCACTATGAACAAAGCTAGTGGAGGTGATGGAATTCCAGTTGAGCTATTCCAAATCCTGAAAGATGATGCTGTGAAAGTGCTGCACTCAATATGCCTGCAAATTTGGAAAATTCAGCAGTGGCCACAGGACTGGAAAAGGTCAGTTTTCATTCCAATCCCAAAGAAAGGCAATGCCAAAGAATGCTCAAACTACCGCACAATTGCACTCATCTCACACGCTAGTAAAGTAATGCTCAAAATTCTTCAAGCCAGGCTTCAGCAATATGTGAACCATGAACTTCCTGATGTTCAAGCTGGTTTTAGAAAAGGCAGAGGAACCAGAGATCAAACTGCCAACATCCACTGGATCATCAAAAAAGCAAGAGAGTTCCAGAAAAGCATCTATTTCTGCTTTATTGACTATGCCAAAGCTTTTGACTGTGTGGATCACAATAAACTGTGGAAAATTCTGACAGAGATGGGAATACCAGACCACCTGATCTGCCTCTTGAGAAATTTGTATGCAGGTCAGGAAGCAACAGTTAGAACTGGACATGGAACAACAGACTGGTTCCAAATAGGAAAAGGAGTTCGTCAAGGCTGTACATTGTCACCCTGTTTATTTAACTTATATGCAGAGTACATCATGAGAAATGCTGGACTGGGAAGAAACACAAGCTGGAATCAAGATTGCCAGGAGAAATATCAATAACCTCAGACATGCAGATGACACCACCCTTATGGCAGAAAGTGAAGAGGAACTAAAAAGCCTCTTGATGAAAGTGAAAGTGGAGAGTGAAAAAGTTGGCTTAAAGCTCAACTTTCCGAAAACGAAGATCACGGCATCCGGTCCCATCACTTCATGGGAAATAGATGGGGAAACTGGAAACAGTGGCAGACTTTATTTTTCTGGGCTCCAAAATCACTGCAGATGGTGACTACAGCCATGAAATTAAAAGACGCTTACTCCTTGGAAGGAAAGTTATGACCAACCTAGACAGCATATTCAAAAGCAGAGACATTACTTTGCCAACAAAGGTCCATCTAGTCAAGGCTATGGTTTTTCCAGTGGTCATGTATGGATGTGAGAGTTGGGCTGTGAAGAAGGCTGAGTGCTGAAGAATTAATGCTTTTGACTGTGGTGTTGGAGAAGACTCTTGAGAGTCCCTTGGACTGCAAGGAGATCCAACCAGTCCATTCTGAAGGAGATCAGCCCTGGGATTTCTTTGGAAGGAATGATGCTAAAGCTGAAACTCCAGTACTTTGGCCACCTCACGCGAAGAGTTGACTCATTGGAAAAGACTCTGATGCTGGGAGGGATTAGGGGCAAGAGGAAAAGGGGACGACAGAAGATGAGATGCTGGATGGCATCACTGACTCGATGGACGTGAGTCTGAGGAAACTCCGGGAGTTGGTGATGGACAGGGAGGCCTGGTGTGCTGTGATTCATGGGGTTGCAAAGAGTCAGACACGACTGAGCGACTGATCTGATCTGATATACACAATTCTATATATAAAATAGGTAACTAATAAGAATCTACTGTATATTACAGGGACTTCTCTTCAGTACTCTAATGACCTATATGGAAATAGAATTTAAAAAGAGTGTATATATGTATATGTACAACTGATTCACTTTGTTGTACAGCAGAAACTGACACATCATTGTAAATCAACTATACTCCAATTTTTAAAAAGTCAGTCAGACTATACTACAAAGCTACAGTCATCAAGACAGAATGGTACTGGCACAAAGACAGAAATATAGATCAGTGGAACAAAACAGAAACCCCAGAGATGAATCCATGCACTTATGGACACCTTAGCTTTGACAAAGGAGGCAAAAATATACAATGGAGAAAAGACAATCTCTTTAACAAGTGGTTCTGGGAAAACTGGTCAACCACCTGTAAAAGAATGAAACTAGAACACTTCTAATACCATACACAAAAATAAACTCAAAATGGATTAAAGATCTAAATGTATGACCATAAACTATAAAACACCTAGAAGAAAACATAGGCAGAACTCTCTGACATAAATCACAGCAAGATCCTCTATGATCCACCTCCCAGAGTGACGGAAATACAAGCAAAAATAAACAAATGGGACCTAATCAAACTTACAAGCTTTTGCAAAACGAAGGAAACTATAAACAAGGTGAAAAGACAGCCTTCAGAATGGGAGAAAATAATAGCAAATGAGGCAACTGACAAAAAATTAATCTCAAAATTATACAAGCAGCTCTTGCAGCTCAATACCAGAAAAATAAACGACCCAATCAAAAAATGGGCCAAAGAACTAAACAGACATTTCTCCAAAGAAGACATACAGGTGGCTAACAAACACATGAAAAGGTGCTCAACATCACTCATTATCAGAGAAATGCAAATCAAAACCACAATGAGGTACCATCTCTTGCCGGTCAGAATGGCTGCCATCCAAAAGTCTACAAGCAATAAATGCTGGAGAGGATGTGGAGAAAAGGGAACCCTCTTACACTGTTGGTGGGAATGCCAACTAGTATAGCCACTATGGAGACCAGTGTGGAGATTCCTTAAAAAACTGGAAACAGAGCTGCCATACAACCTAGCAATCCCACTGCTGGGCATACACACCAAGAAAACCAGAATAGAAACAGACATGTGTACCTCAATATTCATCGCAGCACTGTTTACAACAGCCAGGACATGGAAGCAACCTAGATGTCCATTGGCAGACAAATGGATACGAAAGTTGTGTCACATATACACAATGGAATATTACGCAGCTATTAAAAAGAATGCATTTGAGTCAGTTCTAATGAGGTGGATGAAACTGGAGCCTGTTATACAGAGTGAAGTAAGCCAGAAAGAAAAACACCAATACAGTATATTAATGCATATATATGGAATTTAGAAAGATGGTAATGATGACCCTATATATGAGACAGCAAAAGAGACACAGATATAAAGAACAGACTTTTGGACTCTGTTGGAGAAGGTGAGGGTGGAAAGATTTGGGGGAATAACATTGAAACATGCATATTACCATAGGTGAAACAGATCGCCAGTCCAAGTTTGATGCCTGAAATGGCACTCAAAGCCAGTGCACTGGGACAACCCAGAGGGATAGGATGTGGAGGGAGGTGGAAGCAGGATTTAGGACATGGGGGATACATGTACACCCATGGCTGATTCATGTCAATGTATGGCAAAAACCACCACAATATTGTAATTAGCCTCCAATTAAAATAAATTAATTAATTTAAATTAAAAAAAATTCAGGTCAAATCTCAGCAACTGGACTGATCGCTGACTCTGACAAGATGAAATTTAGTAGGTTAAGCATTCAGCTTTCCATTGATTTTCTCCATTATGTAAATATGAGATGGGGAAACCTGAATTTTGAGTAAATGGATGATAGAGACATCAATTTAGTCTTGTCATCATGAAGAAGTATTGGGAAAACAAAGAAACAAATTTCCTCCTGAAATCATTGAGGACAGAACTGGGAGGGTAAGTCCCTGTTCCTGTAGGCACAGGTCCAGTATTAATGACCTGAGCCCCATACCTTAAGAGGAATGCCCACAAATTAGGATGTCTGAATGAGAGCCAATAAAGTGAGAAAGAATCATAAGTCAGGCCACATATGAGATGCTCAATGGAGAAAAATATGAATAATAACATATATAAATAATAAAATAATAATAAACTTGGTAAATTTGCTGAGCACGTTTTATGGGTACATACCATGCAAAGAATTTTACATTTACTTTCTCACTCATTCCAAACAATAATTTTATTCTGCCAGATAGGTACAAGTATTATTCCTGTTTTTCAGAAGAGCAAATAGTCTCAGGAAACTTAAGTAACTTGCTCAAGTTGCAATAACACAGTTGTCATTGCAGGGGTTCTTTTTTTTTATGGCAGGGGTTCTTATTGCAGTGTTTTCTACTATAATATAACATATATGTTCCTGAATAAACTTGGTTTCTGCAAAATCATGTGAAATAATGAATGAGTATGGGATAAACCACTCAAAAGCTAATAAAAACAAGAACATTCCTAGTAAAAATTTAAAGGACACATCAAGTTATAATTCATACAGTTAAGTACTTCAGAAAACACAGGGATTCACCCTTTATAAAAAGGTTGTTAGAAGGAAGAGTTGTGGCCACTGAATGTTGAGGGAAGAGAAGAGGGAGGAGGCAAATGAAATTAGGATAGCTGGTTTCCATCACCTGCATTAATGCCTACCCTTCCTGGGCTCAAGGACTCTCCTTTGTCTGAACACATTAAGCTTCTGTTAGGAGGAAAAAAGGTAGAGTGTCTGCTGTTTACACCTTAGAAATATAGTTCTTTCAGCATTAACAGTGTTACAATGCCACGTGACTGTGTCCTGAATTGCTTTTTTCACAAACTCAGCATTGTTCAGTGTAAATAATAAATGATGGCTGATTGGCTCAGTACCTTTGGAGATCTGTCCTTGTGGCACAGCCTCTGGTAGAATCATCTAACAATTCACAGGATTCAAGGCAGGAGAGGGAACTGGTCTGTTTACTCAGTTTTCATGACAGTATTTCAGTGTCTTCACTAGCTGATTATCAAGCTCATACTTCTTCTCCTTTAAAATTAATTATTTGAAATATAAATTAAGCAAGATCCTCTGGCCTTTCTGGCAGCCTGGGGATCCGTTTTTCCAGAAGCCTTCCAGCCATTCAGCATGAGTATTAAACTTTTATGCTGTGTCCATTTTCTCTTCAACAGCACATACTAATGTTAATACATACAGGAAAAATAAAACAAAAGAAGAGAAATAAAACACAATCAGCATGTTAACCATATTAATTTAACTGTGGAAGACAAATTTGGGAAACAGAAACCAATCACATTTCTTTTAAGTAGTATAGGAATACAACAAGGACTCTCTTTTATGTCCAAGATTTGAAGAATTATTGCTGTGGTTTATTCCATGCGTGCATGTGTTGGTCATGTCCAATTCTTTGCAACCCCGTGGCCTGTAGCCTGCCAGGCTCCTATGTCCATGGAATTTTCCAGGCAAGAGTACTGCAATGGGTTGCCATTTCCTCCTCCAGGGGATCTTCCTGGCCCAGGGATAGAACTTGTGTCTCTTGCATCTCCTGAATTGGCAGGTGGATTCTTAACCAACTGTGCCACCTGGAATTCCTGGTTTTTTCTAATAGAAAGTCTAATTCTACCGAGGGTCAAAATAGAGGAGGAAGGGAAAGCAGAAGGAAGAAGAAGAAGGAGAAAGATGAGGAGGAAGACACCCCAAAGGAAGCAGAGCTAACCCACAGTCAACAGGAGGGTTGACTCATCTACAAATCAATGCCCCCTGGGCCTACACTGCACAGATTCAGGAAAATGTGACCAGGAAGCTGCTTGTCCCGTGGCTTTCAGTGTTCCTGCCTGTGTCAGCGAAGCCTTCCTTCCTGCCAACCCAGACAAAGGGGACAGCCCAGCAGAGCACTGGCTGAGGGCCGAGTCTTTAGCCAGGTGTAGGACAGACTCACGTCCTCTTCAATGCAAGAAATAAAAGAGAGAAATCCAGAAGACTTAGGATCTTGAAGAGAGATCAGGCTCAGATTTGTTGACTTATGGATTTGGCAAATATGGTCAAATGCCCACTACTGTGCCAGTCCCCAGCTGCTGAGGCTCTAGGAATGAAGGAGACATAGTTCCTTACTACCAGGAGTCCACAGGAGATAGACACAGAAAAAGGTAACCCAGGCTTTGACGGGTGAAATGCAAAGTGCCCTGGAATACACGGGAGCCTGACAGGTGGATATTGAAGCAGGGACCCCGAGTGTGAACTAACTGCCGTTAGCCAGGTGAATGAGAAGGGGGAGGGTGTTCCAGAAGGAGGGAGCCCCATGTAACCTGGAGGTAAGAAAAGCAGGAGCTTTGGAAAATCACAAGCCAGTCAGACTTGGGTTTAACTCCAGTTCTTGAACCTCTTTGGGTCTGTTTCCTTGTCTAAAAAAGAAGATGGGTTTTATCACCTTAGAGTGTCACTTGCAAACTAAAAGTGATAACATATATAATCCCACTACGAACAGACTGTAGTCAGGCTCCCCTGAACTTTTTTCAGTGAGGTCTATTTCCATGTTTCTCTCTTCATTTTGCAGTTTTAGCAAGAATCCTGATAAATCAGTTTAACCAGAATCCCTTGTCCTTCAGATCTGATCACCCTCGATGTCAACCCAGCCCCTCATCCTCCCCCATCCCCTAGGTCACCATCTGACCGCCCAGCCTACTTTCAGGAAGAATCTCCTTAGGTCAGTTTATGAACAATCTTCCCCCCTTACCCTGCTCCCTGACTATAAATTCCCACTTGTGGTATTGGGAGTTGAGCTCAGTCTCCTTCCCTCACTGCAAAATTCCACCCCAGTGGTTATTACTTGCTATAACAGCCCTTCTCTTGAATAAAGTCCTCCTTTATTATGCTTTGTGCTTCCCAGCTGGCTCACTGGTAAAGAATCTGTCTGCCAGTGCAGGAGACAAGGGTTTGATCCCTGGTTTGGGAAAATCCCCTGGAGAAAGAAATAGCAACCCACTCCAGTATTCTTACCTGGGAAATCCATGGACAGAGGAGCCCAGCAGTCTACAGTCTATGAGAGTGCGAAAGAGTCAGACATGACTTAGAGACTAAACAGCAACAAAACCATGCTTTAACAAGAGGCATTGAATTTTTTTTCTTTAATACTACTAGTGTTTGACACATAATGAATATTCTTTCCCTTCCTATCCCTTCTCTGTTCCTCATCTCCACCCCCAAACACAGGATTTTTGTAACTGGACAGATCTGTTTCAAAGCAACAAGATTCTCTAATCCACCAGGGAAGGAAAAAGAGGATCTTTGTGTCCACATTTTGCCTCTATAGAGTCTCATACACAGAATGCATATGGAGCAAGAGGAGTAACATTCTCAATAATGCTTTTTCACTCTTTTAATATGCATAATGAGACAAATAACCATGCAGATTTAAAAAGCTATTTCCATACATGCTTTTATAAGCTTTTAAAAATATGAATTTTACTAGGGTATTTTACAGGATATTATATTTTTTTAATTCACTTTGGATTTCTAACCTT
Organism: Bos mutus; assembly: GCF_027580195.1. Classification (NCBI taxonomy): domain Eukaryota; kingdom Metazoa; phylum Chordata; class Mammalia; order Artiodactyla; family Bovidae; genus Bos; species Bos mutus. The sequence goes on along the minus strand of NC_091621.1, from coordinate 28,745,978 downwards.
TACTTACTAATTCAGTTCAGTTCAGCTCACTCAGTCATGTCCAGCTCTTTGAGACCCATGAATCGCAGCACGCCAGGCCTCCCTGTCCATCACCAACTCCTGGAGTTCACTCAAACTCATGTCCATCGAGTCGGTGATGCCATCCAGCCATCTCATCCTCTGTTGTCCCCTGCTCCTCCTGCCCCCAATCCCTCCCAGCATCAGAGTCTTTTCCAATGAGTCAACTCTTCGCATGAGGTGGCCAAAGTATTGGAGTTTCAGCTTCAGCATCAGTCCTTCCAAAGAACACCCAGGACTGGTCTCCTTTAGAATGGACTGGTTGGATCTCCTTGCAGTCCAAGGGACTCTCAAGAGTCTTCTCCAACACCACAGTTCAAAAGCATCAATTCTTCAGTGCTCAGCTTTCTTCACAGTCCAACTCTCACATTCATACATGACCACTGGAAAAACCATAGCCTTGACTAGACGGACCTTTGTTGGCAAAGTAATATCTCTGCTTTTGAATACGCTATCTAGGTTGGTCATAACTTTCCTTCCAAGGAGTAAGCATCTTTCAATTTCATGGCTGCAATCACCATCTACAGTGATTTTGGAGCCCAGAAAAATAAAGTCTGCCACTGTTTCCACTTTTTCCCCAACTATTTCCCATGAAGTGATGGGACCAGATGCCATGATCTTAGTTTTCTGAATGTTGAGATTTAGGCCAACTTTTTCACTCTCCTCTTTCACTTTCATCAAGATTATCTACATGTACAAACAATAGAAGTAACTAAAACTTTGAAACCTTTCAAAGAAGTACAGAATACAATTTTGTTATGGGACGCTCAAAGCCAGCTTCCCAAACCCTGCCAATCCATGGCTGAATAACCTATTTGAGGTCAGTGGTTACCAAAGTCAGCAGAAAACATTTTTCATACGTATTTTAAAGTGCCCCAGCCTTTTCCAAAAGACAACTGATAGATCAAAGAACCAGTTTTCTTACAGGGAGAACATCACAGAACAGAAGTAAAATGAAACAAGTTCTCTCCTTAAAGTGAATTTGCAGTGCCCCAACTTCAGAACTTCTTACAGATTTATTATGAAGTTAGCATAAATGCTTTAGACTATTCAAGAACAGACAATAATAACAATTTATTCCTTTTAGCTTTGATTCTATCCCCAATCAAGGAAAGCCCACAAAACACAAATACGGTATTAAGTTTCATTATTCTGTTCTTTTTTTTTTTCTAAAAAATGTCGATTTCAAGATCAACATGGAAAAGCTGAACCTTTTGCAATAAAAGGAACTACTCAGTACTTTGTCCTTTGTTGCTTGGCAACTAAAGGCTATAAATGGATTTTATGATTATAAAGGCTCTAGAATTAATGTGAACATGTAAAAGTTGTAATAACTCCATGGGGACAGAAGTATTCCTTTGAAAAAAATGTATGTAGCTTTTACTCGTTCTCATTTCAAAATAAATAGAACAATTTTGTTCCTTCACACTTGTAAATGCTATAATTAAAAATCAATAACTATCATTTACCTCATCATTTCAATATTTTATCATTAATGCTCACAACCCCAAGAGGTAGGTGTTATTATCCCCATTTTACAGACGGAGAAAACTGAAACTTTAAAATGTTAATTTAGGGGACTTCCCTGCTGATCCAATGGCTAAGACTCTGAGTTCCCAATGCAGGGGGCCTGGGTTCAATTCCTGGTCAGAAAACTAGTTCCCACATGCCACAACCAAGCGTTCACATACCACAGCTAAAGACCTCACATGCCTCAGTAAAGATTGAACGCCTCAGCTAAGAACTGACTCAGCAAATTTTTTTTTAAGTTGAGATGACTTTAAAAAAATGAAAAATAAAGAGTATAAATAGTATGATCCTAATAAACACACCACAAGATCAACACCAAAATGTGAAGACCTGTTATCACTAAATGGTGTGATTAACAGTGATAACTATTTCTTATTTTAGGTTATCTGTTTTTCCCACAACTGTCCATGTATTCAATGTTTAGCTCCCAAGAAATTGTGGAGTCTTCCAGAAGGTGACTTCTAACTCCCAAGTTGAGAATTTGACATCAATAACACCAAAGAAAGTGGTGGAGTCTCTGCTCAGAAGCATTTGTCTGAGTAATTTTGTTCCAGGATTCCCTAGAGTTGCTAATAACGCTGGCAGGTCTCAAATGTAGGATGTGTGCGGTGACAGAAGTTAGCTCTGACCTAGTTACAGCACATTTTAAATTCTAATAAAATCGCCTTCACCTTGGGGATCCCAGAATGAAAGAATAAAGGATTTTTTTTTCTTAATGGCAGCAAGCCCATACCTCTTTGTTCTGGATGCTTCATGATAAGGTAACATAGTTTCTAACCACCTTCCAGCATCAGATAGAAGTGTTCAGATAATTATAAGCTGCTTGCATTATCTGGGTGGTTCTTCTTGTCCTTGATGTGTTCTTGTTCCCAGTCTCCTGAAAAGTCTATACTGTTTCCGAACAGAAACAGAGGCGATCTCATCAATAAACAAGGAGCTCCTATCTCTGTGGGATAATTTCAGAAATACTAGGATGCAACATGATGCCTAAAATTCCACCATTAGAGATCAACCAAACCTACCCTTAGACAAGGTAATCTTTTTGATTCATTTGATCAAAACAAATGTGTTCTATGAAAGTACATTGGAAACAAAACGCTTTAGAGATGTCGGGTGGCATCAGATCTTTCACCACTTGTACCTTCTGTGCAAGCTCAGGTTTTATTGGGACAGAAGGAAGAGGGAATAAGGATGCTAGTTTGTGAGAGGTGAGAAAGTGGTGGTCCTAAAGTGAATGAAAGACAGAGATTGAGAGACTGGTCAAAGACACCCTTTACCCACAAGACTCTTCGTCAGGGCCAGCCCTCTACACTGCATTCAGTTGCTCAGAGCTTCTGATTCCAACCACAGGAATTCAGAAACATCAACCAATCAGAGTTGGTTTCACTTTTGGAGAAGTAATATACAGGAATCATTTGAGACATTTATGACTTTACCTTTGGTAATAATGGAATCTGAGGCTTTCCACCAACCGGCAGCATTTTGTATAATCTGCCTCTGTTTTATTCACTGAACCTTTATGCTGTGTGTGTGTTAGTCACTCAGTTGGGCCTGACTCTTTGAGACCCCATGGACAGTCACCCACCAGGCTCCTTTGTCGATGGGATTTTCTAGGCAAGAATACTGCAGTGGGTTGCCATTCCCTTCTCCAGGGGATCTTCCCAATTCAGGGATCAAACCTGCATCTCCTGCATTGCAAGCAGATTCTTTACCATATGCTAGTTTTTCTTCTTCTCATATCTGAACTTACTAGATGCTCTGAACCTAGAGTTTAAACTCCTGAGTAGAATAATCTTCATCCATTTATTCTATAAGTATTTCTATCTACTGTATGCTGACACCATATAGGCACTTTTCCAAGCTACATTTCTCTTGTCTCAACAATTCTCCCAATGCCTTGGAGACTTGACGACTTTGATGCCTTTCTAGACGCCTTTCTAGATGTTCTATCTGGGGTCAGTCCCTTGAGTCACTGCTTTTCTGCTCCAGAGTTTTCAGCATTTTCTTCACTTCCAAGAAAACTTAGCACCTCCATAATATTCCTGTACAACTCATGGGTAGTAGATGTTTTTGCCTAAATCCCTACCACCCTACTTTAATAATAGGTAATTAGAAATTTAAATCTTAAGCAGAGAGAGGAGGGCAGGAAATATATTGACGCTTGTTTGACAGCAGCTTCCTGCAGGGTCTGTTCTTCCTCTTAGATCTCAGGAGCTGTTCAGTGCTTCCTGCACGTGCACAGCTTCTGGTTCTAGGAGATACCTTTCAACCCTCAAACTTCAATAGGTGAGTAGGAGTTTCTTCAGCTAGTTTCCATCTTCTGCTTTTCCATGTGATTCACTCTTAGGAGACTCGGCCCTCCATGTCTGCGAGTCACACATTTGCAGATTTCAACCAACCAAGGATGGAAAATATTTGGGAAAAAAGATCCCAGAAAGTTCCACAAAGCAAAACTTGATTTTGCCACATTCTAGCAACTACTCACATAGTATTTACCTCGTACCGGGTATTATAAATAATCTATAGATTATTTAAAGTATGATGTATGTAAGTTAATATGCAAATACTATTGCCATTTTATATAAGAGACGAGCATTTGTGGATTTTGGTATCAGAGGGACTGGATACTGAAGGACAACTGTATGTAGTTTTCCCATTTCTGCTCAGTCAGGGCAGGAATCTCCTCTTTATTTCATGATAAGCCAACAAGCATTTGAGAACCTACTTCCAGACCCTATGAAGAGGATGAGCTAAATAGCTTCTCACCAACTTAGAAAATTTCTTCTTAAAGATTAAATTAATGAACTATAAAATATTCTCAAATTAGCTTTTATAAGCTAAAAGCTAGTTTAGAATAATTTTCTTTTTCTTCATTTCCATGAAAAGTAATTCTCAAATTAGCTTTTATAAACTAAAAGCTAGTTTAAAATGATTCCCATGGGAAATAAAAGATGAATCTTGATATCATAGTAGTCCAAAAGAAATACCCATAGGGAAACAAATTTAGAATGTAAGGTCACAGCTATCAAAATGAGTGAAATAAACTGAGGGATGGGATATAACATACTTTATGTCATATTCATTTTTTACCCAGGAGGTTGTAAGAATTAAATGAGATAATGGTGTAAAGTGAATGGAATAGTACTTCAGTTCAGTTCAGTTCAGTTCAGTCGCTCAGTTGTGTCTGACTCTGTGTGACCCCATGAATCGCAGCACGCCAGGCCTCCCTGTCCATCACCAACTCCCAGAGTTCACCCAAACTCATGTCCATCAAGTCGGTGATGCCATCCAGCCATCTCATCCTCTGTCATCCCCTTCTCCTCCTGCCCCCAATCCCTCCCAGCATCAGGGTCTTTTCCAGTGAGTCAACTCTTCACACGAGGTGGCCAAAATATTAGAGTTGAAATCTCAGGACTGATTTCCTTTAGGATGGACTGATTGGATTTCCTTGCAGTCCAAAGGACTCTCAAGAGTCTTCTCCAACACCACAGCTCAAAAGCATCAATTCTTCGGCGCTCAGCTTTCTTCACAGTCCAACTCTAACATCCATACATGACTACTGGAAAAACCATAGCCTTGACTAGATGGACCTTTGTTGGCAAAGTAATGTCTCTGCTTTTGAATATGCTGTCTAGGTTGGTCATAAATTTCCTTCCAAGGAGTAAGAGTTTTTTAATTCTATGGCTGCAGTCACCATCTGCAGTGATTTTGGAGCCCAGAAAAATAAAGTCTGCCACTGTTTCCACTGTTTCCCCATCTATTTCCCGTGAAGTGATGGGACCAGATGCCATGATCTTAGTTTTCTGAATGTTGAGCTTTAAGCCAACTTTTTCACTCTCCTCTTTCACTTTCATCAAGAGGCTTTTTAGTTCCTCTTCACTTTCTGCCATAAGGGTTAAGATGCCTAGTAAATGTTCAGTAAACATTATTAATCTGGTTTGAATTTAAGATAAAACAAAATCTAAGTTAACTAACTTAAAACTTGGCAAGTGTTAAAGGATATATATTTTTAAAGATAAAATCATGACTTATACAAATAAAAGATGAACACATGTCAAAGATTTTTATTTACTTAATTAAGGAAATTAAGATGTTAGAACTGTTTCAAGGAATATTCAAACAGCAGATCTAGATCTAGGTATCTAGAAAGATGAACAAAGATAGATAGATGGATAGATAGATCGATCTATATAGGTATATAGATAGATAAGCAAATAGATAATCTAAGTCTAGCTGTGCTATGGAATGAATTTAATAATAATTGGAAACTTGGGTTTTACTGAAGCTGTTGTTGTTTAGTCGCTCAGTCGTGTCTGACTACTTTTACAACCCCGTGGACTGCAGCCCGCCAGGCTCCTCTATCCATGGGATTTCCCAGGCAAGAGTATTGGAGCAAGTTGCCATTTCCTACTCCACTGAAACTCTACTGAAACTATTGATCCCCAAAAGGAGATATTGATTTACATATCTATAGACAAAATTCATTGCATTGATATCAATCATCTACAATTTACAGAGTTTCAGAATAGCTCTAAAACAGTAAAAGGTGAAAATCCCATAGAATCTGATAGCCCAGAGGACATGATGCAGGCATAGTTTTCTGTGGAAGATACCCAGTAATCTTTTTTTCATCCATGTCAATGTCTTTTACAATTTTTCTTTATGCAAAAAAGAGACTCTAACAGAAGAGTTTTGCAGAATTAAATCCAATGCCCTTTATTTAAGATAACCTATGACATAGTACATTCCAAGTTTGAAGCACTGAGATAATAAAGAAGAAACTAAAAATCTCAATAGTCCTACTGCTAAGAGATAACTACTCTAATGCTTGTAGTGTAATCATCCAGTTGTTACCATGTACATGTGCGTGTGTGTGTATATAGTATATGTGCATGCATATGTGTATATACAGTAACTCTTTTCAGGTCAATTTAAATAAACTCTGTCCTAGAAATATATATATATATATATATATATATAATATATATATATATAATATACCAATTTTTAACCCATGTTTCTTCTTTACATCATTAACATTTTCCTTATCATCATCATTTTTACTAACTACAAAATATTCCATTATATAAAAGAACTATAATATATTTAACTAATTCACCACTAATTTAAGTTGTAATCAATTTTTAGTTGTTATACATAAAATAATGTGCCTCTCCTCTGACAACTTTTCTCTTGCAGTGATATCAGCTTTATTAAAAAAACAAATATTTCACATAATATCTGAGCTTCCAATGGATGTTGGGATCCCTGGAGAACGTGATCCACCTCTTCTGCTTTAATTGATGAGACTACTTATTGCATCATTGGCAGGCAATAAAATGAGGCTTGCCAGTTGCCTAGAATCACTCTTTGTTCTTGTCATTTTCCTGAGACACACAGTAAAGATTTAGCATAATCAGCATGAACTCTGACGTTCAAGGTCATTTAATTCACAATGATATTGTCAGTCCAGATACTCTTTAATACAAAAGTGTTCATAAGGAAAAATATATTATTTAGGATTCAGTTTATTAGAATGAAGAGTTTGAGGAAACGAAAAATTAGCTTTCAGGTGGGTAACAAATTAAGAAAACTTTTCTTGTTTTTCAGACCTTGGTTTTTTATATGAGACTGCACATGGATGGAGAAGCCTGGTGGGCTGCAGTCCATGGGGTCGCTAAGAGTCAAGACACGACTGAGCAACTTCACTTTCACTTTTCACTTTCATGCACTGGAGAAGGAAATGGCAACCCACTCCAGTGTTCTTGCCTGGAGAATCCCAAAGACAGGGGAGCCTGGTGGGCTGCCGTCTCTGGGGTCACACAGAGTGGGACACGACTGAAACAACTTAGCAGCAGCAGCAGCAGCACTTAATTGGAAGGTGATATATAAACAGGAGAATAACATATAACTGGCCCTCCTCATGAGAAGAGCATATCCAATTTTGCTGTCCTCATTCTAAGGAATATTTGAGAAAGGAAATCATAATCCAAGGGAAATTCTTCAAAGCCCTACAGGCTTTCAAAGAGGTGATTGTTGGACTTGGCACACAGTCAGTGATAGATATTTGCTGAATAGGTAATAAAAAATTGACAACCAGCCTTGTGATTTTCAAGGGGAGGGGAATCACTTAAATTACTACTTCTATTTTTTTATTTCAAAGTTTACCATCTTTTCAATCTATTCATTCAAATATAATGTAAGAAAACACTGACCATTTTATTCTCTTTCCATGGAGAAATTACTCCTCCCCAGTTAAAAAGTCTCCAAAAGCAGCCCAAGTTTAGTTTGGGCTAAGAAAGATACAATAATAATAATAAGATTTTTGTAACCAGCTAGAGAGAGGATTTGTGGAAACTATATCCCCAAAGACTTCAGAAAATAGCATGAACAAGGACAACATAGTGACCCTATAGGTATGACAGCACTACCAAAAAAACAGGTAGACCAGATGAACTTTTCAGGTCTTCTCCAGCTCTGGAATAAAATTAGGTAGGTTTTGTGCTTTTATAAAATGAATGGTTTCTCTAAAATAAAGCAGATATAACTGTAGCTCGGAGCTTTCTACTCTATTCAAATGAAAGTTGCATAGGATATAAAATCAGGTGACAACAATTGAGCCACACTATTGTACCTACTGTGTGACCCAAGTGGACACATTGGCTTGGACACTGCCGGAGATAGAATATAACGAGATAGATTATAGATCTAAAATAACACAATACTTCTCTAGGTCCTATATTTTCTTGCCCAATCTGGCAAAATTCAAGCCATTGGACCTACTGAACTGTGCCTTCTGATAGTGACCTAGAATCTCACTGTTTCTTTGGTAGAAACACTCTTTAGTGTTTGACACAATATGGTCATTCAACCTTTAAACGTCTAGTATTTGTCAGGCACTTTACTAATCACAAGAAATGACAAAAGCACTTTCTCAATATGCTGCTAACTGCCCTTGGGATTCTGTGAGCGAGCAGGTCTGCCCTCAGTTATTCTCATACTCTCTCCTGGGAAATACCTGGAAAGGTGCAAACGCTCTGGCCACATTTCCTGTTCCATGGAAGTCTGAGCATGACTAACTGAAAAGGAACTCTAGCTGCACTAGTGTGCAGCCTGCCAGTGGCTCCCTAAAAGATGCCACAAGAAGGCAAGGCCTTGCTGACATTTTCAGTGGACCCATCATGAGAATATCAACCCAACTAAATATGAGAAGTGCTACCGCCATTTCAGGTTTTTAGAAAACAGAAAATCTGTGAAACCATGTCGTATAGTAAGCCTCCCCTTGGGGAGAAAGATACTTACCCTCAAAAACAAGCCATCATTCAATAGTTACATATTTTTTAAGTGTTGTGAAAAACACAGATGGGAATGGGGAAAGAGGTGCTTCTTTGCTGTTAGGCTGTTTTGTATTTAATTATACCAAGGGAAAAATTGTCTTAGTAAACTTTTACATTTTTGGTTGTACTATATTCAATAATTTTAGAAGAAAAGTAGTATCTTATTTAGAAGTAAGTAGTAAGTATCTTTCTAGCTTTATGAAACATAGGGATTGGAAAAAAATCTAGCATAGGACAGGGACACATTCTAGTAACATAGGAATGCTGACATCTTGATTCTTTTAATAAACAAGCTATAAGATGGAAATCCTGAATTTTCAAAAATCACTATCTACACCACTGATTTTTTGCTACAAACACAACAAACAAACCTGAACTTCTGACTTTAGAACAGTTAGTACAATTACATTTCTTTGAAAGCCAAGATTAAGTGAATTCCAAAAAGGTGAAACAGTGATTGTAAGCAATGTCATCTCTCAGGTGTTGAAAACAGGCCTCTTACCTTCAAAGAACTGTTGCAGGGCCTCGTTTTCGCCTACCACATCCATGGTACTGTGGTCTTGGTTGTTACTTCCTCCTGGAACAACTACCAGATCTCAGGAATGAAGTCCTCTCCTCTTGGCTCGAAGCCTATGAATGCTCTTGAAAATTTTTCATTTTCTTTTTATTGGAGTGAAGCATCTCTTCAGCCATTGAACTGTGCCCAAAAAGATGGTCAAGTTTTCAAATGTGATTATAAAGCCAGAAGGATATGCAAGCACGCAGAAGGAAAATTCATGAAGAGGGAAGTGGTAGCAAGTCCATCTATCTTACTGTCGGGAACTGCTTCTACTCTGCCTTTTGTCTTTGTTTTAAAGACCTTTGTCCTCAGTGACACATGTAATTACATAAATGGGCAATAAATACATAGTCTTATCTCCTATGTGTCCTTTTACACCAATATATTTATATCTCTGCTTCTATCAACCAGAGCAATTTAGCTACAACTAAGCAAAGATACAGTTGATTTTTTCTTTTTACCTAGAGAAAGGGGACAAATCAATATAATCACTTTCATAGACATGAAGACTTGTGAAAAAGAAAAGTTAGGGTTTGTTAAATATTTCCATATCTACCCATAGTGCAAAATTAAACTCCTTAATACACACCTAGTCCATTTCCTCCAGTGTATTTCCTTAGAAAGTATAAGCCATAAAATATGAGAAGTCCCTCTAATGAGCAATAGAACTTTATTTCTGATTTTGTAATTCTTACAGCTAAGTACATGACTGACTGTTAGCTGGTTTTATTCCTAAATATAAAGTTATACCCAAATAACTGTTTTGTTTTCATTGCTTAGCTATTAACTTATTATTAGATAAAAAAAGAATATAGTTAGGAAATTAAACCAGGTCTTTCGGCTTCTTCCTTTTTCCCTAAGTTTATTTTGAAAGTTTTTATTTTTTTTAATTTTTTTTTCAAACTTTACAATATTGTATTAGTTTTGCCAAATATCAAAATGAATCCACCACAGGTATACCCACGTTCCCCATCGTGAACCCTCCTCCCACCTCCCTCCCCTACCCTCCCTCTGGGTCGTCCCAGTGCACCAGCCCCAAGCATCCAGTATCGTGCATCAAACCTGAACTGGCGACTCGTTTCATACATGATATTATACATGTTTCAGTGCTGTTCTCCCAAATCTCCCCACCCTCTCCCTCTCCCACAGAGTCCATAAGACTGATCTATACATCGGTGTCTCTTTTGCTGTCTTGTATACAGGGTTATTGTTACCATCTTTCTAAATTCCATATATATGCATTAGTATACTGTATTGGTGTTTTTCTTTCTGGCTTACTTCACTCTGTATAATAGGTTCCAGTTTCATCCATCTCATTAGAACTGATTCAAATGTATTCTTTTTAATGGCTGAGTAATACTCCATTGTGTATATGTACCATAGCTTTCTTATCCATTCATCTGCTGATGGGCATCTAGGTTGCTTCCATGTCCTGGCTATTATAAACAGTGCTGCGATGAACGTTGGGGTACACGTGAAAGTTTTTAACCTATAGAAAAACTGAAAGAATAGTACAGTGAAGTACCCTATATTCTTCAGCTAGATTTAGTAATTACTAATATTTTCCCTTATTGTTCACTTAAGAAAGACTTCTTAAGTGAACAATGCAAAGAAACAGAGGAAAACAATAGAATGGGAAAGACTAGAGATCGATTCAAGAAAATTAGAGATACCAAGGGAACATTTCATGCAAAGATGGGTAAAAGGACAGAAATAATACACCTAACAGAAGCAGAAGATATTAATAAGAAGTGATAAGAATACACAGAACTACAGAAAAAAAAACTCTTAATGACCTGGAAACCACAATGGTGTGATCACTCACCTAGAGCCAGACATCCTAAAGTGTGAAATCAAGTGAGCCTTAGGAAGCATTATTATGAACAAATCTAGTGGAGGTGATGGAATTCCAGCTGAGCTATTTCAAATCTAAAAGATGATTCTGTTAAAGTGTTGTACTCAATATGCCAAAAAATTTGAAAAACACACCAATGGCCACAGGACTGGAAAAGGTCAGTTTTCATTCTAATCCCAAAGAAGGGCAATGACAAAGAATGTTCAAACTACTGCACAATTTGCACTCATTTCACATGCTAGCAAGATAATGCTCAAAATCCTTCAAGCAGACTTCAACAGTATGTGAACCAAGAACTTCCAGATATACAAGCTGGATTTAGAAAAGGCAGAGGAACCAGAGATCAAACTGCCAACATCTGTTGGATCATAGAAAAAAAATCAAGGGAATTCAGAAAAGCATCTATTTCTGCTTTATTGACTATGCCAAAGCCTTTGACTGTGTGGATCACAACAAACTGGAAAATTCTTAAAGAGATGGGAATACCAGACCACCTTACCTGCCTCCTGAGAAATCTGTATGCAGGTCAAGAAGCAACAGTTAGAACCAGACATTGAAAAATGGACTGGTTCCAAATTGGAAAAGGAGTACCTTAAGGCTGTATATAGAAAACTAACCAATCTGATCACATGGACCACAGCCTTGTCTAACTCAATGAAACTAAGAGCCATGCCATGTAGGGCCACCCAAGATGAATAGGTCATGGTGGAGAGTTCTGACAAAATGTGGTCCACTGGAGAAGGGAAGGGCAAACCACTTCAGTATTCTTGCCTTAGAGAACCCCATGAACTGTATGAAAAGGCAAAATGATAGGATACTGAAAGAGGAACTCCCCAGGTCGGTAGGTGCCCAATATGCTACTGGAGATCAGTGGAGAAATAACTCCAGAAAGAATGAAGGGATGGAGCCAAAGCAAAAACAATACTCAGTTGTGGATGTGACTGGTGATAGAAGCAAGGGCTGATGCTGTAAAGAGCAATATTGCACAGGAACCTGGAATGTCAGGTCCATGAATCAAGGCAAATTGGAAGTGGTCAAACAGGAGATGGCAAGAGTGAACGTCAACATTCTAGGAATCAGCAAACTAAAATGGACTGGAATGGGTGAAGTTAACTCAGATGACCATTATATCTACTACTGTGGGCAAGAATCCCTTAGAAGAAATGGACTAGCCATCATAGTCAACCAAAGAGTCCGAAATGCAGTACTTGGATGCAATCTCAAAAATGACAGAATGATCTCTGTTCATTTTCAAAGCAAACCATTCAGTATCATGGTAATCCAAGTTTATGCCTCGACCAGTAATTCTGAAGAAGCTGAAGCTGAAAATTTTTATGAAGACCTGCAAGACCTTCTAGAACTAACACCCCAAAAAGATGTCCTTTTCATTATAGGGGACTGGAATGCAAAAGTAAGAAGTCAAGAAACACCTGGAGTAACAGGCAAATTTGGCCTTGGAGTACAGAATGAAGCAGGGCAAAGGCACATAGAGTTTTGCCAAGAGAACCCACTGGTCATAGCAAACACCCTCTTCCAGCAACACAAGAGAAGACTCTACACATGGACATCACCAGATGGTAAATAGCAAAATCAGATTGATTACATTCTTTGCAGCCAACGATGGAGAAGCGCTATACAGTCAGCAAAAATAACACTGTGAGCTGACTATGGCTTGGATCATGAACTCCTTATTGCCAAATTCAGACATAAATTGAAGAAAGTAGGGAAAACCACTAGACCATTCAGGTATGACCTAAATCAAATCCCTTATGATTATACAGTGGAAATGAGAAATAGATTTAAGAGACTAGACCTGATAGACAGAGTGCCTGATGAACTATGGATGGAGATTCATGACATTGCACAGGAGACAGGGATCAAGACCATCCCCCAAAAATGCAAAAAAGCAAAATGGCTGTCTGAGGAGGCCTTACAAATAGCTGCGAAAAGAAGAGAAGTGAAAACCAAAGGAGAAAAGGAAAGATATACCCATTTGAATGCAAAGTTCCAGAGAATAACAAGGAGAAATAAGAAAGCCATCCTCAGTGATCAGTGCAAAGAAATAGAGGAAAACAACAGAATGGGAAAGATTAGAGATCTCTTCAAGAAAATTAGAGATACAAAGGGAACATTTCATGCAAAGATGGGCACAATAAAGGACAGAAATAGTATGAATTTAACAGAAGCAGAAGATATTAAGAAGAGGTAGCAAGAATACACAGAAGAACTATACAAAAAAGATCTTCATGACCCAGATAATCACGATGGTATGATCACTAACTTAGAGCCAGACATCCTGGAATGTGAAGTCAAGCGGGCCTTTGGAAACATCACTACAAACAAAACTAGTGGAGGTGATGGAATTCCAGTTGAGCTATTTCAAATCCTGAAAGATGATGCTGTGAAAGTGTTGCACTCAATATGCCAGCAAATTTGGAAAACTCAGCAGTGGCCACAGGACTGGAAAAGGTCAGTTTTCATTCCAATCCCCAAGAAAGGCAATGCCAAAGAATGCTCAAACTACCGCACAGTTGCACTCTTCTCACACACTAGTAAAGTAATGCTCAAAATTCTTCAAGCCAGGCTTCAGCAATACATGAACCGTGAATTTCCAGATGTTCAAGCTGGTTTTAGAAAAGGCAGAGGAACCAGAGATCAAATTGCCAATATCCACTGGATTATCAAAAAAGCAAGAGAGTTCCAGAAAACCATCTATTTCTGCTTTATTGACTATGCCAAAGCCTCTGACTGTGTGGATCACCACAAACCGTGGAAAATTCTGAAAGAGATAGGAAAACCCTGAAAGAGATAGGAAAACCAGACCACCTGACCTGCCTATTGAGAAATTTATTGCAGGTCAGGAAGCAACAGTTAGAACTGGACTTTGGACCATAGACTGCTTCCAAACAGGGAAAGGAATACGTCAAGGCTGTATATTGTCACCCTGCTTATTTAATTTATATGCAGAGTACAGCATGCAAAATGCTAGGCTGGATGAAGCACAAGCTGGAATCAAGATTGCCAGGAGAAATATCAATAACCACAGATATGCAGATGACACCACACTTATGGCAGAAAGCGAAGAACTAAAGAGCCTCTTGATGAAAGTGAAAGAGGAGAATGAAAAAGTTGGCTTAAAGTTCAACATTCAGAAAACTAAGATCATGGCATTGTATCCCATAACTTCATGGCAAATAGACTGGGAAATAGTGGAAACAGTGACAGACTGTATTTTGGGGGGCTCCAAAATCACTGCAGATGGAGACTGCAGTTATGAAGTTAAAAGACGTTTACTCCTTGGAAGAAAAGTTATGACCAACCTAGACAGCAAAATAAAAGCACAGACATTACTTTGCCAACAAAGGTCCATCCAGTCAAAGCTATGGTTTTTCCAGTAGTCATGTATGGATGTGAGAGTTGGACTATAAAGAAAGCTGAGTGCCGAAGAATTGACACTCTTGAACTGTAGTGTTGGAGAAGACTCTTGAGAGTCCCTTAGCCTGCAAGGAGATGCAACCAGTTCATCCTAAAGGAAATCAATCTCAAATATTCACAGGAATGACTGATATTGAAGCTGAAACTCCAATATTTTGGCCACCTGATGCAAAGAACTGACTCATCAAAAAGACCCTGAAGTTGGGAAAGATTGAAGGCGGTAGGAGAAGGAGATGCCAGAGGATGAGATGGTTGGATGGCATCACCAACTCAATGGACATGTGTTTGAGTAAATGCCAGGAGTTGATGATGGACAGGGAGGCCTCACATGCTGCAATCCGTGGGGTCGCAAAGAGTCAGACATGACTAAGCAACTGAACTGAACTGAACTGAAGGCTGTATATTGTCATCCTGGTTATTTAACTTATATGCAGGATACATCATGTGAAATGCCAGGCTGGATGAAGTATAAGCTGGAATCAAGACTGCAGGGAGAAATATCAATAACCTCAGTTATGCAGATGACATCTCCCTTATGGCAAAAAGCAAAGAGGAACTAAAGAGCCTCTTGATGAAGGTGAAAGAGGAGACTGAAAAAGCTGGCTTAAAACTGAACATTCAAAAAACAAAGATCATGGCATCCAGTCCCATCACTTCATGGCAAATAGATGGGAAAACAATGGAAACAGTGACAGACTTTATTTTCTTGGGCTCCAAAATCACTGCAGATTGTGATTGCAGCCATGAAATTAAAAGGTGTTTGCTCCTTGGAAGAAAAGCTATGACAAACTTAGACACATATTAAAAAAGAGACATCACTTTGCCAACAAAGGTTTGTCTAGTGAAAGCTATGATTTTTCCAGTAGTCATGATCAATGTGAGAGTTGGACCACAAAGAAAGCTGAGCACCAAAGAATTTATGCTTTTGAACTGTGGTGTTGGAGAAGACTCTTGAGAGTCCTTTGAATAGCATGGAGTTCAAACCAGTCAATCCGAAAGGAAATCTGTCCTGAAGACACATTGGAAGGAGTGATGCTAAAGCTGAAGCTCCAATACTTCGGCCACCTAATGCAAAGAGCCAACTCATTGGAAAAGACCCTGATGCTGGGAAAGATTGAAGGCAGGAGGAGAAGGGGATGACAGAGGATGAACTGATTGGATGTTATCACCGTTTCAATGGACATGAGTTTGAGCAAACTCAAGGAAATAGTGAAGGACAGGGAAGCTGGTGTGCTGCAGTCCATGGGGTCGCAAAGAGTCAGACATGACTGAGCAGCCAAACAACAACATTTTTCCCACTTTTGTTTTCTCTCTCTCTCTTGCTCTCTCTCTCTCTCTTTCTCTCTCTCTCTCTCTATATATATATATCTTGCTATATATCTCTCTTGTGTGTATATATATATATACACACACACACATACATATATATACATATACACACATATCCTTTTTCTGGCTGAGCCATTTGAAAATAAGTTGCTGACATCATTATTTCATTCAGAAATAACTCTGTATATGTCTCCTAACAAATAAGGATATTTTCCCACATAAATCATGATATTATTGTTACTATTATTATTGTACCCAAGAAATGCCATATTATTTTAATACTAATGCTTTGTATATAATTCCCATGATTGTGCCAAAACTATCTTTTATGATTTTTTGTCTTATTGAGAATCCAAGGAAGGTTATACATTACCTTTGGTTATGCATTTCTTAAAATATAGAACACTCTCTTTGTCATTTTTATTGGTTGGTTTTTATAAGACTGACACTTGTTTAACAGTCCTGGTGTATTGTCTGATAGAATGTCCCACATTTTGAATTTGTCATATTATTTCATTTTTGTAAGAATTGGTATGGGTGATGAGTATGATTCTTAATAAGTATTTTCAAACTTCACACATATAAACTGTTAAAAGAATTAATTTTATCCTGGAGAAAGAAAGTGAGGCCTAGAATCTTGTATCTTTAAGGATATCTTAAGGACATATCTTTAAGGACAAGTCATCAAGTTCTTCAAGAAATAGATTTTCTATTTGAAACAAATAGAAAACTTGTGCTAAACTCTCTGTTAGGGGCAAAAAATAAAAATATGTGTAAATTATGGTCCCTGCCTCCCTAGGCTCAAATGCAGGGCATGAGAAAAATACAAGGAACTGTAATTCAAGGCAGAGTCTGATAAGAGCAGGGGAAAACATCCCAAGAGAACAGAGGCAGGACAGATTAATTTCATCTGAAGGGACTTGTAAAAGTGTCATAAAGAGCTAGGATTTGAAGAGACTTAAACAATGGATATGTCTTTAAACACTTGAGCAGTGACTTGGAGGGGAGAAAGCCCATGAACTGAGGCTGGAGTCACAGTGGATGCGTGGTAGAGTGAGAAAAGAAAAAAAATGGAAAGTAGGCTGAAGAAGGGTTTGGGTAGATTTTGAATGTTTGGCTAAATCTGAATTTGATTCTATGCATATTCATTCTAAGTATATCTATTGATGTTTTATATTTGGATAGTGTGTGGTACATGATATAGTTAAATCTAATTTAGAAAGAAGCTGTGTTAGAGTGTGCTGATTGGGGCAGTAACTAAATTTATAGCAGCTGAGATGCTACTGCAGAATCCAGATAGGCAGTAACAAAGCCTCAAGATGCTAGAGAACCAAGAAGAGATGGCTGTTGATTGGATGTGGGGAGTAAGGGAGAAATCAGATGTGATTTCTCAAAAGGATTTCTTTACCTTTAGGTGCAGTAAGAATTAAAATGTCTAAAACGTGTGCGTGCATGCTAAGTTGCTAATCCCATGGACTATAGCCTGCCAGGCTCCTCGGTCCGTGGAATTCTCCAGGCAAGAGTACTGGAGTGGGTTGCCATTCCCTTCTCCAGAGGATCTTCCCAACCCAGGGAACAAGCCCTTGTTTCTTACATCTCCTGCATTGGCGGGCGGGTTCTTTACCACTGTGCTGTGTGCTGTAATTAGTTCACTCAGTCGTGTCTGACTCTTTGCAACTCCATGGACTGTAATAGGCCAGGCTCCTCTGTCCGTGGGGATTCTCCAGGCAAGTATACTGGAGGGGGTTGCATGCCCTCCTCCAGGGGATCTTCCCAACCCTAGGAATGAACCCAGGTCTCCCACATTGCAGGTGGATTCTTTACCATCTCAGCCACCAGGGAACCACCTAAAACATGTAGCCTATGGCTAAATCTAGACTCCAAAGCAAGCTCCCAGCCAGGTTTTCTGAACGCCATTGGAAATTAAGTCAGCACACTGCATCCTCTACCAAATGATGATTCAGGATTCTATGCAACAGTTCACCCAGAGACTTGACATAGTCAGCAAAGAGTAATGAGTGATAGGAAACAAATCAGGTTTCATTTAACAAGCTGAGAGACAAAGGTTAGACTTGGAGTCCCAAGCTCAATTATAGGACCAGGCAGATAAGTGAGTAAAATGGGTCAAAATAAGCAAAAACAACCATGCAAGCATATTGATAACCGACAACTGACCCTTAGCCGTGGTGTCCAGAAGACAGTTATGGGTGGTGGGGCAGAGAGCAAACCAGAGAAGACACACCCTCAGGGTGGAGCTGCCAGCAGGTGGAGTCACTCAACCTCCTTCACGTGCTGCCACTCAAGAATGTGCTCTTAGGGTTCTTGAAACAGTCAACTTGAAAAGAGGAGCTGGAAACGCAGTTGTAAATCACATTTGTAAATGTTGCAAATAATCTGTTTAGAAACAAAACAATAAACCAAAACACTGTCAAAGACAAACAGCACATGTGTGAAAGCACAATGCAGCCTCAGGTGGCAACGTCTGGGTTGGAGGCTAAATTATAATCAACAGGGTTTGAGGAAAGCCTCAAAAGAATTAAGAAGAAAGATGCTGGAAGGGCTAGAAAATATATCTGTATTGATTAATGAGCAGACAGCTGACCACAATACAACTGCTGGCAACTGGAATTCAAGTGGAAGTTTCTCCCTCACAGTGAATAATAAATATTACCTGTATTTTGCCTCAATTCTGAGCTCTACTTCTCTAATGGTCTAAGATTTTCCAATTCTACTAGGCATCCCATCTTGCACACATTTGATGGATTCATTATCTCGAGTACCAATCTAATGGAGCTGTCCCTTGGATTTGTTTGGTATTAACATTTTGTAAGAACACTAGTAGATAAATGATCAGACCTGAGCTGCTGTGGTTAAATCTGGGCATGCAGTGATGGGAAACTGTCTCTCTTAAGACTGTCCTTGGTGGATGAACCCAGAGCCTGTTATACAGAGAGAAGTCAGAAAGAGAAAAACAAATATCGTATATTAACGTATACATGGAATCTAGAAAAATGGTACTGATGAACCTCTTTGCAGGGGCAGAAATAGGGACAGATAGAGAACAGACATGTACACAGCGGAGGTGGGACTAATTGAGAGAGAGTATTGAAATATATGCATTACCATATGTAAAACAGCTAGCTGGTGGGAAGGTGCTGTGTAACACAGGAACCTCACCCTGGTGCTCTGTGACAACCTAGAGGGATGAGATGGGGGAGGTGGGAGGGAGGTTCAAGAAGGAGGGAGCATAAGGAGGGAACCCTAAGTCCACTTTCTTGAGTGGCAGCACGTGTTGTTGTGCTGTGCTCAGCTGACTCTTTGAGGCCTCATGGACTGAAGCCCATCAGGTTCCTCTGTCCATGGGATTTCCCAGGCAAGGATCTGGAATGGGTTGCCATTCCTTCTCCAGGGGATCTTCCTGACCTAGGTATCGAACCCTCGTCTCTCACATCTCCTGCATTGGCAGGTGGGTCCTTTATTACTGAGCCACCAGAGAAACCCCAAATAAGTACTTTTTAAAAGGCTGTCCCTGAGACCCATAGCTCCAGAGTTCTTGTATTCACACCAGTCCTCCTCTTGAAGTCAGAGTGTTCGTGGGCTTGTACTTCTGGGACCGATGCCTTTGGCAAGTGTTTCTATTCTTTGACAAGCTTAGTCCTCTTCTCTATTTTTTTTTTCATTTTAAAAAGATTCATGAATTGTTTTCCAACCTGATTTTTATTGTTTTTTCTCTATTAACAATAACCACTGTGGAAACTTGATGATTTCCTATTGAGTTTGGTTTTATTTTTCTAAGAAGCCATGAAAGGACATTTTGATTTTTGTTTTTAAAGTGATCATGTAAGCTGCTGTCAGGAATTATAGAGGGCCAGGAGTGGAAGCCAGGATACCAAGAGATTATTGCAGAAATTCAGGTTAAAGATGATGATGGCTTGGACAGAGTGGAAAAGTGAACATTGAAGAATGGATGGTGCCAAGATATGTTTCTGAGACTTGATAGGACTTGCTAATGGATTGGATTGAGGTAGTGGTGACAGAAAAGGAGAAATCAAGAAGACCTAGATTGTTGCTTAAGCAGCTGGGAGTGTTCAGCCATGTTAGATTTGAGACGCCCGTTTGAAATCCAAGTGGAGTGGCTGAGTAGGCAAATGGATACAAGAGTCTGGAGCAAGGAAAGGGATAATGCCAGAGCTGGAGATGCAGTTATGAGCAATGGTTATATAAAGTTTTTAAAACCATGAGCCTAAATGAGATGATCTAAAGAACACTCAGATAAGGAGAAAGGGACCCAGCACAAAAATCTGAGGATTCCAGTATTTAAAAGCTGAGTTGAAAAAGGGCCAGCTAGAGCCTGACCAGCTGTCACAGAAAACTCTGACTTTCCAACCACGACTTACAAAGATCTGCATGGTCTGAGTGCCCACTTCTCCACTTTTCTCTTACACTAGCTCTCCTTGCTGTTTTTTCATTTCTTCCTCAGGGGTTAACACCAGCTTTAAAATACTCTCCCTATTCTCTTCCCGTCTCAAGACTGAATCTCCTCAGAGCCTGGCCTAAAAATGCCAAGTCCTAAATGTGGCCTTTCCACACCACCCAATATGAAGTGGTCATCCATTCCCTCTAGCCATTATGCCATTTTAATTATAGAGGACGTGTCCAATCTTTGAACATTTGTCTTTTTGTCCATTTCTCACTACTGAGAGCTCCATGAGAACTGAGACCTTGTCTGTCTTGCTCATTGCTGTACCTGCAACACCTACAGCAGCTTCTGATACATACAAGACTCTCAGAGATGTGTGAATGAACAAACGTGTGGAGCAATTCTCTTTCTAGAAGTTCTACACACAATTATAGACACTACACTGGGTCTTTGTCCACACAACAAAGACAAGAAAACCAGCTATTAAGATGTATGGCATCCCATGAGGAAAATAAAAAATCATTTTCTAGCACAAACAAATTCATACTGCTTTGGATTCTGGTTTTTTAAATTAATTTTTATTGGAGTATAGTTGCTTTACAATGTCGTGTTAGTTTCTACTGTACAGAAAAATGAATCAGCTGTCTTTGTTTTACACGTTGTATCATATGGGGGGAAAATCTATGTAAGGAATTATCCAATGAAGAAAATCTTTGAAAATAAAAGCTGAACAAGATCAGACCCATTTTAGACTCTGGGTGCATGAAACAAAAACACACAGGAGTCACAAGGTGGTGCTGGTAGAAATGGGTGAGTAGGTGGTTGCAAGTTCCTTTCAGGACTGAACAAAATCTTTATTCTTTCAGTGTAGATGTTTAGTTAAAGGCTGTGGGCTGTTAGAGCTGGGAGAAACCATGGAGAACACCTGATCCAGCTTTACAGAGGAGGCCGGGGAGGAGTGGCCACCTGCCTAACTTTCCAGTTTTTGCGGACTCAAGCCTGGACCAGAAGGTAGGTCTTCTGAGCAACTCCCAACCCAGAGTTCTCTTCACTGGGCTAAGCTCTCTCCCCAGCTCTGACCTTACTTATCAAAAAAATCTTTTTTCAGAATTGGTAATCAGGGCAATTAAATTTTGGGTAGAAACACTCTCATGAATGTAAGTCACTGATCAGCACCCTAATCTTCCCTCTCCTTTGCCTTTTATTCCAATTAGCTCCTCTGTAGTCAGTCGTCTTCCAGGTTTTTCCTCTCCCTGTCAAAGTAACTCAAGGCTCAGCGTCATATTTCTCTGACTCCCAAGTATCCCCAAAGCTCTCATGGCTAACTGCACCCAAACTTATCTCCAGATCTGACCTTACCACTGAATTTAGACTTGTATATCCAGTATAGGCTTCCCCGGTGGCTCAGTAGTAAAGAACCTGTCTGCAACACAGGAGCAGAGAAGGCAATGGCACCCCACTCCAGTACTCTTGCCTGGAAAATCCCATGGATGGAGCCTGGTAGGCTGTAGTCCATGGGGTCACTAAGAGTCAGGCACGATTGAGTGACTTCACTTTCACTTTTCACTTTCATGTACTGGAGAAGGAAATGGCAACCCACTCCAGTGTTCTTGCCTGGGAAATCCCATGGACAGAGGAGCCTGGTGAGCTACAGTTCTTGGGGTTGCAAAGAGTCAGACATGAGTCAGCGACTAAAACAACAACAGCTTCCAATACCTACTTAACATTTCCACTTTTAATGTCTGTAGTGACATATACCTTTTCATTCCCAATATGGGTTATTTGGCATTTTCTATTTTTTTTTCTTCAGGATAACTTGCTAGAAATTTGTCTGTTTTGTTCATCTTTTCAAAGACTCAATGGCTTTGATGACCCTCTACTGCATTCTATTTCTGCTCTTATCTCCTTAATCCTGTTCTTGTATAGTTTCTTTAACAGGACACCTAACTCATTATAACCTTTTCCTTGAAGCCTTTCTCTGCATCATTGTAGGTTCTGATATTGTTAGCTCTTAGTATTTTTAAGTTTCTATCATTTCTATTTTCTCATTAAGTCTTCTCAGTGCACTGAATTTTTAGCTTTATCCAGAACCTCTATTTATAATAATGCTTTTGTTTTAATGACATCTGTTTTGCTGTATTATCACACTAGCTTTCTTTTAGTATTTTCCTGATTACGTTTTCTCCTTTTATTCTAACTTTTCCATGTCCTTATGTTTTGTTTAGTATCATGTATTTTAATCCAATTTGATTATCTTTTTACTAGTGAGTTTATCTCATCTTACCTTTTATCTCCATATCATACTGTTTGGTTCTCTACTTGGTCTTTTTTTGGCCTTTCACTTTTAACTGATATCTCCATCTTTCATCTAATAAGATGAGAACTTTAATATAGCCCCATATTCTCTAGTCTCCTCCCATTCCAACTGTGTTGATACTGTAAAGAATTTCAGTTCTAAATTGTTATGAATATACTTGAAATTTAATGTTTTTCTTTACCTTTGTTTTTTAATTTTTTAAGTTATCAATAAGCTATCACGTTTCCTCTCAAATCTCAAGCATCTCCTGGATTTGTTTCTCTTTTTAGTATTTTCTTCAAAAGTGTTTTTAATTTGCATCTTTGGGTGGAAAAATCTTCTGAAGCTTTGAAAGTCTGAGAGCATGTTTATTATGTCCTCACATTAGAATAACTATCAAGTTACTCTAGTTATAACTCAGGTTATCAAATTCTAGTTTCAAATTTCATTTTCAATTTCATATTCTTGAGCTGGGAACAGTAATCTCCAAACACAATTAATTAAACTATGCTAACTCCAGTACTTTGACCACCTCATGCGAAGAATTGACTCATTGGAAAAGACTCTGATGCTGGGAGGGATTGGGGGCAGGAGGAGAAGGGGAGGACAGAGGATGAGATGGCTGGATGGCATCACTGACTCGATGGACATGAGTCTGAGTGGACTCCAGGAGTTGGTGATGGACAGCGAGGCCTGGCATGCTGCGATTCATGGGGTTGCAAAGAGTCGGACACGACTGAGTGACTGAACTGAACTGAACATCCTAAAATCAAAACCTTACGGTGATTAAGCTTTGTAGAATATTTAAGTAAAAAAAAAGTCTACTTTTTGTTTCAGAAATGTATATATGTAGGTAGAAAATATCTGAAAACCTATTCTTCAAAAATATGGAGTGGTTTTCACTAGATGGAGACACTAAAGTAGTTTCTTATTTCTTTTTGCTTTTCTGTACTTACTGTATGCAGGAGATGTAAGAGACGCATGTTTGATCCTTGGGTCAGGAGCACCCCCTGGAGGAGGGCAAGGAAACTCCAGTATTCTTGCCTGGAGAACTCCATGGACAGAGGAGCCTGGTAGACTATGGGCCATGGAGTCACAAGGAGTCAGACACGACTAACGTGACTTAGCATGCATGCATGCATCATGAAACTATTTACTCTTAGTTTCTCCATGCAATTTGTTTTATAATTTGAAATTTATAAATCAAGAGGTTCTATGATCAGTCGATCCTTTGCAGGTATCACTCTTTCAATCCACACCCCTTACAACTCCCTGGAGGACACATCATATTATCTTTATGTCCTTTCAGTGATTACTCAGCGCTCAACGAATATAAAGTACAGATGCATCACATCAAGATGCCAAAAGAATGCATCTCTAGGATAAAATGTGACTGTCTTCTATCTGATATATTTAAATTAATCACCACAACAATGGGATTCTTTAAATTAGAACCAAATGATTAAAATAGATAACTTTCTTTTCAGAAGAAGTCTTTCTTTAAATAAAGTCTTTTCTTTTAATCCTAACATATAAAAACAGACAAAAATAGTCATTCTAGTGGGTGTGGGGGGAGGAAGGTGATCCTGTCCACTTAGCCTTCTTCCTTGTCCTTCATAGGTTGCTGCACAGTTTGAAAATTACAGTTCAAATTCAAATGACCCTACGCACCATGTCAGAGCTAGAAGAGAAAGCAAAAACACACTCAATTTAACGTTTATTTATTTAGCTATTTTTTGCAACTATAAATTACAATCACTAGTACACCTGTAATTCTTTACAGTGTGTTCAACTAAAGAATAAGCAAACACAGCATAGGTCAGTTTAAAAAGAAATCACAGTACTTCTTAGTATAATCTGCAAAAGAGGGAAAAAGTCTTGGACCCGCTGCTTGGAAATAAATATCAAGTAACCGTAAAAATATTCAGCCATTTTCCAGGTCTTCAGGGAGGTTCATGGATGGTCCCAGGCAGAACATTAGAGTTCCTCTTTGAAATAGCCCAGCTTTGCCAATGACATCTCTTTTCTCAACTGCATAACTTCCCAAAACATTTGGTCAACTACACAAACAG
Organism: Bos mutus; assembly: GCF_027580195.1. Taxonomy (NCBI): domain Eukaryota; kingdom Metazoa; phylum Chordata; class Mammalia; order Artiodactyla; family Bovidae; genus Bos; species Bos mutus. Next base: position 28,721,088 of record NC_091621.1, on the reverse strand, counting down.
AAAAGAGGGACACATAAATCATAAAATATCATCTTAATTATTTTTTGTTTCAATGAAAATTTAGGATTAGTTGAAATGCCAACTGGACACTTCTAATGATGTACCTAATGCTTAACATCCTATCACTGTTTCACACTAACTTTTCCATGTACTTCTGAGCATTCCAGTTTTATTAATGAATATATTTACTGCTTTTTCCATCACAATTTGTTAGATATTATCAATGACTACCATGGTAGACATTTCAGTGTCCTGTGTAACTGGCAATGTTGCTGCCTTCTTGAGTAACTATTCTCAATGCTCAATTGTGCAAGAGTTATCATCTCACTTATGGATCTTCTTGCTTAGTTTGCTATATCTTGGCCATTTTTCACTTTTCATTACAACTAACACAGTAAATAGGAAAAAAGGAAAACACGAGACAGTCCAGAGAACTTTAGTAACATTCTTTGTAATGACAAGGAAAGATTCTGTGTACAGCTCACTTAGAAATAAAAATAAATTCAGAGGATAAGCTGTAAATTTCTATTATCTCTGCTTCTGTAAGTCCCCTCTATTAAGTGGGGAAAAGTTGGCTCTGTTTTAGATTATAAAAGGTCTCCCTCTGACATATTATCAGATTAGACTGATTCAGATCAGTGGTTCTTAACCAGGGAGATTCTGCCCCCCAGTGTGCATATGGCAACGTCTGGAAATGTTTTTCATTATTCGTGTCTAGTGAGTAAAGCCCAGGGATGCTACTAAAACATCGTACAATGCACAGGACAGCCTCTCTCAATAAAGAATTATCCAGCTTAAAAGAGTAATAGTACCAAGACTGAGAAACCCTGCTTTACATTTAGCTGCCTTAAATCCTTTTCAGCACAAGGCACAGATAATAAACAGAATGTAAAATCAATAATAATTTACTACAAACCCACTCAGTATATAATGTGTACCAAATACTGTGAAATGAAAGGGTAAGAGAAGCCAGAGAAGACATCACTTTCATAACTGTCAATCCCTACCACTTATGACCCTTTCTTCCCATAAAGTAGAGTACTTTTCATTTGTCCCTACAAAAACTCTTTTTTAACCAGGAGAAAAAATATGCTTGACAATTTGGCACAAATCATCTGTTCTTAAGCTTAAATAGTATTACCTACCACCAGATATTAAAAAAGATTTCCATTTTATTAAAGTCAGAAAAAGTCAGTTCAGTCACTCAGTTGTGTCCAACTCTCTGCGAGCCCATGGACTGGAGCACGCCAGGATTCCCTGTCCATCACCAACTCCCGGAGCTTGCTCAGACTCATGTCCATTGAATCAGTGATGCCATCCAACCAGCTCATCCTCTGTCGTCCCCTTCTCCTCCTGCCTTCAATCTTGCCCAGCATCAGGGTCTTCTAATGAGTCAGTTCTTCACATCAGGTGGCCAAAGTATTGGAGTTTCAGCTTCAACATCAGTCCTTCCAATGAATATTCAGGACTGATTTCCTTTAGGATTGACTGCTTGGATCTCCTTGCAGTCCAAGGGACTCTTAAGAGTCTTCTCCAACACCACAGTTCAAAAGCATCAATTCTTCAGCACTCAGCTTTTTTTTTTTTATTTTATTTTTAAACTTTACAATACTGTATTGGTTTTGCCAAATATCGAAATGAATCCGCCACAGGTATACATGTGTTCCCCATCCTGAACCCTCCTCCCTCCTCCCTCCCCATACCATCCCTCTGGGTCATCCCAGTGCACCAGCCCCAAGCATCCAGTATCGTGCATCGAACCTGGACTGGCGACTCATTCCATATATGATATTATACGTATTTCAACACCATTCTCCCAAATCATCCCACCCTCTCCCTCTCCCACAGAGTCCAAAAGACTGTTCTATACATCTGTGTCTCTTTTGCTGTCTCGTACACAGGGTTATTGTTACCATCTTTCTAAATTCCATATATATGCGTTAGTATACTGTATTGGTGTTTTTCTTTCTGGCTTACTTCACTCTGTATAATAGGCTCCAGTTTCATCCACCTCATTAGAACTGATTCAAATGTATTCTTTTTAATGGCTGAGTAATACTCCATTGTGTATATGTACCACAGCTTTCTTATCCATTCATCTGCTGATGGACATCTAGGTTGCTTCCATGTCCTGGCTATTATAAACAGTGCTGCGATGAACATTGGGGTACACGTGTCTCTTTCAATTCTGGTTTCCTTAGTATGTATGCCCAGCAGTGGGACTGCTGGATCATAAGGCAGTTCTATTTCCAGTTTTTTAAGGAATCTCCACACTGTTCTCCATAGTGGCTGTACTAGTTTGCATTCCCACCAACAGTGTAAGAGGGTTCCCTTTTCTCCACACCCTCTCCAGCATTTATTGCTTGTAGACTTTTGGATCACAGCCATTCTGACTGGCGTGAAATGGTACCTCATAGTGGTTTTGATTTGCATTTCTCTGATAATGAATGATGTTGAGCATCTTTTCATGTGTTTGTTAGCCATCTGTATGTCTTCTTTGGAGAAATGTCTATTTAGTTCTTTGATTAAAGACAATCTCTTTAACAAGTGGTGCTGGGAAAACTGGTCAACTACTTGTAAAAGAATGAAACTAGACCACTTTCTAACACCATACACAAAAATAAACTCAAAATGGATTAAAGATCTAAATGTATGACCAGAAACTATAAAACTCCTAGAGGAGAACATAGGCAAAACACTCTCTGACATACATCACAGCAGGATCCTCTATGACCCATCTCCCAGAATACTGGAAATAAAAGCAAAAATAAACAAATGGGACCTAATTAAACTTAAAAGCTTCTGCACAACAAAGGAAACTATAAGCAAGGTGAAAATACAGCCTTCAGAATGGGAGAAAATAATAGCAAATGAAGCAACTGACAAACAACTAATCTCAAAAATTTTTAAGCAACTTCTACAGCTCAATTCCAGAAAAATAAATGACCCAAACTCAGCTTTCTTTATACTCCAACCCTCACATCCATACATTAACTACTGGAAAAACCATAGCTTTGACTAGATGGACCTTTGTCAGCAAAGTAATGTCTCTGCTTTTTAATATGCTGTCATAGCTTTGTCGGAGAAGGCAATGGCACCCCACTCCAGTACTCTTGCCTGGAAAATCCCATGGATGGAGGAGCCTGGTAGGCTGCAGTTCATGGGGTCACTAAGAGTCGGACACGACTGAGCAACTTCACTTCCACTTTTCACTTTCATGCATTGGAAAAGGAAATGACAACCCACTCCAGTGTTCTTGCCTGGAGAATCCCAGGAACAGCGGAGCCTGGTGGGCTGCCGTCTATGGGGTCACACAGAGTCGGACACGACTGAAGCGACTTAGCAGCAAGCTTGGTCATAGCTTTTCTTCCAAGGAGCAAGCGCCTTTTAAATTCATGGCTGCAGTCACCATCCGGAGTGATTTTGGAGCCCCCAAAAATAAAGTCTGTCACTGTTTCCATTGTTTCCCCATCTATATGCCATGAAGTGATGGGACTGGATGCCATGATCTTAGTTTTTTGAATGTTGAATTTTAAGCCAAATTTTTCACTCTCCTCTTTCACCTTCAACAAGAGGCTCTTTAGTTCTTTGCTTTCTGCCATAAGGGTGGTATCATCTGCGTGTCTGAGGTTTATTGATATTTCTCCCGGCAGTCTTGACTCCAGCTTGATTCCAGCTTGTGCTTCTTCCAGCCCAGCATTTCTCATGATGTACTCTGCATGTAAGTTAAATAAGCAGGGTGACCATACACAGCTTTGATGTACGCCTTTTCCAATTTGGAAGCAAGTCTGTTGTTCCACATCCAGTTCTAACTGTTGCTTCTTGACCTGCATACAGATTTCTCAGGAGGCAGTTAAGATGGTCTGGTATTCCCATCTCATGAAGAATTTTCCACAGTTTGTTGTGATTCACACAGTCAAAGATTTTGGCATAGTCAATAAAGCAGAAGTAGCTGTTTTTCTCGAACTCTCTTGGTTTCTCGATGATCCAGCGGATGCTGGCAATTTGATCTCTGGTTCCTCTGCCTTTTCTAAATACAGCTGGAACATCTGGAAGTTCATGGTTCATGCACTGTTGAAGCCTAGCTTGGAGAATTTTGTTAGCATGTGAGATGAGTGCAATTGTGTGGTAGTTTGAGCATTCTTTGGCATTGCCTTTCTTTGGGATTGGAATGAAGACTGACCTTTTCCAGTCCTGTGGCCACTGCTGAGTTTTCCAAATTTGCTGGAATATTGAGTGCGGCACTTTAATAGCATCATTTTAAAGGATCTGAAATTCCTTAGAATTCCATCACTTCCACTAGCTTTGTTCGTAGTGACGCTTCCCTAAGGCCCACTTGACTTCGCATTTTTATCAGTCATAAAAAGTACTGTACAGTTTAAAGACTGCTTGTATGCTCTGCAGCCTTTTTAAATTCAATATTGATTAGAGACAGATTTCACCCCTATTCTTTTAGGCATTAAAACCTAATTACCAAAAAAAAACACAAAAAAACCCTAATTACATGGGATTATAAACAAATGACTGTTTTATATACCAGAGTTTGAAAATGCTAAACTTAAGTTTTTACCAACACAACTAATTCTTCCAAAGGGTTAACATTCACTGGTTTACATTACTAAAACACAGTAGGCTTTTACCAGTTTTTCAGTATAAGAAAATTTTCAGGGTCTAGAAAAAGATAAACAAGAAAATTCTCCACAACTTCAAATACAAAATTGGCATGGACTTGTCCCTAGCTCAGTATCTGCTATTTCTGTTTTAAAACAACCATATGTATTAAAAATATATATATTTTGGAGCTGTCAGGTCATGTTAGTTTCTATGGCTGGTATTTAAGACATCCGACTATAAAACCATAACTGATCATGAAAGACTACAATTAAAAATGCTGCCACCCTGGCACTAGGTTAGCTCTCTGGATATATCATCTACACGTTTCTGTTGATTTAGAAGACAGTGATCTTTACTCCATTCGGAATTACCCTCACAACTACTTTATTAACTCACACGTGAAAGGAGAAAATACAGAAAAAGCTTAGTGCCTTGTGGGCTCCACTAATTAAAATAAGCCTGATCACATTTAGAGCTTGTTCAGTTTTCTTTTTTTTTTTTATTTTTAAACTTTACAATATTGTATTAGTTTTGCCAAATATCTAAATGAATCCGCCACAGGTATACATGTGTTCCCCATCCTGAACCCTCCTCCCTCCCCATACCATCCCTCTGGGTCGTCCCAGTGCACCAGCCCCAAGCATCCAGTACCGTGCATCGAACCTGGACTGGCATCTCGTTTCATACATGATAGTATACACGTTTCAATGCCATTCTCCCAAATCTTCCCACCCTCTCCCTCTCCCACAGAGTCCATAAGACTGTTCTATACATCAGTGTCTCTTTTGCTGTCTCGTATACAGGGTTATTGTTACCATCTTTCTAAATTCCATATATATGTGTTAGTATACTGTATTGGTGTTTTTCTTTCTGGCTTACTTCACTCAGTTTTCTTAAGGAGTATTTTCAACGGGCTTTATGCTCCTCTCACATTTACCATCTGGTTTATCATATATTCCTTAAACGTTAAAACTGATCCTGCTTCAAACTCAAGATTAGAGTAAAATGTGGCAAATCTAAGGATTAAATACAACATGTTTTAAAAGATGCTTTTGTTCCCAAATTCTTCACACATTAGACCTATAAAAGAGATTCAATATACATGTACCAATAATGTTTATTTGAGCATTACTATTATGTCCTATACTTTTTACTTAACTTTCATGCAAATATTTTATAATGAATTGACACTCACCATCTTGCTGTTTCACAAGTCCCTGCTGAATGTACCGAATGTATGTGAAAAAGTTACAGACAGAAGTGATCTGGGCCAAAAAGAAAAGAATGTTAAACAGTCAAATGTTTCATGTCAAAGAGAGCTTTATTAAAATTCACAGTTACATTACTTACCCTGTATCTGCAAAAAGGAGAAATGTAGTAGTAGTTGCTTGAGTCCCCTAGTTTAATTCTGTGTTTACAGGACTTGCTCTGACCTGTGAGAGCACATTTTCTGTAAAATAAGGATAAATTTTAGTTTTAAAAAATTAAAAGCATTTTGCCTTTACCTTCTGAACAAGTTACACACTTATTCAGACAACAAATATTTGACAACCTACCCTTTATCAGGCACTCTGTGAAGATGACATAGACAAAAGCCCTACCCTCTAGGGTTTACATTCTAGTAGAAATTTATAGCATAGCATTCAGGATGGTTCTAGAAATAAAAGCTAGATGTTTTAATATATGTCCTTGCTCAGTCACTTCAGTCGTGTCCAACTCTCTGCGACCCCATGGACCATGGCCCGCCAGGATCCCCTGTCCATGGGATTCTCCAGGCAAGAATACTGCAGTGGGTTGCCATTTCCTTCTTCAGTGATAAAGTATGAAGTAAGTGAAATGAAGTCGCTCAGTCATATCCGACTCTTTGAGACCCCTTGGACTGTAGCCTACCAGCTCCTCTATCCATGGGATTTTCCAGGCAAGAGTATTGGAGTGGGTTGCCTTTTCGTTCTCTAATATATGTCCTAACCAGGAACAAAGTTACAAATAAGTAATCAGCTGCAGGGCAGGTCACAGCTTTCCACCGGGACTTCAACTGCAGCCATGAAATTAAAAGACGCTTACTCCTTAGAAGGAAAGTTATGACCAACCTAGATAGCATATTCAAAAGCAGAGACATTATTTTGCCAACAAAGGTTTGTCTAGTCAAGGCTACGGTTTTTCCTGTGGTCATGTATGGATGTGAGAGTTGGACTGTGAAGAAGGCTGAGCGCCAAAGAATTGATGCTTTTGAACTGTGGTGTTGGAGAAGACTCTTGAGAGTCCCTTGGACTGCAAGGAGATCCAACCAGTCCATTCTGAAGGAGATCAGCCCTGGGATTTCTTTGGAAAGAATGATGCTAAAGCTGAAACTCCAGTACTTTGGCCACGTCATGCGAAGAGCTGACTCATTGGAAAAGACTCTGATGCTGGGAGGGATTGGGGGCAGGAGGAGAAGGGGACGACAGAGGATGAAATGGCTGGATGGCATCACTGACTCAATGGATGTGAGTCTGAGTGAACTCCAGGAGTTGGTGATGGACAGGGAGGCCTGGCGTGCTGCGATTCATGGGGTCGCAAAGAGTCGGACACGACTGAGTGACTGATCTGATCTCAACTTCTGTTTTAGTTGAAAAAAACTTAAAAGTAACTGTTCAAGTCTCAAAACATGCTACTGATACCCTGCAGGACAACAGTTTCCAGATGGGATACTTTTTGGTGTGTTGGGTTGGTGTATATGCATTTAACATGGCACCTAGGCCTGAGAAATACAAAGGAATAAGATATCTTACAAATACATTGCATCTTAACAATTACAATTACACAAAGAGTACATACTACATTTAGACATACAGACCTTCTTCTTCGCATACTATAACATGTATGAGGGTTTTCAGGCTACAATAGGGTGAAAGCCTCTTGAGAGCAGGGAATGTACTGTATTCATCTTTAAATGCCTGACAATAAGTATCCACCTGGCAGAGAGCAGACATTCAGTGGTTGCTGGTTAAGTGAAGGCCACCTGTCACTCTACGTGCTCAACAAGATCAGGTTGGACTCACAGAAGCCCAGCTGTCACCCTGCTAAATTAGAAGCTTGACTAAAGACAGCTACCACTTCTTGTCAATGCAAACTTAGTGTAGCTCTAAAGTAAAATAAAGTGGCCAATAGCATTTTATAGGACATTATAAGTCATAAAGAAAAATGTATTAACTAGACGTTGAATTTTCAGCTATACTTACGAGAAATATGAAATGAATGTGGCTCCATATTAAGCAAACACACAACAAATGGTTACTTAAAAAAGAATAATTCTGGCAATTCGAATCACAGAAGAATTCTTACCTTTTCAAAGAGATTTCACCTCACTGTTCCTTTATTAGAAAATGCCTTTAATGATCTATAATAATATTTAAAAGCACTACTACTAGCTTGAGGATGGACAATCAAGAAATTTAAGGCACAAGTGTTAAAAGTCCTTAGAACTATACTATTTTAAGCATAATTTACACAAGAGAAAAAAGTAACCATCAAACTGATAAAAATCACCTTTACACCGCTCTTCTGGAAGCAGACATATATCTGTTTGTCCACTATTTTTCTAACTTGCAAATGACTCAGGTAAAATGGTTTTAAGTATCAACTTTTAAAATAATAAAGTGTTTAAGTTATCTCATTTCTGAAGCTAATATATTTTTATTTGAGCTAGAATTCAATGCTAAGTCTTCTGACCTCTAATTCCGATTAAAAAAAAAAAAACAAAAAAACATATCTCAGTATCTCAATAGCTCTAGTCCCAAGATTTCAAATCCCTGCTTGCCATTTTCACTCAAGAATGTCAACGTGTCTAAGTCTGCATCTATCATCTTGTAAACCAGAGCCCTATTAACTTCCAAAAGTTCACATCACCCATCCAGTCACCTCTAACTCCTTTCTTTACACATCTTTCCTCCCCGTACACTCATCATCCACTGAACGCAGTTACCTCTTCTTCAGTCTTTGTTATCCAAATTCCATCCACACTTCCAAAACCCAGATCAAACCAAAGCCCCTCTAATAACAGTTCTGATCACCACCAGTGGAATGACTTTGCCTTCCACAAAATTCCCAGAGCACTATGCCATTCACTTAGTGACTGTCTTGACAATCTCATCCACAAGAGCCTTAGCCGGGGCCATACTTCACGTTTCATTCAAAAAAAAAAGACAACATTTTCCTTTGGTTTTCTCCACACAATATGCACTGCAAACATCTTGGCTTCTGGCCCCATTTCCACAAGCACAACAATACCCTTAATTGTTCCCTAAATAGCTCAGTTGGTAAAGAATCCACCTGCAATGCAGAAGACCCCCTTTGATTCCTGGGTTGGGAAGATCCACGGGAGAAGGGACAGGCTACCCACTCCAGAATTCTTGGCTTCCCTTCTGGCTCATCTGGTAAAGAATCCACCTGCAATGCAGACCTGGATTTGATCCCTGGGTTGGAAAGATCCCCTGGAGAAGGGAAAGGCTACCCACTAGAGTATCCTGGCCTGGAGAATTCCATGGGGTCACAAACAGGTGGACATGATTGAGTGACTTTCACTTTCATTCAGTATAATTATTTTACTAAAATATTGTAAAAATCTACTGTAACTGAGACTTCATTTGATGATACTGCACATTTAATATGTGGGATAGATACAATGCAACCATAAATTTAAAATCCTACAATAAAAACTGCTAAAAACTGCTATCATTAACGATAGGAGTTTGTTGATGAGTAGAATTTAGGAATGTAAATCTCTTCCCCAAAATTCAGAGGCCACCATACTACAAGTGTGGCTGCTGCTGCTAAGTCGCTTCAGTCGTGTCCAACTCTTCGCGACCTCATGGACTGCAGCCCACCAGGCTCCTCTGTCCATGGGATTTTCCAGGCAAGAGTGGGTTGCATGGGAGTGTAAAACAGGACACAACTCTAGGTAGACAGACTTGCGGCTCACGAACAAACACAGGACTAAAAAAATAAGTTACCCAAATACCAGCACTGACTGATCCTGCTGAGAGTGCAATGTGCATAACAGGAAACAGGAAGAACGACACAACTCCCACAACTGGTTTTAACAGACCTAGCAGTTAATCTCAACCAGCTGTTTCCTCTTTTGCCTTCAAATAGCCTGCCTGACAGGATTCAACTGTTGCTAGCTAGGAGCTCTCTTGGGCCTCCTAGTGGTAAAGAACCTGCAGGAGACATAAGAGATGTGGGTTCGATCCCTGGGTGGGGAAGATCCTCTGGATGAGGGTATGACAACACACTCCAGTATTCTTGCCTGGAGAATCTCATGGACAGAGGAGCCTGGCAGGCTATATGGTCCATGGGGTGGCAGAGACTGGGACACAACTGAGTGACTTAGCATGCACGCACATGAGCTCTCCTAGGCTCTTCAGTCCCCTTATACTGATCTAGTTTTTAACCAACTAAGCAGCTTCCCCTAAATCTTTCAAAGTCACCTTTTAAACAGCTGTCCCAAAGGTTTTGGGTACTGCTGGTTTCAATCTTTTTCTCCCATAACTGGTTGGAAAAAGGCTTGTTCTGCTATGAAATGTGGTCACCCGTGAAGGTACACAACTGTCAAATATTTCTTACACATGAAGACAGAAACGTTTCTTTACCAAAGTGAGAAAGCTTTACAATGAGACTACTGAAGAAAAGTACTAGCCAAGTCTTTTGGTACCCTGTTTTCATGCTTGGTAAGACCCGGTCTAATTCACTGTCTTTTCAAATTATTTTTGAAGCAAATTTCAAGAAGAAATATTTTATACAAAAAGCCCAGAACATGAAAAGTACAACAACAACAAAAAATCTGCTTATGACCCATTAAAGAGATTTCATAATCAGGTAATAGATTACAATATGTGGTTTACAAAAAAAGTTTCTGACACCTGATCTACCTGGATCCCACGTACAGGTCTGTAATTAAAGAGCTCTCCACTGACGATACATCTGAAATCCCCACACTGCCTGCGGGTTGGTCTCTGGGCTGCACAGACTCTAAACAGAAAACTGACGAGAGATTTAACCATATTTAAAACCAGAAAAAATTAGAATAACTACAACACATAAATTTTTAAAACTCAGTATTCTTCCACAAGACATGATTGTGAAAACATACTTTGGTCCTCCGCATTCAACTGCAGATGCTTTCACGAATCGAACAGGTTGTAATCCCACTGGTTCAATGCTTAAAGTGTTGTTCTCCACAGCCTCCAGAACAGCTGAAGCCAACTTCACAGAACACAGAAAAATATTAGATGCTGACAGGAAAATGTAAAAATTCTAGTTCACAGTAAACTGATGTTTAAAAATTATTTTTCCCCAAGTTCCCCTAGATTTGCCTTAGCTAATGAAAAAGAAAGAAACCACACAAGCTTGGTTTGAATTCTTTTATAACTCTGATATTGTTATGAAAAGTGATTCAGTTACAGCTAAATAACTTTTCTCATTTTCTGGAAGGAAATTAAAGACATTAATTCCAGATCACCCCTTATCACATCCACTATTAAAGTCACTTCAAAATTAATATCTTAATGCTTGATTTTACTAAATTTATGCATTATTTTTTAATACTGGTCATCATATTAGAGCAATATATATTAAACAGAACTATATATTTAATGATCACATAAATACACCAATTGTATTTATGTGCACAAGAGTATACAAAAGAATTAATGAATTATCAAATATTAAATGCCCAGATGGAGATGGTAGTAACTGATAAACAATTGATGAAATGGGCAAACTACTTTATTCTGGCAAGATTACTTATACGTAGCAATCTACCTAAAATTAGGGCCAGAGCCATAATGACTAACAGCTATATATCAAAAGCATTTTATTCTTCCTCTTCTCCTTACAAGTAGTGTTGTAATTAAATTCTCTGAAGACTCGTAGGATTAACTTTCTTAAAACACTTATTGACTGGATATTTGTAGACAAACCTTCCACATGTAAGAACAAATAAAAGTTATGACCTTACATTTGCATAGTGTTTTAAGGTTTTCTGTCTACTTCAAAGTGTCAAAGTGTTAGTCACACAGTCATGCCCGACTCTTTGAAGCTCCATGGACTGTAGCCCACCAGGCTCCTCTGTCCATGGAGTTCTCCAGGCAAGAATACTGGAGTGCGTAGCCTTCCCTTTTCTAAGGGATCTTCCCAACCCAGGGATAGAACCTGGGTCTCCTGCATTGCAGGCAGATGCTTTACCGTCTGAGCCACCAGGGAGGTTTTTCTATCTACTTAATTGACTTCGTTTTGTCTTAACAACCCTGAGACACAGGCAAGGAAGGCATTTTTTCCCCCATTTTAACGATGAAGGAACTAAACAGGAGTTTTAAAATCACATATGGATAAACCAAACAAACAGCTTGAAGTATACAGAAATTCCTTTACACTGACTCTTGGACTAAAAGTTAAGAAATAAGCCCTACCCCCTTAACATACTTAATACTTCACTCCAGTGCAAAACACACTGCAGTGTGAGTGATCCTCTGCTCAAATAAGGAAGGAGGCTCAGTAAGTGAATGCCAAGAAATTATTATGATCCTAATATGGAATGGAGAAAATGGTAAAACATGACATTTTATAAATTATCTGTGTAAGAGATAGTAAAATATGTAACATGTCTAAGTAAAAGGTATAGGAACAACTCTAATGCATTTCTATTAAAGTTTTTTTTAAAATTACCTCACTTTTTGAGAAGGTTAAACAAGGAAAGATATCTTCCTGATAGATTTTGTCTAAGAAAGGACAGGTTCTGTCCATTGTGGGCTCATCCTTCCAAGATCTGAATTCATTATACAGGGATAAGTCAGCCTGACAAAAGAAAACATAAAATAACTTTTTAAAAAGTACAAACAAAAAATCACTTTATAAAACCAAAACCTAATTAATATATTACCAAAAAACAAATACTCTTTATTTAAAATAACAATTGAACCATTCTTGATTAGTTATAATACAGGATAGCAATTTTTTAATTGAAGTATAGCTGATTTACAATATTGTTTGTTTCGGGTGTATAGCAAAGTGATTCAATTAAACATTTTTTTTCAAATTCTTTCCATTATAGATTATTATAAGGTATTGAATATAGTTCCCTGTTGTTGTTTTAGCTGCTAAGTCATGTCCAACCCTTTAGTAACCCCCTGGAGTGTAGCTCGCCAGGTTCCTCTGTCCATGAGATTTTCCCAGGCAAGAATACTGGAGTGGATTGCCATTTCCTTCTCCAGGCGATCTTCCCCACCCAGGGATTGAACCTGCCTCTCCTGCACTGGCAGGCAAGATATTCCCCACTGAGCCACCAGAGAAGCCCATGGTTCCCTGTACTATACAGTAAATTCTTGGCTTATTTTATATACAGTGGTGTATATCTGTTAATCTCATCCTTCTAACTTATCCCTCTCTCAGCCTTTCTCTTTGGCAACCATAAGATCCCTTCTATGTCTGTAAGTCTGTTTCTGTTTTGTAAATAAATTCATTTGTACCTTTTTTAGGATTTCACATATAAGTGATCATATTTGTGTTTTTCTTTCTGACATCTTCAGTGAGTATGATACTCTCTAGGTCCATTTATGTTGCTACAAATGGCAATATTTCATTCTTTTTAAAAAACAATCCAAACTCCCAAATAACTAGGGGGTGCTTTTCAATGTAATCACTATGGTGTCAAAGATCACTACCATTACCTACCCACCAAAAAGAGTGTAACACTAATGTTGGAGTTCTTCTTAAGACACAGGTGCACACTGTTCTGAATACAAAAGTTTTCTGAAAACAAACAATTTGGAGCCAAGTTAATTAAAACAAGTGTTTAAACAGAGGCTGACCAAATTGTGAGATCTATTTTGGGGTCAAAAGTGACACCACCTGTTCAGCTATTTAAGGCATTTCCAGAATTTTCAAAATTTTTACTCTATAAGCTGCAAAACTAAAAGCAGCACACACACACAGCCTCCTAAATTGACTATCTCAAATACACAACATTCATTTAGATTTTTTTTGCCATTTCAACATCTAGTATCTCCCATCTGAATTACCAATAACCTAGCTGGCACCGGCCTTCCTATTCACTCTTCCAGTTGTCTCTTCTCTTTCCTTCCAATTTAATAATTTTTCCCAAGTATTCTTCTCTTTGGATTCCCCCAGCCCAGCTCAATACTGCCCATCAGCATATAAAGGTCCACCCAGCCCCCAGCCACCCAAACACAGAGCAGTGTCCCTCAGCCGCCCGCAACTCTAAGCCACTCCTGTCCAGAGGCACTAGCCGCCCTGTGAATGAAACACTGACTGCACCTGCGGCCTCCAGCACAGCTCAGACGTGCGTGTCGTCTATGTGAAAGTAACCAAACCTGCGGCCTCCAGGACAGCTCAGATGTGCATGTAGTCTGTGTGAAAGCAACCAAACCTACGGCCTCCAGGACAGCTCAGATTGCGTGTAGTCTATGTGAAAGTAACCAAAGACTGGCTGTACCCCAGCTTTCCTAGAGACTTCCCTCTAAGGTGTATAATAGCAATCTCAATGTGAATTTTTTTCATCCCAATCCATAAATTCCTTGAATCAAAGCTAAAGGCAAAAGGATAAAATTATTAGCAGATAAGTAATACATTTTCAAGTTAATTTTCTTTGTAAAGTCTACCCTTTGATGGATATAAAACCCCAAGTGGGTAAGTAGTGTTCTGAGAAAAGATTCTAGTTGAAAGGCAATAATTTAAACTACTTATTAAGAGCTGACTCTGTCAGGAACTATAGTAATAAGCACTTCACTAACATTTAATCCTCAAAGCTGGGCAAGATAAATATTATAACCTCCATTTATAGATAAGAAAACTAGAGTTTAGAGAGATAAAATAACTTGACCAAGGTTACCAAGCAAGAAGCCAGTAAAAGTTCACATTAGAGTGACTTGATCTCAAAGTTTCGCCTAACTGTGTGCATGCATGCACGTGTTCTCAGTGCTTTCAGAAGATACACTGTAAAGTCATGACTGAATGCCCCATCACATTTTCTATAGAAACATGGACATATTCCATTTTCTGTCCAACTGTTGTATCTAAGATTTACACAGTTCAAATTTATGTGTTTCCTTTGTCTAATAGAACATTTTGACAAGTTTTACACAAAATATTACAATACAAGATATAGCCAGAAAGCAAAATGTTATATGCCACCTATATGCATATTTTAAGGAATTTCATAAACACAAACTTTAAAACGTTCCATGAGAAACATCTAAATGTTCTTAGTGTAAAAAACAGGGAGAAAAGGGTACATAATTACACACACTGAGACACCACAGCAAAAATACAAGTTGTACCAAGCAATTAAAAATGCTATCAATACTGAAAGAAATCAGAATTAAAGTTATGACTAAAAACGTTTCTTAAATATTTAACAGAAACCAGTGTGAATTTTAATTTCATCACATTCAGATTTAACCAAGTATTGAACTTCTCTCCCACCAGCATCTTTTTTTCTTATGAATAACTAAACAATATACAATTCAATTAAAATGAGCAACAACCCTGGTTATTCAAATTCAATAAACTCCTGGCTTCTATGTAAAAATCAAAACAAGCAAAGCTTCTTCAAGATTAATCAGAGACTTGAATTCAACAATGTAAAATACAACTTTCAAGAAAAAAAATGGGAGAAGGCTGCTTGTTAGTGATCAATCCCTTTGGACATGCTTTCTTATCACATGTAAGTAAAAACTATTTTAAAATTACACAATTTTTACTCAAAACAGCTCAAAATATTAGCACATTATCCCAGCTATCCTCATAACATACCTTATAAAATTATAAGCTTACCATCAGTTCTATTTTTTGTTGCTTAATTATCTGAATTAACTCTAGGACTACCTTACTGATATAAAATTGTTTCTCCCAGAATTTAAGTAAAAATAACGCACTGTTCTTCAAGAAAATCACCTAATATTTTCATATATTTCTTATGTTCATATTTTGCTGGAGCATGCAAGCAATACATTTTGACTAGCCAGATCATTAAAGTCACCCACTCTCCTTTATACAACACACGACAGTTTGCTCCCTAAATGAAATATCGAGATTAAGAAACTTACCAAGTTTCCAGCAGGTACTCCAAGGTCAGCCAGGTAGAGAGGGGAACTGAAGAATCCCTGAAAGCAGCCAGCTCTAGACAAAGCCTCCCCCATCTTAATACTGAATATTTTGTATTAAAAGTTTTGCTGGCAAAAATCATAACCAACACCTCAGTGATGAGAATTACTAAGTATCAACAGAGTCAGAGGGGACAGTCCTGGACGAGTTACCTCTTTGCAGTCTTTTACAATTGGCTGTATCACACTGAGGTCCTGGTGACTGCCACTCATAGCACTGCTTGTACTTTTATTTCTTGTATGCCCCTTTTTAAAATGTGCCTTTCCACCTGGCAGAGGCTCTTGTGTAGGTGATGTTGGAGAACTGGACAATACAAGTGTCTTCAATGCAGCTACTTCAGCTTGGAGTACATCAATCTTGAAAAGAAATCAACACAGTCACATATACTGAATATGTTTTATGACAGATGCAGCTAAATGTTAACAATTTGGTAACTTTCAGAGATGAAACATAAGTTTAATGTGTATTTCCTGTGGAGTAATAAAAGGAAAGTAAACTAAATGGGTTTTTTGGGAGGGCTTTTTATCTTTAATCAGTCTTTTGATATTCCCATACAGTCTAGATTCAGCTGCTATTCACAATGTCAGATGAAAATTTTAAAATTATCAAAATGTTTAACATTTCACTATGTGGATTTTTAGATGAGATCGGGTGCGTTCAGGGTGGTATGGCTGTAGACACCACCAACTCAATGGACATGAGTTTGAGCACGCTCCATGAGCTGGTGATAGACAGGGAAGCCTGGCGTGCTGCCGTCCATGGGGTCACAAAGAGTCGGACACGACTGAGCTACTGAACGGATGCAAATTTTCAGAATCTTCATATTTAAAAATAGCCTATGATTAGGTGCAGTTCATTTCTAAAATAGTAAAATCTAGTAACATTTCAGTGGCTTTTTTAGTGAATTAAAAAATAATTGACTTTAAAATGTAATTATATAATCCTTTTGATAACATGTGTGATTCACAAAGCTTTAAATCATTTGCTTCTAATATAAATGTACACTAAATGTTCACTATTAATTATATCTATGTAGTAGCTATTTTCTTCTTTATAGTGTCTTGTAGTTTTAAAAATCTTCTAAAGTAAGCAGTACTTTTATAATCAGAACAAATCCAATAAATGTCAAGGTATTTTTCAAACTGTAATTACTAGTTTCTGTATCCTATTAAAAGCAGCAAAAACTTACTTTTCCTTGTGCTTCTTTTAGCTGTTTTTCTGCTGTTGCCTGCTTGACATTTGCTTCTCTCACCATCTTATGAGCTTCCTGAAAAAGTTAACATCTCATATTTTGGAAATAAAGTATTTAGCATTTGTTTTCAAAAATCCTTCAACAGGTGTCTATGATTGAAACAAAGATACACTAACAAAATTTTGCCTAAAATTAAGTATTCAATGTCAACAGCTGAAGCAGCAACTGTCATCAGGCAAATCAATTATTAGGAATAAAGAATAGGTACCTTCTTTTATTACCATAGAGGCAGGCAAGGTTTGATCATTTTAATTAATACTTGTGTAAAGACTGCAAATGTTAAAGAAGGAAAAGTCATGATCCACATGTCAAACCCAACTTCTTTGCAGTTAGGTTTTTATAATTTGTATTCATATTACTATGCACAGCAAAGACATACAGGAGAAACAAGCAAAAATATTAACACATCAGTAATGCTGTAGTTTATAGGAGTAACAGCTGAGAAGCCTTAGAGCTTCCAATAAAAATACTCACAAATCGATATTAAATCTTGATTTTGTGCAGAGCAATTGAAAAAGGTTGAGTTTATCCTTTCATAAGATCTTAATTTTTTAGTACCAAATATATGAAACTCTCGGAGAAGGCAATGGCACCCCACTCGAGTACTGTCGCCCGGAAAATCCCACGGACGGAGGAGCCTGGTAGGCTGCAGTCCATGGGGTCGCTAAGAGTCGGACATGACTGAGGGACTTCACTTTCACTTTTCACTTTCATGCTTTGGAGGAAATGGCAACCCACTCCAGTGTTCTTGCCTGGAGAATCCCAGGGACGGGGGAACCTGGTGGGCTGCCGTCCATGGGGTCGCACAGAGTCGGACACGACTAAAGCGATTTAGCAGCAGCAGCATATGAAACTCTAGATATTTAATTCCCCTTTATTCATACAACATTTATTCATCAAACACTTATTCATAACATCTCTTCCTCAGCTACCGTTCCAGGTGCTGATAACTCTTAAGGAGCTTACACTCTGAAGACATTCTAATAATCAAATAAAATATGAGTACAAATTCTGGATTTTATTCTAAATCCATTATGAAGCCTTGTGGCCTTTTAAGAAAGAGAATGACATTATGTTATTTGTATTTTAAAAAGCTTACTCTGCTGTACGGAATAATCCCTATAAAATATAAGGGTAGACTGGAATAGTACACAGGGTGCTTGCAATAATCGCCCAGGATGTAAGAGCATAGATCTTAGAACTTCAATTTACTGTTCACGAGGAAGAGAGCGATGGAAGGCAGAAGGAAAGAAATCAGCTTCAAAGCTGTTTAACAGTTTGACAAGAGAACCCTCACTAGGACTGCTCAGGGGAGAGTGGAAGTTCTCCACACCAGAATTCCACGGTGGCACTCCCATTTGTTCACTTGCTTTTAGAGTATGTAATGACATTGCACCTTGTATGTGCCCTTGTATTATAATAAATGTACAGATATTGTTTTAAATAAGAAAAGCTTTACTATCAATGCTTATAACAAGATTAACTGTGAGAATATCCCATGCACCATTATGCTGGCTATCTTGTGTCAAAGCCTGTAGGAGCTATCAAATTTAATAATGAGACAAGCATTTTTCTTTTAAAAATAACAAGTATTTCAGATGTGCTGAGTAAGTGTTGAATTTTAACAAGTAACTGTCATTAAAATACTACTTGACAGGTAGTTCTCAAATAATAAGTATATCTAATCTGATCCTTCAAGATAAGTGACATTTTAACTATGAATCCAGAAGTAACATGTGCTATGGAGAGAATATTTGTTTAATGTTTAGAATTGGATTCTGCTTTCATTAATGGCGGACCATGCAACTTCTTAGAACAAACTTCCTACAGAGAACAGTTTTTAAAAGCTGGACAAATTTTTTAAAAATGTTCTTGAAGGCATTAGAGTGCAACAAAATAATGAAGAACCAGAGGACCAAGATCCAGAAGAAGTAAACTGAGGAAAGTGAGCTGAAACTTGGGGTGATTTGTCCCCTTAGAGATATAAGGGATATACTGGAAAGGTATAAAATAAATGTAACTGGAGTCTAAAAAGGAAAGAGAAAAGAGCTAGAATGAGGCAAGAGGAGTATCTAAAATGATAATTCATAGGACTTTAAAAATTGACAAAAGACATAAAAAGATATATGAGCTTGAAAACTTTTCTATCACTGTCATTCTGAAACTGAAAAATTATTTAAGTATCATCTACACAGGAAAGTCCGTAAACTTTCTAGAAAGGCCAGATAGTAAGTAGTTCAGGCTTCTAAGTTGTATGGTCTGTGTTGTAACTACTCAACTCTGCTGCTATAGTGTGAAGGCAGCCACAGACAATAAAACAATCAATGAATATAGCCATTCCAATAAAAATTCATGGGCACTGAAATATGAGTTTCATAGAGTTTTCATACATCACAAGATATTCCTCTTTCGATTCTTTTTCCTCCTCTTACCATTTGAAAATGTAAAAACCAACCTTGGCTCGTTAGGTTGCACAAAAGTAGATATAGGCCAGTTTTGGCCTGCAGGCTATAGTTTGCACACCTGTGATCTATACAAACATTCATGTCTGTATATTTACAAACACGGAAGACAGAATTTTTTTCCTCTCTGGTTAGCAGTGGTTCAAATTAAGTTGATCTTTTTTTTTCTTTTTTAAAAATAATGTTTATTCACCATCTTCTGATTAGTTTTCAAAAACAATTTGTTGGCATTAAAGACAAAAACTCACTAGAGAATGTTACGGGAAAACTTTCACATAACTAGCAATGGGACTGAAAATTCATTATCATGACTTATTACAGGAAAAGATGTACTTGTTCCTTTCAGATGAGTATATATATCTGTGAGTTATGAGTAACATTAAATCTAAATTTTTAAAATGGAATTTAGACCATATCATCATTGGAAAAGGAAATGGCAACCCACTCCAGTACTCTTCTTGCCTGGAAAATCCCATGGACAGAGGAGCCTGGCAGGCTATAGTCCAAAGGGTTGTAGAGAGTCAGACACAACTGAGCGACTTCACTATCACTATCATCTGGATCATAAATTTAAAACAAGTTTTCAAAAACAAGATAACAGAGTCAATCACAACGCTCTCACAAAATAAATATACACATATACAATGTGTTTTAATGAGAATACTTCTGTATTATAAAAAATTTAAGTATTTTTATTATTTCACTTTTTATAAACACTTTTGTGTTTTATATGTATGTAACATTATGATGTGTGTTAGTATATGTGCATAATTTAAGTACATATGTCTTAGAACAGTGCCTAGTGCATAGGGAATTCTCAATATCTTCATCATAACAAAGGTTCATGCTCAAATTTGTCTCTGTGGCTTGAAAGAAAAGGAAGTGCCATTTATGACTTTCACCATACTTAAAAGCAAGATCAAGGTCATGAATTTGAGTCCCAGCATTCTTCTTAACTCTACTTATGATTTTCTTCACAGACAAAATAATTTGTACTATATGTGCTTACAGCATTGTTGAGAGAAACTAAGCATATCATAGACATTTACTAAAATTGGCTGAAAAAACATAAAACCACCTTAAGACTATATATCTTTTTTTTCCATGTTAAATGTAGACTACTTTGTAAAGCATTCTTTGAACTGATTTCACTTTATATTTCGCATTACCTGACAATCCATAATACTATAAGAAAAAATATATACACACACACATATATATACAACTTTATAATCTTGTATTTTTTGCTAAATACAGAAGTATAATTATATTCAAGATCATTCATCATATATAAATTCCTAATCTGAGTTTACAAGCTTACCAAAATTATATAAATTGAGTTTATTCAGAATAATCTTCAATTCTTAAAAAAAAAAAAAACTATTTACACATATACATAAAATGTAAGCAAAAACATTTTTTCATAAAACAATGGTAAACTGAGATCATGAAGGCAAAACTGAGACCACAGAAAAACTTACTCTACTTTTTTTCTAAACTCAGTAAGCAGTTGGTTTGAATACAATTTTCTTCATTACTGAAATCATCTTTAATCAGCGTAGTTTCTTTCCCAGAAAGTACACACAGTTAAGGTTATTAGTCACTGTTAGGTCAGAGATAAATTAGGGACCCCAAAATTATGCTTTTTAGATAACTTTTTCATTCATTGCACTAACTGCACTTCTGGTACTTCACATCCTGCTAGAGACAGGGAAAAGTTTCTATTTGTTCTCCTACTTCATCTAACAAAATGACATGTACATGCAGCTGGGGGGAACTAAGTGGGGGCTAAAATTAAGGGCAGGCTGGTAGGAAACCAATATTAACATAAGCAGCATAATGTATTTGCTTTCTTATCTACTAACACTATATTATAAAATTTTCTTCTAACCAGACAGTACTGAAAGAAATGCCTTATGTTTCTGTACACTCCTTCTACATATAAAAATGTAACATTACATAACTCCTGTTCCAGATCTTTGTATGTTAGTAGCTCAGTCATGTCTGACTGAGACCCCATGGACTGTAGCCCACTAGGCTTCTCTGTCCACGGGATTTCCCAGGCAAGAATATTGGAGTGGGTTGCCATTCCCTTCTCCAGAGAATCTTTCTGACCAAGGGATCAAATTTGGGTCTCTGGAAATGCAGGCGGATTCCTTGCCATCTAAGTCACCAAGGAAGCTCTCCAGATCTTTAATTTCCCACTATTTCTAAGCTTAAATTTATCTTCCTATTATCTCTGATAACTAGCTAACTAAACAAAAAAAAAAAGTTTTTAAACATTCATGAAAGAAAGACAGGTGAGAGAGCAAAGGGGTGTGAGCAGAGGGGAGCATGGAAAGCCCACACTTCTGAAAACATCCTCTGCAATATTACTTATAACAATAACAACTGTGGAATATACACTGGATAGATTATGATTTTCATTACACTGACTATGCAGTAACATGAAAAGATGTTATTTAAAGTACAAAATATATTAGGATTACAACTATGCAAGCAAATATGCATACCTAAAACTAAAAAAGATTCTGCATATACAAACATAACAAGGGTGAAGAAACGTTTCCCCTAAAATCCATTTTTACATTAAAAATTTTAAGAACAAATTTTCAGGGGAAAAAAGAAAATATTGGTAAAGTGATAATGACACTAGCCATTCTAATAACACATCAATGTTTTTGATAAGGAGCCTCTGAAGGCTAAAGATCTTATAACCTAAAGGAAGTGCGCTAGGTAGTGGTTCTTAACCTAGAAAATAATATCCTCTCCCCACCCTCCACAAGGATACTTAAAAGTTGTCAAAATGATGAGGGAGTATTACTAGAATACTGGAAACACCGTCAAGTGTTACAGTTAATTCTGTGTGTCAACCTGACTGGGCCCCAGGTGCCCAGGCATTTAAGGTAGATGTTCTGGATGTTTCTGTGAAGATGCTTCTGGATGAGCTAATATGTGAATTGGTAAAGTGAGTAAAGCAGATTGCCCTCCACAATGTGGGTGCTGCTCATCCAATCAGCTGAAGGCCTGTTAGAACAAAAAGGCTCATCCCCCAAAAGTAAGAGAGAATTCTTTCTGCTTTCAGACTCAAGTTTAAACACCAGCTCTTCCTGGGTCTCAAGCCTAACAGCCTTTGAACTAGAAACTAGAACTACATCATCAGCTCTCCTGGTTCTCTGGCCTCTGGACTGAGACTGGAACTACACCAGGGTCTCTAGTCTACCAACTCATCCTCCAGGTTTTGGACTTGCCAACCTCCTTACATAAGCCTCTTTCTACACATATATAGACATATGTATGTATAGACATGCATCCTATTGGTTCTGTTTCCTGGAAAACCCTGATTAATACAGCAAGGATGCTAATGTCCTACAATGTCAGTGGCACTCCTACTGAGAGACACTGCTTGAATCAGGGAGACATTCTGATCCTGTGGCAGGCTGGAGATAATGTTCCTCAAATCATCCCCTTTCAGAAAACTACCTCAAAGGTTTTCCACCTGTGTTATGGAATCATATAAAGTTACTTGAAAGCAGCCCCTAAATAGTTTGTAAAATCAAAATTAAAATTTACCTCCTCTCTTTTCATTCACATTTTTAAACCACACGATTCTAGTAGCCCATAGTTTTTTACATCATTTTAAGTTGTAGCCTCTACATTTCTTAAATATTTTTTTAGAGGACTTACAAATATGCATGGAAGCTCAGCATATCTTTTTCAAGATTCCCTCAAATAATAATTCTATCAATATATAAAAATTAAGACATTGCTCTTGACCAAGACATAAATAGACCAACCTCAAATAGACTAGCTGTGAGTTCCTCCAACTCCTGTCCAAGTTGATCTCGTACTTTAGAAAGCCTCTCACACTCTTCATCTTTTAACTTCAGTTCCTATGAGAAATTGATCATTTTATTTTTTTTAATTTCCAAAGTTTGATGTTAGACTCAGAAGACTATATAATCTTTACTAATAAAATTATAAAATATTAATACTGCCCCCTCCTACAACATTCACACTGGAAGTTTTTATTTAGCACTTGCTATGTGGAAACAACCAGGCAAATCTAAAATTACAAATCATTCTAACTATTAAATTTTCATAAAATATCCAAAGATTAAGTATAATTATTCATTACCTGTGAAAATAAACAATTAAAGAACTTCATTTTTTTCCCTTAACTTTGCTCTGAACATATTTGTTTCCATCAAGCAAGGAATTTCTTCAATTAACTCAGGTTCATTTCAATTAATGTTTAGTGAAGTTGTTTCATGTTTACCTTAACAATTGTTTACCTATAGATAATTTCATGTACCATACTGCAGTTAGTCTAAAAATGTCCATTAGGAGACTATACCCATTCATCACTGCAACCAGAGGCAAGCAATATATATTACATTTAAAATCAAGAAGAATATTAATGACAAAAATCCTGTATTTATACATAACTCCTCAACAGGTAATAAATAGATGCTAAAAAATTCCTTTATTAAGATGTTAAAATATGCCATTTAAAAAAAATTTTGTATGTAAATTTATCTTTCAAACTTATGAGATTAAAAAAAAATCCAAGCTCCCTATATATTGGCCACAGATACACTAATAAAATAATGAGTTAGTTGTGCTGTAATTGTGGTGGCAGCATAGTTTCTAAATTCTCCACCAACTCCTAAAATCACTGCAGATGGTGACTGCAGTCATGAAATTAGAAGATGACTGCTTCTTGGCATGACAGCTATAACAAACCTACACAGTGTGTTAAAAAGCAAAGACATCACATCACCAACAAAGGTTCATAGAGTCAAGGCTATGGTCTTTCCAGTAGTCATGTACAGATGTGAGAGCTGGACAATAAAGAAGGCAGAGCACCAAAGAATGAATGCTTTCGAACTGTGGTGCTGGAGAAGACTCTTGAAAGTCCCTTGCACAGCAAGGAGATCAAATCAGTTAATCTTAAGGGAAATAAACCCTGAATACTCTTTGGAAGGACTGGTGCTGAAGCTGGAATTCCAATACTTTGGCCACCTGATACAAACAGCTGACTCACTGGCAGAGACCCTGATGCTGGGAAAGACTGAAGGCAGAAGAAGAGGGCAAGAGAGGATGAGACGGTGGGATGGCATCACCGATTCAATACACATGAACTTGGGCAAACTCCAAGAGATGGTGAGGGACAGGGAAGCCTGGTGTGCTGCAGTCCATGGGGTCACGAAGAGTTGGACATGACTTGGTGACTGAACAACAACTCCTAAAAACCAAATACACCAACTGGGATATCAGAAGAAACCAATGACTATGTCTTCAACAAAACTAAGTAAAAGTGAATCCTCACAAATCTTAGACCCTGAGAAAATGTGGTTACACTGCCCAGACCACAGAATCAGCAGTTATGTGGAAGGGAGCACCGGAAGTGCTTCCATTCCCACAGAGTCCCAATATCCGCCTACCCTTCTGGTGGAGGTTTTAAGATTACAAGTGAATCTCCCTCACTTATGCTCTAAGTAATTTTCAAACTGCTGCTTTTGTGCTGGGTCTTAGGGTGAGTCTGCGTGTGAGTCTTTCAGATTGGAATCTCAATTCCCTAGAGCTTTTGGGTCTCTTGGACATATGCCCCATTGATTTTCAAAGCCAAATGTTTTGGGGCTTATCTGTCCACTGCAGATACCAGGGATTGAAGTACCTAATGTGGGGGCACAAACCCCTTGGGAAATCCAATTCATTTAAACATGAAAGACAAAAAAAAGATATGTGAAGTTACCATTATAAAAAAGTTAAACATAAAGCCAAGTCAGCTACAGGTAAAGAAAATCAGATAGGTATCAAATTTCAACAGCATTTTATGCTAAAAACAATGGAGTCACATTTTTAAGATTCTCAAGGGAAAAAAAATGTGAGTTGAGAATTTCATATCCAGTCAAAGTATCCTTCAAATATAAGACCAAAGACTAAAAGTTATAAACCTGTCACACTTTAGAAACTATATCTCCCATGAGCTTTCCAGAGTAATCAAGCAGTGAATGAGTTTCATATAATCAAGAAAAAAAACGAGAAGCTTTAACATTAAAGACAGGGGATGAGAAACAAATGTATTTAACTGTAGAACTACAAATAAAAGATGAGGATACATAAAAATGAAAAGACAAGCCACAGACTGGGAGAAAATATTTGCAGAAGACATCTGATAAAGGACTGTTAACCAAAATATACAAAGAATTCTTAAAACTCAACAGTAAGAAAACAATTTGATTGAAAAGCGTGCAAAAGATCTGCAAAGACACCTTGCCAAAGTTATAGAGATGTCAAATGAACACAGGAAAAGATGTTCCATATTGTATGTCATCAGGGAAATGCAAACTACAGCAACAACATGATTCCACCATACACCTAGTAGAAGGACCAAAAAGCAGAACTACAACAATATATACTGACAAGGATGGGAGAGAACGGGAATTCTCATGCATTGCTTGTGGGAATACAAAATGGTACAGCCGCTCTGGAAGACTTTCAGCAATTTTTTTGCAAAACCAAACATATTCTTACCACATGATCCAGTAATCATACTCCTTGGTATTTACCCAAAGGAACTGAAAACATAGCCACACAAAAGCCTGCACACAGATGTTTATACATTCATAACTGCCAAACTTGGAAGCAACCAAATATGCTTCAGTTAGGTGGATGAATAATTAAACTGTGGTATATCAATAACCTCAGATATGCAGATGATACCACCCTTATGGCAGAAAGTGAAGAGGAACTAAAAAGCCTCTTGATGAAAGTGAAAGTGGAGAGTGAAAAAGTTGGCTTAAAGCTCAGCATTCAAAAAACTAAGATCATGGCATCTGGTCCCATCACTTCATGGCAAATAGATGGGGAAACAGTGGCAGACTTTATTTTTTGGGGCTCCAAAATCACTGCAGATGGTGACAGCAGCCATGAAATTAAAAGACGCTTACTCCTTGGAAGGAAAGTTATGACCAACCTAGATAGCATATTCAAAAGCAGAGACATGACTTTGCCAACAAAAGTCCGTCTAGTCAAGGCTATGGTTTTTCCTGTGGTCATATATGGATGTGAGAGTTGGACTGTGAAGAAGGCTGAGCACCGAAGAATCGATGCTTTTGAACTGTGGTGTTGGAGAAGACTCTTGAGAGTCCCTTGGACTGCAAGGAGTTCCAACCAGTCCATTCTAAAGGAGATCAGCCCTGGGATTTCTTTGAAGGAATGATGCTAAAGCTGAAACTCCAGTACTTTGGCCACCTCATGCGAAGAGCTGACTCACTGGAAAAGACTTTGATGCTGGGAGGGATTGGGGGCAGGAGGAGAAGGAGACGACAGAGGATGAGATGGCTGGATGGCATCACTGACTCAATGGATGTGAGTCTGAGTGAACTCCGGGAGTTGGTGATGGACAGGGAGGCCTGGCGTGCTGCGATTCATGAGGTCGCAAAGAGTCAGACACGACTGAGTGACTGAACTGAACTGTACTGAACCAATATCCAAACAACAAACCATTACTCAGCATTAAATGGAAATGAGCTATCAAGCCATGAACAGATATGGAGGAAAAGAAGTACATGACTAAATAAAATAATCTAATCTTAAAAGGCTGCATGCTGTATGATTCCAACTATATGACATTCTGAAAAGGGAAAACTGTGGAGATGGTAAAAAGATCAGTGGGCTGCCAAGGACTAAGAAGTAGGGAGGGATGAATAGGTAGAACCTAGAGGATTTTCGGAGAAGGCAAAGGCACCCCACTCCAGTACTCTTCCCTGGAAAATCCCATGGATGGAGGAGCCCGGTGGGCTGCCGTCCATGGGGTCGCTAAGAGTCAGACGCAACTGAACAGCTTCACTTTCACTTTT
The DNA here is from genome assembly GCF_027580195.1 of Bos mutus. Lineage (NCBI taxonomy): Eukaryota > Metazoa > Chordata > Mammalia > Artiodactyla > Bovidae > Bos > Bos mutus. The sequence continues at coordinate 28,693,732 of NC_091621.1, read as the reverse complement.
CACTTTCCTGCATTGGAGAAGGAAATAGCAACCCACTCCAGTGTTCTTGTCTGGAGAATCCCAGGAATGGGGGAGCCTCGTGGGCTGCCGTCTATGGGGTCGCACAGAGTTGGACACGACTGAAGCGACTTAGCAGCAGCAGCAGAGGATTTTTCCAATGCAGAAGACCCGGGTTTGATTTCTGCTTTGGGAAGATTCCCTGGAGAAGGAAATGGCAACCCACTCCAGTATTTTTGCCTAGAGAATCCCACAGAGTAACCTGACAGGCTATAGTCCATGGGGTTGCAAGAGTCAGACATGACTTAGTGAATTTGATTTTTAGGACAGTGAAACTATTCATATACTATAATGACAGATACACATCATTATATTTTAGTCAAAACCTATAGAAAGTACAACACCAAAAGTGAATCCTAATGTAAACACTAATGTAAATGGGGGATAATCACATGTCAATTTAGGTTCACCAATTTTAACGAATGTACCATTCTGGGGCAAGATGTTCATAATGGGAGAGGCTATGCATATGTGAGGAAAGGGAACTCAGAGCAGCTCTGTACTTTCCTCTCAATTCTCCTATGAACCTAAAATTGATCTTTAAAAAGTCTGTTTTTTTTTAAATGGAGATAAAGTTGAGAAAAGTTACATAAATGTTATAAGCCTTAGAAATGTAAAAAAACACACACAAAAAAACCCCGGCAAAATAGGAGAAAGAAGAAATCAAATTCACTAACTTCTTAAATATTAATTGGGAATAAAGGGATACAACTTGAAGCTCATAAATCAATTAGTATAAATCTGAACATATTTAACCCCATAGAAATTAAACTAGAATTAAATGATAGAGGCAAAGGAAAGAAATAGTTACTAGATAATTTTAGTGTTGCTTATAGTAGGGAATAAAGTCAGTATCTAAAGAAAGGCTAAGAGAAATTCTTTGATTAAAGATAACAACTAGAACAGAAATCAAACCTTCCAAAATACAAAAATGGAAAAAATAAAAAAAGGAAGAGAACACAAAGAAAACAGTACACATAGTGGAAAGCCTTGTATACACACACAGTAGACGTGTGAAAGCTATGTGACAGAAACAAGCCCAAACACAGCATTTTTTTTCAATAAACATATATATGTATAACTCACTTATTAAAAGAAAATGATTTTCAGACTGGCTAAAAGAGAAAAATCCATCTCTAGTCTCCATACAAGAGATACACCTAAAATAAGTAATTCAGATTAAAAATAGAAGGCTGAGTAGAAGTGTACTAAAAAATATAATACAAATAAAAACAAAACAGAGACCTCAATACTGATATCAGAGACAGGGCAGAAGTCATTAAAGAAGATAAAAGAAACTTCATAACGCTAAAGACTACAACACAAAATGAAAACTTTACAATACTCTCAAATACAAAATACAAAAGTAGATCTAAATAAATAGGAAGAAAGACATATTATGTTATTGAATAGAAAACAGGAAGTCATCATAAAGATGCCAATTCTCCCTGAGTTTATAAATCTGTAAATGCATAAATTTAATACCAGGTCCTTCTGAACTCTAAAATTTCACAATTTTATAACTATATGTGAAACTGAGTCAATCCATTCAACATTTCCTACTATATAGGTATTATGGTAACCCTTCAGGATACCAACACCAAGACAGACACTGTTCTTTGAGAAGTTTCCAATCCTTAGAGCAATACATATATCATTCACAAAGGCAAATTCTTGAATCGTTCCCTACCATCTACCACAGTAAACCTCACCCTGATACTAAAGACCCTCTACAACATGTGCTCACTGTCCCTTCTCAGAGTTATTACCCTTGATCCACACTCTAAAACTAGAGTTAAACTGTTCTGATTTGTTCCTGTTTCATTTCCCTATTTGATCTCATCCACCTGGACTGCCATAAACGTCTGACTCTTTACGCTTCTAGATCCAACTCAATCTACCTGTATGAACTCAAGTTTGTATTTCATGTGAATACTTTTTAAAATGTCACTTGTACTTTTCATTATCAGTACCTTATACTGTAATACAGCTATATGAAATTAACTCCTTCAACAAACACTAATTTTGTGTTAACAATTCATTAGGTATTCATCAAGGATCTGGAAAGAGAAAAGGAAGGAGGCCTGCTTCATGCTTTTCACAAAGCCATAACCTACTAACAGTGGCAAATATTTAAATAGATTCACAAGGAAAAGGAAACAGGAAACAAATATTTAAACGGATTCACAAGGAACAGATTCACAAGGAAAAGTCCTGATAAGGACTATTATAGTGATATGCGCATACTAGAAAAAGTAGGAGTTTGCCAAATGTAAAGACTAAAACAGTGTAAGCTATAGTAGCTAAAGACAGGGAAAGGTGGATGCCATAGTTAGATAATGTCAGAAAATTAGGTTTAAGGTGAGTCCTGAAAAACCTTGGCTAAGAAAGTGGAACTTTAAAGAAAAGAGAATATCATCTCAAGGGCGATAGGAAGTCATTGAAGGATTTTAAACAGGATAGTGACAATCAGATTGCAATTCCAAACAGTAACTTGAACAGTGTGCTAGCTTAAAAAAAAAAATTAAAACAGGGAAAACAGTTAATTACTGCAATATTTTAGGCAACAGACACAAACTTAGAGTAGCAGTATTAGAGAAAATAAACTTAAGAGACATTTAAAACAGAAAATCAGGACTCTGTAAGTATACGCCATCAAATTTAATGCTGTTCTTAAGATAAACATTTTATACATCAAGAGAGAAAAAATGCTGGCAATGAAACTATAATCTGATGAGGCATTTTTTTTTTCAGTTAGAATTTTCATTTTGTACTTTACAGGAAGAAGTCTTTTAAACTGATGGAGACGCAAATTTTTATCATATGTCATTCTCTTTTGTACCTTTCTCTTTGTTTTGATGTCATATCATAGTGAGATCCTTTTAAGATTTTTAACCCAGTAATTCACAGTAACAAATACAGCCCTCAACTCGCATAAACTCCACTGATTTAATAACAACATGAACAGCTATAAGCAAGTTCACGCACAAGCAAACAATGACAATTGTCATGACTGTTGCCTAGCTGGGAGCAATTTTAAAACTCATATTGATTTCACAGATGTTAAAATGAGGGAAAACATACAATTCAGAATCAGTGAAACATTACCACATATACATGTCTTTTTTCCCCAACTAGTAAACATCTTTACTAGTAAAGTCTAATTTATTTTTTCCTCTACAGGGCCTAATAAACTTTTAAGTACACTGGTTACTCAAGAAATGTTTGTTCATTAAAGAACACAGCAAATGTTTATAAACAACCCTGGTCACAGTTAGTAGGGCCATGCCAAACATGGATTTGTAGAAGTATGTGTTTCGAATGACTTTCTCTGACTGCAAGCTATAATATTCCACTGGATTTTATTTTCTAAGTCATTTTCATTTTCTTTTAAGGAAGAATAATTAAAAGTTGAAAGCAAGACCTTATACCAGTAGGTCTCACACCTTAGTGAATATAAGAATCAAAGAAAGACTATGTATACCAGAAACTAATACAACACTATGAATCAACTATACTTCAACTGAAAAAGGAAAAAAAAAAAAAAGAATCAATAGGATAGTTTATTGAACATGCATATCCTCCAGCCTCAATACAATAATTCTTTTTCAACAGAATCTGGGGTCCACTCCAGGAATCTAAGTTTTAAAAAACATGTACTAAAACCCAACTTCTGCCTCAGGATTCCACCAAGAGCTGTTCTTCAGCAATGATCTGTAGAAGGCCAGAAGAAAAGACTGGCCTACATCACAAGAAGTGAAGGACTACATCACTATCTCCAGTGCATCTCTGCACTTGAAACTCAACCACCACACGTTTGGCCTCCCTGTGTACAGTACACGTTTGTGCTGGTAAGCTGTTGCCCCACCAATGACTACATTTCCCAGTCCATCACACATTTAAGTGTCAGCATGAAACTGGCTCACACCAAAGAAATAAGAGTAAAAGTTACGTTTATCAATTCTAAGTTGAAGTTTTTTAGAAGCAGGTGTGCAACTCTTCTTTACCTTTCATCTCACTGGTTAGATACAGATAATAAAACCCTAAAAGATCACAAAGATCCAAGATAGAAGAAACACAGATTCCTGAATTATTTCACAAAGAACTTCCTATGAACTATGAACATCTGCTTAAAAGTGTTAAGTGAATAAAAATGAACTTCTACCACGGTAAGTCACTAAAATTTAGAGGTACCTCACAAAGAGCTGCTGCTGCTACTACTAAGTCACTTTAGTCGTGTCAGACTCTGTGCGACCCCATAGACAGCAGCCCACCACGCTCCCCCATACCTGGGATTCTCCAGGCAAGAACACTGGAGTGGGTTGCCATTTCCTTCTCCATCCCTAACTAATATATTCTGTATGTGTCTACTTACACAACAGTGTAATGCATGCATATATTCATTTAATCAACAGAATGTGTTGAGAACATTTTATGTGCTCAAGATATAAGCAAAAACACATGTAATCCCAATCCTTGTGAAGCTCAAAATTACTGAAGTGTAAGTGTATACATCCATGTTGGGATTAACTGGGATGGGGCAGAGCAATCAATACAAACAAACAAACAGAACTTTCACTCTCAATCAAGATAGAATAACTGGGATCATATTACCACCCTGAATGACACAACTAAAAAACTGGAAAAAACATATGAAATGATATTTAAGATACTTGATGCAGGCAAAAAAAAGTGATCCTCCAGAAATGGGAAATAATGAAGCAAAGCCTATCAGTCGTTCCAGCTTATCACCTGAAGAGATAAAAGCATTAGTAGATATGGATTACATGTTATTAAACTCTATTTCATATGTTTAAGAAGCTAAGACAAAGCACATTAAGTAAAATACTTAAAAGACCCAATCAAACTTTCAGTGATGAAGACTACCACGTCTGTGATAAAAATAATAATAATATACTATATAGAATTAACATATTAGATACTACAGGTGAGAAAAAAAAATAGTGATACTGAAGACACAGCAATAGAAATCATCCACAATTATATATAGAGAAAAAAAAAAAGATTAAAAAAATGAATGAATAGAGCACCAGAAGCAGTCTAATGTGCATGTATGAAAAGGCAAACTGATAGGACACTGAAAGAGGAACTCCCCAGGTCGGTAGGTGCCCAATATGCTACTGGAGATCAGTGGAGAAATAACTGCAGAAAGAATGAAGGGATGGAGCCAAAGCAAAAACAATACCCAGCGGAGGATGTGACTGGTGATAGAAGCAAGATCCGATGCTATAAAAAGCAATATAGCATAGGAACCTGGAATGTTAGATCCATAAATTAAGGCAAATTGGAAGTGGTCAAACAGGAGATGGCAAGAGTGAACGTCAATATTCTAGGAATCAGCAAACTAAAATGGACTGGATGGCTGAATTTAACTCAGATGACCATTATATCTACTACTGCAGGCAGGAATCCCTCAGAAGAAATGGAGTAGCCATCATGGTCAACAAAGCAGTCTGAAATGCAGTACTTGGATGCAATCTCAAAAAAGGACAGAATGTTTTCTGTTTGTTTCCAAGGCAAATTGTTCAATATCACAATGATCCAAGCCTATGCCCCAACCAGTAATGCTGAAGAAGCTGAAGTTGAACAGTTCTATGAAGATCTACAAGACCTTTTAGAACTAACACCCAAAAAAGATGTCCTTTTCATCATAGGACACTGGAATGCAAAAGTAGGAAGTCAACAAACACCTGGAGTAACAGGCAAATCTGGCCTTGGAATGAAGCAGGGCGAAAGCTAATAGAGTTTTGCCAAGAGAACACACTGGTCAAAGCAAACACCCTTTTCCAACAACACAAGAGAAGACTCTACACATGGACATCACCAGATAGTCAACACCGAAATCAGACTGATTATATTCTTTGCAGCCAAAGATGGAGAAGCTCTATACAGTCAGCAAAAACAAGACCAGGAGCTGACTGTGGCTCAGATCATGAACTCGTTATTGACAAATTCAGACTTAAATTGAAGAAAGAGGGGAAAACCACTAGACCATTCAGGTATGACCTAAATCAAATCCCTTATGATTATACAGTGGAAGTGAGAAATAGATTTAAGGGACTAGATCTGATAGACAGAGTGCCTGATGAACTATCGACGGAGGTTCATGACATTGTACAGGAGACAGGGATCAAGACCATCCCCATGGAAAAGAAATGCAAAAAAGCAAAATGGCTGTCCGGGGAGGCCTTACAGATAGCTGTGAAAAGAAGAGAAACAAAAAGCAAAGGAGAAAAGGAAAGAATCTGAATGCAGAGTTCCAAAGAATAGCAAGAAGGGATAAGAAAGCCTTCTTCAGCGATCAATGTAAAGAAATAGAGGAAAACAGAATGGGAAAGACTAGAGATCTCTTCAAGAAAATGAGAGATACCAAGGGAACATTTCATGCAAAGATGGGCTTGATAAAGGACAGAAATGGTATGGACCTAACAGAGGCAGAAGATATTAAGAAGAGGTGGCAAGAATACACAGAAGAACTGTACAAAAAAGATCTTCACGACCAAGACAATCACATTGGTGTCATCACTCACCTAGAGCCAGACATCCTGGAATGTGAAGTCAAGTGGGCCTTAGAAAGCATCACTATGAACAAAGCTAGTGGAGGTGATGGAATTCCAGTTGAGCTATTCCAAATCCTGAAATATGATGCTGGGAAAGTGCTGCACTCAATATGCCAGCAAATTTGGAAAACTCAGCAGTGGCCACAGGACTGGAAAAGGTCAGTTTGCATTCCAATCCCAAAGAATGCTCAAACTACTGCACAATTGCATTAATCTAACACGCTAGTAAAGTAACGCTCAAAATTCTCCAAGCCAGGCTTCAGTAATATGTGAACCGTGAACTTCCAGATGTTCAAGCTAGTTTTAGAAAAGGTAGAGGAACCAGAGATCAAATTGCCAACATCCGCTGGATCATCAAAAAAGCAAGAGAGTTCCAGAAAAACATCTACGTCTGCTTTATGGACTATGCCAAAGCCTTTGACTGTGTGGATCACAATAAACTGTGGAAAATTCTGAAAGAGATGGGAATACCAGACCACCTGACCTGCCTCTTGAGAAACCTATATGAAGGTCAGGAAACAACAGTTAAAACTGGACATGGAACAACAGACTAGTTCCAAATACAAACAGGAGTACGTCAAGGCTGTATATTGTCACCCTGCTTATTTAACTTATATGCAGAGTACATCATGAGAAACACTGGGCTGGAAGAAGCACAAGCTGGAATCAAGACTACCGGGAGAAATATCAATAACCTCAGATATGCAGATGACACCACCCTTATGGCAGAAAGTGAAGAGGAACTAAAAAGCCTCTTGATGAAACTGAAAGTGGAGAGTGAAAAAGTTGGCTTAAAGCTCAATATTCAGAAAACGAAGATCATGGCATCTGGTTCCATCACTTCATGGGAAATAGATGGGGAAACAATGGAAACAGTGTCAGACTTTATTCTTTTGGGCTCCAAAATCACTGCAAATGGTGACTGCAGCCATGAAATTAAAAGACGCTTACTTCTTGGAAGGAAAGTTATGACCAACCTAGATAGCATATTGAAAAGCAGAGACATTACTTTGCCAACAAAGGTCCGTCTAGTCAAGGATATGGTTTTTCCTGTGGTCATGTATGGATGTGAGAGTTGGACTGTGAAGAAAGCTGAGCGCCAAAGAATTGATGCTTTTGAACTGTGGTGTTGGAGAAGACTCTTGAGAGTCCCTTGGACTGCAAGGAGATCCAACCAGTCCATCCTAAAGGAGATCAGTCCTGGGTGTTTATTGGAAGGACTAATGCTGAAGCTGAAACGCCAATACTTTGGCTACCTCATGCCAAGAGTTGACTCATTGGAAAAGACTCTGATGCTGGGAGGGATTGGGGGCAGGAGGAAAAGGGGACAACAGAGGACTAGATGGCTGGATGGCATCATCGACTTGATGGACATGAGTTTGGGTGAACTCCAGGAGTTGGTGATGGACAGGAAGGCCTGGCGTGCTGCGATTCATGGGGTCGCAAAGAGTCAGACACGACTGAGCTACTGAACTGAACTTAATGTGCATGTAACAGGAGTCCCAAAGGAGAGGAGAGATAGAGGAGGTATGTAAATGCTTTTGAAGAAGTAATGGCCAAATTTCCCAATTTCTATTTAAAAAAAAGCAACCTACCCACTTAAGAAGATCAACAAATTCCAAGCTCAAGAAACCTGAAAAGGACTACAACAGGGCACACCATAATCAAATCATTTGCAGCCAGTGATTGAGAGAACTATCACATCACAGGAGAGAGAAACAAAAGTAAGGATAACAGTTGACTTTTCATGAGAAACAGTGCAAGCTAGACCACAATGGAGCACCTTCAAAATAATGATACTGATAGAAAAAAATTATCAACCTGAAATGCTTTAGCTGGTGAAAATACATTCAAAAACAAAGATGAAAAAAAGATCTTTCAAGATATACAATAGCTTAAAAAAATTTTATCAGCAGCTTACAACAAAAAATCTTAGGATCCCTTTCAAGTAGAAGGAAAATGCTATGAGATGGAAATCTGGATCCACATAAAGGAATGAAAAGCACTAGAAATGGTAACTACATGGGAAATATAAGGATTCTGACCATTTAAACAGGCGTCCCAGGTGGCACTAGTCCACCTGCAAATGCAGGTAGACAAGAGAGACACAGGTTCGATCCCTGAGTTGGGAAGATGCCCTGGAGAAAGGCACGGCAACCCACTCCAGTATTCTTGCCTGGAGAATCTCATGGACAGACGAGCCTGGAGGGCTTCAGTCCATAGGGTCGCAGAGAGTCAGACACAACTAAAGTGACTTAGCATGCATAGCATGCATACGGATTTTTAAATCCCTTTAAAATAACCAGTTGTTTAATGAAAAAATAAGCTAAATGTATCCTGAAATTTAAAATATACGAAGAAGTAAAATACATGGTAATCATAGCATAAAAACTGAAAGGGGGAAATAAAAGTACACTTGACCTCTGAACAACATGGGTTTGAACTGCACATGTCCATTTACATGTGGATTTTTTTTTCAATAAATACATCCTACAGTACCACACAATCCATGACTGACTGACTCCAAGGGTGTGGAACTATATATACAAAGGGCTGACTGGAAATTCATATGCAGATTTTCAACCACAGGGGTTAGTGCCCCTAAGTCCACATTGTCCAAGGGTCAACTACATTTTTGTAAGTTCTTATATATGAAGTAGTATAATATCACTAGAAAGTAGAGACTGATGAAAGATGCATATAATAAACCCTAAAGCAATCATGAAATTAGCAGAAAGACGACATATAACTGATAAACCAACAGAGCAAAGATGAAATCACAAAACTATATAGAATTAATCCAAAAGGCATAAAAGGGAAAGGGGGGAAATAAACATAAGAGACAAACAGAAAACAAACAGTAAGTTGGCAGATTTAAACCAAACTATATCAAATTAAATGTAAATAGTCTAACATAAGCACACCAATTAAAAGGCAGAGATTATTAGAAAGGATTAAAAAAAAGATCTAATGATGTGCTGCCTACAAGAAAACCCACTTTAAACAGGGAGACAAAAATTAGTTAAAAGTAAAAGGATGGAAAAATGGGAACTGTCTAGCCACTCTGAAAATAATCATCAAAATAAAAAGAATGACTACTGACATAATTTGATTCACATGTTGCTATAATCCAGGAAATATTTTCATATTCAACAGTCCTTCACAAGTCTTAAGCTCTAAGTAAGTATCAATACTATCTTGTATTCTTCATAACAGAATTCACCATTTGCATGTGTTCACACATCATTATCATTTCAGTTATGTCAACAGTACTTCTAAATAAAACAAACTAAAAATTTCAAAACAAATTTTCAACCTGAGCTAAGAAATTAGCAATATATCCTGATGAATAAGTAACCACAATGTATTCTCAAACATGGATATGTATGTCCAGTAGTTCACTTCTATATAAATTGTGACTTCACTTAATATTCTGTGCTAAGACAAGAGAGTCTGAGCCAGAGGACATAGGCCAAATATAACTACATCTCACCACACCCCCTACCTTTGGGGAAAAGTTTAAAAGAATATTGATTTTTCTTTCTGATATATTCAACCAAAAATGTTTTAACATCTCTTTATGGCTGTTTAACCATCAGCCATCCATTGAAGCATTTATAGAAACATATACACACCAGGCATTGTACCTTATTATCTAGGCACCAGGGATACCAAATCAGTGTTATACTCCTGAGAAGTCTGCTGGGGGAGAAAATGGGAATATATATTTGTAAAATGTCATAATATGTGGAAATTATGTTATAGAATGATTTCCCTATCTTCTCAACTTTCTGAATGTGAACTGGTCCATTTCACCTTAGTGTGAAATTTATACACATAGAGCTGTTTGTATTATTCCTTTACTATACTTTTAATGTCTGCAGGGTCTGTAGTGATATCCCCTATTTCATTCCTGCTATTGTGTCTTCTATTCTTGTTTTTTTCGGTCTTGTTAGAGGCTTGTCAACTTTACTGATCTTTTTAAAGAACCAGCACTTTGTTTTGTTCATTTTCTCTACTTTTTATGTTACCAATTTCATTGTTTCTGCTTTTTATTATTTTCTTCCTTCTGCCTGCTTCTGGTTTTATTTTGCTCATCTTTTTCTAGTTTTTTGAAGTGGGAGACTAGATTGTTGATTTGAAACTTATCCTTTTCTCTAATGTATAAATATTTAGTGCTACAAATGTCCCTTTAAAGTTTAATTACAGACTCAGAAAAAGAAAGAAATTTAGTCACAAATTCGGGAATATCAGAAATTTAAAAGATGAGCATGTGAGAAATAGAACAAATTATGAAAACAGACAAATCTCCAAGTTAAGATACAGAAAACATTCAAATTCAGCTGAATAGCACAGCATTATTACTAAAACTATTCCTCAAAATATAATGACTTGGACCTAATGGCTTCAAGTAAATAATCACAAAATCAACCACGTGTAGAGAGGAAAAAAATCCACACACAGAACGTAACTCCCCAAATCTGCACTACAGAAAATGCAAGAGAAGGAAAGGGAAAAAAAAAGAATTAGAGTATCTTTTCTTCCGTTCATATTCTTGGATGAGCTTCTTTACTATTGAGACCAATTCAAAGATTCCTAAATGCTGCCCAACAGCAACTGAGACTGCGCATATGCAAAAGAAAAGTGTAGAACTATAATGATTTCACTTGAGTTGCCCCCATGGACAAATATTCATTTTGAATGTAACATATAGAAGAATAAAATATATTTTTGCTTACCCTCTGAGCTTTTGCAAGTTCTTCTTTTAATCTTTCATAGCCCTTTTCTCTAACTTCCAAAACAGATGGGCTTCGTAAGCGGGACAGACTATCAGTACTCAACCCAAAAATATCATCACTGCCATCACAAGCTTCTGTTATAGTAGCACCCTGTAAAAACTCCCTCTCTGCACTACAGTTGTCCTTTCTTGTAGTTAATTTAAGTATCCCAGCTGTGACTCCAGAGGTAGAACAAGGTGCTGGATCTGTACCATGGATGCTGTAAAGGAGAGTTCAAACAAACATCAGCATGTGCTCAAGTATTAACTGGCATACACACACATGCCTATAACTGCATTATCCAATTTGTTCACCACCAGAACTAATTAATAGTATGTCCAGAGCCAAAGCAACAACATCTCAAGTCCTTCATAGCCATATATGGCTAATGGCTATCATCTTAAATAGCACAGAGAATATTTTCATCATGCCAGAAAGTTCTATTGGATAGTGATACTCTAGAACAGGGGTCTGCAAACTAAATGTAGAATAAATCCAGCCTGCCACCTGTTCCCTGAAGGCCCACCAGCCAAAAATGATTTTTACATTTTCAAATGGTTGAAAATAATCAAAATAATAATATTTTGTGGCTCGAGAAAATTATATAATTTCTTGAACCAAAATTCAAGGTTCATATACAAAGTTTTACTGGCGCTTATCCATTTACATACTGCTTATGACTATTTTTGGAGAAGGAAATGGCAACCCACTCCAGTATTCTTGCCTGGAGAATCCCATGGATGGAGGAGCCTGGCAGGCTATAGTTCACAGGGTTGCAAAGAATCAGACACGACTGAGTGACTTCACTTTTATGACTACTTTCACACTTTAATAGTCACATCCAGCAGTCCAAACAGAGACTGTGTAGCCCACAAAGCCTGAAATATTTGCTATTTGGCCCTTTACATAAAAAGTCTGCGACCCCTGCTCTTGATCATTAATATGTATTGCTCTTCATAAATAACATTATATTATTCAAATTTTCTAAAATAATAAAACTTAAAATAAGTTAACCAAGCAAAATTCATTTGTTTAATACAATGCTCTAAAACAAGCATCTTGATTCTCTCCTACCTGCCACTGGATATTTCCGCACAATTTAAACGTCTGGGGGAGGAATACACAGGTTGTGTAGGAAGGTCAGAAACATCTAAGGCATTAGCCTGGATCGGGGTGGAGCACAAAGCTGAAGGATGTGGCCGGTAGATGACACTAGGTGAGGTAGTCTGCTCTTGAGTTCCCGGTTCATACACAGCAAGAAGGTCTGGAGAAGTAGGTGAAGCGAGGTTCACTTCATGGAAGCCTTCCAAGGGGTCATTAGCCATAGCAAAAGCCTCATCATAGAACAACCTACATTTAAAAGCAGAAAATTATTTTGAGATAGTGACATTTAAAATTAAAGTAAGATGTACATTCATAGAATGTGTTTAACAGTCCATTATAAAATATAAACTTAAACAGAAAAAAACTACATTCATTTAAAATTTAATAAGTGACCTCAGAGGATAAATACTATAAAAGGCAAATGATCTGATTCAAAATAAACTTGAAAGTGATGGATAACACTGTTACAGTAAGTAATTAATAAGTAACAATGAGGAATGAATAAAAATTTGCTTGATATTAACTTTGCTATCATATGTGTCTTTGGTTAAAAAAAGAAGAGGCAGTAAAGACAGACAGATACACACACTCAGAATAAGAGAGACTAGGTTCAATGAACTATTCCGTTCTGCTTCAAAGAAAGTCACATGTGACTGGATGACTCAGTGTTTTTTCTTCTTTTATTTTGAAATAATTTCAGATTTACAAAAAGTTGCAGAGATATATATATATTTCACCCACATTATGAAACTGTTAACATTTTAGAACCATTTGAGAATAGATTTTATGCATGATACCCATTACCCCTTAACATCTCAGTGTATATATCCTACGTTAACACATCACCAAAATCAGGATGTTATTAACACTGATCACTATTACCATCTAAACAACAGGCCCCAATCAAAGTTCACTGATTATCCTAATAATGTTTTCAATAGGCCCAGGATCCAATCAAGAATAATGCATTACATTTCTCTAAGCCTTAAATTTTCCCTCTAACGGGATAAGAATGGGGATAATAATACTCCCTTCATCAGGTTGCAGTGAGGATTGAGGGAGAAAACCCACATAAAGTATTTAGTAATGTACTATGCATCTGGCACAGAGTACAACTCAATAAATATGTTATCAGTCAGCCATTAACAGTAATATGCATGCTTCAGTTTCTCCATAAGTAAAAAATATTTCATAAACTATACAACTATAAAACAAAATTTATATGAAAACTAAAAAGTATACCACTCAAGTTTTTCACTTAAAAAATATAAAGAAATCTTATAAACTGTTATTGATTTCCCACTGTCTAAAGAATAAACTCTGAACTTGTTATTCTGAAAATCAAGGTCTTCTATGTCAACTCAATCTCTCTTCTCAATTGTTTCTTTTTTACAACAGTACTTTGATAATCATGACTAACACTTTCCCCAAACTTCGAAAAAATCCCAAACACAGCATTACTACAGCACATAATTTCATTATAAAATACAAAAAAAAATATTAAACTGAAAAATTTTACTCTCTCATATTCTTAATTAAAAAGTGTTAAAAAAATAAGACAAGTAAGGAGAAGGCAATGGCACCCCACTCCAGTACTCTTGCCTGGAAAATCCCATGGACGGAGGAGCCTGGTGGGCTGCCATCTATGGGGTCGCACAGAGTCAGACACGACTGAAGTGACTTCACTTTCACTTTTCACTTTCATGCACTGGAGAAGGAAATGGCAACCCACTCCAGTGTTCTTGCCTGGAGAATCCTATGGACAGAGGAGCCTGGTGGGCTGCCATCTATGGGGTCGCACAGAGTCGGACACGACTGAAGTGACTTACCAGCAGCAGCAATAGCAGCAGCAGTTACTACAGGATTATAAACGATGATTTTAAGTATACGGGAGGATGTGCATAGGATACATGCTGATACTGTGTCATTTTATATAAGGGACTTGAGCATCCGGGAATTCTGATATGGGGTGGGAGTGAGTCTTGAAACCAATGCCCTGTGGGTAGGTACTCAGGGACAACTGTATATGGACAATCAAAACCCTATTAAATCTGCATATACCAAATTTCAAATCCAATGAATGTTTTCTTTATTGTAGTAAACAGTAATTTCAGTCCTTAAAATGAAACTAAACTTTGCTTTTTTTACCCAAAATATTCACTATACCAAAAGGAAGATCATATCAACAAGGAATTTAAAGTATTTAACATTCAATTTTAATTTATTACCTTTCCCTAAAATAATATTTTTCATTCGTTGTTCATAATACACACACAAACACAAACGCAAACATCTAAACCTGAATATTTCATATTCAAGTGAATATAGTTTATCAATCAATTCATTCATCATGAGAAATAAGGTTTTCATTAAACACTGACATTTTATCAGGAACCATGATACTTTTTCTTTGATCTCATATACTCCTAATTCACCTCTATATACCTGAGAGGTTCACTGAATCATCGTGGGAAAGTATTTGCATTTCTGGAAATGTAAAATGGCACAAACCCTATGGAGGAAAATTTGACAATATCCACAAAATGACAGTCATTGAATCTATGACCCAGCATGCCCACTTGACAGGGCTTTATCCCAAATATAAATGGGCAAAATAAAAAAGAAAAGATATATTCATAAGGCCAACAGCACTAGCAAAAGACTGACTGACTGAACCAACAGAGGCACATCCTCATCAGGAAGCACTATATAGCTATAAAAATAAATGAGCAATACCCACATACTGCTATGAGGGAAACCTGAGAATACACTGACATTGAAAAACAAGCAGTATATAATAAGCTACCTTTTATATAAGAAAGGGGAACGTACAAATTTATATGTATATAATTATATATATTTCTATGTACTTATATTTTAGAAATAGAAGGATATACCAAAAATTAATTTTAAAAAAAGTTATCTTTAGGAAAAGGGCAAGAACAGGAAGAGGAGACAGGCGTAAAACCTAGACTTTTCCAAATGTACCCTACTTTATAGATATGAATTTGAACTTGGAACCATGTACATAAGGCAAAATTAGATTTTTTTTTTAAATCTTTAAAAATAGAAGATGAATCTAGCTCCATTTGGTACTTTACAACATTGAGAAGAACTATTTCAAATGACTTTAAAACACAGTAATAAAACTGTATATCCCCAGTGGCATATATTCTAAGAACAAAAGGAAATTTAAAAAATAATACACTATTTTCAGTAATCGTATTACTAATGTTGATACTGCTATTCTCAAACTATTGTATAAGATTAAACAATATCATTCAGAACTAAAATTTTCAGCATATGAGAAAAGAGACACAAATACAAAATCAAGGAATTTAAAACTCTGAAGTCCTAAATTTGAATCAGAAATACCAGGAAAATCTCTTCTATTTATAAAAATGCCTACCTTTATCCACTGAAAAGGTATAAGAGCAGTAACCAACTCAGGAGCAATGCGCACCTCTTATGCCCAAAGCAGTATCATATCCTACCGAAAAAAAGAACAGTGGCAACTCTGAGGAATGGCTGATCCCAGGCCCGGGGCAGTAATATACAAAAGGATCTTGGAACATCTTGTTTTACCAGGAAGCAAGAAAGCTATCAAAGACTACTGGAGAGGTATCAAAAGGACTCCCACTAACAAAAGATGGGACAACCTGAACACCAAAAAGGACAATCTCTGTTAAGAACAAACAAACAAAAAAACCCAGTTTTAAGCTCAAGGTTTCATGATTTTACTAAAAATAAAGCAAACAAAAATAAATCTCACTGACTCCTTTTGATCAGTACCATGTAACCAAAACACTATTTTGAAAACTGGTAAAATAAAGAATCCAGTATTTATCCTGACTTTCCAATATATCAGAGAACTAAGAGTTTATGAGGAAAAGTCCTTCTTTTCAAAAAGTCCCGCTTAATAACTTTGTATTCTTAATGAAACAATGAGTCTAGACAACGATTATCAACAACTATTAAAGCCCTAAGGTAAAATCTGGGGGACTTTATAATTAATGGATCAAAATGACAGTACTTGAACTCACTGATGACTTAATATCACAAAACGGGAGAAAATCATAAGTTATGAGAATTATGTGGTAAAAAAGAGAACACTACCACCATTCATGAAGTATTCTTGACCCCCTCCCCTAATAAAAAGAAAATGACCTCAATTCAATTAACTCTCTAGGTGATTATCAGTTTGTAGGAAATATAGAGCACAGTGTGTGCGGGCTCAGTCATGTCCGACTCTCTGCAATGCCAGGGACTGCAGTCCACCAGGCTCTTCTGTCCATGGAATTTTCCAGACAAGAGTACTGGAGTGGGCTGCCATTTCCTACGCCAGGGATCTTCCCAAGACAGGGATCAAACCTGAGTCTCCCGTGTCTCCTGCATTGGCACACCTTTACCACTGCGCCACCTGGGAAGCCCAACAGAGGGTAAAAGAACATATTAAAAATAGCACCATAAGGACAAAAACAGCAAAACCCAGACTTTGGGAAACTCTACTGGATAAATCACCTGGTTTTTTCAATAAATAAAAATGGGGGGGGAGGAATTTATAAAGAGACTTAAGACATAAAGAGATATAATATGGGGACCTTGTTTGAATTATCTGAATTAACCAACTATAAAAACATTATGAAAAAAAAATCAATGGAACCTGAACACTGGATATTACTGATATTATTATGAATTATTGTCAGTTTTTAGAGATAATAATGGTATGATGGTTATGTGAAAAAAACTTATCCTTTAGGGATACTACAGAAAAACAGAAGAAATAAAATTCCTTAGATTTGCTTCAAAATAATCCAGGGGAGAAGGATGGTATGGGGAGCTAAGTCATCCAACTACCAGTACCAATTTCACAGGATTTCAGAGCTGTTTCTCCCTTCAGTTCAGTTCAGTTGCTCAGTCATGTCCAACTTTTTGCGACCCCATGGGCTGCAGCACCCCAGGCTTCCCTGTCCTTCACCAACTCCCAGAGGGTGCTCAAACTCATGTTCATCAAGTCGGTGATGCCATCTATTTACTGAGCATTGACTAAATAGCAGGTATAGTGCCAGTACATGCATAGCTGAGGAAGCTGCAGCTCAGGGCAACCAGGATTAAAATCTCTGGCTTTTGGGACTTGAGAGTCCTAGCTCTTAACCACACCACACTTATCACCACTAGAATTGCTTTCCTTTTCCACTGTTAGACGGTTCATGTAAAAATGTTTCTCCTTAAGTTGAATTAAAATCCATTAGGTGGCTCAGACGGTAAAGTGTCTGCCTGCAATGCCGGAGACCCGGGTTCAGTCCCTGGGTTGGGATGATCCCCTGGAGAAGGAAATGCAGCCCACTCCAGTATTCTTGCCTGGAAAATTCCATGGACAGAGGAGCCTGGTAGGCTACAGTCCATGGGGTCGCAAAGAGTCGTACACAACTGAGCCAGTTCACTTCACATCCCTGCAACACCCACTCTATTTTTCCTATAAACTATGAGTTTTCACAGAGAGTCTACTATGTACCAGGCTCTGGGGAAAGAAGATGGTAAATCATCTCTGCTCCCAAACAGTATCAATATAGTAGGAGACAATGACAATTAGAGGCAATGACACAGTGTGATAAACGCCAAAGAATAAGCAAAGGCTACTAAGAGACCACACAAGAAAGCCAAATAAATCAGAAGGAAAAGACTCCCAGAAAAAAGTAAACCCAAAGAAATAGGAAATAATGAGAAAGATAAAGAGCCCTTGGAAGGACTTTTCAGGCACGTCTAAGGTGTAAAAGTAAAGCATTTGTGGAAAATGTTCCATAAACTGGAGCACAGACTAGGAACATAAGATCCAAACCTCAAAGAGAGGCAGGTTTGAAACCTGGTAGTTCAGTCAGTAAAGAACCTGTCTCCTGTGCAGGAAACCCAGGTCCAATCCCTAGATCAGGAAGATCCCCTGGAGAAAGAAATGCCAAACCACTACAGTATCCTTGCCTATAAAATCCCATAGACAGAGGAGCCTGATGGGCTACAGTTCATGGGTTCCCAAAGAGTCGGGCACGACTGAGCGACTAACACTTTTCCTTTTCTATCAAATTACTGGGCCAATGTGTGCCTATCTTCTCTCATCTGGAAACCTAGCTTGGTTTGCTTCCTCACAGGTTGAGAATTAAGAGAGAAATGCAAGTAGCATTTAGTAAAGTACCTCAGAGCACTGCCTTTATGTACAATGTTTTCATTCTGGGGGATACATTAAAACACTGTTTAAATTCCAGCCACTCCTGAAAAGGAAATTATTTGAAGATTAAATGTAGTCCCTTTTTCAAGCATGTGAAATTTCCATAAAATGTGTAACTTAGCTGGTAATGAGCTGCCAATCACAATGATCTAAAAATCTTTTGCTCTTTCAAATGGAAGCATTAAGATTTGTTTTGCATTCAAAGTTCTCATACGAATAAAATAAACTGCTATTTTTAAGCAGTAGTACTCTCTGTATTGTGTGTGTGTGTTCAGTTGCTCAGTCGAGTCTGACTCTGCAACCCCGAGTGACGGTAGCCCACCAGGCTCCATTTCTTTCTCCAGGGGATCTTCTCAACCCAGGGATCAAACCCATGACTCCCCACATTGGCGGGTGGATTCTTGACCACCAGTGCCACCTAGGAAGCCCTACTCTCAGCATTACTGCTAAGTCGCTTCAGTCATGTCCGACTCTGTGTGACCCCATAGACGGCAGCCCACCAGGCTCCCCCATCCCTGGGATTCTCCAGGCAAGAACACTGGAGTGGGTTGCCATTTCCTTCTCCAATGCATGAAAGTGAGTAGTAAGTTAACTCAATAACTCGATTTCAAGTGCAGTTATCCCAATTCATAAACTAAACTTGTCAGAGATCACTACAAATGAGTAAAAAGGATGATAGCATTCAATTTTTACGGGTGAATTACTAACAGCTTGAGTGGCCTTATTATCACTCAGTTTTAAGTAATAAAGCTGATCTTCAATTTAAAAAGTTGATCAAAACAATTTGCTTCTGATTCATAGTATTTATTATATCTTATCTTCTTTCCAGAAGTCAGCATTATCACAGCAGAAACAGCAGCCAAAACTTACTGAAAGTTAACTATGTGTCAGTTAACTAAGAATTTCCCATGTATCAACTCAATGAATGCCTAGAAAAATCTTAATGGTTTATAGTTATTAAATGTATTTTATACCTATATTATTTTAGTATAAGTATAATTGATAATTTTATCAATTATTTTTATTCCAGTTGAATGGAAGGATGATTGTCAGCTTCGACTCCTCAGGGCAAATCCTGGTACTAAGTTCTAAGAATATAGATATGAAAATGGGCTAAAAAGAAGATGCATAGCCTATTATGGGCCACTAAATGATAATCCTAAAGAGAGAGGAGGAGGAAGACAATGTTTCAAGGAGAAGTAAAAATATAAGTTAGATTTTTAAATGCTGAATAAGAGTCTGTAGATGAGCTAAGCAAGGAAATAATATAGCATAGTCAAGGAATAAGGGTTTGGCACTAATGAAACCAAAAAAAAAAAGAACAGAATATCAAGCTGGAGAAGCAGATATGAGACAGATAATTAAAAGCTTCACTTAACATGGAAAATGTTACTTGGAGTTTCATCCTGAAGAGGTGCTCAGATCTACATTTTAGAAAGTACAGATGAACTGTGATGTCATTAGAAAAATGACTTCCAAGGACTTTAACTAGAGACAAGAGACTAAAGGCAATTAGTTAAGAGGCTAGTACAACAGACTAGGCAAGAGAGTATGAAGGTCACACATTGCAAATGAGGGGATGAAGGCATATATATTTAATATCTATATATGAAAACATTCAGAATAGCTTCAATTATATTTCTACGTATACACACATATGCATTACGTTATTACATTGTTTATTGTGACATATACATATATACATTATTCTAGTTATTGCTCTTGGCATCCCTTTGAAATGGTTCTTACCTCTATTTTATGGATTCAGAAACTGAGGATCAGAGAGGTTAATTAATTTTGTTAAGGTGAAACAGTCAGTAACAGAGGGAGGATTCAAAGCCTGGTGTGTCTGACTTCAGCACCTGTGTCTGACTCCACTACATCTTAAAAGGTTAGGGGTAAGACTCAAGACAAAGGTTAGATGAAGACAGAGGATCTCTAAGGCAGTCTTACCCAGCCAATTTTAAGAAGAGAACAATGCAAACAGAAGAATCCTATTTAATCTATGAATGACTGTTTTACTTTCAGAAAGAAAAAACTAAAGTTTCTCTAATGCACTGCTATTGAAATGAGCATTTGCTGTTACTCTGCCATCCTTTCTATTTTCCCCTACATTCTCTTTGCTCTCATCATTTCCTTATTTTGCTGCTATGCTTGGATTTAAAATAAGTACTTATTCAGCCCCTTATAGTTTGTTGTGGGAGGGTAGGGATAGCATATAAATAAAATCAACAGAAACCTGATTTTAATATAATGGCCTTATGATATAATCAAAAAGTGTGGATGTTTGTAATTAGTAATCCTTACCTAAAAAAAATTTTAATGTTAATTTTTTTAAGTGTGAAACAGTATTATAGCTAACTGCCTTTACCTTTTAGAAACTGTGTGGATCACAATAAACTGTGGAAAATTCTGAAAAGAGATCGGAATACCAGACCACCTGACCTGCCTCTTGAGAAATTTGTATGCAGGTCAGGAGGCAACAGTTAGAACTGGACATGGAACAACAGACTGGTTCCAAACAGGAAAAGGAGTTCGTCAAGGCTGTATATTGTCACCCTGTTTATTTAACTTATACGCAGAGTACATTATGAGAAACGCTGGGCTGGAAGAAGCACAAGCTGGAATCAAGATTGCCGGGAGAAATATCAATAACCTCAGATATGCAGATGACACCACCCTTATGGCAGAAACTGAAGAGGAACTAAAAAGCCTCCTGATAAAGGTGAAAGTGGAGAGTGAAAAAGTTGGCTTAAAGCTCAATATTCAGAAAACGAAGATCATGGCAGCCGGTCCCATCACTTCATGGGAAATAGATGGGGAAACAGTGGCAGACTTTATTTTTCTGGGCTCCAAAATCACTGCAGATGGTGACTGCAGCCATGAAGTTAAAAGACGCTTACTCCTTGGAAGGAAAGTTATGACCAACCTAGATAACATATTGAAAAGCAGAGATATTACTTTGCCAACAAAGGTTCGTCTAGTCAAGGCTATGGTTTTTCCTGTGGTCATGTACGGATGTGAGAGTTGGACTGTGAAGAAGGCTGAGCGCCGAAGAACTGATGCTTTTGAACTGCAGTGTTGGAGAAGACTCTTGAGAGTCCCTTGGACTGCAAGGAGATCCAACCAGTCCATTCTAAAGGAGATCAGCCCTGGGATTTCTTTGGAAGGAATGATGCTGAAGCTGAAACTCCAGTACTTTGGCCACCTCATGCGAAGAGTTGACTCATTGGAAAAGACTCTGATGCTGGGAGGAATTGGGGGCAAGAGGAGAAGGGGACGACAGAGGATGAGATGGCTGGATGGCATCACTGACTCGATGGACGTGAGTCTGAGTGAACTCCGGGAGTTGGTGATGGACAGGGAGGCCTGGCGTGCTGCGATTCATGGGGTCGCAGAGTCGGACACGACTGAGCGACTGATCCGATCTGATCTGAATGATATATTTACAGATAAAATTATACAATGCCTGGAATTTGCTCAAAATAATACAGGAGAGGGACTAGTACAGGGAGTAGATGGGGCAGGCTTGACAGTAGTTGATGGGCTAGATGATGGGAAATTTGAAGTTCGTCCTATATTTGCATCTATGTATTTTGTTTTAAATTCTCTTCTTCTTTTTTTTTTTTTTTGAGATTGTATAAAGAAATTTATTTGAGAGTTTTTGAAGTTGAACTTTTTTGTTATGTTGTTTTTGTTTTTCAGAAAATAGAAAAAATCAAATGGTAATAAAATTGAGTGCTTTAGAGAACAGTAATTATTGCTAAATTATCCATAATTAGAAAATTTTAAGATTTATTCAAATACTATATAAAGGAAGAAAAAACAAAGAGGTGTATAAAAAATAATTTTCTCATTAACTTTCCCTAAAATTATAAAGCTGATTTTCCAAACTAATATTTGGTCGTAACAAAAAACAATTCACATTTACATTTTAGGAAGCAGTCTATGTTTATAAGTGTGAAATTAATTACTAACTCAAAGGAAAAATTAGTCAGATGGTCAGTCAAGCTACACAATCTTCCCACTCATTAAAATAGACCACAAATTAATTTCCATTTACTAATACCACAGGATTAAATGTACAATCTGACATATTGCAAAATGTTCATTACTGCAGATTCTTAAAGGTTTTCAGAAATTCTCAGAACTTGCTGCTGCTACTGCTAAGTTGCTTCAGTCGTGTCCAACTCTGTGCAACCCCATAGACGGCAGCCCACCAGGTTCCACCATCCCTGGAATTCTCCAAGCAAGAATACTGGAGAGGGTTGCTATTTCCTTCTCCAATGCATGAAAGTGAAAAGGGAAAGTGAAGTCGCTCAGTCCTGTCCGGTTCTTAGCGACCCCATGGACTGTAGCCTACGAGGCTCCTCCGTCCATGGAATTTTCCAGGCAAGAATACTGGAGTGGGTTGCCATTTCTTCGCCAGGGAATCTTCCTGAGCCAAGGATCAAACCCGTGTCTCCTGCATTGGCAGGCACTGTATTACAAATTCTTGGAACAAAAATATAAAAAAACAATTGTTTTCCAAGTTTTCTTCTCTTAAAAGTGGAAGCCTCTTTATTTTATATATGTAAGAATACAGGTCAATTAAATATTCAATAGGCACTGAAGTATATGTTGATTGGATAAATAAGCAATAAGATTATTTAGGGAAGTAATAAATAGCAGAGCAGTGAAGAGCAGAGACAGTGATTCCAGGCCACCTTTAAAAATTGGAGATAAAACAATAAGTACCATAGCAAGACTGGAGAAACTGTTTTTAAAGTTTGGGGAAAACTGAGCATTTGATCAAACAAGCTTCAGAAAACATTTCTAATTCAGATTCTGTTATTAACTGGCTGTGTGAACTAGGGTATGTCACTTAATTTCTCTGAGCTTTAGTTTCAACATCTATAATGGTGGTGGTATTATCGCCCCTGCCTATATTTGAGAAAATCAAGGGGCTTATCTGTCAATGTAAAAATGTCCTGAAGACGGTAAAGCACAACACAGATGAATGATATCTATAAAGACTTAAAAAAGAATAAACGAGGGGGTAAATAATAAGAGCCTACAAAGAGGTTTGCCTTACAAACCAGAAGGGAACCTTAGTTATCCTTGATAAAGAAGAAGGAAGGGAAAAACAAGTCTTTCTGAGGTACAGAGTTCAAATTAACTCTCTTCCCAACAAGAAATTAATTAATCCACATTTATGTACTGTTCTTCAAATCTACTTTAGTTGTTCTGTTATACTTCATCTTGATCTGTCAATCAGATGCCCACAAACAAATACTCAAAACTATTATCTGGACACATCAAATGACAATTCACTTACTTAAATGGCTCTAAGGGGCTTCCCAGGTGGCTCAGTGGTAAAGAATCTGCCTGCCAATGCAGGAGACATGGGTTCAATCCCTGGGTTGGGAAGATCCCTTGGAGGAGGAAATGGCAATCCACTCCAGTACTCTTGCCTGGAAAATCCCACAGACAGAGGAGCCTGGAAGGCTACATTCCATGGGGGTCGAAAGAGTTGGACACGACTGAGCACACACACATGCAGGCTATCATCAGTATGCTTCTGTATGCGTCAAAGCTACTCTCACATTCTTGCATGGCGTTTCCTTCCACTAGATTGTCAAATCATAAACTTTATTATGTAGAGTTTACCCAAATTCCATTATGCTTATACTTACAACAGTTGTCAATTATAAGCAACAAACTTCTCACACTTGAACTATTTCAATAATTTCCATTCTTCTTCCTCTAAGTAATCTTCGCTTATGGTTAAAGCTATTTAATTTTGTGTTGCTGATATCCTAAGATAAATCAAGATTACTTTTTCACTTTTTTCTATATACAACTGAAGCTTATGAAACTACCTCATTTAGCTCTAAGTTGAAAGGGAAAGCAGAAGGGAAACACAGAGATGGCAAATTAATGCTACCTCTTGTAAGTAACCTCTCCTTCCCTTAGGCCCTTCAATCCCTACTCTGAACACTCACTTCCATTTCTACTGCTAGAACAGTTTCAACTCATTTTAACATCCTTTTCGCTAACCATCCATCACCAAACAGCACAGTACCTGCTAGGTTCCAGGCCCAATACTAAAGCTATATGTTGGGGTAAGATGCATTAAAGGCCTGCCCTCAAAGCATGTGTTCACTAGAAGAGACCTTACTGTCAACAAACATTTACAAATACGATGTAAATATTTAAATGATACCAAAATAGAGGCATGTGCTCTGTGCTCTGGAAATATAAAAAAAAAAAAATACATAAGGACTATGTGGCAAAGGTAAGGACAGTAGGACAGAAAAAGAGTAACTATTAATAGCTAAGTGAAGTGAAAGCTAAGTGAAGGGATTCCCTGGTGGCTCAGAGGGTAAAGCATCTGCCTGCAATGCGGGAGACCTGGGTTCGATCCTTGGGTCAGGAAGATCCCCTGGAGAAGGAACTGGCAACCCACTCCAGTATTCTTGCCTGGAGAATGCCATGGACAGTGCCGACCACGGGGTCGCAAAGAGTTGGAGAGTCGGACACAACTGAGCAACTTCACTTTCATTTTCAAGTGAAGTGAAAGTCACTCAGTCATGTCCAATTCTTTGCGACCCCATGGACCATACAGTCCATGGAATTCTCCAGGCCAGAATCCTGGAATGGGCAGCCTTTCCCTTCGCCAGGGCATCTTCCCAACCCAGGGATCAAACCAAAGTCTGCTGCATTGCAGGCAGATTCTTTACCAACTGAGCTATCAGGGAGAGCTAGAAAGGAGTCTTTAAATTTCTTCAGACATTTTCTTTTTAGGATATCAGATGTATTTAAGTAATTTAGTAACCAATTTACCACCCTTCATTGAACTACATCTTGACTTGCACTCTACAGGGCAAAGGTTTGGTGTGAAAGGGTGTACTCCCTCAGATTACCCTCAAAGCTTTCCCTCAACACACAAATATCACTACCAACTACTCCTTCTTTCTTCCCTACTCTCCAACTACTTAAGCACTTTGTCTTACCTGACACTCATTAAAATTACAACACCATATGTATGTGAAGGTACCTTCTAAATTTTGATAAACTTACAAAAAGATATGGCAATGATTACACGGTCTACCTTCCAGACTTCTTACAGTCTTTCCTTTAATCCCCACTGTGACTTGCGAAGTAGACACTCAATGAAATGTCTAATTTAAAAATCTCTGGTGATACACTAAGAATTACTTACACCAATATTAAGTATCTCATAAAAGCTAAATTAAAACCAATTCTTCAGCATTATAATGTACACAGGAAGAAGTAGAGTGGTTAAGAGCATGGACATCAAAGAAAAACTGCCCAACTCCTAATCTAGTCCCCTCATTAATTAGCTTTTGTGACCTTGAGCAAGCTCCATAACCTCTCAGTGCCTCAATCTTCTCAACTATTAAATGGATAAAGTATTACCTAACTCCTAGGTCAATGTGAGAGTAAATGAGTTGGCATAATGCTCAGACCGGAACCTGATTACCCCCTAAGGGCTAGACTCTGTAGTAGTAGCAGCAGTGCTCGCATCACATCATCAGAAAACCTGTTTATTTTTTAACCAGTCTTCTTAGTCACAAAGCTCTTTTTACAGAAGGTGCAGTTCAGGAGTGGAAAGAGCAAGGCTGGTAGGATTTCCATTTGGGCAGTCACACTCAGTGTTTAATCCTGGCTCTGCCATTAGTCAGCTATAGGACTACAGACAACTAAGTAACTAGAGGCAAGTTATTCACCTCTCTGACCCTCGATTTCATGATCTATAAAATGCAATACCACCACCTATACGCCAGGAATGTCCCAAGGACTAGAGAGTCAAGGTACTTGAAGTAACAAGCACAGTGCATGTCACACTGTTGAGCTCTGTTCCCCTCCTCCACGCCCTACACAGAGCATCTCACCTAATTCTCATCCCACCATTATGAAGCTCATATTAGACTGAGCCATATTGAAAACAGCTGAATACTGGCAAACCCCAAACTGTTCAATCTAACACTACCCCCATTTACAAACGGAGAAAATAAGCTCAGAGGTTAAATGATTTCCTCAAGGGCATACACATGATTTAACCAACCGAGCTAAAACTTAAAAAAGATAATTTTTTATAAAAATTGGTTCAATGAGTCCTGCTCAGAAAGGGAGGGGGGAGGGTATACTAATTACAATAATACGTGTAAAACTACTGTAACCTGCACGTTCTTGTTTTGCCATATTAAAAACCAAGATGATGAGCAGATTTCTAAGAATCTTTCCATCTTAAAAACTATTTGCAGTGGACTTCTCTGGTGGTCCAGTGGTTACAATTCCACACTTCCACAGCAGGGGGCACGGGTTCATCCCAGGTCAGGGAAGTTCAACAGGCTGCACTGAAGACAGTCAACACACACACACACAGACACACACACACACAGACACATACCCACACACAGTGTGTCCATGTGTGCTGTAGAAGTTGAGGGTTCAGTGAAAATTAGAGGAAAATAATATTTAAAAAAGCATTAACTACACCAATTCAAAACCTACAACTGGATCTAATTATCAGAAAATTCACAAAGCAGCTGAACATCAAATATTCATCCTGGTGAAAAGTTAGCAGTATTCAATACCACCGATGAGTTCTTTGCCAAATATACCAGAAGAGTTGCAGTCTATGTATGCCCTTTGGTTCTCGAAATAGTGGATATAGAAAAACAAAAACAAAAACAAAAAGACAGAAAAGCTCCCCCCGCAATAGTAAGAAATATACTATTGTAGTAACATTATATAACCGCTAAGTTTATTTCTACATATTCCACAAGGATAGGATTCTATCATACAAACCATACTTGGGGTATGTATCTGTCTAAACATGAAAAGTCCTATCAAAACGCACCACACTAGTAAATAAAACAGCAAGCGGCAACACAAGGCCGCATCAAAGTGGTGAAATCTTTTAACAGTATCAAATATTTACTCTGACTGGTTACAAATCTATTCTTAATGTTTTCTCCACTCTGCCTCCTTTCTCCTTCATATGTCATTCACCATTTTTTCCCCTTAAAATGGCATGAACAACAAAATAAGGATAATGAACAGAAACCGGGTCTTGCAACAGATTTACAATACAACAGTTTTGTTCTAATCCTCTTACTGGCCTCTGCTGCAATTATGTAATCATTTCACGGCAAAAGCTTACAAGGAAGTCTCTTCCCCGACCCTGAAATGAAGCTGGAGGGGTAAACAGAAGTGGGAAACAGGTAGCCTCGGAATTTGCTACATTTCCGCGAAACTAAACTGCATCTTTGGAATCATCATTACCTGAGCGCTCTTAATTTTCAAGACTTTACCCATTAGCCATTACAGACTTTTTTTTTTCTTTTTTAAATCCCATAACTGGCAACTCTTCACGTGCTGCAGATTTCATCTAACACCATCACTTCCCGAGTCCATTAAACTCTCTTTTCCCTGGGCGATCAGAACGAGCTATCCACGCTGGAAGGGTAGTGTAATTACAATTATGTCTGAACAGCTCGCCTCAACTCCCCGAAACAAAAGTCAGGCTGAACTGAGCTATCTCCTAAGGCGCCGGTTCTTGCCCACCAGGTTTCGCCGAAACCTCCCAAGGGTGACCTCTACGCCTTGGCGCCGCGCCCGGCTCGCCGTCTCCTAAGACCCTCGGTCCATGCCTACTGCCTCGCCGGGTCCAGCTCCCGCGCGGCGCCGGCCTCCAGACTTGTTGGCGAAGTCTCTTTACAACCCGCTCCGCAAGCCGGGCCCTCAGCTCCGGCCGCGCGCGCCCCACCGACAGGTAACCTGGGTCTGGCTCCACGCCTCGGGCGCTCAGGACAGCGCAGTTAATGAGTAACGCGCCCGAGGGACGGGGGAGGAGCCGCCGCCGCCCGACGCCCACCAGCGGCCCCAAGGGGCGCCTACATGCCCCCAAGGCGCCAAGCCTCCGCCACCGCCCGCGTCCGCGAGCCCAGAGGAGCGCGCTCGCCGGAGCCAGGACAGCCGGACCGGGTCCCGGCGCGCCGCGCCCTCACCTGCACCTGCCGCGGCCGCCCCTCCAGGCCAGCTCGCGGGAGGCGGGCGCGCGGCCACTGAGGGGGGCGGTGTTCCTCGTCCTGGGCCTCTCCCTCCCGCCGCCGCGCTCACCTGACTAACCTACCACCGCCGCGGCCCGCGCTCAGGGGCGCTCGCAGAGCCGCACACAGCGCACGCCGAAGCACTCTGAGGCGGAGGAGGACGGCTGGCCGACGCCGCTACACTCTAACGCGGTGAATGCACGGCTGGAGGAGCCGCCGAGGGAGCGCGGGACTGCGCCTGCGCCGGGAGCCGGGCCCGGAGCCTGGAGCCGTACGGCCCCGCGGAGGGAAGGCGGGGTTAGGGGCGGGGAGGGGGCGGGGAGGGGGCGGGGCGGGGAGGGGGCGGGGCGGGCGTGGGGCCTGAGGGGCCGACGCGCTCCCGCGCCCCCTGGCGCCAGGCGGGGCTTTCGCAGGTGTTGGGCGCGGGCCCCAGGTGTCTTCGCGGGTGGTTTCCTTGGGAACCAGGGCGAACTGGCGCTGAGCCTTGTTGCCCTGGGCTTAACAGATGGTCTCCGGTTCACGTCGAATTTGTTGGGCTCTCCAGGAGTCGGAAGATGAACCTTCGATGTGAGTTGGGGACCACTGTATCCAACCTGAGACTCGGCACGCATATGTACCTTACAACGTGTGTCAGTGTGTTTGTGTGTGGGCGTGCGTGAGTCTCTGGGGGCATGGGTGGAAGGAAGGGGAGTCTGATAGAACCTAGATCCTAGCATTCCAGCAACTGTTAGAGCATTCGAGAATGTCGTGTCTGTACCTATCTTCTCTCATCCTTCGTGTCAACTTTTATCAAACTTCCACCCCACTTTAGGTCCTCCAGAGAGGAAACATGAAACTACAAACCATGTTTCCGAAAATCTGATCAAAAAGAAGCCGTCACATCAAATATACGTCTCTATGTTTAGTCAAAGAGATACAGGCAGTTTATGCAATATGTATATTGAGTAGGACCCCCATTCTGTGTATTGATTAGCGGCATAAAAGAAGAGTAGGTTATGGGTATAGCTATAGGAATCAGGATTGAGGAATCAGCTTTGAGGTTGGCATCTTCTAGCTGTTGTCAGTGACCTTGAGCTAATTGATCTCTAATAACCCCAGTAAATGGGGATAATCAGACTACCCACCTCAATAAGTCGTTAAGAAATTAAATGTCTTAATATATGTAAAATACTTAGTGTACTTCATGACACAGTGCCTAATATTGTGTATTTGTCTAAGTAGCTAAGTCGTGTCAGACTCTTGAGACTCCATGGAATGTAGCCTGCCAGGCTCCTCTGTCCATGGGATTTTTCCAGGCAAGAATACTGGAGTGGGTTGCCATTTTCTTCTCCAGGGGATCTTCCCGACCCAGGGATTGAACCAGGGTCTCCTGCATTGCAGGCAGATTCTTTACCAATTGAGCTAGACAAGTGTGTAATGAATATTATCTATTAATAACATTATTACTGTTATCATCCACCTATAATAAAAACAAACCTCGAAAGTCATTATTTACTCTTTTGTACTCCATCTCCAATTTATCAAGTCTTACCTATTCTAATTCAGAAACAATTCTTAAATCTACCCCATCTCTTATTTACTAGGAGTAGACATGATCTCCCTCATTAGGGAGGTCTGTTCTCCCTGACTCCACTACTCTCCCTTACACCATGTAATTCATTTATCAAATGTTTATTGTGTTCAATCTGTGTACCTACTACTAGACTTGGGAAGAGAGAAACCATTACACACAATCTCCATCATCCAAGGACTCAAACATAGTGAAGAAAACAAATATGTCAATAATAACTAAGTGAAATAAATAACTGCAACAGAAAGTAGTCTTTCCATGAAAATGTGTTATTTAAGAAATTTTTCTGGTGGCCAATAACATAAATCCATTCAAAGTATAAGCAGAATGGGAGGAATTACTTTAAGGATATAAAGATTGCTCTCTGAATCCATGGGTAGGGATGAAAGAAGGCTTGGGAATAGTCTGAAAACTGGGACTGAAATGTTGTGGAGAAGCTAGGAGGTCCCCTCATTGTGCTTCATCTCTCTTTCTCTTCCCTCTTACTGCAGATTATTTATGTACCTGGTATAGAGAAGCAATAAATAAATATTTGTTTAGTGGATGGCAATTTATGTAACTGAGAAGTAAACTGGACCCAAAGCCAATTCTCAAAACATTTCCTTATAAGTAGGTAACATGTTAAAATGACTCTTTTGTAGGGGATCATACAGTTTAGAGTCTAAGTCCTTTTAGACTTTTATCAGCCCTTTCT
The DNA here is from genome assembly GCF_027580195.1 of Bos mutus. Lineage (NCBI taxonomy): Eukaryota > Metazoa > Chordata > Mammalia > Artiodactyla > Bovidae > Bos > Bos mutus. Next base: position 28,662,667 of record NC_091621.1, on the reverse strand, counting down.
CTCAGCTCTCTGATTTTTTCAGTTGCCTATTCCAACATCAGAAAAAGGATGTAAGATACACAGTTGTCCATAACTGATTGCATGAGAGATACATTTGAGACAACTGTTTTATACATGAGTTGTGAAAGCAAATTTTTATGTGATACAAGTACTGGCCCACAAGTAAATATTTTGCTAGACAAGGAAATGATAGACTACTTTCTGTTGCAGTTAAAAACTAATAAATTAAAAAAAGAATAAATAAAGAGAAAAAATTCAAAATAACAAACTTAAAATGTATTCCTCTCATGTAGATTTGCACAGTGCAGAGTTGATATGGTGGCTCTCTGATCAACATGGACACAGGCTTCTTCTATCACATGGCTTCACTATCCTGAAGCTTCAGCTTCTACCATCAAGTAGGCTGCTCAAGCTCCACCCATCACCTCCTTATTCCAAGCAGTGGAAAAGCAACAGAGGCTAAAAAGAACACCCCTCTACTTAAAAACACTTGCAGAAGTTGTGTACATCACTGTACTTACACCTTACTGGTCAGCACTCAACTATAAGTGATGTTGAAACATACAGTTTCTATTGAATGGGCATGTGCCCAGCTAGAAATCAGTGGTTCTAGTAATAAAAAAAAAAAAAAACAGGGAACAGATATTGGAGACAATTAGCAATATCTGGTTCATCATTCCGTATCAGACTTAGGATGAGAGAAATGGTGTTGAGGGAACATATAAATAGAGCAAAGGCATTGTAAGGAAAACATGATGTGATGAACACTGTACCTAGGACAGGTGCAGGTAGATAGATAAGCCTGGAAATATGTAGAATCCAGTTGTGGAAGATCTTAAATGCCAGACTGAGGAATATAGAATTTGGTTCAGTAATCAGAAGAGAATTTCTGAAAGATGTTGAGCTGGAGAGTGAAATGATCAAACCACTGCTTTAGGAAGAGTAATGTGGTGGCAATGCCTGGAATGTACTTGGTGGGGGTGGGGGAGGTGATGAGAGGCAAGGAAAATAGATAGAAACTATGGAGAATAAAATGGCAACCCACTCCAGTATTCTTGCCTGGAGAATCCCAGGGACGGGGGAGCCTGGTGGGCTGCTGTCTATGGGGTCACACAGAGTCGGACACGACTGAAGTGACTTAGCAGCAGCATTAGGAGATAGTAAGTGCCTATACTGCAGTAAAAATGTGAAAGGATGAATTTCAAAGAATGATTTGTCAAATGCAACAATCGAGTAGATGTCCTCTCTCTCTCTCTCACCTTCCCTCTCTCCTCCTCCTTCTCAAAAGTTCAGAATCATTCTACCTATTTGAGATCAGCACAATGATTTTATTTGGGAAAGTACCCTTCCACCATGTTCAGTCCAAGTGACCCATGTAAAACTGAATTCCCCACCCCTACTTTCAGGGTGAGTATGTGACCCAGGCTTTACCAGTCAGAGAATCTTCTTGATCTCTGTGATTAGCTCATGATAAGCAAATGACTCAAGCAGGGCTAATAAAAAGTCAATTCTGAGAGTTTTGGGAAATTTTGGGGAAAAGTGAATCTCTCTCTGAGAATTGCTGAGACCATTAAATGTAAGCCTGGGACTACCAGCAGTGATCTTGCCACCCAATGGAGAACATGCTTGAGAATGGAACTAATGGGGAAAAGGCAGAACTGAGAGATGAGAAAAGTGAGAGTGGGTCCTGATGACATTATTTCACTTCCTAGGTCAAGCTGTGACTGAAGCTGGAGACCCTGAACTTTTCAGTCATATGAGCCAGTAATTTTCTCTTTGCTTAAGCCAACTTGTATTGTGTTTTCTGCCACTTGCAAATGAATATACAGAAATAAAGGCAAGCATAATAATTCCAAGCCTTAAAAAGAGTACCATCTACCTTTGTCATACATAGTATTAAAAGACCTGGCTCTAATAAGTTTTACCTGTTCCAAAAAACCAAATCTACATTCAAAGAGAAGATGTGCTATACAGCTGGGAATGTTCACAATACTATGAAAGCTCTGAAAGTAATTTGAGTCATAAAATATGGGAGCTGGAGGAGAATATTAATTCATCTCACCTCCTCACCTGTTTTCACAAACGAGGAAACTGAGACTTAGAAATATGAGATTTATGTAAAGTCACAGAGCTAATATATGCTGGTCTTCAACCCAGGTCTTTGGAATAGTAGTCTATATATTTTTGGAATACTAGTCTACTACTCATTGTATCATTCTGACACTTCAAAACAGGACATCTAAAAAGCTTTCAAATACATTTGAAACACATGTATTACTAATGAAGTAATGTTCCCAGTTCCCATGAAGCAACAGTTTTGAAAGGATAATATTCAGTTTGAAAGCCTGGGGGTGCTGATGATATTCACCATATTCTTGTGAGGGTAGGTAGTCTTTCTGCACAAGGTTACTGTGACTCATGCCATTATACAAGTAAGAGAAACCAACCATGCTGTGTTGACCATTAATACTGGACCTGTGTAGTTGCCTGAGCCAAAATCAGCCCTGTGTGTTTTGATTGGATACAAGGAAGGTCAACCTTCAACAGCATTTTGTTAAGTGATATAAACCCAGTCAATACCCTTCACTTTGACAATATAAACTTGAAAATAAGTATACATAGGGAGAGTGATTATACAAACTCAACTGGTACCCCAAGCAGAATAAACTATCCTTTATGAGGCCTATTCAGTTCACTCGCTCAGTCGTGTCTGACTCTTTGCAACCCCATGAACTGAAACACGCCAGGCCTCCCGGTCCATCACCAACTCCTGGAGTCAACCCAAACCCAAGTCCATCGAGTTGGTGAATCCATCCAACCATCTCATCCTCTGTTGTCCCCTTCTCCTCCTGCCCTCAATCTTTCCCAGCATCAGGGTCTTTTCAAATGAGTCAGCTCTTCACGTCAGGTGGCCAAAGTATTGGAGTTTCAGGTTCAACATCATTCCTTCCAAAGAACACCCAGGACTGATCTCCTTTAGGATAGACTGATTGGATCTCCTTGCAGTCCAAGGGACAGACTCTCAAGAGTCTTCTTCAGCACCAAATTTCAAAAGCATTAATTCTTCAGGGCTCAGCTTTCTTTATAGTCCAACTCTCACATCCATACATGACTGCTGGAAAAACCATAGCCTTAACTAGACGGACCTTTGTTGGCAAAGTAGTATCTCTGCTTTTGAATATGCTGTCTAGGTTGCTCATAACTTTCCTTCCGAGGAGCAAGCGTCTTAATTTAATGGCTGCAGTCACCATCTGCAGTGATTTTGGAGCCCAGAAAAATAAAGTCAGCCACTGTTTCCACTATTTCCCCATCTATTTGCCATGAAGTAATGGGACCAGATGCCATGATCTTAGTTTTATGGATATTGAGCTTTAGGCCAACTTTTTCACTCTCCTCTTTCACTTTCATCAAGAGGCTCTTTAGTTCCTCTTCACTTTCTGCCATAAGGGTGGTGTCATCTGCATATCTGAGGTTATTGATATTTCTCCCGGCAATCTTGATTCCAGCTTGTGCTTCCTCCAGCCCAGCGTTTCTCATGATGTACTCTGCATATAAGTTAAATAAGCAGGGTGAAATACACAGCCTTGACGTACTCATTTTCCTATTTGGAACCAGTCTGTTGTTCCATGTCCAGTTCTAACTGTTGCTTCCTGACCTGCATACAGATTTCTCAGGAGGCAGGTCAGATGGTCTGGTACTCCCATCTCTTAAAAAATTTTCCACAGTTTATTGTGATCCACACAGTCAAAGGCTTTGGCATAGTCAATAAAGCAGGAATAGATGTTTCTCTGGAACTCTCTTGCTTTTTCAATGATCCAGCGGATGTTAGCAATTTGATCTCTGGTTCCTCTGCCTTTTCTAAAACCAGCTTGAACATCTGGAAGCTCACGGTTCACATATTGCTGAAGTCTGTCTTGGAGAATTTTAAGCATGACTAGCGTGGGAGAAATATCAATAACCTCAGATACGCAGATGACACCACCCTTATGGCAGAGTGAAGAGGAACTAAAAAGCCTCTTGATGAAGGTAAAAGAGGAGAGTAAAAAAGTTGGCTTAAAGCTCAACATTCAGAAAACTAAGATCATGGCATCTGGTCCCATCACTTCATGGCAAATAGATGGGGAAACAGTGGAAACAGTGTCAGGCTTTATTTTTGGGGGCTCCAAAATCACTGCAGATGGTGACAGCAGCCATGAAATTAAAAGACACTTACTCCTTGAAGGAAAGTTATGACCAACTTAGATAGCATATTCAAAAGCAGAGATACTACTTTGCCAACAAAGGTCCGTCTAGTCAAGGCTATGGTTTTTCCAGTAGTCATGTATGGATGTGAGAGTTGGAGTTTGAAGAAAGCTGAGCGCCAAAGAATTGATGCTTTTGAACTGTGGCGCTGGAGAAGACTCTTGAGAGTCCCTTGGACTTCAAGGAGATCCAACCAGTCCATCCTAAAGGAGACCAGTCCTGGGTGTTCATTGGAAGGACTATAGCTGAAACTCCAATACTTTGACCACCTCATGCGAAGAGTTGACTCACTGGAAAAGACCCTGATGCTGGGAGGGATTGGGATTGGGGGCAGGAAGAGAAGGGGACGACAGAGGATGAGATGGCTGGATGGCATCATCGACTTGAATGATGTGAGTTTGAGTGAACTCCGGGAGTTGGTGATGGACAGGGAGGCCTGGCGTGCTGTGATTAATGGGGTCGCAAAGAGTTGGACACAACTGAGCAACTGAACTGAACTGAACTGAGCGTATGAGATGAGTGCAATTGTATGGTAGTTTGAGCATTCTTTGGCATTGCCTTTGTTTGGGATTGGAATGAAAACTGACCTTTTCCAGTCCTATGACCACTGCTAAGTTTTCCAAATTTGCTGGCATATTGAGTGCAGCACTTTCACAGCATCATATTTCAGGATTTGAAATAGCTCAACTGGAATTCCATTACCTCCACTAGTTTTGTTCATAGTGATGCTTCCTAAAACCCACATGACTTCACATTCCAGGATGTCTGGCTCTAGGTGAGTGATCACACCATCATGATTATCTGGGTCATGAAGCTCTTTTTTGTACAGTTCTTCTGTTTATTCTTGCCACCTCTTCTTAATAGCTTCTGTTAGGTCCATACCATTTCTGTCCTTTATGGAGCCCATCTTTGCATGAAATGTTCCCTTGGTATCTCTAATTTTCTTGAAGAGATCTCTAGTCTTTCCTATTCTATTGTTTTCCTCTGTTTCTTTGTATTGATCGCTGAGGAAGGCTTTCTTCTCTCCTTGCTATTCTTTGGAACTCTGCATTAAAATGGGTATATCGTTCCTTTTCCGCTTTGCTTTTCACCTCCCTTCTTTTCACAACTATTTGTAAGGCCTCCCCAGACAGCCATTTTGCTTTTTTGCATTTCTTTTTCTTGAGTATGGTCTTGATTCCTATCTCCTGTACAATGTCACGAACCTCTGTCCATAGTTCATCAGGCACTTTGTCTATCAGACCTAGTCCCTTAAATCTATCTCTCACTTCCACTGTGTAGTCATAAGGGATTTGATTTAGGTCATACCTGAATGGTCTAGTGGTTTTCTCCACTTTCTTCAATTTCAGTTTGAATTTGGCAATAATGAGTTCATGATCTGAGCCACAGTCAGCTCCCGGTCTTGTTTTTGCTAACTGTATAGAGCTTCTCTATCTTTGGCTGCCGAAGAATTGATGCTTTTGAACTGTGGTGTTGGAGAAGACTCTTGAGAGTCCCTTGGCCTGCAAGGAGATCCAACCAGTCCATTCTGAAGGAGATCAGCCCTGGGATTTCTTTGGAAAGAATGATGCTAAAGCTGAAACTCCAGTACTTTGGCCACCTCATGCAAAGAGTTGACTCATTGGAAAAGCCTCTGATGCTGGGAGGGATTGGGGGCAGGAGAAGAAGGGGATGACAGAGGGTGAGATGGCTGGATGGCATCACTGACTCGATGGATGTGAGTCTCAGTGAACTCCGGGAGTTGGTGATGGACAGGGAGGCCTGGCATGCTGCGATTCATGAGGTCGCAAAGAATCAGAAACGACTGAGCGACTGATCTGATTTGATCTGATCTGGTCTGATCTTTGGCTGCAAAGAATATAGTCAATCTGATTTCAGTGTCAACCATCTGGTGATGTCCATGTGTAGAGTCTTCTCTTGTGTTGTTGGAAGAGGGTGTTTGCTATGACCAGTGCATTCTCTTGGGAGAACTCTATTAGCCTTTGCCCTGCTTCATTCTCTACTCCAAGGCCAAATTTGCCTGTTACTCCAGGTGTTTCTTGACTTCCTACTTTTGCACACCAGTCTCCTATAATGAAAAGGACAACTTTTGTGGGTGTTAGTTCTAGAAGCTCTTGCAGGTCTTCATAGAACTGTTCAGCTTCAGCTTCTTCTGCATTACTGGTCAGGGCATAGACTTAGATTACCATGATATTGAATGGTTTGCCTTGGAAAACAAACAGAGATCATTCTGTCGTTTTTGAGATTGCATCCAAGTACTACATTTCAGACTCTTTTGTTGACTATGATGGCTACTCCATTTCTTCTAAGGGATTCCTGTCCACAGTAGTAGATATAATGGTCATCTGAGTTAAATTTACCCATTCCAGTCCATCTTAGTTCGCTGATTCCTAATGTCGATGTTCACCCTTGCCATCTCCTGTTTGACCACTTCCAATTTGCCTTGATAACGGACCTAACATTCCAGGTTCCTATGCAATATTGCTCTTTACAGCATCAGCCCTTGCTTCTATCACCAGTCACATCCACAGCTGGGTATTGTTTTTGCTTTGGCGCCATCCCTTCATTCTTTCTGGAGTTATTTCTCACTAATCTCCAGTAGCATATTGGGCACCTACCGACTTGGGGAGTTCATCTTTCAGTGTCCTATCATTTTGCCTTTTCATACTGTTCATGGGGTTCTCAAGGCAAGAATACTGAAGTGGTTTGCCATTCCCTTCTGCAGTGGACCACATTCTGTCAGACCTCTCCACCATGACCCGCCCATCTTGGGTGGCCCCACACAGCATGGCTTAGTTTCATTGAGTTAGACAAGGCTGTGGTCCGTGTGATCAGATTGGCTAGTTTACTGTGATTGTGGTTTCAGTCTGTCTGCCCTCTGATGCCTTCTCTAAGTGCCTACCATCATACTTGGGTTTCTCTTACCTTGGACATGGGGTAGCTCCTCCCATGAGGCCTATTAGTCATCCTCATTATAGGAATTCTGGAAAGCTATGTATCCTATAATATCTAATAACCCCTGTGTCTTTGCAATAATTCTTTAAGCATTCATTCCCTTATTTACTGAGTGTCCCTTACATGCCAAATTCTGATTTAGATGTTGGCAATATGACTAAGAATAAGACAGTGACCTGGCCTTTATTGCTTACATTCTAGTGGAGAAGACAGTCAGTACCGGAATAGATGCATAACCACATGTTAAGTAATGAGGCACGCTATGAAGAAAAGAAAAGGACTCATTACTTCATGAGAACTTGGTCACATGGCCAAATATGGCTGTAAAGGAAGGATGGAAAGTATAGTCTTTACATTGAAAGTCATCTGCCCAGGAAAAATAGAGAACTAGCTGCTGCTGCTGCTGCTGCTGCTGCTGCTAAGTCGCTTCAGTCGTGTCCGGCTCTGTGCGACCCCATAGATGGCAGCCCACCAGGCTCCCCCGTCCCTGAGATTCTCCAGGCAAGAACACTGGAGTGGGTTGCCATTTCCTTCTCCAGAGAACTAGCAGTCTGCCACAAAGAATACTGGGAGGTGGGGTGGGGGCGGGGGGAGGAAGAGAAGTCCACTGTATCTAACACGTCCACAAATTAACAAATAATTTACCATATGGTTAAGTTGACCCTAGTGGAGTTCTTGCATGGTTGGTCACATAAATTGTAGATAACTTGTATTCCTTGAGTCAATTTTGGGGGATCTGAGGGACTGATGCTAAAGCTGAAACTCCAATACTTTGGCCATCTCATGCAAAGAGTTGACTCATTGGAAAAGACTCTGATGCTGGGAGGGATTCGGGGCAGGAGGAGAAGGGGACGACAGAGGATGAGATGGCTGGATGGCATCACAGACTCGATGGAGGTGAGTCTGAGTGAACTCCCGGAATTGGTGATGGACAGGGAGGCCTGGTGTGCTGCAATTCATGGGGTTGCAAAGAGTTGGACACAACTGAGCGACTGAACTGAACTGAGGCTATCTCTCTATTAAACTAGGCCCTATTTTGATGTTGCCATTCATCAATATTTACTGCATATTATTAGTGTGCTAAATACCACTCAATTGAATGGATCAGAGAGCATTTTTGAGGTAGAAATAAAAATGTTTCTCCATTCTCCAAGGAAACTATTCCTCCTCAGTTCTTCTCTGTTGCTACATATGTTATCTAAGCCAGTCTTATTTATAAAAACAATATCTTTTCTATTACACATATCAAGAGTTCTCATGTAAATGCCCATGCCTTTATAAACCAGTCAGCTAATAGTATTGAGCAGCCATCTACAAGGTGTGATTATTGAACCACCAGCATCAGAATCACCTGAGGTGTTTGTTTAGTGCAGGCTTGATGACTTAGAATCTTTGAGGACTGAGACTAACTGCCAAAGTTTTTACAAACACTGAAAGCAATTCTTGCAATACTAAACTTTAAGAATCCACAATGAAGGCTATGAGGAAAGTAAAAGGATACCAAAAGGGCCCTACAATCTAGTTGAGATAATATAATATGTATACAAAACAGTGACTTTTAAAATGTGCTATGGAGAAATTTCCAGAATTAAAATGGAAGAATAAATATAGCATCTTCTACTATTTCTTCTACTCTAAGAGATTATCCCGTAGCAAAGATAATGACACACAAGAATGCAAAATCCATTTCCACTGAAAACAGGAGACGCCTGAAACCCTGAACTACAATATATGTGGAGGTACAGTGAAGGGCAGGAAGACTGATTTAAAAAAATGTCAGATGGCTACAGACCTCAGAAAACATCAACAAAATACACTTGGACTGTTAACTTAGGGGAAAAACCAAGACTCTTTCATTTGAAACAAGAGAATAAAGGATGTGTATTGGCAGCAATGTCTCCGCTCAGCCTGATTTATTGTGAAAGAGAAGTAGGTAAGGGACAGTTGAAAGAGGAATAATTCAGACATGCCATATATGCAGGGAGCACTCTATTTCTGAGGCAAGATGGAAAAAGATGGATTCTGAAATGTAAGCTGACCTGCAACCACCAGTTCCTCTTAGACGTAGAAGCTGAAGGAACCCATCCACATAACCCTTGTGTCATGAGAATTCCTGCTGGGCTGGAACATGGTTGAGCGGGGCTGCCCTCAGCACAAATCTTTTGTAGGTTGCATGTGTTGGAAAACTTTTCTTTCAGAGATGAGTAGCCAATCAAAAAGGAACCAGCATGCAAAGATACTATAAGAAAAAAAGAGAAAGAAATGGGACATAATGGCAAATTAAAATTCTCATTAAAAGAAATGTTGCCATTAATGGATGGACCTAGAGATTGTCATATTGAGTGAAATAAGTCAGACAGAGAAGGAGAAATATAGTATGACATCCCTTATATGTGGAATCTAAAAAGAAATGATACAAATGAATTTATTTACAAAACACAAATAGACTCACAGAGAATGAACTTATGGTTGCCAGTGGTGAAAAATGGGGGTAAGGGATATTTAGGGAGTTTGGGATGGACCTGTACACACGGCTGTATTTAAAATGGATAACCAACAAAGACACATGGAATTGGGCTCAATGTTATGTGGCATCCTGGATAGGAGGGGAGTTTGGCGGAGAATGGATACATATATATATATATATATTTCTCTGAGTCTGCTGTCCACCTGAAACTATCACATTGTTAATTGGCTATACTTCAATATAAAATAAAGTTTTAAAAATTAAAATTAAAAAAATGCTGCCATTAAGCAAAAGATATTTTTAACCAAATGTATCAGTTTGGTTCAGTCACTCAGTTGTGTCTGACTCTTTGCGACCCCACGGATTTCAACACACCAGTCTTCCCTATCCATCACCAACTCCGGAACTTGCTCAAACTCATGTCTCCTGAATCGGTGATGCCATCCAACCATCTTATCGTCTGTTGTCCCCTTCTCTTCCTGTCTTCAGTCTTTCCCAGCATCAGGGTCTTTTCCAGTGAGTCAGTTTTTCGCATCAGGTGGCCAAAGTATTGGAGTTTCAGCTTCACCATCAGTCCTTCCAATGAATATTCAGGACGGATCTCCTTTAGGATTGACTGGTTTGATCTCCTTTCAGTCCAAGGGACTCCAGAGTTTTCTCCAACACCACAATTCAAAAACATCAATTCTTCAGTGTTCAGCCTTCTTCATGCCCAGCTCTCACATACGTACATAACTACTGGAACAACCATAGCTTTGACTAGACAGAAATGTATAGCTATAGATTTAAAAAGCTAAGGGTGCAACTTGGAAGAGGATCTTTGAAAGGAATTTCTGTTGTTTATAAGCTACCCAGTGTATGGAATGTTGTTATAGTGACCCGAATGGGTTAAGACAGCCAGGGTTATTTGTGGTGGGGGGGAGTTGGAAGCACTCTGGTAATGATCACCAGGAGAGTGAATAAGTAAAAACTACTAAATGCATAGCATGCAGATATATGCCACATTGGAAGCAACTGGTTAGATCTAAGCAACAGATTAGATCTAACTGGTTAGAACAAAGCAGCATGGATGGATCTTAAAAACGTGATGCTAAGTGAAAAAAAGAAAAATATATATGATCATTACCATGTATGTTCATTAAAAAGTATATACATATAAACAATGCACATTTAACAAAAACACATTAAATGCTATGCATTTAACATAGGTTTGTGTGAATGATTGCCTACAGGGGATAGGAATATGAACAAAAAGGAAAAAATAAATAAGACTGGCCTTGTATGAGTCAACTATGTTAATGTGGCAAGCACTAACAAGTATGATTAACTCAACTTTCCTCTCTTTACTTGAGATTTTTGAAAATAAAGCAAAGTCACAAAAAGAATTCAAATATTAATTGAAAGAAGTAGGAGGAAACAAAATTAAACTATCTCAAAAATGAAGGCAAGCTTGGAAATAGCACAAAGGAGAAAAATTCTCATTAAAGAAAACAACAGAAATAAAATATTCTTAAAGTGTCATGGAATACCAGTTTGAGAAAAGCAGGTAAAATGAAATAGAAATAAATGAACTGTTTAAAAAGATTAGAGAGAAAATTATGTAGATGCCAGAGAGACCAAAGAAATTCAATATATGCATAAATAAGAAAAAAAGGGGGAGAAATAATATAGATATTGAGACAGAAAAGAAAGCTTACATAAATATTTTGAAAGACTTTCCAGAAATATAAGAAGACCTAAATCCATAGATAGAAGGGTCATGCTGCTGCTGCTAAGTACTTCAGTCGTGTCCAACTCTGTGCGACCCCATAAACGGCAGCCCATCAGGCTCCCCCGTCCCTGGGATTCTCCAGGCAAGAACACTGGAGTGGGTTGCCATTTCCTTCTCCAATGCATGAAAGTGAAAAGTGAAAGTGAAGTCGCTCAGTCATGTCCGACTGTAGCGACCCCATGGACTGCAGCCCACCAGGCTCCTCCGCCATAGGATTTTCCAGGCAAGAGTACTGGAGTGGGGTGCCATTGCCTTCTCTGAGAAGGGTAGTATAGTACCCCAAACAAACAAACAAAAAAATGACATAGAATAGTCTAAGACATAATCTAGTAAAGCTAATAGATTTCAAAGCTGATGAAAATCTTTTGGATAGAGAAAAATGATTAAGATATCTATTGGGGGAAAAATCAAAATCTGAATCAAAGGATTTTATATCCAAGAATTCAATACCAGAGAAACTTATTCAAGTACAAATGTAATAGACAAGATTTTTTAAAATGCAAGCAATATGGTTTTCATCGGCCCTTTTATAGGACATTAGTAGAGGATGAAATTTAGCCAACCATGAATTTAGAAAAGAATTTAAAAGCTGGCAGTGATCCTTGAATCCATTTATCTGTAGAATTAAGTCTAAAGCAAATTGTGAGAATTATGGTCATAGAAGAGAGTATATTTTTAAAATCCTGACAAAACAGCAATAAAATAACCAGCAGATGATGAAAGAAAAAAGAAATAAGGTAAACATTACCAGATTCAAATTCATAAAGCAAGAACTACCGAAATTCAAGAAGAAATCAACAGAAACCATGACTAATCATGTCATGAAAAACAGCAAAATGAGTAAGGATAGAGAAGACCTAAGTAACATATTTAATGAGGTGGGTTATATGCATACATATACACATATGTATTTATATTTTTTATATAAAGGTATAAATATATGTTCACATATTGCTGAAGCCTGGATTGGTTTTGCTTGGTATTGCTGAAGCCTGCTTATTTAACTTATACGCAGAGTACATCATGAGAAATGCTGGACTGGAAGAGGCGCAAGCTGGAATGAAGACTGCGGGGAGAAATATCAATAACCTCAGATATGCAGATGACACCACCCTTATGGCAGAAAGTGAAGAGGAACTAAAAAGCCTCTGATGAAAGTGAAAGAGGAGAGTGAAAAAGTTGGCTTAAAGCTCAACATTCAGAAAACAAAGATCATGGCATCTGGTCCCATCACTTCATGGCAAATAGATGGGGAAACAGTGGAAACACTGGCTGACTTTATTTTGGGGGGCTCCAAATCACTGCAGATGGTGACTGCAGCCATGAAATTGAAAGACACTTACTCCTTGGAAGGAAAGTTATGACCAACCTAGATAGCATATTCAAAAGCAGAGACATTACTTTATCAACAAAGGTCCGTCTAGTCAAGGCTATGGTTTTTCCAGTAGTCATGTATGGATGTGAGAGTTGGACTGTGAAGAAAGCTGAGCGCCAAAGAATTGATGCTTTGAACTGTGGTGTTGGAGAAGACTTGAGAGTCCCTTGGACTGCAAGGAGTTCCAACTAGTCCATTCTGAAGGAGATCAGCCCTGGGATTTCTTTGGAAGGAATGATGCTAAAGCTAAAACTCCAATACTTTGGCCACGTCATGCGAAGAGTTGACTCATTGGAAAAGACTCTGATGCTGGGAGGGATTGGGGGCAAGAGGAGAAGGGGACGACAGAGGATGAGATGGCTGGATGGCATCACTGACTCGATGGACGTGAGTCTGAGTGAACTCCGGGAGTTGGTGATGGACAGGGAGGCCTGGCGTGCTGCAATTCATGGGGTTGCAAAGAGTTGGACACGACTGAGCGACTGAACTGAACTGAACTGATAAATATATGTGAATAAGAATATATCTTCTCTTCATTTATCCATGGACTAGTCAGAAAAATTGGATATGCATCAAAATGGGCTTTCAACAGTCCTGAGAATTTTGTGTCTCAGCTCCCTTTTAGTACAGCTGGCTTCTCTTTTATTTCCTTTACATATTGAACTTCCAGATGTAATTAAAAAAAAAAGTTTGAAAACCACTGTGACACACACACTTAAGAATGTAAAAGTATTTATTTTATTTTAAATTTAGAATGTACAGTCCATGTGCCCAATATATGGACTGGAATGCTCTAAAGTAAATGACCTAAGTGACCCTGATTACAATAGAGACATTTTCAAAGGCTATCTCTGCCAGTAAGGCATTTGAGAAGTTTGGTGTAAATATGGATCTTTTTTATAGGTAGGGTACCTATAGTGAAAGAGGGAGTAGGGATGCTCCAATTCTAATTCATGACAAAGGAGAAGTCTGATGCTCCTTGCATCATTCGTCAGGCAAATTTGTGACTGGAGCTATATAACAAAGATTCTTTTCCTGGTGTAAGAATGGAAGTTATCATGCTTGTCAACATTTTTTGTGCCTGTGTTCTTAACCATCACCAGATTGGACAAAGACAAAGCAGTGTATGCAGTTTGGGTTTATTATAATGAAGTCAGAAGGCTAGGTTATGGGAACCTGGTAAAGAGACGTTTTGAGGTCAAGGACTTTGGGGAATGAAAGGACTCTCAGAGGCCCAACTTGCTCAATATTCAGGGGCCCAAGAGATTGTGCTTTCTTGTTGGTCTGATGAAACATCTGAATATACTGAGCTTGAAACCACAAGGGAAAGGAAGGGCTTTTGTTTCAGGAAGTGAAGATCTCAGGCTCTAAGCAGCATGTAAATTGAGCTCATGGCAACTTCTCTGAGCTTAATGGAATTATAGATTTGAGGAGTTGCTGTAACTATTTTGGTAGAAATAAAGTCCAAATTTCAGAAGACACAAGTTTCAATGAATATGAACCATACTTTAACTTTCTCCCACTGCTTTTGGTGTGCAAACCTCAAGATGTGTTTGAATTACCAAGTATCTCTCCTATCTACGCAGCTTGGTTATAAAAGAGATTTAATTTCACAGACCCAAAACGAAACTGTGCTATCAAAAAAGACACAATTATAATTTGAGAAGTGGCGTATGTGTCACAAAATTGTCCCAAATTTCTGTCCCCCTGGCTCCTTTTAATCAAACTGCTGAAACCTAGGCTGATAACAACTATCAGTAACACAAATATGGAGTAGAAATTCAGGATACACTGATTAAATGCTGTCTGACATCTCAAGAATTGTTCAGTTGCATACATAATGACATTGTCACTGACATAATCAAAATTAATCAACGAGTTTTGCTTTAGGTAAATATTTTTCAGGACTGGAAATACTCTGACATCATTCTCATGTGAGATATATCTTGCCAGACAGGCAGACACTTTTGGCTGCAGGGAATGGGCATCTGTCACCAATTGCTTGAGCCAGCAATGCTAGCTCAAGGCCCAGATGATTCAGATAATTGTAGAATCTGACCTTGAGGAAGCAGTGTGGGAAATATCTGAATACTGCTTAGCATGATATTTTATAAAGAGTAAATGAACAATACAAATGCTTAATTAGTCTATCTCTTGGGGTCTTGAAATACCCAGCATATTATAATTATGTGGCTTTGAGTAAGCCTAGCCAAAAGTGAGTCATCCCTAGCTTTAATAGGCTATATGTGCATTTTTATTAATAGTTGACTAATTTTGAAATATTCTTTTTATATTATCCTTAAAAATTGATAATTTTGAATACCATCAGGAGAGAATTCAAGCCACACTCATATGAATTCCTCATTACCCATAAAATATGAACATCAACCTACAACAGATGTACAAAAACCAAAAAGAAAATTACTCAAGCATATTGCAAAAGAAAATCATCAATTCACAACAGAAAAAACAAAGAGAAGAAATAAACAGAGAAGAACTACAAAAGCAACTAGAAAACAAGTAATAAAGTGGCAAATAAGTACATCAGTTCAATTCAGTTCAGTTCAGTCACTCAGTCGTGTCCAACTCTTTGCGACCCCATGAATTGCAGCACGCCAGACCTCTCTGTCCATCACCAATTCCCAGAGTTCACCCAAACTCATGTCCATCGAGTCAGTGATGCCATCCAGCCATCTCATCCTCTGTCGTCCCCTTCTCCTCCTGCCCCTAGTTCCTCCCAGCATCAGAGTCTTTTCCAATGAGTCAACTCTTCACATGAGGTGGTCAAAGTATTGGAGTTTCAGCTTTAGCATCAGTCCTTCCAAAGAACACCCAGGACTGATCTCCCTCAGAATGGACTGGTTGGACCTCCTTGCAGTCCAAGGGACTCTCAAGAGTCTTCTCCAACACCACAGGTCAAAGGCATCAATTCTTCGGTGCTCAGCTTTCTTCACAGTCCAACACTCACATCCATACATGACTACTGGAAAAACCATAGCCTTGACTAGACGGACCTTTGTTGGTAAAGTAATGTCTCTGCTTTTGAATATGCTATCTAGGTTGGTCATAACTATTCTTCCAAGAAGTAAGCATCTTTTAATTTCATGGCTGCAATCACCATCTGCAGTGATTTTGGAGCCCCAAAAAATAAAGTCAGCCACTGTTTCCACTGTTTCCCCGTCTATTTGCCATGAAGTGATGGGCCAGATGCCATGATCTTAGTTTTCTAAATGTTGAGCTTTAAGCCAACTTTTTCACTCTCTTCTTTCACCTTCATCAAGAGGCTTTTTAGTTCCTCTTCACTTTGTGCCATATAGGTGGTATCATCTGCATATCTGAGGTTATTGATATTTCTCCCGGCAATCTTGCTTCCAGCTTGTGCTTCTTCCAGCCCAGCATTTCTCATGATGTACTCTGCATGTAAGTTAAATAAGCAGGGTGACAATATACAGTCTTGACATACTCCTTTTCCTATTTGGAACCAGTCTGTTGTTTCACGTCCAGATCTAACTGTTGTTTCCTGACCTGCATATAGGTTTCTCAAGAGTACATCACTATCAATAATTATTTTAAATGTCAATGGACTAATTGGTCCCATCTAAAGACAGAATAGATGATTGAATAAAAAAAAACAAACAAACCAGGACCCATCTATATGCTGCCTACAGGATACTCCCTTCAGAGATAAAGACACCTACAGACTGAAAGTGAAAGGATGGGAAAAGAAAGCAGGGTAACAATACTCATATCACACAAAATAGACTTTAAAACAAAAGCTATATCAAAGGACAAAAAAGGCCATTATATAATGATAAAGACATCCACACAAGAAGAGGATGTTACACTTATTAACACATGTGCACCAAATACAGGAGCTTCCCTGGTGGCTCATCTGGTGAAGAATCTTCCTGCAATGTGACCTTGGTTCAATCCCTGGGTTGGGAAGATCCCCTGGAAAAGGGAATGGCTACCCATTCCAGTATTCTGGCCTGGAAAATTCCTTAAATATATAAAGTAAATATTAATAGATATAAAAGGAGAAGTTGATAATTATACAGTGCTAGTAGGGGAATTTAACTCCCCACTTACACCAATGGAATAGATCATCCAGACAGAAAATCAGTGAGGCAACAGGGGTATTAAATGACACAATAGACCAGTTGAACTCAGCAGATATCTACAGGACATTACATCTAAAACAAGCAGAATACACATTTATTTAAGCAGTGCTCCTGGAATATTCTCCAGGATACATCACATAGTAGGCCACAAAATAAGTCACAGGAAATTTAAAAAGATAGAAATTATATCAAGCATTTTTTTCATAATATAAAACTAAATCCACTGCAGAAAGAAAAATAAGGAAAGTACAAAGATATGGAAACCAAACAACATTCTACCAGTTGGTTGATGAAAGAAATCAAAGAGGAATAAAAAAACACCTTGCAATAAATGAAAATATACACAGCTTTCCAAAGCCTATGGAATGCAGTAAAAGCAGTTCTAAGAGGGAGATTTATAGCAATACACACCTTCCTCAAGAAATAAGAAAAACTTCAGATAAACAACTTAACCTACCACATGAAGGAATTAGAAAAAGAAGAATAAACAAATCCCAAAGCCTGAAAAAGGAAGGAAATCATAAACATCAGAGAAGAAATAAATGAAATAGAGACCTAAAAAACAATAGAAAAGACCCATGAAACTAAGAGCTGTTTTTTTTTTTTTTTCAAAGATAAACAAAATTAAACCTTTAGCCAGGAGAAGGAAATGGCAACCCACTCCAGTATTCTTGCCTGGAGAATCTCATGGACGGAGGAGCCTGGCAGGCTACAGTCCACGGGGTCGCAAAGCGTTGGACACAACTGAGTGACTTCACTTTCACTCTCACTAATAAACAGAATGAGAAATGAAACAGAAGTAGCAGCCAATGCCACAGAGATACAAAAAAATCATGAGAGTAGAGACACTGCTATGGCTTCCATTGGGGTCAGCGTGACCACTAGGGCTCAACAAATCAATCTCCTGGAATTCAGACAATGTGGGAGATTATCTTTGGGGCATCTCCTGCTTTGCTACCAATAGGAATGAGTTCCAGAGGAACTTGATCCTCAATTTGGAACTCTTTGCTGCCAGAGTATGGCTGGCCAGGAATTTGACCTAATGTCAATGTCTGGGATGTAGCCATAAAGACACATGGAATCCCAGTGCTGTACTTGAACCTTCCAAAAACAGAGCCTCCAATCTGTGACCATCACAGGACTTGCTCTGATGGCAGTTGAAGTTTGATTCAAATGGACACCTTCCCTTCTAGGCCTGACTTTCTTTCCTTTGCTGAGTCCGCTCAGAACACCCTTCTCTGGTCAGCAGGCAGGTTTCAGCTAAAATGTTGTCCTCTGTTCTGTAGAGTTGCATGGGGTGTGTCCTCAGTCACGTGCAACTCTTTGCAACCCTTTGGACTACAGCCGGCAAGGCTCCTCTGTTCAAGGGATTTTTCAGGCAAAAATACTGGAGTGGGTTGCCATTTCTCCCTCTAGGGGATCTTCCCGACCCAGGGTTCAAACCCATGTCTCCTGTGGCTCCTGCATTGCAAATGAATTCTTTACCTGCTGAGCCACTGGGGCCCTATAAAGGTCTGCACCTAGTTCTTAATTATCTGCAGGGGATGATCTTTGGTCTTGTCCTGAGGAATAATCTAGGGGTATGTTAACAAATTAAGTAAAACTGTCCCTGTATGTAGGTAACATAATACTACACATAGAAAATTCTAGTCTCCACCAAATAACTATTCAGTTCAGTTTAGTTCAGTCACTCAGTCGTGTCCGACTCTTTGAGACCCCATGAATCGCAGCACTCCAGGCCTCCCTGTTCATCACCATCTCCCGAAGTTCACTCAAACTCACGTTAGAACTAATAAATGAATTCATTAAAGTTGCAGGATACAATATTAGTATACAGGAATCTGTTGTTTTGTATACACTAAAAATGAACTATCAGAAAGAGAAAGCAAAAAAGAACCCATTTAAAATTACATTCAAAAGAATAAAATACTTAGGAATAAACTTAACCAAGGAGGTGTAAGAGCTATATCCTGAAAACTATAAAGCCTGATGAAGGAAACTGAAGAGGATACAAAGACGTGGAAAGCTATTCCATGCTCTTGGATTCAAAGAATTAATATCATTAAAATAGCCATACTACCCAAAGTAATTTATAGATTTAATGCAATCCCTATCAAAATACCCATGACTTTGGTCACAGAACTGGAACAAATAATCGTAAAGTTTATATGGAACCACAAAAGACCCTGAATTGCCAAAGAAATCTTGAGAAAAAAGTGAACAAAGCTGAAAGTATCACCCTTCCTGACTTCAGACTGTACTGCAAAGCCACAGTAATCCTAACAGAATGGTACTGGCACAAAAACAGACACATAGGTCAATGGTACAAAACAGAGCCCAGAAATAAATCATTTGCTAAGTTGAATTAATATATTAATAATAAAGAGAGCAAGAATATACGCTGGAAAAAAAGACAGTCTCTTCAATAAGCACTGCTGGGAAAACTGGACACCTACATGTAACCGAATGAGATTAGAAGATTTTGGGGCCTTCCTTGGTAGTGCAGTTGATAAGAGTCTGCTTGCCAATGCAGGAGACATGGGTTCGATCTCTGGTCCACGAAGATGCTGCAGAGCAACTCAGCCCATGCACCACAGCTACTGAGGCCACACTCTAGAGCTTGCGAGCACCAGCTCTGCTGCAGCTACTGAAGCCTGTGTGCCTGGAGCCTGTGCTCCACAGCAAGGGAAGCCGCCGCAGTGAGAAGCCCGGGCACCGCAGCAAAGAGCAGCTACTCACCACAGCTGGACTAAGCCCATGCAAAGCAGCGAAGACCCAGGACAGCTAGAAATAAATAAAAAATTTAAAAACAACATTTCCTCACACAGTATACAAAAATAAACTAAAACTGGATTAAAGACCTAATGTGAGACCCAAAACCATAAAACTCCCAGAAGAAAACAGGCAGAACTCTCTTTGACATAAATGATAATATTCTTTTGGATCTGTCTCCTAAGACAAAAAAAAAAAGCAAAAATAAACAAATGGGACCTAATTAAACTTAAAAGCTTTTGCACATCAATGGAAACCATCAACAAAATGAAAAGACAACCTACTGAATGGGAGAAAATATTTGCAAATGATATGACCAACAAGGGGTTAATATCCAAAATATTAATATGAAAACAGTTCATACAACTGTTTATACAATTCAAAAAAAGCCCATTAAAAAATGGTCAAAATTTGAACAGACATATTCCAAAGAAGACATATAGAGGCTAACAGACATGTGGAAAGATATTCAACATCACCAACTGTTGCTGCTGCTGCTGCTGCTAAGTCGCTTCAGTCCTGTCTGACTCTGTGCGACCCATAGACATCAGCCCACCAGGCTTCCCGTCCCTGGGAGAAATACTAATTAAAACAACAATGAGACATTAGTTCACACCTGTAAGAATGGCTATCATCAAAAAGTTTACAAATAACAAATGTTGGCTAGGATGTGGAGAAAAGGGACCCTTGTACACTGTTGGTAGGAATGTAAATTAGTACAGCCACTATGGAAAATAGGATGGATGTTCCTTGAAAAACTAAAAGTAGGGACTTCTCTGGTGGCCCACCTTCCAATACAGGGAAAGCAGGTTTGATCCCTGGGTGGGGGACTAAGATCCCACATGACACAGGGCAATTAAGACCACGTATTACAACTACTGAATCTGCACACTGCAGGTAGAGAGAAGCCCATGTGCTACAACAAAAGATCCTGCATGCCACCGCTAACACTGGATGCAGCCAAATAAATAAATATTAAGAGAAAAAAGACAAAACTAAAGTAGAACTACCATATGATCCAACAACTCTACTCCTGAGTGTGTATCTGGAAAAAAAAAAATGAAAACACTAATTTGAAAAGATGGAACACTTCAGTGTTCATTGCAGCACAATTTGACAATAGCCAAGGTATGGAATCAACCCAAGTGTCCATCAGAATGGATAAAGAAGGTGTGTTACACATATATAATGGAGTAGTACTCAGCCATAAAAAAGAATGAAATTCTGCCATTTGTAGCAATGTGGATGAACCTACAGAACATTATGCTTTAGTGAAATAAGTCAGAGAAAGTGATATCACTTAACATGTAGAATCTAAAAAATAAAAATAATACAAACAAATGTATTTGACAAAACAGAAACAGGCTCACAGATATAGAAAACAAACTAGTGGTTACCAGTGGGGAGACGGAAGGGAGGAGAAGCACATTACGGGTATGGGATTAAGAGAAACAAACTACTATGAATAAAATAGATAAACCACAAAGATATATTGTACAACACAAGGAATTATAGCCATTACTGTGTAATAACCTTTGATAGAATATAATCTATAAAAATACTGAATCATTATGCTGTATACCAGAAACTAATATCATATTGTAAATAACTATACATCAATAAAAAAGATAATAAATATTTTAAAATAATAATTTTGTCTTTCCTTTTGGTCTGATAAGTATTTTACATAGGTTCATGCATATTTTGATTTTTATTCTACAGCAGGTCTGTTATTAAGATTTTCTGAGAAAGAAATCCAAAGAGCTGAAAAAGGAAGAATATTTTGTATTCTGTAATACAATAAATAGGCTTTAATGGGGTTAGTTGACTCTTAAAATGGATCTATTAAGTCAAGAAAATTACAGATTTCAGAAATGCCATAGTTAACCATTTTAGGGAAAGTGGGGGAAGGGTACCAGAGTGATCAGAGGCTGTAGCAGTAGCTGGAAAGGGAGGGAGACAGGCTGCCCAAGAAGAGGAAAAGCAGATGGAGTCCCTGTTGCTTCCTATAGGGGTCATTACCTTCAAACCTGTCAAGATGTCAAAGCATCAACAAGATTAAGGGGGAAAAAACCAACCATAAGGTAAAAGAGTTTTCCTCTAAAACATAGAGGTAATTTTTGATGTAGGATATGTAAAATTTCCCATGAGGTGATGCTTTTCTCATTAATGAACACTTCAACCCCCCCACCTCCGTGCCCGACCAGTGTCAGGAAATGCACAGGATCCTGCTCAAGTTTGCACCCCTAGGCCACTGCCTGACTAGTTCTATCTGCCTAAATTACAGAGGTAGGGAAACCCAAGCTGGGCAAAGTCAGAATACATAGAATTTCATTTTTGTATTTATTCAAGACACTTATTCACTGACAAGGTAACTCAAATGGAAAGGCTTCGGGCATATGCAAAAATGGAAAGTGATCTCCGCTCAGGGCAAGGAGTCTCCTGGAGAGAATTGTGCCTTGTCAGTGTTGCAGACCTCCATTTGAAAAGCCAGCAGATTTCGGTCAGGGACATAAGCCCAGGACAGCAAAGCCCTGTGCAAAATGCAATGGAACATAAGTAATGCAGCCACAAGGATCAGATCAGTAAAGCTCCAGACAAGTGTGGAGACTGATTTCAAATAAGATCTTTCTTTTCAAATTATTTTTAGCACTTTAGACTTGTCCTCCAGAAAGACTGTACATGTTCCTTAAGGGAAATTACTGTAATGTGGAAAACCGGGACAGCTTGAATGTCCGTCCAAAGGAAATAAGGAAATGGCAAAATCAATCTTGACATATCCACTCTCTGGAACTTGGGCATCTACTTAAAAGAATGCGTTTGATCTCAAAATCCTGAAAGGGAAAATGGCTATCTTTTTTTTAACAAAACGAGTATCAGAACAATGTGTATATGATTCTAATTTTGCAAATTTTTTGTTTTGGGAACATTTCCATTTTGTAAAGCAAGTGTATTAGATGCAATCTTTGTGCACCTTCTCAGATTTCCTTTACTGTCTCTTTTCTTTGAAGATAAACTCAACACCTCTATTGCACCTTGACCACGACCATTGCCTTCACTGAACTCCCTGAGATGGCTGGGGTTCAATGAAACCTTGGGCCTGCATAGCTCTTGCTTCCCAGACACTGAATCCTATTGATATCAAATCATCACTTGAAATGCCAGACTGTTACACAGAGGAATTTTCTTCTTGAGTGGCTGCCAAGGGCTGAACATACGGAGAGTTACCCCTAGTATGGGGGCTTCCCAGGTGGCGCTAGTGGTAAAGAGCCTGCCTACCAATGCAGGAGAACATAAGAGACACGGGTTTGATTCCTGGCTCGGGAAGATCCCCCGGAGGAGGGCATGGCAACCCACTCCATTATTCTTGCCTGGAGAATCCCACGGACAGAGGAGCCTGGTGGGCCACAGTCCATAGGGTTGCACAGAGTCAGACACAACTAAAGAAAATTAGCATGCACACATGCACAGTCCCACTGTGAGGTGAAATTCGGCCAATGGAAAGTGAGAGCCAGGAGGCGTGTGAACAGAACAGTGCCCTCTCCCCTTGCTCCGTGTAGTGGACCACTCTGAAGTGTGATTGCTTCTTGCAGCCTTCCAGACATATCTGCTGCTCACCTGCTGTGTCTCTGCCAGGCCTGTTGTGAAATGTGGCCAGAGCAGTGACACATCACATCACATTGCTTTGCATCTTTCTTACCCCACTTCCGTTGTTTCCTCACCTTCACCAACTTCAGTGTGCGTTCCAAGTAAAGTGGACACAGGTTAACCCTTGCTTCTGCCTCTCCAGGCTAGAAGGCCCAGGCCAAAACCACAAGCAAGCTAGATATTAAGGCTCTATGTAAATTTGTAGTGAAGGTATCAGACTTTCAGAGAAATAACGCTTTGCTTGTAAATTCATAAGACATGTGAGAAGGAGACACTTCAGATTAAGCAGTGGTTAGCTGTTGCTGCTTACATTTTTAACATGTATTACTTTTATATATTTATCTAAACAATAAGTTAATACCATAAAGTCATGCCATGTTAACAAGCCTAGCACACGATTCCCCCCTTTACTCCTTTGCAGGCAATATATTATTGTATTTCTCAGGCAAAATCAGTTTACAATATTCTTACAATTTTTTAACTGTGTGACGGTTGTTCACTTGTCACCTTGGGAACACGAAAGACAAGCCAAAAAAGTCCAGAAAAGAGGACCAATGCTATGATATCATGAAGGCTGTGTATTAAGCAACAGTGAAGACTCCTACCCCCCAAATTCTTGGTTTGTGAGATAATAAATGTGCTCACTGTTTAAGAAACTTTAAATTGTGTATTCTGTTGGTTGCCTTAAAACCATTCTGGGGGATTGTTTATGTATGTATGCATTTGTGTGTGTATCTGACTTTACACCTATAATATATATATATCACCATGAAATACATGGTGTCATACGAGTTAATATTTGTTTTATTTACCTTCATGTCCTCAGCTCTTAACATGGTACCTACACAGTGTAGGAGGTCAACAAACATTTCTTGAACTAACAAGTCCCATTCATCTTAATCTGTAATTGGCATTTTACACATCCAGTGGGAGGCTATAAAATAAAGAGAAGGTAAGGTGCACAAAATAAAATCTGAATCACTTCTCATCCAAAAAGCTTAAGCCTATCAGTAAAGTTAACAATAACAAAAACTGCACGATTTAAATCATATCATATAGCACTGTCTGAACGACAGCAGCAAAATTTAAAACGAGTAAACAAGAAGTGCTGTGCAGCGCTCTGTCCAGTGGAGCTCCGCTCAGTGTCACGTGGCAGCCTGGGTGGGAAGGGAGCTTGGAGGAGAGTGGATACACGTGTAGGGATGGCTGAGTCCTTTTGCTGTCCACCAGAAACCATCTCAACATTGCTAATTGGTTATATTCCAATATAAGAAAAAAGTTTAAAAATAACAGTAAAGGATAGCAGCAAACCGCAGTGAGAATTAAAAGATCACACTCCTGTTTCCATGTTATTTCTAGATATAACCAATTAAAAACAGCTCGTAAAAGAATTCTGTTTTGGGGTAGGATAATCATAGTGTTTGAAGAGTACAAATAGGATAAGACAACAGAATGTAACCAGACACCAACAAAGAGTTAAGGTGGGTGGTGGAAACAGCTGTTACCCCAGTGAGAGCTATCATTTCATGATCCAGGTCAAGGCCCTCACCTAAACTCAGTCTGTCAACCCTTGCCTCTAGTAGCTTCCAAATTGCAATAACAAAACTTAGCCAACTTTAAATTATAGACATGGGTGGGGAAAACAGTTGACACAGACAAATGATATTCATTTATGCAATTTTTATTATCCTAGTACAATGTGCCAGGAAATGTTCTAAGTGCTTGAGATTCAGTAATGAGGCAAAGAGACAAAAATCCCCACCCACATGGAGTGTATGTTCTAGAATTGGAGGGGATGGGTTGGGAGGGACAGTAACCAAAAATTTCAGAAATTCGTTTTAGTCCTTAATGTCCTAGCAAGGCTAGCTCTGAAAAAGCTTGTCAAAGCAGCAAGGTTCTGTTGTCTTCTTCCCCACTGTCTGGCCTGTTTTGCACCATGCTTCGCGGCTTCCACACTGCAGCCTCCTTAACTACCTACTCAGGGTGATGAGTCTAGTCAACTGAACCTCAGGAGGTCTTGAGATAGAGCCTGCTAGTCTATTGCTGTTTCATTTTGTTTCTAAAATATTCTCCAGATGGTTCCAACGATCAGCCAGCCTGCTTCAGTTCTCTCTCTCCTCCTTCTAACCACCCAGCAAAATTTACCGAATTGTGTCTTTTCCCACAAATATGCTCACTGCATTCCACAGCTGTGCTATTAGCTCAAACTCACGTGTTACCTTATTTTAATAACTTCATAATACTAAGGGTCTCTGATATTTGCAGATTGCTTTTGTATTAACAGAGCATTTTCATGTATGGTCACCCTTTGGTTCACACTGTTACCCCCAGAGATAGGCAGGGCAGGTTTTATTTCCCCCTTCTACCCTGGAGAGACTCAGAGCGACTGCACTGTTTGCCCAGGGTCGTTCAGCTGGGAAGAGCAGAGTTGCTCGGGAATCTCCAACCCCTTACCTCTACTGCTTTCACAGTCCTCCGTGCTGTTCTCTCCAGATGAAAATTTGAATTATTTTGATAACATTTCATCACAGCTCTAATGGTGGAAATGCTAGGCACCAGTGTGGGGTGATGGGAAAAAATTCTAAGGCACATATCTTTGCTATCTTAAATCAACTAGACAGATTTTCCGTTCTGCCTTCAGGTAGAAGTAATGCTGTCAGAATCAGTATCAAGTAACAGATATATGACTAGTTAGACTAAGTAATACAGCCCGTGTTTACTGGCAACTGGGCTTCTTTCTGTCCCTTTGAGTACTGCTTCTGGCTCCAGGAACCATCTGCCCCTTCCCCCACACCCCTCCACTCCAAGCGTCAGCATCCAGACATTGCCATTCTTCCCTACCTCCTCCCCACATTCAAGATTGCTGGAGTGACCATATACCTTATGGTATGGACCAGAGCAATTTGGAGAGAAAAAAAGGACACAGCAGATTAATAATTATGTCAGGACCACTTGTGTAAAACAGGACCCTACTCATCACCTCCCAATAAAAGGAGAAAACTTAAAAAAAAAAAAAAAAAGACTGAATTAAAGTTTGTTCTTTCTTGGTCTGCTTCTGATAAAGGTACCAGTACCTACAAATGTATCTTATGTCACACAAAAAAGAAAATATTCCTGAGAAGTTGCATGCTATATGATGCATAAGAAAGCTAGCAAGTTAAGTGTGTGAGCATGCTCAGTCATGTCCGACTCTTTGCAACCCCATGGCTTATAGCTCCTCTGTCCATGGGATTTCCATGTTAAGGAAACTTGTGAATTCTTTGGCAATGTAAAAACACTCCTTTAACGATGCACCTTCTCATTTCTTACATAAGATTGTAAAATTTAAATTTTCTACAATAGCTTCCTGCTAGGTAGTAATCAGTACTGTCCAGTTCATTGTAGCAGAATATTTAAATCCCACACAGATGCTGTGGAGCAGCATCATATGAATCATATCTACCAGGAGTCTGCCTTGTCAAAGCCTAGTTCTGGATCAGATCCACCCTAGCAACAAAATCCTTACTCATACAGTGTTTGTTTTGTGTTTTAATATTGTAAAGTAACATACATTCATTGTGAAAAAATTTTAATATAGACAGGTTCAAAGCAGGAAAACAAATCACCTACAGTCACCACCTCTCAAGTAACTATTATTACATTCTGGAATATTTAATTCCAAATATTT
Source organism: Bos mutus (assembly GCF_027580195.1). NCBI lineage: Eukaryota > Metazoa > Chordata > Mammalia > Artiodactyla > Bovidae > Bos > Bos mutus. Next base: position 28,635,649 of record NC_091621.1, on the reverse strand, counting down.
ATATCTATACAACTTTTTTACTTAGTTATAATCACAGTACATATAAAATGTACCCTGCCTTTCACTCATTATTCCTTGTATTTCTGATGTCATTATAAATTACTTATAAGCATGTGTGTGAGTCACTTAGTCATATCTGACTCTTTTCAACCCTGTGGACTGTAGCCCACCAGATTCCTCTGTCCATGGAATTCTCCAGGCTAGAATACTGGAGTGGGTAGCCATTCCCTTCTCCAGGAGATCTTCCCGACCAAGGGAACAAACCCAGGTCTCCTGCATTGCAGGCAGATTCCTTAAGTCTGAGCCACCAGAGAAGCCCGTATAATCATAACTTTACGTAAGTAATCTGTTATGTGGAGAACATCTTGTTTCCTCCTATTCCCAGATTGTCTGGCATTTAGGTTGTTTACAACTACTTCTTCTTTCAACTAGTTTTCAACTACTTCTCCATTCAGAAAACAAAGACCATGGCATCCGGTCCCATTACTTCATGGCAAGTAGATGGGGAAACAATGGAAACAGTGACTTTATTTTCTTGGGCTCCAAACTCACTGCAGATGGTGACTGCAGCCATGAAATTAAAAGATGCTTGCTTCTTAGAAGAAAAGCAATGACCAACTTCAACAGCATATTAAAAAGCAAAGACATTACTTTGCCAACAAAGGTCCATCTAGTCAAAGCTATGGTTTTTCCAGTAGTCATGTATGGATGTGAGAGTGGGACTATAAAGAAAGCTGAGCACCGAAGAATTGATGTTTTTGAACTGTAGTGTTGGAGAAGACTCTTGAGAGTTCCTTGGACTGCAAGGAAATCAAAACCAGTCAATCCTGAAGGAAATCAACCCTGAATATTCATCGGAAGAATAGATGCTGAAGCTGAAGTGCCACCTGATGCGAAGAACTGACTCATTTGAAAAGACCCTGATGCTGGGAAAGATTGAAGCCAGGAGGGGAAGGGGAAGACAGATGATCAGATAGTTGGATGGCATCACAGACTCAATGAACATGAGTTAGAGCAAGCTCCAGGAATTGGTGATAGACAGGGAAGCCTGGCGTGCTACAGTCCATGGGGTTACAAAGAGTTGGACATGACTGAGTGATTGAACTTCATCTTATAAATAATGCCATAATGAACACTTAATACTAAAAGTTTTCTCTGTACTTCATGTCATTTCTTGAAGCTAGATTCTAGAAACTGAAATTATCTTAAAACATATGAACATATTTAAGATTTTTGTTACATATTACAAAAGCTGTCCAACAGGCCTTTATCCAATTTACAAATTTTTACCCATATTCAACAATGATTATGACCCTTAGCAGCACAGAATAATTTTATATGTAAAACATGATCTATGTTTTTTGTTTTGTATTTTTTTTTTATTTCTAGAGAGGCTTAGCTCTCTCTCATATCCTGGCTAACTAATTGTATATTCTATCCTATGAATTTTTTGGTTGTGTCATTTGCTCACCAGAGTTTTTACTAAAATCGCAAACTAGAAATATGTATAGCATACCTTAAAAAGTTCTTTATGTTCAGACAATAAAAGTAACAAAGATCCACTAAGAATTATTATATGTATAACTGATTCGCTTTGCTATATCCCTGAAACTAACCTAACATTGTAACAAAAGTATACTTCAATAAAATTTTTTTAAAAAAAGAATTGTTACATGGATTATGGAATGAGAATAATATACAATTTTCTACAGAGAAGAATTTAAACATAAGTATTTAAGCAACAAAATTGTGAAATTCAGTGAGATGTTGATATTAATTTCCATCCTCATCAAGAATTGACACATCTCTGAGCCAAGGAGGTGATGAAGGCACTGTTCTTAACCCTGCTCAGTGTATTGTATTCTGTATTCATAGTCTTATTAGTTTCCTGACCTCCTCTGTGCTTGAATGTTTAATCCTTTAGGTCTCCTGTAGTAGAAGCTGAAGCAGGTGTTATTGTCATCTTTACAGATATGAAAACAGGGGTTCAGACAAACATGTAACTAGCTCAAGATCACACAGCTGGTAAGGAGTCAAACCCTTTCTGATTGAAAAATCTCATGTTCTTTCCATTAAAGTGCCTTTAACCTAAAGTCAGAGTTTAAAAGCATTCAGGAAAATGAGGATGCAAAGGACCCAAAAAATTTACTAAAATAGCAGTTATGATGTATTAGAGATTCCTTAGCCAGGCTACAGTGAGCATCAGTAACAAAAGTACTCATTTGCTCTACATCAAAGTTTTCAATTTTTATAAAAATTCCTGCCTGCTTCAGCTTCATTCTCTTAGGCACTGTTTTACATGAAAGGTAGTACAGCACAGTGAGTCAGAGTGCAGGCTAGGAAATCCATGTCTGTGTTTTAATCCCAGCTTTGCCATTTGCCACCTTGCAGCCTGGGAACATCACTCAGATGCTCAGTGCTCTCCATTTCCTCATATGTTGAAAAACAAAAATGAAAAATAGGGAGGTGATGATAACAGTAATTGCCACACAGAGTTTTAAGGAGGAGTAAATGACATATTACGTATACAGCACTTTAAGTCTGCCTGGCACATGGCAAATATTTGCATAATGATACTTGTTGCTGTCATTATATGTATTAACCCATTTAAACTCATTATAACCCTGTGACCCATGACAACTCTACTGTGATCCCCTTTTTACTGATAAGAAAACAGAGACTTTATACAAATTATGAAAGCAAAACGTAAGGTGCTATTCAAATCTTAAAAGGATCCCTGACTGTAGGGATGAACCAGATTTGGAAACAAACAACACAATGTGTTTCCACATCAGCAAAATACAAACAGTTAAGGGAAGTAAGTTATATTTTGCATCAGAAACAAAATTAAGTAACATTAGACACTAGCATATAAAGCTTTTTTTGTCAGAATTGAGTGGGCAAGAAATATTGTAGAGTTTTAAATAGTTCTCTTTTTACCGTGAAATTATGGAAGAAAAAGACCATCACTAACCTTAGAGGTGGAGAAGGCAATGGCACCCCACTCCAGCACTCTTGCCTGGAAAATCCCATGGATGGAGGAGCCTGGTGGGCCGCAGTCCATGGGGTCACTAAGAGTTGGACATGACTGAGCGACTTCACTTTCACTTTTCACTTTCATGCATTGGAGAAGGAAATGGCAACCCACTCCAGTGTTCTTGCCTGGAGAATCCCAGGGACAGGGAAGCCTGGTGGGCTGCTGTCTATGGGGTTGCACAGAGTCGGACATGACTGAAGCAACTTAGCAGCAGCGGCAGCAACCTTAGAGGATTGACAGGGATGTTTTCAGATGCTGACAGTCTCCTCCTTTGTGCTGTTTAAATACCACTTATCTCTGTTCTCAATAGGCTTAAATGCTTCATTTCTGATGCCTATGACTCATACTTGTAAATAATAAATGTATGAGACGCATATTTTGTGCATCATCATACACTTTCATTTTGAATTAAACACTTTTTTTTTTAACAAATAAATCTTTATCCTGAGAACAATCATACACCAAAACCCTAGGGAAAGTCAATATAACGTCAATATTTTTATGAGCACTGTCCTTAAGAAATACAACATTAAGGAAAACAGTTACTCTTATCTTCTTTCTCCTACTTCCCAAATGTAGGGGAAGACCTTACCAAGGGATGGCCTCCCATTGGGTCCTAGGAACTCCAGCCTGACTCAAGGGGACAAGTAGGCAGGGACTGGAGATGGCTGCAAATATGGAGACCTTGAAGGATTTGCCAGTGAGCGGCAATCCACATGTGAGACGCCTAGAGAAAGAGGAGATGGTAGTCAGCGAGGAAAAAGGGAAAATACAGACATGGGGGAAAACAAGGGGAATGGACACAGATAGAGAACTAAAATGGCATGAAAGCCAGCAGACAGGTAAACTTCACCTATCTCAAAAGAAAATCAGGCTGTTGAAAAGATCCCTGGGCTGTGGAGAAGATAAACGAAATAGTTTATTTCTAAGAGTACTGAACTGTTAAGTCTGAGCTGAGAGATATAATGTACGGAGAAAATTACAAAAATAAGCTTCTTAGGTAGCCTGTTGCTTTGTGTTTACAATGTACACACTCTACTGGACTGCAAGCAATTAACTTATCTATAGGTATAAACTTGACCTGGGGTTTCTCCCACTTTTCATCTGTGGAGTGTGGTTTAATCACTTGGACATCTATGTTTGCAGATTTGGAGAAGTGGATGTTATCATCGAAGCCTGGATGTGACTGAGTATTTCTTGTATAGTTTAGCTTCCTAGATTCATTTCAGCCATCCTGGAGCTCCCTGAGTTTCAGATTAGTATTGAGCCTCCCTGAAAAGGGAAATAAATATTGGGTAGAAAGAAGGGAAAAAGATTCAGAGGGGTGGGGATGGAGAATGGGCCATGGAAAGGGATCAGGTTTGCTAATACACTTCAGAAAGGATGAATCTTTTCTCTAACAAGACCCTCTGAACACTGACCCCCAAAATTCCCTGGGTCTGTGCTATCTCACACTTTTGTATATATACAATGGGCCTTCCCCCGTGGCTCAGTGGTAAAGAATCTGCCTGCAATGCAGGAGATGCAGGTTTGATCCTTGGATCAGGGAGATCCCCTGTAGAAGGAAATGGCTACCCATTCCAGTATTCTTGCCTGGGAAATCCCATGGACAGAGGAGCCTAGTGGGCTACAGTGATGGAGTTGCAAAGAGTATGACATGACTGAGCATGTACGCATATACAGAATATAATCGCTCCCTGCCTGACAATGGCTTATCTATGTGTCTGTCTCCCCATCTAGACAGTGCATTTCTTAAAGGCAGAGATGGAGTCTTATTCATGTTTGTATTCCTAGCTCCTAGCACCAGGCTTGGTGCATGACTGCTACTCAATATCTATTTGTTAAATAAAGGAATCATTTTCCCCTTCGAAACATTATTATTTATGAAACTTTTTAAAGCCTACAAAATAAGGTGGAATGCATTGTTTTGTGCTCAAAATCCCTTCAGTCTATATGGAAGTCAATGGAAATTTATGTGATCTGATTATTTATAATGTCACCAAACCTCCAGAATTGGACACAGACTGGAGAGTAAACCCAGTTAAAAGAGACAGAGGGACATACAAGTACTTTGCACAGTACTTTACACAATTGTGTATTTTTAATAGCTTTTAAGTTTATTTATATTAATGTATCACACACTGTGCAAAGTGCTTGTATGTCCCTCTGTCTCTTTTAACTGGGTTTACTCTCCAGTCTGTGTCCAATTCTGGAGGTTTGGTGACATTATAAATAATCAGATCACATAAAATTAACCCTTAAGTAGGTATTCTTAGGAGAAGGCAATGGCACCCCACTCCAGTACTCTTGCCTGGAAAATCCCATGGGCAGAGGAGCCTGGTAGGCTGCAGTCCATGTAGTCACGAAGAGTCGGACACGACTGAGCGACTTCACTTTCACTTTTCACTTTCATGCATTGGAGAAGGAAATGGCAACCCACTCCAGTATTCTTGCCTGGAGAATCCCAGGGACAGGGGAGCCTGGTGGGCTGCCGTCTATGGGGTCGCACAGAGTTGGACACGACTGAAGCAACTTAGCAGCAACAGCAGCAGCAGCAGGTATTCTTAATTTGGGGTCCATGGAGCCTTCACAAGGCCAGGCATGGACTTCAGAGGACATGTCTATGCACCACACACACAAAACCAAAGTCAAAATTAGGTATATGAATGTGCATTTTGCAAGGGAGATGATGCATAGCTCTCACTAGATTCTCAAAGGGGTCTACAATCCAAAACACAGACTATTAATGCAAAGAGCAACTTGTAGAGATATGAAAAGAAATATGCCCAAAGGTGTTCATCACAGCACTGTTTGAAAGTGAAAACTGGAAGCCATATCTAAACAGACTTCAACAAAGGGGGTCAAGCACCTACATAAAGCATGTGTGATATGCAGCATGTATGTTACAGCCCAGTGTTCAGTAAGACAGTTGATTACCACACAGTACATATCATGTGGTCTCGCTTATAAAAAATAATACTCATGCGTGGGGAATTCCTTGGTGGTCCAGACTTTAGGACTTGGCGCTTTCATTAAACTAAGGAACTAAGATCTCACAAGCCAAAAGTGCAGCCAAAAAATAAAAAAATGCATGTGTATCGAGACATAGAATGATTCTGGAAAACCAAACATTAATAGATATTGTTGATTAGTAGAACTTAGGATGTTCTTGTCCTTCCTTTTTATACACTCTGAATTATTTGAATTTTTATACTGAGCACATTATCAACTTAACAATAGCAGTGTTTTCTGGAATTGGAGGGTTTATTTGGAGAAATGTAAGAGAGACAGAATCACAATAAGCAACTAATAGAAAGTCGGAAATTGTTAACCTTAACGATGGCATCAAAAAGATCACTGATCCGTGCCAAGTAGACAGCAGAGTAAGATAAATTGTAAGGTTGACGCTGCGTGGCAATTACTATGTCCAAGTTTGCATGCTCTACGTTTTCGTGCTCCAACTCTATGTGACCCCATGGACTGTAACCCACCAGGTGCCTCTGTCCATGGGATTCTCCAAGCAAGACTACTGGAGTGGATTGCCATGCCCTTCTCCAGGGAATCTGTCCAAATTTAGGCAGGGTTTAAAGGAAATGACGTGGTCTTAGAAGATCCTATCTTCATCTAGCTCACCGTGAACTGGTTTTTCTGTAAGACACAAGAGCTCCGTACAGGAATAAGACGTGTGCAAGATGACGTGTGCAAGAGGCAGAGGTAATTGCATATTTTTATGCAATTGCTATTATTACATGTGGCTGAGCCAGTCAGTCCAGTATGTGGCAAGACCAGTTCCTGGAAGATCTCAAGTTTCTCATCATCTGAGTCAGACTAGAATCTTCTTTCCTCTTTAGTGGACAAAGATCTACTTTCAACCTTATGTTTCAAATGTGAAACATTCATTTACGAGATTCAAACCCTTCTTGGAAAGACCATGTGCAGTAAGGGCTTACATTTGCCAAAAGTAAGGGCTGCCCCTTCAGTGTGTCTTAATTGAACCTCTCTGGTTTGCTGTCATAGGAATCTGCCTCAAAAGCTATGTATTTTCAAAACTTTCCTACATTTGGTGACCCCAGATTTTCGCATTCTGGAGTAATGCACCATAGTAATATTTGAGATGGGTGTGAAGAGTTTTCTTCTGTCAAGTAAGAAGTTATGAAAGGAGAAGCAGATAATTTTAGGAGAGAATATACATCAGGAAACTGAGTCTGGAGAATGATTCACTTAAAACTATCCATGACCCTTTACCTCCTGGAAACTCTCATGTGTGCTCAGGGGTATGTGTAGCCCAGCTTGAAGGCCATTGCTTTAGTCCACCTCATGTATTCATAGGTATGGAAACTGCAGTTCAGTGCAGTGGCCAAGTCAAAACTAGAACCTAGGTCTTCCAGAATGCTGACTAAAGGGATTTGGGCTCTATGACACTGCCTTTATTGTGACCTTGGATAAATCTTTTCCCTCATTGAGGCTTATTTTTCTTATCTCTAAAATGAAAGGGATAGACTAGCTGATCTTGAGTTAGATACTTTTCCTTTTTTCCTCCCATTCTCCAAACTTCTCCACTTTTCTCTTGGTCCCAGAGCTGGATATGTTCAAACCTCATCACTGGGCTCCCTGGACTTCTAGCTTCTGGGTTGGGTGCAGCCAATGGGAGGCCCTGGCATGAGCTTGGAAGGCAGAAAGGGAGTAAGAATGGACCATTTGTTCACCTGGATTTCCTGCTTGAATACCATGGGCTGTTCGTATCCTGCCCCTGAAGGCCATAATCTTATCAGGAGTTCCTTCAAACTGTTTCCTGTATCATATTTACATACCTCATAATTTTTTAGTACTTCCTGGCCTTTGGACACCATAAGATGCTCCAGGCTCAACTTATATTTTCCTTGGAATCAATCATTTCTGCAAGAAGCCCATTAATTATTTGTCCGGTCCTAGTATACACATGGTCTCATAATTCCTGACCCATTGTATGTGTTAGTCGTTCAGTCCTGTGTGACTCTTTGTGACCCCATGGACTGCAGCCTGCCAGGCTCCTCTGTCCATAGAATTCTCCCAACAAGAATACTGGAGTGGGTTGCCATGCCCTCCTTCCAGGGATATTCCCAACCCACAGATTGAACCTGAGCCTCTTGCATTGCAGGCAGATTCTTTACTATCTGGGCTTCCGGGGAAGCCCCCTGACCCATACCACTGAGGGAAAATTTTTTACTAATTAGAGTCTAATATTTGTGCACAGTTGTGTCTTTAATCTGACATCATATGGTCAAAATATTGTTTTTCAAATTTAGTTAATTTTTCCCCAACTTCTTTCATATGGTCATGATATTCGTTCATAATACAATTGCATCTATTTGTTACTCTTTGTATTCTAATTTGGGCTCCCCCCCACATTCTGGTTGATTTTAATTATTTCTTTGGGGGGTATTTTGGTTCTAAGCGTGAGAGCCATTCATAAAAAGAATAGCAGGTAAATGTCCCTCCCCCACCCCTGCTATCCCAGTCCCACTTCCTCACTCTTTCCACTGCACTCCTACCTCATGCCTCAGTAAACAGTCTCATTAGGTTTAATTCTTCTTATGTTTCTTTTGCACAAATGAACAAATACATGTATATTTTGTTACCTCTTCTTGTGTCTTCCATGAAAGGAGGCACACTATAGCAACTCTTTTTTTGTTGTTGTTATTCAGGTATAATTCACATAATATGAAGGGCTTCCCTGGTGGCTCAGACGGTAAAGTGTCTGCCGACAGTGCGGTAGACCTGGGTTTGATCTCTGAGTCAGGAAGATCCTCTGGAGAAGGAAATGGTGAAATAAATCATTTTAAAGTGTGAAATTCACTGGTGTTTAGTGTATTCACATGTCATAAAACCACCATCTCTCTTTTATTCCACATTTCCACCACCCTGAAAGGAATCCCCATACCATTGAAAAGTTACTCCTCATTTTCCCCTCCCTCTAGCCCCTGCAATGACTAATCTGTTTTCCATCACTATAGATTTACCTATTCTGAATATTTACTATAAATGGAATCACAATATGTGTGAACTTTGGTATCTGGCTTCTTTCACACAGCATAACATTCTGATGCCCGTCCACATTGTAGCATATATCAGTATTTCATCTCTTTTTATGGCTGAATAATATTCCATTGTTTAGACATACCACATTTTCTTTATCTGTCCATCAGTTGAGGACATTTGGGCTGTTATCATCTTTTGGTTATTGTGAATAGTGGTGCTATGAATATTTATGTACAAGTATTTTAATATATATTTAATATGTCAGAATATAGGTCTAGGAGTAGAATTTCTGGATCATATGGTATTTTTAACTTTTTGAGGAAATACTAAAATATTTTCCACAGTAGCTGCATCACTTTACCTCTCCCCAGCAGCATATGAGTGTTCTAAGATCTCCACATGCTCACCAGCATTTGTTATTGTGTGTGTTTGTTTTTAAATTACACCCACCCTAGTGGGTGTAATGTAGTATCTCACTGTGGCTTTGATTTGCATTTTCCTAATGGCTGGATGGCATCACTGACTTGATGGACATGAGTCTCAGTGAACTCCGGGAGTTGGTGATGGACAGGGAGGCCTGGCGTGCTGCGATTCATGGGGTCGCAAAGAGTCGGACATGACTGAGCAACTGATCTGATCTGATCTGATCTGAATGATGAATGATGTTAAGCATCTTTTCAGGTGCTTAATTTTCTATAGATATGTTGTTTTTTTTCACCCAGTAAATGCTGGAAATCACTCCATATCAATTCACAAAGATTGTTCATATTCCTTTTGTACCTGCATAGTAGGTGAATTTTGTGAATTACCATAGTTTATTCAACCAGTTGCCTAAACATGGGCATTTAGGTTTTTTCCAACATTTTTCATACAAAAATAATTCTGCATTGAATAACTTGGTACATATGTATTTTCATATTACTAGAGGCATTCTTTAGGTAAATTCTTCATACTTCATGTGGAAATGGGATTGCTGGCTCAAAAGGTAAGTTTGAATGTATTTTTGTTAGACATGAATGAAGTTAGCAAGGAACAATACTGTTTCTCTTAAATAGTTTAATGATAAATACAAGGATTGAAGCTCAAGAGGAAGAAAAAACTCAGCTAGCTGTTTATCATGAGAGAAAGGAAACTTGTATAAAAGTTACTTTTTAAAGATAATCTTGTGTGCATGCTCATTTGCTCAGTCATGTCCAACTCTGTGCAACCCTATGGACTGCAGCCTGCCAGGCTCCTCTGTCCATGTGATTTTCCAGTCAATCTTATCTTATAATAAGATAATTCTATGCTAAGGGAAAATAGTCTTGTTAGCACACAAACATACCTCATTTTCCTAAGGTTAGGATTTACATTTTTATAGAATTCCATGAGGTCTAATAGAAGCTGAGTCCTGAGTATGCTTTTATGCAACTCATTTTTGTGTTTTTAATTTAATTTGATTTTCACACTGTGTGAAAAACAGGATTAGAAGAATCATGAATCATTCCAAAATTATCAGGGTATGTGGGAGTGGTAAGGAGTTAAAAGAGAAGATACACTCAATTCTCAGTTTACTTCAATTTTCAAGTCACAGAAATATTGAAACATATCAGAATGAGTTCTGAGATACCACTTTAACAGTGGATCTGAATAGCCACATCTCTCATATACTATTACTCTGCCATTGGGATTTAGTCATTAAAATTCTACTGAGGGACTTCTACAGTTTAATCTTTACCAAGAATCATACCTCCCAGTCCAGAAAGGCCTTCAAGATCAAGAACCTCAAGAGCCACAAGAATGATATCACCACCACCTAGATTATCATCAGAGAACATTTACTGTAGTCATCCTTTCATTTTAGTGTTATTAGAAGGCAATGGCACCCCACTCCAGTACTCCTGCCTGGAAAATCCCAGGGACGGAGGAGCCTGGTGGGCTGCAGTCCATGGGGTCACTAAGAGTCGGACACGACTGAGCGACTTCACTTTCACTTTTCACTTTCATGCACTGGAGAAGGAAATGGCAACCCACTCCAGTGTTCTTGCCTGGAGAATCCCAGGGACAGAGGAGCCTGGTGGGCTGCTGTCTTTGGGGTCGCACGGAGTCGGACACGACTGAAGCAACTTAGCAGCAGCAGCAGCAGCAAGGGATGTTCAATGTATTTGTCACTAGCCAAGTGAGCATTCAGTCCATGCCTGGACCAAATGATGCTATGAAGTAGTCAAAAGAAGTAAAGGAATCAATTTATTGCTGCCTCTACCCGTATAGCTCTTTAATGTACAGTGGTATCTCCTTGAGGTCAGTTTAAAACAAAGAAACTGAGAGGCACTGTTCCAGATGGGTTGCCTGGAAGACACCATTGACACCCCTACTCTGTGATTAGTTAGCTAAGGATACAGAAACTCAGGAGACAGAAATGCAGAGAAGTAGCATTCCACAGTACAGAGAGAATGCAAAGTCAGTTCTCAGGGGTCTTGAATGATATCTGACTTTAGCTTTCTGGAGTACTGTAAAACGTATACCTCTGCAGGAAAAACTGTCTTTTTAAAAAATTCTATAAAAACCATGCATACAAAAAATATGATCTAAATATCTGAATAAAAATATATGTTCACTTATTTACTCCACAAATATTTATTGAGTGCCTACTAGATGCCAGACACTTTTCTGGGTACTGGATCTAAAGCAATTAACAAAGAATCATGGCAACCTATGGACTGGGAGAAAATATTTGTGAACGATGCAACCTACAGGGCTTATTTTCCAAAATATACAAACAGCTGGAACAACTGAATAACAACAAGAAAAACTAACTAATCAAAAAATGGGCAGAAGAACTGAATAGATATTTCTACAAAGAAGACATACAGATGGCCAACAGGAAAATGAAAAGATGCTCAACATTGCTAATTACTAGAGAAATAGAAATTGAACTGCAATGAGGTATCACCTCAAACCAGGCAGAATGTGCGTGTGTGCTTGGTTACTCAGTCGTGTCTGACTCTGTGACCCCATGGACTGTAGCCTGCCAGGCTCCTCTGTCCATGGGATTATCCAGGCAAGAATACTGGAGTGGGTTGCCATTTTCTCCTCCAAGGGATCTTCCCAATGCAGGGATTGAACCTGCGTCTCTTGTGGTTCCTGCCTTGGCAGGCAGATTGTTTACCACTGAGCCATGAGGGAAGGCACACTGAGCAGAATGGACATCATTTAAAAATCAACAGATAGTAAATGCTGGAGAGGGTGTGAACAAAAAGGAACCCTCTTACACTTCTGTGGGAATGTAAATTGGCATAGCCACTAATGAAAAACAGTATGGAGTTTCTTTAAAAAACTAAAAAAATACATGCGCCCCAATGTTCAGAGCAGTGTTATTTAGAGTAGGCAAGACATGGAAGCAACCTAAATGTCCATCGATAGATGAATCGATAAAGAAAATGTGGTGTATATATATATTCAATGGAATATTACTCATCCATTAAAAAGAATGAAATAATACCATTTGAAACAACATGGATGGACCTAGAGATTATCATATTAAATGAAGTCAGTCAGAAATAATAGGACAAATACCACATGATATCACTTAGATATGGAGTCTCTAGTATGATACAAATGAACTTATTTACAAAACAGAAACAGGCTCATAGATATAGAAAACAAACTTATAGTTACCAAAAGGGAAAAGGAGTGGGAGAAGGATAAATTAGGAGCTTGGGATTAGCAGGTAAAAACGGGTTGTATATAAAATAGACAACCATACTGTACACCACATGGAAATATATTCAATATCCTATAATAAAACATAGTGGGAAATAAAACTGAGCCACTTGATTATACATCAGAAACTAACACAACACTGTAAATTAATTATACTTCAATTAAAACATTTTAAAAAATAGTCATGGAAACTGATCTCATGATATTTACAATTGTGAGAAAAAGTGGAATCCTGTCTAGCCTCTTTTAAAATTTATTCATTCAAAAAATATTAAATGAAATAGGACTACTGGTGGCACTTTGTCTTCTTCAGTAAACAAAACTGAGACATTCGTGCCCTCGTGAAATCTCCAGTTTAGTAGGGGTACATAAGCAATAAACACAATAAATGTGTGAATTATATGGTAGAGTCAAGGGAGATAAGTGGGGTGGATAAAAGGCAAAAATAGAGCAGGGTAAGAAGGGGGATCAGGTGTGCCAAGGGGAGGGAGGTGTGCAGAGTCAGCAGGCAACTTGAAGTAGGGCAGTCAGCTCACTGAGAAGATATTTGAGCAAAGACTTGAAAGGTGAGGGTGACAGTCCCTCAGATACCTGGAGAAAGACGAGCCATCCCTAAGGCTTTAAGATGGGACCTGATGTGTTCAAGGAAGGAGAGGAGGCTAGTGTGGCTGGAGAGGGTCTACAGGAGAGGTGACAGTAAGAGGAAATGAGATCAGGAGAAATGGGAGCAAACCGTGACAGACCTAGGACTATTTAAGGACAGGGTTCAAGAGGATACATGCATCCCGATGTTCACTGAAACACTGTTTATAGTAGGCAAGACATGGAAGCAACCCAAATGTTCATTACGGGACTTCCCTGGTGGTGCAAGGGCTAAGACTCAGTGCTCCCAATGCTGGGGGCCTGAGTTCGACCCCTAGTCAGGGAACTAGATTCCACATGCCCCCACTAAGAGTTCTCATGCCTCAACTAAAAATCTGACATGCTACAATGAAGATGGAAGATCCTGTGAGCTGGAACTACAAATAAATAAATATAAATAAATAAACAAATGTCCACTGACAGATGAATGGATAAAGAAGATGGGGTACGTATATACAGTGGAATGTTGTTTGTTGTTGCTGTTTTGTTGCTGGCGTATCTGAAGGTGGAATATTACTCAGTCATTAAAAAGAATGAAATGTCACTTGCAACAACATGGGTGGATCTAGAGGTTATCATACTAAGTGAAATAAGTCTGATGTAGAAAGACACATATCATATGATATCACTTATATGTGGGAATCTAAAAATAATGATGCAAATGACCTCATTTACAAAGTAGAAATAGACTCACAGACTTAGAAAATGAACTTATGGTTATGGGGGGAAGTGTTGGGGGAACAGGATAGACTGGGTATTTGGGATTGACATGTATACACTGCTATATTTAAAACAGACAACCAACAAGGAACTACTGTACACAAGTAAATAATAAATTAAAAATTAAAAAAAAAAAAAGAACTTGGGCTTTAACTCTAAGAGATGAAAGAAGCCAGGGAGGGCTTTAGCAGAATGGCATGAGACACCTGACTTGCCTTCCACACCACCTTCTTGTCAGAGGAGACTGGAGGCAGTAGAGAAGCGGGGAGACCTCCTGTTAGAATAAGCTGGGAGAAAGATGAGGGGGCTCTGATGAGGTGGGAGGAGCTGAGACAGCGATGTGAGATGAGACAGTGAGGTGACAGATTCTGAGTAGATTTGAAGGTGGAGCCAACAGGATTTGCTCAAAGATTGGACTGTGATATGAGAGAAAGGGAAGCTGCTGAGAACAACTCTAAGGCTTTTGACCTTTTGGAAGAAAGGAATTTTCACCAACTGAGATGAAAGGTGGCAGGAGGAGCATGTTTTAGGGGAAAGACCAGGAGTTCAGTTTGGAGCATGTTGGGCTTAAGATATTTAGGAAATTATCAAGCCTAGCTCTGGAGTTGGGTGAAAATCTGGGCTGGATGTATAAACTTGGAAGAAGCATCATGTAAGATGTTAACTGCATATGATTAAATATGAAAATATGAATGTGGTTCTAAAAATACAAAATTTTATGAAGCAAAAATTTGAGTTTCTCCTTCACTGTATTACTCCAAACCCATGACCCTTTTCAGTAGTAACATTATTAGGGAGCTAGTATGTAAGTGTTAAGAAACTAAAAATGTCTTCAGAATATGCAATCTGCCATTTCAGAGATCCAGAAACAATCCTTGTTCTAGGATCTACGCGCATATTTTTTTTCCCATTTATCTGTATCTTCCCTTTGTGCGTATGTGCTCAGTCGCCTCTGACTCTTTGCAATCCCATGAACTACAGCCCATCAGGCTCCTCTGTCCATGGGATTTTTCAGACAAGAATACTGGAGTTGCCATTGCCTATTCCAAGGGATCATCCCAACTCAGGGATCAAACTCTCATCTCTTGCTTTAAGAGAAGCATCATTGCCAAGCGGATTCTTTACCACTGTGCCACCTAGGAAGCCCTATATCTTCCCCTTATCTACACTGTAATATAATTTCCAGAATGGCCATCTTCTACCATTAAGGTACTGAAGTAACAGAATTTCACAGCTGTTTGGAATAAACATTATACTTGGCTTTGCATATCTTTTCTTATGAAATTAAACTGATTTTTAATTGGCCCTATGTTGCAATTTTTTTCTTTAGCCATCTGGAATGTGCCTGAGCTAAGCGGTACCATTGATTTGAGAAATATCATTGATTATAGAGTACAGGATACACTTTAAGCACTATAGTAATAATTCTCTAGACTCTAGGCTTTCATCCCTAAAATAGAACAAAGTTTCCGTACCTTCCATTAGAAAAAGGTGACCTTCAGAATGTGAACTAATGCATTTCTGTTCTGTTGAGTTGGCAATTACTCTTGTAAGGAAAGTAATGATGACTTCTCAAATAGCCAGTCTTACAAGTTTAGACCTTCATCTGTAATAAAACTCAATAGTCTTTCACTGTTTCTTCCCTGGAATAAAGAGAAAAAAAGTAATTGAAAAAGAAAAACAAATCAAATCCACTTTAGTTTGATTTTTGACAGAGTTCACTCCAAGCCCATGTATCAGAAGGCTCCGTACATCTGGATAGACACACGGTTTATCCCAGTCAGTTATTGGTTACACAACTATTGCATCCACCATGGTAGTCAATAAATAGGGAGAGAAAAAAAAAAACAACAAAGAGTAAGGCATAAGTTCTCAAGAAACTTACAGTTCCATTAAGCCAATAAAAATTTACCTTTAGGGAAAAAATATCACTGTGAATGATTCTCAGACCAACTGAATCAGGTATCCTGCTGACAAAAACAGTAATGTCTGACTGTTCTCAATTCAAAGTTTACTCTATGAATTTTTCTTGCAACTTTAGCGCTAACTGCTATCTTTTTCTAGGGAGATCCAGCACATAACAAAGTGAATAAGTGCCAGAAGCAGTAACAGAAACTGAAGCTCAGCCAATTATATTTAATTCAATAACTTGATTTTTACAAACACACGAATTCCTACTTGTGATTTTACTTTGCAACCATTTGTTTTCTGATAAAATGTTTCTATTTGCAAGATCAAATAAAACATGTCAAAATTACATGGCACCCTGCAAAGAACTGTGTCACCTGAACAAATTTGTTCTTGTGCTGCTGCTACTGCTGAGTCGCTTCAGTCGTGTCCGACTCTGCGTGACCCCATAGACAGCAGCCCACCAGGCTCCCCCGTCCCTGGGATTCTCAGGCAAGAACACTGGAGTGGGTTGCCATTTCCTTCTCCAATGCATGAAAGTGAAAAGTGAAAGTGAAGTCGCTCAGTCATGTCTGACTCTTAGCAACCCCATGGACGGCAGCCTACCAGGCTCCTCCGTCCGTGGGATTTTCCAGGCAAGAGTACTGGAGTGGGGTGCCATTGCCTTCTCTTCATGTGCAAACAGGCTCAAAGGATGAAGCAAGGGTCATATCAGACTTCTCCTTCCTCCTTCTCCTCTCCCTCCCCACAGCTCCCTCCTTTCTTTCTCCTCCAGTGGTAGTTTGCTCTGGGCTCTCTCTCACCATCCTTCCTCTGCATTCCACTCACTCACCACCCCAGGTAATGCTAGAACAACCATAATAACTTTCAGACTGATTCCCTTCCTTAGTCCCTGCCCACTCAAATGCAGCACATTCTCATCTCATAGACTCATCTTTTTGCAACATAGATTTTTGTCAGGCCCTTTTCCTGTTCAGAAATGTTTACTAATTCAATTCCTTATTCCCCATTTAATAATGTTCAAAAATCTTAGAGTCAGAATAAAAAATTACAAAATACAACCATTTCTAGCCTTTGGTTAATATCTGAATGCAAAGTTTCACATACATACGACTATGTTCAACCTAGTGCTCAAAAGAAATTTGATAAAAGATTTTTCACACCAGTGAAAATGAATAGCTGGTTCCCTTTTAGGAAGTGGCGTGGTCTATCTAAACTTGCTGGGTTTTGTTCCCTTAAGGAATAAAGGATGATTTATCTTGACATCTATGGATGAATATCAGCATTTCCATCACTTAGAAATGATCAGTTATTCTTTTTTTATGAATTGTCCTGTCACTGGAGGTTTACTGGAATTAAAGACAAATGTATTTATCAGGACTGCTGAAAACCAGAGTGGTCAGGATGGCAAAACTTGATGCTTGCTGTCAATAGAAAATATGGCTGGTATGGTTATTTCATAGAGCCCTGACATCGCCTAAGTGTCTACCACATTGTTTGCTATTTATTAGAGAATTTAAAGTGCCTTCTGCAGAAGTCTAAAAAGATTAACTTTATAACTAAATGATTACCACCCCCCTAAGGAAGCATGATAGAGTACCACTCTATTCTTTATATGTTGTTTTACATTTTATTTTTAATACACACGTTAACTTTAGAATCCAGAGGGGAAAAAATAGTATGCCTGTTTAAACAAGAAACTTTAAAGTTTCTTGAAAAATTCATACAGGGACTTCCCTGGCAGTCCAGTAGTTAAGACTTCATCTTCCAATGCAGGGGTGAGAGTTCAATTCCTTGCTAGGAAGCTAAGATCCCACACGCCTCATGGCCAAAAAACCGAAGCAATATTGTAAAAAATTCAACAAAGACTTTAAAAATGGTCCACATCAAAAAAAATTTTTTTAAGTCATATGCATAGTTAGCTTTGCAATTTGGGGTTTGCCAGATGTTTGAAATTTGCTGTAGGAGTTGGTCCTGTCTAATGAATTAATTTCTGAATGGCATGGTACCTGTTAGAAACAGCCACCAGACTCAGAGTTCAACAATGGCAGTTTGTTCATTCAATCCAGTCATTACTGACTAATTTGCATTTAGAATGCTAACTCAACCATTACTTGGTCATTCCTGAAAACAGCCTGATTAGAAAGATAATTTCCCCTGCTTAAAAGTGAGACCAGCCAACAGTGGTCCATAGAGGAGGCCAGTTCCCCTGTTATTCAGTCATGACTGCCGGGAATTAAGCCACATTTCAGGGCCACCACATATCCAGTAAGACACCCCAAAGTGCGATTCAAAAAAAAAAAAATAGCTCCAATGTTTCTATTTCATAAGCACTTGGATTTAGATTTGCTCAAATTCTACGATGATCAGCCTTGAAAGCAACATGGGTCTATCCAACCACTTTTCACAGCAATCCAAATATAAAATATGCGGCAGTGTAGCTGTACTTTTAAAATGTTCACAAACTCCCCCAAATGTACTAACAGTAGTATCAGAGTGACAAGGTGATAATCAGACGACAGATACATATTCAAAATCCAGTATGCACTGGACTCCGTGCTGGAGCTATGTACAGGGATGGGGGCAAGAAATCAGACATTCACAAGTCTATTTTTGCTCTAAGATACTTATAGTTTGCTAAAGAAACTAGTCAAGTGCAAATGAACACTGTAGGAAAATTTTCAATTGTATTTACTTAAAATTTTTAAATAAGCATCTTTTTTTCTACATCTTTCTCCACAAAAACACATGTTTTGTTTTGTTTTTTTTACAGTCATCTGATTTAAGCTTAAGGCATGGTGTTTAGTGCACATGTTACTTTAGAAGGTTGGAAAACTCCCAAGAATTGACCCTGAAATTATGTATTTCATGATTTAAAGAATGCTGATGAACACTGTCTTTCCAGAAGGGAAGCATAGAAGCATAATCAACCTGAGAGAAGGCATTTTGAATAATTAAAACGTGTTTCTAGCGGACCACAGACAGATGAAGTGAAAGGAAGTGTCGGTCGCTCAGTTGTGTCCGATTCTTTGCAACCCCATGGACTGTAGCCCTCCAGGCTCCTCTGTCCATGGGATTCTCCAGGCAAGAATACAGAGTGGATAGCCATTCCCTTATTCCAAGGGATCTTCCCGACCCAGGGATCGAGCCTGAGTCTTCCGCATTGCAGGCAGTCTTTACCATCTGGGCTACCAGGGAAGCCGTCACGGAAGGATAACACATGTAGTGAATCAGTGTGTTATCAGTTTCCATTACTGAATGCCATCATGTGTAATAATTGTCTATGCTATTCTAAAATATACAAACACATCACTCTCAAACATACATGCGTTTTGTTTTTAATAGAAGAGTGTCCTCAACATTCCTCAAATGAGTGAAAATCCTGTTTACGTTCTTGTCTGCCCCAGTTTATGGCTTCACGAGAATTTATTCTCCTTTTAAGCACACACAGACTGTACTAATTCCCGTTTTTGGTTGGTGGAGCCTCTTCAGAGCATGTTAGGGGCAAAGGACTTTCTTCCTTGATCCCAGGATAAGGTCAGAATGAAAATAACAGTCTTAAATGACCCCAGCTCCTTCACGCTACCTCCAACTCATTCAAAGGAGTGCTTTGGGTGGCAGGTGGAGTTATAATTAGAGATTAGAAAAAAAAAAAAAAGCCACATCAGCAGCTGTTGCTCCTGTTTGTTCCCGGCTGTGGCTGTCACCAGTGGGCAAACTGGCATAAATAGGCCTTCGCAAGTGGAAAGTCATTTAACCCCTGTCCTTGTCACACTCCAAGTCCTCTCAGTGGCCAGAGAACAGAAGGAAAATCTGACTGTGCATGCGCGGAGGGTGAGCCGAGAGTACAGCCCCAACCCGAATGCACCTCTGCAGGGGGAGCCTGGAGACTGTCTTCCCTGTCGGAGACGCCGGACACTCCAACCCAAACAAATAGGTTAGTGCGCAGAGTAAACCTATGCATTTTAGCTCTGACCTCTTGTCGATGTGATCTGGGTTTTTCTGACAGAGCTGTAATGGAAGGGTGACTGTTAATTGAGAGTTATTTGAGGACTCATTTAAAACTCCGGTGCCCATGATAACAAATTATGAAATTGGGCTTAATTTATTATGTTCCTCTCCCAACTTTGCTGTACTCATATTAAACAAATAGAAGAGATGAAGATGGAACAATGGAACTGCTTTTGTAACCTGAGTCCCACAAAAAAAGTAATGGCACTTAACTTTTGCCAAAAAGTCCTGTTTTCTTTGTTAAAAATCAGTCATGTTGAAGGCTTAGGTTGGTGATTACAAAAACTACAGCTTCAGAATATAGTTTAAAATTTTCACGTTTTTTTTTGTTTGTTTGTTTGTTTTTAGGGAAATTAGGTAAATGGGAATTAGATTGTTTCTTTACATCTGAATAAAGACAGAAGATGTCCTTGTTGATGGTAAAATGTGTGCCATAAGGTACTATGTATATAAGAAATCTGCTATAGGATTTATCAGTTATGTCTAATACAGTTCTACCTAAAAATGTCATAATTTCAGCCTAAATAGCTCTGTAGAATCCTCCACATAGATCCTTTCCAAAGCAAAAGGTTTCAAAGAAATTTCATTTTCTATGTGCTACATGTCAGAAAGCTGTAGAGCAGGATTTCCAAATAAAGACCAGCTTCAGGGCATCTTCTCAAAGCCTGAATATTTAGTGTCGTGGTGAAAAGCAATGGAATTCCAGAGAACTCACTGAAAGCTAGGATTTGGGGCCCAGTTCTCATCCTACCTACATCCATGGAACAGATCCAGGTGGAAAGAGTCCTAAACAATAGCCTCATTTTTTTCAGTTCCAAAGAGAAAGTGACCTAAGCATTTTACATGAGACTTTTCAGTGGGAAAATGCACCTTTCTTAGAATCACTGGGGCCTGATGTTTTTTCTACCTTTTGAAGTACACAGAGTGCACTCCGAGCTCCACTAAAGAGACAATTAAATTAAAACCACCAAAAGTAACCCATCAATTAAATTCCCAAAAGGGGCTTGCTTCTCCTGATTTCTGAGAGAGCTGTAACTTCCTTCAAGGAAATTCAAAGGCGAAATAAATGCCTATTTACATACTTTAGCAAATAAAGACCCAAACTGATTTGGGTTTGACTACTGATTTTGAAAATGTCAATGACAAACTGAGAGAGTAGTTTCGAAACATATGCATTACCATATGTAGAATTGGATAGCCAGTGGAAATTTACTGTATGGTGCAGGGAGTGCTCAAATCCAGTGCTTTGTGACAACCTAGAGGGGTGGGATGGGGTGGAGGTGGGAGGGAGGTTCAAGATGGAGAGGACATATGTATATCTGTGGCTGATTCATGCTGATACAACACAAATGTTGTAAAGCAATTACCCTCTAATTTAAAATAATTAAACTTAAAAAAACAGCAAAAAAAGAAAATATCAGTAAATGTAACATGTATCAATACCTTAAATCTTCCCATGGATGCAGAAAATATATGATAGATGATATTACAATGTATTTCATATATCTTATTTAGTCATTCAAATATTTATTGAGTGATAGTCATATAATCTCTAAATAATATTTAGACATGAAGGCAAGCTTAAGATGTCTAATATTACTTTTTCCAGAACTACTCTCCTCCCCTTTTCTACTAAAAGATTTAGCACTGAGGTTGTGGTTATCTCCAAATTCCAAATTGTTTCAAGCTAAGAAAGGCAAATTAGTAAAGAAGACTAACTCGTTGCTGTCTAGGATTTCTTTGAGATATAGATTTATGCTCTGTCTTAAACATCACTTTTTACTTGTGTTTTGTCTTCTTGCTCTTCTAGAAAAACAAACAAACAAACAAACTGTCCAAGATGACTGTCACTTACTCCAGTAAAGTAGCAAATGCAACTTTTTTTGGATTTCATAGGTTACTCCTCAAGTGGAGAGGCAGCATCTACAAACTATTGTACAGGGAATTTATTGTTTTTGCTGTACTTTACACGGCAATAAGCTTGATGTACAGGTACTTTCCTTTGCATGTGTTCTTAAATGGCCATCAAATAGCATATATGAATACAGTCTCAAAAATCCAAGTCCTTTGGTTGCCTCTGACTTTTGCATTATGTAATCTCCTCCTTTGCATGATTCTCTGTCACCCTCTTGTCCCTGGGACTGAGTATCTTAATCCACACCTAACCATTTTTGGGATGTTAAATGGACTCTAACCCATCATGTTTAGGTGGTTCCCATTCCAGCCCCACTTGAACTGGTCGTGATGAAGTATTATTTGTGCTTCAGGAATTTTGCTCCAGGCAAAAAATGAAAGATTTATACTTAGATCCTCACTAAGTGATGATTTTTACCACTCAAAATCATTATTTTTGCCTCTCTGAATGATATCGTTCGAAGTTTGAGTTTATGATTTGACTGCTTGCAGCGACTACTTACATAATTAACACTTTCATAAATAGTGTATACCAGGCAACTTTCCTTCCTTTTTCCTGGAATGACAAAATCTTATCTAAGATGGTGCCCCCAAACTTACCAATATCTCAATTAAAGAAAAAGGCTAAAAACGAATTTATTTTCGTCATATCTTCAAAGTTGAAGGCACATTATATTCACAAAAGATGTTTATTCTTTATAACATCACAAACTTTGCCTGTCAGATTGACAGGTAATTTGAGCAACATTACTTCCATGAAATACTTTTATGACTAACAATTATAGTCTTAATAAAATTTTATCAGTATTATAAATGGGAAGCTCCATGAGTTCTTTTAATTAATATTGATTGCACAATTTCTTCTCAGGGAGAAGTTAAAACTTAAAATAGAAAAGTTAAAGGTTTTTGAGGCTGTATTTCCACCTTTTCTGTGCTTATCAGTTTGTTCTTTCCCTTCTGCATACCATGAACAAATTTGCATGTCATTGCTCCCACATGTATTCCTCCTTGCAGTGACAGGACCCCATGTGAAGAAGAGGGAAGTTAATTTGACTGGTTGATAATGACCAAAAGTGAACAGTTATTTTGCTATATATCAAAACTACTGTTCCCCAAAAATGTATATATTGGTATACATTTTGGCAAAATATCTTTAAAAGGGAAGTTTTATTAAAAACCTCTGATGATTTTTTGAATAAATCCTCTAAATACAGTATTATTTTGACAATTTATTTGTATGTCATTCAATCCTTCACAATATCAAATGGTGGAAGACACATGACGTTTCAGGATAATTGTCTCATTTGTTTATTTTTACTAGTGTGTATTTATTGCTGCTACTGCTGGTTAGAATAGAACAGCTCTTAGAGCAGTTGCATCGTAGCCAGAGATGCTCCACTGGGCCTTAATTTTGGCTCCAATGTCTTGTTTATTTCCCACAAAACTGTATGCACATATTTTTTCTAAAGACCAAAATGTGCTTGTGTTTTTAACGATCATCATTATTTCAAGCCATTTTTCATTCTTTAAATTTCGAATGTAAAATCTTATTAAAATAGATCCTTTTATCTTGATCACAGCTCTACCAAGAACTAGGCTGAATCTGTTGAGAAAGTCAGACATGCCCGTAGACAAATATAGACAAATAAAAAAAATGAGTTTCATTCTCATATCCACTAACAATGCTAAAGTTTTTTAATCCCATTATAAGCAAATAGTTATGCTTGTCAAAAAATCATAAGATAGAACCCGAATTCACTAGCTTGATTATCTCTCTTTGTATTTTGGGATACATTTGACAAAATACTTGCTGTAGTACCTTCTAGCTAGTAAAATTTCTATGTGTCTATTAGCTTAATATTTTTTCCTTTGGCCAATTATTAATAGTAACAACCACTTTATTATTGACTGACATTATATACTAAGTGGTTTTATATATCATGTATTCTTTAATCCTCCTAACATCCCTGATACACAGGTATTATTATTATTATCCTCATTTACAAATGAGAAAACTGAGACTCAGAGAGAGTTAAAAATATGCTCAAAATCCAAATCTGTAAGTGGCAGATCTGGGACTCAAACATGGCTCTGTAAGGCTCTATGGTCTGTGCTCTTCACATTTAATTCTCTCTGACCAATTCAATTTGAGTCCCAGAAACCAATCTGGCTGTAACTTGTCATCAGCCTCATCTTGAGAGGCCTATCCACCAGGTGACGCCTTGCCTGTCATCTTTTCTTGACTGTAGAATTTCTGACACCCCCTCCAAAGCTAAGGCTGCATTGGGCACTCCAAGCCCACCCTGAATCCCACACACATCCTTAGCGCCAGCTTCCAGGTCTTCACCAGCAGTCTGATTGTGGCTCACTGTCACCTCATTATCCCTTTGCTTCCTTCCTCAAAGCTCTACTGACCCAAATAGGCCTCTGACATATGCCATAGTGGGTGTTTCCAAGGGAGTCCTGATTCTTTTCGAACAGCTGCATTCACTCATTTATTAAAATTCATCTGCCTTCTTTCCGGATTTCGATCATTATTATTAACCTGCCTTGAGATATCTCTTCTGATTCTGAATCTCCCCCTTGAAACATAAATATCAATAATAGCTCTATTAAATGGATTCATGTTTAACAATACCAAAAGTGGGTTTCTGTCAGATCTATAATATAAATTTTGATATTTTTATACTATAGAAATAAAAACTCACCACATATAATAATAAAAATTTCACTTCTAACTGTTGAATCTGTGTTGTTGTTTTATATTTTAAATAACTCTAGGCTTTAAAATAAACAGTTATAACATCCCTTGAGGTATAACACACATAACTAAGAATGTACTGAGTAGAATATTCATGAGAAAGTAAGATCAAGATGTCAAATTCAGGGTTATTATTCAATAATTACTTAATAAGCATATTCCAATAATAAACATAATTAAGACATTCTTTTTTAAGTGCATATGTTTAATAATTGGATAATGTACTCATTTATGAAGTATTTTGCTCCAAATCCCATGCATTAATCATATAAAAATTTAAAAATATAAAACATTCAAAATAAAATGGATTACTATGTCCCACTGTCTAATGACCAATAACATTTATGTTCTAAAAACATTAGTACTTAAAATGTTCATCAGTTAAAAAGCTTTTGAGATACATCAGCTTAGGTATAAAAGGAAAAGCTACTGCTCCTTTTAAAAAAACTGAGATTATTTTTGCTTGTTTGCAGTGAATGTCACTTGCAAAGCAGGTGCAGAAGTATAATATCATAAAGGGCTGTGCATTTTATTTTTGCTCCAGATTGTTACTTACAGGAGCCCAAAAACGTTTCTTTGAAAAATTATCAATTTACTGTGACAGATATGCTGAACAAATTCCAGTAACCTTTGTGCTTGGTAAGTATAGGTCACACGCAGCATGCAGCCACACAGCTGTCTCCGCGATGGTGATACCAGTGACTCTGCATGGGAGTGTTTCCAAGCTGAGAGGCATGCCTGAAAAGCCACTGCTTGCAATAGAACCAGAATCATCCATAAGGTTTACCTTCAAGACTGCTTTTGCTAAATTAACACCCAACAAGTTTGAGGTAATGATCTGCTCTTGGACAATTAAGCTTTCTCTTTACTAACTCTCCATTTTTTGCCATCAATATGTGAGTTCTAATATCCACTTAGTGTTATGCCATTGCCAGGCACAAATTACTTTTTTTTTTCTGGAGGGAAAAATCATAAGATATGGATAACTAAATGTTTTTACACCCTGATCTCTAAAAAAGGCTAAAATTCTGCTAAAAGCATCAGTGTCAACAACGTGTCTTCAGTAAGAAATTACTTTACAGTTTCCTGTTATTCTACAGGCTTTTATGTTACTCTAGTAGTGAATCGATGGTGGAACCAGTTTGTGAATCTGCCCTGGCCAGACAGGCTGATGTTTCTCATCTCCAGCAGTGTTCATGGAAGTGACGAGCATGGGCGCCTGCTCAGGAGGACACTGATGCGCTATGTCAATCTCACCTCCCTGCTCATTTTCCGCTCAGTGAGCACAGCTGTGTACAAAAGGTTTCCAACGATGGACCACGTGGTTGAAGCAGGTATTGTGAATTACTCTTCCTTCCATGGGGCTCCTCTCAACCTTCAAATTTCCTCTGAAAATATCTTTTATTCATCCATTCATTCATTCAAGAAACATTTACTAAATACCTATCCTGTGCCAGAAACAGTCCTAAGAGGCAAAAAATGAATAAGCCATCGTTCTTGCCCTCAAGAAGTTTACTTAGGGGGCAGAGCAAAGGAAACAGCAAACAGTCAACCTCATATTAAGTTGCCAACAGTCATAATATAGTAATATTATCTTACAATCTATAATATGATAATTATCCTATTACATTTTCATATTTCATCATATATCATTTTTAAAGAAATATAAACCATCTGTAATATTATCTTACATTGTCTAGTACTCTACAGCTTATGCACTTTCACAAACATTATTTCATTTGGACCTCAATAAAACCATGAGAGGTTCAGAGAGGATATGACCTTCCCTGGATCACATTGCTCATTAATGGGAGAGTCAAATTTTCAATTAAGACTCAGAACTCCTAACTTAATACTTTTCCCCAAACATAGCAGACTCTGAAAGGAAATAGCAATGTGGGTTTTCATCTACACAGACTCTGATAAGTGGCAGTAAAAGGCTGCTTCAGTGGAGGTCTGTTGTCTCTTCTGTTCCTCAGAGCAGACGTAGTTTTGCACCTGGGCTCCTGGACACAGGATGCTGAGAACAAATCATATTGAAGGATGGTTCTCTTTGCGGTTAATATTTAGCAAAAGTGAAAGTGATAAGCTGTTAATCAGCCTTCAAGGGGATAAGGATTAAATGAGATCATTGTTGGCAAGTACAGAATAAAAATGGGTTGTTGTGCTGAGTTGTCTTTGATCGATCTGAGAGTATGTTGGAATGTATAAATGAATATATAGTAAACATAGGAACCATGAGATGATTTTGCCTTTATGTTGAGTACAGTCTCAAATTAGCTTTCATTATCCAGTCTCTTTTTCTGAAATGTCCTTGAAAATACATAGTGATATGTATATATATTTTAAGAGTAGCATTTTTGCTTGTTTTTGGAGGTTTGGGAAATTTTTGTTTGGTTTTGTCTTCTCAGATGACAATATAGATAGTGACCAAGAACACAGAGTGAGAGTTCAACTCCTCTACCCTTTACCAGCTTCGTGACCTTGTCTAAGTTACTTTACCTTTCTAATGCTTCAGTTTCCTCATCTATAAAATGAGGTTATAGTGATGTTGTACAACCCTCTGCTCTCATATACCTCCTAGCTTGTTGTGAGGATTAAATAAGGTAATATTTGCAGTGTCTAGAAGCTTACTTGGCACATGGTATGACATGCATTCTTGCTTTTAATAATGAAATCATCTAGTGCAAAGTCATAACACAGGCCTTTGATCATTTTAGAAGGAAGAATCATTTGATGTGACATCCCAGGTCTTCCTTATCTATGACCAGGAGGCTGTGAAAGTCAAGATGGAAATAAGGAAGGAACGTAGAGACTGTTGTGAGGGGTACAGAGCAAGTTGTGAGAAAGTAATGAGTCACAGGGAGAAGGCAATGGCACCCCACTCCAGTACTCTTGCCGGCAAATCCCATGGATGGAGGAGCCTGGTGGGCTGCAGTCCATGGGGTCGTGAAGAGTCGGACACGACTGAGCGACTTCACTTTCAATTTTCACTTTTCACTTTCATGCATTGGAGAAGGAAATGGCAACCCATTCCAGTGTTCTTGCCTGGAGAATCCCAGGGACAGGGGAGCCTGGTGGGCTGCCGTCGATGGGGTTGCACAGAGTCGGACACGACTGAAGCAACTTAGCAGCAGCAGCAATGAGTCACAAGGAGTCAGTTACAGAGTCAGATGAAGGGTATAAATGGCCTGGCAAACATACAGGTATATTACAATGTAAAACCAGTCAGAATTTAAAGAAAAATTAACTGCCACCCGTCCTCCAAATTTAAAAGTGGAACACTGCTTCAGAATGACCAGGTTGAAAATGCCACTTGATAGGTTAATTTTCTTACTCTAATATCTAAAGGATAGAATGAGATAAGAATTTCAACCTCTGGAAAAAGTTCTAAAACAAATGAGAAAGATTTGGCTCATTCCAAAAGGACGAGTGAGAGCTAAAGTTTACTCGGATGGATAAAGGTGTCTCTAGTTCTGACGCATCCTTGGAAAGAAGAGGGCACATTCTGCCAGGAATCGGGACTCCAGGCCCAATTCTCAGAGCAGATCTCCTCCTCTCAACGTCACCTTCATATTAACAGCAAGTGGGGAGGTGGCAGGGCAGCTGGCAAAGGAGCCCCTTTTGGGACCCCAAGTCAGACATGAGCTCAACGAGGCCTGAGCTGTTCTCAGGTCTGAGGGGCAAGTAGAAATTGTGAGATGAGTGGGAGAATGATGTTTAACGATGTGAATTCATTTCTTTTAGGTGCACTGTTCATAACACCAATGCTTACTCATTATCAGACTTACACAAATGCCTGTTTTGGTTACTTGCATCCACCCTCTCCCCCTTTCCAAGACATTCAGAATACTCCAATACTTCTTTCTCTCCAACCGCCAGGACCCCAACCATTCCAAGGGCATATGAAATCATTTGCTCCTTGATGTGCATTTAAACAAGTATGTCTCAAGGTATGATCTGCAGACCCATGGGCCCTTTGCACCTTGAATAACTTGAGTTGTTTATTTAAAATGCAAACTCCTGGCCCCTGCCTCAGACCTAGTGAATCAGAACTATGGAAGGCCTGGGAAATCTGCATTTAAACATGCTCTGGTGCTGCTTTGTTTATACACTGGAGTTTGAGAAGTTCTGAGTCTTTTCTGAGATGCTTATGTTTTAATCCTTTTTCTCACCCCTGGGGTAAAAAGCTTTGGCATTCACCAACGAATTCATTACTAAAAACAAAGCTGTAACAGTTAATAAAAGGGTGAATTCAAGGTTTCGACCATGCTAGAGGCTTCAGGATTGTAGGGTGGCTTTGGGCAGCAGTTTGCTCAGAGGCCATCATCTAGGGCAGCAGTCCCCAACCTTTTTGGAACCAGGGACTGGTTTCATGGAAGATAATTTTTCTATGGACTGATGGGGTGGGGGGTGCTTCGAGGTGATTCAAGCTCATTACATTTATTGCTCACTTTATTTCTATGATTATTACATTGTGATATATAATGAAATAATTATACAGCTCACCATTTTGCAGAAACTGACAGGAGGCAGA
Source organism: Bos mutus (assembly GCF_027580195.1). NCBI lineage: Eukaryota > Metazoa > Chordata > Mammalia > Artiodactyla > Bovidae > Bos > Bos mutus. The sequence goes on along the minus strand of NC_091621.1, from coordinate 28,606,399 downwards.
GCTTAGGCATTAACACGAGCGATGGGGGCGCTATACAGATGAAGCTTCACTCACTCCCTTGCCGCTCAGCTCCTGCTGTGCAGTCCGGTTCCTAACAGGCTACAGGCCAGTACCAGTCCATCACTCGGAGGTTGGGGACCCCTGATCTAGGGGACCTGAAATTGACGTGCCTGGACACAGCAAGCATCATTCTCACTTTGGGTTTTTGGTTAGTTTGTGTGAAGAGTCTAAAGGAGGAAGAGAAGTGAGGGAGATAGGAGGGGGGCTAAAGCCTTTGCAATGCACTCTGGGGTCATAACTAATTCTCTCAGTGTAAAGGTCTCTACTACTCTTTTTCACTCACAAGTGTTTTCTCAAAAGGCAGAAAAGGGGTGGTGGATCAGCACGTGCCCACAGGAACACCAGGTTTACATATTATGTGGTCGGGCAAAGGTTCGAGCCACTGCCTTCCAAGCTGGGGCAGATGCTTCGGAGATAGGGTCCCTCCTGGCTGCCCCACTGCCACCCACGTGGGGGGCAGCCTCTCTGTCAGTTGGTGGAACAGACTTCCCAGACCTCCTGCTCCTTTCCCTAACAGAGAGGGCTGACTCAGTCTGCGCGTGGAGTTGGCTTCCAGGCTCTCCCAACCGGGCACGTCTCCTCTTCTCTGTCTGTCCTTGGCCTGTGCCAACATTTCTGGGAAGAACAGGAAGTTCAAGCATGGCAGAAAATGTTTGGCAGACTCCCTGAGCACAGAGCCAGGACACCTGCTCCGCCTGAGGGCAGAGAGGGCTGGTAGTAGAAACAGGGCCCCCTAAGGAGAGGTGACAAAGCAGGGGGGCACAAAAGCCTCAGTGGACTTCCCCACATAAAGCCACCTGTCAGGGAAGTAAATGTTCTCAAACTTAAATCAGTATTGCTAAAACTGCAGATCCTAAGATAATACCCCTAGCAATTCAGTAGGTCTAGGGTGGGATCTAGGAATGAGCATATTTAACAAGCTTCTGGAGACTTTGAGGCAAGAGGGGGTCTCTGGATCACACTCTGAGAAACAGTGGACTTCAGGGCAATGGCAGTTTCCTTCCATCCTCTTTGTATTGCTTCAGGGAGGGTCCCTGTCACAAAGATTCAGGACTAGCAGGAGAAAAAGAGGGAGAGGGTGGAGAGAATGAAGATCAGCATTTTCTTCTGAAGCATTTGGCTTCACTAGTGCTGATTGTTGAAGCAGTCTAAGCACAGGTTGGAAAAGAATTTCCAGACAGAGTATTTTAGAAGACAGAATTTACTGAGAACAAAGGACTGGGGTAGTAAGGAGCCCTGCAAAGACAGCAGGCTGCCTTCCTGACAGACCAGGAAGAGCTGACACAGGGAGAGCAGAGTGAGACATGCTGTTAGGACAGCGCACCAGCTTGAGGGAGAGCAGACCTCTTACATGGGCTTGTGGCAAGTTTTTATGGCCTCGGGACAAAGAAAATTCCTATGGAAAGGGGTGGTCATTGGTTGAGGGTCTTTTGGGTCTCCACCTTGCCTCATATGGAGCTGGGAGCTGGCCAGTTAGGGACAGAATGGCTCACGACAAACAGGATGGCATAACTCACGACAAACAGGATGGCCCATGCCAGTGGTTGCCGTGGAACTTGGCCAGTTCTGGAAATATTGCCCTAAGACCCCAGCCAGGGGCTCCACACCTGTGGACTAGGTCATTCACCTGCTGGTCCCTGAATATTCCTTGCCATTAAGTTGGACACTCAAGTTACATTATTCCAGGAAATTAGAAGAATCATTATTCTGGGAAGTACATAAACTTTGATGTTACATTTCCCAAATCATAAATTAAAAGTTCTTTATGCTCCCATGAAAATAGAAACATAGCAATCGAATGCAAAAAAACTGTTTATTATGCCAAAAGTTCCCTGCACTGGTCCATTTTCAAACATTTATTTGCCAGAGGAGCTGCAACCCAGGAGCCTCTGTTATTTTCCCTCTTGGCTACAAACCTACCCTGGAAAATTCCAGTCATTTCAATCACCTGCCCTGGAAGATGTCATTCATTCCGAGTCAAGTCAGTGGCTCAATTCCAGATCTTTGCCAATTTAAGTGATGGCCTTAATTGGGTTTATGTTACGGTGAGACTGAATCAAAACATTTTATCTGGAGTTTCGCAGTGATCAGGAGAAGAAAACATTTCCCTTCATAATTCCTTACCAGAAGTACAAAAATAGGTAAAGGGAAATGGTATACATTCCTCTAAAAGAAACAGTACTAAATCCGTTTGCTAAATCTGTCATGCGTTTGCTCATTTAACAAAGATTTATTGAGTGGCTACAGTACACTGGGGCTTCCCAGGTGGCACTATTGGTAAAGAAGCCGCCTGCCAATGCAAGTAGGAGATGCAGATTCAATCCTGGGTCAGGAAGATCCCCTGGCGAAGGGCATGGAAACCCACTCCAGCATTCTTGCCTGGAGAATTCCATGGACTGAGCAGCCTGGCAGGCTACTGTCCAAAGGGTCACAAAGAGTCAGCCACAGCTGAAGCTTCTTAGCACGCACACAGATAGTGTGCCAGGCCTTGTGCTGAGCACTGGAGCACAGCTGAAAGCAAGTGTGGGTATGGCCCCTGTCCTCAACTGTCAGTAAAGATTACTACAAATCTTTTCTTCTATGAATCATTTTCGGAAAGAAGCACAAATACATTTACAGTTGAAATTCACATCACTGCATTGAATTTAGGTTTCTCTGAAAAAGTTTCCTTCTGTGCATGGTAGCCTGTAAGAGTGGTTAAAAGACAATAAAATTTAGGGAAAGGACACTTCTGTTTTCTCAAAGGCCTGGAATCTTAACATGAAGTTCCTTGAGCTTCTGCTCTGATGAGAGAGAGCCCGTGAACATCCCATCAAAATTTTTAGTGACATGTATGGTTAACAGGCATAAATACAATCGAGTAAGCTCTCAATTATCAAATGATTGTTGAGATAAAAATTCTAACTCTAGATGCACTGACTGGAAGCCTAGCCCCACACTTAGATCATTTAATCTGTGATCTTCTCCCACTAAGTAAAATAGAATAGATTTTGTGTAGTATTGACTTTCTGCCCTGTGGTCTGCTGTTCGCATTTATCTGGATGCATTCTGTGGTGCTGGGGCTCCCTGGTCTCTCTGAAATTTCCCATTGTTCTGTGCTACAGGAGACATGATCAAGGGACAGTGGTATTCACGGCTGTGCCAGTTTTACTCTGTTGGCTGAATTTTAACAGTCTGAGTCAGTTACGCTATAGTCTCACATGATGAGCCCAGAACAGACTGAATGTCATCTTGTGAGTGAAACTTGACTCACCTATGCACACTGGATCTACATGAGACAGAAAGAGCACACGTCCTTGAATTAACACCATGGATGGGCAGTCTCGGCTCAGTGTTCGAAGGCTCTCACAGCTCTATTTGGGCTTCCTTTGTGGCTCAGCTGGTAAAGAATTGGCCTGCAATGTGGGAGACCTGGGTGGGAAGATCCCCTGGAGAAGGGAAAGGCTACCCACTCCAGTTTTCTGGCCTGAAGAGTTCCGTGGACTGTATAGTCCATGGGGTTGCAAACAGTCAGACACGACTGAGCGACTTTCACTTTTCACAGCTCTGTTTTAGGAGTTAAATCAAGGCTCGTCAATCATGTACCTCTCAAAGGATGACCATAGATCACGACATTCAGTGAATTATCAAGGGTGCTTATTTAAATTACAGCTTCTCAGACAGCCTATGAATCTGACTCTCTGGGGTTTGGGAGCCAGAAATCCACTTCTAAACAGGCTCCCCAGAAGCACTGTGTTTGACCCAGACCAAGGAAGCCAAAATGTCCAGCTTGCTGTGTGATTCTGCACTAGATGGAGTTGTTCTCAAACTTTGTTATAAGATAGAATCACTAGGGATCTTTTAAAAATACTGATGCCTGGCTCACATCCCCAGATTTTAACATTCAATAGTTATATGGTGTAACCTGGGCATTGGGAGTTTTTAAAGCTCCCTAGAACATTCTACTGTGCAGCAAAGTCTTGCACCAGAGCACATATATTAATTCCTCCAACTTTATCTGCAAATTGTCTCAGATCAATTTACCCAACGCAAATGGAATTCTGGGCCACATGGAGAGGCTAGGAGTTAAGAGCACTGATTTTGTGAATGGTATTTCCAGTGAGTCATGTGTAGAAGGCAGTGAGCTACCAAATAGGATACTAATTTAGAGACAGGAATATGGCAGACTAGAGATGTTTTGCTCACATTAGGAAAATAGAGGAGTTTCTGTCTGTGTTCAGCATTGCTACCCCAGAAACTGACTTTACTCAACCATATCCTATCTCAGGCTTTTCAAATTGTGGGTTGTAACTTATTCTTGGGTTCTTAAATCATTTTAATGGCTTGCAGCCAGCATTTTTATGGAATGGAATGGAACAGAGCAGAAAAATCAAGGGGCACCTCATCCAGAAAAGCCAAGAATTGTTTTGGGATATCTTTCTTTCTGTGGTTCATAGAGAAAAAAAATATGTCTGAATACTGCCTTCCACAATGCCTTCACACTGTGATTACATCTCTCTCTCAGTCGCATTTTGCCTTCTTTTGGTTTTCCCAGTTGACAGGGATTTCTGAACTTCTACCATTGAATTTAAAGAACAGCTGCAGCTGAATCTGGTGGCTTCATTCCATTCATTTGGAAAGCACAGAGAGGAAAATGAATCAGGCTCATTGCAATGCTTCCGAAGAAGTCACCTCTCTGAGAACAGCTGAGATGCTGAATGCACAAGTTACTCTTTCAGAAAGAATTGGCAATAAACCCTGCTAAAAGTTTTGAGAAGCAGAGCTCTTAGCTCTTCTCTTAATAGAGCCTGACGGGCATGCTCTGCTTTAAAGGCAAAAGACATCTGCCTCAGCTGCAACCAAATCTGCAACTGCTGGAATACTGTTGATTTATGGACTTAATTGGTCCTTTGGTTTGAAAGCAATAAAATTTTGCCTTAAAGTAGCAGATCCTCAGAAAAGGCGACGGCACCCCACTCCAGTACTCTTGCCTGGAAAATCCCATGGATGGAAGAGCCTGGTAGGCTGTAGTCCATGGGGTCGCGAATAGTCAGACACGACCAAGCGACTTCACTTTCACTTTTCACTTTCATGCATTGAAGGAAATGGCAATCCACTCCAGTGTTCTTGCCTGGAGAATCCCAGGGACGGGGGAGCCTGGTGAGCTGCTGTCTGTGGGGTCGCACAGAGTTGGACACGACTGAAGCAACTTAGCAGCAGCAGCAGCAGCAGATCCTTCTCCATCGAGCCACAATTCAAGTCACAAGAAAATACGAACGTGTGTGTGTGTGTGTGTGTGTGTGTGCATGCGTGCTAAGTCACTTCAGTTGTGTCCTATAGACTATAGCCCGCCAGGCTCCTCTTTTCAAGGGATTGTTCAAGCAAAAATACTGGAGTGGGTTGCCATGCCCTCCTCCAGGGGATCTTCCCCATCCAGAGATCAAACCCATGTCTCTTATGTCTACCTGCATTGGCAGGCGGGTTCTTTACCACTAGTGCCCCTGGGAAGCCACTGTGTGTGTGCATAATTGTATATCTATATCTATATCTATATATATATTTTTTTTACTCTGATTTGAAATATTAAAAAGTGTTCTTTGGGATAAGCAATATGAAAATTGCTGAGCAGAGCTGAACTAGCCAAAAAACCAGAAGGAAAAGAGATAGAAAGAGAAATTCAAGCCAGATGCAATAGCAAGATAAAATAGCAATGTTAGGAGTGTGGATAGGGTCTGAGGAGATGTGGCATGAAGATAGATATGTGAAGGAGACAGGGTAACGTGAGGATCACCCAACTGATGGTATTGCCAAACTGCAGCAAATCCGTACCTGTGGTGAACATAACCTTAGAGACGAGGATAATGACCACATTCTGAAAATATCATTGATCTCTGGTTAAAATGGTCTGAAGCACTGATGAGGATAGCATTCCATTTAATAACAAATGCTCTCTGAATTGATTTCACTAACGATCTAGACTTTTCTTTCAAGGGACCAGTAACTCAATTTCCAAAGATAGGGTTACTTTGTGTAAGATGTATAACCCTGCAGGAAATAATAAAAATTATTCTGCCTGTATACTCTTGGAGGACACATTAGTGTCTGGTTCGTTTTTCACAGCACCTAGCAAAGTGCTCAGTACATTTGGACTGAACATTTAAACCCCCTGCTTTCCTAACTCTACATGTCGCTTTTCAACCGATGGGTTTGCTACACGACAGGGATGGGGGGAGGGTGGTACCTAACTCTTGCTTTAGCGTTTGCATTAAATAATTCCTCACTCTGCATATTTTCTTTCTGCTAAGAAGCCAGAAAGGACTTGCCAGCACAATTTGATCCATATTCCCGAATAAAAAATAACCAGAGGTCAAATGACAGAGATTTCAGCCAAGTATACACATGCGGTCATTTTTGAAAACTGCAGTATAAATCCCAAGACTGTAACTGTTAGACAATTGATAAGAAATGTCTGAGAATAGGCTTCCAGGGAAAGGGTGAAAGGTTGCGGTAGGTCTTTAAGCACAGAGCCAAGACAGGTCGTCTATTGACTTCTTATCATTAGATTTAATCATACTCTGTAAGTCTTTTAAAACAAAAACCCAAATGGATTATCTAGCTCATGCAACAACTTTGAAATGCACTGAGAAACAAGACAAGAATTCTCAGGCTCATTCTTATTTTTGACCACCAGAGAGAGTTCAGTTCCCCTGGCCTGGGCAGACTTTTCAAAGCTAATGTAAATAACCTGAGTATTATCTAAAACTAGTCTTTTGTTGGTAAATACTCATCTTGTAATTGTTACTCTGTTTATTTCAAACTGAGTTAACAGAATCTTCATTCAGTGAGAAAGTGATTTTTCAAGCATCGCTATCGTTCAGAATTTCCTGCAGAGATTTATAAACATGCAACTGCCTGGACCCAATTCATTAGATCACTCAGGAAGATTTAAAAGTATGCTTACCCCTGGACCTTACTCTAGACCAATTGAATCAACACCTCTGGGGATAAGGCAAAGGCACTGGTATTTTCTAAAAGGCATTTGGGCTAAGACACAGGCACATGAGACTGTAAGGTGCAACACTGGGTCAGGGATCTTGCCCTAAAGGTCTCAAGGACACAGGAAGGAAGGAGAGGGTGGGATGAATTGAGAGGGCAGCATTGACATTTGTATACTGCACATGTATAATAGCTAGGGAGTGGAAAGCTGCTCTGCAGCGCAGGGAGCTCAGCTCGGTGCTTTGTGACAACAACTTGAAACTCTGTTCAGAAGAAGACTAGTTGTGTAAGATATTGTACAACGCTAACTAGAATGCAGCCATTAAAAAGAATGATTCTGCACTCCAGATCTTAACAAAAAAAATCTCCAAGATATAACTTGAAAAAAAGAAGCAAATGGCAGACATGTATGGAGTATAAAGTCATTTGTGTTTTTAAAAATTTGGCCTGTATGAAATCTGTGACACTTCTCCAGAAATATACAAAATAACCTGGTTGTAGTGATTTCCTTCAGGGAGGGAAACTGGTTGGTTGGGAAAATGAGACTTACTTTCCCCATTAATATTTCTTTAGCCTGTTAGGATTTTTGTGCCCACTGAACTATGCAATCGAATTAAAAAAAAAAAAGGTCAAGTGTAAACAGTAAGCTTTTGAAGCACATATTTATATGAACAAACCTTTTTACATAGTAGACATTCCATAAATGTTTGTTAATAAATAAACCTGCTACCTTATTATTCCTCTCTTATTATTCAAGTCTCTTCTTTCGGTGTGCAGGCAGTGGAGGATGAGTAAAGTTTCACATAATATGTTACGTGTTAGCACTTCCTGAGTGTTATTTATGTGCAAAGTGTTATGTTAACCTCTTGGCATATGTTCCCCATCTCAGGTACTTCTACAACATCCTTGTGAAGTAGACATTATTATCTCATTTACACATGAGAAAACAGGCTCAGAGAAGTCACTGAAAGCTGAAGCAAATTGTGTTATGCACACACACACGTACATACACACATACACACATGGAGACACACAAAATCAAAGAAAAGCTTTTAAAGTATATGCAAAATGCTGTAGGGACTGTGAAGATAATATGCCTTTTGCCCTCCCAAAGGGTCTTAGCAGGGGAAACATTTGTGTCTAACACGACCATAACATGAGGCAAGAGAGAGCCCCATGGTGATTTGAAGGGGAAAGGCAGAAGGAATCAAGGAAGGCTTCTCAGAAGAGAACCTGGTTAATTAGGTGTTTGAAAAGAAGCATCAGAAGGAAAAGTCATGCGACTCACCTGTTGGGCAAAACTATAAGTGCTTTGTATACATTATCAACTTTTATTCTTTAAATCTGAACAATTCTAAGTATTCCTGTTCTCAATTTTACCAAACCCTAAAGAAGAGACATTCCCTTGATGTCCTAGTCCACATTTAATGTCACCTTGCTTCCTATTGGCACTACGATCACACACACACACACACACACACACACACACACAGAGTTATATATCGGTATATAAGGCAATGTTTGTAAGCAGTCCTTATACAGAGGTAAATAGTCCTTTTCTCTAATACAAGTAAAAACTACTTGAGACAGGTACCGCATTATTTTTTATTTCTTGAATATCCCCCATTCTATGCTCACATAGTAGACGCTGAAATATTTAGGGTAAGATATTAATGCTAACGGAGAAGGCAATGGCGCCCCACTCCAGTACTCTTGCCTGGAAAATCCCATGGACGGAGGAGCCTGGTAGGCTGCAGTCCATGGGGTCGCTAAGAGTCGGACACGACTGAGCGACTTCACTTTCACTTTTCACTTTCATGCATTGGAGAAGGAAATAACAACCCACTCCAGTGTTCTTACCTGGAGAATCCCAGGGAAGGCGGAGCCTGGTGGGCTGCCGTCTATGGGGTCGCACAGAGTTGGACAGGACTGAAGCGATTTAGCAGCAGCAGCAGCAGCATTAACGCTATGGGGCTTCCCTGGTAGCTTAGATAGTAAAGAATACACCTGCGATGCAGGAGACATAAGAGATGCCACTTCAATCCCTGGGTCAGGAGGATCCCCTGGAGAAGGAAACGGCAACCCACTCCAGTATTCTTGCCTGGAGAATCCCATGGACAGAGGAGCCTGGCAGGCTACAATCTATGGGGTCACAAAGAGTAGGACACAACTGAGCAACTAAGACAAACATTAATGTTTAATCAAGTCTGTATAACCTATCTCTTTTTACTTTGTGTAAAGGTTTTATGACAGCAGATGAAAGAAAATTATTCGACCACCTCAAATCTCCTCATCTGAAATACTGGGTTCCATTCATTTGGTTTGGAAATCTCGCAGCTAAAGCCCGGAAGGAAGGTAGAATCAGAGACAGTGTTGATCTTCAATCACTGATGACTGTAAGTATATTGCAAACATCAGTTAAAAGATACGACTCAGACACCAACAGGGACTTGGATGTAAAAGGCTGGACCTGGACGAGTCTGCTTTGTTCAATCCTGGTTCCAAAGGAACCAGAAAGACTGGGCTAGGATTAGAACCTCAAATGCAGGAGGAGAATATAACACAGTTATATGAATATCAGTTAATGAAGTTGATTGGAGGTGGTTGCTTAGAGGCTGTTTTAAGCAGAAGTAGACTTTGTAATGAATGTTGAGTTTTAAGCCAACTTTTTCATCATTCATTATAAAGCCTACTTTGAACTATGGTTTTGGAGAAGACTCTTGAGAGTCCCTTGGACTGCAAGGAGATCCAATCAGTCCATCCTAAAGGAAATCAGTCCTGAATATACATTGGAAGGACTGATGCTTAAGCTGAAACTCCAGTACTTTGGGCACCTGATGCAAAGAACTGACTCATTTGAAAAGACCCTGATGCTGGGAAAGATTGAAGATGGGAAGAGAAGGGGACAACAGAGGATGAGATGGTTGGATGGCATCACTGAGTCAATGGACTTGAGTTTGAGTAAATTCTGGGAGTTGGTGATGGACAGGGAGGCCTGGCATGCTGCAGTCCATGGGGTCGCAAAAAGTTGGACTCGACTGAGCAACTGAACTGAACTGAATTGAAGGCTTTATAATAGGCTTTCCTGGTGGCTCAGACAGTAAAGAATCCACCTGCAATGCAGGAGATTCAGGTTCAATCCCTGGGTCAGGATGATCCCCTGGAGTAAGAAAGTGGAAACCACTCAAATATTCTTACCTGAAGAATTCCATGGATGGAGGAGTCTAGTGGGCTTCAGTCCATGGGGTCAAAAAGAACTGGACAGAACTGAGCCACTAACACACACAGGCTTTGTAATAGGCTCTACAAGAAAATGTTCCTTGATTGATCAGCAATGTCTGCAAAGGGCTCGGAAGGTCCTGGCACCCAAGAGGCATATTTGCCATCCCTAACTCCAGGATCCTGGACCTAAATCCCCAGTCAGTTCCCCCAAATTGTAATATCCCAAAGTTAATCCCCTGGAGGAGGAAATGGCAACCCACTCCAATATTTTTGCCTGGAGAATCCCATGGACAGAGGAGCCTGGCGGGCTACAGTCTGCCAGTTCACTAAGAGTCGGACATGACTGAAGTGACTTAGCAAAGTTAATCAGCTTTCCAGATGACCCAGGAAACAAAGCTGTGTTTTCATTAAATGAAATAATACTGAATGCATTTGAGAAACAAATTTATAGATGGGCTAGATAGATTTGTGCCATGACAGTCTCCTGCCTTCATTAGGCTAAAAGGAGTGAATGATTTTAAAATAGCTCCCAAATTACATATACTCTTTCTCAGTCTTAAATAATAACTTGTGTTCAGTAGAGAAAAAAGAAATCAATGGGTCTCAATCCTTTCTGCTTTAACAGAGATAGATTTTCTATCAATAGAAGTATTCTAAAGTGGTCCTTTGTTGGGGGAAAAGGCATAGATGTATTTAGGCTTTTTTCTAAGATCTTCAGTAAGCATGTTTTCAAAAAAGAGGAAACAAAAAATAACCTGCTCTTTCACCACCCCTTTGGGACTATAAATATATAGTGGGAAATTATGAATTCAATAGAGTAGGGGATATTTCTATACCATCCTGATTTATCTTTATATTTTTTTAAACTGTACTTATCCCTTTTGCACATCATTGAATGATGTCATTAGCTTGTCATTTTCAAAATTTTCCTTTTGGAGTGGCCTTCAAAACCAATTTCTAGTCTTTCGAAGTCATGATCATTATTTTATAGGTGTATTTCTAAAAGCCACAGCCATATTCTGAATCCTAGTAAATGTTATTTACCACACCTATCATCTTAGTAAATCGTGCTTTATCTATTTCTGGCTTAGGAAATGAACCGATTTCGCTCCTGGTGCAGCCTCTTATTTGGTTATGACTGGGTTGGGATTCCGCTGGTTTACACCCAGGTATCAAATCCTTGGCATGTGATTTTTTCTTTCCATTGCCCACTTTGGCATGCTGGCTCTCTCGGGGCAGCCAGGGCTGTGCTCTCAGTAGGGTTTCTCTCTGTTTCAGGTGGTCACGCTGGCTGTCTACACCTTCTTCTTTGCTTGCCTGATTGGACGCCAGTTTTTGGATCCCACCAAAGGCTATGCGGGACATGACTTAGATCTTTACATTCCAGTCTTCACTCTCCTACAATTCTTCTTCTACGCAGGATGGCTCAAGGTAGCCAACAGTCTCCATGCCTGAGACCCTCCTACAGTCTAGGTCCTGTTCCAAACTCTGCACACTGATCCCTTACTGAATCACTCATTCATGAGTGACTCCAAGGTAGATTTAACATTTAATAGCTGAGATGTTACTATTTTTCAACTGGGAGTTCAAGTGGCAGGGATGTGGTGAGTATTGTACTGCAGAGCTCATTTATGCAAAGACGTTACTCTTTTATGGCATTGATTGTGTTAAGTCTTTGTGTGCTCTCACTAGGATTATGATAATGTAATTAAAGTATTAAGTATACCTGCATTGATATTTTATACCACAACAAGTGACTAGGCAGAGTAAAAGAAAGTAAATAAGAAGTCTTGTATCTCAGACTTAAGCATGATTATTATATTTTTATCTTGGTTCTGGGCTTCCCAGGTGGCCCAGTGATAAAGAATCAACCTGCAATGCAGGAGATGTGGGTTCAATCTCTGGGTCAGGAAGATCCCCTGGAGAAGGGAATTGTCACCCCACTCCAGTATTCTTGCCTGGAAAATCCCATGGACAGAGGAGCCTGACGGGCTACAGTCCATGGCTTGAAAAGAATCAGACACAATTGAGCGACTAAACAATCTTGGCTCTGCTCAACTCTAAATAGTTAGCTTCTATTCCCTGAAATCCCACTAGCTGCCCCACGACATTAAACGCATTCCATTTTCAAAACCAGAACTGAGACTCGAAGGAATTCATCGGAATCAAAACCAGAAACACCAAGATTAATGACAACATGTGGTTTGCCAGGAAATTAAAAGCAGGTCAGAGCAATGAAAAGAACTAGTCCAATCATCAGCATTAAATTTTATTTGTTCCCACCACCATCTCTCTTCCACCCCAATGTATGTAACAACATCAGAAACCTGATTCTTCCTTCTCTTTAGTATGTGACAGAAAAAGGTCAAAGATTATGACTTCTTTAAGGTAACTGAAATCTAAGGACAGTTTGAAGATAACTTTAATAAAGTAGAATTTCAAATGTCTGACCTTCCAAACAGCCACATGTCGACATGCACATCCAGGCCTTCCATGCTGTCGCAGCCTTTTCCCTGCAGACGCCTTTACTTTCATTGGTTTGAATCTTAACCAGGAAAAAAATAAATATGTTGGCATTTCAAGTTACCCTCCAAAGAGTAAAGGCATTTCCTTTACAAATGGCAAAAACATTTTTAACCAGATGACAGTGAGTGGATTATTTTTACCCATTTAAGACAAAGAGCAAGAGAGACTAACAGCTCTCATTTCTCATTAGAGAAAAAGTACACTCTATCTTTATAAACAGATGCTAAGTCACTTCAGTCGTGTCCGACTCTGTGCGACCTCATAGACGGCAGCCCACCAGGCTCCCCCGTCCCTGGGATTCTCCAGGCAAGAACACTGGAGTGGGTTGCCATTTCCTTCTCCAGAAAATCGCCACTACTGGCCCAACACTTGATCCTCAATCATTCTGGTCTTCTATTGTCCTTTTGCCTGAGTTGTGCTGAGCTTTTTATTCTTCATTTTGTGCCCATGTGAAGTGTTCAGCCAGGCTGGAAGGAACAGTCAGCAGTTCCTGCCTTCTGAAGTGCTCTCTAATATATTAACCTTCTTGGGACTTCCCTGGTGGTTCAGTGGTTAAGACTCCTGCCTACACTGCAAGGGACATGGGTTCGATCCCTGGCCAGGGAACTAAGATCCTGCATGCTGTGCAGAGTGGCCCCCCAAAAATAAAATATTAACATTCTTTTCCTTTATAAAATATTTTTGAAGGCAAAATATGAAAAGAATATCTTAGCTCTATTGACAGGCGACTCTAAGAGAAGGGAGTTTTCCCATCCAGTGGATTGTAAGTCAATTTCTAAGCTGTTTTGTCTTGACCATTCTAATAGTTATAAATACTGAAGTGTAGAAAACCCAGCTTAACCTTATGAACAGTCTATTACTCAGTTATTTGCTAGAAACGGAGCCTCAAAGTGAGTAAAGGCTATCGTTGTGACAGGCTATCAAAATCATGGATATCATTTTGGTAGTTAAATGTAGACTGTAATACTATATGTAGGACTGATATCAAAAAAGTGAAATTCTGGATGTAACAAAAGTATTTTCAGGATCCATCCAGTGGCCCATTTTATTTAAAGAAAACCCCAGGCAAAAATAGGCTTCCCAGGTTGGAATCCCTGGGTTAGGAAGATTCCCCTGGAGAAGGGCATGGCAACCTACTCCTGTATTCGTGCCTAGAGAATCCCATGGGCAGAGGAACCTGGAGGGCTAAAGTCCATAGGATCACAAAGTGTCAGACATAACTGAAGCGACTTAGCACGCATGCTCGCACCAGGCAAGAAAGGGTAGATAACCCCTTGGAACTTGCATTCACAGACTCTTTCATGGATATTGCTGTGCAGCTGACTGATCCAGGCACCAGCCCTGCCAGGCTGTCCCTTAGAACAGGGGGCTATCCTTCCCTACCCGTGGTTCTCAACAATGGCCACACAATCAAATCTCTTGGGAGCTCTGCTCACTACTGATGCCTGGCTCAGCTTCACATCCATTAAATCAGAATCTCTGAGGGAAGGACCTAGCCATCAATTTTCTTTAAAAGCTTTTCAGATAATTTTGATGTTCACTCAATGTCGAGAACAGCTGTAAGTGATTAGACCTAAATCCTAAAAAATATATAGATAGATCTTTTTTACCAAGAAGTCTCAGAATCTAGGAACTCAACTAATCAATGGTGCTTTTATTTTATACACTTGTAAGTTTTTCACATTTAAGCCCAATGTAAAACCACACATATGCACACACACACAGATCCAAATAATAAAAAAATCAAAGGGAATGAATCAAAAAGAAGAACAGGTGAGTCTCATTTGGCATATAAATCTCTCATCAAGAAGGCTATTCAGGGGCTTCCCTGGCAGTCCAGTAGTTAAGACTCTGCCTTTCCACTGCAGAGCATGGAATGGGATTGATCCCTGGTCGAGAACTAGGATCCCACAGCATGCAGTGTGGTCACAAAAAAAGTTGTTTTTAAAAGAAGGCTGTTCAATTCAGGAGCATGGTAAGAACATCTAATACTGACCGACTATTAGAAGATATATGATAAAAACCTATGTAACTTCTAAGTAACTTGCAGTAAATCCTTTAAGTTAAAACTAAGTAAGAAAAAGTCCAGCTTTATGACTTACTAGCTCTCTGACTCATTCACTTAGTAGTTATGTCCAGTTACTGTGAAATTTCCTTGTAATATTTTCTTTAATTGTGATTTAAGTCTTTCTTTGCTCTTTAACCTTGCGCACAGTTACATTTTCTCTCATTACCTGGGCTTTTGTAAATTCTTTCAGAGCACAGGCTCTGCACCCCTTGAAGTGCCTAGCATATTGTCAGAATTCCTTTGATATTTGCTGGCTGATTTGTACTTGAGAATAAGTCTTTTGGTTCCTAAACATCCCATGGCTTCTCCTGATGGGACCTGCATTGTCACCAGCTGAATAGACAGAGTCTTTGAAGAGCAGACCCATGCAGGTGCACGATTGATGGTCTGAGAGTTCAGTCTTGCTGACTGATAAATACCTGTGTATTTATCAACCAACTCCCACTCCACTCTAGGCTTCCTACTGTGAAAGGTGACAAAATCAGAGAGTGAAACAGGAATCCTCTCCAACCTCCACTCTTAGTCTTCACAAGCATCGTGGCGGACTCATTCTATCTTCTCAATTGCAGGTAGCTGAGCAGCTTATCAATCCTTTTGGAGAAGATGATGATGATTTTGAAACTAACTGGTGCATTGACAGAAATCTGCAGGTTAGAGAAGCTTTTCTTCCCTTTACAAACATTAATTATCTAAACAGACTCTGAACACAGGCCTCTGAAGTTAAGAGCTTTAGCCACAAACAAAAGAGGTTTGGCTGTTCAGTATGTTGCTTACAGGTTCTTTTGGAACTTTATAAACCTCAATGGATCTCAATTCCAGTGAAATTCCATCCTTTTTCAATAGAACTTTAAGCCAGTTTTCTTTGTAGGTTTCTTTATTAGCTTTACATAGCCTCTTCCATCTCAGTGGGCTTCCCTAGTGGTGCAGAGGGTAAAGCATCTGCCTGTAATGCAGGAGACCCAGGTTCAATCCCTGGGTCAGGAAGATCCCCCGGAGAAGGAAATGGCAACCCACTCCAGTACTCTTGCCTAGAAAATCCCATGGACAGAGAAGCCTGGTAGACTACAGTCCATGGGATCACAGAGTCGGACACGACTGAGCAACTTCACTTTCACTTTCACTTTTCCATCTCAGTACAGACCAATATTTTAATACATTTTTAATCTGTTTCCAATTGCCACCTAAAAAGATTAACAGTGACATAACGTGGCAGCCATAATACAATGTGAGTTCCAAAATGCATATCATTAGATCCTACAGTCAGATGTCCAGCAGCTGGACACTGAGAATGTGGAGCCAGGCCAGCCTGTGTCTCAAAATCTCCCTTACTGGCACCAGATGGACCCCAGGGCTTTTACGCTGAAGCATTATTCCAGAGAAGTTATTTATGAAGAGGTAGCATGAGAGAACTTTTATTTTAGGCAAGATTCTCCTCCAACCATTCTCTTTCCTGAAAACCTAACTAAGAAAAGGCCTTCAGCTTGTCCATTTGTTTCAAGTCCTTACTTGGTTCTTAAACAGTATCAAACATTTTACTGTTGGTTCACAAGCTAGCCCCCGTACACAGAGGGAAAGGGGAGACCAAAGGAAAAGGCAGACCAAGTTAGGTTGGTATATGACAGTTTTAACAGCTAGGGAACTTACTCAAGAGGCTTGTCTTGGGTAGATACAAGGTGAATAGACCTCCATATCTACCTGCCAGAATCCTAAAATTTGATATAGAAACCTTACTGGGGTTCAGTCATGTAGTCAGTCCAGATGGCCTTAACAACACATTGATCTCTCAAGACTGTATCCTTGAAACATCTCCCACTATGGGGACAATGGGCAGAATGTATATTCCAAGGACACGGGAGAGAAGCCCATATCCCATTACCCTGGTTCAGCTCACAGATCATGACCTCTGTATGACCCCCAACAATCACATTGTCAGCCTGTTAAGGAGGAATTGTAATGCCTACACCACTCACCGTATATCTGGGATTATGTGGTTGCTGTCAGGATACCCACTAGACAATTAGATAATTTTGAGCAAAGAATAAAAAGGTGTCTCTCCTGCCTCCAGATAAGTGTGCTCCACTGGGGTACGTGGCTTGATGAATCTGGTCTGGGTAGCTTTACGGCCCCACTTACCCCCACTGCCAAGTGCTCTCATGAACCACATGTACAACTTTCTGTAGCAGCTTTAGTTGTAGCAAATATAAACTGCGGACCTTTATATATTCACTCATTCACACTGTGTTCTATCCCATTCCAAACTTCATTCACCCACTGGAACTTATTCTTTCTTAATGCAATTCACATCAGAATTATTCTAACACTGTACTGATGATTTTAGGTCTCTCTTTTGGCTGTGGATGAAATGCACATGAGCTTACCCAAGATGAAGAAAGATATTTAC
Source organism: Bos mutus (assembly GCF_027580195.1). NCBI lineage: Eukaryota > Metazoa > Chordata > Mammalia > Artiodactyla > Bovidae > Bos > Bos mutus. The sequence goes on along the minus strand of NC_091621.1, from coordinate 28,589,147 downwards.
TGGAATGATTCTGCTGCTCGTCCACCATACACACTGGCAGCTGCTGACTACTGCATACCCTCATTTCTGGGGTCAACCGTCCAAATGGGGTAAGTGCATTTCTAAAACTCACCAACATTTAGAAAATAAGTAAGTCACTGTTCTGATCTTTTTATACTGTGGTCCTGAAGTTACTTTCATAAGAACTCTCAATTATTAATATCCCATAATGGTAGCCTTTTCAAATTTTCAGACATAATTAATATGTCCAAGAGTGTGAGAAATTAAAATGACTGTAGTTTCTGGTTTAAATATGGAGTGTGTGTGTGTGTGTGTGTGTGTGTGTGTGTATTTGAGGGTAATTTGCATTTCATCTTGCTTTTATACCACAGCAAATTTTTCTAATAGTTGTGAAACTATCTTTTTTTTCTTTTCCTTCTAACTTGGAGTAGTTATTTAATTATATTGTTATTTATTATTTAATTATGACCATCATAATGAAATGCATTTAAAAAGTATTTATTGAGCATATACCATGTGTAGGCACTGTGCTAGACTATTTTGAGACAAATAAGCCTTAAGGTAAATTTTATCAAAAAAGTTTCCTCCAAGATTATGCTTTGATCAAACTGACTTGTTTAGTGTACATGCCAGTCTCTGTTCAGTGGTTTGAACATAACAATCTGTCCATACGTACTGTGAGCTTTAAATAAATGGGCTGAGGCCTTCAGTAAATCATGCACAGTTCTTGAATAATTTTATTAAATCTGATCCTGTATTTGATTTTGCAGAGATGTGTGAATGTGGAGGAAGTTTAAGTATATTTGCTGAAGGCAGATGCCACGGTTTCCAAGTAACTTAAAAAGAGGAGTGTGGACAAATTTAGAAAAGTAAAAAGAACCCCTCCAAAAAATTATAGAAAAAGGAAAAACTTTTACAGAATTTTTCTTATAATTTTTGGCAAAACTGTAGTTCATTTTTCCCTGAGACCCGCTCTAGGCAGATTTATGAAGTGAGATCATGTCTAAAGTTGCCACCTGTGACCCTCTTTCTCTCCCTCTCACACTGTTCAGCCCTTCCCTTTTGCTACTGTTAAAAAGCAAAATTCAACTGGATAAATTTTTTTGAAATTCCCTCCTTAAGCTTTTTTTAAATGTATTTATTTTTAATTGGAGGAAAGTTGCTTTACAATATTGTGTTGGTTTCTGCCGCACACCAACATGAATCAGCCACAGGTATCATATGTCCGCTCCCTCTTGCATCTCCCTCTCCTCCCCACCCCATCCACCCCTCTGGGTTGCCACAGAGTACTACACTGAGCTCCCTGCGTTTTACAGCAATTTCCCATTAGTGATCTGTCTTACATATGATAATGCATATGTTTCCATGCTACTCTGTCAGTTCATCCCATCCTCTGTGTCCACAAGTCTGTTTTCTATGTTTGCATTCAACTGAGTAAATTTTAAAGGTCTTATTGCTTCAGTCACCGATTCTTGAATTGGGCAGCATCCAATCTCTCGAACACAAAGGAGCTCCACAGAACTATACAAATGAAAGCCTTTCATAGGCAGAAAGGAGCAGGAATAAGGAAGTTACACATGGCAAAAAAACTGGGCTGTTTATTGCAAGGTCACTTTCCTATAGGAGATGGCAGGGGTCTAACAGGCAGAATACCTAACCAGTGCTGATCAGGCAATTCCTGATTGACTGGCTTAAGATTCCATTTCTGGGAAAACCGAAACTGTAATTAAGTCTTGGTTTCGTGACATGGTGCTTAGCAAGGTGACTCCATTTGGGGCCTGTTATCTTGTGTTTAATGCTAATATGAGAATATTTAGCTTCAATCCAGGCCATATAATGCTTTACTCTTAGCTGAATGTTTCCTGCCTGCTGCCTGCTGTTGCTGCTAATTCACTTCAGTCATGTCCAACTCTTTGCAACCCCATGGACTGTAAGCTGCCAGGCTCCTCTGTCCATGGGATTCTCCAGGCAAGAATACTGTTGTTGGTTGCCATGCCCTCCTCCAGGGGATCTTCCTGACCCAGGGATCAAACCCATGTCTCCTGCATCTCCAGCATTGCAAGTGGATTCTTTATCACTGAGCCACCAGGGAAGCCCTGAATGTCTCCTAGGGCTCCTAGAACCTCTGAGGCTGAAATCCCTTGAAGACTCAAAGAAATACATGACTGAAAGTATAATTTCAGGCGTTGTGGCAAATAACAAGACAATGAAGGAGTCAGGAAACTCGCCTTGCTGCTCTCCAAGCACAGCTTGGTAAAGGTGGCTACTCCAGGCTGGCCTTGTTTCTGCTTCTAGATGCCTGCTAAACCTGGGCCCTCCTGTCCAGGGCCTCCTCCTGACCAAGGTACTCATCCCTACTCCAGCAGATTGCTCAGTCTCTATAAATAGTAATTCCCTGCTGTCTGCACTTCTCAGTCTTTTGTAATATATTCTGCAGTGGTAGTTTCACAGATATCTGGCAACCTTCTCAGTTTTGAAAACTAATAGATGTTTTTCTGTCAGTTTGTTTTTAGATCACTCTATAAGCTTTAACCTTCCCCTTCTCTCCCGTCATTGATTAATGCAAAGTATTTGAAGATCTGACTTGTAAAAGAAAGGACAGCAGCACCACTGGTAGGGCTGGGGAGTCATGAGGACTCTGTCTGGACTGCAAGTGCCACTTGCGTCCATTCCCGGTGGCTCAGTGGTAAAGAATCTGCCTACCAGTGCAGGAGACACAGGTGATGTGGCTTCAATCCTGGGTCGATCCCTGGGTCAGGAAGATCCCCTGGCGAAGGAAATGGCAACCCACTCCAATATTCTTGCCTGGAGAATCCCATGGACAGAGGAGCCTAGTGGGCTACATTCCATGGGGTCACAAAGGGTCAGACACAATTGAGTATGACTCCGTAAAATGAAGATTTTTTTTTTTGGTCTCAAGATTTAATCTTGATCTACATATTCATCCTAATCATCATAATTTCACATTCCTATGCAAGTGTCTGTATTCTTTAGAAAGTATTAAGCTATGTATTTGGGAACTCCCTGGTGATCCAGTGGTCAGGACTCCACGATGTCACTGTCATGGGCCCAGGTTCACTCCATGGCCAGGGAACTAAGATCCCACAAGCTGTGTGGCGCAGCCAAAAAAAATTAATAATAAAACAAAAATATGTGTTCCTCGTATTTCTGAATATAGAAACATAGTATTAGGAATTTATAAGGCCTTGGAGAAAATACATAATCCAAATGATTATTGGGACAATTAAACAAAATGGTAAGCATAAAAACACTCTATAAATAATTGAAGAGCATTATAATTGTCAACTAGTACAGATCTCTTTTGTGGATGTCAAACTTTGGCACAGAAAGATTGAACAAGTCTAAACTATTTTTCATATTTAACTAAGCCTGGATATCTGTCACAGAAAATAAAATGCTTGAAAGCAAACCAGGAGGTAAAAATGAAGCAAACAGTTACCAGTTGTCAGAGAGATCCTGTGGTTAAGTTGGCATATTCACTACTAGATAAGATGACCTACTTACCTCAGATATGCAGATGACACCACCCTTATGGCAGAAAGTGAAGAGGAACTAAAAAGCCTCTTGATGAAAGTGAAAGAGGAAAGTGAAAAAGTTGGCTTAAAGCTCAACATTCAGAAAACGAAGATCATGGCATTTGGTCCCATCACTTCATGAGAAATAGATGGGGAAACAGTGGAAACAGTGTCAGACTTTATCTTTTTGGACTCCAAAATCACTGCAGATGGTGACTGCAGCCATGAAATTAAAAGACGCTTACTCCTTGGAAGGAAAGTTATGACCAACCTAGATAGCATATTAAAAGCAGAGACATTCCTTTGCCAACAAAGGTTCGTCTAGTCAAGGCTATGGTTTTTCCTGTGGTCATGTATGGATGTGAGAATTGGACTGTGAAGAAGGCTGAGCGCCCAAGAATTGATGCTTTTGAACTGTGGTGTTGGAGAAGACTCTTGAGAGTCCCTTGGACTGCATGAGATCCAACCAGTCCATTCTGAAGGAGATCAGCCCTGGGATTTCTTTGGAAGGAATGATGTTAAAGCTGAAACTCCAGTACTTTGGCCACCTCATGCAAAGAGTTGACTCATTGGAAAAGACTCTGATGCTGGGAGGGATTGGGGGCAGGAGGAGAAGGGGATGACAGAGGATGAGATGACTGGATGGCATCACTGACTCGATGGACGTAAGTCTGAGTGAACTCTGGGAGTTGGTGATGGACAGGGAGGCCTGGCGTGCTGTGATTCATGGGGTCGCAGTCAGACATGACTGAGTGACTGAACTGAACTGAACTGAACTACTAGTTATGATGGCCTATTTCAGTTCACTTCAGTTCAGTCGCTCAGTCGTGTCTGACTCTTTGCAACCCCATGAACTTTAGCGCGCCAGATCTCCCTGTCCATAACCAACTCCTGGAGACCACCCAAACTCATGTCCATTGAGTCGGTGATGCCATCCAACCATCTTATCCTCTGTCGTCCCCTTTTCCTCCTGCCCTCAATCTTTCCCACCATCAGGATCGTTTCAGATGAGTCAGCTCTTCGCATCAGGTGGCCAAAGTTTTGGAGTTTCAGCTTCAACATCAGTCCTTCCAATGAACACCCAGGACTAATCTCCTTTAGGATGACTAATTGGATCTCCTTGTAGTCCAAGGGACTCTCAAGAGCCTTCTCCAACACCACAGTTCAAAAGCATCAATTCTTCGGCACTCAGCTTTCTTTATAGTCCAGCTCTCACATCCATACATTACCACTGGAAAACTATAGCCTTGACTAGATGGACCTTTGTTGGCAAAGTAATGTCTCTGCTTTTGAATGTGCTATCTAAGTTGGTCATAACTTTCCTTCCAAGGAGTAAGCGTCTTTTAATTTCATGGCTGCAGTCACCATCTGCAGTGATTTTGGAGCCCCCCAAAGATAAAGTCTGACACTGTTTCCACTGTTTCCCCATCTACTTGCCATAAAGTCATGGGACCCAGTGCCACGATCTTCGTTTTCTGAATGTTGAGCTTTAAGCCAACTTTTTCATTCTACGCTTTCACTTTTATCAAGAGGCTCTTTAATTCTTCCTCACTTTCTGCCATAAGGTTGGTGTCATCTGCATATCTGAGGTTATTGATATTTCTCCTGGCAATCTTGATTCCAGCTTGTGCTTCCTCCAGCCCCGCGTTTCTCATGGTGTACTCTGCATATAAGTTAAATAAGCAGGGTGACCATATATAGCCTTGACGTACTCCTTTTCCTATTTGGAACCAGTCTGTTGTTCCATGTCCAGTTCTAACTGTTGCTTCCTGACCTGCATACAGGTTTCTCAAGAGGCAGGTCAGGTGGTCTGGTATTCCCATCTTTGTCAGAATTTTCCACAGTTCACTGTGATCCACACAGTCAAAGGCTTTGGCATAGTCAATAAAGCAGAAATAGATGTTTTTCTGGAACTCTCTTGCTTTTTCGATGATCCAGCGGATGTTGGCAATTTGATCTCTGGTTCCTCTGCCTTTTCTAAAGCCAGCTTGAACATCTGGAAGTTCATGGTTCACGTATTGTTGAAGCCTGGCTTGGAGAATTTTGAGCATTACTTTACTAGCGTGTGAGATGAGGACAATTGTGCGGTAGTTTGAGCATTCTTTGGCATTGCCTTTCTTTGGGATTGGAATGAAAAGTGACCTTTTCCAGTCCTGTGGCCACTGCTGAGTTTTCCAAATTTGCTGGCATATTGAGTGCAGCACTTTCACAGCATCATATTTCAGGATTTGAAATAGCTCAACTGGGATTCCATCACCTCCACTAGCTTTGTTCGTAGTGATCCTTCTAAGGCCCACTTGACTTCACATTCCAGGATGTCTGGCTCTAGGTGAGTGATCACACAATCATGATTATCTGGGTCTTAAAGATCTTTTTTGTACAGTTCTTCTGTGTATTCTTGCCACCTCTTCTTAATATCTTCTGCTTCTGTTAGGTCCATACCGTTTCTGTCCTTTATTGTGCCCATCTTTGCATGAAATGTCCCCTTAGTATCTCTAATTTTCTTGATGAGATCTCTAGTCTTTCCCATCCTATTGTTTTCCTTTATTTGCATTGATCGCTGAGGAAGGCTTTCTTATCTCTCCTTGCTATTCTTTGGAACTCTGAATTCAAATGGGTATATCTTTCCTTTTCTCTTTTGCTTTTTGCGTCTCTTCTTTTCACAGCTATTTGTAAGGCCTCCTCAGACAGCCATTTTGCTTTTTTGCATTTCCTTTTCTTGGGGATGGTCTTGATCCCTGTCTCCTATACAATGCCACAAACCTCTGTCCATAGTTCATCAGGCACTCTGTCTATCAGATCTAATCTGTTTACTGTTAGTTATAATGGCCTATTTACTAGTAATTAAGATGGCATATTTACTACTAGTTACTATTGCCTATTTACTCGTAGGCACAGGCAAAAGCTAGAGTCTTTTAGGGGAGGTTTTTGTGAGTTTAACTGGACTCCACTAGAACTAACTGTTCAAGAAACAACTAGGCAAAAGTTACTTGGTCTTGACTTTCTGCACGAATGAGAACTCTAAAGTCAGCCTCACAATCCAGGAAAGGTCACTGCAGGAATTCAGGGTTTTGGAAGTCAGCAAGAATGTTTTCTTCAATCCATTAGCGTTGCTTTTTCCCATGAGTATGTTATTAGACAAGATGTTTCTGGTTGCCAGTGACAGAGAACCAACTCAAGATAGCGTAAGCAAAAAGGGATTTCTTGGTTCACATCCAGGAAGTGGCCTAGCTTTGGATGTGGCTGGGTGCAGAGGCTCACGTGTGTCACCAAGACCTGCACTGCCCTTTCTGTCTCTTAGTTCTGCTTTTCTCTCCATTGGCTCAGCTTCCGGCCAAGCTCTCCCTTCCTGATGGCAGACAGACAAGATGGTAGCCAGCAGCTCCAGGTGTACAACCTGTCTTCTCAATAAATGCTGTGGGAAAACTACATCTCTTTTCCAACTCCGAAAACTAGAGTACCGGATTCATTACGATTGGCTAGGTTTGGCAAATGTGTCTGTTTCTGAACCAATAACTATCAACAAGAAAACATGATATTTTGATTAGCTAATGCTGTTTCATGCATCCATCTTTGGACCAAAGGGTATGGTCAGCTCCAACCAACAATATGGAGCAAGTGATGCTGGCAAGAAAGATGAAGGTGCTATTACAGGAGAAGGGTGAATGGTCTGCTGGGCTGGCGAAGACAATAGGTGTCCTCTAAAATCTTAAAAGATAATTTGCTAAGCATTGAATTATTCACTCACCAAATACAACATCAATACCAAGTAAATCATCTGAGTGAGGTTCAGGGAAAAGGCAGTAAAGGTAAGGATCATTGTAGCACAGGTGGTTGATGATGACTGAGCCAATACGTTTTTCTCTCATTTGGATGAAGACTAGGTGCCGGCATGGTATGGATGCAAACATCTCAATGGGCATTTAAAATCCCTTCCTGAATATTTTTTTAAATTTTCTTATTCTTTTTAAGATATATGTTCCCAGCATATTTAATTCAGAAATCAGATTTCCCTCATCTTTTCCTATCAATGTTTCAGGTTTGTAATCACAATTCCCACAATTCAGAAATTCCAAAATGGAGGCAATGTCTTTCAGTAACTGAATAACAATATGACTATCCAAGGGCAACCTGAGAAATTACTCTGCCTCATACATTTTTTCACATTTAGCACACTACGCATTTCCACAAAAAAAGGAAACTCCTTGGAGACAATTTCTTTGTTCTCTATATTCAGGAACATGTTCAAAATATTGCTCTATTTTCTACACATTTTTCAAAATATACATTACTGAAATAAAGTAATTCCTCTTCTCATTTTTATCTCAAGTGCAAATTTAAATTATCATTTTCCTTGTACACATGTTCATTTATTCAAGCAAAATTTTCTTTTAGGGTCTAGTATATGGTAGGTTCTATGCCAGATGTTAGGAATAGGCAAAAACAAAGACAAATTAAAAAAAAAAAAAAAAAAAAACATGTCTTTTAAGCCCTCAAACATAATGAGACTAGTTATAAAACTATGTGGTAAATGCAGTGATAGAGAAATGTTGAGAGTTTTATGGGAACACTGAAGGTACTCTTCATGGGGTCTGATAAAGCAAGCCCCTTTCAGTTGGGGAATATAGTATGCATCTCATTTTTAAAATTTTTATTCTTTAGACTGCAAGATGTGGCATGTGGGATCTTAATTCTCCATCCAGGAATCACACCTGCATTCCCTATATTGGAACACAGAGCTAATCACTGAATACCAGAGAAGTCCCTAATATGCATCTTTAAGAATGAATTTGGACACTACTATATGGGCTTCCTTGGTAGCTCAGATGGTAGAGAATCTGTCTGCAAAGCAGGAGACCCAACTTCAGTCCCTGGGTGAGGAAGATCCCCTGGAGAAGGGAAATGGTTACCCACTCCAGTATTCTTGCCTGGAGTATTCCATGGACAGAGAAGCCTGGCAGGCTATATGTAGTCCATGGGGCCGCAAAGAGTCAGACATGACTGAGTGACTAACGCTTTCACTATATATAAAATAGAAAACTATTAAGGACCTAGTGCATCGCACAGGGAACTCTACTCAGTGCTCTGTAGTGGCCTATATGGGAAAAGAATCTTAAAAAAAGAGTGGAGATGTATAGATAGGTAGATATAGCTGATTCACTTTGCTGTAGACCTGAAACTAACACAACATTGCAAATCAACTACAGTCTAATTTTAAAAATTAAAATAAGATTAAAAAAAAATGAATTTGGAAGGATTTCCACGGTGGTCCAGTGGTTAGGACTTGGTGCTTTCACTGCCAGGGCCCAGGTTTGATCCTGGTTGGGAAACTAAGATCTTGCAAGCCACAAAGCACAGTCAAAAAAAAAAAAAAAAAAAATCAGCCAAAAAAAGGAATGAATTTGCATATAGCATATAGACAGAAGGAGGGGATGCAGCAGAGAGTACATTCTAGGTATAGGCAAAGACAGAAAGGAATGATAGTGTATTCAAAGCAAAATTTTTTAACATTTCAGCTTTATTGCAATGGAGTTGACATATAAAATTATAAGATACAGTGTACGTTGTGGTGATTTGATATATGTATACATTGTGAAAGGATTCCCCCATCTCATTAATTAACAAATCCTTCACCTCACATATTTATCGCTCTTTTTTTTGTTTGTAAGAATATTTTAAGTTCTACTGTCTTCAGTTCAGTTCAGTCGCTCAGTCGTGTCCGACTCTTTGCGACCCCATGAGTGGCAGCACACCAGGCCTCCCTGTCTATCACCAACTCCCAGAGTTCACTCAGACTCACGTCCATCGAGTCAGTGATGCCATCCAGCCATCTCATCTTCTGTCGTCCCCTTCTCCTCCTGCCCCCAATCCCTCCCAGCATCAGAGTCTTTTCCAATGAGTCAACTCTTCGCATGAGGTGGCCAAAGTACTGGAGTTTCAGCTTTAGCATCATTCCATCCGAAGAAATCCCAGGGCTGATCTCCTTCAGAATGGACTGGTTGGATCTCATGCAGTCCAAGGGACTCTCAAGAGTCTTCTCCAGCACCACAGTTCAAAAGCATCAATTCTTCGGCGCTCAGCCTTCTTCACAGTCCAACTCTCACATCCATACATGACCACAGGAAAAACCATAGCCTTGACTAGACGGACCTTTGTTGGCAAAGGAATGTCTCTGCTTTTGAATATGCTATCTAGGTTGGTCATAACTTTCCTTCCAAGGAGTAAGCGTCTTTTAATTTCATGGCTGCAGTCACCATCTGCAGTGATTTTGGAGCCCAGAAAAATAAAGTCTGACACTGTTTCCACTGTTTCCCCATCTATTTCCCATGAAGTGGTGGTACTGGATGCCATGATCTTTGTTTTCTGAATGTTGAGCTTTAAGCCAAATTTTTCACTCTCCTCTTTCACTTTCATCAAGAGGCTTTTGAGTTCCTCTTCACTTTCTGCCATAAGGGTGGTGTCATCTGTGTATCTGAGGTTGATATTTCTCCCGGCAATCTTGATTCCAGCTTGTGCTTCTTCCAGTCCAGCGTTTCTCATGATGTATTCTGCATAGAAGTTAAATAAGCAGGGTGACAATATACAGCCTTGATGTACTCCTTTTCCTATTTGGAACCAGTCTGTTGTTCCACGTCCAGTTCTAACTGTTGCTTCCTGACCTGCATACAGATTTCTCAAGAGGCAAGTCAGGTGGTCTGGTATTCCCATCTCTTTCAGAATTTTCCACAGTTTATTGTGATCCACACAGTCAAAGGCTTTGGCATAGTCAATAAAGCAGAAACAGATGTTTTTCTGGAACTCTCTTTCTTTGTCCATGATCCAGCAGATGTTGGCAATTTGATCTCTGGTTCTTCTGCCTTTTCTAAAACCAGCTTGAACATCTGGAAGTTCATGGTTCACGTATTGCTGAAGCCTGGCTTGAGAATTTTGAGTATTACTTTACTAGCGTGTGAGATGAGTGTAATTGTGCAGTAGTTTGAGCATTCCTTGGCATTGCCTTTCTTTGGGATTGGAATGAAAAGTGACCTTTTCCAGTCCTGTGGCCACTGCTGAGTTTTCCAAATTTGCTGGCATATTGAGTGCAGCACTTTCACAGCATCATTTTTCAGGATTTGAAATAGCTCAACTGGAATTCCATCACCTCCACTAGCTTTGTTCGTAGTGATGCTTTCTAAGGCCCACTTGACTTCACATTCCAGGATGTCTGGCTTTAGGTCAGTGATCACACCATCATGATTATCTGGGTCGTGAAGATCTTTTTTGTACAGTTCTTCTGTGTATTCTTGCCATCTCTTCTTAATATCTTCTGCTTCTGTTAGGTCCATACCATTTCTGTCCTTTATGGAGCCCATCTTTGCATGAAATGTTCCCTTGGTATCTCTAATTTTCTTGAAGAGATCTCTAGTCTTTCCCATTCTGTTGTTTTCCTCTATTTCTTTGCATTGATTGCTGAAGAAGGCTTTCTTATCTCTTCTTGCTATTCTTTGGAACTCTGCATTCAAATGCTTATATCTTTCCTTTTCTCCTTTGCTTTTCGCTTCTCTTCTTTTCACATCTATTTGTAAGGACTCCCCAGATAGCCATTTTGCTTTTTTGCATTTCTTTTCCATGGGGATGGTCTTGATCCCTGTCTCTTGTACAATGTCATGAACCTCATTCCATAGTTCATCAGGCACCCTATCTATCAGATCTAGGCCCTTTAATCTATTTCTCACTTCCACTGTATAATCATAAGGGATTTGATTTAGGTCATACCTGAATGGTCTAGTGGTTTTCCCTACTTTCTTCAATTTAAGTCTGAATTTGGCAATAAGGAGTTCATGGTCTCAGCCACAGTCAGCTCCTGGTCTTGCTTTTGCTGACTGTATAGAGCTTCTCTATCTTTGACTGCAAAGAATATAATCAATCTGATTTCGGTGTTGACCATCTGGTGATGTCCATGTGTAGAGTCTTCTCTTGTGTTGTTGGAAGAGGGTGTTTGCTATGACCAGTGCATTTTCTTGGCAAAACTCTATTAGTCTTTGCCCTGCTTCATTCTGTATTCCAAGGCCAAATTGCCTGTTACTCCAGGTGTTTCTTGACTTCCTACTTTTGCATTCCAGTCCCCTATAATGAAAACAACATCTTTTTTGGGTGTTAGTTCTAAAAGGTCTTGGAGGTCTTCATAGAACCGTTCAACTTCAGCTTCTTCAGCATTACTGGTTGGGGCATAGACTTGGATTACAGTGATATTGAATGGTTTGCCTTGGCAAATTGCAATAACATGATACAGTGTTATCAACTATATTCACCATGTTTTAATTAGATTCTCAGACCTTATTCATCTTACAGCTGAAACTTTGTACCTTTTTACCTATTTTATCCCTATTTCCCCCAACCTCCTAGCCCCTGGCAGTGATTTTTCTACTCTGTGTCTCTATTGTTGTTGTTGTTTAGTCTTAAGTTGTGTCTGACTCTTTGTGACCCCATGGACTGTAGCCCACCAGGCTTCTCTGTCCATGGGATTTTCCAGGCAAGAATACTGGAGTGGGTTCTCATTTCCTTCTCCAGAGTATCTTCCCAACCCAGGTATCAAATCTGAGTCTTCTGCATTGGCAGAGATTCTTTACTTCAGAGCCACAAGTGAAACATGTTTCTATTAGAATAACAATTTGATATGCAAAGCAGAAGAGCCAAGAAATGAATCTGGAGGGAGAGGTAAGGAAGGATCACAGAGGGTTTTAGAGTCTGAGTAAAGAGTTTCAGCCTTTTTCCAAAGCTATTAAATGACATGGTCACATTCGTGTTTTAAACAAGTTGTCCTTGCAACTGGCTGAAAGATGGATGCCTAGGGATAAGACTAGAGCCAGAGAGACCAGTGAGCAGGCCATTGGTATAGTTTAGACAGAAAAGCATAAGGGCCAAAGTAGCGCAGTGCTTCACGGTATGTTGACAGTGGAGATGGCAAAAGGGACAGATTTAAGAGAGGAGGAGTTTAAAATGATGGAGTGATTGGTAATGAACTAAGGATGACAGAGAGTAGTGAGAAAGAGCTGCTGAAAGGGAAAAATATGAGCCAGCTTCCTTTCGCGTGGGTTGCATTTAAGGCATCTGTGGGCAATTCACATGGAGATGTCCAACAGGCCGGGAGCACAGAGACAAAACTAAGCAGAGGGATGCTTTTAACTGTTATCACTACGTGGGTGTGTTAGAACCGAAAGAGTGGGGGAGAGCACCCAGGAACCGTGTCAAGTGAGTAGGACAGAATACAAAGGGTAGAACACTGTCACTTAAAGGGTGATCAGAATAAAGGGGTCCTTGAAAGAGAGTAGGAATCCTCACTACAGATGCAGGAGAAGATCCCTGAGAATGCCCTGTCCTAGAGACCAAGGGTGGAAGTTTCAACATGAAACCTGAAAAGCACCATAGGAGTTTGCATTTTAAAGCGACTGGAGACTTAAGTGAGAGTGTGAGGCAGAAGCTAAATTACAGCAGGTTGAGGGGTGATTGGGAGGCAAGGAGATCAAGATTGCCAATGTAACCCATTTTTCCAATAATTTTATAATAGGAAAACTCAAACATATACAGAAGTAGAAAACAAACTATAATAAATCTCAGGTAGCCATCACCCACCTTCAGTTATCAAGTCATGGCCAACCTGGTTTCATACATCTTCCCACTCATCTTTACCCACTGTGAAGCAAATATAACCACAATACCACTTTCATGCCTTAAAAACAAAATACCCAAAACTCAAAATAATTCCTTAACTCGTTAACTATACATGAACTCTTTTGTTGAGAAGTCTGGATTGTGGAGAGGAGATACAGTAGACAGTATCCAATGAGACATAAGGTCAAGGACAATGTCATATTTTTAAACTATTTTATAACATTTTAGGATGGGAACACCTTAAGCATGTTTACAGGAAAAAGGGAATCTGCCCTCCCTATGCTACCACCCATCCTTGGAATTACTTTAACCATGCCTGTGGAATTGCACTTCGCTGTTACGCCCTGGTCCTGTCTGGACAGATCCACCAAGACTGCCTATGGTATTCACTGGAGTACTGTCCACTGTATGTCCACTGTATGATTTAGCATCCCTTTCATCAAAGGACCCATGGAGAAAATTTATCTCAGCCATCCATGGGGAGAAAAAAAAAAGCTTTGCCTCTTATGGGTAACTCTTACACTATTTCTCTTACAGACTATGGATCTTATCATTGATGATGGTCTTTTCATTTTGGCTACTGAAAACCAAATCCACAGTCCACCTTTAGTCCGTCTGTAACACTTTTTGGCATGGATCTCTAGGCACCCTGTTGGTCTCATCTTGTTAGTGTTCCTTATTCTTTGTTGTGGTTCAGTCACTAAGTCGTATTTGACTCTTCTGTGATTCCATGGACTGCAGCCCTCCAGGCTCCTCTGTCCATGGGATTTGCCTGGCAAGAATACTGGAGTGGGTTGCCATTTCCTTTCCCAGAGGATCTTTCCAACCAAGGGATTAAACCGCATCTTCTGCATTGGCAGGCAGACTTTTTACTACTGAGTAACCTGGGAAGACTTTTCCTTATTCTAACCCTGTCTTTAGACATTATTGCATTGTTATTATCTTTATAAGCCACCTTAAAGCCTTTATAAGATGAAGTAAGATATAATAAAGAAACAAATCAATGTCTCTTCTAGCTCTGAAAAAGGACTGAAAAAGGACAGGTAGAGTGAAGGGAGAGGGGAGGGAAGACATGGGAGCCAGGGGAATTGACAGAGAAGGGCCTAGAGAAAACCTGGGGGGCAGCAGGGGCTGGGGCTGCTCACAAGGAGGGAGGCCTCAGAGCCTGAGTTGGAGGGAAGGGCTGAGGATGGATGTTGCAAAGGGCAAGGGGAAGTGGTACCTGTGCAGTCAGTGAAGCAGGAATGTGTTCCCACCACATCCAACCATCATCATGTCTTTTTTTAATGTTTATTTTTATTTATTTGGTTGCCCCAGTCTTGGTTGTGGCATGGGAACTCTTAGCTGTGGCATTTGGAATCTAGTTACCTAACCAGGGATCAAACTAGGCCCCCTGCATTGGGATGGCAGAGTCTTAGCCTTGGGACCACCAGGGAAGTCCCTTATCATATCTTAATTCAAAGAAAGATGTAACTGACAAAGCTCTTCCTTCTTTGCTGAATCTGATTTGAACATTTTTAAAGATTTGTTAAAGGCTTCTGTTTTAAAACAGCATTTTTAAATTTCTAACACCAAAGCAATGCTGAAGCTCCATCTCCCAATCCTTGTACATAGCACCTAGAATACAAATGCTTTCATAGATACATTTGTCTTGAGCTTTTAATAAACCACATTATTTATTGCACAGCCTCTAATCTCCACTTAGTAAACCATTCTATGAAATAACTGAACAATGAAAAAGAATCTTTCCTATTTGAACTCCATTCCCATTACCATACCTAAGATGATTTCAACTGAAGCTCTTTGTTCTTTGTCATAATATAGAATGCTTTCTGATCTATTTCGATTGAGGCATCGTTTCATTAGCTTAACCATGGAAACACTAGTAACCAAGATTAATAAAGCACCCACAGGCAGCCAAAAGAAGAGTTGTCCATAAGATGCACATCAAGAAAACATACCCAATATCTACCTAAAGAAACTAAAGACCTATATATAGAAAACTATAAAACACTGGTGAAAGAAATCAAAGAGGACACTAATAGATGGAGAAATATACCATGTTCATGGATTGGAAGAATCAATATAGTGAAAATGAGTATACTACCCAAAGCAATTTATAGATTCAATGCAATCCCTATCAAGCTACCAACGGTATTCTTCACAGAGCTAGAACAAATAATTTCACAATTTGTATGGAAATACAAAAAACCTCGAATAGCCAAAGCTAACTTGAGAAAGAAGAATGGAACTGGAGGAATCAACCTACCTGACTTCAGGCTCTATTACAAAGCCACAGTTATCAAGATAGTATGGTACTGGCACAAAGACAGAAATATTGATCAATGGAACAAAATAGAAAGCCCAGAGATAAATCCAAGCACATATGGACACCTTACCTTTGACAAAGGAGGCAAGAATATACAATGGATTAAAGACAATCTCTTTAACAAGCGGTGCTGGGAAAACTGGTCAACCATTTGTAAAAGAATGAAACTAGAACACTTTCTAACATGATACACAAAAATAAACTCAAAATGGATTAAAGATCTCAACGTAAGACCAGAAACTATAAATCTCCTAGAGGAGAACATAGGCAAAACACTCTCTGACATACATCACAGCAGGATCCTCTATGACCCACCTCCCAGAATATTGGAAATAAAAGCAAAAATAAACAAATGGGACCTAATTAAACTTAAAAGCTTCTGCACAACAAAGGAAACTATTAGCAAGGTGAAAAGGCAGCCTTCAGAATGGGAGAAAATAATAGCAAATGAAGCAACTGACAAACAACTAATCTCAAAAATATGCAAGCAACTCCTACAGCTCAACTCCAGAAAAATAAATGACCCAATCAAAAAATGGGCCAAAGAACTAAATAGACATTTCTCCAAAGAAGACATACAGATGGCTAACAAACACATGAAAAGATGCTCAACATCACTCATTATCAGAGAAATGCAAATCAAAACCACTATGAGGTACCATTTCATGCCAGTCAGAATGGCTGCCATCCAAAAGTCTACAAGCAATAAATGCTGGAGAGGGTGTGGAGAAAAGGGAACTCTCTTACACTATTGGTGGGAATGCAAACTAGTACAGCCACTATGGAGAGCAGTGTGGAGATTCCTTAAAAAACTGGAAATAGAACTGCCTTATGATCCTGCAATCCCACTGCTGGGCATACACACTGAGGAAACCAGAAGGGAAAGAGACACATGTACCCCAATGTTCATCGCAGCACTGTTTATAATAGCCAGGTCATGGAAGCAATCTAGATGTCCCTCAGCAGATGAATGGATAAGAAAGCTTTGGTACATATACACAATGGAGTATTACTCAGCCATTAAAAAGAATACATTTGAATCAGTTCTAATGAGATGGATGAAACTGGAACCTATTATACAGAGTGAAGTAAGCCAGAAAGAAAAACACTAATACAGTATACTAACGCATATATATGGAATTTAGAAAGATGGTAACAATAACCCTGTGTACGAGACAGCAAAAGAGACACTGATGTATAGATCAGTCTTATGGACTCTGTGGGAGAGGGAGAGGGTGGGGAGATTTGGGAGAATGGCATTGAAACATGTATAATATCATGTATGAAACGAGTCGCCAGTCCAGGTTCGATGCACGATACTGGATGCTTGGGGCTGGTGCACTGGGACGACCCAGAGGGATGGTATGGGGAGGGAGGAGGGAGGAGGGTTCAGGATGGGGAACAAAGGTATACCTGTGGCGGATTCATTTCGATATTTGGCAAAACTAATACAATATTGTAAAGTTTAAAAATAAAATAAAATTTTTAAAAAAAGAAAAAAAAAAGAAAACATACCCAAACCCTTAAATGAAAACATTATTAGATCTTCTTCAGGCAGTAGCAGACACTTAATGCTTGATAAACCTCACCTAACCAAATCAAAAAACCTCCATCTAGTCAAGGCTATGGTTTTTCCAGTAGTTATGTTTAGATGTGAGAGTTGGACTATAAAGAAAGCTGAGCACCAAAGAATTGATGCTTTTGAACTGTGGTTGGAGAAGACTCTTGAGAGTCCCTTGGACTGCCAGGAGATCCAACCAGTCCATCCTAAAGGAGATCAGTCCTGGGTGTTCATTGGAAGGACTGATATAGAAGGTGAAACTCCAAAACTTCGCCACCTGATGGGAAGAGCTCACTCATTTGAAAAGACCCTGATTCTGGGAAAGATTGAGGGTGGAAGGAGAAGGTGACAACAGAGGATGAGATGATTGGATGGCATCACTGAGTCAATGGACATGAGTTCAGGTAAACTCCAGGAGTTGGTGATGGACAGGGAGGCCTGGTATGCTGCGGTTCATGGGGTCACAAAGAGTTGGACATAGTTGAGTGACTGAACTGACCAAATGAAACCTAGAATATTCAAACTCAAGTCAAATTTGCTGAAAATAAATTTCTCTTTTAAGCAAATGAAAAATAAGATTCAGGCCCAGGCCACCGAAGCTAGCTTTAGGGAGAATGCTTTCTGCACATTTTACCATCATGAGTTCATTCCAAAATTCTTATTATTTTTTAGATACTTGGATTTATCTGTTAGCACATACTTTTAAGGCTCTGAGGAATGGAATACATGGAAATTAAAGACCTGAAGTCTCATAACTTCCTTTAATCCTGTGTTGGAAATCAAAGCAGCCAAGAGTAAAGCAGCAAAGACCCCTTTAAGGCATTGGAAAAAACCCTAACAAAATATTCATCCATAACAGCTAAAGGACCTGAAATTCTGGAGAAGAGAGGTTGCGCTGCTTAAGAAGTGAATCACTCAAGTGTGTTGTGAGGGGCGTCCACGTGGGGCTGTGCTCACAGTGTGCTGCTCATCTAAGAGCAGCTCTCAGTCTGGCAACCTTAAACCTGCTGACTGAAGTCCTTTTCAAAAATCACTGCTGTATTGGGCTTTCTGCCATGATTCAAATATGTCAAAACTTCCTCACATTGGTAGTGTTCTCAAGGAATAGGTCTGTGAAGTCAATTAAGTATCCTTAACAAAGAGGTTGTTGTTCAGTCTCTAAGTCATGTCCAACTCTTTGTGACCCCATGGATTGCAGCACGCCAGGCTTCCCTGTCCTTCACTATCTCCCGGAGCTTGTTCAGCCTCATGTCCATTGAGTCAGTGATGCCATCCAACCATCTCATTCTCTGTCATCCCCTCAATCATCCTGCCCTCAGTCTTTCCCAGCATCAGGGTCTTTTCCAATGAGTCGTCTCTTCACATCAGGTGGCCAAAGTATTGGAACTTCAGCTTCAGCATCAGTCCTTCTAATGAGTAGTCAGAGGTGATTTCCTCTAGGATTGACTGGTTTGATATCCTTGGTGTCCAAGGGTCTCTCAAGAGTCTTCTCCAGCACCACAGTTTGAAAGCATCAGTTCTTTGGCACTCAGCCTTCTTTATAGTCCAAATCTCACATCCAGTAGACAACTACTGGAAAAACCACAGCCTTGACTATATGGACCTTTGTTAGCAAAGTGATGTCTCTGCTTTTTAATACATTGTCTAACTCCAGTCTGTTATGTCCCCTGCATTGGCAAGTGGGTTCTTTACCCCTAGCATCACCTGGGAAACCCTAAGGAAGAGGGCTTCTTTCTACCTGGGAAGAGGAGAGGTATTCAAATTTCCATTAGAGTTCCTTCTGGGTAGGAACTGAGGACTTTAAGATTTATTCAGCTCTGTCAAATTACAACCATTTACCCAGAAATCATTCCAAAAGTTCTAAAAATGTTAGAAATAATACAATTACTTTTTTGCAATTATACATATATGTATCTAATGTGCACAAAGCATTTAGGATAGTACAGTACATTTGGAAGTATTCTTAGTAATATTAGTTCAAATTTTCAAAATATGTATTCAGGCAAGCAGACTGTGTCAAATTGTGGTTAAATATACTTCTAGATGGATGTTTTATTCAGTAATCCCTTCTTAGCCAACTATATTCAAATATTTTAACTTAACAAGAAAATACATAGTCTGATATATATATATATATATATAATATATATATATATATACATATATACTATTACATGCGTGTGCCATAAACAACCAAAAGTATCTCAAAATCTGAATCACTAACTTCAACAAAAATGTATTCTTGGAACATTGATTTTCACTTACTGTACAAAAAAAGGAGAGATGGAAATTCCCAAGGACGTGAATGTGCATTAAGTTTGTAATTGTAGAACTTGCTCAGGGATTTTTTCATATACTGACACAGGGTTACCGCTGATGCTTAGTTTTCACTGTCTAAGTGGTATGAGAGGTACAGACAGCTTCGTGTCCTTTTCTAACAAAATTCACATCGGATACAACAGTATTGAAAGGTGGGGACTGTAACTTTGGGCCACAATTTCTTTTTGCGACAGCCAGTGTAGACTGGGTCAGCAGAACCAAAGTGATAACATGAGGCTGGATATGCCTGTTATTTAACCAGAATTGCCATAATCCTTGGTCCAAACTAGTAGAGAGGCAACAGAAAGGCCTCTGGAGGATGGCTAGCTCTCTGGGCTCAGCAACCTCCCATGATGCTTCACTGCTTAAATCTCTCTCTTATCAGGGAAGGAGCAGGCAGGCAGGTTGCTGGGTGACTACAACCTCCGTCAGCCTGCCTCTGTCAACTTAGCATGAGGGTTTTTACTCATTTGATAAATCCCTAGTTAGCTTTGACAGTGATTCTGCAGTGCAGAAGGTTAAAAATAACAGTGTGCACCTCTAATGGGTCTGAAGAGTACATTTCCTTTGCCCATGAATAAACACTCCTGCACACGTGTCTCTACCCTGATAGATTCTCAGGCAAATTCCTGGCTCCCTCCAAGGCAGCTGCTTGACTTTGAGGACACTCACAATTTGAAACAATAAATCTGACATGAGACGTAGAGCCCATTGTATTAAATATCATTTTCCTAAATTTCTCATTTCAGCTCTGTTCAAATGACCTCTTATTATTTTGATTTAAATGTCAAAATACCACTTCAAAAGTGGCCACAAAGAAAAAAAGAGAAACATCATCTTGTTTTATTGTTTGAAGTTCTATATTTACCTGATCACACTAAAGAGAAGGGGTTTGTTTTGCAAAAGGCTTGCTTTGAAAAACTACATTAAATCTTTCAAGTCGTGGGGCCCGTTTTGGTCTTTCCATGTTAGACACACCCCAAGAAGTCTGGATGTTAGCTGCCATCTTCTGCAATCCTGTGCCCAGCCTCTTATTTTTTGTAGCAACAGGAAGTGACAAGCGTTCTCCTGTACCCCTGAGCAACCCAAGCACCTTTTCAAGAGGCCTTAATTATATCAGAGCCCTCAGATATTAGTTATTGGCCAGGGAGACTGTGGAGTTGGTGGTTTTGTAGGTATCCAAAAGATACTCTTTAAACCTTTATCACTTTATTTTTAATTTATTTATTTATTTATTTATTTGGCTGCACGAGGTCTTCGTTGCCATGCAGGCTTTCTCTAGTTGCAGCAAGTGGAGGCTACTCTTCACTGCATTCTCATTGCAGTGGCTTCTCTTGTGGAGCACAGGCTCTAGAGCGTGGGCTTCAGTAGTTGTGGAGCACGGGCTTTAGTTTTCTGCAGCATGTGGATCTTCCTGGAGC
This sequence comes from Bos mutus, assembly GCF_027580195.1. NCBI lineage: Eukaryota > Metazoa > Chordata > Mammalia > Artiodactyla > Bovidae > Bos > Bos mutus. The sequence goes on along the minus strand of NC_091621.1, from coordinate 28,568,330 downwards.
AGGGATTGAACCCATCTCCCCTGCTTTGGCAGGCAGATTCTTAACCATTGGACCACCAGGGAAGTCCTCAATAGGTATTTTAAAAACTGTTTCTTTTTAGCCCTTGAGATTAAATTAAGAATACATCCCAATTCTGACATGTAGATGTGACTTGTAGAAATAATGCGTGCTCTCCCTCCTTTCAGAACCAACTAGCCTGCTGAGCTTAATACAAACTCTTCTCTCTCCCCCACGTATACTCCTCCTCCCTTTCAAAAATAGCCTAATACTTGCCACAACCTTTCTCATTCTCTCTTTTTCTACACTGATAATTTATATTGTGCCATAAATGGTTTGTTTTTGGTTTTTTGTGGGATTTGACAATGTCTGCAAATGGCACCCAAAACAATATTGGGAGGCAAGTGAGGGCAGTCCTACCATCTGATTGGTTTTATCAACTTTCTCTCAAAAAACCCAGTTCCCCCTATCCTTTCATTTGCCCTCCATCTACTCAACATCCTCATCTCATCATTAAATGACTATAGTAGTCATCCCTTCCAACATGTTAATTGTTAGGTGGCAGCTTGGAGGTGTAGTAACATTTTAAAGGACACTCTTAAAGGAGAGAAGGGAGTGACCTTCAGACAGACTCTATTATTTCTTCCAACCATATGTAGTCAGTGGTGCTTTAGAAATCATCTCTAAAAGTTTGCCAGTCATTGACAGAGTCCTTTTTATATTGTCTACTCTTCAAAGCTTTTCCACATATATTATTCCTTTTGAACTTCCAAACACCCTTGTAAAACAAGTTGAGTATTGTTGTCACGCTTAGTTTCTCATACATCATACTTAGTTTCTCAAGTATGATGCTAAGCCACAGGGAGGTTAACTGACTCTCCAAAGTTCACACAGCTAATTAGCATTAGCCTGGGCAGCAGTCATCCTGGTTCTGCAAGCTCCTGAAATAAATTATCCACCTTACCACAGAGGTAATTCTCAAATTCCATCCTCTGGACACTAATGGCTGCATGGCACTTTTCATGAATGTCCTCCGGTCTCTAATTACCTGCCTATCTCAGTCCGAGTGAATTCCAGAACATAAGATTAGATTTTCAGCTGACCTTCTCTAACATATAGCAATATAATGAGGGTGCTTACATTCTATGACATAATGTTTCTGCTATAATTGTTTTGGGGCATTTTAAGTGGTTTTATATCTGGGCCTCAGGACTGTACTTATCCTGTACTAAAGGTACATTTAAAAAATCAAATGAGGAGAATAAAGTCTAAAAGGACTTAAAAGGTGCTTGGGAATAAAGAATCTTTAATATATTAAATTCTGCATTTGTTTTTATGTGATTGGCTGCCCTGGGTTTTAGTTACAGCATGCAGACTCTCAGTTGTGGGATCTAGTTCCCTGACCAGGGATTGAAGCCAGGCCCCCTACCCTGGAAGCACAGAGTCTTTGCCACAGGCAAGTCCCTATTCTGCATATTTTAATCATTAAACCATTTTGTTCTCAAACCACAGTTTCCGTTGTCATACTGGGAACCATGACTGTCAGAGAAAGGAGATGGGCCTTGGGGGTTGGTAATGAAATCTTCCATCACAAAAACATTTGGAAGAAAGGTCATTAAGCCCATTATGCAGGGGAGTTTCACTTTGGCTCTTTGATAACATGGAAAGCAGGAGGGCTTCCTTCGTCACTCCAGCATGCGGTTCGTAAAACTGCCCCCTGGTCACAGACCACCAAGTGTTCTTCCAAAGACCCACTAAGAGGTCTTTCTGACTAATGGTATGGGAAATTCCCACCTCAGGTTTCTTATCCAAAGCATTTTTGGGTGAGAACACTCAACAGTGCTGCTCTCCATGTAGCTTTTCCCACTGGGACATGACCACCAAATGACACGACTCTAGATAGGCCTTCCATTCGCAGAGACAACCCACAGCTGCCCACTGCCCCTGGGGTAAAGTCCTAATCCTTCTACTTGGTATATATGACTCTTCATAACACAGTCCAGGACTACCAGTTTTATGCCTGACACTATTCTGTGTTTGACACAAATCCAAGTATTTCCTATTCACAAACACCTAAAGTTCCCTGCTGTCTCATTTGCTCAAGTCACTTTTTCCACCTGGAATATTCTTTCCCTTCTCTGTTTATCTGATTCCAGTGCAGTGTCAAAGACCAACTCAACTTACTCTAGGAACTTCCTTGGCAGTACAGTGGTTTAAAATCTGCCTTGCAATGCAGCAGATGCAGGTTCGATCCCTGGTCAGGGAACTAAAATCCCACATGCAATGGGGAAACTAAGCCTGTGCGCCACTACTGAGCCTGTGTGCCGCAGCAAAGAAGCCAAGTGATGCAACTAAGACCCAACACAACCAAATAAATATTTTTTTAATGTGATTTGTCCCCAATTTAGCTATTTATAAGCATGTCTTCTTCCTCCTTTTAGATTTTGTCATATAGAGTTTAAGGCAACAAATGTGTTTGTGGTAGATGCTCAATGCATTCAGTTAGGGATGTGGATGAATCTCATGTGTCCATACCACAGTCTCAGAGGCAGGAAGGTGCAATAGGACCTCATGGGTAATCCTGCCCAATGTCAGCGGGATAATCAGTGGAACAGCAGCAAGAACACTGACCTTTCTGGCATTTACTCTTTGCAACTGATTTGGTTTTCTCCAGTGTATGGCCCAAGACCTTAATCCTTTACCTCAGTTGAGTATATACATCCACTACATCAGTGCGTAATTAGAAAGGTTTTTCTATAGGGTTCATGAAGTTTTGAAGTAATAATAATATTAACATTTTTTCCTAGAAGATTTTGCCATTCTTACAAGGTTGTGTGGCTTGGAAATAGTTAAGGGGAAAAGAAGAAGTAGTTAAAGAAGATAGGCTTCCCTGGTGGCTCAGATGGTAAAGAATCTGCCAGCAATGCAGGAGGCCTGAGTTCAATCCTTTGCTCAGGAAGATCCCCTGGAGAAGGGAATGGAAACCCACTCCAGAATTCTCGCCTGGGAAATCCCACGGACAGTGGAGCCTGGGGGGCTACAGTCCATGGGGTGGCAAACAGTCAGATATGACTGCGTGACTAACATTTTCACTTTAAGGAAAACAAATCCCAAATAAAAAGTCAAGCTCCCACATGGAGGACAGAGGCCTGTCTTATAAAGAGACGTTGTCAGGCACACCTCGGTTCCCAGAGCACGTCCAGCATGGCAATCTTAGGGATCCACTGCTCCCATGTCCTCTGTAACTAAATGGGTTCCTGGAGTATGACTGGAGATCTGACCTAATGAAATGCACCAAGTAGTGTCACCAAGGCTGCTGAAGCATGAACCTGGCGTTTCTCAAGTCAGTGTAACAGAATCTGAGCTGTGCAGGCTGGAGGCTGGGCCAGAAGGCTATCTGGTAGCCAAGCACACTGCCACGGCTTTAGAATAACAGTACAAGGTGGTAATCGGATGCCATCCCACCACATTTAGCCAGTTAATCATCTCAATCGTCCATCTTTTATTCATTAACACGGAGGAATGACGTTGTCTTTGTCCACTCACTTTGCCCTTTCAGGTTACCAATATTATGCTGTTCCAATTTTTTCCTCCATGTCTCATAAAATGCACCCAGTTTTAGCATCTTGTCACTCAGCAGACGTCAGTGCAACACTGGAATGGGATGGCCAGGTCACTGTTGCTCCCAGCGTCAGCAGGAGCATCTGTATAAGGGCAAGTCTTTAAGCCGTTCTTCTTGGAGCTTTCTTAAAACTGCATGTTCACAGTGATGTGAGACAAATAACCGCATGATCCAAGACAGGAGCCTACCTTACTAAAGAGTATCCCTTACTGTTATCTCAATCATCCATTTATTTCAGCCTTGAAGGAGAAGGTTAAAAATGGTAGGATTATTTGTGCATACATGTGTGCGTGATCAGTCGTTTACGCACTCAGTCATGTCTGACTCTTTGTGAGCCCATGGACTGTAGCCCTCCAGCCTCCTCTATCCATGGAATTCTTCAGGCCAGAATACTGGAGTGGGATTCCATTTCTTCTTCCAGGGGATCTTACAGACCCAGGGATTTGAACCTGCATCTCTTGTGCCTCCTGCATTCTGCATTGGCAGGCTGATTCTTGATCACTAGCGCCTCCAGGGAAGCCCAGGATTATTTATTTTATGTCTCAAGGTTAAAAATTCAACAGAGTATTCTTCAAAATACCAAATCAATCAGACTTAATCACCAGTGGAGCCCAACCACATTGCAAGTCCATACCACCTCCAGGGATGCACTCCTTCCACAAATACAGAAACACAAAGAATGGGCAAGGAATCATATCAAAGACCTCTGTGCAAAGAATATATTGTACATATTATTTTATCCCTGGGTTCTACCTCAACATTTGACACCTATGTAGCAGACTTCATATAAAAGGGATTAAGAAAAAAGGCTTTGGCGCTGACAGTATTTACAACTTTTTTAAGGGGACACATGTTTGAGAGAGAGGACCATTTTAACAATTATTTGTTGCTGTCATGTTGCAAATGTCTTTTTCCTTAACTTTATTTCAAATTCCATAGTTGAAGTTTTTGATGGAAAACAAGACGCAAGGGGTTCTGTCTGTGGAAATAAAAAGGAGTGCACATGAGGGGCAGAGTGTGTTTTCTTTGGCAGTTCCTGTGCTACCATTTTGTCTTTGTTTTTAGTGCTGGAGGGCAGCACATTGGCAAGTAAGGCTCTAGTTAGCTTCATACTGTATTTACAGCCAGTTCAGTTCAGTTCAGTCACTCAGTCGTGTCCGACTCTCTGCGACCCCATGAATGGCAGCAAGCCAGGCCTCCCCGTCCATCACCAACTCCCAGAGTTCACTCAGACTCACGTCCATCGAGTCGGTGATGCCATCCAGCCATCAACTATGGGTTAAAATGTCTGTGATGCATACAGAATTAGCACTCAACTTCTCTTAAGAATGAAAGCTTAATGTCTAATTTCAAACATTCCCTGAATATACTTCCTCTGTCTAATCATACATTAACTGCCAGCAACTTTTATAAAGTATACACAAATGGATTATTAGGAGAAAAAACAAAGGTTTTGGAATCAGATATTCTGGGTTCAGCCCTCACTAGTTGTATATAGCCTTAACGAATCTCTAGGGCCTCAGTTTCCTTACCTGCAGAACGTGAATAAAAACGGCACAAGCATACTGTGATAATTGCTTGAATTAGTACATGGGAGGTGCATGGTCAGTAAATGTTAGCTGTTGTTTGGATTGTCTTGAATTTAGCTAGGATCCATTGTTTTGGGGGTTTATATATACCCTGGGAAAACATGGCTTTAGTTCACCTGTAACAAAAGAGAAAGAACACATATTATATCTTTTTTTTTTAATGTCCAAGTCTCTAGATCCTTGATTCTCCAAGTCTGGGCGGGGACCTCTGGAAAATTCCCAAGAATCAAGACCCCGAGATCCAAGCCCTTAAGGTCAAAACTATTTTCATAATAACAATAAACTGTTATGTGCCCTTTTCACTCTTGTTTTTTTGTGAGTATACAATGGAATTTTCCAGAGGCTACATGCTATGTGATGATGTCATCACTGAGTTCATGAAATGTGCGCTTGGACATTCTTGTGCTTTTTTATAGTCCTCAGTCATCGTTTCCAACACTGTAAATAGCAGTAGCCATAACCACATAAACCAATCTCTCCAGGGTACTCAGTAACTTTTAAAAAATTTGTAGAAGACCCAAAAGTTTGAGAACCTCTGCTAGATTATCTCACGTTAAAGTACCCTACTCCCTCCTCCATTTCAAAATCTATAATGTGCAAATATCACACTTGGTCCTTAATTTTGAGACTCTGCTTGGCCTTTGACCCCCAAGGTCAACCCCCTGAAGCTGCTCTGCCTGCCTTTTGTCCTCATGTGTTTCAGGTTGTCTGGGTCCGATCTGCCGGGTGACGAGTGGCTGTGGGATTTTGAGAAGCACGGTCATCGCCGTTCGGTGATTAGAAGAGTCAAGAGGTTCCTAAGCGCTCACGAACACGCCGCCTCAAGCCCCAGGAGGAGAAGCTACGGGAGGCAGGCCAGCGACAGCTCCATGTTCTTCCCCCCGAGCGACCTCAGCCCAACCAGGGATCTGCTGGATGTGCCTCCTACAAGCCCTCACCGTGCCTCGGCCCCTCGGAAGCACCCCCAGTCTCCAAAGGGGAGCCCCAAGCTGCACTCCAGCCTGGGAGAGCTGTCCACCATCCAAGAGACCAGCCTGAGTCCACAGTCCAGTGTGAGGGGCTCCCCCACCAAAATGCCGCAGGTCGCCGAGGTGTTGGTCACAGCCACCAAAGCACTAGCACCTGCGGCAGAGCACGACCGCCGTGACTCCACGGCCTCCATCCAGAGCTCCGACTTTACAGGGCTTCAGCCCAGCAGGCCTGGGCAGCAGGAGGACCCTGTGGGGTCAGTCCCGTTCTCCTTCGAGAAAGGCATGCCTCCTAGGGACCCTCGTCCCCAGACTGTTCCAGCCAAAGCTGAGAAAAACAGCCTCAAGTCTGCCTCTGAGGAGGACCCTCATGAGAAGGACAAGTCCCCCCAAAAGTGGAGGCTCCCAGACTCCAGCCACACCTCCCTGGCAGGCCTAAGTCTGGATCCCATGAACCCTGAGCCACTTCCTTTACTGGACCCAGAAACATCCTCAGAGACCAGTGGAATCACGTTTGCCGCGGATTCTCGAGTCTCTCCTGATGTGCTGTATTTAATAGAAAACCTGGACACCAAAGAAACAGATATTGTAGAGTTCAACAATGAGCAGACGGAGGAGTCTCCCAAGGGAAGGCCAGAACGTTCTAGGACCTGGTTCTAGCCTAGATTCTTACTTCCCCAAAAGTTCAAGCAGTAGTTCCAGAACATACCTGGGGGCTGGTCAATTTTTTTTGAAATGATCATACTGTGTAAGCTACTTAAAACTTTGAAGGGCATTACAATACTGACATTACGGGAAGATCAAACACATTCATGCTATCTACCACAAAGTGACTTTCATGGAAGTTACACAGACCACAGTGATGTACCTTAAACAAATAAGGAATCATACAAATTCATATACTGTTGTAAATTATAAATTCATAGATTGTTATAAATTATAAATTCATAGATTGTTAAGCTGTGAAAAAGGCTTTATAGATCACAGTCCGATCCCCTAGTTTTGCCAAAAGGGAGACGAATGATTCTCTCTTCCCTTCTTTTCCCCCCTTTCTTCTTTTCTTCAGTTATAAAGACTGGGAGATGGATCATATGATGCTTCAAAAGCCCCTTCCTAATGCTCATTTCCCTGTGTAAGGCCTTCTAACCATCTCACTCCGCTTTCTATAACTATCTTAATTTCCTAATTCTTAAGTTTCATCAGCATCAGAAAGCTCCATCTCCCTTCAATTTTCTTTTCAATTTTCAGGACTTTATTTTCCTCTCATCTGCCTTTATTTCCTCATCCTTTTGTCCTCTCTTACCCCTAGTCTTTCTCCCTCTCCAGTTGACTCTATTCCCTCCCCTGCTTTCAGGTTGTAACCTTTTCTCAGCCGACTCTGTTGCTTACTTCCTGCCATGATTTTCAAGGAGGTTTTGGCAAAGTTTCCAATGGAGCAATTAATAAGTGTCAGTAAATCCAGCCTGACTTCACCCAGCCTCGCAGGAAGGGGCGTGGGAACTTGCTGTGTCTCCACCGTGGCCATCTCCTTCCACAAGCACTCTTAGGTCCTGAACACTGGAGGAGCAATGAGGCCATGAAAGCTGCATAACCAAATGCTTCAGAAGCAAATGACAAGGTTTGAAACTGTTCCACTCAGACTCTTTAAGTAAAAATCCCCATTATGTCACAACACGGGACCAGCTACTGTGTCTGGCAGGTTGTCTGGGATGAAGTAGGGTATTGGAGCTGGGAGGTTAAGGGAGTCCAGGATCACAATGGGAGGAGACGCTGACTAACTTCCTCCAAGGAGTTCTTAGTCTTATCTGCTGGGGGCTCCCAACTTTGCCCAGAAGGCCATGTCTAAAGAATGCTGCTCTATTTCTGTCATATGATGAAGCTCGACTGCAAGCTTAAGAAACAAAATAATCCTAATTGCTACCACTTATTGAGTGTTCACAACAGCATGTAAAGTTCACAGATAATCCTACTAATCCTCACAGGAATCCCATGAATTGATATACTATTATCTCTATTTTTTTTTTTGGACCTTGGCTATGGCAGTCACATTTATTTTTTAGTTTTTTAACTTATTTATTTTTCAATTGAATGATAATTGCTTTACAAAATTTTTTTGTTTTCTGTCAAACATCAACATGAATCAGCCATAGGTTCTATTTTTTACCTATTTTAATCTACTTTTTAAAGGAGTCTTTCATTTCTTAATGTTAGTTGTTATTGTTATTCTCTTATTGAAATAATATACCTTAGACCAATGCTTATTTGCTTTCTGTTTTGTTTTGTTTTGTTTTGTTTTTTTTGACTGCATGTCATGTGGGATCTTAGTTCCTGGACCAGGGATTGACCCCCAACCCCCTGCAGTTAAAACCATGGAGTCTTAACCACTGGAACACCAGGGAAGTCCCTATCTCCATTTTAAAGATGAAAAAAACAGAGGCTTTAGAGAAATAATTTGACTAAAATTACCAAACCAGGAAATGGCAGGACTCAGATTCAAGCCCAGGTTTCTCTGACTCAGAGCTCACCTTCTGGTCCAGCATGCTTCATCCCTGTGCTACGTTGTCTGCAGGGCCCTGAATCTGCCAGGACTTTGTCCAGAATTCTGGAGGATGCCCCACGGGAGCCGGGCATAAGACTCTCCAGGCTCGGAGGCCTGTCCCGGTCCTCTCCATTGAAGTCTACCTTGACTTTTTATGTATGCACACAGGAGGGCAGTGTTCCAGCATGAAGCCTAGCCATGGTCCTCTTCATTTCTGAGGACACAAGAAAATTAACAGAACCCTCGCCTCCCTTCCCCAGCTTCTCCCAACAAGCAATGTTATATATAGCACGTTTTGACAAGACATGGCCACCCAATGGGCCACCCCAGCTGCGTGACAGCAATGACATTTACTTGAACTAACTTTTTGCGAAGGGCTAAAAGGTCATAAGAAGACTCTTGAGAGTCCCTTGGACTGCAAGGAGATCCAACCAGTCCATTCTGAAGGAGATCAGCCCTGGGATTTCTTTGGAAGGAATGATGCTAAAGCTGAAACTCCAGTACTTTGGCCACCTCATGCGAAGAGTTGACTCATTGGAAAAGACTCTGATGCTGGGAGGGGTTGGGGGCAGGAGGAGAAGGGGACGACAGAGGATGAGATGGCTGGATGGCATCACTGACTCGATGGACGTGAGTCTGAGTGAACTCCGGGAGTTTGTGATGGACAGGGAGGCCTGGCGTGCTGCGAGTCATGGGGTCGCAAAGAGTTGGACACGACTGAGTGACTGAACTGAACTGAAAAGGTCATAATATTGGAACAAATGGTATCCATTGATGGTTCTCTATATTGGTAAACAGTGTTACACCTAGGAAAAGTACCCACATTCCTGAAGCATTATCTACAGACTATGAAGTCAGACCCCAATGCAACACGGGTATAACACAGGAACCCTAACCTTTCCCACACTCTTTTCTTTAAAATACTTACTTATTTGGCTGTGTCCGGTCTTAGGTGCAGCATACGGGCTTCTCTAGTTGCAGAGCATAGGCTTCTCTCTAGTTGTGGCACGTGGGCTTAGATGCCCCATGGCACATGCAATTTTAGTTCTCCAACCACGGATGGAACCCAAGTACCTTGCTTTGAAAGACAGGTTCTTGCCACGGGACCACAAGGGATGTCCCTCTTCCAATCTCTAAATGCTATTTTCTTGGATGTTTCTATTTAAATCTTCTATTCTCTTCTCTTTGACTTTATCTATTGCTCAAATTCAAATAAGCTTCTACTTAGCTGCTTTTGAAATATAATCAATTTCTGTCCCTAAATCCAAGGTGATAAATTATACACAACTAGAATCATACATTTTGTGGAGGACTAGGAGGGTTCGTTTATTTCTGCCTCCCTCCAACCTTTATACACCTTTATCCAAAGAATTATTTAACTTCCTCAGTATTTCATCAAAATTTCCTCCTTGCACTGAAAACTGAATAATGGCTCATTCAATGAGTCCATGTGGTTGAATTCAGCTATAAATTCCAGCCAACAGTTGCCTAGACCAGATGAAGAAATTCTCTATAAACTATAAGGTGAGTTTATAGAGACAGACTGAAGTGGCAAAAACAAAATAATTTCTTCTCCTGTGCCTGATTTTATTGTCCGCCTAGCCCATTTTCACCTAAATTCTGGAAACTTCCACTTGCTGGATGAATGCTCACAACAACCAGCCGCTTAGTCATTTGGGCTTATCGTTTCCAAGAACAGGCTCAGCTCTGTTCTGCATTAAATGTAATCCGCAAGCCAGTGGTGCAATGAGGCCAAGCCCTACTTACTGCATTCTCCTTCTGTTCTCCAGAAATGACAACTCTGCCCTGGTCCTGGGGTCCACAGGTCAGTAAAGATAAAGGCCCAGGAGCTTTTTCTCTGTCATCTAAGAATTTAGGGATAACTGCCCACTCTAAAACAAAGAAGGCTGTTCTCTCCCCTCTGTAATGGTCCTATTTCTTGGGTCACGCCTCCACTCCTCCAGGCATCCACTGCAGTCCAGTTCAGCTAAACTCCGGAAAATATATTTTAAATAGAAGGGAGAAATATATAATTTATCATTAGTCTAAAGAAAAAATTCACTTAACCTTCATACACCGCTCTTTTTTAGTGTTTCCCCCTCTACCTTCCTGCTTCTCCGGAGAAACTGATTCAGTCCTCAGTATCATTCTGAGACCTTCCTATCACAAACTCTGCTCTCTGAGCATCTGCTGAGGCCAGGCAGCCATGTGGTGTGAGTGACTGAGAACCAGAGGCCCAGTGTGTGACTCCCCTCCCAGGGGCTTTGTGAACTCAGTGAGCCCCCTCCTTCTATCTCTCATATTCCCATCTGTGGAATGGGTTCTTCTCTGCCCCACCACACTGGCCATCATGAGGAATTGAGGGAGTTTATGTGAAAGGCAGGGAGCCCCAGGCAGCACTGTGTGGGTGAGGAGCCTGACTGGGAATTGATGTCTCCATGGATCCGGCACCAACTGCAGAATAAAAGACCTCAGTCATTTGCTCGTCAGGATCCCCTATTCTCCAGGATTCTAATCTCTTTCATCCAGAAAGCTTGCAGTTTCTCTTTGGGCTTCATTTTCTCCCCCCAAATGCTTCTTGATGTCCCATACATCCTCCTTTTCTCCAGTTTTTCTCATTTCTTCAATCCCCACAATAGACCAGCCTCATCACCATGGTGACAAACTCTGCCCCTAACCCATTTTATGTATCAATTCTCTCAATCAAAATGTGGAACTAGAAAATTTCCTGGCTGTCCAGTGGTTAAGACTCTGAGTTTCCACTGCAGGTGCTGTGGGTTTGATCTCTGGTTAGGGAACTAAGATCCCACAAGCCATATAGTGCAGCCAGGAAAAAAAAAAGAATTAGAACATGAAGATGTTCTAATCTAAAAAAAAAAACCAAAAATGTGGAACTAGAGAATGATCAATTGCCTTTGTCCTTTTCACTATAATTCTAGAGGATTTAACACTCTTTTTTGTTTTGCTTTCTTTGATTTTTTTATTCTCTAGTTTGGGGGAGTGGCAGTTTCTCTGTAGTTGCTTCTCATTGCAGTGGTTTCTACTGTTGCAGAGACCCGGCTGTAGAGCACACAGCTCAGTCGTTGTGGCATGCAAGCTTAGTTGTCCCTTTGCATGTGGAGTCTTCCTGAACCAGGGATCAGACCCATCCCTGCATTGGCAGACAGATTCTTAACCACTGGACCACCAGGGAGGTCCGAGGATTTAACATCTCTGGTTTGCAGTTAGAGGACCCTCTTAGGGCATCAATCTTCCTAAACCTGGCCCTGTATCAGTTAAGAGTGAATAATAACTACAACTGTAAAACAAATTTCTAAATGAGAGCAAAATTAAAATCTAATTCCCTTCCCTCTTCACAACCATCATCTACACAATCAACCTCAGTCATTTTCTGATGTGCTGTGCTGTGGTATCAGTAGGAATACCCACAGATTTTCCTCATTTTGTCTTTCAAACAATCTCAGGTAGATCGTCAATCCTTTCACATGCTTTCCATTTTTCTTGGTTCTATGAACCCTAATTTTTAGGACAGTATTTTCATGGCAATGATTGTTGAGTCAAAAGAAGCCATTCAAGAATACCAAGATTGTTCTTATATTGCAAATCTTAGAAAACCCCAGCTGTGGCAAAAAGAAAACTGAAGCAATTACCCTGGAAAACAGGGGCACAAAAAACACATTGGCCTTAATTACTCTATTAGTTCTGTGTGGAGATTTAGTTTTTGTGTTTTGTTTTGTTTCTGAATTAGTTCAGAAAATGGGCCCCAGTTATCCTTTCACCACGAGTAGATTTGGCCAGATGATTACCTAGAACCGTCTTTTCTGTTTGTTTCACTTTGTTTTTGGCTGTGTGGCATGCAGGATCTTAGTTCCCCAACTAGGGATCAAACCTGTGCCCCAGCACGGGAACCATGGAGTCCTAACCGCTGGACCACCAGGAAAGTCTCTGGAACCATTTTTGGAACATCTTGTGGTCCCTGGTGGCTCAATGGTAAAGAATCTGTCTGCAATACAGCAGACACTGGTTCAATCCCCAGATTGGGAATATCCCCTGAAGAAGGAAATGGCAACCCACTCCAATATTTTTTCCTGGGAAATCCTATGGACAGAGGAGCCTGGTGGGTTACAAAAGAGTCAGACACGACTTAGTGACTGACACACAAGTTCAAATATTTACCTAACAGAAGCAGCAAAAGGCATGTTGTATCTTGAATCCTGAAGACAGATAAGAACATTTCTAAAATAGCTTCTGAACAGAAACACTGATGTGTCCCAAGTTCTTTGTCTAGCTAATGGTTATTGACCTGAGGTGATTTTGTGCCCAGGAAATATTTGGCAATGTTTGGAGACATGTTGTGTTGTCACACTGGGGAGTGTTACTGGCATCTAGTGGGTAGAGGCCAGGGATATTGCTAAACATCCTGCAATACACGAGACAAATGGTCACAACAACCATGGAGCCCAAAACACTCAGGTTAGGAAAGTTAATTTAGGCCAATAGAAAGATGGGCTTCCCTGGTGGCTCAGTGATAAAGAACCCGCCTACCAATAGGAGACACAGGTTTGTTCTAGGAACTGGAAAGATCCTCTGGAGAAGGAAATGGCAACCCACTCCAGTATTCTTGCCTGAGAAATCCCATAGACAGAGGAGTCTGGTGGATGACAGTCCATGGGGTCACAAAAGAGTTGTACCCAACTTAGTGACTAAACAACAACAGAAAGATAAAAATGAGACAGCCACCAAGCAGATGCATGAAGAGAGATGTGCTAAAGGAAGAAATAGAACTACAAGAGAACAGATGAGCCCAGCAACAGGCTAAATTACTTTTCTGTGTATAAACTATGAATGAATGACCATTTCTCCCAGGATGCTAAACAATATGATATGTCAAATCCAGAAAAACTGGATGGAAACCCTGAGGTTCACCCTTAAAGAATTCCATGGATGGCTCTTACCAGTAAGAGTTATTTAACACCATCGCTAGTGTGACTATAATTTTCTCAGAATATATATTATATAAAGGGCGACAACAGTATATTATGCCAAATATTATTCAGGAGTTTGTGCCAATAAACTGCTAGACCATGGATTGACACCTGATCCAGCTTTGGTCTCTATATATGTCTTGCTGCTGCTGCTAAGTCACTTCAGTCGTGTCCAACTCTGTGCGACCCCATAGACGGCAGCCCACCAGGCTCCCCCATCCCTGGGATTCTCCAGGCAAGAACACTGGAGTGGGTTGCCATTTCCTTCTCCAATGCAGGAAAGTGAAAAGTGAAAGTGAAGTCGCTCAGTCGTGTCTGACTCTTAGCAACCCCATGGACTGCAGCCTACCAGGCTCCTCCACCATGGGATTTTCCAGGCAAGAGTACTGGAGTGGGCTGCCATTGCCTTCTCCGTATATATGTCTTACTTAGGATCAAACAAATAAACCACACAGATAATCTGGCACTTTATTTTTCAGTAGAGAATAGTTACAGTGGGTAGGATCAGTCTACCTCCTGCCATTGGGCCAAGCAAACTCACAGGTCTCTCTACCTTATACGTTCTCCAGCACTTCCAGGAGAATAACATCAGAGGATTAGTGAAGTTCTGAATAATGGCACCAGCTGGACGTTTATTCAAATCATTCATGAAACATTAGTGACTGCAGACTGTCAGGTATTTAGCTAAAGCTGGGAGGTAGGAGACTGGCCTTTCCATCCTCTCCCACCCATCTGTCACTCTTTTCTGCAGGTCTAGGTAAAAATCAAAATGGTCTCTGAAGTTCAGCCAGCTTACTTCTTTGTATGTCTCTTGGTTTGCTTCCTTTCCCCCAATCTTGATCCCCTTCCCAACCATTTTAATTTATTTATGTAAAGCCCTTTGTTTGCATTTGTTTTTGTTTAGTCACTAAGTCATGCCTGACTCTCTTGCGACCCTATGGACTGTAGCCCACCAGACTCCTCTGTCCATGGGATTTCCCAGGCAGAATACTGGAGTGGATTGCCATTTCCTTCTCCAGGGGATCTTCCCAAAGCCAGGAATAGAACCCGCATCTCCTACATTACCCCTGAGCCACCTGGGAGATTAGTTACCACTGAGCCATCTGGGAAGCCCTTTACATTCTTACAAAAGATACGTTACTGTTTTGTGTGCAAGGTTTCTTAACCTCTGTACGTACTTATACTATAGGCCTCATCCATCTCTTTGTTGATTTTGTTTTTTAACTTTCTCTTTTGTATTGGACTTCAGCTAATTAACAATGCTGTGATGGTTTCAGGTGAATGGCAAAGGGACTCAGCCATACATACACATGTATCCATTCTTCCCCAAATTCCCCTTCCATTCAGGCTACAAAAGAATATTGAGCAGTTTCCTGTGCTATACAGTTGGTCCTTGTTGCTTATCCATTTTAAATACAGCAGTGTGTACATGTTGATCTCAAACTTCCTAACTATCCCTTTACTTACTAAACATTTATTCCACACAATGCTTTAAGATCCTCCCAGGTTCCCTGTATAGGCTTCCCAGGTGGAACAGTGGTAAAGATTCCACCTGCTAAGGCAGGAGACGCAAGAGATGCAGGTTCAACCCCTACATCAGGAAGATCCCCTGGAGCAGGAAATGGCAACCCACTCAGTATTCTTGCCTGGAAAATCCCATGGACATCTGGCTGGCTACAGTACATGGGGTTTCAAAGAGTCGGACGCCACAAACACACACACACACACACATTCCCTGTAACATCTAATTCATTGTTTCTAACTCCCATATGGTCTAAGATGTCTTGGAACCTACTTATCTACTCCCCAGGTTGCCTCCACTCCTCTCCACAGTAAGGACCTCAGATGTGTTCCCTTATGGCCCCGTAGAAGAGTTTCTTTGAGGTGCAAGCCCATGAACAGAGTCTCTGGGTCACAGGGCCAGGATACATTTAACCTGACTACTCTCGCCAAATAGTGCTCCAGAATAGCAGCGCCAGTTGGCATCCCCCCCGCCCCCGAGCTACACAGTGTATCTCCACTACCCCTTCCCTGCCACACGCTTGGCATCACCTACATTTCTAATTTTTCCAGTCTAACAAGTGTAACATGGCACCTGCTTGCTGTTTAACCAGGGTTTACCTGCCAATTAAACATTATTGATTATTACATGACATTTTTCTGATTTATTAATGACATCAAGTATCTCATCATATGCTTGTTAATTCTTTGGAAAACTCCTCTTCTGAAAAATTGCCTTTTCAAATGCTTTACCCTTTCATCTAATGGGGATTCCATATTTTTCTTGTTGGCTCCAGAGAGTCCCTTTTATATTCTAGAATAATAGCAGACCCTTGTTAGTTTGGGACATTAAAATAATCTCTTCCAGTTTCTTGTGTGTCCAGTAAAAGTGCCCATGGTGTTGTTTGTTGAATAGATATCCTTAACTTTGATATGATCAAGTTCATTAATTTTTTTGTTTGTTTTATATTTTTGAAAGTTTTTCCACATCTGTGTCACAATACTCTCCCACCATTTTCTTCTGTCATCTTTATAATATTAGGTAGCGACCTGGTTTTATTTTTCTTCACAGGATGAGCCAATTTTTCCCCCAACACCCTCTACTAAATAACCACATATTACAAACTCCATGTATTTCTTATAAATCAGATACACTAGCATGGAACAAAATAGCATCTGAGAGAACTTAATGATAGGGTGTTATAAATAGAAAAAAAGAAGGGTGAGCCTTAATTCATAGAACTCAGGCTCCTCCCCACTAAATACAAGCTTTCTTCAAAATGCATTCTCCTCCTGTTATCTTTCAACTGGTGATCTTCCCTGTTTTGTGTGTGGAGTGTTTAAACTCTTCCTATTATACCCAGCTCTGCACAAAAACTCACTAAAATCGGCCATCTCTTTGATCAGACTGAGACTAAGCTGCACAGGTATAGCTTGATACATACGGAGCCTTTGGTAAAGAAGCAGCAACGATGGTGTCACAGGGAGAGTCTGGGGTCCTTCAACACTCAAAAGGAGTCAGGACTGAAGCCAGAGGGGTGGAGTCCATGATCAAACTATATTTAGGGCCCAGAATTAGCAGAGGAGGAGGCACTGTGCCAGGAGGCCAGTGTCACTTGCTCACTGCCTGAGATCTGTGCTGAGCCTTCAGGCTTCTGCACAGTCTCTCTCCCACAAGTCTCGACTCTCTGTAACAGGCTGTGCTCAGAGACTGCAGGTGTCAGTGCTCGCTGCCACCCGGCCCTGGCCTTAGGAATCAGCTGCCGTGCTTGAGACAGTTGCAGATGACTTCAGAATAGAACTGATCCCACCTTCTCATCATTCCTCATGAAACAATGGGCAGCATCCTTGATACTAATGATAGGCTTGCTATTCATACACATGGTCAGGGACCCTACAAACTCCAAAGCGGAAAGCACTTTTCAAGGTTAGAAAACACCTTCAAACCAAAGATTAGTCACACTCTTCCCAGTAAAACTGGAACTTGATTACTTTCACCACAAAAGATTGTGAGGATGCAGGCAAGTTCCTGAATGACCCATTCACCTCTTTTCAACCTAAGTTTGCTCCTCCTGATTCCCATTTAGAGGCTATGTGCCCCCTGCTACTCTACCAAGGAAGAATGTTCAGGTTTAGCTGTGAGAAGTGAGTCTCACAGGTACAGTGGAAATGGGGAGAATGCTGACCAGTCCTCGGAGGCAGCCATGCCTTTTCCACTGGGCTGTAACCTCCATTCGCTGTCTTATTCAATCAGTGTACCCCCGTGCTTAGAACAGTGTCTGCAACAATTCAAAAAAAGTTAGATGAATGAATGATTGAAATAAAGAAAAAACTGAATGAATGAATAAACCAAGTTAGTTCTAGAGCTAAAGTTAGGAAACTTGAAAATCTCAATCAAAGGTGACCACGACCTTAGCTGTGTGAAGTCAGTCAAGTTACTGGAACCTCAGAACTTCACCTTGCTCAGCTGTGAAATAAGTGCTTAGAGTAAATGATTTAAGGTCTCTCTCAAAGGCTTGTTTCAATTGCAGTTCTGGAGATTCTATACACGGGGACGAAGGAAGAGACAGTGATGATGAATATTGAGAAAACTGACCCAAATGGCAGAAAGAAAACAAAAAGAGAAGGGGGGCAGTGGCGGGGGTGGGGGGATTAACATCTACTGGGTGCTTGGGGTGTGCCTGGTGTTTCACATACGTCATTTAAATCAACCTTCCCCAGGTACTATCACCTGTTATGTTGGGAGAAGTAGAAAAGTTAAATAACTTGTCAAGGGGTTCACAACAGTTAAAATTTCAATCTAGGGTTTCAACCCAGGTCTCTTAGGCTCGTTGCTGATTCTGCTACTCTATGTACGTGCTGTATGTGCTTAGTTGCTCAGTAGTGTCCCACTCTTTTGCGACCCCATGGGTTGTAGCCCACCAGCCTCCTCCTTGCTCTGGGGATTCTCCAGGCAAGAATGTTGAAGTGTGTTGCCATGCCCTCCTACAGGGAATCTTCCCAACCTGGGAATCGAACCCTGGTCTCCTGCATTGCAGGCAGATTCTTTATCATTTGAGCCACCACCCTATACTGCATACAAAAAAAAAACAAAACAAAACAATGAAATAGGTTAGGATAGAAATGTCTGTATGCAGATGAGCAATCAATTGCCATAACCACTGGAGCAGCTCCACGATAGCTCCAGAATTTGGTGGGGAACCTTGGGAGCCACCTTTTCAGAACACCTATTATGCATCAAATGCTATGGCTGAAATGCTGTTACACATATTATCATGCGTAGTTCTTTTAATGAACTGTGAGGTATCACTATATTCATCTTACAGATAAGGAAATGGAGGGAAGTGAGATAGTGTACTCATGTCATAGAGCTAATAACGGGCAGAGGAGGGACGCAAAATCAGTTTTGCACACAATCTATGAGGAAATGCATTGTGTCTGTGAAGAACAGCCCAACCCCAGAGCCTATGTCTCTGTAAACACCTTCCCTGCAGTTAAACCTGTTCTGCTCATGATCCCTGTCTTCTCTAAAACAAACTTCAACTCTTGGCTGTAACCTAGGATGGTACTTTGCCACTAGTCAAAGCTTGAAACAAGTGTATGGATTCAGCACAAGACCACTCATTCCTTCTCTGCACACATATGAAGTGTGTAGGTGTATCTTTCCAAATGCTGGAATCGCATTGAATGTATTCATCTAAGTGAGCTCGGCAAAGGAAAGAGAAGCCCTGTGCACTTAGAGGACGATCTTGTGGTTTCTGGGAAGGACAGGTTGGGGGAAGTTTCGGTTAGGAGTTTGGGGATGGATATGTGAACACTGCTATATTTAAAATGGAACTCTGCTCAATGTTATGTGGCAGCCTGGATGGGAGGGGAGTTTGAGGGAGAAGAGATACATGTACATGTATGGCTGAGTCCCTTTGCTGTTCACCCTAAACTATCACAACACTGTTAATCAGCTAAACTCCAATACAGAACAAAAAGAGCTTTTTTAAAAAAGGAGAGAGAAGCATTGCGTATGTACATAAAAGAAAGGTCCCCTCCCCCTCACTTCCACCCTCCCTACAGGGAACACAGACCCCCGCGTGACTAGGAGATGCCAGATGCAAAGCCCACTCAATTAGTCCCAATTCCAATGTGCTGAGAGTGATTCTGGTGCTTAAAGACACAGCACTAGAATTTCCCAAACAACTTGGTTCCTAAACACTAGCCAACCATTTCATCTGCTGTTCAAATGAAAGACTTCCAACAATTTTTAACATCCAGACCATATGGACTTCCTGAAAAAGGTAATTAATAATATGCCTGACAGGGAACCTCCCTAAGAGATTTGCAGTAGCAGTTTTCACTCTACCAGTGTTCTCACTCTGTGCTGACTTTAGGGCCTAAACTCGGTATAAGGTCATTGTGACTTGTTCATCACCCAAAGGTTTATACTGGAGCATCCCAGAACCATTTCCATGAAGAGAAAGTGCAACAGTAGAAGCACTTAAAAACAATTTTATTGAATCTGATTTTGTCCCTTTTTTTTACATTAAGTGGAACGTGTGTGTGTGCATGTGCATTCATCCCTCAGTCGTGTCCACTCTTTGTGCCTGCATGGACTGTAGCCTGACAGGTTCCTCTGTCCATAGGATTCACCAGGCAAGAATAATGAAGTGAGTAGCCATTCCCTTCTCCAGAGGCTCTTCCCAACTCAGGGATAGAACCCTGGTCTCCTGCATTACAGGCAGATTCTTCACCATCTGAGCCACCAGGGAAGCCCCTTAATTGAAAAATGTTAACTAATAAGTTCCTTTACTTAGCAGTCTAAGACAAAGTTAGACACACAACTTTAGTCTGCAGTGGGAAAGTGGTGGTTGGTGGTCTGAATCTGATTTTCTCATATCTTGCTTAGCCAGGATTATTCAGTTTTACAGTCCTACTGTGCCCTCTGCTAGACCTGCTTCAATCAGGTGTTGCCTGTTTGGCCCCGGTGGGTATCAGGAGTTCAGATTCTTTTACTTAAGCATCACCAGCTCCAGGGAGACCTCAACCACTATGAGTTCCCAAACTGTGCAAAGAGGGAAAGAATAAGAAGATGTAAAGCTAATGATCTCAGAGCACGTTTCTACTTACTGCTGGAGACTCCAGCAGCCCTATGTTGCCAATTCATTTCTTTTCTGACCTGCATCTCTGGTTGAACTGTACAGTCTCCATTTTCTCCTGGGCTCAACAACAGTGCAGATCATTCGAGACACGGAGACTCGTGACATTAACTTTGACAGGTCCCGCTGGCAGCAGGCCGTGCAGGGCTGTCACATCCCAGATGACACAAGAACAGCATGTCATTTCTGTGTCATTCCCACCAGAGAAACCCGAGCCTCTCCACTTGGGTTCACCTCGCGACAGCTGCTGGTCACAGTCCCTGGCAGGCTGCCTGCCTGCCTATGGAGGGAGGCAGCCCAGAGCCCTCCCGCTATTTCCAGCCATTGGCCTCCAGACCCATCGGTCAGTCTGAGGTCAGTGCTCTTTGTCACCTTGCACTGGAGCACTGAATAACAGGGGCAGCTCCACACAGAGGGAAGATAAGGGAGGTGTAAATTTTAAAAGCCGACTTCACTCTCTTAAGGGAAAGGGCAAGTCAGTAAGTGGGGGAAGAAGAAACAGCTAAGCCATAGTTGGTAAATCCTATTGGAGTGGCGGCAAGTGATGGCTGGGAAGAAGATCAAACCCACTCATTACCTAGGAAATAAAACCCCTAAAAGCTTGGAGGGACAAGAAACTGGTGAAAGACCGGAAGTCAGGAGAAGCACCGAACACAAGAGAGCCGAACACTCCTGTGTGTAGTGCTTTCCCAGAAGGGTACTTTCCTCAGAAAATCCTTCTCAGGGGTACTCAGAGAGCCTGTGAGAAGGGCCCTGGGAGTTTGAGAACAAAGAGTAGGAAGCCCAACATCAGATTAGAAGTTGACTTCTAGGGGCTTCCCTGGTGGCTCAGTGATAAAGAATCCACCTGCCAATGCAGGAGACATGGATTCGATGCCTGGCCTGGGAAGATTCCACATGCCACAGAGCAACGAAGCCCGTGCACTACACCGGCTGAGCCTGTGCTCTAGAGCCAGGGAGCAGCGGTTACCGAGCCCATGTGCCCTGGAGCCCGTGTGCCGCAAAGAAGCCACCACAGGGAGAAGCCCGTGCACCACTCCTAGAGAGTAACTCTCACTCCCCACAGCTAGAGAAAAGCCCGCACAGCAGCAAAGACCAGGCACAGCCCAAATAAAGAAATACAATGTTAAAAACAGAAATGAACTCTCCCACTGTCCCATCACTTCCAGAAGGCCTCTCCCCACAGCCACCAGGACTACCCCATCCATTACCCAAGGCCACCACCCACACACAGCTTTTGCAAACTCCACCCTGTCGTTACCCCATCAGACGTGTAGTACAGTTCTAACACAAACACAGCTCCTGAGATCCAGAGCTGTCCAGAGTTGGTAGTGACATCTAGAACTTTAAAGCTGCTGACACACACAATCCCATGCCGCAGGGCCTCTGGAATAAAAAAGATCTGACATGGATCATGTGGGCATCACAGCCACCGTGCATCCATGGCCTGGTGCTGGCTGAGTACCAGGCTCACACTTCTCTGATGTAGTTTTCAGCAGACAGGGTACACTTCTGTTGGTCAGTGGTAAAATGTTATGTAAGGCAAATCCATAGTCTTTTGTGGTCCACACGATACCAAGGACACAGAAAACAGAGCAAGAACTTGCTTTTACTTTATGTTCTACCCATAAAACCAAATTTCAAACGTGGTCTAATCAACCCGCATTAAGAAGAGAACATTAAGGGCAAAAAGGTTAGCTTTTGGACTCAGTTTACATGGGTTCAAGTCCCACATCCATCACTGCTTGTGAAGTTACTTAACCATTTTGTGACTTGCTTTCCTCACAGATAAAATAGGGATAATAGTAATACTATTATTGTGAGTATTAAATGAGTTAGTACCTACAAAAGTCATAGTACATTACCTGTCACATAGTAAGCACTTAATGAATGTTTGCTCTCATTATTATATCATCATGTTATTAAATAGTATTGTGATTAAAAGCCAAGGCACCCAATTCTATTCAGGCTCAGACACTTAGTAGCTGCACAACCTGGTCAAGTTACCTGATGTGTCTTAGCCTCAATTTCATCAACTGTGAAATGACATTAATGCCAGTACCTTCTTCACTGGGTTATTTTAACAATTAAACGAAATAGTGGATTTAAAGCAATTAATGTAGGGTCTGTGCAAGGTTATGGCCCAGTACTTGTGAACTATTTTTATTATTATTTAATGAAATAGGCTTGACTTCATAACAAAAGTAAGATTTGAGAGTGTTTCAACTTCTTTGGTGGTTCAGTGTTTAAGACTCCATGCTTCCAATGCAGAGGCCACAGGTTCAATCCCTGGTCAGGGAACTAAGATCCTTCACATACCTTGAAGCAAGGCTAAAAAAAAATTTTAAATAAATGAAAGATATGAGAATGTTTAATGTTTCTCCCCTGAAGTATAAAACTGACTCCTTCGCAGAGTCAAAGATCTAGGTACATGATTTCTTAAATTCCCTGCTTTAAGCCCATCTGATAAAACAGCATTTAGCAAACTCCACTTGGAAAGTCCAAGACCAAAGAGAGGCCTCGGCCTGCCTCCAGATGGCAGCATTTGACACGTTGAGCTTGGGAAAGCCCCTGATCATGTCTCCAGTTCATCCCTCTAAAGCCGAGGGTCACAGTGATGTTGAATCCTGCCGGAGGATCCGAGATGCACTTGAAATTGCCTCCAGCGGAGAAGGTTTGGGACATAATCAGGACTGTGGTTTCAGGGCTCCAGTCTCTTCAAACTATCTGTGTGTGTGTTGGGATGCTCAGTCATGCCCTTCGACTCTTTGTGATCCCATGGCCTGTAGCTCACCCCCACCGGGCTACTCTGTTTATGGAATTCTCCAGGCTAGAATCCTGGAGCAGATAGCCATTTCCTTCTCCACTGGATTTTCCTCACCCAGGGATCAAATCCGAGTCTCTAGTATCCCCTGCGTTGGCAGGTGTATTCTTTACCACTAGTGCCACCTGGGAAGCCTTTAAACTACTTGAGTCACCTCAAATCAGCGTGTGTTTTTGGAAGGCCCAATTCATGCAAAAATAAGGGAAACAACAACAACAGCAATACCTATCCCAAGCACAATCCCCTGGCACCACGACCTGAGGACACCCCTCTAAGCTTTAGGCTGCCCTGCCTGGAGGGCATTGCTGGCCCTGTCAGTCCCAGCCCCCGGGATGGATTTGAACACGAGAAACCTTAGAAGGCAGTAATCCAGGGAAGCAAAGTTTGCTAGGGGCAAAGGTCCCTGAGTCTAATGTGATAAGAAGGAAAATAAAAGAAGGAAGCACAGGGCAGGATGAGAGGTAAGGGGGAAAGGCAGAAATGTGAAGGGGTGCTCCACACAGCCTCCCAGGGCCCGCTCAGTACCCCCAGTGCCTGGCTGGCCTGGCTCTCCTTCCATTCTGGGCAGAGGCCCGCTTGTTGTTGGTGTTCAGTCACTGAGTTCTATCCCACTCTGTGAACCCCATGAACTGCAGCATGCCAGGCTCCTCTGTCCTTCACTACCTCCCAGAGTTTGCTCAAATTCATGCCCATTGAGTCGGCCATTCTATCTAACCATCTTATCCTCTGCCACCCCTTTCTCCTTTTGCCTTCAATCTTTCCAGGCATCACACCCTCGGTAATCCAAGGGCTAACATGTAATCCACTCATACATACTCATTTCTTAAACTTCTATTAACATTTAAAATCTCTTCCAAATAGGTTGTCTACCAAAGAGAATAACCAAGAAATTGGTATCTAAGAGTCTTATGAGCAGGGAAAATGCAAGAAAGATGATTGTGTATCTGAGATCAAGGAGGTAATGAATGAGCCCCTTCCCCTCCCGGGCAGCTGGTGTCTGGGGGTGTTAGTCACGGGGAGGAGGCAGGTCAGGATGGGGACAGAGAGGCAAGGCTATAGCACTAGCAGCCTAGGGCCCCAGTTGGAGAAGAGCTGGGGCTTCAGCCTCATCATGCCTCTGGGCCCCCAAGATCCAGCTGCTTCTGCCTTTTGGAATTACTGGGACATTATGGGATGGAGAGTCTCTTCACCTGCAGGACACCAAGGAACAGTCGTCAGAGGTTGCTGATGGTGCCCCAGCTCCAGGTGAGAGTAAATGCATTCATAGTGCATTTCTGTGCTGTTAATCTGCCTGATCCCAGAACCTCAGGGTGGAAAGAGAACTTCGGGGTTGCCTCGTGCAGTGCCTTACCTTTGATAGAATCCTCCTTATAACACTCCTGCCAAGATTCATCTGGCCGAATCCCTCGAGTGAAGGACAATTCACCTCCACCTGGTGACCCGCTGTGCACTGAAACACCACACTCAGGAGACGGCCTTCTCCAGCCTGGGGGCAAAGCTGCCTTCTGGCAGCCAGAGCCCACTGGTTCTCAGTCTACCCCTGGATCCACAGCTAATGAGTCCATCTTTCTCCACACTCAGGACCAGCGTCAGACATTTGAAGAACGCCATTATGCTGCATCTATTTAAGGTCCCAGGGTTTCCCTGGTTGCTCAACTGGTAAAGAATCCAACTGCAATGCAGGGGACCCAGGTTCAATTCCTAAGTTGGGAAGATCCCTTGGAGAAGGGATAAGCTACCCACTCACTCCAGTATTCTTGGGCTTCCCTGATGGCTCAGTCAGTGAAGAATCCGCCTGCAATGTGGGAAACCTGGATTCAATCCCTGGGTTGGGAAGATCCCCTGGAGGAGGGCATGGCAACCCACTGCAGTATTCTTGCCTGGAGAATCCTCATGGACAGAGGAGCCTGGCAGGTTATAGTCCATGGGGTTGCAAAGTCAGACACAACTGAGCGACTAAGCACAAGCACAATATAAGGTCCCAGTGCACACTTGCCCACATCTTTTCTTGAGACCAAATCTTGCCAAGTGAAAGTGAAAGTTGTTCAGTCATGTCCCACTCTTTGCGACCCCATGAACTATACAGTTCATAGAATTCTCTAGACCAGAATAATGGAGTGGGTAGCCTTTCCCTTCGCCAGGGGGTATTCCCAACCCAGAGATCAAACCTAGGTCTCCCACACTGCAGGCGGATTCTTTACCAGCTGAGTCACAAGGGAAGTCCAAGAATACTGGGGAGGGGACCTATCCCTTCTCCAGCGGATCCTCCTGACCCAGGAACCAAACTGGGGTCTCATGCATTGCAGGCAGATTCTTTACCAACTGAGCTATCAGGGAAGCCCAGTCTTGCCAAACCAAGACCCAAACTGTTGTTTACATCTCATGGCCTTGAGCCCCTTTACAACCTGCTCTCTCTCTACTCAAGATGTGTCAGTTTCACACTGGCTCTACTCAAACATGTACCCAGAAGCTAGCACAACACTCCTCATTTTTGTGTGCTTTGCTTTTCACCAGTGCACAGCAGAGCAGCATTGCCAGTTTCCTTGTTAAGAGTCACTCGGTTTCTCTTCACATAAACCCCTGATGGGGGGATTGTGCCCCTTCTGTTCACTGCGGTACCTGCTTCCCACCCCAGAGATAAGTTCACTGTCCGGCACTGGGTGGACACTCAGGATGTGCTTGTTTAGTAAATGAATGACACTTTGAGAATACAGGCTCATTCTCTGTTTTGTTTTTGTTGTAGTAATATTAATAGTTGTTGCTTCTTGTTAATTGTCAGGAGGAACAGTTTTATTTTGGGTTTATTAAACCCCATCCAAGCAGGCATATCAAGGAGACACTGGATACACAGACAAGTATGGAGCTTAGAGGAGAGGTGAGGCCTGGAGACAGATTGGACAGAAAATGAAGCTGCATCACTGCATGAAGTTGCCTAGGAATTCGACTAATCCAGGATTCTATGCTCTTTCTATGTGGCTTTCCAGAGCCAGTGACCATTAAAACAGAGAATACGGGCCTGTCCTCTGTGCCCTGCACTCAACCCAAGCAGTAGAAACCTCAGGCCTGCTCACCTGCCCCTCCTCCATCCCCACCATCCCTGGGAGGTCCCTGTTCAGTACTGAACGGGGAACATCATCCCTGCTTGTCCATGGGAACTCCAGAGGA
This sequence comes from Bos mutus, assembly GCF_027580195.1. NCBI lineage: Eukaryota > Metazoa > Chordata > Mammalia > Artiodactyla > Bovidae > Bos > Bos mutus. The sequence continues at coordinate 28,541,994 of NC_091621.1, read as the reverse complement.
AAGATCTGAATCGCAAGTGCATTCCTGGGAGTGACGTGGTCAGCTACCACTATTGCTAGAGAGTCAGTCACTTCCAACCTAAAGCTAGTTTCTCTCCCAGAACATGGCTGGTATCTTAGAGATCAGCAAGTGAGCAAGGGGCATCCATGTGCTTCCTCTCACATCTACCCACCAAGAACAGGCACACAACATTGGAATCCTGGTGTCCCAAGAAAGACCAGATCCCCATGGAGGACTCCAGAGCCAGGAGTGCCCTCTGGTGGTCATAATAAGGCCGACGATCATGAGAATAACACAATGAGCTAGTTAGTCAATCATTGCCTGGAGAAGCACATGGACAGAGGAGCCTGGCAGGCTACAGCCAATGGGCCAAAAAGAGTCAGACACGACTAAAGTGACTTAGCACGCACACACACAGGATAACTAACACTTATCAGGAGCATTTACTCTGAGCTGGTCACGTATGCATGTGAGAGTTGGACTGTGAAGAAAGCTGAACGCCGAAGAATTGATGCTTTTGAACTGTGGTGCTGGAGAACACTCTTGAGAGTCCCTTGGACTGCAGGGAGGTCCAACCAGTCCATCCTAAAGGTGATCAGTCCTGGGTGTTCATTGGAAGAACTGATGCTGAGGCTGAAACTGCAATACTTTGGCCACCTCATGCGAAGAGTTGACTCATTGGAAAAGATTCTGATGCTGGGAAGGATTGGGGGCAGGAGGAGAGGGGACGACAGAGGATGAGATGGTTGGATGGCATGACCGACTCGATAGACATGAGTTTGGGTGAACTCTGGGAGTTGGTGATGGACAGGGAGGCCTGGTGTGCTGCAATTCATGGGGTCGCAAAGAGTCGGACACAACTGAGCGACTGAACTGAACTGAGACTTGTAATAAAAATTTTATCCAGATTAACCCATTCACTGCTCATCCTAGCTTTATAAAGTACTACTGTTTTACTATTTTCCCCATTTTTAAAAATGAGAAAATGATCAAAGCAATCAGATGATTTACTCAAAGTCATAAAGTGCAGAGAAGATTGACTTGTCTCGTCTTGGTCATCTATCCCCTTCTAACTCCTAAAGAAAGACATAAGGCATCCTAGAAAGAAAGGGGGAATTTAAATATATATGTTTTTCATTTAAAAAGTAAACATATTACATATTTTGGAAAAAATAGAAAAATAAATTGCCCATTATAAAAACCATGTCAGCTTTTAAAATGCTTCCTTTCTTTTTTCTCCTTTCCATCTTTTTTTTCTCAATTATAAGCAAGGTATAATATAAATTCTTCACTGAAGGATATTCTTTAAGATTTTTTTTCCTCCAAGAATTTTTGGTTCTTAGATGTGATTTTCACATTTTTTATTCAAAGCAATAGGGATAAGTTCCTTGTACATCCAGCAAAGATTCTGACCTAGAGCTCCCAGATAGGAGCTCTGTAATATCCCAGCCTGCCCTGGGGTGCTACCCAGAGAGCCAGGGTTGCTATGGAGACTGAGTGTAGCATGAAACCTCAGGATAAGTCATAATGTCAACCATCTGTGTGCACTGCCCTCAGAGCAGGTGTCCCAAAGGGAACTCTGGGGACTCACTTCTGTAGCTGGCTCACTTCTGTCAGCACAGAGGCTCTGAGCATGGAGAGCAATAGGGCAGCCATCCAGAGGACCTAGGATTCTTGGGAAGTTTTCCTCTGGCCGCCATAGGGACATGGCTCTGTGGCAGCCCTCTCCATGAATTTGTTTCACTTTTCTGCACTGTTTTCTGAAAAGCACCTTCCCCTCACCAGAAGCCTCTGTGCCTCCATCTGGCAACAAAGAGATGCTCCCTACAAATGTAGTCCCTGTGGGCCTCCTTGCCTCAGACTCCCAACTCTGTCACTTACTAGCTGTGTGAACTGGGTGCTATTTTAACCTCTCAGAACAGTTTCCTCATGTGGAAAATGAAGAGGGTAATTGTTCATATTCACAGAGTTGCCAAGAGAAGTGAATAGACATTTAGCTGAGTACCGAGTACACAGAAAGAGCTCAGTATATGGTGGCTGTTGTTCTAGAAACCTTCTGCAGACAGCTAGTGAAGGGGGGCAAAGAGCAGCTGTCTGCAGTGGGTAGCTGGAGACCACATGTAAGTATGTGTCATTCATCTGGAATGTCCAAATTCCTGATTCTGTTAGTTGTATGCAAGTGCCAGAGGAGCGGAGACACTGCCTGAGTCCTCTCCTGATCCCTCTCTCCTCCCACCTCTTTCCTGGGCCATTTCCCAAGAATACAGAAGGACCATACCAGGGGTAATACTCAGATTATGTAAAGACCTAGACTGAAGCAATATAGTGCCAGCCAAGGGCTTCCCAGGTGGCACAGAGGTAAAAAAATTCACCTGCCAATGCAGGAGACGAAGGAGACTCCAGTTTGATCCCTGGGTCAGGAAGATCCCTGAAGGTGGAAATGGAAACCCACTCCAGTATTCTTGCCTGGAGAATCCCATGGACAGAGGAAACTGGCAGGCTACAGTCCTTGGGGTCACAAAGAGTCAGACACAAATGAGCAACTGAGCACAAGGAGCTGAAACGGAGTCTTTGGAGCTTCCTATTGCACCAGGTGTTACCACCTTGCTTCCTGGATTGTGGGGAGGTGAGGGAGGGGTCCTAGGAGAGGCACCTGGGAAGCTGGACCAATGGAGAGAATACTCAGCAGACCCTGGGCAAGGGTTCCTTACCAACTGATATGGAAATAATCAGTTTACATTTTAACAACCAATATGGCCAAACTATCATGTACCAACTGATTTATCCCCAGGTGAAACCCCTAAAGAACATAGAGACCACAGACTATGTTAAGCCCATCTGGGGCCCATGCCCTGTTGCAGAGTGAGTTGGGGAGAAGAACCTCATTGCCCAAGAGACTACTCAAGTGCTAAAACTCCCCAATCCATGTCATGCCTTGCTGATGCAGTAGGAAGAAGGGACCCAGAAGTTGGATGATCCTAAGTCAAACACCATTGCAAATTTCTGCAGTGGGTTACCAGTGCTGACAACCCCAGAGACTGAGCCTATAGGAAGAACATACCAAACCTAAAACTGCAGCCCAACACCAGCCACTTAGGCCCATTCAGTCTTTCATTCCACTAATACTCGTTAAGTCTACATTAAGTGCCAGATGCTATCCTGTGGGCTGGGACTACAACAGTGAGCAAGACCCACAGCATATCTGTACTCATGGAGCCAGACACAAAATTATAACACAGGGTAATACAATGGGGAAAAGAGAGGGTGCTAAGGGAGCAAAGGAGTGCACCTAACCCAGAAGTCTCGCTTCAGGAAGTAATGTCTAAGCCAAGACCTGAGGATGATATGGGAGCTAGCCAGAAGAAGAAGTTGGGGAAGCATGGAAGAGCATGTGCAAAGACCAGAGGTTGGCTGAACCATCAGTAGAAGAAAACAGATGAACTGAACTTGAATATAATCATGTTGTTGTGTCAAGTTTGGGATGTAATTAATTCTAACAAGTGGTCCTAGCTTCTTGCTTAACCAGAGAATGGCTTGGAAAGACTTGTGTGTGTGTACTTCTGCTTAGTCACTAAGTCATGTCTGATTCTTTGCAATTTCATGGACTGTAGCCCGTCAGGTTTCTCTGTCCATGGGATTCTCCAGGCAAGAATACTGGAGTGGGTAGCTCTTCTTCCCGACCCAGGGATCAAACTCTGGTTTCCTGCATTGCAGGTGGATTTTTTACCATCTGAGCTACCAGGGAAGCCCTTGGAAAGACTACTGCTGCTACTGCTAAGTCACTTTAGTGGTGTCCAACTCTGTGTGACCCCATAGATGGCAGCCCACCAGGCTCCCCTGTCCCTGGGATTCTCCAGGCAAGAACACTGGAGTGGGTTGCCATTTCCTTCTCCAATGCATGAAAGTGAAAAGTGAAAGGGAAGTCACTCAGTCGTCTCCGACTCTTAGCGACCCCATGGACTGCAGCCCACCAGGCTCCTCTGCCCATGGGATTTTCCAGGCAAGAGTACTGGAGTGGGGTGCCATTGCCTTCTCTGTTGGAAAGACTATATGCCTATAAATCAAAATGTCCAAGTCAAAGGTGCAGGTTGGTAGGGACACCAAGTTAAGGGGTAGTGTCACAAGGGGCTAAGTCCTGAACTGTGGATCACATGAACTCAGGCTCAAGTCTTAACTCTACTCCTGACCTTGGCTAAGTTAATTCACCCTCTCTAGGCAGTAATTCTCTCATTCAAAAATGCAGAATAACATTGGTATCTACTCTGTAGCCTAGTAGTAGGTAGTGTTCAAACGAAATAGTATATGAAGTTTTCAGCATGATGAATGGTATGGAGTTGATTCTCATTATTAAAAATACTTCTGTGGAATCCACTCCTAACTTAAACATTATTTTGTGCCCAATAATCCCAAGTGTTTTTTAGAAGTCCAACTTAATCCAAACATCATAGCTAATAGTTATTGAGAATTTACATAGACCTGCCCAGACCTACACTCCTTACATGGGTTACTTTAATTAATCCTCATGAAAACCCAATAATGGAGGTGCTACTGTTTTCCAGGTTTCACAAACTGGGAAACCAAAGCAGAGAAGCTTAGTAACTTGCCTCAAATCATTGAAAGATGAAAAAATCCAGAACACTGACAATACCAAATGCTGGCAAGGATGTGGAGAAACAGGGACTCTCACTCATGGCTAGTGGGAATGCAAAATGTTATTGCCACTTTAGAAGACAGTTTGGTAGTTTTTGACAAAACTAAGCATTTTCTTCCCATATGGTCCAGCAATCATGTTCCTTGGCATTTACTCAAACCGATATCCACACAAAAACCTGCACACAGATATTTACACATAATTGCCAAACTTGGAAATAACCAGGGTATCCCTCAGTAGGTGAATTTGTAAATTGTGATATATCCAGACAATAGACTATTAGTTAGTGCTAAAGAGAAATGAGTTATCAAGCCATGAAAAGGCACGGAGGAAACTTAAAAGCATATTACTAAGTGAAAGAAGACAATCTGAAAAAACGACACACTGCATGATTGTGTGACATAAATTATATGACATAAGCAGCAAAACTATGGAGACAGTAAACAGGTCAGTGGTTGCCTATTACAAGAGAGGGAGAGATGAACAGGCAGAACGCAGGATTGTGGGGGGCAGTGAAACTATATTCTGTAGGATACCACAACCGGGAATACACAGGGAATACATTTGTCCAAACCCAAAGAATGAACCCAGCACCAAAAGTGAACCCCAGTTAGACAATGGACTTTAAGAGAGAATGATGTGTGAATGTGGGTTCATTGGTTGTAACAGATGTACACTGTGGTGTGAGATAGCCATAGTGTGGGAGGCAGGAGTGGGTGAGTACAGGGCTACACAGGAACTCTCTGTACTTATTGCTCAGTTTTGCTGTTAATGTAAAACTACTCTTAAAGCCCTCTTAAAAAGTGAAAGTGTGCCAGTACCATACTGTCTTGATGACTGTGGTTTTGTAGTAGAGCCTGAAGTCAGGTAGGTTGATTCCTCCAGTTCCATTCTTCTTTCTCAAGATAGCTTTGGCTATTCGAGGTTTTTTGTATTTTTATACAAATTGTGAAATTATTTGTTCTAGCTCTGTGAAGAATACTGTTGGTAGCTTGATAGGGATTGCATTGAATCTATAAATTGCTTTGGGTAGTATACTCATTTTCACTATATTGATTCTTCCAATCCATGAACATGGTATATTTCTCCTTCTATTAGTGTCCTCTTTGATTTCTTTCACCAGTGTTTTATAGTTTTCTATATATAGGTCTTTAGTTTCTTTAGGTAGATATATTCCTAAGTATTTTATTCTTTTCATTGCAATGGTGAATGGAATTGTTTCCTTAATTTCTCTTCTGTTTTCTCATTATTAGTGTATAGGAATGCAAGGGATTTCTGTGTGTTGATTTTATATCCTGCAACTTTACTATAATCATTGATTAGTTCTAGTAATTTTCTGGTGGAGTCTTTAGGATTTTCTATGTAGAGGATCATGTCATCTGCAAACAGTGAGAGTTTTACTTCTCCTTTTCCAATTTGGATTCCTTTTATTTCTTTTTCTGCTCTGATTGCTGTGGCCAAAACTTCCAAAACTATGTTGAATAGTAATGGTGAAAGTGGGCACCCTTGTCTTGTTCCTGACTTTAGAGGAAATGCTTTCCATTTTTCACCATTGAGGATAATGTCTGCTGTGGGTTTGTCATATATAGCTTTTATTATGTTGAGGTTATGTTCCTTCTATTCCTGCTTTCTGGAGAGTTTTTATCATAAATGGATGTTAAATTTTGTCAAAGGCTTTCTCTGCATCTATTGAGATAATCATATGGTTTTTATTTTTCAATTGGTTTTTCAATTTTTCAATTATTTTTCAATAATTTTTCAATTATTTTTAATGTGGTGTATTACATTGATTGATTTGCAGATATTGAAGAATCCTTGCATCCCTGGGATAAAGCCCACTTGGTCATGGCGTATGATCTTTTTAACGTGTTGTTGGATTCTGATTGCTAGAATTTTGTTAAGGATTTTTGCATCTATGTTCATCAGTGATATTGGCCTGTAGTTTTCTTTTTTTGTGGGATCTTTGTCAGGTTTTGGTATTAGGGTGATGGTGGCCTCATAGAATGAGTTTGGAAGTTTACCTTCCTCTGCAATTTTCTGGAAGAGTTTGAGTAGGATAGGTGTTAGCTCTTCTCTAAATTTTTGGTAGAATTCAGCTGTGAAGCCGTCTGGACCTGGGCTTTTGTTTGCTGGAAGATTTTTGATTACAGTTTCAATTTCCGTGCTTGTGATGGGTCTGTTAAGATTTTCTATTTCTTCCTGGTTCAGTTTTGGAAAGTTGTACTTTTCTAAGAATTTGTCCGTTTCTTCCACGTTGTCCATTTTATTGGCATATAATTGCTGATAGTAGTCTCTTATGATCCTTTGTATTTCTGTGTTGTCTGTTGTGATCTCTCCATTTTCATTTCTAATTTTATTGATTTGATTTTTCTCCCTTTGTTTCTTGATGAGTCTGGCTAATGGTTTGTCAATTTTATTTATCCTTTCAAAGAACCAGCTTTTGGCTTTGTTGATTTTTGCTATGGTCTCTTTTGTTTCTTTTGCATTTATTTCTGCCCTAATTTTTAAGATTTCTTTCCTTCTACTAACCCTGGGGTTCTTCATTTCTTCCTTTTCTAGTTGCTTTAGGTGTAGAGTTAGGTTATTTATTTGACTTTTTTCTTGTTTCCTGAGGTATGCCTGTATTGCTATGAACTTTCCCCTTAGGACAGCTTTTACAGTGTCCCACAGGTTTTGGGTTGTTGTGTTTTCATTTTCATTCATTTCTATGAAAATTTTGATTTCTTCTGTGATTTGTTGGTTATTCAGCAGCGTGTTGTTCAGCCTCCGTATGTTGGAATTTTTAATAGTTTTTCTCTTGTAATTGAGATCTAATCTTATTGCATTGTGGTCAGAAAAGATGCTTGGAATGATTTCAATTTTTTTGAATTTACCAAGGCTAGACTTATGGCCCAGGATGTGATCTATCCTGGAGAAGGTTCCATGTGCACTTGAGAAAAAGGTGAAATTCATTGTTTTGGGATGAAATGTCCTATAGATATAGGTCTAACTGGTCTATTGTATCGTTTAAAGTTTGTGTTTCCTTGTTAATTTTCTGTTTAGTTGATCTATCCATAGGTGTGAGTGGGGTATTAAAGTGTCCCACTATTATTGTGTTATTGTTAATTTCTCCTTTCATACTTGTTAGCATTTGCCTTACATATTGCGGTGCTCCCATGTTGGGTGCATATATATTTATAATTGTTATATCTTCTTCTTGGATTGATCCTTTGATCATTATGTAGAGACCATCTTTGTCTCTTCTCACAGCCTTTGTTTTAAAGTCTATTTTGTCTGATATGAGTATTGCTACTCCTGCTTTCTTTTGGTCCCTATTTGCATGGAAAATCTTTTTCCAGCCCTTCACTTTCAGTCTGTATGTGTCCCCTGTTTTGAGGTGGGGCTCTTGTAGATAGCATATGTAGGGGTCTTGTTTTTGTATCCATTCAGCCAGTCTTTGTCTTTTGGTTGGAGCATTCAACCCATTTACGTTTAAGGTAATTATTGATAAGTATGATCCCATTGCCATTTACTTTATTGTTTTGGGTTTGAATTTATACACCGTTTTTGTATTTCCTGTCTAGAGAATATCCTTTAGTATTTGTTGGAGAGCTGGTTTGGTGGTGCTGAATTCTCTCAGCTTTTGCTTGTCTGTAAAGCTTTTGATTTCTCCTTCATATTTGAATGAGATCCTTGCTGGGTACAATAATCTGGGCTGTAGGTTATTTTCTTTCATCACTTTAAGTATGTCTTGCCATTCCCTCCTGGCTTGGAGAGTTTCTATTGAAAGATCAGCTGTTATCCTTATGGGAATTCCCTTGTGTGTTATTTGTTGTTTTTCCCTTGCTGCTTTTAATATTTGTTCTTTGTGTTTGATCTTTGTTAATTTGATCAATATGTGTCTTGGGGTGTTTCACCTTGGGTTTGGAACAAAATGGAAAGCCCAGAGATAAATCCACACACATATGGACACCTTATCTTTGACAAAGGAGGCAAGAATATACAATGGATTAAAGACAATCTCTTTAACAAGTGGTGCTGGGAAAACTGGTCAACCACTTGTAAAAGAATGAAACTAGACCACTTTCTAACACCATACACAAAAATAAACTCAAAATGGATTAAAGATCTCAATGGAAGACCAGAAACTATAAAACTCCTAGAGGAGAACATAGGCAAAACACTCTCCGACATACATCACAGCAGGATCCTCTAGGACCCACCTCCCAGCATATTGGAAATAAAAGCAAAAATAAACAAATGGGACCTAATTAAACTTAAAAGCTTCTGCACAACAAAGGAAACTATAAGCAAGGTGAAAAGACAGCCTTCAGAATGGGAGAAAATAATAGCAAATGAAGCAACTGACAGGCAACTAATCTCAAAAATATACAAGCAACTCCTACAGCTCAACTCCAGAAAAATAAATGACCCAATCAAAAAATGGACCAAAAAAAAAAAAAAAAAAAAATGGACCAAAGAACTAAATAGGCATTTCTCCAAAGAAGACATACAGATGGCTAACAAACACATGAAAAGATGCTCAACATCACTCATTATCAGAGAAATGCAAATCAAAACCACAATGAGGTACCATTTCACACCAGTCAGAATGGCTGCCATCCAAAAGTCTACAAGTAATAAATGCTGGAGAGGATGTGGAGAAAAGGGAACCCTCTTACACTGTTGGTGGGAATGCAAACTAGTACAGCCACTATGGAGAACAGTGTGGAGATTCCTTAAAAAACTGGAAATAGAACTGCCTTATGATCCAGCAATCCCACTGCTGGGCATACACACTGAGGAAACCAGAATTGAAAGAGACACGTGTACCCCAATGTTCATCGCAGCACTGTTTATAATAGCCAGGACATGGAAGCAACCTAGATGTCCCTCAGCAGATGAATGGATAAGAAAGCTGTGGTACATATACACAATGGAGTATTACTCAGCCATTAAAAAGAATACATTTGAATCAGTTCTAATGAGGTGGATGAAACTGGAGCCCATTATACAGAGTGAAGTAAGCCAGAAAGAAAAACACCAATACAGTATACTAACGCATATATGTGGAATTTAGAAAGATGGTAACAATAACCCTGTGTACGAGACAGCAAAAGAAGACACTGATGTATAGAACAGTCTTTTGGACTCTGTGGGAGAGGAGAGGGTGAGATGATTTGGGAGAATGGCATTGAAATATGTATAATATCATATATGAAACGAGTTGCCAGTCCAGGTTCGATGCATGATACTGGATGCTTGGGGCTGGTGCACTGGGACGACCCAGAGGGATGGTATGGGGAGGAAGGAGGGAGGAGGGTTCAGGATGGGGAACACGTGTATGCCTATGGCGGATTCATTTCGATATATGGCAGAACCAATACGATATTGTAAAGTTTAAAAATAAAATTTAAAAAAATGCACACACAAAAAAATAAAAAGAAAAGAAAAGAAAATTCACCTGTAAGGTGAAAAAAAAAAAGTGAAAGTGAAGCCGCTTGGTCGTGTCCGACTCTTTGTGACCCTGTGGACTGTGTCCATGGGATTTTCCAGGCAAGAGTACTGGAGTGGGTTGCCATTTCCTTCTTCAGCGGATCTTCCCAACCCAGGGATCGAACCCACGTCTCCTGCATTGTAGGCAGATGCTTTACCATCTGAGCCACCAGGGAAGTCTAAAAAAGCCAAACAAAACACAGGCTTCACATCCAGAAAGTCTGGCTCCAGAATGCACCTCTTTAACCACCATACTATACAATTTTTTTTTTTTTTTCTGGAGGCTTGTGGGATCTTAGTTCTCTGACCAGGGATTGAACCTGGGCCCACGGTAGTGGAAGCACAGGGTCCTAACCACCGACCTGCCAGGGAAGTCCTCCCCAGCTTCTACCAACTTTTGATAGAAATTAAAGAAAAGAAAAGAAAAGAAACACGTACACGTAAAGTAAAACAAAGAGATTGCTGGGTTTTGGAATGTGCTTACAGGTCAGGTGCCAGCCCTCCCTTGTCCTTTCCAGAGGGCAGCCAAGGCTTCAAGGCTGCTGAAGCTGCCTGTGCCTCTCGGGTAGTGTGTGATGAAGAGCACCTGATGTGGCGCGAGACCAGCCTCCCCAGGGCCCTTTGGTCTGGAAAACAGCTGTGCGTAATCTGGGGCACCAGGAGCAGGAAACTTTATCAGTTGGCCTGTCCCAAAGCCTCTGAGAAGACTATCTGCTGGTGCAGCTATGCCTCCAACTGTCCTATTTTTAGAGAAAGGCATTCTTTCCAGGGCTGTGCTTCTGACAAAGGGCCCAGGGATGGAGAGAAACAGTCCCTGAGCTGGCTCAGGGTTCAGCTCACTTCTGCATCCATTAGAATTCCCTGGAATAATCGCAACCCAACAGCTAATATTAACACTAATAACAAGAAGATAACAATATTAACCCTTCTCAAGCACCCTCTGTGTGCAAAATATTTTAAACACCTTATCATACTGACCCATGTGTGTGTGTGTGTGTGTGTGTGTGTGTACTCCATCATTCAGTTGTGTCTGACTCTTTGCCACCCTATGGATTGTAGCCCACCAGGTTCCTCTGTCCATGGAATTTTCCAGGAAAGAATACTGGAGTGGGTTTCCATTTCCTTCTCCAGGGGATCTACCCAACCCAGGGATCGAACCCACATCTCTTGTGTCTCCTGCACTGGCAGGTGGATTCTTTACCACTGCATGACCTGGGAAGCAATCCCCTGAAGTAGATGTTATCATTCCAGTTTTGCAGGTAAGGGAACTAAGGCTCAGAGAAGTTGTTTAACTTATGCCTAGTGAATGGCAGAGCTGACATGCAAACTCAGATTTTTCTGACTCCAAACTCTATGCATCCTCTTCCCATTTGTCATACTGGGCCCCCTAATGGTGCTGGAGTGAGTTACACAAAAGGAGATTGGGTCAGCTCTTTGCCATTGTAACTTAGTGTCCCCGAATTGAAACTAAAGCAAAACAACAGGGGTTTTCTCAAGCACAGTCTGCATCCCATTTACCCCACCCTACTCTACATTTGCAGCTGAATGATTTGATGACCCCAAACTGATGCAGTGAGAAGTCCCTGCTGTCAAGTTTGATGGGGACCTTAGAGACCACCTGGTCCAACCCTCCTGTCTCCAGATGAGGGAAAGGAGAGAGACAGAAGTTCAACAACTTGTCCAAGCTTGCGCAGCAAGAGGAGAAAAGCAAACACAGATCTGCAGAGTCCAAGTCTGGAGTCCCTCCCACAGAATCCGCCCCACCCCATCAACATGACCCTAACTGACCAGGATCCAGAACGAGCCCTCCTGTCTGTCCCAGACACCTGAGATGGAGTAATACTGAACCCACACCACTGCTCCTTCCAAAAGGAAATGGGAGCGGGACATCTTTGTGTGTCCAGTGGTTCAGACTACGTGCTTTTCCTGGGTTTCCTGGGTTTGACCCCTGTTCAGGCCAAAAAAATATTTTTTTTAAACATTAAAAAAATGTTTTTAATACTAAAAATTTATTTGTTTAACTGAATAGAAGAAACTCTCCAACAAGAGAAAAACACAGCCTCTAGGCAATCCAGGTTGGTCTGTGGTCTTTCAGAGAGCCAGACATCTCCAGATTCCCAATCTGCTCACATAATCTAGTCTCGTAATCACATAACTGCTCTTTTGTCATTCTCTCCTATAAATAGACTTCCTGAGGAATCATCATAGATATCTACAAGCAGAAACTACAGCAACTCCAGGGTCCCTGCTTCTCCAAGATGATGTCTGCTGTACTTCACCTGGATCAAAGAAATCCTGGAAAAATAGAGACCGATGAGTGAGCTCGTGGTGTCAGTCTCACCCTGTTTCAATGCATCTCATTGCAGTTTCAACTCATCAGTGTGTGGAGGATGGTAGGTGTTAGTCAAGGAGAGACGATGTCACAGCAGAGGCTGTGCCAAGCTCCCCTTAGCTTTCCATGCCACGATAATCTAAAAGACACCAGAGTCACCAGGACCAGCTTTATCGTCCTTGTTCAGTGGTCACTTGCAATGCACCAGACTTTTTGATAGCTCATTGATTCCCAAAGTTGTGAGTTTATTCCATAAGTTCTAGAAGTTCTAAGTTACCAGTAGTTTTAACAATGTGGCTGGAGCTGACCACAAACTTCGGCAAATACTGACATTCCTTAAAGATGTGAGGTGGTATCAGCCAAGTATTGATAAGCAAGTTTGCAGTGGTAGAGGGAACATTTGACAAGAATTAAGCTTCTTTCAGGTTGTTATTGTCATTTAATCCCCACCATGAGATTAATATCATCTCCAGTTGATAAATGTAGAAAGACTTTCAAAGAGGCTCAGCAAGGTCCCCAAGGCCAGAAAGGCAGGAAATGGTAGAATTAAACTTCCACCCCTAACTGCCAGCCCACACACACACCAGACATTCCCATGACAGGCAATGCTGGTTTCCTGCCTAACCTCTCCTTTCTTTCTTGTTGATAGGCTCCTGGTTGCATTGAGGCAGCAGTGTGCCCAGCTTCAGGTGGCCCCAGAGTTTAGTAGCATCTACCACCCTCTGAAATCACCTCCAGCAACTGGGCTGATGCTTGAAGGACAGCTCAGAATTCACTTCCTCAGAAACCATCTTACACACAAGAGTCAGTAAGACAGAGATCACTGCATTTTCAGCACACGTCTGTTCTATGGGGTAAGCCAACTCTTACAGATTAACCTGGGATACCACCATTTTCAGCATAATTTCTGTAAAAATGCATTAAAAGATCTATGCACCTGCTATTCCGTACCCCCCCACTCACCCAAAAAACAAAAGAGAGTTTGTGATTCCTTTTTAAGGTTCAAATTAATTCAGAGTTTACAGGTCCAAACCCAAAGCTACTTTCTAATTAACTAGCCCTTTCTTGGGCTTCCCTGGTGCCTCAGACAGTAAAGAATCTGCTTGCAATGCAGGAGACCTGGGTTCGATCCCTGGGTCAGGAGGGTCCCCTAGAGAAGGGAATGGCTACCCATTCTTGCCTGGGAGAATTCCATGGACAGAGGAGCCTGGTGGGCTACAGTCCAAAGAATCACAAAGAGTTGGACATGACTGAGCAACTAATACTTCACTTATAGAAAGATCTAGGAATACCAAAAATACCAAAAGGGTATTCCAAAAAGCATACTTAAATATGGTGTATTTCTATCCAATCTTACTTCACTTGATTAAATTGAAAGACAATCTTCCCTATAACTGAAAAAGAAATGTATTCTAGTCAAGAAGATGAAACACTGCTACTGCATGCATTTTCCAATTACAGTGCCTCATTTCCTGCAAGACTTCCGCCATTAGGGCAGCCCAGGGTTTGTTAACCTCGGCACTGTTGCCATTTTGGGCCAGATAATTCTTTGTTGCAGGGCTGTCCTGTGCACTGGAGAATGTTTAGCAGGGTCCCTGGCCTCTATCCTACAGATGCCAGGAACACTTTCTCTCTCAGCTATGACAAGCAGAACTATCTTCAGACATCACCAACCGAAGGGCAAGCCCACCGCTAGTTTAAAGTCACCAGCAAAGGCTAATAAACTAGAAGGCTCTATTTACTCAAAGGGCTACACTAAACCTTATAGAGCCAGGAAACACGCCCATGAAGTAAGAGGGACTGAGCCTTCTAGAAGACAGAGCGTTCTGATAGCAAATCCTATCCATAAAGCAGGGAGCAGAGGGTCACTGAAACAGCACTTGGCTGTAATCACAAGGAAGGTCCATTACCCAGGCCGTAGAGAAATACAGCTTCAGAGAGCGTATCCCCTGGTGCTGGTTCCCAGGGATGGCGAATGAGACAGAGGCCCCTCAGGGCCCGTCTTCCTGGCCTGGTTCCTCTCACTCACACTCGGGCTATAAAAAGGCTGCCTTCCCCACTTCTGTTCATTTCCCCCCACCCCAGCCCTCCACCCAGGAGTCAAGAGTGGCGTAGATGGAGCTCCTTCGGGGCTCGTGTTTCATTTCACTGCTCACTTCTGAAGCTTCCTTTCTTAGCACAGTTGTCTGAGCTCAGCAGTGCTGCTGAACAGATTCCAGCAGTTCAACATTGACTGAGGATCTAATCAGCTTCACAGAGTACTCTGGGAGACATCTCTGGAATCCAGCTTTGGAGAAGTCCACCAAGCGGGCACGTTTTGTCATCCTAGGCTGAAATCTCAGGGGAAACCCTCATCTTCCATCCCGGCATTGCGCTTTAGGAAAGCACAAAATTGGAGTTTACCCAAAAAGTTGCCAAGCACATATGAGCTCTTGTCCAGGTTATTCCAACTCTGTGTATATCTTGTTAACTTATCTCAATAAATTCTGAGTCTTTCTCAGAGTTACTCTCTTTTACCACAATGATCACTGATGGTAGAAAAAATAAATATAAATATATATTTAGTCACTGGCTAACAGCAATTTGAGTTTACATGATCAAACAGAGTAATACATTATTCATTCATTCAAATGCTCCAGGAGGGCCAGGAATTCTGTTGTTGGTTCTTTGATTATTTGTTGAGTAAATTAGTGTCCACTTTGGGGTGCTATCATTAGGGCTAAGAATTCAACAATGAATAGGATTGGTACAAGCTCTGCCTTCAAGCAGTTCTCCTGCCAAAGAAGAGCAAGAGAACAAAGAAGTAAACAAAACAATCACAAATTGTGGTAAGAGCTAAGTGGACAGAAACGGGAGCAGGAGCAGCCAGCACAAATAGGGTGGTCAGGGAGATCCTCTTTGTGGAAATGCCCATTAAGCTGAAACCTGAAGAAGAGGAGCTGGCCTGAAAAGATTTTCAGGGGACACACACATACACATATGCACACACATGCAAACCACAGGCACACACACACACAAATACACATGCACACATGCAGAGATGCACATATGCACAACCTATACACACATACATATGCAATACATTCATACACACATATGTATCCACATAAATACACACACATGCAGACATGCACATACACATACACATACACACACCCTTTGGTTCAAGGGAATATTTCAGGGCTGAGTGAAAAGACTAGCACAAAGGCCCTGAGACTTGGTTGTCTATATTACTCATTGAAAAGAAGGTAAAAAGATACTATTACTCACAATAATGGTATTGATCATAACACAGGGTGATGCATATATAAGAAGACACTGAACTAGTAATGGTGCTGGATGAGATAGGAAAAGAAAGATCTTCATTCCTGGGTTTAACCCTGAATGTAATCCCAGATATATAGATTTTATAACTATGGGCTTAGAAGTATTTTTTATTTATTTTTATTATTTATATTATTTTTAGGGAAAATCGTGATTAAAATGCCAACCAGAAAAGTAATTTTATTATTGCTAATTATTCTATATCTGAAACTCTCCACCTCTACTCTCCTTTTCTCAATAAAAGTTACTTTTATACTGAAATTATATGTTTACAAACTATATATCACGTTATTAATTCATTATAAGTACAATCATATATACAAAACTCCAGGTTTTTACAGAAGGTACTGTCTATTGCAGCACTAATGAGGTAAATTAAATCTGTGCTCTTTTCTGATCTTTGGTGCCATCTTTATCATTAGGGGCTTCCCTGGCAACTCAACTGGTAAAGAATCTTCCTACAATGCAGGAGACCCTGGGTTGGGAAGATCTCCTGGAGAAGGGAACAGGTACCCACTCCAGTATTCTGGCCTGGAGAATTCCATGGACTGTATAGTCCATGGGGTTGCAAAGAGTCAGACACAACTGAGTGACTTTCACTTTCACTTTAGCATTAAAAATTTTTTTTCTGTGTGCAAGTCAATGCCTCCTTCACTAGGCAGTTATCATTAGCTCATTGATTTCTGCTAGCTGAGGATGTTCCTGTTGCCAGGCACTGAGATAGAGACAGCCAGATCCACCAGGCAGTGAGTCCCAGATCTCTGCCCTCATGGTGATTAAAGTCCAGTGTGTGCAGGGAAATGGGCAGTCAACAAATATTTACACACTGAAGGGCTGGCAGCACATTATAAAATCACCAACCCAGTCTGAAAGGTCAGGAAATGTCCTATATGATGGGACAGCATGAATTATCAAGAGAAGAGAGGGGTAGGGGTGGGGTCGGGGAGAGCATTCCTAACCCAGGGGGCTGGGCATGGGAGGCCCTCACGAGGGGATGCGGGAGCGGGTGGGGAAGGGAGATGCTGGCACATTGGAGTCGGAACAGGAGGATACGCCCCACAGAGGGGCCGGAGAGACGCAGAGGGGCCGGAGAGACCGCACAGGGGCCAGATCCTGGCTGAGGAGTCTGCGCCCAGGCAAGACGGTGGGGAGTGGCGATACTTGGATGACCCCACAAGGACGGGCTACTGTACACAAGTGGGAAATTGGTGGGGCGGGACCAGGGAGGGCCCAATAGACAAGGGGAGCAGATGAAGAACAGGGATGAATTGATCTGTGCCATTTTCTGGAAGCCTCAAGTTCTTAATCCCAGAAGCAATGGAGGAGATGTGAGCATGGAGCCTTGGGGAACCTCCCAGGAGACGGGCACAGCTGGGAGCAGATGTCTCTCCCTATCTCTCACTTGCCCTCTGACACTCAGTCCACACTTCAGACATTCTTTTTCTGACTTTCATCATCAACTTGGCTGAACTGAGCCATGAACATCCACAAGTTCTTGGAGATAAACCTGCACAAAGCCCTCTGGAGTGATTGGCGAACAGTGATTGTCACATGTCCTGTTCTAGATATTCACAGACATCTGTGGCCAGAGGTTGCAGTTCTCCCAGTGACTTTGGGAAGTGTGCTGTGGATCTGTGAAATGCCATTGAATCGGCAGGCTGTCCCTCTGCTTGTCAACATATCAACAACATATGGTGGGTCAATAATCCAACCATGGTAATAATTAATCCATAATTAATAATAATAATTAATCCATACTCCACATGGCTTCCTGAGGGACATTTTACCCACTTTAAACCTGATACAAATGCATGAAAAATGAGAGTGACATAAAGTCCCCCCCAAAACTGAGTTCCCCTAATGAGTTTATGACTAACCTCTCTATTCAAAATTTTATCCCCTCTCTTGTCTCACACCTGTTTCTGTGAGGATTAAGGGGTATCAAAAAAAGGGGGTGATTGAAATCAAGCCAGAACTTCCATGTCCTATTTCTTGTTTACAGAAAAATGTTTTAGTCTTATGGCACCCCACTCCAGTACTCTTGCCTGGAAAACCCCATCGATGGAGGAGCCTGGTGGGCTGCAGTCCATGGGGTCACTAGGAGTATGACACAACTGAGTGACTTCACTTTCACTTTTCACTTTCATGCATTGGAGAAGGAGATGGCAACCCACTCCAGTGTTCTTGCCTGGAGAATCCCAGGGGCACGGGAGCCTGGTGGGCTGCCGTTTCCAGGGTCGCACAGAGTTGGACACGACTGAAGTAGCAGCGGCAAAGAGCAGACACAGTTACTTGTCAGGGAAGTAAGGGAAACCAAGATTAAACAAAGACCTAGTTCCTTCTCTCCGATATACGTAACAATGTGATGAGTACTTTGACTTGTTCTGCAAGAACTAAAGGAGAAGGCAATGGCACCCCACTCCAGTACTCTTGCCTGGAAAATCCCATGGACAGAGGAGACTGGTAGGCTGCAGTCCATGGGGCCACTAAGTCGGAAAAGACTGAGCAACTTCACTTTCACTTTTCACTTTCATGCATTGGAGAAGGAAATGGCAACCCACTCCAGTGTTCTTGCCTGGAGAATCCCAGGGATGGGGCAGCCTGGTGGGCTGCCATCTATGGGACACGACTGAAGTGACTCAGCAGCAGCAGCAAGAACTAAGACCCCCCATGCACGTGGAGGATAGTGAATACATGGTGAGTGCAAACATAGAACCAGAAGATTGATGACTAAGATTCTCAAAACATCACCCTATTGCCTCACCACCAACCAACCAAAGAAAGCCATGACCTCTGCAGTCCTCAACACAAACACCATCTTTAAAAACCCTTCCCTGAAAGCCATCAGGAAGTTGGGGTCTTGTGAGTATGGGCTCCATTCTCCTTGCTCGGCCCTGCGATCAGCACTTACTTTCCTTCACCACACCCTAGTGTAGGTAGACTCGCTTTGTTGTGTGGAGGGCAAGCCAACCAGAGTCCAGTTCAATAACAAGTGCAGGACAAACCTGGAAGACAGATGAAATTCACCAGAAAGGGTTAAATGGTTTCAACTCCCAGAGGCGGACAGTGGGAAGAGGAGAGGCCTGCCTGTCTGCTCTGCCAGTAAGAAGGATGGGATCCTTTCTGCCCTGGAAAGTGGTGAACCCTGGTGCTGGAATCCAGTGGAAGAAGAGGGGAGGGTGAATGGGGCTTCCGTAGAGCAACAAGAGCCACACAAGCACTGGGGTGTTCAGACCTGCCTGGTCTTCTCCATCTGGGCTGCCCCCCAGGAAGTGCCCACATGAGGTTTCCTGTCTGCTTTAGGTCTTAATTGTGCATGTTGAGAAAAATGCAATCTGGAGAGAGCCCGCAAGGGCTGCTGATACCTACCGGGGCAAGAAAAAGAATGGCTACAAAGAGAGCAAGAAGAAGGGAGACAAGACAGCTGGTGAGGGGGTAGGACTAGGAAAACAATGGCAGGAAGCTGGGGCAGGGCTGCTGTACCATCTCCCCATTCTCCAGGAGTCCCCTGGGATGGTACAGAGGCAGTGCTCAGGAGAGGGCTTTTGGGGCCCCATTCTGGGTAGGAGGAAAAAATAGGCAGAGGGAGTCTTAAGAAGAAAGAATTTACTGGGCATCACGAAAGGGATCTCTCCTCTGTCAGCTTCCTGATTGCCTGTGATAAAGATCTAAATTGGATTTCATTCATTATTTGGGGATGTTCTATGACTTTTTTTTGATACAACACCAAGTCAAAACGGGGTCTCAGGTTACCTTGAACTTGATTGCATACAGCAAATAGCATATGCCTATAATATCAAGTACATTACACAGTAACTCAATGAGGTGGAGCCTGAGATGATTCCAGTTTTACAGATGAGGAGCCCAAGGCATAGAAAACTTTGTCCAAAGCTTCCAAACAAATAAATAACAGAATCCAAGGACTTCTCTGGCGGTCCAGTGATTAAGACTCTGAGCTTCCAATGCAGGGGGTGCCAGTTCAATTTCTGGTGACGGAACCAAGATCCCACATGACTTGTGGGGCAAATAAAAGTAAAGAAAGGTTTTGGAAATAAATAATTGCCAGAGGGCTTCCCAGGTGGCTCAGTGGTAAAGAATCTACCTGCCAGTGCAGAAGATGTAGGTTCAATCCTTGATCCAGGAAGATCCCACATGCTGGGGAGCAACTAAGCCCATGGGCAACAACTTCTGAGCCTGTGCTCCGGAGCCCGGAGCTGCAGCTACTGAGCCTGTGTGTCACAACTACTGAAGTTGCCCTCGCACCTAGAGCCTGTGTTCTGCAACAAGAGAAGCGCAGCACTGAGAAGCCTGCACACCACAGCTAGAGTGTAGTACCCACTTGCTGCAACTAGAGAAAAGCCTGTGCAGCAAGGAAGACACAGCCCAGCCAAAAATAAAACAAATACAATTATTTTTTAAAAAAAAATAAGAATCCACCTGCCAATGCAGGAGACACAGGTTCTATCCCTGGATCGGGAAGATCCCCTGGAGGAGGAAATGGCAACCCACTTCAGTATTCTTGCCTAGAAAATTTCATGAACAGAAGAGCCTGCTGGGCTGCAGTGCATGGGGTTGCAAAGAGTCAGACACGACTGAACACAGCACACGCACACACGTGCACACACACTCATGAAAAAAAAACAGAATCCAGCTTCAAACTGTACAAGGTCTCTTTAATGATGAAATATTTGCTTTTAATTCTAAACTCCACTCTCTACTGCCATTTCATACACTAAAATAAGACCATAGAAATCTGAATCATAAATCTAAATTACAGGTTATAGTACTATGAAAATTTTCTTTTTAAGTACCTAAAAGAACCAGGCTAACCAAATACTACCTAGTAGCAGTCCTGTTTTGGTAGATTGTTTTCATTTCAATAAATGTTCACTAGTAACTGATGAAAAGAGCGTTTATCCATTTTCCTGAGTAAGTAGTATTGTTATCTGCTGATCAGCTGTCACATTGAATGTTTCTGGATTCTTTTGAAGGGTTTAAGATTATAATCCTTCCATTCAAATTCTTCTAACATTACACAATTGTTTAGGAAATGAGTCATGTTCCAGCTCTGGGAAATCCACATATATTCCATGTTAATTGTCTGCTTTAAGAAACTGCTCGTGTAGATACAGGAAGAAAAATTAATCATATAGGAAGAAATAGTCATGTAGATATAGGGAGAAAAATTAATTATACACGATCAAACAGCCATTAAAGGGTGTCTGACCACAGGCTAGTTGTGATGGGTATTTGTGATTTCTTTCAGCTGTCAGTATACAACTCTTCCCAGTGGTCACATACGGTTTTGAGAGCTGGACTGTAAAGAAGGCAAATGCCAAAGAATTGATGTCTTCAAACTGTGGTGCTGGAGAAGACTCCTGAAAGTCTCTTGGACAGCAAGAAAATCAAACCAGTCAATCTTAAGAGAGATCAACCCTGAATATTCATTGGAAGGACTGATGCTGAAGCTGAAGCTCCAATATTTTGGTCATCTGATGGGAACAGAGGACTCACTGGAAAAGTCCCTGTTGCTAGGAAAGATTGAGGGAGGAAGAGGGCGTCAGATGATGAGATGGCTGGACAGCATCACTGATGCAATGAACATGAACTTGGGCAAATTCCAGGGAATGGTGAGGGAAATGGAGGCCTGGCGTGCTGCAGTCCATGGGGTCACAGAGTTGGACACAACTGGGCGACTGAACAACAACAAACAGCATACAACTCACCTTCCTGTGTTTGGGGGATTTCTCACCTTATGAATCTTGGTGGTGGAAAAAAGCCACTCTCCATCACAGAATCCAAAACCTCAGGTTAGCTCCCTTAGGTTAGTGTGGGCATGTGGCCAATGAAATCTCTCCATCAGATTCAACTGCCGGTGATGCAAAGCAGCAGGGCCTATGAAAAATTCCTTCCAGGGCAGGGTAGGGAGGGAGAGGGAGGTGGCAACATTCATGTTTAGGGGTAGCATTCAGCACCAGGGCGTCAAAGGGAGAAGCAGAGTCGAGCTCAGGAGTGCCAGTTCTGCACTGAGTTAGGACATGATTCCGGCTGCAGCATCCAAGCCAGGCCCCTCAGGATATTCAGGGAGCCTGTGAGCACATCCTAACACCTTGTCGTAAATTCCCGTTCACTGAATCATCCAAAGACGGTTTCTACTGCATTGAAATTAAGAACCCCCATACTAGAACTGAAACTTGAAGTATCTGAAGATCCAACATCAGTTAGTTCTGGACCAAATCTTTGTGCAGACACCTCAGTGGAGGAGTCTGGAGTGAAAGCCAACAGGTGCACATGGTTAGACAGGAGTTTGCACTTGGTTTCAGGCTTGAAAGGGATGAGCTTGCTTCTGGGCCACTCTTCGTGAAGGCCCAGGACCCTGGTGTGGACTTCTCAGCATCCAGCACCATGGTTCCCATGAGTTCTAACAAAGGAAATACCAGCTGCACCTCAAAACTAGTTACTGGAACACAAAGCAATTTCTGTTTTCTGTTTTCAAGAGTTGTTTACATGTCTTTGGCAACATGGATTGTCTTTTCTTCAAGATGTGTATATTTTTGCCCAAGAATGCATTGTCTTTTTGATTCAGGCTGTTTTTCTAGGGGCCACTTTGATCATTTCATACCAGTTTATCATGGGGGCTGAATCCAGTAGAGTGTAGTGAAGATTAGCCATATTCTTCCTACCTCTCCTTTCACACACACCGTGTGTATTCCTATCCCAACCTCCAGACGGCATCTTGGGCAGATCCTACAGCTTTCTTGACACTTTGAGATATTGAAATGTTTAGCCAAGTCTATATCAACACTTCAATATCTCATCCAGCTCAACACTTATTTCCGCCCATCTGTGGCCTGGCCTGTGGCTTGGGGACCACCAAAGAGAAAGGAGCTGGCATTGGAGGTAGAAGGTACATGTCTTTTCTTTCTCTCTTTTGACTCCACTTCCCCTTTTCCTCCCCTCTCCTCCCCCCTTGACCTGCTAGGGGTTGGGCCCAGCAGGAGGGAGAGGTGATTTCCTTCACTCTGGATACACAGTTTTGTTGGGTTGGCCAAAAATTTCATTGGGGTTTTCCGGAAGATGGTACAGAAAGACCCGAGCGAAGTTTTTGGCCAACCCAATAATTCTCCTTTGGCAGAAACTTGCCTTCTGTTATGGCAGATATTCAATGCTAGCCGTTTCCCAGAGGTTCTTTGAGGACGCTCCACACTGCATTCCCCTGGCACAGCAATGCACCCTTCTGCCAGCAGCTCACAGAACTCTGGGGAACACTGAGGTTTACCAGTTTGTTAAAGAATATGACAAAGAATGAATAATCAGATGAAGACAGACATAGGGAAAGGTTTGGAAAGGTCCTGAACACAGGATCTTCTATCCTCATGGAGTTGGGGTGTGTCATCCTACTGGTTTGGACGTTTTCACCCACCTGGAAGCCCCCTGAGCCCCCTAATACCTGGATTTTATGGACAATTTCCTCACATAGGCATGACCCATCATTAACTCCATCTCCAGCTTCTCTGCTCTCTCTGGAGGGTCAGGGAGTGGGGATGAACATTCTAAGCTTCCAATCATGACTGAGTTTTTCCAGTGACCAGCCCCTATCCAGCAGCCACCCAGGACCCCACCCAGAGTTCCTCGTTAGAACAACTATGTTCCTAGTGTTCTTATCACTTAGGAATTCACACAAGTTTTAGGAACCCTGTGTCTGGATGGGTTCAAAGACCAAATATTAGAACAACAGGCGCTCCTTGTGGGCTCCCCTGGTGGCTCAGTGTAAAGAATCCAACTGCCAATGCAGGATCAACCCTTGATCCGGGAAGATCCCATGTGCCTCAGAGCAACTAAGCCTGTGTGTCACAGCTATTGAGTCTGTGCTCTAGAGCCCAGGAGCTGCAACTACTGAGCCCTCATACTGCTGCTACTGAAGCCCGTGCTCCACAACAGGAGAAACCACCGCAATGAGCAGCTTGCAGTGTGCAACTAGAGTACCACCCCCTGCCACAACCGGAGAAAACCCTGAGCAGAAACGAAGACCTAGCACGGCCAAAAATAAAGACATACATAAATAAAAGATGCTCCTTGTGGTCTTATCACACAGGAAGGGAATTTATAAGGGCTTTAGGACCTCTGTACCAGAAAGCAGGGGTAGAAACCAATATATATATATATATTTTCTGTTCTCTTACCACTGCCTACATTTTAGGGTTGCTGTAAGAATTAAATGAGCCAATAATACTGTAACCAGCACACAAGTGTTACAGCTAAGTCTCTGAAAACACTGCAGAAAATTAGTTAAGATTTTCTTCTGCTCTCGCCATTGTTTTTGTTTCTTGGTTTCTTTTATTCTGTTTATTTCAGCCTCCATCTTTCATGTAGAAGGCTTATCTCGTGTGTGGTTATCCTTAGCTACCTGCTCATATTTAGGGGCTGGCATTGAAGTGCTGAGTGGAAGTGTATGAAAGGGCAGTTTGTCAGCTGGTGTGACAACTCCACTCTGAGAGAACTGTACACTCTGTGAGATCAGGGTCTTATCTATCTATTTGCTACTAGATTTCCTGCATCTAAACACAATAGGTGCTCAATAACTATTTACTGTTATTCTTAAACCTGAGACTCAGTTTTCTCATCTGAAAATTGAGGTAAAAAATCTTAACCTGGCAGAGGTTGTGAGAAGAGATAATGTATGTGAAGAACCAGCATGGTGCTTAGCATTTAGTTATAAATAATAGTGGGTAGCAATCATTATTTTCCCTATCATATAAGGGCAACAGCTTTATGACCATTTGTGGTCACCACTGACCATGCTAAATATAGAGCCAAAGCACAATACCTGTTGAGAGTCTAGTTATTACAGGACAAGTCATCAAAGCAAGGAGAGGGCTTAAGATAATCGCTCTTGACATTCAATGTGTAGAGTCCAAGGACACTGGCTTTAGTCACAACTGAGAAGAAAGAAGGTGAGTAGTGATGCTACATCACCAAATAGCTCTGTAGAATGGCCATTCCCACGGGATGCTCCTCTATGGCTCAGTTTAGTCTGTTATAAGTAATTTAGCAGGAAAGGCATTTGTTGTTGCTGTTGTTTAGTCACGAAGTCATGTTCAACTCTTTTGCGACCCCATGGACTGTAGCTCATCAGGCTCCTCTGTCTATGGGATTTCCCAGACAAGTATATTGGAGTGGGTAGCCATTTCCTTCTCCAGCAGATCTTCCCAACCCAGGAATTGAACCCACGTCTCCTGAATTGGCAGGTGGATTCTTTACCACTGAGCCAGCTGGGAAGCCCATGGAGGAAGTAAAATGGTGTGTCAGGTCTTCCCACAAACCCTAACACTCTATAGAGAGCAAGCAGGCTCTTATAAATGGAAACAACTCATTTCTCTTGGAAATGGAAGCAATCCATTTCTTTCGGAATAATACAGTTTTTGGTAGTAGTAGATGTATGTAGTTTTTAAAAAATCAAACAGTACAAGAGGGTGTAAATGGAAGAGTCAGCATTCCTATCACCCCAAAGCTTCAGATTCCCTAGAGGTAATCACTGTTATGTCTTACAGATACTTTTGTGCATAAACAAGAATATATGCATATTTTTTGGCAAGATGGGATGGTAAAAAAACAACTTCTGAAGGTTTTTTGCCTTTATCCTAAATATCTTTGCACATCAGTATATATAGATTTATAGATTGCTCTATTCATTAGGATAATGTAAGAGCCAAGCCCCTAGCTCTTGATGCCCTAACGTAATTGAAAGTTTCTCATTTACCTAAATCCACTGGTGGAAGTGTATGCGGGAGGCAGAGATCCAGGACACCCAGAACTTTAACGTACGAACCCCACATACTTGGTGGCTTCTAGGGTCACCCTGGGTGTTAGATGCAGAAAGAGTACAGACAAAGTTGAGGTTTGTTTTAAATGAACCAGGCCTAGAAGTATATCACTTCTGGTCATTCCATTGGCCAAAATTAGCCTAACTGCCCTAGACTAGTGCTAGGAAATGTCCCAAGTGGACAACTATTTCCCACAACTTCATTCGATGGAAGGAAGCTCAAACCTTTGATGAGCCACATCAGATACAGGTGCACTGCTGGAATACATCCTCATTTATTTAAGCTTTAGAAGCCTGGTTCTTCTCTTTCTGCTGTTTTTCTATTTGTCTTTTGTCAAAGATAAATTGTTTAAGTGTGGAAAACTATGGCAACCCACTCCAGTATTCTTACCTGGGAAACCCCATGGACAGAGGAGCCTGACGTGCTATAGTCCATCAAGTAACAGAAGAGTCAGACACAACACAGCAACTGGACAACAAAGAAAGAAGAGTAAGAAAATGGACACCTGTGGAGTGTATACACTAGTCCAGATGCACCAATGAAGAGCCTCTAAAGGATACATATCTTTGACCCAGTGACACTTCTAAGGACATTTCCTAAAGAAATTAGTGGATAACTGCTCGCACTGTATGTACAAGGATATATATATAATAGCGACACGTTGTAAGCAACCAAGATGCCCGACAAGAAACTTGTTTTGATAACAGTGCATCCACATAATGGAATGATTTACAGGTGTTTAAAATAATTGCATGGATACCTGTAAACATAAAAATATGTCCATATTTTATGATAAAAAATGACTCCTAAATAGTATATGAAATTTTTTAAAACAAATTACTTATAGCAAGAAGGCTGGAGCACATCTGCTAAAATGTTTACAGTATTTATCTCTGGTGGGTGTGACTGCGTGTTTTTTACTTTCTTCTTTTACACCTTTATGTAATGTCCCAATGTTTTATCATTACAAAAAACAGTGAAGCTATTTTCAGTTTGAAACAAGCAACAAACGTAAAGAGAATTGGGGTTTAGACAACAGAAAGCAAGTGTGTGAGACCCCGCCTCCAGGACCCTGGCTGTCACCGGACACTCAAGTTGCTATCAGGAGCACTTTTCTCTGTTGAAGTGACTGGCTTTTGTCATGCAATCCCCAGGTTATAATGAGGGGAAAGGCAGGCCTCAGAGCAGAAGCAGCAGCCCCGTGGTTGGTGGGCTGCGGCTTGCCATGGGGAACACCATCAGAGCCTTTGTGGCCTTCATCCCTGCTGACCGCTGCCAGAACTACGTGGCCAGAGACCTCCGGGAGATGCCGCTGGACAGGATGGTGGATCTGAGTGGGAGCCAGCTCCGCCGCTTCCCAGTGCATGTGTGCTCCTTCCAGGAGCTGGTTAAGCTCTACCTGAGCGACAACCGCCTCAACAGCCTGCCTCCAGAGCTGGGCCAGCTGCAGAACCTGCAGATTCTGGCCCTGGATTTCAACAACTTCAAGGCTCTGCCACAGGTGGTGTGTACCTTGAAACAGCTCTGCATCCTCTACCTGGGCAACAACAAACTCTGTGACCTCCCCAGGGAGCTGAGCCTGCTCCAGAACCTCCGGACCCTGTGGGTTGAGGCCAATTATCTCACCAAGTTGCCGGAGGTGGTCTGTGAGCTGAGTCTCCTTAAGACGTTGCACGCTGGCTCCAACGCCCTGCGTCTGCTGCCAGGCCAGCTCCAGCGCCTCCGGGAGCTGAGGACCATCTGGCTCTCAGGTAACCTGCTGACAGACTTCCCCCCTGTGCTGCTTCACATGCCTTTCCTGGAGATAATCGATGTGGATCGGAACAGCATCCGCTACTTCCCCAGCCTGGCCCACCTGTCAAGCCTGAAGCTGGTCATCTATGACCACAATCCTTGCAGGAATGCACCCAAGGTGGCCAAAGGGGTGCGTCGAGTGGGAAGATGGGCAGAGGAGACCCCAGAGCCTGACCCTAGAAAAGCCAGACGCTATGCGTTGGCCAGGGAGGAAAGCCAGGAGGCACAGCTACCTGCCTTGCCTCCACTTCCTCCTACCAACTCCTGAGAAGCTTCAGTTGCAGGTCAAAGCCAAGGACAACTCCAGCATCTTCTGGAGATCGCTCCATTAGAGTGCAGAGGATTGCTCTGGGCCATGTGGGGAAACTCTGCCAGCGGCAAACGGAACAGCATCAGATGGAATGCCTAACCCATAAGTAGAAAATACTCTTGGCCAAGAACATCTCTCCCAAAGGGAACTGTGTGCTATAGGTAGCATGACAACTTCTTTGCAAGAAAATCAGCCTCTCCAAACAGGTATTTTCAAACACCGGAAAGAAAGGCTGGGACACTATGGCCTCCCCGAGTCTCTAGAACTGGCTGGTCATGAGGCTCACGCGCTTCTCAAATCAGGTGTAAGTTACAGGACTCATCTAACAATTCAGGTGGCCTGTCTCCAGTCCTCTGCCGGGTGTATTTTCATATTATGAATGACCATAAATGGCATGAAAATATTCATGTTAAAATATTCAGGTTACTTATGACATGCCTACCTAGTGGGATTCACAGAAACTCTTTATTGTTGCAAAGGCTGGAGATGAAGCTTTTCCCCTGCAATTCAGTGGCTGCTGACACCCCTGCTGGAGAATGCCTCCTGGTAGAGTCCAGCTGTAACTTTTTCTTTTTCCCAGCTGTCATTTTGAACTTGACTGTGGTTCATGCTGATTTCACTCATTTTCCTTGTAAAGATTTGACCAAAGGTCCACTCCCACCTGTTTACTGTCATTGGCAATGCTGAAAGTCATCTAGAAAATAGAACCTCTTTGGCAGGGTGGTCTTATTAAAATCAAGCCAAGGTGTAACTGGTTGCCCCAGTGGAACAGAATCCTACTGTTTACTTAACAGTAAAGAACCAGGGTTGAATTAAATCCCTTTGCATGCAGGGACCGCATTTCCAGAATCATATTAGGTAAAAAGTTGCGAAAAATCTGTTCGCTTGAAAAAAGCATTTGGAAATTGGAATTGCAGGTTGTAGTGTATACATAGGAAATGTCTGCCTCTTCAGCCTCAGCATCTCTGCATTCCCTGATTCGTTTTTGTATAGAATCTTTTGGTGGTCCATGTATAAACCTAGGTATTCAAGCTGCTATTTCTTTGAAGTATTAATATGTTAATTATGACCTTTTCTTCTCCCCATGAATATGTCAACTTTACAGAAACTGCTGTCAATGGGTAGTTTAATAACACAATCCCTTTTGCCCTTGAACTCTTTCAGGAAAGTGTCATCTTAACTAAAACACATTGAAAACGTTAGCTTTTAAAAAGTACGCTCTCCATAAAAGCATCTTAACCCAGCAAAGTTCAGTTCTAAAACGACATTAGACAGACTATTTTCCTGTTTTCCTTCCACAAATTTTTCTTGCTAAACCTGAGGAAGTTTCATGTTTTCACATAATCTCTTCCTATCACCACCTTCCAGTCTGTAGAGTATCTGCAACCCATTGATTAGATGGCCAAAGCATCCTTTTAATCACTAAACTGTCAAATACTTAACCCCTTTAGCAATGAGTCCAGATTTCTACTAGAAAGCTAGAATTTAGTCTATTTACTCATTCCTAATGACTGCAATTAAACTATACTCAGCTGATACTAGAAACGTTCTGCCAGGAAGACTGCCTTCTGAGCGGCATCACAGCTCATCCTTAATAATAGCTATGACTTTCTTTTGACCTTCTCTACCCCCTCCTAGGGGCTTCCCTGGTGGCTCAGACATCAAGAATCTGCCTGCAATGCAAGACCTGGGTTCAATCCCTGGGTTGGAAGATCCCATGGAGAAGGGAAAGGCTACCCACTCCAGTATTCTGACCTGGAGAATTCCATGGACTGTATGGCCTATAGGGTTGCAAAGAGTCAGACATGACTGAGAGACTTTCACTCACTCACTCACTCCCTCTCCTAATAAGGAAGCCACAAGTTGTAATATGGTTAAGAGCATGTCCCTTCAAACTACCTGAGATCAAATCCTACTTTGGTCATTTACTGGTCACTTACTTCTCTGTGGGCCTGTTTTCTAGTCAGTAAAATGGTAAGTTTCTGCCTCTTGGGGCACTGTCAAGTTTAAACAAATTACTGTGTGCGAAGTACACTGAACAGTGTGTGGCAGGTTATGGCTAATGTTTACTTAATATGCTGTTTTACTGTCATATCGTGGCCGCACGACACTTTTACCCTACAACCAGTGTAACTCCGTGTTTAAAGGAATAAACCATAAATAGCAAAACAACAACAAAAAAACTTTCTCAGTAAATTTTCAACAAACAGTATCTCTGGTCTTGAATATACGAAATACTACTGCAATGTGATCAAACACTTCTGCCTTACCTACATAGGAAAACACAGGTATAATTACCAAGGATTCATTTTTTTAAGATTCTAAATGAATATACCCTGCTGTTATTCTATAATTTGCAAAATCATTAAAATACATGAAAATGTGAGACTTTCCCTTGGCACTAATCCCATTCCTATCATGAGAGCAAAAGACATGAGACTGAAGACATGGGTATGTGTCTGCTAGACAATTTACTGTCTTTTATCACTGTAAAAAAAAAAAAATACACACACACACCCCTTGTAATCTCACTACCTTAGAAAGAATACTAATGCTATTTTAAAATGCTATTTTAAAGGGTGCTTTCCCCTCCCTTCTGGTCCATCCACTTCTGAGAACACGAAGCAGGTGATACTTGTCTTTGAACCCAGTGCTTAGTAGTTCTATCACTGAATTTTGGAGATTTTACCACGCACCTAGGCCACAGGACAGGGAAACACACGGACACTTACAAAGCACTATCCTCAGGGTCCTGTGTAAGTTAATTCACTTAGTTTTGTCAATACTTCTTTGAAAGGTGTTATATGTACTGCTCAAATTTTTAAAATGTGAAATCTTTATTCATACTGATAATCAAAAAATGTTCTATAATAATACTATGATTAAAAGGTGAAGTGCTCTTTACATTTCTGTTTTAATGGTGTTCTAAAACACTAGAGTAGGCACAAAACAAGGCAGACTTCAGTAAAGGATTTTATACAAAGTATTCTATTGACTTTTACGCCTCAGAGTCCTGACAAGAAAATGCATGTTAGGGTAACACAAGTAATTGTATTCAGCATTAAGTAACAGCAGCAGCTGTCCCCACCCATATGGCCCAATGAACAGGGAACAGATATGTTACCAAAATGCAGGAAGAGCTGAGAGCCACGAAAAGAGGAGCTGCCCAGTAAGCTATATAGTGGCAGGTCTCCAGGGTTGCAACCAATTCCAGAGAAAAAGAGCAAAAACAGGAAGAAAATACCAACTCCCATTCCCCACCAGTGCCTCCTGAATTAAGCCATATAAGACCAGACTACAGGGAGTTGTAAGGCAGTCTGCAAGGGTAATAAGCCCCATGGCCTCCAAGCAGGCAAAGAATGGATTCTGACTTGAGAAGAGTAAAATACCCAGCACAAATAGTATTCTTCTTCAAAGAAAAACAGAAGGCTACTAAAATGGACTTTAAAATCCTAAGCACTTAATTTCTATGCAGTTAGTATTAACATACATTCCAAAAATCTCCATGTCACAAAAGTCTTGTGAAAACTGAAAAACTGTTTCCATAACTGTTTCTGAGTTAAAAGAAACTCTATCCTAAAACTCTTACAGGAATTAGAGGGGCCTAAATTGGTACTTTACCTCTGAAACTTAAAAACTTCGTAATTCATGAACTTGGGATGTTCTAGGCCAATGATGAAAAAATCTGTAAGGTCTTCAAAGGATATGAATCAAAGAGGGAAAGAAACATGGGTGTATTCTTGAATATACAATTAAGCTCTTATATTTCTACCTCTTAACACTTACTGTCTTTTTAGGACCTTTGGAAAAAATGAGCCAAAATACAGTGTAGATTAAAATCCTACTCCAAGCTACCTGGTCCCTCAGGATAAATGTTTATCCACCTACCTCTCGCATGGAAACCTCTGCACATTTTCTAGGCCATGATATGTTCAACTGCTCCACCTATCTGAGTTGTGGGATGAAAAATGATGTTATGATGTGTGACAATGTATTTTTAAAATGACACAGCAAATGTACTATTGTTTCTAAAAATGAAAAAAGTAAAAACCTGTATAAATCTCTTTGATGATCTCAGAAGTGTCTCCTTTATGTGAATTTTGGAGGATATAAGCTAGTATCACAATAAAAACCAAAATTTTCCAGTTGTAATAGCTTCTACAAAGTAGTGCTAAAATGCTGAGATAAACTTTTGGACAAGAACAAAACAGGCTGGTTTATCAGTATTTCTCTGAAAACCCTTTGATGCTCTATGTGAGTAAAACATCTCTCCAGAATTCTAGCACAGGTACCCAATGTAAGACTACTACTGGGCTCTTATTTAATTTCTTGCACACTTTGCTGAATTAACCTCCAAATCTAAATTCACCTTTAAACCATCAAATTCAGCACATACTTACAATCTATCTAGAATGCATTTACCAAAAAAAAAAACCACCCAAGAAACCCTAGCAAAACAATCAACAATGAGGACACATGGATATGCTAACCATATCCACGCCCTATAAAATTACCAGATGTAATTTGAAGAAGCTTGCAGCAGCCAACATTTAAAATGTAACTCTTTCACACTTGAAGTAACAGAAACCACCATAAATTTTTTCCTGTGTTTGAGAGAGTATGTAGACTACACAAAATTAAGAGTACTATATGTTTCTTTCACAAAACAAAATGGTCAACTGGAAAATGTATGATTAAGAATCAAATGATAAAGTTTATAATGTCTCACTTGGCCTTACATTAATCAAAATAATTTTTTCATAAATATGTAATATCAATCATTAATTAAACTAGAACAACTCTACACTCCAAATATAATAATTCACTCCCATTTAGAGTAAACCAGGTACAAATCACTAAGTCAGTTAAGAACTAAGTAATTGTTCAAATTTTTATTTTGATGCACAGTATGAGGAATGAACTCTTAAATCAACTGAATTTTATAGAAATGAAACAGCAAATAAATTAGACCCATGTTAAAATAGAAGGTCAGTTAAATGTCCAAATTTAAGGACATAACAGCCACAGATAAACTTCAATTCTATATTCTTCTTTCAGGAAGTCAAAGTCTTTCAAACACAACTTTACTATGAACTGGTCCAGAGCTCAACAGCATACGGGAATGCTTAACAGGGGTGGTGATCAGGGACACGCTTCCTGTAAGAATTAAAATAGGGCAATAGTGAAAATGAAAAGCATGACTGTAACCGAAGGTCTATATTAAATACAAACGCAGCTAGAGTACTACTTTTATTAAAACCAATTTTAAATGTGTAAAAAGGATGTTTCTATCTCACAGTTAACATCCCTTAATTATTGTATTGTTAAGAGAACAGGAAAAATCTGCAGTGTGCGGGTTGCAGGTAGGTACTCAGCAGTTCTCAGCTTCTCACCCAAACAACCTACTTACCAAATATATACTTTCCAGAAAATGGTTAGTTCATGTTTTTAGCTTATGCTAGTTAATTTTACGAAATGAGTCAAAGATGGTTCTCTCAGTCAGAAGTTGTAAAATGACAAGTCTTTGGGGTTTCTAAATTAAAACTTCTGGGTCACTATTCTAAATGAATGAAAACAAAAAGTTGGTGATGGACTTGGGTAATTCACTCAAGTATGTCAACAGTACCTCCCACATCTTTAATGTTAAATTTTTATTCTCTGGTAACCATACAGTGAATCAGGAAGGGGGCATGGTAGGGGTACTAGTGAAATTTTCTTACTTCCTGACTGTGGAAACACTACTTCATGAGGCAAGCACAACAGTTAAGAGAAGCGAAAAAGCATAGAAACAGATCCAGACTAAAACATATTAGGATCATATAGAGATAAACCTTCCAATTTATGGGAGTATGACCAAAGGATGTCAATAAAGAAAAAGTTGTCAAGCATCTGTCACTAAACACTCCCTGGAGATTAATAATGAGTATGAAGAGAAGTCCACAGTCCAGTATGTTTGGGAAGCACAACCAAGTTTTAAAAAATTCATATTTCTTTACTGCAAATTACTCAGACTGTCTAATATTTTTAAGACACTTGAACTTCAAAAACAGTGATACCAGCTCAAACAAGGTACTATAGTTTGTATTTCAAATGTGGTTAAGGGAGCCAAGTTATTACAAAAACTTCTGAGGCAGCTATGCAACCTTGCCCCCAAGTCAGAAAATTTTACCTATATAACTGTTTTGCCTTGCTATCATTCTACTTGAAGACAACAAAAAATGTAGCAGTATTTACCCATCTTTGTTGGCACTGCTTCCAAGAAAATTTTGTCAACTTTTCCTTCCCTCGTTAACTTTCCATTTCAAAATATGAGTGCTCCTCATTACCCTATTCTCCCAATGCTAGAAGAAGAGAGAATCTAGATTTTGTAGCCCAGTCCTTTCCACTCACCACAGTGGGAGATCTGAGTATCATTTTAGCTTTTCTGTCCACATCCAAATCACTATTTTCTACTCTTTCCTTCCTCTAACAGAAAGAGGACAGCTGCCATTCATAGGAGAAATCCAATGGAAGGAGTGCTGCAGGGGCACGAAGAACTTCGTCCACGTGGGACATCATTTCCTAGTAACATTCCTACTTCCTCCCGTTCCTCCTCTTGTTCCCTAGGTCCAACAGCAGCTGCTGGCGGACTGCGCCCCTCTTCTGCATCCATCACTTCCTCTTGATGAAACTGCTCCCAGATGAACACACTCAATTTTCACAGAAATGACCACACCTCCTCTAGCTACCATCCCACTTCTCTGCTCTCATTCACAGTAACATTCCCTGAAAAAGCAGACTACATACAATTCCTCTTTCCCCAGACTCTATCGAATTTACTTCAAGCTTTTGCCCTCTCTATTCCACTGAAACTGCCCATTAAGAACACCAACAACCTCGTTGCTAAATCCAATTTTTAAGATCAATTTTCAGTCCTTACTTGACCTATTTGCATCATCTTGGGAGCTGATCACTCCTCCTCCCCAAATACGTTACCTGGCTGCTACACACATTCCTCCTACCTCAGGGGCACTCCCCCAACCCAACCTTAGACTTTTGAATTATGGGAAACTTCAAAAGTATATAAAAGTAGAGACTGTACAATGAATCCTCATGTATCCATTATCCAGTTTAATAAAATCCTTCTTACTGACTCTTGACGGCTGTTCTAATTCAAACTTATTACTGGAATTTCAAGCATTCAGTCCTTTAAAAAAAACACAAAAAACCCTTTCCCTTCTCTAGATACATTCACGCTTTTGGGAACTCAATTAGTAGTGTGACCTTCTATACTACCACATACAGGCTGACAACTCCTAAAACTTTAACGATAGTTGAATTTCTTCCCTAAATTACAGGCTCAATGATCCAACTAATCGCTTTCTCAAAGATTACTATCTCAAATGTCCAAAGCTGACAACCCCCATCTTTCCTCCCAAAGCCTTCCTCCACCTCAGTTAAGAGAAACTTCTATTTTCCACAACAAAAACCTTGAATGACGTGGCCCAGTATTGTTTTGTTACTGTTATTTTAGTTGCTGGGAATTTACATGTTTTATTTCTGAACTAAAAATGTTTAATACTGTCATGTTAAAACATAACTGAGATATTTCTGACAAAATTTAGAATTTCCCCCCACTTCCCATGAAGTGGGAATATGCTTAATGTATTGGAGAAATGTGGCAATTATTAAGGAGCTTTGAATAAAAATCTTTAAGACTGCCCCCTCAAAAACCCACCCTTGAATTATCAATTCCCTTTTCTCACAGACCTTATATCCAACCCATCATCAAATCCTGCTGACTCTACCACCTAAAATAGATTTATTATCAATCTCTCCTTACCACCTTCACCTCTATCTGCCGGTCCAAGCCACCATCCCCTCCCATATCCCTGAACTTCCCACTAATAAAAATTAATGGTTTTGGTAACTAACTAGCTACAAGCAGTTAATTTAATTAAAATTATTAACTGAATCTTCAAATGCTAAGATTTTTCTGGCCACCTAGTCATTTTTGCGTGAATGAGTTTCATCTGAGAAAAGCTGCTGGAGGGATTTCCCTGGCAGTCCAGTGGTTAAGACTCTGCATTTCCACTGCAGGAGGCTCGGGTTCAATCCCCGACTGGGGAACTACAATCTCGTAAGTAACGGCCAAAGAAATGGTACTGGAATAGGACGGGGAAATAATGGAAACAGTGACAGACTTATTTTCTTGGGTTCCAAAATCACTGCAGATGGTGACTGCAGCCATGAAATTAAAAGATGCTTGCTAAGATGCTTGCTCCTTGGAAGAAAAGCTATGACCAATCTAGACAGCATCTTAAAAAAAGAGACATTACTTGGCTGACAAAGGTCCATCTAGTCAAAGCTACGGTTTTTCCAGTAGTCATGTATGTATGTGAGAGTTGGACTTTAAAGAAATCTGAGTGCGGAAGAATTGATGATAGAACTGTGGTATTGGAGATGACTTTTCAGAGTCCTTTGGACTGCAAGATCAAACCAGTCAATCCTAAAGGAAATCAATCCTGAATATTCATCAGAAGGACTGATGCTGAAGCTGAAAACTCCAATACTTTGGCCACGTGACGTGAAGAACTGACTCATTGAAAAAGACCCTGATGCTGGGAAAGACTGAAGCCAGGAGAAGGGGACGACAGAGGAAAAGATGGTTGGACAGCATCACCAACTCGATAGACATAAGTTTGAGCAAGCTCCGGGACAGGGAAGCCTGGCATGCTGCAGTCCATGGGGTCGCAAAGAGTCAGACATGAACTGGAATAGGACACATTCCAGTCAGACTGAATTGGAATAGGAACATGTAAGGAACTCTGCACATTATGTGCCGAAGAATATATACATATATATAGAAATATATGAAATATATAGAAATACTTTTCTATATATATAGAAAAGTATACCCAGACATAAAATGACTGGAGCCAACTCATCCTGGTAAACAGACATCATTTCTTACTACTACCTCCCTACCTATATGCTCTCTGGTTTTAGACTTTCCGAAGCCTACTCTTTTGTGCCCTTTCAATCTTGAGGGCTACCCTGTGTTACCCATATCCTTCTCCCCACTAAGCTTTTCTGGTTTAAATCTAAGAGTTGTGACCACGTATTTTAAGTAACTGGCAAAATACTGCTATCTAGACAAAATGGCTCCACTTCCCATCAACTACAATTAACAAAAATACAGCTGTTGTTTCCATGTTAATTTTTCCTAAGAGATGGTTTTTAAAGTGTTACAATACCTTGGTGCTGCCTTGATGATGTTGTCCACACGCAGAATCACCTCTGCTGCTTCAGCTGCACTTAAAAGAACTTGTCGCTTCACCTGGAAACTTTCTGTTATACCCAGTACCGACATATCTCCAATGGTACCTTCCTTCATATCTGAGAAATATTCACTAGATAAACAACTAGTCTTAACTAAAGTATCAAAACATATCTAATAACAGAACACATTAATAAAATTAAACCTGACTTATAAAAATATATATAATTACAAAGCCAACTATTCAATTTAATTAAGAGTATTCTCATCAGATTATCACTCAAGGAAAACCTTTTAGAAAATTAAAAGATCAACTACTGATTATCTGTATTAATGAAGGGTAACTATGTCAAATAATAGAAAATTTATATGCAACACATCACCTATAAAACTGAAGAAAATTTGTTCATCACTGACTACACCATGGAATCTAAAGAACTGAAGGAGAATTTAAATCATCTATTTTTCTTATTAGACTCCCCCTTCATCTTCTGTAAGATCGTTATTCATTAACTCTCTTTTGTCCAGTGCCAGGATTACCTACCCTTAAAAATATTCCTTTTACGTCCTAGACCATTTTATTGGGAAAATTTTCAATCTGAAGTAAGTCTTTTTTAGGCCACTTTCCCCCTGGTGGCTCAGTACTAAAGAATTTGCCTGCCAATGCAGGAGACATGGGTTTGATCCATGGGTTGGAAGATCCCCTGAAGAAGAGAATGGCAACCCACTCCAGTCTTCTTGCTTAGGAAATCCCATGGACAGAGGAGCCTAATGAGCTACAGTCTATAGGGTCAAAATGAGTCAGATACAACATAGCAACTAAATAACAACATAATGGTTATGAAGGCAAGGGTCATAGGAATCTTTTACATGGTTGTTATGAAAATTCACATTAAAAAAAAAGAACTTGGTAAAAAGCTACTCTTAAGAACTCCCACAAGATGCCAATCACTTTCTTACCCAGTCCAGCAGTTGTTTTGCCTTCACTATGGGCAGCTCGGAGCTGTGCCACCAGGTCTGCACTGTCATAGCCCGCATTGTCAGCTATGATGGTTGGCAACTACAAAGTGAAGAGGACATGGTAACTATCTACTCTACCAACAGAGTTCATTTACCAACTAGAAGAAAAGCTTTCTAAAACTGTGCATTTAGAAATAATGTAAAATCTGTTTCCTCTTAATTACTGCTCATGAAGAGGTTTATAAACTCCAAAATCGAATTTAAGCAGTGTAAACCATTCTTTTCTTAAAGCCAAAAAAGGAAACATTTTCTGTCCAAGATAAAAGAATGTATAAATTCAGGGCTCCCTTTTTCATTAACTTACCATTCTCAGTGCTTTAGCGTAAGACTCCATTGCAACAGCTTCTTTGCCTGGTGTTCTACTGGCAAGCTGTGTCACGGCATGAGCCATCAGCATCTCAGAACAGCCTACAGATTAAAATTCCAAGAACATAAATCATTACACTCAGTTGCCTCCAAGACACTAAATAAGACTTCAAGATCTATTAAAAATTAAGTGCACAGGCAGTACGAAGTAAGAAGCATTAAAAGTCAAAAGCCACTACTACACTTCAATAAATAAAATATGTTCAATATTTTTCAAATGCTTACCTCCTCCATAAACTGTTCTAGAATCTTTCACAGTCTGGGCAAGAACACAAAGAGCATCATGCAAAGATCTTTCTGCTTCATCTAAAATTTGCTGAGTGGCACCACGCAGAACAATGGTGCAAGCCTCACCTAAAATTAAAAAGAAAATAATGTTCTCATGTCACAACGAACTCAAGCTGTAAAACATAAAAATTTGCCTTCTATTATTTAGGTTATATTATGTGGTTTTGAAAGCTGGTATGTCTTTTATTGCTGCACATTCTCTTTGCTAACAATCCACATTCCTAGCAGTTCTAAATTATCTGAAACAATTACATTGAATATGCATTGCTCACAAAGACAAGGTTAACAGGCTGCCCTCAAGAGACTGAAATTAGCATACACCATGTTTTTTAAGAATTAAGACATATATTCTAGTAACTGTAGTAACTTTCTTTCACTTCAACAGAGCCTAAACAAAAGGTTTAGGAACCTAAACCAACAGAGCCTAAAAGGTTTAGGAACCTAAACAACAGAGCCTAAACAAAAGGTTTAGGAACCTAAACCAGAATCTACATAAGCACTCACCAAGGGCTACCCCAGAAAAGTGAATGAGTTTGTCTTCTCCAATCATGACCTCCTCAATAAGTTTGCAACTTCCAAGCTTCACTAGTTCTGGATGGTCAAAGGTAGAGGCAATTTCACCACCTATGAACAAAAATATTCATTAATTAAATGCACAATAGGTTTGAAATTTACGCTTTCTTACAAGCAAAAATGAACAGAAAACATATTAAGTTGACTGCTTACTATATGCCAAGCACTCTGAAGCACTTTATACAAACTAAATTATTTAATCTTCACAACAACCATAAGAAGACAGGTTTCATTTATCACTCCATTTAGAAATGGTAAAACTGAGGCAAGGAAATGTTTTGTTTTCATCTAAGGTTACATAGTTCAAACAAATATGAAACTGAAATTCAAATACAAGCAATCTGGCTTCCTCTATGCATGTTATATAATTCCACCTTAACTGAGATTTTGACATTTACCTTTAAGGCTGAATTTATCAACAAATTCAGACTTTCTTCTGAATTCAGTCTAGAAGACTAGTATTCTATGATCTAGTATCACCAAACATGAAAATATTTGGCTAATCTTATTATATCAACAGGTGCACTGACATTAGGAACTGCTTCAAATAGTGAGCACTTGGTATCTGTGAATTATTACAATAACTGAAGTGTCAGAAAGCTCCTGTAATATAAGGCCTAGAGAAGGGGGAAATGTATACTGAGGATTTCCCAGAGCAAACTTAATGAGAAGGCAAAAAAGCAAATTCATTTTCTTCCTTAGGTCTTCCCTTTATTCCTATCTTCCCTCCACCTTCCATGCTATAAACATTTCCTTTCCTGGTTCTTAATTAAGACAAAGTTAGGCTTCCATTTTAAAATCCTTTTCTCAGACTTCCCTGGTGATCCAGTAATGAAGACTCTGCTTCCACTTGAGGGGGCATGGGTTCGATTCACGGTCTGGGAACTAAGATTTCACTTGCTGCGTGAGGTAGCCAATAAAATAAATAAATCAAACAAAACCCTTTTCTCTAGCTCTTTACTCTCTCTCTTAATAAGATACCCTCAATCATCAACCCAACCCCTTTTCCTACACCTTACCGATAAATTGGCTAAATAATTCATGCTTTATTTCTACTGTACAATTAACTTTATAAAAAGGACTCTGGTCTTCCCAACTCTACTAATTTATACTCACTTGTATAGCTGAAGCTCTTATTTTTGGTTGGCAAATTCCAGAGACAGTTCTGGAACGTGAGACACAATAGATGTTTGGGATATCATATGCCCCAACTGAGACCAATTTGGCTTATGAGAATTTTCACTGATCCTACACTCACTCACTCATGTACACCTGCTTACAAAATATTTAAAGTCCATTTGCAAGACCCAATTTCACACATCTTGACAACAGATGAGTTTACTAAGGATGGGAGCCACCATGGAGTCTAATTCACAGCCAAACAGCTGGTGTGCTTGAAGCAGTAAATCTTCTGAATGTATGTGGCAATTTCACATTATCAAGTCCTTGTGATAATAACTTATACCATGAATGTGCTATCATTCACATTTCTTATATCTTTAATTTTGCTGCATTAAGGAAGTAATTAAATAAAATGAACATCATAAGATTTATCACCTAAGTATCAAATATGCAATAACTTCTAAAGGAAGTAAACCCACCTCCAAGTAAAACGTCTCTTTTTAGGTCAGAAGACTATGCTTCTCAAATTATTGAAAATGGCTTAAGACGTTATTTTGAAGTAAGTCCAATCCTACCATCTACTTAGTATAATTTCGTCTAATACAAATAGCAGTTCCAAACTGAATGTGGTGTTCCTTGTGGCTTTACATCTAAACCCCATTCGTGGAATTCTCACTGCCAGATCACAAACCAACTTTCCAACCTATACATTGTCAAGCTCTTGAAACAGGATAAATGTTGTTATACTTAGTTTTCAAGGGCTACTTAGCAGTTACCACCACTAAAAAAGTGAGTAACTGCACTGTATGTCATTTTGATGTAGATATATCTGTAAATGCACTTTTTAGTCTACACTGTGACTATAAAACCCATACCTGTATTGAACGATACTGGAGTAAACCAACTTTTCATCATACACTCCTGGACTGTTTCACACTTATTCAACATTTATTACTTTCATAAATTTAAAAAAGTTAACAAAAACAATGTTTAAGTATTTGACCCACTGTCTGGCATATAGTTAAATGTTCAATAGAGTACTATTCACCAGGCACATAGAGTGAACAGGGAGTACCACACCAGGCACAAAGTGAATACTACTCACTTAGCACTAGAATTAAATGAATAAACTAAAACTCAAGACTCCTTTTTTTAAGCTTCAGTTTATCTAGACTATGTTTAGAATAGCGGTCCTGAGTGTTTGTGAGAAAAAGATATAGTACCTTTAAAACAACACAGCAAAAATAAATCTAAACCTACAGTGAAGCTGGCATTTGATATGTTAAAAATGAATGTGACTAAAGATATCAAAGATTGTGAATAGCTGTTTAGATTCTAGGGACCATAAGGGCACTTTAAGGTACCCTTTTCAGGTACGAAGTACTTTCTTTTTACTTTTAGAAATGAGTTACATACACTAATTCTCAATAAATCCAAGAGTGATTATTTGTTAGAAGTTAATGTCTTTTTTCCATACCTGTGACAAGAGCGAGGCGTTCCACGCCTACAAAATCTGCATGCTCAATAGCCATAACACCAGCAGCACCAAAGAGTTGTTCAGGATAATTATAAATTAGTTGCCTATAAATAAAAATATGAAAAAACATTGTTCAAAATTGTTACTTCACAAGATAAAATACATCAGATTAAGAAAAACATGAAAACATTTTTACCTTGCCAGCAATCAAAGAAATGCAAATCAGAAAACTGCTATCATTGATAGAGAAAAGGTTTCATAAAGCATATTAAATGATTTAGTAAGGCAACTGCCTTGCTGTACAATCTTACTTATATTTTGGGGAAAAAACCACTTCCTAAATAATAAACAACTAAATTCTATAAGAATTTTTCTAAATCATTCCAGAAAAACAAGGCCCTTTCTTGGATCATTATATTGTTAGCAAATACAAACAGACCTGTTAATAAAGCAATTT
Source organism: Bos mutus (assembly GCF_027580195.1). Lineage (NCBI taxonomy): Eukaryota > Metazoa > Chordata > Mammalia > Artiodactyla > Bovidae > Bos > Bos mutus. Next base: position 28,499,722 of record NC_091621.1, on the reverse strand, counting down.
ATCCCATGCTTAAGAATACGTTCAACTTTCTCCTTCATTTTTTCCTTTTCTGCGTGTTCTATTTCAGCAACCTTTGCTGTAGAATCAACTCTCACCCGGGAACCAAATATCTAAAACAAAGGAAAGCATAAAAAATAGCATCACTTTCCTTAAGTTTCACAGCATACTTAAAACTTTTTAATGTAAATACAACAAAACTGTGTGCACTGTGAACGCACACATACAATATAAATACACACTCATATATATTCACACACACATATATATATATATATATCAAGTACAACTGATTCCCAACCCAAGTTTACAGCAGCTAACAATCAGAAATCCAGGAAATGTAGTTAATATACCTTAATTTTGTCTGTATCCATACCAGTATTTGCAATAAGAATTTTAGCATTTTCAATTCGTTTTGGTTGATTTACACCAATTTTTTTATCCAACAGAAAGCCTGTTAAAACAGAATTTTATTAAATACTTCAAGGCTGTATCAATGAATCTTTTAAAGTAATATGCTTTATCAAATTACTCTTTCAAAGAATGCCATTTCTAGTCTAATTCATCAAGCTCCTAGAACCTAAATTGCATTCCACACCAGTGACCATAAAAATTAACTTAGCAGATTATTTAAAAAATAACATGCAAAAAAGAAAATATGAGGCACAGTAGAAATATGAAAAGTAAACAGACATTTTTTTGTACAACTTATATACTTCAATAAAAATGAGCTAATTAAAAAAAAGTTATTTTTGAATCTTTTATCTCAGATACATATTATGTTTGCAGGTGTGTGAGTTGCAATGCAAACTTATTAATCCACTTTCATTAGCTTAAAACCAACACAAAACAAGCTCTTAAGATTCAGATAGAGACTACTGAACTTTTTAAAAAACTGAGGCTGTGATTAACATGAAACACCATGGAGAGCAGTCAGACAAACCTGTCCCCCTCATGCTCATGCTGCTTATGGGCTATGTATACAAGCTTGGACCAAATTTCCAACCCTAACTACTCATCTATAAACAGGAATATCAACAGTAGCAGAGATGTCATTAGTAGCCAAGGGGCCCAAAATGATCATACGAATTGAATACTGTGTTAACTGTATTCATACGAATTGAAAATACTTGTGTTTAACTGCTTCCTTTAGATACATGTTTTATCTTTTAACTCATTTATCACACCTTGGGTTTTCTGCTCTATTCAGCTGAACTTAATTCTCATTCAATGGATCAACATCATGATAAAGAAATGAGATTTTGAGTACAATTCCAGTAGAATGCCTGGCACAGAGCAGACATTCAATGGTCACTATTCTTGCCTTAATTCTTTCTCTACCACCAAACTCTATTAGAAATGCTATACAGTCCTTGCCTATAAATTCAACCTAGAGTATTTTCAGAATTGTTACACCTGTGAAAGAGAGACAACATGAATTTCTGCAACTAACCCCGACTCCAAATCACTGACTAGTAAAGCAGAAACTATAAAACATAATTTATTCCTTTTTTCCCCCCTTCTCTATAGAATGCCTACACTGTCTACAGGTCCCTTTGTGAAGTAAATGTACTGTGAACATACTGTAAGAACAAAACATACTATTATTAAGGACATAGCATAAAAATACTAAGACATTTATCACTCCTCAAGAACACCAGAAACTGTGTCTTCAACATGTGTCAACCAACATGACCTACCCAGACCCTTCCTAGAGAACACTTTCAATCCCAGAAAAAATACCATTTGACAATAGCTGACTTTAAGTAGAAGAAAACTAAGTCTCTTTATTAGAAACTGTAACTTACTTCATAGTATAAACTAAAACCTAGAGGTTATCAAAGAAATGCTGGGATAGTATGAGTAGGTCAAGTACACTGTCAATATAACAAGTGGATTAAGATGACAAAAATCATTGCAACATGATTTGTTCCCTTAAAGTCAAGTTTTCTCGCTTTGTAAAGTGCCACTAGTCCTGACTAAATAAATAAGGATTCACTCAGTATTTAGCTTTCAACATCTAGTCAACACGTCTTTTCCCATATACAATATATACATACCTTCATCTAAATAGGAATCTGCCAGACTTCCTCCTAGCTTTTTGATGACATGAATTGCCTCCAGGTTACCAGAGCCTTTTAGTCTGAGAACAGCTTCCACAGCTAACTTAGTAAAGTGGTCTTTATGATGAGTAAGAAGTTTTGAGGATAGTGTTGTTCCTGCAATGTTCATTAAATCTTGACGGAACTTAACTTCATCGGAACTAAAATACAAACCAAAAAAAAACCAAGCAAAAAAATTCACGCCAGGTCTTAAAATGCTTCTCCAAAGTTATCAACTTTGCTTTACGTTTCCAAAACTTATCCAAATAGTGTTTGCCAATAGATACTGTTACCTCAACCAGTCAGGGTTCTTTAGTCATAGAAAAAAATTAAACCTTATCAGTAATCAAGAAATACAAACAAACTAATACTATTTTCCCCACCAAGCTGGCAAGCTACCAAAGCAGAGACACAAGCAAACAAAAATTTCAAGAACACGGGGAAAGAGACAGTTACACAGCCAGTGGATCTGTAAATTAACGATCTTTTTCTAGAGAACTACTTGTAAGGTAAACAAAGGACCCAGAAATTATACTACTTTTTTAAGTAACGACTTTGTCACAACATTATAAAATAAAAAATTGTCAAAACTCAAAATCTCCAATTACAGATAAGTAAATTACAGCAGTAACATAATCAAATGCATATACCTCTACTAAAATTAATAAAGTACACCAACACCTAAAAATTGTGCTTGCTATTCAACTAGGTTAAAGAGGCTAAAAAATCTTCTATATAATACTACTTTATTGTGATTATATATGCAAAAAGCCAGAACCCCAAATTTTAACTTAGGGACTACCTCTGGCAGGTAATGTGGGGCTTTTCTGGTTGCTGTTGAGGCAGGATGAGGTAACAGAACCATGTCCATGTGTGCTTTCCACTGCTCTCTAGACTTCCTGAACTAAGTATATTTTGAAAAGAATATTAGATGTTTAATACAGTAGTACTGTGGTATACCAACCCATGGTCGACTGCAGAATTCAATAGAGCCTGTCTTGCTGCCTTTGTGGCTTCTCTCCAACCCGCAATAATGGTCTGTGGATGAATCTTTTTTGCAATTAAGGATTCTGCTTCCTATTAATAAATAGTGGAAACACACATCAATAGCAAATTTGTAATAAGAAAGAATCTGATTACTTATGACACTCAATACCAGAGTAGGAAAAAATATCCAGCGAGATGAAGTTACTCAGATATTCTTACCCTTAGCAATTCTGCTGCGAGAACAGTAACAGATGTAGTGCCATCACCAACTTCATCATCTTGAACCCTTGACATATCTACCAGGAAAAAGCTAGTTAATAACTCACTTATATGTGATTCTGCTTTTGAAATTATTAATACTTCTTGGTACCTCATCTAATTCTCCAAACATACTCACTACCAGTCTAAATCTTACTTATCTAGGTGTCCTCACCTAACAAATTCTTTGGAACTCTTCAGTCTGAAATACAGTAGTTTCACCATCAGTAAGTACATCACACTCCAAGACTCTATTTAAAAAATTTTGCTCAAGTATAGTTGACTTAAAATGTTAATTTTTATTATACAACAAAGTGATTCAGTTGTACACATATTCTTTTTCATATTATTTTCAGTTACAGCTTATCACAGGATACTGAATACAGTTCCCTGGGCTATATATTAGGGCTTTGTTGTTTATCCATTCTATATACAATATAGTTTGCATCTGCTAATCTCAAACTCCCAATCCTTCCTTCTTTCACCTCTCCCTTCTCTCCTGGCAACCACAAGTTTGTCTGTGTATCTAAGTCTGTTCTTATTTCATAAATATGTTCATTTCTGTCATAATCCACAAATAAATGATATCATATGGTATTTGTCCTTCTCTAACCTACTTCACATAGTTTGATAAGCTCTAGGTTCATCCATGTTGCTGCAAATGGCATTATTTCATTCTTTTTTATGGTTGAGTAATATTCCATCATGTATATGTACCACATCTAGGAGTTTGTATTTTAATAATGATAATTATCAGTAAAAAAAGTAGACATCGATTAATCAAAAGGACAGTCAGTCAACACAGTCTGTTTAAAAACTGTTTCCAAATGCTAACAAATGCCGTCCTAAGACTCACCAACTAGAACTTTAGCAGCTGGGTTGTCCACACCAATGTTTTTTAAAATAGTTGCACCATCATTGGTTACCATAAGAGATGCATCTCGTCCACTGCTTAACAATATTTTGTCCTGAAAGGAACATATTTGCTTCAGGTTAAGACAGAAGTACATCTGGAATGATGCATGGATTAATCAGTAATCTCAGATTGCTAATGTGTAAATACTCTGAAGGGTTATATGGCAGACTCCAAACTGTTTCACTGTATATACCCACTCCCAAAGCCAACCTTGATGTCCTACCCTTCTCCAGTCCTAGAGACACTAGAAGAGCGAGACATTAACAAGGCTGTTTGAATACTGTAAGAGAAAAACTAAGTGTACCTCACAATACAATAATAAATACAAATGATAAAATAAGCAAGATGCAGAAGAGTATTTGACAGAGCAGAGGGAGTATATCTAGTTATACTGAAAAAAAAACTAAAAAAACAGAAGCTACAGAAAAAGTACACATCAATCCTATCTTTGACGAGACAAAACATTGTCATGAAAAGAATATATAAACAAATGTCTTATAATTCATAAGATACCTGTACATCCACATAAAGACAGCCGTTAGATTTATATCCAAAGGATATAAGTGGTTATCACTGGGGAAGGGAGTGGTATTGGGGATAGTGATCAGAAGGAGACCTTAGTCCTAGGGGTACGGTCTTGATTTTCAGTAAGGAGAATGTACCTATGTCTGAATTTTTATAATTAACAGTTAAGTTTTAAATATGAAAAAGCACCCACAAGTTTTTGTATTCCCAAGGGCTCTATAACGACAGTAAAATACTAAAATTCCCTGTTTTTCTTACCATGCCCTTGGGTCCCAACGTGCTCTTTACCAAGTCTCCAATAGCAATGGCACCAATAAAAGAAGACTGGAATAAAAATCAGAGATGACCAAAATAAACTTCAGTCTTAAAATCGTAAAACAAACAAACAAGCACTCTTCTATCTTTGTAAGAACGAGGAAAAGGCTTACCAGGCGAGCTGTCTCTGCTCTCTCTTCATCAGCTCCAGCCTTGAAGATATTAACAGGTGCAAGGGAAAGGGACGCCTAAAATTGAAAACCAAGAATCAGTCTGAATACCAGTATTCTTTAACATACATACTTAGATGAGTTTCACTAGACTTAGAAGTAGATACCTAAAAGAACATGAATTTAAAGAAGAAATGTTCCTTTTTAAACAAATGAAGCACTCCATGATTAGGCAGTCATTTATTTAAAGCGAAGGGAGCGACTTAGGTGACATTCCTTTTTTGGATATCTTAAGCGCTCCGCGAAAAAAATTCTACACCGAAGACACGGACTCTAAGTATGGCAGGACCAAAGACCGCAAAAATGATTTTAAACTAAAAATAAGGATGCCGCCAGGAGGGGGAGGGAACGCGACAGCCTGGCTTCCATCACCACCTTCGGGCCGCTCCAGGCTCCGCCCTGAGAGGGAGGGAGGGGCCCAGCGCGATGACCCGCCCGGTGCACTAGAAATTTCTTAGCTTAGGGTTAGTCCTAGGTTTCGAGGTTCTGGGCCTATCCAGAGACCGAGTCAGAACAAATGCCAGCCTTCAGGCCCACCCTTCCTTCTGGCTCACAGGGAGGGCCTCACCCGCGGGCCCGGCGCAGACCACACGCCGCGGCCTGCGCCATGTGCAGCGGACCCGGGGTACAGGCACAGCGATGCTGGGATACAGATGGGGCAGCAGACGGCGGGGGACAGCAGAGGGCGGCGGGGGACGGGAGGTCTCGGGCAGGGACTATGGGGCGAGACTCACCATGGTTCCGAGGAGTTAGGCACACACGTTATCCCCTCACAGCTCGCGCCCGCGACCGGAGGGACGAGAGGGCGGAAGTGACGCCACACGCTCTGCCGCAAGGGGCGGAGCCTCGACAGACGCGCTTCACGTCCCGGCACCGCCCTCAGGGGGATGGGAGGGGGCAGCATTTTGAGGGTCGGAAAGCCTGCCCGTCACACTGGAGAGGCGGGGCCTTGACTAGGGCCTTGCTTTCTGCTTTGGCACCTACTGAAAAACAGGAAGGGGAGGGCTGGACATCTTGCCTGCGGCCCAGAGGTTTGAGAGTAGAACCCGCAAAGAGGAAAGAAGTTGCGCTGTGGGGTGTTGCCATAGCAACGGAGTTTTTTCTCGCAGGTTTTCTTCTAAATTTAACCTTTAAAAAAATGTTGCCTTAAAGTACTGCATATACAGAATTTAAAGCGATATATATTAATGTAATAGGGGCCGGACAGGCATGTGGCTGTTACCATAGGTCTCTCTCTCTCTCTCCCCTCATCCTCTGTATAAATGGAACCTGAATTAGGACTGAGGGAAGATGGTCTTTTGAGACACTAGTCTGTCATCTTCTTGGTCTGCTAGCTTCCCAATTAAATTCATTATTCTTTGCCTGAACAACTCATCTCCTGACTTATTGGCCTGTTGTGCAGCAAACAGCCACTCCAGTGTTCTTGCCTGGAGAATCCCAGGGACGGGGGAGCCTGGTGGGCTGCCATCTATGAGGTCGTACAGAGTCGGACACGACTGAAGCGACTTAGCAGCAGCAGCAGCAAACAGAGTAAACCTGGTCTTGGTAAATTTTGGCAGTGCCAGTCAGGAACCTTTGTTGTTGTCAGCTGGCTCCAGTTTGGGAATTTTTAGGTTAAGCCCTAGCAGCTTCCTGAACCACTCTTCCTGAGGATCTTACCTTCAAAATTCCCTGAAGTATTACCAGCTGCCCCTGCGCTTGGCAGTTGGAGGAAAGAATCCACATTTGGGAAAGGGCTTCTCAGGTGGCACTAGTGGTAAAGAACCCACCTGCTAATGACCACAGACCTAAGAGTCGCGGGTTCGATCCCTGGGTCGAGAAGCTATCCTGGAAAAGGAAATGGCATCCCACTCCAGTATTCTTGCCTGGAAAATCCCATGGACATAGGAGCCTGGCAGGCTACAGTCCATGGGGTCGCGAAGAGTCGGACACGACTGAGCAACTGAGCACACACAAGCTCCATATAGTAAGTTGTAAGTTGCTTGCTGTATAAAACCGATGCCATCAGCCCACAATTTCTTTTATTGTTTTCCTGCTTATTAGCCTGGTGCAATCTTTTCCCCAATGTTATTCCTCCTTACAGTAAGTGCACTGTTTCTTCCCTGATGGTGGCTCACCTCTCTTTGGGTTACTAGCCTTCCAGGAATCCAATGCTGCTGTCAAAAAAGTAGCATTCCATCCTGCATTCTCTTGCTTCTGCTGTTGTGCCCTATTGTTGAACACTTTAAAAGCAACATCTACCAATTAAGAAGGGTTCATTCCAATGTACCATCTAACTTCAGTAGTTTTCTTCTTATATCTGGGGTGCTTTGCCCAACAAATGTCATATCTAGCATTCTCTTATTTCTGGGGCCCTTGGGTTCTGCCTCAGTGTCTGTAAGCTTGATAAATTCTTTCTAAAAAACATGGATGGATCCTCACTGGATTTTTGGTGTATCTCCTGAATTTTGTTTAAGCTCCTTTGCCTAGGTACTCCCTTTCAAAGACCCGCTAAGGTACACTTCCTACAATGCTGCAGGTGTGGTTGCATATCTCCATCATTAGGATCCTAGTCAGGCTCAGCAATAGGAGCTGCCAGATTTGCTTTTCTGCAGTTACATCTGGGAATCTGCTAGATGATGCTGGTGTGCTTCCTCCCTAGTGTCAATGACCATCCTCCTCTCATCCCCAGAAAGCATCTTATTCAGGAATGTAAATATCTGCCCAAGAGGGATGGTGAGTGGCAAAGACAGAAGGGAAAAGTTCAGTCACATGGTGGGGGGCAGTCTTTCAGTAAGTAGGGTTATGGCTTTTTAGTTCCTCTTCACTTTCTGCCCATAAGGGTGGTGTCATCTGCATATCTGAGGTGATTGATATTTCTCCTGGCAATCTTGATTCCAGCTTGTGCTTCTTCCAGCCCAGCGTTTCTCATGATGTACTCTGCATATAAGTTAAATAAGCAGGGTGACAATATACAGCCTTGACATACTCCTTTTCCTATTTGGAACCAGTCTGTTGTTCCATGTTCTAACTGTTGCTTCCTGACCTGCATGCAGGTTTCTCAAGAGGCAGGTCAATTTTCCACAATTTATTGTGATCCACACAGTCAAAAGCTTTGGCATAGTCAATAAAGCAGAAATAGATGTCTGAAGAACTGCAAGTTAACTAGAAGTTACATTCACCCTGGAGACCACAATTTATAGGAAAACCCAAGAAAATGAATTATACATTAAAAAGGAACATTGCTAAAATATGTTGAGACCAACTTAACTTGGGATATAGCCTTGCCAGTTGCCCTTATATGGATCAGAACGGCTCCCAGAAGCAGGCTTAAATTAAGCCCCTTTGAAATATTGTATAGTAGGCCATTTCAGGTGTCTGCCCAGGCATGAGAATCTATAAATGCTTTGAAAGATCTAGCAGTTGCCAATTATGTTAAAACGCTGGGCACTGTACTACTGTTCATAAGTTTGCTTCCAGCAGGTCTGCCTATCCAGCTGCGATAGCCTTACATCCTTTCTAGGCTGGAGACCGAGTCCTCCTTAAAACCTGGAGAGTACAGGGGCCTGAATACCACTGTATAAGATCACTGAATACAAGTGATCTTACCTACCAGGCACTCATCTGTCAAGTTAGCGGCAGTAAAGCTGTGAACTCATCACACTCAGGTTAAAGCAGCCCCACTGTCATCAGAAAATGACCCAACTCCTAAGAGACCTTGAGAGCAGTGGATTTGTGAACACTTAGATTTAAAGTTGCTCTTCAAAAAGGGTAAGGACTGAACTTAAAATTTTCATTGTAGAAAGAATCTCATCAGATTCAAATAATTGTAGTTTCAGAAAAAGAATTGTATCATTTACTAAAAATTTTAAGGAATATTCCCAACCTGAAACTCATCAATTCCATTTCACAATCACCCCCTCACCTCCCCCATTTGGCAGGAAGCAGCAAGAAAGATCATTGCCCCCTTTTCTACACAAGATTATGGAATGGACATTTGACAGTAGGGAATTGTAACAGAGCAGGGCAGGGGCTGGGCTGTTAGAGCAACTGGTCTTGCTCTGCCACTGGCATCACAGCACACACCGTCCCCTCCCCTTCCTCTGTATTAAAAAAAGCCTGAATTTGGACTCAGGGAAGATGGGTTTTTTGAGACACTCGTCTGTCTTCTTGATCTGCTAGCTTTCCAACTAAAGTCATTATTCCTGCCCCAACAGCCTCATTACCAGATTCACTGGCCTGCAAGCAGAGCAAGCTTAGGCTCTGTAACTAATAATGGAAAAATGTAATTCATCATCAGCATTGATTCCTCTCCCCAGAAGCAACCACTTTCAACTTCTTTAGGTTTTTAAAAAATTTACCATCATCTTTCTAAATAATATTTTATTGCTATTTTAAACATTATTAAGATGAAGACCTACATTTCTATTATTAATTTATAAAATGCTGTTTGTTCTTTTCTAATTACTTTTGGCCACACTGGGTCTTCATTGCTGTGTGCAAGGACTACTCCCTAGTTGCAGCGCACAGGCTTCTCATTGCCATGGCTCCTCTTGTTGCAGAGCATGGACTATAGAACTCACTGGCTCAGTAGTAGTTGCTCCCCAACATGTGAAATGTTCCTGGACTAGGAATCGAACTCATGTCCCCAGCAATGGCAGGCAGATTAACCACTGGATCACCATGGAAGTCCAAATGCTGTTTTTATTTGGATGGTCCGGGACGAGGTCTTGTGAGCTCTGATGGAGACATTTATTTTGTCCTGCTTGCTCACTTTCAGGAGGTTTTGCCTTTCACTCATTCCCCACTCCACACAACACACAGCTGTAGAGATGACTAACATCCTTTTACATAATGGCTTGGTAGAGAGCAAAATCAATCCCAAATATTCCCATTTATTAAGAATAATTTTATACTTTCTCTAAGTTGATCCCCTAGGATATTTAAAACAAAATTTTTGTGCTTAAAAATAATGTTTGGCTTTGCATCTGATACCTTTTTCTCCCTATGGCTGATCTCTTATCAAGTTCTTGTATTTTGGTAATTGTTAACATTGATAGCTGCTTTCAATTTTTAATCTTTTGTACCTTTGAGATGCATGCTAAGAGGGTTAGTTTACCCCAGGGATTGAGAAACCATTGGGAGCCAGATCCAACCTGCCACCTGATTTTATATGACCAGAGAGTTAAGAATGGTTTTTTACATTTTTAAATTATTAGAAACATAAAAACTGTTGTGATGCATTAAAATTATATGAAATTTATATTTTGATGTCCATAAAGCTTGGCTGTAACACAAGCAAATTCATTTTTATACTGAACAACACAAAACAGTTATACAATGGAAAGAGTAGTTGTGACAAACTGTGTAGCCCATAAAGCCTAAAACATTTACTATGTAATGTTTTACAGAAAAAGGCTGCTACCCCAGTTTACACTCTTTCCAAGGTCCATCATGAAAACGGATGTTCAGATTGGACAAATTATTTTAAATCAACCAAGAGTTTGTGTTCTTTGTCTGAAAGTTTGCTCTTCTTTCAGGGAATGCACCTCAACCAGAAGATTTCAAATCACACACTGGAATGAGAATTACAGGAAGGTAAGATAGCTGCACAGTATTGAAAACAGCTGTTTTTATTATGGGCAAAACCACATTGTGTGGAAATACAGATTATGATGTCCTCTGGCAGGCAAGCATGAGACTATGGGTGATGGAGAACCCAGGGCTCCTTGCCTGCTGGCCTCTGGAGGGGGCACTGGGGAGGAGAAACTTAGTCAGGGCTTTTGGATGGGGACTAGGAGGCAGGCTTTGCCACCTGTGGACTGGAGGCCAGAGACAGCCAGAAGCAGCCCCCTACATGGGGACTTCCAGCAATTTGTCCTTTCTCCAGTGCACGTGTTTTTTACTTTTCCTCCTTTACTGTGTTATTTGGTGTCACCCTGTACCTCCAGGGGCTGAACACTCAAGTTTCAGGAACCAGGCTGCATAGGTTTGGGTTTCAACCCTTCCATGTATTAGTTTTGTAATTTGGGGTGGGTTCCATATGCCTGCCTACTCTGATCTATAGCAATGTGAGAATAACATGATTTGTTGCTTTAAGCCACTCAGTTTTAAGGTGGCTTGTTGCAGAGCAGCAAATAACCTCAAAACTCCTTTAAAAATACCTTTGAAAAAGCATTTATCCAGTTTTACCTCCATTTTAGTCTCCCTCCATTATTAAAATGTCATGTCCTCTACTGTATCCTCCATGTTGATGTCAGAGTCATTTTTATAAAATGTTGTTTCTCCAGTGTTTAAAATCCTTCAAATTCTCTCACTTGACTTAAAGTAAAACAAAAACTCTTGCGTTCTAAATCTATGGGATGTCTCTAATTTCTCCCTTCTCTATGCCCACAAACCTGCCTTTGCGCTCTATGCTCCAAGCAAATGGAATCTTTGCCATCACTGAACACTGTGATCTTTCTATACTTCTGTGCCTTTGTACTGGGTATTTCTTCTCCCTAAGATATCCTTGGGGAAGGAAATGGCAACCCACTTCAGTATCCTTGCCTGGAGAATCCCATGAACAGAAGACCCTGGTGGGCTGTGCAGTCCATGGGGTCGCAAAGAGTCAGACACGACTGAGCGACTAATGCACACACAAGATATCCTCTCCACCCTGCCCTAATTTGTAAAAACTCTCATCAAACACCTCAGGGATTACCTTCTTCAAAATTTTCTTAAAAATTAAAAACCTTCATTCTCAGGCTGAGTTAGATGCCTTTCCTTTGTACATGCCTTTATCACAAATTAAGAATTGGAATATTTTTTTTCAATTCTCCTAAGGTATATAGCTAGTATTATTCTAGACGTATCAGAGAGATTGTAATCTTTTATATATAATTTATATCTTAGGGTTTATTTCTCTAGGGAGAGGAAGGGCACTGCCTCCAGTTAGAATGGCTGTTCTAAACTACAGATTCTTTTGAGAACAAGAATTAACTATCTTCATTACTAACAGAGGGCCTAGTTTGTGCTTATTCATTAAACAAGAACATGTGAATAGTTAATTATCTTCAAAGGAACTCAAAGGAAAAATACAGAAATAATCCCCAAAAGTTTTTAATTTCTGAGAATACCCAAGATACCTAAGTAAGATGTGGTCTCTGTCACATCTTAAACCGATCTATGTGTTCCACAGTGTCTGGTACATAGTAAGCACCTGATCATTTGTGGACATGTCTATTCCCTTTACTATTTAAATGATCTACATCTTGAGTTGTATGCAAATAGGCTTTGCAGTGCCAGTAGGTGACAACAGGTTTGGAACCCCAGCCTAAGAACTAACTACTAGTTTGAATGACCAAGAAGATAAAAGTTCTTCAGAGTCTGGCAAATACTCAAAATTTCATTTCACTCTGAAACATAATCCTTGACCCATGATATGTTCACTTTGAAAATGGAGGTGGTGATATGAGACTAAGAAATAAAACCTCTTATCATAAAGTCTCAAGAAACGTGTAAAGTATAAATACAGTGAAACTTTAAACAGGTAGCCAACCAAACTTTTATTGGGGTTTTATTGCAATCTACTTTCGGCAATAAGGGGAAAGTAATCATAAGAACTCTGATCAGATTTTATTAAACAAAGCAGTTTTTCATGAATGCTTAATGTTAGTTGTATAGTCAAGCTCAGCTTCCAGTATCAACTTGAGTACCTTGTCATGGGAATTTATGCCAGAATGACAACAGTAAGGCATTGCAAGATCCTAAATCATCTAAGATGAAACCATATTTTACATATAATTTTTAGGACAGTATACTAATACTCTACAATAAATAAGGATTTAAAAAATGTGTTGCTTAGCCCTTGTTGAACTAAATTCAGTTATTAGCTCATTCTTTACGTACTCCAGTTAATAAAGGCTTGATTGTACTTCCAGAACTCTGACTTTCCCAAAGATAAAAAATTAGTTAAAGACAAAAATTAAGCTTAAAAGCAACATTCACACTTGTCTTTAAAAGCATGTTCACATCATATACGAGATAATTTCCTCATGCCTGGAAACATGGTTTATGTGGCAGAAAGTCATATACAAAGCATAACTAGAGGGCAATCCTCCCATCTCCATATCCTCCAAAAAGCCACACTTGGCCTCAGTGTAAAAGTTATATTTTATTGCCATGCTACAAAATGTATGAAGTTGGCACTGACAGGGAGAAATAGAGAACAAGGGTGGGGAGGGCAAAAGATGTTGTTACATATACAACAAGGTTTAATCAACAGTGGTAAATTTTGCCAATATTAAAAATGCAAACCAAAATTTAAAATGCTGATATGAAACAGCATTAAAATACCATTTATGCATAGTACAGTATCACTTATGTCTTATTAGAGAAATATGGAATGTTTAGAAATGAAATTAACCGTAAGGGGTAAAATTCATATTTCACGTACAATTTGGCAATGGTAGTCCCACTGTTAGACAATTTTTTTATAAAATACAAAATCAAAAATCTAATAAGCTACCTTTATACAAAGTTGCTATATTTATGCCTTTACGTAGGAAAAAAACATTTATAATGCAAATTAGGACATACAATAATCTTACAATATTATACAATGTAATGAAAATAAAAACATAACACAAAATTTGTCCTTTATAAAATGTATATTTTGCATTTACTAATGCAAATGTGGCACACTGGTGACTACTGTACTATTAATACCAGTCCGTTTCCATGCTGTTATTATCCAATTGTCATAGAATTGCAATTGTAATGATGCTACAAAAGACTTTTTATACCAAAAAAACGAGGAAGTAGGGATGGGGAAGAGGGATGTAAAGAAGAGCAAAGACAGGGTGCTGGTTGGGCAGAGTATATTATGGTATGGTCATAAAATATTTGTTAGTTTTTCAAGCCAAAAACATTTTCTATACATTCTGTGATTTCGTACCAATGCCTTTATTCAAATTTGGCAAACATCAGGGAAAAGGTAATTTAGTACCATATACCTCACATATCAGAGATAAGAAAAAGATGCCAATACATTAGTTACTTCTGAATGTTGTCTCTGATGGTATGTCTGTTTCAAGGAGATATACATATATATATATATGTATATGTGAATATACATATATATTTATACACACACACACTATACATTGCACAAACACTTGGACATTATGGGTTAGGAACAGCACAAGGGGAAATGGGATGTATTTTTTAGCCTGCTAAAACCTTTACCTTGAGGCAAAAATATGGTGGCACATTATTGGGAAATTATGAAAACATAAGGCCCCTGTCCCATTTTTAATAGAACATTATTGAGGTACATTTTTATATGTTGTGCCACTGATATTTTGGGAGGGGGTGTGATAAACACTAGCTTGACTCATTGAACTGTGGGGTCAACATTAATATCTATAAAAACAAAGATTGCTTGGCAAATTTTCTTAAGTCCCAAATGTGATCTATTCTGGATATACTGAGAAGTGAAAAGCTTTTTGCTGAGTCTTCAAAAGTAAAGTGCATGTCTCATCACTCCACAGCAGCAGTAAATTAAAGGAACTATTTGCCAATCTTCCTGGAGGGAGGGAAGGCACCATATTTTCATTTTTAAAGGAAGATGAACCTGGGAAATAAAATACACTGAGAAAAAAACACATGTAATACCCATATCAGTTTCCAACCCTGGTCTGGGATAAAAGCTGCTATGATCCATACAGATAAAAGAGGATTCCATTAGGGAGAAAACACATGATCAATGATTATATTTCCAAAGCCAGAAAGTGGGATCACATGATCTATCAACAGAACAGAATATCTAAAACTAGGTCTGTCTCAGAAAATCTGAAACATATGGCCACAATTATATCCCAATAAAATATCTCATTCTAAAATGTACCAAGTAATTGGTACATTCTTCCAGGACAGAGCTTAATGCCCATTACTAGACTACAGCAAAGGACAAGTAGTGTTCTACATTACTTTTTATTAAATAGGGACACGGGATTTCCAGAGATATCTAGAAATTAATACCAGTTGTATACATCTTCCCTAATACTCGTAGTACCTAAAAATCAAATTCTTAACAGACAAACTGGTCCCATTTTCAATTTTAAAGCACACAGTATTTAAAGCATAAACTGCAATGGTTATATTATAGTTGCTTAAAAAATATAAAAAGTAATCAGAATCTGGAAGGAAAAATGAAAAGGCTGAGAGAAAGAAAGAAAAAAAAAGTACCCAACCTCCAAAATAAGTAAATAGGTCAGCCCTTTCGTTTGGAGGTTAACGTTCGGTCTTGACTGCTTGTTTCCGAGAAAACCATATGCACTGGTTCCGTCGTAATTCTTATTCCACGTTACAAAGATCATCACATAAATTTGGCACAATTAGCAATCTACTCAGAAGAAAGCATAAATGGAACAATACATGAAAATGGAAGCTGCACACCTATACCACTGTACTCTTTTTAGAGAACAGTGAACACTTTAATAAGCACCAAATTCACAGGAAAAAAAAAAATTCTGCTATGCACATAAACCAATGGCACTGAAAATGATAAAGACACCTTTCATAATTTATTTTCTTTATAATGGTCCCACCACCCACTGTCCTATAATTAGGTCATTTACGGGACAGGTTGGATGCTATATGACTGAAACTTTTTTATGCTAAATTAACCTTAATTACATCTGATAAATCCAGATCATAATCTCAGAAACTTCCTCATATTTAGAGGAAATAGTGACATATTTTGCAAGGTTATCCAACCTTCTTTCCACTCTACCTTCTCTTGTTTCTCTAGGATTTGGGAAACTGGAAAATTCTTGACTTTCCAAGAGCTAGACATATAGACTCTATAATCAGTTTACATAAACTTCATTTTCAATCCTAAATTATGACACAATCTCATTGCTATAAGACTTCCACTGTACCTGCTATGCTGGCAATAATCTTAACACTCTATTAAAATCAAGGGATAATCCAAGATCAGCTGTGAGTGAAAGGACAGAAGAGCTGAGGAGCAATCAGTGGGCGAAGTGTAACTGCAGCCCTGTGACTGAGGGGATCACTGCTAAAGTGCTGGAGAGTGCCCACAGAGAAGACACAGTACCTTTAGGGAACTTTGCATGTTAAAAGTACTTCCTTTTTTTCCCCCTCTCTTCTCAGCTGCTTAAGAGATCACCTATGGACACAAGTGAAATTTAAAATTGAGAGAATGCTTTTATCAACATGAAAAGTAAACAGCATATAAATAAATACTGGACAAGGGCAACCCTGTTACAGAATAACAGTTAAGTTCCAAATGAACCTTCAAAACCACAATTGGGCAAAAATGCAAACTAAACAACAACGAACATATACCAATTTCAAAACTATGTACAAACTCAAACATTTTAAATTGAAAAAGACATGAAGCAACAAAGTTAGACATCCCAAACACCAAAGGAAAAACTGAAGGTAAATGGTAATCTAATGGCACAAATGCCTCCAGAGGACAATGTTACTGTAAATAATCTGTAGGAGAGAAACTTTCAAGAGATCATGGTTCAGATTTTTCAAATGTTTTTGGATAAAGTGACCTGAGACTGATTCTTGAGCCTGTTTATAATTCTGATTAAGATACTTGGGCATGCCCTTCAAATGACATCATGAGATGACGAAACAGAAAATCTCATCTCTTTCTTGCCTTTCAACACATCAACGGCACACCATGTTCATGAATGTAGAACTTTCTAGAAATGCTGAAGGCAAAGGAACTGACTGGTACGTAGGAGGTGTGGTACTTCTATTTCCATTACATATGTTTTGGCTCAAGTCAAAAAGCCTACAATTAATGAAATAAAGGATTCCTGATGTTACATGCTGGAGGCCACATACCATGAATAGTGAATCTACAAATAGTACTTTCAAAGCTACAGTTATCTGTTAGCAATGCATGTTATCAAGAGGCTCTGTTTTAAATGCCAACCATGACTTACACATGAATGATACATGAGTTCAGAATTTTGATAAAAATCGACCAGCATGTCACTCACTTCAACTCTCATTTTAAATAGGCACTGTGAAAATGGGAATGCTGCTGTACAGTAATGAGTAGTATATAATGAAATTAGTGTTCTTTTATGAGTACCTGCTCTACATTAATTCCCTTTAAAGAAGCACATGAAATATTCAGAAAAAATTTTTTCTATCAGTCTACAAAAGGAGTTAGTGTTCAGAAATAAAAATGAAGCACTTGCGTCTTCATTTTTTTTAAAAAAAACTTCACAAAGGTGCAAATAATGTAAATGCTTTCCAGGGCTCACATCGGCAGATCAGTACTATTGTGTCTAGTTTTCCTAGATGTACCATCATCTCGCGGCAGTGCTTTCTGCAAATTGGACATAGCAGCAGTTCTCTCGATGTCTATCACAGCATACAGCTCTGTGCGCCTGGTAGGGGTCTGTGGAAGGGGAGTGGTAGGCGTTTTTGGAGTCTGAGGGTTGTCAGAGTCACTGCCACCTTCCAAGTCAACCTGTATGTAATTGAGCTGCCTGTGTTCTAAACTTGGGCGTCTGATATCAAAGTTAAAGACTGTCGGCGTACAGTCCCGACGCCTTGAATACTCTATTTTGTGAGCACTCGCCGGCACTGTTACATTCTCTGTATTTACATAGTTATGCATTGGATCTAGATTATTATGGTAGCCATTGAGAGATGGGGTCTTTGGTCCTAAGTTGTCATCTTCATCCCTACTTAGCTTGCGGGCTTCCCAAACAGGAGGCAAAGATGGTAGATTTTCGTAGTTTAACAATGCAGTTCTTCTCTGAGCTGAGTTGTTGATATTCTGGGTATCTGAGGTACTGGTGGACGGCAGACGACCTCTCCTGAACCCTGAGGCACTGGGGAGAGATAGGCCATTTAGATTTTCATACACCAGTTTGTTAACAGAGGGCGCATCTCTTCGCTCATCACTGTCATAGCCAGTGTCCCATTCTGTGTTATTTGCACCACTTCCACTGATTTGATCTCTTCCAAGTTGTTCCAGTTTCTCTTTTTCCATTAATTGCTTTTGAACTGGTGTTGGTCCTAAGACAAATTTGACTCCTTCGGGTTCAAGAAGAATCTGAGGGTCCCTGTCCTCAATATTACTTGACTCTTCTTTTGGTGTGTTGCTTTCAGCATTAGAAACTCTTGCCTCCAATGGGACATGCACACTTGTGCGGTTTTTCCGTTCTTCTTGCACACCTGTAGTGTTGACATAGGTATGTACCTAAAACAAAACAGGAAAAGTGAGTAGCTTGGTTAAAAGAAAAGAAAAAAGAACAAAAAATCTGCCTGACTATATCAATTAATTAACTTTCTCTCTATATTCTTCAAAGCTTTTGTACCTGTTTTTTACTAATAAAAAGGTTGGGAGGAGGTGGGAGAAATGTAGAAATGTCTTCCTAGCTGGATAAAAGAATAACTACTTTAAAATAGATGTGATGGTGAAACATGATAAGCATTCTATAAAAAGTCAGGAACAAACAGGGATTATTACTTTGATGTTCTAGAAATTCTCATCAGTGCATTAAAACCTGATTTAGAAATAGGAAATAACAACTATTAAAAAGGAAGAGAGAAATTTATCATTATTTATAGATCATCTACTATATAAAAAGATAAACCTTATTAGATTTAATAAGAGTTCTATAAGATACATAGATATAAAATAGGTTCCACCTAGTAGGAAATTATCACTATTTAGAAAAGCTCATGGTATTTGGGGGAGATAATAGTCTTTACATAAAATCTGAAAAACAAAAAATAAAATTCAAAAAGAGGGATATTTAATTATAGTAAGAACTCATTTAACAAGTAAAAAATACAAAGAAATGTATTTTAAAACAGTGAAAATTTCTTAATGATAAACAGTTATACTGTTGACAAAAGATAAGTACAGCTAATTAATACACAGACAATGTTCAACCAGGTACATCATTCCTAAAATGAAAACAGATTAGTTGGGAATATTAAAGTGCTCTGTTAAAAACAGACAAAATCTGCCTTACTGCTAGTAGTGCACTATTTACAAAAACTGTAATATAAAAAGCTTTCCTTTGATGTTACTGTAAGAGAACTGAGCATTAGTTTTGTCCGTCTTCATCTATAGATGCACCTCTCCTGTGGACCCACAAACTTAACTGTAATGCTAAGTTTCCTTCAACACCTATACATATTTGGGTATATGTCAGCAAATATACGCTTTGTCCTCTGAATCTTCACTTCAAAGGTCATATACAAAAATGACAACTAAAATTCAAACTGACTAAAACCTTCAAGTGTTAGCATAATACTCTAGCCCCACACAATGCCACTGACCAGCAGCACATGCTTACTTGTTCCTCGGCCACCAGCAAAGGATGCGTAGATTCTTCACCTACTGAGGGCAGGCGGGCACTTCCCACGGAAGGATGTCTGCTGGAAGGATGGGATGAAGCATCTCCGAACGAGGGATATCGGGGATATCCATTGGGTAAGTTCTGAGCAGCAAACCCTGGAGCTGAGTTTGCATTTATTGGTTTCAGAAAGAATGCAGGGGTAGGGCACAGAGAAAAAAATGAATGAGGATACAGTCAGAACTGAGAGGTTTAAGGAGGTGTTTCTGGTAAGATACATAAGAAACTAGAGCAAAACAGAACCTCCCTCCACTTTTAACTTTCCACTCACATTTAAAATAATATGAAACACTTTGTGTTTTCATATTTAAAATGTTTATAATTATAGCTAAAAGTTTTTCAAAACTCACAACCACTATATTTATGTTAGCCAATGGTAATTTCTAACATGGTATAGATTAAATATCCATAGTCTACAGTTTATAATAGAAGAGGGGAAAATGACACTTACTTGTAGGTGTTCGAGGTGTCCTAGGGACTTCCAATTCTGTCTGATGGTTATTCCTTTCAACCACGGGTTCCTCCACTACATTTATACTATTATTCTGCATAATCTCTTGTAACATATTAAATAATTCTTCTGCACGAGCACACTTAAAGGCAAAGATTCCTACAAATATAAACCAGAAGAAAAAAACATGGTCACGACATCTAAAAAAGACAAAGGAACACCTGTCAAAGAACAAAATTATAAAGGAAGCATTCTGTGTACCAATAGCAAGAAAGGCCTTTCAAATAAATGTTTGATAAATTAATTATATTCCCTGTTTCAAAACACAAACCCAAAAGAAAGTTCACAGAATAATTTTCATTTGTCCATGGGTGATGGCTCAAAATAAGGAAGGCAAAAACAAGATTTGCACACTTGCTCTAGTCTGCTTTCTAACAGCAGGGGGAGTCTAACCTATCATTACCACAGGAATCCACCATTTGATAGGCGCTTGCTCTGTGGTTTACAATCGTTACCTTGTTTAATTATTGGGTACCATTCCATTCTGATACAGAAGGAATTTGATGCAAGAGGTTCCCCAACTTGTCCAAGGAATTTCAAGAAGTAGGTGGCAAAAAAATAAAACTATGTTCTGCTTAACTCCAAAGTTTAAATTCTTTCCCCTAAGTTGTAACAGTAAAAGTGAAAGTCACTCAGTCATGTCAGACTCTTTTGCAACCCCATGGACTAGGCTAGGCTGTCAGGCTCCTTGGTCCATGGGATTTTCCAGGCAAGAATACTGGAGTGGGCTGCCATGCCCTCCTCCAGGGGATCTTCCCAACCCAGGGATCAAACTCAGGTCTCCCGCATCGCAGGCAGATTCTTTCCTGTCTGAGCCACCAGGGAAGCCCTATAACAGTAAAAGTGAAGTGAAAGTGAAGTTGTTCAGTCGTGTCGAACTCTTTGTGACCCCATGGACTGTAGCCTACCATGTGAAAATCCATCCATGGGATTTTCCAAGCAAGAATACTGGAGTGGGTTGCCATTTCCTTCTCCAGAGGAACTTCCCAACCCAGGGATTGAACCCAGATCTCCCACATTATAAGCAGACACTTTACCGTCTGAGCCACCAGAGAAGTGTTATAACAGTAAAGACAGACAGAAGCAATTTACTGGGACTAATTCATTTACTTACTTCAAATCTTAAAGTTAATATGAGCCAAAATTCTAGACATAGAAAACATGCTTAATAAATGCTTGATAAGTGAATACATAGTGTACTATATCTCCTTTTTAAATAATCCGCTTGAGGATTTTTTTTCATTCAGCATAAAAGTAAAACAGTAATTTAAACATATATAAAATAACTGAATTACAGAATGATATTCAAATATGATGATGTTTGGAGAAAAAATAAAGGCTCTACCTACCTTGTCCAGTTTGACACCTTCGACCACTTTCAAAAGAAAAGAGATTCGAATCATAACCATAGCGTCGGAGGCAGAGGTAGTGCCATTTTACCGAGTCACGTTTGCGAGTGTATAAAATCAGTTCTGTGTCTGTAAGTTCCATTATGCCAGAACCTAACTCATTTCCATCATCATCCACATTAATGACCTAAAAAAAAAGTTTAATTAGTACTAACTTAATGCTCCTCTCGACAGTCATGCACATATTTCACTAATTTCAGGAAAATGTACTATTGCTGACTGGTTCAGTTATTGTTATTTCATTCAACAACCAATGTTTTTGTATGGCATGGATTATGTAGCAGGGCAATACCTGGTTCATAACTCCAAAGAACTCACATTCCCACTGAGGAAGTAAGATACACAAAGTCAACATCACAGAACTGTAAATGCTTAACTAACCTAACAACTGAGTACAACAGACCCTGCAGAATGCAGGAACTATAGCCAAGGGTTGTTAGAGAAGCCTTCACATATGAAGAAAAGGGACTTGAGCTGGGTTTTGGGTATAAGTAAGTTTGCATGCATGCATGTTCTGTCACTAAGTTGTGTCTAACGCTTTGCAGCCCCATGGATAGTACTAATAGCCCACCAGGGTCCTCTGTTCATGGGATTTCCCAGGCAAGAAGGAAATAAAGAGGGTGAGTTGGTGGGTCAGGACTTAGGGGGCGCGACCCTGAAGATACAGTGCTATAGCAGAGACAAGGTACATCTCAGAGAGATCAAGACAGGACTGGCACTGAGTTCTTGTCAGGGAAGGCCTTACACTACTGAGTTTCAGAAAATGGCCAGAGACTTTAAAGAACAGATAACACTTAGGGAGAATTTACTATACTCCTGGGTTGGGCCAAGTGCTTTACTTGTATTTTGTCATTTAATACCAATCTTAAACTGCAGGTAATACTATTGTCTTCATTGCATACAAATGAACAAAGACTTGGTGACAATGTAACTTGTCAAAGGTCACAGAGCTATGAAGCAAGAAGGTTGTGATTTACACCAAGGTTTATGTGATCCAGAGGCTGATTTATAGCAGACTGAGGTCAGAATATGAGAGGCATTAATGGCTGTGGATGAGTAAGGAATGGAGCACTTAGTGTCTAAGTAGCAGAACACCACTGAAGTTTTAGAATAACGAAAGAGGAAGATAAATCTGATGTCAACTGCAGGATGGATCACAGAGGTGACTGGAGGTAGAGTTCAGTTACGAAATTATCCAGGCATTAAACAATGACTGAGAACTAGCGACAGGACTGAAGAGGCACCTATAAAATGGCGTTTTAAAGACAATATTATCAGGTCATTTCAAAGAGGGCTGATGGGACCAAATCCAGGGGCTCTTATCACTGTGACCAAAGATTGAGTTCTCCAGGGGGTGTAACAGTCACTCAATAGTGCTGTTGTTTTCCTGACGGAGATACAAGATTTAGCCACTCATATCCACAACTGATGATATAGGAAGGTAATAAATGTACATGTCTTCTAAGTTGGGGGAAAAAAACGAAAGTATTATCAGAATTGTGTGGTTCTAATTGGATACAGAAGACCAAAGGAAAAGAGGATTTCACAGTCAATAAAAAAATGTTGTCCTTGTTGGTTAAAACAAGAAAAGGAAGAATGGACAAAAAGGAAAATGAAGATACTAGTGAGGAAATAAGAAGATGTGTTAAGTGAAGTAAAAGAAGAGCATCCAGGTAGGCAGCAAGAGCTACAACTCATCCAGTTTTTACTGACCTTAAACTTGTTCCGATGGTTATCTGGGACAGTGTCTTTATCTGGACAGCTACAACAGCTACCCATGGCTTCTTCAGAAGACCATGTGAGCACTACATGAAAGATAATTTGCAAAAAATTATTAGATATAAGATATGCAAATCACAACACAGAAAAAGACTCTAGAAATCACCTAATAGTCCTGTATTATTTTAATGAGGAAAATTAAGCCCAGGAAGGTAAATGGCTAGAGCTAGACTTCACACAACTAGCTGGAGAATTTTACTCAGCATCAACAAGAATAATTTTGTTAGGCAGACTTCATAGAAGCCTCATATTTAGTTTGCAAAAGTCTGCCTATTTTAAAACTATCTAAAAGAAACCAATTTAAGGTTTCATACATAACACTATTATACTTAAGTCATTCACGGAATTAACCCTTTATGGCTTACTAGGATTTCATGTCTATTTTTATTAATAAATTTCCAAAAAGATGACAGACTTCTGGCTTGGCAAGTATTTTGATTCATACTATGCACTGTCATATTTTTTATGGATCCCTCCAGACAAAAGTGGTTAATAAGACACAAAAACAAATCTGGAATAGTTCATTAAGAGAGAAAGAAAAACAGTAACACAGAGAATATTGGCAAAACTCTAAATGTGTCTATCTAATCCTTTCCCACAGAGGGTAAGAGATAAGTGGTTATAGTTATATTAAGTGTTCAAGAACACTCCAAGTGAACAAAGGAAACTTCACTTACAAACAAGGGAAAGAATCAGAATGGATGTGAAAGTATTTGAAAAAAGGGGAAGGGAAGGAAGCATAAGAAGTTACTAAACATTAAAAATACAAAACTGATTAAAGCTTGTCTAGAATTCTTCAGCAGATCTTTACTACCTTCAGGAAAAAAAAATGCAAAAGCTCAAAAAGTCGTTTACCTTATGGTCCTTGTCTACAAATTCAGTCTAACCTCTCACTCCTCTCTGCTTCAAGCCGCACCCAGTCATACCAAACAGTTTCCCTAGAGCGTCTTGTTTCCTCACACCTTTCCATGCTGCTCCTTCCTCAAGATTCAACTCAGAAGACAGTGCCTTCAGGAAACCTTTTCTGACTCCAATCAACTGGGCAAGTTATATTCCTTATGTCCCTTATATCCCCAAAGCATCCTGAGCTTCCCAGTATCACAGCCTCTTTCACACTGTTTACTTAGTAGAAATTGTGATGGACTGTTCACTTATCAATCTTCTTCCCTCCACTTTGAGCTCCTTTCCAGTAAGGATGGAATTTATTCATTCCTGCTATCCCTGTGCCTTACATAATAACTAGCACACAGTAGACACTCTAAGTCTCTTGTAAGTTAAATGAACCGCACTAAAGGAAGATAAAGAATGTTGGCAGGTATAAGGATTAAACCAATTAAAAAAAGTAAACTAGTGTATAAACCAAAAGAAGTGATAAATAAAATAGTAAAGTTAAGACTCATATTTTGTGGTGTCCTCACACTAGTCAGAATGGCCATCATTAAAAAGAAGGTGTGGAGAAAAGGGAATCCTACTACACTGTTGGTGGGAATGTAAGTTAGAAGCCACTATGAAAAACAGTATGAAAGTTCTTTAAAAAACACACACACACACACACACAAAACGAAAAATAGAATTGCCATATGATCCAGCAATCCTACTTCTGGGAAAAAATATATAGAGAAAACTCCAATTTGAAAAGATACATGCACCCCAATAATCATAACAGCACTATTTACAACAGCCAAGACATGGAAGCATGCTTAATGTCTGTTTAATGATGAATGGATCAAGATGTGGTATATACACCTTAAAGTGAAAGGTGCTCAGTTGTGTCCAACTCTTTGCGACCCCAAGGACTATACAGTCCATGGAATTCTCCAGGCCAGAATACTTGAGTGGGTAGCCGTTCCCTTCTCCAGGGAATGTTCCCAACCCAGGGATCAAACCCAGGTTTCCCGAATTGTACAATGGAATACTACTCAGCCATAAAAAAGAATGAAATCTGGCCATCTGCAGCAACATGGATAGACCTAGAGATCACTTACTTACTAAGTGAAGTAAGTCGGACAGAGAAAGATAAATAACACATGACATGTCACTTACATGTGGAAACTAAAATGTGACACAAATGAACTTACTTACAAAATAGAAACAGGCTCACATACATAGAAAAAGAAACCTACAGTTACCAAAGGGCAAAGCGGGTGGAGGGAGGGATAAATTAGAGGAGGTTTAATAGATAAAACAACAAGGTCCTACTGTATAGAACAGAATTATATTCATTATCTTGTAATAACCTATAGTAAAGAAAAGAACCTGAAAAAGAATATATATATATAATATTTATATACTATTTACATATATATAAACTGAGTCACTTTGCTGTACACCACAAACACAACATTATAAATCAACTATACTTCAATTAAAAGTTAATAAATTTATATAGGGAAAATGTGTGATGACATAAATAAAAAATCTTGTTACATAAAGGAAAAAGACAAAGACTCATATTTGGTATCTTGTAACTAATATGCCAGCTAAGTATCACGGTGTAAAGATGACAGTCAATCGTGTACCTCTCAAGAGTCATGAGTCTAAAGGCAAAGACAGAGCTGTCAACAGATAATGCATTATGATAAACCTTATATTAGATTATAAGAAGAGTTCTGTGGACACAGAAAGAAGCAACTAACTTTCTGGATTAGGAAGGAAAGGAAGCAGCATTTGAGCTGGTACTTTATTTTTTTTTTTTTTTTTTTTTGAGCTGGTACTTTAAAAGGTGAGCAGAAACAGTGTGCTAGGCAAAACACAGAAATAGGCACTAGATAAAAAAGTAGGTGCAAAGATAAACGTCCTGAAAGGTGGTGCTATACTCAGGATAAAGTGAGGGATCCAGTACAACTGGAGCGCAGGGCAGGCTGAAATACAAGCAGAAGCCAAAGTACACATCCTGAACAACAACCTAGGGGTCTGGGATGCCAGCTAACTAACCTGAAGCCCACCTGTCCCCACCGCCCCTGCAGTCAGATGGACATGACTCCACCATGGCACTTATCATACTCTACTGTAATGTTTAGCTGTCTCACCAGCCACATCACTGTGTTCTCCATGAAGAGAGGAACCTTGTCTTCTGAATTTTCTAGGGCACTAAGCATACTGTTTGACATAGCAGATAATTATTTCATAAAAGTTTAATTTTTAAAAATCAAATCACTAAGTGTTTGGGACTTCCCTGGCAGCCATACTTCCACTGCAGGGGGCATGGGTTCAATCCTTAGTTAGAGAACAAAGATCCCACATGCCAGACAGCACAGTAAAAAAAAAAAAAAAAAATTTAGTAAGTGTTTAATAAATTATGAGGAGGCCAAAAGAATATTTTTCAAAAAATTTTAAAGCAGAGAGATGACAGAAACAAAAATACAAAAGTCTTCTTGAAATTGCTTATCCATACTCACCACTAACTCCTCAAGAAAACAAAGAGCTAAATGATTACTACAGTGTGGCTTTTGCTTAAATAAAAAAGTCTCAAATGAATAGTTTTCAACTATTTCTAAAAAGGAGTAGAAAAACCATTCTTCCACTTGACATCAGCAGCACCTCTAATTCTGTCAGGGATATATGAATGGTGGTACAATCTACTTGGGGACTCTATCTACATTGAGTGTTTCAGTTCAGTGCAAACATAATTAATGAAAAGCCTAA
Organism: Bos mutus; assembly: GCF_027580195.1. NCBI lineage: Eukaryota > Metazoa > Chordata > Mammalia > Artiodactyla > Bovidae > Bos > Bos mutus. The sequence goes on along the minus strand of NC_091621.1, from coordinate 28,472,715 downwards.
CATGTGACACGAAATCCTTATATGCCATTGCAAAGAGTAAAAATTTCATCCTACTCAAGATGGAAAGCCACTTAAGTATTTTAAGCAGAAAGTGAGGTGGTCAGGACTTCATTTTAGATAAAATTTTACCTTGGCTCAGAGGAAGGGTAAGCCAGTTAGAGACTACTGAAAACTGAAATATGCCAAAGACTTAAAACTGGAGCAGCAACAGTAGGAAAGATGAAAATGATGAATTTAAAAAATATTTAGGAAATCAAGTCAGCAGCACTGAGTGTCTAGCTAGGGATACAGGAAGTAAGAGGCAGTTTTCAGTGCAAATAAACGGTGCTGGTTCCATTACCTGAAATAGGAAAAATCTTTTCAGAGCTTCAAGAGGAAGTGATGGTGGTTAGTTCAGTTTTAGACATGTTAAACTGCGATTCCCAGAGAACAACCGAAAGGAGACATGTAATAGAGTTAAGTACATCAGAATGGGCTTGAGGGAAGAGGTAAAATATTGGGGCGCATGGTATTTGAAACTATAAAACAGAAGATCCTGCTCAAGAACAGGATGAAGAGCAGTCTGCTGAACCTGAAATTCTAGGGAACACAAATGTGTAAATACTAGAGAAAAACAAGTGAAGGAGAAGAAAATCAGAATGGTACAAACTAAGAAAAGAAAGTGTCAAGAAGGAGGGTCCTCTCCATGATGGAGTGTTAGGTAGAGGCAGAAGCCATTATGCCGTGAGCAAATGGAAGATGAGGAGTAGTCCTCCAGAAAACAGAAAAGGCTCTTTTAAGAACACAATGAGAAAGGAAAGCCTCAAGTGACAGGGTGTGGTTGGACATGGTTTCAAAAGAAAATACACTTCTTGAGTTATTTATTGTTTTAAGATGACACAGGTTTGTGCAGATTTGTAATCAGTATGTCAGTAAAGTTTAAAGAATGTAGGAAAAACCAAAGGAAAGAGACAGCCAGAAGACGGATCAAGACAAGCAGGGAGACGAGACTAGAGCTGAGTTCTGGGACCCAGACTCAAAAGCGTGCCCAGAGGAGAAGGAATGCCTTGTGATCTGAATAGATGTGAAAATGAAAGTCACTCAGTCATGTCCAACTCTTGGTGACCCCATGGACTACGCAGTCCATGGAATTCCCCAGGCCAGAATACTGGAGTGGGTAGCCGTTCCCTCCTCCAGGGGATCTTCCCAACTCAGGGACTGAACCCAGGTCTCCTGCATTGCTGGCAGATTCTTTACCAGCTGAGCCATCAAGGAAGCCCTCTGAGGAGAGAGAGCAGAAAAGAAAGATGAGTGGAACATATCAGAGAAGCTGAAACAGATAGTATCCATCATCTTACATTTCTTTTGTAAAATAGAAGGCAAGTTTGCAGAATGAGGGACTTGAGGAGAAGGGTAGGATTTTTCACTGAGGAGCTATACAAGAAAAGCAGCAGGATTATTAAGCAGGCTATGCTGAGACTGAGCAGAAGCTGGAGAGTAAGTAGAAAAATAATATATTTTTCTAGCTGTGCTCAGCAGTCCAGAGGGTAGACAGATCAACTGACCCGGGTCAGAGGGCAAGAGGACAAATAAATGAAAGGATATTGGCAATATAGGGGTTTGAAGCGATGGGCCAACAGGTCTGCTCAGGAAAGAAGCAAAGAAAGAAGAGGGCTGATGAAACAGGAGAAAACAGAGGGAGGCAAAAAGGAACAGGAGGCCTCAGTATGGTTGAAAAATAGGCTTAGTATGAGTGAGAGTCTGAGGCCGTTCTGGTCAATCTTCCAACACAGAAGGAGACTTTTTTTTAATGCAGAGTTTTCACCCACGTCTCTGACTCCTCCTCCTGAAGCATAAACTCCCAGGCAGGGGTTAAAACAAGACACTAGATAGTCTACATCTATGACAATCACATAAATACTTGGAGACAATCTGAGTTACCTAAGACCTACTAATATGCATGAATACTATAAACACTTGATGAGAAACTACATGATCTCATAAACTCATTCAAGTTTATAACTCTGCAAAAACACAAATAGATGTACTACACTCCCTCTAAAGGTAGCCTCTGTTTGGGAAGACCAACATTGCAACAACTGTGCCAGACATTTAAATTAGTAAATACTGTCTTCTTAAAGTCAATTGTCCTTATTTTGAGGTCTGGGAGGTAACAACGTAGTTTTTTAATCACTCAGTTGTGTCTGACTCTTTGCGAGCCCATGGATTGTAGCCCACCAGGCTCCTCTGCCCATGGCATTCTCCAGGGAAGAATGGGAGTGAATTACCATTCTTTTCTCCTGGGGATCTTCTTGACCCAGGGACTGAACCCAGGTCTTCTGCATTGCAGGCTGATTCTTTACCATCTGAGCTACCAGAGAAGCCCAAAGTGGTATCAGGAGGCAAAATAATTGCATTCAAAATACCATTATTAAAATCTCCAGTTCAAAGAACTATAATTTGTGGACTTAATGATTTTTTAAAAAGTAAACTTCAACTTACCTAGATCTGGCCATTAATATTCTTAGCCTCTGCTGCAGCATCAGGAGTTTAATCATACTTCAAAACACCATGTTTTCTTTGTTTGCTGACTTAACCTAAAATTAACAAGAAAAAGTCAAGAAATTGTTATTTCTTTAAAAACAGTTTTTCTTATGAGACTTCTGGCAGCACTGTTAGTTCTGTTAATCTATTTAAACAAATAAAAAGTCTAAATTTTTATTAAAATGTAGTATTTTAAAAATTAATATAATGTCTACATGGTACCAATTAACACAGCCTTTTAGAAAGAAAAGTAAAAATGCGATAGCTCTAAAAGCCCATTTTAGCCAATGGCAGGCTAATTCTCCACCTCCAGTCACTTCTCTTAAACCTCACTGTCACTCCTCCTCCCAGAGTTGACTCTAGAATCCACGCTCTGTATCTTCCTAATCCACAAGAGCCCCCAGAATAAAATCAGAAGAGTCAGTCATCAGAAAACAGTATCAACAAGCATGCCATAGAGCCTCAGGATAATGACATAAATTATAGCAATCTAGAGTTTCAAGAGATTACAATATACTTTTGAAAAACTTCTGGTTAATTTATTCACTTTTTACAACACATGAAAAAAAATCAAATTCAAAGGTGAGCACTAGCATTTACTAAATAGCTATACTATATTAGGCATTATGTTAGGGGTTTTTTTACAAAGCCTCATTTTAATCTATATATTAACAAATATGACTGATACCCAAAACAAACATTTCTAAAACCATGAACCCACACACAAACAAAATTTTTCATGCTGGACTTCTAACCTATACATAAAACTGGCGATTCAGGTAGGAGTTTGCTCACACTTGTGAGCTGCTGCTACACCCTACATTACAGTGGACAGCAACCAACTGTTTTTTCCTTAGCAGTTTTTTCTCCCCTCCAGAAGTTTAACATACATCATGCTTTACCTCTAGCTTATAAAACTGTCCACCTAATTCTACCATAAATCGTTCCTCTTACGTGATGTTTGTCCAGCTCTCTAAGAGATTTTAGCCAATTAACTAAGAAAAAAAAAACTCTCTTCTTTTTACTTGATCCACTTATAAGCATCCCACAACCCCTATCCTGAAAAGAGTTTATTCATAGTAAACATGATTAAGAGATGTATTCCAATACCAAGGAAAAGTCATAAGTTCTAAAAGGAAGTTAAACATACAAAAGAACCAGTGTGCAAATCTACAAAGCTCTTGATAATATTAAAAATCCTCTGTGAGAAACTCTGGAAAATTTATATTCTCACCTTCAGATCTTTTTTAATTCTGATTTTTTAAATTGTGGGAAAATACACATAAAATTTACCATCTTACCCATTTTTAAGGGTACAGTTTAGTAGTGTTAAATATATTCACTACTGTACAACCAATCTCAAGAACTCTGAAACTCTACACCCATTAAAAAACAACTCATTTCCCCTCCACCCAAACACTAGCAACCACCATTCTACCTTCTGTTTTCATGAGTTTGACTAAACACATCATATAAGTAAGACTGTACAGTTCAGTTCAGTCGCTCAGTCATGTCCGACTCTTTGTGAGCCCACAGAGTGCAGCAAGCCAGGCTTTACCTGTCCTTCACTATCTCTGGAGTTTGCTCAAACTCACATCCATTGACATGACATGAGACTGTACAGTATTATCTTTTTGTGCCTGCCTTATCTCACTTAGCATAATGTCTTCACGGTTCATCCATGCTGTAATTATGTGTCAGAGTTCCTTTCCTTTTTTTAAAAAAACTTTTTATTTTGCATTGAGGTACAGCCGATTAACAATGCTATGATAGTTTCAGGTAAACTGAAAAAGGACTCAGCTATATATATACATGCATTCTTGCTCCCCCAAACTCCCCTCCCATCCAGGCTGCCACATACCACTGAGCAGAGTACTTTGTGCTATGCAGTATGTCCTCATTGGTTACCCATTTTAAATACAGCAGGGTGTACAAGTCCATCCCAAACTCCTTAACTATCCCTTCCTCCCAGCAACCGTAAGTTCATTCTCTAAGTCTGTGAGTCTGTTTCTGTTTTGTAACTAAGTTCATTTATATCATTTCTTTTTGGATCACATATATCAGGGATATCATACAAGATTTCTCTTTGTCTTACTTCACTCAGTAAGACAATCTCGAGGTCCACCCATGTTGCTGCAAATGGCATCATTTCATTCTTTTTAATGGCTGAGTAATACTCCATTGTGTGTATGTACCACATCTTCATCCATTGCTCTGTCGATGGACATTTAGGTTGCTTCTGTGTCCTGGCTATAGTGCTGCAATGAACACTGGGATGCATGTGTCTTTGAATTATTTTCTCATGGTATGTGTCCAGTAGTGGGACTGCTAGGTCACATGTAGTTCTACTTTTAGTTTTTTAAGGAACCTCCTTACTGTTCTCCATAGCAGCTGCACCAATTTACATTCCTACCAACAGTGTAGGAGGGTTCCCTTCCCTCCACAACCTCTAGCTTCATTGTTCGTGGATTTTTTGATGACAGCCATTCTGGCTTGTGTGAAGTGATATCTCACTGTAGTTCTGATTTGCATTTCTTTAATAATGAGCAATATTGAACATCTTTTCACATGCCTCTTGGTCATCTGTATGTCTTCTTTGGGGAAATGTCTGTTTAGATCTTCTGCCCAGAATTCCTTTCCAAGACTGAATAATATTCCACTGAATAAAAACTTGCTAATTCATCCACTGATGGACATTTATCTACCATCTGGCTATTGTGAATAATGGTGCTATGAACATGGATGCACAAATATCTCTTCAAGACCCTGCTTTCAATTATTTTGGATACATACCCACAAGTGGTACTGCTAGATCATACAGTAATTCTATTTTTAATTTTTTGAGAAACTTCCATACTGCTCTCCACAGTATGTCTTCTTTAGAGAAATGTCTATTCAAGTCCTTTGAACATTTTTTAAACAGGCTGTCTATTCTTTTTGTTGACTTTTAGTATAAGTTCTCTATATATTCAGGATATTAATCCCTTATCAAATATATGATTTGCAAATATCTTCTCACATTCTTTGGGTTGTCCTTTTCACTCTGTTACATATTGTTTGAGGTAACAAATTTATTTCTCATTAAGTCCAGTTTGTCTACTTTTGCTTTGGTGCCCATGCTTTTGGTGTCATATCCAGGAAAGCACTGCTGAAACCACTGTCATGAAGCTTTTGCCCTATGTTGTCTTCTAAGAATTTCATTGTTTTATGTCTTACATTTAGGTCTTTGATCCAGTTTGACTTAATGTTTGTATATGGTGTTAGGTAAAGGTCCAAGTTCATTCTTTTGCATGTGGATATCCAATTGTCCCAGAAGCATTTGTTGAAGACTCGCTTCCCCACTGAATGGTCTTAGTACGCTTTTCAAAACTTATTTGACCAGACATGTGAGGGTTTATTTCTGGGTTCTCTATTCTATTCCACTGGTCTATGTCTGTATTTATGCCAGTACCACACTCTTTTTACTATGTGGCTTTGTAGTAAGTTTAGAAATCAAGAAGTGTGAGTCATCCAGTTTTAAGGTTGTTTTTGTTATCCAGGGTTCCAAGATTCCATATGAATTTCAGGATAGGCTTTCCTATTTTGGGGGGAAAAAATCATTGGAATTTTGACAGGGATTGCACTGAATCTGTAAATCTCTTTGGATAGGACTAATGTTTTAACAATATTGTGTCTTCTAATCCATGAATATGGGATGTGTTTTTATGTCCTCTGTAAGTGGTATTCTGTAGTTTTGTGTGTTCTACCTCCCTGGTTAATTCCTGAGTATCCTATTTCTTTTGATGCCACTGTAAAAAGAACGGTTTCTGTAATTTTTTATTCACTGCAAATTTATAGAAACGCAACTAATGTTTACATGTTGACTTTCTACCCTGAATTCATTTATTAGTTCTGAAAATACTTTTTGTGTGGAATCTTTAGGGTTTTCCACATATAAGATCATCTCACCTGCAAACAAAGATTATTTTACTTCTTTTCTCTCAACTTGGATGACTTTGCTCTGGCTAGAACTTCCAATACTATGTTAAATAAAAGTCATGAGAGTGGGCATCATTGCCTAGTTCCTGATCTTGAGGGAAAAGTTTTCAGTCTTTTACTATTGAAAATGATGTCCGCTGTGGATTTTTCATATATAGCTTTCATTATGTTGAGGTGGTTTCCTTCTATTCCTAGTTTTTTGAATGCTTTTATATGAAAAGGTGTTGAATTTTGTCAAGTGCTTTCTTTGCATTAATTGAGATGATATTTTTTTTCCCTTCATTCTCTTAATGTGGTGCATTATGTTGTACTATCCTTGCATTCCAAGAATAAATCCCACTTTGACATGGTATATAATCCTTTTATTATGTGACTCAATTTAGTTTCCTAGCATCTTGGACATTTCTCAATGTTTATAAGAGATACTGGCCTGTAGTTTTCCTGTAATATCTTTGTCTGGAATTGTTATCAGGGTAATGCTGGCCTCACAGAATGAATTGCAAAGTGTTCTCTCCTCTTCAAAATTTTGGAAAAGTTTGAGGACAGACAGTAGTTCTTTAACTGGTAGACTTCACTGGTGAAGCCAGGGCTTTTCTATGTGAAAGACTTTTTATTATTGATTCAATCTCCTTATCTTATAGGTCTATTCAGATTTTCTATTTCTTTGTGATTTAGCCTGGGTAGGTTTTCTATTTCTAGGAATTTGTCCTGTTCATCTAGTTTCTTCAATTTGTTGGCATACAACTGTTCATATTACTCTCTCATAATCCTTTTTATTTCAGTAGAATTGGTAATGATGTCACCAGTTTCACTTCCGGTTTTAGTAATCTGAGTCTTTCCTCCTTTTTTCTTAGCCCATCCAGCCAAAAACTTGTCTATTTTGTTGATGTTTTCAAAAATCACACTTTTGGTTCACAGACTTTGTTTTTCTATTCTCTATCTCATTTCTCTCTCCTTTAATCTCTACTATTTCCTTCCTTCTGCTAGTTTGGTTTTAGTTTACCCTTTTTCTATTTCCTTAAGCTATAAAGCTATAGATCTTTTTATATTTTAACATAAGCATTTATAACTACCCAAATCCATTGTGTCCTGTTAAGTGTTGGCATGTTGTGTTTTCATCTTCTTTTGCCTCTAAGTATTTTCTAATTCCCTTTGTGATTTCTTCTTTTATTTGTTGTTTAAAAGTATGCTGTTTAATTCCTACAATTTTGTGAATTTTCCAGCTTTCTTTCTGTCATTGATTTCTAACTTCATCCTCTTCTAATTGAAGATGATACTTTGTATGATATTTATCTTTGAAAATCTTTTGAGACTTAATTTGTGGCCTAACATCACAGTCTACCCTGGAAAATGTTCCATGTATTCTTGCCCTACTGAACATTTTATCACTATGTAATATGTTCGTCTCTTGTAACCTTTTAAAATTTAAAGTCTAGTTTGTTTCATACTAATACAGCCACACCCACCCTCCTTTTGGTTACTAAATGCATGTATATCTTTTCCATTTTTGCGATTTTTTTTGTCCTTGAATCTCACATGAGTCTCTTATAGGCAGAGTATAGTTAGATCATGTTTTTATCCATTTGGCCAATCTGTCTTTTAATATTGATAAGGAGAGCTTTGTTATTGTTGCTGTTTAGTCACTACGTTGTGTCCGCGACTCTTTTGCGACCCCGTGTACTGTAGCCTGCCATGCTCCTCTGTCCATGAGGTTTCCCAGGCAAGAATACTAGAGTGGGTAACCATTTTCTTTTCCAGGGGCTCTACCCAACCCAGGGATCAAACTCGTGGCTCCTGGACTGGCTGCTGGATTCTTTACTGCTGAGCCACCAAGTATTACTTCTATCATATTACTGTTTGCTTTCTATATGCTTTAAGCTGCTTTGTATTAAGCTGTAGTAAAATGTTTAAATTCCTTTCTCAGATCCTTTTGTGTATATTCTATGGTTATTTTCTTTGTGGTGACCATGGGGACTGTATTTAACATACTAAAAGAATAGCAGTTCTACTTGAATTTACACCAGTTTAACTTCAACAACATACAAAAACTACTCCCTTACAACTTGATCCCCACTCCTTTCAGTTCTGATGTCACAAAATTGTATCTTTATACACCATGTGCCCCAAAATGTAAACTAATAATTAAATGCACTAATCTCTTAAATTACGTAGAAAATAATTACAAAGATAAAACAATATGAGCTTTTAGGCTAATAATTTTTTCCTTTTAATGTATTAACTTTTAAATCATGTAGAAAATAAAAAGTATAGTTATAAATCTTTGTTACAATAGAAGTAGCTTTTATATTTCCCTCTGTATTTACCTTCATTGAGATTTCTCTCTCTCCTTACAACTGCAAGTTGCTGTACAGAACTGTTCACCTTGCAGAACTTTCTTGTGCATTTCTTGCAAGGCAAGTCTAGAGGTAATGAATTCCCTCAGCTTTTGTTTACTTGGGAATACCCTAATTTCTCACTCACTTCTGAAGGACAGTTTTGCTAGATAACAGGATTTTTGATGGGTAGACTTTTTCTCCTTTTGGCGCACTGTGAATATATCAGCCCACTCCCGTTTGGCCTCCACAGTTTCTGATGAGCTATCTGCTACTAATCTTACTGAGAATCCCTTGTAGTATGTGACAATTAAGTCTTCTTCCTGCTGTTTTCAAGATTTCTGGCCTTTGTCTTTTGGAAGGTTTATTATAATGTGTCTTGTTCTATGTCTCTGTGACTTAATCTTTCTTGGAGGGAAATGAGCTCCTTGGATGTTTATGTTCGTGTCTTTTATCAACTTTGGGAAGTTTTCAATCATTATTTCTTCAAATGTTCTCTCTGCTCCTTTCTTTTTAGGACTTCCACAGAATGTCTGACAGTGTCCCATAAGTCCCTCAGGCTGTTTGTTTTTTTCTAATGTTTTCCTTGGGAATCTTAAATCTTTGTCTGCTGATTCTTTGTTCTGCCTGCTCAATGCTGCCTTTGAATTTTTGTACTAAATTTTACATTTTAGTTACTGTACTTTTCAGCTCCAGAATTTCATGATGCTGCAAATGGCATTATTTCATTCCTTTTATGGCTGAACATAAAAGGAATTTTATGTTCAGTATTCCACTGTATATAAACATATGACATCTTCTTTATCCATTCATCTGTCAATGGATATTTAGGCTGCTTCCATATCTTGGTTATAGTAAACAGTGCTGCTATGAATATTGGGGTGCATGTATCTTTTGGATGTACTTTTCTCTGGATATGCCAAGGAATGGGATTGCTAGATCTTTTAAGGGTGCCACTCCTTTAAATTTTCTGGATATCACTTTAGTAGGTGGGGGAGGGGCTTGCAACAATGAGGTATGTGCAACAACAGTAGATGCTCACCTTTGTCTATACCTCTGTGACTAGAAGCAGCAATCTCTGACCCAATTACAGATTGCTGATATTTGGAGAAGAGGGTACTTTTTGCCTACTCTGTTTCCAAAAGCTGTATGAAAAGCTGCACAAAGGTGGCAAAAGAGAATGGCTACAATTTTACACCTGAGCCTTTTCCTGGCAGCCTTCAATAGTTCCATAGTTCTAAAACAGTTGTATCAGATTCTGCTATCTAGGTGGGGAAGACAGATTCCTGACGCTTCCTACTCCAGCTTCCCAGAATCCTCTCTAGGGCTCTTCTTGGGGATCAATATTATTTAGCTTCAGTGTTTTAAATTACTTTACTAGAAGTGCCAAATATTGTGACTTTTTTGCTTGCTTTTTTACTGCTTTTCAGTGCAAATATACAGCATATCAGTTGTATCAGGAATTAAATGACTTTATGTGCCTTATTTAAAAGGATGTGCTACACTGTGCGTGGTGCTAAGTTGCTTCAGTCGTGTCCAACCCTTCCCGACCCTATGGACTACTGTAGCCCGCCAGGCTCCGCTGTCTGTTGAATTCTCCAGGCAAGAATACTGGAGTGGTTGCCATGCCCTCCTCCAGGGGATCTTCCTGACTCCGGGATTAAACCCATGTCTCTTATGTCTCCTGCATTTGCAGGCGGGTTCTTTACCACGGGCGCCACCTGGGAAGCCCATTTAAAAGGATACTTCCTATTAAAAAAAAAAATACATTCTGAGTTCCAAACAAGTGATATAACACAGCACTCCTGGAATGAACACCCTGGGTAGACAGAGGGTATCTTGCCTTTGACTTTGGAACATGGATGCCACAGATATCTTCTTTGGTTTCTTCTGACTAGCAGAAGGCTTGGAACTGAAAAGTGATGGGGAGGTAGTGAGAGGGAAGAAGTAGTTTAGCTACTATACAGAGCTATAATCTTGTAACATGGATGTTTTTCTATAGAACAGTTATATATGTGTTTATATACACACACCAACACACACACATAATGAACTGTGAGTTTATACTCAAGGGGAATACAATGATTTTATCAGAAAAATTATCAAAGAGCTAAAAGTTACACTAAATACAGTCAACTAACATGCTTTTTAAATAAATTGGTTTTAAAGCCCCTACTTTATACCTCACCTAGAGCCAGACATCCTGGAATGTGAAGTCAAGTGGACCTTCGAAAGCATCACTATGAACAAACCTAGTGGAGGTGATGGAATTCCAGTTGAGCTATTTCAAATCCTAAAAGATGATGCTGTGAAAATGCTGCACTCAATATGCCAGCCAATTTGGAAAACTCAGCAGTGGCCACAGGACTGGAAAAGGTCAATTTTCATTCCAATCCCAAAGAAAGGCAACACCAAAGAATGCTCAAACTACCACACAATTGCACTCATCTCACACGCTAGTAAAGTAATGCTCAAAATTCTCCAAGCCAGGCTTCAGCAATACGTGAAGAGGAACCAGAGATCAAATTGCCAACATCTGCTGGATCATCAAAAAAGCAAGAGAGTTCCAGAAAAACATCTATTTCTGCTTTATTGACTATGCCAAAGCCTTTGACTGTGTGGATCACAATAAACTGTGGAAAATGCTGAAAGAGATGGGAATATCAGACCACCTGACCTGCCTCTTAAGAAACCTATATGCAGGTCAGGAAGCAACAGTTAGAATTGGACATGGAACAACAGACTGGTTCCAAATAGGAAAAGGAGTACGTCAAGGCTGTATATTGTCGCCCTGCTTATTTAACTTATATGCAGAGTACATCATGAGAAATGCTGGGCTGGAAGAAGCACAAACTGGAATCAAGATTGCCGGGAGAAATATCAATAACCTCAGATATGCAGAAGACACCACCCTTATGGCAGAAAGTGAAGAGGAACTAAAAAGCCTCTTGATGAAAGTGAAAGTGGAGAGTGAAAAAGTTGGCCTAAAGCTCAACATTCAAAAAGTAAAATCATGCATCTGGTCCCATTCAGTTCAGTTCAGTCGCTCACGTGTGTCCCACTCTGCGACCCCATGAATTGCAGAATGCCAGGCCTCCCTGTCCATCACCAAGTCCCGGAGTTCACCCAAACTCATGTCCATTGAGTCGGTGATGCTATCCAGCCATCTCATCCTCTGTCGTCCCCTTCTCCCCTGCCCCCAATCCCTCCTAGCATCAGAGTCTTTTCCAATGAGTCAACTCTTCGCATGAGGTGGCCAAAGTATTTGAGTTTCAGCTTTAGCATCAGTCCTTCCAAAGAACACCCAGGACTGATCTCCTTCAGAATGGACTCATTACTTCATGGCAAATAGATTGGGAAACAGTGTCAGACTTTATTTTTTTGGTCTCCAAAATCACTGCAGATGGTGACTGCAGCCATGAAATTAAAAGACGCTTACTCCTTGGAAGGAAAGTTATGACCAACCTAGATAGCATATTCAAAAGCAGAGACATTGCTTTGCCAGTCTAGTCAAGGCTATGGTTTTTCCAGTGGTCACGTATGGATGTGAGAGTTGGACTGTGAAGAAAGTTGAGCACTGAAGAATTGATGCTTTTGAACTGTGGTGTTGGAGAAGACTCTTGAGAGTCCCTTGGACTGCAGGAAGATCCAACCAGTCCATTCTGAAGGAGATCAGTCCTGGGTGTTCTTTGGAAAGGCTGATGCTAAAGCTGAAATTCCAGTACTTTGGCCACCTCATGCAAAGAGTTGACTCACTGGAAAAGACCCTGATGCTGGGAGGGATAGGGGGCAGGAGGAAAAGGGGATGACAGAGGATGAGATGGCTGGATGGCATCATGGACTTGATGGACATGAGTTTAAGTAAACTCCGGGAGTTGGTGATGGACAGGGAGGCCTGGCATGCTGTGATTCATGGGGTCACAAAGAGTCAGACACAACTGAGCGACTGAACTGACTGACGGACTTTATACCAGACATAGATTCACTTGGATTATCTCAATGCACAGGACCACCCTGTGAGGTACGTACTGCCATTATTTCTGTGAAGCAAATAAGGAAACCAAGGCTTGAAGAGGCTAGGTAGCTTTGCCAAGGTTAACAACTGATAAGAGGAAAGGCCAGAACTGAAGCCAGATCTAACTACAAAGTCCAGGTTCTAATTAATATATGTAAATAGCTTAAAATAGAGCTCAGCATATAGTAAGCATGTAGTAAATGATAGCTTCTGAAATAATAAGAATAATTTATTATAACACAATATTGTATGCCTTTGGCACTCAGTCAAAATTTCTATGCCTAAAATTTCTTATTCATAAGATTAGGACACCTATTTCACAAAGTTGTTTTGAAAACCAAATAAATTATGGCTATAAAGACATTAGAAAATATACAGTGCTTAAAAAGACAGTCATTATTATATCACCACTATATGTAAAATCCTGTCTCATATCACAAAGGAGCCTTTTGCATTGCAGACACAAAAGCCCAGAATTTAAGCACCATCCTTGTAACAGAAGTTACAGTAATAACTTTAGTAAAGCTGTCTTAAATGATTTCAATATAAATTCTTGCAGAATGACAGGCAAAGAGGACACTGAACTCTATTCATTAGCATGATTATACATTTATTGCTCAGCAAGATATATTTACTCTTTAGGTTCACTAGCATGGAGGGTGAACTTGGCTTTTACTACAGTAGTTATGTTCAAATACAACCATGACAGAATATCTATAGTTGGAAGCATAACAATATAACTATATTTTGGGCACAGCTGTCATATTTATTGATAATTACATTAAGACAATCAAGAGAACAGCATTCAAAAACCGTATTCTTTGTGTCAGTGGTCTGGTTGACTGTTTTTAAACTACTGGGTAGGTCTTTTCTAGTTATCATTTTTATTTTTTTTAATGTTTATTTACTTATTTGGCTGTGCTGGGTCTTAGTTGCAGCAGGCGGGATCTTTTACTTGTCACAGGTGGTTCAAGTTGAACCTGGGCCCCCTGCATTTGGGAGCACGAAGACTGCCACTGGACCACCAGGGAAGTCCCTCTTTTTTTCTGTACTGATATACCCTGGTTTTCTGTTTATTCTTAACATTGTTAAGGATTTTTTTTAATTTACATTACTCTAATGAAGAGAAATTTTTAAAAAAGTTAAGGAAGGAGATTCTCGGTACATTCTGCTAGTCACTAAACCAGAGCCATTCTGTAAAAAGTGAGGATACATGCAACAGTTTCCTTGCTTAGCTGAAATTTTAAAATACACATGTATACAGTAAAACAAAAAAGTACTCAAGTATTTTTAAGCATCTATCCATGAATATGGTTGTATCTGCATAACTCTAAAATTTTCTTCAGGTTTTTTATTCTACTAAGGGAAATGTTGGTGAACCATTCCCTTTTTTAACTCTCAAAAAAGTCAATTACATTACTTAAAAATCACTTCAATATCTAGTACTTTATTTTCTGGAAACTCCTTATGTTTAATCTAAATTCCTTGTATTGCAACTTAAACCAGATTCCTCTCATTTCAGTCTTCTCTGTAAGAGACAAGTAAAACCCGGATTGTCAAAAAAGATGAAGTACATGCCTATACATATTTGAACAGCCAGGAACTGATTTTACTAAGGATAAATCTAAAATATTAATAAAGAAACATTTATTTCTTACTTTAGACATAGTTTTTTAATTAAGCTAACAAAAAGTTACTTAGTAAATAAAAATGATTATAAACAGCTATCAATAAAAATGAATTCATTTTTCCATCTATACAATAAAGCATCAAACAAGTATTTTCTGAGCACCAATTCTCTTTGCCAGGCACCGAGTTAAATGTTAAAGAAATAAAGATGAGTACACATTCCCTGATTCCAAGAAATATACTGTTTAGTGAGGGAGGCAGACAAGAAAAGGAATACAGGGCAGAGTTACAGATCCATGCAACAGTGCAATGTGAACATTTAACTCAGAGCAGAAGGAAAGGCAGAAGTGATCATGGAGCCACTAAGTCAAGTCCCAAAAGAGAGATGGGAGCTTGCTAGGTCAAGGGCAATCCAAATTAAGAAGAATGCATACTATTAGGTTAGTAAAAAGTAATTGCAGTTTTGCATTGCTGAAATTTTCCAGTTGCTATTAGAATACATTTTTAAATAAATGTGGTTATGGTACACATCATTCTAATGTGCATTCCTCACTTTATGTTTTGTTGTTAGTGACTTATCACATGCTATTTATTTTACATTTATTTTAGACTATGGAAATGATGTTAAACAAAAAGCAAATTTGAGAGATTTTGTTATTCGAGTTCAAAATGGGTTGTAAAGCACTGCGGAAAACTCACAACATCAACAATGCATTTGGCTCAGGAACTGCTAACAAACATGCAGCGCAGTGGTGGTTCAAGAAGTTTTGCAAAGGAAACAAGCGTAGTGGCCGGCCATCGGAAGTTGACAACGACCAATTGAGAGCCATCATCAAAGCTGATCCTTTTACAACTAAATGAGAAGCTGCTGAAGAACTCAATTTTGACCATTCTATGGTCATCTGACATTTGGAGCAAATTGGAAAAGTGAAAAAGCTCAGTAAGTGAGTGCCTCGTGAGCTGAAAGGAGATTAATAATAATAATAATAATCGTCATTTAAAAGTAAAAACTGCAATGCCTGCAGTTCATGGTCGACTGAAAGGGCCCAATTCTTCACAACACCCAATCGCACATCGCACAACCAGCACTTCAAAAGTTGAACAAATTGGGCTTCCAAGTTTTGCCTCATCTACCATATTCACCTGACCTTTCCTGCCAACGGACAACCATTTCTTTAAGCATCTCGACAACTTTTGCAGGGAAAATGCTTCCACAATAAGCAGGATGCAGACAATGTTTTCCAAGAGTTTGCCGAATCCCAAATTTTTACACTACAGGAATAAACAAACATATTTCTCATTGACAAAAATGTGTTGACTGTAATGGTTCCTATTTTGATTAATAAATATGTATTTGAGAGTAGTAATAATGATTTAAAATTCATGGTCCGAAACCGCAATTACGTTTACACCAGCCCAGTAAAGCACAGAAACCTAAAAGAACATGACAGCCTCCAAAAGCAAATAGGTCCTTTTAGTTGGAATGTAGGGTATGCATGGGAAAATAATAGGAGACAGTCAGGAAGGTGGGCTCATGCCATTTCATGAAGTGCCAGTTTATACTGCTGAGGACAGTTCACATTTTCCCTTACAATCTTAAATTGTAAATTCTACCAAAATACTTTCCTATAGAAGAATAAAGTCTAGAATAAATACAATGAGAATATCTAATTCCTAAGAATAAAATTAAATTCTACTAAATTGCCTGAGGTCTAACCAGTAAGTCACAGCATCTGTCTTTAAACAGAAACATACTTCCAACAGTATCCAGACCTGCAGTGAATGTCACTGTAAGATCATGACCTGATCATCAGATTCTCCCCATTTCATTTCTGGAAAATGTTACCCACTTTAACACACTGAATTTGACTGTATCACTTTCAATCATGCATTTGGATTTAGGATAGAAATCCAAGAATCTGTATGTATATCTTTATCTCAGTTCAGTTTAGTCGCTCAGTTCTGTCCGACTATTTGCAACCCCAAGAATTGCAGCATGCCAGGCCTTCCTGTCCATCACCAACTCCCGGAGTTCACTCAGACTCACGTCCATCGAGTCAGTGATGCCATCCAGCCATCTCATCCTCTGTCGTCCCTTCTCCTCCTGCCCCCAGTCCTTCCCAGCATCAGAGGCTTTTCCAATGAGTCAACTCTTCGCATGAGGTGGCCAAAGTACTGGAGTTTCAGATTCAGCATCATTCCCTCCAAAGAAATCCCAGGACTGATCTCCTTTAGAATGGACTGGTTGGATCTCCTTGCAGTCCAAGGGACTCTCAAGAGTCTTCTCCAGCACCACAGTTCGTTCAAAAGCATCAATTCTTCGGCACTCAGCTTTCTTCACAGTCCAACTCACATCCATACATGACCACTGCGAAAAACCATAGCCTTGACTAGACAGACCTTTGTTGGCAAAGTAATGTCTCTGCTTTTCAATATGCTATCTAGGTTGGTCATAACTTTTCTTCCAAGGAATAAGCGTCGTTTACTTTCATGACTGCAGTCACCATCTGCAGTGATTCTGGAGCCCAAAAAAATAAAGTCTGACACTGTTTCCACTGTTTCCCCATGAAGTGATGGGACCAGATGCCATGATCTTCGTCTTCTGAATGTTGAGCTTTAGGCCA
This sequence comes from Bos mutus, assembly GCF_027580195.1. Lineage (NCBI taxonomy): Eukaryota > Metazoa > Chordata > Mammalia > Artiodactyla > Bovidae > Bos > Bos mutus. The sequence continues at coordinate 28,455,613 of NC_091621.1, read as the reverse complement.
ACTTTTTCACTCTCCTCTTTCACTTTCATTAAGAGGCTTTTTAGTTCCTCTTCACTTTCTGCCATAAGGATAGTGTCATCTGCATATCTGAGGTTATTGATATTTCTCCCAGCAGTCTTGATTCCAGCTTGTGCTTCTTCCAGCCCAGCGTTTCTTATGATGTACTCTGCATATAAGTTAAATAAGCAGGGTGACAATATACAGCCTTGATGTACTCCTTTTCCTATGTACTCCTTTCCTATGTACTCCTTTTCCTATGTACTCCTTTTCCTATGTACTCCTTTCCTATGATGTACTCCTATTTCCATGTCCACTTCTAACTGTTGCTTCCTGACCTACATATAGGTTTCTCAAGAGGCAGGTCAGGTGGTCTGGTATTCCCATCTCTTTATCTACCATCCATATTACTATCAGTCAAGAATTGTATGTCTGTGTGTTTAGCAAATACTGAGAAAAAAGTACTAAAATGGCTTAAGATACAAAACACAACCTCTACCTTTAAGAACACCAGTCATAATTAAACCCTGGAATCATCTATAATCTTGGAACATACTTAAACTCAAAAACACTGGTGATGAAATTTACACAATTAAATCTACGTGCCCATAATCTCTGCCCTAAGATACAGAAACACACCTACAGATGTGCAAACCCAGTACATGAGTCACACTCTGCCTTAGATAATCCAATACTGTAATTAGTTCCAATGGCAACAATCCCAGCACCTTCAACCACAAGAAAATTATTATCAGCCTCAGGAACTCCCAAAGAAACTCTTAGTTTAAGTCTTCTGTTGTAATATAAAAATATATACCAGAAAATCATATCCAGCAATCAAGGGGTGCACAATCTGTTCAACAGATCACGTAGCTCTCTACACTAAAAATTCACAGACTGCACAACAGAAAGAAGATACATGATTGAAAGGTAGCAGCAAAAAGAGTATAGGTGTTCTCCATAAAGTATTTATCATAACTCTGAAAAATGGGATGATTACATATATCAGATCTCACGGAGACAGTGCATTTAATTTTCTGTATTTATAACAGAATGCTGTGTTGGTGTTCTTCAACTCAGTGATTATTTCTACATATCAATTCATAGAACTGTGTCAAATTAACCAATGACTGCTTGATCCTTATAATAAACCTCTAGTTTATAAATTTAGTAGTAGATACTAACCCCCTAGCAGGGACTGAATGCTATATAATAACTACTTAACTTAGGAGGTTTTACTAAACTGACCAACAATAAGAGGTAAAGTCCAAATATGAACTTTATAATCTTTTCCCTACTATGACACAACTAATAGTTCTTTAAAAGCTTTTGGCTTTATGGCTTATTCTTTAAAACAACAAAACACTAAACACAAGCAACTTGTACTTCAATTTCATGATAAAGAAATATACAAATTACTCAATATCAATCCAAACTGGTGGCTCACACGGTAAAGAATGTGTCTGCAATGTGAGACCTGGGTTCGACCCCTGGTTTGGGAAGATCCCCTGGAGAAGGAAACGGATACCCACTCCAGTCGGAGAAGGCGATGGCACCCCACTCCAGCACTCTTGCCTGGAAACTCCCACAGACGGAGGAGCCTGGTAGGCTGCAGTCCATGGGGCCGTGAAGAGTCAGACATGACTGAGCGACTTCACTTTCACTTTTCACTTTCATGCATTGGAGAAGGAAATGGCAACCCACTCCAGCATTCTTTCCTGGAGAATCCCAAGGACAGAGGAGCCTGGTAGGCTGGCTGTCTACAGGGTCGCACAGAATTGGACACAACTGAAGTGACTTAGCAGCAGCAGCAGCAACCCACTCCAGTATTCTGACCTGGACAATTCCATGGACTGTACATGTACAGTCCATGTGGTAACAAAGAGTCGGACATGACTGAGCGACTTTCACTTTCACAAATATCAACGTAAGATTATAATAGATATACAAGAAAATCTCTAGGCATCTTCACTTTTTATATAACATGCTTTCAGTTCAGTTCAGTTCAGTCGCTCAGTTGTGTCTGACTCTTTGCGACCCCATGAATCGCAGCACGCCAGCCTCCCTGTCCATCACCAACTCCCAGAGTTCACCCAAACTCACGTGTATCGAGTCGATGATGCCATCCAGCCATTTCATCCTCTGTCGTCCCCTTCTTCTCCTTCCCCCAATCCTTCCCAGCATAAGGGTCTTATCCAATGAGTCAACTCTTCGCATGAGGTGGCCAAAGTATTGGAATTTCAGCCTCAGCATCAGTCCTTCCAATGAACACCCAGGACTGGTCTCCTTTAGGATGGACTGGTTGGATCTCATTGCAGTCCAAGGGACTCAAGAATCTTCTCCAACACCACAGTTCAAAAGCATCAATTCTTCAGCACTCAGCTTTCTTCACAGTCCAACTCTCACATCCATACATGACCACTGGGAAAAGCCATAGACTTGACTAGACGGACTTTTGTTGGCAAAGTAATGTCTCTGCTTTTGAATATGCTATCTAGGTTGGTCATAACTTTCCTTCTAAGGAGTAAGCATCTTTTAATTTCATGGTGCAATCACCATCTGCAGTGATTTTGGAGCCCCCAAAAATAAAGTCTGCCACTGTTTCCACTGTTTCCCCATCTATTTCCCATGAAGTGGTGGGACCGGATGCCATGATCTTCTTTTTCTGAATGTTGAGCTTTAAGCCAACTTTTTCACTCTGCACTTTCACTTTCATCAAGAGGCTTTTGAGTTCCTCTTCACTTTCTGCAATAAGGGTGGTGTCATCTGCATATCTGAGGTTATTGATATTTCTCCCGGCAATCTTGATTCCAGCTTGTGCTTCTTCCAGCCCAGCATTTTTCTTGATGTACTCTGCATATAAGTTAAATAAGCAGGGTGACAATATACAGGCTTGACGTACTCCCTTTCCTATTTGGAACCAGTCTGTTGTTCCATGTCCAGTTCTAACTGTTGTTTCCTGACCTGCATATAGGTTTCTTAAGACGCAGGTCAGGTTGTCTGATAGTCCCATCTCTTTCAGAATTTTCCAGTTTATTGTGATCCACACAAGTCAAAGGCTTTGGCATAGTCAATAAAGCAGAAATAGACGTTTTTCTGGAACTCTCTTGCTTTTTTGATGATCCAGCAGATGTTGGCAATTTGCTCTCTGGTTCCTCTGCCTTTTCTAAAACCAGCTTGAACATCTGGAAGTTCACAGTTCACGTACTGCTGAAGCCTGGCTTGGAGAATTTTGAGCATTACTTTACTAGCTTGTGAGATGAGTGCAGTGTGTGGTAGTTTGAGCATTCTTTGGCATTGCCTTTCTTTGGGATTGGAATGAAAACTGACCTTTTCCAGTCCTGTGGCCACTGCTGAGTTTTCCAAATTGGCTGGCACATTGAGTGCAGCACTTTCACAGCATGACCTTTCAGGATTTGAATAGTTCAACTGGAAATCCATCACCTCCACTAGGTTTGTTCACAGTGATGCTTTCCAAGGCCCATTTGACTTCACATTCCAGGATGTCTGGCTCTACGTCAGTGATCAGATCATCGTGATTATCTGGGTCGTGAAAATCTTTTTTGTACAGTTTTTCTGTGTATTCTTGCCACCTCTTCTTAATATCTTCTGCTTCTGTTAGGTCTATACCATTTCTGTCCTTTATGGAGCCCATCTTTGCATAAAATGTTCCCTTGATATCTCTAATTTTCTTGAAGAGATCTCTAGTCTTTCCCATTCTGTTGTTTTCCTCTATTTCTTTGCACTGATCCCTGAGGAAGGCTTTCTTATCTCTCCTTGCTATTCCTTGGAACTCTGCATTCAGATGCTTATATCTTTCCTTTTCTCCTTTGCTTTTTGCTTCTCTTCTTTTCACAGCTATTTGTAAGGCCTGCCTAGACAGCCATTTTGCTTTTTTGCATTCTTTTCCATGGGGATGGTCTTGATCCCTGTCTCCTGTACAAACCTCTTTTCCATGGGGATGGTCTTGATCCCTGTCTCCTGTCACAAACCTCAGTCTATAGTTCATCACGCACTCTATCTATCAGATCTAGGCCCTTAAATCTATTTCTCATTTCCACTGTATAATCATAAGGGATTTTATTTAGGTCACACCAGAATTTTATTTAGGTCTAGTGGATTTCCCTACTTTCTTCAATTTCAGTCTGAATTTGGCAATAAGGAGTTCATCATCTGATCCACAGTCAGCTCCTTGTCTTGTTTTTGCTGACTGTATAGAGCTTCTCCATCTTTGGCTGCAAAGAATATAATCAGTCTGATTTCAGTGTTGACCATCTGGTGATGTCCATGTGTAGAGTCTTTTCTTGTGTTGTTGGAAAAGGGTGTTTGCTATGATCAGTGCGTTCTCTTGGCAAAACTCTATTAGCCTTTGCCCTGCTTCATTCCGTATTCCAAGGCCAAATTCGCCTGTTACTCCAGGTGTTTCTTGACTTCCTACTTTTGCATTCCAGTCCCCTATAATGAAAAGGACATCTTTTTGGGGTGCTGGTTCTAAAAGGTCTTGTAGGTCTTCATAGAACTGTTCAACTTCAGTTTCTTCAGCGTTACTGGTTGGGGCATAGGCTTGGATCATTGTGATATTGAACGGTTTGCCTTGGAAACAAACAGAAATCATTCTGTCCGTTTTTGAGATTGCATCTAAGTACTGCATTTCGGACTCTTTTGTTGACCATGATGGCTACTCCATTTTTTCTGAGGGATTCCTGCCCACAGTAGTAGATATAATGGTCATCTGAGTTAAAATCACCCATCCAGTCCATTTTAGTTCGCTAATTCCTAGAATGTCAACGTTCATTCTTGCCATTTCCTGTTTGACCACTTCCAATCTGCCTTGATTCATGGACCTAACATTCCAGGTTCCTATGCAATATTGCTCTTTACAGCATTGGACCTTGCTTCTGTCACCAGTCACATTCACAACTGGGTATTGTTTTTGCTTTGGCTCCATCCCTTCATTCTTTCTGGAGTTTTTCTCCACTGATCTCCTGTAGCATACTGGGCACCTACTGACCTGGGGAGTTCCTCTTTCAGTATCCTATCATTTTGCCTTTTCATACTGTTCATGGGGTTCTCAAGGCAAGAATACTGAAGTGGTTTGCCATTCCCTCCTCCAGTGGACCACATTCTGTCAGACCTCTCCACTATGACCCATCTGTCTTGGGTGGCCCCACACGGCATGGCTTAGTTTCAGTTTCACTGAGTTTGACAAGGCTGTGGTCCGTGTGATCACATTGGCTATGACAGCTGTGACGGACCTCGCAGAAGCACAGCTGAGAGGAGCTACCCCATGCCCAAGGTCAGGGGCAGTGACCGAAGAGTGCCAGGCTGCCACGGTGAAGGAGTGGCTGAGAGGAGGTCAGGAGGGGCGACCTCGTCCAAGGTAAGGAGCAGCAGCTGCGTTTGCTCGAGCAGCCATGAAGAGATACACCACGTCCAAGGTAAGAGAAACCCAAGTGAGACGGTAGATGTTGCAAGAGGGCATCAGAGGGCAGACACACTGAAACCATAATATGCTTTACATAGAACTAAATAAGTATTAATAAAGAATAACAGAAAAGTAAATAAAAAGATAAGTTTTCAAAACTGAATACACAGGTATATAAGAGGAATATACCATAAACCTGTATTTTCAAACCCAGGTGGTTATCATTCTAGTTACTAGACTTATTAAAATCTAAATATTGATTACATGTATGTAAAGCATACACACATATTCAATTTACTCAAAATACATTAAACCAAATGCCAAGCAACTCTTAAAAAAAAAAAAAAAAACCCTCAAAACAAACTGCTTCATGAATAGGTCTGTCTCAGTCCAAACAAATTATCTAAAGAAATAGGCTTGATAATTTATTTTACACTTTTAAAGCAATGTCTTCAAAAATAAAAAAGAAAATCATTCTTTTAAAATGCAATATGGTGTTCTGGACTGAATCTTGGAACAGAGAAGGACGTTAGTAGAAAAACTGGAAAAATCCAAATAAAGTCTGTAGTTTAGTTTTATACCAGTGTTAATTCCTTAGTTTTGACAAGTGTACCCAAGTTATATAAGATTAACATTAGGGAAAACTGAGTAAAGGATATATGAGAATCACTGTACTATCTTTGCAACTTTTTTGTGATTCTAAAATTGTTCCAGATTAAAAAAAAAAAAAAAGCTTTATTCTAAAAATCACCTTGCATGCTCAGTAGTAAGTTTGAGAGGATTTTCATTTTTAAAAATAACACTTACACTTACTTTTCTCTCCATCACCCCTAAACAAAAGGGAAAAGAAGATCAGACTAAAAGACATTAAAATGTTAACACTGGCTCACTCAGTAGTAAGATGAAAAGCATTTTTCTCTTCATATTTTCTATAGTGTGTGAACCGCTTTTATAATTAACAATAAATAGTTAACTAAAGAATATACAAACCAATACATTATTAAAGGCTCCTTCAGAAAGAAAAACTACAAATGTCTAAGCAGAGCCCAAAGGCAGATGACATACGAAACAGGTTAGGGCAGAGTGTGAAGAAACAGTGGCAAGAAAGATTGCCAGGAGAATCTAAGTAGGCAATACCTAATTAGTAAACGCTGGAAACCTGCCAATCCACAGAGCTTAACATCTACTCTTAGGCCAAAGGTGCTCACAGTAAGCAATGTTATGCTCAGAATTCATGTCTCAGGGGAGTGTCACAAAAGACCCCCTAATACCAGGAATTTATGGGATACATACCTTGGATTTATCCCAAACAAAAATGCAGTTGGACATGCACAACTTCCCAATGAGAACTTCTAGAAATACTTCAGGACGACAGTGTGTTCTCTACATTTTTCTACTTGTTCTTTCCTAAGACCTTCCTACAACTTATGCCCAGTCTTTAGCCCAAAGATCTAAAAATGGTACTCTGACGCTATTCAGCAACATGGACAGAGACCATCAGGATAGCAGAATCAAATTCTATTCTGGAAGTCTGAGAGGGGAGTATCACAAAAAGTTTTCAGTTATCTTCAGAGCAAAATATATTCTGACAATCTCATTCAGCCATAAGAGGGGAAATTTTAATCAACAACAAATGTTGTTTAAATGTTTAAACAACAATCAAAATAAAATACATCTGTCCCTTAAAGGGAAGTGCCAGTGGAATCAAACAGACTGAATTTTGATAAAGAACCTCTTTAAAGCTATAATCGGGGCAATTTGTATGTGTCAGGCTTTCTGTCTAGGTTTGGGGTTGTTTTTTAAAAGCAGATTTTAATTATTTATGGTCACCTTCACTCTCAGTTGATAGTTAGCATGTCCTAGAGCTGTCACTTAATAAACACGTATACACATTTCTTTGTTAAGTTTATTCTTTCAAATCCTAGACTCTGCAATCAGACACCCGTGCCTATTGGGAACAGGTGCTAAAAAAAAGCCCTCTACTCAGAGACCACACATTTTATGTTCAAGAACATAGTCATCACTTCACAAGCTTCTTAATGGCAATTCTAAGCATCAGAAGACTCTTCTGCTTATTTTCCAATTCTTGGTCATGTTTAAGAAAGTAGAGGTTACCAAAAAAGTGATGTTCAGAAATGGTGACTGCAAATATTATCACTGTTATTACTTCTAATACCAATGAAGATATATACCATTTTCATCAAAACCGAGACACAACTGATTTTAAGACTGATATTTTGTATCCCACCAAGAAACAGAAGGTGTCAAACTACAGCATGCCACTGGTTGTAAGATACACCCAAATTTCAGTGAATAAAACTGGAAAATGTCCCTTGGAATCAATGAAATACCACACAATCAATGAAGACTATCAACTAACACTAATGAAATGATGTTTAAAATATCTTTTTCTTTATGCCTTCCTATACACCAGACAATAGTTACAATCAAGTAACAGGATTTTGGGGGCTTCCAAGATGGCGCTTCAGCCCTGGGTGTTCTTTGGAAGGAATGATGTTAAAGCTGAAACTCCAGTACTTTGGCCACCTCATGCGAAGAGTTGACTCATTGGAAAAGCCCCTGATGCTGGGAGGGGCTGGGGGCAGGAGGAGAAGGGGACGGCAGAGGGTGAGATGGCTGGATGTCATCACCGACTCAATGGACGTGAGTTTGAGTGCACTCTGGGAGTTGGTGATGGACAGGGAGGCCTGGCGTGCTGCGATTCATGGGGTCACAGAGTTGGACACGACTGAGCGACTGAACTGAACGGACTGAAGATGGCGCTAGTGGTAAAGAACCGGGCTGCCAATGCAGGAGACATAAGAGATGTGGGTCAATCCCTGGGTCAGGAAGATTTCTGGAGGAGGGCATGGCAACCCACTCCAGTATTCTTTTTTTTTTTTTTTTCAGTATTCTTGCCTAGAGAATCCCATTAACAGAGAAGAGAAGCCTGGTGGGCTACAGTCCATGTGGTCGTAAAGAATGGAACACGACTGAAGCAATTTAGAATGCTCAACAGGATTTCAGTGTCTAAGACCCAATATTCTTTTGAGCCGTGATAACTATTTGTCCAGAGAACAATCTTGTATTGCAGACTGTTGGTAACTATTTTCTTCATCTTCAAATGGGGAACTTAAGGGAAAAAAAAAAAATCAATCAATCAAGATTTTACTGAAAGATAAATTTAGAATTTTTTTACTGTCCCTGTCTATAACTTTAACAAAGACAATATGCACTCTCTCCCTAAAGGTTTGGTGGGGTTTTTTTGCTTCAGATTTATCTTGATCTTAAACTCAGAATATCAATCATCTGTGATAAAGAGAATTCTGAAGAGCTGTATTCGAAACTATAGCTAAGGTCACTGGGACTATTCCCTCTGAGCACAACTTACGATAAAACAGAATTTGAAAGCAATGGCTAGAACATCTCCTTTCTTTTTTAAAAAAGACAAATGAGGAGAAACAAATCTCTATGGAAAACAGTCAGAATTTCTAAGATGTTTTCCTCTGTCACACTTTCAAAATGCTTCTTCACTAGTACTGGCTGAAGTTATTACCTTAAATTCTCTTAAAAAAAAAAACACTAAGAAACCAAACCCTCACCCTAAGAAACAAACCAAGAACTTAGTTAATTCAACAGTTAGCTACAAAGAATATGTCTCATAAAACATTCTTGTTAGAGCCTTAAAATTTTTAATTTTCTGCATGCAAATTCCAAATTTGAATTCTCTGAAACTATTAACCCTGCTAAAAAAGAAAGTAGACTGTTTCTAAGGCAAGAATTTTAATCCTCATATAATGAATAAATGACCTACACCAGGTCTGCTTTCTGAATGTATTTTGAAATACCACATTATAATCTAAAATAATGCTTCATTTTAAGCATTCTAAATTCCTCCAATAGAAGGCAGTATCAATCTATGATAATGCTATGATATAGTGCAAATATGAGCCTTAGAACTAGAAAGAGCTGAGTTCTTACTTAACATCTTTGAATCTATGTTTCCCCATAGGCAAGTTAAAAACACCACCACTGCCTAACTGATATGATTTTTACAGGTTTAGAGGCTGCTGCAGAAATCTGGAGTCTAAATTAGAGTAGTGAACAATGAAGATGGAGAAAGATGGATGGATTAGAGCAATACTCAGAAGTAAGCATCAACAATTCCTGCTAACCAAGTAGATTAGGAAGAAAAGCAGGAGTCGAGGAGCATACCTACATTTCCACACAGGAAAACACAGGAATGACACAAGGTTTAGAGAAGCAGAGAGCTCAATTTTGAACATATTGTAATGCCTGTATATCCAAGTGGAAATGCTCAAAAGACAAACAGAAATACAAGTACAGAGGCAGAAGAAAGATCTGAACTGGAGATAAGGATCTAAGAGTCATCAGCTTATGGATGCAAGGCAGAGGACAAAATGAGATTGCCCCAGTGAAAAGAAAAGTAAGACCTAGAGAAACTCAGAAACACCAGCATTTAAGGAAACTATAGAGGAAGAGAAGCCCACAAAACAGATTGAACAGGCACTAAGCAGCAGGAAGAAAATCACCAATAATAAGGTATCACAGGAGCCTAGAGAAGACAATGATTCAAGGTGAGATGGGATACAGGGAACAGTCTAGTATCAATCAGTAAGGTAAGACTACAGGAACCATAGTAAGTTAGTTTGGAGAAAATAGTATGTAGCAATAAGGAGGAGTAAGTCACCTGTCTTTAAGCTTTTTGTTTTACGGTATAATGGACTGAACTTAGACAAAACCACAGGCATCTATGAGAATAACATAGATTTCCATCAATCTAACAAAGAACTGATTTCACTTTAAATGTTGAGTTCTTTCTCAATCACTACCAGTGCAGTAGATGCTGCTACTGGTTAAGAATTTGGATGAGATGACTTGAGTTTCTTACAACTGAAGTAAATTTAAAAAACTAAACTAAAAAATACTTTGCATTAAAAAGAACACAGGGAAAGATGTAAGAAAAAAGCTTTTAAATACTTAGAAATATAAAGTAATGGTTCTATGCAATTTAAAAAACCGTATTCAATTAATCCTAAGCAAAATGCAAAGAAAAGATAAAGGAAGGAAAACGAGACAGAGATAAAACCCCAATGAACAGCAAGATAGAAAAACTGTTCATCATTTTTTGCCCATTTCAATGAAAAGTTGTCTACAGTCTTGCCTGACAAAAATCTTGCATGGCTCCCCCTATTCCCCTGAAAGTAAAAATTAAAGACTTTTTAACAGCCTGGCCTACAAGGTCTCAAACACTTTAGTATGGTTTTCTGCCCTTCTGACTCCAGTACTGATCACAGGTGCTTAAACAACTCTCCCCTCCACTCTGCTCCAGCCACACAGGCTGGCTCCTGGCTGTTTCTGAATACGCTAAGTATGCTCCTACCTCAAGGCTTCTGTAATTGTTCTATCTGGAACACTCTTCTGCCAAATACCCACATAGCCTGTTCTCTTACTTGTCTCAGGTCTTTGCTCACAAACCAATTCTTAGAGAACTCTCCTGAGCACTCTGCAGAAAACACCTAAATCTTTACTCCACAATAGCAACCCCCATTCCTATTATACTGCTTTGGTTGGTGGTTTAGTCATTAAGTTGTGTCTGATTCTTGTGACTCTATGGAGCCCACCAGACTCTTCTGTTCATGGGATTTTCCAGGCAAGAATACTGGAGTGGGCAGTCATTTCCTTCTCCAGGGGCTCTTTCCCATCCAGGGAAAACCAGTGTCTCCTGCATTGCAGGCAGATTCTTAACCAACTGAGCCACCAGGGAAGCCCTATTACACTGCTATGTTATTCGCCAAATGACTATTACCAGCAGCAATGCTATATTTTAATTTCTTCTTTGATTCTTCCCTAAAGCCACAACAAAATGTAAACTCCGTGGGGGCAAAGACTCGTCTTCACTGCTGTATCCCCACTGGCTTAAGAGTGCCATACACATGTTAATTGCTCAGTTTTACTTTGAATGAATAAATACCCTATTACTGGATAATGTCTCATATTAGCAACACACATATGATAAATGCTGCCCCGAATTTCTCCAAATATTAAAACATATCGATAAAACTACAAACAAATAATCTCATATTTCTACTGGTTAATATATTACTTAATATTTTTTTGTTTTTCTCCTACCAGTTGTATTGAGATGTAACTGACATACAGCATGTATAAGTTTAAGATGTATGGCATAATGATCTGACTTATAACATGAAATGATTACCACAATATAGTGAACATTCACTTTCTCACACAGATACAAATAATTTTTTTCTCCTTATCATGAGAACTCTTAGGACTTACTCTCTTAACAATTTTCATGGATAGCATTCAGAGGTGTTAATTATATTTATCACATGGTACATTACATCTCTAGTACTTATCTATCTTCTAACTGAAAGTTTATACATTTCAGCTACTTGCATTCTTTAAAATAGAGCTTAAAATTATCACTTAGATTTGTGTAACACTAACAGTCACTTCATAAAAAATGCTGTGAACTTTAGTATATAATGCCACAAAATTTCTCTTAGAAGTAATGCTATCATGTGGTTTAAAAGTGGGCAAGTATACACACAAGATTCAAATTGTATCAGATGTCTTTCTTTTCATACTACATAAAGACTGCCATCTGGATTGCAGTTTTTATACATGCAATGCCTAAAGAGTCTATCTGGGTAAGTTAATTGCCTAAGAGTCATTATCCAAGCTGTATCAATTCCTCCAAGCTAGGTCAGTCCTTGAAGTTCCTGAAGTCTTGGGATGCGCCTACTTGAAGAATACTCTAGGACTGAGACTACTGTTTGTATTAACCTTCAAAGGTGCCTAATATTAACTAGTATTGTCTTAATAGCAGTTGAACTACCTGTGATGTGCAATTCCAAAACCAGTATCTTTGGTCTAATTATTTGATATTTCTATGATTTAGTTACTTGGGAGTTACTTCAGCTAAAAAAGGAATGCAATTACATAAGTGGAAAGCACAAGTTTGGAAAATCACAGGCTACTGAAATAATGATTAAGCTACTAACAATATATTAATTTCTTCAAATATTTTTTCTCTGCATTAATTCATCCAAAAATCTGTTTAAACATTCAAAGAATAAAGGGCTCATCTTTTTTTCTCTTCATCTACAAGTAAGCCAAAAGTAAACCTAAAAAAGGCTGTAAATTCCTATCATGATAAGGCTGAAATTTGTTTAAGATTGGGTTAGCTACCATGCACATTTTCACTTTAATTAAATTACTAAAAAATATCGTTTATTTGTTAAAACTAAGTATGCTGATAGAAAGGGAAAATATTCAGAATATATTACTCCTCCTTGTCACCAGCCAAGAAATATGTGGATTGGAGGCAACAAATGCTGTTTTCCTAATGTATGGACCCAGTAACACTTGCTGTAGTAATAAAAAAGATAACCAATTAATCATTCAAGTCTCCAAGGCAAAATTGTTCTGAAAATAGAAAAATAAGTTACTTATTTGAAATCAACATCTCTATTTAAATTACTAAAAATAAGATTATATTAAAGAGTTAAGAAAGAACTTCTAGGCAACAAATTACTCATTCAAAGGTGTTGTCAATATTTCTTACAAGAATTTTGGTTGATTTAAAGATCAAAAATTTTTATGATAGTAAAGGACTTAGATTATAATAAACACAACTTTCTAACATTTGTGAGTAGGCTTTCAGCTGGCAGCAAATGCAGCGTAATAAATGTTGGGCCTGTTTGCAAGAACCAGTTATGCAATATCCTCAAGCAAATTACTCTTTTACTAGATTGTTTAAAACTTTTGTTGCTCCAGGAGTAAAATATATTTAAGAGTGGAATATGAGCAAAAATCTGGTAAAAGTTGTGAAGCACATGCTTTCTGGGTTTAAAAAAATTTTGAGGGTTCAGTAAATTTTTTAAAATAAACTTTATTTTTAGAACAATTTCAGAAAAAAACTGAGACGATAATACACATTTCCCATATGCTCCACACCCAAAGTTATCTATTAACATTTTATATTGGTATCGTAACTTTGTTACAATTGTTGTTCAATCAATCCCTCAGTCTTGTCTGACTCTTTGCAACCCCACTAACTGCAGCATGCCAGGCATCCTGTCCTTCACTATCTCCTGGAGCTTGCTCAAACTCATGTCCACTGAGTTGGTGATGCCATCCAACCATCTCATCCTCTGTCATCACCTTCTTGTCCTGCCTTCAATCTTTTCCAGGATCAGAGTCTTTTTCTAATGAATCAGCTCTATGCATCAGGTGGCCAAAGTATTGGAGCTTCAGTATCAGTCCTTCTAATGAGTATTCAGGATTGATTTCCTTTAGGATTGACTGATTTGATCTCCTTGCAGTCCAAGGGACTCTCAAGAGTCTTCTTCAACACCACAGTTCAAAAGCATCAATTCTTCAGTAAGCCTTCTTTATGGTCCAACTCTCATATCCATACATGACTACTGGAAAAATCATAGTTTCACCTAGACGGACCTTTGTCGGCAAAGTAATGTCTCAGCTTTTTAATATGCTGCCTACATTTGTCATAGCTTTTCTTTCAAGGAGCAAGCGTCTTTTAATTTCATGGCTGCAGTCACCATCTGCAGTGATTCTGGAGCTCAAGAAAATAAAGTCTGCCACTGTTGTTTCCTCATCTATTTGCCACGAAGTGATGGGAATGGATGCTATGATCTTTGCTTTTTGAATGTAGAATTTTAACCCAACTTTTCACTTTCCCTTCATCAAGAGGCTCTTTAGTTCTTCTTCACTTTCTGCCAGAAGGGTGGTGTCATCTGCATATCTGAGGTGATTGATATTTCTCCTGGCAATCTTGATTCTAGCTTGTGCTTCCTCCAGCCCAGCATTTCTCATGATGTACTCTGCACAGAAGTTAAATAAGCAGGGTGACAATATACATCCTTGATGTACTCCTTTCCCAATTTGGAACCAATCTGTTGTTCCATGTCCGGTTCTAACTGTTGCTTGTTGACCTGCATACAGGTTTCACAAGAGGCAGGCAAAACTTTCCATTTATTGTGATCCACACAAAGGCTTTAGTGAAATCAATGAAGCAGGAGATGTTCTTCTGCAATTCTCTTGCTTTTTCTATGATCCAATGGATGTTGTCAATTTGATCTCTGGTTCTCTGGTTCCTCTGCCTTTTCTAAATCCAGCTTCAACATCTGGAAGTTCTTGGTTCACTTTGAAGAAGTACTGTTGAAGCCTAGCTTGGAGAATTTTGTGCATTACTTTGCTACCTTCTGAAATGAGTGCAATTGTGTGTGCAGTAAGATTCTTTGGCATTGCCCTTCTTTGGGGTTGGGATGAAAACTGACCTTTTGCAGTCCTGTGGCCATGGCTGAGTTTTCAATATCTGCTGGCATACTAGCGCAGCACTTTAACAGCATCATCTTCTAGGATTTGATTCAAATTTCTTGGTTTTTACATAAGTCTTTTTGTATCAGGATTCTACCCATGATACCACATTACATTTAATCATCATGCTTGAGGCTCCTCTTGGCTCTACAGTTTCTCAGATTTTCCTTGTTTTGGATGACCCTAATACACCTGGGGAATACGAGTCAATTATATTGTTGAACGTCCCTCTAATAGGACTTATCTAATGTTCTTCCTTTTTTAAAAAAATTCAATTTAACTAAAAAAAACAAAAACAAAAAACAGTCCATTTCTCCCACCCTCCACCCACCGCCTCTGGCAACCACTGCACTCTTCTAAGAGCTGGGCATGGTGAGGTATGGGTGATTGGTTTCTTTGTTTTTAGATTCCACATATAAGAAGTTCTTTTACTGATAAGTCTTTTACTGACTTATTTTACTTAACATATGCCAAGTCAATCCATGTTACAAACGTCAAGATTTCTTTCTTTTTATGGCTGAATAATATTCCATTGCATATAAATACCACTTCATTATCTATTAATCCATCATGGATACTTACATTATTTCCATATCTTGGCTATTACAAATCATGCTACAATGAACAGGGGAGGTGCATATATCTTTTTGAGCTGGTGCTTTTATCTTCTTCAGATAAATACCCCAAAATGAAATTGCTAGATCATATGATAGTTCTTGGAGAAGGACACAGCAACCTACTCCAGTATTCTTGCCTGGAGAATCCCATGGACAGAGGAGCCTGGCAAACTACAGTCCACAGGGTTGCAAAGAATCAGACACGACTGACAACTCAGCATGCATGCACACATGGTAGTTTTAGATGTGAGGAACCTCTATACTGTTTACCGTAGTGGCTGCAACAATTTACATTCCCACCAACATACACAAGGGTTTCCCCTTCCTCCACATCCTCACTAACATCTCTTAATTCTAGTCTTTCTGATTAGAGTCATTCTAGCAGGTGTGAGGTGCTATCTCATTGTGGCTTGAATTTGCATTTTCCTGATGATTAATGACATAAAGCATCTTTTCATGTACTTGCTGGCCATCTGTATGTCTTCCTGGTAAAAAATGTCCATTTGGATTTTCTGCCCATTTTTTAAACTGGATTGTTTTCTGCTATGGAATTATTTGAGTTCTCCATATATTTTGGATATCAACCCCTTATCAGATATATGATTTGCAAGTATTTTCTCCTACTCAGGAGGTTGCCTTTTTTGCTGTTGTTGATGGGTTTCCTTTGCTTAGAAGTTGTTAGTTTGATGTAATCCCACTTATTTTTGCTTTTGTTGCTTTTGCTTTCAGAGTCAGATACAAAAAATCATTACCAAGACCTATGTCAATAAGATTCCCAAGTAGACAACATATTCTTAGTACTTCCAAATAATTCTAAAGTTAAAAGTACAAAATAAACAATTATCAGGAACACCTCATTCACTTGGGAAACTATTATCACAGTATACATGACTGAAAGGGATACGTCAGAAAGAACATGTATCCCAAGATAAATTTTTTTATCAACATCAAAGTATAAGCCTACCAAGCAAAATAAACTCATTCCCATTTCACCAACCACAAAACACCCTTCCCTTTACCCAAAACACACACATATATATACACAAGGTAAACATTTTAAACCTAAACTGTAAGCCTCTGGCTCACATGAAAACAAAACTAATTTAACCACACACAAGCTCCCGCACTCAGACTTGCAGTTTCTACATGCTGCCCACACAGCACTTGGTGAGCATGTGATTAGGAGGAATGATGCACAATCACACCACATTCCTTCCCTCAGCTCACACATCAAGAACTTGCCCTCTCAGCTGCATTCTTCTCCAAACAGCCATGGTCACCTTAGCAACCCTATGCTCCTAATATGGACAGCTGCTCCATTTAAAGTCAGCCCTTCTTGGCAGGGAAAATGCTTGTTCTTCAAATTGGGGGAGAGAGGAGAGGTTTTCCTTTCAATACACATTGCAGGGGTTGATTTAACTTGATCAGCACTTTTGTTCTGCAGCAGCAATTTGTGTTGAGTTTCAACCTACTTTGAGTTTTGCTTTTTTTTTTTAATTTAAAAGCAAATGGCTAAAAAATAAAATCAAAGCAGCTAAAACGGAATTCTCAGAAAGAGTGGAACATGAAACAAAAAGGTATCTGAAATAACTGTATTTTATAAAAAGATACAGCTATCTATATTTTTTAAAGTTAAAATTTACTTAATCTGAACCACAACATCTGAAGCCTTATTATACAATAAGAAGTCAGTCAGGAAGACCTGTCATAGCCTATTTTTGAACAACAACATTGCTAAGCTTCAAAGTGCTGTAACTCCAATCTATTTAATAGGCTATGAGTCGATCTGTTTCCCTTTATCCCACTACCTACATGTGAAATCTTTCCACAGGCTCAAATGTAAACCAGATACTGAACCAAATGACTAGTATAATCCCAGGACCCTCTAGACCTGGAATGACCTAGCACAGCACTGGATTACTCAAAACCAACCTTGATCTGTGTGTGTACCACTAAAGCCGGGCCTGAACCAAAGTAAGTCTCTCAGATTAAAGATACAGGTTTATAATACATTTGCCTGATTTTCATACTAAAAGCAAATTACTGGGGGAGGGGAGGGGCTACCACATTCTGAAATATGTGAGATCAAATTGCTTGTTCCATACCCACAAAAGGAATCTAATTCCTACCGGTCAAAATTAAACACTTTATTTTTGAGTAAAACTATGTTCAAACTAAAAAAATTCACAGTATTTTTATATTTGTTCTAAGTTGGAAAATTGCTGAAATAATTTTAATATGGGCAAAATCCATATTAATTTATTAAGTACTATTATAGTGAATGTTCGGAGAACTCAATGGCACCCCACTCCAGAACTCTTGCCTGGAAAATCCCATGGGTGAAGGAGCCTGGTAGGCTGCAGTCCATGGGGTCACTAAGAGTCGGACACGACTGAGCGACTTCACTTTCACTTTTCACTTTCATGCATTGGAGAAGGAAATGGCAACCCACTCCAGTGTTCTTGCCTGGAGAATCCCAGGGACGGGGGAGCCTGGTGGGCTGCCGTCTATGGGGTCACACAGAGTCGGACACGACTGAAGCAACTTAGCAGCAGCAGCATAGTGAATGTTAAGTTCAATGAACACCATCTATATCATTTATTGGTTATATTTTTGTGTGTATATTGTGTTTTTTAAACTTCTCAGGCTATGCAGTTCCTTTGGTTAGAAACATTTCTTCCACATTAAAACAATCTTTGTAATTACATCTTTTATACAGAGCAAAATATCCATCGATAGGGTGGCAATGTAGATTGGTAAAAATAAACTAAAGCTGATTTTATGACTGGTTTCCTTATTTGTAAAATGATAATACTATTTGTTCTAATGATGGCATGTGTTAACATCAGATCAGATCAGATCAGATCAGTCGCTCAGTGTCCGACTCTTTGCGACCCCATGAATCGCAGCACGCCAGGCCTCCCTGTCCATCACCAACTCCCAGAGTTCACTCAGACTCACGTCCATCGAGTCAGTGATGCCATCCAGCCATCTCATCCTCTGTCATCCCCTTTTCCTCCTGCCCCTAATCCTTCCCAGCATCAGAGTCTTTTCCAATGAGTCAACTCTTCGCATGAGGTGGCCAAAGTACTGGAGTTTCAGCTTTAGCATCATTCCTTCCAAAGAAATCCCAGGGCTGATCTCCTTCAGAATGGACTGGTTGGATCTCCTTGCAGTCCAAGGGACCCTCAAGAGTCTTCTCCAACACCACAGTTCAAAAGCATCAATTCTTCAGCACACAGCCTTCTTCACAGTCCAACTCTCACATCCATACATGACCACAGGAAAAACCATAGCCTTGACTAGACGAACCTTTGTTGGCAAAGTAATGTCTCTGCTTTTGAATATGCTATCTAGGTTGGTCATAACTTTCCTTCCAAGGAGTAAGCGTCTTTTAATTTCACGGCTGCAGTCACCATCTGTAGTGATTGTGGAGCCCAGAAAAATAAAGTCTGACACTGTTTCCACTGTTTCCCCATCTATTTCCCATGAAGTGGTGGGACTGGATGCCATGATCTTAGTTTTCTGAATGTTGAGCTTTAAGCCAACTTTTTCACTCTCCTCTTTCACTTTCATCAAGAGGCTTTTTAGTTCCTCTTCACTTTCTGCCATAAGGGTGGTGTCATCTGCATATCTGAGGTTATTGCTATTTCTCCCGGCAATCTTGATTCCAGCTTGTGTTTCTTCCAATCCAGCGTTTCTCATGATGTACTCTGCATAGAAGTTAAATAAACAGGGTGACAATATACAGCCTTGATGAACTCCTTTTCCTATTTGGAACCAGCCTGTTGTTCCATGTCCAGTTCTAACTGTTGCTTCCTGACCTGCATACAAATTTCTCAAGAGGCAGATCAGGTGGTCTGGTATTCCCATCTCTTGAAGAATTTTCCACAGTTTATTGTGATCCACACAGTCAAAGGCTTTGGCATAGTCAATAAAGCAGAAATAGATGTTTTTCTGCAACTCTCTTGCTTTTTCCATCATCAATACAATGTAAAAATAATGAAATTATTATGCCATACAAAAAACTCCAAAGTTTAAGCGATCAGACAAAGGGACTATATTACGTGAGGTCTAATTCCCTGAATTGCTATTTTTAAAAAGAGTCAAGGGAGTATTCAACAATGAATGGAATACCAAATCAGTATCAATTTCAAGAGGTTCCAGTCTTCCAACCAAAGATTTTACAAATATTTAAGTGCTGACATACAAATAACTACTTCTTTCAAAAAGCCTCAACTCTAGCTTTTAGCAGATGTGAATTCCCTGACCCTTTTCCATTCTACTGCTGAATCAATTCCACATTTCCTCCTGTCCCCTAAGATCCTCCTCCCACCAAAAGAACACTGCTCCCAAATAGCTCATTATCTTTTTCCATCTGATAGAAGCCCCTCTCTGATATGATCAGTGCTGTCATTATCCTCCTTAATGTCCGGGTCCATCTTATCCTCTCCTAGGAGTTTCTCCCTCTCCCCTCTTCAAGACTACAAGGAATATCATCACCACAAACTGGGAGATTCCTAAGTCTCCACTTACAGTATTTAGTTAGGGGATCCAAGAGAAGTTACTTCTGCTGACACTGTGCTTACCACAGATGAAAATGTCTCTCTGCATCTCAAATTTAGAATCTTGCATTTGTACTGTTCTTATTCTGTGTTAAGATTCAGTGATGGGGATTCAAAGAACATGATTCTGCTTCAATGAAGTAACAGAAAAAAGAAGATGAATGCTCATATATAATTTAATGCAGAAATTAATTAACAAGCAATAAATAATGAACAGATTCTCTAATATTACTGGTATTATCTTTCAACTATTGGGCTTTTGCCAGCTAATATTGAGACCTAAGCATTTTAACATACTGTTTCTAGAAAAAAAAAAAAAAAGTATGTTTCTCTTAGGCCCTACAATTCTTTTCTTTGAAAATTCTAACAGACTCCTAGATAGACACTCTTCTAAATAGATGTTTATATTTCCTATAATCTTCCACAGGATCATAACTTCTGTTCTAATTCTTAACTTCAATTCTAATATAAAGAAATAAGCATAAATTGATCTTTACTTAAATGAAACTTAAATGCTCATTTTATATGCCTTATACGTTCAAGAAATTTTACATCTAATAGCTTCATTTTAACAGACAACCTGGAATACAATGTACCAGCTGGACAAAAC
This sequence comes from Bos mutus, assembly GCF_027580195.1. NCBI lineage: Eukaryota > Metazoa > Chordata > Mammalia > Artiodactyla > Bovidae > Bos > Bos mutus. The sequence continues at coordinate 28,435,012 of NC_091621.1, read as the reverse complement.
AAATTAGATGACCACTCAGCCAGATCTTAGAAAAAATATAAGAGAGGAAGGTGGAGGGGACTATAAGAATTAGATTAATACCTAATGTATAACTAAAATATAAGCATATAAAATAATAAAACCTTTAATAAGATAAAAACAAAAGGATACACAACAAATACATTTAAAGGTCACTTATATAGGGACTAGTTAGAAAATGGAAGAACAATCCTTTAATTAACCAATGATAAATGGATATGACACTAACTGAGGAATATCGCTAACTCATTATTCCTAATCATGAGGTTAAAAACTAGTACTTAGTACTGAATAAGATAATCATGTGACTGCTTAGATACGTGGCCTCTCTCTCATCATTCATCGATCATTCATCCCATTGGTGATCACTACTGAATTATTACCACTTTATTTAAATCCATGGTTGTCTGTGGGTCCTTTTTATCACCCTGACACTTCAGGACATGTTCCCATTTCAGTATAGTAATATTTTGTAAGGATTACTTTTTCTTCAACTCTCAGCTTGACACTTTTCTTTTTAAATGGCACTCCAAAATAAGGTACAATAGCTAGTATAAAAAAGGTGCAAATTTTTGAGCATTTTAAATTCTGTATGCACCTAAATTATGTTGTGTCTCAAGCAGGAACATATGTTTTGATGTACAATTCTAGACTAGTCAACATGAAATCCTCTGCCTTTCCTCCTCTGTCTTCAGTGGAGAGCAGAAGTTAAACCTGTGTTACAGACTATGGCAGGGTTAAGGGGAATTCCGCAGGCTTAGCAACATTGGAGGCTAGAGCTGTTAATTCAGTCTAAAGGGAAGTGTCATGACCAGGACCTAGAAGAGTAGTGGCAGAAGAGGGCCTCTTGACAGAGGCCACAACAACAAACTGCTACTTCAGACAAAGCCATCCTCTTTCACAATAAACAAAAGTTGCCCCAAATTTTAAAATTCTGACAAAATATACATAACATAAAATTTATCATTTTTAAATGTAGGGTTAGCAATAATTTAACTTGTCATGTCCTTTTAATACCTTTAACTGTGTAGCAGAGTGATACTACATAAATGTGAATAATCCTTTTAAGATTATTTTTACTCTAAAAAAATTATGAAAACATCTGGATGTGTACAAAAATATAGATCTACTCAATACATATAGGTGAATCCTATGGGCACAGACAACATATATACAGACAAGATATGCATCATCAACGTATCATACTTTTTATTGATGTCTGACATTTAAGTTTTATTTGCCAAAAGAACAGGGTCAAAGATGTAACAGATCAGTTCACTAAGATTAAATTTTTTGAAATTTCCGTTTTAACTTTTAAGCATTGTGGTCCAGGAAAAGAAGGATCTGGATCTCTCCTGAAGTACTGCCTTTCAATAATGCCCTGGAAGATCAGACAGTGCTATTCAAAGGTTCAAAGATCCCCTCCTTTAACCCCCGATAAGTAGAAGAAAAAATAGGGGAAAAGAGTTTCACAAGAAACTTGGAAATGAAAGCTTGGTAATTCGCTCTCCCTTCCTCCTTATCAGCTGATGGGTCCCCTTTATTTTCAGTTATCAGGATAAAAACTGACTTGATTAACTAAATCTGTGGCAGATACAAAATAGGTAGAAAAGATGTGTGTTAAGTGTGCATGTCCCCCTCAGGACAGAGGATACTGAAAAAGGAGAAAAAATGAGAAAGTTATTTGATCTGACAGATTGAATTAATCTGTAGTGATCACTACTACCTATGCCAAAAGTTTCTGAGAAAACTTAACCAAATAAGTTCTTAATGCTGCCAAGCAATTGATTTTAAGTTATCTGGTAGAGGGTAAGCACACTGATAATGAAATTTTACTATCTATTCACTTGAACATGTCATCCTTTATAAATCTAAAGAGAATAATAATGTACATCAATGAAGGTTTAAACTCCATTGTAAAGGTGATCATTCAGGATTTTTTTTTTTAAATACTAGATGTTGTTCAATCTTTTACTACTTACCTGGTAGGAAGCATTCCACTTTTTAAATAAAGGAGTTATACATTTTCCATAGATAGAAGCTTAGCCAAACAATCTCCTTTAACTTACAACCCCTAAGAGAGTTCCTATGAACCCACTTTATAGTGAAGTCATTAAATAGCACTATCCACTGAGGTAAAAGGTAAGTGGGCCTCAATGGAAAAAAGAATTTTTTCCTCAAAATGGTCAAACCTACTCCTAAAGATGCTACGAATGAGCCCTGACTATGAAAAGCAGTATTTGAATTTCAAGGTGACTATTTTAATCAGATCCTTTTAATCCTAACTTTAAATAAGATGACCTGTGTCCTGCTAACAAATTCTGAGGTAGTAAAGGAATAGCTAATAAATCTGTGAGAATCTTGTAATAATTAAGAAAAGACATGAAATAAGTATGGGGAAAGGATAAAAAAAAAAATCCAGAGCAATTAAGCCTACATTTATTTTATTATTTTATTAACAATGTCTTACCTTGTGGAATTCTCTTCTGAGAAAAACAGATACAATTTTGTCCCTAAAAAAATGTCAGGGAGAAAAGTTGAAATGTTAGTTTCAACCAGAAAGTCTTCTGAAAATGAAGTTACAAAATGCTGGCATAGTACATTTGTATTATTACAACATCTGGTATTAAAAAGCTTAAGAGACATTAAGTCTCAAATAATAAAAGCATTCACTATCTTCATTAGAACATTTATTATAAAATTGATTATTGTATTATAAAAATACTTATGATTCTACTGACAAATCATTTTTGCTAAGTATATAATAACGTACATAATAATGAATGGCATGGTCTCATATTCTAAGACATCAGTATTTAATCGGATTTTACTCTTGCCGAGATTTGATATTCTGAAGTGTACTTTTTTTTAGCTATAATATACATGTCATAAAATATATCTCTTTAATATGTAACAGTCACAAGTTTTTACTGTAATCACAAAGTTATGCAACTATCATCACCACCTAATTCTAGAACATTTTCATCACTCCAGTAAGAAACTCTGTACTGAAGGGTATTTTTATTCCCAGGAAGAAACATCTTAACAAATTTAATTTTAAAATATATACAAAAAGCATATTCTTTACAACACTACGGTCATAAGTTGTTTTTTTTTTTTTAACGTGCAGAACAAAGATCAGGGAAACAAATACCTAAAAATTCTAAGAGTGGCTGTATGTGGACAGCAGTATTACAGTTACTCTTTTTCTTATATTTCCTCAAAACTAAAATTTTATATTACCTTTATATAGCTCTTTAAAAAGGTACAGCTAAGACATACATTTTCTAGAGCTATATGCTAGAATTTGTACTGCAATCCAAAAGAAAAACAAAAATACAAGTTGACACGTTTTTTTTAAGTCAACTACATTTTTTGTTAAATGTTTTTCAAAGTAGACAAAGTACATATAAAGCTAAAAAAGAATTTTAAATTTATACACTTACTAATCTGGTTGAAAAGCCACAGCTGCATCTTTATGACAAATTGACTGTTTCATCACTTTTGCATCTGGGCATCTACTTCTTAAAGGTCATTTCTGAAATAAAGATGTAGTAATTAAGAACATATTATAACAAAAATATAAAATTTTTAAGGACAATTATCTAAATATTAGTGACTACAGGGAACTGTCAAGAGTTCTTAACCAAGCTTCTAAAAAAAATTAACAGGGTTGAGGATGAGGTGGGAGGGCCCCAGAATTAAACAGTTAATACTGTTTAACTGTTTTTATACTGAGTATAAAAATCAACAATGTCTTCAGTCCTCAATCCCTTTCACCCATCAATCGTGCAATTCCTAAGGATGCCACTTTCGACAGGAAAACGAGAAAAGGAAGAGGTGGAAAAGGAATCCTGAAGTTGCACATTTGGCTTTTGGGCCTTTTTTTTTTGGCCTTGCCTTGCAGCTTAAGGGATCTTAGTTTCCTGACCAGGTATGGAACTTAGGCCCATGGCAGTGAAAGTGCCGAATCCTAACCACTGGATAGCCAGGGAATTCCTAAAATTGAATGTTTGAAAATAATATAATAATTGCTTATTTATTAAGCTTGTCTATTTCCCCCTCACATCTACAGAAACCTAAGCTCCAGAGCAGATTTTTCTTCTCTTATTTACTGCTATCTCTCGAGCATCTAAGACAATGACTGCCATGCCCTAAGTGCTCAGTAAACAGTCACTGAAAGAATAAATAAAACTATGAATTATTTAATGTTAATTGATGAAATATTTAACCTGACAGTATGTCAAAGCAGCAACGTTTCAAAACATCATTTCTTCCACACATACACCATTAATGTTAGTGCTGACTACTGAATACATCTTTAGTATTGTTTCTTTTCTCCAACAAACAAAGTCCATAACTAAAAGACAATCAAGACATGGACCCCAAGCTTCAAGGAACAGAATAAAGCCATATATTTTGTGATTTTATTACTGCAACCTCTGGGTAAGACTCCTAGAAGAGAATTGCTGGATGTGTGACTTTCCTAAATGTTGCCAAATGGCGTGGATGAGGGCCTTTTTCTTTTTAAACATGTATGCTCTCTGTTGTGGGACTTCCCCAGTAGCACTGGTGGTAAAGAACATGCCTGCCAATGCAGGAGATTTAAGAGATGCGGCTTTGATCCCTGGATCTGGAAGGTCCACTGGAAAAGGAAATGGCAACCCCAGTATTCTTGCCTGGAGAAGCCCATGGATGGAGGAGCCTGGTGGGCTATATTATATTCCATGGGGTCGCAAAGTGTCAGACACCACTGAAGCGACTTAATACGCATGTTCTCTGTTGTGGAGACAGCTAGGAATATAAGAAAAATCTTTTATAGGGAGTGAAAACCTGACTGATCTCAAGAAAAACCTTCAAGGAACCCAGTAATATCCACTACTTCCCATCCTGTAGCTGAATTAGTATTCCACACAATGATGCTCTTTCAGTAAAAAACTGAGGGGAAATACAAATATTACTATAAAATTGCTTTTCTTCCTTTCAAAAAGCAGTGGAAGGATAAACCAAAATCCTTTTTAAATGGTTATCTATAGAGAAAGAGAAAGCAGGTGTAGAAGACAGGGATGGAAGTTATTCTTCTTAGAATATATCTCACAGTTTTTACTCTGAAGACATGTTTTAAAGTCAAATGAACATCAAATGATAATGACATTTTGAACATCCAAATTATAATGACTACAACTGAAACAGTAAATGTATTTTAAAAACTCCATCATCATCTTTCACAGTTACTAGAGCAAGAAGTAATTATCCTGAAAACTAATAATGGAAAAGAATCAAGTATTTATCCTGCTGTTCTTACATGAAAGGTACCCCAGAGTAACCAGATCATCAATAAGTGAAAGCAATCTTTTATAGGATTCCAAATAATGAATGTAGAAAGAATGGCAGAATTATAAAATACCCATTTTACAATCATTAATGAAAAAATAAACCTAATATTTATCCTGGGAGTTTCAATTTCAAAAAATATCCATAATATTACCACTTCCACCACCTCCACTCTTACAATGGTCCAAGCCACCTTAGTTCTCATCTGCATTAATAGTTCTCCATCTGTTCTCCTAGCTGCTTCTCTTGCTCACCTAAACAAGATAGTCAGATTAGTTCTTTTCAAAAGAAAATCAGATCATGTCAGTCTTCTGCTCAAATCCTCTAATTGAGTCCATCTCACCAGTCTAAGAAGCTTCCCTGGTGGTTCAGATGGTAAAGAATCTGCCTGCAATGCAAGAGACCTGGCTTCGATCCCTGGGTCGGGAAGATCCCCTGGAGAAGGGAATGGCAACCCACTCCAGTATTCTTGCCTGGAGAATTCCATGGACAGAGGAGCCTGGTGGGCTATGGGGTCGCAAAGAGTCAGACACAACTGAGTAACTTTCACTCACTTCACACCAATCTAAAAGCAAAAATCCTTACAAAGACCATAAGGACTATGATCTGATACTTCCCTTCCCTATCTTCCTAACCTCACCTCCTACTACTCTCCCTCTTGTTCACTCCATTCTAGCTACACTGGCTTCTTTATTCTTACACTCATCAAGCACATTCTCACTTCAGTGCTCAGGCGTTGTACTAATTAACTCCTTTACTTCCCTTAAGACTTGGTTTTTAAGTCATCTCATTAAAGAGATATACCCTGGTACCCTGCTGCTGCTACCAAGTCGCTTCAGTCGTGTCCAACTCTATGCGACCCCATGGACAGCAGCCCACCAGACTCCTCTGTCCACGGGATTCTCCAGGCAAGAATACTGGAGTGGGTTGCCATTTCCTTCTCCACCTGGTACCCTAGGCAAACCCGAAATATCTGCCTTGGATTTCATTATGTGGTAGAGAATATGTAAGAATAAATCAGTCATAAATTTTGAAGATGATAATCACTGAATCAATGAAAAAGCTGACTTAAAACTCAACATTCAAAAAACTAAGATCATGGCATCTGGTCCCATCACTTCATGGCAGTGAAGCAGTGACAGATCTTATCTTCTTGGGCTCCAAAACCACTGCAGACAGTGACTCCAGCTAAGAAACTGAAAGATGCTTGCTTCTTGGAAGGAAAGCTATGACAAACCTAGACAGTGTATTAAAAAGCAAAGCCGTCACCCTGCCGACAAAGGTCCATATAGTCAAAGCTATGGTTTTTCCAATAGTCATGTACAGATGTAAGAGTCTGACCATAAAGAAGGTTGAGCGACAAAGAATTAATGCTTTTGAATTGTGGTGCTGGAGAAGACTCTTGAGAGTCCCTTGGACAGCAAGGAAATTAACATAGTCAATCCTAAAGGCAATCAACCCTGAATATTCACTGCAAGGACTGATGCTAAAGCTCCAAAACTCTGGCCACCTGATGCAAAGAGCTGACTCACTGGAAAAGGCCCTGATGCTGGGAAAGACTGAAGGCCAAAGGAGAAGAGGGTGGCAGAGATTAGATGGGCAGATAGCATCACCGACTCAATTGACATGAATTTGAGCAAACTTCAGGAGACAGTAAAGGACAAGGAAGCCTGGCATGCTGCAGTCCATGGGGTTGCAAAGAGCCGGACACGACTGAGCAACTGAACAAGAACAATCATTGAAACACAAATGTAGTCCATTTTCGTATCTTTGTGTCTAAACATCTATGGGCTTCCCTGGTGGCTCAGATGGTAAAACGTCTGCCTGCAACACGGGAGACCTGGGTTCAATCCCTGGGTCAGGAAGATCCCCTGAAGAAGGAAAGGCAACCCACTCCAGTACTCTTGCCTGGAAAATTCCATGGACAGAGGAGCCTGGTAGGCTACAGTCCATGGGGTTGCAAAGAGTCGGACACGACTGAGCGACTTCACTTCTTCTTTCTTTTCTTTAAACATCTATGAAGCTATACTGTCCCTTTTAAAAGATTCTTATGTTAACAACTTCAAAGAATTAATGAAATACAGTACCATAATGTGGGTGGCTTTTTTTTTTTCAGGTTTGATTTTGTTTTTAAATCATCTGTATCATAACCCTAGAAAGAAGTGGTGAAAGATTTGCAGTATATGAGTCCCATTAAAAAGCAGCTAGCAAAATAAATGGCATTCCCTTTCCTCCCGCTCCTGTAGGGATTTGTTGGAGAATACATTATAAAATTCCAAGTAAACTCAAGAAAACTTTGACTCTTTCAAATTTATCTGTTACCTTTAGGCACCATGATCACCAGAAAGAATCAAAGGAACTCAATAACTCCAACATGACTAGACTAGCTATGACATGGTAGGGATGTTTGAACTGAATAATTTTTTAAAAATAAACAAACTCCCCGTGGGCTAAGGCCTACTCTGCCTTTTAAACATCCTGTGTGTGGCTGGCAAGCTTCAGGGTCCTAAGAGAGATAGCCAGGGGACAGAGAAAACAAGTATGACTCAATGATCATATTTAACAGTCTCTGAAGACCAAAACAAAAGACACCAGTTCTGGCAAGAGTTCTCCAGAATTGCCCCAAAACTGACTTATCCACATACCTTTCATCTGAACAATCTATTTTCACTTAGTTTAAGGCTCACAAAGCATTTGTTATGTGCCTATCAGACCTCATATACAAAAGTAAACCGAAAGTATAATGAAAACAATCATTTGGGGTTCTAAGAGTTGGATAATGAATCTAATGTTAAAATCTGCTTTGTTTGGGGAGGGAGGTGAAGAGAACTCTTCAATACTGTTGTGTAGCAGTGCCCCCACTCATTGGAAATCAGACTTCAACCACTTAAAAAAAGGCTAGTGATATTAAAGGAACCTTTACTGAGCAACTTCTGTGTGCCAGATATTTATATTAGCTTGCTTAATTCTCAGAACTTCCCTATAGGAAAGGGATTAACAAAACAGAGTGGTTAAATAACTTGTCCAAACCAGAAAGAAACAGCTTCAGAATGCAAAATCTCAGTCTCCCTTTTTCACTGTTATAATCTGCACTAAACTAGAATAAAATGATTAGTCACAAATACCACATTTGCCCCATAGGAGTAACATGTAACTCCAGGCTGCTCATTTGAGAAATCTATTCTTCCAAATTTGCTTTTAATAAGACAAAAGAGGAAGGTCCACTATTATACATTAATAAGAAACATGTAGCATTAGGGATGAACCAGAAGAATATGTTACATTTATCTCTAAAAGAACTGAGTAAAAGCACAGCTCACTAATTAGTATTCATTCATAATGATTAACCTGAATCACCCAAGTATCTGATAGCTATTCCATATTCTCTGAGAAGTCAGGGGGGAAATCTTAAGATTTAACAGAGTAGGTTACACAGATACTGATCAAAATAGCTTCTGTACTTTTCTGGATGTTTGAAATCCTTGTCTCTTTCTCTCTTGTTATATAGATATATACATACACATACATACATTAAAAGCTTTTCATTAACTTCTTAAAATTTACAACAAGATTGTTAGTTATGATTCCTAATTTTCCTTTTCTGGAAAATTCTCTCATGTGGAACACCTTCCTGACACTATAACACTTACTGACTTCAGTTCTTTTTATTGTTGTTGCTATTTACCCAGAAGCAATTTTATTTTTAACTGGAGGGTAACTTTTTTCAAGACTTCAGTTCTTTATACTCAATAGAATCTAATTTTTAACATGTCATTATACTTTTTTCTAAATTGTACATCTGTTACTAGATGCACACACTGCCTATCAAACAATGAAAGCATCGTACCTGTTATAAAATAAAAATCAAGGTGATTAGTTAACTATCAAGACACATTACCCAGGAAATGTCCTCAGTTATTTGGAGAACATGAAGATTCCTTGGAACAAATTAACCCCATTGACTAAAAAACACGCCATTTAAATAAGCTTACTGCTTTACATAGAACAGAGACTCAACAGATTCATGATTTAAAATTCCCAAAGCCCTAATACCTTGATTGTGTCTTCTAAATACTTGATTGTGTCCTGGGAATTTTCAGCATAAATTAACACTTAAAAAAAGAAACCTCCCTCACAATCTCAAATCATTGCACTAATGGTTAAGAAGGAAGAAGGGAAGAGGAGGACACACTCTTCCAGGGCACTAATTTTAAATAACACAACTTTCACCTACAGGGTTTGCTGTTTTGTTTTGCATTTTAACAAAATGGAAGTGCATCGCATACAGAGTATGTATTGCTTCTTGAAGCTTTGTCATACACACCTCCTCTCCCTATAGTTAGTGTTTCTCTCTCTCCTTCCCTTCCTTCCTCTGGTACACAATACAAATAATTGTTACTTTTAAGAACTTTTTAAAAGTCTTTCTTGAAGTTGTTACAATATTGCTCCTGTTTTATGTTTTGGTTTTTTAGCCCAGAGGCATGTGGGAGCGAACCCACACCCCCTAAATTGGAAGGCAAAGTCTTAACCACTGGACCGCCAAGGAATTCCATTAAAACTCTTGTTTTATATACAAACATGCTACTCACATTCAGGCCATGATAATAAAATATATTTCTTAGTTAAAAAAATAAAAAAGACATCTTAACATATGAGTCTATGTAGAATATTAAGGTAAGTATCTCCTGAGTTAGTTTTCTTCTATGTCTTCAACATTCTATATAATGAAGAGATATATACAAATCTAAGTATCACAGAGCCTGTGGCTTTACTGTTTTTCATGAGTTTTTAATGTAACACAAAAAAATACTCACTATGGAGAATAGTTTGGTATGAAGGCAGATTTACTTTGGCTTTATTCCAGGGGGTTGAGTTTTCTGAATACCAAGAGTACTTGATAGTCTCTTCTTGAAGATGCTGTAATACACATGTGTCCCACAAACTGTTACCCAACTGCATTAACTTCCTAAAAAATGGAAACAATTTTTATAAAGCTCACTTTGGCCCTTGTATTTTCTAGGGGATAATCAGTAATTCAAAAATAGAAGTCAACCTTCTATTGAAGAAGAAGAGTTATACTTTTTTCCGAAATTCCTTCTTTATCTGCTAGGAGGACTACTATTTCCATTCTTTAGTAGTTCTGGTAGACTCTAAATATTTTCAACAAACATAATAGACACAAATTTTCCCCACAATCAAACTCTTAATTAATTTCTCATGGTGGGCACTTCACAAAGGAAAATGAAAGAAAGAACAACCAATGCCTTCAATCAGTTTTCAACAAAATGAAAAGCAGAATTCATGTTTCACGATAGAACCTTCAGTAAATCCATAACCCAGGGGACTCAAATAAGCTATACCTGTTTTCTCTGAACTACAGCTATGAAATATTGTTTCTCCTAAAATCCAGAAAACTTTCACTTACAGCCATCTGATAATTCAAAGGAATTCAGTGACCCTCTATAACTTTGTACTTCTTCACTATATTGATACATAAAGAATTTCCTAAAAATTCTGTATTTAAATGGTATGTAGAGGGGGAAAAAATGGTAAGGAGGAGGGTGAGAAAGACAAGCCTCATAAATTGGCCATATTAGAAATAACAGAACGGATTTTGAGAAGGGGGGTGGGGGGAGAAACCTGTGAAATAATTTTATATTTTATAGGTGAAGAAAATGAAGCAGCAAATAAGCAAGGAAAGATGTGAAGTTCATATTATAAACAGTATTTTACCCTAGAATTACCAATTCCAACAAATCTAAAATAGGTGCTTTAGCTTAATACACACATACTATATATATGTATATAATCAGAACAGATCAGGATGTTTAAGAGTTTAAATGAATGCATGTATTCTGAACACAGAACACAAGTTAAGGGAAGTCAGAAATGGCCTATGTATCCTTTAGGGATGACAGAATTCCAGTAAGTAACCTGATTCCTTGGTACAGTTCTTTAGGACAGTTTGCCAGATGGATCACTGCTCTGGCCCAGTATGACATTTTTTACTTAGATGGCTAATTAAATGAACCGTTAGCTAATGTTTATAAAGATAAGAAAGAGTATATATGCCAACATCCTGTTTTCAACTTGGTAGTTTCATAAAAGGACTACTGCCCATTTGAGGATTGCTGGTCCACTAAACCTGTTCATGACAAGAGGAGTAAATCTCAAAGTAAAGGAGTGGAACAGCAGACTATATATACAACATCAACTGCATTTAGACAAAAACCCATTGTATACAGCCTGCACTGAACCAAAAAAAAAAAAATCATAGAGAAATGAGTTCTCAAATTTAGATTTATATTCTAGGAAAGATTAGATTAGGATAAGGACAAAGGCATATTATATTCAATATTAAAAATATAATACTTAAAGAGAACAAAAGTCACTTTTAATTTCATGGACATTTACCTTACATTAAGTATTTCTCTAGTACCAACTCACATTTAGACTTCTACAAGACTGTGTGTGTGAAAGGAAACTTGGTCTACTCAATTTCACAAAAATTACAGCCTCCCATTTAGTCCCAAAGGTACAAGTGAACAAAATAACATTATTATAAAGTGCTGTTTTAGTAGCATAGAAAAGTCTGTAGAACAGACAGACTCATACTAAAGGAATAATTAACAAGAGGTTTCGGTTCATGAAGAAATACTCTAGCTTGGGTGACATCAGGGTAACCATGAGAGTATGAGGCGGGGAGAGGTGCTATTTCCTCCCTCCTCCATCTTGGCCATGCTATGTCCCCTCTCCTTCTTGCTAACAGCTCTTACACTCAATTACTGGGCAAGCACCAATACTCAGAAAGAAAACATTTTATCAGATTGTAGCCTGGCAAATAAGAAAAATAGCCACAAAGTGAAAAATGGAAAAAAAATCATTCAATTAGTTGAAAATAGATAAAATTAAAGCTATAAATTTTCATTCCTTTAAAATGCCTAAATACACAGACATATAATACAAACTACTTTAATAAACTTAGTAGAGTTACTCTAACAGATTTATTTATGGGAGTTTGAGTGAAATATGTTGGGAGAAGGGTTATTAAAAAGAGTTAATTTAAGGACCTCCCTGGTGGTCCAGTGACTAAGACTCCATGCTTCCAATCAATGCAGGGGGCTCAGGTTTGATCCCTGGTCAGGGAAGGCAATGGCACCCCACTCCAGTACTCTTGCCCAGAAAATCCCATGGACGGAGGAGCCTGGTAGGCTGTAGTCCATGGGGTCACGAAGAGTCGGACATGACTGAGCGACTTGACTTTCACTTTTCACTTTCATGCATTGGAGAAGGAAATGGCAACCCACTCCAGTGTTCTTGACTGGAGAATCCCAGGGACGGGGGAGCCTGGTGGGCTGCCGTCTATGGGGTCGCACAGAGTCAGACATGACTGAAGCGACTTAGCAGCAGCAGGGAACTAGATCCCACATGTCACAGCTGAGTTCTCATGATGGAACTAAGACACGGTGCAGCCAAATAAATATAAAAAAAAAAAAAGTTAGTTTAGTACAGCAGTTATGAGCACAGGCTTTGGAATCAACTTTGAGTTCATGTCCCAGCTCTACAATGACTAACTGTGTGATCTTAACCCGGTTACTTACTGTCTCCCCTTATCACTTCATTTCTAATGTTGTAATAATGTGATAATGCTTATAAGACAAATTTGCATGGTACCTAGCACACAGTGAGAGCTCAGCATACATTACATGTAAAACACTAGCTACAGTCAACGCTTTTCACTCTTTTTGTCTGCCTAGCATCTGAATTCCCTTATTAAGTTTGGGAACTTCCCCACCTTATGGTTTTAGAAAGTCAAAGTTTCCCACATCTTAAATTTAAGAACCTCACACCATTTTATGATTTCAAAAGGTGAGACACATTTCCACGTGTCCTGTATAGCCAGGACACAGGCTCTGCCGAACACAAAAAGCCCAGCCCAGAGTAGAAATGGGCATCTAACGAGCAGGAGAAGAGACCAGAAGGAACTCTCTCTGATACTAATGGTGGAGCAACTACAGGAAGGTCAAGTCTAGGGCAGAGGTAGCAGCACTTGGAGTCAACCAGCGCTGGCAGTGTCACTGGGGCAGGCTGCGGCGTCTGTCAGTCTGTCTCTAGATGGTACAGGCACCCTCATGGGAATCGTTGTGCAATGTGATTTCGGGCATTGTTTCTGGCTGCTTAGTCCTGAATCTGGTTCTCTAACTCTCAAAACAATTTGATGAGCCACTGAGCTCTATCCAATATTCTTTTAAAATTCACAATATGCTTTAATTGGTTTTTACTGCCACCAAAAATTCTGACTGAAACAATCCATTCTTATCTGCCCCAAACTCACAGGGGAAAAAAAGACTGTTTTTAATCTCTCCAAAGAAATACAAAAGTAATGTACATTTTCAACCAATGGATTTATCCTGTGAGGTCTTGAAAATCTTAGTTTTATAAATTTTGGATAATTCCCCTAATTTCAAATATGAGAAATGTCTAATCTATTTTAGATTTACTTCTAAGGAACACAGTCAAGGAGAAGTAATGACACTGGAAAATAGCTATATGCAAAGTAGTAGGTACCACCATGGTAAACAGAAATTATCCCAACTTGCCTGAGACCACCCTTGCTGTATTCCCAACAGCTTTCTTGCCAGCAGATTTTTCCTTGGGGTCCTATAATCAAGGGAGTCCCTCCTCCTCTTAAGGGTTATTTTAAAGACCAAATTTTTAAATTATCATCAAAAGGCCTTAAATATTCCTATCTTATCAAATAACTCAGCAAAATATTTGTATGATACAACCACCTAACTCTCTGTTGCAACAGTGCAGAGCCAGTCAGTGCCTGATTGCCACAGGCTAATTTTTCAGTACATAAAACAATCTTTTCCCTCTGCCAGATTTCTCTGCCTGGCCATTTTGTAGTTCAGTAATGCTTTTTCCATTGTTTAGAATGTTAAGCTCAAATCTGTTAATTTTATTATATGTCAAAATAAATGTAATATAAGGTTTGTGGGGATTAAGAAAATGGGGGTCTAAATTTTTTTTTTCCATCCCAGAAACCTGCTACCATATAGAGCCAGAACTATGTTTTAATGAATAAAAGAGCAATCTAAACAAAAGAGCAATCTTTAAAAAGTGATAGTCTTTTCGGACTAAAATCTGGAAAAAAGAATCAAGCGTTTAGAAACGTACACTGACATCTAACCTACACTTACCATATTAAAAACTCAGCAGAAAAAAACCTGAATTTTGAAAGAGATTTGTGAAAGAAAAAAAAAGGCCACAGAATTTTAGGGCTTATGATAGTTAGAGCTATGTTGTAAGACAGAAGCTGTTGTGACCCTGAGAGTTAAGTTATTCAAGGAACCGATCTTTTGATTCCTAGCTGAGTGATGTCATTGAAACAGCTTGCCCTTCAAACAGTCAAAATAAAGTTAACTGCACACCACATGGTATTAATTCTTGGATTTAAAATACCAAAAAAATACTAAATCCAAGGCAAGCAATTTTAAAACTCAACTTTTAATACTCTTTAATATAAAGTTTTGTTTTATGATAAATACCCTGGACTTACCAGTGTAGAAAAAATCATCAAGAAAAGTAAAAATTTTTCATAGTGTCCATAACTCCCAAGTAGTGTAAAAATCAGTTTTGCCTATGTGCTGAGGGATGTTTCATTAATCACCAGTAATAATTTATTGGTTGTTATTTCCTGGCTGCTATTAGAACATAAATTATACTAAATACCATGAATTTAAATTTATGCTATTTAACAGTAACAAAAAAACTGTTGTTTTTTTCTGGTCATAATCTACCTCCCCTAAAAGACACCATAATCCCTTATGGAAAAGTTTCTTTGTATTTGGTCATATTAAAGGTAGCAGAGATCAAATTGCCAACATCCGCAAGAAATGCTGGGCTGGAAGAAGCACAAACTGGAATCAAGATTACCGGGAGAAATATCAATAACCTCAGATATGCAAATGACACCACCCTTATGACAGAAAGCGAAGAATAACTGAAGAGCCTCTTGATAAAAGTGAAAGAGGAGAGTGAAAAAGTTGGCTTAAAGCTCAACATTCAGAAAACTAAGATCATGGCATCCAGTCCCATCACTTCATGGCAAAAGCATGCAAAAATGGGCTCAATAAAGGACAGAAATGGTACGGACCTGACAGAAGCAGAAGATATTAAAAAGAGGTGGCAAGAATACACTGGAGAACTGTACAAAAAAAGATCTTCACAACCCAGCTAATCACGAAGCTAAGATACTCCCCATCAAAACAAGGGGTAAGAACAAAAAATACCCGATACCCAAAAGAGAACAGAGAGAATATATATATAAAGAGACAAGGTTTACAGCAAAATGGCAAACCTAAGGCACATGTACTGCTATTTCCCCTTTTTCAAAATTGGCTGACACAGGTAACAGGTGACAGCTCTGCAGAAGTTGCCAAAAGCCGCAAAAACCTCTAGATGGCTATTACAAAGCAATGGGAGTTATGAAACCAAGCAAAATATTGTCATTTCTGGTTTAAACTGACAGGAGGCAGGTTACAGAGAAAAACTATTAAGAAGGGGAAAACAATAGTAGAGTCACAAAGATATACTATTTATTTTATTTTTAAAGGTTACATTCAGTTTCATTTGGGCCTCCCCAGTGGCTCAGCAGTAAAGAATCCGCCTTCAATGCAAGAGTCACAGGAGATGGAGGTTCGATCCCTGGGTCAGGAAGATCCTCTGGAGGAGGGCATGGCAACCCACTCCAGCATTCCTGCTTGGAGAATCCCATGGACAGAGGAGTACGGCGGGCTACAGTCCATAGGGTCACAAAGAGTTGGACAGGACCGAAGCAACTGAGCACGTATGCACAGTTTTGTTTAGTCCTCGTGACAAACTTGTGTGTTAGTCACTCAGTCGTGTCCAACTCTGTGACCCCATGGGCTGTGGCCCACCAGGCTCCTCTATCCATGGCATTTCCCAGGCAAGAGTGGGTTGCCATTCCGTTCTCCAGAGTATCTTCCCAACCCAGGGATAGAACTCAGATCTCCTGCATTACAAAAAACAAGTTTACAGAATTTTAAAGAACCAACTTGCCAGAGTCATACATATCTACAATCAGTGTGGAACAGGGGCTCTAACGTGGACCTGAGCACTTTATCACTCCCTTTAATGTACTGAGCAATTCAACTGACCTAACCCTCTATCCATCCTCCCATGTAAATCCACCAGAACAGATTTTTTTTAAAAAAATAAAATTTTAATTATATAAGTAACAGCATGCCTCTAACTGAAAGTCTGGAAAATATAATGGATGTACCAAAAGTCATATCTTTTTTTATTGCGTTTATAATTAGTATTTTAATGAACACCTTGTACATAAATCTCTGCGCAGTTTTATTCCACATTTATAAAGCATTATAAATGGAATTCTGGGTCAAATAGTGGGAATACAGTCTGCCAGAACATCTGACTTTAATATTGCTGAACTGACAAAGAAATTATGGTTCCTTAAGAAAAACAGCTATGCCTTATTTTCCCGTTATCCACAATGCCTAAGCACATGAGCAAGTGTTCTCATGACTGCTGAATAGAGGTTTCTCTCTCCTTAGTACACAGTCTCTGAAGAGAGAAATAAACAGAGCAGGCTCTCAAATTAGAAGACAACAATTGTGCCAAACATCAAACTTATGGCTGCATAAAACTCTTTTTAGTGAGAAAAGAACATGAACATTAACAATGCTATTCAATATATTTCCATGTGTTTAAAAGACTTTGGGTATTTATAGTTTATTTTTAAAATACAGTATTTTAGTAGGTATATGGCATATACTGAAGACACTGTTTCTTCCACTTTACCTATATGTCTTAATCTACTATTGTCCATGGAAATAATTTCAGAACATGTAGAAAACATGTAGAAAATTCAGAGAGCTGTATATTTTAATAATAACTAGATTTCTTTTACTTTGATTTTCTGTCAAAAATCATCGTCAATTTTCATCAAGTTCTAATGATATTATAGCAGGCAATGTCCCCAGAAAAATGAAAAAGACTGACTACAAAACAATGTGCCAGCAGGCACTGAACTAGCACTTTAGATGCATTAATTTAAACTTTACAACATTATATTATATTATTATTACTATTACCTCTATTTCATAGGTAAACTCAAACAGAGAAAGATTGAAGTTGCTTGTCTGGGGACTTCTGGTCCAGTGGTTAAGACTCTATGTTTCCACTGCAGGGGGCACACTTACTTCCACTTATTTCTTGGCTGGGATATAAGATCCCATATGCCATGCAAGTAGGGCCGAAAAAAAATAAACTTGCTTGTTTTTTTGAATCTAGGTATTCTGGCCACTTTTTTTGAACCTAGGTATTCTGGCCATTACTTTGCCAACAAAGGTCCATATAGTCAAAGCTGTGGTTTTCCCAGTAGTCAAGTATGGACATGAGAGTTGGACCAGAAAGAAGGCTGAACATCAAAGAACTGATACTTTTGAACTGTGGTGCTGGAGAAGACTCTTGAGAGTCCCTTGGACTGCAAGGAGATCCAACCAGTCAATCCTAAAGAAATCAGTCCTGAATATTCACTGGAAGGACTGATGCTGAAGCTGAAGGAAGCTCCAATACTTTGGCCACCTGATGTGAAGAGCCAACTCATTAGAAATCAGACCCTGATACTGGGAGAGACTGAAGGCAGGAGGAGAAGGGGAAAACAGGATGAGATGGTTGAATGGCATCACTGACTCAATGGACATGAGTTTGAGCAAGCTCCAGAAGATAGTCAAGGACAGGGAAGCCTGGCATGCTGCAGTACATAGGGTCACATAGTCGGACACGACTGAGCAACTGAACAACAAATTCTGGCCTCACTTCTAATCACTACACAAAATTGACTCTCAATATCAAGCAAAAAGCACTGAATAGCTTTCCGTGAACACTGGTGGTACAGGGCACGATGATAGTATGCTTTCCAGAAAATAGGAAATTCAACCAATCCAAATGAATTATTTATTCATTAGGTAAAGAGTTATTTATTATAGATCAAAAACTGTATCAAAACGTGGGAACGTTCTCCAAACCTTAAGAAATACTAGGTCTAAAAAAGTTGGAGAAAGATCAATGTAAGGTAGATTTCTAGTTAGACAGATCTAACCTAGTTAGATTAAAACAGAATTATTCACAAGTGTCAGGGCATAGAAGGAGTAATTAGTTCTGCCTAGGGCATTCAGAGAAGTTGTAGAGAGGAGGAAATACCTCAACTACACCTTGAGTAACAGACTTCTAAGGGAATTTGTAGGTAATAGTCTGTCTCCCAAAATCACTCCCCACAGAAGGGTCAGGTTCTCACTGCTATGAAAACTGCTGCAGTAGCAGAGAACATGTCTCAGCACAAAAGAACCATCTTATGTTGGCTGGAGGAGAGTATGGGGTTGCAATAGGTACAAGTGATCAAACCCCTGTCAACTATGGGAACCACCAATAAGAAGGAGCCTATCTATCAAGCTTAATTTTATAGCCAACATAGCTACAAAACTGCCTTTATTTAACATATTTGTATTTAAATTCCTAATTTTAGAAAAACCTAAATTTTAAAACTAATAATAAGAAATTGGTGTGGGGGGAGCAGACCTTCAGTTAAGCACGACTGGCCTTGACTCTTTCCTGAAACCTCATCTTAAAAAGTTAAAGGACATTTTAGAAATATAAAATTCATAAGGATATGAGAATGGGGAAGGACACAATAGAAAATAAGAGAAGTCAACAATATTCTGGATGCTAGAAATGTGGCAATGGGAGAGAGGTAACTAAACTAACTAGAACGAAACAGGTGAAGCCTAAACCTGAAAGGAAGAAGTCATCAAGCTGATAAACACAAAAAGTTTAATAATGGTCACCAGGGGCTAGAGGGGGGGAGGGGCGGGGGGGTAGGTGTGGTTAATGAGTATTTCTGGGTTAATAGGTACTGAGTTTCAGTTAGGGATGATATAAAAGCTCTAGAGATGAGGGACAGTGGTAATGGTTACACAATAAGGTGAATACACTTAATGCCACTGAACTATACACTTAAATGGTAAATTTTGTTATGTATATTTTACCATATTGCCACAATTTTTTTAAAAAAAGCAGCAGCAAGATGACTCATGCTGGAGAGATTCAGGTATTAAAATCATGATGAAGACAAAAATGCAGGGTGCGGCTGGAAACTAGATGACTGGTTGAAAGTTCATTTAAGTGGCCTCACCCCAAAACTGATCTTCTCACCATCGCTGGAGAGGGTGGACCACAGACTCTGATCTTTGGAACATAGGCCAAAACTGAAAGCTGGACAAAACAACTACTGAAAAACAGGAGAATTATTTGAAGGTCTGCATTCTACATAGGCAGAAGGTTGTCTCCAAGAAGAAAAAGGAAATAAGAGATTATCTGATTATCTGATGTATCCAACCATATTATAGTTTATATTTGTTAGAGAATTGCAAATGAATAGGCACGAAGTACATAAAATTTCAAACTCAGATAATTATTTGAGAAAACATTAAGTTGGATAAGAAAAGAAATACGATCATAGTGAATCTTGTGACACAGCTGCAAAAAAATTTGCATAGTCATAAAAATTTAAATACTAAATAAAGAATTTACCCCCCCCCAAACCTGATATCCTATAAAAGGAAGAAGAGAAGGAGAAATATGTATAAACGTTTGCAGGCGGTAGAGAGATTAAGATGACTAATCCTCATTTTTCTTAGAAGGAAGTGAGTAGTTACTGTCTAAAATAAAAAGCCAACAAAAAGCAGAACTGACTTGGAAAAATGAAGGCACAACAGAACAGCTGAAAGAACTGAAATCGACTGCCCCTAAAGGCTAGGTACTGGATGTGAGATGAGAAGAGATGATGCCCTGCTATTTTTATAAGCTTTGAATTTTTAAAACTATATATGTACAAATATCATTCTAATTTTAAAATAAAAGTTTAGAGAGGCAAAACAAAATTGTAATGATGTTATTAAAAAGATCTAAAATGGTCTATACTGACTATACACCTTTTCTTTTTTTTCAAACTACTGTGTTAGCTTTCTGTAATTCTTAGAATTTTCGGTCATATTGAGGTCAACCATGCTACTTGCTGCTCTGCCTTTCAATGCTGCTGGGCTTCACCAAGATAAGGCTCCAGCAGGAGGAAACAGTGCTGAAGATGCTGCCCCTGACCAGCATGCTAACCCACCAGGCAAGAAAAAAGTGATGGGGGAAAATCCTGTTGCCAGGGTGACCAGGCAGAAGAGGAGGAGGAGGAGAACAAGGAGGAAGACAACATAGGTGGGGAAGACGTACCTGATACCACGTGAACTGAAATGCTTTAAAATGGGACTGAGCTACAAAGAGTTTTTACATGGGAAAGAATGCTAACGGTAGAAGGATCACTAGTGTTTCTAGAACATGTCATCTGGGTGGTGTCTTTAAATACACAGTTCATTCTTGTTTATGCATTTTGCCCTGACCACACTGGTCATTTCTCCAGTGTTCGTTTGGGATTTGAAGAACACATCCAAGCATCTCATTTTGAAGGCCTGATACAACCATAACTGGGTATATACTTTTAGTGATAAAACTGATACTTTATCATGGCTTGGCAACACTTGTTAGATTTCATAGGTCTCCTCGCTTGCTATGAGTTAGCTATGCTGTTGTTAAGGTCTCTTTGTTATCCGTGGCAGAAAGAGTGTTCCCTCTCATCTGTGGCTGGGGGCTGGGTATCTGTTCCCTGGAAATGTCTGATGCTACTCTGAAAACTCATGTTTTTGCAAATCCCATGGACGGAGGAGCCTGGAAGGCTGCAGTCCATGGGGTCGCGAAGAGTCGGACACGACTGGGCGACTTCACTTTCACTTTTCACTTTCCTGCATTGGAGAAGGAAATGGCAACCCACTCCAGTGTTCTTGCCTGGAGAATCCCAGGGACGGGGGGAGCCTGGTGGGCTGCCATTTATGGGGTCACACAGAGTTGGACACGACCGAAGTGACTTAGCAGCAGCAGCAGCAGTGGGAGAGGTGTCTGTTTTCTGGTTTGCCTCCTTCATTCTGTGGCTAAGACAGATACTTCAACCTGGTGTATTTTGGTTTCTAAAGAATCTGAATGATCTAGATTTCAATCCCCAGTACAAGAAATGATTCACTTGACTCTGTATACATATCTTCCAAAATTTATTTGGTCAGTCACTGTCTTTGGGTCCTTGTCTGCCTGGTGCTTTTGCTACCTATTTGCATACTTGGTCTGTTGCTTGATTTTTTGTCCACACAATGTCATGCTCTACAGTGATGCTCAGTGAGTGTACTGTCCCACGAGCTGCTTCTGCTTCAGGCCCCCTTACCAGCGTTACTTGAATGGGGATGGATGCAGCAATGGCTGAAGGGGACGGTGCCAGCAGAGACTCTTACTGTGGGAAGCTTGCTGGATCTCCATTCCTATTTGTTGGAACCAGGAGGAAAATGAGAACTGTGCAAGCCAACCAGTGAACAATAACCAGCGTGTCTGAAGTAGCAACACTACCCCTGTGGTGGGGGAAGGTGTGCATACAGCCCACCTAGCCATACTTCAGCAGGGTGGGTCTGCTAGCTTTCAGCCTTGCATAGGCCTTCAGTTTTTCCACTCGGATATTTTTGTTGATTGCCTTCATATGCAATAACCTTACTGATCACCAGCCTCATCTGCCTTACTCTACCAGTATTTGCTAGGCATCAGTTAATGTCACTTTGGATGGAGACTGCCAAAATCCATGAGCTCTGCACAGCTTCTTATGATTTCTACATTTCCCAGCTAACCATAGGGCAGTGATGGTGCTGGCAGCACAGATGCCACACAGATGCAGTGACCTTGAGAAGGGTAAAGGGTAGCTGAGGACTTTGATAGCTGCAGTGCTGCTGGCTAGAGTTGTCCCACTTCTACGGGGCTCCTGTTTGAGCTGGCTATCGTTGCTCACCCAAGGGTTCCCTTGGCTCAAACTCCTCGTTTTTTCCCACCACAGGACCAGGCACTTGGAATCCTGCATACCAAAATCACTGCAGCAGTAACATTGAGGGGTCCTCGATGGTACTTGAAAACTGTTAATTGAGCAGGCTTAGGCAAATGGCATCCAGAATTTTGACCTTCACTATACCTGTCAGTGCCAGCAATCTCTGTGTTCTTGCTTTCCATATGTGTACCTTATATCTGGCATTGTTTCTTTACTAGGTGTTACTGCAGAAATGCAAAACTTGGTCTACTGGCAAATTTACCCATTTTTACTGATGGTCATGGTATTGATAGGAATCTTGTCCTTCCAGATCTGCCAGTTTAAGTCCCTTTATGTGTGTGCATGCTCAGTTGCTCAGTCATGCCCAATTCTTTAAAACCCTATGAACTGTAGCCCACCAAGCTCCTCTGTCCATGGGATTCTCCAGGCAAGAATACCAGAGCGGGTTGCCATTTCCTCCTCCAGGGAATCTTCCCAACCCAGGGATCAAACCTGCGTCTCCTGTAGCTCCTTTACTGGCAGGCGGATTCTTTACCACTGAGCCCACTGGGAAGCCCTTACGTGCCTTTATGAACATATTTAAAATGACAAGTACCTTGTAGGCCAACACCTTGTGAGTATGAACGGAAATCTGGCAAACAAGGCACCTCCACAGTCGTCCTAAGAACAAAGTGTATTAACTACCCTGACCTTCCCCTTGTGTTTATGTGCCCTTTTTTGTGGACTTTTCAGAGATTTTTCCCAGTGACATCTCAGCACTGTTTTTAAGTTGAATGTATCTGACTTGTGTTCTCAGCATTCAGAGAGCAGCAATATGAGGCTCTGCTGCCCTTCCTGCATCTTCTGACCTCACTGCTGTCTGGGGTCTATATATGTGTAAATAGAATTTCCTGGATACTTTAAAACCTTGGATTAAACAGAATGCGCTTTGTACATCTTTAAACAAAATGTATATTAATTTATTAAATCTGCTTGTTACTTTTTTAAAAAACACCTTTCTTATAGCACAATTCATGAGCTGATACAGTATGCAATTCACTGGAGAAATACTCTGGGCATGTAGCAATTCTAAAGCCTAACTGTTTAACCACTCTATAAACACAGTATTTTATTTATTCATTTCCCCCTAAGAATATATATTTGGGTATATTTATATAAAGGCTTATATTATTTGTAACTCTTGGATCAAATCCAAATTTTGACATTTCGAATGACTAACATTTGTAAGCACCAGTGATGGTAGAGCTGAATTTAAATAAAGTCCGGGTGTCAAATGATACAAATAGACAAACTGAAAGGCTACTCATGGAAAAATATATAACAGTACTAAATATGCAAAAGAAAACAGGAAACAATCTTATCTACAAGAACTGTACAACTTGCAGCTTTTTAAAAGTCACATTCTTGTGGGCACAAATTCACCAACTAAATATAATCTAATTAACATATTCCTTCTACACAGTTGAAACAAGAACTTCATTCCAGAAAAAGAAAATACTTCAAAGCGCAAGATTAAAACCATGAGCAACTACATCAGAACCTACTGAATTTTTTTTTATTAATAAAGTTCTTTTCATATAAAGATAAAAACTATGAGACCTGGTTTGCTTTTCAGCAGTACGAAGGAAAATTATGAGCAACCTAGATAGCATATTGAAAAGCAGAGACATTATTTTGCCAACAAAGGTCTGTCTAGTCAAGGCTATGGTCTTTCCTGTGGTCATGTATGGATGTGAGAGTTGGACTGTGGAGAAAGCTGAGTGCTGAAGAATTGATGCTTTTGAACTGTGGTGTTGGAGAAGACTCTTGAGAGTCCCCTGGACTGCAAGGAGATCCAACCAGTCCATTCTAAAGGAGATCAGCCCTGGGTGTTCTTTGCAAGAAATGATGCTAAAGCTGAAACTCCAGTACTTTGGCCACCTCATGCAAAGAGTTGACTCAATGGAAAAGACTTTGATGCTGGGAGGGACTGGGGGCAGGAGGAAAAGGGGATGACAGAGGATGAGATGGCTGGATGGCATCACCGACTCGATGGACGTGAGTTTGAGTGAACTCTGGGAGTTGGTGATGGACAGGGAGGCGTGGCGTGCTGTAGTTCATGGCGTCACAAAGAGTCAGACACGACTGAGTGACTGAACTGAACTGAACTGAAGGGGACAAGAGAAAATGAGATGGTTGGATGGCACTACTGACTCGATGGGCGTTGAGTCTGAGCAAGCTTCGAGAGTTGGTGATAGACAGAGAGGCCCAGCGTGCTGCAGTCCATGTGGTAGCAAAGAGTCGGACATGAATGAGCGACTGAACTGAACTGAATGGACTGTGCTCATCTACAGCATGTAGCTGCTCAACTTCATGTGTCAACTACCTAACAAATTTACAAATACTTAAATAACTCTCACGAAGGTTTAAGAGCATTAAAATCATATGTGTTATACTGTTTATACTGTGCATCCATATATTCAAACAAGAAATAAAGAGAGCAACCAAAGAAAACCTCAAGTATTATCATACTCACATGTCAGAGAGCATGACAGAGAGAAATGCCCATAAGACAAGCCTCCTTCACTCAAGGAGTCTGGGATTCAGCAGTGCAGAAGGGAATAAGAAGTGAGTGTGGCAGAGGTGCCAAGACCAAGATAGGAAAACGACTCATGAACAGTATAAAAAACTAAATGATTGAGTACTAAACTACAAAATATAAAGGGTAAATTTAGAGAAAAGGAAGATAACAGTTGCCCTGACAAAAAAAGTAGGCACTGAACTGGTCTCAAAGAAGTAGAGAAGCATTTGAAAAAATAAACAAGAAAGATCAACATCTCTGTCTCTGTCTCTCTTGTTCTCTCTCTCGTTACCATATACTTAAAATTTTTCATATGAAATACCAGAGACAAATGTATGCAAAAATCAAAAAAGTAATCTGAAAGAGAATTGGCCCAGAAAAGAGAAAATAAATGAAGTAGTAAACAAGAGGGAAAATTATCCACAAAGAAAAAAAGAAAAATCTTAACAACCATACATGTTGTATATCAATAAATGTTCGCATTATTTTGATTAGCCTGAACCCATTATTAGAGGGAAAATGAAATTGTTATAATCTCATTTCCACAGTAAGAGACTGACAAAACAA
Source organism: Bos mutus (assembly GCF_027580195.1). NCBI lineage: Eukaryota > Metazoa > Chordata > Mammalia > Artiodactyla > Bovidae > Bos > Bos mutus. The sequence goes on along the minus strand of NC_091621.1, from coordinate 28,409,528 downwards.
GTTTAAACAACAAAACTATATGAGATTTTCTGACTGAGATTTTCTGACTCCCAGCCCTACATGTATCCATGACAATACTACACACTATTTTATGTGTTAAGTATTTTACACTGGACTGACTTCATGACCAACCTCAATTTCTTATAACCAAAAACATTAGAATGCTACTGAAAAAAAAAAAAAGCAGCAGCAGCCCATCTTAAAGTAAGTATGCTGTAATACACAAGGGCCAAATGGGTCTCAGTTAAGACCAAAAAACTTTAACAACCAAAATGGTGGCCTTTCCAGTAAATTGCTATGTTACTATTCTAGAACTATTCCTCTAGCCAACAGGCCACTCTAGTGGGAAGACAAGGAGAGGGTACTCCCCAAGCAACAAACTTCAGAGCTGCAGTCACAGTCCCATAAACAGAACTTCTTCATTGTTTATCTAAATTATTTTGACTGTACGCTGACAGCTACCTAGAGATTGAAAATCAAAGAAAAATAATAAATATAAATGAAACACTATAAAATAAACACAATAATGAAATGTACAAGTTACTATGCCATACAGTTATTAGTTTCAAACTTACAAGGTTTCTCAGGAATCACAGTTAATATTACTTTTTACACCTAAACTATGGAGAAGGAAATGGCAACCCACTCCAGTACTCTTGCCTGGAAAACCCCATGGACGGAGGAGCCTGGTAGGCTACAGTCCATGGGTTCGCAGAGGGTCAGACACGACTAAAGTGACTAAGCACACACACCTAAACTAAAATTTTTCTTAAGTTGATAATATCATATTAATTTAAATGGTTATCCTTGTACCCAAACCTAAATTAATATTCATCACAAACTGAAAAACACTCATTGGTCAAGCACCTGAGAATCATGACCCCTCACATTCTCTCTCACTTCTTTCTCTTTTCCAACATCTAAAGGCAAAAGAGTCTCACACTCTTCCATTACACTCCTACCTAAAAACCCTGAGCAGCAGCCAGGTCCCACCCCTTCCGTGGGGATCCACCACTGAATTAACTGACTACCTGTTCAGAATACAGAAGGGTGTAACTAAGCTTTCTTCCAATATTTTTACCTGTGTTTTCACGTGTGACGGAGAGGAGTAGGGAAAAGGAGTTCTAAACGGAGGCACAAAAGAGCCAAACAACCTTCAGCCCTCTAAGGCAGCTGCGGCACAATACGAAGCCATGTACCTGAAGTGGAAGGGTTGTAAGCCCAGCTCTGCCACTTAACATTTCTTAGTGAGTGAGTTCTTTCGCTTAGCAACTCACCCTGCCATGTCCAGCCTAGCAGACTCCTTGATAATGCTCTCAAACACCTCCACTAAACAGCCATGTATTTGTGGATATGTTCAATGGATCACTATTTCTATTTACCTTTGGATAGGGTGGCTCAGACGGTAAAGCGTCTGTCTACAATGCGGGAGACCCGGGTTCGATCCCTGGATTGGGAAGATCCCCTGGAGAAGGAAATGGCAATCCACTCCAGGACTATTGCCTGGAAAATCCCATGGACAGAGGAGCCTGGTAGGCTACAGTCCATGGGGATGCAAAGAGTCGGACACGACTGAGCGACTTCATCATTTAATAGGTTCATATAAGAGCCTATCACCAAGGAAATAATTGTCGTGGATATCAAGAGCAAAACACAAACTGGGAACAGTGTTTTATCAGTAATATTCAGAAAATCAATAATGAATAATAACACTCACTAAAAGTACCTCATTAGCCATTCACGAATTTATTATTTTTAATTCTCTGAAAATGTTATCAGTTCATACAGAGAACATGGTCTTTTATGTATTGTTACCAATCTATTTCAATGACTACAGATCATGCTAATTAAATATTTGACCAACAAACTGGTATATTCTAATAGGATTAGACACCATTTAATTTTAATTACATTTCACTAGTAACTGTAAAAAAGGCTATACAAATTTCTATAACTTACCAAAAATTAAATTATACAAAGTTCTGGGCTTCCCTGGTGGCTCAGATGGTAAAGAATCCGCCTGCAATGTGGGAGACCTGGGTTCGATCCCTGCGTTGGGAAGATCACCTAGAGGAGTGCATGGCAACCCACTCCAGGATTCTCACCTGGAGAATCCCATGGACAGAGGAGCCTGGCGGGCTACAGTCCAAGGGGTCACAAAGAGTCGGACACGACTGAGCAACTAAGCACAGCATAGCACATACAGTGTTTTACTGCTTCCACCACAAAGTTTTATCTAAGAGCTGAAAGCAGTATTAACTTTTACCAAGCAAAAGAATCTGCCTATAATGGAGAGGAGACTCAGGTTTGATCCCTGTGTCAGGAAGATCCTGGGGAGAAATCTACTCCAGTTTTCCTGCCTGGGAAATGCTATGAACAGGAGTCTGGCAGGCTACAGTTCATGAGGTCACAAAAAGTCAGACATGACTGAATGACTGAATAACAACTCCTCCTTAAATACATTTAATAAACAGTATTAATGTATTATTAAAATTATTTCCACTGAAGAATACATATCAGTATTTTCCCAACTGATCAGCATAATTATATTCTAAGTGCTATTCTAAATTACTGGATAAACTAGAAAGAAAACTAAAAGTTAATTATAGTATCTTGAAATATCTGGGATCAAACCAAATGTTAGAGAACTCAAGTAAAACAACAAAATGAAACATATTCTTTGGAGATACAGAATAAAAAAATAAGACTTCTGGAATTCTTATTAACACTAAGACAATAAACTAAATTCTGAAACAATTCCTAGAAGTGTTAATACCAGAAATGACTCTTCTCCCAAAAGATAAATTTATGCAAAATAAGTATGTCTTAAAAGCCAACTCAAACAGTGCTAAAGTGAAAATAAAAGACATCTGAAGATAACTTTACTGTCTCAAAATTTTATTAAAGCACTAGGAGAAAATTTAAGGTTAAAGTATAAACATGAATCCAAGTAAATATGAAGATAAAAATAAGAGGAAAAAAACTGATGAAACACTACTGGAACAGAAGGGGGAAGAGGATTCTTACTAACCAAAGATGAAAATAACAGGAAAAAAAAAAAGATAAGTAACTCATGTGCAAAAACATTTTTGGAATCTCATTGAAAATTAATCATATAGAGCAATTACTATAAATACGAGGTCCCATCCACTGTACTAAAGCATGAAGAGCTTATATAACATTTTTCCATGCACACTCAGTGAAGACTTTTCCTTCACTATAAATCAACAAAAGGTTTTTGTTGGTGTAATTTACTATGCCTATTCACAGCCCTAGGGATATTTTTGTACCCAATCTCAAATTGGAAATGGGATGCTATCTGTCCTCAAAATGTTGAGTTATTGGCAGAAACATAGCTCCATGTCTAATAAGAACTTTTATGCTCCACTACATGTCTTTTAAGTGGTATTCTTGTTTAGATGTAACAGAGATCTGTATATTTTAAAATATAAATAAGAACTTATGGGATACATTGCTCATTGATATAACACATCTGAACCACCATTACCCATATCACTCCTAGCACTGAAGAGGAAAATGCAGATACTGCTCCACCACTTGGCCACTTCCTGCTAGCTACTTCTGCCCAAACTCCTCGTAGGAGCCCAAAGGGAAATCTATTACCATTGCTGCAAAAGCTCATGATTTGTAGACCACTGATAAATGTACTGAGGAGGACTAATACAACAGAGGCAACTGCAACACTTATTGTCAGCCACACAATGGGGACTGCCTACACAGGCAGAAAACTAAGGCCCAACATCCCTGCTCCCTAGTGTACTGACTGCCCTGTATAATCCTTGGGGCTGCAAATATAATGGGATTTCACTCCCATGATTAGGTTAACTTTAAGAAAGTTAACTTATGAGGAGGAATTATCCAAGTGAGCTTGAACTAACCACATAAACCCTTTAAATTTGGGTCTAGAAATGAGAGACAATTTTTAATGGATCTCTACTGCCTATAATCGCAAGAGCTGCCTACTCCACCAGCTTTTTAGGGACTTCGGTAACCTAGCCCCAAACCAATACAAAAAGAAAAGAAAAAAATTATATTATCGCAGGTCAAATAGTAATGCTTTATCAGAAAGTTAAATATAAGTTTAACTACTTAAGACTCCAAACCTAGCATATTATTAATAATTCTGTTAGGCACTATTGCTCAGTACTCCTAAAATTCAAGTTTGTATCACATACTTCATTTTGTAAAGACTCCATTCTAGAGAACTACCTAGACTGTGTTTAGCATGCAAGCTACAGTCCAGCTGATCAATACCAGCAGTTAAGTGCTAGACCACCAGGACAAATTAAGACTGAGGATATTCAATGTACCATTTCTGCTCTAAGTTTTCACTAGTTCAATGCAACTGATTTCCTTGTTTTGTAAGGTATCACCTAAAGATTCTAAGCTCTGTACCACATGGAAGGTATTTACTTAGCACTTATGAATGCCATTTCTTAATAGTCACTTTGCCAAAGAGTATATATTCTGAGATGAGAGACAAATTAGGCAAAAAGCCCCTGCTCATTACTGCTCTTCAGCTCCCAAGGAACACCTAAATGCCTAGGGGATTTAGTCCTCATACTGTTATCAGGCAATACTGCATGAAGACCTAAAATCAATAGGCTGGTGTGGGAGAACTTTCTCAGATGTTGTGAGGATTGAAAAGTTGGGTTAGCACTTAAAAGATCCTGAGAGTAAGTGATGCCTTAAATTTCGTGCTCCTGGTGCCTCCTTTCTTCACATATACTCCTGGCCCGGAGCTCAGCCAGGAATACTGCTAAACATCCTACAGTGCAGAGCAGAGTTTCCCACAACAAAGACTACGCTCGCCCAAAATGTTAATAGTGCTAAAGAAATCTTGGTATAAAAGGAAGAATGCTAAATTAGAATCCCACCTTTATACTTTATCACCTAAATGACTTTCAGCAAATTATGTAACTTCTCGAAGTTTCCTCATGTATAAAATGGATAACATGCTCATTTTGAAGGATTTAGGAGGATAAATTGAAATAGAAACATTTAGACACTTTACAAATGTTTATTTTACATTCTTCAGAGTGAGTACAAAAATCTCTATCAGACTGGAGCCCTGGACCTCTCAAAGATTACTTCAAAATATGAATGACACATGGTACAGTAACTGATTTATTTTCTGAATCTCCAATCAAAGTCTAAGCAACTTGAAGGCAGTTCAGTTCAGTCGCTCAGTTGTGTCCGATTCTCTGCGACCCCGTGGACCCCAGAGTTCTTACTTATTGGACCTAGTATACTCAGCCTCTACAACAAAGTAAGCACTGAGTAATCATCTTTTAAATGGCCAAATGGGCAAATAAGCTCTAAGCTATCTACCCAACATAATAAAGCAGTCATCGTGTTGCACAGTGGAAAATTACCAAAGAATGTAAAAAACATAACTCATGTCATGAAGGAGTTTTGAAATAGGAAGAGATATCTAACAACAAAACAAAATATGTAGAGAGATTTAACAACAGGTACTCAAAAAAGCACCTGGGTAAAATTCACATGAACAGCTGAAGTCACAAACGAGTATTAGTGGGATGCATGAAAGATTAGAATTAAACAGATTTAATCAGGGAAAGGCCTGTGTTTAATTAGTATAATCCTTCAGAGTACCTGCTGCTAGTATCTTCCAAAAGGCAATGGTGCAATACACTTAAAATAACATCAAAACGACAAGTGATATCATTTGTCATTTTAGCAGTACTCAGCCAAATTTCATAATTCAGATGATGGTAGTGTATTTTAACAGGTTCAAACGTCAGTTTAAGCAATTTTTAAAAACACATTAGATTTTAATAGAAGTTTACCAAATTCCTGACATCCACAATCCATTTTAACTATTTTAAATGCTCTGAGACAGAATAAGACCAAAAAGGATGATGCTCAACTGTCTGAATATGCTGCTGAGAAAGCTGAGCTCAAGCATACCCAAAGTGTGTTAGAAGCAACTTTTAAAATGCACAAATGCAACAATTTTTTTAAACCAACAATTTTAGAAAACTAGTAGTTCCTATCTAAAGTTTATACAAATATAAGACACTGAGTTTGCAAATGTCAGCAGTTTTAAGATCCCTTTCTAAAGTAATAGTCTCCTTCTGTTTTGCTTGGTATCTTAATTTGCCTTTAGTTTCAAAACTAAGTTTGCCAACACTATTCCTCTCAAAACCTCAGGAATTCCATTACTAGTTTTAAACTAAATTAAAGGAAAATAGATCCATTCAACCCATGGCAGAAGTATGCACAAAGTGTTTGTTGATGCTCATAAATAGACTGAGAAATTTAGACATGTCTGAAGGACAACGGCTCTATAGTCAACTTTGGTTTGCTCCACCATGGAATCAAATAGGAAGAGAATTATTGCTACCACTTCAAGTGAGACCCGCACAGATACCTTTAAACCAACTGAGATACACTACACAGAACATTCTCTTTAGATCAGAGCCTTAGCGTACGTTTCCACTTCAGGGAAGAATGGTTAGAGTACTCTTTAAAAAGGTACACATGGAGCCAAGGTGTGACCAGAATCTCCCCCAAAACAATGCTAAAAATGCCCTCAACACTGCCCCCCTCACCTCAAAAAAAGAACTATAAAAACCTGACAAAAAGATGGTTCTCCATCTTACCACTGGAAACCTTTTCCATTTTATATCGCTAGTCTCAGATTCTATAAATCTTCCTGACAATTACAGGTATTTTCATACTCAGCCCTCTCGGGGATCTTCAGATTGTAATTCATCTCAACGCACCTGAATCCCAGGTATCAAGATCCTGTGAAAGGGACTAGTAAAAGAAGAAAGTACTTGAAAGAAAGGGAAAGAAAACCCCATTTCCTGGCTCCTTCTCTTACCCTGTCCCAGTACTGCAGAGTAGAAACAAATGGAAGGAATAAAAGCACCTTAAGTTCATTCTATTGCTGTTTCTCTTTTTTTTAAGCCCGAACTCATTCATTCCTCCCCAAGCATCACCCTATCTAATTCCTACTCTTCTGTCCCAGGTTATGGGACTCACAAAGGCCTAGATTTTGGGTAGACTTAGTTCCCTAAGAGAGGACAGCAATTGAATGAATGAATCTCCAGTGTTATAAAGGGTGATTCCAGTATATTGTGATATAACAGATTACAAACATTTTTTATTACTAGACCTAATAAGCTAAACACCCATTTTTATGATTTACTGGGGGTAGGGGTGTGATGTGGAGGCTCCTAATCCCAAATTCCCAATTTTTTTTAAGTCCCCATTTCCTCCACCCCCAGCTTCTAGCCAGTCTTTTTTAAACAATTCATTTACAAGATAGAGGCTACCTATATAAAAGTCAGTGATTGCCAATAATTTACACCAATACACTTTTCACAAATGAAATAAGTGAAAGCTAGCAGTTTGTGAAACGTAAGTGTACTATGCTTCAGTTAGTTGCTCAGACATGTCCGACTCTTTGCAACCCCACAGACGGCAGCAGGCCAGGCCCCCCTGTCCATCGCCAACTCCCAGAGTTTACTCAAATTCATGTCCATTGAGTCGGTGATGCCATCCAACCATCTCATCCTGTGTCATCCCCTTCTCCTCCAGCCCTCAATCTTTCCCAGCATCAGGGTCTTTTCCAATGAGTCAGTTCTTCCCATCAGGTGGCCAAAGTATTGGAGTCTCAGCTTCAGCATCAGTCCTTCCAATAAATATTCAGGGCTGATTTCCTTTACAATGGACTGGTTGGATCTCCTTGCAGACCAAGGGACTCTCAACAGTCATCTCCAACACCACAGTTCAAAAGCACAGTTCAATTCTCCCGTGCTGAGCTTTCTTTACAGTCCAACTCTTACATCCATACATGACTACTGGAAAAACCATAGCCTTAACGAGACGGGCCTTTGTTGACAAAGTAACGTCTCTACTTTTTAATATGCTGTCTAGGTTGGTCAAAACTTTTCTTCCAAGGAGCAAGCATCCTTTAATTTCATGGCTGCAGTCACCATCTGCAGTGATTTTGGAGCCTTCCAAAAATAAAGTCTATCACTGTTTTCACCTTTTCCCCATCTATTTGCCATGAAGTGATGAGACCAGATGCCATGATCTTAGTTTTCTGAATGTTGATTTTTAAGCCCACTTTTCCACTTTCCTCTTTTACTCTCTTCAAGAGGTTCTTTAGTTCTTCTTTGCTTTCAGCCATAAGGGTGGAGTCATCTGCATACCTGTGGTTATTGATATTTCTCCCAGCAATCTTGATTCCAGCTTGTGCTTCATCCAGCCCAGCGTTTCTCATGAGGTACCCTGCATACAAGTTAAATAAGCAGGGTGACAATATACAACCTTGACATACTCCTTTCCCTATTTGGAACCGGTCTGTTGTTCCATGTCCAGTTCTAACTGTTGCTTCCTGACCTGCATACAGATTTCTCAAGAAGCAGGTCAGTTGGTCTGGTATTCCCTTCTCTTGAAGAATCTTCCACAGTTTGTTGTGATCCACATAGTCAAAGTCTTTGGCATAGTCAATAAAGCAGAAGTAGGTATTTTCCTGAAACTCTCTTGCTTTTTTGATGATCCAATGGATGTTGGAAATTTGAACTCTGGTTCCTCTGCCTTTTCTAAATCCAGCTTGAACATGTGGAACTTCACAGTTCACATACTGTTGAAGTCTGGCTTGGAGAATTTTGAGCATTAATTTACTAGCATGTGAGATGAGTGCAATTGTGTTGTAGTTTGAGCATTCTTTGGCATTGCCTTTCTTTGGAATTGGAATGAAAACTGACCTTTTCCAGTCCTGTGGCCACTGCTGAGTTTTCCAGATTTGCTGGCATATTGAGTGCAGCACTTTCATTGCATCATCTTTTAGGATTTGAAATAACTCAACTGGAATTCCATCACCTCCACTAGCTCTGTTCGTAGTGATGCTTCCTAAGGCCCACTTGACTTCACATTCCAGGATGTCTGGCTCTAGGTAAGTAATCACTCCATCGTTGTTATCTGGGTCTCGTAGATCTTTTTTTGTATAGTTCTTCTGTGTATTCTTGCCACATCTTAATATCTTCTGCTTCTGTTAGATCCATACCATTTCTCTCCTTTATTGTGCCCATCTTTGCATGAAATGTTCCCTTGGTATCTCTAATTTTCCTGAAGAGATCTCTAGTCTTTCCCACTCTATTGTTTTCCTCTATTTCTTTACATTGATTACTGAGGAAGACTTTCTTATCTCTCCTTGCTATTCTTTGGAACTCTGCATTCAAATGGGTATGCTATGCTATGCTAAGTCACTTCAGTTGTGTCCGACTCAGTGCAACCCCATAGACGGCAGCCCACCAGGCTCCCCCGTCCCTGGGATTCTCCAGGCAAGAACACTGGAGTGGGTTGCCATTTCCTTCTCCAGTGCATGAAGTGAAAAGTGAAAGTGAAGTTGCTCAGTTGTGTCCCACTCCTAGCGACCCCATGGACTGCAGCCTACCAGGCTCCTCCGTCCATGGGATTTTCCAGGCAAGAGTACTGGAGTGGGGTGCCATTGCCTTCTCCGTCAAATGGGTATATCTTTCCTTTTCTCCTTTGCCTTTCACTTCTCTTCTATTCAGAGATATTTGTAAGGTCTCCTCAGACAACCATTTTGCCTTTTTGTATTTCTTTTCCTTGGGGATAGTCTTGATCCCTGCCTCCTGTACAATGTCACGAACATCCATCCACAGTTCTTCAGGCAGTCTATCAGAACTAATCCCTTGAATCTATTTCTCACTTCCACTGTACAACTGTAAGGGATTTGATTTAGGTCATACCTGAATGGTCTGGTGGTTTTCCCTACTTTCTTCAATTTCAGTCTGAATTTGGCAACAAGGAGTTCCCAGTCTTGTTTTTGCTGACTGTATAGAACTTCTCCATCTTTGGCTGCAGAGAATATAATCAATCTGATTTCGGTACTGACCATCTGGTGATGTCCACGCATAGAGTCTTCTCATGTTGTTGGAAGAGGGTGTTTGCTATGACCAGTGCATTCTCTTGGCAAAACGCTTACTAGCCTTTGCCCTGCTTCATTGTGTACTCCAACGCCAAATCTGCCTGTTACTCCAGGTATTTCTTGACTCCCTACTTTTGCATTCCAGTCCCCTAGAATGAAAAGGACATCTTTTTTGGGTGTTAGTTCTAGAAGGTCTTATAGGTCTTCATAGAACTGTTCAATTTCAACTTCTTCAGCATTACTGGTCAGGGCATAGACTTGGATTATTGTGACACTGAATGGTTTGCCTTGGAAATGAACCGATATCATTCTGTCGTTTTTGAGATTGCATCCAAATACTGCATTTCGGACTCTTCTGTTGACTATGACGGCTACTTACGATGCTTACAACCAGGTAATTAATAAAAAGAAAGAAAATAAATCTGGTTATAAAGAGCACAGCAACAACTAGTAATCATACTTTTACAAAGAACGTATGATAATACCAATATTCTAACTTCAGAGATCAATTTACCATGAAGAATAATTTGGCAATACCTATCAAAGTTTTAATGCACAGATTTATTTGGCAAACAAATTTTACTTCTAAAATTTAAAATACTGATTTATTTATACAGGTGTGATATATGTATACAATACTCTGCTGTACTATTTATAAAAGCAAAAGAACCTATATGTCAACCAAAAAGGGAATGTACAGTATATTCAAAACAATGAATACCATGCAACCAATAAAAAGAGCAGATATGGCTGTAAATGTAGGAAGAAACTTGCTACAAGCAGTAGTTGCCTCGGGTGGGGGGGACCTAGTAGACAGGAAGGTAGGAAATGAGGCCTGCTTTCACAGTAAACCCTTCTGCAGCTTTAAGTTTTAAATCATGTACATATATTGCCTTTTATTAAAAATGAGTAAGTTGAGCCTCTCTGGTGGTTCAGTGATTAAGAATCCACCTGCCAGCTCAGGGGACACGGGTTCAGTCCCTGCTCCAGGAAGATCCCACATCACAAGGCAGCTAAGCCGATGTGCTGCAACTACTGAAGCCCATGAGCCCAGAGTCCGTGCTCTGCAACGAGAAGCCCAGGCAATGAGAAATCTTCACACTTCAACTTGAGAGTAGCCCCTCGAAGACCCAGCACAGCCAAAAATAAAATAAATAAGTGAGTTAAAATTTTATTAAAGAATTCAGACAATTCTCTCTGATCCTCTGATGCATAAACAGTTGGACTTTCCTCATCTGTTGTTGTTGTTCCGTTACTAAGTCATGGCCCATTCTTTTGCAACCCCAGGAACTACAGTACACCAGGCTCCCCTGTCCTTCACTATCTCCCGGAGTTTGCTCAAATTCATGTCCATTTAATCAAAAATGTTATCTAACCATCTATTTCTCTGCCACCCTCTGCACCTCCTGCCTTCAATCTTTCCCAGCATCAGGGTCTTTTCCAATGAGTCTGCTCTACGAATCAGGTGGCCAAAGTAGGAGCTTCAGCTTCAGCATCAGTCCTTCCAATGAATATTCAGGGTTGATTTCTTTTAGGATTGACTGGTTTGATCTCCTTACTGTTCAAGGGATTCTCAAGTGTCTTCTCCAGCACCACAGTTCAAAAGCGTCAATTCTTCAGTGCTCAGCCTTCCTTATGGCCCAACTCTTACATCCATAAAAGACTACTGTAAAAACCAAAGCTTTGACTAGACAGACCTTTGTTGGCAAAGTGATGTCTCTGCTTTTTAATTCACTGTCTAGGTTTGTCATAGCTTTTCTTCCGAGGAGCAAGTGTTTTTTAATTTCATGGCTGCAGTCAACATTTGCAGTAATTTTGGAGCCCAAGAAAATAAAATCTGACACTGTTTCCACTTTTTTCCCCATCTATCTGCCATGAAAGAATAGGACTGGATGCCATGACTTTAGTTTTTTGAATACTGAGTTATAAGTCAGATCTTCCACTCTCCTCTTTCACCCTCATCAAGAGACTCTCTAGTTCCTCTTCATTTTCTGCCATTAGAGTGGTATCACCTGCATATCTGAGGTTATTGATATTTCTCCGGGCAATCTTGATTCCAGCTTGTGAGTCATCCATCCCAGCACTCCACATGGTGTACTCTGCCTAAAAGTTAAATAAGCTTATTATATAAGCTATACAATATACAGCCTTGACATACTCCCTTGCCAATTCTGAACCATCTGTAGGCAACGTTAATTAGGACAGAGACTCTGGGCTAGTTACTAGTGAAGTGAAAGTCACTCAGTCGTGTCCGACTCTTTGTGACCCCATGGACTATACAGCCCATGGAATTCTCCAGGTCAGAATACTGGAGTGGGTAGCCTTTCCCTTCTCCAGGGGATCTTCCCAACACAGGGATCGAAGCCAGGTCTCCCACATTGCAGGCAGATTCTCTACCAGCTGAGCCACAAGGGAAGCCCAAGGGCTAGTTACTAGAGGCTACCAACAGCCAATACACAAGGGTCGAGAGCTCATTTCCTCTTTAATAAGAATGGGTACAACTATGGCAACTCTGCATCAATCAAAACAAAGTATAACAGGTAAAGAAATAGGTGAAGAATTTATCTTACCCAAGGCAACCTTTAGTACAGAAATAAAATTGGATGCAGTAATTCATCAGCACTCTAAAACTGCTTTGCCAAAGGGGGGAAAAAAAACCTATCTAGTTGAAATTTCTGATTAGGGTCTAGATCTCAAATGGCTACATGCACCAGAAATATTCTGTAAACCTAAGACGTGCCAAAATCATTAAAATCCAAAAAGGAGTGAAAAAAAGATAGAAGGGGAAGACAAAGTCATGGGCAATGTTTCAGGTGTCAAAAGAACGTTTAAGATACCATTTTTCTAACACAATTTTTCTCTTTATCTCAGATTTCCAAGTAATATCGAACATAGCATTGCGTCAGTAATTAAAACTCAAGCAGTTGAAAGAAACAATTCAAATTCTTTTTCAACCTTGTTTTTAAAATGCTGTTATTTCATAGGATTTTTGGTTTTGCCACTAGATAAAGAGAACAATTAATGTAACAGCCACTAATACTAATCTGGTTCCTTTGATTCAACTTTATTATAATCTTAGCCTCCAATTATAAAACCAGAAAAATAGGGGAAAAAATGTTGAAAGGGAGTACATAACACAGTAACATTTAGAAAGAGGATTCTTTATTTTTTGTTAAAAAATATCATTTAGGGGGTCTCTTATTAACAACACTATGAAATTTATGACTTGACCATCTCTTCACACAACTATATCACTGTGTACAATTTAAATTTTATAGTCTTAACAACTTGTCTTAAAAAAAATCAGGGCTTCCCTGGTGGCTTAGACGGTAAAGCACCTGCCCATAATGCGGGAGACCTGGGTTCGATCCCTGGGTTGCAAAGATCCCCTGGAAAAAGAAATGGCGACCCACCCTAGTACTCTTGCCTGAAAAACCCCATGGAGGGAGAAGGCTGGTAGGCTACAATCTATGGGGTCGCAGAGTTGGAACGACCAAACAACTTCACTTTCACTGGTGGCTCATTGGTGAAGAGTCCACCTGTCAATGCAGGGGACACAGAATTGATCCCTGGTCTGGGAGGATCCCACATGCAGCAGAGCAACTAAGCCCATGTGCCACAACTATTGAGCCTGTGCTCTAGAGACTGGGCACAGCAACTACTGAGTCCTTGAGCTGCAACTACTGAAGCCCAAGCACCCTAGAGCCTATGCTCCACAACCAGAGAAGCCACCACAATGAAAAGTCCATGCATCGCAACAAAAGAGAAGCCTGCTTACTGCAACTAGAGAAAAACCCATGCAGCAACAAAGATCCAGCACAACCAATAAATAAATATATTTTTAAATCAAATAATATAGCCCAAAGGTTTGCTGTCATAACCAATTATTCTTCTAAACTCTAAAATATATTATCTCAGTAAGTGAAAGATGCTAGCTGGCATATCAAAAAATTCAGTATATTCCTTTGCCAGATTCAAACATTCGGACTAATGCCAAAAAAGAAAAAAAAAAATCACAAAATAGAGTTACACTTAAGAAGGGAGGAGGGAAAAGTGCCTTAGAATTAATATGTAGAGTTTACATATCTTGACATTTACAATGCTCAAAATTCTCCAAGCCAGGCTTCAGCAATACGTGAACCGTGAATTTCCTGATATTCAAGCTGGTTTTAGAAAAGGCAGAGGAACCAGAGATCAAATTGCCAACATCCGCTGGATCATGGAAAAAGCAAAAGAGTTTCAGAAAAACATCTATTTCTGCTTTATTGACTATGCCAAAGCCTTTGACTGTGTGGATAACAATAAACTGTGGAAAATTCTGAAAGAGATGGGAATACCAGACCACCTGACCTGCCTCTTGAGAAATCTGTATGCAGGTCAGGAAGCAACAGTTAGAACTGGACATGGAACAACAGACTGGTTCCAAATAGGAAAAGGAGTACGTCAAGGCTGTATATTATCACCCTGCTTATTTAACTTATATGCAGAGTACATCATGAGAAATGCTGGACTGGAAGAAACACAAGTTGGAATCAAGATTGCCGGGAGAAATATCAATAACCTCAGATATGCAGATGACACCACCCTTATGGCAGAAAGTGAAGAGGAACTCAAAAACCTCTTGATGAAAGTGAAAGAGGAGAGTGAAAAAGTTGGCTTAAAGCTCAACATTCAGAAAACGAAGATCATGGCATCCAGTCCCATCACTTCATGGGAAATAGATGGGGAAACAGTGGAAACAGTGTCAGACTGTATTTTTTTGGGCTCCAAAATCACTGCAGATGGTGACTGCAGCCATGAAATTAAAAGATGCTTACTCCTTGGAAGGAAAGTATGACCAACCTAGATAGCATATTCAAAAGCAGAGACATTAATTTGCCAACAAAGGTTCGTCTAGTCGAGGCTATGGTTTTTCCTGTGGTCATGTATGGATGTGAGAGTTGGACTGTGAAGAAGGCTGAGCGCCAAAGAATTGATGCTTTTGAACTGTGGTGTTGGAGAAGACTCTTGAGAGTCCCTTGGACTGCAAGGAGTTCCCACCAGTCCATTCTGAAGGAGATCAGCCCTGGGATTTCTTCGGAGGGAATGATGCTGAAGCTGAAACTCCAGTACTTTGGCTACCTCATGCGAAGAGTTGACTCATTGGAAAAGACTCTGATGCTGGGAGGGATTGGGGGCAGGAGGAGAAGGGGACAAGAGAGGATGAGATGGCTGGATAGCATCACTGACTCGATGGACGTGAGTCTGAGTGAACTCTGGGAGTTGGTGATGGACAGGGAGGCCTGGCGTGCTGTGATTCATGGGGTCGAGAAGAGTCGGTCACGACTGAGCGACTGAACTGAACTGAACTGACATTTACAAAAAAAATGGAAAAGAATGTTATCAACTGATAATTTTCATCTTTGTTCTGTATTACTTTGTATTTACTAGTAAACTATTTACTATGGCTAAAGAGTGCCCAAGCACTTAATAAACAACTCAACAGTACTACTTATCATAATATTAGTTATAATCATATGAAAGTTACAAGTTAACAACTACACAAATAAACATTTAAATTCATATCAATGGTTTTCAATCCTGAGTCGAGTAACACCTAGGGTAAAACTGAAAGTTCTTTAAGCTATTTTCAAGATTTAAATAGCCTATCACATACTGTCAGAAATATATAATTTTTTATACTAATTATATATGTATATGTGTACATATATCCTTTTCTTTAAATTCTAATGGCTCTACTGATGCTCCATGAAATAATAAGTAATGATAGAGATAAAGATGAGTGTTTAGATTCCAAACTAAGAATGAAATTTAGCAGAAGAAAGAGCAAAGTTTATGTCTGCTGCCACTTCATTTTTCCCTTTTACATTCTCTTATTTCACAGATACTTCAGCAGTTACAACACTGCAAGATTTTAGTCTTGTTCTCACATACACAGAGCCAATATAAGATAAAAACAAACAATTATAAGCCTAATTTTCACGTTGGGATGCACCTTCATTTTTTAATTAGTACAAAAGTAACATTAAGCAGAAAAATGAAAGAAGGGCCCAAGATGTGGAATAACTGTAGAAACACTACCCCAAACATACCCAAAGACCACTCAAGAATATTTAATGACTGGGTAAACAAGATGACCTGAAAAGCATCTAGCACCTGCACAGGAGGTAAAGGACATGCTATATTTGAGCTTCATGCAGCCCTAGTATGTAGTAAGCACCCTAGGTACAGACCTTCACGTTGTGAGCTTTCAAAGATGCAAATGTGTGTTCACACGTCCAACAATGTAAGTTAGTTCGTGTGTCTGGCACACATGGTCGGGTGTGTGCATCCGCTACAAGTGGTTGTGCTTTTGTGTACTTCCCTGTATAATACTGTACAGAGTGCAGTAGTACCTCCTTGCCTGTTCCCTCGATGCTGGCCCCCGGACGCCAGCTGTTGTACTCTACTTTTCAAGGTACTACATTGTAAATTTTAAAATGTTTTCTTTATTTTCTATGTTTATTTTTCATGTATTATTTGTGTGAAAAAGTGTTATAAACCTATTACTGTACAGTAAGTCCCCTCCATACGAATGACTTCCATTTTGAGAGTGTGTTCGTAACTCCAATTTGTTCCTTAGTCCTACGGCTCCATCACTTAATACCTACCTGATCGAGGGAATCTTACTTAACCTTCTGAAGCCTCACTGCTTTCCTCTATAAAACAGAAATGAGGATTTCCCTGGCGGCACAGTGGTTAAGAATCCTCCTGTTAATACTGGGGACACGGGTTCAGTCCCTGGTCCAGGAAAATCCCACTTGCTGCAGAACAACTAAGCCCGTACGCCACAACTACTGAGCCTGTGTGTCACAACTACTGAAGCCTTTGTGCCCTAGCGCCTGTGCTCCGCAACGAGAGAAGCCATCACAATGAGAAGCCTGTGCACCGCAATGAATAGCAGCCCCTGCTCACCGCAACTAGAGAAAGACCACACAAAGCAATGAAGACCCAGCACAGCCAAAAATAAAATAGATAAAAATTATTTTAAAATAACAGAAATCAGAATAATAATTCAGTAGAAACTCATTTAACAGACCTCTACTTTATCAACTTAGAGAAATAAAGAACTTAAACTCCTCCATAAATCACTTCCTGATGTTCCTCACAGGCCGACTACCGGCACCTGGCAGTCCTCTAAGTCAACCGCTTTCTTACAGTGTCCTCAACCTTCTACTCACCAAATGAGCTGGATGCTTAACAAGAGCCAGCTGTTTGTTCCCAAATTCACGTAAGCCAACTGTACTTGTTATTGTAATTATGTAATTTAAGATTATGTAAACTGATGAATTATGAGCGTGAAAGGGGTTGTTTCTCTGAAAATTATGTTGAAAAGTTCAAAAAGATTCAAAGGCTAATTATTTTCTGAAGTTATTATGGGTTTGGATGTATGTAAAAACAGCTTTAAAAGAATGGTGGAAAAAGCATAAAACTGTAGAAGGATTTTATGTAAAACATTAAAACTGCCTTTAAATTCTGTTTTATTAGAAAGGGATACTTCATAGATAAATGCCTCATGGGTATGGATTATTCTAAAAAGACAATCCAGAACTCGAATGAAAGATCCATCCATAAAGAAAAACCCTGACCCTATGGGGAACAAAGTGGTGAAAGAATGTCTATTCGAGTTAAAAATTAAAAATACATATCATTTTTTATGATCCCTTGCTAACCAACATGTCCAATCTCCTACTCAACAACACTTATGAGATCTTCACATGTAGCTACCTCAAAAATGTGTAGGAATACTGTGACAACTAAAATAAAGCAAAGTGTTGGCATTAATGACATTCTACTTAAAACTTCTGTTTTAAGGGTTTTGTTAGTACTCTGATGGTCTGACTGGTACTCAAAGAATATAGCAATGCTTTCTTTCAAAAGAGAAATGTAAAAGGTACATAATTTCCTCGTTATTCTGCTATTTTTGTATTTTACATACTCCACACATGATTAACCATGTAACTTCTGTGGTGGCCATCGAAAAAGTGAAGATGTCCAGTAGTCCTGAGACTGCAGGCTCCAGGGTTACACTGTAAGGATACTATTATGGTAATCCCAGGAATGTATTAATGTATCAGCGTGACCCAGCACCTAAGGCTGACAAGCAAGCAGGTAAAGTGAATGAGGTGCTGGTGTGGTGCCAGTGGAGGGAGCAGTGCTCTGTGAAGAGTTAACAGACAGATGGAAAGGACAAAGATTCAGACTGAAGAGACCAGCCAGATCATGGCAGAGGCCAGAGGAAGCAAAGCAGAAACTGGTAATCATTCTGTAGGTAACAAACCTATAAACTGAAGAGGTTACAGGCAGAGTAAAGAGAAGGAGCTGGTGACTCAACCTCCTGCACAGAACTGTTGAACACTGGCATAGATACTAAAAAGCTTTTCCAAATTACTTAAAACGAAAATCACATTTTTAAAAGTTCATGGCATTTTGATGTTACAATCAATTGTACTCTTCATAGAAAAACTGTTACATAAAGAAATGCACTCTAAAATTAGAACAAAGAAGTACCTTTTTCACCTTAAGGGGTAAAAGTTAACCCTAGTATCCAATCTAACAAAGATATAGTGAAACAGTACTAGTATTACCATGCTTTTGAAAAGCAATTTGACCAAATTCTCAGGATTAATAAACCCTCATATCCTGTGGCACCATATCACATATCTGGGAATCTGCTGTAAGAAAATGACTAAAAACATGAAGAAAAATACATGCTTTTAAGTGTTTTCTACAACATTCCTTATAACAGCAAAAATTATATATGATGATGACACAGAAATAATGTTAAATTTTAAAAAATCATAGAAGGAAATTCTCTGGCAATCCAGTGGTTAAGACTTTACGTTTCCACCGCACAGGGCATGGGTTCGTTCCTGGGAACTAATATACCACATGCTACACAGCACAGCCAAAAAATGTTTAAAAAGCAAACAAAATTGAGCATACACTATAAATATGTAAAACATCATATAAAATGGGGCATTAAAAAAATCAGAATGATGACTGTATTAGGGTGGTAGATTCAAAATCTGTTTTTCCTACCATCTAACCACCTTTCAGAAAAGTTAATTTTACATTGAGAATTAAAACAAATTGTATTTTTAAAGCATGCATTTCAAAAGGTTACACACTATACTTTCACTCATACAACGTTCTCAAAATGACAAAACGAGGGATGAGGGGATGGGCTGTGAACACAAAGAGGTAGCACTAGGGAGTTCTGTGGTGACGGAACAGTTTTGTATCGTGACTGCAGTGGTGGTTAAATATAGAGATGGGCTAGCACTGTGCAGAACTACACACACACAAAGAAACGTAGATCGTATCTGTACATGGTCTGTATTCTAGTTAACAGTACTTGTGCTTAGTCACTCAGTCATGTCTGACTCTTTGCAACCCACTGGACTGTTTGTAGCCCACCAGGCTCCTCTGTCTGTGGGATTCTCCAGGCAAGAATACTGGAGTGGTTGCCACTTCCTTCTCCAGGGGATCTTCCCAACCCAAGGATCAAACCCATGTCTTCTGTGTCCCTTGCATTACAGGTGGATTCTTTACCTCCTGAGCCATCAGGGAAAGTCTATGTTATCAGTAATGTTAACATATGGTTAACATTACATATGGGAAACTCTAGTTAACTGTAATGTCTCAATATCAATTTCCTCATATTCCTATTGTATGACAATTATCCAAGATGTCAATATTGGGGAAACTGAGTGAAGAGTACTATTCAGGGCCCCACTATTTCTGCAACTTTCTGTAAGGCTCTACCTCAAAATAAGAGTTTTTTAAAAAAAATACACGCATTTGCTTGTGTAACATTAAAGTTTGTCTGAGTGAGGGGGAGACAAGGGAATGTCAAAGAACCATGTAATACATTGACATAACTTCCAAGACACTACTTCTAGTAACTATTCATAAAACCCCGTAGGAGGCAAATAGCAGTCTTTATAGCATCTGTAATTTACTTAGGTTAGGCTTTAATAAAAGACTTCAACTGAAATTAAAGTTATCAATTTTCAGAACACACTTACTGAGTAGTTTTCAGTCTCAAATTCTATACTAACACAATCCATTAAGGGTCTCAAGAATTTTCTCTCTGGCCAGGAAAATTTCAGCCGATATAAATAAGATTTTCTCAGAAATATTCAATTTAAATATATAAATGACTAACACAGACAAAGGGATATAATAGTTCATCACCTCTGAATTGTGCTCCATGACAACAACTGCATCTATCTAGATTCACCATTTTCACCTCAATACCCAGCATGGTTCTTGATACCTAGTAGGGTCCCAATAATTGAAGCCAAGGGGTGAACTTGTGTCCTAATCAAGGTTCTATGCCCAAGTCCCTTTGGCTTTAACCAAGAATGGAAGGTGGAAAGTCAGAGGTAAAACGGGAGAAAAGGTGAATGTGGATAGGGCCCAGCATCCACCAATTAACCAGGTCAAGAGATTACTTAACCAATACTACATTCTAGTAATATACTACATTCCTCCAATCACCCAAATCTTAAAGATTTGCTTAACAATTAAAAAAAGAATTGAACTGATATCAGAAAATCTGCC
Organism: Bos mutus; assembly: GCF_027580195.1. Lineage (NCBI taxonomy): Eukaryota > Metazoa > Chordata > Mammalia > Artiodactyla > Bovidae > Bos > Bos mutus. Next base: position 28,388,968 of record NC_091621.1, on the reverse strand, counting down.
TCACTTATCTTTATCATCTAATGCCTTCAAGAAAGCCAAATGCGGGGGAATTTCCTAGCAGTCCAAATGGTTTAGGACTCCACACTCTCATTGCTGAGGGCCATGGTTCAATCCCTAGTCAGGGAACTAAGATCCCACAAGCCATGTGGTGCAGCCAAGAAAAAGAAAGCTCCAAATTTTCTTCATTAATGGCAAATCCATTTACTTTTTAATCTAAAAAAAAAAAAAAAAAATCTTACCTAGAGTTATGCAAAGCTTCAGAAAAACCTTCCACACAAGCTTTAAGCTCTAAGCAACTACATATGTATTATTATGTACTTACAGGAGAAGGGGATGCCAGAGGATAGATAGTTAAATAGCATCACTGACTCAATGGACATGAATTTGAGCAAACTCTGGGAAACAGTGGAAGACAGAGGACCCTGATGTGCTGCAGTCCATGGGGTAGCGAAGAGTCAGAGACAGCTTAGTGACTGAGCAACAACATACATACACATTATCCATCTGCCTACACTTATATATATATAAGTATAAAATGTGAACAAATACAATTACTTTAGAACTATTACCATGTAAGACCCTTACGTCAGACAGCAACTCCTGTCTGTATGTTATTTATTCACTCAACCATCCCAGGTACTGACAACACAGGAGACAAGACACAGACCATGCCCTAAGTTAACAGTCAATCTACCAACTTAGAAGGCAACTGTAGCTAGTTTAAAAAAATAATCTTAAGAAAACTTTAAGGGTTTGAATTCCAATGCTGCCTCTTATTAGCTATGTTTCCGAGTCTTAGTTTCCAGAACTATAAAATATGTACTACTGCCATAAAGATTAAAATAAGGTCATAAAATACAGGCATACCTAAGAGATACTGCAAGTTCAGTTCCAGACCACAACAATAAAGTGAGTATCACAATAAAACGAGTCACACAAATTTTTCTCATTGCCCAGTGCATATAAAAGTTATGTTTTATGTGATCCTGTAGTCTATTAAGTGTACAACAGCATATCTAAAAGAAATGTGCATACCTTAATTTAAAAATACTTTAAACCAACTATATTTCAATAAAAAGTTGTCTTAAAAACTTTATTGCTAAAAAATGCTATCAACTGAGCCTTCAGCAAGCCACAGCAGTTAACATCAGAGATCACTGATTACACATCACCATAACAAATATAATAAGAATAATGAAAAAGTTTGAAATATTGTGAGAATTACCAAAATGTAACAAAAAAGACATGAAGCTAGCAAATGCTATTGGAGAAATAGTACCAATAGACTTGCTCAACACAGGGTTGCCACAAACCTTTGATTTGTAAAAAATGTAATAGAGCCAAGTACAATAAAAGCAATTTTTTTAAAGAGCAATAAAACAAGGTATATATAAAAATGCCTGGCAAACTAGAAATCTTTCATACCAATGAAAGATATATTATTACTGTACTTATCTTTTTTTTTATTTTGGTGAGGACCATTTTTTAAATCTTTATTGAATTTGTTACAATATTGCTTCTGTTTTATGTTTTGGTGTTTTGGCCTCAAGGCATGTGAGATCTTAGCTCTCTGACCAGGGATCGAACCTACACCCCCTGCATTGCACTGGGTTGCCAGGGAAGTCCCACTGTACTTATCTTTTCAAGAAGAACAAAACACTAGGACCTCCCTGCAGATTGCTTATTAAATGTAAGCAGAAAAATAGTAACTACACAGTGAATAAACCAGTCAACACTCTGACCAAAAGTAAAATCACTAATGAGGGGCAAATGGACTTAATGTATATCCAGATGTAATATTCTGAGAGGGGCACATACCTTTTGTAGTAGTCTGACTGATGATAAATTAATAACCTGAAACCATGAGACAAATCCAAGTTGAACATTTTTCTATAAAACAACTTATCTATATTCTTTAATTGCATAAAAGACAAAGACAAGCTCATTTTGCAGGAGACTAAAAAGAAATGACAACTAAATACAAGATATGATCAAATCTACAGGACTGGAATTTAACAGACTAAAGTATTTACCAATATGGAGACTAAAGTATTTACCAATATGGAGACTAAAGTATTTGCCAATGTTAAATTCTTGGAATTTGATAATGGTACTGTGATTACCTAAAAGAATATCCTTATTCTTAGGAAATACACACTGAGCTATTAAGAAGTAAAAAGGTATGCAACAAACTCTTCAGTGGTTCACAAAAACAAATAATAATGTGTCTTTATGCCATAAATCAAATATGGCAAAATGTTTAAAAATGGATAAACATGGGTAAAGGATATATGAGTCTACTATATCATTCTTGCAACTTTACTGTAAGTTAGAAATCATTTCAAATTAAAAAGTTTAAGAACACAGGATACTAATCTCCAGGGGCTTACTTATAAGCTCTAAGCTATACATTAATTCTACTTTTTAAAAATCACTCTGCAAAATTAATACAGAGAACGTTCTAAGGAACTTCACAGTCAGAACACAAAATGAGTTAGGAAAGCACAGCACTACGAGCAAGAGCAAGCAGGACAACAGACTCACATTCGCAGACTTCAAACACTGGGGTTATCACACAGTAAAAAATAAGCATATGAGGTAGATGTTCAAGAAATAAAGTACCTGAGAACATGACTAAAAAAAGAATAACTATTTTTTTAAAAAAAGAATAATCTTTAAAAGGAACTGAATACAACTTCTAGAAATGACCAAAAAAGATAGTAAATGAAATTTTCAAAAACTCAATAAACATGATAACACAGATGAAGACATTATGCTGAGTGAAATAAACTAGACAAAATGACAAACACTGTATGAGCCACTTATATGATCATACAGAATAAATTCACAGAAGTAAAATAGTTGTTGCCAGGGGCTCAGTGAAGGGGGAATAGGGGCTTACTGTTGAATGGGTACAAATTTCATGATGATGAAAAAAGTCCTGGAGATGGACAGTGGTGATAGCTGCACAATAAGGTGAATATATTCAATGTCATGACCTGTATGCTTTAAAATGGTAAATTCTATTTATGTGTATTTTACCACAATTTTTAAAAAAGATATAATTGATAAAATAAAGTGAAAAAAACTAAATGAAACAGGTGAACAAAACTGAGGTGAGAATTAGCTAACTGGAAGAAAAGGCACTAATTGTTGAGAACACAATACAAACAGATACAGAAATAGAAAATATAAAAGACCAATTACAAGGCCCAATGGGTAGAGTAAAAAGATCTAACATACTTCAAAACACAAGTTCCAGACATGAAATAAAGAAGATAAAATTTGAGGAGAAAATAGCCAACAGATCTCCAAAATTGACATCAATCTTTAGATTCCAAAGCCTACTGAATACCAAACATGATAAACAGAAGAAACCATCTTTCAGACATATCAAAATAAAAGTGCAGAACACCAAGGGTAAAAAAAAAAAAACAATGTCAAAACTAGCTCTCATGAAACAACAGAGACAGTCATCCCTCAGTTTTCCAAAGGGGAATGTATGGTTCCAAGACCCCAGAGGACACCCTCCAAAGTTCAAGTCCCTTCTACAAGACAGTGCAGTATTTGCATATAACCCAGGTATGTCCTCGGAGAAGGCACTGGCACCCCACTCCAGTACTCTTGCCTGGAAAATCCCATGGACGGAGGAGCCTGGTGGGCTGCAGTCCATGGGGTTGCTAAGAGTCAGAGACGACTGAGCGACTTCACTTTCACTTTTCACTTTCACGCACTGGAGAAGGAAATGGCAACCCACTCCAGTGTTATTGCCTGGAGAATGTGGGCTGCTGTCTATGGGGTCGCACAGAGTTGGACATGACTGAAGCGACTTCGCAGCAGCAGCAGGTATGTCCTCAGGTATACTCCAGATTACTCAAAACACCTAATACAATGGAAATGCTATATAAACAGTTGCCAACATGCAACAAATTCAAGTTCTGCTTTTTAAACTTCCCATAATTTTTCAAATATTTCAGTTCATGGGTGGTTAAATCCAACAAGGCAAAACCTGCAGATATGGAAGGCCAACTGTATCTTTAAAGCAATGGCAAATCACATGGATTACTGATTTTTCAAAAACAATAAAAGCTAGAAGAGAATGGAGCAAGATCTATAATAAAAATAATAATAATTGCTAGCATTGAATGCACACACAGGAAAGTCACCTTCGGGAATAAGACTTTCAAACAAATAAAAAGTTTTTCAGATAACAGACCCTGTAAAGGATGTTCAGGAGAGAGAAAATGATCTCAGATCCCAATAGGAAGTTCAAGACACAAATGAAAATGAGCAAAGACATTTGTATGTATGTATGTATGTATGTATGTGTATGTGTGTATTACACAGGGAAATCAAAGCAACAGTGCTTAAAACAAAAAGAATGTATAATTTGTTGGAATTCAGGGAGAACTAAAATAAAGGGAAACTACAAACTTCCAAACATGAAGAAAGAGGAAAATGGATTTTTAAAAAATACATTAACCAAAATTAAAAAGAAAAGCAAGGGAATGATTAACACAAAATTCGGATCGTGGTGATTGAGGAAGCATGTCAGAGAACACAAGTGGTGATAAGTACAGAGGGGCTTCAAAGAGGCAGTGTTCTACTGTTCAAGCCAATTATTTAAGCTGTACATGTATTATCCTATATGCTTCTGTAATAAAAGTAAATTTTAAAAATCAACACAAAAAAAAAAAAAACAAGGCTAGCAATCATTCCCTAAAAACCTAGAATATGCCCCAGAGTTTGGTATTCAAAACTGAAACAATAAAAAGACTCATTATCTTCTTTAAGAACTATTTGTGGAGTGCCTATAACTGAGCTGAGAGGTGGCATGAAGATTACTAACCTCTCTTCTTTCTCTTGTCTTCCTAACCCTAGACAGCAGCACTGTCTAATATAGTAGTCACAAGTAGCTGTTCACATTTAAACTCATTAAAATTAAATAAAATTTAAAAATCACTTCATCTGTAACACTAGACACACTTTAAGTGCTCAGTGGCCCATATGAGGGCCACTATATAAATAGTACAGATAGAGAACACTTCCATCATTGCAGTAAGTTCTATTAGACAATGCTGCTATATTTTTTATAACATTAGAAATACACTGATGACTGAGCAATGTTCAATTTTTCAGATGTTCTTACTTTTATAATTATTCAATTTCCTTTCAAAGTCATGTTATTTCTATGAAACTACAGCTCCTCAGCAGTTTAAAATAGTTTGCTCTTTGTTGAGAAAAATACAGAAAGTGTGAAGACCTTTTCACTATCTCTCATGTTTCACCAAAACCATCAGAACACAAGATTTTTGTTTTCAAGAGCCAAAATTAAATAGTCAAGCATAGTGCTACTAAATTGTAATACAAGCTATGTCAAAACGAATACAAAAATCCACAGGATGAACATATGACCTTTCTTGGGGGCACCAATTTTAGCTGGCAGCACTTTAAAACACTGTTTACATACATATAAAATAGCAATGCAAAATTCATAAGAATTTTTAAAATTAAATGCTACAGACATCATGAAATTTTCACTCTGGGCACTCTGGGCTACAGCTCCAAACTTCTGAGCATACCATTCATTTCTGCCATTAGAAGCACTTTAGAGGAAAATTGCAAGCATTATTAAATAAATGAATATACGTGATTTTTTTTCATTAACCAGAATCAAAGATACATAACAAAACTATAAAACAATAGCATCCTTAATATCTAAAGGAGCAAACATCCAATTTTCTTTAAAATTAAAATACAGAGGTCCTAAGCTATTTCAGCTTAACCTGAACATTTTGCTTTAGGCATTCTAACACAAATTAAGTATTTCTACAGCACTCCCAATTTTTTAAATTACCTAACCAAAAACACTCAACGGAAACAAATGCTAAGCCTTAATTTAACAAGCTAGGTTTGCAACTTAAGTTTTCTCCTAAACTCTAAGTGAACCAGGGGGTCAATAAGCTTCTCATCTAAACAACTGAATGCAATTTCAATAACCGCTTATGCTAATAATTGTTTTGTGTCCCCAGGAGGACTTCTGAGGCTCCACTTACATAACCAATTATGCAAAGCACTGAATTATTCTCTTTCTCTAGAAAGCATTTTGAATACTGATATGCATACAAGGTTTACTTGCTACATTAAATAAAGGCTTACCTGCTACATTAAATAAAGCTTTTCTAACTCTAGCTTCAACAATTCTACAGAAGAGGTGAAAAGGAAAGCCAGTTTCTACTACTTCACTATGTCAAAGGCGAGTGACTTATTTATCTTCTTGGCTAATCAACAGAGGAATGACTGACACCAGCACCCCCAGGCAGCCCCCACAGTTCACCAGTTTCCTCCTGGGACTCTGGTTGAGAAACATAGCTTTAAACAAATAATTTGGAGCAAGTTGTTTGAACTCAACTGAAAACAAATTTGAATTGCTCCTTGAAATATGCTGTAGGTATTCATGTAAAACTTGACAAATTCAAATTCAATGAGGTGAGAATCACAATACAGCCCCTATAGGGTAATCGAAGGGTAGAATGTAAGCCAAACCTTGAATATGCATAAATATGTTGAATGAGTACTCTTCCCTAATCTCCTGGTTTTGTTTAACCAAGATTTTAGATTTCACAGAGCCATAATCTTAAAAAAAAATAAAGGGGGGGTGGGGGGGGTGGGGCTGGTAACTTTTATTCTGCCAAAGACATTTAAAAAGAAAATAACTACCAATTATTATCTCCATTATTTCATTTAAAAAATTAATATGCTGATACCAAAAATGGTAAAAGATAATTTTAGAAAAACATGTTATCTTCTAAATTCAATAAATGTAGCTTTATGAGAAGTTCATTCATTCTCATTTCACTTCAGACAAGTGACAACTCTGTCGTGGACTGACACCACTCCACAGTCCAGCACTTGGGAACCACAGGTCTAAGCAGTTAACCTCCATTTGGAAAAAGAGAGCAACAGTAGGACATGCCCAAACCAAATATTAACCTATTCAATAATGAGGAAATCGAGGCGTTCTCCACTGGAGGGGTTTAGAGGCTCTCCCAAGATCACAGACCAAGAATTCTGACATCAGTTCAGTTCAGTTCAGTCGCTCAGTCGTGTCCGACTCTTTGCGACCCCATGGACTGCAGCATGCCAGGCCTCCCTGTCCATCACCAACTCCCGGAGTTTACGCAAATCTCATGCCATAGGTCTGTCTTATATTGACATAGGTCTGTCTTATTCCAGAGTCAGAGTTCCTAACCACTGTGCTAAATTTCCTCTAATATTCTTCCAGTGGTTTAAAAAAAAAAAAAAATCCATCCTAATCCAGTCACCTTTGTGACCAGTGACAACCGAGGAATTTCCAAGACAGCTGGCAGGAGTGAGAGGTGTACTCCCTGGCCATCGCTCAGACTGAAGCTAAATGGAACTCCTGACCTTTGCCTTATTAATACCAGGCTCACTGCAACGAAGCTAACCAGCCCAGACAAAGCACACACAAACCCCACTGCCTCCAACAACACTGACACAGGACTCGGGATGTTCCCAAGTGCCTGTGACAAGAGTGAAAAACATACGCCTAAAAAACAAAAGGCATATATTAATTCTCAAGAAGGAAATAAACACTTCCATAATAATTTAAAAATATTCAACTTGCCCTCAAAAAGTTACAACTCTAAGCCCCATTCTGCAAATAACTACCATTTTTTTACACACTGATATACAGGTTCCCTTAAATATTTAAACAGGAAACCACATGAAATTCTATAAATCTATATAGTTCTTAAATACTTTCAAAATTAAAATGTATAGTTTTTAATATATGTATCATTATATGGTAAGTGTCTTATCATTCTCTCTAAAATAATCCAAACGTTAGAGACAAAACTACTCACGTTAATCAAAAGTACTTATAAAAGGGAGTTGGAAGAAAAATATGCAATTAAATACCATTTTCTATGAAAGGCACTTTGTCTTTGAATAATCAGAAATTCTTGATATTGAAACCAAAATTGAAAGTCATACATATAAAGAGAATACAATGACAGAGAATTTTCCAAATCCTCACATATCACTTGCCAACAAATGTCCAAAAGAAACGACCTAAAGTAACCAAAGACTAACACTGAACCAAATGAGTCTGAAACAGTCCCTCCTCCCTGAGATAGAGTAATGATAGCACAGTATTCTTGGTAGTACAGCAAGAAAGTTGTTTCCCGATCAGATTTTCAATGATCAGATTCTTTCTACGCCATTTGAGTCTACAATGCGAGGGAGCAGTACACAGACTACCAAAATTTTTACTCACTGAATAAAACTATGTATTTAGTGTCTTTTCCTTCTGTTTTAAACAGATGCCATCTAAAATAAAGGGTTCTTTTTTTTTTTCTGTCTAGACTCTCCCTTGACTCTTTCATCTTCTTAAAGATTCAACGAATACATCTTATTTATATTATTCTCTACACCAATGTTTAATATATGCCTGGCACTGACCTCTCTCATGAACTCCACACCCATATTTTCAAAAAATTCTATTTTCAGTGTTTGTTAAGTATATAAAAAACTCACTATATTAAAAACTGATCCCATTATGCACCTCCTTGCCCATACTTTTAGTAATAATACCACCAGTGCCGTCACCTACAATTAAGTCACCTACAATTAAAATGAGTGAATCTTCAACCTCCACTTCCTCCAAATCTTTCCCAACAATCCCTCCTCCCGCCCACCTACCTAAATCATGATACCACCACTGCCTTTTCCTATTATTTATATTCTCTTGAAAACCGGCTTTCTACAACAAATCATTCTACATGCTACACTATTAAACCTTGGTAGTTTCTCATTACCTCCCCAATACTCCAAAATACAGCATTTAAACATGTTCTACAGTCTAGCCCCAATTTATGTTTCAAACCTCATCTCTTATTCCTCAAAATGAACCCTATATTCTGGGTAATCTGGTCCACTTACTTTCCTCTGAGTACATAATGAACTTTCCCACCTCCATACTTGTGCTCACATCATTCCCTTTATTTAAAAAGCCTTCTTCATCCACCTACTTCCAGCCTCTAAATTTTTGTCTTAGAAAAGTCTTACCCTCTGTAATGTTGAACTCAGGCTGCTGGTTTATTGGGATTAGCATGTTGTAGCAAAAACACACAAGTTTTGGCACGAGACAGACTTGTATTCAAACTAGGGCTCAGTTACCTGCTACTACAGAGTCCAGATAAGTCACTTAAGTATCAGTGACCTCATTATTAAGAAATACGCTCAGATATTGTTGTGAAGCTTAGAAAAGGTATGTAAAGCAACTAGCATAGAGCCTGCTATGCATGAAATGCTCAATAAATAATAGCTTCAGAGCTAACTTTAAAAGTATTACTACCACCTTCCATTTTACTTTAGATAAAAATGAACCCATTTTCCTTTCATACAACTCCAAATTTAGGTCAAACCACTCACATAGGAAGTATTTATTTTTATATGCTGTAAAGTATTATACAAATATCTGACATCTCCTAGATTTCAAATTCCTGAAGACCCAAGACTTAATGTTTGCATCCTCTAATGCCTAGCAGTGGTTTTCATGAAGCACAAAGCACTCACCTCCAGTTAGAAAAAAAAATTTAATATGCCTAAATATTTAATACGCTCTTCATGACTTCTGACACACCTTAGAAAATTACTGCCAAAACATGAAGCTTAGTTGTTACGGCTGTATCTTTTCTTGCTCCTACATGGTTGCCTAACAAAGTTTGATGCCTAACATGGCAATATCTGTTGAACTGACTTGAATAATATAATTTCCAATGCAAATGTTCAGTATCTGCTTAACAAATGTGAGCATAATTAAATTTACTTTGGGCATCTGATTTTTCCTTTTTCTATTCTTACAATTCTTGAAATCTTTCCCTTCAAAACACACGATCACACCTTCAGTACGAATTCATAACCGTATCTAACCTGACTCCTTTTCCAGATCCTCTCAATTTCAATATCCCAAGCACCTCAAATAGCTAAGAATCTACAGTTTCTATCTAAATCTAAAAGTTGGGCAACTAGTCTTCACTCCACAATCTTTTGCAGGGACTTTAAAAATCATCCACCCTTTACCTGTAGAAGATCAACAATGGTGAAATAAATTTTCTTGTGCATAAGACAGCTCCCTGAATCGTCACTTAAGTCTAATTTTCCCTAATTCATGAGATTACTCCCTTCCCGTGGTGGAAGGAGAATGAAATAAGTACTCCCAAAAAACTAGAGCATAAGTCCTAATACAAGCAAAAGATGAGAAGTACAGGAAAGTGTCACTGGTTTCACAAAGGTGGCATGCATATACTTCACAATGCAGAAGTAATGGTTATCTAATGGCAGTCAAAATCAACAGTAACTGTATTCCTTTATGATCATAAATTTAAAATCTCTAGTACATGTGGGAAATCCTATTTCCTACAAAGCTTTCAGGAGTAGTTTATTACCTAAAACCTGTTCGCTAAAAACAACTACCTACATCACTTTCTCCTCTACGAAAGACTCAATTTATCTGAAGTAAACACCTAATACTATAAAACAATAGCAAAAAACAAAACAAAACAACAACAAAAACACCTCTGGCCACCTGTGTGAACCTCTGCATTGCAAAAACAGCTGAAATAGTCTAAGGAATCTCCTTGGAGTTACAGGGCACAATTTTTCTTTAAAAGTTAAGAAAAATGGCAATTCCAAACATGAAGGTAAACAAGCTTTGAGAAAGGGAGGGTATAATAACTCTCCAGCCCTACGCAGTCAATTCTTACAACCGCAGACTGAACTCACCAAACCACTGTGACTTCAGATAGCCACAGAAATTAGGAGTGCAGATTAGAGAGTAGCATCATCTCCTAACGTCGGCGGAGAAAATAAGGGAACTTACCTGAACTCCTGATTTTCCTCAAGCAAGTTTGTTGTTTTAAGAAGTGACTTCAACAACAGCTTGAGTAAGCTTCCCAGTGAGTAAAGATCATGGGAGGCATGCTGGTGCCACACTGCCCTACGCCTCCAACAGCGGTCCCAAGCGCAGTCCAAACCGATCCTGAGCAACCCCTACACCAGTCTAGACGGAAAGCCTTGCAGAAGATCTCTGGCGTCTACACACGTATCGCCCCGCCCTGGGACCGAAGAGACGACACTCCTGGGACCCCAGCTAATTACCGAGCCGGACGACAGACCTAGAGGTCGCCAAAGTCAGGAACTACAGCCCACGATTGAGTCTGACGTCCAGATTCCCAGCCCCGGGTCGGACACAGAAAAACCAAATCCCAGAGACAGCGCGAGGATATAGGGGAGCAAAAATGAGGGGGCTGGATGGACCGAGGCCCAGCCCATTCTTAACTCTCCAAACAGCAACAACAGCTCCGGGAACCCACTCCCTGGCTCCGCCCCGCCCACCCCACGGCCCCCACAGCCCGCTCCTTCCAGTCCCCCGGGCTCGGCGAAAACCGCGGCGGTCGACAACCCCCTTTCTCGAACCCCGACAGCCCAGCCCGCAGCCTGGAGCCCAGAGCTGGTAGCGGGGGCCCGAGAGCGCCAACCCCGACGCGGCCCGCGGCCGTCGCAGTTCACTCCCCCGGCCACTCACCGGCTGCCCGGGAGGTGAGAGGGGCCAGGGCGCGGGTCGACCGGCGCTAAACCCCGGGCTCCCACACGGGTAGGCGCCCCTCCTCAGAGCCGACCAAGCCTCAGCGGCTGTGCCTACAAGGCCTCTCTACGGCCCGAACCCTAGAAAAGCACTTCCGGGGGAGCGGGGGAGGGAAGGGTTTTGGCACCGGAACTGCTCGCGGGCTGGAGCTGCCAGGGCCTCCCAAGCGGGGCGGGGCGGGGCCTCTGCCGCTGGCGCCCGCAAAGCCGCCCCCGGGCTCCTTGCTAACCCTTTCTGCCCCGCGGCTCCGCCTTTCCCCAAACTCCGGGTGAATCGTTTACAGCTCTTCGACGTGTTCTACTCAGGCCACCTAATTTTACAGAGGAGAAAACTGAGGCTCAGAAGATTTAGGTGCAAGGTCCAGCGCTTTCACCCGCCTTCCGACCCTCTCCAGTATTCTTAGCACTGCAGTTTGCCTCCTTTAAAAATAATAATAGTTAACATTTATTGACCGCCTATTGCGTGATAGACACTGTATTAAGCGTTTTGGCGCTTAGCTCAGTTAATCGTAATCAAATCCCTTGAGGTTGGTGCTATCCTTTATTTCTGGCAGAGGAGGAAACCGGTCAAAAGAGACCAAACCCGATACCGCAAACATTAGTTCTTGATTTTAACTCATGTTGTGTGTATAAATTTCACCCATCCCTAACACGAGTTTTAAGTTCTTTGAGGACAGGAATCAAATTATATTCCTTTATTCCATCACTTGAGGCCAAGAACTGGGAAACTGGAAGCTTACTGCCTGGGTCCTATTATTTTATACTTTTATTTTTTCATCCTGGGCAAGTTGCTTTACCTCTCTAGGCCTGTTTTCCTCCTTTGTGATATGTTTAATATAGTTGCTGTGTATGTGTGTTTGCATGTGCACACACGCACACATACATGTATAATCATCTCTGGATTGTTAGAGGAACTCAAAATGAAAGTGCTATGTGCTAAGTTGCTTCAGTTGTGTCCGACTCTCTGCAACGCTATGGACGGTAGCCCACCAGGCTCCTCTGTCCATGGCATTCTTCAGGGAAGAATACTGGAGTGGGTTGCCATGCCCTCTTCTAGGGGATCTTGCCAACCCAGGGATGGAACCGGTGTCTCCTGCACTGGCAGCCAGATTCTTTACCACTAGCACCACCTGGTCTGGGTAAAAATCAACCATTCTCATACCTTGTCACTAATAGGAACAATTTTTCCTCCAGTGGAATGACTCTAGAAGGAGGTAATTTGGATAACTACAGATTACTCATAGGTGATTGAAAAGGTTAGTGAAGGAAATAAGGAAATAAAAGAGTAGAGGGCTTCCCAAGAGGACCAGTGGTAAAGAATCCGCCTGCAATGCCAGAGACATGGGTTTAATCCCTGGATCAGGAAGATCCCCTGGAGAAGGAAATAGCAACCCACTTCACTATTCTTGCCTGGCAAATACCATGGGCAGAGGAGCCTGGCAGGCTGCAGTCCATAGGTCACGGAAGAGTTGGTGGTGGCTTAGGGACTAAACAACAGGTTTTTGCAATGGGAAAAATGAAGGTAGGTGAGCCAGACAATGTCCTGGGGCCAGCCTGGGTACTTGTGACACTGAGCTGAGACAGTTCGAGGACCCAGAGTCAGAGGACAGGCAGGAGAAGGAGGCGGAAAAGAGAAGGATTCCTCAGCCACAAAATCAGAAAGGCACCAAACATCTGAGGTAGTTTCTGTATTTGAGGCTAGATTCTGGGTCAGGGGCTGGCAGGGAGTGCTTAGCATGCATACTATCTGCCAAACAAATTTACAAGCATCTCTTAAAACTGTGGGGGAGGAAGAGGAAGATTTTTTTAATTTTCTACTAAGAAAGTCAGGGGAAATGAAAATAGTTCACAACTTGTTATTACGAATTGAAAGATGCAAACAGTGCCTTTGCTTTTGGCTTTTTTTTTTTTTTTAACAGCGCTGCCTTATTTTATTTCTGTGATCACAGAAATGTTTGTAAATACTTCTCTAATGGCCAAATTTATCAGCCTTTCGTGCCTTGGAGTGTGAAGAAGTGAAAAACAGAGCCTGGGCTGGCAGGACTCACTGCTTTCCACCGAGGGCTTAGAGGGATAGCGAGAGGAACCCTGAATCGCAGACATTGTCAGGCTCCCTGCAGGATGCAGTGGCACCACAGGTTTGTCATTGAATCTGGTCATCTAACTAGTAAATGGTGCAGCCTGGATTTGAATGTGAGTCTTTCTCCTCAGCTGCTTTTCACCACTATGCCAGAGGTTCTCAGTCTTGTGAATGCGTCAGAAATCTCCGAATGGTCATGTCAAAACACAGAGGGCTGGACCTCACCCCCAGAATTTCACTTAACCATGCTAGTGCTTCTCTGAAGTGTAGTCCCTGGACTCCTATCATCAACATCATCTTTGAACTTGTTACAAATGCAAATTATTAGGCCTCACTCCAGACCTTGTAACTGGTGTGGGGCCCAGCCGTCTGTGTTCTGACAGGCCTTCTCAGTGGTTCTGATATATTCTCAAGCTTTAGAACCTCTGTACTCTACTACCTTGTCTTCCACAAATCCCCACCCGCACCTTTTTTTTCTAATTATCCCCAACAGAAATAACTCTACTGAAGCAAAAGTTCTTCCCAGTAAATTAAGTGATTTATGTATTTATGTTTTGCTTTCAGTAGGAGAGGAGGCTAGAAAAAAAAATTAATAGGATTCTTTTTTGATTACTGTCAATTTGTACTGAAATTTAACCAGATACTACTGGGTTGGAGGTGGAACTAATCTCATTTGCAAACTACTCTGTGCAAGGGCTTAACCTGCATTTTCTAAATTGATCTTCACTACCCCACTATGAGGTTTTATGGCCTTAATTGTACAGAAGAGAAAAACTGAGGCTTAGATGAAGTAATTGACTTAAAGGCCACATTCTTATTAAGGGGGAGAAATCAGGGTTGTTCAAACAAAGATCCCTCTAATTCCAAAACTCATGATCTCTCTACTTCATGGCAGGAGCTTGTGGAACCAAATTCCACTGTGGGCTTCACCACCCCAACTATGCAACATTGAGTAAGCGATTTAATCTCTATTTCAATTTCTCCATCTCTAAATAATGTTATCATAAATCTGCCCCTCCCACACTGGAATGTTAGAACAAATGAGGAAATAAAAGCATAAGTGCTCTGAACTTTTTTGAAGAAAAGCAATAAAAAGACAAGTTATTATAGTGCTAATATGTTTAGCCAAGTGTTGCTATGTGAGCCTGAGCACTGACTCTTTCCTGGTTATCTCCCGATTCGTACATAAGAAGTTCAAAGATTGTAGCTGATGCCACAGAAAAAGCATTGACTTCATTTATCAGTATCTACTGGAGGTTAAAGAGGATAACAAAGGCGTATACGTATCTCTCTTAAAAATTACAAGAAATCTCAGGTTCATAGGCTCCAGGTTGTTGTCACATTGCTGGCCCATCCTCATCTTAGACATCTTTTCTCCAAACCCTTTTCTTTTCCACATTACAAGCATCCCTCCACCCTCCTGCCTCCACCCCCTAGGCAAAGACTTAAAATTCCTCCCACTTTATTATGTAGAAGGCTTTAGCTCTCAATCCTCCTCTCAGACCAGACTCTAGGCCTATCTTTGTTGACAGAGTTGCCAACTTGCACAATTCCAGGATGTACCATTCACAAAGAATACAACCTAAATGGTGCTCAAGGGGGTGCCAATTGCACAGGGCACAATAGGAATGGTCCCCCTGGAACTGTGCAAGGCTGTCGCCCTGTCTATGCATAGCTCCCACCCCAAAAACCCATTAAGGTGTTTTGTTAAACAAAAGAGCCATCTACTTGGGTGTCCACCAGTTTGCCAACTTTTGAAATAATGGGGTTCTTTGTGGTTTTTGTTTGTTTTAAGTAGGCATGATCAAATACTTAAATCACCAGGCTTAAGTCCTGGGTTCCACACTCTGCTATGCCATTTTTCACTCTGTTCTGTGACATTATTGCCTACCGCTCCACTAGACTTGTGAGTTTCATGAAGGCTTTGTCATATTTCATCTTCTTTACCTTTTATTCATGTCTTGGCACAAGTGCTTTAAAAACCGGTTTGAATAACAGCACAGCGTACTCATATCTATGTACTAGTATATTTGGCAGAGATTTGACAAATGGCCTCAACTGTGTTGTTTGACCCACAGAGTTCTGTACCAAGAAACAAATTGAGTCAAAAATCTTAAATTGAGTAATGTCATGTAAAATAACAATCCCAATTTCTGGCGTCTCTTAAAAATTTAGACACTATGGCAAACTGGGCATGCATCCCACAAAGTGTCAATGCCTTTAGCTCATGTGCAGCTCTTTATTCAGTAGTACAATGAGTTGGCTTCACTCACACATGAAATCTTCATGGCACACACTGAGGTTGGAGCCACTGGTGCGTGGAATCATATGGGAATCTTAGAGAAACAAAAATAGAATTCTGCCTTATATAATATGTATTTTGAGGTAATTTTAAATTGTTTTTCTGGGGTAGAAAATTGTGGGGTACCATGTTGTACCATTTCTAAACTAGCCAAGCAAGCGCAGGCATCAGATTATAAATACGATTACCACCAACATTTTACAGGCATTGTAGCTGATGTTATTTGTCAAGTGCCTTGGAAACAGAAATGACAAATAATAACAAATACTTGAATAAACTTCGTGATAAACTAACTTAATGGGTTGTGATTTTTTTTCCTGGATGAAGAAACAAAAGCACAGCTAGTTCAGGTAACATGCAAGTAATGGAGCCATGATTAGAACCCAGGCAGTCTGTCTCCAGAGACATGGTCTTAACCACTAAATTAACATTTATTGAGCCTTTCCCATGTGCTATGGCCATGACTGCCTCCCAACTGAAAGAGACTACTAGATTTATTGAAGAGTCCATGTATCTCTTCCAGGCCTTTTATAGGGTGCTATATTAAACCCACACAGATCCTTCTCATCTCTCTCCCCCTTTTATCCCAAGTCATACTGACACGTTTATAATCTTCAGTTTTGAAGTGTACAAACTGCAGATGTCCAAGATTTCCTTTAATTCCAATATAATTCTTACACAGTTTGTTTTTATTGCAAATTAGTCCTATGCATGTGGTGAAAAATAGGCATCTTTTAAAGACAATGGAAGCAATTTGAAGCGATATAATATTGACACTGGAAACCAGTATCTGTAGTCAAATTATGCTTGTGTAGAGAAATGGGAGATAGCAAGGTTGAATTTGAGCAAAAAAGTCACATTGACACAAATGCAATAAAAGCTTAAAAATAGAGGAATGGTCATCAACATTCTTCATCAACATTCAAATATGTCTTCAGCATTTTACATTTAATTTGTAATTAAAAATGGAGAAAAAATTTGGAACTTACATTTTCCTTTAAAAGGTGTAAAAAATTAAGCTATTGTCCAAAATGAGTTGTTTAGCAAGTTTCAGCAAGTTGCATACTACTTTCACACTTCTTTATGAAGATGGATGTAACCCATCTTACTCTGCCTCAGTTTCTCCATCTACAAAAATGCATGATAAGTGCGTCTTTATATTGTAGAGATGTGAGACATAGCTAATAAATGATTATAAAGCACAGCTCTTTGAAGTATAAAGCACTGCATAATTACTAAATACTATAATAATCATCCTCATAATCATAGTAATTTTCAGCCAACACATCAACCAGACCCAGATGCCTTTAGTCACCTCCCAATTAGACAAAAGTGTATATGCCAGCTATGAAATAAAAAACTTTAAACCACAAACTAGTTCCACTCCCTCCCTCTTTCCTATATGGAATCTGAAGTCAGAAGGCCAGAGACATAGCTCAGTTCCATCACTTGCTAGCTGTGTGACCTTGCTTGTACAACGTTGAGTTAAACCTCCCCAGCCTCTATTTCTTCAACTGTAAAATGACAATAATAATAATACCCACTTCACAGGGTTTGCTGTGAGAGTTCAACAAATTAATACATGGAGCAACTTCCCTGGAGTCCGGTGGTTAAGAATTTGCCTTGCAATGCAGCAGACACAGGTTCAATCCCTGGTCAGGGAACATGCCCCAGACAACTAAGTCCACGGGCCATAACTAGAAAGCCCAGTGCTCCCATGAGGATCCTGTGTGCCATGATTAGGACCCTGTGCTTAGTCGCTCAGTCTTGTCCAACTCTTTGAAACCCTTTGGATTGTAGTCCTCCAGACCAGTCTGTCCATGGGATTCTCCAGGCAAGAATACTGGAGTTGGTTGCCATGTCCTCTTCCAGGGGATCTTCCCAACCCAGGGACCAAACCCAAGTCTTCTGTGTCTCCTGCAGTGCAGGAGGATTCTTTACCTGCTGAGCCATCAGGAAAGCCAAATTATAAGACCTAGCAAATCCAAATAAAATTTTAAAATATTAAAAAAAAAAAACACACAGAGCTCTGTACCAGTGCCTGGCAGACTGAAAGAGCTCAATGGATGTTAGTGGTGATGCTTATTAGCAGTAACATAGGGGAAAAAAACTAATAGTGAGTAGCTGTCTAACCATGTTATTGGATGAAAGAGAAAGAAAAATCAATGCAATTTGAAGGATGATTTCAGCGGCCCTCTATATTACATTCACATGTATCAAATATAAGCACTTTAATATGAAATTTTGATAGAAAAAAAGGATGAGGTATTTTACTCTACTGGCATGTTAGTTTTTAATGACTGTGCATGAAATAAAATGACTATAGGTGATTAGGGGAGAAAATAGAATAAAATGGAAAAATAAAATGCTCCCCATTCCTCAGCCCACTTCTCAGGTGTAACCACTGTCAATGATTTGGCATGCTCCTTTCCAGACCTTTTTAAATGCATTTACATTTATATTAGCAGAATTACCCAAGAGGCAGATGAAGTATGTACTTAAGGCACCAGCAAACCAGAACCCCAGAAAAATTTTTCGTAAAGAATTTGCTATTTTTACAAATGCATAGATATAAAATAATTACACCTTGTTGGGACTTCCTCACACTTATTTAACTTTAAGATGGTTTTAATCTTAAAGTAAATAATAGGATATTATTTCATATGCATTATAATCTCTTCAGTGCTTAGGACTTTTCTTAAGATCTTAATCCAAGCTTGCTTTATAATTAAGACCATAAATATAATCATATTGTGGTACTTATATAGTGACAATATAAATAAGAAAGAACTTTCATCGTCTATGTCATTTTACTCGAAGAACTATCTCTGTATAAAGGTCCTATTAGAACAATTTGAGTTTCAAAAGCTTCCTTTCTTGGTAAAGCAAATTTCATTTTCCATCACATTTTCAAGCCAATGTAATGCAATCCTTTTTTAATCTCCACAGAGTGTATGATGGATTGAAATCCTGCCGACCTGGAGTTTTCTAAATGGTGACTGTGGAGAGATGCCAAGGAAACTGAATGATGCCAAATGCAGAATCCTCAAGTTGCTCTCTAAACCAACAGAAATTCATTTGGGAGCTGGATTTCACTGAGGCAGGAAGTATTTCACCTACAAAGATAGTGCATGTGTGGAGATTATATTTGGGATCAGGAAATAAAGAAGAAAAGTAAAGCTACATTGTATTTCACTAGACGGTCAGAGGAGAACATTGCCTGAAGAGAAGACGGATGACCTTCTGTGAGGGAAGAAAGAATGCTTCAGCAATGGTTTATAACTACATGTATTTAAAACGTTTCCCTTAGAGTAAATTAACTGTGGAATAAGCTTAATGCATTTTGAAGATACAAGTTCAGTTCAGTTCAGTCGATCAGTGGAGTCCGACTCTTTTCGACCCCATGAATCACAGCACGCCAGGCCTCCCTGTCCGTCACCAGCTCCCGGAGTTCACTCAGATTCACATCCATCGAATCAGTGATGCCATCCAGCCATCTCATCCTCTGTCGTCCCCTTTTCCTCCTGCCCCCAATCCCTCCCAGCATCAGGGTCTTTTCCAATGAGTCAACTCTTCGCATGATGTGGCCAAAGTACTGGAGTTTCAGCTTCAGCATCATTCCCTCCAAAGAAATCCCAGGGCTGATCTCCTTCAGAATGGACTGGCTGGATCTCTTTGCAGTCCAAAGGACTCTCAAGAGTCTTCTCCAGCACCACAGTTCAAAAGCATCAATTCTTCAGCACACAGCTTTCTTCACAGTCCAACTCTCACATCCGTACATGACCACTGGAAAAACCATAGCTTTGACTAGACGGACCGTTGTTGGCAAAGTAATGTCTCTGCTTTTGAATATGCTATCTAGATTGGTCATAACTTTCCTTCCAAGGAGTAAGCATCTTTTAATTTCATGGCTGCAATCACCATCTGCAGTGATTTTGGAGCCCAGAAAAAATAAAGTCTGACACTGTTTCCACTGTTTCCCCATCTATTTCCCATGAAGTGATGGGACCGGATGCCATGATCTTCGTTTTCTGAATGTTGAGCTTTAAGCCAACTTTTTCACTCTCCTCTTTCACTTTCATCAGGAGGCTTTTTAGTTCCTCTTCACTTTCTGCCATAAGGGTGGTGTCATCTGCATATCTGAGGTTATAAACATAGATGTAAAAAGATTCAGAGTTATTTCAAATTTTAAAATGTGTGTGTGTGTGTGTGTGTGTGTGTATGTATGTGTGTGAGTCACTCAGTCGTGTCTGACTCTTTGCGACCCCATGGACTGTAGCCTGCCAGACTCCTTTGTCCATGGGATTCTCCAGGCAAGACTACTGGAGTGGGTTGCCATTTCCTTCTCCAGTATATGTATATATTTGCATACATATTAATGTATATATGTATGCATATATTTGAAATAACCTTGGGTCTAACCTATTGCAAATATTTATTACACATTTATAGTGAACAAGACACAAGGATGTCAGGGAATACCAAGAACTCTAAGTCCCAGAATCTGTACTCTAAGAATCAAAATGCCAGTTGGGGAGATAAATTAGAGACACGATAATGCCAAGCATCCTGTGGTAAATGCTGAATAAATAATAGAGCCCTAATCTCTAAAACCTCTTCCATCATTAATGTTCTTGGGACCAAGTAAGAGGTGGAACTTGAATAGTATCTTAAAGGACTTGTAGAAATTATAGGGTAAGGAAGGAAATAAAAAGGATTTCAGCTTTCAGAAACACATGGAGGTAGGAAAATACAGAGCGCATCCAGAGACCTTGAGCAGATCCTTTTAACTGAAACAAAGATGCTGGATAAGGAGCTTGGGCCTGTAGTCTGAAGGGTCTGACTACTAAATTAAGACATTTGAATATTATCTTTGTAGGTAGTAAAGAATCAAAGCTGCAATTCCACTTCTAAGAATAGACCTACAGAAAATGAAAACAGGAATCCAACATGTTAAATGTACTCCCATGTTTATCAGAGTATTACTCACAATAGCCAAGACATGAAAACCCACCCAAATACCCATAGAAGTATGAATGGATTTTTTAAAAATGATGTCACACCTATTGGCTTCCCTGGTGGCTCAGACAGTAAAGAATCTGCCTGCAATGCAAGAGACCTGTGTTCAGTCCCTGGGTCAGGAAGATCCCCTGGTGAACTGGTGAAGGGAGATAGTAACCCACTCTGATATTCTTGCCTGGAGAATGCCATGGACAGAGGAGCCTGGTGGGCTACAGTTCACAGGGTCACAAAGAGTTGGACACAACTGAGCCACTAATACTTCACTTTTCATTTCACAAATGCCCACTGATGGATGAATATGTTAAAAAAAGATGAGGTACATATACATAATAGGATATTATTCAGCCAAGAGAAAGGAGTATATCCTTCTATTTGCAATAACACGGACAAACCTTGAGCACATTATGCTAAGCAAGATAAGTACGGTATCACTTATAAATGGAATCTTAAAAAGTTAAACCTGTAAAAAAAACAGACTGAAATCATGTGTACCAGGAGCCAGGGCAGCGGGGGTAGGGGGTTTGGGGGATGGATAAGAGTCGTGGTGTTTAAAGGTACAAATTTGCAATGAGTAGTAAATGAGCCGCTGAGATCTAACACACAGAATAATGAATACAGACAATAACATTGCAATATAATTAGGTAATGTGATAAACACCACTACATCAGCAATCATATTACAATATATAAATGGATCAAAGTAACATGCTGTACATCTTAAACTTACACACATCAAATATATTCAATTAAAAAAAAAAAGTCAAACCAGAACTTCCTGGCAGTCCAATGATTAAGAATCAGGCTTCCATTGAAGAGGCCAAGGATTCCATCCCTGTAGGGGAATGAAGATCCTCCATGCCTTGTGGCCAAGATGAAATTTGGAAAACACAGAAAAGCATAAAAATCAAAGTCACCTGGAAACTCACCATTCAGAAACACAGTATACTTTTCATGGATAAACCAACAGCAGTTTTTCTGGTATATATATTTGTGTGTGTATGTGTGTGTGTGTGTAAACTGAGAGTATGCTTAATTCATTAACATTATCCTGCAAATATTTTCTTATTAAAAACTGTAACTACACTATATTTCATCATATAAATATAATATATTATACTTACCCAATTTTTCATTTTCATCCAGGTACAAATAACTAAAGTTAATCCAAGGTTAATCTAAGCAGTATGTTGAATAGATTGGAAGAAGGATGAATTGTGAGCAGGAGTAACAGTCAGGAAGCTTTGGTTGAGGACTGCCTATTCAAAAAAGGCATGTTCACAAACTAGAATCGTTTATAACTATCATATTACAACATAACTCTTATTTCAAAGAACGATGCTGCTCCATGTGTATTATTTCAGGGTAAACTCCCAGATATATTTTCTCTTCTCACAGTTTCTTAGATTTGGAGTGCTCCAGAACTCAGTCCTTTCTCTTCTCCTCCATTTCCATCTCTTCCCTTGATGATCTCATCCAGTCCCAAAGATTTAAATACTGTCTACATGCTAATCACCTGTGGAAAGAAAGGGTATTCTATATACAGAAGTAGATACAAGTTTTATGAAAACGAATCCGAAACTCTAAGTAAAAAATAGCTCCTCCACTCCAATGCTATCCACTTGGAGAAATTACAAATACAAAATGCTGGTATTCTGCTCTGAGAGGGGTCCTTAGAAGTCAAGGGCCTTGAAACCGGTGGATGCAACAGCTTAATCAAGGGCCTGGAGACAGAAGCAGAAGCATATGATGAAGGAATCAGTAAGGGGGCATCACTTTTCAAAGTCAAGGCATGGGATGGTAGGAAAATTCCCCCATCAATTTAGGCAATTTGCTCTTTGACCTTTATTCATTTCAATGTTTGTTGAATAACAACCTGAAACCATTATTTGATTTGGAGTCCTAAAAATGATAACATAACTCATTGTGAAAGGCAGAAAGTTTCTGTGGGTTAATGACCAGAATAATGCTCCTGAGACAGAAAGCAAATTACTTGGTTCTTCATTTCCAATACCTTCTCCATGTCAAAGTTTCTCTCATTGTTCCTATTCCAAGCTCTACAACAAGTTTCTTCAATCTTGGCACTAATGATACTTACATATGTGTGTGCTCAGTCTTGTCCGACTCTCTATGACCCCATGGACTGTAGCCTGCCAGGCTTCTCTGCCCTTGGGATTTCCCACAAGAACACTAGAGTGGGTTACCATTTCCTCCTCCAGGGGATCTTCCAGACCCAGGGATTGAACCGTGTCTCTGGAGTCTCCTGCATTGCAGGAGAATTCTGCTTTTCACCAAATAACACACTCAGCTAAAATCTGCAAAGAATTTTTTTCTTTCCATATTGAAAAAGTCTGGCTACTTTCATGTGACTGTGGTTTGCCCCCCATTATTTGTGAATACAAACATGTGAAAATATTTATACATCTCTCCAATCTATAGAAAACCATTTTGGGGTCTTGAAAACAGTCTCTTTACAGATGGAGAGAATCTGAGAGAAATGCCCTCAGTGTACTGGCTAAAAACTGCAATGTCTGCCCAGCACTGTGCCTCCTCTCATAACAGGGGATGCTCTGCTGAATGAGCCCTTGTATGTCAAGATTCAAAACGTTCTTGTTTGCTCCGGTGGAACAAAGCTCTCACAGACAGTGGGATCTGCAGGGTAGCCACCAAGTGTGTTAAACCAATGTTCCCTCCACCACATTGCCGAGTAGTTTATCGTAATGGCAGTTCTCACCTTCATGTATAGAGGCCGGTGTTCGAGTTGCCGTCCTGCACAGAGCTCCCACTGACTTCAAAGGAAATGACATAGAACAGAAACCCATGGTGTAAGGAGAAACAAGCAGCATCTGATCAGAATCAGGCCATATTTTTTTTTTCATTCTCTCTGTATAAATGGCTAAATTTATATACAGAATATCTAAAGGCCACTTTTTACTTCAGCAGTTATGAATTGTCAGATGTACATACACTTATTGGAAAGCTTGACACTGAGCTGTTTTTCATGTAGGAGGAGAAGGGAGGGAGCTGTGTTATAGAGAAATCCATTCCAATCCTACAAGTTTTTTGGGGGGTGCTGTCTACAAGAACCCCAAGAGACCAAAGTGATTGGGGCTTGTTTAGTGACTTGTTTTACTTAAAGCTTGCCTTGAGGCAAACCCTAAAAAAAAAAAAAAAAAAAAAAAGAAGAAAAGAGGAGGAGAGGGAGAAGAAGAAGGAAGGAGAGGTAGAGAAAAAAGAAAATATAAATTTATATTTAGTAAATAGGGGAGGTCTCTTTCTAAGCTTAGAAAAAAGAGGAAGAGTAAAAAGATTAGTAAATTTAACTACAAAAAACGAAAAATTCTACATGTTAAAAATCAAAATAAGATTTAAATGGCAAATAAAATGCTGGGGAAAATATTGGTGACAACTGTGATGAGGAAAGGATTAATACTGTTAATATTAGAATTTTCTACAGATTACATAAAAATATAAGTAAGTTCCAAATGGAACTTGGAAATGTTTAACATATTTCTAAAAATGTGTAACAAAAATGTGTAACAAAAATGTGTAACATTTCTTAAAATGTAAAGTTTCTGAAAATCTTTAACAAAAATAAAGTGTAGGTGAATATCTGATCCCTGGAAGTTAAAAATAACTAACAAAAGATAAAAATATTAGGCCATATGAAAATTTTCAATTCTGTAAATGTGAAAAAAAGAAAATTTAAATCAATCAATTAACTGGGAAGATCTTGCAGTAAACAGGCTCTTATTCTGAATCTATAAAGAACTCAAGAAAGTTGCTTTTTAAAAAAACATTAAAATTCTCAGAGAAAAAAACAAAAGATGCATACAAGTCACAGAAATATAAATTAAGATGACTAATAAGTATCTGAAAAATGTTCACTGTTACTGCTGCTGCTGCTGCTAAGTTGCTTCAGTCATGTCCGACTCTGTGTGACCCCATAGACGGCAGCCCACCAGGCTCCCCCGTCCCTGGGATTCTCCAGGCAAGAACACTGGAGTGGGAGTAACCAATAAAAGTTATGAAATAAAAACATTCTTACCTCAGATTGGCAAATATAAAAAAATGGAACTCTATATCATAGCCTTTTCAAATATAAGCAATAAACAGAAAACGCAATTTTTTAAAAGTGCCTTTTAAAAATATCCATAAAGCGAATGAAATACCAAAGAATATACATAATAAAACACATGCAGAACCTCAATAAAGGAAATGAACTTCCCTTTCTTCCTGACCAGGAGAGCCATGTGAGGGCCAGGCCTACGCTAGAAGAGTGTTCTGGCAAGGTGGCAGCCTAAAGGTGTCAGGAAATTGGTTACACACAGTGACCAAGCCGATTAGTAGAATATTGAGGATGATGACAGTAATGTTTTTCACTGTGTGAGAAAATTTATACCTTCCGGTATAAATACGGAAGGAGGAAAGCTAGAATGAACTCTGTAGTATGGATGGAAATGGAACATGTCAGTATGAATTCATGGTTTTCAATACAGGTAGATACAGAAATTGGAGAAGGAAATGGCAACCCACTCCAGTGTTCTTGCCTGGAGAATCCCATGGACAGAGGAGCCTGGAAGGCCATGGTCCATAGGGTCGCAGAGAGTCAGAGACGACTAAAGCGACTAAGCACGCAAGCATACAGATACAGAAATAAACACAGATGTAAATGTATGTGTGAATATATGCATATTCCTAGCTCAGTCCAGTAAAAAACCCTAGAAAAGACACTCTTAATAACTGATCTAGTGCGTAGTTTCTATTTTTCAGCCGTGCTGCTTGTGGGATCTTAGTTGCCCAACCAGGGATTGAACCTGGGCCCTGGCGGTGAGACAACTGAGTCCTAACCACTGGATTTCCAGGGAATTCTAGGTCTTGGTTTCTAAATAACACCTTCTTCACCACCTAGACTTTAGTCTTTAGAGAGCTTGTCCATTTCCTAAGGCTTCATGATGAAACCAACATTAATATGTCAAAACTAAACCTTTCATCTCAGATGGCTCAGTAGAAAAGAATCCGCCTGCCGGTGATGGAGACCTAAGAGACACAGGTTCAATTCCTAGATCAGGAAGATCCCCTGGAGAAGGAAATGGCAACCCACTCCAGTATTCTTGCCTGGAAAATCCCATGGGTGGAGGAGCCTAGTGGGCTACAGTCCATGGGGTTGCAAAGAGTCAGACACGACTTAGTGACTGAGCATGCATTCAAACCTTTTGTCTAAGCCCCAGTTGAATATATTCAAGATGCTAATTTGACAGCTCTACTTTATTGCCTCATAAGCATTTCAAACTTAAAATAATCAAAATAGAATGTTTGACTTCCCTGTGTTCTCCCTAAACCATTCTTCCCCATTTTCCCTATTTCTATAAATATATATATATAAATATAAATATTCACTCAGTCACTAGACTCAAATAACCAGGAGTCATCCTAATCTCCTCCTTTTCCCCTATCCTTCATACTCACTAATCCATCAACAAGTCCAAATGGTTCTACCTCCAAAGTCTATCTTGAAGTCATTCACTTGTCCCCATCTTCCCTTGTGACTATCCTAGTGTAAGGCACTATTCTCCCTCTCCTGGATTACTGCAGTGGCTTTCTAACCGGTCCCTCAACTTCCTTGGTAATCTTCTTGCATTCCATTATCAACACAGCCAGTGTGAACTCTTAAAATGTAATTGGACCATGCCTCTCTCCTTCTTAAAACCTGTCTATTATTTTCCAACCTGTTGGAACAAATCCAAGTGCCTGGCTATGGCCAAAAAGACCCTGCATGATCTGGCCAACTCCCTAAGGCCTCCAACTCCATACCATGTACCTTATCCCACCAGTCAGAACTCTCCAGTCCAAGTGTCCTCTGCAGCCAGAGTTCCTGCAACACAATAAGCTTTTCTCCATTTCAGGAATTTTGCATTTGCTCTTCTTTCTGCTTACAATGTCCTTCTTTCAGTTTTCACATGCTTGGCTCCTTCTCATTCTTTAGTTCTTAGCTTCAATGTCAATTCCTCAAAGCAGAATTTCTTGGCCTATTCTTCCTCACTGCTGTCAACTGTTTATTTTCTTCCTAACACAAGCAGCAGTATTTTTGTTTATTTGTTTGGTTCTCTGTCTATTTCTCTCACTAGAGTATAAGTTATGTGAGGGGAGTAACTTGTCTTTCCTGTTTTCTTTTGTATTTGCATACCCTAGTACAGTATCCATATCCACTATCTACCATGCAGCTGATGAATTTTAAAAATATATGTAGTAATGTACTTAAGGTGTTAGGGATTTTAGGTGTTAGGGATTCAGAAGAACACAAAATTCCCTCAAATGGCTTATAATCTAAAAGAGTGATCAATAGGAAGGTAAATAAGAGACTACAATTCTGCATGATTAGTACTAAAACAAGGAAATTACAATGGAGGGAAGCCCCTAATCTGGGCTCAAGGAAGATCACAAAAGGCTTATTGGAAGATGTGACATGGTAGGAAATCCTGCAGTATAGACAAGGTTGGTTATGGAAGTAGAGTGGGAGATATAGTGTAGTGGGAGATATGAGAGATATAGTAGAGCAGAGGCAAGGAACAGCATGTGCCTGAAAATGAAGTAGATTATGACGCATTCAGGGAACTAAATGCCTTAGGGTCTTAGGGTGGAGAGTAGAGATGAGGGTGAGGAGGATGAATGGTGAGAGATGAAAACTGCAGAAATACGCTGATATAATGGTTTGTACTTCACCTTAAGGGAATGAGATGGTCACTGGAAGATTTTCTGCAGGGAGTAACATGAGCGGTTTTGTGTTGCACAGAGGTCATTCTGACTGCAGTATATGGCAGGGATTGAAAACCAAGAGTCAGGAGGTTACGGAAACAATCTAGGTGGAAGTTGGCAGGATGATAGTGACCTACTGGAAGAAGCACTAGATGGAATCAAGATTGCCGGGAGAAATATCAATAACCTCAGATATGCAGATGACACCACCCTTATGGCAGAAAGTGAGGAAGAACTAAAGAGCCTCTTGATGAAAGTGAGAGGAGAGTGAAAAGTTGGCTTAAAGTTCACCATTCAGAAAACTAAGATCATGGCATCTGGTCCCATCATTTCATGGGAAATAGATGGGGAAACAGTGGGAACAGTGTCAGACTTTATTTTTCTGGGCTCCAAAATCACTGCAGATGGGGACTGCAGCCATGAAATTAAAAGACGCTTACTCCATGGAAGGAAAGTTATGACCAACCTAGATAGCATATTCAAAAGCAGAGACATTACTTTGCCAACAAAGGTCCGTCTAGTCAAGGCTATGGTTTTTCCAGTGGTCCAGTATGGATGTGAGAGTTGGACTGTGAAGAAAGCTGAGCGCCAAAGAATTGATGCTTTTGAACTGTGGTGTTGGAGAAGACTCTTGAGAGTCCCTTGGACTGCAAGGAGATCCAACCAGTCCATTCTAAAGGAGCTCAGTCCTGGGTGTTCCTTGGAAGGACTGATGCTAAAGCTGAAACTCCAATACTTTGGCCACCTCATGCGAAGAGTTGACCCATTGGAAAAGACTCTGATGCTGGGAGGGATTGGGGGCAAGAGGAGAAGGGGACGACAGAGGATGAGATGGCTGGATGGCACCACTGATTCGATGGACGTGAATCTGAGTGAACTCCGGGAGTTGGTGATGGACAGGGAGGCCTGGCATGCTGCAATTCATGGGGTCGCAAAGAGTCAGACACGACTGAGTGACTGAACTGAACTGAACTGAAGGACCTTTAGTTCCTTCTCAAGGGCTATAGATAATATTCTGAGCCACATCTTGTAAGCTGTCTTACAGATATTGAAACCCCCACCAGGTGTAGAAGTTAACTACATGATGACCAGGCTTTAGCCATGGCATGCTGCTGCTGCTGCTGCTAAGTCACTTCAGTCATGTCCGACTCTGTGCGACCCCATAGACGGCAGCCCACCAGGCTCCCATGTCCCTGGGATTCTCCAGGCAAGAACAATGGAGTGGGTTGCCATTTCCTTCTCCAGTGCATGAAAGTGAAAAGTGAAAGTGAAGTCACTCAGTCGTGTCTGACTCAGCGACCCCATGGACTGCAGCCTACCAGGCTCCTCCGTCCATGGGGTTTTCCAGGCAAGAGTACTGGAGTGGGGTTAGCCATGGCATAAGCTTCCACAATTCCAAGGATTGGCCTCAAAGAAATGGGAACAAACTGACTTTGGAACTGAAGATTAACTGTACCTAAAACAATCAAGGTGATGCTGGTCAGATTACTGACGACCAATTTCAAGATGACTGTCAGAGCCAACTGTGCTGTTTCTGCATGTAGCCCCCTCCCTCAGCCTATATAAGCTCTTGTCCATTGATTCTCAGGTGTGGGGGCTGGGGAGTCAGCTTTTGGGTAGCAAAGGCCACCAAACTGGACTCTTGAAGTTAGAATTTGGTCCCAGCCCAGGTTCAATTCCTAGTCAGACAACTGAGATCCCACAAGCCAAGTAGTGGGCCAAATAAATAAATAAAATTTGTTTTCTATTGCATATCATACATAAAAAAATAAACTTAAGAGGAATTAAAATTTTAAATATGGAACGTAAACATGACTTTTAAAAGAAAACATAAAATGATATATTTATGACCTTGGGAAAGAATTTCTTAATTAAGATATAAAAATGGGAATAATAAAAATGGTGAATAGCTTTTCAAATTTAAGAAGAAAAACTTTTAATCAACAAAAGCCATCATAAGTAAGTGGTAAGATAATCCACAAACTTCTCTTTGCAGTGGGAAAATATAAGTTTCAAAGCATATTATTATACTGTTAAACCTAGGTAAGAGGTAGGGGTCCTCCTTGCATTGCTGGTTCTAACCTTTACTCCTTCCTTCCTCCCTAAAACACTCAGTTTTGATTAATGTGGCATCTGATCTACCACTGTCTTTACTCTTTACTTATCCTTTCATCTTGAGATACTTATCTTTCCTTGAAGATTGTAGCTGGTGGTTCACCATCACTTTAGTACTATTCTTGCTGTAATTTCTGGAGATTTCAATATCCACTTACTGATGTGACCTTTCAAATAGATTAGCTTCTAAGTTTTGGGCTTACAAGTTTTGGGCTTCCTCTTTTCTAGTAAGGTTGTTTTCCATCTTAGCCCCTCACTAACATGGTCATAATATCTAGAATTGCACTGTCTTATATGGTAGCTACTAGCTTCGTGCTGCTTTTAATTTTAAATTTATTAAACTTAAATAAAATTTAAATTTCATTTCCTTAGTCAGCTCATTTCCAATGACCAACAGCCACAAATGGAATATTAGACAGTGGATATGGAACATGCCCATCATCACAGGAAGTTCCATTAAACAGTGCTGCTCTAGATCTTGTCATTACCCATGCTGTAACTCCTCTGCTGCTGCTGCTGCTGCTGCTGCTGCTAAGTCGCTTCAGTCGTGTCCAACTTTGTGCGACTCCATAAACGGCAGCCCACCATGCTCCGTCATCCCTGGGATTCTCCAGGCAAGAACACTGGAGTGGGTTGCCATTTCCTTCTCCAATGCATGAAAGTGAAAAGTGAAAGTGAAGTCACTCAGTCGTGTCCGACTCTTTGCGACCCCATGGACTGCAGCCCATCAGGCTCCTCCGTCCATGGGATTTTCTAGGCAAGAGTACTGGAGTGGGGTGCCATTGCCTTCTCCTGCAACTCCCCTATAATGTCAGTATTAAGCATAACATTCTGACCAAGTCTTCCTACTTTTTAAGCTTATTCCTGACTCCAAAATTTTGTCAAATATACCTACACTTGTAATTCATGATTCTTCTGTCATTTTATTGTCTCTAATCTACTTCCATTATTATCTGACTTACATCATCAACCATTGTGATGAAATTTCCCCTGCATACACATGTCTCTCTTGCTTTTTTTTTTCACCTTGACAAATTCTGATTAAATCTAAATTTCCACCTGTTTATCCCCTGAGTGAGTGAGTGAAGTCACTCAGTCGTGTCCGACTCTTCCAGGCTCCTCCACCCATGGGATTCTCCAGGCAAGAATACTGGAGTGGGGTGCCATTTCCTTCTCCAGGGGATCTTCCCGACCCAGGGATCAAACCCAGGTCTCCCGCATTGCAGGCAGATGCTTTACCATCTAAACTGAAGGGTTTATCACCTGGACACATCCAATTCTCCTTTAACTCTGCACCCACACCTGTGCAGTTGATTGTGATGGGATAGAAAAGACACACAATCATCACTAACCTCAAATTGGCCTTTAACGCCACTATCAATGAATATTATTTCCTAGTGCAGTCAATCTCCCATTCCACTAGATGACTCCTACATTTTCCTAATTTTCAAACCTTTCATAACTTCTTATTATCCTCACTCTCATCCGATGATATGTGTCTTACTTAGCTGAAAAATAGAAGCAATCAAAAGAGAACTTTCCTATGTTCCCATCATCATATCTCCTCATTGGCCTGCACTTGTGCCCGTACGCTTTGCCTTCTCACCTATTACTCTCACTGGACTGTCTATACTTCTAAAGAAGACCAGTGCTCTAGAGCCCATCCCCTTTAGCCAGAGCCTCAGTACAGTAATCCTCTGCTTTCTTTCTGGCATTGTTAGTTTTTCCCTCTCTACTGGATCTTTCCTTTTTTAAGAAATTACCTATTTGGCTATGCCAGTTGAAGCACTCAGGATCTTGGATCTTTCCTGCAGCACACATTTGTGGTGTGTGGCATCTTTAGTTGCAGCATGTGAACTCTTAGCGGAAGCATGTTGGATCTAGTTCCCTGACCAGGTATAGAATCTGGGCCCCCTGCATTGACAATGTGGGGTCTTAGCCACTGGACTACAAGGGAAGTCCCTCCTTTTACTTTTTTGACTGTGCCACACAACTTGTGGGATTGAACCTATACCCCAGCGGTGGAAGTGCAGTCCTAACCCCTGGGCCTCCTGGATCCTTCCTATCATTATGAAACCATGGTTTTATTTCTCCCATCTTAAAACAATTTTTAAGAAACTACCATTGACCTCACTTTTCCCTTCAGTTATTCCTCTGTTTCCTTCCTTCTCCTTTTAGCAAAAGTCCTTGAGATGGCTATAGGCAGTAGTCTGCTTGTAGCCATTATCTCTTATCTCTAACCTCTCTCCTCTCACTCTCTTGAATCCACATCGGTCAGGTTTTTGCCCCACCATGTCATTAATTCTCTTGTCAAGATGATCGAAGATTGCCACACGGCTAAATCTAATCGTCAATATCAGTCCTCACCTTGCTTACCCACTAGCAACACGAGACATAGTTAATCCCTCCTAACTTCTTGAGACAATTTCTTTACTTGACTTCCAATCTGGTTTTCTCTCTCCCGCACTGTTTGCTCCTTCTCAGTCTCCTTTGTTGGTTTTTCCTTATTTTTCCAACCTCTGAACACTGAAAAACCTCAGTCTTTGGATTTCTTCTCTTCAATGTACTCATTTTGCGGTAGATTGAATTATGGTTTACAACTATTTGCTTTCTATGAGAACTGTACATCTCTACCCTTTGAATTTGTCTTGAAATGCCTCTTCTGTGCACAATATACATCTTTGCCCCATGCAGGGCTGGGCCATGCGACTTTCTTTGGGTAACGGAATGGAATGGAATCAAGTGATAGATGCCACATGCAAAGAGAAGCTTCAAATTGAATTTCATTGTTTAGCCCCCTCTCATGGCCCGAAGGCAATGGCACCCCACTCCAGTACTCTTGCCTGGAAAATCCATGGACGGAGGAGCCTGGTGGGCTGCAGTCCATAGGGTCGCAAAGAGTCAGACACGACTGAGCGACTTCACTTTCACTTTTCACTTTCATGCATCGGAGAAGGAAATGGCAACCCACTCCAGTGTTCTTGACTGGAGAATCCCAGGGACGGGGGAGCCTGGTGGGCTGCCGTCTGTGGGGTCGCACAGAGTCAGACACGACTGACGCAACTTAGCAGCAGCAGCAGCATGGCGTGTCCTGAACAGTGACTGCTTATTCAGTTTAGGCCCAAAATTAGAATAGACTTGAAAAAAACACATAGCTGGCCCACAGCCTCGAGCAGAAAAGTAATCAACCTGTTACCCATATGTCACAAGAGCAAGAAATAAATGTTTGTTGCTGTAATCCACTAGATTTTGGAGTTTTTTATTACATCAAAAATGGTGACTAATAAAACTCCCTTTAAATTCTACTGAATGCCAAGCTCACACATCCAGTTGCCAGAATATCTAAAAGGCAACTCAAATTCAATAGTCCAAAAATGAGCTCCTGACCTTCTCTACCAAATCTGGTCTTGAAGTTTTATCACTTTCAACTTATGGAAACTCTAACCATCAGGACAAAAAAAAACCAAAACCTAAAGTCACTCCTAATTTCTCACTTTTGCTTATATTCCATGCCTAATTTATCAACAAATCACTTTAGTTATACTTGAAATAAATTCAGATTCTGCAAACTTTACTAGTACCACCTTAGCCCAAGCCATTATCATTTTTGCCAATTTATTGTTATAATTATACTAATCCCCACCAAAGGCTTGGTTATTTTTGCCTTCTCCATCCAAAGTTTCAGTTACTAAGCATATTAAAGTTCTTCTAGCATAAGAAACGGAGGAGGCAACGGCAACCCACTCCAGTACTCTTGCCTGGAAAATCCCATGGACGGAGGAGCCTGGTAGCCTGCAGTCCATGGGGTCGCTAAGAGTCGGACACAAATGAGCGACTTCACTTTCCCTTTTCACTTTCATGCATTGGAGAAGGAAATGGCAACCCACTCCAGTGTTCTTGCCTGGAGAATCCCAGGGATGGCGGAGCCTGGTGGGCTGCCGTCTATGGGGTCGCACAGAGTCGGACACGACTGAAGCGACTTAGCAGCAGCAGCATAAGAAAACAAAAATTAATCAATACCTAACAAACGCTATTCAACCTCAACTAGGTCATAGTTACTCATTCATTATCTACCAATTTTCTCTAATCACTCTTTTACCACCTCAGTATCACCTTAGCACAAGCCACCGTTATCTCTCACCATTATGTTTCACCTGGATTATTTTGAAAGTCACTCAGTTTACTCCTGCCCTTGTCCCCAGAATGGGCCTTTTAAAATAGTAAGTCAGATTGCATTTCTCTTTTGCTCACATCTTTCCTTTTCTCAAATGGCTTCCCACTTCACCAAGAATAAAAAAGTCAAGTCCTTATAATAGTCTACAAACATCCTTTACATTCTGCACATATACCTTCTCCATCTTACTGTTCAAATCTCATGTCTAGAAGATCAGTATGGGGTTCCTTTAAAAACTAAAAATAGGACTACTGTATGACCCAGCAATCCCACTGCTGGGCATATTCCCAGAGAAAATCATAATTCAAAAAGACACATGTACCCCAATGTTCATTGCAGCACTATTTACAACAGCCAGAACGTGGAAGCAACCTAAATGTCCGTTGACGGAGGAATGGATAAAGAAGAATTAGTGCATATATACAATGGAATATTAGCCATTAAAAAGATCAAAATAGTTTACAGCCATACCACCCTGAACGTGTTGAATCTCATCTAATCTCAGAAGCTAAGCAGAGTCAGGCCTGGGTAATACTTGGATGGCAAAAAAAAGATCAAAATACTGCCAATTTGCAGTAACATGGATAAATCCAGAGACTGCCATACTGAGTGAAGTAAGTCAGACACAGAAAGAGAAATATCATATAATATTGCTTATAAGTGGAATTTCTATTTAAAAAAGGTAAGATGAACTTATTTACAAAACAGAAGTAGAGTCAGAGATGTAGAAAATAAACTTATGGTTTCCAGGAGACAAGGGAGGAGGGATAAATTGGCAGTTTGGGATTGACATATCCACATTACTATATACATAAAATAGATAACTAATAAGAACCTATCCTCCCAGTACTCTGTAATGGTCTATATGGGAAAAGAATCTTTAAAAAAAAAGAGTGGGTACTTCCCTGGTTGCCCAGTGGCTAAGACTTCATTTTCCCAATGCAAGATGCTGAGGTTTGATCCCTGGTCAGGAAACTAGATTCCCACATGCAGCAACTAAAGATCCAGCATTCTTTAACTAAGACCTGGTGCAGCCAAATAAATCAATATTTTTTAAAAAACAGGGGATATATGTATATGTATAACTGATTCCCTTGGCCATACACCTGAAACTAACACAATATTATAAGTCAATTATACTCCAATAGAAATTTTTTTAAACTGTGTTCTTACCAAAAACATTCCCTCTAAAAACAAAAATCCAAGTCTCATGTCTTACGACTCAGTTTCCTCATTCAGCTTTAGTCACACTGGACCCTTTGCTGTTCTCTGAACATACCGCTTATGTTCCACCTGCAGGGACTTTGCATTTATTATTCTAAGATGCTCTTCCCCCAAACTTCTCTGTGGCTTGTTTCCTGACCTCCTTCAGAGTTATACTCAACAGTTGCCTTCCTGGGACTTTCCTGGTGGTCCAGTGGTTAGGAAGGGGATGCAGGTTAAACTCCTGGTCAGGGAACCAAGATCCCACATGCCTTGGGGCAGCTAAGCCTGGGTGTTGCAACTACTGACCCTGTGAGCAGCAAACGAAGAGCACGGCCTGG
Organism: Bos mutus; assembly: GCF_027580195.1. Lineage (NCBI taxonomy): Eukaryota > Metazoa > Chordata > Mammalia > Artiodactyla > Bovidae > Bos > Bos mutus. Next base: position 28,353,308 of record NC_091621.1, on the reverse strand, counting down.
GGCAACTCAGATCCAACCTGACACAGCCAAATTTTTTAAAAAAGTTATCTCCCTTGATCACTTGATTTTATTTATTGGCTGCACCATGCAGCTTGCAGAATCTTAGTTTCTCTGAAGTGGAAATGCTAAGTCCCACAACCATCAGGGAATCCCCTTGACCAGTTTTAAGTTTCAGCCTTCCCTCAGAATTCCCTAACCCCCTTCCCTGCTTTATTTCTCACTATTGCACTGATCATGGAGTACATAAATTTTAATACATCTTCAGTTTTGTTTATTTATTATGCTTATTGTTTTTCTCCTTATATAGGAATGCCAACTTCATGATCTAAGAGGAGTTTTTTGATCTGTATTGTTCACTGTTGTATCCTTTGAGCATAGTGAGTGCTCAAAAAATATTTGTTGAGAGAATCAGTATAACTAACAAACCATAATATACAGAATATGTAAAGTGCTACTACATCTCAAAAGAAATACAAAAAATACCTGAAAAACTAGCCAAGGATATGACTAATGACTTCACAGAAGAAACACATAACCGATAAACCTAACAAAGGATTTTACCTCACTAGTAATCAGTGAATTAAGCAGAATGAACGCTTTCTTTTTCTTTTTGTGGCTGTACCTTGCAGCATGTGGAATCTTAGCTCCCAGACCAGGGATTGAACCTGTGCCCTCTGCATCCCTGCATTGGAAGTGCAGAGTCTTAACCACTGACCCACCAAGGAAGTCCCAGAGCTCTCTTTTCATAGTCATCAGATTTGCAAAAATTTTGAAGTCTACCAACCCTTTGCAAGGAGTAGAGCAACAGTACATCTCACACACTGCAGGAACAACTTTGGATATTTGAAATAATCTAGTAAATACTAAATACAGACTTGCCCTTCACCCCACAATCCCAGTCCTGGATCTAAACCCAAGAAATAAGTGCTAACATATATTTTTACAAGAGACATGAAAGGGAATGTTCATGTCAGCATTATTAATAATAGCCCCAAACTAGAAACTCAATTGTCCGTTTATTGTAGAATAAATATATACATTTGGTGCCTTCATACAATGGAATGTTTTACAACAATGAAAATGAGTGAACTATAGCCAGACAACAATATGAAAACTATGTGAAATAACCAAACAAAAAGTCAAAGTGTAAGGGATCTTGGATGGTATAGTTCCCTGTGATACAGCACAGAGTAGGGAAAGGGTGGGAGATGGTTCTGAAAGCAAGCAGGAAATTAACAGGCACCCGTACAAAGTTGGGTTTGAGTGCAGCTCTTCTTGGTGAGACAGAAGGGCATGTAGTTCAGCCCATTTCCAGGCAATCCAGAATGAGTTCCTGGAATCATTTTTGGTTTATCCAGTTTGTCATTCTAGCGTACCTCTCCCTGTTCACTCTTAACCCCCTCTATTCACCACCTCCCCATCAGTCACTCCTTCATTTATCAGATAGTACATTAGGTATTAGCTATAGAAAATGGAAGGAAGTATAAGATGTAAACTCTGTCCCCCCAGGAGTTTAGAATCTAGGGTTTATTTTTTTTCAAATAATTAATTAATTAGGCTGCATCAGGTCTTAGGTGTGGCATGAAGGATCTTTAGTCGTAGTGTATGAACTCTTGATTGCAACATACAGAAACTAGTTCTTTGACCAGGGATCAAACTCAGGCCTCCTGCATTAGGAGCATGGAGTCTTAGCTACTGGATGACCAGGCAAGATCCTACTTGTTTTTTTTTTTTCCTGGCCACACCTCGTGTCTTGCGGGATCTTAGTTCCCTGACCCACACCCTTGGCAGTGAAAATGAGGACTCCTAAACAATGGATCATCAGGGAATACCAAAGAATCTAGTTTTCAAGATAATTCTTATTGATGCTGAAGTGTGACATTCATTTGCTCATTTAAAAAAATGTTATCATAAGGTAATCTACTAAGTATCTTGGGAACTTAGGCTGGAAAGAGATTGCTTCTGACTGAGTGAGACAGGGAGGTTTCCAGGAGAAAGTTGAATTTCAAATATATTTTAGAAAATGGCTAAGGTTCCTGAGAGCACACATGGGGAAAAGCTCATGAATAATACTAATTCATGATGATAGAGATGGAGTAGGAAATGGCAGCCCTCTCCAGTATTATCTGGGAAATCTCATGGACAGAGGAGCCTGGCTACAGTCCATGGGGTCACAAAGAGTTGGACACAACTGAATGATTGAGCACATAATGGCAGAGAACACAAGCGAGGTTCAGAAGAGGGTATCAAGCAAAGGTGGGTTGAAAGACAGGACAGAGGAGTAGGTGCAAAAGAGCAGGAAGAGAAGGGTAAAAAGGAAGGTTGAAATTGTGAATGGAAGAATGTGAAAGGGGTGCTAAGGAGTTTTAACTTCAATGAATAGGTTCTGATACAGAAATAACTTGGTCAAAATGCTATGGAAAAAGAAACTGGCAATAGTAATGCAGATTAGCTTGGAAAAGTGTGTCTGGAAGCAAATATGTTTATTACAAAAAAGAGATTGTGTTAACTACTTCATGGGAGTTCCCTGGTGATCCAGTAGTTAGGACTCAGAGCTTTCTCTGGTGAGGGTGCCCGTTCCATCCCTAGTCAGGGAACTAAGATCTTGCAAGTTGCACAGCACAGCCAAAAAAACAAAAACAAAAACCCCATACTTCCTATGCATCATTTCATTTAATCCTTACAATAACTCTGTGAGACCATCTTATGATCTTAATTTTTTTAGGATAGAAAACTGAAGTTCAGAGGCAATATACCATTCATTCATTCAGCAGAGAGATGATAGAGTCATTCAGTAGGCAGATGGTATGTCATTCCTCAGATTCAGGTCTCTTTTACTCCAAATACTGTACTTTAACTCTCTCCTACATGGTCTCTATTATAATACTGCCAATTAGATCCTATCCATCTCCAAGGAAGAGATAGTGTATATCTGATCTAGGGTGGTACCAGAAAGGAGTATTACTTCAGAAAGGTCAAAAGCAAATACTGAAAAAAGTGATTTTCCAACCAGAGGAAAGTACTGACGCATGGATATGGTAGACAACTCTAAGGTGGCCTCCCAATGATCTCTGCTTCCAGGTATTCATGTCCTGTGTAATATCCTCCTGTTGAGAATGGGCTGGATTTAGTGACTCATTTCTTTTTCTTTTTTTCCTTTAATAGATAACCTTTATTGTTTGCATATCATATAGCCTAGATCAACCCTCATTACATTAAAAAATGTAGAAAACACTGATGAGAAATGCTGGGCTGGATGAAGCACAAGCTGTAATCAAGATTTCCGGGAGAAATATCAATAACCTTAGATATGCAGATGACACCACCCTTATGGCAGAAAGTGAGGAAGAACTAAAGAGCCTCTTGATGAACGTGAAAGAGGAGAGTGAAAAAGTTGGCTTAAAGCTCAACATTCAGAAAACTAAGATCATGGCATCCTGTCCCATCACTTCATGGCAAATAGATGGGGAAACAGTGGCTGACTTTATTTTTTGGGGGGTCCAAAATCACTGCAGATGGTGATTACAGCCATGAAATTAAGATGATTACTCCTTGGAAGGAAAGCTATGATCAACCTAGACAGCATATTAAAAAGCAGAGACATTACTTTGTCAACAAAGGTCCATCTAGTCAAGGCTATGGTTTTTCCAGTGGTCATGTATGGATGTGAGAGTTGGACTGTGAAGAAAGCTGAACGCTGAAGAATTGATGCTTTTGAACTGTGGTGTTGGAGAGGACTCTTGAGAGTCCCTTGGACTGCAAAGAGATCCAACCAGTCTATCCCAAAAGAGATCAGTCCTGGGTGTTCATTGGAAGGATTGATGCTAAAGCTGAAACTCCAATACTTTGGCCACCTGATGTGAAAAGCTGATTCATTGGAAAAGACCCTGATGCTGGGAGGGATTGGGGGCAGGAGGAGAGGTGGATGACAGAGGATGAGATGGCTGGATGGCATCACCCACTCAATGGCCATGAGTCTGGGTAAACTCCAGGAGTTGGTGATGGACAGGGAAGCCTGGTGTGCTGCGGTTCATGGGGTCACAAAGAGTCAGACATGACTGAGCAATTGAAGTGAAGTGAAGTCACTCAGTCATGTCCGACTCTTTATGACCCCATGTACTGTAGCCTACCAGGCTCTTCCATCCATGGAATTTTCCAGGCAAGAATACTGGAGTGGGTTGCCATTTCCTTCTCCAGAGGATCTCCCCAACCCAGGGATTGAACCCGAGTCTCCTGCATTGCAGGCAGAAGCTTTACCATCTGAGCTACCAGGGAACTGAACATTAAAAAATAGTTGAAAAAAATTTGTCCAAATAGAGCTGCACTTCTGTCATTTTTTGCCTTGAGAGTTACAGGGACAGTTGAAATAGATGATTTCAGCCAAAGCACATTTTAACATTGTCTTAAGTTGTTTATGGGCTTCCTTGGTGGCTCAGAGGTTAAAGCGTTTGCCTCCAATGCAGGAGACCTGGGTTCGATCCCTGGGTCAGGAAGATCCCCTGGAGAAGGAAATGGTAACCCACTCCAGTATTCTTGCCTGGAGAATCCCATGGACAGAGGAGCCTGGCAGGCTACAGTCCACAGGGTCACAAAGAGTCGGACACGACTGAGCGACTTCACTTCACTTGTTTATATCATTATCTCACTGTGTAGTGACTCATTTCTAATGAATAGAGAATATAGAAGTGATGGGCTGACACCTCCAAGATTAGCTTATAAAAGAGACTATGGTTTCTGCCTGGGAGCTCACTCATACTTTCTTTTGGATCTTTAGCTGTGGGGTCATGAGCATCACTACTGAGAAATCCACGTGACAAGGAACTGATATCTCTGGCCAACAGCTAGCAAGGACCAAGGCTTACTAATAGCCTAATAACCTTAGAATGGTCAACGCTGAGTTCAGCAGCTTCTCATGTAGTTGTAAGAGGATCAGCTTCAATGATCCTCTCAGTCGGTCATTGTCATCTTGTGATGGCCAGCCACTCTGCTCCTCATCTTCAAAGCTCTTGTCTTCTTTGCACAACGTCTTGAACTACCACTGCACTGTATGTTCATTAGCAGCTCCTGGCCAAATGTGTCATTGATGTTGCAAGTTGTCTCCACTGCTTTACAACCCATTTTGAACTCAAATAAGAAAATCACTCGAATCTGCTTTTTGTCTAACATCACTTCCCTAGTCTAAAGTAAATATAAAATAAACAGCAAATAATAAGTCACTAGCAAAAAACATAGAGCAAGAAATGTGTATTAAAATGATGTGTAACAAAACTGCATTTATTTAAGGAAGTATCCCAATATCCCAAACAGCAAAGCTCAAGAATGTAAAACCACAATTACTTTTGCACCAACCTAATAATTGATATGGAATCCTAAAATACTGTAGAGAAATAAAAACAGATTGTGCAGGAGGGAGAAACAGAATGGCATTAGACTTCTCACAGCAATACTGGAAGTTGGAACATAATGAATGAGTGACTTCAAAATTGTCAGCAAAGTAAATTTCCAGTCTAGAATTCTGCACAGACTGCCAAGCGTATATAAGGGTAGAATAAAAACATTTCAGATATACAAGACCTCAGAAAATATACCTCCAGGAACCCTTTTTCAGGAAGCTATTGGAGAAAGTATTCCACCAAAACAAATGATAGAAAGCAGTAAACAGGGATAGGTGGAAAGCAGGAAAAGGAAGATGGTACACAGGAGAGAGGAGAAGGAAGTTACCAGAAGTCCCAGGTGGCCAGCTGAGCAACAGGCCTAGAAAGCAGCCTGTCAGAGATTGGAACAGGAGGATGGGAGCCTCGGATGGGCTATTTGTTTATTTCTTTTTTTCGCCAAGTTGCTCACCTTGTGGGATCTTAGTTCCCCAACCAGGGATTGAATCCATGTCCCCGACAGTGGAAGTACAGTTAATAACTACTAGACTGCCAGGGAATTCCTGGAAAAGATTATTTGTAAGGGGGGTGTGGGTGGGGAAACCCTGAAACTAATCAATCACCTGATGTATTTAAATACATAGGAATTTTACAGGTCTGGGGAGAGGAAAAGAATAAATAGCAAAGAGAAAAAATAAGGTAATTTTTATTGTAGTTATTATTATATACAAGTGTGATTAAAATATACTATATGTCTCAGCAGTGAACAGTGTTTACATGACCATAACAATATAAACATAAACATTGAAACAATCAAAGCTCCAATATTGGGAGGATAGAGGTACAGAGAAATATGAGTTTTCTTTTATGCTGGTTGAGTTTAAATTATACCTGATGGGATTCCAGGTGTAAATGTCAAAAAGCTACAGAATGTCAAGGTAGAGATACACATTTTTTCTTTTTTTAGCAATGTGCTTAAACTGTGAACATGGGTAAGATTAATAAAGTAGACAGTATAGAGACCAAATCAAAGACCAAGAATAGAACTATGATCCTCTTTATGTCTAGATGTAAACAAGCAGTTAGAGGGAGAGGTACTTGAAATACAAAACTTTATGGAAGAAAGAGGAAAAGATATTATTTAAAAAGGTTTAATAATATAAAATATATCTGTAAGTTCAAGGAAGATGAACAAAATCTCTTCTTTTGGTTTTACTTTTTATTCTTTATTTTTAAAATATGGGTGAAAAAAAAATACAAGTTAAAATTAGCCAGCTGGACTCAGTTTGCTGCTGAGCTGGACTGTTTAGAGGATCTCAATTTATCAGTCAGGAAACAGTGGAACACATGCCTTCTTCTCTTCATCCAGCCTGATGAGAGTACTGACCTTGGCCACACCAGTGTCATAGAGCTTCTTCATAGGCTGTTTAATCTGGTGCTTGTTGACCTTGATATCCACAATGAACACAAATGTGTTGTCCTCTATCTTCATGGCTGACTCAGTGGTCAGAGTTACCTTGATGATGGCATAGTGACCAAGCTTGTTTTTCCTAGCTCACCTGAGGATATTTGGGGTGCTTTCTGAGTTGCAGTGTTTTAGGCCATTGGAAGGTGGATGACATTCCTTTCTTCTCTTTTATTGTGGCTGTGGATGCCTTTCATCACTGCCTTCCTTGCCTTCAAAGTCTTTGCTTTCATCTTCATGAAAAGGCTCTTGGTTTTCTTGGTAAGGAAGTCAGTAGTGACCTCTACAGAAGAGGAAAGGGAAGGGAAGAAGAATTAGGGAATGGGGTAAAAGGCAGCAATATGAGAGTCTTAAAAGCTTCTTGGTATTACATGGGGCCAAAGTATCACTCCATGGACTGATTATTTACTGCTTGCAATGAAAAACAAATGTAACTTAACAGCGGGAAGATCTGGCTGTTGCCTCCTTAACTCAGTGATTAACGTTAGCATCACTAAAAGTGAGAAAGTCGGAAGTTATATGCATAGAGACTTCCCTGGTGGTCCACTGATTAAGAATCCACCTTCCAATGCAGGGGATGTGGGTTAAATCCCTGGTTGGGAAACTAATATCTTACATGCTTTGGGGCAACTAAGCCCATGCACTGCACCTATTGAGCCTGTGTGCTCTGGAGCCTGATGTAGCCATAAATAATAAAGAAAAAGAAAAAAGTTATGTGCCTAAGATGTGATGCAATATAAAGCACATAGCACCAACTACCAATATTCCCAACAAAAATGTTTAAGTTGAATTGAAATCAGCCTTTATATCTCATCTCCAGATTTCAGAAAATACAGGGGTAGATGAATCCCTGCTGCTGCTGCCGCTAAGTCGCTTCACTCGTGTCCGACTCTGTGCGACCCCACAGACGGCAGCCCACCAGGCTCCCTCGTCCCTGGGATTCTCCAGGCAAGAACACTGGAGTGGGTTGCCATTTCCTTCTCCAATGCAGAAAAGTGAAAAGTGAAAGTCAAGTCGCTCAGTTGTATCCGACTCTTCGAGACCCCATGGACTGTGGCCTACCTGGCTCCTCCACCCATGGGATTTTCCAGGCAAGAGTACTGGAGTGGGGTGCCATTGCCTTCTCTGAGATGCATCCCTAGTGACACTAAAAAATAAACAATTAGACAAACCCAGAAAGTGGAACATTCAATAGGGACAATGGGCCCAGTCTCTTCAACAACTCAGTGACATAAAAAGAGGGTGGAAAGCACTGTTGAAATCAAAAGAGAAGCCATATAGCAGCCAAGGCAATGCATGGTCTTTAATTGAACTCTATTTTAAAAAGCTAGCATTAAAAAAGAAAAAAAAAAAGCTAGTATTAAAATACATTTTTTAGACCACTGGGAAAATTTAAACATGGTCTGTTACATAAAATGAAGGCATTATTATTAATTTTGCTAATTATGATAATGACATTTTAAATAGGTGCGTTTGAAACTCCAGTACTTTGGCCACCTCATGCGAAGAGTTGACTCATTGGAAAAGACTCTGATGCTGGGAGGGATTGGGGGCAGGAGGAGAAGGGGATGACAGAGGATGAGATGGCTGGATGGCATCACTGATTTGATGGACGTGAGTCTGAGTGAACTCCGGCAGTTGGTGATGGACAGGGAGGCCTGGCGTACTGCGATTCACGGGGTCGCAAAGAGTCGGACATGACTGAGCAACTGAACTGAACTGAACTGAAAGTATTTAGGGGTAAAATGTCAAGATGTCTATAATTTGATTTAATACTTCAGGAAAAGAAAGATGAAGAAAATATGTCAACTATTAAAACTAGTTGCAAGAATGTAGATATCTATTTTGGTACTCTATTATGGTACTCTACTTTTCCGTATATTTGAAAATTATAATAAATTTTAAAACACAGTTAGTGGTAAAAAGGAAGAAGTAGCTTGAATCTATAACTGGGTCAAGGTTGCCTTTACTGTTGAAATGCTTGCAAGCTGAAAGGCAGAAGGCAATACACAGAGCGAGGAACTGATGGAACAAAGCCAGACAAGTGAGACAGGATGGAATGAAAGTACACTTGAAGAGTTTAGACCCAGAAAGAAGTATCAGCACCTAGTCTTCTGAGGGACAAAAAATAATGAACGAAGAGATAAGAACATTCTCAAGAGGAAATAGCCAAACTGGGGAATGGCTTTCCACTGGAGGAAGGCTAAAGGTAGACTAAGAATAATGAATGTAGATTTGGGAATTTGAAGAAATGCAACCAATCAGCACGTCTTTATGATTTCCTTCAGGTGTGCTTATCAACCTGGAAATGGAAGAAAACCCAGAGAATGCTAGATCTTTCCTAAAGTGGGGGAAGGAATGGTGACAGTCCTACAAATCAAATAGGTGAGAGTAGGTGTTCCTAGGTTTTTAATAAGCCCATAGATAACTAGCCACTCGTAGCAAATGCCCTGTGTGGAGCTTTGAGTAAGACAGGAAAGATGTTAATAGACTAGAACTAGAAAGAATGAATGGAGAAGGCAACGGCAGCCCACTCCAGTACTCTTGCCTGGAAAATCCCATGGACGGAGGAGCCTGGAAGGCTGCAGTCCATGGGGTCGCTAAGAGTCGGACACAACTGAGCGACTTCAGTTTCACTTTTCACTTTTCTGCGTTGGAGAAGGAAATGGCAACCCACTCCAGTGTTCTTGCCTGGAGAATCCCAGGGACGGGGGAGCCTGGTGGGCTGCCGTCTACCGGGTCGCACAGAGTCGGACACGACTGAAGTGACTTAGCAGCAGCAGCAGTAGCAGCAGAAAGAATGAAAAGGCTAGGAAGTCAAGTCTGTTGTGAGTGAAGTTGTGGGACAAGTAAAGGGAATGACAAGTTGTAGTCATGACAGAAAGCACGGAGGGTAAATGTTTGGAGAAGATAAAATTCCAAGTGGTGTTGAGGTTCCAGGTGTGGTTATACAGATTATGACTGAAGTAGAAACTAGTCAGTCAAGTTATTAGAGGAAAATGCACTTGGATGTGCTTCTCAAGTGGCTCAGTGGCAAAGACTCCACCTGCCAATCCGCCTGCTTAGCCAGGGGCTGCAGGTTCGATCTCTTGTGTCTGGAAGGTCCCTTGGAGGAAGAAATGGCAACCCACTCCAGTATTCTTGCTGGGAAATTCCATGGACAGAGGAGCCTGGTGGGCTTCAGTCCATGGGGTCATGACTGAACATGCATGCACACACTGGGATATAGTAAGGCAGCCTCTAAGACTGCTCCCCCAAAATCCCCACCTCCTGTTATTCATACCCCGTGTAACCCTTCCCCTTGAGCATAGATTGGACTTAGTGATTTACTTGTAACAAATAAAATAAGGCAAAAATAATGGACTGTCATTCCTGAGATTATGGAAAGACTCTGGCTTCCATCTCACGTCTCCTTTCTTACTTTTTCGCTCGTTTGCTCTATGAAGCCATATTGTGAGTTGCCCAGTCGAGAGATCAACCAGACAAGGAACAACCCATGAGGACACGAGGCCCACCATCAATCACACGAGTGAGTTTGGAGTACTCCTCCCCAGCTGACACCTCAACTGCAGTCCTGTGAGAAACCCTGAGCTAGAAGATCCAGAGAAGTCTTGCCCAGATTCCTGATGCACAGAAATTGTGAGATGGAGAATGTCTGTTATTTTGAGCCAGTAAGTCAGGTTGATTTTAGACGTAGTCACAGATAACTAATACAATGGATATTGATGACTTAAGAATAGCAGGAGACAAGTTAGAAAGGAAAACCGTGAGCCAGGAGCAGCAGTCATCATAATGATTTAAAGCAGAGCTTCTCTAACTCAAATGTGCACACAAATCATTTGTAAGGGTCTTGTTAAAATTCAGATTCTGATTCAGTGGTTCTGGTGCCTGAGGGGCCATAGTTCCAACAAGTTCACAGGTGACATTAATGCTGTGGGTCCTTTGAGAAGTAGGGATCTAAAAGATTAATGGAGGAGGGCTGCTGCTGCTGCTAAGTCACTTCAGTCGTGTCCAACTCTGTGCGACCCCAGAGACGGCAGCCCACCCGGCTCCCCCGTCCCTGGGATTCTCCAGGCAAGAACACTGGAGTGCGTATGGAGGAGAGCAGGAGGGATAAAAGGTGAACTAGGAGAATCCAAATCAATATGCTTGTGGAAGGGGTCAAATTGTTCAATAAAACAAGGGAGCAGGCTAAGGCATACATAAGCTAGGGCCTAAGATGTAGCCAGAGAAAAACACAGAAGGATCAAATGAGATTAACCTGCAAGAAAATGTAAAGCATTAAGTATTGCCTAAGACTGGCTTTTATAGGTTCCCCATGGTATAATATTTGGCTAGGTCTCTCCCCATTTGGGAATAGTATTCATTCTCTCTCTCTCACACATACACACAAATTGGTCTTTTTTTTTTTTTTTTTTAATGTGGATCATTTTTAAAGTCTCTATTGAATTTGTTACAATATTGGTTCTGTTTTTTGTTTGATTTGTTTCTTTGGCCACAAGGCATATGCGATCTTAGCTCCCCAACCAGGGATCAATCCAGCACCCTCTGCATTGGATGGCGAAGTCTTAACAACTGGACCACCAGGGAAGTCACCAGATTGCTCTTAATATCTATCTACACCCAAGTAATACAACTTGACTTAAGAAGGTCATTGGGGTAGATGGAGAAAATCTCATTTGTTCACTCTTTCCTTCATTTATTAAGCAGCTCTACACTGAATAATTAAGTGCTAGGCATTGAGACTGAACTGAACTGAAGGCATTGAGAAAACAGAAGTGGACAGGGACTCTGTCACTGTCTCAACTATTGAAACAGCAAGGGAGACAGGTACATCAAGAACTAGTAGAATACAAGCGATTGGTGCTATAATAGGTATAAAAGTTATGGTTACCTGGTTGGGTGAGTGACTCATTTTTCCCAAGGACCCAGGGGTAGAAGAAGTTTCACAGAATAGGTAAAGTGTGAGCTAGACCTTTAGAGGAGTAGACACTGTTAAAGGGAATCAGGGAACTCTAAGCAGATCAATTTATAAATAAATCTCTCTGAGACCCCTTTCCTTGTACCAAAAACTTATGCTCTCACAGCAACAGACTTCTGGTCTTTGTTTCCTTCGTGGGAAGAGAACTTGCAAACTGAGCAACATAAATATCACCCCACTTGGCTGCTACCAATCATTTCTCATTGTAAATGATTAAATTGATTTTCTGATACAAACCAGACTCACATGAATTTGGGATGCATGACCCAGTTTTTCTTAGGTCCCAGCCAACCCAGGATAAGCCAAGATTGAGGATCCAGATTCACAAAGACAAAAAACCCAGAGAATCTAGAAGAACAACATCTCTGACCATCAACCCACTAGGATTCAATTAGCAATCACATTGTTTAATGAAAGATACAGTAAATACTGTAAGATTTAGGGTCAGGGGAAGAACCCTGGATGAGAACTAGGAAGAGACCTAAGGAACACATTTGAAAAGATACTGAAGTTCAGATGCTTCAGAAATTTGTGTGCATTAATAGTGGGCTTTCAAAACTATGCTTTTAAGCGATAAATACCAATAAAGAGAAGAGAACTCGGTGAACTGTTCCTGGAGCCTCTTGGAAACTGTGCTTAAGGTCAGTTTGACATCACAGACTAATGTTCTGCTTGATCAAGTCTGACCAGTTTTTCTCTTGGTTAGGAGGGCAGTTCTTTTGCTGCTCTGTAACTTCCCAGTGGCTTTGAGCTGCTATGGCAGCAGTACCTGACGTGACCATGGCCCAAGCGTGCATGTGCATCTGTGAGCACACTAAGCCCCATGGGCTGTGGGCTGTCTGTCCTGACCCCATTCTGACTTGAATTGACTCAACCACTAACATCCCAACATAAAACTCTCACCGTGTCCTTAGCCCAACCTGTTGTACTGAGGTCTCTGTTTTTTTAAACCATCTAATTCCTCTTGTCTCCTTTTAATTTATTTTTAAAAATTTTTATCTATTTTTTTGGGCCATGTCACATGGCTTTAAGGATCCTAGTTCTCCAACCAATGACTGAACCCACATCCTCAGCAGTGTAGAGTACTAACCACTGGGCAACTAAGGAACTCCCTGTACTGAGGTCTTGGGTTTTTAAGTTCCACATCTAGTTTTTTCTTCATAGGATAAAAATCCTATGTGAGTGCCCCCAGCAGAAAATTCCAAGGGCATTATTTCTCCCATTAAAAATTTCATGTCATAGTTAAACAGAAAATCTAATTCACATACAATACCAAATATTTTATTACTGTCTAGTCTTTGTCAGTGTGAACATGTATATTTTTACAGAGACAAAAGCAGGGTATAAAAGTTTATTTCAAAAAAAAAAAAAGTTTATTTCACATTTCCCACCTTTAGATACACCTCCTGCCTCAGTACAGACCAGATTCTTATCATTTACAGGAGGTACAGAGTATTCCAGTGTGTTGATACAGCAGGATTTGCTTAGCCCTGCCATTTATTGTTGGGTTTTGGTTTGTTTCCAGTTTTTTAATATCATGAGTAAAGCTATTATGTACATCCTTGTCCAAATTGCCCCTCCTTTTTTCTATTAGGTTAAGCTTATAACACAGTTCCCCAAGGAAGGATTAATGAGTCAATTGGCGAAGAATGAGGAATCACTGAAAGATTATTAACAGTGAAAGGGTATGATAAGATTTTCATCTTTAAAATATCTGCCCAGCAAGGGTAATACCTACTACAGGGTGACTGTGAATATTAAGAAGAAGTTAAGAAGCTGAAAGACCAGTAAAGAAGCTCTTCAGGTATAGATTATTATACTCAGAATTTGGAATTTAGAATTATTATACTCAGAAGTCTATCTGTCAAAATCTAATCACAGTTAATTGAAAATTATTGATTAATTCCACACTCCAAGTATTTTTCTTGGGTTCTTACTCTATCTTTGCCTGCTAAGGATGAGGCAGTGCCATGAAAAGCAATGAACTCCAACAAATAAATATTCAAACAGACTTATTCTTTATCCTGTGGGTAAATAACCTTCTTTAGGAGCCCAGGCCTACCTCAAAAGAATGGCGGTGGCCCACTCTGAAGCCTGACACCTTCTATAACATGACAAAGAGAAAGGAGACATTATCTAGTCTAGACATGGGCTTAAGGGACAGCTCCTCACATTTCTTGTCTCTCTTTTCATTTTATCCATTGTAATCCTCTTTTTATATTTAAGTCCTATTTTTGTGTCTCTCTTTGTTCTTAAATGCTCAAAATTTCCTGATTTCATCATCTCTTGGCTCTATTTTCTCATCTGGAAAATGAGGAGGTGATCTTGACTGTCTTGTCGGGCACTTGGAGCTCTGACCTCAGGGGTTCTATGGTTCTGTCCACTCTCTAGTTGGCAAGGCCCAGTGTCTTGTTGCTTCAATTTCCCCACTGGCTCTTTAAGAAACTCTTTGTCAGACTATGGCATCCAAATCACTTTAAAACAGGCTAAAAATGCAGATTCCTGGGCTCTAGGCCTACAGAATCAGAACCTCAGGGGTGGGACTTCTCTGGGGGGCCAGTATTTAACAATCTGCCTTGCAATGCAAGGGAAAAGAGTTTGATCCCTGGTCAGGGAATGAAGATTCCAAGTGCCACAGCTAAGAACAAAGATTCCAAGTGCCACAGCTAAGATTCTAAGTGCAGCCAAATAAATAAGTAAGCAAGTAAATATTTTTAAAAAAAGAATCTCAGAAGTAAAGCCTGGGAAAGCAGCTTTTATTTTGTAAAAGACAAACATTTATTCAATACAAATAGTCACCGTGTTAGAACGCCTCCCTCTGCAATTCCCTTCACCTCTCACCTTTCCAGTCATTATCTCTTATTTTTCAAGGTTCTGCCTCTATAACAGGTCAAACAGTCATATCAGAGTCATTTCAAAAACAGCAGGTTCAAATGATGGGATTGGCAGGCATGAGACACACAAAGAAGGTCTTTTCAATCTCACGGAATCTCAGTCCTATCTGGTCTGCAGTTGCCTACCCTACAGTCATTAAGTGAAGTGAAGTCGCTCAGTTGTGTCCGACTCTTCGAGACCCCATGGACTGCAGCCTACCAGGCTCCTCCGTCCATGGGATTCTCCAGGCAAGAACACTGGAGTGGGTTGCCATTGCCTTCTCCAGTGCATGAAGGTGAAAATTGAAAGTGAAGTCTCTCAGTCGTGTCCGACTCCCTGCAACCCCATGGACTGCAGCCTACCAGGCTCCTCCATCCATGGGATTTTCCAGGCAAGAGTACTGGAGTGGGGTGCCATTGTCTTCTCCGACAGTCATTAAGGTTGACACTAAATGTGACATTACAAGACTGTCATGGGTTGAATTGTGTCCCTCTCAACCCTAAATTTATATCTTGAAGCCCTAACACTCCAGGACCTCAAACTGTGAACTTACTTAAAAATAAGGTCTTTATAGATGTGGTTGGTTAAAAGGAGGTCATATCGAAGTAAGGTGGGTTTCCAACACTATATTGCTGGTGTCTTTATAAAAAAGGGAAATTTAGAAAACAGACAAAGCACACAGAGAAAACAACCACGTGAGATCAGGGCAATGTACCTATAAGTCAGGGAAAGCCAATGATTGCCACCAAATGCTATGAGAGAAGAAGGAGACAGAAGGGGACATTCTCTCTCCCTGCCAATATCTTGATCTCATTCTTCTAGCTTCCAGAACTGTAAGACAATAGATTTCTGTTGTTGAGGCATTCGTTTGTGGTACGTTATTATGGTGTGTGTGTACTCAATCACTTTGTTCGTGTCCAACTCTTTGTGACTGTAGGACCATAGCCCACTAGGCTCCTCTGTCCATGGGGTTCTCCAAGCAAGAATACTGAAGTGGGTTGTCATGCGTTCCTTCAGTGTATCTTCCTGACCCAGGGATTGAACCTACATCTCCTGCATCACAGGCAGATTCTTTACCACTGAGCCATGGGAGAAGCCCATTTTATCATGGTAGCCCCTAGGAAATGAATGCAGAGACTGGTTATGTTCCTGGCTTAGTCATAGGAACCAGGCTATCACTTTAGCTATTCTGGGCTAGGACATGCTATCTCATCAGAAAGACAGGAATTCGACTGTATGAAATAGAAAGTGAGTGTTGAATGAGGTGTGTGTGACCTGTGAAGTACTGACTGTCAGTAAAGTTGTTGTTTACCAAGTGGCTAATAGGGAAGTGCTTTGGGAAAATCATAAAGGAATTCCTTGGTAACCAAGACTTATTCTTATTTTTTACCACCAGGTCATAGGTGTCTTAAGTTATCCAAAATATGCTGTTAGCATAGATGAATTCACTGTGCTCCTGTTCAAAGCCAGTACATACCAGACTGCATCCCCTCTCATCTAGTCAAGGACATCAATCTAGCATTTTTCCCTTTCTCTTCGAAAGTCCTCAATTTTCTCCTCCCATCAACATGCTATTATTTCTCCCAGCTTAAAAAACAAAACAAAAACAACTTTATTTAACCCTACTCCCTCTGTGAACTACCCCTCACAACTTTCCTCCCCTTTGCAGCAAAACTTCATGAAGGAGTTGCTATAATCCCTGTCTCTAGTTCCTCTCTTACCATTTTTAATTTTTAATAAACTTTATTTTAGACATTCAGAAGTGTGCAGAAAATCCTAAGCGCTCAGTTAATTTTCACCAAGTGAACAATCCTGGTAACCAGCACCAGATCAAGAATTAGAAGATCATAAGCACCAATGACTTCCCTGGTGGTCCAAGGCAGGAGGCATGGGTTTGATCCTCGGTTGGGGAATTCAGATCCCATGTGCCAGATGGTGCAGCCAAAAGACATTTTTTAAAAAGGAAGATGGTCATCAGCACCCCTGAAGCTCACCTCCTGATCCTTCCCAGTCACCAACCCCAAGTAACCACTATTCTTACTTCTAGCATCCTAGACTGATTTTCCCATTCTTGAACTTTATACAAATGATGTTATACTCCTTTGTATCTGGCTTCTTTCCCCTCTACATTTTATTTGTGAAATTAGTCCATGGTGTTATGAATAGCAATAGTCCACTCATTCTGACTGCTGTAGACCAGAGATTTGCAAACATCTTCTGTAAAGGACAAGATAGTAAATATTTGAGGCTTTGTGGATATAGGGCTTTAGCACAACTACTCAACTCTGCTGCTGCAGCCCACTGAAGCAGCCATGGATATTATGTAAACAAATGGTTGTGTCTCTGTCTCAGTGCAACTTGATTAAAAAAAAAAAAAAGAAAAACCCTGTGCTGGATTTGACTCTCAGGTTGTAGCTTGCAGACCCCTTCTTAGTCTATAATATTCCCTTGGATGACTATGCTGTAATTTATGTACTCATTCTAATCTTGATGGATGTTTGTGGTAATTCCAAGTTTTGGTTATCCTATTTCATACTTCCTCTCTTCTTGTGCTTTTATTTTTAATTTTTTATGCTTTTATTTTTTAATTAAAATATTTATTATTTATTTATTTATTTGGTTGCACCAGATCTTAGTTGCTGCACATCAGATCTTTTAGTTGTGGCATCTGAACTCTTAGTTGTGGCCTGTAGGATCTGGTTTCACTGATCAGGGATCGAACCCTGGCACCCTGCATTGGGAACTCAGAGTCTTAGCCACTGAAAGAAGTGGCTGTTCTTGAGCTTTTAAATCAACTTTATCGAGGTATAATTTATACATAATAAAATGCACCCATTTATTTGTACACATATTCCAATCCAGATTTTTCTCATCACTCCAGTAAAACGTTTGTTAGCAAAATCACCAATGATCTCCATATTGGTAAATCCAGTGATCATTCCCAGTCCTCATCTTACTTGACTTTTCAACAGCATTTGACACAGTTGATGTCAGCTATGACATACATACTTCATGTCATGACAACTCCATGACATACTTTCTTCACTTGACTTCCAGAATTTCGCATTTAGGTTACCCTCCTACCTCTTGGTTATTCCATCTTGCTCTCCTTTTTTGAACCCTCTTTTTCTCCCAATCCCTTAATGTTGGAGTATTAAGCTTAAAGGCCTACTCCTTGGACCTCTTCTCTATACATATCGTTTCCTTTGTGATCTAATCCAGCCTTTGACTTTAAATATGTCTGTGGATTAGCAACTCCACATCTATTTCCATTTATCTCCAGCATTTTTCCTGTGACCTCCACAATTATATATCCAACAACCTGCCCCATATGCAGTCTTCTCCATCTTAATGGTTGCAGTCATCTGACTTGTCTTTTTCTTTCTTTCTTACATACCACATCTTCAGTTTAGTTCAGTTGCTCAGTCATGTCCGACTCTTTGCGACCCCATGAATCACAGCACACCAGGCCTCCCTGTCCATCACCAACTCCCAGAGTTCACCCAGACTCACGTCCATCAACTCAGTGATGCCATCCAGCCATCTCATCCTCTGTCGTCCCCTTCTCCTCCTGCCCCTAATCCCCCCGCCAGCATCAGAGTCTTTTCCAATGAGTCAACTCTTCACACGAGGTGGCCAAAGTACTGGAGTTTCAGCTTTAGCATCATTCCTTCCAAAGAAATCCCAGGGCTGATCTCCTTCAGAATGGACTGGTTGGATCTCCTTGCAGTCCAAGGGACTCTCAAGAGTCTTCTCCAACACCACAGTTCAAAAGCATCAATTCTTCGGTGCTCAGCCTTCTTCACAGTCCAACTCTCACATCCATACATGACCACAGGAAAAACCATAGCCTTGACTAGACGAACCTTTGTTGGCAAAGTAATGTCTCTGCTTTTGAATATGCTATCTAGGTTGGTCATAACTTTCCTTCCAAGGAGTAAGCGTCTTTTAATTTCATGGCTGTAGTCACCATCTGCAGTGATTTTGGAGCCCAGAAAAATAAAGTCTGAAACTGTTTCCACTGTTTCCCCATCTATTTCCCATGAAGTAATGGGACCAGATGCCATGATCTTCATTGTCTGAATGTTGAGCTTTAAGCCAACTTTTTCATTCTACCACATCTAATCCATAGCAATTCCAACTGTCTCTACCCTTAAATTCTACCCCAAATATTACTATTTCTCACCACCTCCACTCTTACAATCTGGTCCCTGCCAGCATCCTTTCTTCTTGATAACTGAATTGCATTCTACCTGGTTTTCCAATTTCTACTCTTACAATCAACTTGCAACATAGCAGTCAAAGTGATCTGGTTATAACATAAGAGAGAGCATGTCACTTCTTTGCTCAAAACTCTTCTAATAGAGTTCCATCTCATTCAGAGTAAAATCCTACAGTGTAAAAGTATCCTGACAGTGGCCTACACACCGTCACATGATCAGGTCCTTGTTACTTTTCTCCATCTTCCACAGTCCATCCCCCCTGCTCCACACCACCCCTCACCAACTGCTCTACCATCCTAGCTTCCTACTATTCTTCAAACATACTGGGCACACTCCTGCTTTGCTGTTCCCTTTGCCTGCTATGCTCTTTCCCCAGATGTCCATAAGGCTACTCCTTTCAAGTCCTTCAAGTCTGCTCAAATGTTACCTTCTTAAGATGGTCTACCTTAACCATTCTATTTAAGATTGAAACCATCCCTCTGCACTTTCAATCCTTCTTATTCTGCTCTTCTTTCTTTTTCTATAACACTGAAAGCCTCTTCATCCACACCATATTATTTACTTATTAATAAATAAGTCTACTGCTATTCATCTATCTCCCCACACTAGAGTACAAGTCCCACGCAGGCATGAATCTTTGTTTTGCTCACTGATGTATTTCAATCTCCAAGAACAGTGCTTATCACACAGTAGGTATTTGATAAATATTTGCTGAATGAATGAATGAAAGATTAAGAAAATGGGTATTTATATTTCTTTCAAAAAAACATTAGTCTTGTTTTTTGGTGCAAATTCTCATCCTGGATTGAAAGCTAAAGGACTCATCTGTCAAGTTCCCAGAGAGTGGTTTGGCAATTATATCAACTACAAGCAGGTCCTCTTAGGTCGATAGACACCTGAGGCTATTTATTTTATTGGTGAAAGCTTGGTGTGAGAGCATTTTTGGTCCAGTTCACGAAAACAGCAGTGTTCTAACCAGCAGCTCCAATAAATCTTACACATTCTTGAGCCCATAAGTCCTGGCCTCCTGCCTCTCTACACATCCATTCATCCAACTAAGAAGAACCTCTTGTTGGAGCACACAGGGGCACTTGATTAGTAGGAGCTATGGGAAGGAGCACAATCTTCTTTCCTTTCTGCCCTGGGGATAAGACTTTAGAGCAACCAACTTTTTACTCAGGACACACAGACTGTGGTGAGAAAGACTTTATGCCTCTCTCCACATATACCAGATGGTTTATGGCCCACTGTCCAGAAACAGATAAAGTTAACACACAGAGCCCTTCACTGATATCATCTTATTCCAAGGCAAGTTGTGTTTACTTCTGGGACTGGCAGTTACTACATGGCCATCAGAGTCTATATAGAAATAGTAGGCTGAGAGATGGTTCATTCAAAATGATGTGTTTCCTAAAATAATTTTCTGATTCCAATCTTCCTATGCCTCTTGCTCATCATTTGCCCCAATAAATACACTAGCAGTTTCTTATAGCTGAGACTATGGCTTATCAATTTGGCTACAAAGTATAGTAGTTAAGGGCGTGAACTCTGAAACCAGTCTGTGTGGGTCAAGTCCTAGCATTAGTACCAGCTGTATGGGCCTGGGAAACTTATTTAACCTCTTTGTGCTTTTATTTTCTGGACTATTAAATACTAATACAGCCTGAAATTGTTGTAAGGATAAAATGTGTTGAAATATGCAAATCACTTAGTATAATACCAGATACATAGGAAGTATAATTGACATACATATGTGTGTGTGTGTAATACACATAAAATATATCTATAAATATATGTATAATATAAATATATATTTTTAAATGTGTATATATGTATATGTACATATACATGTGTGTATAATAATTTATAATTTAGAAGCACTTTGTGACTTGGCAAGGTGACAGAAATTATCCTAGATTGTCTTTCAGTGTAACTTTTGCATTGGAATCAAGAATGAACCAGCTGTTTGGTAAAAAGACTCTAACAAAACTGTAAGGAGAAAAATCAGTGACTCTGTGTGTACACTTCGAGAACACATTTTTGCCTTCCAGCAGGACTGGGCCAGTCCCATGAAACAAGCTCTCCAGCAGACATTCTGGAAGGGAGACCTCAGGGAACTGGGGATTTTGTGTGACATCACCAAGGAGTGAAGGAGGAGAAGCAGCGGCAAAGTTTGGGACACATTTTTAATTTGCACCCCCATCCTCCAAAATGAATATTAAATCTTCACGATCATCATATTCATTCTTGAGTACTGTAAGCTTAGTGTTTACTCCCATCCATATGTTGAAGCCCTAAGCTCCCAGTTTGATTATACTTGGAGATAGGGCTTTTAGGAGATAATTAAGGTTAAATGAGGTCATAGGTTGGGGTCCTAATTGACAGAATTGGTGGTCTTATAAGAAGAGGGCTTCCCAGGTGGCTCAGTGGTAAAGAATCCACCTGCCAATGCAGGAAATGCAAGTTCCATCCCTGGGTTGGGAAGATTCTCCAGGGAAGATCCCCTGGAGAAGGAAATGACAACCCACTCCAGTATTCTTGCCTGGGAAATCCCATGGACAGAGGATCCTGGCGGGGTCACATGGAGTCCATGGGGTCACAAAGAGTCAGACACGACTTAGTAACTAAACAAGAACAACATACTGAGAGGGACAGAGGAGCTTCCCTGCTGGCTCAGTGGTAAAGACTCCACCTGCCAATGCAGGGGACACAGGTCTGATCCCTGATCGGGGAGAATCCTACATGCCATGGAGCAACTAAGCGCGTGCACGACGACTGAGCCTGTGCTCTAGATCTTTTGCTCTGCAACAAGAGAAGCCACCTCAGTGAGAATCCCGGGCACCACACCTGGGGGTAGCCCTCAGTCACTACAGCTAGGGAAAAGCCTGTGCAGCAACGAAGACCCAGCACAGCCGAAGATAAATACAATTTTAAAAAGAAAAAAAGGAGGATAGAGATCTCTCTCTTTCTCTCTGTGCACCCACCAAGGAAAGTGTTTGTGAGAACACAGCAAAGGAAGTGGTCCTGTGCAAGCCAGGAAGAGAGCCCTCATTAGGAATTTAATAGGTCCACACCTTGGTCTTGGATTTCCCAGTCTCCAGAATTGTGAGAAATAAATTTTTGATGTTGAGGTCACATAGTCTACAGCTTTTTGTCATGGCAGCCTGAGCAGACTAAGACAGGTTGAAATAGGAAGCATGCCCAAATGGTCTCTGATGATGGAGGTTCAGTGCTGGGACTCCTGGAACAGCATGAGGAGCCCCCTGTCACCTGGGCAGCCATTCTTGGTCACAGAGCTTCCCAGACAGGGATGATCTATAGGCTCATGAAGAAATAAAACAAAGGCTCAGCACGGATTGGATTATTGCCTACTCTTTAGCTAGTATTTACATTTCCTGGTTGAGTCCGTTTGTCACTGTCCAATACACAGTGTCCTTCCTAGGCAGTTGGACACCAAGCTCTTTTTGGCCTCCTTCTGGCTAGCCCATTCTCATGGGACTTTGGCTCCAACCAAGTGTAGCCGGAGTAGTAGGGTTTGTTTCACCTGGCAAGAAATAGAACAGCTTTATGCAGAACAAACCTTAAATGGCCTATTTCTCAGAAAGGGGCTGTGGGCTTAAAAGGCACTTAAGAGATTCAAGGGTCTCTTCTTAGTATAGAGCCTAGACCTTTCTATAACAGAGCTTGAACACCCCATCCTATAATACTTGTACTGGTTTTCTGGGACTGCTGTAAAAAGCAGCATAAACTGAGTGGCTTTAAACCAACATGAATTTATTCTCAACATGAATCAGCCATAGGTATACATATGTCCCCTCCGTCTTGAACCTCCTTCCCATCTCCCTCCCCATCCCACCCGCCTCTAGGTTGATACAGAGCCCCTGTTTGAGTTTCCTCATGTCGAGGTGTGACAGAGAACAACAAAATTCTGTAAAGCAATTATCCTTCAATTAAAAAACAAATAAATTAGAAAAAACATTTATTCTCTCACCGTTCTGGAGGCCAGAAGTCTGAAATCAAGGTGTCAGCAGGGCCACACTCCCTTTGAAGGATCTCAGGAAGAATTTCTTTGTTTCTTCAACCTTTTGGTGGTCTCAGGCATTCCTTGACCTGTGGCAGGGTAACTCTAGTCTCTGCCCATCTTCATCTCAACATGGACTTCTCTGTGTGCATTTCTTTTGTCCTCTTGTATTCTCATGAAAACCCTGGTCACCACTATTATCTAGCACAAAAACCTCATCTTAACTAATTATATCTTCAAAGATCCTATTTCCATATAAGGACACGTTCTGAAGTTCTGGGTAGGTGTGATTTTTTTTTGGAGGGGGGAGCTATTCAATCCACTATGTTGCTTTAGCTAAGATTCTTTAGTTGCAAATTACAAAAAAACAAAACCAAAAACGCTTGAGCCGTATTAAAAAAAAAAAAAAAAAAAAGATTTTATCTGTAGGACACAGGAGTGTTTTACAGAAACAGTAAAATAGTCAGGCCGCAGGAGGAAGATCCCAGAGCTGTACAGCTATCAGAAGTATTAACCTCTCTCTTCTCATTGCAGTTTCTCCCTTCCTATAAGCCTTATTCTCTCTCTAGGCAAGCTTTCTCTACATCTCCATACTCTCAGCAGGCAGCCTATGGCCAACCTAGTATGCCCGAGTTGACATTTCTGTTCAGATGACCATTTCTAATTGGATAATCTTGGTTCCAATTCTAAATTCTCAGAAGAGAGAATCTAATGGGTTCATCTAGGATTCAGTGTTCAATCCTGATCCGATCAATTGTAGGTAGTGGGTGGAGTGATGTGACAAATCCAACATGGGGAGTGGAATCATCCTGCTGGATGGTTAGGTGATGCTTGCAAACTGTGGTGCTAGAGACGACTCTTGAGAGTCCCTTGGACAGCAAGGAAAGCAAACCAGTCAATCCTAAAGGAAATCAGTCCTGAATATTCATTGGAAGGACTGATGCTGAACTGAAGCTCCAATACTTTGGCCCCCTGATGCAAAGAGCCGATTCACTGGAAAAGACCCTGAAATGCTGGGAAAGTTTGAGGGCAGGAAAAGAAGTGGGCAAGAGAGGGTGAGATGGTTGGATGGCACCATCGACTGAATGGACATGAGTTTGAGCAAACTCCAAGAGATAGTGAAGGACAGGAAAGCCTGGCATGTTGCAGTCCATGGGGTAACAAACAGTTGGACATGACTGAGTGATTGAACAATGACAAAGAGAAAGAAAAGTCTGCGAGCTGGGTAGAAAGCACAGAAAAAGTCTGTACTTATGCTTCATAGCATTTAACAGCATACAAAGTGTTTTCATGTATACTCAAATCCGATTCGTGCAAGTTCATCTGAAATAGGCATAACTGGCATTCTGCCCATTTTACAGATGTAGAAACTGACACAGAGAGATGAGATGACTAGCACATAGAGATGGTCAGTGTCAAAGACCAGACACAACATTATGTTGTCTGACTCCTGGCCTGGTCACCACACAAGACAGAAATGTAACTGACTTTGTAGTTTTTATTGCAACCAAATACCACTTATGCATAGTTATTACCCAAAATGTACTTTCGGAAGTAAAAATGTAATAGTCTGATGTTCACAGCCATTCTACCCTGGCTTTATTCATCCGAAGTTTTTCCCACTTCTCATTTTCCTTCTTCTTTTCCAGTCCACAGTCTCTTCACAATTCTAACCCTCTCCACATTATTATTCTCACAAAGTTTTCACTAGGATTTATATACTAAAAGAAAAATGGAAATCATCTTTCTTTTAGCATTTGAACTCAAATCCCTCCTTTGCATTTTAGAATTTCCTTCTTACTGGCATCCAATCAATTCACAGTGTTTGGGGAAATGGGGCTGTTATGGGGTGTAACATTTACAAAGGTGTAAACCTTTGAAATCCTTTTATTTATCTGATATTTTCTCTGAGGCTTGCTTTCCACAGTCACTGGTTCAAGCTCCCTCTTCTCATTTTCTCACTCATTGGATTCCCCAATCCGACAGCCTCTTAGTGAGTGGTTTTGCTTACTGTTCACTCTTAATTACCTTGTTTAATCCCCTAGAACTTTCTATTTCTGTTTTATATTCACCTTCTTTCCATTACCTCAGGAAAAAAAATCATTCCTGCTCTCCTTAGAGGTAAGAGTTTTCTCTCCTAAAGCTTCCTAAGGCCATTAACCTCACTGAAGTTCTTCTTTCTAACAATTAAACATTTTTTTTTCCCCCAACAACTTTGTTTTCTTTAGTTTGCATTTTTAGCTTCTAATTTTTTTTCCCTCAGAGAAAATAAATAAATAAGCCAACAACCCAAGCCTTTGACAGGTCTTGCTGCCCTTTCAGTCTTTGTCATACATACATACTTAAGAAATCAGACTTCTTAAATAATCAGTGTTTGCCCACTATCTTCATCTTGCCCTCCTCATCCCTTCCCTTTTTTCGGTCTGATATCCCTTTCCACCACTTTGTTGAAACTTCATTTCTCTTTTGTTGAATGTCCTCCATTCCTCTCCTCACTGACCATGTTTTCATTTAAATAGTCAAACATAATAGCTGCTTTAACATTCTTGTCTGTGAATTCTATGCATCTCTATCATTCCTGGGTCTGTTTCTTTTGAGCAATTTTTCTCCTGGTTATAGGTCACATATTTCTGCTTCTTGGCATGTTTAGTAATATCTTACTGGATATTGTGCATTTTACACTGTTGAGTGTCTAGATTTTGTTGCTTTTCCTTAAAGATTTGTGTTTTATTCTGACAGGTAGTAAAGGGTACTTGATCCTTTGGGGGCTTGCTTTTAAGCCTTTTTAGGGCAGATATAAAGTAGCCTTTCTTCCAGGACTAGTTTAGTAAGACTCCTAAAGCATGGCCTTTCTCTAGTCACTACTGAATGTTCCTAGTGATCATCGAGAACACTCCTCTCTGGCTAGTCAGAACTTGAGCAATTTTCCTTGTGTAAGCTCAGAAACTGTTCAGCTCACAGCTCCTAAGCCTCTTTACCAAACTATGGAGTTTCACTGTATTCAGCAAAGATTCAAAATGAGCCTAAACAGATTTCTGGAACTTTCTTTCTAGGTAGCTTCCTCCTCCCTGCAACTCTGCCCTACAGCTTCCATCAGCTTTAGGTATCCTGAACTCCGACCTTTGCCTCCTCAATTCAAGACAATCATTGTGGTTTATATGGGTTCCCTACTCGATGGCCAGGCATGTGTCTCAGGGCAGAAAGTCAGGGCCATCTTGCTGCTGCTGCTGCGTCGCTTCAGTCGTGTCTGACTCTGTGCGACCCCATAGACGGCAGCCCACCAGGCTCTCCTGTCTCTGGGATTCTCCGGGCAAGAACACTGGAGTGGGTTGCCATTTCCTTCTCCAATGCATGGAAGTGGGAAGTGAAAATTGAAAGTGAAGTCGCTCAATCGTGTCTGACTCAGCGACCCCATGGACTGCAGCCCACCAGGCTCCTCCATCCATGGGATTTTCCAGGCAAGAGTACTGGAGTCGGGTGCCATTGCCTTCTCTGAGGGCCATCTTAGGGCCATCTTTTCTCAGGGGTCACAGTCCCACAATGCCTGTTGTACAAAGTCTGAGAACAAGTTGTTTCATATATTTTTTTCCATTTTCCAGCTGTTCAAGATTAATTCCAGTTTCAATGATTTCATTTGGTCAGAAGTTGAAGTGTCTGAAATTGCTCTTTTGAAGAACACCAGTGATTGCTTCTAAGTAATTCCAACATCTTTTCCTTATTCCTCTTGTTCCTGGGGCAATATTTAAGTCACTGTCTTCTTAAAATTCTCCTCCCTTAAACCATCCTATCTCCTTTATCATTCCTTCCCTATTTCTCTTCTCCAGAGGGCCTTGTGATTAGGCAAACACAATTATAAAATAGATCATAGATCAAACTGGCAATTTCCAGTTTGATCAGGGAAAATGGCTGCAGGAGCCTCGGCAGTTGATCTCTAGGCAAATTCCCACAGGGAGCATTTAATAAACATTTGCTGATTGATTTGGGGTCTACTGTACCCTTATCCATTAGTAGGACAGTTAAGAGTTGACTGTGTTTCACATGTACATATTTCAGTATGAGTGCTATTATTTACCAATGTCTTTTGGGGGAGTTTTGAAAGTTTTTCTAGTCTCAAGAAAATATGGTTGCGTAATTTGAAATTCAAATTCAAATGATCAAGAATGTAATCTTTGCTAGATTTATCATGTCCTGTTTCTGTTTTGTTTTTCTTGATGGGTCTATTTCAACTTGTGCAACTCTGTCGGTCCTTTCCAGAGCAGACTCAGTTTTTCCTTCTGAGAAAATACTTGTTTCTGTTCTGCGTAGTTTAGCAGTATGCTAACATTTTGGTTAACACTTTGTTTCTTATCTTGGATAAAATTATTGTAGGTTAATATACTCAATTTTGTCTTTCATTTATCCTGGTTAATGATTCCAGACCCCTACAGGTAGAGGTATTTATGAATTCAAGATGATTATGCTGCCACTGACATTGAAGCCTCATTTCCCCCCTTAAGGCTATTTTTATTAATTATATATAACTCCTACACATGTTCAATAGAAGACAATTTAACTGCATCAAAAAGTTGTCTGTGATTAACAGAATAATGCTTAAAAAATAATATAGTATCCACATCTGTCAAAAGAAAATAATTTGGATATTGCAATCACTTGCTATAGCTTTCATTAATATTAGATGACATTAAGATAACCAAACATCAAACAAAGGATAATTATGTATCTTTCAATTATTTTTCCAACCCTCTTTAAAGGAACTTGCCAAACAGGCTTGATGCCTTGAGAAGTAATGCCACTTAAAAAAATCATTGTCGAGTTCAAACTGACTATTTAATGTTTAAAGTCAAGGACAGTTAAATATTTACTTATCCTAGGAGTTCATTTACTGCCCTTGAGACCTTGTTTCCCCTCCTTTAAGAGTGTTTAAAAAATCGAGAGGCAGATTTTTGATAAATGTCCCTCACAGATAATAATTTACTTAAAACAAAAAGCTTTAAAATAAAATCAGGTGCATCCTTGCCTATATTTGAAAGAGAATTCAAACTCAAGTGGCATCCACAAATATACAATATATGTATTTCAAATATACAATAAGAAAACTGATTCTGAATAATAGAATCTTTGTCTTACCCTAGAAAACTGAAGTTGAGGAAAGGGTATATGCTTACTAAGTGGAAAGAAGGGAATACAATTCCAGAGCAGCGTGAGTGAATAAAATGGAAGTTGATCAGGGATAGAGAAATAGCAAATGCAAAGTGGTCCTTTAGGGAATTGGCTCTGGCTTCCCCAGAAAACAGTGTGTTCCTTGGTCAAGCCATTTGGAATCATGGTGCCCAGAGTGGTCCATCGAGGTGGAAGGGGAAAAGGAAGGGAGTGCTGGCTCCTGTTTTTCTTCAATCAAACTAGACCACACCAACCTCAAAATGATTGCTGCAGCTCCAATCATTACATCTCCACAGAGCAACATCCAGAAACAGAGGAAAGAAAGAGACGATAGAAACTTTCTTCTCAAGCATTTCCTTCTTTTCAAACAGTTCTTTCTTGGAGGCTCCTTGTATGCATCCTTTTATACCCTATTAACCTAAAGTGGGTTGCACATCCCAACTTAGATCAATCAGTGAATGCTGCTGTATTTAAAACAGATGACCAACAAGGTCCTACTATATAGCACAGGGAACTCTGCTCAACGTTAGGTGGCGGCTCGGATGGAAGGGCAGCATACATATACATACACGTATACGTATGGCTGAAACTCTTTGCTATCCACCTGAACTATCACAACGCTGTCAACTGACTGTTGTTCAGTCACCAAGTCGTGTCCAACTCTCTGGGACCCCATGGACAGCAGCACACCAGGCTTCCCTCTTCCTCACCTTCTCCTGGAGTTTGCCCAAGCTTATGTCAATTGAATTGGTGATGCCATCCAACAATCTCATCCTCTGTCACCCTCTTCTCCTCCTGTCTTCAATCTTTCCCAGCATCAGGGTCTTTTCCAACGAGCCAGCTCTTTGCAGCAGTGGCCAAAGTACTGGAGCTTCAGTTTCAGCATCAGTCCTTCCAATAAGTATTTAGGGTTGATTTCCTTTAGGATTAACTGGTTTGATCTCCTTGCTGTCCAAGAGACACTCAAGAGTCTTCTCTAGCACCACAGTTTGAAAGCATCAATTGGAGTAATTGGCTGTACTCTCATATAAAATAAAAAGTTTAAAAAAATCAGTGGATGGAGAGATAGAGATTGTCATTATTAACTTCAATCAATCAAGATATATCCTCCATGGCTGAGTATTTTTTGCACATACTCAACTGCAGATCAAAATTGGCCTCCTTCTTGACCTTCTTGCTTCTAGCCAGTATGCTCTTTCTAACAAACATGTCGATGATGTCACTGTCATGCTTGACATTCTTCTAGGGCTTTTCCTCATCTATAGGCAAGTCCAGGTTCCATGACCATTCATATTTCTTCATGTTAACTCACCGATTTCATCTCCTCTCACTCTGCAAAGGGCACTGTGTTTCAGAAACATGGAATTAGCTGGAGTTCCCAGCGTACATCATGCCTGTTGTTACCTCCTGTGTTTTCTGTACTGTCTCTTTTGACTCTCCCCATTGTCTTCATAGCAACTACAACTTACTTTCAAATTTAGACTTAAATGCACCCTCCTCAGAAAGCCTGCCAAGACATTCCTCCTTTTCTCTCAATAGCATCACTTGTATGACATTGATAGCCTTGTGGTAATAATGTATTTCTTCCTCTACCCCCTTAATCTGACTGGAAATCCCCAGGGCTTATCTCAGCATCCAGAATGCAGAAGCCACTTGAAACATCTTATTAAATGGAAGATCCCTGTAGATGTATGTGATCAATCTCAACCAGGTCTTTATTTGTTTAATTAGTCACTTGGTGAAGCCTGACACCAGGTACTATCACGAACACTCCCCACTCTCCCAAGGCCCAAGTGTGGTCTTCACTTCCCTCATCCTCAACAGGTAAATCTCTATTTCTTAGAGTCCATATATGACATGAAGTTCAAAAATTTTAATCTTCCCTCATTTGCCTCAACCTCCATTCACAACATTTAACATTTCTCTGTTTTCACTCTCTTCATCGCTGTCACCTGAAAGGAAAAGGTGTCTGTTTTGCCTAAAGATCTCATGCCTCTGACCTGCTCCTTGGACTTCTTGCTCCAGAATCTTTAATCGTCCCTTTGACACCAGCTAGCACTCCAGTCTCTAAGTCACCCATCAGACTGGTTACTCTTGCACTGCCTTATATACAGAAGACTCCTGTCCTGTGGTCAGTGTCTTCAAACCTAGTAGAGGTTGCTAGAACGGGTGGCTCAGAAACCAGATGCAATTGATAGAAAAATTCCACTTGACTCCCACAGAGTTTTTCCATTTGGAAAATTTAATTAAAAAAAAATAAGGCTTTTGGTCTTCTCTGTAAAGATCAGACAGCTGGCTGCCCTGGGCCAGCCTTTCCACGTGGCAACAATTGTCTAGGTACAGCTGCTGTGGATGGGGCATGTGATCAGTAGGTCATCATAGTCTCCTCTGACTCTCTTTGCTTACCTGCCAGGGCTTATCTGGTGGCTCAGATGGTAAAGAATCCACCTGAAATGCAGGAGAACTGGAATCGATCCCTGGGTCAGGAAGATCCCCTGGAGAAAGGAAAGGGTACCCACTCCCATATTCTTGCCTGGAGAATTCCATGGACAGGAGAGCCTGGCAGGCTACAGTTTATGGGGTTGCGGAGTCTGACATGACTGAAGTGACTTAGTACACACAGTATATCACCTGCCAGGTCCTTATAAGCATTTGAGTTTGCAGTCCCTTGCTGGAGTTTGATTTTGTCCCTGTCTTTCACCTGGAAGTTCCCTCTTGAAAGGAAGGGATTTTCCTGGTGATCTGCTAGTGATGAGATACAGCAGTGGATGCTCCATCCTCATTGTCCTTGAAGTTTCTACATCTCTCTATCCTCTCAAGAGACCACATCCAGTTTGGCTTTCTTAGCACATAAGCTCCTGGTTCTATTAGCTCCATAATGCCAGTTTTGCTGGCCATTTTATTTCCACCCACTACGTGAAAGCTTTTCCTAAAATTCCTATTATTTTCTATCCGGGTCCCCTTCATCTCCAAGGGCTCATCAAGTCATGTGACTTTTGTCATCTATCCCTTTAATGTGAAGAGCTGCCAAATATCTCTCTAACATCTCTTTCTCATATTCTTTTCACAGATCTCCAATGATCTGCTGGAAACATCCCCAGGATGTATTTTCAGCATCTCAGTTTTAATACATCTGAAACACAATTCATTATCTTGCCTTCCACCCCTCCTTCCAACCACCCAGGTGCTTAATTAACTATTGATGGAGTTTTCACGGCAATGCAGTTTGCAAATCACTCCACCCCTTTCCTTTGATATCCAAAGCATTTCTTCAGGTCCTCAAAACTTCTGGCCTTCCAATTGGCCTCCCTGCCTCCTGCCGCTCATTCCTATCTCATTCCTACACTCTGGCAAAATCATCCTTCTGAAACAGTGCTGTGACTATGCCCTTCTACTGTTCTGCATTCTGTAGCTGAAAGAATGAAACATGCAGTTAGTCAAGGTTCCTGTCCACATTCTTCTCAGCAATCCAGTTATATTTAAATCTCAAAGCAATGACAGTCCATCCTCCCCACACCATGCTTTTCAGAAACTTTTAGTAGTTCGCAATCCAGTTATATTTAAATCTCAAAGCAATGACAGTCCATCCTGCCCACAACCATGCTTGGTAGATCAGAAACTTATAGTAGTTTGCCATCTTTTGAAAAAGAAAATCTAAAACATGACTTTCAACCATTCAAACTCAATTAGGTTTGAATTAAATTTAATTTAATTTAAACTCAACCTTACCTCCCAACCGCTTCCTGACACCTACCTAACGTCACTTGGACAACCTGAAATTCACCAGACAGCTTGAAGGTACCTCATGCTTTCTCCCTTTGCTGATGCAGGTCCATTGTTTGTAAGGTTCTCCCCACACCTTTCCAGGCCCATCTCATACGTTTCACTGATAATGCCACTTGTCACACACATTCTTACTTTGTATTTATGGCCAGGTCTTCTCTGATGCACTGTCTTGTATGCTCCTTGAGAGCATCTTTCATCCCATTGGAGTATTTGGCACATGGCACCATTTCAATCAACAAACATTCAGACAAGTTTTCTATAACAGCAGACACTGAGCCAGATGCTGGCATACAAATACAAGATACAGCCCCAGCCCTGATGGATTTCTCAAGTCTGATGAGCACAGTCGAGGTACATGCAAAGGAAGGAGGGATTTATTCATGGAGGGATGACTAAGAATGGGAAAGTGAGGCCTCACAGGATACGATACTTGAATTGAGCACCAAAAAAAAGAATAGTTAGAGAGGTAGGTGGGAGAAATGTTTGCAGTGAAACTTAGTTGAGTTCAGTCACGAGGTTATGTCTGACTCTTGAGATCCCATGGACTGTAGCCCACCAGGCTTCTCTGTCCATGGAATTCTCCAGGCAAGAATACTGGAGTGGGTGGCCATTTCCTCCTTCAGAGGCTCTTCCTGACCCAGGGATCAAACCCTGGTCTCTTGCATTGCAGGCAGATTCTTTACTAACTGAGCTACAAGGGAAGTGAAACTTAGGTCAGCCATATTTAAAACTTATTGGCAATAATGATGCTGTTAAGGTAGCAAGGTTGAAGGGTTAGCCCAAATATATTTAGATTATGTGGGTGGTACTTAGATATAAAACAGATGAACCAGAGTTAAATGTCGCTCAAGAACGGATTCTACCAAGGGAAATACGTGGAGGAAAAACCAACTGAAGTCACTCTAATTCTTGGTTGTTGACTCCCTCCAACACATACATCACTTTGTTGATAGGTATGTATTTTAGATCAGCAGTTATTTATTATTGACACTTTAAAAAGAGGGATGCTTCTGCTACTGCTGCTAAGTCGCTTCAGTCATGTCCAACTCTGTGCGACCCCATAGACGGCCTCCTACCAGGCTCCTCTGTCCCTGGGATTCTCCAGGCAAGAACACTGGAGTGGGTTGCCATTTCCTTCTCCAATGCATGAAAGTGAAAAGTGAAAGTGAAGTCGCTCAGTCGTGTCCGACTCTTAGCGACCCCATGGACTGCAGCCTACCAGGCTCCTCCGACCATGGGATTTTCCAGGCAAGAGTACTGGAGTGGGGTGCCATTGACTTCTCTGAAAAAGAGGGATAGAGAATTGTCAATCAAGATTTGGTGCAGATCAGAAAACAAGTAAACTGCCTTATACAAATTGCAAACAGAGTATCTATAGTCCAAAACTGACTTAGATTTTGGAAGTCTTCCATCCTCCAAATAGGACTAGAACAGCATTATCACCTGCCAAGGCTGAAGTCACTGCTACTATGGCTTCCTAATGCAAGACAATCACCAGAAACATTTTCAGACTGACCTTTGATTTCTTCACTAGAATACACAGCTTTATTTGACTAAGATAAACAAAAAGTCAGAAACTTTAAACATAACTGACTTTACTTGACCATCTTAACTGACATCTCTTTCTATATGAGAAAAGATTCCCCATCAGCACTTTTTAAAAGGGACATCTGGCTTCAAAGCTTTTACTTTTTTTTTTTTTTTTCTGTTGCAAAAATATTAAGTAAAGTATTTCTGGGGAGGCATGCAACAAAAATGCCAGCATCAAACTAAGCCCTGCTGATTTGCACTGGGACTGTTTCCACAATAACAAGTGGTTGCTGTTATTTTTACAGAGACGCCAATAAATAAACAGTCCTAGAAACACAGCACATGGACAATGATTGATAAAATGAAATAGTTCCCCTCTTTAAAGCTAGTCCTAAAACATCACAGAATTCCTAGTGGAGAACACAGTAATTGGACTTGAAAAGCAAAGAATTTAGTCACAGAAGTTTTAGCCTCCCACCCACGCAGCCTTTATACTTTAGTAGTTGGTCATCCTTTCTCATCTGCTCCAAAGCTTCGAAGGTATTCAGCCAAGATCTGATAATTCAGCCCTGATCAAACTAGGATCTAACCTTCCATCTC
The DNA here is from genome assembly GCF_027580195.1 of Bos mutus. Classification (NCBI taxonomy): domain Eukaryota; kingdom Metazoa; phylum Chordata; class Mammalia; order Artiodactyla; family Bovidae; genus Bos; species Bos mutus. Next base: position 28,319,296 of record NC_091621.1, on the reverse strand, counting down.
CCACCGAGTGTATTCTTACCATCAAAATTAAGCAATGGAAGTCGGTCACTACACATAGCCCTGAGAGCGGAGTGCACTGTCATAGGTACCTTGTGATATTGAATCCAGACCTTTTGGTGAAGCCCGCCTAGGTCATCTGATGGTGGTGGGAGGGTTGCAGGGAGGTGGGCAGGGAACGTGACCCATAGTGCGTATCGAGCTGCCCTTTGAACCACATCAATAGAAATCTTTCCTTACTTGTGATAAGTGCCTCCACACACTGATAAGCACCATTTGGAAATCTTCACCACTCTGATAAACATCACAAGGCCACTGTGAGTGTTACTGCATTCTGGGTCTTTCTCTGGGATCAGAAATCACTTTGCAATAAGCCTCTCCGGCAAACTCCAGTTCCCTAGCTAGAAGACTGTAAATATGACAATCCAGAGAATTTCTTCTTTTTTTTTCTTCTATTGCTTGCTAGATAGCAAATTAAACACACCAGAGGATTGAAAAACCTTAAAATTGTTTGTTGTTATGTTGTTTTACTGGCAGGAGAACAGCTGATTACCCAGTTGAATTCTTTGTCCCTGTTTGCTCTTTGAAGCACAGTGTACAGGTGAGGCTTAGTGGGGGCATCCTTAAGAAAGCATGGAAACTGGATACGCTCTTCTTTCACTGCTGGGGGGACTGACTGAGGCCTGGAAGGTGCCAGGACTAGAGGATCGGACTGCCTTTGGCTTCTAAGGCTGGTGTAATGGCTCTGTTCTCACAGAAGTGCTGACAGAACATGACAAATAGAAAACAGATGTGAACTGACCTTCCAAAAATGTATTTCAAGGCTTCTTAATCTTTGCTGGAAGTGAGAGTGAGAGGTGCCACCTCCAGGCAGGGATGCACATGACATTGAGAGGAGGGCTGCTGCTCCCACCTGGGGCCCCCAGCCAGTCCGCCTCCCCTCTCTCACCCCTCCCTTCCTGCACTGACTTTCAGACATCTTTCCCCTCACAGTCTGTTTCATCTATGGCCATCTCCTGGCCCCTGCGCTGTTCCCCCACTTGTCCCCCCAACACATGAGATCTTGGCTTTTATAGATATACCACCTTTTACCAAGCACTGAGGCCACTTCACTCCCAATTTTGCTTTGAAACCATCACTGTCACTGGGTTCATTACTAGCTTTATATATTTTTGTGACACTAAATGTTGGTTTGGAACCGCTGAGTACACTGGACTTTTGTCCACTTAGAAATCCTGGAATAGAGGGGTACAAAGACCAGCTGGGGAAACAAGTTCTCCTGTCCCTCCCGTACTGCCTTCAGGGCCCCTGGCTCTGAGGGCAAAGTACCACTCCTTGTGCACGTGATGCGGGCTTGAACCATGCATGATTCTATGGGTTTTGAATCGCTCTGCTTATGCTCTTCATGGACATCTGTCTGCGTCCTGCAGGAATCTGGGTGGGATTTCCCAAAATTTTGCCCTTCTAAGAGCTACAATACTTAGTCAAAGACCTTTATTCCTTGACAAGTTGTTGATATCTCACAAAACAGTTTATGGCAACATTGTCCCTGAGAAAGAAAGTCACGTAAATTCATTCCCAGTGACGCTGAAGAGCAATCAACTGCATCACCCTGGTTAATCCCAAGCTAGTCTGGCTTCAAAGTCTGGTCACTTCTCAGTGGCCCAAGCTAGCTCTGACCCTGGAAATCTGGGGCATTATCTGCTCAAGAAGTCATTGCATTCACCTACTTTTAGACATCATGTGCCAAGACATTCCTATCTTATTTCGAAGTAAACCAAATAGAAAGTTCTGGACAGAAGTGGATTGAGTTTGTGGAACTCAAACATTTGAATCTTTTTCTATTCCAGTATCACTTAAGACTAAATCATTTGTTCAATTTGTAGGACAATCAAAAATGCACTGTTTATCAGAATATACCAGACTTCCATGTTACATTGGACAGGTACAGTTCAGTTCAGGTCAGTCGCTCAGTCGTGTCCGACTCTTTGTAACCCTATGAATCACAGCACGCCAGGCCTCCTTGTCCATCACCAACTCTGGGAGTTCACTCAAACTCATGTCCATCGAGTCAGTGATGCCATCCAGCCATCTCATCCTCTGTCGTCCCCTTCTCCTCCTGCCCCTAATCCCCCCCCCAGCATCAGAGTCTTTTCCAATGAGTCAACCCTTCGCATGAGGTGGCCAAAGTTTTGGCGTTTCAGCTTCAGCATCATTCCTTCCAATGAACACCCAGGACTGATCTCCTTTAGGATGGACTGGTTGGATCTCCTTGTAGTCCAAGGGACTCTCAAGAGTCTTCTCCAAACCACAGTTCAAAAGCATCAATTCTTTGGTGCTCAGCTTTCTTCACAGTCCAACTCACACATCCATACATGACTACTGGAAAAACCATAGCCTTGACTAGACGAACCTTTGTTGGCAAAGTAATGTCTCTGCTTTTGAATATGCTATCTAGGTTGGTCATAAATTTCCTTCCAAGGAGTAAGCGTCTTTTAATTTCATGGCTGCAATCACCATCTGCAGTGACTTTGGAGCCCCCCAAAATAAAGGATAGGTACAGTGGAGAGGAATTCCGGGATCACTTCACAAGTCAAAAAACAAAAATCTAAACAACAATGGTATTTTCTTTTTTGTGGTGGGGGAAGGGGGTTGGTTTTGCCGGGTCGTCGCTGCACGCAGGCTTTCTCTAGTTGGGGAGAGCAAGGGCTTCTCTCTAGCTGCAGTGCGAGGCCTTCTAATTGCAGTGGCTTCTCTTGTTGTGGAGTATGGGCTCTAGGTGCATGGGCTCCAGTAGTTTGACTTGTGAAGTGACTCTCTTTGGGGGACACTCATGAGAAGAACTTCATGCTCAGATGTGAATTGGATGGGAAACGAGTCCTTTGGTTGTTGTTGTTGTTTTAATTAATTTATTTGGCTGTGGGTCTTAGTTGCGGCCCTTGGGATCTTCATTGCACTGCTCGGGCTTCTCTCTAATTGCAGTATTTTGGCTTAGTTCACTGCAGCATGTGGGATCCTAGATCCCAGACCAGGGATTGAACCCGTGTTCCTTGCACTGGCAGGTGGATTCTCAACCACTGGACCACCAGGGAAGTCTCTGAGCACTACTGATTTAAATGAGATTGCATAGCAGGGATCACATCTGGATAAGGTATTAAAGAAACTATATAGATAACTTGTTTGTTAATGTGTAGGAATAGCTGGAAAAGAAGATTGATAATGGAAAACTCCATTTACCTAACTTTATAATGCATCCCACCTCTAACAAAATGAATCAGCTTCAGTGTCACTTTCTCCTTTCATCCTTTCGTATGTCTCTATCACCCTTTTATATAACATCCCCATCATGCCCACCATCTCTAAGGGAGGCAGTCTGCAGCCCAACCCCATGAGTTTGAATTCTTATTTTGCTTGATTGTGCAAGTTCGGGCTACTCACTTACCCTCTCAGTGTTTGACTTTCCTCACCTTTAAATGGGGACAACAGTGGCACCTGAGCTCTTGAGGTACGTCCGTATTAACTGAGAAAATACCTCTTGAGAGCTTAGAGCCAACCTGACTTGCAGCAAGCCCTCTGTCCATGTTAACGATTACCATTAGCTGTTTACAGTAGTAGGGGAGGGACTGTTACTAGGCTGGTCACCACAGCATTCTGGCACACAGCCAGTATCTATGAATGTTTGCTGAATAAAATAAATCTCCAGTTGGACAAGCATAGCACATCCTCAGCCACCAAACCCAACCACCATCATCTCTTGTCTGGATTCCAAAATAAGCCCCTGATCAATGTTCCTGCTTCTCTCCTTTCTCCCCTGCAGTCCAGTCAGAGGGGTCTTTTCAAAAAATAAGTCAGATCAGGTTGCTTGTCTGGTCTTCATGTCCCTTGGAATAACAACTAAAGACCTTGTAAGGGACACCAAGACCCTACATGGCTTGGCTCCCTATTATCCACCTAACCTCATCTTCCACTCCTTTCCCCTTGCTCCATCGGCTCCAGCCACAGTGACCTCTGGGGTCCCCTTGAACACACCAGGAATGTTTTTGCTTTAGGGAGTTTACCATAGCTGTTCCTTCTGCCTGGACCACTATTTCCAGAGACAAATGCTAACTAAATCCATCTCCTCCTCTATGCCTGGCTCTAATGCCACCTTCTCAACAAGGCCTACACAGATCACCTATTTAAAATGGCCACCTCACCACAAGAAAGAAAGAAAAAAGGAGAGGAAAGAAAAAAGAAAGAGGACAGGAAGAAACTTTTGGAGGTGATAGATACATTTATGATATTGAAAGCAGTGATGGTTTCATTGATCTATACATATCTCCAGACTCATCAAGTTTCATACTTAAATATGATTAGCTTTTTGTATGTCAATTATACCTCAATAAAGTAGTTTTTTCAAAAGCAAAAAAAAAAAATTGCTACCTTATGCACGTGCACCCCCAACACTCCCAACCCCCTTACCTTGCCCTGATTTTTTCTAACTTAACACCTGACTTAAAGCTCTAGTTAACTTATTTATCATTACTGTGCTTAGTGTTTATTTTCTGACTTTCTCTTTTAGAATGCTAATGTCACTAGCAGAAGGACCTTTGTTTATTCGTTGGTATATTCCCAAGTGCTTAGAACAGTACCACATGGCACACACAATAAATACTCTTGAATCAATGGTTCCAAATGCACGCATATGTACAGCTGTGTATAGTCTTAGTTTGTAGTTACTATGGGATGGTAAGGTTAACAGCAGACCAACCCTTCCGGGTGAGAAAAGCAAAGACTTCACAGAACACCCTAGATAGACAGATTTCATCTAAATGGATTTTTTCAACAGAAGGGGCATGGTAAAAGCCCCATGTTTGTGGAAGCTCGACATTATCTTTGGCAGTTTGGATGCTCTGCCACCTAGTGAGGCCCCCACATCTGGTCTTGATGGAACGTCCTGGTTAGTTATCAGATATGCCCAGTCGCTCTGGGGACTAGCTTTTTAGTTTAAGTCTCACCAAAGACAAACGGTTTCACACTGGCAGTTTTACTGAAATCCTCCTCAGGCTGTCTCTGTCCTCCTGCGGCTCAAAAGAGCATTCTCCCTCATAGTTGGTCAATCTTTTTCCCTATTGATTACTAAGAACAAAGCGATCATTTCTTAAGTCATGATTACAATGCTCATTTTGACTGAGTATTTCAGTCCTATTCTAACTATTCTGTGGTACATGCAATAATTTTTGTCCTACTTATATTGCAAATAAACTGTAACAGGAATATGTTATTGTATAGAGTTTACGGGGCAGATCTGGGTTCAATATAAGAAGATATAATAAACAGGTTAAGTATAGAATGGGCTGACTCTTAATATAAAACATTTCTTAATCATTGGAGATTATTTATATGAGATGTCCAGAAAAGGCAAATCTATAGAGACAGAGAGGAAATTAGCAGTTACGTGGGGCCAAACGTGGGAATGGGGAGTGACTGCGAGTAGGGACAAGGTTTCTTTTAGGAGTGATGAAAATACTCATCACAACTCTGTTAATTTACTAAAAATCACTGAATTAGACACTAAAATAGGTGAATGTTATGGCATGTGTCTTAGTTTGCTAAGGCAAGAATACCACAGGCTGGGTGGCTTAAACAATAGACATCTATTTTCTGATAGTTCTGGAAGCTGGAAGTCTGACAACAAGGTGTCAGGGGAGTGGATTTCTTGGCAGGGCTGTAAGGAAAGAAGCTGCTCCGAGTCTCTCTCCTTGACTTGCAGATGGCCATCTTCTCCCTTTATCTTTGTACCATCTTCCCTCTATATGCCTGTATCCAACATCCTCTTCTTATAATGACACCAGTCATGTGGGTTAGGGTCTACAGTAATACCTCATTTTAATCTAATTACACCTTTAAAGACCTTATCTCCAAATACAGTTCCATTCTGAGGTACTGGGGATTAGGACTTAACCTATGAAATTACAGGGTGATGTAATGGGGACACAATTCATCCCATAACAACATGTAAATTATGCTTCAATAAAGCTGTTTTTAAAACATTAATATATCAATCAACCACTTACTAGGTTCTAGGTTCTGTGCCAAGTACTTTACATAAATCATTTCATTTGATCTTCTCAATAACACTATGAGGTAAGCATAATCATGCCCACCTGAATCATGAGTAAAGTAAGACATGGGTTTGATCCCTGGGTCAGGAAGATCCCCTGGAGAAGGAAATGGCAACCCACTTCAGTATTCTTGCCTGGAGAATTCCTTGAACAGAGAAGCCTGTCAGGCTACACACAGTCCATGGGGTTACAAAGAGTGGGACACAACCGAGGAACTAACACTTTCACAAAAGTTAGATACAGGGAAGTTAAACAATTTGCCTGTGGTCACAAAGCCAGTAAGCAATGGAACCATGATTCAAACCTCGTAGTCCAACTTTAGAGCCCATGATTTTAATCCTTGTGATAACAAATGTGCTGAGCAATCAGGCCCTTTGAATCATTCCTCTGATATTGGTTTTATAATTTCAATTATGCAAGAGAACACTGAGGCTCAAGGAAATTAAGCAAACTGCCCCAATTCAGACAGTCTGTAATTGGGCTTTCTTCAAAAGCCAAGCTGTTTCTAAATATTATGGTATTTCTAATTATGTGTGACTGTGGTTCTCACTGTTTCTGATAGGAGATCTCTAGAGCAAGAAAAAGCTTCCTGGCACACAACAGATGCTCAATAAATAGTTGTGGAATGAATGGAAAGATATCGAAAGGGGCTGGTCTGTGGTTTTAACATCACAGTGATGGACAAAGAAATCTGCTATGCTGGAGACCTGAGATGCCTCAAACCTGAAATTCTGGAGATCACTTGGGTTGCAGGTCAGGGGATCATCTTGCATGTGGAGTTATTGATACAAACTCTAGAAGTTACCTTTCAGTTGAGTTCTTTTGTATGGGGAAATGGTCACCCTCATAGACTCCTGGTGCAAATGCAAACCGGGAAGAATTTTTCATTGGGCAACCTGGCAATGTGTATCAAAAGTCTTATACATACACACCCTTATGTCCTGATAATTCCTCATCTAAGAATTTATGTGTTAAGAAAAAAATTGAAAACAATCTAAATATCCAGTAAGAAAAGAATATGGTCCCCAGGAGGGCCCAGGTGGTCCTGTGGTTAGGACTCAATGCTTTCACTGCCAGGGCCTGGGTTCAATCCCTGGTCAGGAAACTAAGATCCTTGAAGCTGTGCAGTGTGGCCAAAAAAGAAAAATATGGCTCAGTCATAGAATGGGATAATAGTCAAGTCCATAAGCAAGGACTTTACTTTTTATTATTATTTATTTATTATTGTTCTAGATAAAGTTCACGCTATACAATATTAAGAGAAAAAAACAAAAAAATAAAACCACTTGCAAGGCAGTTCACCAAAAAAAACCCTCAAATGGCCAGTAAGTATATAGAAAGATATTCAATCTCACTCAGAATTTAAAGATGTGCAATTCAAAACAATGAAATATTTTTCACCTATGATTGGCAAAGAGTTGATCAAAAGATAGGGAAACACCCTAATACACAGTTGTTTTAAGTATATAAACTTGTTGATAAACTTTGGGGAGAAATTTGGTACTATCAGTAGAATTTCAAAATATTGAAATTTAAAATTAAAACATAAAATTAATATTAAAATTTAAAAATTGGACCTAGCAATGTTACTTCTAACAATTTTACTTTGTCTTATAGAAATACATATATATGCAAAGATGTTCATTATAGCACTAATTGTAATAGCAAAAAATTGAACATTCAAAAAATGAAACATGGGTAGCTGTCAAAGTAAATGATTTAGAGTTCTATGTGCTTATTTGCAGAGACATTTACATTAGTTTCAAGGTACAGCCAGGAGCACCAAAGTCACCTCAGATAACTCAATAGAGGGAATTTAACATAGGAATTAATTGCAAAATCAAGATTCAGTTCAGTTCAGTTCAGTCGCTCAGTCAGGTCTGACTCTGCAACCCCCTGGACTACAGTACGCCAGGCTTCTCTGTCCATGACCAATTCCCAAGCTTACTCAAACTCATGTCATTGAGTTGGGGATGCCATCCAACCATCTCTTCCTCTGTTGTCCCCTTCTCCTCCTGTCTTCAATCTTGCCCAGCATCAGGGTCTTTCAAATAAGTCAGTTCTTTGCATCAGGTGGCCAAAGTATTGGAGTCTCAGCTTCAGCATCAGTCCTTCCAATGAATATTCAGGACTGGTTTCCTTTAGGAAGGACTGGTTGGATCTCCTTGCAGTCCAAGGGACTCTCAAGAGCCTTCTCCAACACCACAGTTCAAAGCATCAATTCTTCCGCACTGAGCTTTCTTTATAGTCCAACTCTCACAAACATACATGACTACTGGAAAAACTATATCTTTGACTAGACGGACCATTGTCGTCAAAGTAACGTCTCTGCTTTTTAATATGCTGTCTAGGTTGGTATTAGCTTTTCTTCCAAGGAGCAAGTGTCTTAATTTCATGGCTGCAGTCACCATCTGCAGTGATTTTGGAGCCCAAAAAAGGAGTCTGTCACTGTTTCCATTGTTTCCCCTTCTATTTGCCATGAAGTGATGGGACCAGATGCTATCTATGATCTTAGTTTTCTGAATTCTGAGCTTAAAGCCAACTTTTTCACTCTCCTCTTCACCTTCATCAAGAGGCTCTTTAGTGCCTCTTCACTTTTGACATAAGGGTGGAATCATCTGCATATTTGTGGTTATTGATATTTCTCCTGGCAGTCTTGATTTCAGTTTGTGCTTCATCCAGCCTAGTGTTTCTCATGATGTACTCTGCATATAAGTTAAATAAGCAGGGTGACAATATACAGCCTTGACGTACTCCTTTCCTGATTTGGAACCAGTCTGTTGTTCCATGTCCAGTTCTAACTGTTGCTTCTTGACTTGCATACATATTTCTCAGGAGGCAGGTCAGGTGCTCTGGTATTCCTGTCTCTTGAAGAATTTTCCAGTTTGTTGTGATCCACACAGTCAAAGGATTTGGCATAGTCAATAAAACAGAAGTAGATGTTTTTCTGGAACTCTCTTGCTTTTTTGATGATCCAGCAGATGTTGGCAATTTGATCTCTGGTTCCTCTGCCTATTGTAAATCCAGCTTGAACATCTGGAAGTTCACAGTTCACATACTGTTGAAGCCTGGCTTGGAGAATTTTGAGCATTACCTTACTAGCTTGTGAGATGAGTGCAATTGTGTGGTAGTTTGAATATTCTTTGCCATTGCCTTCTTTGGGATTGGAATGAAAACTGGCCTTTTCCAGTCCTGTGGCCACTGCTGAGTTTTCCAAATTTGCTGGCATATTGAGTATAGCACTTTCACAGCATCATCTTTCAGAATTTGAATAGTTCAACTGGAATTCCATCACCTCCACTAGCTTTGTTTGTAGTGATGCTTCCTAAGGCCCACTTGACTTCACATTCCAGGGTGTCTGGCTCTAGGTAAATGATCATACCATCGTGATTATCTGGGTCATGAAGATCTTTTTTGTATAGTTCTTCTGTGTATTCTTACCATTTCTTTTTAATCTTCTGCTTCTGTTAGGTCCATACCATTTTTGTCCTTTATTGTGCCCATCTTTGCCTGAAATGTTTCCTTGGTATCTCTAATTTTCTTGAAGAGACTCTAGTCTTTCCCATTCTATTGTTTTCCTCTATTTCTTTGCATTGATCACTAAGGAAGGCTTTCTTATCTCTCCTTGCTATTCTTTGGAACTCTGCATTCAAATGGGTAGATCTTTCCTTTTCTCCTTTGCCTTTCGCTTCTCTTCTTTACTCAGCTATTTGTAAGGCCTCCTCAGACAACTGTTTTGCCTTTTTGCATTTCTTTTTCTTTGGAATGGTCTTGATCAAATCAAGATTATCTAAGCCACTTCTCCTACTCTTTCTGCTTTTCTTTGTGTATCAACTTCAACTTCTGTCTATAGACCAACTTTCAAATTCCTCTCCATGCACATAGACGCACGAGCTATAGTTCAAGCACCAGTAATGGTTGAAGATAATCCCAGGAGATAATCTGAGTCAGATAAATCCAATCCTTTCTAGCCATGGGCAAGGGCCACAGGACTCACCTCTGTGAGTGGAGATTGCAGTACTCACCAGAGGAACCTACCATGGGAAAAGCCTGTCTACCCTTAACAACTTGGGAAACTAGACTGGTACTGATGCAATCTATGAAAGCAGGGAGTTCATGACGGGGTAAAGATAGGGATGGAAGATGATAACTTCACTTTTGGACGTGCTCAAAAGAGATGTTCACAGAACACCCAAATATACTTTAGGAAATGAATGTAAAGTCTGGAGTTCAGCATGAGAATTTGGACTAGAAATCCAGGCTTAAGACAGTCAGCATTAAAAGTGTTTGAAGCTATGGGTAAGCGAGAAAAAAAAAATTGCTAGTTTAAGACAGAACCACAGAAAATAGAAAATACAGAATAAACACAGTAAGAGGAAACACTAAAAGAGACTGAAGAACACTGCTGAAAGGATTGGTGAAAAGAAAGAAACAACATAGTCAAAATCATAAAGAAAATAAAGTGGTCAATTCTACTGGACAAGATAAACTCTGAAAATCTCCCAGCTGGCTATGGCCCCAAGGTTCTGATGATGGACATCAGAGTGAAGGAAAACTCTAAATGACAGTGAGTTTAGGAGGTTAGGAAATGAATTCCTCATGATTTAATACTTTTGTAGCCACTCATGGAACAGCAAGGTGACAAGCATTGGTGAAATTAAACGGAAGGAATAAGTTCATGTGCTTTTGATTCACAATTCTTCAGCAAATCTGTACTGTATAGAGTAACTTGGACTAACTTAGTTAACTGGGGACACTTACAAAGGCCCAATCTCAGGTTTTTACTCTGAATTCACAGAACAAATCCTAGAGCTCCCTCTTGGGGTTGGCAACTCTTGTATATTCCTCATCTTGCAAATATTAAAAGGATCAGCAAACTGCGGCCCTGTGGCTGCATCTGGTCTTCTGCCTCTTTTCGTATGGCCTGTGAACTAAGGATGTTTTTTTCACATTTTTCAATGTCTGAAAAAAAAGGAAAGAATTATGTGATATAAAATTTATATGACATTCAAATTTCAATGTCATTAAACACATTTTCATTGGAAGACAGTGTTCATCTGTTTCAAAATAAATGCTTTTATGCTATAACAGCAGAGCTGAGCAGCAGTGACAGAGGGTATATAGCCTGCAAAGCCTGAAATATTTACATCTAGTCTTTTTCAGAAAACATTGTGGAGCCCTGTTCTAGAAGATTGGACAGGGTGGTCCTGAACTGAACTGAACTGAACAAGGTATGAATACCAATTTCCCTTCACTCTCCGTGACATTGTATATTAAAAATCTTTAAATGTTGTCATTATAATAAATGAGGACAGCCTTATATTAATCTGTATTTCTCTGAATACTACTGAGTTCACACCATTTGCACTTTTCCTTTTGTGAATTACTTGATCATATTTTTTACCCATTTTTCTATTGCATTGACTTGATTTTTTAAGATTAATTTGTGGGTAATAAATATTATTATAGAACATATATTATATACTACATATCAATATATACTTTGTATTATATAGTATAATAATAGTATACATGTTATTGCATATATATACTACATCTATATTATTGCATATTTTCTATATATTGGTATGACACATATATATTGAAGTAATGTTTATGTATATGCACACATATAAATATTCTCTTTGAGTATTATCAGATATGTAACAGGAACTATTTTTTTTTTTTGGTGAGTCACAGATTTTATTCTTTCCTTATAATTATTTTTTAACTTTTTATTTTGTATTGGGGTATGTAGCAAATTAACAATGTTGTGATAGTTTCAGGTGGACAGTGAAGGGACTCAGCCACACTCACACATGTATCTATTCGCCTCCAAACTCCCTGCCCCTCCAGGCTGCCACTTGAGCAGAGTTCTGTAATGGGAACTATTAATCTTTGATCAGGGCAGCCTGGTGTTGGGAGTGATTAAATGCTGGGTCTTCGGAATTAGACCTGAGTCTCAGCTCAGATGTCTCAGCTCAGGTGCTTCCTTGGCAAAACACTTAATCTCCTGAAACTTAGGTTTTCTTATTTGTTAAATAGGAAGAAAGACATGCGCTCACTAGGTTGTCTTAGCTAAGTGTGGGGCCATGAAGCATTCAGTAAATGGTAACACTTAGCATTATTAGTTTTTTAAATTGAGATATAATTCACATACCATAAAGTGTACAGGTCAGTAACTTTTATTCACAAGTTTGTACAACCATCACCATCATCTAATACCAGAACAGTTTCATCATCCCTGAAAGAAATCCTTTCTCCATCACTCCCCACCTCCCATACCCCTTCCCCTGGTAACCCCTAATCACTTTCTACTTCTGTGGATTTGCCTATTTTGGACATTCCATATAAGTGGGATGATACAATATGTGGCCTTTGTGCCTGACATCTTTCATTTAGCATAATGTAACAAGGTTCATCCATACTATAGAAGGTTTCAGCATTTTATTCATTTTTATTCTGAATAATAACCCATTATATTGATATACCATGTTTGATTTATTCATTCATCAGCTGATAGACATTTGGGATGTTTCCACTTTTGGCTATTATGAATCATGCTGCTATAAATAGTCAGGTTCAAGTTTTTGTGTGGACCTGTATTTACAATTCTTTTAGGTATATACCAAGGACAGAGAAGGCAATGGCAACCCACTCCGGTACTCTTGCCTGGAAAATCCCATGGACGGAGGGGCCTGGTGGGCTGTAGTCCATGGGGTCGCTAGGAGTCGGACATGACTGAGCGACTTCACTTTCACTTTTCACTTTCATGCATTGGAGAAGGAAATGGCAACCCACTCCAGTGTTCTTGCCTGGAGAATCCCAGGGATGGGGGAGCCTGGTGGGCTGCCGTCTATGAGGTCGCACAGAGTCGGACACGACTGAAGCGACTTAGCAGCAGCAGCATATACCAAGGAGTGGAACTGCTACAACACTATGTTTAATTTTCTGGAACCCCCAAACTGTTTTCCTTAGCAGCTGTACCATTTAACATTCTCATCAACAGTACATGAGAGTTTCAATTTCTTCACACCTTTGCAAACACTTGTTATTGCCTGATTTTTTATTACAGTGTTTCTAGTGACTATGAACTGATACATCATTTTGGTTCTGATTTCCCTAATGATAAATGATTAATATATATTACCCCAAAAAGCACACCTTTTCATGTACTTATTGGCCATCTTTATTTCTTCTTTAGAGAAATGCCTATTCAAATATTTTCCCCAATTTTTAATTGGTGTCTTTTTCAGATATATAGTTCACAAGTATTTTCTCCCAGAAAAGAGTTGTCTTTTTATTTTCTTGATAGTGTCCTTTAAAGTATAAAAGTTTTTAATGATACAGTCCAATTGATCTATTTTTTTTTCTTTAGTTAGTTAAGCTTTAGGTGTCATATTCCTAAGTATTTCAATCTTTTTGATGCTATTATAAATGAAATTGTTTTCTTAATTTTATTTTCAGTTCATCACTAGTATATCGAAATATAACTGATTTTTGTATATTGATCTTGTGTCTTGCAACCTTGCTAAACTCATCTATTAGCTCTAATACCATGTATATATGTGTATTTCTTAGGATTTTCTAGGTACGAGAACATGTTATCTGCAAATAGAGGTAGCTTTACCTCTTCCTTTCTCATCTAGATGCCTTTTCTTTCATTTTCTTACCTAACTGCCTCAGCTAGAATCTCCAGTAGTACAATGTTGAATGGATATGGTGAAAGCAAACATCATTGTTTTGTTTCTGATCTTATGGGGAAAGCATCCAGTCTTTCACAATGATGTATGATATTAACTGTGGGTTTTTCATAAATGCCCTTTATCAGGTTGAGGAAGTTTCCTTATATCCCTAGTTTGCTGAAAGTTTTTATCTTAGGAAGGTATTGTATTTTGTCAAATCTCTTTCTGCATCTATACAGATGATCATATGTGGCTTTTGTCTTTTATTCTATTAATATGGTGTATATATTAGTTGGCTAGGGCTGCCATAACAAATTACCATGGACTGAGTGACTTAAAAAACAGAAATTTTTCTCATACTTCTGGAGGCTAGACACCTGAGATCAAGCTGTTGACAGGGTTGGTTTCTTCTGAGGCCTTTCTCCCTCCCTGGCTTGCAGATGACCATCTTCTCCCTGTGTCTTCCCATGGTCTTCCTAATCTCTTTTTACAAGAACCCAGTCATATTGGACTAGACCCGCCCTAATGAACTCATTTTAATTTAATTACCCCATTCAAAGACCTGATCTCCAAATACAAGTCCTAGGGGTTAAGACTTCAATATATGAACTTTGAGTTCATATACCATTCAGCCCGTAACAGTGTATTTCACAGACTGTTTTTGGGGAGGAGGGGGTTAAGGTTTTTTTTCTTTCTTTAAACAGCCTGGTCCCTGATGGGGGCCTCTCCATCTCCCCTCTCCAGTTTGGCTACAGTTCTGAACATTGCTGGATTTTGAGCAGCTCCACCTAGAACACCAAGGCTGCACCACTTGGAATCTTTGGGGGAGCTCCCTGTGCTCCATAACCCAGCTCTGATGGAATCACCAGCTTCTGCTTTTCCCCTCACACATCCCTAGCAGCCCCTGGTCCCAGCCCTTGATGAGCTGGCCTGTGCCCAGAGAGAAGACAAATGGTTGGTTCCAGGGCAGGGTGCTGTCAAACTCCGTTCCATCTTCTAGCTTTCCCATGCAGTGCCTGTGCAGGATGTACCTTTTGCGCTATTTGATGAGACAGTGATCTACTCATTTCTTGACTCTGATCTGCAGCTTCTGGGGAGGCCACCTCAGCCAGGGTACAGCCCCTTTGCTCACCACCTGCCCTTCCAACCCTCCCAGTCCCCAGCTTTGCTTGTCAATTCCCACCCATCCCCTTCTGCAAAGTCCAGACCCTATCTGGCTACAGACTGGCTGCCCCAACCGGGAGTTGGGGGGACCCCCATTCACACTACATTCAGTTCCTTCCCTCCCAGTACACCCACATATCTGTGGCTGTTGCAGGGGATCGGCCCCAAGGCACCCACGTGTCTCCACTAGGTGGTTCCGGGGAGCCCCAGTCCTCCAGGGGTACACTCCAGGCTGGCCCTGTGCCTGCTCCTCAATCGCTGCCCCAACTTTGCACCCTCTGGGGCCTGCGAGACACCCAGACTGGTCCCCTGACGGCCACAGATTGATTTTTATATGCTGAGCCAACTTTGTATTCCTGGAATAAATTCCACTTGATCATGAGATCACTTAATTCTTTCTATATGTTGCTGGATTTAGTTTGCTAGTATTTTGTTGAGGATTTCTATGAGCAGCTACTAACATTATTATGGTCTTTATTCCCACCATTCAAAGTATATTTATATGTGCTATTTCACTTAATTGCATGAGGTGAATAGTCCAGTCATACTCACACTGAAGTAAACTGAGGCTCAGGAAAGTGAAGTGATTTTCCCCTAATTGTAAATTTGCAGTAGTACATAGTACAAATTGAAACCACAACTACAGATGAGAAGAACATTAGGGAGATGAAAGAAAGGAGGATTTGGTGATAACAAAGAGAAATTTTGTATGGCTAGAAGTTTACGGGATCAGTTTGAATGGCATCCATGATCTCGATGACATAAGAATTGAGGTCATCTGCTGATGTGCACAATAAGAGTAAATAGACTTGTGGTTTCAATTCATGCATATTATTAAACTAAGTAGGGGTGACAATTCTCATTAATTTCGAGATCATGATTTGGCCAGATAAACTGGAAGGGGAATAAACCAAAAAATTGATGACAGGGCTTTGACTGTATCAGTATCAGTGTATACTGCAATTTAGATTCCTTCTTTCTTGAGAAACTTCGCTCCAAGTAAACTATCAATTCATACCCTCCCCTCTAAGCCTTAATGGAGCTATACAGTGATGTACCATGACTCCTCAGTCAATGGATACTGAGTTCAAATTCTACCTCTGGCCCCAGTGGATTGTGTTACTTTGCAAGTCATTTAATATATGCAAGACTTTCAGTTCAGCTCAGTCACTCAGTAGTATCTGACTCTTTGAGACTCCATGGACTGCAGCACACCAGGCTTCCCTGTCCATCACCAACTCCCAGAGCTTACTTAAACTCATGTCCATCGAATTGGTGATACCATCCAACCATCGTATCCTCTATCGTCCCCTTCTCCTCCTACCTTCACTCTTTGCCAGCATCAGGATCTTTTCCAAGTAGTCAGCTCTCCGCATCAGGTGGTCAAAGTATTGGAGCTTCAGCTTCAGCATCAGTCCTTCCAATGAATATTCAGGACTGATTTCCTTTAGGATGGACTAGTTTGATCTTCTTGCTGTCCAAGGGACTCTCAAGAGACTTCTTCAACACCACAGTTCAAAAGTGTCAATTCTTCAGTGCTCAGCTTGCTTTACACATCCATACAGGACTACTGGAAAAACCATAGCTTTGACTAGACGGACCTTTGTTGGCAAAGTAATGTCTCTGCTTTTTAATATGCTGTCTAGGTTGGTCATAGCTTTTCTTCCAAGGAGCGTCTTTTAATTTCATGGCTGCAGTCACCATCTGCAGTGATTTTGGAGCCTAAAAAATTAAAGTCTGTCACTGTTTGCATTGTTTCCCCATTTATTTGTCATGAAGTGATGGGACTGGATGCCATGATCTTCTTTTTTTGAATGTTGAGTTTTAAGCCAGTTTTTCTCTTTCACCAAATGAGGGAATTGAATTAGATGTTTTCTAAGCTACCTTTCCAGTTTTAGGACTCTATTAATTTGGTGAATAAGCGGAGTGGTGATTCAGTTGACTAAAAATTTTCAAACAGCATGGATGAGGAATTCACTAGGGGTAGATAAGGAATTACTGAAGAGCAATGAAGCCTGGTGGAGAACAGAGAGCAGGTAAGCTAGGGAGGGTAGAAAGTGAAAGTGAGAAAGTAAACACATTGGGGTGGGGGAGGCTACCCAGAGTTAGGGATGTCATGGGGCATATTACACAGGCTACTGGAATCTAGGTAGTTAAGTCATTAAAAACTGTTTTAATTAAATATAACTAAAGAAGGACTTCCCTGGTGGTCCAGTGGCTAAGACTCCATGCTCTCAATGCAGGGGGACTGGGTTCAATCCCTGGTCAGGGAATTAGATTCCACAAGCCACAACTAACAGTTTGCATGCTGCAATTAAGATCCAGTGAGCCAAATAAATTAAATAAATAAATACATTTTAAATATAACTAAAGAAATTAAAAATCCAGATCAGAGAGTCCAGGCTGGGACAGAAGACAGATAAACCCCACTACCTATTTTTACATCAGGATCACAATATTATTTATCTCATTTACTGGATGATGTAGTGAAGAGCAAGGACCTTACCCATAAGCTCCTTCAGCAAAGTTCCAGAAGCCCTGCCCCAAGAGCTTCTTGCTTCATTCACAGGTCACATTTCATTTCTCTGAATGTCACATGACACTTCACAATAATCTGGTTCATAGAAAGCAATGTTCTGATAATGAAAAGATAACGGTTTCTGTATAGCAGAAAGTAACACAACATTGTAAATCAACTATACTCCAATAAAAATTTTAAAAACACATCAATTTTTCCTTTTCATATGTTTTGAACTACTTTAAAATTCTCTTTAATGCAAATAAAATGCACTCTTATTGTAAAAAATTCTAACATGCACACACATAATGTAGATAGTGACAATCCCATTCCTTTTCCTATTGTCTCCTCCAAGTCAAGCTTTCTCTCTATACACTAATGTAATATTATTTACAAAAAATGGAATCATGAACACTGTTTTGCAAATTGTCTTTTTGTTTGTTTTCTTTTTTCTTTTAAATTACTTAATTTATTTTAATTAATTTAATTATTAATTTTAATTGGAGGTTAATTACTTTACAATATTGTGGCGGTTTTCGCCATACATCGACATGAATTTTTGCTAACCAACCACTATAATCCAGGTATTTTTTCATGTCACAGAATACACATGTGCTTTATCCATTTTGACAGCTACAGGGGAGTCCATCATATCACGATATCATAATTTATGCCATTCCTATTGATGGGCATTTACCTTGTTTCCAGTTTTTGGATATGTAAACAATACTGCAGTGAACGTCCTTGTATATATCTTGCATATTTGGGTAAATGTTTCTAAATAATACCTTCTTAAAACTAACTGCTTCAATAAAAAGTTAGGTGTACAAATGTAAATTTTAAAAGTAAGATTGCTGGCTCAAAGAGTATTTTAGTAGACAGTGCCAAATTATTCTCCAAAATGTTGAACCAATTTATAATCTCACCAGTGTACGAAAGCAGATGCTTCCTCACTAGCTAGCACTGGGCAGTCTTTGTTTTTTTAAAAAATCTTTCTCATCTTATATAGATGGAGATGTCAGATTTAGCAAGTAAAAAGTAGAATGTCAGTTCTAATGAGGTGGATGAAACTGGAGCCTATTATACAGAGTGAAGTAAGCCAGAAGGAAAAACATAAATACAGTATACTAATGCATATATATGGAATTTAGAAAGATGGTAACAATAACCCAGTGTACGAGACAGCAAAAGAGACACTGATGTATAGAACAGTCTTATGGACTCTGTGGGAGAGGGAGAGGGTGGGAAGATTTGGGAGAATGGCATTGAAACATGTAAAATATCATGTAAGAAACGAGTTGCCAGTCCAGGTTCGATGCACGATACTGGATGCTTGGGGCTAGTGCACTGGGACGACCCAGAGGGATGGTATGGGGAGGGAGGAGGGAGGAGGGTTCAGGATGGGGAACACATGTATACCTGTGGCGGATTCATTTTGATATTTGGCAAAACTAATACAATTATGTAAAGTTTAAAAATAAAATAAAATTAAAAGTTTAAATTTTAACTTTAGAAAAAAAAAAAAGTAGAATGTCTAGATAAATTTGAATTCAGATAAAAGATCAAGCATCTTCATCTGTGAACGGGCTTCCATGTCTGGTCTCTCCTTTGGTATCATCAGTGATCGTCTTCTCTAATTATCAACACTTATCGTAGACATTTTTTTCATCCTAAATGGATGAGAAAACTTGCTATTTAAATGTGCATATTCTTAAGACTTAGTGGGATCAAGGGAACTTCCCTTGCAGTCCAGCAATTAAAACTGTGCTTTTCAATGCAGGGGACTCAGGTTTGATTGCTGGTCTTGGAATAAAGATCCCATGCCACATGGTGCAGCCCCCAAAAAAAAAATCTAGTAGGCCTTAGTGAGAGCAGGTGTAAGTATAGGCCGCTTTCACGTCCTCTTTAGTGCACTACCTGTTTTTATATTTGTTCCTTTTGCCAGTGGTTTATTTGTCTTCCTTAATGATTTCTAAGAATGTTTTTATCATTAAGGAATCAGACACATATATAACTGTTTTCCTTTTAACTATTTTTGTTTTATCCCCCATCTAGAAGTACTGTGTGTACCAGTTTATCAAGCCAAATCACTATGAACTAATGTGTGTGCTCAGCTCTGTCCAACTCTTTGAGACTCCATGGACTAGCCCGCCAGGCTCCTCTGTCCATGAGATTTCCTGGGCAAGAATACTGGAGTGGGTTGCCATTTCCTCCTCCAGGGGATCTTCCTGACCCAGAGTCTTCTGTGTTTCCTACATTGGCAGGTGGATTCTTTACCACTGAGCCACCTGGGAAGTTATACTTCTATGACAGTTTCTCAAATCACTTGGATGTTTTGTATAAATACAAATTCCTACGTCTAGAATGGGTTCTAGATGTAGTCAATCAAATTTCTGGGAATAAAACTTGGGACTCTGTACTTAAAAATCTCTGTTGGGGGGTTTCTTTCTATCTCCTTCTTTTCTTTTTTCCTTCTTCCTTACTTCCCACCCATCCTTCCAGACTTTTACTTAGAGATCAAGAGTAAAAAATTTTCTAGAATTATTAGAATTAAAATAGAGGTAAACATGCAAACAATGTGATCGGAAGCTATATCTTCTGAGAGAGTGCACTGTGATTAAAATGACTATTCTTTATCAGTTCTTGACTTTAGGGAGAAGAAAAAAATTTTTTAACTTTTTTCCCCCTAACATTAAAGAAGTCCCCATTATTATGGAAAATTTTAAGCACTTATAAAAGTAGAGAGAGTAATTACCATGTCCCATTGCGCAACTTCAAAAATGATCAACATATGGTCTATCTTGCTTTACCTATGTGCCCGATTTCCCTCTACCATCTCCCAGTTCCCCAGATTCAAAGCACATCCCAAGAGATTCCTAAACTCATTTGAGATCCAGAACTTCAGGATTTCAGGTTTCCGATTGTGTTTTACAAGTTCTTTCCAGGAAAATATTTACTCATGTTTTTTCTTTTTTTTTTTACTCATGTTTTTTCTAGCTATTGCTGCTGCTGCTAAGTTGCTTCAGTCGTGTCCGACTCTGTGCGACCCCATAGATGGCAGCCCACCAGGCTCCCCCGTCCCTGGGATTCTCCAGGCAAGAACACTGGAGTGGGTTGCCATTGCCTTCTCCAATGCATGAAAGTGAAAAGTGAAAGTGAGGTTGCTCAGTCATGTCCGACTCTTAGCGACCCCATGGACTACAGCCTACCAGGCTCCTCCATCCGTGAGATTTTCCAGGCAAGAGTACTGGAGTGGAGTGCCGTTGCCTTCTCCGTTTTTCTAGCTAGTCCCTGTATAATCTCATTTTCTCTGGTTTCAACCTTAAGAGCTTGAAGTCTACAACTTTTTTTTCATTTTTTTAAACCAAAGACAAAAATCAGCTGGGGACATTTGGGGTAATGCTAAGAAGTAAGTACCTGAAATGTCCTCACTAGAGATTTCAAATACCTCTTTGATATTCCATCAAACAGGACTTAACACCATAATTTTCTTAGATTTTCTTTAGTTCAGTTCAGTTCAGTCACTCATTTGTGTCCGACTGTTTGCAAGCCCATGAATTGTAGCACGCCAGGCCTCCCTGTCCATTACCAACTTCCGGAGTTCACCCAAACTCATGTCCATTGACTTGGTGATGCCATCCAGCCATCTCATCCTCTGTCGTCCCTTCTCCTCCTGCCCCCAATCCCTCCCAGCATCAGAGTCTTTTCCAATGAGTCAACTCTTCGCATGAGGTGGCCAAAGTTTTGGAGTTTCAGCTTTAGCACCAGGCCTTCCAAAGAACACCCAGGACTGATCTCCTTTAGAATGGACTGGTTGGATCTCCTTGCAGTCCAAGGGACTCTCAAGAGTCTTCTCCAACACCACAGTTCAAAAGCATCAATTCTTTGGTGCTCAGCTTTCTTCACAGTCCAAATCTCACATCCATACATGACTATTGGAAAACCCATACCCTTGACTAGACGGACCTTTGTTGGCAAAGTAGTGTCTCTGCTTTTGAATATGCTATCAAGACTGGTCATAACTTTCCTTCCAAGGAGTAAGCGTCTTTTAATTTCATGGCTACAATTACCATCTGCAGTGATTTGGAGACCAAAAAAATAAAGTCTGACACTGTTTCCACTGTTTCCCCATCTATTTCCCATGAAGTGATGGGGCCAGATGGCATGATCTTCGTTTTCTGAATGTTGAGCTTTAAGCCAACTTTTTCACTCTCCTCTTTCACTTTCATCAAGAGGCTTTTTAGTTCCTCTTCACTTTCTGCCATAAGGGTGATGTCATCTGCATATCTGAGGTTATTGATATTTCTCCCAGCAGTCTTGATTCCAGCTTGTGCTTCATCCAGCCCAGCATTTCTCATGATGTACTCTGCATATAAGTTAAATAAACAGGGTGACAATATACAGCCTTGACATACTCCTTTTCCTATTTGGAACCAGTCTGTTGTTCCATGTCCAGTTCTAACTGTTGCTTCCTGACCTGCATACAGATTTCTCGAGAGGCAGGTCAGGTGGTCTGGTATTCCCATCTCTTTCAGAATTTTCCACAGTTGATTGTGATCCACACAGTCAAAGGCTTTGGTATAGTCAATAAAGCAGAAGTAGATGTTTTTCTGTAACTCTCTTCCTTTTTCGATGATCCAGCGGATATTGGCAATTTGATCTCTGGTTCTCTGCCTTTTCTAAAACCAGCCTAAAAATCTGGAAGTTCACAGTTCACGTATTTCTGAAGCCTGGCTTGGAGAATTTTGAGCATTACTTTGATAGTGTGTGAGATGAGTGCAATTGTGTGGTAGTTTGAGCATTCTTTGGGATTGCCTTTCTTTGGGATTGGAATGAAAACTGACCTTTTCCAGTCCTGTGGCCACTGCTGAGTTTTCCAAATTTGCTGGCATATTGAGTGCAGCACTTTCACAGCATCATCTTTAGGATTTGAAATAGCTCAACTGGAATTCCATCACCTCCACTAGCTTTGTTCATAGTGATGCTTTCTAAGGCCCACTTGACTTCACATTCCAGGATGTCTGGCTCTATGTGAGTAATCTCACCATAGTGATTATCTGGATCGTCAAGATTTTTTTTGTACAATTCTTCTGTGTATTCTTGCCACCTCTTCTTAATAGCTTCTGCTCCTGTTAGGTCCATACCATTTCTGTCCTTTATCAAGCCCATCTTTGCATGAAATGTTCCCTTGGTATCTCTAATTTTCTTGAAGAGATCTCTAGTCTTTCCCATCTGTTGTTTTCCTCTATTTCTTTGCATTGATCACTGAGGAAGGTTTTCTTATCTCTCCTTGCTATTCTTTGGAACTCTGCATTCAGATGCTTATATCCTTCCTTTTCTCCTTTGCTTTTCACTTTTCTTCTTTTCACAGCTATTTGTAAGGCCTCCCCAGACAGCTATTTTGCTTTTTTGCCTTTCTTTTCCAAAGGGATGGTCTTGATCCCTGTCTCCTGTACAATGTCACGAACCTCCATCCATAGTTCATCAGGCACTCTATCAGATCTAGTCCCTTAAATCTATTTCTCACTTCCATTGTATAATCATATGATTTTATTTAGGTCATACCAGAATGGTCTAGTGGTTTTCCCTACTTTCTTCAATTTCAGTCTGAATTTGGCAATAAGTTCATGATCTGAGCCACAGTCAGCTACCGGTCTTGTTTTTTCTGACTATATAGAGCTTCTCCATCTTTGGCTGCAAACTATATAATCAATCTGATTTCGGTGTTGACCATCTGGTGATGTCCATGTGTAGAGTCTTCTCTTTTGTTGTTGGACGAGGGTGTTTGTTATGACCAGTGCATTTTCTTGGCAAAACTCTATTAGCCTTTGCCCTGCTTCATTCCATATTCCAAGGCCGAATTTGCCTGTTACCCCAGGTGTTTCTTGACTTCCTACTTTTGCATTCTAGTCCCCTAGAATGAAAAGGACATCTTTTTTGGGTGTTAGTTCTAAAAGGTCTTGTAGGTCTTCATAGAACCGTTCAACTTCAGCTTCTTCAGCATTACTGGTTGGGGCATAGACTTGGATTACTGTGGTATTGAATGATTTGCCTTGGAAACGAACAGAGATCAATCTGTCGTTTTTGAGATTCATCCAAGTACTGTATTTAGGACTCTTTTGTTGACCATGATGGCTACTCCATTTCTTTTAAGGGATATCTTAGATTTTCTTACATTACTAATTTTAAACACCAGAATTTTCTTACCTGTTTCTTATCTCAGTTTCACATTCATGCCACCTGATGTTCATAAAGTCTTAAATTACTCCATTTAGTAAAGAAAGGAGATTTGAGGAGTATTAGACATGAGCCTCAAGCAATTAAAAATGCTGAGACTGAATATAAGAAGTATTATTGAGGCAGAAAGATGGTCTCATTGTCGACTCAGCATCTAGCTACAGTCCCTTAATCTCCTACCTATAAAATATGGATAGCAGCGCCTACCACACTTCTTAGAACAATGAGACTTATACTTTGATCTTTAAAGAAGTGAGCTGCCTAATTAGATGAGTTTCCTTTAAGTATTCTTCATGTTTATCTCAATGAATTAATCTTTGGTGGGCTTCCCTGATACCTTGGTTGGTAAAGAATCTGCCTGCAAGGCAGGAGACACTGGTTCGATTCCTGGGTTGGGAAGATCCCCTGGAGAAGGGATAGACTACCCACTCCACTGTTTTGGGGCTTCCCTTGTGGCTCAGTTGGTAAAGAATCCACCTGCAATGTGGGAGACCTGGGTTTGATCCCTGGGTTGGGAATATCCCCTGGAGAAGGGAAAGGCTACCCACTCCAGTATTCTGGCCTGGAGAATTCCATAGACTGTATAGTCCATGGGGTCGCAAAGAGTTGGACATGACTGAATGACTTTCACTTTAATCTTTGGTAAATATTCTCTTCTATTTGTAGAAGAATGAGGAAGTAGAAATCAAGACATGGTAGAATATTTTTAAAGTTTTTATCATTCTAAACAGAATTTGCTACTTAAATGTTTAAAAAATATTTTGAAATAAAATTCACATAGTACTCACTGAAATCATTGTAAAAATGTACAATTGAGGATTTAATATATGCACAAGATTGTGCAATCATCATCACTAATTCCAGAAAACTTCATCACCCCAAATTGGAAATCCCCTTCACATCACCTGGCAACATCAAATCAACTGTTTTTTGTTTAACAGATTTGCCTACTCTGGACATTTCATATCAATGGAATCATAGAGTATGTGGCTTCTGTCTGGCTTCTTTCACTTGGCATATGTTTTCAAGATTCGTTCATTCTGTAGCACAGTCAATACTTATTTCCTTCTTCTGACTGAATACTATTCCATGGTTTAGATATACTATTTTTACTCATTCATTCATCAGTTAATGAATGTATGTGTTGCTTCCTATTTGACTGTCATAAAGAATTCTGCCATGAACACACATGTACATTCAAGTTTTCATTTAATGTTTTCATTTCTCTTTGGTACACATCTAGGAGTGTAACTGCTGGGGCATTAGAGTAACCAGTCGTAACTCTTTGAGATATAGCCAAACTATTTTTCAAAGTGGCTGCACCATTTTACATTACTGTCAGCAATGTATGAGTTTCATAATTTCTTCATATCCTCACCAACTTGCTTTTGGTTTTGTTTAAAATTATAGGCATCCTGGTGGGTGTAAAATGGTCTCTTGTTGCGGTTTGGCTTTGCATTTACGTAATGACCAAAGATGCTGGGCATCCCTTCATGTACTTACTGCTAAGTCACTTCAGTCGTGTCCGACTCTGTGTGACCCCATGGACTGCAGCCCACCAGGCTCCTCTGTCCCTGGGATTTTCCAGGCAAGAGTACTGGAGTGGGGTGCCATTGCCTTCTCCGCATGTACTTACTAGCCATTTGTATTTCTTTGGATAAATGTCAATTTAATCCTTTGTTCATTCAAAAACTGGGTTGTTCTTGTTATTTTGATTATAAGGATTCTTTGCATACTTATGGAAGATCTTACTTTAAGCCAAAACAGAAATAAGACCTGACAAAGGGCTAGATCGACTCATGATTATGTATTTTAAACTCTTGTATTCATCCATGCATAAAGTCCGAATTACCTCTATGAACTTTAGCTTTATGAATACATTCTTAGGGGCTAATCTAATGGAATAATGGAGGGATGATCTCCCATGTCAGGGTTCAAGTAGAATGGGACTTTCCCGTTCTTTCTTCTGATCTATCCCCAAGCCTACCCCACACTGTGGGCACTGGGCTAGCAGTAGGGTAAAGTTGAATGATGCCTGGCATAACTAGAAGTGCCATCTTCAACACCCCCAACCAGATCCCCTGGCAGAAATTTCAGACCACAGAGAGTTTTGCATACCTCCATAATGTTTATAAATATCACAACCTAAAAAAATAAAGCAATAAGGTAAAAAAGTAACCAGTCCACCAAGGCAGATAGATTAAAAGTATCTTAAAATACTAGTGCCTAGTTATCACTCTCCAGAAGGTAAAGAATCTGCATTAGGCACAGGCATAGCTTCCATTTTTAGGAACTTGTAACATATTAGTATTACGTTTTCCAAAATACTTTCCTACTTACTGTTGTTCCTAGGGTTAGCCAAAAAGGCCTTAAATATTAAGTACCACTAGTGTTCAAATTAGATGACTCAGAAGTACAGGGCTGGGATGTCCCTGGTGGTCCAGTGGCTAAGACTCTGTGCTTCCAGGGTAGGGGCCTTGGGTTTGATCCGCGGTCAGGAAACTAGATCACTTATGCTAAAACTAACACCCAGCACAGTCAGGGGAAAAAAAAAAAAAAAAGTAGAGGACTCACCATGTGGATTTGAACAAGACAGCCTGAGAGAGAAGGTAGAGAAAGCAGGGGTAGTATACGAAATTGCTGCATAGATGCATCCTGTGTGTCTTTGGAACATGCACAAGGGATTGAATATTATTCTATGTGAACACTAATGACACTGCGGTAGTTAGGCAGAACAATACTTCAGATATGATCTTGGCCATCTGAGAGCTTTGGTATGTTACAATGACTGCAAATCAGAGATACATGGTCACAATACTATGGAGATGCATTAATCGTAATGAGAGAGTTCCACGGGCTTCAAGACAAAGAAACCCAAGAGGCGGAAATAGCATATGCAGACTACATTTATTCAGTGCTTACTGGACACTGGGCACATCAGATACAAAAGAGCTGGGATGGGGGAGGTAAAAATTTAATATACATGTTAATTTTACGACTAATTCTAACTACTAGGGGAAGTACAAAATTTGTATAAGTTATACTTTATAATGAAATTTCAATGCCTGTCAAAAGGATAAGCTATACATACAATGCAATAAAAATGTTTTAAAATTGTGCTTAACATCACAGAACTAGTCCAAAATGGGTTGGTAAAATACCTATACACCATTCATTCTTATTATACACATATATTTCACATTAAAGATTGCTGGTAAAGTACAAATACTTTGACCCCATTGCTGAAAAATCTATGCTCGACAACTATATACAAACTTCCTCTTAGAAACACATGGCATCTGTAGTCCATCTCTCCTTTAAAGCCCACCTTATTTTCAGCTTAGCATACTATCAAGTTGTCTTCAGAACTGTTTATATTTCTTTTGTCTGATCATCTTCTTCCAGTTTCCTGATTTCATTTTTTAAACAATTTATGGTTTCACGACTTGCTTTTAATCTCTCTTTAAGCTCTGCAATTTCAAAGCTTGTTTTTTTTTTTGCAGCTTCTAATTTTTCTCTGGTTTTCACTTCAAGTTCTGCAACTAAAGAAAACAGACTGTTACTAATTTATTCCATTTTTCTCATATGTCCGAGATATGTCACAGAGAAATAAACGTGACATTCCGTTAAGGTCAATGTTTCCATGATGAAATGCAAACAACTTAAGATATGTAACTTTAAACACAGGAGGGTGGGTGAGAAAGTTTGAACTCTCAAGAGAGGATCTAAGATGTTTTCTATTGCAAAGAATAAAATTCGGGCCACTAGTATTTTAATTCACACTTAAGATTTTAAGACATAATGTCCTTGTTTTTCTGTATTTACATATTAATCTGGAAATTAGGGAGTATATAGTCCAAGAGACTTCCAACTAATAAAACTTCACTAAAAAGAGGATTCTTAAATTTATGTGTAGCTAAAAGTTACATAAACAAAATCACACTGGTAAACCTGTTTCTTTTTGCAAAACAGAGTAGTAACTATCTAGGCTTGAATTCTAGCTCTACTAATTGTACCACTCTGAATAAACTATTGTTTTAATCCCCATGCTCATTTCCTCATTTCTAAAATACAGATTATAATTGCAAACACCTGTGATATTATTTGCTTAAAAGATTTAAAATGAATATCATTTGGCACATAAAAACATATTAAGTACTATTATAACAGAGGAACATTAAATATTTAAAACATTCTAGCTGGCTATGTAACAAATAACTAAAGAAAAATATCATTACTGCAAAATAGACTATATTTATTTAAATATTCCACTTGGATAGTGTAGTACCATGTTTATAGAGAAAAAAATGTCTACTATCACCCAACATTTCCACCTTGTAGACATTTCAGGTAATTGCTGCTGATGACTGTTAAGGCACAGTTGTACTTTTGTTAATGTAAAATGATCACTAGTTGGAAGCAGTATGGATTGAAGGAAAAAAAAGTAAAACCCTTTAAAATCAGAAAGACTTGAGTTCAAATACACCTTTTGTCCCTTACTAGCTGAATGCTGATCTCTCTCTCACTTAATTTCTTCTTTCTATATAATATAGTTAAAACTTTGTATTTCACAGAGGATTTAGGATTAATACATGTAAAAAGCATCCAGCATGTTAAAACACATAATGTGTTCTTATTTTGCCCACTGCTGGTGACTTTCTTTTTGTGATACATTTTGTAACAGAGCTAAACTTTTACACTGCCAAAACAATCCACATTTTTCTTTGTAATTTTCCATTGCTTTTATTTTTAAAATTATTTTTGAAAATAGGTAGTACATACACCCGATACAAAATTAAAAGGTGGAAAATCGTGTGATAAATTCCTGTAAATAGTAATTGGTAGGTTGAAGAATAACTGTGCTTGTAATTTTGGAAGAATGCCAAGTGACTCTCAGAGGTTCTATTATTAATTTATAATCTCATTAGCATAGTATGTCTGCTTCCCTACTGCATCAACTTTTTGGTCTTAAATAATCTGGAAGGTTAAAAATTATATTTCAGAATAGTTTTAATTTGCACTTCTATTACTTCTGAGATTGATAATCTTTTAATATGGTTAGGGGATATTTCTCCCTTTCTTTCTATGAATTGCCTATTTATCCTTTCCCTTGACTGGCCCCTGCCTTTTAAAAAATTGAGGTATAATTGACATACAACATATGAGTTTCAGGTGTACAACATATGAGTCAATACTTGTATATATTGCATAATGATCAACACAGTAAGTCTGAAGTTAACATCTGTTATCATATATACAAAAAAGATCTTGACGACCCAGATAATTATGATGGTGTGATGACTCACAAAGAGCCAGACATCCTGGAATGTGAAGTCAAGTGGGCCTTAGAAAGCATCACTATGAACAAAGCTAGTGGAGATGATGGAATTCCAGTGGAGCTCTTTCAAATCCTGAAAGATGATGCTGTGAAAGTGCTGCATTCAATATGCCAGCAAATTTGGAAAACTCAGCAGTGGCCACAGGACTGGAAAAGGTCAGCTTTCATTCCAATCCCAAAGAAAGGCAATGCCAAAGAATGCTCAAACTACCACACAATTGCAATCATCTCACACGCTAGTAAAGTAATGCTCAAAATTCTCCAAGCCAGGCTTCAGCAATATGTGAACCGTGAACTTCCTGATGTTCAAGCTGGTTTTAGAAAAGGCAGAGGAACCAGAGATCACATTGCCAACATCCGCTGGATCATCGAAAAAGCAAGAGTTCCAGTTTTAAAAACATCTATTCTGCTTTTTTCTCCTTTGACTGTGTGGATCACAATACACTGTGGAAAATTCTGAAAGACATGGGAATACCAGATCACCTGACCTGCAGCTTGAGAAACCTATACGCAGGTCAGGAAGCAACAGTTAGAACTGGACATGGAACAACAGACTGGTTCCAAATAGGAAAAGGAGTACATCAAGGCTGTATATTGTCACCCTGCTTATTTAACTTATATGCAGAGTACATCATGAGAAGCGCTGGGCTGGATGAAGCACAAGCTGGAATCAAGACTGCTGGGAGAAATATCAATAACCTCAGATATGCAGATGACATCACCATTATGGCCAAAAGTGAAGATGAGCCTCTTGATGAAAGTGAAAGAGGAGAGTGAAAAAGTTGGCTTAAAGCTCAACATTCAGAAAACGAAGATCATGGCATCTGGTCCCATCACTTCATGGGAAATAGATGGGGAAACAGTGGAAACAGTGTCAGACTATTTTTTTGGGCTCCAAAATCACTGCAGATGGTGATCGCAGCCATGAAATTAAAAGACGCTCACTCCTTGGAAGAAAAGCTATGATCAACCTAGATAGCATATTGAAAAGCAGAGACATTACTTTGTCAACAAAGGTCCGTCTAGTCAAGGCTATGGTTTTTCCAGTGGTCATATTTGGATGTGAGAGTTGGACTATAAAGAAAGCTGAGCATTGAAGAATTGATGTTTTTGAACTGTGGTGTTGGAGAAGACTCTTGAGAGTCCCTTGGACTGCAAGGAGATCCAACCAGTCCATTCTAAAGGAGATCAGTCCTGGGTGTTCGTTGGAAGGCCTGATGCTAAAGCTGAAACTCCAATATTTTGGCCACCTGATGCAAAGAAATGACTCATTTGAAAAGACCCTGATGCTGGGAAAGATTGAGGGCAGGAGGAGAAGGGGAAGACAGAGGAAGAGATGGCTGGATGGCATCACCGACTCAGTTGACATGGGTTTGGGTGGACTCTGGGAGTTGGTGATGGACAGGGAGGCCTGGTGTGCTGCAGTTCATGGGGTCTCAGGGAGTCGGACACGACTGAGCGACTGAACTGAACTGAACCATATATAGTTATGAATTTTTTTCTTGTAAGGAGAAATTTTAAAATCTACTATCAGCAACTCTCAAACATGCAATATAATATTATTAACTATAGTCACTATCCTGTAAATCATATCACCTCTTATTTATAACTAGAGGTTTGCACCTTTTTGGCCACGCCTGCCACAACCCCAACCTCTGGCAACCACTAATCTGTTCTCTGTTATTTTTGAGCTTTTGTTTTTAAGCGTCTACACATAAATAAGATTACACTGTATTTGTTTTTTTCTGATTCATTTCACTTAGCATAATGCCCTTGTGGTCCATCCATGTTGATACAAATGGAAAGATTTCTTTTTAATGGCTGAATATTATTCCATTATGTTTGTGTGTGCATGTGTACATATGTATGTATGTATGTATGTATGTATGTGTGTGTATAAAAAACACTTCTTTATCCAGTCGTCTATTGATGGACACTTACGTTGTTTTCCTATCTTGGTTATTGTAAATAATGCTGAAATGAACCAGAGAAGGCAATGTCAACCCACTCCAGTACTCTTGCCTGGAGAATCCCATGGACCTAGAAGCCTGGTGGGCTGCAGTCCATGGGGTCGCTAGGAGTCAGACATGACTGAGCGACTTCACTTTCACTTTTCACTTTCATTCATTGGAGAAGGAAATGGCAACCCACTCCAGTATTCTTGCCTGGAGAATCCCAAGGATGGTGGAGCCTGGTGGGGTGCCGTCTCTGGGGTCACAGAGAGTCAGACACAACTGCAGTGACTTAGCAGCAGCAGCAGCAGCTGTAATGAAAATGGGGTGTATATTATCTTTTCAAGTTAATGTTTTTGTTTTCCTTCAGAGCCATATCCAGGAGTGGAATTGATGGATCATATGGTAGTTCTACTTTTATTTTTTTGACGAAACTCCACACTGTTTTCCATAGTGGCTACACCAGTCAACATTGAGTAATGGTTTTCTTTTCTCCACATCCTTGCCAACACTTGTTATTTCTAGTCTTCTTGATATCAGCCATTCTGCTGCTGCTGCTAAGTCGTTTCAGTCATGTTCAACTCTGTGTGACCCCACAGATGGCAGCCCACCAGGCTCCCCCATCCCTGGGATTCTCCAGGCAAGAACACTGGAGTGGGTTGCCATTTCCTTCTCCAATGCATGAAAGTGAAAAATGAAAGTGAAGTCGCTCAGTCGTGTCTGACTCTTCGTGACCCCATGGACTACAGCCTACCAGGCTCCTCCGTCCATGGATTTTCCAGGCAAGAGTACTGGAGTGGGGTGCCAGTGCCTTCTCCGATCAGCCATTCTAACAGACATCAAATAATACTTTGTGGTTTTGATTTGCATTTCCCGGATGATAAGTGATATTGAACATATTTTTGATATCTGTTAGCCATCTGCATGTCTTCTTTGAAAAAATATCTATTTAGCTCTTCTGTCCAGTTTTAATTGAATTGTATGCTTTGTTTGGTCATTGAGCTGTATGAGTTCTGTATATATTTTGGAAATTAACTCTTTATCAGATACATGATTTGCAAATATTTTCTCCCATTCAGTAGGTTTCCTTTTAATTTTGTGGTTGGTTTCTTTTGCTCTGAAGCTTTTTAATTACTGGTTATTGGCCTTTTAAAATGATGTGCAGGAGCTCTTTATATACAAAAGAAACAAGTCATCTGTGATAGAAGTACAATATTTCTTTTCATGGCTTGTCTTTAGACTTGGTTGACAATGCAGAAATTTTTACCCCCTTGCTCCCCTTCTCTCTTCATATCAATTAAAAGACATACACAGAGTGAAAGCAAGCTTTCCTGGTGGCTCAATGGTAAAGGCTCTGTCTGCAATGCAGCAGATGTAAGACAGGTAGGTTCAATCCCTGGACTGGGAAGATCCCTTCGAGAAGGAAATGGCAATCCACTCCAATATTCTTGCCTGTGAAATCCCATGGACTTCTGAGCTTCCCTGGTGGCTCAGACGGCAAAGAATCTGCCTGCAATGAGGGAGATCTGGGTTCTATCCCTGTGTTGGGAAGATCCTCTGGAGGAGGGCATGGCAACTCACTCTAGTATTCCTGTCTAGAGAACCCGCGTGGACAGAAAAACCTGGTGGGCTAGTCCATGGGACTGCAAAGAATCAGACACAACTGAAGTGACTGAGCACATACATGGATTTCCAGAGAAGCCTGGCGGGCTAAAGTCCATGGAACCACAAAGAGTTGGACACGACCGAGCGACTAAACAACAGCAGAGTAAAAGGCACATTGACAGAGGCTGGGACACAGACGTAGGAAATAGACAAGAAAGAAAATGCATTACAGTGTCATGAGGTAATTAGGGAGCTATAAAGCAGACAGGATTCATAACAAGGGGAAAGAGTACGTGTGTGTGTGTGTATATATATATATATATCAAGGAATGCTTCTTGGCAGAAGTAAAATCTGAACTGAGTTTTAAAGAATAAGATAAGAATTAGATGAAGTGGGATACAGCAGGCTTTGGAAACAGTACAGAAAGATTTGGGAAACAACAAGGACTTTATGACTGTAACAGGTAGTTGTACATCTAGTCAGGAAGACTTAATTTAACTCATCTGTTAGAGGACAGCATTCATTGTAGATATAGATCTTTGTTCTTTGATTTAGTCACCATACTGTATTTTTGACAAATCATAAAACTGCCAAGGGTACCATATATTGGTGAAATGGGTTAATTAATGAGGAGATCCTAGAAGAAAACATTTAAAAACTTGTTTTAGCCTGTTCTAGTTTTCTGCTTCCTATATATTAAATGTTTACACACACATTTAAGATATATATGTGCATATATGTGTCCGTGTGTATATGTATGTATGTACACATGTGTGTGTATGTATGTACGTGTGTGTGTGTGTTCAGTCGTGTCCGACTCTTTGAAATTCCATGGGCTATAGCATATATAAATATACATAAAATTTCTATTTTAAATTCCAAATGAAGCCTTAATTTACAGTAAACTAATCCAAAGAAGAATTATTAGTTTTGCAAAGCAAATGTAATGCACCAGTTAGAAGCACAGGCTTTTTACAAAGAGAAACAACTTATTGGTTAACAGCACAGACTCTGTGTGGGTTTAAATCCTGGCTCTGCTGAGTGATTTGGGGCAAGATCAAAACTCTCTATGCAAAATGGGGTTAACAGTAGTACCTCCCTCTGAGGGCTATCAAGGGAATTCCTAAGGTCTTCCTTTGTGGCTCAGCTGGTGAAGAATCTGCCTGCAATGCAGGAGACCTGGGTTCAATCCCTAGGTTGGGAAGATCCCCTGGAGAAGGGAAAGGCTACCCACTCCATTATTCTGGCCTGGAGAATTGCATGGACTGTATAGTCCATGAGGTTGCAAAGAGTCAGACATGACTGAGCAACTTTCACTTCACTTTAGAAATGTAAAGCACTTATCTAGTACATGTAAGCTCTATTAAGTATCCAATATCAGTTTAGTCATTCCTTGTAGAAGCAACTTCTATTAAAAGCTAGACCATTAGTGCTTAAGTCAATTTCTGCAGGTTTCAGTTCAGTTCAGTCGCTCAGTCGTGTCTGACTCTTTGCGACCCCATCAATCGCAGCACACCAGGCCTCCCTGTCCATCACCAACTTCCAGAGTTCACCCAGACTCACGTCCATCGAGTCAGTGATGCCATCCAGCCATCTCATCCTCTGTTGTCCCCTTCCCCTCCTGCCCCCAATCCCTCCCAACATCAGAGTCTTTTCCAATGAGTCAACTCTTTGCAAATACCTTTATAAACTTTTAATGTGCTTTATAATGAGCAACCTCTATCCTATTACTCTTATCTACAATGCTTTTAGACCCTAAGTTCTGAGGACTGCCTAGGAGACTGGGCTGTACCACTAACTCATATTAATTGGGCAAGTTTCTTACCAATGTGTGCCTCAGTTTCCTTTTCTAAACGGATTACCTAACAAAGTTATTATAGATATAAATGAGCTTTTACATGTACAGATTAGAAAAGTACAAATGGTAAGTACTCAACAAATCTGATATTATTACCAAATATTGAGTATAATGTTCTCAAACTGGTAAAAGTGCATCTATCTTTTTTTACACCTTTGATTAATATTACCAAATTGCTTTCCTAAAAGGCCTATTCACATAAACAATTCATGAGAACACAGTGTTCACCACATCCTTACTAGGTACAACTATGAAAGATTTCTTTTGCATATTTGATACAAATATAGCCATCCATTATTACTGGTTTGCATTTTAAAAATTACTAGCAGGGTCAAATATTTTACTTTTTATTTACTAACCATGTTTCTTCTGTCTGTCCACTCCATTGTCCATTTATCAACTGAAGTTTAAAACTATATTCTATTTTTTTTATTTTAGAGTTTTACAGCTTTTAATCCTTTGTCATATTTTCCAAAAATCTATTTTTTGTTTTTTTGCCCTTTTGAAATGCATAAGTTACATATCTTTTGCAAAAAAATCTTTTTGTCTTTCAATGTAATTTCTTCTAACACTTCAAATTTACAAAGTCTTCCATAGCCAGGATAGACAGTCATTTCTCTAATTTTTTAAACAGGTTAATTGATATAAAAAAAATTTAGGGACTTCCTTGGTGGTCCAATTGTTAAGACTCTGCACTTCCAATACAAGGGGCACAGGTGTGATCCTTGCTTGGCCATATGCATATGGTATGGAAAAAAAACTCAAAAAACAATTAACTACCATTAATTAACATGGAATTGATTAAGTGCCATGAAGCAATGATCTAAATTAAGTTTTCTTCTCAAAAGTTATCAACTGTGCCAATACCATTTACAGAATTATCTTTTTATTCCTTATAGATTTGATGCTGTTAAGAAAATAACCTCAAGATAGGTGAAAAGACAGCCTTCAGAATGGGAGAAAATAATAGCAAATGAAGCAACTGACAAACAACTAATCTCAAAAATATACAAGCAACTCCTGCAGCTCAATTCCAGAAAAATAAACGACCCAATCAAAAAATGGGCCAAAGAACTAAATAGACATTTCTCCAAAGAAGACATACAGATGGCTAACAAACACATGAAAAGATGTTCAACATCACTCATTATCAGAGAAATGCAAATCAAAACCACCATGAGGTACCATTTCACGCCAGTCAGAATGGCTGCGATCCAAAAGTCTACAAGCAATAAATGCTGGAGAGGGTGTGAAGAAAAGGGAACCCTCCTACACTGTTGGTGGGAATGCAAACTAGTACAGCCACTATGGAGAAGAGTGTGGAGATTCCTTAAAAAACTGGAAATAGAACTGCCTTATGACCTAGCAATCCCACTACTGGGCATATACACCAAGGAAACCAGAATTGAAAGAGACACATGTACCCCAATGTTCATCACAGCACTGTTTATAATAGCCAGGACATGGAAGCAACCTAAATGTCCATCAGCAGATGAATGGATAAGAAAGCTGTGGTACATATACACAATGGAGTATTATTCAGCCATTAAAAAGAATACATTTGAATCAGTTCTGATGAGGTGGATGAAACTGGAGCCTATAATACAGAGTGAAGCTAGAAAGAAAAACACCAATACACTAACACATATATATGGAATTTAGAAAGATGGTAACAGTAACCCTCTATGCGAGACAGCAAAAGAGACACAGATGTATAGAACAGTCTTTTGGACTCTGTGGAAGAGGGAGAGGGTGGGATGATTTGGGAGAATGGCACTGAAACATGTATAATATCATATATGAAACGAATCGCCAGTCCAGGTGCAGTTTACTAATAAAAACTTCCTAAGGTTGGGGCTTCCCTGGTGGCCCAGTGGTTAATTCAGCTGCCGATGCAGGGGACACATGTAGACCCCTAGTATGGGAAGAGTCCACATGCAGTGGGGCAACTAAGCACATGCTCCACAACTACTGAGGCTGTGCTCTAGAGCCTCTGCTCCCCAACAAGAGAAGCCACTGCAATGAGAAGTCCATGCACTGCAATGAAAAGTAACCTCCACTTGCTGGAATTAGAGAAGGACTTCCTGCAGCAACAAAGACCCAGTGCAGCCAAAAATAAATTTGAAACATGGACCAAGGAGTCTAACATGTGCGCGAGTCAGGGGCTCTGCACAAAAGCCAGGCGTGCGGGGAGGTGGGGGTTGGAGCGGATTATGCCTGGGGGGTTTCAGGGCACGCCAGTTGGCGAACCAAGTGCACAGGGTGAGCGGTGATAATGTTGGCCACCCACCGCCTTGAAAAAATAAACTAAATAAATTAAAAAAAGAAACTTTCCAAGGTTATAAAGCTCCACATATAAGCTTTAATATAGCAAAAGTAGTTTGTGGAAAAGTCTTTTTATAAAACACATTTGTTTTTACCATTACACACATATGAATTAATGATATTAGTCTTGTTGAAAACACAGAAATGCAGGCACTTGAATTTTAAAAGAGAATTTTCCTCTATGAATATGAAATGGGAGAGATTTATAATGAAGAGAAAATGACCATTAACAAATTAAAACAGCATATTACTGTGATTTTTACCTTTTCGAAGTGATCATATACATTTCTGTTTTATGTTCACAAAAAAGTAGGCCATATTTTCAGATGTAGAAAATGAAGCATAAATCCTTTTAATGAGTGTGATTTGAAATTTTAAACGACTGCTGCTGCTGCTGCTGCTAAGTCGCTTCAGTCGTGTCCGACTCTGTGCGACCCCATAGACGGCAGCCCACCAGGCTTCCCCGTCCCTGGGATTCTCCAGGCAAGAACACTGGAGAGGGTTGCCATAACGACTACCAAGTGGCAATTTTAATCAGTATTCAGATCATTTAACTCCCAGTCATGGGTTTCATGAAAACACAAACAAAACACTCCTATAACCATTAATGGTTAAACAGCCATCTCTTTCCCCAGCAGGGCATTTTCACCCCCTCACCCTTTTCTTTTACTGGATTACTTCTTTCAGCCTACACCTACACTTACTGGTCTACTTCCCCCGGAAAACACTGGTCTCTGGACCCCAAATCCTGCTTTTCCTACTGCTTCTAGAGCTACTTTCCCTTTACAGGTCAAACTCCAAGACAGGCTTATCCATAGCACCTGTCTCCAGTGTCTCATCTCATTCTCTCTGGATCCACTTCAACTGATATTCTGTTCTTACTATTCTCCTTCAACTGCCCCGCTGAGGTCCGTGAAAAGGAATTTCATGTTGCCATCGCCTATTTCTTGGCTCTTATCTTACTTGCTCTATAAGAGGTACACAGCTAACGACTATTTCCTGATGAACCTTCTTCACTTGGCTCTAGGGTATTATGTGCACCTAGCTTTACTCCCTCCACATTCATGTTTATCTTTTTTTTTAACTAATTTCCTTAGCCGTTTATCTCCTTAATCTCTAAATTTTGGGAAAGCCTAGGGCTCAGTCCTTGAACCTCTGTTTATCTTCACTTACCCTATCAATGATACCATATGGCCTCACAATTTATAAATCCACCTATATGCCCAGACCCTTCCTTGAATACCAGACTTTGAGTACAATTCCCTTCTCAACATCTCCACTTACATGTCTTACAGGCATTTCATACCCATCATGTCCAAACTTACTCCTAATCATTCCCCTCAAAGCTGCCCCTCCCAGACTTCCTATCTCTATGAAAAGCAACAATAATTTTTTGTTTGTTTGTTTCCTTTTTCGGGCTCCAAACCTTAAGAGTCATGCTTTGTATTAACACACCTCCTTCTCTCACATCTTACTAAACCATCAGCAATCCTATTGTACCTATCTTTAAAACAGAACCTCCATTGCTGTCCCATTGGTACTACTCACAACTCTATCACAGGTGGACAATTGCAACAACCTCCTAACTACTCTGCTTCTACTCTTTCTGCTTTATAGTCTGCACTCAACATAGCAACCAGGGTGATTGACCTTTTGTAAATGTTACTCTTATAATGTCACTCTGCTGCTCAAAACCCACAAAAAAACTTCACATCTCCTTCAGTTTAAAAATCTAAAGTCCTATAAGTTACCCCTAAGACCCTGTTTGACCTGGTCCTCTATTAACTTACTTCTTTGGCCTCGTCTCCCACTCCGTGTTCCCTCTACTCCAGTCACACTGGCTTTTCTGTTGTTCCTTGGATACGCCAAGCCTGCTCTTACCTCAGGGCTCCTGCCCTTACCTCAGGGCTCCTGCCCTTGCTGCCCCTCCACACATAACATCCCTCCCTTATGC
The DNA here is from genome assembly GCF_027580195.1 of Bos mutus. Taxonomy (NCBI): domain Eukaryota; kingdom Metazoa; phylum Chordata; class Mammalia; order Artiodactyla; family Bovidae; genus Bos; species Bos mutus. Next base: position 28,280,558 of record NC_091621.1, on the reverse strand, counting down.
AGCTCATGGCTCATTTCCCCACTCCTTTTGGTATTTGCTGGAACGCCACAATTTCAGGAAGCATTCTCTGACCTGATACTTAAAACTCTAACAATCTCCTTGCACCAGAAGCACTCCCTCACCTGCTCTAGGTTTCTCCATGCCATCCAATCACTACCTAACGTTTTATTGTTCTATTTATTGAATATTTCTCTTCCTTCCACTAGAATGTAAGCTCCATGAGGACAGGGCTTTTGTCTGGTTTAGACACTGCTTTATCTTCTGAACCTAGAACAATGCTTGGCATAGTACAGATGCTCAATATATATTGGAAGCAAATAAATGAAAGATCAAAGGAACAACTGAATAAATGTCAACATGGGGTTGGTAAATAGGTTTCATCTTGAATGACAAATGCAAATGACTGATACAGCTGCATGAAATGCTGTGTAGAGACAGAGAGACACTAACCACAGTACACTAAAGTATAATGTTCTGTAAGGTTCTTCACACCAATTGTTAGCAAAGACTAGTACACACAGAAAACGATTGAGTGATAGGTTAAGCGAGATTAATGACAAGCTACACTTAAATGGAATTAGTGAATAAAAGACAACCAATATTTCAGAGTGTGTGAGCAGCTGTCTTTTACCTTTTTGAAAGTTGGCCTATTCTGAGAACTATTTAAAACATCCTTCTTATTTGTTCTTTAGTAATACATATTTTGTTTCCTCCTAAAAATTTTACCTATACATAATAAAAAAATTTAATAGTCACTTATCATACAATCCTTTCACCATCACTGAATACATTTTTCAGTTCAGTTCAATCGCTCAGTGTGTCCAACTCTTTGCGACCTCATGAATCGCAGCACGCCAGGCCTCCCTGTCCATCACCAACTCCCAGAGTTCACCCAAACTCACGTCCATCGAGTCAGTGATGCCATCCAGCCATCTCATCCTCTGTCGTCCCCTTCTCCTCCTGCCCCCAATCCCTCCCAGCATCAGAGTCTTTTCCAATGAGTCAACTCTTCGCATGAGGTGGCCAAAGTACTGGAGTTTCAGCTTTAGCATCATTCCTTCCAAAGTATTATTATTCAGGATTAATTATAAACTCATGGCACTTACATTCTGTTTCATGCTTATAGGCTCCTAAGGTAAGCTGACGAGATGTTGTCAATAATTGTTGCATCATTGCTGTTGGGTCTTGAAATATCTAATGGGACAGAATGGAAAAAAAAGCCCTGTAACTTCAAAATCTACAAACTGAAAATGCTTTAAAAACTCTCATTATAAAAATCTTACCATTTCATCATAAAACTCTGAAACCACTGTTTTTTTCCCCAGCATTGCATTGGTGTCTGACTGAAACAGCTTTAATAAATGATACAGTGTTACCTGTGAAACAAAAACAGATACGACATCCGTGGATGGTTTTTATCATCATCATGTGAGATTATCATTTCTCTAACTGATTTACAGTTACAGAAATAACTACTAAAGTAAAGCAATAAACCTATCAAATTCAGGATCCTGTCACAAATACAACTTACAGTGGCAGATCATCCAAACTCTGACTGTACTTTTATTTTCCTATTAGGTATTAACATCTATCCACATCTATTCAATATGTATGCTACAAAGAGGGTAAGTAAAGACTGGCTACAAACCATTCCAGAGAGTGACTATATATAAAAACAATACAAGATACAGCTATGCAAATTAAACTGGGAAATCACCAAGACAAAAAGTCTTTTACTGATACATATGAAATTTGCTTAACTGTGACAGATAAAGTTTACAAATTCACTGTGAGGAAAAAAGATTTTATTTCAAAAGGAATGATCAATCCTAAAATACTCAAGTTTTAGAGGACAAGTTAATTTCTCTGGTGTAATATTAATAATAAGATTATAGCATAAGTAGCATAATAAACGAAAAGTTAGCCACTGATAATTCACTTCGGCAAGAGCAACCTCTCTTCAAAATACTTGGAAACATATAATAAGACATCAATGGAAAAGCTTTGCAGCACAAGGTATGATTATTTGAACAAAACAAATTCTAGCAGGTAAAACATCAAGGGTTCATGCTGAAGTTGGAGAAGCAACTGAGAGGACTTGAAGAATTTTCCCAAAAAGTCAGCTAAAATCATCATAAAAAGCAGGCATCATATTTAAAGCAGATAATTTGACAAATTTCTAGGATGACAGAAAGCAGATGAGACTACACCAATAGATAAACCATAATGGGGAAATCTATAACCTAAAAACTTAGGGAAGAAAACTACATCAGAGGTGAGAGACGGTGGCCCCAGTGGAGCCCAAGAGAGACTGGAAGCTCAAAGATGGCAGGTGTAGAAATCAAGAATGCTTTGGGTGGCTGGGTTGGTTAATCTTCCTTCTTCTCCTTTTACTCACAGACAAGATAGCATATCCTCCTGTGGATCCTAGAATTCTTCACCCAATCAATCAAGTATGAAGTAAAAATAAAGATATTTTTAGAGAGCATTTACTCTGAAAATTATTTCTTAGGCATCCTTTCTGAAGAAATTCCTCCAGCAAAATGAAAAAAGAAAAGAAATATGAAGATAAAGGATCATGTGCCATCCTCAGGAGCTGGGAGGCACTATCTAAAATTGAAAAATCCAAACTTAGGGATTTAAATACATCAGATACATGGGAGTTAATTCCTAGAGGAACTGAAAACAGTAACTGTCATTTTCCTCAAGAAGGGGTCAGAAATGGGGTAACTTCTATGTTATGGGGTTAAATTATATCCCCCCAAAGATAGTGAAGAATCTATACTTATCCTCAGTACCTGTGAATGTGACCATATTTGCAAACAGAGTCTTTGCAGATGTAATCAAGTTAAGATGAAGTCACGGGGCGGGGTGTGCCCCCTAGCCCAATATGACTGATATCCTCATAAAAAGGGAAGAGACGCAAAGATGGGGAGGGAGAGACGGCCATGTGACAGTGGAGGCAGAGACTGGAGTTATGCTGCCATAGCCAAGGAACGCCTGGCGCTACCACAAATTAGAGGAGGCAAGAAAAGATCCTCCCCTAGAGGCTTTGGAGAGAGCATGGCCAACACTTTCAAACTGGACTTCTAGTCTCCAGAACCAAGAGAATAAACTGTTGTTTTCACCCATTCAGTTTGTGATACTGTTATGGCAGCCATAGAAACCCAATACAGGAAGCTTGCACATTTTATTTTTTAATCTTTTTAAAAACTATATATTATGTGTTTTATAATTTGAGCAGTATTGAAAACTACATCATAAAACTGTCCTTTCCCAAACTTATTCAGATTTTGCAAGGCATTCATGCAGATACCACGGAGAAGGCGATGGCACCCCACTCCAGTACTCTTGCCTGGAAAATCCCATGGACGGAGGAGCCTGGTAGGCTGTAGTCCATGGGGTCGCTAAGAGTCGGATATGACTGAGAGACTTCACTTTTCACTTTCATGCATTGGAGGAGGAAATGGCAACCCACTCCAGTGTTCTTGCCTGGAGAATCCCAGGGATGGGGGAACCTGGTGGGATGCTGTCTATGGGGTCACACAGAGTCTGGCATGACTGAAGCAACTTAGCAGCATGCAGATACAGACAATGAAAAATTTCTAGACATATGTCTCTAATTTACACTGATGCTTGAAGATTCTTAGAGCAATGAAAATGCCTATACCTGCTGGCAATATTTCTAGGAATAAAACTCTAATATTAGTATTTTATTTTTACAAACAATCATTCCTTTTACATAGTGGCTTGACCTGTAATAGCTTACCAGATAATGGAAGCAAATCACAAGTTACCCATGTCTTTCTTTTATAATTTAAGTAAATCTTCATATGACTTATTTTCTATAAGAGTCAACTGAAAAACTATAATAGTTTCATTACACTGAAAGAACACGAGAATAGTTTGGAGTGGATAAAATTCAGGTTCATGTAGATCTACATGAAAACCTATCAATACATCAATCACTGCAGAAGTGCAAAAGAATGTATTACCTTCCCTTCCCAAGAGTAGACTTTGAGAACTGTCTCATAATGAGGTTACATGATATAATGATTTCTTTCAGAGATGTATTTTCCAAGGAGGGGCAGGGAGGTGAGATGGGGGAGACAGATGAGGCGGCAGACAGTTTAAAGCAGCACATTCTCAAAATAAAATGAATTCAAAGCAACCTTACAAAGTTAACAAGAACCTCAGCTCTAATAACATTAACAATTTCTCCCTCTCCCCTATCTCAGTATCTGCCATATTCTGTGCTCTATATTCCCAAATAGACTATTTTGATCAAGGATAGGTAGTGTCTGATCTTTGTATCCTGCCCTCTGAGAAGTATGTTGCAAATATATTTAATAATTTTTTGCCAAATAGAGTATCTGTGAGAGTATCTCAGAAAGACAAGACTGGTAGGAGATACCAAAACATTACCACATGGAAGATATTTAAGTAACCATTTAGATGGCTCTTCAGGAGGAAAATAAAAACAAACTAATCTATGAATAGTTATCAGGAAAAAGTTCAAGGAAGCTTAATATAAAGTAGAACTTTCTGAAAACCAGAACTTCTCCAAATCTGAACAGGATGTTTCACTTCATGATGGAAGCTAGTCTTCTTTTCTTACTATGCTGGAGGGGCTAAAGGAAACTTCTATGGAGTGGTCTTCGTCAACTGGTCCTAAATCTTACTGTGCATCAAAATTACCTGGGGGTGCTGGCCTCTCTCCAAACCTATGGATCACCATCCAGAGAATGGGGACTAGGTATCTGAACTTCTAAAAAATACCTCAGGCATTTCTGGCATAGTTAGTTAGGAACTAATTCTATCACTGGCCCAGGTGCTATTCAACTCCTTTAAAAGCACAGTTTTACAAATGTAATCAGATAATTAAAGTGTAAATGTTTGGTGCTGAAGGAATGAACTCAATCTGTCAAGAAGAAAATTGATGATGATGAATGTTAAAACCCTGAAAGTGGAGTTAAACACTGACCATACAAATGTGCAATGAAATAGCCTGAGTTGTAACTCTTTGTGTTTAACAATAAAACAGGCTTAGTGGTTTTAGTCAAAAGAGTAAAGGAAAGAGTATGACATCTGAATGCAAATATACAGGTTCAAAAACTAGCTCTACCACAATTAACTGTATTTTTGAGCATAAGACTTTATCTCTGAGCCTTAGTATCCTTATCTCTAAAAAAAAGGATCTCACCAACCTCACCAAGTTGCTGAGGGCTCAAAGTGAAAACTTTTGGGACTTTTTACATTAGCTAGCAACAATCGGAAGAGAGCAAATGATGAAAAAGTCAGTAGTTATAATAAGGAATCATGAATAAGATAAAGCTGCTAGTACTGATGACAGTATGAAAAGTAAAAAGGCATTCTAGGGTTTTTAACTAAAAAAACGGGACACTCCCATTTCAGAGACTGTATGGACTCAACTTGTTCATTACTAATAACCAAAAAATACTAATGAATTTTAGACATTTTTTTGCTGTAGTAATCATATAATTTCCATGATTTCTTTCAAATAACTGTTTGTATTGTATTCCTTCTTTTTATACTTAGAAAATAAAAGATTTTTGAAAGGCACTTCATTTAAAAAAGAAAAACATTAATGCATGGCAAGATATAGCAAGACATAAACTTATATAAACTATACCTGAATAAAAAAATGTCAACATACAGCTTGTATATGTTGTCTAATGTACTATTACATTTTCACAATTACTAAAAAAAATCAATTTTATATCTACAAAGAGTAACATTACTCACAGGTCTTTCATTAGGATCAATGAAAAATATTTTGATGATTATTTCAAATTCACCCCATCCTGTTTCAGTAATCTCATATGGAGGCTTAGTAACAACTAAAAGAAAGAAAAAAGAAAACAATTAGGAATTTTAAATTGCTGATACAGTTTCCTAGTTCTTTTATATTTTGTATGTTATGAATCACAGAACTACTGTACCTCTTAAAGGATTGCCATAGCTTTCATGTAATTTAAATTGGATTTTCTTCACATATGCTGACATATCCTAAAACACAGAGAATTAATTAGTTCTGCCATCTACATATAAAAATTAGGAGGGAAATATATTGAACATATGTACTAATTTTATAGACAAGAAATGCCTAAGAAATATGAATTACAACCTGGAGGTTTGTTTTTTATTTTAAACAAAGGAAGCTTGTGCCAGATTCTTTCATAATTCATCATATATATAAATATATATGTCTCTATTCACTTGTGTTGCAAATCTTATGTTTATGTACCTCTGAGTATTGTTTGATATATCTCTGCTGACAACATCCAAAATCGATTCTGATTTTTCCATAAAAGCAAATACATTTTTTCCATGTGGTAGTAGAATGTATCATTACTTCATTTTATTGCTTAATAATATTTCACTGTATGAATACACCACATTTTATTTATTCACTTATCAGTTTGGAGACATTTGGGCAATTATGAATAATGTCACTGAATATTTACACACAAGTTTTTGTGTGGACTTTCAAAGTTTTTTGTCTTTTAATTTTGTTTAATACATGATAGTATAAATGCTGAAGAAGAAACATTATCAAGCTTAGTTGGTTTCACTATTTTAATTCAGTCTTTTGGTGAAATATACCAAGAAAAGATAAACAGAAATCAAAGGTCAACTAGAATCTTCTTTGCCCTTGAAATTAAGATAACTTTGGGTGGCATCACTACTTGCTGTGCTGTATTTTGCTCAATTTCAGCTCCAGCGGCCTACATTCAACTAGTCACCTTTAAATTGTGGCTGCACTGAGTTCTATGTGGGCGTCCCTGGTGGCGCTAGTGGTAAAGAACCTGCCTGCCAGTGCAGGAGATAAGAGATGTGGGTTTGATCCTTGTGCAGAAGATCCCCTGGAGAAGGACATGGCGACCCACTCTGGTATTCTTGCCTGAAGAATCCCACAGACAGAGGAGCCTGGACAGCTACAGTCCATAGGGCTGCAAAGAGTCGGACATGACAGAATTAAGTTAGCATGCACGCGCTGAGCTGAGTCACTATAAACTGTCCTACATGGCAGTTTAATGTGTGGCATATTGTGTTTTATTTACTTCTAAATTGGTCATCTCTTAATTTATTAAACATGACTGAACACAGTGTGGGGTTACATGGGAAGACTACCCTTAAAACTGACTCTATAAAGTTATTTTGAATAGTTACTAGATTACTTCACAAAATGTGCCCTCTCCTTGATAAAGTATAAGTCCAAAATTCTTCTCAATTACATGTGGTAAAAATATTTGAAGCAGGATATCTTTATCATTATCAAGCTATGAATCTATCCTGTGGTTTTTGGCACCATTTTCAACTTTTCAGAAGTTAACATCTCTTCATGATGCCTCTAAATGCTTTTTCAGATGTTTCCAGATGGTAACAAATGATTAGAATGATAACATAAATTCTCACTTGCCTTATTGCTTCCACTATATTGGATCAGTAACAGCTGACATACAGAATGAAGGGTTTTAAACAGAGGAATATTTATTCATTCAGTACCTACTGAATACCTACTATGTAGTGACTACATTCCAGGCATTAGAGATTCAGCCACAAAACCAAACTACCAGCAGCCAGATTATGTAGCAGTTTTGTCTTTCACCTTCTCTGATTATCAAATTATAACTTAAATTTGTCATTCCTGAAACATGTGATTATACACTAGGCTACCTTAAGAGGTGGTGATTAGAAGACATACTATGTATACTATGTTTACAGGACAGTTCTTGCTACCATTGTTGTTGTTTAGTCGCTAAGTTGTGTCCAGCTCTTTTGCGACCCTACAGACCACAGCCTGCCAGGCTCCTCTATCCATGGGCTTTCCTAGGCAAGAATACTGGAGTGGGTTGCCAATTCTTTCCCAGGGAATCTTCCCGACCCAGGGACTGAACCCATCTCCTCTGCATTAGCAGGTGAATTCTTAACCACTGAGCCAGCAGGGAAGCTCATAACTTAATTTTAATTAGAAAACAGTTTTGGAAAATTGAGTTCTACTAACAAGTATACAAAGATGACAGCTCTTACTTTATTCTTTCAACTTTTGGGGTAACATTTCTATAATGGGCAATTTTTTTTACCTTTTTTTTTAAAAAAACTTTTTATTCTCTACTGCAGTAAAGCTGACTAGCAATACTATGACAGTTTCAGGTGAACAGTGAAAGGACTCAGCCATACATATACATGTACCCATTCTCCTCAAACTCCCCTCCCAATAACATTCAGCAGAGTTCCATGCACTACACAGTAGGACCCTGGTTATCCTACAATGGGACAATTTTATTATGTTACTATAAAATGATACTACAATTTATCTTCAAGCAAAACAAACCATAGCTTCAAAAAGGTTTTAGGAAAAATAAATATTTACCTCATTTCTATATGGTTTTACATATACTGTCCACTGATGGGTGTGCCCATCTTCTTCTCTTTTCTTTCCAAAATATCGAGCAACATTACCATAAACTATTGGTTTAACGATAGTAACACCCTAAAAGAAAAACAATTTCAACATAAATTAACATTGTATCATTACCTAAATAAACAGAAGGAAAGCTTTGAAAGCCTGATTAAAGAAATGGCAGGCAGCCTAACAACCTAGGTTTGCATATACCATGGATTTCCCTTAAAAATCAATTCCAGACAATTAGCCTCATCTGGTCCCATCACTTCATGGGAAATAGATGGGGAAATAGTGGAAACAGTGTCAGACTTTATTTTTCTGGGCTCCAAAATCACTGCAGATGGTGACTGCAGGCATGAAATTAAAAGACACTTACTCCTTGGAAGGAAAGTTATGACCAACCTAGATAGCATATTAAAAAGCAGAGACAGATGGGTATCTTTGCATTTCCGTCTATACCTAGCGTGCTTTTTGCTTTTGACCGTGTCCTTTGAGCTAAGTTTTAAGCACCTATTAAAAAAAAAAAAAAAAGCAGAGACATTATTTTGCCAACAAAGGTTCGTCTAGTCAAGGCTATGGTTTTTCCTGTGGTCATGTATGGATGTGAGAGTTGGACTGTGAAGAAAGCTGAGCACCGAAGAATTGATGCTTTTGAACTGTGGTGTTGGAGAAGACTCTTCAGAGTCCCTTGGACTGCAAAGAGATCCAACCAGTCCATTCTGAAGATCAGCCCTGGGATTTCTTTGGAAGGAATGATGCTAAAGCTGAAACTCCAGTACTTTGGCCACCTCATGCAAAGAGTTGACTCATTGGAAAAGACCCTGATGCTGGGAGGGATTGGGGGCAGGAGGAGAAGGGGACGACAGAGGATGAGATGGCTGGATGGCATCACGGACTCAATGGACTTGAGTCTGAGTGAACTCCGGGAGTTGGTGATGGACAGGGAGGCCTGGTGTGCTGTAATTCACGGGGTCTCAAAGAGTCAGACAGGACTGAGTGACTGAACTGAACTGAACTAAACATCACAGTAATTACAATGTTCCCACTTTGAAAACATCTATTCAATTCATATTACTTTGAGAGTTTCTATTTTTGCTTTTTTTTTAAAATAAAGAAACAGAAAAGGTTCTTTATTTACAAACTTTAAAGAACAACCAGCAATTAATAGTCACTATCTTTGATTGTCATCACCTGATGGTAATGTCCTTATTAATCAGCTTACAGCAGGGTTTTCCAAAGCACAGTACAAAAATTAAAGGCAGTTTGGAAGAGAATTTTTTGGTAGAATAAGGGAAGCATTTTCTTTTTATTACTTGTGCTTAATCTATATTAGAAAAACCAAAACTACAACTAGCAATTCAAATCACAATTTCAAGAACAATAATGCTTAGGAAGGGACTTTAAAAATCAGATTTAAACAAACAAGTTAAATATTACATTTGAATTCAGATAATGGCAGAGGCACTTGGAGGACTCAAGCTTGATAAACACTTGACTGATGGCATGTTTGCTACATTTGTGCACAGTTCTGTGATACATGTACATGTTTCTGCGCACATCTTAGAACTATAAAGGCAGATTCTGATGAAAAGGAAAGAGAAAAAAATTTCAGGAGAAAATGCTGAATGTTGCACATGAATTTGAGACTAACTGTTGAATAGTAGGAATGTACCTGAAGGTCAAGACCAAAATATATCATATGTGAAAAGTGTTGGGCCAATGTAATCAAGAAGTAATAAGAAGAGGAAGAGCGCTGAACAAATAGAAAACCTTTTTCTTTCGTTTTTTTTCAAACTTGTTATTCTGTATTGTATAGCCAATTAACAATGTTGTGATAGTTTCAGGTGAACAGCAAAGGGACTCAGCCATACATACACATGTATCCATTCTCCCCCAAATTCCCCTCCTATCCAGGCTGCAAAAGTGGCACCTGCTATACAGTAGGTTGGTCATAAAGAGAAAAACATCATTGTGACTAGGTAATCCTCAAATAAATTCAATACCTATTAGCCTAAAATTAATTCAGAAGGCAAGCAGTTTGTATGGGAATTAAAAAAAACTCACAGCAAGTGCACTTTTGGGGCACACAAAGATAGGGCCTCACCTTTAAGGACTGAACGAATAAACACAAAGGAACACTGACAAGGTGAGTAGGTAACAGATTCCACAGCGCCAGTGCTGACAGGAACTTGTAGAGTTCTTAAAATATTTAAAGGGCTTTCATTTGCCAGTGGACTTTCTACTAGGATGAAATTTATCTAAATTGGAAAAAGGTGCTTACAAGATCAGGTAATAATCAGCAAGGAGAAGAAACAAGTCCCTAATTTTAAGTTTTAAATGACTAACTCACATCCATTTTTGGTGGAAAAGCATTTGAGGACTACAAGTCTAATCTCCTCACTTCATTTTGGACTTAAAAAGACTTTTAGAACCTAACATGATTACAAATTGAGAAAGCTCTGTAAGTTCTCTGAAAGCTAATCTTATAATCCTCTTTTCTGTTTTCTCTTTTTTCCCTTATTTTTTATTATTATTTTTCAATCTTTTTATAATCCTCCTTTCTGTAGTACTTTCTTATCATTCCAAAATCTGGCCCCAAAGCAGAGAGAAAATATGTTTATGAAACTCCTGCTACTATAAATTTTACCTGGCCATCTCTTTCCCCTTCCATTTAATTTCAGTAGCTTTTGAAACTTTCAAAGAGCTCTCACATTATAAGAAACATTAAAGCACTGTGTATGACAACTGCATATACAGCATAAATTTATATGAACAATATGATATGGAGAAGGATTCTTAAAACCTAGAGCAACTAGATTGGTGCAAAAATTGGGTGGTTTCTTTTTGAAAAAATTTTTCTTTCTGTGGTAAATAAAAATCTGAAGGGGGTAAAAACCAATGTTATATCAGGAACCAGCCAGTCATGACATAAAAAGTTAATGTGCCAGGTAACACATTAAAGTGGGAGGGAAATTTGTCACGGTGTCAAACATCATGTTAAGCTCGATTATAACTTTAATTACCAACTAAGAAACTAACGTACTTAATGTTGCCTATGTGCCAGGCATCTTCTTTGCTTGATTAATTAGTATCCTGGCCGTAGCCTTGAAGCTTTATGAACACTACTAACTTGGGGAAGTCTTCGGAACTTTTCTATCCGCCAGCTCTATCGTTATCACACTTGTAAATACTGGGAGTAACATTGCTTTTTAAGGCTGCAATAGGGGCTGAGAGAATCCGGTAAAGCATTCACCCACGTGCTTCCTTAGCACGGAATCGGCTGTTGTTATCCCACAATAGGTGGGTGCCCCCCGACCCCGATTTACAGGTGACCTGGGTTGGCAGCGGATGAACACCAAGCCAGGATCTGCCAGCCCTCCAAGTGGCTTCTTCCTTGGCGACGACGTCCATCTCTCCCCCAGGCACCAAGGATTATGTCAGTTTATTTTGGCTGGGATGGAAGGCAGGGGGTTACACCTGAAGTTGGGGCCCAATGAAACCACGATTTTCCCTTTGGGCCTGAGTCGCCGTCCTCCTAAAAACCCCGGTTTCAGCCTGAGGCAAGAAGGAGCGAGAGGGAACAAGCTGACCCTCCCCAGGCCGCGCTAGAAAGAGCCGGGACGAGAAAGATATTCCGTGAGGGGAGGCACCGGCCGCGCACTGACCTTCACTCTCCCGCCGGAGTCAGGCCCAAATTCGGCCATTCTCTTGAACATATTGTCTTACGGTAGAAGCCGCCGCCGCCAGGGAAAGAGACCGGGGCCGGCGGGCTCGCCGCTCCCTCAGAGACCCCACTCCTCCCGCGCGGGCCCAGGAGGAGGGTTTCTAGTCGAAGGAGGACGAGTCAGCGGGACTCCGATCGCCTAGGAAGCGCCAACTCCTCGCCGCTGACGGCGTCCCGGAAGCCCATTCAGCTCCGCTCTCGGTGAGGTCAGATCTGGAGTGGGCGGCAGCGGCGACGTTGTGCGCAGGCGCGACGAGCTCTCTTACACTGCGCACGCGCAGGGCCGTTGCGGTGGGGTGTCGCTGGACCAATCCCTGTTGCCAGTGTCAGAGAAAGCCGGGAATTTCTAATCAAAATGTCGCCGGCCCAGACCACTTGGCTTCGCAATGACAGAAAAACTGGCTGTTGGAGGTGATATATTGCCATCGCCAAAGCATTACAGTTCTGAAATTATGTTCATGAAATCTCGTCTACTCACCACTTTTCTTTGCGTTCAACTAGCCGTCTCAGGGGAGAAGGCAATGGCACCCCACTCCAATGGTACTCTTGCTTGGAAAATCCCATGGACGGAGGAGCCTGGTGGGCTGCAGTCCATGGGGTCGCTAAGAGTCGGACACAACTGAGCGACTTCACTTTCACTTTTCACTTTCATGCATTGGAGAAGGAAATGGCAACCTACTCCAGTGTTCTTGCCTGGAGAATCCAGGGACCGGGGAGCCTGGTGGGCGGCCGTCTATGGGGTCGCACAGAGTCCGACACGACTGAAGCGACTTAGCAGCTGCAGCAAGCGTCTCAGGGGACGACAGAGGATGAGATGGTTGGATGGCATCACCGACTCAATGGATATCAGTTTGAGTAAACTCCAGGAGTTGGTGATGGACAGGGAGGCCTGGCGTGCTGCAGTTCTTGGGGTCGCAAAGAGTCGGACACGACTGAGCAACTGAACTGAGCAGTCTCAGACTTCCATGGTTGCATCGATAATTTATTTATTATTATATTTTATTTATTATTTATTTAAATTTATTTATTTTTATTATTTGTTTATTATAATTTATTTACTGCCTTCTTCATCTCTTTCCTTCCTTTTTCTGCTCAGGTTCGATTCTAAGATCCCTAACGTGACAACAGACCTCCCCTCCTTTGTCCCTCCTGTGGTACTAACTACTTGGCAAGTTTTGTTGTTTGTTGTTCAGTCGCTCAGTCATGTCTGACTCTATGCCATGGCATGGGGTGGCATACACCAGGTTTCCCTGTCCTTCACTATTTCCTGGAGTTTGCTCAAACGTCTGTCCATTGAATCGATGATGCCATCCAACCATCTCGTCCTCTGTTGCCCTCTTTTCCTCCTGCCCTCAATCTTTCCCAGCATCAGGGTCTTTTCCAGTGAGTCAGTTCTTTGCATCATGTGGCCAAAGTATTGGGCTTCAGCTTCCGCATCAGTCCTTCCAATGAATATTCAGGGTTGATTTCCTATAGGATTGACTGGTTTGATTTCCCTGCTGTTGAAGGGACTCTCAAGAGTCTTCTCCAGCACCACAGTTCAAAAGCATCAGTTCTTCGGTGCTTAGATTTCTTTATGGTCCAACTCTCACATCTGTACGTGACTACTGGAAAAACCATAGTTTTGACTAGGCGTACCTTTGTCAGCAAAGTTTTGTCTCTGCTTTTTAATATGCTGTCTAGCTTTGTCCTAGCTGTTCTTCCAAGGAGCAAGCATCTTTAATTCGTGGCTGCAGTCACCATCCACAATGATTTTGGAGTCCAAGAAAACAAAGTCTGTTACTGTTTCCATTTTTTCCCCATCTATTTGCCATGAAGTGATAGACCGGATGCCATGTTCTTAGTTTTTTGAATGTTGAGTTTTAAGCCTTCTCTTTCACTTTCTTCTTTCACCTTCATCAAGAAACTCTTTAGTTCCTCTTCACTTTCTGCCTTAAGGGTAGTATCATCTGCATATCTGAGGTTATTGATGTATCTCCCTGCAATCTTGATTTCAGCTTGAGTTTCATCCAATCTGGCATTTCATATGATGTATTCTGCCTATAAGTTAAATAAGCAGGGTGACAATATACAGCCTTGATGTACTCCTTTCCCAATTCTGAACTAGTCCATTGTTCGATGTCCAGTTCTATATGTTGCTTCTTGACCTGAGAAATATCCTACAGAAAATAGGCAGTACCAAGACTTCATCTGTCAGTTAACTCTAAAATACTGGCAACCAGGCCTTTTTTTTTCTAGTAGAGAATAGGGAGAGGCTGCCCTGGGGGATGTGTCCAGTCTAAGAGGAGAGATCTAAGGAGCCTCAGTGAAACTGACTCAACCCAGCAGGTCATCCTTCAGTGAAGTACATATGGTCAAATCCACATAGGCCCTCAGAACCTCAAAGGACTTTTAAAGTTTCCCAATCATAAATTTAAGTAGATAACCAAGGATTGCCAAATAACAGAGAAACTCCTCTAGTATGAAAGATATAATCCAAAGTAAACAAGCAAAATGGCAGATTAGAGGAAACAGAGAAGTCAACTAAAATCAAAATCAATCAAACTGTTATTATTAATATGCTGTGTGCTGTGCTTAGTTGCTCAGTCATGTCCAATTCTTTGACCCCATGGACTGTGGCCCACTAGGCTCCTCTGTCCATGGGGATTCTCCAGGCAAGTATACTGGAGTGGGCTGCCATACCCTCCTCCAGGGAATCTTCCTAACCCAGGGATTGAATCCAGGTCTTCCACATTGCAGGCAGATTCTTTACCATCCAGGCCACCAAGGAAGCCCAAGAATACTGCAGTGGGTGGCCTATCCCTTCTCCAGGGGATCATCCTGACTCAGGAATCGAACCAGGGTCTCCTGCATTGCAGGTGGATTCTTTACCAGCTGAGCTCCCAGGGAAGCCTTTATCATACTATATCCAAAATAGAGTAAATATATTTATTACATATTATTACTATATAGTAAATATATTAATACTGTATACAAAATAAGAAATAGCAAGCATGACACAAAACAAGGAGAAAAGAGTATTCAAAAATGAAAAGGAGTTGTTGGAAATTAAAAATATAACAGAAATGGAAAAAAAAAACCTCAGAGCAAGGTTAGACTAATGAAGTTCTCACTGCCTCTGAAGACCTGGGAGGAGATTTAAATGGAAGACATAGAGCAGTGGGGATTTCGAGGTACAAACTAGCATGTATAAAATAAACTGAGACTTCCTTGGCCATCCAGTGGCTAGGACTCATCACTTCTACAGCAGGGTGCCTGTGTTTGATCCCTGCTTTGGGAACTAAGATCTCACAAGCCATGCAGCACAGTCCAAAATAAATAAGTTACAAGGATATATTGTACCATACAGGGAATATACCCAATATTTTATAATTAAATGAAATATAACCCATAAAAATGTGAATCACTGTGTCGTACACCTCAAACTTAGTAGTATTGTACATGAGCCATACCTCAATAAAGAAAAAAGAGACCTAGAGTTTGGGAATTGAACTAATGATAGATACAAATAAAGGTAAGCTAGTATAACAATTATGTAGTTACTGGCTCTAGGGAAAATAAAATCTTGCATAAGAGAAGAAAGTAATTGTATTTGCTGCTGCTACTGCTAAGCCACTTCAGTCGTGTCTGACTCTGTGCGATCCCATAGACGGCAGCCCACCAGGCTCCCCTGTCCCTGGGATTCTCCAGGCAAGAACACTGGAGTGGGTTGCCATTTCCTTCTCCAATGCATGAAAGTGAAAAGTGAAAGTGAAGTCGCTCAGTTGTGTCAGACTCTTAGCAACCCCATGGACTGCAGCCTACCAGGCTCCTCCATCCATGGGATTTTCCAAGCAAGAGTACTGGAGTGGGGTGCCATTGCTATGTAAATACTGAGTATTGATCTTAAAAAGTATATGTAATTACATTGGAAGGATGGGTTTTAGGGAAAGGTGCCATGTGTGATGAGATACAGAAGGAGGAGATAGAACTTAATCCTTAACTTCCACTGTAGGAAGCAACATCAGGAACAATACAAGTCTGACACTTTAAACCATGGGAGAAAATATAAATTTTTTCTTTTTTCGGTCATATCTCATAGCTTCTGAGACCTCAGTTTCCAGACCAGGGATTGAATCCAGGCAATGGCACTGAAAGTACCGACCTAACAGGTAGGCCACCAGGGAACTTCCTAGGATTCGTTTTTAAATTTAATTAAATTTCTTTATTGGCTGCACTGGGTCTTGGAGCTGCGCAGGGGCTTTCTCTGGTTGCAGCAAGCGGGGACTACACTCTAATTGTGCTCAGGCTTCTCATTTCGGTGGCTTCTCTTGTTGAAGAGCATGGGCTCTAGGGCACATGGGCTTCAGTGGTTACAGCTGTGGCGTTCAGTAGTTGTGGTGCCTGCTGCCTAGAATTCCTAACATTAAGCTAAAAAAGTAGAAAACAGCTGCATGTGAAGAGGGAAAAATGGGGAGTTACAAAAAAATCTTGTAGAAGTATTGACTGTAAACATTGAGAATTTATAACCTCGTAAAAATTTTAAATGATTTAAAATTAATTTGTATAATAAACATGTATTTAAATGAAAAATATTTTATCTATGAATGATAATTATTAACTCATGACTATGCTGCTGCTGCTGCTAAGTCGCTTCAGTCGTGTCCAACTCTGTGCGACCCCATAGACGGCAGCCCACCAGGCTCCCCCGTCCCTGGGATTCTCCAGGCAAGAACACTGGAGTGGGTACTCATGACTATAACTTTTCATAATTCCCTTTGTGCCTGCTAAGTCGCTTCAGTCATGTCTGACTCTGTGCGACACTATGGACTGTAGCCTGACAGGCTTCTCTATCCATGAGGTTCTCTGGGTAAGAATACTGGAGTGGGTTGCCATGTTCTCCTCCAGGGGATCTTCCCAATCCAGGGATTGACCCTGAATCTCTTACATCTCCTGCACTGGCAGACAGTTTCTTAAGCAGTAGCGCCACCTGGGATGCCCCTTGCTGCTGCTCCTGCTAAGTCGCTTCAGTCGTGTCTGACTCTGTGCAACCCCATAGACGGCAGCCCAACAGGCTCCGCCGTCCCCTGGGATTCTCCAGGCAAGAACACTGGAGTGGTTGCCATTTCCTTCTCCGATG
Source organism: Bos mutus (assembly GCF_027580195.1). NCBI lineage: Eukaryota > Metazoa > Chordata > Mammalia > Artiodactyla > Bovidae > Bos > Bos mutus. The sequence continues at coordinate 28,263,284 of NC_091621.1, read as the reverse complement.
CATGAAAGTGAAAAGTGAAAGTGAAAAGTGAAAGTGAAGTCGCTCAGTCGTGTCCGACTCTTAGCGACCCCATGGACTGCAGTCCACCAGGCTCCTCCATCCTTGGGATTTTCCAGGTAAGAGTACCGGAGTGGGGTGCCATTGCCCTCTCCGGGATGCCCCTTAACAACTTAAAAAAAAATTTTTTTTTAAGTAAGTCTGCTAAATACAAATGGAAGAAATATGCTCAGGGCTCAGTTATAATTAGTGCCACATGAAAGCCCAGTTTTAATCTGGAATATCACTCTGTGTTTCAAATAATATCCTGATGTGAAGGTAAGCAACATTGGAATTGAACTTCTTTTAAAAATGATGAAACTTTCATATTGATTTTTACTTTGTCCTCTGAATAAGGGTGAAAATTTGGTTTGGGAACTTGATTGTATTAAAATAACAGGTATAAGTAAGACATGACATTTATCAAAAACACAGCAAAATCTCCAACAAGAATTGCTTTCTCTCTTAGGCCAACTTTTGCTAATCTCTGGTTGTTTCTTCAGTCAGCCATTGTTATGCATCAGTCCTGGTGCTTCTTAGATATATCCAATCTCTGCATCTGAGCTCTTACTCTTCAAGCCTCTCTCCCCTACCTTGACTCATTCTTTGTACACCTCTGGATATCCTGTTATGAATAACCCCACATTCTTTCCTGTTGATTCATATCAAAATGGCCCCAGAATCTTGAAATCTGAGGAGGCACCTGAGTTGCGCCCCTCTGCTGTCCTCCAGGGGACTGGTCACATAGATTTGAGACCTGACCCTTGGAGCCACAGAAGCTGCTGTACTAGAATTATGTGAGATTGGAGAGTAAAAAACTCTCAGAATGCCCAGCGTGGGGGAATATACTAAATCCTCAGGGAGATTCATTCAAGCAGCTGGTTTTTATTGACCATATATCATGTTACAGGCACTGTTCTAGGTATTGGGAATGTGGGCATAAAACAAGAGGAAAAACTTTCTTCCCTCCTTGCTGTAAAAACAGTGTCCCAGCATGGTATGTCAGAGATGAAATGCAGTAAAGATGTCCCGATGTGGAAGAAGAGCTGACTGCCTGAGGGGTATCAAAGCCTGAGTGGAGACCATCTATTCCATTGTGTGGCAGTGTTGGGAGACTGGTTACATACAGGCAAACTGATCAAGTATGTGCATGTGCTCAGGACACATTTTAAGAATGTTTAGGAAAATGGGTACCTGCTTTCTGACTGTATAACAAGGAAGTTATCAACATAAGAAAAAAAAAAAAAAAAAAACCTACCATTAACCTTGTGGTATGGGATTGGAATTGGAGGTATTCTATGAACTCAATTTGAGTAGATAAATGTTAGGTAAATACATACATCCTCTAGCTCTGTCCTTTGATGGGACATGGGAACAGTTCCACTCTACTGCCCAGAATTGTTTTTTTAAATACTATTATCCACTGTGAGGGCTAAGAGCTTTTGGAGAAATAGCTGATTCTAGGCTGAAGCAGAAAAAGAACAAGGTGAGCATTAGGACAGCTTGTGCCAGAAAACAAAAAAGTACCCAAAGAATGATGAGGTCATGTCAAGATGACACAGAAGCTAGCTTGCAGAGTCTCTCTGAAAGGAGAAAAATCAGGGACAATGAGAACATAAAAATAAATGATAGCAATGGATTATGACTCATTATAATTAGAATCAAGTAGGAAGCTAGGGGTCCATACTGATATAATAAGTGCATGCAAAAATTGACATTTTGATGAGGAAGAAAATTTCTCAAAGTATCTCATCCTGTCCCAAATACCTCACAGTGGAGGTGACTTACAGATATCACATTAATCAAACGATCAATGTGAACATCACCCGTAACAGAACATTTCAAAACTGCATGTCAGCTGAAAATACACAATGAGAAGAGGACAATATCACGTCCGTGGCATCCCTGCCAGAGATGCATAACCTGATCTACTCCAGGGAACATCAGAAAAACCTTAGGCATTTTACACCATAGGTGGTTGAGGTCTTCAAATGGGTTAAAATCATAAAAGTCATGGAAACATGAAGAAGTTACCTAGATTGAAGGAAACTGAAAAATGTAACAACCAAATATAATGTGATTCTGAATTAGACCTTTTAATTAGAATTTGTGGGATACTTGATGAAATTGTATAGATCTGATGACTAGGTGGTCCTAATTTTGTCAGTGTTTATCTCCTGATATGGATGATGTTTCGAGGTTCTATAGAAATTACACACTGAAGGATTCGGAGCCATGGGCACCAGTTTCTCAAACTGTTCCGAAAACATAAAAGGCTGTACTGTACTTACAAATTGGGGGAAAGATTTAGATTATTTCAATCTCTTTAAAAAGTGGGAAAAACTCTATTCTTTTGAAAGTTATACTTCATCTAAAAGAATAATTAAAACATGTCTATCAAATGGTTACAGGTTTGAGTCCTGGGACACTCCAACACTTAAAAAATCAATCAGCAGAGAAACAGTCAGCCAAGAAGGACTGAGAAGGAGCCATCAATGACACAATATAAAGGAGGAGAGCTGAGGAATAAAAAGTTTTCAGAAGTAGCAAGTGGTTCACTCTGTCAAATGCTGCTGAGAGATCAAGTAGATTGAACAGAAATCAGGTGATCACTAGAACTGGCCCCAGTGCATCCTGGGAGGAGTCATGTTTGAGCCGTTTTCAGCTGAGTGAGGACAGCAGTCAGATTAAGAAGAGATGAAAAGACAAAGGGAGGTGAGAGCATGGAGTGGGTTAACATAGATATCTCACCCCAGAAGTGTTACTGGAAAGGGAGCAGAGAATGATGTTGTAGTTGGAGGGTTCTGTAGAGCCCCCGGAGAGTTCTATAGAATAAGCCAGGTTGCCAGGGCAGTATGGTGATGGACTGCATGTGGAGACACTGCCACTGGCTGGAGCAGAGGCCCTGCATCCTAGTAATAAAGGGGAAGGAAGGGAAGGTGGGCCCAGGGAAAGATGTGAATTCTGTTTTGATGGCCAGCAGAGGAAAATTTTGTATGAGTTGCTTCTGTTCTGTCTTTGTAGTATGAGGCCAGGTCATCTACTGAGAGCACATGTCAAATACCAGTGGTTGGGCATGTTTACTGGAAGTTTGAAAAGATTGGAGAAGTAAATAGTGACAGTCATTTTGGAGAGTGGGGACACCAATACAGAAGGATTGAAGAGAAGTGACTAAGATGATTAGGCTGACTTGAGGGCCCATTTGAGATTTATGTTTATGAAAGTAAAGTGAGGGGAATTCCTTGGTGGTTCCATGGTTAGGACTCCTTGCTTTCACTGTTAAGAGTAAGAATTCAAGCCCTCTTGGGAGTTCGAGAAGACTCTTGAGAGTTCCTTGGACTGCAAGGAGATCCAACCAGTCCATCCTAAAGGAGATGAGTCCTGGGTGTTCATTGGAAGGACTGATGCTAAGGCTGAAACTCCAATATTTTGGCTACCTCATATGAAGAGTTGACTCATTGGAAAAGACCCTGATGCTGGGAGGGATTAGGGGCAGGAGGAGAAGGGGACGATAGAGGATGAGATGGCTGGATGGCATCACCGAATTGATGGACATGAGTTTGAGTAAACTCCCGGAGTTGGTGATGGACAGGGAGGCCTGGCGTGCTGCGGTTCATGGGGTCGCAAAGAGTCAGACACGACTGAGTGACTGAACTGAACTGAAGTGGGAAACTAAGGTCCCAGAAGCTGTGTGGCATAGCCAAAAACAGATTAAAAATTTAAAACAATGAGAATCAGCATGCTTATGGATTTCTCTAGCAGTATCCACCTGTTTCAGTACAGGTGAGGATGTAGGAAATACTAATTGTCAGATCATTATTTCCCAAATATACACATATGTATTTCTTCAGAGACATTAAATGGCTCTAAACAAAGGAAGACAAGGTATGAATTGCAAAGCTTTTAATGAAAATGTTTTTCTTTTACAACATGCATAAATTCACATCGGTTTAATAGCAATTAATTCAATGCTTACAAACTTATCTGCCTCTGAATTTAGTCATAATGGATGAATTTAAGCTAATAAAACTAAGGAAAATCAACAGCTCATCTAATCCTTCTTTATATTCCTTCAGGATCAGCAAGATGCATAAATGAGTTCTTTGCAAAGGCTAAAATAGGTTGATGTATAAATTGTAAGTTTATTTTTAAAATTCTGTGTTCATGCAACATTTCTATGAAAACATTTAAACCAAATGTCACAGTTATGAAAACAAAATTCATTGATTTGGGCTGTTTCCATTTTTGGCCATTTGACGTTCTGCTTTTTTTGACTGAACAGATGAGAGTTCACATGCCTACACAGGTGGGGCTTTGCCTAAGATCAATTTGCTTAGAGATATTCTTTTGTTATATTTTGTTGAATATTAGGGAGTACTTATATCATTCAAGATTAAGTCTGGGTTATCTCTTTGAAGAACTAAATGTATCAGAGATACATTTGATAATGAAAATTTTAGACAAATATTCACCAGCATTAGTTCTGTTAGCAAGCTGAAAAATGTAGGCCTAATATCAAACAATAAACACGTGAGGTAAACGTCAGCCTCTTAGAAGAAAGACCATATGCTCCTGCTTCGGTAAAAACATTATTTGTTTGAAAGAGTGATAGTATAATCTTTTACTCAACGATTACTTCCTTAATATGAAAAAGAGACAAAATGAGCTGAAGACGAAAACTCCACAGTTACACTCCGCAACCCTGAACATAACTCCTGAGATCTCGGTTTTGACACTTTTTTCTCCATGCCACCCTGTAGAAAAAGATGAAACAAATGATAGTAAGATTGAAACATATCTTCATTGCGTTATACATACTTCAAATCCTTTGCGAGAACAAAATAGTTAATCAGTACATGAAATACAAGCTACAGACAGATGCAAATGTTGCTATTTATTAACTGGAGATGCGTATACAGGGACATCACATCTCCACAAGCCTGGACTATAGCACAGAATGCTGGACACAAATGTTGAGTCTTGTGAAGTCCCCAACAGCACTGCAAAGTGCATTCCACATTTACTTAAATCCAAAAATAGTTTCAAGGTATTGTGTAGAGAATTCAAAACCTCTAGAAATTCCCTAAAATAAACTGAGTAGTAAAAGAGTAAAAGATTCTGAATCAGGTAAAATAGATGGTTTCTATGTAATACACTGTTTAGCATAAATCTAAAGCTGCAATTTTCAATTTTCAGTAGCATACTGTAGTCTTTGGAATATTCTCTCACTTCTCTCACATCAGCAGGATAAATCAGCCCTCTTCTTTAATGTTTAATACATACCGTGCTCTTAACAGAAACTAAAGACTCATAAGATTAGTCTTATCCTAAAGACTCATCTACACCTGTTGTAGGTCCATTATACTTAAAACACAAACATACAAACAACCTCATAGGAAAGTGGTCAGATTTGTGGTTACCTGGTGTGGGGCTTGTAGGTGGGGTGAGAGGTAAGGAACTGGACAAAGGCAGTGGAAGGTACTATAGACTTGTAGTTATAACAGTAGGGATGCAATGTACCACAGGCCTATGCTGGTGGCTCAGTGGTAAAGAATCCGCCTGCAATGCAGGAGATGCGGGTTCAATCCCTGGGTGGGGAAGACCCTCTGGAGGAGTAAATGACAACCTACTCCAGTATTGTTGCCTGGGAAATCCCATGGACAGAGGAGCTTGGTAGGCAACAGTCCATGGAGTCGTTAAAGAGTTGGATGCAGCTTAGCAACTAAACAACAACAGTACAATATACAACATGATAAATATAATTAACATTGATATATGTTATACATATACAAAGGATGCTGAGATTAAACTTTAATAAGACTTTTCATTCCACACAAAATTTTTTTTCTTCTCTTTCTCTAATTTTGTATCTATATGAGATAAAGGATGCTTACTAAACTTATTGTGATAATCATTTCATGATGCATATAAATCAAATCATTATGCTATACACCCTAAACTTTTACCGTGCTCTATGTCAATTACATCTCAATAAAACTGGAAGGGGGAAAAAAACATACCATGCTTTAATGCCTTGTGGATCTCTGACAACCCTCTTTGCACATGCTACAGCTTGAGTGATGTCATCTTTCAGCAAAGCTGAAAAAGAAGTGGTGAGAAATGAAAACAATCTTCATAGAAATTTCATTTTAAGTTTAGGTTCAGTCAGCTTTATTCTCTTATACTGAGGAAAGAACAACTAATATTATTTTTTAAGAGTCCTTATATCTGTATGAATTTTGGAGGAAAACTCTTTCTTCATTCCATCCCATTTGGTATGAAATAAAACATTCTGCTTCTCATTTACCAAAGTCAGTGGATGTTCAGGAGCTATTAACTAATGTGATACAAGGGTTTCTTTTTACTAGGCAGTGTAAAAACAAAACAAACAAGCAGAAACAGTCTAGGAGTTTTTTACTTAGCAATTCTCCTAATGGAAATTTATCCTAAAGAAATCATGGTATGTACCCAAAGATGTGTATACAAAATGTTTCATAGCAGTTTATATAAAAGGAGAAAATGGAAACAGCCTAAGTGCTTAACCCTGAGAGATAGACCGAGGGACTCCCTGGTGGCCCAGTGATTAAGAGTGCACCTTCCAGTGCAGGGGATGCTGGTTCAATCCCTGGTGGGGAAGGAAGATGCCAAATGCTGCAGGGCAGCTAAGCCTGCACATCCCAACTGGAGAGAAGCCTGCCTGGCACAATGAAGATCCTGCCTGTTGGCAACTGAGACTTCACATGGCCAAAAAACCAGAACATAAGAAACAATAGAAGCAATATTTTAACAAATTCAACAAAAGTGATATTCAAAAATTCAATAAAGACTTTATTAAAAATAAAAAAATATATTATTTTTATTTTTAAAGTATTATTTAAAAATATTTTTTAAAATAAATTAACTGGATACAAAATAATATTCTAAAGGCTATAGGACTTTGAATATTTAAAAATATAACTATCAGTTTTGCAATATTTTTTCAATATTTTATGCACTAAAGATTCATATGTTATCTCTACTTTAAAAGGAACTCAATATTATTTATTTCATCCCAATTAAACAAATCTTAAATTAGCTTGTTAGAATGATTATGCTTATAAAGGCACCGTATTTTTTGGAGATGCAAACCAAAGAATTTAGAAATGAAATGTCATAATGTTTCTAAATCAGTTTAAAATCACTCAGCAAACAATCCCATATATATGATATACATAAAAGAAGTAAATATGACAAAATGTAAATAACTGTAAAAGTACATGATGAGCATATTGATGTTTATTATGCTAATGTTTCTAATTTTCCAAATATTTAAAACATTTCACAATAAAAAGTAAAAGTTATATTTTAAAAAGACCACACATATTCCTCTTTTTTGGTTAACCACTAATATTTTTGTTTTTTAATAAAGGAGGGTACATTGAAAAACAACAAACAAACTCCCACACAACCAAATTATCCCTAAACCTCTACAAACAAGGAAAGTAGGAGGAATGGCATTGTTCTCTACAAAGCATCAACATGTCCAGTTATGATGAAGTGATAGGTCACTCCAGATCTTTTATGATACCAGCTCTTTAATTTTTTACTTGAGGAATTATGAAGAGCAAAATAAGGAGTTTTAGGAAGTTAATATGGAATTTTTCAAGGTCCCTGATGAGCCCTTCAAGACCTTTTTATTTCTATTGACTCTTGACCTAAAGGATCATTCCAGTTTTCCCATAAGATGTTTACAGAAAAACCTGAACGAACTTTTTGGATAACCCAACAAGTATAACCAGGTGAGTCCTGTGCCATGACTCCACATTATCTTGTCTTACCGCTGCAGGGTATACGACAGGCGTTAACTGCTTTTGGGGTTTTGCCATCATTGCACCACCAGCGGCTATTGATTTGAAATATCCCATAATCAGTGCTTTTGTCTCCACGATTGTAGTTTGTAGCACGTGTGTTGTAATTGCTTTCCCATCTGGCCAAACACACCCCTGAAAAAAAATTAGTAATAAACAGCAACATGACATAACTTATACTTAACAGCATAATTAGTTCTTTTTAATTCTACTTTACTAACAACTTGTTTTATAAGTATAAAGATGTATCTTACTTGTAAAATATTTTAACACTTTTGTATTAAAGGGCCCTTAAGAGAATTCTTTTGTTAGCAAAACATTTGTTAATACTAATAAAACAACTAACATATTTTAAAAGATATTAAAATAGATGTTTCCTTCATTGCTATTACCCTTCCCCTGGTCCCATCGCTCACGTAAATTTCAGCCTAGAATAGAAAAATCAGCAGAGTTGAGTGGATTCAGTCATTAGCTGCATATGTGTGAAGTAAGTCGCTTTAGTCATGTCCGACTCTATGCAACGCCATGGACTGTAGCCTGCCAGGCTCTTCTGTCCACGGGATTTTCCCACACAAGAATACTGGAGTGGGTGGCCATGCCCTCTTCCAGGGGATCTTCTCAACTCAGGTCTTAAATCTATGTCTCTTGTGTCTCCTGCATCAGCAGTTGGATTCTTTACACTGCACCACCTGGGAAGCCCAATTAGTAGTATGCTGCTGCTGCTGCTGCTAAGTCGCTTCAGTCATGTCCGACTCTGTGCAACCCTATAGACGGCAGCCCATCAGGCTCCCCCGTCTCTGGGATTCTCCAGGCAAGAACACTGGAGTGGGTTGCCATTTCCTTCTCCAATGCATGAAAGTGAAAAGTGAAAGTGAAGTCGCTCAGTCATGTCTGACTCTTAGCAACCCCATGGACTGCAGCCCACCAAGCTCTGCCCATGGGATTTTCCAGGCAAGAGTACTGGAGTGGGGTGCCACTGCCTTCTCCAAATTAGCAGTATCTGCTTACGCTAATGGAAAAATACTTTTACCTGGAAAAATAAGGAGGTTTTGAGAGGAAAAAAAAATTCTTACGACACCTAAAGTTGAATTTGGATATCAAATTAGAGTCCTGAAAAGAGTTATAGAATAGGAAAGACATCCATCCATCTATCCACTCATTCATTCATAAATAGTTATGGAGGGGAAATGTCTGAATTCAGTCTGAAAAATACAGTAATGACACTGACAAATATGGACTAAAATACAGTCACTTTTCCTTAGGACATATCTTTAATTTTGTGGAAGAAAATTAAAAATAATTAATCAACTGGATGTAGAATAATAAAATGTCTTTCAGGCTGCATTTCAGGGATCCTTATATAGATACTGATTGAGGGGAAATAGGTTCCTTCTGTCCCTGTTTTAAGAGTTCAATGAAATGTATAAAAACTTTGCCCAGTGTCATGGTAGGGGGACTAAAAATGAGAAAATTACTGCCTTACTCAGGCTTGCAGAGCTCAAGTTCCAAACTGGAAATGGCTAGAGTCAAACACCAAGGGCTTGACAGACATATCCCAGGTGCTGAAATATATTTTATAGTCCGCTTCCATATGCCAGCTGGCAAATTTAGTGGCTCTAGAGGAGTATAGCAGTACCTGGCATGCTTCTAATTGTATAGAATTTAACCCTCCTGTACTTCAATCCTTTACCCAGTACATCTGATTCTAAAGGAACCATTGGTGTTTTAACCATTGTAAATGTACAAACCCGCCAAGAAATAAGAAAAGTCCATTCATACAATATCCCTTATTATTCATCCTCTATTAATATCTGTTCCACACCTGGCTAACTATTTGGAAGGAGGAAGAATAGTTAACTTACAGTTTGCCAGGCTGACTCCTCGATAGCCATCCAATCCAAGTTTCTTCAGAGTTCTGGCAAGCTCACACCTCTGAAATTTCTTGCCCTGGACAGCAACAGAAAGGAGGAGAAGCCCCACAATAAGGAGAGCCTTCATGTTGACAGAAGCCAAATGTCCAAGTTGACCAGGTGAGCTGGACTTAGTATTTAACATCTTTTCACTTCCCTCTTCTCTGACGAGTTTGGGGCTCCACCCTTGGTGACATGCGGAAGGCAGGGCCTGTGTTTTGGTCCACTGACTTTAAAAGTTTTCTTCCTTATGTTTAAAGGAATATGCTGATATCCTAAGTATTAACCTGAAAGAAAATAATAAAATGAGATTGCTTAACGACCTTGCTCAGGAAGAACTGGGATTAGCACTATAGCCCAAAGAGGAACTTCCTCCTATATAAATATAAATTTGAGCAACTGTAAATAAAGGAATATGCTGATATTCTAAGTATTAACCTGAAAGAAAATAATAAAATGAGGTTGCTTAACGACCTTGCTCAGGAAGAACTGGGATTAGCACTATAGCCCAAAGAGGAACTTCCTCCTATATAAATATAAATTTGAGCAACTGTAAAGAAAAAAAAAACGGAATATTTTACACAACTGAAAATAAGCTCAAATCTTTCACTAAGTTTTTTTTCGTTACATTGTTTTATGTGCTTTCACTCTGTTGTCTTCAATTTTTTCACTTGAAATTGTTATATATATACATTTTCCACAAAACAACATGACACACTGCCTGGTGTTCTGACAGGTATGTAGCACCACACCATGTTGTTCAACCAGATTCCTCTGCCAACTTTTTTGGTGTCTATTGTAAATTCTTCATTTATAAATCCATATTTTCCTATGATAAGTAAGCTCATGAGAACAACATTCCTAACTCCTTTCTGACAATGCCTTACTTCACATTTCCATGTTAGAACATAAAAGGTCATTGCAAAGCAAAAGAACTTAACAGTAAAACCTGCAGAGGGATATCAGAATATGCCACCCAAAATCTTCCCCTTTGGCATAAGGATTATTTTGAGCTGAAGGCAACTGAGAGGAAGAAGATCCAAGAAAAATTCTCTGCCCTCTCCCTAGTTTCCTGAAAGCAGAACATAAATTTGTGCAGATATTAATCACCAACAACTATTGACACTTATCAGCCCCAAAACAGCACTAGAGGACTGACAAAACATTTACTGAGTAGCTAGTATCTTTCCTTAGCTTCTAATGTATTTATCGTCCCACAATCTGCCACCCTTGAAGCTAGAACTCTTTTCCTATGTCTTGTTGCTACTCTAAAAATATATTGTTTTTTAAGATAATCTGTAAATCTCGGCTCTAGCCATGTTTTTGAGTTACTGCTGCCTGTATTTCACATAAGTATATATGAAACGTACATGTTAACAAACATGTTTGCTTTTCTCTTAATTTTTTGTTACAGAGCCCCAGCCAAAAACCCTAAAAGGGCTTCAGTTTCAGTTTAGTTGCTCAGTCATGTCTGACTCTTTGTGACCCCATAAACCACAGCATACCAGGCCTCCCTGTCCATCACCAACTCCCAGAGTCCACCCAAACCCATGTCCATTGCATCGGTGATGCCATCCAACCATCCTATCCTCTGTTGTCCCCTTCTCCTCCTGCCCTCAATCTTTCCCAGCATCAGGGTCTTTTCCAATGACTCACTCTGCACATCACGTGGCCAAAGTGTTGGAGTTTCAGCTTCAGCATCAGTCCTTCCAATGAACACCCAGGACTGAGTTCCTTTAGGATAGACTGGTTGGATGTCCTTGCAGTCCAAGGGACTCTCAAGAGTCTTCTCCAACATCACAGTTCAAAAGCATCAATTCTTTGGCATTCAGCTTTCTTTACAGTCCAACTCTCACATCCATAAATGACTACTGGAAAAACCATAGCCTTGACTAGACGGATCTTTGTTGGCAAAGTAATGTCTCTGCTTTTTAATATGCTGTCTAGGTTGATCATAACTTTCCTTCCAAGAAGCAAGCATCTTTTAATTTCATGGCTGTGATCACCATCTGCAGTGATTTTGGAGCCCAGAAAGATGAAGTAAGCCACTGTTTCCCCATCTATTTTCCATGAAGTGACGGGACCGCATGCCGTGACCTTAGTTTTCTGAATGTTGAGTTTTAAGCCAGCTTTTTCACTCTCCTCTTTCACTTTCATCAAGAGGCTCTTTAGTTCATCTTCACTTTCTGCCATAAGGGTGGTGTCATCTGCATATCTGAGGTTATTGATATTTCTCCCAGAAATCTTGATTCCAGCTTGTGCTTCCTCCAGCCCAGCATTTCTCATGATGTACTCTGCATATAAGTTAAATAAGCAGGGTGACAATATACAGCCTTGACGTACTCCTTTTCCTATTTGGAACCAGTCTGTTGTTCCATGTCCAGTTCTAACTGTTGCTTCCTGACCTCCATACAGGTTTCTCAAGAGGCAGATCAGGTGGTCTGGTATTCCCATCTCTTTCAGAATTTTCCACAGTTTATTATGATCCACACAGTCAAAGGCTTTGGCATAGTCAATAAAGCAGAAATAGATGTTTTTCTGTAACTCTCTTGCTTTTTCTGTGATCCAGTGGATGTTGTCAATTTGATCTCTGGTTCCTCTGCCTTTTCTAAATCCAGCTTGAACATCTGGAAGTTCATGGTTCATGTAGTGCTGAAGCCTGGCTTGGAAAATTTTGAGCATTACTTTACTAGCATGTGAGATAAGTGCAATTGTGCGGTAGTTTGAGCATTCTTTGGCATTGCCTTTCTTAGGTATTGGAATGAAAACTGACATTTTCCAGTCCTGTGGCCACTGCTGAGTTTTCCAAATTTGCTGGCATATTAGTGCAGCACTTTCACAGCATCATCTTTTAGGATTTGAAATAGCTCAACTGGAATTCCATCACCTCCACTAGCTTTGTTCTTAGTGATGCTTCCTGAGGCCCACTTGACTTCACATTCCAGGATGTCTGGCTCTAGGTGGGAAATCACATCATCGTGATTATCTGGGTCGTGAAGATCTTTTTTGTACAGTTCTTCTGTGTATTCTTACCACCTCTTCTTAATATCTTCTGCTTCTGTTAGGTCCCTATGATTTCTGTCCTTTATCGAGCCCATCTTTGCATGAAATGTTCCCTTGGTATCTCTAATTTTCTTGAAGAGATCTCTAGTCTTTCTCATTCTATTGTCTTCCTCTATTTCTTTGCATTGATCACTGAGGAAGGCTTTCTTATCTCTCCTTGCTATTCTTTGGAACTCTGCATTCAGATGGGTATATCTTTCCTTTTCTCCTTTGCTTTTCACTTTCCTTCTTTTCACAGCTATTTGTAAGGCCTCTTCAGGCAGCCATTTAGGTTTTTTGCATTTCTTTTTCTTGGGGATGGTCTTGATTCCTGTCTCCTGTACAATGTCATGAACCTCCGTCCATAGTTTATCAGGCACTCTGTCTATCAGATCTAGTCCCTTAAATCTATTTCTCACTTCCATTGTATAATCATAAGGGATTTGATTTAGGTCATACCAGAATGGTCAAGTGGTTTTCCCTACTTTCTTCAATTTCAGTCTGAATTTGGCAATAAGGAGTTCATGATCTGAGCCACAGTCAGCTCCCGGTCTTGTTTTTGCTGACTGTATAGAGCTTCTCCATCTTTGGCTGCAAAGAATATAATCAATCTGATTTCGGTGTTGACCATCTGGTGATGTCCATGTATAGAGTCTTCTCTTGTGTTGTTGGAAGAGGGTGTTTGCTATGACCAGTGCGTTCTCTTGGCAAAACTCTATTAGCCTTTGCCCTGCTTCATTCTGTACTCCAAGGCCAAATTTGCCTGTTACTCCAGGTATCTCTTGACTTCCTACTTTTGCATTCCAGTCCCCTATAATGAAAAGGACATCTTTTTTGGGTATTAGTTCTAGAAGGTCTTGTAGGTCTTCATAGAACTGTTCAACTTCAGCTCCTTCAGCGTTACTGGTCAGGGCAAAGACTTGGATTACCATGATATTGAATGGTTTGCCTTGGAAACAAACAGAGAGCATTCTGTCGTTTTTGAGATTGCATTCAAATACTGCATTTAGGACTCTTTTGTTGACCATGATGGCTACTCCATTTCTTCTAAGGGACTCCTGTCCACAGTAGTAGATATAATGGTCATCTGAGTTAAATTCACTTATTCCAGTCTATCTTAGTTTGCTGATTCCTAGACTGTCGATGTTCACTCTTGTCATCTCCTGTTTGACCACTTCCAATTTGCCTTGATTCATGAATCTAACATTCCAGGTAAAAGGAAACAAATGTTTCCTCTTGTACAGTTTCTAGTGATGAGGATGAGACAGTGAAAGACTGGAACATTCCACTCTCCCTGGAGACTGCAGTTGAGATACAGGATAACAGACAAGAGACCAGCAGAAAGTAAGAATTCTAACCATGTTAGTCTCGTGGACATGTTTTGGACAATGGACTGGTTCAAAACTGGGAAAGGAGTATGTCAAGGCTGTATACTATCACCCTGCTTATTTAACTTACATGCACAGTGCATCGTGTGAAATGCCATGCCGAGGTCCAGCCCTGGCTGAACCAGGGTATTCAAAGGGGAGACAGCTTCGGCGAGTTCACTGGATACAATAGCTTTATTTAAATATTCATCAAAGATATAAAGAGTAATAGAATGAGGATAGCTCAGTAGGAAAATTTAGCGGAGAAAAGAGGCTGAGTAGCTTGGTTTACACAGAAAATCAGTATAACCTGTGACATCAGGTTAGCTCTGACCACGGAGGCCGCTGGCGCCCTCTCTAATAGCGGAAGGTGCCCCACCTTAGGCACCTTCTCGAGTGGGTCTTAGAAGCCCAGGCAAATAAATGGTCGCAGAGGACCTCCGTGCTCCAGATGGAAACCTCAGCCAGAAATTGAGAAAAAGAATGACATGGGGAGACCAAGCTTTGGTGAGCAAGGCCCGTAGCATTATTTTCAACAGGGGCTTTTATACCATAAGTTGTACATAGAGGATAATAGGGGGCGTGAAATCATGCAAAGTCAGCAGTCTTTGATACTTATCAAAACCAGGGTTTCTTTCCTGCAAATATATCATATACAAATGGTTTAGGTGATTTACATCATCTTCTGGCCAGAAGGCCTATTAACATTTTGTGACTCTTGACAAAGGTTTGTCAACCGTAAGACTTATTTTCTCTAAGAGTAATTATTTTAAGGTTTGGTGCCATCCTCCGGAGGTGTTAGATAAAGTTGCATTCCTATAGGGCAGAGGTGCAGTGGGTTTACAACAAAGGAAATAATTTATTACATTAAGGGTTTAAAGTTGCTAACACCAAGGCCACTACTTATTTTTTCTACATACCAACTATATTAATTAATTCAAGGATACAATACAGGGGATGTGGATACTTGGCAGCAAGCATTGGCTCATCAATGAAATCTTTTACTAGTTTTATTCTGACAGTTTCTAACTCTCTGAGAGGCTTTAAGCTATTTGAATATCTTAAGCTTCCCGTGCCTCTCGAGACTGAGAGACTGTAAACAATCATATGCATAGCTGTAGGAGTCCGAGTAAACTTGTCAGGCGAGTTAGAGAGCTATCTGAGGGGTTTGGATTTAAACACTCCTAATGCCCAGGAACTTATTAACTGGAGCTGTAAGTTAACTCTTTATCAGAGAGAGTGAGATGGTGGTGGGGGACAGCCCCCAGTAAAGTCAGAGGTAAGAGCACAAAGCAGTAAAGTAGGCAGACTCTGGTTTTGGGGGGTAGATGCTCGAGAATATCCAGGGGGACTCCTGAGGCTCAATCCCGCCTTTGTGTATGCCGAGCCTCCTTCCTCATGACCTTTGCCATGGGTGGAGCTCCTCACGCTGGCTCCCGGCAATGCCAGGCTGGATGAAGTACAAGCTGGAATCAAGGTTGCAGGGAGAAATATCAATAACTTCAGATATGGCAATGACACCACCCTTTTGGCAGAAAGTGAAGAGGAACACAGAACCTCTTGATGAAGGATAAAGAGGAGAGTGAAAAAGATGGCTTAAAACTGAACATTGTAAAAACTAACATCATGGCATCTGGTCCCATCACTTCATGGCAAATAGGTGGGGAAACAATGGAAACAGTGACTGACCTTATTTTCCTGGGCTCCAAAATCACTGTGGACGGTGACTGCAGCCATGAAATTAACCAACACTTGCTCCTTGGAAGCAAAGCAAGACAAACCTAGACAACATATTACAAAGCAGAGACATTACTTTGCTTACAAAGGTCCTTATAGTCAAAGCTATGGTTTTTCCAGTAGTCATGTACGGATGTGAGAGATGGACAATAAAAAACGCTGAGTGCCGAAGAACTGATGCCTTTGAACTATGGTGGAGAAGACACTTGAGAGTTCCTTAGACAGCAAAGAGATCAAACCACTCAATATTAAAGGAAATCAACTCTGAATAGTCATTGGAAGGACTGATGCTGAAGTTGAAGCTCTGATACTTTGGTCACCTGATGCATTGAGCCATTCCTTGGTAAAGACCCTGATTCTGAGAAAGATTGAAGGCAGGAGGAGAAGTAGATGACAGAGGATGAGATGGTTGGATGGCATCACCAACTCACTGGACATGAGTTTGAGCAAACTCTGGGAGTTGGTGATGGACAGGGAAGCCAGGCGTGCTGCCAACCATAAACAGCCACAAAGAGTCGGACATGACTGAACGACTGAACAACAATAATAACCATCTCCCAGCTCTCTGCCTGTAGTGCACAGTGAAGAGAGGAGGATAAAATTTCTCCTTGTGCCTTCCTTTACAAATTCACAGTGGCAGGAGAAAAACAGTTGTGAAAACAGATCTTAAACTGTGACTCTTGTGAATTTGTTTTTGGTAATCAACACCTATAGTTATTGATTCTTAGCCTCCCAGAAAGAATCATGCTTTCCTTTGTCTCTGTCATTTGTCATAAGGATGAAAAACCATGAGAAGAGAATCTCTATTTGTCTTGTTTTATATACTGAGAACTTTTGTAACGAGTGAGAATATTCCCCCTGTGCCGGCGTCCAGCCCTGGCAGGATCCAGGGAATCCCTCGGGATGACGGCGTCGGTGATAAGGAAAGTAAAAGGGGAGAGAAAGAGGCTTGATCTTCCTTGGTTTACACAGAAAGCCAATAGAGCTTCTGACACAGAACTTGCTCTGTTCACGGAGGCCACAGGCGCCCACTCTGTGGGGTGAGGACGCAGGACGCCCTCTCCCCGGTGAAGACACAGGGTGCCTTCCCAATCAGCTCTTAGAAGCCCAGGCAAAAAAGTGAATTCAGAGAGCCCCTGTGCCCTAAGGAGTCATCCTGAAAGAAGAAGAGAGAGAGAAAGAAAGAAAAGGAAAGAAAGAAAGAATGACACAGGGGGACCAAGCTTCGGTGAGCAAAGCTCACCATAACTTTATTTTCAAAAGGATTTTTTATACCTTGACTTGTACATAGAAGGAAATGAAAGATGCAAAGTCATGCAAAGTCAGCCCAAACATTACATCTGTTTTGTCTTTATCAAAACCAGGATTTTTTTCTGCATACCTTTCCCATAAACAATGTTGTGTACATTATCTTCTGGCCTTGGAGGCCTGTGGACATTTTATGACCCTTTTTTGATAAAGGCTGTTCAACCAGAAAACTTATTTTCTCTTGAAATGTTTTTTCTTTATATTTCTAATCTATGTCAGCCTCAGAAAGTGCTAAATAGAGTTACATTCTCACGGAGCAAAGGTGCAGTGAGTTACAACAAAGAAAGAACCAATTAGCTCAAAGGTCTGACGTGGTTAATTCCAAGGCTACTACTTGTTTTTCTTACATTCCAACTGTGTTAACCAATGCACTTCCAGGTGCACAATGGATAAGGGATATGGGCACTTGGCAGCAAGCATTGGCTTAACAATGAAATCTTACACCAGCACTACTCTAATAGTTTTTAATTCTTTGAAAGGCTCTATATTTTTAGAATGTTTTAGGCTTCCCGTGTCTCTCACGGTTGGGAGGTTGTGAACAATCACATGTGTAGCTGCAAGAGTCTGGATAAACTTGTCAGGCAAACTAGAAAGCCATCAGAGAGGTTTGAATTGAAACACTCCTATCATGCCCAGGAGACTTATTAACTAAAGCCCTAAGTTGACTTTTTCCAGAGAAAGGTGGTCGGGGATAGCCCCCTGTTAATGTCAGAAGAGTTGGTAAAAGGCACAAAATAGTAAGACAGACAGATTCTGGTTTCGGGTTAGATGCTCGAGCAGGTCCAGGGGGTCCCTCGAATCCTGATCTTCCTTGCTCGTCAGATCTGTTCCACATGACCTTGTCAGGGGTGGGATCTCCCGTGCTGGCTTCCGGCACCCCTGCTTTCTGCCACTTGGGTGATGCAGGTTGTCTGTCAGTCTTGTATTAGCAGCTAGCCAGCCAGCTAGACGCCTAAGACATGAAGTTACAGGCAAGCTTCTTTTTGTCCAACCAGGCCAGCTGTCAGGGGAGTTTGTCATAAGGGGCCTTTATTGCTTCTACAAGATTAGGAGGGGAAGATCAGAGAACAAATGTCAAGAACTACAGATGGCACTCAGCCAGTGTAAAAAACTTATGTAAATACTGATAGCCAGGAAACTGCTTTAACAGAGGTCCAGAACATTTACAAAAAAGCTTGATTTA
This sequence comes from Bos mutus, assembly GCF_027580195.1. NCBI lineage: Eukaryota > Metazoa > Chordata > Mammalia > Artiodactyla > Bovidae > Bos > Bos mutus. The sequence goes on along the minus strand of NC_091621.1, from coordinate 28,244,854 downwards.
TTGTCCCTTACTCTGTAAGCAGAACCTACCAGGTCCAGACTTTCGTGTATTTGGGGATGGCACTTCATACACTAAAAATACTCAACTAATCTTCCTATCATTAAAGAAAAGAAAAAGATTATAGCAATTATCCTGGATTTCTGCTAACAGGCAAATATGTCCCTGACTTCCTTCTTAGATAAAATCTACAATTCCTAATCCCTTGAAATATTGATCTTATATATTTGAAATGTAGGCATTCAAAAAGATAGTTGTTGGCTAAAGCAACCTTGGGACTGGAAAAAAAAAACAAACAAAAAGAGAGAGATTTTAAAAGGCAAAATGCTATTTAATATTTCCATAACTCCAGTGCCATAAACTCCCTTGCCAGGTCCCCAATAAGATATCTATTAAAGACAAGTAATACTCTGGTTTCTCTTCCTATCATATAAATCTTTCACTTTTTACTAAAGATTTCTGTGGAGAAGAATAATTCTAAGATCAAGAGGGAGATGATGTATGTATAATTATGTCTAATTTGCATCGCTGTAAAATAGTAACATTACAACACAACATTGTAAAGCAATTTTCCCTCAATTAAAAATAAATTTTAAAAAAGACAAGTAAAAATCTTAAAAAGTCATCCCATAAATATTGGTAAAAGGCTTCAGCCATCTGAGGGGGTAAACTTAACTTGTTCCATCTGTCAGAAACAGCATTCATATGCAACTATTCTGTCTAGTCAAGGCTATGGTTTTTCCAGTGATCATGTATGGATGTGAGAGTTGGACTGTGAAGAAAGCTGAGCGCTGAAGAATTGATGCTTTTGAACTGTGGTATTGGAGAAGACTCTTGAAAGTCCCTTGGACTGCAAGGAGATCCAACCAGTCCATTCTGAAGGAGATCAGCCCTGGGATTTCTTTGGAGGGAATGATGCTAAAGCTGAAACTCCAGTACTTTGGGCACCTCATGCAAAGAGTTGACTCATTGGAAAAGACTGATGCTGGGAGGGATTGGGGGCAGGAGGAAAAGGGGACGACAGAGGATGAGATGGCTGGATGGCATCACCAACTCGATGGGCGTGAGTTTGAGTGAACTCCGGGAGTTGGTGATAGATGGGGAGGCCTGGCGTGCTGCAATTCATGGGGTTGCAAAAAATCGGACATGACTGAGCGACTGAACTGAACTGATTCTTACTTAGCTAGAGAAGGAAATGGGAGAACTCACTTGCTGGGAGAACTCTAAGGACAGGAGCCGAGCGGGCTACAGTCCATGGCATTGCAGAGCCAGACACAACTTAGCTACTGAAAAACAACATCAAATTCTTGCTTAATAGTTATAAGAATATAACTGTTCTCTTCAATATCTTTAAAAACTATTCTAAGTTCGGCCTAAGGTGCCAAACATTCCAAGGGAATGTTTTAGGATTTTTAATCCCTTAAAAGTAGTTAGGTTCCTGCCCTAGGAATTTGCTACCAGTTGATAATTGTCTAAATGAATATTCTTATGTTTCAAAATTAGTTCTCATGAATTTACACTATTCTGGGCCTCTGCCAGGTGATTTTTATCAGGAGTTTTGTGTTTTTGAAAGAAGAGAAGAGTCTATATACAGATCTTCCTTGATTTCCTGTGGGATAACATTCTGATACTGGACTTCCCTGAAGGTAAAAAATCTGCCTGCAACAAGAGAGACCCAGGTTCAGTCCCTGGGTAGGGAAGATACCCTGGAGAAGGAAATGGCAATCCACTCCAGTAATCTTGCCTGGAGAATTCCATGGACAGAGGAGCCTGGCAGGCTACAGTCCATGGGTTCACAAAGAATCAGACATAAAGCCATCATAAATTAGAAATAAAGTAAAAATGGGTTCTATTCACCTAACCTACCAAACATCATAGTTCTGATCAGCATACCTTAAACTTTCCTAGGACGCATACATTTAGCCTACAGTCAGGCAAAATCATCTGACACAAAACCTATTTTAGAATAAAGTGTTGAATATCTCATGTAATATATTGAATACACTCCCCAAAATGGAAAACAGAATGGCAGTCTGGGTACAAAATAGTTGTATCAGTTGTTTACCCTCATAAACAAAAAATGTCACTAGTCTGGGATAAGATCACATTTCAAACTCCAAGTATATTCTCTACTGAATGCATACATCTTCCACACCATTGTAAAGTTGAAACACCTTAAGCCATCGTGAAGTTTGGGACTTTCTGTATTGTAATAGCAAATTCAGACACAGGGCTTGCCATGTTCCAGGCATTATGCCGAAAAGCTTAGTATGTATTAACTCACTTTCTCCCCTTGAAAAAGGTATTGTCAACATCCCCATGGCCCCTCTGGGAGTGAGTAAAAGGCCACCCTTCTCATGCACCACTATTTCTGTAAGCTCTACTCAATTTTTCAGTAAAACTGCCTAATAAGGGCCCATTCAGTTCAGTTCAGTTCAGTCGCTCAGTCATGTCTGACTCTTTGCGACCCCATGAATCGCAGCACACCAGGCCTCCCTGTCCATCACCAAATCCCAGAGTCCACCCAGACTCACGTCCATCGAGTCAGTGACGCCATCCAGCCATCTCATCCTCTGTTGTCCCCTTCTCCTCCTGCCCCCAATCCCTCCCAGCATCAGAGTCTTTTCCAATGAGCCAACTCTTCGCATGAGGAGGCCAAAGTACTGGAGTTTCAGCTTCAGCATCATTCCCTCCAAAGAAATCCCAGGGCTGAACTCCTTCAGAATGGACTGGTTGGATCTCCTTGCAGTCCAAGGCACTCTCAAGAGTCTTCTCCAACACCACAATTCAAAAGCATCAAATCTTCGGCTCTCAGCCTTCTTCACAGTCCAACTCTCACATCCATACATGACCACAGGAAAAACCATAGCCTTGACTAGATGAACCTTTGTTGGCAAAGTAATGTCTCTGCTTTTGAATATGCTATCTTGGTTGGTCATAACTTTCCTTCCAAGGAGTAAGCATCTTTTAATTTCATGGCTGCAGTCACCATCTGCAGTGATTTTGGAGCCCCAAAAAATAAAGTCTGACACTCTTTCTACTGTTTCCCCATCTATTTCCCATGAAGTGAAGGGACCCAATGCCATGATCTTCGTTTTCTGAATGTTGAGCTTTAAGCCAACTTTTTCACTCTCCTCTTTCACTTTCATCAAGAGGCTCTTTAGTTCCTCTTCACTTTCTGCCATAAGAGTGGTGTCATCTGCATATCTGAGGTTATTGATATTTCTCCCAGCAATCTTGATTCCAGCTTGTGTTTCTTCCAGTCCAGCGTTTCTCATGATGTACTCTGCATATAAGTTAAATAAGCAGGGTGACAATATACAGCCTTGACGTACTACTTTTCCTATTTGGAACCAGTCTGTTGTTCCATGTCCAGTTCTCACTTGTTGCTTCCTGACCTGCATACAAATTTCTCAAGAGGCAGATCAGGTGGTCTGGTATTCCCATCTCTTGAAGAATTTTCCACAGTTTATTGTGATCCACACAGTCAAAGGCTTTGGCATAGTCAATAAAGCAGAAATAGATGTTTTTCTGGAACTCTCTTGCTTTTTCGATGATCCAGCGGCTGTTGGCAATGTGATCTCTGGTTCCTCTGCCTTTTCTAAAACCAGCTTGAACATCGGAAGTTCACAGTTCACATATTGCTGAAGCCTGGCTTGGAGAATTTTGAGCATTAGTTTACTAGCGTGTGAGATGAGTGCAATTGTGCGGTAGTTTGAGCATTCTTTGGCATTGCCTTTCTTTGGGATTGAATGCCTCTAATGGGCAGTTCATTTGAAAGCAGTTGGGATCTGTGGGAAATGAAAGGACAGGCTTGATGTCAAAATGCTCTATCATCCTTCCTTTAATTGTTGCTGTACATTTAGCATTCCATTTAAGTGGTTATACTAAGTTCCATAGAAGCAGATGCCTACCTGTATTTTTGTTTATAGGTTCTGTTGCATGCAAGAAGCTGGCAGGGCAGATAATCAAACCCTGTGTTCATTGTGCTCATTGTTAGTAGGGGAATTCCCTGGAAGGAGGCGAAGAATAGCTCCAGGGGGAAGTCACAGTTTCTAGGAGCCACCAAATGCTTTCTTCCTCATCAAGAATGAGCCTCTCCAAAGAAACACAGGAAACTTGAGTATGCAAATTCCTGAAAGTATACCCTCGTCTGGAGTGAATCACTACTTGCTTAATTCAGTGCTTAATTAAGAAAGCAGCTGTATAAGGACTGGGGGAGAAGAGGGGCCGGTGTGGTGGTGATGGAAATGGTGCTGGAAAGAAGTGGGCAGGATAATAAATAACTGTCAAGTGAACTGTATTAATTCCATCTGTAGGTTTTTGTGTTTTTTTAAATTTTTGTTGTTTTGGATTTGGGGGAGTTTTTGGGTTTTGGTTTCATTTTGGTTTGTTTTTTGCCATATCTTTCTCTTTAATTCTACAAGCTGAGAATGACCAGGTAGACGACAGACCTTCTGATCTTAAAGTTTCCAAAGTTATTTGTTATTCACTTGGTGGCTGTTGAACTCAGAAAGTTCCTCTTCCTCTTTCTGAGAAAGGTGAGTATTTGGCATTTTTATAAGTTTGCACACAAACAGAAAACATCAGGACTCTGTAAATTTTGGAAGCAGCTGGGTTTTGGCTTTGTGTCTGGGAGAGAGTTCCTTTATCCAGGAGAGTTGGTTTTAATTTTTCTAAGCTAGGAGGCTTACCGTGAATGCTCCTCTGTCTTCAGCAGCCACAGGTCTGCTTGTTGTCTAATGTGTGCACCCTCCCCTCGTTTTAGCCACCCGGTGTGGACACAGGAGATTAATTAATCCCCGTGCCATTCCTTTTCTCTGAAGAGTTCTAGGAGACTTTAACTGAGAAGATGTTCTGATTTTCAAGTGAGAAAATTTGCTAAAGTTCTAGTCATTCTGGAGCAGCACCCTGAGGCATCTTGCCACAAGTTAGAATCCTTGAATTATGGGAGGCAACAACTTAAATTCAAATCTTTTTCTTGCATGTGTGATCTCTCAAGGAAAATGTTCCTAGTCCACCACTTTTAGGTAAAACTGAGCATGTCACTACCTGCGTGATTGATAAAAGATGCTTATCTGAGAATACACAAGAAAATACTTCTGAGATACTTAGAAATTGAGAACATGTCTGTCAGCCTTCAGGGAAGCCCAAACCTCATTGCCTTTCTTCCAGATAAACTTTCTGTGGGATTTTGTGTTCTGGGGAAGGGTATGTGCTTCAAGGAAGACAAAGAGTTAGTGTGCAGGGTGTGGATGAGGCCAGGAATGATATTCCTGTCCCCTGTGTCATGTCTGTGTCGCCCTCCACCCGCATCTTGCTTTTAAAATTTTTGTTCTTTTGCAAGTAAGGTGATCCAAGCAGAGGCATAGTAGGTCTCGGGAGAAAAGTTGCTATGAAGCTAGTAGTTGGAAAAGGGCAGTGTCTAAGGTTTGTTGGATGATATTTCAAGACTAAAATGAAGCTATTATTATGTTTCTTTATGGACCACCTGCAGAATTACTAGAGGTGATTTTTCAAAGAAAGATTTTTCTGTACTCCACTCCAAAGCTACCACTAAGCCCTGAGAATCTGCTGCCTTAACAAGCACCGCATGATTTTTCAAATATTAACTGTAAATCTTAGAGCTCTGCAGAGTATTTGATAGATTGAAAGGATATATCCATGTGCACAGTTCTCTCTCTTTAAACAAATTACTTCCACATTAACAGTAATGGCCAGGCTGCAAAGAGACTCTCTGCCTGCTTCATTTATCCCTGGAAAGGACCCTGTGCCTTGACCATGGCTAATTGGATTTTAGTTAGACTTGGATACAAGGCTGTTGATCATTTTATATGATCGACTTTCTTAAAATTTCAAGTTAAGAAACAAAGCAATTGTAGTTAGTCCATAATGGGTACTTATATACCAGGGGACTGAATACACCAATGGGCCTTTTATCAGGGGCAGAGAGAGAGACCGCAAAGACAAGTAGAGCCTCTACCACTGGACAGCTTTGCCCTGTCTGGGTACCTACAATTGGATAGGTTTTGGCAAAAGGTTTGTCCCAGTTTCTCTTGGTAAACCAGGTTTGGTCGTTATATTAGTCATACATTGCCATACCTAGTTACAAAAAGTTTTTCTTGTGTTTAGGACATTAAACATGTACTCTTAGCAAATTTAAACATGCAATAGAGTATTGTTAACTATAGTCACTGTGCTGTATGTCACATCCCCATGACTTCTTTTGTAACTGGAAGTTGGTACCTTTGGACCCCCTTCACCTATTTCTCCCACTCCCCAACCCCTTCTCCACCTTCTGGCAACCATTCATCTGTTCTCCAAACCTATAAGCTTGGTTTTCTTTCCTGTTGTTGTTGTTTATTTAGGCCATGCCGGTCTTTGTTGTGGCCCTGGGATCTTTTATCTTCACTGGGGCATGTGGGATCTTTAGTTGCAATATTTGGGATCTTTTTTTTTTTTTTTTAAATCGTGTCATGTGGGATCTAGTTTCTTGACCAAGGATCGAACCTGGACCCTTGCAGTGGGATTGTGGACTCTTAACCACTGGACCACCAGGGAAGTCCCTGTTGGTTCATAAAGTATTTGTCTTTCTCTGACTAGTTTCACTTAGCGTAATGCCTTCAGTTCAGTTCAGTTCAGTTCAGTCGCTCAGTTGTGTCTGACTCTTTGTGACCCCATGAACCGCAGCACGCCAGGCCTCCCTGTCCATCACCAACTCCTAGACTTTACCCAAACTCATGTCTGTTGAGTCAGTGATGGCATCCAACCATCTCATCCTCTGTCGTCCCCTTCTCCTCCTACACTCAATCTTTCCCAGCATCAGGGTCTTTTCCAATGAGTCAGCTCTTCGCATCACGTGGCCAAAGTATTGGAATTTCAGCTTCAACATCAGTCCTTCCACTGGACACCCAGGATTGATCTCCTTTAGAATGGACTGGTTGGATCTCCTTGCAGTCCAAGGGACTCTCAAGAGTCCTCTCCAACACCACAATTCAAAAGCATCAATTCTTTGACACTCAGCTTTCTTTACAGTCCAACTCTCATATTCAAACATGACCACTGGAAAAAACATAGCCTTTACTAGATGCACCTTTGTTGACAAAGTAATGTCTCTGCTTTTCAATATGCTGTCTAGGTTGGTCATAACTTTCCTTCCAAGGAGTAAGTATCTTTTAATTTCATGGCTGCAATCACCATCTGCAGTGATTTTGGAGCCCCAAAAAATAAAGTCAGCCACTATTTCCACTCTTTCCCCATCTATTTGCCATGAAGTGATGGGACCATATGCCATGATCTTAGTTTTCTGAATGTTGAACTTTAAGCCAACTTTTTCACTCTCCCTCTTTCACTTTCATCAAGAGGCTCTTCAGTTCTTCACTTTCTGCCATAAGGGTGGTGTCATCTGCATATCTGAGGTTATTGATATTTCTCCCAGCAATCTTGATTCCAGCTTGTGCTTCTCCAGCCCAGTGTTTCTCATGATGTACTCTGCATATAAGTTAAATAAGCAGGCGACAATATACAGCCTTGACATACTACTTTTCCTATTTAGAACCAGTCTGTTGTTCCATGTCCAGTTCTAACTGTTGCTTTCTGACCTGCATACAGGTTTCTCAAGAAGCAGGTCAGGTGGTCTGGTATTCCCATCTCTTTCAGAATTTTCCACAGTTTGTTGTGATCTGCACAGTCAAAGGCTTTGGCATAGTCAATAAAGTAGAAATAAATGTTTTCCTGGAACTCTCTTGCTTTTTTGATGATCCAGCAGATGTTGGCAATTTGATCTCTGGTTCCTCTGCCTTTTCTAAAACCAGCTTGAACATCTGGAAGTTCACGGTTCATTGTGAATTGCTTAAGCCTGGCTTGGAGAATTTTGAGCATCACTTTACTAGCGTGTGAGATGAGTGCAATTGTGCGGTAGTTTGAGCATTCTTTGGCATTGCCTTTCTTTGGGATTGGAATGAAAACTGACCTTTTCCAGTTCTGTGGCCACTGCTGAGTTTTCCAAATTTGCTGGCATATTAAGTGCAGCACTTTCACAGCATCATCTTTTAGGATTTGAAATAGCTCAACTGGAATTCCATCACCTCCACTAGCTTTGTTCGTAGTGATGCTTCCTAAAGCCCACTTGACTTCACATTCCAGGATGCCTGGCTCTAGGTGAGTGATCACACCATTGTGATTATCTGGGTCATGAAGATCTTTTTTGTAGAGTTCTTCTGTGTATTCTTGCCACCTCTTCTTAATGTCTTCTGCTTCTGTTAGGTCCCTACCACTTCTGTCCTTTATTAAGCCCATCTTTGCATGAGATGTTCCCTTGGTATCTCTTGGTATCTTGGTATCTATTTTCTTGAAGAGATCTCTAGTCTTTCCCATTCTATTGTTTTCCTCTATTTCTTTGCATTGGTCACTGAGGAAGGCTTTCATATCTCTCCTTGCTATTCTTTGGAACTCTGCATTCAAATGGGTATATCTTTCTATTTCTCCTTTGCTTTTTGCTTTCAGAGCTATTTGTAAGGCCAGTCAGCCATCTTGATTTTTTGCATTTCTTTTTCTTGGGGATGGTCTTGATTCCTGTCTCCTATATAATGTCATGAACCTCCATCCATAGTACATCTTCTCTTTCCATTCATCCATTGATAGATACATAGATTGTTTCCACACCTTGGCTATTATAAATAATGTTGCAATGAAAATGGGATTTCAAATTAGCATTTTTTTTTTCAAATAAATATCCAGCAATAGGATTGCTGGATCACATGGTAGTTGTATTGGTAGTGACTATACTAATTTACGTTCCCACCAACAGTGCACAAGTGTTTCCTTTTCTTCATATTCCGGTCTCTCTTTATTTTCTCCTGCCGCAATGTACAGCTTGCAGGATCTTAGTTCCCCAACTTTGAATTGAATCTGGGCCATAACTGTAAATGCATCGAGTCTTAACTGGCAAGAGTTGTCATCTTTGTCTTGTTCCTCATCTTAGGGGAAAAGCTTTCAGTGTCTCATTATTTAAGAGGATGGTGGCTGTGGACTTGTCATCTATGACTTTTTATGTTGAGGTACACTGTTTCCTCTATACCCACAATGGAAATTTTTATCATAAAGGATGTTTAATTTTATTTATCAAATTCTTTTTCTACATAAATTGAAATGATCATATTTTTTACCCTTCATTTTGTTAATGTGGTATATCACGATTGATTTGTGTATATTGAACCATTCTTACATCCTTATACTAAGGATCATGGATTATGTACCTTTTAATGTGTTGCTGAATTCAGTTTGCTAATATTTTGTTGAGGATATTTGCTCTATATTTATCAGGGGTTTTGGCCTATAATTTCCTTTTCTTGTGGTGTACTTGTTTGGTTTTGGTATGAGGGTAATGCTGGCCTCATAAAATGAGTTTGGAAGTGTTTCTTCCTCTTCTACATTTGAAAGAGTTTGAGAAAGACTGGTATTAGTTCCACCTTGAATGCTTGGTAAAATATACCAGTGAGGCTTCCTGGTCCTAGGCTTTTGTTCATTGGGAAGCTTTTTGATTACATGCAATCTCCTTACTTCCCAGGTAGTGCTAATGGTTAAGAACCCACTTGCCAATGTAGGAGGCTTAAGAGATGTAGGTTCAATCCCTGGGTCGGAAAGAGCCCCTTGAGGAGGGCGTGGCAACCCACTCCAGTATTCTTTTTTTTTTTTTTTAATATAAATTAATTTATTTTAATTGGAGGCTAATCACCTTACAATATGTATTGGTTTTGCCATACATTGACATGAATCCACCACGGGTGTACATGTGTTCCCCATCCTGAACCCCCTTCCCACCTCCCTCCCCGTACCATCCCTCTGGGTCATCCCAGTGCACCAGCCCCAAGCATCTTGTATCATGCATTGAACCTGGACTGGTGATTCATTTCACATAAGATAATATACATGTTTCAATGCCATTCTCCCAAATCATCTCACTCTCACCCTCTCCCACAGAGTCCAAAAGACTGTTTTGTACATCTGTGTCTCTTTTGCTGTCCCACATACAGGGTTATCATTATCATCTTTCTAAATTCCATATATTTGCGTTAGTATACTGTATTGGTGTTTTTCTTTCTGGCTTACTTCACTCTGTATAATAGGCTCCATTTCATCTACCTCCTTAGAACTGATTCAAATGTATTCTTTTTAATGGCTGAGTAATACTTCATTGTGTATATGTACCACAGCTTTCTTATCCATTCATCTGCTGATGGACATCTAGGTTGCTTCCATGTCCTGGCTATTATAAGCAGTGCTGCGATGAACATTGGGGTACACGTGTCTCTTTCCCTTCTGGTTTCCTAGGCACGTATGCCCAGTAGTGGGATTGCTGGGTCATAAGGCAGTTCTATTTCCAGTTTTTTAAGGAATCTCCACACTCTTCTCTATAGTGGCTGTACTAGTTTGCATTCCTACCAACGGTGTAAGAGGGTTCCCTTTTCTCCACACCATCTCCAGCATTTATTGCTTGTAGACTTTTGGATAGCAGCCATTCTGACTGGCATGAAATGGTACCTCATTGTGGTTTTGATTTGCATTTCTTTGATAGTGAGTGATGTTGAGCATCTTTTCATGTGTTTGTTAGCCATCTGTATGTCTTCTTTGGAGAAATGTCTGTTTAGTTGTTTGGCCCCTTGTTTGATTGGGTCATTTATTTTTCTGGAATGGAGCTGCAGGAGTTGCTTGTATATTTTTGAGATTAGTTCTTTGTCAGTTGCTTCATTTGCTATTATTTTCTCCCAATCTGAAAGCTGTCTTTTCACCTTGCTTATAGTTTCCTTTGTTGTGCAGAAGCTTTTAATTTTAATTAGGTCCCATTTGTTTATTTTTGCTTTTATTTCCAATATTCTGGGAGGTGGGTCCTAGAGGATCCTGCTGTGATGTATGTCGGAGAGTGTTTTGCCTATGTTCTCCTCTAAGAGTTTTATAGTTTCTGGTCTTCCGTTTAGATCTTTAATCCATTTTGAGTTTATTTTTGTGTATGGTGTTAGAAAATATTCTAGTTTTATTATTTTACAAGTAGTTGACCAGTTTTCCCACCACCACTTGTGAAAGAGATTGTCTTTTCTCCATTGTATGTTCTTGCCTCCTTTGTCAATGATAAGGTGTCTATAGGTGCATAGATTTATCTCTGGCCTTCTATTTTGTTCCATTGATCTATATTTTTGTCTTTGTGCCAGTACCATACTGTCTTGATGACTGTGGCTTTGTAGTAGAGCCTGAAGTCAGGCAGGTTGATTCCTCCAGTTCCATTCTTCTTTCTCAAGATTTCTTTAGCTATTTGAGGTTTGTTGTTTTTCCATACAAATTGTGATATTATTTGCTCTAGCTCTGTGAAAAATACTGTTGGTAGCTTTGTAGGGATTGCATTGAATTTATAGATTGCTTTGGGTAGTATACTCATTTTCACTATATCGATTCTTCCAATCCATGAACACAGTATATTTCTCCATCTATTTGTATCGTCTTTGATTTCTTTCACCAGTGTTTTATAGTTTTCTATATATAGGTCTTCTGTTTCCTTAGGTAGATATATTCCTACATATTTTATTCTTTTCGTTGCCATGGTGAATGGAATTGTTTCCTTAATTTCTCTTTCTGTTTTCTCATTATTAGTGTATAAGAATGCAAGAGATTTCTGTGTATTGATTTTATATCCTGTAACTTTACTATATTCACTGATTAGCTCTAGTAATTTTCTGGTGGAGTCTTTAGGGTTTTCTATGTAGAGGATCATGTCATCTGCAAACAGTGAGAGTTTTACTTCTTTTCCAATTTGGATTCCTTTTATTTCTTTTCTTGCTCTGATTGCTGTGGCCAAAACTTCCAAAACTATGTTGAATAGTAGTGATGAGAGTGGGCACCCTTGTCTTGTTCCTGACTTTAGGGGAAATGCTTTCAATTTTTTACCATTGAGGATAATGTTTGCTGTGGGTTTGTCATATATAGCTTTTATTATGTTGAGGTATGTTCCTTCTAGTCCTGCTTTCTGGAGGGTTTTTTTTTTTTTATTTATCATAAATAGATGTTGAATTTTGTCAAAGGCTTTCTCTGCATCTATTGAGATAATCATATGGTTTTTATTTTTCAATTTGTTAATGTGGTGTATTACATTGATTGATTTGCAGATATTGAAGAATCCTTGCATCCCTGGGATAAAGCCCACTTGGTCATGATGTATGATTTTTTTAATGTGTTGTTGGATTCTGTTTGCTAGAATTTTGTTAAGGATTTTTGCATCTATGTTCATCAGTGATATTGGCCTGTAGTTTTCTTTTTTTTTTTGGCATCTTTGTCAGGCTTTGGTCTTAGGGTGATGGTGGCCTCATAGAATGAGTTTGGAAGTTTACCTTCCTCTGCAATTTTCTGGAAGAGTTTGAGTAGGATGGGTGTTAGCTATTCTCCAAATTTTTGGTAGAATTCAGCTGTGAAGCCGTCTTGTCCTGGGCTTTTGTTTGCTGGGAGATTTCTGATTACAGTTTCAATTTCCATGCTTGTGATGGGTCTGTTAAGATTTTCTATTTCTTCCTGGTTCAGTTTTGGAAAGTTGTACTTTTCTAAGAATTTGTCCATTTCTTCCAAGTTTTCCATTTTATTGGCATATAGTTGCTGATAGTAGTCTCTTATGATCCTTTGTATTTGTGTGTTGTCTGTTGTGATCTCTCCATTTTCATTTCCAATTTTATTGAGTTTAATTTTCTCCCTTTGTTTCTTGATGAGTCTGGCTAATGGTCTGTCAATTTTACTTATCTTCTCGAAGAACCAGCTTTTGGCTTTGTTGATTTTTGCTATGGTGTCTTTTGTTTCTTTTGCGTTTATTTCTGCCCTAACTTTTCTGATTTCTTACCTTCTACTAACCCTGGGGTTCTTAATTTCTTCTTTTTCTAGTTGCTTTAGGTGTAGAGTTAGGTTATTTATTTGACTTTTTTCTTGTTTCTTGAGGTATGCCTGTACTGCTACGAACTTTCCCCTTAGCACTGCTTTTACAGTGTCCCATAGGTTTTGGGTTGTTGTATTTTCATTTTCATTCATTTCTATGCATATTTTGATTTCTTTTTTTATTTCATCTGTGATTTGTTGGTTATTCAGCAGCGTGTTGTTCAGCCTCCATATGTTGGAATTTTTAATAGTTTTTCTCCTGTAACTGAGATCTAATCTTACTGCATTGTGGTCAGAAAAGATGCTTGGAATGATTTCAATTTTTTTTTAATTTACCAAGGCTAGATTTATGGCCCAGGATGTGATCTATCCTGGAGAAGGTTCCATGTGCACTTGAGAAAAAAGGTGAAATTCATTGTTTTGGTGTGAAATGTCCTATAGATATCAATTAGGTCTAACTGGTCTATTGTATCATTTGAAGTTTGTGTCTCCTTGCTAATTTTCTGTTTAGTTGATCTATCCATAGATATGACTGGGGTATTAAAGTCTCCCACTATTATTGTGTTATTGTTAATTTCTATTATTGTGTTATTATCTCCCACTATTATTGTGTTAAAGTGGTAAAGTCTCCCACTATTATTGTGTTATTTCCCCTTTCATACTTGTTAGCATTTGTCTTACATATTGCTGTGTGTCTATGTTGGGTGCATATATATTTATAATTGTTATATCTTCTTCTTGGATTGATCCTTTGATCATTATGTAGTGTCCTTCTTTGTCTCTTTCCCCAGCCTTTGTTTTAAAGTCTATTTTATCTGATATGAGTATTGCTACTCCTGCTTTCTTTTGGTCTCTCTTTGCATGGAATATCTTTTTCCAGCCCTTCACTTTCAGTCTGTATATGTCCCTTGTTTTGAGGTTGGTCTCTTGTAGGGGTCTTGTTTTTGTATCCATTCAGCCAGTCTTTGTCTTTTGGTTGGGGCATTCAACCCATTTACATTTAAGATAATTATTGATAAGTATGATCCCATTGCCATTTACTTTATTGTTTTGGGTTCAAGTTTATACACCCTTTCTGTGTTTCCTGTCTAGAGATCCTTTAGCATTTGTTGGAGAGCTGGTTTGGTGGTGCTGAATTCTCTCAGCTTTTGCTTGTCTGTAAAGCTTTTGATTTCTCCTTCATATTTGAATGAGATCTTTGCTGGGTACAGTAATGTACGCTATAGGTTATTTTCTTTCATCACCTTAAGTATGTCCTGCCATTCCCTCCTGGCCTGAAGAGTTTCTTTTGAAAGATCAGGTGTTATCCTTATGGGAATCCCCTTGTGTATTATTTGTTGTTTTTCCCTTGCTGCTTTTAATATTTGTTCTTTGTGTTTGATCTTTGTTAATTTGATTAATATGTGTCTTGGGGTGTTTCACTTTGGGTTTATCCTATTTGGGACTCTCTGGCTTTCTTGGACTTGGGTGATTATATCCTTCCCCATTTTAGGGGAGTTTTCAACTATTATCTCCTCAAGTATTTTCTCATGGTCTTTCTTTTTGTCTTCTTCTTCTGGGACTCCTATGATTCGAATGTTGGGGCATTTAACATTGTCCCAGAGGTTTCTGAGATTATCCTCATTTCTTTTAATTCATTTTTTCTTTTTTCCTCTCTATTTCATTTATTTCTACCATTCTATCTTCTACCTCTTAACCTATCTTAACCTATCTTCTGCCTCCATTATTCTACTCTTGGTTCCCTCCAGAGTGTTTTTGATCTCATTTATTGCATTATTCATTATATATTGACTCTTTTTTATTTCTTCTAGGTCCTTGTTAGGAGAAGGCAATGGCACCCCACTCCAGTACTCTTGCCTGGAGAATCCCATGGACGGAGGAGCCTGGTGGGCTACAGTCCATGGGGTCGCTAAGAGTCAGACACGACTGAGCGACTTCACTTTCACTTCTCACTTTCATGCATTGGAGAAGGAAATGGCAACCCACTCCAGTATTCTTGCCTGGAGAATCCCAGGGACAGGGGAGCCTGGTGGGCTGCCGTCTATGGGGTCACACAGAGTCGGACATGACTGAAGCGACTTAGCAGCAGCAGCAGCAGGTCCTTGTTAAACATTTCTTGCATCTTCTCGATCCTTGTCTCCAGGCTATTTATCTGTAACTCCATTTTGTTTTCAAGATTTTGGATCATTTTCACTATCATTATTAATAATTCTTTATCAGGTAGATTCACCATCTCTTCCTCTTTTGTTTGGTTTAGTGGCCATTTATCCTGTTCCTTTACCTGCTGAGTATTTCTCTGCCTTTTCATCTTGTTTATATTGCTGTATTTGGGGTGGCCTTTCTGTATTCTGGCACTTTGTTGAGTTCTCTTTATTGTGGAGTTTCCTCACTGTGGGTGGGGTTGGTCGGGTGGCTTGTCAAGGTTTCCTGGTTAGGGAAGCTTGTGTCAGTGTTCTGGTGTGTGGAGCTGTATTTCTTCTCTCTGGAGTGCAATGACATGTCCAGTAATGAGTTATGAGATGTCAATGGGTTTGGAGTGACTTTGAGCGGCCTGTATATTGAAGCTCAGGGCTATGTTCTTGTGTTGCTGGAGAATTTGCATGGTATATCTTGCTCTGGAACTTGTTGGCCCTTGGGTGCTGCTTGGTTTCAGTGTAGGTATGGAGGTGTTTGATGAGCTCCTATCAATTAATGTTCCTTGGAGTCAGGAGTTCTCTGGTGTTCTCAGGATTTGGACTTAAGCCTATGGTTTTCAGTCTTATTCTTACAGTAGCCTCAAGACTTCTCCATATCTATACAGCACTGATGATAAAACATCTAGGTTAAAGATGAAAAGTTTCTCCACAATGAGGGACACCAGAGAGGTTCACAGAGTTATATGGAGAAGAGAAGAGGGAGGAGGGGGATAGAGATGACCAGGAGGAGAAGAGGGGGAATCAAAAGGGGCGAGAGCAAGCAGTAATCACTTCCTTATGTGCTCTCCACAGTCTGGACCCCTCAGAGATGTTCACGGAATTACACAGAGAAGAAAAGAGGGAGGAAGGAGACAGAGGTGGCCAGGAGGATAAAGAGGGGAATCAAAAGGAGAGAGACAGATCCATTCAGTAATCAGTTCCCTAAGCGTTCTCCACAGTCTGGAACACACAAAGAGATTCATAGAGTTGGGTAGAGAAGAGAAGGGGGAGGGGGGAGATAGAGGCGACCTGGTGGAGAAAAAGGAGAGTCCAAAGAGGGAAAGAGCAGTCAAGACAGTAATCTCGCTCCCAAGTAAAAATGGGTACTGAAGATTGGGTTCTTAAAGGTACAAAATTGATAACAAATACCAAAAAGCAAAGATTAAAAATCTAGAGTAGAGGTTGGATTCTCAAAAATACAATATTGAAGAAAAAAACCAGTCACAAAATTATAAAATATATATATATATATATGAAGTTTGCTTTAAAAAATAGAGTCTTTTTTTTTGCAAAGTAATAATAGGTTACAGAAATGAAAATTGAAGGAGTAAAATAGAGGACTTAAAAATTAAAAAAATTTTTTTAATTTAAAGAATGATAATAGTAAAAATATACCTAGGACTCTCTCTGGTGTTGTGTTCAGTGTGGGGTCAGTTCATTTTCAGATAGTTCCTTGATCCGGCTTATACTTCTCAAGATCTATAGGCCCCTTCCTATGTAGTGGGTGCAAACTACAGGATTTTAATCTATTGCACCTGTCACTTCCAAGGCGGTTCCCTCTGTTTTAGCTTCTTCTGTTTGCTGGTCTCTTCAGTGTCTAATTTCAGCCTTGACACAAGGGGGCGGTGGTGGACACTCTTTTAGGCTCACTTGTTCAGTTGTGCTGTGGGGAGGGAGGAACACTGCAAACAAATAACACTGGCGTGTGCTCCCAGTGTCTCGGCCACACTGGGTTTGCCCCCGCTCATAGCATGTGTGCTTTCCCTGTCTACACTGCTCAGGCTCTAGGTTGCTCTGCTGGGAACTGTCTGAGGCAGGCCCTGGGTTGAGTGCACTTCCCAGGTCTAAGCCACTCAGGTTCAGGTACTCAGATACTCCACAAAGGCGCAGACTCCGTTGGGCCTGCGTTTTGTGCTCTTCCCAGGTCCAAGCAGCTCAGGTGACCAGGTGCTTGGCGAGCAAGGTCACTGTGACTTGTGGTCACTATGACTTATTGCCTTCCCCATCCCTACCGCTCGGTTTTCTGGGTGTACAACTGGCACACCTTCTCAGGTGTGCCGTGTGTCTCTTCTGGGGAGCTGATCTCTGGCTGCAACCCTTCCGGCAGGTGTCGACCGTCCAGAATCCCAATAAGTCTTGGTTAGCAATGAAGCCTGCTTGCAGTTTGGTAGATGATGCCACTCTGGGGCCGCGATTGCTCCCTTCTGGCTCTGGCTGCCCTCGCCTGCCTGTCACCGGCAAGGGATGGGCCAGTCCGCAGCCGGCTAGCTCTGCTCAGTCCTTTGTTCTGTGAGTGGGCCTGGTGGTGTCTTAGGTTAGGGCTTTTCACGGGATAGCTATCCCACAGTCTGGTTTGCTATCTCAAGTTAGTTCCCTCAGATTGCCCTATGGGCATTCAGGCCTGGTCCTTACTCTAAGCAATGCAGCCCATGCCTCCCTGCCCAGCCCCTGCTTGCTAGTGGCGGACTCGGGGCATCTGCACTGCTTCTCCACTGAGTGTTACCTTTCGGCATGTAATCTGTGGGTTGTAATTATTTATCTATTTATCCTCTCGGTTATGTTGCCCTCTGAGGTTCCAAGGCTTGGCACAGACTTGCCAGTGAGAGTGTTTCTTGGTGTTTGGAAACTTCTCTCTTTTTAAAGACTCCCTTCCTGGGACGGATCTCCATCCCTACCTCTTTTGTCTCTCTTTTTATCTTTTATATTTTTTCCTACCTCCTCTTGAAGACAATGGGCTGCTTTTCTGGGTGCCCGATGTCCTCTGCCAGCATTCAGAAGTTGTTCTGTGGAATTTACTGTGTTCAAATGTTCTTTTGATGAATTTGTTGGGGAGAAAGTGGTCTCCCCGTCTTATTCCTCTGCCATCTTAGGACCGCCTCCCCACTCCAGTATTGTTGTCTGGAGAATCCCACGGACAGAGGAGCCTGGCAGGCTATGGTCCATAGGGTTGCAAAGAGTCGGACATGACTGAAGCAACTTAGCACGCATGCAATCTCCTTATTAGTGATCAGACTGTTCATATTTTCTATTTATTCATGATTCAGTCTTGGAAAGTTGTATGTTTCTAAGAATTTATCCATTTCTTCTGTGTTATCCAATTTGTTGACATCTACTTGTTTGTGCTACTCTCTTATGATCCATTGCATATCTGTGGTATTAGTTGTAATATCACCCCAGTCATCTCTGATTTTATTTGAGCCCTTTTTATTCTTGGTGAGTCTAGTTAAAGGTTTGTCAGAGGAGATCTTTTTCACTTTGTTTTCAAAAATCAGGCTGTGGAGCAGGACAAGAAATCATTTGAATGGTAGTGTCAACTCCCCTTCTTAGTCTGAAACTGTGTTTTCCCTGTAAATACAGATATCAGGGATAAGTTTTCTTTTCAGTCTACATGATAATGTCCTGGAGGTCAGAAAGAAAATAATTTCTTCATAACCCAGCTCATTTCCAGGCAGAGTAGGCACTCAGATATATAAGGGAGGGTAAAGTACTTAGATCACAAAGACAGCAGTTTAGTAGAAAGATGTCTTCAAAACCAGATCTTTGAAATCTTGACTTTTTGACTAATTAGCTTTGTGAGCTTGAATAAATGAAGCTGAGGAAAAAACCTAGTCTACAGGGCCCTTTTTATCACAATAAATGCTAATCACAACCATTCTTTGTATTTCACTGCCCTTTGAAGACCTATCAGCATTTCACAGCATGTCACGAAGATCTAGATCTCAGGTCTCACCAGCTGAAGGTGTCATGAAATCTTCCTCTCAAACTGAGATTTAGAACTGTCATCTGCTCTGTGTCCTCCTGAAGCCAGCTCCCATCTCCCATATGTAAATCTTGTCTTATGTAGGAATCCCTAGGCCATCAGTAAAGGTCTCTGCATCAAGCTTTCAGCTTGGGGCCTTACGCTGCTCTTGCCACAACAGACTTCAAGTTATACATATGACTATCCCATTAAACCCATGGTGGGTAGAGAAAGATGAAACAAATACTATATCTCTATGGTGTTTATTTCCACAGGGCAGGGTACAGTCTCAGTGGGAACAGAGAGGGTGCAAATTAGAAAAAATGGATGGAGTAGTCTGTACTTACCCTCACTTTGAGTCTATGCAAATAAACATTCTCCTCTCCCTTGGTGACTTGATATTGTGATAAACCCAAGTACTTGTTTTTCTGATGGTAGTCTGGAAACTTAATGGGTGTCTTTTCACCTCCTGTTTTTCTGCTTGGTGTTCAGAACTTCTAAGAGGCAATCTACTAGGTCTGGGATTGGCAAATTATGGCTTTTTTCTTTTTTTTGGTAAAGTTTTGTTGGAACATAGTCGTGCATATTCATTTGTGTGTTGTCTGTGGCTACTTTTGTACTGAAACAGCCGAATTAAGTATCTGCGATAGAAACATGTCCTGCAAATGTAAAATACTAACTGTTCCTTTAAGAAAAAGTGTGTCAACCCCAGTAGGACTTCACTTCTCATTTAAGGCAGTGGATTATGTGACTGGACATCAAGGCAAGGGACCTCTGAAGGTGAGCTTCAGTTCAGTTCAGTTGCTCAGTTGTGTCTGACTCTTTGTGACCCCATGGACTGCAGTACGCCAGGCTTCCCTGCTCATCACCAACTCCCAGAGCTTCCTCAAACTCATGTCCATTGAGTCGGTGATGCTATCCAACCATCTCATCTTCTGTTGTCCCCTTCTCCTCCTGCCTTCAATCTTTCCCAGCATCAGGGTTTTTTCCAAGAAGTCAGTTCTTCACATCAGGTGGCCAAAGTATTGGAGTTTCAACTTCAGCATCATTCTTCCAATGAATATTTAGGACTCATTTCCTTTAGGATTGACTGGTTGGATCCCCTTGCAGTCGAAGGGACTCTCAAGTGTTCTCCAACACTACAGTTCAAAAGCATCAATTCGTCAATGTTTAGCTTTCTTTATATTCCAACTCTCACATCCATAAATGACTACTGGAAAAACCATAGCCTTGACTAGATGGACCTTTGTTGGCAATGTAATGTCTCTGCTTTTTAATATGCTGTCTAGGTTGGTCATAGTTTTTCTTCCAAGGAGCAAGCATCTTTTAATTTCATGGCTGCAATCACCATCTGCAGTGATTTTGGAGCCCCCCAAAAACAGTCTGTCACATTTCCATTTTTTCCCCATTTATTTGCCATGAAGTGATGGGACTGGATGCCATGATCTTAGTTTTCTTAATGTTGAGCTTTAAGCCAACTCTCCTCTTTCACTTTCATCAAGAGGCTCTTTAGTTCTTCTTCACTTTCTGCCATAACGATGGTGTCATCTGCATATCTGAGGTTATTGATATTTCTTCTGGCAATCTTGATTCCAGCTTGTGCTTCTTCCAGCCCAGTGTTTCTCATGGTGTACTCTGCATATAAGTTAAATAAGCAGGGTGACAATATACAGCCTTGATATACTCCTTTCCAGATTTGGTACCAGTCTGTTGTCCCATGTCCAGTTCTAACTGTTGATTCTTGACATGCATGCAGATTTCTCAGGAGGCAGGTCAGGTGGTCTGGTATTCCCATTGCTTTAAAAATTTTCCACAGTTTGTTGTGATCCACACAAAGGCTTTGGTGTAATCAATAAAGCAGAAGTAGATGTTTTTCTGGAAGTCTCAATGATCCAAAGGATGTTGTCAGTTTGATCTCTGGTTCCTCTGCCTTTACTAAAACCAACTTGAACATCTGGAAGTTCATGGTTCACATACTGTTGAAGCCTGGTTTGGAGAATTTTGAGCATTACTTTGCTGGTGTGTGAGATGAGTGCAATTATGCAGTAGTTTGAGCATTCTTTGGCATTGCCTTTCTTTGGGATTGGAATGAAAACTGACTTTTTTTTAGTCCTGTGGCCACTGCTAAGTTTTCCAAATTTGCTGGCATATTGAGTGCAGCACTTTCGCAGCATCATCTTTTAGGATTTGAAATAGCTCCAGTGGTATTCCATTGCCCCCACTAGCTTTGCTCATAGTGATGCTTCCTAAGGCCCACTTGTCTTCACATTCCAGGATGTCTGGCTCTAGGTGGGTAATCACACTATTGTGGTTCTCTGGGTCATGAAGATCTTTTTTGTATAGTTCTTGTGTGTATTGTAATGTCTCTGCTTTTGAATATGCTATCTAGGTTGGTCATAACTTTCCTTCCAAGGAGTAAGCGTCTTTTAATTTCATGGCTGCAGTCACCATCTGTAGTGATTTTGGAGCCCAGAAAAATAAAGTCTGACACTGTTTCCACTATTTCCCCATCTATTTCCCATGAAGTGATGGGACTGGATGCCATGATCTTCGTTTTCTGAATGTTGAGCTTTAAGCCAACTTTTTCACTCTCCACTTTCACTTTCATCAAGAGACTTTTTAGTTCCTCTTCACTTTCTGCCATAGCATATTCAAAAGCAGAGACATTACTCTGCCAACAAAGGTTCGTCTAGTCAAGGCTATGGTTTTTCCTGTGGTCATGTATGGATGTGAGAGTTGGACTGTGAAGAAGGCTGAGTGCCAACGAATTGATGCTTTTGAACTGTGGTGTTGGAGAATACCCTTAAGAGTCCCTTGGACTGCAAGGAGATCCAAGCAGTCCATTCTGAAGGAGATCAACCCTGGGATTTCTTTGGAAGGAATGATGCTAAAGCTGAAACTCCAGTACTTTGGCCACCTCATGTGAAGAGTTGACTCATTGGAAAAGACTCTGATGCTGGGAAGGATTGGGGGCAGGAGGAGAAGGGGACGACTGAGGATGAGATGGCTGGATGGCATCACTGACTCGATGGACGTGAGTCTGGGTGGACTCCAGGAGTTGGTGATGGACAGGGAGGCCTGGTGTGCTGCGATTCATGGGGTCGCAAAGAGTCGGACATGACTGAGTGACTGATCTGATCTGATCTGATCTGTGTGTGTTGTTACCATCTCTTCTTAATATCATCTGCTTCTGCTGGGTCCATACCATTTATGTCCTTTATTGTGCCCATCTTTGCATGAAATGTTCCCTTGTTATCTTTAGTTTTCTTAAAAAGATCTCTAGTCTTCCCCATTCTGTTGCTTTCCTCTATTTCTTTGCACTGATTCCTGAGGAAGGCTTTCTTATCTATCCTTGCTATTCTTCAGAACTCTGCATTCAAATGGGTATATCTTTCCTTTTCTCCTTTGCCTTTTGCTTCTCTTCTTTACTCAGCTATTTGTAAGGCCTCCTCAGACAACCACTTTGCCTTTTTGTATTTCTTTTTCTTCAGGATGGTCACTGACTCCTGTACAATGTCAGGAACCTCTGTCTATAGTTCTTCAGGCACTCTAGCAGATCTAATCTAAACAAGGCTGTGGTCCATGTGATCAGTTTGATTTGTTTTCTGTGATTGTGATTTTCATTCTGTCTGCCCTCTGATGGATAAGGACAAGAGGTTTATGGAAGCTTTCTGATGGGAGAGACTGACTGAGGGGGAAACTGGGTCTTATTCTCATAGGCAGGGCCATGCTCAGTAAATCTGTAATCCAATTTTCTGTTGATGCACAGGGCTGTGTTCCTTCCCTGTTGTTTGATCTGAGGTTAAACTATGGTGGAGGTAATGAGGATAATGACAACCTCCTACAAGAGGTCCCATGCCCCCGACCCTGCAGCAGGCCACCACTGACCTATGCCTCTGCCAGAGACTCCTGGACACTCTCAGTCTCTTGTCGGGTCACTGCTCCTTTCTTCTGGATCCTGGTGCACACAAGATTTTGTTTGTGCCCTCCCAGAGTCTGTTTCCCTAGTCCTGTGTAAGTTCTGGCAGCTCTATGGTGGGGTTAATGGTGACCTCCTTCAAGAGGGTTTTGCCATACCCAGGTCTGCTGCACCCAGAGTTCCTGCCCATGTAAGGCCACTGTTGACCCATACCTCCACAGGAGACACTCAAACACTCAAAGGCAGGTCTGGCTCAGTCTCTGTGGGTTCTCCTAGTGTGCACAAGGTTTTGTTTGAGCTCTCCGAGCATCTCTGGCAGTATGGGGTTTGATTCTAAACGTGATTTTGCCCCTTCTTGGGGTTTCTCTTTTGCCTTTGCATGTGGGGTATCTTTTTTTGGTGGAATCCAACATTTTCCTGTTGATGGCTGTTCAGCAGCAAGTTGTAATTCTTGACTTCTCGCAGAAGATGAGTGCAAGTCCTTCTATTCCGCCATCTTGGATATTATATGAAGGTGAATTTAGTTTATCTAATTAAAGCTGGTCAAGGTAAGTTTTTCTTTTCTTTTTTTCTTCAAACTGTAAATGCATAAATATTTATCAGGAAGGATTTTATGCATGGTGCTTATCAAAGAGACTGGTCAGCAGGGATACATACATGAGCTTTCCAGGGAGGGACTATAGTACCCCATAGAAACAGCCTGTCTCCAGTACTAGGTGAACGATTTAAGCATTAAACAATTTACAGCAGAAAAAAAACCCCACATCTTGTCAAATTTACTACTCGTGGACTAAAACTAAGGACACTTTCCCACTAGAACAGAAATAAACTTTAATTCATTGAAAAGTGCAGCAGTGAACAGGGTCCTATTAAGAGCACTTTCTAAATCAAATGACTTAGATGACACAGAGCCAGGGCAGAAGAACTTCCAGGAACAGATGATGCAAACACAGGAATTTCACAAAGTCAGTGGGACTTAAGTGGGGGTAAAACAAAAGAGCCATATATTCCCACCAAGTTCCACTGGTGCATCAGTTTAAATACTCTTAGCTTTCTCTTAATAAGGATCCTGGACAATTTATCTTCTTATGTTAACAACACTAGTCCTTAGACACTTAAAACTAAATTTAAGAACATTTCTCACAGATTAAGGAATAACTTTCCATGAATACCATTACTACTTTGTACAAAAACCCTAATGCTGTCAATTAAAATATATTTTGCAACAGCACTGTTGGTCAAATTCAAAGATTTTGAATGCCTCAAAAGGCATTCTCTACTTTTCAGTTGTAGGTAATGTTATTGTATCTGAGGGAGGAAGAGCTTTGTAATAGGAAATCTTATAAGGCAAAATCTCTATTCATTCCCAGGACCTCTGTTTATTCCGAATGGTCACAGTTTCCTATCACCATACATATGGACCTGATCTTCCTAAAAGGAAAAATAACCAAAATTCAAATCAGTATAATTAAGAGAGAAATAAAGCAAGCCTTTTGCAATGGAGCCCTTGAACATATCATTCTGAAAAATTTCGGTGCATTATGTGGTCTGCTAGACACTTAAAAATAAATTTTTAACTATAAACTGAGGTTTCTTTATGAAAGATGATTTTAGCATAGATCTAGAATGAAACCAGTCCAAAAGAAAGTCCCATCAGAGGCCATTCAAAAATGAGAGATGCAGTATTTGCTTTAGCAGCACATATACTAAAATTGGAATGATATAGACATCAGCATGGCCCCTGCACAAGGATGACATACAGATTAGTGAAACGTTTCATACTTTTTAAAAATTAGAGATACAAAAAAAAAGGCTTCAGTGTACCCCCCACCCCCTCAACAAAAACAGAAGTCTGCTGAATGTAAGAGCAGCCCACGATCTGAGTCACTCTTATGACTTCATCTGCTTTCAGGAACCAGCATCATAAAATTGAATAATATGACATCACAGTATGAGACCTGGTAAGAGTTGGTTTCTTTTTATTCTGGAATAACTAGGCCAACTTTCATTAATGTGAAAGCTGACTGATTAATGTTAAGAATCAAAGGATAGAATAAAGCCAATACCCATACTCAACATTGTAGTTTGCTTTTAGTTACAAAACTGTTAGAATTTCTTTTCCTAAAATGTTCACGGCAGAGGTATTCATTTCACTTCTAATTACTACCAGGGTTACTGGGATTGTGTGAAGTAAAGGAATAACCCAATGGGTATTAACCCAACATGGAGATCTGAAATTGTGATAGAAAGTTACTTATGGCCATGTCTTACAAAGTGCTAAATGCTCAACCTAGGACCTTACATAAAGCTAAAATCAATAACTGCCTGTGTTGGTCAGATTATAAACCACAGTGTCTCCTCTCCCCTGCTGCCCCACTACCAATTAGCCTTCTTGTGAAGACAATATAAGAAATGGTCTTCAAGCCAAGAGACAGAAATGTAGGCATTCTAAACAGTGAGAAAACGTCAAGATCTAATTTTGACAGAGGAATAGTGAACGAAGCCCAAATTACACAAGATTCCAAAAACTCAGGAAGAAGTTATCTGAAAGGGAAGAAGCTACATAGCTGGTATTTTGTTGTTGTTTAGTCGCTAAGTTGTGTCTGACTCTTTGTGACCCACAGACCAGAGCCCACCAGGTTCCTCCATCTATGGGATTTCCCAGGCAACAATACTGGAGTGGCTTGCCATTTCCTTTTCCAAGGGATCTTCCCAACCTAGGGATTGAACCTGGGTCTCCTGCATTGGTAAGTGGATTCTTTACCACTGAACCACTAGGGAAGACCAGTTGGTACTTTACATCAACCCTAAGAAATTCTTATATCTTTTAACAAATGAACTGAATGTCAGCAAAATGCAGAGAGGGTGTCACAACTTCACACATGGCTCCCAGCTGGGCAGGCACTTACTACACCTAACTTACAGCCCTTCATCAACATGTTAAAAGCCCTACCTACAGAGGGCCCTTGGAAAACACAGCTTTCACTAACCTTTGGAAGTTCTTCTCTGCTGAAATACTTAACCCACTTTATTTTTCAGATCTCAGAAGACAGACACTCCTTTGATACCCCTGGTGTTAACTGGCACTCCATGTGGTTAGCAGTCACTGGCAAGTAGATGTCCATTCCCTTCAGTAACTACCTGGAATTAACCTGTACTAAGAGAGCACTACTGTTCTATTTTAACAGAGTACCAGTACAGAATTCCCCCCAAATGAACAAATTTTGAATTTGTGACCTTACCATATTTTATGGATATTATAAACAGTGTATTTCTATTAATCTAAAAAACAATGGCCTTTGTTCTTAATCAGATGGTTCAGATCTGATGGTTCTTCAAGCCAGATGATATTAGTATTTTTGATAGTGAAGTGCTCAATCTGGAATGCTATGCAGGTCCTCTTGATTTTAGGTCAAGCTGGATACCAAAAACATCCCCCCCCCCCTCAAAAAAGCACTGTCATTTATCTGAATGGATTTACAAGTCCAGACTTTGACCACATGGGGAATAACCAAAAACTGGCCCCAGGACAAAAAAGGTTTGGTGAGAACAAAGACCTCAGGAGTCTGACAATACCCAGGAGTATTGTCATCAGCTGAATAAAGGAACCAGGGACAGCCACTCCTGACACTCAGGCAAAGTTCACAGTTTAACACATTGCACAAGGAAGTCAGCTGATTGGGTCGCTTTTTCAAACAGGACTTAAAGCCAGTCCAAAGACCCCTTCCAGGCGTGGTCTTGAAGACTAGCTACAGACAGCTACTCCAATCACTTCATCAGAAAGAGGTGAGCAGGGATCCAACCGCAGAGGTACTACAGAAGCTGTTTTGAAAACCTTCGAGTCCTGACACTGCTATGATTGCTAAACATGAAACGAAGGTCAAACCTATACCTGGGGACAGAAAAAGAAAAAAAAAACAATGTGACATTAATTGTCATGAGCCACTGAGTACTTCATTCAGAATATTAACTGGAAAGACTGGCAGGAAGGGATACAAAAGGAGCAACTAAATCACCAGAAGAGGATCTAGTGGGAAAGTCTAGTACAAAGCAGGAGTTAGTAATTAAGAGCAATTCCATCATAAGTCAGCAAATACAATGAAAGTGAAGAGGAGTGGAAAAACAGAAAACTAATCTTGATAAGTGTTAGGAGGAAAGGTTTGAGCTTTTGTGTGTGTATGTGTGTGTGTGGGAGGCAATCCCTAAAGTATAAAACAGCCTGGTGGAAGAGTCTAGTCCTTGCTTAAAGCCCTTCTAGTATTTTCAAAGCCCTGTCATCTTTTACGTTTAGACACACAGACTGTGGTAGGTACGAGTACAGGCGTGCGCCTCAGACAGGAGGTTGAATCTGGCTCATTATGAACTTAGGTAAGTCACTGACCTCTTCCAGCCATTGATAAAGCAGGAGGGCAATTCATGTAAAATGTCTGGCATACAAAAGCACTTATTTCTCACCTGAGGGGACATCAGAGTCAATGCCGATGGTAACCTGAGTAGAGACCTGGCAGACATAATGAACACAGACTGGCTGGAGGTTGTGTGGTCTGGAAATAACATTGTATTTTATTTTTATTTGCTAACTTGTGGGACAAACTAACTCTCTTAGCACTATTTTAGAGCAGTGGTTGGCCAACTTTGTTCAAAAAGGATCAGATAATAAGTATTTTAGGGTTTGTCAGTCACACAGTCTCTGTTCCAACTAATCAACTTTGTTGCTGAAGTGTAAACGCAATTTCAGGCAATACATAAATGAATGTGTGCATTGTGTTCCAACAGGTAGTGGCTACAGTGGGCCTGTGATATCTAGTCTGCTGACTCCAACTCTAGAAAATTCTATAAGCCTAAATGTTTGGTAGGTAAGAATAAGCTACAGTCAAGGAATTTGAAAAAAAAAACCAGGTGGAGTTTAAATAGCTCAGGCTAACATCAGCAAGGCCAGAATCTAGAATCTTAGCTATAACCTGTCAGAATGTGAGCAAGGCAGTTAGTTATAATTTAAAAAAACAGTGACTTCTCTGGTGGTCCAGTGGTTGTAGTTAAAGAATCAGTCTTAAATTCAGGGGTAGCAGGTTTGATCCCTGGTTGGGGAACTAAGATCCCACATGTCATCCCACACGAAGAAACTAAGCCAGCATGCCACAACTACTGAGCACCCAGGCAACAACTAAGATCCAATGCAGCCAAATAAATAAATAGACACTAAAAATCAAACAAAGCTTGACAGATAAGGTGTTGTTGAGACCATCTGGACTATGTATGTGATGGAGCTCCATTAAAGCCTCTGTATAGGCCTTAAGATTTTATTGAGTGGGTGCAGAGATCTACTCATCTTGAGGCTGCCTAAGACAAGCCTCTCATACAAGGAAGCTGAGGCTTGTTGAAGTAAGAAAATGTGCTGAAGATCAACAGTTGTTTTGAGAATGGAGACAAGATGGCAGAATAGAAGGATGTGACCTCATCCTTTCTCATGAAAACACTCAAATCACAACTAATTGCTAAACAACTAAAAGACACTGGAACCTACCAAAAAGATATCCTGTACACCCAAAGACAATGAAGAAACCATAGCAAGACAGTAGGAGGGGTGCAACTGTGATAAAATTAAATTGCACACTTACCAGGTGGGTGATCTACAAACTGGAAAATAATTGTATCACAGAGGTTCTCCCACAGAAGTGAAAATTCTGAACTTTGTGTCAGACTCCTCAGCCTGGGGTTCTGGCGTCAGGAGGAGGAGCCACGAGAGCATTTGTCTTTCAAGGCCAGGGTTTGATCTCAGGAAATCCAAAGCACTGCGGAAACAGAAGCTCCACTTTTGGAGGGTGCACACACAGTCTCAAGTAACTTGAATTGAGACATGGCAGACATAAGGAGCACAGACTGGCTGAAGGTCAATCACAGGACCCAGGGGAAAAAGCAGTGACCTCATAGGAGTCTTGGCAAGACCTACCTGCTGGTACTGGAAGGTCTCTTGCTGGTGTTGGCAGACGTGGGGGCAGCTTTGGCTCACTGCAGGCATGAAGACACTGGAGACAGTAGTTCTGGGGAGTACTCATTGGCATGAGCCCTCTCAGAGGCCACCATTTTTTCAACAAGGCCTGGACCCACCCAACAGCCTATAGGCTCCAGTGCTGGGACACTTCAGACTAAACAACCAGTATGGCAGGAACACAGTCCCTCCCATCAGTATACAGACTGCCTAAAGTCTTCCTGAGCCTATAGCTGCCCGCTAAACACACACATTGATACAGCACCCCCACCAGAGGGACAAGACCCAGCTCCACCCACCAGTGGGCAGGCATCAGCCTCCCTGACCAGGAAGCTTGCACAAGCCTCTTAGACCTCATCCACCAGAGGGCAGGCAGCAGAAGCAAGAAAAACTGCAACCCTGTGGAACAGAAACCACAATCACAGAAAGTTAGACAAAATGAGACAGCAGAAGAATATGTCCTATATGAGAGAACAAGATAAAATGCCAGAAGAACAGCTAATTCAAATTGAAATAGGCAATATACCTGAAAAATAATTCAGAGTAATGATAGTACAGTTGATATAAGATCTGGAAAAAGAATGGAGGCATGGATGGAGAAGACACAAGAAATGTTTAATAAAGAACTAGAAGATCTAAAGAACAAACAGATGAACAATACAAAAACTGACATGAAAAATATACTAGAGGGAATCTATAATAATAAATGAGGCAGAAAAATGAATAACTGAGCCAGAAGACAGAATGGTGGAAATCACTGCCATAGGACACAGTAAAGAAAAAAGAAGGAAAAGAAATAAGGACAGTCTAAGGCCACTGGGACATTAACATACCAACATCCACATTATAGGGGTCCCAGATGGATAAGTGAGAGAGAAAGAGCCCAAGAAAATATTTGATGAGATAATAGCTGCAGATTTCCCTAACGTAGGAAAGGAAACAGTCACCCATATCCAGGAAGCACAGGGAGTCCCACACAGGACAAACCCAGGGAGGAATACCCTGAGACACATATTAATCAAACTGACAAAAATTAAAGACAAAGAGAAAATATTAAGAGCAACAAAGAAAAAGCAACAAATAACATACAATGGAATTCCCATAAGGTTATCAGCTGATTTTTCAGCAGAAACTCTTCAGACCAGAAGGGAGTGGCACAATATATTAAAGTGACGGAAGGGAAGAACCTATAATCAAGAATACTCTACCCAGCAAAGATCTTATTCTGATTTGACAGAGAAATCAAAAGCTTTATAGACAAGCAAAAGCTAAGAGAATTTAGTACCACTAGACTATCTTGCAATAAATGCTACAGGAATTTCTCTAGGTGGGGAAAAAAGCCCCAACTGGAAACAAGAAAATTACAAATGAGTCAGCTTACCAATCAAGGCAAATATAGAGTAAAGGTAGGAAATCATCCATATACAAATATAATATCAAAACCAGAAGCAGTGAGAAGACTATAAGCAGATATTGGAAAAACATTAGAAATTAGAAGAATAGCAACTTAAAACCATCTTGTTTATATATAGACTACTGTATCAAACCTCATGGTAAATGCAAACCAAAAAGCTACAATAGATACACACACACATACACAAAGGAATCCAAGCACAACACTAAAAAGTTAGTCATCAAATCACGAGAGAAGAGAAAAAAAGAGGAAGGGGAGAAACAAAGACCTACAAAAATAAGTCCAAGACAATTAACAAAATGGCAGTAAGCATATACATATTAATAATTACCTTAAATGTAACTGGATTAAATGCTCCAACCAAAGACATAGACTGGCTGAATGGATACAAAAACAAGGCCCATTATATATGCTGTCTATAAGAGACCCACTTCAAATATAGGGACACAGAACTGAAAGTGAGGGGATGACAAAAAGTTATTCCATGAAAATCATGACATATCAGACAAGACAGACTTTAAAATAAAGATTATTAAAAGATACAAAGAAGGACACTACATAATAATCAAGGGATCAATCCAAAAAGAAGATATAACAATTGTAAACATACGTATGTACGTTTTTTTCTTCATCTCTATTTCATTTACTTCTGCTCTCATTTTTATGATTTCTTTCCTTCTACCAACTTTAGGTTTTATTTGTTCTTCTTTCTGTAGTTGCTTTAGGTGTAAGCAACTAATGCTGCTGCTGCTGCTGCTAAGTCACTTCAGTCGTGTCTGACTCTGTGTGACCCCATAGATGGCAGCCCACCAGGCTCCCCCATCCCTGGGATTCTCCAGGCAAGAACACTGGAGTGGGTTGCCATTTCCTTCTCCAATGCATGAAAGTGAAAAGTAAAACTGAAGTTGCTCAGTTGTGTCCAACTCTTAGCAACCTCATGGACTGCAGCCTACCAGGCTCCTCCGTCCATGGGATTTTCCAGGCAAGAGTACTGGAGTGGGGTGCCATTGCCTTCTCCAATGTAGCCAACATAGGAGTACAAATATAGGGACACAGAACTGAAAGTGAGGGGATGACAAAAAGGTATTCCATGAAAATCATGACATATCAGACAAGACAGACTTTAAAATAAAATAAAAATAAATATATAAGACAAATGCTAACAGCCATAAAAGGAGAAATGCACCGTTAACACAATAAGAGTAGGGGACTTTAACACCCCACTTTCATCAATGGGTCATTCAGATGGAAAATCAATAACAAAATACAGACCTTAAGTGACACTTTAGATCAGATGCACTTAATTGATATTTATAAAGCATTCCATCCAAAAGCAGCGGAAGACACATTCTTTTTAAGTGCACATGGAACGTCTTCCATGATTGATCACATGGATCAATAAATTTGAGAAAATAGAAACCAGCATCTTTTATGTTCACAACTCATGATTCTCTTTATTTCACAAGGAGATTAGAAATCAACTACAAGAGAAAAAAAATGTAAAAATCACAAACATATGAAGGTTAAACAATATGCTACAAAACAACCAACAGATCACTGACGAAATAAAAGAGGAAATAAATATCTAGAGACAAATGAAAATGAAAGCACATCGATACAAAACCCGTGGGATACAGCAAAAGCAGTTCTAAAAGGAGATCATAGCCATACGATCTTACCTCAAGAAACAAGAAAAATCTCAAATAACCTAGCCTTACACCTAAAGCAACTACAGAAAGAAGAACAAACAAAACCTAAAGTTGGTAGAAGGAAAGAAATCATAAAGATGAGAGCAGAAGTAAAGGAAATAGAGATGAAGAAAAAAATAGAAAACATCAGTGAAACTGAAAAAGCTTGTTCTTTGAGAAGATAAACAAAACTGATAAACATTTAGCCAGACTCATCAAGAAAAAACAGAGTGTTCAAATCAATAAATTTAGAAATGAAAAAGAAGTTACAATGTACACCACAGAAATATAAAGGATCATAAGAAACTACTGTAAGCAACTATATGCCAATAAAATGGACAACCTGCAAGAACTGGACAAATTCTTAGAAAGGTACAATCTTGAAAAACTGAACCAGAAAGAAATAGAAAATATGAACAATCACAAGCACCGAAATTGAAAATGTGTTTAAAAAACTCACAGTGAACAAAAGTCCAAGACCATATAGCTTCACCAGCAAATTCTAACAAACATTTAGAGAAGAGTTAATGCCTATTCATTTAACATGTATAATATCATATATGAAACGAGTCACCAGTCCAGGTTCGATGCACGATACTGGATGCTTGGGGCTGGTGTACTGGGACGACCCAGAGGGATGGTACGGGGAGGGAGGAGGGAGGAGGGTTCAGGATGGGGAACACGTGTATACCTGTGGTGGATTCATGTTGATATATGGCAAAACCAATACAATATTGTAAAGTTAAAAAATAAAAAAAAAAATTGCAGAAGAAGGAACTCATTCTATGAGGCCACCATCATCTTGATACTAAAATCAAAGAAAAATACCACAAAATAAAAAGAAAATTACAGGCCAATATCACGGATGAAACTGAATGCAAAAATCCTCATCAAAATACTTGCAAACTGAATCCAACAATATGTTAAAAGGATCATACACAAGTGATCAAATGGGACTTATCCCAGGGATGCAAGGATTTTCCAGTATTCATAAACCAATATATGATATACCACATCAATAAACTGAAGAATAAGAACCATATGATCATCAGAATAGATGCAGAAAAAGCTTTTGACAAAATTCAGCACCCATTTATGACAAAAACTCTCCACAAGAGAGAACATACCTCAACACAATAAAGGTCACACACAACAAACCTACAGCTAACATCATACTCAGCATCAAAAAGCTAAAATATTTCCTCTAAGATCAGGAAAAAGACAAGGATGTCTGTTCTCACCACTTTTATTCAAATAGTATTGGAAGTCCTAGCCAGAGCAATTAGGCAAGAAAAAAATAAGAGGAATCCAAATTTGAAATGAAGAATTAAACTGTGATTATTTGCAGATGACATATACAGAAAATCCTAGAGACTCCAAACAAGGAAACTGCTAGAGCTAATAAATGAATTCAGTATAGTTGCAAGATACAAATATTAATATACAAAATTTTTTTGTTTCTATATAGTAATAAACTATCAGAAAAAATTAAGAAATTTAATAAATAAAATTTAATATTTGTATTTATAATTGCATCAAAAAGAATAAAATAGTGCAGCCTTGGCAAACCAACAAGGTGAGCACAGCTGCCTTCCCAAAAGAATAAAATACCTAGGAATAAGTTTAATCAAGAAGGTGAAAGACATGCATACTGAAAATTAAAAGACACTGATGAAAGAAATTGAAGAATACACAACACAGATAAATGGAAAGATATTCTGTGTTCATGGACTGAAACATTAATATTGTTAAAATGTCCATACTACCAAACTACTATACAGATTCAATGCAATACCTCTCAAAATTCCAAAAGCATCTTTCAAAGAAATAGAACTAACAACCCAAAATTTGGATTAAACCATGAAAGACTCCAAAACAACAGCCAAAACAGTCTTGAGAAAGAAGAGCAAATCTGGAGGCATCATGCTTCATAATTTCCAACTATCAAAGATACATTAATCAAAATATTATGGTTGCTGTTTAAGTCGCTCAGTCATGACTATTCAGTTGCTCAGTCATGTCCGACTCTTTGTGACCACATGGACTGCAGCATGCCAGGCTTCCCTCTCCTTCACTATTTCCTGGAGTTTGCTCAAACTCATATCTATTGAGTCGGTGATGTCATCCGACCATCTCATCCTCTGTCACCCCTTCTCCTCCTGCCCTCAATCTTTCCCAGCATGAGGGTCTTTTCCAGTGAGTCAGCTCTTTGAATCAGGTGGCCAAAGTACTGGAGCTTCAGCTTCAGCACCAGTCCTTCCAGTGAATATTCAGGGTTGATTTCCCTTAGGATTGACTGGTTTGTTTACATGCTGTCAAAGGGACTCTCTAGAGTCTTCTCCATCAGCACCATAGTTTGAAGGTATCAATTCTTCGTTATTCAGCCTTTTCTTTTTTTTTATTGTCCAGCTCTCATATCCATACATGACTACTGGAAAAACCAAAGCTTTGACTATATGGACCTTTGTCAGCAAAATTATGTCTCTGCTTTTTAATACACTGTTTAGGTTTGTCATAGTTTCCTATAGACATAAAAACAGACATATGGAGCAATGGAACAAAATAGAGAGCCTCATATATGTATGGTTTGGTAATTTAAGACAAAGGAGCCAAGAATATACAGTGGGGACAGGATAGTATCTTCAATAAACAGCTCTGGGGAAACTGGCAACCACATGCAAAAGAGTGAAACTAGATTACTATCTTACACCATACAGAAAAATTAACTCAAATGGATTAAAGAATGCAAACTTGGCAACCATAAAAATCCTAGAAGAAAATATAGGCTGTATGTTGCTAGACATCAGTCTTGATGATGATTTTTTGGGATCAGACTTCATAAGCAAAAGCAACAAAAACAAGCGGAACTACATCAAACTAAAAAGCTTCTGCACAGCAAAAGGAAATCACTGACAAAATAGAAAGGCAACCTTTCACCCATTCACCTACTGAATGGGTGAAAATTTTTAGAAATCCTATATGAGAAGGGGTTAGTATCCCAAATATGTAATATATATATATATATATATATAATAAAACTTAATAGCAAAAAAACCAAAGAATTAAAAAATAGGCAGAAGATGTGAATATTTTTTCAAAGAAGACACGCAGATGGAGAACAGGTACATGAAAAGGTACAGGTATCTTTTCAACTCCACTACTCATCAGGGAAATGCAAATCAAAATCACACTGGAATATCACCTCATACCTGCTAAAATGGCTACCCCAGCAGTCCATTGGTTAGGACTCGGTGCTTTCACCACAGTGGTCTGGGTTTAGTCCTTGGTCTGAGAACTAAGGTCCTGCAACCTGTGCAATGTGGTATGGCCAAAACAAAAAACAAACACAAACAAGCAAAAAACAAGGATGTGAAGAAAAGGGAACCCTTGTGCACTTTTGGTGGGAATATAAATGGATATAGTCACTACATAAAGCAGTATGGA
Organism: Bos mutus; assembly: GCF_027580195.1. Lineage (NCBI taxonomy): Eukaryota > Metazoa > Chordata > Mammalia > Artiodactyla > Bovidae > Bos > Bos mutus. The sequence continues at coordinate 28,209,584 of NC_091621.1, read as the reverse complement.
GGTTTCTCAAAAAATGAAAAATACAACTACCATATGATCCAGCATTCCCACTACTGGGTATTTATCTGAAAATAAAACACCAATTTGAAATTCCACTATCACTGCAACATTATTTATAATAGCCAAGGTGTAGAAAAATATCTATGTATCTAGCAATGGATGCACGGATAAAGAATACATACAAATACAATAGAATACATACGTACAATGAAATACTTTTCTGCCATAAAAAAAGAATGAAATCTTGCCACTTGTGACAATGTGGATACCCCTTGAGGAAATTATGTTAAGTGAAATAAGTCAGAGAAAGACTGATTTCACTTATATGCAGAATTAAAAAGAAACAATAACTGTACCAAGCTCGTATAGGGAGAACAGGTGGATGGTGGCCAGAAGTGGGGTAAGTGGGTGGGGAGTGGGAGAAATAGGTGAAGAAGGTCCCAATGTACCAACTTCCAGTTATAATCCAAGTCATGGGGGTGTAATACACAGCACAGTGACTACAGTTAACAATACTCTGTTGCATGTTTAAAATCTGCTGAGAGTACATGTTTAACATCCTCATCCCAAGAAAAAAAAATTTTTTAACTAGCTTTGGCAATGTATCAGAGAAGGCAATGGCACCCCACTCCAGTACTCTTGCCCAGAAAATCCCATGGACGGAGGAGTCTGGTAGGCTGCAGTCCATGGGGTCGCTAAGAGTTCGACACGACTGAGCAACTTCACTTTCAATTTTCACTTTCCTGCATTGGAGAAGGAAATGGCAACCCACTCCAGTGTTCTTGCCTGGAGAATCCCAGGGACGGGGGAGCCTGGTGGGCTGGCATCTATGGGGTCACACAGAGTTGGACATGACTGAAGTGACTTAGCATAGCATAGCATTGGCAATGCATGACTAATATAATGACCAAACCTGGTTTACCAAGAGAAACTGGGACCAACCTTTTGCCAAAACCTATCTGATTGTAGGTACCTGGACAGGGCAAAGCCCTCCACTGGTAGAGGCTAAAATTGTCTGCAGCCTCTCTCTGCCCCTGATACAAGGCCCACTGGTGCATTCAGTCCTCTGGTTTATGAGTACTCATCACGGACTAACTACAATTGCTTTCTTAACCTGAAATTTTAAGAAAGTCTAATTGATCAACAGCCTTGCAACTGAGGTCTAACTAAAATCCAATTAGCCATGGTCAGGGCACAGGGTAACATATACATAGAACTATCCTTTCCAGGGCTAAGTGAGGCAGGACAGGGAGTCTCTTTGCAGGCTGGCCATTGCTCTCAACTGTGGAAGTAATTTGTGTAACAAGAGAGAACTGTGTACCTGGATATATCTCTTCAGTCTATGAAATACTCTGAAGAGCTCTAAGATTTACAGTTATTAGTATTTGAAAAAACATGGGGTGCTTGTTAAAGTAGAAGATTCTCAGGGCTTAGTAGCAGCTTTGTGGTGGGGTACAGAAAAATCTTCCTTTTAAAAATCAGCACCTCCAGTAGTTCTGCATGTGGTCCATAAAGAAATTGAGTAATTGCCTCACTTTTGTCTTGAAGTATGATCCAACAGATCTTAAACACCGTCTTTTCCCAACTATAAGCTACATAGCAACTTTTCCCCTAAGAACTACAGTGCCTCTGCTTGGCTCACCTTGCTTGCAAAACAACAGAAATTTGAAAAGCAAGCCAGGGGTGGAGGGTGGCACGAAGGTGACACAGGTGTGACACAAGGGACAGGAACACCATTCCCGGCCTCACCCACACCCTGCATGCTAGCTCCCTGTCTTCCTTGAAGCACTTACCCTTCCCAAACACACAAACGCCCACAGAAAATTTATCTGGAACAAAGGCAGTGAGGCTTGGGCTTTTCTGAAGGATGACAGTCAAGTTCCTGGATTTCTGATCCTACCATGTAAATTCTCAGACAAGCATGTTTCATTGTTGCTGTTGTTATGGTCACTAACTCATGTCTGACTCTTTCATGACCCTATGGCCTGTAGCCCACTAGGCTCCTCTGTCTGTGGAATTTCCGATTCAAGAACACTGGAGTGGGCTGTCATTTCCTTCTCCAAGGGATCTTCCCAACCCAGGAATCAAACCTGCATCTCCTGCATTGGCAGGCTAATTCTTTACCACTGAGCCAACAGGGAAGCCTCCATCTTTTATTAATCAGGCATTCAATGACATGCTCATTTTTACCTATAAGTCATGGACTTGAAACATTTTCCTTGGGAGATCACACATGCAAGAAAAAGATTTGAATTTAAGCTATCACCTCAGAATTCAAAGATTCTGACTTGTGGCAAGACACCTCAGGGTGCTACTCCAGAATGACTAGAAGTTTAGCAAATTTTCTCTCACTTGAAAATCAGAACGTCCTCTGGAGCAGAGTCTCCTAGAACTCCAGTTCAGAGAAAAGGAACGGCATAGGGTTTACTTAATCTCCTGTGTCCACACAGGGTGACTAAAACGAGGAGAGGGTGCACACACCAGGCAACAAGCAGACCTGTGGCCATTGAAGACAGAGGAGCATCCAAGGTAAGACTTGTTGCCTAGAAAGATCAAAACCAACTCTGCTAGATAAAGGAACTCTCTCCCAGACACAAAGCCAAAACCCAACTTCTTAGGACGTTTACAGAGTTCTGATGTTTTCTGTTTGTGTGCAAACTTTTAAAAATGCAATTCTCACCTTTCTCGGAAAGTAGAAGAGGAGCTTTCTAAGTTCAGCAACCACCAAGTGAGTGACAAAGAACTTTGGAAACCATAACTAAGATCAGAAACTGTAACTAGTATAGGAAGGTCTGTCTTCTACCTGGTCATTCTAATCTTGTAGAATTAAAGAGAAAGATATGCCGAAAAACAAACCAAAATGATACCAAAACCCAAAAACTTCCTCAAATCCAACAAAAATCAAAAGCTAAAAACCCTGCAGATGGAATTAATACAGTTCACTTGACAGTTATTTATCCTGCCCACTCCTTTCCAGCATCATCTCCACCATCAACCCCCGGCCCCATATCTCCCCCAATCCTTATAAAAGCTGTTTTCTTAACTCAGGACTTAATTAAGCAAGTAATGATTCACTCCAGACAAGTGTATACTTTCAAGAGTTTGCATACTCAGTTTCCTGCGTTTCTTTGGAGAGGCTCATTCTTGCCTTTGCAAGTATTTGGTGGCTCCTGGGAACTGTGACTTCTCCCTGAAGCTAGTCTTTGCCTAGATCCAGGGAATTCCCCTACTAACAATAAGCACAATGAACACATTGTTTAATTATCTGCTCCATCATTTTCTTGCAGGAAACAGAACCTATATACGAAAACACAGGTAGGCCTCTCCTTCTATGTACCTTAGTATGACCCCTTAAATGGAATGCTCTTTGCCAACAAAGGTCCGTCTAGTCAAGGCTATGGTTTTTCCTGTGGTCATGTATGGATGTGAGAGTTGGACTGTGAAGGCTGAGCGCCAAAGAATTGATGCTTTTGAACTGTGGTGTTGGAGAAGACTCTTGAGAGTCCCTTGGACTGCAAGGAGATCCAACCAGTCCATTCTGAAGATCAGCCCTGGGATTTCTTTGGAAGGAATGATGCTAAAGCTGAAACTCCAGCACTTTGGCCACCTCATGCAAAGAGTTGACTCACTGGAAAAGACTCTGATGCTGGGAGGGACTGGGGGCAGGAGGAGAAGGGGACGACAGAGGATGAGATGGCTGGATGGCATCACTGACTCGATGGATGTGAGTTTGAGTCAACTCCGGGAGTTGGTGATGGACAGGGAGGCCTGGCGTGCTGCGGATTCATGGGGTCGCAAAGAGTCGGACACGACTGAGTGACTGAACTAACTAAGTGAACAGCAACAACAAAAGGATGATACAACACTCTAACATCAAGCCTGTTCTTCCATTTCCCACAGATCCCAACACTACTAACTGGTCTGCTTTCAGATCAACTTCCTGTTAGAGGCACTCTGATGGGCCCTTAATAGGTAGTTTTACTGAAGTGTTGGGTAGAGCTTACAGGAAAAGCAGGTGGACAGGCAGGGGAGCCTTTTACTCACTCCTAGAGGGGCTTTGGGCGAACTGCTGGACTTCAGTGAATTTCTGTTTCCTCATTGGTAAAATGCCAATGTTGACAACACATTTTTCAAGGGGGGTTAAGTGAGCTAATACATATTAAGCTTTTCAGAATAACACCTGGAACATGGCAAGCACTGTCTGAATTTGCTGTTACAGTACAGAAGGTCCCCAAGTTTATGATGGCTTACGACTTTTCAACTTTATAATGGTGTGAAAGTGGTATGCATTCAGTAGAAAATATAAAATGTGATCTTTTCCCAGGCTAGTGATATTTTTTTTTTATAGGGGTAAACAACTGTCACGCGAGTGTATGTTCCTCAGTTCTTTGTCTCATCACAACAAAGATTTGGAGTGATGGACATTAAAGCCCCCTCAGCATGTCACAGCTCTCGGACCTTGGATAGACTGTGTTACAGCTCTTAGGTCTTGAATGGACCATGTTATAGCTCTTAGACAAATCAGTGTTACAGCTCAGTGTTACAGCTCTATTTTATTTAGAAGATAGCAGGAAAACCCATCTTCGAAGAGTTAGGGCACATCGATCCACAGACACGAGGAGAAAAGCGCCCCAGCACGTGGGGGAGAGAGAGAGAGAGAGCTAGCTTTGACTCCTCTATTTATATGTTTATCTCTCTCTGGGCCTGTCCTATGTAAATTGGGCCAGCCAGGAGTGTTGTTTATTTTACCTGAGGTCCTCACTCTGGTCCTCGGACCTTCTTTTGTTCTATTTTCGTGGGCTTTTCCCTTACTTGTCTTTTAGCCACCGCCATTTTGGACTCCTTTTCCCTATTCTACCTACCTAACATTCCCTCCTCAAGAGATGAGAGGCCCAATTCTTTGGGAATTGGGGCGTCGAGGTCTTTCTGGCTACTTCCTGCTGAACTGGGATGGCGAGGGGTATTGGGCCTCCCCCTCTTGCTAGTCTCAAGCCTCAGAGTCCTTATAGCAGTGTCTATCTAAGGGTGAGTGATATTTTCCGTGGTCGGCTGTAGTTTTATATCTTTGTTGAACTGGCACTGAATGTTGTAGCTGGTTGACCTGGGCAGAGACAAAACAGGTTAGACAATTGACAGTACATGGAATAATCATAAGCATCATCAATATAGCATAACAAGGACTAGTAGGGACATTAGTCAATTTTAAATTCACATAGCCAGGATGGCTCAAGTCCCTCCTTGTTCAGGGATCAGAAGATCTATCTCCTGTCTGTTTTGGAGTACAGTCTCTGTCAAGCTGTGTTGGCTCTTTAGAGTTATCCTGATAAATTTTATCCCCAGAATCCAGATTTTGGGGGTGTTCATTAGAATGGCACTCATTGGTAGTCCTGAATAGGTATCTGAGATCTTTCAGGGGCTCACGGGTGTATTGAATATCTTCTTCTGTTTTCTTCCATGGCTTGACCCGTGAGTAGTGGATCCAGGAGTCATGTCCTGGTACCTTGACTGCTGTGGGGGTAGAAAGTATTACAGGGTAGGGGCCCTTCTACGTTGAGCCTTTGGGGACCCATCTTTCCAGACTTTAATTAGGACTTGAGTCCCTGGACCATATAGTGGTGACTCTTTAGAATCTTTTGGGTCCTGGTTCATACCCCACAAGTGTATATCCTGTTGGAATTGCCCACTGGCTATGATATAAGACTGGAGGGTCTGAACCTCTGGATCTAGGAAGAGGTCATTGACATAAACAAAAGGTCTCCCATATAGCATCTCATAAGGACTAAGACCAACCTGTTCCTTAGGGACAATGCGGGTGCAGAGGAGAGCTACTGGAAAGCCTCCTTCCATCCGAGGGAGGTCTCCTGGGTTATCTTTTTTATCGCTGATTTTAAGAATTGATTGACTCTTTCTACTTTTCCTGAAGATTGAGGCCTCCAGGCACCATGGAGATAATAAGTAATGCCCAATGCTTTCGAGACCCCTTGGGTGACCTTAGAAGTAAATGATGTCCCATTGTCACTTTGTAATGACCTGGGCAGACCAAATCTTGGAATGATTTCATGGAGCAGTTTTTTTTACCACCTCCTCAGCCTTCTCAGTCCGGGTAGGAAAGCCTTAAATCCATCCTGTAAATGTATCTATCATGACTAATAGGTGTTTATACCCTTGAGAAACTGGCATCTGGGTGAAGTCCATCCACCAGTCTTCTCCTGGGTAGGCCCCACGTCGTTGGACGGGCTGGGCCAGCTGAGGTCTTCAAGCTCCTTGGAGGTTGTTTAATTGGCAAGTGGGACAAGAGGAGACCACCTGTCTTATAGTTGTTTGGAGGCCTGTTCCTCTGAAGGACCTTTCTAGTAATCTTTGGAGGGCCTTTTCTCCTAAATGAGTAGTGGCATGTAAGGAGTTAACCAGCTTCCATTGGAGGTTCCCAGGCAGAAAAAGGAGTCCCTCCTTTCGGAACCACCCCATATGATCTTCTTGAAAGCCCTCGCTCTTAGCTTTAAGAGTCTCACCTTCAGTATATGAAGGAGTTTCTGGCAAATTAGTCTGTGGAACTAGGGTGGCAATCCCTATTAGTTCATGGTTCTGTAATGCTGCTCCCCTAGCTGCCTGATCAGCTGCTTGGTTCCCTCGTGCCACTTCCATGCTCCCTTTTTGGTGCCTTTTATAGTGGGAGACTGAAACCTCAGTGGGCAGATGGACTGCCTCCAAGAGTAGAAGAATCTGATCACCACATTTGATTGTGGACCCTCGGGTGGTCAAGTGGCCCCATTCTTTCCAAATAGCTACATGTGCATGTAGCACCAGACAGGCATACTTGGAGTCAGTGTAAATGGCTATTTGTTTTCCTTTTCCCAGCTCTAAAGCTTGAGTCAGGGCTATGAGCTCAGCTAATTGGGCTGAAGTACCTGGTGGCAAAGGCTTAACCTCTATGGTCTCAAAATTGGAGACTACTGCATACCCAGCTCTTCTTTTTCCACCCAAGACAAAGCTGCTTCCATCAGTGTACCAGATTTCCTCAGGATTGGTCAGAGGATCTTCTGACAACCCCTCTAGGGGTTTTGTCCAGTGGTCCAAGGTTTCTAGACAAGAGTGAAAGGGAAGAGAGCCCTCGGGGGTAGGCAGGAGGGTGGCTGGGTTAAGAACCTCACAAGGGGATACAGTGAGGCCTGGATTTTCCATCAGCATTACTTGATATCTGAGGATTTTTTGATCAGACATCCATAAATGGCCTCTCCCATTTAGGAGTTGTTTTACTTGGTAGCTGGTAAAAATAGTTTGCCCCCAAAGGAGAGTTTTAAAGCATCTTCTATCATGATTGCAATAGCTGCAAGATTTCGAAGGCAGGGGGCCCAGCCTCGGGTAGTTGGATCGAGCTTTTTGGATACATAAGCTACAGGCTGGGGCTCAGATCCCAACCTTTGAATTAACACTGTCAAGGCTATTCTCTCTCTTTCATGGACATAAAGTTGGAATGCTTTTTCTGGGTCTGGCAACCTCAAGGCAGGTGCCTGAGTTAAGGCCTGTTTTAGTGTAGCCTCTGCCTTCTTTTGAGGAGTTCCCCACATCAGTGGGGTTAAATCATCTCGTTCCTTTAAGCTTTCATATAAGGGCTGGGCAATTAGAGCATAGTTGGGTATCTAGATTCTGCAATACGCAGTTAGCCCCAGGAAAGCTCGCAATTGTTTTCGAGTCATGGGGGAGGGCAACTGGAGGATTCCTTGTACCTGATCAGAGGACAGCCTCCTGGACCCATGTGTAATCTGAACTCCCAGGTAAGTGACCTTTGTCTTGACCATCTGTGCCTTAGCACGGGAGACTTTATATCCCCTTTCTGCCAAGAAGTTTAGAACCTGAATTGCATGTTGTTGGGCACTTTTCTCATCTGGAGAGCAGATTAGTAGGTCATCTACGTATTGTAATATTTTCCCATTGGGTCCCAGGTCCAGATCTAGAAGGTCCTGGTTAAGGGCCTGTCCAAACAGGTGGGGGCTATCTCTGAACCCCTGAGGTAATACTGTCCAAGTCATCTGTTGGTGTTTTTCTCCTGGGGCCTCCCACTCAAAGGCAAAAAGATATTGGGATTCTTTAGCTAGTGGTATGCAAAAAAATGCATCTTTGAGATCCAAGATTGTAAACCACTTGGCACTGGGTGGGATTTCTCCCAAGATTACATAGGGATTGGGTACTGTGGGATGGAGGGGGACTACAGCTTCATTTATGATCTGGAGATCTTGAGCCATTCGCCAGGTTCCATCTGTTTTCTTTACTGAGAGGATTGGGGTGTTACATGGCGAACTGGAGGGGACCAATAGCCCACAAGCAAGGAATTTATTTATTAAAGGCTGTAGTCCCTCTCAAGCCTCTCTTTTGAGAGGGTATGGTTTCCGGTTAGGAAACCAAGTGGGATCTCCAAGGACAATGATGACCGGTTCAGCTTGGTGGGCTCGTCCAGGAATCGTCTGGTCCCACACCTGGGGGTTAATTTTGTCTTCCCATAGTTTTTGGCCCCTCTCTATTGAAGGTGTAATGGATTCTTTAGTAGTAACCAGGAGCTGTAGAGCTTTAGGGGCTGAAAAACTTCCCATCACAAGGGAGTATATCTCTTCCCAATAAGGGAGTAGGACACTCAGGGACCACCAGAAACTGGTGGGAAAATATTTGTCCATCCCAGCAACAAAGAAGTGCTCGGGTGAATCTTTTAGTAGTTGCTTTTCCTGTAGCACCCAAAATGGTACAGGTTTGGGAGGAGAAGGCTCCGGAGTAGGAGATCAAGACAGAGTAGGTAGCCCCTGTGTCAACCAAGAAATTTTCGGACCTACCTGCCACATCCAGTTGCACCCTTGGCTCCAGCCCGTGATGGTTATCTGTGTCAGGCAGGCTGGCTGGAGTGGGCCGCTTCAGTCCTCTTGAACCATCATGAGGGTAGGCTTGGCACTTGACCTTGAGGCTCTTGGGTCTCGAGGGCAGACTGCCGCCCAATGTCCCAGTTGATGGCATTTGTGGCAAGCCATTCTAGGAGACTGGTCACGGTTTGGACACTCTTGGCCCAATGCCCCGCCTGTCTACAGATCAGGCATTTGTCTCGTGCCTTGTCCTTCAAGGACTCAGGGTTTGCCATAGGGCTTCTCTGGAGAGCGGCCAGCATCTGGGCATGCCTTGTCTCTTTCTTTTTCTCCCTCTCCTGGGCCTTGGCCTCCTTCTCCTGTTCTCTGTTATAAAAGGTATTGGTGGCTGTCTGGACCATCTCATCTAAAGAGGCAGCAGGGTCCTGCTGTTGTAGCTGTTGTAACTTAATTCTGATATCTGATGCACATTGGGACAGGAATTTGTCCTTTAAAATCACCTGTCCCTCGTAAGAGTCTAAGTCCAGATTGGTAAACTTTTGGAGTGCCTCTTTTAGCCTTTCCAGAAAGGCAATGGGGTTCTCATTGGGCTCTTGAGTTATTGTTGAGACCCGGCCATAGCTAATTACTTTTTGTTGGGCTGTTTTCAGTCCTCTCTTCACGCAGATTAGAAAATGATCTCTTTCCCAGGTGTGCTCAGGGTCATTATAATTTCAATTAGGATCGGAGGCAGGAACTGCGGTTTCCCCTACTGGATATCTATCACTGGACATGTGAAGCCCTGTTGCATATCTCTGGGCTTCCTTTAAGACCCTAGTATGTTTAGGGTCAGATAAAGTTTGAGTAAATATGACCATGATGTCTTTCCATGTCAAGTCAAAGGCCAAGGTAATATGTTGGAATGTATCTATATATTTGCCTGGGTCATCTGTATAGCTTCCCAGGTCTTGTTTGATCTGTCTTAGTTCTAAAAGGGAGAAGGGCTTATGGACCCGGGTTGGTCTGAATTCTTCTCCAGTTTCAACTAAGGGACATACTCGAGCTGGCTTTTGTGGAGGGGGTGCTTCCAGATATGGGGGCACGTTTGGATACAAGGAAGGAGCACCAGGCAACTCGGGAGCTGTGGGAGGTGAGCCTTCACGAGGGCGTTCCTTTTCTTGGTTGCCTGTGCCTAATACCATTTGCCTAGTGGGCTCACTTTTAGGGTGTACAACAATCCCATACTTAAGACAGAGTTCCTGTATGTCTCTTAGTCGGAAGAAAATTTGGACATAAGGGATCTCTGTCCACTTCCCTTGTCTTTTGCAGAATAATTCTAATTGCAGGATGGTATTGTAATTTAAAGTTCCATCCTCAGGCCAGTGTTCCTCGTCCCCCAGTGGATACTGTGGCCACACAGTGGCACAAAAGAATTTCAAGCGACTTCTCCTTAGAGCTAGAGGGTTGAACAGCTTCCATTTATCAAGGATGCATCTCAAGGGCATCTGCTGGGAAGTGGATTGGTTATTTCCCATCTGAAAGACAGTCATGACAGGGAGAAAAGAAAATGACATCTTTCGATTTTTATGGGTGGACTTCCTTAGGGGTGAGTCTTTCTGAAGCTTATCCTACCCAGAACTGTTGCAACCTGAGAGCCAGGCGTCCCTGGGTCAGGGATCAGATCCCCAGGCAGGCTGAGGCATGACAGCCTCCTAGAGATCCAATCCCTGGGCAGGTCGAGGCGTGACGGCCTCCTGAGAATTGGGTCCCTGGGCAGGTCGAGGTGTGATGACCTCCTGGGACCCCTGGGACTGGCGGATCCCCGAGCAGGTTGAGGCATGACAACCTTTTGAGGACCAGATCCCTAGGCATGTCAAGGCGTGATGACCTCCTGGGACCCCAGGACTGGAGTTGGGTGTCCCCAAGGTCTCCAGTGTAACCAGTACTGGGTAGGATTAGGGGATTGGATATTATAAAATATTTTCCTACCAAGGCCAGCTATTTTCTGATTGTCTCTCCAGAAGATTGTAGAGGCAACCTTATGGGTCTGGATGGGGCTCAAGAAAAGAGCATGAAACAGGAGGGAAGGGGGCAGAGCACAACCTTTGAAAGAATGACATAGCACAAGGGTATAATGTAAACCAATTAAAACCATTTGGGTCCAGATGACAAGTCAAATTCAAGTAAACCTTAATCCCCGATCTATAAGCCAACAGACACACCCAGAGGTGGCAGGACAGCTCCAAGGCACTGTCAAAAGATGGAGGAGTGGGTGGTTCCCCAATGGCCGGGATGATCCTCTCACTCATTAGCATGTGAATTCACCACGCTCGCAAAACCAGGCTGCCATTCCACGGCCAGTACCCTGTAGAGTGGGCGCTTCTCTCTGAATCTTAACAAGTCTCAGTTCAGTTCAGTTCAGTCGCTCAGTTGTGTCCAACTCTTTGCGACCCCATGAATCACAGCACGCCAGGCCTCCCTGTCCATCATCAACTCCCAGAGTTCACTCAGACTCACGTCCATCGAGTCAGTGATGCCATCCAGCCATCTCATCCTCTGTCGTCCCCTTCTCCTCCTGCCCCCAATCCCTCCCAGCATCAGAGTCTTTTCCAATGAGTCAACTCTTCACATGAGGTGGCCAAAGTACTGGAGTTTCAGCTTTAGCATCATTCCTTCCAAAGAAATCCCAGGGCTGATCTCCTTCAGAATGGACTGGTTGGATCTCCTTGCAGTCCAAGGCACTCTCAAGAGTCTTCTCCAACACCACAGTTCAAAAGCATCAATTCTTCGGTGCTCAGCTTTCTTCACAGTCCAACTCTCACATCCATACATGCCCACTGGAAATACCATAGCCTTGACTAGACAAACATTTGTTGGCAAAGTAATGTCTCTGCTTTTGAATATACTATCTAGGTTGATCATAACTTTCCTTCCAAAGAGTAAGCATCTTTTAATTTCATGGCTGCAGTCACCATCTGCAGTGATTTTGGAGCCCCCCAAAAATAAAGTCTGACACTGTTTCCACTGTTTCCCCATCTGTTTCCCATGAAGTGATGGGACCGGATGCCATGATCTTCGTTTTCTGAATGTTGAGCTTTAAGCCAACTTTTTCACTCTCCTCTTTCACTTTCACCAAGAGGCTTTTTAGTTCCTCTTCACTTTCTGCCATAAGGGTGGTGTCATCTGCATATCTGAGGTTATTGATATTTCTCCCGGCAATCTTGATTCCAGCTTGTGTTTCTTCCAGTCCAGCGTTTCTCATGATGTACTCTGCATTAACAAGTCTACCTCTTATCTATCGCTTTGACTCTCAATGAATTTTTGCAATGAGACCTCAGAGCCTGAGCTTTATTAGGTCCTGAAGCCGGGCACCCTGGGGTTTTGGTCGGGTTCAAGTCCCTACCGGAAAGAGAGCTGAAGGACAGGAGGAAAAAGCAGTGGGAAAAACGTGTCAAGGAATCTCCTTCATAGCCCGCCAGAAAATTTGCTAAATATCTGACCGGTGCTCAGTTTCATTGGTCTGATCCTTGGCACAGAGAAGAGAAAGGACAAAAGAACCCCTACCTGCTTGTGTAATAGCTACTGGAGTTCAGCAGATAGCGCCTTTGGGACATGTTGAGGAGCAGTCTCTCCAGAGTCCCTCAGTTGTGTTCCCTGTCGCCTGCTTGTTCGCGGGAGGTTTGAGGAAACAAGAAACGAGAGATTGTAAAGGAATTAAGACTTCGTTAGGCATGTCCCTCCAGCCATAGGAGCAAGGACCTCTTACCTTAACCAGAGGTCTTTTGCAATCTGAGACTGGGCCGCATGAGCTTTCTACTGAGTTTGTTTTTCTCTGTCTCAGTTTCCAGCACGATGGGCCTTCCCTTGCTCTGGGTTTCTTCGCCTTCCACATCTAGCATGGGAGCTTTGCTGAGTTGGGCTCCTGCTGTGCTTGGCCTCTTCCACGCTGAGGTGGTTTCAGCCAGGTTAAACCCAAGTCACGGCACCATAGATGTCACGTAGTGTATGTTCCTCTGTTCTTTCTCTTGTCACAACAAAGATTTGGAGTGATAGACATTAAAGCCCCCTCAGCGTGTCACAGCTCTCAGGTCTTGGATAGACCGTGTTATAGCTCTCAGATCTTGAATGGACCATGTTATAGCTCTTAGACAAGTCAGTGTTACAGCTCAGTGTTACAGCTCTATTTTATTTAGAAGATAGCAGGAAAATCCATCTTCAAGGCGTAAAGGCACGTCGATCCACAGACACGAGGAGAAAAGCGCCCCAGCGCATTGGGGAGAGACAGCGAGCTAGCTTTGGCTCCTCTATTTAAACATTTATCTCTCTCTGGGTCTGTCCTATGTAAATTGGACCAGCCAGGAGTGTTGTTTATTTTACCTGAGGTCCTCACTCTGGTCCTCAGACCTTCTTTTGTTCTATTTTCGCGGGCTTTTCCCTTCTTTGTCTTTTAGCCACCACCATTTTGGACTCCTTTTCCCTATTCTACCTACCTAACAGGGATCAAGCACATCCCCATGGAAAAGAAATGCAAAAAAGCAAAATGGCTGTCTGGGGAGGCCTTACAAATAGCTGTGAAAAGAAGAGAAGCGAAAAGCAAAGGAGAAAAGGAAAGATATGAGCATCTGAACACAGAATTCCAAAAAATAGCAATAAAAGATAAGAAAACTTCTTCAGCGATCAATGCAAAGAAATAGAGGAAAACAACAGAATGGGAAAGACTAGAGATCTCTTCAAGAAAATTAGAGATACCAAGGGGACATTTCATGCAAAGATGGGCTCGATAAAGGACAGAAATGGTATGGACCTAATGGAAGCAGAAGATATTAAGAAGAGGTGGCAAGAATACACAGAAGAACTGTACAAAAAAGATTTTCACGACTCAGATAATCACGATGGTATGACCACTCATCTAGAGCCAGACATCCTGGAATGTGAAGTCAAGTAGGCCTTAGAAAGCATCACTAGAACAAATCTAATGGAGGTGATGGAATTCCAGTTGAGCTATTTCAAATCCTGAAAGATGATGCTGTGAAAGTGCTGCATTCAACATGTCAGCAAATTTGGAAAACTCAGCAGTGGCCACACAACTGGAAAAGGTCAGTTTCATTCCAATCCCAAAGAAAGCCAATGCCAAAGAACGCTCGAACTACCACACAATTGCACTCATTTCACATGCTAGTAAAGTAATGCTCAAAATTCTCCAAGCCAGGCTTCAGCAGTATGTGAACCATGAACTTCCTGATGTTCAAGCTGGTTTTAGAAAAGGCAGAGGAACCAAAGATTAAATTGCCAACATCTGCTGGATCATGGGAAAAGCGAGGGAGTTCCAGAAAAACATATATTTCTGCTTTATTGACTATGCCAAAGCCTTTGACTGTGTTGATCACAATAAACTGTGGAAAACTCTGAAAGAGATGGGAATACCAGACCACCTGACCTGCCTCTTGAGAAACCTGTATGCAGGTCAGGAAGCAACAGTTAGAACTGGACATGGAACAACAGACTGGTTCCAAATAGGAAAAGGAATATGTCAAGGCTGTATATTATCACCCTGCTTATTTAACTTATATGCAGAGTACATCATGAGAAACGCTGGGCTGGAAGAAACACAAGCTGGAATCAAGATTGCTGGGAGAAATATCAATAACCTCAGATATGCAGATGACACCACCCTTATGGCAGAAAGTGAAGAGGAACTAAAAATCCTCTTGATGAAAATGAAAGTGGAGAGTGAAAAAATTGGCTTAAAGCTCAACATTCAGAAAATGAAGATCATGGCATCCGGTCCCACCACTTCATGGGAAATAGTTGGGGAAACAGTGGAAAGTGTCAGACTTTATTTTTCTGGGCTCCAAAATCACTGCAGATGGTGACTGCAGCCATGAAATTAAAAGACACTTATTCCTTGGAAGGAAAGTTATGATCAACCTAGACAGCATATTCAAAAGCAGAGACATTACTTTGCCAACAAAGGTTTGTCTAGTCAAGGCTATGGTTTTTCCTGTGGTCGTGTATGGATGTGAGATTTGGACTGTGAAGAAAGCTGAGTGCCAAAGAATTGATGCTTTTGAACTGTGGTGTTGGAGAAGACTCTTGAGAGTCCCTTGGACTGAAGGAGATCCAACCAGTCCATTCTGAAGGAGATCAGCCCTGGGATTATTTGGAGGGAATGATGCTGAAGCTGAAACTCCAGTACTTTGGCCAACTCATGCAAAGAGCTGACTCATTGGAAAAGACTCTGATGCTGGGAGGGATTGGGGGCAGGAGGAGAAGGGGACGACAGAAGATGAGATGGCTGGATGGCATCACTGACTCAATGGATGTGCGTCTGAGTGAATTCTGGGGGTTGGTGATGGACAGGGAGGCCTGGCGTGCTGCAATTCATGGGGTCGCGAAGAGTCGGACAGGACTAAGCGACTGAAGTGAACTGAACTGAACACAACCAATATACTTACAACCATTCTGTACCCAGACAACCATTCTGTCTTTCAATTTCCGAAGTGTATTCAATATATCACATGAGATATTCAACACTTTATTTTAAAATAGGCTTTGTGTCAGATGATTTTGCCTGGCTGTAGGCTAATATATCTGTCCCGGAAAAGTTTAAGGTATGCTGGGCAGAACTATGATGTTTGGTAAGTTAGGTATAGTATACATTTTTTGACTTACTATATATCTAACTTACGATACGATTATCAGAATGTAACCTCACCATAAATCAAGGAAGACCTGCAAATAGATTCCCCCTTTTTTCAATAACCCAGAACTCCTGATTAAGATCACCTGACAGAGTCCCAGAACACTGAAACTTCTTGAGAACTAATTTTGCATCATAAGAATATTCATTTAAACAATTATCAACTGATAGCAAATTGCTAGGGCAGGAAGCTAACACCTTTTAAGGGATTTAAAATTCCAAAACATCCCCACTACACCTTGAGATGAACTTACAAAAGAATAGTTTTATAAGAGTAGTTATATTCTGTTTGTGTTATCCCTAAATTCAGATGTTGACATCCTAAAGCCCCAAAGATGATATATTAGGAGGTGCGGCACTTGAGTGATTCTCAGGTGATGAGGGTGCAGCCTTCATGAATGGGATTAGTGTGCTCATGAGACAGACCCCACAGAGACCCTTCTGCCTTGTGAAGAGCAGCAAGAAAGCCCTGGTGATGAACCAGGAAGAGGACTTGCAGAAGAATCCAGTGTGCTGGCGCCTTAATCTTGCACTTCCCAGCCCCCAGAGCTGTGGCAAATAAACTTCTATGGTTTATAAGTTTAAAATAAAAGTAGAATAGTTATTTTTTGTAACTATTATAAAAGAATAGCTGGATCTAAACGGTGTTTCTTGCAAGATGGAACAAGTTAAGTATACCTATTCAGATGGCTGAAGCATTTTACCAATATTTGTGGAAAAAATTTTTACTTGTCTTTAATAGATAATCTTGTGGAAGCTGTGGACAAAATCTGAAGAAATGGAGCTTACAGAAATATCAAATAGCAATTTGTTTTCTTAAAAAAACCTGTCTCTTATTTTTTTGTTTTTTCCCAGTTCCATGTTTGCTTTGGCCAACATTTATCTTTTTGGATGCTTAGATTTCAAAGACATGGTAAGGTCAATATTTCCAAGGGACTAAGAAAGAATTTCGAAAAAGGAACTCAGAGGCATATTTGCCTATTACCAGAAATCTAGGATTATTACCATAATGTTTTTCTTTTCCTTAATGGTTGGATAAGAGTGTTCAATAATTTTTTTTTCTGTAGTACCTGCCCCAAATATGGGAAGGTCTGGACCTGGTGGAGTCAGCTTACAGGGAGGGGACAGTCTATCAAGCCTTTCTATACATTTTCTTGACCTTCGTCAAAACTATTTCCTCACTATCAATATTTCCATAAGTTTCACACCAACTTGAGTGCCATCTTCAGTTCTTGACATTTGGTTCTCTGATTTTCCCTTCCTAAACATGTTAAGGAAATGTTTTGTATATATACAGCCAAGGTATTCTGTATATACTTCTATCTTCTTTCTTTTCTTCTTCCTTTCTCTTTCTTTTTTTTCTTTAATCTGATCTTCCTATAGGTACCAAGAGGACATTTGTTTAAGAGTAGAGCTCTCTTAAAAATCCTTTAGCAGGCTTCCCTAATGATTCAGTGGTAAAGAATCCGCCTTCCAATGCAGGAGACATGGGTTTGATCCTTGATGCAGGAAGACCCCATATGCTCCAGAGCAACTAAGCCTGTGCAACATGATGACTGAACCTATGTTCTTGAGCGTAGGACCTGCATTACTGAGCCCGTGATCCCAACTACTGAAGCCCATGTGCCCTAGAGCCTGTGGTCCAAAACAGGAGAAGCTACCACAGTGAGAACGAGAAGCCCACACACTAGAGAGTAGCACTTTCTCTGCACGATTAGAGAAAAGCTCGCGAGCAATGAAGACCCAGGACAGCCAGAAATAGAATAAATTAATTTTTAAAAATCCTTTTAGAGACCCCTGGTGGTAAAGTAGTTAAGAACCCTGCCAACGCAGGGGACACGGGTTTGATCTCTGATGTGGGAAGATTCCACATGCCGTGGGGCAACTAAGCCCATGCGCCACAACTACTGAGCCCAGGCTCTGCAACTATGGAACCTGGGAACCTGGATGGAGCCCATGCGCATAACAAGAGAAGCCCCTGCAACGAGTTCACCCACTACAACTAGAGATAGCCCCGCTAGCAGCAACTAGAGAAAGCCTGCATACAGCAAGGAAGACCCAGAGCAGCCATACATAAATAAGTGAATAAACAAATAAAATGTAAAAAATCTTTTAGGTGTACAAGTCCAAATCTTCAATGTATCTATTTCAGTTCTGACTCCAGCCAGTGAGTATTTTTACAGCTTAAAACCAATATTAGGGTTTACCCATGGACACCAGTGGTGTTCTCTAAGAAATGTAGCCTTCTCAAGATGCAGAGCCTCTGCAGAGAAAGCCTAAGAAAGCAAAGACTTTGCTTGTCTCAGGTGAAAAATAAACCTCTGTCTCCCACAAAGTGAGACATCTTAAATCACTGATCTCCAAACCTGGGTTACCAGAAAAGTGATAATGCTGTGTGGATTTCCCCTCAAAACCAGGCAACAAAGGTAGGGACCAAAAAGGCGCCTTTTGAATTTGGACACTTTATTAAGACACACTTCCCTGTGAGCCAGCATGTTTGGACAGAGAATGCTGCCTGTCACTCCATGTCTTAGGCTTCTAGCTGGCTGTGGATGCAAGTGTGACAGAAACTGTACCCCATAAGGGGCAGAAACCGGAGGGCACATTCTCACTGGTTATAAAGCCAAGCTCTCAATACATAAAACAAAACAAATGGAGAGTCTCATCTTATAGTTTTTCATCCTTATGATAAAGGAAAACATGACTCTCACAGGCCAAGAATCAGTCACCATAGATGTTGATTACCAAAATCAAATTCACAAGAGTCATGATTCAATATCCGTTTTCACAAATGTTTTTCTCCTGCCGCTGTGAATTTGGAAAGGGACAAAGAGAAATCTTTATCCTTCTCTCTTGACTATGCTCTATAGACAGAGATTTGAGACTGACATGGTAAGACCTCTTACCTTCTGCTGGTCTGTTGTCGGTTATCCCATATCTCAACTGCAGTCTCCAGGGAGAGTGGAGTGTCCCAGCCTTTCGCTGTCCCATCCTCATCATTAGAAACTGTACAAGAGGAAACATGTGTTTCCTTTTACCCTTTTCAGCTTTTCCCCATGGCTCTGTAACCAAAGACAAATTAACAAGAGAAAAGGAAACAAAACATATACATCTCATGTATACTTGTAAGAAATGCAGGGATGACTAACTCAAGGAGGAAGCCAGAATTTGGACTTACATTTTATCTTAACCAAAGAACAATGTATTTTTAAGCGAGCAACAAGACAGAGGAACAGAGTACTAGGCTTGCAAGAGTGGCAAATTGTGGGACAGTAAATACATTAGAGAATACTGGAAGATAATCGCTAGTCAGCAAAGGCTCTTTTGCAGAGTCCTCAGGTGCTGTCTTGGGGCTGATAAGTGTCTAGTGTTTCAAATGATTAATTTCTGCACACATTTATGTTTTACTTTAGGAAAATAGAGGGAGGAAGAGGACTTTTCTTGAATCTGCTTCTTCTCAACTGCCTTCAGCTCAAAACAATCCTTGTGCCAAAGGGGAAGATTTTGGGTGGCATAATTCTGCTATTCTTTTGTAGGTTTTACTATACTGTTTTCTTGCTTTACAATGACTCTTTATGTTCTAACATGAGAAAGTGAAGTAAGACATTGTCAGAAAGGACTTAGCAATGTTCACATGAGGCTTACTTATAACAGTAAAATATTGATTTACAAAGTAACTACTGAGAAACAACCAAAAGAGTCAGCATAGGAATCTGTGATCAACGTGGTGCTTCGCTATCCACCTATCAGAACAACAGGCAGTGTGTCACATTCTTTGTGGAAAGTGTACATAAAATACTTTTAAGTGAAAAAGATGAAGACATCGTAATGAAAGCGGATAAAAAACTTAGTGCAAATGAATGTTAATCAAAGATGGGAGCACATTTTCCATTGTGTAATATGTTCATTCAGGGTTTTTTTCTTTCTAGTTGCTCACATTCATAATCAAATAGGAGGAAGTTCCTCTTTGGGCAATAGAGCTAATGCCAGTTCTTTCTGAGCAATGTCTTCAAGCAATATCATTTCATGATTTTCTTGCAATTAACTCTTAGGACATCAAAACTTTTAGCGTAAGTGAAGCAATAAACATTCCCTGCTTTCCATGTGTCTCCAAGGGTGGAGCTCCCAAACTGGTCAGAAAAGACGGAAGGGAAAAGATGTTAAATAGCAAGTCCAGCTCACCTGGTCAACTTGGACATTTGGCTTCTGTCAACATGAAGGCTCTCCTTATTCTGGGGCTTCTGCTCCTTTCTGTTGCTGTCCAGGGCAAGACATTTGAGAGGTGTGAGCTTGCCAGAACTCTGAAGAAACTTGGATTGGCTGGCTACAAGGGAGTCAGCCTGGCAAACTGTAAGTTAACTATTCTTCATCCTTCCAAATAGTCAGCCAGCTGTGGAACAGATACTAACTGAGGAAGAAGAATAAGAAAGGGACTTTGAGTGAATGGCTTTTTTTTTTTTTTCCTTGAAGGGTTTGTACATTTACAATGGGTGAAACACATCAGCTCAGAATCAGATGTACCTAGGGAAGAACTGAAGCATGGGAGGGTCAAATTCTATACCATTCTAAGCATGCCAGGTCTTGCTGTACTCCTCTAGTGCCACTAAACTTGCCAGCTGGCACTTGTAGGGTGACTACAAGATATATTTCAGCCCTCAGCCATTTCCAGCTTGCAATTTGGGTTCTGCAAGCAAGAGTAAGGCAGTATTTTTGTCATTTTTAATCCTCCTACCATGATGCTGGGTTTTTAACAGCCAAGTTTTTTAAAAAATTACATTGAACTCTTAGAACAGGGACTGTAGGAACCTGTTTCTCCTCAATCAATATCTGGATAAGGAACCCTGAAATGTAGCATGAAATAACATTCTATTATTCTGACTCTAGTTCATTAATTATTTGTCATTTTCTTCCACAGAATTCAATATGTGTATTTTAGTCCATTTTATTGTTCAGAGGAAAAGTTCCTTTTTATTTCAGTCCATAATGGATCCATGTCAACATTGTATTTTTTGTCAGAGTGAATTCAGACATTTCTGCTCCATAACTATTTTTCAGTACATGAAAAATGGACAGAGATGGATGGATGGATGACACTGTCTTTCCTATCCTATGATTCTTATTGTTTGGATTCTAATTTGATATCCAAATTCACCTTTAGGTATCATAAGAAATTTTCTTTCTCCTAGTAAATCCTTATTTTTCCTAGTACAAATGTTTTTACATTAGTATATGCATCTGCTGCTAGTGACCAAACCCATTTAACCACTCTGTTGATTTTTCTATTCTAGGCTCAATCTTACCTGGGGCATGGGAGCAATGGGAGACACAGCTATTTTAATATTTTTTACAACATGTTATCTTGTTTCATTAGTATTAGCAAGTGATTTGCTAACAAAAGAATTCTCCTAAGGGCCCCTAACACCAAATGTTAAAGTATTTACAAGTAAAATATATCTTTATGCTTCTAAAATAAGTCATTAGTAAAATAGAATTGTGCTATGAAATATAAGTCATATGATGTTGCTGTGTATTACTAAAAATATATTGTTTTTTTCAGGGATGTGTTTGGCCAAAGGAGAAAGCGGTTATAACACACAAGCTAAAAACTATAGTCCTGGATTCAAAAGCACTGATTATGGGATATTTCAGATCAACAGCAAATGGTGGTGTAATGATGGCAAAACCCCAAAAGCAGTTAACGGCTGTGGTGTATCCTGCAGTGGTAAGATAAGATAATGTTGAGTGATGGCACAGGTCCCATTTGATGGTACCTATAAGAAGAGAGATTTAATACAAATGAAAAGGTCTTGAAGAGTTCATGAGGGACCAGAAACACTCCATCTTAACTTCTAGAAACTGCTTTATCACCTACCTCATAATTCCTTAAGTAAGAAATTAAAAAGCTGGTATCATAGAAGGTTGCTGTTTGCTAACATACAATGTTGGAATGATCTATCACTGTATTATAACTGGACATGTTGATGCTTTATAAAGAACAATGCCATTCCTACTAATTTACCTGGTTGGGAGAGGTTTAGGGATAATTTGGCTGTGTGGTTTTTTTTTTAAAAATTTTAAAATATGTACTTTTTTATGTATATATTATACAGTAGGGGTTTTTGGCTGAGTGATCTTAAAGTGAATTAGAAACATTATCACATTTCATTCCTAAATTCTTTAGTTTGCATATCTCAAACATACACTTCCTATTTAATCACTGTCATTCTAACAAGTTAATATATGGATTTGTTTTTAATTGGGGTGAAACAAATATTCTATTGAGTTCCTTTTAAAACTGAGATAACATATGCAATATTTAGGGCTTCCCTGGTGGGGCTGGTAGTAAGGACCCTCCTGACATTGCAAGAGATGTGAGATACAGGTTCAATCTCCGGGTTGGGAAGATCCTCTGAAGGAGAGTATGGCAACCCACTCCAGTATTCTTGCCTGGAAAATCAACATGAACAGAGGAGCCTGAGGGGCTACAGTCCATGGGGTCGCAAAGAGTCACACATGCACGTGTGCTCACACAAAATTTATTGCATAAAATATTGGAGAAGTATGCAAATTTGATATTGTTTAATTTTTAATATTAAAATTCCTAATAAAGAAGATTCATGTCTGGACATATCTTTTATATACAGTTAGTTTAGTTTAAAAAATTATTTGTATTATACAATAATCTGTGGTCATTGAATAAAAGTTCTACCACGCAGAGACTTATGACCACGGTAACTTGTGGTCTCCACATCTTCTTTCAGAATACACATCACTCACGTACATGAATGTAAAGCTATATAATCCACATTTGTACCCACATACAAACATGTAAGCAATATGCTTCAACAAAAATGAAATTGTACTATATTTACTACTTTACAATTTGCTCATTATTGCACAATATCATTTTTCTCAACAAATATCAATGTTATTACTTTTTCTGGATGAATAGAATTTCACTAAATATTCTAACATTTATTAATCCAACTCTTGTATTGATATGTACATCTTGGATACATCACTTATTACTTTTCTTGTTTTGGAATGAATTTTCACTAGTAGAACTGCTGAGCAAAAAACTGCTAGACTGGTTTCTGCTTGTTTGTTTTTGTTTTGTTTTCAAAGTGTCCAGTGAAAAGAGAACCTTCTGTCATATTAGTTAATAGTTTCAGAGGCCAAATGACATTGGCAAACAAAAAACAGAATGTTTTATTTCATGCCAAATGGGATAGAATGGAGAGAGAGAGTTTTCTCCCAGTATTCACAGATATAGGGACTCTTAAAAAAATAATTGTATTTGTTCTTTCCTCAGCCTAAGAAAATAAAGCTGGCTGCACTTAAAATTTACATGAATTTCTGTGAACATTGTCCTCATTTCTCACCACCTCTTTTTCAGCTTTGCTGAAAGATGACATCACTCAAGCTGTAGCATGTGCAAAGAAGATTGTCAGTCAGCTAGGCCTTACAGCATGGTATGTTATTTCTTTGTTTTTGTTTTCCATACAGTGTTGTTAAGATGTAATTGACACACAGTACTTCATAAATTTAAGGTGTACAGCATAATGACTTAGTACATCATGAAATGATTATCACAGTAAGTTTAGTGAACATGCATGATCTCAATGGATACAAATTTAAAGAAACACAATGCAATACTGTTAAGCAATTATCCTTCATTTAAAAATAAATTAAAAAATTAAAGAAACAGAAGAAAAAAATTTTGTGATGAAAAATCTTGTGATTTACTCTCTAATCTATTTTCATATGTGAGACACAGCAGTGTTAATTCTATTCATCATGTTGTACATCACATTTCCAGTGTTTACTTGTCTTATAATAGGTTTGTATCTTCCAGTGTTCTTGCCTGGAGAACCCCAGGGACAGGGGAGCCTGGTGGGCTGCCGTCTATGGGGTCACACAGAGTCGGACAGGACTGGAGCGACTTAGCAGCAGCAGCAGCAGCAGTACTTTCCAATGCTTTCATCCAATTCCCCACCCTCACCCCACCCACAATACCCACAATTGGTAACCACAAATCTGATTTCTTTTTCTGAGTTTGTTTGTGTTTCAAGTATAATGGCCCTTCAACACTATGTAAGTTCCCTTCACAGAGCAAGGTATAGGCTAAGCGTTAAAGGACAGAACTGGGGTCTTCTCTATGGCTAAGATTCTATGCTTTCAATGTAGGAGGAGGGGGTCTGATACCTGGTTGTGGAACTAAGACACCACAGGCCATGTGGTGTGGTCAAAGAAAGGTGTGTGTGAGAGAGTAGGGAGTGGTTTTATCTTACTGTTATGAAAAAGTGTGGGAAGATTCTCTAAGACCAAGGGAATTGAAAATGGAAAATCTAAATATTAAGATTTATGCTAAACAGTGTATTACATAGAAACAATCTACTTTCACCTCAATTTATTCTAAGGACTTCTAGAATTTTTAAGTTTTTCCACACTCTACCAATTCCTTGTCATATCTTAAAATTATTTTTGAAAGTAAGTAAATATGGAATACACTTTGCAGTTGTGTTGTGGACTACACAAGACTCAACATTTGTGTTCAGCATTCTGTGAAGACTTGGGGAGATGTGACGGCCTTGGTATACATGTCTCCAGTTAATAAATAAGCAATACTTGGATCTGTCTGTATCTTGTATTTCATGGACTGATTAACTATTTTGTTCTTACAAAGGATTTGAAGTATGTATAACACAATGAAGATATGTTTTAATCTTATTATCATTTCTTTTACCTTTTTCTACAGGGTGGCATGGACAAACAAGTGTCAAAACCGAGACCTCACGAGTTATGTTAAGGGTTGCGGAGTGTAACTGTGGAGTTTTCGTCTTCAGCTCATTTTGTCTCTTTTTCATATTAAGGAAATAATCGTTCAGTAAAAGGTTATACTACCACTCTTTCAAACAAATAATATTTTTACTGAAGCAGCATATGGTCTTTCTTCTAAGAGGCTGACGTTTACCTCACGTGTTTATTGTTTGATATTGGGCCTACAACATTTTTCAGCTTGCTAACAGAACTAATGCTGGTGAATATTTGTCTAAAATCTTCAGTATCAAATGTATCTCTGGTACATTTAGTTCTTAATCAAAGAGATAACCCAGACTTAATCTTGAATGATATAAGTACTCCCCAATATTCAACAAAATAGAACAAAAGAATATCTCTAAGCAAATTGATCTTAGGCAAAATGCCCCTCCTGAGTAATGCATGTGAACTTTGTCATCTGTTCAAATCAAAAGAGTTCTTAATCAAAGAGATAAACAAATGCCTTGAATGAAAAAAGCCAAAAAATCAAAAAATTTTGTTTTCATAAAAGTGTGACCATTGAACTTTAAAATGTTTTAGTAGAAATGTTGCATTTAAACAGCTTTAAAAATAAACTCACAGTTTATACATCAACCTAAATTTAGCATTTAAACAGTAAAATAAAACTCATTTAGGCATCCTGCTTTATGCTGAAGGAATGCTGATCCTGAAGAAATATAAAGAAGGATTAGATGAGCTGTTGATTTTCCTTAGTTTTATTAGCTTAAGTTCATGAATTATGATTAAATTCAGAGGGAGATGAGTTTGCAAGCATTGAATTAATTGCTATTCAATAGATGTGAAATTATGCATGTTGTAAAAAGAAAAACATTTTCATTAAAAGCTTTGCAATTCATACTTTGTCTTCCTTTGTTTAGAGCCATTTAATGTCTCTGAAGAAATATGTATGTATTGGGAAATAATGATCTGACACTTAGTATTTCCTACATTCTCACCTGTATTGAAACAGGTGGATATTGCTAGAGAAATCCATAAGCCTGCTGATATCTCACTTAATGTTTTAAATGTTTAATCTTTTTTGGCTGTGCCATACAGCTTCAGGGACCTTAGTTCCCCAAGAGGGCTTGACTTCTTACTCTAAACAGTGAAAGCACGGAATCCTAACCACGGAACCACCAAGGACTTCCCCTCACTTAAAAATTCATCAATACAAATCTCAAATGGGCCCTCAAGTCTACCTGGTCATCATAGTCACTTCTCTGAAATCCTTCTGTGTTGGTGTCCTCACTCTCCACAATGAGTGTCACTATTTACTTCCCTCTTTTCAAAGTCCCAGCACACACACCAACCCCTGGCCTTCCATACTCTGCTCTGAGCAGATGACCTTACAGTCCGCCTTACAGTCTTAAGTCCTCTGTCAGATGATATTACACTGACAGAACAGAAGCAACCTCATACAAAATCCTCCCTTCCTGGCCAGCATAGCAGAGCTAACATCTTTCCCTGGGCCCGCCCTCCCTTCTTTCCCCTTTATCACTGGGATGAAGGGCTTCTGCTCCTCAAATGGCAGTCTCCAAATGCAGTCTTCATCACAGCCCTCTCACTACTCCAGTTTAGGCTGAGGGTTTCCTGCATCCCGAGTTTCTCCCTCTGCTGGATCATCCCCAGCACTGCACGAGCTGCCCTGGGAACGTTTCACCTGACAAAGAACTCTCCATAGGCTCTACACAACCCTCTAACTGCTGCGGCCAGTGCAGCAGGTAGGGATCAAAAGTGGTCGACACACAGTTTGGGAAAAAATAAACCAGAGTCAAAATTAAAGTTTTAAAGATGGGACCAGAGAACCCAAGACCTCTTAGATCAAGAGCCCTGTTCTTCAGAGCCACATCACTTTTATTTAGTGTCTTGGCAACAGAAAGCATCTGTTGTGCGACGATGAAGTCAGCCTCCTGTGTCCCTGGTCATGTCTCCCATTTTATTGATTACTTTAAACTATCTTTGTTATTTTCTTTTACAAAGGGTTTCGTCTAGCTGGAGGGCATAGACCTGCATATGGAAAACATCTTGGGAAAACATCTTGGTGTGTGCACAAGCAGCGATCTGAACCTGAGCTGACCTGGCATTCCAAGATCCACACTACATTTTTCCTCAGCTTACCAGGGCATGATGACCCCAACTAATCAACCTGATGTACTTTTGTTTGGGTTATGCTGTATTGCTATATTTTGCTTTTATTCTTTTCCCATGGTGATGTTCTCATGGCTTGGCCAGAGCAACAGGTGGCTGACTACTAACCCCTGCAACCACCTACAACTTTTTTGACTCCCATTCATAACACTTCTGGGATGAGATATCTATATTTACCCACTCCACGTCCTCACCTCCCTTTCTCTTTTCATCTCTTCTGAATTTGACTGCTGTCCTCGCTCAGCTGAAAACGCCTCCAACATGACTCCTCCCAGGATGCCTTGGGGCCAGTTCTAGTGATCACCTGATTTCTGTTCATGCTATTTGATGTCTCGGCAGCATTTGACAGAGTGAACCACTTGCTACTTCTGAAAACTTTTTCTTCCTCAGCTTCTCCTGCTTTATATTCTGCCTCATTGATGGTTTCTTCTCAGCCCTTCTTGGCTGGCTGTTTCTCTGCTGATTGATTTTTAAATGTTGGAGTGTCCCAGGGCTGAAGCCTATAACCATATTAGACATGTTTTATCTATTCATATATTTGTCTCTTTCAAAATAGAGTGTTTCCTACTTTTTGAAGTGCTTCCCTGATAGTTCAGTTGGTAATGAATCCTCCTGCAAGGCAGGAGACCCCAATTGGATTCCTGGGTTGGGCAGATCTGCTGGAAAAGGGATAGGGTACCCACTCCTGTATTCTTCAGCTTCCCTTGTGGCTCAGCTGGTAAAGAACCATCTGCAATGTCGGAGACCTAGGTTCGATCCCTGGGTTGGAAAGATCCCCTGGAGAAGGGAAAGGCTACCCACTCCAATATTTTGGCCTGGAGAATTCCATGGACTGTATAGTCCATGGGGTCACAAAGAGTTGGAATGACTGAGCAACTTTCACTTTTCTTTTTGAAGACTGAAATAATCTCAGTTTCCCACCAAATTTTCAAGTACAGTACAGCCTTCTGTGTTTTCTTAACAGTTTGAGAATATACTGCCAACATGGTGCCCAGTGGCTCTGAATTCTTCAGTGTGTAACTCCTCAAAACATCATCCAAACCAGGATGTGAACATGGACAAATAAGGACCACCTAATCATTTGATCCTATGCAATTTCATCAAGTGTCCCATAAATCCTTCTTAATGAAAAGGTCTAATTCAGAATCGAGTGTTATAATTTGGCTGTCATGTTTTTCAGTTTCCTTCGATCTAGTTCACTTCACCTTTTCCTTGACTTTTATGACTTCAACCCTTTTGAAGATGAGAGAGTCATTTCCTAGGCAGGTTGATAAGGAGTCTAGGGATCCCCAAGGAGAGAGGGGTCTGGAATTCTCAAGGAGGAAGAAAGGACAAACTTTCTTTCTTTCTCCACATTCTTTAGGATTATATAACAATAATGTATCTTGCCTAAGGACAGTCTCTGGATTAAACCTTCTGTTATCTTAAAATGTAAATTATGGGAGTAGGTCTGGTGAGGTCTTTACAACCTCCAGACATTCTTTGGATTCATTGGAGAGTATATAACTTCATTGTTAACACTAGCAAGCGGGTACTCTTTCTACCCACTTCTGATGCCTATGTCAGAAGCTTTCTCTGTCTCCTTTATACTTTAATAAAACTTTATTACACAAAAGCTCTGAGCGATCAAGCCTCATCTCTGGCCCCAGATTGAATTCTTCTCTTCCGGGGGCCAAGAATCCCGGTGTCTTCGCGTGATTCAACAACAACCTTTCATCTTGGGGGCTTGTCCGGGATCCTTCAGGACAAGGTAAGGAAGCTTGGAGCTTTAGTTCTTTGTTCCCTTAGCGAACACGCTTTCTGCTGTGCTTTACTAACTCTACGGTGTGCTTGTGTGAATGAATGGCATGCCCTGTATGAAGCAAGTAAGGAGCCCTGCTCTGCGGTTCCACGGTGATCTCATACGGCTTATGGCAGAAACCTGTCTGGGCATTATACTGACCTGCCAATGCCAAGAGGCACCCAATGTCTGCTTCAGGAACCGACCAGAAATGGGCAAAGCATGTGGACAGAACTTTCCTTTCTCAGTCAAACTTTCGGTCTCTTTGACCATTTCATAACTCCTTGGGAATTAGAAGTAGTAACCTAATCTATTGGATCATAGACTTTCAAGGGACTTGTGATCTATACTGTTATTGTACTGTGGTTTAGGTCCCAAACTTGGATTGGTATTCAAGAAAGCACCTAGCCTCGTTAGTAATCGAAAGTTAGGTAGTTAGATGAAGTTCTAGCTCCAAGAACATCTCTGAGGTTAAAGGTTACTCAGATTGGGACTGCAATGGGTTTTTTTTTTTTGGTAATGCTGGCTCTTAGTGGATCAGAGGAGGCTGTTATACTGGTGTGGTGATGCTTGGAAAGATCATCTCAGTTTTATGTTCGCGTCGGTCTTATTGTAGTCAGGAAATACTCAGGGTCGTGCACAGGCACTCAGGTGACGAATGTTTCCCCTAGTAGTCTTAGCTTGGGAGGCATTCCAGAAGGTTACTCTGATTCACCCCGGGTGACATCAGAGGCAAGCAAGGTTAAAGGTGAAGAGCTGGATGTTAAGTAGGGATGCTCTCAAGTCTACCCCTGGTACATCCCCACCCCATCTCGGTGGTAGAACCGGGAGGGACGCGGACTGCACCTGCATCAGTAAGGGACAGACTAAGTCCGACCAGGAAGGAAAAGCTTTTGGTGTAATGTCTGTCTACACCCCCATCTAGAGCAGGGAGGGACGCCTCCGGTAGAAAAATGGCCTTGGTCGCTTTTTTCTCTCTTGCAGATGGTAGCTAACAATTCCAGCCTCACTCCTTTGAACTGTATCCTGAAAAACTGGGATAGATTTGATCCCCAGGGCTTAAAGACGACACACCTGGTCTTCCTATGTGATACTGCATGGCCACGGTATCCATTGGAGGATGGAATGGTGGCCAGTTGGAGGGTCTCTTAAGTATAATACTGTTCTATAATTAGACTGGTTTTGTAAGGAACAAGGGAAATGGGTAGAAGTAGCATATGTGTTGCCCTTTTTCTCTCTGTGAAAGATGCCAGACTTATGTCCTAAGGGTATAGATTTGGGCATGAAAACTTCAGCTCCCTCCTGTCCTCTTCCTTTGCCCCCGTACCTGGAAATCCAAACTGAGATTCAAACTGCCCACATGGAGGTCCAAACAACTCCTGTCTCAGTACGACCTCAGACTACTCTGGTTTCAGTAGAAACTCAGACCATCGAAGTAAGAGATGAGATGGAGGACAGGAGACAAAGAGAAGAGGAAAAACAGGTTTCTCCAATCTATCCCTGGGATCATATGCGCAGAGCAGCCAGAGAGACTGAGGAACAGCCACACAAGCTGTTGCCTCTTTATGAAACACCCACCGGGAGAAATAATCAGTCTGTGAGAGTTAATAAGCCTTTTTCTTATCAAGAAATACAAAGAATCAGGGAAAATCTGGGAGACTATTTAGAGGACCCAGAAAAATATATTAGACCTTTTAAAGGTGTTACTCTGTTTTATGACCTCACTTGGAAGGATGTGATGTACATCTTGGGACAACGCGGTGACTCCCGAGTCAAAGACTCGAGTTTTGGGAAAACTGTTGCTTATGGAGATGAATGGCTTGGTAATGAATCAGTAGGGAAGAGGGAGAACGAGATAGCGGCCCTCCCCACTGGGAATTAGACGGTCCCAATTATAGAACCAGACTGGGACTACAACACAGCTAAAGGAAGATTGGATCAGAGTCATTTTGTTAGATGTATTCTTGAAGGACTTAGGCAGGCGCGTTCTAAGCCTTTATACTATAGCAAATTGGCAGACATAGAACAGGAGGAGAAGGAAGCTCCTGGTAAATTCCTAGATAGACTGAGAGAAGGCCTTCGCAGATTCACTGAGATTGATCTGAAAGTGAAGAGGCAAAAGTGAACTTAAAGGATAGATTTCTCACTCAGTCGGCTCCAGATATCTGCCGTAAACTATCAAAACGGGGGTATGGACCAAATTAGCCTTTAGATACTCTGTTACAACTGGCTCAGACAGTCTATTATGGTAGGGAATATGAGGAAAAGAAATAGAGGCCAAAAAAAGACAAAGCGGAAGCCTTCACCATGGCTGTGAAAACGTTCTTAAATAGCCTGAGAAAAATGCCCAGAGGGGCCCAGGTGAAAAGGGATGGGCTTGCTATTACTGTGGAAAGGAGGGGCACCTCAAGCGGGATTGCCCTCAGGCATCTAAGCCGCCCCTGGCTCCATGTCCGGTCTCCAAAGGACCACACTGGAAGAGAGACTGCCCCCAGAGGCGTAGGTCTCCGGGGTCGGACTCTCAAGACAATCAGGACTGAAGGTGCCCGGAGGTTCCCACACAAGCTCCCATCCTAATAACACCTGAGGAACCCCGGGTATTAATAATTGTGGGGGGCCAATTCGTCGCTTTCCTTTGAGATACTGGGGCAAATTATTCTGTGCTTACTGAAGCCCCTGGCCCACTTTCTTCCCGATCCGCTCCCATAATGGGACTGTCTGGACGAGCCAAAAGGTATTATTTCAGTTATTCTTTACCTTGCAACTGGGATTCTGTGCTGTTTTCACACGAGTTTCTGATCGTGCCAGAATCTCCCTCACCCCTTTTGGGAAGGGATATACTGAGCAAGGTCCATGCCTCTGTTTTCATGAATATGGAGCCCTTCCTTTCTCTCCCTTTAGTTGAACAAGATGTAAATCCTGGAGTATGGGCTGATGGAAAATGTGTGGGTCGAGCACAAAATGCTATTCCTGGAGTTGTTAAGCTCAAAGACCCACATGTATTTCCACATAAGAAGCAGTATCCACTGAAACCTGAAGTTAAGGAAGGGTTAAAACCCATCATTGAAAATTTAAAGGAGCAGGGACTATTAATTCCCTGTAACAGTCCTTGCAACACTCCTATTTTGGGTATAAAGAAATTGAATGGTAAATGGAGACTAGTTCAAGATTTATGAATAATAAATGAGGCTGTAGTTCCTTTACACCCTGTGATGCCTAATCCTTATACTCTATTGTCTGAAATTCCTGAACGGGCCAAATATTTCTCAGTAATTGATTTAAAGGATGCCTTCTATTCAGTGCCTTTGGCGGAAGAAAGTCAATTTCAATTTGCCTTTGAAGACCCTAAACATCCAGCTTCTCAGTTAACCTGGACAGTTTTGCCCCAGGGATTTTGTGACAGTCCTCACTTATTTGGACAAAGTTTGTCACGGGATCTACAAAACTTTAATAGCTCTGAAGCGGTGGTGTTACGATATGTAGATGATATTTTGCTCTGTGCTGAGACAGAGGAAGCTTGTTCGCGAGCCTCAGAAGATTTCTTAAACTTTCTGGCAGGCTGTGGTTACAAGGCATCAAGAGAAAAGGCTCAGCTTTGTCAACAATCAGTTAGATATCTGGGCCTAATCATATCAGAAGGGACTAGGGCCATAGGCCCTGAGAGAATTAAACCTATACTAAATCACCCCCTACCTATGACTTTAAGACAATTGAGAGGATTTTTGGGAATCACAGGTTACTGTCGCATTTGGATTCCGGGTTACCGGGAACTTGCCCGGCCTTTATATAAACTTATAGCTGAAACTCAGCAGGCCCAAACCGACAAACTGGTTTGGTCTCCAGAAACTCAAAAGGCTTTTAAGGTTCTTCAGACTGCTTTCCTGCAAGCTCCAGCTCTGAGCTTGCCCACAGGGTCAGAATTTAATTTGTTTGTCACTGAAAGAAAAGGTGTGGCATAGGGATTTTTGACACAACCCTGAGGGCCTCACCCGCAACCTATTGCTTATCTAAGCAGAGAATTAGATGTAGTTTCACGTGGGTGGCCCCACTGCCTAAGAGTAATTGGGGCAGCAGCTTTGTTAGCACCTGAAGCTTTAAAAATAATTAATGGACGAAACCTGACCTTACTGACTTCTCATGATGTGAGTGGAATCTTAAATTCTAAGGTTAATATTTGGACGACAGACAGTAGGCTTCTTAAATATCAGTCATTGTTGTTAGAAGGACCAGTAACTAAGCTTAAAGTTTGTGGAAATTTAAATCCTGCCACTTTCCTTCCTGAGAAGGAAAATGAAACACCTGATCACGATTGTTCTCAATTCCTAACTTTATGCAGCTTGGGAGGATCTAAAAGATACCCCATTAGGCAATCCTGACATGGAAATATTTACAGATGGCAGTTCTTTTGTTAGGGATGGAAAGCATAAAGCAGGTTATTCTGTGGTGACTGCTGAACAGGTTTTGGAAGCAAAATCTCTTCCCCAGGGAACCAGTGCTCAGTTAGCAGAGCTTGTGGCTCTGCCCTGAGCTCTAGAGTTAAGCAAAGGGCAGCGGATGGGCCTGATAATCTATGTGAGTCAACTTCTGCTGACTCCAAAAATCCTGAGTCTGCCGTTTGATCCTCAAGACAATGCCTTCCTGTCCTGGGCTCACCCCTAAGGCTGCATTCCACAATCGGTCTAACTGCTGGGTCTGTGGAGCACTCCCCTCTTCATCAGTGGAAGGCTTCCAGAGGTAGACATCTCCACTTCAAAGAAAAGACTTTCTCCAAGTCTGTGAATACCTTCAACAACAATCACATGCGATGCCTCTTCTTCATCTGATGACATCTACCAACCCTAAAACGGACTGGTGCAACACGTTGCACTTTAACTATGGACATAATGTGACTTTTAATTTCGATTTTAACTTGTTTTAATGACTGTGTTGCCTGCATCTGTAACTGTATAACTGGATTTGTTTCTAGCTGCTTGAAAACTTTTAAGTTACAAATGGTTGCTCAAACTCCTGCTACTGCTGTAACTTCCTCCAGCTACTATTTGGGGCCCCTAGATTAGATATCCTCAATATGAGGATTAGGAGAATATGTTGCCTCACCAATTTAGGGACAATGCCCCTTGCCAGCTTGGAAGCAGTTGTGGAACAAGAACGAGGCCCCTTTTCCCTAGGCAACATAATTCTCCTAAAAGAAAAGGGGGCAATGAGAGAGTCATTTCCTAGGCCGGTTGATAAGGAGTCTAGGGGTCCCCAAGGAGAGAGGGGTCTGGAATTCTCAAGGCAGAAGAAAGGACAAACTTTTTTTCTTTCTCCACATTCCTTAGGATTATATAGCAATAATGTATCTTGCCTAAGGACAGTCTCTGGATTAAACCTTCTGTTATCTTAAAATGTAAATTATGGGAGTAGGTCTGGTGAGGTCTTTACAACCTCCAACATTCTTTGGATTCATTGGAGAGTATATAACTTCATTGTTAACACTAGCAAGCGGGTACTCTTTCTACCCACTTCTGATGCCTATGTCAGAAGCTTTTTCTATCTCCTTTATACTTTAATAAAACTTTATTACACAAAAGCTCTGAGCGATCAAGCCTCGTCTCTGGCCCCGGATTGAATTCTTCTCCTCCGGGGGCCAAGAATCCCGGTGTCTTCGCGTGATTCAACAACAACCTTTCAAAGACCTCAACCAGTCATTGTGTCAAATGGCCTAAGGTTTTTCTGATATTCTCTGGAGTAGGTTAGGTTATGCACCTTTGGCAGGGATACCACAGATGTGATCCTGTGTTCTTCCCGATGCATCCTTTCAACTGACATGCAGTTCTGAAATGTTCTACTACTGATGACGTTCCCATTGGCCATTTGATTAAGGTGATGTCTGCAAATCACCTCCACTGTGAAGTATTTGGGAGAGGGGGAGGTACTTTGAGGAATTTTGTTCCACAACAAAGTTTCAATTTTTATATTCACTTATTATATCAGCATGGGCTTCCCCAGTGACTCAGGGATAAAGAATTTGCCTGCCAATGCAGGGGACGCCAGAGACATGGGTTTGATCCCTGGGTCAGGAAGATCCCTTGGAGAAGGAACTGGCTATACGCTCCAGTTTTCTTGCCTGGATAATTCCAAGGACAGAGGAGCCTGGTGGGCTGCAATCCATGGGGTTGCAAAGAGCAGGTGTACACACGTTATACCAGTATGGACCCCTGGTTTCCTACTTTACTCCAATTACAATGAATCATAATTCATTGCTATCATTTATTTTGATGTTCCTATTGTCCCTGATTTGGCCATGAGAGTCTCTGCCAGCTAACTCTGTCATTTTGACTTGTCCCCATCATTCTCTGGGCACCTGTTTGTTTTCTTTCACAGGATGTTCTAAGAGTCACCTTGTTCTTTCCCTCCTTCAGCCTGGAATCAGGTATTTTGCCAAAAGCCCTTATTCCTCACAGAGGACAATGATATTTAAAAAACTAAGCACTGGGCACTAGAGAATCACTGTTCCCAGGTTCCATCTATGGATAGAGATGGAGAATGTATGTATTTACATAATTTTATCTATTTAAACTGAATTCATATAACACCTCTTATTCCACTCTCACACTACAAGGTTAATTTTAGTTATTAAGTAAATTTCCTTTTCTCTGTTGGTAACTCCATAGGATGACAGTGAGAAACCGAGCTCCCACTGTCTGTAATATCTTTAAAAGTATCTGAGCATATGCAAAGATTTGATCAATTTGCCTATATGTAATCAATCTTTCAACACTGCCATACTGTGAAATAGATGGTTTTCACTCAGTCGTTGATACCCCTCACTGGGGCACCTCTTCTTCCACATCTCTTCACCTTCTCTACTGTGTTACATCTCTAACACATCATGTTTGGCCACTGGCCTTACAGGAAGGTGGGAAGAAACTTTTTACTCCTGTTTACATCCATACTCCAAACACCTATAAGAGTGCCTGTAACATGATACATGACCAACACATGACCAACATGACCAATCAGTTGATTGAATCAATCTCTCCAATTATTTAGCATATTCCCCCAAGCTGGGCATTTTGAGAGCTTTCTTACTTTCTCATCCCACATGATTCCAGTACAGCAGCTTCTGAGGCTCCAGGGATCAGGTCTCAAGTCTATGTGACCAGCCATGGGAGGACAGATTAGTAAAAGCTGGCCCAAGAGGGAAATCAGTGTCTGTTAAAGATTTTGCTTAGCGTTTTTTTTTTTTTTTTTAATTGACTTTTAATTCCTTTACAATGCTGTGTTAATTTTTGCTGTGTAACAAAAGTCCAGGGCCAGATGGCTTCTTGGGCAAGTTCTAACAAATATTCAGAGAAGAATTAACTCTCATCCTTCTCCAACTTTTGCAAAAAATTGCAGAGTAAGTAACACTCCCAAGCTCATTCTATGAGGCCACCATTACTCTGATACCAAAACCAGACAAAGATATCACCAAAATATGAAACACCAAGAAATTTTCATTTAAATCACAATTAAAAGACCAATATCACTGATGAGCATGGACACAAAAATCTTCATCAAAATAACTAGCAAACAGAATCCAACAGCACATTAAAAGAATCATACCAGGATTGTGGGATCCCTGGGATACAAGGACTCTTCACTGTACACAAATCAATCAATGTGACTCACCATACTAACAAATTAAAGAATAAAAACCGTAAGATCATCTCAATAGGTACAGGAAAAGCAGTTGACAAAATTCAACACACGTTTATAATAAAAACTCTCTAGAAAGTAGGCAGAGAGGGAACCTACCTTAACATAATAAAGGACATAAACAACAAACCCACAGCAAACATCATTCTCGATGGTGAAAAACTGAAAGCATAGTTAAGGAAACAATCCCATTTACCATTGCAACAAAAACACACATGAAAAGATGCTCATCACTAATTATTAGGAAAATGCAGATCAAAACTACAATAAGGTATCCCCTCACATGGTCAGAATGGCCAACATCAAAAAAAAAATCTACAAACAATAAATCTGGAGAGGGTGTGGAGAAAAAGGAACCCTTTTGCACTGTTGGTGAGAATGTAGACTGATCAGCCATTATGGAGAGCAATATGGAAGTTCCTTAAAAAACTAAAAATAGAACTACCATATGATCCAGCAATCCACTACTGGGCACATGCCTTGAGAAAACTGTAATTCTAAGAGACACGTGCACCCCAGTGTTCACTGCAGCACTGTCTACAATAGCCAGGGCATGGAAGCAACCTAAGTGTCCACTGACTGGTGAATGGATAAAGAAGATGTGGTACATACATACAATGAAATGTTATTCAGCCATAAAAAGGAACAAAAACAAGTCATTTGTAGATGAGTCAATGGGCCCAACGTGTGACATACAGAGTGAAGTCAGAAAGAGAAAAACAAATATAGATGTATGTGGACTCTAGGAAAGTGGCAGATAAATCTGTTTGCAGGACAGGAATGGAGACAGAGACATAGGGAAAGCACTTATGGACATGGCGGTGGGATGTCAGTGAGATGAACTGGGAGATCAGGATTGGTGTATGTGCACTGCCATGTGTAAACCAGATACCTAGTGGCCACCTATTGTACAATGCAGGGAACTCAGCTTAGTCCTCTGTGGTGAAGTAGATGGATGGGATGGGGTGTGAGGAAGGGCCATGAGGGGATAAATGTATACATAGAGCTAGTTCACTTTAAAGTACAACAGATACTAACACAACATTCTAAAGTACCTTCATTCCAAGAAAAAAATTTTAATTAAAAACAAACAGATTTAAATTTTAAAAAGCCCCTTTTATTATGGAAAATCTATAGCATATACAAAAGTAGAGACATGTCCCCTTGCCTAGCTTCAAAAATTGAACATATGGTCTATCTTGCTTCATCTATGAGCCCTATTCCCTCTGCCATCTCTCATTCCCCAGATCAGTTCAGTTCAGTTCAGTTGCAC
The DNA here is from genome assembly GCF_027580195.1 of Bos mutus. NCBI lineage: Eukaryota > Metazoa > Chordata > Mammalia > Artiodactyla > Bovidae > Bos > Bos mutus. The sequence goes on along the minus strand of NC_091621.1, from coordinate 28,172,355 downwards.
AGTTCTGTCTGACTCTGTGACCCCATGAATCGCAGCACGCCAGGCCTCCCTGTCCATCACCACCTCCCAGAGTTTATTCAAACTCACATCCATCGAGTCAGTGATGCCAACCAGCCATCTCATTCTCTGTTGTCCCCAGTCCTACTGCCCCCAATCCTTCCCAGCATTAGAGTCTTTTCCAATGAGTCAACTCTTCACATGAGGTGGCCAAAGTGCTGGAGTTTCAGCTTTAGCATCATTCCTTCCAAAGAACACCCAGGACTGATCTCCTAGAGAATGGACTGGTTGGATCTCCTTGCAGTCCAAGTGACTCTCAAGAGTCTTCTCCAACACCACAGTTCAAAAGCATCAATTCTTCAGCACTCAGCTTTCTTCACAGTCCAACTCTTACGTCCATACATGACCATACATTTCCATACACTGGAAAAACCATAGCCATGACTAGACGGACCTTTGTTGGCAAAGTAATGTCTCTGCTTTTCAATATGCTATGTAGGTTGGTCATAACTTTCCTTCCAAGGAGTAAGTGTTTTAATTTCATGGCTGCAGTCACCATCTGCAGTGATTTTGGAGCCCCCCAAAATAAAGTCTGACACTGTTTCCACTCTTTCCCTACCTATTTTCCATGAAGTGATGGAACCAGATGATATGATCTTCATTTTCTGAATGTTGAGCTTTAAGCCAACTTTTTACTCTCCTCTTTAACTTTCATCAGGATGGTTTTTAGTTCCTCTTCACATTCTGCCATAAGGATGGTGTCATCTGCATATCTGAGGTTATTGATATTTCTCCCGGCAATCTTGATTCCAGTTTGTGTCTCATCCAGCCTGGCATTTTGCATGATGTATTCTGCACAGAAGTTAAATAAGCAGGCTTACAATATACAGTCTATATGTGACTGTACCAATCAACATTGCACAAAGGCTTCTTTTGTCCACATAGTTGCCCACCTTGTTATTTCCTGTGTTTTTGATAATAGACTTTCTAACCGATATGAAGTGATGTTGCATTGTGTTTTTGATTCACGTTTCCTTGATGATTAGTGATATTGAGCATGTTTGTGTATCTGTTGGCCATCTGCATGTCTTCTTTAGAAAAATATTTATTTAACTCTTCTGCTCAATTTTAATTGAATTTTATGCTTTTTTTTTTTTTTGCCACCGAGTTGCATGCGTTTATGTATTTTTGATAAAAACAAAAATATATTTTCAACTGATTAGATACATAATTTGCAAATATTTCCTCCTATTCAGTAAGCTGCCTTTCCATTTTGTTGATGGTTTCCTTTGCTCTGCAGAGGTTTTTTAGTTATTGGTTAGTGGACTTTTTTAATGATGTGCAGGAGCTGTTTAGGTATCAAAGAAATAAATCATGTGGGGTATGAACACACTTTTTCTTCATGGTATGTCTGTCTATAGACTTTGTTGACAATGCTTTTTTAGTATGTGGAAATTTTTATCTTCCTGTTCCCCCTCAACTCCCCCCGCCCCATATCAATTAAAAACATATGCAGAGTAAAGACACATTGTTAGATGCTGGGTGGGATACGGCAGATACAGCAGAAGTAGCAGACAGATAAGAAGGAAAAATGCATTACAGTGTCATGAGGTAATCAGGGAGCTAAGAGAACAGATAGGATTCATACAAAAGGGCAAATGGTGTGTGTGTACATTAAGGAAGGCTTCTTAACAGTAGTATAATCTGAACTGAGTTTTAAAGAATAAGAAAGAAATTGGATGAAGTGGACATAGCAGGCCTTGGAAATAGTACAGAAAGATTTGGGAAACAATAAGGGCTGCCTGAGTGTAAAAGGTAGTTTTAAATCTAGTCAGGAAGACCTGATTTTAATTCATTTGTCACAGGATTGCAGTCACTACATATATGGATTTTTGTTGTTTGATTTAGTCACTACACTTTATTTTTGACAAATCAGAAGATTCTAAAGGGTCCCATATATTGGAAGAACTGGGTTAAATAGCAATGAGATCCTAGGGGAAAACATTTAAAAACTTCTTTTAGCCTGTATTAGTTTTCTGCTTCTGTAAATTAAATGCTTATACATACATGATATATGTATGTATATATGTCTACTTTTATAAATATATATAAAATGTTTCAAATTTCCAAATGAAGCCAATTTACAGTAAATCAATTCAAAAAAGAATTGTTATTTTTGCAAAGTCAATGTAACTTACAATGTAACTGGACTGTAAGGCTTTTTCAAAAGAGATACAACTCTGTATGTTGGTTAAGAGTCTAGACTCTGTATGGGATTAAATTCTTTCTTTGCTGAGTAACTTGAGGCAAGATACCAAATCTCTCTATGCAAAATGGGGCTAACAGTACCTTCCTCCAAGGGTTGTTAGGATATTCAATAAGTTACGAAATGTAAAAGCACTTATAGTACAGGTAATTGCAGCCCTGAAATTAAAAGACGCTTACTCCTTGGAGGGAAAGTTATGACCAACCTAGATAGCATATTCAAAAGCAGAGATATTACTTTGCCAACAAAAGTCCGTCTAGTCAAGGCTATGGTTTTTCCTTTGGTCATGTATGGATGTGAGAGTTGGACTGTGAAGAAAGCTGAGCGCCGAAGAATTGATGCTTTTGAACTGGGGTGTTGGAGAAGACTCTTGAGAGTCCCTTGGACTGAAAGGAAATCCAACCGGTCCATCCTAAAGGAAATCAGTCCTGAATATTCATTAGAAGGACTGATGCTGAAGCTGAAACTCCAATACTTTGGCCACCTGATTGGAAGAACAGACTCATTTGTGAAGACCGCGATGCTGGGAAAGATTGAAGGCTGGAGGAGAAGGGAAGGACAGAGGATGAGATGGTTGGATGGCATCACTGACTCAATGGACATGAGTTTGAGTAGACTCCTGGAGTTGGTGATGGACAGGGAGGCCTGGCGTGCTGCAGTCCATGCGTTCTCAAAGAGTCAGACATGACTGAACGACTGAACTGAACTGAATCCTTTCCAGGGCTAAGTGAGGCAGGATAGGGAGTCTCTTTGCAGGCTGGCCATTACTCTCAGTGTGGAAGTAATTTTTTTCAAGAGAGAGAACGGTGCACATGGATATATCCCTTCAGTCTATGAAATACTCTGCAAAGCTCCAAGACTTACAGTTAATATTTGAAAAAACATGGAGTGCCTATTAAAGTAGCAGATTCTCAGGGCTTAATATCAACTTTGGTGGGGGGTATTGAAAACTCTTCTTTTTAAAAGTCAGTACCTCCAGTAGTTCTGCAGGTGGTCCATAAAGAGATAGAGTAATTACCTCTGTTTTGTCTTAAAATACGATCTAACAGATGTTGAACACCATCCTTTCCCAACTATGAGCTTCATAACAACTTATCCCCCAAGAACTACAGTGCCTCTGCTTGGCTCTCCTCGCTTGCAAAACAACAGAAATTTGAAAAGCAAGCCAGGGGTGGAGGGTGGCACGAAGGTGACACAGGTGTGACACAAGGGACAGGAACACCATTCCCGGCCTCACCCACACCCTGCACGCTAGCTCCCTGTCTTCCTTGAAGCACTCACCTTTCCCAAACACACAAACACCAGCAGAAAATTTATCTGGAACAAAGGCAATGAGGCTTGGGCTTTTCTGAAGGATGCCAGTCAAGTTCCTGGATTTCTAAGCCTGCCGTGTAAATTCTCAGACAAGCATCTTTCATTGTTGCTGCTGTTATGGTCACTAAGTCATGTCTGCCTCTTTCATGACCCCATGAACTGTAGCCCACCAGGCTCCTCTGTCTGTGGGATTTCCCACTCAAGAACACTGGAGTGGGCTGCCATTTCCTTCTCCAGGCTATCTTCCTGACCCAGGGATCGAACCTGCATCTCCTGCATTGGCAGGCTAATTCTTTACCACTGAGCCAAAAGGGAAGCCTCCATTTTTTATTAAGCTTCCATCATCTAATGACATGCTCTGTTTTACCTATAAGTCATGGACTTGGAACATTTTCCTTGAGAGATCACACATGCAAGAAAAAGATTTGAATTTAAGCTGTTGCCTCTCTGCCCATAATTCAAGGATTCTAACTTGTGGCAAGACACCTCAGGTGCTGCTCCAGAATGACTAGAACTTAAATTTTCTCACTTGAAAATCAGAACGTTCTCTCAAGCAGAACTTGAAAGAAAAGGAACTGCACAGGGTTTAATTAATCTCCTGTGTCCACACAGGGTGGCTAAAGCGAGGGAAGGGTGCACACACCAGGCAACAAGCAGACCTGTGGCTGCCGAAGACAGAGGAGCAGTCACGGTAAGCCTCATTGCTTAGAAAGATCAAAACCAACTCTCCTGGATAAGGAACTCTCTGCCAGACACAAAGCCAAAACCCAACTTCTTATGAAGTTTACAGAATCCTGATGTTTTCTGTGTGCAAACTTTTAAAAATCGAATTCTCACCTTTCTCAGAAAGTCAAAGAGGAGATTTCAGAGTTCAACAGCCACCAAATGAGTAACAAGTAACTTTGGAAACTATCACTAAGATCAGAGGGTCTGTCTTCTGCTTGGTCATTCTTACCTTGTAGAATTAAAGAGAAAGATCTGCCAAAAAACAAAGCAAAATGACACCCAAACCTGAAAAACCCTCCAAAACCCCCAAACCAATAAAAATTAAAAACCAAAAGACTCTGCAGATAGAATTAATACATTTGCCCTAACAGTTATTTATCCTGCCCATCCCTTTCCAGCACCATCTCCACCACCTCCTGTCCCTGTTTCTCCCCCCCATCCTTATACAAAGCTGTTTTCTTAACAAAGCACCTCATTAAGCAAGTAATGATTCACTCCAGATGAGTGTATACTTTCAAGAGTTTGCATACTCAGTTTCCTGCGTTTCTTTGGAGAGGCTCATTCTTGATGAGGAAGTAAAACTCCAGCCTTTGCAAGTATTTGGTGGCTCCTGGGAACTGTGACTTCTCCCTGAAGCTATTTTTCTGGTGGAGCCAGGGAATTACCCTAGTAACTATGAGCACAATGATCACAAGGTTTGATTATCTGCCCTGTCAGCTTCTTGCATGCAAGAGAACCTATAAACGAAAACACAGGTAGGCCTCTCCTTCTATGTACCTTAGTATGACCCTTAAATGGAATGCTAAGTGAACAGCAACAACAAAAGGATGATACAGCATCTGTCATCAAGTCTGTCCTTCCATTTCCCACAGATCCCTGCTCTACTAACTGGTCTGCTTTCAGATCAATTCCTGTTAGAGGCGCTCTGATGGGCCTTTAATAGGTATTTTACTGAAGTGTTGGGTAGAGTTTACAGGAAAAGCACGTGGGCAGGCAGAGGGGCCTTTTACTGGCTCCCAGAGGGGCTGTGGGCAAACTGCTGGACTTCAGTGAATTTCTGTTTCTTCATCGGTAAAATGCCAATGTTGACAATACCTTTTTCAAGGGAAGTTAAGTGAGTTAATACATACTAAGCTTTTTAGAATAATGCCTGGGACATGGCAAGCACTGTCTGAATTTGCTGTTACAGTGCAGAAGGTCCCCACCTTCAGGATGGCTTATGGCTTTTCAACTTTATAACGGTGTGAAAGTGGTATGCATTCAGTAGAAAATATAAAATGTGATCTTTTCCCAGGCTAGTGATATTTTTTGTTTATAAGGGTAAACAACCAATATACTTACAACCATTCTGTACCCAGACAACCATTCTGTCTTTCACTTTCTGAAGTGTATTCAATATATTACATGAGATATTCAACACTTTATTTTAAAATAGGCTTTGTGTCAGATGATTTTGCGTGACTGTAGGCTAATATATCTGTCCCGGAAAAGTTTAAGGTATGCTGGGCAGCACTATGATGTTTGGTAGGTTAGGTGTATAGTATACATTTTTTGACTTACTATAGGTCTAACTTACAATAGGATTATCAGAATGTAACCTCACCATAAATCAAGGAAGACCTGTAAATAGATTCCCCCTTTTTTCAATAACCCAGAACCCCTGATTAAGATCACCTGATAGAGTCCCAGAACACTGAAAATTTTGAGAACTAATTTTGCATCATAAGAATATTCATTTAAACAATTATCAACTGGTAGCAAACTGCTAAGGCAAGAAGCTAACACCTTTTAAGGGATTTAAAATTCCAAAGCATTTCCACTACACCTGAGATGAACTTACAAAAGAATAGTTTTATAAGAGTAGTTATATTCTGTTTGTGTTATCCCTGAATTCAGATGTTGACATCCTAAAGCCCCAAAGATGGTATATTAGGAGGTGGGGCCTTTGAGCGGTTCTCAGGTGATGAGATTATGAATGGGATTAGTGTGCTCATGAGACAGACCCCACAGAGACCCTTCCGCCTTGTGAAGAGCAGCAAGAAAACCCTGGTGATGAACCAGGAAGAGGACTTGCAGAAGAATCCAATGTGCTGGTGCTTTGATCTTGCATTCCCAGCCCCCAGAGCTGTGAGAAATAAACTTCTATGGTTTACAAGGAAGATTTGGGAGAATGGCATTGAAATATGTATAATATCATGTATGGAACGAGTCGCCAGTCCAGGTTCAATGCACGATACTGGATGCTTGGGGCTGGTGCACTGGGACGACCCAGTGGGATGGTATGGGGATGGAGGAGGGTTCAGGATGGGGAACACATGTATACCTGTGGTGGATTCATTTCGATATTTGGCCAAACTAATACAATATTGTAAAGTTTAAAAATAAAATAAAATTAAAAAAAAAACAAAAAAAAAAAAAATAAATAAAAGTAGAAGAGTTATTTCTTATAACTATTATAAAAGAATAGCTGGATCTAAACAGTGTTTCTTGCAAGATGGAACAAGTTAAGTATACCCATTCTTAATATTGGCTGAATACTGGCTGAAGCATTTTACCAATATTTGTGGAAAAAATTTTTACTTGTCTTTAATAGATAATCTTATGGAGGCTGTGGACAAAATCTGAAGAAACAGAGCTTACAGAAATATCAAATAGCAATTTGTTTTTTAAAAAAAATCTGTCTCTCATTTTTTTTTTTTTTTCCCAGTTCCATGTTTGCTTTAGCCAACATTTATCTTTTTGGAGGCTTACATTTCAAAGACATGGTAAGGTCAATATTTCCAAGGGACTAAGAAAGAATTTCGAAAAGGAACTCAGAGGCATGTTTGCCTATTACCAGAAATATAGGATTATTACCATAATGTTTTTCTTTATTTCATGGTTGGATAAGATAGTTCAGTAATTATTTTTTCTGTAGTACCTGCCACAAATACGGGAAGGTCTGGACCTGGTGGGGTCAGCTTACAGAGGAGGGGACAGTCTATCAAGCCTTTCTATGCATTTTCTTGACCTTCGTCAAAACTATTTCCTCACTTTCAATATTTCCATAAGTTTCACACCAACTTGAGTGCCATCTGCAGTTCTTGACATTTGGTTCTCTGATTTTCCCCTCCTAAACATGTTAAGGAAGTGTTTTGTATATATACAGCCAGGGTATTCTGTATATACTTCTTTTGTTTGTTTTCGTCTTCATTTCTCTTTTTTTTCTTTAATCTGATCTTCCTATAGGTACCAAGAGGACATTTGCTTGAGGTTAAGTGAAGTCGCTCAGTCGGGTCCGACTCTTTGCGACCCCATGGACTGTAGCCCGCCAGGTTCCTCCATTCATGGAATTTTCCAGGCAGGAATACTGGAGTCGGTTGCCATTTCCTTCTCCAGGGGATTTTCCAGACCCGGGGATCGAACCTGGGTCTTCCGCAATACAGGCAGACGCTTTATCGTCTGAGCCACCAGGGAATAGAGCTCTCTTAAAAATCCTTTTCTCAGGCTCCCGTAGAGATTCAGTGGTAAAGAATCCACCTTCCAAGGCAGAAGACATGGGTTTGATCCCTGATCCGGGAAGATCCCGTATGCTCCAGAGCAACAAAGCCTGTGCACCACGACGACTGAGCCTATGTTCTGGAGCCTCGGACCTGCGATACTGAGCCCATGAATCCCAACTACTGAAGCCCATGTTGAAGCCCATGTGCCCTAGAGCCTGTGGTCCAAAACAGGAGAAGCCACCACAGTGAGAATGAGAAGCCCACACACTGGAGAGTAGCACTTTCTCTGCACGACTAGAGAAAAGCTCGCGCAGCCATGAAGACCCAGGACAGCCAGAAATAAAATAAATTTAAAAAAAAATCCTTTTAGAGACCCCCTAGTGGTAAAGTAGTTAAGAACCCTGCCAATGCAGGGGACATGGGTTTGATCTCTGATCTGGGAAGATTCCACATGCCGTGGGGCAACTAAGCCCATGCGCCACAACTACTGAGCCCACGCTCTGCAACTATGGAACCCGGGAACCTTGATGGAGCCCATGCGCAGTAACAAGAGAAGCCCCTGCAACGAATTCACCCACTACAATTAGAGATAGCCCCCGCTAGCAGCATCTAGAGAAAGCCTGCGTACAGCAAGGAAGACCCAGAGCAGCCATACATAAATAAGTGAATAAACAAATAAAATGTAAAAAATCTTTTAGGTGTACAAGTCCACATCTTCAATGTATCTATTTCAGTTCTGACTCCAACCAGTGAGTATTTTTACAGCTTAAAACCAATATTAGGGTTTACCCATGGACACCAGTGGTGTTCTCTAAGAAATGTAGCCTTCTCAAGATGCAGAGCCTCTGCAGAGAAAGCCTAAGAAAGCAAAGACCTTCCTCATCTCAGGTGACAAACCTCTATCTCCCACAAAGTGAGATGTCTTAAATCACTGACCTCCTAACCTGGGTTACCAGAAAAGTGATAATGCTGTGTGAATTTTCCCCTCAAAACCAGGCAACGAAGGTAGAGACCAAAAAGGCCCCTTATGAATTTGGACACTTTATTAAGACACACTTCCCTGTGAGCCAGCATGTTTGGACAGAGAATGCTGCCTGTCACTTCATGTCCTAGGCTTCTAGCTGGCTGCAGATGCAAGTGTGACAGAAACTGTACCCCATAAGGGGCAGAAACCGGAGGGCACATTCTCGCTGGTTATAAAGCCAAGCTCTCAATACATAAAACAAAACAAATGGAGAGTCTCATCTTATAGTTTTTCATCCTTATGATAAAGGAAAACATGACTCTATCTGAGAGGCCAAGAATAAGTCACCATAGGTGTTGATTACCAAAATCAAATTCACAAGCTCATGATTCAATATCCATTTTCACAAATGTTTTTCTCCTGCCACTGTGAATTTGGAAAGGGACAAAGAGAAATCTTTATCCTTCTCTCTTGACTATGCTCTATAGACAGAGATTTGCGAGACTGACATGGTAAGACCTCTTACCTTCTGCTGGTCTGTTGTCGGTTATCCCATATCTCAACTGCAGTCTCCAGGGAGAGTGGAGTGTCCCAGCCTTTTGCTGTCCCATCCTCATCACTAGAAACTGTACAGGAGGAAACATGTGTTTCCTTTTACCCTTTTCAGCTTTTCGCTGTGGCTCTGTAACCAAAGACAGATTAACAAGAGAAAAGGAAACAAGTATATTAACATATACATCTCATGTATACTTGTAAGAAATGCAGGGATGACTAACTCAAGGAGGAAGCCAGAATTTGGACTTACAGATTATCTTAACCAAAGAACAATGTATTTTTAAGTGAGCAACAAGACAGAGGAACAGAGTACTAGGCTTGCAAGAGTGGCAAATTGTGGGACAGTAAATACATTAGAGAATACTGGAAGATAATCGCTAGTCAGCAAAGGCTCTTTTGCAGAGTCCTCAGGTGCTGTCTTGGGGCTGATAAGTGTCTAGTGTTTCAAATGATTAATTTCTGCACACATTTATGTTTTACTTTCAGGAAAATAGAGGGAGGAAGAGGACTTTTCTTGAATCTGCTTCTTCTCAACTGCCTTCAGCTCAAAACAATCCTTGTGCCAAAGGGGAAGATTTTGGGGTGGCATAATTCTGCTATTCTTTTGTAGGTTTTACTATACTGTTTTCTTGCTTCACAATGACTCTTTATGTTCTAACATGAGAAAGTGAAGTAAGACATTGTCAGAAAGGACTTAGCAATGTTCACATGAGGCTTACTTATAACAGTAAAATATTGATTTACAAAGTAACTACTGAGAAACAACCAAAAGAGTCAGCATAGGAATCTGTGATCAACGTGGTGCTTCGCTATCCACCTATCAGAACAACAGTGTGTCACATTCTTTGTGGAAAGTGTACATAAAATACTTTTAAGTGAAAAAGATGAAGACAACATAATGAAAGCACATAAAAAAACTTAGTGCAAATGAATATTAATCAAAGATGGGAGCATATTTTCCATTGTGTAATATGTTCATTCAGGGTTTTTTTCTTTCTAGTTGCTCACATTCATAATCAAATAGGAGGAAGTTCCTCTTTGGGCAATAGAGCTAATGCCAGTTCTTTCTGAGCAATGTCTTCAAGCAATATCATTTCACGATTTTCTTGCAATTAACTCTTAGGACATCAAAACTTTTAGCGTAAGTGAAGCAATAAACATTCCCTGCTTTCCACATGTCTCCAAGGGTGGAGCTCCCAAACTGGTCAGAAAAGACAGAAGGGAAAAGATGTTAAATAGCAAGTCCAGCTCACCTGGTCAACTTGGACATTTGGCTTCCGTCAACATGAAGGCTCTCCTTATTCTGGGGCTTCTGCTCCTTTCTGTTGCTGTCCAGGGCAAGACATTTGAGAGGTGTGAGCTTGCCAGAACTCTGAAGAAACTTGGATTGGCTGGCTACAAGGGAGTCAGCCTGGCAAACTGTAAGTTAACTATTCTTCATCCTTCCAAATAGTCAGCCAGCTGTGGAACAGATACTAACTGAGGAAGAAGAATAAGAAAGGGACTTTGAATGAATGGCTTTTTTTTTTTTTCCTTGAAGGGTTTGTACATTTACAATGGCTGAAACACATCAGCTCAGAATCAGATGTACCTAGGGAAGGATGGAGGCATGGGAGGGTCAAATTCTATACCATTCTAAGCATGCCAGGTCTTGCTGTACTCCTCTAGTGCCACTAAACTTGCCAGCTGGCACTTGTAGGGTGACTACAAGATATATTTCAGCCCTCAGCCATTTCCAGCTTGCAATTTGGGTTCTGCAAGCAAGAGTAAGGCAGTATTTTTGTCATTTTTAATCCTCCTACCATGATGCTGGGTTTTTAACAGCCAAGTTTTTAAAAAAGTTACATTGAACTCTTAGAACAGGGACTGTAGGAACCTGTTTCTCCTCAATCAATATCTACATAAGGAACCCTGAAATGTAGCATGAAATAACATTCTATTATTCTGACTCTAGTTCATTAATTATTTGTCATTTTCTTCCACAGAATTCAATATGTGCCCTAAGGAAAAGTTCCTTTGTATTTCAGTCCATACCTGTCCATGTCAACATTGTATTTTTCAGAGTGAATTCAGACATTTCTGCTCCATAACTATTTTTCAGTACATGAGCAAATGGCTAGATGGATGGATGGATGACATAGTCTTTCCTATCCTATGATTCTTATTGTTTGGATTCTAATTTGATATCCAAATTCACCTTTAGGTATCATAAGAAATTTTCTTTCTCCTAGTAAATCCTTATTTTTCCCAGTGCAAATATTTTTACATTAGCATATGCATCTGCTGCTCGTGACCAAACCCATTTAAGCACTCTGTTGATTTTCTATTCTAGGCTCAATCTTACCTGGGGATGGGAGCAATGGAAGACACAGCTATTTCAATATTTTTTACAACGTGTTATCTTGTTTCATTAGTATTAGCAAATGATTTGCTAACAAAAGAATTCTCCTAAGGGCCCCTAACACCAAATGTTAAATTATCTACAAGTAAAATATATGTTTATGCTTCTAAAATAAGTCATTAGTAAAATAGAATTATGTTATGAAATAAAAGTCATATGATATTGCTGTTTATTACTAAAAATACATTTTTTTTTTCAGGGATGTGTTTGGCCAAAGGAGAAAGCAATTATAACACACAAGCTAAAAACTATAATCCTGGAAGCAAAAGCACTGATTATGGGATATTTCAGATCAACAGCAAATGGTGGTGTAATGATGGCAAAACCCCAAAAGCAGTTAACGGCTGTGGTGTATCCTGCAGTGGTAAGACAAGATACTGTTGAGTGATGGCACAGGTCCCATTTGGTGGTACCTATAAGAAGAGAGATTTAATACAAATGAAAAGGTCTTGAAGAGTTCATGAGGGACCAGAAACACTCCATCTTAACTTCTAGAAACTGTTTTTATCACCTACCTCATAATTCCTTAAGTAAGAAATTAAAAAGCTGGTATCATAGAAGGTTGCTGTTTACTAACATACAAGAGTTGGAATGATCTATCACTGTATTGTAACTGGACATGTTGATGCTTTGTAAAGGACAATGCCATTCCTACTAATTTACCTGGTTTGGAGAGGTTTAGGGATAATTTGGCTGTGTGGTCTTTTTAAAAATTTTGTCATATGTACTTTTTTAATGTACATATTATACAGTAGGGGTTTTTGGCTGAATGATTTTAAAGTAAATTAGAAACATTTCACATTTCATTCCTAAATTCTTTAGTTTGCATATCTCAAACATACACTTCCTATTTAATCACTGTCATTCTACCAAGTTAATATATGCATTTATTTTTAATTGGGGTGAAACACCTATTCTATTGAGTTCCTTTTAAAACTGAGATAACATATGCAATATTTAGGGCTTCCCAGGTGGGGCTAGTAGTAAAGGACCCTCCTGACAATCAGGAGATGTGAGATACAGGTTCAATCCCGGGTTGGGAAGATCCTCTGAAGGAGGGTATGGCAACCGACTTCAATATTCTTGCCTAGGAAATCAACATGAACAGAGAAGCCTGGGGGGCTACAGTCCATGGGGTCGCAGAGAGTCACACATGCACATGTGCCACGCAATATTTATTGCATAAAATATTGGAGAAGTATTGCCAAATGATATTGTTTAATTTTTAATATTAAAATTCCTAATAAAGAAGATTCATTTCTGGACATATCTTTTATATACAGTTAGTTTAGTTTAAAAAATTATTTGTATTATACAATAATCTGTGGTCATTGAATAAAAGTTCTACTACCCAGAGACTTATGACCACGGTAACTTGTGGTCTCCACATCTTCTTTCAGAACACACATCACTCACGTACATGAATGTAAAGCTATATAATCCACATTTGTACCCACATACAAACATGTAAGCAATATGCTTCAACAAAAATGAAATTGTACTATATTTACTACTTTACAATTTGCTCGTTATTGCACAATATCATTTTTCTCAACAAATATCAATCTTATTACTTTTTCTGGATGAATAGAATTTCACTAAATATTCTAACATTTATTAATCCAACTCTTGTATTGATATGTACATCTTGGGTACATCACTTATTACTTTTCTTGTTTTGGAATGAATTTTCACTAGTAGAACTGCTGAGCAAAAAACTGCTAGACTGGTTTCTGCTTGTTTGTTTTTGTTTTGTTTTCAAAGTGTTCAGTGAAAAGAGAACCTTCTGTCATATTAGTTAATAGTTTTAGAGCTTCCAAATGACATTGGCAAACGAAAAACAGAATGCTTTATTTCCTGCCAAATGGGATAGAATGGAGAGAGAGGGTTTTCTCCCAATATTCACAGATACAGGGACTCTTAAAAAAGTAATTGTATTTGTTCTTTTCTCAGCCTAAGAGAATAAAGCTGGCTGAACCTAAAATTTACGTGAGTTTCTGTGAACATTGTCCTCATTTCCCACCACCTCTTTTTCAGCTTTGCTGAAAGATGACATCACTCAAGCTGTAGCATGTGCAAAGAAGATTGTCAGTCAGCAAGGCATTACAGCATGGTATGTTATTTTTTTGTTTTTTGCTTTCCATCCAATGTTGGTAAGATATAATTGACCCACAGTACTTCATAAATTTAAGGTGTACAGCATAATGACGTAATACATCATGAAATGATTATCACAGTAAGTTTAGTGAACATGCATGATCTCAATGGATACAACATTAAAGAAACACAATGCAATACTGTTAAGCAATTATCCTTCATTAAAAAATAAGTTAAAAAATTAAAGAAACAGAAGAAAAAAATTTGTGATGAAAAATCTTGTGATTTACTGTCTAATCTATTTTCATATGTGAGCACAGCAGTGTTAATTCTATTCATCATGTTGTACATCACATCTCCAGTGTTTACTTATCTTATAATTGGAGGTTTGTAGTACTTTCCGATGCTTTCATCCAATTCCCCACCCCTCACCCCACCCACTGCTGCTGCTGCTGCTAAGTCGCTTCAGTCGTGTCCGACTCTTCACGACTCCATAGACGGCAACCCACCAGGCTCCCCTGTCCCTGGGATTCTCCAGGCAAGAACACAGGAGTGGGTTGCCATTTCCTTCTCCAATGCATGAAAGTGAAAAGTGAAAGGGAAGTCACTCAGTCGTATCCAACTCTTAGCGACTCCATGGACTACAGCCCACCAGGCTCCTCCATCCATGGGATTTTCCAGGCAAAAGTACTGGAGTGGGGTGCCTGCACCCCACCCACAATACCCACAATTGGTAACCACAAATCTGATTTGTTTTTCTGAGTTTGTTTGTGTTTCAAGTATAATGGACCTTCAACACTATGTAAGTTCCCTTCACAGAGCAAAGTATGGGTTAAGCATTAAAGGAGAGATCTTCCCTAGTGGTTAAGAGTCTATGCTTTCAGTGCAGGAGGGAGTCTGGTACCTGGTTGGGAATCTGAGATACCATAGGCCATGTGGTGTGTGTGGCTAAAAAAAGGTGTGTGTGAGAGGGTAGGGAGTGGTTTCATCTTACTGTTATGAGAAAAGTGTTGGGAAGATTCTCTAAGACCAAGGGAATTGAAAATGGAAAATCTAAATATTAAGATTTATGCTAAACAGTGTATTACATAGAAACAATCTACTTTAACCTCAATTTATTCTAAGGAGTTCTAGAATTTTTAAGTTTTTCCACACTCTACCAATTCCTCATCATATCTTGAAATTATTTTTGAAAGTAAGTAAATATGGAATACGCTTTGCAGTTGTGTTGTGGACTACACAAGACTCAACATTTGTGTTCAGCATTCTGTGCTCTAGTGAAGCCTTGGGGAGATGTGAAGGCCTTGGTATACATGTCTCCAGTTGATAAATAAGCAATACTTGGATCTGTCTGTAGCTTGTATTTCATGGACTGATTAACTATTTTGTTCTCACAAAGGATTTGAAGTATGTATAACAATGAAGATATGTTTTAATCTTATTATCATTTCTTTTACCTTTTTCTACAGGGTGGCATGGACAAACAAGTGTCAAAACCGAGACCTCACGAGTTATGTTAAGGGTTGCAGAGTGTAACTGTGGAGTTTTCGTCTTCAGCTCATTTTGTCTCTTTTTCATATTAAGGAAATAATCGTTGAGTAAAAGGTTATACTCTCACTCTTTCAAACAAATAATGTTTTTATCAAAGCAGGAGCATATGGTCTTTCTTCTAAGAGGCTGACGTTTACCTCACGTGTTTATTGTTTGATATTGGGCCTACAACATTTTTCAGCTTGCTAACAGAACTAATGCTGGTGAATAATTGTCTAAAATCTTCATTATCAAATGTATCTCTGGTACATTTAGTTCCTCAAAGAGATAACCCAGACTTAATCTTGAATGATATAAGTACTCCCCAATATTCAACAAAATAGAAGAAAACAATGCTATGCTAAGTCACTTCAGTCGTGTCCGACTCTGTGCGACCCTAGAGACAGCAGCCCACCAGGGTCCCCGGTCCCTGGGATTCTCCAGGCAAGAACACTGGAGTGGGTTGCAATTTCCTTCTCCAACACATGACAGTGAAAAGGGAAAGTGAAGTCACTCAGTCGTGTCCGACCCTTAGCATGGACCGCAGCCTACCAGGCTCCTCCATCCATCGGATTTTCCAGGCAGGAGTACTGGAGTGGGGTGCCATTGCCTTCTCCAACAAAAGAATATCTCTAAGCAAATTGATCTTAGGCAAAGCCCCACCTGAGTAGGCATGTGAACTTTCATCTGTTCAGTCAAAAAGAGCAGAACGTCAAATGGTAAAAATGGAAACAGCCCCATCAAAAATTTGTTTTCATAAGTATGACCTTTGGTTTAAATGTTTTAGTAGAAATGTTGCATTCACACAGCTTTCAAAATAAACTCACAGTTTATACATCAACCTATTTTAGCCTTTGTAAAGAACTCATTTAGGCATCCTGCTGATCCTGAAGGAATATAAAGAAGAATTAGATGAGCTGTTGATTTTCCTTAGTTTTATTAGCTGAAATTCATGCATTATGACTAAATTCAGAGGTAGATGAGTTTGCAAGCATTGAATTAATTGCTATTCAATAGATGTGAAACTATGCATGTTGTAAAAGAAAAACATTTTCATTAAAAGCTTTGCAATTCATACTTCGTCTTCCTTTGTTTAGAGCCATTTAATGTCTCTGAAGAAATACGTATGTATTGGGAAATAATGATCTGACACTTAGTATTTCCTACATTCTCACCTGCATTGAAACGGGTGGATATTGCTAGAGAAATCCATAAGCCTGCTGATATCTCACTTAATGTTTTAAATGTTTAATCTTTTTCGACTGTGCCATACAGCTTCAGGGACCTTAGTTCCCCAAGAGGGCTTGACTTCTTACTCTAAGAGTGAAAGCACGGAATCCTAACCATAGAACCACCAAGGACTTCCCCTCACTTAAAATTCATCAATACAAATCTCAAATGGGCCCTCAAGTCTACCTGGTCATCATAGTCACTTCTCTGAAATCCTTCTGTGTTGGTGTCCTCACTCTAAAATGACTGTCACTATTTACTTCCCTCTTTTCAAAGTCCCAGCACACACACCAACCCCTGGCCTTCCATACTCTGCTCTGAGCAGATGACCTTACAGTCCGCCTTACAGTCTTAAGTCCTCTGTCAGATGATATTACACTGACAGAACAGAAGCAACCTCATACAAAATCCTCCCTTCCTGGCCAGCATAGCAGAGCTAACATCTTTCCCCGGGCCCGCCCTCCCTTCTTTCCCCGGGCCCGCCCTCCCTTCTTTCCCCTTTATCACTGGGATGAAGGGCTTCTGCTCCTCAAATGGCAGTCTCCAAATGCAGTCTTCATCACAGCCCTCTCACTACTCCAGTTTAGGCTGAGGGTTTCCTGCATCCCGAGTTTCTCCCTCTGCTGGATCATCCCCAGCACTGCACGAGCTGCCCTGGGAACGTTTCATTTTACAAAGAACTCTCCATAGGCTCTACACAACCCTCTAACTGCTGCGGCCAGTGCAGCACATAGGGATCAAAAGTGGTCGACGCACAGTTCGGGAAAAAATAAACCAGAGTCAAAATTAAAGTTTTAAAGATGGGACCAGAGAACTCAAGACCTCTTAGATCAAGAGCCCTGTTCTTCGGAGCCACATCACTTTTATTTAGTGTCTTGGCAACAGAAAGCATCTGTTGCGCAACGATGAAGTCAGCCTCCTGTGTCCCCGGTGATGTCTCACATTTTGTTGATTACTTTAAACTATCTTTGTTATTTTCTTTTACAAAGGGTTTCGTCTAGCTGGAGGGCATAGACCTGCATATGGAAAACATCTTGGGAAAACATCTTGGTGTGTGCACAAGCAGCGATCTGAACCTGCGCTGACCTGGTGTTCCAAGATCCACACTACATTTTTCCTCAGCTTACCAGGGCATGATGACCCCAAGTAACCAACCTGATGTACTTTTGTTTGGGTTATGCTGTATTGCTATATTTTTCCTTTATTCTTTTCCCATGGTGATTTTCTCATGGCTTAGCCAGAGCAACAGGTGGCTGACTATTAACCCCTGCAATCACCTACAACATTTTCGACTCCCTTTTATAACAACACTTCTGGGATGAGATATCTATATTCACTCACTCCACATCCTCACCTCCCTTTCTATTTTCATCTTTTCTTAATTTGTCTGCTGTCCTCACTCAGCTGAAAACGGCTCCAACAGGACTCCTCCCAGGATGCCTTGGGGCCAGTTCTAGTGATCACCTGATTTCTGTTCATGCTATTTGATCTCTCAGCAGCATTTGACAGACTGAACCACTTGCTACTTCTGAAAATTTTTTCTTCCTCAGCTTCTCCTGCTTTATATTCTGCCTCATTGATGGTTTCTTCTCAGCCCTTCTTGGCTGGCTGTTTCTCTGCTGATTGATTTTTAAAAGTTGGAGTGTCCCAGGGCTGAAGCCTATAACCATATGATAGAAATGTTTTATCTATTCATATATTTGTCACTTTCAAAATAGAGCGTTTTCTACTTTTTGAAGTGCTTCCCTGATAGCTCAGTTGGTAAAGAATCCACCTTCAAGGCAGGAGACCCCAGTTGGATTCCTGGGTTGGGAAGATCTGCTGGAGAAGGGATAGGCTACCCACTCCTGTATTCTTAGCCTTCCCTTGTGGCTCAGCTGGTAAAGAATCTGCCTGCAATGTGGGAGACCTAGGTTTGATTCCTGGGTTGGGAAGATAGCCTGGAGAAAGGAAAAGCTATCCATTCCAGTATTTTGGCCTGGAGAAATCCATGAACTGTATAGTCCATGGGGTCACAAAGAGTTGGAAATGACTTAGCAATTGTCACTTTTCTTTTTGAAGACTGAAACAATCTCAGTTTCCCAATAAATTTTCAAGTACAGTACAGCCTTCTATGTTTTCTGAACAGTTTGAGAATATTCTGCCAACATAGTGCCCAGTGGCTCTGAATTCTTCAGTGTGTAACTCCTCAAAACATCATTGAAACCAGGATGTGATTACTGACAAATTAGGACCACCTAATCATTTGATCCTATGCAATTTCATCAGTTAGTTCAGTTCAGTGGCTCAGTCATGTCCGACTCCTTGTGACCCCATGAATCGCAGCACGCCAGGGCTCCCTGTCCATCACCAAATCCTGAAGTTCACTGAAACTCACGTCCATCGAGTCAGTGATGCCATCCAGCCATCTTATCCTCTGTTGTCCCCTTCTCCTCCTGCCCCTAATCCCTCCCAGCATCAGAGTCTTTTCTGATGTGTCAACTCTTTGCATGATGTGGCCAAAGTACTGGAGTTTCAGCTTTAGCATCATTCCTTCCAAAGAAATCCCAGGGCTGATCTCCTTCAGAATGGACTGGTTAGATCTCCTTCCAGTCCAAGGACTCTCAAGAGTCTTCTCCAACACCACAGTTCAAAAGCAGCACTCAGCCTTCTTCATAGTCCAACTCTTACATCCATACATGACCATAGGAAAAACCATAGCCTTGACTAGATGGACCTTGTTGGCAAAGTAATGTCTCTGCTATTTTTTATTAATTTTATTTTAATTTAAACTTTACAATATTGATTGGTTCTGCCATATATAGAAATGAATCCGCCACAGGCATACACGTGTTCCCCATCCTGAACCCTCCTCCCTCCTCCCTCCCCATACCATCCCTCTGGGTCATCCCAGTGCACCAGCCCCAAGCATCCAGTATCAAGCATCGAACCTGGACTGGCGACTTGTTTCATATATGATATTATATATATTTCAATGCCATTCTCCCAAATCATCCACCCTCTCCCTCTCCCACAGAGTCCATAAGACTGTTCTATACATCAGTGTCTCTTTTGCTGTCTCGTACACAGGGTTATTGTTACCATCTTTCTAAATTCCATATATATGCGTTAGTATACTGTATTGGTGTTTTTCCTTCTGGCTTACTTCACTCTGTATAATATGCTCCAGTTTCATCCACCTCATTAGAACTGCTTCAAATGTATTCTTTTTAATGGCTGAGTAATACTTCATTGTGTATATGTACCACAGCTTTCTTATCCATTCATCTGCTGATGGACATCTAGGTTGCTTCCATGTCCTGGCTATTGTAAACAGTGCTGTGATGAACATTGGGGTACACGTGTCTCTTTCCCTTCTGGTTTCCTCAGTGTGTATGCCCAGTAGTGGGATTGCTGGATCATAAGGCAGTTCTATTTCCAGTTTTTTAAGGAATCTCCACACTCTTCTCCATAGTGGCTGTACTAGTTTGCATTCCCACCAACAGTGTAAGAGGGTTCCCTTTTCTCCACATCCTCTCCAGCATTTATTGCTTGTAGACTTTTGGATGGCAGCCATTCTGACTGGCGTGAAATGGTACCTCATAGTGGTTTTGATTTGCATTTCTCTGAAAATGAGTGATGTTGAGCATCTTTTCATGTGTTTGTTAGCCATCTGTATGTCCTCTTTGGAGAAATGTCTATTTAGTTCTTTGGCCCATTTTTTGATTGGGTCATTTATTTTTCTGGAGTTGAGCTGTAGGAGTTGCTTGTATATTTTTGAGATTAGTTGTTTGTCAGTTGCTTCATTTGCTATTATTTTCTCCCATTCTGAAGGCTGTCTTTTCACCTTGCTTATAGTTTCCTTTGTTGTGCAGAAGCTTTTAAGTTTAATTACGTCCCATTTGTTTATTTTTGCATTTATTTCCAATATTCTGGGAGGTGGGTCATAGAGGATCCTGCTGTGATGTATGTCAGAGAGTGTTTTGCCTATGTTCCCCTCTAGGAGTTTTATAGTTTCTGGTCTTACGTTGAGATCTTTAATCCATTTTGAGTTTATTTTTGTGTATGATGTTAGAAAGTGGTCTAGTTTCCTTCTTTTACAATTGGTTGACCAGTTTTCCCAGCACCACTTGTTAAAGAGATTGTCTTTAATCCATTGTATAGTCTTGCCTCCTTTGTCAAAGATAAGGTGTCCATATGTGCGTGGATTTATCTCTGGGCTTTCTATTTTGTTCCATTGATCTATATTTTTGTCTTTGTGCCAGTACCATACTGTCTTGATAACTGTGGCTTTGTAGTAGAGCCTGAAGTCAGGCAGGTTGATTCCTCCAGTTCCATTCTTCTTTCTCAAGATAGCTTTGGCTATTCAAGGTTTTTTGTATTTCCATACAAATTGTGAAATTATTTGTTCTAGCTCTGTGAAGAATACCGTTGGTAGCTTGACAGGGATTGCATTGAATCTATAAATTGCTTTGGGTAGTATACTCATTTTCACTATATTGATTCTTCCGATCCATGAACATGGTATATTTCTCCATCTATTACTGTCCTCTTTGTTTTCTTTCACCAGTGTTTTATAGTTTTCTATATATAGGTCTTTAGTTTCTTTAGGTAGATATATTCCTAAGTATTTTATTCTTTTCGTTGCCATGGTGAATGGAATTGTTTCCTTAATTTCTCTTTCTGTTTTCTCATTATTAGTGTATAGGAATGCAAGGGATTTCTGTGTGTTGATTTTATATCCTGCAACTTTACTATAATTATTGATTAGTTCTAGTAATTTTCTGGTGGAGTCTTTAGGGTTTTCTATGTAGAGGATCATGTCATCTGTAAACAATGAGAGTTTTACTTCTCTTCTAATTTGGATTCCTTTTATTTCTTTTTCTGCTCTGATTGCTGTGGCCAAAACTATGTTGAATAGTAATGGTGAAAGTGGGCATCCTTGTCTTGTTCCTGACTTTAGAGGGAATGCTTTCAATTTTTCACCATTGAGGATAATGTTTGCTGTGGGTTTGTCATATATAGCTTTTATTATGTTGAGGTATATTCCTTCTATTCCTGCTTTCTGGAGAGTTTTTATCATAAATGGGTGTTGAATTTTGTCAAAGGCTTTCTCTGCATCTGTTGAGATAATCATATGATTTTTATTTTTCAAGTTGTTAATGTGGTGTATTACATTGATTGATTTGCAGATATTGAAGAATCCTTGCATTCCTGGGATAAAGCCCACTTGGTCATGGTGTATGATCTTTTTAATGTGTTGTTGGATCCTGATTGCTAGAATTTTGTTAAGGATTTTTGCATCTATGTTCATCAGTGATATTGGCCTGTAGTTTTCTTTTTTTGTGGGATCTTTGTCAGGTTTTGGGATTAGGGTGATGGTGGCCTCATAGAATGAGTTTGGATGTTTACCTTCCTCTGCAATTTTCTGGAAGAGTTTGAGTAGGATAGGTGTTAGCTCTTCTCTAAATTTTTGGTTGAATTCAGCTGTGAAGCCGTCTGGACCTGGGCTTTTGTTTGCTGGAAGATTTTTGATTACAGTTTCAGTTTCCATGCTTGTGATGGGACTGTTAAGATTTTGTATTTCTTCCTGGTCCAGTTTTGGAAAGTTGTACTTTTCTAAGAATTTGTCCATTTCTTCCACGTTGTCCATTTTATCGGCATATAATTGCTGATAGTCTCTTATGATCCTTTGTATTTGTGTGTTGTCTGTTGTGATCTCTCCATTTTCATTTCTAATTTTATTGATTTGATTTTTCTCCCTTTGTTTCTTGATGAGTCTGGCTAATGGTTTGTCAATTTTATTTATCCTTTCAAAGAACCAGCTTTTGGCTTTGTTGATTTTTACTATGGTTTCTTTTGTTTCTTTTGTATTTATTTCTGCCCTAAGTTTTAAGATTTCTTTCCTTCTACTAACCCTAGGGTTCTTCATTTCTTCCTTTTCTAGTTGCTTTAGGTGTAGAGTTAGGTTATTTATTTGACTTTTTTCTTGTTTCTTGAGGTGTGCCCGTATTGCTATGAACTTTCCCCTTAGGACTGCTTTTACCGTGTCCCACAGGTTTTGGGTTGTTGTGTTTTCATTTTCATTCGTTTCTATGCAAATTTTGATTTCTTTTTTGATTTCTTCTGTGACTTGTTGGTTATTCAGCAGCGTGTTGTTCAGCCTCCATATGTTGTAATTTTTAATAGGTTTTCTCCTGTGATTGAGATCTAATCTTACTGCATTGTGGTCAGAAAAGATGCTTGGAATGATTTCTATTTTTTTGAATTTACCAAGGCTAGATTTATGGCCCAGGATGTGATCTATCCTGGAGAAGGTTCCATGTGCACTTGAGAAAGGGTGAAATTCATTGTTTTGGGATGAAATGTCCTATAGATATCAATTAGGTCTAACTGGTCTATTGTATCGTTTAAAGTTTCTGTTTCCTTGTTAATTTTCTGTTTAGTTGATCTATCCATAGGTGTGAATGGGGTATTAAAGTCTCCCACTATTATTGTGTTATTGTTAATTTCCCCTTTCATACTTGTTAGCATTTGCCTTACATATTGTGGTGCTCCCGTGTTGGCTACATATATATTTATAATTGTTATATCTTCTTCTTGTATTGATCCTTTGATCATTATGTAGTGACCATCTTTGTCTCTTTTCACAGCCTTTGTTTTAAAGTCTATTTTGTCTGATATGAGTATTGCTACTCCTGCTTTCTTTTGGTCCCTATTTGCATGGAAAATCTTTTTCCAGCCCTTCACTTTCAGTCTGTATGTGTCCCCTGTTTTGAGGTGGGTCTCTTGTAGACAACATATGTAGGGGTCTTGTTTTTGTATCCATTCAGCCAGTCTTTGTCTTTTGGTTGGGGCATTCAACCCATTTATGTTTAAGGTAATTATTGATAAGTATGATCTCGTTGCCATTTACTTTATTGTTTTGGGTTTGAATTTATACATCATTTTTGTGTTTCCTGTCTAGAGAATATCCATTAGTATTTGTTGTAGAGCTGGTTTGGTGGTGCTGAATTCTCTCAGCTTTTGCTTGTCTGTAAAGCTTTTGATTTCTCCTTCATATTTGGATGAGATCCTTGCTGGGTACAGTAATCTGGGCTGTAGGTTATTTTCTTTCATTGCTTTAAGTATGTCTTGCCATTCCCTCCTGGCTTGGAGAGTTTCTATTGAAAGATCAGCTGTTATCCTTATAGGAATTCCCTTGCGTGTTATTTGTTGGTTTTCCCTTGCTGCTTTTAATATTTGTTCTTTGTGTTTGATCTTTGTTAATTTGATTAATATGTGTCTTGTGGTGTTTCGCCTTGGGTTTATCCTGTTTGGAACTCTCTGGGTTTCTTGGACTTGAGTGATTATTTCCTTCCCCATTTTAGGGAAGTTTTCAACTATTATCTCCTCAAGTATTTTCTCATGGTCTTTCTTTTGTCTTCTTCTTCTGGGACCCTTATGACTTGAATGTTGTAGCGTTTAATATTGTCCTGGAGGTCTCTGAGATTGTCCTCATTTCTTTTAATTCGTTTTTCTTTTTTCCTCTCTGATTCATTTATTTCTACCATTCTATCTTCTAATTCACTAATACTATCTTCTGCCTCTGTTTTTCTACTATTTGTTGCCTCCAGAGTGTTTTTGATTTCATTTATTGCATTATTCATTATATATTGACTCTTTTTTATTTCTTCTAGGTCCTTGTTAAACCTTTCTTGCATCTTCTCAATCCTTGTCTCCAGGCTATTAATCTGTGATTCCATTTTGATTTCAAGATTTTGGATCAATTTCACTATCATTATTTGGAATTCTTTATCAGGTAGATTCCCTATCTCTTCCTCCTTTGTTTGGTTTGGTGGGCATTTATCTTGTTCCTTTATCTGCTGGGTATTCCTCTGTCTCTTCATCTTGTTTAAATTGCTGAGTTTGGGGTGTCCTTTCTGTATGCTGGCAGTTTGTGGAGTTCTCTTTATTGTGGCATTTCCTCAGTGTGTGTGGGTTTGTATAGGTGGCTTGTCAAGGTTTCTAGGTTAGGGAAGCTTGTGTCAGTGTTCTGGTGTGTGGAGCTGTATTTCTTCTCTCTGGAGTGCAATGAAGTGTCCAGTAATGAGTTATGAGATGTCTATGGTTTTGGGGTGACTTTGAGCAGCCTGTATCTTGGAGCTCAGGGCTGTGTTCCTGTGTTGCTGGAGAATTTGCTTGGTATGTCTTGCCCTGGAGCTTGTTGGCCCTTGTGTGGTGCTTGGTTTCAGTGTAGGTATGGAGGCGTTTGATGAGCTTCTGTCATTTAATGTTCCCTGGAGTCAGGAGTTCCCTGGAGTCAGGGTTTGGACTTAAGCCTCCTGCTTCCAGTTATCGGTCTTATTTTTACAGTAGTTTCAAAACTTCTCCTTCTATACAGCACCATTGATAAAACATGTACGTTAAAGATGAAAAGTTTCTCCACCGTGAGGGCCACCCAGAGAGGTTCACAGCGTTACATGGAGAAGAGAAGAGGGAGGAGGGAGTTAGAGCTGACCCGAATGAGATGAGGTGGAATCAATAGAGGAGAAAGTGGGCTAGCCAGTAATCACTTCCTTATGTGCACTCCACAATTGAACCGCTCAAGATGTTCACGGAATTATACAGAGAAGAGAAGAAGGAGGAAGGAGACAGAGGTGGCCAGGAGGATAAAAGGGGGAATGAAAAGGAGGGAGACAGATCCAGCCAATAATCAGTTCCCTAAGTGTTCTCCACCGCCTGGAACACACAGAAACTCACAGAGTTGCATAGAGTAGAGAGGGGTTAGGGAGGAGACACTGGTGACCTTGTGGAGGAAAAGGAGAGTCCAAAGAGGGAGAAAGTAGTCAAGCCAGTAATCTTGCTCCCTAGTGAAAAATGGGTACTGAAGATTGGGTTCTTAAAGGTACAGAATTGGTAACAAATACATCAAAGCAAAAATTAAAAATCTAAAGTAGAGTTTGGAATTTCAAAAAAAAAATGTTAAAGAAAAGAAGAAGGAAAAGAAAGAGAGAAAAAAAAACAAAGTCACAAAAATTATAAAGAAAACATAGGTACACAATTAATAACAAATACCAAAAAGCAAAAGTTAAAAATCTAGAGTAGAGTCTGGAATTTAAAAAATACAATGTGAAAAAAAAGAAAAATGAAAAGAAAGAGAAAAACAAACAAACAAACAAAAACAAATCAAGTTGCAAAAATTATAAAGAAAATATAGGTACAAAATTGATAACAAATAGCAAAAGTTAAAAATCTAGAGTAGAGTCTGGAATTTCAAAGATACAATGTTAAAAAAAAAAAAGAAGAAGAAGAAAAAGAAAGAGAGAAAAAACAAATGAAAACAAACCAAGTTGCAAAAATTATAAAGAAAATATAGGTACAAAATTGATAACAAATACCAAAAAGCATAAATTAAAAATCTAGAGTAGAATTTGGAATTTCAGATATACAATGTTATATAAAAGAAGAAGAGAAAGAAAGAGAGAGGGAAAAAAAGTCACAAAAATTATTTTTAAAAAAAAAATATATATAGGTACAAAATTGATAACAAATACCAAAAAGCTAACATTGAAAATCTAGAGTAGAGTTTGAATTTCAAAAATACAATATTAAAGAAAAGAAGAAAAAAAAAACAAGGTCACAAAAATTATAAAAATATGTATATGAAGTTTGCTTTTAAAAAAAAAATAGGGTCTCTTTTTTTTTTTCAAAGTAATAGTAGGTTATAAAAGTGAAAATTAAAGGAATAATAGAGGACTTAAAATTTTTTTAAAAAAAAAAAAAAAAGAAGAAAGAATGATCATAAAAATAGTAAAAATATATCTAGGACTTCCTCTGGTTTTATTTTGGGTATTGTGGGGTCAGTTAATTTTCGGCTAGTTCCTTGGTCTGACTTATATTTCTCAAGATCTATAGGCCCTTTCCTATATATTCAGTTCTAACCACAGGGTTTTAATCTATTGCCTGTAGCTTCCAAGGCGGTTCCCTTTGTCATAGCTTCTTCTGTTTGCTGGTCTCTTCAGTGTCTGGTTTCCGCCCTGACACAAAGGGGACGGTGGTGGACACTTTTTTCTTTCTTTCTTTTTTTTTTTTAGGCTCACTTGTTCAGTCGCGCTGTGGGGAGGGAGGGACGCTGCAAACAAATAACACTGGCGCGGGCTCGCAGTGCCTCAGCTACACTGGGCCTGCCTCCGCTCACGGCACGTGTAGCCTCCCTGCCCACACTGCTCAGGCTCCAGGTTGCTCCGCCGGGAACCATGCGTTGGCGGCCCTGGGCTGCTTGCACCTCCCAGGTCCAAGCCGCTCAGGTTCAGGCACTCTGGTAGTCCTCAGAGGCGCAGACTCAGTTGGGCCAGCGTTTTGTGCCCTGCCCGGGTCCGAGCAGCGCAGGTGATGAGGTGTTTGGTGAGCGCAATTGCTGTGTCTTATCACCTCTCCGCCGCTCAGTTATCTAGGTGTACAACTGGCGCACCTTCTCAGGTGGATGTTGACTGTCCAGATCCCCAAGAAGTTTTAGTTAGCAAAGAAGCCTGCTTACAGTTTTGTAGATAATGTCTCTCTGGGGCTGCAATTGCCCTCTTCTGGCTCTGGCTGCCTGTCACCAGAGGGGGACGGTCTGCAGCTGGCTATATCTGTACAGTCTTTTATTCCCTGCGCGGGCCTGGCGGTGTCTTAGGTTAGGGCTGGCTTTTCGCGTGGTAGATATCCCACAGTCTGGTTTGCTAGCCCAAATTATTTCGCTCAGAAAGCACTCAGGGTATTCAGGCCAGATCTTTACTCTAAGTGATGCAGCCCGCGCCGCACCTCCCTGCCCAGCCCCCACTTGCTAATGGCGGATGCAGGCGTCTGTGCTGCTTCTCCGCTGGGGGAGTTACCGTAGAGCTTGTAATCTGCGGGTTTTAATTGTTTATTTATTTTTCCTCCCTGTTATGTTGCCCTCTGTGCTTCCAAGGCTCGGCACAGATTCGGCAGTGAGAAGGTTTCCTGGTGTTTGGAAACTTCCCTCTTTTTAAGACTCCCTTCCCAGGATGGAGCTCCGTCCCTCTCTCTTTTGTCTCTTTTTTTGTCTTATATATTTTTTCCTACCTCCTTTTGAAGATGTGGGTTGCTTTTCTGGGTGCCTGATGTCCTCTGCCAGCATTCAGAAGTTGTTTTGTGGAATTTACTCAGTGTTTAAATGTTCTTTTGATGAATTTGTGGGGGAGAAAGTGTTCTCCCCGTCCTACTCCTCTGCCATCTTAGCTCCTCCACCCTGTCTCTGCTTTTGAATATGCTATCTAGGTTGGTCATAACTTTCCTCCCAAAGAGTAAGCATCTTTTAATTTCATAGGTGCAGTCACCATCTGCAGTGATTTTGGAGCCCAGAAAAATAAAGTCTGACACTTTCCACTGTTTCCCCATCTATTGCCCATGAAGTGGTGGGACCAGATGCCATGATCTTCGTTTTCTGAATGTTGAGCTTAAAGCCAACTTTTTCACTCTCCACTTTCATTTTCATCAAGAGGCCTTTTAGTTCCTCTTCACTTTCTGCCATAAGGGTGGTGTCATATGCATATCTGAGGTTATTGATATTTCTCCCAGCAATCTTGATTCCAGCTTGTGCTTCATCCAGCCCAGCGTTTCTCATGATGTACTCTGCATATAAGTTAAATAAGCAGGGTGACAATATACAGCTTTGACGTACTCCTTTTCCTATTTGGAACCAGTCTGTTGTTCCATGTCCAGTTCTAGCTGTTGCTTCCTGATCTGCATATAGGTTTCTCAAGAGGCAGGTCAGGTGGTCTGGTATTCCCATCTCTTTCAGAATTTTCCAGTTTATTGTGATTCACACAGGCAAAGGCTCTGGCATAGTCAATAAAGCAGAAATAGATGTTCCTCTGGAACTCTCTTGCTTTTTCGATGATCCAGTGGATGTTGTCAATTTGATCTCTGGTTCCTCTGCCTTTTCTAAAATCGGCTTGAACATCTGGAAGTTCACAGTTCACGTACTGCTGAAGCCTGGCTTAGAATTTTGAGCATTACTTTACTAGCATGAGAGATAGTGCAATTGTGCACTCACAGTGTGGTCTGACACAATGTGGTCCACTGGAGAAGGGAATGGCAAACCACTTCAGTATTCTTGCCTTGAGAACCCCATGCAATTTCATCAAGTGTCCCATAAATCTTTCTTAATGAAAAGGTCTAATTCAGAATCGAGTGCTATAATTTGGCTGTCATGTTTTTCAGTTTCCTTCCATCTAGTTCACTTCAGCTTTTCCTTGACTTTTATGACTTTAACCCTTTTGAAGACCTCAACCAGTCATTGTGTAAAATGGCCTAAGGTTTTTCTGATATTCTCTGGAGTAGGTTAGGTTATGCACCTTTGGCAGGGATACCACAGATGTGATCCTGTGTTCTCCCGATGCATCCTTTCAACTGACATGCAGTTCTGAAATGTTCTACTACTGATGACGTTCCCATTGACCATTTGATTGAGGTGATGTCTGCAAATCACCTCCACTGTGAAGTATTTTGGAGAGGGGGAGGTACTTTGAGGAATTTTGTTCCACAACAAAGTTTCAATTTTTATATTCACTTATTATATCAGCATGGGCTTCCCCAGTGACTCAGGGATAAAGAATTTGCCTGCCAATTCAGGGGACGCCAGAGACATGGGTTTGATCCCTGGGTCAGGAAGATCCCCTGGAGAAGGAACTGGCTATATGCTCCAGTTTTCTTGCCTGGATAATTCCAAGGACAGAGGAGCGTGGTGGGCTGCAGTCTATGGGGTTGCAAAGAGCAGGCGTACACACATTATATCAGTATGGACCCCTGGTTTCCTACTTTACTCCAATTACAATGAATCATAATTCATTGCTATCATTTATTTTGATGTTCCTATTGTCCCTGATTTGGCCATGAGAGTCTCTGCCAGCTAACTCTGTCATTTTGACTTGTCCCCATCATTCTCTGGGCACCTGTTTGTTTTCTCTCACAGGATGTTCTAAGAGTCACGTTGTACTTTTCCTCCTTCAGCCTGGAATCAGGTATTTGGCCAAAAGCCCTTATTCCTCACAGAGGACAATGATATTTAAAAAACTAAGCACTGGGCACTAGAGTATCACTGTTCCCAGGTTCCATCTATGGATAGAGCTGGAGAATGAATACATTTACATAGTTTTATCCGTTTAAACTGAATTCATATAACACCTCTTATTCCACTCTCACACTACAAGGTTAATTTTAGTTATTAAGTAAATTTCCTTTTCTCTGTTGGTAACTCCATAGGATGACAGTGAGAAACCGAGCTCCCACTGTCTGTAATACCTTTAAAAGTATCTAAGCATCTGCAAAGATTTGATCAATTTGCCTATATGTAATCAATCTTTCAACACTGCCATACTGTGGAATAGATGCTTTTCACTCAGTCGTTGATACCCCTCACTGGGTCATCTCTTCTTCCACATCACTTCACCTTCTCTACTGTGTTACATCTCTAACACATCATGTTTGGCCACTGGCCTTACAGGAAGGTGGGCAGAAATTTTTTACTCCTGCTTACATCCATACTCCAAACACCTATAAGAGTGCCTGTAACATGACACATGACCAATAAATATCAGTTGATTGAATCAGTCTCTCCAATTATTTAGCATATTCCCCCAAGCTGGGCATTTTGAGAGCTTTCTTACTTTCTCATCCCACATGATTCCAGTACAGCAGCTTCTGAGGCTCCAGGGGTCAGGTCTCAAGTCTATGTGACCAGCTATGGGAGGACAGATTAGTAAAAGCTGGCCCAAGAGAGAAAGCAATGTCTGTTAAAGATTTTGCTTAGCGTTTTTTTTTTTTTTAATTGACTTTTAATTCCTTTACAATGCTGTGTTAGTTTTTGCTGTGTAACAGAAGTCCAGGGCCAGATGGCTTCTTGGGCAAGTTCTAACAAGCATTCAGAGAAGAATTAGCACTCATCCTTCTCAAACTTTTGCCAAAAATTGCAGAGTAAGGAACACTCCCAAGCTCATTCTATGAGGCCACCATTACTCTGATACCAAAACCAGACAAAGATATCACCAAAATATGAAACACCAAGAAATTTTAATTTAAATCACAATTAAAAGACCAATATCACTGATGAGCATGGACACAAAAATCTTCAACAAAATAACTAGCAAACAGAATCCAACAACACATTAAAAGAATCATACCAGGATTGTGGAATCTCAGGGATACAAGGACTCTTCAATGTACACAAATCAATCAATGTGACACACCATACTAACAAATTAAAGATTAAAAACCGTAAGATCATCTCAATAGGTACAGGAAAAGCAGTTGACGAAATTCAACACACGTTTATAATAAAAACTCTCTAGAAAGTAGGCAGAGAGGGAACCTACCTTAACATAATAAAGGACATAAACAACAAACCCACAGCAAACATCATTCTCGATGGTGAAAAACTGAAAGCATATCCTCTAAGATGAGGAACAAGACAAGGATGTCTACTCTCGCCATTATTCAACATAGTTTTGGTAGCCCTAGGCACAGCAATCAGAGAAGAAAAAGTAGAAGGAATCCAAATTGGAAAAGAAGTAGTAAAACTGTCACTGTTGGCAGATGACATGATATTATACGAAGAAAATTCTAAAGCTGTCACCAGAAAACTACCATAGCTAATCACTGAATTTGGTAAAGCTGCAGGATATACAGTGAATGCACAGAAATTTCTTGCATTCCTGTACACTAACAATGAAAAAGCAGAAAATCAAGTTAAGGAAACAATCCCACTTACCATTGCAACAAAAACACACATGAAAAGATGCTCATCATTAATTATTAGAAAAATGCAGATCAAAACTACAATAAGATATCACCTCACATGGTCAAAATGGCCAGCATCAAAAAAAATCTACAAACAATAAATCCTGGAGAGGGTGTGGAGAAAAGGGAACCCTTTTGCACTGTTGGTGAGAATGTGGACTGATCAGCCATTATGGAGAGCAATATGGAAGTTCCTTAAAAAACTAAAAATAGAACTACCATATGATCCAGCAATCCACTACTGGGCACATGCCTTGAGAAAACTGTAATTCTAAGAGACACGTGCACCCCAGTGTTCACTGCAGCACTGTCTACAATAGCCAGGATATGGAAGCAACCTAAGTGTCCACTGACTGATGAATGGATAAAGAAGATGTGGTACATACATACAATGAAATGTTACTTAGTCATAAAAGGAACAAAAATAAGTCATTTGTAGATAAGTGGATGGGCCCAGAGTGTGACATACAGAGTAAAGTCAGAAAGAGAAAAACAAATATACGTGTATGTGGACTCTACCTCCAGTAGTTCTGCAGGTGGTCCATGAAGAAATAGAGTAATTACCTCTGTTTTGTCTTAAAATACGATCTAACAGATCTTTAACACCACCCTTTCCCATCTATGAGCTTCATAACAACTTATCCCCCAAGAACTACAGTGCCTCTGCTTGGAAACGCAGAAAATTTATCTGGAACAAAGGCAATGAGGCTTGGCTTTTCTGAAGGATGACAGTCAAGTTCCTGGATTTCTAAGCCTGCCGTGTAAATTCTCAGACAAGCATCTTTCATTGTTGCTGTTATTATAGTCACTAAGTCATGTCTGCCTCTTTCATGACCCCATGAACTGTAGCCCACCAGGCTCCTCTGTCTGTGGGATTTCCCACTCAAGAACACTGGAGTGGGCTGCCATTTCCCTCTCCAGGCAATCTTCCTGACCCAGGGGTCGAACCTGCATCTCCTGCATTGGCAGGCTAATTCTTTACCACTGAGCCAAAAGGGAAGCCTCCATTTTTTATTAAGCTTCCATCATCTAATGACATGCTCTGTTTTACCTATAAGTCATGGACTTGGAACATTTTCCTTGAGAGATCACACATATAAGAAAAAGATTTGAATTTAAGCTATCGCCTCCCTGCCCATAATTCAAGGATTCTAACTTGTGGCAAGACACCTCAGGGTGCTGTTCCAGAATGACTAGCACTTAAACAAATTTTCTCACTTGAAAATCAGAACGTTCTCTCAAGCAGAACTTGAAAGAAAAGGAACTGCACAGGGTTTAATTAATCTCCTATGTCCACACAGGGTGGCTAAGGCGAGGGGAGGGTGCACACAACCAGGCAACATGCAGACCTGTGGCTGCTGAAGACAGAGGAGCAGTCATGGTAAGCCTCGTTGCTTACAAAGATCAAAACCAACTCTCCTGGGTAAAGGGACTCTCTGCCAGACACAAAGCCAAAACCCAACTTCTTATGAAGTTTACAGAATCCTGATGTTTTCTGTGTGCAAACTTTTAAAAATGGAATTCTCACCATTCTCAGAAAGTAAAAGACAAGATTTCAGAGTTCAACAGCCACCAAGCGAGTAACAAGTAACTTTGGAAACTATCACTAAGATCAGAGGGTTTGTCTTCTGCTTGGTCATTCTCACCTTGCAGAATTAAAGAGAAAGATCTGCCAAAAAACAAACCAAAATGACACCAAAACCTGAAAAACCCTCCAAAACCCCAATCCAATAAAAACCAAAAAAAACAAAAAACAAAAAAAAACAAAACCCCTCTTCAGATAGAATTAATACATTTGCCCTAACAGTTATTTATCCTACCCATCCCTTTCCAGCACCATCTCCACCACCTCCTGTCCCTGTTTGTCTCCCCATCCTTATACAAAGCTATTTTCTTAACAAAGCACCTAATTAAGCAAGTAGTGATTCACACCAGGCAAATGTATACTTTCAAGAATTTGCATACTTAGTTTCCTGTGTTTCTTTGGAGAGGCTCATTCTTGATGAGGAAGTAAAACTCCAGCCTTTGCAAGTATTTGGTGGCTCCTGGGAACTGTGACTTCTCCCTGAAGCCATTTTTCTGGTGGAGCCAGGGAATTACCCTAGTATCAATGAGCACAATGAGCACAAGGTTTGATTATCTGCCCTGTCAGCTTCTTGCATGCAAGAGAACGTATAAACGAAAACACAGGTAGGCCTCTCCTTCTATGTACCTTAGTATGACCCCTTAAATGGAATGCTAAGTGAACAGCAACAACAAAAGGATGATACAGCACTCTGTCATCAAGTCTGTCCTTCCATTTCCCACAGATCCCTGCTCTACTAACTGGCCTGCTTTCAGATCAGCTTCCTGATAGAGGCGCTCTGATGGGCCTTTAATAGGTATTTTTCTGAAGTGTTGGGTAGAGCTTACAGGAAAAGCAGGTGGACAGGCAGGGGGCCTTTTTACTCGCTCCCAGAAGGGCTATGGGCAAACTGCTGGACTTCAGTGAATTTCTGTTTCTTCACCGGTAAAATGCCAATGTTGACAATACCTTTTTCAAGGGGAGTTAAGTGAGTTAATACATATTAAGCTTTTTAGAATAATGCCTGGGACATGGCAAGCACTGTCTGAATTTGCTGTTAACAGTACAGAAGGTCCCCACCTTCATGATGGCTTACGGCTTTTCAACTTTATAACGGTGTGAAAGTGGTATACACTCAGTAGAAAATATAAAATGTGATCTTTTCCCAGGCTAGTGATATTTTTTGTTTATAAGGGTAAACAACCAGTATACTTACAACCATTCTGTACCCAGACAACCATTCTGTCTTCCACTTTCAGAAGTGTATTCAATATATTACATGAGATATTCAACACTTTATTTTAAAATAGGCTTTGCGTCAGATGATTTTGCGTGACTGTAGGCTAATATATCTGTCCTGGGACACTTTAAGGTATGCTGGGCAGAACTATGATGTTTGGTAGGTTAGGTGTATAGTATACATTTTTTTACTTGCTATAGGTCTAACGTACGATACGATTATCAGAATGTAACCTCACCATAAATCAAGGAAGACCTGCAAATAGATACCCCCTTTTTTCAATAACCCAGAACCCCTGATTAAGATCACCTGACAGAGTCCCAGAACACTGAAAAATTTGAGAACTAATTTTGCATCATAAGAATATTCATTTAAACAATTATTAACTGGTAGCAAATTGCTAGGGCAGGAAGCTAACACCTTTTAAGGGATTTAAAATTCTAAAACATTCCCGCTACACCTTGAGATGAACTTACAAAAGAATAGTTTTATAAGAGTAGTTATATTCTGTTTGTAGTATCCCTCAATTCAGATGTTGACATCCTAAAGCCCCAAAGATGATATATTAGGAGGTGCGGCCTTTGAGTGGTTCTCAGGTGATGAGGGTGCAGCCTTCATGAATGGGATTAGTGTGCTCATGAGACAGACCCCAGAGAGACCCTCCGCCTTGTGAAGAGCAGCAAGAAAGCCCTGGTGATGAACCAGGTAGGGGACTTCAGAAGAATCCAGTGTGCTGGCTCCTTGATCTTGCACTTCCCAGCCCCCAGAGCTGTGAGAAATAAAGTTCTATGGTTTATAAGTTTAAAATAAAAGTAGAAGAGTTACTTCTGATAACTATTATAAAAGAATAGCTGGATTTAAATGGTGTTTCTTGCAAGATGGAACAAGTTAAGTATACCCATTCAGTTGGCTGAAGCATTTTACCAATATTTGTGGAAAAAATTTTTACTTGTCTTTAATAGATAACCTTATGGAGGCTGTGGACAAAATCTGAAGAAACGGAGCTTACAGAAATATCAAATAGCAATTTGTTTTTTTAAAAAAATCTCTCATTTTTTGTTTTTTTTTTTTTTTTTTTTTTTTTTTTCCAGTTCCATGTTTGCTTTAGCCAACATTTATCTTTTTGGATGCTTAAATTTCGAAGACATGGTAAGGTCAATATTTCCAAGAGACTAAGAAAGAATTTCAAAAAAGGAACTCAGAGGCATATTTGCCTATTACCAGAAATCTAGGATTATTACCATAATATTTTTCTTTTCTTTAATGGTTGGATAAGATAGTTCAGTAATTTTTTTCTGTAGTACCTGCCCCAAATATGGGAAGGTCTGGACCTGGTGGGGTCAGCTTACAGAGGAAGGACAGTCTATCAAGCCTTTCTATGCATTTTCTTGACCTTCGTCAAAATGATTTCCTCACTATCAATATTTCCATAAGTTTCACACCAACGTGCGTGCCATCTGCAGTTCTTGAACATTTGGTTCTCTGATTTTCCCCTCTGAAACATGTTAAGGAAGTGTTTTGTGGATATACAGCCAAGGTATTCTGTATATACTTCTTTCTTTTTTTTTTTTTATTTTATTTTATTTTTAAACTTTACATAATTGTATTAGTTTTGCCAAATATCAAAATGAATCCGCCACAGGTATACATGTGTTCCCCATCCTGAACCCTCCTCCCTCCTCCCTCCCCATACCATGCCTCTGGGTCGTCCCAGTGCACTAGCCCCAAGCATCCAGTATCACGCATCGAACCTGGACTGGCGACTTGTTTCATACATGATATTTTACATGTTTCAATGCCATTCTCCCAAATCTTCCCACCCTCTCCCTCTCCCACAGAGTCCATAAGACTGTTCTATACATCAGTGTCTCTTTTGCTGTCTCGTACACAGGGTTATTGTTACCATCTTTCTAAATTCCATATATATGCGTTAGTATACTGTATTGGTGTTTTTCCTTCTGGCTTACTTCACTCTGTATAATATGCTCCAGTTTCATCCACCTCATTAGAACTGCTTCAAATGTATTCTTTTTAATGGCTGAGTAATACTCCATTGTGTATATGTACCACAGCTTTCTTATCCATTCATCTGCTGATGGACATCTGATCCAGCAATCCCACTGCTGGGCATACACACTGAGGAAACCAGAAGGGAAAGAGACACGTGTACCCCAATGTTCATCGCAGCACTGTTTATAATAGCCAGGACATGGAAGCAACCCAGATGTCTGACTCTTTTATGACCCCATGACCAGGCTCCTCTGTCTGTGGGATTTCCCACTCAAGAACACTGGAGTGGGCTGCCATTTCCTTCTCCAGGCAATCTTCCTGACCCAGGGGTCGAACCTGCATCTCCTGCATTGGCAGGCTAATTCTTTACCACTGAGCCAAAAGAGAAGCCTCCATTTTTTATTAAGCCTCCATCATCTAATGACATGCTCAGTTTTACCTATAAGGCATGGACTTAGAACATTTTCCTTGAGAGATCACACATGCAAGAAAAAGATTTGAATTTAAGGTATCACCTCCCCGCCCATAATTCAAGGATTCTAACTTGTGGCACGGAGAAGGCAATGGCACCCCACTCCAGTACTCTTGCCTGGAAAATCCCATGAATGGAGGAGCCTGGTAGGCTGCAGTCCGTGGGATCGCTAAGAGTCGGACATGAGTGAGCGACTTCACTTTGACTTTTCACTTTCATGCATTGGAGAAGGAAATGGCAACCCACTCCAGTGTTCTTGCCTGGAGAATCCCAGGGACGGGGAAGCCTGTTGGGCTGCGGTCTATGGGCTCGCACAGAGTCGGACACGACTGAAGCGACTTAGCAGCAGTAGCAGCAGCAACTTGTGGCAAGACACCTCAGGGTGCTGCTCCAGAATGACTAGAACTTAAACAAATTTTCTCACTTGAAAATCAGAACATTCTCTCAAGCAGAACTTGAAAGAAAAGGAACTGCACAGGGTTTAATTAATCTCCTGCGTCCACACAGGGTGGCTAAGGCGAGGAGAGGGTGCACACACCAGGCAACAAGCAGACCTGTGGCTGCCGAAGACAGAGGAGCAGTCACGGTAAGCCTTGTTGCTTAGAAAGATCAAAACCAACTCTCCTGGATAAAGGGACTCTCTGCCAGACACAAAGCCAAAACCTAACTTCTTATGAAGTTTACAGAATCCTGATGTTTTCTGTGTGCAAACTTTTAAAAATGGAATTCTCACCTTTCTCAGAAAATAAAAGAGGAGATTTCAGAGTTCAACAACCACCAAGTGAGTAACAAGTAACTTTGGAAACTATCACTAAGATCAGAGGGTCTGTCTTCTGCTTGGTCATTCTCACCTTGTAGAATTAAAGAGAAAGATCTGCCAAAAAACAAACCAAAATGACACCAAAACCTGAAAAACCCTCCAAAACACCCAAACCAATAAAAATTAAAAACCCAAAACTCTGCAGATACAATTAATACATTTGCCCTAACAGTTATTTATCCTGCCCATCCCTTTCCAGCACCATCTCCACCACCTCCTGTCCCTGTTTCTCCCCCCATCCTTATACAAAGCTGTTTTCTTAACAAAGCACCTCATTAAGCAAGTAGTGATTCACACCAGGCAAATGTATACTTTCAAGAATTTGCATACTTAGTTTCCTGTGTTTCTTTGGAGAGGCTCATTCTTGATGAGGAAGTAAAACTCCAGCCTTTGCAAGTATTTGGTGGCTCCTGGGAACTGTGACTTCTCCCTGAAGCTATTTTTCTGGTGGAGCCAGGGAATTACCCTAGTAACAATGAGCACAATGAGCACAAGGTTTGATTATCTGCCCTGTCAGCTTCTTGCATGCAAGAGAACGTATAAACGAAAACACAGGTAGGCCTCTCCTTCTATGTACCTTAGTATGACCCTTAAATGGAATGCTAAGTGAACAGCAACAACAAAAGGATGATACAGCACTCTGACATCAAGCCTGTCCTTCCATTTCCCACAGATCCCAACTCTACTAACTGGCCTGCTTTCAGATCAACTTTCTGTTAGAGGCGCTCTGATGGGCCTTTAATAGGTATTTTACTGAAGTGTTGGGTACAGCTTACAGGAAAAGCAGGTGGGCAGGCAGGGGGGCCTTTTACTGGCTTCCAGAAGGGCTGTGGGCAAACTGCTGCACTTCAGTGAATTTCTGTTTCTTCATTGGTAAAATGCCAGTGTTGACAATACATTTTTCAAGGGGAGTTAAGGGAATTAATACATATTAAGCTTTTTAGAATAATGCCTGGGACATGGTATGCACTGTGTCTGAATTTGCTATTACAGTACAGAAGGTCTGCCCACTTCAACATGGCTTATGGTTTTTCAACTTTACAATGGTGTGGAAGTGGTATGCATTTGTTGCAGGAAGGGGGACCTTCCAGGGCCCGAAACAGGGCTTTTTTCTAACACTCGGAAATGAATTGTCTGAGGAGACACATGTGCTGACAAAGCAAGAGATTTTATTGGGAAAGGGCACCCGGGTGGAGAGCAGTAGGGTAAGCAAACCCAGAAGAACAGCTCTGCCATGTGGCTCGCAGTCTTGGGTTTTATGGTGATGGGATTAGTTTCTGGGTGTTCTTTGGCCAATCATTCTAATTCAGAGTCTTTCCTGGTGGAGCACGCATCGCTCAGCCAAGATGGATGCTAGCGAGAGGGATTCTGGGAAGTGGACGGACACGCGGTGTCTCCTTTCAACCTTTCCCGAACTCTTCTGGTTGGTGGTGGCTTATTAGTTCTGTATTCCTTATCAGGTTCTCCTGTCATAAAACAACTCATGCAGATGGTTACTATGGTGCCTGGCCAGGGAGGGTGGTTTCAATCACTGTGCTTCCCCTAACACATTCAGTAGAAAATATACTTGGAGTTTGAAATGTGATCTTTTCCCAGGCTAGTGTTACCTTTTGTTTACAAGGGTAAATAACCAATATACTTAAAACAATTCTGTACCCAGACAACCATTCTGTCTTCTACTTTCAAGAGCATATTCAATATTGCATGACATATTCAACACTTAATTCTAAAACAGACTTTGTGTCAGATGATTTTGCCTGACTGTAGGCTAATGAATGTGTCCCAGGGATGTTTAAGGTATGCTAGGCAAAACTCTGATGTTTGGTAGGTTAGGGGTATAGAATGCATTTTTGACTTATGTTATTTCTGACTTATGATGGGTTATCAGAATGTAACCCCACAGTAAGTCAAGGAAGACCTGTTAATAGATTCCCCCTTTTTTCAATAACCCAGAACTCCTAATTAAGATCACTTGACAGAGTCCCAGAACACTGAAAATTCTTGAGAACTAATCCTGAAATATAAGAATATTCATTTAAGCAATTATCAACTGGTAGCAAATTTCTAGGGCAGGAAGCTAACTCCCTTTTAGAGATAAAAATTTCAAAACATTACCACTGAATCTTGAGATGAACTTATAAAAGAATATTTATATTGTTTGTATTCCCCCGAATTCAGATGTTGATGGCCTAAAACCCCAAAGATGATATATTAGGAGATGAGACCTTTGAGCAGTTCTCAGGTCATAAAGGTGGAGCCTTCACAAATGGGATTGGTGTTCTCATAAAACAGACCCCACAGAGACCCTTCCACTATGTGAGGAACAGTAAGAAGGCCCTGGCTGCAAACCAGGAAGAGAACCTGTAGAAGAATCCACAGTGCCAGTGCCTTGACCTTGGACCTTCCAGCCTCCAGAACTGTGAGAAATAAACTTCTATGGTTTGTAAATTAAAGCAAAAAGAATAGCTATATTCTTATAATTATTATAAAAGTATAGCTGGATCTAAATTGTGTTTCTGGCAGATGGAACAAGTTTACCCATTCAGATGGCTGAAGCATTTTACCAGTATTTCTGGAAATGTACTTTTAAGATTTTTACTTGTCTTTAATAAATAATCTTATGGAGGCTGTGAACAAAATCTAGGGCCAAGAGAGCTTATGGAAATACCAAATAGCAATTTATTTATTTTTTTATAAAATCTCTCTCTCTCTTTT
Organism: Bos mutus; assembly: GCF_027580195.1. Lineage (NCBI taxonomy): Eukaryota > Metazoa > Chordata > Mammalia > Artiodactyla > Bovidae > Bos > Bos mutus. The sequence continues at coordinate 28,132,212 of NC_091621.1, read as the reverse complement.
TTTTTCCCAGTCCCATGTTTGCTTTAGTCAGCATTTATCTCTTTGGATGCTAAGATATGGTAAGGTCAGTATTTCCAAGGGACTGAGAAAGAATTGTAGGTTTTATCTAAGAAGGAACTCAGGGGCATATTTGCCTATTAACAGAAATCTAGGATAAGTACTATAATGTTTTTCTTTTCTTTGGTGGTAGGATAATATAGCTTGATAATTTTTATTTGGTAGTGCCAGCCCCAAATATGGGGGGGTCTGGACCTGATGGGGTCTGCTTACAGAGTAAGGGAAAATCTATCAAGCCTTTCTGTATATTCTCTAGACCTTTGTCAAAGCTATTTCCTGGCTATCAATATTTACATAAGTTTTACACCTACTTGAGTACCATTTGCAATTCTTGAAGTTTTTCTCTGATATTCCCCTCCTAATCTTGTTAAGGAAGTGTTTTAGTTTTTCTCACACTAGCCAAGGTATTCTATATATACTTCTCTCTTTTCTTTCTTTCTCTCTCCTCTCTTTCTTCAATCTGATCTTCCTATAGGTATCAAGAGGATATTTGTTTAAGATTGTTGTTGCTGCTCACTCAGTTGTGTCCAGCTCTTTGTGACCCCATTGCTGGAGCACAGCAGGCTTCCCTGTCCTTCACCATCTCCCAGAGCTTGCTCAAACTCATGTCCATTGAGTCAATGATGCCATCCCACCCTCTCAATCTCTGTCACCCTCTTCTCCTCCTGCCCTCAATCTTTCCCAGCATCAGGGTTTTTTCCAGTGAGCCCACACTTTGCATCAGGTGGCCAAATTATTGAAACTTCAGCTTCAGCATCAGTCCTTCCAGTGAATATTCAGGATTGATTTCCTTTAGGATCAACTGGTTTGATCTCCTTACAGTCCAAGGGACTCTCAAGAATCTTCTCTAGCACAACAGTTTGAAAGCATCAATTCTTTGGTGCTCAGCCTTCAGACGGATGGTCCAACTCTCACATCCATACATGACCACTGGAAAAACCATAGCTCTCACTGGATGGACCTTTGGTGGCAAAGTAATGTCTCTGCTTTTGAACTTGCTGTCTAGGTTTATCATAGCTTTTTTTCCCAAGGAACAAGCGTCTTTTAATTTCATGACTGCACTCACTGTCCACAGTAATTTTGGAGCTCAAGAAAATAAAGTCTGTCACTGTTTCCATTTTTTTCCACATCCACTTGCCAGGAAGTGATGGGACCAGATGCCATGATCTTAGTTTTTAAAATTTTGAGTTTTAAGTCAGCTTTTCACTCTCCTCTTTCACCTTCATCAAGAGGCTCTTTAGTTACTCTTTGCTTTCCGCCATTAGGGTGGTGTCATCTGCGTATCTGAGGTTATTGATATTTCTCCCAGCAATCTGGATTCCATCTTGTGTTTCATCCAGTCCAGAATTTCACATGATGTGTTCTGCATATAGGGCTTCCCAGGTGGCGCTAGTGGTAAAGAACCCGCCTGCCAATGCAGAAAACATAGAGAAGCAGGTTTGATCCCTGGGTTGGGAAGATTCCCTAGATGAGGGCATAGCAACCCACTCCAGAATTTTTGCCTGGAGAATCCCCATAGATAGGGGAGTCTGGTGGGCTACAGTCCACAGGGTTGCAAAGAGCTGGACACTAGTGAAGTGACTTATCATGCAGGCACACATGCACTCTGTGTAGAAATGAAGTAAGCAGTGTGACAATATACAACCTTGATGAACTCCTTTCCCAATGTTGAACCTGTCCAGATTAGAGCTCTTTGAAAAATCCTTTTATCAGTCTTCGCTGGTAGCTCAGTGGTAAAGAATCCACCTGCCAATGCAGTATACACGGGTTCAATCCCTGATATAGGATGATCCCACATGCCCCAGAGCAAACAAGCCTGTGCACCACAATGCCTGAGCCTGTTCTCTCGAGGCTGGGACCTGCATTACTGAGCCCATGAATCCCAACTACTGAAGCCCATGTGCCCTAGAGCCTGTGGTCCAAAACAAGAGAAGCCACCACAATGAGAACGAGAAGCCCACACACTAAAGAGTAGCACCCTCTCTGCACAACTAGAGAAAAGCTCGCACAGCAATGAAGACCCAGGACAGCCAAAAATAAAATAACTTAGTTGTAAAAAGTCCTTTTAGGTACTTCCCTGGTGGTCCAGTAGTTAGGAATCCTCCTGCCAATGCAAGGGACATGGGTTTGATCCCTGATTGGGAAAATTCCACATGCTGAGGGGCAACTAAGCCTTTGCATCACAACTATTGAGGGTACACTTTGCAACAACTGAACCCAGGGGTCTGGAGCCCATGCTTGGTAACAAGAGAAGCCACTACAATGAGATGCTCACTCCCTACATCTAGAGAGCAGCCCCTGCTTGCAGCAACCAGAGAAAGCCTGCATGCAGCAACGAAGACCCAGTTCAGCCATAAATAGAGAAAAATTTAAAAATCCTTTTAGGTATAAAACTACAAATCTTCAGTATACGTATTTCAGTTCTGACTTCAAACCAGTGAGTCTTTTTATGACTTAAAATCAATATTAGTGGGAATGCAAACTAGTACAGCCACTATGGAGAATAGTGTGGAGATTCCTTAAAAAACTGGAAATAGAACTGTCATATGACCCAGCAATCCCACTGCTGGGCATACAAACCAAGGAAACCAGAACTGAAAGAGACATATGTACCCCAGTGTTCATCGCAGCACTGTTTACAATAGCCAGGACATGGAAGCAACCTAGATGCCCATCGGCAGGTGAATGGATAAGAAAGCTGTGGTACATATATACAGTGGAATATTATTCAGTCAATAAAAAGAATGCATTTGGATCAGTTCTAATGAGGTGGTGGATGAAACCGGAGCCTATTATACAGAGTAAAGTAAGCCAGAAAGAAAAATACTAATATTAACACATATATATGGAATTTAGAAAGATGGTAATGATGACCCTATATGTGAGACAGCAAAAGAGACACAGATGTAAAGAACAGTCTTTTGGACTCTGTGGGAGAAGGTGAGGGTGGGATGATTTTAGAGGGTAGCGTTGAAATGTGTATATTATCATATGTGAAGCGGATCGCCAGTCCAGGTTCGATGCATGAGACAGGGTGCTCAGGGCTGGTGCACTGTGATGACCCTGGGGGATGGGATGGGGAGGGAGGTGGGAGAGGGGGGCTGGATGGGGAACACACGTGCGCCCGTGGCTGATTCATGTTGATGTTAACCACTACAATATTGTAAAGTAATTAGCCTCCAATTAAAATAAATAAATTAAAAAAAAAAAACAATATTAGGGCTTACCCATGGACATGAGAGGTGTCCCTAAGAAATGTAGCCCTCTCAAGATGCAGAGCCTCTCCAGAGAAAGCCTAAGAAAACAAAGACCTTCCATGTCACAGGTAGCAAAGAAACCTCTATCTCCCACCAAGTGACACCTTAAATCACTGGCCTCCTAACCTGTGTTACCAGAAGATGATACTACTAAGAGAGTTTTCCCCTCAAAACCAGGCAACAAAGGTAGAGGCCATTATGGCCTCTTATGGACTTGGATACTTTATTCAAACTCCCCTAAAGGCTGGCATGGTTGGACAAAGAGAGTGTTGCCTGTCACTTCATGTCTCAGGCTCCCAGCTGGCTGGCTAGCTGCTGATGCAAGCCTGACAGACAACCTGCACCCCCCAGTGGCAGGACCCAGAGGGAGTATTCTCACTGGTGACAAAGCCAAGTTCTCAATACATAAAACAAATGGAGATTCTCATCTCATGGCTTTTCATTCTTCTGACAAATGACAGCAACAAAGGAAAGCATGACTCCTTCAGGAAGGCTAAGAATCAATAACCATAGGTGTTGATTACCAAAACCAAATTCACAAGAGTCCCAATTCAAGATCAATTTTCACAAATGTTTTTCTTCTGCCAGTGTGAATTCACAAAGGGACAAGGAAAAACTGTTATCTTCCTCTTTTGACTGTGCACTACAGACAGAGAGCTGGGAGACTGACGGTAAAAATTCTCAGGCCTGTTGTCAGTTATCCCATATCTCAACTGCAGTCTCCAGGGAGAGTGGAGTGTTCCAACCTTTCACTGTCTCATTCTCATCACTAGAAACTGTAGAGGAGGAAACTCTTGTTTCATTTTACCTTATTAAGTTTTTGGCTGGGGTTCTGTGCAAAAGATTAACAAGAGAAAAGTAAACAAGTATATTAACATGTAGATCTCATATATACTTATGAGAAATGTTAGCGGGAGTAACTTAAAAACATGGTTAGAACTTGGACTTACAGATTATCTTGACCAAAGAACAATATACTTTTAAAGTAGCAACAAGACAGAGGAAACCGGTGCTAGGCTTCAAGGTTGGCAAATTGTGGAACAATAAATACATTAGAAACTGATGGAAGATACTAGCTACTCAGTAAAGGTTATTTTGTTGAATCCTCTGTTGCTGTCTTGGGGCTGATAAGTGTCAATAATCACCAAGGTTGTTGGTGATTAATATCTGCACAAATTTATGCTTTGCTTTCAGGAAAACAGGAGGAGGGCAGAGAATTTTTCTTGGATCTGTTTCTTCTCAGTTGTCTTCAGCTCAAAATAATCCTTGTGCTAAAGGGGAAGATTTTTAGGTGGCATATTCTGTTATCTTTCTGTAGACTTTACTGTTAAGTTCTTTTGCATTATATGTTCTAACATGGAAATGTGAAATAAGACATTGTCAGAAAGGAGTTAGGAATATTGTTCACATGAGCTTACTTATTATAGTAAAACACTGATTCATAAAGTAAGAATTTGTAATAGACACCAAAAAAGTTGGCAGAGGAATCTGGTTGAGCAACATGGTGTGGTGCTACATACTTCTCAGAACACCAGGAGCATGTCATGTTGTTTTGTGTATATAATACATAAATGTATATAATAAATACATACATATATAAAAATGTATATAATACAATTTTAAGGAAAAAGATGAAGACAATATAATGAAAGCATATAAAACAACACCATGCAAGTGAATGTTAATCAAGATGGGAACTCATTTTCAGTTGTGTAAAATGTTCATTCAGGGTTTTTTTTTTCCTTTATAGTTGCTCAAATTCAATAGTGCTAATCCCAGTTCTTCCTGATCAGTATATTTCATTATTTTCTTGCAATTAACTCTTAGGACATCAGAATATCCCTCTGCAAACATACAGAACAAAACTTTTAGTGTCAGTGAAGTAATAAAACGTCCCTGCTTTCCACATGTCTCCAAGGGTGGAGCCCCCAAACTGATCAGAGAAGAGGGAACTGAAAAGATGTTAAATACCAAGTCCAGCTCACCCTGGTCAGCCTGGAGGTCTGGCTTCTCAGTCAACATGAAGGCTGTCCTTATTCTGGGGCTTCTCCTCCTTTCTGTCACTGTCCAGGGCAAGAAATTTGAGAGGTGTGAGCTTGCCAGAACTCTGAGAAGATATGGACTGGATGGCTATAAGGGAGTCAGCCTGGCAAATTGTAAGTTAACTCTTCTTCATCCTTTCAAACAGTTAGCCGGGTGTGGAACAGACACTAACAGAGGAAGAAGAAAGAGACTTTGAGTGAATGGGCCTTTTTATTTCTTGGCAGGTTTGCACATTTACAATGGTTAAAAACATCAAAGTTTCCTTTAGAATCAGATGTACCAGGTGAAGGAATGAGTCATGGGAGGGTCAAATTCTATACCATTCTAAGCATGCCAGATTCCCATATACTCCTCTAGTGCCACTAAATTTGCCAGCTGGTACATGAAGGCTGACTCTAAGATATATTTCAGAACCTGGGATAGGTCTGTCAAGCCCTTGGTGTTTGACTCTACTCATTTCCAGTTTGGAACTCGTGTTCTGCAAGCCTGAGTAGGCAGTGTTGTTTGTTTGTTTTCATTTTTAATCCCCTTACCATGATGTTGAGCTTTTAAACAAAGTTTTTTAAAACTTACATTGAACTCTTAAAACAGGGACAGTAGGAACCTAATTCCCTCAGTCAATATCTACATAAGGATCCCTGAAATGCAGCATGAAAATATATCTTATTGTTTTAACTCTCCATTAATTAATTTTCATTTTCTTCCACAGAATTAAAGATGTACCTTAAGGAAAAGTGGCTGTGTACTTTAGTCCATATTTGTCAACGTCCTCACTGTATTTTTCAGATTGAATTCATATATTTCCCCTCCTTAAGTTATTTTTGAACGAATGAGCAACTGGCTGGCTGGCTGGATGACATAGTCTTTCCTATTCTATGATTCTTGTTGTCTGGATTCTATTTTGATACCCAAATTCACCTTTAGGTATCATAAGAAATTTTCTTTCTCCTAGAAAATCCTTACTTTTTCTAATAAAGGTATTTTCCCATTAGCATATACATCTGCTGCTAATGACTCACCAACTCTGTTGCTTTTTCCACTCTAGGCTCAATCTTACCTAGGGATGGGAGCACGGGAAGGGTAATAGTAATAGAAGACACAGCTATTTTAATATTTTTGCAATATGTTATCTTATTTCATTAGTATTTTCAAATGATTGGCTAACAAAAGAATTCTCTTAAGGGCCCTCAACACCAAGTGTTAAAATATTTACAAGTAAAATATATCTTTATGCTTCTAAAACAAATCATTAGTAAAATAGAATTGTGCTATGAAATATAAGGCATATGATGTTGCTGTTCATTACTAAAAATACATTTTTTTTCAGGGATGTGTTTGACCTATGGAGAAAGCCGTTATAACACACGAGTTACAAACTACAATCCTGGAAGCAAAAGCACTGATTATGGGATATTTCAGATCAACAGCAAATGGTGGTGTAATGATGGCAAAACCCCAAAAGCAGTTAACGGCTGTGGTGTATCCTGCAGTGGTAAGACAAGATAATGTTAAGTGATGGCACAGGTCCCATTTGGTGGTACCTATAAGAAGAGAGATTTAATACAAATGAAAAGGTCTTGGAGAGTTCATGAGGGACCTACAAAAACTCCATCTTAACTTCTAGAAATGCTTTATTATCTACCTAAGTCCTTAAGTAAGAAATTAAACAGCTGGTATCATAAAAGGTTGCTGTTTGTTAACATACAAAAATTTTTGGAATGATCTATCACTTTATTATAACTGGACTTGTTGATGCTTTGTAAAGAACAATGCTATTCCTCCTACTTACCTTGTTTGGGAAAGGTTTAGGGATAATCAGGATGTGTGCGTGTGTGTTTTAAATATACACTCCTTTGTTGGAAAATGAAAGAATTTGTAGTTAACCAAAGAGGAGGAATATGTGTGGTCTTTTAAAAAAACTTTTACTTTTGATTATGAAATATTTAAATATGTGAACAATTTGAAACATTAGTATATCAACATAAATGTGTACTTTAACAGTATAATATGTGCTTTAGCAGTTGTTAACATTTTGTCATGTTTACTGCTTTTATGTATATATTATCCAGTTGGTGGTTTTTTGCTGAGTGATTTTCAAGTGAATTAGAAACATTATTACTTTCCATTTCTAAATTCTTTACTGTGCATCTCTAAAAACTACACTTCATATTTAATCACTATCATTCTAACAATTTAATATATGGATTTGTTTAATCAGAATGAAACAAATATTCTATTGAGTTCCTTTTCAAATTGAGATAACATATGCAATATTTAGGGCTTGCCAGGTGAGGCTAGTAGTAAAGAACCTGCCTGCCAGCGCAGGAGACGTAAGAGACACGGGATTGATCCCTGGGTTGGAAAGATCCTCTGGAGGAGGCCATGGCAGCCCACTCCAGTATTCTTGCCTGAGAGAACCCCAACGGACAGAGGAGCCTGAGGGGCTACAGTCCATGGGGTCTCACAGAGTCGGACACGACTGAAGCTACTTAGCAAATATGTATTTGCTACATATTTATTTACATACAATATTTATTGCATAAAATATTGAGAAGTATTGCATACAATATTTATTGCATACAATATTATTGCATAAAATATTGAGAAGTATTGCAAATTTGATATTGTTTAATTTTTAATATTAAAATTCCTAATAAAGAAGATTAGTTTCTGGATATTCTTTTGTATTCAGTTAATTGTTAGGGTTTAAAAATTATTTTTTATTATCTAATAATCTGTGGTCATTGAATAAAAATTCTTACTACCCAGAGATTTATGACCACTGGTAACTTTTGGTATCCACATCTTCTTTCAGAATATATATCACTCATGTACATGAATATAAAGCTGTATTATGCACATTTGTACCCACAAACATGTAAGCAATGTGCTTCAACAAAAATGAAACTGAACTATATTTACCAGCTTACAATTTGCTCTTTACTGTAAAAAATAATTTTTTAACAAATATTAATCTTTATTATTTTTTCTGGATGAATAGAATTCTACTATATAAATATTCTAAAATTTATCAATCCAGCTCTTGTATTAACATATATATCTTGGGTACATATCTTATTATTTTTTTGGAGTAAATTTCCACTAGTAGAATTGCTGAGCAAAAAACTGCTAGACCAGGTTCTTCTTGTTTGTTTTTGTTTGGTTTTCACAGTGTCCAGTGAGAAGAGAACCTTCTATCATATTTGTTAATAGTTCCAGAGCTTCCAAAGACTTTGGCAAATGAGAAACAAAATGCTTTATTTCATGCCAAGTGAGATGGAATGGAGAGAGTTTCTCCCAATATTCACAGATAAAGGGACTCTTAAAAAAATAATTTTAGTTGTTCTTTCCTCAGCCTAAGAGAATAAAGCTGGCTGAACCTAAAATTTACATGAAATTCCTGTGAACACTGTCCTCATTTCTCACCACTTCTTTTTCAGCTATGCTGAAAGATGACATCACTCAAGCTGTAGCATGTGCAAAGAAGATTGTCAGTCGGCAAGGCATTACAGCATGGTATGTTATTTTTTTGTTTTCCGTCCAGTGTTGTTGAGATATAATTGACACACAGCACTTCGTAAGTTTAAGGTGTACAGTATAAATGATTTACGTACACCCCAAAATGATTGTCACAGTAAGTTTAGTGAACACCCGTGATCTCAATGGATAAAAAGTTAAAGAAACAGAAGAAAAAGTTTTGTGTGTGTGATGAAAAGCTTAGGATTTACACTCTGATCTATTCATTATATTATCATGTCGTACATTACATCCCTAGTGTTTGTTTATCTTATACCTGGAAGTCTGTAGTACTTTCCACTGCTTTCATCCAATTCCCCACCCCTCACGCCACCCACAATAGCCACCTCTGATAACCATAAATCTCACCTCTTTTTCTATGAGCTGGTTTGTTTGTGTTTGAAGTATAAACTTCAAACTGCAACACTATGTAAGTTCCTTTTACAGAGCAAGGCATGCATTAGGCTTTAAAAGGGAGACCTGCAGTCTTCCCTAGTAGTTTAGATTCTGTGCTTTCAGTTCAGGAGGTGGGGGTCTGGTACCTGGTTGGGGAACCTAAGATACCAGAGGCCATGTGGTGCGGTTTAAAAAAAAAGGGTCGGGGGGAGTTTTACCCTACTGTTTTACAGTAGTTTTACCCTACTGTTATGAGACAAGTGAGGGAGTATTCTCAAAGACCAAGGTATGCTACTGAGAACTGAAAATCTAAAAAATTAGATTTATGCTCAACAGTGTATTACATAGAAATAATCTACTTTAACCGATTCAGAATCTAATTCTTTTATTCCTCAATTTATTTTAAGGGCTTCTAGAGTTTTTAAGTTTCTACATACTCTACCAATTCTTGTCATATCTTGAAATTAATTTCGAAAGTAAGTAAATTTGGAACACGCTTTGCAGTTGTGTTGTGGACTACACAAGACTCAATATTTGTGTTCAGCATTCTGTGCTCTAGTGAAGGCTTGGGAGAGATGTGAACTCCTTGGTATACACGTCTCCAGTTAATAAATAGCAATACTTGGATCGATCTGTAGCCTGTATTTCATATATTGATAAACAGTTTTGTTCTCCCAAAGGATCTGAAATATGTATAACACGATGAAGATATGTTTTAACCTTATTACCATGTATTTCATCTTTCTCTACAGGGTGGCGTGGAAAAACAAGTGTCGAAACCGAGATGTCAGCAGTTATATTCAGGGTTGCAAACTGTAACTCTGTTGTTTTCTTTCTTCTGCTCATTTGTCTCTTTTTCATATTAAGAAGTAATAGTTGAGTAAAATGTTATACTACCACTCTTTCAAACAAATAATGCTTTTACAGAAGCAGGAGCATGTGGTCTTTCTTCTAAGAGGCTTGATGTTTACCTCATATGCTAATTGTTTGATATTACTACAACATTTTTCAGGTTCTTAACAGAACTAATGCTGGTGAATATTTGTCTAAAACCTTAGTTAGCAAATGTATCTCTAGTACATTAAGTTCTTAATCAAAGAAATAACCCAGACTTAATTTTGAATGATACAAGTATTCCCCAATATTTAACACAAATATTACAAAAGAATATCTTTAAGTGAATTGATCTTGGGCAAAGTCCCACTGTGTAGGCATGTGAATTTTCATCTGTCCAGCCAAAAGGAGATGAATTTGACAGTTAGTCAAATGACTAACTATGAAAACAGCCTGAATTAAGAATTTTGTTTTCATACAATGTGGCCTTTGATTTAAATGTTTTTGTAGAAATGTTGCATTTACATAGCTTTAAAAATAAACTCACAATTTATACATCAACTTATTTTAGCCTTTGTAAAGAACTCATTATGCATCTTGCTGATTCTGGAACATAAAGAAGGATTAGACAAGCTAATGCTTTTCCTTAATTTTATTAACTTAGATTCACACTTTATGACAAATTCAGAGGTAGATGAGCTTGCAAGCATTGAATTAATTGCTATTAAATAGATGTGAAATTATGCAAACTGTAAAAAAATACAAACATTTTCATTAAAAGCTTTGCAATTCATACCTTGTCTTTATTTGTTAAGAGCCATGTAATGTCTCTGAAGAAATACATATGTATATATTTGGGGAAAAAAATGATCTGACACTTAGTATTTCCTACATCTTCACCTGTAAAGAAACAGCTGGGTGTTGCTGCGAGAAATCCATAAGCATGCTGAGAGATCTCACTTAATATTTTAAATTAAAATTTTTTTGGTGGTGCCACACAGCTTCTGGGACCTTAGTTCCCCAGCCAGGGCTTGAATTCGCACCCTAAACAGTGAAAGCACAGAGTCCTAATCATGGGGCCACCAAGGAATTCCCCTCACCTTAAATTCATAAACATAAATCTCAAATGGGCACTCAAATCTGCTTGGTCATCATAGTCACTTCTCTGCAGTTCTTCTGTATTGGTGTCCCCACTCTTTAAAATGCTGTCACTATTTGCTTCTCCTCTCATTTCAAAGTCCTAACATACGTGCCCAACTACTGGGCTTCAACACACTCTGCTCTCAGTAGATGACCTGGCTTCACGTTACACTGACAGAACAGAAGCAACTCAGAAAATTCTCCCTTCATCCCCACCATAATAGAGCTCACATCTTTCCCTGGGCCCATCCCCACTTCGTTCCCATTTATCACTATGATGAAGGGCGTCTGCTCCTCCCAGTGGCAGTGTCTCAATATGCAGTCTTCATCACAGCCCTCTCCCTACTCCAGTTTAGGCTGAGGGTTTCCTGCATCCTGAGTTTCTCCTTCTTTGCTGGATCATCTCCATCACTGTACAGACTGCCCTGGTAAACTTGCTTCTTACAAAGAACTCTCTGTGAGCTCTACATAACCCTCCAACCGCAACATTTTTTATTTTCTTTAACAGCAACACTTCTGGGATGTTATCTATATTCACCCACTCCACATCCTCACCTCCGTTTCTCTTTGTGACTCTTCTCAATCTGACTGCTGTCCTTACTCAGCTGAAAACTGCTCCAGCCTGACCTTCCAGGACACCTTGAGACCAGTTCTACTGATCACCCGATTTCTGTTCATCCTACTTGATCTCTCCGCAGCATTTGACAGACTGAACCACTTCCTACTTTTAAAAACTTTTTCTTCCTCAGCTTCTCCTCATTTACATCCTGCTTCATTGATGCTTCCTTCACAGCCATTCTGGCTATTTCTCTGCTGACTGATATTTAAGGGTTAGAGTGCCCTAGGGCTCAAGCCTGTTATCATTTGATAGACATACTTTATTTATTCATTTATTTGTCTCTTCTAGCTGAAGTATAACATTAAAAATGAGTTTTTCTAACTTTTTGAAGACACTGAAATAATGTCAATTTCCCCCAAAATCTGCAAGTACATTACAGTCTTCTATGTTTTCTGAACACTTTGAGAATATACTGCCAAAATGGTGCCCAGTGGCTCTGATCCTTCAGTGTGTAACTCCTCAAAATATCATCCAAATCAGGAGGTGAACACTGACAAATTAGGACCACTTAATCATCAGATCCTATGCAATTTCATCAGTTGTCCCAAAAGATTTTCTTAATTAAAAAAATCAAGTGTTTTAGTCGGTGTTATGTTTCTCAGTTTCTTTCAGTCTAGATCCCTTTTTCATCTTTTGCATGACTTTATGACTTTAACCCTTTTGAAGACCTCAACCACCTATGGTGTAAAACGGCGTACGGCTTCTCTGATATTCTGTGGAGTAGATTAGGTTATGCACCTTTGGCAGGGATACCATAGAAGTGATTTTGTGTTCTTCCCATTGCATCCTTACAGGTGACATGCAGTTTTGAAATGTTCTATTACAGATGATGTACACATTGATCATTTGATCAAGGTGATGTCTGCAAGTCACCTCCACTGTGACGTATTTGGGACATGGTGAGGTACTTTGAGAAATTTTGTTCCTAATCAAAATTTCGATTTTTATATTCACTTATTATATCAGTATGGGTTTCCCCAGTGGCTCAATGGTAAAGAATTCTCCTGCCAATACAGGAGACACATGAGACATGGGTTCGATCTCTGGGTCAAGATGAACCCTGGTAAAGGAAATGGCTACCCACTCCAGTATTCCTGCCAGTATAATCCCACAGACAGAGGAGTCTGAAGGGCTACAGTCCATGGGGTCACAGAGTCGGACACAACTAAGTGCACATGCAGGCATGACACATTATATCAGGATGGACCCTTGGCTTCCTACTTTATTCCAATTATAATGAGTCATAATCCATTCAGTTCAGTTCAGTTCATTTGTTCAGTCATGTCAACTCTTTGCTACCCCATAAACCACAGCACAGCAGGCCTCCCTGTCCTTCACGAACTCCCGGAGTCTACCCAAACTCATGTCCATTGAGTTGGTGATGTCATCCAGCCATCTCATCCTCTGTCGTGCCCTTCTCCTCCTGCCCTCAATCTTTCCCAGAATCAGGGTCTTTTCCAATGAGTCAGCTCTTCACATCAGGTGGCCAAAGTATTGGAGTCTCAGCTTCAGCATCAGTCCTTCCAATGAACACCCAGGACCGATCTCCTTTAGGTGGACTGGTTGGACCTCCTTGCAGTCCAAGGGACTCACAAGAGTCTTCTCCAACACCACAGTTCAAAAGCATCAATTCTTTGGCATTCAGCTTTCTTCACAGTCCAACTCTCACATCCATACATGACTACTGGAAAAACAATAGCCTTGACTAGATGGACCTTTGTTGGCAAAGGAATGTCTCTGCTTTTCAATATGCTGTCTAGGTTGGTCATAACTTTCCTTCCAAGGAGCAAGCGTCTTTTAATTTCATTGCTGCAATTGCCATCTGCAGTGACTTTGGAGCCCAGAAAAGTAAAGTCAGCCACTGTTTCCATTGTTTCCCCATCTATTTGCCATGAAGTGATAGGACCGGATGCCATGATCTTAGTTTACTGAATGTTGAGTTTTAAGCCAATTTCTTCACTTTCCTCTTTCACTTTCATCAAGTTCCTGTTCACTTTCTGCCATAACAGTGGTGTTATCTGCATATCTGAGGTTTTTGATATTTCTCCCGGCAATCTTGATTCCAGCTTGTGTTTCTTCCCGTCCAGCGTTTCTCATGATATACTCTGCATATAAGTTAAATAAGTAGGGTGACAATATACAGCCTTGACGTACTCCTTTTCCTATTTAGAACCAGTCTGTTGTTCCATGTCCAGTTCTAACTGTTGCTTCCTGACCTGCATACAGGTTTCTCAAGATGCAGGTCAGGTGGTCTGGTATTCCCATCTCTTTCAGAATTTTCCACAGTTTATTGTGATTCACACAGTCAAAGGCTTTGGCATAGTCAATAAGGCAGAAATAGATGTTTTTCTGGAACTCTCTTGCTTTTTTGATGATCCAGTAGACGTTGACATTTTGGTCTCTGGTTCCTCTGCCTTTTCTAAAACCAGCTTGAACATCTGGAAGTTCACAGTTCATGTATTGCTGAAGCCTGGCTTGGAGAATTTTGAGCATTACTTTACTAGCGTGTGAGATGAGTGCAACTGTGCGGTAGTTTGAGCATTCTTTGGCATTGCCTTTCTTTGGGATTGGAATGAAAACTGACCTTTTCCAGTCCTGTGGCCTCTGCTGAGTTTTCCAAATTTGCTGGCATACTGAGTGCAGCACTTTCACAACATCATTTTTTAAGATTTGAAATAGTTCAACTGGAATTCCATTACCTCCACTATCTGCTATAATCCATTGCTGTTGTTTATTTTGATGTTCTCATTGTCCCTGGTTTGGCCAGGAGAGTCTCTGAAAGCTAACTTCTGTGTCATTGTCTGCCAGTGCAGGAAACATAGGGTTTGATCCCTGATCTAGAAAGGTTCCATTTGCTGCAACTAAGCCCATGCACCACAACTACTGAACCTGTGCTCTAGAGCCCAGCACCTGCAACTACGGAAGCCCATACACCCCAGAGCCAGTGCTCCACAACAAGAGAAGCCACCACAGTGAGAAGCCTGAGCACAACAGCTAGAGAATAGCCCCTGCTTGTTGCAATTGGAGAAAAACCCTAAGAGCGACAAAGACTAGCACAGCCCAAAATAAATATATAAAAATTAAAAATATATACATATTAAAAGGCAAAGACAAAAATAAAATTGGAGACATGTAGAGATGGGCTCAATAAAGGACAGAAATTGTATGGACCTAACAAAAGAAGAAGATATTAAGAAGAGGTGGCAAAAATACACAGAAGCACTGGACAAAAAGATCTTCACGACCCAGATAGTCACGATGGTGTGGTCACTCACCTAGAGCCAGACATCCTGGAATGTGAAGTCAAGTGGGCCTTAGGAAGCATCACTACAAACAAAGCTAGTGGAACAGTAAATCCATCTGCCACTTCCCTTAATTCCTTAGCTTCTTGGCAGGATTTGACACGCTATCTATGCCTTCTCTTATGAAATATAGTCTCTTTTTTCTCCTATCTTTCTGGCAGCTGATTTCCAGATAGTTCAGTCGCACTGTCCTCTGTTTCTGTGGTGCTTACTGGATTGAAACACTTAAGTTATATACTAATTATTTGTGAACTCCATGAGGCCAATAATTGTATCTTATACACTTTAATGTTCTTAAGCCCTATGAAATGTTTCTAGTCATCTATGTTTGTTGAATAGTGAATAAATGGAAAAGTTAAGAAGACTCAAGGCTCTTTTCCCAAAAGTGGTTGAAATCAGTGAGGTCTGTTGAGGTACTCTGTCATACTGAAATGGAGCAGGACCCAGGATATAAGCTGCCACAATTCTGAGAACTGGCCTCAAGGAAACGGAAACAAATCAACCCTAGAGCTGAAGATTCACTGTACCTAAAACCACATGACAGTGGTCAGACTAGCACATGATCAATTTCAAGGTGACTGTCAGAGCTGATCATACTGTTTCTGCATATAACCCCCTTCCTCGGCCTATAAAAGCTCTTGTCCACTGACTATGGGGGTTTTGGGGGAGTCTGTCTTTGAACAGGCATCCCCTCCCCCCTACCCCACCCCTCCCCGCACCCCTCCCACTCCTGTAGCCAGCATTCAAAATAAAGCAAACTTTCTTTTACACCACCCTGGTCTCTTTATTAAGCTTCCCTGGTAGCTCAGAGGTTAAAGCGTCTGCCTGCAATGACGGAGGCCTGGGTTCGATCTCTGGGTCGGGAAGATCCCCTGGAGAAGGAAATGGCAACCCACTCCAGTATTCTTGTCTGGAGAATCCCATGGACTGAGGAGCCTGGTGGGCTACAGTCCACAGGGTCGCAAAGAGTCGGACACGACTCTCTTTATTGGCTTTTGCGTAGTGAACAGCGGGATCCAACTTTCAGTTACAATACATTCTTCATCCACAATACAGGATTTTTTGTCCTCTGCACACTTTACTGGATTCTACCTTTCAGAATGTGGTCTCTAGAACTTCCCTGGTGGTCCAGTAGCTAAGACTAAAGATCCCAATGCAAGGTTCTCAGGTTCGATCCCCAGTCAGGAAACTAGATCCCACATGCTCCAACTAAAGACCCAGCATTCTGCAAGTAAGATCCGCCTTAGCCAAAAAAAATAATGTGATCTCTGGAGCAGAACTTTCCTCTTTGTAATTATTTCTCCAGCTTTCCTATTTCTGCTTCTCCCATTTCTTAAAAAAATTTTTATTCTTTGCTTAAGAGGTTACCCTAAGTATTTTCAAAGCAAAATAAGCTTTCATAAAATAAAATTAAGGACTTCATTGGTAGTCTAATGGTTCAGAATCTGTGTTTCCATGGCAGAGGGCACAGGTTTGCTCCCTGGTCTGGGAAGACAGACCCACATGCCACCTAAAAACTGTGTACCATGACTACTGAGCATGTGTGCTGCAACTACTGAAGCCCTCCAGGCTAAAGCCCGCGCTCTGCAACAGAGAAGTCACCGCAGTGGGAAATCCGCACCCTGCAACAGAGAAGTCACCGCAGTGGGAAATCCGCACACCGCAACAGAGAAGTCACCACAGTGGGAAATCCGCACCTGCAACAGAGAAGTCACCGCAGTGGGAAATCCGCACCCTGCAACAGAGAAGTCACCACAGTTGGAAATCCGCACACCGCAACGCACAGTGACACCCGCTCGCCACAACTGGAGAAAGCTTGCATTCAGCAAAGAAGACCAGTACAGCCAAAAATAAAATAAAGAAAGAAATTATCAAAAAATAAGAGATTTTCAAAAAGACATAAACCTATCAGGACTGGGAGAATGAGAGAGAAGACAGAAACAGAAATCTTGAAACTCGGACTAGAAAAGGCAAGTGGTATAGGGCAGTCCTCGGAGCTGAGGTCAGAGCTAAGAAGCTATCCAGTTCACACTGCAGGAACTCCCTGAATCTCAAGAATTTGTGGGTGTAGGGATCTCTGGAAGTAAGGGAAGGGAGGAGGAAGAGAGGAGCTAGAAAAAAAAAAGACTGGTTGAGATTCTGTTTAAAAAATATTCAGGTTCTACAGACATAGGGAATAAACACATGGATACCAAGGGCGGAACTGAGGTAGGATAAGTTTGCAGATTGGGATTGGCATATACACACTACCATGTATAAAATAGATGATTATTGAGAACCTACTGCTCCCATAGCAGAAAAAAAAAAGAAAGAAAGAAATTACAATCTGTTCGTAGGACATATATTTACCTAAAAATACATTCCAATGTACATTGAAAGTAAAAGTCACTCAGTCGTGTCCAACTCTGTGACCCCATGGACTGTATAGTCCACGGAATTCTCCAGGCCAGAATACTGGAGTAGGTAACCTTTCCCTTCTCCAGGGGATCTTCCCAACCCAGGAATTGAACCCAGGCCTACCGCATTGCAGCCAGATTCTTTATCCGCTGAGCCACAAGTGAATATATGTTAGATGCAAACAAATACTGTTTGATTCTACTTATAGGAGACACCTAGAATACTCAAACTCATAGAGTCAGAAAGTACACGGGTAGATGCCGGGGGCTGGGGGAGGGAGAATGGGGAGTTAGTGCTTAATGGGGGCAGAGGTTCAGTAGGAAGGTGAACAATTTGAGAAATGGATGATAATGAAAGTTGCACAATAATGTGAATGCACTTAGTGCCACTGAAATGTATAGTTAAATATGGTTAAAATAGTATGCTTTATATTATGTGACTTTTACCACAAAAAAATTTTTTTTTAAAATTCAGGTTCCTATAGCTGAACAATTATTTACCCCACGGATAGAAAAGGTTGTAAAGCAGGGCCTTTGCATTGAGGGTCACCAGACAGGGAGGAATACCCTACAGAAAATAGGTAGATTAGCCAAACACATGCGGGGTGCTAAGACCTTCATCCCCCACTAAACTCTTGAAATACTGGCAACCAGGCCTTTTTATGTGTGTGTGAGCAGAGAGGAGGGAGAGGCTGCCCTGGGGATGTGTCCAGTCTAAGAGGAGAGATCTAAGGAGCCTCAGTGAAACTGACTCAACCCACCAGGTCATCCTTCAGAGAAGGACGCACAGTCAAATCCATATAGGCCCTCAGAACCTCAAATGACTTTTAAAGTTTCCCAATCCTAAATTTAAATAGATAACCAAGGATTGCCAAATAACAGAGAAACGCCTCTAATACGAAAAGATATAATTCAAATTAAACAAGTGAAATGGCAGATAAGAGGAAACATAGAGAAGTCAACCAAAGCCAAAACAAACCCAAACTGTTACTACTACATCCAGATAAAATAAGAAATAGCAAACATGACACAAAACAAGGAAGAAAAGAATATTCAGGGAGTGAAAGAGAGCTGTTGGAATTAAAACTTTGAGAGCAGAAATGAAAAAACTTGGAGAAAGATAAGACGGATGACATACTAGCTGCAACTAAAGACCTGAGAGGAGATTTAAACGGAAGATGTAGACGGCAGTGGGGATTAAGGGGTGCAAACTACTGTGCATAAAATAAATAAGCTGAGACTCCCTGGCAGTCCAGCAGATAGGATTCCATGCATCGACTGCAGGGAGCATGGGTTTGGACCCTGGTTGGAAACTAAAATCTTGAAAGCCATGTAGCACAGACAAAATAAATAAATAAGCAAACTACACAAATATATTGGACAATACAAGGAATATAGCCAATACTTTATAACTACAAATGAAATATAATTTTTAAGAATTGTGAATTGCTATGTTGTACACTTAAAACTTATATATTATTGTATTTACATCAACTATACTTCAATAAAGTATTGAAGCCACCTTGAATTTGGGAGTTGAACTAATGATAGATACAAAGAAAGCTAAGCCAGTTTAAGATCATGTAGTTACTAGCTCTAGGGAAAATAAAATCTTGCATAAGAGAAGAAAATAATTGTATTTATGACTATGTAAAAACTGAGTATTGATCTAATAAAGTATATGTGGTTACATCAGAAGGATAGGTTTTAGGGAAAGTTGCCATGTGTGATGAAGATGCAGAGGAGGAAATAGAACTTAATCCTTAACCATGGGAATCAATATCATAAAATGGAGAAATCAAGAAGACGCAATACAAGCATAAAAGCATGGGAGTATAAATAAAATTCTTTTTTTTTTGGCCATGCCCCACAGCTTGTGTTATCTCAATTCCTAGACCAGGGATTGAACCCCGGCCACAGCAGTGAAAGTGCAAAATGCTAACCACTAGGCCAACAGGGCACTGTCTAAAATTCCTAACATTAACCTAAAAGAGTAGAAAATTGTTGCCTGTAAAGTGGGAAAAATGAGGAGTAACATCTTCCATCACAAACCTGTAGAAACATCTCATTCTGTAAACACTGAGAATTTATAACTTTGTAAAAAATTCTGAACGGTCTACAATATAATTTGCTGCTTCCCTGGTGGACTTAGTGGTACAGAATTCACCTGCCAATGAAAGAGACACGTGTTCGATCCCTGACCTGGGAGGATCCCACGTGCTGCGGAGCAGCTAAACCTGCGCACCACGACTACTGAGGCTGTGCTCTAGAGCCGGGGGGGGGGGCGTGGGGGGGGTGGGGGGGGTGGGGGGCTGCAACCACCGAGCTCTCTCACAGCAACCACTGAAGCCCCAGCCCCCAGAGCCCCGCAACAAGAGACGCCACCCCAAGGAGAGGCCCAGGTACTGCAACTAGAGACAGCCCCTTCTTGCCTCAGCTACGGAAAAGCCCACACAATGAAGACCCAGCACAGCAAAAATAAAATGAATACACAAAATTATTTTTTAAATGTAATTTGCATAATAGACATATATATAACTGAAAAACATTATGTCTATGAATGACTTTAGTCACTCATGATATAACTTTTAAATTCCCTTTAGCAATTTCTATAAAATATTTTTTAAGTAAGTCTGCTAAATACAAGTGCAAGAGATATGCTCAAGGCTTAGTTATAACTAGTGCTACAGGAAGAGCCCAGTAAAATCATCTGGAATATCACTCTGCATTTCAAATAATATCCTGAGGTGAAACTGAGTAACATCAGAACTGAATATCTTTTAAACATGATGAAACTTTCACACTGATTTTTACTTCGTTCTCAGAATAAGGGTGAAAATTTGGCTTGAGAACTTAATTGTATTAAAATAACAGGTATAAGTAAAAGCATGACATTTATCAAAACCACTAAGCAAAATCTTCAACAACCATTGCTTTCCCTGTTAGGCCAACTTTTGCTACTCTCTGGTTATTTCTTTAGTCAGCCATTGTTATACGTCTGTCCTGGTGCTTCTTAGATACATCCTATCTGTGCATCTGAGCTGTCACACTTCAAGCCTTGCTCCTCTACCTTGACTCATTCTTCTTACACCTCTGGATATCCTGATATGAATAAACCCTTTATTCATAGCCAAATGGTCCTAAAATCTTGAAGTCAGAGGCTGTACTAGAGTTGGGACCCTCTGCTGTCCTCCCATGGCTGGTCATACAGATTTCAGATCTGACACTTGGAGCCCCAGAAGCTACTGTATTAGAATCATGTGAGATTGGATAGTAAGAAAACTCTTAGAATCCCCAGGGTGGGGGGAATATACTAAATAATCAGAGATATTCATTCAAGCAACTGATTTTTATTGGGCATATATCGTGTTATAGGCACTGTTCTAGGTACTTGGAATACAGGTATAAACAAGAGGAAAACCTTTCTGCCCTCCTTCCTGTAAAAACAGTGGTCCAGCATGTTGTGTCAAAGATATAACACACCAAAGCAGCTGTCCAGATGTGGAAGAAGGGGTGACCCAATGAGAGGTATCAAAGCCTGAGTGCACAGCATCAAATCCATGGTGTGGCAGTGTTGGGAGATTGGTTACAAACAGTCAAGTTGATCAAATATATGCTTGTGCTCACAATACATCTTAAGGATATTAAAGACAATGGGTGTCCGATTTCTCACTGTCATACAAGGGAGTTGGAGAAGGCAATGGCACCCCACTCCAGTACTCTTGCCTGGAAAATCCCATGGACGGAGGAGCCTGGTAGGCTGCAGTCCATGGGGTCGCGAAGAGTCGGACACGACTGAGCGACTTCACTTTCACGTTTCACTTTTATGCATTGGAGAAGGAAATGGCAACCCACTCCAGTGTTCTTGCCTGGAGAATCCCAGGGACGGGGGAGCCTGGTGGGCTGGTGTCTATGGGGTCGCACAGAGTTGGACACGACTGAAGTGACTTAGCAGCAGCAGCAGCAGCAGCATACAAGGGAGTTACCAACATGAAAAAGGAAAAAAACTAGAATTAACCTTGTTGTATGAGACTGGAACTGGAGGTATTATATGAACTCAATTTAAATAGATAAAAATTATGTAAATTCATACATTCTATAGCTCTTATCATTGATGGGATAGGCAAACAATAACACTCAACTACCCAGAGCTGGTTTTTTAAAATAAGGGTTCTTGGGAGAAGTGGAAGATTCCAGCTGAAGGAGGAAAAGAATAAGGTGAGAATTAAAACACTTTACACAAGAAAACAAAAAAGTACCCAGAGAATGATGGGAACACCAAAGCTAGTGTGTAGAGGCTCTCCTGGCCAAATCAGGAACATCAAACTAAATGATGGCCACGGATTATGACACGTAATAATTGCAGTAAGATAGGAAGCCAGGGGTCCATGCTGATATAGTAAGTACATGCAAAAATTGACATTTTGATGAGGAAGAAAATTTCTCAAAGTACCTCACCCTCTTCCAAATACCTCAGAGTGAAGGTGACTTGCAGACATTACGTTAATCAAATAATCTATGTGAACATCATAAGTAATAGAATATTTCAAAACTGCATGTCACCTGAAAGATACAACAGAAAGAGCACAGTATTACATCTATGGTATCTCTGCCAAAGATGCAGAACCTAATTTACTCTAGAGAATATCAGAAAAACCTTAGGCCATTTACACCATAGTTGGCTTGCAGTCTTCAAAGGGGTTAAACTGATAAAAGTTAAGAAAAAAGTGAAGCAATGATCTAGATTGAAGGAATCTGAAAAACATTTCAACCAATTTAAACACGTGATTCTGAATCAGACCTTTTAGTGAAGAAAAACTTATGTGACAATTGATAAAATTGCAAAGATCTGATGACGAGGTGGTCCTAATTTGTCAGTGTTCACCTCCTGATTTGGATGATGTTCTGAGGTCCTGTGAGAGTTGTATATTGAAGGATTCAGAGCCGCTGGGCACCATATTGGCAGTATATTCTAAAACTGTTCAGAAAACGTAAAAGGCTTTAGTGTACTTGCAAATTTTGGGAAAGATTGAGATTATTTTAATGTCTTTAAAGAGTGGGAAAGACTCTATTCTTTTGAAAGTTATACTTCAGCAAGAAAAGAAAAATAAATGAATAAGTAAAACTGTTCTTTCAGATGGTTTTACAGGTTTGAGTCCTGGGGACTCCCACAGTTAAAAATCAAAGAGCAGAGGAACAGCCAGCCATGAAGGGCTGAGAAGGAGCCATCAATGAGGCAGGATGTAAAGGAGGAGAAGCTAAGGAAGAAAAACGTTTCTAGAAGTAGGAAGTGGTTCACTCTGTCAAATGCTGCTGAGAGATCAAGTAGGATGAACAGAAATCAGGTGATCACTAGAACTGGCCCCAAGGCATCCTAGAAGGGGTCAGGCTGGAGCCCTTTTCAGCTGAGTGAGGAGAGCAGTCAGATTAAGAAGAGATGAAAAGACAAAGGGAGGTGAGGTCATGGAGTGGGTGAATATAGATATTTCATCCCCAAATGCTGCTGTAAAAGGGAGCAAAGAATGATGTATTTGGAGATGTAGAGTCCATGATATAGAGTCCATGGAGAGTCCTTTGCAAGATGAACCTTTTTTGGGGCAGTTTGCACAGTGATGGGGTGATCGAGCAATGAGGAAGAAACACAGGATGCTGGAAAAACTTAGCTTAAATTGGAGTAGTGAGAGGGCTATGTATGGTGAAGACTGCATGTAGAAACTGTCTTTGGCAGGAGCAGAGGCCCTACATCCTAGTGATGAAGGGGAAAGAAGGGAAGGAGGGCTCAGGAGAGGTGTGAACACTATAATGGTGGCCAGGGGGGTAGAATTTTGTATGACTTGATTCTGTTCTGTCAGTGTAATGTGAGCCCAGGTCGTCTACTGAGAGTAGAGGATGGAAGGCTAGTAGCTGGTGTGCTTGCTGGAACTTTGGAAAGAGAGAAGTAAACAGTGACAGCCATTTTGGAGAGTGGGAATATCAGCACAGAAAGTTCACAGAGAAGTGACCACCAATCAATCTTAAGGGCCCATTTGAGATTTGTGGTTATGAATTTAACCACACTGAAAGGAATGACAGTCTGGTGGCTAGGAATCCATGCTTTCACTGTTCAGGGTGGAGATTCAATACCTGCTTGGGGAACTAAGACCCCAAAGCTGTGCAGTTCCACCAATTTTTTTTTTTTTTAATTGAGATCTGTGAATAAGCCTATGGATTTTTCTCTAGCAATATCCTTCTGTTTGGATACAGGTGAGAATGTTGGAAATACTAAGTGTCAGCTCATTTTTTCCCAAGTACATACATATGTATTTCTTCAGAGACACTAAATGGCTCTAAACAAAACAGACAAGGTATGAATTGCAAAGCTTTTAATGAAAATGTTTGTATTTTTTACAGCATGCATAATTTCATATCTGTGGTTAATTAGTTATTTCAATACTTATCTGCCTCTAAATTTGGTCATAATGCATGAATCTATGCTAATAAAATTAAGGAAAAGAAACAGCTCATCTAATCCCTCTTTATATTCCTTCATGATCAGCAAGGCACATAAATGATCTTGCTTTAATTAAGAACTGAATGTACTGGAGACATATTTGATAATTAAGAGTTTAGACAAATATTCACCAGGATTAGTTTCATTAGCAAACTGAAAAATATTGTAGGCCTAATATCAAACAATTAACACATTAGATAAACATTAGGCTTCTTAGAAGAAAGACCACATGCTCCTGCTTCTGTAAAAATGTTATTTGTTTGAAACAATGGTGGTATAAACTTTCATTCAACTATCACTTCCTTAATATGAAAAAGAGATAAAATGAGCTGAAGAATGATAACTCCACAGTTACAGGGTGCAACCCTCAACGTAACTGCTGACGTCATGGTCTCGACAATGACTTTTCCATGCCACCCTGTGGAGAAAGATGAAACAAATGGTAATAAGACTAAAACATAGCTTCATTGTAATGTACATACTTCAAATCCTTTGGGAGAACAAAATAGTTCATCAATACATGAAATTCAAGCTATAGACAAATCCAAGTATTGTTATTTGCCAACTGGAGATATGTATACCAAGGACTTCACATCTCCACCAGCCTTCACTAGAGCACAGAATGCTGAACACAAATGGTGAGT
Source organism: Bos mutus (assembly GCF_027580195.1). Classification (NCBI taxonomy): domain Eukaryota; kingdom Metazoa; phylum Chordata; class Mammalia; order Artiodactyla; family Bovidae; genus Bos; species Bos mutus. The sequence continues at coordinate 28,107,518 of NC_091621.1, read as the reverse complement.
CCTGTGTTGTTCACAACACAACTGCAGAGTGCATTCCACATTTACTTAATTCCAAAAATAATTTCAAGATATGACAAGATAGAGTGTGTAGAATCTTAAAAACTCTAGAATCTCCTAAAATAAATTGAAGAGTAAAAGAATAAGATTCTGAGTCAGTTAAAGTAAAGTGTTCATATGAGTACATTGTTAGCATTAATTTAAAGCTGCAATTTTTCAGTTCTCAGTAGCATACTTTGTTCTTTGGAAATAGTCCTTCGCTTCTCTCATAAGAGTAGGGTAAAACAGCTCTCACCTGGGACTTCCCTGGTGGTCCGGTTGTTAAGACTTTGCCCCTCCAAAGTTGTGGACAAGGTTCGATTCTTGGTGCGGGAGAGGGAAGCTAAAATTTCGGGTGCCCTGAGGTGCTACCAAAAAACCCCCAGTTCTCCCCACCGTCTTATTTTTTGGCCACACCTGATGTCGTTGATTTCCTGTCAGCACCCCCTGCCTTAGAAGCACAAAGTCTTATCAACTGGACCACCAGCAAAGCCCCCAGCTCACCTTTTTAATGCTTAACACAAACCATAGTCTGTAATAGAAATTAACACAGTGTTGTGGGTCCATTATACTTCAAACACAAACAAACATACAAACAAACTCATAGAAAAAGAAGTCAGATACGTGGTTACCAGAGGAGCAGGTTGTAGTTGAGATGAGGGGTGGCAAAATGGATGAAGGCAACTAAAGGTACTACAAACTTCTAGGTATAAAAATACTAGGAATGTAATGTACAATGTGATAAATACAATCAATACCGCTATATGTATGAAATAAGAAATACATGAAAATTCATATAAATGAATTTAATGAATTCATTTATATGAATATACATATTCATACATAAAATTCATATATATATGAAAACTGTTAAGAGAGTATAGCCTAAGACTTTTCATCACACACACATATTTTTTTCTTCAATTTCTTTATTTTTGTAACCATATGACATAATGGTTGTTCACTAAACTGACTGTGATAATAATTTCATGATGTATGTAAGTCAAACTCTTATACCGTACACCTTAAACTTCTACAGCGCTGTGTGTCAATTACATCTCAATAGAATTGGAAGCAGAAAAAAAAAAAAAAAAAAAAACGTACCATGCTGTAATGCCTTGCTCACTGACAATATGCTTTGCACACGCTACAGCTTTAGCGATGTCATTTTCCATTAATTCTGAAAAACAGATGGTGAGAAATGAAAACAACATTCCTAGAGATTTCATTTTAAGTTTAGGTTCAGCAGGCTTTATTTTCTTAAGCTAAGGAAAATACAACTAAAATTATTTTTTGAGTCCATGTTGTGAATGTTAGGGGAAAACCTTTTCTTCATTCTATCCCATTTGGCATGAAATTAAAGCATTTCGTTTCTCACTTACCAAAGTCATTGGGAGTTCTGGATTTATTAATTAATGTGATAAAAGATTCTTTTTTTACTGTGCTGTGCTTAGTCGCTCATTCGTGCCCAACGCTTTGCGACCTCATGGACTGTAGCCCATCAGGCTTCTCTCTCCATGGTGATTCTCCAGGCAAGAATACTGCAGTGGGTTGCCATGCAACCACTGTGGATTGAACCCAGGTCACCTGTATTGTGGGCAGATTCTTTACCATCTGAGCCACCAGGGAAGGCCAAGAATACTGGAGTGAGTAGCCTATCCCTTCTCCAAGAGAACTTCCCGACCCAGGAATCAAACCAGGGTCTCCTGAATTGTAGATGGATTCTTTACCAGCTGAGCTACTGAAGCAAAACAAAAACAACCAGGGGGAAATGGGTCCAGCATTTTTTGGCTCAGCAATTCTATTACTGGAAGTTTATTCTAAAGAAATAATAAGAGATGTACACACCCAAAGATGTGTGTACAGATGTTTCATATCAATTAATAACAGGGGGAAACACAGCCTAAGTGCTTATCAATGAGATTTGGATTGATAAATTATAGAATATTTATTTAGTGGAATTTATTTATCTTGAAATATAATAAAGATCGGTACTTGTTGATAAAATAATTTTGTGTAATAAACAGCATATTATAAAGCAGTAAGTTTAGTATAATTTCATTTCTGCTGTCATTCATTGCTTACATGCTTGTATGTGGGTACAAAAATGCATAATATAGTTTTACATTCATGTATGTGAATGATGTATCTTCTGAAAGATGTAGATACCAAAACTTACCAGTTATCATAAATCTCTGGATAGTGAGAATTTTTATTCAGTGACCACAGATTATTATATAATGTAAAATGCTTTTTAAAGTAAATTAACATGATACAAAAGAATATTCTTAGACTAATTTCTCTATTAGAATTTTAATATATAAAAAATTAACAATATAAATTTGTATCAGGTCACCAATATTTTATGCACTAAACATTGTATGTCATCTCTATTTTAAAAGGATCTCAATAGAAAATTTATTTCAGCCCAGTTAAACAAATCTGTAAATTAACTTATCACAATGACAGTATTTAAATAAGAACTGTATTTTTTGGAAATCCAAGCTCAAGAACTTAAGAGTTTCAAACTCACTGTAAACCACTCAACCAACACACACACACATATATATACAGTTTATATACATAGAAGAAGTAAATATTACAAAATGTGAATAACTGTTAAAGTTCAGTTCAGTTCAGTTCAGTACATGATGATCATACTGTTGGTTGATATAGTCATGTTTCAAATTTTCTATATATTTAAAACATATCATCATAAAAAGTAAAAACAATTTTTTAAAAGGAACCACAGGTATTCCTCCTCTTTGGCTAACTAGTAATCCTTTGTTTTTCAATAAAGGAGGGTATATTAAATAAAAACACACACACACAACCTAATTATCCCTGCTGCTGCTGCTAAGTCGCTTCAGTCGTGTCCGACTCTGTGTGACCCCATAGACGGCAGCCCACTAGGCTCCTCTGTCCCTGGGATTCTCCAGGCAAGAATACTGCAGTGGGGTGCCACTGCCTTCTCCGTAATTATCCCTAAATTTTCCCAAACAAGATAAGAGGAATGGCATTGTTCTTTACAAAGCATCAACAAGTTCAGTTATACTAAAGTGCTACGCCATTCAAGAAACTCTTGTATGTTAGCAAACAGCCAACTTTCATGATGAGTGAAAATGTTAATCGCTGACTTGTGTTAGACTCTTTGCGACAACATGGACTGTAGCCAGCCAAGCTCCTCTGTCCCCGAATTCTCCCTGAACAGGGATCTCCCTCATTGTAAGCAGATTTTCTACCATCTGAGCCACCAGGGAAGCCTTCAAGACATTTTCATTTGTACTGAAACTCTGTTCTTACAAGTATAACCAGATCGGGGCTGAGCCATCACTCAACATCATCTTGTCTTACCGCTGCAGGATACATGACAGCCGTCAACTGCGTTAGGGGTTTTGCCATCATTACACCACCATTTGCTGTTGATCTGAAATATCCCATAATCAGTGCTTTCACTGCTAGGATTGTAGTTTGTAGCTTTTGTGTTATAACTGCTTTCCCATTTGGTCAAACACAACCCTGAAAAAAAATGTATTTTTAGTTGAAAAACCACATGATATGACTTACACTTCATAGCCCAATCAGTTCTATTTAATTCTACTTTACTAACAACTTACTTTATAAGTACGAAGATGTACTTACTTGTGAAATATTTTAACACTTTTGTGTTAAGAATTCTCTTAAGAGAATTCTTTTATTAGCAAATCATTTGGTAATACTAATGAAACAAGATAATAAACTTTTAAAAATATTAAAATAGCTCTTGCCCTTCACACATCCCTAAGTTAATACTGAGCCTAGAATAGAAAAACCAACAGATTAGTTGAGTGGGTTGGTCATTAGCAGCAGATGCACACACTAAAGGAAAAATATGTTATTAGGAAAAATAAGGATTTTATGGGAGAGAGAAAATTTCTTATGACCCTGAAGGTGAATTGGGGTACCAAATTAGAATTCAGACAGTAAGAATCACAGAATAGGAAAGACTGTCCTCCATCCATCCATCTAGCCATTTGCTCATTCACTCAAAAATAGTTATGGAGGGAAATGTCTGAATTCAATATGAAAAAATATGGTGATGACATTGACAAATATAGACTAAAATACAGAGGAACTTTTCCTAAGGCCATTTCTTGAAATCTGTGGAAGAAAATGAAAAATAATAACTGGGGTGAGCACAATAAAATGTCATTTCCTGCTGTATTTCAGGGATCCTTATTATAGAAATGAATTGAGGGAAATAGGTTCCTACTGTCACTGTTTTGAGAGTTTAATGTATTTAAAAAAAAACCTTGCTGTTAAAAGCCCAACATTGGTAGGGGAATTAAAAATGAGAAAAATATTGCCTTACTCAGGTTAGAAGAACCCAAATTCCAAACTGGAAATAGCTAGAGTCAAACACCATGGGCTTAACGGACATATCCGAGATGATGAAATACATTTTATCATCACCCTACATGTGCCAGCTGGCATGTTTAGTGGGACTAGAATGGCCCTCTCGTGCCACAGTCCTTCACCTGGTACATCTGATTCTAAAGGAGCAAGTTGATGTTTTTAACCATGGTAAGTGTACAAATCCTCCAACAAAGAAAAAGCCCATTCAGTCAAAGTCCCTTGCTCATTATTCATCCTCTGTTAGTTCCACACTTGGTTAACAGTTTGGAAGGAGAAAGAAGAGTTAACTCACAGTTTGCCAGGCTGACTCCCTTATAGCCGTCCAGTCCAAGTTTCTTCAGAGTTCTGGCAAGCTCACATCTCTCAAAGACCTTGCCTTGGACAGCGACAGAAAGGAAGAGAAACCCCAGAATAATGAGAGCCTTCATGTTGACTGAGAAGTCAAATGTCCAGACTGACCAGGGTGAGCTGGACTTGCTATTTAACATCTTTTCATTCCCCTCTTATCTCACTGGTTTGGTGGCTCCACCCTCTGAAACACGTGGAAAACAGAAAGAGTTTATTGGTCCACTGACTGAAACATTGTTCTTCTTATGTTTGAAGAGAGATATTCTGATACCCTAAGAATTAATCTGAAGAAAATAAGGAAGTGAGATTACTTAAAGACATTAAGAAAGAAAGAACAGGGTTTAGCACTATTGCCAAAAGAGGAAATTCCTCCTATTTTATTATGAAGTTGAGCAAGTATTCAGAAAAAAAAAACCTGAATGAACATTTTTCTCAACTGAAAATGAGCTCCCATCTTTGATTAACATTCATTTACATTAAGTTGTTTTATGTGACTTCAGTATGTTGTCTTCATTTTTTTCACTTAAATTATTTTATATACACTTTCCACAAAGAACATGACACACTACCTGTTATTTTGACTGGTGGATAGCACAGCACCATGTTGCTCAGCCAGATTCCTATACTTACTCTTTTGGTGTCTATCATAAATTCTTAATTTATAAGTCAATGTCATAGTATGATAAATAAACCTCCGGTGAACAACATTCCTAACTCCATCTGACAATGCCTTACTTCACATTTCCATGTTAGAACACGGTGTCATTGTAAAGTAAAAAAACAGGATGGTAAAATCCATAGAAGAACAACCGAATATGCCATTCCAAAATCTTCCCCTTTGGCACAAGGATTATTTTGAGCTGAAGAAGCAGATCCTGGACAAGTTTTCTGCCCTCCCCCTATCATCCTGAAAGCAGAACATAAATTTGTGTGGATATTGATCACCAAAACCCCAGATACTTACCAGCCCCAAGACAGCACCAGAGGATTCTATAAAACAACGATTTTGACTAGCTACTATCGCCTATCAGTTTTTAATGTATTTATCATCCTAAAATTTGGCACCCTTGGAAGCCCAGCACTCTTTTCCTCTGTCTAGTTGCTCCTCTACATATTTACTGTTCTTTGGTAAAGATGATCTGTTAAGTCCAAATTCCAGCCACTCTTTGATTTACTCATCCTGGCCTTTCTCACAAGTATACACGAAATGTACATGTTAATATACTTGTTTCCTTTTCTCTTGTTAAACTGTCTTTTGTTACACATGTTGTCTCCTGTACAGTTTCTAGTGATGAGGACGAGACAGTGAAAGGCCAGAACACTTTGCTGTTCATGGAGACTATAGTCGAGATATGGTTTAATTGACAACAGACCAGTAGAAGGTAAGAATTCTTACCATGTCAGTCTCCTAGCTTTCTGTCCAGAGTGCATAGACAAAAAAGGAGGATAACAATTTCTTCTTGTCCCTTCCTTTCCAAATGCACACTGGCAGGAGAAAAAAAAATTTGAAAATAGATTTTAAATTGTGACTCTGGTTTTGGTAATCAACACCTATGGTTATTGATTCTTAGCCTCCCAGAAAGAGTCATATTTTCGTTTGTCTCTGCCATTTGTCATGAGCATGAAAAACCATGAGAGTCTCCATTTGTTTTATTTTATATCCTGAGAACTTGGCTTTGTACCAGTGAGAATACTCCCCCTGGTTTCTGCCACTTTAGGGGTGCAGGTTGTCTGTCAGGCTTGCCTCAGCAGCTAGTCAGCCAGCTGGGAGCCTACAACACCAACTGACAGGCAACATTCTCTGTATTCAACCATGTGAACACTCGGGGGAGTCTGCTTTAATAAAGTCTCAGTTCATAAGGGGCCTCTATGTACAGGCTCTACCTTTGTTGCCTGATTTGTAAAGGGAAGACTCTCATCCCAGTACCACCTTTCTGGTATCAGAGGTGAGGAGATGAGTGACTTAAGGTGTCTCACTTTGTGAGAGATAGAGGTTTCATTGCCACCTAAGACATGGAAGGCTTTTGTTTCCTTAGGCTTTTTCTGGGGAGGCTCTGCATTTGAGAGGGCCACATTTCTTAGGGACACCCCTTATGTTCATGTGTGTGTTTAGTCACTCAGTCATGTTTGACTCTTCGCAACTCCATGTACTGTAGCCCACCTGGCTCCTCTGTCCATGGGGATTCTCCCGGCAAGAATACTGGAGTGGGTTGTCATGCCCTCCTCCAAGGGATCTTCCCAACCCAGGGATCAAACCCAGGTCTTCCCCATTGCTGGTGGATTCTTTACTGTCTGAACCATGAGGAAAGACCAAAAATATTGGAATGAGTAGTCTATCCCTTCTCCAGGGGAACTTCTTGACCCAGGGATTAAACCGGGGTCTCCTGCATTGGAGGCAGATTCTTTACCAACTGAGCTACCCAGGAAGCCCCTGTGTCCATGAGTAGGCCCTAATATTGGTTTTAAGCCATAAGAAGACTCACTGGTTTGGAGTCACAGTTGAAAGAGGTGTATTGAAGATTTGAACTTTTACACCTTAAAAGGGTTTTTGAGAGAGCTTGCATTTTGAACAAAGGTCCTATTGGTACCTATGGGAAGATGAGATTGAAAAGAAAAAAAGAAAGAAAGAAAAGATAGCTATAGAAGAATACCTTGGTTAGTGTAAGAAAAAAACAAAATAAAACATTTTGTTAACAAGATTAGGAGGGTAAGTTCAGAAAATAAACATTAAGAGCTGCTGACATCATTCAAGCAGTTGTGATGTATACATAAATATTGATAGCCACAAATAGCTTTGACGAAGGTTCAGAAAATGCACAGGAAGTCTGGATTTATTGTCTATTACTCTGTAAGCTAACCCCACCATGTCCAGACCTTCTTGTATTTTGGGGCTGCCCTATAAAAAACTTAAAAATTTTTAAATATCATTGAACTATTTTATCCTACTGCTAGTGGAAAGAAAAATGTTATAGTAATTAATTATCTTAGATTTCTGATAATAAGTAAATATGCCCCTAAATTCCTTCTCTGATAAACTTTACAGTTCTTTCTCAGTACTTTGGAAATACTGACCTTACCATATCTTTGAAATGTAAGCATCCAAAGAGATAAGTGTTGCTTAAGGCAAACTTGGGACTAGAAAAAACGATAACTGAGAGAGATTTTAAAAACAAACTTTATTTGATATTTCCATAGGCTCCCTTACTCCAGATTTTGCCCAAAGCCTCTGTAAGATTATCTTTTAAAGACAAGTAAAAATCTAAAAGTCTTATCCACAAATATTGGTAAATACTTGAGCCATTGTAGTGGGTAAACTTAACCTGTTCCACGTGGCAGAAACCTATTTACATCCAACTATTCTTTTATAGGGGCTTCCCAGATGGCACTAGTAGTAATGAACCTGCCTGCCAATAGTAGGAGACATAAAAGATACGGGTTGGATCCCTGGGTCAGGAAGATACTCTGAGGAGGTGGTGGCCACCCACTCCAGTATTCTTGCCTGGAGAATCTCATAGGCAGAGGAGCCTGGAGGGCTGCAGTCCACGGGGTTGCAAAGAGTTGGGCACAGCTGAGCAACTGAGCTACACGTGCACTTGCTATGTGACAACGATGCTTAAATGAAAGCTATAAGATGTGTCTTTGCACTCATCTATATGTTTACATGTATCTATGTATGTATGCTATGTGTGTGTGATATTTTTCTCCCTCTGGATAGTTTTCCTAAAAACTCGTGAAAGAGCTCTATTTAATTGGTTTAAAGAAAATAGAAGCAGTTTTTACATTAAGACCAGTCACTTGATTTCCCTGTTGGTTCAGTGGCTAAGATTCTATGCTCCCCGTTCTGGGGGCCTGGGTCCAGTCTCTGGTCTAGATCCCACATGCGCAAATAAAGATCCCGCATGCCACAACTAAGACCTGATGCAGCCAAATAAATACATTTTTTTAATAAAATAAATTAGGCCTTGTCAAATATATTTATGTTATCTCCACTAGATGCTTGAGATGATAAAATTATAAATTCAGTCTAAGAACTAACTTTACAATAAAAATTATTTATTTAATGTATATCAATATGCTAAGGATAAAAAACCATGTGTAAATTTTAAGGTTCTTTGCTTCTGTGACTTTTGATACTTGCCTGGTTTTTCAATGAGAAAAATAAACTGAGGGCTAATTTTTAATATCTCATGAAATTTTCATGGCAACTCAAGCATAATTTTTAAGAACACACAAATTAAATGGATATAAGTGGGAGAAAAGTTTATAAATCAATGTTGCAACCATCATTATATTTTATAAAATATGTCTACTTAGACAGTTTCCAAAATCTTTTTGTAACATTAACTTTAAATGAGGTACCTTCATTGAATATGTAAATCATTTCCAAAAAAGAGAAAATACTGAAATATTAATTGCTAAACATGTTTAAGTTTATCTGCTTTTGACTTCTTAGAGAAACAAAAGATATTTGGATCTGTTAATAAAATGTTCTTTTGTCCACTTGAAAAAAAATGTACTTTAAAAAGGCATATGTCTCCAAAAATTACAAAATGATGTATTCCTGGGAATTCCTTGCCTGACTAGTGGTTAGGAATTTGTGCATTCACTGCCAAGGCCCAAGTTCAATCCTTAGTTGCAAAACTAAGATCCCACAAGCCACGCAGCTTGGCCAAAAAATAAATAAATAAAAATTTAAAAGAGCAAATAAGATAGAATATATGGGTTCTAGGAGACAGAGTTCTAATACAGGAGAGAGAAGAAGGTAAATTATTGAGATGAAGGGAGACGTGTCCCTGTGAACTCCCTGGGGAAAAACTTAAAAGATGATCTGGAATGTGAGAACCTATTGAAAGAAGTTTGACTATTTTGGGTAATGAATTAATACATCAATCACTGACTAATTCAAAATTGGGGAAAGAGTATAACAGGTTGTTTATTGTCACCCTGCTTATTTAATTTATATGCAGACTATATCATGCAAAATGCCAGGCTGGATGAATCATAAGCTAGAATCAAGATTGCTGAGAAAAATATCAACAACCTCAGATATGCAGATGATACCACTCTAATGGCAGAAAGTGAAGAGGAACTAAAGAGCCTCTTGATGAGGGTGAAAGAGGAGAGTGAAAAAGCTGGCTTAAAATTATACATTAAAAAAACTAAGATCATGGCATCCAGTGTCATCACTTCATGGCCAGTAGAATGGGAAACAATGGAAATAATGACAGGTTTTATTTTCTTCGGCTCCAAAATCACTGTGGACAGTGACTGCAGCCATGAAATTAAAAAACTGCTTACTTGAAATCAAGAGATTAGCAACTTAAAACAAGCATGTATAACTATAGACTCCTAAACAAAATTCTCACGATTACCACAAAACAAAAATTTATAATAGATACACATACAAAAAGGAACTTAAAAATGAAACTGAAGATAGTCATCACATCACAAGAGAAGAGGAGAAAAGAAGAATAAAGAAAAAACATTACAAAACCAAATCCAAAACAATTAACAAAATGGCCATAAGACAGACGTATCCATTTTTACCTTAAATGCAAATGGACTAAATGCCCCAACCAAATGACGAAGACTAACCAAATGAATAAAAAAATTAGACCCGTATATTTGCTGCTTACAAGAGACTCATACAGTCTGAAAGTGAGGGGATGGTAAAAGCTATTCCATGCACATGGAAACCAAAAGAAAGTCGTTACAATACTTATATCAGACAAAATAAACTTTAAAATAAACACTGTTATAAGAGACAAAGAAGGACACTAACTACATAACAATGAAAAACTCAACCCAAGAAGAAGATTAGCAACAATTTTAAGTATACATACATCCAACATAGGAGCACATCAATATATAAGACATAAAAGGATGTTGTTGTCCAGAGAAAAGAAAAAAAAAAAAAAAAAAGATGCTTGTTCCCTGAAAGGAAGGAATGACAAACCTAGACAGCATATTAAAAAGCAGAGACATCACTTTGCTGACAAAGGTCCGTATAGTCAAAACTATGGTTTTTCCAATAGACATGTACGGATGTGAGCATGGGACATAAAGAAGGCTGAGTGCTGAACAACTGATGCTTTCAAATTGTGGTGCTGGAGAAGTCACTTGAGAGTCCCTTGAACTGCAAGAAGTTCAAAGCAGTCAATCATAAAGGAAGTCAACCCTGATGTTCATTTGAAGGACTAAGGCTGAAGTTGAAGCTCCAATACTTTGGCCACCTGATGCAAAGAGCCAACTCATTAGAGAAGATTCTGATGCTGGGAAAGATTGAAGGCAAAAGGAGAAGGAGGTGGCAGAGGACAAGACGGTTGGATAGTATTATCACTGAATGGAATTAATCCAAGAAAACTCTGGGAGATAGTGAAGGACAGAGAAGACTGGCATGCTGTAGTCCATGGGGTCACAAAGAATTGGACATGACTTAATGACTGAAAAACAATGACATAATTCAAGCAAGGGTCTTAAACATAGGTATTATGTCCATTTTACAAATTAAAAAATCTGTGTCCCGGAAAGAAAATTCATCTGCCCAAAGACATATAGATAGGGAGTGGGAGAGCTGGGGTTTAGATTCAGGTCAGTTCCTTGGCCTTTTCAGTTCACCACATTACTTTGAAGTTGAAGTGAAAGGGAAGGAATTCTATTGCAACACAATTCTCACCCCTTAACACACTGTAACTTCTTTATCTACCACGTGTCTGATTTTAGTTACTGATATAGTTGTGCAAAACCATTTTATGTATTTATTTTTGAAGTGTGATTTTTCTTTAAGAGATTGATCTAATGCCAGGAATGTCATGGAACAATTAGAGACTATTTAAACGTTAGTTCTTAATGTGTGTACAACTGATAATTGTGGAAAGCTTTGGATGTCTTTGTGTATACTTTCTTTGTACAATTATTTCTGTTATCTTTAAATTTCCATGGTCAATTCAATTAGAACTTTGGCTTGATCTCACTCTCCTTTTCACATTATGAACAAATATTTCCCTTCCTACATAAGGCAGATTAAAATATCCTTTCTTAATTTACATAACAGTTGGGCATTCATCACTGAGAAATTATTTTTTAAACACATCATGAAGCATAATCTTGTTTAAAAAGTGATGTAAATTTTTCCATTTTAGTTTTTTTTTTTCAGAAGAGTATTCAGATTTCTCTATTAAGCATGAAAATAGTCTGGCAAATCATGCAAAAATTAAAATGGACTTATTATACAACCCAGCAATCCACTCTTGGGTATTTACCCCAGAGAAATGTCTTCTTTCCTCATGAGAAATTCTATGTAAGTATATTCATAGCAACTTTATTCTTAAATAGCCAATAACTGTGAACTATCCAAATTTCCTTGAACAAGCGAATGGTTTAACAAACTGGTGTGTCCAAACCATGGTTGACTACCCAGTGACAATAAAGAAACAAACTGTTAATACATGCAACATCCTGGAGGAACATCAACAAAATTATACTGAATTAAAAAAACAGATTTCAAAAGGATACACACTGGAAGATTCCACTTATTTAACATTCATGAAATGACAATAAAAGAGACTGAGAATCGAGAAGCAGTTATAGGGGTTAGGGATGGGAGTGAGTAGAGAGTTATGACCATAAAGTAGTGGAAGAGAGGAGTCTTGGGCTGATGTGTATGATCAAGTATCTTGATTGTAATTATCCAAGACTCCACATGTGATAAAGCACCATAAAGCCACACACACACATACACACACCCACAAATAAGTACATGTATGAGTGGTGAATTTAAATAAGCCTTCTAGATTGTATCAATGTCAGTTTTTTACTTTGGTACTGTACTACAGTTGTGCAAAAAGTGGAAGAGGCTGGAGGGAGCGTGCATAGGATTCTTCTGTACATTTTTTGTAACTTCTATGAATTTATAATTATTTCAAAATAAGAATGTTTTAAGGCAGCTGCTGACGCGCTAAGCACAGGTGGCTGCCACCAGCGGCGCGCTAAGCGCAGCCAAGAGGAGCCACCCCACGTCCAAGGTCAGGAGCAGAAGCCGGGAGGACCCCATGCCCGAAGGGCGGCATACAAGAGGAGCTACCCCGCTTCCGAGGTCAGGGGCAGCGGCCGAGAGTACCAGACTGCGATGGCGCAGGAATGGCCGATAGGAGCTACTCTGCGTCTGAGGTCGGTGGGGGGCGGCCCAGAGGAGATACCCAGCGTCAGAGGTCAAGGGCGGCAATGAGAGGAGTTATCCCGCGTCCGAGGTCAGGGGCGGTGGGCGGAAGGAGCTACCCCACGCCCCCACGCCCGAGGCCAGGGGCTGCGGCCAGGAGGAGCAATCCACGCCTGAGGCCAGGGGCAGTGGCCGGGAGGACCAACCCCACATCTAAGAAGCCGTGGCTGCGTGGGCGCAGGAGGACCTAGAGGAGCTATCCCACCTCAAAGGTCAGGAAGGGCGGTGGTGAGGAGATACCCCTCGTCCAAGGTAAGGGGCAATGGCTGCACTTTGCTGGAGCAGCCTTGAAGAGATACCCCACGCCCAAGGTAAGAGAAACCCAAGTAAGACAGTAGGTGTTGCAAGAGGGCATCAGAGGGCAAACACACTGAAACCATACTCACAGAAAACTAGTCAATCTAATCACACTAGGACCACAGCCTTGTCTAACTCAATGAAACTAAGCCATGCCCGTGGGGCAACCCAAGATGGGCAGGTCATGGTGGAGAGATCTGACAGAATGTGGTCCACTGGAGAAGGGAATGGCAAACCACTTCAGTATTCTTGCCTTGAGAACCCCATGAACAGTATGAAAAGGCAAAATGATAGGATACTGAAAGAGAAACTCCCCAGGTCAGTAGGTGCCCAATATGCTACTGGAGATCAGTGGAGAAATAACTCCAGAAAGAATGAAGGGATGGACAAAAAGCAAAAAGAATACACAGCTGTGGATGTGACTGGTGATAGAAGAAAGGTCTGATGCTATAAAGAGCAATATTGCATAGGAACCTGGAATGTCAGGTCCATGAATCAAGACAAATTGGAAGTGGTCAAACAAGAGATGGCAAGAGTGAATGTCGACATTCTAGGAATCAGTGAACTGAAATGGACTGGAATGGATGAATTTAACTGAGATGACCATTATATCTACTACTGCGGGCAGGAATCCTTCAGAAGGAATGGAGTAGCCATCATGGTCAACAAAAGAATCCAAAATGCAGTACTTGGATGCAATCTCAAAAACGACAGAATGATCTCTGTTCGTTTCCAAGGCAAACCATTCAATATCACAGTAATCCAAGTCTATGCCCAAACCAGTAACGCTGAAGAAGCTGAAGTTGAATGGTTCTATGAAGACCTACAAGACCTTTTAGAACTAACACCCAAAAAAGATGTCCTTTTCATTCTAGGGGACTGGAATGCAAAAGTAGGAAGTCAAGAAACACCTGGAGTAGCAGGCAAATTTGGCCTTGCAATATGGAATGAAGCAGGGCAAAGACTAATAGAGTTTTGCCAAGAAAATGCACTGGTCATAGCAAACACCCTCTTCCAACAACACAAGAGAAGACTCTATACATGGACAGCACCAGATGGTCAACACCAAAATCAGATTGATTATATTCTTTGCAGCCAAAGATGGAGAAACTCTATACAGTCAGCAAAAACAAGACCAGGAGCTGACTGTGGCTGAGACCATGAACTCCTTATTGCCAAATTCAGACTGAAATTGAAAAAAGTAGGGAAAACCACTAGACCATTCAGGTATGACCTAAATCAAATCCCTTATGATTATACAGTGGAAGTGAGAAATAGATTTAAGGGCCTAGATCTGACAGATAGAGTGCCTGATGAGCTATGAAATGAGGTTCATGACATTGTACAGGAGACAGGGATCAAGACCATTCCCATAGAAAAGAAATGCAAAAAAGCAAAATGGCTGTCTGGGGAGGCCTTACAAATAGCTGTGAAAAGAAGAGAAGCGAAAAGCAAAGGAGAAAAGGAAAGATATAAACATCTGAACGCAGAGTTCCAAAGAATAGCAAGAAGAGATAAGAAAGCCTTCTTCAGCGATCAATGCAAAGAAATAGAGGAAAACAACAGAATGGGAAAGACTAGAGAGCTCTTCAAGAAAATCAGAGATACCAAAGGAACATTTCATGCAAAGATGGGCTCGATAAAGGACAGAAATGGTATGGACCTAACAGAAGCAGAAGATATTAAGAAGAGGTGGCAAGAATACACAGAAGAACTGTACAAAAAAGAGCTTCACGACCCAGATAATCACGACGGTGTGATCACTGACCTAGAGCCAGACATCCTGGAATGTGAAATCAAGTGGGCCTTAGAAAGCATCACTACGAACAAAGCTAGTGGAGGTGATAGAATTCCAGTTGAGCTATTCCAAATCCTGAAAGATGATGCCGTGAAAGTGCTGCACTCAATATGCCAGCACATTTGGAAAACTCAGCAGTGGCCACAGGACTGGAAAAGGTCAGTTTTCACTCCAATCCCAAAGAAAGGCAATGCCAAAGAATGCTCAAACTACTGCACAATTGCACTCATCTCACACGCTAGTAAAGTAATGCTCAAAATTCTCCAAGCCAGGCTTCAGCAATATGTGAACCGTGAACTTCCTGATGTTCAAGCCGGTTTTAGAAAAGGCAGAGGAACCAGAGATCAAATTGCCAACATCCGCTGGATCATGGAAAAGCAAGAGTTCCAGAAAAGCATCTATTTCTGCTTTATTGACTATGCCAAAGCCTTTGACTGTGTGAATCACAATAAACTGTGGAAAATTCTGAAAGAGATGGGAATACCAGACCACCTGATCTGGCTGTTGAGAAATTTGTATGCAGGTCAGGAAGCAACAGTTAGAACTGGACATGGAACAACAGACTGGTTCCAAATAGGAAAAGGAGTACGTCAAAGCTGTATATTGTCACCCTGTTTATTTAACTTATATGCAGAGTACATCATGAGAAACGCTGGACGGGAAGAAACACAAGCTGGAATCAAGATTGCCAGGAGAAATGTCAATAACCTCAGATATGCAGATGATACCACCCTTATGGCAGAAAGTGAAGAGGAACTCAAAAGCCTCTTGATGAAAGTGAAAGTGGAGAGTGAAAAAATTGGCTTAAAGCTCAACATTCAGAAAATGAAGATCATGGCATCCAGTCCCACCACTTCATGGCAAATAGATGGGGAAACAGTGGAAACAGTGTCAGACTTTATTTTCTGGGCTCCAAAATCACTGCAGATGGTGATTGCAGGCATGAAATTAAAAGACACTTTACTCCTTGGAAGGAAAGTTATGACCAACCTAGATAGCATATTCAAAAACAGAGACATTACTTTGCCAACAAAGGTTCGTCTAGTCAAGGCTATGGTTTTTCCTGTGGTCATGTATGGATGTGAGAGTTGGACTGTGAAGAAGGCTGAGCGCCTAAGAATTGATGCTTTTACTGTGGTGTTGGAGAAGACTCTTGAGAGTCCCTTGGACTGCAAGGAGATCCAACCAGTCCATTCTGAAGGAGATCAGCCCTGGGATTTCTTTGGAAGGAATGATGCTAAAGCTGAAACTCCAGTACTTGGGCCACCTCATGCGAAGAGTTGACTCATTGGAAAAGACTCTGATGCTGGGAGGGATTGGGGGAGGAGGAGATGGGGATGACAGAGGATGAGATGGCTGGATGGCATCACTGACTCGATGGACGTGAGTCTCAGTGAACTCCAGGAGTTGGTGATGGACAGGGAGGCCTGGCGTGCTTCGATTCATGGGGTCTCAAAGAGTCGGACACGACTGAGTGACTGATCTGATCTGATGAACATTTTAAGAATATGATTTACTTATAATTAATAATTTTGTCAGTTAAACAGAAAAAAATTTTACTGAATTTAAAACTACTATCTTCTCTTACCTTTCATTGAAAACCTTTGAATAGAATTATTTTGACACTTAAATCTGATATAACAAAAAATACCAGTGAGAAATACGTAATTACAGGGGTTCATAAATGATCTGGACACTCTGTCATTTTAGGAAAAAGAAAATAAGCTGGGCGTGAAAGTATATTTTATCCTTAAATTTTTTCCTATATGTGTTGCAGGTTACTTGAACCTCAACGTTGTTTTTCTTTTTATTTATTTATTTGTGTATTTTATTTTTATTTTTTGTGTGACTATAAAAAGAACACAGCTGTTGCAAAATTGTAAATAATATAAAATTGTTTTTAAAAGATAGTGAATTCCCCTTCCTACAAATCAAAATACATAACACTAATAAAGCTGTTGTGTTGTTAATCACTCAGTCGTATTTGACTGTCTGTGACCACATGACTGTTCCCTGCCAGACTCATCTATCCATGGAATTCTCCAGGCAAGAATACTGGAGTGGGTTGCCATTCCCATTAACAGGGGATCTTCCCAATTCAGGGACTGAATCTGGGTCTTCTAAATTGCAGGCAGATTCTTCACCATTTGAGCCATCAGGAAAGCCCCTCCTACTGAATGCCAAGAGGAATAGTTTTATTTTTTGGTGGTAAAAATCTGAAGCTGATTTTGATAAGTTAGGATAAAGATGGTAAAAACTAGAGCAACTACTAAAAAACCCTAAAAATAGTGAAAAATCATTCAATTAAAGTGCTACATTAGAAAAACTTGTTTAATGAAAAAATGCAGTAAAGGAAGAATAGTGGAACAAAAAAACATGAAACGTGTAAAAAAAATAAAATTGCAGATGTAAATCTAACTATCAATAATAACATAAAATGTGAATGGATAAAAGAAGAATGAATACCGATTCTTCACAAACTACCAAAATCAGAATAAGAAACAGTACTCAATCCATTTTAGGAGGCAAATATTACCCTCATACCAAAATTAAAGAAAGACATCACAAAAACAGAAAACTACAGATCAGTATTTCTTATGAAGATGGAGGTAAAGCTCCTCAAAAAATAATACCTAATTGAATAGCAACACATAAAGCGAATTATGCACCATGATCTAGTGGATTTTATCCCGGAAATACTAACTGGCTTAACACCTGAATACAATGCAACACATCCCATCAGCAAGAGAAAACACAAAAATTACATCATCATCTCAGTAGATATAGAAAAAACATTGAAAAAATCCTGCACCATTTCCTGATGGAACTACTCAACAAACTAAGAACAGAAGGGAACATTTTCAGTGTGATACAGGATGTCTACAAAAAAACCTGTATAGTTAATTTTGTTAAACTGGATACCTTCCCCCCAAGATCAGGAACAAAACAAAGAAGCCCTTCTTTGTTTACCACTTCTTTTCAACATTGTACTGAAGGCCCTAGCCAAACCAATTAGTTACAAAAAGGATAAGAGTCATCCAGATTGGAAAGAAGTAAAACCATCTTTATTCATGGTAGACATGATCTTGTATGTATTGGGTTGGCCAAAAATGTCATTTGGATTTTTCCATAAAACGTTATGGAAAAACCTGAATTTTTTGGCCAACCTGATAGAATATCCTAAAGAATCTGTTAAAAAAAAAACAAAAAAAACTAATAAACAAGTTCAGCAAGGTTGCAGGATACAGGATCAAGTTATAAAAGTCAGTTGCATGTCTGTGCACTTTTAATGAACCATCCAAAGATGAAACTAAGAAAATAATTTCTTTTACAAATGTAATTATTATTTATTCTTATTAAAAAATAAGATTATTTATTCTTTATTAAAAAGAATAAGATGCTCAGGAATAAATTTAACCAAAAAAGTGCAAAACATACACACTGAAAACTACTAGCCATTGTTGAGAGAAGTTAAATAATTGGGAAAAATTACATGTTCAAGGACCAGCAGACTTACCATTGTTAGGATAGCAATATTCTCCAAACTGATCTATAGATTCAACAAAATCCTTATCAGAATCCCAGTAACTTCTTTGTAGAAACTGACAAGCTGATCCTAAAATTCATATGGAATTCAAGGGACCCAGAGTAGCAAAAAAAATCTTGGAAAAGAATAAAGTAGGATTCGCACTCCCCAGTTTCAAAACTTACTACACAACAATGGTAATCAAGACAGTGTGGTACTGGCTAGATTCATAAATACAGATAATAACATATATTGGTTAGGATGCAAAGAAATAGAAATCTCATACACTCCTGGCAGGAATGTAAATGGTGCAGTCATTCGGAAAATTGTCTAGCAGTTCTTCAAAATGTTAAGCACATAGTTACCTTATGATCCAGCACTTCAACTCCTAGGTTTCATTTCAAAAGAAACGAAAACACGTGTTCATGCAGATCTTGTAAACAAATGTTCATAGCAGCATTATTCATAACAGCTAAAAATGAAAACAATTCAAATGGCTATCAACTAATAAGCACATAAATAAAATGTGGTACATACATTTAAAAGGATACATCTAACTGAATATTATTTCACCATAAAAAGAAATGAAGTACTGATACATGTTATGACATGGATAAATTTTGAAAACATGATGCTAAGTGAAAAATGACAATTATAGAAGACCACACACTGTATGCATGAGTTGTCTAGTTAGGCAATCCTGTAGAGACAGAAAGGAGATTAGTGGCTGGCTAGTGCTACGAGCACTGGGGAGAAATGAGAAGTGACTACTAATGGGTTATGAAAATAATTTTATCTCAGTTAAGCTGTTTCTGCTTTTTAAGGATCCAGAAAACAAAGACTAGTTACATATAGAGAAACAAAGAGTGAGATCAGAATTCTTGTCAGAAACAATAAAAACAATGAAGTCGTTGGAGTAACATTTTTAAAGTACTGAAAGGCAAAAAAAAAGTATTGAAAGTCAACCTAGCATTTTATACACAGAAAAAATATTTTAAAAACAAAGATGAAGCATCACACTTCTAAATAACACTGGGTCCAAAAAAAGTCTCAAGAGAAATGAAAAAATTGTTTATACTAAATGAAAATAAAAATAAGCTCATCCAAATGTATGGGATGCAGTAAAAACAGTGCTTACAGAGAAATGTATAGCATTAAAGACATATATTAATAGAGAATAAACTGTGAAAAAAAAAAAAAAAAAAAAAAACCCTGAACTTCTAACTTAGAACCTAAAAGAAGAACAACTCAAGCCTACAGCAGAGGAAAAGAAATAATACAAATTAAAGCAGCAATCAGTGAAATTGAAAACAGAAAAACAATAGAGAAAATCAACAAATAAAAATCTGGCTCTTTGAAAAGTTTGGTAGAGGTTTGATAAACCTAAGTAGAGGCTGGAAGAAGTTGCTGCTGCAGGCATCTCAGCTTTAGGAAGACCAGATGGCCTCCAGAAACTGGAAAAGACAAGAAACTGGATTGTCCCTGAGCCTTTGGAATACAGGCCTGTCAGTGCTTTAATTATCACCTAAGACCAGTGATGGACTTTTGACCTCCTGAACAATTTTCAGAATGAATGGAGAGGAGCAGAGCAGAGAATGACTCAGAAATATAGCAGCTTCGAAATCCTGAGCAGAAGCCAGTCTGACACGGATGAAAAGATTTTCTCCTACGGAGGCAGGGGTTGGAAGTGGCCTGCCATGGGGACAAGAGCACAGGCAGCAGCAGTCCTGGGAGGCATGTGCTGGCACCAGTCTTTGTGGAGATAGCCAGTAGCCCTCCTCAGATATGCAGATGATGCCATTGCCATTACCACTTCTAATGGTAGAAACCAAAGACGAACTAAAGAGCCTCCTGATGAAGGTGAAAGAGGGGAGTGAAAAAGCTGGCTTAAAACTCAACATTCCAAAAACACTAAGATCATGGCATCTGGTCCCATCACTTCATGGCAAAAAGAATAGGAAAAAAGTTGAAGCAGTGAGAGATTTTATTTTCTTAGGCTCCAAAATCACTGTGGATGGTGAGTGCAGCCTTGAAATTAAAAGATGCTTGCTCCTTGGAAAGAAAGCTATGAGCAACCTAGACAACATATTAAAAAACAGAGACATGACTTTGCTGACAAAGTTCTATATAGTCAAAATGATGGTTTTTCTAGTAGTCATGTATGGCTGTGAGAGTTGGACCATAAAGAAGGCTGAACATCAAAGAAGTGATGTTTTCCAACTGTGGTGCTGGAGAATGCTCTTGAGAGTCCCTTGAACAGCAAGGAGATCAAATCAGTCAATCCTAAAGGAAATCAACCTTGAATATTCATTGGAAGGACTGACGCTGCAGTTGAAGCTCCAATACTTTGGCTACTTGATACAAAGAGCTGATTCACTGGGAAAGACCCTGATGCTGGGAAAGATTGAGGGCAGAAAGAGAAGGGGTAAGAGAATGAAATAGTTGGATAGAATCACTAGCTCAATGGACATGTTTGAGTTTGAGCAAACCCCAGGGGCTAGTGGAAGACAGAGGAGCCTGTGATGCTGCAGTCCATGGGGTCACAAAAAGTCGGAGACGACTTAGTTACTGAACAACAACAGTAGCCCCACTATAGAGCTTGTACACTCCAGGACTGAGTTGCTTCAGTTCAGTTCAGTTCAGTCACTCAGTCGTGTCTGACTCTTTGTGACCCCACCAGGCTTCCCTGTCCATCACCAACTCCCGGAGCTTACTCAAACTCATGTTCATAGCGTTGGTGTTGCCATCCAACCATTTCATCCTCTGTCATCCCCTTCTCCTCCTGCCTTCAATCTTGCCCAGCATCAGGGTCTTTTCCAATGAGTCAGCTCTTCTCAAAGAATTACCTCAGGCCAAACAACTAATGGAGAGTAAGAACAGACCCACCCATCAGCAGATGATTGGATTAAAGATTTACTAAGCATGGCCCTGCCCACCAAAAGTGTTAGTCACTCAGCTGTGTCTGACTCTTTGTGACCCCAAGGACCGTAGGCCACCAGGCTCCTCTGTCCATGGGATTTTCCAGGCAAGAATAACTGGAGTGGGTAATCATTCCCTTCTCCAGGGATTGAACCCAGATCTCCTGCATCACAGGTAGATTCTTTGCTGTCTGAGCCCACCAAAGCAAGATCCAGTTTTCCCCACAGCCAGTCACTCCCATCAGGAAGCTTGCACAAGCCTCTTACCCTCATCCATCAGAGGGTAGACAGAAGTAAGAAGAATAATCTCACATCCTCCAGAACTAAAACCACAATCACAGAAAGCTAAACAAATGATCACATGGATCACAGTCTTGCATGACTCAATAAAGATATGAGCCATGCTTTGCAGGACCACCCAAGAGGGATGGGTCATAGTGGAGAGTTCTGACAAAACATGGTCCGTTGGAAAAGGGAATGGCAAACCACTGCATTAGTCTTGCCTCAAGAAACCCATGAACAGTATGAAAAGGCAAAAAGATATGACACAAGATGAGTCCCCCAGGTCGGTAGATGTCTAGTATGCTACTGGAGAAGAGCAGAGAAATAGTTCCAGAAAGAATGAAGTGGCTGGGCCAAAGTAGAAAAAAAATAGTCAGTTGTGGATGTGCCTAGTGGTGAAAGTAAACTCCAATGCTGTAAAGAACAACATTGCATAAGAACCTGGAATGTTAGGTCCATGAATCAAGATAAAGTCAACGTGGTCAAGCAGAGGATGGCAAGAGAAAACATTGACATTTTAGAAATCAGTGAACTAAAATGGACAAGATTGGGTGAATTTAATTCAGATGACCATTATATCTAATACTGGAAAAAAAGAGAGTTCCTTGGACTGCAAGGAGATCCAAGCAGTCATTTTTAAAGGAAATCAATCCTGAATATTCATTGGAAAGACTGATGAAGTTCCAATACTTTGGCTACTTGATATAAAGAATGACTCATTGAGAAGACCATCATGCTGGAAAGCAAAAGGAGAAGGGGAAGGCAGTGGATGAGATGGTTAGATGGCATCACCGACTCAATGTACATGAATTTGAGCAAATTCCAGGAGTTAGTAAAGGACAGTGGAGCCTGGTGTGCTGCAGTCCATGGGGTCCCAAAGAGTCGGATATGACTTAGTGACTGAACAACAGCAACAACAAAATTTTAAATGATTTTTTAAAAAAGGTTCGTATAGTCAAAGCTATGGTTTTTCCAGTAGTCATGCATGGCTGTGAGAATTGGACAATAAAGAAGGCTGAGCATCAAAGAATTCATGTTTTCAAACTGTAGTGCTAGAGAATCCTCTTGAAAATCCCTTGGACAGCAAGGAGATCAAACCAGTCAATCCTAAAGGATATTAACCCTGAATATTCCTTGGAAGGAAAGATGCTGAAGCTGAAGCTCCAATAGTTTGGAAACCTGATATGAAGAACCATTGGAAAAGATCCTGATGCTGGGAAAAGCCATATGCAAAGCCACCGGAAGAGATCTTCATGCTGGGAAAGATTGAGGGCAGGAGGAGAAGGGGGAGACAGAAGATGAGATGTTGAATGGCATCACTGACTCAGTGGAAATGAGATTAAGCAAACTCCAGGAGCTAGTGGAGGACAGAGAAGCCTGATGTGCTGCAGTCCATGGGGTTGCAAAGAGTCAGACACAACTGAGCGACTGAACAACAACAAGCTATTTAAAGTAGCTATAATCAAATTTTATGGAAAAAGTGGGCTAAGAGCAAATAACAGGAGAAGAGTGCAAGTATTGAAAATCAAAAGAAAAAGCACTTAGGATAGCTTGACACTGAAATGAAAAGTCAGACTGAATAAAAAAGCAAAATCCAACTATATTTCATTTAAAAAAACCTCACTTTTGGGGCCTTTCCTGGAGGTCCACTGGTTAAGATTCCACTGCAAAGATGCATAACCTAACCTATTCCAGAGAATATACATAAAAAAAAAAAAACTTAGGCTATTTTATACCACAGCTGCTTGAGATCTTCAAAAGGGTTAAAGTCATAAATGTCAGCGAAAATGTGAGGTGATCTAAATTTAGAAACTGGGAAACATAACAACTAAATATAACACAATTCTGAATTAGACTTTGTAATTAAGAAGGACTTATGGGACAATTGATGCAATGCATAGAATCTGATGATTAGGTGATTCTAATTTGTCAGTGTTTAGCTCCTGATTTGGATGATGTTTTGAGGTTCTGTAGGAATTACACCGGAGAAGGCAATGGCGACCCACTCCAGTACTCTTGCCTGGAAAATCCCATGGATGGAGGAGCCTGGTAGGCTGCAGTCCATGGGGACATGACTGAGCGACTTCAATTTCACTTTTCACTTTCCACTTTCATGCATTGGAGAAGGAAATGGCAACCCACTCCAGTGTTCTTGCCTGGAGAATCCCAGGGACGGCAGAGCCTGGTGGGCTGCCATCTATGGGGTGGCATAGAGTCAGACACGACTGAAGCGACTTAGCAACAGCAGCAGCAGGAATTACACACTGATGGATTCCAGAGCAACTGGGCACTGTATCAGCCTTGTGTTCTCAAACTGTTCAAAAACTTAAAAGGCTGTCCTGTGCTTGCAAATTTTGGGAAAGGTTGAGATATTTCAATCTCCTGAAAAAGCGGGAAACACTCTATTCTTTTGAAAGTTACACTTCCACAAGAAGAAACAAATAAATGAATAAGTAAAACAGGTCTATCCAATGCTTTTATAGCTTGAGTCCTGGGGCACTGCCACATTTAAAAATCAAACAGCAGAAATCAGCCAGCCATGAAGAGTTGAGAAGGAGCCATCATTGAGTCATGATGTTAAGGAGGAGAAGCTGAGGAAGAAAAAACTTTTCTAGAAGTAGGAAGTGGTTCACTTTGTCAAATGCTGCTGAGAGATCAAGTAAGATGAACAGAAAACAGTTGATCACTAGAATTGGCCCCAAGACATCATGAATGTAGTCAGGTTGAAGCAGATTTCTCCTAAGTGAGGTAGCAGTCATGTTAAGAAGAGTTGAAAGGCAAAAGGAGGTGAGGACATGAAGTAGATGAAAATAGATATCTCATCCCAGAAGGGTTGCTGTTAAAGGGAGCAGTGAATAATATTTTACTTCGAGGATTATGTAGAGTACACCAAGAGCTCTGGAATGTTACCAGGGCAGTGAATACAGTGAAGGGGATGATCCAATGAAGAGGAAAAACTCAGAATGCAGGAAAAACTTAGCCTAAATTGGGGTAGTGAGAGGGCTGTGATGAAGACTACCTGTTGAGACACTGCAATTGGCAAAAGCATAGGCTCTTTATCCTAGTGATAAAGGGGAAAGAAGGGAGGATGGACCCAAAGACATGAGCTCGGTTATGGTGGCAAGGAGGGGAGAATGTTTATGAGGTTGCTTCTGTTCTGACTTCATCTACTGAGATCTGAGAGCGTGGAAGATCAGTGGTTGGCATGTGTGCCTGGACTTTGAAATGAGAGGAGAAGTAAATAATGACAGACATTTTAAAGAGTGGGGACACCAATGCAGAGAAGTGACTAATATGACCAGGTAGTCTTGAGGGCCCATTTGAGATTTGTGGTTATGAATTTAAACTGAGGGGAATTCCCTGGTAGTCTGGTGGTTAGGGCTCCCTGCTTTCACTGTTGAGGGCAAAGATTCAGTCCCTAGATGGAGAACTAAGATCCCACAAGCTGTGCAGCTTAGCCAAAAAAATTTAAAAAGTTAAGTAAGATCTTTCACCATGCTTATGGTTTTTCTCCAGCATATCTGTCTGGGTATAGATGAGGATGTTGGAAATGCTAAATGTCATTTTTTTCAAAAGGAAAGGAAAGTGAAGTTGCTCAGTTGTGTCCAACTCTTTGTGACCCCATGGACTGTAATCTACTAGGCTCCTCTGTCCATGGGATTTTCCAGGCAAGAGTACTGGAGTGGGTTGCCATTTCCTTCTTCAGGGGATCTTCTCAACCCAGGGATCGAACCCGGGTCTCACGCATTGCAGGCAGACACTTTACCCTCTAAGCCACCAGGGAAGCCCTTTTTTTTTTGTTCAAAATATGTACATAGATATTTCTTCAGAGACACTAAATGGCTCTAAACAAACAAAGACAAGGTTTGAATTGCAAAGTTTTTAATGAAAATGTATTTTTACAGCATGCGTCATTTCATATCTGTGGTTAACCAGCAATTATTTCAATAGTTGCAGACTCATCTGTCTCTGAATTTGTCATAATGCTAATGAAATTAAGAAAAAGCAACAGTTCATCTAATCCCTCTTTATATTCCTTCATGATCAGCAAGGTGCATAAATGTTCTTGCTTTAATTAAGAACTGAATATACTGGAGATATATTAGATAATTAAGAATTTAGACAAATATTCACCAGCATTAGTTTTACTAGCAAACTGAAAAATATTATAGGCCTAGTGTCAAATAATTAACACATTAGATAAACATTAAGCTTCTTAGAAGACCATATGCTCCTGCTTCTGTAAAACCATTGTTTGCTTGAAGGAATGGTGGTATAAGCTTTCATTCAACTATTACTTCCTTAACGTGAAAAAGAGACAAAATGAGCTGAAGAATGATAACTCCACAGTTACAGCGTGCAACCCTCAACATAACTGCTGACGTCATGGTCTCGACAGTGACTTTTCCATGCCACCCTGTGGAGAAAGATGAAACAAATTGTAATTAGGCTAAAACATAGCTTCCTTGTAATGTACATACTTCAAATCCTTTGGGAGAACAAAATAGTTCATCAGTACATGAAATACAAGCTATAGAAAAATCCAAGTATTGTAATTTGTTAACCGGAGATATGTATACCAAGGACTTCACATCTCTACCAGCCTTCACTAGAGCACAGAATGCTGAACACAAATGGTGAGTCCTGTGTTGTTCACAACACAACTGCAGAGTGCATTCCACATTTACTTAATTCCAAAAATTATTTCAAGATATGACAAGAAATTGGTATTATTTGTAGAATCTTAAAAACTCTAGAATCCCCTAAAATAAATTGAGGAGTAAAAGAATTAGATTCTGAATCAGTTAAAGTAGATTGTTTCTATGTATCACATTGTTTAGCATAAATCTGAAGCTGTGATTTTCAGTTGTCAGTAGCATACTTTTGTCTTTGAGAATATTCTCTGCCTTCTCTCAGAAGAGTAGGGTAAAACAGCTCTACCTGAGACTTCCCTGGTGGTGCAGCATTAAGGACCACTGGACCTTCCAATGCTGAGGGAGTGGTTTTGATTCCTGATGGTGGGGTGGGAGGCTAGAATCCCACATGCCCTGGAGTGCTGCCAAAAAACCCCCAATTCTTCCTGAGTCCCACCTTTTTTTAGCAGCACCTAATGGCATGTGGTTCCCTGTCCAACATCCTCTGCATTAGAAGCACGAATTCTTATCAGAGGATCACCAGGGAAGTCCCCAGTTCTCCTTTTTAATGCTTAACACAAACCATGCTCTGTAACAGAAACTTACATAGTGTTGTAGGTCAATTATATTTAAAACAAACAAACAAATATAGGAAGAACTCACAGTAAAAGAGGTCAGATTAGGAGAAGGGGACGACAGAGGATGAAATGGTTGGATGGCATCACGGACTAGATGGACATGAGTTTGAGCAAACTCCCGGAGTTGGTGAGGGATAGGGAAGCCTGGCGTGCTGCAATCCACGGGGTTGCAAAGAGTCTGAAATGACCGAGCAACTGAACTGAACTTATGGTTACCAGTGGAGGTTGTAGTGGGTGAAGTGAGGGGTGGGAAAGTGAATGAAGGCAGTTAAAGGTACTGCAACGTTCTAGGTATAAGATAAATACTACGAACTGAATGTACAGCGTGATAAATGCAATTATCATGGCTATTGTTATATGTGAAAATTGCTAACAGAGTAAAGCCTAAGACTTTTCATTACACATAAATTTTTTTCTCCTAATTCTTTAATTTGTATCCGTATGATATAATGGATGTTCACCAGTTATTGTGATAATAATTTCATGATATATGTAAGTCAAATCATTCTGCTATTTGTCTTAAACTTCTACAGTGCTGTGTGTCAATTACATCTCAATAGAACTGGAAGGAGAAAACACACACACACCCACACACACACACAAACAAGAACAACATACCATGCTGTAATGCCTTGCTCACTGACAATCTGCTTGGCACACGCTACAGCTTTCGCGATGTCATTTTCCATTAATTCTGAAAAGGAGATGGTGGAAAATGAAAACAACATTCATAGAAATTTCTTTTTAAGTTTAGGTTCGGCCAGCTTTATTCTCTTAGGCTGAGGAAAGAACAATTAAAAGTATGTTTTAAGAGTCCATGTGTCAAGGTCTCTCTAGTCAATGCTACAGTTTTTCCAGCAGTCATGTATGGATGTGAGAGTTGCACTATAAAGAATGCTGAGTGCCGAAGAATTGATGCTTTTGAACTGTGGTGTTGTAAAAGACTCTTGAGAGTCCCTTGGACTGCAAGGAGATCCAACCAGTCCATTCTAAAGGAGATCAGTTCTGAATATTCATTGAAAGGACTGATGTTGAAGCTGAAACTCCAATACTTTGGCCACCTATTGGGAAGAGCTGACTCATTTGAAAAGACCCAGATGCTGGGAAAGATTGAGGGTAGGAGAAGGGTACAACAGAGGATGAGATGGTTGGATGGCATTACCAACTCAATGGACATGAGTCTGGGTAAACTCTGGGAGTTGGTGATGGACAGGGAGGCCTGGCGTGCTGTGGTTCATGGGGTCACAGAGAGTTGGACACGACTGAGTGACTGAACTGAACTGATCTTCTTTGGCAAGAGGTCTACTGAAACTTTTTCTTATTTTCTAATTGAATTTATTCTTACTGTTGAACCTTTAGAAGTTCTCTATATATTCTGAATACAAGTACTTTGTCAATTATGATTTGAAAGTATTTTTTCCAGTCTGCAGCTTGCCTTTTTTATTCTCTGGCTAGAATTACTTGCATAGCATTAGATTAAGAATTTGGTAGCATCCAGTTTATTATTTTTAAAAAAGTTCAAAGGACCATACTTTGAAGTTATATAGAAGAACTCTCTGCTTAGTTCAAATCACATAATTTTTATCTTTTCTTTTTCGAGAAGTTTCATAGTTTAACAGTTTATCCACATGTGCATGATCCATTTTGAGTTAATTTTATATAAGATGAGGAATAGGCTGAAGTTCTATTTTACTCAAATAGATGTCTAATTTTTCCAACACTATTGTTAAAAAGCCATTTTTCCCTGAATTACTTTTGTACGTTTGTCAATAATAAATAGACTATATTAATGTGAAAAAAAAAAAGTCCATGTGTCTGTGAACACCATGGGAAAATTCTTTTCCATCCTATTTGACATGAAAAGAAGCATTCTGTTTTTCATTTGCCAAAGTCAATGGAAGCTCCAGGAATTATTAACTAATGTGATAGAATGTTCTCTTTTACCAGGGATTATAAAATCAAAATAAAACAAGCAGACATGCAGAAACCAGTCTAGCAGTTTTTTGCTTACCAACTTTGTTACTGAAAGTTTATCCTAAAGAAGTAATAAGAGATGTACCCAAGATGTGTGTACCAGATGTTCCATAGCAATTAATAAAAGGGGAAAATACAGCTTGAGTGCTTAACAGTGTGATTTGGATTGATAAATTATAGAACATTTTATTAGTGGAATTTATTCATCTTGAAATATAATAAAGATTGGTATTTGTTGATAAAAATAATTTTGTACAATAAAGAGCATATTGTAAAGTAGTAAGTTTAGTACAATTTCTATTTTGTTGAAACACATTGCTTATATGTTCATATCTGAGTACAGATATATGTAATTTAGCTTTACATTCATGTCCATGAGTGATGTATATTCTGAAAGAAACTGTGGGTACCAAAAGTTGCTGGTGGTCATACATCTCAGAGTAGTAAGAATATTTACACAATGACCACATATTATTGCATAATACAAAATATTTTTAAAGAAAATTAACTGGATACAAAAGAATATTCTTAGACTAATCTTCTCATTAAGAACTTTAATATTTAAAATTTTAACAATATAAATTTTGTAATTGTTCTCCAATATTTTATGCACTAAAGATTCCATATCTCTATTTTAAAAGGAACTCAATAGAATATTTTTTCACTGCAATTAAACAGATCTGTAAATTAACTTGTCCGAATGACAATATCTATATAGGAACTGTATCTTACGGAGATGCAAGCTAAAGAAATTAGAAATGAAGTATCATAATGTTTCTAATTTTCTTTAAATCGCTAAGCAAGAAAAAAAACCCATATATATAATTTGTTGGGAAGATCCCCTGGAGAAGGGAAAGGTCACCCTCTCCAGTATTCTGGCCTGGAGAATTCCATGGACTGTAGAGTCCATGGGATCATTAAGAGTTGGACATGACTGAGCAACTTTCACTTTCGCATATAATTTATATACATAAAAGAAGTAAATATTAAAAAATATTAAAAACTGTTAAAGTACATAATGAACATATTGATGTCTATTAATGTTTCTAATTTACTATTTTTTAAAACATTTCATCATTAAAAGTAAAAATAATTTTTTAAAATGATCACATGTATTCCTCCTCTTTGTTTAACTAATAATTCTTTGTTTTCCAATAAAGGAGAATAGATTAAAAAAAAAAAAGACCTCACAACCAAATTATCCCTAAATCTCCCCAAACAAGATAAGAAAGAGAAATGGTATTGTTTTCTACAGAGCATCAACAAGTCTAGTTATAATAAAGTCATAGGTCATTACAGAAACTCTTGATGTTAGCAAACAAGTAACCTTTTATCATACCAGCTCTTTAATTTCTTACTTAAGAAATTAGGAGAAGGATAATATAGAGCTTCTAGAAATTAATATGGAGCTTTCCTAGGTCCCTGATGAACTCCTCAAGACATTTTCATTTGTACTGAATCTCTGTTCTTATAGGTATAACCAGATGGGGGCTGAGCCATCACTCAACATCATCTTGTCTTACCGCTGCAGGATACATGACAGCCGTCAACTGCGTTGGGGGTTTTGCCATCATTACACCACCATTTGCTGTTGATCTGAAATATCCCATAATCAGTGCTTTCACTGCCAGGATTGTAGTTTGTAGCTTTTGTGTTATAACTGCTTTCCCATTTGGTCAAACACAGCCCTGAAAAAAATGTATTTTTAGTTGAAAAACAACAACAGGACATGATTTATACTTTATAGACAAATCAGTTCTTTTAAATAATAATATTTTACTAATGACTTTTATAAGTATTAATATAAAGAAATATTTTCCTTGCAAAATATTTTAACACTTTCATGTTAAAGCGTCCTTAAGAGAAAGGAGATCAGCCCTGGGTGTTCTTTGGAAGGAATGATGCTAAAGCTGAAACTCCAGTACTTTGGCCACCTCATGCAAAGAGTTGACTCATTGGAAAAGACTCTGATGCTGGGAGGGATTGGGGGCAGGAGGATAAGGGGACGACAGAAGATGAGATGGCTGGATGGCATCACCGACTCGATGGATGTGAGTCTAGGTGAACTCCAGGAGTTGGACAGGGAGGCCTGGCGTGCTGTGATTCATGGGGTTGCAAAGAGTCGGACACGACTGAGCAACTGAACTGAACTGAACTGAACTGAAAGGTGGATTTGGGTATCAAATTAGAATCTGAACAACAAGAATCATAAACTAGGAAAGACTATATCATGCATCTATCCATCTAGTCATTTGCTCATTCTTTCAAAAATAGTTATACAGGGGAAATGTCTGAGTTCAATTTCAAAAATACAGTGGTGACCTTGACAAATATGGACTAAAATACAGAGTAATTTTTACTTAATGCACATCTTGAATTCTGAGGAAGAAAATGCAAATTAATCAACTTGAGTGAAAATAATAAAATGTCATTTCTTGTTGCATTTCAGGAATCCATATATGGATATTGACTGAAAGGAAATAGGTTCCTACTGTCCTTGTTCTTGTTTTACGAATTCAATGTAATTTTTTGAAAAAGCATTGCTGTTAAACGCCCAACATCTTGGTAGGAGTATAAAAATGAGAAAAATAACGCCTTACTCAGGCTTGCAGAACCAAAGTTCCAAACTGGAAATGGCTAGAGTCAGACACCAAGGGCTTGAAAGAGATATCCCAGGTGTTGAAACATTTTATAATCAGCCTACAAGTGCCAGCTGGCAAATTTAGTGGCCCTAGAGGAGTATAGGGGGACCTGGCATGTTTATTTTGTTTTTGTTTTTGTTTTATTTTTATTTTTTTTTAATTTTATTTTATTTTTAAACTTTACAATATTGCATTGGTTTTGCCAAATATCGAAATGAATCCGCCACAGGTATACCTGTGCTCCCCATCCTGAACCCTCCTCCCTCCTCCCTCCCCATACCATCCCTCTGGGTCGTCCCAGTGCACCAGCCCCAAGCATCCAGTATCGTGCATCGAACCTGGACTGGCGACTTGTTTCATACATGATATTATACATGTTTCAATGCCATTCTCCCAAATCTCCCCACCCTCTCCCTCTCCCACAGAGTCCATAACACTGTTCTATACATCAGTGTCTCTTTTGCTGTCTTGTATACAGGGTTATTGTTACCATCTTTCTAAATCCCATATATATGTGTTAGTATACTGGATTGGTGTTTTTCTTTCTGGCTTACTTCACTCTGTATAATAGGCTCCAGTTTCATCCACCTCATTAGAACTGATTCAAATGTATTCTTTTTAATGACTGAGTAATACTCCATTGTGTATATGTAGCACAGCTTTCTTATCCATTCATCTGCTGATGGACATCTAGGTTGCTTCCATGTCCTGGCTATTATAAACAGTGCTGTGATGAACATTGGGGTACACGTGTCTCTTTCCCTTCTGGTTTCCTCAGTGTGTATGCCCAGCAGTGGGATTGCTGGATCATAAGGCAGTTCTATTTCCAGTTTTTTTAAGGAATCTCCACACTGTTCTCCATAGTGGCTGTACTAGTTTGCATTCCCACCAATAGTGTAAGAGGGTTCCCTTTTCTCCACACCCTCTCCAGCATTTATTGCTTGTAGACTTTTGGATCACAGCCATTCTGACTGGCATGAAATGGTACCTCATAGTGGTTTTGATTTGCATTTCTCTGATAATGAGTGATGTTGAGCATCTTTTCATGTGTTTGTTAGCCATCTGTATGTCTTCTTTGGAGAAATGTCTATTTAGTTCTTTGGCCCATTTTTTGATTGGGTCATTTATTTTTCTGGAGTTGAGCTGTAGGAGTTACTTGTATATTTTTGAGATTAGTTGTTTTTCAGTTGCTTCATTTGCTATTATTTTCTCCCATTCTGAAGGCTGTCTTTTCACCTTGCTTATAGTTTCTTTTGTTGTGCAGAAGCTTTTAAGTTTAATTATGTCCCATTTGTTTATTTTTGCTTTTATTTCCAATGGGTCATAGAGGATCCTGCTGTGATGTATGTCAGAGAGTGTTTTGCCTATGTTCTCCTCTAGGAGTTTTATAGTTTCTAGTCTTACATTTAGAATGATATATAATTTGACTCTCCCATTCTTCAATCCTTCACCTGGTACATCTGATTCTAAAGAAGCAAGTTGATGTTTTTAACCATGGTAAGTGTACAAATCCTCCAACAAAGAAAAAGCCCATTCACTCAAAGTCCCTTGCTTATTATTCATCCTCTGTTAGATCCACACCTGGTTAACTGTTTGGAAGGAGAAAGAAGAGTTACTTACAGTTTGCCAGACTGACTCCCTTATAGCCGTCCAATCCAAGTTTCTTCAGAGTTCTGGCAAGCTCACATCTCTCAAAGACCTTGCCCTGGACAGCAACAGAAAGGAAGAGAAACCCCAGAATAATGAGAGCCTTCATGTTGACTGAGAAGTCAAATGTCCAGACTGACCAGGGTGAGCTGGACTTGCTATTTAACATCTTTTCACTCCCCTCTTATCTCACTGGTTTGGTGGCTCCACCCTCTGAGTCATGTGGAAAACAGAAAGAGCTTTTTGGTCCACACACTTGTAAAGTTTTTCTTCTTATCTTTGAAGAGATATATTCTGATATCGTAAGAATTAACCTGCAGAAAATAATGAAATGACATTGCTTAAAGACATTTCTCAGGAAGAACTGGAGTTAGCATTATTGCCAAAAGAGGAACTTCCTCTTATTTTATTATGAAGTTGAACAAGTATAAAGAAAAAAACCTGAATGAACATTTTACTCAACTGGTGATGAGCTCCCATTTGGATTAACATTCATTTACATTAAGGTGTTTTGCATATTGTCTTTATCTTTTTCACTTAAAATTATTTTATATACACTTTTCACAAAGAACATGACACACTCCTGTTGTTCTGATTGGTAAATAGCCCAGCACCATGTTGATCACAGATTCCTATACTCACTCTTTTGGTGTCTATTGTAAATTCTTAATTTATAAATCAATGTTTTACTATGATCAGTAAGCCTCATGTGAACAACATTCCTAACTTCTTTCTAACAAAGCCTTACTTCACATTTCCACATTAGAACATAAAAGGTCATTGTAAAGCAAGGGAACTTTATAGTAAAACCTATAACAAGCTGCAATCAAGATTGCCGGGAGAAATATCAATAACCTCAGATATGCAGATGACACCACCCTTATGGCAGAAAGACACTTACTCCTTGGAAGGAAAGTTATGACCAACCTAGATAGCATATTCAAAAGCAGAGACATTACTTTGCCAACAAAGGTTCATCTAGTCAAGGCTATGGTTTTTCCTGTGGTCATGTATGGATGTGAGAGTTGGACTGTGAAGAAGGCTGAGCACTGAAGAATTGATGCTTTTGAACTGTGGTGTTGGAGAAGACTCTTGAGAGTCCCTTGGACTGCAAGGAGATCCAACCAGTCCATTCTGAAGGAGATCAGCCCTGGGATTTCTTTGGAAGGAATGATGCTAAAGCTGAAACTCCAGTACTTTGGCCACCTCATGCGAAGAGCTGACTCATTTGAAAAGACCCTGATGTTGGGAAAGATTGAGGGCAGGAGGAGAAGGGGACGACAGAGGATGAGATGGTTGGATGGCATCACCAATTCAATGGACATGGGTTTGGGTAAACTCTGGGAGTCGGTGATGGACAGGGAGGCCTGGCATGCTGTGGTTCATGGGGTTGCAGAGAGTCAGACACAACTGAGCGACTGAACTGACTGACTGACAGAAGATTAACAGAATATGTCACTCTTCCACTTTGAGACAAATATTATTTTGAGCTGAAGGCAATGGAGGAAAAGCAGATCAAAGACAAGTTCTCTGTCTTCCCCTTATTTTCCAGAAAGCATAACGTAAATTTGTGCATAAATTAATCACCAACAACCCTGAACACTTATCAGCCCCAATACAGCCCCAGAGGACTATACAGAACAAACATTAGTACTAGTTACTATCTGCCATTAGTTTCAAATGTGTTTATCATCCCAAAATTTGATACATTTGGAAGCCTACTACTCTTTTCCTCTCTGTAGTCGCTCCTCTAATTATATACTGTTCTTTGGTTCAGATGCTCTATAAGTCCAAATTCCAGCCACCTCTTTGAGTTATTTATCCCCACATTTCTCATAAGTATACATGAGATGTACATGTTAGTATATTTGTTTCCTTTTCTCTTGTTAATCTGTATTTTATTACAGAGCTCCAGCCAAAAACCGAAAAGAGTAAAATGAAACACATGCTTCCTCCTGTACAGTTTCTAGTATTGTAGATGGGACAGTGAAAACCCAGAACACCCCTCTCTCCCTGGAGACTGAAGTTGAGCCATGGGATAGCTGACAACTAACAGAAGGTAAGAATTCTTACCATGTCGGTCTCCCAGCTCTCTGTCTGTAGTGCACAGTCAACAGACGAGGATAAATATTTCTCCTTGTCCCTCCCTTTCCAAATTCACAGTGGCAGGAGAAAAACATTTGTGAAAATAGATCTTGAATTGTGACTCTTGTAAACATGTTTTTGGTAATAAACACCTATGGTTATTGATCCTTAGCCTCCCAGAAGGAGTCACATTTTCCTTTGTCCCTTTCATTTGTCATAATGATGAAAAATCATCAGATGAGAATCTCCAATTGTTTTGTTTTATATCCTGAGAATTTGGCTTTGTAACCACTGAGAATATTCCCTCTGGTTTCTGCTGCTTGGAAACACAGGTTGTCTGTCAGGCTTGCATCAGCAGCTAGTCAGCCAGCTAGGAGCTGAAGACATGAAGTGACAGGCAACCTTCTCTTTGTCCAAACATGCTGGCTTTCAGGGGAGTTTGTCTTAATAAAGGGTCTCAGTTCATAAGGGGACTTTATTGCCTCTACTTTCATTGTCTGATTTGGGAAGGAAAAAACTCTCATCCCAGTATCACCTTTCTGGTAGCATAGTTTAGGAGGTCAGTCATTTCAGGTGTCCCACTTTGTGGGAATTGAGCTTTCTTTGTCACCTGAGACAAGGAAAGTCTTTGTTTCTTAGGCTTTCTCTGGAGACGTTCTGCATCTTGAGAGGGCTACATTTCTTAGAGGACACCTTTCATGTCCATAGTGAAGTTGCTCAGTCATATCCGACTCTTTACAACCTCATGGGCTGTAGCCAGTGAGGCTCCTTCATCGATGGAATTTTTCAGGCAAGAGTACTGGAGTGAGCTGCCATTTCCTTCTCCAGGGGACCTTCCCAACCCAGGGATCGAATGCTTTACCATCTGAGCCACCCTAATATTGGTTTTAAGCCATAAAAAGACTCACTGGTTTGGAGTCACAGTTGAAAGAGGTATATTGAACATCTGAACTTTTATATCTAAAAAGTATTTTTAAGAGAGCTTGCATTTTAAACAAAGGTCCTATTTTTACCTATGGTAAGATCCTATTGAAAAGAAAAATTAAAAGAAAGACAAAAATAAAAAAAAAAAAAAAAAAAACAAAGGTATCTTGGTTAGATCCTTTGAAAAGAAAACAAAGATAGCTACAAAAAATAAAATACTTTGTTAACAAGATTAAAAGAAGAAGATCAGAGAATAAATGTCAAAACCTGCAGACATCACTCAAGGAGGTTTATAATTTACATAAATATTGATAACCAGGAAAAGTTTTGACAAAGGTCCAGAAAATGTGCAGGAAGTCTTGATGTATTGTCTGTTATTCTGTAGAAGGATCCCACCATGTCCAGAATGTCCTATAGTCTGGATTGGGCTACAAAAAATAAATAAATAAATAAAAAGAAACTTAAAATATCATTGAACCATCCTATTATAAAAGAAAAGAAAAATGTTATAGAAATAGGCTTAGATTTCTAATAATAGGCAAATATGCCCCTGAGTTCCTTCTTAGATTAAACCCTACAATTCTTTCTCAGTACTTTGGAAATATTGACTTTACCATATCTTTGAAATGTAAACATGCAAAGAGAAAATTGTTACCTAAAGCAAGCATGAGACTGGAAAAAAAAAGAGAGATTTGAAAAACAAACTGTTATTTCATATTTTCATAAGCTCCCTTGATCCACATTTTGTTGACAGCCTCCATAAGATTATCTTTTAAAGACAAGCAAAAATCTTAATAAAAATCTTGGTAAAAGGCGCCAGTCATCTGAGGGGAAATCATGTTCCATCTGCCAGAAACACCATATAGATCCAACTATTCTTCAGCCTTGTCTAACTCGATGAAACTAAGCCATGCCCGTGGGGCAACCCAAGATGGGCAGGTCATGGTGGAGAGATCTGACAGAATGTGGTCCACTGGAGAAGGGAATGGCAAACCACTTCAGTATTCTTGCCTTGAGAACCCCATGAACAGTATGAAAAGGCAAAATGATAGGAGACTGAAAGAGAAACTCCCAGGTCAGTAGGTGCCCAATATGCTACTGGAGATCAGTGGAGAAATAACTCCAGAAAGAATGAAGGGATGGACAAAAAGAAAAAGAATACCAAGCTGTGGATGTGACTGGTGATAGAAGCAAGGTCCAATGCTATAAAGAGCAATATTGCATAGGAACCTGGAATGTCAGGTCCATGAATCAAGGCAAACTGGAAGTGGTCAAACAAGAGATGGCAAGAGTGAATGTCGACATTCTAGGAATCAGCAAACTGAAATGGACTGGAATGGGTGAATTTAACTCAGATGACCATTATATCTACTACTGTGGGCAGGAATCCCTCAGAAGGAATGGAGTAGCCATCATGGTCAACAAAAGAGTCTGAAATGCAGTACTTGGATGCAATCTCAAAAACGACAGAATGATCTCTGTTCGTTTCCAAGGCAAACCATTCAATATCACAGTAATCCAAGTCTATGCCCCAACCAGTAATGCTGAAGAAGCTGAAGTTGAATGGTTCTATGAAGACCTACAAGACCTTTTAGAACTAACACCCAAAAAAGATGTCCTTTTCATTCTAAGGGACTGGAATGCAAAAGTAGGAAGTCAAGAAACACCTGGAGTAACAGGCAAATTTGGCCTTGGAATACAGAATGAAGCAGGGCAAAGACCAATAGAGTTTTGCCAAGAAAATGCACTGGTCATAACAAACACCCTCTTCCAACAACACAAGAGAAGACTCTATACATGGACAGCACCAGATGGTCAACACTGAAATCAGATTGATTATATTCTCTGCAGCCAAAGATGGAGAAGCTCTATACAGTCAGCAAAAACAAGACCAGGAGCTGACTGTGGCTCAGACCATGAACTCCTTATTGCTAAATTCAGACTGAAATTGAAGAAAGTAGGGGAAACCACTAGACTATTCAGGTATGAGCTAAATCAAATCCCTTATGATTATATAGTGGAAGTGAGAAATAGATTTAAGGGCCTAGATCTGACAGATAGAGTGCCTGATGAACTATGGAATGAGGTTCATGACAATGTACAGGAGACAGGGATCAAGACCATTCCCATAGAAAAGAAATGCAAAAAAACAAAATGGCTGTCTGGGGAGGCCTTACAAATAGCTGTGAAAAGAAGAGAAGCGAAAAGCAAAGGAGAAGGAAAGATATAAACATCTGAATGCAGAGTTCCAAAGAATAGCAAGAAGAGATAAGAAAGCCTTCTTCAGCGATCAATGCAAAGAAATAGAGGAAAACAATAGAATGGGAAAGACTAGAGATCTCTTCAAGAAAATCAGAGATACCAAAGGAAAATTTCATGCAAAGATGGGCTCGATAAAGGACAGAAATGGTATGGACCTAACAGAAGCAGAAGATATTAAGAAGAGGTGGCAAGAATACACAGAAGAACTGTACAAAAAGAGAGCTTCACGACCCAAAGATAATCACGATGGTGTGATCACTGACCTAGAGCCAGACATCCTGGAATGTGAAGTCAAGTGAGCCTTAGAAAGCATCACTACAAACAAAGCTAGTGGAGGTGATAGAATTCCAGTTGAGCTATTCCAAATCCTGAAAGATGATGCTGTGAAAGTGCTGCACTCAATATGCCAGCACATTTGGAAAACTCAGCAGTGGCCACAGGACTGGAAAAGGTCAGTTTTCATTCCAATCCCAAAGAAAGGCAATGCCAAAGAATGCTCAAACTACCGCACAATTGCACTCATCTCACACGCTAGTAAAGTAATGCTCAAAATTCTCCAAGCCAGGCTTCAGCAATATGTGAACCGTGAACTTCCTGATGTTCAAGCTGGTTTTAGAAAAGGCAGAGGACCAGAGATCAAATTGCCAACATCCGCTGGATCATGGAAAAAGCAAAAGAGTTCCAGAAAAGCATCTATTTCTGCTTTATTGACTATGCCAAAGCCTTTGACTGTGTGAATCACAATAAACTGTGGAAAATTCTGAAAGAGATGGGAATACCAGACCACCTGGTCTGCCTCTTGAAAAATTGTATGCAGGTCAGGAAGCAACAGTTAGGACTGGACACGAAACAACAGACTGGTTCCAAATAGGAAAAGGAGTATGTCAAGGCTGTATATTGTCACCCTGCTTATTTAACTTATATGCAGAGTACATCATGAGAAATGCTGGACTGGAAGAAACACAAGCTGGAATCAAGATTGCCAGGAGAAATATCAATAACCTCAGATATGCAGATGACACCACCCTTATGGCAGAAAATGAAGAGGAACTCAAAAGCCTCTTGATGAAAGTGAAAGTGGAGAGTGAAAAAGTTGGCTTAAAGCTCAACATTCAGAAAAACGAAGATCATGGCATCCGGTCCCATCACTTCATGGGAAGTAGATGGGGAAACAGTGGAAAACAGTGTCAGACTTTATTTTTCTGGGCTCCAAAATCACTGCAGATGGTGACTGCAGCCATGAAATTAAAAGACGCTACTCCTTGGAAGGAAAGTTATGACCAACCTAGACAGCATATTGAAAAGCAGGGACATTACTTTGCCAACAAAGGTCTGTCTAGTCAAGGCTATGGTTTTCCTTTGGTCATGTATGAATGTGAGAGTTGGACTGTGAGGAAGGCTGAGCGCCAAAGAATTGATACTTTTGAACTGTGGTGTTGGAGAAGACTCTTGAGAGTCCCTTGGACTGCAAGGAGATCCAACCAGTCCATTCTGAAGGAGATCAGCCCTGGGATTTCTTTGGAAGGAATGATGCGAAAGCTGAAATTCCAGTACTTTGGCCACCTCATGTGAGGAGTTGACTCATTGGAAAAGACTCTGATGGTGGGAGGGATTGGGGGCAAGAGGAGAAGGGGACAACAGAGGATGGCATCACTGACTTGATGGACATGAGTCTGAGTGAACTCTGGGAGTTGGTGATGGACAGGGAGGCCTGGTGTGCTGCGATTCATGGGGTTGCAAAGAGTCGGACACGACTGAGCGACTGATCTGATCTGATCTGGTTTTTTCATAAGCTCTTGAGTTTTGTACAACTGTACCTGAAATGTGACTAAATTGAAATGAAAGCTATGAGATCTGTTTTGCATCTGTCTATCAGTTCAGTTCAGTTCAGTCACTCAGTCGTGTCAGACTCTTTGTGACCCCATGAATTGCAGCAGGCCAGGCCTCCTGCCCATCACCAACTCCCAGAGTTCACTCAGACTCATGTCCATCGAGTCAGTGATGCCATCCAGCCATCTCATCCTCTGTCGTCCCCTTCCTTCTCTTGCCCCCAATCCCGCCCAGCATCAGAGTCTTTTCCAATGAGTCAACTCTTGCATGAGGTGGCCAAAGGACTGGAGTTTCAGCTTTAGCATCATTCCTTCCAAAGAAATCCCAGGGCTGATCTCCTTTAGAATGGACTGGTTGGATCTCCTTGCAGTCCAAGGGACTCTCAAGAGTCTTCTCCAACACCACAGTTCAAAAGCATCAATTCTTTGGCGCTCAGCCTTCTTCACAGTCCAACTCTCACATCCATACATGACCACTGGAAAAACCATAGCCTTGACTAGACAGACCTTTGTTGGCAAAGTAACATCTCTGCTTTTGAATATGCTATCTAGGTTGGTCATAACCTTTCTTCCAAGGAGTAAGTGTCTTTTAATTTCATGGCTGCAGTCACCATCTGCAGTGACACTGGAGCCCAGAAAAATAAAGTCTGACACTTTCCACTGTTTCCCCATCTATTTCCCATGAAGTGATGGGACCAAATGCTATATGTCTGTGTATATCTATGTTTGTATGTTGTATACATGTGATATTTTTTCTCCCTCTGGATAGTATTCCTAAAAAAAAACTTGTGCTCTATTTAATTGGCTTAAAGAAAATAGAATTATTTGTATAAATTAAGACTAGTCATGAGATTTTCCTGACAGTCCAATAACTACAATTCTTAGCTCTCAATGCCGGGGGCCCAGGTTTAGTCCCTGGTCTGGGAACTAGATCCCACGTACTGCAAATAGAGATCCTGCTTGCCACAACTAAGACCTGTTGCGGCCAAATAACTAAGTCAATATTTTTTAAAAATAAATGAATCAGCCTTGTCAAATAAATTTATGTTATCTCTACTAGATGCTTGAGATGATAAAATTATAAATTCAATCTAAGAACTCAGTTTACAATAAAAATGATTTTCTTGATATATGTCAATATGGTAGAGAAAAAAGCCATGTGTAAATTTTAAGTTTCTTTCCTCTTGTGATTTTTGCTACTTGCCTGGTTCTTCAACAAGAAAAGTAACTCAAAATGATGGTTAATTTTTAATATCTCATGAAAGTTTCATGGCAACTCAAGCATAATTGTTAAGAACACATGAATTAAATGGATATAAGTGAGCAAAAGGGTCTTCCCTGGTGGCTCAGATGGTAAAGAATCTGCCTGCAATGCAGGTTTGATCCCTGGGTTGGGCAGATCCCCTGAAGAAGGACATGGAAACCCACTCCATTATTCTTGCCTGGAGAATCCCATGGACGCAGGAGCCTGGTGGACTACAGTCCATGGGGTCACAAAGAGTTGGACACAACTGAGTGACTAACTACTACTACTTCTGCTACTAAGTGGGGAAAAGGTTTATAAATGAATTTTGCAACCATCATTATATTTTATAAACTACATCTACTTAAAAATATCTTTCAAAATCATTTTGTAACCTTAAATTTAAGATGAATATTCATTGGATATGTAGATCCTTTCCAGAAAAGAGAAAATACTGAAACATTAACTGCCAAACATTCATTTAAGATTATTTGCTTTTAACTTCATATTAGAGAGATGAAGATATCTGGGTCTATTAATAACATGCTTTTTTTTGCCACTTTAAAAAGATGTGCATTAAAAAGGCATGTGGCTCTAGAAATTCCAAAATGATGTATTTCTGGAAATTCTCAGGTTGTCTAGTGGTTAGGAATTGGTGCTTTCACTGCTAGGGCCCAAGTTCAATCCTTGGTTGGGGAACTAAGATCCTGCAAGTCACCCTGCTCAGCCATAAATATGAATACATAAAAAATAAAAAGAGCAAATAAGTTAGAATATGGGGGTTCTAAACACAGGGTTCTAATACAGGAGAGATAAGAACGTAAATTATTGAGATGAAGGGAGAAGAGTCCCTGTGAATTCCTGGGAAAAACTTGAAGATGTTCTGGAATGTGTGAAACTGTTAAAAGGAGTTTGACAACTTAGGCTGAGACTTTGGGTAATGAATTACTACACAAATTACTTACTAGTTCAAAATTGGGAAAGGAGTACAAGGCTGTATATTGTCACCCTGCTTATTTAACTTATATGCAGAGTGCATCATGTGAAATTCCGGGCTGGATGAAGCACAAGCTGGAATCAAGATTGCTCAGAGAAATATCAATAACCTCAGATATGCAGATGACACCACCCTAATAGCAGAAAGCCTCTTGAAGGTGAAAGAAGAGAGTGAAAAAGCTGACTTAAAACTCAACATTCAAAGAACTAAGATCATGGCATCTGATCCCATTGCTTCATGGCAAATAGAAGAAGGAAAAGTGGAAACAGTGAGATATTTTATTTTCTTGGGCTCCAAAATCACTGTGGATGGTGAGTGCAGCCATGAAATTAAAAGACGCTTGCTCCTTGGAAGGAAAGCTATGACAAACCTAGACAGTGTATTCAAAAGCAGAGACATCACTTTGCTGACAAAGGTCTGTCTAGTCAAAACTATGGTTTTTCCAGAAGTCATGTACGGATGTGAAAGTTGGATCATAATGAAGACTGAGCGCTGAAGAACAGAAGCTTTTTAATTATGGTGCTGGAGAAGACTTTGAGAGTCCTGCATGGAGGAAAAACAGATCAAAGACAAGTTCTCTGTCAATAGTTATTTTCCAGAAAGCAGAACGTAAATTTGTACATAAATTAATCACCAACAACCTGAACACTTATCAGCCCCAATACAGCCCCAGAGGACTACAGAACAAACATTAGTACTAGTTACTATCTGCCATTAGTTTCAAATGTATTTATCATCCCAAATTTGATACATTTGGAAGCCTACTACTCTTTTCCTCTCTGTAGTCGCTCCTCTAATTATATACTGTTCTTTGGTTCAGATGCTCTATAAGTCCAAATTCCAGCCACCTCTTTGAGTTATTTATCCCATTTCTCATAAGTATACATGAGATGTACATGTTAGTATATTTGTTTCCTTTTCTCTTGTTAATCTGTATTTTATTACAGAGCTCAGCCAAAAAACCGAAAGAGTAAAATGAAACACATGCTTCCTCCTGTACAGTTTCTAGTATTGTAGATGGGACAGTGAAAACCCAGAACACCCCTCTCTCCCTGGAGACTGAAGTTGAGCCATGGGATAGCTGACAACTAACAGAAGGTAAGAATTCTTACCATGTCGGTCTCCCAGCTCTCTGTCTGTAGTGCACAGTCAACAGACGAGGATAAATATTTCTCCTTGTCCCTCCCTTTCCAAATTCACAGTGGCAGGAGAAAAACATTTGTGAAAATAGATCTTGAATTGTGACTCTTGTAAACATGTTTTTGGTAATAAACACCTATGGTTATTGATCCTTAGCCTCCCAGAAGGAGTCACATTTTCCTTTGTCCCTTTCATTTGTCATAACAATGAAAAATCATCAGATGAGAATCTCCAATTGTTTTGTTTTATATCCTGAGAATTTGGCTTTGTAACCACTGAGAATATTCCCTCTGGTTTCTGCTGCTTGGAAACACAGGTTGTCTGTCAGGCTTGCATCAGCAGCTAGTCAGCCAGCTAGGAGCTGAAGACATGAAGTGACAGGCAACCTTCTCTTTGTCCAAACATGCTGGCTTTCAGGGGAGTTTGTCTTAATAAAGGGTCTCAGTTCATAAGGGGACTTTATTGCCTCTACTTTCATTGTCTGATTTGGGAAGGAAAAAACTCTCATCCCAGTATCACCTTTCTGGTAGCATAGTTTAGGAGGTCAGTCATTTCAGGTGTCCCACTTTGTGGGAATTGAGCTTTCTTTGTCACCTGAGACAAGGAAAGTCTTTGTTTCTTAGGCTTTCTCTGGAGACGTTCTGCATCTTGAGAGGGCTACATTTCTT
This sequence comes from Bos mutus, assembly GCF_027580195.1. NCBI lineage: Eukaryota > Metazoa > Chordata > Mammalia > Artiodactyla > Bovidae > Bos > Bos mutus. The sequence continues at coordinate 28,063,017 of NC_091621.1, read as the reverse complement.
AGAGGACACCTTTCATGTCCATAGTGAAGTTGCTCAGTCATATCCGACTCTTTACAACCTCATGGGCTGTAGCCAGTGAGGCTCCTTCATCGATGGAATTTTTCAGGCAAGAGTACTGGAGTGAGCTGCCATTTCCTTCTCCAGGGGACCTTCCCAACCCAGGGATCGAATGCTTTACCATCTGAGCCACCCTAATATTGGTTTTAAGCCATAAAAAGACTCACTGGTTTGGAGTCACAGTTGAAAGAGGTATATTGAACATCTGAACTTTTATATCTAAAAAGTATTTTTAAGAGAGCTTGCATTTTAAACAAGGTCCTATTTTTACCTATGGTAAGATCCTATTGAAAAGAAAGACAAAGATAGCTACAGAAAAATATCTTGGTTACTTGAGAAAACAAAGTGAAACAAAATACTTTGTTAACAAGATTAAAAGAAGAAGATCAGAGAATAAATGTCAAAACCTGCAGACATCACTCAAGGAAGTTTATAATTTACATAAATATTGATAACCAGGAAAAAGTTTTGACAAAGGTCCAGAAAATGCACAGGAAGTCTTGATGTATTGTCTGTTATTCTGTAGAAGGATCCCACCATGTCCAGAATGTCCTATAGTCTGGATTGGGCTACAAAAAATAAATAAATAAATAAAAAGAAACTTAAAATATCATTGAACCATCCTATTATGAAAGAAAAGAAAAATGTTATAGAAATAGGCTTAGATTTCTAATAATAGGCAAATATGCCCCTGAGTTCCTTCTTAGATTAAACCCTACAATTCTTTCTCAGTACTTTGGAAATATTGACTTTACCATATCTTTGAAATGTAAACATGCAAAGAGAAAATTGTTACCTAAAGCAAGCATGAGACTGGAAAAAAAAAAGAGAGATTTGAAAAACAAACTGTTATTTCATATTTTCATAAGCTCCCTTGATCCACATTTTGTTGACAGCCTCCATAAGATTATCTTTTAAAGACAAGCAAAAATCTTAATAAAAATCTTGGTAAAAGGCGCCAGTCATCTGAGGGGAAATCATGTTCCATCTGCCAGAAACACCATATAGATCCAACTATTCTTCAGCCTTGTCTAACTCGATGAAACTAAGCCATGCCCGTGGGGCAACCCAAGATGGGCAGGTAATGGTGGAGAGATCTGACAGAATGTGGTCCACTGGAGAAGGGAATGGCAAACCACTTCAGTATTCTTGCCTTGAGAACCCCATGAACAGTATGAAAAGGCAAAATGATAGGAGACTGAAAGAGAAACTCCCCAGGTCAGCAGGTGCCCAATATGCTACTGGAGATCAGTGGAGAAATAACTCCAGAAAGAATGAAGGGATGGACAAAAAGAAAAAGAATACCAAGCTGTGGATGTGACTGGTGATAGAAGCAAGGTCCAATGCTATAAAGAGCAATATTGCATAGGAACCTGGAATGTCAGGTCCATGAATCAAGGCAAACTGGAAGTGGTCAAACAAGAGATGGCAAGAGTGAATGTCGACATTCTAGGAATCAGCAAACTGAAATGGACTGGAATGGGTGAATTTAACTCAGATGACCATTATATCTACTACTGTGGGCAGGAATCCCTCAGAAGGAATGGAGTAGCCATCATGGTCAACAAAAGAGTCTGAAATGCAGTACTTGGATGCAATCTCAAAAACGACAGAATGATCTCTGTTTGTTTCAAGGCAAACCATTCAATATCACAGTAATCCAAGTCTATGCCCCAACCAGTAATGCTGAAGAAGCTGAAGTTGAATGGTTCTATGAAGACCTACAAGACCTTTTAGAACTAACACCCAAAAAAGATGTCCTTTTCATTCTAAGGGACTGGAATGCAAAAGTAGGAAGTCAAGAAACACCTGGAGTAACAGGCAAATTTGGCCTTGGAATACAGAATGAAGCAGGGCAAAGACCAATAGAGTTTTGCCAAGAAAATGCACTGGTCATAACAAACACCCTCTTCCAACAACACAAGAGAAGACTCTATACATGGACAGCACCAGATGGTCAACACTGAAATCAGATTGATTATATTCTCTGCAGCCAAAGATGGAGAAGCTCTATACAGTCAGCAAAAACAAGACCAGGAGCTGACTGTGGCTCAGACCATGAACTCCTTATTGCTAAATTCAGACTGAAATTGAAGAAAGTAGGGGAAACCACTAGACTATTCAGGTATGAGCTAAATCAAATCCCTTATGATTATATAGTGGAAGTGAGAAATAGATTTAAGGGCCTAGATCTGACAGATAGAGTGCCTGATGAACTATGGAATGAGGTTCATGACAATGTACAGGAGACAGGGATCAAGACCATTCCCATAGAAAAGAAATGCAAAAAAACAAAATGGCTGTCTGGGGAGGCCTTACAAATAGCTGAAAAAGAAGAGAAGCGAAAAAGCAAAGGAGAAAAAGGAAAGATATAAACATCTGAATGCAGAGTTCCAAAGAATAGCAAGAAGAGATAAGAAAGCCTTCTTCAGCGATCAATGCAAAGAAATAGAGGAAAACAATAGAATGGGAAAGACTAGAGATCTCTTCAAGAAAATCAGAGATACCAAAGGAAAATTTCATGCAAAGATGGGCTCGATAAAGGACAGAAATGGTATGGACCTAACAGAAGCAGAAGATATTAAGAAGAGGTGGCAAGAATACACAGAAGAACTGTACAAAAAAGAGCTTCATGACCCAGATAATCACGATGGTGTGATCACTGACCTAGAGCCAGACATCCTGGAATGTGAAGTCAAGTGAACCTTAGAAAGCATCACTACAAACAAAGCTAGTGGAGGTGATAGAATTCCAGTTGAGCTATTCCAAATCCTGAAAGATGATGCCGTGAAAGTGCTGCACTCAATATGCCAGCACATTTGGAAAACTCAGCAGTGGCCACAGGACTGGAAAAGGTCAGTTTTCATTCCAATCCCAAAGAAAGGCAATGCCAAAGATTGCTCAAACTACTGCACAATTGCACTCATCTCACACGCTAGTAAAGTAATGCTCAAAATTCTCCAAGCCAGGCTTCAGCAATATGTGAACCGTGAACTTCCTGATGTTCAAGCTGGTTTTAGAAAAGGCAGAGGACCAGAGATCAAATTGCCAACATCCGCTGGATCATGGAAAAAGCAAGAGAGTTCCAGAAAAACATCTATTTCTGCTTTCTTGACTATGCCAAAGCCTTTCATTGTGTGGATCACAATAAACTGTGGAAAATTCTGAAAGAGATGGGAATACCAGACCACCTGACCTGCCTCTTGAAAAATCTGTATGCAGGTCAGGAAGCAACAGTTAGGACTGGACACGAAACAACAGACTGGTTCCAAATAGGAAAAGGAGTATGTCAAGGCTGTATATTGTCACCCTGCTTATTTAACTTATATGCAGAGTACATCATGAGAAATGCTGGACTGGAAGAAACACAAGCTGGAATCAAGATTGCCAGGAGAAATATCAATAACCTCAGATATGCAGATGACACCACCCTTATGGCAGAAAATGAAGAGGAACTCAAAAGCCTCTTGATGAAAGTGAAAGTGGAGAGTGAAAAAGTTGGCTTAAAGCTCAACATTCAGAAAACGAAGATCATGGCATCCGGTCCCATCACTTCATGGGAAGTAGATGGGGAAACAGTGGAAACAGTGTCAGACTTTATTTTTCTGGGCTCCAAAATCACTGCAGATGGTGACTGCAGCCATGAAATTAAAAGACGCTTACTCCTTGGAAGGAAAGTTATGACCAACCTAGATAGCATATTCAAAAGCAGAGATGTTACTTTGCCAACAAAGGTTCTTCTAGTCAAGGCTATGGTTTTTCCTGTGGTCATGTATGGATGTGAGAGTTGGACTGTGAGGAAGGCTGAGCGCCAAAGAATTGATACTTTTGAACTGTGGTGTTGGAGAAGACTCTTGAGAGTCCCTTGGACTGCAAGGAGATCCAACCAGTCCATTCTGAAGGAGATCAGCCCTGGGATTTCTTTGGAAGGAATGATGCGAAAGCTGAAATTCCAGTACTTTGGCCACCTCATGTGAGGAGTTGACTCATTGGAAAAGACTCTGATGGTGGGAGGGATTGGGGGCAAGAGGAGAAGGGGACAACAGAGGATGGCATCACTGACTTGATGGACATGAGTCTGAGTGAACTCTGGGAGTTGGTGATGGACAGGGAGGCCTGGTGTGCTGCGATTCATGGGGTTGCAAAGAGTCGGACACGACTGAGCGACTGATCTGATCTGATCTGGTTTTTTCATAAGCTCTTGAGTTTTGTACAACTGTACCTGAAATGTGACTAAATTGAAATGAAAGCTATGAGATCTGTTTTGCATCTGTCTATCAGTTCAGTTCAGTTCAGTCACTCAGTCGTGTCGGACTCTTTGTGACCCCATGAATTGCAGCAGGCCAGGCCTCCCTGCCCATCACCAACTCCCAGAGTTCACTCAGACTCATGTCCATCGAGTCAGTGATGCCATCCAGCCATCTCATCCTCTGTCGTCCCCTTCTTCTCTTGCCCCCAATCCCGCCCAGCATCAGAGTCTTTTCCAATGAGTCAACTCTTGCATGAGGTGGCCAAAGGACTGGAGTTTCAGCTTTAGCATCATTCCTTCCAAAGAAATCCCAGGGCTGATCTCCTTTAGAATGGACTAGTTGGATCTCCTTGCAGTCCAAGGGACTCTCAAGAGTCTTCTCCAACACCACAGTTCAAAAGCATCAATTCTTTGGCGCTCAGCCTTCTTCACAGTCCAACTCTCACATCCATACATGACCACTGGAAAAACCATAGCCTTGACTAGACGGACCTTTGTTGGCAAAGTAACATCTCTGCTTTTGAATATGCTATCTAGGTTGGTCATAACTTTTCTTCCAAGGAGTAAGTGTCTTTTAATTTCATGGCTGCAGTCACCATCTGCAGTGACACTGGAGCCCAGAAAAATAAAGTCTGACACTTTCCACTGTTTCCCCATCTATTTCCCATGAAGTGATGGGACCAAATGCTATATGTCTGTGTATATCTATGTTTGTATGTTGTATACATGTGATATTTTTCTCCCTCTGGATAGTATTCCTAAAAACTTGTGCTCTATTTAATTGGCTTAAAGAAAATAGAATTATTTGTATAAATTAAGACTAGTCATGAGATTTTCCTGACAGTCCAATAACTACAATTCTTAGCTCTCAATGCCGGGGGCCCAGGTTTAGTCCCTGGTCTGGGAACTAGATCCCACGTACTGCAAATAGAGATCCTGCTTGCCACAACTAAGACCTGTTGCGGCCAAATAACTAAGTCAATATTTTTTAAAAATAAATGAATCAGCCTTGTCAAATAAATTTATGTTATCTCTACTAGATGCTTGAGATGATAAAATTATAAATTCAATCTAAGAACTCAGTTTACAATAAAAATGATTTTCTTGATATATGTCAATATGGTAGAGAAAAAAGCCATGTGTAAATTTTAAGTTTCTTTCCTCTTGTGATTTTTGCTACTTGCCTGGTTCTTCAACAAGAAAAGTAACTCAAAATGATGGTTAATTTTTAATATCTCATGAAAGTTTCATGGCAACTCAAGCATAATTGTTAAGAACACATGAATTAAATGGATATAAGTGAGCAAAAGGGTCTTCCCTGGTGGCTCAGATGGTAAAGAATCTGCCTGCAATGCAGGTTTGATCCCTGGGTTGGGCAGATCCCCTGAAGAAGGACATGGAAACCCACTCCATTATTCTTGCCTGGAGAATCCCATGGACGCAGGAGCCTGGTGGACTACAGTCCATGGGGTCACAAAGAGTTGGACACAACTGAGTGACTAACTACTACTACTTCTGCTACTAAGTGGGGAAAAGGTTTATAAATGAATTTTGCAACCATCATTATATTTTATAAACTACATCTACTTAAAAATATCTTTCAAAATCATTTTGTAACCTTAAATTTAAGATGAATATTCATTGGATATGTAGATCCTTTCCAGAAAAGAGAAAATACTGAAACATTAACTGCCAAACATTCATTTAAGATTATTTGCTTTTAACTTCATATTAGAGAGATGAAGATATCTGGGTCTGTTAATAACATGCTTTTTTTGCCACTTTAAAAAGATGTACATTAAAAGGCATGTGGCTCTAGAAATTCCAAAATGATGTATTTCTGGAAATTCTCAGGTTGTCTAGTGGTTAGGAATTGGTGCTTTCACTGCTAGGGCCCAAGTTCAATCCTTGGTTGGGGAACTAAGATCCTGCAAGTCACCCTGCTCAGCCATAAATATGAATACATAAAAAATAAAAAGAGCAAATAAGTTAGAATATGGGGGTTCTAAACACAGGGTTCTAATACAGGAGAGATAAGAACGTAAATTATTGAGATGAAGGGAGAAGAGTCCCTGTGAATTCCCTGGGGAAAAACTTGAAGATGTTCTGAAATGTGTGAAACTGTTAAAAGGAGTTTGACAACTTAGGCTGAGACTTTGGGTAATGAATTACTACACAAATTACTTACTAGTTCAAAATTGGGAAAGGAGTACAAGGCTGTATATTGTCACCCTGCTTATTTAACTTATATGCAGAGTGCATCATGTGAAATTCCGGGCTGGATGAAGCACAAGCTGGAATCAAGATTGCTCAGAGAAATATCAATAACCTCAGATATGCAGATGACACCACCCTAATAGCAGAAAGCCTCTTGAAGGTGAAAGAAGAGAGTGAAAAAGCTGACTTAAAACTCAACATTCAAAGAACTAAGATCATGGCATCTGATCCCATTGCTTCATGGCAAATAGAAGAAGGAAAAGTGGAAACAGTGAGATATTTTATTTTCTTGGGCTCCAAAATCACTGTGGATGGTGAGTGCAGCCATGAAATTAAAAGACGCTTGCTCCTTGGAAGGAAAGCTATGACAAACCTAGACAGTGTATTCAAAAGCAGAGACATCACTTTGCTGACAAAGGTCTGTCTAGTCAAAACTATGGTTTTTCCAGAAGTCATGTACGGATGTGAAAGTTGGATCATAATGAAGACTGAGCACTGAAGAACAGAAGCTTTTTAATTATGGTGCTGGAGAAGACTTTGAGAGTCCCTTGGACTGCAAGTAGATCAAACCAGTCAATCCTAAAGGAAATCAAACCTGAATATTCATTGGAAGGACTGATGCTGAAGTCGAAGCTCCAATACTTTGGCCATGTGATGCAAAGAGCCAACTCATTGGAAAAGACCCTGATGCTGGGAAAGATTGAAGGCAAAAGAGAAAGGGGTGACAGAGGATGAGATGGTTAGATAGTATTACCACTGAATGGAATTAATCTGAAAAAACTCTGGGATATAGTGGAGGACAGAGGAGCCTAGTGTCCTATAGTCCTAGGGGCCACAGAGGATACATGACTTATTGAATGAACAACAACATAATTCATACAAGCGTCTTAAATGTAAGTATTATGTCCATTTTACAAATTAAAATATATGTGTTCCCAGAGAAGAAAAGTCACCTGCCCAAAGACATATATAGTGGTAGAGCTGGAATTTAGATTCAGATCATCTCAATGGTCTTTTCAGTTTACCACATTACTTTGAAGTTGAAGTGAAAGGGAAGGAATTCTATCGCTTTGCAATTCGCACCCCCTAATATGCTGTAACTCCTTTATCTACCACGTTTAGTTCCTGATACAGTTGTACAAACCCATTTTATGTATTTATTTTTAAAGTGTGACTTTTCTTTAAGAGATTGATCCCACACCAGGAATGCCACAAAACAATTAAAGACTATTTCAATAACAAAATTCTTAAAGTGTGCACAACTGATAACTGAGCAAATTTGATTTCTTTGTGCATACTTTCTTTGTCCTATTATTTCTATCATCTTTAAAGGTTCATGGTCAATACAATTAGAACTTAGGCTGGATCTCACTTCTCCTTTTCACATTATGAGCAAATATTTCCCTTCCCATACAGGTCAGGTTCAAAAATCCTTTCTCAATTCACATAACAATTGGGCATTCATGACTGAAAAATAATTTTTCAAACAGATGATAAAGCATAATCTTGTTCACAAAGAGAACAAAATGTTCCCGTTTTAGTTTCCTCTTTCCAGAAGAGAATTCTGGTTTTATTTCTCTGTTAAGCATTACTTTTTGATTTAAGATTAGGTTTGATCTTTTTATTTGTGCAGCTGCATAGTCATTCAGTTTCTTTCTTGAACTAGAAAGCTATGGTTTCAATCTGTAATTTAGCTCTAGTAACATCACAAAAAAACTGGGGAAAGAAATGGCAACCCACTCCAGTGTTCTTGCCTGGAGAATCCCAGGGACGGGGGAGCCTGATGGGCTGACGTCTATGGGGTCGCACAGAGTCGGACACGACTGAATCGACTTAGCAGCGGCAGTAGCAGCAGCAACATCACAAAATGTTGGGGTAGAAGAGAAGAAATTGTTGCAAATAAGGTCATGTACTTGGGTTGTATTTTTTCTCTCTCTCAACAAACCTTTTATTGCTACCCTTAGGAACCGAATAAGATAACATGCTCAACTTATTATTAACAACAATTTATCTGTACACATTGAATTGAAGATGAAACATTCCAAGTTGTTTAAGATTTTTTTTTTTAATTCATTTTCTCACCCCAACCCCTCACCTCAAGCCAACATCATACCTCTGTGAGGTAGCTGGTTGCTGGCATGGGAGTGGTCTATTTCCAACTCAGTCAAATAGAAGCTGAACTCACAAACATGGCACCATTTTCACAGAGTCTAACATGATTTGACCCCAAAGATGATGAGGGCTAGTATCAGTGCCTTACAGATTTATTTTGGAAAATAGTTTCCTTGACTACTGATTCAATAAGATTTTCTATTTTAAGATTTATTTTTAATTGAAGGATAATTGCTTAACAATATTGTATTGGTTTCTGCTGTATAACAATGTAAATCAGCTATAAGTTTACATAAATCCCCTCCCTCTTCAGCTTCCCTTCCACTGCAAAAGGATTTTCAGTTAAAGAGCAATTTAGTAAATCAGAAATATCATGTAAATATAAAATGGTAAACTTAAACCTGCTTAAAAAAAAGGAATGGATGTTTAAACATCTAGGAAGTTAAGGTACTTTTAAGTTTTCTCATAAGTATACTATCTTCTAATAGGAAAGTTTACACAAACTCACTTATACATACGTGCATGACTACTAATTTTTCTGAAAAATAACAGGAATAAAATAAGCCTAAATATAGAAACCTGGAGAAGGAAATGGCAACCCACTCCAGTATTCTTGCCTGGAGGATTCTATGGACAGATGAGCCTGAAGGGCTACAACCCATGGGGTCACAAAAGGTTGGACACGACTGAGTGAATGCACTTAAAATATCTTCCTTATGTAAAAGTTCAATCCACGGCAAGTCAAATATCCTCTGCGTAGTCAGCGTGTGAAATCTGGTCAGGATTTGAATTTCATGATGGGACTGACCTGGCTTTCTAAGCAGTCTTCTTCCCTCCAACCCAGTCTTCATCCAGAGCATGCCAACCTTGAACTCAGAGGACTCGGCCTTTATAACACACATATGTCAAGCACATGTCACCTATGACTTTATTGTCTATCCTGAGGTTTGCCGTCATGTCCTTATGTTCATCATGATGAGCTACTTGAGGTCTTACTCCCTTAAGGCTTCTCTGCTTTCTCAGAAAGAAGGACACTCATATGTATAGTGTAGACATTCAATGAAATTGGTAAATTCCCTGTATATAAATATACTCCACCTACAATTAAGGTGTTACACTCCTCTCTTGACCACCTGTGTTAAAATAGTGTTTTGATATTCCAAATGATGCAGGGAAGTAATGCAAGCTTACAAACAAATATCAACCACAAACTACAGCCATGGCTTCCCTGGTGGCTCAGATGGTAAAGAATCTGCCTGCAAAGTGGAAGACCTTGGTTCGATCCCTGGGTTGGGAAGATCTCCTGGAGGAGGGCATGGCAACCCACTCCCGTATTCTGGCCTGGAGAATCCCTTGGACAGAGGAGCCTGGTAGGCTATAGTCCATGGGTCACAAAGAGTCAGACATGATTGAGCAACTAAACACACGCATAGCACATAAACTACAGAAGGATGTGCTTCTCCAACATGAGAAAGCAATTACAAAAGATAACCTAGAATTTTAAAGACAGAATCACTTTTTAGATAAAGTTAACTCAGATTTCTGAAAGAAATTAGGAATGAGACCATTTACTTTGGGGGCTTCTCAGATGGTGCTATTGGTAAAGGATCTGCCAGCTAATGCAAGAGACCTTGGGTTCAATCCCTGGGTCTGGCAGATCCCCTGGAGGAATAAAATGGCAACCCACTCTGATATTCTTGCTGAAAAATTCCATGGACAAGAGGAGCCTGGTGGGCTATAGTCCATGGGATTGCAAAGAGTCAGACATGACTGAGCAATAAAGCACACCAACAAACCTAAAATTTTAAAGACAGAATCATTTTTTAAATAAAGAGTTAACTCAGGTCTCTGAAATAAATTAGAAACAACACCATATGTTTGAAATACAGGATTATTCAGGCCAATATATGTAAAATCTTTGAAGGTATGATTCAATGTTAAAGTTAGTAAAGGAAAACAATTTTATACTTCAATTGTCAAGAATTTATGCATGAATAATTTTATTAGGGAAAAAGCACCTATGTAACATTTGGTTATGAATTTAGGATTTCGATAAATAATAGAAGTTGATTGAATATTTTCTAGGTAAGAGGTACTGTATCAAAGCTGAGGATACCAAGGTGAAAAGGCATAATTGTTTTTCTCTGCAAACCAACAGTTACAATGGCAACCCACTCCAGTATTCTTACTGGGATAATCCCATGGACAGCGGAGTCTGGCCGGCTACAGACCATGAGGTTGCAAAGGCTCAGACACGATTGGGTGACTAACACTCACTCACAATAGTTGTTTACTGTTGGTCTGCTCAAAGGACTGATGGAGCAAGGAGGATCTGAAATCTGTGCGGAAGAGACAATGAGGGCTTCACAGCACTTAAGATGAATGAGAACTGGAGGAAGAATAGGATTTTGTTAAGTGGATAGTTGGGGTAGCAGATTTGTGATAGGAACCTTCCAGGTCTGGTTCTCTCTCCTTCCAGGCACAGGGGAGGATTATACTTCCCTATTCCCTTGAATTTAGGGAGAACTATGTAATTCTGGCCAATGAGCTATGGGTAGAAATGATACAGGTCACTTTTAAAGTGAAAACATTTAATTGCTAGTGAAAACACTCCAGTGCTTTCTACCTACCTTGCCAACTGATGAAGTTGTATGTGTCCGAAGGTATAGTTACCTGCTGGTAAAACCTTTTGTCAGCTTGAGTGCCTGAGTGACTGTGGAGCACAGCCACATGTGGAACCATGATGGACATTGTGACAAGAATAAGAAATAAATCATGTGTATAGTCATAGAAATTTGGAGAATGTTTTGTTATTTCATCATGTTTATGGAGGTAAAACAATTTTAAAAACAAAGCGAAAGAAGAATGGACAAATCTCCCATGCAAAAGTATTCCAAGAAACTTACAAGGATACTCTGCCCTCAAGGAAATAGAGTATAACTCCCCACTCTTCAGTGTGGGCTGTGCATAGAGAATTCCTTCCCAAGAATACAGTATGGAAAGGAGGATAAAGGAGTAATTTTACAGCAGAGAAACCTGACAAATACTACTTCGGCAGTGGATCCAAGTTAATATCAACAGTAATAGGTTATTTTGATGGGAGGTATCCTAGATACCATGTGATGAAAATGATATCTGTGGTCTTCCTTCTCCAAACACATAATCCTTGACTGATCATGAGAAAAAACATCAGACAAATCCCAGGTAAGCATCATTTTACAAAATATCTGGTCTGTGTCCCTCAAAACTGTCATGGTCATCAAAAAACAAGGAAAGTCTGAGAGACTATTAGAGCTAAGAGGAGCCAAAAGAACATACCAACTAAATGTAATATGGTGCTCTGGAGAGGATCTTAGAAAAAGGTAATTTCATAAAACCTAAGGAAATCTGAAAAAAAGTATGAACTTTATTTAGTAATAACATTCTGATATTGGTTCATTGGGGCTTCCCTGGTGGCTCAGCCAGTAAATAATCCGCCTGCAATGCAAGAGATTGCCTGCAGGAGACCAGGGTTCAATCCCTGGCTCAGAAAGATCCCCTGGAGAAGGAAATGGCAATCCACTCCAGTATTCTTTCTTGAGAAATCTCATGGATAAAGGAGCCTGGTGGGCTACAGACCATGGGGTCACAAGGGTCAGACATGATTTAATGACTAAACCACCACCTTTTTTCATTAATTGTAACAAATGTACTACACTGATGTAAAATGTTAATAATAGGAGAAAGTGGGTTTGGTGCATACAGAAACAATATGCACCATCATAGCAACTTTAATGTAAATCTCAAACTATTCTAAAATTAAAAGTTTATTTTAAAAAAGAGGTATTAGAGAGAATATAATATGCTCTGAAAATTCCTTTTGAAGTGGGGAGAGGAAGTTAAGGGTTTGGTTAGGTAGGCAAAAGATCTTTTATACTATTCAAAGGAGACTCAATTTGCAAATTGTATAGGCTGGGTGAGGGATTCCTAGAAGATCTGTGGATGGGCTTCAGGGGTGTTGCAAAACCTCTTGAGTTGTATAAGATTATATTGTGTGTATGTGTATATGTACATTTTCCTCAGAAGAAAGTTAGAAGCTTTAATTATTTTTCACTTATTCTTAAAGGGAAAAGCATCTAAAATATGCTAATAATCATTGTTGAAGGTAATGTTGAAACTGAAACATTCTGAGCAAGAGATATGAAACAATTCTATTTTGTGTGCAAAAAAAGATCTCTTCTTGAGAGACCAGACTACAGTGATAATGTGTATATGTTTGGAGAAAGGAGGCAGAAGTTAAAGCCAAGATGGTAATAAAGACCATGATCTTCAGATCCTTTTGATTGTAGTCTACTTTGCAGGGGGGAGAAATGACCCCATAAGATATTTCACCCTACTGTTGCCCCTTTCCTGAGAAAAAAAATTCTGAGTCATAGGATGAAATGTCATTTTTTGTAAACCAAGGCTTATTAACAGGATTTTATATATATATATATGTATATATACACCTACTTTATCATTAGGGTTGTGAATGTCTAGTATTTGAATAAAAATGCATATATGTTTTTAAAGGTATCTATAAACCTAAAGCGGGAGAAGGCACCAGCGACCCACTCCAGTACTCTTGCCTGGAAACTCCCATGGACGGAGGAGCCTGGTGGGCTGCAGTCCATGGGGTCGCTAAGAGTCGGACACGACTGAGCGACTTCACTTTCACTTTTCACTTTCATGCATTGGAGAAGGCAATGGCAACCCACTCCAGTGTTCTTGCCTGGAGAATCCCAGGGATGGGGGAGCCTGGTGAGCTGCCGTCTATGAGGTCGCACAGAGTCGGACATGACTAAAGCGACTTAGCAGCAGCAGCAGCATAAACCTAAAGCACTATGATGAAAGCTACATTTATGGGAAATTGAACAGTCTTTTGGACTCGGTGGGAGAGGGAGAGGGTGAGATGATTTGGGAGAATGGCACTGAAACATGTATAATATCATATATGAAACGAGTCGCCAGTCCAGGTTCGATGCAGGATACTGGATGCTTGGGGCTGCTGCACTGGGACGACCCAGAGGGATGGTATGGGGAGGGAGGTGGGAGGAGGGTTCAGGATAGGGAATACACGTATACCTGTGCTGGATTCATTTTGATATATGGCAAAACCAACACAATATTGTAAAGTTAAAAAATAAAAAAAAAAGAAAGCTACATTTATGGGAAATTATAGTTAAAAAGCAAAAAAGCAGGAACTTAAAACTATGACACTGATATGAAGGCTTCTATTCTTAAAATAAGGGTAATTTCAACTATTGATGTACAATAACATTACATTGATCCAGACTTCTTTGTGGGATCTATTTTAATCAGTAAATCCTATTAATGTGCTAATTTTATTTTGTTAATACAAAATATTGGCCAACCTTAATAACTCATTTAATTGGTTATTAATAATTAATCCTTTGTTTTATTTAAAAATGAAAATATATAGAATTGTGCATCATCAGTCCATAAAATGGGCAAAAAATCTTTAATATTTTGTTCAATTCATGGTCTCTTAGGAGGACTGTGGACTGCAAATAATTCTTTGAGAAACTGCTATTACAATCTACAAGAGAAATAATGAAAGATCAAGATAGAAGCAGGCAGGATGTACAGAGAAAAGGGGATAGATAAGACAGATATCAAAGGATCAGAACCAGGAGAATTTTTTGATCGCTTTGATGGAGAGGTACAAGGCAGAGGGGGAAAGCAAGCTTAATTTTGGAGTTGCCGGCGGGCAGTTATGGGGAATATTGGACAGTGAATAAACTTAAAGGAGGATAGTGTAGGATATGATAAGTCCAACTTTTAATATGTTGTGTTTGAAATCCCAAGTCCATATGTCTGGTGGTCCAGCTGGGTCCTTTCATCTTAAAAAAAAAAAAGCATCTGGGCTGGAGCTATAAGGTCCTAACTTAGAAAAGTGAAGCGTTCACATCACAGTGTGACTTCTCTAAAATTTACAACAATATAGAGGAATTTCAATTTTTAAATATTCCATTCTATTTCTAGAAATAAATATAGGGAGGGAGAAAGTCAGCAATTAAGAATTCCTGAGAAACAACAAGAGTACCTATGTTATATGATTAGAAATTCTTAGTGTGGGAATCGTCTGGCGGCCCAGTGATTAGGACTTTGTGCCTCCACTGCCCTGGGTCCCTGGTCAGGTAACTAAGATCTGAAAAGAACGAAGCATTGCCAAAAAAAAGAAAAAATTCTTGGTGAATGAAGTTTCCAGGGCCTCATTTCTTTTTCTTTTTTAATTTAATTGTATATTTAAATGGAGAATAATTACTTTACAATATTCTGATGGTGTCTGCCATACTTCAGCTATTTTTCTCCTAACCAACCTCTCCTCTCTTTAAATAATGGAATTCAGGTGTCTATTTATTTGTTACTGTTGCTGCTCTGTTTTGTTTCAAAAATTATTTTTATTTTTTATAATATAATATTTATATTATATTTAGATTTATAAAATTAGGTTAGTTTCAGTCCATGGGGTCACACAGAGTCAGATATGACTTAGTGACTGAAAAACAACAATTTTTAAAAAATGATTTAAGACATAATTTGCATAATAGACATGCATATAACTAAAAAAATGTATCTGTGAATGACATTAGTCACTCATGATTATAACTTTTCATAATTCCCTTTAGTAACTTCTCGGAAAATACTATTAAAATAAATCTGCTAACTATAAGTGCAAGAGATGTGCTCAGGGCTCAGTTATAATTAGTGCTACCAGAAGAGCCCAGTTACCATCTGGAATATCACTCTGCATTTCAAATCCTATCCTGAGGTTAAACTAAGCAACATTGGAATTGAGTTTCTTTTAAATGCTGGATCCTCGAAAAAGCAAGAGAGTACCAGAAAAACATCTATTTCTGCTTTATTGACTATGCCAAAGCCTTTGACTGTGTGGATCACAATAAACTGTGGAAAATTCTGAAAGAGATGGCAATACCAGACCACCTGACCTGCCTCTTGAGAAGCCTGTATACAGGCCAGGAAGCAACAGTTAGAACTGGACATGGAACAACAGAGTGGTTCCAAATAGGAAAAGGAGTATGTCAAGGCTGTATATTGTCACCCTGCTTATTTAACTTATATGCAGAGTACATCATGAGAAACTCTGGGCTGGAGGAAGCACAGGCTGGAATCAAGATTTCTGGGAGAAATATCAAAAACCTCAGATATGCAGATGACACCACCCTTATGGCAGAAAGTAAAGAGGAACTCAAAAGCCTCTTGATGAAAGTGAAAGTGGAGAGTGAAAAAGTTGGCTTAAAGCTCAACATTCAGAAAACAAAGATCATGGCATCTGGTCCCATCACTTCATGGGAAACAGATGGGGAAACAGTGGAAACAGTGGCTGACTTTATTTTGGGGGGCTCCAAAATCACTGCAGATGGTGACTGCAGCCATGAAATTAAAAGATGCTTGCTCCTTGGAAGGAAAGTTATGACCAACCTAGACAGCATATTGAAAAGCAGGGACATTACTTTGCCAACAAAGGTCTGTCTAGTCAAGGCTATGGTTTTTCCAGTGGTCATGTATGGATATGAGAGTTGGACTATAAAGAAAACTGAGTGCTGAAGAATTGATGCTTTTGAACTGTGGTGTTGGAGAAGACCCTTGAGAGTCCCTTGGACTTCAAGGAGGTCCAACCAGTAGTCCATCCTAGAGGAAATCAGTCCTGAGTATTCATCAGTAGGACTGATGTTGAAGCTGAAACTCCAATACTTTGGCCACCTGATGTGAATAGCTGACTCATTTGAAAAGACCCTGATGCTGGGAAAGATTGAAGGCCAGAGGAGAAGGGGACAACAGAGGATGAGATGTTTGGATGGCATCACTGACTCAATGGACATGTGTTTGGGTGGACTCCGGGAGTTGGTGATGGACAGGAATGCCTGGCATGCTGCAATTCATGGGGTCGCAAAGAGTAGGACACGACTGAGCAACTGAACGGAACCTAACTAAAAATGAGGAAACCTTGATATTGATTTTTACTTCATTTTCGAATAAGGGTCAATTTTTGGTTTGGGAGCTTGATTGTATTAAAATAACAGGTATATGTAAGATATGACGTGAAAAAAAAAACACGGAAGATCTGCAATAAGCATTGTTTTCCCTCTTAGGCCAACTGTTGCTACTGTGGTTGTTTTCTTAGTCAATCATTGTTATGGATCAGTCCTGGTGCTTCTTAGCTATATCCTGTCTCTGCATCTGAGCTGTGACTCTTCAAGTCTCTCTCCCTACCTTGACTCATTCTCCATACACCTTTCAATATCCTTATATGAATAAACCCATATTCTTTCCTGTTGATTCATATCAAAATGGTCCCAGAATCTTGGACCCCCCAGCTGTCTTCCCATGGCTGGTCACATAGACTTGAAACCTGACCCTTGGAGCTCCAGAAGCTGCTGTGCTGGAATCATGTGGGACTATAAAGTGAGAAAACTCTCAGAATTCCCTGGGTGGGGGAATATGCCAAATAATTTCAGAGATCCTTTTAATCAACCAATATTTATTGTTCATCATGTTGTAGGCACAGTTCCAGATATTTGGGATATGGGTGTAAACAAGTGTAAAGGAGTTCTGCCTTATTTCCTGTAAGGACAGCAGCCCAGATGGTGTGTCAGAGATGTAACACAGTGAAAAAGGAAAAAATTAGAATTGACCTTGTGGTGTGTGAGATTAATATTGGAGATACTATATGAATTCAATTTAAATAGATTAAAATAATGTAAATACCTGCATCCTCTAGCTCTGACCATTGATGGAGCCTGGGAACAGTGACTCTACTGCCTATAGCTGTTTTTTAAAATAAGCGTTCATGAAAGAAATCACTGATTCCAGGCTGAAGTAGGAAAAGAAGAAGGTGAGCATTAGAACATCTTACACCAGAAAACAAAAAAGTCGCCAAAGAATGATGGGGACAAGTTAAAGTGACATAGAAGCTAGCTTGCAGAGGCTCTCAGGGACAAATGTGAACATCAAAATAAATAATAGCCATGGATTATGATACATAATAATTGGAGTAATGTAGGAAGCCGAGAGTCCATACTGATATAATAAGTAAAAATGTAAATTGACATTTTGATAAGGAAGAAATTTTCTCAAAATACTCCACCCTCTCCCAAATACCTCACAATGGAAGTGACTTGCAGACATCACCTTAATCAAATGATTAATGAGAACATCATCAGTAATAGAATGTTTCAAAACTGTGTCACCTGAAAGGGTGCAGGGAGATGAGCACAGCATTACTGCTATGGTATCCCTGCCAAAGATGCATAACTAATCTAACCCAGAGAATATCAGAAAAATCTTAGACCATTTCACACCATAGCTGGTTGAGGTCTTCAAAAGGGTTAAAGCCATAAACGTCAAGGAAAAGGTGAAAAGTGACCTATATTTCAGGAAACTGAAAAACATGACAAACAAATATAACGTGAATCAGAATTAGACATTTTAATTAAGAAGCACTAATGGGACGATTGATGAAATAGCATAGCATCTGATGATTGCTGCTGCTACTGCTGCTAAGTCACTTCAGTCGTGTCCAACTCTGTGCGACCCCACAGACCGCAGCCCACCAGGCTCCCCCGTCCCTGGGATTCTCCAGGCAAGAACACTGGAGTGGGTTGCCATTTCCTTCTTCAATGCATGAAAGTGAAAAGTGAAAGTGAATTTGCTCAGTCGTGTCCGACCCTCAGCGACCCCATGGACTGCAGCCCACCAGGCTGCCCTGTCCATGGGATTTGCCAGGCAAGAGTACTGGAGTGGGTTGCCATTGATTAGGTGGTCCTAATTTGTCAGTATTCACTTGTTGATTTGGATGATGTTTTGAGGTTATGTAGGAATTACACACTGAGGGATTCAGAGCCACTGGACACCATGTTGGCAGTGTATTCTCAAACTTTACAGAAAACATAAAAGGCTATACTGTACTTGAAAATTTGGGGGGAAAATTGAGATTATTTCAATGTCTAGAATAGGCGGAAGGACTCTATTCTCTTGAAATTTATATTTCAGCAAAAAGAGACAGATCAATGAATAAATAAAACATGTCTATCAAATGGTTACAGGCTTGAGTCTTGGGGTGCTCCCACAGTTAAAAGTAAACAGCAGAGAAACAGGCAGCCAAGAAGAGCTAAGAAGAAACCATCAATGAGGCAGGATGTAAAGGAGGATAAGCTGAGGAAGAAAAACTTTTCTAGATGTAGAAGTGGTTCACTCTGTCAAATGCTGCTGAGAGATCAAGTAGGATGAACAGAAATCGGGTGATCACTAGAACTGGCCCCAAGGCATCCTGGGAGGAGTCGGCTGAAGCCATTTTCAGCTGAGTAAGGACAGCTCTGAGATTAAGAATAGATGAAAAGAGAAAGGGAGGTGAGGAGGTGGAGTGGGTGAATATAGACATGTCATCCCAGAAGTGTTGCTGTAAACAAGGGAGTCAAAAATGATGTTGTGGTTGGAGGGTTATGTAGAATCCATGGAGAGTTCTTTCTAAGATGGAAGATTACCAAAGCAGTTCGTACCACGATGGGGGTGATCCAGCAAAGAGGGAAAACTCAGGATCAGGAAACACTCAGCCTAAACTGGAGTAGGGAGAGGGCTGTGAAGAAGACTGCATGCGGAGACACTGCCATTGGCAGGAGCAGAGGCCCTTCATCCCAGTGATAAAGGGGAAGGAAGGGAGGGTGGGCCCAGGGAGAGACGTGAGCTCTCTTATGGTGGCCAGGAGGGGAGGGTTTTGTATGAGTTGCTTCTGTTCTGTCAGTGTAATGTGAGAAGCCAGGTCATCTGCTGAAAGCAGAATGTGGAAGGCTAGTAATTGGCATGTGTGCTGGGAATTTGAAAAGAGACGAGTAAATAGTGGCAGTCATTTTGGAGAGTGGCAACACCAACACAGGATTGCAGAGAAGTGACTAAGAATACCGGACAGTCTTGAGTGCCCATTTGAGGTTTATGTTTATAAATTAAAACTGAAGGGAATTCCCTGGGAATCTTGTGGTTAGGACTTTGATCTTTCACTGTTGAGGGTGTGGGTTCAATCCCTGATTGGGGAACTAAGATCCCACAAGCTGATCAGCTCAGCCAAAAAAAAAATAATAATAATTATAAGAACTGTCAGCATGCTTATGGATTTTTCTCCAGCAATATCCATCTGTTTGGGTATAGATAAAGATGTTGTAAATATTAAGTATCATTTTTTCCTGTATATATACATATGTATTCTTCAGAGACACTAAATAGCTCTAAACAAAGACAGACAAGGTATGAACTGCAAGGTTTTTAATGAAAATGTCTGTATTTTTTACAGATGCATCATTTCATATCTATAGTTAATTAGCAATTATTTCAATACTGGCAATCTCATCTGAATTTAGTCATAATGCATGAATCTATGATAATAAAATTAAAGAAAAGAAACAGGTCATCTAATCCCTCTTTATATTCCTTCATGATCAACAAGATGTATAAATGATCTTTCTTTGATTAAGAACTGAATGTACTGGAGATATATTTGATAATTAAGAATTTAGACAAATATTTACCAACATTAGTTCTGTTAGCACACTGAATAATATTGTAGGCCTGTTAACAAACAGTTAACACATCAGGTAAATATTAAGCCTCTTAAAAGAAGGACCATATGCTCCTGTTTCTGTAAAAATATTATTTGTTTGAAGGAATGGTGGTATAAACTTTCACTCAACTATTACTTCCTTAATGTGAAAAAGAGACAAAATGAGCTGAAGAATGATAACTCCACAGTTACAGGGTGCAACCCTCAACATAACTGCTGACGTCATGGTCTCGACAGTGACTTTTCCATGCCACCCTGTGGAGAAAGATGAAACATATGGTAATAGGACTTAAACATAGTGATACTGTAATAAACATATTTAAATTCTTTGGCAGAACAAAATAGCTTATCAATACATGAAGTAGAGACTATAGACAGTTCCAAGTATCACTATTTATTAACCGGAGGTATGTATACCAAGGACTTCACATCTCCATCAAGCCTTCACTAGAGCACAGAATGCTGAACACAAATGTTGAGTCCTGTGTAGTCCACAACACAACTGCAGAGTGCATTCCACATTTACTTAATTCCAAAATAATTTCAAGATATGACAAGTAATTGATAGAAGAGAGAGAATTTTAAACCCTCTAGAAATCCCCTAAAATACACTGAGGAATAACAGAATAAGATTTTGATTCAATTAAAATAAACTGTTTCTATATAATACATTGTTCAGCATAAATCTAAAGAATAATGCTCTTAAAGTGCTGACTCAATATGTCAGCAAATTTGGAAAACTCAGCAGTGGCCACAGGACTCAAAAAGATCAGTTTTCATTCCAATTCCAAAGTAGGACAGTGCCAAAGACTGTTCAAAATATCGTATTCCACATTTCACATAGCACATTTCCCATGCTAGTAAGGTTGTGCTCAGAGTCTTTCAAGCTACGTTTCAGCAGTACATGAACCGAAAACTTCCAAATGTACAAGTTGGATTTAGAAAAGGCAAAGGAACAAGAGAGCAAATTGCCAACATCTGCTGGATCATAGGAAAAGCAAGGGAATTTATTAGAAAACATCTACTTCTGCTTCATAGACTATGCTTAAGCCTTGTATGGATATACAAGCAAACTGTGCTATGGATCACAGCAAACTGTGGAAAATTCTTAAAGAGATGGGAATACTAGATTACCTTGTCTGTCTGCTGAGAAACATGCATATAGTTCAAGAAACAACAGTCAGAAACTTACATGGAATGACTCATTGGTTCAAAATTGGGAAATCAGTATGACAAGGCTATATATTGTCATCCTGTTTATTTAACTTATATGCAGAGTATATTATGCAAAATGCTGGGCTGGATGAATCACAGGCTGGAATCAACATTGCCAAGAGAAATATCAACAACCGCAGATATGCAGATGATACCACTCTAATGGCAGAAAGTGAAGAGGAACTAAAGAGCCTCTTGATGAGTGTGAAAGAAGAGTGGAAAAGCTGGTTAAAACTCAGCATTCAAAAAACTAAGATCATGGCATCTGGTCCCATCACTTCATGGCAAATAGAAGGGGAAAAAGTGGAAGCAGTGACAGATTTTATTTTCTTGTGCTCCAAAATCACTGTGATTTGTGACTGCAGCCATGAAATTAAGACACTTGCTCTTTGCAAGAAAAGCTGTGGCAAGCCTAGATAGTGTATTCAAAACCAAAGACATCACTTTGACGACAAAGGTTCCTATAGTCAAAGCTATAGTTTTCCCAGTAGTCATGTACAGATGTGACAGCTGGACCATAAAGAAGCTGAGTGCCTGAGAATTGATGCTTTTGAATAGTGGTGCTGGAGAAGACTCTTGACAGTCCCTTTGACAGCAAGGAAATCAAACCAGTCAATCCTAAAGGGAATCAATCCTGAATATTCATTGGAAGGACTGATGCTGAAGCTGAAGTTCTAATACTTTGGCCAGGTGTCCTGAAGAGCCGACTCATTGGAAAAGACCCTGATGTTGGGAAAGATTGAAGGCAAAAAAAGGAGGGTATGGCAGAGGATGAGATGCTTAGATAGCTTCACCAACTCAATGGACATAAATTAGAGCATACTCCAGGAGATAATGAAGGACAGGGAAGCCTGTGTTCTACAGTCCATGGGGTCACAAAGAGTCAGATATGACTTACTGATGGAACACACAAACAAAGCTGCAATTTTCAGTCCTCAGTAGCATATTTTGGTCTTTGGGAATATATTCCTTTGCTTCTTTCATAATAGTAGGGTAAAACAGCTCTCTGGAGGTCCAGTGGTTAAGACTCCACCCCTCCAATATTGGGGTATATTCCTGGTAGTTAGGTAGGAGGCTAAAATCCTAGGTGCCCAAAGGCATTACCAAAACCCCCAGTTCTCCATCCTCCCCTTATTTTTTTGGCCACATCTAATGGCATGCAGTTCCCTGTGCAGCAACCCCCGCATTGAAGCACAAAGTCTTGTCAACTGGATGGCCAGGCAAGTCCCCAGATCTCCTCTTTCATGCTTAACACATACCATGCTCTGTAACAGGAACTTACATAGTGTAAGTCCATTATACTTCAAACACATACATCCAAACAAAATCATAGGAAAAGAGGTCAATATGTGGTTATCATAGGTAGGGGTAGTGGGAGGGGATGAGGGTGGGGAATTAGATGAAGTCAGTCAAAGTTGTTACAAACTTCTAGGTATAAGATAATGAATACTGGGGATGTAATGTATGTGGTAATATATACAATTAACACTGATGTATGTTGTATATGAAGATCGTTAAAAGAGTAAAGCTTAAGACTTTTCATCACACACACAAAGTTTTTCTTCTATTTCTTTGTTTGTATCTATATGACATAATGGAGAAGGCAATGGCAACCCTCTCCAGTACTCTTGCCTTGAAAATCCCATGGACAGAGGAGCCTGGTTGGCTGCAGTCCAGGGGGTCGCAAAGAGTCGGACATGACTGAGTGACTTCACTTTCACTTTTCAGTTTCATGCATTGGAGAAAGAAATGGCAACCCACTCCAGTGCTCTTGCCTGGAGAATCCCAGGGATGGGGGAGCCTGGTGGGCTGCCGTCTATGGGATCGCACAGAGTCAGACACGACTGAAGCGACTTAGCCGCAGCAGCAGCATATGACATGATGGATGTTCACTAAACTTATTGTGACAATAATTTCACAATGTATGTAAGTCAAATCATTTTGCTGTATAGTTTAAACTTCTACAGTGATGTATGTCAATTACATCTCAGTAGAACTGAAATAGGGGAGAAAAAAACCCAAAACATACCATGCTGTAATGCCTTGCTCACTGACAATATGCTTTGCACATGCTACCGCTTTGGCGATGTCATTTTCCATTAATTCTGAAAAGGAGATGGTAAGAAATGAAGACAACATTCATAGAAATTTCATTATAAGTTTAAGTTCGATCAGCTTTGTTTTCTTAGGCTGAGCAAAGAACAACCAAAATTTTGTTTTTTATGAGTCCATGTATCTGTGAATGTTGAGGGAAAACTCTTTCTTTTTCCATCCTATTTGGCATGAAATAAAGCATTCTGTTTCTCATTTACCAAAGTCACTGGCAGCTCTGGAACTATTAACTAATGTGATGGAAGGTTCTCTTCTACTAGGGACCAGAAAATCAAAACAAAACTAAAACAAACAAGCAGAAACCGGTCTAGCAATTTTTTGCTCAGCAATTCTGTAATTGGAGAAGGAAATGGCAACCCACTCTAATACTCTTGCCTGGAGAATCCCATGGATGGAGGAGCCTGGTAAGCTACAGGTCATGGGGTTGCAAAGAGTCGGACACGACTCAGTGACTTCACTTTCACTTTCTGTTTAATGAGATGTCCCCAAAGATGTGTGTACAAAATGATTCATAGGGGAAAATAAAAAGGAAATATAGTCTAAGTGCATTAACAGTGTGCATTGGATTGATAAATTATAGAATATATATTTAGTGAAATTTATTCATCTTGATATATAATAAAGATTGGTGTTTGCTGATAATATAATTTTGGGCAATAAAGAACATATTATAAGGCAGAATATTTAGTACAATTTCATTTTTGTTGAAACACATTGCTTACATGTTTGTATGTGGGTACAAATGTGCATAATATAGTTTTATATTCATGTCCATGAGTGATGTATATTGTGAAAGAAGCTGTAATTCCAAAAATTACCCAGTGTTCATAAATCTTGGGGTAGAGACAATTTTTACTCAATGACTAAAGATTACTATATAAAAAATATTATCTATGTAAATTAACTGCATACAAAAGAATATTCTTAGACTAATCTTCTCTATTAGGAATTTTAGTATGTAAAAATTTAACAATTTTTGTATTAGTTCTCCAATACTTTATGCACTAAAGATTCCATATCTCTATTTTAAAAGGAACTCAGTAGCATATTTATTTCACCCCAGTTCAACGGATCTATAAATTAACTTGTCAGAATGACAACGTTCATATAGGAACTGTACTTTTTGGAGATGCAAGCTAAAGAATTTCGAAATGAAAGGTCATAATTTTCTATTCACCGTGAATAATTCACTTTAAATCACTCAGCAAAAAAAACCCATATATATATATATAGTTTATATACATAAGATAAATAAATATGACCAAATATTAATAACTGTCACAGTACATGATGAACATATTGAAGGTTATTGTATTAATGTTTCTAATTTTCCATATATTTAAAACATTTAATCATAAAAAGTAAAAACAAAATTTTTAAAAGGACCACACATAGTCCTCCTCTTTGGTTAGTTAGTAATCCTTTGTTTTCCAATAAATCAGGGCAGATTAGAAAAATACCACATAATCGAATTACCCTCTCCTCCCCAAACCAGGTAAGTAAGAGGAATAGCATTGTTCTTTACAAGCATCAACAAGTCTAGTTATAATAATGTGACAGGTCATTCCAGAAAATCTTGTAGGTTAGCAAACAGCAACATTTTATGATACCAGCTCATTAATTTTTTACTTAAGAAATTTTGAGGAGGATAATAAGTTCTAAAAGTTCAGATGGAATTTTTCTAGGTCCCTGATGAACTCCTCAAGACATTTTCATTTGTACTGAATCTCTGTTCTTATAGGTATAACCAGATGGGGGCTGAACCATCACTCAACATCATCTTGTCTTACCGCTGCAGGATACATGACAGCCGTCAACTGCGTTAGGGGTTTTGCCATCATTACACCACCATTTGCTGTTGATCTGAAATATCCCATAATCAGTGCTTTCACTGCTAGGATTGTAGTTTGTAGCTTTTGTGTTATAACTGCTTTCCCATTTGGTCAAACACAACCCTGAAAAAAAAATGTATTTTTTGGTTATAAACAGCAACATGACATGACTTACACTTCATAGCCCCATCAGTTCTATTTAACTAATTCTATTTTAGTAACAACTTTATAAGTTTAAAGATGTATTTTACTTGTGAGATATTCTAACACCTTCATGTTAAGAATTCCCTTAAGAGAATTCTTTTATTAGCAAATCATTTGGTAATACTAATGAAACAAAACAACATATTTTTAAAAACATTAAAATAGCTATTTCTGCCATTCCTGTTACTCTTCCCCTGCTCCCATCCCTCAGGTAAGATGCAGCCAAGATAGAAAAGTCAACAGAGTTGTTGAATGGGTTTGTTCATTATCAGCAGATGTATAAGCTAATGGAAAAATACTTTTATTTAAAAAAATATTTATTAAGAAAAATAAGGAATTTCTCGGAGAAATAAAATTTCTTATGATACCTAAAGGTAAACTTGGGTATCAAATTAGAATCCAGACCAAAGGAATCATAGAATAGAAAAGACTATGTCATCCATCCATCTATCTAGCCATTGGCTCATTCATTCAAAAATAGTTATGGAGGGGAAATGTCTGAATTCAATCTGAAAAATACAGTGATGACATTGACAAATATGGACTAAAATACACAGTTACTTTTCTTTAGTGTGCACCTTGAATTCTGTGGAAGAAAATGAAAATTAATTAATGGACTAAAGTCAGATTAATAAAATATCATTTCATGGTGCATTTCAGAGATCCTTATGTAGATATTAATTGAGAGGAAATAGGTTCCCACTGTCCCTGTTTTGAGAGTTTAGAGTAATTTTTTAAAAATTTGCTGTTAAAAACTCAACACCATGATAAGGGGGTTAAAAGTGGAAAAATACTACCTTACTCATGCTTGCAGAACCCAAGTTCCAAACTGAAAATGTTTAGTCAAACACTTGATAGATATATCACAGGTGCTGAAATATTTTTCTTGTCAGCCTGCTTGTACCACCTGGCAAATTTAGTGGCTCTAGACAAGTACAGTCACACCTAACATGCTTAAAATGATATGGATTTGAACCTCCTATGCCTCACTCCTTCCCCTGGTGCGTCGGATTCTAAAGAAACAAGTTGCTGTTTTTAACCTCTGTAAATGTACAAACCCTCCAAGAAAGAAAAGAGCCATTCACTCAAAGTCCCTTTCCTATTATTCATGCTCTATTAGTATCTGTTCCACACATGGCTAACTGTTTGGAAGGAGGAAGAATTAACTTACAGTTTGCCAGGCTGACTCCCTTATAGCCATCCAGTCCAAGTTTCTTCAGAGTTCTGGCAAGCTCACATCTCTCAAAGACCTTGCCTTGGACAGCGACAGAAAGGAAGAGAAACCCCAGAATAATGAGAGCCTTCATGTTGACTGAGAAGTGAAATGTCCAGACTGACCAGGGTGAGCCACACTTGCTATTTAACATCTTTTCACTCCCCTCTTATCTCACTGATTTGGTGGCTCCACCCTCTGAGACATGTGAAAAACAGGAGCAGTTTATTGGTCCATATACTTAAACAGTTTTCTTTCTTATGTTTGAAGAGCGATATTCTGATATCCTAAGAATTAACTTGCAGAAAATAATGAAATGACATTGCATAAAGACATTGCTCAGGTAGATTCAGGGTTAGACCTATTGCCCGAAGAGGAACTTCCTCCTATTTTTATGAAGTTGAGCAAGTTTAAAGGAAAAAAAAAAAACCTGAATGAACATCTTACTCAACTGAAAATGAGCTCCCATCTTTGATGAACATGTATTTACATTAAGTCTTCACATTTCCATGTTAGAACTTAAAGCGTCATTGTAAAGCAAGGAAACTGTATAGTAAACCTACAGAAGAATAACAGAATATGCCACTCCAAAATCTTCCCCTTTGGCATAAAGATTATTTTGAGCTGAAAAAACAGATCCTAGACAAGTTCTCTGCCTTCCCCCTATCTTCCTGAAAGCTGAACATAAATTTGTGCATAAATTAATCAGCAACAACCCTGGACACTTCTCAGCCCCAAGACAGCACCAAAGGATTCTACAAAACAACAATTTGACTAGATATTATCTTTTTTCCCTTTCTAATGTATTTATCGTTCCAAAATTTGGAACCCTCAGAAGCTTAGTATTCTTTTCCTCTTTCTAGTTGCCCCTCTAAATATATGCTGTTCTTTGGTTAAAATGATCTGTAAATCTAAATTCTAGCCTCCTCTTTGAGTTACTTATCCCTTCATTTCTCACAAGTATGCATGAGAAAGTGAAAGTGTTACTCACTGAGTCATTTCCAATTCTTTGTGCTCACATGGACTGTCCATGGAATTTTTCAGGCAAGAATACTGCAGTGGGTTGCCATTTCCTTCTCCAGGGAACCTTTCTGACCCATGGATGGAACCCGAGTCTCCAGCGTTGCAGGCAGATTCTTTACCATCTGAGCTACCAGGGAAGCCCAAGTATACATAAGATGTACATGTTAATAAACTTGTTTCCTTTTCTCTTATTAATCTGTGTTCTGTTACAGAGCCCCAGCTAAAACTGGTAAAAAGTAAAGGGAAACACATGTTTCCTCCTGTAGTTTCTAGTGATGAGGATGAGACAGCGAAAGGCTGGAACACTCCATTCTCCCCGGAGACTGCTGTTGAGATATGGGATAACCGACAACAGACCAGCAGAAAGTAACAATTTTTACCATGTCAGCCTTCCAGTTCTCTGTCTAGAGTGCACAGTCAAGACAGGAGGATAAAGCTTTTCCTTGTCCCTTCCTTTCCAAATTCACAGCGGCAGGAGAAAGACATTTGTGAAAATAGATCTTAAATTATGACTCGTGAATTTGGTTTTGGTAATCAACACCTGTGGTTATTGATTCTTAGCCTCCCAGTAGGAGTCATGTTTTACTTTGTCTCTGTCATTTGTTATAAGGATGAAAAATCATCAGATGAGAATCTCCATTTGTCCTGTTTTATATCCTGAGAATTTGGCTTTGTAACCAGTGAGAATATTCCCTCTGGCTTCTGCCACTTGTGGAGTGCAGGTTTTCAGGCTTGCATCAACAGAGCCAGCTAGGAGCCTAAGACATGAAGTGGCAGGCAGTATTCTCTGTCCGGCCATGCCAGACTCTCAGGGCAGTCTGTTTTAATAGAGTGTCCACATGCATAAGGGGCCTTTATGGCCTCTACCTTCCCTGCTTGGTTTGAGGGGAAAACTCTCAGCCCAGTATCACCTTTCTAGTGATACGGGTGAGATCAGTTGTTTTAGAGGTCTTACTTTGTGTGAGACAGAGGTTTCTTTGCCACCTGAGACATGGAAGATCTTTGTTTCTTCAGCTTTCTCTGGAGAGGCTCTTCATCTCAAGAGAGCTATATTTCTTAAGGTACTCCTCTTATGTCCATGGGTAAGCCCTAATATTGGTTTTAAATCATAAAAAGACTCAGTGGTTTGGAGTCACAATTGAAATAGGTATATTGAAGATTTGAACTGTTATACCTAAAAGAATTTTTAAGAGAGCTCATATTTTAAACAAATGTCCTATTTTTACCAATGGGAAGATCAGATTGAAAAGAAAAAAGAAAGAAAGGAAAAATATAGCTATAGAAGAATACTTTGGTGTGAGGAAAAAAACAAAACACATTCTTAACAAGATTAGGAAAAGATCAGAGAATAAACATCTGGACTGCAGAAGTCACTCAAGCAGGTGTAAAATTTACATTAATATAAATAGCCAGGAAAGAGCTTTGACAAAGGTCCAGGAAATGCATAAGAGGGCTTGATGTATTGCCTGTTACTCTATAGCAGACCTGACCATTTCCAGACTTTCCTGTATTTGGGGGCTGTGCTACAAAAATTTTTTTAAAAAACTAAGTTATTGAACTAAACTATCCTACGGTTAAAGAAAACAAAAATGTCATAGGAATTATCCTAGATTTCTGATAATAGGCAAACATGCCTCTGAGTTCCTTCTTAGATAAACCCTACAATTCTTTCTCAGTATTTTGGAAATATCGACCTTACCATATCTTTGAACATTAAGATCTAAAGAGATAACTGTAGCCTAAAGCAAACATGTGACTGGAAAAAAAAATAGCAAGAGAGATTTTAAAAACAAACTGTTATTTGATATTTCCATAAGCTCCCTTACTCTAGACTTTGTCCACAGCCTCTGTAAGATTATCTTTTAAAGGCAAATAAAAATCTTAAAAGTCTTATCCACAAATCTTGGTAAAAGGGGTCAGCCATCTCAGTGGGTAAATTTAACTTGTTCTATCTTGCAGAAACACCATTTCGATCCAATTATTCTTTTATAGGGCTTCCCAGAAGCTTCCCTACAGGGCTTTAGGGGTAATAAATCCCCCTGCAATGCAGGGGGCACAGGGTTTCATCCCTGGGTCAGGAAGATCCCCAAGAGTAGGAAATGGCAACACACTCCAGTATTCCTGCTGGGAAAATCCCATGGACAGAGGAGCCTGGTGAGATATGGTTCATGGGGTCTCAAAGACCCCATGAACTAAAGCAACTGAACACATTCTTTTATAAGCTATTGAGTTTTGTACCACTGTACCTGAAATGTGGCTAAAATGTTTAAATGAAAGCTGTAAGATCCCTGTTTGCATCTATCTATATGTCTGTCTATATGTATATATGTATGTTATGTATATGGGATATTTTTCTCCCTCTTGATATATTCCTAAAAACTTGTGAAAGAGCTCTATTTAACTGGCTTAAAGAAAATAGAAGCACTTGTATAAATTAAGACTAGTCATGGGATTTCCCTAGTGGTCCAGTTGCTAAGATTCTGACCTCCCAATGCAAGGTGTCCAGGTTCAGTCCCTGGCCTGGGAACTAGATCCCCCATGCCATAACTAAGACCTGGTGTAGCCAAATAACTGAATAAATATTTTTTAAAAAATAAATTAACCTTCTTAAAATAAGCTTGATAACAAATATGTTGTCTCTACTAGATGCTTGATGTGATAAAATTATAAATTCAAGTTCAGAACTGAATTTTTTAAAAATGATTTCTTTAATGTATGTCATCAATATGGTAAGAAAAAAAGACATGTAAATTTTAATGTTCTTTGCCTCTGTGATTTTTGCTTCTTGCTGGATTTGTCAACAAGAAAAATAACTTTCAGTTCAGTCGCTCAGTCGTGTCCAACTCTTTGCGACCCCGTGAATCGCAGCACGCCAGGCCTCCCTGTCCATCACCAACTCCTGGAGTTCACTCAAACTCACGTCCATCGAGTCGGTGATGCCATCCAGCCATCTCATCCTCTGTTGTTCCCTTCTCCTCCTGCCCCCAATCCCTCCCAGCATCAAAATCTTTTCCAATGAGTCAACTCTTCCCATGAGGTGGCCAAAGTAGTGGAGTTTCAGCTTTAGCATCATTCCTTCCAAAGATACCCAGGACCGATCTCCTTCAGAATGGACTGGTTGGATCTCCTTGCAGTCCAAGGGACTCTCAAGAGTCTTCTCCAACACCACAGTTCAAAAGCATCAATTCTTCAGCACTCAGCTTTCTTCACAGTCCAACTCTCACATCCATACATGACTACTGGAAAAACCATAGCCTTGACTAGATGGACCTTTGTTGGCAAAGTAATGTCTCTGCTTTTTAATATACAATTTAGGAGAAGGCAATGGCACCCTACTCTAGTACACTTGCCTGGAAAATCCCATGGATGGAGGAGCCTGGTAGGCTGCAGTCCATGGGGTCGCTAAGAGCCGGATATGACTGAGCGACTTCACTTTCACTTTTCACTTTCATGCATTGGAGAAGGAAATGGCAAGCCACTCCAGTGTTCTTGCCTGGAGAATCCCAGGGACGGGGGAGCCTGGTGGGCTGCCATCTATGGGGTCACACAGAGTCAGACACGACTGAAGCGACTTAGCAGCAGCAGCAGCAGGTTGGTCATAACTTTCCTTCCAAGGAGTAAGCGTCTTTTAATTTCATGGCTGCAATCACCATCTGCAGTGATTTTAAACAATGGTCAATTTTTAGTGTCTCATGAAATTTTCATGGCAACTCAAGCACTGAATATGTACATCATTTCCAAAAAAAGAGAAAATACTGAAACATTAATTGCCAAACATATGTTTATCTGCTTTTGACTTTCTGTTAGAGAAATGAAGAATATTTGGGTCTGTTAATAACATGCTCTTTTTGCCACTCTAAACAAATGTCCTATAAAAAGACATATGTCTCTAGAAATTACAAAATGATATATTCCTGGGGATTCCCTGGCAGGCTAGTGGTTAAGAATTGGTGCTTACACTGCCAGGTTCAATCATTGGTTGGTGAACTAACATCCTGCAAGCCACCCAGCTCAGCCAAAATAAATAAATAAATAAAAATTTAAAAGAGCAAATAAGATCGAATATGAGGGGTCTAGGAAATGGGGTTCTAATACAGGAGAAAGGAGAAGGTAAATTTTTGAGATGAAGGGAAAAGTGTCCCTGTGGACTTCCTGGGGAAAAACTTGAAGATGGCCTGGAATGTGTGAACTTATTGAAAGGAGTTCCACTAATCTGGCCGAAACTTTGGGTAATGAATTAATACACCAATTATTGATTGATTCAAAATTGGGAAAGGAGTACGATAGGCTGTGTATTATTAGCTTGTTTATTTACCTTATATGCAGAATACATCATGGGAAATGCCAGTCTGGATGAATCACAAGCTAGAATCAAGCTTGCCAGAAGAAATATCAACAACCTCAGATATGCAGGTGATACCACTCTAATGACAGAAAGTGAAGAGGAACTAAAGAGCCTCGTGATGAGGATGAAAGAGGAGAGTGAAAAAGCTGGTTAAAACTCAACATTCAAGAACCTAAGATCATGGCCCCAGTTCCATCACTCCATGACAAATAGAAGGGGGAAAAAGTGGAAGGAGTGACCGGTTTTACTTTCTTGGACTCCAAAATCACTGCAGATGGTGTGTGCAGCCATGAAATCAAAAGATGCTTGCCCTTTGGAAGAAAAGCGACTACAAACCAGTGTATTCAAAAGCAAAGACGTCACTTTGCCAACAAAGGTCTGTATACTCGGAGCTACGGGTTTTCCTGTTGTCATGTTTGTTGTGAGTGTTGGACCATAAAGAAGGCTAAGCATTGAAGCGGAGAAGGCAATGGCACCCCACTCCAGTACTTTTGCCTAGAAAATCTCATGGACGGAGGAGCCTGGTAGGCTGCAATCCATGGGGTCGCTGGAGTCGGACAGGACTGAGCGACTTCACTTTCACTTTTCACTTTCATGCACTGGAGAAGGAAATGGCAAGCCACTCCAGTGTTCTTGCCTGGAGAATCCCAGGGACGGGGGAGCCTGTTGGGCTGCGGTCTGTGGGGTCGCACAGAGTCGGACACAACTGAAGCGACTTAGCAGCAGCAGCAGCAAGCATTGAAGAATTGATTCTTTCAAATTGGGATGCTGGAGAAGACTCATGAGAGTCCCGTGGACTGGAATGAGATCAAACCAATCAATCCTAAAGGAAATTAACCCTGAATATTCATTGGAAGAACTGATGCTGAAGCTGAAGTTCCAATACTTTGGCCATGTGATGTAAAGAGTCAACTCATTGGAGAAGACCATACTACTAGGAAAGACTGAAGGCAAAAGGAGAAGGAAGTGGCTGATGATGAGATGATTAGAAAGCATTATCACTTAATGGCATTAATCTGAGAAAACTCTCAGAGACTATGGAGGACAGAGGAGTCTGGCTTGCTGTAACGTATAGTGTCTCAAGGAGTGAAACACGGCTTAGCAACTGAACAACAGCAACAACATAATTGTACAGGCGTCTTACTGGTAGGAATTATGTCCATCTTACAGATGAAAATAATGTGTCCTAGAGAAGATAAATCCTCTGTCCAGAGACATATAGCTAGTGAGCAGGAGAGCTAGGATTTAAGATTCAGGTTGATTCCATGGCCTTTTCAGTTTACCACATTATCTTGAAGTTGAAGTGAAAGGGAAGGAATTCTATTGCAATGTAATCCTCATCCCTCAACAGGCTATAACTTCTTTGTCTATCACGTGTCTGATTTTAGATCCCAGTATAGTCATGCAAACCCATTTTATGTATTTATTTTTAAGGTGTGAGTTTTCTCTAAGAGGTTGATCTAACACCAGGAATGCCACAGAACAATTAGAGACTATTTAAATATCAATATTCTTAATGTGCACAACTGATAATTGTGGAAAGCTTTGGATTTCTTTGTGCATACTTTCTTTGTACTATTATTTCTGTTATCTTTAAACATCCACAGTCAATACAATTAGAACTTAGGCTGGATCTCACTTCTTTTCACTTTATCACATAGATAAAGTTACAAAAATTCTTTCTCAATTTACATAACAATTGGGCTATCATCACTGAGAAATTATTTTTCAAACAGGTCATAAAGCATAATCTTGTTTACAAAGTGATGGAAATGTTCCCATTTTAGTTTTCTCTTTCCAGAAGAGTATTCTGATTTCATTTCTCTATTAAGTATGAAAATAGCTTGGCAGTTACAACCCAGCAATCCACTCTTGGGTATTTACCCCAGAGAAATGTCTTCTTTCCTCCTAAGAACTTCTATATGAGTATTCATAGCAACTTTATTCTTAAATAGCCAACACCTGTAAACTATCCACATTTTCTTGAACAAGTGAAAAAATCCCTAAAACTAGTGAAAAATCATTTAAGAAATTAAAATACTACATTAGAAAATTTTGTTTAATGAAAAAACACAGTAAGGGAGGAAAAGTGGAACAAAAAAGACATGAGATATGTACAAATAAAATATAAAATCACAGATGTAAATCCAACTATATCAATAATAACATTAAATGTAAATGGATAAGAGAAGAATGAATACCAATTCTTCATAAACTCTACCAAAAATCAGAAAAGGTACCCAACCCATTTTATGAGGCAAATATCACCCTGATACCAAAATTAAAGAAAAACATCACAAGAACAGAAAGCTAACAGATCAATATTTCTTATGAATACGGAAGTAAAAATCCTTGACAAAATACTATGAAACTGAATGTAGCAACACATAAAAAGAATTATATCCTATAACCGAATGGATTTTTACCAGGAATACTAGTTGGTTCAACACCTGAAAATCAGTGTAACACATCACGTCAATAGGATAAAAAAAAAAAAAGAAACAAAATGATCATCTCAGCAGACATTGAAAACAGCATTGAAAAAATCCAACACAGTTTCATGAGACTATTCAGCAAACTAGGACTAGAAGGGAACATTTTCAGTCTGATAAAAGACGTCTATTAAAAAGCTACAGATAAGATTATACTTAATGAAGAAAGACAGGATAATTTTCTTCTATGATCAGGAACAAAACAAAGAAGCCCACTCTCACCACCTCAGTTCAACACTGAAAAGTAATAAAAGGCACTCAGATTGGAAAGGAGAAGGAACACTATCTCTATTCACAGATGACATGATCTTTCATGTATTGGGTTGGCCAAAAATGTTGTTCGGGTTTTTCCATAAAATGTTGTGGAACTTTTTGGCCAACTTGATAGAATATCCTAAAGTGAAAGAAAGTGAAAGTGAAGTTGCTCAGTCCTGTCCGACTGTTTGTGACCCCATGGACTGTAGCCTACCAGGCTCCTCCCTCCATGGGATTCTCCAGGCAAGAGTACTGGAGTGGGTTGCCATTTCCTTTTCCAGGGGATCTTCCCAACCCAGGGATTGAACTTGGGTCTCCTGCATTCCAGGCAGATGCTTTAACCTCTGAGCCACGGGGAACTTAGAATATCCTAAGGAACCCATTTTAAAAACCTGTTAGAACTAATAACTAAGTTCATCAAGTTTTCTGTATATAAGAATATATTAAAATTGTTCACAGAGAGGTATATCCATTAACTAAGTTGATATCAGATCATTTTCATCACACTAGAATGAAACCGTGTTAAAAAAAGAAACCAGGTATCCTTCAGCTTTCACCCACTGACCCCTAATTCCAGCACTAGGCAATCACTAATCTGCTTTCTATCTCTCTGTACTTCCCTGGGCTGGGTATTTTATATGAATGGAATCATATTATAGGTGGTCCTTTGTGACTGACTTCTTTCACTCAGCATAATTTTTCAAAGTTCATCCTATATCAGTTCTTGTATTAATCAGCACATGTATCAGAATTTAGTAATTTGTGCCTTCTCTTTTACTTAGTTGGTTTATCAAGACAGGTCCCTTTGAAGAGTTCTGACAAAATGTGGTCCGCTGGAGGAGGAAATTGCAAACCACACCAGTATCCTTGTTGTGAAGATCTCATGAACAGTATGAAAAGGCAAAAAGATATGACACCAGAAGATGAGTCCCCCCAGGTCACAGGGGTCCAAATATGATACTGGGGAAGAGTGGAGGGCAATTACTAATGGCTCAAGAAAGAATGAAGGAGCTGGGCCAAAGTGGAAATGACGCTGTGTTGTAGATTTGTCTGGTGGAGAAAGTAAAGTCCTGTGCTGTAAAAATAATATTACATAGGAACCCGGAATGTTAGATCCATGAATCATGGTAAATTGGATATGATCAGCAGGAGATGGAAAGAGTGAACATTGACATTTTAGAAATAAGTGAACTAAAAGGGACCAGAAAGGCAAATTTAATTCAGATGACCATTGTATCTACTACTGTGGGCAAGAATGCCTTAGAAGAAATGGAGTACCCCTCATAGTCAACAAAAATGTCCAAAATGCAGTACTTCAGTGCAGTCTCAAAAACAACAGAATGATCTTGGTTTGTTTCCAAGGCAAATCATTCAACATCACAGTAATTCAGGTATGCCCCCAAAAACTAATGCTGAAGAAGCTGAAGTTTACTGATTCTATGAAGACCTAGAAGATCTTCTAGAACTAACACCAACAAAAGATGTCATCCTTTTCATCATAGAGGGTTGGAATGCAAAAATAGGAAGTCAAGAGATACCTGGAGTAACAAGCAAATTTGGCCTTGGAGTACAAAATGAAGCAGGGCAAAGGCTAACAGTGTGTTCAGGAGAACACACTGATCATAGCACACACCCTCTCCCAACAACACAAGAGGTGACTCTACACATGGACATCACCAAATGGTCAATACTGAAATCAGACTGATCACATTCTTTGCAGCAAAAGATGGTGAAGCTCAATACAGTCAGAAAAAAACAAGACCTGGAGATGAATGTTGCTTAGATCATGAGCTCCTTATTGCAAAATTCAGGTTCAAATTGTAGAATTAGGGAAAACCATTAGGCCATTCAGATATGACCTAAATAAAATCCCTTATGGCTATACAGTGGAGGTGACAAATAAATTCAAGGGGTTAGATCTTGTAGACAGGATGTCTAAAGAACTATGGGTGGAGATTCCTAATATTGTGCAGGAGACAGTCTGACACGACTTAGTGACTGAACAGCAACAACAAAAAATTGTAAATGATTTAAAGTATACTTTGCATAATAGACATCTATATAAATGCATCATATCTAATTAGTCACACATGATTAGTCATTTTTAGTAATTCCCTTTTAGCAACTTTTAAGAAAATATTCTTTAAATAAGTCTGCTAAATATAAGTGCAAGAGATGTGCTCAAGGTTCAGTTACAACTAGTGCTACAGGAAGAAAGAGCCCAGTAATCATCTGGAATATCACTCTGCATTTCAAAATCATATCCTGAGGTGAAACTGAGCAACATTGGAATTGAATGTCTTTTAAAAATGATGAAACTTTCATATTGATTTTTATTTCTATCTCAGAACAAGGATCAAAATTTGGTTTGGGAACTTGAAGGTATTAAAATAACAGGTGTAAGTAAGATATGACATTTATCAAAAACACTAAGCAGAATCTTCAACAAGAATCACTATCCCTCTTAGGCCAACTTTTGCTAATCTCTGGTTGTTTCTTCAGTCAGCCATTCTCATGGGTCAGTTCTGGGGCTTCTTAGCTATATCCTGTCTCTGCATCTGAGCTGTCACTCGTCAAGTCTCTCTCCCCTACCTTGACTCATTTTCCATACACCTCTGGATATCCTGATATGAATAAACCCATATTCTTTGCCATTTATTCATATTAAAATGGTACCAGAATCTTGGACCCCCAGCTGTCCTCTCATGTCTGGTCACATAAACTTGACACCTGACCCTTGGAGCCCCAAAAGCTGCTGTACTGGAGTCATGTGGGATCAGAGAGTAAGAAAACTCTCAGAATGCCCAGTGTGGGGGAATTGCCAAAGTATCGAAATATTCATTAAATTAACCGATATTTATTGATCATGTACAATACTACTGCTACTGCATGTACAATGCTACTGACACTACTCTATATATTTGCAACATGTGTGTAAAGAAGATTGAAGGATTTCTGCCCTCTTTCCTGCAAGGACACAGGCCCTGCATACAGTATCAGAGATGTAACACAGTAAAGAAGGCGTCCAGAAGTGGAAGAAGGGGTGATCGGATGAGAGGTATCAAAGCCTGAGTGGAGACCATCTATTCCATGATGTGGCAGTGTTGGGAGATCACAAAGTTGGTTACAAACAGGCAAATTGATCAAATATATGCATGTGCTTAGGATACATCTTAAGGATATTAAAGACAGTATGTGCCCAGTTTCCCACGGTCATACAAGGGAGTTGCCAACATGAAAAAGAAAAAAGCTAGAAGTAACCTTGTGATGTAAGATTGGAGCTGGAGATATATAAATTCAATTTAAATAGAGAAAAATTACTTAAATACTACATCCGTTAGCTCTGACCATTGATGGGGCCTGGGAACAGTGACTTTACTTCCCAGAGCTGGTTTTTTAAAATAAGGGCTCTTTGGAGAAATGGCTAATTCCAGGCTGAAGCAAGAAAAGAGCAAAGTGAGCGTTACAACATTTTATGCCAGAAAACAAAAAAGTGCCCAGCGAATGACAGGGATGTGTCAAAATGACACAGAAGCTAGCTTGCAGAGGCTCTTGTGGCCAAATCAGGGACAGTGTGAACATCAAAGTAAATGATAATGAAGCTTCCCTGTGGCCCAGATGGTAAAGCATCTGCCTGCAATGCGGGAGACCCAGGTTCGATCCCTGGGTTGGGAAGATCCCCTGGAGAAGAAAATGGCAACCCACTCTAGTGCTCTTGCCTGAAAAACCCCATGGACTGTTGCCTGAGGATCCTGGTAGGCAATAGTCCACAGAGTCGCAGAGTCGGACACAATGAAACGACTTCACTTTCAGACTCATTATAATTGGAATAAAGTAGAAAGCCAGGGTTTTATACTGATACAAGAAATAAATGCATAAATTGACATTTTGATGAGGAAGAAGATTTCTCAAAGCACCTCATCCTTTCCCATAAACCTCACAATGTAGGTGACTTGCAGACATCATCTTAATCAAATGATCAGTGAGAACATCATCAATAATAGAACATTTCAAAACTACATGTCACCTGAAAGGAAGCAAGAGGAAGAGCACAATATCACGTCTGTGGCATCCCTGCCAGAGATGCATAACTTAATCTACTCCAGAGAATATCAGAAAAACCCTAGGCCATTTATAGCACAACTAGTTGAGGTTTTTAAAAGGGTTAAAGTCATAAAAGTTAAGGAAAAAGTGAAGAAATGATCTAGATGGAAGGAAACTGAAAAAACATAACAACCAATTTTAACACGTGATTCTGAATTAGACCTTTAGTTAAGAAAAGTTATGTCACAATTGATAAAATTGCATAGATCTGATGATGAGGTGGTCCTAATTTGTTAATGTTCACCTCCTGATTTGGATGAAGTTTTGAGGTTCTGTAGGATTTACATACTGAAGGATTCAGAACCTTTGGGCACCATGTTGGCAGTATATTCTCATATTGTTCAGAAAACATAAAAGTCTATCCTGTACTTGCAAATTCGGGAAAGATTGAAATATTTTAATTGCCTTAAAGAGCTGGAAAGATTCTATTCTTTTGAAGCTATCCTTCAGCAAGAAGAGACAAATAAATGAATAAGTAAAACAGGTTTATCAAATGGTTACAGACTTGAGTCCTGGGGCATTCTCACAGTTGAAAATCAAACAGCAGAGAAACAGCCAGCCAAGAGGGCTAAAAGGATATAAAGAAGGAAAGGCTGAGGAAAAAATATTTTTCTAGAAGTAGGAAGTGGTTCACTCTGTCAAATGCTGCTGAGAGATCAAGGAGGATAAACAGAAATCAGGTGATCACTAGAATCAGCCCCAAGGCATCCTGAGAGGAGTCAGGCTGGAGCCCTTTTGAGCTGCGTGAGGACAGCAGTCAGATTAAGAAGAGATGAAAAGAGAAATGGAGGTGAGGACGTGGAGTGGGTGAATATAGATATCTCACCCCAAAAGTGCTGCTGTAAAAGGGAGTCGAAAATGTTGTAGTTGGAGGGTTATATAGAGTCCATGGAGAGTTCTTTCTAAGATGGAAGGTTACCAGGGCTGTTCATACAGTGATGCAGATCCAGCAAAGAGGGAGAAACTCAGGATGCAGGAAAGAGCCTAAACTGGAGTAGTAAGAGGGCTGTGATGAAGACTGCATGCGGAGACACTGCCATTGGCAGGAGCAGAGGCCCTTCATCCCAGTGATAAAGGGGAAGGAAGGGAAGGGAGGTTCAGGGAAAGGTGTGAACTCTGTTATGGTGGCCAGGAGGGAAGCATTTTGTATGAGTTGCTTCTGTTCTG
Organism: Bos mutus; assembly: GCF_027580195.1. Lineage (NCBI taxonomy): Eukaryota > Metazoa > Chordata > Mammalia > Artiodactyla > Bovidae > Bos > Bos mutus. The sequence continues at coordinate 28,022,806 of NC_091621.1, read as the reverse complement.
GCAGTGTAAGGTGAGGCCAGGTCATCTACTGAGAGCAGAGTATGGAGGCTAGTAGCTGGCATGTGTGCTGGACTTTGAAAAGAGAGAAGTAAATAGTGACAATCAGTTTGGAGAGTAGGAAGCAACACAGAAGGATTGCCAAGAAGACATTAAGATGAGCAAGCAGATTTCAGGGCCCATTTGAGGTTTATGTTTACAGATTTAAACTGAAGGGAATTCCCTAGCAGTCTGGTGGTTAGGACTCCACATTTTCACTTTTGAGGGTCGGGGTTCAGTCCCCGGTTGGGGAACTAATATCCCACAAGCTGTGCAGCTCAGCTCAAAAAAAATTAAGTGAGATCTGTCAGCATGCCTATGGAGTTTTATTCAGCAATATCTATCTGCTGGTGTACAGGTGAAGATGTTTGAATTACTGTGTCAGCCCGTTTTTCCCCAAATATATACTTATGTATTTCTTCAGAAATACTAAATGGCTCTAAACAAAGACAGACAAGGTATGAATTGCAAAGCTTTTAATGAAAATGCATTTTTTTTACAGCAAGCATAAATTTACATTTGTTTAATAGCAATTATTTCAATACTTGCAAACTCATCAGCCTCTGAATCTGTCATAATGCATGAATCTAAGATAATAATATTAAGGAAATGCAACAGCTCACCAAATTCCCCTTTTTATTCCTTCATGATCAGTAAGATGCATAAATGATCTTTTTTGATTAAGAACTGAATATGCTGGAGATATATTTGATAATTAAGGTTTTAGGCAAATATTCACCAGCATTAGTTTTAATAGCAAACTCAGAAATGTTGTAGGCCTAGTATCAAACAAGTAGCATATTAATACATTTTAATTCTCTTAAAAGAAAGACCACAGCTCCTGCTTCTGTAAAACCATTATTTGCTTGACAGAATGATGGTATAAGCTTTCACTCAACTATTACTTTCTTAATATGAAAAAGAGACAAAATGAGCTGAAGAATGTTAACTCCACAGTTACAGGGTGCAACCCTCAACATAACTGCTGACGTCATGGTCTCGACAATGACTTTTCCATGCCACCCTGTGGAGAAAGATGAAACAAATGGTACTTAGGCTAAAACATAGCTTCATTGTAATGTACATACTTCAAATCCTTTGGGAGAACAAAATAGTTTATCAGTACATGAAATAGAGTCTACAGACAGATCCGAATATTGCTATTTATTAACTGGAGACATGTATACCAAGGACTTCACATCTACCCCTTCACTGGGGCACAGAATGCCGAACACAAATGGTGAGTCCCACGTAGTCCACAACACAACTGCAGAGCGCCTCCACATTTACTTAATTCCAAAAATAATTTCAAGATATGACAAGGAATTAGTAGAGCCTGTAAAACCTTAAAAACTTTAGAATCCCCTAAAATAAATTGAGGAATAAAAGAATAAGGTTCTGAATCACTGAAAATAGATTGTTTCTATGTAATAAATTGTCTAGCATAAACCTAAAGCTGTAATTTTCAGTTCTCAGTAACATACTTGGGAATATTCCCTCGCTTCTCCCATAAGTTGGATAAAAGAGCTCTCATCTGGGACTTTCCTGGTGGTCCAGTTGTTAAGACTCTGCCATTCCAGTGCTGGGGTTGGGGGTTGATTCTTGGTAGTGGGGTTGGGGTCTAAAATCCCACCTGGCCCGAGGCATTGCCAAAAGCCCCCAGTCCCCCCATCACCCCCTTTTTTTTTTTTTTGGCTCCATCACATGCCAAGTGGTTCCCTGTCCAGTATCCCCTATGTTGGGAGCAAAAAGGCTCAACACTGGACACCAGGGAAGTCCCCAGCTCTCCTCTTTAATGCTTAACACATACCATGCTCTGTGACATGAACTTACATACTGTTGTAGGTCCATTATACTTCAAACACAAACATACAAACAAACTCATAGAAAAAGAGGTCAGATATGTGGTTACCAGAAGTAAGAGGCTGAGGGGTGAGGGGTGAGGAATTAGACAAAGGCAGTCAAAGGTACTACAAACTTCTAGGAATAAGAAAAATAAATACTAAGGATGCAATTTGGAATGTGATCAATACAATTAACACTGCTATATGTTATAATGAAAACTGTTGAGAGTAAAGCCTGAGAATTTTGATCACACATTTTCTTATATTTCTTTAATTCTGTATCCATATGACATGATGGATGTTCACTAAACATTGTGACAATAATTGCATGATGTATGTAAGTCAAATCGTTAGGCTATACTCCCTAAACTTCTACAATGCTGTATGTCGATTACATCTCAATAGAACTGGAAGGAGAAAACAAACAAACAAACAAAAACAACATACCATGCTGTAATGCCTTGCTCGCTGACAATCTTCTTTGCACATGCTACAGCTTTAGCTATGTCATTTTCCATTAATTATGAAAATAAGGTGGTGAGAAATGAAAACAACACAGAAATTTCATGTAAGTTTATTCTCTTAGGGTAATGAAAGAACAACTAAATTCTCTTAGGTTGAGGAAAAAAACAACTAAAATTATTTTTTAAGAGTGAGTGTATCTGTGAATGTTGGAATAAAACTCTTTCCTTATTCCATCCAATTTGGCATGAAATAAAGCATTCTGTTTCTCATTTTCCAAAGTCATCGGAATCTTTGGAACTATTGAATATGTGATAGAAGCTTCTTTTTCTTACTATGCACCACAAAAACAGAACAAAACAAACAAGCAGAAACTGGTCTAGCAGTTTTTCGCTTAGCAATTCTATTACTGGAAGTTTAACCTAAAGAAACAATAAGAGATGCATCCAAAAATGTGTGTATAAGATGTTTCAAAGCAATTAATAAAAGGAGAAATTATAGCCTAAGTCCTTAACAGTGTGAGTTGGGTAGATAAATTATAGAATATTTATTTAGTGGAATTTATTCATCTTGAAATATAATAAAGATTGGTATTTGTTGATAAAAACAATTTTGTATAATAAAGAGCATATTGTAAAGCAGTAAATTTACTACAGTTTCTTTTTATGTGAAATACATTGCTTACATGTTCATATGTGGGACAGATGTGTATATATTGGTGTATATATATGTGTATATATATATATACAGATGTGTATATATATATTGGTGGCTCAGCTGGTAAAGAATCCACCTACAAAAAAAAAAAAAAAAAATCCACCTGCAGTGCAGGAGACCTGGGATTGATCCTTGGGTTGGGAAAATCCCCTGGAGAAGGAACATATCCACTCCAGTATTCTGGCCTGGAGAATTCCATGGACGGTATAGTCCATGGGTTCCCAAAGAGTTGGACACAACTGAGCGAATTTCACTTCACAGATTATAATACAAAATATTTTTTAAAGTAAATTACCTGGTTACAAAAGATATTCTTAGACTAATCTTCTTTATTAGGAATTTTAATGTATAAAAATTTAACAATATAAATTTTAGATTGTTCTCCAATATTTTGTGCACCTAAGATTATACGTTATCTCTATTTCAAAAGAAACTCAATAGAATGTTTATTTCACTCCAATTAAACAGATGTGTAAATTAACCTGTATGTTAGCAAACAGCAACCTTTTAAGATACCAGCTTTTTAATTTCTTAGTTAAGAAATTAGGAGAAGGATAATAGAGTGTTTATAGAAGTTATGGTGGAATTTTTCTAGGTCCCTAATGAACTCTTCAAGACATTTTCATTTCTACTGAATCTCTGTTCTTATAGGTGTAACCAGATGTGGCCTGAGCCATCACTCAACTTCATTTTGTCTTACTGCTGTGGGACACAGGACAGCCGTCAGCTGCTTTGGGGGTTTTACACCACCATTTGCTGTTGATCTGAAATATCCCATAATCAGTGCTTTCATTGCTAGGATTGTAGTTTGTAGCTTTTGTGTTATAACCGCTTTCCCATTTGGTCAAACACAACCCTGAATAAAAATATTTTTAGATTATAAACAGCAACACAACTAGACTTAGAGTTCATAGCCCAATTAGTTCAATTTAACTAATTCTACTTTCGTAATGACTTTTTTATAAGTATAAAGATGTATTTACTTGTGAAATATTTTAACACTTTTGTGTTAAAGGGCTTTTAAGAAAATTCTTTCATTGGCAAATCATTTGGTAATACCAATGAAATGATATATTTTTTTAAATATTAAAAGATGCTCTTCTGCTCCCATCTCTCAGGTAAGGTTGAGCCTAGAATAGAAAATCAACAGAATTGTTGAGTGGGTTTGGTTGTTTGATGCAGATATATACACTAGTGGAAAATACTTTTATTAGGAAAAATGAGTATTTTCTGGATGAAAGAAAATTTCTTATGATACCTAGAGGTGAATTTGGTATTTGAGGTGAATTTGCCCCATAAACAGCAGCCCACCAGGCTCCCCTGTCCCTGGGATTCTCCAGGCAAGAACACTGGAGTGGGTTGCCATTTTCTCCTCCAATGCATGAAAGTGAAATGTGAAAATGAAGTCTCTCAGTCGTGTCCGACTCTTAGCGATTCCATGGACTGCAGCCCACCAGGCTCCTCCATCCATGGGATTTTCCAGGCAAGAGTACTGGAGTGGGTGCCATTGCCTTCTCTGCAACATCATGGGAGGGGGATTGAAAATCTTAGTCTTACTCAGGCTTGAAGAACCCAACTTCTAAACTGGAAATGGATAGAGTCAGATATCAAGTGCTTGAAAGAGATATCCCAGGTGCTGAAATATGTCTTATAGTCAGCTTTCATGTGCCAGCTGGCAAACTTAGTGGTGCTAGAGGAGTACATGGGAACCTGGCATGCTTAGAACGGTATAGAATTTGAACTTCCCATGCCTCAATCCTTCAGCTTGTACATCTGATTCTAAAGGAACAAGCTGATATAAGTGTACAAACCCTCCAAGAAAGAAAAAAGCCATTCACCCAAAGTCCCTTTCTTATTATTCATTCTCTATTAGTATCTGTTCCACACCTGGCTACCTATTTGGAGGGATGAAGAAGAGTTAACTAACAGAGTCAGAGTTAACTGACTCCCTTATAGCCATCCAATCCAAGTTTCTTCAAAGTTCTGGCAAGCTCACATCTCTCAATGACCTTGCCCTGGACAGTGACAGAAAGGAGGAGAAGCCCCAGAATAAGGACAGCCTTCACACTGACTGAGAAGCCAGACCTCCAGACTGACCAGGGTGAGCTGGACTTGCTATTTACCATCTTTTCACTTCCCTCTTATATCACTGGTTTGGTCACTCCACCCTCTGAGATATGTGGAAAACAAAAAGAGCTTATTGGTCCACTGACTTAAAAGTTTTCCTTCTTACATTTGAAGAGAGATATTCTGATAATCTAAGAATTAACCTGCAAGAAAATAATGAAATGAGATTGCTTAAAGACATTGCTCAGGAAAAACTGGGATTAGCACTATTGCCAAAAAAGAAATTTCCTCCTGTTTTATTATGAAGTTGAGCAAGTTTAGAGAAAAAAAACCTGAATGAACATTTTACTCAACTGAAAATGAGCTCCCATCTTTGATTAACATGCATTTACATTAAGTCATTTTATATGTCTGCAGTATATTGTCTTTATCTTTTTCACTTAAAATTATTTTATATATACTTTTCACAAAAGAACACGACACACTGCCTGTTGTTCTGATCAGTACAGCACAGCACCCTGTGGCTCAGCCAGATTCCTATACTAAATACTTTTGCTGTCTCTTGTAAATTCTTAATTTATAAATCCATGTCTTATTATAATTAGTAAGCATCATGTGAATAACATTTCTAACTCCTTTCTGACAATGCCTTACTTCAATTTCCATGTTAGGACATAAAGTGTCATTGTAAACCAAGGGAACTTTATAGTAAAACCTATAGAGGAATAACAGACTATGCCACCCCAAAATCTTGCCTTTTGCCCAAGGATTATTTTGAGCTGAAAGCAATTGAGAAGAATCAGATCCCAGAAATGTTCTCTCCTCCCCTTATCATCCTGAAAGCAGAACATAAATTTGTGTAGAAACAACCCTTAACACTTACCAGCCTCAAGACAGCACCAGAAGACTACAAAACAGCCATTTTGACTACATATTATCTTCCATCAGTTTGTAATGTATTTATCGTCCTGAAATTTGGCACCCTTGGCCCCTATTACTCTTTTTCTCTGTGTAGTCTTTCCTCTCAATATATGTTGTTATTTGTCAAGATGATCGATAAATCCAAATTCCAGCCACTTCTTTGAGTTACTCATCTCTGCATTTCTCATAAGTATACATGAGATGTATATGTTACTATACTTGTTTCCTTTTCTCTTGTTAATCTGTTTTTGGTTACAGTCAGTCAGTTCAGTCAGTTCAGTCGCTCAGTCATGTCCAACTTTTTGCGACCCCATGAATCGCAGCATGCCAGGCCTCCCTGTCCATCATCAACTCCCGGAGTTCACTCAGACTCAGGTCCATCGAGGCAGTGATGCCATCCAGCCATCTCATCGTCTGTCGTCCCCTTCTCCTCCTGCCCCCAGTCCCTCCCAGCATCAGAGTCTTTTCCAATGAGTCAACTCTTCACATGAGGTGGCCAAAGTACTGGAGTTTCAGCTTCAGCATCAGTCCTTCCAAAGAAATCCCAGGGCTGATCTCCTTCAGAATGGACTGGTTGGATCTCCTTGCAGTCCAAGGGACTCTCAAGAGTCTTCTCCAACACCACAGTTCAAAAGCATCAATTCTTCTGTGCTCAGCCTTCTTCACAGTCCAACTCTCACATCCATATATGACCACAGGAAAAACCATAGCCTTGACTAGACGGACCTTTGTTGGCAAAGTAATGTTTCTGCTCTTCAATATGCCATCCAGGTTGGTCATAACTTTCCTTCCAAGGAGTAAGCGTCTTTTAATTTCATGGCTGCAGTCACCATCTGCAGTGATTACAGAGACCCAGTCAAAAACTGAAAAGGGTAAAAGGGAAACAAATGTTTCATCCTGTACGGTTTCTAGTGAAGAGGATGGAACAATGACAGGCTGAAATACTCCATTCTCCCTAGAGACTGCAGTTGAGATATGGGATAACTGACAACAGACCACCAGAAAGTAAGAATTCTTACCATGTCAGTCTCTCAGCTCTCTGTAGTGCACAGTCAAGAGAGGAGGATAAAACTTTCTCCTTGTCCCTTCCTTTCTGAATTCACAGCAGCAGGAGAAAAACATTTGTGAAAATAGATCTTGAATCATAACTCTTGTGAATTTGGTTTTGGTAATCAACACCTATAGTTATTAACTGTTAACCTCCCAGAAAGAGTTATGTTTCTTTGTCTCTGTCATTTGTCATAAAGATGAAAAGCCATAAGATGAGAATCTCTATTTGCCTTGTTTTATATGCTGAGAACTTGGCTTTGTAACCAGTGAGAATCCTCCCTCTGGTTTCTGCCACTTGAGGGGTGCAGGTTGTCTGTCAAGCTTGCATCAGCAGCTAGTCAGCCAGCTAGGAGCCTAAGACGTAAGTGACAGACAACCTTCTCTTTGTCCAACCGTGCTGGCTCTCAAAGGACTTTGTCTTAATAAGGGGTCTTAGTTTCTAAAGGCCTCTATCACCTCTACCTTCGTTACCAGGCTTGTGAAGGAAAAACTTTCATAGCAGTATCACCTTTCAGGTAACACATGTTAGGAGATCAGTGATTCAAGGTGTCTCACTTTGTGGGAGATAGAGGTTTCTTTTTCACTTATAACAAGGAAGGTCTTTCCTTCCTTAGGCTTTCTCTGGAGTGGCTTTTAATCTTGAGAGGGCTACATTTCTTAAGAGACACCTCTTGTGTCCATGGTTAAATCCTAAAAATAGTTTCAAGCCATAATAGACTCACTGGTTGAGAATCACAACTGGAATACATTTATTTAAGATTTAAACTTTTACACCTAAAAGGAATTTTAAGAGAGCCCACATTTTAACAAAGGTCATATTTTTACCTATGGGAAGATCAAATTGCAACGAAAAGAAAGAAAGAAGGAGAAAGATAGGTATAGAATACCTTGGTTAGTGTGAAGGAAAAAAAAAAAAAAAACACCTTCTTAAGATTAGGAGGGGAAGATCAGAAAATAAGCATCAATAACTGCAGATGTCACTCAAGCAGGTTTAAAAAATTAAATAAAGATAGCTGGCAAAGAGTTTGGGCAAAGGTCCAGAAAATGCACAGGTAGGCTTGATTTATTGTCTGTTATATTCTAAGCAGACACAACCATGTTCAGACCTTCCCGTATTTTGGGGCTCCACTACAAAAAAAATTTTTTTAATTTAAATATCCTTGAACTATGCTATCTTACTGTTAAACAAAGTATTATAGTAATTGACTTAGATTTCTGATAATAGGCAAGTATGCCTGAGTTCCTTCTTAGATAAACCCTACAATTTTTTCTCAGTGCTATAGAAATATTGACCTTACCATATCTTTGAAATGCAAGCATCCAAAGTAATAACTGTTGCCTAAAGCAAACATGGGACTGGAAAAATATATAGATTTTAAGAACAAACTGTTATTTGATATTTTCATAAGCTCTCTTACTCCAGATTTTGTCCACAGCCTTCATAAGATTACCTTTTAAAGACAAGTAAAAACTTAGAAGGTGTACCCATAAATCTTGGTAAAAGGGGTCAGCCATCTGAGTGTGTAAACTTACCTTGTTCCATCTGCAGAAACACCATTTAGAGCTAACGATTCTTTCCTAAGCTATTGAATTTTGTACTACTGTACCTGAATGTGGCTAAAATGTTTAATTGAGACCTGTAAGATTGCTGCATCTATCTATAAGTCTATATTTATCTGTGTATATATGTTATGTATATGGGATATTTTTCTCCCTCTGGATATATTCCTAAAAACTTGTGAAAGGGCTCTATTTAACTGGCTTAAAGAAAATAGAAACATTTGTATAAATTAAGTCTAGTCATGGGATTTCCCTGGTGGTCCAGTGGCTAAGATTCTGAGCATCCAGTAGGGAGGCCCAGGTTCAGTTCCTGGTCTAGGAAACTAGATCCCACATGCTGCAAATAAAGATCCTGAATGCCACAACTAAGATCTGGTGCAGGCAAATAACTAAATATATTTTTTAATAAAATAAATTAGGCTCATCAAATAAGTTTATGTTATCTCTACTACATGTTTGAGATGATAAAATTATAAATTCAATCTAAGAACTCAATTTACATAAAAATTATTTCTTTAATGTACTTCAATATGGTGCAGAAAAAAAGACATGTAAATTTTACGTTTCTTTCTTTCTGTGATTTTTACTACTTGCCTGCTTTGTCAACAAGAAAAAAACTTAAAATGATGGTTAATTTTAGTATCTCATGAAATTTCCATGGCAACTCAGCATGATTGTTAAGAACACTTGGATTAAGTGGATATAAGTGGAGGAAAGTTTATAAATGAATTTTGCAACCATCCTTATGTTTTATATAATATACCTACTTAAAAATAGTTTCCAAAATATTTTTGTAACCTTAACTTTAAGTTGAATATGTAGGTCATTTTCAAAAAAGAGAAATTATTGAAACATTAATTATCAAATATAGCTTTAAGTTTATCTGCTTTTTGACTTCTTACAGAAATGAAAGATATTTGGATCTGTTAATAACATGTTCTTTTTTGACACTTAAAAAGATGTACTATATAAAGGCTTATGTCTCTAGAAATTACAAAATGATGTATTCCTGGGAATTCCCTGGCAGTCTAGTGGCTAGAAATTGGTGCTTTCACTTCCAGGGCCCAGGTTCAGTCCTTGGTTGGGGAACTTAGATTCTGCAAGCCATGCAGCTTGGCCAAAAAATAAATAAAAGTTTAAAAGAGCAAATAAGATAGAATAAGTGAGTTCTAAGAAACAGGGTTCTAATACAGGAGAGAGGGGAGGTAAATTATTGAGATGAAAGGAAAAGTATCCTTGTGAACTCCCTGGGGTAAAACTTAAAGATGGCCTGGAATGTGTGAACCTACTGAAAGGAGTTTGATAACTCTGGCTGAGACTTCTGGGTAATGAATTAATATACCGATTACTGACTGATTCAAAATTGGGAAAGGAGTACAACAAGGCTGCATATTGTCACCCTGTTTATTTAACTTGTATGCACAGTATATCATGAGAAATGGCAGGCTGGATAAATCACAAGCTGGAATCAAGATTGCTGGGAGAAATATCAACAACCTCAGATACACACGATACTACTCTAGTGGCAGAATGTGAAGAAGAACTAAAGAGCCTCTTGAGTGTGAAAGAGGAGAGTAGAAACGTTGGCTTAAAACTCAACATTTAAAAAACTAAGATCATGGCATCTGATCCCATTACTTCATGTCAAATAGAAGAAGGAAAAGTGGAAACAGTGAGATATTTTATTTTCTTGGGTTCCAAATTCACTGTGCATGGTGACTGCAGCCATGAAATTAAAAGACATTTGCTCCTTGGAAGGGAAGCTATAACAAATCCAGACAGAATATTAAAAAGCAGTGACATCACTTTGCCGACAAAGGTCTATATAGTCAAAGCTATGATTTTTCCAGTAGCTATGTATGGCTATGAGAGTTGCTGAGTGCCTGAGAATTGATGCTTTTGAACTGTGGAGCTGGAAAAACTCTTGAGAGTCCTTAGGACTGCACGGAAATCAAACCAGTCAGCCCTAAAGGAAATCAACCCTGAATATTCGTTGGAAGGACGGTTGCTGAAGCTGAAGCTCCAATACTTTGGCCACCTGATGTGAAGAGTCGATTCATTCTGAAAAAGACCCGATGCTGAAAAAGACTGAAGGTAGGAGGAGAAGGCAGTGGCACCCCACTCCACTACTCTTGCCTGGAAAATCCCATGGACAGAGGAGCCTGGTAGGCTGCAGTCCATGGGGTCGCTAAGAGTCGGACAGGACTGAGCGACTTCACTTTCACTTTTCACTTTCATGCATTGGAGAAGGAAATGGCAACCCACTCCAGTGTTCTTGCCTGGAGAATCCCAGGGATGGGGGAGCCTGGTGGGCTGCCGTCTATGGGGTCGCACAGAGTTGGACACGACTGAAGTGACTTAGCAGCAGCAGCAGGAGGAGAAGGAGACAACAGGATGAGATGGTTGGATAGCACCACCAACTCAATGGACATGAGTTTGAGCAAACTCCAGGAGATAATGAAGGGCAGGAAAGTCTGGCGTACTGCAGTTATAGGGTCACTAAGATTTGGCAAGACTTAGTGACTGAACAACAACAACTTTCCTATCAACTTAGACCCTATTCAAATGTTGGTAAATTTAGCAATAGTGTTTTAGAGAAAAAGAATTCAGTTTATCATCACACAATGTCTTTGTCATTTCTCTTTAGTCCTTCTAGGCTACAACAGTTCCTTAGTCTTTTCATGACTTTTATGACCTTGACAGTTTTGAAATCATAGTAATTTACTTTATAGAAATATCATTCAATTTCGGTTTGTCTGATTTCTCCTCATGACTAGATTCAGGTTGTGTATTTTTGGCAGGAATATTACAGATATTAGGCTGTATTCCTTTCAATGCATCCTGTCAGCACATGACTTTCACTTCTCCCATTACTGATGATAATCACTTTGATCACTTCAATTAAGGCTGGGTCTATGAGGCACCTCCACTGTGAACTTAATGTTTTCCCCTTAATCATTAGTAACTGCTTTTTGTGGAAATATCTAAAACTATGCAAATATCCCATTCCTTATCATTCACCCCTAAGTTTAATTTTTCCCCTTTATCATTAGTAAATACTTTGTATGGAGATACCTGAAACTCTGCAAATATTCCATTCCTTGTCAATTCACCCATAAGTTACATTTATTTGTTTATATTTGCATAAGCTCAGGCTTATTTTTACAATGTGTTAAATCATTTATTATCACATTTTTGCAGTTTAAAAATTGTAAAATACATAATATTTAACCTCTTAGCCATTTTTAAGTGTACAGTTCAGTAAAGTCAACTATATTCACAACATGCATTGTTGTGTAATAGGTCTCTAGAACTTTTTCATGAAAAAGTAAAACTGTATATCCACCCAAAAACAACTCTCTATTTTTCTCTCCTCCAAGCACCTGGCAACCACTATTCTACTTTCTGTTTCCATGATTTTTACAGGAAACCTAGAATCATAATTTTTTGCTGGTGACTTATCAAGATGTTTCACAAAAGTGGAATAATACAGTATTTGTTCTTTTATGTTTGGCTTTTTTAACTCAGCATAATATTTTCAAGGCTCATCCATGTTGCAGCATGTGACAGGATTTCTTCCTTCTTTTAAGACTGAAGAATATTCCATTGTATGAATAAAACACACATTATTCATCCGTTTATCAGCAGACATTTGGACTGCTTCCATTCTTGGACATTGTGAGTGAAATGCCACAATGAACATGTGTGTGCAAATATTTTTTTCAAAATCCTGTCTTTTAATACTTTTGGATATGAGAAGAGGGATTGCCAGATCACATGGTAATTCTATTTTGAGGAGTATTTTTTAATATAAAAAGAAATGGTTACATTTTATCACATGTGGGCTTTTTAAAAATTTATTTATATATTTATTTATTTATTTATTGCTATACTGGGTCTTCAATTAAGACTTCCCTATAGCTCAAATGGTAAAGAACCTGCCTGCGATGCAGAAGACCAGCGTTTGATCCCTGGGTTGGGAAGTTCCTCTGGAGAAGGGAATGGCAATCCACTCCAGTATTCTTGCCTGGAGAATCCCATTGCTGCACAGGCTTTCTCTAGCTGTCTCAAGTGGGGGCTACTCTCTAATTGCAGTGTGCAGGCTTCTCATTGAGGTGCCTTCTCTACTGCAGAGTGTGGGCTCTACGCCACGTGAGCTTCAGTAGTTGCGGCTCCTGGGCTCTAGAGCACAGGTTCAGTAGTTATGGTGCATGGGCCTAGCTGCTCCGTGGCATGTGAGATCCTCCAGATCAGGGCTTGAACCCCTGTTTCCTGCTTTGGCAGGTGGATTCTTTACCACTGAGCCACTGATGCAAGGAGCCAACTCATTGGAAAAGACCCCGATGCTGGGAAAGATTGAAGGCCAAATGAGAAGGGGGTGGCAGAGAACGAGATGGTTAGATAGCATCACCAACTCAATGGACATGAATTTGAGCAAACTCTGGGAGATAGTGAAGGACAGGGAAGCCTGTGTGCTGAGTCCATGGGGTCACAAAGAGTCAGACACAGCTTAGCAACTGAACAACAAGGAAGCTCTATTTTGAATTTTTAAAGGAATTTTCATGCTGATTTCCACAGTCCATACACCATATTATTAATACATTCCTACTGGCAGTATTCAAGGATTCTAATTTCTCCACATCCTCACCAATGCTTATTTTATTTGTTGTTTGGGGTTTTGTTATATTTTGGTTTTATAATGGCCATCCTAGTGGGTAGGAGATGATATCTCATTTTTAGTTTAATAGGAATTTCTCTAGTGATTACTGATGATGATGATCTTTTCATATGCTTGTTGGCCATTCCAGGGATCAAGCCCATGCCCCCCACAGTGGAAGGTGGAGTCATAACCACTGGACTGCCAGGGAAGTCCCTCTCTTACCCATTCTTTAATCAGGTTCATCGTTTTGGTGTTGAGCTGTTAAGAGTTCTTTATATATGCTAAATATTGCCCTTTATCAGATATATGATTTACAATTTTTCTCCCATTCCACAGTTCCTTTTCACTGTTGATTATTTACTTTAGTGTGCACAGGTTTTTAAGATATGAACCCACTAATCTATGTTTGCTTTTGTTGCCTGTGTTTTTGGTGTCTTATCCAAGAAATCTTTGCCAGATCCAAGGTCACTAAGTTTTTCTCCTATGTTTGCATCCAGGAGTTTTACAGTTTTAGGAGGAGATGAGGATTGAGTACAGTTTTCAGAAAGAGTATGGCTGCATTAAAGTTTCCTACTTCTAGGTCTCAGAACCATGAATCAATACATTTGTTGTTTTTGTGGTGCATTGTTACAGCAGTGCTAGGAAGCAAATTCAGAGGGTGTCTCCCTTGCCACCTTGTTGCACTGGCTGGTTTCTAAGTAGAAGGTAAAAGGAACTTTGGATCTAGGATGTCACCAATTTCACAGCCTAGTAGTACTCTCCATTTTTACAAAAGAATTCTCTTACATGATTTTTCCCAAAAGGAATGGGCTCTAATTTCATATGCTAACTCACAAATTATCCTGAATAAATAAATATATTTAAGGAGTATATTTGTATATGGAGGCAAATGAACTTCTCCATAGTGTAAGTGGGACCACAATCTAGAAGGCTAGAGTTATAGTGACTTTGTGTCCTTGCTAGAAACAAAGGTTCTTTTGAAGTCAATATATACCATGTTCTGGTAAAAGTTCATTATGCCTTTCAAGTATCCTATGAGGACACACAGGTGTACTATGTGAGAAAAATATGAAATTCCATTGTTAGGACTGTGGAGGCCTTAATGAGATTACTATTCTGGATCTTTACATACTCTCACAACTCAAAACCGGCTCACTGGAAGGTGGATATTTTGTAAAAATCTATGCTCCTTGTGGGCCTTCAACTTTGTCTAAGTCAACAAGTGGAAGATGATCTTTCAAATATGGCTTGGCCATTCCTGAATACATCATCATGACCCTTGGTTTGTGTAAGATTCCAGACATCCACCAGTTAATAACAACATCCCCTTCCAGTTACTTTCCCATTTCTTTACTCTTTTAAAAACTCTTTTCTCTCCTTCCATTCCCTCCTGAATTCACTCTAATCATCCTTCTATCCTCACCACTCCATTAAAATCATTCAACTCGAAGTCACCAATGAATTCCAGATGTCAAGCCAAAAGCTCAGATTAGTCTTCATCTCATCAAAACCCTCAGTGGCATGTGACACACTTCACTCCCTGTTTTGTGAAACTTGGCTTCTGAGACACCCAACTTTTCTTTCCCTCTTTCCCTCCCTCCCTCCTTTCTTCCTTCCTCTACTTTCCCTCTTCTTTTTCTCCCTTCTCCTTCCTTGTCTTCCCTCCTTTCTCCCTCCCTCTCTCTCTTCTTTCCCTTCTCACCCTTTTCCTTTCTTCCTTGGTTCTCTTACCTCATAAGCTTCTGCCTCTGTCTTTTTAATTGCATCATTCTATTTCCCCTTTTTCTAGGCATAGGAGCTCCCTATGGTTCAGGCTGATGACATTTTTTCTTTATCCATCAACAATCTCCTGGTGATCTCACCTGGTCCCACTGCTTGAAACACTATCTGGGCACTGATAACCTCGCACAATTATATCTCCAACCATTAAATTGTCCCAGAATTCCAGACTCAGTTCAGTTCAGTCACTCAGTTGTGTTCTACTCTTTGTGATCCCATGCAGCATGCCAGGCTTGCCTGTCCATCACCAACTCCCAGAGCTTGCTCAAACTCACATCCATCAAGTTGGTGAATTCCAGATATATACATCCAAATGAGTACTTGATGTTTCCATTTGGTAGTCTAATCATTTTCTCAAACCCAACATACTCAATAAGAAAATTTTGGACTCCCCTGGTGGCCCAGTGGTTAAGAATCCACCTGCCAATTCAGGGAACATGGGTTCTATCCCTGGTCCAGGAAGATCCCACATGCTGTGAGGCAACTAAGCCCATGCACCACAACTAGAGAGTATCCCCCACTCACTGCAACCAGGGGAAGCCTGAGCACAGCAGTGGAGACCCAGCACAGCCAAAATAAAATAAACAGATAAATCTTTCTTAGGTCAAAAACTATAGAGATATCCTTGATTTCTTTCTCTCATATTCACCTTTTGTCCATCAACAAACGAAGTTGGCTCTACATTTAAAATATACTCAGTCTTACTTCCTCTCTACTGCTATTATCTCAGTCAAGCCACTTTAATTTCTCTCCCATTGATTCATGGTTCTGGGACCTAAAAGTAGGAAATTTGAATGTAGCCATACTCTTTCTGAAAACTGTACTCAATCCTCATCTCCTCCTAAAACTGTAAAACTCCTGGATGCAAACATAGGAGAAAAACTTAGTGACCTTGGATCTGGCAAAGATTTCTTGGATAAGACACCAAAAACACAGGCAACAAAAGCAAACACAGATTAGCGGGTTCATATCTTAAAAACTTTGCACACTAAAGTAAATAATCAACAGAGTGAAAAGGTAACTATGGAATGGGAGAAAAATTGTAAATCATATATCTGATAAAGGGCAATATTTAGCATATATAAAGAACTCTTAACAGCTCAACACCAAAACGATGAACCTGATTAAAGAATGGGTAAGAGAGGGACTTCCCTGGCAGTCCAGTGGTTATGACTCCACCTTCCACTGCAGGGGGCATGGGCTTGATCCCTGGAATGGCCAACAAGCATATGAAAAGATCATCATCATCAGTAATCACTAGAGAAATTCATATTAAACTAAAAATGAGATATCATCTCCTACCCACTAGGATGGCCATTATAAAACCAAAATATAACAAAACCCCAAACAACAAATAAAATAAGCATTGGTGAGAATGTGGAGAAATTGGAATGCTTGGATCGTGCCAGTAGTATAAACAGAATAATACTGTGTGAATTCTTCTGCGACTTGCTTCTTCCAGTCAACATAATTTTAAGATTCATTTAAGTCATAGTGTGCTGTTAGAGTTCTTGTCTTTTCAGCCTGTGTAGTATCTCATTATATAGATGTCCTACTATTTATCTCCTCTAATACTGGTGGACATCTGAGCTGTTTCCAGTTTTTTGCTGTTAGAAATAATGTTGCTGTATGCATTATTGCAAATGCCCCCCAAGTGCAAAGATGCAAGCTTCCCTGAAGGGTATATGGACATTTACTTGACTTAGAACTGATTAAATTTTTTTGGGAGGTCAACCTAGCAGGTATGAAATGGCACCTGTGATTTCAATGTGCATTTCTTAGATTACCGATGAAGTTGGATATCATTTTATATATTTATGGACTATTTGTGTGTGTGTGAAATATCAGTTCATGTTTGTTGCTCATTTTCCTACTGGATTTCGGTCATTCTCTTATAGATCTGTAGTTTATTATATATACTTGATATTAATCCTTTGCACTTTTGTATGTTTCAAGTATGTTTCCCCACTTTAGGACTTGTCTTTTTTTTTTTTTTTAACAGTATGTTAATTGTTTATTTATTGAGAGACTATTTCTCACCCCAGATAGTCATTAGGACTTGTCTTTTCTCTGCCTTTGTGGTATCTTCTAATGAACAGAAGTTCTTACTTTATTCACATTTACCAATCTTTCCTGTTATGATTTGTACTTGTATATTAAAAAATTCTTCCTTAATCTGAGGTCATAAAATTATTTTCTATATTTTCTTCTTAATAGTCTATCTTTGCCCCTCCCATTAAGTCCACGTTGATCCACCTAGAACTGATATTTATGTGTAGTATTAGGTAAAGATCTCATTTTTCTATTTCAGTGTAATCCGTAGCAATTTCCATCTTAGCATAAACTCTAGTTTTCATATACATATGGTTTCTGGTACCTCTGTATTTTTCCATGGCCTATTTGTTTATTCTTGTAGAAAGTCTGCACTATCTTATTATAGCCCTTCATATGTGATGGAGCAACTCTTCCCCAGTCTCTTTCTTCATTTACTTTTAATTCCACATAAAATTTAGAACTAGATTGTCATATCCAGTAAGATTTGAAAAACCTCTTGGAATTTGATGGAGCAACTCTTCCCTAGTCTCTTTCTTCATTTACTTTTAATTCCACATAAAATTTAGAACTAGATTGTCATATCCAGTAAGATTTGAAAAACCTCTTGGAATTTTAATAGGCTTTGCATTAATGCTAAGTCACTTTGGAGGGAATTGTCACACTTACTACATTGAACTTTCCTGTTCATGAACTTGGTATGTCTGTTGACTTTGGGTCTATATTAGTGCCTTCCGTTAAAGGTTTAAAACTTTCTCCAAAAGGGCTTGAACTCTTTATTAGATTTAATACTAGCTACTTTATATCTGGTTTCTATACTGTTGTGTTCACAAAGTTTTCTAACCTGTTGATCCTGATGCTTTATCTGGGGAGTCTTTCATGCCGTCTCCCGTCTTCTGTAAGTAATCGCCACTAAGTCCCCCTGTCACATGCTCTAGATTGGCTCTTCCTGATCCTAAGTGGATTACTGCTTTGCTACTGAATCTTCCTAAATTTCTTTCCACACCTGTAAAATGAGGAACTCCAATGGAATTGATTTGGTGCTTACATTAAAAATACCACATGGGAAAGTGGCCAGTATGTCCCTTCAACTGCTTTCTTCCAAGACAACACACGGTTTTCTTTCTTTGTGTGCTCATGGAATTTTGCACATTGTAGTCATTTTGAGTATTCATTGGGTATAAATTATTTCTTGACTCTCAAAGGACAGAAAGAATATTCCTTGACTCATATCCCCTTTCCAAATGTCACGTATAGCATCAGAGTGGGCACTCAAATGCCAAAAAAAATAGGCTCTTTCACCTAGGGATAAAAACAAAACAGGTACTATGTAACTAAGTAAAATTAAGCCCACACTCTTACACCTACCATGAGAAATCTATTCAGAATGACATTAGAATTCTATACTCTTCAAAGAGATGTTAAATATATTTCCCAAATAATCTATATATAAATGCAAAATATGTAGGTACAAAACTCCTTTCCTTCAAATGACTCTTTTTATGAGCATTGAGCAAATTTAGAAATATTTTCAGTATAAATATAAAAAGGGTTTATTAACTGCTTTCATCAGAAGAATGAGAATATTATTTTCCTCACTATCTGAACTTTGGGTTTGACTGTACTGCTGTGACTTAGGAGGAACAATGGATTAGAAAAGAATCTTTCAGATCTTTCTTGGATGAGAGCTTGGCTTGGATTTTTCTGTTCTTGAGTTCGCACTTAATTGGTTATATTACTTGGGGTATGAATGCATATGCTTAACTGTTTCCTCTATTATAAGGTGAAATTACTGAAGTATGACTTACCCTTTTCTTTCTTACAAAGTTATCACTAGATGGCAGTACACTTATATTTTTAAATACCTAAAATATTTTAAAATGTTAAAGAGTTTAAGCTACTGTAAAAAAAAAAATCACAAAATATTTTAAAAGATACCAACTTTTACCACTAAAATAAATATATTTTAAAGCACCCATTATTGAAAAAGCTGTGGGAAAATATGCATCTTCACGTATAGATGTGGTGAAAGTCAGAGAGCAACTTCGTGTATCAAAAAATTTCAATTGTTCATACTTATTAAATCAAGCACCACAAGAAACTACTTTTCGGAAAAGCTATGCATTTAGATTTACTTGTAACGATATCATTAGAGTATCCTTTATACAAGTCAGAAATCTAGTGGAATAACCTGAGTACCCAATTATAAGAACTTTACACAGCCTAGCTATACAGTCTTTCTATAAAACTGACTTATTCACACATTTAAGTCCAGAAACTTCTGGTTACTAATTACATTCCATCAGACTCAGGCATGTGTTCCTAAACTATATCAATAGTACTTTTTCCAGTGATTTCGTGGCTTGGTATTATGGAAACCAACAAAATACAACTATGAACACAATTGGTTCAAAGAAAACTTTGTTAAATGCTTTAGAAAGACTGGCTAAAGATGAGTTACTTTAAAATTCACAGTTGTGCTTGCCTCTGCAGCAAATATACAAAAATTGGAAGGATACAGAGAAGATTAGCATAGATATCTCATCCCAGAAGTGTTCCTATAAAAGGGAACAGAGAATGATGTTGTCCTTGGAGGGTTATGTAGAGTCCATGGAGAGTTCTTTGTAAGATAGACGTTTACCAGGGCACTTTGCATGGTGATAAAAATCATCCAGCAAAGAGGGGGAAACTCAGATGCAGAAAACACTCAGCTTGAACTGGAGTAGTAAGAGGGCTGTGATGAAGATTGCCTGTGGAAAAAATAAATGCTGGAAAGGATGTGGAGACAGGGGAAGCCTCCTACACTGTTAGTGGGAATATAAATTAGTAAAGTCACTATGGAGAACAGTATAAAATAGAGCAACTGTTTTTGTTTTTCAGTTGCAAAGTCATGTCCGACCCTTTGCGGCCCCATGGACCGCAGCAGGCCAGGGTTCCCTGACCTTCACTGTCTCCTGGAGTTTGCTCAAACTCATGTCCATTGAGTCAATGATGCCATCCAACCATCTCATCCTCTGTTGCCCCTTTCTTCTCCTGCCCTCGATCTTTTCCAGCATTTCAAGGTCTTTTCCAATAAGCTGGCTCTTCACATCAGGTGGCCAAAGTATTGGAGCTTCAGCTTCAGCATCAGTCCTTCCAATGAATATTCGGGATTAATTTCTTTTAAAATTGACTGCTTTGATCTCCTTGCAGTCCAAGGGAGTCTCAAGGGTCTTCTCCAACACCACAGTTTGAAAGCATCAGTTCTTCAGTACTCATCCTTCTTTGTGGTCCAACTCTCACATCCATACATGGTTACTGGAGAAACCATAGCTTGGACTATGTGAACCTTGGTTGTGATGGTTCAAGCAAAGTGATGTCTCTGCTTTTTAATATGCTGTCTAGGTTTGTCATAGCTTTTCTTCCAAGGAACAAGCATCTTTTAATTTCATGGATGCAGTCACCATCCAAGGTGATTTTGGAGCCCAATAAAATGAACTCTGTCACTATTTCTGTTTTTTCCCCATCTATTTGCCATGAAGTGATGAGACCAGATGCCATTATCTTAGTTTTTTAAATGCTGAGTTTTAAGTCTGCTTTTTCACTCTCCTCTTTCACCTTCATCAAAAGGATCTTTAGCTCCTCTAGCTTTCTGCTATTAGAGTGGTGTCATCTGCATACCTGAGGTTATTAATATTTCTCCCAGCAATCTTGATTCCAGCTTATGATTCATCCAGCCCAGCATTTCACATGAAGTACTCTGCATAAAAGTTAAATAAGTAGACTGAATGATATACAGCCTTGATGTACTCCTTTCTCAATTTTTAACTAGTCCATTTTTCCATATCTGGTTTTAACTGTTGCTTCTTGATCTGCATACAGATTTCTCAGGAGGCAGGTAAGGTGGTCTGGTATTCCCATCTCTTGAATTTTCCACAGTTTGTTGTGATTCACACAGTCAAAGGCTTTCACATAGTCAATGAAGCTGAAGTAAATGTTTTTCCGGAATTTTCTTGCTTTTCCTATGACCGAATGAATGTTGGCAATTTGATCTATGGTTCCTCTGCCTTTTCTAAATTCAGCTTGTACATCTGGAAGTTCTTGGTTCACATACTGTAGAAACCTAGCTGGAAGGATTTCGAGCATAACCTTACTAGCATGTGAAATGAGTACAACTTTACAATAGTTTGAACATTCTTTGGCATTGCCCTTCTCTGAGATTGGATTGAATACTGACCTTTATCAGTCTTGTGGCCACTGCTGTGTTTTCCAAATTCACTGGCATATTGAGTGCAGCACTTTAACAGCATCATCTTTTAGGATTTGATATAGCTCAGCAGAAATTCCATCACCTCCACTACCTTTGTTCCTAAGGCCCACTTGACTTCACACTCCAGGATGTATGTCTCTAGGTGAATGACCGCACCATTGTGGTTATCCAGGTCATTAAGACCTTTTTTGTATAGTTTTTCTGTGTATTCTTGCCACTTCTTCTTAATATCTTCTGCTTCTGTTACTACTTACCTTTTCTGTCCTTTATTGTACCCATCTTTGCATGGAATGTTCCCTTGGTATCTCTATTTTCTTGAAGAGATCTCTAATATTTCCCATTCTATTGTTTTCCTCTATTTCTTTGCATTGTTCACTTAAGAAGGCTTGCTTATCTCTCCTTGCTCTTCTTTGGAACTCTGCATTCAGATGGGTATATCTTTCTCTTTCTCCTTTGCCTTTCACTTTTCTTTTCTCAACTATTTGTAAGGCCTCCTCAGACAACCATTTTGCCTTCTTTCATTTTATTTTCTTGGGGATAGTTTTGGTAACTGCCTCCTGTATCTGCATCCATATTGCTCCAGGCACTCTGTCTATCAGACCTAATCCCCTGAATCTATTTGTCATTTCCACTGTAAGATCATAAGGGATTTAATTTAGGTCCTACCTGAATGGCCTAGTGGTTTTCCCTACTTTCTTCAATTTAAGTCTGAGTTTTGCAATAGGGAGCTAATGATCTGAGTCATAGTCAGCTCCAGGTCTTGTTTTTGCTGACTGTACAGAGCTTCTCCATTTCGGCTGCAAAGAATATAATCGATCTGATTTCAGTATTGACCATCTGGTGATGTCCATGTGTAGAGTCATCTCTTTTGTTGTTGGAAGAGGGTGTTTTCTAAGACCAGCTCGTTCTCTTGGCAAAACTCTGTTAGCCTTTGCCTTGCTTCATTTTTAACTCCAAGGCCAAATTTCCTGTTTGACCACATCCAATTTACCTTGATTCATGGATGTAACATTCCAGGCTCTTATTCAATATTGCTCTTTACAGCATTGGACTTAACTTTCACCACCAGACACATCCAGAACTGGGTGTCATTTCTGCTTTGGCTCAGCCTCTTCATTCTTTCTGGAGCTATTCCTCCAGTCTTTCCAGTAGCATATTGGACACCTATTGACCTCAGGGGCTCATCTCTCAGTGTCTTATCTTTTTGCCATTTCATGGGGTTCCAAAGCAAGAATACTGAAGTGATTTGCCATTCTCTTTTCCAATGGACCACGTTTTGTCAGAACTCCACACCACGACCCGTCCATATGACCCTGCAATCCCACTCTGGGCATATATCCAGAGAAAAACATTATCTGAAAATAATCGTGCATCCCAATATTCATTGCAGGATTGTTTACAATAGCCAAGACATGGAAACAGCCTAAATGTCCATCAACAGAGGAACAGATAAAGAAGATGTGGTGCATATATACAATGAAGTATTAGCCATAAGCAAGAATGAAATAATACCATTGGTAGCAACATAGATGGACCTAGAGAGTGCCATACTGAGTGAAAGTGAGCCAGACAGAGAAGGAGCAATATCATATAGCACCCTCATATGTGGAATCTAAAAAGAAATGATACAAATGAACTTACAAAACAGAAAGAGACTCGCTGACTTAGAGAATGAGCTTATAATTGCCCTGGGGAAGGATGAGGGTAGGGATAGTTAGAGAATTTGGGATGGCCATGTACACACTGCTTTATTTAAAATGGATAACCAACAAGGACCTACTGTAGAGTCCATGGAACTCTGCTCAGTGCTAAGTGGCAGCTTGGATGGGAGGAGGGTTTGGGGGACATGTACATGTATGGCTGTATCCCTTCGCTGTTCATCTGAAACTATCACAACATTGTTTGTTAATCAGCTGTATCACAACACAAAATAAAAAGTAAAAAAAAAAAACTGCATATGGATACACTGCCATTGGCAGGAACAAAGGCCCTTCATCCCAGTGAAAAAAGGCTAAGGAAGGGAGGGTGAGCCCAGGGAAAATGTGAGCTTTATATGGTGGCCAGGAGCGGAGAATTTTGTATCAGTTGCTTCTGTTCTGGCAGTGTAAAGTGAGGCCAGGTTATCTACTGAGAGAAGAGTGTGGAAGGCCAGTGGTTGGCATGTGCGCTGGGACTTTGAAATGAGAGAAGTAAATGGTAAATGAGACTTTGAAATGAGAGAAGTAAATGGTAAATGGGACTTTGAAGTGAGAGAAGTAAAATGGCAGCCATTTTGAAGAGTCAGGACACCAACACTGAAGGATTGCAGAGAAGTGACTAAGACAACCAGGCAGACTTGAGAGGCCATTTGAGATTTGTGGTTATAAATTTAATGTGAGGGAAACTCCCTCGGGGTCTGGTGGTTAGGACCCCAGCTTTCACTGGTGAGGGTGGGGGTTCAATCTCTGGTCAGAGAACTAAGATCCCCAAGCCAGTGGCATGGCCGAAAGTACAAAAATAAATAAATAAAGTGAGATCTGTGAACATGCTTATGAATTTTTCTGCAGCCATATCCATCTTCTTTGGTACAGGTAAGGAGGTAGGAAATACCAAGTGTCACATCATTTTTTCCTAAGATATACATAGGCACTTTTTCAGAGACACTAAATCGCTCTGAACAGAAAAAGACAAGATATGAATTGCAAAGATGTATTGAAAATGTTTAGCATGCATGATTTCATACCTGTGATTAATTAGCAATGATTTCAATATTTGCAAAATTATCTGCCTCTGAATTCAGTCATAAGGCATTAATCTAAGCAAATAAAATTAAGAGAAAGCAACAATTTATCTAATCCTTCTTTATATTCTTTCACGATCAGCAAGGTGCATAAATGAGTTTTTTAAAAGGCTTAAAATACGTTGATAAATAAATTCTGAGTTTATTCCTGAAGTTGTGTAAATGCAGCATTTCTAAGAAAACATCTAATTCAAAGGTCACACTTTATGAAAACAAAATCCTTAGGGCAGGCTGTTTTCATTTTTAGCTATTTGGCATTCTGCTTCCTTTTAAATTTTATATTGCCCAACAAGAGTAGTTATCTTTTACTATTTTTAGAGACAACTCCACAGATGAAGGTGTCACAGGCTTACACAGGTGGGATTTTTGCCTAAGATCAATTTGTTTGATATAACAAAAAGGTATTCTTTTGTTATATTTATATTGAGTATTGAGGAGTACTTGCGTCATTCAAGATTACGTCTGGGTTATTTAATTAAGAAATGAATGTACTGGAGATATATTTGATAATCAACATTTTAGACAAATATTCACTAGCTTAAGTCAATTAACAAACGTAAATATACTCTAGGCTAATATCAAACAATAAACACATGAGGCAAACATTAAGCCTCTTAGAAGGAAGACCATGTGCTTCCGCTTCTATAAAAACATTATTTGTTTGAAAGAACGGTAGCATAAACTTCCACTCAACTATTATTTCCTTAATATGAAAAAGAGATGAAATAAGCTGAAGAAAGAAAACGCCACTGCTAGACTCTGCAGTCCTGAACATAACTCCTGAGATCTTGGTTTGACACTTGTTTTTCCATGCCACCCTGTATAGAAAGATGAAACAAATGGTAATATGGTTAAAGGGAGTACATCAAGGTTGTATATTGTCACTCTGCTAATTTAACTTATATGCAGAGTATACCATGTATAATTCCAGGTTGGATGAAGCACAAGCTGGAATCAAGATTACCAGGAGAAATATCGATAACCTCAGATATGCAGATGATACCACCCTTATGGCAGAAAGTGATGAAGAACTAAAGACCCTCTTGATGAAAGTGGAAGAGGACAGTGAAAAGAGTTGGCTTAAAACTCAACACTCAGAAAAGTAAGATCATGGCATCTAGTCCCATCACTCCATAGTATATAGATAAGAAAACAATGGAAACTAAGAGACTTTATTTTGGGGGGCTCCAAAATCACTGCAGATGGTGACTGCAGCCATGAAATTAATAGACACTTGCTCCTTTAAAGAAAAGCTATGACCAACCTCAACAGCATATTAAAAAGCAGAGACATTACTTTGCCAACAAAGGTCCATCTAGTCAAAACTATGGTTTTTCCAGTATTCATGTATGGATGTGAGAGTTGGACTATAAAGAAAGCTGAGTACTGAAGAATTGATGCTTTTGAACTATGGTGTTGGAGAAGACGCTTGAGAGTCCCTTGGACTGTAAGGAGATCCAACCAGTCCATCCTAAAGGAAATCAGTCCTGAATATTCATTGGAAGGACTGATGCTGAAGCTGAGACTCCAATACTTTGTCCACCTGATGCAAAGACCCTGATGCTGGGAAAGATTGAAGGTGGGAGGAGAAGGGGACGACAAAGGATGAGATGGTTGGATGTCATCACTGATGCGATGGACATGAGTTTGAGTAGGCTCTGGGGAGTTGGTGATGGACAGGGAAGCCTGGCATGCTGCAGTCCATGGGATCTCAAAGAGTCAGACAGGACTGAGTGACTAAACTGAACTGAAAGCTGAATTTGGGTATCAAACTAGAAACCAGACAACAAGAATCAAAGATTAGGAAAAACTATTTCAACTATCCATTCATCTAGCCATTGGCTCATTCATTAAAAAAAATAGCTATGGAAAGGATATGTCTGAATTCAACCTGAAAAATACAGTGATGACATTGACAAATATGGACTAAAGTACAAAAAAGCTTTTCCTTAGAGCACACCTTGAATTCTGTGGAAGAAAATGAAAAACAATTAATGAATTAGAGTCAGAATTTAAAAATGATGTTTTATGCTGCATTTCAGGGATCCTTGTGCCAATATTGATTGAGGAGAAATCAATCAATTTTTGAGAGTTCAATGTAATTTTGAAAAAAACTTTGCTGTTAAAAGCCAACATCATGGTAGGAAGATTAAAAATGAGAAAAGTAGTACCTTACTCAGGCTTACAGAACCCAAGTTCCAAACTGGAAATGGCTGAAGTAAAACACCAAGGGCTGACAGACACATTCCAGGTTCTCAAATGCATCTTATGTAATAGTCAGCCTACATGTGCCAGCTGGCAAATTTAGTGGCAATAGATGGGGAAACAGTGGAAACAGTGTCAGACTTTATTATTTGGAGCTCCAAAATCACTGCAGATGGTGACTGCAGCCATGAAATTAAAAGGTGCTTACTCCTTGGAAAGAAAGTTATGACCAACCTAGATAGCATATTCAAAAGCAGAGATGTTACTTTGCCAACAAAGGTCCATCTAGTCAAGGCTATGGTTTTTCCAGTAGTCATGTATGGATGTGAGAGTTGGACTGTGAAGAAAGCTGAGTGCCAAAGAATTGATGCTTTTGAACTGTGGTGTTGGAGAAGACTCTTGAGAGTCCCTTGGACAGCAAGGAGATCCAACCAGTCCATTCTAAAGGAGATCAGTCCTGGGTGTTCTTTGGAAGGAATGATGCTAAAGCTGAAATTCCAGTACTTTGGCCACCTCATGCGAAGAGTTGACTCATTGGAAAAGACTCTGATGCTGGGAGGGATTGGGGGCAGGAGGAAAGGGGACAACAGAGGATGAGATGGCTGGATGGCATCACCGAATCGACAGACTTGAATTTGAGTGAACTCTGGGAGTTGGTGATGGACAGGGAGGCCTGGCGTGCTGCAATTCATGGGTTGCAAAGAGTTGGACATGACTGAGTGACTGAACTGAACTGAGAGGAGTACATGGGGACCTGGTATGCTTAGAATGTTGTAGAATTTGACCCTTTCATGCATCAATCCTTCACTTGGTACATTTGATTCTAAAGGAACAAGTCAATGTTTTGAATAATTGTAAGTGTACAAACCCACCAAGAAAGAAAAAAACCATTTGTTCAAAGTCCCTTTCTTATTATTCATCTTCTATTAGTATCTGTTCCACACATGATTACCTGTTTGAAAGGAGAAAGAGAAGTTAACTTACAATTTGCCAGACTGACTCCCCTAAAGCCATCCATTCCAAGTCTTTTCAGAGTTTTGGCAAGCTCACATCTCTGAAAGACCTTGCCCTGGACAGGGACAGAAAGGAGGAGAAGCCCCAGAATAAGGAGAGCCTTCATCTTGACTGAGAAGCCAAAAGTCCAGGCTGACCAGGGTGAGCTGGTCTTGGTATTTAACATCTTTTCACTTCCCTCTTATCTGACAGGTTTGGAAGCTCCACCCTTTGAGACATGTGGTAAATAGGAAATGCTTATTGGTCCACTGACTTTAAATTTTTTCTTTCTTATGTCTGAAGAGGGACATTCTGATGTCCTAAGAACTAATCTGCAAGAAAATTATGAAATGACATTGCTTGAAGACATTGCTCAGGAAGAATTTGGCACTATTGCTAAAGAGGAACTTACACCTATTTTATTATGAATTCCAGTTCAGTTCAGTTCAGTTGCTCAGTCGTGTCCGATTCTTTGCAACCCCATGAATTGCAGCACGCCAGGCCTCCCTGTCCATCACCAACTCCTAGAGTTCACTCAAACTCACATCCATCGAGTCGGTGATGCCATCCAGCCATCTCATCCTCTGTCGTCCCCTTCTCCTCCTGCCCCCAATCCCTCCCAGCATCAGAGTCTTTTCCAACGAGTCAACTCTTCCCATGAGGTGGCCAAAGTACTAGAGTTTCAGCTTTAACATCATTCCTTCCAAAGAACATCCAGGACTGATCTCCTTTAGAATGGACTGGTTGGATCTCCTTGCAGTCCAAGGGACTCTCAAGAGTCTTCTCCAACACCACAGTTCAAAATCATCAATTCTTCAGCGCTCAGCTTTCTTCACAGTCCAACTCTCACATCCTTACGTGACCACTGAAAAAACCATAGCCTTGACTAGATGAACCTTTGTTGGCAAAGTAATGTCTCTGCTTTTCAATATGCTATCTAGGTTGGTCATAACTTTTCTTCCAAGGAGTAAGCGTCTTTTAATTTCATGGCTGTGGTCACCATCTGCAGTGACTTTGGAGCCCCCAAAAATAAAGTCTGACACCGTTTCCCCATCTATTTCCCATGAAGTGATGGGACCGGATGCCATGACCTTCATTTTCTGAATGTTGAGCTTTAAGCCAACTTTTTCACTCTCCTTTCACTTTCATCAAGAGGCTTTTGAGTTCCTCTTCACTTTCTGCCATAAGGGTGGTGTCATCTGCATATTTGAGGTTATTGATATTTCTCCCGGCAATC
Source organism: Bos mutus (assembly GCF_027580195.1). Lineage (NCBI taxonomy): Eukaryota > Metazoa > Chordata > Mammalia > Artiodactyla > Bovidae > Bos > Bos mutus. The sequence continues at coordinate 27,994,195 of NC_091621.1, read as the reverse complement.
TTGATTCCAGTTTGTGCTTCTTCCAACCCAGCGTTTCTCATGATGTACTCTGAATATAAGTTAAATAAGCAGGATGACAATATACAGCCTTGACGTACTCCTTTTCCTGTTTGGAACCAGTCTGTTGTTCCACGTCCAGTTCTAACTTTTGCTTCCTGACCTGCATATAATTTAAGCAAGTATAAAGAAAAGAAACCTGAATGAACATTTTACTCAACTAAAAATGAGCTCCAATCTTTCATTAAATTATTTTCATCAAATTGTTTTATGTGCTTTCACTAACTTGGCTTCATCTTTTTCATTTAACACTTTCCACAAAAGAACATGACACACTGCCTGTTGTTCTGATAGATAGGTATCACAACACTGTGTTGCTCAGCCAGATTCCTATACTCACTTTTCCAGTGTCTATTCTAAATTCTTAATTTATAAATTAATGTTTACCATCATAAGTTCAGATGAATAACATTCCAACTCCTTTCTGACAATGCCTTACTTCAGTTTCTATTTTAGAACATAAAGGGTCATTGTGCAAAGGGAATTTACAGTAAAACCTACAGAAGAATAGGGCTTCCCAGGTGGCTCTGATAGCTTATGGTGAACGGTGTCGCATTTGTGATCTTTGAAGATTTAGAAGAAGACTTAGCTTCTGGACCAGAGACCAGCCTTGATCACTCAAGAGCTTTTGTTTACCAGAGTTTTATTAAAGTATCATCAGTTCAGTACTCAGTCGTGTCCAGCTCTTTGCGACCCCATGGACTGCAGCATGCCAGGCCTCCCTGTCCATCACCAACTCCCGAGGTTTACTCAAACTTTTTTCCATTGAGTTGGTGATGCCATCCAACCATCTCATCCTCTGTCATCCCCTTCTCCTGCCTTCAATCTTTCCCATCATCAGAGTCTTTTCAAATGAGTATGTTCTTTGTATCAGGTGGCATGGGTCCTTCCAGTGAATATTTAGGACTGATTTCCTTTAGGATTAACTGGTTGGATCTCCTTGTAGTCTAAGGGACTCTCAAGAATCTTCTTCAACACCACAGTTTAAAAGCATCAATTCTTCAGTGTTCAACCTTCTTTATAGTCCAACTCTCACATCCATACATGACTACCAGAAAAATCATAGCTTTGACTAGACAGACCTTTGTTGGCAAAGTAATGTCTCTGCTTTTTAATATACTCTTAGGTTGGTCATAACTTTTCTTCCAAGGTCTTTTAATTTCATGACTGCAGTCACCATCTGCAGTGATTTTGGTGCCCCCCCAAAATAAAGTCTGTCACAGTTTCCACTGTTACCCCATCTATTTGGCATAAAGTGATGGGACCAGATGCCATGATCTTCGTTTTCTGAATGTTGAGCTTTAAGCCAACTTTTTCACTCTCCTCTTTCACTTTCATCAAGAGGCTCTTTAGTTCTTCTTCACTTTCTGCCAGAAGGGTGGTGTCATCTGCATATCTGAGGTTATTGATATTTCTCCCGGCAATCTCGATTCCAGCTTGTGCTTCATGCAGCCCAGCGTTTCTCATCATGTATTCTGCATATAAGTTAAATAAGCAGAGTGACAATATACAGCCTTGATGTACTCCTTTCCTGCTTTTTAACCAGTTTGTTGTTACATGTCCATTTATAACTGTTGCTTCTTGACCTGCATACAGATTTCTCAAGAGGCAGGTCAGATGGTCTGGTATTCCCATTTCTTGAAGAATTTTCCACAGTTTGTTGTGATCCACACAGTCAAAGGCTTTGGCATAGTCAATAAAGCAGAAGTAGATGTTTTTCTGGAACTCTCTTTCTTTTCGATGATCCAACAGACGTTGGCAATTTGAGAAAGCTTCTGACATAGACATCAGAAGAGGGACAAAGAGTGCCCCACTCGCTAGTGTTAGCAAGGGAGCTATATACGTTTTTAAGTTGATTTTTAGAATAAATCAAAAGAATGTCTCAAGGTTGTAAAGATCTTACCAGACCCACACCCACAATTTACATTTTAAGATGACAGGATTAGAACTAACAATAGAAAGATCTTACCAGACCCACTCCCATAATTTACATTTTAAGATAACAGGATTCAGTTCAGTTCAGTTGCTCAGTCATTTCTGACTCTTTGCGACCCCATGGACTGCAGCACGCCAGGGTTCCCTGTCCATCACCAACTCCCGGGGTTTACTCAAACTTATTTCCATTGAGTTGGTGATGCTATCCAACCATCTCATCGTCTGTCATCCCCTTCTCCTCCTGCCTTCAATCTTTCCCAGCATCAGGGTCTTTTCTAATGAGTCAGTTCTTTGCATTGGGTGGCCAAAGTATTGGAGTTTCAGCTTCAGCATCAATCCTTCCAGGACTGATTTCCTTTAGGATAGACTGGTTGGATCTCCAGGCAGTCCAAGCGACTCTCAAGAGTCTTCTCCAACACCACAGTTCAAAAGCATCAATTCTTCTGCGCTTAGCTTTCTTTATAGTCCAACTCTCACATCCATACATGACTGCTGGAAAAACTATAGCTTTGACTAGATGGGACCTTTGTTGGCAAAGTAATGTCTCTGCTTTATAACATGCTGTCTAGATTGGTCATGGCTTTACTTCCAAAGTGCAAGTGTCTTTTAATTTCATGGCTGCAATCACCACCTGCAGTGATTTTGGAGCCCCCCAAAATAAAGTCTGTCACTGTTTCCACTGTTTCCCCATCTATTTGGCATAAAGTGATGGGACCAGATGCCATGATCTTAGTTTTCTGAATGTTGAATTTTAAGACAACTTTTTCACTCTCCTCTTTCACTTTGAAGCACAAGCTGGAATCAAGATTGCCGGGAGAAATATCAATAACCTCAGATGTGCAGATGACACCACCCTTATGGCAGAAATAGAAGGAGAACTAAAGAGCCTCTTAATGAAAGTGAAAGCTTTATGTGACTAAGACTAAGTTCAGTTCAGTTCAGTCATGTGTCCATCTCTTTTCGACCCCATGGACTGCAGCATGCCAGACTTCCCTGTACATCACCAACTCCTGGAGCTTACTCAAACTCATGTCCATTGAGTTGGTGATGCCACGCAACCATCTCATCCTCTGTCATTCCCTTCTCCTCATTAAGACTAAAGAATGTAGAGAAAAAAGACATTTGTTCTTTTTTCCTTCTTGAGAATTCTAACACTCTATCTCCTCTTTGAAAGCCCCAGGCTCCTTTCTCCTCCTTGGAGACCTGGAACTTCTTATCAACCTACCTAGAAATCAACTCTCTCATCTCTAGTGGCAAAGAATCTGCCTGACAATGCAGGAGACATGAGATGTGGGTTCCATCCCTGGGTCAGGAGGATCCCCCCGAGGAGGGCATGGCAACTCACTCCAGGATTCTTGCCTGGAAAATTCCATGGACAGAGGAGACTGGTGGGCGACAGTCCATAAGGTCATTAAGAGTCAGACACAACTGAAACAGCAGCATGCATGCACACACAGAAGAATAACAGAATATGCCACCCCAAAATCTTCCCTTTGGGCACAAGAATTATTTTGAGCTGAAGGCAACTGAGAAGGAGCAGATCCAAGAAAAGTTCTCTGTCCTCTCCCTATTTTCCTGAAAGCAGAACATAAATTTGTGCAGAAATTATCCTCAACAGCCCCAGACACTTATTAGCCCCCAAGAAAGGATCATAGGACTCTAGAAAGCAACCTTTACTGACTAGCTATTATCTTCTCTTAGTTTCTGATGTATTTACTACCCCACAACTTGGCACCTTAGAAGCCTAGCACTCTTTCACTCTGTCTTGTAGTCCCATAAAAATATATTGTTCTTTGGTTAAGATGATCTGGTAAGTCCAATTCTAGCCACCTCTTTGAGTTACTCATCCCTGCATTTCTCCAGAGCATATGTAGCACGTACATTTTAATACACTTGTTTGCTTTTATCTTATTAATCTGTCTTTCGTTACAGAGCCCCAGCCAAAAATTTAAAAAAGGTAAAAGGAAACAAATTTTTCCTCCTGTACAGTTTCTAGTGATGAAGATGGGACAGTGAAAGGCTGGAATGCTCCCCTTTCCCTGGAGACGGCAGTTGAGATATGGGATAACCAACAACAGACCAGCAGAAAGTAAGAATTCTTACCATTTCAGTCTCCCAGCTTTCTATCTAGAGTGCACAGTCAAGAAAAGAGGATAACAATTTCTCCTTGTCTATTCCTATTCAAATTCACACTGGCAGGAGAAAAGCATTTGTGAAAATAGATCTTGAATTTTGACTTTTGTGAATTTGGTTTTGGTAATCAACACCTATGGTTATTGATCCTTAGCTTTCCAGAACGAATCATGTTTCCCTTTGTCTCTGTCATTTGTCATAAGGATGAACAACCATAAGGTGAGAATCTCCATTTGTCTTGTTTTATATCCTGAGAACTTGGCTTTGTAACCAGTGAGAATATTCCCTCTGGCTTCTGCCAGTGGGGAGGTGGTGGGGAGGAGGTAGTTCAGGTTGTCTGTCAGACTTGCACCAGCAGCTAGCCAGCCAGCTAGGAGCTGAAGACATGAAGTGACAGGCAACATTCTTTTTGTCCAAACATGCTGGCTATCAGGGGAGTTTGTCTTAAATCATAAGGGCCCTTTATGGCCTCTACCTTCGTTGCCTCATTTGTGAAGGAAAAACTCTCATAGCAGTATCACCTTCTGGTAACTCAGGTTAGGAGGATAGTGATTCAAGGTGTCTCACTTTGTTGGAGATAGAGGTTTCTTTGCCACTTATGACAAGAAAAGTTTTGGCATTCTTAGGCTTTTCTGGAGGGGGCTCTGCATTTTGAGAGGGCTACATTTCTTAGGAGATGACTCTTGTGTCCATGGCTAAGCCCTAATATTGGTTTCAAGTCATAAAAACACTTATTGGTTTGGAGTCACAATTGAAATAGGTATATTGAAGATGGACTTTTACACCTAAAAGGATTTTTAAGACAGCTCTCATTTTAAATAAATGTCCTATTGATACCAGTGGAAAGATCAGATGAAAAAAAGACAACAGAGAAATAGCTACAGAATAGCACCTTGGTTAGTATGAGAAACACACACACACACACACACACACTTTCTTAACAAGATTATGAGGGGAAGATAAGAGGATAAATTTCAAGAACTGCCGACATCTCTCAAGCAGGTGTAAAACTTACCTAAATGTTGATAGCCAAGGAATAGATTTCACAAAGATCCAGAAAATGCACAAGAAGATTTGATTTAATGTCCCTTATTCTATATAGCAGATCCCACCAGGTCCAGACCTCCTATATTTTGGGCCTGCACTACAAAAAAAAAAAAAAAAATCATTGAACTATAAATTCCTAGTGTTAAAGAAAAGAAAAATGCTATAGAATTATCCTAGATTTCTGAAAATAGACAAATAAGCCCTTGAGTTCCATCTCATATAAAACCTACAGTCCTTTCTCAGTCCCTTATAACTATTGTTCTTACCATATCTTTGAAATGTAAGCATCCAAAGAGATCATTGTTGACTAAAGCAATCATGGCACTAGAAACAAACAAAAAAGAGAGACTTTTTAAAAAGAACAAACTGCATTTGATATTTTCATAAGCTCCTTTGCCCCAAATTTTGCCCATTGGCTCTACAAGATTATTCATTAAAGACAAAATTCTTAATAGACTTTTCTGAAAATATTAGCAAAAGGCTTCAGTCATCTGAGGGGGTAAACTTAACTTGGTCCATTTGCAAGAAACACCATTAAATCCTTTATAAGCTAGTGAGTTTTATACTATTGTACTTGATACATGGCTAAAATTTTTAAATGAAAGTTATAAGATCTCTGTTTCCATCTGTTAATATCTATATGTCTATGTACCTTTATGTATGTATGTTCTGTACATATGACATTTTTCTCCCTCTGGATAGTAGTCATAAAAACTTGTGAAAGAGCTCTATTTAATTGGCTTAAAGAAAATATAAGTACTTATGTAAATTAAGATGTCAAATAAGTTTATGTTATCTCTACTAGATGCTTGAGATTATAAAATTGTAAATTCAACCTAAGAACTAAATTTACAATAAAAATCATTTCTTTAATGTATGTGAACATCTTAGGAGGAAGAAAAGCCATGTTTAAATTTTTAAGTTCTTTGCTTCTGTGATTTTTGCTACTTGCCTGTTTTTTCAACAAGAAAAATAACTTAAAATGATTATTAATTTTTAATGTCTCATTAAATTTTCATGGCAACTCAAGCATAAGTGTTAAGAACACATGAATTAAATGGATATAAGTGGGAGGAATATTTGTAAATACATTTTGCAACTCTCATCATGTTTTATAAAATATGTCTGCTTAAAAAACATTTTCAAACTCTTTGTAACCTTAGTTTAAATGATGTATATTCATTGAATATCTAGCTCATTTCCAGATAAGAGGAAATGCTGAAACATTGTCAAATATAGGTTTATCTTCTTTTCACTTCATTTTAGAGAAACTAAAGGTACTTGGGTCTGTTAATAACATTTTATTTTTGCCACTTTAAAACAATTGTACTATAAAAAGGCATAAGGGCCAAAAGCCATGCAACTTGGACAAAAAATAAATAAGTAGATAAAATTTCAAAAGAGCAAATAAGATAAAAGATGTGGGTTCTAGTAACAGAGTGCTAATACAGGAGAGAGGAGAAGGAAAATTATCAAAATGAAGGGAACCGTATCCTTGTGGACTCCCTGGGGAAAAATCAACTTTAAAAAGTCCTGGAGGATTTCCCTGGTGCCACAGTGGATAAGAATCTCCCTGGCAATGCAGGGGACACGGGTTCGATCTCTGGTTGAGAAAGATTCTACATGCCACAGAGCAACTCAGCCTGTGTGCCGCAACTACTGAGCCTGCCCTCTAGACCCTGCAGCCTATGCGCTGCAGCTACTGGAGCTGGAGCACCTGGAGCCTGTGTTCTTCAACAGGAGAAGCACCACAATGCGTGGCCTGCACATGGCAATGAAGAGCAGCCCCTCCTCACCACAACTAGAGAAAGCGCCCTTGCAGAGACAAAGACCCAACCAAAAAATAAAAATCAATTAATCAATTAAAAAAATCTTAGAATACATGTGTTATAGCCCAGCTTAAAAAAAAAAAAAAAAGACCAGGAATGTCTGAACCTATTGAAAGGAATTTGACAACTCTGGCTGAGACTTTGGATAATGAATTAATACATGCATAAATACACAGGAAAGTAAGCAAACAGAAAGGAAGCCAATTGTTAATTCCAAGGAAACCAGGAAACTTAAGAATAGAAATACAACCAAACTATAAGATCATATTATACTCATCTGTGAGTATTTGTACACGCTTATAAAGAGGAACAAGGCAAGGCGAGTTGAGAGAGCTAAATCCTCATCTTCCTTGTTGGAGATAAATAAAGAGTATCTATGATTGAAAATCAAAAATGAGTAAAATAATCATACTCTTATGACATACGGTTGTAATTGTGTGTGTCCTCAGTTGCTCAGTTGTGTCCAACTCCTTGCAATCCCAAGGACTGTATCCCACTAGGTTCCTCTGTCCATGGGATTATCCCAGCAAGAATACTGGAGTGGGTTGCCATTTCCTCCTCCAGAAGATCTTCCTGACCCAGGGATCAAACTCGAGTCTCCTGTGGCTCCTGCACTGACAGGCAGATTCTTTATCACTAAGCCACCTGGGAAGCCATATGGCTGTAATACTAGAATATAACTAAAGAAGCTATTTGGTTGGTGCAAAAGTAATTGCAGTTTTGCATTGCTGAACTTTGCCATTTGATGTTAGAATACATTGTTAAATAAATGTGGTTATGTTATACATCATTTTGATGTGCCTTTCTTGCTTTATCTCTCTTTTTTTTTTTTTTTTTTGCTAATGACTTTACTTGCTATTTATTTTTTATTTATTTTAGACTATGGAAACAAATTAGACAAAAAGCAAATTCAAGTGATTTTTTTGATTCACATTCAAAATGGGTCATAAAGCTGCAGAGACAACTCACAACATCAACAACGCATTTGGCTCAGGAACTGACAAAAAACGTACAGTGCAGTGGTAGTTCAAGAGATTTTGCAAAGGAGAAAAGAGCCCTGACATTGAGGAGTGCAGTGGCTGGCCGTCGGAAGTTGACAGCCACTAATTGAGAGCAATCATCGAAGCTGATCCTCTTACAACTACACAAGAAGCTGCTGAGGAACTCAATGTCGACCCTTCTATGTTCGCTCTGCATTTGAAGCAAACTGGAAAGGTGAAAAAACTCAATAAGTGAGTGCCTCAAGAGCTGACCAAAAATTTAAAAAATTGTTTTGAAGTGTTGTCTTCTCTTATTCTATGCAGCAACAATGAACCATTTCTCAATCAGATTGTAACGTGCGATGAAAAGTGGATTTTATACTACAACATGTAATGACCAACTCAGTGGCTGGATGGAGAAGTTCTAAACCACTATCCAAAGCCAAACTTGCACCAAAAAAGATCATGGTCACTGTTTGGTGGTCTTCTGTTGGTCTGATCCACTGCTGCTTTCTGAATCCTGGTGAAACCATTACATCTGAGAAGTATGCTCTGCAAATCAATGAGATATACTGAAAACTGCAATACCTGCAACCTGCATTCAGGTTGATTCAGGTCAATCAACAGAATGGGCCCAATTCTTTTCCACAACAAAGCTCAACTTCATGTTCCACAACCAATACTTCAAAAGTTGAACAAATTGAGCTACAAAGTTTTGCCTCATCCTCCATATTCACTTGACCTCTCAACTGACTACCACTTGTTCAAGCAACTCAACAACTTTTTGCAGGGAAAACCCTTCCACAACCAGCAGGAGGCAGAGCTTTTCAGTTCAGTTCAGTTCAGTCGCTCAGTCATGTCCGACTCTTTGCGACTTCATGAACTGCAGCACACCGGGCCTCCCTGTCCATCACCAACTCCCGGAGTCTACCCAAACCCATGTCCATTGAGTCGGTGATGCCATCCAACCATCCTATCCTCTGTTGTCCCCTTCTCCTCCTGCCCTCAATCTTTCCCAACATCAAGGTCTTTTCAAATGAGTCAGCTCTTCACATCAGGTGCCTAAAGTATTGGAGTTTCAGCTTCAACATCAGTCCTTCCAGTGAACACCCAGGACTGATCTCCTTTAGGATGGACTGGTTGGATCTCCTTGCAGTCCAAGGGACTCTCAAGAGTCTTCTCCAACACCACAGTTCAAAAGCATCAATTCTTCAGTGCTCAGCTTTCTTTATAGTCCAACTCTCACATCCATACATGACCACTGTATGTATGAATACATACATACCTTGACTAGACGGACCATAGCCTTGACTAGATGGACCTTTGTTGACAAAGTAATGTCTCTGCTTTTTAATATGCTGTCTAGGTTGGTCATAACTTTCCTTCCAAGGAGTAAGCATCTTTTACTTTCATGGCTGCAATCACCATCTGCAGTGATTTGGAGCCCAGAAAAATAAAGTCAGCCATCCAAAGCATAAATTTTTATGCTACAGAAATAAACAAATGCTTTTCATTGGCAAAAATGTGTTAACAGTAATGGTTCCTATTTTGATTAATAAAGATGTGATTGAACCTAGTTATAATGACTTAAAATTCACAGTTCAAAAACACAGTTACTTTTGTACCAACCTATTATTTTTTTTTTGTAAGTGTAAATAATTTATTTTTTTAATTTTATTTTATTTTTAAACTTTACATAATTGTATTAGTTTTGCCAAATATCAAAATGAATCCGCCACAGATATACATGTGTTCCCCATCCTGAACCCTCCTCCCTCCTCCCTCCCCATGTACCAACCTATTAAAAATAGCTAAAGAAGTTGAAAGAGATTGCCTCTGCTGTTGGGAATTGGATGAGAAAGGTCAGGACTATTTTTATCATTAAATTTATAACACCTCATTTGACTTTTAAAAATATACACATGTATTTTACAATTAAAAAAAGGTTTAAGATGGTAGAGTAGAAGGATGTGTGCTCATCTCCGCCTGCAAGAGCATCAAAATTGCAACTAGCTATTGAACAGCCATTAACAGGAGGACACTGGAACCTGCCAAAAAAAGATACCCCACATCCAAAGACAAAGAAGAAGCCACAACAAGCTGGTATAGGAGGGGTACAGTCATGATAAAACCAAATGCCATATCCGCCAGGTGGGCTATCCACAAACTGAAGAACAATAATACCAAAGAAGTTCTCCACTTTTGTGAAGGTTCTGAGCCCCACATCAGGCTTCTCAGTCTGGGGATCTGGCAAAGGGACAGGGAAATCCAGGAAATCTGACCTTGAAGTCTAGCAGGATTTGATTACAGGACTTCCACAAGGCTGGGGGAAGCAGAGACTCTACTATTGGACAGCACAAACAAAAATCTTGAGAACCAGACATAGAGAACAGAGCTATGGACACCAGGGGAGAGAAGGAAGGAAAGAGAGAGATGTATGGAAAGAGTAACATGGAAACTTACAATACCATATGTAAAATAGATAGCCAATGGGAATTTGCTGCAAGACTCAGGGAACTCAAACAGGAGCTTTGTGACAATCTAGAAGTGTGGGATGGGGAGGGAGATGGGAAGGAGGTTCCAGAGGGAGGGGACATGGGTGTACCTATGGCTGATTCTTGCTGAGGTACAACAGAAAACCACAAAATTCTGTAAAGCAATTATCCTTCATTCAAAAAAATAAATAAAGTGGGGGGGAAATATCTTGCATGTACCAAGACCCAGGGGAAAGGAACAGTGACCCTATAAGAGACTGAAGCAGACCTATATGCTGTCTGTGACATGTTGCAGGTTGTTGTATAAAATCCACTTTTTGTCACATGTCACAATCCAATGTGTTGGAGGGTCTCCCATGGAGGTGTGGGTCAGCAGTGGCTCACCACAGGGACTGGGACACCAGCAGCAGCAGTCCTGGAAGGTGCCCTTTAATGTGAGTATTCTTGGAGGTGTCCATTAACCCTACCATAGAGCCACATCAACCCCAGGGCTGGATCACCTCAGACCAAACAACCAACAGGGAGGGAGTGCAATCCCACCCATCAGCAAATAACTGGATTAAAGCTTTACTGAACATGGTCCTGCCCACCAGATCAGGACACTGTTTTTCCCATGGCTAGTCCCTCTCATCAGGAAGCTTACACAAGCCTCTTAGCCTCATTAAATGGAGGGCAGACAGAAGAATCAAAAGAACCAAAATCCCACAGCAGCTAGAATGAAAGCCATATTTCAGAAAGTCAATCAGGATGAGAAAGCAGAGGGTTTTGTTCCAACTGAAAGGACAAGATAAAACTCCAGAAAAACAAGTAAATGAAGAGAACATAGGCAATCTTTCAGAAAAAGAATTCAGAATAATGATAATGAAGATGATCCAGGATCTTGGAAACAGAATGGAGAAGATACAAGAAATACTTACCAAAGACCTAGAAGAACTAAAGAACAAGTAGAGATGACTGATACACTAGAAGGAATCAATAGCAGAATAACTCAGGCAGAAGAAGGGATAAGTAACTTAAAGACAGAATGGTAGAAATCACTGCCACAGAAGAGAATACAGAAAAAAGGGAGGAAAAGTGAAAATAGTCTAAGAGACCTCTGGGACAACATTAAACACACCAACGTTTGCATTATAAAGGTCCCAGAAGGAAAAGAGAGTGAGAAAGGATATGAGAAAATATTTGAAGAGATAATAGCCGAAAACTTCCCTCACATGGGAAAGCAAATAGTCAACCACATCCAGGAAGCACAGAGTGTTTCAGGCAGGATAAATCCAAGGAGGAACACACAGAGACACACAGTAATCAAACTGAAAAACTTAAAGAGAAAGATAAAATATTAAAAGAAACAAGGGGAAAATGATAACATACAAGGGAACTCCCATAACATTATCAGCTAATTTTGCAACTGAAACTCTACAAGCAAGAAGGGAATGGCACGATATATTCAAAGTGATGAAAGGGAAGACCCTACAACCAAGAATACTCTACCCAACAAGACTCCTGTTCAGATTTGATGGAGAAATCAAAAGCTTTCCCAGACAAGAAGTTAAGAGAAGTCAGCACCACCAAACCAGTTTTACAACAAATGCTAAAAGAACTTTTCTAGGCAGGAAACACAAGAGAAGGAAAAGATCTACACAAAATAAACCCAAAACAACAAAGAACGTGGTAATCGGATCATGCATATCAATAATTACCTTAAATGTAAATGGATTAAATGCACCAACCAAAAGACATTGCTGACTGGGTGGATGAAAACATGTGCATGTATGCATTTCCATTTATAACATCACTGTACTTAACTCCCCAAATTGTATGTAATTATTTTATACTGTTAGGTTAATCATGTTTCCATTATGGCTTGCAACTGTAATTCTCTTTTATTTTTTGTCTGGCTATTGATTGTGAAAACTGATAGGCATTTTTACTATTGTAGTTATGTAATTATTCACTTAATACCATTGTATCATGATTGGTCTACACAAAATAATAGAATTCTATATCCCTAAAACTACCATTTAATAGAAAAACCTGTAATAACTTTTTAAAATCCAGGTGTATATCAGAATTATCTTGGAATTTTTGAAAAATACAAATGCCCAGGTAAAGTTTTTTTCTCCAAAACTCCAGATATGTTTCTAATGAGCAGCCATGTTTAAAAACAACTGGACTATATGATAATGTTTTACTTGTATCTAGTTTGTTTCACTTTTTAAATTTCATATTCAGTGCTCCCATTTCATTTAGCTTATGTTTTCCAATATCTCCCATCTTGTTTTTATCTTTATCAATGTTCTTTCTCAAGCCTTTATCAAGCATAGTAGAAAAGCTTTTGTAAACATATTATATAAATAGTATTTATAATATATATATTTTAAAAGTTGTGAATGTTTACCTAGCTAAAAAACTTACAACATTTGATTCCACTTGTTTGACTTAGTATGAATAGAATGCTAGATTTCTAATTAAAAAAACAAATGCACAACAAGCAACATAGTTTTACTGTATAGAACAGGGAACTATAGTCAATATCTTGTAATAACCTATAATGGAAAATAATCTGAAAAGTAATATAGGTGTATATGTATGACTGAATCACCATACTGTACACTTGAAACATTGTAGGTCAACTATACTTCAATAAAATATATATATTAAAAGGAAAAAAGTTTAAAATGTATTACGTAAGAAAAAGATATAAAAGATATACATCAGAATGTTTACAATGATTATCTATGAATATGCTTCAGAATTTTTATTTAATTTGTATATTTTGGCATTTTCCAAGTTTTCTTCTTTCAGCATATATTACTTTTGCAATTAGCAAAATACTAAGTAATTACACATACAGAGAGGAGTGTGCGGAATCACTAAAAATAGAGTGATTTTTTTTTGAAGTCCTCAACATTCCTCTGTGTATATGAACTCAGCTATATTGGTAGAATTATTCTGCCATTTAACTTTAAAATTAACCTTCTCAATTGACTACGTTTTAATAAAAATAAATAAATAAATAAAATTAACCTTCTCTTATGTAGTTCATCTGTATCCAGATCAGTGGTCTCTTAAGCTTCAATGGAAAGGAGTTAAATATTATTTTTCACTGAGCTTCATGAGCTGGATTAAAATGGCATGTAAGTTATATAAAGAGAAACATGAGAGAATATCTCAGAACAATGCTGTTTGGTTAGGATCATTTTTATTGTATAGTTAATTTATTAAAAAGTCTAAAAAATACTCTTGTAAGGATAGAATTTATAATTCTTGGAGTGAAAGACAAGTTGCCAAGCTCCTGGAACACTCTGTCCCATCCAGGCTTTCATTTGGGAGATTATATCACTGAAGGAGGATAAGCTGGAGAGAAAGATTTCCTGAGGCCAGGGGTAATTGAAGAGGCAAGTCTGGAGAGACCTAAGATGACAGTGATATCGTGCTTGAAAAATGGGAGGACCTTGCATCCCACTCCCATGTGGGGCCCAGAGCGATGGCAAGAGGTCTCTTGAATGGCCTGTAACTGCTGGGGAAAGCGAACACGAATTGCCCACCTTGGGAATCAATGAAGATTTGGGAAGGAGCTTCTGTCTTTCAGTGAACCGTGTCAACTTGGGTAATAACTATTGTATGAACATCTCAGTGATGGACTGAAACTCTAAGGTCTTCCTCAAGCTTTCTGGACTCTGTTGTTTCTTGAGATGGTGGAAGTTTCTGGGCAGGGGATTACCTACAGAAGTTTCAAAAAACTATCGTTGACTCATCTTTTGGGGAAGTAGGGCTTAGAGACAAATTTTGTTTGATTTAGAGAAATAAAGCAAAGTGGTGGTTCTTGCACCCATTTATGGTATAGCAAATTTATGCCCTTTGCACTACCTGACCCAGACTTACCTTCTCTGAATGTAATGGGAGGGAATGTGACTGGAGAGTGGGAAGTGAAATGGTTTTGGGGAGCCCTAGAGATGAAACTGTTTTCATCTGGCTCTACCATTCCATGATTCAGGCTACCATTGACTCTGGAGGTAAGCCTGGGTGTTTCTGTTTTCAGTGATTCAGACCTCTCTGTCTTGATAATCTAGTTTCACTATAATCTGTCCCATCACTTTTTTGTTGTTGTTCCTGTAGTCCTGTTTTTCTCTATGAGCACAAAATTAAAACCTATTTGTGTCAGTATATGAGGGACATGAAAAACTGTATGAAGATAGATAATCTCAGAAAATCACTGACACTAGTAAATTAAAATTGTTTTAATCCTTTGATTAAAACAAAGAAAAGAAAACCTTCCAAGAACACATCTGTTTCTGGGGGAGAGGCACTGTGGGGCTCCTGGGCTTGCTGGAAGAACCCTGTTCCCTTGCCTGCCTTGGAGAGAGAGGACCCAAGGGCTGGCTCAGTAGGCTGCCTCCTTTCCTGCTGAGATCCTCCTGGGGATCCCTGGGGGAGTTCGTGCCCCACCAGCTTCCCAGCAGGCTCTGGGAAGATAAGTTCCAACCTCTGAGTAGATGGAACTGGTCAGCAAGTGATGTCTCCGCTTTTGTTAAATTAAAATCTATTTGTGTCAACATATGAAGGACATGAAAAGCTATATGAAAATAGCATAACCTCAGAAAGTATTAATAATTGACACTGGTAAATTAATTGACTGTATTAATGAAAAGAGGCATTGGAATGAGTTTTGTCAAAGACTGTAAATAGTCATTTGCTATGAAGTAGTGCCAGTTTCTTGAAGCCATTATGGACCTTTGGAGACCATGGTCAGAGCAGCTGCACTGCTCTCATTACCCAGCTGATACTGTCCTTGTGTAGTTTGGCTCAGGGGTGCAGAGGACCTAATCTCATCTCTGCTGTGGCAGCATGGCTGCTAGGAGAATTTGGAAGAGGTACGGGAGATGGGAGGGCTGGCATGTGGGGTGGGGGGCACAACTGGACTTTCCCAGGGAGCCCAGATGCTGAAAGCTTAAGATGGAATAATTTCTTATTCAACTAATGGAGCTGTGTAATAGCCATGTGAAACAGCACCAGCATCCAGCTGCTCCCAGCAAGTCCAGCATCCTAGCCACAGGTCAGAGTGGCTCTCTGTGGGGACATTCCCTGACTCAGGGCAGTGCTTCACCCCAATCCAAAGCTAGCATTTTGTTGACCAGGTACTGGGTCATTGAAAAATGGTAAATGATTTGGGTTTGCCTAATCCAGACCACTGTATCCTTTTTGAGGATTAGTGACCACTTTCTGTTCTTTTAGCTCTCAATGTCTCTGCAATTTAAGTTTCCACTCTTTGCAAAATAGATCAAACAAGCAAGATGCTTTCCTACGTCTCCTGACAGCATCCAAACTCCAGAAATCATCTAACTTTTGTATTTAATTTACTCTGTGCTCTTGCTGTTTTGGTGTTTTGAGTCAGATACTCTTGGTTCATGGTCTTCCCAGGTGGTTCAGTGGTAAGGCATCTACCTGTCAAGCAGGAGATGTGGGTTTGATCCCTGCGTCAGGAACATCCTCTGGAGAAGGAAATGGACAGGGTATTTCCATTCTGAGTATTTATTTCCTCCAGTATTCTTGCCTGGGAAATCCCATGGACAGAGGAGCTTGGCAGGCTACACTCTATAAGGTTGCACAAGAGTCAGACATGACTTAGCAACTAAACAACAACACTGTTCATATTGAGAAAAAATATTACTACTTAATACACACAGGAGAAATTATTTCTACTGTGGAGTCAATATTGTGCTTTAAGAGTTACTGTAGTCTAGCACAGAGTTGCTGACCCATGAATGATCTTTAAGCCTAAAACAGTACCAGTCTAATAAATCTGCCAGGTACTTTACTGCTACTCACAAAGATTTTACCTTTCTTCATACTAGCCATGCTTCTTCAGTGGCTTAGCGGTAAAGAATCCACATGCAATGCAGGAGACACAGGAGACGTGGGTTTGATCCCTGGGTGGGGAAGATTACCTGGAGGAAGTCACGGCAGCCCACTTCAGTATTCTTGCCTGGAGAATCCCATGGACAGAGGAGCCTGGTGGGCTACAGTCCATAGGGTCACAGAGTCAGACATGGCTGAAGCAACTGAGCACTCAAGCATACTTGCCATGCACTCACTGTCTTCTGTCTTCCTTGCTACTGTCTCCTCAATGTGCTAGGCAGACAATGAAAAAATATCAGGTTGTCTGGTGGCAAAGAGAACATTGGAGGGTGAGCAGAACCAGACAGGGAAGCTTAATCCCCAAAACAGTGGAATTCAGCAATTAATCTCAAAGACAATGGAAACTATTCATGACTATTAAACTGGAGAGTAACTGGATCAAAATTTTAAAAAACAAAACAAAATAACACTCTCAGTTGGATTCAGGGACTACTGCTAGAAAACTGACAAGTAATCCAGATGGCAGATAGAGCAGGGAATGGATAATAGAACTGGGGGGATTCAAGAGATATTTAAGAGGTTTGAATAATCAAGATTGGAGATTATTTTGGGACACAGCAGAAAAAGGAAAGGTAAATAATACTAGCTTTTTTTTTTTGTCAAATGCTTGCAAAGTGTTAGCCACTTAATAAACATTATTTATAATTCTTGCAGGGGTCTTAAAGATAGGTAGTATGTCCATTTTACAAATGAAAAACTATATCTCCAGAGAAAAAAAGTCACCTGCCCAAAGACATATAGATAGTGAGTGGGAGATCTGGGAGTTAGATTCAGGTCAGGTCCATGGTCTTTTCAGTTTACCTTGTTACCTTGAAGTTCAAATGAAAGGGAAGAAATTCCAATGCAACACTATTCTCAGCCCTTAACACACTATAACCTCTTTGTCTACCTCTTGCTGATTTTAGTTCCCAATATAGTTGTGCCAACTTATTTTATGTTTTTTTTTTTTTAAGTCTGATTTTCCTCTGAGAGTTTCATCTAACTCCAGGCAATGTCATTAAACAATCAGAGACTATTTAGAAATCAGTATTTTTTTTTTCTTAATCAGAGATGTTTCTTATTTGTTTATTTCAGGCTGTGCTGGGTCTTAACTGCTGCATGTGGCCTTTCTCTACTTGCAGTGAGTGGGGGCTGCTCCCTAGTTGTGATGCTTGGGCCTCTGACTGACACAGCTTCTCTTGTACCACATGGTTCTAGGAACTCTGGTTTCAGTAGCTGTGGCTCCTAGGCTGTAGTGTGTGGGCCCAGTAGTTGTGGCTCAGAGGTTTAGTTGCTCAGTGGCATCTGGGTTTAGTTGCTCAGTGGCATCTGGGATCCTCCCAGACCAGGGATCCAACGCATGTCCCCTGCATTGACAGGCAGATTTTTAACCCCTGGACCACTAAGTTCAGTTCAGTTCAGTCATTCAGTCGTGTCCGACTCTTTGTGACCCCATGAATCACAGCACGCCAGGCCTCCCTGTCCATCATTAACTCCCGAAGTTTACCCAAACTCATGTCCATCGAGTCGGTGATGCCATCCAGCCATCTCATCCTCTGTCATCCCCTTCTCCTCCTGCCCCCAATCCCTCCCAGCATCAGAGTCTTTTCCAATGAGTCAACTCTTCGCATGAAGTGGCCAAAGTACGGGAGTTTCAGCTTCAGCATCAGTCCTTCCAATGAACACCCAGGATTGATCTCCTTTAGGATGGACTGATTGGATCTCCTTGCAGTCCAAGGGACTCTCAAGAGTCTTCTCCAACACCACAGTTCAAAAGCATCAATTCTCCAGCGCTCAGCTTTAGACCACTAAAGGAGCCTCTAAAAATCAATATTCTTAATGTATGTACAACTGATAATTATGGAAAGCTTTTGATTTCTTTGTGCATACTTCCTTTGTACTATTATTTCTGTTGTATTTAAATTTCCAGTGAAGGTTGTTCAGTCATGTCCGACTCTTTGCGACCCCATGGACTATAGAGTCCATGGAATTCTCCAGGCCAGAATACTATGTAGCCTTTCCCTTTTCCAAGGGATCTTCCCAACCTAGGAATCGAACCCAGGCCTCCCACATTGCAGGCAGATTCCTTACTAGCTGAGCCACAAGGGAAGCTCAAGAATTCTGGAGTGGGTAGCCTATCCCTTTTCCAGCAGATCTTCCCAACCCAAGAATCGAACTGGGGTCTCCTGCATTGCAGGTGGATTCTTTACCAACTGAACTATGAGGGAAGCCCTTAAACTTCCAGGGTCAATGCAATCAGAACTTAGGGTGGATTTCACTTCTTTTCACATTGTGAACAAATATTTCCCTTCCCACATAGGTCGGGTTACAAAAATCATTTCTCAATTTGCACAAAAAGTGGGCGTTCATCATTGAGTAACTATCATGAAATAGGTAACCAATTTTTTAAACATGTGATAAAACATAATCCTATTTACAAAGAGATGGAAATGTTCCTGTTTTAGTTTCTTCTTTCTAGAAGAATATTCTGATTTCACTTCTCTATTAAGTATGACTTTGGGGTTTAAGGATTGGTTGGATCTTTTTATATATGTCAGTGCAACTGCAAGATCATTAAATTTCTCTCACTGAACTAGAAAGCAGTAATTTCATCTGTAAATTAGCTCTGGTAACATCACAAAGTGTTGGGAGAGAGAATAAATTGTTGCTTGGGTTGTACTTTTGCCCCACTCCACAAACAAACATTTTATTTCTCCCCTTAGGAAGCAAATAAGATAATATGCTAATCTTATTAACAACAATTTATCTGTACACACTGAATTAAAGATGATTCTGTTCTCCCTTTGATATCACTCCAAGTTGTTTAAGATGCAGCCACACGTTTTCTCAGCCCAACCCCTCACCTCAAGTCAATTCATACCTCTCTGAGTTGGCTGCTTGCTGGCATGTGAGTAGTCTATTTCCAACTCAGTCAAATAGGAACTGAACTCACAAACATAGGACCATTTTCACATGGTCTCACATGACCTGACCCAAAGATGATAAGGGCTAGCACTGGTGCCTTACAGTTTTATTTTGGGAAATAGTTTTCTTGATTGTCAATTCAAAAGGATTTTCAATTAAAGAATAACTTAGTAAATTAAAAATGCTATATGAACATATAGAATGGTAAACTCTAACCTGCTTTTAAAAAATGAATGGATGCTTTAACATCTAGGAAGTTAGGACACTTCTACATTTCCTAATAAGTATGCATCTTCTAATGAGAAAATTTACACATGCTCACATACATACACACATGACTAATTTTTGTAAAAAAAAATGGGAATAAAATAAACCTAAATATAGAAAAACTACACTTAAAATTACCTTCCTCAAGTAAAAAATTTAATCCAATGCAAGTCAAATATCCTCGATGTTATCTGATTTAGATCTGAATTTCATGTCAGGACTACTGACTTGGCCTGACTTAGCTTTCTAAGTAGTCTCTTTCCCTCCAGTTTCTCTTCCCTCCAACCCACTCTTCGTTGGTAAGCCAACCTTGAACTCTGAGAACGCAGAGTTTATGGCAGACATATGTCAATCACACATAATCTATGACTTTAGTGTCTATTCTGAGGTTTGCTGTCATGTTGTCCTCAGATTCATCATGATGAGGTACTTGAGGTCTTATGCCCCTTTGAGGTTTCCCTTCCGCCCTCTCAGAAAAGACATTCATGTGTACAGTGTAGACATTCAACAAATTTGGTAAATTCCTATATATAAGTATACTCCACCTACAATTAAAGTGTTATTCTTCTCTCTTGATCACCTGCGTTACAATAATGTTTTGATATAACAAATGATGCAGGGAAGTAATCCAAGCTTACAAATAAATACTAGCAACATACTACAGAAGGATGTGCTTCTCCAACTGGAGGCAACAATTACAAAAGGTAACCTAGAATTTCAAAGACAGAATCACCTTTTAAATAAAGAGTCAACTTGCTGCTGCTGCTAAGTCACTTCAGTCGTGTCCAACTCTGTGCGACCCCATAGATGGCAGCCCACCAGGCTCCCCCGTCCCTGGGATTCTCCAGGCAAGAACACTGGAGTAGGTTGCCATTTCCTTCTCCAATGCATGAAAGTGAAAAGTCAAAGTGAAGTCGCTCAGTCGTGTCCGACTCTTAGCAACCCCTTGGACTGAGCCTACCAGGCTCCTCCATCCATGGGATTTTCCAGGCAAGAGTCAACTTAGGTCTCCAGAATAATTAGAAATAAGGCCATATGTTTGAGACAAATGATTACTTATGCCAATATACTCAAGCCAATTTAGAAGGTATGATTCAATACTAATGTTAGTGAAAGAAAAAATTTTCTACTTCAATTGTCAAGAAATTATGGATGAAGAAAAAGAGATCAAAACACAAACACAGGAGTAGACACAGAACCAAGAGGGAGAACCACCAAAACCCGAACCCACAGAATCCTAAAACACTTACACTGTATTATTTACAAGATCAGAACATGAAGACAAGTGGGAGAAGAAAACGAATGCTGCTGATGAGACCAAGCTTTCAGAACTTTGGAAATGAAGAACAGACACATGAACTACTCTCATTTCTAGAGAACCCCTGACAGTTACAGACAGATAACACTTCCTCTTTTCAAGACCACCCTGCTATTTTTCCTTAGTATCATATAATGTTTCTGATTCAACGTCCTCAATTCTTAGCAGGAACTGGAGTTGGCAATACCTACTTCTGCTTCTCAAACTGGAGTATCATTCTTTACGTACGTTATATGTGTGTTTTAGGGCTTCTTGGGTGGCGCTAGTGGTAAAGAACCTGCCTGCCAATGCAGGAGATGTGAGAAACAAGGGTTTGATTCCTGGATTGAGAAGATCCCCTGGAGGAGGGCATGGCAACCCACTCCAGTATTCTTGCCTGGAGAATCCCATGGACACAGGAGCCTGACGTTATAACTGTATACAGTCCATGGGGTCACAAAGAGTCAGACACGACTGAAGTGACTTAGCATGCATGTAAGTTTTAAATAATCCTGACTCAGTGTCTATTGTATATATATATTTCTTAATGTTTAAGGAAATGTACAGCATAGTGCATTCCTTTTATATCACACATATACGATGAGGCATGCAGCCACAGTGAAGTCTCCAGAAGACTTCCATCTCAGTTACAGCCTTTGAAAACAGAGATTCCTGGAAATAACATTACTGATCATAAGCTAAACTTCTTTTGAAATTTACTAAAGATTAGGTCTGTGCTTGGTATCACTCCAAAATTGGTCGCTTTCCTATTATGTACCATATGCTAAAAATAAAAAGCATTTGGGGGGGGGGATATACAGAATGTTCCAATGTTCATGGGAAATTTTTCTTTCTAGCCCCTAGTGGAGGTTGGAAGGAAGGTTTTTTCAGTAGCAGTAACCTCTCTTGTACTTCTGCTTTATTGACTACACCAAAGCCTTTGACTGTGTGGATCACAACAAACTGGAAAATTCTTTAAGAGATGGGAATATCAGACCGCCTTGCCTGCCTCCTAAGAAATCTGCATTCGGGTCAAGAAGCAACTGTTAGAAATGGACATGGAACAACAGAATGGTTCCAAAATGGGAAAGAAGTACGTCAAGGCTGTACATTGTCACCCTGCTTATTTAACTTATATGCAGAGTACATCATGCGAAATGCTGGGTTGGATGAAGCACAAGCTGGAATCAAGATTGCCAGGAGAAATATCAATAATCTCAGATATATAGATGACACCACCTTTATGGCAGAAAGTGAAGAAGAACTAAAGAGCCTCTTGATGAAAGTGAAAAAGGAGAGTGAAACTCAACATTCAAAAAGCTAAGATCATGGCATCCGGTCCCATTACTTCATGGAAAATAGATGGGGAAACAATGGAAACAGTGACAGACTTTATTTTGGGGGGCTCCAAAATCACTGCAGATGGTGACTGTAGTCACAAAATTAAAAGCGCTTGCTCTTTGGAAAAAAACTATGACCAACCTAGACAGCATATTAAAAAGCAGAGACATCACTTTACCAACAAAGGTCCATCTAGTAAAAGGTTATTGGTCTAGTAAATGGTTATTCCAGTACTCATGTATGGATGTGAGAGTTGGACTATACAGAAAGCTGAAGGCTGAAGAATTGATGCTGTTGAGTTGTGGTGTTGGAGAAGACTCTTGAGAGTCCCTTGGACTGCAAGGAAATCCAACCAGTCCATCCTAAAGGAAATCAGTCCTGAATATTCATTGGAAGGACTCATACTGAAGCTGAAACTCCAATACTTTGGCCACCTGATGCAAAGAATGGACTCATTTAAAAAGACCCTGTTGCTGGGAAAGACTGAAGGCAGGAGAAGGGGACAACAGAGGCTGAGACAGTTGGATGACATCACTGACTCAATGGACATGAGTTTGAGCAAGTTCTGGGAGTTGGTGATGGACAGGGAATCCTGGTGTGCTGCAGTCCATGGGGTCACAAGAGTCGGACTTGACTGAGCGACTGAACTGAGCCTCTCTTGTTGCAGAGCATGGGCTCTAGGGCACGTGGGTTTCAGTAGTGGCAGTGTTCATACTCGATTAGTTTTTTATGTTTTTTTCGTTCATTTTTAAGAAAACTAACAAACAACAACAACAAAAGAACTTCTCTTGTTGTCCAGTGGTTAAGAATCCACCTTGCCAAAAAAGAAGCAGACTCACAGAGAACAAATTAGTGGTTACCACTTGCCTGGAGAATCCCAGGGACGGGGGAGCCTGGTGGGCTGCCATCTATGGGGTCACACAGGGTCGGACACAACTGAAGCGACTTAGCAGCAGCAGCAGCAGCAGCAGCAGCAGTGGGGATAGGGAATGGGGAAGGGCAACATTGGAGTAGGGAATTTTAAAAACGTTATTATGGGATTATATGAAATGTGTGTGAAACTTCTGAAAATTGTAAAGCACTGTAGAATTTTTTTAATAAAATAAAATACAAATTTTAATTTAAAAAAAAAAGAATCCACCTTGCAATGTGGGGGATGCAGGTTCGATCTCTGGTCAGGGAACTAAGATCCCACCTGCTGCAGATCAATGAAGCTTGCATGCCACAGCTAGGACCAAATGCAGCCAATTAAATAAGCAAACAAAACAAAAAACCCAAGACTTTTCTTGTGGTTCAATGGATAAGAATCTGCCTGCCAATGCAGGGGACATGGGTTCGATTCCTGGTGCAGGAAGATTTCAAATACTGCTGGGCAACTAAGCCTGGGGAAACAGTGGAAACAGTGTCAGACTTTATTTTTCTGGGCTCCAAAATCACTGCAGATGGTGACTGCAGCCATGAAAGTAAAAGACGCTTACTCCTTGGAAGGAAAGTTATGACCAACCTAGATAGCATATTCAAAAGCAGAGACATTACTTTGCCAACAAACCATAGTCAAGGCTATGGTTTTTCCAGTAGTCATGTATGGATGTGAGAGTTGGACTGTGAAGAAAGCTGAGCACCGAAGAATTGATGCTTTTGAACTGTGGTGTTGGAGAAGACTCTTGGGAGTCCCTTGGACTACAAGGAGATCCAATCAGTCCATTCTAAAGGAGATCAATCCTGGGTGTTCATTGGAAGGAATGATGCTAAAGCTGAAACTCCAGTACTTTGACCACCTCATGCAAAGAGTTGACTCATTGGAAAAGACTCTGATGCTGGGAGGGATTGGGGGCAGGAGGAGAAGAGGACGACAGAGGATGAAATGGCTGGATGGCTTCACCGACTCGATGGACGTGAGTCTGAGCGAACTCCGGGAGTTGGTGATGGACAGGTAGGCCGGGCGTGCTTCGATTCATGGGGTCGCAAAGAGTCGGACACGACTGAGCGACTGAACTGAACTGAACTGAAGCCCAAGTACCACAACTACCGAGCCTACATGCCTTGGAGACCAAGCGCCCTTACAGCCCATGTGCCATAGAGCTCTTGCTCCACAAGAGAAGGACTTCAGTGAGAAGCCTGAGCACTGCAACTCGAAAGTAACCCCCAGCTTGCTGCAACTACTGAAAGCCCAAGTATAGCAACTAGGATTAAGCACAGCCAAAAGTAAAAAATAATTTTTTAAAAAAGAAATGTTTTAACAGTTTTATTGAGGTGTAAATAGCATACAATAAACCATTTTTTTAAAGCATACAATTTGATACATTTTTATGTATTCATACACTCATGAGGCCATCACCACAGTCAAAAGAATGAACATATTCTTCACTTCCAAAAGATTCCTCTTGTTCCTTCACCAAGCATGTGCTTTGAAATACGTATAATATCATATATGAAACGAGTCGCCAGTCCAGGTTCGATGCATGATACTGGATGCTTGGGGCTGGTGCACTGGGAGGACCCAGAGGGATGGTATGGGGAGGGAGGAGGGAGGAGGGTTCAGGATGGGGAACACAGGTACACCTGTGGCGGATTCATTTCGATATTTGGCAAAACCAATACAATATTGTAAAGTTTTAAAATAAAATAAAATTTAAAAAAAAGAAGCCACTTAATAAATGTTCATTAATTGATCACTAAAAAAAAAAAAAAAAAAAAGATTTTCTCCCAATCTTTTCATTATTTAGCAGTGTTTTTTTTAAAGCATAAGTTTTATAAATTATGTTAAATTTCAAGTTATTTATTTGTTGTTCTTTTGATTGTGCTTTTGCTTTTGTATCTAAGAAATCTTTGCCTAACAGGTCACAAGATTTTCTCTTATTTTTCTTCTTGAAGTTCTATAGTTTTAGGTTTTGCGTTTAGATCTAAAATCTGTCTTGAGTTGTTTTCTGTATGTAGTGTGCAGTATTGATTCAAGTTCATTTTTTTTGCACACAGATGTCTAATTGTTCCAGCACCACTTGTTAAAAGGCTATCCTTTCTCCACTACCTTTAAATTGCCTTTGTGCCTTTAAAACATTTTTCTGTATTTACAGAAAAGTTGCAAAAATAGTTCAAACAGTTAAATCACTAAGTTTCCCCAGTGTCAATTTCTTAGTTTTGATAAATAGAGTTACATAAGATGTAGACATTAGTAGATTACTACTAACTAAATTCTAGGCTTTATTTAGATCCCATTTGTTTTCCCACTAATGTTCTTTTTCTGTTCCAGGATCCAATAGGGGCTATTACATTATATTAATTTTCTTGTCTTCTTATGTTTTCTTGGTTTACACATAAATCAAATAAAAACGCCCTTAGACCAAAGTCTTATTAAACACAGATTAAAAAAAAGAACATTAAATATTATTCTAAAGTGCTAGTAGTTGTGGCTATTAAACTTTTAAAGCAAAAAGCACTTTCTTGGCAGTCCAGTGATTAAGACTCCATGTTCCCAATGCAGGGGGCCCGAGTTTGATCCCTTGTCAAGGAACAAGCCTGCATGCCACAACCGAAGATACTGCATGAAGAAACAGACTCATTGCAGCCAAATAAACTAAAAAAAAAAAAGGGGGGGGAAGGCCAATTGTATTTTAAAAAAAGATTTTAAAGCAAAACTATTTTCTTTTAGAGTTCATAATGAACAGTGGCATTCTTAAATAACAAATATTTCATAGGAATTATCAAAATAGCTGCTGCTTTCAATCCAGGAGCATTTGAAATACTAAAATGAGAAAAGCTAATTTAACATTTATCCAAATCATGTTAATAAAAATTAATTTTAGAATCAGAAAACATGTATAAAATTAGGTGGTAAATAAGAGAAATCAGACAGCAAGTAAAAGTCCATTACTGGAGATTTTATTTAAGATGTGACAGCCCTGATCAATTGTTGATTGTTGTGTAATATGGTTAATATAGAAAACCTTATGAGTGATTTTTAACTTTAACAACTGAAAACTAGCTATGGCTTTATTTAACAGAGTGAAGCAAGTTCTGGGTGATTTGAACCTATTGTTGAATGACATTTGTGGTCAGTTTTATGATAAGAAAGCTATAATAAAAGATGTGAAAAAAGTATTCTTTTAAAACATGAATAAGTACACAACATGTGCTCTGTCTAGTTTCTTTAAATTCATTGAAGAAAATTTTACTTCTTCACTACTGGGATTTGTTGAGTTGGATTCAACATTTTGCAACTATTATTTGTGTTCTTTTCAGGTCCATCTGGCAGATGAAGTATTTTAAACATGCATGCCAACTTAGATGATCTACCCATGATAAAACTGTTCAAACATTGCAACAGGAGTTCAAAAACATACTAAGGTCTCTGAACTATATTTTCAAAGACTTGAAGAGAAAACTGACAATAAAGAAAGTACATGTTTTTTTCTAAAAGGTGATAAAGCTCAAATAAATGATTACAATTCTTAGACAAGCATAAATTTATAGGAAAGTTTAAAGAGAATGTGATAAAGAACATGATTTTCCCTGAATCATGTCAGAATGAATTGCTGAACTAATGCCCATTATATTCAGCTCAGTTCAGTTCAGTCGCTCAGTCGACTGGTTTCTGTACTGATGTTGATTCTGATGCTTTATCTGGAGAGTTTTTCACGCCGTCTCCCGTCTTCTGTAAGTAATCGCCACTAAGTCCCCCTGTCACATGCTCTAGATTGGCTCTTCTGATCCTAAGTGCATTACTGCTTTGCTACTGAGTCTTCCTAAATTTCTTTCCTCACCTGTAAAATGAGGAACTCCAATGGAATTGATATGATGCTTACATTAAAAATACCACATGGGAAAGTGGCCTGTATGTACTAGTCCCTTCAACTGTTTTCTTCCAAGACAACATATGGTCTTCTTTCTTTGTGTGCTCATGGAATTTTGCACATTGTAGTCATTTTGAGTATTCGCTGGGTATGAATTATCTTATTTCCTGACTCTCAAAGGGCAGAAAGAATTTTCCTTGGCTTATATCCCCTTTCTGAATGCAATGTATAGTATTCCATGCTATACGTGGCATTCAGAAAGGGGCATTTTGTTTTCTACCCAAGGTTAAAAACAAAACTGATATCACATAGCTAAGTAAAATTAAGCCTACAATCTTACACCTACCCTGAGAATTCTATTCATAATGATATTATAATACTATACTCTTCAAAGAGATGTTAAATATATTCCCTAATTGATCTATATATAAATAGAAAATATGTTGCTACAAAATTCCTTCCCTTCTGTTTTTATGTCCACTGAGCAAATTTAGAAAGATTTTCAGCATAAAGATAGAAAGGTTTTATTAACAGCTTTCATCAAAATAATCAGAGTATTATTCTCATCATCATCTGATCTTTTGGTTTGACTATACTGCTGTGACTTAACAGGGACAATGGAAAAGAAAAGAATCTTTCAGATCTTGGATGAGAGCCTGGCTTGGATTTGTCAGCTCTTGAGTTTGCCCTTAATTGGATATATTACTTGGGGTCTGAATGCATACACTTAATTGTTTCCTCAATTACAAGATGAAATTACTAAATTATGACTTACTCTTTTATTTCTTACATAAAGTTGTCACTAGATGACAGCACGCTAACATTTAAAATTTTTTAAATAAAATATTTTAAAATGTTTGAGTTTAAAGCTAAGCTAACATTAAAAAAAATCACAAAATATTTTAAAAGATACCAATTTTCATCACTAAAAATCAATATATTTTAAAGCACCTATTACTGACAAAGATGTGAAAAAATATGCATTTTCACATACAGCTGTGGTGAAGGTTAGAGAGTAACTTCATGTGTCAAAAATTCAATTGGTCAGATAAACAAACAAAAAAACTCCACAAAAAATAAAATTAAGAAAAAAAGAAAAAACAAACAAACAAAAATTCAATTGCTCATGCTTATTAAATCAAGCACCACAAGAAACTACTTTTCAGAAAATGCATTTAGATTTACTTATAAAGAGATTCATTATAGTATCCTTTATACAAATCAAAAATCTAGTGAAATAACCTGAATATCCAATGATAAGAACTGATTAAAATACCCTCCACATAACCTGCCATTCATGGGAGTTGCAAAGAGTCAGACACAACTGAGCCACTGAACAACAACAATAACACATAACCTAGCTATACAGTTTGTCTATAAAACTGACTTATTCACACATTTATGTCCAGGAATTTCTATTACTAATTACTTTCCATGAGACTCAGTGCATGTGTTCCTAAACTGTATCAATAGTACTTTTTCCTGTGATTTCATAGCTTAATATTATGTAAACCAACAAAACATGAGTGCAAATGCAATTGGTTCAAAGAAAATTTTGTTAAATGCTTTAGAAAGACTGGCTAAAGATGAGTTGCTTTAAAAATCACAGCTGGAGCTTGCTTTGGCAGCAAATATACAAAAGTTGGAATGATACAGATAAGATGAGCATGGTCCCTGCACAAGGATGACACACAAATTCGTGAAGCATTCCATATTTTTAGACATGAAAGTCCATTTTATGACATAAAAAAACCACAGTTGATAAAGAAGTACATTCATTACATAATGAGAAAGGGGTTAATTCTCCAAGAAGACATAACAATTCTTAATGCATATGTGCCTAACAACAGTGTCAAACTACAAGAAGCAAAAACAGAGAACTCAAGGAAAAAATAAATCAATAAAATCATAGTTCACAATGTCATACTATAAACCCAACAAGATGTTATTATAAGAAAAAGATAAAATAACAAGTTTAATCAAAATGTCTAGAAATTTTTATGCATGGCTCATGGAAATATAAAATGGTATGGCTGTTGTGGGCTTCCTTTATAGCCCCGTCAGTAAGGAATCTGCCTGCAGTGCAGAAGACCCGGGTTCGATTCCTGGGTTGGGAGGATCCCCTGGAGAAGGAAATGGCTACCTACTCCAGTATACTCGCCTGGAGAATCTCACAGATCGAGGAGCCTGGCAGGCTACAGTCCATGGGGTCGCAAGAGTCGGACACGATTCAACAACTAAACCACCACCACCACCACCCAGCTGTTGTGGAGAAGCTTCCGGGTTCTTGAGCCACCAGGAAGATAGTTGCGGTAGTGAAGTGAAGTCGCTCAGTCGTGTCCGACTCTTTGTGACCCCATGGACTGTAGCCTACCAGGCTCCTCAGTCCACGGAATTTTCCAGGCAAGAGTACTGGAGTGGGTTGTCATTTCCTTCTCCAGGGGATCTTCCCAACCAAGGGATCGAACCCTGGTCTCCTGCATTACCAGCAGACGCTTTACCGTCTGAGCCACCAGGGAAGCCCCAGTTGCGGTAAAAGGGAGTCTAAAATGATGTTGTACCTGGAGGGTCATTTGCAAGATGAAAGGTTACCAGGGCAGTTCGTACAGTAAAGGGGATGATCCAACAAAGAGGGAGAAACTCAGGATCAGGAAACCCTCAGCCTAAACTGGAGTAGTGAGAGGGCTGTGAAGACTGCATGTGGAGACACTGCCATTGGCGGGAGCAAGGCCCTTCATCGCAGTGATAAAGGGGAAGGAAGGGAGGGTGGGCCCACGGAAAGACCTGAGCTCTGTTATGGTGGCCAGGAGGGGAGGGTTTTATATGAGTTGCCTCTGTTCTGTCAGTGTAAGGTGAGGCTGAGTCGTCTACCACAAGCAGAGTGTGGAAGGCCAGTGGTTGGCATGTGTGCCAGGACTTTGAAATGAGAGAAGTAAACAGTGACAGTCATTTTGAGTAATTGGGACACCAACACAGGATTTCAGAGAAGTGACTAAGATGACCAGGCTGATTAGAGGGCCCATGTGAGATTTGTGTTTATGAATTTAGTGTGAGGGAAATTCCCTGGAGGTCCGGTGGTTAGGACTCCAAGCTTTTGCTGTGGAGGATGCAGGTTCAATCCCTGGTCAGGGAACTAAGATCCCCCAAACCTAGTAGCACAGCTAAAAAAATTAAAAAATAGAGATCTGTCAGCATGCTTATGTATTTTTCTTCAGCAATATCTAGCTATTTTTGGTTTTTGTAAGAGCTTTCTTTTTAAGATGATATATACCCTATCTCTTTATGATTAAATCCATTGAGGAAAAAATGAGTTATTTAATGTGAATGTGAATTCTATGATTAAAGAGAATATACACACAGAAAAAAAATCTAACTGTTTTGGTACAGATGAGGATGTAGGAAATACTAAGTGTCAGATAATCTTTTTCTCAAATATATATGTATGTATTTTTTCGGAGACACCAAATGACTTAACAAAGAAAGACAAAGTATAAATTGCAAAGCTTTTACTGAAAATGTACTTTTTATAGCATTCATGATTTCACACCTGTGATTAACTAGCAATGATTTCAATACCTACAAACTCTTCTGCCTCTGAATTTGTCATAATGCATGAAACTAAGCTTATAACAGTAAGAAAAAACAACAGCTCATCTAATCCATCTTTATATCCTTCATGACAGCAAGATGCACAATTGAGTTCTTTAAAAGGGCTAAAAGTGATTGACATATAAATTCTGAGCTTATTTTTAAAGCTGCATAAATCCAACATTTTTAAGACAACATTTAAAACAAAGGTCACACTTTATGAAAACAAAATTCTTAAATCAGGCTTTCTTCATTTTTAGTCTTTTGGTATTATGCTCCATTTAACATTTTATATTGCCCAACAAAGAGTAGTTATATTTTACTGTTTTTGGAGATGACTGAACAGATGATGATGTTACATGCCTACTACACAGGTGGGATTTTGCCTAAGATCAATTTGTTTAAAGATATTATTTTGCTATATTTTTGTTGAATATTAGGGAGTACTTGTATGGTTCAAGATTGCTGCTACTGCTGCTAAGTCACTTCAGTCGTGTCCGACTCTGTGCGACCCCATAGACGGCAGCCCACCAGGCTCCCCCATCCCTGGGGTTCTCCAGGCAAGAACACTGGAGTGGGTTGCCATTTCCTTCTCCAATGCAGGAAAGTGAAAAGTGAAAGTGAAGTCGCTCAGTCGTGTCCGACTCTTCGCGACCCCATGGATTGCAGCCCACCAGGCTCCTCCATCCATGGGATTTTCCAGGCAAGAGTACTGGAGTGGGGGTGATTCAAGATTAAGTGTGTGCTATTTCTTTAAGAACTGAATGTTCTGGATATATATTTGATAATTAAGATTTTAGACAAATATTCACCAGCATTAGGTCTGTTAAACTGAAATACACTGTGGGCCTAATATCAAATAATAAATACATGAAGTAAACATTAACTATCTTAAAGACCACATGCTCCTGCTTCTATAAAAAAAAAAACAAAACATTATTTGTTTGAAAGTATGACCTTTCCCTCAACTATTACTTCCTTAATATGAAAAAGAGACAAAATGGGTTGAAGTAAAAACTCCAACATTACACTCCACAACCCTGAATGTAACTCGTGAGATCTTGGTTTTGACAATGACTTCTCCATGCCACCCTGTAGAGAAAGATGAAACAAATGGTAATAAGGTTGAAACAAAGCTTCATTATATTACATATACTTCAAATCCTTTGGGAAAACAACATAGTTTATCATTACATGAAATAAAAGCTACAGACAGATCCAAGTATTGCTATTTACTGCTATTTATTTTGGAGATACTATACCAAGGACTTCACATCTCCCCCAAAGCTTCACTAGGGCACAGAACATCTGAGTGCAAGTGTTGAGTCCTATGTAGTTCACAGCAAAAATGCAAAGTGCGTTCCATATTTACTTAATTCCAAAAATAATGTCAAGATATGACAAGGAATAGGTATAAGGTGGAGAATCTTAAAACCTCTAGAAATTCCCCAAAATAAATTGAGGAGTAAAAGAATAAGATTTTGAATCAGTTAAAGTAGATTGTTTCTATGCTATACACCATTTAGTATGAATCTAAAGCTGCAATTTTCAGTTCTCAGTACCATACTTTGATCTTTGGAAATATTCTCTCACTTCTTTCATAACAATAGGATAAAACAGCTCTCTCCTTTAATACTTAACACATACCACGCTCTGTAATGGGAACTAACATAGTGTTGTACATACATTATATTTCAAACACAAACAAACAAAGCAAGAAAGTCATAGAGAAAGAGGTCAAATTTGTGGTTACCTCTTGAGGTAACCACAAGAGAATTTGGGTAGAATGAGGAAAGGGGAATTGGATGAAGGCAGTCAAAGGTACTACAAACTTCCAGTTATAAGATAAATAAATACTAGGGATATCATGTACAGCATGGGGCTTCCCTGGTGGCTCAGCAGTAAAGAATTTGCCTGCAGTGCAGGAGATACAAATTCAGTCCCTGGGTTAGGAGGATCTCCTGGAGGAGGGAAGGGCAACCTGCCTTGGTATTCTTGCCTGGAATAATCCCATGGACAGAGGAACCTGGCAGGCTACAGTTTATTGATCACAAAAGTCAGACGTGACTTAGTGACTAAAGAGCAAAAACAAATATATAGCCTGATAAATATAATTAACACTGCTATATTTTATATATGAAAATTGTTAAAAAGAGAGTAAATCCTAAGAATTTTCATCACACACAAAAAATTTTTTCTTCTATTTCTTTAATTTTGTATCCATGTGAGATAATGGATGTTCACTAAATTTATTGTGATACTGTTTCCTGATGTAATTCAAATCATTATGCTGTAAACCTTGAACTTATATAGTGCTTTATGTCAATTACATCTCAATAAAACTGAAAGGAAAAAAAAAACCACACACACATACCATGCTCTAATGCCTTGTGGATCACTGACAACCCTCTTTGCACATGCTACAGCTTGAGTGATGTCATCTTGCAGCAAAGCTGAAAAAGAGGTGGTGAGAAGTGAAAATAACATTCATAGAAATGTTAAGTTTAGCTCAGTCAGCTTTATTCTCTTAGGCTGAGGAAAGAACAACTAAAATAATTTTTAAGGGTCTGTTTATCTGTTGATGTTGGGGGGAACTCTTCATTCCATCCCATTTGGCATCTGTTTCTCATTTACCAAAGTCATTGGAAGCTCTGGAATTATTAATTAGCATGATAGAAGGTTTTCTTTTTACTAGGAAATATTAAAAAAAAAAAAAGACAAACAGAAACTGGTCTAGCAGGTTTTTGCTCAGCAATTTGACACTGGAAATTGATCCTAAAGAAATAATAAGAGATGTACTGAAAGATATGTATA
This sequence comes from Bos mutus, assembly GCF_027580195.1. Classification (NCBI taxonomy): domain Eukaryota; kingdom Metazoa; phylum Chordata; class Mammalia; order Artiodactyla; family Bovidae; genus Bos; species Bos mutus. Next base: position 27,960,802 of record NC_091621.1, on the reverse strand, counting down.
CAAAGTGTTTCATAGCAATTAATAAAGGGCATAAGTGGAACTAGCCTAAATGTTTAACAGTAAGAGTTAGGTTGATACATTATGGAGTACTTATATTGTGAAAGTCTATTCATCTTTAAAAAACAACAAGGATTGGTATTTGTTGACAAAAATAATTTTGTGTAATAAAGACAAAATTGTAAAGCAGTAAATATAGTACAATTTCACTGTTGTTATGTGGGTACAAATATGTATAATATAGCTTTACATTCATGTCCGGGATTGTTGTGTATTCCAAAAGAACATGTGGATACCAAAATTTCCCAATGGTCATACATGTCTGGGTAGTAAGAATTTTTATTCAATGACAACAGGTTATTCTATAATACAAAATTTTTAAAATAAATTAACTGGATACAAAAGTATATTCTTAGACTCATCTTCACTATTAGGATTTTTAATATTTAAAAATTTAGCAGTATCAATTCTGCTATATTTCTCCAATATTTCAGGCACTAAAGATTCTACATGCTTTGGGAGGTTCAAAAAAAGGTAGGGGATATATGTGTACCTATGGCTGATTCACACTGAGGTTTGACAGAAAAGAACAAAATTCTGTAAAGCAATTATCCTTCAATAAAAAAAAATAAATACAATTTAAAAAAAATTTTAAAAAGATTCCACATGCTTTCTCTATTTTAAAAGGAAGTCAATAGAATACTTGTTTCACCTCAATTAAACAAATCTATAAATTAATTTGTTAGAATGACAGTTTTTATATAGGAGCTGTGTTTTTGGAGATTCGTTCTAAAGAATTTATAAATGAAATGTCATAATGTTTCTAATTCACCTTAAAATCACTCAGCAAAAAGAAGTTTATATACATATATATATATATATATATATATAAAAGAAGTAAATGTGCTAAAATGTTAACAACTGTTAAAGTAAGTGTGATGAGCATATTGATGCTTATTATAGTAATGTTTCTAATTGTCCATATATTTAAAATATTTTATAGTAAAAAGTAAAAACAATTTTTTAAAAACACCACGCATATTCCTCCACTTTGATTAACTAGTAATTCTTTTGTTTTCCAATAAAGGAGGGTAGATTTTAAAAAAAAAGACCACCCAACAAAATTATCGCTAATCCTCCCCAAACAAGGAATAGCATTGTTCTTCACAAAGCATCAATATGTCCAGTTATGATAAAGTGATAGGTCATTCCAGAAACTTCTTTATGTTAGCAAACAGCAAACTTTTATGATACCAGCTCTTTAATTTCTTACTTAAGAAATTAGGAGGAGGATAATAGAGTTTCTAGATGTTAAAATGGAGTTTTTATAGGTCCCTGATGAACCCTTCAAGATTTTTTTATTTCTATTGACTCTTGACCTAAAGGATCATTCCAGTTTTCCCATAAGATGTTTACAGAAAAACCTGAATGAACTTTTTGGATAACCAAACAGGTATAACCAGGTGAGTCCTGTGCTGTCACTCCACATTATCTTGTCTTACCACCGCAGGGTAAATGACAGGCGTTAACTGCTCCTGGGGTTTTGCCATCATTACACCACCAGTGGCTATTGATTTGAAATATCCCATAATCAGTACTTTGGTCTCCAGCATTGTAGTTTGTAGCTTGTGTGTTGTAATTGCTTTCCCATCTGGCCAAACACATCCCTGAAAAAAACATATTTTAAGTAATAAAGAGCAAATCATATGACTTACAGTTCATAGCATAATCAGTTCTACTTAACTAGTTCTATTTTACTAATGACTTACTTTATAAGTATAAAGATGTATTTTACTTGTAAAGTGTTTTAACACTTTGGTGTTAAATGTCCCTTCAGAGAATTCTTTTATTAGCAAATGATTTGGTAATACAAATGAAAAAGATGACATATTTTTAAAAATATCTTCCATTGCTATTACACTTTCCTTATTACTAACACCCAGGTAGGATTGAGCCTAGAACAGAAAAATCAACAGAGTTGTTGAGTGGATTTGGTCATTAGCAGCAGATGTATATGCTAATGGAAAAATGCTTTTTAGTAGAAAAAATAAGGATTTTCTGGGAGAAAGAAAATTTATGATACCGAAGATGAATTTGGGTATCATATTATAATGCAGGCAAGAATCATAGAATAGGAAAGGCTGGGTCATCCATCCATCCATCTAGCCATTGGCTAACTCATTCAAAAATAGTTATGGAGGAGAAATGCCTGAATTTAATATAAAAACCACAGTGATGACATTGACAAATACGGACTAAAATACAAAGGAAATTTTCCTTAGGGCACATCTTAAACTCTGTGGAAGAAAATGAAAAATAATTAATGAACTAGAGTCAGAATAATCAAATGTCATTTCATGCTGCATTTCAGGGATCCTTATATAGATATTGACTGAGGGGAAATAGTCCTACTGTCCCTGTTTTAAGAGTTCAATGTAATTTTTAAAAAACCTTGCTGTTAAAAGTGCAACAGCATGTCAGGGGGTTTAAAAATGAAAAAAATACTACCTTATTCAGAACCCAAGATCCAAATTAGAAATGGCTAGAATCAAACAACAAGGGCTTAACAGACATGTCCCAGGTGCTAAAATGTATCTTATAGTCAGTCTACATGTGCCAGCTGTCAGATTTAGTAGCGCTAGAGGAGTACATGGGGACCTGGCATGCTTAGAATGATATAGAATTTGACCCACCATGACTCAATCCTTCACCTGGTACATCTGATTCTAAAAGAACAAGTTGATGTTTTTAACCATTGTAAGTGTACAAGCTTTTGAACTGTGGTGTTGCAGAAGACTCTTGAGAGTCCCTTGGACTGCAAGGAGATCCAACCAGTCCATTCTAAAGGAGATCAGTCCTGGGTGTTCTTTGGAAGGACTGATATTGAAGCTGAAACTCAGATGAGCTGACTCATTTGAAAAGACCCTGATGCTGGGAAAGATTGAGGGCAGGAGGAGAAGGGGACAACAGAGGATGAGATAGTTGTATGGCATCACCGACTCAATGGACATGGGTTTGGGTGGACTCCGGGAGTTGGTGATGGACAGGGAGGCCTGGTGTGCTGCAGTTCATGGGGTCACAAAGAGTCGGACACGACTGAGCGACTGAACTGAACTGAAGTGTATAAACCCTCCAAGAAAGAAAAAAACATTCACTCAAAGACTCTTTCTTTTTGTTCATCCTCTATTAGTATCTGTTCCACACCTGGCTAACTATTTGAAAGGATGAAAAAGAGTTAACTTACAGTTTGCCAGGCTGATTCCCCTAAAGTTATCCATTCCAAATCTTTTCAGAGTTCTGGCAAGCTCACATCTCTCAAAGACCTTGCCTTGGACAGCGACCGAAAAGAGGAGAAACCCCAGAATGAGGAGAGCCTTCATGTTGACTGAGAAGCCAGACCTCCAGGCTGACCCAGGGGAGCTGGCCCTGCTTTTAACATCTTTTCACTTCCTTCTTATGCGACTGGTTTGGGAGCTCCACCCTCTGAGACATGTGGAAAATAGGAAATGTTTATTGATTCACTAACTTCAAAATTTTCTTTCTTATGTTTGAAGAAGGACATTCTGATGTCCTAAGAATCAATCCGCAACAAAATAGTGAAATGACATTGCTTAAAGACATTGCTCAGGACTAATTGGGATTAGCACTATTGATAAAAGAGGAACTTTTTCCTATTTTGAATAGGAATTCCTATTCCTATTATGAATTTGAGCAAGTATGAATAAAAAAATCTGAATGAACATTTGACTCAACTAAAAATGAGTTTTAATCTTTCATTAAATGTTTTTCATTAAGTTGCTTTATGTGCCTTCTGTATGTTGCCTTATCTTTTTCCCTTAAGATTATTTTATATACACTTTCCACAAAAGAACACTGCCTGTTGTTCTGATAGGTATATAATACAACACTACTTTGTTCAGCCAGATTCCATTACTAACTTTTTGGTTATTATTGTAAATTCTTAATTTATAAATCAATGTTTCGCTATTAGAAGTAAGCCTCATGCAAATAACACTCCTAACTCCTTTCTGACAAAGCCTTACTTCATGTTTTCATGTTAGAACATAAAGAGTCCTTGTAAAGCAAGGGAATTTTATAGCAAAATCTTCAGAGGAATAACAGAATATGCCACCCCAAGAATCTTCCCCTTTGACACAAGAATAATGTTGAGCTGAAGGCAATGGAGAAGAAGAAGATTCAAAAAAAGCTCTCTTTTCTCCCCCTATTTTCCTGAAAGCAGAACATAAATTTGTGCAGAAATTAATCATCAACATCCCTAGACACATATTAGACCCAAGTAAGGACCAGAGAACTCTGGAAAACAACCTATACTGACTAGCTAGTATTTTCCATTAGTTTCTGATGTATTTATTGTACCACTATTTGCTGCCCTTGGAAGCCCAGTACTCTTTTCCTTTGTCTTGTAGTTCCCCTAAAAATATATTGTTCTTTGTTTAAGATGATCTGTAAGTCCAAGTTCTAGACACCTCTTTGAGTTACTCATCACTTTCATTTCTCATAAGTATATATGAGATGTACATGTTAATATATTCATTTCCTTTTCTCTTGTTAAGCTGCCTTTTTGTTACAGAGTCCCAGCCAAAAACCTAAAACAGTAGAAGGAAACAAATATTTCCCCCTGTACAGTTTCTGGTGAGGCAGATGGGACAGGGAAAGGCTAGAACACGCCATTCTCCCTGGAGACTGCAGTTGAAATATGCGGTAACAGACAGCAGACCAGCAGAAGGTATGGATTCTTACCATGTCAGTCTCCCAGTGCTTTCTCTGTAGTGCACAGACAAGAGAGGGGGATGAAACTTTCTCGTTTTCCCTTCCTTTCCAAATTCACAGAGGCAGAAGAAAAACATTTGTGAAAATAGATCTTGAATTGTGATTCTTGTGAATTTGTTTTTGCTAATCAGCACCTATGGTTACTGATTCTTAGCCTCCCAGAAAGAGGTATGTTTTCCTTTGTCATCTGTCATAAGGATGAAAAACCATAAGATGAGAATCTCCATTTGTTTTGTTTCCTATCCTGAGAACTTGGCTTTGTCACCAGTGAGAATACTCCCTTTGGTGGGGTGGGGGCAGGGGATGCAGGTTGTCTGTCAGGCTTGCATCAGCAGTTAGAAAGCCAGCCAGCTAGGAGCCTAAGACATGAAGTGACAGGCAATATTCTCTTTGTCCAACCATGCTGGCTGTCAGGGAAGTTCGTCTTAATGAAGTGTCTCAGGTCATAAGAGGCCCTTACGGCCTCTACCTTTGCTGCCTGGTTTGTGAAGAAAGAATTCTCCTCTCAGTATCACCTTTCTGGTAACATAGGTTAGGAGGTCAGTATTTAAGGTGTCTCATTTTATGGGAGATAGAGCTTTTTTTGTCACCTGAGACAAGGAAGGTCTTTGTTTTCTTAGGCTTTCTCTGGAGTGGCTCTGCATCTTGAGAGGCCTACATTTCTTAAGGGAAAGCTCTTGCGTCCTAACAGTATAAGCTCTAATATTGGTTTTAAGCTCTTGTAAGCCCTAATATTGGTTTTAAGCCATGAAAAAAGACTCACTTGCTCAGACTCACAATTGGAACAGATATATTGAAGACTTGAACTTTTACACCTAAAAGGACTTTTAAGACAGCTCTCATCTTAAACAAGTGTCCTATAGGTACCAATGGGAGATCAAATTGAGAAAAAAAAAAAAGAAAGAGAGAAAAGATAGAAATAGATACAGAAGGTACACGGTTTTCCTGGTGGCTCAGTGGTAAAAAATCTGCCTACCAATGAGGTGGACCCTGGGTCAGGAAGGTCCCCTAGAGAAGGAAATGGCTACTCACTCCAGTATTTATGCCTGGAAAATCCATGGACACCTCGTGGGTTACAGTCCACAGGATTGCAAAGAATCAGACATGACTGAGCGACTGTGTAAAAGAAAAACAAAACACTTACTTAACTTTCTCAACAAGGTAAGGAGGGGAAGATCAGAGAACTATCAAGAGCTACAGTTGGCACTCAAGCAGGTATAAAACTTACAGAAATATTGCTAGCCAGGAAATAGCTTTGACAAAGGTCCAAATGCACACGAAGGTTTGGTTTACTGTCCTTTACTTTGTAAAGCCAACCCCACCAGGTCCAGACATCCCATATACCAAATATACCCTTGAGTTCCGTTTCATATAAAACCTACAGTCCTTTCTCTGACCCTTGGAAATATTGATCTTACTGTATCTTTGAAATGTAAGCATCCAAAGAGATCATTGTTGGCTAAAGCAATTCAGTTCAGTTCAGTTCAGTCGCTCAGTTGTGTCCAACTCTTTGCGACCCCATGAACCACAGCACGCCAGGCCTCCCTGTCCATCACCAGCTCCCGAAGTCCACCCAAGCCCATGTCCATTGAGTTGGTGATGCCATCCAGCCATCTCAGCCTCTGTCGTCCCCTTCTCCTCCTGCCCTCAATCTTTCTCAGCATCAGGTCTTTTCCAATGAGTCAGCTCTTCGCATGAGGTGGCCAAAGTATTGGAGTTTTAGCCTCAACATCAGTCCTTCCAATGAACACCCAGGACTGATCTCCTTTAGGATGGACTGGTCGGATCTCCTTGCAGTCCAAGGGACTCTCAAGAGCCTTCTACAACACCACAGTTCAAAAGCATCAATTCTTCACTATTCAGCTTTTTTTATAGTCCAACTCTCACATCCATACATGATCACTGGAAAAACCATAGCCTTGACTAGATGGACCTTTGTTGGCAAAGTAATGCCTCTGCTTTTGAATATGCTGTCTAGGTTGGTCATAACTTTCCTTCCAAGGAGTAAGCATCTTTTAATTTCATTGCTGCAATCACCATCTGCAGTGATTTTGGAGCCCAGAAAAATAAAGTCTGACACTGTTTCCACTGTTTCCCCATCTATCTGCCATGAAGTGATGGGACCAGATACCATGATCTTTGTTTTCTGAATGTTGAGCTTTAAGCCAACTTTTTCATGCTCCTCTTTCACTTTCATCAGGAGGCTCTTTAGTTCTTCACTTTCTGCCATAAAGGTGGTGTCATCTGCATATCTGAGGTTATTGATATTTCTCCCGGCAGTCTTGATTCCAGCTTGTGCTTCTTCCAGCTCAGGGTTTCTCATGATGTACTCTGCATATAAGTTAAATAAGCAGGGTGACAATATACAGCCTTGACATACTCCTTTTTGTATTTGAAACCAGTCTTTTGTTCCATGTCTAGTTCTAACTGTTGCTTCTTGACCTGCACACAGGTTCCTCAAGAGGCAGGTCATGTGGTCTGGTATTCCCATCTCTTTCAGAATTTTCCACAGTTTACTGTGATCCACACAGTCAAAGGGCTTTGGCATAGTCAATAAAGCAGAAATAGATGTTTTTCTGGAACTCTTTTGCTTTTTTGATGATCCATCGGATGTAGGTAATTTGATCTCTGGTTCCTCTGCCTTTTCTAAAACCAGCTTGAACATCTGGAAGGTTCACGTATTGCTGAAGCAATTACAGGACCAGAAAAAAAAAAATGAGAGAAAGTTTTTTTTAAAAAAACAAACCATTTGATATTTTCATAAGCTCCCTTGCCCCAATTTCTGTCCATAGCTTCCACAAGATTATTCATTAAAGACAAGTAAAATTCTTAGTAGTCTTTTCCACAAATACTGGCAAAAGGCTTTAGCCACCTGGGTGGGTAAATTTAGCTTGTTCTATCTGCCAGAAATGCCATTTAGGTCTTCTATAAGCTAGAAAGTTTTGTACTACTGTACTGGATATGTGGCTAAAAGTTTTAAATGAAAGCTATGAGATCACTGTTTGCATCTGTCTCTATCTATATATCCATGTATATCTACGTATGTATGTTATATATGCGTGATATTTTTATTCCTCTGGATAGTATTTGTAAAAACTTGTGAAAGACCTCTATTTAACTGGCTTAAAGACAATACAAGCACTTATGTAAACTGCTACTGCTGCTGCTGCTAAGTCGCTTCAGTCGTGTCCGACTCTGTGCAACCCCATAGATGGCAGCCCACCAGGCTCCCTCATCCCTGGGAGTCTCCAGGCAAGAACACTGGAGTGGGTTGACATTGCCTTCTCCAATACATGAAAGTGAAAAGTGAAAGTGAAGTCGCTCAGTCGTGTCTGACCCTCAGCGACCCCATGGACTGCAGCCTTCCAGGCTCCTCCGTCCATGGGATTTTCCAGGCAAGAGTACTGGAGTGGGGTGCCATTGCCTTCTCCATATGTAAACTAAGACTAGTCAAATAAGTTTATGTTGTCTGTACTTTATGCTTGAAATTATAAAATTATAAATTCAACCTAAGAACTTTATTTACAGTAGAAATTATTTCCTTAATGTATGTCACTATGGTAGACAAAAAAAGTCATCTTTAAATTATTAGGTTCTTTACTTCTGTGATTTTTGCTACTTGCCTAGTTTGTCAACAAGAAAAATAAAGTGATGGTTAATTTTTAATATCATTAAATTTTCATGGCAACTCAAGCATAATTGTTAAGAATACATGAATTAAATAGATTTAAGTGGTATAAGTAGAAATGTTTATAAATGAATTATGCAGGTATCACTAATAAAATGTGTCTGGTTAAAAATAGTTTCCAAAATCTTTTTGTAACATCAACTTCAAATGATATTCTTTGATATCTAGTTCATTTCCAAATAAAATAGTGAAATATTAATTGCCAAACACATGTTTAAGTTTATCGGATTTTCATCTCTTATTACAGAGAAACTAAAGGTATTTGGGTCTGTTAATAACATGTTGTTTTTACCACTTAAAAAAAAATTGTACTATAAAAAGGCATATGTCTTTAAAAATCACAAAGTGATATATTCCTGGGAATTCCCTGGTGGTCCTGTGGATAGGACTTGGCGCTTTCACTGTTGTGGTCTGGATTCAATTCCTGGTTGGGGAACTAAGATCCTGTGGTGTCCACACAGCACAGCCAATAAATAAAGATATAAAAAGAGCAAATAAGATAAAAGATAAGGGTTCTAGTAAACAGGATTTTAATACAGGAAAAAGGAGAAGGGAAATTATTGAGATGAAGGGAACAGTGTCCCTAAGGACTCCCTGGGGGAAAGCCAAGTTAAAGAAGTCCTGGAAGATTTCCCTAGTGGTGCAGGGGATAACAATCCTCCTGCCAGCAGAAGGCGTGCAGGTTCGATTTCCAACTGGAAAGATTCCACATGCCGGAGCAACTGGAGCAACTCAGCCCAGGCGCCACAACTACTGAGCCTGCCAGCGGCAACTACCAAAGCCCAGGTACCTAGAGCCTGTGCTCTGCAACAAGAGAATCCAACACAGTGAGAAGCCCAGGCACCACAATAAAGAGTAGCTCCCCACTTACTGCAACTAGAGAAAGTCCACGTGCAGCAACAAAGACCCAGCACACCAAAAAATAAAAATTAGTTAATTATGAATCAGAGAGGAAAAAAGAAAAATGAATTAAAAGAAATGAGGACAATCTCAGAGACCTCCAGGACAATATTAAACGCTACAACATTCGAAGCATAGGAGTCCCAGAAGAAGAAGACAAAAAGAAAGACCATGAGAAAATACTTGAGGAGATAATAGTTGAAAACTTCCCTAAAATGGGGAAGGAAATAATCACCCAAGTCCAAGAAACCCAGAGAGTCCCAAACAGGATAAACCCAAGGCGAAACACCACAAGACACATATTAATCAAATTAACAAAGATCAAACACACAGAACAAATATTAAAAGCAGCAAGGGAAAAACAACAAATAACACACAAGGGGATTCCCATAAGGATAACAGCTGATCTTTCAATAGAAACTCTTCAGGCCAGGAGGGAATGGCAAGACATACTTAAAGCGATGAAGAAAATAACCTACAGCCCAGATGACTGTACCCAGCAAGGATCTCATTCAAATATGAAGGAGAAATCAAAAGCTTTACAGACAAACAAAAGCTGAGAGAATTCAGCACCACCAAACCAGTTCTCCAACAAATGCTAAAGGATATTCTCTAGACAGGAGACACAAAAACAGTGTACAAACTCAAACCCAAAACAATAAAGTAAGTGGCAACGGGATCATACTTATCAATAATTACCTTAAATGCAAATGGGTTGAATGCCCCAACCAAAAGACAAAGTCTGGCTGAATGGATACAAAAACAAGACCCCTATATATGTTGTCTACAAGAGACCCACCTCAAAACAGGGGACACATACAGACTGAAAGTGAAGGGCTGGAAAAAGATATTCCATACAAATAGAGACCAAAAGAAAGCAGGAGTAGCAATACTCATATCAGATAAAATAGACTTTAAAACAAAGGCTGTAAAAAGAGACAAAGAAGGACACTACATAATGATCAAAGGATCAATCCAAGAAGAAGATATAACAATTATAAATATATATGCACCCAACATAGGAGCACTGCAATATGTAAGACAAATGCTAACAAGTACAAAAGGGGAAATACTATAACACAATAATAGTGGGAGACTTTAATACCCCCACTCACACCTATGGATAGATCAACTAAACAGAAAATTAACAAGGAAACACAAACTTTAAACGATACAATAGACCAGTTAGACCTAATTGATATCTATAGGACATTTCACCCTAAAACAATGAATTTCACCTTTTTCTCAAGCGCACATGGAACCTTCTCCAGGATAGAACACATCCTGGGCCATAAATCTAGCCTTGGTAAATTCAAGAAAATTGAAATCATTCCAAGCATCTTTTCTGACCACAATGCAGTAAGATTAGATCTCAATTACAGGAGAAAAAATTTTAAAAATTCCAACATATGGAGGCTGAACAACACGCTGCTGAATAACCAACAAATCACAGAGGAAATCAAAAAAGAAATCAAAATATGCATAGAAATGAATGAAAATGAAAACACAAAAACCCAAAACTTATGGGACACTGTAAAAGCAGTCCTAAGGGGAAAGTTCATAGCAATACAGGCATACCTCAAGAAACAAGAAAAAAGTCAAATAAATAACCTAACTCTACACTTAAAGCAACTAGAAAAGGAAGAAATGGAGAACCCTAGGGTTAGTAGAAGAAAAGAAATCTTAAAAATTAGGGCAGAAATAAATGCAAAAGAAACAAAGGAGACCATAGCAAAAATCAACAAAGCCAAAAGCTGGTTCTTTGAAAGGATAAATAAAATTGACAAACCATTAGCCAGACTCATCAAGAAACAAAGGGAGAAAAATCAAATCAATAAAATTAGAAATGAAAATGGAGAGATCACAACAGACAACACACAAATACAAAGGATCATAAGAGACTATCAGCAATTATATGCCAATAAAATGGACAACATGGAAGAAATGGACAAATTCTTAGAAAAGTACAACTTTCCAAAACTGAACCAGGAAGAAATAGAAAATCTTAACAGACCCATCACAAGCATGGAAATTGAAACTGTAATCAGAAATCTTCCAGCAAACAAAAGCCCAGGTCCAGACGGCTTCACAGCTGAATTCTACCAAAAATTTAGAGAAGCGCTAACACCTATCCTACTCAAACTCTTCCAGAAAATTGCAGAGGAAGGTAAACTTTCAAACTCATTCTATGAGGCCACAATCACCCTAATACCAAAACCTGACGAAGATCCCACAAAAAAAAAAAAACTACAGGCCAATATCACTGATGAACATAGATGCAAAAATCCTTAACAAAATTCTAGCAATCAGAATCCAACAACACATTAAAAAGATCATACACCATGACTAAGTGGGCTTTATCCCAGGGATGCAAGGATTCTTCAATATCCACAAATCAATCAATGTAATACACCACATTAACAAATTGAAAAATAAAAGCCATATGATTATCTCAATAGATGCAGAGAAAGCTTTTGACAAAATTCAACATCCATTTATAAAAAACTCTCCAGAAAGCAGGAATAGAAGGAACATACCTCAACATAATAAAAGCTATATATGACAAACTCACAGCAAACATTATCCTCAATGGTGAAAAACTGAAAGCATTTCCCCTAAAGTCAGGAACAAGACAAGGGTGCCCACTCTCACCACTACCATTCAACATAGTTTTGGAAGTTTTGGCCACAGCAATCAGAGCAGAAAAAGAAATAAAAGGAATCCAAATTGGAAAAGAAGAAGTAAAACTCTCACTGCTTGCAGATGACATGATCCTCTACATAGAAAACCCTAAAGACTCCACCAGAAAATTACAAGAGCTAATCAATGAATATAGTAAAGTTGCAGGATATAAAATCAACACACAGAAATCCCTTGCATTTTTATACACTAATAATGATAAAATAGAAATAGAAATTAAGGAAACAATTCCATTCACCATGGCAACGAAAAGAATAAAATACTTAGGAATATATCTACCTAAAGAAACTAAAGACCTATATATAAAAAACTATAAAATACTGATGAAAGAAATCAAAGAGGACACTAATAGATGGAGAAATATACCATGTTCATAGATTGGAAGAATCAATATAATGAAAATGAGTGTACTACCCAAAGCAATCTATAGATTCAATGCAATCCCTGTCAAGCTACCAATGGTATTTTTCACAGAGCTAGAACAAATAATTTCACAATTTGTATGGAAATACAAAAAAACCTCAAATAGCCAAAGCAATCCTGAGAAAGAAGAATGGAACTGGAGGAATCAACCTGCCTGACTTCAGGCTCTACTACAAAGCCACAGTCATCAAGACAGTATGGTACTGGCACAAAGACAGAAATATAGATCAATGGAACAAAATAGAAAGCCCAGAGATAAACCTATGCACCTATGGACACCTTATCTTTGACAAAGGAGGCAAGAATATACAGTGGAGAAAAGACAATCTCTTTAACAAGTGGTGCTGGGAAATCTGGTCAACCACTTGTAAAAGAATGAAACTAGAACACTTTCTAACACCATACACAAAAATAAACTCAAAATGGATTAAAGATCTAAACATAAGACCAGAAACTATAAAACTCTTAGAGGAGAATATAGGCAAAACACTCTCCGACATACATCACAGCAGGATCCTCTATGACCCACCTCCCAGAATATTGGAAATAAAAGCAAAAATAAACAAATGGGATCTAATTAAAATTAAAAGCTTCTGCACAACAAAGGAAACTATAAGCAAGGTGAAAAGACAGCCTTCAGAATGGGAGAAAATAATAGCAAATGAAGCAACTGAAAAACAACTAATCTCAAAAATATACAAGCAACTCCTGCAGCTCAACTCCAGAAAAATAAACGACCCAATCAAAAAATGGGCCAAAGAACTAAATAGACATTTCTCCAAAGAAGACATACAGATGGCTAACAAACACATGAAAAGATGCTCAACATCACTCATTATCAGAGAAATGCAAATCAAAACCACAATGAGGTACCATTTCACGCCATTCAGAATGGCTGCAATCCAAAAGTCTACAAGCAATAAATGCTGGAGAGGATGTGGAGAAAAGGGAACCCTCTTACACTGTTGGTGGGAATGCAAACTAGTACAGCCACTACGGAGAACAGTGTGGAAATTCCTTAAAAAACTGGAAATAGAACTGCCATACGACCCAGCAATCCCACTGCTGGGCATACACACCGAGGAGACCAGAATTGAAAGAGATACGTGTACCCCAATGTTCATTGCAGCACTGTTTATAATAGCCAGGACATGGAAGCAACCTAGATGTCCATCAGCAGATGAATGAATAAGAAAGCTGTGGTACGTATACACAATGGAGTATTACTCAGCCATTAGAAAGAATACATTTGAATCAGTTCTAATGAGGTGGATGAAACTGGAGCCTATTATACAGAGTGAAGTAAGCCAGAAAGAAAAATGCCAATACAGTATACTAATGCATGTATATGGAATTTAGAAAGATGGTAACAACAACCCTGTATGCGAGGCAGCAAAAGAGACACAGATGTATAGAACAGTCTTTTGGACTCTGTGGGACAGGGTGGGGGGGATGATTTTGGAGAATGGCATTAAAACATGTATAATATCATATAAGAAATGAATCGCCAGTCCAGGTTTGATGCAGGATACAGGAAGCTTGGGGCTGGTGCATGAGGATGACCCAGAGGGATGGTATGGGGAGCTAAGAGGGAGGGGGGTTCAGGATGGGGAACACATGTACACCTGTGGTGGATGCATGTTGATGTATGGCAAAACCAATACAATATTGTAAAGTAAAAAATAATAATAATACATAATAAAAAAATAAAATAAAAATCCTACTACAAATGTGTGTTATAGGCAAGCTTAAAAAAAAAAAGTCCTGGAATGTTTGAAACTATTGAAAGGAGTTTGACAACTCTGAGATCTGAGGTGATGAATTAATACACAAATAAGTAAATGGAAAACTATGCAAACAAAAAGTAAGACAATTGTCAATTCCAAGAAAACTAAAACACAAGAAAAGAAGAAATATAACCAAATTATATGATCATATTGTACTCATCTGTGAGAGTTTGTACATGCTTGTAAAGGGGAACAAGACATGGGGAGTCCAGAGAGCTAAATCTTCATCTTCCTTGGTGGAAATAAATAGAAAATATCCATGACTGAAAATAAAAAATGAATAGAATAATCATACTCTTGACATATATGGCCATAATACTAAAATAGAACTAAAGAAGCTAAAAATAGCTAAGAAGTTGAAAGAGATTGCTTCTAGTGTTGGGAATTGGATAAGAAAATTTAGGGCTATCTTTCACCATTTAATTTATAACACCTCATTTGACTTTAAAAAATGTGCATATGTATTTTATGATTTAAAAAAAATTTTAAATGTCTTATGTAAGAAAAAGAACTAAAAGATACACACCAAAATGTTTACACTGACACTCTTCAGAATTTTATTCAATTTGCATATTTTGGCATTTTCCAAGTTTTCTTCTTTCAGCATATATTACTTTTATAATTAGCAAAATAATAAATAATTACACATACAGAGAGGAGTGTGCAGAATCACTAAAAAAAAAATGAATTTTTTTGAAGTCCTCAACATTCCTCTGTGTATTTGAACTCAGCCATATTGGTAGAAATATTCTGCCAATTAACTTTAAATTTATCCTTCTTTCATGCAGCTCATCTGTACCCAGATCAGTGGTCTCTTAAGCTTCAATGGAAAGGAGTTAAATATTAATTTTCAATGAACTTCATGAGATGCATTAAAATGGCATATAAGCTATAGAAAAAGAAACATGAGAGAATATGTCAGAACAATGCTGTTTTATTTAGGATCATTGTTATTGTATCATTAACTTTCTTAAAAGACTGAAAAATACTCTTACAAGAATAGAATTTATATTTCTTGGAATAAAAGATAAGTTGCCAAGCTCCTGGAACACTGTCCCATTCAGGCCTTCATTTGGGAGATTATATTATTGAAGGAGGATAAAGCAGAAAGAAACATTTCCTGAGGCCTGAGGTACCTGAGGAGGCAAATTTGGCCAGATCTGAGATGATAGTGGTGACAGGCTTGAGAAGTGGCAGGGCCCTGCATCCCACTCCATGGGGATCCCAGAGCAGTGGCAAGAGGTCTCTTGGATGGCATGCAGCTGGTGGGAAAGTGAACATGAATTGCCCTCCCTTGGGAATCAATAAAGCTTTTTTTTTAAATATTTATTTATTTGGTTGTGCTGGGTCTTAGTTGTAGCAATGTGAACTCTTAGTTGTGGCACGTAGGATCTAGTTCACTGACCAGGGATTGAACCCAGGCCCCCTGCATTGGGAGCACAGAGTCTTAGCCACTGGACTACCAGACAAGCCCCTCAATGAAGCTTTGAGAAGGAGCTTCTGCCTTCGAGTGAACCATGTCAGCCTGGGTCATAACCAGCATATGAACATCTCAGTGATGGACTGAAACTCTAAGGTCTTCCTCAAGTTTTCTGGACTTTGTCCTTTCTTGAGATGCTTTCAAGCTCCTGGGCAGGGGATAAGCTAAAGAAGTTTTACAACACCACCACTGACTCACCTTTTGGGGAAATGGGGCTTAGAGACAAATTTTGTTAGATTTAGAAAAATAAAGCAAAGTGATGGTTCTTGCACCCATTTATAGTATAGCAAATTTAGACCCTCTGCACTATTTGACCTAGACTTACCTTCTCTGAATGTGACTGGAGAGTGGGAAGTGACGTGGTTCTTAAGAGCCCTAGAGATGAAACTACTTTCCTGAAAATGGCTCTTCGATTTAATGATTTCCGTCACCACTGACTCTGGAGGTAAGCCAAGGTGATTCAGTTTTCAGTGACTCAGATCTCTCTGTCTTGATAATCTTGTTTCACTATAATCTATCCCATCACTTTTTTGCTGTTGTTGTTCCTGCAATCTGGTTTTTCTCTATTTTGTTGTCATTCAGTCACTCAGTTTTGTCTGACTCTTTGCAACCCCATGGACTGACTGCAGCATGCCAGGCTTTCCTGTCCTTCATTATCTCCTGGAGCTTGCTCAAACTCATGTCCATTGAGTTCATGATGCCATTCAGCCATCTCATCCTCTGTCGGCCACTTCTCCTCCTACCTTCAATCTTTCCCAGCATCAGGGTCTTTTTCAGTGAATCGGCTCTTCGCATCAGGTGGCCAAAGTATTGGAGTGTCAGCTTCAGCATCAGTCCTTCCAATGAATATTCAGCACTGATTTCCTTTAGGACTGACTGGTTTGATCTCCTTGCAGTCCAAGGGACTCTCAAGAGTCTTATTCAACACCACTGTTCAAAAGCATCAATTCTTAGGCACTGAGCCTTCTTTATGGTCCAGCTCTCACATCCATACATAACTACTGGAAAAACCACGGCTTTGACTACACAAAACTTTGTTGGCAAAATTATGTCTCTGCTTTTTCTAAATTAAAATCTATTGGTGTCAATATATGAAGGACATGAAAAACTATATGAAAATAGCATAACCTCAGAAAGTATTAATAACTGACACTGGTAAAAAAAAAATGACTGTATTAATGAAAAGAAGCATTGGAATGAGTTTTATCACAGACCGTAAATAGTCGCTTGCTATGAAGCAGTGCCATTCCATGGTCAGGGCAGCTGCACTGCTCTGATTACCCAGATGATAATGTCCTTGTGTAGTTTGGCTCAGGGGTGCAGAGGACCTAGTCTCATCTCTGCTGTGGCAGCATGGCTGCTAGGAGAATTTGGAAGGGTTGGTGAGTTGGGAGGGCTAGGAGTGAGGTGGACACAGCTGGGCTTTCCCGGGGAGCCCAGATGCTGAAAGCTTAAGATGGAATAATTTCTTTTTCAACTAATGGAGATATGTAACAGCCCTGTGAAACAGGATCAGCATCCAGCTGCACCCAGCAAGTCCAGCATCCTAGACACAGGTCAGAGTGGCTCTCTGTGGGGACATTCCGTGACTCAGAGCAGTGCTTCATCCCAATCCAAAGCTGGCATTTTGCTTGCCAGGTTCTTGGGTCATTGAAAAATGGTAAATGATTTGGGTTTGCCTAATCCAGACCAGTGTATCTTTTTCGAGGATTAGTGATCACTTTCTGTTATTTTAGCTCTCAATATCTCTGTAATTTAAGTTCCCACTCTTTGCAAAATAGATCAAACAAGCAAGATGCTTTCCTGCATCTCATGACACCATCCAAACTCCAGAAATCATCGAACTTTTGTACTTAATTTACTATGTAGTCTTGGTGTTTTTGTGTTTTGAGTCAGATACTCAGTTCAAGGGCTTTCCAGGTGGCTCAATAATAAAGAAGCTGCCTGCCAAGCAGGAGACATGGGTTTGATCCCTGGGTCAGGAAGATCTCCTGGAGAAGGAAATGGCAACCTACTCCAGTATTCTGGCTTGGGAAATCCCATGGACAGAGAAGCCTGGCAGGCTACAGTCCTTAGGGTCGCAATGGAGTCAGACACAACATAGCAACTAAAAAACAATCTGTTCATACTGAGAAAAAATACTACTACTTAATATACACAAGAGAAATTATTTCTACTGTGGTGTCAATGCTAATGCTAAGTCACTTCAGTCAATACTGTGCTATAAAAGTTATTGTGGTCTAGCACAGAGCCACAACTTACTGACCCATGAATTGATCTTTAAGCCTGAAACAGTACCAGCCTAGTAAATCTGCCAGGTACTTTACTGCTAATCACAGAGGAGATTTTACCATTCCTCACCCTTGCCATGCATTCAGTGTCTTCTGTCTTTGTTCCTGCTGTATCCGCAATGTGCTATGCAGACAATGGAAGAAATAATAGGTTGTCTGGTATCAAAGAGAACACTAGAGGGTGAGCAGAACTAGACCTACAAGCTTAATCCCCGAAACAGTAAAGTCCAGCAATTAATCTCAAAGACAATGGAAACTATTCATGAGTATTAAACTGGAGAGTAACTGGATCAAAATCTTAAAGCAAATTAACACTCTCGATTGCATTCAGGGACTGCTGCTAGAAAACTATATGAGTAATTCAGATGGCAGATGAAGTGGGGAATGGATAATAGAACTGGAAAAATTCAAGAGATATTTAGAAGGTTTGAATAACCAAGATTGGAGACTATTTTGAGACACAGGGATAAAAGGAAAGGTATATAATACTAGTGTTTTTTTTGCTTTTTTGTTTTGTTTTGTTTTGTTTTTGTTTTTTTATCAAATGCTTGCAATGTGTTAGCCTCTTAATAAACATTATTTATAATTCTTTCAGGGGTCTTAGTTATTATGTCCATTTTACAAATGAAAAACTATGTCTCCCAGAGAAGAAAAGTCCTGCCCAGAGACATATATATAGTGAGTGGGGGAGCTGGGAGTTAGATTCAGGTCAGTTCCATGGTCTTTTCAGTTTACCTCATTACCTTGAAGTTCAAGTGAAAGGGAAGAAATCCTCTCACAACACAGTTCTCACCCCTTAATACACTATAACTTCTTTGTTTACCTCTTGCTGATTTTAGTTCCCAGTATAATTGTATAAACCCATTTTATGTGTTTTAAGTGTGATTTTCATCTAAGAGGTTAATCTAACTCTAGGCAATGCCATTAAACAATCGGAGACTATTTAAAAACCAGTATTCTTTTTTTGTTAATCAGAGATCTTACTTATTTATTTTTGGCTGCGTGGGTCTTAATTGCCACAGGTGGGCTTTCTCTAGTTGCAAAGAGTGGGGGCTACTCTTCAGTTGCAGTGCTTAGGCCTCTCATTCCTGTGGCTTCTCTTGTTGCACAGCACTGCTCTAGGCACTCTGGCTTCAACAGCTGCAGCTCCCAGGCTCTAGAACACGATCTCAGTAGTGTGGCACCAGGGTTATTTGTTTGGTGGCACATGGGATCTTCCTGGACCAGGGATCAAACCCATGTCCCCTGCATTGGCAGGTAGATTTTTAACCACCACCAGAGAAGCCCCTAAAAATCAATTTTCTTAATGTGAGTACAACTGATAATTGTGGAAAGTTTTTTATTTCTTTGTGCATACTTTCTTTGTACTATTATTTCTGTTACATTTAAACTTTCAGATTCGATGAAATTATAACTTTGGAGTTCAATTCCCTTTTTAACATTATGAACAAATATTTCCCTTCCCACATTGGTCAGGTTACAAAATCCTTTCTCAATTTACACAAAAGTTGGGCATTCATCATTGAGAAATTGTAATTAAATAAGTAACTGATTTTTCAAACATGTGGTAAAACATAATCTTGTTGACAAAGAGATGGGAATGTTCCTATTTTAGTTTCCTCTTTCTAGAAGAGTATTCTGCTTTCATTTCTCTATTAAGTATGACTTAGGAGTTTAAGGTTTGGTTTGATCTTTTTATTTGTGCCAAATCAGCTGCATATCATTAAAGTTCTTTCACTGAACTAGAAAACAGTAATTTCAGTCTGTAAATTAGCTCTGGTAACATCACGAAATGCTGAGGAGAAGAAATAGTTGGAAATATGGGAATAAGGTAATGTACTTGGATTGTATTTTTTTTTCCCTTTCTTGACAAACAAATATTTTATTGCTCCTCTTAAGAAGCAAATAATATGCTCAACAATTTATCTGTAAACACTGAATTGAAGATGATTCTGTTCTCTCTTTGGCATTACTCTAAATTAAGACGCAGCCACAAATTCTTTCGCGCCAACACCTCACCTCAAGTCAATATCATACCTCTGTAAGGTGGCTGGCTGCTGGCATGTGAGTGGTCTATTTCCAAATCTGTTAAATAGGAAGTGAACTCACAAACAAAGCATCATTTTCCACATGGTCTCACATGAGCTGAACCAGAGATTATGAGGGCTAGTATCAGTACTTTACACATTTATTTTGGAAAATAATTTCCTTGACTGCTGATTCAAAAGGATTTTCAATTAAAGAGTAACTTATTAATATTAAATTAGAAATACTGTAAGAATATGGAATGATAAACTCTGCATACAGAAACTATATGTTATCATAGTAATTTTTATGCAAATCTCAAACTATTCTAAAATTAAAAGTTTCAGTTCAGTTCAGTCGCTCAGTTGTGTCCGACTCTTTGCAACCCCATGAATTGCAGCACGCCAGGCCTCCCTGTCCATCACCAACTCCCGGAGATCACTCAAACTCACATCCATCGAGTCGGTGATGCCATCCAGCCATCTCATCCTCTGTCATCCCCTTCTCCTCCTGCCCCCAATCCCTCCCAGCATCAGAGTCTTTTCCAATGAGTCAACTCTTCACATGAGGTAGCTAAAGTACTGGAGTTTCAGCTTTTAGCATCATTCCTTCCAAAGAACACCCAGGACTGATCTCCTTTAGAATGGACTGGTTGGATCTCCTTGCAGTCCAAGGGACTCTCAAGAGTCTTCTCAAACACCACAGTTCAAAGGCATCAATTCTTCGGCGCTCAGCTTTCTTCACAGTCCAACTCTCACATCCATACATGACGACTGGAAAAACCATAGATTTTTTTTTTTTAAAGTATAAGAGAGAACATAGTATGTCCTGGAAATTCCCTTTGAAGTGGGGAGTGGAAGTGAAGAATTTGGCTGAGTAGGCAAAAGACCTTTTATGCTATTCAAAGGAGATTCAATACGTAAATTGTATAGGCTGGATGAAGATTCCCAGAAGATCTGTGGATGGGCTTCAGGGGTGTTGCAAAACCTCCTGAGTTGTATAAGATTATATTATCTGTATGTGTATATGTATGTTTTTCTCTGAAGAAAGTTAAAAACTTTAATTATTATTCAATTATTCTTAAAGGGAAAAGCACCTAAAATGTGTTAATAATCACTGCTGAAGGTAATGTTGAAACTGAAATATTCCAAGCAAGAGATATGAAACAGTTCTATTTTTGTGTGCAAAAAAGATCCCTTCTTGGTAGTCCAGACTACAGTGATAATGTGTATGTGTTTGGAGAAGGAAGGCAGGAGTTAAAGCCAAGATGGTAATAAAGACCATGATCTTCAGACTCTTGTGAATTGTGGTCTACTTTGCAGGGGGAAGAAATGACCCCATTAGATACCCTACCCTACTGTTGCCACTTTCCTGAGAAAAAAATTACTGAGTCTTTGGGATGAAATGTCATTTTGTAAACCAAAGTTTGATGGGATTATATATACATCTACTTTATTGTTGTAGATAAATGTACTGTACAAAAAAGGTCTCAATGACCCATATAACCACAATGGTGTGATCACTCACCCAGAGCCAGACATGCTGGAGTGTGAAGTCAAGTGGGTCTTAGGAAGCATTACTACAAATAAAGCTAGTGGCGGTGATGGAATTCCATCTGAGCTATCTAAAAATCCTAAAACATGATGCTTTAAAGTTCTGCACTCAATATGGCAGCAGATTTGGAAAACACAGCAGTGGCCACAGGACTGGAAAAGGTCAATTTTCATCCCAATTTCAAAGAAGGGCAGTGCCAAAGAATGTTCAAACTACAGTACAATTGTACTCATTTCACATGCTAGCAAGGTAATGCTCAAAATCATTTAAGCTAGGCTTCAACAAGATG
Organism: Bos mutus; assembly: GCF_027580195.1. Lineage (NCBI taxonomy): Eukaryota > Metazoa > Chordata > Mammalia > Artiodactyla > Bovidae > Bos > Bos mutus. The sequence goes on along the minus strand of NC_091621.1, from coordinate 27,938,877 downwards.
TGAGTTGAGCAATTTCAGATGTACAAACTAGATTTAGAAAAAGCAGAGGAACCAGAGATCAAATTACTAACATCCGTACGATCATAGAAAAAGCAAGGAAATTCCAGAACATCTACTTCTGTTTCATTGAGCACGCTAAAGCCTTTGACTGTGTGGATCACAACAAACTGTGGAAAATTCTTAAAGAGATGGGTATACTAGACCACCTTACCTATCTCCTGAGAAAGCTGTATACAGGTCAAGAAGCAACAGTTAGAACTGGACATGGAACAATGGACTGGTTCAAAATTGGGAAAGGACTATGTTAAGGCTGTATATTGTCATCCTGCTTATTTAACTTATATGCGGAATACATCATGTGAAATGCTGGGCTGGATGAAGCTCAAGCTGGAATCAAGATCGCCAGAAGAAATATCAATAACCTCAGATATGCAGATGACACCACCCTAATGGCAGAAAGCAAAGAGGAACTAAAGAGCCTCTTGATGAAGTTGAAAAAGGAGAGTGAAAAAGTTGCTTAAAAGTCAACATTCAAAAAACTAAGATCATGGCATCCAGTCCCATCATTTCATGGCAAATAGATGGGGGGAAAATGGAAACACTGACAGATTTTATTTTCTTGGGCTCCAAAATCACTGCTGATGGTGACTGCAGCCATGAAATTAAAAGATGCTTGTTCCTTGGAAGAAAAGTTATGGCAAACCTAGACAGTGTTTTAAAAAGCAGAGACATTACTTTGCCAACAAAGTCTGTCTAATCAAAGCTAAGGTTTTTCCAGTAGTCATGTATGGATGTGAGAGTTGGACCATAAAGAAGGTTGAGCAATGAAGAATAGATTCATTTGAAGTGTTATGCTGGAGAAGACTCTTGAGAGTCCTTTGGTCTGCAAGGAGATGAAACCAGTCCATCCTAAAGGAAATCAGCCTGAATATTCACTGGAAGGACTGATGCTGAAGCTGATGCTCCAATATTTTGGCCATGTGATGCAACGAGCTGACTTATTGAAAAAGACCCTGATGTTGGGAAACACTGAGGGCAGGCGGAGAGGGGATGACAGAGGATGAGATGGTTGGATGACATGAGTTTGAGCAAACTCCGGGAGATAGTGAAGGACAGAGAAGTCTGGTATGCTGTAGTCCAGGGGATCACAAAGGGTCAGACATGACTGAGAGACTGAACAACAACATGGGTCACTGTGCACCAGCATCCTGGCAACAGAGAAGAAAAACTCTTCCCCCCGAACAGGGATTCCCACATGCTGCAGCAGCAACTGTCTCCAGGCTGGTGAAAGGTACAGCCCACTGACCTCTTCTGGAGAAGGACTGAGGCTTAGCAATAGTGACAGCAGCTGCGATGAACAGGTCATTTTCTTGAGCTGTCTGCGATGTCCAGTTTCAGGATGAAGTTAGAGTAACTAGAGATACTGTGGACTGAGTAAGTATCCTTGGATTCTTTGAACTTCAAAGGAAGAATTGTTTAATAAAGAACATAAAACACAATTTCCTGTTAATGTGGCCACATTGGATCTTAATTAGGAAAACATCTCTGAATGGTGAAGCCCAACACTAAGGCAGGCCACCTTTCAGGATATAGAAGTAGCTATAATTCCATTGAGTTATGTATCTGTAACTCAGGTACTGGATAAATATCCTTTCTTTTCAACCTCATCTTACCATGAAGAGGTTATCTACGGCTGAATTAGCACCATCAGAGCCCACATTTCCTATAAGTGATATAAACTTGGCTCCAGGTGCTTTATACATATTTGCCTAAGCAACCTATCTGAAAAAAAAAAAAAAAGGAAAGATTACAAAGCTGCACTAATCTCTATGATCCTGGCCAAGATCATTCTCATGAAGTTATACTTTATAAAGTATGTGCTCATGCTCATAATTTATACTCTATGAAGCTCAATCTTTTCCTCTATAAAATCAGAGTATTAAGGTTCATCCTGTAGCTTTTTTGAAATCACACCATGAAGATTACAGCAAAATTTAAACAACCAAGAAATGACAGCTCCTTTTTTACCCTCTTAGTTCTTTCTCCTCTCTAAACAAGAAAAACAAATTATTATTTTAATACATCACATGCCATAGCATTTACATAGAACACTCTTGACGGTCTCAACAAACCACAAACCCAGAGATAAGAACAAGATGAGAAGATTTTATCATAGTTGATGAATCTTATACTACAATAAGAGTGAGAGAAAACTAAGAAAATTTGTTACCTTCATGGCATCTATTTATTAGTTGATTTTAGAAATGTTTGAGGAAAAATAAACAATAAGAAGTACCACCTGGAAAGATCGCTATTAAAAACTTAGCACAGTAATCAAGATAGCATAATATTGAAGGAAAAAATAAGACACATAGGTCAATGGAACAGAATAGAAAACCCAGAAACAGACTCATGCAACTATGCCCAGTTAATTTTTGACAAAAGAGCAAAAGCGACTAAATGGAGGATGGACAGCTTTTTCAATAAATGGAGCTGGAGAAATTGAAATTCATCAGCAAAAAAAAAAAGAACCTTGACCTAAAAAATATTACACTTTATGCAAAATTGTACTGAAAACAAATCTTTAAACTATAAAACTTATAGAAAATAACAGGAGAAAATCTTTCAGACCTAGAATTAGGTAAAGAATTCTTAGGCTTGACACCAAAAGCATAATTCACAAGAGGAAAAAATAGACAAATTGGCCTTCATCAAAATAAACTTTTGCTCTGCAAAAAGACCCTATTCAAAGGATAAAAAGACAAATTAGAGACCAGGGGAAGATTTTGCAAATCACTTATTAAAATTCTTTTGTCTAGAACACATAAAGATGCTTCAAATCTCAACATTTAAAAAATAATAATTAATTAGAAAACTGGGCCTGGACACAGAAAAGACATTCACAGACGTTCCTCCAAAAAGGATAGGCACACAGGTGGCAAACAAACAACTGAAAAGACTTCTAACATTATTATCCATTGCTACTGCTGCTGCTGCTAAGTCGTTTCAGTCATGTCCGACTCTGTGCGACCCCATAGACGGCAGCCCACCAGGCTCCCCCGTCCCTGGGATTCTCCAGGCAAGAACACTGGAGTGGGTTGCCATTTCCTTCTCCAATGCATGAAAGTGAAAAGTGGAAGTGAAGTTGCTCAGTCATGTCCGACTCTTAGCGACCTTATGGACTGCAGCCTACCAGGCTCCTCTGTCCATAGGATTTTCCAGGCAAGAGTACTGGAGTGGGGTGCCATTGCCTTTTCTGTATTATCCATTAGATGGATGCTAATTAAAGCTACAGTATCCTGTCAAAATTAACAATGGACTTATTATACAACCTAGCAATCCACTTTTGGATATTTATACTAGAGAAATGTCTTCTTTCCACATAAGAACTTGTATATGAATATTCATAGCAACTTTATTCTTAAATAGCCAATAACTGTAAACTATCCAAATTTCCTTGAGGTTCCTTAAGATGTTGTATGTATCAATAGTTTGCATCTTTTTAAAAATCGCTGAGTAGTATTCCATGGTGTGGACACACCAGTTTGTTTAACCATTCACCCACTCAACGAAATCTTACTAGTTTATGGTTTTTGGCTATTAGGAATACAGTTGCTATGAATATTCATATACTTCTAAGTATTACTTGGGTCAAAGAAGAAATCTCAAGAGAAATGAAAGAATTGTTTAAACTAAATTAAAATAAAAATACAGCATATGAAAATGTATGGAATACACTGAAAATAGTGCTTACAGAGAAATTTATAGCATTAAATACATATATTAGTAGAGAAGAAGATGCGTAAAATTAAAAAAAAAACACACACACACACAAAAAAATACCCTAATATTCTACCTTAGCAAACTAGAAAAAGAAGAACAATTCAAGCCAAATGCACAAGAAAAGAAATAATACAAATTAGAGCAGAAATCAATGAAATTGAAAATAAGAAAATAATAGAGAAAATCAATAAAACCAAAATCTGGCTCTTTGAAAAGATCAATAAAATTGATAAAGTTCTACTAGGCTAAGAGTACAAGAGAAGACACAAATTACTAAATTCTGATACATGTGCTGATCAGTCCAAGATGAACTTTGAAAAATTATGTTAAGTGAAAGAAGCCAGTCACCAAGGACCACCTATAATATGATTCCACCCATATAAAATGCCCAGCCCGGAGGAGTACATAGAGACAGAAAGTAGATCAGTGATTGCCAAGTGCTGGGGTTAGGGGTCAGTAGGTGAAAGCTGAAGGATACATTTCTTTTTGAGGTGATGAAAATGTTCTGAAATCAACTTTGGTGACAGGTATATGTATCTGTGAATATACTAAAAACCCAAGTGTACACTTTAAATGAGTGAATTGATGGTATGTGAATCATATCTCAATAAAAGCACCTAAGAGAAACAACAGAGTGCAAAAAATATCAGATCAAATCAGATCAGTCGCTCAGTCATGTCCGACTCTTTTCGACCCATGAATTGCAGCACGCCAGGCCTCCCTGTCCATCACCAACACCCGGAGTTCACTCAGACTCACGTCCATCGAGTCAGTGATGCCATCCAGCCATCTCATCCTCTGTCATCCCCTTCTCCTCCTGCCCCCAATCCCTCCCAGCATCGGAGTCTTTTCCAGTGAGTCAACAGGCTAAATTTTGTAAGAAAAGAATGGAGGGGGTGACAAAATGTTTCAGAACAAAAAAGCTTATCTATGCATAATATTTCAGGGAGGACCCAGGAAACAGAATATATTTATTGCCTCCAAGGAAGAGAACTGGTGACTGAAGGACGTGTTTGGAGGAAACTTTACATTGCATTATCTTTTTACATTTTCATGTGCCATATTATTAGGCAGACTTACCATGAAACTACTGAAGCTTAAACTCTGGGCCCCTCACTTGCACAGGCTCTTCATAAGGCCCCAAGAGGGCCCTAAAACATACTTACCTGTTTGTAAAATTTATGTTCCTGTTTGTAAAATTTCCAAAAATGAAATGTGTTAACTTCCAACAACTCACCTTGCTATTTCTTTCCACTCCAAATTCCCCTTCTTTTATTTCTCCTTTTGTGATGTGTGAGGAAAGAAGAAAGAATCTGGCTGCAAACATTTTTGGGAGCCCATGCTCTGCAACAAGAGAAGCCACCTCAGTGAGAAGCCCAAGCACTGCAACTGGAGAGTAGCCCATGCTCGCTACAACCAGAGAAAGCCCAAGTGTAGCAAGACCCGGTTGAGCCAATAAACAAATAAATGAAATTGTTTAAAAAAGAAATGTTTTACCAGTTTTATTGAGGTATAAATAACATACAAAAACTGCACTTTAAAGTATACAATTTGATATGTTTTTATATATGCATACACCCATGAGGCCATCACCACAGTCAAAAAAAATGATCATATTCTTCACCCTCAAAAGATTCCTCTTGTTCCTTCATCAAATATGTGCTTTGCAAAGATTTTATTCCAGTATTTTCATTATCTTAGCAGCATCTTTTTAAAAGCAAAACTTTCATAAATTACATTGACGTTCAATTTATTTATTTGTCCTTTTCTTGATTGTGCTTTTGCTGTTGTATCTAACAAACAAGTCGCAAGATTTTTGCTTATTTTTCTTGGAGGAATTCTATTGTTTTAGATTTTTCATTTAGGTCTACAATCCATCTTGAGTTATTTTCCGTATGTAGTATGCAGTGGGTATTCAAGTTTGTTGTTTTGCATTCTGACATCTAGTTATTCCAGCACCACTTGTTAAAAGGCCCATCCCTTCTCCACTACATTGCCTTTGTGCCTTTAAAACATTTTTCTGTATTTACAGAAAAGTTGCAAAGGTAGTACTGACAATTCTGTCACTGAGTTTTCCCAATGTCAATTTCTTAGTTTTGGCAAATGAACTAGAATCACGTAAGATGTAGACATTAGTAGATTACTATTAACTAAGTTCTAGGCTTTATTTGATCCTACTAGTTTTCCCACTAACGTTCTTTTTCTGTTCCAGGATCCAACAGGGGATACCACATAATATTTGTTTTCATGTCTTTTTAGGTTTTTTGGTTTACACATAAATAAAATAAAAATGCACTTAGACCAAAGTCTTCAACAGGAACAAGAAAGAACATTAAATATTATTCTGAAGTGCTAATAGTTGTGGCTATTAAGATTTTAAAGCAAAAGGGACTTCCCTGGTGGTGCAGTGGTTAAGACTCCATGCTCCAATGCAGGGGGCCCAGGTTTGACCCCTAGTCAAGGAACTAGACCCTGCATGTTGCAGCTAACAGCCTACATGCCACAACTAAAGATCCTGGATGCAGCAACTAAGACACATCACAGCCAAATAAATTTTACAAGGAAGTTCAACTGTATTAAAAAAAAAAAAGATTTTATAGCAAAAGAATTTTCTTACAGAGTTCATAATGAACAGCAGCATTATTAAATAGCAAATATTTCATGGGAATCATCAAAATAGCTGCTGTTTTAATCCAGGAGCATTCGGAAAAATACTAAAATTAAAAAAGCTAATTAATATTTATCCAAAACACTTTATTAAAAATTAAAATGGAAAAATATGTATAAAATTAACTGGTAAATAAACAAATCAGACAGCAAGTAATAGTCCATTACTGGAGATTTTATTTCAGATGTAACAGCCCTGATCAATCGTTGATTGTTGTGTAATATGGTTAATATAGAAAACCTTATGAGTGATTTTTAACTTTATTATCAACTGAAAACTAGCTATGGCTTTATTCAACAAAGTGGAGCAACTTCTGGATGACTTGAACCTGCTGAGTGGTATTTATAGTCAGCTGTATGATAAGAAAGCTATAATGAAAGATGTGAATAAGGCATTCTTTTAAAACATGAACAACTACAGAACATGTGCTCTGTCTAGTTTCTTTAAATTCACTGGAGAAAATGTCACATCTTTGATATTAGGATTTGTTGAGTTGGATTCAACATTTTGCAACTATTATTTGTGTTCTTTTCAGGTATAATTCTCCACTTTTACAAAAGAATTCTGTTACTAGAATTGCCTACATGATTTCCCAAAAAGATTCTAATTCCATATGCTAACTCACAAATAGTCCTAAATAAATAAATATGTATAAGGAGTATACATGCACGCAAGCTCAGTCCGTCAGTTGCGTCTGACTCTGAGACCCCCTGGACTGTAGCCCACCAGCCTCCTCTGTCCATGGATTTTTCAGCCAAGAATACTGGAGTACGTTGCCATTTCCTAGTCCAGGAGATCTTCCCAACCCATGTACCTGGAGGCAAATGAACTTCTCCAGTGTAACTGTGACTGCAATATGTGAGTTTAGAGTTATGGTGAGAGTTTGTGTCCTTGCTAAGTGCTTGCATTGTTAGAAACAGAGGCTCTTTTTAAGTAGATAAGACACCGAATTCTGGTAAAAGTTCATTATGCCCTCCAAGTCCCCTAGGAGGACACTGGCTTACTATGTGAGAACAAAATGAAGGTCCATCATCAGGACTGTGGAGGCCTTAATGAGGTCACTATTCCAGAACTTTATATACACACTCACTACTCCCTGACCAGCTCATTGGGAGGTGGCTATCTTGTAAAAATGTGGAGCTTCAACTTTATACAAGGCAACACGTGGAAGATGGCCTTTCAAATGTGGCTTGGCCATTCCTGAATACAACATGACAGTCAGATTGTGAAAGGCCCCAGACATCCACTGATTAGCAACGTTCCCTTCCAGTTATTTTCCCATAAAATGTTTTCTCCAATCATCCCCTCCTGAATTCAGTTCAATCATCCTTTTATCCTCACCACTCCATTAATATCATTCCACTCAAAGTCACCATGAATTCCAGATGTCACATCCAAAGGTCAACTCAGTCTTCATTTTATCAAAACTGTCAATAGCGTGTGACACACCTCACTCTGTTTTGTGAAACTAGGCTTCCAAGACACCCTCCCTTTCTTTCCCTCTCTCCCTCCTTCTTTCCTCTGCTTTCCTTTCCTCTCTATCCCACACTCCCTCCTTGTCTCCCCACACTTCCACTTCTCTCTTCTTTCTCTCCTCTCTTCCTTTCTTCCTTGGTTCTCTTACCTCAGGAGCTGCTGCCTATCTTTTTTGTTGCATCATTCTATCTTCCCTATTTCTAGGTATGCTGCTGCTGCTGCTAAGTCGCTTCAGTCGTGTCCGACTCTGTGCGACCCCATAGACAGCAGCCCACCAGGCTTCACCGTCCCTGGGAATCTCCAGGCAAGAACACTAGAGTGGGTTGCCATTTCCTCCTCCAATGCATGAAAGTAAAAAGTGAAAGTGAAGTCGTGTAGTCCTCTGCGACCCCATGGACTGCAGCCTACCAGGCTCCTCCGTCCATGGGATTCTCCAGGCAAGAGTACTGGAATGGGGTGCCATTGCCTTCTCCATCTCTAGGTATAGGAGCCCCCTTTTTCAGACTGTTGACCTGTCTTCTTTATCCATCACTGTTCTCCTGGTGATCTCACCTGCTCCCACTGCTTTAAATATTATTTAGACACTGATATTTCACACAGTGGTACCTCTAGTCATGAAATTGTCCTGAATTCCAGATATGTACATTGAAATGAGTACCTAGCTCCACTTGGTAGCCTAATCGTTGTCTCAAACTCAACATGCCCAACATGAAACTTTTTATTTCTGCTCCCACCAAAAAAAAAAAAAAAAATCCCACCCAACCCTCCAGTCTTTATCTCAGTAGAGAACAATTCTATTTTTCTATTTCTTAAGACTATAGAAATATCTTTGATTTCTTTCTCTCTCGTTCAGCTTTTGTCCATCAACAAATAAAGTCAGCTCTATCTTTAAAATATACTGCCTTACTGCTTCTCCATAACTATTGCCTCAATCAAACCACTTCAATTCCTCACTACACTAATGCAAAATCATTCCAGTTGGTCTGCCTGCTCCCACAACTGTTCCCTAACCATTTCTTCTCCAGATAGTGACCAGTGATAAAAGTGGGATTACGACACTCCTCTACTCATACCCTCCCATGCTTCCTGTCACTCTGTGAGTAAAAACTAAAATCTTTACCATTCCCTATAAAGCCCTTGGAGAAGGCAATGGCACCCCACTCCAGTACTCTTGCCTGGAAAATCCCATGGATGGAGGAGCCTGGTAGGCTGCAGTTCATGGGGTCGATAAGAGTCGGGCACAACTGAGTGACTTCACTTTCACTTTTCACTTTCATGCATTGGAGAAGGAAATGGCAAGCCAATCTAGTGTTCTTGCCTGGAGAATCCCAGGGACGGGGGAGCCTCATGGGCTGCCGTCTATGGGTTCGCACAGAGTTGGACACAACTGAAGCAACTTAGCAGCAGCGTAAAGCCCTACCCAGCCATGCCCCCAAACATCTTCCTAAATCCATTTCCAACCATTCTCCTTCCTTCATTCTCCTATCCTTTGCTGCCTCACTTACCTTTCAGGGCATTTGCTCTTGCTATTCCCTCCACTAGAATGGTCTCCTCCTTGATATACACACGGCTGACACCCTCACTGTCTTTGCATCTCTGTTCAAACTGCACCTTATAAAGGCCTTCCCTGATGAAGCTGTATAAAAATACCCTGCTTTACTTCACTTAATAACTTTAACACCAGTTGGTAAATTTGACATTAAATACAAGCTCCAAGAAGCATGTTATCTGTCACAGCCAGGGCTGCATATCTAGCTCCTAGATCTGTGGTCAGCACACTTGTTAAATGAATGAATCTCTCCTACCTGGAGAGAGATGCTATCTATACAAATTCTGATTTGAACACCATATTTGACCTCACATAAACCCCTCTTCCCAAGATATCCTAAATACTGCAGCAACACCTCTTTTGGGACTAACCCTGAAAAGTGCACATAAAAGACACTCAAAAAGTTAAGTTCCTGAGCTATGTTTTCTTCAGCCAATTTAGCTCCATAATATTCAAAAAGAACTCACAGACAGGAGCCCTCCAAACTGAGGAAAATAAATCCACTGCTTCAGAGAAAAATTACCTTTTCTTCACTAATCTTAAGATGAAGGCTTTTTGTGTTTGTCTTTTTTTAATGTGGCCCTAGAAGAGTGCCTGGCATCTAGTAAGCACTCAGTAATTGGTAATTAAGGCCTTTCATCTGGAAGACATTATTCACTGCCATCCATATACCAGCTTCCCTAACCAATCTTGGCCTGCCACCTACTGGCAGATGCTTCCAACACTACGCTGCTGCTGCTGCTAAGTCGCTTCAGTCGTGTCCGACTCTCTGCGACCCCATAGATGGCAGCCCACCAGGCTCCCCCGTCCCTGGGATTCTCCAGGCAAGAACACTGGAGTGGCTTGCCATTTTCTTCTCCAATGCAGGAAAGTGAAAAGTGAAAGTCAAGTCTCTGCGACCTCATAGACAGCAGCCTACCAGGCTCCTCCGCCCATGGGATTTTCCAGGCAAGAACACTGGAGTGGGGTGCCATTGCCTTCTCCAACACTACGCTAGAGCCCCCTTTGTCTCAAGATGACTCTAGCTCTGGTTATCTCCATCTTAGTTAATTTCTTCAAGAAGTAGACTGCCTCCAATGTGGGAGTCATTAGCATGAATAGTTATTTTTCAAACAGTTTTTGAAAAAAGGAGGCACCACATCACATAAGGAGGACAGAAATGGCTTGGCACAGGTATATTACTAAGTACAAAATTTCACCCAGAGTGGCTCTAATGCTGCTGCTGCTAAGTTGCTTCAGTCATGTCTGACTCTGTGCAACCCCATAGATGGCAGCCCACCAGGCTCCCCCATCCCTGGGATTCTCCAGGCAAGAGTGGCTCTAGGAGGCAGAAAACTCCAGAATAGTCTGCTCAGTGAGGGAGGGTGACTTCTCAGTCTACATCCATGTACATTGATTGTATTGCCCACTGCATTCCCTCCAAGACAACGGATACACAGAATATACTTTTGTGTAGCCTCCCATCTAACTGAAATTTCAGAACGTCTTACTTGTTACTGACCATTGTTGGTAACTGCCTATTCCAGTACCCTGGGACACTGGTCACCAGGCAGTTGGCTTCCTTTAACCCGTACTGTATTTTAAGGCTATTCTGAGAGAAAGTATTGTCATTAGCTCACTTCTGATAAATATAAACCTTACGGTGCTGGAAAAGACTCTTGAGAGTCCCTTGGACCGCAAGATCAAACCAATCAATCCTAAAGAAAAATCAACCGTGAATATTCACTGGAAGGACTGATGTTGAAGCTCCAAACTTTGGCCACCTGATGTGAAGACCCAACCCATTGGAGAAGATTCTGATGCTTGGGGAAATTGAGGGCCATAGGAGAAATGTGCAGCAGAGGATGAGGTGGTTGGATGGCATTACCGACTCAACAGACATGAGTTTGAGCAAACTGCAGGAGACAGTGAAGGACAGGGAAGCTTGGCGTGCTGCAGTTCATGGGGTCACAGGGTCAGACACTGACTTAGCAACTGAACAAAAACAATGCTTTACATTATTTGAAAATTTGAAATAAAACATAAAAGCAGTATTAGTTTAAAATACACTTTTCTAGACTATACATGCTTCTTTCTTGTTAAGAATCTGATTAGACCAGGAGACTGATTATAACATTATCTGTCTACCATCACTATGCCCTCAACAGATTGTGCTAACTCATACTTCAAGTAAGTGAAAGTGAAGTCACTCAGTTGTGTCCGACTCTTTGCGACCCCGTGGACTGCAGCCCACCAGGCTCCTCTGTCCATGGGATTCTCCAGGCAAGAATACCAGAGTGGGTTGCCATTTCCTTCTCCAGGGGATCTTCCTGACCCAGGAATGGAACCCAGGTCTCCCGCGTTGCAGGCAGACGCAGGCAGATGCTTTAACTTCTGAGCCACCAAATTTATTTACAGTTACTTCAAGTAAACTGGTACTCAAATGAATCTTCAAACACAAATAGGAAATCAGTTGTTTTAAAGTAGCATTTGCAACGTTTTTGGAGATCTACCTTAAGTATTAAATACTTGTTAGTGGCATTATCTAGGTATTCTAGGTATGATAGCATAATCTAGAATTCATCTGGACTTACACAACAGGCAATTTCTATAACTGCAATCTTATTTTGTATTAAATATATCTAACATATATTTACAGTTCAAACCATACAATTAACAAATGCAATATGCCACCTCATGAGCCTCCTGTGGCATGCTCCCTTAACTGTATTCCTCTGCCTCCCTGCCTCCAGTACTATACTAAATGTTGTTCATGACTTCCTTGAACTTTTCCAGGGTTTTCCTTGTATTGGAATCTCTAATACAGTTTCAAAATTTTGCCTGTTTTGGAACATTATATAAATAGAAATATACTGTGTGAATGTTCTGTGACTTGCTTTTTCTAGTCAACATAATTTTAAGATTCATTTATGTTGCTGTGTGCAGCTAGAGTTATCTTTTCAGTTCGAGTAGTTATTTTCATTGTACAGATGTCCTACTATTAATCTATTGTCGGTGGTCATCTGTGCTGTTTCTAGTTTTTTGCTACTAGAAATAATGTTGCTATATACATTCTTGTAAAAGCCTCCACACACAAAGAATCAAGTTTCCGTGGTGTATATATATGCACATTTACTTTACAAAGTAATGCTAAACTGTTTTCCAAAGTCATTGTAACAATTTACATCCTTTCCAGCAGTACTCTTCATTGCACCATATCCTAGCCAACACAGAACTTATCAAACTTTTTTTTTCCCCTGGCCTATATACTAAGTGTGAAATGGCACCTGTGATTTCAATATGCATCTCTCAGATTCCTAATGAAGTTGAACATTTCATGTACTTATGGAATATTTTTGTATGAAATATTAACTCATGTCTGTTGCCCATTTTTCCACTGGATTTTTGTTATTCTCTTATAGAGCTGTAGTTTATTATATATTGATACTATCTTTTATTCGTTTTATGTGTCAAGTATTTTTCCCCACTTTGTTGTTCAGTCACTCAGTTGCATCCGACTCTTTGCAATCCCTGTCCTTCACCCATCTCCTGGAGCTTGCTCAAACTCACATCCACTGAGTCAGTGATGCCATCCAACCATCTCACACTGTTATTCCTTCTCCTTCTGCCTTCAATCTTTCCCAGTATCAGGGTCTAACAAGTCAGCTCTTTGGCAAATCCCCACTTTGGGGCTTGTCTTTTCTCTATTAATGTGTCTTTAATGAACAGAAGTTCTTATTTATGTTTATCAATCTTTCCCTTTATGATTTGCACTTATATCTTAAGAAATCCTTGTCTAATCCATGGTCATGAAATTATTTCCTATGTATTTTTTCTTAATAGTCTAGCTTTGTCTGTCCCATTAAATCCACATTTAATCCACCTAGAATTGATGTTTATGTGTAGCATTAGGTAAAGAGTTCATTTTTCTTTTTCATTATAATCTTTACAATTTCCATCTTAGCATAAACTCTAGTTTTCATTTATATGTGGTTTCTGGCCCCTCTGTATTGTTCCAGGGCCTATTAATTTATTGCTGTATAAAGTTTGCACTATCTTATTACAGGTCTTGGTATGCGACAGCAACTCTTCCCTTCCTCTTTTTTTTTAATTTTTATTAACTAAAAAAAAAAAAAAAAACGTATTTGGCAGCACCAGGTCTCAGTTGTGGCAAGATGGATCTTCTATCTTCATTGTGGCATGTGGGATCTAGTTCTCTGACCATGGAACTTAGCCGGGCCCCTTGCACTGGGGACAGGAGTCTTAGCTACTGGACCACCAGGGAAGTCCATATTATTTGCTTTTAATTCCACATAAAGGTTAGAAGCAGACTGTAATATACAGTAAGACTTGACAAACCTCTTGAAATTTTAGTTGGATCTGTAAGTCAATTTGGAGGGAATTGTTATACTTACATTAAACCTTCTGATTCACGAACATGGGTTTGTCCATTGATTTGAGTCCATATCAAATCAAAAGGACTCCAAATATTCAAAACTTGCTTCAAAAGGACTTGCACATCTTTTATTAAATTTAGTACTACTTAATCTGTTTCTACACTAATGTTCACAGAGCTTCATAATCTTTTGACTCTAATAAACTGTAGTCTTCCACACCATCTCCTATCTTCTATAAGTAATGACAACTAAGTCCCACTGTCACAGTCTCTATATCGGCTCTTTTGACCCAAAAGTGGATTACTGCTTTGCTACTGAATCTTCCTAAATTTCTCTCTTCACCTATAAAATGAGGAACTCCAATGGAACTGATTTCTTAAAAATACCACATGGGACAGTGGCCAGTAGATGTCTGTCACTTCAACTGCTTTCTTCCAGACAGCACATGGTTTTGTGTTCTCATGCTATTTTGTACTCTGTAGTCATTTTGAATATTCATCGGGTATAAATTATTTTATTTCCTCTCAAAGGACAAAATGAATATCCCTTGGCTTATATATCCTTTCTGAATGCCACATATAGCACAGAGTGGACACTCAAATGCTAAAAAAAAAAAAAGGCAATTCACCTAGGATTAAAAATAAAACAGGTATTATGTAGTTAAGTCAAATTAAGCCCACACTCTTACACCTACCCTGAGAATTCTATTCAGAATGGCATTAGAATACTATATACTCTTGAAAGAAAAGTAAATATATTCTCCAAATAAATAATCTACATGTAAATACAAAATATGTAGGTACAAAATTCCTTCCCTTCAAGTAACACTTTACAATATAAAGTTTTATACCTTTACAATATAAAGATATAAAATTTTCTTAATGGCTTTCATCAGAATCATCAAGAGTATTATTCTCATCATCACCTGATCTTTTGGTTTTACTGTACTGCTGTGACTTAACAGGGACAACGGCTTAGAAAAGAATCTTTCAGATCTTGGATGAGAGCTTGGCTTGGATTTTTCAGCTCTTGAGTTTGCTCTTAATTGGTATATTATTTGGGGTCTGAATGCGTACACTTAACTGTTTCCTCAATTATAAGACGAAATTACTAAATTATGACTTACCGTTTTATTTCTTAAATAAAATTATCACTAGATGGCAGCAAACATTGTTAAGATATTTTTAAAACTAAATATTTTAAAATATTATACTGTTAAAAAAACACATTTTTTAAAAAGATACCAATTTTCATATCTAAAATCAGTAATTTTAAAAGCATTCATTATTCAAAAGGAAATGGAGAAATATCCATTTTCACATACAGCTGTGGTCAGAGGGCAATTTTATGTGTCAAAAACATCAACTGTTCATATTTACTAAATCAAGCACAAGAAACTACTTTCTGGAGAATATGTGCATTTATAATTACTCATAAGAATATTCATTATAGTATCCTTTATACAAGTCAAAAATCTAGTGGAATAATCTGAGTGTACCCAATGGTAAGAACTGATTAAAATGCCCTCCACCTAACCTAGCTATACAGTCTCTATAAAACTCATTTACACATTCGTATAGAAAAAATTCGTACTAATTACACAAGACTCAGTGTGTGTGTTCTGAAACTACACTGATAGTATTTCCTGTGATTTCATGACTTAATATTATGTAAAGCAACAAAATTAAGAAGAGGTGGCAAGAATACACAGAAGAACTATACAAAAAAGATCTTCATGACCCAGATAATCACGATAGTGTGATCACTCACCTAGAACCAGACATCCTGGAATGTGAAGTCAAGTGGGCCTTAGAAAGCATCACTATGAACAAAGCTAGTGGAAGTGATGGAATTCCAGTTGAGCTATTTCAAATCCTAAAAGATGATGCTGTGAAAGTGCTGCACCCAATGTGCCAGCAAATTTGGAAAACTCAGCCGTGGCCACAGGACTGGAAAAGGTCCATTTTCATTCCAATCCCAAAGAAAGGCAATGCCAAAGAATGCTCAAACTACTGCACAATTGCACTCATCTCACACGCTAGTAAAGTAATGCTTAAAATTCTCCAAGCCAGGCTTCAGCAATATGTGAACCGTCAACTTTCAGTTCAAGCTGGTTTTAGAAAAGGCAGAGGAACCAGAGATCAAATTGCCAACATCCGCTGGATCATGGAAAAAGCAAGAGTTCCAGAAAAACATGTATTTCTGCTTTACTGACTACGCCAAAGCCTTTCACTGTGTGAATCACAATAAACTGTGGAAATTCTGAAAGAGATGGGAATACCAGACCACCTGACCTGCCTCTTGAGAAACCTATATGCAGGTCAGGAAGCAACAGTTAGAACTGGACATGGAACAGACTGGTTCCAAATAGGAAAAGGAGTACGTCAAGGCTGTATATTGTCACCCTGCTTATTTAACTTATATGCAGAGTACATCATGAGAAACGCTGGGCTGGAAGAAGCACAAGCTGGAATCAAGATTGCCAGAAGAAATATCAATAACCTCAGATATGCAGATGACACCACCCTTGTGGCAGAAAGTGAAGAGGAACTCAAAAGCCTCTTGATGAAAGTGAAAGTGGAGAGTGAAAAAGTTGGCTTAAAGCCCAACATTCAGAAAACGAAGATCATGGCATATGGTCCCATCACTTCACGGGAAATAGATGGGGAAACAGTGGAAACAGTGTCAGACTTTATTTTTCTGGGCTCCAAAATCACTGCAGATGGTGAGTGCAGCCATGAAATTAAAACACACTTACTCCTTGGAAGGAAAGTTATGACCAACCTAGACAGCATATTGAAAAGCAGAGACATTACTTTGCCAACAAAGGTCCATCTAGTCAAGACTATGGTTTTTCTGTGAAGAAAGCTGAGCACCAAAGAATTGATGCTTTTGAACTGTGGTGTTGGAGGAGATTCTTGAGAGTCCCTTGGACTGCAAGGAGATCCAACCAGTCCATTCTAAAGGAGATCAGTCCTGGGTGTTCTTTGGAAGGAATGATGCTAAAAGCTGAAACTCCAGTACTTTGGCCACCTCATGCGAAGAGTTGACTCACTGGGAAAGACTATGATGCTGGGAGGGATTGGGGGCAGGAATAGAAGGGGATGACAGAGGATGAGATGGCTGGATGGCATCACTGACTCGATGGACGTGTTTGAGTGAACTCAGGGAGTTGGTAACGGACAGGGAGGCCCTGGCGTGCTGCGATTCATGGGGTCGCAAAGAGTTGGACACGACTGAGCCACTGAACTGAACTGAACTGAACTGAACTGGAAGCAACAAAATATGAGTGCAAACACAAGTGGTTCAAAGAAAACTTCATTAAATGCTTTGGAAAGACTGGCTAAACATGAGTCATTTTAAAAATCACAGCTGATAAAGAGAGACATTACATAATGAGAAAAGGGTCAATTCTCCAAGACACATAACAACGCTTTATGTGTACATCTCTCACAACACTGTCAAACTACATTAGGCAAAAATGGTAAAACTCAAGGAAAAATAAAAATCACAGTTCACAGTGTCATACTTCACACCCAAAGGATGGCTATTATAAAAAAAAAAAAAAAACGGAAAATAAAAAGTTTATTCAAGATATGGAGAAACTGAAATTCTCATGCATGGCTCATGGAAAATATGAAACAGTACAGCTGTTGTGGAAAAGCTTCAGGGTTCCCCAAAAAGTTAAATATAAAATTACCTTGTCTGTGTGCTCAGTTGTGTCTGAATCTTTGTGACCCCATGGACTGTATAGCCCACCAGGCTCCTCTGTCTGTGGAATTTTCCAGACAAGAATACTGGAGTGGGTTGCCATTTCTTACTCCAGGGGATTTCCCAACCCAGGGATAGAACCCATGTCTCTTGTGTCTCCAGTATAGGCAAGTAGTATCTTTACCACTGCACCGCATGGGAAATTACAGAATTATCATGTGCGTGCATGTTAAGTCACTTCAGTCATGTCTGACTTTGCAACCCCAGGCTCCTCTGTCCATGAAATCCTCAAGGAAACACTGGACTGAGTTGCCATGCCCTCCTCCAGGGAATCTTCCTGACCCAGGGATTGAACCCACTTCTCTTACAGCTTCTGCACTGGCAGGTGCGTGGCTTCTTTACCACTAGCACCACCTGGGAATTACTATAAAATTCAGCAATTCCACTCCCATATATGTATCTGAAAGAACTGCAAGAAGAGATTTAAACAGATACTTAATACACTGATCTTCAAAGCAGCATTAGTCACCACAGGCAAAAGGTGGAAACAACCCAAATGGCCAAATTGATAAACGAAATGTGGTATATACATACAACACAATATTGTCTTAAAAGGAATAAAATTTTTATTCACGCTACAACATGCATCCTGAAAACTGTATGCTAAGTGAAATAAGCCAGCCACGTAAGACAACATATTCTGTAATTCTACTTATATAACGTATCTGGAATACACATATTCATAGAAAGCACAGAAGTTGCCAGGGAGGGTCTAGAAGTGGGAGAGGAATGGTCAGTTATTGTTTAGTGGGTACAGGATTTCTTTAGGATGAAGTTCTGGACATGTACAGCTTCCCTTGTGGCTCAGCTGGTAAAGAATCCACCTGCAATGTGGGAGACCTGGGTTTGATCCCTGGATTAGGAAGATCACCTGGAGAAGGGAAAGGCAATCCACTCCAGTATTCTGGCCTCGAGAATCCCATGGACTGTATAGTCCATCAGGTCACAAAAAGTAGGACACAACTGAGCGACTTTCACTTTCTGGACATGTATAGAGGTTATGGCTGCATTGCACACTGTGAATATACGTAAGGCCACTAAAATGGTTTAAATGGCCAATTTTCATTATTTTGTGGTGGTGGTTGTTCAGTCCCTAAGTAATATCCAACTCTGTGCAACCTCATGGACTACAGTAAGCCAGGCTCCTCTGTCCTCCACTGTCTCCCAGTTTGCTCAAATTCATGTCTGTTTAATTGTTGATGCTACCTAACCACCTCATCCTCTGTGTCCCCTTCTCTTGCCCTCTATCTTTCCCAGTATGTCTTTTCCAATGAGATGGCTCTACGCGTCAGGTGGCCAAAATACTGGAGCTTCAGCATCAGTCCTTCCAATGAATATAGAGGGTTGATTTCCTTTAGAAGGGCTTCTCTGGCGGCTAAGAAGGTAGAGTCTGCTTGCAGTGTGGGAGACCCAGGTTCGATCCCTGGGTCAGGAAAATCCCCCTGAAGAAGGAAATGGCAACCCACTCCAGTATCCTTGCCTGAAAAATTCCATGGACGAAGGAGCCTGGCAGGGTACAGTCCATGGGGTCACAAAAAGTTGGACACAACTGAATGACGTCACTTCTCTTTTTCTTTCCTTTAGGATTGACTGGTTTGATCTCCTTCCAGTCCAAGGAACTCTTCTCCAACACAATTTGAAACATCAACTCTTCCACTCACTAGCCTTTATAGTCCAACTCTCACATCTGGACAGGACTACTGGAAAAACCATAACTTTGATTATATGGACCTTTGTTGGCAAAGTGTTAACTTTTTTAATACATCTCGGCCTGTGTAACTTTCCAAGGAGCAAGGGTCTTTTAATTTCATGGCTGAAGTGACCGTCTGCAGTGATTCTGGAGCCCAGGAAAACAAAATCTTTCACTGCTTCAATTTTTTCCCCTTCTGTTTTCCTTGAAGTAATGGTACTGGATGCCATTATCTTAAGTTTTTTAAATGTTGAGCTTTATACCAGCTTTTTCACTCTCCTCTGACACCCGCAAGAGGCTCTTGAGTTCCTTTCTGCCATTAAAGTATCATCTGTGTATCTGAGGCAATTGGAATGGTTTTAGTCACTGCTTCCTGTGTATCTGTCCATAGACTCATCTACTAGAACTAATCCCTTCAATCTATTTGTCACCTCCACTGTATTACTGTAAGGGATTTGAATTTAGGTCATACTTGAATGGCTTATGTGTTTTCCCCTACTTTCTTCAACTTAAGCCTGAATTTTGCTAAGGATCTCATGATCTGAGAGTTCATGATCTGAGCCAGTCAGCTCCAGGTCTCATTTTTCCTGATAGTACAGAGCTTTTCCATCTTTGGCTGCAAAGAATATAATCAATCTGATTTCAGTACTACTATTTGGTGATGTCCACGTGTAGAGTCGTTTTTTGCATTGTTTGAAGAGTGTGTTTGCCATGACCAGTGTTTTGTGTTGTATACTTTAAAATTTGAAAGATGCTGAATTCGCTCTTATCACTGTACTGTCATAAGCTTAACAGGATAATGTGGTAGACCTAAACTTTCAGGATATTCATTCATTATTTATTGAACATCTACATGCAATTTATTTATGTAGGCACTTGAAACTTCATATGCCTTACAGTCTTACATACAACAAACGTAACATATTGTGCTAATATTATGTATTCTTAGCTAAAAAACACTTTAGAAAAAGCAGAATGAAGGAAGACAGTGGGTTCTATTCAATACAAAGGAGAAAATAGACCTCATTAAGATGACACTGTCATGCAGATATCCAAAGCATTCCAAGCAAGGAAAATGGCCTAAATGCTGAGGGAACATTTGCTGTTGTTCAGTCACCAAGTCATGTCTGAGTCTTTGCAACCCCATGGACTGCAGCATGCCAGACTTCCCTTTCCCTAACTATCTCCCAGAGTTTGCCCAAGTTCATGTCCATTGAATCAATGATGCCATCCAACAATCTCACCCTTCGTCACCTTGTTCTTTAAGAATTTTAGAGGAACACACCTGGACTGAAAAGGGAGGCCAGGGTACTTCCCTGGTGGTTCAGTGGTTAGGACTCCAAGCTCTCACTACTGAAAGTCCAGGTTCAGTGGTTGAGTGGCCAGGGAACTAAGACCCCACAAGGCATGTGATGTAGCTGAAAATAATAAATAAAAAGGAGGGCCAGAATGGCTGGAATGCAGTGAGCAGGGAGAGAGGTACTGGGAGGTCTAGCCAGAGAGGAACTAGGAGCCAAATCACAGAGGAACATTTTAAGGACTGAAGCTTTACTCTAATAGGAATGGGGAGTCATAGCAGGACTTTGAACAGAGATATGACAGAAACTCTGACAGCTGTGCCAAGAACAGACTACAGGGAGGCAGGAGCAGAAAGCATGGAGACCTATTAGGAATCACTCCAGTGATACAGGCAAAAAATTAAAGTAGTGGGAGTGGTAATTAAGTTGTCAGATTCTAGATATAGTAGACAAAAAGATTTCTTGCTGTACTGGCCGTAGGGTGTGAGAAGAGTCAATAATTTCAAAGTATTGGCCCTAAGCATTTGAAATGATGCTGATGCTAGTTGCTGGGGCTGAGCAGGTGGTGGGGAATGCACAAGGGTAAAAGAATTCAGCCTTGGCATGTTATCTTTGAGATGCCTAGCAGACATTCCAGTAGAGATGTCTAGCTGCCAGTTAAGCCTCTAGTTGGAGAAAAAGGTCTGATTAAAGTCTAGTAAGGTTAAAATCCTCTAAAATTAAACAAATGTTCTCTGAAACTTAGATTTAAAAATAAAACAGCCTAAAAATCTTTTAGGTTTCTAAATCCTAATTTTAGTCAGATATCATCTGCTTTAAAGACCATCAAAATGGCAAAAAAAAAAAAAAAAAAAACCACTATCCAGGAGGGTGGCTTAAATATAAAATACCAGCAATTTGTTATATTGCAGATATATGGATTTATTATTCACACCATACACAACAGTTAACAAACCATAAGTCAAACAAAAAAGACAAACTGCAAAGTCTTATAAAAACTGTGTTTTATTTTCAATACAAGATAAATACCATGCTCGTTACTAGTGCAGTTTAAAGGCCAACAATGGCCATATAGCAAACTGCTGAACAGTCACCTAAATGCTAAAGAAAGAAAAGACAGAAAGTAAACATTAAACACAAAATTGCAATTACAATCATTTTAATAAAATGGAATGAGCTTTTTAATAGAAGCTAATATGGAAGTCTATTTCTCATGGACATCAAAAAGATGTGTTTATTTGATCAAATATCACCTTACCTTTTGCACAGAAATTTTATTGTGAAGTCACCATAGAGTCAATAGCTAAAATTTTAAGACTTTCTTTGGCCTTCTGGTATTAGATAAAATTATTTACAAACCGTGGTTCAGTAATTCACGTATACTGGTAATATGATACAATTTTTTGTTAAGGGCTTTCCATTAAAAATTGTAAAACAACTTTGTAAGGCTGTACAAGGCTGTAAACTACTTTGCTAATATATCATGGAATGAAGAGGAAGGAGGAATAATAGACCTTTTTTTTAAGGCTAAAGTCATCAATGTTATAGATGCATTCCTTAGAACACATTATGATTTACCCCAAAGGATCTTTTCCCATTAAATACCACCTGAGTACTACAATTTTCAAAGTAAAAAAATAAACATGAATTCACCATTTTAAAATAATTTAACTTACAAATGCTGGGAAGGATTACGCAGTAACAATGAGACGAAAAGAACACATCTTCCAAATGAAATGTTTCCACTAAAGGCAGGGTCTGTCCAATTATGAAACTGATGTAAAACATTTACATCTATGGCAGGAGTTTTAGGATACTCCCACATGAAAAACTCTCTTAAGTATTTACTGTCTGCAGATACCGTTTCAAGATTTGTGTGACTTCAATTAAACTCTACTTAATATTTTTAAAAACTCCCATTACAAGAGGCTAATTAACATAGCAGGAAGTCTTTAAAACATTAAAATCTACATAAACCTAACCAAGTGTTTATATGTCCCATAAAAAACCATAATAGCTGCACATTCAGAGTGAATACCAACAACCTGAAACTTTAAAGAAATTGGTTAAGACAAACCTAAATCAATCCAAACACAATACAACTGCCTATTGAGTATTTATAAAACTTCATATTACTTCTTTCTGATTCCAAGAAAGAAGAGTATAAGAACTTCCTCCCAGAAGCCTAGACATTTTAAAACACATTTTCTATTTCAGCTTACAATTATTTTAATCCTGAATCTTTTGAAATCTCTAAATCAAAAATCTCACATTACAAACACAAGGAATGCTATATTTAAGGCCACATCTTAATAAATTTATAATTTTTGGTTTAGTGTTTATTAAAAAATTAGTCTAAGGCTTCTAAGAGTCAAGTTGCTAAAAAAATAAAACACATACACCAGTGTTTAAACTGAAGGTTAATGTAGAAAACAACAACACAAATACTGTAGAACAGAAAAATAGAATGTTTGCTACAAAAATCCCACTTAATATATTTCAGCACAAAAAATGTCTAATGTGTACAATGGATAAGCGTGCACTTAAAAGTACATACAACTACAGGAAACATTACAGATGGCCATGGGATGCAAACGAACTTAATGGATAAAATTTAAAAGGCAGTTATATGTAAAACAGCTAGGATCTCAATACTGTGTTCTCAGTAAAGAATTAGAACATAAACTTCCTCTTAAAAAAACAAGCTAATGCTTAAAACACAAAAGTGAGGCCATCTTACAAGATACAGAAAACACAATGATCATTCAGGTATGAAAACCAAAATGTCGAGAGCACTGCAACAGAAAGTCTTGCAGTAGTATCTCATTGTATAAAACAGTATGTATTTAGGTTATTGGCACATTTTAACACATAAAGGAAAAAAAGTCTTTACCATTCCAATTATTTTCCTCTTTCACTATAAAATGTTATACAACATTGATTAAAACCGCCATGTTTATTTTAAGAACGGACCATAAACTAGTAGAAAACAAAGTAATAATCTCCATAGGAGAATTAACTGAAAATAATACCTTAAGCTACAATCCATAAGTTTTTTGTGAACTCCAAATTGTAGTTAACTGCTTAAGAATATTCTAGGTAAATGGGCTAAATTATGATCATTAGCCACTGCAACTTACTCCAAATCTTGCTTATGAAAATCGACAAAACACTCACAAATTTATACTGGAATATCCTTTCCAAAACCTATGTCCTTTAACCAAAAGCACATTCAATTCAAAGGGCTGCTTCAGAAGTAATACCATCTAGGTGCTGTATCACTCATTCATAACTTTACCAGCTAAAAGGAATGTGACTGCATAGCACTAATAAATGCTATGGCTTAAAATTAAACTCAAGTTTTGATTTCATAGCCATTACAGTTATTATTAAAAAGAAATAAAAAAGATCTCTGGGACTCTTTTTTGGTGTCCATGTAAAGATGAATCTCTTTGGATTATTTTTAACATTAAAAAAGTTTTCAGTAACATCAGCCCATTAAAAAAGGGGGGGGGTATGAAGAATAAAACAAAGCTTGCATTTTCACCTTTACTGTTATACATTCATGTATCAGATAAAGACTTTGCAAAAACTGGTCAAATCTAAAGTTATTCCCTTTTGATGACACTTAAAAATAATAGACTAACAGCAAACAAGTATAGTACACTCACATTGTCTGCAACAAAAGTACGTAATGAGATCAGCCAAGCGGGGAGAAGAATGATATAGAATGAGCAATTTAAAGGGTTCCACTGATAAAAAAAAAATGAAAACATATATGAAGGATTTAATTAGTATAAAACTTCCAGTTTTCATTTCAAATTCAAGCACAGTTAAGATTTTTATGATTCCATTTTTAAACTTTTCAGAGAAAATTGTATCCTCATGGACATTTACTTACCTTTTAAACTATTAACTAATTCCCTTGTAATATTTATGTCCATACTTCTTCGCATTACGGCATTGTAATATTAAAAAAGCTAAGAAATAATAAAAACTAACACCACCTATACACAAAGCAAGAAAACTGATTTTGATACAACTTTCAAATGTTAAAAAGCCAACTGCGTTTTCAACAAGACAGAACACTTAAAAAATCATTTCTGAGAGCAAATAGTTCTGATGAACACCAGTGATTCCATGCATTTACCCTAATCACAAAATGTTTTAAAATAAAACTGGCAATATTTGGAGCAGCTAATTCTATAAGAGCTAGTACGATGGTGGACAACATGAAAGTGAAGAACTGCAGTTCTCTGGAGGGCTTCTAAGGTTGCACGTTATGTTATACCAGGGTGCTTCAACTAGCACTGTCCTAAAATTTAGCTATACTTTAAAAATGTGTATTATCAGAAGATCTCTCAAAGATAATTAGATTTTAAAAACATTAAAAACAAGCTTAAAGGTTTTAACTCAAATTTCTGAAGCAGTGATTCAGAATGACCTTCCTAAACTGACACTCTGCCTATGCTGATTAAGAACACATGCTAGCCAGGTGCTTTTAATGTGGGCTCATATGCAAGGCAGGTTTGGAAAAAACCTTTGATTAACTAGATAATTTTAGCGTGAATTAAACAGACTGCATGAATACACAGAACTCCTTAAACTGTGGAGACAGGTACACCTATAATCTCCCATTACACATACAGGAGAATACAACCCAATGTTAATAAGCCTCACACCCTTCAGAAGTCTATTTTCTGTAACTGGAAAATAAAACTAAGGCTTTCTTTACTCACATTTGTCTGCTGCACGGCTGCCTATATTTACATCGCCCATGGCTTCAAAAATAAACCATAAGCACTATCAATATAAAATAGCAAATAACCGCTGCATCAAATCAGAATTGTCAAAATATTTCTTCAATGCTAGCAGTTTACAATTAAGCGTTTCAGTACATGTGTCTTGTAATTAAGCTGCATTACTATAGCAAATCACGTGTAGGTTTCTACTAAAATGTTAAAATCACAAAATCTTTGTTGACCCCTAACACAATGACTGGATTGCTATGTCGTGAAATTTCAGTTTTTTACAAGTTTACATACCATTCAGCAAAGTCACAAGCTTAACTAGGTAAAAACAGCTAGAAAAGCAGAATATAGAAATATTAAATATCCAGGTAATCACCTATTCTAATATCAAAATCAAGGGCAAGAGACACTTAATTAGTATGTTTAATTCACTGAACGCAAGATTAGGTTGATGCATATCCAAAAACGCTATTGCAATGTTTTTTTTTAACGACAGTATAAATGTCATAGTAACATTATCTTTAGATATTGCTGAACACAAGACTTTCCCTGAGGTGTAAACATCAAATAACTTGAACAGCTTTACACATCAGCCCCATTAAACAGTTTATTACAACACTACATCTATTGTAATCAAAGTGGTGCTGTTTACAGACATTATCATATGAACATTTTTTTAACAAGAACAAACTACTATAAAACAAGCATTTACTTGACGTTTTTTTTTTCCAATTGCTTGCACATTATAATGGCCAAATGTATATAACCAGTAATAAAGTTGCAAAAGCTTTAACTTTTTAAATCACACAGGTTTCCTTCAAATAAAACAGTTAAGCAACATAAAAAAAAAGTAGAGCTACTGGTTACCATTTATGCAGATTTGCTTTATTCAGATCTATTCCTGTTCATTTTATCCATGAATCCTTACAGGTTCAGTTCAATCACAAGAAGCAAACTGCTGGATAAGCGTCATTTTTCCAGAAGACTGTTTTGTCTTGGAAGGTGTTCCTCTTCCTTCAGCTGTAATGTGTCAAAATTTATGATGTAGATTTTGCTATTCCCCATAATACACAGAAAAACGCTGGCTTAACTATACATACACAGTCGTGCATCTACGTCACTGTTACGTATTCTAACACAAAATAAGATAACTGAAACAGTAGCTGCCTTTGTGATGGAGAATGCTCCCAATTTCTGTGATGATTAAAAGAGACATTCTGATTTCCTTCTTCTTAAGTATTACTGCCTTATAAATTTAATGACTGAAACAAATGAAATTGTAGCAGCTACTGTTTCTGTGAAAATGGAAACATTTGTAAGTCATTTTCTAAAGTATTCATACTACAAAAATGGAAAATGCCTGTATGATTTTAATGTAAATATTTTTCATTCATCCACATAAATTCTATATAACTCATAAACAAATGAGAACTGAATATAAATGCAATAAATTATTTTACAAATTAGTTGTATTTGACAGTATACAGGAACTTCTGCAAATATAAATCAAACGGACCTCCATGTTACAAAACTTGTAAATATAAGCTCAGTATGCACATGTAAATAAATATGACATTCACGTACAAATCTTTAGACATATACAAATTTATAACAGTACTGTCACTCTATTTCACCTATATCAAAATATCTAATGTATATAAACTAAACCAAAACAAGCTAAATGGGAATCTACAAATTTCATTGAAAATTCACAAAAAGGAAAAAAAAAACCCAATAAATGAGATAAACTAAAATTTTTGGAATACATAAAAATGCAAACTTCAGGTAGAGGTTCACAAAGGAAACATATTCAATTAATGTGATATTAGTGACCACTGAAACACCAGTTATTTGAAATATAAATTCCAAGAGAGCATGTCAATAATAAGATGATGTAAGAGGCAAAAGGGCACAATGTTTAGTGACAGTCTTCCATAAAATTAAGAAAAATACTTTTTGCTCTACAATTAAGAATAATTAGTATTCTGTCACAACTAACTATAAATTTTCTTTCATGTCCTTTCCTTCTCAACTAGGGTGTAAGCATCTTAAGAGCATCAATACACATACTCACATTGCCTAGCAGTAAAAACCTAAATTTTACAACTGCAAAGAGAAAAGCAGACACTATAATCCTGAAACTTTTGAACTATTTTTATTTGCCCTTATTTTTCATATAGATACTTAAGCCTTTTTTAATGCTAACTTTTATTGTACTTTATCTTATGTTGATAAAGCTTTTGGTGGAATTATTTCATGGAAAAAATCTGGAAGATGGCTGGCTTTCACATATCTTTACTACTTTTCAGTACACTTAAACAAACTGGTATTGAAGCATTAAAGAGAGACAAGGCATATATTCTAACCAAAAAAAAATTAATAGGAAATTCACAATTCTTACTGTAAGAGAACACTATCGCCCTAATTATTCTGTCATACTGAAAGGGTTAATTAAGAAGGAAAAATTAAGTCACAATGAGCAAAACAAAAATACCCAACCCTTCCAAAAACCATATGGCATATTCTGCAATTTTATATCATTCTGAATGGAGAAGTTCTACTACTTTATATGTAAAGAATCCTGTTTGTGAAATTACAACATGTATCTTTAGGATGAATACATTTATTGTTTGCTTTAAAGATAAGACTTTTACTACTAATAAATCTCTAATTTTCACCATACAGACATAAAATCTGGGGGATAATCTGACAGTTTTTATTTCTATTTCTAAACACTTTACATGTATCCATTTGGAAATACAAATTTTACAATCTCAAAAAAAGGCAAAATTGAAGGCAATACAACCCATTTCCAATAACCCAATTCCATATTATAGTCTCAAATTTCTAGGCAGAAATCTACATAAACAAAGATATAAAAAAGAAGCTTAAAAGTAACAAATACATTCAGTGGTCATATTTTCAGAATACCATGCAGTCAAATCTATAATGTCAAAGCTACACAATGTCTTGCTTTAGCTATCAGTTATAGAAGGAAGATCTATGTAAACAGATGTAAAAAAAAACTGAGACAGATGGAATCTATGGCTCTTTAATGAGTATATAAAGTGATCACTAAGTTAAAATTTCAATACAGAGAAGCACCTGGATTTTGAGATAAACCCAAGAATGATGGTGTGGGTAGCCTATCCCTTCTCCAGGGGACCTTCCCAACCCAGGAATCAAACAGGGGTCTCCTGAGTTACAGGCAGATTCTTTACCAGCTGAGTTACCAGGGAATCCCAAGATAATTTAAGATCAAGTCAGTATTAACAACTCAAATAATGAATGCTTCTGTTAGAAATTTATCCAAGAAAATGTACTGGTATCAGGTACTTCATCTTTCATGAAGTAACTGATCCATATTAGATATGGATCTTTTACAGGTTTTCACATTAATATACTGAATTTGAAGGATTCTAATTTATTAACTCAGTATAATAAAATTCACTTTTTATCTGAAAATTTCAGAGAGGAATGGAGATGAGGTGGGCAGAAGACAGAGAAGTATCTAAAACAACTCTTTAAAATCAACATCCCTTCTTGCATTGACTAGAACATAGTACACAAAATCTTGCTTATGGTAGATATTTACAAAAAAACCTCCTTACTACCAAAACATTTTGTACTTTTATCTTTCCACTTCTAGAGACAGTACTTACCTCATTTTAACTAAAGAATTTTATTACACTATGAAATATAACATGACTGCTGCTCCAGGCAGTCCACTAAATGGCAGAAATAAACTTCACAAAGAAATACTCATCTTTGCTCCAAAATCTGACAAAATGGCCATTTCAAAATAAGCTGTGATTTAGAGTTAAAACATGCTACCACCAAGGCATTATATTAGTAAATCTGGATAGCATACATGACACCCTTACTCCTTTTTTGGTTATTAGGCTTCTTTTAAACAATGGTAACTGTTCATTCTAATTAAGTATTTATTCAAAACAATCTCACAAACTAAACCAATGGTAGCAAATTTTACACTGAAATGAAGGTGAGAGATCAAGGTGACTCACATTGGTACTGATTTTTTTTTTTTAAGAAACAGGGAACATTAATTATTTGTAAATAAAACCATATTCTTAAACCACAGTGAGCAAAACACACTACACATACATTCTAGGGATCACTTACTACCTTATTTTCACTGCAATTAACATATCTGTGTAGTCACACAGGTTTTGCTACTTCTACTAAAAGCAAGGAAAATTAAAAGTGAGAGGTAGCATATCCAGATGAAGCAGTTAAAATATATGGGGAAACCATAAACACAGGGATGGGTAATATTAGTGATCTCAGATGACCTAAGAATTGCAGAAATAATTTTTAAATCTCATCACCACCGGTATCATTCATCAGATAATTAGAAGTACTTAATTTTCAACTAAGACTCAAAGTAACACTAACTTTTAAGGAGATAAAACATCTTAACATTTAAAAAGAACATTCGATTCTTTCGGCTTTTTTGGTTTGTTTTTCCCAAATTAATGCAAAGCTAAAAAACTGAGTAAGGAATGTAAAACACCCTAAATCTTATACAATGACAACAAAATCTAAGATTATAATACTTACGATAGGAGAAGAGAAATCATATAGCAAAGGAAAGAATAATTATTTAACCTATACCCCATACATGATGTTTAAAAATCTAATCAAAGGAATGGATAATGATTTGAGAATGTGTCAAGTCATGTGTCGGGAAGAGGAAAAGCATGAATAAAAAGTATTTTTTAAAAATCCTTTCATTACTCTTCAGTATACAAACAAAAGCAGAACCATTAACAGAAATTTGCTCAACAGGGTTGTTCCCAACAAGTAATAACAGAAACATGAAAGAAAATAACTTTGAAAATAAAATTATTTCTGTAAAAAGCATACAATATTAAAAACACTGAACTACTTTTGTTTTGCTCAGAGTGGTCTGAGAATTGAGGCAGAAATTACAGAATATGAAGCACAATGTATTTACATGCTGAAATTCACAATATTGATATTCTCATTAAAATATTATATATTTGAACTTAGATATTAAATGCTTTTAGAAAAACTAATACATTTTTTAAATGAGAGAATGCAATTAACATTACCAACAGTTCAAACACAAAAAAATTAAGATGGGACAGACATTAACAGCTTGCCAACATCATTAAGTTTCCAGTTAAATTAAGAACTTGCCCTTTTAGCCATTGATCACTTTAATAATAGGTCACATTATTGTTTTATTTGTATACAGACTTAACAGTGACATTCACTTCAGCTTCCAAATTACTCTTATTCCATTTAGTCCATTTAAGGTTTACATGAAAGTTCAAAAGGACTCATATTTTAAAACTTCTAAAAAAGGTCAATAGACCTTATTTTGATGGTGATTAAATATGAAAATATTTTTATTTGCTTAAGAAAGTTTTTCACTTGGATATATTTAATCCCAATTCCCCCCACCCCATTTATTCCATGTCTACATCAGCAATAAATACTTTTTGGTATATAGCAAAGGTACAATATTCCAGGTTAACAAAATTTTTTGCACTGGAAATGCGTATGTAAAATTTTGCTTGGATGAAGGCACATAACAATATTACAACTCAATTCTGATTATAATGTACAAACAAAACATGGGAATTTTGGTATGGTACACATCAGCGATTAAGAAAAAATGCCAACAATATTTAGTTTGCAAGTTAAGAATTCATAGTTAATGTCTGAATGTAATGAAACTCAAACCATGATATAGTTAGGTGTACCCATTACTGGAATGTAATGTTAGTTAATTTAAGGTATTTAAAATTAACACTGGGCTTTTCAGAAAGAGTTTACCTATCTATCTATGCTAGTTTAACTAAAACCAGTAAGAAAACCTGTTAATTAACTTTGGATATAAACTGGTTCAGAATGCCCCTAATGGGCATGTTCAGTCCTGGAGAAGACTGAAAAGGTATGCAAGTTCCATTCTCATGACTTCAGTAACTAGCAGCTTGTTGGTAACTGACAAAGTCTAAGTAAAAATATAACTTGAAGGACCTGTATCTTACTTTAAATGAAATGACTGATGAACATTAAGCATTTCACTAAGGTGGCCATAACTCACCTAAAGCAACTGATGAGCACTGGGAGTTTTTTTTAAGATGGGATTAGGCCCATTCAACTTGGGGAGAGGTGGGGGACTACATCTAAAAAATCTAATGTTTAGTTTTACATGACACAACATTCAATTCTTACATCCAAGAACAGTATCAATTCCAAAAAGCTTAGTTTTAAAAGTAAAAAAAATTTTGCCTTATATTAAAATAATGTTTTGAAAATCGTATTAAGTTCTATAATACAGTACATGGAGAACTATTTTAAAATTACAGTTTGATATATATTCAAGATGCATATTCAAAATGCAAGGAAAAGCATTCAAACTTGCCTTTCCCTTCAAAAAGCTCTTAAAACTGTAAATAATGATAACTTATTTGTAAACCACAAAAATAAGACTTACATTGCTTGTTTTCTAAGTAGTATTACTTAAAAAATGATCTCATTTGCTAAAATATATCTACTTTACTTAAAGAAACTGCTATTCTGTCACAGAATTACACACAAGTCTTTGGTTTTGCCCATAACAATCTAAACACTAACAATTACTGAATTTTCAAAAGTATTTACCAATTTTAGTTATGGAAAATAATCATGTAAAGAGTAGTAACCTATAAGGGATTTGTTTTAGTCTAATTTAATTTGGATATGCCACCAACCTATGAAGAAAAAAAATCTGTTTACAGAATAACTTTTGTGTCACATGCACAAGCCTTATAGTGCCCTCTTCCCACTCTTCACATGAATAAATGCTGTTCACAAATATAAAAATAAAATTACACGTGAAAATGAAGTATAAACAGACAAACTCTTCCCGCTTTATGAAAAATGTACACAATAGTTTTAAAATACAGAAAAAAAAGACACAATGATTATGGTTTATGAATGAAACATCAAAGAAGATTACTTCAAGGTTATTCTAACCTGAGATGTATGATTTGATACAGCTTAAAATTCTCTATATGGAATACCTGAATTCATTTTAACTGAGTAACTTTCTTATCTTCTTTGCAAATCAAAGAATACTGTTTCTTTTCTTTTAAAAACAAAGCCCAGATGGCAGGAAAAGTGTCTTTTCTTTAAAAAAAAAAAAAAAAGTTTTTCTCAATGCTAACAAACCACCTTCCAACTAGCAACAAGTGTCAGATTGTCTATAAAATTTTTAGGGATAAATAAAGTTAGTTCAAGGAGAGAAACTTTAAATTTATTTTTTGAAGTCCAAGCATATTATAATAAGAATTAACTCATATTTTATACTTTAAATCACATGCAAACTATGTATGTGATTAAGAGAATTCCAATTTTTAGATTTTAGAAGTAGACAATGAGTCCTCTTGATTATTTTCTTGCTTTCTTAGGATCATTAACAGTCTGAAACCTAAAAGCTGTAACTCAAACAAGCAATATTTAAGGATAAGAGGTCAAAATGTTTACCTGTCATTACTCACCTGTCATTTACCTCAGATGATTCCAGAAGATTAAACTCAGAACAAGTAGTTGGACGATATAAAATGTGGGTATATACTGTATAAACAATAGCCTTGGAGTTATAATTACTATTAATAATAGGTATGCTAAAAACAACAGGAACAAGGAATACCCACCTTCTAACGATGACGATACTCGCGCTCTCGGTCACGCTCTCGATCCCGGTCTCGGTCCCGGTCCCGGTGTCTCTCTCGTTCTCGGCTTCTCTCTCTGTAATAATCATCATGACGATCTCTACTGCGGGATTTATGACGCCGACTCTTTTCTCGTGATCTACTATGATCCCTTTCTCTTGATCGTTCACGTCTTCTAAAAGAAATTACTGGATTAATGCTCTCCATAATTAGCTTTAAAATTTAGTATTTTGATGTTTAAAAATACCCAAGGCAAAAAAGTAACCTACAAATATAGTTTAGACTAAAATATCCTGAACAGACAATAATGATTTATCAACTCAGCAACAACCAAGAACTAGAAATCCCATTTTAAAAAATATTCACCTAAAAATTGGGAACCAGACACATCATGGCAATACATCATATCATCTATTATAACCAGGAGCCTAAAAGAGACATGCAATATTTACTGAATGAAAAGCAGAAAGGTAAAGTAGAGAAAATCTCATAGAACTTGTGTTTTAACCAAAAGAATATATAGAAAAGTAGTTTTTTAGAAATAAAATTCATGAAATCACTCAATACACAATGAGACTTAACTACTTAAAATTATCACCCATTACTGTAAACATGTATGTAAATATTAATCTTACATTTATAACTAGCCAAAATATGGTTCATCGTAAGTGCTACCCTGCTAAGAAACTTTCCAAAGAAATATATACATATGTATGCTTTGGAGGATGGTAGTGCTGAGAAGCATGGTGGGACGCAAAGAAGAAACTTAGTAAACACGACCACTAGAAAAGATTGATAAATTATTCATACTGTTATTTAATAAAGAGAAACGCTGCATGAACTTCCTTTAGAAACAAACAAAAAACAGGTACGTTAACCAAAGTATGTATCTTAGAAATCCTACTAATCTAAGTTCTAAAATTCACAATTAGGAAATAACTGCCTATTAGTTTAATCCTTATTTTGTATTTCTGCACCAGGCAGCTCAACTTAGCAAACATTATTAGGTGTTAAGCTTGTGACCAAGGTAGAAGTTATTCTGGACTTAAAAAGTTAAAAGACTATGTAAGATACAGCCTTTAGCTATGAAAATTTGTTCAGATTCAAAGATCCTTAAACCGGGTCACAAAATTAATAATTATAAAGTTGGGGACCATGACAAAGACAAGCTCCTTTTCCTAGCTTAACGAAGATGACTCTACCACCTGGTAAGTATACTAAAGACCGGAAAGTATCATGTCAAGATTAAGCTTTACCTTTCTAAAATATGTAAAATTTCAACGTTAGCAGTAATGCCAAAAAAAGAATTGCCTAATTTAAAAAAAAAAAACCCTAAGAAATGATCATAAACTCTCTTGTTCAAGAAATACTTATTTAGCACCCATTCTCTACATCATTACCAACACAGTAATCAACAAGACAGGTAAATAAGACCCCTCCCATTTTTCAATGTGTTCTACTGAAAAGAAATAAGAACAATAAGTAACAATACTTAACAACAATAAGAACAGATTGCAAGAAGAATTATTAAAGAAATAATCAGAATAACCTGGGAGAAGACCCCCTCCTAGAGGGGGTCTTCAATCCTAGAAAGATTGAATTGAGAGAAGAACAAGGAACAGCTATGTGAAGAGTCAAGGAAAAGGGCTCCCAGTAGAAGAAATACCAAGTGTTAATACAGAAACAAGAGTTTCAAGAGGAAGAAAAGGGAAACCAATATTGCTAGAGAATAGTGAGCAAGAGAGGTACATAATGAGGCAAACTGTATCATACTGTTTACAATGTTTACATTTGCATTATTACATTTATTCTAAGAATTGTGAGAACAACTGAAAGCCTTTGAGGTGTTTTAAGCAAGCAAACACCTGACATTTATTAAATAACAACAAAATCACATTAGCTGCTAAATAAACAGTAATAAGTAAAATCAAAGTCCTATAGAGTCCCAAACACAATATTTTTCTCTATTTGCAAAGCAGCAATTTTATATAGACATGAGACAGGAAAGTTTTACCTTGATCCAGAACCATAAGACTTGGATTCAATTCCATGCAGGCAATCTTGCAAAGAGCTAATAAGAACTTTGCAACGATCATCAGCAGATACTTTGGATTGTTTAATTAAAGAAATTGCAGTTACCAATGTCTCAATAGCACTCCCATAATCACCTGTGAGTGGAAAGAGAGAGGTTTAAGTCAAACAAATTTTGTTTTCAAAAATATCACCTAACCATTTGAGGCAACCATTTTAAAAAAGCAAAGCACTTCAAAATGATTATAGACGATGTCTTAATTTTTTCAGTTTCATCATTTTGGGAAAGGCTTTAACGTACATGAAGTTTGTTATTGTTATAGCTGTATGAAACATGTGATCATTTAGTAAATATAGGAATAAATGAGCTGCCTTGAGGCCCCTAAGCCATTAAATGTCAGGGCTAATACTTAAATTTATACCTAAAATGTTTATATTAGGGGTATTTCACTACACTGTGACATATAGTTTCCTTCCATGCCTTTTAAATATAAGATAGATAATGATTGGGAAATATAAAAATAACTACTACATGTAGATGACCCATCTTCAAAGTTGTACTTAAAAGCTTTAGGTCATGCCTAGACTTCCCTGGTGGTACAGTGGAAAAGAGTCTGCCTGCCAATGCAGGGGACACAGGTTCGATCACTGGTCCAGGAGGATCCTACATGCCTCGGAGCAACTAAACCCACGTGCCACAACTACTGACCCGGGGTGCTGCAACTACTGAAGCCTGTGTGCCTAGAGTTTGTGCTCCGCAGCAAGAGAAGCCACCACAGTGATAAGCCAGTGCACCGCAACTAGAGTGGCCCCTGCGTGCTGCAACCAGGGAAAGCCTGCCCACAGCCAAAACAAAAATCATTTTTTAAAAGTTTTAGGTCATTCCTAATAACATAAATAAGAAATATGAATACAGAGAGAAATATACAAACCAGCACTGGCATCAGACACAGCTCTTGAAATAGCACTGCTTGAGATTGCCCTATTTCTATTCATGATTTCTTCAAACTCAGCTTCACTCAATGGCGTTCTTGCAGTATCCATTTCCCTATAAAATCAAAATAAACCTTAAATCATACTCAAAATTCTAAATTAGTCATAACTGTGTAATGCAATTCAAATAACTGCTTTTGACAAGTGCCTCAGAGCTAACAGTTATTTTCTCATATTGAAATATACTATTTTTCGTACAGAGCAGGTGTATGAAAAATTCCCTTGTACAATTATTATCTTTCAGCTGAAATAAAGTAGCAACTTAAAAATATCTTTCTGGAGGTCAGAAATGCTATATCTACATAACTGCAATAAAATATTTTTAGTCATACAAAACCATGTAAAAAATTGTTTTGATGTCTGTCTATATATGTATGTATATCTAAGCAACCCTACACAAGCCAGGGCCAAAATCTGGTTTCATTTATATTTGGATCCTTTAGGCACAGAGCCCAACTCACAACAGAAGAATAATAAATGTCTAACTAATAAAATTTCAGGAGGGACAATATCTTAGACCTATCTTGTATGCCCCACTGAATCCCCAGGATATCTGGCAAATAAAAGACCCTCAGTACCTACAAATATTTACTGAAAAAAAAGTAACAAAATCCCAAGATTTTCTAAAGCTGCTGGACAACTTAAAAAATTGTGACTACATGTGTAGTACAGAAAAGGTAAACATTTTGCCATCTTAGTTATTAGTTACTAGGTAGGATGCTGAATCAAGGCAAGCAGAAGCAGTTCATTCAGATGAGATGAGGAAGAGCTAATACAACCTTCTGCATGTTTATAAGGTATTACTGTTATTCTCAAAACTTTATAAGCAGTCTAACCAAATTACAAGTTTTCCAACATCCATGTATGATTTCAGATAAATTCTGTGACTCATACCCATCCTATTTCTTTAAAAAAAAAAAAAAATCAGTTTTCTCCCACTTCCAATTAAAAATTACTCAATAATAACCAAGTATATATACACAAATATTTTTAGAAAAACTGGTACTACAGAAATTCTATTATGTTAGAAAAAAGACATGCAATTCAAACTAAACTTACCAAACCAAGCCACCTAACCCACTCCCACACAATGAACACTTAACAGATAGGTGCTCACTGGATTTAAGTTGAATAGAAGAAAAATTGTGCTACCTTCCTAGATATAACATTTCTCAAAAGAAAACAAAATATTTCAGGCACAGTGTCTATGGATAGATAACTGTCAGAAGACTTTATCTACAACATCAAATTTATTTCCCTGGCCCTGTACCCTTGTATGAAATTAGGCAGATGCTCAAATCCATCCCTGCAGTACATTGTCAGACAAACTGAAATACAGAGTAATTCAAAGATAACAGTAAAAGAATATAAAATCAAGAAACTGAAGGGGACAAATTCAAGTAGTTTTTAAAGATTAACACAGCTCTCCAGATTACGATTTGAGCATGGATAGCTTTAAAAGTCGGAGAAGGCGATGGCAC
Source organism: Bos mutus (assembly GCF_027580195.1). Classification (NCBI taxonomy): domain Eukaryota; kingdom Metazoa; phylum Chordata; class Mammalia; order Artiodactyla; family Bovidae; genus Bos; species Bos mutus. Next base: position 27,901,301 of record NC_091621.1, on the reverse strand, counting down.
CCCACTCCAGTACTCTTGCCTGGAAAATCCCATGGACGGAGGAGCCTGGTAGGCTGCAGTCCATGGGGTCGCAAAGAGTCAGATATGACTGAGCGACTTCACTTTCACTTTTCACTTTCATGCACTGAAGAAGGAAATGACAACCCACTCCAGTGTTCTCGCCTGGAGAATCCCAGGGGCGGGGGAGCCTGGTGGGCTGCTGTCTGTGGGGTCGCATACAGTCGAACACTACTGAAGCGACTTAGCAGCAGCAGCAGCTTTAAAAGTACTTTAGTTTCCATGCAGCTTTTCTCTAAGGATGGCCATTAACTATTTTAATTCCCATAAAGCCTGTGTTTTACAAGTCTTTGTCTACCCAAAGATGTTTATAAATTATTTAATGTCCCCACTTTAATTAAAAGTTAGTAATTTTGCTATACAGGACTCCTGATAAGCATGAGATACTATCTAATAAACTGACCTAATTTCTAAAACAATGAAGAAACTTTAACTTTCTATGTAGTGTCATCAATGGTAGATGAATGATATTGATGTTAAAATTTTAAAAGTAGCTGGAGGATCCCATTAGCTTGCTTCAGTATCTTTATCAACCTCTTTTAACTTAAAAATGACAGAAATAATGTGACTTGCCCTAAAATCACAAGCCTGTGGAAGTGGAAGAGCTGGATTATTCCCAACCCTGTTCAGTATGTTTTTCACCGTATCATACTGCTTCTTGTAAGAGAAAACATACACAACATTATGTATCGGGAAAGCTCCTAATTTTTTAAAACTTCACAGACAAGAGTGAAAAATAGCTTTTGCAGATCAAATATACTAAGTCTACTTTTACAGACGCATACTAACTTACCTCCCAGGAGGCCCATAGTCACCCCTATCATATGGCGGAGGCCGGCCATATGGATCTGTTGGTGGTGGGCCTCGGCTATCTGATGTAGGCATGCCGCTGTTAGTTGGTGGAGGAAAGAAAGCTGGGTTCACATGTGGAGCTGGCGGTGGGGCCCCTGGAGGTGGTCCAGGAAGATGCGGAGGAGGAGCGAGTGTAAGGGGTGGCCCAAGAGGGCCAGGTGGGCGAGGTGGAAAGGGGCCTGGAGGTGGAGGTGGTCCCTGTTGTGGAGGTGGTGGACCAGGAGGGGGGCCGTAGCCTGGAACTGGAGGTGGAGGACCAGGAGGAAGCGGACCCAATGGAGGCTGCCCAAAAGGCTGTCCAGGAAAAAGAACTGGTGGTGGAGGGCGATCTCCCCGATTAGGAGGCCCAGCTAAAGGAGGAGGCAGAACCTGACCAGGAGGTGGAGGACCTGGCGGACCGGGTGGGCCTGGAGGACCTAAGGGTGGGCGTGGTGGAGTCTGTCCAGCTACAGAATAAAGGGGGAGAGAGAGAGAGAGAGAGAAAAAAAAACACTTCAATAAGGTGTTTTAATCTTCATGCTACAATTATACTTTTAAAGCATAACTCATAGACCAAGACTCTTTCTCTTTAAATGAAACCCATATGGTAAACGCTACACTAACAAGTTACAAGGATGAAGTATATCCTTACACATTTAACTAGCTCAATTTAATGCTTAAGAAAAACTACTGAAACAAAAACTTTAACAGATTACAATGCTTAGAGATAGTTTCCATCTTTCAGCATACACACACTTCTTACAGTGAAATCACCCACCTTATAGTCTACTCTGATGACAAGCTAGAAAGTGAAACAAGGAAAAATGGTCTTGAAAGGATTTTTTAAGAGGTAAGAAAATAAGACGGATGTAAATATTCTATATATAAGTCAAGCAAGTTTGGAGAAAAATAAAGACCTTTTAGGCCAAAAATGGGTAATTCCTCTATGCTGTGCCCCATATGCCATGGAATCCTAGTTTCCAGGAACAAAGGCCGAGTTCCTTTAACAAGATGCTTGATCAAATTTCCTGGATTCCAAAAATAGCATAACAAGGAGAGTAAGTCACATTAATAATGCATTACTTGAAAAAGAGAGAAAAGGAAAAGAGGTATTAGGTAGACACATTTTATCCATGGCAATTTAAGAAAAATTTTACCTGGAAAAGGTGGAGGTGGCCCTCCTGGTCCTGCTGGCCCAGGAAATCTGTCCCCACCAGGAACAGCCCCTGGAAAACGGCCCCGTCCTCTACCACCTTGTGGAAATGCTGCACGTGAACTGCCTCCCGGAGGACCAGCTTTACCTTCCCCAGACATTTGTCCTGATTGTGTAGCTGCAAATATCCAAATACTCATAAATAGCATTTATTAAAATAGTTATCTGATATGTAACCACTGTTAGATATTAGAAACAACTCTAAATCAAAGTTTAGGTATACTGCTTACTAACTTCCAGATGCCTTGGGCCCGTCCAAACTACATGAGAAGTACCCATTTAGGAAAACCTTCACATCTATTTAAATTCTTTTGAAGTCTCAAAGATCTAGGCTTAAATGTATTTCTGATAAACAAATAATGAGTTACTTTCAAAATACCAGTATTCTGCAGCAGCCAAGACCAAAATTCTCTAACAGAAATCTAAATTTCAGTAAGTATAAATCATTCAAACTTTTTAACATTCATCAGTTAAGTTTTAAGTGCTAGAACATTAAGAAAAACAACCACTCAAATTTCTATTAATTACATTATCATTCATTTATCTCTTTAAGTGATAACATTTTTAAGTATATAATGGCAAATCTTTTCTATAGTCACTTTACCAAGTGGTGATAGGTCTTGGTGCCAAGCAGAAAATCAACGAATACTTTCTGGTTATCAGTAGTTTCTCCCCAACCATAACAGACATCCACATAACTTTCCTTCAACCTAAGGATTAGAATGTAGTTTCTTCCTTTCTTTAGGATGGGAATGACAGGATAAGAATGGCAGGGCTATAAAACTTGCACACTGTCGTATAATGTTGGGTCTGTAACATTTAGAGAAAAATGGGCATAGGTTTCCAGTACACGGAACCAATCATAATCAGTAATTTAAATCAAACTCAAAGCATGGATTTTCTAAAATGGATTCTCCAATGAACTAAATATAAATATTAAGATGACTTCTCCAATACAACATATAACAAATGCTAACAAGACTGGTTAAAATGCACATCTTTTAATAAAAGCCTCTGAGGGGGGTGCTTACTTTTCCTGGACTGCATTTCAAATTGACTCAGGAACTGTTTATTGCATGGAGTTACAACAGGATTCTGACCATGAAGCTCTCTCTTAGGCAACAGATCCATTAACTTTTTTGAGGATGCTTCAGATCCAACACCAACAAGGGCAAACCTAAAAGGTGTTTAAAGGGATGTGGGTAGAAAGTGAGGAGGGATTAACTGTTATTGCAGTTATTAAAAATGAAATGATTTGAATTTAATTTTACCTACCAAAACAAACCAAAATATTTCTTAGAATACAATGGTCACACTTCCAGCTCTAACTTTTTTTATAATAACACATCATATTATTCAAAGTGTACAGAATTCAATGCTTTGTTTGTTTAGTATACTCAGAGTTTTACAATCACAGCCACATCAATTTTAAGAACATTTTCATCACTCAAAAAAAAAAACCCCATAACTGTCAGCTGTCACTCCATTTCCTCCCATCCTCCAACCCTAAAGAACAAATCTGTACATCTGCCTATTCTGGACATTTCATTAAATGTGAATAACACGGTGTGTGGTCCTTCATGGGGACTAGCTTCTTTCACTTAGCATGATGTTTTCAAGGTTTAATGCATGTTAAAACATGTGTCAGTGATTAGTTCTTTCTCATGACTGAATAATATTTCATTATATAGATATACCACATTTCCTCAAAATCCACCAACTGACAGGCATTTGGGTTGTTTCCAGAACCCAAATTTAATTATTACGAATAACATCACCATAAAAAGATGCTCAATATCATTAGCTAACAGGAAAATGTAAATCAAAATCGTAATGATACCACTTCACCCACTAATCAAAAAGATAATTAACAAGTGCTAGTGAGGATGTGGGAAAAACTAGAACCCTCATACACTGCTTGATGAAAAAATATATAATAGTACAGACACTCCGACAAATATCCCAGTAGCTTCTTAAACGGTTGAATATAACAGAGTTAAAATATGATCCAATAAATCTCCTGGGAATTCTCTGGCGGTCTAGTGGTTTGGAGCTGGAGCTTTCAGTGCCATGGCCCAGGTTCAATCCCTGGTCAGGGAACTAAATTCTAAAAGCCTTATGGCAGCAAAAGAAACAAAACTCCTGAGTGTATACATGTACCTAACAGAACTGACTGAAAATATTACGTTCATACAAACTGGTACATGAATACAGAGGAGGAGTATTCTTAAGAACAAAATTAGAAATTTTTATAAATGCTGATAAATTTAACTTCTTTCACTAAAGATTTTTCTGTCTATATAAAAGGGTGGCTTTGGAACAGTTGCAAATCATACGGGAACTACAGTGTAATCTATTTAGATAAAAGAAACAATTTCCTTAAAAAAAATGCTCATTCTAAAACTCATATATGAATATTCATAGGGGCCTTATTCATAATAGCAAAAATGGAAACCACCTAAATGTCCACCAAATGATGGATGAAATTTTCAGAATTTCTAAATTTTTAACATTTTAAATGTGGTGTATTCACATAGTATAATATTTAGTGGAATATTAATATTTTTAAAAAAATAAGTACTGACACATGTTACAACATGATGAGACCTGAAAATCTGCTAAGAGCAAGGAGCTAGGCACATGGGACCACATTCTCTATGACACCTCTTCAGAACAGGCAAATCCACAAAGACAGTTGTTAACAGACACAGGATTTCTTTTGGGGGTGATCAGAACATTCTGGAAATAGACAATAATAATGGTTGTACAACTTTATAAATAAAGTCCACTGATTTGAATTCTTTAAAAGGGTGAATTTTATAGTATGTGAATTGTATCTCACTAGGAAAAATAAATTTAGAACAGAAAAAAAATGAATGAGTGTCAATTCATAAAGTTATATAATATTCTAAATTATTCTCAGAAGGTCTCTTAGGAGTCTTTACTGCCTAGTATTCAAAATGGTCCTTTAATTAGATCCTGGTCAACAAAGTCTGCTGTTTGATTCAAGATTACCTTGGGTCACAACATTTAGAGACAATTTAATTAATTCACTAATTTAATTGAGCACCACTTCCTATATGCCATGCCTCACTTTAGGGTTAGGGAATACAGTAGTGAACAAAGCTCTTTTGGAACTTACAATCTAAATCTAGTAGGAGACAAGACCATAAACGAGTAACATACAATGTAAGAAAAGCGGAGGAAAAAGGAACAGTGATAGGAGTCGAAGCTCTTGCACAGTGTGGCCAGATAAGGGGAACTCAGGCAGAATCCTGATTGAAGTGAAAAGATCCCAAATGTGGATATTTTGGGGAAAAGTAAGTCAAACAGAAGAAAGAGTGTAAAGGTCTCAAGTAGCAATATGTCTGAGGAACAGCAAAGACTAATTAATGTAGCTGAGCAGCATAGCAAAGTAAACAGCAGTAGGAGATAAGGTCAGAGATGGTAACAGAGTGGGGAAAACAGGTCTTCGTGCCTTATAGACCACAGTGAAGATTCTGGGTTTTACTCTGAATAAAATGGACAATCAATAGAACATTCTGAGGAGACAAATACTGATGTCACTTTTTTTTCAACTTCTGCTATGTCTCTATATAGACTGTAGAGAATTAGAGTGAAGGCAGGTACATCAGGTAGGAAGCTACTGTTCAAGTAAGAGATAACAGTGGCTTGGACCAGGCAGTAGAGTGGAGTTCATGAAAAGCAGTCAGACTCTGCACATGTTTGAAAATATTCCTAGTTATTGCACACTGGCACACTGGATATTAAATAAGTACATTAAGCATATTTTTTTACTTTATCATTCTGTAGTTAGCAAATTATCTTCTAAAAAATCCAAAATCTATACCAGAGATTTAAATAAAACATTATTTCTAATAGACAAAAACTGAAAACTCAAATAACCAAAAATAAGAATGGTAAAATTAGTTACAGTAGCAAAGTATGATGGAAAGAACTAATACATTAGAGAAGATGTATATTTACTAATTTTTTTACTGTGTATCAAACACACTATAAAACGTAAATTGCAATCCTATTATTTTTGCAATAAAAATAAAGCACTAGGAAAATACCTGAAAGTATATTCACTAAAATGACAAGAGTAATCACCTACAGATGATGACATTCTATTTTTTTACTGTCTTACTTTTGGACATCTGGATTTTATAAGTATCCTACCTCATCTGTGTAGTTTAATAGTTAAACAAATAATGCAAAACATCCACGCTACAGTATTCTTCAGTGGCCCATCTTCCAATACCCCTTAACCACAGGGATAGTGATGCTTCTTCAAACTGTCATTGTTCAACCACAATGGAGAAAACGCAGGAAAATTGGAAAAGAGACCTAATCTCCCAGCTCCACTAGTTTTAGGGAGGTAGATCACAGGATACATTAAATGAGTATGAATCTTTGCCCAAGAACCTCCTGTCAGTGTAGAAAAGAAACATCCTACACATGTGTAGATAAGTATTAACTTCAAGGAAAGTCACCCCTAAAATTGTAATTGTTAGCTACAAACTCCCATTGGGTGAAAAAAAAAAAAAGAATTAAAACAAAATTCTTACCCCTTTGACTGGCCATTTGCCCGATTTTCAAAAAACTTTATCTCCAAAATATCATTTACTCCCAAAGAATGAACTGCTTCAGTTAAGTCTTCATCTGTTGTCCACTGCAAGATATTTCCCCCTCATTAACCATCATAACATATCTAAGATTTTTATTGTTTCAATTTAGTTTGTAAGGGTAAACTCAGGACAGACAAAATTAATCCTTAGTGCAAACTATGTACAATTACCGCCAGTCAGTCTCCAATTTTTAAATAGCACAAAAGCACCTGAAGACATACTTTCGTCCCTTGATAAGAGTTTTGGAAATAGAAGGTACATACCCTCAGAGAGAATATAGAATTAAAAAAAGAAAACCCTTAATGAGTTTTTGGTCTCTTCCAGCTTTCAACTGCTGTGACTTTAAATTTTCAATAAACCAATCTCACCTGCCGCTTTTTTTCTTAAAAGAAATTATTTGGGGAAATAAACTCCACCTTATGTTTCTAAGTATACAAAACAAAATCCTAATGTGTATTCAGTGCCTACCATACCCTTTTACCAAATATTTAATTCTCAAAACACAGAAGTCCCATTTTACATATAATTTCTGTTTTACACTCTATGCAATAGAGAGGTTAAAGAAGTTGTCCAAGGTTATAAAACATATATAGGAGCCAAAACTCAGTCTTCCTCAGCAACCACACTCTTTTTATCTACAATGCAACTGTCTCCAACATTATAAAAATTGCTCAGATGATGGGAGATTGGCCAGCTTTTTAAATATGCAAACATTTAAAATAAAATACTATTAAGGAAATGTACAGTAACAACTGATTTCTAGGCAATTTTTAAATTTTCAAGTATGTGTAATAAACGTTTTTAAATAGAGATGCAAAAACTCTACCGGACTATTTTAGTAAATATTTAAGATTCAATGCTAATAAAACACAGATAATAATACTACTAAACATTCAGCTAATGAAACTCCAATCAATAAACCTGTAGGTTTACTACTACTGTAGTATCATAAACCAAATTAAAATACAATGTATAATAGCAGTATTTCTGTAAATCATATTTCAAATTTAAGGGCAAAAATGAAATTCAGTGTGTGTGTAATTATGGTTTGAATAATGAAAACTCTTAAAAACAAGAATTATATTGTGTATCTTTCTCTCCTACATTACTGAATCCTGGTTTGAGCCTTTATGTGAGCATTTTCCTTTGTAAACTGAGATAGCTGAAGTGTAGGAGTAGTAAAAGATAAAATAATTGAACTACATTTAACTGGAATCTCTACCAAAACAAGTTGAATGTCTACAAAATTCAGAACTAGAAGATTCTGGTACTTACTATATTTAAAAGGTACATGCATGTCCCCCCCTTGGTGCATAACGAAGCATGTAGAACCAATTTAATAACTTGAAATTCCTATTTTTATATACTGGAGAAAAAATTAACTACTGGAATAGTTTGAAATCAATCACCAAGGATTTAATTCAAATCAAGTCACTTACCCATGTTAGATTCCCAATATACAATGCAATTCTCTTTCCCGTATATGTATAGACCACATTTGGTGCTGCTCCTTTACCCACGTCATCACCAACAGTTGGTGGGAGAGTATCCATGTAATCCCGATCTTCCGGGGCATCTCCATTATTTGCAGATGGAGAGATGACATCATCATACAAATCTATCTGATCATGCCCACCATATTCAGCTTCCTGAGATACAGAAATAATGTTCTAGATTATACAATAGTCAGATGACTTCTAAAACAGATGTGAATGCAAATTTATTCAACAATTTTCTTTTAAAAATTTGGTAGAAGACATAGGTCAAAGATCTTAGTACAAATCTTTCACTTTACAGCACTTCTTGAACAGTGCCTATAAAGTGAATTTCTATACAATGAATCCTATTTCCCCACTGATACTTATTATAAGAACTAATGTTCCTCTAGGAACAGAATAACATGTAGACAAAATAAAATAATGAACTTTTCATGGAAGCGAAATACTCTAAAAGTAACAACACTGACTACAAATTTTCAATACAAAAATATCACAAACAGAAATCAGAGCCATTATGAATCTTTAATAATATTTTTAACTGCAGAAAAATACAACTATTATTTTCTATAGTATTCAGGATCATGCTTCCCAATTCTGTGGAAGCTGTTAGTTTTAGAAAAAGCATAGTAAGCTAAGCCACAGGAAAGGGATAAAGAAATATGGCTATGTAATGATTCTATATGTTACAATAAATGAACAAGGGAAAGAGAAAATACAGGTTAAACTATCCAAATTAGTATCTATATTAAGTTTTATTATTCTCAGTCAACAAAGAGTTAATGCTTACCTGACTTCTTAGATATACAGTCAATTAGCAAAACATCTACATGGTCAAGAGAAAAGGGACATGAACACGGAAGAATCTAGTAAAGTTTTGCCATCAAGTGTCACCAGCAGAATTAAAACAAGGCTAGGAGATGCCACTTACATGCCTAAGTAATATGCAAGTAAAAGGAAAATGAATAATAAGCAAATATGTGAACAGGAGAAAAACAGAAAAATAGGGTTCAACCTGTAAATAAGCACAAGAAAAATGAAATGCAGGTAGTGGCAGAACACTGAGCATCATTTAAATTGCCTTTGGTAACAGTTACTGGGCCACTGGCTTGACTAGCCAGTAACAGAGGAAAAGCTCTATTTTTATCTTCCTTTCCACCACAAAGTATCTAAATGGATGTGAACTACTTCATTCTGAAAAGTGAAAGTGAAGTCACTCAGTCATGTCTGACTCTTTGCAAGGCCATGGACTGTAGCCTACCAGGCTCCTCTGTCAAGGTAATAAAAGAAAGGCAATTACACTTAGAAAACGAATATAATTCTTATCTTCTCCATTATTACAATTCAGTAAGAATGAATACAAATGGTAGATAAGGAGAAACTAATAGTTTTAGGAACTAACCATTTTATGGATAAAGAATGACATTGAAAAAAGGCATGAATAATATGACTATGAACAGATCAACAAAATACTGTTATAATAAGAGTCCCAAGGGAACATGGTTCTTGTTTTGCTATTCAGAAGGAAGCCAGAAAAAGATTTTTTTTAAAAGAAACAGGAAAAGAAAAAAAAAATCTAGAAGGGGAAATATACCACTTATCAGTTCATAACACATAGCATATCAGGTAATCTTCTGCATAATGAAGTTATCCAATTCGCTGATTATGCAACAGAATCTCTACATAACAATATTGTTATGAGGCTGAATGTATGTAACTTATTTATTAAGGGACAAAATCTTAAGGTACATCAGAGAAGAAAGCCCTCTTTAGCAATGGGCAGAAACTAAGACCACAAATCACTGAATAATGCCATAATTTTCTTTCCACAGCAGTACCAAAATAACCTTTGAGAACTGAGTTTTTTGAAACCAAGGAACATGATAGTAAAAATTGTGATAGTGACAGTAAAAATTAGAAAAAAGAAAAAAAAATTAGAAAAAAGCAGTGATAGTAAAAATTAGAAAAAAGAAGGTTGAGTTTTGTTAAGAAGTTTCAGTGTAGCTAAGGCTTCAGGTGGCACGGCTGCAGCAGTTGATTCCACACACTTAAGATACCAAAGTTTCCCACAAGGGGTAGCAGGCACTTTGAAATCGTTCGCAATCCAGTTTTGCACATCAAGTAAATTATTGTTACTATTATTCAAAAGGAGTTGTGTTTCCATCCTCCTCTGCAGAGACTATAATCACAATATATGGTTTGAGGGAGAGTAAAACAGAATGCAAGGGTTATTAATAGTAGCACTAAAAGTATTTCAATCTATACTTTGATGAAATATTATTTGACTTTTCACTAGTTATAAATCTAGGAAAATGTTCACATAAGTCGACAATAATTTACAGGCATAATAACTGCAGCTACACTAACCTGGTGAGTCACAACTTACTATTTTTGTCCATCCCTGAATTCCTGTGTTGATACTAATCAATTTTCCATACTGATACGATTCTACCGATATTTAATATCAGTCACTTGGTCTGGTAGTTGGACTGCTTCCAACTGATTGAAATATGATGCTAACTGAGACCACAGTCCTGGGGTTTGATTTCCAAGTAGACTAGTTAGCTTCACTCAGTTCCAAGGCCACAGCCTGTACTTTTAGCCCCATGGTATGCATTTGGACTTGGTGAAAAAATATTAATGAATTTGAATACATTACCACCATTACTAAGAGGCAACTTAAAACACACACTCTTCTGTAATATCAGTAACCTTCCTTTTCAACTTCACCATATCACACCTATCCTCCAGATTAAAAAAATAATTATATACAGAACACATCCTACTTTCTGTTCCCACTCTAAAAGGGGGGAAAACATGCACTTTCTAAAATTATGTAAAATGAGTATCACAAGTCAGGGCTTCCCTGGTGGCTCAGTGGAAAAGAAACTGCCTGCAATGCAGGTGACCCAGGTTCGATCCCTGGTTCGGGAGGATCCCCAGAAGGAAACGGCAACCCACTCCAGTATTCTTGCCTGGAGAATACCATGGACAGAGGAGCCTGGCAGGCTACAATCCACGGGGTCCCAAAAGAGTTGGGCATGACTTAGGGACTAAACACCACCACCACCACCACAGATCACATACAAAGAAGGTGAGCTCTGAGAGTCTATTTGGACAAACTTTGTCAAAGAATAACAGTCAACAGTGTCAAGTTCTATATGCAGTCTTTTCAATTATTACCATTGGGAAATTGTAAAGGTACTCAAAAACAAAAAATAATCAATATTACCCCTCTAATTATTTTAGATTACAAATATTGCCCAATTTGTTCATAGCAACTAATAACCAATAGAACTATACACTATATTTAACTTCCAGTAGGCAACAGCTCTTAGGGTTTGTTAAAAAAATCCACTAAGTTATTTCATTTTCTACATTTAATTACAATAATTATTTTAAAGGCAAGGTAGCCTTTCAAGATTCTGCATCTCAAGATCATGTTCCTCACGACAAATGAGTAGCTGTAGCCAGGTCAGAGACAACACTCAAATTAAGACAGATAGTAAAATAACCAAATTTCAATTAGCTCCTCTTAAAAGCAATGTTTCTCAACCTTTTTTTCATTATCACCATGCCCTTGCTCTGAAGAGGGACATACTTTTGTTAATCACCTCCCATGTAATTTTAATGTCAGATACTCTGTACATTACTGGGAAGACTGTGATAGTTGTCCTGTAACCTTCACTCTTCCTGACAGGCACAACACTACTTTTGGTGTTCCTAAAACTGTATTAATGCCACTCCTGCATTATGTTACCACCACTAATGTCACAGCAAAGGCCACTTGTTCAAAGTTCCTCTATTGGAAAAAAAAAATTTCCATTTAGAGAAATACAAGCAAAATACAAGTTTGCACTTATAACATGTTTTCTATACCATGGAAAAGAATACACTAACCCACAAAATCCACAAAACAGATAATCTAATACATACCTATCTTTTTAGAAAATATTTCAGTTTCTGATTTTGTTTACATTTCAAGTAGATATTAAAATCAGTTTCCAATCCCTGTTAAAAGCTCAACTAATGGAAGGAAGCCAATTTGGTACTACAAATACGGCACATAAATCACAAAGTGAACAACAGAATGAACTACTTATAAATAATAAAATAATTAAGAGTTACAGCTCCCCTAAACATTTCTACCCAAGTTTCTGAATCAGTCTCTACCTACTTCAGTTTCCATCTTACATGCCTTATCTTAAAGGGTTCTCTATTCAATATAAATTTGGTAGAAATAAGATTTCACAGATATTTGCCTAATAAAACTTATTTTCCAAAATTAGCTAAACATTGGCTATAGTAGACACACAATAACTCAATGTAAAGTATAATGAGTCATGATATAAAGACAAGCACACTTATAAGGATGTCTACGTCTGTAACTTCCGAACGAATTTTTTCCCACTATCTACATACATTTTCATTTTAAAGTCTGAATGTCAGATCACTGAATGAGCACTGCTCTCAGTGACCTACCACCAGGTACATCAAAAACTACATTCTACATGAAGGGCTTTGCTCCCCAAACAAGCAAAATACACACTACTTCAGTGCACCCAGGATAAGCTTTCCTGAAGTTCAGAATTTGACTTCCCTCTCCTCTCCTCTGCCAATAAAAGTTTACACATACAGACAGACATAGAAGAGTGGTTTCTGTAACACATGACCTGTCAGTGTGTCATATCTTTTATGTAATCCCACTACAGTGCACTTAGTCTAGACACTATATATACTTTGTATCCTTCCTTGAAAGTGAAAGTGAAAATCGCTCAGTCTGTCCACTCTTTGAGACCCTGTGGACTGTAGACCACCAGGCTCCTCCTTCCATGGGATTCTCCAGGCAAGAATACTGGAGTGGGTTGTCATTTCCTTCTCCAGGAGACCTTCCTGACCCAGGGATCGAACTCTGGTCTCCCCCATTGCAGGCAGACGCTTTAACTTCCGAGCCACCAGGGAAGCCCTACCTTGCTGGCATATAAAATACTGAACTGAGTTAAAATAAATTTAGTTTAGTTTAGGTCAAAATAAAAGTCTGTAATTATTAAATATGAGACTAGTAACTACTACCTTCAAGTACAAATTCCAGTTCAAACTGCACTGATACACACTATCAATTCAGTGAGAGACTGAAACCAACAGCTTTCTTTTCAACTCCAAATCCAAGTAATATAGAGGTTTGGAAGGAGTTCAAATTCTTTCACTTGAGCAACTGTTCTCAATTTGGTTCCATCCAAAGATCTTCAATTTAAGAACTAAAGAGCAGCTATAAAGGATAACTGAGGCCCTTGTGCATTCTTCCCTTCTCCAATTTTATTCTTCATTCTAAATTCATCTGGTGAAGAAAGGAGCTGTTCTATAGCTTCAATAACTTTTTTCTCACACCATCTCCAAATTACAGTTTCTAAGACAATTGAATGTCTCACTTTTTGAAATAGGTTTACACTGCTCTTTACCAAAGTATATACATGAAATAAACATCATACAAGTATAATTATTTAAAACAGAAAAAATAAAAAACACATATATTACAAAGAATTTCAAAGTATACAATGCAATTAAAACTACAGCTCACAATGAAGAGATTTTTTAAATGTTTACAACAGTTTAGAAGCCGAAATAAAACCTGTTATACTTAGCAAAACATTCTACTCAACTACAACAAAATAAAGTCAGTTTAGCAACCAATAGAAGTAATGTCACCAGCTAATAAGAATGTAAATTAAATCAACCAACAATTTTGTAGTTGCTTCTAATTTTGATAAAATTTCAGGTAAATATTTCAATACTAGTAACATTTTTAAAAATTAAGAATGTACCTTAAAAAACCATCAACTATCTATTTATGGCCATATTGTGAACAGGAATTATCACAGCAAGCAGTAGATTACAAAGGCCAGTGATACACAAAATAATAACAAAAACAAACCCTCTATTTAATGCCATTAATTGATTCAAAAGTATAAAGATCCTAGAGGTAAAAACCATTCAAATACATGTGCAATATAATGCTATAGGTAAAATCCACAAAATGTTATTTTTGAAAGAACCCTATTAAGCAGTTCATCAGGGCTACCAAATTTTAATCTCTTCTTACCTCCTGTTCAGTCAGCACTAGCTGGTGCACAGGGATAAGCAAGTATCACTCCATCCAGCTATACAGATGACAAAAATGCCCATCCCAAATTAAGTATGCAAAAGCCTAAAAAGTTATTTCATTAAAAGGTTGTGAACAATGCTCAACTTCTAAAACTGTAGTCCAGCTCTTCCTTTATTAGAGCTAGACTCTAGTAGACTAGACTCTAGCTAGACTAGAAAGACAAAAGGAAATATATTTTCTTGGAAGAGAGCTAATGAAGACTGCCTTGAACATTTGTTTTTTTACTTGCAGGTACGGACCTCCTGTCGATGGAATGTTACACTCATTTGATAAATAAAAGGAAAAGAAATTTCCCAGAGGTCTTTGTTTACTGATCTTAAAAAAAGCATTAGAATCCGACTGTGTTTAGCACTCAAGGTAACTTTCTAAATTGTCACTGACACAACTCAGGCATAGCAAAAAAAAATTTAAGCGCAACACAATAAAGATTTTAAAACTTAACATTTGATAACAATGAGTTACGTTTAAATATACTCTTTTTTAACGGAGTAGAAAACATTTAAAGCTAATTGAACTTTTCTTCTAATATTTAAACGTAAGGGCACCATCATCCCTCAAAAAAAAAAAAACACCGGATTTCTAGTTTTCCCTATTTAAAAAAATCCTTAAACTCCTTGCACAAATAAAATCCTTAACGGAGGGGTAAAAACCCCACAAAAACACATTAACCAGAATTTTACTAAGCTTCTCACATGGACCTGGAAAATGTAAGAAAGCTATTAGGAACACTGCAGTTAAACACAATTTGCTTTTTTAAAATGTGTTACTATATAAAAGACAGCAGATGTGACCAGAATGCTTACAGCTTAAACGTCACTGCTCTAGTAACAACCTTTTGCAAGGATGCACAACATCAGACATCATAGCTCCGCGGCTAGTCCTTCTAGGCAACTGTGGCCTATGAGATACCGGGAAAACCTTGCATTCTCACTTTCTCCAGCCTTTCCAAACCCCTCGGAGAACAGTAAACATTTTGCTTTCGGAAATCGGGAAACAGCTATAAAACTAACAAACACCATGTGAATTTTGGGTGAGATTCTTTAATCACTACTCTGATCTCTTCTCTTGGTGAGCTACCATCTTTTTTGTTCCATCCAACCCTCGCGCTTCCAAGTCTTCCTTTGGGCCCGGGCCACCTAGCTTCACTGATATTTTCATCACAAAGACCGAGAACGACTGGGCCCCGGAGGCACTGCAAGCCCTCGACCACCGAGGGAGGGCCAGTGCACCGACTTTCAAAACACGATCCATGGGTCCGAAAGTCAAAGGACTTGTTGCAAACGTGCCCGCACCGAAGCCGTCTTCCCAAAGAGTGAGAGAAGGACAGGGACGGCGCCACGCCGAAACCTGTAGCAAACGTGGGCAGGGGAGCTCAGGAAGCTGGGCGCGCGGGATACAAAGGGCCGTGAACACGGCCTTCCATGAGGCGACCGAGTGACGACAGAGACACAAAATGGACCGACCGAAGGAATCGGAGCCCGAGCGGCAGGGCCGGGGGCAAGGAGAAGGCCGGCGCGCGCCCCGCTGGGCTTCCTCCTCGACCTAGCCGCGGGGGTGGGGGCGCGGGGGCGGCCCGTTCTCCCCGCCGCGCACACGCCGCCCCGCCGCCCGGGCCTAGCGAGGCGGGAAGCGCCCGCCGGCCTCCAACAATGGGGAGCGAGGCGGCGGCGAGGGAGGAGCCGGCGGCGGCTGCACAGTGGCCGGCGTCCGCGCTCGGGGCCCCGCGGAGGGTGGCGGCGCCCGCCGCCCACGAAACGACGCGGTAGAACGAGGGGCGAGGCGGGCGCTGCGCCGGGATCGGGCGGCGCGGCCCACAGGCGCCAAGGGCGCACGGTCTGCAGCCGCGCCGGCTCGTGGCCCGCAGCGGGCCCGAGGTCCGCGTCCCGGCCGCAGCACCGCCCACTTCGGCGGCGTGAGCCCGGGCCCACACGTACCTGGTTGAACTCTTCGCCCACATCCGCGTAAATGTCTATATGGTCCACACCGTCCGCCATCTTCCCTCGGCCTCGGCCGCCGCCGCCGCCGCCTCTTGCAGGTCCGCCCGCCGCGGCAGCAGCAGCGGATCTAGCGGCGGGGGCGGGGCGCGCTGCGTCACTTCCGAGGCCCGAGGGCCGAGGCGGGGGCAGCCGGGGGCGCGGGTCTCCGCCACCGCTTGCTTGGCTGGCGGAGAACAGAAAACTGCGTTTCCGAAGGCGCTGGCGGTTTCTTTTGTGTGTCTGGATTAGGCTTGGGGGGCGGGGCGGGGGTGGTCCCAGTTGTCTCCAGACAGTTTCCACGTTGTCTTTGGCACACTTAAGCATTTTGTGATATTTTCATTTCTCAGTTTTTCTTACGTTTCTCACAGCCAGGGCTTTTAGGGAGATGGAAGTTTTATGTCTAGATGAAACACCAAAAGTGTAGCCCGGCTTTCCGTGAGCGCCTCCAGAGGATGTCTTACCTCTGCATCCTCAAAAGACCAGCAGAATTTCGTCTGCCTCGTAAATGCTAGTTACCGGTTGATGGTTTTCTTGAGTTATTTGCATGCTACTTATGTCATTTGCATACCGTTTATCTTTCCATTTGTATCTTCTGCATCGTCTTCTTTCATCTCCTCCCCCCGCCCCCTTTTCATCGCCCGTCATTTTTAACCTCCTTGAGCTGCAGTTGGTTGTTCGTGGGATAGTTTAAATGTCTCAAACTTGAATGCGGTCACCGTTGGGCCCGCCCCATAAAGTGGAGGTATCTTCAGACGAGGGGACTCCTCTCTTATACTCATAGAATGTCAGAGAAGGAAGGGAACTAGAAAAGATGACTTTAGGTCCAAACATCTCATTTTACAGATGATAAAGGGAACTGAGGCCTAAAGAATCTTAAGCGGCTTAACAGGAGTCACGTGGTTAATAAAAAAGCGTTTGCCAGCCAATGTAGTAGTCTGTCCTGAAAGAGAGTTTCAGTTGCCTGGGGTCAACTGCAGTCCAAAAATGTCAAATGGAAAATTCCAGAAATAGTTTCTAAGTTTTAAGTAGCTATAGTTCTGGGTAGCATCCAAGAAATCTTTAGCCATCCTACACCAACCATCCCTGGAAATGAATCATCTTTTTGTCTAGCACCTTTTATACACTACCTGTTAGTCCAGAAAAAAGACATGGTATATTTAGCTTTGGGTACTACTGCAGCGTGTGAAAATCCCATGGACGGAAGAGCCTGGTAGGCTGCAGTCCATGGGGTCGCTAAGAGTCGGACACGACTGAGCGACTTCACTTTCACTTTTCACTTTCATGCATTGGAGAAGGAAATGGCAACCCACTCCAGTGTTCTTGCCTGGAGAATCCCAGGGACCAGGGAGCCTGGTGGGCTGCCGTCTCAGGGGTCACACAGAGTCGGACACGACTGAAGCGACTTAGCAGCAGCAGCAGCAGTTTCAGGCATCCACTAGGGGTCTTGGAGCATATCCCTTCTGGGGTTCTTTACCACTAGCCACTTGAGAAGCCCCAAGTGGAGACTGCTGCTGCTGCTGCTGCTAAGTCGCGTCAGTCGTGTCCGACTCTGTGTGACCCCATAGATGGCAGCCCGCCAGGCGCCCCCGTCCCTGGGATTCTCCAGGCAAGAACACTGGAGTGGGCTGCCATTTCCTTCTCCAATGCATGAAAGTGAAGTTGCTCAGTGGTGTCCGACTCTTCGCGACCCCATGGACTGCAGCCCACTAGGCTCCTCTGTCCATGGGATTTTCCAGGCAAGAGTACTGCAGTAGGGTGCCATCGCCTTAGTCTCTCCAGTTTGAAACCTCCTCCTATTCTTTTTCATCCTTTTAAAAACCCACCAAGTTAGAGTGTGTTTATAAGATACATCCTGCCCAGAAATTACTGATACAATGGTAAGCAAAAGTAATAACTGTACTTGATATGGTGGAAAACCTTGGTTCATTGAAGTTTTATAGACAGGTCTGGTGATCTGGATACAAATTTCTAGTCAGTTACTTTACCAGCTAGATGACCTCAGTCAAGATACCTACGGGCTCTCAGGTTCAATCTCAGAATCTTTAAAATTGGGGTGGTAATGTTTACCACATCAAGGTTGAAGGTTGATAGTGGTTTAATGTACAAAAAAATGCCTATCCACTTTTGCTTCTTGGAAACACTTGGTTTCCCCTTTTTCCAAAGGGCTTTATAGGAAAAAAGAACCACTCCTCATAAAAGGCAAGAGCACTTTTTAGACTGGTAATGCGGTAGGTACAATAATGCCTGTCATAGAGGTCCACATCCCAGTTCCTAAAATCTGGGACTATGTTACCTTATATTCCAAAACAGACTTTGCAGATATGATTAAGTTACGGACCTTGAAACAAGAACCTTGAATTCTGGATTTCCTGGGGTTGGCCCAAAGGAATCACAAGAGTCCTAACAAGTGAAAGAGCAAGTCAAGAATCTGAGGAGACCATGAGGATAAAAGTAGTTTCTGTTCTTTCAGGACACTTAAAAATCATTTCAAGATTCTGACTTCTATTGCTACCTGTGAAACAGCTCTTAGTGTGACTGTTATTTTGAAGGTCATTGGAGTTTTTTCCCCCTTTGGCTGCTTTAAAGATTTTCTTTCTGTTAGACTTTGGTTTTCCGCCCTTTTACTATGTATGTCTGGAGGTGTATTTCTTTTTATTTATGATGCCTTGAATTCATTGGGCCTTTTGAATATATTGATTGATGCCTTTCGTGAGTTTTGAAAAATTCTCAGATATTACCTATTTTAATATTGTTTCTGCCCCACTCTTTCTTCTCTCATATAACTCCATTTAAATGTTTGTTAGATCTTTTCTATCCACTAGTTCTCTTACCTTCTCTCTTTTATTTTATACATCTGTATCTCCCTATGCTTCATTTTGAATAGCTTTTTCCTTTTCTTCTGGGTTACTAATTCTTTCTCCTATAGTGTTAAATTCATCTACTGAACTGTAATTTATTTTTTTTATTTTTTTTTAATTTTAGGTTCTAGAACTTCTATTTGATTCTTTTTAAAACTTAGGTTCATTTTAATGGCATCAATTTTTTTTTTTTTTTTTTGCTCAAACTGTCAATCTTAGGTTTTGTCTCTTTGTATATAGTAGACATCACTGGTATACGGTTTTGGTCTCTGATAATTCCATAATCTGGAGTCTTGTTGTATCTGTTATTGCTTCATTGTTCTAGTTATTCTTCATTGTGCTGATTCTCACTCATGTTGTCTTGTTACCTGACTGTAAGCTGGGCATCGTAATTGAAACATTTGAAGAAATAATGTGAGATGGATATGATTTTCTTCCATGATTGGAAGATGATTTTCATTTTCTTTGAGGCATGTTGCAGTACCAACAAACAGGATCACCCTAACCCAGGGGACTGGGGACCTTGGGGAGACTGCTTTAGTTTGGCTGGCCTTTACTTCCCAGGGTACTGCCCTTGTGAAGACCAGCCCAAAATGTGGTATGCCAAAATCATCACTTTAAATACATATATATATATTTATTTGGCTGCATCAGGTTGGTGCACATAATTGCAGCACAAAGGCTTAGTTCCTTCATAGCATGTAGAATCTCAGCTCCTTAACCAGGGATTAAACCCTCGTCCTCTGCACTGCAAGGCAGATCCCCAACCACTGGACACCAGGGAAGTCCCGAAAATCACCCGCTGTTGACGGGTCCAGAATTACACTTTTGACAGATCCAAGACTCCATATTTTGTTCTTCTAGTTGTCAAAAGTGGGGTTCAACCTCTCGGTCATCTCTTTTGAATCTAAAAATGTCCCCCAGGGGAGAATGAATACACACACACACACACACACACATATATATATATATATATATATATATATGGCTGAGTTGCTCCTGCTGTGCACCTGAAACTGTCATAACATTGTTAACTGGTTATACTCCAACATAAATTAAAAAGTTTTAAAAAATTAAAAATTTTTTAAAAAGAAGAAATAAAGAGAAAAAAAAAGAAACAAAAATTAAATTAAAATGCCCCCTAGGACAAAAGCACTATGAATGTATAGACACTATTCCCTTCTGCTTCTTGGTCAGGTAATTCCTAACTCACTTCTTGGTTAGCTTTTTGATTATTTTATTTTTAAAAATAATTTTTATACAGTTTTGTTTTCTTAATTTTAATTTTTTTGGCCATGCTGAGTGGCTTGCAGAATCTTAGTTCCCCGACCAGAGATTGAACCCTTATCCTTGGCAGTGAAAGTGTGGCATCCTAACCACTGAACTGCCAGGGGATTTTTATATGCAGCTTTTAAAGGTTACTTCCCATTTACAATTATTACAAAGTATTGGCTATATTCCCTGTGCTTTAAAATATATCCTTGAGCCTATCTTACACCCAGTAATTTGCATCTCACATTCCCCCAACTTTTCGATGATTTAAAAATGTTGTTCCAGGGTACTTCCTTATTTGGCCACAAAATGGCATTGTAGTGAATTACAAAGGAAAATACATAATAATAATGACAGCAGTGACAAACTCTGTGGCTTATTGAGTATCTTCTACATAACAGTCTCTTTGTTAGGCATGTTACAGTTGTTATTGTACATAGATGAAAGATAGGAGACTTGGGTTCTTGTACTGGCTTTACAACTGATTAGCCAAGTAACCTTAGACAAGTCCTTTCCCTCAAATTCTCCATGAAGGTCCCTCTCAGTTCTAAATTTCTGTTGTTTAAAGCTACAGAGAATTCTCTGAAAGTTCAAGGTACCTTGTGACAATCGTGTATTAAATATCGTAGAGGAGTTTCCTACTGGCCCACCTGCATTCGTTTCCTATTGCTGCTGTAACAAGTTACCATACATTGAGTGACCTGAAGCAACGCAAGTATCTTATCTTACAGTTTTGAAGATCAGAAGTCTAAAATATATCTCACTGGGCTAAAATCAAGGTGTTGGGAGACCTGCATTCCAGAAGGCTCTAGAGCAGCGTTCCCCAATCTTTTTGGCGTCAGGGACTGGTTTTGTTGAAGACAGTGTGTGTGGTGGGGGTGGGACAGGGATGGCTCAGGATGATTCAAGCACATTGCTTTCATTGTGCCCGTTATTACTATTACATTGTGAGAATGACGTAATACGAGCACGGGGGCGCAGCTGTAAGTACAGATGAAGCTTCCCTCACTCTCCCACTGCTCACCTGCTGCGTGCAGCACAGTTTCTGACAGGTAACAGACTGGTACCTGTCTGTTGCCCAGGAGTTGATGTTGCCCAGGAGTTGAGGACCCTGCTCTAGAGGAAAATTCATTTTCTTGCTTTATCCGTCTCCTCGAGGCTGCCCACATGCTCTCTTTATGACCCCCTTTCCACAATCTCATCACTCTAATAATATAAATAATATAAAATTAAAATATATAAGATTAGCAAAGGGATTAGAAGAGAGATCGTATTCTAAGATTCCCTATACATCTGCTTTTTCTCTGTATGGAAAAACCTTCTCTCCTTTTCCACGCACATGGTCTTGCAACATTGGCAGCCTCAGCTGCAGAATTCAAATAACCACTATTCAAGAAAATGGCCATCTGTCTTAGTTTCAATTATAAAACCTAAGGAGAAAGCAACTGTTTAGCACAGCTGTAATAGAAGTCTACTCCTAGTCCAGCCAAGTTTGTCTAAGGCAGTGGGGTCCCAGAGTAACAACTTGGCTTACAATTTCTACTGTGTGAGTTAGGGAAGTGTGGAGACTTGTGAGCGAAAGATGGTTGTTTTGAACCAAGCGGACACTCCACTTGTTATCTAACACATTCCTCTTATTGAATGACATCACATAGACAAAAACCTGATGGTTGGAGACAGCAAATCCAGTCCATAAATACTTAACACAGGCTATCATTCTTACTTACCCCAAATAAGTCAAGGCCATGACCTCTACAGAAACATGATTTTGGTTCTAACATACTACAGGTCATAGTTTAGCCCTATGGTCCCCAAACTTTTAAAAATACCTACCCCTATTAGTATATTTTAAAACATGCAGCCATAAAATATGAAAATATAAATATTATTTTATTGAGACATGTTATATTGACATCAGACTTAAATTGAAGAACGTGGGGAAAACCACTGGACCAGGTATGACCTGGTATGATTTGATTCAGGGATGACCTAAATCAAATCCCTAACGATTATACAGTGGAAGTGAGAAATAGATTTAAGGGACTAGATCTGATAGACAGAGTGCCTGATGAACTATGGACGGAGGTTCCTGACATTATACAAGAGACAGGTATCAAGACCATCCCCATGGAAAAGAAATGCAAAAAAGCAAAATGGCTGTCTGAGGAGGCCTTACAAATAGCTGTGAAAAGAAGAGAAGAGAAAAGCAAAGGAGAAAAGGAAAGATATATCCATTTGAATGCAGAGTTCCAAGGAATAGCAGGGAGAGATAAGAAAGACTTCCTCTGCGATCAATACAAAGAAATAGAGGAAAACAATAGATTGGGAAAGACTAGAGATCTCTTCAAGAAAATTAGAGATACCAAGGGAACATTTCATGCAAAGATGGGCTCAATAAAGGACAGAAACAGTATGGACTTAACAGAAGCAGAAGATATTAAGAAGAGGTAGCAAGAATATACAGAAGAACTGTACAAAAGAGATCTTCATGACCCAGATAATCATGATAGTGTGATCACTCACCTAAGCCAGACATCCTGGAATGTGAAGTCAAGTGGGCCTTAGGAAGCATCATTACAAACAAAGCTAGTGGAGGTGATGGAATTCCAGTTGAGCTATTTCAAATCCTGAAAGATGATGCTGTGAAAGTGCTACACTCAATATGCCAGCAAATTTGGAAAACTCAGCAGTGGCCGCAGGACTAGAAAAGGTCAGTTTTCATTCCAATCCCAAAGAAAGGCAATGACAAAGAATGCTCAAATTGCCCCACAATTGCACTCATCTCACATGCTAGCAAAGCAATGCTCAAAATTTTCCAAGCCAGGCTTCAGCAATACTTGAACCGTGAACTTCCAGATGTTCAAGCTGGTTTTAGAAAAGGCAGAGGAACCAGAGATCAAATTGCCAACATCTGCTGGATCATCACAAAAGCAAGAGTTCCAGAAAAAGCATCTATTTCTACTTTATTGACTATGCCAAAGCCTTTGATTGTGTGGATCACAATAAACTGTGGAAAATTCTGAAAGAGATGGGAATACCAGACCACTTGACTTGCCTCTTGAGAAACCTGTATGGAGGTCAGGAAGCAACAGTTAGAACTGGACATGGAACAACAGACTCTTTCCAAATAGGAAAAGGAGTTCGTCAAGGCTATATATTGTCACCCTGCTTATTTAACTTATATGCAGAGTACATCATGAGAAACGCTAGGCTTGAAGAAGCACCAGCTGAAATCAAGACTGCCTGGAGAAATACCAATAACCTCAGATATGCAGATGACACCACTCTTATGGCAGAAAGTGAAGAAGAACTAAAGAGCCTCTTGATGAAAGTGAAAGAGGAGAGTGAAAAAGTTGGCTTAAACCTCAACATTCAGAAAACTAACATCATGGCATCTGATGCCATCACTTCATGGCAAATAGATGGGGAAACAATGGAAACGGTGAGAGACGTCATTTTGGGGGGCTCCAGAATCACTGCAGATGGTGACTGCAGCCATGAAATTAAAAGACACTTGCTCCTTGGAGGAAAAGATATGACCAACCTAGACAGCATATGAAAAAGCAGAGACATTACTTTACCAACAAAGGTCCGTCTAGTCAAAGCTATCATTTTTCCAATAGTCATGTACGGATGTGACAGTTGGACTATAAAGAAAGCTGAGTACTGAAGAATTGATGCTTTGGAACTGTGGTGTTGGAGAAGACTCTTGAGAATCCCTTGGACTGCAAGGAGATCCAACCAGTCCATCCTAAAGGAAATCAGTCCTGAATATTCATTGGAAGGACTGATGCTGAAGCTGAAACTCCAATAGCCTGGCCCCTTGATGCGAAGAACCAACTCATTGGAAAAGACCCTGATGCTGGGATTGAAGGTGGGAGGAGAAGGGAATGGCAGAGGATGAGATGGTTGGATGGCATCACCGATGCGATGGACATGAGTTTGAGTAGGCTCCAGGAGTTGGTGATGTACGGGGAAGCCTGGCATGCTGCAGTCCATGGGATCGCAGAGTCAGACACGACTGAGCAACTGAACTGAACTGAACTGAACTGAATGTTTAAAAATAAAAGGTTCTCTCCATGACTTTAAAGTGTATTGTTTGTTACAATTAGTCTTATTTTGTGCTTTGTAAAATGTATTTGTCTTTGTGTTTTTATTTTTATTTTTTTTAATTATAACTTTTATTAAATATTAAAACTTATTTTAAAAACTAAAGCTGATTTGTAGGTAGCCCTAGGAAACTACTTTTTAAAAAATATATATATAAATTTATTTATTTTAATTGGAGGCTAATTACTTTACAATATTGTATTGGTTTTGCCATACATCAATATGAATCTGCCACGGGTGTACACGTGTTCCCCGTCCTGAACCCCCTTTCCACCTCCCTCCCCATACCCTCCCTCTGGGTCATCCCAGTGCACCAGCCCTGAGCATGCATCGAACGTGGACTGGCGATTCATTTCACATATGATATTATACATGTTTCAATGCCATTCTCCCTGTCTTTGTATTCTTAATGATTTGTTTCTGGAAATTACTGGAGGTGAAACAGAAATATACAATCCACATGAAGGATTGTACTTCAGCAAAATACAATAATATTAATGTGAATGGAAGTATTTTTCAACATCAAAAATCACTTTTTATGGAGTAATGGGGCTCAAAGTTAGTAATCATACTGTTTATTTTTTTCCTACAACTTCTATGGCAACTAAACAAATGTATAATGTTAATGTTAATCACTCAGTCTTGTCCAACTCTTTGCGACCCCATGAACTGTAACCCACCAGGCTCCTCTGTCCATGGAAATCTCCAAGCAAGAATACTGGAGTGGGTTGCCATTCCCTTCTCCAGGGGATGTTCCCAATCCAGGGACTGAACCCAAGTCTGCTGCATTGCAGGCAGATTCTTTACTGTCTGAGCCAACAGGGAAGCCCCAAGACTCTGTGTTTTCATTGCTGATGGCCAAGGTTCAATCCCTGCTCCAGGAACTAAGATTCTGCAAGACACAAGAAAAAAAAAAGAGAGAATTGAATAACAGAACAAATAAATTCTACATATAAATTCTACATAATGTAGAATTTATTCGTTCCATTATTCAACACATTTTTT
This sequence comes from Bos mutus, assembly GCF_027580195.1. Classification (NCBI taxonomy): domain Eukaryota; kingdom Metazoa; phylum Chordata; class Mammalia; order Artiodactyla; family Bovidae; genus Bos; species Bos mutus. The sequence goes on along the minus strand of NC_091621.1, from coordinate 27,875,689 downwards.
TTCTCTCTTTTTGTTTTGCATCTTGAGAGATCTTAGTTCCCAGACCAGGATTGAATCTGGGCCCTCAGCAGCGAAAGCACAAAGTCCTAACCACTGGATCACCAGGGTATTTCCTCAACACATATTTTTAATCCAACTACTGTGTGTGGACCACTGTAGTAGGTAGTAACAAGTGTTACAAATGTAAATAAAATTTCATCATATTGTAATAAGAAGTGGTATGGTAGCCTGCAATGTAACAGATATTGGTTTGACACCCAGCTCTGTCATTTGAGACCCAACTGTGACATTTTGAGCAAAAGTTACTTAACCTCAATAAGACCTGTTGAAAAAAATAAGGATATGGAGTTCTAGGTTGAAGACCTAAGAAACAGGAAAGAGCCAACAATTATTGAGCATCTAGTAATACGTGCCCCTGAGATGAATGCTTTATAAGCATCAACTCAAATTAGAAAGTATATGTACAGTGTGGTGTAGGGGAGCTGGTAATCCTTAGAAACACAGATATTCCTTTGGAATTCTCTGGGAATATGTGCCAGCCAGAACCCAGCAGGAAAGGGATGCCGCGCTCACTGGGGAAAATAGAGAATTTAATTGAGCAATCATTTATGAGAACATGGGCAGGGATAAGAGAAACTAATTAAGGATGATGAAGCACTGTAGGGCAAGCCTGAAGGGACAAAGAGAGCCATCAGTTGCTAAAGCTCAGGGAGAAATCTGTAACTTTTAAGAGAAGACTGCTTGCCTAGGCTGTGGCCTTCAGTAGAGGCACACGGCAGAGAAAGCCTAGGCAGTAAATACCTGTTATTTCTCCTCTCTTGACCTTGGATCTCCTGGTAGAGCCTCTCATTGAATGAAGCCAACTGGGAGGGTGGAAGATGTACCATAAAGGGGTAGAGAGCAGAAAGTGGATCTGGAGAGACCAAGAAGAATGTGTAGCATAGAACGTAAAGAAATGAGGAAGTGTTATCTCCTATGTTCTCCACTTTGTAAAACTTGATAACGGTTTTTAAAAAGGGACCAAATGCATCCCTTCTAATTACGATCTGGAGCAAGTCACCTTCCTCCATTGTAAAATTAGCACATTGTATTAGATTATCTTTGTTGGTGTGAAGGCCTGGGGCAAAATACAGAATACAATAGCTTGTGCTAAGGTTCTGTTCTGCATTATGATAGATCTATTGAAAAACTTCAGACAAAGGTAGATACAGATTATATGTTATATTGCTATATACGTTAGATATGTTACTCAGAAAATTAAAGGTAACCTCCAAAATCAGAGTTCAGGAGGTCAGAAGACTGAAATGAGTCTCACTGGGCTAAAATCTAAGTGTTGGCAGGACTGTATTCCTTTTGGAGGTTTCAGGGGAGAATCTGTTTCATGCCTTTTCGATAAAAGATCAGTCTTCAGCTTAAAAATATCTAGCAGAAACCTTTGACTGTGTAATTATGTGCACAATAGCCCCCAAGCCTGTAGCACAGATATTCCTTTTGAAAACTAAGCAGCCCCAAGTATAGCACATTCTACAAAGACTATTTTAGATGTAACCAGAGACAAGAATGGACAGAAAGAATCTCCCATAGGGTAAAATTTGGGTCATGGAGAGTAAAGGGCAAGGATTCAGAAGAGAGATCTCCACATCCCCCAGGCAGCAATAATAGCAACTGCTATATGGGATAACCTAGGGACTCACTCCAATACCAGGGCAGGGAATCTCTGCAATTACTCATCTGTAGCATTTGATGGTTGGAATGAACCAGAGGCTGCTGTGTCTTTCCCTCTTTCCCATTCTTCTCTTTACTCATTCTCTCTCTCTCTCTCTCTCTCTCTCTATATATATATATATATATGTATATAATAGGCAATCCTATTCCTGTTTTACAATTTATAACAGGATGATTGGAGGCAGGTGACTTTCTTTTAGTTTAGAGGCTACCAGACTATAAGGAATTATAAGTGGATGTCATAAATAGGAATGAGAATTAACCAGAGATTGTGAACTTTGAGCTGGATGCAAAAACTAGATGGGACTTTGGTGGTTTCTGCCCCTAGAGAGGAAATCAATGCATAAGAAGAAAGGTGTATGTGGATATTTGGGTGACTTGAGGGACAGAATGGGCCAAAGACTATTAACTGCCCCTCAGTATGCCCCTCAGAGAAGTCTTTCTTAATATTAGAATTCTTTAGTTTGGCACATGACTACCCAGGAAGACGGTATATTTCCCTGCCTGCTTACAGCTAATTTATTAAGACCTAGGTAATGGGATCTTCGCATGAGGTGACCAAAGTATTGGAGTTTCAGCTTCAGCATCAGTCCTTCCAATGAACAGCCAGGACTGGTCTCCTTTAGGATGGACTGGTTGAATCTCCTTGCAGTCCAAGGAACTCTCAAGAGTCTTCTCCAACACCTCATGCGAAGAGTTGACTCATTGGAAAAGACCCTGATGCTGGGATGGATCGAGGGCAGGAGGAGAAGGGGACGACAGAGGATGAGATGGCTAGACAGCATCACCAACTCGATGGACATGAGTCTGAGTGAACTCCAGGAGTTGGCGATGGACAGGGAGGCCTGGCGTACTGCGATTCATGGGGTCGCAAAGAGTCAGACACGACTGAGCGACTGAACTGAACTGAACTTAACTGAATGGGATCTGAGAGGGAGTGATGTTTGTGACTTCTAGGTTGCACTCTTAAAAGGAGTGGCATATTCCCTTCCTCTTTTCTTTCTTGTTGGTTGAAATGTTATATGATATTACATCTGGGACCATGAAGTCCAAGAGAACACCATAGGGATAGGGAAACAATAAGATAGAAGGAACTTGGACCCCTGACACTGTGGAGTGATTTATCAGATTTTTACATAAAAGAGAAATACTTTTTCTCCTGTGAAGCCACTGTTATTTGAAGTCTTATTTGTATGGCTGGAACCATATTTTAACTTTCATATTCATGTCGAGTTTGAGGTGCCTTTAAAATTTCTTATGAAAAGTGTTATACATATGCAAAGTAGAAAGAATAGTAGGTAATGTCATGGATACTTAACTTTCACTTCAACAATAACCACTTCATCTATCTGATTTAAGCTAAACTCACACATCCCCCTCTTTCCACTGGAATATTTTGAACCAAATTCCAAATATTGTATCTTTCTTCTATAAATATTTTAGCATGTATCTCTAAAGCACATAGATTTTTTAAAAAGAAGAGTTTCAAATGCTTTTGAGTAAAAAAATGTAGATATCTAGTAGACAGTTGGGCATATCTCTTTAACATTCAAGAGAAAGGTCTGGCCTGAAGGTGCTACTTTGAGAGGCATCGTCACAGAAGTTATTTAAGGCCTTGGCAGTAGATGAGATAACTTGTGGAAGGTGACCTCCTGAGTAGAAAGGAGAAAAATTTTATCAGTTTAGAGAAGCAAAGATTTCTTTACTTGGTGTCAGGTAGCATGAAAATTGTAGAAGATAGGGTAAATGCACATGAGTAAGATACTTGCATAGACTTTGTTTCACTGCCCCAAATCCATTCCACATCTTGATTTCCTTTGGGGTAGAAAGCTCCAATCTTATTTCCTAGGTACCAGTTATTCGTTCAGGGATGGTCGTATACGTTAGTCACAGCTGATGAGATTCAAGGAATATATGCTTCTAAGAAATCCTCTCAGTTCCTGACGAACTGCTTGCATCTGCTGGATGATGTGATATGATGGAATGTGCTGGAACTGCTGCAGCCATCTTGTCATCATTAGAGCATTCTAGAACTACTGAGGACCTTGTTGCAGAGGCTGAGGATGAAGTCAACACTACGTGGAGAGACAGAGAGAGGAAAACCCAGTCCTTAATGATATAATTTGTACTGCTGGTTCAGGCTTCTTAGAACCAACCCTCACTCTGGATCTTTGAGTTAAGATGTACCAAAGGCTTTGACTTTGTTGTTTCAATGGTTTTAAATTGGATTTCCTGTCACTTGTAATGCAAAGTGCTCTAACTGATAGAGTAAGCCATGAGGTTAAGGTTTTTCAAGACCTGGAGGAATGCCAGTTTTATAATGGGCAGGTAATATGTTTGCATTAGAAAAATAACTAGACAGTGATGTCCTCCACTCAGTGCATTTCCTTGATGTTCAGTGTTAATAAACACAGGTTGCTTTCTGGCAAGTAGGAGGATTTCCTGCAGGCTCTCTCTCGTGGCTTATATCTTCTTCAGGTACTGTCCAGTTGATGTGGGTAATGGTGGTACTTAAAGGTATGGGTAAATAGCAAACATGGAACCAGCTGCTGTGAAAGAAAGTGTTTCTTTCACTGTGTAGTGAAATGCAGTGAGTTGTGTATAAAATCCACTTTGGCTATGGGATAGACCTAATTCTTCTCTGTAGAAGCACAGCATGGTGTATTGCTCTAAGATGTAACTAATACACCCAACCAAGTGGACAAGAAGATGAAAAATTATATCTTTTTGAGCCATATCCTTCAAAATAGCAGCCAACACAGCAGTTCTTAGAGGTGGATATTTCTTTGACAAAATGTTAGCGGGAGGGCGGATGGATGGTGTTAATGGAGGGCTAGAACAAGAGATGAAATGTACCATATTGATGCGAGATGACCTCAGCCTTCAAGGTTGTATTGAATTCATGGGGCCATCATCATCTGGATGTAGCTTCGTTCTGTAGCACTGACACTTTAAGCAAAGAGTGCTCAGTGATGTGAACAATTACTAAAGTCACCTCCTCGATGATTTTCCTATATGCAGAAGGGGAATTTCTATTCCTTTTCATGCACCATTGAGGAAAAAATGGCAGCCATGAGGACTATTTGCCAGGAAGAGTACTCACATTTTATGACAGTGATTTGTCAGAGAAATTAGCTGAGAGCATGCATCTCTTATTAGGTAAATGGAAGACAGCATATGAATATTTTTTTTAAAAAGCAATTCGCATCTATTTAAATTTAGCTCAGGGTACTGCAGTTAGTTAAAACTCCATAGATAAGGGCCTGTACAGGACAGGCTTATTTTCTTTCTTTTTTTAGAATTATTTTTTTGGTGGGGGGATGCGCTGGGTCTTCGTTGCTGTGTGGGAGCTTTCTCTAGTTGCAGTGAGTGGGGGCTCCTCTTCGTTGTGGTGCACAGGCTTCTAGTTGTCGTGACTTCCCTGTTGAGCTCAGTAGTTGCAGCTCTTGGGTTCCAGAGCTCGGGCTCAGTAGTGTCTTCAGTTGTATGTGGAATCTTACTGGACCAGGGATTGAACCCTTGTCCCCTGTGTTGGTAGGCAGATTCTTATCCACTGTACCACCAGGGAAGTCCCAAGCTTATTTTCATTTTTAAGTACCTAGAACCCAGCATTTGGAGAAGCCAAAAGAGATTTATTATTTAACTACAAAATATTTATGAATATTCTCATTAGCAAACCAAACATCATGGTCTTTGGACTCTCAATATAGGGTAATATGATTAGTAACCACATTTGCCAACCTTAGAATAGGGAGGGACAGCCCTCTTTAGATCAGATCTGTTGCTCAGTCGTGTCCAACTCTTTGCGACCCCATGAATTGCAGCATGCCAGGCCTCCCTGTCCATCACCAACTCCCGGAGTTCACTCAGACTCACGTCCATCCAGTCAGCGATGCCATCCAGCCATCTCATCCTCTATCGACCCTTCTCCTCCTGCCCCCAATCCCTCCCAGCATCAGAGTCTTTTCCAATGAATCAGCTCTTCGCACGAGGTGGTCGAAGTACTGGAGTTTCAGCTTTAGCATCATTCCTTCCAAAGAAATCCCAGGGCTGATCTCCTTCAGAATGGACTGGTTGGATCTCCTTGCAGTCCAAGGGACTCTCAAGAGTCTTCTCCAACACCACAGTTCAAAAGCATCAATTCTTCGGCGCTCAGCCTTCTTCACAGTCCAACTCTCACATCCATACATGACCACAGGAAAAACTATAGCCTCGACTAGATGAAACTTTGTTGGCAAAGTAATGTCTTTGCTTTTGAATATGCTATCCAAGTTGGTCATAACTTTCCTTCCAAGGAGTAAGCGTCTTTTAATTTCATGGCTGCAGTCACCATCTGTAGTGATTTTGGAGCCCAGAAAAATAAAGTCTGACACTGTTTCCACTGTTTCCCCATCTATTTCCCATGAACTGATGGGACCGGATGCCATGATCTTCGTTTTCTGAATGTTGGGCTTTAAGCCAACTTTCTCACTCTCCACTTTCACTTTCATCAAGAGGCTTTTGAGTTCCTCTTCACTTTCTGCCATAAGGGTGGTGTCATGTGTATATCTGAGGTTATTGAGATTTCTCCTGGCAATCTTGATTCCAGCTGGTGTTTCTTCCAGTCCAGCGTTTCTCATGATGTACTCTGCATATAAGTTAAATAAACAGAGTGACAATATACAGCCTTGACGATCTCCTTTTCCTATTTGGAACCAGTCTATTGTTTCATATCCAGTTCTAACTGTTGCTTCCTGACCTGCATACAAATTTCTCAAGAGGCAGATCAGGAGGTCTGGTATTCCCATCTCTTTCAGAATTTTCCACAGTTTATTGTGATCCACACAATGAAAGGCTTTGGCATAGTCAAGAAAGCAGAAAGAGATGTTTTTCTGGAACTCTCTTGCTTTTTCCATGATCCAGCGGATGTTGGCAATTTGATCTCTGGTTCCTCTGCCTTTTCTAAAACCAGCTTGAACATCAGGAAGTTCATGGTTCACATATTGCTGAAGCCTGGCTTGGAGAATTTTGAGCATGACTTTACTAGCGTGTGAGATGAGTGCAATTGTGCGGTAGTTTGAGCATTCTTTGGCATTGCCTTTCTTTGGGATTAGAGTGAAAACTGACCTTTTCCAGTCCTGTGGCCACTGCTGAGTTTTCCAAATTTGCTGGCATATTGAGTGCAGAACTTTCACGGCATCATCTTTCAGGATTTGGAATAGCTCAACTGGAATTCCATCACCTCCACTAGCTTTGTTTGTAGTGATGCTTTCTAAGGCCCACTTGACTTCACATTCCAGGATGTCTGGCTCTAGGTCAGTGATCACACCATCGTGATTATCTGGGTCATGAAGATCTTTTTTGTACAGTTCTTCTGTGTATTCTCGCCATCTCTTCTTAATATCTTCTGCTTCTGTTAGGTCCATACCATTTCTGTCCTTTATCGAGCTCATCTTTGCATGAAATGTTCCTTTGGTATCTCTGATTTTCTTGAAGAGATCCCTAGTCTTTCCCATTCTGTTGTTTTCCTCTATTTCTTTGCATTGATCACTGAGGAAGGCTTTCTTATCTCTTCTTGCTATTCTTTGGAACTCTGCATTCAGATGTTGATATCTTTCCTTTTCTCCTTTGCTTTTCGCTTCTCTTCTTTTCACAGCTATTTGTTAAGGCCTCCCCAGACAGCCATTTTGCTTTTTTGCATTTCTTTTCCATGGGGATGGTCTTGATCCCTGTCTCCTGCACAATGTCATGAACCTCATTCCATAGTTCATCAGGCACTCTATCTATCAGATCTAGGCCCTTAAATCTATTTCTCACTTCCACTGTATAATCATATGGGATTTGATTTAGGTCATACCTGAATGGTCTAGTGGTTTTCCCTACTTTCTTCAATTTCAGTCTGAATTTGGCAATAAGGAGTTCATGATCTGAGCCACAGTCAGCTCCTGGTCTTGTTTTTGCTGACTGTATAGAGCTTCTCCATCTTTGGCTGCAAAGAATATAATCAATCTGATTTCGGTGTTGACCATCTGGTGATGCCCATATATAGAGTCTTCTCTTGTGTTGTTGGAAGAGGGTGTTTGTTATGACCAGTGCATTTTCTTGGTAAAACTCTATTAGTCTTTGCCCTGCTTCATTCTGTATTCCAAGGCCAAATTTGCCTGTTACTCCAGGTGTTTCTTGACTTCCTACTTTTGCATTCCAGTCCCCTAGAATGAAAAGGACATCTTTTTTGGGTGTTAATTCTAAAAGGTCTTGTAGGTCTTCATAGAACCATTCAACTTCAGCTTCTTCAGCATTACTCATTGGATTACTGTGATATTGAATGGTTTGCCTTGGAAACGAACAGAGATCATTCTGTCGTTTTTGAGATTGCATCCAAGTACTGCATTTCGGACTTTTTTGTTGACCATGATGGCCACTCCATTTCTTCTGAGGGATTCCTGCCCGCAGTAGTAGATATAATGGTCATCTGAGTTAAATTCACCCATTCCAGTCCATTTCAGTTCGCTGATTGCTAGAATGCTGACATTCACTCTTGCCATCTCTTGTTTGACCACTTCCAATTTGCCTTGATTCGTGGACTTGACATTCCAGGTTCCTATGCAATATTGCTCTTTACAGCATCGGACCTTGCTTCTATCACCAGTCACATCCACAGCTGGGTATTCTTTTTGCTTTGGCTCCATCCCTTCATTCTTTCTGGAGTTATTTCTCCACTGATCTCAAGTAGCCTGTTGGGCACCTACTCACCTGGGGAGCTTCTCTTTCAGTATCCTATCATTTTGCCTTTTCATACTGTTCATGGGGTTCTCAAGGCAAGAATACTGAAGCGGTTTGCCATTCCCTTCTCCAGTGGACCACATTCTGTCAGATCTCTCCACCATGACCCGCCCATCGTGGGTTGCCCCACGGGCATGGCTTAGTTTCATTGAGTTAGACAGCAAAATACCTCAAGTGATAGACGGAATGCCTGGAGACAAGAGTACAGAGCCCCCTGCTGGCAAAGACTAGCAAAGAAAAACAGAGACCAAAAAAATGTAGAAACACTCATGGAAATGCTGTCAGAAATAATAAAATAAGACGCAGAGAACAGGCTTGTGGTTGCCAAGTGGGAGGTGGGAGGAGGAGGGATGGAATGGGAGTTTGGGATTAAGAGATGCAGAATGAATAACAAGGTCCTACTCTATAACACAGGGAACTATATTCAATATCCTGAATAAACCTTAATGCAAGAAAGAGGATAAATTAATAAATAGGCTTCCACGGACAAGCCTTTGGAGAAGGAAATAGCAACCCACTCCAGTGTTCTTGCCTGGAGAATCCCAGGGACGGGAGAGCCTGGTGGGCTGCCATCTATGGGGTTGCACAGAGTCGGACACGACTGAAGCTACTTAGCAGCTGCAGCACGGACAAGTCAAAAAAAGAAAAAGAATGAAATGGATAAGAACGTGAAGGTTTAAGGTTGACAAGGAAGATTAGGTTTGTTGTTACCCTTAGTACAAGAAGCTGAGAGATCGCAGGTGTATCCTGAGAGACAGATACAAAAGTTGCCGCAATAAGTGCAAATGAAGATAGCAGAGGACCAGCGCAGGTGTTAGTCGCGTTAGTTGGTTGTGTCCAACTCTTTGCGCCCCCATGGACTGCAGCCCACCAGGATCCTCTGTACATGGGATTCTCTAGGCAAGAGCACTAGAGTGGGTAGCCTTTCCTTCCTCCAGGGGATCTTCCCAACCCAGGAATTGAACCTGGGTCTCCCGTACTGCAGGCAGATTCTTGACCATTTGAGCCACCAGGGAAGACCAGAGGACCAGAGGAGGAGTCAAACAAATCAGTAAAGAATAATTGGCAGCAGTGGAACAAACCAGTTACAAGTGTTGCCTTGCGGTGGGTAAAGGACTTGGGCAGTGTACATGTGGCAATCCAGGTCTAAGGGCAAGTTTAGCAAAGACTTCTCCAGAACTGGAAAGAGTTTTTTGAGATGGTAGCCTCTGGACGTTCCTGGCCAAGAACCAAAAGGGCGTATTCACCCAAGATCTACCTTCACTCCCACTCCCACCCTTGTTGCTGCTGCTAAGTCACTTCAGTCGTGTCTGACTCTGTGTGACCCCGTAGACAGCAGCCCACCAGGCTCCCCCGTCCCTGGGATTCTCCAGGCAAGAACACTGGAGTGGGTTGCCATTTCCTTCTCCAATGCATGAAAGTGAAAAGTGAAAATGAAGTCGCTCAGTCATGTCTGACTCTTCTCAACCCCATGGACTGCAGCCTACCAGGCTCCTCCATCCATGGGATTTTCCAGGCAAGAGTACTGGAGTGGGGTGCCATGAGCTTCTCCCACCCTTACCCTGGGCCCATTTGTGGGAAGGATCGGGGAGGCCACTATTGGAATTTGCTGCCCGATGCTGTTGGCACCCAAACCTCCAGGCCATCCTCAGACATGCTATTTCTCTGTGTGCGTGTGATAACTGCTTTAGCCCATACTCTCCCTATGTACGATGCCTGATTCATTTCTTGTTGTGTTTAGTCACTAAGTCATGTCCGACTCTTTGTGACCGCATAGACTGTAGCCCATCAGGCTCCTCTGTTCATGAGATTTCCCGGGCAAGGATACTAGAGTGGGTTGCCATTTCCTACTCCAAGCTGGCTCATAGTAGATGTTTAATCCATATTTGTGAGGTAAATGAATAAATCATTAAACGAGACCTGTGGGAGGCCTGGTAAGGTCTCAGAAGAATAATTTACATATATATTCATTTTATTCTCACTTTATTTCTATTCTCTCCTCTTCCGTAAGTGTTTGGAAAAGCTTACAAGAATACATATGATCCATTAGAAAATATAAATAATAAATAGGATCATTAGAAACATCTATTAGGCAAAAACAAGTCAATGGAGTGGAGTAAATTATATAAGCAATAGGGTTCCACAGAATTATCTAAGCTGAGCCACAGGTGAGAATTTGAATTTTCTGCTGAAAAAATAAAGGTCAATCATAATTTTTCTTGACTACAAAAGCAAAACATTCTACTTTTTTTTTTTTTTAATTTTATTGGAACTTAGCTCTAAAACTTTTTTTCTGATATGGTGTTTTATACTTAGGACATTAAGTAATATAGTAAACAGTGTCCTTAATGATGTTCTTACAACAAATTCAACAAAGTGTTTCTAAAGCTGTGTTTTAATGTGTGCCTGCTAAGTTGCTTCAGTCATGTCTGACTCTTTGCAACCCTATGGACCGTAGCCCACCAAGCTTCTCAGTCCATGGGGTTTTCCAGGCAAGAATTCAGGGGTGGGTTGCCATGCCCTCCTCCAGGGGATCTTTCCAACCCAGGGATCAAATGCAAGTCTTCTGTGTTTCCTGCATTGGCACGTGGGTTCTTTACCACTAGCACCACCTGGGAAGCCCATCACTGCATAGTAAACTACCCCAAAACGTAGTGGCTTAAAATAACATCGGTGGACTTCATTGGCGAGATACAGTAGAAAAGAATCCACCTGCCAATGCAGGGGTCACAGGTTTGACCCCTGCGCTGGGAAGATTCCACATGTTTCAGAGCAACTAAGCTCGTGTGCCCTAACTACTGAGCCTGTGTGCTGCAACCACTGAAGCCCACGAACCTAGAGCTTGTGCTCTGCAGCAAGAGAAGCCGTTGCAATGAGAAGCCTGCAGATCACATCCGGAGAGTGGCCCCTGCTCCCTGCAACTAGAGAAAGCCCATGCACAACAACAAAGACCCAGCGCATCCAAAAATTAATTAATTAATTAAAAATAAAACTGGTTATTATTAGTATCTCTCATAGTTATAGGTGTTGGATGGGCTTAACTAGGCAGTTATGCAGTTGCAGACAGTGACTGGGGCTAGAATCACGTGACGGTCTGCTCAATTACGTGTCTGGTATCAGGTTGAGGAGACTCATTCAGCTTGGGGCTGGAACAGCTGGGCCCCTGTGCAACTGTGAAACTGTATCTCTATGTAGCTTCTGCATATGGTCTCTCCAGCAGCATGGCTTTAGGCTAGCTGGGCTTCTTCCATGGTGGCTCAGAATGAAAGAAAGAGGGAGAGGGAGAAGGGCAGGAAGAGAGAGAGAAAGTCAGGTAGAAGTCATATTGCCTTTTTTGACCTAGCCTTGGCAACCACATACTGTCACTTCTATCACAGTCCATCCATTGAGGCAATGTACAAAGGTCTGCCCAGGTTCAAGAGGAAGGGATAAAGACTCCAGGAGGTATTGATGGGGAAGTGGTAGAGTTTAGAGGAGCATTTGGGAACAAAAATATTATTGCAGCCACATCTATAAATTTCAATCTCCCACACCCTCCTCATTTCAAAGGTTCACCAAAGGAGTAACTATAACCAAGACAGGATCATTCTTAAGAACCTATTTTGGTCTTTCAATAAATGAGCAAATTCAAGTCCCCGAAGTTTTGTTTTGTTTTTTCATCATCATGTATGGATGAGGTAACTTAGCAAGGAAAATTTTCAAAGAGGCTTTACTAATCTAATCACTCATCACAGAAATAGGAAAAAGGGCATAATGCTACCATGAAAATTCCAACTTTGAGCAATTTTGAAGCCATTCCTAATTCATATCTCCAGCAGGGAGGAAAGTACCCAGGTCATCTACGGGTTTTCTGTCAAAGAACATTTTAAGAAAGCATGGGAGGGAGGAGAACATAGTCCTGCTTTAGGTCCTTCAACATAGTTATCTGGTTTGCCAGGAGACAGATCTGTCAGAAAACAGATACTGACTCTTGCTATGGTGATATAATGCAGCTTTTATGTAAGAACCAACAACTGGGAAGTCAATGCTGTGCTCAGGAAGCTTAACCTAGAATCATTCTAGTTCAGGGTTAAAGGCAGAGGAAAGATAGGTGAAAAAGCAAGCAGGAAAAACCAACTCTAATTCATTTGGGTGTCCCTGGTGGTTCAAATGGTAAAGAATTTGCATTTACTGTATTTAAGTTTTTAGTTGTGCACATTTAGTTCCAAGAAGGTGAAGCAATAGTCTATTGCTTCCCTAGTGGCTCGGATGGTACAGAATCCTCCTGCAATGCAAGAGACCCAGGTTCAATCCCTGGGTCGGGAAGATCCCCCTGGAGAAGAGAATGGCTACCCACTCCAGTATTCTTGCCTGGAGAATCCCATGGACAGAGGAGCCTGGCTGGCTACAGTCCATAGTGTCTCAAAGAGCCAGACACAACTGAAGCAACTTAGCACACACCGTCTATTATATTATTATTGATAATTTTTTTCTATTAGGTAATAGTGGCATATCTATGCTTAAAACTTGAATAAAATATTGATCCAGAAATCCTCAGTCTGAAATAAGGAAGAAATAGACATCAGGTTTAAATGGAACGTTTAACAAACAGATGGGTCTATGTTTTAGAGGACGTCACTTAGGACAAACTTTGAATAATTTTGATAGCAGAAGGTCTTCACCTGGTGCTTTATTTAAATTAAGCCTTCTAACCAAATAAAATACACAAGGGGCTCTTCAGTTCCCACTTGGCAACTGAAAGTTGTGCTTATTTGTGCCAACCATAAATAATTATGTCTCTAGATCTATCTTCATTATTGGTTCTGGCAGTAAAAACTCAGGCCTCCCGTAACATTTGCTAAATTGAATTTTAGGCAACAGATTTAAACTTAAGATCTTATCTGGTCCTTTTATACCCTGTTGTACCACTCCAAGTAATGATCAGAGGAATATTAACTAGAATTCTGAACTCCCAGGACTCCAAATCCCACCAGCCTCCCAGGTGGATGTCCTGAGAAAGTGTTTCTCACACAGTTCTCTTTCAAAGACCCAGTGGGAAATGCACTCAGGTAGTGCAGAGAGGGGTTTCCCATGTGGCGCTAGTGGTAAGGAACTTGTCCACCAGTGCAAGAGACATAAGAGACTTGGGTTTGATCTCTGCGCCAGGAAGATCCCTTGGAGGAGGTATGGCAACCCACTCCAGTATTCTTGCCTGGAGAATCCCTTAGACAGAGAAACCTGGTGGGCTACAGTCCATAGGGTCGGATAGAATCAGACAGGACTGAAGCAACTTAGTACAGCAAGCACACAGCACAATGTAGAGAAAGCATGACCCCCTGAAGTGGCTCTGGTAGATACTGTTCATTTTACCCAACAGTTCTTGGGACTAGAACCCCCTGCTGCTGCTGCTGCTAAGTCGCTTTCAGTCATGTCCGACTCTGTGTGACCCCAGAGATGGCAGCCCACCAGGCTCCCCTGTCCCTGGGGTTCTCCAGGCAAGAACACTGGAGTGGGTTGCCATTTCCTTCTCCAATGCGTGAAAGTGAAAAGTGAAAGCGAAGTCGCTCAGCCATGTCCAACTTGTAGCGACCCCATGGACTGTAGCGACCCCATGGACTGCAGCATACCAGGCTCCTCTGTCCATGGGATTTTCCAGGCAAGAGTACTGGAGTGGGGTGCCATTGCCTTCTCCGAGAATCCCCTAGTGTTTTGGTTTTTTTTTTAACTTTTATAGAGAGATAGTATCCATATACTGAAAGCACCAATTCCAAGTGCATAGCTCAATGAATTGTTGTATCTGCTTATACTTATGTCATTACCACACAGATCAAGATCTGGAAAGTTTCCAGCACCTCAAAATATTCTCTCTTGCTTCTTCCAAGACTGCACCCAATCCCATGGAGAGGAAGGGTGGGTAGTCACTATTCTAAATCTATCATCACCGATTAGTTTTGCCAATTCTTGACCTTTGTATAAGTGGACTCATATGTATGCTTTTAAACTTGGTTTCTTTCACTCAACTTCATAGATATGAAATTCATCATGAAAAAGAAACAATAGTTTGTCCCTTTTTATTGCTAAATAAAATAATTTTACTTTATGAATATACCTCAATTTGTTTATCTATTCCTCTGTTGATGGGCAATGAATTGCTTCCACTTTGGCTAATACAAATAAAGCTGTGATGAACCTTCCTACTCCTGTCCTTAGTGGATGTATATACTCACTTCTCTTGGGTTAATTCCTAGAACTGGAATTTCTGTCATGTGTCTGGATGCATTTAGTTTTAGCTGCTGCTGCTGCTGCTAAGTCGCTTCAGTCGTGTCCAACTCTGTGTGACTCCACAGACAGCAGCCCACCAGGCTCCCACATCCCTGGAATTCTCCAGGCAAAAACACTGGAGTGGGTTGCCATTTCCTTCTCCAATGCACAAAAGTGAAAAGTGAAAGTGAAGTCGCTCAGCCATGTCCAACTCTTAGCGACCCCATGGACTACAGCCCACCAGGCTCCTCTGTTCATGGGATTTTCCAGGCAAGAATACTGGAGTGGGGTGCCATTGCCTTCTCCGGTAAGCATCGCAGTTCCTCCAAATCCTTGCCATGATTTAACACTATTGATCCTTTTAATTTTAACCATTCTGATTGGTGTCTAGTGGTATTTCATTGTGATTTTAATTTGCATTTCCCAAATGAGTAATGATGCAGAGTATCTTTTCATGTTTATTGGATATTTGGGTATCTTATTTTGTGAAATGCTGATTCAAATTTTATGTCCACTTTTAGTTATTTACTTTTTTCCCTATTGATTTGTAGAAGTTGTTTACATATTCTGAACATGAATATTTTGACAGAAATATGTATTATGAATATCTTTTCCTAGTGTAATCTGTGGCTAATCTCACGTGATCTGTGGCATCCCAGCTTCCTGACCAGGGCCCTAGTAGTGAAAGCGCTGAGTCCCAACCACTGGACTGCCAGGGAATTCCTGAAAGAATTTTAATGAAGTCCAAATTACCAATGTTTTCCTTTGTAGTAGTGCTTTTTTGATTAAAAAAATCTTTGTTTACCACAATACAGTGGTATTAGTCAAGTTTCAACCAGAGAAGTAGAACCAGTAAATTTATATATTAAGAGATTTATTGCAAGAATTTGTGTAATGTGAAATGGGGATCTACCAGGCAAGTTTAAAATCCACTGGGCAAGCTATCAGGAAGTGTAGGATGGAACTCTTGGCATGAATTAGAACAGATGTCCACAAGCAGAATTTCTTCTTCATCTGCAAAGCCTCAGCTCTGCTCTTAAGGCCTTCCACTGACTGAATCAGGTCCACCGAGATCATCTAGCTTATCTCCCTTACTTAAAAGCAACTGACTATGAACTGTAATCATATCTACAAAAAGACTTTACTATAACGTCTAGGTTAATACCTGATTGAATGACCGGGGGCCATAGTCTAGTCAAGATGATACTTAAAAAGATCATTATATGCAAAACAGCATGGAGATTTCATGAAAACTACAAAGATAACTATCATATGATTCAACAATTCCAGTTCTGGGTATATATATGAAAAAAACAAAAAGAATAATTTGAAAAGATACATGCACCCCAATATTTTTCAGCATTATTTACAACTGCAAAAATATGGAAGCATATTTCCATCAATAGAAGAATGGATAAAGAAGATGTGGTATAGATACACAATGGAATACAACTCAGCCATAAAAAGGAATGAAATTTTGCCATTTGTAACAACATGGATGGACTTGGAGAGTATTATGCTAAGCAAAATAAGTCAGACAGAGAAAGGCAAATACTGTACGATATCACTTATGTATGGAATCTAAAATATAAAAGAAACCAGTAATTATAACAAAAAAGAAACAGACTCAGATATAGAGAACCAACTACTGGATAATAGTGGGGAGAGGGAAGAAGGGAGGGGTAAGATAGCGGTAGGGGATTAAGAGGTACAAATTAGTATGTATAAAATAAATAAGCTACAAGAATATATTATAAGCATGGGCTTCCCTGGTGGCTCAGATGGTAAAAAATCCTCCTGCAATGGAGGAGACTTGGTTTGATCTCTGGGTTGGGAAGATCCCCTGCAGAAGGGAATGGCTACTTACTCCAGTATTCTTGCCTGGAGAATTCCATGGACAGAGGAGACTGGTGGGCTACAGTCCATGGGGGTTGCAAAGAATCAGACATGACTGAGTGACTAACACACACACAAGGAATATTTAGCCAATGTTTTATAATAGCTATAAATGGAGTAAAGCTTTAATCATTGTGAATCACTATGTTGTACACCTGAAAATTGCATAATATTGCACAACTATACCTCAGTTTTAAAGAGGATAATCATCAGTTCAATTCAACTCATTTGTTCAGTCTTGTCTGACTCTTTGAGACCTCATGGACTGCAACATGCCAGGCCTCCCTGTCCATCACCAGTTCCTGGAGTTTACTCAAATTCATGTCCATTGAGTCAGTGATGCCATCCAACCATCTCATCCTCTGTCGTCCCCTTCTCTTTCCACCTTCAATCTTTCCCAGCATCATGGTCTCTTCAAATGAGTCAGCTCTTTGCATCAGGTGGCCAAAGTATGGGAGTTTCAGCTTCAGCATCAGTCCTTCCAATGAATATTCAGGACTGATTTCCTTTAGGATGGACTGGTTGGATCTCCTTGCAGTCCAAGGGACTCTCAAGAGTTTTCTCCAACACCACAGTTCAAAAGCATCAATTCTTCGGTGCTCGGCTTTCTTTATAGTCCAACTCTCACATTCATACATGACTACTGGAAAAACCATAGCCTTGACTTTAGCATATTGCCATGTTTTCTTCTAAAATTTTTATTAATTTACCTTTTTCATTTATTTGGATGATGCATCTTGGAATAATTTTTATGCCAAGTGTGCATGGTCAAGGCTGAATGGGATGTGGTTATGGGGAAGCAATATGCTTAAGGAAAGAAAAGCTGTGGCCCCTGCCTCAGAGGACAAGTCACAGATTAATCCAAACCAATAGTAGTAAATCTATAACCTTTTCAATCATGCAGCAAATATCTGTTGAGTGCTTACCATGTGCCAAACATTCTCAATTCTAAGAATGCTGATGCTGCTGCTAAGTTGCTTCAGTCGTGACCGACTCTGTGCGACCCCATAGATGGCAGCCCACCAGGCTCCCTCGTCCCTAGGATTCTCCAGGCAAGAACACTGCAGTGGGTTGCCATTTCCTTCTCCAATGCATGAAAGTGAAAAGTGAAAGTGAAGTCGCTCAGTCGTGTCCGACTTGAGTGACCCCATGGATTGCAGCCTACCACGCTCCTCCGTCCATGGGATTTTCCAGGCAAGAGTACTGGAGTAGGGTGCCATTGCCTTCTCTGATTCTAAGAATACAACAATGAATAAGCCTGATGAACTATGGAATGAAGTTCGTGACATTGTACAGGAGACAGGGATCAAGACCATTCCCATAGAAAAGAAATGCAACAAAGCAAAATGGCTGTCTGGGGAGGCCTTACAAATAGCTGTGAAAAGAAGAGAAGAGAAAAGCAAAGGAGAAAGGGAAAGATATAAACATCTGAATGCAGAGTTCCAAAGAATAGCAAGAAGAGATAAGAAAGCCTTCTTCAGCGATCAATGCAAAGAAATAGAGGAAAACAACAGAATGGGAAAGACTAGGGATCTCTTCAAGAAAATCAGAGATACCAAAGGAACATTTCATGCAAAGATGAGCTCGATAAAGGACAGAAGTGGTATGGACCTAACAGAAGCAGAAGATATTAAGAAGAGATGGCGAGAATACACAGAAGAACTGTACAAAAAAGATCTTCATGACCCAGATAATCACGATGGTGTGATCACTGACCTAGAGCCAGACATCCTGGAATGTGAAGTCAAGTGGGCCTTAGAAAGCATCACTACAAACAAAGCTAGTGGAGGTGATGGAATTCCAGTTGAGCTATTCCAAATCCTGAAAGATGATGCCGTGAAAGTTCTGCACTCAATATGCCAGCAAATTTGGAAAACTCAGCAGTGGCCACAGGACTGGAAAAGGTCCGTTTTCACTCCAATCCCAAAGAAAGGCAATGCCAAAGAATGCTCAAACTACCACACAATTGCATTCATCTCACACGCTAGTAAAGTCATGCTCAAAATTCTCCAAGCCAGGCTTCAGCAATATGTGAACCGTCAACTTCCTGATGTTCAAGCTGGTTTTAGAAAAGGCAGAGGAACCAGAGATCAAATTGCCAACATCCGCTGGATCATGGAAAAAGCAAGAGAGTTCCAGAAAAACATGTATTTCTGCTTTATTGACTATGCCAAAGCCTTTGACTGTGTGGATCACAGTAAACTGTGGAAAATTCTGAAAGAGATGGGAATACCAGACCACCTGATCTGCCTCTTGAGAAATTTGTATGCAGGTCAGGAAGCAACAGTTAGAACTGGATGTGGAACAATAGACTGGTTCCAAATAGGAAAAGGAGATCGTCAAGGCTGTATACTGTCACTCTGTTTATTTAACTTATATGCAGAGTACATCATGAGAAACGCTGGACTGGAAGAAACACCAGCTGGAATCAAGATTGCCAGGAGAAATCTCAATAACCTCATATATACACATGACACCACCCTTATGGCAGAAAGTGAAGAGGAGCTCAAAAGCCTCTTGATGAAAGTGAAAGTGGAGAGTGAAAAAGTTGGCTTAAAGCCCAACATTCAGAAAACGAAGGTCATGGCATCCGGTCCCACCACTTCATGGGAAATAGATGGGGAAACAGTGGAAACAGTGTCAGACTGTATTTTTCTGGGCTCCAAAATCACTACAGATGGTGACTGCAGCCATGAAATTAAAAGACGCTTACTCCTTGGAAGGAAAGTTATGACCAACCTAGATAGCATATTCAAAAGCAGAGACATTACTTTGCCAACAAAGGTTCGTCCAGTCGAGGCTATGGTTTTTCCTGCGGTCATGTATGGATGTGAGAGTTGGACTGTAAAGAAGGCTGAGCACCGAAGAATTGATGCTTTTGAACTGTGGTGTTGGAGAAGACTCTTGAGAGTCCCTTGGACTGCAAGGAGATCCAACCAGTCCATTCTGAAGGAGATCAGCCCTGGGATTTCTTTGGAAGGAATGATGCTAAAGCTGAAACTCCAGTACTTTGGCCACCTCATGGGAAGAGTTGACTCATTGGAAAAGACTCTGATGCTGGGAGGGATTGGGGGCAGGAGGAGAAGGGGACGACAGAGGATGAGATGGCTGGATGGCATCACTGACTCGATGGACGTGAGTCTGAGTGAACTCCGGGAGTTGGTGATGGACAGGCAGGCCTGGTGTGCTGCGATTCATGGGGTCGCAAAGAGTCAGACACCACTGAGCGACTGATCTGATCTGAAAGTGGAATTTCCCTTTGCAAGTAATTGGTTAAAGATTAGGTATGTGACCCTACTCTGCGCAATGAAACATGAAGGGAAGGATGCTGTGAACATCTGAAGAAGGGTTAACTCTTGATAAAAGGGACAGTTACCAAAAAAAATAAAAATGTCCCTGCCTTTCATATGGGAGCATTTGGTGTTACAGCAGTCATGGTCTGACCCTTAGGGTAATACCCAGAGAATGACAGAGAAGCCAACCCAGAGAGGTGACATCTTTGACCTCTTTTATTAACCAATTCTTGAATAGCCTATCTCCAGGTGTCTTAGGTGACATAATTAGATATTCTTATTGTTTAAGCCAGACTTGGTCTTTCTATTACTTGTAGCCACAGATACATACCTGTTGTAGCATGGCACCATTGCTCTCTAACACATATGCCATAACTTGCTTCTGTTCCTTTCATCATCCAGTTCCAGTCTTAATTCTTTAATCTTAGACCTTCTCCAGCTACCATTCTAATTTGCTTTGGCCTGTCATAACTAAAGTGATCTCTTCTGCTGTGGTCGCTCTACCCTAGTTTCCATATCAAAAATATACCCACCCTGGGAAATCCCTGGTGGTCCAGTGGTTAAAAATCCTGCCAATGCAGGGAACACAGGTTTGATCACTTGTCCAAGAAGATCACCCGTGCTGCAGGGCAACTAAGCCCGTGTGCCACAACTATTCTAGATCCTGCATACTCTACGGGCCTGCACACTCTAGAGCCCATGCTCCACAAGAGAAGCCACCACAATGAGAAGCCCCCACAGCCATCCCCCCCCAAAAAAGTCAATTTTCCTGCCACATCCATCTTCTTTTTCTAGTTTGGCTTCCATCTCCTCAAACCCCACATACACTAAACTCCAGATGAAGAGGTAGGCACTAAATTATGGTTACATAGTGTTTGGGCCACAGTTGGTGCATTTTTTTGATGCAAAGCCACATGAAATATAATTCTAAGGTAGAAACTAAGAAACTGAGAGCCATGCCCAGAAGCTAGACTTCAAAGACCAAAGTGGACATAGAGCAGAGTTGAGAGAACATGTTGTCCTGGATAGACAGAGACAACAAATAGCTCTCCAGTGATTTCCAGTTACTGTGTGGTCTGACCACACTTACTGCAATTGAGTGCTTTGGAAGTCCCCTGTATTCTCATACTAAAACTCTTTCCTTAAGCCACCCTGAAAGGCTTTCTGTTCCTTGCAAACAAATTGCCTAGACTATGTGGCTCTTGCAGTCCCCAAGGGACCTTATTCTTTCAAGCGTACACTTCCCTCTGTTAGAGAATGTTATCAACTGTTTGGGAGTAAGTCAGGTATCTGTTCAGTACACTTGCAAGTTGAACCAGCAATAACCTCTGCAGATTCAAGCCTAGGATTCCAAAATAGGGAACAAATCCTTCCTCAATCCTGTCACAGAGTGGGTTCCTAAATTCCTGGAGTTTGCTTTCTTGAGAAGCTGAAGGCAAGCATTTTAACTCCTCTTCTGTCTTAATTTGGGTCATTCTTCCCAAAGGCAGAGCCTGGGACTGTAATTTGTCTTGAGTTCAAGTGTTTCATTTGGGAGGTGACCTGAGGAAGCAGGAAAGAGAGCTTAAGCAGAGAGTGACAGAGATGGAAAAAGTTCATAAGTAGTACATTATTGGGTTGGGTACTAGTGCAGAGGGTCTGGGGTTCAGCTCCACTGGAAACTATGAAAACCCAAGAATGTACCTTAGAATGTACCTAAGATGTACCTTAGAATCCACCTGCTTTGTCCACCATTGGTTTAGGTTTGTCCCCAGGGTATTAATTCCTCTATACTTTTGGACCACCCTGCACTAGTTGAGGAAACTCTTGTGGTTTCAGAAAAATCCCAGAGGCAGAACTGAGAGTTACAGGGGCACTCCAGGTGGCACATAAGCAGTGAGCATGGGAACCGTTCAACTTCAGCTGAATTCAGAGGTGGGGATGTGCCACAGAAGATGTTCTACATCTTGTCTTTGGGTTTTGTCCAAGTATCCTTAGATTTGACTATGGGTCCCCAAAAACAGGGATCCTAGAAGAATATATGGTAATCCTTTGGGTTAGAATGCCTATCTGCTAAGCAGAGCTCCATGTGGTTCTCTACTTTTGCAGTATTCAGCTGGTCCATATTTCCCAGTCTCCCTTGCAGTTGGGTGTGGCCAACTGACTGATTTCCAATCAATGGAATGTGAGCAGGAGTAATGACCCCTAAAAATCCTCGCATGCGTAGTTCTCCATGTCCTTTCCCATCCTACCCGCTCAGTGTTGATTCTCAGGTGACGTTAAAAACCATGTGCTGAAGATGGTGGAGCCTCTGCCATCCTGGGTTCTTGAATGACTATATGTAACACAGCCTATCTTCCTCCCTTTCCTCCTATTTTTGCAGTCCCACCTCACTCACCTGGAACTGCCTTGCTCTGAAAGAGAGAAGTAAACTTCTATGGTGTCTGGGTCATTGTCCATTTGGGGCTTAATTTTTTTTATAGCAGCTGTTCTACCCTAACTAAGTTACCTGCCACAACACTCTGTCACTACCCAGGCACAGAAATATTTCTTCTGCTGTCTCTGAACTAAACTATTTATAAAAGATTTGGAAGTTTAGAAAGATAACGATAAAACTATTACATAACAAGAGAGTCTAAAATCAAAGTAAAAGTCTTCTGTCTCCCTTCTCACCCCATTTCCAGCCCCATACCCACTGGATAATCACTTTAAACTATTTGTGCCTGATTGTTACCTCTATACAATCTCCTCTGTTTCTATTTCTATCATCGTTAAAAAATATTTAGTGACGTTCCGTTGTGAAAGACGAGTGGTTACCAAAGATTTCTTTTAACCTAGAAAAGTGAGAAGTAGTAAGCAGAAGAAATACGGTGTAGAAAAATCTCCATGTTTGCTTTAATTATATTAAGGAGAAGCTACTTGGTGATGTGTGGAATTTAGCTTCTGCTTCTTATTTGCAAGGTGAGGAGGTTTTTGTGAAATGAAAAAAATGCATGTGCAGGTATTTTGCTATGGGTTCATCCCTAGAAATAATTGTCAGATCAGATCAGTCGCTCAGTGGTGTCCGACTCTTTGCGACCCCATGAATCGCAGCACGCCAGGCCTGCCTGTCCATCACCAACTCCCGGAGTTCACTCAGACTCACGTCCATCCAGTCAGCGATGCCATCCAGCCATCCCATCCTCTGTCGTCCCCTTCTCCTCCTGCCCCCAATCCCTCCCAGCATCAGAGTCTTTTCCAATGAGTCAACTCTTCACACGAGGTGGCCAAAGTACTGGAGTTTCAGCTTTAGCATCATTCCTTCCAAAGAAATCCCAGGGCTGATCTCCTTCAGAATGGACTGGTTGGATCTCCTTGCAGTCCAAGGGACTCTCAAGAGTCTTCTCCAACACCACAGTTCAAAAGCATCGATTCTTCGGCGCTCAGCCTTCTTCACAGTCCAACTCTCACATCCATACATGACCACAGGAAAAACCATAGCCTTGACTGGATGAACCTTTGTTGGCAAAGTAATGTCTCTGCTTTTGAATATGCTATCTAGGTTGGTCATAACTTTCCTTCCAAGGAGTAAGCGTCTTTTAATTTCATGGCTGCAGTCACCATCTGTAGTGATTTTGGAGCCCAGAAAAATACAGTCTGACACTGTTTCCACTGTTTCCCCATCTATTTCCCATGAAGTGGTGGGACCAGATGCCATGACCTTCGTTTTCTGAATGTTGGGCTTTAAGCCAACTTTTTCACTCTCCACTTTCACTTTCATCAAGAGGCTTTTGAGTTCCTCTTCACTTTCTGCCATAAGGGTGGTATCATCTGCATATCTGAGGTTATTGATATTTCTCCCGGCAATCTTGATTCCAGCTTGTGTTTCTTCCAGTCCAGCGTTTCTCATGATGTACTCTGCATATAAGTTAAATAAACAGGGTGACAATATACAGCCTTGACGTACTCCTTTTTCTATTTGGAACCAGTCTGTTGTTTCATGTCCAGTTCTAACTGTTGCTTCCTGACCTGCATACAAATTTCTCAAGAGGCAGATCAGGTGGTCTGGTATTCCCATCTCTTTCAGAATTTTCCACAGTTTATTGTGATCCACACAGTCAAAGGCTTTGGCATAGTCAATAAAGCAGAAATAGATGTCTTTCTGGAACTCTCTTGCTTTTTCCATGATCCAGCGGATGTTGGCAATTTGATCTCTGGTTCCTCTGCCTTTTCTAAAACCAGCTTGAACATCAGGAAGTTGACGGTTCACATATTGCTGAAGCCTGGCTTGGAGAATTTTGAGCATGACTTTACTAGCGTGTGAGATGAGTGCAATTGTGGGGCAATTTGAGCATTCTTTGGCATTGCCTTTCTTCGGGATTGGAATGGTGGGCGCCAATTAATCCTACTGTCAAATCTTACAATCAGACTGCTCTGGAAGTTGACCTGTATGAAGTCAAGTGCCTTGCACATCTCCTGCTAGAAACAAATCTTAGGTTACTGAATTCTACTCCAACCAGCAGTCCTCACTCCAGCCAACAGAGGGCAGTAAGAGACACAGTGCATTTATTGGCTTTTAGCACACCCAAAGTCTTGCTTAGAAACCAGGCCAAAGTCAGATTTGATTGTCAGCCTATCAAAGTATTGGCCAGAAGCCCAGAAGTATATAAAATCATCCTTCTCGAATCATAAGTCGATCAAAATGACTTGAAAAATCTCCCAGCATATTTCTTAAAACATAATAAAATAATGCAAATTCAATGTTAATTTAGAAATACTCAAACTACATAGTAAATACTTTGCTTAACCTATCAGGTATCAGCCATGAAAACATTATGGTTTTGTGTATGCTAAGCTCCCCTGCGAGGAAAACAGTTCATATGTTTGTTATCTGAATTATGTCCAAACCAATTCTTGTGCTGATTCATGTTACTAAGCAAGTGATAGTGACACTCGTCTTCTTCAGTTTGATTAAGGCTCCTGCTGTGGAACAGACAACTGACTGCTCAGCAATGGGAATTCTCTGGTGGCATTCAAGAGAGTCATCACTGTCCTGAAGATGTGATATATTAAATGGAAATAGATGTAAATAAAATTTTGTTATCTCAAAAAAAAAAAAAAGTCATCAGCTGATATTAGCATCTCAATCATAATCCTTAAATCACATAAATAAATCACGGAGGGAATCTGCTTTAAACCGCAAGGGCTGACACGGGTTAAAACATAGAGGTCAGGCTTTCAGACCTGGAAAGTAAGTCACTTTTCCCACTGCTACTTGATCATAGAATTTAGATACATTTTGATTAATTCCAAGTTTAGGTGGGAGGGTATTGTAGGGGAGTGGATGTAAGAGGGGAAGGAAGGTAGAGAATATGCCTGTTCTTGAACACCATTTCTTGAATGTCTTCGTCAGAAGTAAGCTTGCTAGGATAGAACTTGGGAGTCTCATTTTGAAGAGGTATTAGTTTAGGACAATAAAAATCTGACCCACAAATGAATTTAATTTTTAAAATAGATACTAGATCATTAATATATATTGTAAGTGTTTCTATGCCATAGTAAAAGAAATAGTGTCCATCAGAAATTTTCTCAGTTAAATGTGCAATTCATTCTCAGTTTTTTTGCATATATTGCTAGACTTTGGATTGAGATTCCTTGCTGATTCTATGGTTTTGCATATTTAAGTAGAAAAGGATAACACTATCCATCAAATACTCAGACTTATTTGGCATAACTTCTAGAAAAGAAGGTTGCTTTTTTAGATAAAACTCATCAGGAGCCAGTATCATGAGATGGTTACCAGACAGGGTTTGTTTCAGACAGACGTGGTTTCCTTTGTCAGCTCTACTACTGTCTAGCTGTGTGACCATGGGCAAGTTACTTAGCCTCTCTGTGTCTTAGTTTCCTATCTGAAAAATAGGGATAATGATAAAACATACAACTCATAGGGTTGTTGTACATGGAATATGGTAACCTCTCAGTAAATACTAAGATTTTAGTGTCAGAAATAATTTTAGAGTAAACGCCTAGTAAATAAATGTTAGCTGCAATCGTCATTATCTTGGGCCATAACTTCGGTAAATATCAGTTATTTAATTGTTTAACTCTTTTTAAAAAATGTGTGTGTGTGGCTCAGACAGTAAAGAATCTTCCCGCAATGAAGGAGAGCTGGGTTCAATCCCTGGGTCAGGAAGATCCCCTGGAGAAGGAGATGGCAACCCACTCCAGTATTCTTGCCTGGAGAATTCCATGGACAGAGGAGCCAGGCAGGCTGTAGTCCATGGAATCACGAAGAGTTGGACATGACTGATCGACTAACACGAAAATTAAGCATGTTGCAACTAACCTGGACCACTGGTTCTCAATGCTGTTTACCAAGTAAAATTGCCTGAGAAATTTTAAAACAGAGCAAAATATACACACAAAATACACCCCCCCACACACAATGCTCAGGATCCCCCGATGACCAATTAAATCAGGATCTATGGGACTGATAGCCTGATATGATTTTTTTAACTCTTCCCAGGTGGTTCAAAGTACAATCAGAATTGAGAGGTGTTTCCAGGGTCAGAGTCCCATCATCCACTTCTCTTGTGATGGCACTCTTTCTTGCTACTTGATTTCTGGGGTTCTACTTGATAATTATTGACCACAGATAACTGCTCTCCAGTCAAATCTGGATTATCTACAACTGAGGAACCCTCACTTACTCTTTATTTCTGTCAGCCATAGATGTTGTTAGCTCACCCTTCAAAGATTCTGACTTAAGTCTGGCACTCTCTCTTGCACAGAGCCTTTATTTTGCATGCACCATATTATACACCTTTATTCAGTCAATATAGAGCTATAAGGCTTGGCATTCTTGTGATCAGACAAAGGGGTTATTATTCCATTTTGCTAAAAGTAAGCTTTTAGTTTACTTTTAAAATGGACTCCACTTATTTTTAAACCATTAAGTAAATGAAAATTAATTTGCTTTGGAGATGCTTTAGAATATCATAAACTAGATTACAAATAATTGTTTGTGGAAATATCTTATCCCTTTAGAATAATAAGGAAGCCTAGCAGAACATTGCTGCTAGCTCTTTCTAAAAGATTTTCTATGTGGTTAATCAAATGTTCCAAGCTTTTGCAGGTAAGAAGTTCTGAATTCTTGTTCAGAATCCCTCCACTTCTTTCATTCATGCACACATTCATTCATTTATTTTAGGCCTTGGATGGCTTTAAGTTATTCCTATTGGAGGAAAAGGATGGAACAAAAAAAAGCTATTGGAATACTTTTAAGTCTCACAAATCTAATTTTTTATTAGGAATAGATAGAAACTGCAGTTGCAGTTGACTTTAAACACGATTCTACCTCTGTTTTATTGAAAGCTATATTTCAACTCCAATGAAAGCATGAATATTACAAGTACTTACTAATCAAGTAAAGTCAACATAAAGAGAGAATACCCTATGGTGAGTCCATTAACAGAAATGTAAGAGTCTGTCACATGGTCAAAATTTTACTGAAAACCATGGTAGACACAGATTAGTTTGTGATACTATCCTTGAACTCGGGGATTTACCATCTGTTGGTGAGGAGATTAGCACATAGGAAATTCTGGTATGGTTTGTGAGGTGCAGATTACCTGTGCTGCTGCTAAGTCACTTCAGTCATGTCCGACTCTGTGCGACCCCACAGACGGCAGCCCACCAGGCTCCCTCATCCCTGGGATTCTCCAGGCAAGAACACTGGAGTGGGTTGCCATTTCCTTCTCCAATGCATGAAAGTGAAAAGTGAAAGTGAAGTCGCTCAGTTGTGCCTGACTTTTAGCGACCCCATGGACTGGAGCCTACCAGGCTCCTCCATCCATGGGATTTTCCAGGCAAGAGTACCGGAGTGGGGTGCCATTGCCTTCTCTGGCAGATTACCTGTAGGTGCCTTATAAACACACAGGGAGGTCAGTGAGTAAGGCTTCCTCTAAAGAAGGAAGTAGGACTTGCAGTGGGTTTAAAAAACCAACCAACCAACCAACCAAATGCAAACATGGGAGGAATTTGGATAGACAGAGGTGAAAAAGAAGGACTTTTCAGGCCAGGGAGGAAACTCAGGCTAGAATAAGTAAGAATCATTTGCATGAGAGTGACTAGACCAGGCAGATACATTTGGATAAGTGAATGCATGCATGCATGCATGTGCAGGCTCTGTCGTGTCCAACTCTTTTGGCCCTATGGACTGTAGCCCACCATGCTCCTCTGTCCACGGGATTTCCCAGGCAAGAATACTGGAGTGGGTTGCCATTTCCTCTTCCAGGGGATCTTCCCAACCCAGGAATCAAACGTGCATCTCTTGCATTGCAGGCAGATTCTTTACCTCTTGAGTCATTGGGACTTCTCTTGGATAGATGTGTGTGTGTGTGTGTGTGTGTGTGTGTGTGTGTTAGTCACTCAGTCATGTCCGACTCTGCAACCCCACAGATTGTAGCCTGCCAGGCTTCTCTGTCCATGGAATTCTCCAGGCAAGAATACTGGAGTGAATTGCCATTCCCTTCTCCAGAGGAACTTCCCAATCCAGGGATCAAATCCAGGTCTTCTGCCTCACAGGCAGATTCTTTACCATTTGAGCTACAGGGAAGTCTCCTTGGATAGATGTGACTATGCCCCCCCCAAAAAAGGCAAACAATGGCACCCCACTCCAGTACTCTTGCCTGGAAAATCCCATGGACGGAAAAGCCTGGTGGGCTGCAGTCCATGGGGTCGTGAAGAGTCGGGCACGACTGAGCGACTTCACTCTCACTTTACACTTTCATGCATTGGAGAAGGAAATGGCAACCCACTCCAGTATTCTTGCCTGGAGAATCCCAGGGACGGGGGAGCCTGGTAGGCTGCTGTCTATGGGGTCACACAGAGTTGGACACGACTGAAGCGACTTAGCAGCAGCAGCAGCAGCAGCAACAATTATGTTTAAGGAAGGAATCTTCTGATCACAGTGGGAGGATAGATGGAAAGGGAGTCTCAGAAACAAGCTACATTTTACCAACTGCCTGCTATGTGCCAAGCTCTGTGATAAGATTTTATGTATATTATCTCAAAGTATTGCAACAATCTACAAAGTAGATTTTACTGTCTTTCCATTTTGCAGACAAGAATGTTCAAGCTCAAAAAGATTAACAGTTCAAGGCCTTCCAGCTGATAGGAGGCTCAGTAAAAATTGCAGCCCAATTCAACCTGACTCCATAGTAACTTCTTATTCCACCAGCCCACACTGTCCCTCCCAGAACCAGGAGGATGCTGCCAGTGCCATTTCCCCAGATCCACACTCAACTGATCATTTGCCGGATTTTGTCACTGCAGCATCTGGTCACAGAGCAATAGATTACCTTGCCTGGCAGGGGTTTGATTTCGTTGCTGTGAATGTCTAAATAACTGTCCGCCACTTTGTGGTCTGTCTTAAGGACAGATTGTGATCCAGTGTGTGGTAGGGATGTGACCAAGGACAGAGAAGGAAAATCAGACTGGTAGCTCAGATTAATAGCTGCTTTCCTCATTGACTCCTAGAGGAAAACTGCAGAGGCAGTTGTATGAATCACAAACCAAAAGATAGTCCTGTATTCATGCCTAATGTGGAAAAACCATGGGTCACACTTCAGTCATTTCAGTAATACCTGCACGTTTCTGGCTTTTGAGCACAAATTAAAAGCCAAATTTTAATTTAGATGTTGAAGTTTTTGAGCTGCTCTGCCATCATACAAAAGATCAGAAGGAGAGCCAGAAGTAGAAGTTATTGTTTTTAATTCCCATGTATCTTGTGTTAGTTTCCTAAAGAAATTAGAAGAGAGATGGTCAAGTATGTGTTTGAGGGGGGAAGAAGGGATCCTATTTTTGTGTAAGAATTTCTTTTCAATTGTAAAGACCAATTATTATAAAACTCAGTTCTGGAAGACCCAAGTCTTTTAAGAATAGAGTCAGTACCCCACAGCCCACATCACTGATGCAGTTCAACTCAGAGATAAATAGGCCCAGTACGTCCTACTGCACAGCTAGCCAGCTTCTTTATGTGAAATTTCCCAAGGTGTGTATTGCAGTTGTGAATTAATCATTATTTTAACTGAACCAGACTCCTATTTTCCTCTTGAAGCTTCTCATTATTGTTTACCTAAACTGGTTGATGTGAGGACGCCATCAACACAAACTATCATTCAGCAGGGCACTGTTAACCTGCATAGTTGCTTTCATTATGCACTCTACCACATGGAATGGTACAGGTGGAAAAGTCATATCAACCACTTATTCTAAAATTCTGTTTTCATTCCTCGGTAATTTTCATAAGTTCAGGGTTTTGGTCAGAATCTCCTTTTCTTTTTACATTCTGAAACCTAAAATGAAAGCCACAATGGTTTGTCTTTGCAGAAAAGAATATCGAATATTTTGTTTGAGTGCTTTTCAAAAGCAGTATCTCTTCTCTGCCTTTGTGTACCTTAGCAAAGATTTTTATAACAGTTTCACCATGATAATAATAATTCAGCAAAACTTGTCATTAATATATCAAGATGAGGATGCACAATTACCCTATTTTCCACAAGTTTCTAGTGCTGGAACTAAGGGTTTGCAATGAAACCTAGAGGAGAGCTGCTCCTGTATCTTGGGAATGAGTGGGATTCAGTAACAGTCTAACCAGGAGGACGTCTGGCATTTGGCACAGAACCCTTACTGGGGTGGGTCAGATTCTGAGGACCTGCTTGGTGATGGTTTGAGGTTCTAACTGAAAAGTTTGGGTGGTCAGTAGGTTCTATTCTGGGCTTGGGGTTGGAAAAGAAAACTATGATAGAGAAATTGGACCCGTTTGATATTTGGCAGGTACTCACTTTTTCAAATAGATAAAATTTTAAAAGAGAAATCCAACAAGAAGTCATCATCAAACTGATTTATCAATGAACCATCAACTTCATTGATGGTTCAGGGAACAGGGCTTATTCTTGGAAGGGCTGTCTCAAGGCCAGGCTCCAGGCTCAGGAAGGGAGAGAGTCAGCAGGGTATTCTAGAACTTCTGCTTCATGCACTCATAGAACTCAGTACTCACCCCGGCTGTGAATACTAGAAGCTTCATGAAGGCATAGACCCAGCCTGTCTTGTTCAACCCTGTCACCACAGCCTTCATCCTTTGCTCTGTCACACTGCAGGCTGGGCCATTAGCAGCTCCAGCCACATCATGGCAAGAGCCTCCAGACTAGTCTCCCCTCTTCTACTCTTTCATCTGGCCAACATATTATTCACACAGTATCCAGTGGCGTTTTTAAAATGCAAATCTCATTTTGTTGTCACCCTGCTTATAACCCTTTAGTGATTTTCCATTGCTCTCAGGAAAGAGCCCAATTCCCAAACATGGTCCCCAAGTCATGCCAGCTACTTTGGCTTCTTTCAGTTCCTAATGCCACACTCTTTGCCACCTCTTCCCCAGCCTTCCCTTCATCCAGCTAATTCCTTCTTATCCTTCAATTCTCTGCTTATGGGGCATTTCTGTGGGAAATCCTTCCCTGAAACCCTAGTATCCTTGATATTGACTCCAAGAGCATCCTGTGCTTCTTTTTCACAGCGTTTTCTCCAGCTTGTTATTCTTTCACTAGCATCATTATTTGATCAATGTTTATTTCTCTAATCTGACATGTAAATTCTATATGTTCAGGAAACGTACACATTTTGCTCAATTCCTGCAACATAACAGGAGCCTTTAATATGGGCTTCCCTGGTAGCTCAGCTGGTAAAGAATCCACCTGCAATGCAAAGAGACCCCGGTTCGAATCTTGATTGGGAAGATACCCTGGAGAAGGGATAGGCCACCCACTCCAGTATTCATGGGCTTCCCTGGTGGCTCAGATGGTAAAGAATCCGCCTGCAATGTGGGAGACTTGGGTTTGATCTCTGGGTTGGGAAGATCCCTGCAGGAGAGCATGGCAACCCATTCCAGTATTCTTGCCTGGAGAATCCCAATGGACAGAGGAGCCTGGTGGGCTACAGTCCATGAGGTCACAGAGAGTGGGACGTGACTGAGTGACTAAGCACACAGCACAATACGTGTTGAGTTAGCTCAAGAATACTCCCAGTACTAGGTTCACTCATGAGAACTGGAGCCTTGAGGCTTGTGAACTGGGCAACTAGGGAAAGATGGGATTAGACCAGTTTGACCCAAAGCCCCTGAGAGGTGGTCTGGGAGAGCATAAGCCTCTTGCCACAGCTCTGGTGAGGGGTCTCATTGAATTCTTCCAGTAACCCTGAAATGAAGAAATTATATCAATTCCTTGCCCAGGATCACATAACTGGTTAATGGAAGACCCACGATTCAAACTAGCATTACATCCAGGTGTCCCCTTTCACACCCAGGACTACTTTTCTTATGTGTAAGAATAATCAGGTGACAGATACATAATTACTGAGGTTTTTGCCGGGCGTGTCTTCTGTCCTGCTTCTGCCTGGCTCGCTCTTACAGCAGCGGCATCTGTGTTATTCATTCTTTGGTGGTATCCAGCTTGGGAGCGGATAGATGTCACATACAGATGCCTGGCGAACATCTGCACTCCAAGCTTTGCTGGGGCATTGTCTTCCGCCGGTCCCTGTGGGCTCTTGTCACGGCCAGTAGGCTGATGGGGCTGCTCGGGAAGCCAGCCGCAAGCTCAGGCACACTGCGGAGAGGCTGGTGGCAGACACAGGGGCAGAGCAGGCAGCAAGCAAGCAAATCTGGAGGTTCCTGTCGCCGGCAAGGCTTTGGGCAAGCAGCACAGAAGGCTCAGAAAGAAGTGCCAGAGGTGGGGTGTGCAACTACAGATCAGGTGACATCCAGTATGCCTGGTGCAAAGCATCAGTCACATGTCCACCCAGACTGCATACTCCAGCAGAAGAAAGACACTCCGTTTAGTCCCTTGCTTTAGTATGAAAGCTTTTTGTGAGCAAGGACATCTGTGGTATTGGAAGAATGCTTTCCTGTGTGTACTGTATCTTACTAACAGTCTTCAAAGAAATCAGGTAACTTAGTGCCTGCCCAGTCTTTGTTCTATTGTTGTGTTCTTTTGATTAAAGGAATTGCCTCTGTATCCCATTTGGTTTGCTTCACTGATTTACATCCTTGATTTTTACATCAAGAAACCAGAATTGTAATTAATGAGAAAGCCTTTCATTTTGCAAGTAATTTCTCCTGAGCTAGTTAGAAATGATAAAATCCTGTCTTCGCTTCAATTCCACATTAAAAATACTCCATGCAGTGAAGTTCTCAGAAAATGATGATCCTTTTTGACTCTCAAAAATGTACATAGAATTCTCATTTCTAGCTGTGTATGCAAAAATGAATTTTTACACTTTTTTCCCTTCTCAAACAATTCTAAAAGCTTTGTTTCAAGTGTCTTTGCTAATTGGTTTTTTAATTTATAAGCTTCTGTGCCAAATGATGCAAATGTCTTAAATGAAAAAAGTAAGTGGTTATAGAAAGATAAAGACAAAACTGTCCCCTCATTTACAGTCTGTGAAATGTTCTTCATGTGTCCTTGACATTCTTTAGTGAGTTCTGTCTTTGTATCTAGATAGGCAATATCTGCAGTGATACGTGAATGTATTTAGAATCAACCTTTGAATTGTTGAACCACTGACTATTTCGAACGCTCAATCAATCACATATCTGAGTCGCTTTAGAAATGAGAGTTACATAACACACTCCTCCATACTATATTTTTGGAAGCTACTACAGTTTTAAGATGGTCTTTAAGTAAGGCATCATATTTATCATTTATCTCAATCTATCTTTCCCCTTACTTGTGCACATTCAGGAAGCATGGATCTTACAAACACAACATCAATTCACTGATTTGGGCATTTTATTCATGAAACAAAAAGTTTGTACTTTCTTGTAGTCTTTCCAAATTTTTGACCCGACAGTTACTGTTTAAATAAGTGGCATAGAATCTCAGAGTTTCAAGAGCCCTTTTGAAACTTGTCTGGACAGCATAGGTATCCTTATTGTCCCCTCTGCTCTGGAATTTGACCTTGGGAATCAGCCTCTCAGCCTTGGGGATGGGAGCTCTTCACACCTCTCTCTGAAATTGCTTCCTGTGTCTAGTAAACCCCAAACTTCAGCAAACCTGGATGTGTATTCCATTCACTTGTGATTCATCCAGCTTCAGCCTTACTCTGGTTCCCTCTGGCTCTCTTTCTCCTCTCAGGCCAGCCTGGCCCACTTGGGAAGGAAAATGGGACACTTTTCTCCTGAGTGTGGAACACACCCATCATCTAATCTGTAAATATTTTGACCCTGATTTGTTTATTCAGCAGATGGTTATTGATTACGTACACTGTGGAGCTGGTTTAGAACTCATTTTATATCAGAGTCCCTTTCATCACCTGACTCATCAGTAGGGGAAGCAGACATGAATGGAAAAGTGATATAAATACATATGTCCACAGTTATTTAGAGACTGACAGAAAGAATGGTATAGGATGCTTTGAAAGTGTATTAGTGTGACTTGACCTGATCCAATAATGGGGGTGGAGAGGAGAAAAAAACAATGAAACGATTTTTAGACACAGTCCTGTTATGCAACTTAAACTAGCTCTTCTCAATTCTGGCTGCATGAAAAAGCTCCTGGGGAGCTTAAAACAAAACACCCAAGCTTGGGCTTCACCCTCAGAGGAACATCCTGATGTAATTGGTCTGGGCATCAGTATTTTGTTTTCCAAAGATCTGCGTGAGTCTAAAATACAGCAGGGTTAAGAGCTTACTGTTTTAAACCTGTATGTTTACAGTTTCAGGGTCCTATATTTTTAGCTGGTGTTCAAATGCAAATCATCTATACTGTAAAATATCTAAGTGAAAATTTCAACAAGGTTGAAAACAATCCTTGTCATTCCTTATTCATTTGGAGTAACTGCCAGTGACTACATTGCAAGTTATACTTTTTTTATCTTTAAAATAGTTTTTCTTTTAAAGTAACATGAACATAATACTAAACATTTGAATAAGAAGGAAACAGAAGAAAAAGGGAGGCACACCCATAAACTCACTATCCTACAGCAAGAACAGTGAAAATTTTGGCTTGTTTTCATCTTCCCTCCTCCATGCATCTATTGCATTATATATACAAAAATTAAATTAAATTATTTAAGACCTACAGTTTCAATATAAATTATATATATATATATTACACCAGGGCTTCCCAGTGGCCCTATTGGTAAAGAACCTGCCTGCCAACACAGGAGGTATAAGAGATGCAGTTTCAATCTCTGGGTCAGGGAGATCCCCTGGAGAAGGAAATGGCAATCCACTTCAGTATTCTTGCCTAGAGAATCCCATGGACAGAGGAGCCTGGTGGGCTACAGTCCATGGGGTTGCAAAGAGTCAGACACAACCAAAGAGACTTAGCACCCATCCTGCTAGGACCCAGGGATCGAATTTGGTTCTCCCGCATTGTACGCAGACGCTTTACCCTCTAAGCCACCAGGGACGCCCAATCCATGGATATTACAGAAAATATATTTTTTGAACTGAGAAAAATTCTTGAATTTTGTGACCACTCTTCTACCACCCCCAATACCTATTCAGTTCCAGGCAGCTCAACACTGATTTCTATCCTCAACTCTCAGTCAAACATTGATCTCTGTCTTAAAAGAATAAAACTTGGCTTGGCCAAGGTCACTTTCTTTTTTAAAAAAATATTTATTTCTCTTTTATTTATTTTGGCTGATCCGGTTCTTAGTTGCAGCATGTGGAACCCTAGTACCTACTAGGGATTGAGGCTAGGCCCACTGCATTGGGAGCACAGAGTGTTAGTCACTGGATCACATGCTCCCCATCCTGAACCCTCCTCCCTCCCAACCTCCCCATACCATCCCCTGGGCCTTCCCAGCGCACCAGCCCCAAGCATCCAGCATCGTGCACTGAACCTGGACTGGCATCTCGTTTCATACATGACATTTCACATGTTTCTATGACATTCTCCCAAATCTTCCCACCCTCTCCCACAGAGTCCATATGACTGTTCTATACATCAGTGTCTCTTTTGCTGTCTCGTACACAGGGTTATCGTTACCATCTTTCTAAATTCCATATACATGCGTTAGTATACTGTATTTATGTTTTCCTTCTGGCTTACTTCACTCTGTATAATAGTCTCCAGTTTCATCCACCTCATTAGAACTGATTCAAATGTATTCTTTTTAATGGCTGAGTAATACTCCATTGTGTATATGTACCACAGCTTTTCTTATCCATTCATCTGCTGATGGACATCTAGGTTGCTTCCATGTCCTGGCTATTATAAACAGTGCTGCGATGAACATTGGGGTACACGTGTCTCTTTCCCTTCTGGTTTCCTCAGTGTGTATGCCCAGCAGTGGGATTGCTGGATCATAAGGCAGTTCTATTTCCAGTTTTTAAGGAATCTCCACACTGTTCTCCATAGTGGCTGTACTAATTTGCATTCCACCAACAGTGTAAGAGGGTTCCCTTTTCTCCACACCCTCTCCAGCATTTATTATTTGTAGACTTTTGGATCGCAGCCATTCTGACTGGTGTGAAATGGTACCTCATAGTGGTTTTGATTTGCATTTCTCTGATAAAGTGATGTTGAACATCTTTTCAAGTGTTTGTTAGCCATCTGTATGTCTTCTTTGGAGAAATGTCTATTTAGATCTTTGGCCCATTTTTTGATTGGGTCATTTATTTTCTGGAGTTGAGCTGTAGGAGTTGCTTGTATATTTTTGAGATTAGTTGTTTGTCGGTTGCTTCATTTGCTATTATTTTCTCCCATTCTGAAGGCTGTCTTTTCACCTTGCTAATAGTTTCCTTTGATGTGCAGAAGCTTTTAAGTTTAATTAGGTCCCATTTGTTTATTTTTTGCTTTATTTCCAATATTCTGGGAGGTGGGTCATAGAGGATCCTGCTGTGATGTATGTCAGAGAGTGTTTTGCCTATGTTCTCCTCTAGGAGTTTTATAGTTTCTGGTCTTATGTTGAGATCTTTAATCCATTTTGAGTTTATTTTTGTATATGGTGTTAGAAAGTGTTCTAGTTTCATTCTTTTACAAGTGGTTGACCAGATTTCCCAGCACCACTTGTTAAAGAGATTGTCTTTAATCCACTGTATATTCTTGCCTCCTTTGTCAAGATAAGGTGTCCATATGTGCGTGGATTTATCTCTGGAGCTTTCTATTTTGTTCCATTGATCTATATTTCTGTCTTTGTGCCAGTACCATACTGTCTTGATAACTGTGGCTTTGTAGTAGAGCCTGAAGTCAGGTAGGTTGATTCCTCCAGTTCCATTTTTCTTTCTCAAGATCGCTTTGGCTATTCAAGGTTTTTGTATTTCCATACAAATTGTGAAATTATTTGTTCTAGCTCTGTGAAGAATACTGTTGGTAGCTTGATAGGGATTGCATTGAATCTATAAATTGCTTTGGGTAGTATACTCATTTTTTCACTATATTGATTCTTCAATCCATGAACATGGTATATTCTCCATCTATTAGTGTCCTCTTTGATTTCTTTCACCAGTGTTTTATAGTTTTCTATATATAGGTCTTTAGTTTCTTTAGGTAGATATATTCCTAAGTATTTTATTCTCTTCGTTGCAATGGTGAATGGAATTGTTTCCTTAATTTCTCTTTCTGTTTTCTCATTATTAGTGTATAGGAATGCAAGGGATTTCTGTGTGTTGATTTTATATCCTGCAACTTTACTATAATCATTGATTAGTTCTAGTAATTTTCTGGTGGAGTCTTTAGGGTTTTCTATGTAGAGGATCATGTCATCTGCAAATAGTGAGAGTTTTACTTCTTCTTTTCCAATTTGGATTCCTTTTATTTCTTTTTCTGCTCTGATTGCTGTAGCCAAAACTTCCAAAACTATGTTGAATAGTAATGGTGAAAGTGGGCACCCTTGTTTTGTTCCTGACTTTAGAGGAAATGCTTTCAATTTTCACCATTGAGGATAATGTTTGCTGTGGGTTTGTCATATATAGCTTTTATTATGTTGAGGTATGTTCCTTCTATTCCTGCTTTCTGGAGAGTTTTATCATAAATGGGTGTTGAATTTTGTCAAAGGCTTTCTCTGCATCTATTGAGATAATCATATGGTTTTGTTTTCAATTTGTTAATGTGGTGTATTACATTGATTGATTTGCGGA
Source organism: Bos mutus (assembly GCF_027580195.1). Lineage (NCBI taxonomy): Eukaryota > Metazoa > Chordata > Mammalia > Artiodactyla > Bovidae > Bos > Bos mutus. The sequence goes on along the minus strand of NC_091621.1, from coordinate 27,837,673 downwards.
TATTGAAGAATCCTTGCATCCCTGGGATAAAGCCCACTTGGTCATGGTGTATGATCTTTTTAATGTGTTGTTGGATTCTGATTGCTAGAATTTTTGTTTAGGATTTTTGCATCTATGTTCATCAGTGATATTGGCCTATAGTTTTCTTTTTTTTTGGCATCTTTGTCAGGTTTTGGTATTAGGGTGATGGTGGCCTCATAGAATGAGTTTGGAAGTTTACCTTCCTCTGCAATTTTCTGGAAGAGTTTGAGCAGGATAGGTGTTAGCTCTTCTCTAAATTTTTGGTAGAATTCAGCTGTGAAGCCGTCTGGACCTGGGCTTTTGTTTGCTGGAAGATTTTTGATTACAGTTTCAATTTCCATGCTTGTGATGGGTCTGTTAAGGTTTTCTATTTCTTCCTGGTCGAGTTTTGGAAAGTTGTACTTTTCTAAGAATTTGTCCATTTCTTCCTCGTTGTCCATTTTATTGGCATATAATTGTTGATAATAGTCTCTTATGATCCTTTGTATTTCTATATTGTCTGTTGTGATCTCTCCACTGTCATTTCTAATTTTATTGATTTGATTTTTCTCCTTTGTTTCTTGATGAGTCTGGCTAATGGTTTGTCAATTTTATTTATCCTTTCAAAGAACCAGCTTTTGGCTTTGTTGATTTTTGCTATGGTCTCTTTTGTTTCTTTTGCATTTATTTCTGCTCTAATTTTTAAGATTTCTTTCCTTCTACTAACCCTGGGGTTCTTCATTTCTTCCTTTTCTAGTTGTTTGAGGTGTAGAGTTAGGTTATTTATTTGACTTTTTTCTTGTTTCTTGAGGTGTGCCTGTATTGCTATGAACTTTCCCCTTAGGACTGCTTTTACTGTGTCCCACAGGTTTTGGGTTGTTGTGTTTTCATTTTCATTCGTTTCTATGCAAATTTTGATTTCTTTTTGATTTCTTCTGTGATTTCTTGGTTATTCAGCAGCGTGTTGTTCAGCCTCCATATGTTGGAATTTTTAATAGTTTTTCTCCTGTAATTGAGATCTAATCTTACTGCATTGTGGTCAGAAAAGATGCTTGGAATGATTTCTATTTTTTGAATTTACCAAGGCTAGCTTTATGGCCCAGGATGTGATCTATCCTGGAGAAGGTTCCATGTGCGCTTGAGAAAAAGGTGAAATTCATTGTTTTGGGATGAAATGTCCTATAGATATCAATTAGGTCTAACTGGTCTATTGTATCGTTTAAAGTTTGTGTTTCCTTATTAATTTTCTGTTTAGTTGATCTATCCATAGGTGTGAGTGGGGTATTAAAGTCTCCCACTATTATTGTGTTATTGTTAATTTCTCCTTTCATACTTGTTAGCATTTGTCTTACATACTACGGTGCTCCGTGTTGGGTGCATATATATTTATAATTGTTATATCTTCTTCTTGGATTGATCCTTTGATCATTATGTAGTGACCTTCTTTGTCTCTTTTCACAGCCTTTGTTTTAAAGTCTATTTTATCTGATATGAGTATTGCTACTCCTGCTTTCTTTTGGTCCCTATTTGCATGGAAAATCTTTTTCCAGCCCTTCACTTTCAGTCTGTATGTGTCCCCTGTTTTGAGGTGGGTCTCCTGTAGACAACATATGTAGGGTCTTGTTTTTGTATCCATTCAGCCAGTCTTTGTCTTTTGGTTTGGGGCATTCAACCCATTTACGTTTAAGGTAATTACTGATAAGTATGATCCCGTTGCCATTTACTTTATTGTTTGGGGTTCAATTTATACACCATTTTTGTGTTTCCTGTCTAGAGAATATCCTTTAGTATTTGTTGTAGAGCTGGTTTGGTGGTGCAGAATTCTCTCAGCTTTTGCTTATCTGAGAAGCTTTTGATTTCTCCTTCATACTTGAATGAAATCCTTGCTGGGTACAATAATCTGGGCTGTAGGTTATTTTCTTTCATCATTTTAAGTATGTCTTGCCATTCCCTCCTGGCTTGAAGAGTTTCTATTGAAAGATCAGCTGTTATCCTTATGGGAATTCCCTTGTGTGTTATTTGTTGTTTTTCCTTGCTGCTTTTAATATTTGTTCTTTGTGTTTGATCTTTGTTAATTTGAGTAATATGTGTCTTGGGGTGTTTCACCTTGGGTTTATCCTGTTTGGGATTCTCTGGGTTTCTTGGACTTGGGTGATTATTTCCTTCCCCAGTTTAGGGAAGTTTTCAACTATTATCTCCTCAAGTATTTTCTCATGGTCTTTCTTTTTGTCTTCTTCTTCTGGAACCCCTATGATTGAATGTTGTAGCGTTTAATATTGTCCTGGAGGTCTCTGAGATTGTCCTCATTTCTTTTAATTCGTTTTTCTTTTATTCTCTCTGATTCATTTATTTCTACCATTCTATCTTCTAATTCACTAATCCTATCTTCTGCCTCTGTTATTCTACTATTTGTTGCCTCCAGAGTGTTTTTAATTTCATTTATTGCATTATTCATTGTATATTGACTCTTTTTATTTCTTCTAGGTCCTTGTTAAACCTTTCTTGCATCTTCTCAATCCTTGTCTCAAGCTATTTATCTGTGATTCCATTTTAATTTCTAGATTTTGGATCAATTTCACTATCATTATTCGAATTCTTTATCAGGTAGATTCCTATCTCTTCCTCTTTTGTTTGGTTTGGTGGGCATTTATCCTGTTCCTTTATCTGCTGGCTATTCCTCTGTCTCTTCATCTTGTTTAAATTGCTGAGTATGGGGTGTCCTTTCTGTATTCTGGCAGTTTGTGGAGTTCTCTTTATTGTGGCTATTCCTCACTGTGTGTGGGTTTGTACAGGTGGCTTGTCAAGGTTTCCTGGTTAGGGAAGCTTGTGTCAGTGTTCTGATGGGTGGAACTGTATTTCTTCTCTTTGTTCAGTCGCTGTGGGGAGGAGGGAGGGATGCTGCAAGCAAATAACACTAGCGTGCGCTCGCAGTGCCTCAGCCACACTGGGTCTGCCCCCGCTCACTGCGCGTGTAGCCTCCCTGCCCACACTGCTTGGGTTGTTCCGCCGGGAACAATCCGAGGCTGGCCCTGGGTTGCATGTACCTCCCAGGTCCAAGCCGCTCAGGTTCAGGCACTCGGATAGTCCTCAGAGGCGCAGACTCAGCTGGGCCTGAGTATTGTGCTCTTCCCAGGTCCGAGCAGCTCAAGTGATGAGGTGTTTGGCGGCGCCAATGCTGCGACTTATTGCCTCCCGCCACTTTCGGTTATCTGGGCGCAAAACCGCGCACCTTCTTAGGCAGATGTTAACCGTCCAGACCCCAAGAAGTTTTAGTTAGCAAAGAAGCCTGCTTACAGTTTTATAGATAATGTCTCTCTGGGGCTGCGATTGCCCCCTTCTGGCTCTGGCTGCCTATCACCGGAGGGGGAAGGTCTGCAGCCGGCTATCTCTGTTCAATTCTTTGTTCCGTGCGCGGGCCTGGCGGTCTTAGGTTGGGGCTGGCTTTTCGCGTAGTAGATATCCCACAGTCTGGTTTGTTAGCCCAAATTATTTCGCTCAGATAGTGCTCAGGGTATTCAGGCCAGATTCTTACTCTAAGCGATGCAGCCCGCGCTGCGCCTCCCTGCCCAGCGCCTCCCTGCCCAGCCCCCGCTTGTTAATGGCGCCTGCAGGCGTCTGCGCTGCTTCTCCACTGGGGGAGTTACCGTAGGACTCGCAATCTTCGAGTTTTAATTGTTTATTTATTTTTTCTTCCTGTTATGTTGCCCTCTGTGCTTCCAAAGCTCGGCACAGATTCGGCAGTGAGAAGGTTTCCTGGTGTTTGGAAACTTCTCTCTTTTTAAGACTCCCTTCCCGGGACGGAGCTCCGTCCCTCCCTCTTTTGTTTCTTTTTTTGTCTTTTATATTTTTTCCTACCTCCTTTCGAAGAGTTGGATTGCTTTTCTGGGTGCCTGATGTCCTCTGCCGGCATTCAGAAGTTGTTTTGTGGAATTTACTCGACGTTTAAATGCTCTTTTGATGAATTTGTGGGGGAGAAAGTGTTCTCTCTGTCCTACTCCTCCGCCATCTTCTGAAGCTCCCTCCAAGGTCACCTTTTAATTGCCAAATGCACAGATTCTTCAGGCCCTGCTACTCTCTGCATCATTTGGCCCAGTGGAACACTATTCCCTACTTGAAACCTTTGTTCCTTGACTTCTAGAACACCATTTCTCCCCAAATTTTCCTTCTTATTTCTCTGAAAACGCTTCCTAGTTCCTTATGCAGTTTCTCTTTCTGGTGCTAGATGTTGGAGTTCCCCAGGGTTCCACCTCTGGCCCTTTCTGTTCTCACTATACCTATTCTTCCTATAGGGTTTCACCCAAGCCCAAAGCCTGAATTAGTATCTCTGTGTTGATAACTTCCTCAGTTCAGTTCAGTTGCTCAGTCGTGTCAACTCTTTGCAGCCCCATGGACTGCAGCACACCAGGCTTCCCTGTCCATCACCAACTCCCAGAGCTTACTCAAACATACGTCCATCACTTTGGTGATGCCATCCAACCATCTCATTCTCTGTCGTCCCCTTCTCCTCCCACCTTCAATCTTTCCCAGCATTAAGGTCTTTTCCAATGAGTTAGTTCTTCATATCAGGTGGCCAAAGTATTGGAGCTTCAGCTTCAGCATCAGTCCTTCCAATGAATATTCAGGACTGATTTTCTTTAGGATTGACTGATTTGATCTCCTTGCAGTCCAGAGGACTCTCAAGAGTCTTTTCCAACACCACAGTTCAAAAGCATCAGTTCTTCAGTGCTCAGCTTTCTTTATGGTCCAACTCTCATATCCATACATGACTACTGGAAAAACCATAGCTTTGACTAGATGGACCTTTGTTGGCAAAGTAATGTCTCTGCTTTTTAATATGCTATCTAGGTTGGTCATAGCTTTTCTTCCAAGGAGCAAGCGTCTTTTAATTTCATGGGCCACCCAAGACAGACGGGTCATGGTGGAGAGGTCTGACACAATGTGGTCTACTGGAGAAGGGAATGGCAAACCACTTCAGTATTCTTGCCTTGAGAACCCCATGAACAGTATGAAAAGGTGTAAAAAAGATAACTCCCTAGGGCAAGTTTGATATACTGAAACCTCCAATAGACAACTGTATGGCAAGAAATGGGGCTTCCCTGGTGGCTCAGACAAAGAATCTGCCTGCAGTGCAGGAGACCTTGGTTCTTTCCCTGGGTCGAGAAGATCCTCTGGACAAGGGAATGGCTACCCACTCCAGTATTCTTGCCTGGAAAACTCCATGGACACAGGAGCCTGGTGGGCTACAGTCCATGGGGTCACAAAGAGCTGGTCATGACTGAGAGACTAACACTACACTATTACTAAGGCAAAAAATAAAATACAGAAGTCTGTTGCTAGGGTGCAACAGGAGATTCCTTATATAGAGACAAGCTGGACATTTGAATGCGTACCTGTTTTCCCCTTTCTTCATCATCCCCAACCCCAAGCCCTGACTAAAATACAGTAAAAGACAGCAGACTGAGCCCCATGAATTCCACTTCTCCTGATCTACAGATTCCTCCTATCTAGAGACTGTTGAGACCAGGACTTGGACCTAGGGGCTCATGTCCCATTCGTATGCCCAGGTTACCTCAATTGGTATATATCTTTTGCAGGGTTTGTCTAGAAGTATTTAAAACAGAATAGAAAGTAGCCTTTGCCGAGTCTCCAGTTACCACTCTCACCAATCCTTGAATGAGTCCCTGTGGTCTGTCTAGCTCACTCCCAAATCTAGTTGCAGTTCTCGCCCTCTCATCTGACCTGCTCCCACAATATTGCAGTAAACAGCCAATTCTGACTCCATGTTAGATCTGTTTCTTTTACTTTAAATGTTGCTTTGACTGTTTATCCATAATGGCCTGCCTGGGGGAACCCTGCCCTTCTGCCTGAATATTAAACCAAAGAGCCTTTGTTCAGGACCCTGTCCACCTGTGCACGGCTACAGAAAGGAAAAAATTAACACATCCCCTCCCCAAGACTTGCCATTCTAAGAGATATTTGCAAGACTAATGGACTTTTTACTTATTTCCTCAGCTCCCACATATCTATTATATAAAATAACCTGGCATCCATACCCCACAATATGGTTCTTTGAAACATTAGCCTGCCATCTTCTTGGTCTGTGGTAATATTTCTTGCCTCAACACCTTGTCTGTAGACTTACCGGCCTGTTGTGTGGCAAGCAGAGCTAGCTTGGACTTGGTAACAGCAACAGCCTACTGACCTCCACCTAGCTCGACCACGTCCCCTAAGGGAGATCTCCATCTTCTTGAGGTTAGATCCCTAACTCAATGGTTGACCCCTCCAAGCCACTCACCTGTTTCAGTCATGAGTAAATTCCATCTCGTCAATACCTTTCATGTCTGCATTCCTTTCCTCTAAAGTCCATTATCACTGGCTTGATCTAGGCTTCCAGGATCTGTTAAGCCTTTGAGTTAAGATTTAAGTGTGGAGTCAGTGGCTCTCTTTGATCTGAAAAGTACAGATACCACCAGAAAAATGAGATAAATTTATTTCATTATTATATTGAAAAATTAACCTAGGTATAGAGGTAATTCGGAGAAGGCAATGGCACCCCACTCCAGTACTCTTGCCTGGAAAATCCCATGGATGGAGGAGGCTGGTGGGCTGCAGTCCATGGGGTCGCTAAGAGTCGGGCACGACTGAGCGACTTCACTTTCACTTTTCACTTTCACTTTTCACTTTCATTAATTGGAGAAGGAAATGGAAAGCCACTCCAGTGTTCTTGCCTGGAGAATCCCAGGGACAGGGGAGCCGGGTGGGCTGCCGTCTATGGGGTCGCACAGAGTTGGACACAACTGAAGCAACTTAGCATAGAGGTAATTATGTTTCTGAAAATAGAAAGGGTTATACAAAGAAAGTCACCATTTATTTTGATTATCTGAGCTTCTATAGATTTATTATTTTTAAGCGCTGATTATCTTATTTTTTCCAAATAATCAAGAAATTGGAGAAATGTTCATTGGTTCTTTTTCTTTTTAACAACTAAGGTATTACTTCCCACAACTTAAACTATCTCAATCAACTTTTTTCTTTGGCTGAGTCTCCTAATGGAGTTCATACCAAGGAAGCAACGTCCAGTTATCTTACACTGGAATACAAACATGACTGAAATGTATTTGGGTGGCCGAAAAAGTAAAGAGTGTTTCAATAACATGCAAAGCCAGTAACCAGTACTTAAAACAGCATTAGGTGGATTGAAAAGCAATTTTAAATACCTTATTTTTCCTATATTCTATTATATTTCTAAACATAAATTATCATTAGCAAATAATCATAATGAATAGTAACACTGTCACTTAATTTCCTGCCAGCTGAGGCCTGGCAAAATGGAAACATGCTGATTTTAGAAGTGAACAATTAAATTCAGAGAAGATGAAAGCAGAGGTTACCATGGCAACCTGATCCTAGGACCCTGTGTGCAGCCATATTGTTTCAGTGTTTGAGTCACAGAGGCTGGTTATTATGATTTAAAATCCAGGCAGTGTTTGGGTATAGATAGCGAGCTTCCCTTGCACGAGTTTAGAAAGGACAGGTACTTTGGAGTCTGCTGAAAAGGATTATTTAACCTTCAGTGAAGTGACAATGAGTTAATGAAAATAATTATTCGTAGTTAATAACAATGATTAGTTTTAAGGTATGTCATAAAAATAATGGAATTATGGTTCTATAAAAATAATTGCATTAAAATTTAATAGTTACATATAATTGTTTAACTAGTTTTCATTCATTCAATAATACTGATTAAACCAGTATTTGCTGTATGTACCAGACTTTGCTGTGGGTGCTGGGATTCAGTGAACAAAATAGGGTAGACAAAGAATATAAAGTAAATAAATAACTTATGGTATCTGATATGATCAAATATAATAAGAACTATAAAGACAAAATAATGGAGGGCAAGGGAATTTGGGATCTTGACGACAGAGGGGGTGGGATATGACCATTTTAAATTGCGTTGTCAGAGAAGATCTCATAGAGGAGATGACATTTAAACAGGCTCAAGAAAGTTGAGGAGTGAGCCATACAGACCTCTAGGGAAGAACATTTTAAGCAAAGGAAATGCTAGTGCAAAGGCCCTGAGGTGGAGGTATGCTTGTCATGTTCAAGCAAGAGAACTGCAGTAAAGAGAATAGTAACAGAAGAGACCAGATTAGTAACAGAAGACAGGATCTTATAGGGTATTATAGTTTCCTGAAAGTAATTTGCCCTTTGTTCTGGGAGAAATAGCTACTAAAAAGATTTTGAGCAGATGGGTAACATGACCAGTTTGGAGGCAATACCCTCGTTGTTACTAAGAGGGGAGAGATTATGGCCACCAGGGGGTTAGTAAAGGAGAGGCAAGAAGTGGTCAGATTGTGCATATATTTTGAAAATATGCAGATACAATGGGATTTCCTGATAGATTGGATGTGAGGTATGAATGAAAGAGAGGGGTTAAAGATGGGATTAAAGAGGCCTCAAGCTTTGGGGCCTAAGCAACTGGAATAATGTAATTGGAATAATGTAATTGGAATTATTTGGGAAGGGGAAAACTGGATGGAGGGGATTTGGTGGTAGAAGTAGGATGGAATGAGAGAGCAGAATAAAGTTTGAGAAATCTATTAGAAATACATAAGTAAAGAGAAGACAGTTGAGGATACAAGTCCAGAGCTTGGGGGAGGTGTAGGCTGGAGGTACAAAGTCGGGAGTCTTTGAGCAGAAAGATGAGACTAGGTGAGACAACCAGGGGACCAAGAAGAAAAGATGTGGCCATCAGAAGAGTAGGAAAAGCCACAGAGATAAAAGCTAAACCAAATAAATACAGGGTCCTAGAAACCAAATGGCAACCCACTCCAGTGTTCTTGCCTGGAGAATCCCAGGGATGGGGGAGGCTGGTGGGCTGCCGTCTATGGGGTCACAGAGTCGGACACGACTGAAGTGACTTAGCAGTAGCAGCAGTAGCAGAAACCAAATGAGGAAAGCATTTCCAGGAGGAGGGAATGATAAAAGGCGTTAAAGGCTGCTGATTGGGCAACTGCCATTAGTTTAAGTCATGTGGAGGTCCTTGGTGCCCTTGATTCATCAGAGTGATGAGAGGGAAGGCTGATTGGAGCAGACGCTAGAGAGTATCAGGTGAGGAATTAGAGACAGACTATAGACAGAATTTTTCTAATTCTTTTTTCTTTCTTTTTTTTGGTCATGCAGAGTGGCATCCAGGATCTTAATTCCCTGACCAGAGATCAAATCTGAGTCCCCTGAAGTGGACACATGGCATTCTAACCATTGGACCATCAGAGAATTCCCTAGATAGATCTTTTGAGGCCTGCTCTTTTGGGATATCAGCTAGAGGGGAAAGTGGAGTATAAAAAGTTTTTCTTTTGAGAGTAGATTTAGTAGCATGTTTTTATGCTATGTGTAGATGAAATTATTACTCTTTTATATTGAAATTTATCTTTGAGATACTCTATCATATCCTTAGGACCTTCAATTAGTCAAACCTTTGTCTTTCACCTGGGATATTGACACTTTCCTGGCTACATTAGTGTCTTTATTCAGTTGGATAATAATGGTGAATCTTCCGATCTGAAATTTCTCACTCACATGGATTCTGAATGCCTCTTGCTCTTTTGACACGCCCAATGAGCTACACCAACACTAGTTCATCCTTAACATTCTTAATCTCTGTTCCTAGTCTAAGGTTCCACAGTGATGCTGGAAAAAGAGAGAGACAGGGTGATCTTTCACTCACCCATCACCTCCTGCCTCATCCAGGCCTTGGTACTGTGCTGTATTTCCTGTATCTCTTGTTCCTTACCTATTGAATTGATCCCTGTGACTGAATCTAGACTAAATGAGAGCATTTGCAGGTCATGTGCCGCCTGGAAGTTCTACTCGGCTGGCCAAAGGACAGGATGGCTGTAAAGCCCTGCAGCATCTCTGCAGCCAAGCACAGGTAGAGCTCACAGGCAAGCAAGAGGAAATATGCCTTTTGCACAAGAGCAGCGGCACTGGCTTTGGCAGGAAGACCCAGGGGAGCAATGCGAATCTCTTTAGAAGTATAATGGGACCATGCCCTTGGGGGTGGGAAGGTGGGGGTGGTGGTGAACGCTTAGAAATCACAGGCAGACACTGAGAATCCTCTTCTGTGTATACAAAACCCCTGTTGCTGGAGATGGCCGAGAGGCGACAGCGGAGAGTGAGGCCCAGAGGGGTGAGTATATGGCACCCAGCTGAGCTGAATAGAGAACAGGACACACACTGGACAGGGACTGAGAAGTGTTCCTTTTGCTGCCCAGAGGTCTCAGGTGTACAGAGTTGAGTTAATCATGCTACTTGGTTTCCTCAATATCTCTCTCCCCAGCCCCATGGAACCATCTTACCATTACCTCTTGAGGGGGGTTATTTGTAACTGTGACAAAACACACGCATTTTAAAGTTAGCTCGTGTTTATAAAACTGCCAGACTATAGCTTTTATTCCATTGTGAGGGGTCAGTCTTTAACTTTGTTTACCTACATAAAAGGCAAGCTCAAATGACCAGAAATTGCATTCATTCTGGATTAGCAGAGGAATTGCACTTCAGGGAACACTTGCTGTAGCAAGCTGCCGGTAAATCTGTTCAGAGTTTGGGGTGGGCTGTATTTAAGGGCAAGGAATGGGCTTCCCTTGTGGCTCAGCTGGTAAAGAATCTGCCTGCAATACGGGAGACCTGGGTTTGATCCCTGGGTTGGGAAAAGGAAAAGGCTACTCACTCCAGTATTCAGGGAATGGAGAATTCCATGGACTGTCCGAACAAAGAGTTGGACACAACTGAGCGACTTTCACTTTTCACTTTCAATGCAAAGAGGGGAGGTCTAGCCAGAGTCCAGGCGGTAAGTTGACTGGCTTGAGAATGGACAGGGAGAGATTCTTGGATGGTTTTCATTTGTCAGGAGATAAGTCTTGGTCGTCTGTAAATCAGGTATTTACAGGGAAATCAATCTCTCAGTTCTCTTAAGTTCGGTTCTCGTCAAGGCTTATGTGTGTGTGATTTTCTCCATTTTGTAACCTCTGGTTTCATTTTTAGATTGAAGTGCTTTCACATCCTTTTTGATATTTTCATCATGAGTTAACCCCACCCAGGTATAATTAAAAGTATATCAGAAGTGGATAGAATCAACTGTGGACTAAAAAATACAGTCACAACCTGAAAAGTGAAAGTGTTAGTCGTTCAGTCCTGTCTGACCCTCTGTAACCCCATGGACTGTATGGACTGTAGCCTGCCAGGCTCCTCCGTCCACAGAATTCTCCAGGAAAGAATACTGGAGTGGGTTGCCATTTCCTCTCCAACCTGAAAGTAGAGTTATTTCATTTGATGGGAATGTTTAGGACTCCCAAGTCTGGTAGACAGCATCTCAGTATTTCTGAGAATACTGCTCCCAGGAGGCAGGAGGAGGAGTCAGGCTATATACAAGTTTACAACAAAGGGAGCAGGCAGGCTGAACATCAAAGATCAGACTTCAAATTAAGGAATTTAGCATTCTTAGAGAAGATGCAAGCCTCTGGGCTCCCTGAATGCATTCCTTTCATATGCACCTCAGCTACCTGGAGCCAAATCCTATTTCCTGGTTCACCTTGGGGAGTGGCAGATGGCTGCTTCTTACATTCCCCACCCCAGCTCCTCAGCAGTCACCAAGGCGGGGTGACGACATCTGCTGGATCACAGCTTTGGGAGCCGTAGTTCACCGTAAAGAAGGTTGAGCACCAAAGAATCGATGGCCAGAAATCGCTGATGGCTGTGACATTTCTTGTTTATTGATACGGCAGGAGATAGTTTTATTTCACACAACAACTATGGTCAAGGTTTTTGTACCCAGAGTTAGCATTTATTTTCTCATTCAGGAAATACTGAATGTCCACTACATTTTAGCATTGTTTTTATTTTTCTTTCAATTTACAAAACTACTACATTTATTTACACCCACTGTCATGGTCCCTGTGCTGGTTGAAAAAGAATTTCTAGACATGAGGCAGAAGGAAAGGAGAATCAAGTTTATTAGAGGTGGTGGTGGGCAGGGGGTGGGGGTGAGGGGCGGGTCGCAACACCCACCTAGGGTGACTTTGACACCAGTGAAATCTCTGACCCCAATGGGGTGTCCTGCAATTCAATACTGACACTACTCAGAGTTGGTGCAGATCTCACAGTTTAAAGACTCAGAAGCACAGGACTAGACACCAGGTGTAAGTTCCTAGCCATTTATACATCTAACCAACTGGCTATAAATTAGAGGTTCTCAGAACTCTTTTCCTAGGTTCCACAGTTTGCTACGATGGCTCGCAGAACTCAGGAACACAGTTTACTTGTGCTTACCACTTTATTACTAAAGAAAAACTCAGAAACAGCCAAATAGAAGAGATTCAGAGGCAAGAGATGCATATGGGGTGAGGGGATTGTGGGGAGGTCCTGTGAGGAGGCATGCCAACCTCCCAGCACATCAATGTGTTCCCCAACCCAGAAGCTCTCTGAATATCACTCAAGAGTTTTTATAGAGCTCAAATCTTCCCCACCTTCCCCTAGCCCCCCACCTTCCTCTTCCTTCTTGGAGGTTGGTGGATGAGGCTCAAAGTTCTAACTCTAATTTTTTGGTCTTCCCAGAACCAGTCACATCTAGGGCCCCACCCTAAATTGCCAGATTAGCATAAACTCAGGCTTCCTGGTGGTTCACTGGTAAAGAATCTGCCTGCAGTGCAGGAGACTTGCAGGAGACACAGGTTCTATCCCTGGATTGGGAAGAAAGGAAATGGCAGCCCACTCCAGTATTCTTGCCTGGAAAATCCCATGAACAGAGGAGCTTGGCGGGCTACAGTTTATGCAGTTGCAAAGAGTCGGACATGAATGAGCAACTAAACAACAGGTATGATCAAAGGGGCTTGTTAAGGATAACAAAAGATACTCCTGTCACTCGGGAAATTCCAAGGCTTTCAGGAGCTCTGTGCCCCAGACTGGGGATGGAGACCAAATATATTTTTGTATCCTGCCACACCACCATTTGTCAGTGTCTCTGCCCAGAAACCTGCCTCAGATCTGAGCTTCAGCCCCCAATCTCGGGTGTTAGCTGCTGGCAGTTGCTTGCTAGGAATTGCGCTCAGCTGAGGACCATCAGCTCATCCAAGGTTACAGATGGCTCCTTCCCTGGGGGAAGTCAGCTTTCAATGCCTTGGCTAATGGGGGCAGGGCAGAACACCTGTGAAGGACCTTCCCAGCTTTAGGCTGTATTGTGACTGTATTCTACTCCTTTCCTCTCCATCCATTCCTATTTCTTCCTGCCCCATGATGTTGATCCCAAGGGCATTCCCTGATGAAACCTCCACACGCAAATCTCTCAGCGTCAGTTTCTAGGAACCCACCTGAGACACCAGGCCTGATGCTTGGAACTTTACATGTAACATATAGTCCAATTTTCTTAACAAGCCCTTAAGATAGACGTTATTAGCCACTTTGGAGAAGAGGATATGGAAGACTAGGAAAGTTGAATAACTTTCCCAAAGTCACAGAGCTACAGTGGGACTGACTTCAGTCTGCTTAACTTTAAAGTGAAGCTTTGTTCGCTGTGACACCTCAACCTGTCGGTGGTTTCTGGTGGGAACCATGGAAAAGAGGCACTGGGGTCAGATTTGGTCTGGAGGGTGTTCAGAATTGCTGAGCTGTGAGGAAGAAATGAAAGTGAAGAAAGTCAGAGTGGGAGGCTGGAGAAATCAGCTCAACCACCCAACTAGGGAGCCCTAGATTGAGACTGTAGGTGGGAAGGGTCCAAAAGGAGAGAAGGAAAAATGAGTTCAGAAATCAAACAAGTACAACAATTCGGAGTGTTAGTCTGTAACTCAGAATTACTTCTGTGTGTGTCTTGGAGTATGTCAGTTGGGTGGACACATTTCTCAAGGAGTTAAATTAAGTGTAACATTGGCCACATCCCATAATTTTTGTGAATATTTTTCCTTTATGTGTATTTGTCACATGAAAAATTATTGTGTCTAAGAGGTATAGGTTAACAAGTAAATTTATATTTTGATTTCTTCTTGCCTTCCTGCTTGTTCATCCTTCCATTAAGCCTTTAAGGAACACTTAATACATTAGACTGCAGGTGGCCCAAAATAATCAATAAAACACAATTCCTATAGAGGTATTAACAGTCTAGTGGGAGAAACAGACATTTAAACAACAATAACAAAGACAAAGAAGCCCGTAAAGAAGGTCTGAGCAGCCAGTGGAGGGAGCCATTAACTCTGACAAGTAACAGTCCTAGAGGGGTTTAAGGAAAATATCCCCTGGATTGGAAATCAGGTTATACTGAGAGCAAAACCAGAAGGAGCAATTCACAATGGATAAGATTAGCCATCAGGAAAGAGAATCCAATGTGTTGTCTATAAATGTGTATCTCCTTTGCTTCAAGTCTTCAATGGCTCTCTATTTTCCTTGGGAATAAGTTCAAACCACTTACTATGACCTTTCTTTACTCCTGCTTACCTTTCCAATTTCATCTCAGATTCCCAGTGATTAGGAAGCACAAGAAGTTTAGAATCACATGGGATAATACACAAGAGATTTAGTCCAGAGCTTGGCACTTGTGCCAGCACTTTCGGCCCAAACCACCTTCTCCATCACCTTTGTGGCACTAGAGCTGTGTCTCTGTCCATCACATTTCTTCTCTGCAGACAGGCTCGCTGCTAGGCTCTGCCTATAGAGGGTATTAGAGGGCGGCCACAAGGCTGGAAGAGGAAAAATGACTCCTCCTTCCAGGGTCCTTCCTGTTCCAGAGAGCCTCATTCCCACAAAGTTTCTCCTCCAGAGCTGCAGGCCCTTTTCTGGTAGCAGTTGAATCCAGTTTGCAGTTTTTCTAACACCTGCAGCACCAGTTTCATTGTGCCCCCTCAGAGAGCAGCCCCAGCAGAGGTGTGGAGTTTTTGGCTGTCACAATTCAAGGGGTGTGTCTGTGTCTGGGTGTTGTGTGCTGTGTGCTTAGTCGCTCAGTGGTGTCTGACTCTTTGCAACCCCATGGAATGTAGCCCGCCAGGCTCCTCTGTCCATGGGGATTCTCCAAGCAAGTATACTAGAGTGGGTTGCCATGCCCTCCTCCCAGGGATCTTCCCAACCCGGGGATCGAACCCAGGTCCCTCACATTGCTGGCAGGTTCTTTACTGTCTGAGGCACCAGGGAAGCCCAAAGTCTGGGTGCATTGGCATCTAATGAAGAGACACCAGCGATGCTGCTAAACATCCTGCAATGCACAGGACAGCCCCCACTGCAAAAAATTATTCAGCCCAAAATGCCAACAGCATTGAACTTGAGAAACTCTGTGTTAGAGTCTTCTTTTTGCCCTTTCCAGTTCATTTTATATGATTTTAAACAATTCTTACATTGAATTCTCTCTGATTAAAGGATTGTCATGGTTTTTGACCAAATCTTGACTGATTCAGCTCTCAATAGTGTTGAAAGAAACTGGATGACTAGGGGAAAGTTGAAGATACCCGTGGTTAAATCTCAAAAATATAATTAATGGTAAATGAGTTCATTCTTTAAGTCATTAATTAAAAACATAATTTCTAAAATGGATAAGTCAAGAAACAGTGGTATTATTTAGGAAAATATAACTCTCTCAGGGTGGGGCCTGAGAGAAGGGGGTCAGAGGAATGCTGATTTAGTTTTAAGCTCTTCTGTGAATGAGTGCATGCTCAGTTGTGTCTGATGCTTTGCGACCCTGTGGACTGTAGCCCACCAGGCTCCTCTGACCATGGGATTCTCCAGGTAAGAATACGGGAGTGGGTTGCCATGCCCACCTCCAGGGGATCTTCCAACCCAGGGATCGAACCCAGGTCTCCTGCATCTCCTGCACTGCAGGCCGATTCTTTACCACTGAGCCACTGGGGAACCCCCAAGCTTTTGTATACTATTTAGTAAGACTTCGGAGAAGGCAATGGTAACCCACTCCAGTACTCTTGCCTGGAAAATCCCATGGACAGAGGAACCTGGTAGGCTGCAGTCCATGGGGTCGCTAGGAGTCAGACGTGACTGAGCGACTTCACTTTCACGCATTGGAGAAGGAAATGGCAACCCACTCCAGTGGTCTTGCCTGGAGGATCCGGGGGACGGGGGAGCCTGGTGGGCTGCCGTCTATGGGGTCGCAGAGTTGGACACGACTGAAGCGACTTAGCAGTAGCAGTAGTAAGACCTATGCTCAGGTATTATTTTGATTAAAATATTTTAAGAAAAAAAATCCAGTACCACTCAATAAATATCATACAATGAAGCCTCAAGCTGGTGACTGACAGATATGTTTTGTTTGGCCTTCATTGTATTTTTTAAATGGCCAATATTGCAAAAAAAAAAAAAAAGTTTACATAAAAGTACAGTTTTAAAATTTTTCCTGAAAAATTAAAACTTTAGCAGTGATAAGCCTTCCTTTGCATAGGGTAAAGGAAGGTACTTGCATATGGTTAAGGAAGCATATCAGCTATGCTTGGGTCACTGCTCACTTTAGACAAAGTGTATGCTTTCCATTTTGCCACAGTTCCCATTACTCCCTGCTTCCTTCATTTGAGCTACTGGCTTGTTCCTGTAGGTATTGGCGTTTGCAAGACTGATTAAATAATCTCAGTGTCTTGTATCATAATGTCATCAACATACAAAGCAACAAAAGGAATTTGCATGAGAGTCACTGATTCAAGATTGGCATAAGCCTGGTACCACTGACTTTTTGACCTCGAGGCCTGCGGGACCTTAGTCCCCCAACCAGTGTTTAAGTCTGTGTCCCCTGCATTGGAAGATTGGAGTCTTAACCATGGGGCCCTGGGCCACAAGGGAAGTCCCCCACTGATTCTTAAATGAAGAAAGAGAACGGCTCCCTTGCACCAACTTACAATAAATTTATGTCAGGTACAGTACTGTTCTAACTGAATTATTAATAATTCAATTAATCCTCACAACAATCCAATGAAATAGGTAATGGTATCCATTTTGCGTTGAAAAAAATCAAGGCACAGAGAGGTCAGTAAATGACACAATGTCACTTGGGTACCCTCCACACATCATCTGTTTTTAATCAACATTTAAAAAGCACAGTAATCCCTTGCAGTTTGTTCCGTTGGTTTCTGTATTCACTAGGACACAAATACTAGAAAGCCAGCTCAAACCAGCTCTAAAACAAAACGTCTAAAATGTGGATTAATTGGCTCACACAATCAAACCACAGGATACCAAGTTTGGACCCTGAGTGATGGCATAAGTGGTTCTCTGATTCTCTGTCTCTCCCTCTCTAATTCATATTTTCTATATGTGTTGACTTCATTCTTTCAAGTTCCTCTTTGCGATGGATGTTGCAGGCTAGAAAGAAGACGCTGACATAGATTTTAATGCTCAGGATGTTTATTAAGGAGTACCCTCAGGATTAGGGCTTCCCTGGTGGTTCAGTGGTAAAGTATCTACCTGCCAACAAAGGAGATGTGGGTTTGACCCCTGGGTCAGGAAGATCCCCTTGAGAAGGAAATGGCAGCCCACTCTAGTGTTCTTGCCTGGAGAATCCCATGGGCAGAGGAGCCTTGGTGGGCTTCAGTCCATGGGGTCATAGAGAGTCGGACACAAATTAGCTACTAAACCACAAAAATGACCCTCAGGATTAACACCTGTGGAAGGGAAAAGCTGGGTGCAGGACTGGGCAGAGAGAAAGCTGAGCTGTGATGCAGGCCACACTCTGGCCTAGGCAGACCCATAAACTGTGGAGGTAGAATGGCTCCTCAGAGTTGTCCCGAGTTAGATGGAGATGGCCTGGCTGCTGCAGCCACCAGTCTTTGAATGTGGGCAGCCCAGGGCAGGGGTGACTTTGGGTGAAGAGGCTCTCTGTAGCTGAGGCAGTTCCTGAAGGCTGACAGCCCAAAGTTGAGTGCCAACAATAATCACAGCAGCTGGGCCAAGTCCTTCATCAAAGGGGGCTCTTGGCTCATCATCCAGTTGGGGATGTGACTGCCAGCCATTCTAGGGTCACATTCTAATAATTTTCCACCTAAGGGGAGAAAAAAAGGACCTTCTTTTTTTTCGTGTTTACAAATTCCAGGGAAGGACTCTTGCCTATCTTGAATCACATGCCTGTTCCTTGGGCCAGTAATTTGGCCAGGGGTGAGAACTATGATGGGCACATTCTTGGTCCTCTCCTTCCTTGTAAGAAGCTGGATGTTCCACAGAAGACTGGGGTTGGCAGCCCCTACAGAACCCCACAGAGTCTTGGAAGAGCATTTTCCCAATGAAAGGGCTGGTGGTGCTGTAACCCCAAGAAGAGGGAGGGAGTGTATGATTCCGACTCAAAAAATAGCTCTCACAAGTTTTCCCTTCATTGTTTCTCAGTCAGCCTTTCGATTTTGACCTGCTCCTCAAAGATGCAAGCAGCTGTACCCATTACATGGCTGGTAACTTGAGAAAGGCATAGGGCTATATGCCTGGGGAGAACAAAATTCAGCCAGCCCTGCCATGCCCGCAGGGATAAAGGAGCAGTGACGTCTATCAGTTTCAGACCTCAGCCTAGCCTTATGACAGAGGCTCTACATTAGTTCCCAGCTTTTGTACAATGTCCCCCTCTCCTCCCAGTCATCCAATGAGAACTTGATAAGTCAGGAATTAATAGTCTGTCTTGAGCCTAGAGCTTCAGCCCATCTTGATACATACTCCAAACACCTGCCAGCTCACCCTGGTAAGGTGCAAACCCCCACTCACTGTATTAGTGGAATAGTATCCTAGATCCTCTTGTTTGCTCCTACACTGCTTCCTCTCCATGCATGTCTCTCAGTTCCCAATTTTGTCTTCATCTTTCACTTAAGATCCTCCTGTTCTTTGACTTCGGTGACTGCCTTGGATCTTTCTGATCCTGACTTTTGGCTCCTAATCAGCAACCCTCGGGGCTTCCCAGGTGGCACCAGTCGTAAAGAACCTGCCTGCCAATGCAGGAGACATAAGAGATGCTAATTCAGTCCCTCAGTCGGGAAGATCCCCCGGAGGAGGGCAAGGCACCCCACTCTAGTATTCTTGCCTGGAGAATCTCATGGACAGAGGAGTCTGGCAGGCTGCAGTCCATGGGGGCACAAAGAGTTGGACATGACTGAAGTGACTTGACACTCACGTGGCAACTCTCTGTTGGATTCATTGCCCACACTTGTCCTAGTCAACTCTGTGGTCCCCACTAACTTGACAGCCACTCTCCTGCTTGATCCCCAATGAATGAGGCACAAAGGACCTCAAGATGCTGCACTCTGTACAGCCACAGTTTTTGAAAGTAAATTGATGCTTTAACTAAAGATGTATTCTAATTATATTTCATCTGTTTCTCAAGGGCTTTATTTATTTTTTTAAATTGTGGTAAAAGTCATACTTTGCCTACAAAGGTCCATCTAGTCAAAGCTATGGTTTCTCCAGTAGTCATGTATGGATGTGAGAGTTGGATTCTAAAGAAAGCTGAGCGCCAAAGAATTGATGCTTTTAAACTGTGGATTTGGGGAAGACTCTTGAGAGTCCCTTGGACAGCAAGGAGATCCAAACAGTCCATCCTAAAGGAAATCAGTCTTGAATATTCATTGGAAGGACTGATGCTGAAGCTGAAACTCCCATACTTTGGCCATCTGATAGAAAAGACCCTGATGCTGGGAAAGATTGAAGGCGGGAGGAGAAGAGGACTATAGAGGATGAGATGGTTGGATGGCATCACTAACTCAATGGACATGAGTTTGAACAAGCTCTGGGAGTTGGTGAAGGACAGGGAAGCCTGGTGTGCTGCCATCCACGGGGCTGCAGAGTCGGACACGACTGAGTGACTGAACTGAACTGAAAAGTCACTTAATGTGAAACATACTATTATAACCATATTTAACTGTACAGTTCAGTGGCACTGAGTACATTCACATTATTGTGCAGCTCTCACCATTATCCATCTCCCGAATTTTTCACCTTCCCAAACTGAAACTCTGTCTCTGTTTTGATTCTTTGGAAGAAATTCAAATGGAAAAGCATACAGTGAATAAAAATTAGAGTTTTGCAAATAAGAAAACCCAGAAATCTGCCAAGAGATGCACAAAACAATACTTGCCTGTTGGGCTTCCCACAGTCCAGGGTCTGACCTTGCAGGCAACTGCATGTGATCATGTCAGTTGGTTGTATCTAGGACGTTAACTGATCCTACTGAAATTCCACAAGAGATTAAAAAGTATACAGGAGAATGGCAATTTATTATTTTACAGGGGAAATGTAACTATAAAGGGACTAGATACTTGATCCTTTTTGGCAGCATACTCTCTTCTTTATGACAACTTCCAATTTTTCCTCATTTTATAAGGTATTTATTAAGGAAAAAGGCAATAAAATACATTAATGATTTTCAGTAATGGGTACAGCAAGGGCGACACTGATGAACTGAACTATTGGCTGGCAGGCAGTGCCACCTTGTGGCAACTCCAAGTGTCCACTGGTCAGCCGAGGTGGGAAAGGGCACATTCAGTGTGTGCGTGAAATGGGGGTTTGAGTGTCTGTGAAATATGAAAGTATCATTTGTGTAACAGGACAAACAGGAAAGATGCAGGAAAGTCAAGGACTGCCTCTGCTTTTTGCCTTGTGTTCACAATTATTTAGACCTCTTAATGTTCTCCCTCCGGTCAAGTCGTGCTGGCCTCAGAAGCGTTTGTCTTCTGAGCTGACTGCATACCTCTGAGCAGTTAATGTAATGTGTTTACATCTCCAAGTGAATGTTTATTTCCAAATGCTCAGAGGACAATTTACTGTGTCTCTGGTGTACAGGCCAAGTGACTTCCCACCGTTACAAGAGTCCAGGAAGTAGGGCTGGGCCTGAAATCTTGAGATGCTGTTGGAGCTGCACCACTGTGCCATGCCAGGCCTACTTCTTCGTGCATCTCTTGAACAATCCATGTGATTCCGCTCTGTTATCTTCTACCTCGCTCCTCTCAACTACCCCGGGGGCTGCCAGAGACCTGCTTCTCCCAGGAATGTTTCCAGTTCTTGTTTTCTTTGCTTCATTTAGAAGAGTTGAACGACCTGGCTCATCCTCATCATTTCTCAACAAGAACCTAGCTACCTGCTACGTGTCCACATGCCTGGCACTTGGGGATCAAGTTTCTGTTTAGACCTTGGGTGGCAGTTTGAGAACTGGACTGAACCTCTTTGCCTGTGTTTGGCATTTGATCATCTGTCCTCAGAAGACTTCCCGGCTCTGACCTCCTTCTCCTGTCCCTTCTTAGGCCTCTTCAATTCCCTTTCCCTTCAGTTCCCTTTCTTCAGACTTGCTCTTGGGCTGGTGTTCCAAGTGAAACACTCCAAATGCTTGCTGGGCAAACTCTGTACAGTCCCAGAAAACTAAGTATCCTTCAGGCCAGTCTGACTCAGTATTCCTCGACAGAGGCAACCTCATTTCACAGCATAGCTGGGTCTCCAGTGCTGTGTTTAACGTCATGGGGAAGGTCACATGCACTTTACTGCCACAATAAAATAGGATGTGAGAGTGCCATTGTTACATGAGTCATTAGGAGATATAACACACTCAATTTAGTCTTCAGCTTAATGATTTGGCTCCAAAAGTAAATAAATGGTGAACAAGATAAGTGATGAATAGAGTAAATGAAGAATACGGTACATTTTTGGCATTGTAGAGGAAAATTAGGGGGAAATTATGCTGAGTTTTAGTGCATTCACATTTTTACATTAATTTATTACTTCTATCCACTGAGCATGTTTGCATGCTTCGTTTAATTTCCTTTCCATAAATGTATTCTGTAGGTTAGGACATTCTGATAGAGGGTCTCCTGTGTTAATTGTCTTCTCTAACTTATATTTTGTCACTTCCCACCTCAACTTCTATGCCCCAGCAATAGGAATGCCATTTACTGTCTCAAACATGCCATGCTCTTAGTACTTCTGATTCTTCTTTCATTATGCCTGAAACAGTGCCTTTACTCTTCCCACTTGTAACTGTTAGTCTGGTAATTTCTACCAATCCTTTACATTTTCCTCCAGCAGTGTGGGAAAATGTCTCTAAGTCTCATATCCGGGTAGGGTGCCCTCCTTATGTGCTCTCCAGATCAGAGCTTTCCAGGATGCCCACCCCTGAGTGTGCTCAGACACGACTGCAAACCCACTGCTTTATGTGATTGAGGAGGTTGGTCCCATGCTTACTGTAACAGACAACACTTTATTTATTTATTGGCTATGCTGGGTCTTTTTTTTTTCTTCTTTTTCCTTATTCTGCTTTGGGTCTTTGTTGCTGCAAGGGCCTTCTCTAGTTATGGTGAGCAGGGGCTACTCTTTGTTGTGGTGCATGGATTTCTCTTTAAGAAGCTTCTCTTGTTGCAGAGCAGGGGCTCTAGGCTGTGTGGGTTTCAGTAGTTGAGGTTCGTGAGCTCTGGAGCACAGGCTCAGTAGTTGCGGTGCCCGGACTTATTTGCTCCACGGCGTGTGGAATCTTTACAGACCAGGGATTGAACCCATGTCCCCAGCACTGGCAGGCGGATTCTTGTCCACTGTGCCACCAGGGAAGTCCTCAGGCCACACTCTTGAGTACAACATTAAAAAAAATGAAATAACTCTCCTCTTTAGCACAGACCTATTGTTGAGTATTTTTACAGTGTGCGTATGCTGTCAAGGCAGCAGAAATTCTGAAACTGAATTATTATAGTGATATTTACAGTGAATGGGTGATTTTTTTTTCTATTTTCTAAATTTTAAAAATATTAATACTGCATGTGTGGAGTTCAGAAACCTAAAGGCAAACTTGGGGAAAATTTTAAAAAAAGGAAAATTAAAATCTTTGCAAAATTTTTCAGAACTTTGATTTGCTTTGACATTTACTAGTAGGAATGAATTAAAGATAAATGTCCCTAAACAACATTTTTATTAATAGAATATTTATTTCTCGAAAGTGAAAGTGAAGTCGCTCAGTCGTGTCTTGACTCTTTGAGATCCCATGGACTGTAGTCTACCAGGCTTCTCTGTCCATGGGATTTTCCTGGCAAGAGTACTGGAGTGGGTTGCCATTTCCTTCTCCAAAAGTTTCTATAAATTACATGGCATACATGCATACCTATATGGTTAAAGTGTGAAGATATGAATGGAGAAGGAAGGAATGTTTGGGTTGTTTCAACTGTATCTGTGGTAGTTTTTTTCCCCTAGCTTTATTGAGATATAGTTGATGCATAACATTATATAGTTTAAAGGTGTACAACATAAGGATTTGATATATGTATGTATTGTGAAATGACCAGCATAGTGAAGTTTAGTTAACCATCACCTCACAGAGTTACATTTTTTTTTCTATAATGAGAACTTTTAAGATCTACTTTCTTGGCAATTTTTAAGTATTGTCAACTACTGTCACAATGCTGTATGTTACATCCCCAGGAATTACTTATCTTGTAACTATAAGTTTGTACCTTTTAACTACCTTTATCCACTTCCCTGTTCCTCTGTAGTATTTTATTTCAGGTGGCGTAATGGGTGAGCCAGTGTTTATTATTCTTTTAAAAATTAGATTTAAAATCCATTTTTCCTTCAGTTCAGTTCAGTCGCTCAGTCTTGTCGGACTCTTTGTGACCCCATGAATAGCGGCACGCCAGGCCTCCCTGTTCATCACCAACTCCTGGAGTTCACTCAAACTCATGTCCATCGAGTCGGTGATTTTTCCTTACTCCTCACTTAATACACTGAAAGTAGTGTCCCGTTAACAGCCTCCTCAGGAAGCACACGTCTTGCTCTTGCCATGCCCACGGCATTTTGTATTTCCCTCCTCTTGGTGCTGATGACATTGGACTGTGTTTTGATGGAGAAGGGTGCTTCATTTTCTCTGTCTCTCCCAGTGGACTGAACTCTTTGTTTTATTTTTGGCTACACTACACAGCTTGTGGGATCTTAGTTCCCTAACCAGGGATTGAACCTGTGCCCGTAGTAGTGAAAGCATGGAGTCCTAACCACTGGACTGCCAGGGAGTTCCCTGGACTGTGAACTCTTAAACACAGGGGTCATTGATTCCTCACTGCTGTCTCCTTAGCCCTATATACAAGGCTCACACAGAATTGATGCTCAATAAATTTGTGGAATTGGCAGGTGGCTGGGTGGATGTAAGGTGGGATGATGTCCTCTGAGCAGCCAGCTAAGCAATGCCAAAATTCTAGCCCATAGGTTTCTGCCACTGACTCCTTCTCTCATCTTCTTTCCTCCTAAAAAAAAAGTCCTCAAGGGGCTGTTTAAGTAATAGGTCTTATAGAGAACATACACACATGGCAAAACCTTGTCCACAGCTACAGTTCCCTAAGAAAGAGCTCTCCTGGGGGTTCAGAGAGATTTCAGTTGCTCTCTGGGTGATTTTGGAGTGGAAGGGTAGAGATACTCCCATTTATTCATTACGTGCCATGTGATACTTTCACATACAATGTTCTCATTGAGGGGTTCCCCAGGTGGCTTCCCAAGTGGCTCAATGGTAAAGAATCTGCCTGCCAGTGCAGGAGACGCAGGAGATACCAGTTCAATCCCTGGGTCGGGAAGATTCCCCTGGAGTAAGAAATGGCAACCCACTCCAGTATTCTTGCCTAGAAAATTCCATGGAGGGAGGAGCCTGGCAGGCTACAGTCCATGGGGTTGCAAAGAGTCAGACACGACTGAGAACGCACACCATTCTCATTTAGTCCTCACAACCATGCTGTAAGGCAGGTATCACTATTGCTCTATGCACAGATGAGAAAACAGGGCTGCAGAGAGAAGATGGATCTTGACCAGGTTCCAAGGTGGAGCCCAGGCTTACCTTCCGGTCTACCTGGCACCAAAGCGCAAGTGTATTCCTTTATCACATACCCGGGGCTGTTAAGGAGGCTTTGACCTGAAATGAACCTTAAAGGTTATCCATGTAATCCACTTTTTGCTATTAAAATAATTTTTTTTTTTAAAAGAAGAGCTTTGTAACATTTCTCTTGCCAATTAGGATTTCGCCAAGAGAAACAAAGGATGCCCAATTATCCCTTAAGTCTGTAATTGATTGAGCAACTCTTAAAATTAGCCAGGAACCTTTTTGGCCATATTGGGTGAGTGAGGCACGCCCTGCCTTTTTACATATCTGGGACATGAATTCTGGCTTAGGTTCCCCTAGCACAGAGATTGCTTTTGTTCATCTGCAAAGGCAGCCCACTGGCCTCCTTTACCCCTGCTTCTGCTGCCAGGTCGACATATTTACTTATTAACCAACGTTTATTGCACACTTGCTATCTGTCAGGGTGAGGACTAGGCAGATAGTCTAGGTGACTAGACTGAATCATCTCAGTTAATCCTAACTGTGACCCTATGAAGACAGGAATATAATTAACCCTATTTTATCCTTAGGGAAAAAAAAATTGCTTACTCACAGAGACTGTAATTGGTAGACCTGGATTGGGATCCAGATCAGTGTGAATCAAGAACCTGTGTTTTCGCCAGTTTATGAGCTTGCCCCATAGGCAAGAGTGCAGTCATTGATGTACAGGTATGACATCGATACATTGCTCTCTGAACACTGCATTACTGCCTCCCACTGGTCAGCATTTGCTATTGGTCTGAGTTGCATGTGACAGGTTGACTTTTCTCTTTCTTTCTTTCTTAATAACAGATCTATGGTTTGTGGAACTATCAGGCACATCTACAGAATCACAAATCCCTTTCATAAGTAGAAAAGATTTCCTTTGTCTGGATTTTTAAAGTTTTCCTTAGAAAGACCCCTTTTGTTGAGCAAAGGCAGGTAATTCTGTTTTCAAGATGGGCACTGGGAAAAAGGGAACACAGATCCTTTAATGTTAGTGGCTGTTTCCAGATGGCTGTATAATCGAAGCAGAATGGTCAAGGGTGAAGCCATTTTTTGAAGATCTTTGTGAACAGGATTAATTTGGTGAGATTTATATCACGTCTAGAACTTTTCCATCGCACATTGTTTATTTGTTTTTCAATTAAGAGGAGTTTATTTCTTAGGTAACACAAATATAAACACACAGTAGGAAATACCCGCAGGACTAAAACTGGAGAAGTAGTGGTGTAATGGAAACAGCTGTAGGAGAAATTTCTTGAAGCTCTGTTTATGATCACCTCCTTTTGGGAGATGAGGAAAGGAAAGCAGATGTTGGCCTGTGGGATACTTTACAGAGATTTGTTTATGATTATGTCATCCTGAGTAGAAGGAGAAGGAAAAGAGATCCTTACTGTTTAGTTTGGAATGTGGGATCAATCGGGGATAATTTGGCATTGATGAGCAAGGCTTGGCCACACAGACTATGAAGCCAGCACTAATGAAAGGAGGAAGATTAATGAGAAACTGGTCCTGCTCCCATGCACAGGAGAGAGAGTGTGTTGGTGTTAAGCCTTAAACCAGTTGGAGGTGGTTTTTTTTTTTGTAGTGACATCTTTCAGGTTCAAGTTACAACTTCCCACATAGAAAAAGTAACCTGAATTGGGACTCAGTATCAGTCCAGACTTAGTCTCAGAGGGTCACTAATATCACCTCCATCCTGAGGAAGAATACCCAGCCTGTGAGGGTACCCTAGAAGCCAAGAGTCATGGAATGTGTGTTGGGTGGCGCAGTGGGGGTAGGGGGAGGTGGGGGCATGGGGCACGGGGTGGCGGGGTGGTGGGCTGGCAGGGGAGCAGCGAGGGGGCAGTGAGGAATGATGCAGGGGGAGTAGGGCATGGTGCCAAAGACTTCTATTCCATCTCTTTTAGCCTGTCACTTTTCTCTTTTTAAGCACCCTGCTGCTGCTGCTAAGTCACTTCAGTCGTGTCTGACTCTGTGTGACCCCATAGACGGCAGCCCACCAGGCTCCCTGTCCCTGGGATTCTCCAGGCAAGAACACTAGAGTGGGTTGCCATTTCCTTCTCCAGTGCATGAAAGTGAAAAGGGAAAGTGAAGTTGCTCAGTCGTGTCCGACTCTTCACGACCCCATGGACTGTAGCCCACCAGGCTCCTCTGTCCATGGGATTCTACTGTTCTTGATTAGATCTTACTCTATGAGCGGGCTGAGAAGGATTCTTTTCATATCTATTCTACAGAAACATCTCCAGCCAACTTACAGATGCCATCTGTCATATAGAACTAGAGAAATCAGGAGATGGCAGACCTTCTGCCTCTGCCTCTAACTAGCTGTTGACCCTGAGTCGGTCACTTAAACTAAGTCCAGGCTTCAGATGTATTGTCGTGAAAAGGGGTGGACTGAGAAAGGATGATTTCGAAGGTCTTTGTCAATGCTGAAATTTATAGGGCCAGTGTATTCCTATAAAATTCATCTGTGGTTTTTTGTGTCTGTTCATAAGTCATATTTCAATGGCCATGAATAAAACTTAGTAAAGGATGAAAATACAGTTACGGTGGTAAGCATGTGTCTACAATGGATGTTTCTGTTTGAAAGATTTCCCCACCTCATGTCACCTTATCTAGCAATGAGGGAGTTTCTACATTTGCTAAGCTGAGCCTTGACAAATTTATACCTAGCTCCTTAAAAGAAAAATTTGGGGAGAACTCCTGAGAGTTTGAAACATTTTTAGAGGGTCCTTAAACTTATTCATTATAACTTTAAATGCAGTATTTATTAAATACTATCATAGCCTTGGATAATCATTTTGGTATTATCGAATTTTAAGCAAATACAATGCTTAGTAAAGCCTAAGTCTTTACATAATCACCTCTTTTACTTCATTGTAACTTCTCTGTTTTTAAATCTGCCTTGCCTACTACAGTATGAGCCCCTTGAACATACAAACCATATTTTATTTCTCTTTCTATTCTCTATTACTGAGTATAGTATTCTTTAAAAATTTTTTAATCTATTTTTGGCTGTGCTGGGTCTTCGTTGCTGCATGGGCTTTGCTCTGGTTGCAGTGATTAGGGGCTATTCTCTAGTTGTGGTGAGCAAGCTTCTCACTTCAGCTACTTCTCTTGCTGCTGAGCACAGGCTCTAGGGCACGTGGGCTTCAGTAGTCACAGCTCCCAGGTCCTGGGGCATAAGCTCAATGCTCTGGTATACAGGCTTAGCTACTGCGTGGCACATGGGATCTTCCTGGATCAGAGATCAAACCCATGCCTCCTATACTGGCAGGCAGATTCTTTAACCCTGAGCCACCAGGGAAGCCCCCTGAGTATAGTATTCTCACTCAATAGTTGAATTTTGAATAAATGAAAATTAACTCACTGTCTATCCATAGTAACAATTCAAACTTGAGTCATACTTTCTTCATGCATTAAGAAAAGCACAGACTAGGAACTTCCCTGGCGGTTTAGTGGTTAGGACTCCATGATCATCAGGGGACATGGGTTCAATCCCTGATCAGGGAACTAAGATCCTACATGTTGTGCTGTGCCACCAAAAGAAAAAAAAAGAGTACAGTCTTGTGGGACTCATGAGATTCACCTGAAAGTCTTCTCAGCCTCCTCCTCCTCCCTCTTCATTCATACAACTGGTGGTGGAAGAGAGGTAGTTCAGAAAGACTTACCAGATGATTATAATACACGTATTTCCTATCTTCCAGAGTGAAAAAGAAGTGTGCATTCAAAAGCTGCACATTTCCCAGCCGTTCCTGTGGTGGGCTCTATAGCCTGTGGAGTTCGCAGCCTGCTGAAGGACACTCAAGACGTGTGAGGCAGCACAGTGAGTTGAGGTGGAGTGGAGACAGAGTTTTTCTCTACTGTGCAAGCCTGCATGGCAGCAGAGGAAGAAAAAAATAAAACACCCTTCTTTGAATGCCTGCTCTCCTTCCCTGAAGGCAAGGAAACCATACACACCTAAACGGAAGTCTCATGCACCAGGAATAAGCATGTTTTTAAGGACTCCTTGTTGATGCAACTGACACATAGAGAAGAAAAAGGGGAGTAGACAACTATTTGATATTTCTATATCAAAATAAATCAGCAACCTACCTTTCAAGCATCAAATTAATACGAAACTGTTCACAAAGCAATCTTGCCAAAAGGAGAAAATATCAAATATTTGGAAACATTCAACCCAAAATGAAACTGCATGAAGTAGAAACATTTGGACTGAGTGTTGATTGGAAACAAAGGAACATCTACGAGCTTTATGGAGGTTTGAGATCTTCAGCTCAAAGACCTTCTCCTCAGAGGTGTTTCCCTGATCACCTGAACGAAAGCAGCCTCCTGGTTCGCAGTCCGTGTATCTCATCGTGTTGCTCTGTTTTACTTTTTCCACAGCACACGTCATCTGAAATTATCTTGTTTTTGTGTTTGTTTTCTATAGCATGTCCTTAAGTGCAGGCATCCTGTCTTATTTTCCTCGGTGTCCCAGCTCCTTGGCACAGGAAGTGCTCAGTACATACTTATTGACAAAGTGACAGGGTGAATATCATGCATGGCTCATTGGAGCTAGTTCCTCAAAACATTTTTCATGATGGAAAAGTGTCAGAAAAAAAAATATTCACTCTGTTCAGGATTTACCTCAAAAGAATGATTGGAGACTTGCCATAGAATAGTCGTGAACAGCACAGAAACTTCAGAATACCTGAATGTATCTCCTGTAGAACCTGGAAAAGCACCTACTAAAGATCTATCAAGTGAAAATTTCAGGATTTAGTTCAAGTTTGTGCTCATAGCATTAAGAACACATTATTTATTTTGAAACACTCAGGCAGTGGGGCCCAGAATGTAGCAGAAGAATGAGAGATGAGATTCCTTTTAAAATAAATGCCATGCTTAAAGAATGCCTATATTTACTAAGCTCAAAAAATATTTTCTTCTGTCTCCCATGAAAGCATAAAGCTATTCAAAGTCTTTAAAATGAAGCATGGCACATAATTTGTTCTCTTTGGTTGCTTTATACAACAGGACAGAGGGTGGAAGCAAAGATGGTAGTTCTGATTCAAACTCTGCCGCTCACTTGCTTGAGTAGATCACTTAATATCTGTTCACAATTAGAAAGGCAATAACACCCATCAATATTCTTGCCCTTCCCAGAGTGGCTGTTACACTCCAGGCATGTAACCTGTAAGAAAGTGCTGAGTTTTAGTGCTAAATATTAAGAGTTGTAAGGATAGTAAGTTTTTTTACATTGATGATAAAAGGATGTGTCAACCTAAATAAAGAGATAAACTGAGGCAAGCTCAAATTACTAGTAATTGTGTTGTGTTCACTGGTTAGGAGATGAGTCTCAGCCTTCTGTAGATCAGGCTTTTGGATCTTAAGTTCAGTTTTTCTGAGGGTGAATGCATGAGTGTCTCCATTTCATATCCTCCAGTTCCATTTCAGATCAAGATCCTTTCACAGATGTGATATTATGACTTTGGTGGAGAATGTAATTCTATTTCAGTGGTTATAGCAAAGCACTTAACTGCCAGAACTAGCCATACTGCTTGCCTTGAAGAGCAAATGAAGTGGTAAATGCAAGAAATGGGGACAGAATAGAAGCTGAAATTATGGAGTCATTGCTGTGCTCAGGGGGTCAGATCTCAGCAGTGTGTTTATCAGAAATTTAGCAACTGGGAATAGATACCTAGAAATCTAATTATAAGATCTCTTATCTACAGTAAGAGAGCTAAATTGGAAAATTATCTCCTGATCCCTCCTACTTATTTCCATTAACATTCAAATAGTCAATCTTTTCCTACTCCACTCGTTCTCTTCCAGCGTATCAAGGCTTTTTCTCACACTGAAAAATTCTATTTTCCCTCATGAAAACTTACTTCCTGAGCCATCAGCTTTCATGGTTTACAAGAAAATAGGCTAAAATGTTATTATCTTTGGATCATAAGATTATGAGTAACATTTTCTTATTTTATTTTTCTGTTGTACCAAATTTTCCATAATGAGCATTTATGCTTTTCATTGTAAGAAGAAAAACAAGGAAGCAGATTAATTTAGCCAACATTACTCAAAGAGTATTTTATTTTAGATAATGCTAATCCTAGGAGATATTCTACAGACCAAATGATTTATTTGGTTGATCTGGGTCTTTGTTACTGCTTTCTCTAGTTGTGGTGAGCGGGGGCTACTCTGTAGTTGAGGTGCTCAGGCTTCTCACTGTGGTGGCTTCTCTTGTGGAGCACTGGCTGTAGGCGTACGAGCTTCAGTAGTTGCAGAACGGGGGCTCAGTAGTCGCGGCTCCCAGGCTCTAGAGCACAGGCTCAATAGTTGTAGCGAGCGGGCTTCGTTATTCCTATGTGGGATCTTCCTGGACCAGGGATCAAACCTGTGTCCCCTGCTTTGGCAGGCGGATGCTTTACCACTGGCCCACCAGGGAAGTCCCCCAGATCACATACTTTTGGGAAATACTAGATACTGTCTCCTTTGGGGAGAGTCCCAAACACAGTATATTAAACACTTGTCAGATCCTCTAATAGAGAAACTTACTTTGTTTAATCCAGCCTTTCCCCCATGTTTTCCAATAAATCATGTTTTTCATGCAAAATCTATAAACATTTTGTGAAGTTAGTGACCCACAAAATATCTTCCTGGGAAACATAGGTGATCGGGAAAGACTTTCTTTTGCTGAGCAAGAGAAAACATGGCTTTCCCACCCAGTATCCATGGGTCATTCGAGGATTTCACAGGTGGGATTCAGGCAGGGACCACAAACCCTGGAAACCATATGCACAACATTGAGCGTGTGGACATATTTTTGCTTTCTTCTGGGAGAAAGGGTGAATAATACTCATTATATTCTCAGGCATTCAATCCTGAAAAGACCAAGGCCCATAGACATAAAGCAAAATCAGTTTCTCAACATCTGTCACTTTTGCCTATCACATTTTGCCATCAAAACAAAGCAGAAAGATCAATAAATTTGTTGCCATATTTAGCAAAACAAAGGAAATAGGGTGTCCAGATAAATTTTAGGAATTTCAGATAAAAAGTGGATGGTTTTTTTTAAGTATAAGAATGCAGTATGTGGGACATCCTAATGCTAAAATTACTTGTTTATCTGAAATTAAAATTAAGCTGAGCATCCTGTATTTTAGCTCACAGCCTCAGTTGAACAAAAATTTATTAACACTGGGGTAAGGAACAGACTATGATAAATGCCTTTCTACTCAGTGTAGTCTATGGACCATTAACATCACCTGGAGTTAACTAGGAATGCAGACTCTCAGGCTCCACCAGCAAACTTGCCGAGTCAGAATCAGGGTCAGACTTGTATCAAGAGTGTTCACTTGTTAAAGTTTGAGAAGTAATAATGTAAAGAATTCTTGACCTGATGGTTTTCAACTTTGGTTGCACATTGGAATCACCTGGAAGCTTTAAAAAATATGCCTGCAGGACTCATTCCAAAAGCATCAATTTACTTGATCTGAGGTTCAATCCAGATATTAATTTTTTTATTAAAGTACGGTTGATTTACAACATTACATTAGTCTCTGCTTGCATGCATGCTAAGTTGCTTCAGTCATGTCTAACTCTGTGTGACTCTATGGACTGCAGCCCACCAGGCTCCTCTGTCCGTGGGATTCTCCAGGCAAGAACACTGGAGTGGGTTGCCATTCCCTTCTCCAGGAGATCTTCCCAACCCAGGGATTGAACACACGTCTCTTATGTCTCCTGCATTGGCAGGCAGGTTCTTTACCGCTAGCTCCACCTGGGAAGCAGCCAAGTGATTAAGTTAAACATATATGTGTGTGTATGTGTGTGTGTGCTCAGTCACTTTAGTTGTGTCTGAATCTTTGTGACCTGTGAACTGTAGCCTACTATGCTTTCTGTC
The DNA here is from genome assembly GCF_027580195.1 of Bos mutus. Lineage (NCBI taxonomy): Eukaryota > Metazoa > Chordata > Mammalia > Artiodactyla > Bovidae > Bos > Bos mutus. The sequence continues at coordinate 27,804,974 of NC_091621.1, read as the reverse complement.
CATGGGATTCTCCAGACAAGAATACTGATATGGGTTGCCATGCCTTCCTCTAGGGGATGTATATATATATTATTTTTAAAATATTCTTTTCCATTATGGTTTATGCCAGGATATTGAATATACTCCCCTGTGCTATACAGTAGGACCTTGCTGTTTATTTTATTTGTAGTTGTTTGTATCTGCTAATGCCAGACTCCTGATTTATCCTTCCTCCACCCCCTTTTTTCTTTCGTTACCATAAATTTGTTTACTACACACATTCATATTTTTTAACACCCCCTTACCTCCACTCCAAATGATTCTAATGTGTAGCTGCACTTTAGACGACCAAAATATATTTCTCATATGTATATTTGGTCTTCGTCCATGGGTCCTAACTCATAGCTCCCAAAACTCCTGGAATTTCCTGAGCAAAATGAGCAGTAGAAGCATCTTTTGTTACACTGATCAGCCTCTTGGCTTCAGTTCCTGAAATTGCTTCGGAGTCATGAAGGTGCTTTGAGTTTATTTGTAACAAACCCCTTTCCACCACAGTTGGGTTTATGTTAGTGAGGTCACTTTTAGAAGATATCTCAGGATGAGGGCTGGTTGCCAGGAGAACCAACCTCGTGATTAGAGTGTTGGAAATCCCTCCTCTGATCTCCCTGACCTCCAGGGAAGGGAGAGGGACTGAAGGTTGAATCCATCTTCAATGACCAAAGATTTAATCAGTCAATCGTGCTTGACCAAGATAATCACAATGGTGTGACCACTCACCTAGGGCCAGACATCCTGGAATGTGAAGTCAAGTGGGCCTTAGGAAGCATCACTATGAACAAAGCTAGTGGAGGTGATGGAATTCCAGTTGAACTATTTCAAATCCTGGAAGATGATGCTGTGAAAGTGTTGCACTCAATATGCCAGAAAATTTGGAAAACTCAGCCGTGGCCACAGGAATGGAAAATGTCAGTTTTCATTCCAATCCCAAAGAAAGGCAATGCCAAAGAATGCTCAAACTACCGCACAATTGTACTCATCTCACACGCTAGTAAAGAAATGCTCAAAATTCCCCAAGCCAGGCTTTAGCAATACATGAACTACAAACTTCCAGATGTTCAAGCTGGTTTTAGAAAAGGCAGAGGAACCAGAGATCAAATTGCCAACATGAGCTGGATCATTGAAAAAGCAAGAGAGTTCCAGAAAAACATCTATTTCTGCTTTATTGACTATGCCAAAGCCTTTGACTGTGTGGATCACAATAAACTGTGGAAAATTGTGAAAGAGATGGGAAAACCAGACCACCTGACCTGCCTCTTGAGAAACCTATATGCAGGTCAGGAAGCAACAGTTAGAACTGAATATGGAACAACAGACTGGTTCCAAATAGGAAAAGGAGTACATCAAGGCTGTATATTGTCACCCTGCTTATTTAACTTCTATACAGAGTATATCATGAGAAACGCTGGACTGGAAGAAGCACAAGCTGGAATCAAGATTTCCAGGAGAAATATCAATAACCTCAGATATGCAGATGATTACCTCCCTTATGGCAGAAAGTGAAGAGGAACTAAAAAGCCTCTTGATGAAAGTGAAAGAGGAGAGTGAAAAAGTTGGCTTAAAGCTCAACATTCAGAAAACAAAGATCATGGCATCTGGTCCCATCACTTCATGGGAAATAGATGGGGAAACAGTAGAAACAGTGTCAGACTTTATCTTTTTGGGTTCCAAAATCACTGCAGATTGTGACTGCAGCCATGAAATTAAAAGACGCTTACACCTTGGAAGGAAAGTTATGACCAACCTAGATAGTATATTGAAAAGCAGAGATATTACTTTGCCAACAAAGGTCCATCTAGTCAAGGCTATGGTTTTTCCAGTGGTCATGTATGGATGTGAAAGTTGGACTGTGAAGAAAGCTGAGTGCCGAAGAATTGATGCTTTTGAACTGTGGTGTTGGAGAAGACTCTTGAGAGTCCCTTGGATTGCAAGGAGATCCAACCAGTCCATCCTAAAGGAGATTAGTCCTGAGTGTTCATTGGAAGGACTGATGCTGAAACTCCAATACTTTGGCCACCTCATGGGAAGAGTTGACTCATTGGAAAACACTCTGATGCTGGGGGGGGTTTGGGGGCAGGAGGAGAAGGGGATGACAGAGGATGAGATTGCTGGATGGCATCACTGACTCAATGGACCTGAGTCTGAGTGAACTCCGGGAGTTGGTGATGGACGGGGAGGCCTGGCGTGCTGTAATTAATGGGGTCCCAAAGAGTCGGACACAACTGAGTGACTTAACTGAACTGAACTGATGTAATAAAGTCTCTATAAAAATCCTAAAGGAGAAGGTTCAGCAAACTTCTGGGTAGGTGAACATGCAGAGATGTGAGGAGAGTGGGCATTGCTCAGACAGTATGAGCCTTGAGCCCCTCCCACATCCTTTGCCCTGTGCATCCCTTCTGTCTAGCTGTTTCTGAGTTACATCCTTTTAAAATAAACTGGTAATATGGTAAGTAAAGGTCTTCCTTTGTGGCTCAGTGATAAAGAATTCACCTGCCAATGCAGGTGAAGCAGGTGCAGTCTCTGGGTTGGGAAGATCCCCTGGAGAAGGGAATGGCTACCCATTCCAGTATTCTTGTCCTGGGAAATCCCAAGGGCAGAGGAGTCTGGTGGGCTACAGTCCATGGGATTGCAAAAGAGTGGGACACAATTTAGCGACTAAGTGACAACAACATGTTAAGTAAAATATCTCTGAGTTTTGTGAGCTGCTCTAGCAAATTAATTGAACATGAGAAGGAGGCTGTGGGACTTTATATACAGTCAGTCAGAAATTCAGGTAACAGCCCCCCCATCTGGTGTTGGGAGTGGGGGTCTCCCCTACATACTCCCCCCTACATACAGTCTTGTAGGATGGAGTCCTTCATCTGTGGGATCTGGCGTTATCTCCAGGTAGATAGAGTAAGAATTGAGTTGAACTGTAGGACACACCCTTCTGGTGTGGAAGAATTGCTCATGGGCATGGGGAGCCTCTCCACCACCTCACTGAACATTGAGTGTGGAAACTTTAGTAGTCAAGTTGGCACCTTTATATCAAGCTGAGGGCTCTAACCAAGGTGAGGACTTTATCAGAACCACTTGTGGAGAGTTTCCCACCATTTCTGTGTCCAACCCAGGTCAACTGAACCAAAATCTCTAGGTGTGACTGATTTCAGAAAGCAGCACTGCCATACTGTCTCTCTCAGTTGAGAAACATTAATGTTGAAGGCACCCTAAAATGGAGTTATAAGGCTGCTCTCTGGCCCCCAGGATACTGAGGGAAGATGGTCCATTCACAGGAACTCAGCATTCAGCTTGGGTTAGGTTTGGTTTTCCTCGGCACCCGTAGAACCACAGGTGGGAGGACACAAAAGACAAGGCAGGATGGCCTTTGCCCACCAAAAGGAATGCCACGAGAGTTCTAATTTCTCCGAAGAATTGCTGTGTCTGACTTTTCATGACCCCATGGACTGTAGCCCAGCAGGCTCCTCTGTCCATGGAATTCTCCAGGCAAGAATACTGGAGTGGATAGCTGTTCCTTCTCCTGGGGATCTTGGTACCTGAGGATGAAGGTGTTCGCTGTCTGCTGCCAGATTAAGTCATTCGTTTTGACTCTGGGGATGTAAAATGGCATCCCACAAGCCTATTCAAAATACTAAATGAATTATGAAAATGGTTATAGCAGAAGTGGGGAATGATTGAAATAATTCTGAGTTACATTATCCAGGGCAGGCAGTGATTTGTTCGCCTGCAGATAATGTAAAACACAGCTGCAGAGAATGACATAAAGTGATTGCCGGGCTTGGGATCTCTGGGCTCACAAATAGGGTAGGCAGGAACTGTTAAGATTTAACTTTCTAAGATTTAGCTTTCTCTCTCTCCAGCAGCATGTGGTAATTGAGTGCAAAGCTTGATAAGAGGGAGGCAGAATTTTAGTCAAAGAAAAGAAATCTCTATATCTTATTAAATCTTATGCATTTCACCCCAGGTTGAGCCTGCAAGATATCTTTGTGTTTCTTTTTTTTTTTTGGCTTTGCCACAAGGCTTGTGGGATCTTAATTCCTGGGCAGGAATTGAGCCCTGGCCCTTGGCACTGAGAACTTGTCTCCTAACCCCTGGGCCACCAGGGAAATCCTGTCTTTGTCATTTAGATGATTATTTTACAACTTCTTTTGGAAGAAATTTAATATGAATTAACACTTATCTCAGCCTTGGATTTGTTTTTCTACTGGTTAAAAAAAAAACAAATGCCTGATTTTTCTCAAAGAGGATGAGAAATTGGGTGTAAATTCAGTACGAGCTGAGAAGTTATCTTTGATAAAATCCAACAGGTCTATTTCATGGGCTAATGATCACTTCAGTGGCTCAGACGGTAAACAATCTGCCTACAATGCAGGAGACCCAGGTTCGATCCCTCCAGTATTCTTGTCTGGAGAACTCTATGGCCAGAGGAGCCTGGTGGGCTACAATCCATAGGGTCACAAACAGTTGGACACGACTAAGTGGCTACCACTTTCACATGGCCTGGAAGCTTAATGGTGGCCTGGAGCTAACTGGCAAGTTCATCGGGTTGCTGACCTTGACACAAGGCAGCCATTGGGCATCCAGTTCAAAGGAGGCAAGCTGGTGTTTGATTCTTTTTTAGAAGGTCCAGAGTGGATTTCCCTCAAGGCTGAAATGTTGGAGAATTTTATTCAGGTAAAATTCACTGTGGTTCATTCTCTCTGCATTCTGCTAACCCCTCCAGTTTTAACACGTGTAGGAATCATCTGGGGATCTCCTTAAAATGCAATTTAAAAAAATTTTATTTATTTTATTGGACTATAATTGCTTTACAGTGTTGTGTTAGTTTCTGCTGTACAACAAAGTGAATCGGCTATATGTTTACAGATATACCCTCCCTCTTGAGCCTCACTCCTGAAATGCAGTTTCTGATTGAGTAAATCTGGTGTGTGGCCTGAGAAGGTAGATTTCTAACAAACTGCCAGCTGAGGTTGATGCTGGGGCCTGCAGACCACAGTGAGTAGCATGGCTATAGAAATTTCGTTTAAGCCATGTGTATTAAGGTTTTCCAGAGATAAAAGCAACAAGATTGAGATGTATATACATAGGCAGTCATATTACACTTTGCTTTATCGTGCTTCACAGATAATGGCCTTTTTTTCCCCCACGAATTGAAGGTTTGTGGCAACCCTGCATTGAGCAAGTCTATTGACACCATTTTTCCTACAGGATTAGCTTACTTCATATCTCTGTCACATTCTGGTATTTCTCACAAGATGTTAAGCTCTCCACTGGCAAAATGATGAAAACTCATTGAAGGCTCAGTGATGGTTAGCATTTATTAGCAATAAGATTTTAAAATTAGGTATGTATGTTTTCTTAGACACAGCGCTAGCGCACACTTACTAGACTACAGTAGAGTGTAAACACAACTTTTATATGCACTGGGAAGCCAGAAAATTTGTGTGACTCACTTTCTTGTGATAGTCACTTCATTGCAGTGGTCTGGAACTGAAACCACAGTATCCCTGAGGTATACATGTGTATTGAGAGAAAGGTATTTATTTTAAGGAATTGGCTCATGTGACTGTGGGGGTTGGCAAGTCCAAAGTCTGTAGGACAGGCACGCTGGAAATTCGGGCAGGAATTAATGCTGCAGTCTTGAGGCAGAATTTCTTCTCCAGGAAACCTTAGTTTTTGCTTTTAAGACCTTTCATCTGGTTGCCTGAGGCCTACCCACATTATTGAAGGTCATACTTAAGGTCACCTGAGTATAGATGTTAATCACATCTAGAAAATACCTTCACAGCCACACCTAGATTAGTATTTGATTTAAAAATAACTGTAGCCTAGCCAAGTTGTCCTATAAAACTGATCATCATACTTTGGAACCCTTTAAAGGACAGTTTCAACTGTCCTTTAAATTTTTATCTGTAAAATTAAATTTTATAGATATAGATTTAGATTTTATAGATATATATATAGGTCTTATTTGCTTTTATCTATAAGCAAAACAGATAAAAGCAGAACTGCTCTGGTTCATTTAGGAATGGGCATCCTGGAGGCTGGCCTCTCACTCCTCAGGCTCCTATCCCTTTCCAGATCCTGCCTCCTCCTTCTCCAACGGCGCTTTAAGAAACATAGTTTCTGAATCATTGCCTTATATTTCTTCATCTGTAAAATGAAGATAGTACTTGGTTTGGGATTAAATTAGGACACCTGAGTAAACCCATTTAGTGCAATGTCTGGCATGTTTGTCGGACACGACTGAGCAACTGAACTGACTGACTGACTGGCATGTTCGTAGGAATTTTATACATGTTAGCAACTTCTAGTATTACTATCAGTCAGAACAACTGAAAAATAACCTTTCTTGCCAAGAAAGAACTTGAAATATTTTGGTCTAAGGTTTGGTGTTTGACAGTGAAGTATTTCTGTCTCTCTCCTTTTGCTGTTCACCTGATGGCCAAGTGAACCAGCTCCTTTATCCTCAGCCCCAGCTGAGCTTCCAAATGGAAGATGTCTTTGTGGGCCCAGCACTGGGACAAGCTATCAGGCCTGAGGTGAGACGGTCAAAAGTTACTGCTTAGATCCCTTTATTACTTCTTGACCAAGAACATGGCTTCCCCAGCTGGCTCAGCAGTAAAAAGAATCTGCCTGCAATGCAGGAGACTCAGGAGACGGAGGTTCAATACCTGGCTTGGGAAGATCCCCTGGAAGGGGGCATGGCAACCCACTCCAGTATTCTTGTCTGAAGAATCCCATGGACAGAGGAGCCTGGCAGTTTACAGTCCATGAAGTCGCAAAGAGTCAGATAGGATGGAAGCAACTGAACACGTGTGCACAACCAAGAACATAACTGGCACATCTTACCTGGTGGCCGGAGAAAGTAAACCCTGGATCTTCCTTAACTTCAAGGGCAAAGAAATAGAGTGGCTGCAACTTTGCAATTTCCTGTTAGGTGAAAACAAACACAGTTCTCTTCAGTAGTTTCCTTAGAAATTAGAATTTGAAAAGCAAAAGAAGTTACATCCTGTAAGGGTCATTTTGTCTAGAAATAATGGAGAAGAGAACACAAATGTGCTTAAGAAACAAAAAAAAGCTGAAGCTTATAAGAGGCCTTGAGCACCATGAATTTAAAAAATTTTGTGGAACAACAGAGAATTTTCCTTCTCAAAACTGGGCTAATAAAGTTATGAGATTGTATTTTAACTGTATATTTTATAAAATCTTCCAAGAACTTGGAGACAAAGTTATATACTTTCTGTTTGTTTCAGTAACAAATGAAGACAATGTATTTTCTTTCATTTCTTTGATGTTTATGATGCATGGAATACAAGAGCCTCCAGCTCACTGCACCACAGCGCCATTAACTCTTACGGTAAGAAAAGCAGTGGAAAAAAACTCCTCAACTCTGTTAGTAAGGTGGCAAATATAACTTGTAGACATTCTAGGAATAGTTCCTTTGAGTAGGATATTACTATCTTCCAGATGACAGTCATAGCTCACATGAAGTGGCTTAAAGTTTCTATCAATGTAACAGACATTTCTTATCTGTAGTTAATATTAACTGTTGTTCTAGTTAAAGCCAAAAAAAAATTTTTTTAAAGCTGCATGGAGGCAGGGTGGAGTGAGTAGTTATGCCAATGCTTTAGTTTTAGACAGATTTGGGTTCAAGCTAAAGTTCTAATTAGTTACTGTGTGGCCTTGGGCAAGTTTATGAACCTCCCTAAGCTTTATTTTCCTTGTACATAAAATGTGGTAATACTTTATAGGATTGTTTTGAGGATTAAAGAAAGTGAAGTGTGTAAGCATTCAATAAATGTACAATATAACCCTCTGGGTTAAGGAGGAAAGAGACAAGGCCAGGGCAGGACCTCTCTGGGATCATCAGGCCATGGTCCTCTCGCTGCTGCTGCTAAGTTGCTTCAGTTGTGTCCGACTCTGTGTGACCCCATAGACGGCAGCCCACCAGGCTCCCCCGTCCCTGGGATTCTCCAGGCAAGAACACTGGAGTGGGTTGCCATTTCCTTCTCCAATGCATGAAAGTGAAAAGTGAAAGTGAAGTCGCTCAGTTGTGTCCGACTTTTAGCGACCCCATGGACTGCAGCCTACCAGGCTCCTCCGTCCATGGATTTTCCAGGCAAGAGTACTGGAGTGGGGTGCCATTGCCTAAAACACCACAAAAAAGTTCTATGAGATTAAGTGAATCACATGGGATCCTGTTTAAATGATTCTAAAACCCACTCCAGTTCTCTTGCCTGGAAAATCCCATGGGCTTCAGCTTCAGGATCAGTCCTTCCAATGAATATTCAGGATTTATTTCCTTTAGGATTGACTGGTTTGATCTCCTTGCTGTCCAAGGGACTCTCAAGGGTCTTCTCCAGCACCACCATTCAAAAGCATCATTTCTTTGGCACTCAGCCTTCTTTATGGTCCAACTCTCACATGTGGACATGAATATTGGAAAGACCATAGCTTTGACTATATGGCCCTTTGTTGGCAAAGTGATGTCTCTGCTTTTTAATACACTGTCTAGATTTGTCATAGCTTTCTTCAAAGCAGCAAGTATCTTTTAATTTCATGGCTTTAGCCATCATCCACAGTGATTTTGGAGCCCAAGAAAATAAAAACTGCCACTGTTTCCACTTTATCCCCATTTATTCGCCATGAAGTGATGGGCTCCTATACCATGATTTTAGTTTTTTGAATGTTGAGTTTTAAGCCAACGTTTTCACTCTCCTCTTTCACCTTCATCAAAAGGGTCTTTAGTTTCTCTTTGCTTTCTTCCAATAGGATGGTATCATCTGCATATCTGAGGTTGTTGATATTGCTCCCTATACTTTTTACTCTTAGTATTAGTCACAGTAATAGTGTGAGGCCCTTTCTCTCTAATTCTTCTTCAGGATAATTCTGAATCTTCATCTCATCATTATATACAGTGGCTAAGCTTTGTGAATATTCAGTCCTGAATATTCTTTGGAAGGACTGATGTTGAAGCTGAAACTCCAATACTTGGCCACCTGATGCGAAGAACTGACTCATTTGAAAAAACCCTGATGCTGGGAAAGATTGAAGGCGGGAGGAGAAGGGGACGACAGAGGATGAGATGGTTGGATGGCATCACTGACTCAACGGACGTGAGTTTGAGTAAACTCCGGGAGTTGGTGATGGACAGGGAGGCCTGGGGTGCTGCGGTCCATGGGATCGCAAAGAGTCGGACACGACTGAGCGACTGAACTGATTGAAGCTTTGTGAAACACCATGTGCCCTGAGGGTGTGATGCTAAAAACTCAGCTTCTCTGTGCGCCAGTGGGAACTGAATCTCAGAGACAGAATTTTGAGTGGAGTAGAAAAGGATAGTTTATTACTTTGCCAGGCAAAGGCAGACATAGTGTGCCCCTGCCTCACAAAAAAATGTGTCCCCACTTGCAGAAGATAGCAAGAAGTTTTGTAGTGATGGTTTAAGGAGGTTGTGACCAGCTCATGGACTTTCTTCTGATCTGTTGATGGTAAGGTAAGTAGGAGTCAGCATCATCAATCTTCAGGTTCCAACTCTTCTGGGGTCTGCATGCTTGTGAACAGCATATAATCATGAACTTCTACCACCCAGTGGGTATTTCAGTATCTGCAAGGCATCTCAAAGATATTGTTGTATGTATCAGTTGATGGGGAATCAGGACCTTGCCCCAAGGCTACACTATTATTTCTCTTGTTTGTTTTTCCCTGGTCTTGCATACCCTCCCTTCCCTAATTACCAATGGTTTAAATCTGCCCATTGGCACTCAGAGAAGGTCATGGAGGCTGAATGAAGACTACTTCCTATAATCAAAAGAATTGAGGACACAGAAAGTCTTTGTGCCCAGGAGCCCCACAGGGCCCTGCTCAGTATCCGGTATATTACCCCAAGTGTCAGTGTGAGGGAGCACAGGTCCTTGGGCACTTGCAGAATCACAACACCTTTCTATAGCAGTCTTTGTTACCAAGTCCAAGCTTGCTCTGCTCACCATATGATAAGCCAATAAATCCGAGATATCCAAGGGAAGAGGTCTTGAGGCAAGGAACATGACTTTATTGAGAGAGCTGGCAGATGGAGAAGATGGAAGACTAATGTCTCAAAGTAATTATCATTTTTTTAAAAATGCAGACTATTTTTAAAGTCTTTATTGAATTTGTTACAATATTGCTTCCATTTTATGTTTTGTGTGTGTGTGTGTGTGTGTGTTTTTGTTGAGAAGCATGTGGGATCTTAACACCCAGCCCAGGGATCGAACCCACACCCCCTGCATTGAAAGGGGGTCTTACTCACTGGACCACCTGGGGAGTCCCTCAAAATAACCATCCTGTCTGGATGCCCAGTTCTTTTATGGATCAGAGATGTGGGGAAAGTGAGGAAACAAAGTAAAAAGACCATTTAATTCCTGCAAATATCTCCTAAAATGGGAAGACTCAATCAGGGAGATGTGTTAGTTTTACTTCCTTACAGTCATTTCATGGGTGGTGTGAAGTGGAGTATCTACCTGTCATATTTTTAAACAAAGATGCTACAGCTATCTGCGATTCCAAGCCCCCAAGTGTGAATTTCTGAACCACACCAGGGGTAAGCAGCAGATAAGGGGTACCATTTCCTTCGCAAAGAGCTCAATGTCACAGTCCTTCACAGATGGGCAGGACCAGGCTATCTCCCTGTGAGCCAAAGGCACCCAAACAAAGACAGAGGGAGGCTGGCAGAGCTCCCTGAGTTGAGCCATTATGTATGCCTATGTTAGGTAGGTAGAATAGGGAAAAGGAGTCCAAAATGGCGGTGGCTAAAAGACAAGGAAGGTCAAAGGAAGGTCCGAGGACCAGAGTGAAAACTTCAGGCAGAACAAACAGCACTCCTGGCTAAGCCCAATTTGCATAGGGCAGGCCCAGGTGGAGGAAAAAACATATAAAAGGAGGAGCCAAAGCGCTTTCTCACGGACTCTCTCTCCCGTGTGCATGCGTGTTCCCTCTCTCTCCGCCCTCCACCCCCCAACCCCCCACCCCACGCACTCCTCCACTCTCTTCTCTTTGATTCTTGGATTCTCCTGCTATCTTCTAAATAAAATGGAGCTGTAACACTGATTTGCCAAAGAGCTGTAGCACGGTTTGTCCAAGACCCGAGAGCTATGACGCTGCGTCGAGGGCTTTAATGTCCGTCGCTCCAAATCTTTGTTGCAACAAGACAAAGAACCGAGGAACATACACTTGTGTGACACCTATAATAACAAAAGCAGACAAAATAAGAATTAAAGTCACAGAAGCAGATTCACTAGGGAGTCAAAATTAACCTTCCCAGTTATATCACACTCCCTGCTAAATTCTGTTTCCCTGTCAGTCCCATTCATGGGTAAGATCAGATGAACAGGTGGAGACTTTGTCTTTCAGGGAGGGTCCTGAATCAGGCGAACAACAGAAGGAGCCTGGAGGGGACAGCGGTGAAGAGCAGGCCTTCTGTTGCAGGACAGGGAGCCTGGGCTTCACGGAGTTATCTCACATCCTCTGATAAATTAAGGTCAAACTTCACAGAGAGATCCCTTATTCCACACCCACAGAGGATGACTCAGTTACTCCATAGGGTGCTTTAGCTAATCCTAGAACAACCTTCTAAAATTATGCAATTAAAGATTTCACCAGAATGAAGCGTCTGCATGCATGATTTTAAAAAGTGGATCAAATGGGATATTAAAAAAAAAAAGAAAGAAAAAGAAAGTAGGAGGGAAAGAGTGAAACAATAAGCCTGGGAAGAAAAAGAAAATTGAAACCAATAACCCTCTTCCTACTTCCTGCTGTCTCATTGCTGTGGTGCCTTTTTGTCTAGTCTTATTTGTCTTACTTATATGATAATCCCCTTGGGCAAGATGAGTGTCACCTCAGTTTCAGTGCAGCTCTAACACTGAGTGATTCCTTGGATGTTAAAAATAGCAATAACAATTGCATCACACTGGGTTACATCAGAAGGCATCTTCTTTACTTCTTAATACTTTATCTAAGATTTAGGTCTTCCCAAATATCTCAGTAGGTGAGTGGGTGATCAGATCAGATCAGATCAGTCGCTCAGTCATGTCCGACTCTTTGCAGCCCCATGAATCGCAGCACACCAGGCCTCCCTGTCCATCACCAACTCCTGGAGTTCACTGAGACTCACGTCCATCGAGTCAGTGATGCCATCCAGCCATCTCATCCTCTGTCGTCCACTTCTCCTCTTGCCCCCAATCCCTCCCAGCATCAGAGTCTTTTCCAATGAGTCAACTCTTCGCACTAGGTGGCCAAAGTACTGGAGTTTCAGCTTTAGCATCATTCCTTCCAAAGAAATCCCAGGGCTGATCTCCTTCAGAATGGACTGGTTGGATCTCCTTGCAGTCCAAGGGACTCTCAAGAGTCTTCTCCATCACCACAGTTTAAAAGCATCAATTCTTCGGCGCTCAGCCTTTTTCACAGTCCAACACTCACATCCATACATGACCACAGGAAAAACCATAGCCTTGACTAGACGAACCTTTGTTGGCAAAGTAATGTCTCTGCTTTTGAATATGCTATCCAAGTTGGTCATAACTTTCCTTCCAAGGAGTAAGCGTCTTTTAATTTCATGGCTGCAGTCACCATCTGTAGTGATTTTGGAGCCCAGAAAAATACAGTCTGACACTGTTTCCACTATTTCCCCATCTATTTCCCATGATACTGATGGGACCAGATGCCATGATCTTCGTTTTCTGAATGTTGAGCTTTAAGCCAACTTTTTCACTCTCCACTTTCACTTTCATCAAGACTTTTTCATCAAGGCTTTTTAGTTCCTCTTCACTTTCTGCCATAAGGGTGGTGTCATCTGCATATCTGAGGTTATTGATATTTCTCCTGGCAATCTTGATTCCAGCTTGTGTTTCTTCCAGTCTAGCGTTTCTCATGATGTACTCTGCATATAAGTTAAATAAACAGGGTGACAGTATACAGCCTTGACGAACTCCTTTTCCTATTTGGAACCAGTCTGTTGTTCCATGTCCAGTTCTAATTGTTGCTTCCTGACCTGCATACAAATTTCTCAAGAGGCAGATCAGATGATCTGGTATTGTCATCTCTTTCAGAATTTTCCACAGTTTATTGTGATCCACACAGTCAAAGGCTTTGGCATAGTCAAGAAAGCAGAAATAGATGTTTTTCTGGAACTCTCTTGCTTTTTCCATGATCCAGCGCGGCGGCTGCGACGGGCGCGCTAAAGCGCAGGCGATAGGAGCCACCCCATGTCCGAGGTCAGGGGCAGAAGCCGGGAGGACCCCATGCCCGAAGGGCGGCGGCCAAGAGGAGTTACCCCACGTCGGAGGTCAGGGGCAGCGGCCAAGAGTACCAGACTGCGACGGCGCAGGAACGGCCAAGAGGAGCTACCCCGCATCCGAGGTCGGGGGGGGGGGGCGGCCGAGAGGAGTGGGTGATAGGTATTTATTTAACAAATACCAACAGCATACAAGGGGCCAGTCACTGTTCTAGACACTTGGGATGTCTCTGGTACAAAACAGACCAAGATATATGCTCTTACATGCTTACTTCTTAGAGGGGAGAGACAGAGCATTCATAAGCAAAAAAAGTATAGTTTACGGTTGCCTGCATTCGTATTAAGTTGCTTCAGTTGTGTCTGACTCTTTGCGACCCCATGGACTGCAGCCCGCCAAACTCCTCTGTCCATGGGATTCTCCAAGCAAGAAACCTGGAGTGTGTTGCCATGCCCTCTTCCAGGAAATCTTCGCGACCTAGGGATCCAACCTGCGGTTCTTCTGTCTTCTGCATTAGAAGGCGGGTGCTTTACCACTACTGCCACCTATGGTTAAAAGGTGATAAGTGAAAGTGAAGTCGTTCAGTCGTGTCCGACTCTTTGCAACCCCATGGACGGATCGAACCCGGGTCTCCCGCATTGTAGACAGATGCTGTTACCGTCTGAGCCACCACATGAGGCCAACTAAAGAACAAGAAGAGGGGAATTGGGACTCATGGCTTGGAGGGGTGCTTTCTGAATTCTCCTTATTTGCCAATGAATTTGAATTGGTCTGAATTTGGGGAAAAACACTCCCCCCTTTTCTCAAGCTCTGCTTTAAGTTTTGTCTAGCTGTCTCTAACTCTTTTCTGTGTCCCCCGCTCCTTTTTTTTAATCAAAAGAATCTTAAATGCAGTTAAGCACTCATCTCTGGAGCCAAAGTTCTGCTCAGTGACATCCTTCTCTCTTTGGAACCTTAGGCAAATTAACTTCTCTCTGCTTTGACTTCCCTATCTTTAAAATGCATCTGCCTCACAGAGTTGTGGAGAGGGTTTAATGTGTTATTATAAGCTGTTTAGAATAGTGTCTGGCATGGAGTAAGCCCTCATATATTGGCTTAAAAAGTGTCTGTGTGTTGTGTGGTGGGGGAGGGTCATGAGTAGCAGAGTCTTTGCTGTTTGGAAAATGATGGGCAGCAGGAAGTCTATGAAGATCCATTTCTATCCCTAAACACCTGTAAACCCAGCTACATGGAACTCCCTTCATCAGGAACCCAAGATATGAACTTGATCTCTTCTGCCTTGTGCATTCAGCAACTTTATTAAGACACATTCAAGGCTAGAGGCTGCTTCAAAAATGAGTAAGAATGGCTCCTCTCATATCTCTTGGTTAATTCCCAAGAAACACTCTTCTTTCCCGATAGATTTTTGGATTTTGTTTTTTACAAATTTTCAAATTATTCTTTCATTTTAACTTAATTTTAATCACACCAAAAATTAGACTTTTCCTTTGTTATGTAGCTGCCTGAAACACTCATCACTTTGGTCTTTTATTAGGCCATCCTATTCTGATGTTGTTTGGCCTGTACTTTGTTGCTATTAACAACCACACCCCATACCTTCCTTTCATAAAACAAGTAGCAAAAACAAAATACTGAAGAGGGATGCAACAGGCCAAACCATTTTAGGTCAGAGAAAACACACTTTCACCTGTTGTTGAGGGTCTCTACAAATCTAGTTTCCTCTAAAGCAGAGAATACGAAAGCTTTGAAGGCAAAACTCGAAGGGATGGCTAGAGGATTAGTGCAAATACTACCAAACAAACTCAGTATTTCTAGGCGATTTCCCTGGGGTAACTTATTTCCTGAGTGCTGACTCTCAAGGACTCTCCCATAGTGAATTATTAAGCTTAGTGAAAGGTTTAAGATCAAGATAAAGGAAAAAGAATGTTATTTAAAGTGGAAGGTCAAACACATATAATGCATCTCCCATAATATGGATATCTATCTTTTATCACGATGACAAGAACAAGGAGTTGGACACACAAAATGTAGCCCCCTAGTACTCACACAGGTGCTACCTTAACCTTGTCTCAAGTGCAAGAAGTGCTCTTTGTCAGCTCCAAGTTTTCAGACCAGGTTGTATAGCATTTGGTCAGTCTTGCTTAAAGATTTTCACTGAGCTTGTACCCCATTTTCCAATAATTGATTCCTACCTTGGTTTCTAACATGGGATGCTAGGTCCTCCCACGCCCTCCCAGAGGCTGGTGTCCTGACAGTCTTGGTGGAGGCAACTGGGACTGAGGCTGCCTAGATCTTCCCATGTTGCAGACTTTATCACTCTTCTGTCCACCTGTCAGGATGTCTTCCTATCCTAGACCTCTCCAGGCAACACTCTGCCATCTTAAACCACCTCCTGCCACCTAAATCTCCAGATAACATGCTCCACCCTCTCTCTGTACCTCCTCTATTGCACCTGTGTCTCAGCTTCTCCTTCTCTGACTGATTTCACCATCACCAAGTGTCCATCCTGAGCCGAGAACTGGAGGCAGCTGCAGAAAGAGTAAAGTTATATATATAAAAAGTTCACTTCTGATCCTGAACATTAGTACATCTTTCTCATGAGGCTATCATGAGGATTAAATGAATATATGCCTTGGGATGAGACCTTAGATGAAATCCGAACCATGAGGACTTACCTGTGGAGGAGGGACGGTGACAATCCAGATAAAGGGAACAGCCAGATAAAGCCCAGGCACCAATATCCACACTGCCTGGAGGCCCCTGGGTGCCCCACTGGACCAAGGAAAATATCTATCACTTGGACACGAGGGTCCTGAAGTTCAAAGTCTCTTCAGAAGGATCCCAGCTCAAGATGATGCTCACCATGTTTCATCTCACCTCTTTCCGAGCCAAACCTAGACGTTTTGATTAGACTGTAAGGTGCTAATTAAAATCACCAAGTGAACCATTTCCCATTTACTCTTAATTTGCAAGCACCACTATAATGATGCATATTATTAAGTGTGTCAGATTAGCTTGGCCCTGAATTTTAATTTATTTGACACTGAACTCCATTTACGTAAGTTCTCCTTCCCAGTGGGTTATTCACATAGCAAGGTGATATTTTGCAAAGTTGTGAGCACTGGTTAAACATGAGTCCTGTATTCAATTACCCATATCTTGTCTGTTTACAAGCTTAAGCAATTCTTTATGTAATAAAAAATTCCATAAAACACAGTGACACTTTTAAAATCCATATCTAATCTATATGCTTGATATCTGCCTTTTTCCTCAGGAGGATCTTAAATGATTTACTTTCATCTTGTTTCTTTCTTTTGCATATGTTTTTATTTATTTGTTTTTCAACCACATCATGCAGTATGTGGGATCATAGTTCCCTGACCAGAGATTGAACCTGTGCCCCCTGCTTTGGAAGCTCGGACTCTTAACCACTGGACTGCCAGGGAAAGTTTGCATATGTTGTAGAGTTCTAATAAAGGGAGGAGGAATGTTTGGCAGGAGAAAGTTGATGGTATTTAGCTCACACGTCTAGTAGCATTTTCAGCCATTATAACGAAAAGGATTAGTAAACAAAAGATGGATCTGCATTTTTTCAGAGTGCCTCTTTACCTTTTCTCTCTGCCTTAACCCCTAGTGTATATGTATGTTGCTGCAGGATAAAGCACACTTCTGACTAATTCACAGAAGGGGTCCAGATGCTCTTGTCAGCATGGAACCCCTTGATAAAGATGACATTATCATCTCTTAGGATGAATGAATTATATCAACTTTGGAATATGTGGAGTTGTTATGCTTTTGAGAATGTGATTGGATTTGTATAAACCATGTTCTTCTGAGACATCAGAAGTTCAAAGAGGAACAAAAAATTGGGGAAATAAGTATATGTCATACTGACAAATTAGCATCTTTAGTATATAAAGAACTGTTTTTGAGATTCATTTATCCAGTTGATCAGTCTTCATGCATTCATTAATTCAACAAAAATTCTTTAAGTACTTTATGTGTTGAATTATGACCTTCCCCAAATTCATATGTTGAAATGCCAAGTCTCAGTACCTCAGTATGAAACATTGTTTTGAGATAGGTCTTAGAGAAGTAATCAAGTTAAGTGAAGTCCCATGGATGGAGGGGCCTGGTGGGCTGCAGTCTATGGGGTCGCTAAGAGTCGGACACGACTGAGCGACTTCACTTTATTTTTTCACTTTCATGCATTGGAGAAGGAAATGGCAACCCACTCCAGTGTTCTTGCCTGGAGAATCCCAGGGATGGGGGAGCCTGGTGGGCTGCCATCTCTGGGGCCGCACAGCGTTGGACACGACTGAAGTGACTTAGCAGCAGCAGCAGCAGCAACCCAATATGACTGGTGTCCTTATAAATGGGGGAAATTTGTGCACAGAGATATATATATAGAGGGAGGACAGTGTGAAGAGACATAGGGGGGAAATGGCCATGACAAGCCAAGAGAGAACCTGGAACAGATTCCTCCCACACGGCCCTTAGAAGGACCCAATACTAAGACACCTTGTTCTTAGAATTCTGGCCTACAGAACTGTGAGAAAATCATTTCCTGTTGTTTAAAGCTCTCAGTCTGTGGTCCTTCATTAAGACAGCCCTTGTAAACTAATATAAGCACTCACTGTGTGCCAGATACTGTCCTAGCGCCGGGAATAAGGCAGTGAAAAAAACCAACAGGGTCTGTCTTTCAAGCATGAGAAGTAGTCACCAAAAACACAGATAGATACAGTAACATGTCAAATCAAGATCTGTGTTGTGAGGGTTATAAAGCAAGCTAAAGAGAGAGTGTGGAATGTGTTATTTAGATTGGAGGGAGGCAGCTCAAAGAAAATTTCTCTAAGGAAGTGATATTTGAGCAGATCTTGTAATAGGTGGATCAGTGGTAAAGATCAGCCTGCAATGCAGGAGACGCAGGTTTGATCCCTGGGTCAAGAAGATCCCCTAGAGAAGTGAATGACAACCCACTCCAGTATTCTTGACTGGAGAATTCCATGGAGAGAGAGCCTGGCGGGCTACAGTCATAGGGTCGCCAAGAGTCAGACACAGCTGAGCAACTAACACTTTCACACTTCCATTGGGTTGTGCAATGCCATCACCCCCCACCCTGTTACCAGGCAATGGTTGCCACTAGACCACTGATGATTGCTTAGCCACTGGTCAGCGCCACAGTGGCCACCACCCCCTCCTCCACCAAATGAGCAGTTGTCAGTGAATAACCATTAGAGGTCCTGCTCAGCCATTGGTCAGTGCTGCAGTGGGCCCCTCCCCCAGCAAGCAACTGTCAAGGAGAAACTGTTACTGGGCACATTCAGCCAGCAGTGGGGGAGTGGTGGTCCTCAGGTGGAGAGTGAGGTAAGGGGTGGATCCTGGCCTTCTCCCCAGGACCCTACAGCTCACCTGGCCATGGGCCAGCAGCTGAACTGTGGGGGCAGAGACAGGTACAAGCTGGGGGCTGTGTGCAGTAGGGCTCCAGAGCTCTTGCCAAGGTTGGCCACTGGTCGGACCCAGGCTATGAGGTTGTGGTGAACCCCTTCCCCATCCTTGTCTTGGCAACCTAATGGCAGTGGCCATCTGCATAGGACGCAGTCAGCAGGACCTAGTCCCTGCCATTTGGGTGGCCTGAGGAGCCTGAGGGCTAGTTAGGTTGGGCACCTGGATCCCTCAGTGATGATGGCTGGGCAGGGTCTGGGGCCTTGGCCATGAGGGAGCTGCCAGTTGAGATCTCCCTCCTCTTGGCCAGGACCTGGACCTCAGAGTGGAAAGCTCATGCCTGGGGACCTTGCCCTTTCTTGTCAGAGCAGAGAAGAACAATGGATTGGTGGAGATTCACAGGAACATTGTTTACCTAACCATGACCTGACTCCAGAATAAAGGACCTGATACCAAGAAGTGTGCAACAACTAACCATACCCCTCCCTCACCATGGTGGCTCAGAGGTTAAAGTGTCTGCCTCCAATGTGGGAGACCCAGGTTCGATCCCTGGGTCGGGAAGATCCCCTGGAGAAGGAAATGGTAACCCACTCCGGTATTCTTGCCTGGAGAATCCCATGGACAGAGGAGCCTGGTGGGCTACAGTCCACGGGGTCGCAAAGAGTCGGACACGACTGAGCGACTTCACTTCACTTCACTTCCCTCATCTTTCCTAAGAAAGGGCTTTGCTGAAGGCTTTTGGGGAGATGGTTTTGTTTTTAACAACTGATTATCAATTTATTAGGTTGATTTAAGCATCTGCAGTGTAGACTTCAACCTTGACTGCAGGCTCAATGATGATGGAAGTGATTTGCTTAACAATCTCAGAGGGACTGTGCAGGTCAATGAGTTGCTTTAGGACCCTCATCTTGAAATGATCCCAAGTCTTAGATCCTTCATCACAAGGAGTTTTCCTTGCAGTTACTCTCAGAGTCTTGGTAGGCATCCAAACCCGTCCTTTCACTTTGAGACTCTTTTCCTTGGCAACCCTGATCAGGTCAGCACATGCCTTCTCCAAAAACTTGAGGTTGCAGCTGGTGAGGGTGATTCTAATCTGGTGAATTGCCATCTCTGGCTTCACGGGAGTCTTGCCTGTCTCTTTACAAGCCATAACTGTGGGGCGTCTTCCAACCAATTGGTTCCTCAGTGAGAATGAACAGCGATGAGTGAGGAGCAGGAGTGGTCTCCACTGCAGTGGTGACCACGTTTTCCTCAAAGGGTTGGGGGGTTCGGTTTTTTTAAGGACTGAGGCACCTGTCTCCACACATAGCCCCATGATAAACCTTTCTCTGTTCCAAACTCTGATGATTTGGCCTCAATCATTGTTTGGCCTCACTGTACATTGGGCACACAGACTTGCGTTTCTGCAACAATCTGATAAAGTGAGGGTGAAAACTATGTGGTTATCTGAGGAAAGAGGGTTCCTGGCAGACGGAACAGCAAGTAAAAGGCCCTGAGGCAGACATGTGTTTGACCTTTTTGCTCTTCCTTTAGCTGTTTTGGGAGCACAGCAAGAGAGGAGGAGTGACAGAGAAGAAGGTCAGACCACAGAAGGAGGTCAACAATGTCGATGCCAAAGAACCAAGTCTTGAAGGGCTTTAGGTTTTATTCCGTGTGATGACAGCCATCAAAGCATGTTAAGCAGAAGAATGATACAATCTGATTACTTTGTAAAGGCTTATTCTGGCTGCTGTGTGAAGAAAAGATTGGTAGTGACTCAAGAATGGAAGCAGTGAGACAAGATATTAATATATAGTAAGAGCTTGTTGCAATAATTCAAGAGAAAAGTCCTCATGGCAAGGACCAGGTTGGCAGCAGGAAAGAGAATAAGGATGAGTAAATAAATCTTCAATCTATTTCATGGTTAGACTCTACATGATTTGCTGGTAGGTTGAATATGATTTGTTTAAGAGTAAAGAATGATTTCAAGGTCTGGAGCCTGAAAAACTATGTGAATCATGATGCAGTTTATTGAGATGGAGAGCACTAAGAAAGAACAAGTTTGGTAAAGAAAACTAAGAGTTCTGTTCTGGATATGTTGATTTGGAGGGGTCGATAGAATATGCAATGGGTTTAACTGGTGGCTCAGTGGTAAAGAATCTGCCTGCAATTCAGGAGACGCGGTTTGATCCATAAGTTGGGAAGATCCCCTAAAGAAGGAAATGACAACCCACTCCAGTATTCGTTCCTGAAAATCCCATGGGCAGAGGAGCCTGGCAGGCTACAGTTCACGGGGTCCAAAGAGTTGGTCACGACTAAGCAACTGAGCATGCATGCATGCATAGAACATGACAAGAGTTTATGGGAGAGGTCTGAGCTAGAGATGTAAACTGGTGAGTCTTTGGAATAAAAAATGATAGTTAAAGCCAAGATCCTGGCACCGAGAGAGCAACTGTAGAGAAGAAAAAGGTCTGAGGCCAGAGGCCTGAGGCTTCACGCTATAGAGGAATGAAAGTGGGGGTATCCAGCAACTGAACCCAAGAATGTGAGGGCCACCAAGAGCAGAGGAGCAAGCTGTCTTGGAAGCCAAGGGAGACAAGAAGGAGGGAGTGGTAGACCCTGTCAATGCTGCTCATGGGTTGAGTTAGATAAGAACTGGGAATTGCTGCTTGGTTTAGCCACCGGAGACCATTGGTGACCTCAAGGAAAATATTTTTGATAAACTGGGAAGATGACCGCCTCATTGGTGTGGGTTCCAGAGAGAATGGGTGGTGAAGAAGGGGAGAGAGAGTTATTTCATCATTCTTTCAAGGAATTTTTCTACAGAGCAAAATGAAGCAGCAGCCAGAAGAGGTGGGTTCTAGGAAGTTTTTTGTTGTTGTCTGTTTTTTTCTTTTAAGCTGGGAGATATTGTGTCTATGTCATATGCTTCAGATTTTATGCTGAAGGAAATTATCTAATAAAAAGGTGGAAATTGATGTTGTAGGAAACAGGATTCCTTTTTTTTTTTTTTTCCTTTTATTTATCTATTCACTGTGCTGGGTCTTCATTGCTACACATGGGTTTTTCTCTAGTTGGGGCTGGCGGAGGCTCCTCTTCATTGTGGTGCATGGCCTTCTCACTGCAGTGGCTTCTCTTGTTGCCAAGCACAGGCTCCAGGGTGCACAGGCTCCAGTAGTTGCAGCACGTGGGCTCAGTAGATTCAGCTGTGGGCCCTGGGGCACAGGACCAGTAGATCTGGTGAAGGGACTTTAGTTGCTCTGCCACATGTGGGATCTTCCTAAATTAGGGATTGAACTGGTGTCCCCATCCACTGTACCACTATGGAGGTCCCCAGGAAACAGGGTTCTTGCAGAGCTGCTGACAGGGGTGGAATCCGTGCCTGACTGGTCCTTCACATTCAGGATGACTCACCTAGTATTGTAGAAGGAAAGACAGACCTACAGGAAGAGATGCAGAAAGGTGGGGAGATGAATGCTTGAATTCCTCAGTGAAATAGAAAGTAAGGTCATGAACTGAGGATGAGGAGAGAGGTGGGCATGGAGACAGAGGAGAAGGTGTGAAATAGTCCTCTTAGGGAGTGGGTGAGGGGTGAGCAGAGGGACTGGGAATGTCCATAGACTTGCCAGATGGGCTCACTTGAAGTCTAATATCCTAAATTTAAAGTGAGACTAGTTGGCACGGTGTATGGTTTTCTTCAGCTGTGTCTGGCTGCTTGGGTGCAAGCATGAGTAGGGAGAGAGTTAGATTTAACAGTGTTATGGTCTGAATTGTGTCCCCCACAGGTTTATATGTTTGAAGCCCTTACCCTCAGTGTCAATTGTACTTGGAGAAAGGACCTGTGAGGAGGTAATACGTATTAAACAAGGTCATAAATGTGGGCTTTAATCTCATAGAACTGGTGTCCTCATTAAAGGGGAAAGAGACAGCAAAAGGCTCTTAAATTCCACGTGTGCACAGAAGAAAGGCCATGTGAAGACACAGAGAGAAGGCAGCTGTCTGCAACCCAGGAAGGGAGTGCTCACAGAAGACTAACCCTGACGGCCTCTGGTCACCAGAACTGTGAGGAAAATGTCATTTCTGTTGCTCAAGCCCCACAGTCTGTGGAATATGGTTGTGGCAGCCTGAGCAAACTACTGCAACCAGAGATGGAGCGTTCTCAGGCAAACGTGGCAGAAGATGGAACAAGGAATGATTACAGAGGTGGATGAATGAAGAAATAGCTGTAGGCTGCTAGGCCTAGTGTGTGGAACTTGGCAATTCCTCCACCAGGGTAGCTGCTGCCAGCTACCTTCTCAGTACCTGCCTTCTTTCTCTGCCTTCCGTGACAGGTATTGCTCTAGGAAAATGCCATGCAAGTGGTAAGTTGCTCACGCTCGGTGGGCTCACAGTCAAGTGAAGGTGAGAGACACACGATAGTGTCAGTACAACATGACTAGCATTGTCATAAGACATTGACAGCGTCTTGGTCCAGAGGAGATGTCACAGAAGCGCTGTTTGAGCTGGGTGCTGAAGCTGAGCAAGAGTTTACCAGGAGAGTTTCTAGACTGAGAGAACAGGAGGCTCTGAGGAGGACAGGACACTTGAGAGAGAGCGAAGCATCTATCATGGCCTCGGTGCAAGAGGTAGGCTGTTCCTCCCTGTGGAGGTGGGGAGGGAGTGAGGAGGCGAGCTGTAGCCAGGATGTGAAAGGCCTGGAGTTGATTACGTGATAACCAGAGGGTTGATGTCATAGATTACTCTTAAAAGAAAAGATAAAACTCTGTTAGCATTGTGGAAAATAAATTACAATGGAAAAGAACTTAGCAGGCAGTTAAAATACCAATTTGGTGCTTAGGAGAAAGTGCAAGGCTGGAAAAATCCATTTCATTATCTTATATACTAATGGAAACCATGGATGTGACTGAGAAAAAGATGGCTATCACTTCCCGAGTGTGCATCACATGCCAAGCACTACACTTTACATAGATTATCTTATTTAAAGTTGACACTGGGGAGTTCCCTGATGGTTCAGTGGTTAGGACTCAGCACGATCACTGTTGTGGGCCTGGATTTAATTCCTGGCCGGGGAACTAAGATCCTGCAAACCATCTGGTATGAACAACAACATCAAAAAAAAAAAAAAAATGAAAGCAAATTTATTTATAAGATGTTATTGTTTTTTTCAGATGAACAATCTGAGTTTAGAGAGATTAAATGACTTGCCCAAACACATAGTTGATAAGTAGATTTTAACTCAAGTGGTCTGACCCCAGGGTCCCCTGCTGTCTGTCTTTTGCCTTGGACATATCTATGGTTAAGGGGTAAGCAAAAGTGGAGTCTGGGCAGAAAACACTTTTTATTTATTTATTTTATTAAAAAATTTATTGGAGTATCATTGATTTACAATATTGTGTTAGCATTGTGAATCAGTTATACATATACATATACCCACTCTTTTTTGATTCTTTTTCCATATAGGTCGTTACAGAGTATTTGAGTTCCTTGTGCTAGAGAGTAAGTCCTTATTCGCTATCTATTTTATACATAGTAGTGTGTATATACCCCACTCCAGTACTCCTGCCTGGAAAATCCCTGGGAGGAGCCTGGTGGGCTGCAGTCCATGGAGTCGCTGAGGGTCGGACACAACTGAGTGACTTCACTTTCACTTTTCACTTTCATACATTGGAGAAGGAAATGACAACCCACTCCAGTGTTCTTGCCTGGAGAATCCCAGGGATGGGGGAGCCTGGTGGGCTGCTGTCTATGGGGTCACACAGAGTCGGACACGACTGAAGTGACTTAGCAGTAGCAGCAGCAGCAGTGTGTATATGTGAATCCCAATCTTCCAATTTATCCCTCCCCTCCCACTTCCCCCCCTAATGACCTTAAGTTTGTTTTCTACATCTGTGACTCTAAAGAAATAGTTTTTTAAAGATTTGGCAGAGAACCAAGAAAGTAGATGATTGGCATCAAAGGCTCAAAAGCATTCAAAGGGAGGTCAGTGAAGATGTGCTCTAAATAGAAGTCCAGATCACATAAGACCATGGTTGCACTTCCTGAGGGCAGACTAGGTTAACAGCAAGGCCAGAGACTGGCTGGAAATGCTGAGGAGCAAGTCAGGCAGTGGTTTGGCGTAAAAGTCATGCAGTGGGTCAGTTGGCACCTGAGGAAAGAGAGGGGTGCTGGCCACCTAGACAAGTACACAGGTGACGTCACCTTGACCAACTTATCTCCATTCCACAGTCTGGCAGACTCAGAAACAGAGTTTCTGACACGTCTCCAAGTCTCCAAGTCCATGAGAGCTTATGTTTGAAAACCAGAATGTTGATTGATTAATTGGTGCTGAGTAATAAACTACTGAGAAATCCAGATGTTCATAGTTTGCTGATGAGAGCACTATAGCTTGCTGCCAAAGCCTAACATTATAATCAAAATGTTACCAGGAAGCATGAACTCAGAGCAAGATAAGGCGACTGGTGTCCTCAGTCTATGATATCTCGTGCACCCATCTTCACCAGGGACATAGCCTCAGGTGCTCATGCTTACCAGTTATGGTTCCATCTCCTTTGAGCAGCAGTGGAGTCACGCTGACAGATTTTATTTCTCTGGATTTCTTTCTTAGAGAAACCATCCCATTCCTGTCACTTCAGTGTTTCCCAAACAATCATTCTCATACAATTTTCACAATATTTGACGTACCCATGTGCCACCAATGTGTCCCATCATTAGTTTAATTTCTAAAATTTAATTTACTTAAATTAAGAATAAAGATTTATTTTAAAAAAAGTTATGTTATGAGCATAAATGCAAAGCCAGTATCCTTTGCCACAAAGAGAAGGCAACTGTAAATCTAAAGACATAACTTTGAAAAAAAAAATCAATTATCTGTTATTCCCCCAATTCTTGAATACTAGCAATGATATGCTTACTACTCCCTGGGAAGTACTTTTCTCAAGCAACATAATGCAGTTACTACATGTATGCTTTCTCAGCAACATTCTCAATTATTGGAATGGCTCCACACTGTCCCATGCATAGGGGCAGATCTACTGTGAAACTTTATCATAAGGTTTGAACTTCAAGATTCATTATTTTTACCTGTCCTTTCCAAGCCCTTATATGTTTGTGCCTAATTTTGTGTTCTTTTTACAAGGAGAACCCCACCACTACATCTTAAGGTTTATGCCACAAATCTGTGTTCTCTCCTACTTCCAGATCATTCTGCTGCTGCTGCTAAGTCACTTCAGTCGTGTTCGACTCTGTGCGACCCCAGAGACGGCAGCCCACCAGGCTCCTCCGTCCCTGGGATTCTCCAGGCAAGAACACTGGAGTGGGTTGCCATTTCCTTCTCCAATGCATGAAAGTGAAAAGTGAAAGTGAAGTTGCTCAGTCGTGTCCGACCCTCAGCGACCCCACAGACTGCAGCCTACCAGGCTCCTCTGTCCATGGGATTTTCCAGGCTAGAGATGAATAAATTCACCTTATTTCATACTGAAGTGATTAGCTTTTTTCAGGTTCAGTAATGTCCTGCAGTTTATCCCTATAACAACTTTGTAGGGAAAGAGATATTTGATAAGTCACTTGAAGAGTGAAGGGAAGGGTGATGTTTAGACTAGAAAAACGTGGAAGTGTTTA
Source organism: Bos mutus (assembly GCF_027580195.1). Taxonomy (NCBI): domain Eukaryota; kingdom Metazoa; phylum Chordata; class Mammalia; order Artiodactyla; family Bovidae; genus Bos; species Bos mutus. The sequence goes on along the minus strand of NC_091621.1, from coordinate 27,778,635 downwards.
TGAAGAGAATGAGTGGAGGGAGACTAAGGTAGTCTAAAAGAGGAGGAAATTGATGGAAAGGAGGTTTACCACATGAGAGAGGGCTTGGCCTTTGAAAGAGGGACCCCTTTCCCTGTAACAGAAAGAGACAAGAAGAGATGCATCTTAGGTAGATCAACCTTAGGTAGAGGCTCTGACTTGTTTGGTCTCTAGTTTCTCTTTGGATTCTGAGAACATATCCCATGTCAAGAGTAAGGGACATGGAGATTGTGTGGGAGGTTTGAGAAGCCTGTGTTTGAAATTTTCAACATGGAGCCTGCAAGAGGGAACTCACCAGAGGCAAGAGAAAGCCTGGTAGAGTGGCTTGGATGGACCAGTTCATAGAGACGCTGGGCAGTGCAGTGGTAGGATACTTACCCAGACGATTCTGAGGCCCTCATGGTCTGGTTCTGTCATGAGTCATCAAGGAAGGAGAGAAAGGATGCCAAAGAGGCAAAGGAAATGGAGTCGCTGATAAACATGTTATAAAAGGGATTAACCAGAGAGTGGGTTGCTTACAGGTCAGAATTTGGAACCCAGGTCTTGATGAAAAGAGCATGTTTAGAGGGAAGCAGTGGAGATCATGGTCTGAGCAGAATTTCTGAATAGCTTGAGGTGCAAATATGAGTGATGACAAGGCCTAGGGTGCCAAGAAAGAGAGACTTAGAGGGATAAAGTGAAGAGCACAAAGAGATCAAGGAAGCAAGAGATCAAGGCTAGACATCATTGAGGACGATGGAAAGAATGAAGACAGAAATCTCTCCATCAGGGGACTTGATATAAGAGGAATAGAGGAACGCCTAGGCTTCCTGGAGATGGGAAGTACAGAATGGAGAGAAGGGGAATAACATGTCCATGTCCTCATCTCCAAAACCTGTAAACCTATTACCTTGAATAGCAAAAAGGATTTTGCAGATGTGGTTAAGTCAAGGATTCTGTGGAAGGGAGATCATCCTGGATTATCCAGATAGGATCAACATAATCACAAGGATGCTTAAAAGAGAGAAAGGCTGGGGGTGAGTGGGGAGGGATGGGAAGCAGAAGAGGTGTGATGACGGTGCAAGCATAGGTCTGAGTGGTGCAATCACCAGCTTGAAGATGGAGGAAGCCAAGAAATGCAAGCAGCTGATAGAAGCTGGAAAAGGCAAGGGAATGGATTCTGCCCTGGAGCCTCCAGAGGGAATGCAGACCTGTGGACACCTTGACTCCAGCCCCATGAAACCCATTTTGGACTCTGTCTTCCAGAATGCTAAGACAATAAATGTGTGATGTTTTATGCTACTTAGTTTGTGATAGTTTGCTACAGCACTTATAGGAAATAGAGATGGGAAGCTGGTTGATATGAATATTTTCAAAGGGAAGGCTTTTGAAAAAATATGGAAGAACCGTATTCTGTGGGCAGAAGCCTAAAGCCAGGAGACACTACCTCTGGCCATCAGATAGAACCTGTGTGCCCAGATGAGCTGTCTCTACTTGCAAGGGCTGCAAAGGACCTAAGAATCCTCCAGGGAAATCCAAATTTTCAGCTGAAGCCAGGAAGGAGAAGAGGTAGTAAGCAAAAAGGTTAAGAGTGTAGAGGATTATTTTAATTTTGGGCAATAGATCTAGACTTTCAAAGTGTACAGTGTAAACAATTAGAGGCCAGGTCCTGGGAGAAGACTTAACTGAATAGGAATAAAAGTACCTAACAGGATCTGTGGCCTCCATGGGTAGCATGCTGTGCACATATCATGAGCCATTGCTGAGAATCACAGGGAAGAAGGAGGCAGAGGCCAGAGATGGAACTCTGTTCAGCAGTTTTAATGAAAAGCTTTTTGGCTCCCGCTTCTACTTAGCTGGCTAGCTTTGATGCCTCTGCTGGTCTTAGTCAAATTCCAAAATTAGACATTTGCTTTTTAAGGGACTAAGACCAACTTTGTGTGGATCATATTATGTGTAATGTCAACTCATTAATACCTGTCATAAACAAGTCAGAATAAACTCATTTTTTTTTCACAAGCTATAATAAAATGTTGTTTCTGATTTTGAGAGAGTCTTGCCCATATTAGGCTTATAAGTGCTCATTGGATTTAATTGAATTAAAATAAGTCATAAAGTGAGAGCTGAATCAGAGAGTCATGAAGAAGTTATGCGGAAGGGACCTTTTATGCAAACGTCAGATTTATGACCTCCAACCCTTCAGTTTTATTAGTTGGCCTCTACCGCGTGTGTGTCAAAGCCATCCTCTTGTACGCTAGGCCTACCTTCTGAATCCTGGCCTTTAGACATTACCACGTCCATCAGGAGGGGAGGCAGGAAAGGCGACCGCAGGAAAGGACAGAGGAAAGTGAGCATTTCTCTAGGGGAACTGCAGCAGAGCAGGCTTTGGCCATCCACTCTCTGGTCCTCACCAGGATGGGGCATCCCTCCCAAGCAAATGGTCACTCCATTTATGGTAAAAGTCTCTTACCACACAGCTGCGAAGATAAGAAAGAGAATCCAAGAGGGGCAACAATAAAAGGAAATAGAAATCCAAAAGACCAGCTATTGGCAAGGCAGAGTTGTTTTGTTTTTCCACCTTCTTTTCCATTATGGTTTTTTGTAAGATCCCTGTGCTATACAATTTTTATATATATACTGTATATACAAAACCCTTGTTGTTTATGTATATTTAGTAATTTGTGTCTGCTAATCCCAAACTCCTAATTTATCCACAAGTTTGCTTTCCATCTGTGAGTCTGTTTCTGTTTAATAAATAAGTTCATTTATATCATATTTTAGATTTCACATATAAGTGATTTCATTTAATATCTGTCTTTGTCTGACTTACTTCAGTTAGTATGATAATCTCTAGGTCCATCCATATTGCTGGAGAACATTGAGTTTATCCCTACAAACCAGCAAATACCATCCCCTTGCAAACTGCGTGCTCTTAAACTAGAAGTTATTGATATCTCTGTGTTGTGTGTATGTTCATCTGTTTGTTCCTTCTTGTGTAAAAAGCTAATTACGTCTTTAATTAAGTGCTCTTTACTCTTATTAGAGCTGTTAGCATATTCAAGAACATTTGCTGTTTTTGGTTTCCCAGTGGACCAAGGCATGCATTTTCAGGAACCAGCTGGTTTTGTTAATATGACAGTGTGTATCAGGTGCAGAAGGATAATTTACTGCCTTTCAAATATCTATTTCTTCTCCTCCAAATGGATGCACCTGCATTGGAACCCAGAGTGTCTGCACTCACATGGTCACTGAAGACTAATCTCAGCTAGCTAACAGTCTCCAAAGCCAGGCACAGAATCAGCTGTCTTGGAACTGCTTGTCTGTGCATCATGAGGAACTGTGCAGGGAGACATGGATGAGAATCTGCCACATCTATAGATGTGCTACAGAAATGTGCTATAGAAATAGACGGGCTTGAGAAATAGGATTGGGACACACAGAATCACTGCATGGTCTGTCTGCTGGGTCACCACGATGCTCAGTCGCAGAGTAGCAGTTATCCTCAGTACAGGAAGACACAGGACTTATTCTGAATTATCTACTTCTCCTTTCATAACTATTAAGCTGAGTGTTGTCAGGGCTGGTCCTTATCTTTCTGGAGACCAGAATCTACAACAAGGCCAATCTGATGAGCACAGAATCTGCATAGTTACATGGAATCCTGCACTTAGAAGGGTCCCTTGCTTGGTTTAATGCTGTGTTGCTGCTGCCTTGAAATTTTTAACAACTTTAAAATAAGGAGCTCAGCATTTTTATTTTGCGCTGGGCTTTGCAAATTATGTAGCCTATCATGATCTCCTATACAGTTTCTTTGGTTAAAAAACTTCTATTCAGTGTTACTTCTCTAATAATCCAAAACCCTCTATTGTGTACTTTTATTTATGAGTCTCAGCAGAGACATTACTTTGCCAACAAAGGTCTGTCTAGTCAAGGCTATGGTTTTTCCTGTGGTCATGTATGGATGTGAGTGTTGGACTGTGAAGAAGGCTGAGCACTGAAGAATTGATGCTTTTGAACTGTGGTGTTGGAGAAGACCCTTCAGAGTCCCTTGGACTGCAAGGAGATCCAACCAGTCCATTCTGAAGGAGATCAGCCCTGGGATTTCCTTGGAAGGAATGATGCTAAAGCTGAAACTCCAGTACTTTGGCCACCTCATGGGAAGAGTTGACTCATTGGAAAAGTCTCTGATGCTGGGAGGGATTGGGGGCAGGAGGAGAAGGGGACGACAGAGGATGAGATGGCTGGATGGCATCACTGACTCGATGGACGTGAGTCTGAGTGAACTCCGGGAGTTGGTGATGGACAGGGAGGCCTGGCGTGCTGCGATTCATGGGGTCACAAAGAGTCGGACACGACTGAGCGACTGAACTGAACTGAACTGAACTGATACAGATTTCAGGCTGCAGTTTCCTAAGGGCCTAGACTTTCTTATGTCTTCTCTAGGGCTTAGAAGAGTGCCTGACATAAGTAGTCAGACAGTGTATGTTGAATGACTGAGTGTTTGAGAGAGGCTTCAAGGATATTCCCATAGCCCAAGGTAACAAAGCAGATTATTGGGATATTGTCACATTTGGTATCAAGTTCACCATAAAAGGGGTCATTAAATCTGCACACTCCTTCCCTACCTCCTCCTCAACTACTTTTCACTGAGTGGTAAGCTGCTTTAATGCTTGATCACTCACACTGACTCTTTTTTCACCTGATTTCCTAATTCCGTAAGCTGAGCAGGGAACCTCGTATTGACCCAAGCAACTATGCTAACAGGCCAACCTGAGTTGCTGTTGTCAAGGTTCAGGGAGGCAGTTTTGACTCAGAGTGTGGGCACACCTTCACCCTGGCCAACTGAGCTGGAGGGTCTTAGAGAAGTAAATATAAGAGCAAACATTGTGACTTCAAGGTTATATAAAGAGGTGCTATCCTGCCCACGCTTGGCAGTTGGACCATGAGTGTGAGCACCTGTAGCCCCTTAAGAGCTACATCTTATGTTGTGGGTCTTTGTGGAAGTACTTCCCTTGGAACATTTAAGGTGACTAGTCCAATAATTTGTATTGCATTTTAAATAAATTAAAGGAGAACAATTTAAAGCCAACACCTCTGTCTGTTGACCACAAATAGGATTTATTTCCAATGATTACCTGGAACACTATGTTGAATAGTTTTCTAGGAAAAGAGTCTGGGGGTCAATTAATAATGCCTGTGTGGGCACTTATGCTTGCATTTATTGAGAGTCTACACAGTATTGAATACATGGTAAATGCTCCATACGTATTTGTTGACTGAGTGAATAGATGGATGAAGATTTGCCATTGAAAGAGTGGTTCAGAACATGCCACTCCACATATGTCCCTTTGGCATATAGATTACTATTCTGAACTGAAGGCACCTGGGAAATAGATGCAGGAAGGGCTCCTTGACCCCCCACCCTTTCTATCTAAAAGCAAGCCATAAAATTTCCCATGAGAAAGATGTCCTCTGTGTACCAGGATGAGAAGAACATTCTTATCACCAGAGATTGGGAGTCAGTGCCTAAGAGGCCCTGTACAAACAAAGCTACTAAAATAACCCCTATCTTCCATTGGTTTTCCCATATATTTCCTAGTTACTGTCTCACAATTTACTGCCTCCCAGCTTAAGCCCTTTTATCTTGTCAAATTCCCAACATCTGTAGTTCTTCATGTAAAATTGGTATATAAACTTTCTGGCATAACAGATTTTTGGCCTTCTTTGGGTCTTTATTTTTATTCTGAAGATGTCCATGTATATGTAAAAATATTAAATATAATTTGTATCAATCTGTCTCATGTTGGTTTAATTCTTAGACCCTACTACAAAACTTAAGAGGATAGAAGGATTTTTTTTTTCCCTCTTTACACCATCAGTGCTTCAAGTCTGTCCCTGGAACTAACTAGGTAATTTGAACAAGTTCTTCAGCCTGAGCTTCAATTTCTGTAGCTGTGAAAAGACTTGAAATATCTTCCAGTCGTGTTTTTCTGTAATATTCTGTAACCATGTCAGTCTCTCTGAAATGAAGACAGCGAAACAATATCCAATTCCATATGCTTAAGGCTTCATTTCTTTAAAACCTTGCTGTGGTGGCCTGTTTAATTTCTTTTTCTTTCTTTTTAATATTTTAAAAAAATGTTTGTTGTAGACAATTTCAGATAAATGTATGTATATATGTGTGTCACACAAGTAAAAATATAATTAACTTTCATGTACCCATCTTTCAACTTCAAGAATTATCTGCTCGTGGGTAAGTTTCATTTTTTTAAAAAATCAATTTGTTTATTTTAATTGGAGGCTAATTACTTTACAATATTTTGGTGGATTTTGCCATACATTGACATGAACCAGCCATCAGTGTACATGTGTCCCCCCGTCCCGAACCCCCCTCCCACCTCCTTCCCGTTCCATCCCTCTGGGTTGTCCCAGTGCACCAGCTTTGAGTACCCTGTTTCAGGCATCAAACTTGGACTGGTCATCTATTTCACATGTGGTAATATACATGTTTCAATGCTATTTTCTCAAATCATCCCACCCTCACCTCTCACAGAGTCCAAAAGTCTGTTCTTTATATCAGTGTCTCTTTTGCTGTCTTGCATATAGGGTCATCGTTACCATCTTTCTAAATTCCACATATATGCATTAATATACTATATAGATGTTTTTCTTTCTGACTTACTTCACTCTGTATATTAGGCTTCAGTTTCATCCGCCTCAGAACTGACTCAAATGCGTTCTTTTTAATAGCTGAGTAATATTGCACAGTGTGTTTGTACCAAAACTTTCTTACCCATTTGTCTGCCGATGGACATCTAGGTTGCTTCCATGTCCTAACTATTGTAAACAGTGCTGCGATGAACATTGGGGTACACGTGTTTCTTTCAATTCTGGTTTCCTCGGTGTGTATGCCCAGCAGTGGGATTGCTGGGTCGTATGGCAGTTCTATTTCCAGTTTTTTAAGGAATCGCCACATTGTTCTCCATAGTGGCTGTACTAGTTTGCATTCCCACCAACAGTGTAAGAGGGTTCCCTTTTCTCCACACCCTCTCCAGCATTTATTGTTTGTAGACTTTTTGTAGCAGCCGTTCTGACCAGCCTGAGATGGTATCTCAGTGTGGTTTTGATTTGCATTTCTCTGATAATGAGTGATGTTGAGCATCTTTTCATGTGTTTGTTAGCCATCTGACATTTCATTTTTACTTCCATTGCCACACTACCCCACAAACTGGATTGTTCAAAAGCAAACTCCAGATAGCAGATAATTTAATACAAAAGATAGAGATTCTTTTTAAAAACATAATCACAGTTTTTCTCTATCTTAATTTCCATTGCAGCAAAATATGTAGTATATCTGTCATAGAATTGCCAGTATACATTTCTCACATCTTGAAGTGACTACGGTGACTTTGGACCAAAACTCACAACCTTGTTTCTTTAATGTTTTATAAATCTAAGAGACATACATCCTCTCCAGAGATTTGTGACTCTTTGTGGTAAAAATTGGAAACAGAGACGTTTGCTTTTGACCAAGTCTTCTATGGAGGGGGCTAAACCAAGAATATAATTAATCACTTACTACGTTTTTCTCTTCCCTCTTCCCAGCACCTCCCCTCAACTTACACCTGAACAATATGCTCCCTCCTAACTTCAAAAGACTTCCCAGGGAACTTAAGACAGTGACCCACAGAGTCAGATAATCAGAAAGAGTAAATGGGGGGATTGAGATATAACAGATTTGCTATTATTTTGTTTGTTAATTTTAATAATTGACTCAGGGAGTTACAGGGATTATCTTATGGAGCTGGTACTTGTGCATTGGAGGAATTGTCTAGCTTAATTTATGGGAAGCAAGAGACATCAGGAAATCTTATTGACCATGTAGGCATTCGCATGCGGAACTGACAACTTCCCACAAGAGGCGGTTTCCCGAACCTTGAGAATCTCCATTAACCTACTTTGATTTCTGAACAGCTTCGTTACAGATTCATTATTTGGAGTTAGGGTCTTATCCCCTAATAAAAATAAAATGCTCATGGGAGAGATAACAGGTTGAATGACTGTCAGCCATCATTTTTTAAAGTTTGTTTTTATTTCAAAAGCAATATGCTTTTGTTGTTAAAAATAAAAACTAAACAGTACAGATAAAGCTTAGCATCCGTTGACCAGAACCATGGTGTTGCACAAATTCACACTGACTTTTTCACACAAGTTATGCGGTGTTGACCCAAGACCCTTCCGTGTAACAGGAAGTTAGCGCACAATGTTTCAAATCGCTAAATCAAGAAATATATTTTATAGATATAAAAGTATCTTTTAGGAGAATTTAAAGCAGAAGTTTTTCAAAGTGGTTTCCAAAGTGGTTTCCAAGAGAAAAGAGTATTAAGAAGGAAGAAAGCTATTTTTATGTCTCCTGTAGTCAGTTCTCCATGATTGATCTATGGGTTAGTTTTACACTGAAAAACAACAAACAGCATGTGTGTTATAAAACCCAGGCAAGTAGTACTGCCCATTCAACTCAATATTGCTGCCACTGTACTTCTGTTCTTGAGATCTGTGGTCAGAGCACCCGTAACCCTCAGGAAATGATCTCAGAGCTTCAGGTAGAAATTAATTCTCCTCCTCATCTCCTCCTTTGTACTTACCTTTTAGACTCACGCTTTCCTCTTCCACTGTCTGTCTTTTATTCCCATCTCCTGTTTTAGGCTCCTCTCTTCTCTCTTACTCTTTCCTTCCCTTTCTTCACCCAGCTGGGAGCCTCTTCTGGATTCAGGAAGGCTCTGTTGGTTTTGGCTTACTCTGCTCTCTACCAACACTCCTCTCTCCACTCTTTGCTTTGTAGACTATCTTGTTCTCTCGGTTGTGGATTTGTGTGCTTTTTTTTTTTTAATTCGTTTGCTGCGTTTTAATGGTATCTTAGGTGAGAAAGAAGATAAATGCTTGTGCTCGATCCACTATCTTGAACCCTGGTGTTCATATCTTGCAGTAAGCTGGTTGATTTGCTTTTCCAGAAGGAGAACAATCTGAGGGAGGATTTTGAATGTGGTAGAGAGAAAGGAATAACTAAATGCAAATAGCATTTTCTGAATTGTCTTCATCTTTCCATGCATAGGACACTATGGACCACTCCCTTTTTTGAAACTCTTTCCTCCCTTAACATTTGAGATCCCATCCTTTTTGCTTTGTTTTCAACCTAAAAACTTTCACCAGCTGCTTTTTCTTTACTTGACTCTTTAAAAATTCATCCTCTTTCTTCTCTTCTCCCTTTCTCGTTATGATACCCACCAGCCAAATACTCTCTAAATCTTGACCTCTAATGCCAGCATCTTCCCTGATCTCTAGGCCTTCACTTCAGGCTGTCAACAGAACATCTTCATCTGAATATTCCATAGGCATTCAAGACTCTATGTGCTAAAAACTGGGTTCAGTATTTTTCCATCACATCTCTTCTGTGTGCTTGTCTTAGTTAACAAAACTACCATCCGTTGAGTACCGGAAGCTAGAAATTTTGAGTCTGTGGCAGACACTGGCCACAAACTTATATCCCATTTTTCCATACCCTGCTAAACTATGATTCCCAGGTTCAGTGTTATGAGTTATGGCTGACGGAATGTGGAAGGAAGTGACGTGCAAGCTCCAGGTGTGGCCCATACAGAGATTTCCTTGAGCTGTTCTACTGTCGCCTCTGTTCTTTATTGGCTAGAGGTTTCCTTGTCACAGAAACGGCAATATCTCATTCTCCTAGCCTCGGGAAGGGAAGTCACAGCTTCTGGATGGATTGTTACTGAGAATGCAGTATGATGGACAATTTTATGTGTTGATTTCACTAGGTTATGGTGCTTAATTACTTAGTCAAATATTAGTCTATACATTGCGGCTATGAAGGTATTGTTTTAAGATATAATTAACATTTAATAATCAGTAGACTTTAAGTAAAGCAGATTACCCTCTATAATGTGGATGGGCCTCATTTCATCAGCTGAAAGCCTGAAAGCAAAGACAGGTTTATTATAGAAGAAATTCTGCCTCAAGACTGTAGCATGGAAACCCTGTCTTCATTTCCAGCTTGTTAGTCTGCCCTACAGATTTTGGACTTGTCAGCCCCCACAACTGCATGAACCAATTCTTTAAAATAAATCTCTCTCAGACTCCCTATTTTCCTGCATCTCTATCTAGCTATTGCTCCCATTGGTTTCATTTCTCTCATGAACACTGACTAGTATGCTAAAGTTGGAGATATTCTCTTCCCATATGATCCTTTTAACATTCCTATCACTATGTTAGTCTGTAACTGGATTTAAGCTATGTCTGTAAACACACCAGATGCTTCCCAAGGAGAGAGATAAGCCACAAAGCTTTTTAAAGAAGTGAATCATAATGGCCCCTTCTCTATCCCATATCTTGAGGACAGGACTCCAAAAAAATGTGCATCTAGTAATTTGGAATATTTTCTCAAAAACATTCCATTTCTCAACCTCTCTGTCATCCCGTATGTGTGCAAGAACCCCGAATGAGGATTGATCTAGAGAACAGCAGGGATCCTAAAATAACTTGCAGCAATTCACTTTTATCTTGACGAGGGCCTAAGGTAAGATACATGGCCTTTCCTGAGAAGAAATTAAAAGAAGGAAGGAAAGAAAAACAATGAAAGTGTTGCCTCAGGCATTGGTCAGGCTTCAGGGCGAGTGGATGTGGGAATTCACCTGAATCAACAGCTAATCCTGAGATTAAGATACCATGCAGGACCTGGGCATAGCTAGAAACTGAGAGATTCCCTAAGCTGTTGACCAAGGGGAATTTCTTCCCTTTCCCTGTCCAACTTGTTGCCGCAGCACGTGTGAAATCAGCTATGGTCTAGAAAGCATCACTTTGGGGCTTCAAGATTAGTCCTAGGTCTACATATCTCCTTCTGTTACTTCCCATTCAAAAAGCTTACTTGTTTTCTTATAGCTTTAGTGATCACCTCTCTGCTACTAACTTCCAGCTCCACTCTCCAATTCTAGTTCCCTGCTCCAGCCCCCTCTAGGACATCCAGTGTTGGTCCATTCCAAACTGGATCCTTTCTATGGTCCTAGCTTGGCTCACTCCAAATGGATGCAACCTGCCAGCTGTTGGACCTGCTTTCAAAGATTTATGCAAATCACCTTCTGTGTCCTGCCTTCAGACCACTGCTGTTTACTCTTTCACTGACCCCTTTTCTGCTCCACTCTTTCATATCCTCCTTTGCTCCTGCCTTTTCTTACTTTTTAACTGCAACTCAAATTTTAGATATACAGCCCATGGGTTAAATTATAGTACCTGCCCTCCCGGCTCCATCACCACAGCCTCCATAAAAGACATTCTCATCTCTCTCCCTGGACCAACTCTCTAGCTGGGGTTGTTTCTTACCCAGCCTCCCCACAAAGGTAAGAAGTTCAGATATACTTATAGGTCTTATCCTTTCATTTCCCAATGTCAGAATCAAGGTCGTCAGCTCCCTGCAATACTCCTTGCATTCCCAGTTCTCTGCTTCTAACTGCCAAGGCTTGAAGCTTTAAAGAATTTTAAAATCAGCCTTTTCTTTTATGCTCTAATTTCATTTAGCCTCAAACCTCAATGCCTCTGTGTTTCTTCTTCATTTCTCTAAATCAGGGCCTTATCCCACTCACACAGTGGTTTCTACTCAGTCTCCCAACCTCGGTTCTTCCATCCATCCATCCTGCATATCACCACCATATTAATCTTCCTTAAATACCTCTGACATCCTGTTATCCACTTACTGTAAAGACTTTCAGGGCTCATTGTTTCCTGTAGCATTATGTCTCTACTTGATGCCCTGTTATAGAGGAGGGATGATGCTGAGCTGGGATATAGTTAGAACTCCACTATTTATTAATATTAGCCCTAGAAGTTAGGTAAGTTAGTTAGCTTCCTTGAACCCTCATTTTCTTATCTGTACCACAGTGATAATGTGAGAGCACTTAAAAAAAACTATAAGCTCCCACATAACACTGAGGTATAATTAGGGTATTAACATACTCTTTTTGTCTAGGGCTATAAGATTCCCCATAAAGTGGTCCCCAGGCAGCTAGAAGATTTCCCCTAAATTATGGTCTTGAAATTCCCAAGGAAGAGGCTCCTAGGACACATCTGGAGTGCACTGGAGTGCTTCCAGATACTGAGTTTGCTTTGTGTTAATAAAGGGGCTATAATCTGAGGAGAGGTATCTTTGGGATCAGAGATAGGATTTTTGTGATCCTCACATTCAAAGGTGGTCATTAAAGCCACTGCAAAGTGCCCAGAGTGAGTGAGGAGTTGAGAAGGGGACAGAGGGCAGAGCCTAGGGCAACACCAGCCCAGTCTAATCATTTATTAGATTTCCTAGAGCCTAGATCAGTGCCTACTGCGTAGTAGGTACTTGATAAACATTTTAAAAATTCTTGTTATTTATTTCACATTATTTTATAACAAACATAATCTTGTTATCTGTAAGTGAACAGTATTTTACTAATATTATCACATATTCATTTAATGTTGAAATTCAGAAAAGTAGTTTTGATAATTCATGGGAATCAAAAGTTCTGCTTTAGCTATATTAAATTTTAGAGGTTCATTGGAATCCTAAAAATATATGTTGTCTACTCAAGAGGTGATCTTATGAATTTAGAGTTGGAGAAATTTGAGTGAGAGATGTGAACTTTGGAGTCAACACCTATAATTCAGAAGACAGTATTCAAAATTATGATTTATGGATGAGATTCCAAAGGCAGAGTATTCAGGGACTGGGCCTGGAGGCATGCCAACAGAAAAACATTTTTAAATTGCAGACTATTAAATAGTATGCATGTATTTCATTCATTCATTGAACCCCTCACTCAATAGGTATTTATTAAATACCTAGAAAGGATTAGGTTGTGTGCTGGATATTGAAAATGCATTGATGATTAAAATAAACACTGCCCTGAGAACTTAGAGTTGCGGGATGGGAGGTTGGAAATAGACCTTAATCAAATAATCCCAACCATTCAATCACCAACATGAGAAAGTATAAACTAATTGAGAGTGTCAGGGAATGTGTTTCTAAGAAAGTGATATTTAGGCTAAGATCTAAAGATTGGTCGAGTCATGGGATGCTCAATAAATTCTAATCAGCAGTGACTGATGGCCTCTGCTAGCTGACCCAGTGATAAGACTCTGACGTGGAATTTCTGGTAAAGAGGAAGCAAAGCCTTTACCAGATGCAGAATGCTAGGCAAACTTGCCCTTTTCTATGAGTGAAGCCTAGGGGGTATTTCAAATTACTCTGTGGAGGTTGTTCTTCACTGGGTACATAAATTCGCCTTATTTAAGAAGGGTAGTAAAATTAAAAACATGAGTTTGAAAATTACTTGGAAAAATATTGCAAGGCACAGACAAAGTTTAAGCCCTGTTTGCACAATTGAAAAGTTGTCCTCCTCAGTCACATACTTCGGCAGGTCTTTGGGATAATTGCAGTGCAGACCCCTGTGCTTAGAACCTGCCTAACCCAGCAGCTGGCTCCATCCTGTCTGGGGAGAATAGACACATGTTTGGCATCAGGCAAGAGACTTCAGCCTGGAGCTAATACCTCCTCTTTATATAAAACCCAGCACTGGGTTTGTATAGCCTACAATGTTATTAATTCTCTTTTCCACTTGAAGTACACAAAGCTAAGTAGGTTAAGGATTAAAGAAAGTACGTGAGAAAAGCAATTTTTCTTGTTTCACTTTTGTAATTTTAAAAGAAAATAAGGCTTAGAAAGATGGGATGGAATTTCCCAGTAGAAACCACAGGATCAGGTTGCAATGTAATTGTCAGTGGTAAACAATGAGCTTTGGTAGGAGCTCACCGAGTTCAGTCATTAAAAGGCTGCTTCTAGCAGTTGCTAGAACTTTCCAAGGCTTTCCATAGCCCTCTAAGTATTTTTTTCCTCTCCTCCTTTTACACCTTGCATAAGAATGTTCTAATCATAAAGTAATACATTCAAGGATTAAAAAATGAATTATGGAAGCAAAGATGATGCATATGTGGAAAGCAGACCATGTAGCTTATATTTATCAGCTATATTTTCATTTGGCTTTTTGTTTCTTTTTTAATTTGTGTTTTCTTCTCGTCTGTCTTTGAGCACATCACAAACCTTTTGGGAAGCTGTCTGTTCATTAATCTTTCATGCTGTTTCTTAGAGCAATTTTGTATTTGGCATTTTTACATTTTATAAATGTTGAGGGGGACTGTTGCATAAAATATTAATGACTTCATATAATACAGAGCTAGCTGTGATGTCTTCTAAATAAATGCCTGGGTCACACAACTAGATTGCTAAATTAGTTAAATAGTTTGAAAGGGCACTTTTCTTAATATTTGAGGTTATTATTCTATTTTAAAAATTTTTATTTCCTGTTCTTTTAATCAATGGATTATTCATTTTATTTAGCAAACAAATTTCATTCTCCAGTCCTTTTGTGTTTCAAGTCTGTGGACTGTCTATCAAGTTGTAATCCACACAGTTCTGAAAAGTGGGCTGGACTCAAACAGAGCCTGCCTTGTTCTTGATCTCCACAATTTATAAACCTCATCCCAGGCACTGTTTTTCTTTAGTCAGTAGGTTTTTTTTTTCTGTGTGTTCCCCCAAATCTCATAGGGACAGTTAAGGATACAAAAGTACAGCACCTCAGGGTTTAGAGTACATCATCCCGAACCAAAATGCTTTTGCTTTATGACCGTCCGTGTTCTGAAAACAGCATGTTTTCAAAAGGCATGAGGCTGAAGCAAGGGAATAACAGAAGACACAAGGTAAAGTAGGAAAGAAGATAACATTGGCTGTGGTCAGAGAAGAAAGGAAGAGGAGAACGCCCATTGAGACTAAAATTAGACAGGAGATTCCATAGTCTCTTATTTTTAGAGCTTTCCTGGTTTGATTCTTTTCCCAATATTTGCTTAATTTAGTATAAAGATGTTTAGCATTCACAGGGTCAGCCTGGATGCCGACTGTTCGGATGGAGCAGGTACATTCCACATAGAGTTAGCCTCCTTTTAGGAGCTGGACATGTCCATGACTTCTGTGGACAAGTAACAAAAATATACTCAAACCAGCTTCACCAAAAATGAGAAATTCACTTGAACAGATACTAAGGTATCTCCCAGTACCAAAGGCAGGTAGTCTGCTGAGGGTCCAGAGAGATGGAACTAGAAATCTTGGACCAGGGAAGCTATTTTCTATTGGGATCCATGTGGATTTTTTCTGGTTTCTCAGCTTTATTCCTCTCACTCTCTCCGTAGATTAGCTTCTCTGCTTCTTTGTGCACTGGGCCCTTCTCTTTGTTCTCTCAATTCCAGGGTCCCTGGTAAATTGATCATATTATAATACTCAAACTAAAAATGCTGGGGATAGAAAAACTTTTAGGCTCACGCCAAACAATAAGTGGCCTTCCCTGGTGGTTCAGTGGTTAAGAATCTGCCTACCAAGAAGGAGCTGCAGGTTTGATTCCTGGATCAGGAAGATCCCCTGGAGACGGAAATGGCAACGCACTCCAGTACTCTTGCCTGGAGAATCCCATGGACAGAGAAGCCTGATGGGCTACAATCCATGAAGTTGCAGAGAGTTGAACATGATTTAGCAACTAAACAACAACAACCAATGAATGGCCTCCCTCTGGATTAGGTGTACCCTCTTACCCAATCAGTTGAAAGCAGCAGAAGAAGCAGGGACACATTACATAAATTCAACTTTAGCCATGTGGAATCCTTCTCAGAGAAGGGGGGATTTGGTGAGAATACCCAAAAGCTTTCTGATACATTCTCATGCCTTAATTTTCACTTACTATTCTGTCTAGTCAAGGCTATAGTTTTTCCAGTACTCATGTATGGATGTGAGAGTTGGACTATAAAGAAAGCTGAGCACCAAAGAATTGATGCTTTTGAACTGTGGTGTTGGAGAAGACTCTTGAGAGTCCCTTGGACTGCAAGGAGATCCAACCAGTCCATCCTAAAGGAAATCAGTCCTAAATATTCATTGGAAAGACTGATGCTGAAGCTGAAACAACACAATTTGGCCACCTGATGTGAAGAAATGACTCACTGGAAAAGACCCTGGGAAAGATTGAAGGTGGGAGGAGAAGGGGACAACAGAGGATGAGATAGTTAGATGGCATCACTGACTCAATGGACATGAGTTTGAGTAAACTCTGGGAGTTGGTGATGGACAGGGAGGCCTGGCGTGCTGCAGTCCATGGGGTCGCAAAGAATTGGACACCACTGAGTGACTGAACTGAACTGATTTCAGCTCTGAGGAAAACTCTAGAATGGACAGAGGAAGTAAGAAAGTCCTGGCTTGTCCACTGAAATTCTAACACAAAGTATCCAAACACTGACAAATATTTATTGAACAAAATAGAAAGGTGGCAATGTACTGCAGGAGAGGAAAAATAGAAAGATGGTAAGCATGAATCATAGTGTTTAATTTCTTTTTTTTTTTTTTTACCAGTTTTGATAATTTTTTATTTTTTTTTAAATTTTATTTTTAAACTTTACAATATTATATTGGTTTTGCCAAATATTGAAATGAATCCGCCACAGGTATACATGTGTTCCCCATCCTGAATCCTCCTCCCTCCTCCCTCCCCATACCATCCCTCTGGGTCATCTCAGTGCACCAGCCCCAAGCATCCAGTATCGTGCATCAAACCTGGACTGGCGACTCGTTTCATATATGATATTATACATGTTTCAATGTCATTCTCCCAAATCTTCCCACCCTCTCCCTCTCCCACAGAGTCCATAAGACTGTTCTATACATCAGTGTCTCTTTTGCTGTCTTGTACACAGGGTTATTGTTACCATCTTTCTAAATTCCATATA
Organism: Bos mutus; assembly: GCF_027580195.1. NCBI lineage: Eukaryota > Metazoa > Chordata > Mammalia > Artiodactyla > Bovidae > Bos > Bos mutus. Next base: position 27,761,784 of record NC_091621.1, on the reverse strand, counting down.
TATGCGTTAGTATACTGTATTGGTGTTTTTCTTTCTGGCTTACTTCACTCTGTATAATAGGCTCCAGTTTCATCCACCTCATTAGAACTGATTCAAATGTATTCTTTTTAATGGCTGAGTAATGCTCCATTGTGTAAATGTACCACAGCTTTCTTATCCACTCATCTGCTGATGGACATCTAGGTTGCTTCCATGTCCTGGCTATTATAAACAGTGCTGCGATGAACATTGGGGTACACGTGTTTTCCCTTCTGGTTTCCTCAGTGTGTATGCCCAGCAGTGGGACTGCTGGATCATAAGGCAGTTCTATTTCCAGTTTTTTAAGGAATCTCCACACTGTTCTCCATAGTGGCTGTACTAGTTTGCATTCCCACCAACAGTGTAAGAGGGTTCCCTTTTCTCCACACCCTCTCCAGCATTTATTGCTTGTAGACTTTTGGATCGCAGCCATTCTGACTGGTGTGAAATGGTACCTCATAGTGGTTTTGATTTGCATTTCTCTGATAATGAGTGATGTTGAGCATCTTTTCATGTGTTTGTTAGCCATCTGTATGTCTTCTTTGGAGAAATGTCTATTTAGTTCTTTGGCCCATTTTTTGACTGGGTCATTTATTTTTCTGGAATTGAGCTGTAGGAGTTGCTTGTATATTTTTGAGATTAGTTGTTTGTCAGTTGCTTCATTTGCTATTATTTTCTCCCATTCTGAAGGCTGCCTTTTCACCTTGCTAATAGTTTCCTTTGTTGTGCAGAAGCTTTTAAGTTTAATTAGGTCCCATTTGTTTATTTTTGCTTTTATTTCCAGTATTCTGGGAGGTGGGTCATAGAGGATCCTGCTGTGATGTATGTTGGAGAGTGTTTTGCCTATGTTCTCCTCTAGGAGTTTTATAGTTTCTGGTCTTACGTTGAGATCTTTAATCCATTTTGAGTTTATTTTTGTGTATGGTGTTAGAAAGTGTTCTAGTTTCATTCTTTTACAAGTGGTTGACCAGTTTTCCCAGCACCACTTGTTAAAGAGATTGTCTTTAATCCATTGTATATTCTTGCCTCCTTTGTCAAAGATAAGGTGTCCATATGTGCGTGGATTTATCTCTGGGCTTTCTATTCTGTTCCATTGGTCTATATTTCTGTCTTTGTGCCAGTACCATACTGTCTTGATGACTGTGGCTTTGTAATAGAGCCTGAAGTCAGGTAGATTGATTCCTCCAGTTCCATTCTTCTTTCTCAAGATAGCTTTGGCTATTCGAGGTTTTTTGTATCTCCAAACAAATTGTGAAATTATTTGTTCTAGCTCTGTGAAGAATACCGTTGGTAGCTTGATAGGGATAGCATTGAATCTATAAATTGCTTTGGGTAGTATACTCATTTTCACTATATTGATTCTTCCAATCCATGAACATGGTATATTTCTCCATCTATTAGTGTCCTCTGATTTCTTTCACCAGTGTTTTATAGTTTTCTATATATAGGTCTTTAGTTTCTTTAGGTAGATATATTCCTAAGTATTTTATTCTTTCTGTTGCAGTGGTGAATGGAATTGTTTCCTTAATTTCTCTTTCTGTTTTCTCACTATTAGTGTATAGGAATGCAAGGGATTTCTGTGTGTTGATTTTATATCCTGCAACTTTACTATAATCATTGATCAGTTCTAGTAATTTTCTGGTGGAGTCTTTAGGGTTTTCTATGTAGAGGATCATGTCATCTGCAAACAGTGAGAGTTTTACTTCTTCTTTTCCAATTTGGATTCCTTTTATTTCTTTTTCTGCTCTGATTGCTGTGGCCAAAACTTCCAAAACTATGTTGAATAGTAATGGTGAAAGTGGGCACCCTTGTCTTGTTCCTGACTTTAGAGGAAATGCTTTCAATTTTTCACCATTGAGGATAATGTTTGCTGTGGGTTTGTCATATATAGCTTTTATTATGTTGAGGTATGTTCCTTCTATTCCTGCTTTCTGGAGAGTTTTTATCATAAATGGAAGTTGAATTTTGTCAAAGGCTTTCTCTGCATCTATTGAGATAATCATATGGTTTTTATTTTCAATTTGTTAATGTGGTGTATTACATTGATTGATTTGTGGATATTGAAGAATCCTTGCATCCCTGGAATAAAGCCCACTTGGTCATGGTGTATGATCTTTTAATGTGTTGTTGGATTCTGATTGCTAGAATTTTGTTAAGGGTTTTTGCATCTATGTTCATCAGTGATATTGGCCTGTAGTTTTCTTTTTTTGTGGGATCTTTGTCAGGTTTTGGTATTAGGGTGATGGTGGCCTCATAGAATGAGTTTGGAAGTTTACCTTCCTCTGCAATTTTCTGGAAGAGTTTGAGCAGGATAGGTGTTAGCTCTTCTCTAAATTTTTGGTAGAGTTCAGCTGTGAAGCCGTCTGGACCGGGGCTTTTGTTTGCTGGAAGATTTTTGATTACAGTTTCAATTCCCGTGCTTGTGATGGGTCTGTTAAGATTTTCTATTTCTTCCTGGTCCAGTTTTGGAAAGTTGTACCATAGTATTTAATTTCATAGTCACTTTCTTGCAATGAAATTTTAAAATTATTCTGGAAATGATTCCAATATGACTGTATACCCATACAAAAATGTGTACATAACATCATCAGGAGACTTCAGGGAAATGTATGTTAAAGCCACCTTGAATATGATTCTGCATCTTTTCATGGATAAAATGAAAAGGATTGACAATTCTCAGTGAGGGTGAGAGTGTGGAGAAAATAGAAACTCTCATATGTTACTGGTGGGAGTGTAGAATGGTACAACTTTGAGAACTGTTTGGTTACATAGAAACCTATGCTATGATCCAGGAATTTCATCCCTAGGTTTATACTCAAGAGGAATGTCTGAAGGACATGTGCAAGAATGGTTATAGAACCTTTGTTTTTCTTTTTTTAAAAAATTTTTTTTAGGGATCTCTAACTTCATGCCAAAACCAGTTTGGAGAGACTTTGACAGAACAGGTCAGCATAATATCTGCAACTTCCATTCATCTTTCCTATAATATAAACATTTTTTTTCTTAATTAAAAAAATTTCAGGGTGCTGCACTGCTTGCAGGATCTTGGTTTCCCAACCAGAGGTCAAACCTGGGCCACCACATTGAAAGCACTGAGTCCTAACTATTGGACCACCAGGGAATTCCCCAGAAGCTTTCTTCACCTCCTCCTCTTCTTCTCCCTCCCTGCTTCCTCTCCCTACTCCTCCTCTGCCCCCAACTCCACCTCCTGGGGACTGCCCGAGTCAGTGGGCTGCAATTTTGATGGCTGTCGCCCTTGTGACATCATAGAGGTCATCAACAGTGGTACGGGGCAATGCCCTGTTAGTTAAGAACTAAGGGAAATAACTTACCAAAGGGTTATTTGACCACCAATGGAAAATAATTGAATAAAGGGTTATTTGACAACCAATGAAAAAGAATTCATTTCCCCCTTCCCATCCTTCTCCTTCTCCCTCTCCCCTCCTCCTCCTGCTCCCCTCCCCCATTCTTCCTCTCCTCTCTTCCTTCCCACCCTCCTGCTCCTCTTCTTTCTCATTCCTCTTCCTCCTCTTCTTCTGCCCCTCCTTTCTCCCTCCTCCTTCTTCTACCATTGTTCTGTATATGAAAACTGACATTACAAAATCATTGTCACATGAGGAATATAGTACATTTTTTATTGCTGCTGTAACAGTACCATAAACTTGGTGGCTTGAACAATACAAAATTTATTATTTTACAGCTTTGGATGTCCAAAATCCAAAATCAGTGATCACAATTAAAACCAAAGTGTTTGCAGTAGGCTCTAGGGATGAGTCAGCTTCCTTGCTTCTTGCAGTTTCTAGCTGCCATTTGCCTTCTTTGGCTCATGGGAACAACTTCTTCCGTCTTCAAAGCCAGCAATGTAGCACCTGACTTATTTCCATCATCACATCTCTTTCTCTGATTAAACCCAGGAAGTTTCTCTGATTTTTAGGGATTCCTGTGATTCGATTGAGTCCACGTGTGTGATTCTGTGTACTCTTCCCCATCTCAAGGTGTATACATTTTATCACACCTGCAAAGACTCTTTTGCCATTTAAGAAAACACATTTATACATTCCAGGGATTGGATGTGAATATCTTTGGGGGCTATTTTCTGTCTCCCACAAATAGACAAACAAAAATATTACAGAGTGTGTCAGGCAATTGATTATTCAGGCAATTATTAATTATTCTAGATTTTGTAATGTTTGTTACTTATCCTTATAATATTTGTAATTTATTGTGATTTACCTTCTCATTCTTTCTCACAAATACATACTCTCTTTGGTAACTAATCATATATTTGAAAAAAAAATTTTTTTTATTAAAGATCCCCTTAATGTATAAGCCTCAGATCCCACATAAGCTGATTAATGGCATCTCTTCTGGCCCATCAGAGAAGGCAGTGGCACTCCACTCCAGTACTCTTGCCTGGAAAATCCCATGGACGGAGGAGCCTGGTGGGCTGCAGTCCATGGGGTCGCTAAGAGTCGGACACGACTGAGCGACTTCTTTCACTTTTCACTTTCATGCATTGGAGAAGGAAATGGCAACCCACTCCAGTGTTCTTGCCTGGAGAATCCCAGGGACGGGGGAGCCTGGTGGGCTGCTGTCTATGGGGTTGCACAGAGTCGGACATGACAGAAGCGACTTAGCAGCAGCAGCAGCAGCTTCTGGCCCATTGACTCAGTTGAGAACTTGATGAAATTTCTCCCACTGTAAGCTGGAGAGAGTCTGCTGTTGGCTAGGGCAGATAACCTGTGGGGTCATGGGCCAGCAAGGGAGCCTGGGAAGTGTGGAAATGTCTCATGCAGTGACTCTCCTGCCTGTGACCCTGGAGAGTCATCCATAAAAGTTTTATTCTAATAACCCCAAACCATAAACGACTCAGCTGCTCAACCATAGAACAATGGCTAAATAAACTGCAAATTTTATACAATGGAATACTATACAGTGATAAAAAAGGAATGAATTCCTGCTACATGCATGCATCATGGATAAAGCGCACAGTTATGGTACAGATGAACCAATTTCCAGGGCAGGAATAGAAATGCAGACACAGAGAATGGACATGTGGACACAGCGTGGGAAGGAGAGGGGGCGCTGAATTGAGAGGTTAGGACTGAGATATATACACTACCATGTAAAACAGATAGCTAGTAGGAATCTGTTGTATAGCACAGGGAGCTCAGCTTGGTGCTCCGTGATGACCTAGATGGGTAGAATGTGATGGTGGAAGGGAAGTCCAGGGGCAAGGGCATATATGTGTACATAGAGCTGATTCACTTCATTGTACAGCAGAAACTAACATGACATTGTAAAGCAATTATACACCAATTTAAAAAAAAGAAGCATAAGACAAGAGTATATGCTATAAGTATATATTGCATGACTCTATTTACATGAAGCTCAAGAATTGATTATAGATGTCAGATTAATAGTAACTTTTGAGAGCTTGTTGACTTATAAGGACTCAATTGAATCTGCTTGCAATTCAGGAGTCCCTGGTTTGATTCCTGGGTTGGGAAGACCCACTGGAGAAGGGATAGGCTACCCACTCCAGTATACTTGGCTTCCCTTGTGGCTCAGCTGGTAAAGAACTGCCTGCAATGTGGGAGACCTGGGTTCGACCCCTGGGTTGGGACGATCCCCTGGAGAAGGGAAAGGCTACCCACTCCAGTATTCTGGCCTGGAGAATTCCATGGACTGTACAGTCCATGGGGTCACAAAGAGTCAGATACGACTGAGCAACTTTCACTTTCTTTCACTGACTTACAAGGAGCATGAGGGAACATCATGGGGTGACAGAAATATTCTATTCTATATCTTGATCTGAGTGTAGATGTCTATAAAAATTAATCAGACTGAACACTTAAAAATTTTTTTTACCCATATGTAACTTACACTATGGTGGAGGTTATTATCTTCATTACCTCCATGATAGTTTGGCCTCAGGTCAAATAACAGGGAGGGAACACAGCCCCACCCATTAACAGAAAATTGGATTAAAGATTTACTGGCCACAGCCCTGTCCATTAGAACAAGACCCAGTTTCCCCTTCAGTCAATCTCTCCCATCAGAAAGCTTCCATAAGCTTCTTATCCTTCTTCATCAGAGGGCAGACAGAATGAAAACCACAATCACAGAAAACTAACCAATCTGATCACATGGACCACAGCCTTGTCTAACTCAATGAAACTATGAGCCATACCATGTAGGACCACCCAAGACAGACAGGTCATGGTGGAAAGTTCTGATAAAATGTGGTCCACTGGAGAAGGGAATGGCAAACCACTTCAGTATTCTTGCCTTGAGAACCCCATGAACAGTATGAAAAGGCAAAAAGATAGGACATTGAAAGATGAACTCCCCAGATTGGTAGGTGCCCAATATGCTACTGGAGATCAGTGGAGAAATAACTCCAGAAAGAATGAAGAGATGGAGCCAAAGCAAAAACAACACCCAGTTGTGTATGTGACTCGTGATGAAAGTAAAGTCCGATGCTGTAAAGAGCAATATCGCATAGGAACCTGGAATGTGAGGTCCATGAATCAAGGCAAATTGGAAGTGGTCAAACAGGAGATGGCAAGAATGAACATTGACATTTTAGATATCAGTGAACTAAAATGGACTGAAATGGGTGAATTTAACTCAGATGACCATTATATTTACTACTGTGGGCAAGAATCCCTTAGAAGAAATGGAATAGCCATCATAGTTAACAAAAGACTCTCACGGTAATCCAAGTCTATGCCCTGACCAGTAATGCTGAAGAAGCTGAAGTTGAAATGTTCTATAAAGACTTCCAAGACCTTCTAGAACTAACACCCCAGAAGATGTCCATTTCACGATAGAGTACTGGAATGCAAAAGTAGGAAGTCAAGAAATACCTGGAGTAACAGGCAAATTTGGCCTTGGAGTACAGAATGAAGCAGGGCAAAGGCTAATAGAGTTTTGCCAAGAGAATGCACTGCAAAGGGTCATAGCAAACACCCTCTTCCAACAACACAAGAGAAGACTCTACACATGGACATCACCAGATGGTCAATACTGACATCAGATTGATTATATTCTTTGCAGCCAAAGATGAAGCTCTATACAGTCAGCAAAAACAAGACCAGGAGCTGACTGTGGCTCAGATCATGAACTCCTTATTGCCAAATTCAGACTGAAATTGAAGAAAGTAGGGAAAACCATAGACCATTCAGGTATGACCTAAATCAAATCTCTTACGGTTATACAGTGGAAGTGACAAATAGATTCAAGGGATTAGATCTGATAGACAGAATGCCTAAACTATGGACAGAGGTTTGTGACATTGTACAGGCAGCAGTGATCAAGATGATCCCCAAGAAAAAGAAATGCAAGAAGGCAAAATGGCTCTCTGAGGAGGCCTTATAAATAGCTATGAAAAGAAGAGAAGTGAAAGGCAAAGGCAGAAGGAAAGATATACCCATCTGAATGCAGAGTTTCAAAGAATAGCAAGGAGAGATAAGAAAGCCTTCCTCAGTTATCAATGCAAAAAAATAGAGGAAAACAATAGAATGGGAAAGACTAGGGATCTCTTCAAGAAAATTAGAGGTACCAAGAGAACTTTTCATGCAAAAATGGGCACAATGAAGGACAGAATTGGTATGGACCTAACAGAAGCAGAAGATATTAAGAAGAGGTGGCAAGAATACACAGAAGAACTATACCAAAAAGATCTTCACCACTCGGATAATCATGATGGTGTGATCATGATTGGAATGCGAAGTCAAGTGGGCCTTAGGAAGCATCACTACAAACAAAGCTAGTGGAGGTGATGGAATTCCAGTTGAGCTATTTCCTAAAAGATGATGCTGTGAAAGTGCTGCACTCAATATGCCAGCAAATTTGGAAAACTCAGCAGCGACCACAGGACTGGAAAAGGTCATTTTCATTCCAATCCCAAAGAAAGGCAATGCCAAAGAATTCTCAAGCTACTGCACAATTGCACTCATCTCACATGCTAGCAAAGTAATGCTCAAAATTTCCAAGCCAGGCTTCAGCAATACGTGAACTGTGAACTTCCAGATGTTCAAGCTGGATTTAGAAAAGGCAGAGGAACCAGAGATCAAATTGCCAACATCTGTTGGATCATTGAAAAAGCAAGAGAGTTCCAGGAAAACACCTGCTTTATTAACTATGCTGAAGCCTTTGACTGTGTGGATCACAACAAACTGTGGGGAATTCTTCAAGAGATGAGAATACTAGACCACTTTACCTGCCTCCTGCAAAATCCGTATGCAGGTCAAGAAGCAACAGTTAGAACTGGACGTAGAACAACAGACTAGTTCCAAATAGGAAAAGGAGTACGTCAAGACTGTATATTGTCACCATGCTTATTTAACTTATATGCAGAGTACATCGTGACAAGTGCTGGACTTGATGAAGCACAAGCTGGAATCAAGATTGCCAGGAGAAGTCTCAGTAACCTCAGATATGCAGATGATACCACCCTTATGGCAGAAAGCGACAAAGAACTAAAGAGCCTCTGAGGAAAGTGAAGAGGAGAATGAAAAAGTTGGCTTAAAACTCAACATTCAGAAAATGAAGGTGATGGCATCTGGTCCCATCACTTCATGGCAAACAGATGGGGATGCAGTGGAAACAGTGGCTGACTTTATTGCGGGAGGCTCCAAAATCACTGTAGATGGTGACTGCAGTCATGAAATTAAAAGACGCTTACTCCTTGGAAGAAAAGTTATGACCAACCTAGACAGCATATTAAAAAGCAGAGACATTACCTTGCCAACGAATGTCTGTCTAGTCAAAGCTATGCTTTTTCCAGTAGTCATGTATGAATGGGAGAGAGTTGTAGCATAAAGAAAGCTAAGCGCCAAAGAATTGATGCTTTTGAACTGTGGTGTTGGAGAAGACCCATGACAGTCCCTTCGACTGCAAGGAGATCCAACCAGTCCATCCTAAAGGAAATCAGTCCTGAATATTCATTGGCAAGACTGATGCTGAAGCTGAAACTCCAATACTTTGGCCACCTGAGGCAAAGAACTGACTCATTGGAAAAGACCCTGATGCTGGGAAAGATTGAAGGTGGGAGGAGAAGGGGACGACAGAGGATGAGATGGTTGAATGGCATTACTGACTCCATGGACATGAGTTTGAGTAAACTCTGGGAGTTGGTGATGGACAGGGAGGCCTGGTGTGCTGCGGTTCATGGGGTCGCAAAGAGCTGGACACAACGGAGTGACTGAGCTGAACTTGGACTTACATTTGATTTTTTTTTAATTTCCATTTTGTTCTGTTCATACAGAAAGACCTTACTTGGTAGGATTTCTCCAGGGACATAGAGAATGTTTATGAGAGCTCTTTTGGTCCCTTGTGGTCCTCAAACATACTAATCTGATGCCACAACTCTCTTCTAAGCATTTTGGCTTGATGAAATAAATGAACCAATAATAGTAGGACTATCCCTGAGTGTCGTCTGGAGGGGTGGTCTGGACGGGGAGTAGTATTTTGGTGTTTGGCAACCTGGCACACAGAAGGTGGGGGCACAGAGGCACACCACTTTGGCCCACATTCCACTCCCTGCCTCGGGGACAATTCATGGGCAGAAAAACAGATTTCCATTGGCACGTTAGTTAGCTCAGAACCTGTCTCTGCTAGAAATACTGGCAGCTCTACATTTCTCCTCCCTTGATTTTTGACAGGAGTATGCTTTGTGCAAGGTGACAATCAAGGGGTGTTGGAAGCAGCAGGGCTCTTCTTCATCTTCAATGTTTTTCCCTAAGGAGCTAAGTTTATAGCATCCTTTGTGGTGCAATAGCTAAGTGCACCCAGAGGTACATAATCTCCACTCACATTCTATCTCTGCCTCCTCTGTACCATGTCATGTCCTGGACAGGCACTTGTTATGAGTTTCCAGGCCCTGGCAAGATTTAGCCTTTCTTTGTGAACCTCAGAGTGGGCCCTTTTTAATTAATCTCCAAAGCATCTGGATCCTGTTTCTCAACACAGGTTAGGTAACTAAGCTTCTTGAGTCCCTCTATCTAAGCTCCATGAGAATGAGAGACTGAACTACTTTCTGAGGGATTTGTCTCAACTCTGTAATATCTTCCTTATGTGAGTTGACAAGGTACTGGGTTCCATTCCCAGGAGTGGATGTCACCACAGAGTGGGGGGTTATTTTAATTTCTGAACTGGGACTGAGCAGAAGCTAGTGTGAAATCTCTTTGGGAGGAGCTGGAAGGTTTTCTCCTGCCTGTTTCCGATGGCCCTATGTTTTCCACTCCCTGCATCCCTCCCTGGCTTCTTGTTCATTTTCTCTGTGTTCTTTCTCTGGGATACCCTTCGTACTTTTGAGCTGAACTTTGCTGATTCTCTCCCATCAGTTATATCTCCTAACACCCATCCCTGTGGCCTCACTTTTCTCATGGGACAGCTAGATCGGACCACCCCACACTCTACACACTTCTTTTATTTCCCCTCCTCTCCCCTGCCTCCTTTGCAGTTTGACTAAATAAAGTACAGAGAATTTTGAGGGCCATTTACATTGACATCTTCATTTATTGACACCTCTATTTTGTTAGAATAGGAGCACAGCAATCTGTTTTTCATTTTAACCAAAATGTACCAGCAAGATTGGTTATACCTTCTTTGCATGTCTTCCAGTTAGCTTAAGGAGTTTCAGGTGTACAACAAAGCGATTCAGATATATACACATATTCCAGATTGTTTTCCATTATGGGTTGTTACAAGATACCAAATATAGTTCTTTGGGCTATATAGTAGTAAATTCTTGTTGCTTATCTATTTCATACATAATTTTTTGTATCTGTTGATCCTATACCACTAACTTATCCCTTCCCCCTCTCTTTCCCCTTTGGTGACCATAAATTTATTTTTCAATGTTTGTGAGTCTGTTTCTGTTTCATATATAGATTCATTTGTATCACTTTTTAGACATAACATATAAATGATGTCATATATTTGTCTTTCTCTGTCTGACTTCACTAAATATAGTATTCTCTGGGTCCATCCATGTGGCTGAAAATGGCAATATTTTGTTCTTTTTCTATGGCCAAGTAATATTCCATTCTTTCTCTATATATGTGCCACAACTTCTTAAGCCAGTTGTCTGTTGATGGACACTTCGATTGCTTCTTGCCTTTTGTAAATAGTGCTGCTATGAATACTGAGCTGCATGTATCTTTTTTGAATTAGAGGTTTTTTTTGTCTTTTCCAGATATATGCCCAGGAGTGGGATTACTAGATCACATGGTATTTCCATTTTTAGTTTTTTAAGGAACCTGCATACTGTTGTCCATAATGGCATCACCGAATTGCATTCTCACCAACAGTTCAGAAGGGTTCCCTTTTCTCCACACTCTAACAAGTGTTTTTATGTTAGTTCTTTAACACTGGAAAATTTCCATGTTTTTGACTTTTCTTTTAATTTAGAAATTTTAAGCAAATGTAAAAGTATTGTGAATTCCCATGGATCTATCACCCAACTTTAATAATTACCTATAACTTGTCATTCTTGCTTTATTTATCCACCACACACATTTTCCTTTTCTGCAGTGTTTTAAAGCAAATCCCAAATACCATTTGATTTTCTTGTCCATATTTCAATGTATTCACTGAACCATAACATTCACAAAGAAATCCAAAGGTAGACGGTATAAGACAACCATTAAAAATGTCCATAAAAGTGTCCATTTTTATTGGTAAATTTATTTGGAAGGGTAACGAGCCAATTTATTTACAGGATAACAAAGTTCCATTGTGTTTCATATTCTTGTAGCGCCTCAGAGATAGGAATTCATGATAAAAGGCATCTATTTCTCTACTAGCATTTATTCTTGGTGTTTCCCAGGTATATCCACTTACCACATGTTCTTACTCTTCTTAAGACCTATGGACAGGAACAAAAAAATGACACTTCCAATAATAAGTGAGATGGAAGATGGCCATCGCACATTGTACTCTGTGGTTTACAACCAGTAGGGCAACTTATTTAGAAGTCTAAAATATCTTCGTTTTTGAAACGTCAAGCTCGCCCAGTGCCAAATGGTTATTTGATGTTACAGCATTCAAACAAACCGGAGACAATGGGAGGCGCCATGCCTCAGTAGGTCAGGACCAAAGCATAAGGATGGCAACTTTTCGGTAGGGCATATTTTCATTTCTCAACTCTCTGTGTTTCCTTTTCCACTTGTGCACTGTTTATTAATTAGTCCTGGGGTCCCCAAATGAAAGCCTTGTTAGCTTAGATTCTTCTGAGTTTTATGAAGACAGCCAGAGAGGTCTCAATGGTTTCTACTGGAAAACAATGTTTTTCTCTGTGTGAATTCTTTCCTCTTGGAATGCATTTGTTAGCTGGAATCTGGGAGCCAGGCCCTGGCTTGCCTCGCTACAGCTCTTCCTTTGAGGGCAGGGCAAGTAGAGAATGACCGATCTTCATAAGAAGTCTGGGGCCAACGGCTGAGGGTTGTGGGTTCAACTTAAAGTATGTGACAGTGGCAGGTCCCAATACGCCTGTATGGGAAGGGCTTCAAAGACAGTCATCTGAGGGTTTGTCTCAAAATCGTGTTTGTCTAGTACTTTATGTAAAATGTGGGAAACATCAACTGTTCATATCAGAAACTGGGGGCACCGATAGATTTCTGGGGGGAACAGGGAGCTTGAAGGCTCTGCCACTGAGTCTTGCCTGCATGTGAGTGGAATTCCATCATCTCTTCTCTCCACCTGGTTTCTATAGCAAACTTTCTTCCAGTTGTTTCTCTCCCAGAAGTCTTAGATGAGCTTTGCTTATGAATAAAGCCATAGAGAGGCATGACCATTATTACCATTATTATTAATTTATATATACACTGCTTATTTTCATTAATTTGAGGCAGCCCAGAATATCCCATTCTCATCAGCTAATGCTCTTAGCATTGACTTGTAATCTGTGTGCATAGATGTCATCGATAGAACTAATTCAGGGTCACTCATCACCCACAAGATATATTTTCTTTGATTTAGCAGTATTTGAAGCAATCAGAAGGGTCTATCTTATTTTCCATTTTTCTTTCTACATTTTCCATCAGGAAGATCATGACCTAAAAAGAGTTTTTAACTTGAGAATGGGCATCAGGAGGGTCTGCGGATCTCCTGAAATTGTAGGTAGAGTTTATTGAGTAAGGAGTTTTTTGGGTGAACCCACATTTTTATCACTAAATTCTCACACAATTCCATCCCACCAAAAGGTTAGGTTTCATTCTTTATTATCAAGGTTCCTAGGTAGAATTTAGGCAGAAATTCTGCCTTCACTACCTTCAATACAGGTCTCCACTATTAAGTCAGCATTGTCCCATTACCCTGGACAAACTGAAACGTGAGTCATCCATCTGTGTTTGGACCCAGCTTTTCTGTTTGGTTGTTAGAGCGACAGGAATCCTGAAAGGCCCTCCTTGTTAATGTTGTTAGAAAAGCCACGTATCAGCTGTGAAAAGCTGAATTTGATTCACTCCCAAGGGCCTGTCAAAGTCTCTTGGTGAGCCCAATTTCAGAAGCACTACATATGAATTTAATGACAGAATGTCTACCCGATGTAGGTGAACTGCAAAAGGCTGGTTTACTTCATCCCTTTTATGATCCATGGATATCAAAAATGTTGTATTTTTAGCAACATGGTCATGTGAACTCATTCCAACTGTCATTTTGCATAAATGTAAAAATTTTTTTTTACCAAATACAGACATTGTGAGTATGCCAGCAATATCCCTGACCTACTTGGGCAGAAGAACAGCGTTTTAAAAATTATCCATGATAATATTCACTTCCATAGATATAAATAGTAGAGAAGTAAGTATCATTAGAGACGACAACCTTTTAATGATAGAAAAGGCTTTTCATCTGAAAAGCTGAAATACAGGAATATGCTATTAGTGAATTATCAAGTTATATAATTTATCTTTAGAGTAGGTGTTGTAAAACCTAGGCTTTCAGATTTCCAATTCTGCCTTGATGTGGTTTTAATTTTTTAATTTTCTGCTTCATATTTCTTGAGTTTTTGTTGTTATTGAACTCTTGAGTATAAAAAGGGCACTTGATCACCATCCTTCTGAACATCTTTTCAAAACGTAACTTTAGCACTCGCAATCAAAAACCTCCAAAACCTTGGAAAACTGCTATTAACAAATTTCAGTGGGTTGTGAATTTATAGTGTTGCAACATGGATTTATTTTTTAATTAAATAGAATTCAAAAAATCAGAGGGCATCATACATAGTATGAAAATTTTAAGTTTTGTATGTGCTTGTGCTTTGGTGGAGGTATGTTGGTAAATGTTTAACAGCTAGCTCTCTAGTTCATAAATCTGTTATAAATTACTGATATGCATCACTTTCAATTTACAACTAATAATAAATATACATACTCTTTATTGTGAATTTCATATAGCCAATTGATTTTCACAGAATGCTTTCACTGAATTTTGCCTCTCTATCTGCAGTCAAGCTATGGTTGTGATTCAACTCTAATCAGACAAAATCAACTATGAATAAATGCTTGATTTCTATCTGATTCAGCAAAGAAGTCATTAACATTACTGATGAATGAGTGTCTGCTGCAATGAATGTTAATTGATATTTTCATTTACACTAATAAGACGAAAGTGAACTAGTATGTCAGAACTAGTTCATCAGTCACATGAGTAAATCTTTATTAACTCAGATCATAATTTTCACATACTTGTAAAAATATTTCCTCAATTGTTTGGTGCTATTCACAGTGTAACAGCTGCAGACACTTTAAAATTTAATCTGCCTAATATTTTCTCCATCACTTTCATAAGTAGACTATTAACAAAACAATAAACCAATCCCTGATTTATAATGTTGCCAGTTTCCATAGTGTAAATATTCCCACCATGGTTGTCTCAAGCCACCACAGTGACAGTACAAGATGCAGAATTGGGAAAAATTACTTAGCACATTATAGGGTATTTCTATCACACATGTGCTGGAGACATAACCTCATGGATGGAGAGAATAGTTAAGTAGTACGATAGTTAGGAAGTGGTGAGTTTTTAGTATTTATTATCTTTGCTTTTAACCACATATTTATTTCACTTAATTTTTAATAATGACTGTTTAATAACCGCTTACAATATTTATGACAATCAGCTCTCATAAACCTACATAAACTGGCTCCAGCGTACCACTGGCAAATGTAGTTAAAAACAAGTCCAACAAAAACCACTCTAAAAATCTACTGCTGGTGCTACCACATATACTCTCTGTGGCCAGGTGGTTTGGCATTGAACTTCATGGAGTTATCTATGTATTAGAAAAGAACTGTAAATCTGCCCATTTCCCTCATCTTTCTGCATATTCTTTGGTGTTTGATTCCTTTACGTCTAAATTCAGATGTTTCTCTTTGATTTGCTTTTAGTTTAAGAGAATTTTACCCAAACATTCCAGCTCAGACTCTTTATTTAAGGCTTGTTTCCACAATGATTTTTTTTTTTTTTTAAGCAAACCCAAGCAATTGGAAAGCCCAGTGATTCTGGTTATTTATTTATGGCCATATACCTTGTGGGATTTTAGTTTCCTGACCAAGGATTGAACCCAGGTCCTCAGGCAGTGAAATCTCAGAGTCCTAACCCCTGGACTACCAGGGAATTCCCCACAAAGCCAGTGCCCTGGGATAACCCAGAAGGATGGGCTGGGGAGGGAGGTGGGAGTGGGGTTCAGGACGAGGGGGACCATGTACACCCATGGCTGATTCATGTCAATGTATGGTAAAAACCACCACAATACTGTAAAGTAATTAGCCTCCAATTAAAATAAATTAATTAATTATTAAAAAGATTTTAAATCTAGAGATGAACAACTAGAATTCCTTAGGTCTGACTTGAAAGGGGTCCTTGGTTGTACTTGGCAATCCTATTTCCCCTCCTTTTCTCTGAGATGACTATTTACCACTTTCTCCTCTTGTCTCAACCATCTTCCCCTCTCCTCACAAGCCAGAGGTACCAGAGGTTACCATAGTTAATATTTTTATATAGCCTTCCAGCTTTTTCTGTATGGATATATAGACTTTTAAATGAGCTCATAATGTACAAGGATTGTGCCTATTAAAAAATAATATATAATCTGTAATTTCTTGACTAAATAATGATAGCTAATATTTATTGAATGTTTGCTCTATGTCTACTACTACCCTGTGTGAGAGTGTAAGTTACAGAATATCGATTTGAAATGAATGGATTTTGGCTCACCTAACCTACAGTCCGAGCTTCCCTGGTAGCTCAGCTGGCAAAGAACCCACCTGCAATGCAGGGGACCCCAGTTTGATTCTTGGGCCGGAAAGATACCCTGGAGAAGGGATAGGCTACCCATTCCAGTATTCTTGGGCTTCCCTTGTGGCTCAGCTGCTACAGAATTTGCCTGTAATGTGGGAGACCTGGGTTCAATCCCCGGGTTGGGAAGATCCCCTGGAGAAGGGAAAGGCTACCCACTCCAGTATTCTGGCCTGGAGAATTCCATGGACTACAGTCCATGGGGTCGCAAAGAGTCAGACACGACTGAGTGACTTTCACAACCTACAGTCCAGATGGTTTACGATGTCATGGAGGCACCAGGTCCTCTGTTTTTAGCTACTTGACACAAAGCTGGCTTCATTATTTGAGTGGTTTTCCCCTTGCTCATGGTTGCAGCAGCAGACTGCTATGCTTCTTTGTTCACATCCAACCATGGTCAGAGAGATTGACTATGTATAGCTTCTTTCTAGAAGATTAAAAGAAGGTTCTTCTCATGTCTTATAAGCACAAATTGGCTGAGGTCTGTCTGTTCTTGGATAACCACTGATGAGTGGGATGGGAATACCAAGATCAGCTCAGACCTGCAGCAAGAGATGGGTGGGTGTGGAGAAGTTGCCAACGGCCCTTTCCATGGCATGTGTATGTGCCAAGTCGTTTCAGTCGTGTCTGACTCTTTGCGACCCAATGAACTGTAGCCCACCAGGCTTTTCGGTCCATGGGATTCTCCAGGCAAGAAAACTGGAGTGGGTTGTCATTCCCTTCTCCAGGGCATCTTCCTGACCCAGGGATCAAACCCAGGTCTCATTTCTCCTGCACTGGCAGGCAGGTTCTATTAGCCCCACCTGAGAAGCCCCTTTTGCTGGCACTTAAGATAATTTTCAATGGTACCCTGTCACCCACTTTTCTTACTTAACAGTATCTTATGAACTTTTTCCAATTTTTCTTCTAAATTGTGGTTTGTAATAATTGCATTATTTGCTTATTCAATATAATTGGCATCTGACCTCTCACTCATGGAATCTTACAGAGGCATGACATAGTGTGTATTAAAAAATAAATAATTTTTAAAGAGTAATAGTAGCTAATATCTTACAAGCCTTTATTACTTGCCAAGAATTATGCCAACAACACTGAGTGCATTATTGTCAGTAACCTTCTTAATTCCCAATCCTGGCTTCAGTCCTCAATTCCCATGAACACTTCACCTCACCCCAGGCTAGCTCCAGCCCCATCATTCCACAGTGCAGTGTTTGACAAAGTCAAGCTCCATATTGCTAAATCCAGTGGTCACTGCTCTGTCCCCCCTCTCCTCCATCTTTCAGTAGAGTTCAGCAATCTACTTTTTCCTGAAAAACTGAACTCTTTTGTCTTTCAAGATCCCACACACTTGTGATTTTTCTCTTGTTCACTGGCCACACTGGTTCAGCTTTATCTCTAAATGTTGTTGTAACCCAGGGCTTGGTCCCAGGCCCTGATCTCTGTCTGTCTATGGTCTCTCCCTAGGTGACTCTCCCATCTTTTTGCTGATGCTTCCCAAATTTATATCTCCAGATAGGACATTTTCCCTTACCTTCAGATTGTCTAACAGCCCACCATGTCCACATGTCTGCTGGGACATCTAGCAGGCATCTCAAAGTATTATGACCAAGGTAGAATTTCTGATTTCTCCCCCTCACTCTCCTAGTTCTTCCTTCCCTGGTCTTCCTAATCTCAGTAAATGACAGCCCAAATGATCACTCAAAGTCCCCTTACGAGCGAAAATCTCACCAGATGTTTGAACAGAGAATTATTAAATAGGTATAAAATTGTTAACTAGAAAGTAGGTGTAAAGTTGCTAACTGAAAGGATAAAAAGAGGACCCTAAGATACGGTGGAGACATCAGTGCAGAAACATCTGTGGCCCTAAGGACTGAAAACAGACAAGAGACTAGAATCATTAACATTTAGAAATGTAGAGGAGGGATTCCCTGCAGAACTAAAACTCTGACCTCTGAGTAGGGGCTTCTGCTTGGCTGGTGCTGCCATCTCTCCAAGGAGGGTACAGAGAAGTTAGCTCTGCAAAGGTTGGAAAACCTGTGACCTGGATTCGACTGCTGCTACTGTAAGGAAGAGCAAGTGCCGGTGGAAGAAGCTTTGCTAGGATGGTGCACTCAAAAACAGGAAGCAGAGGGGAGGAGCAAGTCCCGCCTCCTTCCTCAGCCTTCATCTCCCTGAGCACCTGCAATTCTCAGGGCCTGGTGAGAGCCAGCTGGCAAAGCAGAGAAGTGGTTTGCATACTCTCAGCCCCAGCATCACAAAGCAGAGTACAGAAGGAGAAAGTTGGATCTAAAGACAAGAAATAACCTAATAACTATCACAGCCATCTGCCAGGGAGTGATCATTGCTTTCTCTTTCTGTGTTTTGTATCCAATCCATCACCACGTCTTAAAAGTTCTGCCTTCAAAATATCTTCTACATCAGCTTGCTCCTCTCCATCCAGACCCTGTCACCCTTTAGCCCAAACCACCATCGTCAAGGGTGGATAAGTGCTATGGTCATCCTGGTATTGCTCACTCCTCGCTTCCTGAAATGTGTCTTCTCACAGCAAATTGAAAGGTCTTTTTAAAAAAGTTATTTATTTTTTTATTTTGGCGGGGCTGGGTGTTCGTTGCTGTACGCAGGCTCTGTCTAGTTGCGGTGAGCAGCGGCTCCTCTTTGCGGCAGCGCTCAGGCGTCTCATTGTGGTGGCTTCTCTTGTTGCAGAGCACACGTCACGGAGCTCAGGCACACAGGCTTCAGTTCATTGCAGCACACAGGCTGAAGTAGTTGAGGCATACAGGCTTTTGGTTGCCTGCAGCATGTGGAATCTTCCCAGACCAGAGATCAAACCCAGGTTTTGGCAGGTGAATTCTTATCCACTGTGTCATCAGGGAAGTCCTGGATGATCTTCTTAAAACACAAATTTTCTCATAGCTTCCTGTGGCATGTAGAATAAACCCAAAAGCCTCCCCACACTCTGGATTGCCTCTCTCCCTTGGTCTTCTATCACTCTAGTCCCACTGGCCTTCTTTCTTCTTTGAACCTGCCAAGCTGCATCCAGCCTCAGGCATTAATCTCACTCTTCCCTCTACCTGAACCTTCACCTACCCTCACCCGCTTCACAGAACTGGCTCCTTATCATTCACACCTCAGTTCCAGTATCCCTTCCTCAGAGAAGTGCACGTATGTGTGCTCAGTGGTGTCCGATGTTTGCGATCCCAAGGACTGTAGCCTCCTAGGTTCCTCTATCCATGGGATTTCCTAGGCAAGAATATTGGTGTGGGTTGCCATTCCTATTCCAAGGGGTCTTCCCAAGCCAGGAATCGAACTTTGGTCTTCTGTGTCTCCTGCATTAGCAGACAGATTCTTTATCACTGCACCACCTGAGGGCTCTTCCTCTCAAGTAATGCCCTGCTGGGGCAATTACAGTGATTTTGTTCATTTATTTTTTACTGTGGGCCATTTTCCTCCTTGGAATGAAAGCCTGAGAGGACAGGGACATTGCTTGATTTATCCCTTGGTCCCTTAGCATCTAGGACAAACACCTGGCAAGAAGAAGAAACTTAATTAATGTTTGTTCAGTTATGAATT
Source organism: Bos mutus (assembly GCF_027580195.1). Classification (NCBI taxonomy): domain Eukaryota; kingdom Metazoa; phylum Chordata; class Mammalia; order Artiodactyla; family Bovidae; genus Bos; species Bos mutus. The sequence continues at coordinate 27,741,885 of NC_091621.1, read as the reverse complement.
TCATTTAGTTCTCAGAACAATGTTTCGCCATTATACAGATGATAAAATAAGGATAAAGAGAGGGTAACTAAAACTGTCCAGTGGCAGGATCAAAAACAAATTTTTAAAAACCTATGTAAGTCTAACTACAACCTAAACTCTTAACTTTTAGACTACATCTTAGTATTTAATTTGTACATATAAAACCTAGATTATATGCTTCTCCAAAAGAACTATAGTTTAGATAAAATTTTCTCTTTATATCCTAAGAAAAATACCCATTAACTTTTCATGGTCATTTGCTGTACTGTGAAACAAGATTTTTCATTGTAACTTCTGAAAGCCATGACGGAAACTGACAGCTAGCTTCTTTTAATGAGCAAGGTGGATTATCTTAAGAAGATAAAATTTTTCTTAATGTGCCACCCGTGAATAGGTTTTAGGAAAGAATGCCATAGGTGATATAAGTCTTTCTTTTTGAAAAGGAAAACCAAGTGTTGGATTCTAATTAGTAAATGGAACAAAGTTGATTCATCCAAGCTTTCTGTTTCTGCTGATCTGTTAGGTGCTCAGAGTCTAATTGATTCCCTTTCTCTGTCATTATGCTTTAGGTCACACAATGAAGTAAGAAAAAAACCTCAGATCTTGTATCACTTAAAAAAATCAAGTTATTACTCTGGAAGGGTTTTCACAGAGGTAGAATCAGCATTATCTCAAATTTCCCATGAGTGCGCCAACCATAATGAAAAGCTGCTGAGAAATATTTCATTTCCATCAGAGAACCACTCTGGGGAAACAGAGCCATGGGTGTTTCCCACTGCCCCAGCTCTAAAGCCCTTTTAAACAGGTTCATTTTACTTCCTTAGGTATTAGCTAGAATCAGACTGGAAAATCTCTACAAGATGAAATAGCAATGTGTTCCTAAATTATGGGATAATTTTCCTGTGCTTTAAGCATTTAAAGGATTTACATGAATTAGCCATGAGTAAATATTTCCAGCTATGGGCTACCCTCATTACCTTACCTCTTGTTAAGCTGACAGTCCTTGAGATTGCCAAGATTTCCCACCAATAGATATCTAATTTGCACAGTTCCTCACTTTCCAGTAATTTCTTCTACCATAAATTAGCTTAAGAGAAGTGGCAAGCAAGGAAGACTGAGATGCATTTAACGAGACACATGACAAAATAAATTCTGTTTCTGTCAGGAAGAAACTATACAGCATGTTGCACATGTTCTGATTTCCAAATCCTGTTTAAAAACCTCCTGGCCTTATGCCGAGCAGTGGCAAGAGGTACAGGATGGTAAAACTGTCTTATAATCTTCCTGCAGAACTGTGCTTATCCTGAAGTTCAGTCATGGCTTTGATCTTTTTTTCATTACGTGGCCAATGTTTTCATTACAAAAGCCAATAACTCTGGTATTCTCATACCCTAATGCCAGGATTATAACAGGGTAGGCATTTTTACCTTGTTCTTATGTCTTCCTAGAAAACACAACACTACAGCATTTCACCTTATCAGATTGGCAAAAAATAAAAGTCTGACAGTACAGAATGATAACAAGGATATAGAACAATGAGAACATTCATACCTGCTGATGGAAATATAAATTGGTCAATACCCTTGGAAATCAACTTGTCAATATTTGGAATAGTTGAAGATATATAAGACCTCAGATCTAGCAATACTCCTTCTAGGAATAAACCCTGAACATTAATGTAAGAAATCACTTACAAGAATGTTCATTACAGCCTTATTGATAATTGTAAAAATTGGAAACAGGACAGATTTCCATTGAAAGTAAAATAAAATTGTGATGTATTTAACACAATAGAATATAGAAATTAACGAACTTGTTAGTGCTGCATGTTTTAACATGGATGCATCTTTAAAATATAATGTTATAAAAAGCAAGTTGCAAAGTGATGTGTACAGTATGATGCTATTTATATTACATATAAAAGCATGCAAAACAATCATCTGTGCTGTTTACAATTATGTACACATTGTATAATCATAAGGGATTTGATTTAGGTCATACCTGAATGGCCTAGTGGTTTTCCCTACTTTCTTCAATTTAAGCCTGAATTTTGCAATGAGGAGCTCAGGATCAGAGCCATAGTCAGCTCCAGGTCTTGTTTTTGCTGACTGTATAGAACTTCTCCATCTTCAGCTGCAAAGACTATAATCAATCTGATTTCAGTATTGACCATCTGGTGATAATCCATGTGTAGAGTCATCTCCTGGGTTATTGGAAAAGGGTGTTTGCTATGATAAGCATGTTCTCTTGACAAAACTACGTTAGCTTTTGCCCTGCTTCATTTTGTACTCCGAGGCCAAACTTGCCTGTTACTCCACGTATCTCTTGACTTCCTACTTTTGCACTGCAATCCTCTATGATGAGAAGGGCATCTTTTTTTGGTGTCAGTTCTAGAAAGTCTTGTAGGTCTTCATGGAACCAGTCAACTTTAGCTTCTTAATCATTAGTGGTTGGGGCATAGACTTGGATTATTGTGATGTTGGAAATGAACTGAGAACATTCTGTTGTCTTTGAGATTACACCCCAGTACGACATGTAGGACTTTTATTAACTATGAGGACTACTCCATTTCTTAAACCATCCCAAAGAAAAAGAAATGCAAAAGGGCAAAGTGGGTCTTAGGAGCTCACAAATAGCTGAGGAAAGAAGAGAAACGAAAAGAGAAAGGGAAAGATATACGCATCTAAATGTAGAGTTCCAGAGAATAGCAAGGAGAGATAAGAAGGCTTTCTTAAAGGAAAAATTCAAACAAATAGTGAAAAACAATAGAATGGGAAAGACTAGAGATCGCTTCAAGAAAATTGGAGATACCAAGGGAACATCTCATGCAAGAATGAGCATGCTAAAGGATAGAAATGGTAAGGACCTAACATTAGGTAAGGACCTAATAAGAAATTAAGAAGAGGTGGCAAGAATACACAAAAAAACTATACAAAAAAGGTCTTAATGACCCGGATAACCACAATGGTGTCACTCACCTAGGACAAGACATCCTGGAGTGTGAAGTTAAGTGGGCTTTAGGAAGCATTATTATGAACAAAGCAAGTGAAAGTGATGGAATTCCAGCTGAGCTATTTCAGATCCTGAAAGATGATGCTGTGAAAGTGCTGCACTCAATATGCTAGCAAATATGAAAACCTCAGCAGTGGCCACAGGACTGGAAAAGGTCAATTTTCATTCCAATCCCAAAGAAGGGCAATGCCAAAGAATGTTCACACTGCTGTGAAATTCATTCATTTCACATGCTAGCAAGGAAGGATTATGCCCAAAATCCTTCAAGCTAGACTTCAGTAGGACATGAACCAAGAACTTCCAGATGCGCAAGTTGGATTGAGAAAAGGCAGAGGAAGTAGAGATCAAATTGCCAACATTCCTTGGATCAAGGAGGAGGCAAGGGAATTCCAAACAACAGCTACTTATGCTTCACTGACTATGCTAAAGCATTTGACTGTGTGGATCACAATAAACTGTGGAAAATTCTTAAAGAAATCGGAATACCAGACCACCTTACCTGCCTCCTGAGAAACTGGTAGGAGGGTCAAGAATCAACATTTAGAACCTTACATGGAAAAACTGACTGGTTCAAAATTGGTAAAGGAGTAAATCAAGGCTGTATACTGTCACTCTGCTTATTTAACTTATATGCAGAGTATATCATGTGAAATGCCAGGCTGGGTGAATCACAAGCTGGAATCAAAATTGCTGGGAGAAATGTCGACAGTTTCAGATATACAGATGATACCATGCTAATGGCAGAAAGTGAAGAGGAACTAAAAAGCCTCTTGATGAGGGTGAAAGAGAAGAGTGAAAAAATTGGCTTAAAACTCAATAGTCAAAAAACTAAAACTGGTCTCATCACTTTATGACAAATAGAAGGGAAAAAACTGGAAGCAGTGACAGATTTTATTTTCTTGGGCTCCAAAATCACTGCAGTTGGTGACTACAGCCATGAAATTAGAAGACTCTTGCTCCTTGGAAGAAAAGCTATGACAAACCTAGAGAACATATTAAAAAGCAGAGATAACCCTTTGTCGACAAAGGTCCATCTAGTCAAATCTATAGTTTTTCCAGTAGTCATGTATGGATAGGACTTCCCTGGTGGCTCAGACGGTAAAGCGTCTGTATACAATGCGGGAGACCCGGGTTCGATCCCTGAGTCGGGAAGATCCTCTGGAGAAGGAAATGGAAATCCACTGCAGTAATATGAGAGTTGGGCCATAAAGAAGGCTGAGCACTGAAGAACTGGTGCCTTTGAATTGCGGTGCTGGAGAAGACTCTTGAGAGTCTCTTGGACAACAAGGAGATCAGACCAGTCAACCCTAAGGGAAATCAACCCTGGATATTCATTGGAAGGACTGATGCTGAAGCTGAAGGTCCAGTACTTTGGCTACCTGACGTGAAGAGCCGACTCATTGGAAAAGACCTTGCTTCTGAGAAAAACTTAAGGCAAAAGGAGAAGGGGGTGGCAGGGATGAGATGGTTAGAGAGTACCACCAACTCAATGGACATGAATTTGAGCAAACTCCTGGGAGATGGTGGAGGACAGAGGAGCCTGGTGTGCTGCAGTTCATGGGGTCTCAAAGAGTCTGACATGACTTACAGACTGAAAAGCAACAGCATATAATATAAAGATGTGAATGGGATTGGTGAATACAAAATTCAGGGTGTTCAGAGAAATTGGACAGAGAATACAGTAACTTGAAATAAATCTGTACTTCATTTCCTAAAACCAGTATAAGATCTAAAACAAATACAGCAAATTGTTAAATTTTTACATAGTCGGGCTGTGGATACATTGACATTCTGTATACTTTCCTATTTTTGAAATGTTAGGGAGGGAAACTAGTACTTTTGTAGGTAGTTTATCTTCATTCAGTAAACATAAGTTGAGCATCCTCTATGAGTCAGGCACTATGATAGGTTCTAGGAGTCAAAGAATCTCTGTCCTCCAAGGACTTAGCATCTGGTGGGGAGGCTGATCCACCTGCTCTGGTCCCATGACAATTAATTTGTACTTCTGTTATCCTTTTTATGCTTTATGTGATGGTCTCAGTTTTAACTACATCTTTGTTTTTATAGTAGAGCTATCCAATAGAACTTTCTGCATTGATCAAAATATTCTATATCTCTGCAACACAATATGGTAGCCACTAGCCACTATGCAGCTTTTAAACACTTGAAAACATAGTGTGACAGAGGAACTGAATTTTCAATGTTAATTAATTTAACTTTAAATAACTGCATATGACTAACAGCAACCATATTGGACAGCACCATTATAGAGTTTGTGCCCTTTGAGGGCAGGGACTATGTCTTTTTCATCTTTATAGCCCCACCTCGAGTCTTACCTTCATCTCCAGGGCACTGAACTAGATTACAGTGTCTTATATAAGACATTTGATACACATTTGTTGAATCAAATCCTGGAATTGAGTCTTTCTGGTGCCAGTAACTAGCTTGTGCCCCAAAGCTTCCCAGGTGGGGACCCACCTGCCAGTGCAGGAGACATAAGAAGTGAGGGTTTTATCCCTGGGTTGGGAAGATCCCCTGGATCTTCCTGGAGGAGAGCATGGCAATCCACTCCAGTGTTCTTTCCTGGAGAACCCCATGGACAGAGGAGCCTGGCTGGGTATGGTCCATAGGATTGCAAAGAGTCAGACACAACTGAAGTGACTGAGCATGCCCCAGGGAAATTCCCTTAACCTCTGTATGTTCATTTATCTGTTTATCAGACATGAACTATACACAGTTCTATTCCAAACTGAGGGCATATAAAAATAAAATGTAGCCTCTTTCCTTGAGAAATTCACAATTTTGCCTGGGCATCAGTTCATTCAGAAATAAAATGAGAGAATGAACCCTCAGGTTTTTTGAGATCCCTTCCAGACCTAACATTCTATAAATACATTCACTGAATTGTTCGTTAGTGCCTCTGATCACTTTGAGAATTTATGCAAATAGGCAATAAATCAGTAAAATGAAGATATCTAACCTTGCTGAGAGCCCTTTGGTCTCATTTGTTTATTAATTTAACAAATATTTACTGAACACCCTTTTTGGATATTTTGATTGCCTTCTCTCTCCCTTATTGGTGAGGGAGGGATTCTTGCCTTTGGATTATGAGAATGGCCAAACACACCATACCCAGCACAATACCCACACAATACTCACAGATGAGCTCGAGAACAGTTTATTAGTCATATACAGTCACAGTCTGGGTTAAAGGACACCACTAACCAGGCAGGGCCATGCAGACGTTTCGCTCAGCAACAGAGAGAACAACCAGGTGCTGTGAAGGCAGGTTTTGTAGTCTCAAGAGGTTGAGATGCCTTTGGTTCATATGGGAGGATGTGATTGACTCATCTGAATGGGTACCCCCCTACTCAAGGATAAGCAGGAGCTGTGCCTGATGCATTTGATAAGGAGGGTTGACTGGCTAGGGTACTTTAGCCATGAGAGCAGACTAGGGTGGGGAATTTGTCTTTAGGCCATTTGAGGCCCTCCTGATTTTACCACCCATGTCAAGGCAGCCTATGATGTTAAGCTTTAATTTTAGGGCCTACCCCACAATGGGTCAGGCTCTATACTAGGCACCCTCATGTGCAAGATAAGAATAAGCGGGTTTTGCCCTTTGGGGCCCTAAGTTTCAGGGGGCATATTGATGGGATTAGTGGACTATAATGGTCTTCCCACCTCTTCACCGTAGTCCCAGGACACAGCAGAATGCAGAATGGCTTCTGTGGCCACTAGAGGGCGTTTCCTGCTTTCTGCAGAGGCCCCTATTAGCCTCGGGTTTAAATGACAACCCACTCCAATATTATTGCCTGGAAAATCCCATGGATGGAGGAGCCTGGGGGGCTACAGTCCACGGGGTCGCAAAGAGTTGGACACGACTGAGCGACTTCACTCACTCATTAAACACAACAGTGGGTTTAGTGCACAGGTTGATTCTTAAGTTTGGTACACCTCAGTGTCACTTGGGAAAAAAATTTTAAACAGAGATCTACGCCCAAAGATTCTTATTCTGTAGGAATAGGATTGAACTTGGGCCTCTATCACTTGAACATGTTTCCCAAGCAATTTTTATAGATAAGCAGAGATGAACCACCAAACAATTTAGTGAGATAGCCTACATTCCAATTTTCAGGGGTTCCCATTTTATTTTTTTCTATCTTTACTGAGATATAATTGGCTTATAACATTATGTAAGGTGTACAATATGTGATTTGATACACTTATAAAAAGATTACCACCATTATGCCTCTATCATCTCACATAATTATCCTTTCTTTTTTGTGGCAAGAACACTAAAGATGGGGCTTTCCTGGTAGCTCAGCTGGTAAAGAATCCACCTGCAATGCAGGAGACCCTGGGTTCGATTCCTGGTTTGGGAAGATCCATTGGAGAAGGGATAGTCTACCCATTCCAGTATTCTTGGGCTTCCCTGGTAATTCAGAAAGTAAAGAATCCACCTGCAATGCAGGAGACCTGTGTTCAGTCCCTGGGTTGAGAAGATCCCCTGGAGAAGGAAATGACAACCCACTCCAGGATGTTGATTTGATACACTTATAAAATGATTACCGCCATTACACCTCTATCATCTCACATAACTACCATTTCTTTTTTGTGGTAAGAACATTAAAGGTCTACTCCCTCAGTAACTTTCAAGTATATAATACAGAGTTATTCATTATAATCACCCTGTTACACATTAGATCCCTAGAACTTTTCCATCTTATAACTGAAAGTTTGTAACCTTTGACCATCTACCTATTTCCCTGAACTTACCCCCAGCCTTTGGTAGCCAACACTCTACTGTTTTTATGAGTTTAGCTTTTTTACTTTTATTTTTTAATTTAAAAAATATTTTTTTGGCCATGCCACCTGGGATCTTAGTGTCTCAACCAGGGATCAAACCCATCTGCATTGGACGTGCAGAATTGTAACCACTGGCCCACCAACAAAGTCCCAAGCTGAGCTTTTCTAGATTCCGTATATTCCATAAGAGCATACAGTATTTGTTTTATTTCCCAACCCAGGGATCGAACCTGGGTCTCCTGCACTGAAGGCAGATTCTTTACCATCTAAGCCACCAGCTTCGGCTAATAGTATACAATATTTATCTTATTTCACTCAGCATAATGCCTGCTTAGTGCACATGCTTAAGCATAATGTACTTAGCATAAGGCTGCCTTGAGTCTGGATGCAAAAGCTATGTTGAGATTTGAAGCAAAGTGAAGGTAGAAGACTGACTCCAATGCCACGCTGGCTTGTCATCTGGGCTCTTAGAGCCTCATGCCTGGAAATCACATCCTTTGGATTCTGGCTCTAGACCAGCCCCTCTGGCCAGTGGAAGCTGTGTGAGTATTGGGTGAGGGGTGGGGGGAACCACAAGAGACAGACTATATTATGCCTTTCTTCTTTATTTTCCTCTACAACCCTCCCCCACCTCTCTCCCAAGCCAGACACAAAATACTTCTCCCTCTCAAAGAAAGAAATGCTCTCTAGCCTTTACTTCCACAAGTAGAAGTCAGAATCCTGCAGACTGTTAATTTTGAGTAGATTCTAGACTCTAGTGGGGTATCCTGCCACAAATACATGCAGGTTGTCATCCTCATCCCCTGCCTCATGCCCATCTCATTTGATTCTGAGAAACAGGATGTAAGGAGCCATAACTGGAAAAAACCTGATTTTCCATCACTTGACTGCTGAGTTATTGAACTTTTAGTTGTCCACTTTCTATGAAGGTTTTGTTATGGTTGCTTTGTTTTGTGAGTGAAATGGGCTTCCCATTTCAAAACCTTATGTGAGTCCTTGAGTGATATTTTTACTGTTGCTTGTTTTAAAATCAATGTAATTACTTGATTTTAAATATTCCTTGAAAAAAATAGAAAGGAAGACTCCAGGCATAGGAACCACTGAGTTATCTAAGGATTACAGACTTCTTTTCAAAGCAGCCATAGTAAATTATGAAAGATGTACTCCCTGCAAGATAATTTAAGTTCATCTAGAAGAAGCAAGAGTTCCACTTAGTAAGCAGAGAATTCATCCCTTCTCTCCAGTGACTGTAACACACACACACACACACACACTATTTTACTTATTAGTTGTCAGGAAAAAATTTTTTAAAGCTCCCAGGGCTAAATTACAAATGTCCTCTTCCAAGCAATCTGATTAAATAAAGGCAGGTTGTATGTATACCTGGTTCTAGGGTGGACATCAGAGTTGCTGATCAAGCATACTGGGACCTTACCTGGCCTAAGAACTACTCGACAGCTCTTTTTTCTTTTTTTAACCCAGCCTAGGAAGCTTATTTCCATAGCTATGCAAATGAGACATTCCTCTGTGCCAGCCTCTGAATTACTCACTTGTATCACTCACACTGCCACACAGGCATAGAACAAGAATTCACTGAATAACAACTTGAATGAGGTTGCCTGTCCCAATGCCCAGGACAGCCAACAGAATGAGAAGTATTCTCCAGAGGTATAGGTGTGTCAGGGTGTGGACTTATAAACTACCCACTCTTAAACTAAACGTGTAATTAGAAAATCTGTATCAGATCTGCCTACTTTGGGTGGTGCAGCCAGAAAGAATGATAGCAATAACATTTATATTAAAATGATAGCCTATTATGAATCTCGCCTTCTCTTTTCATAATCATCCTCCACTTACAAAATATATTTCTAGGCAAATTAAATTTCTCAGAAGAGTATGAAACATGGTAGGCTTTTCTTGTTTTGTAAAGCAAGTCACAACTGAAACAGCTGATAATAACAGCTACCATTTAATGCCTTTGGACTACGAGATAGACATCGTGCCAGGTGGTTTACAGGCTGTATCTCATTTAGCCTCCTAGCAACTTTCGAGGTACTATCCCTGATAGGTCAGTTGGTAAAGAATCCACCCGCAATTCAGGAGACCTCAGTTCAATTCCTGGGCCAGGAAGATCCCCTGGAGAAGGGATAGGCTACCTGCTCCAGTATTCTTGGGCTTCCCTTGTGGCTCAGCTGGTAAAGAATCTGCCCGCAATGTGGGAGACCTGGGTTTGATCCCTGAGTTGGGAAGATGCCCTGGAGAAGGGAAAGGCTACCCATGCCAGTATTCTGGCCTGGAGAATTCCGTGGACTGTATTGTCCATGGGGTTGCAAACAGTTGCACACGACTGAGCAACCTTCACTTTCAGTATTATTTTGGCTTTTATAGATGGGGAAACCAAGGCTCTGAAAGGCTAAGTAATTTGCTCAAGTCACCCAATAGTAAATGAGTATATGGCACCCACGTAGAGTTGAGTAAGTCCTTCACTGCACCCAGCCTGTGATCCTCTTGCCAAGTACCCAGCCCAGGCAGTAGAAGCCAAAATCCAGCCTGTGATTGACTTGCCAAGCCACACACCCGCAGGGCAATACCTACCCAGAGGGGGGGCCGTTTGCTAATATAAACAAAGGCATTCTCTGGGCTAGCTGCTGCCCTGAAAATAAAATCAAACCCATTAAGCTGATTCCTGATCCCACAAGCTTCATGCTATACTGCCTTGCCCAGAACATTTTCCTACCTCCAAGGATCCCATAATGGTCACAAACATTCTATTCTTGCCCACTGGCTTGGGGATGGGCAGAAAGGGAGGACAAGTGAACAGATGCCGCATCACCTTTGGAGTAGCCTGGTTTTCAGATGTGACAGGGTGGGAATAGCTGTGAATGCTCTGATGAAAGACATCACTTGAGTGCAATGAGCCGATAGATGGGAATTCTCAGGCCAACTCCACCACAGGCTGGCATTTTGACCCTTGGCCAGTCATTTAACCTCAGTGACTCCTGTATCTCATCTGAAAATGCAGACAGTGATCACAGGTGTTCAGAAGGAAAACCTTTTAAAGCAGGCAGAATTTCTCTTTGGTGCTTATAGGCATTTGTGAAGTTTTTTTTTTCTCCCCCATTTCTTTCCCTGGAGCATTTCCTTCTTTCCTAATAATAACTTTCCCCAAACTATCTTTATCCAAAAGCAAAGGGAAGGAAGGCTTTGCACAAAGGATTGAATCACTACTGAGTGAATTTTAGCAGCAGATGAAGTTTTGGGGTTTTCCCAGAGCCTATAAATCAAAAAGGTTAGTGACCAGGATCAGGCTGTCCTGGGAAAGTATTGTAAAGTACATTTTAGAAAATCATATGAATACATCTACTTAATGGAATATTATGCAGTCGTTACGAATGCTCTATTAGAAAGACTTTGAGGCAACATCTGGGAAAACTCCCAGATATAATGTGATGTGTAAAAAGCAGGAGACCAAAACATATAGCTGAGATACAACTATTTAAAGAATTATATACATGTACAGAGGTAGTCTGGAAAGTAATATAGAAAAATAAATAATTGGTTGAAGTGGTGGGATAATGAACGATTTTTAAAATTTTACTGAACATTATTAAAACAATGTGAACTATATTTCAGTTCAGTTCAGTTCAGTCGCTCAGTCATGTCCGACTCTTTGCAACCCCATGAACTGCAGCATGCCAGGCCTCCCTGTCCATCACCAACTCCCGGAGTTCACTCAAACTCTTGTCCATTGAGTTGGTGATGCCATCCAGCCATCTCATCCTCTGTCGTCCCCTTCTCCTCTTGCCCCTAATCCCTCCCAGTGTCAAAGTCTTTTCCAATGAGTCAACTCTTCACATGAGGTGGCCAAAGTATTGGAGTTTCAGCTTTAGCATCAGTCCTTCCAAAGAACACCCAGGATTGATCTTTAGAACGGACTGGTTGGATCTCCTTGCAGTCCAAGGGACTCTCAAGAGTCTTCAATACCACAGTTCAAAAGCATCAATTCTTCGGCGCTCAGCATTCTTTACAGTCCAACTCTCACATCCGTACATGACCACTGGAAAAAACATAGCCTTGACTAGATGGACCTTTGTTGGCAAAGTAATGTCTCTGCTTTTGAATATGCTATCTAGGTTGATCATAACTTTCCTTCCAAGGAGTAAGCGTCTTTTAATTTCATGGCTGCAATCACTATCTGCAGTGATTTTGGAGCCCAGAAAAATACAGTCTGACACTGTTTCCACTGTTTCCCCATCTATTTCCCATGAAGTGATGGGACCAGATGCCATGATCTTCATTTTCTGAATGTTGAGCTTTAAGCCAACTTTTTCACTCTCCTCTTTCACTTTCATCAAGGGGCTTTTTAGTTCTTCTTCACTTCTGCCATAAGGGTGGTGTCATCTGCATATCTGAGGTTATTGATATTTCTCTTGGCAATCTTGATTCCAGCTTGTGCTTCTTCCAGCCCAGCGTTTCTCACGATGTACTCTGCATATAAGTTAAATAGGCAGGGTGACAATATACAGCCTTGACGTACTCCTTTTCCTATTTGGAACCAGTCTGTTGTTCCATGTCCAGTTCTGTTGCCTCCTGATCTGCATATAGGTTTTTCAAGAGGCAGGTCAGGTGGTCTGGTAGTCCCATCTCTTTCAGAATTTTCCACAGTTTATTGTGATCCACATAGTCAAAGGCTTTGGCATAGTCAAGAAAGCAGAAATAGATGTTTTTCTGGAACTCTCTTGCTTTTTCAATGATCCAGCAGATGTTGGCAATTTGATCTCTGGTTCCTCTGCCTTTTCTAAAACCAGCTTGAACATCTGGAAGTTCATGGTTCACGTATTGCTGAAGCCTGGCTTGGAGAATTTTGAGCATTGCTTTACTACTGTGTGAGAAGAGTGCAATTGTGTGGTAGTTTGAGAATTCTTTGGCATTGCCTTTCTTTGGGATTGGAATGAAAACTGACCTTTTCCAGCCCTGTGGCCACTTCTGAGTTTTCCAAATTTGCTGGCATATTGAGTGCAGCACTTTCACAGCATCATCTTCCAGGATTTGAAATAGCTCAACTGGAATTCCATCACCTCCACTAGCTTTGTTCATAGTGATGCTTTCTAAGGCCCACTTGACTTCACATTCCAGGATGTCTGGCTCTAGGTGAGTGTGAGTGGTCATACCATCGTGATTATCTGGGTCATGAAGATCTTTTTTGTACAGTTCTTCCGTGTATTCTTGCCACCTCTTCTTAATATCTTCTGCTTCGGTTAGGTCCATCCCATTTCTGTCCTTTATCAAGCCCATCTTTGCATGAAATGTTCCCTTGGTATCTCTAATTTTCTTGAAGAGATCTCTAGTCTCTCTCATTCTGTTGTTTTCCTCTATTTCTCTGCATTGATCGCTGAGGAAGGCTTTCTTATCTCTCCTTGCTATTCTTTGGAACTCTGCATTCAGATGCTTATATCTTTCCTTTTCTCCTTTGCTTTTCACTTCTCTTCTTTTCACAGCTATTTGTATATTTAGAAATACTAAAAAGGAGGAAATTTCATCCTTTTAAAAACATCTGTAGAAAATCAGTCACATAGGTAGTTGAGTTCTCTGTTGTCAAAATTTCAGGCTGATGATTTGTTTCATTTGGTACAAAATGTTTTTAAGACATGACATTTCTGTAAAGCTCTTAAATATTGCTTTTGCTAATACAAACACACTACCAGAAATCCAGTGCTTGGAAATCTTTATGTTGAGATGTTATGTTTGTACAAGAATTTGCTGAGTTCTGCTTAAAGAGAGAACCTGGTTAAATACTATATAATAATATGATGCCTCTGAGGATGAAGAACGATATAAGCATCTTTACACCTCAGAACTTTGGTGTAGAACAAATCACTGGTATCTACTTCTCTGAACAGACAGGTGACTTCTTCTGCAGCAACATTCAAATGAATCTAAAATCTCTAATAGTTTATTCACCTCCATGCATTGGAGAAGGAAATGGCAACCCACTCCAGTGTTCTTGCCTGGAGAATCACAGGGACGGGGAAGCCTGGTGGGCTGCTGTCTATGGGGTTGCACAGAGTCGGACACGACTGAAGCAACTTAGCAGCAGCAGCAGCACCTCCTTTACAGGAATTTCTGGATGAGCACTCACAGGTACCTGTTAGAGAACTCTTACTTGTCATTCTCATTTCCCAAATAATGGACACGATTTTTCCTGTAAATGTAACTTGTGGTCTAACCTAAAGGAAAAGCAACTATAGAAGTTTTAGATACTGCAACTAGCTTTTGTATGATTGGTTTTCAAGATTTTTTCCCCCACATACACATCTTGGAGCTTCTGATCTTCTTTGGATCGCTTATAACCACCTTCTTGTTCCTCACTATTAAAAAGCAAACTTTTGCAGCATAGTCTGCCAAAGCTAGAAGGTACTCATAAGTCATTTGGTTCAACTGGCTCATTTTACAGATGAGGAAACTGTGGCTCAGAACTTAAAATGCATGACTTGCCCAAGGTCATATAAAAAGTAAGAAGCAAAATCAGGATCCTTTCTTTTCTGGGAGCAGTTATCTTACTCCAAGATAACTTACATTCATGGGGTTTCCCCTTGATTACAAGAACAATATACACTTGCTATATAAAATATGAAAAATAGAAAAAAACAGGCCTCTAAAGAAGAATATAAATGCTACCCATAATTCCACCACCCAGATATAGTGACACATTGTGTATGTATTTCTGGTTCTTTGAGCCCTGCTTCAGACGGACAGGGGTGAGGTAACAAGTGTTCAGGGTGGAGGACATTAGGCATGGTTGAGCTCTGGTCAAGAGTAGGATTGTTATGCTGTATATTTCGGCCTCCCCCATGGGGCGACCTTGGCATATGGAGCAGTGTAGACTATCAGGGGGAATTGCATCGTAGGCATCTCCAGCCATATCTGTGCTGGGAGAGAATGCCTGAAATGTGACAGCATCCAGTCTGGGATCTGAGCTGTCCCTTTTCTATTCAATCCATTACACCTAGTAAATAGGCTCCTTTGCTTTTCAGCATTAAAAGCACTCCTTTCTATAGGTTAAAACACATGGGTTGGAAAAGGGTTAGTTAGCCTTGGATTCCACTAGCTATTACTGAGACTCTGCAAAATTTACTTGCCAATAAATTGTGAACATTTTCCCATATCAGTAAACATCCTTCTACAGATTAATTTTTAGTACCTCCATAAGAGCTCACAAATACGAGTCATAATTTATTTAATTATCCTATATTTGGGCACACAAATTGTTTTCAAGTTTTTATCATTAAAAACAATATTGGAATGAACATCCTTTAAATATTTGAGACATCTCTTCCTTTAGGATAAATTCTTAGAAATAGAATTGCTGGATGAAAGAGATTTGTTACATATTGTCTAATATGTATGTAATAATAACATAATAACATAATACGTAGTTGTCTAACACTCTAGAAAGGTGTTATTTTCTTTTTAACTTTTTATTTTGTATTGGGGTATAATTGATTAACCGGCTTCCCTGTGGTGATTTTGGAGCCCAGGTAAATAAACTCTGTCACCACTTTTTTCCCTTCTATTTGTCATGAAGTGATGGGACCAGATGTCATGATCTTAGTTTTCTGAATGTTGAGTTTTAAGCCAGCTTTTTCACTCTTCTCAAGAGGCTCTTTAGTTCATCTTCACTTTCTGCCATTAGAGTGGTATCATCTTCATCAGTTCAGTTCAGTTCAGTCATTCAGTCATGTCTGACTCTTTGCAGTCCCATTCCCTGCAGCACGCCAGGCTTCCCTGTCCTTCGCTATCTCCCTGTTTGCTCAAACTCATATCCATTGAGTCAGTGATGCCATCCAACCATCTCATCCTCTGTCGTCCCCTTCTCCTCCTGCCTTCAGTCTTTCCCAGCATCAGGGTCTTTTCCACTGAGTCATTCTTCTCCTCAGGTGGCCAAAGTATTTGAGTTTCAGCTTCAGCCTCAGTCCTTCCAATGAATATTCAGGGTTTATTTCCCATAGGATTGACTGGTTTGATGTCCTTGCAATCAAGGGACTCTCAAGAGTCTTCTCCAACACCATAGTTCAAAAGCATCAATTCTTCGGCACTCAGCTTTCTTTTGGTTCAACTCTCATATGCATACATGACTACTGGAAAAACAATAGCTTTGACAGATGGACCTTTGTTGGCAAAGTAACATCTCTGCTTTTTAATATGCTGCCTAGGTTGGTCATAGCTTTCTTCCAAGTAGCAAGCGTCTTTTAACTTCATGGCTGCAGTCACCATCTGCAGTGATTTTGGAGTCTAAGAAAATAAAGTCTGTCACTGGTTCCATTGTTTCCCTATATATTTGCAATGAAGTGATGGGACCAGTGACATGATCTTAGGTTTTTTTTGTTTTTTTTTTGCTTTGAGAAAACCTTTATTGCACATCATTGAATTAATTCCTATTTGAATAAACAGCACACAAAACAAAGATTAATGTTGTGAAAATCCCTGAAGCTTCTAATCAGCAGTCTGCAAGGAGTGGAGAGTTTGGTTTTGTGTCTTTTTAAGGAATACATTTTCCATTTATTTTAAAATTTTGAACATAATTATTTCCAAAATATTTTTGATGTCAGTTATAGAACTTCTCCCCATGAAACCGAAGTTCCTGACCCTAAAATGCTACTCTTTTCTATGAGACTGAATGTGCCCCCGAGGGACCTGGCACATCATGCACTTTTTACAAGGCTGTGCAAGTACTAATAAATCAATCCTTGTGGGATCAAATATGCATTTGGTATGCACTTCAATTTTCATAGATATATAGAATACTCTTTCAACTTTGTCCTTTAAAGGAAAGGAGAAAACCTATACACAAGTACTAAAAAAATCTGATCTCCAGAAATCAAAACAGTATCAAATAACAATTGTCCTTCAGAATCAAATATGTGAGTGTTAGCTGGTGATTATTTTTTCCTTTCTCATTCTGTCTTTTGAAAGTGAAAGTCACTCAATTCAGTTCAGTCGCTCAGTCATGTCCGACTCTTTGTGACCCCATGGACTGCAGCACACCAGGCCTTCTTGTCCATCACTAACTCCCAGAGTTTACTCAAACTTATGTCCATTGAGTCGGTAATGCCACCCAACCATCTCATCCTCTGTCCTCCCCTTTTCCTCCTGCCTTCGATCTTTCCCAGCATCAGAGTCTTTTCCAATGAGTCAGTTCTTTGAATCAGGTGGTCAAAGTATTGGAGTTTCAGCTTCAGGATCAGTCCTTCCAGTGAATATTCAGGACTGATTTCCTTTAGGATGGACTGGTTGGATCTCCTTGCAGTCCAAGGGACTCTCAAGAGTCTTCTCCCACACCACAGTTCAAAAGCATCAATTTTTCGGCACTCAGCTTTCTTTAAAGTCGTATCCAACTCTTGCAACCCCATGGACCATAGCCTGCCAGGCTCCTCTGTCCATGGAATTTTCCAGGCAAGAATATTGGAGTGGATTGCCATTTCCGACTTCAGATCTTAGCTTTTTTGAGTGTTGAGTTTTAAGTCATCATTTAAGATGATGAGGCTTTTACACTCATCATCTGCATACCTGCATTATTAATATTTCTCCTGACAACCTTGATTCCTGCTTGTGCTTCATCCAGCCTGGCATTTTGATAATATACTCTGCATAGACAGTAAGTAAGCAGGGTGACAATACACAGCCTTGTCATACTCCTTTCCCAATTTTGAACCAGTTTGTTGTTCCGTGTCTGATTCTAACTGTTGCTTCTTGTTCTCCATACAGGTTTCTCAGGAGGCAGGTAAGGTGGTCTGGTATTCCCATCTCTTTAAGAATTTTCCAGTTTGTTGTGATCCACACAGTCAAAAGCTTTAGCATAGTCAATGAAGCAGAAGTAGATGTTTTTCTGGAATTCCCTTGTTCTCTATGATCCAATGGATGTTGGCAATATGATATCTCTGCCTTTTCCAAATCCAGTTTGTGCATCTGCAAGTTCTCTGTTCATGTCCTGCTACAGCCTAACTTGAAGGATTTTGAGCATTACCTTTCTAGAATGTGAAATGAGCACAATTTTACAGTAGTTTGAACATTCTTTGGCATTGCCCCTCTTTGGTATTGGAATGAAAACTGACATTTTCCAGTCCTGTGGCCACTGCCGAGTTTTCCAAATTTGCTGACATATCGAATGCAGTACTTTCACAGCATCCTCTTTTAGGATCTGAAATAGCTCAGCTGGAATTCCATTGCCTCCACTAGCTTTGTTTGTAGTAATACTACTTAAGGTCCACTTGACTTCACACTGCAGGCTGTAGGTGAGTGACCAAGGTTGCTTTAGGTGATTGACTACACCATTGTGTATGAGGAAGCCTTACAAACAGCTGAGAAAAGAAGTGAAAGGCAAAGAACAAAGGGAAAGATATACCCAACTGAATGCTGAGGTCCAGAGAATAATGAGAGATAAGGAAGCCTTCTTAAGTAAACAATAAACAATGCAAAGGCTGCTATATAACATTGAGCACAATTCCCTATGCCATATTGTAGGCCTTTGTTTGTTACCCATTTTAAAATTAGCAGTGTGTACATATCCATCCCAAACTCCCTAATTGTCCCTTCCCCCTATCCTTCCCCCTGGTAACCATAAGTTCATTCCCTGAGTCTGTGAGTCTCTTCCAAGAATGGTGATTTTAATGTTCAATTCTACCTATCAGAATAGTTGTTCTATTATAGCCCTGTTTAAGGTTCACCATTTAAAAATCACCTCCTTCTTATCTGTGCCTCAGCTTGGTTACTTTAATCAGGAGGAAACACAGGGCTCAAATAGCAGGAGATGGAAGTTTCAGCTGGGAAGAAGCTAGTCACAGCGTTTTTCTGTCCCTTTATCTCAAGACAGAGCTAAATGCATTGCCATTCTCTTGACTCGCTGCCAAGGTGATATTACTTAGACTGTCTGAGGAGCCCAGGACTTCTGAGCTCACACAGCTCACTTGGACAAAGAGTGATCTTCTGTGCCCTTTTGTGATCTTGCCTGAGTCATAAATGGTAGACTGAGCAGACATCCAAGCATAGCCCCTTTCTTTTTTATTATTTTTCCAGGCAGGCTCAGTACTAATTTTATTTCCCTGTTCGAGACACTTATTATTCTCTAATAAAAGCATTAAATGGCAAACAAGCAAACTTTCTGGACAAGGTGGGACTTTTCAGGGGAATTTTGAAAGTGACATGTTTTTTCCTTCTACTATTGTTTCAAATATTTAAATATCTTATCTGCCTCCAGGGGAAAGGATTCACAGATCCCAGTGTAAACTGCTTACTTTCTTTTCTTCTGAAAGACAGGGACTAATGATGGCTAACACTTATATAGCACCTGCTATGTGCTAGCTGTGTAGTAAATGCTTTATGCTTGTATTCACTGTATCTTCCTAATAGCTGCTGTTGTAGACTATATCCTCATCTTCATTATCTCCCCACTATACAGATGAAGAAACTGAGGTTCAGAGAAGTTAAGTAGTTTTTGACTTAAATGTACATGGCAAAGCTGAAGGCATAGCCTGGCTCTGGAGACCATGTCCTAACGTGCAGCACTCTCACTTTGGCCTTCCTCCTGCGGTCCTGACAGATCTCCCATCACAGGCCCTTTATTTTTCATTAACAGCAAATCAGACTTAGTGGAAAGGGTCAACCCCAGTTATTAAGTGGCTTCTGGGTTATCTCTGTACATTTGTCCAAATCTTTCCTTCCTAGTCCCTCTTCTCTTTTCTTGTTTATCCAATTTCACCTATTTAAAACATTTGTCTTCTGCCAGACAACTGGATGTGGTTTTAGCTTCTCTTGCCTGTGAAATCAAGGTGGTTCAGAGTGACCCAATTGGCTTTCTTGGCTCTCAGCCCGGTTTTCAGGCTGACAATGCTTAGCCTACATTTTAATGGCAGTTACCTTCAGTTATGATTGTGACAATGACAAATGAGGCATTCAGAAGAAAATATAGAACTGATATATTGATAACATATTTCAACACCCATGGAAGGTATTTTCAATACAGGTAGACAAAATGAGACTTTAACTTGGAAGCCTAAGGGAAGCTGAGGACAGAAAATACATTGTGTAGTTGGCATGCTCATATTGAGGTTCCTTATGAGAATTTCTCGTCTGTTTGGTTGCACAGCCTCCAGGGCACAGAATACGTGCTCTCTTTCACAAGTGGGCTTATTGCGACACTAAGAGGTGAAGTGATCTGAGTCTAATGGGTTTGCAGTGAGGCAGGGCCAGGTGCATAGCAGTGCTGTGGACTGCCCATTCAGCTGCTGGTCCACAGGCCTGTGCAGTCTGGTTTCTTCGCTTTTGATGTCATCAGATAAAATGAACCAGACAATCTAGACCTGAAGATTAATATCCCCCTGTGGAAACGTAAGAAAGATTAACATCTTCCTTACTGCTGATAACTGTGTCAAGATGCGGGTTATAAGTTTAAGAAACATCAGTCAGCTTGAAAATAAAAACGATCCATTTCACCTACATTTATCTGATAGGAGTATCAGGGATATCTGATGGGAGTATTAGATACCAAAGAAGTAAAAGATGGGTCTCAGCTGACCCTTTGCTGCACCTTTTTGTAATCCCCCAGGTGCTGGCAGTTTTACACAAGTGCCTGATCTGCCTGGAATGCCCCACAGTTTGTCCTCTCTCCTTCTCTCCCCATGTAGACATCATAAGGTAGATTTATAAGCTGTCATAAGATACATTGATTTATAAATAATATAAACACCATACATATATTATACATATATGTGCACAGACACACATGTATATACACATATGCATAAATGCAATGTGCATTTATGCAATGTCTTTTTAAATTAATTTATTTTTTATTGAAGGATAATTGCTTTACAGAATTTTGCTGTTTTCTGTCAAACCTCAACAACAATCATGTCTTTTTAAATGTATTTCTTCCCTCTTTTTTCTTGGATCACTCCATCTCCCTTCCTCTTTGTCTCACATGAGCCACCCTCTAAATGAAACCATGTTGCTTCATGACTGTATCTTCCTATAGTTTTACCAATGCTCATATAAGCCTATTTAAATAAATGTATAAACACATCTATGTGTATGCACAAAAATTTTTATACAGGTATATGTCTTTTTTTTTTTTAACATAAATGGGATGCACTTTTCTACATCATGCTTTCCTCATCCAGTATTTCTCTGGTGGAACTCCCTTTAAGTCAAATTGTACAGCTGTAATTGTCTTTTTAATAGCTTCATACTATTCCATGGTATGAACAGTCCTGTAATTTGCTTGGTCATTCCCCTTTTGATGGACATTCACATTGTTTCTAGCTCTGCTACCAAGAAACATAGTGTAATAAATACCTTTGAATTATATAATCTTATACATTTAAAATGTTTTATTTCCATAGGCTAGATTCCCAAGAATAAGATTATGCATCAAAGTATATAGACATTTTTAGTGGCTGTTACTTGATTACTCTCTAAAAGATCTTTTTTTAGTAACTTTAAAATAAATATTTGTCTAAAATACTGCTAACAGTAATTTTTTAGCATTACTTGCATCAAAACATTTTTATAGAAATAAAAGTTTCTTATTAGTTCTGTTCATTATTTCCTACCACTACCCCACCTGGGAAGCCCCTTTTATAGGGTAATTTTATATAAACACATCTCTATTTTCTATAATGACTTCTTGACTTTCCTCTTCGTCTCCCTTTCACCTAATCCGTCTTACTGAGACTTACCTTCCCAGAAGCAGAAGTTCCCTCCTGTGTGTTAGCCACCCTTCCTTCCCTCTAACCCAGGCCCAGGAGATTCTCTCTCTCCTGTGCAGACTTGCTTAGTACCTTGGATTGTCCTTGTATGAGTCTGTCGGCCCCACTGGACAGCAAGTTCCTGGAAAGCTGAATCAATGTCCTATTCACCTTTATAAAATGAAGCACCAGACACTGCCTTAATAGAGAGCTGCTCAACTGTTGGTGGGCAGATTTAAGTATTTTTGTATAAATTCTTACTTTACACCTAATTTAAATAACGTCACCTGACTTTCTTAAAAACGAGATGAAAGTGAAAGATTGGGTTAATGGAGTATTCCTGAATAAGATGAAAACAATGCATGTTTGTGATGTTTAATAGTTTATTTTTAAAATATATTTATTTATTTTGCTGTACTGGGTCTTAGTTGCGGCATGTGGGACCTATTTCCCTGATCAGGGATCGAACCTGGGCCCCTGCATTGGGAGCATGGAGTCTCAGTCATTGGACCACCAGGGAAGTCTGCTTAATAGATGTTTTAGAGGAAAAAAAAAAACACCTTGTATTCATTGCATCATAGACTCTGAATTACAACACAGAAGGAATAAGGCAGAATAAGAACCCATGTATGTTTTTATGAACATTAAGTCCTTATCCAAAAATGAAATGCCTGCTTGAGTGTCTCATGCTTACTTTTGAGAATATAAAATATTCACAGTTCCTAAATGGCCACCACCCTTAAGGCTACCTGACTGCTGTATAGCATTTTGGCTATATTCCTGTCAGAAAGTATCCTTTTGAGGAAAGTTTCCTGTAGAATGTGTGTATAATGCAGAGAGTGGTGTGTTATCAGACCTTCTTACTTTCTTGTTTTCATCTTTTATCTGTTTAATTGATTATTAAGGAAGAAAATTTAAGAATACAAATATTAAAAATTAAAGCTTTGACTTTTCATAATTTCTTTTTTTCTTTTTCATAATTCTTAATCAAGCATATTTTTTTCCTAACAGAACTAGGCAACTTGAGAACTACTAGAATAAAAATACAAAGAGGTGACTATCTTGAAGTGTAGTGTTTATCTTTCTGCAAGATTTACTGTTTAGACTGTAACAGTAAACTCAGATTTATTTTAAATTTGTCTTAAATCAGCATGTAGTCCCTGGCAGAATATAGGTGCTCAATAAATATTTATTGGATCAAGGACTGATGAACTGTGGTAACAGATAAGCTCACTGATAATTTTGTTATATTTAGAGTTGTTTTAAAACACACCCAACATTCTTAGCTAATGGCTATTTTTAAAAAAAGTTAATCCCAAAAATGTGCATATGGCAGAAACTATTAATAATATTGCTCAAGGAGCTCAACAGGAAATCTATGTTTGGCTTCTTTCCTCTTGGCAATCTAGAGCCAAAAGCAGCTTCTAGTGACATGCTTATGGCAGGGTTTTTTGAGCATTGGCTCATGTAAATTTTTTGTGGTTTTGGTGCCAAATGTAAACAAACTAAAAAACTAAAACTAAATCTAAAAGCAGACTTGTCTCCAAAATTTGACTTAAGAATACAGGCCTTCCTGTATATGTTATTGGGCAAATGATAAGCATATTGAGGAAGTCTGGTGGGCAGCAGTTCTAAGAAGCACAAAATGATTTAAATTTTGTGACTCTGTTCAAGGCATTTGGAAGTGAAATCAAAGAATAGGATTCACTTATAGAACCTGCTAAATAATTTATCAATTCTTTTGTAATAAATTAAAGTGTAAAATATTGCCCAATCTTCATTTTAGCAACATTCCACTCTCCCAACATTCCATTCTCCAACATCTGGGAGACTGGGCAGGAGGGGAAACAGACTGCTTCTAATTACTCTGCATCTGCCAGAGATTGCTTAAGCTTTCAAGGTATGAGATGGAACAAGGCAGAATATTAAAAACAGTAAATAGTTTTCACAAACCTTTCACAGATCATTAGTTTGAAAAGTAAATGAAAACAGACATCTCTGAATTCCTTCTTTTGCTCTTGGCATCATTTTCCAAATGCTTGAGCCTGATGGAAAATTGTTATATCTTGACAACCCCCACCATGGTTCTGTGAATCCTTTTTGGGTACCAGAGAAAGAAACAGGTCCTACTGGACTATCCCACAATGATGTGCTTGAATCACAAACGTGATCACCAGCATAGAGAGAAGAAAATCTTACCCTCAGAGGCATCTAACTCAAGTGACTTTTTTTTTTTGTCACACTGCATGGCATATGGAATTTCCCTGACCAGGGATCGAACCCTCACCCCTGCAATGGAAGTTCAGAGTCTTAACCACTAGACCACCTGAGAAGTCCTCAAGTGACATTTGATCCAATTAATTTACAGGCAGTTGGACAGTAAAGATAAATCAATGGAAGAGACAACTTACTAGAACCCTCTCTTGTCCTTCCAAAGTCTCCTTTCTTCTGACCAGCGGCTAATCTCTATTAAAACAAGACTGCTAACTAAACTAGCCTACCATTCAAAATCTTGTAGTTTTCAGACCATGCTTTTTTTTTTTTTTTTTTAAGCTAAGACATTCTAAGACTGACTAATGAGTTTTCCTGCAGATTTCCCAGGTCTGAAGAAATTGTACCTCCCTCGGGTTCTCCCTGAGGCTTCTTACCCACATTTGTTTGGAAGAACAGGTGAAAACAGCACAAGAAAGAATGAACTGGGGCACTCTGTCTCTCTGGTGTGTGACCATTGTTCCAAACGCCAGAACAGCCTAAACTCCAAAATCCTTTCATCTGTATGTAGCTCCAAGGAGGATGAACTGCCATAATCACCCTCCAGAGACCTAACTTCATATTCACAGGGTTCCCATGTATGTGTGTGTTAGTCATTTAGTCGTGTCCAGCTCTTTGCGACCCCATTGACTGTAGCCCGCCAGGCGCCTCTGTCCATGGAATTCTCTAGCCAAGAATACTGGGGTGGGTTGCTATTCCCTTCTCCAGGGGCTCTTCCCTACCCAGGGACTGAACCTGGGTCTCCCGCATCGCAGGCAGATTCTTTACCATCTGAGCCATCAGGGAAGCCACTATACTCCCATTTATAGTCAGAATATATTTATTGAGCATCTGCTTAGTGCCAAGTTCTGGGAAGATAGCCATGAATAAACATACACATTTTTGCCCTCAGAAGTCTCACAGTCTAAGGGAGGAAAATGGGTACTTACAACAGCAATTTTGTAAGCGTTAAGTGCCGAAGGGTCACATAAGAGGGACCACTCAGAAAAAGCACTTCACGTTTGAGTGTAGCCTGTCCCCTTTCCCTGTTTATGAGTGGGCAATATTAGTCTCTCTGTCTCTGAACATGGAAGCTGGCAACTAGGAAATGAAGGCCAATTCTCTTTAATGTTTTCCATATATATTTTGCTTTTCAAACACTTCCTTTGCTCCAGTGGTAAACTGTTTTACTTTGGGAAAGTAAACAGAATCCAATGCTACTCAGTAAACAAGTGATAAGCACTGTCCGTGGTAGAAGGCATTCTCAAACACCTTTCTTACCTGAGGATTTAGATGATCCATAAGCCAGCAGTTAGTGTCCATTATTAGTTTTCATACTTCATTTAAGATTCCGCATTGTATTTAGTGGTATTGAGTAGCTTCAGTTGCATGCAACATATTCTGGTAAATTATCTTTTTATTCTGTTACAAATATTTTCTAGTTTTCCTTGTTATGGCTTCTTAGATGCACACATCATTTAAAAGTGGACATTTAATTTCCAAATACATGGCATTTTTAAAGTATCTTTGATATTAATTTCTCATTTAAATGCTTTTTCTCTGTAATCACCTTCTGTGTTTTCTCAGTCTTCTAACTTTATTGAGGCTCTCAATGGCTAAGTCAAAATATCTCTTTGTAAATGTCACATGACACTTGAAAATATGTGGGTTATTTTCAAATATCTTTTGATATTTATTTCTAACATAATTTCATAGTGATAAGAAAACAGACTGTAGGATTTAAATACCTTTAGACCATGAAGTTTTTGTACCTTGTTTTATGTCCCTGGATATGTTCCAGTGTCTCCTAGTTTATAGTCAAGGGGAAATTGAATTTGTATCCTACTGTTGTGTGAAAATTGTATAAATCTTAATTATAATGAATTGGTTCATAGTGCTTTTCAGTCTACTATATCCTTCTACTTTTCTGTATATTCATTCTATTAATTTTTAAATGTTTGATATTGAAACTCCAACTAAAATCTTAATTCATCTACTTAAAAATAATTGTAATATATAGTAGAACTATATGTAATTTTGTTCTGTATCTTCTAAGTCTCCTGTAAATATGTTATCATACTTTTATAATTTAAAAAATAAAAACAAAAGAGAAAAAAATAAGCCAGCAGGTGAGAACAAGTGTAACATTATGTTAAGGTCAGACTTAAAAAAAAACTTTAGTCCTCACATGTACAGTTATATAGAATGTGCATTTTGAACTTTGGTTGTTTCTGACTGTGACCCAAAAAGAAGATCCTAGGAAACCAAACTCCCCAGAGATGAGACTATCCATGTGATTTTTATCTTTGTGACCAGTGATTAAATCTTGTTTACTCTTCTATTGTCTTCCACATAGCACAGTTTTTAGTTCAGTTTCCCCAGAAGTAGACTCTGAGATGAGGATTCCTGTGCAAGTGATGTACTGAGAAAATATCTGTATAAAGAGGCCATGAGGTATGTAAGAGAAGCAGGACTGGGAGGAGAGGAATCTAAGCAAAGGTACAATTTCAGGTAAAGTCCTGCCTGACCCTGCAGGAAAGTAGCTCGAGAGTGTAATTTATGCTTCAGGTTTTGTCCCATCTGGAGGCCCGTAGGTGGTCCTTCATAAGCCCATATCAGGCATCTGTTGGTCACCCTGGCGGACATAAACTCCTAGGCAGATGGCCAGTTTACTATGTGTGGGCAAGGTAGTTCTCAAAGTGATGTACAGGCCTTTTAGAAGTAAAGATATGCAGAAACCCAGCTAGAGATATACAGAACCCATAAAAGGGATCCTAAAGGATCTGAGTAGAGCATTGACATAGCTGCTACAAGTTGTTACAGTAGATAACAGAATTTATGCAAATAGTTTAAATACTTCTCCCTCTCCCCCTTCCCTCCCCCCTTCTCTGTTGCTGAGTGTATATATCTGGATCTAATGCCCAGATAAGTGTGAGCCAGGACCCCACTGTGCACCATGTCATAACTTAGAAGAAGGATCCTTGATCAATATCCTCATACTGAACTCTCCATGTTGACTTCCAGCTTTCTCCACATGTGCTGACCACGTGTTGGGTTGGCCACTCCTTGTCCCAGCCATGTCTGCTCTGCTGGTGGTGGGGTGCTGGTTGACTGGGAATCAGCATGTCTATGCCCAAACCTGCTCATGCTGTTTGTACTTGTTATTGAATTTTGCTGCTTTAATCATCATAAGTCAAAGAGATAAGAGGGCAAAATAGGGTTGTTTTTGCTATGAAACTTGGAAGTGTGAGGTTAGACATGCTAAAAAAAAATTCTTTTTAAACAAGTGTCATTGAAGCAACTATAGAGAACTGGGTAAAAACCCTGAAGGATATTGTACTGAAATTGACTGTAGGTTTAGTTGTTGTTTTTTTTTTAACAAACAAAAGACAACCATCCAAAACCACTAAAACTATAACTCCTAAGAACTATACTACGGTTGTGGTAGATGTAATGGAAAGTGAGTGGACCTCAGTTGTTAAGTCTATGTTCAAAGTATTAACGAACTATTGTATAGTTAAATGCTTTATGTTGAAATAATATTTTCAAAAGCTATGTGTCTTATTTTTGTCATGATTCCCACTTTATTCAGTTGATAAACCAATCAGTATGAAACTCACAGGCAGAAAAAAAAAGCAAGCCTTACTTTTGGGAGCTGAGATTTTTGTTTTGTGCTTTGATGCTCACCCTCTCAAGTTCACCCATGGCTCACTTAAATATCCCTAGTGATGGAGCAAGCAGTGGGGTGGATAAACGCAGGGAGCACCTGGGAGACCCTTGGCTGTGGGCACCACCCCAGGTGTTCACCGCTCCCCGGGTCCCACCCTCCATGCTCTTCACATCCAGCCTACTCCTCTCACACAGAGGGAGGAGGGCCTCCATGCCCACTGCACATGTTCTGCCAGAGACACAGTTCCTTATTAAGGACAGGCTAGCTAGAGCATGGCCAGTTTGCCCAGGAGACTTTAGAGCGTGGCTCTACTATTCCCGAGAGAGGCTGTGGCGCTGGCCTCCCATGAGCCCAGCCTGTAATCACCACAGACACTCAGATAGCACGCTGCAGCTGAGAGCCCCACCTGTTTGGCTGGGCTCGTTTCAATCTTCCTTCCCTGAAGAGCTAGGCTCAGTTTTTGAGCGTGGGGAAATGACTCACTGCAAAAATGTGAAATAGCACTTTCTTCACTCTCCTCAGAGTTCATCCAGAAGATGTCTAACTGGAGCGAGAGACAGACATCTCAGTCCTGGGGTGTCCTCCCACTCCTGGCATCTGTATCGCCTCCAGCATCCAAGCTGGTCTAGGGTCAGGTCCTCTAAGAATGCCATCCATGGGAAAGTTCAGTGCTATACTGTCAACACCTGATGCTTTTTAAATGCTGGGGTCCAAGAAGACTCTAACTGAGGAGTGAGAGAAAGACTGTTTGAGGTGCTACACACACAGCCTTCACAGTGACTCATATATCACAGACATGTTCAACAACGTGGATCATTTGTACCCTAGAACATTCCTTTGGGGAGGAGTCCTAGGTCTGTTTGGAAGATGCCTTTGAGCACTCATGGCTGGGATAAACTGGAGTCACAGTGTCTGAGTAAGTGCTTTGCTGAACCTGGAAAGATGTTTACAATCTTGTATTTAGATGGGGTAAGGGCCGTGGTGAATCATCTTTGCCGTGTTTTCAGTGCTTAGAGTCTTGGGTTTGGCAGTGGTGGAAAGACTGGGGTTGGCAAGCGCCACCTTAGGGGGTGGCGTTTAGGTTGAAGCCTGGCTGGAGAAGTGGAAGGAGAATGTTCCAGACCCCGAGGTGGGGATGGGTCTGGTGTGTGAAAGTACAGATGGCACCAGTGTGGTTGGGCCGAGGAGGGGACTATGTATGATGACGGCTGGAGGGAAGACCCTGTGGGGCTGATTGGCCAGTGTTCAGGCTCTGGGACATTTTGCATTCTCTGACTGTCTTTGTGTACCCCCTAACTACATGGACATTTCTCTCATTGTGAGTTTCACGGTCCCAAGATAGAAACCACACGTCGGTTTCCCAGCATACCTAGCAGTCAGGCCTGTCATGTGACCCTGGGGGCAGTCCCAGTTTCCACCAGTCAGAGTTTTGGAGATCTAATGAGTATCACGGTAACTACACTTAACAATATATTATATACATTATAACAATATTATATAAAGGTTGCTAAGAGAGGAGAACTCAAATATTCTCACCAAAAAAAGAGAGAAAGAAATGGTCATTATGTGAGGTGATGAAGGTGTTAACTAAGCCTACTGTGGTATCATTTCACAATACAGAAGTGTATCATGTATCACATTGTACATCTTAAGCCTACACAATATTATATGTCATTCATATCTCAGTAATGCTTGGGGAAAAAAAATCTGGAAAAGAAGTTTGGAGCCTGATATTTGGGCCTTGAATATCCAGATTTCTAGGAGAAATATCAATCACCTCAGATATGCAGATGACACCACCCTTATGGCAGAAAGCAAAGAAGAACTAAAGAGCCTCTTGATGAAAGTGAAGGAGGAGAATGAAAAAGTTGCTTAAAACTCCACATTCAGATAACTAACATCATGGCATCTGGTCCCATCACTTCATGGCAGATAGATGGGGAAACAGTGGAAACAGTGACAGAATTTATTTTTGGGAGCTCCAAAATCAATGCAGTTGGTGACTGCAACCATGAAATTAAAAGATGATTGCTCCTTGGAAGAAAAGCTATGACCAACCTAGACAGCATATTAAAAAGCAGAGACATTACTTTGCCAACAAAGGTCTGTCTAGTCAAAGCTATGATTTTTCCAGTAGTCATGTATGGATGTGAAAGTTGGACTATAAAGAAAGCTGAGTGCCAAAGAATTGATGATTTTGAACTGTGGTGTTGGAGAAGACTCTTGAGAGTCCCTTGGACTGCAAGGAGAGCCAACTAGTCCATCTTAAAGAAATCAGTCCTGATTATTCATTGGAAGGACTGATGCTGAAGCTGAAACTCCAATACTTTGGCCACCTGATGTGAAGAGCTGACTCATTTCCCTGATGCTGGGAAAGATTGAAGGTGGGAGGAGAAGGGGACAACAGTAGATGAGATGGTTGGATGGCATCACTGACTCAATGGACATGAGTCTGAGTAAACTCCGGGAGTTGTTGATGGACAGGGAGGCCTGGCATGCTCCCGTGACCCCATGCAGTCCATAGGGTCACAAAGAATCTTTTACGGCTAAGCGACTGAACTCAACTGAGATATCCAGGTGGAATGTTTTAATTTTTTAGATATTGGCTCATCACTGAAAGTTTTTGAGAAAGGGAACGACATGGTTATAATCACATAATCCTAGGACAGGATAGAAATTTTGACACATGCAAGGCTTTCTGCAAATATTTGCTGAAAAGAATTGGATATCTTTAGGTCAATTGCTTACATGTAATTTCCCTACATGTTAAAAATTGAAGGATGTTCACTAGGTATGCTTTTAAATTAGAATTTGGAAATTATTATCCTGAAGTATTTGAAGGGTCTTTCCAGTAAGAAAAACTCACAATTGTTCTGTTTCTTATGATGTCAGATTCTGTCTGAATCTATAGATGCCAGAGTAAACCAAAACAGCTAAAATGAAAGAAGCTAATTTTGAACCTCGAAAGAATTCAACCATCAAGCAATAAAATAAAATAAAAATTTTTTTAATCAGATTCTAAGGATGACTAATGAGAATTGGAACAAAAGTATAGCCTTCCTATAAAAAACTTTACATGACAAATCAAAGATAAAGGCTCGTAAAGAGTTCTGCAGCAGAAAAGATTCAGGAAATATTGTGGAAAAGAGATTCATTTTAGAGTCATATTCCAGTCCTGAATGGGGTGGAGCAAAAGATTTTTGGAATTATGTGGCCAGGCAAATTGAAGGCATCTGCAGATTCAGTTTTATCTGCAGGACCTTATAAAAAGGGAAGGCGAAGGGGAAAGAACAAACAAATATCAAAGATAAAGATTCTGGAATAATAATGACTTGCATATAGTTGATGCTCAATAAATGTTTATTGATAAAAATTGGTGCACAGAAATGGAGGCACACAGAACATTTAAAAGAAATAATAAAAGTGTCCAAAAGAATAATTGATTGCTATCCAACTACTATTTGTGGGAATTTGGTTAAGGAGAGAAGGTGTTTGGTGAAAAATTCCATCAGATAGTCCATGAAACCCACTGTACCCTAACTTACAAGAAGTTCTGTCTTCATGTATTTGTCATGCCTGCACCACAGAATTCTCGAGTCCCAAATGTTTGGACCAACAGTTAGTTCTTGAGCAAGAGAGGTTAGGTCAGGTGCCTATGAAACAAAGGCCCAGTCGGGTGCTGCATATTGAATGGTGACCCATGTAGCCTATCAGATGCAAAATGCCCACAGAGAAGCTAGGCGGGCCAGACAGTCAGTCCCAGAGTGAGACATGCTGCCTGGGATATCTGGAACTACCACTGTGTCCCAAACAATTGGAAGCCACTGTTTCCAATTCCTTAAGCCTGTTCTACATTCTAATGTTGGCATTCTGAAGGACTAATTGCCTGCTCAGGTAGTTCCACAGGCTTCCTTAATTCTATGTGTATTGTTACAACAAGTCCGTGTGACCTAAGGCTATCTCAGCAGGCCTCTTCCTTGCAACCTGAAAGAAGCAAATTATCATAGGCTTTAGTTGTAAATATGCATTTGTGTCTAACTATTGAATAAAAAAGGAGACACACTAAAATAAACCAATTTTAAAGATTATTATTACTGCTCCTGCAAACCTGCTGTTTGGGTTATCTCTTCCTTACCCGTTGGATAAAATCTAGGACAGGATGTATAACTTTTCTGGTTATTCTGAAGTAATAGAAGTCTTCATTTCCATCAAAAACAGCCTCTGTTTGGTCATTTATATTACCATACTAGTTCATTGTGCTTAAAGCCAGTCAACAAACAAAACCTCCCAAACACCAAAGTTAAAGGCTCTGCATTCCCCCATCTAGGCCTGCAGTAGGTGGGAAGAGTCTGTGGAAAGTCTGTGATCAGTCTCCTTTCTCCTTACCCTCTGACTCCACCCTGCCCATTAGTCAACTCTGTCAGGAGGGAAACAGTGGGTGTGGGCAGGAAAGATTTTACCTGAATGGCACTTGTGTGATGCTGACTTTCTTCAGCCTTGAACAGTATTTAAAGCTGGTCTCTTGTGAGTTTCTTCATGGGCTCTTTGGAGACCCAGCTGACCCCTCATCACAACAGATCTCTCACCTGTGGCTTCTCACCATGGGTACTTGCAGCTCCTAGATAGCACCCCTCGCTCAGCCTGTGGCCGTGGACTGTATATTTTGAGCATCTCTCTGCTAATCAGTGTCTCCTCATGGCAGAATCTAAGATAGCAGCTCTCCGGCTCTTCCTCCTGGCCCATTAGGACCCTCTGTCCTAGGAACACAGTCACTACTTACACCATAGCCCCTATTCTACTTCCAGATTCTGCTTGAGTGAGACCATTGCCCTCAACATTCCTTAGGTGGGAAACAGACCTGGTCTGTTATATACCGCAAACATCAATCTCTCCTTGAAGCCCCCCTCTCTCAACCCCTTCCAGTGAGGCGACAGTGGGGGCTGTAGGACTCACACGTAAATCCTCTTTCTGAAAGAATCTTCTAATCTCCAGATTTCTGGCCACATCAACACTTTCATACCCAATTCCAGCGCAGTTCCTTTGCAGGTCCTGCATAGCTAGGCCGTGCAGTCTCACTTCAAAATGGAGGCGTATTTGGTACCCATAATCTTGGGACCTCAGCCAAAAATGAGTCTGGAATAGTTCCATTTTAATATCTTATTGCATTTGTAAAGACCTTTCTGTAATTCAGGAGACTTATGGATTTGTTTTGTAATTGTTTCACTTAAAAAAATATCAGTGACAATTGATCTATTAGGAGACTAACTTTTTTTGTTTGTTTGTTTTAAATTTATTTATTTTTTATTGAAGGATAATTGCTTTACAGAATTTTGCTGTTTTCTGTCAAACCTCAACATGAATCAGCCATAGGTATACATATGTCCCCTCCCTTTTGAACTTCCCTCCCATCTCCCTCTCCATCCCATCCCTCTAGGTTGATACAGAGCCCCTGTTTGAGTTTCCTGAGCCATATAACAAATTTCTGTTGGCTGTCAATTTTACATATGGTAATATAAGTTTCCATGTTATTCTTTCCATACATCTCACCCTCTCCTCCCCTCTCCCCATGTCCATAAGTATATTCTCTATGTCTGTTTCTCCATTGTTGCCCTGTAAATAAATTCTTCAATACTATTTTTCTAGATTCCATATGTATGTGTTAGAATACAGTATTTATCTTTCTCTTTCTGACTCACTTCACTCTGTATAATAGGTTCTAGGTTCATCCACCTCATTATAACTGACTCAAATGTGTTCCTTTTTATTCTTTTTTCTTTTTAATTAATTTATTTTAACTGGAGGCTAATTACTTTACAATATTGTAGTGGTTTTTGCCTTACATTGACATGAATTAGCCATGGGTGTTCGTGTGTCCCCCATCCTGAAACCCCCTCCCACCTTCCTCCCTATCCCATCCCTCAGGGTCGTCCCAGTGCACCAGCCCAGAGCGCCCTGGGAGAATAACTTTTTATGTCTAGAAAGTAAAGTCTAATGTAGAACTAAGTGAGATGGCCCATGAAAATCCTTAGCATAGTGATTGACATAATAAGTGCTAAATAAAAACTAGTGTTCATTATTATTATTAGCTATCCTTTCACTTACATGAAGAGAAAGAAGTGAATTTGAGCATCTCAGTCGGATTTAACACATGAATAAATATTTGAAACCCATTTAGCCTCTTTGATCTCCATGAGGTTGCTAAGTATATATGAGGTAAATCGCCCTATTAAAAGCTGTCTTTCTCCTCTTGGCCCACCAATGGGGAAAATCCACTGATTAGTCTAAGAGGTGTAGGATCATATATAAAAAATACACGTTCTTTAGAGAACACACCACCCATACAACTCCTGAATTCGAACTGTTCAACATCTTAGAAAGAATCCATGCTTAAGACCTCTGTGCTTAAGAACATGGAGTTTCAAAATCTTTGTTCCAATAATCTCATTTCCTTTCATTTGAATCCTACAATGTTTCTTATGGTTTAAGTAGTTTATATTATAACCGATGCATCTTGCCATCACCATCAGAGTGCAAAATAAGAGTATACACTTTTTCTTTTTACTTTAAAAAACTTTTTAGTTGAAGCATAGTTGCTGTACAATATTATGTAAGTTACACATGTACAGTATAGTGATTCACAGTTTTTAAAGCTGATATTCCATTTATAGTTATTATAAAATATTGGCTATATTCCCTTTGTTGTACAATATATCCTCTTTTACTATTCAAATTAATAACTCAAAGCCTCACGTAATACTGGAATGATTTCTTCCCTTGTAGAGTTTTTTCTTTATAAGCCAAAAGCCCCAGGGGGTTATTCAATTTAATACCTATCCCGTTGCCTCACAGAGAATATGCTTGGTTGTGCACTGGATTTGTGCTTTTTCTGCAGCTGTTACTGAGGTTCCTACAAGAAGAGGTGGTCCAATGCAATGGACATGCTATAATGCACGTAGAGAAGTGTTTAAGAACACATATGATAAAGATCTTTGTAAGAGTACTGAAAAATAAGTAAATACATAGGTAGGTAAGTAGGTAGATAAAGAAATAAATTATAAAGCCCCACCCCCAGTCCCACACTCTGCTCAGAGCCTCTGCTTTGATGATAAAGGCCTAGGTAATACTTTCTTTGAAGGAAGCAGGAAGATGGGTGCAAAATGAAGAAGTGGGCCTGGCTTCCGTATTATAGCTCTTTCAGCTTGCCCTCACTCTCTGTTACTTTCCCAGGGCCACCAGCAGTGACAGAGTGGCTGGGAAAGGAGGGGCTGTAACCTTAGCCACAGGTGGACCTCTCCCATGACAGTCAAGCCCTGGGGAAAATCTCAACCACTAGACCAGACTGCCTTTTCCACTGGTTTCTCTTCAGGATTGAGTGCCCTCCAGCTTGATGGCCTTGAAATGAGACCAGTTTAAACCCTTGGAGGTATAATATTAACATTAAGGAAAGAGGGTTGGTGCCCCCTCCCTCTTTGAATCTCCTTGGCCCTTACACCAGTTTGCCTATTTGTTCCCAGGAATATCTGTGTTCCTTACTCATAAGGGCCAAGCAGGTAGAGCGTCCCCAGACAAAGACCTGCGCGAGGCAACTGGGTACAGCCCCAGCTGGAAAGACACAATAGTCATTGAAATAGCGCCCATCTGTGTGGCAGCTTCACTTAAAGGGGATCAGGGGAGGAAAATTAGTGTTCGCCACATTGGGTATATGTGTTAGTCGCTCAGTTGTGTCTTACTCTTTGCGACCCCATGGACTTGTAGCCCTCCAGGTACCTCTGTCCATGGGATCCTCCAGGCAAGAATACTGGAGTGCAAGAATACCTGGGTCTCCTGCATTGCAAGTGGATCCACCACTGTCCCTGGTGGATTCTGAGCCACCAGGGACAGTAAAGAATCTGCCTGTAATGCAGGAGACTCATGTTCGATCTCTGGGTCAGAAAGATCCCCTAGAGAAGGGCATGGCAACCCACTCTAGTATTCTTGCCTGGAGGATCCCATGGACAGAGGAGCTTGGTGGGCTACAGTCCACGGGGTCTGAAAGAATAGGACATGACTGAGCAATTAACACACATTGGGTGTCTTGCTACACCTGTGATTGAGCTACTTAAAAATTTTAAAATGTCCAGTAGTTTGTGCCAATACCTGGGAGATCTAAACTCCTAGGTAGACTTGCTGCAAGTAACCTGAGTCAGATACCTAAGGCGCTAGCAGGAGATCAAATCTGGAAGGCCATCCCTGCTGAGTGAACGGGAAAAAACTTAAAAACCTGCATCATCTTACAGGTTGACTAACCTGAAAACAGATCTCAAACAGCACACACAATGATTTGGTGGCAGTTCATAAGCAGCACCTATTATGGCAGCAATACCTCCGCCATCAGCTGAGAGAAACTTCTGACCAAGATGCCAGATATACTGAGTCACCTACAATCCCCTGCCACCCACACCTCTCACTTCTGGCTGCACAAATATGTATGGGTGGTTTCAAGACGTGATTTGACTGATTTGCCTCTGAGAGATGGCTTGTACCATGTGTAGGAAAAAAAATTCCATCAACACAAAGTTGACCATTTAATTCTTCTGCCGGGAACAAAAAGGATTTTGTATGTTTGTTGATCTAGCCTTTGCTTTGTAGTGAGGGACATGACAGAGAAACTGGCTAAGCCATGCTCTTTGCCTTTCAGATTATTTTTAGTAGGTAATCTTGTCTTAAATGGATGGAACATGGCAGCAATTGTAGAGTTTTAAACTTTAAAAGAAATAGAAACACAAGAGAAAGTCTAAAATTTCCATTTGGAGCCTGGCTTCAGTGGAGATTTTCCAAAATATCAAAGATGACAAAACTCCAAGGAGTGGGACAAATTTTGGCTTATCTAATTAAAAATAGCTAGTATTGCTTTTGTGTCTCTCCACATTTTCTACCCTCTCGCATCCTTCAGTATTTTCTATGGGTAAAACTTCCAACTCCTCAGCCTGAAATACAAAGACCAGCCAGAATTTTCCTTCCAGCTTTATGTCTCACTCCCTCCTCCATTCCTAGAATCCATACTCCAATCTCACAGGACTACCCATTAATCCCTGTAAATTGTTGCTGTTGTTGTTCAGTCTCTAAGTTATGTCCGACTCTTTGTGACCTCATGGACTGCAGCATGCCAGGCTCCCTGTCCCTCACCACCTCCTGGAGTTTGCTCAAACTCACATCCGCTGAGTTCGTGATGCCATACACCCATCTCATCCTCTGTTGCCCTCTCCTCCTGTCCTCAATCTTTCCTGGCATCAGGGTCTTTTCCAGTGAGTTGGCGCTTCTCATCAGGTGGCCAAAGTATTGGAGCTTCAGCTTTTAGCATCAGTCTTCTCAATGTATATTCAGGGTTGATTTCCTTTAGGAATGATTGGCTTGATCTCCTTGCTGTCCAAGAAATTCTCAGGAGTCTTCTCCAGCACCACAATTCAAAAGCATCAATTCTTTGGTGTTCCCTGTAAATAACAGGTACTGTAACACAGTCCACACTGTTCACAGGGTGATTCTTCTATCCAAGAGGCTCCTTCTACCTTCTCTACCTAAAAAAACTTACCTGAAATGTTAGCTTTTATGTCAGGATTTAAAACTGATTACTCCTTTCTCTGTACTCCTCATCCATTTAGCCCTGAATTAAATTATATGATTTTTTTCACATGATATTGTGGTTATTTGTTTGTTCATCTGTCTCCTCCATTAGACTTGAGCCCCTGCAGGGCAAAGACAATATCTGATTCTCCACAGCTACCCTGGAACCTGTGCAGTGCCTGGCACAAAGTATCTACTCAACAAATGTATGTTCATCAGTGTTGACTATTGAGAATCAACAGCTTGCTGAACAACCCTGTGTCCTGGCCCAGAAGCAAAGGACACAACACCATGCTGAGCCTTGTTGGTTCTAAAACCTTGTAGTTACCCAGGAGGATATGAAAATAATCTTACTCAGGTGACACAGACTGAAATAGGTACTGATACTCAATCTGCTTTGATGTTATGATCCAGTTATAGAACCTGGGCTTTGGTCTTGATCTTGGGAACATACTTTTAACTCATCACTATAGCAACACTTTACTCTTATGTGCCCAAGTTTCTGCTTTGATACATGCCATCCTAAGGACTGTGAAAAGTGAGCTTCTTTCCTCACTTAATGCAATGAAAATGGGAAGACATCAACAAGCTAGCTAAAAAACTTCACTCTTAATTCCCTATTAAACACAATGTTAGGAGTACCCATACCTTTTTTACTTCTAGTCCTTGATTTAAAGGTGAGATTCTTCAAGTGGTTAGACCACTCTAGCATGGCTTAGCAATGGGGGATTTTCCTAGAGACACAGGTAAAGCAGAGTGACGTAGGGGGATTGGGATATTTCCAAAGCCTTGCTGCAAATGTTTTGACACTCCTCCCATCTAAAAGTAGCATCTAAGTCCCCACTCTTTGAATATGGATGGATATGTGACTACTTGGACAAATAAAGCAACACAGAAGTGTTGCTGCATAACTTCTGAGGCTAGATTGTTAAGGTCATGCAGCTTTCCCTTGTTCACTGGACGACTTCTCTTGGAGCCCTAACGCAGTAGGTAAGAATTTTGACTACTCTGAGGCCAAGTACTGGTGCTCAAGTAGACAGTTCAACCCCCCAGTCGTCCGGACCAGGAGCCATTTTGTACCCTTTAATCCAGTCTTTCTACTACCTAAATATTACCAAGTCACCTCCATCAATGTTATTTAGAACAGAAAAATCACCTAGCTGAGCCCAGTTCAAATTTATGACCAAAATAATCATGATATGCAATAAAATGATTATTATTTTAAGTCACTAAATTTGGGGGTATTTTGCTATGCAACACCAATTGGTAACAGTAACAGAAGTAGACAGTGAAATGCCCTGATTCCTTTTATTGTTTCCCTCAGAGAAGAAATTTAATTTCAATAGCATTATTGAAGTTTCTGACAAACATTTAAAAAAAATTTTTAACAGACACTTAAAAAGCAAGCAAGTCTGATTTCTAAAATTGAAAGGGGCTATTGCCAGGGGATTTGAACACGTAGTATTTCTCTTTCCTCATACAGACTTGGAGCCCATCTCTGGGAATAGATACACAGACTTGTGTGCTTTATTAAATATAATAGACAATAGTCACAGTGTCTGTTAATTTCATCTGCTTCTCTGGAAAAGGAAAACTCATTCCATGAGTTTGTCAAGAGGTCTCAGATTCCATGAAGGAAAATTTTCTCTATATCTCCATAACATAAGCCTAATGTCTAGTTCTTTCGAGATTTGCATAGTACTGTAGCAGTGCTTACCCTTCTCTACTTTGCATTTTCATTTATTTCTGTAGCAATCAAAGTTTAATTGCAAAGACAGAATGTAGTTTAAGCAGGAAGAAATCTTTTGTAGGATATTAAATGACTTGCCAAATTGTTAGGAGGATGAAAGAAAAAAAATTTTAGATTGAACCACATAGCAGAGCCAACCCACTAAATTTGCTGCTGCCTCCTCTGTGATCAAAAAACCACTGACTCTTGAATTACATCCTCACTGCCATGACTGGGAAGCCACTGTGATCAGGAAGTCACTAGGATCTGGGGGCTGTCCCAGCCCTAGAACCACACCATTTTGGCTGCAAACTGCACCAGCAGAATAGATGCCAGGGACTCCATCTCTAAACACCCAAGACCAACAACTCAATGACCATGGTCACAGAGAAGATGCTACAGATTCTAGTTTACTTGTGCTTTCTTAATTTCCCTCAAGAGCATATGGGTGCTTGAATCTAGGTCACATCCAGAACCTAGTTGCAATAGAATCTGGGAAATGCAGTTTTTCTTTTGCTTTTATTTCACTTTTCAGGCTTTGTAGTATAAAAAGCCATGCTTGAAAGAAAGTGGGATGAATGTTGAATGCCAGTCTACATTATCATCATAACATGGATTTCTTCTAGTGGACTACCAGCAATTTGCATTTACCTTTATGTTCAATCCCCCAAAGCATCTAGCAATTTCCAGATAGTCAACTGTTTGAGATAAGGAAGTGGGAGTTAGGAAAAAAAGAAGGAAGAATCCTGAAGTCTCACTTGCCTCTTTCAAGTTCTTACCAGGAAATGGAGTCTTCAAGGGCAGGATAACATGACATTAGTCTTAAAACTGCCTCTGTCTTAGATATTCTCTATTTTTCCTGCCTGCGCTTCGTCCACTTTCCATTCACCTCAGCCTGCTTTGTGCCCTGGAAAGCAGAGCTATAGAGATGGATTCACCCAGGTTCTTGTGACCTCTGACTTCTCACTGGGCTTTGGCAAGAAGACACTGTCAGATTATTTGTCTCCTAGGTTTCCTCTGTACCAGACTGTGGTTCAGCCATAGCTGCTTCCTCTACCTAATGTAATTAAGCAAGTGGACTTGTTGCCTGCTGGGAAACAGAAAGACCAAACACCAAGGCAACGGTGTTTTGCGGACAGAGGAAAAGGCTTTATTGCAGGGTGGCCAAACAAGGAGACAGGAGGCAATAGTCAGATCTCTCTCCCCATCACCTGTTGAGTGGGATATTTATCATGGAAGAGGGGGCTGGGCTGGGAAGTGATTGGTGGAAAGTAATTTGTAAGTTTCAAGAGTTCTCTGCAGAGGTACAGTTCTTCTTGCCTCCTCATGAGTTCCATGTGCAAATCTGGGGAGGGTCCATAGGTTAGACGGGTGGATTTTCCACCTGCCGTGGTTGTTCTAGTCCCTCCCCGTGCCTGTGTCTGTGCGATGCTCAGTCCATGGGGCTGTCAGCAAGTTGTTTCCACATCTGTGGTTTCCCTGGAACTCTGCGAAACAGGGTCGGTTGTTCTTAATGTACTTATGGGCTTTGAGTGTGTAAGGTCCAGTGTATGGTTTCACTAATGCCAGTACCCAAATCAGAGCACTGGTCAGGGTGGCCCCAATCTGCCAGCCTTAGCTCCCACTGGGGTCTGATAAAGGCCCCATAGGACTGGTGGCTTCCTGCTATGCTCATCACAGAGTGCATCACCATCCTTAATCCTTGTAAGGGTGCTGGTCAGTGAATGTGCTGTGTGTCTGATGCCAGGACACAGACTTCAGTGATGGTTACCATTCTCAGAGCCCATCAGCCTGCATGTTCTCCCACCTCTTCACAGCACCATACTTTCTACATTCCATGCTCTGTCTGATCAGACGTTCTCCTTTGGCTAAAGCTGGGTTGGCCTCCTCAGGACTGGTGCCCATGGTCCATGAGGCAGCTATGGTTCTGCATAAAGTGTGTCATGATCAAGGGAGTTGGGTCTGAGGGGACGATGACTGCCGCTGGCTGGATTTAACTGCTCCATTTTACCTTACCTGTAAAGATGAGATTAGCAACCACCTGTCAGGACTGGTGCAAGGATTAAATAAGGTGGTTATGCATGTCAAGCAGCTGAGTAAACTGTGGATGGCTTTACAAATATTAGCTATTACCTAAGCATTTCCAAAGCTTGGAGGCTTTCCTTTCATCTTTACTACTACATTTTTCCCTTCTGCTAATTAAGTTTCTTATCAGTGTTGATATTGTAACTAGTACTGCAATCCTGGTGGTCTAAATCTTTGTTCTAGGAAGAGAGGAATGGGGGTGGGGGAGGCCAGGCAGAGGTGGCAGATAAAAAGCCATTTTCACTCCTAAATAGAGAATAATACCCCAGGGGCCCTAAAATTTCTCACTTATTAACTTAGGATGGAGAATTGGCAGAAAAAGTCATTACCATGGTTTGCGTCTGTGGAAAGTCAGCTGAGACTTCAGCCTTCGGCTGACAGGAATGGTTTACAGTAATTGTGACAGGATGAAACCAGAGTCAAGTGTGGCCAATCTGTGATTTCCACGGCACTTTGAGCCCCAGTTGTTTCAGATCTCCTCCAGATCTCAGACAGCTTTTAGGATTCTAAAAGAGTGGCCGGGACAGCTGGACAGCCTGGCAAAGTTTTCATAGGTTTGGAATCTGGACTTCCCATTTTACCAGACAAAGAAGCTTTTAAAATATTTAGGGGCTCTTATTATAAGCAGTAAAGAGAGGTTTCTTAAGGCAAACTTCATATGATTATAAAAGATTAAACTTTTTTTAAAGCATTTATAGGTTTAGGGATAATGATTTAATTATGTCAAAAGGATTAAAATTGGGTTATATATCCAGGTAAAATTTACCAAAAATTTCCTGAAGACTGTTTGTAAAAAGATGGTCTACACGTTGAACCATTCTTTTTTTTTTCTTTTCAGTGTCACTTATTTTTTTAATTTTTATTTAATATTGCTTGCTTGCTAAGTCACTTCAGTCGTGTCCGACTCTGTGCGACCCCATAGATGGCAGCCCACCAGGCTCTCCCGTCCCTGGGATTCTCCAGGCAAGAACACTGGAGTGGGTTGCCATTTCCTTCTCCAATGCATGAAAGTGAAAAGTGAAAGTGAAGTCGCTCAGTCGTGTTCGACCCTCAGCGACCCCGTGGACTGCAGCCTTCCAGGCTCCTCCGTCCATGGGATTTTCCAGGCAAGAGTACTGGAGTGGGGTGCCATGGAATTGTAGTTAATTAGCAATGTTGTATTAGTTTCAGATGTACAGCAAACTGATCATTATACATACACATGTATCTATTCATTTTCAAATTCGTTTTCCATTTAGGTTGTTACAGAGTATTCAGCAGAGTTCCCTGCGCTGGTCCTTGTTGGTTATCTGTTTTAAATAGAGCAGTGTGTGATGTCAATTCCTGGATTATTCTAATGCAATCAAGTATTGCAAATCTAAGCCCCCAGATTAAGTCATACTGGGCTAAAAATTATCACATCATTCCATTATAAGAATTTATGCTCAGTGCCTAAACATAAACAGTTTTAAGAGAACAATGAAAAAAGTATCTGTCCCCTGACATAGCTATTCAGGGTACACATACATCTTCCATGCAGGGAAGGTAATCAAAATGCTTAGTGAGTGGTACAGCACAAGCCCCAACCAAGTAGAGCAGACCACACGATGATCTGCCTTTGACCTAACCAGCACATCCCACCTGAGTACCAGCTCCACCTGCATCCTTTGCGCTACTGCTCATCACCTGCCGTCGTTCAGCCACACCAAAACAGCCCATCTCCAGAGCATTCTACGTTTTTCAAAATGAAACCCAAATTTCTTTAGGATAGTTTTATTCTTCACTGTCTACCTTCTGCATTCCACTACCAAAGACAGCTTGCAGCTTCTTGGCAACTTGCAAGAAGGTGGTCCCTTTAGAAGGGGAGCACAGTTCCACTGAAGAGGTACTGTCTTGAACACCACGTGCACTCACCACGCGGGACTGAAATCATCTCCTTGCACGTCCGTCCTCATTGCTACTTCACTTTAAGAGCAGGCAGCTTGTCTTTTCTTCTCTGCATCCCCAACACCTAACTTAGTGCCAGGCACACTGCCAACTGCTCAGAAATAGTTTGTTGACCTGAACAGAATTAGTGCAAAGTAAAGAAAAAAAGCTGAAACAGTGATCTCTCTAGATCCACTCTGTAGTTAATGCAGTATAAGGAAATGATTATCAATTAAATTATATTTAATGTCTTACAATCATCTACTGTAAATCTACAATAGAAAATGATAAAATTGTAAAATAAAAAATCTACAGTCTAAGAATTTTAGTAGCTGGTGAAGATGAATTTGAAATCCATGGACTGAAGCTCCCGAAGTATACCTTTGTGTTAGATATAAGCACTAACTTGGAGAAGGGAATGGTAACCTGCTCCAGTATTCTTGCCTGGAGAATTCCATGGACAGAGGAGCCTGGTGGACTATAATCCATGGGGTCACAAAGAGTCGACACAACTGAGTGACTAACACTACTATTATAAGCACTGAACAGATTAAACCAGTATAGAGGAAATATTTAAACTACTTAGCATGCTCTTTTTAAAAATAATTTGTAAAATAATAATCTTAAAAAAGGAAAATAATCAGTTAATGAGTCTCTTTTTTTAATAATCTGAGATGAGAATTTTCCAAAAATGAAGGTTGTAACTATTATTGAAGTTTTAAGCAGAGATGTGAATTATAGGAAACAATTTTCCCTTTATTAGAAAGAGAAATCTTTAAAGAAAAATAACTCACTGATTTTTTGTTTGTTTTAATTTATTTTAATTGGGGGATAATTTCTTTACAATGTTGTGGTAGTTTTTGTCATACATCGACATGAATCACCCACAGGTACACATGTGTCCCCCCATCCTGAACTCCCTCCCACCTTCCTCCCCACCATCCTTCTGCATTGTCCCAGAGCACCAGCTTTGGGTGCCCTGCTTCATGCATCGAATTTGCACTGGTCCTCTATTTTGCTTATGGTAAGATACATGTTTCAATGCTATTCTCTCAAATCATCCCACCCTTGCCTTCTCCCACGTAGTCCGAA
Source organism: Bos mutus (assembly GCF_027580195.1). Lineage (NCBI taxonomy): Eukaryota > Metazoa > Chordata > Mammalia > Artiodactyla > Bovidae > Bos > Bos mutus. The sequence goes on along the minus strand of NC_091621.1, from coordinate 27,697,973 downwards.
AGTCTTCTTTACATCTGTGTCTCTTTTGCTGCCTAGCGTATAGGATCATCATTACCATCTTTCTAAATTAAAAAGAAAATCCATGTTCATTGATGAAACCTAGAAAAATACAAAAGGGGTTAAGAAAAAAATCATCACCATCTACAGACACAAATAGTGGAAATAGTTTATTTCTTTTTAGTCTCGTTTCAATGCATATTGGCTTCCCTGATAGCTCAACTGGTAAAGAATCCGCCTGCAATGCAGGAGACCCTGGTTTGATTCCTGGGTCAGGAAGATGCTCTGGAGAAGGGATAGGCTACCCACTCCCCTATTCTTGGGCTTCCCTTGTGGCTCAGCTGGTAAAGAATCCACCTGCAGTGAGGGAGACCTGGGTTTGATCCCTGGGTTGGGAATATTCCCTGGAGAAGGGAATAGCTACCCACTCCAGTATTCTGGCCTAGAGAACTCCATGGATTGTATAGGCCATGGGGTCGAAAAGAGTTGGACACGACTGAGCAACTTTCACTTTCAATTCATATACATATATTTTACGACTAACATTGTATTTGGTTTCATATCTGACTCTTCTACTTAATATCATGGCTTAAACTTCTTTTAAAATATTAAACGGCGAAACTCCTGTGGTCTTGGTCAGGACCCCTCTGGCCTGGCCTATTTCACGTTGATGAGTGACAAGCTGAGTGTTTCACCCTTGTCTCCAGTGCCTGACTCTGGATAGAAATTGGCTAGGTTGTCTTACGGTCTCTGGTTTTACATACAACTGGGTTTTATTTTTTATTTCATCTAGTTTTCTTTTGAAACCCCCAAGCAAACCTTGGACTTTGCCTGTGGTAAGAAGATCAACCCAAAGGAGAACAACAAATATGATTAAAAGAACATGTGAGGAAGGAGAGAACTCAAGTTGCTTGTTCTCAATACAGAGAATGATGGTGATGATGAGGCTCCCAGTGAAACCTGGGAATTAGGATTAATTTGCCCTTCAGCCTTACAAAGAATGTTCTGTGGCCCCTCTGGTCCTCTCCACCAGCCATCTCCACCTGCTCTGTTCCCTGGGAGACTGGCCCAATGCACTGCTCCCCAGGCTCTCTTGCCCTCGAATTATCCAACTGAAGGGGACCTTTATTTCCTGCCAAGTCTCTGCTTGATAGAAATATTTAACCCACGTGACCCTCTCCCAACGCTAGAGTACTTCATTCAGTCTTCAGAAGTAAACTATCATCCGAGTTTCCTTAGCCGGGTCGTTTGGGGATAATAAACGTATAAATAACCTATTTCTAGTTCCAGCAAGTGGCTATTTATAATGACTATGCTGCTGCTGGTGATGGTGATGATGATGGATACAGTAATAATAGCTGTTGTCATACTCCTAGTCAGTGGCCAGGCCAGATCCTCAGAACAAATCAACCAGGTAGCTTTTGTTCCCATTTCAGAGCTGAGGAAATCAAGCATGTGGACACTTAGGTAACTTTTACTAATATCTAATCTTTACTAATATTGGGCTTCCCTGGTAGCTCAGCTGGTAAAGAATCTGCCTGCAATGCAGGAGACCCTGGTTCAGTTCCTAGGTCAGGAAGATCCACTGGAGAAGGGACAGACTACCCTCTCCAGTATTCTTGGGCTTCCCTCATGGCTCAGCTGGTAAAGAATCCGCCTGCAGTGAGGGAGACCTGGGTTTGATCCCTGGGTTGGGGAGATCCCCTGGAGAAGGAAACCGCTACCCACTCCAGGATTCTGGCCTGGAGAGTTTCACAGAGTCAGACACAACTGAGAAACTTTCACTTCCACTTTACTAGTATCACACAAACTAACGCATACACATCCAATGTCTCACCTCCTTCAAATCTGTCTCAAATAGTATTTTCTCAGTTAAATATTTCCTGACTAGACAGGTTTTTTTTAATGGTTACTTTTTTATAAATTAGAAGATAATTGCTTTACCACACTGTGCTGGTCTCTGCCACACAGCAACGTAAATCAGCCACAGGCACACACGTGTCCCCACTCTCCGGATCCTCCCTCCCGTCTCCCACCCCATCCCACCCCTCCAGGTTGTCATGGAGCACTGGTGAGCGCCCCGTGTCACACAGAAAATTCCCACTGGCTATCTGTTTTACATATAGCAGTGTATATGTTTGCATGCTGCTCTCTCAGTTCGCCCCACTCTCTCCCTCCCACACTGTGCCCACAGTCTGTTCTCCATGTCTGCATCTCCACTGCTGCCCTGCAAACAGGTTCATCAGTACCGTCCTTCTAGAATCCATACTCATGCATTAATATACAACATTTGTGACTACACAGTTTTTTAAAAATACTACTCTATCAATACAGAATTGATTTACAATGTTGTGTTTATGGTGTGCAGAAAAGTGATTCAGTTATACGTGTATACATATACGTGTATACAATAGTTTGCATTTGCTAATCCCAAACTCCCAATCCATCCCTCCCCTACCTGCCCCCTACTAGTTAGTTTTAACATTTTCTATCCCCTCCTTGCTTTGTCTCCTTAGCACTTTTCACCAGCTAACATACTGTATTTTTTTCTCATTTATCTTGTTTAATGTCCATCTCATTCCCCTCAAATGCTCTTTGAGGGGAGTAGTCCTTGTTTTATTCATTGCTTTATCCCAACACTTACATACATATTTTTAAACAAGTGAATAATAAAGCTAGAATTTAGAGCCACCTCTTCCTGACTTGAAAGCCTTTGTTTTTCAACAATACCCTCCTTAGCAAGCCACCATCAAAGCAAATACATGACAACCTCAAAGAGAAAAAAAGGCAACAGCATTATTTTTGAACTAGATGCCACCATTATGCCACCTGCTATGACTGTAACATAAGACAGCTAAGGAAAGAAAATGATGCTCACATATTTGTTTTAAAAATATGTTTACTATCAAGACACCCATACATATGGTCAGGCCGTATGGGCTTTGCCAGAAGTGAAGTCCCATTTGGAATGAATGTTGAGCAATGGATTTGTGTCCTGACAGGAGCCACCCACCCCTCAAGGCTCTGCACAGGTGCCCAGTGAGTGAATAGAGGCTTTCTTCAGGGTCTGGGAAGCTAGAAGGGGGAGGCATGTAAACAGAACAAGCAAGGGTGACTGTGGGGGGCATGGATCTGGAAGGAGCGGACTTTTTTTTTTAATTTACTTTTTTTTATTGAAGGATAATTGCTTTACAGAATTTTGCTGTTTTCTGTCAAACCTCAACATGAGTCAGCCATAGGTATACATATATCCCCTCCCTTTTGAACCTCCCTCCCATCTACCTCCCCATACCACCCCTCTAAGTGGATACAGAGCCACTGTTTGAGTTTCCTGAGACATACAGCAAATTCCCGTTGGCTATCTATCTTACATTTGGTAATATAAGTTTCCGTGTTGCTCTTTCCATACATCTCACCCTCTCCTCCCCTCTCCCGTGTCCACAACTCTATTCTCTGTGTCTGTTTCTCCATTGCTGATCTGTAAATAAATTCTTCAGAACCATTTTTCTAGATTCCTTTTATGTGCATTAGAACACGACATCTATCTTTCTCTTTCTGACTCACTTCATTCTGTATAATAGGTTCTAGGTTCATCCACCTCGTCAGAACTGACCAAATGTGTTCCTTTTATGGCTGAGTAATATTCCATTGTGTATAAGTAGCACAACTTCTTTATCCATTCATCTGCCAACAGACATCTAGGTTGCTTCCATGTCCTAGCTATTGCAAAAAGTGCTGCAATGACCAATGGGATACATGTTTTTTTCAATTTTGGTCTCCTCACAGTATATGCCTAGGAGTGGGATTGCTGGGTCATATGGTGGCTTTATTCCTAGTTTTTAAAGGAATCTCCATACCATCTTCCATAGTGACCATATCAATTTACATTCCCACCAACAGTGCAAGAATGTTCTCTTTTCTCCACACCCTCTCCAGCATTTATTGTCTGTATACTTTTTGATGGTGGTGGAAGGGGCAGACATTCTGGAATTGAACCCTGAATATTGCCTTTCCTTGGCTCTTCATGTGATTTATGATTCATATCTCATGACACTTAGCTTAGGAAAAGGGAAGGAAATAAAAGTTCATAAGCAGGCTGATGGTAAAAAATAAGCATAGCAGAAAGCTCATGCTTTCCTACCATATATATACCAAGCAGATGATCATACCAGGTGATATGAGCATAGGCAGTGACCTCAGATGTACACAGTTTTACCTGCCTCCTCTATCACTCACTTTGACCTTGTATAAGTTAGTCAGCCTTTCTAAGCCTCAGTTTCCTTAGTTGTATCAGTTCAGTTCAGTTGCTCTGTCGTGTCCAGCTCTTTGTGACCCTATGGGCTGCAGCATGTCAGGCTTCCCTGTCCATCACCAACTCTCGGAGCTTGCTCAAACTCATGTCCATCGAGTCGGTGATACCATCCAACCATCTCATCTTCTGTCGTCCCCTTCTCCTCCTGCCTTCAATCTTTCTCAGCATCAGGGTCTTTTCAAATGAGTCAGTTCTTCTCATCAGGTGGCCAAAGTATTTGAGTTTCAGCTTCAGCCTCAGTCCTTCCAATGAATACTCAGGGTTGATTTCCCATAGGATTAACTGGTTGGATCTCCTTGCAGTCAAGGGACTCTCAAGAGTCTTCTCCAACACCACAGTTCAAAAGCATCAATTCTTCGGCCTTCAGCTTTTTTTATGGTTCAACTCTCATATGCATACATGACTACTGGAAAAACAATAGCTTTGATGGATGGACCTTTGTTGGCAAAGTAACGTCTCTGCTTTTTAATATGCTGTCTAGGTTTGTCATAGCTTTTCTTCCAAGGAGCAAGCATCTTTTAGTTTCATGGCTGCAGTCATCATCTGCAGTGATTTTGGAGCCCAAGAAAATCAAGTCTGTCACCATTTCCATTGTTTTCCTGTCTATTTGCCATGAAGTGATGGGACCGAATGCCATGAATATTACTTAGACTTGAATTTCAAAAGGAAAATAAGAGACCATATAATCCTTCATATAATCCTTTCAGCTGGACTCTTAGTGTCCCTAAATTTCCATGTCATTATGATTTTTTAACAATGAAATAAAAGCCCAGAGAGGGGAATCATGCCTGCATTTCTGCCAAATCTTAAGATTATGGTTCAAATTTTCCCCAAAATACCACTTGAGTGTTATGCAATAATTTTACTCACTTGGAATCCTGAAGAATGTTCACTCAGTTCTTCGCTGAAAGGATCCTTCCTTCTTCCAGTTAAGGAGGAGTAGGTTTTGGAAATCCTTAGCCACAAGGTCATGATCCTAGAGGCCTGGGCATGTCACATGACTCAGATCACCACTTATTACCCTGTGACCCTCCCCCTATGTCTCCTTCCCCCTTAAACACCCGCCCTTAGTCATCTTTAACCTTTTTATTTCATTCCCTGCCTTGCCTCCTTTTATATCCAACCTCTGGCTTGAGTTGTGGGTCATTCTCAGCCATTAGAGGATCTACCGATGGATAAAATGGAGCAGGGGGCAGGGGGAAAGGTCCTTCATGCCTTTGAGGGTAGAGTGGGGTAGCATCAGAGACCCCATGATAGTCTGACTGCAGGGCCACAAAATAAAGTATCTAAAAACTAACAAGAACTTTAGCACTATAAACACACACACACGAGCAAAACCAAAACCTCCCGCTAGTAGTTTGTCAGTGTTTTATTCTGAGTCTCTGTCTCCCTCCCAGTTTTGAGTTAAATTTCTAAAAGCTCTCTTTTGTTACTTTAGCCTCAGTAGTAGTTGAGTTCTAGGAAAGAAGGCATAAAAGTTTTTGTTCTGCCGCATTAGTAACATCAGCTAACCTGCAGGTTCACGGTGGTATAGTGCATCCTTGGTGCCAAATAAAATGAGAGAGATTTCTGAATAAAAGCATGGGAGAGTCTTTAATTAAACAAGCAAAACAATACGATCCCATTTCTAAATGAAATAAGTAAATAAGGGGGTTCCCCCACAGTTTGGCTAAAGGTCTAGTAACCTCCCCAAATCAGTGTTTGTGAAGTTCTTTACTTTTTAGAAAAACAGATCAATGGTCCCACAACCATCTCCTCATGTAATTTCTATTTTTCCTGCTGGGACTTGCCATCTTTAGGATAATGTGTGTTCACTCACACAGTGTTGCCACTGTTTCTAGAAAAAACACACTGTGGCCCAGTAATTTTCAAAACCTGCAAAGCTGTGGAAGCCACTCTCCAAATGAAATCCGACCAAATTTCCAGTCTATAAAAGAAATAGAAGTGAATCCACTCTGGCTGAAGAAGGGAGCCCAGCCTGTCCCCTCAGAGCATCTACAGAAGATTGAGGGCTTGCAGAGCCCTGTTAGAGCCTCTCTGCTCCAGACGGACTCAGAAGCCCCACACTGGCCATCTCAGTGTCAAGGATGTTTGGATTAGGAAAGATCATCTTCTGTCATTTGCAACGTTTATACAAAAGAGATTGAAGACCATTATCCCAAGGACGAAGCAACTTTAAGAATCCAAGGATTAAAAAAAACCATTCAGCCACATGTTTATTGTTCTTTTGCCTTACTCATGCAGAAGAGTGAATTCTATACCATTTTGGTGTTATTTTCATGGGTCATTGCTACTACCGTTGCTTTTATGGCATGAGAGGGAGGTTTCTGCATGTGTTATAGGCAAATATCCATAATACTAGTAAATGACCACATGAGAGATTTTCAAAAAAAGCAAATTTTCATTTTCAATCTACAAAATATTTTACAAATTATTATTTAGTATCACCTTTTCCTTTAGTTTAAAAGGGCATGGTATTTTTATACGAAAAGAAAAAGAAAGTATTGGTGCCAAGAGCAACTGTAGGATGATAGAAAAAAACAGAAGAAAAATGTTCATAGGAGTTTTATGATATTCCTAGAGGTGACTTTCATGCCCTAAAAAGATTGTTCAAAGCCTGTTCTGTTTTCCTTTATGTTTTAAATTATAATCTAAAAAGTTTTGTTCTTTCTTAAGATTTCAGGCTTAATAATAAATCTTATTATTGCATTTACAAATCCAGAAGAGGTCAGTAATCACTTTTCATAGCATTTATACAACTTAAATAATCTTTTAAGCATTTGAAATTGTAACAGTAATTTAATACATTTAATTTTTGTGCTTTACCTGGTTATCAAATAAACATCCTATCGTACATAATTCTTATATGTCTACTAAATTAAATTTATAAAAATGGGTAAAATTAAGTTCTTTTCTTATCCAATTATTGCGTATAATCCAAGTAAAATTATACTATCCCTCTGAGGTCTAAATCAATTAAACCAATTAACTTTTTATAAATTGGAATCACAGTTTTCCAGATACCTAGATATATCAAATTCTTAAACTCTCCAAGTAGTACTTAAATATACATAGATTGTTCTAAACTTAAAAGTGTAAATTATCGGGGTTTATTTACTTATCATTTTTAATATTTAATTCTAATTCTTTCCAGTGAGGAAATATTATGTCCACCCAAACCACAGTGGTGTTCTACCCTAGAGCACTGAGGATTCCTACTGCACCAAGAAAGCTTCTTTCCAGATCACTCCACTGATTCTTCTTCTTAACCCTAAGGGTAACCTGAAGGCTGAACCCTGTTAATAGTGTTCATAACATGATTCCATAACTTTCAAAAAGAGCAGGTGTTGTAGAGCCTGTTCCTGAGTTTAAATCATAGCTTTGTGTAATTCTTCCCTCAATGACCAGAAATCTGTAACTCCACTAAAATGATAACTATGTATTTCTTTGGTTCTTCTAAGATATAAATGTCATTTACTTTAATTCTGCTTGTCTTAAGGACTGCTCTATTGGTCACAAATAAAATCATGCTAATAACAAAATGCTAAGTCAAAAAGAAAAGTTTTAGAGGACTGAAAATACTGAAACAAAAAGCCGTATCAGTGAAACTGTGAAATTAAATACAATTTATGGAGATTCTCTAAACCCAAATAATTTTGGAGACACAATGCAACCACAGATAAAATAAATGACTGAAGTGCTAGTGAAATGGTCACTAATGAAGGCCACTTAAACTAGGGCGTATCATCCAGTGGAAATGTACACATGAAACTAAAGAGTAAGGAAGAAACAGTGTTTAATTCTGATGCACCATCTATTACCAGACACAGTTTTGTCAACATTGCTAAATGTTTAGTCACATAAATTTATAGCCCTGTTACCTGAGCTTGACTAAATCCAAACAGGAAAGAGCTCTAGGCTGTTATTAGAAAATCCAAATCACTATTTAGAGTGCAGAACATTCTGTTTTTCACCACAGACTGAGTTCATTGGAAAGTGCACATTTTAGGTATTTAATGTACCCTTTCTTTATTCATCTACTTATTTATGCACATTAGTTGCTGTGTGCTGTGCTGTGCTTAGTTGCCCAGTCGTGTCCAACTCTTTGCAACCCCATGGACTGTAGCCCGTCAGGCTCCTCTGTCCGTGGAATTCTGCAGGCAAGAATAGTGGAGTGGGTTGCCAGGCCCTCCTCCAGGGGATCGTCCCAACCCAGGTATCAAACCCAGGTCTCCCGCATTGCAGTCATATTCTTTTACCCTCTGAGCCATCAGGGAAGCCCGCACATTAGTTACTACTTTTACCCAAAATGATCAGGAGCTTAATACAGTAAGTTTAATTTGCAAACATGTCACAGCATAGTCCAGTGTAGGTTGAGGAGGGGTTGGGTTTTCTCCTCCACACTGTCATTCGAAGACCCAAGTTTCTTACATCCAGTGTCCTCTGTTGACTCCTCTGGGTTCTGTCCAGCAGAAGCGGGAAGAAAGAGAACCTGGAGAAGTCAGGGGGAAGGTATTATGGGCTACACCCAAAAGTGGGCTTCCTGACTTCTGCCTGCTTCCTATTGGCCAGAACTTAGCCACATGGTCTCCACTCCCTGAAAGAGCATCTGCTGGACCCAGGAGGGAAATAAAAATAGCATAGTGAACAATTAGCCAGTCTCTGCTACATTATATCATCACTAGAACTTAATATTTAAAGCGGCATTCAGTAGTAATTAAATCAATCAGACAAAATTATAATCAGAATCAAAATTGATGTGGGTGAAACAAAACTGGTATAATTTTATCGTGCATGGTCATACCATAGCAGGAAAAGTACTGATGGTGATCTCCTATATCACTTTATTTCTTAGGTACCACATTTGCACAACTTTCTACATGTAGAGACTATGCACAGTTCTGAGACAGACATTTGTAGAATAAATGCTTTTTTGTTGTTGTTGTTGTTGTTGTTAAAGAAGACATTTATGGTCAACTTTCCAAATATAAAATGCTACGAGATCACAGTGACTACTTGGTGAGAGCTCATCTTGATATTATGATCCATTTTATGAAGTATAAGTTAACTAAGAAGGGAGATAGTTTACTATGACTCATGCTTTAGGAATAAACACCCAACTGGGTAAGTCTAGGTAAGAGACTAAACTTACCCCTGGGTAAGAGACTAAAGACCTAGAGGCTACTGCAAGCGACACTGCAGGTCTGAATCGCCATGGGTTCAGCCAGTAAGACCTGGTTTTGTGTCCCTGATGTACCTGTTACTAGTTCTGAGTCCTCAGACATATTAACTAACCTCTATAAGCTTCAATTTCTTTATCTGTAAAATGAAGGTAAGACAACTTTTCAAAGGGATGTGAGAATTAAATATCCATTTCTCTCACTAGAATTTAAGGTTGGAAAAGCTAGAAACCTCTTACTGTTGTATTCCTGGCACATGCTAGATTCCCAATACTAGGTAGTTTTAATGATAGCTTAATAATACTTTACTATTGTCATTATCCATACAAATATATTCAGGAGGCAGCTAAAAATTCAAGCTTATAATTCAGGAGTAGTGCACCCCTTAAACTCAGGCAAGAGGGGGCCTGTCGTGGGCCTAGGTTTCAGAGCAGTGCTATTCACGGGATGGTCCATGGACTAATTAGTCCACAAACTGTCACTGAGTCATATGGGGTAAGTACAGAACTTAAGAGGAAGCATTTAGAAACTTCTAAGCCAATCTGATATTTCTGCACCATCTCATTAAACAGGGTATAGATGAGTTAGGATGAGTTTGAAATTGAGGAGTGAGTCACATGCAGTATAGACTGCAGACTATCAAGGACAGTAGTACCACTTCAGAGCATATGATATTTAAAAAATTTTTATTGAAGTATAGTTGTTCAATGTTATATAAGTTACAGGTGTACAATATCAGTTCAGTTCAGTTCAGTCGCTCAGTCGTGTCTGACTCTTTGTGACCCCATGAATTGCAGCACGCCAGGCCTCCCTGTCCATCACCAACTCCCGGAGTTCACTCAGACTCACATCCATCGAGTCGGTGATGCCATCCAGCCATCTCATCCTCTGTCGTCCCCTTCTCCTCCTGCCCCCAATCCCTCCCAGCATCAGAGTCTTTTCCAATGAGTCAACTCTTCGCATGAGGTGGCCAAAGTACTGGAGTTTCAGCTTTAGCATCAGTCCTTCCAAAGAACACCCAGGACTGATCTCCCTTAGGATGGACTGGTTGGATCTCCTTGCAGTCCAAGGGACTCTCAAGAGTCTTCTCTAACACCACAGTTCAAAAGCATCAATTCTTCGGTGCTCAGCTTTCTTCACAGTCCAACTCTCACATCCATACATGACCACTGGAAAAAACATAGCCTTCATGAGACGGACCTTTGTTGGCAAAGTAATGTCTCTGCTTTTCAATATGCTATCTAGGTTGGTCATAACTTTCCTTCCAAGGAGTAAGCGTCTTTTAATTTCATGGCTGCAATCACCATCTGCAGTGATTTTGGAGCCCCAAAAAATAAAGTCTGACACTGTTTCCACTGTTTCCCCATCTATTTGCCATGAAGTGATGGGACCAGATGCCATGATCTAGTTTTCTGAATAGTGATTCACAATTTTTAAAGACTATAATACATTTATGGTTATTATAAAATATTGGTTATATTCCCATGTTGTATGGTATATCTTTGTAAGCTTATTTTCTATCTAATGGCTTGTACTTCTTACTCCCCTCCCCCTCCACTCTTCCCTTTCTTTATTGGTAACTAGTAGTTCACTCTCTGTATCAGTGAGTCTACTTCTTTTTTATTATATTCACTAGTTTCAACATATGTTATTTTAAGATTAGTTACCTATAAGCCAAAAGTGAATAAAAGATAAGTATTTATATTTATTTATTTTTATATTAATTGATTATGTTCATTTAAATTAAATTGGGCTTCCCTGGTGGCTCAGAGGTTAAAGCATCTGGCTGGAATGCAGGACACCCAGGTTTGATCCCTGGGTCCGAAGATCCTCTGGAGAAGGAAATGGCAACTCACTCCAGTACTCTTGCCTGGAGAATCAGCTGTTTTATTTATGTTTACATAAATGCATATAATATATATTTATATATAATGAATATATTAAAATATTTTAAATATATTAAAAATGTTAATATATTAAAATAATAATGCTTTTGAGGAAAGTAAACTTTAATTATAGTTGGTTCACAATGTTGTGTTAATTTCTGCTGTAAAGCATTGTGATTCAGTTATACATAAATATACATTTTTTGAAAGATTCTTTTCCATTATGGTTTATCATAGGATACTGAATAGTTCCCTATGCTCTAAAGCAGGACCTTGTTTTTCTACTCCATATATAACAGCGTATCTCTGCTAACCTTAACCTCCCACTCCATCCCTTCTCCAAGCCCTCCCCTTGGCAACCACAGTGTGTTCTCTGTGACCATGAATCCGTTTCTATTTTAAATATAGGTTCATTTGTGTCGTGTTTTAGATTCCACCCATAAGTGGTATCATAAGGTATTTGTCTTTCTCTTTCAGACTTACTTCATTTAGTATCATCATCTCTAGGTCCATCTGTGTTATTTTGTTCTTTTTTATGACTGAGCATTATTCCACTGTATATATGTACCACATCTTCATTATTCATTTATCTGTTGATAAACATTTAGATTGTTTCCATGTTCTTGGCTATTGTGAATAGCGCTGCTGTGAATGTAGGGGTGCATACATCTTTTTGGATTCGAGTTTTGTCTGCATATTTGGCCCAGGAATAGAATTGCTGGATCTTATGGTAATTCTGTTTTTAGTTTTCTGAGGAACCTCCCCATTGTTCTCAGCAGTGGCTGTACCAACTTATGTTCTACCAACAGTATAGGAGGGTTTTCTTTTCTCCACATCCTCTCCAGCATTTGTTATTTGTAGACTTTTTAATGATGGCGTTCTGACTTGTGAAAGGTGGTACCTGATTGTAGTTTTAATTTGCATTTCTGTAATAATTAGTGATGCTGAGCAAATTTTCATGTGCCTATTGGCCATTTGTATGTCTTTTTTGCAGAAATGTCTTTTTAGGTCTTATGTCCTTTTTTCAGTTGGGTTGTATTTCATATGAGCTGTTTGTATATTTTGGAAATTATGCCTTGCATTCTTTACAAATATTTTCTTCCATCCTATAAGTAATCTTTTTGTCTTTTATGGTTTCCTTTGCTGTTCAAAAGCTTATAAGTTTGATTAGGTCCCATTAGTTTATTTTTGTTTTTATTCCTATTGCATTGGGAAACTGGCCTAAGAAAACATTGGTACAATTCATGTCAGAGAATGTTTTGCCTATTATCTCTTCTAGAAGTTTTATGGTGTCATGTCTTATGTTTAAGTTTTTAGGCCATTTTGAGTTTATTTTTGTTTAAGGTGAGAGGGTATGTTCTAACTTCATTGACTGACATGCAGCTGTCCAACTTTCCCAGCACACTTGCTGAAGAACTGGCTTTTCCCCAGTGTATATTCTTGCCTCCTTTGTAGAAGAGTAATTGATCATAGGTGTGTGGGTTTATTTCTGGTCTCTCTATTCTGTTCCATTGATCCAGATGTCTGTCTTTGTGTCACTACCAAGTGTTTTGATTACAGTAGCTTTGTACTATTGTCTGAAGTCTGGGAGGGCTATGCCTCCTGCTTTGTTCTTTTTCCTCAGGATTGCTTTGGCAATTCTGAGTCTTTTATGGTTCCATATAAATTTTAGGATTATTTGTTCTAGTTCTGTGAAAAATGTCCTGGGTAATTTGATAAAGATTACATTACATCTGAGATTGCCTTGGGTAGTATGGCTATTTTAACAATAGTAATTCTATGGAAGTAAACTTTATATCATTTTTTTTAACTCTAATTTACTGATTAGGAAACACGTTTTACAGGGCTTCTTTTTCAGGAAAAGACGTATTTCAAAATGTTAGTAGTAGTAAACCAATGAATACCAAAATGATTCACACTGGTTTTACTTAGAAGTATGGGCCCTTATATACTGAGTTCAATTTGCAGCCATAATTGATGATGAAGTGCTAAAACTATGCTATATTATCCATAGAAATGTACCAACTAATGCTGCTGCTGCTGCTGCTGCTAAGTCGCTTCAGTCATGTCTGACTCTGTGCGACCCCATAGATGGCAGCCCACCATGCTCCCCCGTCCCTGGGATTCTCCAGGCAAGAACACTGGAGTGGGTTGCCATTTCCTTCTCTAATGCATGAAAGTGGAAAGTGAAAGTGAAGTCGCTCAGTCGTGTCCGACTCTTAGCGACCCCATGGACTGCAGCCTACCAGGCTACTACTCCATCCATGGGATTTTCCAGGCAACCAACTAATGAAGCAACGAAATCATCAAAACTTAAGTGGCTTTTGCATGTCATATGTAAGCAATAAGTGAAAAGAAAATTATTTGAAAGAGTATTGAATTTAAAAACTGACGAAGGCAGATGTTAACCAGTTCACATATAAGCAGCTTAGCAGGCTTCTTTTATGTTGTATTTAGGGTTGCTAAGACCAGGCATAGATACAGCTGCCAAGACATGAATGCAAGTCTATCAAAGATGTTGCTTTAGAAATGTTGGGTGATATGGTAGCAAAGGAGGTAGCTCAAATGCCATTTTCCAGTGAAATTATAGTTTAACATATTCAGGAACTGACTAATGATATGGAAGGCTAATTCACAGGAAAAATGTGAAACTAGCAAAGTATCTTTCATTGAAAGTAGATGAATACACAAGTGCTATTAATCTGGCCATCCTTTTAGTATGTGTATGGTTTAAACATGACCATGATAGGAAGAAATAGTCCTTTTATTTTCTCACTTCATGGCTAATAAACACAACTGTGAACTGTATAAAACTATAAAGGATTACATTGTCCATAAATGTGTCTGGAGTTAGGATTTTGGGTAGGATTATATTCTGATGCCACAGCTGCAATGACTGGAAAGCATTCTGGGTTAGTTACCCTGCTTAAGGAACTGGTGCCAGAATGTAAATCAGCACACTGCTTCCTTCAAAAGTTTTGCTACAAAAGTCAGCCGAACTAAACAGAAAATTTGTGGATCTGAAATCTTTCATAGGAAGATATTTAAACTTCATTATGATTCCAGAGGATAAGTCATTCCAACTGGCTACTGATGAAGGACTGAGGAGGAAATTCACTCTATTTTGTATAAAATTTAAAAATGAGAAACCTAAGCCTGCTCAAATTACTCTGAAATATCTTCTTCTGTTCTGTCAAAATAACCCCATGAGACTAGTTTCCCTACTCTGAGTATTAATAAAACAAAGCACAGAAACAGTTTAATGTATACCTTGCTCCCTTCAAGTGGTGTGTGATCATCAACCTGACCAAGATTGAAGAGTGAGTAAGCAAGCTCATTTGTCTTATTAAAACCCTTAAATATTGATATCAGTGGTCCTATTTAAAGTGAGCCTACAGCACCTAATGGGGGAATCCTATTTCATTCAAAATTTTTACTTATGACGTTGGAAAAACCAAGAGTTATAAGGTCTATCATTTATACACATGCTTTAAAAAACAATATGCTCAATTTTTGTAGTTTTTTCCCCTCTTTTATGTTTGTTCTGATATATTTATTGAAAATAATTTTATGTGTAACAATCTAGAAATAAATGAATCTAATAATAAAAAATACATACTTGAATTTTGTATGTATTTTATCTCACTTTTATAGTACTTCATTTTTTAATTGAATGAAAGATTCTTTAAATTCTATAGTGCTTTATAGGTTCACATACATGATTTCACATAATTCCATAATAACCCTTTTTCTCCTCCTTCCCCGCTATTGCCCCCCCCGCCACTCTGCCCTTTCCCCAATGGTGACTAGCTTGTTCTCTGTACCCCTGAGTCTGCTTCCTTTCTGTTTTATTCTCTAGTAACTCATTTTTATCATATTAAAAGAAGTATTGATCTGTAACAGATTGAAAGAGGGAAAAAGTGGGGTGGAACAACCTTCTCAACAGATTGAAGAAGGCTGCTTTAGAGAGCCAATCTAGATAAGGGATCCACAGCTTAGAATTCTAGCCCCACAGGCCCTGAGCCTGTGTCCAGGACTCACACGAGCTTCTTTCCTGGAAACACACAGCTGCGGGTGAACAGAGTTACCAGTAGGGTAAGCCCTAGATCCCGAGTGTTTGGGGGGTCCTGGACTGAGCTAGGATGTCAAGCCATGAATGCACAGTATGACAAGGAAAAGAAGTGGGCAGGCTACCATATTCCAGCATGAACTCCATAGTGTCCAAATATTCAAAACTTGACAGATTGTAAAGAAGGTGTATTTGTCAGAGCAGAATAATAGAATGCACTTATTCAACAGTCGATAGCTTCATTCATAACTTAAAGTTTCAGACGTTTGGAACATGGGCCTCGATTTTGTTCTCTTGTCAGGGCCTCACAAATGTTAGGGGATGACCTAGCCAGGAGATATGCTAAAGCTGGAGCTCTGAATTTGGCAGTCAGCATGGAGGGAATATTTGAAGCTGAGGGAAAACAGTCAAAGGTAAAGAGAGTAGGTCCTACATTCAGATTGCCTGCTTTGAATCCCTTATCTAGCAATAGAACTATCTATTTGTTCATTGATTTTCTCATCTGTAAAATGGAGATATTTAGGTGTTAATAGCATTTATTTCACGGTATGGTTTCAAGGATCAAATGAGTTCATCCATGTAAACCACTTAGAACTGGCTTGGTATAGAGTAAGTTCTCAATACCAAAGAAAAGTGAAGTCACTCAGTCGTGTCCAACTCTTTGTGACTCTGTGGACTATAGCCTATCAGGCTGCTCTGTCCATGGGATTTTCCAGGCAAGGGTACTGGAGTGGTTGCCATTTCCTTCTCCAGGGGATCTTCCCAACCCAGGGATTGAACCTGGGCCTCCCACACTGCAGGCAGACGCTTTACCATCTGAGCCACCAGGGACTTCTCAATACCAAGGGTGTCACTAAATTACCTGGAAAAGGACTAGAGAGCAAGAACAGAAGGGCCTCAGGCCTATTCCAAGAACCTTAGGAATAGAGATAAGAGAGGGTGAAGAGTGTGTCTTAGCACCCACCACAGGGCCGGCAGGTGGTAACTGCCCAGTAAATGTGGATGGACTTGAAAGGGAGCATACAACATGCTGCTGAATGCAGCAGAAAGTTCCAGTGGGGGAGTACTGAGCAGAGCCTGTTGGATTCCTAGTCAGGAAATACCTTTAAAAGGATGTTTTAGTTCACAGGAAATCAGATCACACTAAATTAAAAAACGAAGGAAAGATATTTCTCTTTTTAGTTTAGCTTAGTAATGCTGGTGGAATCTATGCTTTTATTTTATTTGGAAGCTATGCTTTTAGAAATTAGTGTTAGAGAATAAAAGAGATAAATAGTAGCTTGAAGGACAGGCAAGGTTGAATGAAAGTTCTTTTCTGTTAAAGGAAATAGGGCATAGTTGTTTCTAAGAAAAAGAAGGCAGTGGAGAGGAAGAGATGATTAAAGGGGCAGGAATCTAGGAGAAAGACAGAAGAGATGGAATCAAGAGAAAAAGACATAGGAATGAGTCTTAAAAGAATATTCTGCCTGGGGTGCAAGGAAACAAAATCATCAATAAGAATATAGAGAAGTGTTGAGGACAGAAATTGAAGAAATTCTTGAAGTTTAAAGTGCAGGGAAACTTTAATTTCAAGAAGAGCAAATAAATATAACTGACTAGTAGGAGGGTATTCTGTTACCCATTGTGGCAGATACGGTGAGTTTGTGCACTCACTTGAGTACTTGGCGAGCTGATCTTCCTACTACGGAACAGTAGTTGGCAAGCTACATACAGCCCACAGGCCAAATTTAGCCTGCTGTCCCCCAAATGAACTCAGGTTCCTTCTTCCACTGCACAGCAAAGCCGATCTACTGACACCAGATTGTAGCCACTGGCAATTGAATTATCCTCCAGCACTTCTCCTTTTCCCAGAGGTCAAGGAGGTAGGACTAAATAGATCTAACTCTCTAATTACATGATCGGTTCTCCTGGCAACCATTGTCCTCTCCTTAGATGTGTTTAAAAAGTAACCTCACTAACATAACAAAAGATACTTTGATAATTCTCATCACTTGGGAAATTCCAAGGGTTTTAGGACCTCTGTGCCAGAAATGAGGATGAAGACCAAATATATATATTTTTTGTAGTTCACAATATTACAATATCACATATAAATGGAATTATAGGGTTTTTTAAAATTCTTTGTGACTTAGAATAAAGTCCTTGAGGTTCATCCACGTTGTGGGATTTCTCAGGTGGCTCAGATGGTAGAGAATCTGCCTACAGTGCAGGAGACCAAGGTTTCCCTGGGTCAGGAAAATTCCCTACATAAGGGAATGGCTACCTACTCCAGTATTCTTGCCTGGGAAATCCCATAGCAAATCCTCTGATCTTAAGAAAGTGCATCTGATTCAACCTTTATTAGTAATAAAGTATTAGAAGTCACAGAAAACAAACCTTTGCATATGAGTAAATACTACCATAGATATGGATATACAAATATCTGTTCAAGTCTCTGCTTTTAATTCATTTGAGTATATATCCAAAGGTAGGATTTCTGGATCATATATTAATGCTATTTTTAACCTTTTGAGAAACTGACATAACATTTTCCATAGCAGCTACACCATTTTCCTTTCAGTTTACAAAGGTTCTAACTTCTCCACATTCTCACCAACACTTATTTTCTGTTTTTGTTTTTTGAAATAGCCATCCTAATAGCTATGAGGTGATCTCTCATTGTGATTTTGATTTGCATTTTCCCAATGGCTAAGTGATGTTGAGCATCTTTTCATATATTTATTGCCTATTTATACATTTTCTTTGGAGAAACATCTTTTCACATCCTCTGTCCGTTTGTGAATTGGGTTGTGTGTGTTGTGCTTTAGGAATTCTTTGGAGAAGGAAATGGCAACTCACTCCAGTACTCTTGCCTGGAAAATCCCATGGATGGAGAAGCCTGTTAGGCTACAGTCCATGGGGTTGCAAAGAGTTGGACACGACTGAGTGACTTCACTTTACTGAGCAACTTCACTTTCACTTTAGGAATTCTTTATATATTCTGGATATTAATCCCTTGTGAGATATGTGATTTATAAAGTTTTCTAGTATTCTGTGGGTTGCCCTTTTATTCTATTTACATTGTCCTTTTGCACAAAAATTCCCAGTTTTGATGAAGTTCAATCCATCTATTTTTACTTCTGTTGTTTGTGCTTTTGATGTCATATCCAAGAAAATCATTGTCAAATGTATGAAGAAGAGTTTCCCTTATGTTTTCTTCTAAGAGCTTTATAGTTTTAGTTCTTATGTTTTAAGTTTTTATCCATTTTTAATTAACTTTTGTATATGATGTAAGTTAAGGGGTCCAGCTTCATTTTTTGCGTGTTGATATCTTTTTTTCAGCACCATTTGTTGAAAAGGTTACCCTTTCCCCATCAAATGGCCTTGGTACCCTTGTTGAAAATCAGTTGAAAATCAGTTGATCATATATGTGAAGGTTTATTTCTGGGCTCTTTATATATTTAAGTGGTTGGGGAAAAAATCAAAACAATAGTATTTTGTGACATGTGTAGGTTTTATGAGATTCAAGTTTCAGTGTCCATAGAAAAATGTTCTGTTGCAATATATCCTGGCTGATTTGTTTCTGTATCATCTATGGCTGCTTTTCGGAGAAGGCAATGGCACCCCACTCCAGTACTCTTGCTTGGAAAATCCCGTGGATGGAGGAGCCTGGCTGGCTGCAATCCATGAGGTCGCTAAGAGTCGGACACAACTGAGCAACTTCACTTTCACTTTTCACTTTTCACTTTCATGCATTGGAGAAGGAAATGGCAGCCCACTCCAGTGTTCTTGCCTGGAGAATCCCAGGGACGGGGGAGCCTGGTGGGCTGCCGTCTATGGGGTTGCACAGAGTCGGACACGACTGAAGTGACTTAGCATAGCACGGCTGCTTTTGCATTATAGCTGCAGAGTTGAATGGTTGTGACAGAGTCCATAGCTCTGCAAATCCTAGAATATTTACCATCTGATCTTTCATTCTTTTTTTTTTGAAGATTTTTTTGACAAGGACTGTTTATAAAGTCTTTGGTGAATTTGTTACAATATTGCTTGTTTCATGCCTTTGTTTTTTGGCCATGAGGCATATGGGATCTTAGCTCCCTAAGCAGGGATCAAACCCACACCCCCTGCATTGGGAGGTGAAGTCTTAACCACTGGACTGCCAGGGAAGTCCCCTACTATCGAGTCTTTAAAAAAAAAAAAAATTACCAACCTCTGCTATAGATAGAGGATAAAAAGCTGTGAGATGTATTTCTCAGACTCTCTCACAGCTAGGAGGTAGACAAGTGACCCAGTTTCCACAAATCAGATTTCTCCACATAGATTTGCATGTGGAAATGACTCACAAGAGGCAGCCACATGTGGGGAGATCAAATTTTCTGGTAAGTAAAGTGGGGCATCCAGTTCTTCCCTTGAGGTTGTTGGAGGGTTCTGACATCTGATTCTTTACATCATGAATGCTGAATATTGGAAGGTAGCTGCAACGGAGTCCCTCTAGAAAGGTTCTATGGATATATGCTGTGGTATTTTTCTGACTGTGCTTTCCCTAGCCTCTTTTTTCCTGACTATGTAGCATCAAATCTTAGTTCTCTCTCTCCCTTGGCGAATCTGTGAGCTGCCTGTGTGCTGTGCTTAGTCACTCAGTTGTATCCAACTCTTTGTGACCCCATGGAGTGTAGCCTGCCAGGCTTCTCTGTTCATGGAGATTCTCCAGGCGAGAATGTGGAGCGGGTTGCCATGTCTAATGTTCCTTTAATAAATCTCTTCCTGCTTCAACAGCTAGAGTAACTTCTGTTGTCTGCAACCTAGAACGCTGACTAATATTTTCAGTAAAGACATTTATGTTATACTCAGAGTATAATACTCTGAGTATTATATATATAATATAATATTATATATTATATTATATTAATATTTTGGCAAAAGGTAAGAACAGTGTTTTGTGAGAAACTCTTAATTCTAATCATGTCTTTTCTACCAACTTTTATTGCCTATCACCTTCCAATATCTCTAAAACTGACTTAATGGAATTTATATATCATAAGGGTGATACCTTGTGGCTCAGATGGTAAAGAATCTGCCTGCAATGCAGGAGACTGGGTTTGATCCCTGGGTTGGGAAGATCCCCTGGAGAAGGGCATGGCAACCCATTCCAGTTTTCTTGACTAGGGAAATACCATGGACAGAGGAGCCTGGTGGGCTCCAGTCCATGGGGTCACAAAGAGTCAGACATGACTGAGCGACTCACACACACACACACACACAAGGGTGATACAATAGAGATTATCAAAGGAATAGACACAGAATTTAGACTCGAAAAAGTAAAAGCCTCTGAGTGAGAAACCGTAATTGAAATAGCACATTTATTTGTAGGAACTTCAGTCCCCAGACACTTTGACTTCATTGCACCTGAGTGAAAAAGATATATTTCTGAGAAGAAAGAAAATTAAGTTTCAGTACTTTGTAGAGCAGAAATCCTAAGAGTAATTCAAAAGAAGGAATATAGTTTATCATGGAAGTGATTGTTTAATCATGGGAGTGAACATGTGTTAGAGGTGATGGAGGTGAGCAGATAAGGAAAGAGGGAATGCTCTGCTGCTGCTGCTGCTAAGTTGCTTCAGTCGTGTCCGACTCTGTGCGACCCCATAGATGGCAGCCCACCAGGCTCCTCTGTCCCTGGAATTCTCCAGGCAAGAACACTGGAGTGGGTTGCCATTTCCTTCTCCAATGCATGAAAGTGAAAAGTGAAAGGGAAATCACTCAGTCATGTCTGACTCTTAGCGATTCCATGGACTGCAGCCCACCAGGCTCCTCCGCCCATGGGATTTTCCAGGCAAGAGTACTGGAGTGGGGTGCCGGAATGCTCTAGACCCAGAGGTAATATTCAGAATTTTCATCTCAGTTATTCCTCTTAGATGCTGAGTAACTCACCACATTTAGAGCTGCTCTCATTTCTTCCAGCTGATGACTGCACTCTTGAAAAAACAAAGTGCTCAAATTAGGATGCTTATTTTATTGTTATTTATGCCTGCTCTCTTTTTTTCCCACACAGTCCTGTGGATGAGTAATAGTGACATCACCACAAAAAAACAGAACTTCTTACATGAATCCTGCTTCAGGAATGCCCATGATGATCATTGTGTTAGACGCTCAGTCATGTCTGACTCTTTGCGACCCCATGGACTGTAGTCCTCCAGGCTCCTCTGTTCATGGAATTCTCTAGGCAAGAATACTGGAGTGAGTTGCCATTCCGGGATCTTCCCGACCCAGGGATCAAACCTGGGTGTCCTACATTGCAGGCAGATTCTTTACCATCTGAGCCACCAGGGAAGACTTTCTGATCCTTGCTTTTTTTCCCCTATAAGATATATCCGTTATTAGAGATTTCCACTTTTTTAAAAAAGATTTATTTATTCATTTACTTTTGGCTGACTGGGTCTTCGTTGCTGCAAGCAAGCTTTCTCTAGTTGTGACGAGTGAGGGCTACTCTGTAGTTGGGGAGTGCAGGGTTCTCACTGTAGTGGCTTCTCTTGTTGCAGAGCACAGGTTCTAGGCACTTGGGCTTCAGCGGTTGCAGCTCCAGGACTCTAGAGCATGGGCTCAGCAGCTGTAGTGCATGGGCTTAGTTGCCCCAAGTCTCATGAGATCCTCTTGGAGCAGGGATTGAACCTGTGTCCCCTGCAGTGGCAGGAGGACTCTTAACCACTGGACCACCAGGGAAGCCCAAGATTTCCACTTTTTCTCCTAATGTGAACACATTGATCCTATTGAAACATAATACTTCTCTCCCATGTTCACCTCTCCCATAAAAGGAAAAAATTCCACTCTTACTATACATGAGGAAAAATTGAGAAAGAGAGAAATGAACAAAGTAATTTAAAATGGAATTAAAGAGCATATACACATCCTGAAAGTTAAGATGATACTTAAAGAAATCTGAACAAAGAAGCAAGGCATAGAAAGTCGATAACCTAGTACCATGTGAAAAGTCGATAGGGAAAATAAAAGGTCTCTTCAGAGAAAAGCGCATTCTGGTACAGGTAATAAGGGGGGTTGCTCTAGAAGTTCACACCCAGTAGACAATATCACTTTCATAGGCAAAGAGCAACCTATGCAATCACTTGTGTCACAAACAGCGAGTGACAAGCAGCATCAGACATCTGAGAACTAATTATAGCTTGCCCTTGATTTTCAGCCTGCAATTAGACAACTGTGAGTGCAATTATTTGTGTACCATTTTGTAACAACAGGTAATTGTGACTAAAGAGCTACCTGCATTGTGAAAGGGAGATATAATTGGGGCCCTCTTTTAATAAGTTTGTATTTTAAATCTGAGCAAATGTATAATCTGATTAGTGGAAAGACACCCATGACATTTTTAAAATCACATTTTTATATTTTAACAAGTGCATTCCCTAGCCTATTTGTGGGCCTCACTGCAGCATCACTGGCGTAGTACAATCATCATAAAACTATAAAGAAATGCCACATCCCAGATGGACCAATCGTGAGTGCTATCCAGAACACATGGGCATTCTATAGCCAACACAGAAAAAGTGCAAATAAAAGATCCAAAAGCTGAATCCAATAATTTGCATCGCACTTGAAATATAAAGAAATCAACCGAAGGGCATCCCGCTCAGCACCTGCTACATGGAAGGCACACGGCAAGGATTTCCTAAATTGGCACCGTTACAATCTCCTCTCTTTGTGCCTTCGTGGCATTCAAAACATGCCTTTACTTTAACACCCAGTGCTTTGTGTGTGTGTGTGTGTGTGTGTCTCTTTCCCTACATCTCTGGGTTATTAGAAGAAAATGCTCATGTCTTTTCTTTTTCTCAGCCTGTTTCCGTCTCAGACAGCAGAAAATGAACTCAAATTAGCTTCAGTCAAACAAAACAGAACAAAATGATTGGCCAACAGAGGTAGGCTCTCAGCAGGGTTCTTTCTTTTCTGCACCTCAGGAGGCAACCTCCTCCAGTAGAACAGACTCATTCCCTTTATTGTGGGTGGGTGTCCTTCATATTGGGGGCAGGATAGGCTGATGGCTCTTCAATACGACTGTCGAGCCTTGAATCTGCTCCACCACTTAACCTAAAGTAAGTTATTTAACTGCTTTGAGCCTCAGTTTTCATATCTGTAAAATCAGGGAAATAATACTACTTATGTTGTTGTAAAGATTAAATTAGTGTGTGTATATATATATATATATATATATATATATATATATATGAACTCAACATAGTGTCTGACACATAAAATGTGCTCAATAAATGTAAGCTACATTTAGTACATTTAGTTTAGTGGGTTTTGTTTTTAATGGAAGAGGCAGGGAGCAAGGTATTACAATAGACTGCTGCTGCTGCTAAGTCACTTCAGTCATGTCCGACTTTGTGTGACCCCATAGATGTCAACCCACCAGGCTCTCCTGCCCCTGGGATTCTCCAGGCAAGAACACTGGAGTGGGTTGCCATTTCCTTCTCTAATGCATGAAAGTGAAAAAGTGAAAGTGAAGTTCCTCAGTTGTGTCCAACTCTTAGCTACCCCATGGACTTCAGCCTACCAGGCTCCTCCATCCATGGAATTTTCCAGGCAAGAGTACTGGAGTGGGGTGCCATTGCCTTCTTCTAGGCTTATCACATCCTAACTTAGTGATCCCAAATGAAAAAAGGAACACCAGCATCTGTAACAATTTATATCTCTATATATAATTTATAACATCTATAATACCCCAGCATCTGTATTTCTCAGCATACAAAATTTGGGGGCAAGGATTCTGAGTGGTAACTGAGCACAAATGCACATACATCGAGGGTTTACTGTATGCCAGGCACTATGGTGTTTCCATGCATTATTTCAATTTTCACCGCAACTCTATTATGGAAATGCCATATTTACCCTCACTTTACAGACAAGCAAACCAAAGCTTAGAAAAGTTTAGTACAGAAGGACACAGAGGTTGGCAACCTTTATTTTTTGTTGGTGAAGAATTAGATAGTAAATATTTTAGGCTCTGCAGACCAGATGAGCTTTGTCACAACCACTTAACTCTGGATTGTAGTGTGTGTTAAAAACCAGAATTCAACTGAGTATATTTTGAAGATCTAATTGGTTTTACTGAACAATTCACAAATTGGGCAGTGTCACATCTAGCAAACCTTGCAAAGGACTACCGAAAGACAGGACAAGGAAGTCATAACCAGAAAAAAGGATTATTTCAGATTAGGTCATTTCCCTTTTAAGAAAAAAGGGCCATATTAGGTGGCTTACCTCATCTTCCTTTGGAGGATGGAAAGGGCCATGTGAAAGATTACCTCATTGGTCCTGACCAGAATATTCCTGGATGAGCAGTTAAGACTTCATTTCTAGGACTTCCCTGGTGGGCCAATGGTTAAGAATCCACCTGCCAGGGCAGAGGACTTGGGTTCAATCCCTGGTCCAGGAAGATCCCACATGCTGAGGAACAAGAAGCCTGTGCACCACAACTCCTGAAGCCCGTGTGCCCTAGAGCCCATGCTCTGCAGCAAGAGAAGCCACTGCACTGAGAAGCCCACACGCCACAACCAAGAGTAGCCTCTGCTGGCCACAACTAGAGAAATCCCATGCATAGCAATGAAGACCCAACACAGCCAAAAATAAATAAATCAATAATTTTTTAAAATAATACATTTCTAGGGCAGATTGAAGTTTCATGGGTTACATATTAAGCCCTGATTTGGTGGCATGGTGTAGCATAAGTGACTCCATATTGGGCCTATGATTTTTTTTTAAACAATGCCCCTTCAGCTTATTTGAGAGGTGTGATGAAAATTTAAGGCATTAGCACCACTCTCAGCTGTTGCTCTGAAATTCTCACAGTTTGTATTGTTCTTTTGTACAGAGAAGAGAAGAGAAAGTTAGTCACTTAGTCATGTCTGACTCTTTGTGACTCCATGGACTGTAGACCGCCGGGCTTCTCTGTCCATGGGATTCTCCAGGCAAGAATACTGGAGTGGGTTTCCATTTCTATAAATTATGACATTTTTGCAAAGATCATGGCTTCAGGCTCACAGTTTTTAAGTTTGTTATTCTCTTTCTTTTCTGATGGTTCAGTCTTACAGAGATCATTTTCTTGGTGGTTAGTGGCTGTGGACTTGCATTTAAGGCTTTTGAGAAAATATAACACATAGAGGAAATTATAATGATTCTAATAAGCAGGATAATTCACAATGTCCAGAGACCCAATTAATCAAAATCAAGTAAATCAAAGAAGAGGCTCATTGAAGGAGTCACCTTTTTAAGCCAAGTGGCTTGCTCAGTGAGTTTCAACTTTTACAAAAGTGCAGCAGTTGGTGTTGAGCACGGCATAGACTCGCTCTCAGTTAAAAGATAATCAGGGATCATCCTATTGTCGAGAACAACTTTGGCCACAGAGTCTAAGGGTCTTTGTTGGATAGCCATTGTTTTAGCAATGGAATCTGCAGTAACTTCATGAGTTAAGGAGAAACTTCTGGACATCCCTGCCAGTCTAGTGGCTAAGACTCCATGCTTCCAATGCAGCGGGCATGGATTCCATCCCTGGTCAGGGAATTAAGATTCTACATGCATGTGCAGTGTAGCCACAAAAAAAAAAAAAAAAAAAAAAAAAAAGGCTACATTAAAAAAAAGAAAGGAGAAACTTCTGATCATGTCCTCATTTGCATTTACTCCTAACCAGACAAGGTGGCTCTGCCAAAGGATGAAGACCCTGAATCATAAGCACTTCCCAGTGGGTCCTTTCTAACTTGACAATGGAAATTCAGGGGAATCAACCAATGGGGTGTCTTAGTTTGCTTGTGAAAGGCAAAGAGGCACCATTGGATAACCTGAGGCTTTGCCTGCCTGTGCGTCAGCCACCTAGGCATTCTTGGCCCAAGAAGAATGATAACCAGCACAGACAGAGACAAACCCTGTTGAGGCACAACCATTTCCATTAAGGAGGTACTTTTAATGGATTTTTCACAGGGATTGAGATCTCTTAGTGGGTGGAGCCAAATCTGATTCAGATAATCATGGGAATGTGGGAGTGCAAATGTACTAAGATTTACAAAAGTAATTGTGTCTAATTGGGTACATACAGGTATGATCAGAGAAAGGAAAAACAAGGCACAATTTCTAGCCGCAGAAGTTGAGCTCAGTAAGAGACTTTTGTTTTCCCTGGTAGCTCAGATGGTAAAGAATCTGCCTGCAGTGCAGGAGACCCAGGTTTGATCCCTGGGTCGGAAAGATCCCCTGGAGAAGGGAATGGCAACCCGCTCCAGTATTCTCACCTGGAGAATTCCATGAACAGAGGAGCCTGGTGGGTTACAGTCCATGGAGTCCCAAAGAGTTGGACACAACTGAGCGACTAACACACAAGAGACTTTGCGGGAAAACATTGATTGTAGTTTGCATTGACATCAAGAATAGAAGAGAAACAGGTCTCAGGGAGGATCAGAGATTCTCAGGCATCATAAATAGATTGAAAACTTTGATAACAAATCCAGTAATCAGAAAGGTTACTGCTCCCCACTCTTAACAATGAAACCTGGGAGATAGGATGAGGGTGTTACCTTCCAGGCCAATATAAAGAGAAGAATGAAAAGGTGGAAGGGTTTCATGTTTAAAGTATGAAGCCTCAGTCCAGCATCTTAGGTAGAAGCAGTCTACTTCAAAATCAGCTACTTCTCTTCCACCTCGATTCCTTCTGAGGTCTCCAGTCTGTGTACAGGACCAGGTGTCAGGTGGAGCCTTTTCTAACCATGAGCGAAACGTGTACCCAAGGCTCAATGCTTTCTAGTTTTGAGGCACTGTCAGTGGTCAGAACATTTGGTAAGGTTCCTTCTAATGGGACTAGAGGGCTGTCTTCTTATGATGTTTCCAGAATACCTTAGTCACCAGACTCCAGACTGTGACCAATAGGATTCTTTGAATTGGGATCTGGGAAAGCCACTTCAGCTTGTCGATGACAAGCTTTAGCATAAGACTTACAGTAGCTGGTCATACTCAGAGAAGGCAATGGCAACCCACTCCAGTACTCTTGCCTGGAAAATCCCAGGGACGGGGGAGCCTGGTGGGCTGCCATATATGGGGTCGCACAGAGTCAGACAGGACTGAAGTGACTTAGCAGCAACAGCTGGTCATACTAGCATGAGGCAGCAAGGAGTCAGTAGAAAGTTGCATACTAATGGTCTACTGCTGACTATCACAGGTGGAGATATGAGTTTATGTTTTCCAGAGGGGTACTGCATACAGTTGGCAAAGTCCAGAGGTATTACCTTAGGCCAAAGAAGTCCAGTAGCTTTCTTTTGACCTTGCCTGATGATTAATTGTGCTAGAGACAGTATAATTCCAAAAAGTGCAAGGTTTTCATTAAGGTTCATATGATTTGTCCTGTGAATTGGGTACCTCAGTCACTGGAGGTAGTGGAAGTCTATCCCAGGTGGAAAATACATTTTCTAATAGTTTCTTTGCCACCATTAGGGCATCAGCCTTGTGCCAGAGGAAGGGTCCATTTTAAAAACACCCACATAATAACAATATATTGATCAACCATGCTAAGTGACAACTGAATAAAGGCCAGCCACAGATACTCATAGGGTCCAGAGGAAGGAGGTCTGAGACCTAGTTTTTTTCCAGGATTACGGACCTGACATGCCAAACGTTACTACTTTTGCAGTTTTATCGAAGTCTCCCCACCAATGTCTGTTCACAGATCGAGTTATCTCAAATACGCCGTGATGGGCAGTGGAAAGCAAAAGCTGAAAAATGGGATCTCCGAGGGGTCAGAATAAAACAAGTGGCCATCTTGGGTTTCCCATAGTCCTGACAGTTCATTTGACTTATAACCACTGTTTGCCCATCTTAATTTCTCTGATTCAGGAGCAGACTGTTGCCACGTTACCAGGACTTCCGGAAGGCAGAAGTCTGGCCACAAGGGGTCATTCTGCAGAGGTGCGATGGACTTCATCCACAAGAGCCATAATCTTTATAGACTTCGTTGCTGCTGCCCTCACATGAAAGTCACGAGGACTTTCCCTTGATACTCACTTAGGTTCAGGCCTTTTAGTATGAGTCAGTTTTGAAGGCAGCAATTTCAGAAGAGAAGAAAATAGCCGTAAGAAGCTCATCTGCTTGTGGCCCACTGTGGATTGGGGTCCCAGAGGAGGTAGGAAAACTCTTTTGTTTCCATAACCTCCCCAGATCATGGATGACCCAAAGACATACCAGCTGTCAGTATAAATACTAACAGTGCGTCCTCAGATAGCTGCTGAGGTGCTCTGGTAAGGGCACCTCCTTATTGAGCGGATCCAGCACGTGAGAGGCTTTCTTTTTCAAGTGGTTCATGTTGGATAGTAATAGCATAACCAGCTTGGAAATTTCCATAGTCATTTCTACAGTATGTCCCACCAACAAACAGGATTAACTCAGGATTGGTTAAAGGGATGTCTTGTAAATCAGAACACAGTGTCACAAAAAGGGACACTGTTACTTTCTCACAGTCATGAGGCTCACCTTTGTAGGGTAGAAGAAGGGAAGTAGCAGGATTGAGAATATTGCAACATTTAACACAGTACACATTGCTCTATTTACAATGGATAACCAGCAAGGAACTTTGCTCAATGTTCTGTGGCAGCCTGGATGGGAGGGGAGTTTGGGTGAGAATGGATACATGTATTCCTATGCGCTGAGTCCCTTTGCTGTTCACCTGAAACTGTCACAACATTGCTAATCAGCTATACCCAATACAAAATAAAATCTGTTTGTTTGTTTTTTAAGAATGTTGAGACATTTAAGATGGCTATTAGGAAGTGAAAGAGGAAGAGTCTCATAAGAGGTTAAACCTGCTTGCAGAGAAATGTGTCAATTTAGAGTTAAGACAACTCTGGACTGCAGTGAGGAGGCTGTTAAGTAAACATAATTTCCTAGGGTTAGGTCTGCTGAGGCTTCTACTAACTTCCAACAACAGGAAGGAATGACTGACTCAAGTGCGTTCTACAATATGTAGTTGGCCTGTGTTTATTACCATGTCTTTGCATGAGCATTTCCAGAGCCTAGTTCTCTCTCATGCACAAATAAGGTGAAATGTTTTTAATCATTAGGAAGCCCTAAGGCAGTGGTTCTTGCAGAGCTTGTTTTAGTCTTATAAAAGCCTGCCTGTGTTTATCTTCCCAAATAAGGGGTTCAAAGGCTGAAAGTTTAGTTAAGTTCCTAGAGTGGGGAAATTAATAGAGAAAAATTAGGAACCCATAGCCACAATAACCAACCAAGTTTGTTAATCCATGAAACTCTCGCTTATTTGTGTGTCTAGGAAATTCTTAAATTAGCTTAATCCTTTTTTGAGATAGCTGGATTTCTTCAGTGCTTAGGTTATGACCTACTTAATGAGCAGTATCTAGAGAGAATTACAATTTTTCCTTAGTAACTTTATGTACCTTTCCAGCTAATCTTTTATGAATGCCTCTTTGGTAATTTAGCACAATAAAAGTCATCTAATATTGTAAAAGAATTGATTTCCAGGGAACTGAAAGCTTACATCTTGGGGAGTAGGGAGAAATAAGAAGGCACTTTGGTGAATCCCTGAGGCACAAGGTATATTACTGTCTAGGTATATTACTGATTGTGAACCCCAGTTCCCCTGACATAGAGTTCCCTCGCTGAGTTACTTTGTTCTATTTTTTTTCTTTTTTTAAAATGGAAGTGTAGTTAATTTACAATGTTGTATAAGTTTCAAGTGTACAACAAAAATGATTCAGTTATATATATATGTGTATATATATCCATATCTATTCTTTTTCAGAATCTTTGCCCTCTAGGCTATTACAAAATATTGATTATAGTTCCCTGTGATATACAGTAGGTCCTTGTTGGTTATCTATTTTGTGTACAGTACGTGTATATATTAATCCCAAACTCCTAATTTATCCCTCCCCCTTCCCTTTCCCCTTTGGTAACCATAAATTTGTTTTCTATTTCTGTGAGTCTATTTCTGATTTGTATGTAAGTTCATTTGTATCATTTTTTTTTATATTCCACATATAAGTGATATCATATGATATTTGTCTTTGTCTGACTTACTTCACTTAGTGTGATCATCTCTAGGTCCATCCGCGTTGCTGCAAATGGCACTATTTCCTTCCTTTTTATGGTGCTTTATTCCCTTTCTTGTCTTGCCTTTGTTTCCCTCAGAATTGGGGGGCATCAAAGAAAAGGGCGGGGGTTTAAAATGAGTAGGATACTTTCTAGGTACAAAAGCCGATTTCTGTCCCCTAGCTCTTGCTTGTAGAAAAAGGCTTTAGTCTACTAGGCCTTCCCTGAGATCCAACAAGCAGACTCAAGCAGTTGCTAATGAAGGAAGTGAGAGAAGGCAGAGACAAAGGAAAAGCCGTTTAAACAGGTAATGATAGCCTAGGCAAGAGTTCAGTGATAAAACAGAGTCCTACCTAGTTCGCTTAAGGTATGCATATACTAATCAGATACATACCTTTGAGTTGCTCTGTAGAAACTAAGACCATCACCCAGGTTAAGGATAGCGACTCATTGTGACCATAGCACATAGACCCCAGGCTGATTGGAACCATAAGGTTGATGATTAAGACTGTTACCACAGAGCAGTCCATGGAGAGTCAGAAGAAAGTCCATGAGCTGTAAACCCTCACCCCAAAAGTTGCCTTTAAAAAAACCCTCCCCTGAAAGCCATTGGGGAGTTGAGTCTTTTGAGAATGAGCCACCTGTTCTCCTTGCAATAAATGTAATTTCCTTCATTATAATCTGTTGTTAGTAGCTTGGCTTTGCTTCTCATGAGCAAGAGGACCCAAGTTCAGTTTGGTAACAGTTTTTCCCAGTAAAAGAAAATAGATTTTGGTTGTTGGGACCTAGGAATGCTGCAAAAGACTGAACAAAGGTCTACGACAGTGAACCGTTTTGAGTCTGGTAGGACTTAGGACACGGAGAAGGCAATGGCACCCCACTCCAGTGTTCTTGCCTGGAAGATCCCATGGATGGAGGAGCCTGGTGGGCTGCAGTCCATGGGGTCACGCAGAGTCGGACACGACTGAGTGACTTAGCAGCAGTAGCAGCAGGACTTAGGACAAAAGGATGTTTGGGTATGAAACAACTGAGAAACTGGGAAAAACTTTCTTGTTAATAGTGCTTAAATCCTAGACAAATCTCCATCCCCATCCATTAGTTTTCCTAACCAGTGAGATTTATGTGTTGTAGGGGCTGGTACAAGGAATCATTTGCTATTTTTTTCCACTCTGAGAGATTTGTTGGCATATAAGAGTGGAGTTTAAAGTAGAAAGCGTAACTTCAATATTAACTAGAATTAAGCAAGGTTTCCCATTAATTTTAATAGGAAGCTGCTGGTAATAGTTTGCAGTTTGCTGGAGAATCTCTTGGAGTCCCATCAACTCTGGGAACAAGTCATATGGGGGCGCTCCCTTGGGAGCAGATATGGGGGCACTAAAGATGAAGAATTTGCATAGGACCTTGGAGCATAATCCTTTGTCTAGTGTCTCGGTTGATTTCAAATGAGACAAAGGTCCTTAGGCCAGCATTTTGATGGTGGACCCCTACAAGTGTGTCATATAAGAGGCTGAAGTATTATCTTAGATCTCTAGCCTTGTAGCTGTAATAACTGTAAGGCCAACAGCTTGGCAGATTTTTGTTTATGGTCTTGCTCTAAGATCCTTTCAAAATACTTAGCTATGGGACTTACCTAGTGGTCTAGTGGCTAAGACTCTATGCTCCCAGTGCAGGGGGCCTGGGTTCTATCCCTGGTCTGGGAACTAGATCCCACGTACCTCAACTAAAGATCTCATGTACTACAACTAAGATCTGGCACAGTCAAATAAATAATTGAATAAAAATAAATAAATATTAAAAAAATTCTCAGCTATGATCATGAACTCAGTCAGACTGCCCCCCGCCCCATCCTATTTTCTGCCTTTTAAAAAAATCAGTCCGCTAATCTCAGGTGATAACCATTTACAAATAGGCAACTAGAGTGTGTTAGATGACCCTACTTATTAGGGAACCTGGAATGCCCCAGAAAGAGGGCTTCTACGTGAAGATTTTAGGGCTTCTAAAAATCTGCCACAGATCCACCTTTCTTTTGTTTGCATGACTGAATAATAGACCAATCAGTTCAGGCAAGAGAGACTCTAGGAATGGCTTATACAAGGTCAGTTGCTCTTTTGTGAACTTCTTATGGTCAAGGGTCTTGAATATCATTCTCAGGGTTTGCCATTTCGTTTCCTGCATTCATGATTTTGGGCTTCACCAGGTCCTATGAACACATGCACAAGCTGATAAAGTTCTGGCATCCTAGGATTGTAGGCCCTGATTATGAGTCTAAATTCATAAAAACAAAAACAAAAACAAAAACCTTCTGGGGATCCTCCATAGGTTTAGGAAATTTCTTAACTATGATCCTTAGTTCAGTCTTTGACCAAGGGGAGAAAGATACCTGAGGTGGTTTGTCTGCAACCTCAGGTATTTTTATCTTAAAAAATAACTGTTTAATAAAAGTATTTTTAGTTTAAAAAGTCACTGTTTAATAAAAGTATTTTTATTTTAAAAAGTAACTGTTTTATTAATAAAAGTATTTTTAGTTTAAAAAGTGACTGTTTTATTAATAAAAGTATTTTTAGTTTAAAAAGTGACTATTTAAAGTAATCCATTTAGTTCTGTTTAGCAGTCTCTTCAGAGTGGAAAGGCAGTTCAGACAGAAAATATATAAATTTTTAAAATATATTCTAAATAAATAAATCATAAATTGTGAGGCAATCATAAAACGTGAGGCAAAGGATAGAGGGGAGCAGTGTCATGTTAGTCCTGTTGTCTTTTATTTTAGGTACCTCTTTTATTTTTAATTTTTTGTTAACCTATTTTAACAAGTCTTTATATGAAGCTACTTTGGATCTTGAAGACTTTTGGAAGTTTCTATATCCCAATTCAAATAGGTATCCCATTCTGTTTAATTCAGGAAACTGTACTTTCAAAGGCACTTCCTAAATGAATGATTTTATCTAATTGGAGCATTCCCCAAAATGGCCATTGTAATTCTAGATTGTTTTAATAATATTTTTCCTATTTTTGTGGATATTTACAGCTTCCAGGATTATAGCTCTTGGACATAAAATAGACAGTGTGCTGGAAGGTAGCATGTTTGGTTCTTTAGAATTAAAGATCCAATCTCTTTTAGCTGTCTTTACCTATACAAGACAAACAAATATGTGCACTTTACCAAAGTTTGGCCAAGAAGAAGGGTCTGTGTGTGCCACGAGCAATTCCCAACATGGAGCCTAGGACTGGAAGAAAGGATTGAATAAGCAGGCCTCAAATGAAAGTTGCAAACTGATTCCAAATAAATGAGGAATCGCAGCTGCTACCTGCAGTTCTCAGGAATCTGGGAACAGAATCAAAGGCTGGGAATTTCCAGTCAAATGGGCAATTATGGCTCAAACTACCAGGAGCTCTGATTGTAGAACTAGTGATTCTAGAAAAATAGGGAATGGGTTGAAAAGCCAGTTAGATTGGAGGCTCAACACAAAGAGAGAAACTTACCCACAGCTTTTGAAAGTGATGAGAAGGATAATGAACTCAGGTTCACGGGTACCATGGCTGCATTTCTTGTTGTCCCAAATGCCATCAGACATTCACTTCATATCCCACTGCTGTCACCAAATCTGTTCTAAAAACAAAACCTTTAAAATAAGTTTTAAAGATCTGATGGGCTTTGTTAAATATTCATGAATCAGGTAGCATCCCACCTACCAAGTAAAGGAGAGCTCCAAAGGGCTATGGGAAGGGAAAGAGTTTTAAAGGCAGGACAAGGAAGTCATAAACAGAAAAAAGAATTATTTCAGATTAGGTCCTCTTCCTTTTGGTAAAACAAAGTCTTAGTAGTTGAGTTAGCTCATCTTCCTTTAGGGGATAGAGAGGACTTTCCTGGTGGCTAAGATGGTAAAGAATCTGCCTGCAGTGCAAGAGACCCGTGTTTCATTCCTGGATTGGGAAGAACCCCTGGAGAAGGGAACAGCTACCTACTCCAGTATTTTTATTTTATTTTATTTGTTTGTTTGTTTTGACTATTGTGGGTCTTTGCTGCTGCTTGGGTTTTTCTCCAGTTGGAGTGAGCGGGAGCTACTCTTCATTGTACTACACAGGCTTCTCATTGCAGTGGCTTCTCCTGTTGCAGAGCACGGGCTCTAGGGCTCAAGGGCTTAGTAGGTGCAGCACATGGGCTCAGTAGTTGTGGTTCCTGGGCTGTAGAACACAGGCTCAGTGGTTGTGGCACACAGGCTTAGTTGCTCCGTGGCAAGTGGGATCTTCCCCAACGAGGAATCAAACTTCAGTCTCCTGCATTGGCAGGTAGATTCTTTACCACTGAGCCACGAGGGAAGCCCCCCTACTCCAGTATTCTTGCCTGGAGAATTCTGTGGACAGAGGAGCCTGGCAGACTATATACAGTCCATGGGGTCGCAAAGAGTCAGATAGGACTGAGTGACTAACACTTTCACTTTCATGAGAAAGATTACCTTATTGGTGCTAACCAGAAGATTCCTGATGGACTGGTTAAGACTACATTTCTGGGGGAAGTTGGAACTTCACTTAGATTAGTTATTAAGCTCTGGGTTAATGTGTGGCCTAGCATACATGACTCTGTTTTGAGCCTGTGCTTTTCTTTTTAAAACATGAAAGCAGCCATAGACAATATGTAAACAAATGAATAAAGTTGTATTTTAATACAACTTTTTATAGGCCCCCAAATTTAAAGTTTGTATAATTTTCATGTGTCATAAAATACTATTCTTGTTTGGATTTTTATGTGTCATAAAATATCATTCTTCTTTGAATTCATTAATCATTTAGAAAGGGCTATACAGAAACAGGCAATTGGTTGGATTTGACCATTAGGCTATTGTTTGCTGATGCCTGACTTAGTCACTTTCCCAAGGCCACACAGCTAAAAATGACGGACCCCAAGCATTAGATCCATGTGGTGTGATTGTAATCTACACATTTAATGACATCTGCCTCTAATTTTGTAAAAATGTACTACTGTTGATGAATTGAGTTAGTAAGACTGAAAGGAAATATTTAGTTGAAATCAGCAAAAAGGACTACTGGATAGCCTTTCAGTGGAGTGCTGGAATCTCCAAGAATGTGACTGGGCTATTTTATAACTCTGTATGTTGTAGCAAAGCAATAGCTATGCAAATAATTCTTGACTAAAGGCAGGCAGCTAAATTCTATCTGGTGGAGGGGCAGTACTACCCTACTGTGAAAAAGTCAGTTCTGTACCCACTTTTAAATCCATTTCAATATTCCTTATCTATACGTATTCTATCCTTTGTGCAAAGGATAAAGCGAGAGTCAGAATTTTGCCATTTTGAAATTATCCTTTTAACAGTTTTGAAGGTCTTCATGGGATGCCCAATGGATTCACCCAACAAAGCTGGCTGAAATTTGCTTACTCTCTGTTATTTTTAATTTTAATTGTATTTCTGTGAATTTGTGTTTTGATTTGTTTATGGCCAATAAGTCTTTCCCCATTGGTAAGAGAAATGATTGGGAATTTGATTTATGGTCTAGTTAGTTATTTCTGAGAAGGAAATGGCAACCCACTCCAGTACTCTTGCCTAGAAAATCCCATGGACGGAGGAGCCTGGTGTCCATGGGGTCGCAAAGAGTCGGACATGACTGAGCGACTTCAGTTTCAGTAATTTCTGTAAAGGGATTATTGGATTATAGAGATGTACAGATATTTGTTCATTCTTTTTATGTCTAATTGACTATTAATAGAGCTAAATCAAAAGTGAGAGAGATTGGAGATGCTACACTGCTGGCTTTGGAGACAGGGTAAAGGGCTGCAAGCCAAGGAATACAGGTAGCCTCTAGAGCTTCCAGAATGAATGCACCCCCTTTATTTCACCTCTTTTCAGCCTTCAGACCTCCAGAAAATAGTAAATTTATGTTATTTTAAGCCACTAAGTTTGTGCTAGTTTGTTACAACAGCAATAGGAAACTAATACAGATTCTTTAACAATATGTCCTCCTTTAACCAGGATATAATTGACAGGAGAAAGAAGAGTTGGGAGGAGCTGTAACAACAAAGAATCCGTTGGAGGACCCTGAGAGTTCGAAATGTAGTGGCTCTTCATTGGCTGAGCTGTGATAATCTCTCATTGACTGAGCTTTTGCCAGGTAAGGAGAAATTATTCTTCCTCCTACTGTGTTGTGAAACAGTAACTTTCTATTGAAGTTGCAAAGAATATATTTTCCTGTTGGGTCTGCAGTTACGGTCAATTGATAAGACATAAGAGCTCCCATTTCTGGACTCGCAACTCCATTTTGTTTTGTTTTATTGAAGTTCCAACTCCATTTTAAATGAAGTTTTTGTTCATTAATTTTAACTCTGCCATCTGAAGCTTATCAGTCTCTCCTCTCCTCCTGGTTGACTTTTCCACTTTTTTCTGTTTACACATAGTGTCCTGACTGGACTGCCCACCAAGTTTGCTCTTTCTAGTCTAAGGATGACCTCAACACTGAGCAGAGATGATGCACGCACCTCGAGTGGAAGGAAGTCCTTCCTGAACCAGCGCTCCAGCTGTGCACATCCCAGAAGAAGTCCTCCCCTAACTGGGCTCTTGTGACATAATAAGAAATATATATTTGGTCTTCCTCTCCAGTTTCTGGCACAGAGCTCCTAAAACTCTTGTAATTTCCTAAGTGATAAGAGGTGAAGGACCATCTTTTGTTATAGTATTTAGTTTTTGTCCCCGGTTCCTGAAATAGCTCTTAGAGCAATAAAAGTGGAAGTAGTATATTTTGTTATTCACAACAAGCCCCTTCCTACCAGAAATAAGTTTACGTTAATGAACTGATTTTTTAAAATCTGCTAAGGACGGGAGCTTTTTGCCAGGGAAACTGACTGTGTGATTAGAGGATTGGAACTTTCAGCTCCACCTCCCCACCTCAAGGGAGGGGAGAGGGACTGGAGATTGAGTTAATCACTAATGGCCAATAGTTTAGTCAATCATGACTACCAAATTAAACCTCCAGAAAAATCCTAATCAAACGGGTTCGAAGTGTCCAGGTGGTGAACACATTCACATGCTGGGAAGATGGCATGCCTGGAGAAGGCTTGGAAGCTCTCTGCTCCTTGCTGCGTACCTTGCCCTCTGCATCTCTTCTGCTTCACTGTTCCTGAGTTGTATGTTGTATCACTTTTTTATAGTTGATTTACAATTTTTTTTTTAGTTTCAGGTGTACAGTAAAGTGATTCAGTTACTTATATATATAAGAACCTTCAGATTCTTTTCCACTATAGTTAATTACAAGATATTGGATATAGTTGCCTGTGCTATACAGTAAGACCTTGTTGTTTATCTGAGTTGTATCTTTTATAATAAAGTGGTAAATGTGTTTCCCTAAGTTCTATAAGCTGTTTTAGCAAATCATTGAACCTGAGGGAAGAGACATGGAAAACTTCAGTTTGTTGCCAAGCAGGACAGGAGCTGCAGATGACCTGGGAACCTACTGCTTGGGATTGGCATCTGAAGTGGGGACAGTCTTCTGGGACTGAGCCCTTTACCCTATGAATTCTGATGCTAACTTCAGGCAGATAGCATCAGAATTATATTGAATTGGAACACATCCAGTTGGTATCTACAAAGAAATGGAGAAGAATTTGGTATGGAAAAGCCACTGGTTTTGATCTCATTAGTGTTGTGAGTAGAAACAGAAATGAAGCTTTACATTCAGCCCTTCTTCCCTCCCTCAATTCTACAAAATAGGACACTCCTTCAGAATTGTCATTTTCAGTCAGTTAAGTTCACTTCAGTCATCAGTCGTATCTGACTCTGTGACCCCATGGACCGCAGCACGCCAGGCCTCCCTGTCCATCACCAACTCCCAGAGTTCACCAAAACTCATGTCTATTGAGTCAGTGATGCCACCTAACCATCTCATCCTCTGTCTTCTCCTCCTGCCTTCAGTCTTTCCCAGCATCAGGGTCTTTTCAAATGAGTCAGTTCTTTGCATCAGGTGGCTGAAGTACTGGAGTTTCAGCTTCAGTATCAGCCCTTCCAGTGAACACCCAGGACTGATCTCCTTTAGGATTGACTAGTTGGATCTCCAAGGGACACTCAGGAGTCTTCTCCAAAGCAGTTCAGAAGCATCAGTTCTTTGGTGTTCAGCTTTCTTTATAGTCCAACTCTCACATCCATACATGACCACTGGAAAAAACATAGCTTTGACTAGAAGGACCTTTGTTGGCAAAGTAATGTCTCTGCTTTTGAATATGCTATCTAGGTTGATCATAACTTTCCTTCCAAGGAGTAAGCATCTTTTACTTTCATGGCTGCAGTCACCATCTGCAGTGATTTTGGAGCCTAAGAAAATAAAGTCTGTCACTGTTTCCATTGTTTCCCAATCTATTTGCCATGAAGTGATGGGACCAGATGCCATGATCTTAGTTTTCTGAATGTTGAGCTTTAAGCCAACTTTTTCACTCTCCACTTTCACGTTCATCAAGGGGCTCTTTAGTTCTTCTTCGCTTTCTGCCATAAGGGTGGTATCATCTGCAAATCTGAGGTTATTGATATTTCTCCTGGCAATCTTAATTCCAGCTTGTGCTTCATCCAGCCCAGCATTTCTCATGATGTATTCTGCATAGAAGTTAAATAATCAGGCTGACAATATCAGCCTTGACATACTCCTTTTCCTATTTGGAACCAGTTTGTTGTTCCATGTCCAGTTCTAACTGTTACTTCATGACCTGCATACAGATTTATCAAGAGGCAGGTCAGGTGGTCTGGTACTCCCATCTCTTTCAGAATTTTCCAGTTTATTGTGATCCACACAGTCAAAGGCTTTGGCATAGTCAACAAAGCAGAAATAGATGTTTTTCTGGAACTCTCTTGCTTTTTTGATGATCCAGCAGATGTTGGCAATTTGATCTCTGGTTCCTCTGCCTTTTCTAAAACCAGCTTGAACATCTGGAAGTTCACGGTTCATGTATTGCTGAAGCCTGGCTTGGAGAATTTTGAGCATTACTTTGCTAGCGTGTGAGATGAGTGCAATTGTGCAGTAGTTTGAGCATTCTTTGGCCTAGCCTTTCCTAGGGATTGGAATGAAGACTGACCTTTTCCAGTCCTGTGGCCACTGCTAAGTTTTCCAAATTTGCTGGCATATTGAGTGCAGCACTTTCACAGCATCATTTTTTAGGATTTGAAATAGCTAAACTGGAATTCCATCACCTCCACTAGCTTTGTTTGTAGTGATGCTTCCTAAGGCACACTTGACTTCACATTCCAGGATATCTGGCTCTAGATGAGTGATCACACCATCGTGATTATCTGGGTCATGAAGATTTTTTTTTTGTATAGTTCTTCTGTGTATTCTTGCCACCTAAAATGTTTTAGATTCGCATATAAAACAGAAACACTTCCTTATTATATATTGCTATGTTTTCTGGTCTCCATATAATATAGTTGGGGGGGAAGAGCTATTTTTATTTAAAAACAAAAAAGAAAAATTGATGAAATGGCAATCTCAGTTTTGTTAAAAAAAAAAAAAGAGGAAAAAATGTGCATCTGTGTATGTATAAGAAGATATTTATGGTGGTCACTGCCAACGATAGGATTACAACTGATTTTAATGATTCATTTGCCTTTTCATCATTTTCTAGCTTGTTACAAAAATAAAAAGGATACATCATACATAACATCCTCATATTTTTAATTTTTTCATGGTGCCTC
Organism: Bos mutus; assembly: GCF_027580195.1. NCBI lineage: Eukaryota > Metazoa > Chordata > Mammalia > Artiodactyla > Bovidae > Bos > Bos mutus. The sequence continues at coordinate 27,657,786 of NC_091621.1, read as the reverse complement.
AATAATCACCAAATTGTAAGAAATTATGAATGAGAAGCATGCAAGTCAGACTGACTTGTCCAGGGACCAGAAATGCTCAAATAATCCTAAAAACACTTATCAGAGCTACAAAAACAAAGCTAAAGAACTAAGGATCTGGACCCAAACCAGACCATGCAGCTGTATTCCCAGTAGGTTCCCATGACACAGAGATGGTACTGAGTAAATGTGCAAATATTCTGAGTCGGCTCTATCATGCAGAAGTTATCCTTTATCACACTGTACATGGATTTTGCTCTCTTTTTGCCTTCTAAACCATTTCCCTGCACCAATCTCTCTCTCTCAGGGTGACGTCCAGACAAGAGTATGAGAATCCTTAGTTGCCACACGAATGCCTCATTGGAGTGAAGAACATGAGATTTCATTTGTGAGGAGGAACCCAAGAAGAGCGATCATTCTCTTCTAACAGCTTATAAAGATGTGAATAGAATTGTTTTTGTTTTCACTTCTTTCCTCAGGACTCTCTCAACAGTCCTAATAGGAGACTGTGGTAAGCAACAAAGTCCCTGCTGTACGGGAACAGAATTTACTGCCCTATAATATGTCTCTCTGGCATATTAGTTGTTTTTTGTTTTGTTTTGTTTACTACAGCAAACACTTTTAATAAGAACACAAAATTTGCACAACAGGCACGTTCTGGGGAAAGTAAACGAACTATCACAAGTAGTAATTCTGCTGGAAGAATAAAATAAGGCTCTCTCAGAGTACAAATGTACAGGAGGGAATGATTTAAAATAGGTTCATGATTTATAGTCACATTATACTGTGTTAAACACTGAAAACAAGCATATTAATTAAAAAGCCAGCTAAATGCCAATTGAACACATATACAAATGTTAGTCCACAAAGTTCATGTTAACAGTTTTAAGTACTTCATTTCAACACAAAAGAAATGAACAAGTGAAGGGATACATGTCAAAGTATTAATTTATGACAAAAATCTATGAAGTGAAAAGTTAAAGTGAAGTCGCTCAGTCATGTCCGACTCTTCGCGACCCCATGGACTGAAGCCTACCAGGCTCCTCCATCCATGGGATTTTCCAGGCAAGAGTACTGGAGTGGGGTGCCATTGCCTTCTGCAACTAATTCACTAGTTTGTTATGCAATAAAATAACAGAGGCTTCGAATAAGCTAAACTGGCTAGTAACAACAAATCAGTTTTCTTCAGTGAATACTGTTCTTCTACATAGGCAGGATAATTAATTCATGGATGGTCTTTCTGGTCTGTCTTCAACTATTCTTACACTACATAATGAAGTCTATGACAAAAATCAAGAGAACTTATATTGAAAAAGGATTACATTACTGATAAAACCATGCAGAAGACAGACCACATAACACAAAACCAATGGTGCTGAGCTGTTTTAAGCTGGTTATTTTCTAAGAAACAGCAGACTTGGGAAGAGGTCTGAAAACCAAGAAGCAAAAGGAGTTGCTGTTTTGTAGGAAATATTTCCTGTAAGGAAAATCTTCATTTGCAGGCGTGTTTCCCTCTCTGTGCCTTGAAGAGGATGACCAAGTCTCTAGAAACATTTATCAATGGAGAAGGCAAAGACAAATCTGTATGAGAATCACCTTTGTCTATTGTGCTTTTCCTGATAGCCGCTCCTGACTGACTCTCCCTACCTTTAGCCTGTTTTGTCTTTAGCTGAGGATGGTATTTAAGGTGAGCGCTTTGGCCATTTGGGTGAGTTACTCAGTTTTTCTGTGTTTCTGTGGTGTATATGCTCCCCATGTGGCTCAGCTGGTAAAGAATCCACCTGCAATGCAGGAGACCTGGGTTCAGTCCCTGAATTGGTAAGATTCCCTGGAGAAGGGAAAGCCTACCCACTCCAGTATCCTGGCCTGGAGAATTCCATGGACTATACAGTCACAAAAAGCTGGACACGACTGAGTGACTTTCTCTTTGGCTTTCCCTGATGACTCAGTTGAAGTCTCAAGTTACTGGGGCTTCCCAGGTGGCGCTAGCGGTAAAGAATCCACTCGCCAACACAGGAGACACAAGAGGTTTGATCCCTGGGTCAGGAAGATCCCCTGGATGAGGGCATGGCAATCCACTCCAGTATTTTTGCCTAGAGAACCCCATGGACAGAGGAACCTGGTAGGCTACAGTCCATAGGGTCACAAAGAGTCGGACACGATTGAAGCGACTTAGCACACACACACACACACACACACACACACACACACATATATTATTAAATTTTGTTTCATTTTCTCCTGTTAATTTGTTTTATGTCAATTTTAGTTCTTAGACCAGAAAAATCTAGAAGAGTAGAGGAATATTTCTTCCTCCCAAGCAGTGATTCCTCTAGACTGATAACATGGCTCTCTCTGGCTGACTTAATTTCCCCCAGAGGCCTCCTTGACTCTTCCTTTGATCCTGTCCTGCAGAGACTTTCCTATCAAACTTCTAGACATGCCCCACTGCTGAGTCCTTAGATATTCAGGTGGAACCCCTGCTACATGGTAATTGATATACAGGCAGAGCAAAAACTATGCTATTTTAAAAGTCATATCTCTGTAATTAAGCCCTAGGCTCTTTAACTGTACCCCTAAGGAATGTGATTGTAAGACCCATGACTTCTTGAGTCATCCTCTCAGACACTTTATAATGTGTCAATTGTTTTTAAAAAAATATTTTGACACTTGTTAAAATATTAAGGAAGACTTTATGCAAGACTATTGCAATCAAGGTGTTGTAACAGGGGAAAACTATTCAGCTCACCTCCAAGTACAGCCAAGACAGCTGGGAATTTACAGCCCATGAGCTGAGTAAGAAATCAGTGGATGGAAAATTACTAGGAGGCAACATCAAGGGTAGGAAGATTCTAAATAAACTGACTTAGCAGGATTCTTACTACAACTGAGGTAGGTACGCTAAAGATAGGACATGCACCAAGGCCAACCCCTAGTTGAAAACAGGGCTCAGAGGAACCCAAGTTTGGTCAAGGAGAGAATCTTTGTCACAATATTTCCTGTTTTAAGATGTGGGTCCTAGAACTGAACAATGTAACACAGACATGATCTGATCAATGCAGGGTCTAGAGGGTTCTGTCCTTCCTTGGTGTGAATGCTAAATTTCTCCAATTTGTAAGGCTGATGTGAGATTACTGGGTAGTCACAGAGCCCCCTTATATGGTTGGTTCATAATTAACATTGCAAGCAGGTGTTTACTCACAAGAACTGTCTTTCAATTTTTCCATCATCTTACTCCTGATGCTAAAAACTAGACCTCTGTGCACTGGTGCTGAATCAAATCTCATAGACAGAGTTTTGGGTGAAGTAGAAAAAAAAATAGCTTTATTGCTTTGCTAAGCAAAGGGGACACAGTGGGCTTGTGTCCTTCAAAACTGTGTGTCCCGACCTGGGAGGATTTGGTGAGGAATTTTATAGCAATGGTTCAAGAGTGGAGTTACTGATAAGATAAGGGTGTGTGCACTTCTTTAATCTGACCTCACATGACCTCCTGATGAACTTTTCTTGTTCCTTTAATCTGGTCTCTGATGGTCTTCTCTGGAATGAAGAATGTTAGCATCTTCCATTTATTGAGGATTTTAGTTCGGTAAAGAGTTCAAAGATATTGTTACGCGAATCCTTGAGTAGAAACCAGGACCCTGCCCCAAGACTACACTATTGTTTCTTGACTGCTGTTCCTCTGTCTCTGCAACTCCTCCCTTCCTTGATCAGCAACTGTTGGTGTCTTCACTTTGGGACTCAGGGGAGGTCTTGGATGCAGGAGTCTATCTCCTACAGACAAGAAATGGGGGATAGAAAGGCTTCCATGCCTAGGAGCCCCAGGGGGTCCTGCTGTTTTTCAGAAGTGGCTCCACTCTGGGCCTAGGAATTTATTTCAATAACTGGACATTACCATCCTCATTCACTGTTCTACACTGCTTTGTGCAATATTTCACAAGTGTATGCCATGATAAGGGATGCTGCACAATTTAATGCAGATCCTGTGAACTACCTTGAGCTTACAGTTGGTGCACTATCTGAATAGATGCTGTGCTTCCAGTTTTCAAGTGTCCTGTAGCATCCCTGTGAGTTTGCTGCAGCACTTCAGGGCACCTTGAAGCACAGCTTCAGAACCATGGCCTTGGTCATCCCTTTTATAAACTGGAAAAGGAGTACGTCAAGGCTGTATATTGTCACCCTGCTTATTTAACTTATATACAGAGTGTATCATGAGAAACACTGGGCTGGAAGAAGCACAAACTGGAATCAAGATTGCCAGGAGAAATATCAATAACCTCAGATATGCAGTTGATACCACCCTTATGGCAGAAAGCAAAGAAGAACTAAAAAGCCTCTTGATGAAAGTGAAAGTGGAGAGTGAAAACGTTGGCTTAACACTCAACATTCAGAAAACTAAGATCATGGCATCCAGTCCCATCATTTCATGGCAAATAGATGGGGAAACAATGGAAACAGTGGCTGACTTTATTTTGGGGGGCTCCAAAATCACTGCAGATGGTGACTGCAGCCATGAAATTAAAAGATGCTTACTCCTTGGAAGTAAAGTTATGACCAACCTAGAGAGCATATTAAAAAGCAGAGACATTACTTTGCCAACAAAGGTCCATCTAATCAAGGCTATGGGTTTTCCAGTAGTCATGTGTGGGTGTGAGAGTTAGAATATAAAGAAAGCTGAGTACTAAAGAATTGATGCTTTTGAACTGTGGTGTTGGAGAAGACTCTTGAGAGTCCCTTGGACTGCAAGGAGATAAACCAGTCCATCCTAAAGGAAATCAGTCCTGAATATTCATTGGAAGGACTGATGCTGAAGCTGAAACTCCAATACTTTGGCCACCTGATGCGAAGAACTGACTCATTTGAAAAGACCCTGATGCTGAGAAAGATTAAGGGCAAGAAGAGGGGACAACAGAGGATTAGATGGTTGGATGGCATCACCAACTCAGTGGACATGAGTTTGGGTAAACTCCGGGAGTTGGTGATGGACAGGGAGGCCTGGCATGCTGCAGTTCATGGAGTCACAAAGAGTCTGACACAACTGAGCAACTGAACTGATACTAATATCTCTCTGGACAAGGAACTGCCATTCCAGTAAACAAAAGATGTTGCCTGCCATCCCGGTTCTACAAGGATCAAGCCGTTAGTCACTGTAGCCACCCACCAATGGTGCACCCTCAGGGGCATTCAGGATGGAGAGAAAAAGGAAGTGTTCTGTGCTTTGGGGACTGGCCCTAAATAGTTAAGATGCATATCTAAGGAATAATTTCAATAAATCCAGAGTTTTTTCATCTTCCCATACAAAGAAAAGCACTTAAAGCATAAGCTTGAGATGATGATTTTTTGTGATTAGCAGTAGTCTTTTGTCATTTGCAGTAATATTTTGTTGTTCAACTACATGATTTTTCCAGCCCAAAGCCCCACTATATAGCCTGACTCTTCCCTTCTCTCTTCACAACAGTTTCTCAGATCTACCTGAAAGGCTATACCACTGGCTAGAGTCCTCAGTAAGTTATAAACTTAACTCCCAACTTTTAAGTTGGGAGGTTTTCTTCAGTCAATATCTCTTCAGTCGAAATTTAAAAATTTTTTTTCAGTTTTGTTATTTGAAGACTTACTGGCCAGAGTCACTCAACTAGCGACTCTTCTGTATGAAGAGCAGAAAAAGATAATATTTGGGACATTAGAAGTCAATGTCAGTGAAAATAATGAAATATGGGAGAAAGATGAACTAAGAAAGTCTTAGAAAATGAGATGAGAAACCATGATCTTATTAAATCATTCAACACATGTCAAAGTTTATCACAGAAGACATTTTTTTCTTTTGAATTAGGGCCAGCTTTGGTTATTTGGCTTTGACTGACAGCTGGGATAGTCTGGAATGAAAGGGAGTTGATGAAACTATACTCCCACAACAAAAGGTAGGGTTTTTGTGTTTTTAATCTTTAAAAACCAAGTGTTAAAAAGAAATAAGAAGCCCAAAATGGGATAATTTGCCCCTTACTACAGCAAATCAGGACTTAATTGCTATCTCAACCCTTCCCAGAAATATGGCTTTTAAAAGAGTCCATCTGAAGTTTCCTGATTAACATCAGTGAAATGACCTGTATGATAAAGACCCCTCCCTTTCCCCACACCAGAAAAGATGATATCCTGGCCCCAGATGATCTTTTTTTTTTTTTTTTTTCCAGCTAATGGCTTCCTTGCCCCCACCTCAGCTTCTAGAAAAGTTTTCCATTTTGCACTGCTCCTCTGAGGCCCCTTTTGGTTCCTAGATGGGCTGCTTTCCTTTCACAAATCACCTCATATAGCCAATTAGATCTTCCGACTTACTGGGGGTTGACTTTGTTTTTTAGTACAAGGAAGAGAGAGAAGGACAAAGAGGGGAAGGGAAGAGGAAATTATTTCTCCCCTCACATAATATTTTTTAATCACTCATTTTGTAATCATCTATGTTCCCTTGCTTAGAGGTAATCATGTTTGTGCTGCTGCTACCGCTAAGTTGCTTCAGTCGTGTCTGACTCTGTGCGGCCTCATAGACAGCAGCCCACCAGGCTCCGCATCCCTGGGATTCTCCAGGCAAGAACACTGGAGTGGGTTGCCATTTCCTTCTCCAATGCGGGAAAGTGAAAAGTGAAAGTGAAGTCTCTCAGTCATATCTGACTCTTAGCAACCCCATGAACTGCAGCCTACCAGGCTCCTCCATCCATGGGATTTTCCAGGCAAGAGTACTGGTGTGGGGTGCCATTGCCTTCTCTGAATCATGTTTGTACAAAGTGCATTAATAGAGGATGTTAAAGAGGCTAAGCCTGGATCAGAGTTTAGGATAAACAGGATAAAAAGTCTTTGGGTTTACACGGTGCTTCCCTCTGCCCCATTCTGTCCCAGTCTTGGTGAAGTGGCCTTGTCCAGGCCTGTTCAATTCTTTCTTTAGTCCCATTTTAGGCATCTTTGTATCCTACTCTCTGGGTCCATCTGGATCAGAACATGGTAAAGCAAAGCCTCACAGCAGGAAGGCTTTGATTGAGCTCATAGTTCCTCACTGGGCTCCCCAGTCTCTCCAGAAATAGGGACTGTTGTTCTTACCCAGCAGGAACTTTAATTATCCAAGTGACTGGGGCCTTCGTGAGTGGTTTCTTAACAATTCCATGAGTCATACATTCAAAAAATGGAAAAAGCAGATCCTGAAATCCATGAGTAATAGCACTGTTTCAGAATCAGGGGCACTTTTTTGCTTCCAGATTCCTGAACTTAGGTTTCACTATTTTAGAAATCTGAGCTGGTGGTAAAAGGAGCAAAAATGAATGTGTTATGTGCCCCTTGGTTCATGATCAGCATTTTCACATAGCTCAGCCTTAGTGCAAGGAGCAGCGGTAAGGTTTTGTTCTCATCTCACAAAGCAGCTGTGCTGATACTTAGAGCAGCTGGCTCTAATGTCAGCAATCGACTTGACAACTTGACATTGGTAATTTCACAAGCTAACTTAAACATTCCAGACTGGTTCACAAGCACTGGAAACAAGGGAAGTACTCGGTAGTCAGTGAGAAGAACCAGCCCCTCATACTCCAGAGGAGAAAGTTTCCCTTGTTATAAACTAAAAGGGAAAAAAGGCAAGGCGTCATATTTTAAATTACTAATTAGCTATTTCATGCTGCAGCCAAAGCACTTATCTGTTGAACCAAATATATCACTGTAATGGTTTTGTTTAATGATATTTGGAAAGTTGAAAGTCGACAATGTGAAATATTCAACTCATTCGCACCATCATTAAGAAATGAATTAGGGCCATGGCATTTAAGAGTTGGATGTTGTGCTGTGACACTAAAAAGAAGCATCCTTTGAGCCTTTCCCCAGAGCCCAGGCAGGCCTCCAGATTTCAGGAACCCGGGATGACTAAATAAGTGGGATTATGAAAGGTATGGAAATCCAAACATCTGCCCCAAACTGTCTCCTTTTACTTTAGGAGCTGTCAATTTCCAAAGCCAAACTTAAGAATAAACATTTTTTAAGAGGCACATACAAGGAATAGTTTGCCCCTAACCAAGGGTGACATTAAATAAGCCCACAAATGAGGTGCTTGGCAGGATCACAACTGCACCATTAGAAAAAGTAGCCAGGCAGTCCTGAGGCCTCAGATGGAGTCTAGTTTAAAGAGTTAGGAAAGTTAACTTAAGATCAGGAAAAATGGAAAAATATAGGTTCCCAGGCTTTGAATTCCACCAAAGAAGAGAAACAAGAAAGGAATATATAATATAATTATCTAAACCATACAGACCTTAACATTCAGAAAACTCACCATTCAGAAAACTAAGATCACGGCACCCAGTCCCATCACTTCATGGCAAATAGATGGGGAAACAATGGAAACAGTGACAGACTTTGTTTTTTGGGGCTCCAAAATCACTGCAGATGGTGACTGCAGCCATGAAATTAAAAGACTCTTGCTTCTTTGAAGAAAAGCTATGACAAACCTAGAGAACCTATTAAAAAGCAGAGACCTTACTTTGCCAACAAAGATCCGTCTAGTCAAAGCTATAGTTTTTCCAGTAGTCATTATGGCTGTGAGAGTTGGACTATAAAGAAAGCTGAGAGCTGAAGAATTGATGCTTTTGAACTGTGGTGCTGGAGAAGACTCTTGAGAGTCCCTTGGACTGCAAGGAGATCCAACCAGTCCATCCTAAAGGAGATCAGTCCTGAGTGTTCACTGGAAGGACTGATGTTGAAGCTGAAGCTCCAATACTTGGCCACCTGATGCGAAGAACTGACTCATTGGAAAAGACCCTGACACTGGGAAAGATTGAAGGTGGGAGGAGAAGGGGATGACAGAGGATGAGATGGTTGGATGGTAATCACTGACTCAATGGACATGAGTCTGAGTAAGCTCCAGGAGTTGGTGATGGACAGGGAGGCCTGGCGTGCTGTAGTCCATGGGGTTGCAAAGAGTCGGACACGACTGAGCAACTGAACTGAACTAAACTCAACTGATACAGACCTCTGAGGGTCCATGGAGGATGCCAATAACCACAGGCGTTTCCAGGGGCCAAAGGGACAGTGACCCTGAGTGGCTCCCAGACATAAAATGGGAAAGAAAGGAATAAGTGGGGACCTCAGATTTGGGATCTCAGGTACAGATTCTGTTAACAACACAATGATAGCAATGCACAAATTCTTTCCTCCCTCAGGGCCTTTGAACTTGTCCTTCCAGAAGGGCATGCCTCTTGTTTTCACATGGCTGCTGCTGTTAGTCATTCACCTCTCCATGAGCTTTCCCCAACCACTGGCCACTCTCCACCACATCATTCTGCTTTAACGTCTTCACGGCTTTTACCACCATCTGGGTTCATCATATTTGTTATCTGAGTATCTATTAGTGGTCTGCTATGGGGGAGGAGGAATGAAAGTCAATACATGAAGCACATAACTTCCAAATAATAAAAAATAAAATCTGTAATATTCTTTATTGTATGTGCCATATAGTCAATTGATTTTCTCAGAATGTCATTGAAGATTTTTGCCAAACTCAACTGTGGTTGCATTACAACTGTGATTTAACGGAGTTGCATCCATTCCCAATAAAAGTATTGTCGTTAAACGTGATATGTCATCTACTATTAGGCTATTTCCCAGCCTCATACAGATTATGTTCATTAAATTAGCACTTCTTTCAGCGTGGGCATTATTGCTTACAAGAATGCTAGTCATGGTTTTAGCTTCTTGTGCAGTTGCAAGGTTTGGAATGTTGTTTATCAATAGCTTTCAAAATTCCTGACAATGTAATGATCCACTCTCATGGGCCAACACAAGCTCTGTGCCTCTCCAGCCAGATGGTAGAAAGTTTTATGAGAGGATGAAGGACACCCGGAATGTGTCACATGTACACAGAGCCTTTCCTAATACAAAACATACTCATCTCTTCATTTTGATGCTCTTAAAATCTTTCTCTACCTGATTCTTAATCTTCCTGGGATGGAAAGACTGGGAGAAGTGCTGTCATCCCAACTACAGTTGCCCAGCTACTAAAGATGACAATTACCACACTAATTATTAGAGGATTCTAATGTCCAGAGATTTTGGTCCGAGGTGGAACCTGGAGCTACAGACATCTGAAGCAATTCTTTTCACTGACAGACCATCTTTTTATAAGCGTTGTGCCATAGATTTCAAAACGCTGAGAGCATTTTGGTCTCCTGACTCACGCTGTTTAATTTTGCCTACTCACAGAGGCCTGCAACTTCCACTCAGGCTGGTCATGTGATACGATGTGGCATTTCTTTCGTTTTTAGGATATGGCAATGTATTTGTTTGCTAAGGCGCCATAACCAAATACCACAAACTGGATTGTTTAAATAACAGAAATTGATTATCCCAGAGGTCTGAAGGCTAGAAATCCGAAATCAAGGTGTTGATGGGTTGGTTCCTTCTGAGAGCTGCGAGGGAGAATCTAGTCCAGGTCTCTCTCCTAACTTCTAAGGGTTGGCTGGCAGCCTTTCACATTCCTTGGCTTGTGGATCCATCACCCTGATCTCTGCATTCAGCTTCACATGGTATTCTCCCCACGGGCCGTCTAGCTTAAAGGTCTTTAGAGTTAGATTAAAAAAAAAAAAGTATCTAACTCTAAAGACCTTTAAGCTAGATGGAATTCTAAGAAAGTAAATGTATTCTCTATCTAGTTAAGAATTTTTAAACTTTATGGGATCTTTCATAGCTTTGGGCTCTTACAACTCTTAGAGATATTTAAAGATAGGTCATCATGCAGCTGTTTTGGAGTCAAGAACTCAGGAGATCATTCTTCTGACAACTCCATTCAAGTCAACAGTGTACAGTGCTGGATAACATGCTGTAAATATATATTACATCTTTGAAATCCACTCTGAAATCTCTACTGTTTTACTCCCACAGTCCCTCTAGAAATTCAGTAAACAGCTCAGTGATTACTGGCTATAAATCAATTCTAAGTTGAGCATTTCCCCCTACAGTTGAACATTTCTAAAATCACAATCTGTTTATGATTTTTGGCACACTGTAGTTAATTAGCAGCATTTTTTCATGGGATATAAAATAATGGTATGATCTTAACTGTGGTGTCTTACTTTCAATGATATACAGTAGTGAACATTACCATTTTCAGGTGCTGCTAAGTACTTAGAATCTAATGAATAGTCATAGAAAGAATAGCCTTCACAGTCTTTTAGGAGAGACAAGTAATAATCTTCACTGTAGTAATGTGGGGAGATAGTTTTTTCTGGGGAGATAGTTCTTTTAAGACTCCTGATTCTCACTTACCTACTGCCCTTTCCATCCATGTTGCACTGTGATTATTGGTTTTCTTGACTGTCTTCTCCTCTAGCAACTGGAGGGCAGCTGTCCTTATTTACTGGTCCCTATATCCTCATTGCCCCAGACTGAGCATGGCCCATAGTCAATGCTAAATGATTAAATGAATGGATATAGCTCTAAGCCTACATTGTGTTAGAAAATCTCACTAAAGAAAACTTAGAATTTATGATTAACTATGAAAACAAACTCAAGTTTATCTGCCTACAGGACCTTCAAGTAGGACTGCCTAGAATGCATATTATTAAATGGCTTTTTTGCTGTGGTGGTCCTTGGTAAAAGTTGGAAAATCATAGCAAAGTGTAGGGGTTGTTCTTTGGTTTGCAGTTTTCACAGCCAGCTGTCATCTGGACTGTAAGATCATTCAGGAATGTAGGGGTGTGGAGTGAGGTCTTCCCTGTATTCCAGGGTCCTATATCTCTTCCTTATTCTCAGGTTCAGACAGAATTGAACCTAAGTGAGCTTTGACTAGCATTTTGAAGAAGTGAAGAGATGGGCAGTAGCTGAACAGAACAAGATTGAGATTTAGTAATGCAAGGACAACATAAGGCATATGTGTTAGTTTTCTACTGCTGCATAACAAATGATTATAAACTTAGCAGTTTAACACAACACATATTTATTATCCCACAGGTTCTGTGGGCCAAGAGTTGGGCATGGCTTAGCTGGGTCCCCTGCTTAGGGTCTTACAAAGCTACAAACAAGGTGTTAGCCCTGCTCAAATGGACAATGATCTGCTTCCAAACTCCTTCAGGTCGTTGATAGACCTCATCTGCTTCAGTCATACAACCAGTTTACTTGCTGGTTACAGCTAGGGCTGCTCTCGGCTCTAGAGGCACCTGCAGCTCCCTATCACATGCCCTCTCCTTAGGCTTTCTCACAACATGGCACTATACTTCAGAGCCAGCAATGGAGAGAGAATCTCTGACCAAAGGGAGAGCCCAGTCCTCTGTTAAGGACATTTACCTGACTGAGTCAAGTCCATCCACCACAATCTCCCTTTTGATTTACTCAAAATCAACTGATTTGGGATTTTAATTACATCCATAAAATCCCTTCCTCTTTGTCATATTCTGTTGGCTAAAAGCAGGTCACTAGTCCTACCCAAACTCAAGGGAAGGGGAGATTACATAGGGTGTGAACATTAGAGAGAGAATCAGGGGATCCATTTTAGAATCAGGGGATATCCATAGATATCCCCTTACTATAATAACTTGGAAGTTAACTTTATGGAATTCCAGGGTTGGAAAGGACTTCCACAGACTTTAAGTAGGTCAGAAAAAATGAATGTTTATCCCTTTATAGATCTTCCAGGAAAGTGAGTTTCTTCATAATCAATCTTTGTGAATAATAAAAGCTAACACTTATAGGAGGGAAATATGTTTCTTACCAGGTCCAATTCCTTGGTAGAGGCTTTCTAGCTTCCTGAGGTATGGAGTTGGGAAGGTTGTGAAGCTAAGAGTTCAGTGGAAAAGAATTCCAGGATCAATTATTGATGTCTGCCCAGCAAAGGCTAGTGGAAACAAACATATGACATAGTTGCGAATGTTGTAATGAGAAAAGAACCAGAAGGGAGGAATGGTCTGCTCCAGACCCATGTCCACTCTAGCAGGTGACTTTGAGAAATCACTTTACCTCTCAGCTCTTGTTTCTTTATCTGTTTAAAAAAGAAAAGGGGGAAAAAAAAAGTTGCCTCTTAGGGTTTTCTGGATGATTAAATGACATACCTCAGATGAAGTTGTTCTGTAAATATAAACATTAAACAACTATAAGATGTTATTGCTGTCTAACTTCTTGAAGGAAATTCTTCCAGTACATCTTCTGACATAGCCTTTGTCCCAAGCACCTTGTTGCTTGCTGCTTTCTCCAAATCTCAGGTAGAAAATATATTTCTCAAATTTGCACTTGGTGGACTGACAACTCCCTGGAATAGATGTCTGTCTTATCAAACTGATGAACAGGATGACAACACCATTGTAACTATAGAGTCAGCCCTAATGTGTTCTAACTCCTTTGAGTTTGGTATGTTAAGATCAAGGTTCACCTAAACAAATACTAAAGGATATTCTCTAGACAGGAAACACAAAAACGGTGTATAAAATCGAACCCAAAACAATAAAGTAAATGGCAACGGGATCATACTTATCAGTAATTACCTTAAATGTAAATGGGTTGAATGCCCCAACTAAAAGACAAAGACTGGCTGAATGGATACAAAAACAAGACCCCTACATATGTTGTCTACAAGAGACCCACCTCAAAACAGGGGACACATACAGACTGAAAGTGAAGGGCTGGAAAAAGATTTTCCATGCAAATAGGGACCAAAAGAAAGCAGGAGTAGCAATACTTATATCAGATAAAATAGACTTTAAAACAAAGGCTGTGAAAAGAGACAAAGATGGTCACTACATAATGATCAAAGGATCAATCCAAGAAGAAGATATAACAATTATAAATATATATGCACCCAACACGGGAGCGCCGCAGTATGTAAGACAAATGCTAACAAGTATGAAAGGAGAAATTAACAATAACACAATAATAGTGGGAGACTTTAATACCCCACTCACACCTATGGATAGATCAACTAAACAGAAAATTAACAAGAAACACAAACTTTAAACGATACAATAGACCAGTTAGACCTAATTGATATCTATAGGACATTTCATCCCAAAACAATGAATTTCACCTTTTTCTCAAGCGCACATGGAACCTTCTCCAGGATAGATCACATCCTGGGCCATAAATCTAGCCTTGGTAAATTCAAAAAATAGAAATCATTCCAAGCATCTTTTCTGACCACAATGCAGTAAGCTTAGATCTCAATTACAGGAGAAAAACTATTAAAAATTCCAACATATGGAGGCTGAACAACATGCTGCTTGAATAATCAACAAATCACAGAAGAAATCAAAAAAGAAATCAAAATTTGCATAGAAACGAATGAAAATGAAAACACAACAACCCAAAACCTATGGGACACTTTAAATGCAGTCCTAAAGGGAAAGTTCATAGCAATACAGGCATACCTCAAGAAACAAGAAAAAAGTCAAATAAATAACCTAACCCTACACCTAAAGCAACTAGAAAAGGAAGAAATGAAGAACCCCAGGGTTAGTAGAAGGAAAGAAATCTTAAAAATTAGGGCAGAAATAAATGCAAAAGAAACAAAAGAGACCATAGCAAAAATCAACAAAGCCAAAAGCTGGTTCTTTGAAAGGATAAATAAAATTGACAAACCATTAGCCAGACTCATCAAGAAATAAAGGGAGAAAAATCAAATCAATAAAATTAGAAACGAAAATGGAGAGATCACAACAGACAACACAGAAATACAAAGGATCATAAGAGACTACTATCAACAATTATATGCCAATAAAATGGACAACGTGGAAGAAATGGACAAATTCTTAGAAAAGTACAACTTTCCAAAACTGGACCAGGAAGAAATAGAAAATCTTAACAGACCCATCACAAACAAACAACTTTATTTTAAAATCATGTGTGAACCCTAGGATTGCTGAAAGCGTGGCTGTACAGGTACAATAGGGCAATCTTGGGATCAGAAAAACAAGTTATTTGTAAAGTAAATGCAGTGCAACTGCCTTGAACTCTTTTTAAATGTAGGAAGTGTCAATTCAGGAGCTCTTACCCACAGGCTCAGCTTGTGTCCCTGCCTTCAGTAATTGTTTTTTCTGATAGCAAGCTGAATATGTGAGTAAGAAAACAGTTACCATCCATCAAATCGATACTACTCAAAAGTGGTCTGTGGACCAGCAGTACTGGCATCACCTGAAAGTTTGTTAGAAATACAGACTCTCAATCTGCAACTCAGACTTGTTGAATCTGAATCTGCATTTGAATGTGATCTCAAGGTCATTCACTTACAGGTTAAAGTTTAAGAGGCCAGTACCAAACTTTCCAGAGCAATGTACCTGGGACCTTCCCACACAGCTTGGGGCATCCAGCCTCTTATCAATTGGTCTCTACTTTGCAGAAATTACTGTCATTTTATTATTATTAGTTATTGTTGTGATACTATTTTTAAAAATTAACTTTCCAGCTTTATTGACATATTGACTTAACACTGTATAAGTTTAAGAATATAAGTATATGATAGGATATACGTATGTATCGCAAAATGATTACCACAATAAGATTAGTTTACACATTCATCATGTCACATATTTACATATTGTGTGCTTCTATGTGGTGAGAACTTTTAAAATCTATTCTCTTAGCAATGTTTGAACATATAATATAGTATTGTGAACTATAGTCACCATGCTGTACATGGATCCCCAGAGCTTATTCATCTTATAATGAATGCATTCCTAAGTCAAGATTTAGGAATGGGTAACTAGTCTTGTGGGAACCAGGAACACATCAGCAAAAGTTTGCATCATTGTTTGGGAGTTACCTGGCCCTAATGATCATTAAACAATTATTATTGTTATTATTGATTATTAACTACAAAGCCCTGGATAATAGAGAAGTGATTTGCTACAAAATATATTCCTGGGTAGGGTCAGCAAGAGGACTGGGGAGACTGTAAGGGCCCAAGATTGTGTCATGCTTCCCTAGTTGTAAAGAATCTGCCTGCCAGTGCAGGAGACACAAGCGTCACAGGTTCAATCCATGGGTCGGGAAGATCCCCTCGTGTAGGAAATGGAACCCCACTCCAGTATTCACCTGGAAAATTCCATGGGCAGAAGAACTTGGCAGGCTAAAGTTCACAAGGCCACAAAGAGTTGGACGCGACTAAGCAACTGAGTACACACACACAAGATTGTGTCAGTTATGCTCACAGCCACACAAAAGGCTATGACTTGCCCAAAAGGCACAGATTTGTGCCAAATCTGTGAGGCTCAGGACCCTTTCCTTCTATAAACTGCACCCTCAAAAGTAGAATATGTGATCAAATCTCAAATTCTAAAGGAAAAGGGGAGAACATAGAACAAGATAATAGGAGCGAAGAAAGGAGAGGGGAAGACAGGAAAGAGAGTTCCATGTTGAAGGAGGTATATGAAAGCAGCAGTAGGAAGCTGGGGAGGTGACTCCTCTGGTCCCATCTACAACAGTGGCTAGTGGAGACTAAGCACCCTCTGCTGTGTGCTGCCCTTGGTCGCTCAGTCGCGTCCGACTCTTTGCGACCCCATGGATTGTACCCTGCCAGGCTCCTCTATCCATGGGGATGCTCCAGGCAAGAATACTGGAGTGGATTGCAATTCCCTCCTCCAGGGGATCTTCCCAACCCAGGGATTGAATCCAGGTCTCCTGCATTGCAGGCAGATTCTTTACTGTCTGAGCCACCAGGGAAGCCTTTGTTCTAGTTAGAGCTTTCTGCACATGTGTGCTAAGTCACTTCAGTCATGTCCAACTCTGTGACCCTGTGGACTGTAACCTGCCAGACTCTTCTGTCCATGGGATTCTCAGGGCAAGAATACTAGAGTGGGTTGCCATTCCCTCCTTCAGGGAATCTTCCCGGACCCAGAGATCCAACCCACACCTCTTACGTCTCCTGCACTGGCAGGCAGGTTCTTTACTACTAGTGTCACTGGAAAGCCCTGCTAAGCGCCCTAAGCTCACCTTATCACCTTTGTGATATGCAAATTAGCATCGCTTTAGTGGCTTACCACAACAAATGATCTTGCCCTCTCCTTTGAGAAGTTCAGATAGAAGTATTTTTGCCTTTTGTGCGCAGCTTATTTCTTGGTGTTTCTTTTGAATTTGTACTACCCAATAATTGTCTCATGTGGGTTCATCTCATCCCTAATAGCAGACTATAAAACAGTGCGTATATTCTGGCTTACCCTTCTGTAAGAAGGTAGTCACTGATGAGAACACATTAAATTTCATGAAAATTTTCTAAGAAGAAACTTAAAAACATTAGGGTTGGATAGAGAGAGTTAGTTTAAGAGTAAATTCATAGAGTAGAGACTCCAGACATAAACCCACGCATATATGCTACACTAATTTTTGAAAGTGGTGTCAAGGATACACAAGGGAAAAAGATAGTTTCTTCAACAAATGGTGCTTAGAAAACTGGATATCCTCATGCAAAAGAATAAAACCTGGATGCCTATCTTATACCACTCACAAAAATTAACTAAAAATGGATCAAAGACTTCAATTTATGACCCGAAACCATAAAACTCTTAGAAGAAAATATAGGGGAAAAGATCCTTGACACTGGTGTTGGCAATGAATTATTGGATGAGACAACAAGAGCATAGGCAACAAAAAATAAACAAGTGGGACTACATTAAACTAAAGAACTTCTGCACAGCTAAGGAAGCAATCAATAAAGGGAAAAGGCAGCCTACAGAATGGAAGAAGATATTCACAAATCATGTCTGTGATCAGGGGTTAATATCAAAATATATGAAGAACTCATACAACTCAACAGCAAAAAGCAAATAATCAAATTAAAAATAAGCAAAGGACTCGAATAGATATTTTTTCAAAGAAGGCATACAAATGGCCAATAGGTATATGAAAAGATGCTCAACATCACTAATCATCAGAGAAATGCATATCAAAATCATAGTGAGATATTACTTCAGGCCTGTTAAGCTGGCTATTATCAAGAAAAGATAAGAAATAACAAATGTTGGCAAAGATGTGGAGGAAAGGGAATATGTATACAGTGTTGATAGGAATGTAAAATGGTACAAGCTGTTATGGAAAGTAGTATGGCAACTCCTCAAAATATTAAAAGCTGAACTACCATATGATTCAGCAATCTCTTTCCTAGGTATTGCTGGATATCCAGCAATTGAACTGAAATCAGTATCTCAAATTGAAATGAGATACAAAGGAATTGAAATTAGTATCTTAAACAGATACCTGCATACCCATGTTCATTGTTGTTTTTATTCACAATAGTCAAGATATGGAAAAAACCTAAGTGTGCATCAATGGATGAATGGATAAAGATGTAGTGTTACATACACAATGCAATAGTATTCAACCATGAGAAAGAAGGAATTCCTGCCATTTGTGAAAACATGGATGGACATTGAAGGCATTATGGTAAGTGAAATAAGTTAGACACAGAAAGACAAATACAGTATGATTTCATATGAGGAGCCTAAGAAAGCCAAACTCACAAAAACTGAGAGTACAGTGGGGTTAGCAGGGGTTGGGGGGTAGGAATTGAGCAGATGTTATTTAAGGGTACAAATTTGCAACTAGGAGATCAGGTTCTGGAGATCTAATACAAAGTGATCTTAGTCAATAATACTGTATTATAAAGTTCAAAGTTGCTAAGAGACTAGATCTTAATTGCTCTCACCACAAAAAAGGGTGGTAATTATGTGATACGACTGAGGTGTGAGCTAAGGCTACCACAGTAATCATATTGCAAAATATATGTGTATCAAACCAAGGTGTTGTATTCCTTAAACTTACAGTGTTATATGTCAATTATATCTCAACTTAAAAATTCAAGAATAATGAAGAGGAAGTAAAATAGATTTTGGAAGTATACTGCCAGATATTATAAACTTATCTTATTGCTCCCAGAGAGGTGAGGGTGTCCTAAAGGGAATGACCAGTCCTCAGCTACCTTGGGAAGAGGTCGGTTTGAGAGTAGGGACCAGACTTTGGAGGAGGTGCATGCATGGTAGGGGTAGGAGAGCAACATGTGGCCCCCCTCTCAGATTGTGGAAGTACCTGGAGCACTCCTATTGATAGGGGGTGACTGCTCACTAGTTGGTAACCTGGGAGGGACACAGAAGGGGGCAGAGAAAAAGGTCTCAGGTTAGATCTTAACTCTGCAGTATCTCTGAATCATTCTCTGTGCCACATGTCCTTTCGACATACACACAGCCTGTTCTGCATTGGATCAGGGAAGGTCCACACCCACAGTTGGGTCAGAGTGAGGCAGGGAAATGCTGGGTTCCCTCCCTGAGGTCAGATAATGGTGCCAGCAAGGAACAAATGGGCTCAGCTGGGCACTCCCTAGGGGTGTTCCTTGGAAGAAGGCACTTAACCAAAGCACTGTCTCAGTTCCCTATTTGTAATAGGAAAAGAAACAGTATCTTCCTCTTGGGGTTGTCATGAGGATTAGAAAAAAGTATGTGCAGAGTGACTGGAATTTATACATTCATTCAGCATTTACTCATCTCAGTTAATAGGAGTATACATTAGGCAAGACAGATCAAGTTCCCACTCTCTTGACTTCACATTCTAGAGAGAAGAGATAGACCATCAGCAGATAAAACACCATCAGCCAGAGACTGTCAGACATTGTATTTGCATCCATCATGTACAGCCAGCACTTCCAGGGCCCAGATTTAGCTGATAAGAGCTTCCTAAGGCAACTTGCAGTTGCTACCCATGCTGTCCACCCTGGTCACCTATATTCCTAACAGATACAGCTGTTCGTCATTATGCTTGATTCTCTGAAGTCCCAATTCTATAACTAGCCCCACTTTTATAACAGAATTGGGCCTGATGAATTCAGAAGAACTACTGCCATTTGGGTGCACATGATTTATTCAGAAGAAACCTGTCAAGGGTGAGGGAACCTGTATGGAGATGAGAAGAAGCTAAGCAATAGCAAGCTCAGATCAAAGCTCACCTCGGCCTGATCACTGAGGACTCTGGCATGCAAACTGCATCTTCCACTTGTACTTTGAAGGAAGGGGATGAAGCTTTTGTAGCCCTGTCTCTATCAGTCCTTGGCCGCCCCAACTGAAGAGGCTCCTTAGTCAAGGACGAGTCTGCAGAGAAGGTTACAGGTATAGGCTGCAGCTGTTCCATTCACAGGAGGGAGTCTACGGGCTCACCCCTGGTGAAGGGGCTCTATGCAAAGCATCCATGCCCTCTACGAATATTCACAAGGGAAAATGTCAGAGAGTGATAAGTGCCAGGAGAGAATGAACATTCAGTAACATGAGAGAGACCACGCAGTGACTTTAGCTTGGCTGGCCAGGGGAAACAAGGGGTAGTCTCAGATTTTGAGGAACCTGAGGCTTACTCTTTGGGAGGTGGCGGGGCAGGGGGTCTTCTAAAGTAAAAGAATATAAAATCATAAATACAAAACTAACACAAATGTGAAGATTTATTCAAAATGAGAAATAACAAATTACAAATACTAAAAGCTAATAAATACCTCAAACATCACAAAACCCAGGAAAAAACCCAGATGTTTATATTAATTAACTCCCTGACATATTTCTGTAATACCTTTTCCTCCATGTTTTGATGGTACATTTTTTAACTACCTCTCCATTAGATATTTGATAATAAATTATCTGTTAAGAGAATTAACAGACTCTTTCTGGCTCTTTGCTACCCCATGGACTATAGCCTACCAGGCCCCTCTGTCCATGGGACTCTCCAGGCAAGAGTACTGGAGTGGATTGCCATTTCCTTCTCCAGGGGATCTTCCCGACCCAGGGATCAAACTCAGGTCTCCTGCATTGCAGGCAGATGCTTTAACCTCTGAGCCACCAGGGAAGCCCATTAGATATTTGATAATAAATTATCTGTTAAGAGAATTAAAGACATTTTGATCTTTCATGCCTAACATGGTAGATGAAAAAACGTTTTGTTTTTTTTTAATTAGTGATATTTTGTTAAAGCTTCTTTTAGTTTCAGAATTTGTTATTTGGTAAAATCATGTGACTTTTGAGGATTATTGTCAAGTTCGAGAAAGCCTCTGTTAAGTTTCTTTCATAAATGAGCTATAAACTTTGGGAAGATGTACTGCAGATTGGCTTCTGACTCCACACATTTCAAACTCACTCTCCTCCCATGCTCCTCATTCTTTGGCTGCTGGGCGTCATGGAGCATATTCATAGTGAGATGCCCGTATGTGACGAGGATAAGCAGTCAGAAGCGAATCCAGGAAATTCTTATTATGCAGAGTACATTTAGCAATAATGTACTTCCACAAGGAAATGGCTGCAAATTAGTTAAATATCTCCCCTAAACTCAAATGAAATGAGTCCCTAAATCAACTTCCTTTTAGCCAGGTCCTGAAAATGCCCGTAGCCACTCTGATGCCACCTGACCAGAGGAAGCAAAAAGGTGGGATATTTGGAGTAAAAAGTGCTGGGAACAGGAGCTCCACCCATGACAAAGGTTACGAGGAAGGAGGCTCGGCATACGAAAAGACAGGATCGAGCCTCAGGAGGCCCCCTGGAAATTCTTGAGTATCTACCCCCAAAACCAGAGTCTGCCTACTTTCTGCTTTGTGCTCTCACCTACACCTCTGACTTTACGGGGGGCTGTTCCCCACTACCTCTCTCTGAAAAAAGAGTTAACTTATAGCTCCAGTTAATAAAGTCCCTGGGTGTGATAGTGTTTCAACCTACAAACTCCTTTGGAAGTCCTCTAGCCTGCCTGAATAGGTTTTTGCTCAGAGCCTCCCAACTGTGAGAGGCATGAGATGTTCTAAACTGTCTAAATACAGATTCCTTTGAGCAGTTAAAAGATTGATTAGAAATTGTATTGGTGAAGGGTTTTTCACGTGTTGGGCCAATGTTTGCTGCTAAGTTTCCATATCCCTTACCTGCTGTGTCCCTGGCAGTGTTTGTAACCTTGGACCCTTGAGTTAATTCTTTTTCTTGTTGTAGCCCACCACACCTTTGCCCTATAGGAATGCAACTTTATCTAATGCTTTTGGAGGGTGGCGCCTGACTTTAGAATAATCACCTTCAGAGAAAAATAAGTTTCTTAAAATGTTAACAGGCCTCCGGGCCAGAAGATGATGCAAATCACCTAAACTTTTGCATATGATAAGTTTGCAGGAAGAAAGCCTGGCTTACTGCATGACTCTACCCCTTCCCCCATTATCCTCTATGCATAACTTAAAGTATAAAAACTACTTTGGAAAATAAAGTGCGGGCCTTGTTCACTGAAACTTGGTCTCCCCATGTCGTTCTTTCTCTCACCTTCTGGCTGAATTATTCAGCCTCTTTTCTCCACTGAACTTCCTCACTGAGCTATCCTTATTCTATTACTCTTTATATCCTTAGTTAACGTTTAATTAAGCAGTTGTTTCCTGATCCTCGCCGACACCGTCCCCGCCTCGAATTCCCTGGATCCACTGGGGCTGGACCCCGGCAAAAAAGAGAGTAACTTTTCATTTTTACTGATTGGGCTTATTTTACAGCATTTATAAAAACACATAAACAAGTGAATAGATTACCAGAGTCCTTCCCAAGACTTAGAAAGGGCCCGTGGAAATGAGCCTAGAGTAGGAAATGGCAACCTACTCCAGTATTCTTGCCTGGAGAATCCTATGGAAAGAGGAGCCTGGCAGACTACAGTCCATGGAAATGCAGAGTCAGACACGACTGAGTATGCACGCACGCATGGAAATGAGGGGCTCTGAAATGTAAGCTTCATGCACATCACTTTAAATCTGCCAGTTAGTGAGGGCCTCTGGGAAGAGGTGCCATAGAAGATGAAAACACTTAGTTGACACTCAAAAAGTTATTATTAACTGGAGACTTGGGGTGAATCTACTGTGATATTCCAAGGACCTTTGGTGCTATCCTGAGACTCAGATCAAATGACAAAGGACAGGAACATAACACCTCCCCTGGAAGGCCTCTTTTAAAATAGAAGTGGCCCACATCAGAGATCCTCCCTATTTGGTTTTCCCATTTATGGTTTTCAGCCACCCAGCATACAGGCAATGAATGGTAGCTGTCTAGGTATCTATTTACTGTTGATTGCAATCAGTAAAGATTTAAAATCAGTGCATATTACTATAGATGCTCCTTGGAAAGAAAGCTACAACAAACCTAGATAGCCTATTAAAAAGCAGAGACATCACTTTACCAATAAAGGTCTGTATAGTCAAAGCTATGGTTTTTTCAGTAGTCATGTATGGATGTGAGAGTTGGACCATAAAGAAAGTTAAGTGCCAAAGAATTGATGCTTTTGAATTGTGGTGCTGGAGAAGACTCTTGTGAGCCCCTTAAACTGCAAGGAGATCAAACCAGTCAAAGGGAAAGAAAATCAACCCTGAATATTCATTGGAAGGACTGATGCTGAAGCTGAAGCTCCAATACTTTGGCCACCTGATGTGAAGAGCTGACTCATTGGAAAAGACCCTAATGCTGGGAAAGATTGAAGGTAAAAGGACAGGATGAGATGATGAGAGAGCATCACTGATTCAGTGGACATGAATCTGAGCAAACTCCGGGAGACAGTGAAGGACAGGAAAACCTGTAGTGTGCTGTAGTCCATGGGGTCACAAAGAGCTGGACATGCCTTAGCAACTGAACAGTTAACAAGAAAATCGATAACTAATGAGAACTGACTATATAGCACAGGGAACTCTACCCAATTCCCTGTGGTGACCTAATTGAGAAGGAAATCCAAAAAAGCGCGGTTATATGTATATGTAAAGCTGATTCACTTTGCTGTACAGCAGAAACTAACACAACAGTGTAAAGCAACTTAGTAAAATAAAATCAGTGTATTATTTCACTGTGATTTGCATCTTCTCTTCCTTTGCTGGAAAAGGAAATGGCAATCCACTCCAGTACTATTGCCTGGAAAATCCCATGGACAGAGGAGCCTGGTTAGGCTACAGTCCATGGGGTCGCAAAGAGTCGGCCACGACTGAGCAACTTCATTTTCACTTCCTTTGCTGGCTCGGGGTCTGTGGAAAGGGTGCTGCCTTCCAGGTGTTCCTGATTAGGGCATGAGTCTCCCAGCTTTGTGACTGTTTGTTTACCTGCCTTCCAAAAAATGAGCTGTGCCAGGGCAGGGGCCCTGTCTTACTTTATGCACCCAGCACACAGCCCAAGGCACTTGATTCATGTTACGAGATGAATACATTATTGCCCACCCATGAATGTATAAAGAAGGAAGATCATTTCACCAGTGTCTTTCTTTTATCTCAAATTCCCCAAGAGCAGGTAAGTTAATACTTCGTTCAATCTGTTCAGTCCTGTAACTCTTGACCCTGACTGACTTCTCATTTACATAAATAATGTTCACTGTTGGCTAGAAAGAAATTGCAGAATAAAGGAGAAATAACACACAATATGCAGTTTTCATTCTAGTGACTCTGCACCAAAATATGAAACAGATTCTCTTTCTTATTTTTGAGAAAGACGAGAGAGCTGCTTGTCTAGAATCACTTTTCTCTTTGTCGATGAATGAAAGGTTCTTGTGTTTGCAAGGGTTTCACATGATGTACTAAAAAAAAAAGAAAGGAAAAAGGCGTGTAAAGTTTTCCATAGCAAGTGTGCTTACCAAATTTGTGTGAACTACTTAATTGCAGAGAATTCAGAGGGACAAACCGCACTTCTGGGCAGAGTTAACAGAAAGGGTGCAGGATGTTGTGGTGTTTTTCCTTTGGTTTCCCTTTTCCTCTTTAGCTTTCACGGATCCAAAAACAACAAAAGCAGCAGCAGCAGCAGCAATAACAACAACAAAAACCCACAAATTATTTTTTAATTAAATCTGAAAATTTGAAGCTTATTTCCAAGGGACTAACAATATTTGCCATCAAGCTAAATTAATAGCAGGAAAATAAAAATTTTTTTCTCTTGTCCTTAAAGTACCGACAGTGTTTAATAGAAGCAACTTAAATCCTTCAAAAACTTTCTATGGTTCTCAAATAAACCCCAGATTAAGATAAAAGCTTTAACTCCAAAGATTTCAAAGGAATTACACAAATAACTATTTTTATAAAATATTAAAATCTAGATGAATCTTTGGAGAAGGCAATGGCACCCCACTCCAGTACTCTTGCCTGGAAAATCCCATGGACAGAGGAGCCTGGTAGGCTGCAGTCCATGGGGTCGCTAAGAGTAGGACACGGCTGAGCAACTTCACTTTCACTTTTCACTTTCATGCATTGGACAAGGAAATGGCGACCCACTCCCGTGTTCTTGCCTGGAGAATCCCAGGGACAGGGGAGCCTCGTGGGCTGCGATCTATGGGGTCGCACAGAGTCAGAAATGACAAGCGACTTAGCAGCAGCAGCAGTAGATGAATCCTAAAACTAGTAAATGAAGATTAACTCTGGATATTTAGAAAAGATCTATATGCATCAAATATCTATGTGTGCAAAGCAAGATGAGCATTGTTGTTGTTGTTTAGTGGCTCAGTCAAGTCTGACTCTTTAGCGACTTCGAACCATAGCTCACCAGGCTTCCCTGTCCATGGGATTTCCCAGGCATGAATACTGGAGTGGGCTGTCATCTCCCTCTCCAAGAAGAGCATTAGTTTCATTAATAAATGAACCACCAGGGGTGGTAAATGGAATTTTAATAAGTAAAAGTTAATTTATGTTAAAAAATAAATAAGTTAATCCAAGTAGCTTCAAATGACAACCCTCTCAACCAACTGCCCTATTTCTAAGGGTAATTATGAATGATACTGAAAGGTTTTGCTCAACTCCACTCAATGGTTTTTCTGTACACTGGTCTACTATGTATGTGAAAATCTGGCACCAGCCTCATGATGGGGCTTTCTAAAATAAGTTAGCTTTTATCAATCATTAATACTTTGTTTGAGTTGGCATCTGAGCTAGCATGATGTGAAGGCAAGAACTCTTGGTATGAAGGTAGGCTGCAGGGGTCAGGAAAGGTGAACACAAAAACTGGTTTAAGAAAAAAATAAAAACAACTGTCTCTGTCAGCAGAGACCTCCTTGGGTGGAACATTTAGAATGAAATCATACCCTGGACTGTGGCCAGCTCATCCACATCAATGCCAGCTTCTAAGGCTTTTCAGGAGATGGCAGATAATTTTTTCTTGGCCCATGTTCTCTCCTCTCTCCATGTGGTCCTGGCATAGGGCAGAGGGCAAGCCCATGGTCTGTGTAGCCAGACTTACAATTCAGCTGTATGACCTTGGAAAAAGTTTTTTTGTCCAAGGTCAAAATTTATTTTTCATTTATGCATGTCTGCTCCATTAAAATGCAACTTTCATGAGGGTGACAACTTTCTCTAGTTCGTGACCATAGAAGAGGATCTAGTGCATAGTAGGTGCTCAGTTCTTATTTTTCTCACAACTTAACTGCTCTATGCCTTTATTTTGTGTGTATGTTAGTTGCTCAGTCATATCTAACCCTTTGCAGCTGCATGGACTGTAACCCACCAGGCTCCTCTGTTCATGGGATTTCCCAGACAAGAATACTGGAGTGGGTAGCCTTTCCCTTCTACAGGGGATCTTCCTGACTCAGGGATCGAATCTAGGTCTCCTGCATTGCAGGCAGATTCTTTACTATCTGAGCCACCAGGGAAGCCATGCCTTTATTCAGTTCAGTACAGTCGCTCAGTCGTGTCCGACTCTTTGCGACCCCATGAATCACAGCATGCCAGGCCTCCCTGTCCATCACCAACTCCCGGAGTTCACCCAAACTCACGTCCATCGAGTCAGTGATGCCATCCAGCCATCTCATCCTCTGTCGTCCCCTTTTCCTCCTGCCCCCAATCCCTCCCAGCATCAGAGTCTTTTCCAATGAGTCAACTCTTCGCATGAGGTGGCCAAAGGACTGGAGTTTCAGCTTTAGCATCATTCCTTCCAAAGAAATCCCAGGGCTGATCTCCTTTAGAATGGACTGGTTGGATCTCCTTGCAGTCCAAGGGACTCTCAAGACTCTTCAACACCACAGTTCAAAAGCATCAATTCTTCGGCGCTCAGCCTTCTTCACAGTCCAACTCTCACATCCATACATGACCACAGGAATAACCATAGCCTCGACTGGACGAACCTTTGTTGGCAAAGTAATGTCTCTGCTTTTGAATATGCTATCTAGGTTGGTCATAACTTTCCTTCCAAGGAGTAAGCGTCTTTTAATTTCATGGCTGCAATCACTATCTGCAGTGATTTTGGAGCCCCCCAAAATAAAGTCTGACACTGTTTCCACTGTTTCCCCATCTATTTCCCATGAAGTGATGGGACCAGATGCCATGATCTTCATTTTCTGAATGTTGAGCTTTAAGCCAACTTTTTCACTCTCCTCTTTCACTTTCATCAAGGGGCTTTTTAGTTCTTCTTCACTTCTGCCATAAGGGTGGTGTCATCTGCATATCTGAGGTTATTGATATTTCTCCTGGCAATCTTGATTCCAGCTTGTGCTTCTTCCAGCCCAGCGTTTCTCACGATGTACTCTGCATATAAGTTAAATAGGCAGGGTGACAATATACAGCCTTGACGTACTCCTTTTCCTATTTGGAACCAGTCTGTTGTTCCATGTCCAGTTCTGTTGCCTCCTGACCTGCATATAGGTTTTTCAAGAGGCAGGTCAGGTGGTCTGGTATTCCCATCTCTTTCAGAATTTTCCACAGTTTATTGTGATCCACACAGTCAAAGGCTTTGGCATAGTCAATAAAGCAGAAATAGATGTTTTTCTGGAACTCTCTTGCTTTTTCGATGATCCAGTGGATGTTGGCAATTTGATCTCTGGTTCCTCTGCCTTTTCTAGCTAATATTAATAAAGCAAAAAGGGGACAAAAGTTCAAAAACACTTTATATAGTTTTACAAGATGCATGGCAGGGAAAAAAGTGACTAAGAAGGACCAATAGTATCCTAGGGTCTCCATGGATGCATTCCTGGGGGCAGTGGGCCTCTAATTTCTGGTGGAGGAGGTCTCATTCCTGGATGGAAAATGTCTACTGGTGTCACTCAAGTAGGGGAAAGCCCAAGGGATGGGCCCATGGGTGGTCTTATACCATCAGAGAAGCCATAATGTCATGTAATCCATCCCCAATTCAAAAAAGCCCGTAGTCTTTCATTAAAAACCAGTATCCAAAAATGGGAAAATATATTCCATAAGTACTTAGGCTGAGTCTTAATTCAGTATCTTCAGAGTAATTTTAGCCATCACTTCCTCACAATGATACAATCTCTTCACAAACCCATACTTATTCATTAAATGAGTGAATGAAGCATTTAACCTCTCTGGGCCTAGTTTTCTCACTTTTAAAATGAGGATAATGGTAGTAAAATATGACACACACACACAGGTAACGACCTTTGTCAAAATGTAAGAACAGGGTTTACCCATCCGAGGGGCCCTTCCTGTTCAGAGAGAGCGTGGTTTCAGGATGTGCAGCTGCTGACAAAGGGGGCAAATACAGTCATTGCAGGTGGGTCCTGTTATGCATCGTTCAATCATGTTTACTTGGAATTCACTCGGCTCTTTCAAGAAAGAGACTTGATCATACAGTCCTTATGCTCTTATTTTTGTTTTCTTGCCACTAATATTTAGTGCAATGAAAGTGACTCAAATGCAATGTGATTGAGGAAGGAATAAGGATGGAAGTGAAATTTGTCAGTTACATTCTGAAGCCTTCATTCTCATTTGACTTCCACGTGGGTGGGAAAATATTTTTAGAATTCAGTATGCTCAGTTACAAAATAAGTGTACAAACATTGGAACCTTTCCTACAGATGGTTATGTTCAGTTGGGAAAAAAAAATAGTAGAAATATTTTTGCAATAGCAAAACTAAATATTAAACACCAATGAATAAATTTAAGAAATAAAAGACCTACATGAAGAATCCTCTGCAACTTTATTCAGAGGCATAAAAAAGACATTTATATGAAGAGACACACTTTATCTATGGATGAGAAGATTCATTATTACAAAGGCATCAATTCCCTAATTCATTTATAAGTTTAATGTGAAACTTTCCACAATATTTTTCTTGGACCTATTCAAAATAATTTGAAACATCAATTTTTTAGATTAACCTTATAAGAATAACCAATATAATTTTAGCAAATATGGTAAAGGAAGGATTTGTCTTATCAATTGTTTAACAAAACACACTAAAAGGTATAATACTTAAAGTATAATAAGTAAGACTGCTAGTCATAACCCCCAACATTTATTTTATGGCCTGCTAAGGCTAATGAACTGCAGTGTGAAAAACACTGGTTTACAGATATTTTAAATGGGCAATTTGGTTAAATATAGTATAGGCATAATGTAGAATACATACAGCTATTAAAAATAATGTGCTAGAACTATATTTATTGGCATGGAAAGGTGTTGACAACATATTGATAACTTAAACCTACTAGAATTAATCCATTTTGAAAGAACAACAAAAATACATACAGAGAAAAAAAATATAAACAGATAAGTGCCTATATGTTAGCAAAGGTTATAGCCCATTTGTCTTTAGCTTAAACCTTTTTTCCAATTTTTTGCTATTATAAATAACAGTATAAATACTAAGTTTATGAAAAAAAAAAAAAACATGTTTCGAAATTTCAAATGATGCTTTTAGGATAGGTTCCTAGACATAGAATTACCATAATACACACTTTTAAGGTTATATTGTAAAATTATTTTCCAAAAGGCTTGCAGCAGTTTTCATTCCTATCAGCAATACGTGAACCAACATGTCCTTTTAATCATATTCATATTAAGCATCTCATTTTAAAAACTGATACAAAATTCTAAATATATGCATTTGTTATTTAGATAGGCTAAATTATTTTCACTGTAGTTTAAATTTGTATTTCTTTTATTTTCAGTGAGGTTAATTACTTTTCCACACATCAGTTATTTGTATTTCCTCTTTTGCATATTGTTGCAAATGCTTTCTGCCGTTTCCTTTTGAGTAAGAATGAACATTTACACCACGATGACTGCTATGACTCAATTCTTTTTTTAATTTTAATTTTATTCGAGTATAGTTGATTATATGTTTGTTAGTGTTAGGTATACAGCAAAGTGATTCAATTATACATATACACATATTCATTGTTTTTTTAATTCTTTCATAAGCTTATACAGAATAGTGAGTAGAGTTCCCAGTGCTATTTACTTGTCATTTACTATGACTTGACTCTTTTTGTTTCTAGAGAATATATTATTCTAAAACCCCATATCAAAACTCAGGGTCTAAAATCTTCTCTCATCTAAAGTCCTACCTCATCATATGGAAAGTTTTACATTATCTAGGGACCTATATGTTCTACAAATTTATTAAAATCATTCATTGCCATAGATATTTTTCATCCACTCTTGATTTGCTGTTGCTGTTCATTCCCTAAGTCATGTCTGATTCTTTGTGACCTCATGGACTGCAGCATGCCAGGCTTCCCTGTCCTTCACTATCTCCCGGAGTTTGCTCAAATTCATGTCCACTGAGTTGGTGATGCTATCTGACCATCTCATCTTCTGCCACCTCTTCTCCTTTTGCCTTCAATCTTTCCCAGCATCAGGGTCTTTTACAATGAGTCAGCTCTTCACACCAGGTGGCCAAAGTATTGGAGCTTCAGCATCAATCCTTCCAATGAATATTCAGAATTGATTTCCTTTAGGATTGACTGGTTTGATCTCCTTGCAGTTTGATCTTGATACTTCTAACATAATGGCTTTTATTTATTTATTTTTATTTTTGAACTTTTTTTTGTATTGGGGTATAGCCAATTAACAACACTATGATAGTTTCAGGTGGACAGCAAAGGGACTCAGCCACACATAAACATGTATCTGTCCTCCCCCAAATCCCTCTCCTATCCAGGCTGCCACATAACATTGAGCAGAGTTCCATGTGCTATACAATAATTCCCTGTTGGTTATCCTTTTTTTTTTTTTTGAGTGCACAATCCTCTTTATTGAATGTGTGATATGTTTGTATCTTTTAATCTAATTCCCTGGTGTAAATTCTTTTATTTTTTTAATCTTTTTAAAATATAAATGTATTTATTTTAATTGGAGGCTAATTACTTTACAATATTGTATTGGTTTTGCCATACATCAACATGAATCTGCCACGGGTGTACACATGTTCCCCATCCTGAACCCCAATCCCACCTCCCTCCCCTTACCATTGGTTATCCATTTTAAATATAGCAATGTGTACATGACCATCCCAAACTCCCTAACTGTCCCTTCCCCAGCCACCATGAGTTTGCTTTCTAAGTCTGTGCGCCTCTTTCTGTTTTGTAAGTAAGTTCATTTGTATCATTTCCTTTTAGCTTACACTTATAAGGGATGTCTATGATATTTCTCCTTCTCTGTCTAACTTACTTCACTCAGTGTGATCCTCTCTAGGTCCATCCATGTTGCTGCAAATGTCATCATTTCATCCTTTTGAAAATTTACATTTCTTTTTCCCCCTCTAAATGTGCCTCCCCAAAGTAATTTTAACTAATATGTTGGACCATTACTTTACAAATTTTATTTACACAGCATAAAATCCCCCTATGAACAACATTAAACAAAGTTGTTTAGAAAAAAATTGTGTCCAAAAGACCTAAAAAAGTTAAATAAGCTTATTGCTGCTGCTGCTGCTAAGTTGCTTTAGTCCTGTCCGACTCTGTGCGACCCCACAGACGGTAGCCCACCAGGCTCCCCCGTCCCTGGGATTCTCCAGGCAAGAACGCTGGAGTGGGTTGCCATTTCCTTGTCCAGTGCATGAAAGTGAAAAGTGAAAGTAAAGTTGCTCAGTCGTGTCCGACTCTTCACGACACAGCCTGACTGCAGCCTGCCAGGCTCCTCCATCCATGGGATTTTCCAGGCAAGAGTACTGGAGTGGGTTGCCATTGCCTTCTCCTAATAAGCTTATTGAGCTGGAACTAATTCTTGGTCTATTTTTAGCAATCAATAGCGCTATGGTGGAACTTTCAGGACATACTTGTAGAGCCATAATAAAGACAGTTATTATTTTATTTTCATGAGTTGGGTATTTTATCAAGTAAAAGCATTTTAGACCAGAGTTTTTCAAACTGTGAGTAGGTAATGAAATCAGTTAAGTGGGTTAGACTGGCTTTTATTTTTTTTCATGAAATGAAATTGAAGGCAAAACAAAGGGGAAAACAAAAAAAGAATACTGCATGTAATAAAGGTTAGTGTTAACTTCATATGATGGGCCAGGTCGCTATGTCAAATGTATCCCTATTATAGGCTGTGTCACATAGGTATAAAAGCTCAAGACTATAGATAACAGTTAGTGTTCTTCTCATTAAGAAAAATCCTTAATTAACTATATCCTTACTTCAGCAATTACTCTCCATTAACATAGTCCTTCTAAAATGTTTTATTTTGAAAGTTTTTATTGGAGTATAGTTGATTTACAATGTTATGTTAGTTTCAGGTGTACAGCAAAGGGAATCTGTCATACATACACAGAGATATCTCCCTTTTTAAGATTCTTTTCCCATACAGGCCATTACAGAGTGTTAAGAGGAGTTCCCTGTGCTGTACAGTAGGTCCTTATTAGTCATCTGTGTTATATACAGTGATGTGTATAAATGTCTATCCCAGTCTTCCAATTTATCCCTCCTTCCCTTACCCCCTGGTAACCATAAGTTTATTTTCTACAATCTGTAACTCTATTTCTGCTTAATAACTTAAATTTCTTTTAAAGGGGGTTATTCATGTGCTGTTACCACATGTTAGGCACTGTTCTAGGCACTGAGGATGTAGTGGTAATACTGAGATCTGTACTCTCATAGAGGTCCTGTAGAACAGAAGAAAGATGATGTACAGGATCAGTGGTTCTATAAGCAGGATAACAACAAGGAGCTTAAAGGGAATGCGAGTGACTCAGGTTCAACTTTAGAAAGGATGGTTGGGGAAGGCATCGCTGAAAAGGCAACATCCGAACAGAGTTCAATATTTAATTTTTTAATCTGGCATTTTAAATGTTATTTTAAATCTAAATGAGCATCTTCATAAATAATAGTGGACAATTACTGAGATTAAAATATATATAATCTATTTAATACCCTATTATGATATTTAAATTTTTGTTCATTTATATATTTAGCAATATCTACAAACCAAGAAAAAGAAAAACTTCATTCCTGCTCTCAAAAAATGTCCTGTCTACTGGGGTATTTATGCAAAGGAAATGGGCAAAGGCAATCAGAATGCAATAAGTATATAAGAGAAGGAGGATACACATTGTAGTTCCCTTCTTGGAGGATCGGGGAAGGCTTCTGGAAGGAATGATGACCGTACTGAATTATGAAAGGTGAAATAAATAATAAATTTAAATAAAAGTAAATAAATCAAAGGTGAAATAAAATTGTAAGTTTCCGGTTTGGGTTTTTTTTAATTTTTTTTTTTAACTAATCCTCAAAGCTGTAATTGTGATCATGAGCATTTCAATAGTGTGTAACGAGAAACTCTGAGTCGTGACAAGTGCTTTTAATTTCCCATAGTACTGGATTAGACATCACCCGCTAGAAGGTTAGAGAATTTCCATTAAAGTTAATCTATCTATAATTCTTTATCTTAGGTTTCCCTTTCTCTGTTTACTAAGAAGGGCAGAGGCATGTTTTTTACTTGGAGGGACTGTTGCTTCATAACCTGGAGACTATGGAAGTTTATGCTGCAGAACTACATTCTACATGTTAGGATGTCATTGCAGAGAATTGTGTTTCTTCACCTGAGGTTGTAAAGTGTTTGTCACAGGAGGTTAAGCTAGCTCACCAACCTTGTGATAATTAACCTGTAAGACCTCAATGATGCTGTTAAAATTAACTCAACCAGGATAAAAGACTGTGGTTTTTCTGGTCGGAAAACATCTAAAGCTTTTTCCTCCTTTCTCTGATTATGCAAATAAATAAAACTAAATGGGTAAACCTAAAGCAATTAATTTTAAGCACAACTCCAAATCTCATTCTTCCTCAAAAGTCAGCACGCAACGTGGAATGGAGTCCCTCATTCCAGATCAAAGGAACTGAATACTGTGACGCCTGGGTGCTAGCACAGGCAAGTTTCAGGAACTGAAAGTCATTCAGAAGCAAAACTTCTGGGTGAAGATGGCAGATTGAATAGATGCCTATGATTTTCCTCCCCAACCCATACTAAATCTACCATTGCAAAATGCTCCGGAAATGCCATTTCAAAACCACCACCACCCAACTTTTATTTAAAGCATTTAGACAAAAAGATATGACACTGAAAGATGAACTTCCCAGTTCAGTAGGTGCCCAATATGCTACTGGAGAAGAGTGGAGAAATAGCTCCAAAAGAAATTAATAGGCTGAGTCAAAAAGTGGAAACAAAGCCCTGTTGTGGATGTGTCTGGTGGTGAAAGTAAAGTCCAATGTTGTAAAGAACAATATTTCATAGGAACCTAGAATGTTAGATCCATGAATCAAGGTAAACTGTAAAAGGTCAAACAGGAGGTGGCAAGAGTGAACATCAACATTTTAGGAATCATTGAACTAAAACAAACTGGAATGGGTGAATTTAATTCACATGATCTTTATATCTACTACTACAGGCAAGAATTCCTTAGAATAAATGGAGTAGCCCTCATAGTCAACAAAGAAGTCTGAAAAGGAGTTCTTGGGTGCAATATCAGAAACAACAGAATGATCTCTGTTTCTTTCCAAGGCAAGCCATTCAATATCCCATTAATCCAAGTCTATGCCCCAACCACTATTGCCAAGAAGCTAAAGTTGAACGGTTCTATGAAGACCTACATGAACTTCTAGAACTAACACCCAAAAAAGATGTCCTTTTCATTGTAGGGGACTAAAATGCAAAAGAAGGAAGTCAAGAGATATCTAGAGTAACAGGCAAGTTTAGCCTTGGAGTACAAAATGAAGCAGGGCAAAGGCTAACAGAGTTTTGCCAAGAGAACACACTGGTCATAGAAAATACCCTCTTCCAACAACACAAGAGATGATTCTACACATGGACGTCACCAGGTGGTCAATACCAAAATCAGATTGATTATATTCTTTGCAGCCAAAGATAAAGAAGGTCTATACAGTCAGCAAAAACAAGACCAGGAGCTGACTGTGGCTCAGATCATGAATTCCTTATTGCCAAATTCAGACTTAAATTGAAGAAAGTAGGGAAAAACCACTAGGCCATCCAGGTATGTATGCGTGCATGCATGCTCAGTCACTTCAGTTGTGTCTGACTCTTTGTGACCCTATGGAGGTATGACCTAAATCAAATCCCTTACAACTATACAGTGGAAGTGACAAATAGATTCAAGGGATTAAGTCTGACAGACAGAGTGACTGAAGAACTATGGACAGAGCTTCATAACATTATACAGGAGGTGGTGATCAAAACAATCCCCAAGAAAAAGAAATGCAAAAAGGCAAAATGGTTGTCTGAGGAAGCCTTACAAATAGCTGAGAAAAGAAGAGAAGAAAAAGGTAAAGGAGAAATAGAACGATATATTCCTCTGAATGGAGTTTCAAAGAATAGCAAGGAGAGATAAGAAAGCCTTCCTGAGTGATCAGTGCAAAGAAATAGAGGAAAACAATAGAACAGAAAAGACTAGAGATCTCTTCAAGAAAATTAGAGATACCAAGGAAACATTTCAGGCAAAGATGGGCACAATAAAGGACAGAAACAGTATGGACTAACATAAGCAGAATACATTATGAAGAGGTGGCAAGAATACATAGAAGAACTATAAAAGAAAGATCTTTTTGACCCAGATAACCACGATGGTGTGATCACTCAACTAGAGCCAGTCATCTTTGGAGATGATGGAATTCCAGTTGAGCTATTTCAAATCCTAAAAGATGATGCTGTGAAAGTGCTGCACTCAATATGTCAGCAAATTTGGAAAACTCAGCAGTGGCCACAGGAATGGAAAAGGTCAGTCTTCATTCTAATCCCAGAGAAAGGCAACGCCAATGTTCAAACTACCACACAATTGCACTCATCTCACACACTAGCAAAGTATTGCTCAAAATTCTCCAAGCCAGGTTTCAATACTATGTGAACCGTGAACTTCCAGATGTTCAAGCTGGATTTAGAAAAGGCAGAGGAGCCAGAGATCAAATTGCCAACATCCATTGGATTATCTAAAAAGCAAGAAACTTCCAGAGAAAAACATCTACTTCTGCTTTATTGACTATGCCAAAGCCTTTGACTGTGTGGATCACAACAAACTGTGGAAAATTTTGAAAGAGATGGGAATACTAGACCACCTAACCTGCCTCCTGAGAAATCTGTATGCAGGTCAGGAAGCAACAGTTCAAACTGGACATGGAACAACAGACTGGTTCCAAATAGGAAAAGGAGTACATCAAGGCTGTATATTGTCACCCTGCTTATTTAACTTACATGCAGAGTATATCATGAGAAATGCTGGGCTGGATGAAGCACAAGCTGGAATCAAGATTGCTGAGAGAAATATCAATAACCTCAGATATGCAGATGACACCACCCTTATGGCAGAAAGCAAAGAAGAACTAAAGAGCCTCTTGATGAAAGTGAAAGAGGAGAGTGAAAAAGTTGGCTTAAAACTCAACATTCAGAAAACTAAGATCATGGCATCTGGTCCCATCACTTCATGGGAAATAGATGGGGAAACAATGGAAACAGTGACAGACTTTATTTTGGGCGGCTCCAAATCACTGCAGATGGTGACTGCAGCCATGAAATTAAAACACACTTGCTCCTTGGAAAAAAAACTATGACCAACCTAGACAGCATATTAAAAAGCAGAGACATTACTTTGCCAACAAAGGTCCATCTAGTCAAAGCTACAGTTTTTCCAGTAGTCATCTATGGATGTGAGAGTTGGACTATAAATAAAGTTGAGTGCCAAAAAATTGATGCTTTTGAACTGTGGTGTTGGAGAAGACTCTTGAGAGTCTCTTGGACTGCAAGGAGATCCAACCAGTCCCTCCTAAAGGAAATCAGCTCTGAATATTCATTGGAAGGACTGATGCTGAAGCTGAAGCTCCAATACTTTGGCCACCTGATGCGAAGAATTGACTCATTAGAAAAGACCCTGATGCTGGGAAAGATTGAAGGCAGGAGGAGAAGGGGATGACAGAGGATGAGATGGTTGGATGGCATCACTGACTTGATGGATGTGAGTTTGAGCAAGCTTTGGGAATTGGTGAAGGACAAGGAAGCCTGGTGTGCTGCAGTCCATCAGTTGCAGAGTGAGCGACTGAGCGACTGAACAGTAACAACAAAATGCTATGTATTTTAAACACTTGTTTTCTGCTCAACTCTGGGAGCAGAGTTAACATTAGAATGTCAACTCATAGAAAAAAGTACTTTTGTCTGTTTTGTTCATTAGCACCCTCAGTTGAGAATAGGAGACTGATTGGAAGTTCAAAAATAAGGCTTTAATCTTCATTCTAGGTCTAGGGTGAAATGGCTTGATGTCTTTCTCAGTCTCTTCTCCCTACCCTCTAACCTTCATATTAGTATTTTCAAATATTTCACTGTGGACTAGTCAGAAATTCCGTGAGAAAAGTATTCCTATCTCCTATCTTGAGGGTAAGGTTGGGCAAATTATCACATTCTGGGAGCTGAGTGGAGAGAGAGGTCTGGGAGTTTCTCTATTTGGTGTATTTTAATCAACTTTTTCTCATTGGTTAGTAGATTCATGGGAGAAAATCCATGTCCCAGTTATCTCAGCTCAAGAAATAGAAGTAAAAAACTGATTATGTGTCCTATGCCTTCAATGTCTGCCAGTTCCTTTAGCAATCTCTCCTGGGTCCAGTTTATCAACTTAAACATGAAGATATGTCTCTCACTTACCTAAAGTCTTTAACAGTGCTGTGTGTGAATCTTTGATCTGAGGCTTCCTCACTCATTCTTCCTTGTCTTTCTACTTTCAATGAGCCCCATCTGTTCTTCTTAGTTAGGGCAGGACCTGTTCTATACAGAAGTCTTATTTCCTTTACACAAGGCAAGCAGAAGCCTCATACAAGACAGAAGTTGCATGTATCTCTAATCAAAGAGAATGAAATGGATGGAAAAGGAAACAGGGAACTAACTAGGAGGCTGGGACTGCCATAACAGCATATTTGGATGTTTACAGAAAGTTCACGCAGTTTCTTAATTCTACCACATGTATAGAAAGGTTCCAGCTGAGTTTACATGAGCCTGATAAACTTCACTTCTCTGTAAGGTGATCCCGGCAAGAAAAATGGTCTTCAAAATCAAGTCCTTCTTTGCTGAACTCTTCATTAATTCCTCTGGTTCCAAGCTACTGTGCACAGATGAGCTGCAAAGATGAGTCAAGGTCACTTATCCAGCATTTACCAGTGGGGACCCTGGAACTCTTAGACTGATGATGTTACTTCCTTAAACAGTAGCAAAATTTTACCTAATGATGGCTTGACTTGATTTTTTAAACCTAGCAGTCGAAACACAAATTTGCTGTTGATGATAATGGAGCAATTTTATTCAGTGGGATTCTCTTTGAGGAGAACACTGCACTTATTTTGAAGGAATATTTTGACTAAGGCTTTTCGGGAGTACAAAATAAAAGACTAGCAATGCATATGTCCATCAACAGACGAATGAATTGATCAATGAAATGTGGTATGTACACATGATGGAGCCTATGTACATATGATTCATCCTTAAAAAGGAAGGAAATTCTGACACATGCTACAACATGGATGAAACTTGAAGAAATTGTACTAAGTTAACTAAGCCAGTTACACACCAAGAAAAACAAATACTGTGTGATTCCACTTGTATAAGGTATCTAGAGTTGTCAAATTCAGAGAAGAAAGTAGAATAGGGGTTATCGTGGACTGAGGGAGGAGAAAATGGGTTGTTCAATGGGTACAGACTTTCATTTTCACAAAGTGAAAAAATCCTGGATATTGGTTATACAACAATGTGAATATATATACTTAACAACTGAACTGTAAACTTAAAAATGGTTATGGTGGTAAATTTAATGTGAATTTTAACCACAACGAAAAATTTTTAAAACTTACTTTAAAAGACCATGAGGGCTTCCCTGGTGGAATCATGGTTAGGAATCTGCCTTGCAATGGAGGGGACACCAGTTAGATCTCTGCTCCTGGAAAATTCCACATATTGTGGAACAACTAAGCCCACACTCTAGAGTTTCGGGAAGCCACTACTGAAGCCCACGAGCCCTCGAGCCTGCGCTCCACACAAGAGAAGCCGTGTGGTGAGAAGCCCACACACAACAGGGAGTGGCCCCTGCTCGGCGCAACTAGAGAAAGCCTGTGCTCAGCATCAAAGACCCAGTGCAGCCAAAATAAAATACATAATTTAAAAAAAACAGATGGCGAAACACACTATTTAAAATAACCTAACTTTTTGTCTGTTTTGCCTCACTGTGTGGTTGTGGGATCTTAGTTCCAGTGATCTCTGCAGTGAAAGGGCAAAGTCTTAACCACTGGACCCCAGGGTGAGTTCCCAAATCTGTGTTTTTTAAATGGTCTGCAAGTATTTATGATGATCAGCCAAGTCTGGTAACCACTAGATGGTAGGACAGGTATTAAAATATCTGCCTGGGCTAGTAAATACTTGGGACTAATATTCTGAAGTGATTTTGAAGTTCTTACTAAAAGATTCTCAAGTTTAAATTAGATGACCCTT
Source organism: Bos mutus (assembly GCF_027580195.1). Lineage (NCBI taxonomy): Eukaryota > Metazoa > Chordata > Mammalia > Artiodactyla > Bovidae > Bos > Bos mutus. The sequence goes on along the minus strand of NC_091621.1, from coordinate 27,618,163 downwards.
TTCAGGAGAAACCCTTATATTAGAAGATTGTTTTACAGTTTTATTTTCTTTTACTTAAACATCACAATTACAAAAACAACTTGATTTCCTTCCTCAGATGTTATAGGTAATCAGTATGCTTAATTGTAAGAATATAATTCTTCTTACCTATTCTACAATTAGGGAAAGGTAGTTTCAAAATGTCAAGTTCACTTGAACAAATCATGCTTAGAAGATCTAAAATAAAAACCTAGGCAAGGCCAGCTTCCTGGGCTCAAGACCTGTGCAGCCCCGTAAGGACCCCAGGCTTAGAAAAGCACCATGCTGGGTTTAATTCTCTGTTCTTGCCATCTTGAAATTCTTAACAATTTTTTGACAAGGGACCTCGCATTTTTATTGTGTCTTGGGCCCCACAGATTAGTATCTAGTTAGTCCAGGACTTGGGTCATTGATACCAAAATGTGATGCTTAGCTGGGGGAAGTGTCATATGAGTATAGAAGAACTGTCCTTTTTATTCAAGTTTCAATATAGCCATTTTATACAAAATTTTCATACTAATTTTGCCATGTAGCATTGCAATACTAAATACTGAATCTACAATTAATTTAAAGAGAGGCTAGGCAATGGCGACCCACTCCAGTACTCTTGCCTGGAAAATTCCATGGATGGAGGAGCCGGGTAGGCTGCAGTCCATGGGGTCGCTAAGAGTCGGACACGACTGAGTGACTTCACTTTCACTCTTCACTTTCATGCATTGGAGAAGGAAATGGCAACCCACTCCAGTGTTCTTGCCTGGAGAATCCCAGGGACAGAGGAGCCTGGTGGGCCGCCATCTCAGGGGTCACACAGAATCGGACACGACTGAAGTGACTTAGCAGAGCACATTAAAGTTACATCCATGATTCAAACAGAAATCCTCACAAAGACGGATATAATTTTCTCATAAATATTTACAAGTTTCAAACTGATAGACATTAGTCACTCCATTTATCTTACTGCTTCGTTAAGAATGAGGTCTATCCAGTGTCTATGTCTTATTGAAAATCTGTGAAGCTAATGAAGAAAGAAGAATCCAAGAATGACAAAACTAAATGTTTCCAAGAATGAACAAGTGGTTCCAAGAATGAACCATTTGTTCACTCGTATGTTAAAGAAAATGTGACCTTTTTCCTAGTTTTACCTATCAGAAACACAAATTCTTACATTTACTGATTCAGACAAGTCTCAAAAGCCAAAAAAAAGGCCATTCGTGTAAATGAACAAAGAATGTATTGATATGTTTATCTGAGACTTATTTCCAGAATCCTTTCCAAATCAGTAGAGTAACATTTACGTTTATATTGGTATGTTTTAGTGAATTTTATAAACCCTGAGGCTAACTGACTTTTGCTTATAGAGATATTAACTGATATCAGGAGAGAAAACCAGGGATAAAGCAGAATGAAATGTTAGTGCATTTATATATTAAACCTGGTCATCCTTTCTCACCAGAAATCACTATAGAGTCAGCTTTCACAGAGACACTGAGATCTGAAGTCTGTGTTTCGCTTCTCTGCTGTCCCTTAGGCACTTACATGGTGTTCATGGATGGAAAGTACTCAGTGAAACTTTTCTTCACCCTCTTTCCAATTTTGGCCTCTGGAGAGATAGACTTCCTCCCTTCTGCTAATTTTTCTCCTGTTTCTGTCCTGATAGGGTAGTGCCTCCATGTAGCCAGCTCTTAATCTCTCTCACACTTCCAGTATAATTTACTTGTCTTTCATCCCATTCCTTCTGATTCCCAAAATGAAAATAATCTGATTACTAACTCAGGCTTATGTTTCAATGAATTCATGTTTTAACAAGGTAGCATGAAACTTCTCTTCTCCTGTTATAATAACAATGATCTTTCAAGACAGTGGTTCATGGAGTGACTTTGAAGGTTGAAATTTCTGGCTAGGCAATTGAGATTTTGAAACATGCCTGAGTCACATAATTTATTACATGGCATTCTGTTGACAAGACTGGATTGGCTTTTTCTGAAATATGTTTTATTTGTTCCTTTATTTGATCAACAAACATGTACCGAGGACTTACATAGACTGTGTCGGGACACACAGCATGGAACAAGGTGACCAAGTCCCTATTCTCATGCAGCTTATGTTCTAGGCATGTGGGGAGGAAACCTAGAGACAAAGAACAAAATATTTGGTAATAATAAGTGCTGTGATAAAAATAAGACATGGTGATGTGAAAAGAAATGACTACTTAGGGTGTGGGCTGGAAGCTACAGCTGCGTGGTCAAAGAAGGATTCTCTGGGGAGATGATATTGATGTTGAAACCCTAATGGAGGAACCAGACATGGGATGGTCTGGAAAAAGAGCATATCTGTACATGGAAGTGCTAGTGCAAAGGCCCTAAGATGAGAGGCAACTCTGTGTGTTCAAGGTGGTTATGGCTAGAATGTAGGATGATGGAGGGAGATGGAGTGGGGAGAGCTATGCAAGAGCCAGTTCATGTCGGGTCTTAGAGGACAGGAAGAGGCTTCAGGTTTGAATCTGACTGTGACTGGAAGCCACTGGAGCATTTTAAGCAGGGGGATGATATATTCTGTTTATGTTTTAAAACAACGCCTCTGGCATTTGCATTATGACTATAGTGTCAGAGAGAGGGCATGGAGGGCAGTTAGGACAGAGCTAATGGTGGCTTGGGCCAGGATGGCACCAGTGGGGCGTGTCAGTAGCAGAGCCAGTGTGTATCTTGGAGATAGAGTCAACATAACTTAAGGATGTATTGCACATGGCGAGGAAGAAAGGAAAGAGACGAATCAAGAATGACTCCCGGGTTTTTGGTTTGAATAACTGATTGCACTGTGATGTCATTTTCTGAGGTGGAAAACCTGCATGGAGGAGGGAGTTTGGTGAAACAGATTCAGGAGGGGAAATCAAGAGCCGTTTTTAGAAAGTGTTGAGTGTGCGATGTCTATTAAATATCCAAGTACAATTATCAGGTGAACATTTTGATAGTAAGTCTGGAGCACATACGAGAAGTCAGGGATAAAATTTTAAATTTGAGAGTCATGGCCTATAGATGGAAGGTGAAACCATGGGTCAGGATGAGATTATCTGAGGGAGGGCAAATGAAGAAGCTGAGGAATCAAGAATGCCACCACTTAAAAAAATACGACAAGCTAGTGAATATAACAAAAAAGAAGCCAACTCACAGACATAGAGAACAAACTAGTGATTACCAGTGGGGAGAGGGAAGAGGGGAGGGACAATATAGGGTAGGGGTATAAGAAGTACAAACTATTAGGTATAAAATAAACTACAAGGATATACCATACATGGGAAATATAACCAATGCTTTCTAATAACTATAAATGGAGTACAACCTTTTAAAATTGTGAATCACTACATTATACACATGTAACATATGATACTGTTCAGCAACTAAACACACAGACACAGAATGCCACCACTTAGGGGATAAGCAGAGATGTTAGCAAAGGAGCCATTGAGAAGGATAAAGATCTGGACCATGTGTAGCCCAGAAGCCAAGAGAGAGTCACGTTTCATGGAGAGGGGGCGTGGACTCTACTGGGTGCAGATGAGAGGCTGCATGAGATGCAGACAGATGCGTGGTCATTGGAGGTCTTTGGCAACCTTGACAAGGCAGGTTCAGAGCAACGGGAACATAGTGAGGGGGATTGAAGAAATAGATGCCATATTCTTCCAGGTTGCGCAATACTGCTAAAGCTGTGCTGGAGCACACAATGGTCTCCCAAAGGTTTTTTATTTTTTCTAAACTATGTGACACACAGAAAATACACAGAAAAAAAATGTTGTGAAGTTTTTATTGCCACCTACATAGCTCATAAATCTTGAAATGCCATGAAGAAACTCCTAAATAACTAGCATTAATAAATTTATGGGGTAGCTCTCCAAGACATCATGAGGGAATAACTAATAAAAGCAATTGTAAAAAGTCTAACAAAAATAGAAAACCTGACTGGGAATCACTCATGCCTGATGAATGTCTATGTTGTAATGCTAACAAAGCTACTATAAACATAGAGTATTGACTTCTGTGGTTAAGGCATTTGTAGTATAACAATTCCCACAACTAGCAAAGCACTGGTCTGGAATTGTGACAGACTTTTATTACACTTGTCACAGAGTGTTGCTGAAATCATAGCATACTCCATTTAATTCAACAAAGATTTTTATTCAGCAGATAGTCGAGAGAAGGGACTGTATTGCTGGGGAAGGAGACACAGAGATGAGTCATAAGTGATCTCTGCTTCAAAAAGCTAACGAGAACCCTCTCTACCACCTGGCCACCAGCACCACAAGGGCAGAGACTGTCTCTCTGGATCACCACTTAAGCCAACACCCAGATGCAGAAGGCACTTGTCTGTCTATTTGAGCTGCTACAACAAAATGCCGTGGACTGGTTGGCTTGTAAACAACAGAAATTTCTCATGGTTCTGGAGGCTGGGAAGTTCAGGATCATGGCACTGGCAGATTTGGTATTTGGCAAGGGCTTCCTGGTGAATGGGTTTGCCTGGTGGCTCAGATGGTAGAGAATCTACCTGCAATGTAGGAGACCTGAGTTAAATTCCTGGGTTGAGAAGGTCACCTGGAGGAGGGCATGGCAACCCACTCCAGCATTCTTGCCTGGAGAATCCCATGAACAGAGGAGCCTGGTGGGTGACAGTCCATGGGGTGGCAGAGTCAGACCCGACTGAGTGACTTTCACTTTCCTGGTAAATAGACAGCCATCTTCTTGCTGTGTCCTCACATGGCTGAAGCTCTGTGGGGTCTCTTTCATAAGAGCATCAATACCATCCATAAGGGCGCCATCCTCATGACCTAAGTACCTCCCAAAGACTCCACTGCTTAATTTCACCACCTTGGACATTAGGTTTTGAATGTATGAATTTTGAAGGGACTGAGACATTTGGACCAGAGCAACGCCCAAGCTAATACAAGTTAGTATTTGTGAATAAATAAATCCAAAATAGAGAAAGAAAGGTATATCTGGTCCTTAGTGGGTGTGCAATGAATACTTGTTGAACAGGTATCTTAGGACACATTACAAAATAAATAGGAAAAACAAAGGAATATAGGATTAGAACTGTCTGAAAAAATTCTTGAAAAGATTGTGACTTCTGAAATAGGCCTTGAAGGCTAGATTAACAAATAAAATTAGAAGGAAGGATATTCCAGGCATGGAAACAAGAAAGACCTGCTTCTGTAAGATTTTTAACTGCAAAAGGAGATCTATAAAGAGAAAAGAAAAGAGAAAATATACACATGTTGGAAAAGGCTCTTTATTACTCCATCGTGTGACGTGTGCTGTTTTGAGTTTATTACCTAATATCGAATCAGATATTCTGAAGGACAATTTGCATCACTGTCCTAGGCTGGGTCCCACAATAATAACTTGAAGAAAAAGCTGTTTTCTAGGAACTGTATCTACCTTCTTGGCCTGACTGTCTCTTCTTGAGAAATAGTAGTTTGGGTTAGATCACCTGTAAATTTTGGATGAAGAGATAATCAGCCATCCAACCTCAGGTAACACAGGGAGCAGAGCTCTTTCTTTTGACCCTCCTATAAGCACAGCACAGGTGTATAAGGTCAGCCACAAGTGAGTTTCCACCCTACTTGCTCTCATGGGGAAGCAGACAGACCTCAGGACCCCTGCAGGACTCACTGACAAGATGCAGCCTCAGTGAAATCTGGCCCAGCCCATCCCCCTCCCAACAACTTGGAGAAGGCGTGAAAAGATTATAAATAGGACAAACTGGGGAGACATTTCTCTTCCCTCTCTCCAGCCAGTGCTCCACCTCAGAAATGTCCCAGGTGTGTTTGGAAGAGGGGAGAGCCAGGGCAGAGCAGCCTCATGACTGTGAGACCTGCACCAGTGAGACCAAGTGAGACCGGCTCTGGATTTAACACTGTGGCTTCAGTGTCTCAAAATTCTTAATGACTTTTGAACATGGAACCTCACATCTGGAGATGGGAACTGGCAAGAAGTAGCTTTCAGGGAAAAGCAAGTTCAGGCCTGACTCCCACCTGGACTTTAAACTGGTACTTCTTGACCAGTTTCTAGTCAAGCTCTTTCTCCTCCCAAGTCCTCCCAACATTAGAACAAAGGAGCCTTGGAAGACCCACTGACCTGGGTCTGAGGGATCCGAGGGAAGAACAAGAAAAAGCTCTCTTCAATGATGACATTTCTTTGAAGGCTAATTTTCATCCTAAAACCAAAACAGTGATGTTTTCATTCTGTCCCATAGTATATCTGTTGGATACATTAAAAAAAAAATTTTTTTTTCCTTAATGTTCTTTTCGGGTGTGCCACACGGCATACAGAATCTTATTTCTCCAACCAGGGATGGAACCCATGCCCCCTGCATTGAAAACACAGAGTTCTGACCACTGGACCACCAAGGAAGTCTGGATACATTTTTAAAATAATACAGGATTTGCCCCCAGAAATAATCTTTAAGTGAGTGGTGTTGGAGAAGACTCTTGAAAGTCCCTTGAACTGCAAGGAGATCAAACCAGTCAAACGGGAAGAAAATCAACCCTGAATATTCATTGGAAGGACTGATGCTGAAGCTGAAGCTCCAATACTTTGGCCACCTGATGCGAAGAGCTGACTCGTTGGAAAAGATCCTGATGCTGGGAAAGACTTAGGGCAGGAGGAGAAGGGGACAACAGAGGATGAGATGGTCGGATGGCATCACTGACTTGATGGACATGAGTTTGAGCAAGCTCTGGGAGTTGGTGATGGACAGGGAAACCTGGCGTGCTGCAGTCCATGGAGTCACAGAGTCGGACACGACTGTGCGACTGAACTGAACTGAACTAACACATCAAGAAGGTTCACTTTCTTGATGATCTGGATGTGAAGTTCTCTGTCCCCCACCGCCAGTCACCTCCAATGCAACGACAAGAAGCGGGCACACGAGTCTAGGAGAGACAAGACAAAGGTCCAAATCAGTCAGCACCCACTCACAGACTCCAGCTTCTTTTCTCCCCTCACATAGTTCTCCCGTGGCCTTCACATGATGTAACTCATTGTGTTGTTCCTTTTTTCTGCCCTTCTTTCTTTCCCTCTTGTTATTAAAAAAAAGTCACATTTGCAACAACACGGATAAATCTAGAGAGTATTATGCCAAGTGAAATAAGTTAAACAGAGAAAGACAAATTTTGCCTAATTTCACTTACAGGTTGAACTTAAAAAACCAAAGAAACAAGCAAACAAAACAAAATGAACACAGACTTATAGAAACAGAGAACAAATGGTGATTGCTTAGAAGGGAGTGGGGTGGGGAAGCTGGCAAAATAGGTGAAAGGGGTTAAGAGACACAAACTTCCAGTTATATAATATTTAAGTCATGTGTTCATGCTAAGTCACTTCAGTTGTGTCTGACTCCGTGCAACACGATGGACTGCGGCCTGACAGGCTCCTTTGTCTATATGATTCTTCAAGCAAGAATACTGGAGTGGGTTGCCATGCCCTCCTCCAGGGATAATCTATAAGTCACAGGGAGTTAATATACAGCATAAGGAACATAGTCAATAGAATTGTTATAACATTGTATGGGGGCAATTTGTTACTAGACTTACCATGGTGATCATTTCATAATGTATACAAATTTCAGATTATTTAGTACACCTGAAACTAATATTGTATATCAACTATATTTCAATTTCAAAAAACTCAACATTTGCTAGAACACAGTCCTAACATTGCTTTTTACTATACAATATTTAACTCCTGATCTAGGGGCACTCTCATTGCCAGACCAGTTGGCTTCTGAATGGGTCTCCTGGTTCCTGGTAGTGCTCCACTCCCCTGGGCACTGCCTGCCTCCCACTCTCCATCTCTCTTCTCTGCTCTGGACTCAGAGTCCACTGGTAGCAAAGGCCAAAAGGGCCAACATTCAGCCAATGCAATATGAACCCTGATGGTGATAACAACGATCAGACTCTGGTTGGATGGCGTCACCAACTCAATCAACATGAGTTTGAGCAAACTCCAGGAGAAAGTGAAGGACAGGGGAGCCTGGTGTGCTGCCCGTGGGGTTGCAAAGAGTTGGACACAACTTAGCAACCGAACAACAACAACTCTGATATTTACCTCTTAGGTTTGCCCACACAGTGCCCTCTTCTTAGATGGCTCAAGGGTGTCTAACTGCCTTCATGTCTCAGTTTAGACGCCACCTCCTCTGGGTATCCTTCCTGGATGTACCCCACCCCTGCCTACCGCCAGTTATAAGGCGGTCCTCCCATCCTCCTCTTCCCTCCCCTTGTAGTAATGTACATCCCACTATACTTAATAATTATTCCAAACTAGTCTGTATCCCCTGCTGAACTCCAAGCAAGATCGAAGCAGGAACTATCTTGTCTATTCTCCATTGTATTCCCCAAACTTGGCAGCCTTCTCCTCCTGCCACACACACACACAATTGTTGAATATTTTTGAAGGCTAAACACTGTTAAGTGATTTTCATTTATTATCTTGTGACAGTCGTAGAAGGCGAGAACTAGTGTTCCCATTTAACGGATGGGGAAAGTGAGGTCCAGAGATTAAGTTGCCCAAGATCACACAGAAGTGGTGCCATCATATTGTCAGGCTTTACAGTCTATATGTTGAAAGTCCTGTGTCAGCTGGAGTTCAATCAGAGAGGTAGCACCACTAGGAATGATACAGAGTGAGGGATTTAAGGATTGGACTTGAATGGGCAATTGTTGGACCTTGTTAAATGGTCTCTCTAAGTCTATTGCTTCTGTGTCTGGTGCTGGGGCCTGCAGTCTGCAAGGCAGGTAGTCAGGAAGGAAAGATGGACATGAAGTGGGAGAGAGCAAGGACAAACAGGAGCCTGTGGGGACTAGCTGGAACCCTCCTGAACAGACTGGCACCCACAGTGGTACCCACCTGCTTCAAGCCTCCAACCTCCATGTGAGAAAGACATGAGCTTAAGCACCTTTAGGTTAGGGGTAAACACACACCTGGCCCAGGGATCATGGAAGATGAAGGAGGAGATCTGGGAGGATCTGGAGGAGCTGTGGGACCAGCTTCTCTACATCAACCAGGTGAACCAACAAAGAAGGCTGAGCTGCAACAGCTCTGAGACTCTGCCCTGATCTTCTGAGAATAGAAAAAATAGATGCTTCACTCCCACCTTCCAAATCTTGGCAAAATATCTCTTGCGGCATAGCAACCCAGAAGTATGCAGGGAAAGGAGATCTGGGAAATAGGGTTCCAGCTTAGCTTAATTGCCACAATGTAAATTTTCTTCACTCTGACTCCTAGTTGCTTTACTGTTACAATTACAAAAGATTTCCATTCCTGAAAACCAGTATTTATAACATTAATATACTGCGTGATATTATGCAGTATGGACTTCCCAGGTGGTGCCAGTGGTAAAGAACCCGCCTGCCGAGGCAGGAGACCTAAGGTACACAGGTTCAATCCCTGGGTTGGGAAGGTTCCCTGGAGGAGGTCATGGCAACCCACTCCAGTATTCTTGCCTGAAGAATCACATGGACAGAGGAGCCTGGCGGTCCATAGGGTTTCAAAGAGCCAGACACAAATGAAGTGACTTAGCACACACATGCAGTATATTAATGCCCTTAGTAATCATGCCAGTTGCTTCCCAGGATTCTGAAGCAGGAGTGGGTTTGCCTAGGTCAGCTATCTAATTTCATGTCTAGTTTTTCTGGGACCACCAAACTGTACTTGCAGTAGCTTTTCTGGCTGAGTGGCTCTCCCAAAGCAGTTCTACATGTTCTCCAGAATGGAATGTGTTCATGCTTGATTTAATAAAAGAGGAACCTGTTCTCATAGCACTGCAATCAGAAATTTGGAATTGTGAAAACCTAGAGGGTTGGAGCAGGCACTGATCTATTCCGTGCACTAGTTATTCACTTTAGTATATGTGCCTCTATTGCCCTCTGGGGAGCCAGACCGTTTTCTACTCTTTTAGTCCGTCCGGTTTAGGAGCAGCTGTCTCCACCTTCACTCCAGAAGTGAGCAGATGAACAAGGCCGCTCATCACCCCTCTTCCTTCTTCCCCAGAGAATGATCATTTAAGATCATGACACAGGTAGTTTCACACTTCCAGGGAAAACTCCAGAAAATAAATGGTTAGCATTATTTATCTGATACCCATATTCCAGCTATTACAGATAGATAATGAAACCTCAGTTATTTACGGGCACAAATCAAAAGCACAATTATAAAACTTAAGTTTCCATATTTCTGTTGATTGTGGAAAAGTGAAACAGAAATGACTCCTCCATAGTCTGAAGATAATCCGCAACAGGAATTAAATAAAGGCCTAGCCCTGCAAAAGCGCAGAACCCTTAAAGATTTGGGTCCTATTTGTTCATTTGTTAGGTTCTATTTTGGGTCTTGAGAGCTTGCTTTCAGATACTGCGATATTGTGATTTATAATAAGAAATATATATTTGGTCTTCATCAAGTTTCTGGCATAGAGCTCCTAAAATGCTTAGAATGCTTCTTCTAAGTGTTGAGAACATAAAGTTGCTTCTTGTTATGTAAAATTGAAATGACTTTTGCACCTAACTAGGACTTCCCTGGTGGCTCAGACGGTAAAGCATCTGCCTACAATGCGGGAAACCTGGGTTCAATCCCTGGGTTGGGAAGATCTCCTGGAAAAGGAAATGGCAACCCACTCCAGTATTCTTGCCTGGAAAATCCCATGGACAGAGGAGCCTGGTAAGCTACAGTCCATGGGGTCGCAAAGAGTCAAACATGACTGAGCGACTTCACTTTCACTTTTGCACCTAAGGATCAGGACTGGTTCCCAGGAGAACCAACCACTTGATTAGAGAGTTGGAACTTTCCATTCTACCCCCTGGGTCAGGGAGGGAGACAGAATCCATTACCAGTGGCCAACGATTTAATCAATTGTGCCGATACAATGAAGCCTCCATAAAACTGAAAAGGAGGGGGCTCAAAGAGCTTCTGGGTTGGTGGAGATTTGGGATGAGTGCTCACCTGGAGAGCATGAAAACCCAGGGTCCTTCCCACATACCCTGCTCTAGCCATCTCTTCCATTTGGCTGTTCCTAAGCTATATTCCTTTATAGTAAACTGGTGATCCAGTAAGTAGAATGTTTCTTTGAGTTTTGTGAGTCGTTCCAGCAAATTAATTGAATCCAAGGAGGGTGTTGTGGAAACCTCCAACCTATAGCCAGTTGGTGAGAAGCTCAAGTGATAACCTAGATCTGTGATTATCTGATGAAGGGTGTTGTAGGCATAGAAGGATGATGGACCAATCTTGCAGAACTGAACACTTAAACTGTGGAATCTGATACTATCTCTGTATAGATAGTGTTAAGACAATAAAAACAGCCAGCTATTTTACCAGCAAAATGGGTCTCTTTGATAAACAGCAAAGAATTGCAATTTAGGACATGCAATCTATGGAAAACCACAGGCGAGGCCAGAGAACAAAGAGGACCATTCTTTTATAGAGAAGGGGGAGTTTAAAGGAGCTGTTATAAACAGAGACCATTGGTAGAAACTGGAGTTTGAAGAGTAGTGGCTTTCTATTGGTTGAGTTGTGAAGTCTCATTGGCAGTGCCATGACCCGGCAAGGAGAAATTCTTCTTTCCTCCTGCTGGGTACTAAAGTAATAGCTTTCTTCCTGTTGGAGATGCAAGATAAATCTTCTGTTAGTAATGTAATTGAAGTTGAGTGGTAGGGCCTGAGAGCTCCTTCTTCTGGCCTTCCCATTCCATTTTAAACGTTTTTCTTTTTATTAAGTTTCAATAATGTCAGAAATGAATTGAATTGTAAGAGACCCAGTTTATATCCAGAGAATTGCTTGTTGGTAAGGAGGAAACTCACACAGTTCAGTTCTGTTGCTCAGTTGTGTCTGACTCTTTGCGACCGCATGGACTGCAGCATGCTAGGCCTCCCTGTTCATGCTCAACTCCCGGAGCTTGCTCAAACTCATGTCTATCAAGTCGGTGATACCATCCAACCATCTCATCCTCTGTCATTCCCTTCTCTTCCTGCCTTCAATCTTTCCCAGCATCAGGATCTTTTCAAATGAGTCGGCTCTTCTCATCAGATGGCCAAAGTACTGGAGCTTCAGCTTCAGCATAAGTCCTTCCAATGAATATTCAGGATCAGGACTGTTTTCCTTTAGGATGGACTGGTTTGATCTCCTTGCAGTTCAAGGGACTCTCAAGAGTCTTCCCCAACACCATGGTTCAAAGGCATCACTTCTTTGGTGCTCAATTTTCTTTATGATCCAACTCTCACATCCATACATGACTACTGGAAAAACCATAGCTTTCACTAGACAGACCTTTGTCAGCAAAACAATGTCTCTGCTTTTTAACATGCTGTCTAGGTTTTTCTTAGCTCACACTTTCATGTTGAAATTAGGTTTTCAGAACCCTTTTAGACGGGCAACAGCTATCAGAATTGTTTGGAGAATGGGGGGTGCTGGTAATAGAAAATATGACAATATAAATGTATAAAATATTAAATGATTCATCATCTCAATATTATTTCTTTTTTTTTTTTTTGCTGAGGAAGTGGTGACCGGAGGCACCGGTGGAAAGGGGTAGGGCGCCCCTGAGGGGCCCTGGGAAGGAGAGGGGTGTGAACCCGGGTAGGACCCTTGAGAGGAGGAAGAGGAATTGGAAGAAGAGGAGGTTGGGGGTCCATTAGGACCTGCTTGGCTGTAGGACACCTGGCTGTGAGGTGAGGGCAGGTGTGCTGGCCCTGGTGGATAGGGTCTCAGAGACCCCAGGGAGGGAGACATGGCATAGGGGTGTGCATGGTGGGAACCACCGCTCTCCAGGGGGTGAGGATATGCTCCAGGGGGAGGGGGCCCAGAGCCCCCATGATGTGGTGGTGGTGGTTGCTGCTGCTGCTGCTGTTGCTGGTGGTGGTGGTGATGTGTTGGGGCTGATGGGTGGGCTGTGGACTGGCCTCCAGCTGAAGGAGGGAAGGGACCTGGGTGGGCACTGCTGTTGGCTAAGAGGTGGCCATAGGGAGGAGGTGGAGGGGGACCCTGGCTCCACACAGCCTGGGATGGAAGAGAAGGCTGTGTATACTTGGGGGGCTTATTTCTAATATAATAAAAACTACATGAGTCTATAAAATAAAATACATTATTCTCTTTGTTTGAACCTTCCCTTTCTCCATCCTTTAGGTTTGGGGTTAAAAAGACACATTTTGAAAAAGCCTTCTCTGACCTTCACTCATGCCCACCAGACCTGATTAGAACCTTCTGTTAGTCTGCCTCCTAATATCCTGTAATTTTCCTTTTGTGATACACATCAAAATGTTCGCTGAGTATTTGTGGGTTTCTGTGACTTACACCTTTTCACTTTCATGCATTGGAGAAGGAAATGGCAACCCACTCCAGTGTTCTTGCCTGGAGAATCCCAGGGACAGAGGAGCCTGGTGGGCTGCCATCTATGGGGTCGCAAAGAGTCAGACACGACTGAAGCGACTTAGCAGCAGCAGCAGCAGCAATGACTTACACAATAAAATAGGAACTCTATTAGTATGAAGGATATGTTTCTCTTTTCCACTGTGGTATTCACAGTGCTTAGTGTATTATTTGATGTCAATTATTATTTATTGACAGGCTGAATGAATCAATTAATTAAGCAATCATGAGGAGACAAGAGAATGTTTTGGGTGCTGTCTAAATATATTTAAAATTTGATTTCGAGGAGATCATTGTTGAATGGACACGATCTGGGCTATTTTCAAAAGGATCATTGAAAAGTAAATAATTACCCCTGGACTGCAAAGAAATCAAACCAGTCAATCCTAAAGGAAATCCACTCTGAATATTCATTGGGAGGACTTTTGCTGAGGCTGAACCTCCATTTCTTTGGCCACCTGATGCAAAGAGCCGACTCAATGGAAAGATAGAAGGCAAAAAAGAGAAGGGAGCAGCAGAGGATGAGATGGTTAGATAACATCACTGACTCAATGGACATGAATTTGAGCAAACTCCAGGAGATCAGAGAGGACAGAGGAGCCTGGCAGGCTGCTGTCCATGGTTCCACTGAGTTGGACACAATTTAGCAACTGAACAACAATAAGACCTACAACAGACACAACACTGTATAACAATGTTATTGCAATAAAAAATAAAATTAATTTAATAAAAAAAAGAAGGAATGAGAATTTAAAAAGTAGATAATTAGATAAACTTACAAATATCAACTATAATCAAATAGTCTCACCTTTGTCATTCTGGTACATATACATCTTTTTCTTTCTTTCTCCACAACCCCTTTACTTTTCTTAGCAGATATGGAATATGAACAAAATTGGAGAACCCTTTCTCAAATACATAGCTTATTTTTTCTTAATGAGCCAAAAGATAGTTATTGCTCAACATTTAAAACAAAGCAAGAGAAGAAAATGGATTCAGTAGTTACCAGTTCAGTTCAGTTCAGTCGCTCAGTCATGTCTGACTCTTCGTAACCCCATGAATGGCAGCACGCCAGGCCTCCCTGTCCATCACCAACTCCCGGAGTTCACTCAGACTCACGTCCATCGAGTCAGTGATGCCATCCAGCCATCTCATCCTCTGTCGTCCCCTTCTCCTCCTGCCCCCAATCCCTCCCAGCATCAGAGTCTTTTCCAATGAGTCAGCTTTTCGCATGAGGTGGCCAAAGTACTGGAGTTTCAGCTTTAGCATCATTCCTTCCAAAGAAATCCCAGGGCTGATCTCCTTCAGAATGGACTGGTTGGATCTCCTTGCAGTCCAAGGGACTCTCAAGAGTCTTCTCCAACACCACAGTTCAAAAGCATCAATTCTTCAGCACTCAGCCTTCTTCACAGTCCAACTCTCACATCCACAGGAAAAACCATAGCCTTGATGAGACTGACTTTTGTTGGCAAAGTAATGTCTCTGCTTTTGAATATGCTATCTAGGGGGGGTCATAACTTTCCTTCCAAGGAGTAAGCATCTTTTAATTTCATGGCTGCTGTCACCATCTGCAGTGATTTTGGAGCCCAAAAAAACAAAGTCTGACACTGTTTCCACTGTTTCCCCATCTATTTCCCATGAAGTGATGGTTATACTGTTTCCTAAATAGATATGAGTACATTTATCATCTGCTCTTATGGCAAACAACAGTTTGATAGTGACCAAACATAATCCAGTGAGCCAAGTAAATGCTGCTAAATGTTACTGCCTTGGCTTTGGAAATGTACCTTATTTGGCCTAGGAAGCTTTCTCTTAAATCTATCCTATAAATTAAGTATAGCAGGTAAAGTGAGAATTATTTTTGCACTCAGAGACCATGCTTTCAAGAGAAAAAGTTACTTCTAACAGTTGCTTCTAACAATTAATTATCATGAGCGATCAAGATTTATTCCACTATTGGGCATATGTTGAAAGAAGCTGGGATGCAGAAATAAAGAAGCAGCAGAAGCAAGCTCTTACATCTTTTGCTTCTTTCTGTCTTGCTTATTTTCACTAGGTGGTAACAACAATGACAACAATAGCTCCAATTTGGGGCTTATAAAGAATTTATAACATGCCATAGCTTGTACTAATAAAAATTGCAAAGCTAAGTGATTACCCTGGAGAAGGAGGAAAGGCCCAGTAACTGGGAAGTGGTACAAGAGGGAATTCTGAAGTAACTGAACCATTTTTTATCTTGACCTGAATGGTGGTTACATGAGCATTTAGCTGTGTACTTCTTTGTGTGCTTGTGTATGTGTCTGTAATACTCAATAAAAGTAACTTAAAATACATCAGATCAGATCAGATCAGTCACTCAGTCGTGTCCGACTCTTTGCGACCCCATGAATCGCAGCACGCCAGGCCTCCCTGTCCATCACCAACTCCCGGAGTTCAACGAGACTCACGTCCATCGTGTCAGTGATGCCACCCAGCCATCTAATCCTCTGTTGTCCCCTTCTCTTGCCCCCAAGCCCTCCCAGCATCAGAGTCTTTTCCAATAAGTCAACTCTTCGTATGAGGTGACCAAAGTACTGGAGTTTCAGCTTTAGCATCATTCCTTCCAAAGAAATCCCGGGCTGATCTCCTTCAGAATGGACTGGTTGGATCTCCTTGCAGTCCAAGGGACTCTCAAGAGTCTTCTCCAACACCACAGTTCAAAAGCATCAATTCTTCGGCGCTCAGCCTTCTTCACAGTCCAACTCTCACATTCATACATGACCACAGGAAAAACCATAGCCTTCATGAGACGGACCTTTGTTGGCAACGTAATGTCTCTGCTTTTGAATATGCTATCTAGGTTGGTCATAACTTTCCTTCCAAGGAGTGTCTTTTAATTTCATGGCTGCAGTCACCATCTGTAGTGATTTTGGAGCCCAGAAAAATAAAGTCTGACACTGTTTCCCCATCTATTTCCCATGAAGTGGTGGGACCAGATGCCATGATCTTCGTTTTCTGAATGTTGAGCTTTAAGCCAACTTTTTCACTCTCCACTTTCACTTTCATCAAGAGGCTTTTGAGTTCCTCTTCACTTTCTGCCATAAGGGTGGTGTCATCTGCATATCTGAGGTTATTGATATTTCTCCTGGCAGTCTTGATTCCAGCTTGTGTTTCTTCCAGTCCAGCGTTTCTCATGATGTACTCTGCATATAAGTTAAATAAACAGGGTGACAATATACAGCCTTGACGAACTCCTTTTCCTATTTGGAACCAGTCTGTTGTTCCATGCCCAGCTCTAACTGTTGCTTCCTGACCTGCATACAAATTTCTCAAGAGGCAGATCAGGTGGTCTGGTATTCCCATCTCTTTCAGAATTTTCCACAGTTTATTGTGATCCACACAGTCAAAGGCTTTGGCATAGTCAATAAAGCAGAAATAGATGTTTCTCTGGAACTCTCTTGCTTTTTCCATGATCCAGCGGATGTTGGCAATTTGATCTCTGGTTCCTCTGCCTTTTCTAAAACCAGCTTGAACATCAGGAAGTTCATGGTTCACATATTGCTGAAGCCTGGCTTGGAGAATTTTGAGCATGACTTTACTAGTGTGTGAGATGAGTGCAATTGTGCGGTAGTTTGAGCATTCTTTGGCATTGCCTTTCTTTGGGATTGGAATGAAAACTGACCTTTTCCAGTCCTGTGGCCACTGCTGAGTTTTCCAAATTTGCCTGCATATTGAGTGCAGCACTTTCACAGCATCATCTTTCAGGATTTAAATACATAGAATTCAACGTTTAGAAGACAATCTAGAAAAGTTGAAAGTTGACTGCATATTAATATATTGAAGAATTCTTATCTTAAAAAATTTACCATGTGCCAGATGCTGTTTGTTATAAGTCCTTTACATATCACAACTCATTTAAAATATGCAACCCTATAAAACGCCTACAAACCTATAAGATTGGTACCATGAGTATTGCAAACATGTACACATTTTACATATAAGGAAGTGAAAACACAGAGAGGTTAAGTAACATGCTCAAGGTCAAACAGTAAGTGAGAGAGTTAGGGTTTAAACTTGGGTGATCTGGCTCCTGCACTGCAGGCAGATTCTTTACCACTGAGCCACCAGGGAAGCCCTGGCTCCACAGACAGTTTTTAGCAATTTACTGTATGGCTTATTATGAATTATATACTGAGGCTCTATCCTTCCTAGAGGAACATTTATAAATCAGCAAGCATATCCTGAGCACTGCTGTAGAGGCTGTGGAGGGCTCAACTCACTCTAATTGGGGTATCTTCATGAACTAAATTAGATACATACCACATTTGTTTAGATTTTTCCTGACAGTGGTTCTCAATCAGTGTGTTAGGGTACCCTGGAGGGTCAGGTCTAAGCTTTGATCTGATTAAATTTTCATTTTGCTCCACTGTCAGTAGATAAAATGTTGAGCCAAAAAGGTCATGCTACACAGTGTAGAATGTGGTCCAAACCCCTAAAGACAAGACGGAAGTGGCAGAAAGTAATGTAAGAAAGATCACAGGTTTTTTTGAACATGTGAGATTCTTCAGCGGAGAATTTTGATTGTAGAATGCAAGCTACGTAAGGGCAGGGATTTGACCCGTCTTGTTCACAGTTGTACTCCTTAGGAGATAGCACCGTGCCTGGCACAGGGTAAGCAATAAATAATTGATAAAAGAATGAATGAATGAAAAGAGAGGAAGGAAGGAAGGAGGGGAGAAAGGAAGGAACGAAGGAAGAGTGGGGCAGGGCAGCAAACAGGTTAACTCTCACAGTGATGCACTCAGCGCTGAAGCGGGGACCATGGGAGTGTGATAATGGTGGATACCTTTGTAGTCACTGCTATCTATTGTTAAACACTTCCAGGAACTATGTCGTGCTTTTGATGACTTCGCATTTTTCAGCTCTTTCTCTCTGTGTGCTATCAAAAATTCCAGAATTCAGAAGTTTATCATGAACACAGATGGGTACACAAATCCTTTATAAATCTCCCAAAGGAATGCCAACATGTTTACAATTGTACCTCCAAGATAAACGCACTATTTTGCTTGGATTTCAAGAGAAGATTGCATAGCAAATAGAAAACACAGTCACCATCCCTAATGAAATGCTTATCATCCCTAATGAAATGTTCTCAAAAAATAAAGGAGCAAAACCAAAAACAACAACAACAAATATACAGCACGGACTACAGAGTTCCTGTTTCCAACAGAGTGCTTGAGTTGAGCTGGGTTCTTTAAACTTCTGGGTCCCACTGTTTAGACATCACTCTGAGGTTGCCTAGGAGAAGGACAGAATCTTGGACCTTACTGGAAACCATCTAGCTTTCCACTGACAACTTTCATGTCAATGACTAAAAATGGCCATCTTTCCATCCTACAACACTGTAAAGTCACTTCTTTTATTTTTACCAAGAATTAACAGATCCAATTTAAGCAGACATTTGATTTGGGAGAGCTAGTTTGCAGGACGTAGGTGGAGGGCTGAGGGAGGGAAGTCAGGCTAACAGTAAATACCCAGCCTCTCTCAGCTATATGGAAAGCAGCAGGCAGTGGAGTCACTGAGTGGCATTAGTATGAGTTATTACATTCTACAGGTGAAATGTCAAGAAAACTAGTCTTTTTAAAGACAATTTGTGGGAGTTGTTGCGCTGGTT
This sequence comes from Bos mutus, assembly GCF_027580195.1. NCBI lineage: Eukaryota > Metazoa > Chordata > Mammalia > Artiodactyla > Bovidae > Bos > Bos mutus. Next base: position 27,599,092 of record NC_091621.1, on the reverse strand, counting down.
CTTCTTTGCTGTGAGCAGGGGCTACTTCATTGCAGTACTCGGGCTTCTTATTGCAGTGGCTTCTCTTGCTGCAGAGCACAGGCTCTAGAACGCGAGGGCTTCAGTAGTCTTGGCGCATGTGGAAATCTTCCCAGACCAGGGATTGAATGCGTGTTCTCTGCATTGGCAGAAAAGGCTCTTAACCACTGGCCCACCAGAGAAGTCCAAAGACCATTTTTTAAAGAGCAGTTTTAGGTTTACAACAAAATCAAGAAGGAGGTACAGAGATTTCCCATACAGTCTCTGCCCCTAAATGTGCATAACCTCTCCAGTATCAGCATCATTCACTAGAATAGTAAATTTTCTATCAAGAATGAACCTACAATGACACATCATAAACACCCAATCATCCATAGTTTACCTAAGGGTTCACTCTTGGTGTTGTATATTCTATGGGTTTGAACAAATGTGTAATGCTGTATATCCATCAGTATAATATCATACAGAGTATTTTTACTGCCCTAAAATCCTAGGTGCTCTGTTTATTCATCCCCCACCCCTCCAGTACTCTTGCCTAGAAAATCCCATGGACGGAGGAGCCTGGTGCTGCAGTCCCTGGGGTCGCTGCGAGTTAGACACGACTGAGAGGCTTCACTTTCACTTTTCACTTTCATGCATTGGAGAAGGAAATGGCAACCCACTCCAGTGTTCTTGCCTGGAGAATCCCAGGGTCAGGGGAACCTGGTGGGCTGCCGTCTATGGTGTCGCACAGAGTTGGACACGACTGAAGTGACTTAGCAGCAGCAGCACCCCTCCAAGCCCTACCCTGGCAACCACTGATCTTTTCACTGTCTCCAAAGTTTGGCCTTTTCCAGAATGTCCTATAGTTTGAATTATATACTATGTGGCCTTTTCAGATTGGCTTCTTTCTCTTAGCGATATGCATTTAAAGCTCATCCATGTTTTGTATGGCTAGATAGCTCATTTCTTTTTAGCACTGAATAATATTCCACTGTCTAAATGAACAATGGTCTATCCATTCACTTACTGAAGGACATCTTTGTTGCTTTCAAGTTTTGACAGTTATAAATAAAGCTGCTATAAACATCTTTGTGCAGTTTTTTGTGAGGCCATAAGTTTTCAACTCATTTGGGTAAATACCAAAGAGCAAGATTGCTGAATTATATGGTAAGAATATATTAAATTTTGTAAGAAAACACCAAGCTGTCTTCTAAAGTGACTGTACCATTTTGCACTCCCACCAGCTTTGTATGAGAGTTCACACCCACATAGAATTTAGTGTTATCGGTGATCATGATTTTGCCCACTCTGACAAGTGTGTAATGATACCTCAGTATTATTTTAATTTACATTTCCATGATGACTTAGGATGTGGAGCATCTCTTAATATGCTTATTTGCCATCTACATCCCTTCTCTTGCAAAGCATCTGTTAAGATTTTTGGCACATTTTAAAATCAGGTTGTTTATTTTCTTATTGTTTTAAGAGTTCCTTGTATGTTTTAGCAGTCCTTTATCAGATGTGTCTTTTGCAAATAATTTTTCCCAGTCTGTGACTTGTCTTTTAGCTCTCTTGATATTGTCATTTTGCAGAGCAAAAGTCTTTAATTTTAATGAAGTTCAGCTTATCAATTATTATTTTCTTGATTCATGTCTTTGGTGGTGTGTTGAGGAGGAAGAAATTTTCCTCTGTCCTTCTATCCTATTATTCTGTGTTTAGCCACTCAGTCGTGTCTGACTCTTTACAACCCCACAGACTGTAGCCTATCAGGCTCCTCTGTCCGTGGGATTTCCCAGGCAAGAATAATGGAGTGGGTTGCCATCTCCTCCTCCAGGGGATCTTCCTGAGCCAAGGATGAAATCCACATCTCCTGTGTTTCACCGATTGCAGGAGACTTCTATACTGCTGAGCCATCAGGGGAAGCCCTAGATTATTCTGGCTGGTCTAAAAATTAAATTGACGTGAGACAGATTAACAGGAAAAAATCAAACCAAAATTTAATGATGCGAATATGTGGAAGAGACCAGAGAAACTGAGCCACTTGCCAAATGGCTGAAGCCTCATCTTGAATACCATCCTCAGTTACAGACAAAAGAAGATGTTGAGGGTGGGAAGAGTCAGTTACTGACAGTGATCTATTTGTTTAATCTTTCACCAGTACCTCACTGTTCTGATTAATGTAGCCTTATAGTAAGTCTCGAAGTTGGACTGTGTTAGTCCAGCTATGTTATTCTCCTTTAATTAATTGTATGAGTCCTTTCTTATGCCTTTTCAAATTTACTTTAGCCTCAGTGTGTTGATATCTACAAAATACTTGCTGAGACTTTAATTGATATTGCATTGAATCTACAGATCAAGTTAGGAAAAACCCACATCCTGACAATATTGAGTTTTTCTATACATGGACGCAGAATCTCTCTCCATTTATTTAGTTCTTTGATTTTGTTCATCAGAGTTTTGTAGTTTTCATCATATAGATCCTGTACATATTTTGTTAGATATATACCTAAGTATTTCTTTTGGGGGGATGCCCAAAAGATTGTGGTGGTTTAGTCACTAAGTCATGTCCGATTCTTTGACCCCATGGAATGTAGCCTACCAGGCTCCTCTATCCATGGAATTCTCCGGGTAAGAATACTGGAGTGAGTTGCCATAATGGTATTACGTTTTAAATTTTAAATCCTACTTGTTAGTATGTAGGAAAGCATTTGATTTTTATATATTAACCTTGCTACCTGCAACCTTGCAACAATCACTTGTTAGTTCCAGGAGATGTTTTCGTTTATGTTTGTTTTGTCAGTTCTTTCAGATTTTCTACACAGATAATCATGTCACTTGTGAAACAAAGGCAGTTTTGCATCTTCCTTCACAATTGTGTTTAATTTATATCCTTTTTTCCCCCCTTTTTTGGCCTGATTTCATTAGCAAGGACAGTCAGGAAGATATTAAAAAATAGTGGCCAGAGGGGACATCCTTGCTTTGTTTCTGATCTTAGAGGAAAAACTTTATATCTCTCATCATTAACTCTGATGTTAGCTGTAGGTTTTTTGTAGATAGTCTCTAGTAATTTCAGAATGTTCTCTTCTATTTCTAGTTTACTGAAAGTTTTTAATCAAGAATGAGGTTTGGGTTTTGTCAAATGCTTTTTCTGCATCTATTGATATGGTCATGTGGTATTTCTTTTGTTAGTCTGACGTAATAGGTTACCTTATTCAATTTTCAAATGTTGAACCAGCCTTGTTTACCTGGCATAAATCCAACTTGGTCATGATATATAACTATTTTTATACTTTTTTTGGATTCAACCTGCTAATATTTTGTTGAGGACTTTTGCATCCATGTTCATGAAAGATAGCAATCTGTAGTTTTCTTTTCTTGTAATATATTTGTCTGATTTTAATCCTGGCATCATAGAATAAGTTATGAAGTATTCCCTTTGTGTTTATACTCTAAAAGAGATTATGGCAAATTAGTAAAAATTCTTCCTTAAATATTTGGTAGAATTCACCAGTGATCCATTTGCACCTGGTACTTTCTGTTTTTAGAAGGTTATTAGTCATTGATCAATTTCTTTAATAGATATAGACCCAAACTTGTCTTTAATAAAAAATAAATTTAAATGTTAACTTGTAGAAAACTGATAAGATGCTAATTTCTTTTAATGTAAGGAGGGCATGGCAACCCACTCCAGTATTCTCGCCTGGAGAATGCCCATGGACAGAGGAACCTGGCAGGCTACAGTCCAGGGTGTTGCAAAGAGTTGGACACGACTGGGTGACTAAGCACAATTTATTTATTTATTTTTCATTGCACTGGGTCCTTATTGCTGCGCGTGGGCTTTCTCTAGTTGTGGTGAGCAAGCGTTATGCTCTAGTTTTGGTGCTTGGGCTTCTATTTGCTGTGGCTTCTGTTGTTGTGGAACATGGGCTCTAGGGCGAGAGGGCTTCAGTAGTTGTGGTACACAGGCTTAGTTGTCCCAAGGCATGTGGAATCTTCCCAGACCAGGGACTGAACCCATGTCCCCAGGATTAGCAGGTGGATTCTTTACCACTAGACCACCAGGGAAGTCCCAGAGCTAATTTTTTTGTCTAAGAGAGATACAAATATTTTTTTGTCCTTTATAGATGAAAATGATTTATACTCTGTAGAGAACATAGCACCAAAGGTTATAGTTTATTACTCTGCAGGAATTTAATCAGATTTATGTCTAGCAATAATTTAGAATGGTTTCAATATTCTTTTTTTCTTACACTGATATATATAAAATATTACTTCCCATATCTTTCTTTGAACCAGCTTTGTTTCCTGCTGACTTCTTCAATAATAAGCTAAAAGAAAAACTTGACCTAGGGCTTCCCTGGTGGCTCAGTGGTGGAGTCCACCTGCCAAGGCAGGAGACACAGGTTCTATTCCTGGTCTGGCAGGATCCCACATGCCGTGAAACAAACGAGGCCTGTGTGCCACAACTACTGAATCTGTGCTCTAGAGCCTGGGAGCCACAGCTCCTGACCCTGAGTGCCCGGAGCACGTGCTCCGTAACAGAAGCCGCCGCCGAGGTGAGAAGTCCCTGTACTGCAACTAGAGAACAGCTCACGTAGCAAAGAAGACCCAGCACGGCCAAGAATAAATAAATTTAAAAAATTATTTAAAAAAAAATAAAAACTTGACCTATGTTTACTCCGTATTTTTACTCTGTGTGAGAATTTTTTGAACATTTTGAAATTATAATTTTGACATTTTATCAGAATACAGTTTGGCCAAATATTTAAAACTGCATGTCTAAGAACTGATCCTAAACAAGGATGTGCTCAAAAATTTAGTTCTAAGATCATTTACTGTGTATAAGGGCAAAATATCAGAAGCAAGTGTGCACCATTAGAGGACTACTTAATGCCTAAATTTATTTTCAGAGTTGTTGTTACTGGGTAAGTGGAATTTGTAGCTTTTAAATATTTCTTTACCTTGTTCATATTTTCTTGTGACACTTTTGAAAGAAGGAAAAAGCAAGATTGAAGGTCACAAAGTCTAGTTTCACCGGTCTGCCCATTCTTGTTGACAATTACTGTGGTATTTAACCCCTGACTATAGTCACTTGTCACCAGGCTTCCCTGGTGGCTTAGTGATAAAGAATATGCCTGCCAATGCAGGAGGCAGGGGTTCCATCCCTGGGTGGGGAAGATCCCCTGGAAAAGGAAATGATAACCCAGTCCAGTATTCTTCCCCAGGAAATCCCATGGACGTAGGAGCCTAGTGGGCTACAGTCCACGGGGTTGCAAAAGAGCTGGACACGACCTAGTGACAACATAAACGACAACAAAAAAATAGTCACTATAGTCTTCCCTTCTGCTCTAATTCCTGCCACTATCTTAGGGAATTTCAGAGTCCCATGACAGAATCATTCACCTGCTCCTCGAGCTTTTAAAATTCCTTAATATCCCATTTCCAATGTCCTTCTTAGCTTCTGTAATTCACTCCAAAGAAATTTTAGATCTTGTCTTCATTGAGAATTGTTTATCTCTGACACTTCTGTGCTTTTTGCTTTCAGGTGAAAATGCCTTCATTGTTTTTCTGATGAAAAGAAGTAACACATGTATAACTGCAAATTGTTTTCAGAAAATACAGAAAGATTTTAAAAGAAAAATCAGAACCTTGAAACTCAAAGCTTACCACTCTGCAGTTTGTAACCCTTTAAACCTTTTGCTAGGAATAGTTTTGTTTGTTTGTTTGCTTTCCAAAGTGGGAATTGACTATTCATTTACTTTTACAATCTGCTTTTTGCCACTCAATGACTTATCTTTCCAAGCCAATAAATAAAGACCCACATCATTAATATGACTGAAAAATAATTTATTGTAAGGCTTCAAGGAGATCAAACCAGTCCATCCTAAAGGAAATCAGCTCTGAATATACATTGGAAGGACTGATGCTGAAGCTGAAACTCCAATACTTTGGCCATCTCACACAAAGAACTGACTCATTAGAAAAGACCCTGATGGTGAGAAAGATTGAAGGCAGGAGGAGAAGGGGACAACAGAGAATGAGATGTTTGGATGGCATCACTAACTCGATGGACATGAATTTGAGCAAGCTCTGGGAGTTGGTGATGGACAGGGAAGCCTGGCATGCTGCAGTCCATGGGGTCGCAAAGAGCTGGACACGACTGCGGGACTGAACTGAACTGAAGACTATAATATTCTTCATCTAACCCAAGGTGTCTCAATCTCAACACCAGAATTTGGGGTTAGTAAATTCTTTGTTGTGGGAGGCTGTGTTGTCACTGAAGAATGTTTAGCAGCATTCCTGCCCTCTACCCACTAGATGCCAATAGCACTGTCCTCCTCCCCTACCCCAAATCAATCAAATATTTCACACCTATTCCCAAATGTCACCTGTGGCCAGTATCAACCCCCAGTTGAGAACCAGTGATATAATCAACCTGCCATTGTTTGTTTATCTACTTTGTCACAATTGAAAACAGATGCTTTCACAAACTGGGCTCAATGTTATACAGAAGCCTGGATGGGAGGGGAGTTTGGGGAGAATGGATACATGTATATGTATGGGTGAGTCCCTTTGTTGTGAAATTATCACAACATTGTCAATTGGCTATACCCCAATACAAAGTAAAAAGTTAAAAAACAGTGGTGCTTATAAATATCCTAACATATAAACTTAGCTCTTCTCCAAACTACTTCTATAGCTTAAGTTTTTATCAAGGAAGAGCATATTTTAAATTTCGATGTCCATTCCCCAGATTTCCTCCCAGAAATATTGTAGCAATTTATAATACCATTAAAATAGCAGGAATGTCATTTTCCCAGATCCTGTCCATTTCTAGGTACCATCAATTTTTTAATCTTTCTTGGTGATAAGCAAAACAAAGTATTACTTCACCCTTCTAATGTGTAATTCTTTGATTGCTAAGCAGGATAGTAGCTTTTACTATGTTTATTGACCATTTGTATTACTGCTTTGGTGAACTGCCTATTAATGTCCTTGCCCATTCTTGATTTTGTAAGGGCTATCAATTCTTCCAGTTTGCAATTTTTCCGGTAACCTTTGAGATTTCCTGAATAAAATGTATACATTTTTATGATGTTAAATGATCTGCCTTATTATGGTTTTACCTATAGTGGTGTCGTGCTTAGAAAGATCACCTGTGCTAACTGTAGTGTTTTAGTCTTTCATGCCAACCTTATATACCTCCATATCTTTCACACTCTAACACTAAGCCTTTTTGACCTGTAGACCACTGCAAATAAAATTTAAATGTACATAGGGATCATCTGGAAATCTTACTTAAATGTACGTTCTGATTCAGTAGGTTTGGCGTGAAACAAAGGATTCTGCATTTCCAGCAAACTCCCAGGTGATGTCAATGTTGTCTGGCCATACTTGGAGTGCCTAGGTTCTGGACCTTCAGCCCTCAAATCCCTATTCTCCCTACCTCCTTTCTCTGATTGGCTTTCTCCTGAATTTGCTTCTCTTCCTACCTACTATGAACCCCAAGCACAGCAATTTCAACTATACCTCACTCCTTTGTTTATCTGGAATAAGAACCCTGGCAATTTCCATCCCAGTATGGACCAAGCCATATCTTCTCCAGTCTCCAGCCACATCACCACTAAAAGAAATCACATAACTGCCACTTGCTTCTGTAACAAATGTATGATTTTTAACGTCAGATCAGAAATCCTTCACTTTGTTCCTTGACAGTTCCCTTTCCCATTCTTTACAGTAATTTTGCCTAAATTTAATCTCCTCAACCCTATTCCACCTCCTTTCAGGCCTCTGACGAATGAATAACAAAGAACTTCTTAAAGTCATACAGTAGAAATAACAGAAGAGTAACTGCTGCATACTTTTTTTTTGAGTCCGCTCAGCAGCTCAACAACATCATCATAAGATTTTCCAACTCTTAGAAATTTGGCTTAACGATTTATGAATTAAACTAGGTTATTTACTTAATAGACATCTCCCAGTTATTTAGGTAAGTATAATTATCATTTCCATCTTACAGACTAGGAAACTAAGGTACAGTGAGTTGACACAACCAATGAGTGTCAGAGCAAGGATGGGAACCCAGATTAGATGCTCTTAAACCTCTCTACTCTGCCTCCTGGGAAGGTTCCTAAGTGCTTGGTGTATCTATCTATCACAAAGAAGAGTGACTAGCAATTTTCAACTCTGAAAGGCACATTTCATTCACATTCCCAGGCCCCAGAAATTCTGTTTAAGTCGTCTGGGGTAGTGCCCTGGCACTACTGTTTTTAGTCTGTTAAAGGAGAATGTTATCCTAAATCAGTGCTTTTCAAACGTTTACATTTACTGGACCCTTGGCACAAGTCTCCTGTTACCCTGATAGGTAATGTATAACAGGTGTGTGAGGTGTTTGCCCTCCCCACACACCCTCTCAGGTTTTGGTCAAGTCCTTGCTGTCCCTAGTGCAAACACAGACCATTCCATCCTTCCAGAAAGAAGTATTTTTAGGCCCTGAAACTGACCTGGGCAGCGTTGTTGGAGGGAGCGTCGACATTACAATGATGACTCTGATGCCTTCTTACACATGATTCCAGGTTGTCAGTGTTCAATTTAACTTTGATTTAGTCAAACTTCCCTGGTGGCTCAGCTGGTAAAGAATCTGCCCACAGTGAGGGAGACCTACTGGGTTGGGAAAAGCCCTTGGAGACGGCAACGGCTACACACTCCTTTACTCTGGCTTGGAGAATTCCATGGACTGTATAGTGTCCACGGGGTCGCAAAGAGTCGGACACGACTGAACGACTTTCTCTTTCTTTCATACACTATAAATATTTGTCGGAAATTTTCCTGGATTCCACAAGATTCATTTAAAACTTCCGAACACACGTTCTGAAACGCCACGCGACCGCAGGGCTGGGGGCGCCTGGAGCGTCTGAGAGCGTGGCCCTGGCGAGTCGAAGAGCGTAAGAGCCTGCCTGCAGCTGTGGCCGCCCGGTACTCACGGCGCATCGTGGGGCTCCAGGTGAGCCCCGGGCTTGCCGGCCCGCACCGCCCAACGCGAGAAGCCGTCCCAGCCCTTGCTGCAGCTGTTGGGCGGAGCGCCGGGGACCCCTACATCCGACGGAGCGGTGGCCGAGGTGAGGATACTTCCAACCTTGGGCGCCGGCAAAAACTAAGACCACGCAAGGTAACTCGGTTTCGGGAAGCTCTGCCACGCCTCGGCACAAGCCGCCGCGCCCTGGAATCCTCGCGCCGCGTGGGCACCGGCGGGCTCAGGTGAGAAGCAGGCAGAGGTGCCCGGGTCGCCGGGCTAGACCCCGCCCCGGAGTGCCTCCCGCGGTGTCTGAGTGGGCCAAAGCGACGTCAGTTAGATGTCGAGGGCGGGACCTGAACTCGCCCGCCCCCTGGCCCAGCTATAATGTCTGGTCTCGGCAAGCGGCTGCAGCCAGGCGGTGGTGTGCGCCTGGGCAGGGGTGAGGCCTGGGGCGCGCGGGGTCAGGCGCAGCTGCTGCGGCTGACGGGCGGTGGGGACGTGGGGAGGGGCTGGGTGGGCTACGGGATGGTGGGCACCTGGGGCTGCCGGTGCTCTGGGTACGCTAACTCCTGAAGGTGTTACTTCCAACTTTTACCTCTTTCGGAAGCAGCGAGCTTTAGTGTCGGGAGATCTGATACTAAAGAGGAGAGCGGGAGCTAGTAGCATTCACATTTTCCCTCCAGCCCACCGCCTGCCTTATCTGCTCAGCTTTATTATTTTTATTCATCTCTAGAACATGGACTGCGCCCGCCTCTGGCTAGGGCTGCTAATGCCTGCGGTAGCTGCCCTGGACTTCAGCTACCACCACCAGCCAGAGATGGAAGCGTTTCTGAAGAATGTTGCCCAAAACTACAGTTCTATCACTCACTTACACAGTATCGGGAAATCTGTACAAGGTAGGGCGCGTCTCCTGTACTTTCCAAAACCCCTAGTCCTCACTTTCATTCATCAAATATACCTTAGTTTCCTGTCCCCTTTCTATGAAGCTACTCAGAGGGGCTCCAGGCGAATCCATCACTGTCTCGCGTGTAGATTGTTTCTCCCTTTGTGAGTTGCGTTGCTTTTTGTCAGGGGAGTACTAAGATTTGAATTTTACTAAACGTCTCCTCTGTCATTCGGTGTCATTGAGTGCTTTGCGTGAATGGCGTTCTGATTTTGGATTTTGCAGACAGATTTCTTGGAATGAATATTTTAGCCTTTAGTTTTCTAGATAAACTTTTGCAAAGGAAGTCTGTTTACCCATCTCAAGTTTCCCTTTTTGATGGCTTCTTTAAATATGATTCAGACTGTTAGGATCCTGTCTGCAAGTCTCTTTTAAATTCGAAATAGTTCAGTTCTGTTGGTGAGATTTCTATATCATGTATAATTAGCCCTATGGCTTAAAGTTATGTAAAAAAAAGTGACTCTGGTACTGATTAAAAAGCTGTTTTAAAAATTATTCATTGGAATAAGACAATTGCTGAATAATAAGTGTACCATAGCAGTGACTGGTATTGCTCCTAGTATTTTCATGCTCATTATTTAAATACTTTATTTTAATTTGGAAGCCATATATTGAGTATAAACATGTAAATGTATATTATATTAATTATTTTTTAGTAGATAGGAAAACTGAATCATAGTGAAATGAGTATTTTGCCCAAGAACACCCCAGATCACTAGTGAGTTTTATAACCAGGATTGGCACACAGATCATTCTGCTTCAAGGCTTAAATATTTGGGGGAAAAGACAAATAATTTTACCACGTATTATTAATCTTATATTGGTACTTCCCCCAAAACATACCAGTTGACTAAATATTTAAGTTTTGTCAAGTGTATGTAATTTGGATCTCAACTCTTTTTTTTTCCCCACACCAGAATAATACTTTAACAATCTGCAAATCTGTTCTTTTGGTTTTAAGTCCTGCAAAATGAGTGGTAAATCAAAGATCTGTGCATGAGTCTCTTGGATCTCAACTCTTTATAAGGTGTGTTTCAACCCCAACTGAATTTTAGCTCTGTGTTTTTCAGCCAATTTGGGAGTCTCTTAATCACCATATTCTGAAGTAATCATTTCCCAAAAACTTAAGGCTGTGGTTTATATTGTAAGCAGTGTTCCATAAGTTTGCTTATATGCAATGCAACAGAAAAATCCTAGGCTTGTGTGTAATGGCATCTTTGTTTTTAAACAGCATTGCTAAAGAGTTGGTGCCAGAATTATTCTATATTGCTCTATAATCCAAAATTATAGAGATTGAATGTATGAGAAAGCATATCTTGAATCAGCATACGTATATAGCCTTTTGAAATTGTTTTCCCCTAGGGGTAAAGAAGAGCAACTTTAAAAGATCTCAGAATACTAATTATATCAATAAAGGAAAAACAGAGCACAGCTGACTTGAGTTATTGTTCAGTCATCATTTAAACCACAAGGCAATGTGAATGTTGTTAATTTTTAAGTACTAAGTGAGTTAGCTTTTATTTTTTCAAGCACAAAGTGCTTGTGCAAGAAAATCAGGGACTCTCTCTCAATGTCAACCAGCTATTTTGATCTATCCTGCATGCTGTCAGACTATAGCAATAATGAAAGCCAGCAAGCTTTAATTGTTTTTACCTGTGTGCACTCTTATAGTTAAAGGACTGGGGAATTATCATGTAAAAAATACAATGATGCTAGTTTAGGTCAAAGCTTTGTATTGAGTATGCTCTGAATAATTACTCTGATTAAGATAAGTCCCAAATCTGCTATTGGGTTCCGAGCAGGAGGTTAAACTGTACAGTGGTAACTGGGAGCTGGTTGCCAGGGCATCCTTGTATGGTTGTTGGTATTCTTTTTGCTAGATGGACAGTTCTCCCTGGCCATCTTGCCCTCTGATGTAAGATGCTTACTTAGCAAACATGATTTACCATATGTGTTATTTATTTTTCTTTTTGTATTATGAATGTGGACAACCTACCTAGAAGGGAAAGTAATATTTCTACCTTGCCAATTTATTTTTAGCTTTTGTAAATGCCTGTCACATGTATTTTCACTGCTGTGATCATGGATTATAGTCTGCTTTCTTTCTCCCAGTTCATATTATTTCATTACGTATTTCTATGAATTGAATGGTTTGCTAGTGTGAATTGGTTGCTATATAATATTTTATGTTGATTATGTTAATTTGTTAGTCATTCATCTTTGAGCCATCTATATAGTTTCTAGTGGCCTCTGTTATAAAGAGTAATGCCAAAAAAATAAATGTCATGATTAATGGCCTTCTATTATAATTGAGTATTTTTCCAGTTTTTAATTTTGAAATGTTTGAAACCTACACAAAAGCTCTGCACACAACATCATTCATTATTAGAGAAATGCAAATCAAAACCACAATGAGGTACCATCTCACACCAATCAGAATGGCTGTCATCAAAAAGTCTACAAAAAATTACTGGAGAGGGTGTGCAGAAAAGGGAACCCTCTTATACTGTTGATGGGAATGCAAACTGGTACAGCCACTGTGGAGAAGAGTGTGGAGATTAGAACTACTGTATGACCCAGCAATCCCACTGCTGGGCATACACCCTGAGGAAACCAGAATTGAAAGAGACACATGTATCCCAATGTTCATCGCAGCACTATTTACAATAGCTAGGACATGGAAGCAACCTAGATGTCCATCAGCAGATGAATGGATAAGCAAGCTGTGGTACATATACACAATGGAATATTACTCAGCTATAAAAAATAACACATTTGAGTCAACTTTAATGTGGTGGATGAAACTGGAGTCTATTATACAGAGTGAAGCAGGTCAGAAAGAGAAACACAAATACTATATATTAACACATATATTTGGAATTTAGAAAGATGGAAATGACAGTCCTACATACAGTAGGGCAGCAAGAGACACAGATATAAAGAACAGACTCGGGGTCTGTAGGACAAGGAGAGAGTGGGATGATTTGAGAGAATAGTGTTGAAACATATTCTGAAACATATATTGAAAGTATATTACCGTATGTAAAATAGATGACCAGTGCAAATTTGATTCATGAAGCAGGGCACCCAAAGCCAGTGCTCTGGGACAACCCAGAGGGATAGGGGTGGGGAGGGGGTAGAAGTGGGGTTCAGAATGGGGAACACATTATACCTGTGACTGATTCATGTTGATGTATGGCAAAAATCATCATCACAATACTGTAATTATCTTCTCCTATCTTTTTAATTATTCCTAAGTCCCTTTGTGGAGTGTGTTTGGCACATATTCAGTGATTTTTATGTTTGTTTAGTGGCTTGAATATTTGCCAAAGGAGTCTTGTGAAGCAAGCTGAAAAGTGTGCCATTTGTGTCCTGGCATCAGATAGCCCCCTTTAAAATACAAATGTATTTGTTGTATCAATAGACTCCCCAGCTTTTCTCTTCACATCCCCTCTGGTTAGTTCTAGGACCATTTTAAATAAGATTTCCTACATCTATTCTAAGAATCTTGTCTTTCCTCTTGCTAAGTCTAACCTTTGTCTGAATAAGGAAGGTTGCAAAGGTCAAGGATTAGATAACAATATGTTATAAAGTGCTTTCCACGTATTGGGTGTTTTAATATGTTTTTTAAATCTCAACATCTCAAAGTAGGCATTAACGTCATTTACAGAATGGGTCCAATGAGGTACAGATAAGTCAATTAACTTGCTGAAGATCACACAGCTGACAAGTGTTAGGTCTCAAGCACATCTTTCTCATCAAGGAAGCAGTTCCACATAGATGTGGTTGCATGGAGATTGTGGTAGTTAGTGGAGGGTTTCAGAGTCATGTTTTGGGCACATTTGATCTGAAAATAAAGCTTCTGCCAAGATCCAACACAGTAGTTAGTTGCCACTTGTCTATTGAGCTGTTGAAATGTGACCAGACCAAATTAAGATGAGCTAAAAGTGACTCTGAAGATTTTAATACCAAAAAGTAAAATAGTCCATTAATATTTTATATTGATTCCTTGTTAAAATGTAATGTTTTAAATATATAGGTGAAATAAGACATATTTAAAAATTAACTTCACCTGGTTTTAATTTTGTTAACATGGTTGTGGTTTCTAAAACATTTTAAATTACATATGACTTGCACTGCATTTTGGGCTGTGCTGATCTGGACAGAACTTTGTTGTGAGCAATTTTTTTTCTGAGTACAAAAGAAACTCAAGTTCATCTAGACATTTGGGAAGATATAACAAAGCACCAAGAAGAAAATTAAAATCTCACCATCCAAAGGAAACATTTAGTAAACTTAAAAGGCTATATGCCCTTTGTGTCTTTCTCCCCTCCCACTGAGCCAAATGACTTGCTTGCCTGTGCAAACATTTTTCTAAAACTTAACTTTTAATGCCTGCTACGTGTCCTATCAATGGACGTACTATTGTTTATTTAACTTAGACCCCACTGATGAACGCTTAGTTTGTTTCTAAACTTTTCTTGTTGTTAAAAAAAAAATGGAGGTTCAAAAGGGAGGGGACATATGTATACCAATGGCTGATTCATGTTGATATATGGCAGAAACCAACACAATATTGTAAAGCAATTATCCTTCAATTAAAAATAAATAAAATTTAATGCCATAGAGAACATCTTTGTAGCTAAAACAACTAAAGTTGTCAGAGTGCACACAGGCTTGGTAACCACAAGGCCCAAGTTCAAATTCCAGATTCTCTATTTTGTAGCAGTGTGACCCTGGGTGGTTAGAATACTTCCTGGATCATGGTAAAGTATTACGTAAGCACTGCCGTTCAGGATAAGACCTGCTATTGAGGATACATTTCCAAAAAGGAAATTACCAACACTTAAAGCAGTTTTATGTATTTGATACATGTAACCAAACTTATTTCCTAGGAGTGTATTGATTTGATAATTGCACAAGAAATGTATGCTTAACTCTTCTAAATCTTATATCAGTGATAAATCAGGCATTAGTGGCTTTAAAGATTTCTGTAGTATTTGCCAAAGGGTACAGAGTTTGGTCATCAGGATGAATATGTCCTAGGGATCTACTGTATGGTGGAGTGCCTGTAGTTAACAATGTTTACTTTAACATTTGCTAAGAAGGTAGATATGCTGACTGTTTTGATGATGATGATGAAAGATCACTGTACCATGATTTTTTCATGATTGTTTAAAGTATAAAGGAGAATTTACTTCTCGTGCATTTACCTCACGAACTCTCACTGTCCTATATTCATTCAACAGATATTTTATTGAATTTCTCTGCCAGGAATCTTCATAACATTGCATATGCTCAAAAATCTTCCTAGAATTGGCTTAGATTCCAGCCCCAAAGAGGCATGCACTGCGTTTGCGTATGCAGATCTCTCATTGTCTACTACCCTTGACTACTACTATCTCTCATTGTCTACTACCTTTGACTAGATTTTGACTAGCAATTTACCCTTGGAAAAGAACATTGTATTTAAGACTTTTGCACGACGTTCAGTTTTCTGTCATTTCTGTCATTTCTGTTCATTTCCCAAATGTGATTGGACAGCCAGTTTGCTTGAGATCCTGCATAAAATGCTTTTTGTGATGTAAATATTGACATATTGAGGACTAAATACCAAGAAGACCATTAAAATCTAGGAATTTCAGCTGTAATATACATGTTTGTGATTTCAGATTACATTGAGTTAGCCTTTCCCCTTCTTTAACTTGAAATGTAAGGTCCTTTTCTGAAACATCTTAGGAATATCAGCCTTGTTTTATAACCACTCAGTTTCTTAAAGACACTGCTTTTTTTTTTTTCTTACAAGGAAATGATTTAGATTTCCACCATATTTGTAGGATGATATTTGAAGAGGATGAGATAGAATATCCAAAAAATAACAGAATTTTACTCTGCTTCTTGTGTCTAGGAACAATTTTTGTTCCAAATCTCAAATATATCCAAACACCAATACTCTCGGGCCATTTGAAACTTAAAGGATAGTGACAGCCGACATTAATTGAATTTTACTCTTTACCTAGCACTTTACACATACACCTCACCTAATCACTCTAGCAAGAGTGTGAAATACCATTACTACCCTTCAATTCACATGGGAAGAATTGAGATTCAATGAATCATCCATAGTCAGTAAATGACAGAGTGATTGGAACCAAGTCTGTCTTGCCCAATAGTGAACCCTTAAAAGCACTTTGCTGAAGAGAAAAGTTTCTCCGGTTACCTTTTCTCTCTTTTTGTCCCTTTCCCCTCCCCCACACATCCTTGCCTCTCCCCTTGTCCCGATCCCTGTGATTCTGAAAAAGTAGACAAGCATACTCTATCATCCAAGGAAAGGCCTGTTTTAAATGTTTTTTGTGCTGAGTGATATTCTGTAGAACTCCTTGACCCCTTTTCAGTATTTGCAGTTTCATCCAAAGCAGTGTGAATTCCATATTTTTGTGTAGACTTAATCTTTTTTCTTTATACCAAAACTGTTTGATTATGAGGCAAAAGGAGAAGGCTGAAGTTCTGGTTTGCACACTGTGTGGACACCCACCCACCTAAATGCCATCTCTGAAGTTGATAATAGTGTTTCTCATTAAGAGCAGTACCGCCCCCTAGGGGGAAAATTTGAAAATTGAGGGGCGGTTTAGGCCATAACTTTGAAGTCTTTGGATGGGGGACCTTGCTGGTAATGCATCCTCCTGGTGGTGTTAACAAATACACAGAATTGTCATGCATAGTGAAAAATCGTCCCCCATACTTTCTAATGTCTTCCATAAGTGAAAGACAAGCTTACCATCATCTGAACCTAAAACCAATTCTTTTATTTACAAATGCAAAATATTTTCCTTCACAATATTAATATGTAACAAACTTTCCAGGAATGTAACTATAGGTAAATTGAGGAAAATTTTATTATGTTTTTCTCTGAACCTGATTTTGAGATATTTCACATAAAATCCTGACACCAGTGGGCACACAGCTGTATCAGTCTGCATTTGTAATAAATGCCTTCACTGTGAGTCTCAAGAATTGATATAAGCATCTTTTTCATTGTGTCTTTGAGTGGATGGTGCCCAAGTATTTACATATTGATAATATGGTTTATTATAAATTGCTTTCTTTTTTTCCTTGATATATAAATCTTTTTGAAATTACCTAGGCAAATATTTTCTGTGAATTTTATGCCAACACAGTAAATAAAAGAAGAGTTGCGAAATATTGGGTGTGAAAAGAGGCCTCAACTGATAGGGTTTGGAACTGTTGGTCGAAAACCACAGATGCAGAGAGCTGATAAGGACCCTCTTCAGGTTTGTGTAGCCAGCGTCCAAAAGGTATTTGGTTTCTGTTCTTAACCAAAAAAAACTGTGTGTCTGGAGGTAACACTACAGTGACAAATAGAATCTAGAGTTGAGAACTAACTGCTGTTCACCCTGTTTCCTTCCTTTATTTTGTGCATTTAGAGTGTCCCTTTCTCAAAGAATACAAAGTCAGAAAGTAAGATAAGAATATTACAGTAAAAAAAAAAAAGGAAGTATAGTTGATTTACAATGTTATATTTCAGGTGTACAGCAAAGTGACTTAGTTTATATATACATAAAATATGTGTGTGTGTATATATATTTCAGATTCTTTTCCCTTATAGGTTATTACCAAAAAGTTAAATTTTTAAAGATTATATCAAATACCAACATGCATTTGGGTTAAGGGAAAGAGATTAAATCAGAACTTCCTATCTGGTGATTTAAAGCAATTGGTATTCTTTCTAGCTCTGTAGTCATTCAATGCAATGTAAGATAGTAGTTTGCTGAGAAGGTAGGAAATCCTTGTTTGAGTTTGTGTGCAAATAAACAGACATTAAATAAAAAATACAAAAACAGACATAAGTTCCACGTTAAAAAATGTTTTCTCATGCCTGTTTTGTAAGGACTGCTGCATGTCAGATGGTTAAAAAGTGCACATTTTCTGGTCTGTGGCCTTTCACATACATAACTTTATCAAAAGCTCAACTGGAGGTTTAATCTCCATGGCATCACAAAAATGCCACCAACTTCAAACAAGTTGGCTTCAAACTGGCTCCTCAGACTTAGGCTCCTCAGGCTTCTGAACCTCCCCAGAGCTTCCTGAAGATAACAGCCTTCATGGTGGGGTATAAAGGCATTAACAACAGGGTAAACCCTTCAAATATGCAGGCACTGTCACAAAGTCTGGGAGAAGAAAGCAAACCTGCAATCTGTATAAACAAAGAGCTTTCAGGGAGTTGTTTACGCAGTTTTTAAAAATTGCTCTGATAGAAATCTCTGCGGGAACTAGAACCACACTAAGGAGCACGACCACAGTCACCTGAGCTGACAGTCCTCCCGACATGTAACTGAGCGCCCCTTTCCAACAGCGTGCACAGGAGTACTAGGAATGTAGTCAGGTGAATGTTGAGCACACTGCCGCACTTTCGGAGCAGGAATGGGTGTTGGGGACCACTCGATCATTTATTCCGTTGATTGAGCTGAATTCAAAGTGTCATCTCCTCCTGGAAGCGTTTCTTTAGACGCTTGGGCAGAGGTAGACTCTTCCTGAGCATCTTCCAGCCCCTCTGTCTATATTGCACCTGGAGGGCAGGGCTTTTGCTCATCTGTGTATCATAGTCCCAAATATGCGCTGATTGTATGTGACAGGCGCTCTGAGGGTCACAGCTGAAGAGTTTTTCCATGCACTGTAAAGGAAACTTTAATGTAAATACACTTTTATACAGTATAGTATATAGTATGCTATGTGTATGTATATAAGATGTTTATTTTTATGTATACTTTTATAGACATTTATGTAGTTACACATACTATATGTAACTTTATGCAACATTATATAGTATGTAGTATGTACCCATAAGTGTCAAGAAAATGAATTGTTTCCTGGCCATATAAAGTATTTTGCTCAAACTACAGTAAAATAGTATAACTTGGAGTAGTGGTAATGGAGGACCCACAGTGAGTCACTGGCGTGTGGGAGGAGGCAGTAGGGACGTTAGTGTCCTTCGGGCAGTAAGGCGGATAACTGAACTGTTCACTGCCAACCTAAAGGGGTCCGCCTCTCCCCTCAGCCCCCCAGACACTAACCAAACATGTGTTAAGAGAGTAAATACAAGAGATACACACACAGACCCCTTTCCATTAAGAAGAGTTTAAGTAAATATCCCTGGTTTTATTTGAACAGTGCAAAAATAATTCAAGTATATTTAGAAAATGTAAAAAAAAGAGAAAGGACCTCTCCACCCGCCGCCCCCCTCCCCGCCACACACACACAAATGTTAAGCAGGTACTTGGAATCTCTTAATGTTAAGAGTCTTTTTTTTCCTTCCAAACTCAGCAATGCTTTACAGATTTAAGATGTACAGGTTTTGGAAATACAGAGGTCAACAGATTGAAGGTTGAGAGCATCTTTGATTTTTTAATCCCTATTAAATATTCATTCTCTTGTTCATTGGTAACTCAGTCAAGCCCGTCCATTAAAATTCTTTTACGGGGCCTGTTTACTCTTGAGAAAGTAAATAGCATGGAAAGTGGGGATGTGTGGAGAGTATAGATCATTTTAACATGGAGCACTTCCACAGAAGTTTCCCCATTATTTTAATAATTAAATATATTTGTACCTTGGTAATAATACTGGAGAAGGCAATGGCACCCCACTCCGGTACTCTTGCCTGGAAAATCCCATGGACAGAGGAGCCTGGTGGGCTGTAGTCCATGGGGTTGCTAAGAGTCAGACACGACTGAGCGACTTCCCTTTTACTTTTCACTTTCATGCATTGGAGAAGGCAATGGCACCCCACTCCGGTACTCTTGCCTGGAGAATCCCAGGGATGGGGGAGCCTGGTGGGCTGCCGTCTGTGGGGTCGCACAGAGTCGGACACGACTGCAGCACCCTTTATATTATATTTATAATAATACCAAATGGCAACCCACTCCAGTATTCTTGCCTGGAGAATCCCATGGACAGAGGAATCTCGAGGGCTATAGTCCATGGGGTCGCAAGAGTCAGACAACAACTTGGCAACTAAACCAGCAAACCACCACAGATAATACCAAATGTGTGTGGAGTTAAAGCTGAGATGCAGGTTGCTCAGTTGAGGAACACACTTACTCTTATAGACTGAATAATCTTGCTGTCCTAGAGATAAGCCTGGCAGGGTTATCATTTGTTACCAGTAAATTCCTTTCTGTTTATGAAAAAAACAGACAAATTTGGAAATACCACATTCTAGCCTTAACAAGCATTTAGTTGGGCCTGGTCATCTTCTGAGTTTTAGGAACGTATACTTCTAAATGTACAGACTGTGTCTTCAGATTCAGCAGCACGCTCTAGCTCACAGTGTAGGGGTAGGCAGAGAGTGAGGAGGTTTTGAGGGTAGAGGAGTCTGCTGTATTCCAAGAACAGAAATGAGGCCAGTGGCGCTGGAGCACAGCGAGCAGGGGGAGAATAGTAGTGGGCATGGCTGGAGAGGGGTGCAGGGGACAGTCCATAGAGTGCCCGGCACACGAATTCAAAGAAGGAGAGCTTGAATGCTCTTCTGATAATAACAGGAAACTACTGAACAGTTTTAATCAAAATGATGTCATCTGATGTGGGTTTAGAAAAATTGTGACTTCGGCTGCTGTTGCTGTTGTTGAGTCGCTAAGTCGTGTCTGACTCTTTGCGACCCTGTGAACTAGAGCACGCCAGCCTTCCCTGTCTTTCACTATCTCCTGGAGTTTGCTCAGATTCATATCCATTGAGTCAGTGGTGCTATCTAACCATCTCGTCCTCTGCTGCTGTCTGATGAGTAGAGAGTTAATTAGAAAGGGGAAAGTATAGACGGAGGGAAAATAATTCAGTTATAATAATCCAGGCACCGGTTAATGGTGGTGTTTTGGATGAAGATGCTGTATTAGAAATGGAGAGAAGTGGAGGGATTAGAGATTTGCTTTGGAAATAAAACCAACAATACTTGCTAATGGATTGGAAGAGAGTGGGCAGGGATCAGGGAACAATAAAAGATCCAGGATGACTTTCAGGTTTCCGGCTTGGGCAGCTAAGTGTTTAAGGTATTATTTACCAAGGTAGAAAACACTAGAAAAGGACAAGTTTTGGTTGAAACAAAGAGCTCTGATTTAGACAGATTTTAGAAATTTGAAATCCTTAAAAGATATCCAGTGGGAATGTCCAGTAGACAGGTGTATAGGTGGAGTTTGGAGGAAAGTTTTGACTATAGAAATAAACTTGAGAGTCATCAACATGTAGATGGCATTGAAACCTATGTGATTAAAAAAAAATCTAACGAGAATAGAGATAAAAGAGGGCCAGAATAGAGCTGTAGGATACTGTAATCTTTAATACTGTAATACTGTCTGATAGAGATAGAAGCCAGCAAAGGAGATAGGAAAAAAATCAGCAATGAAGTAGGAAAAAGATGAAAAGCAGTATCATAGACATCTCGAAAGGGCAGCAGTTCAAGAAGTAGAAGTTGGGGTCCCATGACCACCCACTAGTAAATTGCCAAAGGACCCGTGACTCTACAAAGTCATAGCCAGGATTAATGAAGCAAAAGACACAGTGCAGGCACAGCAGAATAATGATACATTTTGCCTGGAGAATCCCAGGGATGGGGGAGCCTGGTGGGCTGCTGTCTATGGGGTTGTGCAGAGTCGGACACGACTGAAGTGACTTAGCAGCAGCAGCAGCAGCAGCAAAACTACAGAAGTCAGCATGGGCTTACCTGTTCTCAGTGAGGGTTGCACAGATGCATGCTTCTCTCCAACCTGAAGTCTGTCTCCACTCACAGAAGCCCACTCGAGTCTTGGAGGCCCAGAGTTCTTCACAGGAGCTGGTCACATGACTATCGTGACCAGCCAGGACACATACCCACACTAAATACCAGGTACCCATTATGAATACTACTGTTTACTTTAAACAATGCTTTAGGCTGGTATATACTGACCCTTTGTCTTGCGGGTACAGAATAGCATCATTAATTAGAGAACATTGAAAGAGTAGTGCTCAGAATTTGGTTAAGGGCATTATGATGAGTTTAAGTATTCTAAAGATAAGCACGGAGAAGGCAATGGCACCCCACTCCAGTACTCTTGCCTGGAAAATCCCATGGACAGAGGAGCCTGGTGGGCTGCCGTCTCTGTGGTCACACAGAGTCGGACACAACTGAAGCGACTTAGCAGCAGCAGCCGAGATAAGCAAGGAGGGAGTAAAACAGACCAGCTATGTTAATTCTTTCCTTGCAGAGGTCCTGGCCAACCATGTTGGATGCAGTTATAAGTGAAGTCTGACAGTCATAAAGTTAAGTGATAGATCCCAAAGTTGCGTTAGTTAATCTATATCTCTGGACAGATTCATTCAATTTATTCAGCAAACGTGTACCAAATGCTTAATATAGTTTGTGACATGTGCTGGCATAAAAATATAGAGGTAAGAAGTCAAATGTGTCCCCTGCCCTGATGGAGCTGATGATCTGAGACGTGCACGGGAAGGAAGAGACATCCTAATGAATGCAGATGGGATTCACCTTGGGGGACTCGATGGCAGGGGAACTGAGGGATAGAAGTGAGTTAGGTGAAAGGTGGAAGTTAAGGCCATAAATAGTGTGTTCAAAGGTCTGGTGGTGAAGGGGCATATGGACCCTGTGGAGCAAAAGTTGAATGTGGCTGGAGAGGAGAGCACGAAGGGGCGAGAGGAGGCAAGACGGGCAGATTGTGGAAGGCCTAGCCTACCTTGTGAAAGACTTCATGCTTCACCCAGAGAGAGTCATCATCATCCTATGGACTCCTGCCTGATAGGTTTGCTTTCTTAAGCAGAAAATTTCTGATTATTTTACAGTTCATTTTGCATTATGATAAAGATTCTCTTTAAGAAGTAAAGTGCAACAGCCATGTCTGGAATAAGAAAAATAGTGAGAAAATAGAAACACGCCAATAAACCAGAGCACCAACAAAGCATAATATTAAATCTACAAAAATAAGAATAGTTCATCAGAATTAATCAGCATAAAGGGTTCTGATTTAAGTACCATATTTGGGCTTGATTATTCATTTAAATCTAAAAGATCATTTATTTTTAATCATACAACTTAGCTAGAAGCATTTTAATGATGCATTGCACATTGTGTCTTTTTTGCCCTCACAGAGTACAGATCACACAAAGATTTTTTTTTTAATCAGTCATTTTGGAGACAAATTATAGTTATGCCAGACTTATATACCGAAAGTATTTAATAATAATTAAATCTAGAATTCAGAGAGATATGTTAGAGTACCTAGGAATAGATGCTTAAAATTTTTTTCCCAACTGTATTGAGATATAATTGGTGTATAATTTTATGTAAGTTTGAAATTTGAAACACATGTACTATAAAATCAGAAAAAGATTAGTTAACATCTCCTCCTCCTCACGTCTATACTATGTTTTGGTGGTGGTGAGAATATTTAAGTCTGGTCATTCATTCAGCAACTTCATATAATACAGTATTGTTCACTATAGTCACTGTGTGTGTTAGTCACTGACTTGTGTCTGACTCTTTTTTCAACCTCATGTGACTGTAACCCACCAGGTTCCTCTGTCCATGGAATTTTCCAGGCAACAATACTGGAGTGGGTTGCCATTTCCTACTCCAGGGGATCTTCCTGACCCAAGGATTGAACCCAGATCTCCTGTATTGCATACGGATTCTTTATTGTTGAGCCATCGGAAAAGCCTGTAGTCATTGTACTGTCTGTTAAGTCCCCAGAATTTATAACTGGAAGTTTGTTTCCCTTGATCAACACCTCCCCATTTCCCCTGCTTCCCAGCCTCTGGCAACCACCAATCCACTCTTTCTGTGAGTCCAGCTTTTTCAGATTCCACATATAAGTCAGATCATAGCTGTGTCTTAGTTCACTTAGCATAATGCCCTCATTTCCTCCATGCTGTCACAGGTGGCAAGATTTCCTTTTCTTTTATGGCTGAATAAAATTCCGTTCTATGTGCATACCACATTTTCTCTATCATTCATCCATCTGTGGACGTTTAAGTTGTTTCCATGTTTTGGCTATTATGACTACTACTGTTTGAACTTGGGGGTGAAGACGCCTCTTGGAGATACTGATTCTGTTTCCTTCAAGTAAATACCCAGAAGTGGAATTGCTGGGTGATATGGTAGTTATTGGGGCTTCCCTGTGGCTCAGACAGTAAAGAATCTACCTGCAGTGCAGGAGACCTGGGTTCAGTCCCTGGCTCAGGAAGACCCCCTGAAGAAGGGAATGGCAACCCACTCCAGTGTTCTTGCCTGGAGAATCCCCACAAACAGAGGAGCCTGGCAGGCTACAGCCCACGGGGTCACAAAAGAGTTGGACATGACTGAGTGAATAACACTTTCACTTTACTTTTTCTTCATGGTAGGTATAATTTTAATTTGGGGGGTGGGGAGGGGAAACTCCATACCATTTTTTATAGTGGCTGTACCAAGGTGTGTGCCTACCAACCATGCACAAGATAGAAACACTTTCTATTTTAAAACAATATTGGAGTTATCATGAAATATAGTTGACCCTTGAATATCATGAGCTTGAACTACGTGGGTCCACTGGGGTTTTTTTTTTTAACAGTAAATACTACCAACTACATGATCTGCAGTTGGTTGAATCCTCTGAGGAGCCACAGATACAAAGGACTGACTAAATTACAAAAAAGACTTCTGATTGTTCAGAGGCTTGGCACCCCTGACCCCTGTGTTGTTTTAGAGTCAACTCTACAACCACTCAAACTTTTCAAGTGTTGTGTAGCAGCACAGAGAGGGAACTTAATCTTGGTCTCATTTTCTAGCAAGTTATTGAGTAGGAACAGCAAGGGTGAGAAAATGCAAGACATGCAGCTGCTGTTTACTACATACCTGTCATGTGCCAGGCACTCTGCTAGGCCCTTTGCAGATTTTCCTCACTTAAGCTATACAAAAGCTCTAAGTTATTTACATGCCTGTCTTAGAGCTGAGAACAAACAGATTCCATAGATGAAGGAACTGATCCAAAATTGTGTCTTGGTAACTGATAGATTTGGGTTAATAATCCAAATGTGTCTTCCAGTAATTCATTTATATACTCAGTCAACAATTGATTTATTGCCCTCCTGTTGTCTATCAGAACCTTGGCGGGAGGCTGCAAAGAACCTGGACCTTTCTCTTTAGGAACTAGGGCCGGGGCCTTACACCTAGTCACCTTAATAGGAAAAGTACCATGCTGCTGCTGCTGCTAAGTCACTTCAGTCGTGTCCGACCCTGTGCGACCCCATAGATGGCAGCCCACCAGGCTCCCCCGTCCCTGGGATTCTCCAGGCAAGAACACTGGAGTGGGTTGCCATTTCCTTCTCCAATGCATGAAAGTGAAAAGTCAAAGTGAAGTCTCTCAGTCGTGTCCAACTCTTAGCGACCTCATGGACTGTAGCCTACCAGGCTCCTCCGTCCATGGGATTTTCCAGGCAAGAGTACTGGAGTGGGGTGCCATTGCCTTCTCTGGAAAAGTACCATAACAGGGCTGTAAATGTTGAAAGGCCTGGTATCCAGGGTGCTTGGGAAAGTCGAGAAAGGTTTATCAGGGAAGCTGATAATTGGACAAAGCTTTGACTATTCCCAGGCAGACAGGTGACAGGGTAGGAATTCTTGGTAAAATGAATGGAGAAAACAGACTGGAGTAAGGGGCAGGGTGAGAGTGTACTGCAAGCAGCATCTGGGGCACTGAATGCTGCCCTCATACACAGTGAAGGATAAAGAATTGACGGTGGTTTCCTGGGATTTTTTCTTTTTAAATTAATTTTTATTGGAGTATAGTTGCTTTACAATGTTGTGTTAGTTTCTGCTCTACAGCAAAGTGAATCAGGTCTATGTATACACATATTCCCTCTTTTTTGGATTTGCTTCCCATTTGGGTCACCACAGAGCACTGAGTAGAGTTCCCTGTGCTAATACGTTGGTATAAAAGTAATTGCAGTTCAGACCATGAATTTTAAATCATCATAACTAGGCTCGAACACATCTTTATTAATCAAAATAGGAACCATTACAATCAGTATATTTTTGCCAATGAGAAATAAGTTTGTTTATTCCTATAGCATAAAAATCCATGCTTTTGGATTCCATAAGCTCTTAGAAAGCATTTTCTGACTCCTGCTGGTTGTGATATTGTTTCCCTGCAAAAAGTTGTTGAGATGCTCGAAGAAGTGTGTAGTTATTTGGTGAGAGGTCAGATGAATACAGCAGATGAGGCAAAACTTCATAACCCAATTCATTCAACTTTTGAAGCACTGGTTGTAAGACATGCAGTTTGGCCTTGTGGAGAAGAATTGGGCCCTTTCTGTTGACCAGTGACAGCTACAGGCATTGCAGTTTTCGATGCATCTCATCAATTTGCTGAGCATACTTCTCAGATGTAATGATTTCACCAGGATTCAAAAAGCTGTAGGGGATCAGACCAGCAGCAGACCACGAAACAGTGACCATGACCTTTTTTGGTACAAGTTTGGCTTTGGGAAGTGCTTTGGAGCTTCTTCTTGGTCCAGCCATTGAGCTGGTAATCACTAGTTGTCATATACATTCCACTGTTCGTTATATATCACAATCCAATCTAAAAGTGGTTCATTATTGTGAGGAATAAGAGAAGATGACACTTCAAAAGGATGATTTTTTTTGATTTGTGGTCAGCTCATGAAGCACCACTTATCAAGCTTTTTCACCTTTCCAATGTACTTCAAATGCCACACAGCCGTAGAATGGTCGACGTTGAGTTCTTCAGTATCTTCTCATATAGTTGGGAGAGGATCGGCTTCAATGATCCTCTCTATTGGTTGCTGTCAACTTCCGATGACCAGCCACTATGCACCTCATCTTCAAGGCTCTCGTCTCTCTGCAGACTTCTTGACCAACCACTGCACTGTACATTCGTTAGCAGTTCCTGGATCAAATACATTGTTAATGTTGTGAGTTGTCTCCACTGCTCTATGACCCATTTTGAACTCGTTTTGAAAAAAAAAAAATCTCTTGAATTTGCTTTTTGTCTAACATCATTTCAATAGTCTAAAATAAATATAAAATGGAAAGTAGTAAGTCCTTAGCAAAAAAATCAGAAAATGAGAAATGTGCATGAAAACACTATATGGCATAACCACATTACGCTTAAGAATGTATTCCAGGGACTTCCCTGGTGGTCCAGTGGCTAAGACTCCATGCTCCCAATGCAGGGGGCCTGGGTTCGATCCCTAGACAAGGAGCTAGATCCCACATGCAGCAACTAAAACCCAGTGCAGCCAAATTAGAATAAATAAATGATTAAAAAAAAAAAAAAAGAACGTATTCTAATATTTAACAGCAAATTTCAACAATGCAAAACTGCAATTACTTTTACACCAACTTAATATATAGTAGGTTCTCATTAATTATCTATTTTATGCATAGCAATGTGTTTATGTAGAACTGATGATGGTTTCTAATATGTCTTAGCACCTAGGGTATCTTAGTTTGTGCTCACTGGAAAATACAAAGTTTTAGGAAGGTTGTGTCTTTGTGAGTTTGGTTATGGTTTTTGAAACAGATTGTTCAAAGGACAGTGATAAATAGGGAAAATATTTTGACTCACGTAACTCTTCACTAAAATTGCATAGTTTGTAGCCCCCAGGGAACTGTCATTCCACAGAACATTCTGTTCTTTGTCCTTGGGAAAATATGTTTAAAAAGGAATAGAGACTCCCCTGGTGGTTAAGACGTCACCTTCCAATGCAGGGGCTTGCCTTCAGTCTCTGGTTGGGGAGCTAAGATCCCGCATGCCTTGTGGCCAAAAAACCTAAACGTAAAACAGGAGCAATATTGTAACAAACTCAACAATGACTTTAAAAATGGTCCACATTTAAAAAAAAAATCTAAAAGAAAAGGAATAAAAAGGGGGTTTTGAGCATTAAAGTTGTATACTTTATTGAATGCTTGCTATGTACTAGCTACTTTCACATATTATTTTAAACCCTGATGTCAATCTGGGAACTAAGTAGTGTTATCCCTGTTTTAGGGGCTTCCCAGGTGGTGCTAGTGGTAAAGAACCTGTCTGCTGATGCAGGAGACATTAGAGACGTGGGATTGATCCCTAGATTGGGAAGATCCTCCAGAGGAGGGCATGGCAACCCACTCCCATATTCTTGCCTGGAGAATTCCATGGACAGAGGAGGCTGGTGGGCTGCAGTCCATGGGGTCGCACCGAGTCCACCATGACTGACACACTTAGCGTGCACGTGCCCCTGTTTTACAGATGGGAAGCTGGGGCTTGGAGAGAAGTTGCATAAGGCAGTTGAGCTGGCAGGCAGCAGAGCTCGGAACTCAAACCTAGAATCCACGTTCCAGTTCCTGCGGTTTTCAAATGGTCTCTAGAACCGGGAAACTTCTGTCAAGGTGACTTGGCCTACTTTAGTGGGTAGAAAGACAGACAACAGGTTGGCTCCTTCAACCAGAGCAGCTCAGCTTAACTTCTTACACTAGATTTTTACATAAGAATCTATTGGAATAAAGGTTCTGTAACCCAGGGACAGGTAACATGAAAGCTACTGCATTGACTATGGAACCTTTGCAAGGATAGTCTGAGAAAGTGCCGTAAGCAAGGCAAACATGCCAGACTCTGGCGAGTGCCAAGGATTATTAATTCCTGCCATTTGGAACATTCTCTTCTAGTTGGACATATATATGTGTGTGTGTGTGTGGACATACATATATGTGATGCTTTACAAAGGGGCTTTTCAGGACCTTCTGAAATGGATAAAAACAAGATTCTTAGAAAATACAGTATTTTATATACCATATATTAAATATATTCTATCAACTTTTTGGCTGATCACCTGTATGTTGAAGTAGGCAAAAGATCTCACTCTTGAGCCTCCGCATGCCCACATCATTCCGGGCAGGTGTAGCCTCTCTCGTTCAGTCGCTAAATCGTGTCCAACTCTGAGACCCCATGAAAAAACTGTTCAATTTTGAGGTGGAAACTCTAGGGAAATAAAGTAAGCTAATAAAACAGAATACTTTCCCAATATGAGAAAGTAATGGCTAAGCATTTGATTTTCAAAACATCCTATACACATAGGAATCAGTGTGATCTTAGAGGCCATGAGTGACCAATGAGAACTTTAATAATGTCCTCTCTTAATATGCAGTCTTTTTATAGCTGCCTTTAAAAACGTTCTCATTTGGCAGTCATTTAAAAAGATGTTTTAATGCTCGCTTCAGCAGCACATATACTTTAAAAAAAAAAAGATTTTAAAATTAGGTGGTAGAGTGAAAAGTGAGTGTTCTATCAAAGTAATCTTAGTAAGATCTTGGTAAGAAAGGGTTGTTGCTATCAGATATTGAAACTGGAGAGCTATCAGAATCGGGTGAGATACTGTATTTATATCCATACCAATAAATACAGATACTTGTAAATAACAAGAACAGTTTAGGTAGTGGTTAAGAATATAGACCCTATAGAAGAGATTGTCTGAATTCAAATCCTGGTTATGCTATTCACTAATTGTGATCTAGAATGAGTTTCTTACCTTCTGTGCCTGTTTCTTTTTTTTGTAAAATGTAAGTAATAATATTTGCCTCATAGGGTGTTGAGAGGATTAAATAAGTTAATAGATGTTAAGTGCTCAGAATGTGATTTTGTTGTTGTTCAGTTACTAAGTCATATCTGATTCTCTGCAATTCCATGGACTGCAGCACACCAGGCTCCTCTGCCCTCCACTGTCTCCTGGAGTTTGTTCAAATTTATGTCCATTGAGTTGGTGATGCTCTCTAATCATCTCATCCTCTGTCTCCCTGTTCTCCTTTTTCCTTTAGTCTTTGCAGGCATTGGAGTCTTTTCCAGTGAGTCAGCTCTTCGCATCAAGTGGCCAAAGTATTAGAGCTTCAGCATCAGTCCTTCCATTGAATATTCAGAATTGATTTCCTTTAGGATTGACTGAATGTGATTGCCACATTATAAATGGTACAGAAACATACTCTGTTATATAAGTTGGGGTATTTAGCAACTTGGAACCATGGCACTGACACATGTTTTGGTGTTTAAAACACTCAAAGCTACCCTTTATTGAAGGCATCTTTGATGTCAGGCACAAGGAGGCAGTATTTGTGCTTTATCTCATTAAATTGTCACAACACTCTGTAAGGTAAATACCAATTGACAGCTTTCAAGACTGACTTGCCAGCAGTTTAGTAACTTGCTCAGGGCCCCAAAACAAGTCACTGGCACATTCAGACCTGAGCTTTCAGTCTCTGGAGGTTGGCTCTGGCACACCTATGGGTTTAGGCTGACCTCATTCCTGCCAGCACAACCTTGTGACCTGGGCCGTACAAGTGCTGGCGTCCAGGCTAGACCCTCCATTTTACAGAAGAGAGACACAAAACCAAAGGATTAAGTGAATGTCCAGAGGTCACCCTCTAATCAGAGTGTGAAGTTCAGATTAGGAAACCAGATAAGGCTGTGTCCAGTGCAGGGTCCAGTGCTTGTGGTACGTTTGACCAAAAATTTCAGGATAAGCTGTCAGATAGCAGATAACTGACTCCATTGTCTAGCATATGCATGCTCAGATACTGGGGGACAGAGCATCCTTTGCTTTAACTGGCTTGTATTTATATACTTGACAACTTGAATGAACTCAGGAAGATGCAGAGTTTTTTTTGTTTTTTCACTTCTGCATTTGCTTTGGAAAATCCCTTATCTCTCTCAGTTCGGTTCAGTTACTCAATCATGTCCAACTCTTTGCAGCCCCGTGGGCTGTAGCACACCAGGCTTCCCTGTCCATACCAACCCTGAAGCTTGTTCAAACTCATGTCCATCAAGTCGGTGATGCCATCCAACCATCTCATCCTCTGTCGAACCCTCCTCCTGCCTTCAATCTTTCCCAGCATTAGGGTCTTTTCCAATGATTTAGTTCTTTACATCAGATGGCCAAAGTATTGGAGTTTCCGCTTCAGCATCACTCCTTCCAATAATTATTCAGGACTGATTTCCTTTAGGATTGACTGGTTTGATTCCCTTGCAGTTCAAGGGACTCTCAAGAGTCTTCTGCAGCACCACAGTTCAAAAGCATCAATTCTTCAACACTCAGTTTTCTTTATGGTCCAACTCTCACATCTGTACATGACCACTGGAAAAACCATAGCTTTGACTAGACAGACCTTTGTCGGCAAAGATCCTTATCTTTAAAGAGATAGAGTCCTTACCTGCAAGCCAGGCTTCAGCAGTATGTGAACCATGAACTTCCAGATGTTCAAGCTGGTTTTAGAAAAGGCAGAGGAACCAGGCAGAGGAATTGCCAACATTCGCTGGATCATTGAAAAAGCAAGAGAGTTCCAGAAAAACATCTATTTCTGCTTTATTGACTATGCCAAAGCCTTTGACTGTGTGGACCACAATAAACTGTGGAAAATTCTGAAAGAGATGGGAATACCAGACCACCTGACCTGCCTCTTGAGAAACCTATATGCAGGTCAGGAAGCAACAGTTAGAGCTGGACATGGAATAACAGACTGGTTCCAAATAGGAAAAGGAGTACGTCAAGGCTGTATATTGTCACCCTGCTTATTTAACTTATATACAGAGTACATCATGAGAAACGCTGGACTGGAAAAAGCACAAGCTGGAGTCAAGATCGCTGGGAGAAATATCAATAACCTCAGATATGCAGATGACACCACCCTTATGGCAGAAAATGAAGAGGAACTAAAAAGCCTCTTGATGAAAGTGAAAGAGGAGAGTGAAAAAGTTGGCTTAAAGCTCAACATTCAGAAAACGAAGATCATGGCATCTGGCCCCATCACTTCATGGCAGATAGATGGGGAAACAGTGGAAACAGTGTCAGACTTAACTTTTTTGTTCTCCAAAATCACTGCAGATGGTGACTGCAGCCATGAAATTAAAAGACGCTTACTTCTTGGAAGGAAAGTAATGACCAACCTAGATAGCATATTGAAAAGCAGAGACATTACTTTGCCAACAAAGATCCATCTAGTCAAGGCTATGGCTTTTCCAGTGGTCATGTATGGATGTGAGAGCTGGACTGTGAAGAAAGCTGAGTGCCGAAGAATTGATGCTTTTAAACTGTGGTGCTGGAGAAGACTCTTGAGAGTCCCTTGTACTGCAAGGAGATCCAACCACTCCATCCTAAAGGAGATCTTTCCTGGGTGTTCATTGGAAGGACTGATGCTGAAGCTGAAACTCCAGTACTTTGGCCACTTCATGGGAAGAATTGACTCATTGGAAAAGACTCTGATGCTGGGAGGGATTGGGGGCAGGAGGAGAAGGGGACGACAGAGGATGAGGTGACTGGATGGCATCACTGACTCGATGGACATGACTTTGGGTGAACTCCAGGAGTTGGTGATGGACAGGGAGGCCTGACATGCTGTGATTCATGGGGTTGCAAAGAGTCGGACACGACTGAGTGACTGGACTGATACCTTTTTAGAGGTTTAGAATCATATTTAACAATGATGTAGTAATCTTCTGAAAAGACTCACCCGTATTTCTCTTTATCACTGATATTCAGCAGATGAGAGCTTTCTATCCTGTTGTTGTTTGGTCGCTCAGTCATGTCCGACTCTTTGCAACCCCATAGACTGCAGCACGCCAGGCTTCCCTGTCCTTCACTGTCTCCCAGAGCTTGCTCAGACTCATGTCCATCGAGTCAGTGATGCCATCCAACCGTCTCATCTCCATCGTCCCTTTCTCCTCCTGCCTTCAATCTTTCCCAGCATCAGAGTTTTTTCTAATGAGTCAGTTCTTCACATCAAGTGGCCAAAGTATTGGAGCTTCAGCTTTAGCATCAGTCATTCCAGTCAATATTCAGGATTGATATCCTTTAGGATTGACTGGTTTGATCTCTTTGTAGTCCAAGGGACTCTCAAGGGTCTTCTCCAGCACCATAGTTCAAAAGCATCACTTCTTTGTCACTCAGCTTTCTTTATGATCCAACTCTCACATCCATACATGGCTACTGGGAAAAACCATAGTTTTGACTATACAGACCTTTATTGCAAAGTGATGTGTCTACTTTTTAATATACTGCCTATCCTGCAGAGGATCACATGTGCACAAAGAATGTATGAGGATGTATATTTATAGCATTTATTTATAATAAAAAAAGATACAGTCATTTAATTAATGCCATTGAACTGTATACTTGAAATGGTTAAAATGGCAAATTTTATGTTTTATCACAGTTTTTAAAAATTAATAATATATTCCAAAACCATTGAATTATATACTTTAAGTGGGTGAATTGTGTAGTATGCGAATTATACTTGATAAAGCTATTCAAAAATAACTATATATTCATCAACAGGGAATTGATTAGGTTATGCTGTACCCAGTCAATGAAACATTCCACAACTTTTATAAAAGAATGAGTTATATTTTTTTCTTTTGACATGGGAAGATTCCAGAATATATATGAAGGAAAAGATGTCATATCCAAACTTTTTTCTATGCATTTATGTAGACAGCATCATATGCACATGTCTACAGTTTTGTTTTATGGGTATTGCTTTGTTAATATTGTTATGCAGCTTGCCTTTTTCACTTATGTGTATGGGGGCGTGGGGCAGGCATGGATTGGTACCTGTAGTAATACCTCATTGTTTTAAACTACTCCATACTATTCGTGGTTTGATTTTACCATAGCCTATTCAGTTACTTCCATGTTGATGAGTATTTAGGTCACTTAACAACTTTCAGTTATCTCAAACAGTTCTGTGATTGATACCCTTTGAACGAGCACATGAGCTCAATAATTTCCTGAGGGTTGGCATTGCTACATCAAAAGGTATGTGCATTCTTGTACTTGGTAGATGCAGATGCCCTTCAGTAGGATGTCTACTGGGCTTCCCTGGTGGCTCAGTGGTAAAGAATCTGCCTGCCAATGCAGAAGTTGCGGGTGAGATCCCCTGGAGAAGAAAATGGCAACCTAGTCCAGTAGTCTTGCCTGGAAAATCCCATGGACAGAGGAACCTGGTGGACTACAGTCACAGGGTTGCAAAAAGAGCTGGACATGACTTAATGACTAAACAACAAGAATGTATGTTTACACTTCCAGCACCACACAAGTGTGTACATTTCCCCACCTCCTAACCAACAATGAAATTTTTTCCAATCCAATGGGCAAAATATGTCTCCTTTAAAATTGTGTTTTCATGATTGAAACTTAAAAGGAGCATGTTTTCACATTTTACTTCACATTAAATAAACATCAGGGTACTGCTCCAGATGCTGGAGACAGCAGTGAACAAATTTCTGCTCCTGTGGAATTTACATTCAAAGTTTATTGGCCATTTTTATTTTCTCATGCCTAATGCCTATTTTTCTACTTATGTGTAGGCCTTCTTAGGTATTTAGGATAGTCTTTGTTACATGTGTGGCAAATATTTTCACCCATTCTGTGGCTTGTCTTTAAATGTTATTTTCAACATCTTTTGCCTTATAGAAGTTTTAAATTTTTACGAAGTCATATTCATCAATCTTTTTCTTTATGCTTTTTTATTTTATGTCTCATTTTAAAAGGCCTTCTTTACCCCCAAGGTCATAAATGTATTCTATACTTTTTCTAGTACTTTGTAGTTTTAGTTTTTACATTTAGCACCTGAATCCATCTGGAATCTATTTTGGTGAATGAAGTGGTGTGTGGATGGATTTCACATCCTACAGTATATATTTTTAAATGTTCAATTTTTTAAAAAGTATGCATGCTTTTTGTAAGCAGAAAGAGTAATGATGATTTTGAAAACACACTTATAAGTGGACTCCGGAGGAGGAAACGTAAAGTGATGGGAAAAGAGGGCTGTGGCCTGTGGAGTGGATTTGGGTCATAATGAACCTAGATATGGACAGAAAGAAGAGCTCTGGCTGACCTTGTGTCCTGGGAGCTACAGCGACTCAGGAAATACATGAGTCATCTCAAATAAACACTATGTCAACTTCAGAATACAAGAATAAGAAAACAAGCCGGAGTGAATCAGAGATGGGATTCTTTGGTGTTTCTAGTAGTAATATAATAGAATTTATCAATTCATCATCTGGGACAAAAATGAGTTTGGGATAGTCTCCTATTTAAAAATAATCCAACACTACATGAATGATTCACTTCATTCCCATTAGTTCTGACTACCAGTCGTTAGTAAAAGTGGTATATTGATTAACACTCTTTTAGATATAAGAAAGCAAAAGTGGCAGAAATAAGGTAACAAATGAACAAAATTCAGGTAGATGATTCTTTAAAGGGGGGGAGGGGTGGAGTGTGATCTAGTCTGGGCTAAGCCACGCAAAGCCACTTTGGTACCCTTCTTCCTTTGGCGTTAGATCCATTTGAGCCTTTAGTGTCTGTGTTACACTGAGTTTAAAAATACTAATCCATTTATCAAACATGTATGTTGATTGGTATGTGCGAGGCTCTGTTTAAGTGCTTTTCAAATATTAGCTCACTTACCCCTCATAACAACCCCATGAGATACAGAAATAAGCCTTATTTTACACATGAGAAAACAGGCTCCAGAGCTGAGGAGGAGCCCGGCATCACATAGGAAGTCACAGAATCCCAGTCTGGACCTATGTGGTCTGGCTCCAGGTACACATAAGTGCTCTGTGGCACATCCACGCAGGGCTGGTGTGCTGCATTCTGAAGGAAATGGTTCTCAATATGGTTTGCATCATAGGACGAGATACTACACAGCCCTGAGAAGGAGTTACATTTACATACAACACTATGAGTAAATCCGCAGTTGGAAATGGATGGTGCCTGGGAGCAGGCACAAGCATGCTTCTACATGCTGGCTGGACATCTGTGTGTTCAGTTTATAAAATCCACAGTGAGCTGTAAAATGTATAGTTTCCTGTATGTGTACTGTATTTTACTGAAAAGGTTGTTTTTTTGTTTTTTTTTTTTTTAATGATGTATATTATAGTCAGCTGAGGAATTAGGAAAAATGCAAACTCCTGAACTCATATCTAGAGGTTCCCAATCTGGATGGGGCCCACAAGCTTGCAGTTTTAACAAATACCCCAGATAACACTGCTGCAGGAAACCCGGAGACCTGCTCATAAGAAACACAGTGATGCTACCGACCTACTTAACCCTGGCCAGCAGCAAGACTATGCAAGATGAGCAGAATTATTATTCATGGGACCTCCCTGGTGATCCAGTAGTTAACACTCTGTACTTCCACTGCAGGGGCACAGGTTTGATCCCTGGTTGGGGAACTAAAATCTTACATGCCACAAGGCATTGGCAAAAAAAAATTTTTTGAGAATGATTGAACTCACACTATAGGATATAGCATAGATAGAGATGTATCTTAATGACTTTAGAGTCACAAAAATGCAGAAACACTGTATAACATGCCCACAACAAGGTTTCTCTGAATCATTTTCATGCTGGAATGAGAGGTGTCTTAAATTCCTCCCGCATGTTAATGGAAAGAGAGTAAACTCCAAGCCTGGCTCTTTTCTACTCAAGTTTATCTCCATTAGATAGAAGTCCTTTGTACACAACCATCACCATTCACATCCTCCACTGCCTCTTCTTCCCCTTCTATCCAAATGCACATGCCATGGTTAAAACTGTTCTGCCCAGCTTCCCTGGTGGGCCTCTCTCATACCATTTCATGCCCACTTACATGTGGGTTAAGTGGGGAGGGCAGTTTGAAGAGCACGAAGTCACTGGCCTTCAAGAGTGCACCTGATTCTGAAGGATGGTTGGGCACATCTCAAGGTGTTGCCCTATTAGTAACTCTGTGGCCCAGCTTGCTGGCTTGTTGAGCAGTAAGAAACCCTGGCAAATCTTGTTGCCCATCCTTGAAGAATCTGCCTCATCTGTACAGCCCAATTATTTGAGAGTACTGAAGTGAATTAGGTGACAGCTTGAATAAGGGCCCTGTCTCCAAATGTGTTAAACTCAACTGAAGTAAACACAGGCACGCTGTCAGAGGGGATGAAGGCCAGCCACCATGTGCAGCAGATGATAAGTGTGGAGCCGGCCCTGTCCTAGGAAATGTGAGATGCACCAGGGCTACACCGACCCATTGTAGGAAAGTGGCTAATATAGTCAAAAAAGGGGTTTCTGGAATGGCTTCTTGCAACTATTGGGACTTTTCACTGAGATTCTTGTGTCACAGCCCTGAAAAAGAGGGTGCCTTTCAAGAGACCGGACGTGCATCATACACTTCCGTGCTTGATCATAGCTTTTGG
Source organism: Bos mutus (assembly GCF_027580195.1). NCBI lineage: Eukaryota > Metazoa > Chordata > Mammalia > Artiodactyla > Bovidae > Bos > Bos mutus. The sequence continues at coordinate 27,561,894 of NC_091621.1, read as the reverse complement.
ACATGGCATCTGGCCCACTCTCTCTTGAGAATAGTTTGCCAGTGAGCCACGTGCTATGTGAGCAAGCCACCTCATATCATTGTGAAATTAGAAAGGCATAATTGTTCATTAAATACATATAAACTAACAAAAATCAAGATAAGATGTCCTTTAGTGGGTGAGTAACATTTGGTGGCTGATTAACAGCTGCATTTCCTCTTGCTTCTTTAGAAATGGGCATTGCTCAACCCACATTTTAAGGTAGAAGCTGACCTGAGATGCAAGATAATTATACAGTCTGAAGCAGAAAAGTTGGCTCTGGGAGATTTTCTGACCTTGAAGTGTTCAGTGGCAGCGATCCATGTAATCTTGGATCTGCTCCGGCAGACAGCTCAGGGCTTGAACATACGGTATTGTTTCCTTGGACATATTGAGCCAAAGCTGCAGCTATAGGTACAAGGTGGCATTGTTAAAGCTATGATCTTCAGCTTAAGATTTTTGATCAGTCAGTTGTACATGCACAGCCAGAAAAACTGTTGGGAAGCTTCAGTTCAGTTCAGTCCAGTCACTCAGTCATGTCTGACTCTGCAACCCCATGAATCACAGCATGCCAGGCCTCCCTGTCCATCACCAACTCCCGGAGTTCACTCAGACTCACGTCCATCAAGTCAGTGATGCCATCCAGCCATCTCATCCTCTGTCGTCCCCTTTTCCTCCTGCCCCCAATCCTTCCCAGCATCAGAGTCTTTTCCAATGAGTCAAGTCTTCGCATGAGGTGGCCAAAGTATTGGAGTTTCAGCTTTAGCATCATTCCTTCCAAAGAAATCCCAGGGCTGATCTCCTTCAGAATGGAGTGGTTGGATCTCCTTGCAGTCCAAGGGACTCTCAAGAGTCTTCTCCAGCACCACAGTTCAAAAGCATCAATTCTTTGGCGCTCAGCTTTCTTCACAGTCCAACTCTCACATCCATACATGACCACTGGAAAAACCATAGCCTTGACTAGACTGACCTTTGTTTGCAAAGTAATGTCTCTGCTTTTCAATATACTATCTAGGTTGGTCATAACTTTCCTTCCAAGGAGTAAGCATCTTTTAATTTCATGGCTGCAATCACCATCTGCAGTGATTTTGGAGACCAAAAAAATAAAGTCTTGACACTGTTTCCACTGTTTCCCCATCTATTTCCCATGAAGTGATGGGACCAGATGCCATGATCTTAGTTTTCTGAATGTTGAGCTTTAAAACAACTTTTTCACTCTCCTCTTTCACTTTCATCAAGAGGCTTTTGAGTTCCTCTTCACTTTCTGCCATAAGGGTGGTGTCATCTGCATATTTGAGGTTATTGATATTTCTCCTGGCAATCTTGATTCCAGCTTGTGCTTCTTCCAGCCCAGCGTTTCTCATGATGTACTCTGCATATAAGTTAAATAAACAGGGTGACAATATACAACCTTGATGTACTCCTTTTCCTATTTGGAACCAGTCTGTTGTTCTGTGTCCAGTTCTAACTGTTGCTTCCTGAGCAACTTCCAAAGTAAATGATCATTTCTTTGTCCATCTGGACATAGGTCTACTTTGCAGATAACATTGACCTGAAGGGTAAGAAGGGTCTCAAAACCTCTTCTAGACACAAAAGCACATTACATTCCCAAAGCTTCTTAATTAATGAGTCTAATGCCATTATTGGAGAAGTGACTTACTGAGAATTGCTTTTGTTGGGAGGGGAGAGTGATGTGGGAGATGAAGCTGTAGGTTTATTTTGGGAGTCAAATGCCTCAGGATTCAGGAGTTAGATGCCTCAAGTTCTTTGTCCCAAGAAAGAGAAACAACTATTGCATCTAAAGTGGTAAGAGAGGAAGTTCTACTTTATGTTGAAGGAGCGGTGTGGAACAAACATTAATCTTAGAGTAAAACAAAAAGCCAGTTTGACTCCAAGCTGTCAGGGCCTATTCTTTCAACTGTAAAATGAGGGTACTGCTTGCCTTACATATCTCATGGGGTTTTTGCTAAGGATTAAGTGATAAGATGACATGTGAAAGTATGTGAAACACTTTGGAAATTATGTAAAATATCAGGATTTTAAGCAGATATGGTTTCCTGAAATCTTTGAATTCTTCCTCAGATACCTTGATTATGACATCATTTAAATATGCTACTCCCTCTGTAATCCTAATAATCAAATTCTCAGTGCAATACTAGAAAAGCCCCAAATCAATAGAAATTCCTACTAGAGCAGCTCACCTTCTAATGCCCCTCAGTGAGTGACAGTTGTCCATGGGTCTGCTGAAAGTGTCATTGCTGACTCTTGTAAGCTTGAGAAATCCATTGATAATTTCTGAAGCTTGGGTGTTGCAAAGATGTGAATGCCAAAGCAGTGATTCTTGTGGTTTTGTTTTGAAGTAAATATTTATATTTGTACTGACTTTGCAATGAATTTAACATGCTGCTTTGTTACAGAAGTTAATTAGCACCAGTTCATGGCTTAAATGATGTAGAACTATAATGTTAAATATGCTCACATTCTTCTTGGCTATATCAAAAATAAACAGAAACAGGGACTTGCCTGGTTGTCTAGTGGTTAAGACTCCATGCTGCCCATGCAGGGAGCATAGGTTCAGTCCTTGGTTGGGGAACTAAGATCCCACGTACCATGCAGCATGGCCAAAAGATAGGAAAAAAATAAATCTCATACTCACCACTCTTGAAAGAGGTTGAGTGATTATCATGTAGCTTCTTAAGTTTGTTGACAACAAATTTATGCTGTGATTTTGTCAAAGGATAAATGAAAGGACCCTTGAAAGCCAGAAACTTTCCAAGTTCACGTCCACAGGCTCTTTCTCATCCTTGCCTTCTCAGCAGCCAGAGCCTGTCCCTGCCTCCCCTCCGCTTCCTCACTTGTAGCAGTCTTACTGCTCTGTTCTACCCAAAGTCCGAACAGGAGTGGTGACCAAATTCAGGCAGAGAGAAAAATTCAGCCATCTACATCTTTTTTTCCCCTGATCCAAAGCCCAATCCTGAGGAAGACATGAAACTCACGATTAATGCTCCCCACCATCCAAGCTTCTTATTCTATGTTAATCACTTGACCTTTGCTAAGTTAATGACTTGGTGACCAGAAAACTCAGTGATCACATAAATTATGTGATTTAAAAATACTTCTTTAATTTTTTTCTGGTTGTAATAGAAATTTAAAAACATCCTTTAGTTCACATTCATATTTTCATCGAGATGATTTTTCTTTCTCAATATATATGGAGATTTAATAAGCTATTTTGGGCTCTTCCCTCATAGTCCAGAGGCTAAGACTCTGAGCTCACAATGCAGGGGGTCCAAGTTTGACCCCCAGTCAGGGAACTATATGCCACAAGTCACAACTAAGAGTTTGCATGCTACAGCTAAGACCCAGTGCAGCCAAATAAATTAAAAAAAAAAAAAGCTATTGTGCCTCGGTTTTGGATAGTTTACATAGTAACTTCTTAACCCCCTTTCTAGTATAGTTTTGTGTTTTCTTCAGAAAGAGGCAACCTGTGAATTTCTCACCTTGGGGCCTCCATCCCCCACCTACCCCCAACCATGACTTCACCTTTCAGGTGAATAACTCTGACCTCTTCTGAGCCTGCATCTCACTTTGCAAACTACGGAAACCAGTGAATCAGGCTATGATTTTTTTTTTTTTTTTTTTTTTACCATTATCTTCTACAAATCCTGTCCCCTCCAGCTTTTATTTTGAAATGTTTCAAACCTATAGAAAGACTGCAGAAATATTAAATATTCAGTTTTCATTTATATATGTACCAGCTGTTAATATTTTGCTACATTTGCTTTCTCTCTCTCATGAGCTCTATCTATGGGTTTCAGTGAACTCTTAGAAATGGTAAATAGCGTGCTTACTTACAAACATCTAAGCATACACCATCTAAATATGACTTCTTAACCACAGCACGCCATTATTGAGTTAAGAAAATAATTACTCAATGAACAATATAGTCTGTTTTCAAAGTTCTCCAATGGCTCCAAGAATGCCTCTTATAACATTTTTTTCCCTTAGAATCCAATCAAAAATTGGAAACACACTGCCTATCGTGTTGTATCTCTAGTCTTGTAATCTGGGCCAGTCCCCCTGCCTTTTGTTGACATTGACCATCTCCCGTTGGACCAGTTTTTTGTCACTGACTGATTCCGTAACGAACCAGTTCTTTATCGACAAGCACTGGGGTTGCCCGCCTACAGTGATGAGTTGGCGTCTCTCCACGGCGGGACCAGACTGGGAATCTTAACATGATTTCCAGCCTCCATCTCCTGGAGACTATTAAAATCTGAGTGATGGCTTCAATCACTTTGGCAACAGACCACGTAAGAACACGTTGTGAAAGATGCATTTACGGTTCAGCACAGCTGGCCAAGGCAACCTGCTTCCTCACTTTCCTTATGGCAGTGCTGCTTCCAGGCTCAGCACCAGCCTCAGGCATTTTGCTCTGGGAGTTCTGAATGAGGTTCAGTTCTTGGGCTTGAGTAAATTCCCCTGATGTCTGGTGGTATGAACATTCGTGACAGTTTTCATGCTGTCCCCATTGATTTTGAAGGACATGTTTTCTGAAGACAGCCTGTTCATTCTGTGAATCCACACTTCAGTTTTTTTAAAAACTGTAGCTGATTTTGGTCTACCTGAACTGATCTGCACATTTTCTGAAAGACACATTCTGGGGGCATGATGGGTCTGTCCATATGTTAGGGACACTGTTTACAGTTGAAATTTTTCTTTCATTGCTCTGACGCTGCATCATCTCCTAGGGCTTGTAGTGGTGGTGGTGGTGTAGTCACTAAGCTGTGTCTGATTCTTTACAACCCCATGGACTGTAGCCCACAAGGCTACCCATGGGATCCTCCAGGCAAGAATACTGGAGTAGGTTGCCCTTTCCTTCTCCAGGAGATGTTCCTGACTCAGGGATCAAACCCAAGTCTTCTGCATTGCAGGTGGATTCTTTACCGACTGAACCACCAGGGAAGTCCATAGGGCCGGTAGTAACATCCATCAGTTCAACTCAGGGCCTTCAAACAAACATGTGCTCATCGTGTTTCTGCCACTGTTTATAAAGTTTGTGAGGATTAAATGAGATAGAAATCCCATGTGGTATAGGTACCATCAATCCTATAACATAAAAACTAAATCCACTCAACAAGATTAAGCAATTTACCCAATACCATATGGGTAGTAAGTGTCAAAGCTGGGGGGTTTAAACCCTGGCAATTTGATTCTAAAACCTGCACAAGGCATTGTTACATAAGGTGCCACAAGAGGGACATTGCATATCTGTCAAGAGCTCTCAGATGCTATTTGGAGGTATATGTTGTACAGAATTTCATATATGAAATTCTGGTTTAGATGTACTTAACTAAATTATTGACCCAACTGTGAAACTTAAATCTCAGAATGGTAAAACCAGTGAGAATTTGTGGGATTTTGTTCATCCCACAAAAGCACCGATAGTCCTAATTTTAGGTCAAGTTTAGACCTTAAAGGAGCCTATTTTGGCAACTCCGGGGCTTCTCCCATTGTTAGAAGATCAGCATATTTCTGTCTGAACCCTGGCTTCCTTTACTTTGAAATGAAAGCCTTTTAGGTACAAATGCAACAAGTAGGATGACTGAGAGACAAGGCCTTTGTTCTTCTAAGCAGCTTATGAGAAAACTAGTAAAGAAATTGCCATTATTCCTTGCCACTGAAGGATGAGTTCTTATGGTAGCAATAAATAGGCAATTAGGATAAGCAGGCCTCCAACGAACTGGGGTTTGAGGGAGGGAGCATGGAGGAAGGGCTCAAATGGATCTGAATTGACCTCATTGTAAAACACAGCTGTGTGACACCCCCAGGAATGGATAAGAAGTAAAGCCACCAACTGGGAAGAAAGAACCAAAACACTAACAAGGAACCAGAATGCCCCTGGAAAACCTTAAAAGAGAACCCACCAACGGACAATAAACATAGAGCCAGCTATAATGATTGACCTTTTAAAATAGCGTTTTTAAAAAATCTCAAGTACTTGTTTGTACTTTAAGATGATATTTAATTTGGCTGTTAAAACTGAGCCATTCTTCAAAACGAAGATTTGATTTTGTTTGACCTCTCCCCTAAGGCACCAAAAGCGGAAGTTCGCAGCTTTTTATAGTATGAGGCCTCTAGAGATTTTCACTTTGGGGATTTAAAACAAGTTTCCTGTCTCTCTATGAAAAAAGACTAGAAGGGAACATAAAAAAAATTAGGGCGGCTGGGACATGAGAATTATGGCTAGCTTTTAAAACTTAATTAAAAAAAAAAAATCTCTTATAGCTTAAAAATTAAAAATTTTTAGAGGAAGTGCAACAGATTTATCAGCTTCTGACCTGGGAATCGAGTGGGAGGAATAGAGAAGGTAGAGTTGAAAGAGGAGGAAGGCAGAGGAATTTCCTGCCATCTTCTTGTTTGGGTTGATGGTTGGTGATTAATGAGACAAACACTCAGCTTCTCTGGGAATCGTGACTAGTCTTGAATCAAAAAAAAGGAAGAAAGGAAAATGTCTTCCAATTCAGTACATCTTCAGGTTTTTCCTTTTCTCTTCTCAATTGAAAAAGATAATGTCCCCAAGCAATCAGAAGAATTTCTGATTTAGAAATTGAAACCCCCAAACTTCCCTACTGACTTGTTCAGGAAGCAGTAACATGAAACTAACATTTCCATTTCTCAGGTGTGGTTTCACAGCATTAGTGCCATGGGGACAAATAAGTAAGCAAATGGAATCCCATGTCCCCATGATGACAGAAGAATCTAATCGGAAGCCAGATATTTTGTTTGGACCTCAGCAGTCTCTTATATGGAAATATCCCCAAGAAGGTCTAAAAACCCTGGGATTGATCTAGAAATTTGGAGCTTTTTCAGAGCCCACCCCAGATAGTTCTTTGTAGACTAGCTGTAAGCCTTTTCTTCGGTCCTGGACCCTGGCTCCAACTGAACTTATTTGATCATTTTTCCAGCCATCCATTCATTTAGCAAGCATTTATTGGCCACCTACTACATCTGTGCCAGGCATGACACTAGCTACCACAAGCACAGAGGTGCACAGTCCCATGCCTGCAGGAAAACCTGTGGTTTTAGTGTTAGGAGAGGGGTTGCAGAAGCATGTGGGAGGCATTCAAAAGAGAGTGCAACTCAGGCGGGTAAAATATAGGATCAAGGAAGAAGGGTAAGAAAGGTGATGCATGGGAGGGGGCTTTCGGTTGAGCCTTGGAAAGGCAAGAGGAAGCCGGCCACTTTGATCAGGTAGATAGAGGACTATCCATGCGGGAGCAAGAGCGTATATTTATAGGCATCAAGGCTGATGGTAGCTCCCATTAGAATCACACATGATTAAATTAAGACTGCCTGGAGCCCAGTGTAAGGAATTGTGGTAGAAGGCTAGAGGCAGCAAGTCCATGAGAGGCCACTTGCCGTGCTGAGGAGCTTGGATTGTACTTTGATGTCATGGGGGAAAAGGGACCAAAACTCGGGGTCCTAGCTAGAATATAGAACTGCCAGAGGCAAGAGGCAGCCCAGTCCCATGGCTGCTTCCAGGCGGAGCAGGGCACTTGCTCTTGTCACAGTAGCAGAAGGACCTCTAGGTCGCCCAATTTCTTTCTGCGCCACTGAACCCCTTCTTGACAAGTTCCTCTGTTCAGGAGCAATATCAGGAATTCTGAGCCCACTACACAGTAAATGGCATTAAAGCTCCAGGAGGTCATGTGGCTGACTGGGGATTGGAATCATTGCATCTTACCAAGGATGGGTTCACAGCTTTGCATGTACAGAATCAGACAGACGGGGCATTCACATGGGCTGGCCAGACTTCTCAACTCAATGCAGAAGCCCCAGTGACTGCTGGGCCGTTTGCCATGTTGGAAGAGTGTGTGTGTGAATTTTTTTTTTGTCCCAGAAAAGATCTGAGTAGAGCAGTTGAGTTTTGTCCATGTCCTTCCTCCTCTTGCTACTCCACCTACCCTACTTTTTCAGCCTAGTCAGCTTAGCAGACAAACCTCTGAAGTAGATCTGTCTCAAGATTCCAGAGCTTTGGGGCAGAGCCACTGAGGCTTACCAGTAATCCTTGAATAGAGAACAGTCTGGGGACAAGCTGGTGTACACTAGTTTGCAGACCAGTCTGAAATTTGCACACTAAAGCAAGGAGATGATAGCTTTAACTTCTCAGACCATCCTCATAGGGTCCTTGAAAGCCCTCCTCCCATTTCCAGTTCTCCAGAGGGGATAAAGGAAAATCTCAACACCAGAAATGGCACCTGGCAATTTATGGGCACAGGTTCACGTTTCTTTGATCTTTTCTGTCCCTTAGGTGACTGGAACAGTGCAGCATAGTGGTTAAGAACAGAGCAGGCTCTGAATAGGCCTTCCAGCTCCGTCCTTGGTTACTATGGCTCTCAAACTTTATGTATATTCTTAATTGAAGGATAATTGCTTTACAACGTTGTTGTAGGGCAGAAACCAACACAATACCAATCAGCCATAATTATACGTTTATCTCCTCCCTCCCCTCTCCATCCCACCCCTCTAGGTTGTTATGGACTGCCAGGCCGGGCTCCCTGTGTCATATAGCAGCTTCCCACTAGCTGTTTTACACCTGATAGCGTAAATACGTCAATGCTACTTTCTCTATTACGTCCTACCCTCTCTGTCCCCCACTGTGTCCACAAGTCTGATCTCTGTGTCTGTGGTTCTCAGACTTTAGCGAGCATGAGGATGCCCTGGGGAGCTCATTAAGACACAGACTGCAGGTCCTCACCCCCACGGTCTCTGTACTTAGGGGTGGAGTCTGTACTTAGGGGTGGAGTCTGAGAACCTGCATTTCTAACAAGTTCCCAGAGGATGTGATGATACTGGTCTTGGGACCACACGTGAGAACCATGGCCTTGTGAGCTTCCCTAGGATAGCGCCTCCACCTGTGTGAAAGGATAATCTTTTACCTACTGCTTATGGTCATCAGGGCCAAGTGAATATATATCAAATGCTCTGAACTGTGAGGCATGCTACCGTGCAAACACAGCCATGCTGGAGACGTTGTCCCTGTTTTGTTTGCAGTTGTTTGTGTTGTTTGTCGTAAGCCACTTAGCAGGAACTTCCTCTTCCACTTCCAGGCCCGAGGTCACGGAGACTACATGTTTAACCCGACCAAAGTTATGTGCTATTTTTCAGGTCCTCTGGGACATTATTTGAGGCCGGGCTGGCTTTGTGTGTGTAGTAATGGGAATGAGCATAAGTGAGATTGAAGGTTTGGTGTTGGAGTGTTGGCTTCTTTTTTAGGGAAGACAGGAGGAACTCGCCAGCTTCACATCACTCTTGCCAGTAGAGCTGTTGGTCCCACTTATGTATGAAGACACAAACTCAGGCATCAAGCAAGGTCCCCTGAGCTTTGACTTAGGTCAAAGGGTAATTTTAAGGACACAAAGAGAAATATTCTAGTCTGGGAAACAACTGATCTATCACCCTGGAGGCTGGCGCCTCATGGGTTGGACCTTGCGCATCACCAGCCTTGTCATCACTGCAGGTCTGCTCCTGGGACCAGGCCACCCACACAGGGATTCCACTTCTCTCTGGATTCCACTTCTCTCTGGGTGCTCTCTTGAGCACCAGGTGTGCTCAAGAGCTCTGAAATGCTCAGCCACTTTCTCTCCACTGCTTAGAGTGTTCTGTTTCCTTGCCTTGCGGATCTTTGTGAAGCTTTTTGAATGGTAACACTTTTCTGGTCCTACAAGCAAACCCAGTTAGGTGCCCCGTTGGGCACCATGTCACATCCCTGGGCTTGGAGTCAAGGCCGGAGAGGGTTCCTGGACACAGATACTGACAGTTTTACTTAGGGATTGTTATATCAACACCTGGTATGGACCGTCCCTGTAGGGCAGCCGTAAGTTCAGGTGTATTGCTATGGCTCAGTGGTCATAGACGGGTGGCATGCTGGAACTTGTTCCAGGGACAAATTATGGCAGTGTGATGCTGAAAGAGCTGCTGGGGAACTATGCGCCCAGAGTGGGATTGGCCCTGACCTACCTATTACTTGCAGGAAGAGCCTGGAGTCATCAGAAGAACACAGATACTGGAATTGGACAGACCTGGGTTTGACTCCTGGTTCTACCACTTATATCAATGAATTGTGGGTATCACCCACCACACAGAGGTGTTGTAAAGATCAAGTATTATAAAGTGTAAAGATCAGGTATTATAAAGCTCAGCATACAGTATATGAACTTAATAAACAATAAGATTTAGTGTTTTATTTTTAAAAACTAGAAAGATGGAAAAGTGAAAACAAAGTCTTGGTTTTATAACCCTATCACTTAGCCCATTTTTACTGACAGTGTGCTATTTTCAGTTCTTATAGGGACTCATCAATTATTTCATTTAAGGCTTTATATGCTTTGGAGCTGTTTTGTTCCATGGTATTTTGTTAGTGAATAGTCTATTTTACATGGTTGTAATTATATAATTTTGTACTCTGATTTCTTTGCCATGGTAAAATATTTTACATTAAAAATTCTGTACATAATTTAAGTGGACATGCTGTAATTTACATAAATTACTTATATTTGGACACCTAACCATGGAGCATTGTTGAATGAATGATACTACATTTGTGTAATACAATATCAAACAGCCATTTTATTATTTTTTTAATTTAAATTTATTTATTTTGGACACTGTGGGAGAGGGAGAGGGTGGGATGATTTGGGAGAATGGCACTGAAACATGTTTAATATCATATAAGAAACAAATCGCCAGTCCAGGTTTGATGCAGGATACAGGATGCTTGGGGCTGGTGTACTGGGATGACCCAGAGGGATGGTACGGGGAGGGAGGTGGGAGCAGGGTTCAGGATGGGGAACATGTGTATACCCGTGGCGGATTCATGTTGATGTATGTCAAACAGCCATTTTAAAAGGTGTAGTCAAAGTATATTTGTTCATATAGAAATATGTTCATGATTGTATGTAAAATGAGATGATTTTACCGCCCAAATCTATCTGGACATTCACTGCCTCAATCTGAGCAGCTTTCAAACTTTAATGGGCCTCAGAATCACCAAAGGAGCCTGTTAAGTGCAGGTTGGGGACCCTCCCCCTGGAGTGTGATTTGGGAGATGGGGCTCAGGGATTGGCGCTTTTCCAAGGATCCAGTGATTCTGGTAGGGGAATAACACTCCTTCAGTTTCTCCCTGTTGACACTGTACTTCGTTTTTCAAGCTTCTCCTCCTACTTTCTCCTGAATGCCTAGAGTGTTCTGTTTCCTTGCCTTGCGAATCTTTGTGAAGCCTTTTGAATGGTAACACTTTTCTGGTCCTACAAGCAAACCCAGTTAGGTGCCCAGTTGGGCACCATGTCACATCCCTGGGCTTGGAGTCAAGCCCGGAGAAGGTTCCTGGACACAGATACTGACAATTTTACTTTGTAGTGGAGAGAAAGTGGCTGAGCATTTCAGAGCTCTTGAGCACACCTGGTGCTCGAGTTCAAAGTTCAAAGTAGGTGCTCAAAGTTCAAAGCAGGAACTTGGAGGGATAAAGGCAGCCTGTCCAACCTTGATAGAAAAAAAAAACATCTTGTTTAAATTAGCCTCACCTTGGCAATCAGGCTGTGAAAAGTCAATAGTCTGTCCTTTGTGCATTTACTCTAGTCTAAGCCAGAGATAACCCGTGTTTATTAGAGAGGCGGGTTAAAAACTTTCAAGAGGCTTAGCTTTCCAAAAGCATTGGGTGAATATCTTCAGGTTTATGGGTTGTTTTCATCCTCAGGCTTGGTGCCATGGAGGGTTATTCAAGGTAAGTTTCTCATTTTGCTGTTCACTTAGGAGCCATTCATGCTGAAATTGAGATTGAGTTACTACCAATATTTCTTCATTTAGATTTTATTGGTTTGATTTCCCAACTTCCTTGAACCAAAGTACACACACACACACACATTTTTTTAGGCTGCGCTGGGTCCTTGTCACTGCATGTGGTTTTCTCCCGTCGCGGTGTGTGGGCTTCTCGTTGCCCCGGCTTCCCTTGTTGCGGAGCAGCAGCTCTAGGGCAAGTGGCCTTCAGTAATTTTTGGCACACGGGTTTTAGGGTGCAGGCTTAGTAGTTGTGGCGCTACGTGCTTGGTTGCTCTGCAGCACGTGGAATCTTCCCAAACCAGGGACCAAACCGGTGTTCTCTGCATTGCAAGGCGGATTCTTAACCTCTGGACCACCAGGGAAGCCCTCAAATAATATTGAATACCTATGTCAAGTCAGGTTTTTCTTGTCTTACACTATCCTTTATATTACAGGTCAGCTTTGCAAATGCAGAGTTAGAAAACAATTGAGAAACATTGTGTCGAGGTGATGGGCTTCCCTGGTGGTTCAATGGTAAAGAACCCACCTGCCAATGCAGGAGACATGAGCTTGATCCCTGGGTTGGAAAGATTCCTTAGAGAAGGAAATGGCAACCCACTCCAGTATTCTTGCCTGGGAAATCCCATGGACAGAGGAGCCCGATGGGGTATAATCTATGGGGTAGCAAAAGAGTCGGACACGACTTAGCAGCTGTAAACAACAACGTCAAGATGATACTGAATTTTTTTCCTTGCTTGTGAGGGGACCAGACCATCAGTTCAGTCGCTCAGTCGTGTCCGACTCTTTGTGACCCCATGAATTGCAGCATGCCAGGCCTCCCTGTCCATCACCAACTCCCGGAGTTCACTCAAACTCACGTCCATCGAGTCAGTGATGCCATCCAGCCATCTCATCCTCTGTCTCCCCTTCTCCTCCTGCCCCCAATCCCTCCCAGCATCAGAGTCTTTTCCAATGAGTCAACTCTTCGCATGAAGTGGCCAAAGTATTGGAGTTTCAGCTTTAGCATCATTCCTTCCAAAGAAATCCAAGGGCTGATCTCCTTTAGAATGGACTGGTTGGATCTTCTTGCAGAGACCAGACCATATTCTATACAAATCTGTGGTTATTCTAGCCTTGAAAGCATTAATAGCTACAGAAAAGAATCCCCCAGAAGGAAACCTAAAGAGCCAAGTTTAATAGAAAAAAGCTCTTATTTGCTTCACATGAAAAATGGTAACATGCTAAATTTGAAGCCCTAGGTGATCTGAGAATTGGTAATATGGGGGAATCAAAGATTCTGGTTAATAAAGTGGTTCTGGTGGGAGACCACCAAATGGATTGTACTGATACTTGTCCACATGGCTAACTTGGAGTGACTGTTCAGAACCCTGGTCAGAAGTCAGCTCTAAAACCCTATGTCTGTAAAGTTTTATGTGATCCCACTCCTTGAAAAAGTTTCTTCCTTTATTCTACAGTCACACCAGTACCTTATACACACTCTGTGATCATATATGTCACAGTCCAGTGTAATGATGTTCTTGCATGCTGTTCTTCTCTAGATCAGAGACTCACTGGGTGTAGAGAGCATAACTATCTGTAGGAGTAAATGCATGAACATAATAGTACTAAATAAATGGATGTGAATGAATGACCTGAGTAGTCTGCACTGAACAAGTGGCATCAGTCAGATAAGCTGCCCTTTGGGGATGTTTTTTGACAATTTCTGCAATTACTAAATTTAAAGCATTACCCTGTCAAGATGAACCGTCCTACAATTGTTATAATAAATTAAGAATTAATGGTGGAAAAAACAAGTCCAGTATCTGCTTCTCCCTGAGTTCTTTATGGTAAGAGAGTATTCCCCCACCTATGGGATCCCCAGATTAAAGGAACTACACTAGAAATTCTGCAGAAACGGGCTCCACATTAGCCCACAGACTGCTGTTAAATTCCTTTCCTGGCTTCTTGAATTCCACAGAAGGTTTAGCTATTACAGATATGTGAACTTTGTATCTAGGTGCTAGATATCAAATATACATTTCCCCAATCTCTAGTTTTAAAGTGTATTAAAAAAAAAAAAAGAATGTGATTTTAGAATCGAAAGAAACCTCTTCATTTTGCTGATTAGGACACCAAGCTTCTTGAGTGACAGGCTGTTTTCATTAGTATTAAGAGCTCTAGAATTGAGTCATATAGGCCAGAATTCAGGTCTTGGTTCTGGGGCTCAAATCACAGCCTCTTACTAGCTGTGTGATCATAAGCAGTTTATTTAATATTTTTTGAAGGTCAGTGTTTTCATTTTGTAAAGTCTGGTTAAAAATCTATCTCACTGGCTCAGGACAAGGGATTGCCTGAGTTAATATGAACCAAAGATGCAGTGGTAACATCTGCCCAGAGCAAATCTTCAATGACGTTTAGTCTCTGTCCAAATCTCACCATCTGGCAGAGTTAGGACTTAGAAGTTTTCCTTGAGGCATTGTCAGCATTGTTTGTGGTTCCCAGCTTACTCGACAGGACTTGGTGCTCATCAAGGACACTCACTGCTGAGAGGCTTTGTTACATGATCATTTGAATACAACAAGACTCAGGATTTGCTGTAAAAACAGTCTCCCTTCTGAGTTTCATGTTTTCTTGCTGTTGATTTTTTCACATTCCTTGCACTGAGAGTTATGGCTCCCTCCCAGTCAACTATCAATTATTATTTCCGTGTTATTGTGTGAATTAGCAAGATCACTTCTATAAGGCACCAGGACCTCAGAGCACGCTTTTTGGAAAAACAATTTTGGAAAAATCAAATCTATGTAACCTACTAAGTCTACTAAACATTTTGGAAGAATAAGATCTATGTAACCTACTAAGCCTTCAATTTTTAAAAGTCACATTCTAGAATAAGAAGTTAAATATTTCTGCTGATTGAAAGGATTTTGGCTGGCAGTAGATTAAAAGCGTTCCAGGCACAGAGGTGTTAGTTGCATGAACTGAGATGGTCATGAAACATTCATCAGGTGGAAGAAGTAGCATCATTGTTCACTATTCTCATTCTGCCAGAGTTCATTCATCATTACTCATTTTTCTGTACTTTCTCCCCCGTAAAGGCAGAAACCTGTGGGTTCTCGTCGTGGGACGCTCTCCAAAGGAACACAGGATCGGGATTCCGGAATTCAAGTACGTGGCAAATATGCATGGAGATGAGGTATGTATGTGGTTTGAACGTGTATCTGACGTGTCACCAAAGGACCTTCCCTCGGGTCTCTTGCACTCTGTGTAAATGCAGAGGAAGCAGCCGACATTGCAGCAAAGACTGGAAGGGTCTTCCTGTAAGGCCTTCTGAGAGACTGAAGGAGCCATGATCCCAAACCATCAGCCGCTGGGTTGCTTACCCAGGGCCCTGTGCGGGTAACGGGAGCTCGTTTCTTGTTTGGGGGCTGGAAGAACGTTCAGGACTGCCCAAGTTCCTGAACGCCTCCTGGGTTGGTTTTCCCCACCTCCTGCTCAGCATCGAGGTGACCCAGCAGAAGAGTGATGTATTTGAACTAAGAAGGTCCCAACTGGCGACCCAGCCTCCTCCTGGCTGGCTTTTTGAATGCTTTTGTCACTTTCTCTTAATCCAAAACTTAGCATTTTTGATGCGTAAGTTTAGACCATCAAGCTTAGGGCTCTGTCATCCCCACCATTCCACAAACCCTGAGATGCCATCATAACATTTTGCTCTTTTCCAGCTTATCAGAGATCAACTCTATTTTGTTTCATTTATGTTATTTATCTTATAATTTGCAAAATAGCCTTTTACGACTCCTGGCTGCCCAACCATTCTAACCAGGCATTTGAAGATGTTCCCCAAAATTTCTCACCTTACTTCCTCAGAGTATGTTTTTGTATGTATACTTATATATATATATTTTAGTATATACTTTTATATATGTATTTTATGTACAATAAAATATATTTTAGTATATATTTATACATACTTTTCGATATATATTTTAGTATATACCTCCTCAGCTCTCATATTTTTGAGAATATGAGAGCTGCAGGATTTTCTGTTTCCCAGGACCCCACACAACTGGGCGATCCAGTGGAAGGGAAAGATAGTCTCCAGTCTTGACAGTAAAGAAAATTGACACAGGATCTGTGTCACACCTTATCAAACACACTTTAGGGAATGTCAGAGAAAATGCATAATCCTGTGAGTACAACCTGCTGACTTGTTACAACACTTCCAGATCTGCAATAGTGTGGCAGCACCCACTGCTCAAATGCTGCACTTCCTGTTCCGACTCAACCCTCCCCAGACCCAGGCTTTATAGGAACAGGCTCCACCCTGCGTGACACATGCGCAACTCTGCCTTTCCTGTCCAGACACGCTGCTCAACAGTCCTGACCAGCGAGGGGACTTCTTGTCACTGGAGCTCAAATGCAAACGTTTGCCTCTGAGAAAGTGGCTTGGCTTGTCTTTGAATCTGATTTATGGGTGGGTGGGAGTTACTTTTTTGAGCATAATAGGCTGTGCTCAAAAAGGCTTGATATTGCTGGGAGTCTGATCAAAGTTGTTTTTTGTTGTGTTTTTTTTTTCTGTGTCATAGTGTTTATTTATTTATTTTTTTTAATTAATTTTATTTTATTTTTAAACCTTACATAATTGTATTAGTTTTGCCAAATATCAAAATGAATCCACCACAGGTATACATGTGTTCCCCATCCTGAACCCTCCTCCCTCCTCCCTCCCCATACCATCCCTCTAGGTCGTCCCAGTGCACCAGCCCCAAGCATCCAGCATCGTGCATTGAACCTGGACTGGCATCTCGTTTCTTACATGACATTTCA
Organism: Bos mutus; assembly: GCF_027580195.1. Taxonomy (NCBI): domain Eukaryota; kingdom Metazoa; phylum Chordata; class Mammalia; order Artiodactyla; family Bovidae; genus Bos; species Bos mutus. The sequence continues at coordinate 27,545,232 of NC_091621.1, read as the reverse complement.
CATGTTTCAATGCCATTCTCCCAAATCTTCCCACCCTCTCCCTCTCCCACAGAGTCCATAAGACTGTTCTATACATCAGTGTCTCTTTTGCTGTCTCGTATACAGGGTTATCGTTACCATCTTTCTAAATTCCATATATATGCGTTAGTATACTGTATTGGTGTTTTTCCTTCTGGCTTACTTCACTCTGTATAATAGGCTTCAGTTTCATCCACCTCATTAGAACTGATTCAAATGTATTCTTTTTAATGGCTGAGTAATACTCCATTGTGTATATGTACCACAGCTTGCTTATCCATTCATCTGCTGATGGACATCTAGGTTGCTTCCATGTCCAAAGCCACAGTTATCAAGACAGTATGGTACTGGCACAAAGACAGAAATATAGATCAATGGAACAAAATAGAAAGCCCAGAGATAAATCCACGCACATATGGACACCTTATCTTTGACAAAGGAGGCAAGAATATACAATGGATTAAAGACAATCTCTTTAACAAGTGGTGCTGGGAAATCTGGTCAACCACTTGTAAAAGAATGAAACTAGAACACTTTCTAACACCATATACAAAAATAAACTCAAAATGGATTAAAGATCTCAACGTAAGACCAGAAACTATAAAACTCCTAGAGGAGAACATAGGCAAAACACTCTCTGACATACATCATAGCAGGATCCTCTATGACCCACCTCCCAGAATATTGGATGGGCCAAAGATCTAAATAGACATTTCTCCAAAGAAGACATACAGATGGCTAACAAACACATGAAAAGATGCTCAACATCACTCATTATCAGAGAAATGCAAAGTTGTTTTTAATAAAACAACTATTCATGATAGATAGCAGCCCAGACTTCCTTTCCCTTTTGCTATCTGGTCAATTGATCGGGTCCCATGGAACCCATTTTTAATAAGAGACATGTGGCCCTCAATTGACTCCAGTAGCTTATTTATTGAATTCCTAGCATTTCGAAAGGTTGCAGTCTGCTGCTCAGAATTTAATCCTCCCAATTGAAACTTCCAAAGAAAAGCAAGAGTCCTTCCTCTTGTTCACCTCTGAATTTGCTTGTACTTTGCCAAATTTCTGACATCTTGCCCTCCAGGTAGTTAATGTATCCCGTCAAAGCAGGTCTCACTCATTTACCTTGATTCTTTGACGACTGCCAAGGACTGAGATTATGCAGAGAGGAATGTCAGTGTGTTTTGGGTGTGGAGGCCTGAAGTCCTGTCACCCTCTGTGTGTCCCAGCTGTTAACAATGTCTGACAGCTTTGGGGGCCACTGAGAAACTTATTATCCTGAATTTAGATCTTGTGTTTTCTGCCCTCCTGGTGCCACCAGGAGCTGGGGAAAGGGATGGCTTAACCCAGAAGCAGAAGGGTCTCTTGGATTAGCTGGGTCTAACCAGCTTCTTCGTCCTTCTTCTTCTCTTAGACCTTTTGGAATTAAAGAGCATTTTCAAGGCACACTGTTAAAAAGCAGCATATATAACATTTGTGGGCAGTGGTTCTTAACCTTCTTTGGGTGGATTCCTTGCTATTCTGGCACTAGCTTTGAATGCTGTCCTCAAGGTGCATGGATCTTCTAGGAGTTTGTGGACCTCAACACTCAGTCTTACACAATACACTACCCAGTTGTGGATTGTTGCTTCAACATTTTTTTGCAATTGTTCTGATAAGTGCGGAAACACTCATTTTCATCTATCTAGCAAGTTCCAACTTGACTGAATTGAAGTAAACCTGGTAGAGATTTATTTTCTGCTTCCTGAGTTCTTGCCATCGTTTTCTAAAAACTTTTAATTTTATGTTGGAGTGTAGTTGATTAATAATGTGTTACATTCAGGTGTACAGCAAAGTGATTCACTTATACATGTATCTATTTTTTCCAAAGCCTTTTCCCATTTAGGTTGTTACATAGTATTGGGCAGAGTCCCCTGTGCTATACAAGGGTCCTTGTTGGTTATCTGTTTTACATATAGCACTGTGTGTATGTCAACCCCAAACTCCCTACCTATCCTTCCCCACTTCCACCACATTCCTCCCTGGTGGCCATAAATTCCTTCTCTGTGAGTCTGTTTCTGTTTTGTAAATAATTTTATTTGTATCATGTTTTTTAAGATTCCTTTTATAAGCAATATTATACAATATTCCTCTTTCTCAGTCTGACTAACTTCACTCACTATGACAATCTGTAGGTCCATCCTGGGGTATTGCCATCTTAATGACCAGATGAATTATCAGAGAAACACTCTAGAAGCTGGTGTGCTTACCCAGCCTTTCAGGCTCTTCATTAGGGATTCTCCACACACTCACAAAAGGAAGCGAAAGTTAAATGAAAGGCTGGATAAGTCAATGGAAACACTTTTGACCACATTAAAAAAAAAAAATTAGTCTGTCTAAGGTCTCATGTTCAAAGACTTAATTTTAAATGAAAAGAGACCTATACATAAAACATGAATATTTGAGACATTTATATTAAAGTTGAGAATTAATTTGAATAATATGTGACATAAATTTGCTTTTACAGAGACAAGAAAATATGGTCCAAGAAAACAAAAGGACCTTGTTTAACTCTCTCCGAAATTTTATCAGTTTATCTCACCAGTTTTAAGATTATCTGACTCTTAATCACTTCTTTATCATACCGCCAAGATTTTTATTTCACCCTATGCAGTTAAGAATTTGTGGTTTGTTTGGGAATATGGAGGCAAACAGAAGATAACCTTGGTCACACATTTGTGTCCTTGAAAGAATCATGATTTTGTTTTTGTAAAAAGAACATAGGTTTTCTTTCCTTTAAAAGAACTAGAAAAATAAGAGTAAGATACTGTCACTCAGAAATAGCCATCATTATTATTTGCCAGATGCTATTCTACATATCTCTTTATTTCTGTAGTAATAGAATGAGAGGAATCAAAAGGAAATAAAATGTCATATGTGTTATCTTTAAGAAGTATGAGATTTAATAACTTTACTTGAGCTTAACAGAACTGAAGTGAAATGAAAATGACTGGTGAACTTGTTAATTTCTCAAAATAAGAAATTATCTTATAAATAAGATTCTTCTGAAGTCAAAAAATTAGGAAAAGCTGAAATTATAATGATTTTATATATATATATATATTTTAAACTTTGGATAATATCCTATGACCCATTGCTATGAAAAGTAAAGAAATTAGCACTTTGAAAACTCATCTCCCCCTTCCCCTAGCCCCACCCTTGCTGTTAACTATAAACCTTAACTTTTACCTTCTATCCTATACTCAGACCACCACAGTTGCTTAATTTAGTTGTGTAGCTTAATCACAGCTTCTTGCTCTTTGTTTTCATTTGCTTGTGGGTGGATGAATTTCATTGCCAATTCCTGTCTTGAGTTCAAGCATGCTTGAGAATGTATGATTCAGAGAGTTAAGAGGAAATTTAGAATCACGTGGGGATTCCAATATGGCTCACTTCATACTTGACCTGGGACTCCGATTGGCCTCAGGTTTTTCCTGGTATGTCCCTCTAAGGGCAGCATCCTGCAGTCTCGAACCAGCATTTAGAAATCTCACTTCCTCCTCCTTTTCCTTGACCCTTTTCTCTTCCCCTCCCCTTGCCAGGAAAGCCCCCACTTCAGCCCACCACACGATCCACTTGTAGAGTCTTTCACAACTTAAAATTACCATCCCCTCCTCCTCTGGTTTTAGGGAAGGCAGTAAGGAGCTTGCACATGTGCTTGAGCTTCCAAAACACCAAACTGAAAACCCAGTGTGTGACTCACGTGACTTTTTTAGTTATTAGTTTGTAAGGACCTTTTTCAACCTACAATTTGGACTATGAAAAATCACAGTAGTGGAAGAGACAGACGTGAGTGGGAGAAAAAACAAATTGAAGTCGGAATGGAATTTATTTCTACTCTAAATTTTATTCTAAATTTTATGGCTATGTATAAATATATAATTCACACATTTAAATTTTTCTTAGTTCCATTTTCAATTATTCTGTATCCATTAGGATAACAGATTCATAAGATGTGATCTCTCTGCTTGCCAGCAAGGGGTAGAGAGTGCAGCATTGTTCCTTCTTTGTCACAGCCGTGAATTGCTACAATGGAGTCATAATTGAAGATTCTTTTGTTGCCCGTGGCCTTCATTAATGCACTGGCAGCACCATCCTTATTTAACCACCTGCTGCACTGATTTCCCATATCCTAACCCCTCAACGACATCTGATCACATTCAAGAGGTAAATATTCCTTACTGAGAAGCAGAATCTTTGAGGTCAGGGTTACAGGGGAAAATTAATGTAGGCTAGTCAGATCTTTACAGAATAAGGCTGAAAATGTGAACTCCTTTTTTTTTCCCCTAAAAAAAGAAAAGAAAAATAGGAAATCTCTCCCTTATACAGCAAGATTTTTCACAGGCCTTCAGTTTCCCAATCATTGTTGGTACATAAGGTAATTTTAGGTGAATGTGACCATATTTATTTTCATAGTCGTGCTTTTATTTTACTGTATAATTAAAAACATGAAATCTAGCAAAATGATAATTATACAAAGTTTATAATTTTTGACGTAAGTAAAAAGTGAGCCAATTTACAGAAAATGCAAACTAAATAATAGTATAGATAATATGGAGACATGGCAGAAAGTTGTGAGGCTGATGTGCCAACGAAACATGAGACTGTGGAGATCAGAAGTACGGAGGTATGGCAAAAATTGCACAAGTGTGCAAGAGGGGAATTTGAAAATAGAAGAACTTGGAAATAGGGGGATCTGGAAATCAGAAACCTATTTAAATCATGAGTATCACCCATTTGGATTTTTCTCTGTTCACATCTGCGTGTCTGCTGCAGGGGTTCTCCATGCGTCATCCACCCAGACATGCACCACAGCACTCCCGTGGGTCACTTGTGCTCAGCTCCCATGCCTGATTTCTAGCTCTCCCTCTCTCCATCACTCCAGCAAGTATTTGGAAGACAAGCAAATTGAAAACGGGATAATAAGAAATAACCTTTACTCCACTCCAATTCATTTTTTAAAAGTAAATTATTAGATACTTTAAAAAATTAACTTAAAAAAAAAACAAACTCTTAAAAAGATTTTGCAGCATACTAGTGATGGATTGCCATCTGCCTGAAGAAATGGTGGTCTGACAGCTGGTTTTGGTTTTAAGTATCATCTGTCGTGTTTCTTGTTGGGGAATTTGTACCTTGGGGACTGTTTTCCTTGTTTTCCTCAAGTAGCCTCTTCTCTGTTTTAACACCTACAGGCTGTAGGGCGGGAACTGCTGCTCCATTTAATTGAATATCTTGTAACCAGAGATGGAAGAGACCCTGAAATCACAAATCTAATCAACAGTACCCGGATACACATCATGCCCTCAATGAACCCAGATGGATTCGAAGCTGTTGTAAAGCCTGACTGTTTTTACAATGATGGCAGGTAAGAATGGGCCCATCTATGTAAAACATAACAAAACCACAAAAGGCCCCCATCAGATCGGACACCTTGGCCCTGTCAAGAGGAATTAGTGAAACATCTCATAGCCTGCGTCATGTCACTGCCATGCTAGAAACTCTTCAGGGCCACCCATGGCTTTGACTGTGAGAAGTGAAATCCTGAATAAGGCTGGGTTACTCCTGTGCCTGCCCACCCTCCACTGCTCCGGCTTTTTTGCTTTTCCCACTGTCACCCTGCTGCAGCCGCTTAGATCCCTCTTCACCCCTGAAACGATGACGACAGGCTTCCTTCTCACCTCTGGCATTCCCACCCCCATCGGCCCCACCCTGGCCTGTTTCAACAGCATTTCCTCAAAGCCTCCTTCCCTAACCTATCGGATATTAGGTCCCCAGTTATACTCATATCACCTGGCCCTTTACCCTCACAGCACAATTTTAATGTCTCATTTCTCCTTTAATGTCTACCCGAGGGCAGGAGCCCTGCCCATAGTGTTCATCACTAGGAAATCCCAGGGCCTAGTATAGAACCTGGCCCCTCGATAAGCAGGTTGATTTATTAAGCCAGCCCAGAAACTAACATAAAGAAGAGTGAGTCTTGTAGTATTTCTTTTTTTTTTTTTTTGTAGTATTTCTGATTTAAAGTTTATTGTATTTTAAATGGCCTCAGGGAGTTTGGAATTTCTCAAATGTCTGATAAACACTGATACTTGTGCAATTAAAATTTTGTTTTTACCAAAGATAAATCACCACTGGATTCCCTTCCACTTTTAAGGTTTTTTTTGTTTTGTTTTGTTTTTTAGCATATTTAAACATGGCCAAGTCTTCCCAGGTGGCTCAGTGGTAAAGAATCCATCTGTCAAGCCAGAGACACAAGTTTGATCCCTGTGTCAGGAAGATTCCCTGGAGAAGGAAATGGCAACCCACTCCAATATTCTTGCCTGGGAAATCCCATGGATAGAGAAGCCTGGCAGGCTACAGTCCATAGGGTCACAGAGTCTGACAGGACTTAATGACCAAACAAGTATGACAAACATAGCCAATCCACTTTTCAGAAATATATTTGTGTAAAATAGCATGTTCCTATTATTTCTGATAACAACTGCTATGGAACAAACTGCCCCAAATTGAGGAAACAGCTACCTTTTTATTTGCTTTCCACTCTGTAAGTTGGGAATTTGGCCAGGGCAGAGCAGGGTCCATCTCTATGCCACGATGACTGGGACCTCAGCGGGGGTCTGTCTGGGACCCTGTGTCTTGAGTTTCAGTTCTGGATCTCACCTGGGTCCTTCATTCCTTCATGTGGCCCCTTGATGTAGCTAGCAGTGGGGTCTCGGTTCCAAATGGGAGTGTTCCAAGAGCAAAAGCCCCGAAACACAAACACTTATCCAACCTCTGCTTACATCCGAATCACTCCTGTCCCACTGGCAAGAACAAGTCACACGGCGGGGAACAACAGAGTGCATGAATACCAAGTGCACTTCGTTGGAGGCTGACAAGGCAACCATCCACCACCTCTGTATTCATATCTGGAAAAACAGCTGGAGCCCAGAGCAGAGGTCTACACTCTACAGGAATTTGCTCCCTCATACACCAACAGTAAACCCTTAAAACTTCTTTCTTTTAAAGGGATAATAGTAACCTCTATGACCTGAATAGAAATTTCCCTGATGCTTTTGAACTTAATGAGGTACCGAGGCAGCCTGAGACCGTGGCAGTCATGAAGTGGCTGACTACAGAGACCTTTGTCCTCTCTGCAAACCTCCATGGTGGTGCCCTGGTGGCCAGTTACCCGTTTGATAATGGTGTTCCAGGTAAGCACACATGGGCCCTGCTCTTGCTTTCTGAATCCAGAGTGAGACTGCAAACTGTCCACCTCTGATGGCGATACACTCTTTCTCTCCCTACTTAATTTTTCTGGTGGGGTTGGAAAAAGCCTCATTTTCTCGACTCTGAGCTATCCTTCCTACAATTTATAAACAGTAGATGGGCAAGGTGTCTGAACTGACAACCAAAAATGGGATTACTTGATATTCATCAGTGAAATAGTAAAATTGTAATTTAGATTAGCACACAAGAGACAACATAACTGAAAAAAAAAAAAAAACGAATCACATGAATAATAATTCCTGACTCCCCTTAAAACTGTGGGATAAGGTATGTACCAAGGAGTTAAAGTATTCTAGTGGCTTCATTTAATCCCTACAATACCTAAGGAAAGTTTACTGATCTGGAATCAATAAGAATGACTCAGAAGGTATTTAACTTTTAAGCTGATTGAGGAGGAGTTTGCACATGTACGTGGTTATTTTGTGTGATATCCCTTCTGCTGTGTCCATTAAAAACTGGGAGAAGAGTAGAGAGACGTTCCTGGAAGTGGGTAGAGGATTTCTCTAGGAAATCAGAGCCTTGGTGTGGAATTTGACGATGCAGGGGCTAATATACTGTATACTTCCTCTACATCAACTAAAAGGTCTTGGTCTGTCTTCCATGTACAGCCACTGGAACATTATACTCTCGGAGCTTAACCCCTGATGATGATGTTTTTCAATATCTTGCAAATACCTATGCTTCAAGGAATCCTGACATGAAAAGGAATTCATGTAGAATTAAAACAGGGTTTTCTAATGGAATTATAAATGGATACTCCTGGTATCCACTGAAAGGTGAGTTTCTCTTCATTCTACTATCCTAGTTGTCTTTACCTAGAGGTGCTGGCTGGCCTTTGTTGACCCCAGTAGTTGCCAGAAGTTAGTCAGGCACAGTGCAGTCCCTTCGGTCGTGTCTCTGTCAGCTAATAGCACAGAGCTAGGAGGGGGACGACCGTTTGAGAGATGCTCAGACATGTTCCCTACTGCCAAAGTTGCCTGAGTTCAGATGCTTGTTTAGCCTTCACTTTGGAGCCAGGAACTGTGCCAAGAAAGATGAACAGGGCACAGATCTTAAGCCCAAGTTTAACAGAGAAGAGCAACATTTAAGTTAATTGTGGTGACAGTGTCATATGAATAAGAACAGAGATTTAGAAAAGGGACAGTGTACCACAGGGGTGTAAAGCCAAAACACAGCAGGAAGTAATGAAGGCCTTGGAGAAATGTAATTCTTATGTCTCATCCAATGGGGGCAGTTGCGACCTGTGTGTTAGTCACCCAGTCGTGTCCAACTCTTTGCAACTCCATGGATTGTAGCCCACCATGCTCCTCTATCCATGGAATTATCCTGGCAAGAATACTGGAGTGGGTTGCCATTTCCTTCTCCAGGAGATCTTCTTGACCCAGGGATCAAACCCGCTTCTCTTGTCTTCTGCAATGGCAGGCAGGTTCTTTACCATCTGAGCCACCAGGGAAGCAAAGTGTGTTGCTGCTGACATCCAGGTAGTTATTCCATGCAGCAGTAAGGAGCAGCATTGCCAGATCTTCCAGTTTGTGAAGCAAGATGGATATTTCCATGAAGTCTCCTGATTTTTCAAGCCACTTTGCAGACTGAACAGAAGATCCCTCTAGTCTTGCTCCCTTGGAATAGGGTAGCCAGGCGAGGGGAGGGAGTGAGGAGTTTGCCATGTAGGGAACATGGCAGAGGGGATGTTCTTGTCAGAAGGAAGAATATCAGCAGAAGCCCAAGGGTGTCATAGTCCTAGTCTAGAAACTCTAGAGAATAGGGGGGATGGAGGACAGAAGGGTGAGAGGGGAGACAGTGGGCGGGGACCAGGTTCCACCACCTCGGTGAAAAGTGCCCCCTTTCAGACTGGTCAGCAGATCTGGCCAGCAGCAGGCGCAGCCTGCATTTCCACACTCAGGCCACTTCCTCACTTGTCACTGTAGATGCACAGGCAGGTAATCTTGCACAAGCTGGGACTTTTATATCTGGGCAGGTTTCTGCCAGCTTTCCAGGCAACATAAATAAGCCTAGACCATGACTGGAAGGCAGCAGGGCCAGCCAGATGCCACAGTGCCCCAAACTTCTCTCCCATGTCCGAGAGACAGCCTCCCCTCCCACCCCCACCTCAGGGGCGGCCTAGTGTGCGCTCACTACTCTACACAGGGAGGAAGGGAGCCCTCCTGCCCAGGGGCAGCTCTGTCCTGCAGCGTGCTATGTGACTTCCCAAGACAGATCCAGACGCGTGGGAGATTGACAGGAACCTAGTCTTGCTGTTGTGAGTTGTTCCCAAGCGTGCCTTTGTTTGCCAGGCCTGACTGGCCTTATCCAGAGTGGCACACACTCTCCACAGTTGGCATTCTCTGTCCAGCGTGCTTTCCACACCTGTTTTGCCATTTAAATTCTTTCTACCTGAGACAGTCATCCAGTCAAGGGCTTTTGTTTTATTTCATTTCTCTCTTTCTTTTTTTCCTCTTCTATTTCTTGGTGAAAATAAGCTTAGAAATACAAAACTTGCAAGTAAAGGAAAAGGAAGAAAAGAGTAATTCTTCCTGGCTAAAACTGGGACCTACATGCGTGCGTGTGTGCTAAGTCGCTTCAGTCCTGTCTGACGCTTTGCAGCCCTATGGACTACAGGCTCCTCTGTCCATGGGATTCTCCAGGCGAGAATACCGGAGTGAGTTGCCATTTCCTTCTCCAGAGACCTACATAAGTATTACTTAATAGTTATATAATATTTTGACCATTTTCTGAGCATAAATATTTACTTCATTACTTCCCAAATACTCTGATGGACTTGCGAAAACTTATTTAACTAGGCAAATATCAAGTATAACTAATTAAAATCTGGCAGAGACTAATTCATTCAAAGATACCATACTTCATCAAATCTAAGATGCCAGTGATTGTAAAATATGTCCCACCAAGAAAGAAAAAGTTTCCAGCTGAACTAATAACACAATGATGCTTTTCAGCCATCAAATTTAAGATGCTTCCCAATTCAGAGATTTTAAAATAGAAGTTGTGCATCTTAAAAAATATGAGAATAACCATTTGAAAATAGAGTGTTGAGAGGTAAGAACTAGAAAGTGAGAATGGGCAGTGACAATCCCAGAAGCAGCGGGGGACTGGGTCGTCCCCTGCTCCCAAGAGTCCACATGGCACCATGTCTCTCATCCACAGACGTAATGTGGTGTGATGGGTGAGAGCACGGGGAGTCTAGGAAGGTGGCATGTGCTCTGGTTTCAGCCATTCACTTGCAAGAACCCCTGGGTACATGACCTACCATTTGTAATTAAGTTTCTCATCTGTAAAATATGGGTGATAATTACTGTGAGGGTTAGAGCTGATAGTGAAGTTCTTCAAACAGTACCTAGCAACAGCAAACACTCAATAAACATTGGTTATTACTCCTCCAAATTCATGTACTTCAGTCGCTCAGTCATGTCTCTGAGACCCCGTGGACTGCAGCACACCAGGCTTCCCTGTCCATCACCAGCTCCTGGAGCTTGCTCAAACTCATGTCCATCAAGTCAGTGATGCCATCCAACCACCTCATCTTCTGTCGTCCCCTTCTCCTCCTACTTTCAATCTTTCCCAGCATCAGATCAGATCAGATCAGTCGCTCAGTCATGTCCGACTCTTTGCAACCCCATGAATCGCAGCACGCCACGCCTCCCTGTCCATCACCAACTCCCAGAGTTCACTCAGACTCACGTCCATCGAGTCAGTGATGCCATCCAGCCATCTCATCCTCTCTTGTCCCCTTCTCTTGCCCCCAATTCCCTCCCAGCATCAGAGTCTTTTCTAATGAGTCAACTCTTCGCATGAGGTGGCCAAGGTACTGGAGTTTCAGCTTTAGCATCAGTCCTTCCAAAGAAATCCCAGGGCTGATCTCCTTCAGAATGGACTGATTGGATGTCCTTGCAGTCCAAGGGACTCTCAAGAGTCTTCTCCAACACCACAGTTTAAAAGCATCAATTCTTTGGCGCTCAGCCTTCTTCACAGTCCAACTCTCACATCCATACATGACCACTGGAAAAACCATAGCCTTGACTAGACGAACCTTTGTTGGCAAAGTAATGTCTCTGCTTTTGAATATGCTATCTACGTTGGTCATAACTTTCCTTCCAAGGAGTAAGCGTCTTTTAATTTCATGGCTGCAGTCACCATCTGCAGTGATTTTGGAGCCCAGAAAAATAAAGTCTGACACTGTTTCCACTGTTTCCCCATCTATTTCCCATGAAGTGATGGGACCAGATGCCATGATCTTCGTTTTCTGAATGTTGAGCTTTAAGCCAACTTTTTCACTCTCCACTTTCACTTTCATCAAGAGGCTTTTTAGTTCCTCTTCACTTTCTGCCATAAGGGTGGTGTCATCTGCATATCTGAGGTTATTGATATTTCTCCCGGCAATCTTGATTCCAGCCTGTGTTTCTTCCAGTCCAGCGTTTCTCATGATATACTCTGCGTATAAGTTAAATAAACAGGGTGACAATATACAGCCTTGATGTACTCCTGTGGGTCTTTTCAAATGAGTCAGTTCTTCGAATCAGGTGGTCAAAGTATTGGAGTTTCAGCTTCAGCCTCAGTCCTTCCAATGAATATTCAGGACTGATTTCCTTTAGGATTGACTGGTTTGATCTTGCAGTTCAAGGGACTCTCAAGAGTCTCCTCCAACACCACAGTTCAAAAGCATCAATTCTTTGGTGCTCAGCTTTCTTTATGGTCCAACTCTCACATCCATACATCACTACTGGAAAAACCATAGCTTTGACTAGACAGATCTTTGTTGGCAAAGCACTGTCTCTGCTTTTTAATATGCTATCTAGGTTGGTCATGGCTTTTCTTCCAAGGAGCAAGCATCTTTTAATTTCATGGCTGCAGTCACCATCTGTAGTAATTTGGGAGCCCCCCAAAATAAAGCCTGTTTTCCACTGTTTCCCCTTCTATTTGCCATGAAGTGATGGGACCAGATGTCATGGTCTTAGTTTTCTGAATGTTGAGTTTTAAGCCAACTTTTTCACTCTCCTCTTTCACTTTCATCAAGAGGCTCTTTAGTTCCTCTTCACTTTCTGCCATAAGGGTGGTGTTATCTGTGTATCCGAGGTTATTGGTATTTCTTCCAGCAATCTTGATTCCAGCTTGTGCTTCATCCAGCCTGGCATTTCTCATGATGTGCTCTGCATATAAGTTAAATAAGCAGGGTGACAATATACAGCCTTGATGTACTCCTTTCCCAATTTGGAACCAGTTTGTTGTTCCATGTCCAATTTAACTGTTGCTTCTTGACCTGCATACATATTTCTCAGGAGGCAGGTCAGGTGGTCTGGTATTCCTGTCTCTTTAAGAATTTTTCACAATTTGTTGTGATCCACACAGTCAAAGGCTTTGGCGTAGTCAGTGAAGCAAAAGTAGTTTTTCTGGAACTCTCTTGCTTTTTCAGTGATCCACCAGATGTTGGTTCCTGTGCCTTTTCTAAATCCAGCTTGAACATCTGAAAGTTCATGGTTCACATACTGTTGAAGCCTGGCTTGGAGAATTTTGAGCATTACTTTGCTAGCATGTGAGATGAGTGCAGTTGTGCAGTCATGAACTCCTTATTGCCAAATTCAGAGTTAAATTGAAGAAAGTAGGGAAAACCACTAGGCCATTCAGGTATGACCTAAATCAAATCCCTTACGATTATACAGTGAAAGTGACAAATAGATTCAAGGGATTAGATCTGATAGAGTACCTGAAGAACTATGGACAGAGGTTCACGACATTGTACAGAAGGCAAGGATCAAGACCATCCCCAAGAAAAAGAAATGCAAAAAGGCAAAATGGTTGTCTGACAAGGCCTTACAAATAGCTGAGAAAAGAGTAAGCAAAAGGCAAAGGAGAAAAGGGAAGATATACCCATTTGAATGCAGAGTTCCGAAGAATAGCAAGGAGAGATAAGAAAGCCTTCCTCAGCAATCAGTGGAAAGAAAGAGAAGAAAACAATAGAATGGGAAAGACTAGAGATCTCTTCAAGAAAATGAGAGATACCAAGGGAACATTTCATGCAAAGATGAGCACAATAAGGGACAGAAATGGTTTGGACCTAACAGAAGAGGTGGCAAGAATACACAGAACTATACAAAAAAGATCTTCATGACCCAGATAATCAGATGGTGTGATCACTCACCTAGAGCCAGACATCCTGGAATGTGAAGTCAAGTGGGCCTTAGGAAGTCTCACTACAAACAAAGCTAGTGGAGGTGATGGAATTCCAGCTGAGCTATTTCAAATCCTAAACGATGATGCTGTGAAAGCGCTGTACTCAATATGCCAGCAAATATGGAAAACTCAGCAGTGGCCACAGGACTGGAAAAGGTCAGTTTTCATTCCAATCCCAGAGAAAGGCAGTGCTGAAGAATGTTCAAACTACCACATAATTGCACTCATCTCACACGCTAGCGTACACTTATTTTCACAGAATAAATGTGTTTATGAAAGGCTTGTAGAAATATTTTAAAAGAAATTTCACTCTAGTTTCTCTCTGTTTAAAATGTAATTTAGGAAAGAAATGTAATATGAAGAATCCTTTTTGTAGTTGTGATTTTTAAAAATACCCTTCCCTTACTCCTCAGTTGATCTGGATACATAGATGAACATCAGTCAGCTCTGATTCAGTTACCCATATGGGAATATTTAGGATTGCTTGGTCATGTCTGGATAATAAAATGTCAAGCTGTAGTTGTACGTGCCAGTATGTCAAATTCATCTTTTCCTGTTTACATTTACTGTCATTGCAACTGTCTGATTCACGTGTCTCCAAGGTATATGATACTTGTCTTCACTCCAACTTCATACTTTTTAAAAGATTTAAATATGTTTGTGTTTAGGTGGAATGCAAGATTACAACTACATCTGGGCCCAGTGTTTTGAAATTACGTTGGAGCTGTCATGCTGTAAATATCCTCGCAAGGAGAAGCTTCCAGGCTTCTGGAAGGATAACAAAGATTCGCTGATTGAATATATAAAACAGGTGCACATAGGTTTGTAAGATTTTCTTATTAATTCATATTATCATAAAATATAGCATCTGGCAAAACCTTTGGGTTGAGAAAATGCAAGCCCCTATTTCTGTTTTCTGGGTCTAGCCTCATTTTTAGTACCAAAACTAACGGTTCAGAATTCTCTCTGCATGAGCATCTGCAGCATATGAAAAATGCAGCACCCATCAGCTCATGTAAGAGAAAGCATGATGTGTGTTACTTTAATTTGGAGATGTAAAATCCAGAGTACTTCTAATTTTACATGTTGAATGACCTGGCAAAAGATCAATAAAACAGGCTGTAACTCTGTTACATCATCACCCATTTAGAAAGAAGCCAAGTTTGCTTGTCATTTGCCATTTAATACCACAGATCCAGAGAATGTTGGACATGCCATTTTTTCCTAGAACTGGTGGTGACCTAGCACCATTGGCTTCAACCCCTCCCACCTCTCAACTGTGCCAAATGACCAGGCACTGGGAGTCTTTGCAGCCTGTTTTTTTGATGCCTGTCTGACCTTTATGACAGATGAGCGGACGGTGTGAGAAGAGCAGTCATTTCTCAGACATGTGCAACAGACTCACCAGGAGGGTTTGTTAAAACATGGATTGCCAGGCTCATCCTCAGAGTTTCTGATTTAGTGGGTCTGGAATGATTGACATCTTCCCTGGTGATGCGGATGCTGCAGGTCCAGGGACTACTCTTTGAAGACCATTGCATGAGAACAGCACATAGCTTGTGGTGATGGTGGAACCTTGGGCAGGGTGTGGAAGGCTCTTCTGCATTGCTCGTGTTATTTTTCTCCATTCAGAACAGTTGGGGGAAGCAAAGCATCAAGAATTCGAGTAACGGTTATGCTACCATATGAAACCAAAGTGGAGTGTGTGTGTGTTGAAGAAGTTTTCATCATGGACCTATTGCATAATTGCAGAATTCCTGGATTTTCTGCATGCTTCACACCAAAGCTTCCCACCTGCTGCAAAGAGATGGGGTAGTTGAGGGGTACAGGGCTGAGCGCAGGGACAGTCAGAAGCTTCTCTTGGCCATACATCCCGAACATGGATATTCCTTCCCCCTTTCCTACTTGACCCCCAACCGCTTGCCATCCCAAAACACAAGTACAGAAAGATTATGTATTTTTTAATATTTATTTTTATTTATTTGGCTGCACTGGGTCTTAGTTGTGGCACGCAGGATCTTTAGTCGTGGCATGCGAACTCTTGTGTGCATGTGGGGTCTAGGCCCCCTGCATTGGGAGCACAGAGTCTTGGCCACCCAGGAAGTTCCCAGAAATAATATTTTTGAATTGGCAGGACTGCATCTAACTGGCTGAGACATTAATGGAGTAGGTTGATGGGGGATATTACAAAATGTAGTATTACCAGCATCTTAGTGTACTTTAACCAGCATCTTAATAATTTTTATTGAGCTTATTATTGGGTCTTTTTCCTTTTTCATTGTGTCACCAGACTCTGTTCTGGTGTTTCTCCTTTTGACTTTCTTCACAAGGCACATTTCTACTTTGGCTGTAGCTTCTACCTATACCAATCTTTTAGTGTAAACTCTAAAAATTCCTCCTTTAGAAGAGTAAAACTGGGAATGCGACGGAACACAAAATACACTCTATGAATTTCAGACTAGCTGGAAAGATTACGGTACTACTGGGCCCCATTAAGGTGGGCTCTGAAATATAATGCTGAAATAATATTGTCAATGAAGGAGCTTTGTAAACTGTTAAATAACATACAAATTATGGCCTAAGCATTATTGTTATTAATTTAAAGCATTTACAAGTCCATTTAACTAGATTTTATAAAGAGTATTCATCTATCTGCGTGTCCCTAAAATCAGATGTGCACAGATCACTTAAACCATATGTATTAATGTATATTAATACATCAACACTGCCCCCTTGTGGTGTAAGACAGGTGTTTGTTTGTTTTCCTCCCTAGTTTAATAATGAAACCCTATTTCAAAATACTTTTTTTTTACTTTACAATATTGTATTGGTTTTGCCATACATCAACATGCATCCGCTGTACTGATACAGCATGGTTACTGTTACCTGATAGAGAGGTTCTCTCCATATTGGTGCTGAGTGGGAAGCCAAAGAGTATGTTTGTGGATAATGGAAACAAACATTTCTTTACCGTTATTGCTCTGGTTTAAGAAAATTATTGAGGTTTGTCATGGTGCATCACATTCATTGGTTCAGTTTCACCAATTGCTGTGATGCTAAGATCTGAGATTTCCAGGTGGGTCAAAGACTCTGGTAAGTTGTCCGTGTCTGGGAAGGAAAGGCCTCTTGCTCTAAGGGAAGAACCTAGTCTAGAGCAGGGGTCCCCAACCAATGCAGTGCGCTTGACTCACACCAAAACCATCCCTCCACCCCTGGTCTGTAGAAAAACTGTCTTCTATGAAACCTACCTGTGGTGATGAAAGGGTTGAGGACCACACTGGTCTAGAGGGCAGGAGCCTGGGTAAAGCCTAAGCTGTTCTGTTATCTGCCTGTGTGAAACCTTGCAAGTCACTTGCCTCGACTGTTTTTAGTCAACTGATAGCTGGGACTAACAGCATATGCCTTGCCTCACCCCAGCTTATTCTAAGGTTCTGATTGGTCATTCTTTCAATTAAATCTCACCTCCAACCTCAGTCTAAACTCAGGCTCTTTGTTGCTGTGTCGTCAAGCTTAAGAGGGTTGACCAGGCTCAGGCTGAGATGAGGGTAAGGCAGACGTTAAGGTGAGTCTGAATTCTAGGGACCTGGAATGTCCCAAACGTTCCCTCTCTGGGGAGAAGTAAAGATGAGCAAGACATAACATTATCTGCTGCTGTCCTCTCCCCTGAACTCCTTAGAGCAGAGCTGAATCCAGAGGTTAGGGGATGCCCACAGCACCCAACAACCTGGGCCCGAGAGAATCTGGTATGTGCTGAGTGCCAGAAGCCTGAGAGACACGGATAACACATCTGTCATGGGATCCAAAGTCAGTGACACATGTGCTCATCAGGTGGGGACATGGGAATGAACAGTCCCCCGAAAACCACCAGCTCAGACTGCGCTCTGGCCAGTTCTTGCCCAGAATGTGCTTTTCATCCACGGAACTTGATACATCCCCAAGGGATGTACATTTATTTCTCCCCCTCATTTCCAGGTGTGGCCACAAAATTTAAGTCTCAGATTTCATTCTCCTTTGCCTATTACATGAACTTTTTTCAAAATTTTGCCTTTTGTTCTCCTGATGTCATAGTGCTGACTTTTATCTGAAAATCTTTGGATCTACTGGTCTTTTTAATTTTTTCCCCATTTTCAATTTTAACATATCAAAATAAATCATCTCTTTTGGTAAAACAATCACTTGTAAGTGAAAAGTTTGGCGGTGCCTGGACAGAGTATTGAACAGACATATAAGATCAAAAGGTAGCTTACAATTGGCTGGTGGTATGGGGTTATCCTCTAATAGAAATTCTGTAGTTAAGCATGGTCTGTGTTTGTTCGTAACAGTGATGTTCAGATATTCCCAACTTGAACTACTGTCTCTAGGTTTGGGTAAGGGGTATATAGAAATGAATCTTTTAATCTTTAGAGGACATTGAATGAAAGTCAAACTCAAATATGAAGACTTTAGCAACTGACCTGAATCCAAATTACTCTTCGTTTCCCCGTACTTGAGGATAAGCAGACTATAGGTCCCTGGAAATCTTTCTTCAGTTTCACAGATGATATAGGGGGGCTGTGTGGGTATCTAAGGTCATCCAAAAACACTGTTCATAGGCTGTCAAAAAATTCAGATCTGTTCTGTTAAAGCGTAACAACCATTTCCAGCCAAGAAGGAAATGCTGACTTTTTTTTAATTTGAAGTATAATTGATTTACAATGTCTTAATTTCTGCTGAACAGCAAAGTGACTCAGTTTTATATATGTATATATAACATATAGTTTTATATATTTTTTATATTCCTTTCTGATTTATCACAGGATATCGAATATAGTTCCTGGTAGGACCTTGTTGTTTATCCATTCTAGACAGCTTGCATCTGCTAATCCCCAACCCCCAGGACATCCCTGTCCCACCACCTACCCCGTGGCAACTGTTCTGTCTGTGGTCTGTATGTATGTACAACATCTTCTTTATCCATTCATCTGCCAAAGGACATTCATGTCTTGACCTTTGTGAATAGTGCTGTTAACACAGGGATACATGTATCTTTTTGAATTATAGTTTTGTCTGGATACATGACAGGGAGTGGGATTGCTGGATTATATAGCAATACTATTTTCAGTTTTTTGAAGCATCTGCATACTGTTTTCCATAGAGACTGCACCAACTTACATTTCTATCAACACTGTAGGCAGGTTTCCTTTTCTCCATACCCTCTCCAGCATTTGTTATTTGTAGACTTTTTAATGATGGCCATTCTAACCAGGGTGCTGCTGCTAAGTTGCTTCAGTCGTGTCTGACTCTGTGCAACCCCATAGATGGCAGCCCACCAGACTCCCCCGTCCCTGGGATTCTCCAGGCAAGAACACTGGAGTGGGTTGCCATTTCCTTCTCCAATGCATGAAAGTGAAAAGTGAAAGTGAAGTCGCTCAGTCCTGTCCAACTCTTAGAGACCCCATGGACTGCAGCCTACCAGGCTCCTCCATCCATGGGAGTTTCCAGGCAAGAGTACTGGAGTGGGGTGCCATCGCCTTTTCTGTAACCAGGGTGAGATGGTATCTAATTGTAGTTTTGATTTGCATCCTTTTATGCCTGTTGGCCATCTGTACGTCATCTTTGGAGAACTGTCTAGTTCTGCCCATTTTGTTAAATCTTTTTGAGTTGTATGAGCTGTTTATATAGGAGGTTTAGTCACTAGGTCGTGTCTGACTCTTGTGACCCCATGGACTGTAGCCTGCCAGGCTCCTCTGTCTATGGGATTCTCCAGGCAAGAATACTGGAGTGGGTTGCCATTTTCTTCTCCAGGGTATCTTCCCGACCCAGGAATTGAACCCAGGTCTCCTGCATTGCAGGCAGATTTTTTACCAACTGAGCTATAAGGGAAGCCCTGCTGTTTATATATTCTGGAGATTAATCCTTTGTCAGTCGCATCATTTGTAAATATTTTCTCCCAGTCGTCTTTTCGTTTATGATTTCCCTTGCTGTGCAAAAGCTTATAGTTTGATTAGGTCCCATTTGTTTTTGTTTTTATTTCTATTGACTTGGCGAAACTTAAGAAAACTGCTATGATTTACATCAGAGAATGTTTTGCCTATGTTCTCTTCTAGGAGTTTTATAGTGTCATGTTTTATGTTTAAGTCTTTAAGACATTTGGAGTTTATTTCTGTGTATGGTGTGTGTTCTAACTTCATTAATATACATGCAGCTGTCCAGCTTTCCCGACACCACTTGCTAAAGAGACTGTCTTTTCTCCATTGTATATTTCTTTTGTCTCCTTTGTTGAAGATTGACCATAGGTTGGTGTGTTTATTTCTGGGCTCTCAGTTGTGTTCCATTGATCTATATGTCTGTTTTTGTGCCAGTACCATGCTGTTTTGATTACTGTTTGCTGATTATTTTAAAGTACCATGGAATTTTTTTCTTGGTATATTCTGCCTTGCATCCTGAATCTTGTTAAACTTTTTTATATTGGAGTATAGCCAATCAACAATGTTGTGATAGTTTCAAACATCCTGAGTCTTATTCTAGCATTATCTGAGATGTTAAAGGATGGTATAAAGTCAATTTCAAAGATAGCTTACTTTTCTATGAGCTTTGGGGTTTTTTTTTTTTTTTTTGGTTTTGAAGAAGATGAAAAATACAAAAGATGCCAACACACATACTGCCAGTACCACAAGCTATCTTGCGTAAATGCAGATTTTCCAAGTGGTAGGAAGACTATGAGCTAGTTCAGAGCCCTAAGGAAGGAAGATCTAAGCAGAGCTTCTTTCCTCACACATTCTTGCTCCTGAGGAACAAAGTTGAATTGAGATCCCAGCAATTTATGTAGTATATCTATTCAACTTCAGACTTACATAGCTGGGGTCTTTCTATTCCTTTGTATCATTTTTCTTATCCAAATAAGAAAGAGAAGGATTAAGAAACGGATTAATATTTGTTGAGCCTCCTCTTGTATTTGATCTTCATGACAATCCTGGAAGGTATATACATATTATGCCCATTTTTTGGTGATGGAATTGAGGCTTGGGAATGTTTAGTGACTTGGGACGTGATGGAAATCTCTCTTCAAAAAAACAATGCCACCGAAATTCAATGAATAAATACAGAATCAGGTTACTAAATTATGACTGATGTTTAACAGTTGAGTACTACCTGAAGATTAAAGGATACATATGACCCTTGAACAACACATGTATGAACTGCATGAATGCACTTATATGCGTGGGGTGGAGTGGGGGACTGGTTTTGTTTTTTCACTAAATATGTACTCTAGTACAATTCATGGTTGGTGGACTCTGCCAGTGCTGAGAGAGCAAACCATAAAGCTGTATGTGGATTTTCAACTGTGTGGAGGGTTGATGTCTCTAACACTTGCATTGTCCAAAGGTTAGCTCTAGTAGGAATAAGTATAAATGGAACCTATTTTTTTTTAAATGCAAAAGAGGAAAAAATCAAAGTGGATATTTACATTTGATTACATTGAAAAAAAAATGAGAAGGAAATATGGAATTCAATAACTTTTATCTTTGTGGCCTCTTCTCATTTATGTCATTAAGATAACATTTGTCAACAAAGTAGACAAACTGAGATGGGAAAACATGATTTAAAATGAGTGGAGTCTTAAAATATATATGGCCTTTTATTAATTGTATTCTTGAAATTTCAAGGTGTCAAGAATACTCCTTGGTCTAATGTACCATTTAAAGTCTATGTTTCCTTATTGATTCTCTAACCGATCTGTTCGGTGATGAAAGTGGGGTATTAAAGTCCCCTACTATTACTGTCAATTTCTCCTCTTATGGCTGTTGGTATTTCCCTTATATATTGAGGTGGTCCTAGGCTGGGTGCCTATATGTTCACAATTGTCATATCTTCTTAGATTGATTCCTTGATCATTGTGTAGTGTCCGTCTTTGTCTCTTACAACAGTCTATTTCCACCATTCTGTCTTCCGGCTTACTCATCCATTCTTCTGCCTGTTACTCCATTGATTCCTTCTAGGGTACTGTTTCATTTCAGTGATTGTGATTTTTGATCTCTTTGTTCTTTAGTTCTAGCTTTTCGTTGAACATTTCTTGTATCTTCTCAATCTATGCCTCCATTCTTCTTCTGAGATCTTGGATTATCTTTTCTATCATTACTCAGAATTCTTTTTCAGGTAGATTGCCTATCTCCCCTTCAATTAGTTTTTGTCCTGGCATTTTACCTTGTTCATTCATCTGGGACATAGTTCTCTGCCATTCTGTCTGATTTTCTGTGATTGCAGCCTCCATTCAACAGGCTGCAGGGTTGTAGCTCTTCTTGCTTCTGCTGTTGGCCTCCTGGTAGATGAGGCTGTTTAAGAGGCTTGTACAGGCTTCCAGGTGTGAGGGACTGATTTTTGCCCATTGGTGGGTAGATATGAGTTTTGTCCCTCTGGTGGGCAGGGCTGTGTCAGGGGGTGTGGTTAGTGGGCAGCTGTGTGCTCAAGAAGATATTAAACAGTCTGTCTGCTGATGGGTGAGGGATTATTTGGCCTGAGGCTTCCCAACATTGGCGCCTACAGGCTTTTGGGTGGAGACAAGTCTTGGTAAGAAAATGGCAGCCTTCCAGAGGGCTCGTGTCAATGAAAATTCCCGAGAACTACCACTGCCAGTGTCCCTGTCCCCGCAGTGAGCCACAGCCATCACCCCCACCTCCACGGTAGACCCTGCAATACTGGCAGGTAAGTCTGGCCCAGTCGATTATTTGGTCTTTGCTTTTTTCCTGGGTCCTGGTGCATATGAGACCCTGTGCGTGCCTGCCAATAATGGAATTTTTGTTTCCCCTAGTTTTGTGGAATTCCTGCTATCAAACCCCACTGGCCTTGAAAGCTAGATTCTCTAGGGACGACTCCTCTCCATTGCCCAACTCCCAGGCTGGGGAGCCTGATATGGAGCTCAGAACTTTCAATCCTATAGAACCTCTGTGGTATAATCATTTTCCAGCCTATGGGTCACCCACCCAACGTATATGGGATTTGGTTTTATCAGGATTGTACCTCCCACCTACTGTCTCATTGTGGCTTCTTCTTTTTCTTTGAAGGTAGGGTATCTCTTGGTAGATTCCAGGGTTTTTTTTTTGTCAGTGGTGTTTCCATAAGAGGTGAGCTCTTGTCCTTCTACTCCACCATCTTGTCTCCTCTCTAATAACAGTGAATTTAAATGTGCAGTTCTAAAGGTTAGAAGTTCAATACCAGTCTCACTGGGCTAAAGTCCAGGTGTCAGCAGGACTGGTTCCTTCCAGAGACTCTTGAAACACATAGCTTTGAAAATGAGAGGGCATGCATCCATGAGACCCACAAAGCTATAGCAAACTGAGAAACAGTTCTTCAAGGAATCACACAGACTTACCTGGCTATCCCCCAGGACCTAGTGCTAAGGCAGCTGATGGAAAAGTGCCCAGTCTTTCTGTGAAAGAAGCCTAGTTGCCTGTCTGAAAGCTTCAGCCGGAGGGGCAGTCATTTCATTTAACACATATCTAGGGGTCAGCTGAAATACTCTCCAGAGATGGAGGCTGCCATCTTTGCCCTGTCCCTCCACCTCCCTGCAGGATCCCAGTGTCTCCTGGAAAGGAGTTTGTGCACTTGTCTGGTGCCCTGTTTTCTACAGTTGCCACCCAGGGGCCACCCCTTCATTTCCTGGTTCTGTTTGACCAGCAGGGCTTGTGTTGATGGATCCTACAGGACTGTAACAAACAGAAAAGGAGTTCTTAACCAGCTACACCCAGGACACAGTGGGAGAGGCAGCAGTAAAAACAGTCTTTTGGTGAAAGAGGACTATTAGTTTATCTTTATAGTTGTGGCCTAAGGAGCAGGCTTCTAATTAAATTTACATCTAGTGGCTGACTACAATCATCTCTAGATGTCATTGGGCACCATCTTCACTCTCAACTTGTCTTCAAGAAAGGAGCTTGTATACCCATCTAGCCCCTTGGCTTTTGTGGCTACTACCCAGAGAACACTTTCTTTGATAGCCTGATTCTCATGAGTTCAAAGAGATGATATCAAACAAAGAAATGGTTCTTAACTGGCTGTCACCCCAGGGCTCAGTGCAAAGGCAATAGACAGAAACACTCATCTCCCAGCCTTCCCTGAAAGAGAGATATTTGTATACCTTCAAAGCTGCTGTCTGAGGGTTACCCTTCCAGTACACCTGAACCTTTGTGCAAAATATTCCCCTTTGAGACACTAACAGGTCTTGGCATACTCTCAACTACGGGAGTCATTAAGACTAAAGTAAGCAGCTTGGGTAATCACAAAGATTTGAGACAAAACCCAGAGCTGGGGCAGGGTTGAATAGTAAGTTCATCTCTTACATGAACCCACTCCTTCAAGACTGGGAGTGATAGTTGTTTTATCTAATGCATATAAACCAACACAGTGTCAGCACAGAGAACTACATTCCAAATCAAAGAACAAGATAAAACCCCAGAAAAGAGCTTAATGAAATAGAGGTAAGTGATGTACATGATAGAGTTCAAAGTAGTGGTCATAAAGATGCTCACTGAGTTCAGCAGAACTATGCATGAACAAAATAATTTCAATAGAAAGAAAATATAAGAAAGTACCAAATAGAAATCATGGAGCTTAAAAATACAGTAGAGGGGTTCAACAACACACTAGATGAGACAGGAGAAAGGTAAGTAAATCCAAAGACAGGACAATGGAATTCATCCAATCAGAGCAGCAAAAAGAAAAAGAATGAAAAACAGTGAAGACGTGTTAAAGAACTTATGCGACAACATCAAGCAGACCAACATTTACATTATAGGAGTCCCCGAAGGTGCAGAAACAGAAAACTTACTTGAAGGAAAAAAAAGGCTCAAAAGTTCCCTAGCCGCAGACATCCAGATCAAGGAAACCTGGAGAATTCCAAATAAACCAAGAGAGACCCACATCAAGACATATTGTAATTAATATGTCAAAAGTTAAAGACAAATAAGAGATATCACCTTACCCCTGTTAGAATGGCTGTTGTCAAAAGACAAGAAGTAACAAGTGTTGGCAAGGATGTGGAGAAAAGAGAACCCTTCTGCACTATTGATAGGAATGTAAATTGGTGCAGCACTATGGAAACAGTATGGAGCTTCTAAGAAAAACTAGAACTAGAACTACTATATGATCCAGTAATTCTACTTAAGGGTATTTATCCAAAAGAAATGGAAGCAACTTAATCAGATGGATAAATAGATACAGAAAATGTGGTATGTTGAAATAAGTCCTGGGGAGGTAGTGTACAGCATGGTAAATATAGTTAATACTGTATGGTATACTTGAAATTTGATAAGAAAGTAAAATAAAAGTTACCATCACAAGAAAAAAGTTAACTATGTTAACTGAGCATATTTTGGTGAATATTTCACAGTACATACATATATTTAGCAATGTTGTATACCTAAAGCTAATATATTTTTATTTTATCTCAAATTTTTTTTTAAAGTTTACCATCCCTCCTCAAATACTCTATTAACTCAGAATAGCTAATAAATATTGGGCTTATTTTTCTTAAACAATTATAAGATTTTTTTTCTTATGCCATAAAATGTGGTGTTAACACAATTCTTTTTTTGTCTTGCAGGTGTAAAGGGCCAAGTTTTTGATCAGAACCAGACTCCATTATCCAATGTAACTGTAGAAGTCCAAGACAGAAAACATATCTGCCCCTATAGAACCAACAAATTTGGAGAGTATTACCTCCTCCTCTTGCCTGGATCCTATGTAGTAGAGGTAAGTATACAATGCTAGTTACTGTTATTAAAATACTATAGAACTCAATACTTACTCACCTAGAAAGGATGTAAAAGTAAGTCTGGAATATGCAAAAGGAGATCCATCAGTACAGAATAAAAAGTCAGTGTCAGATCTGCATCTGTCAGAGGGAGAGTGTAAAATGGCAATAATAAAAATAAACTCAAAATCATGTTTCTTCCCCAACTGGAAATTTTTAAAATAGAAGCCAGATCACATTTCTCGTGATAAAAAATGGAACAAACCCTATAACAACAACCAACATAGTCAAAGTTCTTCCAAGCTTCATGAAATACCAGTTTAACACCTATTCCATGAACTGATTGGGACACAAGTTCCTTAGGATTCATTACAAATAAAATGTGATCCACAAAGTCTACCAGCATATTAAGTGACACATATTTTTGCAGCCTTCTCATAAGCAGATGAAGGTCAGTTTTTCAATCAATCCAAGTAAAATTCCAGATTTTAATTCTATTTAGATGAATGGTTCTGAGGCTTTTCTTCTGTAAGGATACATGGCCTAGTTTGAGGCTGAGTGGGTTTATACAAATCAACTAAATGAATAAGTAGCTGATTTAGTAGGCCAGATTGTGCCTCTTCCTTTTTGACGTGGCTTTATCTAGAATGTCAAGTTATATCTGGTTTGTTTAGTGGGTCTAATGCCAGCCATAGCATACCTTCCATACAGAGCTATTCCTGAGAAGGTAGTCATTTATTCTGTAGTAAAAACTGGCTTTGTAGTTACTTTGTCTTTAGGACATAAAAAAAAGGCATGATTTTCAGTTTGTAAAACTCTGTAGGATTAAAAACTCCCGCTCCAGAAAGTGAAAGAAAGTGAAAGTGAAGTCACTCAGTCGTGTCCGACTCTTTGCGACCCCGTGGACTGTAGCCCACCAGGCTTCTCCATCCATGGTATTTTCCAGGCAAGAATACTGGAGTGGGTTGCCATTTCCTTCTCCAGGGGATCTTCCCGATCCAGGGGTTATCCCCAAAGTGCCCAGCACACATCCTTTTCTTGAGTGTCTCTCCTCCTACCGAGGAGATAGACAGAACTGGAAAGACCCAATTCACTGTGAATCTTTGCCTAAAAAAGGCCCTTTTTTTCCTGGGACATTTTCATTATATGAAAAAAAAAGGGTTTTCCTTGTGGTGAATCTAAATTGTTTTTATGCAATCCCATAAATAAGCCACATCTTAGATATATGTATACGTATAACAGGTTCACTTTGCTGTACACCTGAAACTAAAAACTTGTAAATCAACTGTACTCTAATAAAATTTAAAGTTATAAATTGTTGATTTCCAATTAGTTAGACTAACACAGCACAAATCAGAATTCGTTACTAACTCTAGGACAAAAGGCGAAGGTAAGACTGTGGAAGCGGAGATGAATAACTAAATACAGGCTAGTTAGTGGTCATGTAAATGTTATTCCCCATTCTCTTCTCCCTCTACCATATATAATGAAAGCATTTCTCAGTAAATAACAGTCCATAGTTTAGCATTTGTCGTTATTTTCCTGATCATTTCCTCCACCAAAAAGATAAATCTAGCTGAAGATTCAGATTCATGGACAAAACCAGGTAAAATCAAAGCTTTTTAAGGAAGCAATAACATTATACATATACAGAAATATATAAAATCAGTTTCAGGAAAATGGAATAAATTTGAGAAAAGATTTCCACTTATAAATAATCTTGATTCCGAATCAGGATAGTAAGTAGAGATTGGGACAAAGAGAAACAGTCAACTCTTTTACCTTTGCAATCCGTGATAAATGATGGGGACAGAAATCAGTCTGTTGCTTTTGAATTCTGACATCTCCAGATAAAGGAACTGTCTTTATTTCACTTTGTAATTCTCGGCAACGGCATTAACAACAGTACTCCGTATCAACAGGATAATTCATTCAGCAAGCAGGACTGAAGCTGTTTTTAACACCCGGGGAGACCTGGCAGGTTGTTACATGTGTTTCATAAAGGCTGCATTTTAGTGGTGGATATCAGTGTTTTCAGTGCTGGCACCACAAAACATCTGAAATCACTCAGATAACTGTTTCTCGTTTCCTCTCAGGTTACAGTCCCTGGACATGATCCACATCTCACAAAGGTGACTATTCCCCCCAAATCCCAGAACTTCAGTGCTCTTAAAAAGGATATTTTACTTCCATTCAGAGGGCAATTGAATCATATCTCAGAATCAAATCCTTTATGTCCCAGGATTCCTCTTTACAGTGAACTGCAAGGCCACTCAGCTGCAACAAAACCCAGTCTGTTCTTATTTTTAGTGACTCTTTTTCACATATTGTTCAAATAAAGCAAAATGTGAAACTCAACCCCCATCATCACCTGGAATCAGGGATTAATCATGCCAGGTTACTGCAACTCTTAACTCCCTCTGTGGGACCTTGATTGGATAAACTCCATGATCCTTCCCTAAGAAGAGAAATGTTTGTTTTCAAATCCTGCAATGAGCAATGTATGGTGATAATGAAAGGAATGATTTAGTCTTAATATGGAAGATACCTGCCCATCAAGTACTGCTCACTTACACTTAATCTTGAAGTGGTCTTAGAAATTTATAAGAAGTTAAACTTGAGAAGCTAAAAAAAGTTCCTGCAAGGGGAAAAAAAAGAAAACTAATTTTGTATACAGCCAGCCATTTGAATATAAGCGATGAAGATGAATATTTATTGATTACCTATTACATACATGAGTCGGGAAGATCCCCTGGAGGAGGAAATGGCAATCCACTCCAGTATTCTTGCCTGAAAAATCCCATGGACAGAGGAGCTTGGCGGGGCTACAGTCCAAAAGGTGGCAGAGTTGGACACAGCTGAGTGAGCATATAGCATACTATTAAGACATGCAAGACCTTGCCATGGGTGCTCTGTATGAAGAGATGGTGCCATATATAATTTTCAGTACAGGGAGAAATGATATAGGACTGGGAATATTAAGTTCTGCCAATGTTCTAAGGAAATGTAAGAGAAAATAGGCAACCATGTCCCAGAAGCCCAAGAAAATACAGACCTGATGGGATGACAAATTTGTCTACAGAGCCCCCAAAATAATAGGTTAAGTAAGGGTCCCTGCCTTTCTGAAACCGGATGCCACAGTCCTCAGTTATGCTGATGATCCCCAAATGCCGGACTTCAGACTCAGGTCTGACTGCCCACTGGACACATCTACCTGGGTGTGACCCATAAATACCTCAAACTCATCATGTTGAAAAACTGTACATACTTTTCTCACCAGAGCTGCTTTTCCTCCTGCATTCTCTGTCTCAGTTACTGATAGCACCAAACTAAAAACCTGGAAGTCCCCCTTAATACCTCCTCCTGCTCCTTCATCCCCTCTATTCAGTCAGTCCCTGACTTTCATTTACAATAACAAATAACAAAGATTGTTATCAAATAACAATATGAAAGGAATTTTAAAGGATTCAAATTATTATCATTCAAAGTCAAATATGAAATCATTCCTTTCACATGTTATCAAATAGCAAAGACTTCAAATAACAATAAAGATTGTTATTTGTGTTGACTGATTCTACGTTGTCTTGATGGCTACTAAGACCACCAGGTTTAGGCCATCATAACTCACCTGAACCACAGCAACAGCTTTACTGGTCTCTTGCTCCCAGCCTTCTCCTCTTCAAACGCAACCTCCATGTAGCACTAGGGAAAGGGGCTATAAAAACAATCAGCAATCAACTGCATGTAGTTCCTACACACAGAACATGCCGTGAGTGTTCCCTGTGTCTGGCAGTGCCATTCTGACCCACTACATTTTCTTTCCCACTCCACCTTTAAACCTCAGTTAAGGCTGTCTATTGGGTGCAGAGTTTCTGTTTAAGGTAAGGAAGTTCTGAAAATAGTGATGATGGTTGTACAACGTTGTACAGTATTTAATGCCAGTGAATTGTATACTCAAACTGGTTAAAATGGTCTTATGTATAAAGATAGTAACTATTACATATTAAAACAATGTTTCATAAGGTGCTTTGTGATCATGTACTCTACAAAGTGAAGGTTTCAAGGCATACATGCTATGTAAATTACATCTTTCTTGTTGATGTGAAACTACAACAGAAATAAAGACTAGTCTGTTAAGAGTAAACAAAGAAAACTTAAAGATCGATGATTCCCTTTAAAAAAAAAAGGAAACCTCAGTTCAGGTTTCAATCCCCTTGGGAAACCTTTGCTGACGGTTGTCCATTTCATTTCTCAGTTTCACTGCGCCACCCACTAACCCGTTGATCTGAGGACCCCTGCCTCTTTGCTCCCAAATTACACAGGTTACTTCTGTTATGGGACTTACCACACTGTATTATGATCTTCTACTTCCATGGCTGATTTTCTCTGGTAGAGTGTGAGGTCTTTGAGACCAAGGTCTACTTAATTTGTTTGGAAAATTTATTTATTCTCAAATCCTAGCACATGGTGAGAATTGAATAAATGAACTAAATGCTCCAGCAAACTGCTATACTTAAAACATTATATATACGAATTAGGTTAAGGGGGTTGGGCGGTTATCAAACAGAAAAATATAGCAACTGCGGTAAGCAGATTTCTGAGTGCTGTGTATTCCTCATGGAAAGTGAGTTGCTTTAGTTCTTAAATTGAAAGTTCTATACGATCTGGAAACAAAATATCTTTTCCTAGGGAATACAGAAAAACGAACATAGCATATTGTCTCACTGTAACAGGGAAAGTTGCTTATTGAGAAATTTGGTTCTTATTCTACACAGTGATAATACAGTTGATGCCTATTTTATGACTGATTTAGACAGGGTGGAAGGGGAGAAAATTTTGGTTCAAGAGAAAAAACTTTACAGCACCTAAAGCAGAAATTTGGGGAGACACTTTAATTTCATTACAGACTTTTACATTATATCACTGATAAGTAGACATTGTACTGTATTGATCATAAATTGTTATATCATACTTTAGCATATGAACTACTCCATAGCCTTTTATAGATGTTGCATAAGATGATTTTACAAGTTTTCTCAGTGACTTTCTTTTGTACTATAATTAAGAAATTAAAACATACAAATTGTCTAAGACTATAAAGTCTTGTTGGGTAGGGGCCATGACTACCTCTGAATTCAGTAAAAATCAGAATATTTCTGATTCTCAATAAAGAATTAATATTCCTATAAATAATGAGTGCTGCTCTTTCCATTATGTTACTTTGAAAACACATACTTACACCAGTGTACAAAGTCCACATACCAGAAAGAACTGGTTGTCATCAAACAAAGCCTGGGAAAGACCAAATCTAATGACCTTTTATGAGGCAATAATATTGCAATAACTCTTCAAAGCCTAGATAGCCCTTCCAGGAGAGACATATATGACATATATGTTATATGACATATACTCATCCAAATTAGTTTGTGCATGGGGCAGATAATGGATGAAAAGTATGCCTGCTGCTGCTGCTGCTAATTCACTTCAGTCGTGTCCGACTCTGTGCAACCCCATAGACGGCAGCCCACCAGGCTCCCCTGTCCCTGGGATTCTCCAGGCAAGAACACTGGAGTGGGGTGCCATTTCCTTTCTGACACAAAAAATCAAACACACAAAAAAAAATCAGACAAAAAACATACCATATATACAAAAAAATCTTTGGAAAATTCCCAATGCATACTAATGTAGTAAAGGGTCTGAGAAATCATGCAGGAAAAAAGTGGATTCCTCCAACAGACTCATCCATGGAACCTTTGCTTGAATAATTTAGGCTAGTGCCATCTCTTAGACGGAGAAGGCAATGGCACCCCACTCCAGTACTCTTGCCTGGAAAATCCATGGACAGAGGAGCCTGGTGGGCCGCGAGTCCATGGGGTCGCTAAGAGTCAGGAATGACTGAGCGACTTCATTTTCACTTTTCACTTTCATGCATTGGAGAAGGAAATGGCAACCCACTCCAGTGTTCTTGCCTGGAGAATCCCAGGGACGGGGAAGCCTGGTGGGCTGCTGTCTATGGGGTCGCACGGTGTCGGACACGACTGAAGCGACTTAGCAGCAGCAGCATCAGCAGCATCTCTTAGAACTGACTTATCTAGATTTCTAAACACATTTTGGGAAATGCTGATATAGTGAAGGGCCTTTTGTCCTAAATAATGTCTTATTGATTTCAAAGTGCTTTTGAAACACAAAAGAAGAATTTGCCTCTTCCAGGAATTGGAAAACTAATAGCCCTAACCCTCGTTCCTTGATTGATGCAACCTCTTAACATTGAATTTCTAGTCATAGGGCAGAGAAGTTGGACGTAAGTGTCTATATGCCCCCTGAAACATGCTAAACAAATAATAGTTTAAATGAGACAAGACTGAGGAGGAACTAATTTATAGGTACCAATTTTTTAAAAGTGACAAGTGTCTCAATTTAAAAATAATAGTTTTTCTATTTTCAAAAGGAAAAGAAAGAGCTTCCCTGGTGGCTCAGCTGGTAAAGCAGCTGCCTGCAACATGAGAGACCTGGGTTCGATCCCTGGGTCAGGAAGATCCTCTGGAGAAGGAAATGGCAACCCACTCCAGTACTCTTGCTTGGAAAATTCCATGGATGGAGGAGCCTGGTAGGCTACAGTCCATGGGGTTGCAAAGAGTCAGACATGACTGAGTGACTTTTCAGACACGACTGAGTGACTTCATTATATAGAAATGCCTTTAGCAGGAGTTTCCTGGTATATCTTACCTAGACTTTGATACTTTAAAAAAAAAAATTCTGGCTGCATCACAACCAGGGTGAGATCATAGTTTACCCAACCAGGGATTGAACCCACACTCCCTGCAGTGAAAGTGTAGAGTGTTAAACACTGGACCCCCAGAAGTCCCTAGATTTTGATACTTAAATTTGCAACTCCTTATAGCATTCATTACTCCCATTACACCTTCCAAAGAAAAATACAATTTTTAAATAAACTAAATTTTAAAATAATAGACACAGAGGAAAAAAGTAAAAGGTAAATTCTAAAAAGGATTAGTCCAGGGGGCTTCTCTGGAGGCTCAGTGGTGGAGTCTGCCTGCCAATGCAGGGCTCCATCCCCGATTCGGGAAGATCCCACATGCTGTGGAGCAACCAAGGCTGTGTGCCACAACTATTGAGCCTGGGCTCTAGAGCCCAGGAGCTGAAACTGCTGAAGCCTGCACGCCCTAGAGCCTGTGCTCCACAACCAGAGAAGCCACTGCAGTGAGAAGCCTGAGCGCTGCAACTAGAGAGCGGCACCCAGTCACCGCAACCACAGAAAGTCTGAGCAAGCAATGAAGATCCAGCACAGCCAAAAGTAAATTAAATGTAGTAGTCCATATTTGGGCATGGTAGTATGTTTTTGTTTTTCCTACTTCATTTTTGAAACTTTCCACTTGCCACTTTTGTAATGAAAGTCACTCAGTCATGTTCGACTCTGCAATCCCATGGACTGTTGCCCACCAGGCTCCTCTGTCCATGGAATTCTCCAGGCAAGAATACTGGAGTGGATAGCCATTCCCTTCTCCAGGGGATCTTCCCCATCCAGGGATCAAAACCAGGTCTCTCACATTGTAGGCAGATTCTTTACTGTCTGAGCCACCAGGGGAAGAAATACAACTGATTTAAAGAATGAAATCTCAAATTTCAGAACACCAGCTTATACAACTGCTACACGTTCTTACATATTCATGGAGATTTCCAGAGCTTATATGAAAATAAGTTAACGTAGGTTAAATCTTTTCCTAATTGATCAAGGCAAGGACATGTTCTTCAACATAAAGCACGGTATTATTATGCACAGTGTTTATCTCATGAAACCCTTAAGGGTGACTAGTGAAGGATTTATGTGTAATAGAATTTGTACTACTTCTTTGCTTTCTAGTCTGGCAATCTGTCTTGTGGGAGTATTCTGTACAAACTGTTAGGAGTCTACCTACCATTAGTGATGCCTTCTGAGAATGCTCAATGCGGTGCTTGCATCTGGTGGTTAAAGGAATTAACTACAGAGATTTGGTCTTCTCACATGTCTCTTAGAAAAGAAAAATAAATGATTATGAGAAAAGATGAAAAAAGTATTAATACAGAGGGATGCTCTGTTTTTAACTGGGAAAGTTATTCTATTACACATCTGACACTCCATCAACTTTTTAAGATTACTGTTTCACTAGAATGTTTCTCTTGTCATTTAAGTAATAATTTATTGCATGGACAATAACAACTGTCTTTTCCTCTTGTAAATTTGAGAAAACTGCACAGCTGATTTCCCTGCCAAGCAATATCTTTTACTGAATGCTACTGTGCACAGGATGCAGTACATGAGGTCCCTGGGGTTAGAAGACAACTCAAAATGATGTTATAATCTGCTGTGGAGAGAAGACACAAAGCAGCAAGACAGTGAATGTAAATGTGAGTAGAGTACTCAGGCAACACAGGTGAAAAAATGGGGGTGAGTTGAATTCAAATCTAGCTCAGTGGACTTGTGGTCATAATGGATGCAAGGAGGATATGATTAAAAGTCCTTCCCACTGGCCAGACTCCATTCCAGGATTTGTGTATTATTGTCTCTAATTCTAATTAAAAGACGCTTACTCCTTGGGAGGAAAGTTATGACCAACCTAGATAGCATATTCAAAAGCAGAGATATTACTTTGCCAACAAAGGTCCATCTAGTCAAGGCTATGGTTTTTCCTGTGGTCATGTATGGATGTGAGAGCTGGACTGTGAAGAAAGCTGAGCATCAAAGAATTGATGCTTTTGAACTGTGGTGTTGGAGAAGACTCTCCAGAGTCCCTTGGACTGCAAGGAGATCCAACCAGTCCATTCTAAAGGAGATCGGTCCTGGGTGTTCTTTGGAAGGACTGATGCTAAAGCTGAAACTCCAATACTTTGGCCACCTCATGCGAAGAGTTGACTCATTGGAAAAGACTCTGATGCTGGGAGGAGAAGGGGACGACAGAGGATGAGATGGCTGGATGGCATCACTGACTTGATGGACATGAGTTTGGGTGAACTCCGGGAGTTGGTGACGGACAGGGAGGCCTGGCACGCTGCGATTCATGGGGTCACAGAGTCGGACACGACTCAGTGACTGAACTGAACTGAAATCTAAGGTCACTAAGCAAGTAAGTACCAGATCTGCTATCTGAATTTAGCCTGTCCTGCCCCACTAGGATGAAAATGAAGTCATGAGAAACTCAGGAGGCAAATGACCTTTGTTGCAGCAAGAAACCTGAGAGAATAGAGTGGTGAAAAGAAAGCTTTCATAGAGAGCTCTACAAGTCTAACATGATTGGGCAAACATCTGAGATAATGTCCAACAAGCAGTAAAATTATTGAAGGTTTTTTTTTCAATATTTAAATCAGGGAAGCGACATGAAGATATCTGTAAATTATCTATAAATGGATTTTTTAAAAAATGTGGTGAGGTCAATCTAGGCAGATGTTACTGTGATCTCAGAGGAAAGCCTAGTACAGGATGTGTCCTGGGAAGGTGTGAACCAAAAATAAGCATATGAAACTTAACTGAGAAATAAATGAAATCCACCTAACATGATAGTAAAAATATCTTCTGAAAAGGTTGAAATTTTGAATATGAAAGATATTTTGATAAGCTGCCCAGTAGTTGGGTGAACATCTAAATAGTTGTATTCTAAAGGCAGATCTGTAAGACTGAAACAAGGATAAGAGGGCAACACTGGGAATTCCCGGTGGTCCAGTAGTTAAGGCTCCCTGCTTTCACTGCCATGGACCCAGGTTCCATCCCCCGTGGAGGAACTAAGACCTTGTAAGCCATGCTGAGAGAGAGAGAGAAGGTAATCTCTATCAATTTTTTAAAACAGGAATTTTTAAAGGAGAGTTTTAGAAGAGAATGGTAAGAATTCAAGGATGTTTTAGGATCACCACGCTCCTAAAAACAATCAATGATGGTGCTCTTATCCAAAATAATAATATTGTAACAATATTTTAATATATAATTTCACGTGCATTTCATACTAGTAAACTACTAACCCCATGGGGACTCTCACAATTGCTTGTCACTTCACACTGCCCTTGTTCTATTTTCTGTTTCTCTTTGCTAGTTCCTGTTAATAGTTCATTATACAATTTGCCATTATATTAAACACTTCTGAGCAACTTCTAAATGTGCTGGTGCTTTCAGATATTTATCTTTTTAAAGCAGTATTTGTAAATGTCAAAAATTCCCTGTATTATTAAAAACTGGCTGTGTGATAGACAATATGTCCACAAACTTTTAAACCAGTTTTTAAACAAATTACTAAAATATAATTTTTGTAAATAAGTATTACTAAAAAATAATTTAGTAAATCAAATCAAAAAATTTAGTAAACTAAACCAAAAAACACAATTCAGAATCCAAATAACCAGAAAATGCAACCATCACCTTTTCACAATACAATGAATATTTGCAGTTACTGTCATGAACCCACAGATCTAATCAGTAGCTTTAAAACATTTATTTAAAGTACTCACCTAGAGCCAGACATCCTGGAGTGTGAAGTCAGATGGGTCTTAAGAAGCATTACTATGAACAAAGCTAGTGAGGTGACAGCTGAGCTACTTAAAAGCCTAAAAGATGATGCTGTTAAAGAGATGTACTCAATATGTCAGCAAATTTGGAAAATACAGCAGTGGCCACAGGACAGGTAAGTGTTCATTCCAATCCCACAGAAAGGCAATGCCAAAGAATGTTCAAACTACCACACAATTAATTCATTTCACATGCTAGCAAAGTAATGCTCAAAATCCTTGAACCTAGGTTTCTACACCACATGAACCAAGAACTTCCAGATATACAAGTTGGATTTAGAAAAGGTAGGGAAACCAGAGATCAAATTGCCAACATCTGCTGGATCACAGAAAAAGCAAGGGAATTTCCCAAAAAATCTACTTCTGCTTCATTGACTATGCGAAAGCCTTTAACTGTGTGGATCACAACAAACTGGAAAATTCTTAGAGATGGGAATACCAGACCACCTTCCTGTCTCCTGAGAAATCTGTATACAGGTCAAGAAGCAACAGTTAGAACTGGACATGGAATGGACTGGTTCAGAATTGGGAAAGGAATACAAAGCTGTATATTGTCACGTGCTTATTTAACTTATATGCAGAGTACATCATGAGAAACACTGGGCTGGATGAAGCACAAGCTGGAATCAAGATTTCCAGGAGAACTATCGATAACCTCAGATATGCAGATGACACCACCTTAATGGCAGAAACCAAAGAAAAATTAAAGAGCCTCTTGATGGTGAAAGAGGAGAGTGGAAAAGCTGGCTTCAAACAAGTCAAAAAACGATCATGGCATTCGGTCCCATCACTTCATGGCAAACAGAAGGGTTGAAAAAGTGGAAACAGTGACAGAGTTTATTTTCTTGGGTTCTAAAATCACTGTGGACGGTGACTGCAGCCATGAGATTAAAAGACATTTACTCCTTGGAAGAAAAGCTATGACAAACCTAGATAGCTTATTAAAAAGCAGAGACATCAATTTCCCAACAAAGGTCTATATGTAAACCAAAGCCATGGTTTTACCTTTTCATACTGTTTGTGGGGTTCTCAAATCAAGAATACTGAAGTGGTTTGCCATTCCCTTCTCCAGTGGACCAGATTTTGTCAGGCCCTAACTAGCAGGGACATGCCCTTCAGATTGCCAACATAAGCTGGATCATAGAAAAAGCAAGGAAATCCCCAAATCCACCTACTTCTGATTCACTGACTATGCCAAAGCCTTTTACAAAAGTCCACATAGTCAAAGTTAGGGTTTTTCCTATGGATGTGAGAGTTGGACCATAAAGAAGGCTGAGCACTGAACAACTGACACCCTCGAACTGTGGTGCTGACAAGACTCTTAGTCCTTTGGACAGCACAGAGATCAAACCAGTCAATCCTAAAGGAAATCAACCCTGAATATTCATTGGAAGGACTGATGCTGACCTGCCTCTTAAGAATCTGTATGCAGATCAGGAAGCAACGTTAGAACTGGACATGGAACAGACTGGTTCCATATAGGAAAAAGAGTACGTCAAGGTTGTATATTGTCACCCTGCTTATTTAACTTATCTGCAGAGTACATCATGAGAAACACTGGGCTGGAAGAAGCACAAGCTGGAATTAAGACTGCTGGGAGAAATATCAATAACCTCAGATACGCAGATGACACCACCCTTATGGCAGAAAGTGAAGATCTAAAGAGCCTCTTGATGAACTTGAGAGAGGAGAGTGAAAAAGTTGGCTTAAAACTCAACATTCAGAAAACTAAGATCATGGCATCTGATCCCATCACTTCATGGCAGATAGATGGGAAAACAGTGGAAACAGCAGCTGACTTTATTTTGGGGGGCTCCAAAATCACTGCAGATGGTGACTGCAGTCATGAAATTAAAAGATGCTTACTCCTTGGAAGCAAAGTTATGACCAACCTAGACAGCATATTAAAAAGCAGAGACATTATACTTTGCCAACAAAGGTCCGTCTAGTCAAGGCTATGGTTTTTCCAGTAGTTATGGACTATATAAAGAAAGCTGAGCACTGAAGAATTGAAGCTTTTGAATTGTGGTGTTGGAGAAGACTCTTGAGTCCCTTGGACTGCGAGGAGATCCAACCAGTCCATCCTAAAGATCAGTCCTGAGTGTTCATTGGAAGGACTGATGTTGAAGCTGAAACCCCAATACTCTGGCCACCTGATGTGAAGACTTGACTAATTGGAAAAGACTCTGATGCTGGAAAAGATTGAAAGCAGGAGGAGAAGGGGATGACAGAGGATGAGATGGTTGGATGGCATCACTGACTCAATGGACATGAGTTTGGGTAAACTCCGGGAGTTGATGATGGACAGGGAGACCTAGAGTGCTGGAGTCCATGGGTTCACAAAAGTCAGACACGACTGAGTGACTGAACTGAACTCAAGCTTCAATACTTTGGCCACCTGATGCATAGAGCTGACTAACTGAAAAGACCCTGATCCTGGGAAAAATCGAGGGCAAGAGAAGGGAGTGACAGAGGATGAAATGGTTAGATGGCATCACTGACTCAATGGACACGAGTTTGAGGAAACTCAAGGAGATAGTGATGGCCAGAAAAGCCTGGAGTGCTGCATTTCATGGGGTCACAAAGAGTTGGACACAACTTAGCGACTGAAGAACATGATTTTTCCAGTAGTCATGTATGGATGTAAGAGTGGGACCATAAAGAAGGCTGAGCACCAAAGAACTAATGCTTTCAAATTGTGGTGCTGGAGAAGACTCTTGAGAGTCCCATGGACAGCAAGGAGATCAAACCAGTCAATCCTAAAGGAAATCAACCCTGAATTAGCACCTTAGTGACTGAACAACAAAAAATAAAAAAATCAGACATCAACTGAACAACAAAGTTAAAAACCTAAATTATGCCAACAGCTAATCCTGGTTTGCCTTTGGGACCCACAATCTCCTGCTTTCAAGCCAGCTTCAAGATTCATGTCCCAGTGCTTAGACTCATTCAATATCAACTCTTATTAAGCACCCATATGTATATCACAGTCAAGAAGACATTCATGGAATTTAGGTTCACAGACAACACAGAGAAGTCACACGCGATTACAACAGTGCCTTTCAGGCTGACAAGTGACAGGGTAGCTAATCCTAGTCCCATCCATGCCCTAGCTACATCCCTTTCAGACTGTTCAGAAGTACCACTTGTTGAGAAACTACTTAAGCCAGCCTGCCGTATGGTAACAAAAGTGCAAGATAGGGAGACAACAGCATTTCGTGGCCCTACTAAATTGTGTCATTATTCTCAAGTTGGTCTTATTCCATGCCTTACAAGCTCCCAACTGGGTCACGCTGCCCATATATATGTACTTCCACAGTGTGCAGGCATGGCCATTCTAAAAGCAGCAGCATATTTACACTAGTGCCTTTGATTACCCAAATAGATGATATTCAAATATAATTTTTAACAAAACTCATTATAATGGAGATGTGGCCAAAACAGCAGAGGAGGAAGACCCTGAGCTCACCTCCTCCCACAGGCACACCAAAATTACAACAGGGAAACGACTAATGAGAAAAACTGGAAAACTAGCAGCAAGTATCTTCAACCAAAGATAGAAGGAACTGTAACAAGACATGTAGGAGGGCAGGTGATGTGATGTAGCTAAAACGCATACCCCCAGGTGAATGACCCACAAATGGGAGGATAATTAAAGTTGCAGAGGTTCTCCCACGGAGTGAGTGGTCCAAGCCTCACAGTGGGCTCCCCAGCCCAGAGAATCCTGCACCAGGATGGGCCCTTAGAACATCTGGCTTTAAAGACCAGCAGGGCTTACTTCTGGAAGAGCTAGAGGACTGTGGGAAATAGAGACCCCACTCAAAGATGCACACAAACTCTCACATACTCCAGGACTCAGGCCAGCAGTAGTAATTTGAAAGGAGCCTGAGTCAGAGCCACCATCTGATCTTGGAGTCTCCTGGTGAGGCAGGAGGCAATTGCAGCTTGTCCTGCAGACACAGACACTGGCACAACTATCTTTGGGAGCTTGTTCTATCACATGAACACTGGTGCTGGTGAGTGCCATTTTGGAGTCCTCTCTCTAGCTAATTAGCCTCAGGACCCAGCCCCTCCCACCAGCCTGTTGGCATCAGTATTGGGATGCCCAGGCGAAGCAACTAACCAGGTGGAGAAACAGTCCCACCAACAACAGGCCTGCTGCCTTATGATCTCGAGCCCATAGTCAACCTGGCTCAGACCCTGGTTGGGTCCACCAATGGGCACTACTCACAGGACCAAGCTCACCCATCAGTGGGTAGACACAGGATCCTATGGGCACCACACACCAGCAGGACAAAACATCAACTCTGGGACCCCCAGGACCCTGGGCTAAAGACCTCAGGTCCTGGATCTACCTCCCAGTGAATAAGCATTAGCCCCAAGACACCCTGGGCCTTGGCCCTGCCCACCAGCAAGCAGACACCAGACCTAGGACTACTTCCACCCTGCACCCTACCGTATCAAAACCCAGCCACCTACCAGTAGGCTTGCACCTGCCACAGGACCCCTTGGGCCCCTCAGTCAGCTGGTCCAGGATACGTCCCCCCCTACCAATAGAACACTACCAGCTCTAGGACTTTCGGGGCCTTGCAGGCAGAGACCTGGGAACCCAGTTCTGCCCACCAGTGAGTTGGCATTAGCTCCAGCACTGTCTCCCTACAAGACACCACCAGCCCCAGGAAGCCCCAGTCCCACCCACCAGCAGGCAGACACCAACTCCAAGACACCTTGTAACCCTTAGCCAGCTGCCCCAGGATCCACGCCCATTCATTCACCAGTGAGCAACGCCACACCTCAGACCTGGGAGCCAGCTGTGTTAGCAACTGGCCCCACCCATGAGCAAGCCAACATTAGATCTGGGACACACTCACCCCCTTCACTCCCCACAAGCCCCCACGCCACTTTGCTCACCCCACTGGTGGACTAGCTGGAGCCCAGGATCCCCTAAAGCTCCACAGCCAGCAGCCTTGTAATCCAGCCCTGCCCACCAGCAAATGGCAGCCTCTGCACAAGGCAAGGCCTGGAAACCAACCGGGCTTGGGCCAGCCACATCCATCAGACGGCCCACAGTGATCAGCCCACAAAAGAAGAGTTCACGCAGAAATAGGGGGCGGCCCTACGGCATACAGCCCTAGTCACCAGGTAATGATCACAATGATGTTCCATACCTGAGACAAAGTGCTGTGGGTGAACAGAGCAAAATGTAAGACAGTTTTAACAAAGAATTATAAAATATAAAGAAGAGCCAGAGACGAAGAATATAATAACTGAAATAAAAAATACACTAGAAGGAATCAATAGTAGATTAGACAATACAGAGGAATGGATCCACAAAGCTAGATAGAAGACAGCAGTGGGAATCACGGGAGCTGAACATAAAGAGCAAGCAAACAGAAATGAGGACACCAGTGTTCACAGCAGCATTATTACAATAGCCAAGGTATGGAAGCAACCCAGGTGTCCATCAACAGATGGACAGATATGGTGTGTACACACACACACACACACACACAATGGACTGGATACTACTTAGCCATAAGAGAATGAAACTCTGCTGTTTGCAACATGAATGGACATGAACCATGTTATGTTTAGTAAAATAAGTCAGAAAAAGCCAAAATAATGTATGCTATCGCTTACTCCTTGGAAGAAGTTATGACCAACCTACATAGCATATTCAAAAACAGAGACATTACTTTGCCAACAAAGGTTCGTCTAGTCAAGGCTATGGTTTTTCCTGTGGTCATGTATGGATGTGAGTTGGACTGTGAAGAAGGCTGAGCACTGAAGAATTGATGCTTTTGAACTGTGGTGTTAGAGAAGACTCTTGAGAGTCCCTTGGACTGCAAGGACATCCAACCAGTCCATTCTGAAGGAGATCAGCCCTGGGATTTCTTTGGAAGGAATGATTATAAAGCTGAAACTCCAGTACTTTGGCCACCTCATGCGAAGAGTTGACTCATTGGAAAAGACTCTGATGCTGGGAGGGGTTGGGGGCAGGAGAAGGGGATGACAGAGGATGAGATGGCTGGATGGCATCACTGACTCGATGGACGTGAGTCTGAGTGAACTCCTGGAGTTGGTGATGGACAGGGAGGGCTGGCATGCTGCGATTCATGGGGTCGCAAAGAGTTGGACACGACTGAGCAACTGATCACTTATATGGAGAGTTTAAAAAATAAAACTTGTGAATATAACAAATAGAAACATAGAAAACAGGCTAGTGTTTACCAGAGGGGCAAGGGGAAAAGGAAGAGGGGAGGGACAAGATAGGGGTAGAAGATTAAGAGGTACAAATCATGATGTATAAAGTAAGTTACAATAAAAAAAAAAAAAAAAATGTTACAAGGATATATACAATATTTTGTAACTATAAATGGAACATAAGCTTTGAAAATTGTGAATCACTGTTCTATCCCTGAAACTTACATTGTGCATCAACTATATTTCAATTTTAAAAAAAGAAAGAAAATGAGTTTAAGAGACCTGAGGGAGAGCATCTAGTGGAGCAACACTCACATTACAGGAGTCTCAGAAGAAGAGAGGAAGGGACAGAGAATCCATCTGAAGACATAATAGCTAAAAGCTTCCCTAAGCTAGGAAACAGACATCCAGGTCCAGGAAGCCAAGAGTCTCACACTCAAAGAGGACTACACCAATGCAAAAATTAAAGAATATTAAAGCAGCAAAGCAAGAGCAACTAGTTAAGTCCAAGGGAACTCCCGTAAGGCTATCAGCTGAGTTTTCAGCAGAAACTCTGCAAGCAAGAAGGGAATGGCACAATATACTTAAAGTGATGAAAGGGGAAAACACACACGTACACATACACACAAAAAACCTGGCAAGGCTTTCACTCAAATTTGATGGAGACATCAAACATTTTACAGACAAGCAAAGGTAAGAGTTCAGCACCACCAAACCAGCTTACAAGAAATGTTAAACAGACTTCCTAAGGGGGCAGGCTAGGGGGCAGGGTACAACTAGAAAAATGAAAATTACAGAAGGAAAA
Organism: Bos mutus; assembly: GCF_027580195.1. Taxonomy (NCBI): domain Eukaryota; kingdom Metazoa; phylum Chordata; class Mammalia; order Artiodactyla; family Bovidae; genus Bos; species Bos mutus. The sequence continues at coordinate 27,502,435 of NC_091621.1, read as the reverse complement.
AAAAATCTCACTGGTAAAGGCAAATTTATAAAGCAAGTAAGAAGATTAAAAGACAAAATTATCCATAGTAAAACTGCCTATATCCACAATAAGTACTCAGGGAATACAGAAAAAAAGATGTATAATATGACATCAAAAACAGTAAACATGGAGAGAAATGGTCAGTAAAAATGCCAGGATTGTTAAAATGCATTTGAACTGAAGAGATCGGCAACTTAAAATAATCATAGATAGGTAGGTAGGTAGGTAGATAACTTTATGGTAATCAGAAAACCAAAAACCTGTAACGGATACACAGAAAAAAGAAAGGAATTAAAACATAACATTAAAGAGTCTTCAAATCACAAGGGAAGAGAATTAGGACCAAAAACTATAAAACCCTCAAACAATTAACAAAATGGCATTAAGTACATACCTATTAAAAATCACATTAAATGTAAATGAACTAAATGCTCCAATCAAAAGACACAGAATGGCTGAACAGATACAAAAACAATACCAATATATATGCTGCCTGAGACTTGTTTCAAATCTGAAGAAACAGAAAGTAGATGGGAAAATGAGCATTCTGTGAAAATGGGGGTGGGGGTAAAATGAGGTAGCAATACTTAGAAAGAATAAGCTTGAAAATAAAGACTCTCACGAGATTAAGGACAATACATAATGATAAAGGGATAAACCTAAGAAGGCATTAACAGTAATAAATGCATCGAACACAGGGGCACCTAAACACATAAAGCAACTATTAACAGACCCAAAGGGAGAAACAGAGTAATACAATACTAAGGGACTTTCACTACACCACAAAACAAGTTTCCATAAACTTAAAAACTGAAATCACATCATCTTTTCTGACTACAATCTTATGAGACTAGAAAATAAATACAAGGGGAAAAAACTGCAAACACACACACACACACACACAAACATTCCAAAACAATTAACAAAATGGCCATAAGTACCTATCAGTAATTGCATTAAATGTAAGTGTGATGCTAAACAACATGCTACTTATCAATGGATCACTGAAGATGCCAACAAAAAAGGAGCTTAAAAATACCTGGAAATGAAAACAAAAACAAAACAATCCAAAATCTATGTGATGCATCAAAAGCAGTTCTAAGAGAAAAGTTTATAGTGCTACAAGCCTATCTCAGCAAAGAAAAAAAACCTCAAATAAACCACCTATTCTTACACCTAAAAGAACTAGAAAAGGAAAAACAAATAAAACCCAAAGTGAGCAGAAGGAAAGAAATTAAAATATTAGAGCAGAAATAAGAGAGATTTAAAAAACAATAGAGACTAATGAAACTAAGAGCTTGTTCTCTGAAAAGATAAAACTGATTACCCAGACTCAACAACAAGAGCCCAAATCAATAAAATCAGAAATGAAAAGGGGAAACTTAAACTGACACCACAGAATTACAAAGGATCATAAGAGATTACAACAAATAATTATATACTGATAAACGGACCACCTCAAAGAAACGATAAATTCCTAGAAATGTACAATATCCTCAGACTGAACTAAGAACAAATAAAAATGTGAACAAACCAATTACCAGGAATAACACTGAATCAGTAATAAAACAACTTTCAGAAAACAAGAGTTCAGGACCAGACTGCTTCACAGGTGAATTCTTTCATCCAGGAGTTAACACGTATCCTTCTCAAACTATTTCAAAAAACTGTAGAGGAAGTAACATTTCCAAACTCATTCTACAAGACCAGTATCATCCTGCTACCAAAACCAAAGATAATACTAAAAAAGAAATTTACAGGTCAATATCACTGATGAACACACATGCAAAAATTCTTGACAATACATTAGCAACAGAATTCAACAAATCATTAAAAGGATCATACACCAAGATCAAACATCATTTATCCCAGGGATGGACTAATATCTGCAAATTAATCAAGGGGATACACATTAACAAACTGAAGAACAAAAATCATATGATCATCTCAACAGATGTAGAAAAATATGACAAAATTCAACATCCATTTATGATAGAAAGTCAACAAAGTGGTATAGAGGGAACATACCTCAAAACAATAATGGCCATAAATGACAAGCCCACAGCTAACATCATACTCAATGGTGAAGAGGTGAAAGCATCTTCTCTAACACTAGGAACAAGACAGTGATGCCCACTCCTGCCACTTTCATTCAAGACATTATCCGAAGTCCTAGTCATGGCAATCAGGTAGGAAAAAGAAATAGAATCGAAATTGCAAAAAAGTAAATTGTCACTGCTTACAGATAACATCCTATACATAGAAAATCCTGGGAATTCCCTAGTGGTCTAGTGGTGAGGATTTGGTGCCCCTGGGTTGGATTCCTGGTCAGGGAACAAAGATCCTGCAAGTTGCACAGCACACCAAAGAAAATTCTCAAGATGCCAACAAAAACTACTATAGCTCAATGAATTTGGTAAAGCTGCCAGAGACAAAAATCAATAGACAGACACCTGTTGCATTTCTATGCACTAACAACAAATCATCAGAAAGAGAAATTAAGAAACAATCCCATTTAGAACTGCATCAAAAGGAATAAAATATTTAAGACTAAGGTAACTAAGGAGGTTAAAGACCTGTACTGAGAAACCACAGGACATCAATAAAAGAAACTGAAGATGATATAGATAAATGGAGATATACGGTGTTCATGGACTGGAAGGATTAGTTAAAAAGACTATATACTACTCAAGGAAATCTACAGATCAATTCAATCCTTACTAAAATATTAATGATACTTTTCACAGAACTACAACTAATTATAAAACTTCTATGAGAAAACACACACACACAAAATGGTATTTTTCATTGAGAACACACACACACACACACAGACACCCTGAACAGCCAAAATGGTATTTTTCACTGAGAATACACATGCCCTGAATAGCCAAAAGTCTTGAGGAAAAAGAAGCAAGCTGGGGGCCTCCCACTCCCTGGTTCAAACCATACTATAATGCTACAGTCATCATAACAGGGTAGTACTGGCACAAAAACAGACACATAGGTCAATGGAACAGAATAGAGAGCAGAAATAAACCCACACTTATGGTCAATTAATCTATGACAAAGTGGCAAGGATATACAATGAGAAAAACACAACCACTTCAGTAAGGGGTGTTGGGGGATTCCTCGGTGGTCTAGTGCTTAGGCATCTGCCTTGCAACGCAAGGGACACCAGTTCAGTCCCTGGTCCAGGAAGATCCCACATGCTGCGAGGCAACTAAGCTCATACGCCACCTACTACTGAGCCTTGAGCCCTAGAGCCAGTGCTCAGCAGCAAGAGAAGCCACCGCAATGAGAAGCCCTTGCACCGTTAACTACAGAGCAGTCTCCTCTCACAACTAGAAAAAGCCCATGTGCAGCAACCAAGACCCAGCAGAGCCAAAAATAAAATATTCTGAAAAGGCGGTGTCAGGATATCTGGACAACTACATGCAAAAGAAACTGGCCTACTCTCACACCATTCACAAAAATAAATTCAAAATAGATTAAGGAGTTCAATAAAAACAAGCCTATTGAAAAACGGGCAGAGGATCTGAACAGCTATTTCTCCAAAGACTACATACAGATGGCCAACAGGCACATGAAAAGATGCTCAACATCACTAATCAGGGAAATGAAAATCAAAATCACAATGAGATCTCACCTCACACCTACCAGAATGGCTATTATCAAGACAGCAAATAAGGTGGAAAAAAGGGAATCCTTCCTTGTACTCTTGGTGGGCACATTAACTGGTGCAGCCACTACAGAAAACAGTATGGAGCTTCCTCAAAAACTAAAAATAGAGCTACCATATCATCCAGCAACTCCACTCCAGGTATATACCTTGAAAAACCAAAAGCACTAATCCAAAAATTTACCTGCACTTCAGTGTCTGCAGCACTATTTACAACAGCAAAGAAAGCAATCCAAGTATCCATCAATGCACAATGAGTAAAGATGTAGAGATGTAGCATACACACACTGGGCAAGACTAGCCATAAAATGAACAAAATCTTGCCATTTGCAACAATATAGATGGACCCAGAGGGTATTGTGCTAAGTGAGATAAATCAGAGAAGACAAACACTGCATGCTTTCACTATGTGTGGAATCTAAAAAATGAACACAACAAATCAGAAAGGGGTGGTTGCCACAGAGATCAGAGGAGGAAAGAAAGAAGTGAAGATTAACAGGTACAAATATTTAGTTGCAAAGTAAATGACTCAGGTGTGAAATGCACAGGGTATGAATAACAGGCAATAACTATGTAACATCTTTGTACAGTAACATACAATGAGACATTGTATTCATTTGAAAATGTATAGAATACCACATGACTTTGTTGTATAACAGGAACTAACACAGTATTGTAGGTCTTTGTATTTCCAAAAAACCCAAATAAACAGAAAAAGATTTGTGGTTATCAGGTGGGGAGTTGGGGGAGGGGAAATGGATGAAGGCAGTAAAAAGGTACAAACTTCCGGTTAAAAGTACTAAAGTTATAATGTACAACATGATAAATGTAATTAGCACTGCTGTATGTTCTACATTAAAGTTGAGAATAAACCCTTCTCATCACAAGAATAAAAATTTTGTCATTATAATTTACCTATTTAAGATAATGGCTGTTCACTAAACTTACTGTAATAATCATTTAATGTTATTAATAAGTCAAATCATGCTGTAACATCTTACAGCAGAGTACTGTATGTCTATTATATCTCAATAAAACTGGAATAAAAACTCATTCTGGGAAAACTGCTTATAAGATCCAATAGCCACACTTTTTAAACAATTCTTAAGCACTCAGTACACCCTTTATTTGTAAATAAATAAATACATATGCTACATCAAAATATTTAGACAATCAAGACTGCATTAGTAACGCATGTATACGCTGAATGAAATTATGTGCAGCAGTTTGATCAGATCAGTCACTCAGTCGTGTCCGACTCTTTGCGACCCCATGAATCGCAGCATGCCAGGCCTCCCTGTCCATCACCAACTCCCGGAGTTCACTCAGACTCACGTCCATCGAGTCAGTGATGCCATCCAGCCATCTCATTCTGTGTCGTCCCCTTCTCCTCCTGCCCCCAATCCCTCCCAGCATCAGAGTCTTTTCCAATGAGTCAACTCTTCGCATGAGGTGGCCAAAGTACTGGAGTTTCAGCTTTAGCATCAGTCCTTCCAAAGAACACCCAGGACTGGTTGGATGTCCTTGCAGTCCAAGGGAATCTCAAGAACACCACAGTTCAAAAGCATCAATTCTTCAGCGTTCAGCCTTCTTCACAGTCCAACTCTCACATCCATACATGACCATGCAGCAGTTTGAATGTTTTGTAAATAGCATAATTATTGAGTTACATTCTAAATGTCCAGCTGTCCTTCAGTATCCATAAGGGATTGGTTCTAAGATTCCCCGTGATCCCTGGGATACCAAAATCTGAAGATGCTCAAGTCCCTTATATAAAATTCTATGGTTTTGCACATAAACTATGCAAAGGTTCTCCTTCTCCCATATACTTTTAAATCTCTAGATTACTTATAACACTAACTATATCACAAATGCTTGAGTTGAGAGTGTACAACAAATTCAAGTTTTCTTTTTGAAACTTTCTGGTATCTTTTTCCTATTTCCAAACCAAGTTAAAATACATGGAAGTGGAACTCACAGCTACGGAGAAGACTATAGTCCTAGCTTAAGAATTATAAACCCCAAATTAAGCTTTACTCTATTTGAGGAACACTCTTTGGCTAAAGTACTGATCCATTCAGCCATTACCTACCTATCTATATACATGGGTAAGTTGTCTGTGTGTGTTGGGTGTGGGGGGGGGTATTTTTAAAGTTTAATACCATGTTCTGTAACTGGCACACAAACTTGCTGTACAAAATTACCCCAGTTCTATCCTAAATTCACAGTTCAGTTGGTTTTATTATCCTCACTTGAGTATGTACAACTGTCATATATAGGAGAAAAACACTGGGACCTTGTAAATCAAAGTTACTTTCACTATTCTGTTGAAGATTTAATATAAATCAAGATGTTAATCTACACAGTTTGAGAGTTATTTTAGAATTTTATGTTCTGATTCTGTTATTCTTAAAATAATGTATAATTTTTGGAATATTTAGAGGTTATAACATTTTTGGCTAGTATAAAAAAACAAGTCTTCTGTTTAGTCTATCCCTGACAATATCGAAGAGACTGGAGAATGAGAAATGTGTAAGTGCTACTCATGTAGCACCAATATTTCTTTTATCTAGAAAGAGCACCGTAAGCCCCCTACATACACACAAGTTCTAAGAGCACATTTGTTGCCTCCTACATACACACAAGTTCTAAGAGCACATTTGTTAAGTCCAATATGTTCCTTAGTTCAACCGAGTCAGCCTAGGTACCCAACTAACACAACTGGATACACAGTGCTATACTCTAATAGGTTTATAACTTTTCACACAAATAATACATGAAAAACACAAAAAAATAAAATATTTTTTTATCTTACACAGCAGTACCTTAAAAAAATACAGCAATCCACTATACTGGTACAATTCAGCTGGTACACAGGGATTGGCACCAAGTGAATAGGCAAGAAGAGTTACTGACTGGAGGGAGAAGGGGTGGGAGACGTTGGGGCTGAAGGACGGTCAGCTACAGGAGACAGAGCAAGCTGCGATTGCATTCATGCCTCACGCTGACGGCACAGGTTCTGGTTCCTTACTAGATTCAATTCTGTCTACCCTCTTGGAAAAACGATCCAGGGATGTCTGGGTGGTAGCTGTTTTTTCTCATCACAAAATAACATGGTAACACTGGACTGCATTCTGAATGGCTGCTGTGACCTTGTTTCGTGTACTGTTCTACATTTAGCTCCTGTGTCTCAAAAACGAACGGTACCTCCTCAAAGAAAAGCTCCATGCCATTTCCTGTGTTGGGAACCATTTTGGTCCGTCAGCTACTTTTTTCCTCTCGTCAGTCCACTCTCTCAACTGTTTTCACTTTCGTGTCCACTGTTACCACTTGGTGCTTTTTTTTTTCTTGGCTATATGAAACTTTTAGTATTTTATTTTCATAGTTTTACAGTATTGGTAAAAAATAATGACCATTATAAATAAGTATAAAATGGAAGCTGATGAAAAAATAACCCCAAGTCTTCCTTGACTCCCACCCTCCCACCAAAAAATTAGGTAATATGTAGCAAATACCCTTTTCAGACCTTATCTTGAGGCATATATTCACTTTGTAGTGGTGGATGCTTTAGTTGCTAAGTCGTGTCTGACTCTTGCAACCCCACAGACTATAGCCTGCCAGGCTCTTCTGTCCATGGGGTTTTCCCTTCAACAACTGTATGACCCCTGCTTTTACACTTGCTTCTGGACATCCTGAGCTTGAAATAAAAAATACTGTACTACTGTACTCTGCACAGTAGTGTACAGTATACAAAAGCACCGGCTGCAGAGGATGCATGCATGTGACAATGTATAAAAGACACGAGAACTTTAGTGGCTGAGCATGGAAATCCTTGTTTCACTCTTTCAAAGTTCGCAACTTAAAGGTTGCAACTCTTCACAGCTAGGCGGCTTACTGTATTTTAAGCATCTCCAAAAGACTATAGAAACGAAGGATTGGAAGGTTTTTTTTTTTTTTTATGATAATTAGTTAACATATTTTACCTTTTTTTTTTAAATTTTTTTATTTTTTTTAAGTACTTGAGGCAATTTTATTGACAGTGAAACCACACACTGGATTCTCTGTGAAACCACCACAAAACGTGATGATTGTTGGAGCCTTACAAATTCTTTATACCCACTGCCATGTTCCGAATTAACGTGGGCCAGACACATGTTGTAAGCACTGTATAGCCGGCTAAAAAGGTTTCTTCCCCTTCAGATATTAACATCGTATCTCAGATACTGATCACCCTTAAAAGTTGACATAAGGAGTGGTCAGGCCTTTTCCTTATAATTTATAGAGTAAAGGACCAGAAGGAAGTACCTCCTAGTCTTTTTTTTTTTTGACAGCTTTTTCAGCACTTTTTTTTTTTATTTGATAAATTTAACGCCTTTTATTGCCATACCTCATTTTACTGTGCTTTGCTTTAGTGAGCTTTATAGATACATGTTTTTTTTTTTTTTTTTTTTTTCCTTGTTAATTTTCTGTTTAGTTAATCTATCCATAAGTGTGAGTGGGGTATTAAAGTCTCCCACTATTATTGTGTTATTGTTAATTTCTCCTTTCATACTTGTTAGGATTTGTCTTACATACTATGTGCTGCTCATGTTGGGTGGATATATATTTATAATTGTTATATCTTCTTCTTGGATTGATCCTTTGATCATTATGTAGTGACCTTCTTTGTCTCTTTTCACAGCCTTTGTTTTAAAGTCTAATTTATCTGATACTGAGTATTGTGACTCCTGCTTTCTTTTGGTCCCAATTTGCATGGAAAATCTTTTTCCAGCCCTTCACTTTCAGTCTGTATGTGTCCCCTGTTTTGAGGTGGGTCTCTTGTAGACAACATATGTAGGGTCTTGTTTTTGTATCCATTCAGCCAGTCTTTGTCTTTTTGGTTGGGGCATTCAACCCATTTACGTTTAAGGTAATTACTAATAAGTATGATCCCGTTGCCATTTACTTTATTGTTTTGGGTTCGAGTTTATACACCCTTTTTGTGTTTCCTGTCTAGATAAGATCCTTTAGTATTTGTTGGAGAGCTGGTTTGGTGGTGCAGAATTCTCTCAGCTTTTGCTTGTCTGAAAAGCTTTTGATTTCTCCTTCATACTTGAATGAGATCCTTGCTGGGTACAATAATCTGGGCTGTAGGTTATTTTCTTTCATCATTTTAAGTATGTCTTGCCATTCCCTCCTGGCTTGAAGAGTTTCTATTGAAAGATCAGCTGTTATCCTTATGGGAATTCCCTTGTGTGTTATTTGTTGTTTTTCCTTGCTGCTTTTAATATTTGTTCTTTGTGTTTGATCTTTGTTAATTTGATTAATATGTGTCTTGGGGTGTTTCTCCTTGGGTTTATCCTGTTTGGGACTCTCTGGGTTTCTTGGACTTGGGTGATTATTTCCTTCCCCATTTTAGGAAGTTTTCAACTATTATCTCCTCAAGTATTTTCTCATGGTCTTTCTTTTTGTCTTCTTCTTCTGGAACCCCTATGATTCAATGTTGTAGCGTTTAATATTGTCCTGGAGGTCTCTGAGATTGTCCTCATTTCTTTTAATTCGTTTTCTTTTTTATCCTCTCTGATTCATTTATTTCTACCATTCTATCTTCTAATTCACTAATCCTATCTTCTGCCTCTGTTATTCTACTATTTGTTGGCTCCAGAGTGTTTTTAATTTCATTTATTGCATTATTCATTATATATTGACTCTTTTTATTTCTTCTAGGTCCTTGTTAAACCTTTCTTGCATCTTCTCAATCCTTGTCTCCAGGCTATTTATCTGTGATTCCATTTTAATTTCAAGATTTTGGATCAATTTCACTATCATTATTTGGAATTCTTTATCAGGTAGATTCCCTATCTCTTCCTCTTTTGTTTGGTTTGGTGGGCATTTATCCTGTTCCTTTATCTGCTGGGTATTCCTCTGTCTCTTCATCTTGTTTAAATTGCTGAGTTTGGGAGTCCTTTCTGTATTCTGGCAGTTTGTGGAGTTCTCTTTATTGTGGCGTTTCCTCGCTGTGTGTGGGTATGTAGAGGTGGCTTGTCAAGGTTTCCTGGTTAGGGAAGCTTGTGTCGGTGTTCTGGTGGGTGGAGCTGTATTTCTTCTCTTTGTTCAGTCGCTATATGGGGAGGGAGGGAGGGATGCTGCAAACAAATGACACTGGCGTCTTCCGCAGTGCCTCAGCCACACTGGGTCTGCCCCTGCTCACGGCGCGTGTAGCCTCCCTGCCCACACTGCTCAGGCTCTAGGTTGTTCCGCCGGGAACAATCCGAGGCTGGCCCTGGGTTGCATGCACCTCCCAGGTCCAAGCCGCTCAGGTTCAGGCACTCAGGTAGTCCTCAGAGGCACAGACTCAGTTGGGGCTGCGTTTTGTGCTCTTCCCAGGTCCAAGCAGCTCAGGTGATGAGATGTTTGGCGAGCGCCAATGCTGCGACTTATCGCCTCCCCGCCACTTGGTTATCTGGGTGTAAAACCGGCGCACCTTCTCAGGCAGATGTTGACCGTCCAGACCCCCAAGAAGTTTTAGTTAGCAAAGAAGCCAGTTTTATAGATAATGTCTCTCTGGGGCTGCAATTGCCCCCTTCCGGCTCTGGCTGCCTGTCACCAGAGGGGGAAGGTTTGCAGCCAGCTACCTCTGTTTAGTCCTTTGTTCCGTGCACGGGCTGGCGGTGTCTTAGGTTAGGGCTGGCTTTTCGCATGGTAGATATCCCACAGTCTGGTTTGCTAGCCCAAATTATTTCGCCAAGGTTTAAGAGTATCTAAAATTTAAATATTACATCTTTCACAGGAACTTTTTTTTTTACATGAAAGGTACTAAATCCAATCTAAATTACACTGAAAGCCAAATATAAAATAGCAACAGAATAGGCATTTTCCTAAAAGGAATAATCGCTATTGGGAGAAATCTACATGTAAGGTATTATCTTGCTTTGATACACCTAAAAAAAAAAAAATAAATTTCATTTCTAAATTTTTAGGCTTATAATATATAATTCTGTTTTTACAGGTAGTTCAACTAGGGGAAATAAGTTAGTACAATCATTTGAATTGGTTGCCTACATACTGGACAGGGCTTATTCCTTTTTTTTAACTTCTTTGCACATGTGAAGCATGCCATAAGATGTCCTGTTTTGCCATGGACGATGCAACCATTTTTAGGTCGACCCTGGCAAATCACACAAGGTTCAATGGCATTAAGAGGAAAACTAGACTCCATACTTTCTTCTTTGTCTTGTGTTTCTTCTCTCTCAAACTCTTTGACATCTTCTTGGCTACTATAAATGATGCTATTAGAAGTCGATGGCTGAGAATAGTCCTCACTTTCTTGAGACAGAGAGGCTTGTGTGATTTTATCATCATTTTCTTCAACACATGATTCTCTGGAATCACTGACGGTAGATTTCTTACAGTCAGGGACATCAAAGCCCTCGTCTTCTTGCATCGAGTCTCCTAGTTTGGCTTTCTCAGACATATTCCCTTTATCTTTTCCTTTATCTTCAGGAAGCCAATTTTCACGAAGGGCCCAACATCTGTTGCAGTGAGGTGGAAGGGGAGGATTCATTTCATTGCATGAAGTACACTTCCAATAGTCCTTCAAGGAAACAAGAGAGTTAGCTTCTATAACCCTTCAATAACCAATCCAGCAATGCTAGCAACTTGTTCACTATGTCTAAGGCAAAATGTTTTATCATACAACTCAAATTTCAGCATTTCATGTTTTATATAAAACAATGTATTTTCTCAAACATGATCTGGTAAATACCTATTTTTTCCAGCCAAACTACACTGAAAAATTCTAAAATGAAAAATGTATTCACCATGACCTTAACATGTACCTATAAAGTTACAGATACGGTTGGTTCGTTCAGTGTGTGTGTGCTCAGTCGTGTCCGACTCTGCAACCCCATGGACTATTGCCCATCAGGCTCCTCTGTCCATGGGATTTTCAAGGCAAGAATACTGGAGTGGGTTGCCATTTCCTCTTCCAGGGGATATTCCTGACCCAGGGATCAATCTCACATCTCTTGCACTGGCAGGAGCCACCTGGGAAGCCCTAAGAAATGGATATACAGTTTGTGTGTGCTCAGTCGTGTCCAACTCACTGTGACACCATGGACTGTATGTAGCCCACCAGACTCCTCTGGCCATGGAGTTTTCCAGGCAAGAATACTAGAGCAAGTTGCCATTTCCTACTCCAGGGGATCTTACCAATCCAGGGATTGAACCCACATCTCTTGCGTCTCCTGCACTGGCAGGCAGATTCTTTACCACTGCACCACCTCCTTTGGTTTAATCCAAGTGCTATGCTATGGGATCTTCTCTGTAGAGGCCTGTATCCACTCTACTCCTTAAAAGCTCAGATCTGATACCTTGCCCAGAGTTCACCAAATCAATCTAGACAAAACTATTATCCAGTTTGCCATTGACTAAATCTCTTTTAGAAGTTCTATAAAACCAGGGTTCAAATGGGTATTCCCTAATTTCACCCACAAAGGAAATGCTAAACGTTCTCGGCAATCACCACCAGCTAAACTCTGCCATCCTTGTCACTAGCCAAAATGCAACCTCCCACACTGGTTCTTTCAAGTTGTAAACGCAGGGCTCTACTAAATGATAAAACCAAAGACAGAAGTCTTGTAATGTGGGAGGAAGGAAACGGCAACCCACTCCAGTATTCTTGCCTAGGAAATCCCATGGACAGAGGAGCCTGGCAGGTGTGGTCGCAAAGAGTCAGACATGACTGAGCACACACACTCAGTGGAGGAAAGTGCTTCAAGAGTTCAAATAAATTGTAAGACCTATGTCTAAAATATTTAATTCAACCTGACATCAAATGAGTCAGTTAGTTATTTGAATTATTTTCTAATATAGTATAGTATTTTCCTATACTATAGTTTTACAATTTCTCTTTTGCTTTAACTGGATAATAATTGTTTCTATCTCAGAAAAGAGAAAAAAGTGATTTCCTACCTAAATAAAAGGCAATATTAAAAACAAAAATTAAACAATATTTAATTTAAAAAATACACATTCAATACCTCAAGAACTCTGAGGCATAATGTAAATGTTTAAGTCCAAATTTAATAGAAAATCCTATATTTTCTAATACAAATTAATATGAAAATATTTATATTTGGTAAGACTGGCAAAATGTTGGTAAATGTTAGAACTGAATGATAAGTACAAAGGAGATACACTGTACTATTCTCTATGCTATATATACTCAAAATCTTCCATAATACAGTTCTTTAAAAGTTCAAATTCCAGCACAAAAAAAACCTAAAAAGAGTAGCAGCAGATTCCAACCCAATAAAAGAACAAAAATACTTATTAAAGTCATTAAAACTTCACAATTTTAACTTTATAAAAATTATCTCATGTCAAGAAGTAGGAGACTAGATATATTTTTTTAATCTTGATCTCAATGCTATTTTTTTGATTCCTTGAAAAAAATAAATGTATACCTACAGCTAAGGAAATTTCAGGATCTTCTTCAAATGAATCTGTATCACTCTCGCCTGCCTGATACACAGTAACTCGATACACCTAAAACAAACAAAACATTAGCATCCATTCATCACCTTTCTTCTTCAAACAGTAAGACCTGTCAGTGTTAAGTCCTAAACAAACAATATGTACTACAGTCGTCCCTATGAATCTGTGGGGAGACTGGTTCCAGGACCCCCTGAGGATACCTAAATCTGCAGATACCTAAGTCCCTTGTGTTAAGACTGCACAGTATTTGCATACAACCTATGTACATACTTCTCTATATTTCAATCATTTCTAGATTGTTTATAATACTTAATACAATGTAAATATTATGTAATAAGTTGTAAATGCAACATGAATGCTATGTAAACAGTTGATGGCTCACAGCAAATTCAAGTTTGGCATTTTGAAACTTATTTCCAAGCTGCACTGAGTTGCATCTGCAGATGTGGAACCCGCGGTCCAACTGTGCTATATGTGAGAAATCTGAGACAAAGGTCACATGGAATGAGTGACTACAAAGGGAGAGAAATAGAGGACAATAAAATCCTCACCCACGACTAGAAAGTCAACACAGAGGATGTTTAAAATGAATAAAGTAAAAAGTTCAATACGAGCAGTTTTGTTTTATAAATATGCAGGTATTAAATAATAGTGAGATAGCTAGAAATGTCCAAGCTGGTCATTTCTAGGAAACAGATCTGGTGGTACTATGTGACTTTAATTGTATGCTTTTTATAAAAAGTAAATTAACAGTGAAAAGAGGAGAACTGGATTAATTTTAAAATGAGCAGACTATTATAATGCTCATTAAGGCCTACTGACTTCTTGCCACCGTGTTTTTAAAAATATAAATAAGACAACAAGGAATTACAAAGCCTCAAGTCCACAAACCAATATTCTAGTTTGAATAAATTAAGAGCCAAAAATTGTGATATGAAATCTGATAACATTATTTCAACCTCAGTTAATGAATATGGAATGTATATAAGAATTTTAGAATATAATCAGAGAAAAGAAAAAAACTACCTCATCATCTTCATCCGAGAGTTCTTGTCCTTCTTCGCTGAGGCTATAATCTTCTGAATCAAGAGACTCAACTTCAAATTCTACACTGAATTGATCTGAAACTGAATCCTGATCCAACCAATCACCTGAATGTTCACTTACACCAGCATCCAGATCCTAAAATCAGGGGCAAAAAAAGATGACTTAATAGACATTACTTGTAACAGCTTCTTAACTCACCCTGTGTACCTAATTTCCCCTCAGTCCCATTCTACACATGGACACTAGGTTAAGCTTCTGAGTTATGACTATATAAATATTTTCTCTGTTCAAAACTCCATTTAAGAAAAAGGCCAAATTCCCTTGGCATTCAAGGTACATACAGTAACATCCATATTAACATTTTCATATTTTCTCCAACTAAACACCCTGCTTCCCCTTCACTAAATATGAAAAATTAGCCAGATCCAGATTGTTTTCTAAACCAAACTTCAACTTCCACACACACAATTCCTCCCTAACTGGAGTAACTTGAGTTTTCAAATCCTGCTCATTCTTTTTTGCCAAAGGCTTTGTCAATACCATAACTAAAAAACACTCCCACCTTTAATATCTGTGCTACTCATACTATTTTCACACACAATATACAAAACATAATTTTGCATGCATATTTATCTGAATTACACATACTTTAAGAGTTAAGACAATATCTAATCATCTTTATATCTTGATGCTAGTAGTTATAACACATACAATTATGATTTATATTTAATGAACTTTGAGAATTTCTTTGGAAGAGCTTTCATATATAATTTTTTAAATTTATTTTAAAAATTTTGTATCTGCTCATGTGATTCCTATTTTAAAACTCTGATTAACAGTTTAAGAAACTAAGACCTTCAGTCCTGTAATATTTGCCATCAGTGGCTAAGGGTAAGAACATACATAAAGCAGAAGGCTAGAAACAGAAAAAGTACTTTGGTCTAGTAGTCAGGATACATACAATCTTATTTTAGACTTGCCACTAAGTGCCTTTAAGCTTAGACAAATTCAGTTTGTAAAGGCCACAATGATTTCATCCATGAACCATGAGTTTGGATTAAATGATCACTAATATTTAATCATTTATAAAAACAAGGTATATTATTTTATAACCACTAAGGTCAAAAGACTAAAATATTTTTAAATCATGATGTTAGGAAAATAGTAGAAATAACATTCAAATCGCAGTTCTAATTCCTAAAAAAAAGGGGGGGGGGGCTCTATTAACAATCACACTAAAATCATAAGTCAAATCAGAATACAGTAACTATCCATCCTTTCACAGAAAAAGTTGGCCCATGCTGACCTAGGGGGTTCTCTGAAGAGAGCAAAATTTAAAGTAGTTTTCAAAAGTTTCACCTGATGTTCAAAAAAGAAAACCTAGAAATTTTTAAACACTGTGTAAAGCATCAGACAGCCTTGATCTGAAAAAATATTAAAATCTGTTTTTCTGAATTTCGATTATGACAATTATTAGTTATGTGATCTAAAGTTATTTGAAGCCCCCAAATCTTAGTTTCCCATCTATAAATGGAGTTTGAGGCTACTGAGGTGACAAAATGTGGTAATTGCCTAGTATAGAGCCTAGAATGAGATGAGCTAAAATGAAGAAGGAAAGAAAAAAAAAAAAAATCAACCCAACCAAAAGCTTTCACAACTCGGGACTTCACCTGAAAAACAAAAGAATTTTATTTTAATAAAGAGGATTTTTAGAAAAGAACACAGAATAGGACTAACAACAACAAAAAAATACCCTCTACACTGCTTTGGTTACAAGGCAGTATTTCAGGTAGAATGAACAAAAACTTTTAATATCACTTAGCTAGAATTCTGAAACAACTTTAACAAAGACTGTAAGTTTAAATGGGGCATAGTTATTGTATTAAAACCATCTGTAAGGAATCAGATCAGATCAGTTGCTCCGTTGTGTCCGACTCTTTGCGACCCCATGAATCGCAGCATGCCAGGCCTCCCTGTCCATCACCAACTCCCGGAGTTCGCTCAGACTCACATCCATCAAGTCAGTGATGCCATCCAGCCATCTCATCCTCTGTCGTCCCCTTCTCCTCTTGCCCCCAATCCCTCCCAGCATCAGAGTCTTTTCCAATGAGTCAACTCTTTGCATGAGGTGGCCAAAGTACTGGAGATTCAGCTTTAGCATCAGTCCTTCCAAAGAAATTCCAGGGCTGATCTCCTTCAGAATGGACTGGTTGGATCTCCTTGCAGTCCAAGGGACTCTGGAGAGTCTTCTCCAATACCACACTTCAAAAGCATCAATTCTTCTGTGCTCAGCCATCTTCACAGTCCAACTCTCACATCCATACATGACCACTGGAAAAACCATAGCCTTGACTAGACGAACCTTTGTTGGCAAAGTAATGTCTCTGCTTTTGAATATGCTATCTAGGTTGGTCATAACTTTCCTTCCAAGGAGTAAGCATCTTCTAATTTCATGGCTGCAGTCACCATCTGCAGTGATTTTGGAGCCCAGAAAAATAAAGTCTGACACTGTTTCCACTGTTTCTCCATCTATTTCCCATGAAGTGACAGGACCGGATGCCATGATCTTCGTGTTCTGAATGTTGAGCTTTAAGCCAACTTTTTCACTCTCCACTTTCACTTTCATCAAGAGGCTTTTCAGTTCCTCTTCACTTTCTGCCATAAGGGTGGTATCATCTGCATATCTGAGGTTATTGATATTTCTCCCGGCAATCTTGATTCCAGCTTGTGTTTCTTCCAGTCCAGCGTTTCTCATGATGTACTCTGCATATAAGTTAAATAAGCAGGGTGACAATATACAGCCTTGACGTACTCCTTTTCCCATTTGGAACCAGTCTGTTGTTCCATGTCCAGTTTTAACTGTTGCTTCCTGACCTGCATATAGGTTTCTCAAGAGGCAGGTCAGGTAGGTGGTCTGGTATTCCCATCTCTTTCAGAATTTTCCACGGTTTATTGTGATCCACACAGTCAAAGGCTTTGGCATAGTCAAGAAAGCAGAAATAGATGTTTTTCTGGAACTCTCTTGCTTTTTCCATGATCCAGCGGATGTTGGCAATTTGGTCTCTGGTTCCTCTGCCTTTTCTAAAACCAGCTTGAACATCAGGAAGTTCACAGTGCACATATTGCTGAAGCCTGGCTTGGAGAATTTTGAGCATTACTTTACTAGCCTGTGAGATGAGTGCAACTGTGCGGTAGTTTGCGCATTCTTTGGCATTGCCTTTTAAAACTATCCAAACATGAAGTTTGTGACACATCAGTTTAATTTAAGTGAGTAAAGTTGCTCAGTCGTGTCCGACTTTGCGACCCCATGGACTGTAGCCTACCAGGTTCCTCGGTCCATGGGTTTTTCCAGGCATGAATACTGGAGTGGGCTGCCATTTCCTTCTCCAGGGAATCTTCCCGACCCAGGGATCGAACCCGGTCTTCTGCGTTGTAGGCAGACGCTTTACCATCTGAGCTACCAGGGTGGATTCAATTTTTAAATCACACATATTTGTTCTTGAGAGCAAATATTTTTCCCCTCACAGCATTTGTTGACTATTTAAATTATTTGTTTGATTGCTGATGATCTATCTCCCAATGAGGCTAAGGATCATATCTACCTCGACTACTACTGTATCATTACTGCCAAAAGGAACCTGGCACAGAAAAGGCACAAATATCTACTGAATGAAGAACTTGCTCTTGGAGGAGAGCTCAACATGCCATCTAGTGGCCTACACAAGTAACAGCTCTATTAAATGTTACATCTAGAGGGTGCATCTCTATCAATAAAATCCCTGCTTTAGAAGAAAAAAATGCAAAGATAATAAAGTAACAAGAATACATAAAAAGAACATAGTTACTATCATAATTGGTTCATTCCTTTACATATTCTAGAAAACTATAAAACAATCACTAATATACAGAATGGCCATGAGACATTGCCATATCACAAATAAAGATTCCAATTTTAAAGACAAATATGACAAGAAAATATTCCATTTGTTAAGTGTTCTTGTTGGCAAAAACTTCTTTACAAACCTCCCTTCAGTGGTATCTTAAAAACATTAATGCTGGCTAATACTTTGGAATTATTCTATCAGTAATCAAAAAGCACTGATATTTTCCCATCATCCATGCAATAATATACAAATATTTCATGGCCTTAGTAAATACTTTCCCTGATGTCTAGACCTATATATGGAAAATGTGAAGATCAGATTACAGCTGAGAGCTGTAATAAGGTATTTTTACTATAAATATTCAAGACAAAATTGTTTAGAATTCTAAGATTATCTTTGGTGCAGTGGCTCACAAAGATTCTCCAGTATGTAGGGTGACATTAGTAACTAAACACTGGTACGAATTTTACCAACACACTCCAGTGCGACTCCATTATCTTCCACCCTTTTCGCCAAACCTGGGTTAGGAGTAGGGAAGATCTATCAGTTCAGTTCAGTCACTCAGTCGTGTCCAACTCTTTGCAACCCCATGAACCGCAGCACGCCAGGCCTCCCTGTCCATCACCAACTCCCGGAGTCCACCCAAACCCATGTCCATCATGCCATCCAACCATCTCATCCTCTGTCGTCCCCTTCTCCTCCTGCCCTCAATCTTTCCCAGCATCAGGGTCTTTTCTAATGAGTCAGCTCTTCACATCAGGTGGCCAAAGTATTGGAGTTTCAGCCTTAACACCAGTCCTTCCAATGAACACCCAGGACTGATCTTTAGGATGGACTGGTTGGATCTCCTTGCAGTCCAAGGGACTCTCACAAGTCTTCTCCAACACCACAGTTCAAAAGCATCAATTCTTCAGCACTCAGCTTTCTTTATAGTCCAACTCTCACATCTATACATGACCACAGGAAAAACCATAACCTTGACTAGACAGACCTTTGTTGGCAAAGTAATGTCTCTGCTTTTTAATATGTTGTCTAGGTTGGTCATAGCTTTCCTTCCAAGGAGTAAGCATCTTCTAATTTCATGGCTGCAATCACCATCTGCAGTGATTTTGGAGCCCCAAAAAATGAAGTCTGACACTGTTTCCATTGTTTCCCCATCTATCTGCCATGAAGTGATGGGAGCGGATGCCATGATATTAGTTTTCTGAATGTTGAGCTTTAAGCCAACTTTTTCACTCTCTTTCACTTTCATCAAGAGGCTCTTTAGTTCTTCTTCACTTTCTGCCATAAGGGTGGTGTCATCTGCATATCTGAGGTTACTGATATTTCTCCCAGCAATCTTGATTCCAGCTTGTACTTCCTCCAGCCCAGCGTTTCTCATGATGTACTCTACATATAAGTTAAATAAGCAGGGTGACAATATACAGTCTTGACGTACTTCTCCTATTTGGAACCAGTCTGTTGTTCCATGTCCAGTTCTAACTGTTGCTTCCTGACCTGCATATAGGTTTCTCAAGAGGCAGGTCAGGTGGGTGGTCTGGTATTCCCATCTCTTTCAGAATTTTCCACAGTTTATTGTGATCCACACAGTCAAAGGCTTTGGCATAGTCATTAAAGCAGAAATAGATGAAGGTGCCCAATATGCTACTGGAAATTAGTGGAGAAATAACTCCAGAAGGAATGAAGGGATGGAGCCAAAGCAAAAACAACACCTAGTTGTGAATGGGACTGGTGATAGAAGCAAGACTCAACGCTGTAAAGAGCAATATTGCATAGGAAGATCCATAGTTTCATTTGAAAGAAAAAAAATTTACCAAGTGTATAGCAGCAATCATACATCATACACGTATATTCTGTCTGAATGCCTATTAGGAATGCCAGAACTAGACTTTAGAGGATTACCGGATTTGATGGAGTTCCTGTCGATTCACTGCTACTGCTTCTTTCACAACATATCTCCCTTATTACACACAGAGCAAGGCTTTCATCAAAGGAAAGGGAAATATTATCAGATTTGTGGCGCTTTCTCTGTCGTTCACCAGGTAATTCATCTGAATTTTCTTCTGAATATGTAAAGAAAAACAATTAAATTGCTATACTGTAATTTATTTAAAAATTGAGCTGTCTTAAGTTACATCTGTACTAAAACTGTTTCAATGAAATTAAACAGAAAAATAATGAATGCTTCAAAAGTCAACACTTTTACTGATCTGTCCAACTGATGGCAGAACATTACATTTTTAAAAAACTTTTAAAGCTTGTTTCAGGACTTCCCTGGTGGCTCAGACCGTTAAGCGTCTGTCTACAATGTGGGAGACCCGGGTTCGATCCCTGGGTCGGGAAGATCCCCTGGAGAAGGAAATGGCAATCCACTCCAGTACTGTTGCCTGGAAAATCCCATGGACAGAGGAGCCTGGTAGGCTACAGTCCATGGGGTCGCAGAGTTTGACATGACTGAGAGAGTTCACTTTCACTTCACTTCAGAACTTTATCCAGTCACAATTAATTTAATCCATCTAGAGTTTTTACTAACAAGTCAGGATTTTTCTGTCAAACTTTAAAAGATTTCAAAATTATTTAATTTACTTAGAAGGTATTCTTAATGTTCGGTTTCCTTAGTACTCAGTATTTTTAACAGGAATCATAATTAGCAAAATTGATCCATTTATTATTTATTTGGCCATGTGGCTTATTTATTTATTGGGCCAGGTGGCACGCACAACCTTAGTTCCTTGACTAGGAATCGAACCTGTACTCCCCACAATGGAAGCTCATAGTTTTAATCATTGGACCACCAAGAAAGTTCCTGATCCATTTTATTTTAAATAAGAAATTATCTCTAACTTAAACTCAGAATGTTACCAAATCTGTCAGGAATATAAATGAGAGTCCTACCTCATATCAGACATAAAAATAAATTCCAAGTGGATTAAAAAACCAAACACAAAGAACAAAACCATCCAACTATTTTTATATAAGAATGGGAAGGGTGGGAAAGTATAATGTAACACTACAAAGCCCTCAAGAAAAAGATTATCAAGATTAGGTTATGTTAATTAAAACTTAATAACAATATAAAATACAATAAATAAAAGTGAAAAGGCATTGTCAAACTAAAAAAGAACTGCAATATATATTAGAAAATGGTTAATATCCATTTACACAAAGTCCTCCTGCCAATCAAGTAAAAGACAAGATTTTTAAAAAGTCAAAGGACAGTTCAATTCATAAAATACAAATGACTAATAAATATGAAAAAATGACTTATCTTCTAGTGATCAAAGAAATGCAAACTGAAATGAGATACCATTTTCCACCCATGAGAATGACAAAAACCAAAATGAGAAAGAGTGTCAAGAGACTTGGGAGAAAGGACTTTTTATACACTACTGGTAAAAATCCAAAACAATGTAACATTTTATAGGCAGTTTTTCGATCGTAGATAAATACCTACACAATCATTTATAAACATATGTGCAAGGGTGCTCACTGCAGCCTTACATGTTAAGTACCCAAAAGGGTTATGAGATTTAATAAAACATAATCCTAATCTGTATGCCTGAAACAGGTACAACTCACACCTCTGCTCATTCCATTTCCCTCTCTTGACCTTCCTGGTCAGAAGTAATCTTTTCTTCCTCTGAATTCCCAAAACACATTTATATCCTCTAAGATCAAAGTTTCTGATATAAGTTCTTAATCATGTTTATACTATTAGAAAAGGTGACCTTGACTGAAAGATGTGGACTAGAAGGGTAAAACCATGCTGTTGATGCATATTTTTTCAAAGTCCAGAATATTTAACTCTATTAAAAAATAACCTTTGGGGCTTTTTCTGATTATCAAAGTATTATATTACTTATTATAGAAGTCTCTTAAGAAATAGAAATTTAAAAGTAAATCATCTATAATATAACTACTGAGATAACTACTATTAACACTTTAGTAATTTTCCAGCTGTCATTTAAAAAATTTATTTCTTCTTAAACATACCTTTATCACACTGTACGTATAATTTGGGACTGTCTTCTAATTTTTTTTTTGGCTGCACTGCATGGCTTGCAGAATGTCAGTTTCCCAACCAGTGATCCAACCCAGGCCCTAGCAATGAAAGCATCAACTCCTCACCACTAAAAAAAAACTGCAGAACCACTAAAAAATGATCGCCAGGAGCTGTTTTCTCTTAAATATTTTTTTACATTATTTTTAATGCCTCAGAATATGGTGTCCATAATGTATGTTCATCATAACTGAACTATTTAGTCCACAAATCTGAGCACTGGCTTCTGTCTGGCACAGTGCTAGGCAGTGGGTGTAAAAGTGAAGTCAGCCATCATCCTTACCACCAGAGGAGGTTTACATTCAAACATCAAGGCAACCAAAACAAGCTATAATGAGTGGTATGAAGGAAAAAAGCAGGGTACCAAGGAAAAGAGTAACAAAAAGGGATCTACTTTTCTGGGTGGTTAGAGGCAGCCTCTCTGAGAAAGTAATAATTAAGCAAAAATTGAAAAACGAGGAGTTGGTCTTGCAAGGCTGAAACAGAAGAAAAAGAATTTTGACTTGTTTGAGAACCAAACAATCAATGTAGCTGAAACACACTGAAGGTGGGGAAAAAGGCCAAAAACCAGGATAAAAATAGATCAGGCCTTGCAAACCAATGTAAAAGTGTGGGTTTTATTTGAAGGTTAATAGCTTCAAAATAGCTAAAGGGGATCTGGCATACCACAATCCAGTTTACCTTTTATGATCCCTTTTGGTACTATGGTAAAGGACAGAAGCAGCAGTAACTAGAAACAGAAAATCAGAAGCTGCTGCAGTGGTCCAGGTAAGAGATGACAATGGCCTGGACTAGAGTGATGACATTCTCTGGCATCGTGTATGTTTTCAACTATGCATAATGCTTTAATTAACATCTTTACATATAATCTTTGAATTTCTGACTATATCCTTAGGAGAGATTCCTAGAAGTGGAGTCAACCATGATAATTTTAAGGACCCCAAGCCTTTTTATAATTCACAAAGGTCAACCAATTTATACTGACTGATGCACCACCGGTGTATTAGTGTCAACACGTACATTAGCAAGAAGTAAAAAAAAATTATCTTTGCTAATTTGAAAGACCAGAAAAGACATCTTTTTTGCATTTTTTTGTTGTCTATAAAGCTAAATCACTAAAATCTACCCCTCCTCATATTTATTAGTCATTTGTATTTACTATGAAATTTGCAATTCGGATTTTTAATACTTTTCTTATTGATTTTTTTGAAACTTTTAATACAGTAGAAATAGTAACAGTCGAATTTTAAAAGTAAATCAATTTCAGTATGTTGTAATTTTTAATTTATCTTTTAAACTCATTTAGTATTCATTTTGGCATAATGTACAGATGTAATTTGATTTTCTCCCCACCCCACCCCCGGCCCCAAATAACTAACCATTTGTTCTAGTCCTATGTATTTAGTAAGACATCCTCTGCACTTTCTGCCCTTCGCCCTCATGTACAAAACTCTACCCTGAGTTTATCTATATTACTTCACTGATCTGCTAAATTCCTTTTTTTCACTTGAAATATACAGTTTTAGTTATTATGACTTTCACTGGGTAACAGCCTCCTCCCTCTACTCTTTTCTCTGTTAAAAATGCTCTTAGCTATTTTCTTTACCTCATCTTCATTTCTAAGATGTTACTTTCTGTTTTTAAACTCATTGCTATGTTTTATTTATTAGAAATAACAAATACTTTAACTGTAAAGGTGACTAAGAATGATGACTAAAACAGAGTTTAAATTCTTGTCCTCTATTATGTTGACTAGCAGAGAGCCAACTATAAAATATAGGACACAGGAAACTGTGCCTGCTGTAGTCAACCAGAAACATGTTGCTAAGAAAACAATTTTTAAGCCAACTAAATCATATAAAAATAAGAACCTCAGAAATTCATTCACATAAACCACAAAAAGCACAATTTAAGTCTAAACATACTAGTATCAGTAAAAAATGAAAAATGAAAAGCAGTTTGAAAGTGCCAATTAAATATTCACATATACCTGTCTCACTAACTGCTCTCCTTCTAGATGAGGTAGATGGTCTAGAAACCATATCTGAAGATGAAGGTTTCTCTTCCTGTAGCTCTTGCACAAGGTCCTAAGCATTCAAGGGAGAAACAAACAAAAAAAACCCACAAACTTATAACATCAGGAAGGTAAAAATACATTGTTTTAAACAACCTTCCCCAATTTTCAAAAAAACATCATAGTAGAATGAGTTCGTATCAATATTACCTTTTGATTACTCCCACCTTCAAGGTGACACCTGTTTTCACTCACAGATGTGCCTGAATCTGATGGTTCTGCTAGAAAATAAAAACAAAGAATCACAAACTAAGAAAGGAAGGGCTACTCAATAGATGCTATCTAGGACAAACTCCTTACACAGTTTAACTTTCAACCAACATTGAACCTGTAGTCTCCCAAGTGCCATGCTGTGCTGGATACTAGAGATGTAAATAGATAATTCATTTTAATATAGAAGATACATAAGAATCATCATAAAGTACAATAAACACACTAAAAGAAGTAAATTAATGGAGAAGATGGGAGTATGGAGTAATGATTATTTGGCAGAGTAAGGCAAGGTCTGAGTAACAAAGAATCAGGAAAGGTTTCATAGTTGAATATGTGGAAATACAACTGGGAAAGGCTATTTCAGACTGAGAGCCCTGTGTGAAAAAAGCATCCAGACGTGAACTACCTGTGTTTGCTGTAGAACTACAGGTAGTTCATTACTATGGGAATGTAAGCAGGATCATCAAGGATCCGGCATGTCTTGCTAAACAGCACAAAGATAAACAAGCAGTATGCATGCCACCAACTGCAAATCACTGCATCCTTCTCAGCTAATATTTCACATTCCTCCCTAAGGCACGGCTGCAGCCACTCACCATTAAAAAGGTTTAATCTAAGAAATAAAATTGATCTGCTAGTTCACACCAAGTACTTTGGCCAGCGAGTATTAAGGAATCCCTAAATAGTCACTTTAAGCAGGAGTGACAACTCACTCTGCCGAAAGAGAAGAGAATGGGGCAGTGAAACCAGTGTTAGCAACTGCAATTACACACATGAAAAGCATTAAAGCCTAAACTAAAACATGGAAAAAAGGCCAATTCCAGAGAAATTAAAAAAGGGAAAAACCAACAGAAACCTGGTGTCTAATACATAAGACAAGGGAGAAAGGAGTCAAGAAGGATTCCAAGATTCTATCTTGGGTAGATAAATGGGTGGCGTATCATTCACCAAGAAAGAAACTTCAGATGAAAAACAGATTTGAATGGGAAAATAGTGAACTGAAGTGGGTAACTTTCAGGTAGGCAGGTTTAGTTTGTATGTTGATGTATAGACCTGTCACAGCGCAAGTCAAAATTTCAGATATGGAAATATATACAATCACCAAAGATCATAATCAAATACCCTTTATTACTCCCTTGGAAACATTTCACCTTAACAATGAAGCCAGGTCTGAGTATTAACATTTTAAAATGATATGCATTATCATTAAAAAGTTTCTCTTTTGTATTATAGGTAAAGGTATTATATTGATTTTAAGTTGTCCATATGAATAGGTTATATTTTGTTTTAGTGTAAGAGATGTTATAAAACAGACATAATAAAAGGGAAGTGCCAAGTATAATAAGGTTGAGAACCATATTATAAAGGAGTTCTGAAGTTAATTAAGTAAACTAAAACCTGAAACAAAACTCAGAATCTAAATAACATAGGTAATCTACAGGTTACCACCTCATTAATACAATTTTCCTAGCAATCAACAAAGGTTTATTTAAATGAATTGAATACATCAGGGACAATAATTCAGAAAACTGAAAATACTACAACAGATACTATAGTTGTTTATTTGCCTTCATTTGATTTCAAAAAGTGCTCTGTAAAACAAAATCTCAAGTTACCAGCCTAATAATTACTTCTGTTCTAGGATAAGATGATGATGCCCTTTTCTGGGTCTTAAATCCTAACTCTGGAAGAATAGGTATTCAATTCAACACATTTACTAAAAGACCTTATTACCAAACACTGTATTATGTGATGCAGATTGCAAACCTGAATAGGACATAAATGTATAAGCAAGTAAGGGTAACAAAGTAATATAACAATAAAATCTAATACGGAATAATAGGAGCTCAAAGGGGTGGTCAGTTCATTCTGGAAAGTAAACAAGCTTCTGAGAACAGTTCTTAATTACAGACCAAAAATAGACTTAGAAGTCTGTGGTATATTGGAGCCAGCTCCTACCAGCATTCCCAAGCCAAATGTACATTTCTTCCTAATCCCATGTTTGTAGTTGAAAATGGTCAAGGTCAGAGTATTTATATTATGAAAATCAGTAACCACACCTGTATGTGTTTAGGTTTATCTTTACGGAATAAGAACCTAGCACTTTCATCAGATTATCAAAGGGTTATATAATCCAAAAATAACCAGTTAAGAACTACATCTAAAGGAAAGGAAGTAAAATGGCACTCACCTGGAAAAACTGGTAAACAAAGCTTTGTCTACTATAAAAAACACACAAGCAAAGGGCCCTTCCATTCAAATGGTCCTACCTAGGTAGCTGGATT
The DNA here is from genome assembly GCF_027580195.1 of Bos mutus. Taxonomy (NCBI): domain Eukaryota; kingdom Metazoa; phylum Chordata; class Mammalia; order Artiodactyla; family Bovidae; genus Bos; species Bos mutus. The sequence goes on along the minus strand of NC_091621.1, from coordinate 27,475,692 downwards.
ACTTCCCAAAGTTTTTGAATACATGTTTCAAGGTTAGATCATGTCTACCATGCAGAATCTTTTGAAATTATCTACCTTTCAAACAAATTCTAACCTGACATCCCAAGGTTTAAATTTATGTAATAGGATATAGTGCAAATGTGCATAAGGAACTTAGCATTATGTTATTTGTGTTCATATGTATTTCTTCCTATTAAATTTATCATACCCTTACTATAATTAAATATACAATTAGAGCAACTTTTAAAGAGAATCACAATTATAAAATGTCTGCACATCCATAAAATGTCTTTAAGGTATTTTTACAGTATACGGTTTATGGCATTCAAAATTAACTTACCTTGCTGACTGACTACTACCAAATTTCTGTAGATCATTGTATATATTTTCCTTGTAGAGAAAAAGAGAGATGTACATTTTAAAATAAAAATATATTAAACTGGGCTGAACAGGACTTTTAAATATATATTAATATAAACTATCAATTACAACCCAAATTTTAAATTATTACATTCAAGTACTGATAAACTCCTAGACACTAAAAAGCACCAAAATAATTAGTTGCACAATGATTTACATACAGCCATTTTTAATAATCACTAAGGTCTCCCTAGCTCAAAGATTTCCCATCTCCATTTCCTAAAACATGCATGGTTTAGACTTTGGCAAAAGTCCACAAACACTGGTATGAACACATGAGGCACGTTAACATTCTTATTTTCAAACAGAAATTATCTAGCTCTGGGCATAGAAGTAGACTTAAAAAGGTAGTAGGTTATGTAAAACCCAATACATAGGAACTTGATTTATAGTTTTGACTTTCATCAACCTTGGATCAATCATCTAATGGATTTTCTTTCTTGACCTGAAAATTGAAAGATGAAATAGTATGCAGTCATTTAATACAGGCTGACTACTAGTCACTGTTCTAGAAATTGGGGAAAACAAAGAAGGAAATAAAAACAAATCTCTGCCCTCCTGGAACATAAGGAAACAATTCACTTATGCCAGTACTCAATGAAGTCATGGTACTTCTTTTTTTAAATAAATTAAAAATTTTAGAGAACATTTATTGGTCACAAGACATTTCTAATTCTCAAGGTTAAGGGGAAAGTGCCAATCCCAGCTAATTGTTTTCATCCTTGAGACTAATAATATAGCTCCTTAAACTCACAAAAACCAATATTCGTATTCATATCTCATTCCCAAGTCAATAGTTTCGCCAGTGTTTAACCTTAACACATTAGACTTCAAGTCAAAAATAATTTTAAATCTGTACTTTCAGTATCAGAAATTACAGCTCCAAACATTATCAAAATTTAATACATAGTGCAAAATTATCAAGTTATTTATTTTATAAAATTAAAGCTTATATTCCAAGGCCAAGTATAAAATAAAGTAGTAAACATAAATGGTTTGTCAATGGAAAGATGCTTATGTTAGTTTAATAGCAAGATGAAATCAAATAAAGTATATTCACCAATAGTTAAAACACATCTGTGCATACTATCAAAATGATGAGTAAAAATACCTTTTGGTGACAAACCATAGTCACTTCTTCCCTGTCCTTAGCTTTCGCTCTTAATGTACAATAATGAATATATATTTTTAAGTGAAGTTGTTTTAAAGTTATAAATATCCCAATTCAATTATCTTTTTAGCTATATTATTATTGAGCCTTAAATACCAGAAGCTAGTTAAATGTTTCAGGTGAAAAGTATTCATCTCATTAATTAAGACACTGCGAAGAGACGAACTGTCCTAAACCAAATGAAAGGAATTCCAAATGTAAAGAAAGAATGACTGAAAAAAGGGTCTTCAATTCCCAGTAGAACAATTCTAGAAATGTTACCTGGGTTAAATGCAGCTGATTAAGTGTCACAATGGTATATGACAAAGAAAAAGATCTCCAAAGTAACTAGAGCTCAAATTTAAGCCTTTAACCACAAGATAATGTAAAGATTGTCTTTGGAAATGATTACAATAATTTTTTTTAATATGCAGTAACTTGTAGCTAATAAATGCTTTCCATGTGCCAAACACTATTTTTTTTTTACACACTGCTTCCTTATAACCTCTAGGATATTTATATTATTCCTACTTCATATTCAGGGGAAACTTAAGGCTTAACCCAATTTACCTAGTTTCACTGCTAGTAAATGACTGAGCTAGGTCTTAAACCCAAGCCTATAAGATTCCAGAACTCAGGTTCTCAAACAATATGCTGTAATACTGAGAAATTAAACTTCAGTTATCTTTTATACATATTATAACAATTTTCTCTGACAAAATGGTGTGAAGATGGAGGTGAACTGAAATGTTTGCCCAGTTGGCATTTTACAGACTAAAGACTTACCTGTGTTCCTTCACAGAGAAGCTTGGGACTCCAAACAAATCCCCTAGAAGATCATTTGAACAATACACAATATGTTGTTGTTTTTCATCATATAATCGTTTAGTCATGATATACTGGCCAAGATAAAATATAACCTGAAATAGAAATATGATTTCTGAGCATTAAAGAAAATTAAATATTAGTTTCAAATATACTCAATAACATCTCATTTATCTGAAGAGGGTTAAACAACCAACAACCACATCTAAATAACAACCATCCTATATTCTTTAAAAAAAGAAAAGAGCTGATCTTTTATGTTCTCCTTTTAATTTGACGGAAGTAGAAACACTGCTTCTGATTTACTTAAACTTTAAAATGTGTCTTTGGCCAGGGGTGGGGGAGGGCAGACTTCACCTTTGCCCAGATATCTAGGTATTACTTATTAGGAAGAAAGTGAAAGGCAGCAAAATGCAAAACCAATGATAACAATAAAAAGCTGCAGAATCAAAAAAACATCAATTAAAATACAGCAGTGACCTGGAGTCATTTACTAAATAGTTCTGGATACCATATAACTCAATAACCTGAGGTCATCACAGATGAGGAAGACAAGATAATGGTCAATTAATTATATCTATGTAACAGCTGGGGAGAACTCAATGCATGAAATAAGCCCTCAAAGATACCAACATAATGCATACAGTAAGTAACCAAAATAATGACCCTGAATCATACATATATGGTTAATATTTTACAGTTTACAATGTACTTTTACGAGTACTTTCTCTTTCTTCTGATATTTCATAAATCATATGAGAAGTAAAAAAACTGACCAGGTCTTCTGACTCTTAGTCCAGTGTTTGTTTCTTTCTACTACTCCAATACCAGCTTTCATTACTCTCCCACATACCACAAAACAAAGATTCTACAACTGGAAACTGTGTCAGACAACATATACATCACTCTACACGGTCTAACATAAGCATTTTAAGTCTTTATCATGGTCTTGATCAGTTTTCTCCTTATTTCTATCTGCTACAAGTCATATTTTTTTGTTTCCTTAACTGATTATATAATAACATAAGGTCAGACCCAAGTTAACATTCCTAAAATCATCATTTACCTTGATACTTCCCTGCAAACACCATCTATAGACTTAACTGGCTAAGCAGGTTTCAAACTTAAAGGAATAGCTGAATGTGACTGTGGATCAGAAATGGTAGACAGTGAGAAAGGAAGAAGGAAGACAACCTAGACTCCTTCCACAAAACATCCTGTAAGAAAATTTCTGGTGTGGCTAAAAATGGAAAGGATCTGAAATTTCTTCTTGCCCACTATCCTGATGTAGATAAAGTACTTAAGTATTTTAAAGTAATCTGAGCCCCATAAACTGTGAGAGATGGGGAAGAGGCACATTTCATTCACAACAAATTTTGCCCAAGACAGCCCAATCTCTCAGTGAAAAGCATGCTTTTGTACACAAATTCAAAGCTAGAGAACAACACATTGAAATGTATCCATTAAATAGAATGTATGTTCACGAATCAGCTCACCTCTATCCCAGAAAGATCAGTATACTGTACTCATGTATCTCTAGTGCAGAAGTTCTTAACCTGGGATCCATGGATGCCCAAATCCTTGGATAGAATTCAGGGGGTCCATTAATTTGGGTGGAAAAAAAACTGTCTATCTTTATTCTCACTACCTTTTAACTGAAATTTAGCTTTTCCTTCAATTATGAATACAGGCAACAAATCACAAAGTATTAACAATAACTGTGATTTTGTCACCAATAAAAAAAAAAATCACAAGCATTTCTCATATCATACTATGCTTGATGTAAACATCTCAAAATACCAATTATACTTACAACTTTCAAATTAATTTATTAGATCTGTTGCTGAATTAAAGTGGTCATAAAAAAGCATGTATCACAAACTTGTTTACCATTTTGTTAACCGTATTTTAATGTAATTTTCCCACTGTAATCCTATATATTTTATTTCATCCATTTAAAAACATGATTCTGAGACAGAATTACCAATCTGAAAAGTCTTTACAACAGTGCATCAAGTGGGTTAACAGCACAAAAAGGCAATAAACTCCTATAGAGCTTCCCTTTGTCTGAGGTTCCCAGCTGAGAAATGAAATTCGAGTATAAACTGAATTTTCAACTTCAAATTATAGTCCAAATGAGCACAATACTTAATACCACTGCCTACTGAAAATCCCTCTATATGGCCAATTTCTCACCATGGCTATATGTAACTAGGAAGACTTTTTTTTTTAAACTTAGTTCAACATACCTCTTTCATAGTATAAGTGTCCTTCTGTGCACCAACAGACTTCAACAACTTCAAAAGCAATGGCTTTGGTCTAACCTATAAAGAACAAAGAGTTGCTATTATACTTTTAAACCATTCCAGAACCAAAAGCCCTGCAGGAAACTCATCCATAATGCATTTCAATAAGGGTAGCAAACACAATGTCTCGCAACCTCACAAGGTTAGACCCAAAAAAGTCAGTCATAATGTCTTCACTAAATATAACAGACTATGTAAACTGAATACCGCAGACTGTGTTTGGGGAAAAAATACTGAGACGGAATTATTATGCAAGTAATCAGAGGAACTGAAGTATTATCAGCTGTGATCAACATTCATGCCAAGGCAGTGAAACTTACTCTTTTTCCTCCAGCAATTTCTATCATCTGCTTACTACCTTACAAGCTCAACTGTAAACTGAATACCCAAATGAGCTTACTGTAAGCTAAATGACAAAATCTGAGAGAAAAAAATAAATGTAATTTACAATGAGTCCCTTTACCAATCTCTTCTTTCTGCAGATTAGGTTCGTGAAGGTTAAGGAACTTTAACCAAGCTGACAAGGATAATTAAGAACAGATCTGAATACTGCAACTCACAACCCTCAATGGCAAGCCAGCATTTTCCTCCTACTATAGTATCACGCTGACTTTTAGCTGGCTACGTTCCACATATCTACTTGACAAGCATTTTTTGAGCTTCTGCCACGAACCAGACAGTGCTGGTTATTGCACTAACACAAAAATGACAAATACAAAGAACAACGTGTATTGAAAGAGCCAGCCAACTAGATCAAGGGGTCATTTTTTTTCTTTAAAGAGCCCAATAGTAAACATTCTAAAGCTTTTCTCACCAGACAGTATGACTCAGAAGCATAAATAATATGCAACCAATGCATGTGGATGCATTTCAATAATACTATTTACAAAATTAGGCAGCAGACCAAATTTGGCTCATAGCCTGTAGTTTGCTGCCTCTGATCTAGAGGCTCTGCAAGTTGTATTGACAAAATAACTGGCAAGGGGGCAGGGATGTAACGTGTTTATGTTCTTTCTCCCTATCTGTTGCTATATGAAAATCTTCAAAATCTTTACAGCTACACAACCACCCCTACAGGCTGGTGCTTCTGCACCTCCCTTCAGTATACTCCAGTCCTATCTAACTTTGAAATCTGACAGCAACCCAGTTTGGGATCTAATTATCAAAACTAGTTTAAGAAAATTGCCTGTTTCCTGCTCATCAACAGAACATTATTTAATAACTGAAAAATTTTAAACACACAATTAATGTAGTATTGAATCATTTATTGTTCTCATCATGTGTTTTTTCCCCATGTGCTTACATTATGAGCTTTATTTTCAAGTTATTGAAAGAATCAATTCTCCCAGAGAACATATTTTTCTAAAATTTTGTTGTATTAACTTCAAACTATATAAAACAATGCAAAAGGAAAAATCTGCAATGAAAAGCCATAAGCTTTTTATTAAGACTTAAAAGACACGCATTAATAAGAAAATTATTATAAAAAATACCATTCTTTAATCTTACATAAATAAAATTCTAGGCGAGAAAAGAAAAGGCACTAGAAGAAAATACAGCAATGTATTTGCATCATCTTGGGAGGGGAGAGTTCCTCCAAGGCATGATATGAAATTCAAATGCCAGCAGAAATCAAATTTTACTTAAAGACCACATAAGCAAAGTTATTTGTAATATTTATAAATGATAAAAATCAAATACACTTAAAACAAAGAACAGCTACAAATTATTAAGAAAAACCAATAAGCCTAAAAGAAAAGTATACAGATTAAGACCAAGCAAACCCCAAGACACAGATTCAACAAATGACAAGATGCCCAACCTCACCAAAGATTAGGGAAATACAAATTTAAACAATACAATTTCTTTGTCAAAACAATGGCAAAATAATAAAGTGATAATACTCAGTTTTGGCAGAGAGAGGTAACACTTGTGTTAAGATATATAAACAAAGTGCTATTTGTAATACTCAAAAACTAAAAACAATGTAAAAAAGTCTATCACTGAAGGCATAAATTTTTAAAATGGTATACAAACACTGTGGGTTACCACGCAGCTGCTAAAGAAGAATTCTATATATTTTATTTATTGACACAGATGTTATTTGCCCAATATATACACATAAAATCCTATTTTAGCAAAATAAACCAAACAACATAACTAAAACTCACATGTACACATATATATGTGGATATGTACATACAAAAAGATCTAAAAAGTAAGCGTGATCAAAAGACCGGAATTTTCAGTTTTTACTTTATACTCTTCTATAATGTCTAAAATCTTTACAACAATCATGAATGATTTTTGTGACTTTCAGAAACCATTTAAAAGTTAAATACTAACAGGTCAAAATCGAAAAATCAGTCACATAAACCATAACTTCACCATCCATACTTAAGATAATGAAACTGACTTTTAAATTCAGTTTGGTAAAAAGCTAAGAAAATAAATAATGATGCTTACAATTAACTTCTGCTCCACAGTTATAGCTGAGTGGCAGAATTTAAGCTATGGAGTACAATTTCACGTAAAAGAGCTAGGCTATAATTAGGATCTATGGAATTTAGCAGATCGCCTCATAAAATAACTTATTGTTAAAGTTACGCTGGGGACAAAAATACCAACCAGGGTCTCTTGTTCCGAAGCTGGAATCTGTGAGGTGCTTACAGCACCATCAGTAGACACAGACATGTTGGTATTGCACATTTGCCTAAGAGTAGGAAAAAAAACACACGATAAAAACTTGAAATAATGAAACACCTGTTTTTAAAAAAGACAAAAATCATATAGAAATGAGACAAATAATGCCTTTACTAAAAGTAAAGCCGTTAGCAAGTGGGTCCTTACCTGGATCAGCATAAAGTAAGTGCTATATACGTAGGTGACTACAGGTTCTCTCTCCCAAACAGCCAGCGAATACAGCTGGGAAAAGGCATGTTTAAATAGCCCCAGCTGGAGACAAGTCAGGGCTTAGCTCCTTCTACTGCAGACTCGGAACGTGTCCGAACTTGACCAGCCCATCAGGAAAAGCTGAGTCAACCTGCCCACAGAACCAGCCCAATCTTGTCCAGACTCAACGCCTGGGTAATAGAAGCTACCGAACAGGCACCTGTCATTACTACGACTCCGGGTCAAGAACCTGCCCGCAGCTCGGCAGCTGCCCCGCGCACACGACCTTTACCCCGGACGCCCGCGGAGCCCCCTCCCAAACCCCCCGCCCGCTCGGAGCGCGGCCCTAAGACCCCGCCCTCCTCCCGGGCGGCGACAATCTCGCCTCCTACCAACAAAATCTCCACAAACCCACGTGCCCCGCGCCCCCCCACCACGAAAACCTAAAGGCTGCGCGCGGGGCCGAGAGCGAGCCGGGAGACACAAGTCACAGAGCAAACCCCGAACTGCCCACGCGCTTCCACGCCGATACCTGATGCTCACTAACTGGGGTTTTCCGCGACTGGAGTCGGAGTTGGGGGGGCCCCGAGGCTCCCCAGTTTCCGTCACCGGGCGCGCGGAAGCCCGACGCCCCAGGCCTCGGCGACCATTCCACTCGCAGGGCCCTGGCCGACGGGGCGCTCGAACGCAGTAGATCCGGAGAAAAAAAGAGGCTCCTGGCGGTGAAAACGGCAGGACCTCGGTCAGAGGGGTGAGGGCTACCCCTCAGACTAGGCTTCTTGCTCCATTTTCCTTTCAGTCACACCGGGCCACATAGGCCCCTAAACCTGCCGAGCTGGCCGAGGTGCGCCGGATGCGCGCCCCCTGCCGTCCGAGGGCACCGCGCCGGAAGCCGCGGCCCATCCGGGCTTTTGAGCGCGCGCGCGCGCGCCAAGGCCCCGCCGCCTCCGCCCAGTAGGGGCGGGGCTGGACCCTGCGGCCTCGGCGAAGGGGCCCGTCTCGGAGCAGGCTTGAGGCTTCCGGAGTGAGGAAAGGTTACTGGGCGCGCGCGAACGAAGCAGATCGCGAGTTCCCAGCGAGTGGAGGGGATCTCTGGTCCTTCCCGCCGCCGCCTAGTTTGGGCGCCAAACTTGGGACTTCTTTATCCGTTGGTTATTTTTGTATTTGGTGTGTTTACACTTCCAGACCGCGATGGAAACTCAGGCAGATGTGAAGCTAAGCGCCGCTACCAAAAGAGAAACCAAAATTAACAGCTGTGCGATATATTAAGCCCGCACCACCGGCTGCTGGAGTTGTATACAAATAAATTATTTCAAAGCTTGTTTTTTAAAAGTATGATTAAAAAATAGCACAGTGTGGGCTTGTTGAGGGATGTATACAGTATTTTAGTTGGAGGCATAAAAGACTGGTGGTTAGCGTTCAGACGAACGGGAGTAGAGAACGGTTACGCCTTAGGCTTTTAGAGTGTTTGGGCTTTTTTGTCTATATATGAATGTATTCATTCCCATTAAAAATATATTTATTAGGCATTCAGGACTGAAAGACTCACCTACTTTGCCCCCTTTTGCACATAGGCCTGGCCGTCTCAGAAATGAGCCAGGACGTGAGAACTGAGTTGGCTCAACCCAAAAAGTAAAGAACAGCTCATTATTTGAGCTGTTCATTACAAAGAACAGCTTCTTCGCCCAGGAAGCGGTTAGTTCCTTGTGAACAAAGAAGTTTCTGATAAAGTTGTATCTTTCCCTTCTCCCACCCTCTAATCTACTAGAAAGTAATCTTTTTTAAACATCAGTTCAGTTCAGTTCAGTCGCTCAGTCGTGTCCGACTCTTTGCGACCCCATGAATCGCAGCACGCCAGGCCTCCCTGTCCATCACCAACTCCCGGAGTTCACTCAGACTCACGTCCATCGAGTCAGTGATGCCATCCAGCCATCTCATCCTCTGTCGTCCCCTTCTCCTCTTGCCCCCAGTCCCTCCCAGCATCAGAGTCTTTTCCAGTGAGTCAACTCTTCGCATGAGGTGGCCAAAGTACTGGAGTTTCAGCTTTAGCATCATTCCTTCCAAAGAAATCCCAGGGCTGATCTCCTTCAGAAAAACATAGTGGTCACTAAATTGATTTAATCTAATTACTAACATGATCTTCAGGGATTTATTCGGGCTTTATAAAGAACTCATCTTTATCAAATAAAATATAGTTAAGTTTCTGGTTGTAAAAGTGTGTGCTTGACACAGGATAAAATCTCAAGCGATGAAGAAAACAGCATAAAAAGATAAATTATGCAATTTGTTAACGCCAAGTAAAGGAACAGGTGTGTGCTCTGAGTTGAAAAACAGGATTGCTCAGTCAATACTAGGCAGTGCACAAAGGCTTCAGAGACCTTTAGATATAGTCCAGGCACAAGAAAAATATTCAAAAAGCCCAAAAGTGAAAATATAAAGGGCTGTTTCAGAAACAAGTTTGTCTTGCATAAGAAACAAGAAAAAGAATTTAAAGAATTTGGATGTTTCCTTAAATGTCCAACAAAGGAAATTTGGACTTTGGACAGGGTAGGCAGTGGACAAAGGGGAAGAATGTAAACTGGTGAATTGCTTCAAACTGTTTTTAACAGCATCACCATGACCAAATTCATGAATAGTCTGGCAAGCCTCCTCTGGACCAAATTTCCCCCTTCTCTTTGGCCTCGTATTTGAAAAAATCTTCTTGGCAGAATTAGTAGAGCAGAAACAAAGGGCAGAACTGATCAGATTAGTCTTTTTTTTTTTTCTAATGGAAGCAAAAAAAGAAGGGCAAAAATGAAGTGATAGTATTTGGAGTGTTGGGGGAAAAAAGAGATGAGGCAAGGATTCTATATTTCAGGGAAAAGAGACTGAAAATTAACCTAGTGTAACAAGCACTCTCCAAGGCCCCTACTGGTAAAGAAGATGGTCATACTCCTTGCCATCATAGCACCTAGCAGGAAGACTATGAATTTACGCACAAAGAAATAATGATACTGCTGACCAGAAGTCTGGAAGAAATGAAGTTGAATGAGTTGTTGCATTTTGGATGATGCACCACAGAATGAAGAGTTCATGGTAGAAAATACAGAACTGAAACTCAGGCCGAAGACAGACTATCAAGTTTAGGTGTCATTTCAGGGGGCCTCCAAAGAGCTCCAGTACCACAGTCCCTTCTGTCTCAGCACCGAAAGAATTCAGTGAGAGGCAAAGTGATAGAGAAGAAGTGATATACTGGGATAGGCTCTTGTGAGGCTTACAAGCAGGAGGGCAAGGGGATGCCACACCCCAAGAACTCTGTATAGTCTTATAATCAACAGAAAAGTGGGGAGGGAGAGAAGAACTTCTTTGTCTTTCTCAAATAGATGTCATGCTTCCATTATCAGTTCCTCCTCCAGGTTGAGCAAGGGAGTTTTCTTGTCCCTACATGGTCAAGCTAGGCTTCCTTGGTGGTTCAGCAGCAAAGAATCCACCTGTCAATCCAGGAGACGTGGATTTGATCTCTGGGTCGGGAAGGTCCCCTGAAGAACGAAATGGCAACTCATTCCAGTATTCTTGGCTGGGAAATCCCATGGACAAAGCAGCCTGGTGGGCTACAATCCACATGGTTACAAGAATCAGACATGACTTCGCAAGTAAACAACAACAGCAACGGCCAAGCTAGGTCCACAAATTGTTTTTTACATCTGCAAGAGCACGTTCTAGGGATTATTAACTGAGCTCACTGGGCAGGATGTGTGTGTCATGCCACCATTGTTTTATTGTTTTGGGGCATGTTTCGTTGTATGGTTTTATTGCTAAGCAAGCCTGCTTGATTTTGTCGTTAAGCAAACCTGCTTTCTTGAATAATCATTAACTTACAGGGGTCCTCCATATTTTTTTCCTACTTACAATCCCCTAGTGGGATTAACAGTTTAATCACTTACTTTAGGGTCCCTTTACTCTGTCCCTATCAGTTGGCTCTACACTTAAAACCTGATGAGTTCCTCAAAGGAAAGAGACTAAACTGGGATAAGGTAGCAAGGGAACAAACAGCAGAAAATCAGAGAAATAACCAGAAGGCCAACTAATGCCTGGCCATATGGTAGTGTTTCTGGTTAGAGGAGCCAAGTAATGGTACTGAATACTGCAGAAGTCAAAGAAAATGAAGAAAGAAAACACCCTGGATCCGCTCACTCTAAAAGCAGTTCCTGGAGGGGAAAGGGGTAGCTAGGGAGTTTGGGATGGACATGTACACACAGCTGTATTTAAAATGGATAACCAATGAAGTCCAACTGTATAGCACAGATAACTCGGCTCAATGTTATGTGGCAGCCTAGATGGGAGGAAAGTTTGGAGGAGAATGGACACATTTATATATGGCCGAGTCCTTTTGCTGTTCATCTGAAATGATCACAACATTGTTAATCTGCTATATCCTTATACAAAATAAAAAGTTTTTTAAAAAAACAAACCAGTTACTGCTGTTTGTGACTTTACTATTAAGGAAAAAATGCAGACCAGCTGCTACTGTTTCCCTGCATGCATCCATCCCATCCATGGATGTCCTGTATTACTCTGCCCTTGCTGTGCTGCCTGGAGGCTTCTCTGGAGGCACCTTCTGCTTAATATTTAGCAACATTGTTCTTGATACCCTCCTTTGTTCTAAGAGATGGAGATACCTTGAGTATCTTTGCATTCTTTGGCACCTAAGCTCTGCAAACACAGGTACAATAGACTTTTATCCTGGTCCAAGAGCCACTTCTTACTCGCATTTATTCAGTTCAGTTCAGTCACTCAGTCGTGTCCGACTCTTCGTGACCCCATGAATCGCAGCACGCCAGGCCTCCCTGTCCATCACCAACTCCCAGAGTTCACTCAAACTCACGTCCATCGAGTCAGTGATGCCATCCAGCCATCTCATCCTCTGTCGTCCCCTTCTCCTCCTGCCCCCAATCCCTCCCAGCATCAGAGTCTTTTCCAATGAGTCAACTCTTCATATGAGGTGGCCCAAGTACTGGAGTTTCAGCTTTAGCATCATTCCCTCCAAAGAAATCCCAGGGCTGATCTCCTTCAGAATGGACTGGTTGGATCTCCTTGCAGTCCAAGGGACTCTCAAGAGTCTTCTCCAACACCACAGTTCAAAAGCATCAATTCTTCGGCACTCAGCCTTCTTCACAGTCCAACTCTCACATCCATACATGACCACAGGAAAAACCATAGCCTTGACGAGACAGACCTTTGTTGGCAAAGTAATATCTCTGCTTTTGAATAGGCTATCTAGGTTGGTCATAACTTTCCTTCCAAGGAGTAAGCATCTTTTAATTTCATGGCTGCAGTCACCATCTGCAGTGATTTTGGAGCCAAGAAAAATAAAGTCTGACACTGTTTCCACTGTTTCCCCATCTATTTCCCATGAAGTGGTGGGACCGGATGCCATGATCTTTGTTTTCTGAATGTTGAGCTTTAAGCCAACTTTTTCACTCTCCACTTTCACTTTCATCAAGAGGCTTTTGAGTTCCTCTTCACTTTCTGCCATAAGGGTGGTGTCATCTGCATATCTGAGGTTATTGATATTTCTCCCGGCAATCTTGATTCCAGCTTGTGTTTCTTCCAGTCCAGCGTTTCTCATTGATGTACTCTGCATATAAGTTAAATAAGCAGGGTGATAATATACAGCCTTGACATACTCCTTTTCCTATTTGGAACCAGTCTGTTGTTCCATGTCCAGTTCTAACTGTTGCTTCCCGACCTGCATAGAAATTTTTCAAGAGGCAGGTCAGGTGGTCTGGTATTCCCATCTCTTTCAGAATTTTCCACAGTTTATTGTGATCCACACAGTCAAAGGCTTTGGCATAGTCAATAAAGCAGAAATAGATGTTTTTCTGGAACTCTCTTGCTTTTTCCATGATCCAGCGGATGTTGGCAATTTGATCTCTGGTTCCTCTGCCTTTTCTAAAACCAGCTTGAACATCAGGAAGTTCATGGTTCACGTATTGCTGAAGCCTGGCTTGGAGAATTTTGAGCATTACTTAACTAGCATGTGAGATGAGTGCAATTGTGCGGTAGTTAGCGCATTCTTTGGCATTGCCTTTCTTTGGGATTGGAATGAAAACTGACCTTTTCCAGTCCTGTGGCCACTGCTGAGTTTTCCAAATGTGCTGGCATATTGAGTGCAGCACTTTCACAGCATCATTTTTCAGGATTTGAAATAGCTCAACTGGAATTCCATCACCTCCACTAGCTTTGTTCGTAGTGATGCTTTCTAAGGCCCACTTGACTTCACATTCCAGGATGTCTGGCTCTAGGTCAGTGATCACACCATCGTGATTATCTGGGTCATGAAGATCTTTTTTGTACAGGTCTTCTGTGTATTCTTGCCATCTCTTCTTAATATCTTCTGCTTCTGTTAGGTCCATACCATTTCTGTCCTTTATCGAGCCCATCTTTGCGTGAAATGTTCCCTTGGTATCTCTAATTTTCTGGAAGAGATCTCTAGTCTTTCCCATTCTGTTGTTTTCCTCTATTTCTTTGCATTGATCACTGAGGAAGGCTTTCTTATCTCTTCTTGCTATTCTTTGGAACTCTGCATTCAGATGCTTATATCCTTCCTTTTCTCCTCTGCTTTTTGCTTCTCTTCTTTTCACAGCTATTTGTAAGGCCTCCCCAGACAGCCATTTTGCCTTTTTGCATTTCTTTTCCATGGGGATGGGCTTGATCCCTGTCTCCTGTACAATGTCACGAACCTCATTCCATAGTTCATCAGGCACTCTATCTATCAGATCTAGACCCTTAAATCTATTTCTCACTTCCACTGTATAATCATAAGGGATTTGATTTAGGTCATACCTGAATGGTCTAGTGGTTTTCCCTACTTTCTTCAATTTAAGTCTGAATTTGGTAATAAGGAGTTCATGATCTGAGCCACAGTCAGCTCCTGCTCTTGTTTTTGTTGACTGTATAGAGCTTCTCCATCTTTGGCTGCAAATATAATCAATCTGATTTTGGTGTTGACTATCTGGTGATGTCCATGTGTAGAGTCTTCTCTTGTGTTGTTGGAAGAGGGTGTTTGCTATGACCAGTGCATTTTCTTGGCAAAACTCTATTAGTCTTTGCCCTGCTTCATTCTGTATTCCAAGGCAAAATTTGCCTGTTACTCCAGGTGTTTCTTGACTTCCTACTTTTGCATTCCAGTCCCCTATAATGAAAAGGACATCTTTTTTCGGTGTTAGTTCTAAAAGGTCTTGGAGGTCTTCATAGAACTGTTCAACTTCAGCTTCTTCAGCATTACTGGTTGGGGCATAGACTTGGATTACTGTGATATTGAATGGTTTGCCTTGTGACGACTAATCTTTAAAGAATGGTAAAAAAATTAAGATTTATCTCAGAATGTTTAGAATGCTGAAAGTTTTACAGTATTTATGAGACCATCTAAAATTACAGAAGTAGGTCAAATTTCTCATATCTTTGCAAACATCTGAAGATAGTGTTATTTAAAAAGCAAATCCCAGCAAACAGTATCTATAAATACAACATTTTTAGTTCTATTTGGAGAAACAATCAACTTTTTGCTTATTTTCAAAAGATTCAAGTGTGCAGAAATATTCACAAAATAATTATTACCCGATGTCACCACTGCTTATAATACACATTTGTCGTTTCTACTTCAGATATATTTTAAAAGCGGAACATTAAAAAATGAAATTCCCCCATTCTCATTCCTAATCCTATTCCCCTCCCTCTCTTGAGGCAATCATAATTATCAACTTGATATTTATCTGCTGATTCCATGGTTTTAGACATTGACTCTATAAACAGTAAGTACAATAGACCATATGCACAAAACAATAAGAGGAATTGCTGAGCTGTAGGGTAATAATCTATATGGTAAGTTTCAACATCTAATAGGGAAAGCTAGCCTTATCTTTTTAACTATTGTTTTGACTCTTCTTTAATGTCATTTTTAGAATCAGGTTGTCTAATTCATAAAAAAGAATCTCATTGGAATTTTGATTCAATTGTATTGGATTAATAGATTAAACTGACATCTTTTCAGTTTGGATTCTTCCCGGATGAGAACTTAACAGATTGTTCCTTTTTTTCAGGTCTCCCTTTAGCATTCTTTAATAATGCTTTATCATTTTCTCCCCAGGGCTCTAATACCTTTGACTATTTTTTCCTAAGGTAATTTATAATTTTTATTGCTATTGTATAATTGCTAAGTTATATCTTTTTCTGTTTTATTTCTAGTTGGTTATTCTTGGCATATAGGACAATTACTGATTTTTGTATTTTGATTTTAGAGCCAGCAACACTGTTGCATTTTCTTTTATAAATATAACTAATTCTCCAATAGATGCTTTTGAATATTCTATGTAATAATCTCATCTGTAAAAATCATCAAATTGTCTCTTTGTTTCTTGTGCATACATATATTTGTTGTTGTTTAGTTGCTAAATCATGTCCAACTCTTTTGTGATCCCATGGACTGTAGCCTGCCAGGCTCCTCTGTCCATGGGATTTCCCAGGCAAGAATATTGGAATGGGCTCCCATTCACTTCTCTGGAGAATTCCATGGACAGAGAAGCCTGGCGGGCTATAGTCCATGGGGTCACAAAGAGTCAGACATGACTGAGTGACTAACACTTTCACTTTTTCTTTCTCCAGGGGATCTGCCTGAACCAGGGATCAAACCTGAGTCTCCTGCATTGCAGGCAGATTCTTCACCACTAAGCCACCAGGGAAGCACCACGTGGCTTGTGGGATTTTAGTACCTCGACCAGGAACGAAACCCAGGCCCTCAGCAGCGAAAGCACAGAGCATGGCATCCTAACTGCTGGTTTGCCAGGGAATTTATTTATTTCCTTGTCTTAAAACGATTATAAAAATTATTACTTTAGGAAATAGTCGTAATGATAGTGGGTATCCTTGTCATATACTGAACTTTAATAAAAATGCTTTTGAAGTTTGATTTTTGCTGTCAGTTTTAGGTAGATGCCCTTCATTACACTATAAAAGTTTCTTCTATTCACAGGTTTTTACTTTTTTAAATAGATAAGTGTTCATTGCTATATTTAAAATGAATAACCAACAAAAACCTATTGTATAGCACATGGAACTCTGCTTAATGGTATGTGGTAGCCTGGATCAGAAGGGGTTTGGGAGAGAATGGATACACATATATGTATGGCTGAATCCCCTCACTGTTCCCCTGAAACTATCACAACATTGTTAATCGACTATACTCTAATACAAAATGTTTTGGTTGTTAAAATAAAAAATATTAGAAAATATAGATAATAAATTGCTAATAAAAATGACCAGAAATCCATAAATATTTATGAAAGAATATATATTACTTTTTAATAATTATTTATACTTCTCAACATGTCATGAACATTTTGACACGTGTCAAATGTAACAATTTTTAAAAATTTTTATTTTTAATTGGAGGATAATCGCTTTGCAATGTTGTGTTGGTTTCTGCCATACAAAAACATGAATCAGCCATGAGTACATGTGTCCCCTCCTTCTTAAACCTCCTTCCATCCCTCAACCTCATCCCACCACTCTAGGCTATGTGTCAGTATTAAAAACTGGTCAACTAAAAAAAAACTGGTCAACTAATAAATAAAGATATATATATATATATATACACACACACACACGTATGTGTGTGTGTGTGTTCAGTTTTATCAAATGCCTCTTTATGCATCTGGAGATGAAGTGTTTTGCTCTTTAATATGTTAATATGGTAGACTATAGTGATAGATTTGCTAATATTGAACTATCCTTGTGTTTATTTGGATAAACTCTACTTAGTTATTATTTACTTAGGGCTTTTTTCTTATAAAGACACTAATGAATTAAATTTATAACAAGAATCATGCAACAGGATAATATATGGAGCATGTTGTGTGTGTGCTTGCTAAGTAAGTTGTTTCAGTCATGTCCAATTCTTTGTGACACTATGGACTGTAGCCCACCAGGCTCCTCTGTCCTTGGGATTCTCCAGGCAAGAATATTGGAATGGGTTGCCATGCCCTTCGCCAGGGGTTCGTTCCAACCCAGGGATTGAACCTGTGTCTCCTGTGACTCCTGCTTTGCAGGCAGATTCTATACCACTGAGCCACTGGGGAAGCCCCAATATGGAGCATAACTGGTATCCTATCTGGTCCTCAGAGGTTACCGGTGGCTAGAATCCTCAGGATTTTATTGGGGATGCTGCTCTATGAAGAACAGTTGCTCAGTTCTTCAAGACTAAGTTCAAATTAGGCCCAGTTCTTGACTTGAAACTCTGGTTCCCACAGGGGCAATACAGGTTCAACCAGTTTGATAACTTTTACTACTGAGAGTTTAAAGGGAGGACCAGGAACAAAATAGGTACAGAGAGTTTATAACATCCCATACCCCCAACTAAATCTGAAACTGATCATATCTTGTCTGGAAGTTGATGAACCACTCAACTGGCAGAAGAGACATAGTGAGTTCGAGTGGTATCTCCTGCCTTGGTGTGGAAAGCTTGCTGGAGTTTCTCACAGGCCCTTAAGAAGATGGCAAGGGTGTAAGGAGTTTTACTGTAGCCCCTAAGATGAACACTGCCTTTTAACGGAATCCCAGCAGCAAGAGACTGCAGATGTGTATGGTGCAATATGCTGAGTTGTTGCAAAAGAAATTGAATTTCATTCAGATCCCCCCGTCCAACTTCCCACCAGGACCAAGTCAGAGGATCCCTTTGGAGAGCTAGCTTTTGGACACCAGCCACATGGAGGGAACTGATGTTCAACTAGTATTAAACAGAGAATTTGAAACAACCAACAGAAAGGGGGCAGAAATGTCTTCATCATGTAGCTGGGATTGTTCATATAAAGGAACCGTGATTATGCACAACTCATAAAAGGGAAACAAATTCAGAGGGCAATCATGTAATGAAGTTAATTTTCCTCACCCTCCACCTTCTCAACCCAATATCAAAAGAATAACGTAATGGTTCTCTATTGAGAACAAATTATCACAGAGTGGCTTAAAGTAAAACAAATGTATTAGCTCACAGTTCTATGTATCAGAAGTCCAAGTGAGGGCTTCCCTGGTGGCTCAGTGGTAAAGAATCCACCTACCAATGCAGAAGACATGAGTTTGATCCCTGGTCTGAGAAGAATCCACGTGCTGCAGAGCAACTAAGCCCACGCACCACAACTACTGAACCTACGCTCTGGAGACCTGGAATGGCAAACACTATAGAGCCCACCCACTGCGACTAGCGAGCCCGAGTGCCCTGGAGCCCACACTCTGCAACAAGAGAAGCCACCACGAGAGGCCTGTGCACCGCAACTTAGAGAGGAGCCCCCACCTCCCACAGCTAGAGAAAAGCCCACGCAGCAGTGAAGACTCAGCACAACCAAAAACAGACAGATAAATAATTTTTTTCTTTTTTAGAAAAAGAGCAGTGTAAGTGAACCCAACTGGGTTTCTCTGCTCCAGGCCTCATGAAGTCAAACCCAAGATTGGCAAGCTTGAGCTCCTACCTGGGGGTTCTAGAAAAGAACCCACTTTCTAGCTCCTTCAGATTTGGGCCCACATTCAGTTTGTGTTGGTTACAGAACTGTGACCCCCTTTCCCTGTTGACTGTCAGTGGGGGCTGCTCTCAGCTCCTGAAGGCTGCCTGCGTTCAATACATGGCTCCTTTCACTTTAAAGGCAGCAATAGTGTGGTGAGTCACCTTATGGGGCATACTTCATTTTATTATGCTTTGCTTTATTGTACTGTGGATGCTGCTTTTTTTTTTTTTTAAATTAAAAGTGTATGGCAATCCTGTATTGACCAAGTCTATCAGCACCATTTTTTCAATAGCATCTGCTCACTTCACATCTCAGTGTCGTGTTTTGGTAATTTTGGCACTATTTCAAACTGTTTCATTATTACATATATTATGGTGATCTGTGATCAGTGATTCTGATGCTAATATTATCATTGTTTTGGGGTGCCACAAGCTGCACTCGTATAAGAAGGCAAACTTAACCTGTAAATGTTGTGTGTGTTCTGACTGCTCCACCAACCAGCCAATCTCCTTCCTCTCTCCCTCTTCTTGAGCTTCCTATTTCCTAGGACACAGCAGTATTGTAATTAGACCAATTAATAACCCTACAATGGCCTCTAAGTTTTCAAATGACGGGAAGAATCCTAAGTCTCTCACTTCGTCGTCTCTCACGATTTTGTTTATTATGTCTCTCACATCATCAAAAGCTAAACATGATTAAGCTTAGTGAGGAAGGCACGTTGAAAGCCAAGACAGGACAAGAGCTAGACCTCTTGTGCCAGTTAGCCAAGCTGTGAATGCAAAGTAAAAGTTCTTGAAGGAAATTAAAAGTGCTACTCCAGTGAACACACAAACGGTAAGAAAGCAAAATAGCCCTATTGCTGAGATGGAGAAAGCTATAGTGGTCTAGACAGATGATCAAACCAGGCCATGGCACCTCTGTTTACAACATGGTTTACTGAATATTTTCAGCTCACTGCTGAGACCTGCTGCTCAGAAAAAGAGTCCTCTCCAAATATTATTGCTCACTGACAATGCACCTGGTCACCCCAGGGCTCTGATAGAGATGTACAACTATTTAATTAATTGATTTTGTTTTCATGACTGCTAACACAACATCCATTCTGCAGTCCATGGATCAAGAAGTAATTCTGACTTTCAAGTCTTAGTATTTAAGAACTAGATTTCCTAGGGCTTCGACTGCTATAGACAGCGATTCCTCATGATGAGTCTGGACAAAAGCCAACTGAAAATCTTTTGGAAAGAATTCACCATTCTAGATGCCATTAAGAACATTCACAATTCATGAGACAAGGTCAGAACATCAACACTAACAGGAGTTTGAAAGAAGTTGATTCCAACTCTCAAGGATGACCTTGAGGAATAAAAGACTTCAGTGAAAAAAGTAACTGTAGGCTTGAGGGAAAGAGCAAGAGAACTAGAATTAGAATTGGAGCCCAAAGATGTGACTGAATTGCAACAATCTCATGATAAAACTTGAACAGATGAGGAGTTGCTTCTTATGGATCAACAGAGAGCTTTCTTGAAATGGAATCTACTCTTGGTGAAGATGCTGTGAAGATGGTTAAAATGAAAACAAAGGATTTAGAGTATTACTTAAATTTAGTTGATAAAGCAGTGGCAGGGTTTGAGAGGACTGGTTCCAATTTTGAAAGAAGTTCTGTTGTAGGTAAAATGCCATCAAACAGCACTGCATGCTACAGAGAAATGTGTCATGGAGAGAGTCACTGATGTGGTAAACTGCCCTGTGGTATTATTTAAGAAACTGCCACAGCCACCCCAACCTTCAGCACCACCACCCTGATCCATCAGCAGCCATCAACACTGAGGCAAGACTCCACCAGCACAAAGACTACAACTCTTTGGAGACTCAGATGACAGTGTTTTTAGAAACAAAGTATTTTTAAATTAAAGTTCATACATTATTTTTTAGGCATAATGCTATTATTACACACTTAATATGCTACAGTGTAAAGGAAATAATTTTTATATGCAGTGGGAAACTAAAACATTTGTACAACTTTCAGAGAAGGAAATGGCAATCTACTCCAGTATTCTTGCCTGGAAAAGTCCACGGACAGAGGAGCCTGGCAGGCTGCAGTCCATGGGGTTACATGACTGAGCATGCGTGCCTGAGGGTGGAGGGAGATGGGTTGGTAGCAATAAACTGGTAGAACTAAAAAAAAAAAAAAGTGCAACTCTCTTTATTGCAATATTCACTTTTCTGCAAAGCTAGGGAACTGAACCCACACTGTCTCCAAGGTATGCCTGTATTTTGAATCTCAGATTCCCCCCTATGCCACTAGCCAGAGAAAGCTCTGAGTTTAAAGGCTCCTGTGATTAGAATTAGCCAACCCACACAATCTCCTTTTGCCATCTGATGTAACATAATCATGGCTCTACTGACACCTTGATTTCAGACTTCTGATCTCCAGAATCATGAGACAATAAATTTCTATTGTGCTGAGACAATGTCATTTGTGGTACTTTGCCAAGACAGCCAGCAAACTAATACAGTTAGTTTCTGATACTTACCACTGAGAATCATGACTAATGTTAATTTTGTATTGAGTGAATTGTGGTACAACCCAGAACTGGAAAATTTGGCTTAGGAAGGGATAGGTGCCTCTGAATGGCAGGTCCACATGAACTTCAAATTAAAGTCTCACAAAAGCAGTACTGCCTTGCAGGACTGTGGAGCAGTCTTTGGTGGCTTTAAAATCTTCCTCCCAAGACAAGTTGGAGTGGTTGTTGCCATGCTCAGTGGATGCCTTGAGGGAATCAGAGCACTCCTGCCCTGAAGATCAGCAGTCTCTGCCTGAGCACTCAGTTTAAACTGCTGCTGGTGGCTGAGGTGTTTGGAATTGTCTAGTATCTACCACAGGTTCCAGAGGTTTCCACTGTTGATCTTCAAAGTGTTTACAAAGACACTGTGCCTTCCCCATGAGGAGGAGCTGCCTCATACGCAAACAGATCAAGCTTTTTCTCATGTTGCCAAGTCTAGAAGGGGAAGCCAACTTCTAATTATCTATCTCCTATTTCAGGTCACCCTAACACGTGTGTGGGTTTCTTTTTTTTTAGATGTCATGGTATTTTTTGTTTCTGTATTGTGAGCCAACACTACCACTTACATAGATTATGTCAGCCATTTTAGGTCAAACTGTTCCCTAAAACCCAGAAAACAGCAGAAAATTAAAACCAAACAACACAAATGAGGCACCTGCATTACACTAAACGGAGGGGAATTCAAGATACTTTCACTGGCTAAGAGTCTTGGCAGCATGGTACACTTCGTCTCATTGGCTGGAGCAAACAAAACAACTGCCTTACCAGCTCTAATTAGTTTTGACTATAGACAATGCTGAAAAGATAAGGGAAATAGATCTGTAAACAAAATTGTAACGGATTATTATACAAATAATGAGGTTGCACATTTAACACACCACAGCTCAGACAAGAGAATAAAAAATAACACTTTAATTTTGCTATAATTATTCCTAAGGATGTACCTGAAGTTTAATAGGAAAAGTAATTAAATGTCCAATATTATTTATATCTGGTTATTTAAGTCATTTAAACAGTGCCCAATGTCTTTTATTTTATTATTGGTAAATATGTCATAATTTTTTTTTAAATTATTGACATATAGTTGACTTACAATGTTGTGTTCGTTTCCAGTGTACAAAAAAGTGATTCAGTTATACAAACATATATATCTTTTTTCATTCTTTTCCATTACAGGTTATTACAAAATATTGAATATGGTTCTCTGTGCTAAACAATGCTAACACATTGTTTGTTATCTATTAGTGTGTACATGTTAATCCCAAACTCATTTATCCTCTCTCCTTTCCACTTTGGTAACCTCAAGTGTGTCTTCTATGTCTCTAGGTCTATTTGTTTTGTATATAAGTTCATCTGTGTGTGTGTGTGCATGTGTATATATATATATTCCACATATAAGTGATTTCATGGTATTTGTCTAACTCACTTCACTTAGTACAATAATCTCTAGATCCACCCATGTTGCTGCAGTGTCCAGTCTCTTTTAAACAGAAATGTTCATAGGTGCTAATGGTATTTAACAGTTTATTCTAAGAATTTCAATGCAATAGTCTGGTTTTTAAAAATAAATAGGTAGGTAGATAGATAAATAGAAATGCTCATCTTTCATTTAGATTTCCTTCACCCCCTGCTTTTCTAAGTTGAAATTCTAGTATTGGGGTGGGAGTGGAGGCGGTCCTGGCATGTGCTGTTCTGTATCAATTCTGCTCACATCTTTTGCTTTCCAGTTAGGTGATTCCCTTTGACCACCTGGTTACTCCACAATCTGTTAGCTTCTGATGCTAAAATCTAGAGGTTATAGCCCCAACCCTACTAATAAAGTCTAACTGATTCTCTTGCTCTGTGAGCCCCTTGGTTTTAGCACTTACTGCTTAGAGTTGGGGGCTCCCTTTTTATTATTTCTGGGGCTTCCCTTTACCCAGAGGGTAAAGCGTCTGGCTGCAATGCGGGAGACCCAGGTTCGATCCCTGGGTCAGGAAGATCCCATGGAGAAGGAAATGGCAACCCACTCCAGTATTCTTGCCTGGAGAATCCCATGGACAGAGGAGCCTGGTAGGCTACAGTCCATGGGGTCTCAAAGAGTCAGACACAACTGAGCAACTTCACTTTTTATTTCTGGTATAAAAGAAAACATCTTTTTCTTGATTTCAAGTTATGCTATATATGTATATATGTGTATTTAAGTTTATACGTATTTAAATTTTATTTGATGTATTACACATCTCTAAATGTTTAAAGGGAGTGCACATATTTCATCTGCATCAGTTAATAATCAGAAAATGAACTTTTTAAAAATAAAATAAGTAATAAACACATTACTGCTACTGCTAAGTCACTTCAGTTGTGTCCGACTCTGTGTGACCCCATAGACGGCAGCCCACCAGGGTCCCCCGTCCCTGGGATTCTCCAGGCAAGAACACTGGAGTGGGTTGCCATTTCCTTCTCCAATGCAGGAAAGTGAAAAGTGAAAGTGAAGTCGCTCAGTCAGTGTCCAACTCCTAGTGACCCCATGGACTGCAGCCTACCAGGCTCCTCCACCCATGGGATTCTCCAGGCAAGAGTACTGGAGTGGGGTGCCATTGCCCTCTCCAAATACCTTTGTTTAAAAAAGGGGCAACATTTGAGATCGTTTTAAGTCCTACCTGCACTCCTGTCCCTCATAGAAATATATCTGTAACTTGCTTTTTTTAAAGATTTTGTTTATATTTTTTAAGTCTTTACTGAATTTTTTACAACATTGCTCTGTTTTATGTTTTGGTTGTTTTGGCCACAGGCATGTGGGATCCTAGTTCCCTGACCAGAGCCTGAGCCAGTACCCCTGCACTGAAAGGCAAAGTCTTACCCACCGGACCACCAGGGAAGTTCCTGCAACTTGTTTTTTACCCAACTGCACGCGGCTGGGCAGGTTGGCAGAGACCTACCACACCCTTTAAACTGCCTCAAACCACCACATACACAGTTTGAATATACACTTTATTAGCCATTCTTTTATTCATGGTTCTGCATTTCCTGTTCCAGGGGATCTTTGTGACCAACTCCGCAATGGACATGCTTGTACATGTTTTCTTGTGTACAAGTACCGGTGTTTTTGAAAAGGAGATGCTACATCTATAGTGGCTGGCTCATAGCATATGTGTATTTTTATTTTATTCAATATTGCCAAATTGCCCTGTTCAATGTGGCTGTATCAATTTTATATTCCCATTAGCTGCTGCTGCTGCTAAGTCGCTTCAGTCATGTCCGACTCTGTGGGACCCCACAGACAGCAGCCAATGAGGCTCCCCTGTCCCTGGGATTCTCCAGGCAAGAATACTGGAGTGGGTTGCCATTTCCTTCCCATTAGCAGTGTGTATGTATACTCTACCACATTTTACATTTTATTAATGAGTTTAATTTTTATAATGGTTGAAAATTATCTCAGTATTCTATCAAATTTTCTTGATAATTGGTGACATTCAGCTTCTATTTATATGTTCACTGGCCAATTACATTTATTTTTCTATAATTAATTTATCCTATGATTTTTTTCCAGGTTCTCATTGGTTTATTTGAGTTTTCCATTTTTGTAGGAATATCTTATGGATCTAAATACTAATATTTTCTGTGTTCTATGTTTGGCAAATATTATCTCCTACCTTGTCACTTGTCTCTGAACTTTGCTTCCATATGCTAGACATGTTATTGAAGGCTTATGATGCCTTTTGTAATAGAGAACTTATACACACTGTTCAAATTTATCAATCTTGATGCAGTAAAACATATCAACTCATTCCCTAAAACTGACTTCTAATTTTCCAGTCATAAACATTTTCCTACATTTTCTCCTGATACATTTAGGATGTTGCCTCTTAACATTTGAGTCTTTAATCCCTCTAAAATTTATTTTCATGAATGGTGTTAGGTAGAGAATCTAATTTTATC
This sequence comes from Bos mutus, assembly GCF_027580195.1. Taxonomy (NCBI): domain Eukaryota; kingdom Metazoa; phylum Chordata; class Mammalia; order Artiodactyla; family Bovidae; genus Bos; species Bos mutus. Next base: position 27,450,080 of record NC_091621.1, on the reverse strand, counting down.
AAAACAAATGATCCACTTTCCCAAAGCCTTATGGAATTGTTAGTGCCTCCTCACTGAAACTGATTCCATCTCTATCGTACATAACACTCTAACTTGGATGAACTAGCCATTTGCAGGTATAACCCACAATAAGAAAAGCCTTAAACATCATCTGCTGGAACTAAGCAACTATCCCCTGACTTATCTAAGTGAGCAGGATGTGTCCTTAAAATGAGATTGCTACATATTTTAGAGCCTGTCTGGAATAATATGCTTGTCCCATCATATCCATGGGGGATTGGTGTATTTGCATAATAATCTATATGTATCCTCCAGATCTCTTGACTTCCTATTTTTGCATTCTGGTCCCCTATAATGAAAAGGACAGATTATAGGGGACTGGAATGCAAAAGTAGGAAGTCAAGAGATACCTGGGTTTGATGCCCAGGTCACAAAGATCCCCTGGAAAAGGAAATGGCAACCAACTCCAGTACTCTTGCCTGGAAAATGCTATGGATGGAGAACCTGGTAGGCCACAGTTCATGGGATCACAGAGTCGTACACGACTGAGCAACTTCACTTAAGAGACACCTGGAGCAAAAGGCAAATTTGGCCTTGGAGTACAAAATGAAGCAGAGCAAAGACTAATAGAGTTTTGCCAAGAGAACGCACTGGTCACAACAAACACCCTCTTCCAACAACACAAGAGAAGACTACACATGGACATCACCAGATGGTCAACAACAAAATCAGACTAATTATATTCTTTGCAGCCAAAGATGGAGAAGCTCTATACAGTCAACAAAAACAAGACTGGGAGCTGACTGTGGCTCAGATCATGAACTCCTTATTGCCAAATTCAGACTTAAATTGAAGAAAGTAGGGAAAACCACTGGACTATTCATGTATGACCTAAATCAAATCCCTTATGATTATACAGTGGAAGTGACAAACAGATTCAAGGGATTAGATCTGATAGAGTATCTGAAGAACTATGGACAGAAGTTCATGACATTGTACAGGAGGCAATGTTCAAGACTATCCCCAAGAAAAAGAAATGCAAAAAGGCAAAATGGTTGTCTGAGGAGGCCTTACAAATAGCTGAGAAAAGAAGAGAAGCGAAAGGCAAAGGAGAAAAGGAAAGATATATCCATTTGAATGCAGAGTTCCAAAGAATAGCAATAAGAGGCAAGAAAACCTTCCTCAGTGAGCAATGCAAAGAAACAGAGGAAAACAATAGAATGGGAAAGACTAGAGATCTCCTCAAGAAAATTAGAGATACCAAGGGAACATTCCATATAAAGATGGGCACAATAAAGGACAGAAATGGTATGGACATAAAAGAAGCAGAAGATCTTAAGAAGACGTAGCAAGAATACACAGAAGAACTGTACAAAAAAGATCTGCATGACCCAGATAAGCACGATGGTGTGATCACTCACCTAGAGCCAGACATCCTGGAATGCGAAGTCAAGAGGACCTTAGGAAGCCTCACTACAAACAAAGCTAGTGGAGGTGATGGAATTCCAGTTGAGCTATTTCAAATCCTGAAAGATGATGCTGTGAAAGTGCTGCACTCAATATGCCAGCAAATTTGGAAAACTCAGCAGTGGCCACAGGACTGGAAAAGGTCAGTTTTCATTCCAACCCCAAAGAAAGGCAATGCCAAAGAATGCTCAAACTACTGCACAATTGCACTCATCTCACACGCTAGTAAAGTAATGCTCAAAATTCTCCAAGCCAGGCTTCAACAATAAGTGAATCGTGAACTTCCAGATGTTCAAGCTGGTTTTAGAAAAGGCAGAGGAACCAGAGATCAAGTTGCCAACATCTGCTGGATTGTCGAAAAAGCAAGAGAGTTCCAGAAAAACATCTATTTCTGCTTTCTTGACTATGCCAAAACCTTTGACTGGTGAATCACAGCAAACTGTGAAAAATTCTTAAAGAGATGGAACTACCAGACCTTATCTGGCTCCAGAAAAATCTGTATGGAGGTCAAGAAGCAACAATTAGAACTGGACATGGAACAACAGACTGTTTCCAAACTGGGAAAGGAGTACGGCAAGGTTGTATATTGTCACCCTGCTTATTTAACTGACATGCAGAGTATATCATGTGAAATGCCGGGCTGGATGAAGCACAAGCTGGAATCAAGATTGCCAGGAGAAATATCAATAACCTCAGATATGCAGATAACACCACCTTTGTGGTGGAAAGTGAATAAGAACTGAAGAGCCTCTTGATGAAAGTGAAAGAGGAGAGTGAAAAAAGTTGGTTTAAAAGTCAACATTCAAACTAAGATCATGGCATCTGGTCCCATCACTTCATAGCAAATAGATGGGGAAACAATGGAAACAGTGACAGCCTTTATTTTCTTGGGCTCTAAAATCACTGCAGATGGTGACTGCAGCCAACAAACTGAAAGACATTTGCTCCTTGGAAGAAAAGCTATGACAAACCTAGACAGCATATTAAAAAAGCAGAGACATTACTTTGCCAACAAAGGTCCATCTACTCAAGGCTATGGTTTTTCCAGTAGTCATGTATGGATGTGAGAATTGGACTATAAAGAAAACTGAGAGCCAAAGAACGGATGCTTTTGAACTGTGGTGTTGGAGAAGACTCTTCAGAGTTTTTTGGACTGCAAGGGGATCCAACCACTCAATCCTCAAGGAAATCAGTCCTGAATATTCACTGGAAGGACTGATGCTGAAGCTGAAACTCCAATCCTTTGGCCATCTGATGCAAAGAACTGACTCACTGGAAAAGATCCTGATGCTGGGAAAGATTGAAGGTGGGAGGAGAAGGGGACCACAGAGGATGAGATGGTTGGATGGCATCACCAACTCGATGGACATGAGTTTGAGCAAGCTCTGGGAGTTGGTGATGGACAGGGAAGCCTGGTGTGCTGCAGTTCATGGGGTAGCAAAGAGTCAGACCCAACTGAGCAACTGAACTGAACTGCACTGTATCCTCCCGTATAACTTTAAGTCATCTCTATTTTACTTATAATTCTTAATATAAGATAGACTATGTGTAAATAGTTGCAAATAAAATCCGAATGCTATATGAAAAGTTGCCAGTGCATGGCAAATTCAAGTTTTGCCTTTTGGAACTTTCTGAAATTTTTTTCCTCAATTTCTTCCATCTGATATTGGTTGAATCCCCAGATGCAGAACCTGTGAATACAGAGGGACAACTGTATATAATAACGGAATGTTACATTTATATACAGGAAGTATATAAAAAGGAGAAATAAATAGTAAGAATTTGATCTTAGAGAAATAGAAAAATAGATAAAAATTTCCAGACTTTCCATGTTTTAAAAGAAATAGCCTTCTACTTAGTCTACTCCCTTCTCTCTGATTATATGCCCATTACAAAACTTTTGACTTTATTCAGTTTCATAGGTACTATGATGCCAAAGGAGCAGATGTCCATAGGGAAGAAATGAGTAAATCAATCTTTCTGAATTGAAAAACATCCTCTGTCATAGAAATAAGTCCTTTAAGAGACTTTAATTCTGTAGTTTAAACAGTTCAAGCCATACAGTTTTCTGGAATTCAATTCTACAGTCTTAGCTCTAGTGCTTGCACCAGTCAGTTCAGTTCAGTCGCTCAGTCGTGTCCGACTCTTCGCGACCCCATGAATTGCAGCACGCCAGGCCTCCCTGTCCATCACCAACTCCCAGAGTTTACTCAAATTCATGTCCGTTGAGTCGGTGATGCCATCCAGCCATCTCATCCTCTGTCAGCCCCTTCTCCTGCCCCCAATCCCTCCCAGCATCAGGGTCTTTTCCACTGAGTCAAATCTTTACATGCGGTGGCCAAAGTACTGGAATTTCAGCTTTAGCATCAGTCCTTCCAATGAACACCCAGGACTGATCTCCTTTAGGATGGACTGGTTGGATCTCCTTGCAGTCCAAGGGACTCTCAAGAGTCTTCTCCAACCACAGTTGGAACCACAGTTCAAAAGCATCAATTCTTCGGCACTCAGCTTTCTTCACAGTCCAACTCTCACATCCATACATGACTACTGGAAAAACCATAGCCTTGACTGACAGACCTTTGTTGGCAAAATAATGTCTCTGCTTTTGAATATGCTGTGTAGGTTGGTCATAACTTTCCTTCCAAGGAGTAAGTGTCATTTAATTTCATGGCTGCAGTCACCATCCATGGTGATTTTGGAGCCCCAAAAAATAAAGTCTGACACTGTTTCCACTGTTTCCCCATCTATTTGCCATGAAGTGATGGGACCAGATGCCATGATCTTAGTTTTCTGAATGTTGAGCTTTAAGCCAACTTTTTCACTCTCCTCTTTCACTTTCATCAAGAGGCTTTTTGGATCCTCTTCACTTTCTGGTGTCATCTGCATATCTGAGGTTATTGATATTTCTCCCAGAAATCTTGATTCCAGCTTTTGCGTCCTCCAGCCCAGCGTTCCTCATGATGTACTCTGCATAGAAGTTAAATAAGCAGGGTGACAATATACAGCCTTGACGTACTCCTTTTCCTATTTGGAACCAGTCTGTTGTTCCATGTCCAGTTCTAACTGTTGCTTCCTGACCTGCATACAGGTTTCTCAAGAGGCAGGTCAGGTGCTCTGGTATGCCCATCTCTTTCAGAATTTTCCACAGTTTATTGTGATCCACACAGTCAAAGGCTTTGGCATAGTCAAGAAAGCAGAAATAGATGTTTTTCTGGAACTCTCTTGCTTTTTCCATGATCCAGCGGATGTTGGCAATTTGATCTCTGGTTCCTCTGCCTTTTCTAAAACCAGCTTGAACATCTGGAAGTTCACGGTTCACGTATTGCTGAAGCCTGGCTTCGAGAATTTTGAGCATTACTTTACTAGTGTGTGAGATGAGTGCAATTGTGCGGTAGTTTGAGGATTCTTTGGCATTGCCTTTCTTTGGGATTGGAATGAAAACTGACCTTTTCCAGTCCTGTGGCCACTGCTGAGTTTTCCAAATTTGCTGGCATATTGAGTGCAGCACTTTCACAGCATCATTTTTCAGGATTTGAAATAGCTCAACTGGAATTCCATCACCTCCACTAGCTTTGTTCGTAGTGATGCTTTCTAAGGCCCACTTGACTTCACATTCCAGGATGTGCTTGCACAGTGCCTGGTATATAGAAAGTACTCAGTACATTTCTTGAATTAATGGATGGCTAAAACCACCACTGTTGTTTGGTTAGGTGAACATTTGAAATGCTATGAATCACAGTAATTTTCCCCCTGAAGTATTACCATGTAAATGATATATTTGTGCAAAACAGTACAGGGCCTACATCTTGAAGTAGAGCTACTTCTTGAAGTAGAACTCATCACATTCAAGGCAGATCACAAATACCACATTCATTTACTCACTCATTCAGTAAAAATTAACTAAGTACCTAAGCTAAGCTCTGGGGAATACAATTATTAAAAAAACAACCATGACCAGGGTTCTTCTATTTAACTAGAATGGAAGGCAGAGGGAGTTGCAGTTGCAAATACTTGGAAGTTTTAAGCAGCAGACTGAAAACACTGGGGAAACCAAGGTATCTGTACTCAGAAATGGGAGAAGACTAGTAGTCATTAACTGGAGAGGCCCCTGGACCTCTAGGGTCCCACTCATCCAAATGAGGTTCATGTATATCAAGTACAAAGTTAAAAACTCCAGGTCTTTCCAGAGGACTGGGGAATCACATAGATCAGCGGACCAAGAACTGTTGGACATTTAGGTGCTTTCCAATTTTTTGCTATTATCAATAGTGTTATGATAAACTTCCCTGGACAAAATCCTTTTGCACATCTGAACTTCCCACAAGTGGATTCTTTGGGTCAAAGATTATGTCAATTTACTGTTTTATGAGCAATATAAAGGGTACTTGTTTTCCCATAGCCTTGACTATACTAGATTTGGAAAGATATGGAGTTCTAGGTCTCTACAAAAATGAAAACAAAATTTTTTCCAACTTTAAAGGTTAAAAGTTTCTGTTTAACTACTCATTTCAGAACTATTTTCATCAGTTAGGAAAACTTGTGTTATATTTATAGAGAAAGGAATTCACTTTACATTATATTGCAATGATTGCTAGTCTTGTTTATTTGTATTAATATTCCCGAGTTGATGGGACTTCCCTGGCGCTCGAGTGGTTAGGACTCCCCTCTTCCACTGGAGGGGATGTGGGTTCAGTCCCTGATTGGGGAACTAAAATCCCACGTGCCTCATGGCCCAGCCAAGGGAAAACAAAAATTTCTTGAGTCAAAGAAGACTGAGTCAAAACAGTTAAAGAGCACTGGTGGGCTTAAGGAAGAGGTCTCTTAGAAGGAAAAAAGGTGGGAAAGGTTAAGAAGAAAATGGAAGAAGATAGGAAACTGAGACAAAAAGAGCAAAAGCAAGAAAGAAAATGATGTAGCCGTGAGACGGTCTGACTCCTGCCACCACACGCCCTGCCTGCGCTTGCCTGCTTTCTTGTGTAGTTTCCCTGTCTGACGTTTTCAGTTGAAACATTGAGCAACAGCAGCTTCCTTTACTATCAGAGGAGGAAATGAAACAGCAAGCATAATAACACTCTGAGAAGTAACTACTGGGGCCAAAATGAGAAATCAGGACATAATGTTTTGTCAAAGGGAAAATCGCATGCTGCGCCTCGCTAAGTCACAAGGATTTTAGGGTTCTGACCCTCCAACATTAGTCATTCCTTCCTTTTCAGCAGTTCCCTCTCTAGTCTTCTAACTGGTCACTGTGCTGTTAATGAACACAGCAGGGCCCTTCAAATCTCTCTGAAAAGTCTGGAAATGAATGCAAATTTTAATAAGCAGCATTTCTGAATGCTGAAATATAAGTCAGTTGACTACAACTTTCTTTCTGCTTCTTAGCATTTTCCCCATTTAAGGGAATTCACTGAACTAAAATTGAAAACTTTTAAGAGGGTTTCATTTTAAGATAACAGAAGAGAAAGTTTACAATGAAAGCCAAGGGTAGCAACGGCTCCCTCTAAGGCCCAGAAAAATGTTACAATCTAACTTTCAAGCCTAGAGGCCAGCTGTCATTTCTTTTAAAAATGTTGGTCAGGCTGTTTTCTATCTCTCATCACCTTATTTAAAGTGTCCTCATCATTTTAAGTTGTTTGGAGACATAAATCTAAATATATCACATGAAAAACAGAAACAAAAAATAAAGTAATTTTAAAGTAAATTACTATTTTTAAAAGTAGACCTGGGGTAGTCGGGCTGAGGGAGATGTTGGTCAAAGGATTAAAAACTTGGAAGATGGGAATATTCTGCACCTGCCAAATAGGGTCCTGATTGCAGGAGAAGGGCTCGGGCTTTTATGGGAAGAAGAGAGGAAGATGAGGCAAGTAGTTTTTTAAGAGGGGTCTGTTGGTAAAAGATGAGGTGATCAATCGGGAGAAGTGTTCATTGGTAAAAGATGAGGTGATCAATCGGGAGAAGTGTTCACCGGTAAAAGATGAGGTAATCAATCGGGAGAGGTGTTCACCGGTAAAAGATGAGGAAAGCTAGAGGCCACTAGGGTTAAGTTCACTGATCGGTCCTGGTCCTTCAACAGAATAGGTCCTTTCTCATTTCTCTTCTGACTTCTCAGACAATTGGCAGTTTGGTCCAGTTCAGAAGTCAAAAAACAGGATATGCATGGCAGTTCCTCCAGAAGCCTGTTCCAGCTCTTTTTAAAGAGCTCCAGTTAGATCATCTTCCACAGTATCAATTCACTCGATTTGTCATATGTTTCTGCATCAGTGGATGTTTAAAAACATTTCTTTCTAAAATGTCAGTAAAGCTGATATCACTTATACTGTGAAAGTATATCCCTTAAAATTTAAATACGAATTTTAAGAAAAGTAGAGTCCTTATCACAATTAAAAATAAATAAAGTCTTTAAAAAAGGAAACCAGATCAGAACTTTGCCCAGCACGGCCATTTAGCAATAACATGGAAAGATGAAGCCAATGTGACCAGCTGTGTCAGAAGTTTCTGGTATTACCACTACAACCCTCTGAGCCAGGTTTCAAAACATTTTAAGGAGGAATTTGGCTGTGGTCTTTATTTTTTTTAAACAAATATTTATTGGCACAGTGCACAACATTTGAAAGACAGCCTGATCAAAACATACAAAGTCCCTGCCTTTCTGGAGCTTGCAGTGCAGTGAAGGAGAAAGGCTAGAAACAAAGAAAAGTATAATTGCAAATTGGGATGAAGCATTAGGAGGAAAAGAACTGGGTTCTTAAAAGAGAGACTAACGGGGCAACTGGACATATATGTAGACATAGCCTCCTGAGATTTATATTAGGGAGAGTCAACCAAGCAGAGGGTGGGGACAGCTTTGTGGGACGGAAACACTGACAAAGGCACCGTGAGTAATGATCACTCAATTACTCAGAGAGCTGCAGTGTTTTGGGACATGTTAATATTTTCTTGTTCACGTATGTGTCACTGCACAACAGTTTAGTATTTTGCATAGGGCTGGGTTCTCTGGCCTTTAGATTGAGAGTTCTCAATCTAAAGGATGAAAGGAAATGTTTTCCTTTTCTTTCTACTTTCCTTGATTTAGCAGTGTGGTGCACGCAAAGGTCTCTTGATTCATGGTACTCACTGAATAAAGGACCATTTCTTGGAGTCCACCTAATTGGGAAAGTCCCCTTGGTTAGACTGCTTCGCCCATGGATTTTGTATTCCTAGCATCAAACAGAGTGTCTCCCATAATCAGTGCTCAATAAATATTTTTGGAATAGTGAATAAAAGACCGAGTGGATGACTAACTCTTCCACTCTATTCATATACTGTTTCCATGTGTCCAGGGAAACCACTCAGCTAGTCTTTAAATGAATGAATAGGATGTGTCAGGCATTGTGCCAGGGATGGGGGTATAAAAGTGAGCAGAAACAGACAAGACCCTGCCCTCGTGGAACTTCTAGTCTACATGTTACAAAAGTCAGAAAACAAGCACATACTGTATTTTCTTTGTTGTCAAAAGAGACTAGGTACAGAATCACACCTTGACTGAACCATATAAGTTTTAAAAGCCCAGAGCAGGGCTCCCCAGTGAGCAGATGCCAGAGTCTACTATTTGGGCTAAGGTACAGATGGCGAAGCCATGGAAAGGGGTTGGCCTCATAAGAAACACAGTTCTGTTGCAAACCAGAGGACAGAGGGCTCACAACCAGAGAGTAAGTCTGACTTCAAGTGACAGTGACTCTTGGAGCTAGGTTCCATCCCTCACCCAGTGCTGCAGATGGGATGCGGCTGAGAAGCAAAGAGAAGTTTCCACATAGACAGGATTAAAGACATGCTGCAGATCTGCACAAACGTCTCAAGAACATGACATGGGTGGTCTCAATATCCTTATTTCCAAAAGGTTGCCCTTTACTGGTCAAAGCTGACAGGTCCCCTCACTGAGAGTTGGGGTGGGGATGAGGGAGTGGATGGGTGTCTCAGGCCAGGTTTGCTCGTAGACAGGGAATTACAACCTTGCTGAATCTCTGCACAGATTTGGCAATAGGACAATACACTTTTGTAACATTACTATCAGACCACCATGGAAGTTAGACTAGTCACTCAACCAGCAATCTGCACAGAGGAACTTGTCAGAGGAGACTGCTCAGCTTCACAGCTCACTGCTCTCCGTCTACATAGCATTTCGAATAAAACAAAAGCTTCATAAAGAATCAATGCCTCTTGGATTACTGACATTGAGAGAAACTTTTCAGAATTATTCAGAGAAACTTCATTCACCAAGCTGAATGAAGCTACTGAATGAAAGCTACTGTTCCTTTCTCAAGAGATAGATACCTGTCTGTGACTTTAATAGCTTCTAGTTCTCTAGAAGAGATTAAGAAGAGGTGATAAGAACACTCAGAAGAACTATACAAAAAAGATCTTTACAACTCGGATAATCGTGACGGGTGTGTTCACTCAATTAGAGCTGGACATCCTAAAGTGTGAAGTCAAGGTGGGCCTTAGGAAGCATTACTAAGAACAAAGCTAGTGGAGGTGATGGAATTCCAGCTGAGCTATTTCAAATCCTAAAAGATGATGCTGTGTAAGTGCTACACTCAATATGCCCGCAAATTTGGAAAACTCAGCAGTGGCCACAGGACTGGAAAAGGTCAGTTTTCATTCCAATCCCAAAGAAAGGCAATGCCAAAGAATGTTCAAACAGCTAAACAATTGTGCTCATTTCACATGCTAGCAAGGTAATGCTTAAAATCCTTCAAGCTAGGCTTCAGCAACATATGAATTGAGAAATTCTAGATGTATACACTGGGTTTAGAAAAGGCAGAGGAACCAGAGATCAAATTGCCAACATTCGTTGGATCATAGAAAAAGCAAGGGAATTTGAAAAAAAAAAAATCTACATCTGCTTCACTGACTATGCTAGAGCCTTTGACTGTATGGATCACAACAAATAGAAATTCGTAAAGAGGTGGGAATACCAGACTACTTTACTTGTCTCCTGAGAAACCTGTATGCAGGACAAGAAGCAACAGTTAGAACTGGACATAAATAATGACCTGGTTCAAAATCAGGGAAGGAATACAACCAGACTCTATACCGATGTGGAATAAGTGTCAGACTTTATTTTTTGGGGCTCCAAAATCACTGCAGATGGTGATTGCAGCCATGAAATTAAAAGATGCTTACTCCTTGGAAGGAAAGTTATGACCAACCTAGATAGCATATTCAAAAGCAGAGATATTACTTTGCCAACAAAGGTCCGTCTAGTCAAGGCTCCGGTTTTTCCGGTAGTCATGTATGGATGTGACAGTTGGACTGTGAAGAAAGCTGAGCGCCAAAGAATTGATGCTTTTGAACTGTGGTGTTGGAGAAGACTCTTGAGGGTCTTCTTGGACTCTTGAGAAGACTCTTGGACTGCAAGGAGATCCAACCAGTCCATCCTAAAGGAGATCAGTCCTGGGTGTTCATTGGAGGGACTGATGCTGAAGCTGAAACTCTTATATTTTGGCCACCTCATGTGAAGAGTTGACTCAGTGGAAAAGACCCTGATGCTGGGAGGGATTGGGGGCAGGAGGAGAAGGAGACAACAGAGGATGAGATGGCTGGATGGCATCACTGACTCGATGGACATGAGTTTGAGTGAACTCCAGGAGTTGGTGATGGACAGGGAGGCCTGGTGTGCTGTGATCCATGGGGTCGCAAAGAGTCGGACACAACTGAGCAGCTGAACTGAACTTAACATCATGCTAAATGCCAGGCTGGATGAATCACAAACTGGAATCAAGACTGCTAGGAAAAATATCAATAACTTCAGATATGAAGATGATACCACTCTAATGGCAGAAAGTGAAGAAGAAGTAAAGAGCCTCTTGATGAGAGTAATAGAGAGTGACAAAAGCTGGCTTGAAACTCAACATCCAAAAAACTAAAATCATGGCCTCCGGTCCCATCACTTCATAGCAAATAGAAATGGAAAAACTGGAAGCAGTGACAGATTTTATTTTCTTGGGCTCCTGCAGACAGTAACTGCAGCCATGAAATTAAAAGACGCTTGCTCCTGGGAAGAAAAACTATGACAAACCTAGACAGTGTGTTAAAAAGCAGGGACAGCACTTTGCTGACAAAAGTCCCTACAGTTAAAGCTATGTTTTTTCCAGTAGTCGTGTACAGATGTGAAAATTTGAGCATAAGGACTGAGCGCCAGAGAATTAATGCTTTCGAATTGTGGTGCTGGAGAAGACTCTTGAGAGTCCCTTGGACAGCAAGGAGATCAAACCAGTCAATCCTAAAGGAAATCAACTCTGAATATTCACTGACAGGGCTGAAGCTGAAGCTCCAAAACTTTGGTCATCTGATGTGAAGAGATGACTCACTGGAAAAAATCCTGACGCTGGGAAAGACTGAGGGCAAAAGGAGAACGGGGTGGCAAAGGATGAGATGGCTAGATAGCATTATAGACTCAGTGGACATGAATCTGAGCAAACTCCAGGGGATAGTGGAGGACAGAGGAGCTTGGTATGCTGTGATCCATGGGGTTGCAGAGTTGGACCTAACTTTGTGACTGAACACCACCAAAAGTTCTCCAGACTCCAAGAAAAGAGGGATACATCTGCCAACTTAAAAATATGCACAATGTGAGAGTTGGGAGTTAATTTTTATTTGGGACAAAATGAGGACTGTGGCCTGGGAGACAGCAACTCAGATAGCTCTGAGAAACTGTCCCAGAGAGGCAGGAGGAGAGGGGGAAGGTGAGTATAAATGTGGTTTTGGTGAAGGGGGAATACATGCAATCAAGCACATATTTTTTCAAAAGGCTTCTACCAGTCTCGTGAAGAGGAACAGTCATCACCATTAAGGATTTTAGTGCTTTTCTAGATATGAGGAGATACAAGAATTGGGCTCATGAAATAGGCTCCTGAAAATACCTAACTATCTGAAGACCTGTCCTGCCTGTTGTTCCCTGAGCACAGAGTGCCTCATTTTCTGCCCTTCACCCCAAACTCTTTTCAGGGGGTGTTGAAGGTCAGTAGTTGTAGCAGTAAATGCACTTAACCCTTGCAGAGGTAGATAGGTAGATGGCAAGTGCCCATGGCAAGTGCCAATTTGTAGTTGACACGTTAGATATATTATACACACACACACCCTCAAGGGTTTATGTGCACTAACAAAAAAAGTTTTACCTATTAAGTAATTGTTTTCTCAAAAACAGGCTCTAAATTATGAGTATAGGTTCCATGGCCATACAGCCTGGTGTACTAGCTCTGACACCAACTTTCCTATTCTCTGCAGGCCTCAGTTTCTTCATCTGTAGAATGGAGATAACAAGATTATTGCAAAGATTCAATAGATTAATACATATACTATTATTGTTAATGATAGTAACATGGAAATTTCCTACAGGAATTTTAAGGGCCATAAATAATCCTGCTGTTATCGCATCCTGACTACCTTCTTTCTTGTCTCTTTCAAATGTCAAGCTCTTTCCTGTCTCAGGATGTTGGCCTTTGCTATATATAATCTTCCTAGGATCCTCTTCCCCAGTTTTGCACATGGCAGATCTCCTTTCATCCTTGAGCTCTAGGCTGATGTCACCTCCTAAGAGGGGCCTTCTCAAAAACAGCCCCTCCCCCATCCCTCATGACTGTCTATCACATACTTTTTTTTCCCTTTTTTGGCTACACCGCTCAACATGTGGGATCTTAGTTCTCCGACCAGGGATCAAACCTGTGTCCTCTGCAATGGAAGGGCAGAGTCCTAACCACTGGACCACCAGGGAAGTCCTCTACATGCTTGTTTACGCTCTTCACATTGTTGATCACCCTATGAAGTCACCCTGTTTACCTCACCACTTGTCGACTGTCTTCCATCATTAGAATGTAAGCTCCACAGGGGCAGCGACATTGTCGTCTTGTTTACCATGACACCCTGAAGGCACAGGGCAGTGGTTTACCATGACATCCTGACATCCTGAAGGCAGTGGTTTACCATGATATCCTGAAGGCACAAAGTATGGTCCATGCAACCCCTGGAAAGGTCTTATAAGGTCAAAACTCTTTTCATAATAACACTAAGACTTCTTTTGCTTTTTTCACCATGTTGACTTTTGCCCTGATGGTGCAAAGGCAACAGTGGGTGAAACTGTCGGCACCTTGGCACGAAGTCATGGAACCAGCTATACTAGCAGTCATTATACTATTCTTCAGCTCCATGCACTCACAGGAAAAGAAAAAGCCAGTTTCACTTAAAAGTCAGTTAAGAATATCCTTGAAGAAGCAATGAAAATTATTTTCCTTTACTTTACCCTTGAGTACATGGCTTTTCAGTATTCTGTATGATGAAATGGGAAGTATACAAAACGCTCCAGCTCTGCAGAGTATATATGCTGGTTATTTTTAGGAAGAGCTCTCTCCTGAGTAAACTGCTTTTTTTTTAATGAACATAATTTTCAGTGGAAAGCACAACAATGAACCACGGATAAGAGCATGGAACTAAAGATGTGGTTTTGAGAATTACCAACTTAGAGCTGACAGTGAAAGATAATGTCTAGTAAGTACCTGACACTGTTTCTACCCAATGGCTGACAGACAAGTTTTCTGCTCTCAAGGATCTTCTAAGAAAGTAAAAGAGTAAAGGTCAGGATGGAGGTTTGCTGTATATTTGAAGCTAGAGAACAGGAAGGAAAAAGAGGCCAACAGGAAACCACTTAGGAAATGCATCAGTTAAAGAAACATCTCTGCAAAGCAATTTGCTTATTATTAGCAAAACAGAGTGGTTATGGGCTACACGCCAAGATGTCGAGACAATCCTCTTGTAACGGTAACTGTTACGGTTTTATTCAGCAAGATGAGATTCTACTTATATGAATACTACTTTAATGGATGTTGCTTTTTTTCCCTTTAACAGAGAATCCTTGCTCATCCAGAGAACTTTCAACATGAATTAATGGGCATGCGGCAACATCACAGGCATCAAGTCCAGAAGTTTGTCAAAGGATAAGTCCTTATCCTTTGCCTGTCACCTCTGGGTTCTGGCCCATCCAGAATAACAGAATAAAAGACAGGAGGAATGAAAGACAGGGAGATGGGAAGGGTGATGCAGAGCACAAGAATTCCTGCAGTTCTTAGTGGATAATTTAACCTGTGCATCTTCACAGCAGGACAGAGGAGACCAAGACTGGGTTAGAAAGGAGATAAACAGGATAGCGTTTGCACCCATGGGCACTCGTCAAGTCTCCATGATGAGAGGCCATGCTTCTCTAGAGCCACACGGTGCTCCATCAGGGGAGGAGTACACGGAAGTTTCAGCTTGTTTCCGTGGCAAAATCCCTGAGTTTCAGAAAAGCATTGAGTTTGAGGGATAAGAGGTTCACAGGCTTGCCATCCCTGAGGAATGTGGTTTGAGTACAAGCACTGGATGTTCTCAAGATGTTCCTTGATTTCAGAAGAACAGTCCCCTGTTTGGCTGAATTCTCCATGGCAATCATTTCATTATAACAAGGCATTTCCTCTCAGGACACAGGTTCTGGCCAATGTCCATACAACTGTGTGTGTGGGCACTGGGAAGCCCTCTAGTGATGCTCCATCTTCCTATGGTTTTACAGAGGTCCCGGACCATTATAAGAGTGAGTTTTTCCTATGTCCTTTATAGAGTATCTGTAGAACCTTCATACAGATGCCCAGCTCCAAGACCCAGGCATGACCTTGCAGTCACTGGTGATACTGTTTCCTTCATCTATCACCTCAAACTGAAGAATTGCAAAAAGTAGTGGAGATGAGGTAGTGACTGAATAGGTGGAAGGCTGCTGGGACAAGGGTAATTAGGGATGACCAAAGTTAGACAGAAATGGTACGGACCTAACAGAAGCAGAAGATATTAAGAAGAGGTGGCAAGAATACACAGAAGAACTGTACAAAAAAGATCTTCACGACCTAGATAATCACGATGGTGTAATCACTAACCTAGAGCCAGACATCCTGGAATGTGAAGTCAAGTGGGCCTTAGAAAGCATCACTACGAACAAAGCTAGTGGAGGTGATGGAATTCCAGTTGAGCTATTTCAAATCCTGAAAGATGATGCTGTGAAAGTGCTGCACTCAATATGCCAGCAAATTTGGAAAACTCAGCAGTGGCCATGGGACTGGAAAAGGTCAGTTTTCATTCTAATCCCAAAGAAAGGCAATGCCAAAGAATGCGCTAACTACCACACAATTGTCCTCATCTCACACGCTAGTAAAGTAATGCTCAAAATTCTCCAAGCCAGGCTTCAGCAATATGTGAACCGTGAACTTCCTGATGTTCAAGCTGGTTTTAGAAAAGGCAGAGGAACCAGAGATCAAATTGCCAACATCCGCTGGATCATGGAAAAAGCAAGAGAGTTCCAGAAAAACATCTATTTCTGCTTTATTGACTATGCCAAAGCCTTTGACTGTGTGGATCACAATAAACTGTGGAAAATTCTGAAAGAGATGGGAATATCAGACCATCCACCTGACCTGCCTCTTGAAAAATTTCTATGCAGGTCAGGAAGCAATAGTTAGAACTGGACATGGAACAACAGACTGGTTCCAAATGGGAAAAGGAGTATGTCAAGGCTGTATATTGTCACCCTGTTTATTTAACTTATATGCAGAGTACATAATGAGAAATGCTGGACTGGAAGAAACACAAGCTGGAATCAAGATTGCCGGGAGAAATATCAATAACCTCAGATATGCAGATGACACCACCCTTATGGCAGAAGGTGAAGAGGAACTGAAAAGCCTCTTGATGAAAGTGAAAGTGGAGAGTGAAAAAGTTGGCTTAAAGCTCAACATTCAGAAAACGAAGATCATGGCATCCGGTCCCATCACTTCATGGGAAATAGATGGGGAAACAGTGGAAACAGTGTCAGACTTTATTTTTTGGGGCTCCAAAATCACTGCAGATAGTGACTGCAGCCATGAAATTAAAAGATGCTTTCTCCTTGGAAGGAAAGCTATGACCAACCTAGATAGCATATTCAAAAGCAGAGACATTACTTTGCCAACAAAGGTCTGTCTCATCAAGGCTATGGTTTTTCCTGTGGTCATCTATGGATGTGAGAGTTGGACTGTGAAGAAGGCTGAGCGCCGAAGAACTGATGCTTTTAAACTGTGGTGTTGGAGAAGACTCTTGAGAGTCCCTTGGACTGCAAGGACATCCAACCAGTCCAATCTGAAGGAGATCAGCCCTGGGTGTTCTTTGGAAGGACTGATGCTAAAGCTGAAACTCTAGTACTTTGGCCACCTCATGTGAAGAGTTGACTCATTGGAAAAGACTCTGAGGCTGGGAGGGATTGAAGGCAGGAGGAGAAGGGGACGACAGAGGATGAGATGGCTGGATGGCATCACTGACTCAATGGATATGAGTTTGGGTGATCTCCGGGAGTTGGTGATGGACAGGGAGGCCCAGTGTGCTGCAATTCATGGGGTTGCAAAGAGTCGGACACGACTGAGCAACTGAACTGAAGGACAAAATGAAAACAGGAAAAAAAAATGAATACATATGGTTGATTCGGATCATTTCACTTTAAAAGGAAAAATAATCTCATATGAGTAGTGAAAAAAATCAAAATTTAGAGTGAATATGAATCTAAAATGGCTCTAAAGACTAAAGTCCTCTTTAAAAAAGACATAGTACTGTCTGGTTAAATAAATATGCAGGCTTGCTCATGTGGCATGCCTAGTGTTCATGAGATTTTAGTTAAATAGAAAAATGTGAATTACTATGGTTTGGTGATGAGCTGTTTTCCAAATTAAAAACAGTATAGCAAAAATAACCTCCAGATATCTATAAATAATTAAATTGGCAATAATTCACCTCCCAATGTGAATTGGGATTTCATATTAAGTGTAAAGCAGCTTTGATAAATCAAATTAAATCATGTCTTCTAGTATTTTATAAAAATAAATCCACTTAACATTTTGCATACTTTCTAAAAACAGAATATATGAGTAACAAAGTGCATATGAACAAGAAACCAGCTCTCACAAGGACCAAAAAAATCTTTCTCATTAATTTCATCTAATATACTCTCAATATAAGCAAATGAGAAATTATAATTTTAATCTGAAAAAGCACACTCAGGGGATTTCAGAGATGGAGGGTTCCTTGGAAATCATTTGGATCCAAGCCCTCATTTTACAAGTGAAGAAACTGAGAACAAGAGGCAAGGGGCTTCCCCACAGCCAAAGGCCACCCTGGTCAAAGGCAGAGTTTGGACTGGGAGCCATGATTCTGAGGTCCAAGCCAGCCCTGCTCCACAGGGACTCACCTGCCCCCAGACTGGTCCTTTTCGTGGTAGGTTTATTTCCCCTTTTTTAACTTTAGTGGTAACAGAGATAAGAAAATGCATAACTGATCACCGTTTAGTGGGCTTGAAAGATTGTTTGCAAGCAAGCCAGCAGTTGGCAAAAGTAACTGTTGATTTTATTAACAGTAACCCACATCTCAAGAATATATTCAATAACCAAAAATAAAACTCCTTTTCAGAGTAAAAGATCATCTCTGTTACAGAAGTATCTTCCAGAGGTACACAGGAATGTTTTGTGCTTTGCAATTTTAATCCTGTAATAAAAAAAAAGCAAAACCCATTCATGTCAAACAGCATTCAATATTGCCTGCAATAGCAATAGAACTGTCTGTACTCTTGGATCCATATCCTTCTCTCATGCACCGACCACTCAGCCTACTCCAACCTGCTTTTTGCCTCTATCACACCACAGAAACAGCCTCATTAAGGTCCACAATAAACTGTAAATAAACACAATGCTTGTTTTTCTGTGCAGGTCTACCTTGACCTCCCAGCAATACCAAAGGTTGGTCACCTTTGGCCACCCTCTCTCCCATTATAACATCCCTGTTTTCCTCCTACTTCTTTGAACTCTTCCTTTTCATCTTCCTCTGTAGAAATACCTACCACTACCAGTATACGGTGGAGTTCCTCAAGGCTCAGCTGTAGACTTCTTGCATTATACTGTCTTCCAAGGTAAACTCATTCTGGTCTGTGTTTTCATCCTCATCAGGTGTATCCCAGAAACTCCCTGTTTATCTCCACTCCACCACAAAATCTCCTGTCCCAAAGACATACAGATAGCTAACAGGCACATGGAAAGATGCTCAGTATTGCTAATTATTCAGTTCAGTTGCTCAGTCGTGTCTGACTCTTTGCGACCCCATGAATCGCAGCGCGCCAGGCCTCCCTGTCCATCACCATCTCCCGGAGTTCACTCAAACTCACGTCCACAGAGAAACGCAAATCAAAATGATGAGATATCATCTCACACCTATCAGAATGACTATCATCAAAAAGTCTACAAACAACAAGTATTGATGAGGATATGAAGAAAAGGGAACTCTCCTGCACTGCTGATAGGAATGAAAACTGGTGTAGCCACTAAGGAAAACAGGATGGAGGCTCCTCAAAAAACTAAAAAGAGAACTCCCATCAGTTCAGTTCAGTTCAGTCGCTCAGTCGTGTCTGACTCTTTGTGACCCCATGAACCATAGCACGCCAGGCCTCCCTGTCCATCACCATCTCCCGGAGTCCACCCAAACCCATGTCCATCAAGTCAATGATGCCATCCAACCATCTCATCCTGTCGTCCCCTTCTCCTCCTGCCCCCAATCTTTCCCAGATTCAGGGTCTTTTCCAATGAGTCAGCTCTTCGCATCAGGTGGCCAAAGTACTGGAGTTTCAGCTTCAACATCAGTCCTGGATATTCATTGGAAGGACTGATCTCCCAGGACTGATCTCCTTTAGGATGGACTGGTTGGATTTCCTTGCAGTCCAAGGGACTCTCAAGAGTCTTCTCCAACACCACAGTTCAAAAGCATCAATTCTTCGGTGCTCAGCTTTCTTCACAGTCCAACTCTCACATCCATACATGACTACTGGAAAAACCATAGATTTGACTAGATGGACCTTTGCTGGCAAAGTAATGTCTCTGCTTTTTTAATATGCTATCTAGGTTGGTCATAACTTTCCTTCCAAGGACTAAGTGTCTTTTAATTTCATTGCTGCAATTGCCATCTGCAGTGATTCTGAAGCCCAGAAAAATAGGTCAGGGGCAGCAGCCCAGAGAGCCTATCCCATGCCCAAGGTTAGGGGCAGTGGCCGAGAGGAGCTACCCTGCATCCGAGGTAAGGAGCAGCAGCTATGCTTTGCTGGAGCACCCATGAAGAGAGACCCTATGTCCAAGGTAAGAGAAACCCAGGTAAGACGGTAGGAACTGTGAGAGGGGATCAGGGGGCAGACAGACTGAAACTACAGTCACGGACAACTAGCCAATCTGATCACACGGACCACAGCCTTGTCTAACTCAGTGAAACTAAGCCATGTCGTATGGGGCCACCCAAAACAGATGGGTCATGGTGGAGATGTCTGACAGAATGTGGTCCACTGGAAAAGGGAATGGCAAACCACTTCAGTATTCTTGCCTTGAGAATCGCATGAACAGTATGAAAAGATAAAAAGATAGGACACTGAAAGAGGAACTCCCCAGGTCGGTAGGTGCCCAATATGATACCAGACATCAGTGGAAAAATAACTCCAGAAAGAATGAAGAGACACAACCCAAACAAAAACAATACCCAGTCGTGGATGTGACTGGTGATGGAAGTACAGTCTGATGCTATAAATAGCAATACTGCATAGGAACCTGGAACGTCAGGTCTATGAATCAAGGGAAATTGGAAGTGGTCAAACAGGAGACAGCAAAAGTGAACATTGACATTTTAGGAATCAGCGAACTAAAATGGACTGGAATGGGTGAATTTAACTCAGATGACCATTATATCTACTACTGTGGGCAAAAATCACCTAGAAGAAATGAAGCAGCCATTATAGTCAACAAAAGAGTCCAAAATGCAGTACTTGGATGCAATCTCAAAAACGACAGAATGATCTCTGTTCGTTTCCAAGGCAAACCATTCAATATCATGGTAATCCAAGTCTATGCCCTGACCAATAATGCTGAAGAAGCTGAAGTTGAACGGTTCTATGAAGACCTCCAAGACCTTTTAGAACTAACACCCAAAAAGATACCTTTTCGTTACTGGGGACTGGAATGCAAAAGTAGGAAGTCAAGAAACACCTGGAGTAACAGGCAAATTTGGCCTTAGAGTATAGCATGAAACAGGGCAAAGTCTCTAATAGAGTTTTGCCAAGAGAATGCACTGGTCATAGCAAACACCCTCTTCCAACAACACAAGAGAAGACTCTACACATGGACATCACCAGATGGTCAACAATGAAATCAGATTGATTCTATTCTTTGCAGCCAAAGATGGAAAAGCTCTATACAGTCAGCACAAACAAGACCTGGAGCTGACTGTAGTTCAGATCATGAACTCCTTATTGCAAAATTCAGACTTAAATTGTAGAAAGTAGGAAAACCACTAGACCATTCAGGTATGACCTAAATCAAATCCTTTATGATTATAAACTGGAAGTGACAAATAGATAAAGGGATTAGATCTGATAGAGTGCCTGAAGAACTATGGACAGAGGTTCATGACATCCTACAGGAGGCAATGATCAAGACCATCCCCAAGAAAAAAAGAAATGAAAAAAGGCAAAATGGTTATCTGAGGAGGCCTTACAAATAGCTGTGAAGAGAAGAGAAGTGAAAGGCAAAGGAGAAAAAGAAAGATATACCCATTTGAATGCAGAGTTCCAAAAAATAGCAAGGAGAGATAAGAAAGCCTTCCTCAGTGATCAATGTAGAATGGGAAAGACTAGAGATCTCTTCAAGAATACTAGATATACCAAGGGAACATTTCATGCAAAAATGGGCTCAATAAAGGACAGAAATGGTATGACCTAACAGAAGCAGAAGATAGTAAGAAGAGGTAGCGAGAATACACAGAACTATGCAAAAAAGATCTTCATGACCCAGATAATCACGATGGTATGATCACTCACATAGAGCCACACATCCTGGAATGCAAAGTCAAGTGGGCCTTAGGAAAAACAAAGCTAGTGGAGGTATTGGAATTCCAGTTGAGCTATTTCAAATCCTAAAAGATGATGCTGTGAAAGTGCTGCACTCAATATGTCAGCAAATTTGGAAAACTCAGCAGTGGCCACAGGACTGGAAAAGGTCAGTTTTCATTCCAATCCTAAAGAAAGGCAATGCCAAAGAATGCTCAAACTACCGCACAACTGCACTCATCTCACACGGTAGCAAAGTAATGCTCAAAATTCTCCTAGCCAGGCTTCAACAGTACATGAACCATGAACTTCCAGATGTTCAAGC
Source organism: Bos mutus (assembly GCF_027580195.1). Lineage (NCBI taxonomy): Eukaryota > Metazoa > Chordata > Mammalia > Artiodactyla > Bovidae > Bos > Bos mutus. Next base: position 27,428,364 of record NC_091621.1, on the reverse strand, counting down.
TGGTTTTAGAAAAGGCAGAGGAACCAGAGATCAAATTGCCAACATCAGCTGGATCATGGAAAAAGCAAGAGAGTTTCAGAAAAGCATCTACTTCTGCTTTATTGACTAAGCCAAAGCCTTTGACTGTGTGGATCACAGCAAACTGTGAAAAATTCTTAAAGACACAGGAATACCAGACCACCTGTCCTGCTTCCTGAGAAATCTGTATGCAGGTCAGGAAGCAACAGGGAGAACTGGACATAGAACAACAGGCTGGTTCCAAGTCGGGAAAGGAGTACGTCAAGGCTGTATATATATTGTTACTCTGCTTATTTAACTTATATGCAGAATACATGATGCGAAACGCTGGGCTGGATGAACCACAAGCTGGAATCAAGATTGTCAGGAGAAATATCAAAAACCTCAGATATGCAAATGACACCACACTTATGGCAGAAAGTGAAAAAGAACTAAGGAGCCTCGTGATGAAAATGAAAGAGGAGACTGAAAAAGTTGGCTTAAAGCTCAACATTCAAAAAACTAAGATCATGGCATCTGGTCCCATCACTTCATAGCAAATAGATGGGAAACAGTGGAAACAGTGACAGACTTTATTTGGGGGCTTTTGAACTGTGGTGTTGAAGAAGACTCTTGAGAGTCCCTTGGACTGCAAGGAGATCCAACCAGTCCATCTTAAAGGAAATCAGTCCTGAATATTCATTGGAAGGATTGATGTGGAAGCTGAAATTCCAATATTTTGGCTACCTGATGCAAAGAACTGACTCATTTGAAAAGACCCTGATGCTGGGAAAGATTGAAGGTGAGAGAAGGGGACGACAGAGGATGACATGGTTGGATGGCATCACCGACTCAACGGACATGAGTTTGAGTAAACTCCGGGAGTTGGTGATGGACAGGGAGGCCTGGCGTGCCGCAGTCCATGGGGTCGCAAAGAGTTGGACATGACTGATAGACTGAAGTGAACCCCTGAAATTAATATTGTAAATCAATTACACATCAATTTAAAAAAAAAAAGACTCCTGATTTCTAGACCTATATATGTGGTTACTTAATAACTTTAACTGGATTTCTCAAAGACACTTCAAAGTCGAGATAGCTATGTGTGAATTCAGTCTCCACACTCCCCAACCCAACCTCTTCTCGTGTTTCCTATCTCGAGTGGTACCTTTCTCTTTTAAGCTGCCCAAATCATACACATGTGATTCCTGACTTCATCCCTTCTCATGCTCTCCATTTCCAATCTATCTCAAGCCCACTGGATCCCATCTATAAAATCCTCTTGCTCTACCCATTTCTGTCATCTCACCACCACCTCTCCAAGCGATCACATCTCACTACAGCTGTCTCCTCTCTCCTAACCTCTCTCTGGTTTGCTTTCATGTATTTCAAAACAAAGGTGCTGACTGGGACGATGCTCAGAACACTCCGTCTTGCTCTTACTAGATTCCTAACACCGTCTATAAGCTGTTCTGTGGTCCAAGGGCTGGCCTTCCTTTCCAATTTTGTGTCATACCACATCTCCCCTAAATGTAGTTCCTACACTCCATCCTTTTTGCAGTTTAAAACTCATCACAAATTCCTCCAAAGGGCCTTTGTATGCACTATTCCCTTTTACCAGAATGCAATCCCCCCTCTCTTTACTCAGCTCCTTCTTTGCTCAGCTAACTTCTACACAGCCATCAAATTTCAGCTCAGTTGTCCTCTCCTCATGGACACCTTTGCTAACAGCCAATCCTGGGACAGTGGAAACAGTGTCAGACTTTGTTTTTTTGGGCTCCAAAATCACTGCAGATGGTGATTGCAGCCATGAAATTAAAAGACGCTTACTCCTTGGAAGGAAAGCTATGACCAACCTAGATAGCATATTCAAAAGCAGAGACATTACTTTGCCAACAAGGTCCATCTAGTCAAGGCTAGATGTGAAGAAAGCTGAGTGCGAAGAATTGATGCTTTTGAACTGTGGTGTTGGAGAAGACTCTTGAGAGTCCCTTGGACTGCAAGGACATCCAACCAGTCCATTCTGAAGGAGATCAGTCCTGGGTGTTGTTTGTAAGGACTGATGCTAAAGCTGAAACTCCAGTACTTTGGCCACCTCATGCGAAGAGCTGACTCATTGGAAAAGACTCTGATGCTGGGAGGGATTGGGGGCAGGAGGAGAAGGGGACAACAGAGGATGAGATGGCTGGATGGCATCACTGACTCGATGGACGTGGGTCTGAGTCAACTCCGGGAGTTGGTGATGGACAGGGAGGCCTGGTGTGCTGCGGTTCATGGGGTCACAGAGTCAACACAACTGAGCGACTGAACTGAACTGAATCCTGGACCAGACTGTTTTGTTACATGCTCCAGAGAACCATGTGCCTTCTACTATTTGAGTCTGAAATAATACACTTTGATTAATTTCTACCTTTTCTGCTGGAGTAATGTTTAATATCACAGGAAACACAGGACTGTCTTTGCACAGTGTGTGGCACAGTACCTGGCACATAATGTAAGTCTTTGTTCAATGAATGAAATGATCATCCTAGTCCTGATGTTAGCAGCTATAATCTAGTTCAAGTTTGCAAACAGAAAGGCAAAACAGAATATATCTAATATATATGGTCTTCATTCTTTTCTTCAGACCTTCTCCTTTGACCATTCTGCATATTCATTCACCGAACAACTCATCACCAATGGGGTCAACGTGGAGTGCTCCATTAGTTGCTTATAAATAGATTTTTTAGAAAAGATGACTAGTGATTTGAAACTAGAAAGATTTAAAAAGTATTTTTAAGAATGAACAGGAGAACACTGGCTTCATTTCACAGAGAAGAGGATTTCCTCTTTTATGTGATTTTATTTATAAAAATATTTATTTTTTGACTTATTTGGTTATGTTGGATCTCCCTTGTGGCACACAGACTCTAGTTGCAGTATGTGGGATTAGTAGTGTGTCACAGGCTTAGAGGCCTCAAGTCATGTGGGATCTTAGGTGCCTGGCCAGGGATCGAACCCACACTACTTGCACTGAAAGGCAGGTGGTTAACCACTGGACCACCAGGGATGTCCCTCCTTTATGGTTATTTTAAAAAAGAGATAAGGACTTTCTTTGTTGTTGCTGTTTAGTCCCTAAATCATGTCCGACTCTTTGCAACCCCATGAACTGCAGCAAGCCAGACCTCCCTGTCCTTCACCAACTCCCTGAGTTTGCTCAGACTCATGTCCATTGAGTCAGTGATGCCAGCCAAGCATCTCATCCTCTGTCATCTCCTCCTCTTCTGTTTCCTTAGGTGATGCAAATTCGGGAACTGGACAGGCCAGCATCACTCCTGCATACACATAGATGCCATCCTTCCTCTACTGGTTCTAACATGCAACTTGAAAATAAAAACATCAGGTTCTCTTTATTTATAACAGGTAAAAACTGCAGTACAGTCATCTAATATACAACAAAAAAACAAGTGTAATTATATCCTTAACAAAAGGACAGCCAGCATGTTTTCTTCCATAGCACAGAATTACTACTGGTTTGTCTCCGCGGTTGGTCCTCATCATCTGGTACATTTTCCCCCCAGGAATTTCCTTTTCAAAGGAAGACGGTCTTCAGGGCAAAAAATGTTTATCAGACTCTAGTTCCAATAGTATATACTTTATTCACTTATAGATCCATAACCACCCCACCCCACGCTATCCTGCTCCAGCCTTCCTTGAATCCCTATCGACATCAGTCATTTATTACAACTCTCCCCCAACATTTATTATAACCCGCCAAGTTGTATTTACAGTTAAGAAGAATCTGTAAATGGCACAAATCGACTCAGCTGTTAGTGCACAGAAGTCAAATGATCCTCTGAAATACTGAAGTACTTTTCTCCAGCTTTTGGTAAACAATTATATGTTCATTTAAAACACAGAGAATATTCCTTAGACAGACATAACTCCTGAAGCTCATCCAGCAAGACAAATCACTTTGTATTTCTTAGCACAATAAAATGTATCTTTGGAAACTGAGAAGAACCAAAATTATTTAAAACAATAACAGAACACCACACATAAAAATCACACAACAGATTGACTGATCCATTGAAATTGTCAAAATCGATTTTCAGTGGGGCTTCGCATTTCAAATAGGCCAGGGAAAAAAAATGGTCCTAAAAGGTGTATTTTATACATGTGACATTTCATCCTCCAAAGAGCTCTTTTTCTCACTTGAAGTTTCTAAATAACATTTAGAAAAAGAAATATTATAAGAGGGATTATCTGGCTCAGTCAATTTATTGTGAGAGGTTATCAACAACTGCTTTGAATTCTCAAATGTCAAGAGTGGGAAGCCAGTAATAGATTTGGCAGTTTAATATGTGACACTATTATATTCTTAAGTAAAATCATGTATTTCCCCTAGAATTTATTTAATTATCCCTTTTAAAAAATTCATGGAACTTGTTAAATATTGACTATTTCTCTACTTCTCTTTCAAATCTTTCCTCATATCTTCACCAAGTTTCTGCTTAATCTCTGATAACATCTACCTTGACTTGCTGCTCAAGAATTTTCCTTAGCCCACTTAGAAAGGCTGACACAATTCACTCCAAACCCTTCAGTGTCAAAGAGCGCTCCACAGATACCTCACATGTGGGCGTAGGGGAGTGATGGCTGGGAGGTAGTCTTAAGCAATTATCAACATGAATTGCTCAAAGAAGCCAGGAGAACAGTCACCAGGATAAGAAGAAACCTGCTCAGCTTCTCCTGTAGTCTTTTCTTTATTTAAACATGGAGCTCTTTTATTTTTGAACTTAATGTATAGTTTTGAGAGCTCACCAAGAGAACACCCATAGAAACTGTAGTTTTTTTGATAACATTAACATCTTACATCCACTTTCTACTAGAGGAGTAATACTTTTAGAACTGGTTTTTGCTTTATGATCTCCTTTACTGCACTTTGCTTTCTAACAATCATATGTCATTTCTGTAAATGAAAAAAGCAAGAAGTTATACTAAAACAACTAAAATAGAAACGCTAGCCTTAAATTCTGACTTGAATACTTTGGCTTCAATTATAACAGAACTCACATTGGGGACCACCTATGAGCAAGTCGAGGAATCCTATGTGTCTTTCCTTAAAAGCCATTACACATTTGTGGTACAGTGATCTGAATTTCTTTGTCACCATTATAAAACTTTAATTTCATGTACTTCATTTGATATAACCAAACCATTCTATATACTTCATAGAATAACCTTTGAAAGGAAGCATGAGCCATGCTTTAGAGGATAAAGTTTTTCTTAAAAGGTACTCTAAAAGAGAAAGTTATATTTATTTTACTTTTTAATTAATTTTATTATTATTATTTTTTGGTCATGCCACACAGCTTGCGGGATCTTAGCTCCCTGACCAGGGATTGAGCCTGCACCCTTGGCAGTGGAAGTATGGCATCTCAACCACCGGACCACCAGAAAATTCCCAAGTAAGTCATATTTATGAATAAAATTTCCTTTGCTTGACTTTTTGTAAACGATCATTTAATGAATTTTGCAACATAATTTTCATTTCTTCTTTGAAAGTAACTTGCCCACCTAATACTTTTTCTGTTGTCTTCAGGTGACTTTTTCTCTACAAAAACCTAATTAAGGCCGTTGCACCAATTTACTCTTACTTCCTTCTTGTTCACTGAGTTTAAAATGGGTATAGGCAAGAATGCCAAATAATGTACATAACATGCCAAGACCCTGATTAATTGACAATGGATCCTTGAATAAAACATATCCTCCAAATAAAGTAATGCAGAACTTGAAGTGTCCAAACATGTTATAGCTGAGGTTTATAGATAAGGATAAAAAAGAATAACAAGCTAGATGTTTTGTATTCTCTCTCCACACACACACACACACACACACACACACACACACACACACACACTAAGCAAAGGCTTCCAATGGCTGGAGAGAAGTACATGAAACACAGACTGAAGAGCAGCTCCCAAGTCTAAAGAACAGGAACTTCAGTGAAGTCCTGGGTGAATCCTAGTTTCTTCGGGTAGCTTTTAGTAATTAATCAGTGACAGGAGACTCCTTCAACTCTCCCTGCTGACCTCCCCAAAGAAGAGAGAAGGGGCTGCGATACAAAGTTGGGAAAGGGATTCAGAACAAGGTACAGAGAAGCTCTTTTGTAGAGCAATTTGTGATGCTGTTTTATGGAGCCATTTCTAAACTTCCCTTGGCAAGTGAGATGAAATGTGTAAAGCGCCAGAGGGCTGACTCAAGGGCAACGCAGCCAGTGTGCTTAAGCTTAGGAGGGAATCGGGGACAGGGGAGGGACTAGCATGAGCACCAGTGACATGCCAGGCACTGTGCCAGGCGCATATCTAACACCGTTTTATAATATTTAAGCATCGTATTTCCCTTCACTGCAATCACTCTTCTCGTTTACAACAGCGGAGGCTCGAGGATTTTAAGTAACTTAGATCACAGAATTAGTAAGTGGCAGGGCCAGAGGTCAAACATAGATGGGTCTATTTAACTCTAAAGTCCATGTTTGAGTTGAATTTAGTGCCTGTAACTTGCTGCTGGATTAAGGCAGTTCCAAATCACTGTTTATTTAAAAGGCTAACTAAAGACACAACTGGTACCTTTACAAATTATTCTTACTGAATTTTAAATCGTTTTTTCTATATGAATTAGTACTTTATTGTATTTCAGATGTCTGATACGTACCCATGTACTCTTCCTAATAATACTAGAAAGAGCTACCACTCTGTCCCGGTGTCATTGTGAGGATTAACTAAGCTAATATACGCAAGGCTTCGAGCACCCAGTAAGGTCCCTGTATGTGAGCTATTTAGAGCAGTGTTGTGCTGCGCTTAGTCGCTCAGTCGTGTCTGATTCTTTGTCACCCTATGGACTATAGCCTGCCAGGCTCCTCCATCCATGGGGATTCTCCAGGCAAAAATGGGTTGCCATGCCCTCCTCCAAGGGATCTTCCAAACCCAGGGACTGAACTCTGGTCTCCCACATTGTGGGCAGATTCTTTACTGTCTGAGTCACCAGGGATGCCCAAGAATACTGGAGTGGGTAGCCTATCCCTTCTCCAGGGGAACTTCCCAATCCAGGAATTGAACCGGGGTCTCCTGCATTGCAGGTGGATTCTACACCAGCTGAGCTACCAGAGAAGCCCATTAACAGTGGTACTTACACCTAATAAACACTGGCCAGGTGCTGGACACATATTCTCTCAGACACTTACAGCAACCTAATCATGTAGGTACCATGACCCCCATTTCATAAATGATGAGAGTGGGACCAGAGATCTCCCACAACTCGCTGAGGCAGCAGCAGAGCTGCAGCTACATGCCTGGACCTGTCCAACCTCAAAGTCCTGGTTCCCTCCTCTGTTCGGAGCCCAACTAGGCAACCAGGAAGTTCTGCCTGGGCAGGAGAGCACAGGTCAGGTCACCAGGGTACCTGTGCTTGCCTGCCTCAACAGCAGTACTTTTCCTGTGGGACAGAGGACCTTCTCAAGAATGTTAATTATAACCATAATAAAATAGGCTTCATTTTCAATTATGAGCCATCTTCAAGTGCACTGGCTCCCACGTGTCAGCATTTCCTTACTCCTCAGCCTTTCTTTTAAGTGGTCAAGGTCTGTTAAAGATAATTATATGAGAGGAAAGGCAAATTTAAAGAAATTCTTCAGTGAATCCTTTTGTAAATTAGGGGAAAAAACAAACAAACAAACAGGAGCAAGCTATATTCAACATCTCCAACTACTCTAATTCTGCACTTTCTTCCAGTCGGCTTCTACATGGACACTCTGAAGTTCTTGTCAAAATCATCAGTGCCTCCACCTCACCAAGCCCCTTCCTCAATTACCTGAACCTGACCTGGCAGCAGCCTTGGACACAGCTGACTCCCCTCCTCCTCACTTGGTTTCTACACCCTCTCCTCCTTCCTCCCACCTCGACTGCTCCTTCACTGCCCCTTCCGCCTGGCTCCTGTCATCTCTGCAAACTCTAAACACTGAAGTGACCCAGGACTTGGTCTTTAGACACCATTTTTTCCTCTTCCTGTGTGCTTAGTAATGTCAGCCAGACTCACTGCTTCAAACCACGTCTATACACCACCAACTCTCTCCAGAATACCTCCAGCCAAGACCTCGATCTTGAACTCTCAGACTTGTTTCACCCCAAACTGAGCACCTGGTCTTCCTCCCCACCTCCACACCTCCTTCGGGCTGTCCTATTTCAGTCCACAGCAACTGTACTCCACCAGGGGCTCAGGCTCAAAGCTGGGTGAGTCAACCTTCTTTCCTCTCTCATTCTCCATATCCAATCTGCCTGCAAAACCCGCTGGCTCTATTTGGAAATATATCCAGAGTCCAATCACTTCTCACTGCGTCCACTGTGACTCTCCTGGTACCAAACCAGTGTAGTTTCTAAATTAGCATACTGCAGCAGCAGCAGATGGCTTCCCTTCGTCTCTTGCCCCTTTCAATGCAGTAGTTCTCAACTGGGAGTGATTCTGTTACCTGGGCAAGGACGTTTTTGGTTTTCATAATTGGGGAAAAGGGTGCTACTGGTATCTGGTGAGTGGAGGCCAGAAATGCTGCTAAACATCCTCCAATGGACAGGACAGGCCTCTGCAACAAAGAACTGTCTGGATCAAAAGGTCAGTAGCACTGAGGTTGAAAATCCTTGCCTTGCCTGTTCTCAACACAATAGCCCAGAGGGATCCTACTAAAACAGACATAAAATCGTGTCCTGTCCCTGCTCAACGGCTTCACATCTCATGTAAAAGCTCTGCTCAGTTTGACCCCCGATTACCCTGAGTTCTCCTAAAGCCACCCTGTGTTCCCCCTGCTCCAGCCACACAGGTTTCTTGTTCCTTCCAGTCTCTCACCTGCTGTTCCCTCTGCCTGGCAATGCTATCCATCCCACTCTGCGTGGAGCAACCTCACTTCCTTCAGGTCTTTACTCAAAAGTATCTGTTTTGCTGAGGCCTTCCTGTCTACCTTCCATAAAACTTCACCCTGTCCCCAGTATTTCACAACCCCTTCCCTGCTTCATCTTTTTCTCCTTATCACTTTACACTATCTAACACTGCATATGCACATTTCGTTTCTTATTTATAGCCTTTCTCCCCAGAACTTAAGCCTGTGAAAGCAGAGATTTTTGTCTCTTCGGTTCATCACTGTATCTTCAGTGCCTGACATACAGTAGATACTCAGTATGTGAATATTTACTAAGTCAAGAAATGGTTTACAGTGGGCGTTTAGTTAATATTTGTTGAATGAATGAATGGATGTTCTTAGGGCACATACTTGGATGCCTTGATCTGGCAGCACAAGTCCTGGCTAGACCACCCAAGTTCAAACCTGGACACCACACTTCTCGGCGGGTGACTCCAAGTGAGTTATTCAACCCCTCTGCACCTCCACTTCCTCTTCTGCAGAACAAAGACATAATTTACTTCATTGAGCTGCTATAAAAACTAAATGTTAATACACAGAAGGTGTTTCAAACAGTGCCTGGCACAGAAGAAACATTTAGTTAAGTGTTGCTTTTTTTTTTTTTAATTATTACTATTAGAACTGTTGTTATTTATTGATAGCCGTCAAATATGCTGCTTTTATACTTTGTGGACAGCTCAGTGTTCACTCATTACAGATGAAATGCTAAAAATGGGCAGCTGAGTTTGATTAAGATCTTCAAGTCATGACTTCACTTCTTGATATGAAGTAATATTGAGAAAAGCAGGCACACCCAGCCAGACAAGTACAAAAATAAACTCACAAGTCAGAGTGACTAGTCTGAAATTACTGTTACTTAGATTAACCACTCCTTTGTATTATTATCAAACTATCAATAACTGAAAAGTGATGGGAAACCTAAGTATTACCTCAGTATTCACTCAACAAATGTTTATGTACAAGGAGTGGTGCTCTGCATTAATTCTGATATGGGAAAAGCTCACTTAAGAAAATTCAAAAGCATTTATGATACAGAAAGCTAACCCATCTCCCCAGTTCACAGTTTGTTAAATCTCCATAAAGACTAAAAATAACCCAATCTACTCAATTTAGGCCATGCAATAGTAAGTGTGAGACTCAAATAAAGAAATCAATGTGACAGAGTTTTGGAGAATATAAAAGACTATACATTTGTGAATTGTTAGGAAAAGGATACGTGACTGGTGAAGTGTTCCCAATGATCCAATAAATCGACAAGTTCACCATGAAAGCTATTACTCCAGAGAGCAGGACCATCAGCTACAAATAAACCAAAAGAATCATTAATGAAAAGCAGCTGCAATCATTACAATCATCAAGTGAAAATATACTTCATCAGGAACTTCTATCAATCATTAAAAACAAAACTTTTTTTCGGCCGCACCGCAGTGCCTTGTGGGATCCTAGTTCCCCGATCAGGGTACCAAAACTGGAACCCCCTGCAGTGGAAGCGTGGAGTCCAAACCACTGGACTGCCAGGGAGTTTCCCAAAATAAGATTTTTTAAAAGAGATAATCAAGTTTGGAGAAAGCAAGAACTGAGGGTAAAAAAGCAGAATGAGTAGTATTTGAAACTGTAATTTTGTCTACAGAATCCAATGGAAAATTCTTCAACAATATGCTGACTCTGAATATAAATTTCCAGGTTAGTTTTTCTTATCTATCCAGTGAAAAATTATTTTGTAATAATTTCTTATTATAAAAGTAATATTATTCATTATGGAAAAATTAGAAAATAAAGATGAACAAAAAGAACATAAGGAATTTTTTTCCTTTTACTTTTACCAAGATGTAATTGACACACAACACTGTGTAAGTTTCAGGTGTACAGCATCATGATTTGACCTACACACATTACAAAATAGGATTCCCTTGTAGCTCAGTCAGTAAAGAATCTGCCTGCCATGCAAGAGACCCATGTTCGATTCCTGGGTGGGAAAGATACCCTGGAGAAGAAAATGGCAACCCACTCCAGTATTCTTGCCTGGAGAATCCATGGACAGAGAAGCCTGGCTGGTTACAGTCCATGGGGTTCCAACTGTTGGACATGACTGAGCAACTAAACCATAAACCAACCAACCATTATGGAATGGTTACCACAGCAAGAATAGAGAACATCTACCATCCACACATACACAAAATTAAACATATAGGAAAAAGTACTTTTCCCTGTGAAGAGAACTCATAAGGAATTCTTATAATCCCAACCATTCAGCGCAGTTAATACATTGGCATATATCCTTTCACACCTTTTTTCCTTTGAATTGCTCATTTTATTCTTATTTAAATTGAATCAGTAGGCATTCATTCGATATCCACAAAACTAGGCCAGGCCTTATAAGGAACACAATGGGTTCTTGCCCTCAAAGATTTCAGAAACCACTCAAGGACATCATAAAAATCTTTATAACATAATCACAGCTTATATTTACATAGTGCTGACTAAGCAACAAGAATTGTTCTAAATATATTACATGTACTAATTCGTTTAATTGTTGCAAACAGCCATGAGAGAATAAAATATTTTCCCTTTTTACAGACAAGAAAACAGCACAAAGAGGTCAAGTAACTTGCCTAAGACACACAGTTAGTAAGTGGAAGGGCCAAGATCTAAACTCAGGGCAGTCTGCTTCTGGAGTCTCTGCTCCTAACTGGCTCTGCTCTGCTACCTCTTAACCAAATGAAGCTTCCCCAGTGGCTCAGCAGTAAAGAATCTGCCTGCAATGCAGGAGGCTTGCACGAGATGTGGGTTCGATCCCTGGATCAGGAAGAGTCCCGGAGAAGGAAATGACAACACGCTCCAGTATTCTTGCCTGAAAATTCCCACGGACAGTCCATGGTGTCAGAAAGAGTCAAACACAACTGAGCAACTAAACAACAGTGCGATACAAGACGCACAGCTCAGGCAAGAAGAGAAAATTAGTCTTGAGCTCTAACCTCATTAATAGGCAAACAGGCAATAGGTTCTATAGGCTTCTCTAGACAGGAAATGTCCTTTTGGGCTGGAATAGCAAAAAAAATCTTTGGATTTCAATGCATGTTTAGATTAGAAAAAGAAATAACAGGGGCAGGAAACAGTATGGGTCAAAGCAGAGGAATGAAAGCCGAGGTGTGTGCATGGGACATGAGTAAACCTGCTCGGCTGAGGATGGGAGACAGTGGGCTGTCCCACTGTAGACACGCAGGACATTTGTCCACACATATCCCGCAATTTCATTTTAAAAGTCAGAAAACAAGTCAGAGAAAGAGAAATATCATATGATATCGCTGATATGCGGAATCTTAAAAAAAAAAAAGATACAAATGAACTTTTGTATAAAACAGAAACAGACTCACAGACTTAGAGAACAAACTCATGGTTACTGGGGTGAAGGGTGGGGAGGAGGGACAGCGAGGGAGTTTGGGATGGACATGTACCCACTGCTATACTGAAGATGGACAGCCAACAGGGATTTACTGTAGAGTGCAGAGAATTCTGCTTAATATTCTATAACAACTAATTGGGAAAAGAATATGAAAAACAACAGATACATGTATATTGAATCACTCTGTTATATACCTGAAAACAACATAACACTGTTAATCAACTATACGCCAATATAAAATAAAAAATTTAAAAAAGGTTATAAAGCCATTATCTACTGCTGAAATAGAATTCAGAGAAAATATTAGTTACAATTTGAATTATTACGGAGTTTAAATTCCAAAGAAAACATGTCATATTTGAAGACTCTTTCTGTCCCATATGGGTTTTCTCAGTTTTTAAATCAGTACAGTTGTAACTAGACCAGGGGAGTTGGATTTGCAATCTTTTAATTAGAAACAGTAATACCTTACTTTAGTATTTTAAACAACAGTGAGGCTCACTAAATTTTTAACTAAAAGAAATTTGCCCCTTAAAGATTTTAAAAATTGTTTCTAGGAATGTATCATTGTTAATTTTACAGAGTTTACAGTATGTCACAAGCCTATTTCTTGATGACCTTCACATCATTAAAAACACAATTACACTTTGAGACAATGATGCCCTCTAGAGACAGGAAGAAATGAAGGTGATTCTCCCTTATTCAGTGGTCTCAGACTGCTGTGCTCTTGTTTCTTTGACCTTTATTTATGGTCTTTCTGCTGAGGTCCTCATTTTTAAATGTCAGAGGACCAGTCACATAAAGCCTCTCCCCTCCTAGTATAAGGTGCCCAAACTACAGTGGTTTGATAAATTACCACCACCAACAAAACAGACATGCCCATGCCCTGCATTAAATGTATGGGAAGCAGAAGTTCCTTTCCTAAGTAGGGGGACTATACTTTCTAACTTTATTAAAACAATGTTCCCAAAGTACAGACCCCTTTGATCTGGCAATTCCATTCTAAGACTCTATTTCACAGAATAAAAAGTCCCAGTTCATAAGGCCACATGTACAAGGCTGTTTATGCAATATTGTTTATGGTAGTTAAGAACTGCAACTATTATACAGCCATCAAGAGAATGATGTGAAGATATTTTTATGAGACATTGTTAAGTGCGAAAAGCAAGATATAGAAAATCATAAGTCCCTGCTAACACAGCAGGGTCCCAAAAAATCCTTGCTTGAATTTCTAAAAAAAAGAAAATCTGTGTAATATGATCCCACTTTTGTAAAAGAAACAAGTGTATAATTTAAGTATACATATGTGTATGTATGCTTGGGCATGTTTATGTGTTTATATGAGGGTATATACAGCACAGAGAAAAATATGCAAGAACAAACACTAGAGTGTTAACATGACTTACTTCAAGGACAAGGAGTGGGGTAATGGGATGATGAAGTGTGTCTGGGTAGCGGGGCTGGGGAAAAGGAACCCAGAATAAAAACAGCATAAGTAATATGGTTACATATATATGAAATTAAATATACACACACATGCATGTATCTGTGGATTCAAAAAGATCCATGAAATCATCATTACCAAAGCGGTAAAGGTGATTATCCTAGTGTGGCAGGATTCACGGGGACTTTCACTTTATAATTTTATGTATGTTCAACAATATATACAATATAAACTACTTTTTATTGTGATATTATCACAATAAAATCAACAAAGCTATATTTTAATTATAAAACAATAAATGCCCAAAATATTTGTGGGCTATATAGCCTGGCATCACTGTGGAAGGTGACTGCAGCCATAGTGGAAAAGCCAATATGGTTTTTCCAACAGTCATGAACGGATATGAGAGCTGGACCATAAAGAAGGCTGAGCACTGAAGAACTGGTGCTTTCAAACTGTGGTGCTGGAGAAGACTCTTGAGAGTCCCTTGGCCAAAAAGGAAATCAAACCAGTCAATCCTAAAGGTCATCGACCCTGAATATTCATTGGAAGGATTGATGCTGAAGCTAAAGCTTCAATACTTTGGCCACCAGATGATGTGAAGGGCCGACATGATGCTGGGAAAGATTGAAGGCAGGAGGAGAAAGGGGCGACAGGATGAAATGGTTGGATGGCATCACTGACAAGGACATGAGTTTGAGCAAGCTCCAGGAGATAGTGAAGGACAGGGAAGCCTGGTGTGCTGCAGTCCATGGGGTCGCAAAGAGTCAGACACAACTAAGCGACTGGACGACAAATAGGCATGCTCAGCATAGTGACCAGGCATCAGAAGACCTGAATTCTAGTCCTGGTTTTTACCACTGACTAGCTGTTGCACCCTAAGCAAGTCCCTTAACCTTTCTCTGCCTCAGTGTCTTCATCTAAAGAATCATCTTTGGGCTTCCCTGGTGGCTCAGTAGTAAAGAATCCGCCTGCCAATGTGCAAGAACAGGTTCAATCCTTGGTCCGGGAAGATCCCACATGACTCGGAGCAACCAAGCCCAGGCACAGCTACTGAGCCTGTGTTCTAGAGACCAGGAGCCCCAGCTACTGAGCCCACAGGCCGCAACTACTGAAGCCGCCCGCCCCAGAGCCCACCTCCACAAGAAGAGAAGCCACTGCAATGAGAAGCCCGCGCACCGCAGCTAGAGATTAGCCCCTGCCTATCACAGCTAGAGAAAAGCCTGCGCATCAACAAAGACCCTGAACAGCCCCAGAATCACTACTAAATACATAATAAAATTAAATTAAAAAAAAAATAATCTTACCTTGCCTCCCTTAAAGTGTGATTATAAAGATTAAATGTGAGAATGGATCTGAGCTAGCACTCTGAAAACTAAAAATTGCATTAATAATTATTACTGTCTTATTTCTTAGACACCCACCCAAACAATTAGAACTTACCAAAGCAGAGACTGACCAGGGACCAAATATTCCTCCTTCTGCGAACACGGGCTCAAAGAAGGGCACAGCGACCAGCAACATGGCAGATGACATTGGGGCCTGGTAGTACAGCAGCTGCATCGAGTTTACTTGCAATTCATGCTGTTTGGCTCCTACCCACTGAAATTCAGGAGAGAGAACAAGTTAGGCAAAAAAAAAAAAATGGTACTCAACAAAGAAAAGATGCAACTTTGGCCACAAACACAGGAATGAGGAGCAGGGCTCAGGGAAGAGGAAATGCCTAAGATATCAAAGATCAATAATATATATGTATATCTTGTAAGTTCCTTGCATAAAAGGAGTTTTCTATATTCCATGTCTGATCATTGATTTTCTTACTATTAAAGGAGGAAAAGAAATTCTCTCTTCCCTCCAGATCCTAGTAAATATGGAAAATCAATGCATAGGTATCAGAGATCTTGGGAAAATTAGGCATGAATGGATATTTATAAGCAGGAATAAGCAGGCTAATCTTCATAAGCAGGATAAGCAGGAATACAGATGCACTGTCAGACTTCATTTCTTTCTAAAAATGGCCCCCAAAATGAAGACTGGGAAGGCAGGGCGGACTCTTAACTGGAGACGAACAGAAACCTCATTTATCCCAGGTGGCCACCAACGTGTGTGGTCAGAAAGGTATGTGAGGGCTTTTCGTTAACTTCAGAAAACTCAATCAGTGGCAGAGTAGAAGGAACCTCCCTCTCTATGGCTGACTTTTCTGTGAAAAATCCCCCCTAATAAACTATAGATAATCACAACCCCTAAAAAGGCTATCCTTAGAACAGACACTCCACAGCCTCAAACCCTTTCAGTTCTCAAAATGCTTCAGAAATATAACTGAAAAAGAGGTTTAAAGAAAGTTTGATAGGACTGTCTGAATATAAGACCTGGCAAGAACAGCCAGGCTTTTTTGAATAACTGCTCCTACATAATTCTTTTTCCTGTAGGTCCGGGTATCCTGTTACATAAACGCTAAGTCTATAGAAATTCACCAAGACAAAAATAGAAGAGCCGGAAATGTGAAGCATTATCCTGCCAGCCTTAATAAGAGTCTGCTGTGAACATGAAGGACAAAGAGTTGATTCTTTTGCTTGGGACACCACAGTGAGCGAAAATGAATGCAGAGGGTGTACGCACAGCCCTGCGTGGCCTAGCAGCCTCTATGGGCAGTTGCGTGTCTGACACGAGGTAGCAGGCCCAGCTGGAATGGCGGTGACTCTCAGGCCTCCGCTTGCCCTCACTGCAGCGCAGCCTGGCTTCTGCTTGTCACCCTTCTCATGAAACTGCCCCCCAACAGGGCACCTTCACCTCCAGCGGCCACACTGATGGACTGCCCTCGTCCCCCTTCCAGCTGGAGCCCTCTGCAGAACCTGCAACTGCTCTTGGAAGAACTTGACCTCTGGTTTGTGCTGCTTTCTCACTCACCTCTTCCTTCCCTACTATCTGTAAGGGAAAGGTCTGGCTTTCCTCTTACCTCCCCAACTTACCTTTTCCTATCCACTGACACCTAGAGCTCTGACCTTCTTCCTTGAGCATCCTTTAAGTCACTCCTTTAACAGCTTACTGATCATTTCACTTAGATCATCTGCAGGAGCTTATTTAAGATTAAGCTGATTACTTTTTTCCCCAAATGAGCTCCTCCTGTGTTGCTCCAATAATTAATGATACAATCTCCTCCAAGGATCAGACTCATTTTCAGTAGGGTCTGCACTCTCACATTCAGTTGGGTCTTACTACTTCTTTCTCCAAAAGGTGTCTGGAGTTTGTTTTTCCTTTTCATGTCCAGTACCACTGTCCTTGTTCATGTCCTTCCTGTCTTCCCCTTAAACCATGGAGCACTTTCTGACTGCTCTGCCTGTCAACCTGTCTTCCCTTTTATTCATCCTTCACTGCCCCCAGAAGTTTCTAGAACACAAGAAATGATCAAGTTACTGCCCTCTCTGAACTCCAGTCCTGGTGTCTGCAAGATAAAGGGTATACTTTCTCCACATGATACTCAAGACTGTGCCATCTGGTCTCACCCACCCCTCAGCCTTGTCTTTCCACCATGCAACTACAGTCCAGTCTCACCAAAAAGAACCAACTTCTCCAAAAATGCTCTGTATTTTCACACATCATTGCAAAGAAAGACCTCAGCTATATTACTCTGCTAAGCAAATTCCTATGCACTCTTCAATTTGAACTTTCCCATAAAGCCTTACCTCACCACCACCTCCTTGCAGAACTGTCTCTCTTTCCGTGGTGTTCCTCAGAACTTTCCTCATACCCTGAGCTACACTACCTGTGATCAGCCTTCTCCATGCATTTCTTCGATACTGGATTATAGCTGCTTTTCATCTCTGTATCAAGGCTGAGTATAAAGCAGAAGAAATGTCTGCTGAATGGAGGAAAGACTCAATCATCTTTCTACAGCTAAATCTAACAGCTCTTAATTCATCTTAACTCTTTCAGCTCTTAACTCATCTCTTAATTCCTTTCAATGCCCTAGTTGTATGAGAAGAAATAACTTGGAAATTATACAAGGATACAATAGGAAAATACAACTTTGCTTAAAATGAATTTTTGGGGGAATATATCTATTCTGTAACCATAACTTTACCATTTACCAATAATCAAAAACTTTGCCCATAACTTAGTTTAGTCTACAATCATTCCTTAGTCAATCTCATTTCAAATATCTACTTGAGAGATACAGAATTCTTTGATTCCAATCTATAGCAATTTTGAAACTTGTCTGAACAAAAATGGTCATATTGGCATGGCCAGTGAGTACTATGAGTACTCTGAATTGAAGTTATACGTAAAGGATACAAGAAACTCTAACGTTCAACAAATAAAATTTCTTGCTCTAACAAATAATTCATACTGAATCCAAAAAGTCCATTTAACAAAAAAGATAAATAGTATCTAATTAAAAATTTAAACTCATTGAAGTATGCCCAAATGCAGTTTTCTTAAAGCACAAACCTGAGCTTCCTCTGATTTCTCTCTGGAGTAAAAGAATATCTTGGGGCCAAGTGACAAGATTGAGTGGGTGCTCCATCCTTTCATGTCACTGCTCTCTTATTTAAACTGCTTCTCTGCCACTAAGAAACTTATTCAACCCCAGAATTTTCACGTAACAATGTTTCTGAACTAACCAGTACTAGAAAATGCTAAGGCTGCATTATTAAATTCCTAACATTCATAATAAAAATGCTTTAGTTTACAACTAGTGGATGCTTGTGAACAAAGTAAAATTGATCACACATTTGGCTCTGATTCCCCATGCAGGCATACCCAGAATTTTCGGTCCAAGGTTTTCAGTATAGAGAAAATACTGTTTCACTGTACCCTTCGTCATTCATTATTCTTTTCCCCACTATATAAGAAACAAACAAAAAAAACTTGTTGAGATTTTATGGTAATGAAGGAAATAAATCCATGAACAACTTTTCAGTAAATGCCTCCCACAGGCAAGGCATCAGGCTAGTGCAAGAAGTGAGATACTCATTGCTATAAAATACTGACAGAGACAAATCATTAGAATATATAAGCTGTAACAGCAGCATATCTTTTGAGGCAAAGATTTACAAAATCTGAAATTTTCCTTTCCTGTTCAATTTTTTGGATCTGTACTTACTCCTTCATAGTAACATCATAATTAAAGAGTAAATGATAAATACCATAAAACCCATGAACACAATCCTCAAGTAAAAAAGTCTTATTACTCATTTTGTAAGGATTTCCCAAAAAACATTATACCATCACCCGAAACTCAGACTGTGAAGTGTGGGTATTATACACTTACAAACAGGTAGGGAGACACTTGGTGAACACCATACACCCACATTTCTGTCTCCTTTCTTCTCTTCAACTTGAGTCAGACAATTTATGCAATTATGCTTTCTTCCCAACAGTCTATTGTCTCTATACTGTATTGCCTAAACCTTGGGGCACAGCTTCAAAATTTATGAAACCTGCTAAAAGGCACATAAAGAAAAAAAAAATTACCAACCACTTGATAAAGGGATGTAACTAAAACACCAAGAGCAGCAAACACCGTTCCAAGGAAATTAAACTTCACATCGTAATAAGAATTTAGGATTACACCTAAAGTTATAGGAATCTGTAAAGAAAAAGAAGTAGATGCTGTTCAGATTAAATTTATGAGACATAAAATTTGTATTCCTTTCACAGTGTCTTACAAGGTTAACCATAAAAATGCCACTAGGAAACAATGAACCTCTACAAATATTCTTCCATGTGAAAAAAAAAAAGAACTGTTAATCCTACTTCCTCAAAGTTGAATAAAATAATTCTATATTTTTGTTCACATTTAATTTTATTTAAAATTCTGGGTAAAATAATGAGTCGATGCATTGCACTTTGCATGAAAATACCACATGCGAGCACATCGGAGTAAATGGACTACAAAACTAATGTCTAAACAACATGTAAACACAAGGGTATAACAAAAAAAAGCATTAGGATTTTAAGTTCTGCAAGTTATGAAGTACTAAAATTATTTTAGCCCATCTTTTTTTATGTAAAGACTATGAAACCTCTGCAGTATGTCAACACAAACATATCCTGTGAGACATTTAACGTTTATCATAAAGTCAGTTTGAGATTTTCCACTTAATCCGATACGAATTTGCATCACTCAATACAGCTTTCTTTCTTACTCAGAAATCACAGCATAAGGATTTCCATCAAACAGTAGTTACTAAAACTCACACAAGTACAGTCTACTGTGCTGAAAGCCCAACAGAGCGCCAAGATGGCTTTTTTTTCACCTTTCCCAAATAAGCGTGAAGTTCACAAATGACTCAAGTGTGGATTTTACGATCATGGGAAAGAGGATGGCGCAAGGTTACGCAAACTTCCCGGGGGAGAAAGATGGTCCAGGTGAGTTGTTAGAGGCGCACCTCACCCGCCTGAAGCTACTTACCAGCGTGAGCCGTATTTTGGTGGAGAAGGTTTTCTTGTAGCAGAGGGTCTGGATGACTATGATTACTGGCGTGGTCATGGCCTTGGCGAGCTGATAGGTGCCTATGGTGTTATTCTGCAAAGATAAGTTGGTGAAGACCACAAAGCCACAGAAGCTGAGGGCCAGGAGGAGGAGCTTGGAAGGCGGCAGACTTTTAGGGGCAAAGATATCCAGCTTCTGGCACACGTACAAGCCCAGCCAAGTGACCACGAAGTGAACCAGGGTCAGGCTCATGTTGGGGAAGCCGTAGTGGACATAGATCCATTTGTTAAGGAACACAATGCAGATGGACACCAGTAGGTTGAGTAGGAGCCCGGCCGCGATGCGCCCGTTGCCCCGTACTCGATCTGCCAGCGATGCCATGACTCTTGCGTAGCCGGAGGCCGTCAGCCTCGGAAAGGGGCGCCCGGCCTGTCTCCGGCTGCCCTCTCCCTCCTCCGCCGCCGCCGCGTTCTCGCAGCCGCCGGCTTCACGATCCGGCTACGGAGAGACATTCAACCTTCGGGTCCCAGCAGACTAGCAACCTCAGTGAAGCACACATGCTCTGCCGCCGCCTATTCAGTCTGCGACTACGCGGCAGCGCGTCCCGCGCGCCCCGCCCCCTTTCACCCGTGGTCACGTGGCTCAGGGCACCCGCGCTTCCGCCCTCGAACAGTTAGCTGAGCAGCCTCACCTGCGCAGGCGCGTGGCACTCTGGATGAGGCGAGCCGAATCCTTCTTGCTCTACCACCTGAGTTAGCTAAACCCGGCTATACCAATCAGGGACCCCTTTCTTGTTGGACATTTCCTGTGTGTTGGTTGGATCGACTTGTTAGCTACTGTTAGTGTTGAGCACGGAGAAGGCAATGGGACCCCATTCCAGTATTCTTGCCTGGAAAATCCCATGGGCGGAGGAGCCTGGTAGGCTGCAGTCCATGGGGTCGCTAAGAGTCGGACACGACTGAGCGACTTAACCTTCACTTTTCACTTTCATGCATTGGAGAAGGAAATGGCAACCCACTCCAATGTTCTTGCCTGGAGAATCCCAGGGACCGGGGAGCCTGGTGGGCTGCCATCTATGGGGTCGCACAGAGTCGGACACGACTGAAGCGACTTAGCAGTAGCAGTGTTGAGCAAATTTAGTCCTTATCAGACAGGGGAAAGCATTACTTCTTGAAAGCATATTTTTAAACATTTTATTTATAAAATCTAAACATACAGAAGAGTAGACTGTATGATGAACCTACGTATATACTCATCATAGTTACTGTTCAGATTTTTTTTTGTTTGGCTTTTCATTGTTCTAGAAACGTGTCCATTTTACTTAAACGTTCTAATGTATTTCGTCAGAACTGTCCATAGTGTTTTACCATATTTTCAATTTATTTCGTCTGTTGTTATATCACTTTGTTTATTCTAAACATGCATTTGAGTTTTCATTGTCCTTTGATTAGCCTTGTGGGTAACTATTTTACTGGCCTTTTCAAAAATTCTGATTTTGTTACATTACTTTTTTCATTCGTCTCCTGATTTATTCAATAGAAAGTTTAATTCATTTATTTTTATTTAAAAATCAGATCAGATCAGATCAGTCGCTCAGTCGTGTCCGACTCTTTGCGACCCCATGAATCGCAGCACACCAGGCCTCCCTGTCCATCACCAACTCCCGGAGTTCACTCACACTCACGTCCATCGAGTCAGTGATGCCATCCAGCCATCTCATCCTCTGTCGTCCCCTTCTCCTCCTGCCCCCAATCCCTCCCAGCATCAGAGTCTTTTCCAATGAGTCAACTCTTCGCATGAGGTGGCCAAAGTACTGGAGTTTCAGCTTTAGCATCATTCCTTCCAAAGAAATCCCAGGGCTGATCTCCTTCAGAATGGACTGGTTGGATCTCCTCGCAGTCCAAGGGACTCTCAAGAGTCTTCTCCAACACCACAGTTCAAAAGCATCAATTCTTCAGCACACAGCCTTCTTCACAGTCCAACTCTCACATCCATACATGACCACAGGAAAAAATCATAGCCTTGACTAGACGAACCTTTGTTGGCAAAGTAATGTCTCTGCTTTTGAATATGCTATCTAGGTTGGTCATAACTTTCCTTCCAAGGAGTAAGCATCTTTTAATTTCATGGCTGCAGTCACCATCTGTAGTGATTTTGGAGCCCAGAAAAATAAAGTCTGACACTGTTTCCACTGTTTCCCCATTTATTTCCCATGAAGTGGTGGGACCAGATGCCATGATCTTCATTTTCTGAATGTTGAGCTTTAAGCCAACTTTTTCACTCTCCACTTTCACTTTCATCAAGAGGCTTTTCAGTTCCTCTTCACTTTCTGCCATAAGGGTGGTATCATCTGCATATCTGAGGTTATTGATATTTCTCCTGGCAATCTTGATTCCAGCTTGTGTTTCTTCCAGTCCAGCGTTTCTCATGATGTACTCTGCATATAAGTTAAATAAACAGGGTGACAATATACAGCCTTGACGAACTCCTTTTCCTATTTGGAACCAGTCTGTTGTTCCATGTCCAGTTCTAACTGTTGCTTCCTGACCTGCATACAGATATCTCAAGAGGCAGATCAGGTGGTCTGGTATTCCCAACTCTTTCAGAATTTTCCACAGTTTATTGTGATCCACACAGTCAAAGGCTTTGGCATAGTCAATAAAGCAGAAATAGATGTTTTTCTGGAACTCTCTTGCTTTTTCGATGATCCAGCAGATGTTGGCTATTTGATCTCTGGTTCCTCTGTCTTTTCTAAAACCAGGAAGTTCACAGTTCACATATTGCTGAAGCCTGGCTTGGAGAATTTTGAGCATTACTTTACTAGCGTGTGAGATGAGTGCAATTGTGTGGTAGTTTGAGCACTTTTTGGCATTGCCTTTCTTTGGGGTTGGAATGAAAACTGACCTTTTCCAGTCCTGTGGCCACTGCTGAGTTTTCCAAATTTGCTGGCATATTGAGTACAGCACTTTTACGGCATCATCTTTTAGAATTTGGAATAGCTCAACTGGAATCCCATCACCTCCACTAGCTTTGTTCATAGTGATGCTTTCTAAGGCCCACTTGACTTCACATTCCAGGATGTCTGGCTCTAGGCCAGTGATCACACCATCGTGATTATCTGCGTCATGAAGATCTTTTTTGTACAGTTCTTCTGTGTATTCTTGCCATCTCTTCTTAATATCTTCTGCCTCTGTTAGGTCCATACCATTTCTGTCCTTTATCGAGCACATCTTTGCATGAAATGTTCCTTTGGTATCTCTGATTTTCTTGAAGAGATCCCTAGTCTTTCTAATTCTGTTGTTTTCCTCTATTTCTTTGCATTGATCGCTGAAGAAGGCTTTCTTATCTCTTCTTGCTATTCTTTGGAACTCTGCATTCAGATGTTTATATCTTTCCTTTTCTCCTTTGCTTTTCACTTCTCTTCTTTTCACAGCTATTTGTAAGGCCTCCCCAGACAGCCATTTTGCTTTTTTGCATTTCTTTTCTATGGGGATGGTCTTGATCCCTGTCTCCTGTACAATGTCATGAGCCTCATTCCATAGTTCATCAGGCACTCTATCAGATCTCAGCCCTTAAATCTATTTCTCACTTCCACTGTATAATCATAAGGGACTTGATTTAGGTCATACCTGAATGGTCTAGTGGTTTTCCCTACTTTCTTCAATTTAAGTCTGAAATAGATAGATGTAAAGCTGTGAGTTTCCTCTTTTAGACTAGCTTTGCACACAGTCTTCAGTTCAGTCACTCAGTCATGTCCGACTCTTTGCAACCCCATGAATTGCCGCACGCCAGCCTCCCTGTCCATCACCAACTCCTGGAGTTCACTCAGACTCACGTCCATCGAGTCAGTGATGCCATCCAGCTACCTCATCTTCTGTCGTCCCCTTCTCCTCCTGCCCCCAATCCCTCCCAGCATCAGAGTCTTTTCCAATGAGTCACTCTTTGCATGAGGTGGCCAAAGTACTGGAGTTTTAGCTTTATCATCATGCCTTCCAAAGAAATCCCAGGACAGATCTCCTTGCAGTCCAAGGGACTCTCAAGAGTCTTCTCCAACACCACAGTTCAAAAGCATCAATTCTTCAGTGCTCAGCCTTCTTCACAGTCCAACTCTCACATCCATACATAACCACAGGAAAAACCATAGCCTTCACTAGACGGACCTTTGTTGGCAATGTCTCTGCTTTTGAATATGCTATCTAGGTTGGTCATAACTTTCCTTCCAAGGAGTAAGTGTCTTTTAATTTCATGGCTGCAATCACCATCTGCAGTGGTTTTGGAGCCCAAAAAATAAAGTCTGACACTGTTTCCACTGTTTCCCCATCTATTTCCCATGAAGTGATGGGACTGGATGCCATGATCTTCGTTTTCTGAATGTTGAGCTTTAAGCCAACTTTTTCTCTCTCCACTTTCACTTTCATCAAGAGGCTTTTGAGTTCCTCTTCACCTTCTGCCATAAGGGTGGTGTCATCTGCATATCTGAGGTTATTGATATTTCTCCTGGCAATCTTGATTCCAGCTTGTGCTTCTTCCAGTCCAGCGTTTCTCATGATGTACTCTGCATATAAGTTAAATAAGCAGGGTGACAATATACAGCCTTGACGTACTCCTTTTCCTATTTGGAACCAGTCTGTTGTTCCATGTCCAGTTCTAACTGTTGCTTCCTGACCTGCATACAGATATCTCAAGAGGCAGATCAGGTGGTCTGGTATTCCCATCTCTTTCAGAATTTTCCACAGTTTATTGTGATCCACACAATCTTCAGGACAATGTAATATTCTCATTTTCCTTTATCCTTTAGTTTGACTGACAGTTTTCATTTCCTCTTTGAATTCAGAATTATTCAAATATTGAGCACCTGTTTTGTGCCAGGCACACGGTATTTGGTACTTGGGAGATACTGGCAAGTAAAGCCAGACAAAACCCTTTCTCATAGATGTCAGTGAGAGAAGGCATACAATTATAAACCACAACAAATGAAAGTTCTGAAGAAGTAACAAAACATGGTTCTATCAATGTGTACTAAGAGAACCTGATCTAACCAGGAGGAAGTCATCCCCCAAGGAAATGATTCAAATTAAGATGAGAAGTTAATTAGGGAAAGTCTAAAGTCTGACTTTTCTAA
Source organism: Bos mutus (assembly GCF_027580195.1). Taxonomy (NCBI): domain Eukaryota; kingdom Metazoa; phylum Chordata; class Mammalia; order Artiodactyla; family Bovidae; genus Bos; species Bos mutus. Next base: position 27,403,015 of record NC_091621.1, on the reverse strand, counting down.
CAGGGTCTTCCCGATAACGTTTTTCTTCCTGTCATGCCACCAAACTCTACCAATTCGTACTAGAATTGTGTGCCTTTTCAATTGTATGTTTATACTGCCATCCTCTCTTCCAGTTTGAATTGCAGAACTCAGCAGTGATTTACTGTTTACCCTCATTTGCTCCCCAGTTAAGAACCTAGCCTTAGATAGCCTGTCTTCTTTTAGTCTACTCAATTCGCTGTTTCCTTATGATAACAGATTTAGACTAATAATCTTAACATGACTGATAAACTTTATTTTTATCACTTCTCTATTTCTCTTGGAATATTTGAAGTTAAAATATGAACTCTGAAATTTGGGTTAAAATATAAAAATATTTAATGGATTACAACTGCCTTGATTCAAGGCATCCATGAGCCTAACCTCAATTACTGACATTCACCACGTTGCCCATTGTTTCAAAACTTTTGTACATCTCCAGGCTGAAATAGTTGGTGAAGTGGCTTTCTCTACCTTCTTCACCAAAGCACAGGAGCCCTAATCCTTACCAGTCCTGAAACGTGATTATTATCCTTAGTCTCATTGACAGATGTTGGAATAGAGGTAATGAATGTTATGTTGCAGCTAGAATAGATGAGTTCAGTTCAATTCAGTTGCTCAGTCGTGTCCGACTCTTTGCGACCCCATTAATCACCGCACGCCAGGCCTCCCTGTCCATCACCAACTCCCAGAGTCCACCCAAATCCATGTCCATTGTGTTGGTGATGCCATCCAACCATCTCATTCTCTGTCGTCCCCTTCTCCTCCTGCCCCCAATCCCTCCCAGCATCAGAGTCTTTTCCAATGAGTCAACTCTTCGCATGAGGTGGCCAAAATATTGGAGTTTCAGCTTCCGCATCAGTCCTTCCAATAAACACCCAGGACTGATCTCCTTTAGGACGGACTGGTTGGATCTCCTTGCAGTCCAAGGGACCTTTGAAGAGTCTTCTCCAACACCACAGTGCAAAAGCATCAATTCTTCAGGGCTCAGCTTTCTTCACAGTCCAACTCTCACATCCATACATGACCACTGGAAAAACCATAGATTTGACTAGATGGACCTTTGCTGGCAAAGTAATGTCTCTGCTTTTTTAATATGCTATCTAGGTTGGTCATAACTTTCCTTCCAAGGAGTAAGTGTCTTTTAATTTCATGGCTGCAATCACCATCTGCAGTGATTTTGGAGCCCAAAAAAATAAAGTCTGACACTGTTTCCACTGTTTCCCCATCTATTTCCCATGAAGTGATGGGACCAGATGCCATGATCTTCGTTTTCTGAATGTTGAGCTTTAAGCCAACTTTTTCACTCTCCTCTTTCAAGAGGCTTTTGAGTTCCTCTTCACTTTCTGCCATAAGGGTGGTATCATCTGCATATCTGAGGTTATTGATACTTCTCCCGGCAATCTTGATTCCAGCTTGTGCTTCTTCCAGCCCAGCGATTCTCATGATGTACTCTGCATGTAAGGTAAATAAGCAGGGTGGCAATATACAGCCTTGAAGTACTTCTTTTCCTATTTGGAACCAGTCTGTTGTTCCATGTCCAGTTCTAACTGTTGCTTCCTGACCTGCATATAGGTTTCTCAAGAGGCAAGTCAGGTGGTCTGGTATTCCCATCTCTTTCAGAATTTTCCAGTTTATTGTGATCCACACAGTCAAAGGCTTTGGCATAGTCAATAAAGCAGAAATAGATGTTTTTCTGGAACTCTCTTGTTTTTTAGATGATCCAGCGGATGTTGGCAATTTGATCTCTGGTCCTCTGCCTTTTCTAAAACCAGCTTGAACATCTGGAAGTTCATGGTTCACATATTGCTGAAGCCTGGCTTGGAGAATTTTGAGCATTACTTTACTAGCATGTGGGATGAGTGCAATTGTGCGGTAGTTTGAGCATTCTTTGGCATTGCCTTTCTTTGGGGTTGAATAGATTCAAACCCAAATTTCTATGGCTTTCAGCCTATTTCCCCTCCTTTTCATTATGAAAAATTCCAAACATATGCAAAATTAAAATAGTATGGTGAACCTTCCTGTACCCATCTCCTGGCTTCACTAACTGCCATTTTTGTTTCTTGTATACCCACTCCCACATTTAATTTTTAAACAGCCAATTTACATTCATTCAAATGCACAAATCTTATATTATGCAGTTTTTGACACTTGGATTCACTTTGTGATCCACACCCCTTTCAAGGTATAGAACATTTCCACCACCACACAAATTCCCTAGAAAGTCCGTAGCACACACCAAAGAGGAAATCAGTGTTCTAATTTTTCTTCACCTTAGGATAGTTTTGACTGTTTTAGAACTTCATATAAATTATCATATATTATTTACTATTTGTGGCTAGGTTTTGCTGGATAGATCAATTCTTTCCTTTTCACGTTGCTGAGTAGTACTCCTTTGTTTAGTCATTCTCCTATTGATAGGCATTTGGGTTTCCAGTCTGAGGCTATTATAAATAATGCTGCTATGAATATTTTGTACAGGTCTTTTTGTGGAATTTATTTTCGTTTTTCTCATGTAAATATGTTGGCATGAAATTTCTAGGTTAAAGAGTAGGTGATTATAATAGTCAAAACATTCCCCCAAAGACTACCCATTTTACTGTGTCCAAGTAAGTTACTCCACATCTTCCCATGCATTTCGTTGTTAGTCTTTTTGATTTTAGCCATTCTGATGGATGTGTAGTAACATCTTATGGTTTTAATCTGTGTTCACCACTGAGCATTTTTCATGGGTACACTGGTTAGGTATTTGTCCTCCTTTAAGAATCATCTGTTCTAGTATTTACTTTTTTTTTTTTTTTTTTTTCTTTGTAATATTAAATGACCTAAATCAAATCCCTTATGATTATACAGTAGAAGTGACAAATAGATTTAAGGGACTAGATCTGATAGAGTGCCTGATGAACTATGGACGGAGGTTCGTGACATTGTACAGGAGACAAGGATCAAGACCATCCCCATGGAAAAGAAATGCAAAAAAGCAAAATGGCTGTCTGAGGAGGCCTTACAAATAGCTGTGAAAAGAAGAGATGCAAAAAGCAGAGGAGAAAAAGAAAGATATAAGCATCTGAATGCAGAGTTCCAAAGAATATCGAGGAAAGATAAGAAAGCCTTCCTCAGCTATCAATGCAAAGAAATAGAGGAAAACAATAGAATGGGAAAGACTAGAGATCTCTTCAAGAAAATTAGAGATACCAAAGGAACATTTCACGCAAAGATGGGTTCGATAAAGGACAGAAATGGTATGGACCTAACAGAAGCAGAAGATATTAAGAAGAGATGGCAAGAACACACAGAAGAACTGTACAAAGAAGATCTTCACAACCCAGATAATCACGATAGTGTGATCACTGACCTAGAGCCAGACATCCTGGAATGTGAAGTCAAGTGGGCCTTAGAAAGCATCACTACGAACAAAGCTAGTGGAGGTGATAGAATTCCAGTTGAGCTATTCCAAATCCTGAAAGATGATGCTGTGAAAGTGCTGCACTCAATATGCCAGCAAATTTGGAAAACTCAGCAGTGGCCACAGGACTGGAAAAGGTCAGTTTTCATTCCAACCCCAAAGAAAGGCAATGTCAAAGAATGCTCAAACTACCGCACAATTGCACTCATCTCACACGCTAGTAAAGTAATGCTCAAAATTCTCCAAGCCAGGCTTCAGCAATACATGAACCGTGAACTTCCAGATGTTCAAGCTGGTTTTAGAAAAGGCAGAGGACCAGAGATCAAATTGCCAACATCCGCTGGATCATGGAAAAAACGAGAGTTCCAGAAAAACATCTATTTCTGCTTTATTGAGTATGCCAAAGCCTTTGACTGTATGGATCACAATAAACTGGAAAATTCTGAAAGAGATGGGAATACCAGACCACCTGATCTGCCTCTTGAAAAATTTGTATGCAGGTCAGGAAGCAACAGTTAGAATTGGACATGGAACAACAGACTGGCTCCAAGTAGGAAAAGGAGTATGTCAAGGCTGTATTCGAGAAGGCAATGGCACCCCACTCCAGTACTTTTGCCTGGAAAATCCCATGGACGGAGGAGCCTGGTAGGCTGTAGTCCATGGGGTCGATAAGAGTCGGACACGACTGAGCAACTTCACTTTCACTTTTCACTTTCACGCACTGGAGAAGGAAATGGCAACCCACTCCAGTGTTCTTGCCTGGAGAATCCCAGGGATGGGGAAGCCTGGTGGGCTTACACCACCCCTGGTGGGATCGCACAGAGTGGGACACGACTGAAGCGACTTAGCAGCAGCAGGAGCAGCAGCAAGGCTGTATATTGTCACCCTGCTTATTTAACTTATATGCAGATATGCAGATAACACCACCCTTATGGCAGAAAGTGAAGAGGAACTAAAAAGCCTTTTGATGAAAGTGAAAGAGGAGAATGAAGAAGTTGGCTTAAAGCTCAACATTCAGAAAACGTAGATCATGGCATCTGGTCCCATCACTTCATGGGAAATAGATGGGGAAACACTGGAAGCAATGCCAGACTTCATTTTTTGGGCTCCAAAATCACTGCAGATGGTGATTGCAGCCATGAAATTAAAAGACGCTTACTCCTTGGAAGGAAAGTTATGACCAACTTTCAATATGACCAACTGATGCTGAAGCTGAAACTCCAATACTTTGGCCACCTCATGCGAAGAGTTGACTCATTGGAAAAGACCCTGATGCTGGGAGGGATTGGGGGCAGGAGGAGAAGGGAATGACAGAGGATGAGATGGTTGGATGGCATTACCGACTCAATGGACATGAGTTTGAGTAAACTCCGGGAGTTTGTGATGGACAGGCAGGCCTGGCGTGCTCCAATTCATGGGGTCGTAAAGTCGGATACGACTGAGGGACTTAACTGTTCCTTTATTTTTTTTGGCCTCGATGCAAGGTGTGTAGGATCTTAGTTCCTCCACCAGAGATCTAACCCAAGCCCCCTGAAATAGAAGCGCAGAGCCCTAACTACTGAGACCGACAGGAAATTGCCCTGAGTTGCACGAGTTCTTTATATATTCTGGAAACTAGTTTTTTTTTTGGCCAGTTATCCTTTGGCAAATATTTTCTCGCACTTTGTGCCTTATATTTTCTTAATGGTATTTTAAGAGTATTGTTGTTGTTCAGCCACTAAGTCATGTCCAACTCTTTGTGCCCTGGTGGACTGCAGTATGCCAGGCCTCCCTGTCCTTCACTATCTCCCAGAGTTTACTCTAACTCATGCCCATTGTCAGTGATGCCACCCAAATATCTCACCCTCTGTCGCCCCCTTCTGTTGCCGTCAGTCTTTCCCAGCATCAAGATTTTTTTCCATTGAGTGGGCTCTTTGCCTCAGGTGCCAAAGTATTGGGAGTTTCCGCTTCAGCATCAGTCCTTCAATGAATATTCAGGGCTGACGCCCTTTAGGATTGACTGGTTGGATCTCCTTGCTGTCCAAGGGACTCCCAAGAATCTATTCCAACACCGTATTTGAAAGGCATCAATTCTTCAGCAGTCTTCTTTATGGTCCAACTCTCACATCCAAACATGACTACTGGAAAAACCTCAGCTTTGACTATATCCATCTTTGTTGGCAAAGTGATGTCTCTGCTTTTTAATACACTGTCTAGGCTTGTCAAAGTTTTTCTTCCAATAAGCAAACATCTTTTAATTTCATGGCTGCGGTCACCATCCGCAGTGGTTTTGGAGCCCAGGAAAATTAAATCTGTCACTGTTTCCACTTTTTCCTCATCTATTTGCCATGAGGGGATCCGATGCCATGATCTTCCTTTTCTGAATGCTGAGTTTTAAGCCAGTTTTTCACTTTCCTCTTTCATGTTTATCAAGAGGCTCTTTAGTTCCTCTTTACTTTCTGCCATTAAAGTGGTATCATCTGCATATCTGAGCTAAATTTTGTATTTTGATGAAGTCTAAGTAATCAATCTTTTTCCTTAATGTAACTGCTTTCTGTCTGTTGTATAGTAAAACTTTACCTACCCTCTAGGTTTCAAAGATATTCTCCATTTTTCTTAAAAGTTTTACAGTTTTAGTGTTTTTATTCAGGTTTATAATCTACCTCTAACTAATTTTTGTGTACAATATCAACTAAGGGTCAAGGCTGACTATTTCCCATACAGATATTCAGTTGTTTTCTTCATAATTTACTAAACTCTACCCCAATTTTTTATTTGGACAAATTTAAATCTTGTGCCCTTCCCATAGATTCACTGGTTAACCTTTTTTCCTATTTGCTTTATCTATGTAGACTTTTATCTTAAAGCTAAACCATTTCAAAGTAAAGTACAGACTTCATGACCTTTCACTTCTAAATATTTCAGTATGTTTCCTACCCAGAACACTCTCCTACCCAGCCACAATACCAGTATCACACCTAAGAAAATTAGCATTAATTTCACCATACCAATTTGCATACTCTGTCTCATGCTAGAATTTCATAGGAATTGTGTTAAACCTGTATACCAACATGGGGAGAATTAAAATTTTTACTATGTTGAATCTCCAATTAATAAACATATCTCTCCACACTTATTTTGCTCCTTTGGTTTCATTAGCATTTTGTAGTTTTCTGAATAAAATCCGGTACACACTTTGTTAGATTCACACTTTCACGTCAGTTCATACTGCTCTACTGAGGTAAAAGAATTAAAGAGGTTTTGTTAGGTAAACAATTCATCTTTAGAACACTTGAACTAGCATAAATCAAAACTTCAGGCAGAGTCTGAAATCTCTACACCTCTTCCCAAGTGATGCCAGGCCAGTTTCATGGTCAACTCCTGCCGTTTGCCTTGGACACAGAAGGATCAATACCCATCTCTGATTTAAGCCAGGATGTCCTGAACTTAGATCACTTATGGTGTATTATATTTACGCCAAATACAAATTCTATGAATCCCATCCTAGGCTCTTGGGACAGCATCTGTAAATACATATAAGAAACTCACCAGACGAGTCAGATGATCAACCAGCTTTGGGAGCTGCTACTCTACATCTCGTTTCCTCTTAAGAGTCACATTCTCCCTTTTAGTTAATCTCCTATTTATGAGTGCTACATGCTAGTCAATTTGGCGCACATGCTGATTCACAAAAATGCACTCATCATTTGCAGGCCTTGCTCATACTGATTTCTTAAACTTGTAATGCCTTACCTTTCTTGATCTCTGTCTTTGCAAATTCAATGCATTACCCAGACTCCAGCTCAAATACTACTTCCTCACAAATCTCTTAGCTGGAAATAGCTCCTTCCTACTCAGATTACTTGTATTTTTAAATGGCATTTAAAAGACATATTTATTGTATTTCCCCTCCTAGAAGGGCTAGATAAGATCTTACTCATTTTATAGTCCCCAATGTATTCAGTGTTTGCTGTGTACCAGATAGATGCTAAGTCTTTACATGCTGCAACTTATGAGATCAGGTTTACTGAATGAGAATTAATAAACTAGAAGCGGCTTCAAAGTAAAATAACAGCATAATATTATTTTAGAAAACATTCTTGCTTTGTTCACCTAATTGTAATAGTTAAAAAACACTAAATTTTATGATGAGGAATTATGTATCTGGCTTAAAAATGTATCAGGACTTTCTATTTTTATAATTTTAAGATTTCAGAGTACTTATGATCACAGGGAAAAAGTAGAATAGAAAATTTAACTTATTACACCATAGAGGGGCATTCCTGGAATTCATATGAACAAAAATTTTAATTTTTATATAGTTTTATTAATAAACAGGGAAATTATATAATACATTAAATTTTCAAAGTCTCACCATAATATTCTTAAAAGTACAAAATTCAATGCCTAAATTTTACATTTTCCCCATGATAATGCAAAAGAAAAAAACCAGTAATTATAAATACATATATTTTACAAAAAAACTCCATTTATCATGGAAATTATCTAGACTACAAAGAATGAATGAATCATGACTGAATTTCATATCCTAATGGATCAAGGCCCTGGTCGAGGAGCATTAGAGAGGATTCTCTTAACTTCTGTAGCAATTTCCTTAATTCTTCCTTAGAAAACACCTGTTTTTAAAACAGAAAAAATGTTAAGAATGAGAACAAAGAAGAGTGTAAATTTATAGTCACCTAACCAACCTGATTAGCTTAATTCAAGAAGAAATTCCTCTTTAAGATTTATGTAGCCGGAGGTCATTATACTAGCATAGCTCAAAGCTACTTCTCTGGGCCAGTCAATATACTTCTAACTGCTTAGATATGTAAACATATTCCATATTAAAAAGCACAAACATTAAAACTGGATCATTACTTTAAGAAAATCTAAGAACACTTAAAGAATATATACATCTCAGAAAATTAAATATTACTACGTGCGTGCATGCTAAGTCACTTCAGTCTTCTCCAACTTTTTGCAACCTTATACACTGTAGCCCACCAGGCCCCTCTGTCCATGGGGATTCTCAGGCAAGAATACTGGAGTGGGTTGCCATGTGCTCGTCCAGGGGATCTTCCTGACTCAGAGATTAAACCCGAGTCCCTGTGTCTCCTGCACTGACAGGTGGGATCTTTACCACTAATGCTACCTGGGACGCCCCAAATATTACTACAAAGGACATCAAATCATTAAAATTTTAAAGTGCAAACACTCTGGAACTTACCAGATACAGTTTGTGGCGCTCAGAGGACACCATATCTGCTAACTGCAGGCATTCCTGATACTGACCGGTACTATGCAGTATGGTGTGAAGCAGAAAACACAACATTGGCAGACAAAGCTTTCTCAGTAAAACCATTTGATGTATTCTTTCATGGTCTTCCTCAGCATCCTACACACAAACCAAAATGCAACAAGTAGAAGCTAAAGAGTTTCTGTAAAGCTTATTAGGCCCATTAAAAATAAAACAAGGCAAGGCTTGTTGTTTTTTTTTTTGGCCGTACCACTCGACTTGTGGGATATTAATTTCCTGACCAAGGATCAAACCTGTGCTCCCTGCAGTGGAAGCTTGGGGTCCTAACCACCGGACCACAAACATATTCCCAAGGTAAGGTTTCAATCACAGTATCGAGTAGACACGATTTTTTGGCAAAAACCATGAAGATGAACAAAATACACTTCAGAGGAGTCACAAGTCTGATAATGAAAACAAAATGCTTCTGAAACTGTATTTACTATGTCTTAAATAAACATCTACATAAAAGGAAAAACGTTAAGACTAGAGCAAAAATCAGAATAGAAAATAGTAACTATTCCCCTGGATATACATAGAAGGAAACAGAGGCAGATATTGGGCAGTCTGAAAGGGCATTTCATACCCTGTGATTCCTGCTGGGAAGAAGGGTCAGGATGAGGGGAGAGGTGCACAGGGAGGACAACTTCACTGCAAATATTTTTTTTTAATACTTAGAATGAATTTATGATGCTTCTGTATAATTTTATAAAAATAGAAAAATTAAAAGAATGCAAAGATTTGAATAATACAGTGAATGGGACAGAACTAACATATATGAGAAAACTTACTGTAGAGAAAACAATGAGCATTTCTTTATAAGTATACAGGGATCTTTCTAAAAAGTTTTGTAGACACTCAAGAGTACAGAAAAAAGAATAGACCTCTTATGTTCACTACATTTTCTTATAACAAAGTTGAAAAGTAAAAGAATTTAAATAATAAAAAGGTACCCCAATTCTGAAATAATCTTAAAACTTGAAAGGAAATCCATAGGACTAAGTGTAAAACAAACATAAGGAGTTTCCTGGTGGCCTAGTCAGGGATTTGGATTCTGGGCTTTCACTGCTATGGCCTGGGTTCAGTTCCTGCTTGAGGAACTGAGATCCTGCAAGCTAGGCAAGACAAAAAAGGTAACATGTATCATATGTTGTGTGCTGTGCTTAGTTGCTCAGTAATGTTCGACTCTAGCCCACCAAGCTCCTCTGTCCATGGGGATTCTCCAGGCAATAATACTGGAGTGAGTTGCCATGCCCTCCTCCAGGGGATCTTTCCAACCCACACATTGAACCAGGTCTCTCACATTGCAGGCGGATTCTTTACCGTCTGAGCCACCAGGAAAGCCCAAAAATACTGGAGTGGGTAGCCTATCCCTTTTCCAGGGGGTCTTCCCAACCCAGGAATCGAACTGGGGTCAGCCTGCATTGCAGGCAGATTCTTTACCAGCTGAGCTACCAGAGAAGTCCTGTGTAATAGTGTGAAAGAAAACGGGACAAGCAAAAATAACAACTGCTCCTTTGAAAAGCCTAATAAGATACTTAATTAAATTTTTTCCTTATGACAATTATATTCATCATTAAAAATATGTTCACATGAGATATTAAATTGTTAAAACATTTTTCGAAGGTAGATGTAAGTAGAAGTGTGAAGCAACAGAATGTAATCTGGAAATTATACCAAAGAATAACGTTGACGTACGTCAGGTTTCTATGCATAGGAAAAATTACTATCAATCTTTTTGTTCTGTTTTGAGATACAGATACATGGAAGCAAATATCAAAATGCATGCTTTGTATTTTCTTAGCTTTAAAAGGGAAAGCACCTTCATTTATTTTCTCAAATAAGCACTCATTCCCTTCAGAGGTAGATTTAAAACACCTCGAGGCCTCACTCGTAATTCACACTGGTGAGTCCCACCTGGCGCCTAGGTAAGGCTGAGAGGACTGCTGCCTTTTGGGTCATGCCATTTGTGCTCCAATATACTCCTTCCCCTGTGCTGAAGAGGCAAAGTACCTGGGGCTCCCAGATCTCTTACCAACTGAAGGAGCAGCTGGCTTTTTGATAACCTGGTCTCACAGGATGGATTCTGGCACCTGCCTCTCCTAAATCCTGTTGCTGCCAAGTATTAGGGTGTGATCTCTTCTGCTGACTGCAGGGGACTCCCACACCAGCAGACTGGTTGCCATCAAGTATCCAGAATCATGCCTGATGGGCCCAGCAGTCTCCCTCAAGGAAAACAACAAATTGCTCTGCTACTACCTATGATATTTTTCTCATCTGAAATGAACAAAAGCTTTGAAAAATCCTGTAAATATGTATTAAAAAAAAAAAGATTCTTTCCATCAGGGATGTACAGTGCCTTATATGTGAGAAAAGATCATTAACTGGGATGTGTTGATATGTATATATACGTATGTATCCTATTGAGGACAGGGGGCAGGGCTGCAGCAGGGTCTCTGGAGTACGCTGCTAAGGAAGTAAGGAAGTCATCCGTGCAGATATCTCAGGGAAAGAGCATTATAAGCAGAACAGCAAAGAGGCCGGAAAGTTAGAACAAATGAGGGGAGAAGAATAGGATACAAAGACTGGGGAGGCAGTCAGGACCAGTGTATGTGTGACTTTGTTGGTCAAGAAAAGAACTTTGGTTTTTATTCAAAGTGTAATGGGAAGCCATCAGAAGGATCAGAGTAGGAGAGTAGTATCTCTTTGATTTTAAAAGAAAATACTATACAAAGGGGCTGCATACAGAAGAGTGGAAGCAAGGCAAAGACAGCTGACACTTCAACCAGAATGTGGTTGAGGCAGAGGTGGTGAAGACTAGATAGAGATGGCCTGCCTGCTCCATTTGCTCTGCCATCCCTGTGTGCCACCAGCCTCCAACATGAATGGGACCATTCTGCAGTTATGTAAAAAGTGAGGTGCAGATGTAAGAGCCAGCATATCAGGTCAGGGCTTTGTTGAACAGCTGCGCCTTGCACAGTGGTGCTGGACAGTAAAGGAGTGGCCGCTGAAATCTAATCCGTGCTCCATTCTACAGGTCATGTGCACTTGACATGAAATCTATCTATGTAAGAGAGTGGGTACCATTTCCTAATCCTTATACAAGTTATGTAAGTGCTAGCAGGAGCCCTGAATAATTTTCTGCTTCACTGAATATGTAAGAGTATTAAGCTAAACTCAACTCAAAATATCATCCTTTATAATTAGTTCAAGAAATCACTTCTTGTTTGGATTAGATTTGAAGAAGTGACTGACACAGAATGTTGATTTAAAAATATTTGTAAACAAAATGGTATCATTCATAATTTTCCATTCCAACTCCATTTTAAAAATATTCCAAAGTGTCTGTTCTGTGACTTTCACTATCTAAGATCAATTCTTAGAATAACAAATACATAAGTATAAATATTTATGCATAAATAAGGCACTGAGTCTTTTCAAACCTTAAATACCGATAGCATTTTGCAACATTAACATTTTATCTTCATGAGCACCAACATAAATCAGGAGAGAAAAGTTTAACATTAAGGAACCTGCTAAAGATTCAAAACTATTGTACTTCCTTGATAGCTCAATGGTGAGGAGTCCGCCTGCCAGTGCAGGAGACAAGGGTTTTGGTCCCTGGTCCAGGAAGGTCCCACATGCCATGAGCAGCTGAGTCTGTGTGCCGCAACTAAGGAGCCCATACACCTAGAACCTGTGCTCCCCAGTAGAGAAGCCACTGCAGTGAGAAGCTAATGCATAACTAGGGAGTGGCCCTGCTCGCCGAAACTAGAGAAAAGCCCGTGCAACTATGAAGACCCAGCACAGTAAAAAATAAATTAATGAATTAATGAAATAATAAAAAGAACCCCCCCACACACATAAAATGGTTCAAAACTATGAAGTTAGCAGGGTTCTATTATGAATTTATATATAAGATGTGGAGACTTTTAAGATCATTAGTAGCAAACAGTAGTAGTAAACTAAAAAAGAAATACTGGGTTTCACCTCCATAGATTCTGGTTTAATTGGTCTGAAGTAGGGCTGGCCTTTTTTTTTTTTAATTAAATTGCCTAAGAAGCTTTAGTATTTAATTTACCTGGGAAGCTTTAGTATTTTTTAGTATTTAAACAGCTGCTGCTGCTGCTAAGTCACTTCAGTCGTGTCCGACTCTGTGTGACCCCATAGACGGCAGCCCACCAGGCTCCCCCGTCTCTGAGATTCTCCAGGCAAGAATACTGGAGTAGGTTGCCATTTAAACAGCAAGCTGTCCTTAATGTTTTGCTTCTGGCCAGAAAATGGAAGCCAGTAAAGTGAGAAAAAGTGTAGTAGCAAAAAACAAAACAAACAATAAAAAAGAAGTGACTATATTAGGATTCAGGGAATGCAGAAGGAAAGATACCAAAGACACTCTTAGGATTTTTCTATTCAAAATAAGGTTATCCAAGAATCTAGCATTTATAATAATGCACCGTTTCTGTCACGCCCCAGGAGCGAGCCTCAATACCTTTCCCTCACAATGTTATTACTTCCAGCATTCTTCCTTTCGCCCACTTCTACTCATCCAAATCTACCCCTCATTCAAGGTTCAGTCAAATGCTATACCTTTTAAGCATTCTGTCCAGATCTCTTCTGGGTAGAAGCAGCCTTTTCTTTTCCTGAAGTCACAAAATACTTCATCTGTGCTTTTTTTTTTTTTGGCATTTAGTACTTCTGTAACTGATTCTCAACCTAGGCTACACATCAACGCTTTCCAGGTAATTTAAACTTTTTTTTTTTAAAGCCCAGCCCTACTTCAGACCAATTAAACCAGAATCTGTGGAGGTGAAACCCAGTATTTCTTTTTTAGTATCTAAAACAAATTTTTAATTGAAAATCATTTCAAACAAACTAAATTACAACAACAGTACAAAGAATATCTCAATACCCGTTACCCTGCTTTGCTCAATCTTTACCCTGTCTACTTTATGATTTGCTTGTGTGTGTGCATCTATAAACACACTTTCTTTTTTTTAAACCCTTTGAGGGCAAGTTGCATAATCATGTTCCATTACATCTAAATGTTTCAGAGTTTATTTCCTAACAAAGAGAATTTTTTTCTAATATAGTCACAGTGCAGTTAATGACTTCAGAAAATTTAACAGTGACATAATACCTTAACATCACTGACTCAACACTGTCCTTTATAGCATCTTTTTTTCGCCAACACAGGATCCAGTTCAGAATCACATATTGTATTTAATTGTCATGTCTTTTTGGGACTCTTTAAAAGGTTTTTTTGTTTTAATACAATCTTGAAAGGTCACAATCCATTTAGCTATTACAAAATACTGGCTTTACTGCCCATGTTGTACAATATGTCCTCGTAGCCTACTTTACACCCAATGGTTTGTACCTCCCACCCCACAACCCCTATGTTGCTTCTCCTTCCTTCTCCCCACTGGTAGCCACTAATGGAATCAACCCAGTATTGTTTAAAAGTTCTCCAGGTCACTTAAATGGACAGTTCAGAGGCAAGAGCCACTGCTTTATGTATGTCTTACTCACTCTACTAGACTCACCTTCACCTCTACAGACGGAGTTGAATACATGAATAGTTGATTTTGGGTCCAGAATTTTAAAAAATTAGATTTTACTATACTATACTGAGTGAACATATTACATATGGAGAAACAGTTTACCTAGGAATCAGACATTCATATATTCCCTAACTAGTATTTCAGGTTAGACTTAAATTATGGGATGTTCAGTTATAATATAGTACAAAGGTTATATAAGATCCGTAACTGCTCCTATTCAGAGAAAGAAGTTTAAATAAAAAGATGTAGCTTGTTTGTTTTTGCTTTTAGCTATAAACAATGCACAGAGCTTACCTCTCTAACATCCACCATCCACCCTCCATCAACAAACAACAAGACATTGTACATTTTTTCCTTCACATCAGCAGTTAGGGCATCCAAATGCCCTTTCCAAATACCATAATCCATCTGGAAAAGATATAAGGCAGATATATAATGGACTATATTTGCAAAGTACAAAGATGTACATATATGGAACATCATTCTAAAGAACTAACATTCAGTAAGCCAAATACAAAATAAACATCAACAGATTGAAGTTCAATACAAGACTAAAATGTTTACCATGTAAATGAACACTACTGTCACCTGAAGGTACGTTTCATGTTTGGTTAATTATCTACAAAAAGGTAACTAACAGATTTCTTCCTTCAAAGTAGAACAGTAATAAGGAACATCAACTCTTATCTTATAGTAGGAATATAACTGTTGAAGAAATGATCTCCTTACATATATGACTTGTATTTTTGAGATGCAATGAGACATGTCTCATCTACATTTAACTTACTTCATATTTCTTTTCTTTGTGTTCATGAGCCACTTTCTCAGTAAAAGTTGCTTGAGTTGTCAAAGTAGGTTTTTGTGGAGCTGAATTCATATGCTTAAACCACTCATTAAAGGTTTCATGGGCTTCCTAAAATGTAAAGTAAAATAGAAAAATACAAAAAATGAAAACTTTTCACATATGTTCAATAAAATTTTTAAAAATTTTGTTCTTAGAAGTAATTTTGCAGCAGTTAAGAAATAAAATTGTACGATATTTCTTTTTTATACAAAAAAATTACAGTGAATAAGTATTTTGTTTGTGATATTCACGTGCTTATCCGTGTCCTTGATGAGCCTATTAGCTTCCAGAGGGAAGCAAAGAAATTCAGACTTAGTCCTAAAACCTAGCTAATCACTTCATTATTTATTGAATGAATTTTGAATGAGTATGTTGTTATTTTAGTCATAATACAGATTATCTTGCTTTTTTTCAGTTGTTGCCAAAAGCAGAAATGCTAAAGTTGAGTTAAGAATTCAAAGAATCTTAAGGAACACATTGTGTGCTGGTTAACAATGATTAGAGGGTCTCGCACATGAAGACAAGGTCAGGACTTCCAAGTTCTTAGGGATCGGTGATTCCCAGAGTCACAAGGGAGGTAAGATAGTAAGTCAATCACCACTTTTCAAAAAAGTAGTTTAAGGTTTGAGAGTTAATCAGGAAGTCATCATAAAGGAGGACACTTCATGGTTTTCTCTACAATCTCACCAAGTAAGCTCTGATGCACAGATGTTCTCGGATAGCATTATCATCTTCAGCAGGAAGTGGGCTGTCCATTCCTTGTTCCTCCCACTGGTTATAGATCTCTGCTATTGAATCCTGAGGAATTTTCACAAATACTTCTTTTGCAGCTTCGTGCTTCTTTGAGGCTGTGAAAAAGATATATAGTTTTCCAATATATATGGATTTCTGTGTAGTAGTTTCTAAAGCAGTCAAATTATTAGTCTGTGACTTTCACAATGACCTGTAACCATTTCAGGGCCCAAGGTACTTCTGTTAAAGGTTTGGGTGATCTTTCTACCTAATGGCTGGGCTTTTCCTTATTTCAGTGTGACAGTCACATAAAGGATTAATTAAATGTAATTACTTTTGTTTTCATTATTTATTTCAATTTTTGGCTGCACTGCAGAGCATGCCAAATCTTACTTCCCCAACCAGGGACTGAATCCAAATCCATTGCAATGAAACACGGAGTCTTAAACACTGGATCACCAGGAAATCCTACAGTTACTTTTACATACTGTCTTAAAAAAAAAATTCCATCTTTCAAAACCTTGAGATTATATATAAAATTGAGTGGGACATAGTAAGTCACTATTAAATATGTTTTGTTTCACAATATCAGCCGTAAGAGTGGGTATTTTGTACCTTACCCTACTGGAAGGGTTAGAAAAACAACAAAATTTAAGAACAGAAAAAAAAACTTTGAAAAAAGAATATAAAATAGAGCATACCCAAGAATTTCCTCATTATCGCATTGCCTTGTTTCAGTGCTTCTGCTCTCTGTGCTGGGTCGAATACCAACCAGTCAATTACATCAATTTTTAATCGGTCTTCCTATTCATTTAATTGGAAAAAAAAAATGTCAATTGTGCTTTTTTCCTAAGATATTCTGCACATTAATAGAATTGGCTTACATCTGTACTACTAATGAATATTTTCCTTCAGGTTATACAAAATTACTAAAGAAAATAGCTTTTCTTAGTTTATTTTCACATTTAATAGCTCTCTATTAAATTATAGAAAAAACTTACTGGACTGTCAGTCTGGAATTATATATCTGATATGCCACCAATTTAATTATGACTCCTTTAAGTGCTATTCTACAGCTTTTTCTTTCCTAGATAAAACTTTCTATTCTTTTCTGAAAATAAGGAATAAGTAAACTACATAAAAATTAGTTAACTGATCAAGTATCTAGAATAATCTGATGAGTAAAAATTCAATGCTCAAGTTTTTACTATTAAAGAAGCTTCCTTTAACATATAACTACTACTAAGCAATTCCTTACACAGACCTTAAGTTTGCTGTCAATTTTCATAACTTGGCTAACAAAGAAAAATTCTTAAAAAAAGAAAGAAGCCAGAGTATTTTAAAGTAGACATTTAGAAAAAGCTGAACATGAGGGATTATTCAGTTACATAATACACTTCTTTTACCCTCATATTACCTCAGTAGTACCCGTATCCAGTGCTGGGGACAGGTCATGATGACTGAATTCACCATCATCTTTCTTTCGAATATTCTCAACTACAGTTTTTGTTATAGCTGCAATATCCAAATCTAAAGAATTTTTTGAAAGGATGAAAACAAGAATTAATCATTCACACTAATATTCTTTAAATAATCACAATGATTCAGTAAATCTGGGATAACAATTCATTAAAATATGAAAGAAATTATAAAAGAAAATGCCAAAATTAAAATATATTTTACACAAGATACAGTATAAGTTATTTCATTCCAAAACAGAATTTCATTGAAAATTTCATTCCTTCTTTTCCTCTCAAGAGAAAACAGGATTTAAAACTAGAAGGATATATGTTACTAAGACAAAATGATAATCTGCCTACAGAGCCCAACAGGTGAAGCCTTCCATTTTTACCTGCCTCTTTAGCCAGCTCCAGGCAATGGTGGCGCTGTTCAAACTCTGTAACACCTTCCAAAAACAATGCATACTGGGCAACAGCAAGGTCTTGAGGCAAATGACAGGTATAAAATGCTATGAGATTTGTATGTTTCTCATTTATTAAAAGCTGAAAAATAGAAAAAGATCAAAATGTTAATATGTCAATAATAAAGCAAGTTCTAGGAATAACAGCATTATTCAATTCAAAATTTTAAACATATTTAGGAGAGATGCATACAGACATAGAGTTGTACTGCTAAACAGGATTAATTTAAAATTCCAAAAGAAAGTGTTTATGATAATTAAGATATTTATGTATTTTGATAACCTTTCTGCCACTAGATATTAAAATACTATCATTCTGATTTATGTTTTCATTAAAATAGTCAAAGGAAAAAAAAGAATCAAACTGTGGGTTTGATTTTACCTGTTTTACTAGAATTTACCTGTATGTATGTCTTTAAAACATCAATGGAAATTTCTTCCTTCATAGGAAAAAAAAAAGATATAATTAAATTATAAATACAGCTGTTTATATGTACCACCAATATATTTAATAAAAATCCCGCCATAATGATTTTTAGTATTTACCACTGAGCAATTACTACATGCCAGGCTAACTGCTTAACAAATTTCTTGTATTAACTTACCCTAACTCTTTGTGAGTAATTACTATTGTTGTTTACATTTCAGAGGAAGAAAGTAAGACTTAAAGAGATTTTATTTACCCAGATTTACACCACTAGAAGCTTCTGAGTAAGATGTGAATCCAAGATTTTTAATCCAAAACCCCAGCTTTCAACTACTACATCATTCTGCCTTCTATGCATACTCTGCCCAAAATGTTACCAATCATTTAGGACAGAAGAGAAAGAAAGAAAACAAAGGTTTAAAATCCCACAGAAAACTTAGTCTGGTTCAGTTAGCTTAGCTGGTTGATTTAGAGTTGGGTACTGATGAGGACTGAAGTTATAAACTGTCTCCAAACTAGGTAACCATCAGCACTCTGTACTCACAGATTAGAACATTAATGAGTCATCTGCAGTGAGTTATCACTGAGCGACAATGTGAGACTATGGTCACCATTTCTAGAAAACAAAACCCCAAAGTAGCATGTTTTCCTGACAATAGATGTATGAAGCGTCAGCCTTGCAGAGAAGAGTATACAGCTCATTTTTATTTACTTTGGTCTGTAGTCCCAGAGTGCGGAAAAACAAAATGAGGTGAGTCATGAAGCGGAGGAGGTGTCCAGGTAGACTGTTCCTGCTTTTGGAAAGCCATTTGCTAAATTCATCCATCAAACCTACAAACCATTAAAGCAAAGATTTAGATGGATACAAATCAAAAAAGAGATATAAACACTATCCAAGGACATTTATTATATTCATATAGCATTCTATCAATTCACTTATTGTTATGAACTACCATATAAAACAGCCTCTGGATTAAATTAAAACTTTATTTTCTAAAAATTATATAGTTGCAGTCAAATAGGTTGAAAGAGATGACAAGATGTGGTAAGTCATATGCACTGCTTTGATAACTTTTTAGAAAATTACTTTAAAAAACCAAAGAACTCATGCAAAGTAAAATAAAATATATCTTACCATCAATGTCTCCCAGGATAAGGAATTTTTGAACTATATGATAATGTTCTTGATTCTCTTCTAGAACTCTCTGAAAAAATTTTTACATTTTCTATAAATTTATTATGGTCATTCTGTAGCATATACTCATTGGTAAGCTAAAAACATAAAGTGTTGAAGGAACATATACAAACAAAGGGCTTCCCCGGTGGCTCAGCAGTAAAACAATCACCCTGCAACTCAGGAGCCACAGGAGACATGGGTTCGATTCCCGGGTCAGGAGGATCTCCTGGAGCAGGGCATGACAACCCACACCAGTACTCTTGCCTGGAGAATCCCAGGGACAGAGGAGCCTGGCAGGCTACAGTCCATGGGGACGCAAAGAGTCAGACACGACTGAAGCCACTTAGCACACGTGCATTCAGACAAAGAAAAAGCTAGAAATGAAGGGTATTAGGAAACTTAAATAAAGTATGAGAAAGATACTGCCATTGGGACTCAAGGTTGAACATTATTTTTTGAAACAGAGAACTGTGATAAAACAATTTAATCTCTGTGAATGTTATGAAACTTTTATTTGTATTAATGTATTTTACTGTTTTCCTTGACCATCCATGGTGAACCAGAAGAGAAGGGGACAGGTGACCAAAGCAAAATAAACTATAAGATTTCCTTCAACATAAACAGTGGTCTTTGAAAGCATTCATCTGCAAATGGCACCAATAAAATCCATCAAAATAGTGATTAGGCACAGAGTAGAAAAAATTTACAAGTTACCTGCTGTTAGATTTTTTTCCTAAAGAAAATAATTCCTATATTTTTGGTCAATTTTTTTTTTTTCTATGTGGGATGGTTAATCTTGAGCTTGCAGCAAGGAAGCTGGCACCAGACTTCTCCAAATCCACATTTCCTTGCCTCCAGTTCTTATGTGTCCAAAAGATAGGAAACCATAGACCTGCCTTTGTAGGAGGGTTTTAATTTTTATTTGTCTAAATTTTCTTCCAGCAGTCTTTCTGTCTTTTTTACAAATATTTGCTCCACCTGGAACTGACTGTAATGCATGTCACGAGACAGAGATCTAGCTTTGTTTTATTTCAGATGGAAAATCAATTATGTCCATACCATATATGTAAATAAACCACCCCTCTTTGTCTGAAAGGAAAGGTCATCTGTCCTTTATTAGGTTCTCATATATATTTGAATCTAATACAGACTTTTATGTTCTGATGATCTATTTATTCCTGTGCCAATTCCATTCTGTTTTATTAAATCTTTTTATTATTTTATTATTAAGGAACACATAACTACTATTCTTTTCTAAATCTTATTTCTATTCTCACTTACTCTTTTACATGGAAATTTTCTGTCCAGAAATAATACCCCAAAGCAATAGGTTTCAATGTTAACTTTGGAATGACTGATATTAACAACAAATCATCTCATCCAGGAATCTGCTAAATCTATTTATTTGTGTCTTTCAATAAGATTCTATAGTTTTTTATGGAGGTACTCAAACCCTTGGCTATTTATTCCTAGGCATCTTACAGTTTCGGTCAGTAATTTAAATGAGACTTTGGGGGGATATTTAACTTACATGCAGAGTACATCATGAGAAACACTGGGCTGGAGGAAGCACAAGCTGGAATCAAGATTGCCAGGAAAACTATCACCTCAGATATGCAGATGATACCACCCTTATGGCAGAAAGCGAAGAAGAACTAAACAGCCTCTTAATCAAAGTCAAAGAGGAGAGTGAAAAAGTTGGCTTAAAGCTCAACATTCAGAAAACTAAGATCATGGCATCCGGTCCCATCACTTCATGGCAAATAGATGGAGAAACAGTGAAAACAGTGGCTGACTTTATTTTGGGGGGCTCTAAAATTACTGTAGATGGTGATTGCAGCCATGAAATTAAAGGACGCTTACTCCTTGGAAGGAAAGTAATGACCAACTTAGATAGCGTATTCAAAAGCAGAAACATTAACTTTGCCAACAAAGGTCCATCTAGTCGAGGCTATGGTTTTTCCAGTAGTCATGTATGGATGTGAGAGTTGGACTATAAAGAAAGCTGAACACCGAAGAATTGATGCTTTTGAACTGTGGTGTTAGAAAAAGACTCTTGAGAGTCCCTGCAAGAGACTGCAAGGAGATGCAACCAGTCTATCCTAAAGGAGATCAGTCCTGGGTGTTCATTGGAAGGACTGATGCTGAAGCTGAAACTCCAATACTCTGGCAATCTGATGCGAAGAGCTGACTCATTTGAAAAGACCCTGATGCTGGGAAAGATTGAGGGCAGGAGGAAAAGGGGACGACAGAGGATGAGATGGCTGGATGGCATCACCAACTCAATGGATATGAGTTTGGGTAGGCTCCAGGAGTTGGTGATGGACAGTCAGGCCTGGTGTGCTGCAGTTGATGGAGTCACAAAGAGTCAGACACGACTGAGTGACTGAACTGAACCAAATCCTTTTCTTACTAGCTGTAGCAAGTACAAAAAGGCTATAATTTTTTCATAACTTTATCTTGAATTTAGATACTTTAAAAATGCTCTTAATTATAGTAACTTATTGAGTCACAAATTTTCTAGATTTATACTTTTATCATATGTAAATGTTCCCCTCTTTTTAGATTTGTATTTATTCCTTGACTTTCATTTGCTGGAAAATAAAATGACTTATTTTCATTTCCTAGAATCTCCAAAACAGACTGATTTAAAAAAAAGAAAAATTTGATAGAGAAAGTAACTTTTTTTCACTATACAAAGAGATCTTATACAATAAAAAGGAAAAGATAAAATTCAACAAAAAAATTAGTGAAAGTTCTAAGTAGGAAATTCAAAAATGGTCAATAAACACAGGAAAACTTGCTCAGCCTTATGAATAGACAGGGAAATATGAGAAGAACAGTGAGTTTCTACTTCCCACCTCATCTGATGGGTTGGCAAAAACAAAGTATGACATGTGAGGCTAGTGATAAGGCAGGGAAATGGCCATATCAATAAATTATTTGTAGGAATATGAATTAATTGCTACAACCGGGGAATTAATGTAAAATACATATACCCTTTAACTCAGCAGCCCTGCTTTCAGAAAACTTATTGTAAAGAAACAGGACTCGTAGATAAGCATAAATAAGACTAACAAGAACATTCATTGCAATGCTAGAAGTAACCCAAATGATTACCAAAAGGGGAATGATTAAAAAAGGATATATAATTCTATAGAATATTATATACCTATTAAAAATAATAAGTTAGGTTGTTAAATTTATATGCATTAACTCAAAGACAGTCTCATTAAACAGGGGTGGAGGGGGTGGGGCAAAGGAGGGAGCCATAAACGAATGCAGGTAGAATGACACGAAAAACAACCTCAAAAACTAAAATCCTATATTGGAATATCTACATATATTTCTAAGAGTGTGGAGAAGGATACAAAGGATACATATCCATGTTTTATCATCTCAGTGAATGAGAATAATCAAAAAGAGGCTGGGAGGAAATTTTATAAAGGTCTTATATAATACATTTTTAGATTATTTTGTTACAAGTATATACTAAGGTCATTTTTTAAAAGTTTTAAGAATATTACTTTAAAAAATACTAGATTATTTTGAGATCTAGGAAAATAAAGTTTTGTTAACTTTCCATTCCAATTTAATTTTTCAAGAAGAAAGAAATGAACTAGCCTACATGCATGCCATATATTTCAATGAAATAAATTCTAAACCAAATAAACAGAAATGATATATCATTTAAATATGCAATTAAATTTCTTCCTTTCAAAGCAATCTCTTACTTGAGTAAGCTGTGAGGAAAGAAAGAGAGAATATAACAAGATTCCACATACTTTTGTGCCTTTCAGCTACAGTACACAACAATGTAACATTTAGTTTCCGATTCCAATTATCCTGAAACATTAATATTTACCTTTTTATCAGTAGCTTGAAGTTCTTCAAAAACCTTTTCTAAGGTCCAACTTTTGAAAGAAAAATCAAGAAAACGGATAAAGTAACATTAATATATAATATGAACAAAGACTATAGAATAAAACTTTAGCGCATACTACAAATCCTCATGATGAAAAAAAAGCCAACAGACTCACTTTGCTTCCAAATATTCTCTAGGGAGTTCTTCAGTTTCATCCAGAGTCATGACCGATGTCCTGATCTCCTGTTCGACCAGACTGTCCACCATCACCCTAAAGTAGGCCCACACTGTGTC
Organism: Bos mutus; assembly: GCF_027580195.1. Taxonomy (NCBI): domain Eukaryota; kingdom Metazoa; phylum Chordata; class Mammalia; order Artiodactyla; family Bovidae; genus Bos; species Bos mutus. The sequence continues at coordinate 27,379,492 of NC_091621.1, read as the reverse complement.
CTCCCAGCTGTCACAGACAGGAAGCAGCTTCACCCGTTCCAAAAGAGAAACGTGCAGACACAGTCAACAAAAAGGAAAAGCAGCGGAACCTCTTGATGTGAACTATAAAATCACTATAATAACATAAAACATATGGATTATAAACTATCACACCAAATAACCCTGTGTCTCCAACTTCTCCCCAAACCACAACTTTTTTTGGTGGAGGGGCACAGTGGGCAGCATGTGGGATCTTAGTTCCCACATGGAAACAGTGGGATGGAACCAGCAGCTCCTATAGTGGAAGCGCAGAGTCTTAACCACCATCAGGGAGATCCCTCAAGCCACATCTTCTAAGAAGTCTGGACTCTTATAGCATCAATTTTCCATGCTGATATAAGATGGTTTTCAACTAATTAAAATAACATCCCTCAAAATAGCTATAAAATGTAGGGGATCGAGGGGGTTGTGAGAAGCACACATACGTGAGACAATTCAAAGTCATACTGTGCCTTGGTGACACATTTCTGGATAAAGCTATGGTAACAAAAGTTATAAATGTGTATTGTAATTATATTTACAATTTTGAGAAACTGAAGTCTGACTGCACAGATTAAAACATCATATGGTATACGGGATACATCAAATTAAGTAGCTCAAGTTACCATTCTATTTCATAATAATCTTATCACTGCTATTCTTAGAAACTAGCTTAAGCTTATATGATTACTATATTAGAATATTTTATTCAGCTGATTCCATTCCATAGGAAAAAAGATTAAGATACATTGCATACCTGCTTGAGATTCCCACTTAGAGCTGCATAAATTGCTCTCTCATATCTATTAAAAAGCTCCTGAAATACAATGAATATAAATAAAATTAACTACTGTTTATCTCAGTATGTCAATTTTTTTCATAATCTGGAATTCTGCAGTATCTTCTAAACTGAACTTATTTGTTCCCGAACAGTTTCTAAACTTTAGTAAAAGATCTCCTAGGGGACTAAGAAGGAAGGATCCCTTAGTTTGATGTAGTCAATAATGAAATCTTCCAGAAAAGTCAAACAGCTAAATTTCAAATACAGAGTGAAAGCAGATTCAACTCTAATGGATGCTTTGATTATTTTATAGTCAAATTTTATTCCAGATAGAATCCGCATAGATGTTTTCTCCTATAAAATTTCTAAATACCTAACACTACCTGATACTGTTCTAAGAACATCAAACAAGGCCCTTGGAGCCTGACATGTACCAGTTTGCATCAAATTCCTAAGCAGAATTAATTATTTTCACCAAATTATCCCATTTTACTTTTGGATTCTATTAATGACATTTCCTGTTTTCTCATCATCCAAACAAGAGACTTCAGAGACTCTCACTACATAATTGAGTCTTCCTCTGCCTTCTATTTCCAGTTTCTGGTCCTGACCAAAATTGTTCCTTTCTTTTCTACTCGCCAAAGTAACCTAGGACAGGCCCTTATTTCTTAGTGTCTGAATAATTCTGACAGGCTTCTAACTAGTTTCTCAGTCTTTAGTTCATTCAATTTTAAGCCTATTTTCCACTGCCATGCTAATCTTCTTAAAGTACTGCTGTCACGTGCCCTCAAGGTTTAGATGGTTCACTACTATCTACGGTACAAAGTTCCCATTCCTTGGAGCAACATTTGAGGACCACCATTGCCTGCTCTTAATCTTTTTCACTCATCTTAGAGCAGCATTTGAGGATCACCACTGCCTGCCTAGTCAGTTCGGCTACAGTGCTTGTTTTGAAAATGTGAATTTGTTCCAATGCAATTGATTTATCAAGGAACAATTTGAACATAATACAAACTTCCCATTTCTTTATGCACAATTTCATCCACAAGAAACACTGGTTGAATACAGGAAACAACACCTAACTGAACCAAGCCACTTAGAAATACACAAAACTGACACTCCTCAAACATCTATCAGCCCCCTGGGCTGTCCAGGTGTGTGTTAAATTAAATCCTTTTGCATCAATTGTTACAATTTTGTTTGACTTCAGATAGCAACCTCCTATCACTTCTCAGTAACTCACAAGCTGCAACCCTCTGATATCCAGTACCACAAGCAAACTCCAGTTCTTTTTTAAGGTAAACTGCCTATTTATTGCAGTTACTTATGTATTTCCTGTTTATTTAACAGAGTGAAACTGTGTGGCTTTTATTAAGTTTTTCTCTTTTTAAGCATTACTGATGGTTTTTGAGTACTGTGCTCTTAACTCCATTTTCCCTCAAAGCTCTGGATTTTCTGCACCATTTGCCCTGCTGCAATGACTGCTAGGAATGCCTGGGTCATGTCACAACAGAAATGACAATATTTCCTTTCGTGAGCTTTCTGCTCCAACCTGACACACCTGCCTTCCCTTGAGTTTTCCCAACCTAGGCATCCTATTTAGAATTCCCTCCTCTGTTTTTCATGACCAACAACTCAAATTTTTAAAAGATCGATTCAGTGCTCTCTTGGGAACCCAGCCTAGTGCTTATTCTGTGACTTCATTTGCTACTCTTTCTTTTTTTTTGGTATTTTTGTCTTATTTCAGCACTTAACTCTTAGTACTCAGTGTCTGAATGTGAAAGTGAAGTTGCTCAGTTGTGTCCAACTCTTTGTGACCCCGTGGACTGTAGCCCACCAAGCTCCTCTGTCCATGGGATTCTCCAGGCAAGAATACTGGAGTGGGTTGCCATTTCCTTCTCCAGGGGATCTTCCCGACCCAGGGATTGAACCCAGGTCTCCCGCATTGAAGGCAGACGCTTTATACTCTGAGCCTCTGATTAATAAAGCCTACCCTATTCTTCAGTCTGATTGAAAGTTTTAAAAAACAGGAACTTTAGTTCTTAACTATTCTCAAAATTCCACAGCATTTTCAGCAGGCCTTCCATGTATTAAAAGTAAAAATCAGTATCAGTAAATATTTTATTATATCTTACATCTTCTGCCATTCTCCAACAACTTATTTTCCAAATGCATCTATATGGATTCCCTTCAACAGGTTCTAATTCTGTTCCTATAAAATAGTAAAAGAAATAAAGTTTACAGTTTAAAATGATATCTTACTTCAATAATTTCTAAAAACAAAAGCTATACTTCACAAAATTGCTATTTACAGTTAAATATATCCCAACTTTCAGAATAAAATCTATTAAAATACCTCCATTAACATTGGGGTCATGATAGAGTTTCCAGCCTTCAAGTGTTGCAGCTCTCCATGCCTGGCCACAGCGTTTGCAGAGTCGCTGTGCCTTTAGAAACAAGAAAAAGATGGTTGGCCATATAACCAACGCAGTACCAAAGAAATACGTGTGCTTTGTAGAAAAATATAAGTGATTTAACAAAGGATTATATAACTTACGGCACAGATGTCACAAAAGGACGGTGTAGACAAATTAGTAATGACACTTCACACATGCATGTCTTTCTGTGGTCCCTATCTTTCTTTCCCTAATAATCCTTTTGCTCTTTGATTTTGGGCTCACCACTAGATGCTCATGGTGCCCGCAAGCATTTAGTTCTGCTAAAGACAAATGGGTTAAGAAGGTTGATGACCCCTGATTTATGTAAAAATAGTTAGTCTCTATAATGACAGGGGTGCTACTGATCATTCAGGCCATAACCATGATATGTCTTTATGTTAAATGTGACCAATCAGATGCACCTGATGAACCACTGAGATAAGACACATGTTTGTTGGTCCAGAATCTCTTCAGGAACCATCTCTCCCCCATTTAGTTCACATGGTTTGAGTAGATCATATGATTCCACCTCTGAACTCAACCATTAGGCATGTGATCTAACAAGAATCACTCCTAGGACTCTTGCCAGAGATACTGGGAAAGAGACAGTCCTTTTGCTAGGGTTGTTCGCTTGCAGGAAGATAAGGATGGAGCTGCTGGTGGCTGTTATCGACACAAATGGCTTCTTGAGAATGAAATCACTGAGAGGATGCAGGGTCAAGAGCCTGGACAGTATCTAATGACATCTTCTGAGTCCCGGGATCCTGCCAGATATAACGCTCTACACTTCTCTGTTCCAGGAACCAATCAATTCCCTGCTTGTAAGTAATCTGAGTTAGGTTTCTATCATTTGAACCTACAGAATCTGATTAATACAACCAGTTAAAAAGCATAATACTCCAAACATATTTTGAATTTATGGTTCATAAAAGTAATAAAAGCTATAATTAAAGCTACAGTGTAGCAACATGGAAAAATATTTTTAAAATATTTGGTATGTTATGTGAAAAAAGGCAGGACAAAATCTGAACGTAGAATCTTAAAAACATTTGTCTAAGTGAAATTAGCTAGACACAAACGAGCAAGTATTATATGATTCCACTTACATCATAGCTAAAATAGGCAAATTAACAGAGACAGAAAGTAGATTAGGTTACCAAATATTGAGGGAAAGGAAAAATGGGAAATTACTGCATAATGATTACAGTTTCTGTTTGGAGTGACAAAAAAGTTTTAGAAACAGACAGTGGTAATGATTGCACAACACTATGAAAGTACTTAATGCCACTGAAATTAACATTTGAAAATGGTCACAATGACAAATTTTGTTATATATCTTTTATCATAATGAAAAAAATCAATATTGCAATATACCAAAAAACTACTGAGTTAGTCACTTGAAGTGGGTGAACAGTACAGTATTTGAATTATATCTCCATAAAGATTAAAAAAAAAAAAAACCTGGAGGTATACTGTGCTTACAATTATGTTAAAAACAGGTACAAAAGCTGTCTCACTCAGTGCCCAGTTGTAACAAGTGCAATCAGTTGAAGGACCGGGGAAAGTCCAAAATATTTCACAAACTGAATAATTCTTGTGTGGTTCATCAAGAGTTGGCTGTGCAATAATTCATTTTATACTGTGAAAAAGAACAATCAGCTTTTCTTTTCTTTTAGAGTCAACTAGGTTCTACTTAATCATAACACAGAAACTAAATCTTCATAAACATAATTATCATTCAAAAGCAATAAAGTATAATTTTATTACAAAAAGGTACAAAAGAAAAAGGGTTGTAAGTAAATTTTTATTTAAAACCTATCTGTGATTATGCAAAAGTAGTAGGACCTTAAAAGTTTTTGTTTTTCAAGCCTCTCAGTCATGTGATTATATTTTTGTTTTCTGTTGTTAAAAATACATATCGTTTGCCATTGTGACTCCTAATATCCTGCACGTGGCTTGGCACAGTGGCTGGCCGTTAAATATTTTCTGAATAAATGAATATATGTTACTTCTTTTCTTAATTAAAAAATAAGAATGATGTTTAATAATCCAAGGGTTACTACTATAAGAAATTATTTAATATATGCTGGTGGTTTATAACAGAGAAGAACAAACAACACTTTGAACTAACATATTTCTATCTAACTATCACAAAGGAGGTTACATTTTAAAGAGGTGAAGTTAAAAGGAAGAAGTTTGAGGGCATCATAGTCTTCAAATGCTACACAGTGTCAACTAGAAGAGCAATCAGGGTCAGATTTATTCTTAACTCTTAAAAATCCAAACCAGAAATAATGAGGCTATGCCTAGAGTACAAAGTACAAATACGGGAAGCCAAAGCTTAACTTCTTATAAAGAATTTTCTACCAGAGATACGCAAACTAAAGTGCACTGCTTTCTGAAACAATGTGTTCTTTATCATCGAAAATGTTAGGTGTTAGACCCAGAAATACTGTGAAAAACATTAATGCATTGAGGAAGTATACTAAGATCCCTTCTAACTTACAGTCTGTGACTTTTTGACACTGGACAAGCAGGGTATGTATCATTTACCTCTTCTGTCATTCCAGCACGAATTAGAGTAAAAAGATATTTGAGTAATCTGACTTCATCTTCTCTATCCAGATCATCAAGTGGCATCTTCTGTCTTATGGGAGCATCAGGGTCCTACAAAAATTAATCAATCAACTATAAATCCTTGATATACATATATGATTTAAACATTATCGAGACATGATAAACATCTCCTGAGTTTATATACTGAAATAAACTAATTTAATTTAGTTAGGTAACAAACAGAATGAAAAAGTGGTAAGTGGTCCAAATAGACATAACTGTCTGCTGCCCATTCAAAACAGACTCCACTGGTCCACAAAGCTGCATGCCTTAGTCAGGCAAGGCAGAGATATCACTAGCCCAGCCCAGAAACTCTAGAAATTCTACTCATAATTAAGTAGACTTGAACTCTACCCTGCTGTAGCAACTATGTGGCCAAGTTAATCCTAAGTAGAATCAGGCCTAGATGGAGAATGAGCAGAGAAACTCCAGGAATCACAATGCATGCCGTGACTAGAAGGTACATAGCTGGTTTTTCCTGAGAATATATGAGAAGAGAGCCCAGTATGGGATTAAAAGTACATAAAAATAAACCCATGTCCAACTAAAGAAATTGTAAAATAGATTTCTGATAAATACCTCTACCCTCCGACAGTTATTCCTAACTACCTTTCATGAATAGAAAGAAATGTGCATTTAAACACTAAGGATGACACTGGCCTTACTTCTGCAGCAAAGAGCACACATTATCTACATGATGAATTTCAGATGAAAAGCTATTTTAATGTGACTTAAAGGGAGGAAGTAATTCTTATTCCAAATGTTACTGAGTAATATGAGTATCAGTTCAAAAAATGGAATGCATAATAGGTCAACTGGCTAGTTCCACAAATATTTTTGCAGATATAATCATTCAATTTTGGAAGATGGTTTCTTTCTGACTAAAGGAAATCACTTTCCAGAAATTAAGGATAAATGATTTTTAGTTGTTTGTTGTGGGATAATTTTGCTACAATTTATTACAAGCACTGTCAGTAGTTTCCAAGTAATTTTTATCAAAATGCACTTTTGTTACAAAATAGTTTTACTCTATTTACTCACAGAGTAGTCCATTTTTTCAGTTCTTACTTACTTCTCTCACTCTTCACTATAAACTTTTAGTTCACATGCCTCCACCTATCACAAAGCTCTGTTTTGTCATTTCTACAATTATTAGACTCTCATTTTTTCAAAGCCACTGTTACTCTCATTACTCATATCCTAGAATGACTTTTTTCTAACCTCAAGCTAATTCACAAAGCTTTATTTTCTCCCTGCTTTCTACATAGAAGAACCTTCACAGGTCACCATCTTATAGTTAAAGAGTTAAACCTTGCTATAAGGTCAAAATTAATTTGTTTTAATGCTGGCAAATCAGGAATACTTTCTACATTCTCTTTTACAATTTACAATCCATAGGCCACAGATGGGCTCAATACATGCCATTAAATTCAAATGCAACTTAGTGCTTTTTAAGAGTTAAACAGTATATGCAGTCCTTCAGAAATCTAAAACAAGGATCCAAGAGAAGAACATTCTGTCTTTAAGAAAATCACTTAACTTTGAGGGCAACTTTCATTTCAAAGAACACTTACCAATTCAGTGACAAGAGGACGGACACTTCCTATATAAGAAGAGAGCTGCCGCTGTTTCAAGGTATGCAGAGTATTTTCCCTGAAAATATACGTACAACTTCTTTTTAGAAGAACTATTTGTATAGGTCTACTTAAAGAATCAAGTCAAGTCACAGTAAGACTACCAACTCAGAAAAAACATGCACAACACTAAATACAAAGGGGCATTTTAGCTCAGATGACTAACAATGCTGAACATTTTTTCATGACTTATTGACCATTTATTTACCTGCTTTTGTAAGGTATCTGTTCAGATCTTTGTCTTTTTTATTGGGTTATCTCTTTGTTACAAGTTGGAGTTCTTTATGAACTACAGGTTCTTTATGTTTCTTCCAATCTGTGGCTTACCACCAGTTCATTTTCTCAATTACATCTTTTAATAAGAAGTTTTTAATTTTGTTAAAGTCAAATCACTCTTTCCCCTTTACTTTCTGTGACAATCACTTATTCTCCAAGTCACAAAAATGTCCTCTTATATTTTCCTCTAAAAAGCTTTAAGTTTTAGCTTTTACAACTGGGATTATGATCCATCTTGAATTAACTATTGGGTACAGTCCAAGGGGGGCTTCCCAGGTGGTGCTAGTGGTAAAGAACCCGCCTGGCAATGCAGGTTAGACCTAACAGATGCAGGTTCGGTGTTTGGGTCAGGAAGATCCCCTGGAGGAGGGCACGACAACCCACTCCCATATGCTTGCCTGGAGAATGCCATAGACAGAGAAGCCTGGCAGGCTACAGTCCACAGGGTCATAGTCAGACATGACTGAAGCGACTTAGCATGCACACACAGTGCAAGGGAGGTATCAAGGTTAATCTTTGTTCACACAGATACGCAGTTTTCTCTGTATGGTTGGTTCAAAGAACATTTCTTTCCATCCTGGGCTGCTTCCATGCCTTATTAAAAATCAAATGACCATATATGTGTGGCTTTGTTTTAGGATTCTCTATTCTCTTTTATTGATTGGGAAAAAAAAGAAGACCAACAGGCAAAAACTTGCAAAAATCTTAACAGATATTTTAACTTAAAATTTTTTTTTCTGGGGCTTCTCTGGTGGCCCAATGGCTAAGACTCCACACTCTCAATGCAGCAGGGGGGCCTGGGTTCAATCCCTGGTCATGGAACTAGATTCCATATGCCACACAGTTAAACAAGCATTTTTAACATTTTTTCTGAAAATGGAAATTTCTTTCAGAAAAGTCAACACGAATCAAGATTTAGAAGTTGTATATATTTGGTAGCATTAATTTTCTAGTTAAGCAGGAAAAAAATTGATTTGCAGACTTTATACACGTTACTGAATTCAAAGGCAAACTAAATGTTTCTCTTTTTTATATTACTTTTTATTGGAGCATAGTTGCTTTACAATATTGTGTGAGTTTCGGATGTACAGCAAAGTAAATCAGCTATATGTGTACATATATCCCCTCTTTTTTGAGTTCCTTCCCATTTAGTGAACTTTTCCTTTAACTCTTGAAATAAACTGTCCCTTTAACCTGGGGGCTGCTTTCTGGTTTCAAGGTTTTAACAATAAATTAGAAGCATTGCAGAATGTAAGGCAAGGGGGAAAAAACACACACATAAGTAGCTAGAAACACAGTAGAATTCTCTTGATGATCAAACTATGATTATTAAGAAAATGAGTGCTTGATCATGATAACATGATCATGTCATTCTTTTATTCTCAAGGCTTCCTATCACATTTAGGATAAAGTTCCAAACCCTGAGCTCAGCTGACTGTCAATATATTAGCTGGCTCTCTTCAATCTCATTAAGTACTATTCTTTTTCTTTGCTGTGTTCACACTGGCCTTCATGTACAAATACTTTACCTTCTTAAAGTCTCTGCAGTTCCTGCTCTTGCCCAGAGCACTTGTCACTCAAGTTTTGCATGCCTGACCTCCTTTATTTCTTAAAAGCCTCTTACTCTTACTACCTGTAACCTTATTTCCCTAGAGAGGCTTTCCTTGGTCACCTCTTCTACTTAAAATAACTCCCATTATTATCCTCTATCTATCAACTCTTGATTCCTTTTTCTTTTAAAGCTATTAACACCTAACAGGATATATTTATTTGCTGTCTAACTCTTATACAATTATAAATCCCATAAAGGTAGGGCTGTTATCTGTTTTGCTCACAGACTGAATTCAGCAAGAACTGAATAAATGGTTGTTGAAAGATGGATAAACAAAATCAACATTAAGTGACTTCAGGAATAAAAGTTTAGTGACTTACCAATACACTGACTTTGCATAGAATTCAATATTATCAGAAAAATCTCCAATCTCATCTTTGGCAATGCTTTCTAACCAGTCTACCACCAGCTAGGGAAGGGGATAAAAAAAGAGCATTAACTATAAATTTTGTTAAGGATTTTATTTGAAGTAGTACTACTCCCACAATTAAAACAAAGTTTCTCTTTCAAAAAATACCAAGTAATAACTTTTTCTACCACTATTTTTACTTTTTAAAGATGTATAAATATTATGGCAAAAGAAATTTTCTAGAGGAATATTACAGTTTTCAACAGGCTATTCCTGTAAATGCTAGGGTTATTATTTGAAAACCAAAAAACAAGGTGCTTACTTCCTTTTAATTATAAATTAAAAGATGAAAAAGAAAAAAATTTAAGGAAAAAGTTTCAAATCTAAAAAACTTCATTTTTTAAAGGTCATTTACCTTTTCTCCATATTTCACCCCTAAAATGTAAAAACTCTAGTCATACCTGACTTTGTCGGACAAGTGAATCTCTCTGAAACAATGCTTCCACAACTGCTTTTTCACTGGCATTAAGAGCCTATTTTAAAAATTTGATGGAAAAAAAGAAAAGAAGATGCTCAAGGAACATTATTTCAACAGAATGGTAAAAGAGAATCTGAAATAAGTATATTTTATCACCCATAACTATTTTAAGACAGCAAATCTGTATATTCATCTTTGAAAATTTTTTATAAATAAATTTCAAACTGCTAGATCAATGAGCAGCTACTCTTACTTGATATTTTAATTCTTGGTTACACTTAAAATTTTTAAGTTCTATTTCTCCAAAGATGTTGTTTTAGAGAACAATAAAACATAAAACAAAATGAAACAATTCACAATAAAGGGCAGGATGCAGTCACGAGGCATATTAGGAAGTTAACATTTAAAATTTTTTAAATCTTTTCATTCTACACTGAAGTTGATGGACGATAAAACTTAGGAATAATCCAAGTTTCTAAAGACTGACTTAGACAACTTGACATAAATATTAAGAAGTTAAATCAAGCAACACAGTAAAAGGATAACACACAATGACCAAATCTATTAATTCATCTTATTCATGGTTCAAGGAAAAGAGAGACACATGAATCTAGCGAACATGTATGTGTGCTCAGCCGTGTCCAGCTGTTTGTGACGCCATTGACAGTAACCCACCAGGCTGCCCGTCCATGGGATTTTCCAGGCAAGAATACCAGAGTCAGTAGACATTCTCTTCTCCAGGAGATCCTGATAGACGCCAAAATGTCATTTGATAAAAATATCCTTGTAAATTAGAAATAAAAGAATACTTTGCCAATGTAATGGAGTATCTATTAATAGTGAAGCCTATAGCAAATATCGGAGAAGGCGATGGCACCCCACTCCAGTACTCTTGCCTGGAAAATCCCGTGGATGGAGGAGCCCAGTAGGCTGCAGTCCATGGGGTCGTTCAGAGTCGGACAGGACTGAGCGACTTCACTTTCACTTTTCACCTTCATGCATTGGAGAAGGAAATGGCAACCCACTCCAGTATTCTTGCCTGGAGAATCCCAGGGACAGGGGAGCCTGGTGGGCTGCCGTCTATGGGGTCACACAGAGTCGGACACGACTGAAGCGACTTAGCAGTAGCAGCAGCAGTATAGCAAATATCAGATCAGATCAGATCAGTCGCTCAGTCGTGTCCGACTCTTTGCGACCCCATGAATCGCAGCACACCAGGCCTCCCTACTTAACTGTAAAGAGAGACACTCCCTTTAGAATCCAGAAGATGGAAAAAAAATTGCTGAAATCACTCAAATTTACTATTAAAAGTTCTAGCTAATATATAAAACCAGAAGAAGCACTAAGTAGTTAAAAATAGGGAAAAAGAGTCACAGTCATCACTATTTGTAGATTAACAGGAATACCTACCTAGAATAGCATGATAATCAACAAAAAACTATTAAAACATATAAGTGAGTTCAATAAATAGCCAAATATAAGATAAATAATCTTCCAAGATATGCATCTCACTAGCTGGGAATGAAATAAGTATTTGTAGAATAAATAAATTAAAAGATTGAAAAAATATTTTAAAATATTTTAAGATACTTTAAAAAGATACTTGAAAAAGCAAGTTAACAAATGTGGTTAAAATCATTTATTATAAAATAAAAGTATCTTTTCTTCTTTTTTGACTATTCATAGTTGCTTTAAACATAGGTTACTTTTTGTAATGAGAACACAAAAACAGCTAAACCCTAAAAGAGCACCTGGTCTTTATGGTTTTAAAGGCATATTTTTACTAAGGATTCAAAGAACAGGTTAATTACTATAATTTTCAAACAAAGCACACACATGCGTGCACACATACACACACACACACACACACGCACACAAAGATGGAAGATGTATGAACTTGTTCTGCAGAGCTGGCACAATTCTAGGCACTAGAACTAGATACGAAAAAGTAACTAAAAAAGAAAATATATTTGGGAAACTTCTAAAAAAAATCAGCTAATAAAATTTAGTAGCATATTTAAGAATATATCATGACTTAAAGTTTATTCTGTTTGAGGATAGTTCAACATTAGGAGAACTATTAATGCAAACCATTATGCTAATAAATTAAAACAGTTATCTATAGGACTTCTCTGGTGGTCCAGTGGTTAAGAATCCACCTGCCAATGCAAGGGACATAGGTTTGATCTCTGGTCTGGGAAGATTCCACATGCCATGGAAAACTAAGCCCATGAACTTTAGAGACCATGCACTGCAACTAGAGAAAACCCACGCAGCAACAAGACCCAGTGCAGCCAAAAATAAAATAAACTTAAAACAGGTATCTACAGAAGATAAAAAGCACTTGACTGCAACTCTTAGCTAGTTAAGAGAAAAAAAAATTCTTATTCTTCACTAACACAAAATCATTCTTATCAAAAGTCAAGTACAAGAAAGGAATACCTGCTATCATTGATATAATTGTATGGGAGTTCTTGGCCCATGATATAAGGCAAGTAAGAGGAATAACAGACTATGGACTTCCTTGGTGGTACAGTGGATAGGAATCCTCTTGAGAATGCAAGGAACATGGGTTTGATCCCTGGTCCAGGAAGATTTGCTGTGGAGCAACTAAGCCCATGTGCCACAACTATTAAGCCTCAGCGCTAGAGCTCCCATGCTGTACACCACAGAGCCTGTGTACCCCAACTACTGAAGCCCACTGGCCTACAGCCCGTGCTCCACAACAAAAGAAGCCAGACCAATGAGAAGCCCATGCACTGCAACCAAGAGGAGCCCTCGCTCACTCCAACTAGAGAAAGCCCACGCACAGAAAGGAAGACCCAGCACAGTCCAAAAAATTTTTTAAATAAAGAGTAAAACTTTCCTTAAAAATATACCAAATAGAAGGATTAAAAGAAATTAATTATTAGTAGATGATTTCTGCCAACAGGGAAAACCAATAAAATCAAATTTAAAACTTGCTGGAGCTAATGTCAGGTCCAAAAGATGGTCAAATATGAGCTTTACATGTAAATCATTAGAAAATGCAATAGGAAAGGAAAGTCATTCTCAACAGGATTAATGTAAATCCTTTATAAATGACTTTTACGAAGAGCACAAATCTATATAATCTATAAAAGATCTAAATAATTAGAGATGCCATATTCATTACTAGGAAAATCCAACGTAGTTAAGACGTCAGGTCTTCCCAAATTAATATACAGATTCAATATTATTTCAAAAAATTTCCCAAAAGGATTTTTAAAAAAAGAAATGAAAAAGTTTATCTGGGAAAACGTGGGCAAAAATAACCCCAAATGAAGAGAAAACTTAAAACAGCAAAACTCCTGAGCTAGAGTGACTCAGTTGTGTAGTACTGGTTTTCAAATAAAGCAATCAAAACAAAAAAGATCTATGTATAAATATGATAGGGCTTCCCTGGTAGCTCAGTTGGTAAAGAATCTGCCTGCAATGCAGGAGATCCCAGTTCAATTCCTGGGTTGGAAGATCGACTGGAGAAGGGATAGGCTACCCACTCCAGTATTCTTGGGCTTCCCTGGTGCCTTAACTGCTAAAGAATCCACCTGCAATGCAGGAGATCTGGGTTTGATCCGGGATTGGGAAGATCCTCTGGAGAAGGGAACAGCTACCCACTCCAATATTCTAGCCTGGAGAATTCCATGGACTGTATAGACCAGGGGGTCAGAAAGAGTCAGACACGACTGAACGACTTTTACTTTCATAAATATGATAAAGGGTGTCAGGATAAATGGATATCTATTGAGGAAAAGTTAAATCTCTTGCTCCCTTCACAAACAATCTGGGTGAATTAACTTCTTGTATAGGAAAAAAAACTTCATGTAGAAGAAAACATTGAGAATAATTTTCACATAGGTAAGAAAGGCCTTCCTTAATAACATATGGTGAATGATAAAGGAAAGCAGGATAGATGTTGATCAGTTAAAGAAGGAAATGCCTGCTTGACAAAGACCCCTGAAACAAAGCTGAAAGACAAGTGACAGAAAGACTATCTTTACCATGTTGAGGAAAGAAAAAGAAAATAATGAACAGACAAGTGAGCAAAGAATAGAATTCATATAATATAAATACTTCAGAATGAAAACACTCCATCTTATTAATGATTAATGATATGCATATTAAAGTGAGGTATTTCCCCTCCAACTGGAAAAAATCAAATGACTGATAGCAGAGCAAATATTTTCACATACTATGACAGTGTGAACTAGTACATTTCATTAGGAAGGCAACACGACAATCTCTCAAACTTTGTCCCAATGATTTCACTTCCAGAAATATAGGAAATCCTCAAATATGTAGGTGCGAATGTTCATTGCATTGATTACTATAAGAAAAATACTGGAACAATTTAAGTATGTCCAGCAGAATGTCTGAAAAAAATTATGGTACATTTATACTTAAGCATACTATGAAAAAATAAGGTAAACTTATACAAATTGACATGAAAGTATATATTTATATTGATGAATAATAAAAACTCTCAGTGGACTTTCCTGGGGGATGAGAATTCGCCTGCCAATGCAGGGGACACAGGTTAAATCCAGGAAGATTCCACATGCCACAGAGAAACTAAGACCCTGAGCCGCCGCTACTGAGCCTGCAGACTACAACTACTGAAGCCCATGTGCTCACAACGTGTACTTCTCAACAAGAAAAGTGACCACAGTGAGACGCCTGTTCACCGAAACTAGAGACAGCCGGCACAAAGCAATGAAGACCCAGTGCAGCCAAAAATATAATCAAGTTTTTAAAAATTTAAATAAAAAAAATAAAAACTCTCAGTATAACGTATAAATGAGAGCATACTATATGGTAAAAAAGAAAAAAAAAAAAGAGAACCCCCGCCCAAACCATCCCTGCCAAACGAAAGCCAGGGAGACTAGACAAAAGTTACTGGCATAATTCCTAAGAAAAATGATGAAAGTTCTGGCTTAAGTGGTGGCAACAGAAACAAGATGAGAGAGCAGAATTGCAACAGAAGAGACAGAGTCAGCAAAGTCTGATACACAACGTGCAGTTGTTTCTGAGATGAGGCAGAGACCAGTCTAGACCCTGGCTACTCAAAGTGCAGTTTACAGACCAACTACACCAGCACCATCTGGGAGCCTGTTAAAAATGCAGACTTGTAGGCCCATCCCAGACCTACCTAATCAGAATCTGCACGTTAACAAGATCCCCAGGTGACTGATGTGCACAGCAAAGTTTGAGAAGTGCTGGCTTAGGGAATGTTCATTGGTCATGGTGCTATCCACTGAAAAACAAGAGTGGGTTTGACTTCTGACAGGTTGGAGTTATTGTACTTGAAAATTATTTTGCTTTAAAAGAAAAAAAGAAATACATTTGACCTTGGAACAATGCAAGGGTTAGTCAGGGTTATCGATCCTCCTTGTACTTGAAAATCCAAATATAATTTTACAGTTGGTTCTCTACACTGCTGGTTTCCTCTGTACTGGAGGTTCTGCACCTGAGAATTCAACCAGCTGCAGACTGCGTAATACTGTAGTATGCGTTTAGTGGGGGAAAAACCGATCTGCATATTAGGTGGACCCATGTTGTTCAGGAGTTAACTGCAGAAGGTGCTGACTTCTGAAGGGGGGCAAAGTGGCTAGGTTCCCACAGGTCTGCTGGGAGGTGAAGAAAACTATGAGAAGATGATTTACAGAATGAGACAGAGTCGGGTGACTCATTCCCTTCAGGCTCTATCTTCTCTCTGCTTGGAGTCTCTAGGAGAGGACAAAATACATTCAGCACTGCAAACAAGTCTGCACAATTTAACAACCTGACTAATACCTGGCATGCTGCAGTCCATGGGGTTGCAAAGAGTTGGACTCGACTTGGCGACTGAACAACAACTAATACCTTTGCTAGGAACCAAGTCACTGCAACACCCCACCCAAATTGCACTAAAAAAAAAGCTTCTGCTGAATGGCCTAAGGGACAACTCCTTCAAATTTCCTAGAAATTCAATGTTTCAAGTTCAGTGAGACACACCCTTCACTTAGAGGGTCCTTGGTCTGAAGGAAGGCATTTTTAGAACACTGTGACTGCTCTTCCCAAGGTTTAACTAAATATTTCAAAATGACATTCTCAACTTGATCTTAAAAAAACACCCATAAAACTTCTGTGTATATATATGTATAAAGATGCAAAGAAAATGTCTGGTAGGATACGTACTGAATTGTTAGACTGAAAAGCACGAAGGATAAAACAGGACTTACACCTTTCACTCTACAGGGTACATCAGTTTTGCTTACTGTATCTTTTATTTACTTGTAAAAATTTAAAAATGGAGAAACTCTAGAGGAGCATCAAAAATCAAATTCTATAAAAACCATTTAAATTTTTAAGCATTTATAAGGGAAAAAACAATATAAAACTTACAGTAATTGCAAACATACTTTCATCTTCTAATGCACACTGTATTCGGTCTCTGGGGAAAAACAACACAAAATGAAAAAGCCTTATTTCACAAGAGAAATGAAATCACCATTAAGCTAACACACGCACAAACTTGCATTCCATCTGGGGTAACTTAGCTAACATGCTTTAAAAACAAGAATCAAGTAGTAAATGCCTTCTGACTCTTATATTGAAAAAAATAGTATTTACTAAAAATAAACACAATACAAAGTCTTTGAAGGCCACCTGCTAATGCATAAACTTAACTTCTGAATGTAACGTTTTCACATGGCCAAAATGAAAAAATACGATTTTCTCTTTAGGTATTCTCACTGGGATGAGAAAGCAACAGAATGAGAGCCAAAACCAAGGAGCATCTAAGAAAAATTTGATTAACTTCTCTCAGACTTTCTACCTGAGATACACTATCAAGTGTATCTGTCACTTTTTTCCTTAATCTATCTTCTTCTAAATATTGCTGTGTTTTTAACACTTTCCTTAAATCTTTACAAATATCCAATTTTTGATAGTTACCAACTTTATGATTTAATATTCCCCTCTTTCCTCCTAACTCACTTCTGACAACTAAAGGCATTAGACATGATAAGCATCATAAAATGGCAGAACTGCTAACTGCTAAGTCGCTTCAGTCGTGTCCGACCCTGTGCGACCCCATAGATGGCAGCCCACCAGGCTCCCCCGTCCCTGGGATTCTCCAGGCAAGAACACTGGAGTGGGTTGCCATTTCCTTCTCCAATGCATGAAAGTGAAAAGTGAAAGTGAAGTTGCTCAGTCGTGTCCGACTCTTAGCGACCCCATGGACTGCAGCCTACCAGGCTCTTCCGTCCATGGGATTTTCCAGGCAAGACTACTGGAGTGGGGTGCCATTGCCTTCTCCGATAAAATGGCAGAACGTATTTCCAAACACACCTCATTCTAACTTCTAAGTTAATCACCAGTTTATTTCTGAGTCCTACACAACTTTACCTATACAAAGAAGCCAGCAGCCTCCATGTGACCATCTCCTGTTGAAGAAGCCAGAGCATACTGGCTGTTTTTGAAAACTTCTGAAGTCCAGGTGTTGCTCGGCTCACTATTTTATTCAGTATATTTACCTGAATTAAAGACACAAATGTAAAGAGGTTTTCTGTAATTCTGAGTCACAACTTTGTATTTTTCAAGTACATAGTGCCAAAAGTATACATTTACATTACAAATTTTTCCTGTCTACTGCCTTTTTAAATTAAATGTAATATAACATTCCCACTAGAAAGGGCCTTACTTTGAAGTAAGGTGTGTCTAGGTGAGTGTGTATGTAGAAGTTTAACATATTCTAGACTTCAGATTCAACAGTAACAGTCATGAGTACATTTTTCTCCCTGTAGATCAACCCAGAAGATAGCTAAATCTAACCTATGCCTGATAAAATCATATATCATGAACCAACAGAGCAGAATGAACATTAAAAATAAGATACTTTCAAATTATCTGAAAAATTTATACCATATAAAAAACATTAAGAAAAATTCTCCTACTGGTACAAAGACTTTTGTACCAGTCTCTTCCTAAGACTCCTTTTCCTATTTGGAACCAGGCTGTTGTTCCATGTCCAGTTCTAACTGTTGCTTCCTGACCTGCATACAGATTTCTCATTTCTCAAGAGGCAGTCAGGTGATCTGGTATTCCCATCTCTTTCAGAATTTTCCACAGTTTGTTGTGATCCACACAGTCAAAGGCTTTGGCATAGTCAATAAAGCAGTTTTTCTGAAACTCTCTTGCTTTTTCAATGATTCAGCAGATGTTGGCAATTTGATCTCTGGTTCCTCTGCATTTTCTAAAACCAGCTTGAACATCTGGAACTTCACAGTTCATGTACTGCTGAAGCCTGGCTTGGAGAATTTTGAGCATTACTTTACTAGCGTGTGAGATGAGTGCAATTATGCGGTAGTTTGAGCATTCTTTGGCATTTCTTTCTTTGCGACTGGAATGAACACTGACCTTTTCCAGTCCTGTGGCCACTGCTGAGTTTTCCAAATTTGCTGGCATATTGAATGCAGCACTTTCACAGCATCATCTTGCAGGATTTGAAATAGCTCAACTGGAATTCTATCACCTCCACTAGCTTTGGTTGTAGTGATGTTTCCTAAGGCCCATCTGACTTCGCATTCCAGGACGTCTGGCTCTAGGTGAGTAATCACACCTTTGTGATCATCTGGGTCATGAAGATCTTTTTTGTACAGTTCCTCTGTGTATCCTTGCCACCTCTTCTTAATATCTTCGGTTTCTGTTAGGTCCATATCATTTCTGTCCTTTATTGTGCTCATCTTTGCATGAAATATTTCCTTGGTATCTCTAATTTTCTTGAAGAGATCTCTAGTCTTTCCTATTGTTTTCCTCTATTTCTGTACATTGATCCCCGAGGAAGGCTTTCTTATCTCTCCTTGCTATTCTTTGGAACTCGGCTTTGGAACCCATTCAAATGGGTATATCTTTCCTTTTCTCCTTTGCTTTTGGCTTCTCTTCTTTTCACAACTATTTGTAAGGCCTCCTCAGATAGCCATTTTGCTTTTTTGCATTTCTTTTTCTTGGGGATGGTCTTGATCCCTGTCTCCTATACAATATCACAAACCTCCATCCATAGTTCATCAGGCACTCTGTCTATCAGATCTAGTCCCTTAAATTTATTTCTCACTTCCACTGTATAATCGTAAGGGATTTGACTTAGGTCATACATGAATGGTCTAGTGGTTTTCCCTACTTACTTCAATTTAAGTCTGAATTTGGCAGTAATGAGTTCATGATCTGAGCCACAGTCAGCTCTCAGTCTTGTTATTGCTGACTGTATACAGCTTCTCCATCTTTGGCTGCAAAGAATATAATCAATCTGATTTCGGTGTTGACCATCTGGTGATGTCCATGTGTAGAGTATTCTGTGGTGTTGGAAAGGTGTTTGCTATGACCAGTACATTCTCTTGGCAAAACTCTACTAGCCTTTGCCCTGCTTCATTCTGTACTCCAAGACCAAATTTGCCTGTTACTCCAGGTGTTTCTTGATTTAAATGCTCAAAATAGTTGGCTATTACTATTATTTCAATTATTCTTGAAGCTGTTTTCCTTTTCTTTAAAATAGACAACTTTTTGAGCAGTTTTAGATTCACAGCAAAACTGAATAAAGTACAGCGAGTTCTCATTACTTTCTGCCCCATATATACACACTCTTTCCCCCCACTATCAATATCCAGTACCTGAGTGGTACATCTGTTACAGTCAATAAAACTACATTGACATGTCATTATTACCCAATGTCCTTAATTTACAGAAGGGTTCACTCTTGGTGCTGTACATTCTATGGGTTTTGACAAATGTATAATGATGTACCCATCATGTAATATCATTATAATGTGCTCAGTCTCGTACAGCTCTTTGCAACCCAATGGACTATAGCCCACCAGGCTCCTCTATCCCTGGAATTTTCCAGGCAAGAATATTGGAATGGGTTACCATCTCCTACAAATCCTACTTCTACTCATTAAATATCACTCCCCTAAAACTCTACTGTGCTTCATTTTCTATCTTTATCTCTCCTTGAACTCTGGCAACTGCGGATTTTTTTATTCTCTTTAAGTTTTCCCTTTTCCAACATATCATACAGTTGGAATCATGCCATATGTACCTTTGTATATCGGGTTTTTTCACTTAGTGATATACATTCAGGGTCCATCCTCAACTCTTTATGGCTTGATACCTCATTACTTTTAAGGGCTGTGTAATATTCCACAGACTGGATGAGCCACAGTTGACTTACCCATTCTCTTACTAAAGGACATCTTGATTGCTTCCAAATTCAGGTTACTATGAATAAAGCTGCTATAAACATCTATGTGTAAGCTTTTATGTGGACATAAATCTTTTAATCTTTGGGATAAATATCAAAGAGTATGAATGCTGGATTATATGGCAAGAGTATGTTTAGTTTTCTAAGAAACTGAGAGATTATGCTCCCAAGTGCTATCATTTTGCATCCCCAAAAATAATAAATGAGAATTCATGTTCCACATCTTTGTCAGCATTTGGTTTTGTTAGTGTTTCAGATTTTGGTCATTCTAACAGGTGTATAGTAGCATCTTTTTTTAATTTGCAACTCCCTAATGACACATGATGTGTTTTAAAAAATTTTTTTCAATCTTCACTTTATATTAGAGTAGAGTTGATGTTCAATGTCGTGTTGATATTAAACATCTTTTCATATACTTATTTGCCGTCTGCAGATCTTCTCTGATGAGGTGTCTGTTTACATGTTTTGTCCATTTTTTAATTGGATTGTTCATTTTCTTATGGTTGAGTTTTAAGTTCTTGGTATACTTTGGGTTTTCCTTTGTCAAAGTTGCAGAACCCTTCTGTCCTTAAAAGAAATACTGTAAGATTCTCAATGTGTAAAAAGTAGATCTGCTCTGGCTGACTTTCTAACTATCTCTAAGACATCCTCCTTAAACACAGGAAGGAAATTCACAAACTAATGTTGTTCAGAAAAAAACTTGATTACTGAAGTCTGACCAACAATGACGTGAAGTAACTTACCTGACTACTACAAATGTTCTCATACTCTTCTACAAGGTCAAAAACAGTAGTTGAAGAGTGTTTTAAAAAAGACTGCAGGAAATCAGAAAACATACTCATGGATGCTAGAACACAATAAACAGACAAATTAAGTGACATACTTCCAAGTCATTCTGTTTGTTTGAAAACTTAAAACACAGCTCTAAATACTTTCTTGAAACTACTGTGTTTTTTAAAATACATAATTGTGGTAAAATACATGTAACCAAATTTATCATTTTAACCATTTTTAACTGTTCAGTGGGAGAAAGTACATTCACAGAGCTGTGCCACCATAACCACCATCCGACCACAGAACTCTTTGCTTTTTGCAAACCTAAAACCCCAGAGAGCCAAGGCAATCCTGAGAAAGAACAGAGCTGGAGGCATCACACTTCCTGATTTCACACTACACAACAGAAGCTAGTATTCAAAACAGACACAGAAATCAATGGAACAGAACAGAGAGTACAGAAATAAACTCCTACATATATAGTCAAGAAATATTTGACAAGGGAGCCATGAATACTGAATGGAGAAAGAATAGTTTGTTTAAATAAACAGTGCCAAGGAAACTGGAAAATCACATGCAGAAAACCAAAACTGGATCCCTATCTTACACAACTCATAAAACTGAACTTGAAATGGATTAAAGACTTAAATGATGACTTTCCTGGTGGTCAAGTTAAGAATCTGCCTGTCAATGAAGGGGATAGGGATTCAATCCCTGGTCCGGGAAGAATCCACATGACTCGCGACAACTAAGGCTGTGCATCACAGCTACTGAGTCTGCGCTCTGGAGCCCATGTGCTGCAACGATTGAACCCTTGAGCGCTAGAGCCCATGCTCTGCAACAAGCAAAGCCATTGAAATGAGAAGCCCATGCATCGCAACTAGAGTGTAGCCCCAGCTTCCCCCAAGTAGGGAAAGCCCATGAGCAGCAATGAAGACCAAGCACAGCCAAAACTTGGAGAGAAAAAAAAAACTTATATGAAACCTGAAACTGTATAACGCTTAGAAAAAAACATAGGGAAAAGCTTCTTGACACCTGTCTTGAGAATAATTTTTGGATATGACACCAAAAGCACAAGCAACAAAAGCAAAAACTCAACAGGTGGGACTATATCAACTAAAAAGCTCTGCACAGCAAAAGATACAATCAACAAAATGAACTGGCAACCTATGGAATGAGAGAAAATATTTGCAAACCATATATCTGATAAAAAGTTAATCTTCGAAATATATGAAGAATTCATAAAACTCAAAAACAAACAATACGATTTAAAAATGGGCAGAGGAACTGAACTGACATTTCTCCAAAGATGACATACAAATAGCTAACACGTACATGAAAAGATGCTCAACAACACTGATCAGCAGGGAAACACAAAACAAAACCATAGTGAGATATCACCACACATGTATAAGAACAAATATCACCAATCAATAAGAAAGAAATGTCAAGTGTTGGTGAAGATGCAGAGAAAAGGGAACATTTGTGCCCTACTGGTGAGAACGTAAATTAGTTTAGCCACTATGGCAAACAGTATGAAGGTTTCTTAAAAAATTAAAAATAGAACTACCAAATGATCTAGCAATACCACTTCTGGGTATATATTCAAAGGAAATGAAAACAGGCCAACCAAAAGGTATCTATAGGAACTTCCCTATAGATACAGTGGTACAGTGGATGGGAATCTGTCTGCCAATGAAGGAGACACAGGTTGATCCCTTGTCTGGGAAGATTCCACATGCTGTGGAGCAACTAAACCTGTGGGCCACAACTACAGAAGCCAATACCTACAGCCTGTGCTCCACGAGAAGCCTGTGCACTGCAATGAACAGTAGTCCCAACTCCCTTGCCCCAACTAGAGAAAGCCTCTACACAGCAATGAAGACCCAGTGCAACCAAAAATAATAAATAAAAAGAAAAGGCAGCTGTACTCTCATTTTCACTGTGGCATTGTTCACCACAGCCAAGATAGGGAAAAAACCCAAGTATGCATCACCAGATAAATAGAAAAGCGGGGTGTGTGTGTATACACACACATACACACATACATATATGTATGTATGTGTATGTATATATATACAGGCCTGCCCTGGTGACTCAGAGGTAAAGAATCTGCCTGCTGATGCAGGAGACGTGGGTTCGATCCCTGGGTCAGGAAGATCCCCTGAAGAAAGAAATGGCAACCCACTCCAGTATTCTTGCCTGGGAAACTACCCAGCCTATGAGGTCACAGAAAGAGTTGGGCATGACTTAGCAACTAAACAACAAGATATTAATACATACATAAACACACACACACAAAACCAGAATATTTTTCAGCCATGAAAAAGTGATCTGCTATTTGTAACAGGACAGACCCTGGATAAACCCTGAAGGCATTAAGTAAAATAAATCTAACAGCTAACAGAGAGACAAATACTGTACTGTATCACTCATGAGCAATCTAAAAAAGCCAAACTCAAAGAACCAGAGCCTGGAACGGTGGTTCCCAGGGTCTGGAGGATAAGGGAATTGTGAGATGTTGGTTAAAGTGTACAAACTTGCAGTGAGCAGATGAGTAAATTCTGAAAATCCAACACACAGCATTGTTATAGTCAATAAATCTGCACTACATAGTTCAAAGTTGCTGAGATGAGATCCTAAATGTTCTTATCACAGAAATGATAATTATATAATGTGAAAGTATCATGGAGGTGTTAGCTAACACTAATAATTATATTACAATATGCGAGTGTATCAAAGCAATATGTCATACACCTTAAACTTACAGAATGTCAATTTCAAAAAAACAAAAACAAAAACTCTAACACTGTAACTCTCCATTCTCCCCTGTCCCTAGACCTCTGCAATCATTATTCCACTTTCTATGTCTATGAGTTTGACTACTCTAGGTGTCTCATATAAGTGAAATCATACAGTATTTGGTCCCTGTGCTACTGGCTTATTTCATCAGGCATAAAGTCCTCAAAGTTCATTCATGTTGTAGCATGTGTCTGAATTATATCCCACTAAAAAGTATTTATCATATTTTATCCTTTACCCATCAATGGGATTTGGGTTCCTTCTATCTTTTGTTCACAGGGCAATGAACGAGGAAATACAAATCTCTTTAAAATCTGGTTTTCACTTCTTTTGGAATACACCCAGAGGTAGAACTGCTAAATCAAAAGATAATTCTGTTTTTAATTTTTTGAGGAACGACCATATTGTTTGCCATAGTGCTGCACCATTTGCATTCCCACAACTAACACACAAGAGTTCCAATTTTCCCATATCCTTGCCAACATTTACCATTTCCTGTTTATTGGGGGATTTTTTTGTTTTTGAGAGTAGCCATCTTAATGGGTGTGAGGTGCTGTCTCCCTGTGGTTTTGATCTGCATTTCCTTAATGATTACTACCTCCTTCCAGTGCTCAGTCGTGTCTGACTCTTTGTGATTCCCTGGACTACAGCCCACCAGGCTCCTCTGTCCATGGGATTTCCCAGGCAAGAATACTAGAGTGGGCTGCCGTTTCCTTCTCCAGGGCACCTTCCCGACCCAGGGACTGAATCTCCATCTCATGCACTGCAGGTGGATTCTTTACCACTTGAGCTATACTGAGCAAATTTTCATGTGCATGATAGCCACTTTTGTATCTTCTTTGGAGAAATATCTATACAAGTTCTCTGTCCACTTTTTAGGTGGATTGTCTTCTGTTACTGTTGAGTTGTAGTTCTTTTTATATTCTGAATATTAATTTTTTGATATATAACTTGCAAATATATTCTCACATTCCGTGGCATTTTCACTCTATTGACTATATTTTCTGATCCATATTTTGATGTAGTCCAATTTATCTATTTGGTCTTCTCTCATCTACAAGTCTTTTAAGATTCCAAAGATATATTAGTTATTAGTCTGTCAACAATTACTTCAAAAACATGAGCCAAATTTTAAAACACCTGAATTATATTATAAGTACACCATAACAAAGTAACTGGGAAAGTTATAGCAGATCCTAAAACGACATGCTTTATTCAGGGGAAATATATACATCCTACTATAATACTGTATAATATCTAAGGCCTCAGCCATGGTTCATACTAAACATGAAATTCTTATATTTTATATATTAAGTACACAGCATTTTTGATGCTTATCACCGGCATATACTACAAAGGAGTAGTAGTCACCACATTGTTAAGAGAAGGGTGCTGAAATCAAACTGCTCAGTTTTAAATCCTGGTGCCATCACTTCCCAGGGACGGGGAAGCCTGGTGGGCTGCCGTCTATGGGGTCGCACAGTCAGACACAACTGAAGCGACTTAGCAGCAGCAGCAGCAGCCATCATTTCCTAGCCAGGTGAGCTCAAATAGGTTAATTTTTTTGAGCAGCTGTTTCCTTTCCACGAAAATGAAATCGTTATTGTATCTATTTAATGGACCATGAAATGAGTTAACGTGCACACAGTGGTAGCATACTGACTAGCACTCATGTATGTTAGTCTGTGATGATAAATTAACGAAGCATCTATGTCCTAATGTGCAGGTACAAACACACTAAAAGCAAATGTTTTTTCCCAAAAGGGAATGGTAATAACCAGCCTAAAGTCAGAATGGTCACAATACTATTTGAAGAAACAGCATTAGCATTCAGGCCAAAATAAAACATGTCAACAATGTCAGATAAAAATTAAACAAAAAGAGAAGCTCTCTCAACAGCACAAGTTTGGAAAGAATAAAAGCATTAACGACTAGTCTAATAACCTAACAGGGAGCTATTTACACTGAAATGATTAAATGGCAGGATGCTGCTCCAACTGAGAACTAAGGTGAGGTTCTCAACTTTCTAGAGTTACTATTGGGTTGGCCAAAAATTTCACTGAAAAACCCAAACAAACTTTTGACTAACCTGTTATCATCAAGTGGCACAGCCATTACCGTAACTAACAAGCATAACAAAAAATATTTTTAAATATTCAGGAATAGGAGATGATTTCCTGATGTTAGTAAAATGGCAAACTACTGTGTTATAAACAAAGACCAAAGCTATTTTACCAGCTTCTCCAGGATCATCCTCTCGTAACATAACAGCACTGAGGGTAACGTCCTCGGTTACACTGTGGGGCTCTGCGTTTGTGAACAGCCCTGCACGCTGTGATGAGAAAGCAGTGGCCCAGTTACTGTCATCCAGGTTAGTCACCTAAAAGATAAAGGAGACACAGAAAAGTAATGTAGTTATTGCCACTGAGTGAATAAAGACTTTAATACTACTACATTTTTTTAAAAACACATGTGTTTTTCACTTTTAAAAGATAGCCACATGATTATTTTGTTAAGGATGTTATGGCTTTGTTTTCTTCTTTGCACTACTCCATGCTTTTATGCTCTAGTGAGAGTGTTAGTCACTCAGTTGTGTCCAATTCTTCATGACCCCATAGACTACAGCCCACCAGGCTCCTCTGTTCATGAATTTTACTCTCTAGGACTACTTCAAATCAATTTTTTAATTTGGGGAAATATTATGAGATGAATGACTCAGTTTCTTAAACATATAAATGGTAATGAAAAAAAAGGATGATTTAGAAACTTACAGATTTAAGTACTGGAGACATACCAAGCAAATGCAATATGTTAAAAGATTCAGGCATGAACAACAATAAAAATTTCCTTTAAATTAGTCTCCCCAAGGGAAAATGCTAAAGATGGGTGCCAGGACCCTATATATTAATGAGATAGTAACTATGGGCTGAGGAGACTTTAGCCTCAGCTATCACAAGACTGATTTCCTTCTGGGTACTCATCATCATTAGCACCCAGATGAAACTGAAAATCTTACACAGTAGTGATATTCTGCATTCATAAAAATGTTTTGTAGGTAGACACATGGTGTACACATGGTGTACTTAAAATCAACCAACGTAACAAATAATTGTACTTCCTTCAAACACCTCTCATAACTGATACTAAAATTGGCAAAACAAAATCAAGAAAACATTTTTTACTACAAAGTAACTTCCAAACACTCTGTGATAATCAATACATATTTACTCTATCCTGGCCTTTAGAAGAGTAATAATTTTACTATTAAACTTGCAGTTCTAAAGCACTAAATAATAAAACTCATCATCTTATGCTGAAACCTAGAAATAGTCAATTCACTTATGTTTTTAAGTGGAATAAGAATAAATGTTCCCAAAATAAACCAGCTTCATAACCAGAGTAAAACTGTTCAATGACTAGATCACTATCAGATACTAACACTCTAAAATATTTCAAAGATTGATTTAACCTTCTAAGACAAGGAGAGGTTTAATATGCAAAACCATTCCTTTGAAAACACATAATTTAGACAATTTCTGGTGTGTGTAAAACTCTGTTTTTTCAGTAACCACAGAGCCATTCCTGGTGTGTGTAAAACTCTCTGTTTTTTCAATAACCACAGAGCCAAATAAAGAGCCCTTTTCATCTTGTTCTTGGAACTAAATGAGCCATAACACTCTACTAGTCCGACAAAACTCTTTCGTTTTCATCTTCTCAGTTAGGCACAATTCGTTCTTTCTCTATAGTGTATTTTAAGCACGTAGGTCAGGTCATTCTGGATCACAGTCTATATGACATTTCTTTTGCTATTTTAATACTGTATCATAATGATTCCTGAAGAGTGTCTCACTTAACTTTTCCTCAAATTTTCTCTTTTCTCTCCTTTAATGCTTTGTTCTTCTTCCTTATGACAGTTTTCATTGATTACTCTTGGCCTCCTCTTCTATGCTTCAAAACAGGGCTCAGTTTTTACCGCCACTAGCAACCAATCAGTAAATCTGATCAGTAAACTGTCAGATTAATACATTTTATCTGCATCTAACTGCTGCTGGTGTCACAGTTTCCACCTATGACGTGAGATGCTTACGGGTCTCAGTTTTCTGGAAGTCTAACCAAAAAATAATTTCAACCTACATAACTGAGTTACTTTTATTATGAATAAGACTTCAATCCTCATAAAAAAATTTTTAAGCTAAATATCATACCATAGTTAAAAAAGGGAGAAAATTTCAGCCCCATTTTTCTACATACCATAGACAGATTTCCTAAGAACCCTGAAGACTGTGTAAGCCGGGGAGACCTCCCTCCAGTTGCAAGAATGCAGGATATATCTGGTTGCCTCAGTAAGCTCCGGCTTGGTGGAGTAACTACAAGCAAGAAGTTAGTAAAAAGAATTCGAAGTGCATGAGCATTGATCATGACAATGAAACAAGCAAATAAAAACAAATAATTTTCATTTTTCAATTATTTAGATTCTAAGTGAATAAATACTTTCAATATTAACATTTCTATAATATAAAGATTTAACTTATTTTTCTAAATACGAACTTTTGGCACTACTGAGCCCACCAAAAAAAAACTTTACTGCAAACAGAGATGCTTTCATTATAACATAACTGAACATTAAAAAAAAAAAAAAAAAAGACACTCATGAGTTCATGAGTTTATCAAATTCTAATTTTATAAAGCATACTATAGTATAGAAGACATGGGCTCTGAAGTAAGCAGATTATGATTTGCATTTTGGTTCCATTACTTACATTCTTACCTAGCTATTTTATCTGCTTTAATCAACTTCTCTAGGTCTCATGTTCAGATTTGTCAAAATAGAGACAATATCTACTTCACAGCTATCATGCAATTAGGTAAAGGCTTACACATGGTAAGAGTTCAACAAACAGTAAGTGCAATCCCTATTATTTGCTCTTAATTAAAAATAACTTAAAAATATAATATATATTATAGTATTAGCTGCTATTACTCTTATCATTATTAAATGCTTTAAAAGCAAAAAAATCTTACAAGGTTGTCGAAATGAGCTGGGAGTTCGGGGCATAACCTGGTTTCTTGGAGTGGTATTAGAAAAAATTTCATCTTGGGCTGCCCGAACTACAGGAAATGTTAAGGAAAGTTTTTCGTATAGAAAAAAACATCATTAAAGTTAGAATGAACCATATTTCAGTTCAGTTCAGTCGCTCAGTCATGTCTGACTCTTTGCAACCCCATGAATCGCAGCACACCAGGCCTCCCTGTCTATCACCAACTCCCGGAGTTCACTCAGACTCACGTCCATCGAGTTGGTGATGCCATCCAGCCATCTCATCTTCTGTCGTCCCCTTCTCCTCCTGCCCCCAATCCCCCCAGCATGAACCATATTTACACTATACAAAATATGGGAATGTTTTTCAAAGACAAGGTATTTTACAGCTACCATATTTTCTATGCAAAGAGTAAATAATTCCTTTTCCCCTTTAAATTCTAGTTATCAATTACTACAGTCTTGAACTAAGAGCTCAAGTCTTAGGTTACCACACACTGAACTAAGAGTTCTTAGATCTCAAATAATAAAGAAAATCTAATCTCAGCAAAAGCTAACCACAATATGATAGTTAGCAGTAAAATGGAACATCCTTATTTTCAAGGAAATATGAATCTCACTGAATTTCAGCATTATATTTACCAAATAACACATGGGGAGAGTTAAAAAAATTATTTTCCACAGTATTTTATTACAGCTGGTGTTTAACATCGCTCATGAAGTCTATAATGCTAATTCCAAACATGTTACAATTTCTATAATGATGCTTAAAATGCAAAGGATACGTAAAGCTCTTTTTTGGGCACTCTGTTTGCGTGCAGTCCGAGTCACCTCTGCCTCCCGGATCACAGGAGATGACATCTCTCCAAAGCCACTCCTAAAATGGCAATAACCAAATTCACGTGAATGAAATGAGAATGGAGCATTTGCAAAAAACTTTATCATTATGACTGAAGCAAAGGATCCTAAGTCAGTTAAGGCGCAGATCATCACAACTGCCAAGTCTTTGTTTTTTTGTTGCTAATACTTCTCTGACTCCAAATCCAGCTTATCTCTCAAAGTCCTGCTTAAATTTTACCTGCATAAAGTCTTCTCTGACTTACTTGTTAATTTTTTCCTCCTCTGGAATTATTTTAACACTTGGAATCTAAATCTATATTCTAACGGTGCTTTAAATAATTGCTTCGTGAAGATAAACCTTTCTTCGTTGGATTGAGGAGGTTCCTAAAGTTCCAGGAACTCTTAAAAGGATGTTCTGTAGTCTCCAAAGTACTTCAAACCATGGATACCTCTATTTAAGCTGGTGACTTGGGAGACTAAGTAAAAAATAAATCTAATATATTGGAAAGAAATGATCCTTCAAGCTTTTCTTCCCAGAGAACACTAAGGGTGTCTCCTGTCTCAGCACTATTATAGTCACAGATGTATAGCCCAACATCTAGAAAATAAACTGTATTATGAGATCTGTATCATAAGAATCTAATGTGTATTTCCTCCACTTAAAATCTTCAGATAGATATATCTGGCCTACAGAATCAAGTCCAAATTTCCTACAATGGTTTTTATAATCTGACCCCAGCTTACCAATTCAGCCACAAACATCACTTCCATACAAACACACACTGCATGTGACCATTCAGCTACACGTTCATATCCTTACACCTTTGTACCCATGCTTCTTTTCAGAGGCCTACATTCACCTCTTTGGTCTATCTGGTGAATAAGTCTTACTCATCAAACAGCTCCCTAGAATCTAGAAACACATATCCAGGTTGGCAACTTGGTTCTTAGCTTCCTTTGTTAGCTTCCTAACTGATCAAGTTCCTTAACCTCTTTTAGCCTCAATGTTATGTGTGAAAAGAGGATCACAGTAGCTACCCTCATAGGATTGTCCCTCTTAGGATTGTTAGGATTAAAATAGCTAATATAGCATCACAAATGCTTACACACACACACCCACCCACCCCCCCGGCAAAGCAGGACACGCGAGTTCGATCTCTGGGTCGGGAAGATCCCCTGGAGGAGGACATGGCAACCCACTCCAGTATTCTTGCGTGGAGAATCCCATGGACAGAGCAGCCTGGCCGGCTGCAGTTCCTGGGGTCGCAAAAATCGGACACCACTTAGCAACTGAACAACAATAATATATTTAAAGCGGTTAAGGCACTCGATGTAGGCTACTGCCACTATTCAAAGACCACCTAGAATGTACCCTCCTTTGAGAGGTCTTCTTGATACTTTCCATGACAAGGAGACTTCATTGCTCCATTTGTTTCCCCACAAAGTAGTACAAAACATTTATCATTCCGCACTGCTCCGCAATGTCTCCTTCACTATACATTCCCCGAGGCCAAGAACTTTGAATAACTCATCTTTATGCAGGAGCCTACCATAGTTCCGAGGTCACATAAAGATTAACTATCTGGTGTTGAAACCTGTAATCAGGAAGCCTAGGGTAAGAGCCCGTTCCGTCGCTGTCTGGCTTTGTGATCTCGGGCAGTAACTCAGCATCTCGAATGCCGGGCCACCTCCGACCTCGCCCACCCCTGGAGCCTAAGGTGTTGCGTGAAAAAGAGTAGATGGCAGAGTTGCCGTGGGAAAGAGACTGCTATGCTATGCTATGCTGTCACTTCAGTCGTGTCCGACTCTGTGTGACCCCAGAGACAGCAGCCCACCAGGCTCCCCCATCCCTGGGATTCTCCAGGCAAGAACACTGGAGTGGGTTGCCATTTCCTTCTCCAATACATGAAAGTGAAAAGTGAAAGTGAAGTCGCTCAGTCGTGTCCGACTCTCAGCGACCCCATGGACTGCAGCCTACCAGGCTCCTCCGTCCACGGGATTTTCCAGGCAAGAGTACTGGAATGGGGTGCCATTGCCTTCTCCGGGGGAACCAGATTATCATTAACTATATCCGTCCCCGGCCCAAGCGGCCTTTCTCCCTTAGCTGCAGTCTCCTAGCCGGAAAAGGAGGCCTAGGGTCAGCTTCCAGGCCCTCGTCTGCTTCCTCTGAGTCGGGTTTCACCTGTTTCATTCCTCCAACACGCTGGAGAGGAAAGTGACCGACTTCAGCCGTCACCACCAGAACTTACCTGTCCATGGCTACAGCCTTCTCCACCGAGAACTTCGCAAACTCACCTCCAGTTTAGCAACCGCGTTTCAGTCTACCCGCTCACCGGAAGTAAACCCTTCGACCCGGAAGCAAGTTTTCACGTTCTCGCGAGGGGTGGGAGGGGAAAAGAACCAACTTTCCCTTTAGGCGCATGCACAAATTCTTTCGCCGGCAGCCGCACTTTCGGTCTGCGCAGGCGCAAAGTTGGGTCGGCGATTAATGGCTCCGGGCTGGGCAGGACCGGACCAGGGGCGGGGTAGGAGTGGGGTAGGAGGCGGGGCCTGATCGTTTACCCGTACTGCGCGGCTGCCACTTTGCTTGACTGACATTTGTGGGCGTGATCCAGGCACCGGGGTTCTACTGGAGGTCCTGATGTATATTGATGGTATAGAAAAACGTGAAGCCATTTCCTCATACCCTGGACGTTGAATTCAGACGTGCCGGCTCTGCCCTACATCTTGGAGGTTCTTATATCTCTGACTGTACGCACCTTGTTTGAGCTGTAGTGTAAACCGCTTAGTTTTTGAAACTGTTTTCCATAGTGGCTAATTATTCTTTACTTGGTATATTTCCCTATTAAGGGGAAAATGATCAGCCTGTCTTAAAAAGTATAAAAGGTGTTGGTATCGCCCTCTATTTCAAAATGCAGTAGTCAAAGAGCTGTATATTCTAGCCCTAAAGGAATACATTTGCGTTTTCCTTAGGCATTTGTCGACATATTCCACCCTAATCCTGGGCAATGTCGTTCCAGGAGGACTTCATACCTAATTCCTGCTGAGACAGCGTGGGGTTTTGAAAAAACGTGGCGTTGAGCTCCATCTAGGTTAGAAACCCCGGCGCTGCAGATTGCTTGCCTGTAAAACGGAGATAACGCGTTCATCACAGAGTTGTTGGGAGGATTAAAAGGAGATGTCAAATGTGCATTGCACATAGTAGTCATCGAAATGTTAATTTTCTCCTCCATCAATAACTACTTGAGTCTCACTCTAGTACCCTCGTTTTTCCCCATATTCTAATTTTTCTTGTACAAAAGAGTACTTGTCTCTTAATGGAAAATGAAATGTGGCCTTAATGTTTTTTTGTCAGTACTGGAATCAGGTTTATTCAAAGTAGGAGCCTGTTTCAGGTTCTTGCCATGTGTCCCCTGGCAAATGAATTGTAAAGTGTTTTATTTGTAAAATGTATTTGCAGTGATTGACCATAAGGCACACAGTAAAAGGGAAGAGCAGTTTGGAGCAAAGGATTACCTCCAAGGTTCAGTTCATATGTAAAGAGGGATCAGATCAGATCAGTCGCTCAGTCGTGTCCGACTCTTTGCGACTCCATAAATCGCAGCACGCCAGGCCTCCCTGTCCAGAACATTTGTGTAAAAAGTGTACCAGGAAACTACCCTGGAGGTCCAATTGTTAAGACTTTGCCTTCCACTGAAATGGGTGTAGTTTTCATCCCTGGTCAGGGAGCTCAGATCCCACATGCCTCTGAGCCAAAACAGCAACAACAAAAAAAGCCCAGAACATAAACAACAGAAGCAACACTGTAACAAATTCAATAAAGACTTCAAAAATGGTCCACATCAAAAAATTAACAATTAAAAGTGCCTCATTCAAAAGGCACTAGGAAGCCCAGAAATAAGGAATGATTTCTGTGGGCTGGGTAATTTCATAGACTGGGGCTTTCCAGGTGGCTCAGTGTAAAGAATCTGCCTGCTAAGCAGGAGACGTGGGTTCTATCCCTGGGTCAGGAAGACACCATGGAGAAGGAAATGGCAACCCACTCCAGTATTCTTGCCTGGAGAATCCATAGGCAGAGGAGCCTGTAGAGCTATAGTCTATGAGGTCCCAAAAGATTCAGACATGATTTAGTAACTAATCAGCAGCAGTAATTTCATAGGCTAACAAGTGGAAGAATTATTTCAACTATTTTGGGGAAGGCAGGAGGATTTCGAGGAATTAGGCCACCACCACTTGATGGCCTTTTACGGTGGGTGGGCCTCAGAACTGTCATGGCAACTGTTATTTAGAGACTAATATATCATAATGAGCTTATAAGGCTCAGGCTTCCCTTGTGGCTCAGCTGGCAAAGAATCCACCTGCAATGCGGGAGACCTGGGTTCAATCCCTGGGTTGGGAAGATCCCCTGAAGAAGGGAAAGGCTACCCACTCCAGTATTCTGGCCTGGAGAATTTCATGGATTGTATAGTTCATGGGGTAACAAAGAGTCAGAAAAAACTGAACAACTTTCACTTCACTTTATGAGGCTCAGTGTCTACGGGAAATTGAATCTTCTGTCATCTTGGACCTGACTGGTTCTAACAGTTTATGTCATATTCTCAAAGGCTATGTCATTTTTTTAAATAATAATTTTGTTTATTTTTGGCTGTGCTGGGGCTTCACTGCTGAGCAGGATTTTCTCTCTTTGTGGCAAGCAGGGACTGCTCTCTAGTTGTGGTGTGCGGGCTTTCCATTGCAGTGGCTTCTTTTGTTGAGGAGTACAGGCTCTAGAGCACGCCCGCTTCAGTAGTTGGGGCTCCTGGGCTCTAAAGCACAGGCTCAGTTGTTGTGGTGCATGGGCTTAGTTGTTCATGTGGGATCTTCCCAGACCGTGGATGGCACCCAGATGTCCTGCATTGGCAGGTAGATTCTTTACCACTGAGCCACCAGGGAAGTTCAAAGTCTATATCATTTTTTAAAAGGATGTACCCTGCCCCATTCTCTTCTGTTTCAGTTTTACACCACTACATTTGGGGGTTGCTTGTTACATAGCCATAGATAACTGGAACAAATGGGACTAGACTATAACACTGTTTTATAATCTGCTTTTCCACTTAACAGTGTGAACATTTTATCATGTCAAGTATTACTCATCTCCATCATTCTTAAATTAGCCAAATATTTTAAAAGAGGAAACTTTGTCTCTATTTACATTAAAAATACAGCTTAACATAGTCTGACTTCAACACTCACTGCTAAATGAAAACTGCTCCAAGAAAAGTCACCAAAGCTCTCTTTGTCAGTAAAAGTTTACTTTTCATCTCTCATCATCTTGGGTGCATCTGACCCTGTAGACCACTTTCTTGTTTGCCACCTTCCTAAAGGTGGGTGTTGGGACTTTACTAATGGGCTTCTCCGGTCTGAGTCCTGTCTGGCTTCTCTTAACTAGTCTCCTATGTGGGCTTTTGAAATCTGCCTTTCCCTTAAATGTTGATTCATTTTCTTCAGAATCCTAACCTAAGCTCTCTTTTTTTCAACCCTGCACAATCCTCAGTCTTTAAACTACCAACTTTTCCCTCCAGGATTCTCAATCTATACTTCTTGTCCATATTTTGCTTTTACTGAACATGTCCACTTTGAGGATACAGAGTACCTGAAATTTAATATGTTCTGATTCTAAGCTTGAACTCAACAGATCTGCCTCCTTGCTCACGTCCCACCAAAACAACAGAACTACAACCCTATCTCTCATATATTTTGCATCTTCGCAAATGGCCACATGCAGTTGCCCAGGCCAAAAGCTGGGGTTTGATTTCAGTAGGAGGGAAGTTTCACAGGGCAGAGGTATTCATCTCTTCACTGTAGATCCTCCAGCTGAACTTATTTCTTCCTCTTGCTGGGAGAGTGATCTTCTAAAAATATAAGTCTGATCATGTCACTCAAATTTCAGTTTCTATGTGATCTCAATTTTTAACTTCAAACTATTTGACTCAGCCTTCTGGCATCATTTTACCACTCTCTTTATCTCAAATTCTGTGTTGTAGGCATGTTCAGATACAATTCCACACATGCCATACGTTCTCCAGGTCTACCAGCAGAGGCAAATAAGGAGTAATCAATGCCCACATCACAAATGCTATGCAGTCATAAAAGGATGTTTAGAGATAGTTCATAATAACCTGGAAATGTTTCTGTTTTAAGTCAGTAAAGTGGGTGGACATGTATTATACATCAGTATGTTCAGAAACAGTGTAAAAATACTAAATAGGGGCTGGGATGATAGTGATCAAGGATGAACTGGTCACAGAGGTTTTTTTAGGGCACTGAAAATATTCTGTATGATAATATAATGGTGGACACATATCATAAATACTTGTCCAAACCCATAAAATGTACAACACCAAGAGTGAATGAACCTTTATGTCAATATCAGGAGTAAACCCTTTTGGAAACTCTGTGGATGTTGAATGATTATGACGCTAATGCAGGTTCATCAATTGTGAAAAAAATATCCCACTCTGGTGATACAGGCTGATAATGGGAGAGGCACTACATCTGTGAACGGGGGTCAGGGGAAGATATGGGAAACTTGTGTATTTTCCTCTAACTTTTGCTATGAACCGAAAACTGATCTTAAAAAAAAAAGCAAGTCATTAAAAAAATATCTGAAAGATCACATGAAATGTTGATAGTCGTTGTCTTTGGTGAGATTTGAAACTGTCTTGTTTTTATTGTCTAGTTTACTGTGCCTTTTTATAAAAAGCAGTTTATTTTCATAACATATAACATAGTTGAATTGAAATTCAAAGGAATATTTTAATAAATTCATTAAAAATTCAATAAAAAAACAAAAGGAAAAACAAAATTCCAGTGAGTCAGATATGAATCAGGTGAATTAAACTATGGTAGGTGCTGAAATTTTTTTTGCCATATCCAAAACAGTGAAGAATTTTGAATATAGGTGTAAGATATACTATCAGTCAGTCAGTTCAGTCACTCAGTCCTGTCTGACTCTCTGCGACCCCAGGGACTACAGCACGCCAGGCTTCCCTGTCCATCACCAACTCCCAGAGCTTGCTCAAACTCATGTCCATTGAGTCAGTGATGCCATTCAATCATCTCATTCTCCTCCTGCCTTCAATCTTTCCCAGCATCAGGGTCTTTTCCAATGAGTCAGTTCTTTGCATCAGGCAGCCAAAGTATTGGAATTACAGCTTCTGCCTCGGTCCTTCCAATGAATATTCAGGACTGCTTTTCTTTATGATTGACTAGTTGGATCTCCTTGCAGTCCAAGGGACTCTCAAGAGTCTCTCCAACACCATAGTTCAAAAGCATCAATTCTTTGGCACTCAGCTTTTTTTACAGTCCAACTCTCACATCCGTACAAGACTGCTGGAAAAACCATAGCTTTGACTAGATGGACCTTTGTTGGCAAAGTAATGTCTCTGTTTTCTAATATTCTGTCTACTTTGGTCATAGCTTTTCTTCCAAGGAGCAAGCGTCTTTTAATTTCATGGCTGCAGTCACCATCTATAGTGATTTTGGAGCACAAGAAAATAAAGTCTATCACTGTTTCCATTATTTCCCCATCTATTTGCCATGAAGTGATGGGACCAGATGCCATGATCTTAGTTTTCTGAATGTTGAGTTTTAAGCCAACTTTTTCACTCTCCTCTTTCACTTTCATCAAGGGGCTCTTTAGTTCTTCTTTGCTTTCTGCCATAAGGGTAGTGACATCTGCATATCTAAGGTTATTAATATTTCTCCTAGCAATCTTGATTCCAGCTTGTGCTTCATCCAGCCTGGCATTTCTCATGATGTACTCTGCATATAAGTTAAATAAGCAGGGTAACAGTATACAGTCTTGACGTACTCCTTTCCTGATGTGTAACCAGTCTGTTGTTCCATGTCCACTTCTAACTGTCGCTTCTTGACCTGCATACCTTACCTGCCTCATGAGAAATCTGTTTGCAGGTCAAGAAGATACTCTGTAGCTTATATAGAACAGTAAGTAATTAACAGGATGTTCAAATATGGTTCAGATAATGGTGGCTTTTGTTTTAATTTTAACATTTGGGGAGCAGTTTTCTTCTCTGAGCTCAAAACATTGCCAGTTCAGTTCAGTTCAGTTGCTCAGTCGTGTCCGACTCTTTGTAACCCCATGAACCGCAGTATGCCAGGCCTCCCTGTCCATCACCAACTCCCAGAGTCCACCCAAATCCATGTCCATTGTGTTGGTGATGCCATCCAGCCATCTCATCCTCTGTCGTCCCCTTCTCCTCCTGCCTTCAATCTTTCCCAGCATCAGGGTCTTTTCCAATGAGTCCGCTCTCCGCATCAGATGGCCAAAGTATTGGAGTTTCAACTTCAACATCAGTCCCTCCAGTGAACACCCAGGACTGATATCCTGTAGAATGGACTGGTTGGAGCTCCTTGTAGTCCAAGGGACTCTCAAGAGTCTTCTCCAACACCACAGTTCAAAAGCATAATTCTTCAGCTCTCAGCTTTCTTTATAGTCCAACTCTCACATCCATACATGACTACTGGAAAAACCATAGCCTTGACTAGATGGACCTTTGTTGGCAAAGTAATGTCTCTGCTTTTTAATATGCTGTCTAGGTTGGTCATAACTTTCCTTCCAAGGAATAAGCGTCTTTTAATTTCATGGCTGCAGTCACCATCTGCAGTGATTTTGGAGCCCAGAAAAATAAAGTCAGCCACTGTTTCCCCGTCTATTTGCCATGAAGTGATGGGACCAGATGCCATGATCTTAGTTTTCTGAATGTTGAGCTTTAAGCCAACTTTTTCACTCTCTTCTTTCACTTTCATCAAGAAGCTCTTTATTTCTTCTTCACTTTCTG
Organism: Bos mutus; assembly: GCF_027580195.1. NCBI lineage: Eukaryota > Metazoa > Chordata > Mammalia > Artiodactyla > Bovidae > Bos > Bos mutus. The sequence goes on along the minus strand of NC_091621.1, from coordinate 27,340,741 downwards.
CCATAAGGGTGGTGTCATCTGCATATCTGAGGTTATTGATATTTCTCCCAGCAATCTTGATTCCAGCTTGTGCTTCCTCCAGCCCAGCGTTTCTCATGATGTACTCTGCATAGAAGTTAAATAAGCAGGGTGACAATATACAGCCTTGACATACTCCTTTCCCAATTTAGAACCAGTCTGTTGTTCCATGTCCAGTTCTAACTGTTGCTTCCTGACCTGTATACAGGTTTCTCAAGAGGCAGGTCAGGTGATCTGGTATGCCCATCTCTTTCAGAATTTTCCACAGTTTATTGTGATCCACACAGTCAAAGGCTTTGGAGTAGTCAGTAAAGCAGAAATAGATGTTTTTCTGGAACTCTCTTGCTTTTTCGATGATCCAGTGATGTTGGCAATTTGATCTCTGGTTCCTTTGCCTTTTCTAAAACCAGCTTGAACATCTGGAAGTTCACGGTTCACATATTGCTGAAGACTGGCTTGGAGAATTTTGAGCATTCATTACTTTACTAGCGTGTGAGATGAGTGCAATTGTGCGGTAGTTTGAGCATTCTTTGGCATTGCCTTTCTTTGGGATTGGAATGAAAACTGACCTTTTCCAGTCCTGTGGCCACTGCTGAGTTTTCCAAATCTGCTGGCATATTGAGTGCAGCACTTTCACAGCATTATCTTTTAGAATTTGAAATAGCTTAACCGGAATTCCATCGCCCACACTAGCTTTGTTCATAGTGATGCTTCCTAAGGCCCACCTGACTTCACATTCCAGGATGTCCAGCTCTAGGTGAGTGGGAGTGATCAGACCTTCGTGATTATCTTGGTCGTGAAGATCTTTTTTGTACAGTTCTTCTGTGTATTCTTGCCATCTCTTCTTAATATCTTCTGCTTCTCTTAGGTCCATACCATTTCTGTCCTTTATTGAGCCCATCTTTGCATGAAATGTTCCCTTGGTATCTCTAATTGCCAACATGCTATTAAAATTTCCTAATAGTCTTTTTATCTAAAGAAGTAGAATTACAGAAAGATGGAGTGATTTATTTCAGGTCATGGATTTGAACTAAATTGAATCACAAACCAAAAGTATAGTAAATAACAATGAATCATTAATTGAATACAAATATCAGTTTTTGGCTGAACCAAAACCACATGTATAGAAGAACCCACCTGCCAATGTAGGAGACATAAGAGATGTGGGTACAATCCTCAGGTTGGGAAGATCTCCTGGAGGAGGGCATGACAACCCTTCTTGCCTAGAGAATCCCACGGACAGAGGAGACTGGCTGGCTACAGTTCATGGGGTCACAAAGAGTTGGACACGACTTAAGTGATTTATCACACAGCACATTTGCTGTCAGAATGTATATCAAAACTGTGTGCAGGTTTTAAGATCTAGCTTGACTCAGGAGACAATATTGCTTAGAGGAATCAAGAAGGGTCTTGGATTCAGGTTTCCCAGGTTTGGATGTCAGTTCTGCAATTTATCAGCTATTTATTCTAACTCTCACCTCTGGAGAAGGAAATGGCAACCCATTCCAGTATTCTTGCCTGGAGAATTCCATGGACGGAGGAGCTTGGTGGGCTATAGTCCATGGGTCGCAAAGAGTTGGACACAACTGAGCGACTTCACTTTCACCTCTGAAAATGAAAATATTCTCTTAGGGTAGTTGAGGACTAAACACAAAAACAGCAATAGAGCAAAGTGGTCAAAAGCTCAAATTTGAGAGTTGGATTGCCTGGGGTTACATCCTAGATCCTCTAAGTACTAGCTACGTGACCTTGGGTGCAAGTGTCTGCCTCCATTTAGTTTTTTGGGGTGTAACAGTATACAAGATCATAAGGTTATTAAGAAAATTTAGTGAGTTGGTGACTGCAGCCATGAAATTAAAAGACACTTGCTCCTTGGAAGAAAAGCTATGGCTAACCTAGACAGCATATTAAAAAGCAGAGACATTACCTTGCCAGCAAAGGTCCGTCTAGTCAAAGCTATGGTTTTTCCAGCAGTCTTGTACGGATGTTAGAGTTGAACTTTAAAAAAAAAGCTGAAGAGTTGATGCTTTTGAACTGTGGTGTTGGAGAAGACTCTTGAGAGTCCCTTGGACTGTAAGGAGATCCAACTAGTCAATCATAAAGGAAATCAGTCCTGAATATTCATTGGAAGGACTGATGGGGAAGCTGAAATTCCAATACTTTGGCCACCTGATGCAAAGAACTGACTCATTGGAAAAGACCCTGATGCTGGGAAAGATTGAAGGCAGGAGGAGAAGGGGACAACAGAGGATGAGATGGTTGAATGGTATCACTGACTCAATGGACATGAGTTTGAGCAAGCTCTGGGAGTTGGTGATGGACAGGGAAGCCTGGCATGTTGTAGTCCCTGGGGTCGCAGAGAGTCGGACATGACTGAGCAACTGAACTGAACTGAATATGTGTAAAGCCTTACAATAGTAGCAGTCATTATATGTGTGGCATGTTATACATATTAAAATTTTTCTTATTCTTACTGATAATAATTATCCATTTGTTTTACAACATCAAACTTGAGATGTAGTGATAGAGGCATTAGTAACGTAGACTGAACTGAACCAATTCCAATCTTTTTTTTTCTTGTGATGCATTTTTTTGTGATGCAAAAGCGTTTTTCCCTGTTTATATAAAAAGCTCAAAATACTTTATATTGATACTTTATATTTAATACTTTATATTGATAAATATGGGCTTAGATTCAGTAAAGAATCTGCCTGCATTGCAGGAGACCCAGGTTCGACCTCTGGGTAGGGAAGATCCCCTGGAGAAGGAAATGGCAACCCACTCCAGTATTCTTGCCTGGAGAATCCCATGGACAGAGGAGCCTGCAAGGCTACAGTCCATGGGGTCTCAAGAGTCAGACACAACTTAGTGAGTAAACCACCACCACCACTGATCAATATAACTGCAAAGCTTCCTTTTATTCTCTGTATAAAGAAGTTCAATAGACATAATCTTGAAGAATCCTTATTCATTCATTCACAAATAATTATAAAGTATCTATTATGTACTAGCACTCTGCTTGTACCTAGAAGATATTGATTGGGAGATAAAGGACTTTGCTGATTTTTAAATCATGCAAACTTACCTATTCAAACATCTTTAATTGATAATAAACTTGGAATACATAAATATTTTAGGTCACCATTGTAGTCATAAAATTTGGCCGTTATTTTCTTAAAATAGTCTCAAAACCTATTATGAGGTAAAACTGTTAGATCTTGTAAATTGATATTAAGGCTTGGTTGGCAATGTTTTATTCTTTTTTTCCCCTTCTTGACATTGACTAGATCTTTTAGCTTTTATTTATTTTAAAAATTGTGGTGACATACATATCACATAAAACTTAACATTTTAGCCATTTTCATGTGTTCAATTCAGCGGCATTGAATACATTTCACATTGCTGTGCAAAGAAATATTTTAGCCTTAAACATATACACCAAACTATAAGCCAAAATGAACCTTAAATTATTTTTAATTTGGCTTCCTGCTCAAGCTGCATCTTGGTGGTCAGAATCAAATTCTGACACACATTTTATGCATAAGTAGAAGTGATATTGTAAAGCAGTTAAACACTAGTGATGGTAAGCAAAACAGAATTTGAATGGATTTTAGGGAGGAATCTGCAAGATACGAATTTGTTCTGGAGAGATCATGGAGCAAAAAGGACAGAAAAAAAATGTTAAATTTTAAGAAGTTCATAAGTCAGGGAAGGAAAAATATACTTAAGTGTGGAGTGTAAACTGCGTGTGCTCTTGAAGATTCAGATGTATTATTGGAATTTCATGTATAAGAGAAATGCTAATGGAAGGACTCCTTGAGACACTGACAGGAGGCCAGGAAAGGATGTGGTCATTGTGGTTCGAAGGCAAATGCTTTACCCTGAGGTCAAATGGGGTCAAAGTTTAAATACAGAGCCTAGTTGACCCTTGTTTGTCCATCTTAGGAATGCCGTGTGTCGTGGGTAGGATCTTGTCAGTTAACATTTGATGAGTTATTTCACCTCTTCAGACTTCAGTTTCCTCTTCTGTAAAATTTAGTATTGTCCTCAAAAATTTGCCCTGGTGATTAAATATTATTTGTGTAGCAATTTGAGAGGTGGCAGAGAACACAAAGACTTCTTGGGTTGAATCCTGGCTCCCCTACTTACTCTGTGGAGCTTTGGACAAATTACCTCCCTGTTTCTGTATAATAACAGTACCTACTCAAGAATTCATCATGAGGATTATATAAACTTACATAGACAAGTCACTTAAAACAGTGTTTGGTATATAAAACCACTCAATGCTGTTGCTGCTTAGTTGCTCAGTTGTGTCTGACTCTTTGCCATCTCATGGACTGTAGGCCACCAGGCTCCTCTGTCCATGGGATTTTCCAGGCAAGAATACTGGAGTGGGTTGTCCTGTCATAAGTGAAGTCGCTCAGTCGTATCCAACTCTTTGTGACCCCATGGACTTTAGCCTATCAGGCTCCTCCGACCATGGGATTTTCCAGGCAAGAGTGCTGGGGTGGATTGCCATTTCCTTCTCCAGGGGATCTTCCCGACCCAGGAATCGAACCCAGGTCTCCCGCATTGCAGGCAGACGCTTTACCTTCTGAGCCACCAGGGAAGCCCTGTCCTTTCATAGGGTAATACAATAACGGATCACATACAGTATTGAATGGATACCATATATGTAGCTATACAAAGGTTCAGTATGTTCAGCTCCAAGAAGCCAGGGACTGTATCTGTTTCATTCATCTCTACCTTTTGTCACTTTGTAGGTGCTCAAACTTTTCTTGAATGAGTGGGTCATCTCCAACTGATACAACTACATTCAAAGTCAAAGTGGAAGCTGTTCAGTTGTGTCCAACTTTTTGCGACCCCATGGACTATAGAGTCCATGGAATTCTTCAGGCTACAACTCTGGAGTGGGTAGCCTTTCCCTTCTCCAGGGTATCTTCCCAACCCAGGGATCAAACCCAGGTCTCCCGCATTGCAGGTGGATTCTTTACCAGCTGAGCCACAAGGGAAGCCCAACTGAATGCACTACATTCAATCCCTCAACAAAGAGTATCTACCTTTATATAATCAGACTGAACTTACTTGCATTTATATTATTTTCAGTCATATACAGATATCTCACAGTACTCTCTACCACTTCAAAAGATTTATCATCTCAATCTTGTGGAGCTTAAAAACAGGAAGAACTCTTGAATAATTTATGTTACAGCTTCTTCTCTTAATCCTTTCAAATTGTGTGCAATGTGAAGAGGAAAATGGAATGGTGAAATGTAAAATTTTGTAATTTCAAGTTACTGGTATTGCTGAATTGTGATTTAAACAGTGATGTCTGAGATATTTTTAACATGAAATCATAAATATATTATTGCTTCTTAGAATTCTGACAGTAAGGGTGAGCTCAGTACAGGTTTCATTGTGGCTTGTGCTTGAAGGCATTGAGTGGTCAGTGACATTTTGAAGGTAGTGGTGAATTTGCTGACAAAAAGTTTGCTGGACAAATAAATCAATTTCAGTGATTTCCTACAGACATCTCAGGCATCAATAGAGAACATGATCTTGGGGGTGATTGAAAAACTAAAATCATTGTTCCCTGTTGATACGGGACATTCTCCAGCTAAATCACAAATTAGTATTGCAGTTTATGCATTTTGCTTTGCTGTTTTTGGATACTTCTCTGCTTGGCATAGAAATCCTGTAAATCAAATACACACTCTCATTTCTGATGAATGATTTCTTAGGGCCCTTGAGACAGCATTGCTTTGTTCTGTTTTCTCTAAATAGCATGATTTACACTCTGTTTAGCTTTTATTGTAAAAAGAAGGGAGCTAGCATGAAACCTACCCCATAAATTTGACTAAGAAAAGTCACGTTAAAATTTTTTTCTTATATGATCTTATTTCTAACTGAGCCCTCATCCTGCCTGGTTTGGAGGTTTGAAGGCAGGAAATTCAACATCACACATTATAGGGGTTCTTTCCTCTTCTCTAGGGTTTGCATCATCCATAGGGTGGCTTCTATGGTGCTAGGCACACAAATAAAGATATCTAGCCCTCACTCCACTTTACCAAATGCAGGTCACTGTCCAGATCTCTGCGTCTGACAAATGTCAGAAAGATGGGAGGCATATGCAGCATACCCAGTCGAAGAGGGCAAGGAGGGGTTAAAAGAAAACAGGGAAAACAAGCACACTATTATTATGTGACTAAATGGTAATCTGTTTTTAAGAAACAATGTAGCAAATAATTTTAAAATTGTAATGGACACCATATGTGTACAGTTATCTTTTCCTGTAAGTAAATACCTTATTAGATGTTCTATGGAAATGTATCCTCAAGAGGATGCATCATGCACCCACGATGCTATGAATCTGTTAACAACACAATTTTCAAGGGGTTATTTTCATGACTGAAAATGTAGCATATGTAGTTCATAAATCAAGAGCGGGAACTGACTTTTAAAATACTTTAAGGATATTTTGAGCCACAAACATATTGTCATATAGGAGCCAACTATGCAGGTTCTATAAATAGAAGAACATTTAAAAGCCTAAAATGATATAATGTAAGTATTGGCAGTGGGATATAATGCCAAGAAAAAGCTGTGTCAGTCTGCCCTTGAAATTCGTTAGGAAGCTGGAGTCTGTGCCACAAAAGGGCATTAGGTACGTCTGTGCTTCCAAATCCATCCTGGTTTCCTATTTGCCATCTTTAAATGATTGAGTTTAATTCTTTAGGAAACTGCCTGCCATCCTAGGGGAGTCCTTCTGCTTCTTTGTCCTTCACAAGATCAACTGAAGTTCTTCAGCTATGTAAGAAGGTTGAATTTCAAGTAATAGAAGAAAGCTAAACTCCTTTGGCTTTTTGAACAATGACTTTTTTTTCCTGATTTAGCTTCATAAAATTATGACTTTACTCAAATTTTTAAAAATTTATCTTTACTTAGATGTAGCATAAGAATGTTAGGGGGAAAAGGAATAATTTAAGTCATCCATATTACAACTGCTTAGGACAATAATTTTTATTATTGCATGTTATCTACCACATGTTGACACTGATATTTTACATACAGTAATGATATTCAGATAGCTTTTATATTCCAGAAATTTATTTATGTATTACTGACAATAAGGAATTCTCTATGTCCTTGTGATCCTGATTTGTTTTCCCATAGGTATGTTTTTGCTTTTCTTCCCTTACGTACTCAGATCTCCCTAGCTCTAACTTCCTTAACCTTCCTGTCCTCTATAACCATGTTAACAACCTGGAAGGTATTTTTCAGTACCTTTTCCAGGCTCATGTAATACACACACACACACACACACACACACACACACACACACACACACACTTCCCTGCATTTTACTTTGTTCACTTTCAATACCTCAGAGAAATCCCTCTAAGTCAAATGAATGGATCAAACATCACATTCATTTTTAATGGATGTATAATATTCTATATGATGAATGCATCATAATTTATTCACTTTTGATGATCATTCACCCTGGTTCTGTTTTTTCTACTACATTGTATCAGCCTTGTATGTGTGTGTGTGTGTGTCTTTGGTGTAGTTATCAGGAATAGGATTGCTGAGTCAAATATGCCTAGTTTGACTTGTAATAGATAATAGCAGACAGCAAATTAAGATTTTTGCTTACCAAAATCTCTACAAGGCACATTTCCATCAGCCATACATGACTCCTTTCTTGCCCTCTCACCTTCCTTCTCTGATTGTTATCTCCTTTTCAAATTTTGCCTGTGTTTGGGGTTCTTTGGTACATGGTTTTGCACTTCTCTGGCTACTAGTTCCTTTGAGCAACTTTTTATGTTTATGGGCCATTTGAATTTGCTTTCCTCTGAACTGCCTATAACATCTTTCACCCATTTTTCTTTTGGACTGTTTCTTCTCCATTCTTAAGAACCTTTTGTATTTTATAGATATTAACAATTATATATATGGAGAAGGCAATGGCATCCCATTCCAATACTCTTGCCTGGAAAGTCCCATGGACGGAGGAGCCTGGTAGGCTGCAGTCCATGGGGTCGCGAAGAGTCAGACACAACTGAGCAACTTCACTTTCACGCATTGGAGAAGGAAATGGCAACCCATTCCAGTACTCTTGCCTGGAAAATCCCATGGACGGAGGAGCCCGGTAGGCTGCAGTCCATGGGGTCGTGAAGAGTCGGACACGACTGAGCGACTTCACTTTCACTTTTCACTTTCATACATTGGAGAAGGAAATGGCAACCCACTCCAGTGTTCTTGCCTGGAGAATCCCAGGGACGGGGGAGCCTGGTGGGCTGCTGTCTATGGGGTCACACAGAGTTGGACACGACTGATGCGACTTAGCAGCAGCAGCACCAACAATTATATATTTTGTTGTATTTTCCCAAATCAATTGACTTTGTAATGTATTTTGCCAAATTTTAAATTTATAAATTCTTTAATTTCATTAATTTAAATGTATAAAATATTTTCATTTAAAGTAGCTTCTGAGTTTCTTAAATTTGCTAATAAGTTCTCCCTTATCTCCAGACTATACTTCCAGTCTCTTAGCTTTGTTTTACTTTATACTTAATTTAAAAAATTTAATATATCTGGAATTTGCTTTTTGTGTGATAAAGGGGTTGCACTTTCATTTTCTTCCAACAGATAGCTAGCTGTGTTAGCATTTTCCAAGTAACATTCTTATTGAAATAAAATTTTGTCATAAGAGTAACTCGTTGTATACTAGAAGCTACTTCTGGATTCAGTTCAACTCTACCAATTAAGGTTATTTCTCCTTTCACCTGAACTTTTAAGATCATTTAGGTCAATTTCAATAGTTCACCAGTTGAAATTCAAATTAGAATCGTTATTACATTAAAATGTTAATATGGGGAAATTTTATGATGCTGTCTCCCCATTCAAGAATAAAGAATTTGTTTAGATTTATGATTTATGTTTTTTTAATAAGCCTTATTTTTTAAAATAGTTTTTAATTTCCTTTTGGCTGTGCTGGATCTTTGCTGCACGGGCTTTTCTCTAGTTGTGGGGAGTGGGGGCCACTCTCCAGCTGCCAGGTGCAAGTCTTATTGTGGTGGCTTCTGTGGAGCACGAGCTCTAGGTGCACGGGCTTCAGTAGTCGTGGCTCGTGGGCTCAGTAGTTGCAGCTCCTGGGCTCCAGAGCACAGTTCTGGAGTTGTGGTGCACCAGCTTAGTTGCTCTGTAGCTTGTGGAACCATCCCAGATCAGGGATTTGAACCTGTCTCCTGCATTGGCAGATTCCCTACCACTGAGCCACCAGGGAAGCCCCAATAAGACTTTTATATAACTTTGTTTGCTTTATTCCTTGAGACATTTATAATTTTTGTTATAATATTTACCCTCATATCAACTCCTAAGTTGATATGACAGGGATTCCCTGGTGGCTCAGTGTTCTTGCCTGAAGAATCCCAGCCTGATGGGCTGCCATCTATGGGGTCGCACAGAGTCGGACACAACTGAAGCAACTTAGCAGCAGCAGCAGCAGTGAAAGTCGCTCAGTCATGTCCAACTCATCGTTACCCTGTGGATTATACAGTCCATGGAATTCTCCAGGCCAGAATACTGGAGAGGATAGCCTTTCCCTTCTCCAGGGGATCTTCCCAACCCTGGGATCGAACCCAGGTCTCCTGCATTGCAGGCGGATTCTCTACCAGCTGAGCCACAAGGGAAGCCCTACTTTCCTAAGTTCCTGAATAATTCTAATAAACTTTTTGAGCCTTTAGGGTATTCATTTGTAATACTTTCATTTTCTAGTGTTTCTAATGTTTCAGTCTATTGACAAGACATCCATAAGCACTATTAGGGAACACTAATATTTTATACCATTTTATAGCATTGTTCAAAAAGCTAAGATAAACACCTGAAATTGCTTAGAGCAGTGGGTGGCACATAGTAAGGGGTCCAAGAAATAATTAATATTGTTATTACTTCTCAACTATCAAGAGTTTATGAGTTCTTCAATCTCAAGTTTCTCATGGGAACATCATGCCAAAGAATAAGAATTCAGCTATCGCTGATTTTTCTTATTCTTTCATCATTCTCCATTTTAATTGGTTTTGTGGAGCCTTGATAACAACTTTCTTAAGCTTTTATTTGTGGTTCTTTCATCATGATACAATGACAGCAAGAGAGCAGAGAAATTTAGTCTATGTATAGATTATTATGTAATAAATAAAAATTAATACATACTTTTTATAACAACTATCTCAGGAAACATTACCACTTCACAGTTATCTTCCTTTCAAAAAGAGAAGTTACACACTAGGTTTAATGCTAGATATTGAATATATTTTAACTCATGGGGTGTTTTTCAGTTTATTGTTTGCAGGTCAAGACCTGTCACAAAATCTATGGCTTCCTAGAATTTGTTCTCTCTTCTTCAAAGTGAGAGAGAGCAGTTGAGCCAATTTTGACTAATTCTACTGCTCCTCTCAGTGAGTTTCACAAGTAACTGAGCTAAGAAAAAAAGTCCTCCCTTATGCAATAGCCTTGGGGAGATGAGCTGTTGGTATCTTCCAGCAGACAACTGGGGGGAGGTGGCACTGCAAATTGTCTTCACTGTCCAGGGGTGACATGGTTTGACATTTTACTTCTCTCCTATTTGGATGACATCCTGATCTGTTCTCTTTACCCTCCCTGCAGGGAGCCCAGGGCAACAAAATCATTAGTTCTGTATCCAGCATTAGCCACATCCTGACAAGGGGAGGAAGCCCTGACCATCAGAATATCCTATACTGGCTCAGAGGAGAAGGATGAAGGGAGACATGCTGGGTGCCTCTTTCTTCTGTGGTGCCATCCTCTATGACTTGCATGATCCAAGTCATGCTTTAGTGAAGTTTGAAGATCCAAAGGAATAAATGAATGAAACGAGAACATTTTCCACAATAGTTCTGGTAGAGAATGATTCAATCAACTTCTGGGAACTCTAAGTTTGTAAATCTTAAACGTGTAAATCCTACAGATGGTTACTCTCATTTTACCATTACCTCAAATAGTTACCAGAAATAATAAACAGATAAAGCCTATCCGGAGAAGGTCCAAATTCATTTTTGAGAAACCCTGCAGAAACTCAATGCAGTATGTCCTAACAAATATAAAACCCCAAACCCTACTGGGCTGAATTAATCCCTACTTTGCTTGAATGTTCAATGTAGTTTACTCCAACCAAATGAATTTTTACTATTTAATTCTTGTGCCCATCCATTATTCTCATTTCTAAAAACAAAGGCAGTAAACAAACCATTCAATTCAGTGTGGGAGTTGAATAAAACCTTCTAAATCATGACACTGGTTTCAGAAGCACTCATTTTCTTCTCATATGAATCATTCAAGTCTGATTAAAGGTGAGAGGGTGAGGTGGAGGGAAAACCCTTTTTGTTGTGTCTGGAAATGAAAAGCAGAGAAAATAAAGTTTGCTATTTATATCACTCCTAAATCTAAGTCAGTAGAAGGGGGAAGTTTCTGTCATCATTGATCAATGAATAATACAAAACATGTTGCACAGACAGGATGTGTGCTAACCCAAGTGGAAGGTAATTCAGTAATAAGTAATAAAGTAATTCAGGGATAATGGTTAACAGAATTTCACTCTATTGGTTCTAGAATTGTGGAAATAGCCCAGACTGGACCTCGTATTGATTCCTGAAGGTCTCTACTGACTCTCCAGGTTTCCCTTAGAAGGATCTCTGCAGAGTAGCTTTAATTCTGAAGCTTTCGTAGGTAGGATCTCTCTAGAGACCCGTGGGTCTGTTGACTCAATTCGGCACATTTTGGATTATCCTAGAGTAGACCTATGCTGATCTTTGTCATTGCAAAATTAATAACACTGTGTGGTAGGCGGATAATGGCTTCCAAAGGCATGTTCACGTCCTAATCCCCAAACCTGTTAATTTTATCTTTATTTGAAAAAAAAGGTCTTTGCAGGTGTGATTTAGGATCCTGAGATTATGCTGGATTATTGAGGTGGGTCCTGAATGCCAACACAAGTATCTTTAAAAGAGAGGTGAGACACATACAGATATACGGAGACAGAGGCAGTTTGGAGAGACCAAGGCCTCATGCCAAGGAATATGGGCAGGAACGATTTCTCTCTTGGAGCTACTAGAGGGAGCGAGGCTTGCCAACACTTTGATTTTGGACTTTCGGCCTTTAGAACCCTCATAAAGTTTCTGAGTCACCAAATTTGTGGTAATTTGTTACAGTAGTCCTAGGAACTAATATATACTGCCTAGCTAGGACAATAGTATCTTTTTAGAAGATATTAAGAAACATGTTGTAAAAATAATGAGAACCCAGTTAACAGTAATTTACCTTCCTAAGATATTTTTATGGGGTGAAGCACCAAGTTGTCACATTAAAAAAAAATGTCGCAAGAAGTCAATTCTGACTCCATGTTCAAACTATTTGACTTGCTTTCTGTTGTTTTTGTTACTATAATCATACATAAAGGTCTGCCTCAGAGAATCCTGCCCCTTACCTGTTCAACTATAGTGCTTTTGTTCAGAACTCTGTCCACCTGTAGATGGCAGGAAAGAAGTAAACAGATTCCCTGGAGAAGGCTCGCCATTCTAGAAGATATCTGCAAGATTAATGGCCTTACTTCGCTTCCTCATCTCTGATCCATAAAAAGAAACCTGGCATCCAGACCCAAATAAGATGGTTAAGACATTAGTCTGCCATCTTCTCAGTCAGTTGACTTACTGAATAACATTGTATTTCTTAACACTTCAGCTCTGGCTCTCATTGGTCTGCTGTGCAGTAAGCAGAGCAAGCTTGGACTTGGTAACATTAAGAGGAACAAAAATGTATCATTGCAAAGGAGAAATATTTCAATGATACATATTTGAAAGATGCCTTGTGGACTTGGTACAGCTGTCAACACTGGTTCTGAAACAGACTTTATACATGCCTCACTTTATTGCAATTTTGCAGATACAGAGTTTCTTAGAAATTGTTTTTGGCAACCCTGTATCCAGTAACTCTAAGGGCACCATTTTTTCCAGCAGCATTTGCTCACATTTTGCTTGCTGTCACATTCTGATAATTCTTGTAATATTTAAACTTTTCCATTATTATTATATTTGCTACAGTGATCTCTGATGTTAGTATTGTAACTGTATGGGATGTCTGTGTATGGCCTCAAACTTTGTGCATGGTTTTCTGTTCCACTGGCTGGCTATTCCTGTCCCCTGCCCTCTCCTCAGGCTTCCTTATTTTGATACACAACAGTATTGAAATTAGGCGAGTTAATAACCCTACAATGGCCTCTAAGCATTCAACTGAAAGAATGAGTTGAATGTCTCTCATCTTAAATCAGAAGCCAGAAATGATTAAAATTAGTGAGAGAATCATGTCCAAAGCCTCTTGTACCAGTCAGCCCTAGTGTGAGTCTAAGGAAAACTTCTTGAAGGAAATTAAAAGTGCTACTCTTTATTGCTGCTATGGAGAAAGCTGTAGTGGAACTACTAAACCAGCCACAACATTCCCTTGAGCCAAAATCTAATCCGCAGCAAAGCCCTCTGTTCAATTCTACACAAGTTGAGAGAGATGAGGAAACTGCAGAACAAAAGCTGGCACAAGTTGGTTCCTGAGATTTAAGAAGCCACCTGCAGAACATAAAGTGCAAGGTGAAGCAGCAAGTGCTAATGGAGAACCTGCAGCAAATTATCCAGAAGATTTAGCTAAGATAATTAATGAAGGTGGCTACACTAAACAATAGATTATTGATGAGACAAAACAGTCTTCTATTAGAAGATGCCATGTAGGACTTTTATAGCTAGAGAGGTCAATGCTTGACTCCAAAGCTTTAAAGGACAGGCTGACTTTCTTGTTAGGGTGTTAACATGACTAGCAACTTTAAGTTGAAGCCAATGCTCATTTGCCATTCTGAAAATCCCAGGGCCCTTAAAAATTATGCTAAATCTACTATGATTTAGCATAATTTAGTGGACTTCCCTGGAGAAGGCAATGGCACCCCACTCCAGTACTCTTGCCTGGAAAATCCCATGGACAGAGGAGCCTGGAAGGCTGTGGTCCATGGGGTTGCTGAGGATCGGACATGACTGAGCGACTTCACTTTCATTTTTCACTTTCATTCATTGGAGAAGGAAATGGGAACCCACTCCAGTGTTCTTGCCTGGAGAATCCCAGGGACAGGGGAGCCTGGTGGGCTGCTGTCTATGGAGTCGCAAAGAATCGGACACGACTGAAGCGACTTAGCAGCAGCAGCAGCAGCAGCGGACTTCCCTGGTGGCTCAGACGGTAAGGTGTCTGCCTACAATGCGGGAGACCTGGGTTCAATCCCTGGGTTGGGAAGATCTCTCGGAGAAGGAAATGGCACCCCACTCTAGTATTCTTGTCTGGAAAATCCCATGGAGAGAGGAACCTGGTAGGCTGCAGTCCATGGGGTCGCAAAGAGTCGGACACGACTGAGTGACTTCACTCACTCACTCCCTCCTATGATTATGCACTATAAATAGAAAATTAAAGCCTGGATGACGGCACACCTGTTTACAACAGTTTACTGAGATTTTCAGCCCACTGTTGAGATCTACTGTTCATAATATAAGATTCTTTGAAATTCAGTACTGCTCATTGACAATGCACCTGGTTATCCAGGAGCTCTGATGGAGATATATAAGGTGATTTATGTTGTTTTCATGCCTACTAACACATCATCTGTTTTACAGCCCATGGATCAAGAAGTAATTCTGACTTTCAAGTTTTATTAAAAAACTACATTTTGTTAGGCTATAACTGCCACACACAGTGATTTCTTTGATGGATGTGGGCAAAGTAATTTGAAAATCTTCTGGAAAGAATTCACCTTTCTAGATGATATTAAGAATATTCCTAATTCAAATGGCCATCATTAAAAAGTCTACAAATAACAAATGCTGGAGAGGGTGTGAAGAAATGGGAACATTCTGGCACTTTGGTGGGAATGTAAATTGGTGCAGCCACTATGGGAAACTAGATGGAGGTTCCTTAAAAAAACATACAGTTGCCCATATGATCCAGCAATCCCACTCCTGGGCACATATATAGACAAAACAATAACTGGAAAAGACACGTGTTCCCCTATGTTCAGAGCAGCACTATTTATAGTAGCTAAGACATGGAAGCAACCTAAATGTCCACTGACAGAAGAATGGATAAAGATGTGGTGTGTACACACATACACAGGAATAGCACTCAGCCATAAAAAAGAATGAAGCAGCGCCATTTGCAGCAACATGAATGGACCCAGAGATGATCATACTAGGTGAAATCAGAAAGACAAATGCCATATGGTATCACTTACACTGGAAATCTAACATATGACACAAATGAACTTATTTCTGAAACAGAAAATTCACAGAGAACAGATTTGTAGTTGCCAAGGGGTAGGAAGGTTGGGGAGGGTTGGACTGGGAGTCTGGGACTCGAAGATGCAAACTACTATATACAGAATGGATAAACTACAAGGTCTTACTCTATAGCACAGGCAATTATATTCAATATCCTATAATAAATCATAATGGGAAAAAAAACCCCAAGAATACTCCTAATTCAGAAAGAGAAGTCAAAATACCAACATTAATAGAACTTGGAAGAAGGTGACTCCAACTTCATGGATGACTTTGAGGAGTTCAAGATTTCAGTAGACGAAGTAACGGTAGATGTGGTGGAAGTAGCAAAAGAACTAGCACTAGATGTGGAGCCTGAAGATGTGACGGAATTGTTGCAATCTCACAATAAAACTTCAAATGGATGAGGAGTCACTTCTTATGGATCAACAGAGTGGTTTCTTGAGATGCAATCTATTCCTGGTTAAGGTGCTATGAAAATGCTGAAATGACAACAAAGTATTTAGAATATTATGTAAACAATACAACAACAGCAGGGTTTGAGACGATTGACTCCAATTTTGAAAGAAATGCTACTGTGGGTTCAGTTCAGTTCAGTTCAGTCGCTCAGTCGTGTCCGACTCTTTGTGACATGAATCGCCAGGCAGCACGCCAGGCCTCCCTGTCCATCACCATCTCCTGAGTTCACTCAGACTCACGTCCATCGAGTCGGTGACGCCATCCAGCCATCTCATCCTCTGTCATCCCCTTTTCCTCCTGTTAAATACTACCAAACAGCATTGCATGCTACAGAAAAGTTGTTCATGAAGGGAAGAGCTGACCCATGTGGCAAACCTCACTGTTGCCTTATTTTAAGAAACTGCCACAGCCTTTCTGGCTTTCAGCAAGTACTCCCCTGATCCATCAGCAGCCATCAACACTGAGGCAAGACTCCCCACCACCAAAAAGATTAGGACACGATGAAGGCTGGAATGACGATTAGCATCTTTTTAGTAATAAAGTACTTTTAAATGATGTTTGTATTTTTTTTAAGACATGTTATTGTGCACTTTATACACTATAGTATAGTACAATTTTTACATGCATTGGGAAACTAAAAAAATTCGTTGACTTCCATTACTGCAATATTCACTTTATTAGAGTGGTC
The DNA here is from genome assembly GCF_027580195.1 of Bos mutus. NCBI lineage: Eukaryota > Metazoa > Chordata > Mammalia > Artiodactyla > Bovidae > Bos > Bos mutus. The sequence continues at coordinate 27,324,202 of NC_091621.1, read as the reverse complement.
TGAATTAAACCTGCCAATAACTCTGAAGTGTACCTGTAGCTGCTGCAGACATACACGGACCTGGTACTAACAAGAAGATGGTATTTCCAAAACTATCCTATCATTTCCTCAGATCAGTAGCCAATTCCCCACCAAGAAGTATATGAAGAGACAAATATAAATTATGATACATCTAGAGAATGAATTACTGCTGGCCTATGAATGTCAGAGTTGGACTGTAAAGAAAGCTGAGCTGAAGAATTGATGCTTTTGAACTGTGGTGTTGGAGAAGACTCTTGAGAGTCCCTTGGACTGCAAGGAGATTCAACCAGTCCATCCTAAAGGAGACCAGTCCTGGGTGTTCATTGGAAGGACTGATGTTGAAGCTGAAATTCCAATACTTTGGCCACCTGATGCGAAGAACTGACTCATTGGAAAAGACTATGATGCTGGGAGGGACCAGGGACAGGGGGTGAAGGGGACAAGAGAAGATGAGATGGTTGGATGGCATCACTGACTCAATGGACGTGGGTTTGGGTGGACTCCGGGTGTTGGTGATGGACAGGGAGGCCTGGCATGCTGCGGTTCATGGGGTTGCAGAGTCGGACATGACTGAGCGACTGAACTGAACAGTGCAAGACAAATAGTAGGGTCACAGTCTTACTCTTTTGCCATTGAAGATGCTGTATTCTCTGGCTATAGAAGGCTATTTGCTGCCTCCTCTGCCCTTATCTTTTTTTTTTTTTTTTTGCCCTTATCTTTCTAAGAACAATCCTTTGCACTCCAATCTTTCTCTTCCCCACCCCATTTAGACCAGGTTTTCTTATATTTCTCTATATTTAATCCTTATAATTTTATTCACTGTGGTTTCAGTTGCCTCTTGTACACCAATGACTTCAAAGTCTGTTAAAATCCATCTCTCCTCAGAAGATACTCTTTAAAGCATCTCACTTAAACTTTGTCATACCAAAAAGTTCTTTATTCATGCACTAAAACCCGAAATTCCTTGCTGGCTTCTGTATTTTATCACCATTGGTGTTCATCTCCTCCAAATTGGCTAATATAATCCACTGTCTGTCTTTCCTTCAGCTCCCACACCTAAGCCACTAACCAATTCTCCAATTATTCCTTTTAAAAACTTTTTGGGCTCCCTTTCTCACCACAGCTCCAGCGAATCACTTCATGCTTACAGAATCAAGCAGCATACACACTGGGCGGGTTGGCTCTAGCTCTAACATCACACTTCCTGAGCTATCTTTCACACAGCTGTCAAAATTTGTTGCTTTAACCTAGATGTCCATTATCACACAGACAGATAAAGGAACTGTAGTACATATACACAGTGGAATATTACTCAGCCATTGAAAAGGAATCCATGAGTCAGTTCTAATGACATGGATGAACCCAGAGCCCATTATACAGTGAAGTCAGTCAGAAAGAGCAATATTGCATAGGAACCTGGAATGTTAGGTCCATGAAATCAAGGAAAATTGGAAGTGATCAAACAAGAGATGGCAAATTTTAGCAATCGAACTAAAATAGACTGGAATGGGTGAATTTAACTTAGATGACCATTATATCTACTACTGTGGGCAAGAATCGCTTAGAAGAAATGGAGTAGCCATCACAGTCAAAAGTTTGAAATGCAGTACTTGGGTACAATCTCAAAACCGAGAGAATGATCTCTGTTCGTTTACAAGGCAAACCATTCACTATCACAGAAATCCAAGTCTATGCCCTGAGCAGTAATGCTGAAGAAGCTGAATGGTTCTATGAAGACCTACAAGACCTTCTAGAACTAACACCCAAAAAAGATGTCCTTTTCACTGTAAGGGACTGGAATGCAAAAGTATGGAGTTAAGAAATACCTGGAGTAACAGGCAAATTTGGCCTTGGAGTACAGAATAAAGCAGGGCAAAGGCTAATAGTTTTGCCAAGAGAACACACTCGTCATAGCAAACACCCTCTTCCAACAACACAAGAGAAGACTCTATACCTGGACATCACCAGATGGTCAATACCAAAATCAGATTGATTATATCCTTTGCACCCAAAGATGGAGCTCTATACAGTCAGCAAAAACAAGACGGGGAGCTGACTGTGGCTCAGATTATGAACTCCTTATTGCCAAATTCAGACTTAAATTGAAGAAAAGTACGGAAAAACCACTAGACCATTCTGGTATGACGTAAATCAAATCCTTTATGATTATACAGTGCAAGTGACAAATAGATTCAAGGGATTAGATCTGATAGACAGAGTATCTGAAGAACTATGGATAGAGGTTCGTGACATTGTACAGGAGGCAGGGATCAAGATCATCCCCAAGAAAAGAAATGCAAAAAGGCAAAATGGTTGTCTTAGGAGGCCTTACAAATAGCTGAGAAAAGAGAGAAGCGAAAGGCAAAGGAGAAGAGGAAAGATATACCCATTTGAAAGCAGAGTTCCAAAGAACAGCAAGGAAGGAAAGAAAGCCTTTCTCAGTGATCAATGCAAAGAAATAAAGGAAAACAATAGAATGGGTAAGTCTAGAGATCTCTTCAAGAAAATTAGAGATACCACAGGAAATCTTCATGCAAAGACGGGCACAATAAAGGACAGAAATGGTATGGACCTAACAGAAGCAGAAGATATTAAGAAGAGGTGGCAAGAATACACAGAAGAACTATAAAAAAAGATCTTCATGACCCAGATAATCACCATGGTGTGATCACTCACCTAGAGCCAGACATTCTGGAGTGCGAAGTCAAGTGGGCTTTGGAAAGCATTACTACAAACAAAGCTAGTGGAGGTGATGGAATTCCAGTCGCGCTATTTCAAATCCTAAAAGATGATGCTGTGAAAATGCTGCACTCAAAATGCCAGCAAATTTGGAAAACTCAGCAGTGGCCATAGGACTGGAAAAGGTCAGTTTTCATTCCAATCCCAAAGAAAGGCAATGCCAAAGAATGCTCAAACTACCGCACAATTGCACTCATCTCACACGCTAGTAAAGTAATGCTTAAAATTCTCCAAGCCAGGCATCAACAGTACATGAACCATGAACTTCCAGATGTTCAAGCTGGATTAAGAAAAGGCAGAGGAGGCAGAGGAACCAGAGATCAAACTGCCAACATCACTGGATCATCGAAAAAGCAAGAGAGTTCCAGAAAAACATCTATTTCTGCTTTATTGACTATGCCAAAGCCTTTGACTGTGTGGATCACAATAAACTGTGGAAAATTCTGAAAGAGATGGGCATACCAGATCACCTGACCTGCCTCTTGAGAAACCTGTATACAGGTCAGGAAGCAACAGTTAGAACTGGACATGGAACAACAGACTGGTTCTAAATTGGGAAAGGAGTATGTCAAGGCTGTATATTGTCACCCTGCTTATTTAACTTCTATGCAGAGTACATCATGAGAAACGCTGGGCTGGAGGAAGCACAAGCTGGAATCAAGATTGCTGCAAGAAATATCAATAACCTCAGAAATGCAGATGACACCACTCTTAAGGCAGAAAAACAAAAAAGAAATAACAAGCCTCTTGATGAAAGTGAAAGAGGAGAGTGAAAAAGTTGGCTTAAAACTCAACATTCAGGAAACTAAGATCATGGCATCTGGTCCCATCACTTCATGGCAAATAGATGGGGAAGCACTGGCAAAAGCGACAGACTTTATTTTCTTGGGCTCCAAAATCACTACAGACAGTGACTGCAGCCATGAAATTAAAAGATGCTTGCTCCTTGGAAGAAAAGTTATGACCAACCTAGACAGCCATTACTTTGCCAACAAAGGTCCGTCTAGTCAAGGCTATGGTTTTTCTAGTAGTCATGTATGGATGTGAGAGTTTGACTATAAGGAAAGCTGAGTGCCAAAGAACTGGCACTTTTGCTTTTGAATTGTGGTGTTGGAGAAGACTCTTGACAGTCCCTTGGACTGCAAGGAGCTCCAACCAGTCAATCATAAAGGAAGTCAGTCCTAAGTATACATTGGAAGGACTTACGCTGAAGCTGAAACTCCAGTAATGCGAAGAACTGACTCATTTGAAAAGACCCTGATGCAGGGCAAGACTGAAGGTGGGTAGAGAAGGGGACGACAGAGGATAAGATGGTTGGATGGCATCACCGACTCAACGGACATGAGCTTGAATAAACTCTGGGAGTTGGTGATGGACAGGGAGGCCTCACGTGCTGCAGTCCGTGGGGTTGCAAAGAGTCGGACACGAATGAATGAACTGAACTGAGTCAGAATGAGAAAAACAAATACTGTGTATTAATGCATATATATAGAATCTGGAAAGATGGTACTGATGAACCTATTTACAGGGCAAAAATGGCAATGCAGACATAGAGAACAGACTTATGGACATGGCCTAGCAGAAGGGTGGGCTGAATGAAGAGAATAATGGAAGGATATACACCACCATGTGTAAAACGGATAACCAATGGGAATCTGCTATACGACTCAGGGACTCAAACCGGGACTCGAGGGTAAGACGTGTGAGCGGCATTAAAAAGGGAGAGGATATATATATATATATATATGTATGTATATACACACACGCACATACCTATGGTTGACTCATGTTGATGTATGGCAGAGGCCAACACAATATTAATACTGTGAGGTGATTTTCCTTCAATTAAGTTTGAAAAAAAATTACACTGCTTTCCTTTACTCCCATTTAGAACAGCAGAGCGGCTCTCTAGTAACTACCCCCTCTGTACTACTTTATCTTCTCCATTTCCAGTATGTAAAGACACTCATTTCTTTCTGTCTAGTTTTCCATCACTGGTTGATCTGCTCTGAGAATCTAATTAACACTGACCTGAATAAAAGAGAAATATAAATCAACAGTCCATACATTTTAAAGCAAAATACAATTTTTTATGTTAGTCACTTGGATTAGTATGGATAACGGAGCATGAACTCTGTGGTTAGAAATGAGGTATTGGATTTTTGCTTATTCTGACTGGCCTTCCCCACCACTGAAGCATTAAGAAACTTGGCAACAGGGACTGGGTTTATTCTCTCATTTACTTTTTGCTACTCCCCTCTCCTCCAAGCACAGCACCTTTCTTATTCAGAAGTTTGACAGTAACAGAATTTCCCATTATGAACTTAGTTCTCCCAGGGGACATAAAGTAACACACTATAAATAGAAATTTGAGTGAGTAATAATGACAGATGACAAAAACACTGAAGGCTTTTGAAAACTCCTATAACCTTTTGATGTAACTGAATACATTATTCATATTCAAATTTTGTAGAATCTGCATTATTTAGTTTTCAGGAAAAAAAAGCTGTGTTCTGACTCAAACACTAAATATAGATAATTTTGCATTTAAGACATTGTATAAGGAAAATCAGGTTAAACTAAGTTTAACCTGCTTTTGTAAGGTTAAAAATCAGGTTGACCGTTTTGTAACACAACAAAAGAACAGTAAAAATTCTCTCCATACCCTTTCAGACAATTCTGCCGATAAATGATAAAATCTTTATACATATTAAATGATACTATGCTTTCCTAAATCATTCAATTGTCCCAAATGAAAGTTCTGAGATATTTAATGCTCATTTGATGACTCCCTCTCCTCCAGTAGAATCTAAGCTCTGTGAGGACAGAACATCCCTGCTCTATCCCCACTAGCATAGTAAACAGTGCCTGCAACATAGTAAATATGATACCAAATGCGTTTGTTGATGCTTTATGATACAAAATGTGCGTGGATACCCCTAATTTTGGAAAAAATAAATCATTTCCAAGGTCAGTAATCTATAGGTAACCCAAAGGATTTTAAGGGACCAAGTTCAGAGTATGTGCAACATATGGAATGCTTCTGCAGAATTAAGAAAACTGACCTATTTAGCAGTATTTTATTTGTACCTTTCAAAGATAAACTAATGTTAAGCCTACAAACTTAGTTGTTTCATTAACAGGTTTAGAGTTTTGACAAGTATCATCAATATCATAACAAGGACTCATACATTCTTCTTTTAATGGTCAGTTAAGGGAACAGAAGTTTAGTTCTATTTTCAATCTATTTCACTTCTCTCATGCAGTCACAAAATACCAGATGTATGGATGCACTGTAACAAATTACAGAATGGATTAAAATTTTTTGAGTCTTATAAGTCACAATTTAAGGCTCATTGTTAGTTTGAGAGATACAACTGCAAACACTGATTTCTAAGACAAGGTCATAGGAGTATTAATTATAAAATACTAACAAACTCTACACTTCATGATTTAAAGAGGTAGAATAATAGATAAGGATTAAATTCAATGAAAAACAGATAAACTAGAATAAAAAATGTTGCACTAAAAAGTACTGATTCTAAGTTCGCTGCCCCACATCTAAAGATGACTTTTAAAAAAGCAAACATTTTCATAAATAGAGATTTTAAAACTTCCTACTCATAATATCCACATGTGGTAAAGACTATACATTTAAGAAAAAGAGCTGAATCAACATGAAAGTTAAAACAGGGTTTTTACACTTTTTAGAAAAAAGTGAAATACCACTGTTTTCTCCAAAAACTTAAACCTTTCTCCAAGTATCCTTGGGGACATGAAAAAGAACTCAAGTTTTTTGACTTATTTTTAGTCCCCCCCCCCCCAATTAAGCACCAGAAAAGTCCATTATTTGCATTCCTAAGCTGCAGTTATTTTGTATAGGAGACAAATGGTGCATTTGCCAAACCCCAGCCCTATTTCTGTTAGCAGGATACAAAATAAGAAACAACACAAATACTGACCTGGAGGATGACACTGGCCAAGTACTTCACTCTCTTTGTGCATGCATGCTAAGTCGCCTCAGTTGTGTCCGACTGTGAACCATGGACTGTAGCCCACCAGGTTGCTCTGTCCATGGGTTTCTCCAGTTAAGAATACTGGAGTGGGTTGTCCTTCTCCAGGGGATCTTCTCAACCCAGGAATCGAACCCGCATCTCTTATATTGCAGGGTTTTTACCACTAGCACCACCTGGGAAGCCCCTTTAAAGCCTATGAAATAGATGTTACTAACATTCCGTTTTACAGATAAAGCAACTGAGGAACCTACCCAGGCTTTCATGCTAGGAGGTGGCAGAGCAAGGATTAGAAATCCAGGAAATATGGTTCCAGAGCCCATGTTCTTATTAACTATAGTAAGCTGTCCACTCTGTATCCCTAACCCTTATCTATAATTAATGTTCTGGTTCCCAACAGATTGACAGTTCTCAGCTGGGGCAATCTTGCCCTTCAATACCCCTCTCCCTCTTCCCTGAATCTAACTTAAGGACACCTGACAATATCTGGAGATAATTCTGGTTGTTTCAACTTGGGGGTGGTATTACATCCAGTGGGTAGAGTCTAGAGATGGTGCTAAAAATCCCATAATATGAGGGGAAAACTCATTATCTAGCACACTGAAAAACCCTAAATGGAGTATAAATTCTAAGGAGGGCAGGGTCCTAAATTGACCTTGGTTTCTGCTCTATCCTCAGATATAGAAATTGCTTGAGTTTATCTGTTGAATATTTATCTGTGTTTAAGAGCCTAGAATTCAGCCTGGCACATAGCTGGTAGGCAACAAACATTTATTAAAGTACCTGAATTAATGGTGGTGCCCCCCAAAAGGACCAGAGATATAACAGGACATAACAAATTGAAGTGATTTCAATGCTCCACAATGCCACTTTTTTCAGATTTAATTTTCTCCCAATGACTATAAATAAAAACAATCCTGCCAAAACAAGTGGGTTAAGTGGGATTTCTGAGAGAACAACAGTTTTTTCTTTAGATACACTGAACCTTTAAATACATGGAACTCTGTGAGTTAAATATGTAAGGAATAAGATTTCTTTTTAAAATAAAAGCTTCGAAATGTATCTAAGGGATTAACAGACATCCCTAAATTAGATGGTATTACTAATTAACTGCTGATATTCTCCGGTGGCTGGAAAATATTTTGAGAAAGTTTAAGATTCATTTACAGATTTCAAAAAAAATGGAATTACAGCACATCTGAGACAAAGACCCATTATATAAAAAGTAGTACTTGAGTCCACTTCATTAAAAGATTTTTATGACCATAAGTGTAATTGCATCCTCTAGTTTAAAAAAATCTGTAAGTGTAACACCTGCTGAAGTATTTTCAATTCTTTCTCCTATACCTCAAAGAGCTACTGAACACTACCCAGAAGGCATACGTTTGTAAGTAATATTGCTTGATTTACAGAACTCTTTCCAAAGGAAAAATTCAAAACATGGTTATGTGGATATTCAAACAATACTAAGAAAAATACCTGACATTTCTCTCTCATCATTTCTGTAATTAATAAATGAATCTGGCTTGCCCAAACATTAAATTATGAAACCACACTATGCAAAATGCACCTATCACATTTAAAAAGAAGTTAAACCCATATTTATTTAACTAGCACTGTTAAATATTACACAAAACACATTCAAGTGGCAAGTAATTATAATGCAAGCCCTTGCATGGCAATCCAAATTTATTGAACTACTGATGCTAAGTTATACAAAATTGCACCACTTTAATTAAGGCTTTTAGTTTACATTTGGCCACCTCAAAAGTAGTTGTAACATTAGGTTGGTCAATTTAAATACTGTGGCTCCCTGTTGGATAGACACACAATCTTTACACCCAAACATTAATGCATACAAAGCAACAAGGCATTGTTAAATAAAACAGCAATAGTTACTGCAACTTAGGCCTTGTGACCAATTACACATGATTAAAATTACTTCCCACATTCACATCCACAGTACTCTTCCACCATTTAACATCTCAACCAAAACGTTACACATGGGAAACAATCACTAACAGGCAAAAATACTAAACCTGTATATTTGGTATTGCAAATACACTTATGCATGAGCAAGCAGGGGATTCACAGTGAGAATCTACAGCTGCAGAAGCCTGAAAATGATTTACAAAAATTGTTAAATCATTAAAAAATTGTTTGAAAATATACACTTCTTGTTGTAGACCCCCACTGTACACACAACTATAAACATTGTTCCCTATGTAAACAAAAAAGGAAACATATAATAAAAGATTTGAAAAGTCTGGACATTTCCTTCCCAACAGATATTAAAGGCAACGTCTTTAATCTAAGACATTATACTGAAAGGACTATCATATTTTAAAGACAAGATCACTGTCTCCACAGGTTTTTTAAAAATTAAAAAAACTATATAGCTGTGTTAATCAAAGCGCTTATTTGTACAATACAATGATAATGACCTTGAATTTCTTAAAAAAAAATTACAATAAGCTACAAGTATCAAAGAAGCAAAGTTATCTGGAGTAGTCTATATAGGAGCTCTTTGGACTTTCTTTTATTATGCTAAAATAGTGGTGCTTTTAGGATTTACATTATTGTACTCTCCAATACAAAGTATGGGGTGTGTTAAAGTATACAGTACACCATTTTCATACATGTACAACATTGGTGGATGAAAAATGTCTCTTAGCAGTAATACTGGATTGTAGCCTCTGGTTTTACCAGCTGCATACTCTAGGACTATTATATAAGTAAAAATCTCTCTGTGATACTGGAAAGTGATTAGAATGTGCAAACTGATGTAGTAGTTTTCATCCGCCTCTTAAAGGGTACCACCACAGAAAGTCCATTTAAGATGTTGGTAGGTTTAACAAAGTTGGAATGCTGGCACTGTTGAATTGGGCAACAGTTCTTCAGACCTGTCAAAAGGAGAAAATTAATTGAAAACACAGGTTGTAAATAGCACACTAAAGATCAAAAGGACGTATTAAGACAACAGTGCCAAAGTGTCAGAAATAAATATAATACAGCTTCCTATCCTCATCATTACATTATGACCATGTACTATGATTCACAGCAAAGCACGGATAGATATATTCTGCTGCCTTCTTAAATGCCACTCAAGTGGAAGTTGAATGTACTTAAATACAAATTTCTTTGTATTACCTCTCAAAGATTAAAAGCAGGAAAACTAAAAACAAAAACAAAACCCCATATTAAAATTTTACATCAAGTCGACTTGACTAGAATCAAACAGACAGCAATACTAACAAAATGGCTGGTCTGTAAGAGTGTTTATAATCCTAGAATGACATCATGAGTACAGAATGCACATCTAACCAAGCTTTCCAAGACTTTTCTTCCCTACTCTTCCAGTAAGTGGCTAAAAAGCTGGTGTAGAGAAGTCAATAAAATAAATTTATTTCATGAAGGCTCTCTACAGTTGACAGTTATATATATATTAATTCTATAAAACAGATCCTACTTAAAGAGAGATGTCAGAAAAGGCTGTTATTACACTAAAATCTTATCTAACTAAACTTAAAAGGGTAAAATCAGCATTCATCAGTCTGTCATTTATTTATTTACTTTGGATGATTTTCTGTACATATGCCTGGGCTAAAAAAATCCTTCCTTTTTATATTGGTTTTCTGGGAATCAGACTTGCTCCAGAATGTTAATATAGATGTGGCTGATGAAATAATTTCCACAAATGCTTTGAACTTTAAGCCCTCGTTTAGAGACTGAATGAGTTTCCTAAGTTTTCTAAATCTTAGCAGATCGAATGGAGCAAGTTGTAAAGGACAGATGGCAATGTGAGCTCAGGCATAAGTGTGCTGTTAAGAAAGGGCAAGTGGTTGGAAAGGAGAGGATATAAAAAATGAAAAGTTGTATCTCTAAGCAGAAAACCGTAAGTGGAGAGTAGGGACAAAACTCTAGAAAACTACAGAATCAGAGTACTATGGTTGTACAGGGTCATTTAACATGGGAAGAAGCAGAGCTAGTAACACCCGAAACTCCCAAGGGTAAGAATACAGTAAAAAAAAAATATATGGCTTAATGATACTTGGCAAACAGCAGCTAACAGATGAGGGTTTACCATGGTGCCAGGTACTGAACTAACTGCTTTGAAAGTATTAACTCATTTGATATAACTGTTTTCAAAGACTATGTTATAGTGATGTTTGCTCAATTTTCCTTTGCTGTCTCATCTCAAGGTTGTATCCATGGTTCTCTCTGCCCAGGAACTCTTCACCCTCTAATTTCTACTTTTCCATCTGATTTCAACTTGGATGCTTTCACTATGAGATTTTCCCTGAATCCATAGTTCACATCTGACTGGTTTGGTACCCCAATTAAATACTCTTGATAGTACCCATAATAGCATAGTGACTAATTATGGACTTTGGGAATCAGTTCAAATTCTGAGCCATGTACTCAGATCATTAGATTCAATTCTGACTCTGCTATTCACTAACTATAGGGCTTGAACAATGTTTCTGTGCCTCAGTTCACTCATCTGTAATATGGGAATTATAATAATTCTGCCACACAGAATTGTGAGAATTCAAGTAACATGTAGGCAGTACTTTGTCTGCTACATGATGTCAGGGGTTTTAATTATCGGTAACATGCTGCATTTATTCCGCCAACAGCATTTATAATATTTTGCAATGATTTGTCTGACTTTTACACTAGACCTTAATTAGCTTAAGGCAACAAAGAGAGCAGAGAAGATTGGTTTTGATCATCACTATGTTGTCAGCACAAACCAGTGACCCACTGAGACGTGAATATATACTGGATAAACTCATTTAGAATACTTATGTGGAATAACTTACTTCTCATGATCATATATAGGTGAAATAATTATTTCAATTACTAGGATATCATATTAACTCATAAGAAGTAACCATTTGTTTTCTACAACAGAAAATTCTATACTTGCTTTTTGGACCTTTAATAAAGTTGAGGTTAAAAATTAGAGGAAACAAACAAAACAGAAGAAAAGATAAATTAACATACCTGGCTCAGAGCTACAATGCATTTAGTATATTAAAGCAGCTGACATGACGACTTTTTGCGGGCCTTCCCAGGCACTGGAGTTTTTCTGTTAATTTGTCGCACTAGGTCATAAAAGATCTGCAAACATTTATTAATTTTTTATTTTGATTTGCAGGGAAAACCCCCACCCAAAACTACAAGTGAGAGAGTACAATGAAAAAAATTGAACTTTCCATAACTCTTCTCCAGAAAGCAAATATTCTGTTCATTTAAGGAATGAGAGTAAAGCCAGGTATTCCTGTAATTGTCAAGTGCTTTTCTGTTTATTTTTTGGGAGGGCTAACATCATTCTCCTTAAAGTAAATACTGAGTAGCTGCAGAAACCTTAGTTTAGTCAGAACATTTACCATCATCCAAGAGAACAATCCTTTACTCTTCTTTGACTCTATGTATTCTTATTCTACAACATAATTTTAAGTTCCTTTAAGGCAAGAGCCATTCATGCCTTCTTGAATTTGTCTTCATCTTTTACGTAACATTGTTCATACATCTGAAGATTAAATCTGTCTTCCCCACCCCTATTCTTTTCCATCTAATCTTACCTCATTTTATGGTAAATTCTACTGTACCACCAGTGTTTAATAAAGAGGCTCAAATAGTAGTATTGCTTGTTAGCATGCTAATTAACATATTTAATTAACTTGGGGTTGTGTTAATATACACTCATTATTTTCCATTAATTCTGAATGCTAAATTCCAAATCAAGAGTTCTATTACACCATACCTCATTAACATTTATTTTTGATTTTGCAGAGGATTCTAAGAATGCACAGTTGTTCCACTGTCTTGCTAGATTTTGACCTTGTTCCTTTCCTACAACTCTTTCATCTTCCAAGTCACACTTATTACCAACCAGAATCATTGGAACCTAAACGGGTAAAAACAAATAAGTAAACAAATATGCTACATAAATTCAAGTCAAAATTCTAAGAGTCAACCATAAGGATTAGATTTTATTTTATGCCAGAGAAAAACACTAAATTAATAAGGTGTACTAAAACTGATAGTTAAATATAAAAGCATTAACAATTAACTTAAGAACTTGTCACATAAGGGTTTTTTAGAAAACTAGCTATGATCTACTTATAAAAGAGGGAAGAAAAACCTGAAAATTGTTATCAAAACAGACTTTTATTTTAGGCACCCTGTGCAGCACGCAGGATCTTAGCTCCCTGATCAGGGACTGAAGCCATGCTCTTGCAGTGGAAGCACAGACTTAATCACTGGACTGCCAGGGAAGTTCCTCACAACAAACTAATTATAGTAAGAAAACACAAAGCCTTTTAAAAAGGAAATATCATAAAAAGTCAATATATTCCAAAATTTTAAAGTGTTTCTCCAAGGGACATAAATCAATTTCAGATTTTTTGGTTTCTTAACAAGTATTTATCAAATAACTCATTCTCAATTTCATAACACAAAAAAGGAGAAATTTAGAAGGTAGATAAAATTCAAGGTAGAATTTTTAGCTTTTCATATAGTCTAAATGAAAAGCCAAAAATTAAAATCACCTTAACTTACTAAAAATATAGACCGTATTAATCATGTTTTTGGACACTACAGGGAAAAATAATCCTTATTCTGTAAAACTCCTATTAATCCTTTAGAGATTGGCTCTCTAGTTTTGGAAAAAATCCAAACTAGAAAATCAAGATTTGTGGCTTTTTAAGGAACAGATACCTAGTATTATACTAATAAATACCTGTTTAATGTAACTGATAGAAAACTATAGTAGTCACCAGAGACACTGGTGAAACAGCTTTACCAACTAAAGCTGCTTTAAGTATGTTAAAGAAGGAAAAGAAAGAAAGTGAAGTCTCTCAGTCGTGCCCAACTGTTTGCGACCCCATGGACAATAGCCTGCAACAAGCTCCTCTGTCCACGGGATTTTCCAGGCAACAGTACTGGAGTGGGTTGCCATTTCCTTCTCTAGGGAATCTTCCCGACCCAGGGATCGAACCCAGGTTTCCTGCATTGTAGATAAATGCTTTACTGTCTGAGCCACCAGGGAAGCCCTAAGTATGTTAAGGTCCCCCCCTCAAAGTCCTCCTGCTTCAGAAGTCCAGGAAATTAGGATATTTCTAATAGGTGCTCCCAAGCTCTAGAAATATTTGCTATAATTAAACTATACCTAGTACAGTGGTTCTTAAAAGTGTGATGCCCAGACCGGTAGCACCAATACCACCTGGAAATACGTTAGAAATGCAAATTTCTGAGCCCTATTCCAGACCTACTGAATCAGAAACTCTGGGAGTGGGACCTGACAATCTGTTTTAACTAGCTCTACAGGTGATTCTGATGCAAGATGAATTTATATACATAGCGTGAAGAGTAATTTAAAAAAACCTTTTGTAGTTTCCTACAGGGTTAAACTCCATTATGGTGTACTCGGAAGGGGCATGTTACTTAACATTAGAATTGAATATATTTATTGGCTTTCTTGCTCCTTCTGTCATAGTTGTTTGAGATGTGTTCACATGTTGTTCTGATTCCTATTAAAAAGGCTCTTAAATCTACCAGAACGTCATCTGCTCTATTAGTAATATTTGCCACTGACACCTCTCCCCCTTCTCCACCAAATGCAAGATTTAAAAATATGAAGGGAAAAAAATAGGAAGGATATAGATTTTATTTTACACAAGAGGAAGGTATTTCTCACTTTTTACACTATATATAGCGTTAAAGGTACGTTTTTCCCTTTCAAAGAAAAAGCTTTTGAAAAACAAACTCCTCAAAATAGATGAAGTTTAAATTGGATTTAAATTCAAACTTTTAAATCGGATATCACTACAATAAGTGTTTGAAAGAAAATATATTTATTATGAAGCCATCTTACATCATCCGTGTCTTTAACTCGAAGTATCTGTTCTCTCAGATCTTGTAAATCATTAAATGTGGACTGTGCTGTGATGGAATAAACTAACGCAAAGCCTTGTCCATTTTTCATGTACAAATCCCTCATTGCTGTGAATTGTTCCTACAGTCGAAAGAAAAGAATCATTTTAAAAAAATAATGTTTTGACAGTTAATTTGACAATTTTCAAAGTCTATAATTAGAGCTCAAAGAATGTAGTAGTGTTATGTAACATCTCTTAAAACTGTAGTCTGTGGCTATTTGAAAAATTGGTATTTCAAGAAATAAGTGTTTTATTTAAAAATAATACACCAGGGCAGATTTATGTGCAGTAAATGCACTCAAGTGGAAATGTCCCATCTTCAAATGCTGCTTGAAAGCAGCTTTTCAAGACACCATATGGAAGGCACCCAAATCGAATCACCATTACTCACAGCTAGCTCACAATGCTCCAGTTATCCGAGGTCCGCCAGCAAGTTACCTATATGGTGCCATTTTCCCACACTTCCTCTTTCGCTAGACTGTAAGCTTTTGAGTGTAAGAATACAAGCCACGACATGTATCAGGTACTCAAACATTAGATGAACGAATACCACACATCCAGAGTAAATCTTCCCTTCACTTTCAGATACCATCAGATCTAGCTGTTCTGTAAATATACTGAAGGATGAATGATACTATTCAAAATACTTCACAGTCACTGAGGAATCTCAGGCATTTTCCACATTACTCAATATATGGAAATATAGTCTAACTTACATTAAAAGTAGTAGTGAAGGTATGAAAATTTTCATACAAATTTTCTACTTATTTCTTCAGTAAATGACCCATGCACACAAGAAAAGAATTCAAGAGGATAAGACAGCTTTAAGATTTAATGCAAGCCTTACTTTTAAATAATGTTTGTCTATAAGAATGCTAGCATTTATAAGGTCAATACTGCACAAGTTATGCATATACTTTGGTATTGTTTTACATACCGTTCCTGCAGTATCCAAGATTTCAAGCATACACTGCTGTGCATCTACTTCAACTTGCTAGGGAGGAAATTAAGGTAGATCTTCATTTTTTTTCCTGTATATAAGACTACTTTAATATGTATAATATTAATACGATATTTAAAACAGACACAGATTATAGCAACTTTGATACTAATCTCAAGTAATACATACTTTAATGAAACAGGAGAAAAAAATAGCTGGATAACTAAAGTCTACTGACCCTCAAACTGCATTAAGTGTAAAAACCATGAGTTCTCAATTTAATATAAGGATATCTACAAGATATACAAGCTCCAACCTCAATGTGAATTACTCAGCAGTTAACTCTGGAGAGGAAATAATTTCAAATCAGCTCAAAAAATTTTTATTTAATGCAGTAATAGTTCCAATAATGTCAGAAGTAACTATCTATATAAATTCTGCCACGCTTTAGATATACTTTCCTTTTGCTTATAACTACATCCCCTTCACTATATTGGAACAAAGTTTTTGGTAGCAAGGAAGGACAGCTATCAAATAAATTATATATCTATATATCCCTGTTACCCTTTAAACCTAACATTTCCTAGGAAAAAAAGATACAGATGCAGAAAAAAGAGTAATGCTGCCTCAGAGCTGGGGTCCAGAAAGGGTTTCTAGTTTTAGCAGACTGTGGACACAGAAGAGGAATGGAAACACAGTGTCTGCACCGCAGCAGGGGCCAGGCTGGCTGCTTTAAGGTGGCGGGTAATTCTCTCCCTTCTAAATTAAAAATGTCTGCATATTAAGTTTTATTGTCACGTGTTATATAAATGAACTTAGAAATAAACTTTTCTACTATTATGAGCAGTGGAACTTTCTCAAGGAATTGTAAATAGGAAGGTTAGGGAGACTTTTGTACTTACATCTTTATATAAAAAGCAGGGAGCCTGAGAGTCATTCAAGTCTTTGGTGGGCAGAAAGAGGGGAGAAACATGGAACTACCACCTGAAGTGGATGTCTCCACTCTAAAGTCAAATAGCAACAAATTACAACTTGGGGGTCAGTGTAAACCTAAAATTCTTTGTGAGCAAGAAAGAGAGATAAAGCAAGAGTGATTAAGATTCTTGGTAAACATGCAATGCCAGGAAATAGTCAGATGTGAGTTCTACCCACTAATTTTATAAATTAACTCTGTTCCTCATCCTATACTCTATAGACAACATTTAATATTTATTAAGCTAAAAACAATAATTTATGTTTACAGTAAAGTTGAAAGCAAAGGCCTTCTAAAGTAACATACCTTTCTATAAGAATCTTCTATCGTAGGATCATATTTTTCAACAAAAATTCCTTGAACAAACTGTACAGTCTGAAAAAAATTAACATACCATTATACTCCCTCAAAAAGAACAAATCCAAGTCTGCACATTCAAAAATATTAATTTCACTTAAGTAGTTATACCACTGATAAAAAAAAAAATAACCACAACTACCTTTGAACATAAATATTTGGTGGGAAAATTACTTCAGAAAGCTTTTTTAAAAAATTAATAATCATAACATTCTGTTATGGGTAGGTCTAAATTTAGAGCTCATATATTTAAAAATTGTTAAATGGTTCCTATTTCAGTTTTAGGGCCTAAATGTGAATTTTAGTTAGAAAGTGGCTAATTATTTGGTGAACACACATACGTGCACACTCACAATGCCTCCCCATCACTTTGGATATATTTACAAATGAAAACACAGTTCATACTCCATTGTACACACTTCTCAGTTTGATCCAAGCAAGTCAAATTCTGTGCTGGGTGTTTATGTGACAAATAAATGGCAAAGTAAGATGGTCAGTCTATCTTGAGGTGGGGCTTTGCTGAACTCTGAACTATTCACCAAGTTTCTTCCCCTAAGTTTCTCCCCTTCCTACCTACCATTGTCAAGTTGTGTCTTCCTTCTTACTTTACTATTTCTTGATATAAAAAACACTGTGGGACAGTCAAAGGTAAACTTTGAAAAAAGTTTTAAAAATATAGTTATTCAATTTTTATAACATAAAATTTATATTTTAAGCCGACTCACAATGAAATGGACCAAAATTTATTTCTATCTTGCTCTGAAATGCAGACAGACATAGGCTTGTATGTGCTGAAGCCCAAACTGGGCTTAAGTCCAAATTGTATTCTGGTCTGGAGCCCATGTTGAAGAGAGAATATGATCTACTCAGATACAACTAAAAGTTGACTAAATTATAAGAAAAATATATTACTTCTAAAATCAATGAGATTTCACCTTAACAAAAAAAATAAGCAAACCCTAACACTCAACAGAAAAAGAACATGTCTTAAGAGTGAATAGCTTGGGTACAGTGAGAATGTCTTACCAGAGCAGATTTTCCAACGCCTCCCGAGCCAAGAACGACTAGCTTATACTCACGCATGGTGCAAACTTATAAAAGCTAGTACCTTATTAAGAAAAAAAAAAAAAGAATTCTTAAGTAATATCTTTGCATTCATGTGCCTCTTATATAAACAAAACATTCAAGCATTTATTTAAAATGACTACTATACCATACCAAGATGGAGCATTTCATAAACAAACTTACTAAAAGATGCTACTGGTAGGGCTCTTTATAAAACATCACAAGAAAGAAATTGCAGAATTCTAGACGTGATTCTTAGTCCTATCCTATATTCAGTTACTATAAAATACTCTATCAAGAAAAAAGGGGGGGCACTGAAAAACTGAATTAAGGGGCATTCTGTTGGCTAAAAGATGGCAGTGATAGACATGTTATCTCTTTTCTGAACCACCTGTAATCCTGAATCACAAGTACTTGAGGTCTACTAAGTACAAGGATATCCCCAATGAACAGCAAATAAAATTCCTGCCCTCAACTGAGCTAACTTTCTGGTAAAGATGAACAGGACAGACGAGGGATTTGCAAACAAATCCAACCCCCTGTTTTTGTACATAAAGCTTTATTGAAATACAGCCACATCCATTCATTTGTGTATTGTCTGTGGCTGCTGTCTTGTAATGGCAGAGTTAAGTCCTTTTAACAGAAGCTATCTGGTCCACAGAGTCTAAAATATTTACTATTAATATGAAGCATTCACAGAAAAAACTTGCTGGCCTCTGAGATACATAAATGGTAAATGAGTTAGCAGAGAAAGTTGACCAAATATCTATTACTGAAGTTTGTGTGCGTGTGTGTGTGAGAGAAGGTTGAGGGTGGTGTGTGGTTGGGGTGGCACAGAGAATCAAAAGTAAATCTCAAGAACATGAGTGTCCAGACCGATAAAAGTCTACTGAGTGTTCGGTATGATGAAACAGGGGAAATCAAATAAACATAAAACCTAAAAGAAACAATCCATAGCAAGGCTCATCATTTTAAAATTTCAGCTTACTATTGAGAGAGAAAGAAGCTCCTGAAAGTTTCCAGGATGGGGAATAACATGAGAATACAAAGCTCCCACATTTCTAGGGAAAAAAATAATAATTTGCCAGTGGCTATGGTACAAAAGTAGCCACCAGACCAGGCTTTAAATCCTCTTCAATCAAGAGATGACAGTTCTTTACTTATAGTAACACAATACCAGGACTGGTCTGAACACATTTAACCCACCAATAACCATTTACTTTAGTGAATATGCTTCTGTGATCAGCCTATTATTGATAGCCTCTTACTTCTGAACGTCAGTCAATTAAGAATGGGCTCACTTTTTTTTTTTTTTTTCTCTAATTTTATTTTATTTTTAAACTTTACATAATTGTATTAGTTTTGCCAAATATCAAAATGAATCCACCACAGGTATACATGTATTCCCCATCCCGAACCCTCCTCCCTCCTCCCTCCCCATACCATCCCTCTGGGCCGTCCCAGTGCACCAGCCCCAAGCATCCAGCATCATGCATCAAACCTGGACTGGCAACTCGTTTCCTACATGATATTTTTTACATGTTTCATTGCCATTCTCCCAAATCTTCCCACCCTCTCCCTCTCCCACAGAGTCCATAAGACTGTTCTATACATCAGTGTCTCTTTTGCTGTCTCAGTATACCGGGTTATTGTTACCATCTTTCTAAATTCCATATATATGTTAGTATACTGTATTTATGTTTTTCTTTCTGGCTTACTTCACTCTGTATAATAGGCTCCAGTTTCATCCACCTCATTAGAACTGATTCAAATGTATTCTTTTTAATGGCTGAGTAATACTCCATTGTGTATATGTACCACAGCTTTCTTATCCATTCATCTGCTGATGGACATCTAGGTTGCTTCCATGTCTTGGCTATTATAAACAGTGCTGCGATGAACATTGGGGTACACGTGTCTCTTTCCCTTCTGGTTTCCTCAGTGTGTATGCCCAGCAGTGGGGTTGCTGGATCATAAGGCAGTTCTATTTCCAGTTTTTTAAGGAATCTCCACACTGTTCTCCATAGTGGCTGTACTAGTTTGCACTCCCACCAACAGTGTAAAAGGGTTCCCTTTTCTCCACACCCTCTCCAGCATTTATTATTTGTAGACTTTTGGATCGCAGCCATTCTGACTGGTGTGAAATGGTACCTCATAGTGGTTTTGATTTGCATTTCTCTGATAATGAGTGATGTTGAGCATCTTTTCATGTGTTTGTTAGCCATCTGTATGTCTTTTTTGGAGAAATGTCTCTTTAGTTCTTTGGCCCATTTTTTGATTGGGTCGTTTATTTTTCTGGAGTTGAGCTGTAGGAGTTGCTTGTATATTTTTGAGATTAGTTGTTTGTCGGTTGCTTCATTTGCTATTATTTTCTCCCATTCTGAAGGCTGTCTTTTCACCTTGCTAATAGTTTCCTTCGATGTGCAGAAGCTTTTAAGGTTAATTAGGTCCCATTTGTGTATTTTTGCTTTTATTTCCAATATTCTGGGAGGTGGGTCATAGAGGATCCTGCTGTGATGTATGTCGGAGAGTGTTTTGCCTATGTTCTCCTCTAGGAGTTTTATAGTTTCTGGTCTTATGTTTAGATCTTTAATCCATTTTGAGTTTATTTTTGTGTATGGTGTTAGAAAGTGGTCCAGTTTCATGGAATGGGCTCACTTTGACATATTTCTTTGTATTAAACCTCTTTATATGTTCTTTCCTTCTGGTCCATACTCTTGGAAGAAATCCTGTGCTTTATCTATCTGGTAGCTCAGATGGTAAAAGAATCTCCCAGCAACGCAGAAGACCCAGGAGACCTGGGTTCGATCCCTAGGTTCGATCCCTAGGTTGGGAAGATCCCCCAGAGAAGGAAGTGGCAATCCACTTCAGTATTCTTGCCTGGAGAATTCCATGGACAGAGGAGCCTCGAACAGGGCTACAGTCCATGGGGTTGCCAAAGGGTAGGACACGACTGAGCAACGAACACTACTACTACATGCCATCCTTTTATTTCTCCTTAGGATGCCGTGTTTAATACCAAGGACGACTTTTCAAAAATTTCTCCTTCACTTGTGCCTTTAAATACATAGATCACGTACTATATTTTTCTCCATTCCTTAATTGGGGGGTGGGGATTGGGGGAGCTGGAAGAGACCAAATTAAAAAAATACCAAAAAAGTCAGTTGCTAACTTTCCCACTTACTAGTTGCTATATTTTATTTCTAAACTTAGTGAACTTATCATTCCTAAACACTTCTCTCCAGTCCTGGAACACTGTCTCCTTAATTTTTGTGAACTGCACAGTTCTTACCAGATATTTCATGAAAAAAGATATTAAATAAAAGTTGAACCACCTTTCAGTTTCAAGAATATCCCACATGGTAGTGTGCATTTAATTTATGACAAATAAGTTGTTTTCTGTAAATGTGTAGCTGAAGTCAGATTTATTTATTTTAAAGTCATTTAAAAATAGGATTACTTAGGTGGTAATTCTATTCAGTTCCATGTAGACATTATCCAACCACACAGACCTACATTAATATTTGAGAAATATTTAAGAATAAACTTAGGACTCTAATGAAAGACACCTTCAAATTTGTGTTTCTTAACCCAGCTAGAGGGAACATGGTAACTTTGGGGTCAATTATTTACTAAACAGCATCCCAAAGAGCAAATCAATTAACTTTAACACAAACAGACTTATTTCCCTGCATCTTTTATCCTTTAGGTAGCTGGGCTGTGCCACTTTTTGATTCACTTCTTTGCAATTGTTATAACTTAAAAAAAAAAAGAGAGAGACTTCAGTGAACACCCAGCAAAATGCCAACAATCAGCAACTGTCTCACTTGACTGACACTGCTTTTACAGTTGGTAATTAATTCATTCCTGCCTTTGAAAGTTTGTGGATCTTTGGACTTTGAAATTCCCTAAAGACTCTGTAAGACTAGTAGTCTGCTCTGTTCAGGGCAGGCAATATCAGACCAGGGTAGCTTTTCCTTAAGTAATCAATAACTTCAGCTATTGAATGGTGTTGCTCATTCTTTGATAGTCCACTTAAGATCCTCAGCTGGCATCATTCCAAATGATGCCCTCAGACAAACAAGCGTACTGAATGGGCTGCCTGTGTTCAACTTGTTTGTTCTTAGATTTTGCTATCACATGAGTCAGTAACGACAATGATGGGAGCTCCAATCAGTCCCTTGAACTCACACTGTTAAATCTGTTATTCTAGGATTTATACCAAGTAGGTTTTTGTATAAGGCAATTTAGGCTTTTGATTTTGGCCTGGAGTGTACTATTTAATACATATTTTTGCCATTAGTTCATAATTCTTCAGCTACTTGCTTTGTTTTTTGTTAGTCTACTTGTGCAAAATTTTGTCTCATGTTCTGTTTTGTCCTGAACTGTTTTGTTTACATTCACTGTATAAAGGAGAGCTGTTTGGAATGGATGGACACGTAGGTCTGAAAAGCCTCCAGTGAAATTCAAACTGGCCCCAAGCACTAAAGGTTGAAGATGAGTACAATCAGTGACCAATTTAGGCAAAGGTGAGTGATGGGCCAAACTTCACCGTGGGTCACTCACTTTCATGACAGCATTACAGGGTCATGAACTGTGGGGCTAATTATGGGGCACCTCCCTAACTTCTGCTTGGTCAAGAGACCTGAAGATCTGTTTGTAAGAACACATTTGTTAAAAAGAATTTTTTAAACTCTTTCTGTGCTGCTATAATGGTGCACACGAAAGTCCCAGTTGATGTTCTCAAGAGCATCAATAATGCTGAAAGGAGAGGCAAGTGCCAGCTTCTTACTAGGCTTGCTCCAGTAGGTGTCTGTGCTAATATGATAATGAAGCATGATTACACTGCTGCTGCTGCTAAGTCGCGTCAGTCGTGTCTGACTCTGTGCGACCCCATAGACGGCAGCCCACCAGGCTCCGCCGTCCCTGGGATACTCCAGGCAAGAACACTGGAGTGGGTTGCCATTTCCTTCTCCAATGCATGAAAGTGAAAAGTGGAAGTGAAGTTGCTCAGTCGTGTCCGACTTTTAGGGACCCCATAGACTGCAGCCTACCAGGCTCCTCCGTCCATGGATTTTCCAGGCAAGAGTACTGGAGTCGGGTGCCATCACCTTCTCCGATGATTACACTAGTGAATTTGAAATCAATGATTGCAGAGTTGAGAAAACTGTTGTGAACCTCACAGGCAGGTCAAACAAGTGTGGAGTGATCAGCCCCTAGATTTGAGGTGCCACTAAAAGATCTAGAAAAATGGCAGAATAATATGCTCCTAACCTGTCAGTATGGTTTCACTGAACTGACAACTTCAGCTGGCATCACGGACCATGAAGAAGCAAGATAAAAACACAGGAGAGAAATTCCTGGGATTCTTTTTCTAGGGATAATACAAATATGAAAATAAAACGCCTCAACGGAAAAAAAAAATTAAAAGCACACTTATATCATATCATATTCCCTCATAGCTCAGTTGGTAAAGATCCGCCTGCAATGCAGGAAACCTCGGTTTGATTCCTGGGTTGGGAAGATACCCTGGAGAAGGGATAGGCTACCCACTCCAGTATTCTTGGGCTTCCCTTATGGCTCAGCTGGTAAAGAATCCACCTGCAATGCAGGAGACCTGGGTTCGATCCCTGGGTTGGGAAGATCCCTTGGAGAAGGGAAAGGCTACCCACTCCAGTATTCTGGACTGGAGAATTCCATGGACTGTGTCGCAAAGAGTCAGACACAACTGAGCGACCTTTACTTTCACTTACTTTCATTTTCACTTTATATCATATTGAGGAATAACTTACATCCAGTAAACAAGTAGATCTTAAGCATACAGTTAAATGAATTTTGGCATATGACAATACCCTCCAACCTCAAACACATCTCTCATTAACATTTAAAACACTTCCATTATCCAAACAGTTCCCAATGTATCTCTTTCCAGTTAATTACCCCAACACCCTTTTTTTTTTGACTCTAGTGATCTCTTTCTTATTTGTCAAGGCCATACCTTTTCTAGGAAAAACTTCTGTGTCTTTTATAAACTTCCAATATAATCTTTTGACTCTTGCACTTACATCGGTAAATTACAAAAATGGGGACTTTGACAACTACATACAGCGTAACAACAGGACTTACGGCCAACTTTTAAAATGTAAAAATTAACACTTTCAAAGGAATTATAAACACACAAAAATTATGAGAAAAAATAACATTCAATAATCAACTCCTCTAATTGGTATTCCAAAGAGTCAAAATAAGATGACTAAGACAGCCTTCCTTTACTCCCCTGCTCAAACCTTTGGAAACCTACCCTCTCTGAACAATTGTCTTTTTATACTTCCCAAAATGCCTTTCTATTCCACTTACTCCTTGACCATACCACTGAAATGCACTACCTTTCTTGACAGTTTTTTAGCAAAGAAATGTCTTAAATTGCTGGAGTAGAAAGAAGTCAGAGCTGTAGAAACTGAATTTAAAAACTGGTCTAGAGTTTAGTTGGAGTAATGTTTAAAGATTTTTCTAAATCTCAGGTAGACAAACAGAAATTTGTTGTAGAATCCCAACTGAATTACTAAGTACTTAATTTTATCATAGAAGAAAGAGATTAAGAGCAGGACAGTAAAGACCAGATTCAAACAGTCCAGCACATTAAAAAAAACTGGCCTCGAGAGAAGAAAAATCTATTTAGGAAATATACTATTTCAGGGGTAGATTGGTCAACATTTAAAACTATAAACAAAATGAACACAGGAAACAAAATTAAAAAATTAACTTCAGGAAATTTGAAAGAGAAACATGTTCTTTCTTTCTGTAAATGGTCTAAAGACCTGAACAGGAAACTGAAAATGAAAAACTGGCAACTCTACAGTAGTTGAGCATTTTCAGAGATCCTCACAAAGTAAACAAGCTAGAAAGAAAAACTAAACCAAAAGGTTTTTGTTTTCTAAGAAATGGGAAGCTGTGAAAGAGGACACTTGTACATACTATAAAAAGTAAACATTTCTGGGAATTACATTTCTTAATGAGATGACTAGGGTCCTTCTTTCTTCCTAGTTGCTTCATTTATCCATAGTATTACTTATTGCTAGAATGAGACAGGTTCACCCACATTACTGCTTTATTAGTAATTTGTTCCTTCTATTTATTATTGATAAAAAGCATAGTATGGATATAGATCATATTATCTTTATCCATTCACCAGCTCATGGATATTTGGTTTGTTTCCAGCTTGTGGAAATTATAAATAACACTTATCAATTTAATTTTAGTAACACAAACAAGAATTTTAACTGCAGAGCCCTAAGTTCACAAGAAATTGAAAACTTTTCAAATTTTCAAGTAGGAAATATGAAAATTATCAACAGACTTTCAAATACAAAAACACAGTGACAAAACACATTTAACTTACTAATAAGCAGCTTTCTAACAAGAACACTGATAAGAAGGAACCACAAATGAAGTTAAGTCATCCTCTTTCATTAATTTTTTTGCCAATGTTTCCTTATATGGACAAAAAAGCAAAATATTTTTATTTAAATCCTACTAAGTACCAACTCTTCGGATAGTATTTTCCTTAAAAAAAATAAAATAAAAAAGCCAAGACTGGAACTAATACCTATTTTTCAAATCTGTGCCTTATACTACACCAGCTTTGAAAAACTGTTTACAGATTCTAAGCCAAAGATAAAAAGAGGATTTCATTATGAATGCCAAATCCGACTGGTTGGCAATAGCCATTAGTTCAGTTTTCAAAATTTCATGCATAATTTTAAGATGGGTAGAGTTATATCAGAATTTCAAAGGGGTTATGATAATTGTTGTTTGAGTCACTGAAAACAATTGTTCTCATTCACTGAACCCCAAAGAAGGACAATTTTGACAGCATAGCTGTCATGCTATGAACAGTGGTTCATAGCATCTACATTTTAAATCCTGATTTTGTATAATCTTTGGCAAGTCATGAAACCTTTTAGAGCTTCACTTTCCTTACAGGGAAAATGGAGACAGTAATGCCTATTCGGTAAGGTTGTGAGATGGATATACAAGAACGTAAACTCCACAAAAATGACAATGTTTGTCTTTTATTATATCCCCAGAACCTCAAACAATGACTGGCATATGAAATGTGGTAATTTCCCTCAAGAGTCCTTGCACATAGTAATAATCAGTAAAAGATAGCTTTAAAAATAATTGTAATAGCAATGGTCTGGGCTACTGCTCGATACAGTGTAGCAGAACTGATGTTCCCTCATCTGAGAATCACTGCTCTACCCTTTTACCTACTAGTTTAATAAAACACTAAGAAAGTAGGAGGAGCACTGCTATTCAGTTTTTGTCTAGTTTATTAATAGAAAGTTTCTTCTAGGTAGGCAAAAAGATACAATGCATAGGCTAAAACTATTTTCCAATCATATGTGGGTTTCCATCCATAATTTAGTCCTCCTATTACTACAACCAGTTTGGAATACGTTATGTTAAAAACTAACTGAACTATATTATAAATTTCGCTATACTTACTATATTCTACTAAAATCTAAGAGGCATTTTTAAAATATATTTTAACATCTCTGAAACTGGAATGTATCTTACAGGAAACTCTCGCTGTCAATACAAAATGTTATATATATATATATATTAATATACACTAATCTATCAGTATTTTGAATCATTTTAAGATGTAGTTTTTCTTCTGACAGTTTTATTACTAATAAACAGTAAATTTATAATACACAAATGAAAATGAAAGCCAGAAGGTGAAAAAGGAGTCATGGAGTTGTCTTGTAATTGTAGCATGTTATTATAACTTAAAAATGGTGAAATCTGTTGGAATTAAAAAAAGGGGGGGGGAGTACACGAAGGCAGTCAGAAGGTATAAAGGTAGTATAAATAAAACTAACACTGCTTATGTTATATAAAAGTTCTTAACAGAGTAAATCGTAAGAGATCTCATTACAAGGAAAAACACTTTAATTTTCTATGTATATGAGACAATGGATGTTCACTAACTTGTGGTAATCATTTCACAGTGTATCTAAGTCAATTCATTATGCTGAACACCTGAAACTTTTACAGTGCTGTACACCAATTTTATCTCAATAAAACCAGGGGAAAAAAGGTGGCCAATATAAACTCACAAATGCCAAGTTTAGCCAATCACTCAACTCACAATGAATAATAATTATAAAATATTGATAAAAATATTTACTATTCTGTATTACATATAATGGGCTTCCCACATGGTGCAGTGGTAAAGAACCCACCTACCTATCAATGCAGGAGACGCAAGAGATATTGGTTTGATCCCTGGGTCAGGAAGATACCCTGGAGTAGGAAATGTCAACCCACTTCACTATTCTTGCCTGGAAAATTCTATGGACAGAGGAGCCTGGTGAATTACAGTCCATGGGGTCACAGAGTCAGACATGACTGAGACTGCACACATACGTGTGCATACACACACACGTTGCATATAATATTCTTCATTAATAAGACTCAGGGCACACCCAAGGTCAGATATTACTGCCCCTAATTAAGATCTACAAGATTATAAATCTAAAAATCATTGGGGAGGGACTTCCCTGGTGGTCCAGTGGTTAGAGTCTGCCTTGCAGTGCAGGGAACATGGGTTTGACTCCTGGTGGGGGAACTAAGATCCCAGATGCCATGGAGCAACTAAGCCTACATGCCACAACTAGAGAGCCCACCTGCAGAAACTACTGAGCCCATGCACCACAACTAGAGTCCGCGTGCCCCAACAAAAGATCACACATGACACAATCAAGATCCCATGTGCCACAACTGAGACCTGATGCAGTCAAACAAGCAAACAAACAAAAAACACCGAGGAAACTTTAAACACCATTACAAAATGAAAAACAGATGCAGTAAAAAACCTCTTGGCTCTTTAGTTCATGTTGACATATACTGAAGACCTACTCAGAACAGAGAATTGTGCTAAAACCTGAGAATTAAAAAAGAAAATCTAAGAAATAACACCTTCTATCAAGATTACTGTATTATAGCACTCAATATTCAACATGCATATATGAGTACCTTCTACATGTTAGGCTTTGTTCCAGGCAAACAGAATAAAGCAGTGAATAAAATACCCTGCCCCCAAAATTTACAGCTGGGGGGGTGGTGGTTTGAGACAAATAAAATCAATATAAAACATGGTAATTTGACAAGTACTATGGAGAAAAAACTATAGAACTAATTAAGGGAGATAGCAAGGAATGGAGAGATTATTTTAATCAGGGTGGTAATGAAGGACTTAAAGTCAAAGTACTATTTAGCTCAGTACTCAATCATTTCAACAAATTGATATTAAATCCTATTTTTCAACAAAAGACTATCAATCAGGCTTTGTTCTGCTCAGTATTTTTAAATCAACATCTTTGGTGGGGTGATGTTCAATTAATTTGTGGCTGAACTTAAATTTGGATTTGAGATAGTTATAGACATTTGTTTAGGATCCACAAGAGAGCTCAAGACTTCAATGTCCTTCCTTCCTTTGCTATTTGGGGTATAAATGGGATTTCTGGTGGCTCAGACGGTAAAGCATCTGTCTGCAATGCAGGAGACCCAGGTTCGATGCCTGGGTTGGGAAGGTCCCCTGGAGAAGGCAATGGCATCCCACTCCAGGACTCTTGCCTGGAAAATCCCATGGACGGCAGAGCCTGGTAGGCTACCGTCCCTGGGGTCGCAAAGAGTTGGACATGACTGAGCGACTTCACTGTCACTTTTCAAACACAGTTGGTCTTATGAGGTAGCATTATTCAATATGCACAAAATGCCCCTTGGTGATTTTCTTTGCTAACTCTATATAGGAGAATATTCATTGTTATCCTTCACTGTAGGAAAAAATAACACATGGACCAGGACAGAATGTTCCTGACTCACAAATACTTGGGATGCAGTCCTTAGGAGGGTAACGTCAGAAACATCTGAAGTATTTTCACACCATCTCAGCCCATAGTGACTGCTCCTCTTTCTGACAGGCTGCATCAAATACTGTAGAACTTGATTATACACTCTCTTGTTTTGCTTTCTAAGAGGAAACAAAAGGTTGTAGAAAGCAATATTATCTTTTGATTTAAGAGGCGTGGCTCTATTTTAAAAGTTGTAGGCATGTAAACGCCTCCAGGAGCAAGGTGTTACTATTAGCGAATAGTGTGGATTATGGCCAAATAAAGTGAACACTTATACAGCTAAAGTCATTCCAAATCTAAAAATTGTGAATATTGTGAAAACCAACACACTTAAAATTATGGAGATCTGGACTCTGGGTCACCAGTATTTTTTTTTACTTCTGGACAAAATGAACTCTAAGGTCCCTTTCAATTCCAAAATGTATTGTTACATCAAGTTTTGAAGAATTATAAAGAGAAATAATTTTTTTTTAAAGTATCCTACTGTTATACTCCTTCTTAATTAGTATAAAATGATATATCACTGTCCATTGAACAACATGGGTTTGAACCATGTGGGTCCACTTATTTAAGAAAATAAATCTGTATCACACAACTGGAGGTGGGCTGACTCCTTGGATGCTGAGGGCTGACTGTAAAGTTATACTTGAATTTTTGTCTGCCAAACCTTCACGCTATTCAAGGGCCAACTGTGAAATTCTGTTTTGGTAATAAAATTTAATGATAATGTAAATATTTTTTTCCTAACTACATAATGGAGGCTTAAAATTATAGACATTTTAGAATTATCTTTCAAATACAATACAGATAAAGCTAAATAAAAAGGCTCGAAACAATAAGGACAATCTTCCTGTTCATTTGCTGTCCTATCTATCAATACTACTGGGCACCAAGGCAAGATACATTTTCTTCTTCCTTCTGGCATGCTAGTCCAAAATGTTTTGTGAGGTCAATCAAGGGTTCTTTCAAACTAATTTAAGATTAGGGCCTAGGCATGAGGTTCTCCCTCAGGAAATATACTTCAACTATCAACCCAAATGAAGAGATTGGTTGTACAGGATTATACATATTGATTACAAGGATTAAGACTGGGAAGTAAAATATAAAAAGAAGCAAAAGGTCATTGCAAGAGGAAAGTTTACATATAAAATATGCAAAAATGTGGAGTGGGGACCAAATGTCACCAGGGTGACCGATAAAACACTGAATAATGGATTTTAATTAAAGACTGCTTTACTTCTATTCCAGATAAAATACAATACACCATCAAACCAAAGGAACTTGGTAAACTTTGTTTATATTAATCCAGTAACAAAATTGTATCCATAAAGTTACCATGAAAATGCTTGAAATCAAGATTATCTTAAAAAGCAAACACATATTCTTTTTTTTTTTTTAATGATGGACCTATGTTTTAATAAAACAATCCTATATTTTAAGAAGATGAAACCAAACAAATACTCAACTGACATTTTTAGCAACTTTCCTTAGTCAACTATGGCCAATTCAGTTATCAATAAGGAAGTCATTTAGCTAAGTTTGAGGACCAAAGTTAACTTCTCCTTATACCATAAAAGTAAAAACTATACTACCTTTGCAGTCCAGGGTTGTAAAACATGGATTCCAGAAATAAGAAGATCTAGAAAACTGGCTATTTATTCAATTTACCAGTGAGTTTTCACTGATTTCTAGGCTTGTGTTTTACCTGTAAAACAGTGATTCCAATTTTCACAGAGTTAATGGGCAGGTTAAATAAGAACACATATTGTCTATAAAAGCCTTAAATGTTTAGTCATTACCGTATTTATTTTGGTGTTCCCTATTTGGTTCAGAAATGTTTGTCAAAAGAATGACTTAAAGACTAATAATTCATTTCAGCAAAGGAAAGAAATATTTAACAATTTTTAAAGGCCACTAACAAGTTAACTCGGAGAAGGCAATGGCACCCTACTCCAGTACTCTTGCCTGGAAAATCCCATGGACAGAGGAGCCTGGTAGGCTGCAGTCCATGGGGTCGCTACGAGTCGGACACGACTGAGCGACTTCACTTTCACTTTTCACTTTCATGCACTGGAGAAGGAAATAGTAACCCACTCCAGTGTTCTTGCCTGGAGAATCCCAGGGACGGGGGAGCCTGGTGGGCTGCCACCTATGGGGTCGCACAGAGTTGGACATGACTGAAGTGACTTAGCAGCAGTAGCAACAAGTTAACTATTTTTAGATAAAATGCCATTTAAGTTCATTAGTTGTTGACAGATTATCATGAATTCCAATGGAAAATGAATTACACAAATCCTGACATTAAACACAAATTAAGGGTCTTCCCTGGTGGTCCAGTGGTTAACACTCTGCACTTCCACTGCAGGGGACACAGGCTCAATCCCTGGTTGGGGAACCAAGATACCGCATGCCATGCAGGGCAGCCAAAAAAATACATACATACATACATGAGATGCTCTGGGCATATATCTCAAAAATTCAATTAAAAAAAATTAGTTTCTTATACTTGTCCGGTAGGAACTGTAACTTCAGTTGAAAACAAAATGCCCTACAGCAGGAACAGTACGAAAACCAACAACTTTTGGGTTCCAGAGACACTTGCCTGCTCTTAACTCTATAATCGGAGAAGGCAATGGCACCCCACTCCAGTGCTCTTGCCCGGAAAATCCCATGGACGAGGAGCCTGGTAGGCTGCAGTCCATGGGGTCGCTAAGAGTTGGACACGACTGAGCGACTCTTACTTTCACTTTCACTTTTCACTTTCATGCATTGGAGAAGGAAATGGCAACCCACTCCAGTGGAGCCTGGTGGGCTGCCTTCTATGGGGTCGCACAGAGTCGGACACGACTGAAGTGACTTAGCAGCAGCAGCAACTCTATATAATCTTGTTCTTTAAATCAATCTCATTAATAAATGTAGAAAGTAGGTTATAAGAAAGTGAAAGAAAGAAGGTGAAGTTGCTCAGTTGTGTCCAATAGCTACAATCAAATTAAAATTCTCCCAAAATTGCTGTGTGACACAGGGAGCTCAACCAAATGTTCTGTGACAACCAAGAAGGGTGGTAGAGGATGGGACAGAAGTTCAAGAGGGAGGGGACATATATATACCTGTGGCTGATTCATGCTGATGTAAGGCAGAAACAAACACAACATTGTAAACCAATTATCCTCCAATTAAAAATAAATAAAAGTCTACTAAAACATTGGTAATTCAAGTGATTTTCCTATCCTCAAGTTGTTTAGCTACAACCCTCCCTTCATACCCCTACCCCACTCCCATTTGAAATTCTGTGATTTTAAACTATAAAGGGCTAAGTAAAAACACTTAACTACTGGTTCCTAAAGTCAAGTGACACTACCTCTCCCACTGAACACTTTCTGGAAGAGATATTTGATTTCTCCTTTCTGCCTCCTACTCCCAAAGTAGTATTTTAGTAGCTAAAGAGGATTACTGTGCCCTCTTCTCACTCTTAAATAAAATTAACTAATTCAAATGTTGAAAGAATCTGGACTAATCTTTTAGACACAATGTTAGAGTACAAAACTTCTGAGTAGATTAAAAAATTATCTTTTTGGAGGAAAAATTAAGATGTCCAACCACTAACTCATACCGTCTCTTAAAAATAAAACGTCTGGAGCTTCTGGAACTGAAAGGTCCAGTGGTTAAGACTCTGCACCCCCAGTGCAGGGGCACGGTTCGATTCCTGGTAGGGGAACAAAGATCCTACATATCTCACAACACAGCCAAAAAACAAAACACCCTCCCAAACAAACAAAACCAAACAACTACTAACAGGGAACTGCAAAATAAACAGTAACTTAAAAACAAATACTACTGATATGAGAGGACAAATGGAAAATGTTTGCAATCTTACTAATTTTATACTCCACCAAGAAAAAGGCCTTTTTTGTAAACTAGATTTCTAAATCTACTCAAGCACAGAATTTGCAGACCATCAAACTGTTCATAGCATTTTCTCTAGCCTGACCGTATTTATAACACTTCACAAGAGGAAAAAAATTCTTCCTTTCACACTTTTCATGGATTAATATTGTCTGTAAATGAAGCTTATTTCAACATACACTATGATGTGCAATTTAAGCTGTTTCCAGTTTTATTACTGAACTTTTTACTCCATTTCCTTTCAGTTCAGTACCTGATGACATCTCTGAGAGAATATACTAACTAGAGTATAACTATTAGTAATCTGACAACTGCAGAAGAACCACATAAAGAAATCGTAATAGATTTCTTGTCAATACATGAGCAGGGCAGTTAAGTGAACCAAAAAAAAAAAAAAAAAAAAATCACAAAAAAAGGAGACCCCAACAATGTTTCAAAAGCAGGCAAGAATAAATTAATGGGGGCTCAAGATCACCTTATTAGTTTCTATCAGCTGGATTTGTGTCCCCCCTGGTCCCCCAGGTCCTCGGACGTGTCCTAAAAATTACCTGTCAGCTTTTTACCTCTTGTCAGATCTAGCTGTAAATTGTAAATTCTACAGGCATACATAATGACTCAAAGATTTGCTGTGCTTGCCGAACTGAATTTAGGTAACGCAGTGTGGACACTGGCTTTATTATTTGCTACATATCTTAGAATTCCATACATACACATAACTAAGAGGCCTTAGTTAACTATATTTTAAATTGGAAAAAAACCAAAGGTAAAATAGGAAAATATAACAACAGTTAAAGAGCACAGATTTTAGATCACCCAGGTTAGAATGCTGGTTCTAACACCTATTATTAGCTAAATGATCTTGGTCATGTAATTTAATCTCTCTGTGCCTCATTTCCTCATCTGAAAATGGGAAAAAATAGTACTTCTTTAAGCTAAAAAAAATTCAAACAAAGTAACTAATTCCACGCAAAATGCTTAACACAATGGTACTTAAATTTTTTTAACCTAGGCTGTCTACAGCGCTTAAAACCTGAAGCACCTGAAAGGCTTCAAAAGCACACTACAGTATACTAGGAAACCGTACACCCCAGGGAGTTGTCATTTGTCTCTCTTTTTCACCCCATTACCAAGTCTGATCCATTCTACCTTGATGTCTCTGAAATCAATTCCATTCTCTCCAGTCCATTACCTTATAAGGGCTCTCATTATTTCTCATGTGGAAAAAGTGGGATATAGGATGCAAATATGAAGGGAAAACATTAATTTATTACACACTTGAATGTTCATGACCAGATGAGAGATGTTAGCCTTAATTGCAAAGATAAAGAGGCAGGGCATTCCAGAAACTTGAGAAAAAACAAATATGACAGCTATATTTCAGTAGCTTTTAAAAATGTTTATAGCATTTGTACTGTGTTAGCTCACAATCAAGTAGAGTTTATAGAACAAAATACTACTACACAGAAGAGAACTGACTGCCTAGAAGGACATGCTTAGTCGTGTCCAACACTTTGTGACCCCATGGACTGCAGCCCATGAACCTCCTTGTCCAAGGAATTCTCCAAGCAATAATACTGGAGTGGGTAGCCATTCCCTTTTCCAGGGTATCTTCCAGTCCCAGGAACCAAACCCACGTCTTCCACACTGCGAGAGACCACTTGCAATGCAGGAGACCTGAGTTCAATTCCTGGGCTAGGAAGATCCCCACTTCTTCCAATCCTTGGAAAAGCAGATGGCAACCCACTCCAGTCTTCTTGCCTGGGAAATCCCACAGTCAGGGAAGCCTGGAGGAATACAGTCCATAGGGTTATAAGAGTCGGTCACGACTTGAGAGACTAAACCACCACCAAGGATATGGCTAGGCAAGGTTTCCCTAAATGGATATTTAATCCAGACCATAGGCAGATTCACGGGGAGATGAGGGCATTCTGGGAAAAAAAGATTAGCATGAGAATTCATTACATCATGAGTACATGGGAAAGGGTGGCAGGTCAAAGAGGATGGGGACTCCTGACCTGTATTCTGTAAGAAACTGAGAAACAAAAAAGAGTTGCCAAGTTGGAAAATGAACATGTGTGTTTTAAAAGAAAACAGAAGAAGAGTATTAGTTTTCTGAACTCTAGGAAATAGTTTAGTGCAGGTAAAAGATCACGACTTAAGTCAGGACAGTGATAGAAGGAATAAAGAGAACGGATACTTGGGAAATGTCTAAGTCAGAATCAAGAGAACATGGGGACAGACTAGAATGGGTGAGGAAAGGAAAATGAGATGTAGCATGATCAAACAAATGGACATAGAGGAACTAAACAGCCTCTTGATGAAGGTGAAAGAGGAGAGTGAAAAAGCTGGCTTAGAACTCAACATTCAAAAAACAAGATCATGGCATCTGGTCCCATCACTTCATGACAAATAGATGGTGAAAAATGCAAACAGCGAGAGACTTTAGTTTCTTGGGCTCCAATGTCACAGCAGAGAGTGACTGCAGCCATGAAATTAAAAGATACTTGTTCCCTGGGAGGACAAACCTAGACAGCATACTAAAAAGCAGAGACATCACATTGCCAGCTAAGGTCCATACAGTTAAAGCTATGGTTTTTCCAGTAGTCATGTATGGATATGAGACTTGGACCATAAAGGCGGCTAAGTGCTGAAGAATTGATGCTTTCAAACTGTGATGCTGGAGAAGACTCTTGAGAGTCCCTTAAAGGAGATCAAACTAGTCAATCCTAAAGGAAATCAACCCTGAATATTCACTGGAAGGACTGATGCTGAAGCTCTAATAATTTGGCCATCTGATGCAAAGAACTAACTCATTGGAAAAGACCCTGATGCTGGGAAAGACTAGGGCAGGAGGAGAAGGGGGCAACAGAATGAGATGGTTGGAAGGCATCACTGACTCAAAGGACATGAGTTTGCAAGACAGGGAAGGACTCTGTCAAACAGTAAAGGACAGGGAAGCCTGGTGTGCTGCAATCCATGGGGTCACAAAGAGTCGGATGCGACTTAACAACAACAAATCTCAATTTTAAGGTTTTATCATTTTAGTTGTCAACCTTTATCAAATGAACTCTGATGGAGTCTTTTGCCTGTTTATGAGAAAAAGAAATAGGAACAGAAAAAAATGCTGTACAAAACCAAAAACCCTTCTAGTCTTAATGAGTTTCTCAGTATAAAACACTCAAGTGACTAGCTTGTACTGTACAACCAACCATAACATATAAAAATTATTTGCCTACACTGTGTCTTTCGACTTTGTCTTTTTCCTCTTTATCTTTTTACATGGGAGAGTAAGCACCTTACATCCTATTTCTGATTTCTCTAGGAACAGATACAACTGCTATGGTGACACTATTGCCAGTGTTTGTTCCGTATTTTTTAAAAGAAAGTCTAGCCTAAAAATAAAATGTATCTATTAAAAATCAATAAAAACTACTATAAGCAAAAAAGGGCAGATTTCTTTCTCACGTGAAAAGGATATAGCTCTTCTCAACTTTAATGTAAATGTTCCTGTTTTCTTGTCTTCTCACGTTTTTTCAACATCCAGATCCCTCTTTACATTTCTACACAAGACTTAATGTTGGATACACTAGCTTTAAGGGAACAAGTAATTTTTCTACAACAATGTGGTCCAGGATATAAGCCTCAAGTCTCACAAGGTGGCAAAAAGAACCATAAAAAGCTAAAATACCAAATGGAGTCTATTCACATTCTTAAAACAAGAAAAATAACAAAAGAATAACAACCAAAAAAACTATCCCCAAAGAGCCTATTTTAGCCCTCAAATTAAGGACACTATTTAGTGCATGTCCCAGAATAGTTTCTGTCCCACAATGGCTTAACTGCTGACAAAATTTCTAAGGATTTTTAGTAGCCACTTTAAGTTATACACCTGCTAGTAAAGATATTCTCAGCCAAACTCTGATTTACATAACATGAACAGACACAAAAGCTAATTCCTGCACAGGAATGACTATGCACACATTACCCTAGATGTTTCTTTACAAACACAGTCTCTGTTAATCCATGGTCCAAGCTTAAATCACTTGAAGAGGTAAATTTCAAGCTGCCTTGGATTTTGCTGTATCTTATAAAAAAGTACATTTAAATAAAGCATTAATCATGTGACAGATGTTAAAAAATTTAGCAC
Source organism: Bos mutus (assembly GCF_027580195.1). Lineage (NCBI taxonomy): Eukaryota > Metazoa > Chordata > Mammalia > Artiodactyla > Bovidae > Bos > Bos mutus. Next base: position 27,287,176 of record NC_091621.1, on the reverse strand, counting down.
TACGTTCTGATAAAGGTACCACTACGTTCTGATAAAGGAATACACATATTCCAAATAGATAATTAGTCAAATGCATTTTTATTTGAACATTAAAGAATGTCTGTCCAAAATAAGTAATATTCAGAAACTTAATAAAAGCCCAAGTGTCCCAACACTCCTCTCCTCTGAAGCCAATCACCTAGTTACCAGGCATTTATTAAACTGTCCTAACAGTTATAGGGCTTTCGAGGAGGCTTAGTGGTAAACAACCTGCCTGACAATGCAGGAGACACAGGTTGGATCCCTGGGTCAGGAAGGCCCCCTGGAGAAAGAAACGGCAACTCACTCTAGTCTCCTTGTCTGGGAAATCCCATGGAAGGAGACTGGCAGGCTACAGTCCATGGGGTTGCAAAGAGTTGGACACAACTTAGCGACTGAATAACAACAAACAGTTATAAGCAAAAAAGACAGCTACGTCATAAAGTGGACGTAGGGTGACCAACAGTCGTGGTTTTAGCATTCCAAGTCTTGTGTCCCAGGAACTTCCCAGTCCAAGCAAAACAAGGTAGCGGGTCACCTTTGGTGGAACACATACTGATAGGAATTTTCTTCCTCTCATGTTTCATAGTTTTAAACATGTGAAACTGTGAAAGCTTAGAAAAAATCTTGCAAACGTACTACAAAGCTTATCTTTTTTCACTATCATTTTTTTCTCTGAAACAAAACATGGAAATTAAAAAGCAAACTGTGCATAGCAGCACTTGTATGAGCCAAGTTTGAGTGTTTATGGTACCAAACAGTATTTGTACAGCCTTTACAATTTACAATGTATTTTGACATGACTTTTCTCATTTGGATAAAAATCCAAGGAATTTGTCATGAAGGAACAGTGTCCCTTGCTTAAGCAGGAAATCACAGTTTTCATCGAATTAGTATCTGAATATGTATTCAGTGCAAATGATCACGAGGGTTACAAAGATGAACAAAACATACTTGTTCTCAAGAAGCTTACAATTTTTTAAGAAAGATGAGACAAAAATCATGCAAACTGTGAGAAACACAACAATACTATGGAAATTGAGGAAAAGGTCAGGAACAGATTTATGAAGAAGATAGCAAATGACTAAAAGTTTAGGCGTTAAGGAAAACATACCAGAGAAAAGTGAAAGCAAAGGCACAGAAGGCAGCAAAATGTAGGAATATGACTAGACTACAAGAGAAAGCACGGTCTGAGTGGACCTCAAGGTAAAAAAGAACAAGACGGTAAAAATAGCGAGAGAGTCTACAGTTAAGATAAAATGAAGATCTCTGAGTTCTGGTCAAGAGATCTGACTCATTTTGTAACCAACCACAGTGGATATTTTGAAGAAAACTATACCAATATGGAGAAAATTAAAGGCACTTCCCCTTCTTAAAATCTATCAATTTTTAATTGAAGGATAGTTGCTTTACGCTTTACAGTACGGTGTTGATGTCTGCCATACCTCAATGTGATTCAGCCGTGTGTGTGCGCCCAGTCACTTCAGTCGTGTCCAACTCCTTGCGGCCCCATGGACCGTAGCCCGCCAGGCTCCTCTGTCCCTGGGATTCTCCATGCAAGAATACTGGAGTGGGTTGCCATGCCCTCCTCCAGGGGATCATCCCAACCCAGCAATCGAACCCAGGTCTCCTGCATCTTCTGCATTGCAGGCAGTTTCTTTAGCACTAAGCCACCAGGGAAGTCCCATACATACATCCCCTCCCTCTTGAAGCTCCCTCTCACCTCCCACCCCATCCCAGCCCTCTGTTGTCACAAAGCCCTGGTTTGAGTTCTCTGAGTCCCCCATCTGGTTTACATGCAGTGTTGTGTATGTCTCCATGCTGCTCTCTCCATGCGCTCCGCCCTCTCCTCCCGCCCCCACGGTCCGGGAGTCTGTTCTCTATGTCTGTGTCTAGACTGCTGCCCTGCAAATTGGCTCATCAGTATTGTTTTTCTAGATTCCATATATATATATGCGTTGTTAATACATGAGGTACTTTTTAAATGAATAAAAGGAATTCTAACAGAAACCAGGATAATACATATAGAAAAGTTCAGCATTTTATTAAATATGATTAATATATGACCTACTTTTAAAATGCATGAATTGATTTGTAAGATAAAATCTATTAACAAATATGATGAAAATCAAAATGAAGAGGTTAGAAGCAATATGCTGCATAGAGGAAAGAAACTGCAGGAGACTAACAGAAGACAGTTAAAACAACTGGTCATTTCAGTTTTATCCCACAACACCGTATGAATACGAAGCAGCTATTACATTCAGACAGAGCAGATACTAGACCCAGGCATCCTAGGTGCCCCCCACCTCCTTTTTATAACAAGATGCTAACTTTCACACCTCGCCATCTGGTATCTAAAGCATCCTGAGATTACTGTTAGTAACACTACCACAGAACACCGCACTTAGGGTACTTGCCTAAGATCTCATCTGTACTGACAAATGAGGCAAATATATGGGGCAGGCCATATTTTTTGGACTTTCCTGAAGCTCAAACAGTAAAGAATCTGCCTGCAATGCAGGAGACCTGGGTTCAATCCCTGGGTCAGGAAGATTCCTCTGGAGAAGGGAATGGCAATCCACTCCAGTATTCTTGCTTAGAGAATCCCATAGACAGAGAAGCCTGGAGGGCTACAGTTCATGGGGTCGCAAACAGTCGGATATGACTGAGAGACTAACACTTATTTCTTACATTTTTCCTCAAGCTGCTTTGAGTATACCTAAAGCATTAAAGGGCTTCCCTGGTGGCTCAGATGGTAAAGAATCTGCCTGCAATGCAAGAGACCTGGGTTTGATCCCTGGGTTGGGAAGCTCTGCTGAAGGAGGGCATGGCCACCCACTCCAATATTCTTGCCTGGAGAATCCCCATGAACAGAGCAGCCTGGTGAGCTACAAGCTGCGGGGTCAAGAAGAGTTGGATATGACTGAGTGACTAAGCACATAGAAAGCATTAAAAAAATAATCAGTTAAGGCTTAAATACCTCATGGCCAGAGATCTACATATAATGTTAATTGCCGTATAACCAACACTTAACACAGTGTCTGGAATACAAAGGCAATTATTTGTTGAATGAATCAAAACCAGTTTCCAGCCCTAGAGCACAGGTTGGCTAACTCCAGCCCACAGGCCAAATTTTACCATGTCTGTCTTAGGTAAATAATGTTTTGTTGGAACACAGCCATGCAATTGCGTACTGTCTACAGTTACTCATACTAAAACAGCAGAGTTGAGTGGTTGTGACTATATGGTCCAACTGGCCCTTTACAGAAAGTTTGTTGATACTGTCCTGGAAGAGCTAAGGATAAGGACAGATCTTGTCTATTAATTCACTGGTGGCAAAAGGGATTTTTTATTTTTTTTGCAAAAGGGCTTTAGTTCAAACAGCTACTCAAAATATTAATGGCTACCAGGAGTACAGTTGTTAATGATTCGGGACACAAAGGGAAAAGAGTACAGTCCTCAATGATCAATGTCTGTTATGGTTTAGGGAAAGCAGAAACAGGATTGTAAATAAAAAACCTTTGAAAACTTCTGCTGTAGAATATTTTATAAAGTTAGCATTGTTGTCTGATAGTTTCATAAAGATGAACTAGCTGCAAAATAATATGCAAAAACCTCAACAGAAAACCCCAAAAGGAATAAAGAATGGTCCACGTGAACGCTTAGGACTGTCTCACAAACAACAATTTTGGTTCTGGCATGGTTGATGTTGCTCTATTTCACAACATTCAAGAGGCACCTTATTCACTTGGTCCACAGATTCGATTGTTTATTTGTGAGGATGAAAAAAGTATTATTAGGAGAACTTAAGGTAAGACTCCAACATATCCCAAAACTCCATCATGTTTCACAGATAAAACAGGAAAGGGTGTCTTGGTTAAAGTATATTCTTTACATGTGAAGCTAAATTTGATTTATTAAATCTTCTCACTTTGATTATGGAAGTAGTTAATATAATAAACAGCCTAACATTAAAAGTATTCATGCCACTAGGACTCTGCAAAGTTTTCTTTCAGATTATTTTAAAAAGTTCTTTGTTTCTTGGGCCTATGTCAAGTACTTGTGCCCCAGCTACCAAGGGAGTCTGCAAAAGCTAGTACTTGGCATTTTCAGATTATCCACCAAGACTATCATTTAGGTCTGCGTGTTTTCAGACACTGAGTCTCTCTAAAGATAAATGTGAACACCCACATCTGTCTGTTCATATACGACACTTATAGTCAGATATGATGTTTCTGTTAGATGCAGCCTGGCCGGGGTATTAGCCATACCCTGGCAGGCTAGGAAGTAAAGAACCATGCATTCGATATTTAAGCGGCAAGGCACCCATGGGAATGGTTGGACGGGATGTCTCAAGGTCAGATCAAATTTATATCTTAAAGCCCCCAAAGTCTAGGAGAATTAAGTGATATTAGACCAGTGGTTATCAGTAACATCTCTCAATATCATAGGAATTAGATATGTGTGTTTTTAAAGTACTGATAAAACCTCCTTTCCTCAAGATCCTAAGACCTATATCCCCTTTTTTTGCTTCCAATTAAGTGTTCCCAATTTAGTACAGAAAGGTCTTTGTGTTCCCGAGGCCTCCAGAATATTTTAAACAATCCTTAGTCATTCAAATAATCCATTCTTAACAGCTTAGCTTCCACACATCACACAAAAGAAGAGACACCACCACTCCAAAGGGATGACTATTTGGGGGAGTAAGAAGGTTAACCAGATATTTTACTATGTTCCTAGTGAAGCCACATTTCTCCAAGCCTCCTGAATTTGTGAGTCCAGAATTTAACACTTATACCAAAGGTGCTCAATACTGTTTGCTGAACAGGTTGCAGAATGAAATGATTATATCAATTACAAAGATATCCTTATTAGTTAGGAAAAGTATTTGTTTTCATGCATCTCAAGAAATCAGAAGTGAAGCTCTTTACTACCAGCAGATAGATTAGAATTCAAGTTAAGGGTAAGGATTCCCGAACAAATCACATTCATTTCTATGAGTGGAAAAATGTCACAAACATTTAACAGATATTCAGATTTTATAATACACTACCCTCCACAAGGATGGGGGAACACTTTTTAAACAGAACTTTACAGTCTGTTTCAATATAAGGCTGAATTCAGAAATAAACCGAATTAGTCTTCTACGAGAAAAGGAACAAATGACTACACAAATTTTTATTTCATTTTAGTGTTCCCTTCCTGAGATTTTAATGACAAAGCTTAATATGACTGTCCCCAAATGCATTTGAAACCATAATAAGAATGCCATAATTTTAGACTGTGGGTTTATATAATTTGCATTATATTCTAAGTGAAATTTCAAGAGCAGGGCACTCCTAATGGAAAATTTCCTAATAAATGTGCCACAAGTTCAGAAGAGAAAAATTAACCAACTAACAAAAGATAGTGGAAACACAAGTACTTAACATAGTTTTCTCTAATAATGTTATTACCTTAATCTAAGCAACAGTTTATGTTATTTAATGCCCACACTGGTTTATGTAGCTAGCTGTCTAATTTAATAGTTCTTCCTGTTACACTCTAGCCTCCTCAGTTTATTTACAGATGCACTTAGTACCCAGTAAAATAAAGACCACTTAGAAAAATAAAAGGCATACCACACTTTGGAAGCCATAAACAATGCTTACATTTGGCTTTGTCATACATTATTCCACTTATGAGTATAATTATTAGGTCAATAAGCACTTTTTAAAATAAAGTAGCTTTGAAACATGCCTGCCTTGGCAATTATGGATACAAGTCAATATCTAAAAATAGCACACACGTTTGCATTCTTGGACATTAACATACACCAAATGAATGGATAAAGGCAATGAGGACTGAAGTTAGAGGTAATTAGGCTGCTAGAATGAGGTGAGCATATGTGGAAAACACAAAAAGTGGGCAGGTACTTATGATCAATCCTGAGTTTCAAAGAAGGATCTTCAGATTTTTAAAATTCTTCCCTTGTCAATACCAAGTAATTCCACCAAGGATGTTACAATAGAGATTATGTTAGTCCTACCATATGCCTATTCTAATTTTCTCTTGTGCTCTCAGCTCACAATTAAATGTATTATATAATTCTTAGAAACCTATCAATTGGGAGACAAACTGCAGGGTATAAGACTTTCAAAATCAAAGACGAAACCTTAGCTAAAATATGAGCTCTCAAGCATTAAAAAAAAAAAAAAAACACTACTCCTTTCCAGGCACTAATATACACTCATGAACCTCTACTACTTTCAAACATTTAACTGGACTCAAATTAGGTGGTTCTCCTATACCTTTAAAGACTTAACACCCTCAGCAGTGCCTTCCACCCTAAGTCTGTGTCAAAATGAACTCCTTGGCAGAGACTGTTTCTATACTAACTGCTTCAAAGTAACATTTTCAGACCCTGATGTCCTCACCAAAGACACAAAGTAATAAAGAAGAAAGTCTTTCCAACTATTTAAGACCCATTTCTCAGAAAATCTGAAATCAGAAAATCTCTGAAACCTGAAGTTTAATTTAGTGGCAAAACCTGACCTAATATAACATTTTTATACAGCCAGATTTCACCTAAGCACTGATGTGAAGCTATTTACAGTTTTTGTTTATCCCATTTACTGTAATTATTCATGCTTCACTTTAGAAATATTAAGTGCTTGATTACTCTTACTAAAATTCAAAACAAATCTTTCCCCAAAGTTCTGAATTCCTAATTACCTGGCACCAAGGGTTATAGGTAAAGTATTACGGACCTATAATCCATTTCATAAACATCTACTACAGCAAAATACTCTTGAACAACTTTTCACCTTTCTAATTTCTGTGCTGTCTACCTGGAGTTCACTGTTAGTCTAAAACTTACCCCTTCAATATCATGTACACTCTCACCTCATTTTCAAGGTCATCTTGGACTACTAAAGTCTAAGAGTTTTCACTTCTTCCTTTAATTCTATAAGCACTCATCTATATCACTCATTTGGGTACTATTTGGAACTTCCATTTACATTTTGTGATTATTAAATTTTCATGTCTTTGCTAAGAATCTTTTGTGCATAATAACGCAATTTAATCATAACATACAGTAACTGAGATCAACTAGCTCTCAATTACAGCAGTCAGATGAATGAGTCCTCAAGAGACAGATGCCCTAAATAATGAGGGATTATAGCTGGAAATAAATGTAACACTTAAAAAAAATTCAGTGTAAGAAATAGCCTATGATGGGAATTGATAACAAGCCATTGAACACTGTATTCTCTCAACTAAAATTATACAATTTGTCAGACTAGCCATCATCAAAAATCTACAAACAATAAATGTTGGAGAGGGTGTGGAGAAAAGGGAACCCTATTGCACAGTTAGTGGAAATGTAAATTGATACAGCCACTATGGAGAACAATATGGAGATTCCTTAAAAAACTAGGAATAAAATTACCAAATGACCCAACAACCCCATATACTGGGCATATACCCTAAGAAAACCATAACTGAAAAAGACACATGTACCCCAATGTTCACTGCAGCACTATTTATAATAGCTAGGATATGGAAGCAACCTAGATGTCCACTGACAGATGAACAGATAAAGAAGTTGTGGTCCATATACACAATGGAATATTACTCAGCCGTAAAAGGGAATGCATTTGAGTCAGCTCTGGTGAGGTGAATGAACCTAGAGCCTGTTATACAGAGTGAAGGCAGTCAGAAAGAGAAAAACTAATGCCGTATATGAACGCATAGATACGGAATCTAGAAATGTGGTACTGATGAACCTATTTGCAGGACAGGAATAGAGACACAGACAGAAAATAGACTTTGGACACAGCAGGGGAAGGAGGGGGGACAAACAGAGTAAAAACAGCAAAGTACTCTCACCTCATACACATAGTGATCAAACTTTTACTCTAAAACCATAATTTCTAACTGATAGATAATATTGATTTATCCTCTACAGAGGACCCGCTGGTGGACAAGATATATCAGTCACTAAAGCACCATAGTGCTTTTCATAGTGGAGTTTACCACTTTTGCTCAATAGCAGCCCTGCTCCTTAGAAAAAGAACTTCTTAATCACCATTCTCTTTCTTTTTGTTCTACTTCCTGCCCTTTCACCTCTTCCTTGCCTATTATTACCATCATTACTACTACTACTACTACTAAGTCGCTTCAGTCGTGTCCGACTCTGTGCAACCCCATGGACTGCAGCCTACCAGGCTCCTCCATCCATGGGATTTTCCAGGCAAGAGTACTGGAGTGGGGTGCCATTGCCTTCTCCCATTACCATCATTACTTTCATGTAAACAATAGCAAAGTGTTATAAATGCTCTTCTGTATTTAAAAGCTTGCAAATCTAATCTTTTCTTTGTTGTTGTTGGTGGTGGTGGTTTAGTCGCCAAGTCGTGTCCGACTCTTGCGATCCCATGGACTGTAGCCTGTCAGGCTCCTCTGTCCATGGGATTCTCCAGGCAAGAATACTGGAGTGGGTTGCCATTTCCTTCTCCAGGGGATCTTCCCGACCCAGGAATCGAACCCAGGTCTCCGCATTGCAGGCAGATGATTTACCAACTGAGCTATGAGAGAAGCCCTTTCTTTGTTGAAGGATGACCAAATACGAGACAGAGCTCTCAAAAAAAAAAAAAAAGCTAAGTATAAAAAATCCTAAAAGAGAGGGAATTTCAAATATTTTTTTAGCTAGCAAATAAAACTATATAAGCAATAGCAAGTGGCAACTTTGTAACTAGTTTGCATGTCCAGGACATAAAATATGATCACAGTACGTTCTCTAATTCAGAACAGCCAGAATGGCTGACCAGTTAATTATTTAATATAGGGAGCACTAAAGCTTCCTATTAAACTCCCCTACCTTACTGCAGGATTAGCTCATGGAAGCAGGAATTCTAAATACTTAATCCCTGAAACTATCCTGAAGTTATTACCTTTTCACACTTTTCTAAACCACGTCGTATCCTCTCTGATACAAACCCTGTTCTTTCAAGTAGTGATGTTCAGACTCAATACTCTGTTTCCTCACAGAACGTACCCATTATTTCCAGGGAAATAACTGGCACTAAATTTCCAAGAAACTAGGTACACTACAGACTATAATTTATGTATCTTACTTCTTTCATAATCTGAAATTACTTGAACTGCATGCAGGTTAGCTTAAAAATCCTTTAAAATTTGGAATAACCCTAAGACACGACTTTTATAAAAATGGTTGTTTAATGAGGTTTGTTATTAAACAAACATAAAAAAGAAACAACTTTCTTCTAGAAGGTAAAAAAATAATTTGTTTTGGAGAACTATCATGTCAAATTCTCAGGTCAAGGAGACACTAACCTCGAAAGGGGAAAAAATCCATAGCTTCACTGTATGAAAGCTACTGTGCTCTGCTCAGTCGCTCAGTCATGTCCGACTCTTTCTGACTCCATGGACTGTAGCCCACCAGTCTCCTCTGTTCTGGGGATTCTCCAGGCAAGAATACTGGAGTGGGTGGCCATACCTCCTTCAGGGGATCATTCCAACCCAGGGGTCAAACCCAGGTCTCCCACATTGATTATTTATTTATTTATTTATTGTCTGAATTACCAGATGAAAGCTACTACATATCCTAAAATTGTGAAAGACAACTATTAAAAATATATTCAAGGTTATGTGAAAACCTGAATACAGCATATGCAACCTATCTATGGTTAAATCATCAGATGTACAAAACAAGTATTAAAACCAGAAAGTGGCTTAAAAAATTACATAATCTATTACTGTGATCAAAAATTGAATGGGAGGAATTCCCTGTTGGTCCAGTAGTTAGGACTCGGTGCTTTCACTGCCAGGAAACCTGGCAGTTCAATGCCCGGCCAGGGAACTAAAACTCTGCAAGCAGTGAGATGTGGCCCACCCCCACCCCCCAAATGTTGAATAGACTGTTCAACAGGAAAAAACAAACGAACAAAAAAACTGCCAAGAAACTAAACTTGCCTCACAGTGTTCATCTATGGTTCCTATTCTTCTCTTCCCCCGCAACAAAAATTTGTTCAATATATTGTAAAGCACAGAAAAATAAGTAATATACACAAAAAAGTAATAACCAGATGAACAGATGGGAATATCTTAACAGCCTTTCAAATAAATGTTGATATTCTCTTTTGATGCTATACCAACCTCTATTAGCTGCAATATACTGGAATGTATCAATAAATCAATAAACCTTATCAAGAAACCTTGTGTTCTCTATTACATTACGACTCAGTGGTCTAGTTAGAACTTTGGAAGGATTTCTTATCCCCACATGATTTTCAAGCACTGGTGACTTGGAAAATACTTGCTTATAGAATCATGTTGATCTTCAAATACTGACGTATTTTATTACATAGTATTTTAAAAACCATGTTCATTAACATCACCAATATCATCAGAAAACTTTTTTAAGATATTAAGAAGCTGTGAGGAGCACAGTTGCTTACTAACACAAATTTTACAAAATTCTAAGTTTCACTGGAAAATTAGAACTTTAACCACTGCTCATAAATACTGTCAATCTTTTCCTTTTAAAGCAACAGGTTCACTTTAGGGAAAATGTAATACCCAAGTCTGAAACACTTCTTCAGTCTGTCAAGCATTCTTTTAAGTAAAAACAGAGTTCATTAAAAAAGTGGCTGATTCAGCTTGCAACTCAAATAATCACACAAATGCTTTCCATAGAGACAACCATTATACTTCAGTAAGGACCGAAAAAAAAAAAGAAAAATATTTTAAGCATACTTTCTATTTAGTTATAGTACTCTAAAATAATGTGTATAAAGTTGACGTTTGATTTTTTTTTTTAAACTTCTTCATCAAGTGTGTTTAGGTTTTCTTTTTTAAAGTGTGGGTATATGGCAGTGAAGAATACAGACAATGACTGCTAATACGGTGTGGTACTCTGACCTGATTTAAGATGTCAAGCTTTATTGACTTTTGCTTTTGTGCTCTGGTACAGCTATCAATACAGTGAAAACGCAAAAGACATCTCAGTATTACTGTAAAAAGTTTTCTACTTGTAGATTCCCTGCAAATGTCAAGGCAATCCTCAGGATTCCTTCGACCATTCTTTGAAAACCACTGAGCTAGAGAATTTATTTGTTCACAATCACAATTTTCTTCCTTAGTTCTCATTCACATCTTAGTAGGAATCTTAAAAATTAAGTAACTTAATCAACTTTACTTGGCACCAGCAATGCTAAAGGTGAAGAGAAGTTTTATCATAAAGAACAAAAAATACTACCCGTTAGTGTATTTTATAAACATTTATGAATAATACTGCACTGAATCCTCAACATCTCTAAGTAGTATATGCCATCTTTCCCACCAAGGAAGCAAAGAGGTTAGGAAAACTTCAGAAAAGAAGTACAAATTTTGCCTTAAAATTCACTGCACTGGTAAAAATTACAAGTGATACTAATTTTCTTCATTATACTTATCTGTATTCAAAGCACTTTTGTGTAATATCTCAAGTTCAACAATTTCAAGAGCAGCACAATAATAAATGCACATGTTTATATACCGTATTACCATCCTCTGTTATTATCTGTGCAGTACAGAATTCAAGATTCCTGAGGGATTCCTCAGTTTTGCTATAGATACTGAAGAGCTTAACTACAAATCTTAGAAGCAGCAGACCTAACTATGCTAGCATAATGTAGTCTCACTACAACCTTAAAACCCAAGGTGAAAGCTGGATGCAATATGCACACCACTTTGACACCAACATACTATTAATTAAACAAAAAGAGCTTTTATTTATAGTCCTTATTCCCAGTATCTAAGAACTTTTAGAAACTCCATTTTTTTTTAGAACACAGTGACTTGAAAAATATATTCTAATAAGGAAAAATTATAGAAAACACAGATAATTAGAATTTTGAGTAACATTTTCCATTTCCTCTTTAGAAGCTTTTGCCAAAAACTGCTATTACATGGACAAAACAGATTTTCTTTCATCTTTGTTTCTTTCCCAGAAGGCAAAGAAGAGGAAAGCAACAGGTAGAAGTGATCCACCAATAGAGCAATTAGTCCACTGTATACTTTCAAAATAAAGTTACTTAGCAAAATGCTAAGTTTTAAATACAGGAGAGAAAACTATTTTATTAAAAGTACAGATTTACTGAAATAAATACTCAAAGCAACTACTGAAAAACTCAAGAAGCAGCTCTATCATGTAGTAAAAGTGATGATTTCAAGAAATCAGTAGTGGTCAAAATTATGTGTAACTGCTTTAAATGGATGCTCTCTTCCTTTAATATCTTTAAGTCTACCTGTACAAGTTAAAACCTCTCACCATCCACCACTGGACAAGACCACCTAGTGCACGCTCAACTACAAAATTACAAAATAGTAAAAGCACAAATGTTAAGCATTAGGAACCAGTCCAATATAAAATCCAAAATCAGAACACTAGATAATTATTCTGTAAGTTCTTAATAGACTAAGATTCTTAATTTAAATGTGAACATATTTCTAGTACTTGAGCACATCATATACAATTTTAGACTTAGTAATATCCCAGAATATTGTTCTACATAGTAAATTCCAGATGGAAATTCTTCAGTTCATGTGGCAAATATACATCCTTTTTCTTTTTTTGGCCTCAGGGTATCTTGTGGGATCTTAGTTTCCTGACCAGGGATTGAACCCAGGCCCTGTGCAGTTGAAGTGTGGAGTTCTAAGCGCTGGACCACCAGGGAATTCCCCCAGTATTTTTTCTTTTGATAAGTAATTTAAATATTATTTAAAACCCTGGTACATTTCCTCAAATTGTCATTTCTTCTTTTATAAGTTTTAAGGCTGGCTCCTTTAAAAAAGTTTGAATATGTTGATCCATTATTGATACAATGAAAATTTTTTTAAGACATTACTGAAATAATAATCAGTTGCTATGTAGCCTTTATTTGACTAATATCAGTAATAAACACACTAGTATTAGGAAGTATGGAGAACTGATATTTCTTTTTGTTAGTGATCTACTTTAAAAAGTGATTTTAATTTTTTTAAGGCAGCAAAAAGTTCCTGGTAACTTTTCTTCTATAAAACATAAAATATAAGATTAAAAGGATTGGTCTTAGAATCCAGTGACCAAATAGGTTCAAACAAACTACGAGATTAAACAGCAAGCCAGTCTTTACTGCAAATAGATAAATTCATTCTATTCCTTGTACCTACTGCTTCCATTGTATTCATAAAATTTCCAAAGGACTAATAAATGACTTAAAAGTCTTTTCATGACTTTTAAGTTCTCAAAAGGTAATAATTAGTACCTTTTAGTACTACTGCAAAATATTTTAAGAACACTGAAAAACATTAGCTTCTCAGCACAAGGGCAAGTCATTTGCAGATGTCTAATATTACAATGAATCATTACATAAGCCAAAATATGTTTCTTAACTTTTTCTAAAAGAAATCCAATTTGAAAAGGGTAAATTAAGAGTCTTCAAAAATGATAGGAGAAGAAAAAAAAATCAAGGCATAAATTTAGTTACAACCTTATATGGTCTTACAAAGTTTATAACCAATCTTTATCAAGATTTTCTATAGACTGAACATGTGACATCATTGCCATAATAGAAGACAGCTTTTGACTATTCAGTTCATAAATACTAAACTACTCCCCGTGTCAGTCAAATCTAAACACTACAGATCAATAACCACTCCCTCTTTACCAATACATAACCCCAAAACATGAAGGAACTGGCAACCCACTCCAGTGTTCTTGCCTGGAGAATCCCAGGGACGGGGGAGCCTGGTCTATGGGGTTGCACAGAGTCGGACAGGACTGAAGCGACTTAGCAGCAGCAGCAGCAACCCAAAAACACATTAAGTCTTTGGGAAAATGATACATGCATACCAATAAGATCCTGATATTCAATAATAAAACTGTCTACTTACACTTTTGGAAGAAAAATAAATGACACCTTTGAAAAATTAACCAAATTCTATTTGTATGAGATCCATTCCCTATTTAATTTCACTGCCTTAATAAACACTGATCAAATACCTACAACAAAAGTCAAAGAAAATTGAACATGGATAATTTCTCATCCAAAGCTTAGACTTTATATTTAAAACAACATGTATAATTAGTTGCTATGTTATCAATCTCCCCAGCAGCCTTCTACCAATATTGAATTATATCAGAGGACACACTTGATAACACCCTCCTTACATGGTGGCTCCTTACCATGGGGACTCTTTCACTTTATACAGCTAAGAGGAAATACTGAAACGCCACAGTACAAGATTGCTTTGAGGATAAAAATCAATCTGTAAAGTTAAAATGGCTCCAAAGCCAATGTGGAAAAGTTTCTTTTTGAAGGAATACAAAGATCTCTTCAAATATCATCTCTTTTAAATATTCATTAGTTAATACCAAATATAAATGCTAAATACCGCATGCATAGGCAAGGTTCTAGGAACGAAGATACAGTAGAGAATAAAATGGATCAAGTTCCTACCCTCATGGTACTTACATTTAACAAACCAGTATTGTCTCTATGTTAAGATACTATGCCTGTGTTTCAGGGCATACAAACAATACATGGAGTTTATAATTTAGTGGGATAACAAAAAACAGGTAAAATAACAGACTGCAGGAAGCGATACTTGTCATAGAAGAGACGATTTTCATAGGGTGGGGGAGGGTGGGTGTTAGGGGCAGAAGGAACAACAGTGTCATGAACCCATACCACATTTTAAAATTAACTCAGTTTATTATTGGGTTCTTCAGTTGTATTCCCATACCTGGCACATTAAAACCAAACTGGATACAGGTGTTTCAAAGATTTACTTTCTGGCTTCTTCAGATAAGGGAGTCTCACAATTTATTATGAATGACAAAAAGAAAATGCAAGTGAAACCACCTTCACAATAATGCAGAGACCAAAAGTATGGATGGGCTCAAATAAGACTATCATTCACGGCTCTGTGTCCTTAAAGTTATTTAATCATTCTGAATATCAACTTCCTCTCTTAAAACCTGGTAATGAAACTACCCAAAGGGTTCTTCTACACTGACTAAGGTACTTGTATTTTTGGAGTATGATGGGACGTCTATCCTCTACAAAATGTAATAATTCACCATAAAAACTTCGTATTTTTTCCTCCAGCTTCCCTACTATGGATAGACTGCTGCTGCTGCTGCTAAGTCGCTTCAGTCATGTCGGACTCTATGCGACCCCATAGACAGCAGCCCACCAGGCTCCGCCGTCCCTGGGATTCTCCAGGCAAGAACACTGGAGTGGGTTGCCATTTACTGTCCTTCAAGTCAGCAGGACCACTGACTAGTTATCTTATCTTTTCTAGGCCTCAGTTTCCTCCACCGTAAATTCAGAGGGTGGGAGTGGATGATCTAAATAGCCCTTTCCGGCCCTTAAAAAGTCCCATGACTACATTATGACTCAAATACTATTCAAGGTTCAGCTTTCACGAGTGATACCAGCTTTAAGTTAAATGAACGTCTCCCCTTTTCATGTTATCTCTTGCTAAAATTTTGTTGAGCAAGTCCAAACAGCACTCTAATTACAAAATAAGAGGATAAAAAAATGAATTTTCGAGTTGAAACCTTTAAGTTTTATAAGAAATATAAATTATATTTTAGATGTTTATATAGTAGATGCTATGCTACTAGCAAAACAAAAACCCAATCAGCTTGAATTTTAAAATATTAAAATCACAATCTTCATTCAGTGTCAACTTTCTACCCCGTTAAAACGTGATTTCCCATTACCGTAACACACAACTGCTCATCTTCACTCCGAACAAGAGCTGCAGGGCAAAAATGTTCTAAACTAGTAAGAGGGAGCAAGCAAATCGTCAGCTTTGGACAAAACTCAGCAAGGACAGTCTTTTCTCCAAAAGCTATCGGTGTTTTCAGAAGAAAAACTAGGATGGCTAGATTCAATGGGGGTAGTTTTAAATAATATTCATGGTGCTGACAGTCAGTGTTAGGACATCTCGGATTTCGGACCGAGATGTCCGAAAAAGAGAAGAGGACAAACTTCCTGGATTTTCTTTCCCTCTCTAAGAGAAAGAGATTTCCTCTTGCTGACGATGGGAAAGGCCCCTTTAACAGTTTTTCTCTTCGCGGTGGCTGCTGCCAGATTAGGTGGGGCTCCCTCCGCTGCCTTCCTCCTGCCACTTCCCGCAACAAATGGAGCAAACCAGCCCGGTTTCAGGCAAACTTTTCCCCTGTCAGGCTCGAGCCCGCAAGGCGCCGGGGAGTGGTTTCCCCCGAAAGCTCTCCGCCCCTGCTCGGGACTAGGGGAAGCTGAGTCTCCGCAAAAGACAACTTTCTGGTTTCCGTTCTAACTTCCACTCACACCCGGGAAGGAACCGAGGCGGCCGGCAAGGGGGCTCCGGGGCGGGGAGATGAGTCTTCCGGCGAGGGACGGCGGGCAGCTGAGAGGCAGCGGCGGCCGCGGCCAGAAAAGAGCAGGCGGGTGGGGGGGTCCTCGGGCTCTCACTTCCTCCGCCATATTTCAGACATTTGACCCCTTCCGCAAAGCGCGCTGTTCCCCCGCGGCGGCGGCTCGTCCCCGCTGGCCTGGGAGGCAGCGCGCTCGCCGCACCGGCGCCGAGCTCCAGCACCACCTGCCGCGCTGCGAGGCAGCCGTCGCCGCCGCCGCCCTGGCCCCCTGACCGTCGCGCGCGCCCCGCCCGGCCCGCGCCGCACCCCATCAGCTCCCCTCAGCAGGCGCCCGGCCCCCGCCCCGCGCGGCCGCCGCAGCCGCTCCCTCAGTGGCCACGCACGCACTCTGCGAACCTCTCGCGCTGTCACCGGGTGCCCGCAGCCAGCGTCGCCTCACGCTCCCTCCGAGTCGCTGCTCCCGGCGCCACGGCGGTCCTGCCGCTACCCCTGCTGCTGCCGCCGCCGCCGCCGCTCCGGCTGGTTTACACGCCTGACTCTGGGCGAGGTTTGGCGGTGTCGCCTTGACGTCAGGCGTTCAGCCTCGCTCTCGCTTCCGTCCGCGGGCGGGGCGCGCGGGTGCGCGGCCCGGGAAGGGGCGGCACCGAAGGGCGGGGCGAGAGAGTCGAGGGGCGGGGCCACTTGTGCCGATGCCGGGCCTCTTTCGCAGCGTTTCCTCCGCGGTGTTTCTCTTCCTCCTCCACCTAGCCCCTTCGATCTCGCCTTGACTTCTGAGACCTTAGTGGGTTTACACTGGTGCCGAGAGCTTAGAAACCGTCCGAAACTCAAAAGATGCCTTTAGTGCAAACTGTAGTTTAATCAACGACGCCACCAAACAGTTGGTGCTCGCGTATTCCTTTGTGTTGGGGAAAGTGGCCGGAGAAGTAACAGCGCTGTTTCCACACCTAGAGCTCCCGCGAAGGTACCTAGGCCAGGGCACAGTCTTTTTCATTCTTGAAATGGTTTCTCCTGAAAGGTCGGGTGTCTTAATCTATTACAGTTCTTTCCAAATTACCCCGTCAAACTCAGTTAATCAATACATAATCCCGAACAACTTTGTACCTAAATCAACTATATGAGTGAAATAAAGCGTATATTTAAATGCATGACTCGAGCAGTCTTAAAGAATTACCCATAGGGGTCTTTGTGATGTGACTACTGGGCAACAGAAAGCACTTTCTGTTCCAAAATGCCTTGTTTCAAAAAGGGTGGGGACTTAACAGTGGAATTTACCACAATTAGAGAAAAGATTAAAATACAACTACCCTTTATACAAGATGTTAGCTTTTATGAAATTGAGTTTTGGTGGACAAAAGTATTCAAACAGCAAAGTGCAGGGAAAAGTTGGGATTGGGAGGTCATTAAAGATTTATTTTTGCTTAGTCCATAGTTTAACTGGACCCTGTTATAAAGCATTCTTGAAATAAATTTTTATGAATTTTTGTAAATTTGGAAGATTAGCAAAAATATGATTACTTCTACTCTTTTTAAGAATACTAGTAATTGAAAACTAAGTTAAAGGAATAGATAAGAATGAACTATAATTATCCTTAGTTTTTTTGTATGTAAGTGCTTTCTAGATTTTTCATGATTTAGGTTGATTGAATATGTTACGTATTTTGGTAATTTGTTTCCTTAGAAAACCCTTTTAAAATGGAGATTTCAAAGGCAAGTGTCAGAGCAGTCTGTAGGAATTATTGTAAATTCTGAATGAATGAATCTCCAATAAACTTAAATTTATTGACCTTTCCTGAAACTGAGTTCATGGGAGCAATGTTACTTGGCTATACTGTTTTTCCCTTTCTCTCTCTCTCTTTAAACTCTTTGACCTTTGGGCAAGTGATTTTCTTTTTTCCTCAGAAAGAGTAGGTTTTAGAAGATTGGAACTAGAATTATTTCGAGTTTGAGAGAATATGTAAACTAGTTTAATTAAAATATATTTGTAAGAAAAGAAAAACATTTGTTTTCTTCTGTTAAACTGGAAATCATTCCACTCGTATTAGGCTATTATCTCTATGCGGAGAATGCCAGACTGTACGTCTTTTAAGCATGCATGTATGCTCAGTCACTTCAGTCGTGTCCGACTCTTTGCGACCCCATGGACTGTAGTCCACTAGGCTTCTCTGTCCATGGGATTTTCCAGGCAAAGATCTTTTAAGCACTGAATTCATTTTTGGGTTTGAGTTCTTGAAAGCTCCTGTCACCTTAAAAACTTCACCACGATATTCCACTGGCAACTTTAACAGGTCATGTGTGCAAACTGAACTCATCACCTTTGTCACCAAACCAGTTTCTTCTTTGTTAATTATATCATCTTTTAAATTACCCTAAATTGTCTAATTTAAATTAGACTACATTATCAGTCTTAAATCCTGATACTCCTTTTTCTGCCTTTCCTGAAGCCATCAGTCACTTGGCAGGTCTATCAGATAGTAATTCATTTCTCCTGAGACTGTGCTGTGTGGCTTGGCATTTCTTCTCCACTGTTGGACTTCGGGGGCACCTTCCTACCTTGCCTGTGGCCTTGTATCTGTTCCTACTGTCATCCATTCTACACATTGTTGCCAGATATTACCTTAAAGCTTACTAAGCAAGCCACTCTCTTCCTAAGAGTATTCAGTTACTCTCCTGCCCTACTAAAATTAAAATCCTTGTATCTTATTTTTCCCTTCCACTTAAAAATGGCTTACAGTCAGAGTAGACTTCTCATCTTGCCCAGACATAGTGCTTCCCCACCTCTCCGGTGTGCAGAGGTGATTTCCTCTGTCTGGAATGCCCCTTCCTACCTCTGCCCTTCATTCAAGGTCCATTCACTTTCTCCAAGAAAGAGCATCTTTTCTGATAGTTCCAATTTAATGTGGTCTCTTCTCTACTGAATCCCCGTAACACTACTGCTCCCTTTTCTTGTCACTTATTTTCTACCTTCCTACTAGGGCAGTGGCTTGCAAA
The DNA here is from genome assembly GCF_027580195.1 of Bos mutus. Classification (NCBI taxonomy): domain Eukaryota; kingdom Metazoa; phylum Chordata; class Mammalia; order Artiodactyla; family Bovidae; genus Bos; species Bos mutus. Next base: position 27,267,774 of record NC_091621.1, on the reverse strand, counting down.
CTTTTTATATAAAGCCAGATAGAAAATATTTAAGGTTTTGTGGGCCAGATTTACAGCTACTCAACTCTGCCTTTGTTGTGCAAACAGCCATAGGATACATAAAGAATGAGTGTGACTATTTCTAATAAAACTTTATTTATGGATACTAATTTGAATTTCATATAATTCAAATATTTTTCTTTTTAAAAGAATCATTAAACATGTGAAAATTATTCTTAGCTCATGGCTGTAACAAAAACAGGCGGTGGGCTGCCATTGTTTGCCCGGCCGTACTCAGGGCCAGCTTTGTGGGCATGTGATAGGGCTCTATGCTTAGAAAGTCCCCATAATTGTTTCAGTGAGCTCTGATGTCACCATCTTGAAATTTTTAATGATATTTGAACAAAGAGGTCTGAGTTGTTATTTTGCTCTAGGTCCCTCAAATCATCTAGTGGGTCTTACTGGTACTAGGAGATAGTCTATAAGATAAGGATATATATTTCTCATGTTTGGCATGGTGGTTTTCCTCTAATAGACAGTGTTAGATTTTCTGTTCCTTAAGTACTGTGGAATAGTGGAGAACACCAGAGTCAGAGTTCAGCTCCACCCCTTACTAGCTGCATGTGATGGTGGTGTTCAATCTTTCAGTCATATCTGAATCTTTGTGACCCTATGGACTATAGCCCGCCAGACTTCTCTGTCCATGGAATTTTCCAGGCAAGAATACTGGAGTTGGTTACCGTTTCCTGCTCCAAGGGATCTTCCTAACCCAGGGATTGAACCACATCTCTTGCATCTCTTGCTATGGCAGGTAGATTCTTTACCACTGTGCCATCTGGGAAGCCAATTAGCTGCATGCTGCTGCTGCTGCTAAGTAGCCTCAGTCATGTCCGACTCTGTGCGACCCCAGAGACAGCAGCCCACCAGGCTCCCCTGTCCCTGGGATTCTCAAGGCAAAAACACTGGAGTGGGTTGCCATTTCCTTCTCCAACGGATGAAAGTGAAAAGTGAAAGGGAAGTCGCTCAGTCGTGTCCGACTCTTAACGACCCCATGGACTGCAGCCTACCAGGCTCCTCCTTCCATGGGATTTTCCAGGCAAGAGTACTGGAGTGGGGTGCCATTGCCTTCTCCAAATTAGCTGCCTAGTCTTGGGCAAATTCCTTAATTCTATCAAGGCATAGTTTTCTCATCTGCAACATGGGGATATATAACCTCTGCCTTACAAAACTGTTTTAAGATAGAGAAAATAACCATATCTTAGCTCCTGGGACTAGAAGAAGAAGCTCAAAATTAGTTTTCCCCTTTTTAGGGTAAGTGAATTAATAGTGTGAGTTCAGTTCAGTTCAGTCGCTCAGTCGTGTCCGACTCTTTGCGACCCGTGAATAGCAGCACGCCAGGCCTCCCTGTCCATCACCATCTCCCGGAGTTCACTCAAACTCACGTCCATAGAGTCGGTGATGCCATCCAGCCATCTCATCCTCTGTCGTCCCCTTTTCCTCCTGCCCTCAATCCCTCCCAGCATCAGAGTCTTTTCCAATGAGTCAGCTCTTCACATGAGGTAGCCAAAGTATTGGAGTTTCAGCTTTAGCATCATTCCTTCCAAAGAACAGCCAGGGCTGATCTCCTTTAGAATGGACTGGTTGGATCTCCTTGGATCTCAAGAGTCTTCTCAAAACACAGTTCAAAAGCATCAATTCTTCGGTGCTCAGCTTTCTTCACAGTCCAACTCTCACATCCATACATGACCACTGGAAAAACCATAGCCTTGACTAGATGGACCTTTGTTGGCAAAGTAATGTCTCTGCTTTTCAATATGCTATCTAGGTTGGTCATAACTTTCCTTCCAAGGAGTAAGCGTGTTTTAATTTCATGGCTGCAGTGATTGGACCACAGCCTTGTCTAACTCAGTGAAACTAAGCCATGCCCTGTGGGGCCACCCAAGACGGGCGGGTCATGGTGGAGAGAAAGGTCTGATACAATGTGGTCCACTGGAGAAGGGAATGGCAAACCACTTCAGTATTCTTGCCTTGAGAACCCCATGAACAGTATGAACAGTATTAATAGTGTGCTCACCCATAATTCTTGCTGTATTTAACCTGATATTATATTTCTGATTTTCTATGTACTTGCTCTCTTAAATGTTGTACTTCAAATACCGTTTATACCTCATTAGTTTCATTTCAACGGTCCACATAAGTAAAGGTCTTATTGCAAATGCAAAATTAGATTTTAAAGAACCTTCACATTTACAACTTTCCTAATTAACAATTAATGATTATTCGCATTAACAAGAGTCATGCTGTTTAACTTCCAATTAAGCATGGTTATCAGTAGCATTGAGAATCATTAATGTTAAATATTATTATATTATTTCATTCACAAATGGATAATATTAAAATCTGATCCTTTCAAGACACTTTGTTATAAGTTTTTCTATTGTGTAAGTGTGTACATGTGTGTGTGTATGTGTGTGTAATATATGATTATATAAATGTAGTTCTGTTTCTTTGCAACACCCTGCATAGCTGGAGTTGGAGGTTGAGAAGGATAAGAAGGCTGTTTGTTGATACAATAGAGGAAAAACAATGACTTAAATCCCAGGTTAGTTTTGTTCTGTTTTCTTGGTTCATGATTGTGTTTCAAACTCTATGCAGTTATTTTAGAAATTCTAGCATTTAATCATGTGAGAGAACAGGCAAGCATATTAGACCATTGCTATTATAGGAAAACAACTTAGGACTCATACTCTCATAGGGTAGTTTGTGTTTCTCTAAGATTTCTGATTTGAGGAAAGCTCATACTTATATATAAGAAAAATGAGGCAGTTTGGCATGGTTTCTACTCTGTGTAATAGCTATAACTGCTTATTTGTCTCAAGATATGTTTCAAATTCTGTCTGTACTCTATTTCAGTAGTTGTAGGCTCGACCACCAGGTCTGCCTACACCACGTCAAATAACTCTTAACAGCTCTATAATTTTGTCATTGATAATGTCTATAGTGTAAGGAACAGATTATACTTCAATTTCTTCCCCTTTCTTAAGCTATAGCTGAGAAAAACCATACAAATGAAAATGACATTCCCAGAGCCATCATGTAAATGAATGTTGAAGCAGAAAACCACTGGGAGAACCAGCTTCACAAAATTCCCCCTGTCGTGAAACTTTCAAAAGAAGCTTAAATTAAGAAAATCTTCAAAAACCACATAAAAGTACTTTCAGAATCTGGGTGTTCTCCAAATCAAGCATCTAATAAAAGTATGCCAAAGATGTCCAATAGTTAGGTGTCCTCTCAGACTATCATTATGACAGTCCTGGCTTGTATTCTCAATCACTCCCAAGTCCGGTGTATGAATCACAGACTTAAGTAATGATGACCAATTCCAGGAGGTTGGTTTAAATAATCCGTTATACAGATGAGAAGGCCAAAGCTTAGAAAGGCTAAGTGACCAAGGCTATATATAAAAATGTGGGTAGAGTTGAAATGTATATCTTAGTTTACCTACCTTCATTTGGCACCATACTGTCCTGTTATTCCTTTATTAAGGCTGTTCTTTCAGCCAGAAAATCTCTTCTGTCTCTTTTGTAATTTTCTAAATCTTAGTCATCGTTTAAGACCTTGTGGTTTCTTGCTTCTTTGAATTTCCTTAATAAATATTGTTTTTAACACTCATTTGGTACTTTTCAAACATTGCCTTACTTAAATTGCTTTTGTCTTCTCTCCGTCCTGAGATCTTTGAGAACCCAAACATATCTTACACTTCTTTGTACTTACCAAACTGCTTGGCATCACATATTAGAAATAAAAATGTAGTTTGAGGGGACATCTTGCCAATCTTGGTTGGATTCTCCAAGCTGATCGAAGTGGATTTGTGACCTCTGGTAGTTATTTAACCTTTCAGAGTTTCTTATTAGTAATCTTTAAAATGTACATAAAAGTATTTAAAATATAGTTTTGATATTTTAAAATAAGGGATCCTATATAAAAATGGAAGTAATATAGAGTAACAATTAAGGGGATTGGTGCTGGCATCAGATTACAAGTTCAAATGGAGTCTCCATTCATCTTAGGGAACTTATTTCTGGTTCCTGTTTTCTCATTTGTAAAAGGAGTACACCAATAGAACCTATGTTATGGTTTTATTGTGAGAATTAAAAGAGTTAACAGTGCAAATAGAATAGTACCCACCACAAACTAAGCACTCTATAAATGTTGGCTACGTCATCATGAAAAGATTCTCAATAAATGTTGGTTCATACTGCATCCTCTGGCACAATAAAACTTTGTACAAACATAGTAAGAGTTCAACAAATGCTTGTTAAACTTTCCTTTTGCTTTTTTTATGACAGTCGGACATGACTTAGTGACTGAACAATGTGACAGTCCTCAGTGAAGGATTGGTTGTGTTCTAAACTTTCTTAACGTCAACAGTTTGTAACTTGAAAATATTTATGGAATGGAAACAGTGCTATAAAGTTTATAGTGTGGCTACCTTAAAATATGACTGGATTATTAGGAAAGGTTAAAAAAAAAAAGCCTGTTTTAATCCATTGACACTGAAAAACACAGTTCCAAAAGTACTATTTCAACTACTACTAATCAGCATTTATAACACTTTTCCCTTAATTTTCATGGCACCTTATTCTCATGGTTTTTTTTCTCCAGCTTTCTCATCTTCCTCTTGCTATTGCTATCCCTTCTTCCTCCTGACCTTTAAGGGTTGGAGTCCCCAGGGCTTGATCCCGGGCCTTTTCTTCTTGGATACTTTCTTCTGGGCACTTCTAGTCTTTCCTATGGCTTTGTATGCCACTTAAGTGCCAGTGGCTCATAGGTCTATATCTGCAGTTCAAACTTCTTTGCTGAGCTCCACATGCATAGAACCAGTTGCCTCCAGGAAACCTTTCCTTGGCTGACCTCCCCAAACATTCTCTTCCTCCAGGAATCCCCCTATCAACAAATGGTATCAACTCCCTACAACTGAGAACTATCACTTCCCTTTGCCTTACTCCACATATCAAATTCTTCACCAAGTCCTGTTGATTTTACAGTTGACCTTTGAATAATATGGGGGTTAGAGCCACTGACCCTCCACTCAGTCCAAAATCTGAGTGTAATTTGTAGTTGGATCTCCTTATGAGTTGGGAGGGTCCTCTAGATTCTCAGTTCCTCATGGGCAGATTCACCCAAACTTAGGTACTACAGAGCTGTTGTTTTTACTCTTGGAAAAATATCTATATATAAGTGGCTCAGCACAGTTCAAACCCATGTTGTTCAAGGATCAGCTGTACTTCCTAAACCACTAAAATATGACCACTTTTCTCCATTTTCATTGTCTGGTTCAGTTATGTACTTTTGCCCTTCCTTCCATCCATTCACTAAAAGTGGTCTTAATTAAAAAAAAAACTTTTTATAATGGAAAATTTCAGTTACACATAGAAGAATTAATGAGCCTCCATGTACACATCCTTCAATTCCAACATTAATCCTAATTTTTGCCACTCTTGTTTCATCTGTCCCCTCTTTTTTTTTCCTGGTTGGAGTAGTTTAAGGAAAATCCTATAAATAATTTAGTATGTATTTCCCACAGATAGGAACATTTAAAAAATATAACCGCAATGTTATTATCATACCTAATAAACTTTTAAAAGATTCCTTAACAAAATATGATCCCCAGGCTAAATTTAAAATTTTCTGATTGTATTGACGATGGCTCCTTACTGTTGATTTGTTCCATTTGTCATCCAAGCAAGTTCAAACATAATATTTAATTGAATATTATCTTAAATGTTGAATATTATCTTAAATCTCTTTCAATCTCTAATAGCTCTCTTCCTTTTGTTGAGTGGATAACCATTTGTGTTTTTCTTTTGTGATGTGCCTTTTTTTTTTCATCTTTCAACTTCTGTAAAAATAATATGACTTTTGGTAGATAACTGTGGCAAAATCCTATAGCTTTAGAAAAAATCCTATAGCTTTGATATCACACATATTTATCTACAAATGCTAGACTGAGACAATAAGGATCTTCCTTTCACGTATTTACATTATGTCGAAAAATATGGAAGATGGATCAAAAACTATTTATTTATCTCAAAATCCAGATAAGTGAATATACTCCATACTAGAACTTATCTCATTTGGTCCTTTAAAAAAATCCTTTGAGTTGGATGTTTTTATCCCTGTCTTCAGGTTAAGAAACAGATTGAGAGAGGCTAAGTAAAAAATATGGGACTATGGCGTCAGTCTGAAACAGGGTCAGAATCGAAGCCCCAGACTCTTTCCCAGCGGCTCATGGTCTCTCCATCCAGCCACGCTGCTATAGTAATAAAGCAATGAAAGGTGGTTTCAATAGGGAAAAACTATCAAAAGACAATTCTGGTAGATCCTTCACCCAGCTTAAAAAATATATATATAAAAGAGTCCAAGTCCTACTTGAGTGTATATCAGCAGGAGTAGATTATTTTGATATAAGGTAAATGTATATGAGAAAGTAACTACTCAGTGTAATTCCAATGAAAATTGGTAAAAGTCTGATAAAAGTTGAGCAGTGACAGAAACAGCCTCCTAAGGACATTTATCTCTCAATGCCTTCCTGCTCTAGCTGATTCTGTCCATTTCTTTTTTCTGTTTAAATTATATCCTTTTGCCTTTTTAAGATGGACTTTAACATCATTAATATGCTTATACATTTCCTTCCTGCTTTTCTGTAGACCTCAGAACCACAGCTTCTTTTCACTAGGATCCCTTGCCCCTCCTAACTGTCTGTATCTAAATTCTTCAGTGGCTTGTCATGTCCTTAATGCTTAAGAAGGCATGTTAGCCAAGGGAGAGAAATTATGTTTAAAATATATTTGGCTTGAAAAAATCTGTCTGTTTCACCAGTGTGCCTGCATGTTCCTGCATTTACTCCAGCTGTGAGCCAGCCTGGCCTCCTCCTGCTGTTTTCCATGCTACTAGCTTAAGATGACACAAGAAGCCTTGGAAAATCACACATTTATAATTGCTTCATGAATACAGACATCCACAAGCAACAAACAAAAAGCAAAGAATAACTGACCAATAGCCAAGAGAAGGAAAGTATTTACAGTGTCTTGGTTAATGGGTATATTTCCCAAAGAACTGAAGTGTCAGGGAGAATAGATCACAATAGCCAAAAGGTGGAAGCAACCGAAGTGTCCACTGACATATAGATGGAGAAACAAAACGTGGTGTATACATACAATGGAATATTATTCAGCCTTAAAGGAAATTCTGAAACATGTTATATCATAGGTGAACCTTGAAGACAGTATTATGCAAAGGGAAATAAAGCAGCCATCAAAAGACATATTTGCATAAGCCCAATTATATGAGGTACCTAGAGTAGTCAAATTCATAGGGACAGAAAGTAAAATGGTGATTGTCAGAGGCTGGGGGTAATGGGGAGTTAGTGTTTAATGGGTACAGAGTTTTAATTTGGGAAGATGAAATTGTTCTGGAGATGGATGGTGGTGAAGGGTGCAGAGCAATGTAAATGTATTTAATGCCATGAAATTGCACACATAAAGGTGGTTAAATGGTAGATTTTAGGTTACCCAAATTTTACTATGATTAAAAAAAAACTGTTAAGAAACTGGACTCTGGGTCAGAAAACCTGTGTTCAAATTATGACTCCTTCACTTCACTTAGCTTTGAGAATCCACACTATTTCCACATCCTAAGTTTGAGTTGCTTCACCTAACACCTGGATTAAGAAGAGTACATACTTAAATATATGATGGGGAGAGCAACAATTCCTAACTGAACCTGTTTCCTCCCTAAACAAACAAGCAAAAGGCTTGTGAGAATTAAATACAAGTCTCTCTAATATCGTTTATATTAATATGTTGCTTTGCACATAGCACTCAATCAATGTTAGACACTGTAATTTTATGACCATTTATTTACCTTTAGCTCACTTCTAAAGATTATATTACTTCATCGCTCAGTCGTGTCAAATTCTTTGTGACCCCATAGACTATATAGTCCATGGAATTCTCCAGGCCAGAATACTGTAGTGGGTAGCCTTTCCCGATTACAGGGGATCTTCCTAAACCCAGGGATCAAACCAAGGTCTCCCACATTGCAGGTGGATTCTTTACCAGCTGAGCCACAAGGAAAGCCCAAGTTAGATGGGTAGATTTTCCTATGGGTTTTGGAAATTTACTCCAGATTTAGATCTCTTAATTATGTGGATCCAGGAAGGTGATTCAGGATCTAGATCAGCTCCGAAGGTAATCCAGAGATATTGATGAACAGCATGACATGTTGATGAGTTTGCAAAGTTTGGTGGAAAAAACAAAGATATTGGAATCATGATAAAAGTATCCCTTTATGTTTGGGAAATGAAATTTTCAGCCACTTTCTCTCAGCAAGGAAATAAGTAGCAAGGAAAATAATGTTGATTTTTGAATAATCTGAAACTTGAGATCATTTTTCAATAGTTTCATGGCATTTGCTGCATAATCTGAGAGATACTCTCCAAGTTGCAACCATGGGGAAATTTCCTCCAGCCTGGATCATGCCTCTCTGGAAAGCTGGCACTGAGGATTCATCTGCTAACTTGAATAATTACAGAACTATAATTGTGAAATGTCTCAATTTTACACTCAGAATTATGATCTCTTTGTGAATCATTTTTCATCTATGTGTGTGTGTGTGTGTGTGTAGAAGAAACAGTAGAAAAAGCTGTGAAGTTGCTGCTTTTGGCAAAGGGTAAACCTGAATAATACAAAGGACAAAGCGTGCCATGCTTTTTGCAAACAAATCCTCAAACCTTCAATGTGACCACTGTCATCATTGCATTTTTAAAATTTTTTAAAAAGTTTTATTTATTTATTAAAAAACACTTTTTTTTTTTTTTTTTTTTGCCATCACTGCATTTTAAAGACAAGGAAACAGGCTCGAATCTTGCCTGTGTGAGCAGTGAACTGGAATTTAAATACAGATTGGCTCCAATGCTGTGTTCTTTCTCTCAAACCACACTCTCCAAGCCAGAATGTCTTGCCGCTTGTTACTGTTATTGGAGTTAGTGTCACTAGCTGCTTAGGTTCTGAAATCATCTTCTGGAGATGGCCACTGTCCCTGGATGATTGTGATGGTGGCTCTGCTTGCCAACCCATCCTCTGCTAAGGTGGAAAGCTGCCACTCAGAGGAGGTGAACCAGAGGGCACAATAAAGCTCCCCTCATCCTGAAATATTTCTTCACCTCTTTCTTGACCTGAAATAGCCACTATTAAAGCCACTCAGTTGGGAAAACAAAAGGGCACTTGTCTTCAGAAAGCCCTAGTTAGAGTATATACCTGGGAGTCAGAAGCAGGAACTTCCAGTGTTTGCTCTCTCTCATTAGCACAGTTTATGACATAAGCTTGTTGTCTCCTGGAAAGCCTAGAAAGACTACTTCTGGGAAAACACACTTGACAAGCAAGTGTCACCAGTGCTCCAGGATCCCAGCAGGTCTGGATAGGGATCCTGAAACCCACATAATGATGGGGCCGACTGTGGAACCTGGGACAGTGTGGGCCTCAGTCACGGCTGCCTGGGATAATGATGGTCTCTTGGTTGTAAATAGCAGATACTAGCCTGAGGTACCTTAAGCAGAAAGGGAGCAGATTAAAAGAACAGGGAGGTATCTCGGGAATCCTGGAATTATGGGGCAACCAGGTCTTAGGAAATTCCCTTGTGGCTCAGATGGTAAAGAATCTTGCCTGTAATGCAGGAGACCCAGGTTCAATCCCTGGGTTGGGAAGATCCCCTGGAGGAGGGCATGGCAACCCACTCCAGTATCCTTGCCTGGAAAATCTCATGGACAGAGGAGCCTGGTCCATGGGGTTGCAAAAAGTCGGAGACGACTTAGCAGCTAAACCATTACAGATCTCAGGAAAAGAGGAACCAAGGAAGGTTCTGAGATGACAGTGGTAGTTGGTAGAGGTCCCAGCCTATAGTAATCAGTGACTTTACTTGGCTCCTGATTCCAGTATATTTTAAGCCTCAAGTTAGAGTGAGAATACTGTGTTCAGCTTAGGTGACTGTTCACAGTTGACTTGATCACCAATGGCTGTGGGGGCAGGAAGGGGCAGGGATCCATACAGTGACAAGTTCACACAACAGAAACAGGAACCCTCCCCGTGGGCAGTTTCCAGAGAAGAGGGGCTGGGCTAACACTGTATTAGAGAACTACCGCACATTCCTACAGATGCAGATTTTATCTAGGGAGTCATTCTGTATAGGGAGTTGCTTGGACAGAATAGTGTGAGGTGGTCAAGAGCACTGGCTCTGGAGCTGCATTGCCTGAACTTGAATACCAGCACCGTCACTTCCTGGGCAACTCGCTTACGTATTCTGTGTGTCTGTGTGCTTTTCTCTAGAGTGATGATAGTAATAGTATTTACTACATGAGAACATCAGGATTAAATGAGCTAGTACCAGCAAGGAGCTTAAAACAGTGCCTGGCACACAGGAAGCCCTGGATAAATCACTATCATTATCTGGCTTTTGAGGCATCATAATATTCATTGAAATTACCAAATGGGCTCTCCTCACTTTAAAAATACCCAGTGGGGCTCTTTTAATATGTAACTTTAAGAAAGAAAGAGGAACACAATCAGATAAACACTTCATTATGAAATACCTATTTGGCTGAACTCAGGCATAAATACAGATGCAACAATATCAGATATCAAGAAAAGAAGTAAAACAAAAATAAAAACAATAAAAGAAAAAATATGGGTGCAACATCAAAAGCACAATCCACAAAGAAAAGAATTAATAAATTGGGCTTCATCAAAATTAAAAACTTAGGCTCTTTAAAAGGTGCCATTAACTGATTCATGATGTACGGCAGAAACCAACACAATTCTGTAAAGCAATTATCCTTCAATTAAGAAGTAAATAAATTAAAAAAAGAAAAAATAGAAAATAGGCTAAAATGGTTTAAAAAAAAGGTGCCATTAAAAGAATGGACAAGCCAAATACTTCTAGAAAATATTTGTAAATCATATATCTAATGAAGAACTTGAGTCCAGAAGAAAAGAGCACTTAAAATTCAATGATAAAAATAATAAGACAAACTGACTAATTGAAAAATGGGCAGAAGATTTGAAAGGTATTTCACCAGAAGCTATCTGAATGGCTGATAAACACATGAAGAGATGCTTGACATCCTTGTTTTGGGAAATGCAGATTAAAAATCACAGTGAGATACCAATATAAACTCTTCGGAATGACGGTGATGAAGAGTGACTTCATCAAGTATAGGAGGTGTGGGGAAACTGGAATGCATTCACAGTACTGGTGAGAATATAAAACAATACATCCACTTTGGCAAATAGTTTGGCAATGTCTTAAACAGTAAAACATACATTTAGCATATGACCCAGCCATGCCTTTCCTAGGTACATGCCTAAGCGAAATAAATAACATGTGTTCACACAAAGACTTGTCTAAAAATGCTCACACAATCATTGTTCATAGTAGCTAAAAAATGTATCAGGTGCACTAGTGGTAAAGAACCTGCCTGACAATTCAGGAGACGTAAGTGATGCAGGTTCAGTCCTTGGCTCAGGAAGATCCCCTGGAGAAGGAAATGGCAACCCACTCCAGAATTCTTGCCTGGAGAAGCCTGTGGACAGAGGAGCCTGGTGGGCTACAGTCCATAGGATTGCAAAGAGTCGAACTTGACTAAAGTGACTTAGCATGCTCACATGCATTGGCTCTTGGCAAAATATGGATACAATCTGAATGTCCATTGACTGGTTAAATTGAATGTGGTATTATTATATAATACTATTTAGCAATAAGAAGAAACATATTATTGATATATGCACAACACAGGTGAATCTCAAAACCACCATGCAAAGTGAAAGAAGAAAGACACAAAAGATTATATATTGCATGATCCTATTTATATGAAATTTCTGGAAATGGTAAAGCTACAGAGACATATAAACAGAACAGTAATTGCCTGGGCTGGGCATGGGAGTGGGGATTAACTACAAATGGGAATGACAGAAATTTTGAAGGTGATAGAAAATATTCTTAAGCTAGATTGCTGTGATGGTTGTACAAATGCATGGATTTACCAAAATCATTGAAACATATACTAGTTAAAGGGTGAATTCTATGGTATGTAAGTTATATCTCAATAAAGCTTTTTCTGTCTTCTATTCAGTCATTTTGACTGAGTTACCAGTAAAACCTATAGGTAAAAATAATTAAGAAAGAAGAAATCTCTATTTTAGTCCAACATCATTTGCTGAACCTTGTTTGGGCTTCATAATGTTTTATGCTCAGTCCCATTCCATCCCCTCACTGATCCACCCTGCTGCTGCTGCTGCTGCTGCTAAGTCGCTTCAGTCGTGTCTGACTCTGTGTGACCCCGTAGACGGCAGCCCACCAGGCTCCCCAGTCCCTGGGATTCTCCAGGCAAGAACACTGGAGTGGGTTGCCATTTCCTTCTCAATGCATGAAAGTGAGAAAATAAAGTGAAGTCGCTCAGTCGTGTCCGACTCCTAGCGACCCCATGGATTGCAGCCCACCAGGCTCCTCCGTCCATGGGATTTTCCAGGCAAGAGTACTGGAGTGGGCTGCCATTGCCTTCTCCACCCTAGTGTAGTGAATTTTTCTTATCAGGACTGGTAAGTCATGTATAGACAATGGAGTCTAAGCATTGGACACTAAGCATTGAAACTTTAGGGAGGGAGTCTTTTAAGAACTATATTTACATAGCTCTAGCTATTCCCCGGAGAAGGCAATGGCACCCCACTCCAGTACTCTTGCCTGGAAAATCCCATGGACGGAGGAGCCTGGTGGGCTGCAGTTCATGGGGTCGCTGAGGGTCGGACACGACTGAGCGACTTCACTTTCACTTTTCACTTTCCTGCATTGGAGAATGAAATGGCAACCCACTCCAGTGCTCTTGCCTGTAGAATCCCAGGGACAGGGGAGCCTGGTGGGCTGCCATCTATGGGGTCGCACAGAGTCAGACATGACTGAAGCGACTTAGCAGCAGCAGCAGCAGCAGCAGCTATTCCCATTTTTATTTGCTATTGTACAAATTCAGGTATTACTGGGGTATAAGAAATCATTCTCCAAGGAAAATGCTGATTTCTACAGTTGCCTGCGAATACCCTGAAATTTTTCTGTCTCTTCAATGTGTCATACTGCAGTAACCATGACAGGAAGAAAACAACTTTTAGATTGAGTACGACATCAAAAAGGCTTCTCCTGATACTAAAAAAAAATCATCTGCTTGATAGCTATTTCCTGTGTCAAACTAAAACTATCAAATGTTTCTGCAGCCATCTGGGGGTTTGTTGTTTATTTCATGCCAATGCCAACATGTTAACACAAAGGACCGGAAGGGAACAACATTCATTCATCCTCCCATCCATCCATCCATCCTCCCCCCATTCATTCATCCTTCCATCCATCATCTACACATTCAATAATGATTTCTTGAGTTTCAGCTGTGTATCATACACTCTGCTACTAAAGTTTCAAAAATGAGTAAGAAACATGGTCTCCACCCTCCCAGAGGTTAAAGTCTTTTTTGGATGACAGCTAAAGGCCAGCATGAAGACATTTTTCCACTTTCCAGGTTTTCTTGGGCTGGTCTTGGTTCCTTCATTGGCTGCACAAGTGGCATTTGTGGTGCCTTGGTGATTAGGCAGCACCTCTGATAGTGAATGCAAGGAGACCCCTGTTGCTGGTAACGCTTTTTATGCATTGGCAGTGGTCACTTTGATGGGCTTTGAAAGAACAGGCTTTGAAGCAGTCTGCTTGCTAATGACGAGTGCAGAAGTCTTAGGGGTGGCCACAAGAGGTCTTTGGGTGGTAGCTGTGGCCTCCAGCACCTCTGCAAATTACATGGAAGTCAAATGCAAGTAAGGATATTTTTAAGTGAAAATATGCCTTCTGTACTTACTTGTAAGTGTATTAGATCTGAAGGTAGTGATGAGAATTATTTATTTCTCAAATATTTCATATTTCCATGAATATGTAGTAAATCAAGATCACTCTACAACTCTTGCAGCATTTTCAGTTCAGTGGTATGAGGTAGCTACCCAAAGTCGTTATATAACATTGTTTTTAGAAAGGGAAATTAAAAATAATGTGTTCAGTTAGGGCTCTCCAGAGAAAAAGACAGTAAATAATCACCCAGTTTATGACTAGGACCAAGAGGTAGAGTTCAAACGTTTACTCTGGAAAGAAACAATAAGAAAAAAATATAAAAATGGAACAGTGCTTCAGATAATATGTTAGTTAAAACCTCATAAGAACATTGTATTTGCTGGATAGCATTTCTGGTCTAAACTGATTCTGCGTATGGTAAAGTCTGAGGCTTCTTGAATGAGATAATCTGCAGAAAGCCATAGAGTCTGATCTAGTTAAATACGTCAGTCACATGGAACTGCTATGATAGTTCCTTTTCTCCTGCATCTCTGGAGATTCCCTCTATTGAAAGTACTTCCTTGTGGTCAGGGATGACCAACACATGGCAGACATGCCCACTCCCAGAGCACCGACTCAGTATCACAGTCCTCTCCACCACTGAGCCTAGGTATGTCCTGAGCACCCCGACAAGCCCAGCATCCCAGGCCCCACTAACCAACCAGCTGGAATTAACAAGTGAGATGAAACCTACTTGTCATCCTTGGACTAGAGAATGAGAACAGTGGCCTGAACTTTAAAAGGTTATAGTAGAATGAAAATGTGTTTCCTGGCAAGGAAGAGATTGCCTTGACCAGGAGTAAGAGCTTCATTTGGAGAGGGAAATGGCAACCCACTCCAGTATTCTTGCCTGGAAAATCCTATGAACAGAGGAGCCTGGCAGGCTACAGTCCACGGTGTTGTAAAGAGTCGGACACAACCGGGGCAATTTAGCCCAAAAGAGCTTCTTCGCTATGAAACTAATTGCTGGTTCTGAAGAATCTGAGTGAGGAAGACAACAATGACAGTGACAAGGTGTGGCAGCGTGAGGGGCAGTCATGGCCAGGAAGGCAGCACAGAGAAGAGTGGGAAATCAGAGAAAAGAGCGGCGTATTTCACAGTTCCCTGGGGTCATGATGCTCTGGCTCTGTCTCTCCTTAACACTATCCTGAGAAGTTTGGTGGAGAATGACTCAGGATGAGGGCTCTGAACAGTGAGTCACCTGCAACTTCCTGCCTTACCTGGACTTTTGGGAAGCCTTTTACTAAATACTGGTTAGTGAGCCCAGCCCCTTCCACCTTATGACAACTGACAGCACTGTGCTTTGAGGCAAATCTGAGTAAACAGTCTAACCTCCATGTGGCCATCATTCCAGTAAATAAAGCTTTTAGAGACCTCAGAGGTGGTGAGGTTTGTGGTTTTACCATGAATGGCCTGAAGTCATGTGAGCACAGCCAGGCAAATCTGGGAATGTCCCTTTAAAGTCCTCTGATAAAGCAACTCAATGATGGGGATAACTTTCTTGGCCCATTTAATAATAGAATGATAAACACCTTAAGGCTATCTTGAAAATTGGCACTTTCTTTTTTAATCAGTTTGTAGCCCTCGGCAAGTCTTTTTATTTCTTCATTTTCTTTTCTATAAAGATGATACCTTTCATAAAAAGAAAAGTAATAGCAAAATGCATTGAATATATACTGTCTGCAAGACATGGAGGTTGGTCCTGGGGAGTCATCCAAGATGGAATAAGAAGGGCTTCCCAGTGGTTCAGTGGTAAAGATTTAGGTTGGAAAGGTGTTCAATAAGAGTTGTCACAGGATTTTATTCTTTTTTATTTTTAATAGTAGAGAAATAAAAGGCTGATTCCACTTGTTCTCTTATGCATTATTCATGGAAGAAAAAAAACCAATACAGTATACTAACGCATATATATGGAATTTAGAAAGATGCTAACAATAACCCTGTGTACGAGACAGCAAAAGAGACACTGATGTATAGAACAGTCTTATGGACTCTGTGGGAGAGGGAGAGGGTGGGAAGATTTGGGAGAATGGCATTGAAACATGTAAAATATCATGTATGAAACGAGTCGCCAGTCCAGGTTTGATGCACGATACTGGATGCTTGGGGCTAGTGCACTGGGACGACCCAGAGGAAGGGTATGGGGAGGGAGGAGGGAGGAGGGTTCAGGATGGGGAACACATGTATACCTGTGGCAGATTCATTTTGATATTTGGCAAAACTGATACAATTATGTAAAGTTTAAAAATAAAATTAAAACAAACAAACAAACAAACAAAGAACATCCAAATAGTCGAAATGAACCTGGACTGGCATGTGTGCTTTTTCTTTTTTTTATTTTATTTTATTTTTAAACTTTACAATATTGTTTAGTTTTGCCAAATGTTTCAATGCCATTCTCCCAATGATATTATACATGCTTCAATGCTATTCTCCCAAATCTTCCCACCCTCCCTCTCCCACAGAGTCCATAAGACTGTTCTATACATCAGTGTCTCTTTGCTGTCTTGTACACAGGGTTATTGTTACCATCTTTCTAAATTCCATATATATGCTAGTATACTGTGTTTCCCTTTTCTCCACACCCTCTCCAGGTGTATGTTTTAAAGTGATAAAGCGCTCAACCACAATACATTAATGCTGGGAATGGTAAAACTTCCACCAACATAAGCCAGAGGTTGGGAACTAGTAACGAACAGAACGAACAGAACACAGGTCTGCTGTCTTTAAATCACACTGTCTGGTCATTAGAACCAGGCTGCCAATGTGAAAGAAACTTTCACCTTTTATCACTTTTAGACATTTATTCTTCTTTTGACATGAAGCAGAAAGAAGCACTAAGGAATTTTAGAGCAACAAGCTAAAAATAATCTTATCTAGTCTTCTTTTTTTTTAACAGTAGGAGTCTAACCCAATTAACAAACTGACTTAAAGAAAAATAAATTTTGGTCAGTTTGGTTACTTATTCCTTCTCCCTGCTATTGAATTTCACTATAATTAGCATTTAAAAAAAATCTAACTTTAATCAAGAAAACAAAATTGAGGATGTAGGCTAGAACTTTTATTCTTGATTAATATACTTCTCATCTAATGGACTTCATATTTCTTCAATTTTACACTTTTTCCCCCGCCTAGAACATGAAGAGTAACCCCAAGAGAAGAGACCCATTAGTAAGAATTCACTATATACACCTCTTCTTATTTGCCATAAACATGAAGCAAATTGCCATATTTGAATCTCACCTGAAATACATTGAAAACAAACAGAAATGGAAGAAATAATGTCGCTGATATTTCCTTCAGACTACTATTTCTAAATTAAGAGTTTCAAACGCACTCCATAGCCTAATTGTGGTTGTATCATCATTTCTAATGCATTCAAAGAGTTTAAACAATTTACTGTAAACTACATAGTAACTTAAATAGCAAGGCTGAAATAGAGCCCAGAACTGGTGATTTCTGATGAGAAAGGGCATGTCTGCCCTACTGTATAAGATGTCATGTCACAGTGCTTGTCCAACTGTCCACAGCCACAGCCTGCAGACTCCTTTCCCAGTTCCTACTAAGTAGCTGCATTTGATAGCCAATGAAACCTTTACTTCCTCTTCTCATTTACAGCACTAGACTGGTTCCTTTGTCATCAAAGCTACAGAATGTAAACCTGAATTTTAATGTGTACGATAAATACACAAACAGTATGTTTGTGTCTCACTAAGTGTTTCATTTATTTATTTATTTATTTGTGTGTGTATGTTTCATTTAATTTTGCTTTTGAAGTATTTGATGGACGTTATCTTTCAAATTTATTTTTGAAATACTCTCCTATTGATTTGGAGGTCTGTGGCTATATTCTTCTGCCTTAGCTTGAAGCTCCTCCCTCCCTCCTTCCCTCTTTCTCTTTCTTCCTTCCTTTTTTCCCCTTGTTTCCTACCTTCCTTTGTGGGATTTCTATTATTTGATAAAAATCCAGTAACAAAAACTTAGAAATCTAATAAGGGTCTCCAATAATCTAATACTTTCCCTTAAGTGTGACTAACCTTGCTTCACATTGCATTCAAGTTCAAGGGTCAAATTCAGGCTAAATTATTTGGTGTCAAAACAAAAACGATATCACAAGTCTATTTACCAAATGTCTGGCGGATAAAGTAGTGGGTGAGGTGCCCTCTCTCTCTCTCACACACACACACACACACACACACACACATACACTGGTAGCTCACTTGATAAATGGTTGGCAATTTTTGTGGTGAATACTCTAGGGCGTGCTATTTAAAACAGACCTTATTTAAGGCTTCTTTACTCGAAGTAGGTCATGCTATATTTTCCAACATTCTGATACAATATTCTCTACAAAATCCAAGGGTTTTAAGGTTAGAAATTAAATTCACCCCATCAAATAATGTGTTGATCAGTTTCTTACTCTAAATCTTTAAAAATTTTTATAGGTGTGAAAGAAATATGTCTTTATCAAATTTCTCTTCTATGTCAGGCACCTTACTCTGGTCTGGCCCCTGAAGATAGACTTTGTAGATTGAAATCCAAGTGCCACCACCCTCACCTGCATGACTTGGGCAAATTACTTAATCTTACATATCTTGATTTTGCTATCTGTGAAATGGAGATAATGACAGGACATAGTTCAGTTGTAGTTGTGAGCATTAATTAGATAATGCTGCTGCTACTGCTGCTGCTCAGTCTCTTCAGTCGTATCCGACTCTGTGCGACCCCATAGACGGCAGCCCGCTAGGCTCCTCTGTCCCTGGGATTCTCTAGGCAAGAATACTGGAGTGGGTTGCCATTTCTTTCTCCAGTGCATGAAAGTGAAAAGTGAAAGTGAAGTCGCTCAGTCGTGTCTGACTCTTAGCGACCCCATGGACTGCAGCCTATCAGGCTCCTCGGTCCATGGGATTTTCCAGGCAAGAGTACTGGAGTGGGGTGCCATTGCCTTCTCCGTAATTAGATAATACAGTACAATATTTAGCATAGTACCTGTCCTTAACCGACATTCATTCTTACTGTTGTAGCTACCTATCTCCACTTACATTAACAGCCTCGGTTTTTATTATTACTCTGTGAGACAGGCATTATTGCATCTATTTAACAGATGAGTAAATGCATAACCAGTGAAGTCTAGTAACTGACCCCAAGTCTCAGAACTTTGCTCTGAGTTGGTATTTGTGCTTCAACTATCTAGTTCCAAAGCCTATGCATCTCACTGCACTTTCTCCCTCTGCTTATGGACTGTGACTCATTACAGGATATTTTCTATATGATTTTTTACTTTTAGGATAAATTAATAAATTTGAATTTATCAGGCATTCCAACAACTAATTAATTCCAGTTACAGGAATATTTGTGGCTGTCTAAACTTTTATTTTGTAAGAAAGAAACAGATGATCGAAAAAGTCAGTTTACAGAGAAATTTATCTGAAGAAGAGGGAAAAAAGAGAGGAGGAGAAGGAGGAGGAAACACGCATAAGCATACACACACACCAGACATGAAAAACCCAAGGTATATTTCCAACTTGGGACAGATTCAAACCAATCTCTTGCCTCATTTACATTTTGCAAACTTATTTTGAAGGCATCACAATGTGGCTTGAAGAACATAGACTTTGGAACCATATAGAATCCATATAGTTAACTGAATTCCAGCTCAGTTGACTTCAGGAGCATCAGCCTCTGTTTTCTTATCTCTAAAATCAGGGCAATAGTACATACTTCATAGGTTTGTTGGGAAGATTAAATGAGACCGTTTTGTGAAATATCAGGGATAGTGTCTATGACAGACATAACGTCCAGTGGATGTCAGGCTATCATAGCATGTTTGTTGCTCAGTCATGTCCAAACCTTTGGGGCCACATGGACTGTAGCCCACCAGGTTCCTCTGTCCATGGAATTCTCAAGGCAAGAATACTGGAGTGGGTAGCCATTCCCTTCTCCAGGGAACCTTCCTGACCCAGGGATCGAACCTGAGTCTCCTGCATTGCAGGTGGATTCTTTACCATCTTTACCATCCACCAGGAAAGCTCATGATAGTACATGTAGCTTTTATAATAATTTTTCAAGATTGTGTAAGAGTCTCAAAAGTCTTAATAGTCTTAAAGGATACTCAATATTAGTGAAATCACAACATTGTGAAATTCTAGAAATGGATGGTAAATTAGCTTTATAGTTCATCCTCTTCTGAGGATGGCAAGAAAAATAGACATTTCAACTGCGCCTTTAGATTCGCAATCAGGTTGATGGAAACAAATAGCCCCAGGTCATTCACCTTAAAATCTAAGTAAAGAAACAAACAGTCGGCCAACCAGAGGTGTAGAATTGGTATAGAATTTAAAGGCTCAAGAGACAGCTTTCTATAACAGTTAACCTGGAGTATCCTCTAATGCACATTAATGAAGTCTCCTTTATGTACAGTTGGGAAGGTCCCCTGGAGGAGGAAATGGCAACCCACTCCAGTATTTTTGCCTAGAAAATCCCATGGACAGAGGAGCCTGGCGGGCTACAGTCTATGGGGTCGAAAAAAATCAGACACGACTGAGCAACTAATAGTTCAATTACGTTGTTTTATGTTTGAGGAAATAAAGACCCAAAGAGACTAAGGGAATTGCCCCAAATCACACAGCTAATTATAATCAGAGTTGGAACTAGAACCTGGCCTCTTAATTAATGGTTCTCCTAATATTTTTAAAGTTCTGAGTGAATGATCATACCACTTGAGCAATAAATTACCAAATATGAATATCTCTGAACAGTTTAGGATTCCAATCAAAGGACATTTATAATAAAGTTAGGCATATATTTAATGATAGCTATAATTATTATTGTGCTACATGATAACACAGCATAAATGGTAAGTAGTTCATTTTAGAGTATTGTATTTATTTTGTACACCAAGCCAAGAGAGTGAAAAATAAAATGAAGAGCAGGAAACTGCTCTGAGGGCCTTTTTGAAGACTTGTGAATCTGAGGCTTAGGTAGCTGTGGTTTTCCGACAAAAGGCAGAGGGCTGAGAGGTGGTTTTGGAAGGAGAAGGGACAGGAAGCTCTCTTGACTTCTTCTTCCCTTGGGAGGAGTGATAAGCACTCATCTACTTCCGTATCAATGGAGGAATCAGCCAGTGTGCTCCTCCTCTTTCCTCATCAGTTTCTTGCTGGAATCTGAAAGGTTCAACTACCAGAACCAATCCTGGTAGAGTCAGTCAACACTCAGCATGGAGTGATGGACAAGCTTTGTTTTAGCAAAACCTGTTTTCTATTATCGCTGTGTCTGGACTCCCAATACTTCATAGTCATTGCCCTGATATACTGAGGACCTCCAAGAACACGTGGGCCACGGAGCGCTCCCCCACCTCGGCCACGTGGGGAGACTTGGCTGCATAATTACCCCCGTGGTTCTTGAAGAAAACCCTAGGTGCTCCAATTCCTTCTTCTCTTACTCTCACCAGGTGTGGGTGAGACCGCCCTGTCTCTACTCTCCGTCAGGACTCACGCACAGATGTGCTCGAGGGAAAGGCCCTCGGCTCAAAGCTCTTTTCTCCACAGTGCTTCCCTGCTTGCTATCAGACATTCATCTGGAGGAGTCCCTGAAGCAGGATGTCTATTATTTACACTTGGGATACATGAGTGTAATTAAAATGCTTTTCGAATTCTTGAACCAGGGGAAGGGACTTCTGAGGAAAGTGGGGGAAATGAGGGAGAATGAGCAAGAAGTACATTTTGAGTAGTGGGAGTTTCAGGGGAAAAGAAGCCTTTACTGGGGGCCCTCGAGGGAAAATTTGGGCACCAGACAGCAGGGATGAAAGAGAAAGTGTGCGGAGAAACAGGGACGTGCTGACGTGCAGAGAAGGAAGGGAGAGTCTAAAGACAAGATTCTTTCTACGACCTTCCTTTCCCTCCCTTCTGCCTCTTTCTGCTCTTCCTAAGGAAAAATTTAAAAAATCTGATATTTAAATCTGGTTGAGTCCCTGACACACATCATTCCTGGAGGGGTATACAAGTTGCTCACTCAGGGATGATTTGTATAAAGATCTTTGCAGAGACAAGCCCAGGATGGCTCTTGGGCAGTGGGTGAGTCTATGTCTTACAAAAGCGAATGAGGATGTTCTCTGTCTGTGCCTGGGTGCAGTGCAGCTGACTCTCACTAATGACACTTCTTCAGTACCTTGCTATTTGGGTGGAGTTGGCGCTTATGCTCATTCATAGGCATCGACCTAGCTTCCTGATTCAGGTCACTCAGACAGTGTTTAGGTAACTAAGTGGGCCGTGGGGAGAGCCGAGGTGAGTATTCACTTTAGCTCTGCACTCTGGGTCCCCTCTGAACTTCAAGACTTGGGCCTGGTGGCAACTCTAGCTTCCCACAGCTAATGTTACTATCCTGGCCACTTGCTGTGACTCCTGTTGCACAGGCTGTCATTTTTACTGTTCTTGCTTTATTCTCCCTTTTCCTGCCACCACTAGCAATGCTGTCAGTGTGAAGGCACTGGCTCAGCTTGGCTGACCCTGGAATCAGAAGAGAGATTTGCCCAAGAAGGTGATGGCTTATCTTGTTGACCTGGGCTAGTCTTTTAAATGAGGGATGTAAATGTAGGTTTGGGAACTGGGAAGACCTAGGTTTGATCTTAGCTTTGGGTAATCCTGTGACCTTGGGCAAATCATTCAAAATTTGGAACTTTCTTTACTCATAAGTTGGAGACATTAATGCCTCTACACAGGATTGTTGAGAAGCAGGAGCACTTTATGAAAAATCCCTGGATGTAGTATTTAGTCAATGGTGACTGAGATTGGTGTTCAAATGGGCATAGTTCTTTTGGCCAATATGACAGAGAGAGCTCAGGGTTCCTGAAGTGGGCATGGAGACTAGGACACTCCTCAGTACCTTGTTATGGTTGATTGATGATTTATGGATGGAGTCTAGGATCATCTCTGTGTCCAGGAAATGTAGCTAACTTTAAGATCTTATTTCTAAGTCATTCCAGATAATGGGATTTTATGGAAAAATTTTTTTCACCACTAACAAATTAATAAAACATTGAACTGTTGAACCATTCCTTAATGAGCCCAGCTTGAGCACAAAAACAGCTAGTCTTTTCGGAGCTGGTCTTGTGGCTGTAGGGACCAAAGGCAGTGACTGACTCAGGTATGTTTAGTTCTTTGTCAGCAAGATTCATTGAGAGAGATGTATTGTTAGTGTTACATGGCCCTACTGTCTGAACCCAAAGGCAATGGCACTGAGTCTGTGGCCATGGCTGTATGTAGCCGTGGAATTGTTGGTTTGGAATCCATATCTAAAATATGCCCAAAGAAAGATGGTTGGTCCCAGCCCTCATCTTCTTTGATGCAAGACAGGAAAGGAGTTCCTCAGAACAATAGCATCTTAAGGAGGGGCTCCACAACCTGGTAGGTGTTTGTTTTGGGATAACATCATATACTGATACCAATATTGATATCCAAACCAATACAAATACCCTTACTAATCCTAATATTTTATTAATGCTGGTGCCAACACCAATTCCAATATTATTAAATTCCAACTTTAATGCTTCTACTATTTCTGACACAAACTATCTAATACAAACTATCATTTACTGAGCACTAAGTATATGTCAGACACTATGTCAAGAACTTTGAAGTTATTATCACATTTAATCCTCACAAGACTTTTTTGATGATAAAATATATAGTACTTAGAATATACCAGGCATGGTTCTAGGCATTAAAGTTATTTACTTACTTAATTCTCCACACAACTCTAAGAGACAGGTACAATTGTTATTCCTGAGGATCAGGATATTGAGGATCAGATTGGCTAAGAAAGTTGCCCAAGCTCACACAGTTAAATATGTGGTAGAGGAAAGATTTACAATAGGTTTCTCTGACTCTAATGACCTGGTCATAAAACACTCTCTTCCAACAACACAAGAGAAGACTACACATGGACATCACCAGATGGTCAATACCGAAATCAGATTGATTATATTGTTTGCAGCCAAAGATGGAGAAGTTCTATACAGTGAGCAAAAACAAGACTGGGAGCTGACTGTGGCACAAACCATGAGCTCCTTATTGCCAAATTCAGACTTAAATTGAAGAAAGTAGGGAAAACCACTAGACCATTCAGGTATGACCTAAATCAAATCCCTTATGATTATACAGTGAAAATGACAAACAGACTCAAGGGATTAGATCTGATAGAGTGCCTGAAGAACTATGGATGGAGGTTCGTGACATAGTACAGGAGGCAGGAATCAAGACCATCCCCAAGCAAAAGAAATGCAAAAAGGCAAAGTGGTTGTCTGAGGAGCCCTTACAAATAGCTGTGAATAGAAGAGAAGTGAAAGGCAAAGGTGAAAAGGAAAGATATACCCATTTAAATACAGAGTTCCAAAGAATAGCAAGGAGAGATAAGAAAGCCTTCCTTAGTGATCAATGCAAAGAAATAAAGGAAAACAATAGAATGGGAAAGTCTAGAGATCTCTTCAAGAAAATTAGAGATACCAAGGTAAAATTTCATGCAAAGATGGGCACGATAAAGGACAGAAATGGTATGGACCTAACAGAAGCAGAAGATATTAAGAAGAGATGGCAAGAATACACAGAAGAACTGTACAAAAAAGATCTTCACAACCCAGATAATCATGATGGTGTGATCACCAACCTAGAACCAGACATCCTGGAATGCAAAGTCAAGTGGGCCTTAGAAAGCATCACTACGAACAAAGCTAGTGGAGGTAATGGAATTCCAGTGGAGCTATTTCAAATCCTAAAGATGATGCTGTGAAAGTGAAGTACTCAATAAACCAGCAAATTTGGAAAACTCAGCAGTGGCCAGAGGACTGGAAAAGGTCAATTTTCATTCCAATCCCAAAGAAAGGCAATGCCAAAGAATGCTCCAACTACCACACAATTGCACTCATCTCACACACTAGTAAAATAATGTTCAAAATTCACCAAGCCAAGCTTCAGCAGTATGTGAACCATGAACTTCCAGATGTTCAAGTTGGATTTAGAAAAGGCAGAGGAACCAGAGATCAAATTGCCAGCATCCACTGGATCATCAAAAAAGCAAGAGAGTTCTCGAAAAATATCTACTTCTGCTTTATTGATTATGCCAAAGCCTTTTACTGTGTGGACCATAACAAACTGTGGAAAATTCTTCAAGAGATGGGAATACCAGACCACCTGACCTGCCTCTTAAGAAATCTGTATGCAGGTCAGGAGGCAACAGTTGGAACTGGACATGGAACAACAGACTGGTTCCAAATAGATAAAGGAGTGCATCAAGGGTATATATTGTCACCCTACTTATTTAACTTATATGCAGAGTACATCATGAGAAATGCTGGGCTGGGTGGAGCACACGTTGGAATCAAGATAGCTGGGAGAAATATCAATAGCCTCAGATATGCAGATGACACCACCCTTATGGCAGAAAGTGCTACTGCTGCTGCTGCTAAGTCACTTCAGTTGTGTCCGACTCTGTGCGACCCCATAGATGGCAGCCCACCAAGCTCCCCCGTCCCTGGGATTCTCCAGGCAAGAACACTGGAGCGGGTTGCCATTTCCTTCTCCAATGAATGAAAGTGAAAAGTGAAAGTGAAGTCGCTCAGTCGTGTCGGACCCTCAGCGACCCCATGGACTGCAGCCTACCAGACTCTTCCATCCATGGTATTTTCCAGGCAGGAGTACTGGAGTGGGGTGCCATTGCCTTCTCCGATGGCAGAAAGTGAAGAAGAACTAAAGAGCCTCTTGATGAAGGTGAAAGAGGAGAGTGACAAAGTTGGCTTAAAATTCAACATTCAGAAAACTAAGATCATGGCCTCTGGTCCCATCATTTCATAGCAGATAGATGGGGAAACAGTGAAAACAGTGACAGGCTTTATTTTTTAGGGCTCCAAAATCACTGCAGATGGTGACTGCAGCCATGAAATTAAAAGATGCTTGCTCTTTGGAAGAAAAGTTATGACCAACCTAGATGGCATATTAAAAAGCAGAGACATTACTTTGCCAGCAAAGGTCCGTCTAAGCAAAGCTATGGTTTTCCCAGTAGTCATGTATGGATGTGAGAGTTGGACTATAAAGAAAGCTGAGCACTAAAGAATTGATGCTTTTGAACTGTGGTGTTGGAGAAGACTCTTGAGAGTCCCTTGGACTGCAAGGAGATCCAACTAGTCAGTCATAAAAGAAATCAGTCCTGAATATTCATTGGAAGGACTGATGCTGAAGCTGAAACTCCAATACTTTGGCCACCTGATGTGAAGAACTGACTGATATGAAAAGACCCTGATGCTGGGAAAAATTGAAGGCAGGAGGAGAAGGGGATGAAACAGGATGAGATAGTTAGATGGCATGACTGATGCAATGGACATGCGTTTGAGTAAACTCTGGGAGTTGTGATGGACAGGGGGACCTGGCATGCTGCAGTCAATGGGGTCACAAAGAGTTGGACATGACTGAGCAACTGAACTGAACTGAGCTGACTCTAAATCTGGCCTTGTGTGGTGCATTTCTGTGTTTAGAATTGTCAGGACACATTTATATATTTTCTGTATGTTTCTGCCTCTATTAATGCAATTAATGACACATTATCTCAACAGAATATATCTTTTATTAAAAGATAATTTTATCCTCAAGTTTTGTTCCATTTAAAAGTATCTTTTAAGTGAGAAATATTTTCTCTTGTTTTTCTTAATTTCACTGAGTTTACTGAAATTTAGGCTTTCAAAATTTTGCTAAGGCTGGGTTAGTGTCCATTTTTATAAACACCAAGGCTATCTCTTTAGATTTCCTATATTTTTGAAAAAATTTCAACTGTTTTTTTGTGTGTGTGATGAGCACCTCATCATCTTTTACTTGGGTGTGTCTCTTTAACAGTAGACAAAGATACTACAACTGCTTCTTGAACTGTTCTTATAAAGTACCACTTCATGGCAGAATTTTCTTTCACTAAATTGGATTTTGGGGAAAGCTTAATGTTTATGGCTTCCCGGGTGGCTTAGAGGTTAAAAGCCTCTGCCTCCAATGCAGGAGACCCAGGTTTGATCCCTGGGTCAGGAAGATCCCCTGGAGAAGGAAATGGCAACCCACTCTAGTATTCTTGTCTGGAGAATCTCATGGACGGAGGAGCCTGGTAGGCTACAGTCCACGGCTCCCAAAGAGTCAGACACGACTGAGCGACTTCACTTTTACTTTAATGTTTATGGGGAATTTTTGAAAGAATGCGATTTTTACTATTTTTCTTAGTTTCATATTTGATTTTAATGTTCAGAAGGATATTTCAAAGAAAGTCTTTAACTGCAGATCAGCCAAAACAGAATCTTTCCAAAGTGAATACAGAGACATTTTCCTGGGTCTCAATGCACCCTCAGAGAGGTCCTCAGGGGCTACCTGGTAACTCATTTTTCCTTTAATCCATACACTGAATCGGGAAGATCCCCTGCAGAAGGACATGGCAACCCCCTCCAGTATTCTTGCCTGGAGAATCCCGTGGATGGGGAGCCTGGGGCCGCAAGAGTCAGACATGACTTAGTGACTAAACCACCACCACCACGCACTGGCCCATCACTGCAATCTGATGTCATTCGTCATTTACAATGGAATTAACATGGTACAATGCAGGCCTCCCCGGATGACAGTGACTGGAATCAGATATCCATATATGACAGCTTTCACAAGGTTCCTGAACTGTGAAAGGAGCTAAAATCCAGGACCAATCCTGTCAAGTGTTCAAAATCGTCTTATAAACCAAAACTCCTGTGTGGTCTCCAATAAAATGCAGAAGTCATGAGGATTCTTTCATGATTTAAAGTAGGGTTCTTAAACTGGGAATCATAGATCCCCACGGTATCTGTTTAGAATTAAGTAGACTTGACTGGAAAAAAAATCAAAACATATATTTATTTTCACTAATCTCTGGCTGAAATTTAGAATTTTCTTCGCTTATGAAGGTAGGCCACAAACCACAATAATATTAATATTACCCATTGATAATACCTGTGATTCTGTCTTGGAAATCATAGGTATTTTCCCTTTACATTACTGTTGTTACCAATGTCACAAAATATCATTCATCCCTCTCTCTAAAGTCACAGTAATTGCCAGATATTATTATACATCTTAAAATTGAATGCTTTAATAAGGAAGCACATATCTTAATATAATATTAAATTAAAAAATGTGTTGATAACTGTACTTTGATGTTATTGGCTTATAATCTTATTACTTTAATTTCACAGATTTGAAAATATTTTTCTAAAAGGGCTCCACCAGAGAAAAGGGAACCCTCATAAACATAGGAATGTAAATTGGTGCAACCATTAGGGAAAATATTGTGGAAGTTACTTTAAAAACTAAAAATAGAACTATCATATGATCCAGCAATTCCACTTCTGGGTATATATCCAGGAAAATCAAAAACTTTAATTAGAAAAGATACATGTACCCCAGTGTTCATAGCATCATTATTTACAATAGCCAAAGAACAGAGGCAACCCAAATGCCTAGCAAAGATGATTGACTTAAGAAGATGTAGCATATATATATAATGGAATATTAAGTCAGCGATAAAAATGAATGAAATATTGCCACTTGCAGCAATATGTATGGACCTAGAGCAAATAATGCTTAGTAAAAGAAGTCAGACAAAGACAAATACTATATGATATCATGTATATGTGGACTCGAAAAAATAGTACAAATGCGTCTATATACAAAACAGAAATGGACTCACAGACATAGGAACAAACTTATGGTTACCAAAGGGGAGCAGGAAGGTGGGGAGGGACAAATTAGGAGTATGAAATTAAGAGATATAAACTATTATATACCCAATAGAAAAGCAACAAAGATTTACTGTATAGCACAGGGAGTCATACCTGAGGGCACTTTGGTCAAATGTAGCCTGTAAGCCAAACTCTCTGTGTGGTGTCCAGAGAGCCTCATTTACCTTTCCAGCTTTCAACAAGGATGACTGACCCTCAGTCTAACAGGTCTGAGTCAGAACTCTTGAACATAAGGAAGACCAGCCAGCCCATGGCCAGGGATGTGAACAGGTCCCAGTAGTCAATAGCCAAACAAGATATACTGTGTTTCTATCTACAGTATATCAGGCATGAATTCAGGTAGACTGTGGATTTCTGCATAAGTCCTCCTGTACCAAGATTGAGAGGGATACATAGTATGTATATAGAAAAACATCTATTTCTGCTTTATTGACTATGCCAAAGCCTTTGACTGTGTGGATCATAATAAACTGTGGAAAATTCTGAAAGAGATGGGAATACCAGACCACCTGATCTGCCTCTTGAGAAATTTGTATGCAGGTCAGGAAGCAACAGTTAGAACTGGACATGGAACAACAGACTGGTTCCAAATAGGAAAAGGAGTTTGTCAAGGCTGTATATTGTCACCCTGTTTATTCAACTTATATGCAGAGTACATCATGAGAAACGTTGGACTGGAAGAAACACAAGCTGGAATCAAGATTGCCGGGAGAAATTATCAATCACCTCAGATATGCAGATGACACCACCCTTATGGCAGAAAGTGAAGAGGAACTCAAAAGCCTCTTGATGAAAGTGAAAGTGGAGAGTGAAAAAGTTGGCTTAAAGCTCAACATTCAGAAAACGAAGATCATGGCATCCGGCCCACCACTTCATGGGAAATAGATGGGGAAACAGTGGAAACAGTGTCAGACTTTATTTTTCTGGGCTCCAAAATCACTACAGATGGTGACTGCAGCCATGAAATTAAAAGATGCTTACTCCTTGGAAGGAAAGTTATGACCAACCTAGATAGCATATTCAAAAGCAGAGACATTACTTTGCCAACAAAGGTTCGTCTAGTCAAGGCTATGGTTTTTCCTGTGGTCATGTATGGATGTGAGAGTTGGACTGTGAAAAAGGCTGAGCGCCGAAAAATTGATGCTTTTGAACTGTGGTATTGGAGAAGACTCTTGAGAGTCCCTTGGACTGCAAGGAGATCCAACCAGTCCATTCTGAAGGAGATCAGCCCTGGGATTTCTTTGGAAGGAATGATGCTAAAGCTGAAATTCCAGTACTTTGGCCACCTCATGCAAAGAGTTGACTCATTGGAAAAGACTCTGATGCTGGGAGGGATTGGGGGCAAGAGAAGGGGACAACAGAGGATGAGATGGCTGGATGGCATCACTGACTCGATGGACGTGAGTCTGAGTGAACTCTGGGAGTTGGTGATGGACAGGGAGGCCTGGCGTGCTACGATTCATGGGGTCGCAAAAAGTCGGACACGACTGAGCAACTGATCTGATCTGATCTGATATTATGCTACTCAATTTAAGTCCTTATTCTTCAAGATGCATACAGGAGAATCTAGCTTTTACTTTTCCAAATTTAATATGGATCTGACAGTATATCCAGAGGTTGTCTCTGAACTTGGGAATGGCTATTATCTTGAGAAAATCACCCCATTCTCTGATTACTCATGGGAAAAAGCATCTACTTAAAAGACTATAACCTTAAAATAGAAACAATTTGGGAAAATTAGGATTAAGATCTGCTGCATATAATTGGAAATACCAAATCACAGTAGCTTAAACAAAATAGATATTTACCATATTTTCTCTTGTGTATAAAAAAGTCCCGAGGTAAGAATCTAGGAGCAGTGCATCTCTGTAAAGTTACTGTCCCAGTCTCCCTCTCTTTTTGCCACTCCATTCTTATCGAGCAATGTCTAGTCTTATGATTCAATGCAGATGTTCTTGCCATCACATTTGCATTCAAGTAGCAAAAAGGGTTTGAGGAGAAAGATGTTCAATTTGGGACATCTTGGATTGAGGTGCCTGAAAATATCCAAGGAAACGGTTAGAAATGCAGGTTCAAAGCTCAGAGGAATTGCCTGGTGAGAGGCACAGGACCAGGAGTTGACTGTATGTAAAGTGATGAGCACCAAAACCAGGGGCATGTGAGATGGCCCTGGTTGAGTAATACCACTAAGAGAGGGCCAAGGAGAGAAACCTGGAAATACTAATAAAAAATTTTTTTTCAGACAGAAAGATATAAAGTTCTTCTCTCAGCCAACTTAGCTTCTTTTTAGCAGCCTTCTCAATAAGTAAGCCATTCAACATTTCTGCTTATATTTCATTGACCAGAGCTTAGTCACATGGTCCCATGCAGGTTTAAGGCAGTATGGGAAATGTAATCTTATAATATGGTGTCTTGTTGGCTCCAATTAAACTGGAGTTTCATTTCTAAGGGAGAAAAGAGAGTGGATATTAGGTGGCAGCTATGATGACATTATATACCTGGGGACTTAGGTATACCCATATTCAGAGAAAGAGCATCAAACTAGCAGACAAATGCCCTGGGTCCTATCCCTGCATCCACTTTGTATCTGCAACACCTTCAACAAGTGACTGAACTTCCCTAAAGGTTTAATTCTTTTATTTTAAAATGTGGATGTGACCATTCTTTTCCTGGTGCTTCCTGTTTGTTGTGAAATTTAACTGAGGCAATGTTTGTGAAAGCATTTTTACAAGTAACTATAAAAGTATTGCATACATGCAAGGTATGTTGTACCTGCAGGATGCCTGAAGCTATAATCAGAGAAGAGTAAGTGTAGCAGATCCCCCAGCAAACCAGCCATACCTGAAACCCTGAGCAAAGAAACAATCCCATCTCTATATTGACCTGTCAACTTCTGATAATGCATTTTCTAAGTCCAGGTAGAAATTAAATGGTTGTGTCATGGAACCATTAAATGATGCCAGCTACATGTCCTATAATTGTGACATGGGTAAAGAAAGTGATTTTCAATGATGGTATCATGTATGATAAACAAGGCCTTAAATGCAAGTGTTGGTTACTGTTAAGAGGGCAGAAGTATTTTAAAAGGCCTATGGAAGCACTGGGGACAGGAAGGTGAAGAAATAGCATAGGCCCAGTTTCCACCAGTACTCTTGCCTGAAAAATCCCATGGGCGGAGGAGCCTGGTGGGCTGCAGTCCATGGGGTCGCTAAGAGTCGGACACGACTGAGTGACTTCACTTTCACTTTTCCCTTTCATGCATTGGAGAAGGAAATGGCAACCCACTACAGTGTTCTTGCCTGGAAAATCCCAGAGATGGGGGAGCCTGGTGGGCTGCCGTCTATGGGGTCGCACAGAGTCGGACATGACTGAAGTGTCTTAGCAGCAGTTTCCACCAACAACTATCAAAGTTCCCAGAGAATTTCACTGCTGTTCCTGCCATGATCAAGAAACCATCTGTAAAATCAGCAGTCTTGCTTTAGGGCCTAACTCCAGCATCACACAGCTGCCGCCTATATCAGATCCAGCGTGATCCACACCTTAATGGTGCCCCGTGCTCTTTCTGGCCTTGCTTAACTCCATTCCAAAACCAATTCACACACAGTTGGATCTGACTGGTGGAGCCTCAGTTAACCCAGAACCCTAGCTTCAAGTAGCTTCCTAGGTGGTGCAGTGGTGAGGAATCTGCCTGCAATGCAGGAGGGGCCGGTTCCATCCCTGGTGGAAAAGATTCCCTGGAGTGGGAAATGACAACCTACTCGTGTATTCTTGCCCGGAAAATTCTCTGGAGAGACCTGGCAAACTACAGTCCTTGGGGTCTCAAAGAGTTGGACGTGACTAAACACACACACACACACACACACACACACACATCTAGCTTCAAGCATCTAAGAAATAGAGCTTTTGCCTTTACAACATATGAAGAGAAGCGATGTTGGTATATATTGCTATATGGGCCAACTGTCAATCCAGTGTCTGTCAGAATGTGCACCTGTGACATGAAAATTGCTATGTGAGATCCCAAAGTACTGGCTGCAAGTCTTAGAAATGAAACAATCTCAATGCAACATAATAGAATTAGACCAGAGGAAATTCACTTTACTCAAATATGAATTGAATGAATAGGCAGAAAGCACAGGAAACATTCATGTATCAATACATATATCTGTAGCAAGTGACTTAAGTTAAAACATTTGCACCAGCATTAAATGCAAGTTAAGCATGTGGATGTTTCATTAAGGATATAATTTGCTCATAAGTATAAATTTCTCTTTACTCATTAATTAGGACTAGAACAACTTACTCATTTGAACGTATTTATACATATGGCAAAATCACAATAATTAAAGTTCAACAGGTGCATGGTGATGATCTAATGAAATTTTATGGACTAGGAGATGTCCCAATAAATATCTTTCTGCTTGAACAGCTTAGCTAATGCAACAAAGATGCACAAAAGTAAGAATGGGCTGCTGCTGCTGCTGCTAAGTCACTTCAGTTGTGTCCGACTCTGTGTGACCCCATAGACAGCAGCCCACCAGGCTCCCCCGTCCCTGGGATTCTCCAGGCAAGAACACTGGAGTGGGTTACCATTTCCTTCTCCAATGCATGAAAGTGAAAAGTGAAAGTGAAGTCGCTCAGTTGTGTCCGACCCTCAGCAACCCCATGGACCGCAGCCTACCAGGCTCCTCCGTCCACGGGATTTTCCAGGCAGAAGTACTGGAGTGGGGTGCCATTGCTTTCTCCGAAGAATGGGCTAGAATCACAGAAAAATGGCCACAGTTCTTAATAATTCCAAAAATATTGTGGGAGAAAAATGTATTCATTATAAAGAGAAAATACTTCTGTTGTAGCAGATCAGAGCAGCTTCTGAGAAGGACAGGTTCTCTGTTTGATAATGCAGAGCTTCCTCTGTAATAGAGCCATGACCTCCCACTGAATAGTATATAGGAGAAGCAGACAAAGAAGGCCAGTGGCTCGAAGGACTAGGTTGACGTTTCTACAGATTGCTTAGGCAGGGGTTTGTGTGAAGACAGGAGAGAAGGGAATACTAGAGGGCAATGGGGCAGTGAGGAGATCCTTCTTTCTAAAACCTGCTTTGTTTTTCCCTAAGAGAAGGTTCTCAACCTCTTTAGTCTCAAGTTCCTTTTAAATTCTTAAAAATTATAGAGGCCTCCATAGTTTTTGTTTTTGTAATATTTATTATGTCAATCTGCTGCTGCTGCTAAGTCACTTCAGTCGTGTCTGACTCTGTGCGACCCCATAGACAGCAGCCCACCAGGCTCCTCCATCTCTGGGATTCTCCAGGCAAGAACACTGGAGTGGGTTGCCATTTCCTTCTCCAATGCATGAAAGTGAAAAGTAAAAGTGAAGTCGCTCAGTCGTGTCCGACTCTTCGAGACCCCATGGACTGCAGCCTACCAGGCTCCTCCATCTGTGGGATTTTCCAGGCAAGAATACTGGAGTGGGGTGCCAGATCTAGATCAGCATAATTAACAAATTATGGGGAAATAATGCTACATTTTAATACATTACAATTGCACAATTCTTTTCTAGGTTTGATTGGGTTTCAACTGGCTTCATCTACCTACCTCTCTTGTGGAAGCAGCATCACATAGTGGCTTATAAAGGGTCCTTGAGCTGGGATGAGGCCAGTAAGAAACTGTCTTCAAACAAAATTTCCTTTTCAACAAGGATGGCCGAGGTACTCCTATGTCGTAGTTTCCAACTGCTTGAGGTAGGCTGGGTAGTGTAGTGTTTGGATAAGGGAAATCTTATCATTAAGCTTAATCCTAGAGAGAAGAGAATCTAAAAGGTGGGGTCCTTTTCCCTTGCATGTCTGGGAAGGCTTGTTGATAGTGCTCTCCTGGAGATCAAGGCATTCGTGATTACCGTGAATGGGCTTCAGGTTGATTTTCATTCTGCTGCTGCTGCTAAGTCGCTTCAGTCGGGTCTGACTCTGTGCGACCCCATAGACGGCAGCCCACCAGGCTCCCCCGTCCCTGGGATTCTCCAGGCAAGAACACTGGAGTGGGTTGCCATTTCCTTCTCCAATGCATGAAAGTGAGAAGTGAAAGTGAAGTCATTCAGTCGTGTCTGACTCTTAGCGACCCAATGGACTGCAGCCTACCAGGCTCCTCCGTCCATGGGATTTTCCAGGCAAGAGTACTGGAGTGGGGTGCCATTGCCTTCTCTGTGATTTTCATTCTATCTGTTCTCAATTATGGCTGAATCGTAGAAATGAGAGGCAGAATTAGGAATTCTACCAGGGATGGAATGTGACAGCCACGTTTGGGAAAGCTTCTTGGAGACTCAGAAATAAAGTGCATGTATGTTCTAAATGGGGACTTCCCAGGTGATGTTAGTGGTAAAGAACCCACCTGCCAATGCAGGTAGACGCAGGACATGTGAGTTCAGTCCCTGGGTTGGGAAGATTCCCTAGAGGAGGGCATGGCAGCTCACTCCAGTGTTCTTGCCTGGAGAATCCCATAGACAGGAGCCTGGCGGGCTACAGTCCATAGGGTCGCAAAGAGTCAAATACAACTGAATCTACTTAGCACGCACGTATACACGGATATCCTGAAAGAGCGTCATTAGGAAAATCTTATAGTCTTAAGTTTTCTCTTGTGAATTCTTAGAAACACACAGAAATTATTTCTAGAGTGTAAAGAGTCTTCAGCGTTTCATAGCCTGATGTTTAGAATTTATTTTATCTGGTTTGGTTTAGCCACAGCAGATTCCTACTCAAAATTAAAAAGCCTCTCTTGTGAAGCAGAGAATTTTGTGTCAATAAGCAATGTTTCTGACTTATCACTGGGAGGGTCCTGGTTGGGTTGACTATGGAAATCTTCTGATATTTCAGAAAGCTTATCATGATCTTTTCTTTGGCCTATTTTTTCTTCCCTCCTCACCCTTAAAAAAAAGTCTTCTTCAGGACAGTCCCTCCTTCTTTATACTTTTGGTCACAGGATGATGAAAATATGTTTTTCCCACACCTTTGTTTACTTGAATACACTATCTTACACAAAGCTACATCTTTCCCACAGTAAATACTTAATTTTAATTCAGGATTTTTGAAAATAAGGTTCCTCTCATTTTCAAAAATAATTAAATTTACTTTTTAACCTTACAATATGTAAGGTTACATATGTAACAATATATGTTCACTTTTGTTGCTCTAGATGTGGTTACATGTACAATTTTTTTTTTTTGGCTGTGCTGGGTTCTGTTGTGACATGTGGGATCTTTGTTGCCATGTGTTGGATCTTTAGCTGTGGGCATGTGGGATCATAGTTTTCTGACCAGGGATCGAACCCAGGCCCCCTGCACTGGGAGTGTGGAGTCTTAGCCACTGGATCTGTATATTTTTTTACTCTTTTTTTGGGACTCTTGAACGACTGTTCCGTCTATCAAATGTGTTTTTGATGGTCTTTTTGGTTTTTGTATAATCACGTAATGTGGAATAATGCCTCACCTGACAGTAACTCTGTTAAATCATGTCTTAATATTATTTTTGTAATTTTACTGAAAATTTTCTTTAATCCCTAAATATAGATTTTGATTCCCCAACACATTTTGTTTTCTGTTTTTTTTTTAAATTAATTTATTTTTTAGTGAAGAATAATTGGTTTACAGAATTTTGCCGTTTTCTGTCAAACCTCAACGTGAATCAGCCATGCTGCTGCTAAGTTGCTTCAGTCGTGTCCGACTCTGTGCGACCCCATAGATGGCAGCCCACCAGACTCCCCCGTCCCTGGGATTCTCCAGGCAAGAACACTGGAGTGGGTTGCCATTTCCTTCTCCAATGCATGAAAGTGAAAAGTGAAAGTGAAATCGCTCAGTCATGTCCGACTCTAGGGACCCCATGGACTGCAGCCTACCAGGCTCCTCCGTCCGTGGGATTTTCTAGGCAAAAGTACTGGAGTGGGGTGCCATAGGTATACAAATATCCCCTCCCTTTTGAAACTCCCTCCCATCTCCCTCCCCATCCCATCCCTCTAGGTTGATACAGAGCCCCTTTGAGTTTCCTGAGCCATACAGCAAGTTCCCAGTTCAGTTCAGTTCAGTCGCTCAGTTGTGTCTGACTCTGCGACCCCATGAATCGCAGCACGCCAGGCCTCCCTGTCCATCACCAACTCCTGGAGTTCACTCAAACTCATGTCCATTGAGTCGGTGATGCCATCCAGCCATCTCACCCTCTGTTGTCCCCTTCTCCTCCTGTCCCCAATCCATCTCAGCATCAAAGTCTTTTCCAATCAGTCAACTCTTCGCATGAAGTGGCCAAAGTATTGGAGTTTCAGCTTTAGCAGCAGTCGTTCCAATGAACACCCAGGACTGATCTCATTTAGAATGGACTGGTTGGATCTCCTTGCAGTCCAAGGGACCCTCAAGAGTCTTCTCCAATACCACAGTTCAAAAGCATCAATTCTTTGGTGCTCAGCTTTCTTTATAGTCCAACTCTCACATCCATATATGACCACTGGAAAAACCATAGCCTTGACTAGACGGACACTTGTTGGCAAAGTAATGTCTCTGCTTTTGAATATGCTATCTAGGTTGGTCATAACCTTCCTTCCAAGGAGTAAGCGTCTTTTAATTTCATGGCTGCAATCACCATCTGCAGTGATTTTAGAGCCCCCAAAAAATAAAGTCTGACACTGTTTCCACTGTCTCTACATCTATTTCCCATGAAGTGACGGGATCAGATGCCATGATCTTAGTTCCCATAGACTATCTATTTTACATATGGTAATGTAAGTTTCCATGTTACTCTTTCCATACATCTCATGTTTCCTATGTTTTTGTATCTCAATTTGTATAGTATCTATATATGATATGGTTTATACAACTACTTGAAACAAAGTGCTCATAGAACATCAAATAATGTTACGAGAAGAAAATGCATAGAACTAAAGTCCGCCTGCATTTCATTGTGTTATTGACTTAATGGTAATCTCATTAACTGTGCTACTTTCCAAAGTGACCGCAAACATCACTTCATATTGCTAAGAAGAGAAACTGTCCTATAGAAATGAGTACAAATAATTTCCAGAAAAGACATAGTCATTGTAAAGCATGGTTTAATTAGAAGCTAAAGCAAATAAAATCTGCAAATGAATCAATAAAAAAGAAAAGGATTTGCAAAATAAATCCTGTGATACACTCAGGGAAGAGCTGTATGACATTTCCTTTTCCTGTAATAATGGTACTCTATTAGGTTGACCAGCTGGCCAGTCAGTCCCTAAAGCCTTCATATCCTGTTTTCCAATTATAGGAGTACAAATTAATGCATCTCCAGTGTTGAGCAATGATATTTTGGATCATTTAACTAACTCCTTTGTACAGGTTACCTTTGTTTATCAGCACCATAAAAATGAGACTGACATCTGCATTTATAGTCACTGCGAAGAGTAGCCCAATAAGCTGGTTGAGTCATAAACTCATTCTTTTCTGTTGCCCAGCATTTCTAGTGGAGCTGAAAGGTTGAAGAAAAATGAACCATACATTTTATAAACAGACAGATGAACATGGTGATAGACCGACTTTGACAATATCAAAGCTAGGATGAAAAATCATTTGTTCACCATATTTTAAAATTAAGGAAACCATTGCTTAATAGTGAGGCTCAAATTTATATAATTAGGCAGAATCATGATATGTTTCAACTGGCAAATATACTGAAAATTATCTGGAGCCATAAATATTTGTACAATATTTTTCCTCTTAGAAAAATGCCTCATAGGCAGTTTATTTTATGTATTTCTATAATATTTTAATAATTTAAGAAAGATAAAGTTAGGTTATTACATTTTTGTGTTGCCATTATTGTAACATTTGTTAAATGAATAATATGAATACACTTGTGCTCTGCCATTGACATGACTGGCATGGTAAAGGCTTCTTTTGTTTTAAGTGTTTAAATCACTGGACTGGCCAGTGTGGGAGAAATAACTGCATGCTGAATAATAAATTCTTCTTGATAGGATGATGTTTTCAAAGGAACTCAGATTTAAGCTCCCCTTTTCTGAGATTTGAATGGTCAAATTAGAAATCCAGAATACAAATATGCCCTTTTCTTCCTTGTTCTAGAAGAAAGCACATTGTCAAATTTTTTTTTTTTTTTTTTTCCCTCATAGGGAATAAGGTCTTATTATGGCTGGGGACAGTCATATTCACAAATAGTATTAAATTTGGATTTTTGGTATACCACTGCCAAACGATGTCACATGTAGAGTCTCATTGCCAGATGCATTCTACAATGTTAAATGTGTATCTTATCACTGGATTACATTCCCATGAATTATTGTTTTAGAATAAATCTTGCAATTATCTTGTGACTATCACATTGTTCTGTGGGTGGGTGAGGTGTAAAGAGTGTTAAAAGTATGACATTGCCAAATGTTAACATTTATGTAATTTTTGTAGCCTTGTTCAGGTATTTTTTCTATTTTAATGAGACAAGGAACTCTAAAAGAAAAAAGAAAGTGGCTCTTTTTTTTTTTTAAACCTCTGAGAAATTTCAAGAATAAATACAAAGAAAAGATTGATGACCAAATGATATCCCTAGAAATAGTTATATGTTTTTAGTCCTCATATAACTAAAATATAATTCTATGTTTTTAGAGGAGTGAAGTGATATTTGAGGAAAGGCAATTAGGGAGAAGTTGGAACCAACATATATATATATATATACACATACATACATATATGAAAATAAAAAAAAGAGAAAGTACTAAAACTATCAAAGTATAACCACTAGCTAGCTATGATTTCAAGAAGCATTCTTCACCTTTTGATCATCCCAGCACGGCTGAGGACACACCTGCACAGTTTACTCTCCCCTGTTTAACCTGGGAGTGCCCTCTTTCAGCAAAACACAAATGCAATTCATGTGTAGACCCTAAATAGTGATAGTATTCTCAAGTTTAATACCAGGAACGCTATTTTACTTCTTATAAACTGCTTCATCAAGCATCCAAGTTGTAAATTGTAAGTGGTGATATTCTTCTCACAAGTACTTTCTCTCATTGTGCCTGCAGTGTTTCTTATTCTTTTTTTTTGCTGCTGCTTCCTAGTTTCTTTTACATCTACCCTGTCCATGACATTTTGTTTCTTACAGCATATAGCCTATATAGCCCAGCTTGTGGTCCCAGACTTATATTTCCCCCTGATGGCAACAACTGTGGTATCACCCCAGATGTTCAGAACTGATATATACTAAGTTCTCAAAGTGTGGTCCCTAGACAAAGAGCATCAGCATCACCCAAGGACTTGTGAGAAATGCAAAATTGGGGGCTCTACCCTAAAGAATGGAAAACTGTAGACGTGGGGCTTAGAAATCCGTCTTTGAATAAATTATTCAAAGTGATTCAAGGTGATACCAATGCATGATAAAAAGTGAATATTCATGTTTTAATAGGAGGCAATATCTTTGCCCAAAGAAACAAATTTTTTCATAGAAGAATTTCACAGTTCAGGTTATTAAGGCCAAAGGGAAGTTATTCTACTGTCTTCAGATTATAGCACTAACTCCACCTGTCCATAAAATGAATGTTGCTTTGGGTGTAAATGCTAAAATAAATCATTTAAAGCTGCAGTCATTCAGGTGGTAGGCAGATAAGAGTGGATATAGCTGCTTAGAAGTAGGCTGGGAATGGAGAAGGAAATGGCAGTATTCTTGCCTGGTGAATCCCATGGACAGAGGGGCCTGGCAGGCTACAGTCTATTGGGTCATAAGAGTCAGACACAACTTAGTGACTAAACCACCACCAGGCTGGGAAAGACTTGGTCTCTGATAATTGAAGTAGGGAAAAGATTGAAAGGAAATTTGCTACTGTTTTTGCAAACAGGGGCAAGCTTTGTTCTTTTTCTGCTCTTTTTGCTTTTGACCTTGAATGATTACAAGAATGGCTACAAAGCCTCTTAAAATTAAAGCTTATTTTTACTACAAAGAATTTTTATGCAGTAACTTTAATGTTGAACTTAAATTGAACTAGATTCCAGACTGCATACTGTTATTAACTTTCTTGGTAGTTTTATGTAAATGAATTAAATTTTCCCTCAATTTCTCTTTCAACTGTAGATCTTTTCAATCTATGGACATAGCATGGGAATAGAGACTGTTAATAAAAACTATGAAAAAGTGTTTTTTATTACATGGTACTCTTTCTAAGACATGATCATGAATATCAGTGTGTAGATTATATTCACATAAAGCATATTTTCTCTTCTTTTTTTTTACACAGATATCACTTGTTAACTGAAATTGGACAACCTAGGTAACCCTGGGGTTACCTATTACTAGTCAAATGATAACTGTGGTTGAGAGTTTAGGCACTATTTCTGGCTCTGGTTGTGTATTGCAATAATATGTAGATGAAAAAATATATAAATGCACAGCCTTCTTAATAAGAACAAAATGTAAAGACAACTTCAATGGTTAATTGTTTGATGGGAACCAATCCCTTCTCCTTGTTTTTCTCTGGGAACATGTAGCTGGCACACAGTAGTAGGCTTATGAATTGAATAATTGAATACTTTATTAAAATAATAGCAAATTAAACAAAAAGCATTTAGTTTAAAACATGAGTGAGCTCTGGAAGCATATGTTACAGGGACAGAAAAAAAGTGATTACCTAAGCGATCAAGGATATGAGGATCCATGAGATTTTCACATGATCTCCATAAAATCCATGAGGTTTCCATAGTTCCCGCAGAGTCCAATTTGATAAGTTATGTGATTGCATTTTTTTACCTGCTTCTGAAAGGGTGTTCAGAGAAAGAACAGTTTGAGAAGTAGGGGAGAATGAGAAGAACACCAAGTTTCCCAGAAGCTGGCAAGGTAGTGACCATGGCTGAACTGTTTTTAATATCTTGCAGGGAAATCTAAGCCAGCAGCTTCACATGAGGACCTAAAACTACTAGCATGTGGGTGACAGAGCAGTCAAACCAGTCCAATTTACGTCTGATTTATCTTGTAGTACAATAATTTTTTAATCTAGCATTTTTCTTCTAATTCTTCCAAAGAAAGAAAGAAAGAAAGTGAAGTTGCTCTGTTGTGTCTGACTCTTTGCGACCCCATGGACTGCAGCCTACCAGGCTCCTCCGTCCATGGGATACTCCAGGCAAGAATACTGGAGTGGGTTGCCATTTCCTTCTCCAGGGGATCTTCCCGACCCAGGGATTGAACCCAGGTCTCCCACACTGCAGGCAGATGCTTTAACCTCTGAGCCACCAGGGAAGCCTAGTGAAAAATTGCTGGTGGATGGATGGTTGTGCTAGGAAATCGATTTAATCATCTCTTGGGCTTCACATCCTCAGTTCTAACTACCTTACGGTGCTACTGATGTGATAACACAAACAGTAGGTGATACAAGGAAGAGAGACTTTCCAGTTCAAGACAGTGGGGTCTGCACCCCAGACCAACCACTTGATTAAACTTGTGGCATTGGATGTGTTACTTAACCTTTCTGAACCTCAGCGTCTTCATTTGTAAATCATGCTTAGTAATGCTAGCTTATTGTAAACATTAACAATGCTATGTGTGACTGGTCAGAATGGCTATCATCAAAAAGACCATAAATAATAAGCACTGGAGAGAGTGTGGAGAAAAGGGAACCTTCCTACACTGTTAGGAATGTAAGTTGGTTCAGCCACCACGGAAAATAGTATGGAGGTTCCTCAAAAAACTAAAAATAGAGTTACCAAATGATCCAGCAATCCCACTCCTGGGCATAGACAAAGTCAGAACTATAATTCAATAAGATACATGCACCCCTATATTCATAGCAACACTGTTTACAATAACCAAGACATGGTATTACTCAGCTGTAAAAAAGAATGAAATAATAACCATTTATGAAAACATGGATGGGCCTAGAGATGATCATACTAAGTGAGGTAAATCAGATAAAGACAAATATCATGTTTTTTTAAATCATATCATTACTTAAATGTGAAATCTAAAAATGATACAATGAACTTATTCACAAAACAGAAACAGACTCACAGACAGAAAACAATCTTATGGTTACCAAAGGAAAAGGTGCGGAGGTATAAATTAAGACTTTGGGATTAACAGATACACACTACCATAGAGAAATAGATAAAAGAGGATTTACTGTATAGCACAGGGAACTATATTCAATATCTTGTAATAATTTATAATGGAAAAGAATCTGAAAAAGAATGTATATATACATACCTGAATCACTTTGCTATACACCTGAAACTAGCAACACTGTAAATTGACTGTCCTTCAACAAAAAAAATTTTTTTAAACGCTGTGTGTGAGGTGTCTGCTGCCTCACAAGCTCTCAACACAATAAAAGCTACAACAGATTTTATTTTTAACACTACCTGTTATATCACATAAAGAGAAAACGCTCACGAATTCTGACCTGGGCATCTGGCATTTGCAGTTTTCAGTAGGATTTCTCTGTTGTGCATGGATCATACTCCTGAGTCGACTTCTTAACTCCTGTGACAAGGCATCATAATGAAAAAAATTCTAATTTTATGTGGAATGTATTTGTTAATCTGTGGTCAGATCTTTTGCAAGATTCCTTTGAAAGTCCTCAAAGAAAGAATTCATTTGGTATTTACATTTGAGCACTTACACTTTATGCCTTTTAAGAGTAAGCAACATCTGGAATCAAGGTCTAGTTATATAGTTTTTTTTTTTTTAAACCAACAGATGACTCCTGCTGGCACTTGTCTGATGTGACTTGATTTAAGCCTACAGGGTGATATCCCAGGGACCAGCCTCTGCCCCTTCACTTCCTCCTCTGGTGCAGCAGGGCCAGCTGACCTCTGCTGGGTGCCCTGGGTCTGGCCCCTGCTTGGCCCTCTTTCTCTCCTGGCTGTCCTGGCCCACTCCAGCTGCTTCCCATTCATTTCCTGGCTTCACAGCTTGCAGAGGGCTTGGGAATACTTCCCAAGTGAGGCAGCTATCAGTGTTCTTCACAGTGGGCAGTTTTCCTGCCATACGGAGCCTTCCTTCTGCAGCACTGCCCACCTGCATTGCTGCTGGATGTGTCCCAGGCAGTCAGAGCTCAGAGCCCGTGATGGAGCTGAGAGGAATTCCTGCCATGGGCTGTTGGGAGACCACCCCCCTGCACACTTGGTGTAGGACACTGGAAATCCCCCCTGCCCTGCCTCCCACCTCCGACCCGAGAGGAAGCATCATCTCAGCAGATTTCTACACCGTTCCTCTTCTGCCCTGTTCCTATTTCCCCAAATGAGAGCCCCGAGGAAGGCCAGCAGGGCTGGGAATCAGCTAACCAGGGTTAAAGCATGAGAAACACCAGAGATTCAGACAGGAAATAAGAAACAAGAGTGTTTTCAGATAGTTGACAGAACTCAGGATCGGCTGAACATTCACCCCTGTGGATAAGAGGAGCTAGCCTCTGCCTAGTGATCTTGGTGCCTCTGCGGGTGGACTCTAAAGGCTTCACGCCATGCCTGAAGCTCTAGCTCCAAGCCCAGCTTCCTCTTTCCAGTAAAAGCAGGGTGTGGTGCAGCATTTTCCAGAGTGTTCTGTGGAGGAAGAATCCCCTGAGATACTCCTTGAGGAAAGGTTTCCATGGTTGAACAACATTGTGCAATGCCACACACTGCCTCTGGCTCAGGGAAGATTTGCAGGGCGCCTGCATAGGCTGGAGGCTCTTAGAAGTTCTGCTTTACCCAGAGGTTCTGAAAGTTACTGGACCACAGAAAGCTTCTGTCAGCTAACACCTAATAACCACCCGCAAAATTAGTGTTCCATGAACATGCTGTTCT
The DNA here is from genome assembly GCF_027580195.1 of Bos mutus. Lineage (NCBI taxonomy): Eukaryota > Metazoa > Chordata > Mammalia > Artiodactyla > Bovidae > Bos > Bos mutus. The sequence goes on along the minus strand of NC_091621.1, from coordinate 27,223,265 downwards.
CTCACCCCACCAAGCACACACCCACCTCAGGGCCTTTGTCCTCACTGTTCCCTCTGCCTGGAATGCTGTTTCTGTGGATATTCACATCACTAACTCCCTCCCCAGACTGAGGTCTCTGCTCAAGAGAGGTCTTCCAGGATGATACTATTCAAAAAAGCCTCCTCTTTCACCCCTATCCAGTCATTTTCATTAATCCCTTTCCCTGCTTCATTCTTTTTTTCATAACACTTATGTCTCAGCACACCAAGTCACTTATTTGTTTTTATGTAAGAATTAATTTAATTTGGATAAATCTAATGTAGTTTAAATTAAGCTCCATGAGGGCAGAGGCATTGCTTTGCCTGAGGTAGCTTCAGCTCTGGAATGGTGCTCAGTGCAAAGGTGACGTCACAACAAATACTTGTCGAATGAATCCATGAAGAGTGGAAAAGGGCAAGTTATCTCAAGCAGAAGGCCTGTCATTAAACCCTGGCTATACTTCTTTCTTTCTTGATGTGACCTTCAGGAAATCCCTTCATTGCTTGGACGCTTGATTTCTTTATATAAAATGAGAAAAAAGTAACACTCATCCCATGTATCTTTCATCAGAAGGATCAACTAAGGGTTTGGCTATCATGGTACTCTGTACAATGTTGGGACTGTCTTTGTTCAGTACAAAAGTACTGCTGGCTGGAATGGTTTATATGGTGGCGGTGGTGGTGGTGGTGGTTTAGTCACTAAGTCATGTCCGATTCTTGCGACCCCATGGACTGTAGCCTGCCAGGCTCCTCTGTCCATGGGATTTTCCAGGAAAGAACACTGGAGTGGATTGCCATTTCCTTCTCCAGGGGATCTTCCCGACTCAGGAATTGAATCTGGGTCTCCTGCATTGCAGGCAGATTCTTTACCGACTGAGTTATGAGGGAAGTCCAAAAAAAGACATATTTGACCGCATTGGGTCTTAGTTGTGGCACAAGGGATCTAGTTCCCTGACCAGGGATGGAACCTGGACCCCCTGCATTGGGAGCTCGAGTCTTAGCTGCTGGACCACCAGGGAAGGCCCCACACTTTTGGAGGCTGAGAAGTCTAAGATCAGAGTGCTGGCGGATCTGGTGTCTGGTGAGAACCTGCTTCCTTGTTCATAGATGGCTTTTTTCCCCTGTGTCCTCACAGGGCAGACAGTGGGAAGGAACTTTCCTGGAGTTTCTTTTAGTACACTAATTCCATTCATAAGGGCCCCACCCTCATGACCTAATCACTTTCCCAAGACCCCACTTTCGAATACAATTTCATTTGGGATTGGGTTTCAACATATGAATTTTAAGGGGGACACAAACATTCAGACTATCCTGGCTAAACAGATATGGATTGTTATTATCAAAGATAAAATACAGAAAATAAAAAGCAGGCAACCCCCATGGTGGTGATCAGATTTTCTGGGAGCATGAGGATAAGTCATTTTGACAGAATGGAAGGAGAGAGAGCAGGAAAAACCCAGAAAAGGTAATGTGACCTAAAGAGGAAAGACTCCTTGATATCATTATATATCATAGGAAGCTGTGGGTATTTATGGGGTGGGGGTGGGCAGAAAGATGCACAAATAGAGGCTGGTGAATGCCGCTCTGCTTCCGATACTTTGCTTTTCAAACAAAGTTTATTTAATTCAGATGAAAGCCCTGGTAGGGTAAGTGTGTTTTATTTATAAGGTAACTGAAGTCAAAGGGATTTCACTACTGTACTCAGGGTTATATAGGATGTGTGAGTCCAGATCTAAATGCTGATCTGAGGCTGTGTGGCTGTGCAGTCTCGGCTCCCACAGAGTCTAAAAGGGTCTGCTCCTTGCCCTGTTTGGAGGTGTCCCTTTAAGAGCCAGGGCAAGGGCCACCAGAGAACATCTGTTAGTCTCTTCCTCAGCTCTTAGAAAAAAAATTTTGAACTACAAATCTACAAATGCTGCTGAGACCTAGACCACCCAGTGGAGTTGCTCACTGCTGAAGGGAGCAGGGGCGTGAAAGAGGAAGGTAGGAAGTTGTTAAGATGTAGCACTGGTCTGGACTTTGTTTTTAGCGGAAGTGTGCATATGTTCAGAAAGCGGAAATCAGTGAGGCTGGGGTGTGTGGAGGTTGAGGCTTGCTTTGTTTACTTGTATTATTTTCTGTCGTTAGGGCTAATTTCTTCTCGTATCTTATTTCTCTTTATTTTTTAATCACGTGGGGTTATTAATGTTTGCATTAACTAGTTATCTGTGTGTCTCCATCTGAGTCAACCTAAAAATCATAAATGACTACAGTAACAATCTGGGAATGGAAGTGACTGAAAGAGATCTAATATTCTTCTCTGTGTTACCAGTTTACCTAATCAGGATTTAAATCTTTGAAAAACCTTAATGCATTTGGGTATTGAAGTTTTCGTACAAGTGAAGTTTTCCTATAAGTCCAGCTGTTAGACTTGATGGGTGAAACTTGCCCCCACTGATGATGCTGGGAACTTTGCCCATAAAATTGGGGACCATGGTTGGAAATAAACTCTCAACATTTTTAGAACATGGAATAAAATGAGTATGATTAATGTAGTCATTACTCCATGGAGCTCATTTTCCTTATGAAAGTTGTCAGAGTGAGTCTGGAGGGACGATTTGATTACATGAGTCATGAGTAAAGGGGCAAATCTAAGCAATGATCGGAATAATTCAGCCCCCAAACTTCTCACTTGAAATAAACAGGGAGCTGATGTTTAGAGGTGAGACCGGGCAAAGGGAAATGTTTTTCTCTCATCTTTTGATTTTTTGGTTTCTTTTTTTTTCTGAATAACACTTTTAGTTTTCTCAGTTCAAGTGAATGGACATTCTGTGTGTATTGGGTTGGGGGGGTTAGGGGAAGTTGGGGAGAGAAAGAAGAAGCATTCCAAGCTTTGCAAAGCTTTTCTACTTTATGTAATGGACTCCCCCTTTCCTGGAAGGCCCCAGGCCTATTCTGTCTCCCTGTCATGATCCTGATCAGGAGCAGAAGGACTCGGGTGGGATCCCTGGCAGCAGACTCAGAGTTTGGACCTCGACTTCAGCACTTTCTTCTGGCCTTGATGCAGTTATCTATTTTTGGCAGCGCGAGGTGTGCGGAGGTTACCCTCTAGTTTCGGTATGCAGGCTTCTCATTGCACTGACTTCTCTGGTTGTGGAGAACGGGCTGTAAGGCACTCGGGTTTCAGCAGCTGGGGCGCGTGCGCTCAGTAGTTGCCGCTGGCCTTGGTGCAGTTTTTAACCCGTCTCAGTTTTCTCATCAGCAAACGGGGATAATGACATTCCTTGTATTTCCAGGTTGTGATGAAACAAATTTCTAGGCGCAAGATGAAGCTGCTTCTACCTGGGTGTCACCTCAGCAAACAGAAATGGAGATAACATCCTTGTAAATGTTCCTCTGGACCAGAAATGCAGGATGTCCAGTCAATCAGTCCCCAGACGCCAACCCAAGTCTGGGCCTTTCTGTCCAAACAAGGCAGACTATGAGGCTCCAGCCAATCAGATATTTTCTATTTGTCTTTCCTTGTTCTTTTTTCTTTATCCTATCAGAGCTTCCTGCCTTCTGCCCCTTTTTGCACTTCTTGGGATAGAAACTGTCCACTTTATGAAGTGTTAAATAAGGTTTGTTTGTATCACCTAAATTGTCTTCCTTAATCATCTTTTCTCACGATATCCATACACTGTTACATCCACAATGTGAATGGAATCCACATTTAACAAGATATGAGTTGCAATCAGCCCTCCAGCTTCCTGAAAATACGCCTGTTATAATCTGCATGTTCTCTTTGCAGGTATTGTCCAGTGTTAGAAAGAGTATTTGAATGCTCTTAAATTCATGGTATATTTCTCAAAAGCATATCCTTCACATCTAAACATCACCTTATTTTTTTGAACCCACACTTAGATAGATTGGATCCTACTGTTCTGTGGTCTTCCCTGGGAGCCTGATTTTTATGGAGCTGGTAGGGGTCCTGGGCATATGAAGAGATTCGCAGTTGTGGAAACCAGACAGTTGATGTTCTAAACAGCTTGGCTGAGAAAACAGTCATTTCTGTTTCTTCTGGGTTACATTCTTGTCACCTGCTTTTCCACGAGATGGTCAGAGACAGAGGAAAATTGATTAGGAGGCTCATCGCTATTATTATTAATATCTTTGAAAAGCTTTGTAAATTGGATATTTGCAAAGGAGAACTGCTTAAGAAACAGGACAATCATTCACTGTCTGTCTGAGACAAATATTTCTGTGGTACTGACTGCAAAAATCATTTAGGTTGTACAGATCAAGCTCCATGAACAGCATTTCATTACAGAAAGATGGCAAGAATTGTCTTATTAAGAAGCAATGTGATGGTAAAACAAGATTAAAGTGAGTCAAAAAAGAAATTACCAAGCAGGGATCAAGAAAGAATAGAGGGAGGCTTGAACATGGATATATAGGTCCAGATAAATTAATTCTATGGGCATTTGTTTGTAATAATTATGCATAAATATTTGAATAATAACCACACCCCCAAATTAACTGAAAATTATATTCCATTCAATTGCATGAAGCAGTTTACATGTCCGTTAACAATTGAGCCAAGGAACATGTAATGATGTGAAAAGGAAGAGCCCCATGAAATGTTTCCATAAAAACTGAGTTTTCCTTTCACTTACATTTACTTGTCAATTTCAAAGGAATCAAATTTCATTAACCATATAAATAAAGTATCCTGAAGGCACTAGCTACTGCTGTTTCTGAAAGCTACCCTATATTTAGAAACTTTCTGTGGCTTTCAGATAAATGTATTTCCTTTAGAAAAGCAATTCTCACAACCTAACCTAAGTGGACAGAGCAGGAGCTGTTTCCAATGAAACTAAGGAATTCGTGATGTCATCTGGTGTGTGGCAATCCCTCCATTAAGAGGGGAGGATCAGAAAACGCAAAACCCTATGATTACACCAAGCAACTTGAAATGCATCAAAAGCTCATTATGCGTGATCAGTTTGCACCAAAATACAACTCTATAGAAAGTGAAAAGGTCTGCTCTTTTTATGTAACTTAGCTTTGGAAGCCAGCGGTGACAAACTTCACAGATCAGCAGCCTTCCCTTTGAGCAAATGTAGAAACCACTTGTTAGTTCCTCCCCTCTAAGCAGCCCTCCCGGTGGCTCCACTTTGTTTTTAAACTTCTTTATTTTTGGTAAAAGTCAGGCTTACCAAGCTCTAAAGTACACGGAACCTCCTGCTGTCCATCCCAAGCGGCCCCAAGATGAAAAGTGGTGCATCACGTGTAACAAAGCAGAGGAAGGTTATTTTATTAATAGTTGGCACCAGAATTCCCCCTAGAAAGGGAAATGGATTTACTTTGAAAAATACCCAGATAAGAGCTGGGAGAGTAGGAGAGAGCCCCGGAGGGGCTAGGGTGTGGGCGGAATGTTTCTGAGACAAAGGGAGCAATTTGGCATAAGTTCCCAGCGCAGCGTCAGAAGAGACAGGGGAGGGGCCGCAGCCACCAAGAGGGCCGAAGAGTCGCTCTCCTCTGCTCACGTGACTCTTCCTTGCCTCCCTCCCGGACACAGCTTCGCTGAAATGACTAAGCTGATTAAATATTTGATGCAAGTCTTTTTAAAAAATAGAATCACGTATAAAGTAAGGATTGGGTTGTGTCTAGATCAACTGAGTAGAACACGAGATAACTTGTGTGGACCCGAGTGGAGGCAAAGAACAACCTCTCAGAATAAGTGTTAGGAATTTTTTAGATGCTCACAGATTTAGATGGTTTTTTGAAATCTCTGAAGGGATTAGAAAGCTCCTCATGGCAACTTGGTTAAACCAGCTACTTTATGGGCAGAATCACTACTTTGTGATACCCTCGTCACTGACGGGAAGCAACTGTCTTAAGCTACTTCGTGGAGAGGTATGTGGAAATGTGATGCAGTAAACACTAAAAATCATAGTTGATTTTGCAGTCTTTGAACTGGCTAGACTTCAAAATAATGCTAATTTAAGAGGCTGGCAGAGGAAAATAATGCTTTTAGTAGAATATCAAAGAAATTTAAGATCCCAGCCTTACATTTCATAAATGTCCAACACCACCAGTTTTTCAAAATCAATTCAAAATCCTGAAGAATGAGAGATAAATTCAGAACTGGATAAACTGGGTATCTAATAGTCCCAGGGAATTTTTTATTACCCACGTTGCTAAGACGCAGGTGAAGATATACCAACAAATTGGTACCTTTGTACAAGATCATCATATCTGTTCTAGGATCATATCTAGAGGACCACAGTATAAACCAATGGACAAAATATATTTGATCCTGGCTCAGTGTGTCTTAGGGCTTCCTTGATAGCTCAGTTGGTAAAGAATCTGCCTGCATTGCAGGAGACCCCAGTTCAATTCCTGTGTAGGGAAGATCTGCTGGAGAAGGGATAGGCTACCACTCCAGTATTCTTGGGCTTCCCTTGTGGCTCAGGTGGCAAAGAATCTGCCTGCAATGTGGGAGACCTGGGCTCGATCCCTGGGTTGGGAAGATCCTCTGGAAAAGGGAAAGGCTACCTGGAACAGTATTCTGCTTTGGAGAATTCCATGGACTGTATAGCCCATGGAGTTGCAAAGAGTCAGACACGACTGTGTAACTCTCACTCACTCACTTAGTGTGTCTTAGCACTTTTGGGATATAAAAATAATAGTAGTATATCACCTAAAGAAATGATCCAGTGTCATTATTTCTTCCAAATGGAATGACTGGACTCAAACTTTAAGATGGCATCATCTCCTGAGAAATGCCTTATCTGACCATCATTTACAAAGTTTTACCCTGCACATCACTCTTTGGATTTTCTTCAGGATACTTATCACCACCTAGAGCGATCCTGTTCATTTAATTTTTAATCTGTTTTTGGTCTGTCTGCCAACCATTGTAATGTGAAGACCATGAAAGCAGGGAACTGACAGTCTTTATTCATTTCTGTTTCTAAAGCTCCAGGATAATGCCTGGCATGTAATCAGAGCTCGATAAAGTATTTGTTGAATCATTTAATGAATTTCACTCAGCATCTAATCTGTAGAGATTATCAGAATCCTCATATGCCACTACAAATACAATGTGATTATTATTGTAAAGACATACTGAAGGATTCAATGACTGGTATTTTGATCTAATTCTTTTTGATTATCATCCTAATCTTAGATCATGTAAATGATCATCACATTGTACCCATCAGGATACTTTGCAAGAAAAAAAAAATCAGAATTATGGTTGTTCTGCACTCGAAGTAACTAGAGGTACAATTAAGTGATATAACTGTAGAGTTCAGTTTTCAAATAGAGGGATGATTTGATGTTCAGTTTTTGCTTTTAAGTTAATAGCAGTGTTAGATTATATTCTTGGGTCATTAGAAGGTTGGGTTCACTTTTTTTAAATTAAAAAAAGTTCAATAGTGGAAGTTGGATAATACTGATATGAGATTTAGTAAGATTTAATATTACTTTTGATGTAAAATTTATTTGAAAATATAATTGTAAAAAGAGAAAATATAATTGTGAACAGGGAATGTATAAATTTATTTGAAATGACAGCAAATACCAAAAACGTTCTTTGGTTATATATTACGGATAATTAAAAGAATATACAGTGGCCCCTTGGCCCTTGATTGTGGGGATTGTTTCCAGGATCCCCTACTCCTGTGGTTACCAAAATCTGAAGATGTTCAAGTTCTGAAAGTCCATAGATACAGAGGGCTGATTGTATTTCAGAATGCAGATGCATTGTTTTGAAAGAATTGAACATTTTTTGGATGATCTTACTTGTGATACACTGTCATATGGGATTTCTTTTTTTAATGTAACTAGGCTCATTAGACAAAGAAGTTTAAATTTTCTTCTATGTATACTATTTTTTTCCATTTTCATATGAAAAGAATATCAAAGTACTCCTGAATTAAGCTAAGTGCATAAAAGAAAGTTCCAGAAACTTTTAAAAATTTCCTTTCCAGAATTGGTGAGTATCTATTTATTACTGGTGGAGTAAAGAAAGAACTGTTTTCAAGAGTTTGCTGCTGCTGCTAAGTCACTTCAGTCGTGTCCGACTCTGTGCGACCCCATAGACGGCAGCCCACCAGGCTCCCCCGTCCCTGGGATTCTCCAGGCAAGAACACTGGAGTGGGTTGCCATTTCCTTCTCCAATGCATGAAAGTAAAAAGTGAAAGTGAAGTCACTCAGTCGTGTCCGACTCTCAGCGACCCCATCGACTGCAGCCCCCCAGGCTCCTCTGCCCATGGGATTCTCCAGGCAAGAGCACTGGAGTGGGGTGCCATTGCCTTATCTACACACAAATTATTTTGGGTTTGTGTCTGAAAGAGTACTGCAATCATTTTAGTTATCTATTTCTGCATAACAAATCACCACAAAATTTAGTGGTTTAAGATAATAATAGGCATTTATCTCTCACAGTTTCTGTGAGGAATTAGGAGCAGCTTAGTTGAATGTTTTGCTGGAGGGGTGTTTTCAATTGGTTTCAGTAAAGATGTTGACCAGGGCTGCAATCATCTGGTCAGGGACATAAGGCATAACAGGGACAGGAGGCTCTGCTTCCAAGATGGTGCACTCACATAGTTGGCAAATATGTGCTGGCTGTTGACAGGAAACCTCAGTTCCTCAAGCTGTGTACTGCTCCATAGGACTGCTTGAGTGTCTGTACAACATGTAGTTGACTTCCTGCAGAGCAAGTGATCCAAGTAAGCAATGTGGAAGTTGCTATGTTTTTTTAAATCACCTAGCCCTAGAAGTCACACACCATCATTTCCACCATGTTCAACAAGTCACACAAACCAACCCTTATACAACAGGTCAAGGGACTACAAAAGAGCATAAATACCAGGAGGGGGAATCAATGGGGAAAAATCTTGAAGGCTAACTAACATAGTGAAAATTGTTAGCGTTATCTTAAAATCCTCCACCAATTTTGAATTGGTTACCAACGTGCACTAAAAAGTGTTTTACAAATTATGGAGTAGTGTAAAGTTGGAAATAATATTTAACAAAAAGTCCTGATAAGTGTGTAAATATCATTTCTCCCCATGTATTTGAACAAAATATGTCATCATGTTGCATAAAGCAAATAAGTAAATATTGTCAAATCTGTTTCATACGATTATAAACATCCTCCATTTTTGATGGGGAATAAGGTCAGATAATTGAAGAAAAAAAAAAGATGAAAGAAGGGAAATATTGGAGAATAGAACAATAGGGCCCAAAGAAAGAAAAAAGTAGTAGAAAAAGACAAGGGAAAGGAATGGGGATAAAAGGGATGAGAGAAGACAAATGGGAGAGATAATAGCAGAAAACACAGAATACAAAGATATGGAAATAAAAAAAGAAGTGTAGGAAAAAAAGATGCTCTGTAAAAAAGAGAGAAGAAAGAGGAAAAAGATCATGAGGAAGGGAGAGAGAGTTTTAAATAAAAAAGCAAAATAGAGATGAGCTTTCTTATTCTTTTCCTCTTTCAGAACCTTTTCCACCTCAGAACAGAGCCAGGGATTTGTAGCTTCTTTCTTAGTTTTTCTCACTGTTTTTCCTGGCTTCTCTGGAGTTCCTTTTAAGGCTTGGTTTGCTTTAATGCTTGATTTTCAGCTTGTCACTCAGACTGGGTTGGCTAAGGGTGTCTGAAGAGAAGAGAGGAATGACCAATGTATTAAATATCCAACTGGTAATTCTTAAGGACACATTATCTTGTTAGATAATATTTTATCTAAAAGTATTAAAAATATATCAAAAAGAGAAAAAACAGGCACAAGAAAATGATTTTCGGAGAGAATTTTGGTTCTGTAAAGAATTATTACCATATTTGGCTTTGGTTCCCTTTGTGTATTTTCTGCAGATTAGTGTAGTTCATTTTGAGTTTTTCATTCAGGGTTCATTTTAGTTCAGGTTTCTGATTCAATTTATGTTTCTGTGATTGAATCAAAATTCCAGTTAAAAAAGTACTCAGTAGGCTAGATTCCTTAGCCAATACTTTTATTTTAAAAAAAAAAAACATGAGAACATTCCAGAATATGTACTTCAATAATGTTTAACTTCTAGATTTAAGGGAAATTTGGATAAGCATTTTTCATATATTAAAATGCTAAATAATTAGATGGATTTTTTTCATTTATTTTCAGTATACTTTCTGATGTACAAGTTAATTCACAAAGGGAAATTTAATCAAAGTAGTTCATAACAACATGCAATCTACTTTGTAGACTCTTTGTAGTCTCTTGCCCCTCTCTTCCCAAAGTTGTTTGTTTTTCAAAAAAGTGTTTAAATTACAAAGTTTTTCAAATATGTAATACATTCACAAAGTTCAAAATTCATCCCTCTTTGTAATTTACTTCTTGAGTTTGTGGTTAGGATCCTTCACTTGGGAAAATTCTCATCTTGTTATGTCTTCAGATATTGTCTCATTCTCGCTCTTTTCTCCTTCTGGAATTCTGATTTAGAGGCATGTTGCTTTCTCATCTTCAATGTCTTTTAACCTGTCTTTCATTGGTTACATCTCTGCCTCTTTGTGCTTCTTTCTAGACAAGTTATTCTGATCTATCCTCCATTTCAAAAATGCCTTTTTTTTTTTTAACTTTTATTGAAGCATAGTTGATTCACAACACTGTGTTAATTTCAAGTGTACTGCAAAGTGAATCAGTTATACATATACAAATATCCACTCTTTTTTTTTAGATTATTTTTTCCATAAAGGCCATTATAGAGTATTGAGTAGAGTTCCCTGTGCTATGCAGCAGGTTCTTATTAATTATCTATTTCGTATATAATAGTGTATATATGTCAGTCCCAATCACCCAGTTTATCCCTCCCCCTCCCCCCCATGTTCCCTGGTAGCCATAAGTTTGTTTTCTACATCCATGACTCTACTTCAGTTTTTACCAATTCTTTCTTTAGCTGTGCCTAACATGCTGTTAAAACCATCCATTTAGTTTTTAAGTGATTATAGTTGCCAGCTTTTGAGGTTCTATTTGATTCTTTAAACATTTTTTGCTTGGTTGTTTTGTATAGTTTCTTAAATATTATCTGGATTTATTTTCACGCTTGACTTTAATAGCATAATCATAGGCATTTTGTAATCTGTGTCTGATAATTCCTGTATCAGAGGTTTTGCTGCTCTGTCTCTGTTTTCTGTTATTTCTGCTGGTTTTGCTTTAGTTCTTTGTCTCCTACATGACTGTGAGCTGCTCATTTTCTTTAGAAAATTATTTGTGAGCATTCTTTGGGGCCCTGGATGATGGTGAGCTTTTCCAGTGTGGATTTATGTTTGCTTTGGTTGTGTGCCTGGGACCACTATCAGTTCTTTACTTTTTCTTGGATCATCCAGATTGTGTGAATTTGTAAATCCTCATGAGGGCTGGCTTGTCATTACAACTCATCAGGGGACTTCCTTTCCTTTATTCTTGCTTTCTCTAGGCCAGGAATTGTGGGACTTATTTTTGATTTATTCTTACACCAGAGGTTCATCCTTTTACCAGCCCTCTGGGAAATGAGTATTCTATTTGATTCCCCATGCAGGCTCAAGGCTTTGTCTTCTGTTTTTCCACATTTCCTGAGGCCATGGAAACCAAGGCTGAAATAGACTAGGTTTGGCAAGTGCCCTCAGTGTCCTATTCACTTCTGGGTTCCCATCTTAATAATTTCTTCTTAACATTCCTTTGATGCTTTTAAGATTTTACTAATTTTTTTTTTTGGGGGGGGAGATTTTGCTAATACTTTATCTAGTATTTTCAGTTGAAGGATTGTTCCAGTTATTTAGCCCTCCTTAACACTAGAAATGGAACTCCTGATAAAAATTCAACAAGTTCAAAAGGGTATACGTAATAAGTTTCTTGTTATTCCTGTCTTTCTGATCACCATCTCAGTAGGTGCATAATGAGCATTTGATGAAATTCAGAGCTCATTTATACACTCACCCACTCACATATCCAGACTGTTAGAAAACTAGAAATAGAAGGAAAAGTTTAAAATCCTGACAATAGTTTACATCATATTTTAGTGGTGAAAATTTGGAGGTATTCATTCTTGTTCAAGTTAAGAGCAAGACTAAGAGGCCTCTGGCACTTCTATTTAGTGTTATATTGGTAGTCCTAGCAAATGCATTAAGAAAAGGAAAAGAATTAAGATATTGAAAGGGAAGATAAAAATTTATTTGCAAAGGATGTGATTGTCTATAGAGAATTTAAAGACCATTGAAAAATTCAGCAGGTTTGTAAGACAGAATCGCATTCCTATATTGGTAATTATTATTTAGAAAATTAGTAGAAAAGTATATAATATGTAACAGCAACAAAATAATAAAGTATGTTTGAATAAATCTAACAAAATAACCTTGATGCTTTATAGAGAAAATAGAACATCACTGAATCACATTAAAGGAGATCTGAATAAATAGAACTGCATACCATTTTTGTGAGAAGGAAGATTGAATATTATAATTCTGTCATTTTCTCCAAATCAATCTACAAATTCAGTGCTGTCTGTGAAACTTGTCAAACTGATACTAAAATTCATTAGAAAGAACAAAAGCTAAGCCAAATTTTGAAGAATAATTTGGGGAACTTACACCACCACATATCAAAGCTTGTTATAAACCTGGAAAAGTGAAAATGTTAGTCACTCAGTCATGTCCGACTCTGTGATCCCATGGACTGTATAGCTTGCCAGTCTGTTTTGTCCATGGGATTCAATAGGCAAGAATACTGGAGTGGGTAGCCATTCCCTTCTCCAGGGGAATCTTCCCAACCCAGGGATTGAACCCAGGTCTCCTGCATTGCAGGCAGATTCTTTATCGTCTGAGCTACTATAAACCTAAGGCAACTAAAATAATATCATATTTATGCAAAGATATACAAATAGAGTCATCCCTCAGTATATCATGGGATATTGGTTCCAGAATGTCCCCAATACCAAAATTCACAGATGTGCAAGTGATTTATATAAAATGGCATAGCATTCGTGCATAATGTATGCACATCCTCCTGTGTACTTTAAATTACTGTAGATTACTTATAATACTGAATACAATGTAAATACCATGTAAATAGGTGCTGATGAATGACAAATTCAAGTTTTGCTTTTTGGAACATTCTGGAATTTTTTCCCAAATATTTTTAATTTGTGGTTGGTTTAATACCTGGAATTGTACGAATATAGAGGACCCACTATACATATATGTAACAGAAGAGTGTAGAAAAGAGCCATATGCATATAGAGGTATAGCATGTGACATTACAGATAATTGGGAACAGAACTACTCAAAATATTGTCATGGAACAGATGGCTATCCACATAGAAGGGGAAATTATCATACCATATACTAAAGTATTAATTTTAGGGGGCAATTTAAGACCTAAATATGAAAGCCCTTAATATTTCAGGACATTTTAGGAGAAAATGTACGAAATATGTTTTTAACCTTGGGATAGGAAAGGATTTGTTGAATAACACTATCAAAAGCCTATAGCATAAGGCAAAGATTGATAAAATTAAAAGAACTTTGCTTAACAAAAGACACCATAATCGAAGTTGATAGAAAAGCTCAGAATGGGAGAAAATGTTTATATCACATACAACTCATATAAGATTTATATTCTAACTATACAAAGTACTCCTACAAGTATAAAATAAAAATGCCAGCAAATCTACTAGAAAAATGGGCAAAGATATGAACAAGCTGTTTAGAGAAGTGGCTAATGTAGTGGGTAGTACAGCTCTAAGGAAAATCTATGAATGTGTACAGAGTTTTCATCATAGCCCCGTGTATAATAGGAAAACATTGGAAATACCCTAAATGTCTATCAGCATAAGAATGAACAAATGGAAGTGTAATATATTCATAAACTGGAATACTGTACTCCTATCAAAATAAGTAAACTAGAACTACAGACATCAGTAATTATAAATTTGTTTTGAGTCAAAAAACAAAGCAAAACCAAGCTGAAGAATGATAATATAGTATCATACGTTTTATATGCTGGTTGAAAAATACTGCATAGTGTTTCATATTGCTTGTGAGTTCTTCATAATTAATATTATAAACATGTCCATGCTAATGATAAACCTTTAACTCAGGATAATGGCTATATCTGAGTAGGGAGCAAGGGAAGGGCCTAAGGGCCTATACTGATGAATTTCTATCCTCCCTCCAGTTACTTAAGTGTAGCAAAATGTTAGATTTGATAAGGATTAATGGTGAATAATAGAGGTGTTTAATTTATACTATATTAACTGTTAATTATTGGAGAAGGAAATGGCAACCCACTCCAGTGTTCTTGCCTGGAGAATCCCAGGGGCGGGAGAGCCTGGTGGGCTGACGTCTATGGAGTCACACAGAGTCGGACACAACTGAAGTGACTTAGCAGCAGCAGCAACTGTTAATTAAATATAAGATGTAAGTATAACATAGGCTTCCCTGGTAGCTCAGCTGGTAAAGAATCCATCTGCAATGCAGGAGACCCTGGTTCGAATCCTGGATCTGGAAGATTCCCCTGGAGAAGGGATAGGCTATGCACTTCAGTATTCATGGGCTTCCCTGGTGGCTCAGATGGTCAAGAACCTGCCTGCAATGTGGGCGACCTGGGTTTGATCCCTGGGTTGGGAAGATCCACTGGAGGAGGGCATGGCAACCCATTCTAGTATTCTTGCCTGGAGAATCCTCATGGACAGAAGAGACTGGTGGGCTACAGTCCATGGGGTCACAAAGCATCGGATATGACTGAGCAACTAAGCACAGCACAGCATATGTAATACTTTTTTGTATGTTTGGCATATTTCATAAGAAATCATCAAATGGAGCCCCATAGTCAATTAGGATGATTCAACACTGGAAAATATATTAATGTAATTCATTAATTAGTAAATTCAACTGGTAAATTAAAGAAGTGTTTAAGAATATATGAGCAAGAAATGGGTAAGATTTATAAAGGAAACCCACAAAACTTTAACCAAGGACACAAGGCAAGATTGGAATAAACAGAGAAACTACTATGTCCTAAGATAGGACAACTCATTATAAAATTACCAATCTTCTCCAGGGTGATATGGAAATAATGCAATTCCAGTTGGAACTTTGATGTACTGAGTATTTCAAATTAATAAGTAGAAGGGGAGCAGGACAATTGGCTATCCATGAAGAAAAGAGTAAAGTTTGTCCTATCTTACCCAGCTTATAAAAATAAGTTTTGAATTGATTAAAGAGCCCAATGTCAAAAGAAAATTATAAAATCATTGGAAGGACATGTGGAAGAAGTCTTTATAAAATCCTGGAGTGAGAATTACTTTTCTGAGCACGATACTAGAATCTTTGTCTAACAGACTCACAGAGATAGAGAACAGACTTAGGTTTCCAAGGAGGGCTGGCAAGATGGATTGGGAGGTTGCAATTAACAAATGTAAAGTATTATATATAGACTGGATAAACAACAAGGCCCTACTGTATAATATATTAGGACTATATAGTATTGTGCTGTATAGTACAGTAACATATTCAATATCCTGTGATAAATCATAATGGAAAAGAATATGAAAAAGTAGGTACATGTATGTATAAATGAATCACTTTGCTGTACAGCAGAAATTAACAACATTGTAAATCAAATATACTTCAATTAAAAAAAGAATCATTTTCTATAAGGAAAAGATTGACAGATTTAACTCTATAAAAAGGAAAAAATTTTAGTACACTTTAAGACAGATTAACCATGACCAACCTAGATAGCATATTGAAAAGCAGAGACATTACTTTGCCAACAAAGGTCCATCTAGTCAAGGCTATGGTTTTTCCAGTGGTCACGTATGGATGTGAGAGTTGGACTGTGAAGAAAGCTGAGCGCCGAAGAATTGATGCTTTTGAACTGTGGTGTTGGAGAAGACTCTTGAGAGTCCCTTGGACTGCAAGGAGATCCAACCAGTCCATTCTAAAGGAGATCAACCCTGGGTGTTCTTTGGAAGGAATGATGCTGAAGCTGAAACTCCAATACTTTGGCCACTTCATGCAAAGAGTTGACTCATTGGAAAAGACCCTGATGCTGGGAGGGATTGGGGGCAGGAGGAGAAGGGGACGACAGAGGATGAGATGGCTGGATGGCATCACCGACTCGATGGATGTGAGTTTGAGCGAACTCTGGGAGTTGGTGATGGACAGGGAGGCCTGGCGTGCTGCGATTCATGGGGTCGCAAAGAATCGGACACGACTGAGCGACTGAACTGAACTGAAGACAGATTAAAACAAAACAAAATGAAAAAGAGTAGAGGTAGAGTGGAAGAAAATAATCACTGCAGATAAATGATTCCTGTCAGTCCTGGTCAATAAACTCCTATAAATTGCTAGCATTTATCAGGCATTTCTCTCTGTGTCTGGCATTATTCTAAGTGCTTTTTAATTTTAAGCCATTCAAAATCCCACAGTAGCCTTATGGGATAGGTTCTAGCCTTATCATTTTATAGGTGAGGAAACAAGTACAGAGAGCTTAATTAACTTCTCCAGTGTCATGTCTGCTAAGGGTCAGAGATGGGATTTGAATCCAGTTGGTTGGCTCCAGCTTCTGTTCTCTAAACTACTCTCCTGCTTATAAACCAAAAAAAAAAAAAAAACCCAAGAGAACAATAAACAAAATAAAAAAGTAGAAATTTCACACAGGAAAAATACAGTGGTTTACAAATGTGTGAAAATATGCTCAACCTCATGAGTCATTCAAGAAAAGAAAAATAAAAGAACATGAAATGTCACCTTTTGCCCTCTGGAGTGGCTAAAAAGAAATTTTTTTTAAGATTGTAATATGGAGATAACATGAAAACTAAAGAATTAAAGTATGGTAATTGGTAAGGATTTGTAAATATTGACACATACTTTGGTGGTGCGAAACAGGTGGCTTTGATGTTTTAAGGAAGGCGGTTTGGCAGTATTAATCAAAGTGAAATTCACACACCTTTAGATTAGCAATTTACTTTTTGGAATTTAGTTAACTGTTCTTTCAGCAGTATACACAGATGTGATACAGTTATACAGTAGTGTGACTGAAAAATTAGCAATAGTGCAGTAGATCTATACATTATGGGAAAATATCCAAAGCAGAGCATATATTTGGGTTAAAAAAATGCACATGTCTGTGTTAAGAGCAAGCCCATCTGTATACTCTCTCGGACCAGTACTCTCCTAAGAGCCTCTGTGGTGGCTTGCTTGAATGCCCCTGACTTTTCTAGTCTTGCCTTCAGTCTTAGTCCCTCCTTGTGAGGAATTAGTATTAAGTGGCTGCTGGGATCACCTGTTCTTAAGCCCCTCTGGACACAAGGGTTCCTTCTTAAGTGCATATTAGTCTGCCCCATGTCTAGCAGATTGTCTTGAATGTTGCTAGTAAATGTTTGTACCTTTGCCCCAGTTCCGTTCCCACTGCTGATGTAGGTTTGCTCACATAGATATATTTTTATTTCCTGGATTGTTTCGATAAGATAATAGGAGAGAGACAGCTGGAAATATGTGTTCAAGGCACCATATTTCGTCTAATGTTTTTCACACCTTTTCCCCTCTTCCATTTCCTCTAATTACTTAGGGATATTTTGGAAAGTGTAGTGTCAAATAATTAAGCATTGGGAAGAGTGTATATCTGGAATTTTGCCAGAACCAATTAAAAAAGAAAAGTTTTTTTTTTTTTTTAAAGCAAAGTTTTGATAGAGAAAGTGATAGTGTGTGATAAAAATGAATGAAAACTTGTTTAAGGAACACAGTTTATTTTGCATAGTTAAATGGACTTATTTATCTGTCCACTTAGGACTGTGCAAGGATTTTAATTGAATACAGTTCTTTTACTGTACCTGAGGGGACAGTCTGCACTAGAAGAATAAAAGGTTCAGACTGTGATAACCAGTGGCTAAAACAGGTCTATTTTTAAAGAGCATGTGGTTTGTGGTGATTATCATTCAATAAAGCCAGCAGGAAGCAAGGAGATGGAAATGGTCCTAATGAAGACAAGAAAGTGTTGTCACTCATTAATGGGGAGCATAACCATCAACCTCACAAATAATCAGAAATATTAAAATCATAACTGAAAGAGCATATGGGGAACTCTGCATTAAAAAAGTAAGCTCATGTTTGTATATTTCAGCTGAGTTTATAATGTGCTTTCACATACATTACCTCATAGGATCCTTACAACCATCCATGTAAGGTGTAGAAGAAGAAATTGCTACTCAAGTGGTTAAATGATTTGAATAAGGTCATACATTTAGTTATTAGAAATTCTTATATATAAAAGCTTTTACCTCAGATAAGTTTTTTTTTTTTTTTTTTTACTAAGAAACCTTCAGCAGCTTTAGGGCTAGATTAATACTTGGTGATATTTTTGCACATTACTAATTTTTTTTAACAGAAAAGACCAAACTAATGTAATTAGTTGAACTTTCATAATATTTCCACTGATAACTCAGTCACAATGACAGACCCTGAAATTGGCCATCAATTCTGAAATTCCTAAAAAAGCTAGGAGACATACCATACTTCTTTTCCCCAGCCTAAGAGAACCTAGTAAAGTGAAAGAGAGCATAGGCTTATATGCTAATTCAAAGTGTGGTATTTTATTCTTCACCTATTTATTTTGCATTTTGTTGATTTTCTTGGGAATATGTGTTTGTAGGTGAACAGGAGTAAGCTGGGAACATTTGGTTAACAAGCATTTATTGGAGACCCATTATGTACATATCAAATAAAGAAATGTACATAACACTTAATAAAGTGTGTGGGGTGATTTAAGAGAAAAAAGAAGTAGTCATGATTCCTGAGAAATGTATAATATAAATAGGTAGAAATAAAATGAAGGAGAACAAACACGAGATGATATATGGAGAAGTGTGAAATAATTTAGAACATATACATCACTAATAAGAGAAACGGTAAATGATTAAAGCAGAACTGGGCCAGTCTTAGAATGTTGAACAAAAATTTCAAATTGGTTTTAGTCTAGGATTAATTGAGATGAGAGAGATTGATTTCTTTGGTGCGGCAGGAAGCATGGGGGACTGGGGAGGGATGGTAAGTACAAAGGGATTGCCAGAAAGATAAACACATATCTCTAGTTACTTGGAAAGTGATTTAAAGAAGTGAATCTGGAAAGACAAATTTAAATACACAATCTGTAACTTAGTTTTTCTTTTTAAACAAATCCTTTAAAAATGTTAGGGAAGGCTTGTTATTTGAGAAGAACCATGTATCTGTTCTTCATGAAAAAGTTTGGAACTTGTGTTTTGGTATTGATGATAATGGGGACCAGAGCTTAAATAAAACATGGGTAGCCAATATTTATATATAATATATAAATAATCACATACTTAACAGATTAGTGAAAAATACGAATGTCTTATTTCCCTAAGCTGACAAGTAGTTGAATCAGCATGGACACTTTTTGGACTATATGTATAAATACTCCGGATATGCAGGTGCAGGTAAAGGAGGCAGTTATGATAAGCTCTTGACTTGGAGTCAGTGGCCTACATTTCATATCTTGGCTCTAATACTTAATATTTATCTATAACTTTGGGTAAGTTGCCTAGACATATTCAAAGTCGACGTTATAGGTTTCTGTGAGGATCAAATAAGATAATGCATGTAAAATTACCTGGCATATTGTGGACACTCAATGCATTTTTCTGTTTTTGTTGTTTTCCGTAAGAAATGATGGGTCTTTATAGAGAATGTTGTAAGACCTGGGTGGGACCAGAGATGAATATGGAACATCTCTCAGGTATGAAGCATGTCTTTTTTTATCCTTTCCATAGAAGCATTCAGTATGCTCCAGACCTCTAAACATTTCCTATTTTCTGGAAATAGTGTAGGTGGAAATAGGCCTTCTCAGAGCCAATCACAAGGATTGACTTTTTACTGCACAGGGCAAACATTTATAGAAAATAGCTCCTTCCCCCTATAGAACTTAGTTTATTGTAGAAAATTTTGAATATCCAGAATGTGAAGACCATCTGTAATCACACTAGCCAGAGAAAACTATTTTGGTGTATTTTCTTCCAGTCTCTTTTATATCTAAATTGGAATCAACCATACATAGTTTTTGTAACCTGATTTTTTTCATCTTGCACTATCCAAAGCATATTCTTATGTCATTGTACATAAGAATTTTTAAAAACATAAAAAATTTTGTTTCTTCAATGGAAGAAAACCCAAAGGAAACCATTTTTTGAATGGTTATGTAGTTTTCTTTAGTACAGCTCTATTAATAATTCATCTAATCTTTTCCTTTATTTCTGAGGCTGTTTAGAATATTTGCCATACATATCACTATAATGATATATAAATCCCTGATTTCTTTAAAATAGTTTTAAAGAAATGGAATTATTATTTCAAAAATTAAACCCTCCCCCCCCCAAAATTAAAACCCCTTTAAGCCTCTTAACTCATATTGAAAAAAATTATCCTATAGCAAGGTTGTACTCCTGTTATCAATGAATGAGACTCAATATTTCCTAGAACCGGAAGCATTTCTATGAAGGCTTCCTTCACAAGTGATTGCCACACCTATCTGTTCTGAATAATTTCTGGAGACCTTTACTAATGGTCATTTACTAAAAATCATCGTCATTGTAGACTTTTCATTTCTTGTTTATTTTCATTATAATTTGCATGTTTTCTTTTTAAAAACAGCAAACCAGTAAAAGTGCTAATAAAACTAAAATGGAGATTTAATTTCTTAGGCAAAATTGAGACAGGCTGACAAATTCAGAGTTGTGGGAAGAAACTGGATGGACAGTTGCCTGGGAAATATTTTATGAGTCATTGCTTTTAAAACCTTCCAAGTCAGGAAGAAGGCACTGATTAGTTGGAATGGGCGATCATATTCCCATTTCATATATTTCTAGAAATAGCACAATTTTGTGCATGTGTTATACGGTCCAAAATTAATTGATGATAAAATCACAAGATGAACTGCTTTAGGCAAATTTGGCCCCCTGACCTAGTCATGAACCTCTGTTAAGTCGGGTGAACACTTCTTTGCCAATCTTTTACATGTTTGTTTTTACCTGTGTATATGTCTGTCTCCTTCATTGTCTCGTGGAGTTCCTTGAGATAGAGAATAAATGTTTTCATTTTGTTTTACACCTAGGACTGGAGAACAATATCTGTAATAAAATCACGCAGAAGAATGATTACTTGATGGCTGACTAGTAAAGAACTTTTTAAGCATAATAGAAATGGAAGAAAACCCAAAGGAAATCATTAAAAGATTTGAATATAATAAATTTTAAAATGTGTCTATACTACCCTCTCCTCCATAAACATTCAAGCTCATAAACAAACTTACATGAAGAGAAACTAATAGGGAAAAATAGTTTCAATAAATTTGACAGCAAGAGATTTAATGCCTTTACTGTATAAAGGACTCATAAAAATCAATAAGAAAACTATTGAGTCCAATAGTTAAATGGACAAAGGACAAGAATACATATTTCACCAAAGGGAAAGTAGAAATTAATAAATATTAAAAATGCCTAACCTTACTTTTTTCAGTTTTTTAAATTGTGGTAAAATACACATAATATTTATCATCTTAATCGTTTTTAAGTGAACAGTTCAGTGATCAACAGTTTTAATTGAAGAAGTGCAGAACAAAATCAAATCTCATTTTTGATCATTAAGTGAAAAAAATTCTTTTTAAAAGAAAATGATAATGAATCTAGCAAAAGCAGAGTGTATAGGAATGTATTTTAGCACAAGCTTTCTGGAAAGCAATTTGGTACTATGTATCAAAACCTTAAAAGATGTTTATACTCTTTGACACAAGAGTCCCACTTTTACAGATTTATTCTAAGGAAACAATCTGAAATGTGAATAAAGATGTTTATAATACTTGGTGCTATTTATGTTAACAAATTACTAGAAAAATTAAAAAAAATTCAAGTGAGAGGTAATTAAACACATTTAAGCCAGATAATAGATGCTTTATATATCGTTTAACATAATGTTTATGGAAAAAAATTTTAATAACATGGCAAAACATGTAGAATTTCCAGTGAACATATTTATAAAGTAGACATTCATGCATACTTGGTTATATGCACAGAAAAATTACTAGAAAGAAAGAAATATACCAGTCCATTAGCAAGAACTATTTCTGGATAGTGGAATTACAAATGATTTCTCCTTCATATTCCGTGTATTTTTGAGCTTTTAACAATGATAATGTATTGCAAATGTAACTTGAAGTTAGCAGTGGAGATTTATCTTAGAGAAGAAAGGTGAAAGAAAAGCCAGGATTAGGAACTCTCCTGGTGGTCCAGTGGCTAAGACTCTGTGCTGGGGGGTCTGGGGTTCAATCCCTGGCCAGGAAACTAGATCCTACATGCCACAGTTAATAAGAGTTCACATGCATCAGTGAAGACTGAACATCCTGAGTGCTGCAACTAAGGTCTGGCCCAGCAAAGAAAGAAATATTCTTAAAAAGACAAAGAAGAAGAAAGAAAGAGAAACAAGGAATAAGCAAAAAGGTAGAGGATTTGAGTACATTTGAAAGCTATGTGCTGCGGGAAAGAGTTAATGAAGGAAAGGGAAAGGTTCCGAGGAGAGACTCTCACTGGGGCTGAGGTCCAAGGGCATAGGGTTGGGTGAGACCCGAGGGGGCAACCTCTTCTACTGGGGTGTGAAGGAAGATACAGAAGAGCTAGTCAGTAGGACTAAGGAATAAGGAAATGGAGAGATTCTTGCTTGATGACTTCTTTTTCCCTGAAGGATAAACAAGTGAGATTCTCTGTTGGGCTCTCCTATGAGACTTGAGAAAAGTGTGAAGCTTTGAATTTGCTACTGAGCAGAAAGGAAGGAGTGTGTGTGTAATTTCCCTCCAAAACCCACTCTTTACTCTTATTCTTCTGATCAACGGTTGGCCCCAGTGAACCAAGACAAAAATATGGAAATTATCTTCCCCACTCCCATTGCTCAGCAGAGTTCTCACACTTCAACCTCTTTCGTGTCTATGGAACCAGTCTTCTCTCCAACTCTTCTCCATCTTTTTGCTGGGGTTGCTGCAGTAGATTCCAAACTAGTCTGTCTAGGCTCATTTGTCTCTCCTCATTCCCAATGCATCCATCATTACTGTTTCCAGACCCATCTTTCAAAAACCCAATAATATATTTTGTCATGACTATTCAAAATACTTTAAGGTCTTCAGTGGCTGAGGAGCACTCACCTACAGGACTTGGTGACTGAATAACATGGAGTGGAAGGAAGGACTGTAAGATGATTCTTAGGTCATACAACTGGAGTGGTAGCTATAGAAAGTTACAGAAACAACCATTTTTTAAAAAGATGGTAAATTCCCACTTTGCTGTTGTTTTGGGTAACAGTTGTATTTTAAAAAATGCATTTGAGGAAACATGTCATAATTTTTTAATCCTCTAGGTTTTTGCATGCACCATTTCCTCTACCAGAAACATTCCTCACTCCCTTCTTCACTTGGCGGCTGCTGCTGCTGCTAAGTCGCTTCAGTCGTGTCCAACTCTGTGCGACCCCATAGACGGCAGCCCACCAGGCTCCCCCATCCCTGGGATTCTCCAGGCAAGAACACTGGAGTGGGTTGCCATTTCCTTCTCCAGTGCATGAAAGTGAAAAGTGAAAGTGAAGTCGCTCAGTCGTATCTGACTCTTCGCAACCCCATGGACTGCAGCCCACCAGGCTCCTCTGCCCATGGGGTTTTCCAGGCAAGAGTACTGGAGTGGGGTGCCATTGCCTTCTCTGTCTTCACTTGGCTAATACTTAATATAAAGACAAATGTTGTAAAAGCATTTCTGTATCATCAACTTTACACTAAATGCCTTACATTTATGATTACATTTAATCCTCACATGTGTATGTTTGTTGCTTCCTTTTCTTTGCTAAACTGTGAGCTCCCTGAGGGCAGGAAGGATTCCTTACATTCCTGAACCCTCAATCCAGAGCACAGTGCCCAGTATTCAGTAGGAGCTCGGTAACTGTTGAATAAATGGAGGCATGAGAAAACCTAATGTGTTATATGATGGTTGAGGCCAGAAAATAGAGGATCTGGGCTAAACCTGTGCAGGAAGACTGGGGTCAGATCATGAAGACTGCTATATGCTAGGTTTAGAAATTTGCAAGCAGCAGTCACAAAATCCTTTATTCTTTTCACAACCATGAATATTACATTCTTCAAGTCTCAAACTCTGTAATGGGGACACTAACCAGAGGTGTGCTAGTATATATGTTTAACAGCTTCTTCCTTTCCTTTCCCTGCCCAAAGCTCTGATTTGTTTTGTGTTTTGATTCCCATGGTATACATGTTTCTGTCACAGCCAGTCTTTAAAAAATTATATATATATATACATATATAATTGAAATAGTTATGTACAATGTTATATTAGTTTCAGGTATGCCACATAGTGATTTGACATTGGCATACATTATGAAATAATCACTACAATAAGTTTAGTAAACATCTGTCTCCATACAAAATTATTACAATATTATTGACCATATTTCTTATCTGTCACAACCAGTTTCAAGCTACCAATGTGATGTTACTACTGAATATGGATGTAGAAAGAGATGCACAGTATTATACCATTAAAGAATATTCTCCCCACACATTAAAATAGACACAAATGACTTGATGAGCACAGTATGTAAATGTAGTCTGTATGTATTTACACAGTATGTAAATGTAGCAAAATAATTAGGAAATGATGAATTTTGAGTGTTTATTACATTTGATTTTAATATGTCTTTAAATTTATATACACAGAAAGACTATACAAAAAAGAACTTCATTACCCAGATACCACGATGGTATGATCAGTCGCATAGAGCCAGACATCCTGGAATGTGAAGTCAAGTGGGCCTTAGAAAGCATCACTACAAACAAAGCTAGTGGAGGTGATGGAATTCCAGCTGAGCTATTTCAAATCCTAAAAGATGGTGCTGTGAAAGTGCTGCACTCAATATACCAGCAAATCTGGAAAACCTCAGCAGTGGGCACAGGACTGGAAAAGGTCAGTTTTCATTCCAATCCCAAAGAAAGGCAATGCCAAAGAATGTTCAAACTACTGCACAATTGCACTCATCTCACACGCTAGCAAAGTAATGCTCAAAATTCTCCAAGTCAGGCTTCAACAATGCATGAACCGTGAACTTCCAGATGTTCAAGCTGGATTTAGAAAAGACAGAGGAACCAGAGGTCAAATTGCCAACATCCGCTGGATCATCGAAAAAGCAAGAGTTTCAGAAAGACATCTATTTCTGCTTTATTGACTATGCCAAAGCCTCTGACTGGGTGGATCACAACAAACTGTGGACAATTCTTAAAGAGATGGGAATACCAGATCACCTGACCTGCCTCCTGAGAAATATGTGTGCAGGTTAAGAAGCAACAGTTAGAACTGGACATGAACAACAGACTGGTTCCAAATCGGGAAAGGTGTACGTCAAGGCTGTATATTGTCACCCTGTTTATTTAACTTATATGCAGAGTACATCATGTGAAACACCGGGCTGGAGGAAGCACAAGCTGGAATCAAGATTGCTCGGAGAAATAGCAATAACCTCAGATATGCAGATGATACCACCCTTATGGCAGAAAGCAAAGAAGAACTATAAGAGCCTCTTGATGAAAGTGAAAGAGGAGAGTGACAAAGTTGGCTTAAAACTCAACATTCAGAAAACTAAGGTCATGGCATCTGGTCCCATCACTTCATGGCAAATAGATGGAGAAACAGTGGAAATAGTGAGAGATTTTATCTTTTAGGGCCCCCAAATCACTGTAGATGGTGACTGCAGCCATGAAATTCAAAGATGCTTGTTCCTTGGAAGAAAAGCTATGACCAACCTAGACAGCATATTAAAAGTAGAGACATTACTTTGCTAGCAAAGATCCATCTAGTCAAAGCTATGGTTTTTCCAGTAGTCATGTATGGATGTGAGAGTTGGACTATAAAGAAGCTGAGCACTGAAGAATTGATGCTTTTGAACTGTGGTGTTGGAAAAGACTCTTGAGAGTCCCTTGGACCGCAAGGAGATCTAACCAGTCCATCCTAAAGGAAATCAGTCCTGACTATTCATTGGAAGGACTGATGCTGAAGCTGAAACTTCAATAGTTTGGCCACCTGATGTGGAGAACCAACTCATTGGAAAAGACCCTGATGCTGGGAAAGATTAAAGGTGGGAGGAGAAGGGGATGACAGAGGATGAGCTGGTTGGATGGTGTCACTGACATGATGGATATTAGTTTGAGTAGGCTGTGGGAGTTGGTGATGGACAGGGAAGCCTGGCATGCTGCAGTCCATGGGTTGCAAAGAGTCAGACACAACTGAGCCACTGAACTGAACTGAACTTTGTATAATTTAATTTTTACTAATAACTGTTTAACAGTTGCCTTACAGAATTCCTTACATTTTAACAATTGGCTGTCTTGAGCAGATAGGAGCCAACTCCTCCACACCATTGTCATTACTTCCTTTCCCTACAGGTCCTTCCAGCCAAATCTCCTGGGACCAGTCTTTCTTTTTCCTAAGCAGGGAACTTATTAGAAGCTCTGGGTCAGTAGCTTTCTGAGGTAGCATTAGCTCTCTCATTATGTTACTACGTTCTAATCTTTGTGATCGAGGTCGTCAGTACTCAAGTTTGTACTTTGTTTGCAACAACCAAGGAGTCATGGATACAACCATCCCTCCAGACAGTGCTTTTTGTCCTGAATACTGGTTTCTCTCTGATACCTTCTTTACTCAGGGTTGTTGGAGTTATATAAGTTCTGCTCTTTAAAATGGGGCACCATTCATATATGCTTGCCTGGCAATCACATGCTATATTGCTTTCTGTTGCTCACCTGCCCCGCTACTGCTTGAATATGTGCCCTGGCATGTGGACTTGCTTTGGCTCTACTTCTTGGTTCTTCTATCCTGCATATGCTCTTACTTTGGGATCTACCTTTGGACTCAAGGTTCCTTTTGCTTCAATAACTGAAACCTGGCCTTATTCCATGATCTGATTATAGGGCTGTCTGGCTTCCTGGCTTTGGCCTTGCCAACCACAGCTCAAATTCAAATGCTGATAAAGAACAGCATGAGAAAATGAGCTGATTTAAGCAGGTATTACTATTTTAGTGTGATTAATATCTGCCAGTAGTGGCAAAAACCACCCCTCTCTTGCTTCTAAACAACTCCTGAAGATTCAAGAATGCTGAGTTCTGAAGGGGGCCTAGGTTAAAATAATGGAGCAACTGAATTCAACAAATGGTGGCTCCTCCCCAGCTTTCAGTTCAAAGAGGTTTCCGAAGAGACTGAGTAAACATTGGGTCCTTTATCAATTGAGCTTCTCCTTGCTGCTGCCCAGAGGGAGGACGTGTGGGATAAATCTAGGCTAAGCACTAGATGGTTTTGAAATGCACAGGCTTATCCTTTTCTATAATAATGCAATTATATCTTAGGGATATAAATTCTCTGAGACTCATTTCATTCAGCATAAAATAAAGGTAACAACACCCATTTCATAAGGTATTATAAGGATTAAATGTGTATGAAATGCTTAACATAGGACTTAACATATAGTATTAGGCTCTTCGAACCTAATAAAATCAAGGTTCTTCATTAAGAAAAGGGGCTTGGCATTTTTCTTTTTGTTCAATTGATATTATCACTAATAATGATATAGAACTAAGGTGAATAGATTTCTGCCTTGAATATTCTTGAATGATTTAGGAAACTTGTAATTTGCAAAAAACTGCAAGGGAAAAAGCATGCTAAAAAATTCAGTTGGTTCTCTCAAAGGGAATAAAAACTTGTAGTTGTTAGTACAGGACTCATGCTATTGGTTGGAGGTGAGGACCTACTCCTGTGCCTCAGGTTTCACTGATGCTCCACCCCTGCTTTGAGGCAACGGGGGACAGTTCCCAGTCCAGGAAAGGTTTCTGCACTTATCACTGAACAGAGAGAGAGAAAGAAAGTGAAGTCTTTCAGTTGTGTCCTACTCTTGGGACCCCAAGAAGTTTTTCAGTCGTGTCCTATCCTTGCCTGCTAGGCTCCTCTGTCCATGAAATTTTCCAGGCAAGAGTACTGGAGTGTATACTTCTCAAGGGGATATATCTCCAGGGCATATTCCTGACCCAGGGATTGAACCCAGGTCTCAGACACTTTATTGACTGAGCCACCTGAACAGAGAGAATCCTTATTAACTCAGAGATTGATATTCCCACATTCCAGGAGAGCAGTTACATTTAATGAGATACTGAATATCTGTCCTGGAATAGGAAGTTGATTTTCTGAAGAATATTTTGATTCTCAGACTATTTCCATAGAAGGAGAATTATTAATACCTTAAACTTTTTCCTGGACAAGGTAGGGTTAGTAACAAATATTCTAAGAAATAAACAACTGAGTGAAGTTAGAGTGCTTTCTGAATCTTACCTTCTTGCTGAAGAAAAGATGCCCAGCAGGGTCAGCTTTGTGGGCATGTGATGTGTACCCACAAAGTCCTGCGCTTAGAGGGGCTCTGTACTTTCATGCTGTTGCCATCTTGGAATTCTCAGTTTTGAGCAGGAAGCCCCGCATTTTCATTTTTCACTGGGCCCAGCAAATGGTAGAGCCAGGCCTGATGGCAAGAGAGATGAAGAAAGTCTTCCTAAAGAGTTTTTTTTTTTCTTTTTCCTGGAGCACTGCAAGAATGCACCAGAGGAACACTGAGAACATGCCTTTTAAAAAGTTATAATTTTTATTTATCCATCCAGGCAAGAGTAAACTGAGAATATGGTAATCACAAGTAGTATTATAAACATCCAAGTGTGTGTAATAACTAACATTTATATCAAGTGTGTGTAATAACTAACATTTATATGGTGCTTATTCGGAGAAGGCAATGGCACCCCACTCCAGTACTTTTGCCTAGAAAACCCCATGGACGGAGGAGCCTGGTAGGCTGCAGTCCATGGGGTCGCTAGAGTCGGACACGACCGAGCGACTTCACTTTCACTTTTCACTTGCATGCATTGGAGAAGGAAATGGCAACCCACTCCAGTGTTCTTGCCTGGAGAATCCCAGGGACGGGGGAGCCTGGTGGGCTGCCGTCTATGGGGTCGCACAGAGTCGGATGCGACTGAAGTGACTTAGCAGCAGCAGTAGGTGCTCATTACTATGTGCCAGGCTTTGTATACGTTAACTCTCTTAATTATCATTGTATCCCCATTTTGCAGTTGAGAATATGAGGCACAGAGAGGGGGAAAAATAACATCAAAGATCACATGGGTAAGTAAGTAGAAAAGCCTAGGTATAATCCAAAGCAATGCGGCTTCAGAATGTTTTTAGTGTAATGTGTCTTCTTTCTACTAAATGGAATAATGATATTGGTTTGCTGAGAGATGCTTTGCACTATTTTTTTTTATTCTGGTTATTATTTTTGAATTCAGGGAAAAGGGATGAGCTAGGGCCATTTAAAGGCCTAAGCCAACGTGCACTTGGACACTAATAGTGAAATGCACCATAGGGCAAACACATCTTTTCCTTTGGAACATCAACTACTGACTGTTTTATGAAGGGAAAAGTACGGAACATATCACACTTCAGTGTCTCATGACTGACATTTGATTTTGACTTAAAAGATTTTTAACTACACTACTAAGCTTACATGCTAGAGACCACATGCTCATTCTTGGATGTTTATACTCTACTTTATTCCTGTCAAGGAATTAGAGATTTGGCTCATACTTGTTGGATATGTTAAATGAGCCTGTGAAATCATATTTAAATTAAAGAGTCTTTCCTTGATTTCATTTTTTAAAATCTATGTACGCATCAAAGCATATGGGTTTAAAGGATGGGCTCAAGTATCCTGTGGCTACTTTTCTGGCCCTGAGATTTGCTTCTGTATTAAGGATAATAAAAACACAACTACATGGCTGCCGTGAGACTAGGAAGTACCTAGCACTTCTCAGAACATGGTTAACAATTAGTATAGATGAATCCGTTCAGTTCAGTTGCTCAGTCGTGTCTGACTCTTTGTGACCCCATGGACTGCAGCACGCCAGGCTTCCCTGTCCATTACCAACTCCCAGATCATGCCTAAACTCATGTCCATGGAGTCAGTGATGCCGTAATTGATTTATAAAAACTGGTATAGAATAGTGCAATTATATCTTAGGGATATAAATTCTCTGAGACTCCTTTCACTCAGCATAAAATAAAGGTAATAACACTCATTTCATAAGGTATTATAAGGATTAAATGCATATGAAATGCTTAACATAGGACCTAACATATAGTAAGTTCTTACTAAGTGGGAACTTCTATTATTCTATTTGAACTTTTTGTCTGTAATGTAGGTCTAGGTCATTTCACAATAGAATTTTGGACCTAGTATAAAACCATTCTATTTTTAATAATATTTTCACCTTTTTCTTCTTTGTAGGACACATTCTGTTAGAAGAATGAGATATATATTGGTTTTTACTGTGCAGCGATACTTTTTTGTAGTAACTATGCATTTTAAAAATACCCTTTGGAAAGATACGTTGGTCTTTTTCCAACAGTCCTCTAAAAAGGGCTATTAAAATAACGCATAGAAGAAATAACGTTCATTCATTATTAATATCTTATAGCAGTGATTATATCAGCTTAGCCTGGCCATCGACCAGCCCTTAGAGCCCTTGCTTCAAGCAGAGCTCAGGGAGCAGACAACAGAGGGAAGGAAAAGAGCACATCTTCTCCTATAAGCTCCAGATCTTGCTTCTGTACTTTCCGCTCTTCTCCATTGGCCCCTTTCTTTCCTTCCACCAATATGCAGGGGTGTATTCCACCTCACAAACAAGAAACAGAACCATTTTCCTCTCAGGCTTGTCGCTCCACTGAAGTACTATTTCATCTTTCCCTTCTCTTTGACTGTTGAGCTTCAGCTAAAACTGGGTTTTACTCCCTTAACATCTCCCACTCTTAACTCCTTTCTTTCACTGTCTTTCACCATTAGGACTTTCCAGAAATCTTAAGAACCCTGAAAGCATTCAGTTCAGTTCAGTTCAGTTACTCAGTCTTGTCCGACTCTTTGCGACCCCATGAACCGCAGCACGCCAGGCCTCCCTGTCCATCACCAACTGCCGGAGTCTACCCAATCCCATGTCCATTGAGTCGGTGATGCCATCCAACCATCTCATCCTCTGTCATCCCCTTCTCCTCCTGCTCTCAATCTTTCCCAGCATCCGGGTCTTTTCAAATGAGTCAGCTCTTCGCATCTGGTGGCCAAAGTATTGGAGCATTAAGAACCTCTTAATCAGCAAAGTGTTTGACCTTTTCTTAGTCTTCATTTTTCTTATATACATTATGATACTGTTGAAGTCTTGATATTTAATTAGAGTCTGGGACATTGTTTGTCCATAATTTTTTGACTTTTGATTTGCTCATAGAAAATGACAGTGATGCCCACTTTGCATCATTGCAGTAATAACTAGTGATATTAAGCATCTTTTCATATTCCTGTATGTTATTCCCATTTTTTGATTGAGTTATTTGTTTGTTTTATATTAAGCTGTATGAGCTGTTTGTCTACTTTGGAGATCAATCCCTTCTTGGTAGCATTGTTTGAAAATATTTTCTCCAGCAATAGGTTGTCTCTTATTTTGTTTATGGTTTACTTTGCTGTGCAAAAGCTTTTAAATTGAATCAGGTCCTTTTGTTTGTTTCCTTTTATTTCCATTACTGCAAGAGATGGATCCAAAAAATATTTCTGTGATTTCTGTCATAGTGTTCTGCCTATGTTTTTCTCTAGGAGTTTTACAGTATCTGGTCTTATATTTAGCTTTGTAATTCATTTTGAGTTTATTTTTTCATGTGGTGTTAGAGAATGTTCTAATTTCATTCTTTTACATGTAGCTGTCCAGTTTTCCCAGTGTCACTTATTAAAGAGACTGTCTTTTCTCCATTGTATATTCTTGCCTCCTTTGTCATAGATTAATTACCACAAATGTGTGGGTTTATTTCTGGGTTTTCTCTTCTGTTCCATTGATTTATATGTCTGTTTTTGTGCATTACCATACTGCTTTGATAACTGTAGCTTTGTAGTGTAGTCTGAAGTCAGGGAGCATGATTCCTCCAGCTCTGTTTTTCTTGCTAAAGATTGTTTTGGCTATTTGGGTTATTTAGTGTTAACATATAAATTAAAATTGTTTTGTTCTAGTTCTGTGAAAAATACCATTGGTAATTTGATAGGGATTGCACTGAGTCTATAATTCTTCCATTGCAAAAACATGGTATATCTTTCTATTTGTGTCATATACAGATTTCTTTATATCTTCAAACACATTTCTTACCACCTTTACAAGACTGAAAGATTCTTGAAGGTAGTGACCCATGTATTTATTATTTATCCCAGTACCCCAATGACATCTTAGAGAATATCTTATAAATAGTAACTGCACAATAAATGTTGGAGGATTTTTCATAACTGAGGATGGCTGAAGGATTGAAAACACTTTATTGTATTTGTAAAATATGTGACTTTTCCTGATTGTGGTATATGCAGCCTTCTTCATATACATAAGGTTGAGGAATTATTTTATTTGTATTTAGAATACTAGGATGCTTAATCTCTTACATAAATAACTTTTATTTGTGATCTCTAGAGATATTTCTCATGGCCTAAGTACCAGAAGCTGTTGATTGTAGTGGATTTGTAATTGTTTGATGATCACCTTTATAATGTGTATACTCATATACTGAGCAAAAATAGCATAAAGAATCAATGACTATATTATAGAGAAAATAACAAAAGTTTGTTTCTGGAGCATTGCTTCATATTTTTTGACATTTTGTTGAAATAAGGAAACCCAAGCCCTATCTAAGCAATAGGACTCATAAAAACCTGAGAATAATCTTGTTGCAGAGTTAAAGTGAATTAGAAACTGGGCCAAGAGGAGAGCTTTAGTTCAGTTTCAAATATCTGACAAAATTGGGAAATTGGATAGAAGGAGTTTAGGAAATTGTACTGGATGAAAATGTACTGATGTTTTGTATTTGTTCCAACATAAAAGCATCTATTTCCCTCACAGTGAGATGGATACATAATGGTCTCAAATCTAATGGAAGTGCTCATTTCCAGGGGTATTGTAGTTTTGAAATGGCTTTGTTTGAGGATTCTGGGTCTAATTTCATATTATTAAACTCTGAAATTACAGAAGCCTTTCTGAAGTATCTGTGGGCTCCATAATGGCCTCACAGTGCACCGTGAGCTTGTTGTGTACAAAATTTGAAGGGCTTGTTGCAATACAATTCCTTCTGTTACAACCAGTGCTCTATCTTCGTTTTTGCCTTTCCTATGGACTGTTTCTCTGATGAGCGTCAGAGTTTAGCCTGGATGATGGAATGGCAGCCACTGAGGTTTCAAAAGCAGGTAATAGGGCAGAGATTTCCCTGGTGGCTCAGATGGTAAAGGATCTGCCTGCAATGCAGGAAACCTGGGTTCAGTCCCTGGGTTGGGATGATCCCCTGGAGAAGGGAACAGCTACCCACTCCAGTATTCTGGCCTGGAGAATCCCATGGATAGAGGAACCTGGCCAGCTACAGTCCATGGGGTTGTAAAGAGTCGGTGAGAGACCACGCACACATGCACGACAAGGTCAGGGTTTGAAGGTAGACTTGTGCTGGAATGCTAATTCTATCACCTAGGAGCGTTGTGGCCCTGGTTCAGTTGTCTAGCTTCTCAAGCAGCATTTTCCCCACCTGCTGAAAGACTACATCAGTGTTAAGAGCTTAGTCTGGTGCCTGGCACAGAGAGCACACACTCAAAATGTATGCTAGTAGTATCATTAGCAACCAGAAATTAGTTTTCCTTCAAGAAAATAGCCTTGGGTTTATCCTGAGGATGATTTTAAAAAAATGATTGTGTGGATGTGGACACTTTTCTTAGAAACATTTTTAGAGGAAACTTGGTGGTGTGTATCTAAAAGGCCTGCCCAGCTTTGCCCAAAAGATACGCGGTATCAGTGCCTCCAAATAGATACACTAATGTGGGAGCCCTAGATACTGCCCACCAAATTCATTGTGGGCAGGAAGAGGATCTATTTTTAAGGGGAGCTAAGAGGACTATAATTGGTTAAAAATAGGATTCTCCTCCATCTTCTCTGTGCTGCTTTTCACCCTCCACTTTTCTATCCACCCCCACTTTTCCTGAATTCCTCTTATCACCTCTGTTCGCTTCCCCCTTCTCTTTCTCTGCTTTAGAATTGGTACATATTGTGAAAGAGAAAATACTTGACACCATCCCCAGAAAGTCAGTGGTGGGGGTAATGCATTTTTAATCCTGAACACCTGGCCTCCTTTTATTTGGCTGCCAGAATGGGAAAGTTTTTTGATTATTCAAAAAAGTCCTCTTTCTGGTGCTCACAAATGACTAAAAAGGTTAATAAATTTCAAACTCTGCTTGGTAATCCAGGGTGATAGAACTCTGCAAACACAGACTTTTCTTTTTAAGTTGAATCTGACATTATGAAAAGCTACCCCTCTCTTCCCACACTCAAAGTATTTATCTAGGCTTTAAACACTGGGTAACAGAAGTGTGGCAAGGGAGCTAACATTAATCGTGGGTCAGCAATGCAGAGAGAGTCTCACATTACCTCATTTAGTGTTCATGACAGCCCAATGGGGAAAGCATCACAATTTCCATATTTCATAGGTGAGACCATGGGGGGCCTTCATTGTGCCCCATCAGAAAGGGACTCACTGCAGTGCAGTGTCCCTAAGCATTGGTGACCCCGTGAAAAGTTTACCCATCTTACTGTAATGCCTTGATTCAAATGCCTCTCTGTCCTCCGTGCAGTGTCGATTATGACAAGGTGTAGCTCCCAATTCTGTCCACCTTCTGTAGTCAATCAGTTCTTGGGACCATGGTCAAGTGCAGAAACCATGTTTCGTAGGAAATGGTGACGGGAAATTGATATCCCCTTTTCCCAGCAGTATAACCACAACATTTATCTCCTCAAATCTCTTTCCTTTGCTCTGATTCCATAGAGGCAGGTCTGCAAGTCCCTTGGTGTTGACGTGGTGGAGATAGCAGGGGAGGGGATGAGAGTGGGTGATGTTATCTGCGTGGCTTTCACCTTCCCGTTCCTCAGTCTCCTTTCTGTATGATGGAAGAATAACAGTACTTACCTTTAGACTGTTTTGAAAAGCAAATGAGATAGTTTACACAGTAGGAAGTGCTCTCTATTACCTCCATTTTCCAGATGGAGAAACTGACACCCAGATGAGTTAGATAACTGCCCAAAGTCACATAGCTAAGTAGTCTTTCAAAATCCATGCTCTTAGCCATTCTCCTATGGTGGGACTTCTCAGTCTTTTTCATATCTTGGAACATGGAAAATTATATTACTCATAGGACATGGGGGGAGAATGAATGGGACAGCTCAAGCCTTGAAGTAGTTGGTCTGTGGGGCTCTGACCACCCCAAGCTCCTGGTCAACTGATTTTCTGCTACCCAGGCCAAGGATGTTAGTAAGTAAGTCTTCCTGGAGAAAATGAAGACTTATCTGGAAAGTTTAGTAAAATTTAGTAGTGAAGGGAAGGGGTGATAGTGGGTGAGAGGGACTGTTTAATTTTCTCTTCTGAAAAATGGAGACCACAAGAATATCTATTTCACAAGGTACTTAAAAACTAAATGATGGGAGGTATAAGGAAAAGCTTTTGTAAAATGTGATAATTTTAGCTTAAGGACAAAGAACAAAATACTTGAAATCATAAGAATGAGTTAGGCATAGTGGTTATAGAGATCGAATGTTTCAACTAACCATTGACTTGGGGAAAGTTACTATTTAATAGGACAGACCTCCCTCCTTTCCTTCCTTCATCTTAAACCAAATAAAAATGGACATTAGCTTCCTCCAAGGTTTGTTATAAGGTTGAACCTATTTTCATTACGTAACCAGAGCAAGTAGAAATAAGATCAAGAATCCTATAAACCCAAGTAGTCTGGCGTTATCTGAGGAAATGGCATGTCAAGCTGTCTCTATAACATGGGTGTCTCTGGTGAGGATTTGCTGTGACAGGCAAGGCAGTCAGGCACAAGCTGGACCCAGAAACAAAGTTTGGTCAGTGGAGGGAAGGGACCATCAGCCAGGTTGTCTCCTCCCAGGGCCTGATGTCCTATGTTGACGTTTTCTTTCCTGAGTTTACTGTAAAATTCAAGTAACTTGCACAAATGCATCAATATTTTAAAAGCTACCAATCCTACATATGAAAAAAGAAGGCTTACGATCTTCAATAATCTTTACTATAACACATATTCATTATTTATGAGCCCTCAAAGGAGAAATTCCCACTGTCTAGAAATCTAAATGCTATACTATGGTGGCTTTGGGATAGTTAGCCACCACACATTTGCTTTATAAAACCATCACCGAGTGACTTTAGCAGGTTAACTCTAAAAGTCATCATGGCTTTTTGCCTTTCATTATCTGGACCAAGCTAAAGGAGAGAATTTTCTCTGATGTGACATTGTTGTAGTCAGAATTTTAACCAGATACCCTCCTTGAAATTTGACTCTGATGTTGTAATGCTCATTATTTCTTGGCGAAGCTGACTCATTCTTTGCGGCTGAATGCAAATGTCACCTTCTCTGTGAACCAGTCCCTACACTCTGAGCAGGGTTAATTGGTCTCATGGAACTTGGTATATGCCTCTATTATGGCATCATTACAACACAGTGTCTTAGCTATTCTTGTGTTTGTTTACCCAATAAACTATGTGCTCCTTGGGGGTAGGGGTGGTATAAGGATGGTTCTTGGTCTAGGAGGCACTTATTTGATGATTGTGGAATTAAAGAGTATATCTGTCATGGACAGAGGAGCCTGGTGGGCTGCCATCTATGGGGTAGCACAGAGTCGGACATGACTGAAGCAACTTAGTGGCAGCAGCTGTCATGGATATTATGTTTAAAATACAGATAAATTTGTGCACTTCTACAAACTCAGAAAAAAATAATGTTCAAGAGACTGTTGCCATCCAGGTATAGCACTGAAAAAAAAAAAAAAAAACACCTCAATAGTTTTAGGAAGTTGTCATCTTAAAATCTCACTAACTGGAAAGATTCAAGAAAGGTCAACAATATGTCAAGATGAATGAGTGAGTTAATGAATAAGTGAAGCTTTTTGTGTTAGTGTGTGTTTGATTTATTCCTATATTTAAAGGTAGAAGCCAGGGAAAAGGAAAGGGACAGGTTTGATATTTATTGGTTGACCTCTGACCACTAGGTTGTATATTAGATGATTCGTGTGATGTGATTTTCCTTTGGGTACAACTCCCCTTTTGGTTGGGTCATATTAGCTTCTTTTGTCAAATGGTAAAACTGAATTTTGCAGGTTCAATAATGTGAACAGTCACTCCATCTAGTAAGTGACTAAGCCAGAATCCAAACCCAAGTCTCCAAAAAGTTCTCGTTTCTATTGTTCAGTGGCTAAGTTGTGTCTGACTTTTTGGAACCCCGTGAACTGCAGCACACCAGGCTTCCCTGTCGTTCACTGTCACTCAGAGTTTGCTGAAACTCAGAAGGTTCTTAGTGTATGTCTTTGTTGCTGCTGTTTAGTTGCTAAGTTGTGTCTGACTTCTTTGTGAACCCATGGACTGTAGCCTGCCAGGCTCCTCTGTCTGTGGGATTTTCCAGGCAAGAATACTGGAGCGAGTTGCTATTTCCTTCTCCAGGGTATCTTCTTGACCCAGGGATCAAACCCAGGTCTCCTGTTTGGCAGGCGGATTCTTTAACCACTGAGCCAGTAGGGGAGCCCAGTGTATGTCTATATATGTTAAAAAAAAAAGGTGGGTGGGGAAAACTCAGCAGTTATTATGCTAATTTAGGACAGCCCTCACGTTGTAGCCTACACTTTTCCCCCTAAATATCTAAGGAAAAGGTGAGCCAGGTGTGAAGTGGGCAACATGTGTGATGTTTCAGCAAGTGACTCAGAGTCAGAAACCTGGGTAGAGAGCCTGGCTCTCTTACTTTCTAGTGCTGTGTGTGTGTGTATGAGTGTGTGTGTGTGTATGAGTGTGTGTGTGTATGTGTTGTTCACTCAGTTGTGTCTGACTCTTTGCGACTCCATGGACTGTAGCCCACCAGGCTCCTCTGTCCATGGGGATTCTCCAGGCAAGAATACTGGAGTGGTTTGCATTACCTTCTCCAGGTGGTCTTCCCAATCCAGGGATTGAACCCAGGTCTCCCACATTGTAGGCAGATATTTTACCATTTGAACTACCTGGGAAGCCCCTTCTAGTACTGTGGACCTAGGCAGATTATTTAACATCCTCGAGCCTCAGATTCTCGAGTTATAAAATGTAAAGCACAGTACTGATCACATTTGTATCTCACAACATGTGAGAATGAAATGAGAGAACACACTCAGCACTCAGCCAAGGGTTTGGAACACATCAATGCTCAATGCACTCTTGTCTTAATTACTCAA
Source organism: Bos mutus (assembly GCF_027580195.1). Classification (NCBI taxonomy): domain Eukaryota; kingdom Metazoa; phylum Chordata; class Mammalia; order Artiodactyla; family Bovidae; genus Bos; species Bos mutus. The sequence goes on along the minus strand of NC_091621.1, from coordinate 27,184,828 downwards.
ATGCACTCTCTTTCTTGCCCAAAGTCAATAGAGACAATTGCTCATCTTCCTACTTTCTTAATGTTTAGCAGTTGCAATCGTAGAGTAAGTGGAAGAGAAGTCTTTTGCTCTGTGACCTGCAGTCAGAAAATGGGGTTTGGAATCATTTGATAGGAGTTTGGTTCCTGGCTCTGTGTTGTGGTTTGATGAGAAACTCAGTTTCTCTGGACTCAGTTTTTTTGTCTGTAAAGTGGTGATCAAAACTGCATCTTACAGAATTCTTGCCAGGCTTACTTGACAAATGGTAAGATAAGGAGCACATGAAAGGGCCCCTAACCTGGTCTGAGAACAGTGAGGAGAGTCTTCTTGAAGGCAGTGGAGTCCTTGTGGATCCAAGTGCAAAAAGAGAGGAGCCTTGTAAACCAGGACACACATTTATACCAGTAATAATTATGCTATCATTTTAATAACATATGTAACTGACATTTAAATGTCTTTCAGACTACATTTTCCACTCTACTGGTTTCACTTTCTGACATAACCTCTGAATTTCATTAAATTTTTAAGGGGAGGAATACTGTGATTTTTGGGGGGTGGGGGTGGGGTTGTTGTTGGACTGTAATTATCTCCACAATTTGGTTGGTCATTTTTCTGAAGGTGTTTCTAGTACAAGTTTATTATTTTGCAGTGTCTCAATTATCAGCTGTGTAATACAAGAATCTGAATAAATATAGACCATGTAATTCTTTCTGGCCTTCATATTGAATGGGAGAGAGAGAGAAAATACACATACCTTAGATTTGATCCTGAGTTATTCCTTGGGTGTCAATAAGACACTGAAAAGCATATCACATTAACTTTCCAGGTCACTAGGGTTTTCATTAGACTGCTGGACTATAAAGAGCTCCCCAGTGGTGGAGTGGAACTGATGTAACATTCCTTCTCTCCCCCAAGAGGGCTTAGCTACCAGAGAGCAACATTCATTTGCAAGTGTCTGGCTCTGTTGTGCGCTGGTACTGTGCATAAGGTCAAATTTTGGATTAACCTTTGAGTTGAAAAGAAAATAAAAAACCAACAAGGGTGTCTTCCTGAACATTTTGCTTCCTAGGGAAAACTATTTTATGTGGAATTTACCTAGTATACCACATAAAAATTTTTAGCATGGAATATCTAGCACAGTGTATAAATTTATTTCCCTTGAGTTGCTTAAATGTCATCATGTTTGGTACAAAATTGGAAATACCTTGTTCTGCAAATATTCTTGCCAGCACTTCTCTGTCATGGTTTTATATACAATGGTGCCATCTGCATAGGAAAGGATAATTGAGTAACTACCTAGTGAATACAAACACAGAGGCAACCACAAGAGATAATTCAGAAAACTTTTATTCTGTTTGGAAGGAATGATGCTAAAGCTGAAACTCCAGTACTTTGGCCACCTCATGCGAAGAGTTGACTCATTGGAAAAGACTCTGATGCTGGGAGGGATTGGGGGCAGGAGGAGAAGGGGATGACAGAGGATGAGATGGCTGGATGGCATCACTGACTCGATGGATGTGAGTCTGGGTGAACTCCGGGAGTTAGTGATGGACAGGGAGGCCTGGCGTGCTGCGATTCATGGGGTCGCAAAGAGTCGGACACGACTGAGCGACTGAACTGATCTGATCTGATCTGAAAGTCAGATTACTTGTCCAAAGAATTTAGAAAATTCCCTCTACTGTTTCCAACTGATTTTGTCTGAACTGTTTCTGTGAGATCCACTGAACAGGCTATCCTGGGATAAAGTGGATTTGTTGGAAGAATAAGTTGGAACAAACTGCTGCTTTGTTGATCTTACCAAGTTTTTACTAGACTGTAAGCTACCTGAGGGCACAGACTGTATTGCATTTACCTCTGAATCACTTCTGGGTCAGGAATATAGGGTGTGTGTGTGTGTGCTCAGTCATTTCAGTCATGTCTGTTTGTGACCCCCATGGACTGTAGCACACCAGGCTCCACTGTCCAGGGGATTCTCCAGGAAAGAATACTGGAGTGCGTTGCCATGGCTTCCTCCAGGGCAGGAATGTAATAAGCATCCTCTAGTTATTGAATTAATTTAAATTCAATTTATTATAAAAGTCATTTCTGGGCCTCCTAAAAGTCAGACAGTGGTTGAAAAGCATAATTCTTGGAAGTTCTTTTCTTTTTTTAAAAAAATTAAAACTGGTTTTCATATCCTAAAACCAGATGGGGATCCATGTATGTTGTGGAAACATGGGTGTGTATTTGTGATAGAAAATTAAGGGTTGTGATAAGGAAAGCAGCAGAAAAATGGTTTCAGTTCAGTTCAGTCGCTCAGTCGTGTCTGACTCTTTGCAACCCCATGAATCGCAGCACATCAGGCCTCCCTGTCCATCACCAACTCCCAGAGTTCACTCAAACTCATGTCCATCAAGTTGGTGATGCCATCCAGCCATCTCATCCTCTGTCGTCCCCTTCTCCTCCTGCCCCCAATCCCTCCCAGCATCAGAGTCTTTTCCAATGAGTCAACTCTTCTCATGAGGTGGCCAAAGTATTGGAGTTTCAGTTTAGCATCAGTCCTTCCAATGAACACCCAGGACTGATCTCCTTCAGAATGGACTGGTTGGATCTCCTTGCAGTCCAAGGGACTCTGAAGAGTCTTCTCCAACACCACAGTTCAAAAGCATCAATTACATGTGGTAAATATGGTTAAAATGACCTGTTTGGTCTAACAGAGTCCATATATATTAAGAGTTTTTGAGAACTGTTCTCATGGCTTTGGTACATTATACTGTTTGCTTTCCTTTTCTCTTTTGACAGTTTTATTATTAAGTCAGCCTGAAGATGAGTCAAGGAGATACATGTGTGTGTAAACAAGAGATCAGTGAAATTTCACACTGATGAGTTCTGCTTAGTGTGATGAATTATAATGGCTATTAATTGAGAGCCTCATGTGTAAGTCTTTAAATCAATAATATATTTCATGCATGTAAAAACCTTATGACTTAATCATTGTTTCCATTTTTAAAGATTAATAAGTTGAGTTCAGAGATATTTAATAACTTGCTCGAATTTGCACAGTAAATGGCAGGGCTGAGATTCAAACCCCAAACTTTCTGACTAGTAAACTGATATTCTTCCTACGTATTGTGTTCAATTCAGGAGGCACCCACGCATGGTGATTCTTAACAGTGTCAAAACATCTTTTTCTTTTGGGATACCACTTGCCTGTAATTATTACCTTTAGAGTCTTTCTTTGAGCCTTAAGGCCAGATTAATGCTTTGTTTGTGTAGAGCAATAAAATACAATCTCAGCTTCCAGTACTGGCATCATTTACAGGGAAGTCAGTAACAGGACAGAATTGAGTCACCTTGAATAAAAGAAAAAAAGTAAAGTGAGAGGGTATTTAATGCTCTATCTTTTTTTTTTAAATGCAACTAATTAAGCAATTTGAATTCTGAGTAGAAAGAAACAAATGAAAATGCTATTTCACTTTTCAAACTATATTGAATTACTATACTAGAATTTTTACCATCAGGCAGTAACCAACCAACAGGATGGAAGAGCTGCAGGTGGAAGAGGTTGAGAAGGATTCTGTGTTTTATCAGTTAATATGGGAGCCCAGGTGGTGGTTTGACTGGGGAGGGAGTGACGACATAAGAAAAGTATTAGCTAGTTTCTAGTTGGTCTCCTTTTCTAATACTTAAGTTTCTTTTTACATTCTGTGCTAAGTATAGTGGTGAACCAAAGGAGCTCCCACCTTCATGGAGCTTATAGTCTAGACAAAAAAGACTTAGTTTCATATAACAGTATGTGAGGTCTTTCAAAGAGGCATCAGTCAAAGAAAATTCAGGAACTCAGCAGGAGAAAAATTGCATGCAAAAGGCCCCTGGAGACTTTTGCCCAAGGCAGGGAGTGTTCAGAGGGACTGTGAGAAGACAAGATAATGGAGAGGAAAAATAAGAGCTCCCAATGAAGTTTGCAACTAGTTATAAGTAATAACTTCAGTAGGAGACTGCAGTGCTCCAGTTGGGGCTGTCGGTGTTATTAAACAATAAAGAATGCCTGGGCATTAAAGACTCTGGTTGGAATGGGTACCATAGTGGTTTAATGCAAACTACCTTTTATTCATGGGTGACTAGAGGCTGTGAACTTGTTACATCCGCTTTCTGTGAAGAGGCTTTCGTAACAGTTAAAATACACATATACTTTATTTATGTACCTTGAGGTGACAGTAAGATAAAATGAACCATTGCGATGTGAACACTTTCAGGGCATTTAGTATTTGCACAGTGTTGTGCCATGGTCACCCCTGTTCTGTGCTGTTTTCATCACTCCAAGGGGGAGCCTCATATGTATTAAGTGATTGTTTTTCACTCTCCCTTCTCACTGCCTCTGATAACTACCAATCTTTGATCTGTCTCTATGAATTTACTTATTCTGGATATTTATTAGAAATGGAGTAATAAAGTGTATAATCTTTTGTGTGGCCTTTTTTTTTCACTTGAAAGTGAAAGTGTTTGTCCATCAGTCGTGTCTGACTCTTTGTGACCCCAGGGACTACAGCCCACCAGGCTCCTCTGTCCATAGGATTCTCTAGGCAAGAATACTGGAGTGGGTTGCCATTCCCTTCTCCCAGGGATCTTCCCAACCCAGGCATCGAACCCAGGTCTCCTGCATTGCAGGCAGATTCTTTACCATCTGAGCCACCAGGAAAAGGCACTTTTTTTTTTTTTCCACTTAGCATGATGTTATTTCGAGTTTCATCCATGTTGTAGCATGTATCAGTACTTCATTTCTTTTCATGGCTAAATAATATTCCATTAATATATATATCACATATTAATAGACGTTTGGGCTGCTTCTACATTTTAATTATTATAAGAGTGCTTCTGTGAACAGGTGTCCATTTGAGCTGCTTAACAAAATACCACAGACTGAATAGCTTATAACAACAGAAATTTATTGTCCTTTAGTGCTGGAGGTCTGGGATCAGGGTGCCAGCATGGTTGGGTGAGCACCCTTTTTTGTGTCATAGACTTCTTGTTGTATCCTCACATGGTAGAGGGGCTAGGGAGCTCTTTGGAATCTCTTTTATAAGAACACTAATCTCATTCATGAGGGCTCCACCCTCATCTCCTAAAGGTCACACCTTCTAACATCCTTACATTGGGTATTGGGATTCCAACGTGTGATTTTGGGGAACATAAATAATCAGGCCATGCCAGGCCAAACAAGTGTGTACCTGGACTTGTTTGAACACATATTTTCAGTTCTTTTGAGAATATACATAGGAGTAGAATTACTGGGTCATTTGATAATTCTATGTTTAATTTTTTCTGGAACCACCAAACTGTTTTCCAAAAGGGCTGAACCATTTTACATTCCCACCAGCAATGTAGAAGGTTCCAGATGGTTCACAGCCTTGCCAACATTTGTTATTTCTGTGTTTTTTTTTTTAAATTTTTATTATAGCTACCCTAATGGGTATGAAGTGGTACTTCATTGTGGTTTTGATCTATGTTTTCTTAATGATGGTATCTTTCTGTATGCTTGTTGACCGTTTGTATATCTTCATGGGAGAAATGAGATATGCCTTTTCAAACCCTTTACCCACCTTTTAACTGGGTTGTTTAGTTGTTTTCATTGTTTAGCTGGCATACTAATTTTTGAGCCATGCACTCCAGCTATTTCATAATGCAAATCCAGCACTCAGAGTAGTCTTAAATGTGGAGTGTGAGCAGGGAGAAGAGAAAGCAAAGAGCCCAGGAGAGGTGGGAAAGGCATGTGGCTGAAAGGGTGCTGATACACAGCTTTATTTTCCTCAATGATTTGTAAGTCTGATAACTCAGAAGAGGAAGTGATAGCTTTGGTATGGCACTTAGATGGAGATCCCTTTCTAGAATCTGTGACTTCAACTTTATTCTCACTGCTACTGTAAAGCTCAATAATAAAGGGCCACCATTTTTTAGTGTACTTCACATACATTATCTGAAACTTCATAGTCATGCCCCGTTAATGTTATTATCCTAATTTTACAGATTGGAAGCACTGAGGCTTGGGGAGATTGACTAACTGGTTCAAGATCACACCTTGAAGGAGGTTGAATGAGTAGGAATTCCATTTTCACAGATACATGCCCTCTCCCATTACTCCACAAATAAGTTATCACTTGCTTGTATTATTGTTTTAGTTTCCCAACCTTTTTTCCACTTCTTTAGTATTACTTTCCTCAATTGAGTCTCCACACTGGTGACATTGGGGGTTTTTTATAAATGTAATTCTAAATTTTCTAAAACGTAATTCTTGTCATGCTGTGCTGTGCTGTCCTTTGTTGCTCAGTCGTGTTTGCAAATCAGTCTTTGCGACCCCATGGACTGTAGCATACCAGGCATGTCTGTCCACGGGGATTCTCCAGGCAAGAATACTAGAGTGGGTTGCCATGCCCTCCTCCAGGGGATCTTCCCAGCCCAGGGATCGAACCCAGGTCTCCTTCACTGAAGCCCAAGAGTACTGGAGTGGGTAGCCTATCACTTCTCCAGGGGATCGTGCCAACCCAGGAATCGAACTGGGGTCTCTTGCATTGCAGGAGGATTCTTTACCAGCTGAGCTACCAGGGAAGCCGAATTCTTATCATGCCACATGCTTAATGTCTTTTAATGGCTTGTCATTCTTCAAGATCCCTGTCTTACCTTTCAAGTTACCATCTCTTGCTTTCCTCATCTGTACCCTACCTTATAGTCAGAGGTAGGGTACATGTCAAACTACTCCCAATTTCTGGAATGTGTCAAGCTGTTTCATAATTTCGTGCTCAAAAGAGAGTTCTTTCTTTCTGAAATGTTTTAAAGACTCCCCTTGCCTCCAGTACCACATTATGAACTTTTTCCTATGCTGTAAAATGCACATATATTGGCAAATGAGGTGGTCAGGGGAAAGAGAGCAAGCTGTCATTATTTACATACCTCACCTTGACTACCTGGAATAGCCATGAGAATCAGCTAGGAAACTAACAAGGCAGCTTGGTAGTCAGAGACAAGATAAAAAAAACAAAACAAAAAAAACAATAGATCTCCCAATCTCTAGCAGAAACCAGTTAGAAAATGTAATGGCAAAAACGATCTGCTTCACTGAAGCAGAAAAAATTATAAAATACCTAGAAACAGACTTAATAAAAATATGTAAATTCACATTTTAAAAAAGTTCTAAACTGTTACTGAAAGATAGAAAAGTAAAACCTGAATCCATGAAAATACACTCCATGTTTCTACACAGGAAGTTTAAGGTGGTGGTGAGTTTGAATGCCATCTCCACCAATTCCTTCCTGGTCAAATCAGGAAAGTTGCCTCACTCTTCTAAGGCTTAACTTCCTTGTTTGTAAATGGAGAGTAATAATATTAGCTCATGTATCAAGTATGAGAATCAAGTAAAACGATCTGACTAAATTAAATGATTTGTTTAGAGCATTCAGCCCAGTGCCAGGCACATAGTAAATACTTAATAGGTTATCTGTTATACTAAAGATGCCAATTATCTTTAAGATACTCTGTGCATTTAATGCAGCTCCAGTTGGGCATTTGTTTCTGTGTATGATTTGCAGTTTTACTGAGAGCTAATCTTTAGAGGGTATTTTTTGTTTATTTTCTTTTGTATTTTTGGAGTCATGTGTCTTCTGAATTGTGGATAAGTCTCAACAGAGGTGTTTTGGTTTTGCATTTGCTTTTGCTGGCTTTTGCTTTTGCTGGAGAGACATCTTTTGTTCTTTTCGTCCTATTTCTTCCTTCTTTCCTGCTTTAAGTTCATAAAGATATTCTCCCATATGTTAAATCCTATAGGTTTTATTGTTTTACCTTTCAGACTTAGATCTATAATCCATCTGGAAAAAGATGGGGTATAGTGGAAGTGTGGAAGTTAAGTTTTGTTTTTTTCTATGAAGATTGACCCAATTGACCCAGAACTATTTCTTGAGAAGGCTGTTCTTTCTCCACTGCTCTATAATGTTGTCTTGATCATATATCCATGAATATCTTCTGGACTCTCTGTTCCACTGAAAAATTTGCTGCTGCTACTGCTGCTGTTAAGTCGCTTCAGTCATGTCCAACTCTGTGCGACCCCATAGACGGCAGCCCATCAGGCTCCCCCATCCCTGGGATTCTCCAGGCAAGAACATTGGAGTGGGTTGCCATTTCCTTCTCCAATGCATGAAAGTGAAAAGTGAAAAATTTGCTAGCCTTATGCCAATTCCATACTGTCTTAATGCTAAGTCTTGATATCCGGTAGAATAAGTCTTCCCACCTTCATCCTCAAGACTGTTTTGGGTATTTCTGACCTTTTCCTTTCCATATAATCTTAAAATTGACTTGTTAGCTTCCACATTAAAAAAAAAGCTGCTGAGATTGTGAATTGGAATTGCACAGAGTCCCTAGATCAATTGGAGGAAAACTGACATCTTTACAACATTAAATTTTCTCGTCCTTGAACATGGTACACTCCTACATTGATTTATATCTTCTTTATAGTCTTCCAGTATTGTTTTACATTTTTCCATGTGAAAGTTTTTATGGTAATTTTTTTTGCCTTGGGGTTCCTACATACCTTGGTGCAGGCTTGAAGTTTCATCTTAACAAGGTGATATGTTTTTTTTCCCAAGAGAGGTCTTGGGCTATGGTGAGCTTACCCATGACTACTCTGGAGTTGTAGACTGTGTTTCAGATACTTTTTCATTGACAACCGTTTGATAATCATAGGTCTTTAGGAGCTTTGTTCTTATAGGCCTGAGGTCTTATCTTTTACTCCTGCTTTCATGAAAACCTCAGGCCTCTGATGCCTGGGTGTCTACCTCTAATCAAGACTGACCTTTCCATTGTGGCTTTGCAATCTCTCTGTGTTTCTGGTACCTTTGAGTTTCTTCACCTTTTGAGCTTAGCTATGTATTGAAAACATTATTACTATTATTATTTTGCTTTTAAAAGACAGTATGTTATGTCTGCTCCCTCTCCTTGCCTGTTCCACCCACCCTACCACCAAGTCCCAATCCCAGGTTCTGTTGAACTTGGGATTCAACAAGTTCAGGTCCCAGGTCTGTTGAACTTCCATGTTCCCCAGTGTGGTGGCCCTTACTCTCTATGCCTTCTGTTTTGACCATAGTTGGCTGAGAAGTTCTAATGTTTAGAGTCAGAGAAGGAGTTTTCAATCAGGCTTAGAAGCCATACTTCTGGAAGGCTTCTGCAATACTACTTGCAACCTTGAAAACAGTCCATTAATATAATAGTTAAATAAGGGAATGAGGGAGAGCTAAATAGGAAGGTATGGAAAGGTTTTCAAGTCACATTATTAAATAAAAAGAAAATGTTCACAATAATATACATGCTGCTGCTGCTGCTGCTAAGTTGCTTCAGTCGTGTCTGACTCTGTGCGACCCCATAGATGGCAGCCCACCAGGCTCCCCCGTCCCTGGGATTCTCCAGGCAAGAACACTGGAGTGGGTTGCCATTTCCTTCTCCAATGCATGAAAGTGAAAAGTGAAAGTGAAGTCGCTCAGTCGTGTCCTACTCTTTGCGACCCCATGGACTACAGCCTACCAGGCTCCTCCGTCCATGGGATTTTCCAGGCAAGAGTACTGGAGTGGGGTGCCATAAAGTAATTTATGTAAGTATAATTCAAAGCAACTCTCCCTTTAAAATATTTTTATAGCAATAGATTTGGAAGGCCACACACAAAACTGTTCATAGTAGCTACTTCTAACATGAGACTGAGGTGGAGGGTAGATGGAGAAAGGAGTCTCTTCTCATGGAGTTTTTCATCTTCTTTTGTATTATGTAATTTGTTTGATTTCTTATTTGATCACAAGTAATACAATTTTTTTTAATTGTTTATTTATTTGTTTGCTTCAGGTCTTTGTTGTAGTGCGTGGGTTTTTCTTTAGTTGCAGCTTGGGCTTAGTTACCCCAAGATATGTGGAATCTTAGTTCTCCAACCAGAGACTGAGCCTATTTCCACTGCACTGCAAGGCAGATTCTTAACCACAGGACTACCAGGGAAGTCCTCATAATTTCTATTACTTGTATAATTTAACAGTCAACCATTTCACTTCTCCCAGCTCAGGCCCCAAGCCCTTGATGGCCTTCACAGCCTTGCTTTCTCCTCACTTGCTCATCCATCATCTGCGCTCCAGTCACCTGGCTGTCCCTCTACCCCTTGAGAGTGCTATTCTCCTTTTCACCGAGGGCCTTTGCCTTTCGCATTCTTTCCGGTGTTCTTCCCTCACCTCTTTGCCTACGTCACTATGGCCCCTCCTTTGGTGGCTCTCAATTTCTACAACACGTCCTCAGTGCAGCCCTCCCTGGACTTCAGACCAGGTAATATTTTCTGTTCTATGCTGCTGCTGCTGCTGCTAAGTCATTTCAGTCGTGTCCGACTCTGTGCGACCCCATAGACGGCAGCCCACCAGGCTCCCCCGTCCCTGGGATTCCCCAGGCAAGAACACTGGAGTGGGTTGCCATTTCCTTCTCCAATGCATGAAAGTGGAAAGTAAAAGTGAAGTCGCTCAGTCATGGCTGACTCTTAGTAACCCCATGGACTGCAGCCTACCAGGCTCCTCCGTCCATGGGATTTTCCAGGCAAGAGTATTGGAGTGGGGTGCCATTGCCTTCTCTGTGTTCTATGATACCCTACTATATTTATCTTTTACAACAATTACTACAAGTTTAATGAAATAATTGATTTTGAGAGTCATTGTATAATGCTGAACAACTCCAGTAGAACATAAGCTTCATCCTTTCAGAGACAAGGGCTGTCTCTTTTGCTGATTAATTCCCAGGGCCTAACAGAGCTCCTTGTAGGACCTTGTAGCTCCTTGTAGGACCTTGAAGCTACTTGTAGCTTCAAGTAGGACCTTGAAACACACTTTTTGAAGGTATCAACAAGTAAGTGAATGAGATTTTTTTGAAATCTTGAGCATAGTTTCTGATTCCTTTCAATCCTTTCATGAAAACTTAGGGATCATGTTGGAAATATTGATTCCTTTTCTGTTCCTTTTTAGGACTGATTTGTGTATTGCAGGTAATGTTGCTCTGTAGTCCTTTATATTTGGAGTGCATTTTGGGAATCTCCATAAAATGCCTCCTCTAGAATTCCCAGTGCCTGTAAGTCTGTGAAGGTCCTCTGCCCATGAACAAAGGAGGGACCTAAGAGACCTCTAACAATAGGAAAGTGAAAGTGAAGTCACTCAGTTGTGTCCGACTCTTTGCGACCCCATGGACTGTAGCCTGCCAGGCTCCTCTGTCCATGGGATTTTCCAGGCAAGAATACTGGACTGGGCTGCCATTTAGGAGAGGTACTTATTTCCTGGGCTGAGTGCTGCCCAAGAGACTCTCTCCCTATCTCCAGGAACGACTTCCTCTATGCTTGTCTCCTGGCTCCCATGACACCTTGTCGGCTCCCATCCAACATCTTCAACTTCAGATGCAAGCTAGTCTTTTGTTGTCTCACTGGAGTTTCTCTGTTGGACAATTTCCTGTCCATGGATCCTTATGAGAGTATGCTGAAATTTCACTCCTAGTGTCATCAAGAGTGAAATGAACTAAATTGAACTCTAGAGAATGTGCTTTAATACATAAGAGCACAGCCAAGTAATTGCGGTGTTGAGCAAAGGAGGAAATCGTCACCATAAAACTCCTGCTATAGGACAGCTCATTTCCAAGCAAGATCATAACGGGAGTCATCTAAACACAATGAAACCTTTATGATTTTTTTTTAAAGGACCATCAGACTATGATAAACATTTCATTTCACTTAAGTAAAAGGTCAGAATTTTTTGATGTTCCAGTTATAGGGGCAATATGTTTTGCATATGTTCATCAGAACTTAATGGATGACTTCCGTTATAAAAAAGTTTCAGCCACGTTGAAACTCCTGATGGATGATCCCTAGTGGAAAATCCTTTTTGCTGCTCATCCTATAATTGGATGTTATGGCTATTCACACAGTTCTTTCTAATGATTTCTGTAAAGGAAAGGCCGCTAGCTTGGATGTTTCGTTTATTGCTTGTCAGAGGGCAATTTTTTAATGAATATCACTTTATAAGAAGCAGAACGCTTCCACTCTCAGAGAAAAGTGATCGTAATTGGACTTTACATATGTTTCCCTTTTTGAGATACCACAGAATTTGTTTATGACTATCTTTAGCATGAACAGGAAACTTACAATGAAACTCAAATGGAGGGGAATAAAGTTAAAATGTTATAAAACTCATTGAAAATCTGTTCCAAATGATCCAGTGGCTTTAAAAAGTCCATTTTAAAAACATGAGAATGATGCAGCATAGTTGTCTTGTTCAGTAGCAGGGAGGGGCATTGCTGTGCCAACCACACTTTCTGGTCCTGTGACCAGCTGCTCATTTTTTGTCAGAAAAACAGCTGGGTGGGACCACAGCTAGTCTCTGGCTGTGGGGAGAAGTTTTTCTGTGAGCAACTGACAAGTTTTTATTAAAGGATACACCAGCAGTTTTGGCTCCTTAGCAGCACCCTAACCCTAACCTTAACCTCAACACTAAATTTGGTTTCTAAACAAGACCGTTTATATGAGTAATCTGAGGAGACATTGTTCCAGGGAATTCACATCACCCCTTAAGAGGTCACCAAGCATTCTTCACCACTCTTAGTTCCTCTACTGGTCAGATCTGCACCATAGGGGACGCTTATCTGTTGGGATAAGCCAGGGTATGCTGCTGTAACAAAAAAGCCTAAAGTCAGCTGGCATTGTTTTAGGTTTTGCTGGTGGATGATGAAAAAATGTTTTCCTACACAGGAAGTCTGTTTATCTTTCCCTCTGATCTGGAGACAGACAATGGTGGAGATGTCTGTCCATCTACCTGGTTCCTGGAGTGAGGGAGATGAACAGTATGGCCCCCCTGACCTACATTGCAGATAAGTTTCTGTGACTATCCATTACCAAGATTTAGTGACATCACTGACTGATACCACATCTCTTGCAGTATTATAGATGAATAGATGCACACTCAAGCTGGTGAAACAGATGGCTTAGGACTCTAGTCAAGGGCCAGGGAAACCATGTCTGAGCTCTGTTAACATGGAAGGCTGATTCATTTGTGTCTGGCAGAGTCATGAAAAGTCATTGATTTTTCCATCAGCTACTAAGTCTTCAGTCTGATGAGGTCATTCTGATCCCATGTGACCCTCAGAGTGAACGCGATCTTTTGCAAAGAGAGCAAAATAACATTTTTTTGCAGGGTAGGGGTTCAGCATTACAGGTAGGGTGAACAACCATTCCCATTTGCCTGGGACTGGGAGATTCCCCAGAACATGGGCCTATCAGTGGTAAAACCAGGCAAGTTCCAGGCTAACTGGATGAGTAGGTCACTCTAATTACTGAGGTGATATCTCCTAGCAACAGTCAAGATTCATGCAGCATAAACTCCCACTGTATGTTCCAATTTTTTTCCATCATAATATTTATTACATTGTGTTGTAAATGATCTAGACATGCAGGATCTATCTGCCCACCAAACTCTGGGCTCCTGAGACCAAGGACTGTTTCCTTTCCACTTATATTCCCAATATCTTGGATGGTGCCTGCCACTTCAAAAGAGCACAATAAATATTTATTGAATGGATGAATGGATGCTGTTTCTCTGTTATTTTTCATTCCCAAAACTTGTATGTTGTGATTGGCTTTTTCTCCTTTGAAGATCAGTTCTGCCTTGATACTAATTTAATTACAAAGCAAGGCAAGACTCTTCCTGACTGCAGCTACAAGCTTGTGTAAAGCTTTCACTGTGACCTATAATGTGAAATTACACAAACTCAGCACTGAACTTCAGCATAAACTGATTCCTTATTAGACTGACTGAATAATTGAATATCCTAGTTTGGCATTTGTTTAAAGACTTGGGACAAATGGTGAACATTTGAAGCTGTGGAAACAGATGTTAAAAATTCGATCTAGCTGTTTCTGGTAACTGGGACTATTGTGACTGAAGACCCAAACTTCCAAGTCTGTCCCCACCTTCGGGAATGCAGAATAGCATGCCCACCCCACCCCACCAAATGCCCTCCAAACCAGAGGCGGGAGGAAAGTCTCCATGGGCACGCCTCCTGATGGACTATGTTCATGCCCAGTTAAGGGTAGCAAACAGTGGTCTGAGAAACTTGGTCTGGAGAACTAGAGCCAGGTCTCTTCCAGTTGAATATTTTCTTAACAGGCCTTAGAAGTGTGCTGAGAAAGAGTTTGATTGTTCTTGACTTACAGACTAAATCTTCAGACATTTTTGTTTTCGTTAATTACCCACGATGAGTGACTCCTTAGGGACTAAACTTTCCTTTTTTGTCTGTGCTGGGTCTTTGTTGTGTTGCCTGGGGCTGTTTTGTTGCTGTGCGCAGGCTTTCTCTAGATGCTGAGTGAGGCTACTCTTGCGGAGCTCGGGATCTGGAGTACCACGGCTTCAGAAGTTGCAGCTCACTGGCTCTATCAGGAGCACAGGCTGTCTAGTTGTGGCTTAGTTACCCTGTGGCATGTGGGATCTTAGTTCTCAAAACAGGAATCAAACCCATGTCCCCTGCATTGGCAGGTGGATTCTTAAGCACTGAACCACCAGGGAAATCTTGACTAAGCTTTTCTGAGAAGTGATTTAAATTCTAGAAGGAGATCCTGTGGAGCAGTGGAAAATCACTAAACTTGTATTAAGAGGATCTAAAAAACATATCCTCAGTTTCTTCATCTGTAAGATGTGTTTAATAATATCTACCTTTCTTACTTTATGAGATAGCTTGTGGGGGTCAAAGGAGATAAAGCCAGTGAAAACAGTCTGAAGATTGTAAAATGCAGAATGAATATAAGATGTATATTTTCTATCTCATGAATTCACCTGTTTCTTCTATAACAAAACTTATTTAAACTTACCTCTGCTTTAATATTTCCTTTTGTAAGTCAATTATACTTCAATAAAAAACAAGGGGGAAAAAAACCCCCTTCCTTTTACTTATTTTTCTCATCACAGAAAGGTAATAGTCGGTGCCTTGTAGGTGTGTTTTCTTTATGACAGAGGAAGACACAGGTACCATGATCTTACTTGTATATGCATGTACTAGTTCATGTTCAAGATCATGCAGTTAAATGTTCAGTTTAAACACAAGTGTATCTATCTCATTGCCCATAAAATTTCTATCACATTGTATTACTGTCCAGATTCTAAAGGGTTTCCCACCATTTTTTAAAATATCGTGGCTTTGGTATACAAGTTCATTTGGGGCTTTATCACATTATTTTCTAGATTTTGATTATAATTCTTCATCGTTTGTCACTCCAGACTGAAATATCCTACTGCTTATTCTGGCAGTCCTTTCCTTTTCCTTGCTTTTATTTGGACCTGTCTTGAGATATAACAGCTAAAGCTGCATGTGATATTCCAGGTGCAGGCCCTCCTGAGTTGGGTACCAGGGCAGGAGAATGTTTCCAGATGTATTGTCAATGCTTATCATGGAACTCAGGTTATCAGGAGCTGTTTTGGCTGAAGTAGGGCAGTTCCAAAGGAACATCCTCCAGCTTCAGCCAGCAGCCGTGTGGCCAGGCATTAGGGAACACGATGTCTTAAGGTCTCTGAAATTCTTTCATTTATTTATTCAACAGGTTTTTTTAAAAAAAGTATGGATCCAGTGCCAATCTCTGGTCTATTTGCTGTGGGTAGGATAGAGAGTAAAACACCCCAAATCCCTATCTTCATGGACCAAATCCAGCGGTGTGGAGAGACAGCTGACAGATACAGAAATGTAATGTCAGGTGATAAGCACTATGTAGAATAAAGTTGGGTGGAGGAAAAGGGGAAGACTGGGCAGAGGGCTTTGCTTTTGACATGGAATTGTCAGTGACATCGCTGATAAGGTGACATTTGAACAGAAACTTGAAGGCAATAAAGGTTACCTCAAGGAAGAACAGTCCAGGCAGAGAGAACGTACAAAGGTCGCAGGGCAGTTTTGTGCCATGTTTGAGGTATGCTGGCACAGTTGGAGCTAAGTGAGTGTGGGGGGAACTGAGGAGATGAGACAAGTTCAGAGCTTCAATGTCAAGGAAGGGCAGATCATGCATGGTCTTACAAGTTTTGGTAAAGTACTTAGGATTTTATTATAAGCAAAGAACTGATCTGATTGGACTTATTTTAAGACACTCATTCTGTTTACCCTGGGGAGAATGGACTATGGGAAAGGAATGAGGCCAGTTAGCCAGCTATTGTAATAATCCAGATGAGGGGCGACAATGGCTTGGTTCAGGGTGATGGCAGAGGTAAGGGCCAGATGTCACTGAATCCTGGGAATAGAGTGGATATGACAGAAAGAGGAATTACTGATGACTCCAAGGTTTTCAGCTTGAGAAACCACAAAAATTGGATGAATGAAGTTGCCTTTTATTGAGAGAAGGAATACTATGGGAGGCATGTTTTGTGTGTGTGTGTGTATGTTTGTAGGTGGTAGTAGGGACTTAGGAAATCTATTTTGTGTATTTTAAGTCTGAGATACTTCCATGGAAGAATTTCAAGGAGGTAGCTACACATGAGTATGCAGTGTTTGGAGGAGAGGCTTGGGCTGGCTTTAGAAGTTTGAGGCTAAATGAGATCACCTAGACAGACAGATAAATCAATAAGAAAGAGGCCAGAGCACTGAACCTTGGAGGACTCCAACATACCAGATAGAGTTTGGGGAGATAGATGGAACCAGTAAAGAGATGCTAAGTCACTTCAGTCGTGTCCAACTCTATGTGACCCCATAGACGGTAGCCTACCAGGCTTCCCCGTCCCTGGGATTCTCCAGGCAAGAACACTGGAGTGGGTTGCCATTTCCTTCTCCAATGCATTAAAGTGGAAAGTGAAAGTGAAGTCGCCTAGTCGGGTCCGACTCTTAGCGACCCCATGGACTGCAGCCTACCAGGCTCCTCCGTCCATGGGATTTTCCAGGCAAGAGTACTGGAGTGGGGTGCAGTAAAGAGAAGCAGTCACTTAAAAGCTATTCTGGCAGCTGTATAGCAGCAGCTACTGTAAATACTGGACTTATATATTAGAGATCTACTCCAGGGTGGGGGGAGGGGCATCAGGGAAGATTTATCCTTGTGCATGTGGCTGCTACACAGGATTGTTATGATAAAGCGCACACACAAGAGCCCTTTCTTATCATTACCAGATCTGTAGGAGATTGGCCAGTCACTGCCAAAAACCAGGATGAATTAGTTTATATCAGAGGAATTTGCTTAACTGAATTGAATCAAAAGATCATATATTCCTGATGAGTGAGTGAAAGTCACTCAGTCGTGTCCAACTCTTTTTGTGACCCCATGGAATATACAGTCCATGGAATTCTCCAGGCCAGAATACTGGAGTGGGTAGCTGTTCCTTTCTCTAGGGGATCTTCCTGACCCAGGGATCAAACCCAGGTCTCCCACATTGCAGGCGGATTCTTTAGTGTCTGAGCCACCAGGGAAGTCCATATTCCTGATAATATATCTATAATATGATAGAAACAAAGAGCTCTCGATACCATAGATACACAAACCATAAGCATGTGCCTTTATGAATCTCCAAGATTAGACACAGCACAATGCATATTAGCAAAGTCATCTGTGTGTGCATGTTAGTCACTTAGCCATGTCTGACTCTTTGTTACTCCCACCAGGCTCCTCTGTCCATGGAATTCCCCCGGCAAGAATACTGGAGTGGGTTGCCATTCCCTTCTCCACGGGATCTTCCCAACCCAGGGAATGAACCTGGGTCTCCTGCATTGCAGGCAAATTCTTTACCATCTGAGTCTATATAATACACATAAATAAAGTTTGGGCTTTGGAACTCTTTTTCTTCTGATTGCAATTGGTATTTCATTTTCTAATATAGGTCACCCCTTAAAAAGCTTGTTTACCCCATGATGTATTTCAGGTGTGGATCTAATTATTCAATTTTCAGTTCTCAAGCATGCTAAGAGTTTTCTTCAGTTGCAGTTCTGGACAGCAGCAACTGCTTCATCTGATAGACAATCAAAGCCATCTGTGCAAGATGGATGAAATACCAGTAGATTAAAAAAAATATTCTGCTTTCATTCTATGGACTCTTGCATCCCTGCCCCCAACACTGTCACCATACCATCCCTAATCTGGCCACCTAGGAGTTCAGTAGAGATAGAGTCAGAGGACAAAGGTATCAAATTCTTGGTTAAGCTGGAAACGTCTTGATTCTTGTATTAAGATTTAAAAGAATAGTAGCAGAGATAAGGCTTCTTTGGGCTGGGTCACAGAAGGGAGAATTGGAGAGGGAGTGGGAGGGGGTGGTGCTGGGATTAATGAGCTGAGAAGTGGCCATAACCTGCACCCCTACTTCATTATTTCCAAAGATGCGAGGGGTGGGGGTACAATGTTGTGAATTACCAAACCTCACATGTATTCAGACCTCATGCTCTACGTCCGAGAAAGAGCTCATTGTTTCCTCTGACTTAATTTCAGAGGAGGAACGCGGGGTTGGGTCTGTCACCAGTGAGACCACTAGGGATGTCCAGCTGAGGAGTGGTGCTAGGTGGGGGAGTGTTAGCCTTGGTGGAAGAAGCACAGTGGCTTTGAGCCTTCTCCATGGAGCACTAGCATCCTTTAGATGAATGCTCTTCTCTCCATGTGGCAGGGCAGTAGAATGCACTTGCTGCCCTTGACAGGCCCAGCAGGGCCTCTTTTTGATTGTGTTCATCTTCATTCTTTCATGTGCTTTCTTGGAGAGCTTTCTTTGTGACACAAATGTAGATTTAATATCTGCTTCTTTGTCTTCCAGTGCTATCTCTGTTATAGCATTTACTTTACTGCACTGTATCTACTTATCTGTCTCCCCTACTAGATTATGAGCTTTTTGAGAACAAAGACCAAGTTACAATTGTCTTTATATTTTCTAACACCCAGGATAGTGCCTGGGTCATAGTAGGTAATCAATAATGTCTTGTTATATTATAAAGGACAAACAGATAGGTTCACTTTATGCCATGAGTGTTCTGTTACCTGGTGTGAGTAACTGGAGTAGGTAAAGGAGAGTGACTTGGGTAAGAAACAAAACACTTTCTGCTCAATGGACATTAAATAACAATAATTAACCACCTACATTATATCTTCTCATCTTCATTTCCTTTCCTTCAAATAACAGATTGAAGCCTCTTTTCTCTGGAAAGTCTTTGCTGATTATCCTTCTTACAATCTGCCAGTCAGTCTCCTCCTTCCTATAGCATTTCCTGTTATCATTTTGTAGCCATAAATATATATTCCTAGATTTTTGGGGGGCTCTAAAATTCATGGGAAATAGATGGGGAAACAGTGGAAACAGTGTCAGACTTTATTTTTGGGGGCTCCAAAATCACTGCAGATGGTGACTGCAGCCATGAAATTAAAAGACGTTTACTCCTTGGAAGGAAAGTTATGACTAACCTAGATAGCATATTCAAAAGCAGAGACATTACTTTGCCAACAAAGGTCCGTCTAGTCAAGGCTATGGTTTTTCCAGTGGTCATGTATGGATGTGAGAGTTGGACTGTGAAGAAGGCTGAGTGCCGAAGAATTGATGCTTTTGAACTGTGGTGTTGGAGAAGACTCTTGAGAGTCCCTTGGACTGCAAGGAGATTCAACCAGTCCATTCTGAAGGAGATCAGCCCTGGGTGTTCTTTGGAAGGACTGATGCTAAAGCTGAAACTCCAGTAATTTGGCCACCTCATGCGAAGAGTTGACTCACTGGAAAAGACTCTGATTCTGGGAGGGATTGGGGACAGGAGGAAAAGGGGACAACAGAGGATGAGATGGCTGGATGGCATCACCAACTCGATGGACGTGATATCTGAGTGAACTCCGGGAGTTGGTGACGGACAGGGAGGCCTGGCGTGCTGCGATTCATGTGGTCACAAAGAGTCGGACACAACTGAGCAACTGAACTGAACTGAACTGAAAATCACTGCAGATGGTGACTGCAGCTGTGAAATCAGAAGATGATTGCTTTTTGGCAGGAAAGCCATGACAAACCTAGACAGTGTGTTGAAAAGCAGAGACATTACTCTGCCAACAAAGGTCCGTATAGTCAAGGCTATGGTCTTCCCAGTGGGTATTTACAGTCGTGAGAGCTGGACTGAAAAGAAGGCAGAGAGCCGAAGAATTGATGCCTTCAAACTGTGGTGCTGGAGAAGACTCCTGAAAGTCCCCTGAATAGCAAGGAGATAAATTTAGTCAATCTTAAGGGAAATCAACCCTGAATACTCCTTGGAAGGACTGATGCTGAAGCTCCAGTATTTTGGTCATCTGATGTGAACATCTGACTCATTGGAAAAGTCCCCAGTGATGGGAAAGACTAAGAGTAGAGGGAGAAGAGGGCATCAGAGGATGCAATGGCTGGATGGTATCACTGATGGAATGGACATGAACTTGGGAAAACTTCGAGAGATAGTGAGGGACAGAGAGGCCGGGCGTGCTGCAGTCCATGGAGTTGCAAAGAGTCGGACATGACTGGGTGACTGAACAACAACAAGGACTTAGTAGAATCAAATAAAATATAATCATGATCAATAACATGTCAACAAGATAAAGCTGCAGCTGTAATCCTCTCAAATAATTTAACATGCCCTATAAAGTCCTATAAAAGTCCTTTAACAAGTCCTATAAAACTGTCATAAATGCACATTGATTATCCAAGAATATCTGGATTATGTGAAATCTATGCAAAAACACAAAATCTGTTCTATTATGAAAAATTTCCCCAAACTAATAATCACATTAAAATGAATATTTTCAACACATCTGTTCTGCTTTTAAATTATAAATGGAATGTTGGAGGATTATTTAGATAGTTTAGAAATCTTTTAATACAAGTAGCGGCTCCCCTGGTGTCTCAGATGGTAAAGTATCCACCTGCAATGCAGGAGACCTGGGTTCAGTCCCTGGGTTGGGAAGATCCCCTGGAGAAGGGAATGGCTACCCTCTCCAGTATTCTTGCCTGGAGAATCCTTTGGACGGAGGAGACTGGTGGGCCACAGTCCATGGGGTCTCAGTGTTAGGTATGAGCAACTAAGCACAGTACTAGTCAGCAAGTTAGAAGTTAGGCCTCCTTGCCCTTCATAGGTTGTCCTCTCCAAAGCAGGATCTTCCAACTCATTCACTTGGTCCTGCAGTCACACCTGAATTAGCAGGCTCAACAAATGTTTCCTCCAGTTTCTGACAATAGTAGTGTTTCTTTTCTCCTCATAAAAACTGACCCAATATTCCTAACCTTCTTCCTCTCCTTTTCTTTTTCTTTGTTTAAAGCTAAAGGCATAGTTGCTCAGTAGAAGACCAAAGCAGAGTCAAGGGAAGACATGGAATAGCCCCAAATCACCCAAGTGCCATTTCCTTCTAGAAATGAGTCTTTCTTGATTTAATTTTTATTGTAAAAGCAATAAAACAATTCCTGACTGTGAATAAACTCCAAAGGAAAAAAAAAAGACCTTCCAAAACATCTATGATATGATTTTTAAGAAGTCTGGCTGTGTTTTATTAAAATTCAATAAAACAACAAAAATGTATTGAAGGCCTACTGTGTGCCAGGCCTGATGTGGGGCTCAGAGGAGACTGAGATGAAAATGACACAGTTTGGCCTTCAAGGAGTCCAGGTGAGGTTGGGAGTTTAGAAAGCAGCACTTGAACCTAGTCATGGGCACTTCCTGTAAGATGACAGCGGACTTGGGGGAGTACTCCCTGGGAAACTTTGGTCATGTGACCAAGGGCTTTTGATTGATACCGATCTACAATCAAGTTTGGTAAGAGGAAGGACCTTTAATAGAAACTGTTTAACAAGAAGCCTCTGTGTTTTTCTAGTGAGATTTGAGTATTAAAATTTGCTTCATGTTTAATTAAGAAAAATCTCATAATCCCACTGAAAACACGATTAACATGTTTGGTGAAGGCTGATATTATAGGCAATAGGGAATTCAATTAAGAAAATACAAGGGTGAAACAATAATGTTGAGAAAAAGGTATCCTTAGCCTTGTAAGTGTGAAAAATATTAATATTATTCAGTTCAGTTCAGATCAGTCGCTCAGTCATGTCTGACTCTGAGACCCCATGAACCGCAGCACGCCAGGCCTCCCTGTCCATCACCAACTCCCAGAGTCCACCCAAACCCATGTCCATTGAGTTGATGATGCCATCCAACCATTTCATCCACTGTCGTCCCCTTCTCCTCCTGCCCCCAATCCCTCCCAGCATCAGGGTCTTTTCAAATGAGTCAGCTCTTCTCATGAGGTGGCCAAAGTATTGCAGTTTCAGCTTTAGCATCAGTCCTTCCAATAAACACCCAGGACTGATCTCCTTAGAATGGACTGGTTGGATCTCCTTGCAGTCCAAGGGACTCTCAAGAGTCTTCTCCAACACCACAGTTCAAAAGCATCAATTCTTTGGCACTCAGCTTTCTTCACAGTCCAACTCTCACATCCATACATGACCACTGGAAAAACCATAGCCTTGACTAGATGGACATTTGTTGGCAAAGTAATGTCTCTGCTTTTCAATATGCTATCTAGGTTGGTCATAACTTTCCTTCCAAGGATAAGTGTCTTTTAATTTCGTGGCTGCAATCATGATCCACAGTGATTTTGGAGCCCCCAAAAATAAAGTCTGACACTGTTTCCACTGTTTCCCCATCTATCTGCCATTAAGTGATGGGACCGGATGTCATGATCTTAGTTTTCTGAATGTTGAGCTTTAAGCCAACTTTTTCACTCTCCTCTTTCACTTTCATCAAGAGGCTCTTTAGTTCTTCTTCACTTTCTGCCATAAGGGTGGTGTCATCTGCATATCTGAGGTTATTGATAATTTCTCCCAGCAACCTTGATTCTAGCTTGTACTTCCTCCAGCCCAGTGTTTCTCACGATGTACTCTGCATATAAGTTAAATAAGCAGGTGACAATATACAGCCTTGACGTACTCCTTTTCCTATTTGGAACTAGTCTGTTGTTCCATGTCCAGTTCTAACTGTTGCTTCCTGACCTGCATACAAATTTCTCAAGAGGCAGGTCAGGTGGTCTGGTATGCCCATCTTTTTCAGAATTTTCCACAGTTTATTGTAATCCACACAGTCAAAGGTTTGGCATAGTCAATAAAGCAGAAATAGATGTTTTTCTGGAACTCTCTTGCTATTTCCATGATCCAGCGGATGTTGGCAATTTGATCTCTGGTTCCTCTGCCTTTTCTAAAACCAGCTTGAACATCTGGAAGTTCACGGTTCACGTACTGCTGAAGCCTGGCTTGGAGAATTTTAAGCATTACTTTACTAGCATGGAGCCAAATTGCATGAACTAGTCTGGATTTATGTGATGTAGCTATTATTTGTCTCAGCGTTTTTAGGAGACAACTAGCCCAACACTTCAGTGAAAATAATATATACCCATGTGTGGTAGTGTTTGGGAGAAATGAGTAGCATCAGGGATAAGATTATTTCCAAATAATCTATCAAAAAACAAGACATGCAAGCAAATAATTAGTGGATGCAATTCAGATGTTGGTTATTATCTTGAATATTTTTTTGTCTGGAAAGTGGTTGCTTTGTGGCAGACTTATCCACTTTTTTTGACTTTTAAAATAATTCTCAAGTGACTTTTCATAAAGATGAATCCAATTAGAAACAAGACCTTGGAGGTTTTCTTTTTCTCAGGGGCTGCATAGTCTTGTTTCTGGAATTATTGGTGGTTTAGTTGCTAAGTCGTTTCTGATTCTTGTGACCCCATGGACTGTAGCCCACCAGGCTCCTCTGTCCAGGGATTGCCCAGGCAAGTGGCTGCCATGACCTCCTCCAAGGGATCTTCCTGACCCAGGAATTGAATCCAGGTCTCCTTCATTGTAGGTGGATTCTTTACCGTCTGAGCCACCAGGGAAGCCCTTGGAACCATTGGTCTGAGCTTATTTTACATATATTTTGCATAGAATGCACTTCTAAAAATAAAGTATGACCTCAGAGGAAAATAAAGCAGAACCAAGAGTTGTCTCCACAAGCATAATGCTCTAGAAGTCAAAATAATAATAATTAAGTGCAGATAATTAAGAAGCAGGTGCAACAGCTAGAATCCCAGGTCTCCACTGTAATCCCTTCCTATCTACTCAACTGCCTGGTCTCTTCTCCCTTCAGCTTAGGCTTCACTTGGTCCTCCTAGTTACTTGAACTAGTCAGACGTCTCCTCACCAGGTCCCCTTCAGTAGCTTCCTTTGGTACTCAGAAGAAGGCCAAATTCTTTAGCATGGCACACGAAACTTCTGGCTTTTGAGGTTCATCTCCCACCATTACTGCACACACCCTGTGCTCTCACCTCATTGCACCCTTCACAGAATACGCCTTTCTCATAACTTCCTGCTTTGCACATAGTATACCTACTGCCTAGAAAGCAGTTCAAGTATCACCTCTTCTGTGAGATCTTCCCCAATTACTCCAGGAAAAGGAGTGGTCCTTGTCTGTGTGAGGTAATTCTACTATAGCACTTTTCAATGGCAACCCACTCCAGTGTTCTTGCCTCGAGAGTCCCATGGACCGAGGAGCCTGGCAGGCTACAGTCCATGGGGTTGCAAGAGTCAGACATGACTTAGCAACTAAACCACCACCACCACTTTTCAAACACATCATCGCTGTTTATCAAACTGAAACTTTTCATGCCTTGATTGCCAGTAAGTCCCCAAAGTTTGAGTTGGAAAAAATAGAT
Organism: Bos mutus; assembly: GCF_027580195.1. Lineage (NCBI taxonomy): Eukaryota > Metazoa > Chordata > Mammalia > Artiodactyla > Bovidae > Bos > Bos mutus. Next base: position 27,160,125 of record NC_091621.1, on the reverse strand, counting down.
GCCAAGTAGTACCATATTTCAAAGTGAGATGCTAGATGACATGTGCCGGGCTTGCAAAGAAGATGCTTCAAAACTGGTTTCACGAGCTCATTATCTACTTCCAGGATATCAAAGAGCTACAGATCAGAGTGGGAGGGAAGTCTCCTTCCAAGAGCATCGATAATGTGTGCTGTATGGTCTCTCCCCTGGCCACTAGAGAGGAAATGGAGGAGGACTTACCTCCCTTTGCAAATCAGGGCCATTCAAGAGAAAAACAGAAATCCTATGAGGTTTGAGGGCAAAGGGATAGTCACTGATTCTGTGCTGAAAATACTGAGGGCAAGAGATCAAGGCTGGAGCCACCTGCTGCTGGCACAGCAAAGAGAGACAAGTCTTCACAGGGAATAAGCTACAATTTCATTCATGATTACTGGCAAGAGCTTGAGTATCTTATTGTCTAGAGATGGGACTCATAGGAGCAAAACAAGTTGGAGCCATTTTTTAATCCTGCTAAAGAAGATGGCCAAAAAGAGAATTGTGACTCTGGTAGATGAGGTGTGATCCTGGATGGTCTGAGTCAGAGAGAGGAATCGGAGGTCAGAAGAGAGGCATTGCCCATATCTAGGGGCTATTCAGAAGGCTTAAATGGATGTGCTCTGAGGATCCCACAAAAGCACTCCATCATAAAAAGCATAGAAACCTCTAAGGTCAGAGAGTACCTCTGCAGATCATAAGTGCTAGAGATGTGAGAAACCTCCCATTTGGTTTCTACTAGGTTGGGGAGGGGCAATTGCCCTGATCCTCTGGGTAGAGGGCTGGCTGGGGAACAGAATGCTTTCATATGGACATTCAACCAAACCTTCTGTCTTTAGGCCTCCCCCACCCCCACCCCTGCCCCCCTCACCGATCCCCACTTTCAGAGGTATCTGGAACCTCTCATTCCTAAGCCTTTCTGGGGTTTTGTAGCCCAGAGCAGCTTACTTCTGTGCTTCTCCCAAAGCTGTTTCAGTTCCTTGACTTTCCAGCTCCCAATATTCTGCTGCTTTTGCTTCCTCTTTGTCCTTGTGTGTTTATGCCTTAAATAAAATCCTTCTACCTCACTTGGGTATGTGGCAGGGGAGGCTGGGGGAAATCTATGACAAATATGAGTGTTCAATCCACCATGTATAATTTGAAATATATGTAACTTTTATAATAAGAAAAAATAATTGATGTTGTAAAAAGAATTGAGTTGGAGATATAAAACATATATGTCCATATTTATATATATATAAAGTTAATAATACAAAGCAACTCATTGCTGTTTTGCAAAATAAACCAGGCAGACAATGGTTCAGAGTTTTGATATAGTATACATCACTAGAGGCTGAGGTTATTAGAGAAGTCTCCCTGGCAGACCCTGAATAATGGGTAGAATTTGGATTATTTAAGGGAGTAGGTCTCTATTTAATTCATTTCTTTATTAACAATCATGTATAAATCAGGATATCATCTACTGTGGTAGCCATTGCTTTGACCATCTCAACATACATTTTCCCTTGTTATCCTTCGTTTTGATGACATTAATTCTCACTTGGAGAGAAGAAAGTGAGCACAACAGAGAGAAACAGAGCCCGAAGGCAGAGAACCGTATTGATCAGACTTGAGCCTGATCCAGCTACACCTAAAGCCAGAATGTCCTGGACTTCTAAGTTGCAAGAGCCAATAAATTTCTATCCCCACTCCCACCTCCCCACTTTTGTTTTCTAAGTTAGTTTTAGTTGGCTCTCAGTTACTTGCATCAGAAAGAATCCTGACTAATATGATAGGTAACGAGATGGCGTTTAACTGAATTTTAGAACCTGAGTGAACTCTGGGAGTTGGTGGTGGACAGGGAGGCCTGGCGTGCTGTGATTCATGGGGTCAAAAAGAGTCGGACACGACTGAGCAATTGAACTGAACTGAACCATGGGTACAGTTAGACCTCAATGGATAGTCTAAATAGAAATTATAACTTGCAACTTGTTTCTCATTAAGCTTATTGGTGTTAATAATTACTATCCTTTGACTCAAGGCAGTACAGGAACAGATGAGTGTCTGCATTTTCCCTTTGGAGCTTGTTATTTTTCTCATAACAGATGAATTATTTGTAAGCAAAAATTAAAGATAAAAATCAATTCCCATCATCTTAAAGAGGATGTGGTGAGTATATCCCTAGAGATAGGAGGGCTGCCAGGTAATTCATCTATAGAGGGCCGCTGGAAGGCAGAGCCCACCAAGCTCCCAGAATTCATAGTTTTATGCTTGCAGATGAGAAATTTTTGCTGCAGCAGCCAGAGCAAAGATAGCAAATCTCTAGGTAACCTGGCAAATTACTGCATAACAGCTAACTAATACCAGCTAATTAATAAATAAGTACACACTGTGGGTCTACTATTGTTTTCAGTGCTTTTTATGCACCACCACAAACCTGATTACGTACTGCTATTGTCATCCCTCCCATTTTCCAGATGAGAAGAATTAAGGCAAAAAATGGTTAAGCCTGGATAGGCAGCCAGGGAGTCTGATGCTGATGTGGCATGTTCTGAGTCACTCTGCTACACTGCTTGAAGGCATGAGTCAATTTACAAAAGCATCCTGTGTTGTAACAGCAGGTCTCAGTCTCCACTGACAAAGCAGGGGCATTGGGATTTGAGGCAAGAAACAGAATTACCCGGATAATCAGGAAAAGGGAGAAATTCAAATTCTGCATAAAATGCATTTCTTCATTAACTTTAATGATGGTGGATTTTTCTTATGAGATTTTAAATAGTCTTACTAAAGAAAAAAAGGCTTGATTACATTTCCAAATTTCCATTTGGAATTTCCAAATTTCTATTACTTCTCTTTGAGATATTGTGATATGTGCTTAGTTGCTCAGTCATGTCCAACTCTTTGCAACCTTTTGGACTGGCTCCTCTGTCTGTGGGATTTTTCAGGTAAGAATACTGGAGTGGGTTGCCATTTTCCTCCTCCAGGGGATCTTCCTGACCCAGGGATCAAAGACAAATCTTCTGTGTCTCCTACGTTGCAGGCAGATTCTTAACCCACTTTGTGATATTAAAAGTTTTATCCACATACCCTATTATTGAGACAGACTGTTCATTACTGGCTTGCAATTTCCCCCAAAGCCCTAGACTTGCATCCCCACCCCTTTTTTGCTAACAGATCCTGGTTATATGCAGACATCATATGGTCACCCCTTGTTCTGCAGGACAGGGAACTCCTTGCCTTGGCTTATAAGGCCCTAAATGACCAGGCCCCCTTCAGTAGCTCTCTGAGTCTATCTCTGACCACCCTGTCCCTGGTTCGCCTTGCTTTAGTTGTACTGGCCTCCCTCTTGGACCACACATATCCCAGAACTGTCCTCCTCAGCACTGGCTATTTTCTCTTCTCAAATGCTTTCCCCTTACATAGTTCCCTGCTTCATTCAAGACTACTCAGATATTCCCTTCTTTGAGGTCCTTGATCACCTTATTTAAATACATTCCCAGTCCCTGTTACTCTGCTCTAATTCTTCTTTTGTCCACAGCACTTATTAGTTTCTAACATACTACTTAACTTCTAAAATTATGTTTATTTGTTGTTTCTGTATCCTTCTGGAATGTATACTTTCTGAAGATGAAGATACTTGTTTATGTGTTCATTGATGTATCTCATGTGCCTAGAAAAGTGCATAGCATGTAAGAGCCACTAAATAAATATTTGTTGAGTGAGTGAACAAATGAATGATTAAATACCAGGGGGTTCTGGGAAATATTTTCCTCCTGATAAGAGGAAGAAAGTAGAGACTCTTTGTTCTTCTCTGTAGCCTATTTTCTGCCTTTGAGACACATTGCATGAGGATATGATGTTTGAGCTGCTATAGCTTTCTCATGACTTAGGAGGAGCCTAAGAGAACTACAGTCCTGCCCCTGAGCTCTGCCTGTGCTCAGTTACTGAACCCACACTAGCCAAGAAAGGTCTCCAGATTTCTTGCTTGTGAAAACATTAAATCCTTTCTTTTAAAGTTAACTATTAGCCTGGCAGGCTACACTCCATGTGGTCACAAAGAGTCAGACATGACTTAGTGACTAAACAACAACATTACTTAGGCATGCTCTTACTTGCAGCTAAAAGCATCCTCAACTGATGCAATAACTTAGTACGTCATATGGTAAAAAAGAAAGAAATTTGGTTTTTAATTCTCCTTCCTGGCACAGAGCTCCTAAAACCCTTGGAATTTCCCTAGTGATAAGGTGATAGAAATGTCTTTTGTTTTAATGAGTGACTGAAACCAAGGGTTATAGTGTGAAAGGGTTGTCTCATTTTGTGGATCATCAGCTTCCTGAAGAATCTTTACTAAAATAGATTGTGAGAGTGAGAGCTTGGTGGCAGTACCCTTGGATGTGAATTCTGCAGAGTGGAAGAGCATGTTTGAGCTGAGATCCTAAAAGAGGAACAAGCCAGGAATAAAGAGAAGGATGGGAAGAAGAGATTATAAGCAGAGGCAATGAAACAGGTAACTAACTTAAAATACTGAGTGCTTACTGTGGTGGGCACAGTACTGATACTTTAACAGTAGTATTTAAAGTGCTATTTGTGATATCCTTATGAGTAGGGACTATTATTACCCTAGTTTGCTACTGCTAAGTCGCTTCAGTCGTGTCCAACTCTGTGCAACCCCACAGACGGCAGCCCACCAGGCTCCCCCGTCCCTGGGATTCTCCAGGCAAGAACACTGGAGTGGGTTGCCATTTCCTTCTCCAATGCATGAAAGTGAAATTGAAAGGGAAGTCGCTCAGTCGTGTCTGACTCTTCACGACCCCATGGACTGCAGCCTATCAGGCTCCTTGGTCCATGGGATTTTCCAGGCAAGAGTACTGGAGTGGGGTGCCATTGCCTTCTCCATTACCCTAGTTTATAGATGAGTTAACTGAGGACTGGAGAGGTTAAGTCAGTTGCCTAGAATCACAGCTTATAATTGGTGGATTGGTGGATCTAAGATTCAAACCAATTTGAGAGTACATAATAGATGTCACACACTATCCAAGATATTGGTAACAGTGAACCAAAGACAATTCATCTCCCCCTTCCCCCATGAAGCTAACGTTTTGATGCTCTATTACAGAAGTGAATCTAAGGCAGAAACACCTGGCATATTTAGGGAGCCAATGGCTCCTGCATCTCCAAAGGAATCTTGGGAACTTGCTGCCATATTTGGTGGAGATCAGTTGGACCGTTGGAATGCCAAAGTTGGTTCCCTGAGATTGCCTTTGGGCTTTAGGGACATTTGTACCACATGTTTAAAAATGGGTGAAAATTTATTTTTATTTTAAAATTTCTTACAAGTATTAATCTGTCATGAGAGAAAAACAAGTCCCAAAGAGGATAACGCACATAGTGCTGTACTCCATGTCCAAAAAAGAGTGAATACTTGTCTGCTGCCAATATGCTTAATTAGGGTAGACAGGGAGGTACCATTTAAAATTATTGTTTTGAAAAAACCCAGTTAAAAAAAAAAAAAAAGAAAAAACCCACTGAAGGAAATGGTCAGAGATCTATTCCAGGTTTTTTTTTTTAATGCATATTTTTTATAAGGTCTGTTTTATAAGAAGAGAAACTCAGACAAAAGTGGGAATATTATAAAATATAGTTTTATAGTAGATTTAGCAATGTATTTCTTTAAAATGTGTCATTCCTGCAAAGCAGAGAGGTTAAGTTTTATAATAGTGGCCACAACTATTTTTGGTTTTTTAGGAATTTTGTTTAAATTGCCTTTCCTTTTCTAGCCAATTTGCTGAAGTAAAAGTATATCAGAAGATTAATATACTTTTATTTATAGAATAATAATACTTTATGACTGCTGAGCTGATCACATATGCTAGTTCATTAAATCCTCCCAATCCTGTGTGATATAAATTATAATTGATATCTCTTTACATATGGAAAATTGTGGTTCAGGAAGTTTATATGATCTCCCCAAGATTGCAGTGGTATAGCTGGAACCTGAACTTGGGAATTCTGACTACAGCTCTTGACCTGATTGGGTCAGACCTACTGGGTACAGTATTAAAAGAATGGGCTCCCGTGTCAGTTGGATTTTAGAGTGTTCCTTAACTGTACCTTTACAAATGATTTAACCTTTCCAATCCTCAGTTTCCTCTTCTGTAAAATGGAGCCAATACTATCTACGTCATAGTTTTGTGGTGAGGAGTTAATGATTATTACTAACAATAAAGTGCTTATTTGGCACACAGTATATGTTAAGTGAATGGTTTTTAGTATTATTGATAAAGACTAAAGGAGAAAAGTATTGACTTAATAGTGTCTTCTTATTTGGAAGGAAGTATTAAAACAATGGTTCTCAACTGGGGGCCATTTTGCTGCCCATGAACTTTTGGCGATGTCTGGAGATATTTTTGGTTGTCACAACTGAGAGGTGCTGAGACCAAGCAGGTAGAGTGGGTGAGAGCAAGGATATGCCAAACATCCTACAGGTTAGCCCCCACAACAAAGAATTATCTGGTCCAAATGTCGAAAGTGCCCAGGTTGAGAAACCCTGTATTAAAACAACAAGGACTTGTTGAGTCTATACTTTTTTAAAAAACGGAAGTACAGTTGATCACAATGTTTAAAGTTATTATGTTGTATATTGAGTATATACTTTTAATGAGGTGTGTAAATACCACTTCTCCAAGCAAAGAATCTGAAAATTGGAGGCCATATATTATCTTGGCCAGTAGAGAACACAAATGGCAACCCACTCCAGTGTTCTTGCCTGGAGAATCCCAGGGACGGGGGAGCCTGGTGGGCTGCCGTCTGTGGGGTTGCGCAGAGTCCGACACGACTGAAGCGACTTAGCAGCAGCAGCAGCAGCGAACACAAAAATGAGGGTAAGGAAATGACATAGCTTATGCTGGACATATGAGTAGAGTGATAATCTGAAGTTTCTAATTAGAAAATTCAACAGTTTAAAAAAAGTTCTTTGTGGTTTAGAGGTGACAATTCTCAAAATTGTCAACTTATAATTATTGAAAAAATAAATGTTCACATAATGAGACGACTCAAATTCATTAGCAAATGGCCTTAGCTAGCTTTCCATCATTCTTCAAACACCTTTCAACTTTAGTATCACCAGTAAGACATGATTTAATATTTTTTAAAAAGGAATTTTTATCTAAGTGAAAAAACATAATTTAGATTTGTTAGTATAAAGACCAAAATGCAGTATTTTCCTATTAGAAACAGGAGACAATACTTTTCATGATGATTTTAGTTCCCTTAACTTGAATATTTAAAAACTAATTATATTATAAAAATTGAATCCCACACACCAATTCTTTTAAATTATATTGATCATGATGAACTGATTTCTTCACATTTATGACTTGAATAATTTATTATTGTGCAACTCATCTCACATTAGTGGCTTTTGCAAAGCAGTGCAGCAAAGCAATCTTTTGCCAACTTCTATTCACGTTTGAAGAAGAATTTCCTGTATATATGGCAAAACCTGTCACCACAGAGCCCAGAGATGTCAGTTTAATACATTGACACAAAGACAGAGAACATTTATAAAGGAAGGTTATTTTTTCCTGGAAAATATTAAAGAAAGAGGCATTGTTGCAGTTAAGCACAGTCTTACCACCAGGACCGTGCCCTGAATGCTGTTCCAGGAAGGACCTCAGAAGCATTGTCCATATAATCAACCAGGGGCTGGCCATATGCTTCCCTGGTCCTACCAGGGCCAACTTGCCACGTGGTTGGAGATAAGAACTAGGTGTGGTATTGAAAGGTATCATCCATTCATTTGTCCATTCAAAATGCATTTTTTTCTTTCCAGCTTTATGAGGTATAATTGGCAATTAAAAAATATATATATATTTGGACATCCTTGGTGGTACACTGGATGAGAATCCACATGCCAATGCAGAGGACACGGCGGGTTCGATCCCTGATCTGGGAAGATTCCACGTGCTGCAGAGCAACTGAGCCTGTTGGCCGCAACTACTGAGCCCCGGTGGTGCAGCGACTGAAGCCTGTGTGCCTAGAGCCTGTGCTCTACAGCAAGAGAAGCCACCACCATGAGAAGTCCAGGAACTGAATGCAGAGTAGCCTCCACTTGCCACAACTAGAGAAAGCCTGTGCACAGCAACCAAGACCCAGCTCAACCAAAAAAAAGAAAAAAAAATTATTAAGTATATATATTTAAGGTATATAATTTGATGATTTGATATATGTAAACATTGTGAAATATTCCCTACAATTAAGCTAACTGACGTATCCATCGCCTCCCATAGCTCCCATTTTCTTTTTGTGAGTGCATGGTGCAGTTGATATGTTTCTCTCAACCATCTAATATGTGCCAAGCTCTGTGTTTGTGCTGGCAACAGAAAATGAGGAGGGCAGAAGAGAGGACAGCTTAAGGAGGAACCACCTGGCTTTTCCCTGTCTCTCATAAAGTTTACAGGTTGCTGAGGAAAACTATTAAACAGGTAATTAGACAAACAGTTTTTTACACACCCATAAATACAACAAGTAAAGGATGTTGAGGCAGTCTGAACACGGATTGGAAAAGAATTTCCAGACACAGAGCATTTCAGAAAGAGTGAATTTATTAAGAACAGAGAGCAGATATAATTTGGGCACTGCAAGCACATTGGGCCTGACAGACCAGAGAGAGTTGATTCTTTTCGTGGGTTAGTAGCCAATATTTATAGCCTTAAGTTAGAAAATTTCTGCTGGAAAGTTGCCATTAGGTGATTGGTTGGGGTACTATAGGGCGACTACTAGCGGGGTGGGCATTCTTGCCTAATTTGGGGTCAGAAAGCCGGCTGGTGATGATTGAGGGGCTTGTGGCAATGATTACAAAAGGGCTCAGTCAGTTCTGGAGATGACCTTGTTTCTGGACTCCACTTCTGTGGCCTTGGTGCAAGACTTTGCACCTGTGGCTTTGGGGTAGGACTTGACCGACACAGCGTATTATGAGAAAGAATACTAGAGGAACTAATTTAACCTAGGAGGTCAGAGGAGGTAGCTGGTAGGTTCAATTTTGCTGTGTTAAAACAAACAACACAAGCAAACAAAAAACAAAGGTATGGCTCACAGTTGATTGTTTAGTTGTTCAGTTGTGTCTGACTCTTTTGCAGCCCCATGAATTGTAGCCCACCGTGTTTTTCTGTCCATGGGATTTCCCAGGCAAGAATGCTGGTGTGGGTTGTCAAATTGATAAGCAGTGCAATTCAGATATAAAATATTCCTAATGAAGTGTGAAGTTCTAGGCCTTTAAAAGAGAGAATTCTGCAGGTGGTGGTGATTTTTACCATTAAGCTAATAGAGCAAACCAGAGTCAACAGGATATTAAAAAGCTCTGGCTTTAGTTATTGAATCACTCTGTGAAAGAGCTGGTTTGAAGGAAGGGTGAGGCTGGTGAATGGGCAGAGAACCAGGAGAGACAAACAGGTCTGGGAGATAAATTCGGAAGGAGTAAAGCACAAGCAAGATGTAAACAAACAATGTGACAGGCTCAGAAGCACACGAGCCCAAGGAGCAAACTGGCAGTAAGGTCACAGGAAATGAAGAGTGCTCTAAAGCGGCAGGAAGTGGCGCCCTGGGTGGACCCCAGTGCCGGAATCTGACCTGGACAGGAAGTGAAGGGCATCATCTGAGGAGCAGGAAGGGGAGATTATTTTTTTGTGTTGGTTGTAGTGAGGAAAATAAGTGTCGGTTACACAAACCTTGCTAAAGCTTTCATCCTGTTTGGGGTTTGAGGCGGCTTGAAGCTTCTCTAACAAAGTAATTTGGTCTTCTGGGAGGGATTTGAGAGGGAAAGGAGTTGCTCTGGGGCTTTGTATCGCCTCGGCTCCCTTTTGGGAGACAGAAGATATCTGCCTTGGATTCATATCAGAAGGAAATAAGGACCTCCTACCTCTTGTCTCATGACAAAATGATCTGTGTATGACACTTGGTTGAGATATGTCTATCTTGTGTTATAATAAGACCAGGGGTTGAGCAGTGGGAAATGGTTGTTTGTTAGAGATTATATTGCTAATTCAGCATTGTTAACACTGAAGAAGGAAAATGGTGGAAGAAGCCGCCCCCTTCCTCGGGGTAAATGGAAGAGGTGAACACACTGAGAAGTTAAAATGAAGAGAGAAATATGTAAACAAACTTTTTAAAAAGCCAATTGTAAACAGTGTGGTATGAGGGAAGATGGGAAGCATTAACTTAAATGGGGTAATTAGAGGAGACAAAATAAGAGGGGAATGATGCAAAGGATCTACCCACCTGTACAGACTAGAAGCTCCTTCAAATATTTCTTTTCAGGTGACTGTGGGACTTTAAATCTGTCAGGATTTTAATGAGATGCTCAGACTGTATGTCTTACACACACACCAACACACATGCATTAAGAAGGAACCACCTGGCTTTTCCCTGCTCTCATAAAGTTTACAGGTTGCTGGGGGAAAACTATTAAACAGATAATTAGACAAACAGTTTTTTAACACGTCCATAAATACAACAGCAAAAAGTATGGTGCTTTTCCCTCTGAAGGGAGGTGTGTTCTTGGCTGTCATTTAAAGAGTAGCTCCTAGTACATTTTATTTTCCCTTAGAAGCTCTGGAGAACAGTTGGCAAATAGAAATGGTCCACAGAAATAACATGGCTTCCTGGAACTCAGGAGGAAGGAAATGGGTGGTTTCTTTAATTATTATAGTGTGTGTATGTGTGCGCGTGCACGCGTGTGTGTGTCCATGTGATAACCAAAGATAGCATTCTGGCTTACATCCTCAGGAGGGAAGGTGAATCTGGAAATTAATGGATTTGGAAGTATATACTTGGAAGTATATATTTGGTTGTGTTGAATTTGCTAGGTTAAGTAAGACAATAATGTTGTGTTTTTAATATCCTGGCTAGATCAGAAAGGGTGGACTGAAATTTTTCTCTGATATTTAATCATTTTAAATTCGAGAACATTATTATTTACATACGAAGAGCTAATGACTCTAATGAAGGCACAAAAGCTTATTTACAGCAAAAGTGTGAGTGTGGTGACAAGAGGAGTGTTGATAAGGCCTTAATTAATTGATTTTGCTAATTATTCTTTTCTGCCAAGTGTTATAGTCCTTTTGGTAAAAAGCAGTAGAAACAAGAATTTTGCTGCAAGCTATTTTAACTCAGTAGTAGTAGCAAAACTTCTTGGCTGTTTTAAGATATTTTGGGATCCTTTTTTTGTCCTCTTTTATGCTGAAATTGTGGACTTTGTAAAACTGAAGAACTAAACACATTTCTATGTGGACACTTATTTATGAGCTGTGTGATTTAGCCAAGGTCTGGGCTTAAAAGGCATTTTAGTGAAACTGGAAATAAATTAGATGACAGATTTGAATTGAAATAAAAATTAAAAATATGTCCAATAGCAGTGCCATGTATTAATATTTATTTTTTCAGGCTTCGTAAAGACCTTGACTAGTCATAAATATATTCTGTCTCCTGGGTGCAGGAAGTTTAACTTTTCTGTAGGCTTATACTGTTTTGCGTTTCTTTGAAAGTCATGATACTGAAGAAATCCAAAAATCCCCAGGGCATTCTGTGTAAATGCAAGCTCCAAAAGATTTTCATCTTTTCTCCATCCCACTATTGTCCTATATCTTCACTGATTTGGAGGAAATTGTGATTGAGGGCATGGCTATCATTATTAAGCATGTATTAGCTGCAGGCACTGTGTTGGATATTCACATGCATTATTTAATAAAGTCCCCATTTTACAGATGGGACAGCTCACAAGTAATAAATAGCATAAAACCAGAATATGAATCTAGGTCTTTTGAGTGTGTGTGTCATTTCTTGACTTAATCCTTGAATGCCTTAAATTGTTGAGGCCTTATTTCCCTGATGAGACTGTCAGTTGCTAGAAGGCAAGGATCTTATATTTTAGTCTGCATAGATTAGGCTGGCAATAGTTATATCCTTCTGTTGAAATGAAAAATCAAATGTCAAAGAATTTTATAAAAAGGTTAAAAAAGGTGTAAAGAAAGAAACAAATCCCAAGAGAGTAGTTTCTCGAATCACGACACGAATGCCATACAACACTGGTTCATGAACTAGTGCCGCCCCCACGGTGTCAGGTAAAACGTGGGGGTTTCTTAGGTTGTCAGGATACTGGGTGTCTCCGTGCACTTAGTGGGTGGTGGCTGGGGTGTCAAAAGTCCTATAGAATGTGGGACAGTCCCACAAGATTGCCAGGCCCCAAATGCCATTAGTGAGTGCCTCTGCTGACTAGCAGCCCCTGGCCTAGCGGCCTAGTGATGGAAGATGTGGACCCAGAAGGCAGACTGGGTTCCGACCGAGCTCCATCCCTTGCTGGCTGTGTCACTCGCATCACTTTAATTCTGTGCTCTCTACTCTTGGCACACAGTTAGTCCGGATAACGTCAGCTCTTCCTCACTCGCCTCCAGGAGAACGTCCCTGAGCAAGACACAGTCTTTGAGAAGTGACTGAATTTACTAGACTAACAGTAACAGTGTAAGAATCAAGATGTATTCAGAATGGTGCTTCTCAGATTTTAGTTTACTTACAAATGTCCTAGTGAAGTGAAAGTGTTAGTTGCTCAGTCATGTCAAACTCTTTGTGATCCCATGGATTGTAGCTTGCCAGTCTCCTAGAAATCTTGTAAAATGCAGATTCTGATTTAGGAGGTCTAGGGTAGGGCCTGAGAGTCTGCATTTCTGACAAGCTTGTGATGCTGGTGGTGGTGTTAGTGGCCTGAAGGTTGAGCGGTAAGATTCTAAAGTAACCTGGGGGAGAAGCTCACTTAATAAATCCAATGAGCAAGCATTTATTGCATATCTGTTGATACCTTAATTTACAGAGATGGAGGTAGTGGAGGTGGGCTATAAAGAGTATTGAATTTGATTTCTTCACATAGGGCACTTCTGTTTGCCATTTTTATTATTACTCACTGCCCGCCCCCGCCTCCACACACACAGACAGAGAATATTGTCCATGGAAAACTAACAGAAACTTTTTCTTAGGGGAAAAAGGCAGAAAAATAGTTCCTATCTGTAAATCCTTACTAAGAATAAAAGGCCGCTTTTTGTCCCCAAATAATTTTAGATATTGTAACTAAATAAAGGGAAAATTTGGCTGCCATTCTTAGATGCAAGGTGTAAGTAAGCCTTGCATATCTCAGAACTAGTGTGAGCTGTGTGTGTTTTGAGTGTGTTGTGTGTGTGCTGCTGTGCATGTGAATGTGTGAGCTGGGAAGTGTATGAGGTCTTTGCTAGACAAATGCTTTTAAAAATATTGCTGGAGAAGGGAGATCTAATTACCCACCCCCTACTTCCCCGTGAAGATTAAAGCTCTAAGTTAAGGGGCAGGGGTTCCAAAGGCAGCTTTGACTGGGAACTTCGCATATTTTAGGCAGTGGAAGTTATTTGAATATAGTCATTGAGAGAAGAGACTACTTATTATCCACTTAAAATACTTCCCGACTGCAGCATGGTGTTGTATGGAAGCCAAAGTAATTGGCTCTGCATTTGGCCAGCTGATTTAGCAAGAAATTTTGCAAATTACGCAGTCCTTACAGATGGTGCTGTTGGGTTTGTTAGAATGTTTTAAAACAGTGACACACTTGACCAAGAACTGAATTTCCAGCCTCTCAGAGGTACCTTCAGCCAATCCTAGACTATTTCCACCGGAGGGGGGGGGCGGGGGCCTGAAGACCAGAAATAGACCTTTCCTGCAACCTTATGATAAATGATTTCCTTTAAAAACCACTTGTATAATAAAATAACTCGGTGGTAAACTTGGCCAAGGGAAACTCCTGGAACTTTTCTGTATCTTTGGTTATCTCTGAGTTGCTTGAATCACACTTTAAAATGGTTCTTAATTGACTTTCTGGTGCTTTGCCTGAGTCAGGGAGGAGCCAGTGTTTCTAGAAGGGAGACGGGTGTGCTCTGCCAGGGTGAAGTGTAATTCCCTGAGAGCCTATGAGGAAGGTCTATGCCTGATGTGTAGAGTAAGAACAGCTGGAGCCTCTGGCTTTCTCTAGGAAGAGATTTCTAAATTTGCCTCTTAGAAGCTATTAGAAAGTTCAAAGTACTGTATCATCTTCATAGGCCCAATTCTTGCTCAGATCTTTGCAACAGGGACTCGTCCTGATCTTTGCTTGTTTTCTTGGTTTCTGTTTGAATTGTCACCTTTTATCCATCTCTCTCAGTGCCCTTTTGGTGGTGCTTATTTTGGCTTTACGTAAGCAGCATCTCTGGACGCATGAAAGAGGCAGATAAAATTCCCCTGGGTTACTGAATTGCCCTTTATCTATTTTTAGCCATGCAAGGAATTTACCGTGGCCCACAGCATAACTCAATCACTCTAAGCCAGTGAGCAAATTCTGAGTGTTTTTAAACCTCTCCCTGAGGCATTTGGCATAGGCTAAGCTTAAAGGCACATGATTCAGTCATTGATTATTCAAGATATACCACACTTAGGTTTCTGTAATCACCAAACTGTCACTGTCAGCTAGACACTCAGCTCTGGCTCCTAATTTTGTGTTGGAAGCTGCACAAAGCCTATTGTGTCCTGTGTGCATGTGTGGCTCTGGCAATGCAGAAATGGCAACAGGGAAGTATCCAGTGCCCACTAAGGGACTGACGACAGATAATTTGCTCTCTTTCAGTCAAGTGACCTTTCTTAAGACAGCCCTTGGCCTGTAGCCTGGGCTCTTTGACCCTTGTATGTCTTCCATCTCTTCCATTCCTAGGGACCTTCCATGAGAGTCCACAATGTTTCACCTAGGGCCTTAAGTTTTTTTTAATAAATGAGTTTGAAGGAGGCATTCATTCATTTGTTGATTGATTGACTTATTCATTCAACAGACATTCACTGATGAATTCCTATATTCCAACTTGGAAACCTGGAATGGGGGATCCTCAACTTTTCATAGGAATACATGTCTATGACCTGGCATTCTGGCTACAAGAGCTCCCTTGTACCTCCTTCACTTCTTGGGAACATGCCCTTCTAGGATGGTGAGCTCTGCACTCCTATCCAGATGAGCTCATTTTCTTTGCCTCTGCACTACTTCTGCTAGCAAAGGAATCCCTCCCCTTTCTGAATATCACTAGCTTCTGTTACTCCTTTTTTTATTCAGGGTCAAACTGAAGGTTAAGAAGATAGTTGTCTTACTGTATGACCTGTGATGTGCCCACTTGGCTACGCTGAATTACATCCTCCAGAATTCCCTTTCAGTATGTTTCTGGTGATGGTGGGCTATAAGGGAGAGTCTTTTGCAAAAAATGGAGAATGAAAGGGAGGTGGGCAGCTATTTTGTAGCACACATATACCTTCTCCCAATTGTTCAACAAAGCACCAATCTAGATGCTATGGTGAAGGGATTTTGAGATGTAATTAAAGCTCAGAATCAGTTGACTTTAATCATAAGGGAGATTGCTCTAGGTAACTCAATCAGAGGAAAGCTTTTTTCTTACAGTTTTACTGAGATATAATTGACACAGCACTGTGTAAGTTTAAGGTGTATAGCATAATGATTTGACATACATACACTGTGAAAGATTACCACAATAAGTTAACATCCATTATTTCATATAGATACACATTTTTTGTTTTTGTTTTTTCCTTGTTATGAGAACTCTTAAGAGCTACTATCTTAACTTTCAAATATACCATACAGCAGTGTTAACTGTGGTCAACATATTGTATGTCACACCCCAAGTAGAGAAGTTTGGACCTTTTCACCAGCTTTTTCCAGTTCAGAGAAGGCATTTAAAAAGAGGGGTTAGAACCTTCCTGAAATCAGAGAGTCCATGTAGCAGAGCTTAAAAGTTCTAGAATCTTCTTCTATGTTCTAGTAAACACACATGCTGTTGCTGATCTGCTCATTTGCCTATATGGAGCTGCAGCTGGGCCTGTAATTGCTTGTCTTTCCAGCTGGTTCTTTCCGCAGTTCCACTCACTCTTGGGCCAAGTGTATGCATGCAGCTCCAGGACCAAGAGCTCTGGCTTCCACAGGATACTATCATCACCAAATTCATCTCTGGGGGTTCCCAGCCTACTTGTGATGTCCCTTCTCGACACCCTGTCTTGTGGATGTCAGACTTGCTGAGCCAGCTCCTACAACTGTGTAAGACAATTCTTTGTAATAAATAAATGGACAGATTAAAAAAATAAAAACTTCTCACTGGTTATGCTTCTCTTGTTAAACTTTGACAGATACAAGAACTAGAGAAACCATTGCTTGCTTGTCATGATGTTAGCGATTGAAACCTAGATGGCCACCAGTATTCATTCATTTATTCACAACTATGCAAGGAAGAGGAACCAGAGATCAAATTGCCAACATCCGCTGGATCATGGAAAAAGCAAAAGAGTTCCAGAAAAACATCTATTTCTGCTTTATTGACTATGCCAAAGCCTTTGACTGTGTGGATCACAATAAACTGTGGAAAATTCTGAAAGAGATGGGCATACCAGAACACCTGATCTTCCTCTTGAGAAATTTGTATGCAGGTCAGGAAGCAACAGTTAGAACTGGACATGGAACAACAGACTGGTTCCAAATAGGAAAAGGAGTACGTCAAGGCTGTATATTGTCACCCTGTTTATTTAACTTGTATGCAGAGTACATCATGAGAAAGGCTGGACTGGAAGAAACACAAGCTGGAATCAAGATTGCCCGGAGAAATATCAATAACCTCAGATATGCAGATGACACCACCCTTATGGCAGAAAGTGAAGAGGAACTCAAAAGCCTCTTAATGAAAGTGAAAGTGGAAAGTGAAAAAGTTGGCTTAAAGCTCAACATTCAGAAAACGAAGATCATGGCATCTGGACCCATCACTTCATGGGAAATAGATGGGGAAACAGTGGAAACAGTGTCAGACTTTATTTTTCTGGGCTCCAAAATCACTACAGATGGTGACTGCAGCCATGAAATTAAAAGATGCTTTCTCCTTGGAAGGAAAGTTATGACCAACCTAGATAGCATATTCAAAAGCGGAGACATTACTTTGCCAACAAAGGTTCGTCTAGTCAAGGCTATGGTTTTCCTGTGGTCATGTATGGATGTGAGAGTTGGACTGTGAAGAAGGCTGAGTGCCAAAGAATTGATGCTTTTGAACTGTGGTGTTGGAGAAGACTCTTGAGAGTCCCTTGGACTGCAAGGAGATTCAACAGTCCATTCTGAAGGAGATCAGCCCTGGGATTTCTTTGGAGGGAATGATGCTGAAGCTGAAACTCCAGTAATTTGGCCACCTCATGTGAAGAGTTGACTCGTTGGAAAACTCTGATTCTGGGAGGGATTGGGGGCAAGAGGAGAAGGGGACGACAGAGGATGAGATGGCTAGATGGCATCACTGACTCGATGGACGTGAGTCTTGGTGAACTCCGGGAGTTAGTGATAGACAGGGAGGCCTGGCGTGCTGCGATTCATGGGGTCGCAAAGAGTCGGACACGACTGAGCGACTGATCTGATCTGATCTGATCTGATGCTAAGGTTGGCAGTATAGCAATCAGCAAGGCAGACATGGACTCTGCCCTTGGAGGGCAGATCTAGCAGGAAAGCAGATGTTCAACAGTATTTACAAGGATAATAATAAGGTGAGCACAGAACTGTTAGAAGGTATAAATAGCGAGACTCTGCCTAGTCTAACGTGTCAGAGAAGGGAAGTAAGGGCCTGAGAGAAACAGCTAGAGAGGATGAGAGCAAATAAAAGGAGTTCAAGCATTTCTTTAGAGTTGTTCATGGTGGCAGAAGAGATGTGGCTGGAGAGGTAAGCCATAGAGGGCCCTGCAAACCAAGATAAAATCTTCACATTTAGAATCCTATTTTTTAAAAATTATATCACAATATGGTTTTCTTTTGAGCCTTTAAAATTCCTGTGGTGTTAGTATGTTTGCTCCTGTCATTGCTCTGACTTTTTTTCCGCCTTTTTTTTATAGCCTTCTTGTATAATACAGGATGCTCTTTTTATAAGACAAGTATCAGTTGGCTATTGGTATTTTTAACCCATTTCTCACTGCACACTTCTTGAGGGAAAAAGAAAATGGAATCTGAACTCTTCATATTAATTTACCCGACCATTCCCTTGTCTTAACGTTTATTTTTGGTTCTCTCAAGACTCATGGCAAAGGCTTCTGGAGGGTGGGCAGTTCACCTGTCCTCATAGTTCCAGGGCCTTCTGTTACCCCCTAAGGTAGGGGGAGCTCAGCCCTTCCTTGGGCTGTTAAGCCTTTCTGCCTGCTAAACACCATGATGCTCTAAGGACTTCATTAAGTAATTGAGCCACATGTTATCCTTGAAAAGTGGGGCAGTAAATACTATCAATTCCATGGGCTAGAGAGAGAAGAAAAATTGAAGTGGAGATGCTAGAAGGTATGTGACAAAACCAGTCACAAGTCTGAGGTAGGCTGATCAGTGAGAGCTTGGATTCAATTTCTGTCTTTCTTTGCTCTCCTTCATTTTTCAACCCCCTTTCCCAGGTCTCCCCTCTGGCTATGTTTGGGAAAGCAGTTAGGTAGAGAAGGTAAACCAAATTTTTAAGGCAGACTGACTTGGGTCGAAAGTCTGGTTTCACTTAGCCTATTTCTTTATTTGTAAAACGGGAATAATATCAACCACTTGTCAAATGGCAAGTGCAAAGCAACTAGCTCAGTGCAAGGCACACAGGTGGGGCTCAGTACATTTGGGGTATTAAGCATTAGGATCTTGAACAAGAGGACTTTGCTAGAGGTGGAGGGAGCAGACAACTACGTAGACTTTTACTGAACAGATTATCTTTACCCTTTGTACTCAGTTAAAAATTTTTAAATGTAATTAATTCTTACTTTTGGCTGTGCTGGGTCTTTGTTGCTGTGTGACTGCTTTCTTTAGTTTCAGAGAGCAGGGGTGTGCTTTCTAGTTGCTGCAAGCAGGCTTCTCACTGTGGTGGCTTCTCTTGTTGCAGAGAATGGGCGCTAGGGCACGTGGGCTTCAGTAGTTGAGGTTCTCCAGCTCTGGAGTGCAGGCTCAGTAGTTGTGGTGCTGGAGCTTAGTTGCCCCACAATATGTGGGCTCTTCCTGGGCCAAGGACTGAACCTGTGTCCCCTGCATTGCGAGGTGGAATCTTAACCACTGGACCACCAAGGAAGCCTCCTTTGTACTCATTTTTATACAAGGTGTAAGAAGCATCATTTACTTTGAGAGCAGTGCCTGGTCTCTTAAGGTCCAAATCAGGAGTCATGACAGACAATCAAGTTCATGGGTTGTAAGGACACTTGTAGACTTGCCCAGCCTCGTTTAAAAGTGAACTGGAGATAACAAAACTTATTGTGATAATCATTTCATAATATATGCATATATCAAATCATGATGTTGTATACCTTTAATACAATGTTGTATGTCAATCTATTGCAATCAAACTGGGGAAAAAAAGAGAAACTATATTCACTGTAAAAATAGCAGTCAATTGGGGTGAAAAAAGTTTGGAAATAGATAGTGGTGATGGCTGTACAAACTGAATGTAATCAACGCCACTAAATTTTATACTTGAAAGTGGTTAAAATGCTAAATTTTATGTTAGGTATATTTTACCACAATAAAAAAAATATGAATTGGAGAAAGCCTAATGGCTTGTGTCTGAATAGCTCTTCCTTTTACTCCCAAATGTAGGCTAGCTTGCTACTAATGTGACCCACTTCTGAACTGAACTGTGTGGGGACTATTTGCTAAATTATTCCAGAATGTGAATTAGGAGGGGTCCACAGCTAAACTCCTCATTTTCCAGATGAAGAGTTGGACACTCTGAACACACTCAAACAGGCCATTCTTTCTCTGACAGGGCCTTTGCATATGCTTGTCCCTCTGCCATGGATGCCCTTCCCCACTTTGATAAATCCTATTTCTCTTTCTGGTTCTAGGTGAAATATCACTTTATCCAGAAAGCTTTCCCCTGTCCTCCTAATATGTTAGCTCAGCCTGTTGTGTGACTTCTTAGTAACCAGCACTTTTTTGAAATGCTCACTCCACTTGTAATTACTTTGTAGTATGTCTGAGTTTCAGGCATGAGGGCAGGGCTTTGGTCTGTCCTGTCCACCGTTGTTTCTCAAGAACTCAGCATAGTGCCTGGCATATTTGTGTTCATTAAAGAAAAAAAAGCACTAAAAATAAAATCAACCTTGTCTTCCCTCATAGGAAGACATGCAGCAATGCAAAATCGTTCCAGGTCACTCAATATCTGCTGACCCTGAGTTTATCATAAACTGAATGATGTTAATGATATACCTTTTTGTGTATTAACAGGCAAGAGTGGCTGGGGGAAGTAGGGCACACGCTGCCTTTAATCCATTGAGCCTGACCTAGGCACTCGTTGATGTCCCAAGGAAATGTTCAAAGAAGGTAGGTGCTGGGGTGGGGGCTGAACTTGACTGCCCACACCTGCACTGCCCGCACAGGATCAACACTAAATCAGGAGCAGAGGGGTTATAGGTTTGACACAAGGGAATGCTTTCTGGTGTGATATTAAGGATTGTTAAAAATGGGTTGGAATATAGAGGAAGCCTTCCCCAGAGGCTTCAGAAAACAGGCCAGAGTTCCATTTCAGCTGGTTATTTTGGGCCTACCACAGGCAGCAGGTTAGACTAGACAGCTACTTGTAAAGTCCCATTGTTCCATCCCTCTGACCCATAATAAAGCTATAGACACTGCTGTTGCTGATAAACATGCCAGGACACACACAAACAGGCCAGTCCTGGGGCTGTATCTGTTGCTCGTTTCTTATCTACTGAACATTCTGAATTCACCTTTTGTTTGGAAAAATTACCTCAGTCTTTGAGCACGGAGAAGCTCTTTCTATAAAAGACTAGCTCTGTATTTGAAAACAAGAACTGCAATGCATACCAGTTTAACTCTTGGGTTGATACTCACCTACGTAGAGGATTAAAAAAATAAACTGCCACTTAGAATAATTCCCAGCATACAAAGAAAGCGATCTGGACACTGCTGTGTGTCCTGTTCAGGAAGCAGGGGACACATCTTCTCTTTCTCTGGTTTTAAAGTAAGGGAAGGGAATGGTCTTGAATATGCAAATGAATCTAATTTAATTAACTTTTATGACCACAGCTCCTTTGAGATAACCATGGGAGCCAATTAGATTCCATTAAAATTCAGCCATTTCCTCCAAGCTTCAATGAAACACCCTTGCCTCCTCTAAGAAAAAACAACAACAAAAAAATGAAAAGATCTAATCAGAAATAACAAAAGAGAGTAAGTTGTCTGTAGCAGCTCTACAATTTGGTCTTTCCAGAAGCTGCTTACACAGTCATTTGCTCCAGTTCATTGCCCCAAGCCTGGCGCCACATGCAGCAATGCGAAATCATTCCAGGTCAGTCATGTAACTGCTGACCCTGAGTTTATCATAAACTGAAGCAGTGAAAGGTAAAGGAATGATATTTCATACTTTAGGGTGGAAACTCAAATTTCATGAGGGAGAGGGGAGAATTGCTTTGACCCTATCAGGTCAGAGACATAAAGGAACTTAGGCCACTTAATCCTTTATTGCCCTGTTTTGTAATATTCTGTCCTTTTTCTTCCTCTGATCACAAATGTGATACATATTTATAATAAAAAAATGGAAAATACAGAAAGGCTAAACGATGCTGTACATATCTAGAAAGAACTTGGAAGGCTCTCTTCTGTAATTTTGCTCACTTTTTTTCCCCTTACTAAGCAAATTTTAGAGGAGTGTGTTTGGGAAGGACCAGGAGGGTGTAATGAGGGCTTGAAATGGGGGGTATCATATTCCAATTCCTTCCTTTCCCTTTCAGTCTATATCCCACGCCACTTACCTCTCTGGTCTCTAACACTATGTAATTACACAGCTGCCAATGGTTTTTGAATCCTGGCCTCTAAACCACTTTCTGTGGTTAGAAAAATGTATGGTGGGTCCACCGATTGTTTGATCCGCCCTGAAAGTGCCTGGAGATGGGTTCAGCTAAATGTGTCATTGGGTTCCTGGTAGTTGTGTTGCCTGCTAGTAGTTCTAGAAACATTTCATATCATATGACTACAGTATTGCAATTAATTTTAGCATGAACAGAGGAGATATTTCTATTTCTTCATAGAAAGTTATCCACTGGCAAGCTGTCTCTAAAACAAATATATGAATGTATGGCAAAACCACTACAATATTGTAAAGTAATCAGCCTCCAATTAAAATAAATAAATTTATATAGAAAAAGAAAGAAAACAAAGATATGCAAAGAGCACATCACAGTGCCCAGCATTATATGATTATATAATTGTGCAGGCTATTAATTAGGAGGTAAAGTTTCTGTAACAGGTTTTTTATCAATTAGATTTAAGAACACGAATTTTATATTTCCCTTAGATTTAAAAAAAAATAAAGTACTGAAGTTCTAACAAAGGCACACAATTATAAAATAACTAGAAAGAAAAGAGATGATGATGTGGAAAATAGACACACGTCAGTGGTTCTAAAAGAAAGAAGAAATAAAGGTAATAAAAAACAAAGCCAAATTCTTTTATTTTTCACTAACAGTTTCACCTGTCTTTGTTTTCAAGAATTTCAGCTTAACTGGGTGTCAGAATAATTCCCTATGCCATGTTCTAGTGCAAGGTTGAATCTAGTGCAAGTTGTGCCTGGACTATTGTAATTTCAGTAGCTACCATCTATTGTGCTCTTACTATTAATACATGCCAGGCACTATATTCTAAAGCATGCCTCAGTTTATTGTAACCCTTATATCAATAATCTGAAGTTGACTGTACCATTTAGGGCAACTGAATATCTAATATTCATTATCCCCTCTTCTTTTTTGTTAACAGAACCAAATTTTTCATGGGGTTTTAGTGTATCCAACTAAATACTCACTTTACCAGCCTCTGTCACTACTAAGTGGCTTTGTGATCCAGTTCTCATCCGATAATGAGATGTAAGCAGAAGATTGTGGGTGGGGCCTGCTTCTTGGAAGTTTTATTCTTTCCTGATGAAATGGGACACACAGACTAGAGTAACGCTCTTAGCCTATCCCCATTTTTTTGTGCCTTAGGTATAAATGTGATGGACCAGCAGTAGCCATCTTGGAAACATAAAGCAAGGAGCCAACATGCTAAGAGAGGTAGAGTTAAAAGGCAGAAAAATCTGGGATCCTGATGGTATTGTTAAACAGACAAACTGTGTCCAGCAACTGCTTACCACTGTACTTCCAGTTATGTAAGAAAAATAATTTTTGAAGCCTTTGTTAGTGGCCAGTCAATTAGTTGCAGCCGAATGCATTCCAAGTCCCATTTTTCAGATAAGGAAACCAAAGGCTATTTGTAATAAGTAACTTGAAAAATTTATATAAAATTTGTATATAAAGGGCTCTAACTCACATATTCTCATAAAGGGCTCTAACTCACATATTCTCATTCTAGAGCTTACTCTCTTAGACATAATACAGTATCACATCCCCACTGTGTTAGGTTGCAAGATCTATTCATAAGCTTCTCAGGAAACTTGAACCTCCTTCTGACTCTGCCTTTTCAGACATGCCAGTGTTAAGTATTAACCTTGTCTGAACAACACACATTAGTCTCTTACCATCAGTTTTACTATGAGGAAAGCCAGATCTAACCATCTCATTTTCTTGCTTAGAATCCTCAACAATACTACTTCCTCTACAGCCCGGATGTAACCGCAACTGTCTTTAGCGTAATGTAAGGAACAGAATTGGTACAGGCAAGTAGATTGTAAGAAACTCAGTTGTGTTGGTGTATTAATTATCTACTGCTGTGTAACAAATTGCTCCAAAACTTAGCAGCTGAAAACAACAAACCCTATTTCTTACACAGTGTTTGAGTGTAGGGAGTCTGGGAGCATCTTAGCTGAGTGGTTCTCGCTCAGATCTTTTATGAGGTTTCAGTCAAGATGTCTATGGGGACTTCAGTCATCTGAATACTTGACTGGAGCTAGAGTATCCACTTCAAATAGGTTTATTCACACGGCTGTTGCACCTTCTCACCATGTGCTCCTCTCCTCACAACATGCCAGCAGATTTCCTCCAGAGCAAGTGACACAAGAGAGACAGAGTCACAGTGTGTTTTGTGACATCGATATATGACACAGACATGGAAGTGGTATGGTATCACTTCTGTACTGTTCTGTTGGTTATATCTACCAGACTGGATAGAGTGTGGGAGGGGACTACATGGGTGTGGGTGCTAAGAAGCAAGGATCACTGCAGGACATCTTGCTGGCTGATGAACTCAGGTAGCGTTTGGACAAAATAGTAGTATTACCATCCAGCTTCAGCCAGTTGTCGGTATGGTGGGACACAGGTCCTATGTTGCTGGATTTTTCCATTTCTCACATAAAGCCAGAAAAATAGATTTCTAAGTTAAATCTTGTGATAGTAAATGTTGGCTTTAGGATTTTAGAAAATCTAGTGTGGGCCAAACAAAATACAAATGCCATCTAGATATAGTTTGTGAGCTGCCAGTTTGTACCCTATCTGGCCCATACTGTGGAAGGAATATGTACATCCAGTTTCAATCTATGTCTGGAGCGATACTTCTAAGAAGGTTCAGAATACAAGTGTGGGCTTTCCCAGGAATGTATACCACGATAATTTAGTAATGTCTGCCGTGGGTGAAGACTTCCTTGGTAGCTCAGACAGTAAAGAGTTTGTCTACAATGCGGGAGACCTGGGTTTGATCCTTGGGTCAGGAAGATTCCCTGGAGAAGGAAACGGCAACCCACTCCAGTACTCTTGCCTAGAAAATCCCATGGACGGAGGAGAGTCTGATACACATGACCTACAATTTATTGCCCAGACCAAAATACATTTGAGAGTAAAAGGGAGTGCTATCATAATTACACTAAAATAGTATTTAATAAAATAGCATAATAAATGAAATTGTGCCATAAATTGGAACTAACTCAGAGAAACCAGGATATATGGTCACCATCCACATAGCCCTTCATGAAATCACCCCAGTGTCATCTGTCTCCTGTGTTCATTAGGGCGATATCAAAGACCCGTTGTTCTCAGAGCACATGCATACTTCTAAACCCTGCTGCCTACAATCCTCTGTCCCCGTTCACCCTCTTTTCTCCTCATCCTTCCTCCCTTGTTTCCTCTTAGACTTCAACATCTCCAAGTCCCATCAGAAGTGTTATTTTATCTGTTGTTTTTATCTCCTACCCTTCTTTCCAGGCTAATTGCTCTTTTACCAGAGTTTTCATAACATTTTATACATGTCTTTAGTGAAGCATTTATTGTACTAATCCACATACAGGGACCATGTATTACTTAATTAGGACTCTCATACCTATCTCAGTGTCTGGCACAAAGTGAAAGTGAAAACAAAGTCGCTCAGTCGTGTCCGACTCTTTGCGACCCGTGGACTGTAGCCCACCAAACTCCTCCGTCTGTGGGATTTTCCAGGCAAGAATACTGGAGTGGGTTGCTATTTCCTTCTGCAGGGGATCTTCCCGACCGAGGGATCGAACCTAGGTCTCCCACATCGCAGGCAGACGCTTTAACCTCTGCACCACCAGAGCCCTTAAATACAAAGCCCTTAAATACAAAAATACAGTCTCTCAGAAAACCTCTTATAGAGACACAGAACTTCAGATCCAAGTACTAACATCAAAGATTTCAAGGGAGGAAAGGAAGCCAGGTTGAAAGAAGAAGGGGGAGGAGGCAGGAGAAGGGGGTGAAAAGGGTGGCCTTACAGATGTCTCCTGCCACCTGCAGATACCCAGGCGTTATGGGACTTTTCCCTGGGCCTCCAGAGAAGGGAGGACTGGAACTCGGCCCCACCAGAAATCAGACCAGACCAGAACCAGAATTCGAGTTCTCTGCCAAGAGGAGGTGATCAGTCTCCAATCCTCAGCTCAGGCTGAGGGCCCTTTGACCAGATTCCTGCGTCCAGGACAGGGGGACTAGAAAAACAGGTCTGGCACAAAGAAGGTGCTTAATAATCATTCATTAAAGTTTTATTTTGAATCTCACATCCATTCTTTTTCTTTAACACCCTCTGCAGGAGGTAATAATGAAGACTAAAATGTCAAGTAGGCAATAAGAGGAGGCAATGTAGGAACAGAGAAAATCCACAAACCTGATCATTGGTTCTTGGATTACTGACCATTAACCTAAGTAGTCATTGTAGTCATTTAAAATTCTTCTCTTGCTTTTCACTTCTAAATGAACAGAAGCTGTTTCCATTGAGGATGAGCTTCTATCTTAATAGTTAGACTGAGTACTATTGCCTGTACTGTAGAGACAAAGAACACTGAGAGTGTGTGTGTGTGCTTTATAAAAGCTGTCTCCCTCAGAAGTTTGTAACTAAGCAGTGAAAATCAACCCCAGGCCTACATAGGACAGGTAGGAGGATTTATCTTCTCGTGTACACATCTAACACTGATGCTCATGTGCATTATCTATAAACCTCTGGGGGCAGGGGAAGAGAAACTGATGGAGAGCAATGTTCTGCTCAAACTCTCATGAATGAAATTAAGTTACAAGATATTAGTCCTGTGGGGCTTAGATGTGTTTGTTGAAGGTGGGTAGGTTAATGGTAGGAAACCGTTAAATCTACTAGACTGTTATTAATTTTAATCTTAAAGCTGGAGATAAAGTAGAGCA
The DNA here is from genome assembly GCF_027580195.1 of Bos mutus. NCBI lineage: Eukaryota > Metazoa > Chordata > Mammalia > Artiodactyla > Bovidae > Bos > Bos mutus. The sequence continues at coordinate 27,133,497 of NC_091621.1, read as the reverse complement.
AATGATATCACATGCCACATTTTCTTTGGTGGGATTTCATTTGGTCTCCTTTTGAATTAGAGAGAGGACCCAGAAAACTTGGACGTGGTTCTGGATCTGGTCCTTCTTGGCAGAGTAATTTAAAGTAAAGTCATACACAAATAAACCTATCTGTGAAACAGAACAGAGATATAGAAAATGGACTGGTGGTTACCAAGGAGGAGGTGGGTGGGAGAGGCTTGGATTGGGATTTGGGGATTAGCAGATGCAGACTGGTATATATAGAATGGATAAATAACAAGGCCCTACTATATAGCACAGGCAACTGTATTCAATATCTTGTGATAAACCATAATGGAAAAAATATGAAAAAGAATGTATACATGTATAACTGAATCACTTTGCTGTACAGCAGTAATTAACACAACATTGTAATTCAACTATTCTTCAATAAAAAAAAATAAATAAAGTTACAACTTCTCTCTGAACCATCTTCCATTTGAGATGGGCCTACTAATAATACTTATTTCACAGGGTTAAATGGAATAAGGTATGTGAAAGGACTCTGTGGATTGGGATGATGTATACCAGTGGTAGTTAGGACTATTTTTAGGCTGATTTGCCGGCAGCAGTGATGGAGCGAGTGGGAGGGAGGACAGAATGGAGACCCATACTTAAGCCGCCCCCGGGTCGCTGGTGACTGAATCCCTGCTTTATCCTATGATATCAAGGTTAATAATAACACCCAGTAAAGAGTGAGCGCTTGAAAATTTGTCTGGGACAGGTTGGGTTTGCCAGGGAGGGTTGGTCCTGACATCACTTGCTTTAAACCTGTGGTTGCCAGTCAGGTTGTGCTCTATTATCGCCTGCTTTTTGGAAAGGGTGAGTCTAAATTGGAACTGTCTTTCCTCTGTTTTAGCCGTTTCTGCTGAGTCCCATAGCGCTGATTATAGTTCTTACATTCTTCAATAGGCTGTTTCATTCTTGACTCACCTCCAGACTCATAAATATTCTTCAGAGAACACAGAGGTTTTAAAAGGTACTTATCTATTAACCTGGTGCCTTAACGTGCCCCATGTAATAGCCAGAACACAGTACCTTTCCTGCTTTATTGTCCCTAACATGTGCAGGAATGAAAACCTTGACAGGCTTTTTTTTAGAAGAGTTTCTTTGCAGTTGTATGACCTTGGGTGATTTCTTCAACTCCAGAAAGAGGGATAATAATAACAAATGTGGAGGCTGTTGTGAGCATGAGCAGCGACGTGAGGAAGAGCACCTGGTATGTGGGAAATATCCAGTTACATAATGGCTATTATTATTATCCACAATAATCACATTAAAGGCATTCAGAACAAAACATTTGTAATGACTCCTGGAAAGATTAATTTATGCTTAATAGTCAAGAGGCTGTCTGAAAATATTTCCCATGTACTGACTCAGAGGAAAGTGCTGCCTAGAGGGACAGACAAATGTCAGCACACAAAAAAATCTAAATCTGAACAATACATTAGATGGAGACATTTCAGTACATTGGAAAACTGTTACACAAGATGATCCAAGATGGACTGAGTGTGTTTACAGTGATATTTTTTTCAGTTGAGTAGTTTGCCTGGGTGTCACTCTATAATGTGTTGAAAACATGTGGACACTGGGGGGACAGGAAGGGTGGGACAAACTGGGAAGGTAAGCACTGACATATATAGACTAGCATGTGTAAAATAGTTAGCTAGGCAATGGCGCCCCACTCCAGTGCTCTTGCCTGGAAAATCCCATGGATGGAGGAGCCTGGTGGGCTGCAGTCCATAGGGTCCCTGGGGGTCGGGCATGACTGAGCGACTTCACTTTCACCTTTCATTTTCATGCATTGGAGAAGGAAATGGCAACCCGCTCCAGTGTTCTTGCCTGGAGAATCCCAGGGATGGTGGAGCCTGGCGGCTGCTGTCTATGGGATCACACAGAGTAGGACATGACTGAAGCGACTTAGCAGCAGCAGCAGCAGTGGGAAGCTGCTATATAGCACAGGGAGCTCACCTTGGTGCTCTGTGATGACCTAGAGGGGTGGGATGGGAAAGGGGTGGGAGCGAGGCTAAAGAGGGAGGGGATATATGTATATACCAGCTGACTCACTTTGTTGTACAGCAAAAATTAATGCAACATTGTAAAGCATTTTACTCCAATAAAAAAAAGAAAACAGTGTTACTTGATGTTGTATCATGACTGTGGAATGCCACACTATTTGCATCAGAAGCAACCAGAGTCCTATTTCCAGCTGGTTTTTAGGCAAGCTCTCTGCTGCTGCTGCTTAGTTGCTTCAGTTGTGTCCGACTCTGTGGAGCCCTATGGACTGCAGCCTGCCAGACTCTGTCCATGGAAATCTCTAGGCAAGAGTAGCAGAATGGGTTGCCATGCCCTCCTCCAGGGGATCTTCCCAACTGAGGGATCAAACCTGGGTCTCCTGCATTGCAGGCACATTCTTTACCATCTGAGCTACCAGGGAAGCCTAGGCAAGATCTCTGCTGTTGCTGCTGCTGCTGCTGTTAAGTCGCTTCAGTCATGTCTAACTCTGTGCGACCCCATAGACGGCAGCCCACCAGGCTCCCCCATCCCTGGGATTCTCCAGGGCTGGCCAAATAGATACTACCTCCGTCACTCACCAGTGCTAGACCTTATGCTCAGAGTTTCATTTCTTAACGACTTTGATTCTTATTAAATCAATCTTTATTGTCATCAATCTCTGACACATTTATATGAGGGAGTTTGAGTCCTGCTTGAAGATTAAACTTACCTGAGGAGAAGGCTCTTAGGAAAGATGGAGGTTGGGCGGGGGTGGGTGGGGGTGGCAGCTGTCACTACGGGGAAGGACAGAGGGAGGCATGGAGGCTGGGTAGGGAGGGGCAGCCAGTCTAAGACTGTTCTCTCAAGAGAAGCCAGTTGGGCCTTCTTGTGCCCTTAATGCAGCTTTGTTTTCCATGTCCCTTCTCCAGCATGCGGCACTGGTTGTATTGGTACTTAGAGAGACAGAACAGATTTCTCTCTTTATTCTTCTATTTGTTCTAGGAACCAGGAACCAGAAAGAACAGGTGTTAACCTTATTAGCAAGGAAAGGAGGCCTCATGAGTGGTGAGAAACTGCACTTCTAACTTATTTGTAAGGCCTGGCATTTTGATGTTGTAAATTGTCTCCAAAGTTTTTAAAGTATTGAATAAAATGATAAAAAGTAATGAAGAATTTTTAATAGCCTAAGGTGGATAATGTAGTTCCTCTGATAGGAAAATTATGATGTAATGTTAAATCATTCTTCATGAAGGCTTTTTTTAATGAAGCAGGAAGTAACAAAGACTGAGTTGAGAAAAAAAAAATTGTTGTTGAATAATATATGATGTTGAGGTTTCATAGGCTGTGATAAATGCTTCAAAGAGCTATAGATAAAATGATATGAAACCTGAAAGTAGATTTATATTAATTTTTATTTATCACAGTCTGAAATTATTTTTGCATATTTATTTACTTGTTTATATCAGGCTTCCCACTAAATGCAAAGCCAGTGGGGGAGGGCAAGCACCATTTCTCTGTTCACCACTATTTCTCTTTCCTCCTACCATCTAGCACTGTGATTGGAGTATATTTGTGGGATGATGAATTTATAATTCAGCATCATCCACTGGCTCAAAACTACTCATTTTCTAAATCCATCTTATTATAAATGCTAAAATAAGGTATCTGAAGATTGTTCAAACAACAAAACAGATTTCTATCCTGACCTGAAATCATATATGATAATTACAAAAATATTCTTCAATAGATATTAGTATGGCCATATATTTTCAACAACTCCCATTTTAAAATATTAAACATTATTAGATTACTTATAAATGATATCAATCAATTAACACGGCAGGGCTGAGATTTGAAGGAATTTTTAGAGGCCAGATTGGTAAAACTTTAACTCTTTATATTCTTCAGAAAGGATTAAAGAAATTTAGGCTCTCACCAGGCTTGGCTTCCTCTCTTCAGCCGCTACTGAAGATTTAATTAATGTGCATATCAGCTGGGCTGACCATTCTACCACTGGTGGATGTAGGCCGAGGTAAGAGTCTGGACAAGGAGCTTGGGACTGAAGCACCCCTGCCCCTCACCATTAGAAGAGTGAAATCTGGCACATTTTGATTCATAGCAATGAATCAAATACCAGAGAGCTGACTGCTAGAGACTCCCTTTTATGTAGACGTCCCTGCCAGGCCTTTACATATTGAAGTGAATCATTGTCACCTGTGGCAGTTTTGCTCTTCATTTGCTTGCTGTATTTCACATGCATTTGGAGGTATTAAGAATCACTGTTTGATCTATTGTGTTTATTGTCACACATTTATACTTTGGGATTTCTGCATCCCTATAAAAATATGATGTTTAAAGAAAGACATGAAAGGACAGTTATCATCCATCCTGCATTGCTCATTGGTTCTACAGACAGTAAGACAAAAGATTTACCCTTCAAAATCATCTGTATATTAGCGTGGCTAGTTTATTCTGGTTTGCCAAGAAATTTCCTGATTTTAGAATGGAATGACCCAAATCCCTAGGACTCTTTCAGTCCTGGGCAAGCTGAGAAGGTTACTCATCCTCTCCTCAGTTGAATTGTTCAGAGGACTTTATCAGGGTTTCTTGAAACCAGAGTATGCAATAGATTTGGAGTCCAGAATTGCATTTTAAAGGGTAATAAATCCTCACCATGGCAAAGAACCATAAGTCAACAGGCAGTAAAAATATACACATTTTAAGAAATTGTCTCGAGTGGAGTTCTTTGAAGTACTACTCTTTGCAGCCACTCCTGGATTTAAACATTGGGTGCGTCACTTCTTTTTGGTCCCAAGAACATAAGTTCAAGTTATCCAGAAGCATTTGAAGTTGTTTAGAGAACTGTGAAGAATTTCACCTGGCTAATCAAATTATACATGGGTTCAAGATTGACTCCAAAGGGGCTGATAAAGATAGTGTCCATATCAAAGGCAGCAGTGATGCCTTTGATAGAATGAATCACTGCTGCAAAAAAAAAACAATCTTATGTGAGAACCAGCTTTCCCCTCCCCTCAAATGGAATTGATCTGTTCTTTGGAAAATGCTCTTGTCCTTTCGTCTTCTGTTATGGAGGCATGAATGCTGAAGGAGGGAAGTGCTAGAAGTCATGACTGTCAGATATGGAGGATATTGTGTCCATTGGTGAGCACCCCACTCCTGTACATGTTAATTCCTTGGACCTTTGAACTTGTCAGTCTGATTTTCCAATACCTTCTTTTTTTTTTTTTATAAACATTTATTTATAATGTTTATTTATTTATAACTGCCTTGGGTTTCAGTTGCAGGGTCTTTCATTGCAGCACACGGACTTTTCAGTTGTGGCACACAGCCTCCAGGGCATGTGGACTTAATGCTCCATGGTATGTAGGATCTTAGTTCTCCCACCAAGGATCAAACCTGTGTCCCCTGCATTGCGAGGCAGATTCTTAACTGTTGGACCACCAGGGAAGTCCCCTCTAGTTCCTTATTTTTGATCAACACCTAACTGATTTCTGAAGAGTGGAGGCACCATGGCATACAGAATCAGCAAAGGTTTAGAGTCAGATGGACAGGGTTTAATGGGGTTTCCAGGTGGTGCAGTGGTAAAAATCCACCTGCCAATGCAGGAGATGCAAGAGACACTGGTTCAGTTCTTGGGTCAGGAAGATTCCCTGGAGTAGGAAACAGCAGCCCACTCCAGTATTCTTACCTGGAAAATCCCCATGGACAGAGGAGCCTGGTGGGCTACAGTCCATGGGATCACTAACAGTGGGACAAAACTGAGTGCACATGTGCACTAGCAGACTGGGCTTAAATCCTGGGCCTACCCAGTACTAACTATATAAACTATAAGAAAGTCTCTTGACTTCTTTGAGTCTCAGTTTATCGTCTATGAAATAGGTTTAAAGATTCTTCTCCTAATTATTATGAGGTCAAAATAAGATAATATATGTGAAAATGCTTAAGTTGGTACTGAAATTATACTAAAAGAATAAATAAACCCACAAAATGATTTGTAGACTATCTTTGGGTACCTACATGTCAGAGGTGATCTTTAAGGGCTGCTGGTTTGATAAATGTTGGCCATGAGATAGGAAGCACTTTAGGAGTCAAAGACTATAGAATCTACCCAGGGCTGTACCCCTAACACTCTTGGCCTTTGGTTTCCACTGAGCACAAGTACCCACTTCCCTGATGGCTTGGCAGGTAAAAAATCACCTGCAACGCAGGAGACACAGGAGATGCAGGTTTGATCCCTGGGTCAGGAAGATCCCCTGGAGGAGGAAACAATAAGCCCCTCCAGTATTCTTGCCTCAAAAATCCCATGGATAGAAGGGCTTGGCTGGCTATAATCCATGGGGTTGCACAGTCAGACACAACTGAGTGACTAAGCATGTATGAGCACAAGTATGAAGGTTGTGTCAAGCGATTCCTACAATCCTTACTCTTCTCTAATTCCGTGAATCTATGAAGTCTACAGAATGTGAATTTGAGGTGCATCTGTGTTCTAGAGCAACTATTGTACCATGGATCACATTATATTCTACAGAAGATATCATTCCACAGGTTTGGGTTCTGCCTCAGGAAGAGTGGTCCCCTGAAGCCCTGTGTGCCATTCCACACGACCTGTGCATCCTTTCCCTATTCCCCAGATATAGCTGTTTGGAAACCTATCACATAGTGGACCTGTTGGATTCTCTTGCTGGACATTTGAGATTGAATAGGGAAAGGCTAGGGAATAGACAGTGACATTGTTCCTGGAAGTCCTCCATGAAGGTGTTTGGAGGCTGAGAATAGCATTTTGTGAAAGCCATGATGGATCATGTGAAGACAGAATGGAAGGAGGCAATCTGGGGATAAGTTTGATGAAGAGAGAGGGGGAGGGGGACAGAAAGAGGGAGAATAACTTTTTAGGTCCTTCTTTATTCCAGTCACCCACAGGCCTTGATGTTCCTTTTATACTGCTCTTCCGTGAGATTTCCTATATTCTCTTTCACGTAAAGCAGATTTGAATGACTGCTCTGTTCTTTATGTCTAACTATGCTCTAAGACAGATGGCAACATAGACTGGGAGTTGGTAGTACAGACTGGGAAATCTCTGACTGGGATTTTGTCTTATTTCCTCTTGGAACAAGAATTTGGCACAGCATTCTACACAAAGTAGGACAAAGTAGGTACTCAATGAATTTTTACTGAAATAACATGAAAACCATGTATGAATAGTGTCACTGATGGCATTTATGCCAAAGGGTTAATTGGAATAAATGATTATGTTTCAGGAAGCATTTTTCCTGGATCCTCCCAACTGGGCAAGAAAGGTTATTAAGCACTGTCTTCACTGTGTTTCTAGGACCTATTCAGGATCTGGTTTGCTCTAGGCTTTATTTTAAAATGTCTGTTGAGCTGAATGGCCCAGAATTGCTTTACATATTGTGAAGATATAAAAAGATATATAATTTATAGCTGCTCTACATAAGCAGCTTGCAGTGCAGTTGGGAAGATACAAGAAAAACAAACAGAAAACATGGTGATTTGCAATGGATTTCAAATAGCTTGGAGAATGGAAGGTCAGCGAGGTCTAATATGCTTAGAGAAGGTTTGTGGAAGAACAGGAGGTTGAGTTACTTGAGAGCTGGGTGGGACTTGGCAAGGCAGAGCTTGGTGGGGAGGCGGAGAAGAGGCTAAGCCAAGGCCTGGGGGTGGTAATGAGAGTCCTGCAGTACTCACACTGACAATTTAACAATTCACATTAAGAAATTTGAGACAGAATGTCCAAATATGGGAGGCAATACAGGGTTTGGCTAAGAGTGCTGACCCTGGAGTTGGACTTTCTAGATTCAAACCCCAGCTCCACACCTACCTCTTCCCATTTCTGCGTCTGTGAGGTAAGGCAATTTACTTACTGTTTCTGTTCCTCAGTTTCCTCATCGATAAAATTGGGGATGATGATAGTAATATCCATCGCATAGGGGTGTTCTAGAGGTGTTGTAGGCATTAAAGGAGAATGCTGTTTGTAAAGTTCCTAGATTAGTGTCTGGCACTAAGTAAACACAATGTCAGCCATTATCATCTGTTGCTGTAATCACACCTAAAAGTAGTTTTCAAGGAAAAGAACTACTCTTCATTTTGAACTGCATGCTGAATAACAAATCTCTTGGTTACGTAGGAAGCCAGGGAGTTTCTGAGCTGCTACTGAACTCATGGTACACTGGTTGGGATTGGTTTATGGTAGAAAGAACACTGAATAAATAAAAGCCAGTGGAAACTCTTGAGAGCTGGGGGAGGAGTTTGGATTTGGTGTCTAACTGCTAGGGCCCAACTGCTCTCTCTGAGCTGGGAAGTGATACGATGAAAGCGAGAGAGGGAGAAACGGGTAGGAGATCCAGTGAGGACAGGAAGGAGCTATTGCAATAATTAGGTGTTAGGTGATGCAGGCCAGGGCCAGAGCTGTGGCTGTGAGACAGAAATGCAGTGGGAAATCCAAGAGACTTCAAAGGGAAGGTTTTCATTTCTCACCACTGCGGCTGCCTCTGCCTTGGCCCAGGCCACCATCATCTCTTGCTTGGATTATTGCATCTCCTCTAACGTCTCTCTGCTTCTGGCCTCACCTCCTGCAGACTTCTCTCAAGACAGTCACGCCTTTGCACATACTGTCCAACAGCTCCAGTCTTGGTCAGAGGACAAGTTGAACTCCTCACCAGAATCTACAAGGGCTGCACCCAATGGGCTCCCGTTACCTCTGACTCCACGCTCTACTTGGTGCCTACTTGTCCCTCCACTCCATGAAGCTACCTTCCCTGTTGGTCCTCAAACACATGGGGCCTGGTCCTGCCCCAGGGAACTTGCCTGTGTCTGTTCTTCCCCTAAACAGCCGCAGAGCTAATTCCCTCAGCTCCTTTCAGTCTCTGCTCAAATGTCATCTTATTAATGACATCTTCCTTGACCACCCTTCTGAAAATAGCAACATTTCTCCATTCACTTTGACACTTTCTGTCCACCTTACTCTGCTTGGCTTTTCCTTCCCTATCACCACCTGACACGAGTTCTTTATTTGTTGTCTAATTTCTCCACTAGGATGCTAGCTCTATAAGGACAGATATCTTTGACTGGCTTGCTCACTGATGCATCTGCAGAACCTAGAACAGTGCCTGGCATATAGGAGGTGCTTAGTAAATATGGGTTGAATCGAATGTGCATCTAAGAAGTCATCAGATTTGCATTGTCAGCACGGTGGCAGGTGCTCCCTTAGAAACGGCCTCATTTACTCCTTGCAAGGACCCTGTCAGAAAGTACTGTCTTCGTTGTTTTACAAAGGACAATATCATACCAAGGCATGGAGACAGAGCACAGAGCTGGTGAGTGACACAGGAGATGTGTCCATTCCTCTGAGCTTGGTGCTGTGCATGGTAAAGGTGGGATGGGGAGGGAGGGGTCAGCCAGGCACCAAGGCTTCCAGCCTCTGAGCTGTGGAGGAGCAACAGAACTGCCAACAGAAATGGGAATGCGGGGAAAGAAGACAAGCATTCCAGAAAAAGAAGAGTGGAGTACTGAAACGTTGGATCAAGTAAAGTCAGGGAGAAATCCTTACTCTTGAGTAGGAAGACTAAATAATATATTGTTTGAGACCTTTCTGAGAGTCAAAGTGGGCACTATTAATAAGCTGGAATGACAGACATAAATGGGACTGTCCCAGCAAAGGGGTCAAGTGATCACCCTGGATTAAAGGAACTGGAGAGTTGATGTGAGATCCTGTCTAGAGATTTGGGTGTTTCTTTTCAAGAGAGACACAGGAGAAGCCATGAGGATGGGTATCTCATCAGCAGGTTGAGGAAAGAGGGGAATGTCAAGACCAGCTTCTGGACCCTTCCACAGACAAAAGTAAGAGGAGAAGGAGGAGTCTGTGAAAAACCCAGCAGAACCAGAAGGGAGATGAGGCACAGAGGTCAGAAGGGTGGTGGACAGGAAGGAGGGGCAGTGGGTGGAGGCCACATTTTGCAGGGCAACTTAAAAGTAGGTCAGCTAGACCTTGGCAACAAAACAAGAGAATCACTTGCATTTTGATTTTGATTTTGTAATTGTCATCTGTCTCTACAGAGTGCTAAAAGGCATTTAATTAAAGTAGATTAAAATTAATTTTGATTTGAGAGGTTTTTATTTTTTTTTCTGCTGCTGCCCTCATTATATTTTGAGACGCTTTGGGGTGCTTTCAAAGACTGGATGAGGGTCTGGTGCCCCAGCCTGAAGTTTTATGCCTCTGCATGACCTGAGTCACTAAAAGATCCTATATTTAGAGTGTCATTGACACAGATAAAATCTGGGTCCCAGGTGGAAGATACAAAAGCAAAAGGGGATACTTTCATGATTTCTTTGGGGTCAGGAAGATTGAAAATTGAGTTTCTGAAATCTGGTATTTCTTCATAAACTAGAAATTTACCTTCAATTTACCTTGATAGCTTAATTATCAGTTCAAGTAGATGTGTTCCTAACCTAGCCCCTTAACTTCAATGAAGAAAGGGCATGACTGTGTCTTTGTGTATGTGTGCGGGGGAGGGGCAGCCAGTCAACAAACAAAACCTTAGTTCAAAACATTGAAATGATAGCAATGACAAAAATGCTGGTGAAGTATACCTAACAATAAAGTTGTTTACCAACTGGTTGTTTGTAATGTAATGTAATGGTTAAGAAGTGAGAGCTAGGTCACTAACTACAACAATTTTGTCTACCCAATCATAGTCCACCTGACTCAAGCCACAAGGGGTCTTCTCCAGGTAGAAAGTATATGTGAATAGCACATGGTTTATTTTTAATATTTTTAGTTATAATTTTTATTTAATTTTTTGTTCTTAGGTATAATTTCATTTATCTATTAAAATTAATTTTTATTGGAGTATAGTCGCTTTACTGACAAATGGTTTAGAGTTTTCAGTTTATCTGACAGTAAAGGCACATGACCAGGACCCTGGAAACAGAATCTATTCTGTGCATTCTCTGAAAGGAAGTCTTAATAACCATGTCTGGTAGCAGCATCAGGCAGAGGATACAGAGCAAGCTTTCCCCATAGTTTCTTTTTATCACAGCAAAAGTGTGACTGGGCTGAAATCACAGTGGCATGTAACTCCTGGAAACCAAAAGGAATAAAATCTCACAGGAATTCAAAGGGAATAAAATCATTAACATTGAGCCAAAGCCTGCTGGCATGCATCACAGAAATCAAATAGATATAGAGGGCTCCTCTGAGAGGAGAAAATGCATGACTTCAGGCTACTTCTGCACAAGATGCTAACATCAATACCTCGAACTGGTTTCACAGAAGCAGTCTATCTGAGACTGGCTGTCAGGCCACATCTGATGAATGTTTGCAGCCAAGGCTGACCTTGAGCAGAATGAAGGAGTAGGGCTTGGTTTTAGCACACCCACCCAACCTTGGCCCTTCTCAACCCTACCTTAAAGAATAAGTCCCCTTAAAGAGCTTCATGGAAGGCTTTATATTTAAAATGATAACCTCTCAGAGGCAGATGGTATAGCATTTCCGCGTTCAATACTTCCTTTTCCCTTTCATCACCTTCCTCTCTCTTCCTCTCCTGTTGTTCCCATCTGTTTTATTTTCATGGTTTTTCTTTTTTGTTCTCTTTTTACCATTCTTTTCTTTTCCTGAGATAAGAAACTGGAAGAGAGAAAGAGAAGGAGGGAAGGAGAGAAGACAGGCAAGGTTGTAAACATGTAGTGTATGTTGATCTCAGGGGTTTCTTGTATTGCTGGAGTTTGTTTTTTTCTCATAGTGTTTGTTGTTGGCAGGATTAAATGTGAAGTACTTAGCCCAGTGCCTGTAGTGCAGTTAAGGTCTTAATAAACACTAGTTGTTACTTAACAGTTTGCCCTTGGAATAATATCTTTATATCTAGGGCATTCCATTTGAGTGGGGATTTCTTCAGCTCTCTTAAAAAGTTCCATTTTCTGAAACTCTTTCAGGGTAATTGATGTATGTGTGTTCATGCATGCATGTGCACACACACACACACACACAGACATACACACACATTTCCCCTCTTTTAAAGAAGGATCACAATGCAGAGGAAAGCCTTCACCTTGGTCTAGTAAAAAGACTTTTGAAAGTTTTTGATTGCCATGACTCAACTCCACATACATACATCCACATAAAAGAAAAAACAAATTTTCAATAAGCAATACTTGTCTTCACTATTTGCACTACTGTGTTCTGCTCTGGTCCGTTCTCTCTCATCATAAAAATATGGATTATTACAAACTAAATTAATTTCATAATGGGTCTATAGTGGGTATCACCTGGACTTAGGGAAATCAAGGTCTAATAGATATATAGTACTTTGCTGCATCCCACCAGCTTTGTCCTCACTCTGAGCCCACCACCCTTACCCTGATGCCTCAGACTCATCAGTTTCAATTCTTCAATTTACTCCTTTTTGTCTTCCAAGTTAAGAAACACCAAATCAGAAATGCCTTTTCTTTCTTTCACTAGTCTCCCCTTCCTATATGTCCCTTTCTTTTCTTTCCCTCTCATACCACTTCTACTCCCTAGCAAAAAATGATCATTTTTAGCTGCTGTTTTCTGAATAATAATGATAAAAATAACAACAATGAAAATGCTAGGAGCAGTCATAATACAATGACAGCTAACAGTTCATGGCTGCTTTGTGTTAGACATTCATCTAAGCGTATTACAAGTTTTAACTGATTTAATACTCATAACCACTCTCTCTGAAGCTGACTATCCTATAATTACTCTGAAGGAAGCATTACATGCTCTTTTCTTTCAACATCTAGTCAAAACAAGGAGAGTCTAGGCTAAATACTTAATCAAATAGAAATGCTGATAATATTATGGAACAAACCATTTGTTTTCATAAACCCTGATCTGGAAACAGTAGCTAAGGATCATGACCACAAACTGAGAATCAGGAAGCCTGAGGCTTAGTGTGTTGCTATGCTTAGGCTGAAATTCTTCCTGATATATTGCAAACTTTTGAAGGAAAGCATATTATAAAACTTTAGTCTCATGTAAACATCCACCCAGAGCAAGTTCCTGTACCATTTGTTGTTTGATGGTTGTTTTAATGCCATTTAGTAATTTTTAGTAATTATTTATTAACTCTTTAGTAATTAATTTTTAAAAATTTAACATGTAACAATTTTTCTCTGATTATAAAAGTAATAGCATGTTCACTATTATGGTTCTAGAACATGCAAATTTAAAAATAAAAATAATAAATGACTTCAAGTCCCATCACTCAGCAGCTCTTCATATTTTGGTGTACTATGTGTTAGGCTTTGAGACATGTTTTGTTTGGCCTACACATTATTTTAAAATGTTTTTCATATAAAAACCTAGACTTCTAGCATCTCTTGATGCTGAAAATATCATTTTGTCAAATGTCAAAAATATCTGACAACACTGGGGCCACATTCCTGCAGGGCAGCAGATGATGGGATCTGAGAGCAGCTGCCTTTGGGGCAAGGTGAAAGTGAAAGTGAAGTCGCTTAGTTGCATCGGACTCTTTGCGACCTCACAGACTGTAGCCTACCAGGCTCCTCTATCCGTGGGATTTTCCAGGCAAAAATATTGGAGTGGGTTGCCATTTCCTTCTCCAGGAGATCTTCCTGACCCAGGGATTGAACCCATGTCTCCTGCATTGCAGGCAGACGTTTTACCGACTGAGTCACCAGGGAAGTTGGAGAGTACATCATGAGAAATGCTGGGCTGGAAGAAGCACAAGCTGGAATCAAGATTGCCGGGAGAAATATCAATAACCTCAGATATGCAGATGACACCACCCTTATGGCAGAAAGTGAAGAGGAACTAAAAAGCCTCTTGATGAAAGTGAAAGTGGAGAGTGAAAAAGTTGGCTTAAAGCTCAACATTCAGAAAACAAAGATCATGGCATCTGGTCCCATCACTTCATGGCAAATAGATGGGGAAACAGTGGAAACAGTGTCAGACTTTATTTTTGGGGGCTCCAAAATCACTGCAGATGGTGACCGCAGCCATGAAATTAAAAGATGCTTACTCCTTGGAAGAAAAGTTATGACCAACCTAGATAGCATATTCAAAAGCAGAGATGTTACTCTGCCAACAAAGGTCCGTCTAGTCAAGGCTATGGTTTTTCCTGTGGTCATGTATGGATGTGAGAGTTGAACTGTGAAGAAAGCTGAGCGCCGAAGAATTCTTTTTTTTTTTTTTATGTTTTATAACTACAGTCTAGATGCTTTATTTCACATAATTTCTTTTTTTTAAAATTTTATTTTATTTTTAAACTTTACAATATTGTATTCGTTTTGCCAAATATCGAAATGAATCCGCCACAGGTATACCTTGTTCCCCATCCTGAACCCTCCTCCCTCCTCCCTCCCCATGCCATCCCTCTGGGTCGTCCCAGTGCACCAGCCCCAAGCATCCAGTATCGTGCATCAAACCTGGACTGGCGACTCGTTTCATACATGACATTATACATGTTTCAATGCTATTCTCCCAAATCTCCCCACCCTCTCCCTCTCCCACAGAGTCCATAAGACTGATCTATACATCAGTGTCTCTTTTGCCGTCTCGTACACAGGATTATTGTTACCATCTTTCTAAATTCCATATATATGCGTTAGTATACTGTATTGGTGTTTTTCTTTCTGGCTTACTTCACTCTGTATAATAGGCTCCAGTTTCATCCAACTCATTAGAACTGAATAGCCAAAGCTATCTTGAGAAAGAAGAATGGAACCGGAGGAATCAACCTACCTGACTTCAGGCTCTATTACAAAGCCACAGTTATCAAGACAGTATGGTACTGACACAAAGACAGAAATATTGATCAATGGAAATAAAATAGAAAGCCCAGAGATAAATCCACGCACATATGGACACCTTATCTTTGACAAAGGAGGCAAGAATATACAATGGATTAAAGACAATCTCTTTAACAAGTGGTGCTGGGAAAACTGGTCAACCACTTGTAAAAGAATGAAACTAGAACACTTTCTAACACCATACACAAAAATAAACTCAAAATGGATTAAAGATCTCAACGTAAGACCAGAAACTGTAAAACTCCTAGAGGAGAACATAGGCAAAACACTCTCTGACATACATCACAGCAGGATCCTCTATGACCCACCTCCCAGAATATTGGAAATAAAAGCAAAAATAAACAAATGAGACCTAATTAAACTTAAAAGCTTCTGCACAACAAAGGAAACTATTAGCAAGGTGAAAAGGCAGCCTTCAGAATGGGAGAAAATAATAGCAAACGAAGCAACTGACAAACAACTAATCTCAAAAATATACAAGCAACTCCTACAGCTCAACTCCAGAAAAATAAATGACCCAATCAAAAAATGGGCCAAAGAACTAAATAGACATTTCTCCAAAGAAGACATACAGATGGCTAACAAACACATGAAAAGATGCTCAACATCACTCATTATCAGAGAAATGCAAATCAAAACCACTATGAGGTACCATTTCACACCAGTCAGAATGGCTGCGATCCAAAAGTCTACAAATAATAAATGCTGGAGAGGGTGTGGAGAAAAGGGAACTCTCTTACACTGTTGGTGGGAATGCAAACTAGTACAGCCACTATGGAGAACAGTGTGGAGATTCCTTAAAAAACTGGAAATAGAACTGCCTTATAATCCAGCAATCCCACTGCTGGGCATACACACTGAGGAAACCAGAAGGGAAAGAGACACGTGTACCCCAATGTTCATCGCAGCACTGTTTATAATAGCCAGGACATGGAAAAAACCTAGATGCCCATCAGCAGATGAATGGATAAGAAAGCTGTGGTACATATACACAATGGAGTATTACTCAGCCATTAAAAAGAATTGATTCTTTTGAACTGTGGTGTTGGAGAAGACTCTTAAGAGTCCCTTGGACTGCAAGGAGATCCAACCAGTCCATTCTGAAGAGATCAGCCCTGGGATTTCTTTTGGAGGGAATGATGCTGAAGCTGAAACTCCAGTACTTTGGCCACCTCATGCGAAGAGTTGACTCATTGGAAAAGACTCTGATGCTGGGAGGGATTGGGGGCAGGAGGAGAAGGGGACGACAGAGGATGAGATGGCTGGATGGAATCACCAACTTGATGGACGTGAGTTTGATGAACTGTGGGAGTTGGTGATGGACAGGGAGGCCTGGCGTGCTGCAATTCACGGGGTTGCAAAGAGTCGGACATGACTGAGCGACTGAACTGAACTGAACTGAACTGAGGGCCCACATATTTCGCCATCCTAGTCCCTACCACTCCTATTTTTCTTACACTCAGCTTTGTTCACTTGCTATTCTCAAGCCCTGGGAGGGCATTTGCATTTTCTCTCTTCTCACTTAAAAATTATGCTTACCCAATATTTCAGGTCCAAAGCTGTACTTTTTGTGGGTGGTGGCCATGGTAACAAAGTGATGGGTAGGAGGGAATGGCCTCTCTTTGCTGGAGAAGGTCAGAGAGCAGAGGTCTTCAACTTCTGACTTCTGCTTTGTCTCCTGGTGTATCTGAAATGTAAACAAGTTCTGCATCTAGAGGACTCATTTCCTTAAACACTTCCCAAATCTATTATGCATATTATTTATGTAACTTTGGCCATACTCCTATGAACTAATAAGAGTGACTTTTTTATGCTAAGAAACTACTTCCTCCTCCTGTGCTTTCACACACTGTTCAACAGTAAAGAGAGCCCGGCAAGACCCAGGTCACTTCTTAAACCCTTGGTTTCTCTTTAGACCTAGGTCTTGGCATTTGACCCAGCCACAATGATATTATAAACATTTCTCCATGTCATTAAAATTATTTATGAAAATTAATTCTAGTGGCTGAACAATGTTCACATATACAGATATATCCCATTTTCTTGCCCTTCCTTTATTTTTATTTTTTATATTTTTGGCTGTGATAGGTCTTCGTTGCTGCATAAGGGCTTTCTCTAGTTGCAGCTAGAGGGGGCTAAGGGGACCACTCTTTTTTGTGGTGTGTAGGCTTCTCCTTGCAGTGGCTTCTCTTGTTGCCAAGCACAGGCTCTAGGCACCTAGGCTCAGTAGTTGCAGCTTTTGTGCTCTAGAGTGCAGCCTCAGTAATTGTGATTCATGGGCTTAGTTTCTCCATTGTTGTTCAGTTGCTCAGTTGTGTCTGACTCTTTGCGACTCCATGGACTGCAGCATGCCTGGCTTCCCTGTCATTCACTATCTCTCAGATTTTGCTCAAACTCATGTCCATTGAATCAGTGATGCCATCCAACCATTTCATACTCTGCTGTTCCCTTCTCCTCCTGCCTTCAATCTGTCCCAGCATCAAGGTCTTTTCCAATGAGTTGGCTCTTCGCATCAGGTGGCCAAAGTATTGGAGCATCAACTTCAGCTTCAGCATTAGTCCTTCCAATGAATATTCAGGATTGATTTCTTTTAGGATTGACTGGTTTGATCTTCTTACAGTCCAAGGGACTCTCAAGAGTCTTCTCCAACACCACAGTTCAAAAGCATCAGTTCTTTGGCACTCAGTCTTCTTATGGTCCAACTCACATCTGTACATGACTACTGGAAAAACCATAGCTTTGACTAGACAGACCTTTGTTGGCAAAGTAATGTCTATGCTTTTTAATACGCTGTCTAGGTTTGTCACAGTTTTTCTTCCAGGGAGCAAGTGTCTTTTAATTTCATGGTTGCAGTCACTATCTATAGTGATTTTGGAGCCCAAGAAAATAAAGTCTGTCACTGTTTCCATTGTTTCCCCATGAATTTGCAATGAAGTGATGGGACTGGATGCCGTGATCTTAGTTTTCTGAATTTTGACTCTTAAGCCAGCTTTTCCACTTTCCTCTTTCACCTACATCAAGAGGCTCTTTAGCTCTTCTTCGCTTTCTGCCATAAGGGTAGTTGCTCCAAGGCATATGGAATCTTCCTAAACCAGGGATTGAAACTGTGTCTCCTGCACTGGCAGGTGGGTTTTCCATTGTACCACAGGGAAGTCCCTGCCCTTCCTAATGGGTGAAGTTTCAGTATCAGGCAGGTCCAGTGAGAAGACATGTTCATTAGGAAGAAGAGAGGAGACAAGAGGTGGTAGGGATAGGACACCAACAAATAATGAGATTCTAGAACTGGTTAAGACACAGAAATTTCAAATGAGCGTAGTCCAAAAACTAGAGTTCCAAAATCCACAGGGTAGATGACAAATGGGGCCAAGACACCCGGTCATAAACCTGCAAGGAGGTCAGGGAGCAGATGACCAAGGAGTGAGGAAGCCAGTGGATGGGAAAGTGAACCCACAGTAACCTCTGAGCAGATTCAGTCATAATTTTCATTTTTTATTTTGTTTAGTTTTTCTTTTTTTAGTGAGATCCCCATTCCTTCTAGGTCATTTTCAGAGAGTTGATGCAGGGTGTATAATAATTTATCCATTCTTCTAAAGTTGAACTTTTAGGTGTTTCCAATTTTCCACTTCTATAAATAATGTGATGAAATCTCAGTGCATAAGACTGCATGTTTTGGGTTATCACTTCAGGATAGATTTGTGAAAATGAAAGTACTCATTCTGGGATATATCAATAAAATGTTTCCATAAAGACTGCATTTATTCTCCCATGAACAGTGTTTTAATGTTCTTCTTTGGCCCCTTTAAATGAACTTGGCCCACCCAAATAAATCTTTGAATGAAAAGTGGCCACTGCTATCTGTACTCCATATCTGGAATTTCTCTAAGCCACTGGCTTTCAGATTTTTTTGACCATGACTCACAGTGAGAAGTAAACTTTACAAAGTGACTTAACATATATATGCATATAACTGAAACAAAAGTTTCACAGAACAGTCACTTGCCCTTCTTCTATGTGATGTGCTTTAGTAAATCCATTCTCTTCTAGTTTAATTTTTAAAATAAGCTCATCATGACCCATTAAATTGATGTAGTAACTCACCAATGGGTCATTACTCTGAATTTGAAAAACATCACTCTGGGACAACTTCTGTTTTACAACTTGACTTCTTAGGACTTCAACTTCTCTCTTTTCTCTACTCATTTAAGCCCCAGAATTCCATTCTTCAATGGTCATTTTAAATTGATAACTTGTTTTGGATCTGCTCATTTGGATTTGACCGCCACAAAGGCATGACTTTTAGACTACACCCTTTATCTTGGGCATTCAGTCCCAGTTGTGCCTCATCTAGCTCCCTCAGGACCTATCCTGGGCTGGCATGATCTCGTGATGGTTCTCTCTTGAAAGGAATGGGAAATTTGATAGGAAATGAGAGTTCTTGTCACACTGTGCAACAGAACTGAGCACCATCACTGATAGAGATCTTGTCTAGACCCCTCTTAGCTCAGATATCCTCATATTGACTCTCTCACTTCCTTCAGTCTGTGCAAATGTCATCTCCTTACAGAGACATCTCCTGTGCCATCTCAAATAGAATTCTGGTCATTCTCTGTTCCCCCCACCTTGCTTTAACTTTTCTTTTTAGTTTTCGCTGAAGGTCTGACTATATCTTGTTTGGAAACATAGAATATAAATGCAGAAAGAGATTTACAGTCCAGATCTGATTCAACCCCCCAGTTTTACAGGGAGAAGAGGCAAGCTCAGAGAGGTAAGTAAATATTCCATGGCAACCTAGCTTATTTATTCAAAGCTGAACTAGAAACCAGATTCTTGTTAGTTCCTTACTGGTTTATGGTACTGTTCTAATCCATGCTGTGGTCTTTATGATGACGTTTGGGGGGTGTGATTTTTGTTTCATAATAAACTCTTGAGTGCATTGCGTTAGACTGCATTAAACTCAGTAATAAATAGGTAGTGTGAAAATGTTCTGATGTTTCTCACTGGAAGCATTACTTAGTCCAGTGGTCTTTATTCTCCTCAAATTTTGAGCATCCACTTCCTTACTCCTTGGTCATCTACTGCCCTGACCTCTTTTCATGTTTCATTTTACAAAGAAGGAAACTGAGGCATAGAGAGGTAAGTAACATAACTACTACCCCAGTAAATCTAACCTATGACATCAAAGGAAGCACAAACTCAATTAACCTAGACTGCAACATCAAAGGAAAAATGTTAAGTACAGAAATCCAGAGGACTAACTAGGTTGGTAGCCAGAAATTTCATATGGCCTAAGACTTGAGTTTAAGGCTCCAACAAGGCATAGACTTTAATGACAAATGAAATCAGTAGAAGATGAAGGCTTGTGTCACAGGATTTGATAAAGGAAAGAGGGATTCTCCAAGCAAGATAATGGAGTGGGTGGCCATGCCCTTCTTCAAAGTAAATTCATATTGTGCAACTATTGCCACCACCATCTCCAGTTTGTTTCATCTTACAAAACTGAGACTCTGTACCTATTAATTAATAACTTCTCATTCCTCGCTCCCTCCAGCTCCTGGAATCACCATTTCACTTTTTGTCTCTATGATTTTAACTACTTTAAGTACCTCACATAATCAGAATTATACAGTAGTTGTCTTTTTGTGACTGGTTTATCTAGCATAATATTCTCAAGTTTCATCCATGTTGTAGCATGTCATAATTTTCTTCCTTTTTAAGGCTGAATAAAATTCCATAAGTGTATACCACATTTTGCTATCCATCCATCCATAGACATTTGTGTTGCTTCTGTGTTTTAGCTCTTGTAAATAATGCTTCTATGAACATGGGTGTACACATATCTGAGACCCTATTTTCAATTCTTTGGAGTATATACACAGAATGGAACTGCTAGGTCATAGGCTAATTCTATTCTTAATTTTTTGAAGAACTGCTATATTGTTTTCCACAATACCGTACTGTTTTACATTCCTATCAACAGGGCACAGGAGTTCCAGTATTGGAATAGTTGGTGCTATTCCAGTAGCACCAACACTTCCTATTTTCTGTGTTTCTGATAGTAGCCATTTTAATGGCTGTGAGGTAGTGGCTGTTAACTAATTTTAATGCAAATACTGGGGGTAAGAAAGTGCCCAAGGTTATATAGCTTGTAAGTACCAAAGTTGGGATTCAAATCCATGTCCAGATATCTTTCAGTATGTTTGTCTGTCCTTCCCCTTTTCCTCAGCTGTAATACTAGTGTTAGACATTTAAGGTACTCAGTAGAGCTAAATTTGTTCTTTTAAAAAACTATCAGCTATTTGGAAGACAGACAAAAAAATTATTTTCAGTCAATATCATAGAAAGCATGTACCTAACCTATCTAAAGGTCAGTTTCAAGCATGTACCTGAACTATCTAAAGACATGTACCTGAACTAACTAAACTCTCAAAAGGTTTATGGAGTTGAAGTGCCTCATGACCATGGAGTTTAATCAGTTCAGGTTTCCCATCTTATAGACAAGAAAATGGAGGCCAGTGGATTTCTTTGTTGTCAAGTATTACTGAAATTACTATTTGCCAATAATGAGGTTAAGAGCCAAACCAATTGAGCTTAGTCACAAGACAGGTGGGACTGTGTAAATTTATATAATTCAATTAAAATCAGAGAGCTGAAAGGGACCACTAGTCTCTTACAATAATGTACCCAATAAAAGACATCTAAGGTGTCTTTTTCTTCACAGCCTACTATGAATGCAATTCAGTCACTTCCTTTATGAGCCATCAGAGCATTTTTCACACCTCTTAATCTAATGACATTTTTACATGTAAATGTGGAACATTCTATATGTCTATTTAAAAACTAATAACTTCTCCTTAAAGGTGTTTAAGATTGTTGTCTGAAAATTAGAAGCAGCCTTAAAAGTAAATTGAAGCATTACCAGGCAACTGAAAGGACCGTAATAGGTAATCTTGAGTATATTTTCACAATTAAAAGTAATCTAAGCCCTAGGTTTCAAAAGTAAATAACTAGGGTGAAAGATGGTCATCCAAAGATGGTCATGTAGGTTTTCTACAACCTGGGAAGAAAATACAGTGCTAATTTGTTTGATTCATTTTGGGATGCTCCAGAATTCAATGTAACACATGTTTACTAAAAGCCTCTTATATGTCAGCTACCCAGTAAGGAGCTTTGAGAATATCAGTTCAGTTCAGTCACTCAGTCATGTCCAACTCTTTGTGACCCCATGGACTGCAGCACGCCAGGCCTCCCTGTCCATCACCAACTCCCGGAATTTACTCAAACTCATGTCCATTGAGTCGGTGATGCCATCCAACCATTTCATCCTCTGTCATCCCCTTCTCCTCCCATCTTCAATCTTTCCCAGCATCAGGGTCTTTTCAAATGAGTCAGTTTTTCGTATCAGGTGGCCAAAGTATTGGAGTTTCAGCTTCAGCATCAGTCCTTCCAATGAATATTCAGGACTGATTTCCTTTAGGATGGACTGGTTGGATCTCCTTGCAGTCCAAGGGACTCTCAAGAGTCTTCTCTAACACCACAGTTCAAAAGCATCAATTCTTAGTTGCTCAGCTTTCTTTACAGTCCAACTCTCACATCCATACATGACTACTGGAAAAACCATAGCTTTGACCAGACTGACCTTGTTGGCAAAGTAATGTCTCTGCTTTTTAATATGCTGTCTAGGTTGGTCTCCTCTTTCACTTTCATCAAGAGGCTCTTTAGTTCTTCTTTGCTTTCTGCTGTAAGGGTGGTGTCATCTGCATATCAGAGATTATTGATATTTCTCCCAGCAGTCTTGATTGCAGCTTGTGCTTCATCCAACCCAGCGTTTCTCATGATGTACTCTGCATATAAGTTAAATAAGCAGGGTGACAATATACAGCCTTGACGTACTCCTTTCCCTATTTGGAATCAGTTTATTGTTCCATGTCCAGTTCTAACTTGCTTCCTGACCTGCATACAGATTTCTCAAAAGGCAGGTCAGGTGGTCTGGTATTCCCATCTCTTGAAGAATTTTCCACAGTTTGTTGTGGTCCACACAGTCAAAGGCTTTGGCATAGTCAATAAAGCAGAAGTAGATATTTTTCTGAAACTTTCTTGCTTTTCCAATGATCCAATGGATGTTGGCAATTGATCTCTGGTTCCTCTGCCTTTTCTAAATCCAGTTTGAACATCTGGAAGTTTATAGTTCATGTACTGTTGAAGCCTGGCTTGGAGAATTTTGAGCATTACTTTACTAGTGTGTGAGATGAGTGCAATTGTGCGGTAGTTTGAGCATTCTTTGGCATTGTCCCTCTTTGGGATTGGAATGAAAACTGACCTTTTCCAGTCCTGTGGCCATTGCTGAATTTTCCAAATTTGCTGGCATGCTGAGTGCAGCACTTTAACAGCATCATCTTTTAGGATTTGAAATAGCTCAACTGGAATTCCATCACCTCCATGAGCTTTGTTCATAGTGAAGCTTCCTAAGGCCCACTTGACTTCACATTTCAGGATGTCTGGCTCTATGTGAGTGATCATATGATCATGATTATCTGAGTTGTGAAGATCTTTTTTGTATAGTTCTTCCTTGTATTCTTGCCACCTCTTCTTAATATCTTCTGCTTCTGTTAGGTCCATACCATTTCTGTCCTTTATTGTGCCCATCTTTGTCCCCAAGGGTCAGACATGACTGAGCAACTTCACTTTCCTTTGCATGAAATGTTCCCTTGGTATCTCTAATTTTCTTGAAGAGATCTCTAGTCTTTCCCATTCTATTGTTTTCCTATATTTCTTTGCACTGATCACTGAGGAAGGCTTTCTTATCTCTCCTTGTTATTCTTTGGAACTCTGCATTCAAAGAATATAATGACAACCAAATATAACCCCTGACTTCAAGGAGCTTGACAACCAGTTAGGAAGATAACAAAGTTATACAAGTACCTCTAAAAGATAAAGTGAAAAGTAGTATCAGGTCCACAGAAATGCATTGTAGATAGAATAAGGCTTGGCAGGGAATCAGAGAACTGCCTTTGAAGGATGAACAGGATTTCGACAGGCAGAAATAGGGGAAAGTTTATGTATCCAGGAAGTACAGTGTGAACAGAGACCTACAGATGAAGAATGTCTCATACAAACCTGTTTCAAGTACTGCACACACTTTAAGACATGCACTCTCCTCTTTGGAATCTCCCCTGTCATCTCTCTCTCTATTCAAATCCTAACAACTGAGGAATTACATAAAAATATTTAAAATGGTTGTGTTAAGATGGTGAAAATATTGATAAATTCATTCTCTTTCTTTTCTTATTTTTTAGTTTTGCTTTTCTTTGGAAATGATATTATCTTATAGCTGCTGGTGCTGCTGTTTAGTCAATATATCATGTCCGACTCTGCAACCCCATGGACTGTAGGCTCCTCTATCCATGGGATTTCCCAGGTAAGAATACTGGAGTGGGTTGTCATTCCTCCTCCAGGGGATCTTGCTGACTCAAGGATTGAACCAAAGTCTCCTGGTTGGCAGGCAGATTCTTTACTACTGAGCCACCTGGGAAGCCATACTATAGAAAAATTGTTTGTTTGTTTGTTTAAAGATATTGTACATATCTCCCAAGGTCAGCTCAAACCCTTGCTCCCCCTAACTATTCTTGACTACACTGTAATGTTAAATTTGAATTGGAAATGTTAATATGAGCTCCTGATTTAAGGTATATGTGTATGTGGTGGTTGTGGTTTGGTTGCTAAGTCTAGTCTGACTCTTTGTGACCCCATGGACTATGGCCCATCAGGTTCCTCTGTCCATGGGATTTTCCAGGCAAGAATACTGGAATGGGTTGCCATTTCCTTCTCTCCAGGGGATCTTCTTGACCCAAGGATCGAACCTGCGTCTCCTGCATTGCAAGGGGTCTCCTGCATATCAGGCAGATTCTTTACCTCTGAGCCATCAGGGAAAACCTGTGTGTATGTATGTATATGTATGGGCTCCATCTACTGTAAAAGCCTAGAGGCAATAATATCTCAGAAGCAATGAGCACACCTAGTGCACAGATGTTATACTAAATATCACTTTCCACTAAACTAGCCAAGACTCTTTGGGGATCTGGGGCAGAGAAACATAACTTAGTTTGGGTAAGCCCGGGATATCCTCTAGTTCCAGAAAGGAAGAAAATCCTCCAGGACTAACAGGGGCCTATTAAGGAGTCAGTTTGAAGGGGCTCCTGTTTACTAAATTTGGGACAATTTGGGCATTGAAAAGAAAAAAGAGAGAGAGAGAAGAGGAGGAGGAAGATGAGGAAGAGCAATTGGAATAGCAGCAGCTCATTATTCATTTAGTGGTGGTGGTGGTTTAGCCACTAAGTCATGTCTGACTCTTGTAATCCCATGGACTGTAAATAGCCTGCCAGGCTCCTCTGTCCATGGGATTCACCAGGCAAGAATACTGGAGTGGGTTGCCATTTCCTTCTCCAGGGGATCTTCCCAATCCAGGAATTGAACCTGGGTCTCCTCCATTGCAGGCAGATTCTTTACCAACTGAGCTACAAGGGAAGTCCCATTCATTCAGTGGTGGCTCTTATTTTGACAATCGTATATAAAGGAAAGGAAGTAAACATTTACCTTGTCTATTTAGGAGGAGCTGTAGTTTTTTCCTGGTTGAGGAGAGAAAGACTTCCTCCCTAAAAAATGCTAGGTAATAAATATTTTAATTTGAACCCAATGAAATTATTGATATCAATGCATTTTTAATCTATAAAACTTCACCTGGTTCAACCAAATATGCAATAAGAGAGTTAGAAAAATCAACACTTTGCAACCCCAGTGAAATAACTGATTCAGATCAGAATCAAGAGATGTTGAAATGATTCTTTGAAAAGTTGTTGGGGCAAAAACACATCCCCCTGGTGCCAGAGGCTCTCTGCTTAGATTACTTGCTTGTTGTTAAAGTGAAAACACACCTTTACATCTGAGTGGTGAGATCTGGCTGTCATCACTTTAACTGGTGAAGTTTAGCTTTGCTAGTGGCAAGACAAGATAGCACCGTGCTTCTCCTCTTCTGATATAATTTGAAATTCAAGGCATGACCTATGAAGCATTCTAGCCAAAAAAAGTCTAAGTTATGTGTTGGTCATTCCCTATTTGCCCTTATAAATTCATTTGGTACCTCTATATCCTGCTCTGTGCCCCCAGTGATGCCCTTCTGCACAATGAATCACTCAGGCTCAGGCTTCCTCACATTTTGGCTTCTAATTAGATGTGGCCAGTGGAGGCTCTGGAAATTTGAAGGACAAGGGAAAGAGATTTGGGGTGTTTATTCCTTATCACTTCACTCTTCTCCTGGGTGCACTCTTGGTGTTGCTGTGTTCCTTTTACATCTACGCCTCTGGTTGGGGCCCCTCTTCTTAAGCCCTGGCTCCTGCTATGCTTCAGTAACACTGCTCCACCTCCAGCGTGGTAGTTCCTGCGTGCTGCCCCACCACTGTGTTCTCCAGCCTGTCCACACATCTGTAAACAGTCCCTTCACTCAGCTCCCTTCAGTTAAACTCTTTGTGCTATCTGCTTCCAGTTAGGACTTGGACTGATTCGGCCAAGATCTGATCAGGCTTTCATTTCAACAAGACACAAAGACTAGAAAAACAAGTTAAACAACAATTTGAAATGATAATCAGACAAATCCAGAATTTGGGACAGTTTATAAGAGAGCTGGTTTGGTGTCTTCAAAGGTCAATATTATTTTAAAAATGATGAAAGACACTTCCAGATTAAAATAAGCTAAGGAGACATAACTACCAAATATGAAATATGAACCTGGTTTATAAAAACAGCTTTTGGTATTTGGGGGAAAAATTGGGAAATTTTTAATGCTGACTGGATTTTAGATGATATTAAAGAACTATTATTAGTAATCTTCGATATGATAAAGCTATTGTGGGTTTTGGGCAAATATCCTTTTTAAGAAGAGTATGCTGAAGTATTTAGGGTAAAGTACAGCAAAATATTTAGGTAGAAAATAATATTACAGAATATTAATGGTTGTTAAATCTAACTGATGGGGATATGGTGTTTCTTGTTATTTCAACTTTTCTGTGTATTTGAAAATTTCATACAAAGTCATGGAAAACATTAATAAAGAAAACAAAATTTCTGCCACCTCCTCAAAAATGATTTCTCCCTTTCTCAAATGTCGTTTTTTTTTTTTTTCTTTTTATAGTGCTCATTCTCTGTTTGTAACTTGTAACCAGACTATCAGTTCTTTGAAGATGAAGACTGAGTTCTGTACTTGTTTTTATACCATACAGAGGCTTGTATAAAAGTTTAATATATTTAAGCCTGACTCTTTATGACAAACATAGGGATATGTGGTCAGAAGATTTCTATTTCTGTTTTCATTAATGGAAGGGAAAAGGCACAAGAAGTTGGATAGGATGCAGAGATGGGCAATTTAGACACTTTCTTGAAATTTTCAGAGAGCAGGCTTAAGATCCCTTCCTGTGGGGAATGAAAGTCATATGAAGACAGACAGCATGGAGCCTGAGTCTTCACAATATCAATGAAAAGTTTTGCAACCTTAGACAAACCTTTAGAGGGACCGACTCAAAAAAAAAAAAAAAAGATTCAGGTGAGCAAACTTAAGAGTCTACTCAAGGTGGAGAGAAATCAGTATTAGGTTTAGCCTGAACTGAGAAAAGTTAATTTTGAGTGATCTGCTTAACTGAATCTAGTTTTGTATTTAACTCAATTTAAATTGCATGTCAACACATAAAAACTAATGTCATTTTCTTCCTGGCTAACATTTAATTCTTTTGGAATGTGAATTTCTTTATAGGAAAAGCATTACTGAGTGGAAACACAGGATAATTTTTATTCATTTAATAGTGCTTAAAAGAAGCCAGGTGCTTGCTGAGAACCTAAGAAAAAATTGCCCCTCATTGATTTCTGTTGTTGTCTTTTACTATTCTACGGAGGTAGGCTTGCAAACATCTCAGCTTTCATAACCCGTATGCCCCTTAAACCTACTGGAAACTCCACAGTGGGCCAGGGCAGAGATATAAGCTCTCAGTCAGCTGAGTAGATGGGCTGTGTGTATGTGTGTGTGTGTGTGTGTGACAAACCCTTCTATTTGCTCACCTAACAGCCATCTCCCACCTTATTTCTAGCTAAGAGAACCCTGATTTTCAGCTCTCAGGTACTCAGTTTGTGTCATCATAACCCTATTGATTTGCCAATCTTTGGTTGAAAAATGGGCACATGACACTGTCAGGCCAAGGAGATAGGAGTTGGGAAATATTCTGTAAGGTTTCTAGATGTTTCTTTACTTTTCAAAAAAGATGTTTTGAGAAGTAGACCCATTCTGTCCCTAGATACTATTGTATGATGATGTCATGCAGTGATAACCCACTCTCCAAAAACAAAGAGCCCTGATTTGTGGCATTTGCCTATTTCCATTTCTGTGGTATAAATTCTCTCATAATGACTGATTTCAAGCTACCAACAGCTCAACAACTGACTGGCAAATTTAGTAACTGGCTCCTGGGAACCTGAGGTTACTGACTCCAGCCCACCACTGATTTTTCAGAGCTGCTGTGCCCATATTGGGAAAGGGATAGACAACATGGTAGCAATGCCAGAGCAGAAAGCTGAGAAACTATAGGTCCTTAGTGACAACTTGAGCCATGGAATTAGCCAAGCCTGGAATCTTCCCATTTCTGGACTTCTTGTTACATGAGTTAATAAACATGCTTAAATAAAGTGGGTTAGTTGGTCTTTATGTGTAGTGAACCTGGGCTTGACCTGGCTGGTACAGATGTCCATGGGGTCCCATCTAGTGGAGGGAGGGGAGCACAGCAGGGGCAAAACTGAGCACTGGATCATGGAAACACTTATCCAATTGGTGGTCAGGAAGGGGAGTGGCAGAGGTTCATGGAGGAGGGCTATTCAGGTTGAAACAGGATGCTGGCCAGCTGCTGAGAGGAACAGGATGGTGGCTGAGGGCCAGCGAGGCTGTCAGTGTCCTTGCCAAAGAGGCTGAAGTTCAGGGCAATGCTCCAGCAAGAACAGGCACCGGAATGGGAGTCAGGAAGCCAGGCGGATGCCCAGGCCTTGGAAGGGCTTCCCTGCTTGACGCTGCACAGCATTGTGCTTTAGGGTGGCGAGAAAGGTGAAGTCTACAGGAAGGGGAAAGCGTAGAGAGAGACAGTAGTACAACTCCAGAGTTCTAGACTACATACTCATCAAGGAGTGGGGAAATCTCCAGCAAGGCAGAGTCAGAATTCACTCAGACCCTGACCAGCTAAGATGTAAGACTGGGGTGTTCAGTAACTGCCACAGATGAGGCTGAGAAATCAGAAGGAACCAGTATCTTCTCTGAAGCCTGTCTCAGCACATCTGCTTGGTGACATTAAAGAAATGCTGCTTACATTCCTTCCTAGACCTTGAAAAGGGGCCTCACTCATCCCCCTTCCCCATCCCCTACTGTCAGTCTCTGGGGTCCTGAAATGTTCACGGCTGAGGCTGATGTTTGGCCTTCTGCGAAGAATTCCATCCTCCACTGTGTGGGGAAATCTGATTGCCTGCCTGTGGCAGATGTACTTTCATTCCTCTTAGGAAATCCCTCTCACCTACACTGTAATGTTTTCTGTTACTCCTTTACTCCATTTCTTTCCCTGTCCATCTGATAACCTACCCACAGACTCATTCTTCTTCAGCCCAATGCCATTCATTGAACAACAACCTAAGAAGAACTTGCATAATTGAATTGTATTGAGGAAGTAAGTTCAGAAAGATTGAAAACTGATGTGTCAACAACGTTCTCTGGGGATTTTTAGAACATTACTTTCCTCTATGGTTTAGCTTGGACGCCAAAGGGCAGGAAATTGACTTCCTTTGCACACTGTTACTGTTGGAAGTCATGGTCAGTAACCTTAATTTTCCTTAGTGGAGTGAATTCTGTGACAATATCATCATTAGGGAATAATTAAGGATGGAATCAAACAGGAAGAAACCTTCAACAGTGAAGTTCTCTCCTGTTCATACTCCTTTCCTATCTGTGTAGTGAAGTTTGGTTTGTTTCAGGAGTTGCTCCTCCCAATTAAATGAGGTGCTTCAGAGTGAATAAAAGAAATGCTTTTCTGCAATGCAAACCCATCATAAGCAAAGTCAAAAGACAATTATAAAGGGGGAAATATTTGGAGCTCATTTCACACACAATGGCTAATTTTCTTTATATGTAAAAAGTTCATATAAAGAAACCAATAAGAAAAAAAACCAATAGCCAACCCCCTCCAAAATGTGAAAACAGATAGTCCCATAGAAAAGGGGACACAAATCTTTAAAAAATATATTTTAAAAAAAAAGCTTCATAATAAGAGAACTGGAAATTAAATTTATACAAACACCCATTTTTTCATGAATTAGATTGGTAATGATAAAAAAATGAATGTGTTGGTAAGAGTGTGAGAGGACAGGTGCTCTCATACATAACTGGTGGGAGAATAAATTGCTACAAACTAATGAAGGATTATTTGGAAATATCCTTCAAAATTATGAGTATCTATATGCTTCGATGGGCTTCCCAGGTGACTCAGTAGTAAAGAATCCACCTGCAATGCAGGTGCCTCAGGAGACATGGGTTCAATCCCTGGGTACGGAAGATCCCCTGGAGGAGGAAATGGCAACCTACTCCAGTATTCTTGCCAGGATCATCTCATGGACAGAGGAGCCTGATGGGCTATAGTCCATGAGATCACAAAGAGTCAGACATGACCGAGGACTGAGCACTTAGGCATATGCTTTGATGAATCAAAGTCAGTTCTAGAAATTTATCCTACAGATTTTTTCACAGATATAGGTAATGACAAGTTTCTAAGGATTACATTGCAGCATTATTTGTAATAGAAAGAGACTGGTAACAATCCAAATATCTATCAGTAGGAGATTAAATAAATTATGGCATATCCATATAATGGCATATGATGCATCCATAAACAATATGGGTACTCTTTATGTACACACATTGAAAGATCTCCAAGATATTTTAAGTGGCAGAAAATTAAGGTGCAAAAAACTGGGTAACAGAAGAGGAGAAAAAAGAATACTTATACTAGATTTGCTTGTATGTACATAAAGCATGTCCAGGAGGATATCCAAGAAATTGATAATAATCAGTCCCTTAGAGGAGAAGAATTGGGTGCCTGGGGCATAGGGTAGAAGAGAGTTTTTCTTTTTTACTTTGTATTTCTTTTGTTCTTTTAAAGAATGTGCTGCCAATTCAAATTAGAAAGTAATACTTTTTTAATAAGAGCAATGCTCTGACACAGACTAAATCTGTAATGACCTAAATTCACTCAGTCTGTACCAGATCCTCAATTTTTCCATTCAGTCTCTTTTTGAATTGACTTTTGTGGCCATCCATCCTCCATGTATGCTTTCCTCTGTTCCTCTACGCGTCATACCTTTTCTGAACTCTGCTTCTGACCTCAGTTTGTCTCTTGATTTCCTCTGAAGTTCTCAAGTAACAACCATTACAGGTGAGCATAACTATGTAGACCCTCTTTTTCTGTGTGCCTGACCCAGGGCAATTGCCTCAATCCTTCCTTCAACACCTCTTCCCCTAGAGAATGGGAAAGAACGTATTGGTTGGCAGTTAAGGAGGAAGCAGCAACCTTTACAGGGAACCAGGCAACTGAGAGAGCTCTGGTTAGTAACCTATACCTATATATATATGTTGCTGATGGTGGGCGATGTTATTTAAGAACTGGAATTGTAGAGAGGGATACCTATATACATGGAAGAGCAAGAAGAGTCTACCTTATGGAATGTGCAGGAATGAGAGTTGGAGATTTAAGTTTAAATTCTGGCTCTGCCACTTACTGGTTATATGACTTTAGGCAAGTTTCCTCTGCCTTACTTTTCTCCTCTATAAAGGGGGTTCTATAATGGTTAATGTGGCTAAGACTGTAGCAGTTCATCAAAATCCATTCTTATTTTCTTTTGTGGTAATAGACATGTAGCTAGGCACATGGCTACTAACTTATTTCTAAGTCTGCCTTGCTGTCAGGTGTGGCCAAGGGATGAATCCCCTGCCAGAGCAATGTGAGCAGAGGTGCTGTGTGACACGCCTGGCTCTGAAACATAAGACTCCTCCATGCTCTTTCCCCATTTTATGAGATTGAAACCACAGCACCCTAACCTTGACCATGGAACTGAGGACAAGACCACAGGTAAGAAAGCAATGACTTGGAAAATCCTGGATTTCTAAATGAATACATGGAGCAGAGCTGTGGCCCACCTGGAATACATGTCCACTGTTACAAGAGAGAGAAATGGTCTCTGACTTCTTTAAGCCATTTCATTATTGTTGGGTGTCCTTGTTACGACAGCCTAGCCTTACCCTAACTGATACAGTTAAGACTATGTTGTAAGTAATAGAATGCCCAACTCAAACTAGGTAAACTGATAAATGCTGTAATTTGACTCCCATATAACAGAGAATTTAAGAAGTGGGGAAAACTTTATAGAGTTGAGTCAGTGTGCAATGACATCATCAGAGAATAGATTTCTTCCTACCCCTTTGCTCTGCCTTTTGTGGCATCAGCATCACCCTATGGCTGGTTGTGAATGACTATGGTTCTTCCAGCCTTCATAGCAACTTAGCACACGTTCTAGGAAGAGAGAGAAGAGGAAAGGAGAGAAGAGGGACAACTGAGCTTCTTTCCAATACTCCCAGCAAACTTCTTATTGACCCAATATCAGCCACATGTCTTTCCTGAATTGTAACCAGAGGATGAGCTTATATTGATCAGCTTAATTCCATCCACTTGTCCCACCTCCTAAGAGTAGGGCAGGTCAGCTTCTCTAGAACATATGGACTATGTGGAGGAGGTGTGGGCACCCTAACAGAATTGGAAAGGTTACCAAGAAAACAGGGACTGGAGGTTGGGAAGGTACTACCTTGTCCACTACAGGGAGATGGCGATTGTTTTGAACATTAAACTGAATGATATATTATCCACTCCAGTGTTCTTGCCTGGAGAATCCCAGGGACGGAGGAGCCTGGTGGGCTGCCGTCTATGGGGTCGCACAGAGTCGGACACGACTGAAGCAACTTAGCAGCAGCAAGGGCCTAGCACAGTGCTTGGCTCGTAGTAAGTGGTCAACGATTGTGAATTTACTCCTCCTTCCTGGATCTAGCTGGCTGTGCTACAAAGTGGGAGGGGGTTAGAAAAGATCCCCTTTGGGTAGCTTGGGGCTCTGTATTTGGAGGACCAGTAAAACAGGATTGTGATGTGCACACACACACACACAAACACACAAATATCTCTCAGTTCCAAGATTTTTGTCACCAGAGCAATTACTGGAGGGAGTGGCCCATGCCTGTCACTGTCACCTGACACTAAGGGAATGAATGAAAGGAGGCTTGGCACCACCCTTTCAAAGGCTCCCTTCCACTGTGGGTTATAGATGTTTACTGGTAGGTCAGTTTATAAAGACCCAGGTTTGAGATTCCGGAAGGGGCTGCCTGCCCAGTATCTTATGTTACTTGCGCTGCTTCAGGCAGAATATTGACTGGCAAATGTATCTGGGCTCTTCTCTTGGCTTTCTGCCTCAATTCACTTGCTAGAGACTATACAGCTTAATGAAAAGGTTCTGGGCTTGAGGCTAAGACTCCACTTTCCCATCATGTGATCTTGTGTAAATAATTTAATTCTTTATGCCTCAGTGTCCTTATCTGTAAAACAGGGCCTCAGCTCTTGTTATGCTAATCTTTTAGGTTGTGAGCTCAAAGAATAATGTATTCAACAGCACTTTGTAGATAGAAAAATTTTCAATAAAAGAAGTTAGCAGACACAATGATAGAAATATTAGGCTGGTGCATAAATTTCTCCATACAAGGGCCAACCTTTCCCCAGGGGTTTGGGAAATAAAACTAACTGAGAAAGAACAGGTCAAATGGGATATTTTTGATCATAGAGATAGAGGACAAAGCTAGGTTTAATGAACAATTATGTACTGATTGCCTGGGTGTGTTTGTTATAGGTATTATGTTTACGTGTTAGCTAATTTAATCTTTTTAATAATCCTGTGAGGTAAATATTATTATGTGAGCTTTACAGATGGGGAGACCAAGCCTGAGAGTGGCAGTATCAGGACAAATATACATGTTTAAGGAGTTGCAGGTCAGGCTTTTGAAAGTCTATTTAACTACTTAGACGAGTGAGGCCATCAGTTGATTCAGACAAGAAAGAAGTGACCACCCAGATACTGCAGCCAGGTGGACTAGCTTATACAAGGAGACAGTCATTCAGGGGCTTATCATAATGTTTTCATTTGCCTATTCATCTATCTAATCCACAAACATTTTCTGAGTACCACTCATGTAACAGGAACTGTGCCAGATTTGGATAAAACAATGAACAACATACAGTCCTGAAGGCTTCAAGAAACATCGGTGCAGTTGAATAGCTTGTCAGACATATATTTATCCTTAGTTCAATCCTGTTAGGAAAATTGCTCCTATTGCTTGGCCGATATTAAAGTTTTAAACATTATTGTTCTGTAGAAATGGTCTGCTTACACTGCTTCCTGCTGGAGAATGGCTAAGTTCATAATAACTGAAGATCATATAACTCAGTGATTTCGTTTCAGAGGCAACTGCACAATGGTCTTGAAATGGTAATAATTGCCTACTGCTCAGGGGATTATCTTATTGTCTGGCAATGGTTATGAAGACAGTGGGGTTTTAAGAGGCTATTCAATAAGAGTGACAGAAGGAACTATTTTTTATTTTTCCCTGAATGACTCTCAAAGTGAGAATCTAATTCAGAGCCTATAGAGGTCTGAAAGAACTTCTCTGATGAATTCGAAGTCCTTAATGCTGAAAGGAAACTGAGTTATAGAACAATATAGAAAACTGAAGGTGTGGCTCACATTTTAGTGCAGTGCTGTTTGCTTTCAGAGATCCTGAAGAATGGAGACAAGTTGGGTAATGCCCACAATTAAAACAGCCACTGAACTAATAATGCTTTGTATCTTAGTTTAAATGAGCTGTCCCATCTTCTTTGCCAAGAATTATGCAAATAAGCATCCCAGTCTGAAAAAATACTACAATTTTATCTGTCTGTACTAATGTCATTGGATGAAAGTTTCTTTTGGAGGGAGAACCTTACTTTGTTAATCACCTACTAAGAACCAGAGGTGTTATGTATTTTGCTTATTGAACACTCACTACAACTTTGTGAGTTGTATTTTCACCATTTTACGAAGCTCTTTCCCTTAACTCAGGTTCATTGGTTCACCCAACGCATTTTTATTGAGTGCCTACTATGTTCCAGGCATGTTTTAGGTGCTGGGAATATAACAGTGAAAAAAGCCTACCAATATCCCTGCCTCATGGAGCTTTTATTTTAGTGGGTAGAGACAGAACTAAACAAACTGATAATGTGCAAAGTTTTGAGAGCTCAGGGTTATGTAGAAAGTTCTGGGGGTAAGAGGAATAGGAATACTAGGTGGCAAGGGTAGCAGGATTTTGTGAATATATAGGATGATCAAAATGTTAATTGTATATTGCCAAGTAAGAAACTACCCCAATCCATATGGCTTCACACACACACACATAAACTTACTAACTTATAGTGTCTGGGTATTAGGAACTGGGAAAGGCTTAGCTAGTGTCTCTGCTTCAAGTCTCTCAAGAGATTCCATTCAGTGTGTCAGCTGGAAGAGTTGGCAGGATTCAGTTCATTTCAGGCTGTTGGATTGAGGGTCTCTGTTCTTTGCGGGCTATTGGCTGGAAGCCTCCCTTAGTCCCTGCCACCTGGGCCTGTCTATATGGTGGTTGGCCTCCCACAGAGTAGCAGGCAAAGGAGAGATGAGTGTGCCCAAGATGCAGACCACAGTCTTCTTCTGACATACTCTCGCAGGTGACATCCATTGCCACTGTCTAGTTCTATTTGCTAGAGGCATGACACTAAATTCATCCCACATGCAAGTGTTGGGAATTGTATAAGGGTATGAATACCAGCCTTTGACTGTGTGGATCCCAATAAACTGTGGAAAATTCTGAAAGAGATGGGAATACCAGACCACCTGACCTGCCTCTTGAGAAACCTATATGCAGGTCAGGAAGCAACAGTTAGAACTGGACATGGAACAACAGACTGGTTCCAGATAGGAAAAGGAGTATGTCAAGGCTATATATTGTCACTCTGCTTATTTAACTTCTATGCAGATGACATCATGAGAAACGCTGGGCTGGAAGAAGCACAAGCTGGTATCAAGATTTCTGGGAGAAATATCAATAACCTCAGATATGCAGATGACACCACCCTTATGGCAGAAAGTGAAGAGGAACTAAAGAGCCTCTTGATGAAAGTGAAAGAGGAGATTGAAAACGTTGGCTTAAAGCTCAACATTCAGAAAATGAAGATCATGGCATCTGGTCCCATCACTTCTTGGGAAATAGACGGGGAAACAGTGGAAACAGTGTCTAGACTTTATTTTGGGGGGCTCAAAATCACTCCAGATGGTGATTGCAGCCATGAAATTAAAAGACGCTTACTCCTTGGAAGGAAAGTTATGACCAACCTAGATAGCATATTCAAAAGCAGAGACATTACCTTGCCAACAAAGGTCCATCTAGTCAAGGCTATGGTTTTTCCAGTAGTCATGTATGGATGTGAGAGTTGGACTGTGAAGAAAGCTGAGCGATGAAGAATTGATGCTTTTGAACTGTGGTATTGGAGAAGACTCTTGAGTATCCCTTGGACTGCAAGGAGATCCAACCAGTGCATTGTAAAGGAAATCAGTCCTGGGTGTTCTTTGGAAGGAATGACGCTAAATATGAAACTCCAGTACTTTGGCCACCTCATGCGAAGAGTTGACTCATTGGAAAAGACTCTGATGCTGGGAGGGATTGGGGGCAGAAGGAGAAGGGGACGACAGAGGATGAGATGGCTGGATGGCATCACCGACTCAATGGACGTGAGTCTGAGTGAACTCCGGGAGTTGGTGATGGACAGGGAAGCCTGGCGTGCTGCAATTCATGGGGTCACAAAGAGTCAGACATGACTGAGCAACTAAACTGAACTGAACTGATGAATACCAGGAGGTGGAGATCATCTTAG
Organism: Bos mutus; assembly: GCF_027580195.1. Classification (NCBI taxonomy): domain Eukaryota; kingdom Metazoa; phylum Chordata; class Mammalia; order Artiodactyla; family Bovidae; genus Bos; species Bos mutus. The sequence continues at coordinate 27,096,541 of NC_091621.1, read as the reverse complement.
ACACTGCCTACCATATTTAGGTAACCTTTCTAAAGAGAGGACATTTGAACAGAAACCCAAAGGAGGTGAGTGAGCAAGCATGGGTACCTGGGAGAAGAGCCTTTTAGGCAGAGGAGTAGCTAGTGCAAAGGCTAAGGCGGCAAGATGAGGTTGGGAAAGTAGCACTGGATTAGACAATGTAGTTTCATGTGGATCATTGTGGGGAACTTGGATTTTACTTTGAGACAAGAAGGCTTTGGAAGGTTTTGAGCAGAGGAGTGACATGATGTGACCTGACTTTTGTTTGAGGAGGATCACACTCTAGTTGCCGAGTGTGGGAGGAGCAGGGACTGGGACTAATTAGGAGCCTACTGCAGTAACCCAGTGGTGATCATGGCTTAGACCAGGTTGAGAGTACTGGAAATGGCAAGAAGTGGTTGGATTTGGATGTTTTTCCTGGTAGAGCTGACAGGATTTGCTGATGGTTTAGATGTGGAATATGAAGAAACTGAGGAGTCAATGGTGACTGAAGGTTTTTGGACTTAGCAACTGAAAGAAATGAGTTACCCATTACTAAGCTGGAAAACATTGATGAACAAGCAGGTTTTGAGAGAGAAAGGATCAGTCAGAGTGTTCGTACATATTATCATATACTGCTTAGACATCCAACTGGAGATGCTGAGTTGGCAACTGGATCTATAACTGCTCAGGAGAGCAGAATGGACTATAAACACACGTTTGGAAATTCCCAGCATTAATAGAGCATTTAAACCAATGCACTGGGTGAACATACTGAAGAAATGAGTGTAGGTTGAGAAGGGGAAAGTTCTATACATTGAAACCCTGGGGCACTCCAAAATCTAGAAATAGAAAGGTAAGGTCAGCAAAGGAAACTGAGAAAGAGTAAATAGAAAGGGAAAGGGACACCAAGAGAGAGGAGTGCCCTTTAAGCCAAGTGGAGAACATGCTTCAGAGGAGAGAGAGTGCTCGGCTGGGTCAACTATTGCCTTTAGGTCATGCAGGAGTGGATGAGAACTGATCACAGACTTGGGAACCTGGGAGTTATGGTGGCCTTGATGAGAGCTGTTTTAGGGGAGCAGGAAAAGGGAAGGAGCGCAAGAGGAGAAGGTGGGAACTGAGGCTCCTGGGGCCAGCTGATGTCTTTTAACAATTTGTTCACTGAACCACCTGCAACAAGCTCCAGTGGTTCTTATGAAACATATAGATTTGGGGTCCCCACTGCAGAATCTCAGTGGATGGCCCCCTCGGATCTTCACTTTTAGCAAATCCCGCTGGTGATTCCGTTCTGTGCACTTTTCCCTACATCTGATTAAGTCGCTATCAGATTTAAGATACTGTAAGTATGTTCCATTTGTATAACCTAAATGGTTGTTTGTCCTGGAGGCATTCCTATGGATGGCCATTTGTCCGGGAGGCTTTCCTATATTTCCCTTTAGGGTTTTTATTTTTCTGAAGTTTTTTTTTTTTTTTAAGAAAACCTGGGCACAGAAATTCTACAATCCCAAAGAATAGCAGTAGATAAATAAATCTCCCTTCCATATTGGTTCTTAGGAAACTCATGAATTCTGAAATCCTCCAAATCAACATGTTAGTTTCCCAAGGGCTCTAGAAACAGAAAGACAAAATTCATGCAGATTCAGGAAGATTCAGTATTTTGTGGATCACTGAAGTGCTTAATTTACTGAGCCTCTCCACTGAGAAGGATGGAAGAACTTTGTAGTCAGGTCTTTGGGGAAGGCTGGGGGCCCCTGGGCTGCCTTATCACTACAGCAAAGACTGCACTGTTCAGCAGTATCTGGAGGTTGTTCTTTTTTGCCCTGATAACAGTTTGGTCCTAGGATCAGATATGTTTCAAAAAGAACCATGCAGTGTAAGAGGAAAAGCTGCTGCTGCTGCTAAGTTGCTTCAGTCATGTCCGACTCTGTGTGACCCCATAGACGGCAGCCCACCAGACTCCTCCCTCCCTGGGCTTCTCCAGGCAAAAACACAAGTGGGTTGCCATTTCCTTCTCCAATGCATGAAAGTGAAAAGTGAAAGTGAAGTCGCTCAGTCGTGTCCGACTCTTCGAAACCCCATGGACTGTAGCCTACCAGGCTCCTCCGTCCATGGGATTTTCCAGGCAAGAGTACTGGAGTCGGTGCCATCGCCTTCTCCGAAGAGGAAAAGAGGCAGTGCCAATTTAAACCGAAGTTTTCTCCCCGTGTACTACACAGAAGAAAGGGCTCAAAAGATTTAGGTTTGGGGAAGAGGGTGTTCTAAATTGTCGGTCCTTCTCTCCTCAGTCCCTCTTTTTATTACAACCCCCTTCCAAGGCCTACAGACTTGTGCCCATGTCCCCTCCCTCTGTAATCTCCACTCTTCTCGTAAGAGACGTTATTACCCTTTGGTTCTTTCTCATACCTTGTAAACCCAAGATACTTGATGCCAATTGAGTTGGCATTTTGGATCCAGAGGGAATAGAATGTGGTGAAATCTAATCCTGTTGATGGCTCCAATTCCATCTCCCCTTTTGTGAGAGCCGCTACTGATCTCCTACCTAGTTTACTTAAGCAAGAGACAGTTGACAACATTTTTCTTAGAGGTAGACCAACATAGCTAGTAGAGGTATACAGAAATTGCATTCCAGTTACTTCTATGTGTATTTATGTGGCCAAGGCAGTTTAAAATATGGAAGAGACTAAAGAAAAACATCTTGAAAGTGGTGCTCATAACTCTAGTCATGGGTCTGTATTTAAATACAAGTTCCCCAAATGACTGAAGTGGGTCAAAACCATGATGTAAACAGAAAAAAAACAAACATGTAAATAAACATAACACAGAAGATCCCAACAAAACTGTGTTAACCCAGCAGCTCCTAGGCAAACAATAGTTTCCCACCAAGCTAAAATATTATCTGTGAAAAAAGTTGAGGGAGAGGAAGGCTAGAGAAGATTGCAGGTGAGCTTGCAAATGCTCCATGAAGACAAAAGGACAAGCACCATCAAAATTTCAAGACCAGGAGATATAAGAGTATGGACAAAAACTGGGATTCCCCAAGGATGTCTCCACAAAAAAAGAAAACTGCCAGTTGAGCAGAGCACCTAACTTCAGCCTCATGTATAGAAAAACTGGTGGCCCCGGCATGCAGGCAATGAATAGTAGCTCTGGAGTGGTAGTTACAAGTGAACATGTGTGCATCACTCATCAGAAGGAGTACACAGATATATTTGGTGTCAACGTTCCTCAATTTGGGGACAGTTCTTTTTTGCATAACCCTTGTGGTTCTCCTATTGAGGCAATATCTCCAGGAAGACCTGTGATCTTTGAGATCCATCTTGTTAATGTATAATGTCAGAGTGGATAATGCTAGTGGGTAGTCTGCAATATTAATTGCATTTTTCCTTTACATATTTGTACCAAGTGCTTTTTTAACTGAAAATGCAAAACAGTGCACAAGTTAACATCATTTGGGTACTTAAAACTATTAGACAAGACTAGAACACTGGTTGTAGTCAATGGAAAACTTTGATGTTTGGGCTGATTTCTTTGCTCAGTAGTCACTCACTGTGTTTTTATCAAATGGGGTCAAGTTAGTTTCTCTTCATAATATATGTAGCTAAAAAATATACTGAATTCTAACCTTTTCTTTCTTTGGTGAGTAGATTTGTCAAGTGTTTCCCAAATGTACTTCTTTTTCTTAAAAGATGCAGCAATGACACTAAATAGACAGTAATTGTTGCATAATTAATGTGTAGCAGGTGGACCCAGCAATTTCAGTTTGGAATCTCTGCTCCTTCATCCTTAACTGCCTTGCCCTGTCATACTCCCACCACTTCTCCCATCATGCCCCCAGACCTCCCTCAATGCTTGTAAATAGCACAGTGGACACAATTTAATTTGCCTTTGAGGGCAGCTCTTAAATTAACTGCAAAGGGGGGAAGACAGGCACTCTCAGCTAAATATATATGTGTGCACATGTGCAAGCACACACATTTGTTTTCCTCAAGCCTCATTCTTGAGGCTCTTTATTACTTGTTCAGTTCAATATACCGTCTCTAATGCCCTGCATCCCCATCTAACACCTGCTTGTTAATTTCATTCACTTTTCAGCTAGTCTTTTAGCAAGTTAAGGCAATCCACTCAAGAATTATAAAAGGACTTTTTTTTTTTCCTTTGATCCTTTTACTAACACTAATCCCATACCTACCATATGCTTTCCAAGATACTGGTTCCCACCCCTTTGTTAACTTCTCTTGTGTATCACCCAAGGTCGAGTTTCCTTTGTTCAGTACAGACTATACCATCAACTAAGGGTGGGCTGATATGGGATGAATATCTGAAAGCAATACTTCCTGCTGGCTGGGAAGCATCACTTCACCTGTGCATGCTGACAGTGGGGACAGGCTTGGCCAGAGCATCATTAGTGGTCAAGGTTTTCTCAGGGGTGGCAGGTCTTTTCCTGTGCCTTACATTCAGGATTGAAGGGCTACATGAAGCTATCACAATTTCACTTCTTAAGTTTTCTTCTTTTCTACCTTCTCCTAACAGCTTTGAAAAAATTTAAATTGCAAATTAAAGATCTGGCTTTGCTTTCCTGGTAACTAGCTATAAAACCTTGTGCAACATATGTGACTGCTCTGACCCTCAATTTTCTCATCTGTTGAATCCCTTGAACTGTAAGGAGATCAAACCAGTCAATCCTAAAGGAAATCAATCCTGAATATTCATTAGAAGGACTGATGTTCTGAAGGTGAAGCTTTGATACTTTGGCCACCTGATGCAAAACGCTGACTCATTGGAAAAGACCCTGATGCTGGGAAAGATAGAAGACAGGAGAAGGGGATGAAAGAGGATGAGATGATTGCAAGGCATCACCGACTCAATGGACATGAGTTTGAGCAAGCTCCAGGAGATGGTGAAGGACAGGGAAGCTTGGTGTGCTGCAGTCCATGGGGTTGCAGAGAGTCAGACATGACTGAAAAGTAACAACATTCTAATGTGCCTTTTAGCACTGATATTCTGAGCCAGAATATATGCTCAGTGCATATAAAAGTTATGTTTATGCCATCTTGTAGTCTATTAAGTGTAAGGAGGTAAAATGGCTTAGGGGAAAGATCTGGGCTGCCTCAGAGCTTGTCATCACTGAGCAGGATAAGAGGAACAGCTGTTCAAACAGCTCCCACTTATTGAGAACCTACTGTATGTTGGTACTGTATGTTGGACTTCCCTGGTGGCTCAGACAGTAAAGCGTCTGCCTACAATGCGGAAGACTGGGGTTCAATCCCTGGGTCAGGAAGATCCTCTGGAGAAGGAAATGGCAGCCCACTCCAGTTCTCTTGCCTGGAAAATCCCATGGACGGAGGAGCGTGGTAGGCTACAGTCCATGGGGTCGCAAAGACTCGGACACGACTGAGTGACGTCACTCACTGTATGTTGGGCAATCAGATTTTTACACACAAACTTTTTCATAGAATTTCCAGAGCAACTCCAAGAGGCAGATATTGTTACTACTATTACTAAACCTGTTTTATAGGAAAGGTTAGTAGCTCTTTCAAGATCATAAGGTGTTTGGCATAGCTGGAGTCTGGCCACTAAGCACATGTTTTTAACCATTTTGCTACCCCACTGCCCAGTTCACTTACTATTTGACATTGCCAGTCCATTTCTAAAAGCCAGTTCACAGCTTCCATCTTGGAATCAGGAGTTCTGAGATCCTTTCCTGATTCCATTGTTTACTGAGTCTTCAGGCAAACTGTGGAACTTCTTCGAGTCTCAGATTCCTCAACTGTAAAAGAAGAATACAGGATGTGTCTGCGGTTGCCTGCTTCCCTGTCTGGCTCCCTGCAGTCTCGGCCCCAGCCCGGGCTCTGGGACTGACCCTTCCTCTATGGGAAGGGCTTTAAAGATTTCTTGTTCAATGCTGAAGGGGATTCAATACCAAGCCTGGTTCCTGCGGGCCTGGTTAATCAGTTGTGGTAAGTGGGCCTCGACCCTAAACGCAACATGGTAGAGTTGTCAGGATAGGTCCTGGGACCATATTGCTTGTGTTTTAATTTCAGCTCTGCCCTTACTAATGAGCTTGGTCAAATTTCCTCATCTTTTTGTGACTCAATTTTCTATCTGTAAAATGGGGAGGATAATAGTAGTGATTTCAGAGGTTGTGAAGATTTAGTAAATTAAAAAATGTAAAGTACATATAGCAGTACCTGACAATTAGTGTTTGCTATTGTCATTATTATTAGAGCTTATGTGATTTATAGTTCATACTATCATACACAAATGGCATCAATTATATATTTATATTATTAACATTATTATTTACTAATTAAATCCCTGCTGGGTCTTTCCTGGATAACTTGCCCAGTCTCTCCAGGGCTGCAGCCCTCATCACAATCATGTGCTGGGGCAAGATTCTGCAACTGGACCCCTTGTCTGAGGTGGGGTGTTGCAATCTGCTGGGGATATCCTTAATGTTGGTTGTTCTCTCACATCTCTGAATATCACTTGCTCTAGTGTTCCCCAAGATGGTGCTCTGGCGGCATGTGTGGTCCCTTGGGACACAGACCACTTGCCAAGACCACTTGTTGCCCCCTCCCCTGTTCCCTGGAGCCCGATCTGCCCTGTGCCACACCTTTCTGCAATGCTGGTGCTGTGGGCATTTCGACTAGGGCCCAAGCCAGTACAATATGTGTGTTCAGAAGTTACCACTTCACCTTGATGCAGCCTCATAAAATGACTGTAAAGCATGGTGTATGTAAAATAGGCATGAGATCAGACTTCTGTACTTTTTTTTGGTAACAGCTTTATTGAGATATAACTCATATACCATGTAATTCACCCTGTTCAAGAATGAAATTCAATTCTTGGATATAGGCACAGAATTGTACATCTATTATCACAATAGATTTTATGATATTTTCATCACCCCTCTCCTCTCCAAAAAAAAAAAAAAATCACCTATTCTTCAGTATTTGGGCTTCGTAGATGGCGCTAGTGGTGAATAACTTGCCTGCCAATGCAGGAGATGTAAGAGACTCTGATTGGATTGCTGGGTCAGGAAGATTCCCTGGAGGACAGTATGGCAACTCACTCCAGTGTTCTTGCCTGGAGAATCCCATGGATGAGCCCAGCGGGCTATGGTCCATAGGGTTGCAAAGAGTTGGACATGACTGAAACGACTTGCACGCACACACTCTTCAGTATTTACCCTTTAGTTCCCCAGCTCCAGGTAACCACTAACCAACTTTCTGTCTGTAGAGTTGCCTATTCTGGACCTTTTGTATAAGTGGGATTGTAAAATATGTGACCTTTTGTGACTGACTTCATTTAGCATGTTTTTAAGGTTCATCCTTATTGTAGCATGTGTCACTGTGTCATTCCTTTTTATTGCCAAATAATATTCATACTTCTCTACTTTTAATTCAGTAGTTAACTTTGACCCTCTCCTCACATTCCGAAGGGCTAGTGAGGAATTCAACTCCTTGTTCTTCGGGTTTCCATTGGAGGCTGTGTCAAGGTTCCAGGCTCTCAAGCAGAGTTGACACACCCTAGGGCCCAGAAAGGCATCAGCCATCTGGCCACATAGGTTACTGGCAAGATGCCACTGCAGCCTTTAAGGGCCTCCCTTCTGCCATCTTTGTGCCATCTTTAGTGCATGGAGGCCATTGTTGTGGTTGGAGAAGCCTGGGCAGTGGTCTGCCTCTTGGTACACTGATTGTCTCTCTGAGGTCCTGCTGGGTTCTTGGGGGTACTGGCAGGAAGTAAGGCAGGAAACAGACGGCCCTAGACTTAGTCTCCCCCACCAAGCCAGAGAAACTCTCATTTTAGACAGGGGATATTCCTCCCTAGATTTAACTATATTCTCCTTAATGCCTCTTAAAATGAAATTTAGATATTGCAACCTCAAACTTTCCCTGAGGCAAGAGAGCAGAGAATCTGTACTCACACGAATCAGGGCCTCAAAGGGGAAAAACAGAAGAGAAAACACAAATTTATCTAAAAAAGTAATCTTGTATCAGAGTACATTTCTCATTGTTCAGATCTCCTCATTAGAAAGGCCCATTAAGCAATGGAGCATTTTATCCCATCATACCTTTTCTTATTTCCCAATCCAGGCATTGCTGGCTCTTTCCTGTGCCACTAGCCCATCTGCCACTGCATACTAACAGCTCTTTGACCCTCACAAGCCACTGGTTACTGTGAGGACAAGATAGGTGGCAACCTTGATTCTGCTGTGTGAATTTTTCCTTTAACAGTATAAAAAAGCTACCTCTTTTTTGCAGTAGAATGAAAATGATCTATGCTATTAGAAATGTAGGATTTCTGCTATATATTTCTATTACACATTTTTCTATTTCTATGACATAGTTCTATTATATATTACTGACAGAAATTTCTATTTTAACTGTCTAAATACCGAGTTTTGGTCTCAGGATTCCTTTATATTCTTAAAAATTGAGGATTCCAAAGAGTTTTTGTTTTTTGGGATTATAGCTATGAATATAAACTATACTAGAAATCAAAACTAAGACATTAAAAAACACATATTATTAATTCATTTGAAAACAATAAACCCATTATAGGTAAATTAACATATTTTTATAAAATATGTATTTATTTTCCAAAACAAAAAATCAGTGAGTAGCACAGCATTATTTTATATTTTTTGCAAATATTTTTAATGTCTGACTTGATAAAAGACACTGGATTTTTATATTGGCATCTGCATTCAATCTGGTAGATGTTTCTATTGAAGTATATGAAGAAAATCTGGTGTTACGGAGGTATGCATTTGGAAAGGGAGGAATATTTTAGTAGCTTTTTTTGGATAATTATAGATACGATCCCAAATCTCAGCAAGAGGTAGTTTCTTAAATGTTACTTGTCAATAAATATTGCCAGATGTTTTCTTTGAAATAACAGGCTCATTTTGTTCATTTTCAAGAAAATGTCTGCCAAATTCCTAAATCTGAATAAGTTGCTTTTTCAAGTAAAAATGATGTTTCATGAAAAAAATGGTTAGTTCAGCTTGTAACTCAAACGATAATAACAACAAGCATTTATCTTGGCGATACCGGTTCCACCTTAATATGGAGCAGATGTTCCTCTGTGTCTGTCCTAGTTTGTCAGAGTATTACTAAGACCCATCCTGAAGTGTTGTGGTTTAATGAAATTAGTGACTTTTAATGTTTCATCAAGGACAGTCTTAAGTAAAACTAGCTTTCTTACCTTTTGATTTGTGAGTTTGTGCTGGTGAAGAAAACGGTGTCTGTTGGGTACAGTTTGGTGCTCCTTCTTCAACATTTATTAAGGGACTGTCAGTTTGAGCCAGTATTACTTTTGCATCATCAATATAAATGTCCACATAGTGTAAAAGGCAAATCATTCTTCAAACATTATTATGAAAGTAGTTTTGATCTCTTGGATTCCCCTGCAGAGTTCCCCAGGACTTCACGGATCACACTTTGAGACACAAAGGAAATGAAAGAAGTCAAGGGAAGAGCACGTTCTTGCTTTGTGAGTGTTCCTTATTGCCGCCTAGGACCTGGTGTTCTGTATGTGCCCTGACCTGTCCTGGCACCTGCTCCCCTCCTCTTCTGTTCTGGGTTGTCCATGATGTAACATGACAACATCTTTGGGAACTCCAGGCATTGAGCCTTTTAACTTGCTCTGTTTCCAGCCTCTGTAGCGGTGCCGGGAAGGGTGGTGGTGTAAAACTCTTTTATTTTCCCTTTCCTTCCAACACTAAGAATCTACTAATGAAAATACTGGTAAAATCCCCCAAAACTTCAAAATTATTGAAAAAAAAATCTAGAAATAAAAGTGATCAGAAATGTATATCCTACTCCTTGTGGTTTTGAAAGCATTTGTCCCTTACAGAGGCCATATTGATTAACCTCGAACATTTTTCCTACATGCTTTATTTTCACTGGATTGAAATCGAAGAGTTTGGAAAAAAAAAATCCCTGGCTTTCTATGCTGTCCATAGGAATGGTCTGAAGGACAGCCTTTCCCTCTCGCCACCACATGTAAATGGATCTGGAAGCTTTGAACTTGAGTGTTGGGCCCCTTCCAAACTCCTAATGGCTTGTTTCATATAAAAACATGACTCTTGGCAACTTGTATGAGGGATCTAACCTCATATTATGTTACTACAACTAGGTTCAAGACTATATGTGGTAAGCAAAAATATTTAAACATGATAGAGGATAGTTAATAGGATTAAGTACATTCAGTTATTTCTAACTCATATGCTAGAATAAACTTTTATTTAAATATAAAATTCTCTTTTGCTATTCAAGTGTTTAAACAAGAAAATTCATATGTTTTGAAACCATAAAATCTGGCAGTTTTCTAAGAGTCCAAGACTGTATGTTGGTTTTTTAAAAAATTCATCCATTTATTAAAAACAGTATTTATCAAGTGCCTACTGTGTGCCAAACATTGTTCTAGCTGTGGGGATGAAGCAGAGAATAAGAGACACAGTTTCTGTACTCATGAAGACTATAATCTAGAAGGAGACAAAAGATGACAACTAAATAAGCAAGATAATTTCAGAAAATGATGAGCATATGAAGGAAATAACACAGGGTGTATGGATAATGAATCACAGGGGAAATAAGGTAGTCAGAGAAGGCCTCCCTAGGGAGGTGACATTTGAGCTGAGACCTGAATGATGAGAAGCCAATCATGGGAAGAGCCAGGTCTAAAAGTATTTGAAGCAGAGGTAACATCAGGTACAGAGGCCCTAAGGTGGGAATACATTTGATGCTTTTGAGGAGTAAAGTGAAGGTGGTACAACTTGAATATAGTAAGAAGGGCATGGGTACAAGATGAGGTCAGGTCATGCAGAGCCCTGTAAGCCATGGGCAGGCATGTGGATATTATAAGCAAAACAGGAAGCAATTGGAAGGTTTTAAAATAGGGAGTGACGTAACCTATGTGTTTTCAAAAGACCACCCTGGGTGTGGTGTAGAAGATGGATTGTAGGAGGGAGTGCAGTGGGCGGCTATGGCAATGGGTTGGCTGTTTGGCAGAAATGGAGAGAAGATGAGTTTGAAGATATAGTTTAGAGGTAGAACCAGAAGGAGGCATCAAGGATACCTAGATTTTATTTTATTTGGCTTGAGTTACTAGATGGATGGTGCCATTAGAAATTGAGATGTGTATGAAAGGGAAAGGTCTGAAAGCCTTTCTTTATCATGTCTTTCATTTCCACTGATGTAACAGGTGTGCTGCAGCTCCAAGCATAGTGTCAGAACTCTGGATGGGAGAAGGAGGAAGCTGAAAGTAGGAAGAGGGTGGTGTCTATGTCAGGAAAGCAAAAAATTTTGCAGAGATCCTCAGTAGACCCCTACTTTTATCTCATTGATCAAAGTTATGTCAGGTGACCACCTCTAGCTGCAAGGGAAGCTGAGCTCTTTAGCTGGACACATTGTTTCTCTAAATAAAACAAGGTATTTTAATAAGGAGTAAGGGGTGAATGGATATTATGGAAGCAGACAACTAGCAGTGTCACCAGGGATAAATTATGTTTAAGGTCCTTGTTGAATGTTCAAATGGGAAAGTCAAATAAGACTGGAAAGTAAAGTCTGATTTTCAAGGGAGGGTAGAGCTGATAACAGTTTGGAAGTCATTAGCCTGTAGACCATATTGAAAGTTAACAAGGTAGATGAGATCAACTAGGGAGAGAGTAGAGTTGGAAATTTGTTATTTTGTATTTACTAGTGTGACCTGCTCTAATTAATTTTATTCAACAAATTTTAATGTACATTTTCTGTGTGTCAACAACTGTTTCAGACTCTCAGGGCACAAAGGTGAAGCTTTCATACAGCTTAGGGTTAGAATAGGAAGAAAACGTATCAGTTTTAATAAATGATATATGACAACATACATGAAAAATAAATTCATTTATATAGGTTGGTAACACCAATCTGAATTATGACAGTAGTTCTACTGCAGATCCATATTTTAAGTAAGAATTTAATTTATCTTGAGTGATTTGAGATTCATCTTATATGTCCATCTGCATATTTTAATTTAGAAATGCATTAAGAAAACTTTGAATTATTTAATATGACCAAATGCTAATCTTAGTAAATTATGCTAAGTAAATATGCTGATGTTAAAATTAATATAATGCATTATGGAATCTGAAATTAATTTTGAAGTTTAGACTAGGATGATCAGGGAATTATTTGTCAGATGACCCTGGTTTAGACTGGGGCTAAACAAGCATTTGTTGACTTAATTGCCACCTATAATTTCATTTGGAAATGTCATGCGTGTTTCAAACTTATCATGTCCCAAACTGAGTTCTTTATCTTACCTATCTCTCATTCCTTCCTCTATGTCACATTTTTCTATAGTTCTTTTGAAGCGAGTGGCGCTACTCTTCTTTTGGCTTGAGCCAGAACTCTAGGTACAGCCATTTCCCTCACTGCACTCTATCAGTAAAACTTCTGATAGTTTTACCTTTAAATATATCTTGAATCTTTACATGTCCTCCACCTTGGATCATCATCATCTCACTCACACTCTATAGTCAGGGGAAATCCATCTCTGTAGCTAGAGTGATTTTACTTAGCTACAGTGTCTAATTCACTATTCTGATTAAAACCCAGAAAAAGCTCAGCATTCTGTAAAAATGATGACTTGCAGTAAAATAAATTAAAAATATCAGGTTAACCTGAGATGATGAGGCCCTTTTATTGCAGGGCTTTTCAGAGCCTTCAGTATGCTGATGTATATGTAAGCCTGAATTCATATATGCATTATGAATCCCTCAGCAGAGGTAACATTGAGAATATTTCCAGACACAAGTTTCAGTAAAGCTATTATTTTGAAGAACACCTCGTGAATTACCTCTGTGAACACCAGTGTTTTATATAACTTGGCTTAGGAAACTTTGTTTACAGAAAGAAATCTACTTGTCTTAAAGTGGTGTGTAAGACTTCCCATAACTTGGTTCTCACCTTCCTTATGAAGCTCATTTTTGACCACTCCCCATTTTGAACTTTCTGTCTAATAATAGAAAACCACATCCAGTTCTTGTGCACAATATGCTCCCGTGACTTTGCTCAAGCTCTTCCCTCTGGAATACCTTTCTCCTTCATCTGGCTAACTCTACTAATCCTTCAGCTCTCAGTTCAGAGACATTCCTCGAAGTACCTGTCCTCTGAGATCAGCACAACATAAAAAGAAAACTGTTTATGTGTCTTTTCCCCTAGTTGGGAAATAAAGATTAAGAGATCATGCTGTGATAATGATGATGGTGGTGATGATAGCAAAATTCTTTTCACTCACTAGATACCAGGCTCTGTATATGAATTATCTTATTTAATATTCACAAAACTCCCATGAAGTAGGTATTATTAGTATTCTCATTTTTCAGATAAATAAGTTAGGTTTTAGAAAGACTGAGGAACTTGCCTGAGGCTATATAGTTAGCAAATGATGACCTCAAGTGAGAATTAAGACAGCCAGAGGCTGCCCCTTTTGGCACTGTGTCTACAATACCAGCTTGGTACCTGGCAGTAGATACTTGATAAGTGTTTGTTGATCTAAACTAGTGTGTGTGTGTCCCACACATAAGGATGTTGGACACAATGTAGAAAACAGATGCATTTGCTGTTAATTTTCATTTCTGGCAAAAGTGGCAGTGGAAAAGGAGGCATGGAACGAACAACAGCTCATGTATCAAATTACCATCAACTTGCTTATTGTCTTATCATCAGATGTACGTTTCAGGAGTGGCCAATGCCTATTTTACATATGTGTTAGTTTTTGCAGGATAAAAAGCAAATTAGTGTTTAATGGGGACTAATAATGTTGTCACCTAATTGAGTAATATCTAATGAATCCTTTCAATCAAAACCAGTGGGTATTTCTAGTTAGAAATGAGTGTGGGAAATATTTTATCTCAAAATATTTTCATACGTGAAAAATATGTATGAGTTTGTGAGAGATGTTGACTATCTAAAGTAATTTTGAGAGTATGAGTCACTTATCCTGAGCCTGGAACTTGACAGTTGCTTTGGAGAGTTACAAGTTTATGATAGTTTCTGCACTTTAGAATTTTGCTATATGCTTGGGAGTATCAGAAGTATCTTATAGTCTGTCTTTAAACTTTTTTTTTAATAAGGAAAAGTTCAAATTATTATTTTGTTGTACTCTATGAGGATCAAGAGTCATCATAATATGATTATAATTTGAATATGAGTAATAAATATATGGAATGGTGATTGCTATAAGCTGATTCTTTGCTTCTTAATTAAATTTTGCAGATGATAGAAACATTGAAAACAAAGTAATAGCTTATAAATAATAAAAGGGATTGGTAACTCCCATAATATATGATTTTGTTTGAGGTATGTATTTTGTGTTAGATCAAGTTGGTCACTGTTTAGAATAAAGACCTGCATGACTTTCTATTCCAAATTAAACTATAAATGTAAATGCTTGTAAATGCTTGGGCTTTTTTTTTTTCTGTTTCATATGTGGCCTATCACTTTGGATAAATTATTTAATTTCTTTATGTCAGAATTTTTTCATTATGAAGGGGAAGGTTTCTTATTCTCCATTCCTTTTTTTTTTTTTTTTTAGGATTAACCACTCACTATTCCCCTAAACTCACTAGGAGTTAATGCCAGGGGATACTGTGGGCATGTTCTCACTGTGGGCATGTTCTTTCTTCATGTTCAGCTCTTGCCCTTTCATACATGTATTTTCATGAATGTCTGCTAGTTTACCCAGAAAAGACCTCACGACACCACCAGAGTCAGTAAATCTGGTCGTCTCATTCTTCAATCTTAGCTATTGTTAGGGTCATGTGTTAATGCTTGTATGTAACCAGAAAATACCTGTGTAGTGCGATTTCTCTATTCTTGTGTGACACCATAGCACAAGTCAATAGACTTAGGGAGCTCTATGCTTTCAAGGAGGAAAGAGAGGGGTTTTAATTTTTTTTTCTTTAGTTAAATGTTATAAAATCTTTAAAGCTAAAATTCAAATAATTGTTGGCTTAACTAAAATCCATCAACTCACAGTAATTTTCCTATTTTTATTCACTAGTGGCAACAGAAGCCTAAAAAAAGAAGCTCCATAAAGTAAGATATAAGATTTGGGTTAGGGTTATCAGGTAATTGTTCCTTTTTGCCCTGCTCCCAAATTATTTTTAGCCGTGGGCCTCTGAACCCAAGGTAATCTGTGAGGCAGCTTTAACATTTTGTCAGAAGTTAGTAGTCTCGCCTCTTCTTTGTCCTCCCTATCTTATTGGCAAATATTTCTGTAATGACCCAGTTCTGCTTCCTGTTAAACTGTACAAATGATTCATTTAATTCAACATTTAGCTTTTGATCCTATTTGGAAATATATAGTTGAAAGTGATTCCATTCATTAGCTGATGCATTTTCCCTCTGCTAACCATTTTCGAGTCATTTCACTGTTAATTTTGGTTAAGGGAAGAGAAACAGCTCTTTGAAACTCCTTCTCGTCATGGGAGGAGTTTTATAGGTCTGATACAGAGGGCAAAAGCACGGCTTGGCTGATTTTCAGATCTCTCCACCCTTGCCTACCTCTGCAATAGAGATTGGAGAAGCTGAATAGTCACTGTTTTTACCTCCCCTGAAGCAAGGGGTGGCCTTCGAACAGAGTTCCAGCCAGTGCAGTGTAAGTGGAATTCTGCTGAGAAGGGTTTTGGGAAGGGTCTTTTATTTCCTGAAAAAGGGAGCTAGAAGCTGATTTTTTTTTTTTTTTTACTTCTTCCACTTTTTTTACTTCTTTATTTTTTGGTCTTAAACATGGTTATGATGTTTGGATCTGTAACAGTCATCTTGTGACTTTGAGACAATGAGGCAGTGTACTGAAAATGGTAGAGCAGAATTACAGGAAAAAAACTTGATTTTTATTACATCATGGAGCCCCACCCTATACAGAACTGCTTCCCTATAGATATTATATGGAGAAAATAAATCCTTTCATGGTGATTTTAAGACGTAGCTACAAATTCCTTGACACTCCTCCTATCAAAGATGTAGCCTGATTCCTCTTCTCTTGAATACAGGGCAGCGTTAATGACTTGCTTCCAATAAATAGAATGCAGTAGGAGTGATAATGAATGACTCCACAAGTCATAAAAGGTGATACAGTTTCTGTTTTGTTATCAGTCCCTCTCTCTCTTGTGCAGTTGAGAACCTCAGGCTGACAAGTCAGAAGTCAGTCTAGGGACTTCCCTGGTGGTCCTGTGGCTAAGACTCCATATTTCCAATGCAGGGGGCCTAAATTCAACTCCTGGTCAGGGAACTAGATCCTACATGGCACAACTAAAACCTGGTACAACAACAACAAAAAAAGCAGTCTACACTGAAGCTGCCATGCTAGAGAAACCACTTCAGAAGACCACACAGAGATTGAGATACCCAGGGAGCCCCAGCTGTCCCAGCCTGAACTCTCTTTTCATCAAGAACTGACAAATACACGAGTGAATCAGCCTTCAGAGGATTTTAGCCCTTAGTCTTCAAGCTTCCCTAGCTGATGCCAAGGAGAGCAAACAAGCCCTTCCCCCCCAACTTCCACGCAGCCAAAGCTCTCCTCAAATTGCAGATTCATGAGTAAATAGATGTTAAGCCACTAAATTTGGGGCGGGGTCAAACAACTGGAACACTCTATTTTTTATATCATTGTTATTTGGATGTTCTGTTACCTGCAGCCAAAAGCATACACATCTGAAACACTTAATTGTATAGAAGATGAAAAGAAACAGCTAAAATGACCCTTTAAATGACTAGATGTTCCAATTATCCATTCTAGTCCTCTCTTAGCCTGGCCATGGGTATCAAATTAATTATAGTACCGATGTCAACAGCTTTCCATCA
Organism: Bos mutus; assembly: GCF_027580195.1. Lineage (NCBI taxonomy): Eukaryota > Metazoa > Chordata > Mammalia > Artiodactyla > Bovidae > Bos > Bos mutus. Next base: position 27,079,688 of record NC_091621.1, on the reverse strand, counting down.
AAATAGATGCTAATTTAGTTATATAAAGGTTTTATAGGATTGGGCTTGTAGAAATATAGAAAAGGAAAAATTTCAATTCAGGTTAGCATATTGCTATTTTATGCTCTTCTGGTATTTTGCTAACAACAACAAAAAAATATGAATAGCTGTCTCACTGGCAGATAAAGCTTGTCTGAGTCCCCAACTTCATCAAAATCCCATCAGTGTTTCTTAATGAAACACTCCTAGCATTTGACAGCTTTGTTCTTTCATTGACATTTGCAGCTTTTTAAATAGATGAATATTTAATGTCATGTTTAATAGACCAGATTCTTTGAAGCAAAATCCCATTAGTTAGTGCTCACTTTTTAGAGTGGATGGTCACTAATTACTATTAGAATTTATTTAAAAGTTTTAATATATGATTTTTATCAAACTCATGTATAAATCCAGCATATAGAAACCAGTAGGATTGTTCTAGATTAATATTCATACATGGAAGCTGCAGTATAAATTAAAAAGTCTTTTATCCCAAAATAACATAATGGTACTTCTAATGATGGAAATTCCTAATCAGCTTTGCAATATAGTTTGAGCAATTTTCTTATCCCATTGCACTGAAATTTTAAACCTAAAGGAACAAAATGTAACTCCTGAAAGCTGGTTGCACAAAAGCCAATTTCGCTGTTGTGTGTTTATTTACTCAATGTCCACATCCTTAGTCTGTTGCCAAATTCACAGTGGGGTGGAGCAGCACATGTGTCATTGTGCTGATGCTATGGGGTGGGATGGGTGTGGAAGCTGGGTTGGGGAAGCAGAGGGGTCCTTGCAAAAAGAAGTTACATAAGTGATATCATATGCAGAAGCAGCCTCTGGGGTTTAAAAATAACTGGGCAGGGAGTGTCGGCCTTTCTTGGATCTGACTCCCTGACTTATTATCCTTAAGGGTCAGACCTATATTCCTGGGTGGGCTGAGAATCCGTTTAAGTGCACTCAGTTCCCAATAGCAACCCTACACAATACCTTAAAGAGCCTGGGAATGTTTTTTTGTCTCATGACAGCAAGGTGCTGCCTGCAAAAACCAAACCAATGTCTCAATGAAAAGCCAAAACAGTTTGGACAGATGTTTCATGCTGTGCCTCAAATGTGGTTGTTTCCAGCATGTTTCCTTCAATGAATGGAAACACAGAAAAACAGAAAAGATGACTGCTTTTGCACGACAGGTCTAAAGCAGATTTTAAAAAGCACTAATTTCCTATCCTAACCTTCTTCTCCCTATCCATCTTTTTTCGGAAACTGAATTATTGATGTATGAGACAATGCCTTGTATTCACACTCTCTGATATTTTTAATTTCGTGACTTGTGAAAAATAAGTTGCTCCTGCATATATACCCTGGTGTCAGAGATTCTGTAGGGGCCGGTGCCATAATTTAATTTGCATCTAGCATCTGAGAAAATAAATATATAGGGGACGGTTGTGAAAGACACTGGGAGCAGTGGAATAGGGGTGAAAGTTTTGAAAGTTCAGAAAATAACCTAAATACATATTAGATCTGCCATTTGCCTTTGGTAACTCAGCCCTGAGCATCCTCATCTGTCAATTACTTGAGATCCTCAAGTCATGTGTGTATGCGCGCTCAGTCGCTCAGTCATGTCTGACTCTTTGCAACCTCGTGGACTGTCCACCAGGCTCCTCTGTCCATGGAATTTCCCAGGCTAGAACCCTGGTGTGGGTTGCCATTCCTCCTTCAGGGGATCTTCCCGACCCAAGGATCAAACCCAGGTATCTTGCGTCTCTTGCATTGGAAGGTGGATCCGTTACCACTTCACTACCTGGGAAGCCCCATGTCATAGGAGAGGCAGGTATTTCTGCTCTACGGCATTGTGTGCTCTGAATCTCACTTGGTGGTATCCTCTGCATCAGAACCCTTAGCTTTAGTCCCTGAGCTCCTTCAAGGCCTTCTCCTAGCTAATGCCTTTCCTAGAGTTTCCCAGGTGCCTGAAACTTACCCCCATTTCTCCTGCTTCTTGGTTTAGCACAGAGAGCCCATCAATTCCTCTCTAATGCTCTTACCTCTTCCTGATGTCCTGTATGCCATCAGAAATTAGGAAACAATCTCTCATTCATATAAATGTTCACTTTCAGAAGCATGACCTATTCAAGCCAACTCCTTCCAGAGGCCTGAGTTCTTTCATTCACTGAAGCAGTAGTTCTCAAAGTATTAGTCATCCTAAAATCAGATTCCCACTGAATGAAGCTCTTTCTGGTGGGGTAAGGAGTCTGCATGTGTAACAAGCTCCTTACTTAGGTAGCCAAATTCCATCTCAAGATAAAGGTGCAGAGAGATAATTTCATCTCTATACACATCAAGATTACAATTTCTTTTTAAGGATGAGAATGCCTTTTCACCCTCACAGTTTGGAAACCTCAAGAAAAGTCTGCCAGTTTCAACAACCAGGACACACCCAACCCTTCAACTTGCAGCAGTCTCAAAACAACTGCACTTGTACTCCATGGGGAACCTTGAAGCTGAGAGCTCCACCTGACCTTTCATCCTGGGCCTTGGCCAGCCTTCCCATGCACCTTTGAGGAGCTCCCTCCTCACAGCGGCTGTGTTCTGTACTCTGGTCTTCTCACTGCTCTGTGCCTCTTCTCCCTAACCACCGCTGTCTTACCGCACCACACACTCAGCCCAATTACCCCTTTCTCTGGACTTCTACTCAGTGGTAAATCCCCTTCCAGCAGTTTCTGCAGCCTCTGGCCTCAACTGAACTCTGGTTCTCCCTAATGATGCTCTTTCCTCTCTGGTCTTCCCGAATGCTGGCTGCCCTCTTTCCTACTCCCATTATGAGCTGGTGGCAGTGAATGCGGGATAGAGCTGGGAAGGGATTGGCAAACTTCATCTGTAAAGGACCAGATAGCAAATATTTTTGTGGCCCATACAGTCTGTTATAACTACTCAAGTTTACTAGCCATATTAGTGCCAAAGCAATCATGGGCAGTAAGTAATAGGAAAAAAAATGTTTCAATTAAGCTTTATTTATGGACATTGAAATGTGAATTTCATGTAATTTTCATGTCATAAAGTAGTATTATCATTTTGAAAAAAATTTCAACCATTTAAAGATATAAAAGCCATTCTTAGCTCATGGGCTGTGCAGAAACAGGGGAGGGGCTGGGTTTGGCCTATGGATTGTTGTTTGTTGACTCCTGATCTAAACCAGTGCGTCTCAAACTTTAACACACATACATCTCAGTAGAAAGTCCGACTGTTTGCAACCCCATGGACTATACAGTCCATGGAATTCTCTAGGCCAGAATACTGGAGTGAGTAGACTTTCCCTTCTCCAGGGGATCTTCCCAACCCAGCAATCGAACTGGGGTCTCCTGCATTGCAGGCAGATTCTTTACCAACTGAGTGATCAGGGAAGCCCTGATACACCCTCACTAGGGGGTCATGTTAAATACAGACTCTGATTCAGTAGATTGGGGGTGGAACCTGAGATATGCATTTCTAACAAGTGACCAGGTGAGCACACCACCCTTTGAGTAGCAAGGTACTACAATCATGTGTAGAAACTTGTTCTTTATAAAGACATTAAATACAGTTTAAAGATATAGGAAAATGCTCATACTGTAATTCGTATTGGAAGGGCTGTGTGGAAAGTGTGGTAGCTGAGAAAGCAGGCTTTCAAACCAAACAGACTCCCACTTACCAGCTATGTGAATCTGGACACACTTCTTAATCTTTCTCAGTTTCCATTTCTGTAAAACAAGGTAATGATAATCTCTACTTCAGATGGTTGCTTTGAATTTTAACATGTGCTAGCAAGTTCTTGATAAATATTAGCCATTATTATTTTTAACTTTAAAAAGCAAGACATGATTTAGATAACAAAATAATAACTTTAATCTTAGTGCTTTGGGGGATTTCCTTGCTTTCTGTTTTTGGAAAACATTTGCAAGGGTCATGCCCATTCTTTCATTCAAGAAATGTTTGCTGAGGGGCTCCTTCTCCTGCCAGGCATTGTGCTTACTGGATCTGCTAAAGATGAGTGAAATGTAAGCTTACATAAGTGGGGGAGATGGAAACAGAAAGCAATTTCAGCCTAAAATAAGTGCTGTAGGAGAATGGATACAGAGGGCTTGGTGAAGGGAGAGGAAAGAATGTTTTCCCTGCTATAAGGAGAGGTCAGAGGGATTCCACACAGGAGGTGACTCTTCAGCTGGACTTCAAGGTATGAATATGGGTCTGCCTGAGGGAAGAGGATAAACAAAGGCAATGGAGCATTCAGAGGGAGTTTAGGGAAACTGGCCCCTAGGGATGTGTGGGGAAGGCCAGGGAGACAGCCCTGACCAACCAGAACAGATGTAGGCCTTTATGTCATAGATGCTTGGACTGGCTGGGTTATCAGTTCTGGGTAGGTCATCATCCCTTTGTGGAAAACATCCAAATATTACCATAATACATGACAGCAGGGACTTGAAGAAAAGACAGTGTCAGAAAATCCTTGACCACTTTTGCTGGAGTCACAGAAAGACTGAGGAGCCCTCATGCTGAGTCAAGGAATCACAGCCTCTGTGGCTTGTCCATAAGGACTACAATAGACTGGATAAAATTTCCCTACAACTTGGGTCCTACCATTTTAGGGCCAAGGAAAATGGCCTTTGTAAGTAGTCTCCTGGGAATGTACTTGGCTAATTATCTGCTGTCTGTTACAGAACGGACTCTGTGTGGTGCTGTGAGGGCTACTGCTATACAGTCTGGCATCTGTCACAGAGAGTTTAGCCCCTAGTGCTAAACTGTCATAGAAGTCAGTTTGGGAAATAAAAGCATAGAAGTCACTGCACCACAGGGCAAAGGGAGAAAACAGCCTTATAGAACTTTATAGGAAGAAGAAAGTTTATAAGGAATTTGGATATGGAGTGGGAGCTCCAGGTGTGCTTCGTGGAGGCAGCAGCACTTGAACTGGCTTTGAGACTAATGTTTCTGTCTTTGGGAGTTTCCTTCAGAATCTCTGGCTTGTTGCAGGTAGGGAGGGGACTGAGGTCTACCTGTGTAAATAACTAACTTCAGTCAGTGGCATCAGAACTGATGGTGGTAGGGCCCCAAAGCTGCCATCTGAAAGGACATTGAACCTCTACAAAGCAAAACTTGCAGTCAAAGAAAATTTGGATGACAGCCCAGAATTAAAATTTAGAGATGGTTCTTGGCAATATCTCTTCTGTCTTCACTTACTGATTCCCTGAGACCTTCTGTTCTCCATAGCAGGCTTCTAAACCAGAAGGTCATGTGTGAGAAGTAGCAGGCCCCATAGCAAGGCAGGATGGAAGGAGGGAGGGTATTTCCCCTGGGCTGGCCATTTGCATCCTGCTGCTCATTGTCCTAAGGGGCAGACTACTGATCCCAGCCTGCTCTCCTCTCTGTTTATCCCTTCTTTCTCAGTGGTACAGGATGGACTTTCTATCCTAATCCTTTCCCAAACCATGTTGATCTTTTTGAATGGATTTTTCTACATCTTACCTGTCTTGAATTGAGATTTAGCCACATCTGGGCCTACTTGGTGACCCTGAATGGCCCCAGCTGAGTTGCTTGGCTGGAGTGGGGATTTGTGCATGGGGCTTGGAGCTGGTAAGAGGCACTGAGGAGGCCACCACAGGGCTTCCCAGACCAGCCTGTGGACTAGGTTTGTGGTCAGTGGAGAGGGGTCTACAAGCAGAAGATAAAGGTGTTTTTTTTGTTTGTTTGTTTTACAAGGAATTCTTTGAGTGAGCTGGAATCAGGAGAAATATCAATAACCTCAGATATCCAGATGACACCACCCTTATGGCAGAAAGTGAAAAAGAACTAAAGAGCCTCTTGATGAAAGTGAAAGAGGAGAGTGAAAAAGTTGGCTTAAATCTCAACATTCAGAAGACTAAGATCATGGCATCTGGTCCCATCACTTCATGGCAAATAGATGGGGAAACAGTGGAAACAGTGGCTGACTTTATTTTTCTGGGCTCCAAAATCACTGCACATTGTCACTGCAACCATGAAATTCAAAGACGCTTGCTCCTTGGAAGGAAAGTTATGACCAACCTAGACAGCATATTAAAAAGCAGAGACATTACTTTGCCAACAAAGATGTGTCTAGTCAAGGCTATGGTTTTTCCAGTGGTCATGTATGGATGTGAGAGTTGGGCTATAAAGAAAGCTGAGCACAGAAGAATTGATGCTTTTGAACTGTGGTGTTGGAGAAGACTCCTGAGAGTCCCTTGGACTGCAAGGAGATCCAACCAGTCCATCTTAAAGGAGATCAGTCCTAGGTGTTCATTGGAAGGACTGATGTTGAAGCTAAAACTCCAATACTTTGGCCATCTGATGTGGAAAGCTGACTCATTTGAAAAGACCCTGATGCTGGGAAAGATTGAGGGCAGGAGGAAAAGGGGACAGTGGAGAATGAGATAGTTGGATGGCATTACCGACACAATGGACATGGGTTTGGGTGGACTCCGGGAGTGGTGATGGACAGGGAGGCCTGGTGTGCTGTGGTTCACAGGGTCGCAAGGAGTCAGACACGACTGAGCGACTGAACTGAACTTTGAGACAAATGGCGATCAACAATCTCACCTGCCAGGACCAGGTGAGAAAATGCTCCTCAGAGTGCACCCAGACATTGTTAATCACTTCCTGAGTTCTGGCTTCCAGAGTCCTGAACACTTAACATGGGCTCAGGTTGGGTCTTTTCATAGTGTGAAGGGAAAGGGACATTTTACCTATTTTCCTCTTCTGAAGAGAATTTTTCTACCTCAACAGTTGCTGTTTGGGGATCTCTGAAAACTGCTCCCTGGGCAGGGAAGCAAATTCTTATGGAGGGCTGCAATGAGATACTGCTCCAAACGGATGCTTGTGTAGCATACAACCCTGATGAGGCTGGGGTACAAGAATATAAAAAGCCTGTTTGTGAACACACATGAGGTGCCCTTGGATGCCCCCAATAGAAGCATGGAAGAAAACACTGCCAAGATGCCTCCTTAGTGGTCAGGAGAGCACATTAATAAAATGTGAGTTGTTATTGTAACCTCATTTGTGTCCACTGTCTGGGAAGACTGGAGGAATGAGTTACATCTGTAAATGTACATACATACATATGAAATTGATACTGAAAGGTCTGTTACTCAACTTAGTCACAAAAAACTGCAGCAGCATAGGTCTCTGTGAACAGGTGCCCCATTTGGCATGGGTGTGAATCAGCAAACCTGCAGTTATTTCTGTTTCCTAAACCATTCTTGCCAATAAGTAGCAAGAGGGCACAGGGCTCTTCCCTTATCACATAGGGAACACAGTTAGCTGGATTTGTATTTGTAGGTGATCTGTCTTGCTTGCTGCTGCTGCTAAGTTGCTTCAGTCGTGTCTGACTCTGTGCGACCCCATAGACGGCAGCCCACCAGGCTCCTTGGTCCATGGGATTCTCCAGGCAAGAGTACTGGAGTGGGGTGCCATTGCCTTCTCCAGTCTTGCTTGCTAGAATGTATTATAGCCAGGACTTTGTAATTTTGTTCAGTGCCTCAAACCATGCCTAACACATTGTAGGTGCATTTGTGAATAAATGAACACTTGGGTTTTATGTATGAAACGCAAGCCATTGCTCTCTTTTCTATGTTGTTACAATTTCTGCCCAAAATACCTTGAGTCCCTGGAAGATGGACTATTCCACCCTCTCTGTGTAGAGATACTAGGTGGTTCCCAGGGCATTGGGTCAGCATGTGGGTGTGGATTCTTGTATGGACACAGGCTCTGGGCTTAGCAGACAGTCCCAAAGGCTCGGAGGAACTTTCAGGCAGAATACCATAAAGTTCATCTTCCTTTAAACATCTTATTTTTCCCATTAATGAAAATAACACATGCTTGTTAAATACAGTTTGAAAATGGCAGAAAAATACAAAAGTGGAAAAATTATCCATAATCCCTCTACCTCAATACAAAACCATCCTTATTTTTCTCCTAGATTAGGGAAACAGCTTTGAAACCTGCACTTTTCCCTCCAATCTAGTCATAGGGCCAGGGAGAAACCGTTCTAAAACACAGACCTTAAAACACTTCAAAGGCTTCCTGTTGCCCTCAGTGTCCAAACTCCTCAGCAGCATCGGCTCTGCTTGTCTCTTCAGCTTCCTATCCTCTGAGCCCTATCACGTTATACTAGTGCCAAATGGAATTTCCTTTAATTCTTTAAACAAGCCACATCTTCTCTTGCTGCCTCTGGTCTTTTTCACAAGCTGTTCACTCTGCTTGGGATCCTCTCCACCTTTCTTGGGTCTTTTCCTCTGTTCACTTGTCTGTATTTATCTTTCTCATCTTTTCTCTCTCTGGTGCAGAATTTAGATACTACTATCCCCTAAAACTATATAAATTATAAAAATACTTCTGCTCTACAAAACTACATAAAGTATAAAAATACTTCTGCTATATAAAACTACATAAAGTATAAAAATACTTCTGCTATATAAAACTACATAAAGTATAAAAAAAACCTTCTGCTTCATTGACTATGCTAAAGCCTTTGACTGTGTGGATCACAACAAACTGTGGAAAATTCTTAAAGAGATGGGAATATAGACCACCTGACCTGCCTCCTGAAACTTGTATGCAGGCCAAGAAGCAACTGTTAGAACCAGACATGGAACAATGGGGTGGTTCCAAACAGGGAAAGGAATACGTCAAGGCTGTATATTGTCACCCTGCTTATTTAACTTATATGCTGAGCACACCATGCGAAATGCTGGACTGGATGAAGCACAAGCCGGAATCAAGATTGCAGGAAGAAATATCAATAAACTCAGCCATGCAGATGATGCCACCCCTATGGCAGAAAGCGAAGAGGAACTAAAAAGCCTCTTGATGAAGGTGAAAAAGGAATGTGAAAAAGTTGGCTTAACTCTCACCATTCAAAAAACCAAGATCATGTCATCTGGTCCCATCACTTCATGGCAAATAGATGGGGAAACAGGGGAAACAGTGACAGGCTTTATTTTTTTGGGCTCCAAAATCACTGCACATGGTGACTGCAGCCATGAAATTAAAAGACGCTTGCTCCTTGGAAGAAAAGCAATGACAACCCTAGACAGCATATCAAAAAGCAGAGACATTACTTTGCCAACAAAGGTCCATCTAGTCAAAGCTATGGTTTTTCCAGTAGTCATGTATGTATGTGAGAGTTGGACCATAAAGAAGCTGAGCAACTAAGAATTGATGCTTTTGAACCGTGGTGTTAGAGAAGACTCTTGAGAGTCCCTTGGACTGCAAGGAGATCCAACCAGTCCATCCTAAAGGAAATCAGTCCTGAATATTCACTGGAAGGACTGATGCTGAAGCTGAAGCTCCAATACTTCAGCCATGTGGTGCAAAGAACTGACTCATTAGAAAAGACCCTAATGCTGGGAAAGATTGAGAGCAGGAGGAGAAGGGGACGACAGAGGACAAGATGGTTAGATGGCATCACTGACTCAATGGACATGAGTTTGAGGAAGCTCCAGGAGATGGTGATGGACAGGGAAGCCTGGTGTGCTGCAGTCCATGGGTCGCAAAGAGTCGGACAGGATTGAGTGACTGAACAACAACAAATACCCTGAAACATCCTCCCCAATTTTCCTACTAAATCTGAGTTTGGTGGTCCTCCCTAGAATCTTTCCCATCCTGAGGCTCCACGTGGTATTTAGCCTTTCTCTGTGAGGGCATCTCTTTATTCTCAAGCACAGCCCAGCACCTTGTTCATGTCACACAGCTCAAGAAGTATTTGTTGAAGTGAATTTAAATGGAACTATTATTTACATTCTTAGAAATATTTCCCCTTAACCTTTGCTTTAATCATATTGTGCTTTCCATTTTCCATAATCATGTAAATTTTGTTAGAGGCCATATCATATACAGATTCTAATCTTACTTTTTAACATTTTAGAAATTATATTCAGTTTTACTCCAGCTTTGTAAACTTTATTTTTAATGACCACATACTATTTCATCAGGTGCATGTACCCTGATTAATTTCTATTTTTGGACATTTGAGATTGTTTTTCCTGCCACAATTTGTTAATAATTTTGTTATAAGTATCTTTGTTTATCTTTGGGCTTAAAGCCTTTTTGTATTTTGAATTATTTCCTTAAAACATCCAATGTAAAATGTTAAGGTCAATAGGCATTTAAAGTTCTTAATACATGTTGCTTAACTGCTTTGGCAAAGTGTTATTTTTCACTTCATATTCCCACCAGCAATTTATGTGAGCAGTCATTTCATTCATCCTCACCAAAGTCACTTCCTTTTCAACCATTAAAAGCTTTCCAAGAACGTGTACCTCCCAAAGGCAGCCCTAAGGACACAGGGACAACATTTGTCCCTCTTCTCACTCTCTTCCCCGGGCAGTGTCTCAGTTTTATTTTTGGAATGCAGACTTGCCTAATTCTGACCCCACTAGGCTCTATAATCACTCTGAGCATCTGTTTACTCCTCTCAGGGAAGTGAGAGAGTTTTAAAATTTCTGTTTATTCTATTATAAATCCTTTAGATGGACTCAAGGCAACCTCTACCCTCATTTCCCACACTTCCACCAACACACACTCTCTCTCTCACACACACATAGTACACGCTCACTCATGAATAACTTATGGTCCACCTGAGGGCAATATCCACTGAGACCCCCTTCCACTCTCTGTCTTTTTCCTGGCTCTCTGATTCCTTTGTCCTCCCTCTAGTTCCTACTTTTCACCTCATTTCCTCCTTTCCTCCCGTTTCCTTCCTTTGTTACCCAGTTATTCAACAAATTTATCAAGCACCTACTACACCAACCATAAGTGCTGGGATACATAGAAAATAAGGCAGTAGTAGTTCTTGCCTTCACAGAATTGTATTCTATTAGGGAAGAGATTAAAAACAACAAGCAAACCTATATATTGAAAGTTACACAGTGTGATGGACGCTGTAAACGAAGCAAAGAACGAGTCAGAGAATATTGGAAAAAATCTCTAGGTAGAATAATCACCTTCCTTCTTACTTAGCCCCTATCTGTATCTGTGCTTTCTTTTCTTCAGTGTCTGGTTTATTTATTTACTATTGGTCTCAAATGTAAGCTCCAGGAGGGCAAGGATTCTGCAGTTCACTGCTGAGCCTGGCCCACTGCAGGTTCTCAATAAGTATTTCCTGGATAACTTCTTAGCATATGTTAAACTGGGGCCTGAGGATGTGAAAGAGCCCTTGGTGAAGGCAGGTGGTGTCAGAGGCTCCAGGTGGAGGAAACAGTAGGTGCAGAGGGCTCTGAGGCAGGGAAAAGGGACAGACAGCAGCCTAGAGGGGCTGGGTCAGGGTGAGCAAAGGGGCCAGTGACACCAAACAATGACATTTGGCTGGCAGGCAGGGCCCCTATCATGCCAGGCCTTGTAGGCTGTGGTCAGGAGTTTGGATATCATTCCAAGGGCAACGGGAAGCCACTAAAAGCTTTGCTTTGACACGATACTGAGATATGCCTCCCTGCATTAGCACAGTTCTGTTCAGTTCAGTCACTCAGTCACGTCCAACTCTTTGTGACTCCATGAACCGCAACACACCAGGCCTCCCTGTCCATCACCAACTCCCGGAGTCTACCCAAACCCATGTCCATTGAGTCAGTGATGCCATCCAACCATCTCATCCTCCATTGTCCCCTTTTCCTCCAGCTCTCAATCTTTCCCAGCATCAGGGTCTTTTCAAATGAGTCAGCTTTCCGCATCAGATGGCCAAAGTATTGGAGTTTCAGCTTCAACATCAGTCCTTCCAATGAACACCCAGGATTGATCTCCTTTAAGATGGACTGGTTGGATCTCCTTGCAGTCCAAGGGACTCTCAAGAGTCTTCTCCAACATCACAGTTTAAAAGCATCAATTCTTCTGTGCTCAGCTTTCTTTATAGTCCAACTCTCACATCCATACATGACCACTGGAAAAACCATAGCCTTGACTAGACACATCTTTGTTGGCAAAGTAATGTCTCTGCTCTTTAATATGCTGTCTAGGTTGGTCATAACTTTCCTTCCAAAGAGCAAGCATCTTTTAATTTCATGGCTGCAATCACTACCCACAGTGATTTTGGAGCCCCCCAAAATAAAAGTCAGCCACTGTTTCCACTGTTTCCCCATCTATTTGCCATGAAGTGATGGGACCAGATGCCATGATCTTAGTTTTCTGAATGTTGAGCTTTAAGCCAACTTTTTCACTCTCCTCTTTCACTTTCATCAAGAGGCTCTTTAGTTCTTCTTTGCTTTCTGCCATAACGGTGGTGTCATCTGCATATCTGAGTTATTGATATTTCTCCCGGCAATCTTGATTCCAGTTTGTGCTTCCTCCGGCCCGTATAATTAAAATATTTGTGTGTGGTGGGGAGGGTAGGATGGGGATAATTCACGTGGTGAGTTCTTGCACAGATCTCTCCTCACCCTGTGACCCATATTCTCCCTGTTGGGTGTGGAGGACTAGACTCCTTCCAAGCCTAATGTTTTGGGACCCAGTCATTACCAGGCAACAAACGTAAGACTACACTCCCCTCATTAACATATGTCCTTATGTTTGGATGTCCATATTTCCTCTAGTGAGAGGGGAAACCTCACTCCTGAAGTGGAGTCCAGAGCTGGCTGCCATTTTTAAGATGACAGTAGATCCCATACAGATTTGGTAATCTGAGGGAACATCCTTTATATTTCTGTGGTCTTAACATGAATGTGGAATCATGGCTTTCCCTTGAACTCTGCCATTTGGTCTGATGGAATGGAAATTTTGCCCAGCTTGGTTCATTTCTACTAGACTTGTTTGGGGTCTAGTTGAGTCTTGCTGTGAGGAGTCAGGCCCTGTAAGCGCAGGAGAGGCTCCCCACAAGGAGAGCTTTCGAGAGCTCTGCTAATGGAAAGGCCTGCTGCCTCCCAGCCCTTGTCATCGAATGACCTCCTTTGGGGGCACTTTCCTTCTGGCCTCTGAATCCTGTGACTTTGGTACTCTCTCCCTTCAGCAATCCCAACACCTGACACAGCTTTTGGCTTCTTCCACGGGTAACTCTGCCTGTCACTGATCGTTTCGGGGCAAACTACCTCCTCACCCACTTACGTGCTTGGATTCCATTTGCCTTGCCCTTCCCATTAGGGAAGGCCCGCCATTCCCGTGCAGCATTAGTCAGTTCTCCTCAGGGAAGCCATGTTGTCAGCTGTCCCTGAGAGACAGGGACAGGGATCCCTATTTCCCTTTGCCCAAACCTGGGAATCCATGGAATTGACAGAGTTGGAAGGTGTGTAAGTAGCACAGAATAAAACAGATGGTGTGAGTGGACATTGGGCAACTGGCAGACTCAGGAGACTGTAACACAAGGCACATTAGAGATGCCATTTCCCTCACTTCCTGGAGTGGGCATGGAGATGGAGGGGATTCTTTTTCTCTTTTGATTGTGAGCAAAGGGCCCTGCATAAATCTGATTATTGTAATTGAGTTAAATTTGCAACAGACTCAGTCTGGCACATATTTAATAGGATACCTAATTGTTACTGGGTTTTGTGGTACTTAGGCACACCCTACAAGCAGTTTGCTGCTGTATTATTTCTTTTATTTGGCTAGACTTCCTTTATTTTTCTCATCTCATTTTACTTCTTTAGCATCTATAATTGGCAGTGATGGTATTCCACCATGGTGCTATGTTAATTTCACATGAGCACATCACACTTGATAGCCATTATTATCCTGCAGAGGAAATTAGACACAGAGTCCATACACATAATTAACAAGTGGAAGGGGCCAGTACCGTGTTCTGATCCTGGTGTTCTGACTTCAGCCCATGCTCTTTCAACATTATTGTGTGCTATTGCATAATTACTCTCTCCTAGTGTATCTGAAGGTCTTAGGATCTCATCTGTCAGCAGTAGGAGGAGTGATCCAGGCAAAGTAAGGACATTCTTGCCCTTAATTGAAACAGAGCTTTGGATTCCAGGATCTGGTGATGTTAGGGTAGGAGGGTGGGAAGGATAATGTAAGGTTTAAATGAGGTGGGATTGACAACACAACCCCAGTGTTCTATATTTTCCCTACTCCCACTCCATCCCTGCACCTAGAAATTGTAGAACAGATCTATTACCAGGGTCATTCTTGTGCTACATCAGGAAGAAGAAATTCTCTGGCCAGAGAATGGCTCCCCCCGTGCCAGCTTACTTGCTTATTGTTCAGTGAGACAGCATTTTATTCCAAAACTAGAGTAAAAAGGTAGAGAGATGGGTACATAAACCTCTAGGTATGTGATTGTAGGGGAATGCCTTAGGAGGGTGGCGGGCACGTGGAGCAGTTAGTGGTGTGTGGTGGGGAGGGAGAATGAAGAGAAGGTGAATTTCCCATTCACTGATGTTGTAACATGGTCCTTAACATTACAGAAAGATTAATCTCCTTGATAGTCTTCTCTATTTTCAAGTGCCATGCCTAGTCTTTTGGGAATATGAGTTTTCTCCACTTATTTCCTACCATGGAACTTCCATTAATTGGCTTGCCAAGGACAGGGGTCACATTATCTCTGATGGCAATCAGAATTGCTCCATAGCCAATGGAATAAGCTGCTTACTTCTAATGGATGGAACAGCAGTGGGAATTTGTACTCTACTTTGTGGCGGTCACGTGAATGCTTTATTTTTCTTGGTCACTGAACCTGTGTACAACTGCAGAGAAGGTGACAAGGAAGTGTGAAAAGATATGAAAGCCAGTTGAGCACTCTGTTCTTTGCAAGCTTGGGAGTCCCGAATAAAAAGCTAGTACTTCAGAATAGGTCAAATGGATAGCTGGCCAGTCATGGTTGCTACGGTAACCAACAAACATATTTGGCATCCAGAGGCCCTGACCTTGAAAAGGATGATGGCTTTTGTTATGATATTTGTGAACTCTGCTTCATCTGTTTCTCCACTATTTATTTTCAAAGTTGTTAATAGTAACGAATTACTCATTACCTGCAGTTCATCTTTGCTCGGGTTTGGTGCTAACCCAGGCCCCCACCTCCCTAGCTGCTGTGGTCAGTGTCTGGTGTGTGGTTCTGACCTCTCTCGTAGCCTGCAGAGGTTTATGGAAACCACGCACAAGCATAAGGAGACCAGAGTTCTGCTGTGTGACTTTAAACCCTGGGGCCCCTCAGTTCTATTTATAAAGGAAATAAAAATACCTAACCTACTGACCTTATAGGATTCTTTGAAAATATATAAAGGTTTAGATGTAAAGATAATTTGAAAATATTTAGCGGATTATATTCACTTAAAAGGAGCGTAATATTTTAACATTTCAGTCTTCACATAGAATGCTAATTACAGATGACTAATGTTTGCTCTTAAGTGTCAATCCTAACTGAGTGATAGGGGCTGCCTCTGTGTTAAGAATTTCAAGGCTGCAGCTAAGCTCAGCTGGCAATAGCGGCAATCATTTAGTGACGTCTGCTATGCGTGCAGGAGGGAGATGTGGCATCACAAGTGCTGTGTATTTGCTACCTTGGTTTAGGACATTCCTCCATTGCTCCTTGGGCTGCATCTGGAAGTTGAGCATTCATTACTGCTCTGCAGCTTGTTTGGTGCTGGTCTGCCAGACTGATTCATGGGAGAGAAATACTAGTAGTTCAGGCTGAAATCTGTAATGATTTTCGTTTTCCCAAACAACATTTTGATTTCTTGCCAGTAAAAGTGAAATGTGTTTATCACTGGAAAATTGACAAATAACAGAGTAGCAGACAGAGACAATAAGAACAGCTCATAATCTCATCATTCCTGGGCAACTTAATATTTTGGTTACAGATTTCTCGCCTTTGATTTGATTTATTAATATTTTTAAATAACCATTGGGTGCTGTACGGAAATGGATTTTAGACAGGCAATGTGGATGTGGGGAGACCAGTTGGGAGCCTCCTACAAAAGTCTAGGAAATAGATGCTGGTGTCCTGGGCTGAGAGCTGAGCATGGAGATAGTGAAAGGTCATTGGACTGAGCACATATGGTTTGAACACAGAGGCAGGGGACTTGCTGATGGATTGGATGCAAGGAAGGAAGGAAGGCATGAAAAGGATGGTGCTCAGATTTCTAGTCCCATTTCTGGTGCAATGATGATCCAGGTACAGAGGTGGAGAACAATGGGAGAGAAGTGTGTGGGGGAGGCGTGGTGGTGGAAACCATGAGTTTAATTTTGGATATAAGAAGCCTGAATGGAAATTTCATACTTGGAGATTTCATGTAGGCAATTGGATATATGGTGAGAACTCTGGGGAAGAAGATGGGACTGGAGACTTTAACTTGAGGATCATCAGCCTAGAGAGGATGGAGTAGAGATGACTAGTCTAGGGAAGTTAAATTCAGATGGAGAGGAAGACTGAGCATGGAGACCTGAGGGTGTCCAAAATGTATCTATTGGAAAGTAGGGGAGGATGCAGCATAGGAGATCAGCCAGTGACTAGCAGGAAGTCTAGAAGAGGGTGCAGTGGGTGGTGCCAAGGACAGAAGGCAGTTTAAGAGAAAGAAAGTGCTCCCTCTCTCTTTGCACATACAACACATCCATATGTTACACGTATGTACATATGCATATTTTTCACAGACTGTTTCTTTTTACATAAATATAGGTTTTTTCATTTATCATGAGCATTTCCTCATTCTTTTAAAAAATGCTCTAAAATATTATTTAAAGTATTATATCCCTATGGTTTGGGCTCCAAAATCACTGCAGATGGTGATTGCAACCATGAAATTAAAAGACGCTTACTCCTTGGAAGGAAAGTTATGACCAACCTAGATAGCATATTCAAAAGCAGAGACATTACTTTGCCAACAAAAGTCTGTCTAGTCAAGGCTATGGTTTTTCCAGTGGTCATGTATGGATGCGAAAGTTGGACTGTGAAGAAAGCTGAGTGCCGAAGAATTGATGCTTTTGAACTGTAGTGTTGAAGACTCTTGAGAGTCTCTTGGACTGCAAGGAGATCCAACCAGTCCATTCTAAAGGAGATCAGTCCTGGGTGTTCTTTGGAAGGACTGACGCTAAAGCTGAAACTCCCAATACTTTGGCCACCTCATGCGAAGAGTTGACTCATTGGAAAAGACTCTGATGCTGGGAGGGATTGGGGGCAGGAGGAGAAGGGGACGACAGAGGATGAGATGGCTGGATGGCATCACCAACTCGATGGACATGAGTTTGGGTGAACTCCCGGAGTTGGTGATGGACAGGGAGGACTCGCATGCTGCAATTCATGGGGTCGCAAAGAGTCGGACACGACTGAGCGACTGAACTGAACTGAACTGAACTGATTCCTATGGTTGTAACTTTAAAAAGAAAAAAATCCTGTGTGTACATCTTGCGTTCCTTTAGATTCAATTCCCTGAAGTGGAATTACTGGTGGATATAAACATCTGTAAGGCTTTTGATCCATGCTGTCAAATTACCCTTCAGAAAGGTTGTACCAAGGCTGTACATTCCAGCCGCAAATAACTGAAACCAAGTAACTGGCAACAACTGTTACCATCAGTAAAAAAAGAAAAAATATACAATGCTATCTAGTTTTTCCCATATGTGTGACTTGATTAATGGAGGTTGAGCATACTTCAAGGTAAGGCTTCTTGTGTGCAGTCTGAGTGGTGAACAAGTTGATCCTGTACCCAAACATTTTAAATATGAAGAAAATGAATGTAAACCTCACCCAAGTCAGCCATTCAGGGTAGGAGGGCTGGGGAGGAGGAGGAAAGCTGGTTTCGGGCCAGTTTCTCTGGCGAGGGGTGGAGTAGATCTTGGTCAGCAGCACGGAGATTGTGTGGTTCCCACAGCTCACTTGCAGGGCCTCCTCCCCTCCCGGCCTGACTTCCTGCGGCCCAGTCTGGGAAAGGGCGTGGTCACCAGTAGGCAGAAGTAACTCTCAGAAGCCCAGCAGTAAGAGCCCAGTTGTGGTAGGTGGTGGAATCCCTGTTGCCCCGTGAACAACTGCCCAAATTGCCCAACTAAACAATAAACAGAGGGATGCAAGGCAGATTGCCCCACATGCAGCGTCCCTTGCTGACTGGGTGGAGCCATTTCAGTTCTGACAGGCCTGGCCTTAAGTATCCTCCGCTCAGCCTTTCTGGGCATCTGTCCAGCTGAAGTGGAAAGACCCTCTGTGTTGTGAAACTGCAGCAGGGCTCGGCATCTTTCTGTTGGTCTGCTGCATCGCAAAGGACAATTGCACCACACTATTATGCTCTCCATGTGGAAACTACAGATACTGAGGTGATAGGAATCTGAAGAATGTGTGGGACACAAAGATAGGTCGAAAATGGGAATTGTGGCAATCCTGTGTGTGCTATCTCACATTTCATAACCATGCCAATAAAAACAGGAAATATTAAAAAAAAATGCAACCCTAAAGATAAAAAGAAAGCGTCGCTGTCCTGTGCTTTCTGGATGGCACTGACACATATAATGTCTTCTATAGTAGCCAAGAAAGAATTCCTGAGACAGAACTACCATGGAAGTTAGCACACACTCCAAGTCCAAAGGAAACATTCTTTGAGAAGTTAAAAATGAAAATAGAAAGTTTTAAAAGGAAATAAGACTGATACTCAAGTTTCTTCAGATGTTTTCCTTTTGAAATTATAAAATAACACATCTCATTATAAATCAACTCATGGAGAAATGTATAATGTAAAGCTTGTCTTCCCTTGCTCCCTCAGATGTCATTTCTAGTCTCCAATAGTTTGGTGTGTATTTCTCAGAGATTTGTTCATGCAATTGCAAACATTTCTATAAGAGTATATTATATGGCTGATGTAGAAGAATATGTTTATCAAACTGCCAACATATAGTGCTCCATAATATATACCCAAATATATAATTTTGAAAATGAGATTATACTATACAAATTCTGCAACTTGTTTAAAATTTTAAACCCACTTTCTCTCTGCATCTTCATAGGTAGTTTACTTTAATCCATGCTTTATAAAAACAAAACCTTTGTGTGCCAAAGACTACCAGATTCATTCATTCAACTACTTGTTGCCTGCCAACTATACTTCAGGCACCATCAAACTGATAACATATTCCAGTGAATTCTTAGAGTGTTTATTTTCTTTGGAGAGGTAGTCTACACAGTGGGAAGAGCAAAGTTTTGGATTCAGAAGAGCAGAGCTCTGAAATCACATTTACTGAAGTTTTAATGTAGATGCTGCCTTTATCTATCTGGGTGATTTTAGGCAACTTTCTTCATCTCTAAGTCTGTAAGATGAAGTTAAAAGCAAGGCAGGATGATTAAGTGAAAAGCGTATGTGAAGCATTGAGCACAATGTATAGGCATTTGATAAATGTTAGCTCCCTTTCCCCTATCACCTCTTAATTTGTCACTTTCAACATTCCGCCTTTTACAATTCCACCTTTTGAACTGTTAAATGTTCTATCTCTTGAATTAGACAATAAACTCTTATAGGTTAGAAGCCACATCTTATATTGCTTGACAAACCCAAAAGCATCCATCACGGTGCCCCGAATGTGGGAGATGATGAATAAATGTTTGCTGTTAGACTGATTGACGGTTTCTTGACAAGGTTAAAGCTGAAGGACGTACTGCTCTCTGGAGTCAGGCACATAGCAATGAGCTTCAAAGAAGAAAACGAGCCTCAGTTCTTGGAGGAAGGCCATTGCCTAGCACCTCGGGGAGACATGGTGCTGATGGAGGAGCAGGACGCTGGACCAGCTCTGCTGTGTGGATTGCAGATCCTGTTGTCATTACAGAACAGTTATGCAGTCATACGAGGGATTCTTGATCACCCCACCATGACCAAATTCATTTAGCCAAGCATTTCAACAGGCTGTCACTGTGGCTCATGGATTGATGGATTGTACAGCTGTTATTGTATGCTTACAAGGGAAATTAGGAGTAATTAATGGGCTGGGGATCAATAGCAGTACTATCTTGTAGGGAACAATTTAATTTTCTTTCTACATTAAGAGGGAAATGCAAAGATTTCACATAGTTTAGAACACATGGATCCAAGTCATAGATATCAGCCGCTGAATTTCTCAGCTTATATAAAAATTTTAACTTTCAGCTTCCAGTTTCTATTTACTTTTTGAAAGGGTGATGAACACAAGCACATGGTGGTGGTTGTTCAGTTGCCCGGTGTGTCTGACTCTTTGCGACCCCATGGACTGCAGCTCACCAGGCCTCCCTGTCCCCCACCATCTCCCGAAGTTTGCCCAAGTTCATGTCCATTGCTTCGGTGATGCCATCCAACCATCTCATCCTCTGATGCCCTCTTCTCCATCTACTCTCAATCTTTCCCAGCATCAGGGACTTTTCCAATGAGCCAGCTGTTCACATCAGATGACCAAAATACTGGAGTTTCAGCTTCAGCATCAGTCCTTCCAATGAGTATTCTGAGTTGATTTCCCTTAAGATTTACTGGTTTGATCTCCTTACTGTCCAAGGGACTCTAAGATGTCTTCTCCAGCACCACAGTTCAAAGGCATCAATTCTTTGACGCTCCACCTTCTTTACAGTTCACCTCTCACAACTGTACATGACCACTGGGAAGACCAAAGCACGTGGTGTGTCAGTACAAAATGGTACAGAATGGTTACTCCCTAGAAGCAACCGCTATTGCTAGTGTCTTGGGTGTTCTTCCAGAAATGATGCCCTCTGTGTGCGTGTGTTTGTGTGTGTGTGTGTCTGTATGTGTGTGTGTGTGTGTGTATATGTGTGTCTATGTGTCTTAGCTAGATTTTCAAGAACCCAAGAACTTCCTGGAGGTCTGCTATGTCTTTTTGGTTCATCCCTGTATCTCTCGTGGCTAACATAGAGGCCAGCTGGTATTGTCCAAAATTCATTGTCAATGATTATCTGTTCATTGACTGACTAGATCTGTTTTAATCTATGACTCGTGAGATCTATTTTAATTAATGACTAACTAGATATATTTTAGCAGTTTTTTAAAGTGATTTGCAATATCTTGGTACATATTTATTGTGAACTAACAAAAGTCATACAATTTGACATGTCCAGAGAATAACGAGTGAGTGAAAATGACTCAGTCGTGTCTGACTCTTTGCGACCCCATGGACTATACAGTCCATGGAATTCTCCAGCCCAGAATACTGGAGTGGATAGCCTTTCCCTTATCCAGGAGATCTTCCCAACCCAGGGATCGAACCCAGGTCTCCTGCATTGTGGGCAGATTCTTTACCAGCTGAGCCACAAGGGAAGCCCTGGAGAATAGAGTATCTTAATTAATTTTAATGTATTAGTACAATAGTTTAAAACCACTGATGCAGAAACTGCCTGTTTGAATGTTCTCTAATGACTAGGGGAGCTCTTTGGAAAATATGTACCACTTGAGTTTAAATAAGGATTGGCTAATTAGTGAAAAAAAATATTAAAAAATATGTCAGAACACACATGCAAATTAGTGTGCTTATTGAAAGCTGCTACTCTGGGAGACTGTATACTTTAATTGTCTCTGGGTTTATAAACCACCTATTACTATGGCTGCTGCTACATTTATTATTACTATTGCCACTACTACCAATATTACTGTTTATTTAGTAAATAGTATGTATCAGCACCATGGAAGTATTTTATGCACGTTATCTCATCTCATAGCAACATTATCAAGTAGGTATCATCACCATCTGCTTTTATAGATGAGGAAACTGAGACACAAAATGATTTCATAACTTGCTTATATCCACAAAGCTCATGCAATAGTGGAATGGGGGGGCACTGGGGCCCAGCTTGATTTCAAAGCACATACATCTGATCAATACTTCAAAGTCACATCTCATTTTTGACTAGAAATGGAGCATTCTTATTGATTAACCTTCCTCTTTGCCAGATTTAGTTCCAAATGATGTTTGATTCTATCAACAAATGAAATCCATCTTCAAAAAGAATAATGCTTTGTTAGCACGGTGGCTTTTCAAAAGATATTGTGTCAGTTGCTAAAGTAAATGTAAAGAGAGGAACTCCCAAAATGGTTTGCATCATTAAAATTAGTGATCAGCTTCCTAAGTTTTCTATTTTGAAATGGGTAATACCCATTTATGTGTGTATACATGCATGTTTTTTTTTTTTAATCCATCTTTACATTTATGGTCATGTCTCATGTATTCACTTAAATAACAGGGAACTTGCGGAGTTTCCCTTTAGAGTTTTATAATTAGAAAACACCAAATTGCTTGTATTTCTTCACATTTCATCACTGGGGCTTTATAATCCAGACAGTCCTAGGCAAATCTGTGAATTATGCAAAATGTATCTTGCCACATCCCTTTCTTTCAGCACTTCCTTTTAATTATTTCTCCATCTACTCTCTCCTCTCCTCACTCAAAAATGTTCAGTGAGCATCAGCAATCACATGTAGAGCAAGTTCAAGGTCCCACTCTGTCCTGTCCTTTCTGGGTGCTCCTTTCATGTGCTGCAAAGTTATCCATCTTTTTAGTTATCGGACCAAAATTCTATTCTTACAGGATCACCAATAGTAATTTTAGAAGAAAAGACAGCAGAGAAAAACTAATCCACAGCAAAGGGTGAATGACTGACAGCTAAATATGGACGTCGTGATAGTAGTACTGGCATTCAGAAAGAGAAATCTATTAGGCCAAGAGGAGTATATTCATTCTGGGTTAAATACCATTCTTGTCCTTCCTCAACTATAACAGATCCTACATGGGGACCTTTCTTGTCCTACCTCAACTAAAGCTTATCTTACATTTTTGGCTGGACATTAGCCTAGTCTAAGACGACCCTAGCTACTTGCTTCCACTTTTGGAGTCTTGTGAAGACACTTACTTGGGTTGGCAAAGGACACAGATGGAGAGGTGAGGGGATGCAAGTCTTCCAAGGAGACCTTCAGATGAGTCCATGAGAAACACACTGACTTTATTATTCTGTACAAGACTGTTTGTTGTGGTGGTCATGATTGTTTGTTCTGGTTTTTAATAGGGAGGAACTGACAACCTTAAATCGTCTTTACTTTGTTGCTTCTAACAATGCTTTTGACTTACTGGATGTCTGTGGTTCCCTGACACACCAACTTTTCTGCCAGTTTCAAAGTGAAATAGTATTTGGGGCATGCCACCTAGTGGTGATAGCTTTTGGTTGATTGCTCAATGGAAGAAAGGAAACCAAACCTTAGT
The DNA here is from genome assembly GCF_027580195.1 of Bos mutus. Lineage (NCBI taxonomy): Eukaryota > Metazoa > Chordata > Mammalia > Artiodactyla > Bovidae > Bos > Bos mutus. The sequence continues at coordinate 27,056,567 of NC_091621.1, read as the reverse complement.
CAGTTAGTCTCCTGGGCCTAAAGCCACATAGAGACCATCTGGGTCATCCTTTAGCTTTTATGTAAGCAGGCAAGTACATCACCTTTTCTATGGACCCGAGACATAAAAGACAGGCAGATCAAAGCTGCTGGGGCTCAGAAACCCACCGACTCCCAATTCCCTGGTGAGATTTAAACTTTGGCAGCCCGCCTGCCTGGGGACACTTATATCCTCACAGGTTTTTTGGCAGTCCCAGCAACAAATGCTAGGGAGACGACAAGTCTCTCTCTGAGTCTTAACCTCAACTTACTTCCTGTCCTCTCTCTGACCTCTTTTCTTTCCTCCCTCCCCTTACCCACCTTGGCTTGCTCCACATTCCCTTCTGTGTTTACTGCTTTTCTCCTTTGGTCATGGTTTATAGCCCTAAGAATCACCATATAATACTTTTAAAAACTTGCCATAATTTCCTTTTTAAATTGCATGTTTACTTTTTCTCCCTTTATTACATATCTGTTATGTTCTGTGTTCCTGCATAAGGCAGTTTTCATATTCATAATTACATTTAACTTTCATGGGGTCCCTTGACCACCTATGAAGCCCTATGATGTTATTTTGCAGAAGAAGGAATTGAGGTCTGAGAAGTTAAGCAGTTTGTCCAAGAATACACAATCTGTAAGGGGGACACAGAGAAAGAAAACTTTGATCCTTGGATCTACAGCCTTGTGGCCATGTCCTGATGTCTTCATAGATCCCAAGCATGAACATAGCTTCTCTTAGCACTTTTGTCTTCAAGATATGAATAAAGAGAACCCTCCACAAGGAGGCTAGTGTAAGCCTGAGAGCCAAGGTGAGAAATTTGAAATAGGGTATGAGAAAGTGGAAAGAGAACTAGCTAGGGAGGGACTCTTGGATTTTCATAGCCCCAAGAATAATAATTGCTAACTGCTCTGTATGTGAAAGTGAAAGTCACTCAGTTGTATCCAACTCTTTGAAACCCCATAGATTGTAGCCCTCTAGGCTCCTCTGTCCATGGAATTCTCCAGGCAAGAATACTGAGGGATTTTCCCGACCCAGGGGTCGGACCCAGGTCTCCTGCCTTGCAGGTAGATTCTTTACCATCTGAGCCTGTATACATTCTCCATTTTATTCTCATAAAATTCTGTGAAGTATATACTGATATCATCTTATTTTAAGGCTAGAGCAGTAGTTGGTCCAAGGTCATCCTGCTGGTAGGAAGCTGGGGAAGAATTAGAATCCAGTTTGTCTGACTCCAGAGTCTTCTCAACTGCTGTACAAACTTCCTTTCCATGTCAACTAGATCTAAGAATTTGATAGTGATATGGTCACAGGTCTTACCCCTGGTTTTGAAGGTATGTCTGCAGGGAACCATGGGACAGATGAATGAAGAGGGAGAGAATGGGACAGAATAGAAGACTAAAGTGAAACAAAGCTCGGGGAGGGGCAGGAAGCCTGAAAAAATGCCAGTTGCAATGAAAGTAACCTCTGGGAAAGATGGACTGATAATCTTCAATGCAAAAAGTTTTGAAGGAAATGTTGATACATTGAAAAGGTTAAAATTTGGGGTTTTCTTGTTTTGTTAGCAAAGGATAAATATATGAATTTATGTTCAGGTCAGTTCTGTCGCTCAGTCGTGTCCGACTCTTTGAGACCCCATGACCCGCAGAACTCCAGGCCTCCCTGTCCATCACCAACTCCCGGAGTCTACCCAAACCCATGTCCATTGAGTCGGTGATGCCATCCAACCATCTCATCCTCTGTTGTCCCCTTCTCTTCCTGCCTTCAATCTTTCCCAGCATCAGGGTCTTTTCAAATGAGTCAGTTCTTTGCATCAGGTGGCCAAAGTATTGGAGTTTCAGCTTCAACATCAGTCTTACCAATGAACACCCAGGACTGATCTTCTTTAGGATGGACTGGTTGGATCTCCTTGCAGTTGAAGGGACTCTCAAGAACCTTCTTCAACACCACAGTTCAAAAGCATCAATTCTTCGGCGCTCAGCTTTGTTTGTAGTCCAACTCTCACAACCATATATGACCACTGGAAAAACCATAGCCTTGACTAGACGGACCTTTGATGACAAAGTAATGTCTCTGCTTTTTAATATGCTGTCTAGGTTGGTGATAACTTTCCTTCCAAGGAGTAAGCGTTTTTTAATCTCATGGCTGCAATCACCATCTGCAGTGATTTTGGAAACCAGAAAAACAAAGTCAGCCACTGTTTCCCCATCTATTTGCCATGAAGTGATGGGACCGGATGCTATGATCTTAGTTTTCTGAATATTGAGCTTTAAGCCAACTTTTTCACTCATTTTTCAGTAATTGCTGAAATAGCTTTTCCTCCATACAATGCTAGTACATTTTCCAAACATGATTAACTCAAAATACTTGTATTATTTATCATAAAACCAAGTGAATAGTCTTTCACACTAATTATTTCACATATTTATGTAAGATGAGTAGAAATATTAATTTTCAGGGACTGTGTCCATTTAGACTGCTTCTGTCTTGGTTTCTTAATCACTGAAATAAAATAGATAATACTCTCTACTTCACAGGCATTGTGAAAATTAATGAATAAATACTAAGAACTTGGGGAGGAATTAAAGGAGTATGTCAGTATATGCTATTATTATACCCTCATTCCTATTCTGAAGTCATAATGCTCTGACGGTGACACTGATAGTCATCACCATGGAAACCAATGATATATGCTATCTTTTGCTCTGGGGCCTCTTTCCATCCTCCAGGCAGTTGCAGAGACTGCTGCAAAAATAAGATTAACTCCCTCTTCTTACTGTTTTTAAGTTCTTTCACCGGTTTACAAATGCCATCTCTACTAAACTTTTCCTTCAATGCTTCCCTATACTTCCACCACCATCTTTCTATTCTAGATTAGCCCCCACTCATTTCCGTGAGGGTAATTCTGGGCAGCATGCTTTTCTATTCCTTTGTTCTCTTCTATTTTAGTCTTCCTTTCCTCCTTGTAGGTGGGAACAACCTTTAATGATTCACCAAGTTGTCCTTTATCCCTATTAATGTTTGCATGGAGAAGCCAAGCCAACTTAAAGTTATGAACTTTGTTATTGTGGCTAGTTACTGAGATTTCAATGTCTGTGTGGTGTTTTGCTTCAGTTATTAAGAAACTACCATAAATAAATGGCTTAAATTCTTGAAGATGAGTACAATCAAATTAATAGTAGTTACTTCACCTATGGGGATATCCACCTTGATGGTTATTAGGTTGTCTCTATTAACATTTTATAAATGAGTTCAATTAGATTTTTGAAAATCTGATATTCTTTGTTTCTTGAGAGATTATTTGGCACATTAAAGTATTCTTATTACAACATTTAATCTGGAGCAATGAAACATATGAATTCCCTAGTGAATATTTCAAATGTTTTTCCATACTACCAAGTATTTTTCAGTTATCAAACTAATACAGTGAAACCTGACCCTACAGTAACAGAAAATGGTATCTTGCTTTGGAGAGAACATCCTGAACCACTTCTATTGAAACTTGCTGCCAGTAGTCATTTTTTCAGTGTTAAATTGAACCCCCGCCCCTTTTCCCTTCCCTCCTTTTGAGTCACTTAAGATGAAAAACAGGAAAAGAAGGTACGCTGATTTAATATTTTTCCCATCCTTCAGATAATCCTCTTTCAACCATTCTCTTTCACTTTAGTTTCTCCTTCCCAGCAGGCGGCTAGCAGCTAAGCGGCTGATGTCTTGCTATGGAGTAGCTTTGAGGATGTGAAAAGCACTACAAAACTGTAGGAGCCTCTGGCTAAGCCTCTTTGACAGGAAGGAAGGACTGGGCACTGGGCTGTGAAGTGTGTGCCCGGAGGACAAGTTTCCCTGTCTTTAAACTCTGTGCCTGGTGTGGTTCTCATTCCAGCAGGCCCCGGTAAAGAGCAGGCCTGTAAGTTTCATGAAGTTCCAGGCAGCCCCCGGTTCAGGGGGCCAGCGGGGATTGTCAGGCAGGATTTGAGGTGCTAACCTTCTCTTAGCTTGCCAATCTGGGACTGGAAGTGAAAGCCTTGAGTTGATATTTATGTCTGGCTTAACCCCCTGTGCCCATCGTACTTCCTCTCTCTCTCTGCCAGGTGACCTCCCTCTCACTGCTGGTTCTCATCTCAAATGCTAAGCTGAAGGTAGAATAGGTCACTGCTTTGTGCTACCATATCCCAGGATTTTCAGGGGGCAGGTAACCAGAGGCTAGCCTGGCTGAAGCCTCATTTAGTTCTTCTGGTTTTGAGGGCACAAACGAACCAGAATGAGTTGAACCTAAAGTTAAATTAAACTAGAGTACAGAAAGACATTTGCTTCGTGGTCTCTATGGTAACCTGCCCTGTTAGAATAAGGAACAAATGAGTGGAAGTGGCTCTCATGGCTCACAGTGGCCCCAAGTTCTTCAGCATTTTCTGTGTTTCCCTTCCGTCTCCTTTACTGGAATGAACCCTGTGACACTCCATGCCAGGCACTGTATTAAGTGCTTTACGTACATCTCAATGGCATACCTACAATAATTACTGTTATTAAGCACTATTATTATGTGTTGTTATTATTTCATTTTTACAGGTGAAACTGAGGTTCACTAACCATTTTGTAGCTCAGAGCTTGATACATATTGAGGGCTCAAGAATGTTTATTTAACTGAAATTTGACCAATTCTAAGGAGTTAGTCCCATCATGGTGGAAATCCTTGACTGGGATGAAAGCAAGTGTTTTTTTAAGACTGTCGAAATAGTGGAAATTCCCTGGCTTGGTGGTTCAGTGGTTAGGACTTGGCAGTTTTCACTGCAGGGGTCTAGTGGGAAACTAAGATCCCACATGGTGTGCAGTGTGAAAAAATTTTAAAAAATTATTTAAAAAAAGAGAGTATGGAGATATTGACTCATCACTAGTCTCTAGGAGTTTTGGTGAGGGGGTACTTTTTCTTGATCCTTTTAGAGTCCTTGGCTAGGTCTGAAAATTAAACTAAGACAGATGAACATACCAAAAAAATAAAAGCATTACAAATTTATTGAATGTAAGTTTCATGTGACATGGGAGCCTGTGATAATGAAAAGAAGATCTGAAGAAACAGACCTATGTAGTTTTATGCTGGGTTTGATGAAGTGTGGTCAGTGTAGAAATATGATAGGTTAGGGAGTATGAAGAAGCATGTATAGTAAACTGCAGCAGACTTAGCAAAGTGTATTTGTTGGGATTCTTTAAGGGTCCATTTGTCTTCAGAGATAATCATGCTTCTTTCCCCTGGGTATAGGGAAGGTACTTCTCACATAGGGTTTTATGACTTTTCCAGGGAGAAGGCTATGGAGAGAGAACGTCAGAGTGACTTTCTTGTTTGTTTTCTCAAACTCCCTTCAGCTGAAAATGTTCAATATACCAAGGTGCCATATATTGGGTTAGCAAGTCCTGAACCTCATCAGGGTCAATCAGCCTTCTTTTTGCTGCTACCTGATTATAGGGTGTCTGGAAAAATCCCTTCCAATTACTTTATAATGCTCAGATTTGTTAGGTTCTATTTCAGCATATCCCAACGTGTTCACAGGTGCAGCTTGTAAAGATATCTGTGTGGCCCAATACATTGGCTTCAATCAGGAAAGATGGTTTCTTCACTGTGGGGTGTCCTCCCACCTTTAATATGCTAACATGCATTGAAAATCTCCTTAAGGGGGACATAAATATTTCATCGATTCTAAGCAGCACTTTCCTCCCACATTTTATGGTCTCCAAAGCTAGGATGCTTCTCATGGACAGAGGCATCTTCCAGTGGCTGTTGGTCAAGCAGCAGTTGTTGGTGGAGGTCACTGTGTGGGCACATGTGAACTTGTCACAGCTGTTGTTGTCGTATGTCAGTTGAGTTAGGAACATTCTTAGAACAACATATGTACGTTTAATTGCTCTTTAAAATGTCTTTATAAAGATCACATCATGATTTGGCAATGGAATGAAATGTTACTGTATATGCCAGGAGGTTTGAAAACAGAGCGGTAGGGGTATACGTACGATGTTACAGCAGCCAAAATTCATCATACAGGGTTAAAAGTAATGCCACATTTTCTTGCAAAACAATAATCATGTGCTTGATAAAACTTAAAGGAAAATACCAAGTGGCGGAGGATATATTTTGTTACTGTGTTGTCCTTTCTGTTGAGTCACTAAGTTGTATCTGACTCTTTTGCAATCCCCCGGACTGTAGCCCACCAGGCTCTTCCATCTACAGTATTTTCCAGGAAGGAATACTGGAGTGGGTTGCCATTTCCTTCTCCAGGGGATCTTCCTGACCCAGGGATTGAACCCGTGTCTCCTGTATTGCAGGCAAATTCTTTACCATTTAGCTACCAGGGATTGAGGTAGGGGTAAAATGATTGCCCGCCACTTGCTGGAGAGCAATGCAACAAAATTCAGGAAAACTGCCAAATCCCTGGAAGAGCAGAATGGCCTGGTTTAATTGGCACTGCTTTTTCTTTTTTAGTGGTACATAAGCAATCCTTTATAGGTTTGATGAAATATGTTAATATGAAACATTTCCAATCTTATTCAACCACAGATTCTTGTTTCCTCAGGAACATCTCTTGGAACTCGTGTTCTGTGAACTATAATTCTAATAATATCTACCACTTATGATTGGCCAGTCACTATTTAAATACTTCACCTACATTAACAAAATGAATCCTCACTATCATCTCATGAGGCAGGAACTATTATCTCTATGTTGCAAATAGAGGAAAGCAAGGCATGGGGAGACTGAGAAACTTGCCTTAAATTACACAGCCAGTGTAGCAGAGCCACGATTCAAACACGGACAGGTGCCCAGTGTGTGAGTATTTTACTGCTGCTGCTGCTAAGTCGCTTCAGTCCTGTCTGACTCTGTGCGACCCCATAGACGGCAGCCCACCAGGCTCCCTGGGATTCTCCAGGCAAGAACACTGGAGTGGGTTGCCATTTTCTTCTCCAATGCATGAAAGTGAAAAGTGAAAGGGAAGTCAGTCGCTCAGTCGTGTCCGACTCTTTGCGACCCAGTGGACTGCAGCCCACCAGGCTCCTCCGTCCATGGGATTTTTCCAGGCAAGAGTACTGGAGTGGGGTGCCATCACCTTCTCCGGAGTATTTTACTACCACAGTATACAGTAGGGGAAACTGTCCTAGCCACAGACTGGAAGAGAAGAGTGCTGCCAATCTGACCCATGGTTAAAAAATGATTAAGTACCACAACTCCTACTGACTCTTAAAATATTCAGCAGGAATCTACAAGGAGAAAAGAAAGATTTCCTTGCTCCTTATTGATACTGTGAATACATTATTTCCTTTTGTATATACCTAGACAATCTGCAGTCCCCCCAGGTTATTAAGATTAAGAAAGAAAGTCACTATCAGTGGAAGATGGAAGCATTACAAATTTAACCTGAATAAAATACCAGGAACAAGACAAATAAATATCAGCCCCAATTCAGGTCATGTATGAATGCTCTGAAAGGGTCAATGGACCTTACAGGTTGCTGCTTCAATGAAGGGTAAGCTATTGCTTCTTTTTTACAAAGTTGGATGGTGAGGCAGGATTTTCAGAAGTTAGACTACTTTGTGCCACTCTTCCTGTCTTTTAACTAGCTACAATTTGTGAGATAAATTTCAGTGAACCAGATGGACTTGCTGATAGGTGTAACAATCTCCTAGTAGCTTAGCCCCTAGGGAAGAGGCAGGTGACAGAAGGATTTAGGCAGTGAAATGAAACCGAGAACAAAAGGTGGTGTCATTGCTTGGAGCCGTGATGCTGTTCAGGTCCAATCAGCTTAAGTTTTCCAGGCAGGTAGGTGACTGTGAGGATGATTCTGCATAATCCGTCTCCTAAGAGATTTTGCACTCTGCAATGGGTTTTCTCCACATGTGAGTTGCTTCCTGAGATTAGCTTGGCCTTCCTGAGATTGGTCTGGCCTTATAAAAGCAGCAAATGAATACAGCAACTGCTACCTTATGGTAATTTAAGGAAATTATACTCTTTAGGAGATAACATGCTATTCAGTTGCTATTTATCTGTGCCAGCTGGGTAAGAAAGGAAGATGATTCATAGCCAATCCAGTGGGACCAGTGAAAGGCTTGATTACACCTTGGTTCCAGGCTGTCTTGTGGAGCTAATGCCGTGGCATATGTGGGTTCCAGAAAGACCGGAATGATTACACACAGTCCAAGATTTAATGTGGGATTGAGTTTTCTGAGAGAGAACACACAGGTGTTAGGCTAGTTGTGGACAGATCTTTTCTGTTCATCAACCAAGGAGATGAAAGATGGATTCTACTTTAGTATGTGAATTGCAGCTCCAAAAGAAATCATATGGAGATAGCTATCTTTATGGCAGCTGGCTAAATGGCAGCTACCTAAATAAAAATGAAGGAGACATTACAATATCTGAGTTAAGAGAAAGCTTACAAATGGAAAATTCTAGTGTATTACAATAACTCATCCTTGTGTACAAGAGCTGCTCCATACATATATCATGATACAAACCAGTTGGTAATAAAATTTTGAGAGGGTTCATTACACTAAGTTTATAAACCAAGCTTCCAGGCTTACGCATTAGGGATACTCTTTGTTCTGGAAAGCTACAAACTAGAACGACTTGATAAGAAAGTACTAGAAAGTGTCCAGCTGTTAGCTATTATCATGTTTCCTTTGAACATACTATACAAAGCGTGTATAGTTGCAGGGAGAGTATCTGAGGAGATTAAAAACCATGGTTACATTAATGCACACCTGTCTCAGGGAAACTGCATTCACCTTTCTCTCACAATGTATGCTCCCTGCAGCTTCTCTGCATCATCCAGCAGGCTGCTTTTGGAATCTGTAGTGCCTCAAGTCACTTTCAGCACTGTTGGAGAATAGAAGCCATTAAAGCCGAACTGATGCTAGAGACAAGACAGTGAATAATCCATTTGAACGCCAGTCAAGAATGCGTATGGCAGCTCAAACCTCCTCAAGCACAAATATTTTTCCAGAGGTAGAATGACATCTAGATAACTACTGTTTCAAAGTGATGTTAATTGTCTTCAATAAAATGAAATTTGAGAGCTTCAGAAGATGGCGGAGGAGTAGGACAGAGAGAACACTTTCTCCCCACAAATTCATCAAAAGAGCATTTAAACGTCGTCAGTAAATTCCACAAAACAACTTCTGAATGCGGCAGAGGACATCAGGCACCCAGAAAAGCAATCAACTCTTGAAAGGAGGTAGGAAAAAATATAAAGACAAAAAAAGACAAAAAGAGGGAGGGATGGAGCTCCGTCCCGGGAAGGAGTCTTAAAAGAGAGAGTTTCCAAACACCAGGAAACCTTCTCACTGCGAATCTGTGCCGAGCTTTGGAAGCACAGAGGGCAACATAACAGGAAGAAAAATAAATAAACAATTAAAACTCGAAGATTGCAGTCCCTCACGGTAACTCCCCCAGTGGAGAAGCAAGCGCAGAGCGCCTGCAGGCGCCATTAACAAGCGGGGGCTGGGCAGGGGCGGCGCAGCGCGGGCTGCATCGCTTAGAGTAAGAATCTGGCCTGAATACCCTGAGCACTATCTGAGCGAAATAATTTGGGCTAACAAACCAGACTGTGGGATATCTACTACGAAAAGCCAGCCCCAACCTAAGACCACCAGGCCAGCGCATTGAACAGAGATAGCGGCTGCAGACCTTCCCCCGGTGATAGGCAGCCAGAGCCGGAAGGGCAATCGCAGCCCCAGAGACATTATCTATAAAACTGTAAGCAGGCTTCTTTGCTAACTAAAACTTCTTGGGGGTCTGGACGGTTAACATCTGCCTAAGAAGGTGCGCGGTTTTGCGCCCAGATAACCCGAGTGGTGGCGGGAGGCGATAAGTCGCAGCATTGGCGCTCGCCAAACACCTCATCACTTGAGCTGCTCGGACCTGGGAAGAGCACAATACTCAGGCCCAACTGAGTCTGCGCCTCTGAGGACTATCCGAGTGCCTGAACCTGGCGGCTTGGACCTGGGAGGTACATGCAACCCAGGGCCAGCCTCGGATTGTTCCCAGCGGAACAACCTAGAGCCCGAGCAGTGTGGGCAGGGGGAGGCTACACGCGCAGTGGCGGGGGCAGACCCAGTGTGGCTGAGGCACTGCGGCGCACGCCAGTGTTATTTGCTTGCAGCATCCTCCCCTCCTCCCCACAGCGCGACTGAACAAAGAGAAGAAATACAGTTCCACCCATCAGAACACTGACACAAGCTTCCTAACCAGGAAACCTTGACAAGCCACCTGTACAAACCCACACACAGTGAGAATAGCCACAATAAAGAGAACTCCACAAACTGCCAGAATACAGAAAGGACACCCCATACTCAGCAATTTAAACAAGATGAAGAGACAGAGGAATAGCCAGCAGATAAAGGAACAGGATAAATGCCCACCAAACCAAAGAAAAGAGGAAGAGATAGGGAATCTACCTGATAAAGAATTCCGAATAATGATAGTGAAATTGATCCAAAATCTAGAAATTAAAATGGAATCACAGATAAATAGCTTGGAGACAAGGATTGAGAAGATGCAAGAAAGGTTTAACAAGGACCTAGAAGAAATAAAAAAAGAGTCAATATACAATGAATAATGCAATAAATGAAATTAAAAACACTCTGGAGGCAACAAATAGTAGAATAACAGAGGCAGAAGATAGGATTAGTGAATTAGAAGATAGAATGGTAGAAATAAATGAATCAGAGAGAATAAAAGAAAAACGAATTAAAAGAAATGAGGACAATCTCAGAGACCTCCAGGACAATATTAAACACTACAACATTGAATCATAGGGGTTCCAGAAGAAGAAGACAAAAAGAAAGACCATGAGAAAATACTTGAGGAGATAATAGTTGAAAACTTCCCTAAACTGGGAAGGAAATAATCACCCAAGTCCAAGAAACCCAGAGAATCCCAAACAGGATAAACCCAAGGTGAAACACCCCAAGACACATATTACTCAAATTAACAAAGATCAAACACAAAGAACAAATATTAAAAGCAGCAAGGGAAAAACAACAAATAACACACAAGGGAATTCCCATAAGGATAACAGCTGATCTTTCAATAGAAACTCTTCAAGCCAGGAGGGAATGGCAAGACATACTTAAAATGATGAAAGAAAATAACCTACAGCCCAGATTATTGTACCCAGCAAGGATTTCATTCAAGTATGAAGGAGAAATCAAAAGCTTCTCAGATAAGCAAAAGCTGAGAGAATTCTGCACCACCAAACCAGCTCTACAACAAATACTAAAGGATATTCTCTAGACAGGAAACACAAAAATGGTGTATAAATTCAACCCCAAACAATAAAGTAAATGGCAGCGGGATCATACTTATCAGTAATTACCTTAAAACGTAAATGGGTTGAATGCCCCAACAAAAAGACAAAGACTGGCTGAATGGATACAAAAACAAGACCCTACATATGTTGTCTACAGGAGACCCACCTCAAAACAGGGACACATACAGACTGAAAGTGAAGGGCTGGAAAAAGATTTTCCATGCAAATAGGGACCAAAAGAAAGCAGGAGTAGCAATACTCATATCAGATAAAATAGACTTTAAAACAAAGGCTGTGAAAAGAGACAAAGAAGGTCACTACATAATGATCAAAGGATCAATCCAAGAAGAAGATATAACAATTATAAATATATATGCACCCAACAGGGAGCATCGCAGTATGTAAGACAAATGCTAACAAGTATGAAAGGAGAAATTAACAATAACACAATAATAGTGGGAGACTTTAATACCCCATTCACACCTATGGATAGATCAACTAAACAGAAAATTAATAAGGAAACACAAACTTTAAAAACGATACAATAGACCAGTTAGACCTAATTGATATCTATAGGACATTTCATCCCAAAACAATGAATTTCACCTTTTTCTCAAGCGCACATGGAACCTTCTCCAGGATAGATCACATCCTGGGCCATAAAAACTAGCCTTGGTAAATTCAAAAAAATAGAAATCATTCAAGCATCTTTTCTGACCACAATGCAGTAAGATTAGATCTCAATTACAGGAGAAAAACTATTAAAAATTCCAACATATGGAGGCTGAACAACACGCTGCTGAATAACCAACAAATCACAGAAGAAATCAAAAAAAGAAATCAAAATTTGCATAGAAACGAATGAAAATGAAAACACAACAACCCAAAACCTGTGGACACAGTAAAAGCAGTCCTAAGGGGAAAGTTCATAGCAATACAGGCACACCTCAAGAAACAAGAAAAAAGTCAAATAAATAACCTAACTCTACACCTCAAACAACTAGAAAAGGAAGAAATGAAGAACCCCAGGGTTAGTAGAAGGAAAGAAATCTTAAAAATTAGAGCAGAAATAAATGCAAAAGAAACAAAAGAGACCATAGCAAAAATCAACAAAGCCAAAAGCTGGTTCTTTGAAAGGATAAATAAAATTGACAAACCATTAGCCAGACTCATCAAGAAACAAAGGGAGAAAAATCAAATCAATAAAATTAGAAATGACAGTGGAGAGATCACAACAGACAATATAGAAATACAAAGGATCATAAGAGACTATTATCAACAATTATATGCCAATAAAATGGACAACGAGGAAGAAATGGACAAATTCTTAGAAAAGTACAACTTTCCAAAACTCGACCAGGAAGAAATAGAAAACCTTAACAGACCCATCACAAGCATGGAAATTGAAACTGTAATCAAAAATCTTCCAGCAAACAAAAGCCCAGGTCAGACGGCTTCACAGCTGAATTCTACCAAAAATTTAGAGAAGAGCTAACACCTATCCTGCTCAAACTCTTCCAGAAAATTGCAGAGGAAGGTAAACTTCCAAACTCATTCTATGAGGCCACCATCACCCTAATACAAAACCTGACAAAGATGCCACAAAAAAAAAAACTATAGGCCAATATCACTGATGAACATAGATGCAAAATCCTAAACAAAATTCTAGCAATCAGAATCAACAACACATTAAAAAGATCATACACCATGACCAAGTGGGCTTTATCCCAGGGATGCAAGGATTCTTCAATATCCATAAATCAATCAATGTAATACACCACATTAACAAATTGAAAAACAAAAACCATATGATTATCTCAATAGATGCAGAAAAGCCTTTGACAAAATTCAACACCCATTTATGATAAAAACTCTCAGAAAGCAGGAATAGAAGGAACATACCTCAACATAATAAAAGCTATATATGACAAACCCACAGCAAACATTATCCTCAATGGTGAAAAATTGAAAGCATTTCCTCTAAAGTCAGGAACAAAACAAGGGTGCCCACTTTCACCATTACTATTCAACATAGTTTTGGAAGTTTTGGCTACAGCAATCAGAGCAGAAAAAGAAATAAAAGGAATCAAATTGGAAAAGAAGAAGTAAAACTCTCACTATTTGCAGATGACATGATCCTCCGCATAGAAAACCCTAAAGACTCCACCAGAAAATTACTAGAACTAATCAATGATTATAGTAAAGTTGCAGGATATAAAATCAACACACAGAAATCCCTTGCATTCCTATACACTAATAATGAGAAAACAGAAAGAGAAATTAAGGAAACAATTCCATTCACCATTGCAAATAAAAAGAATAAAATACTTAGGAATATATCTACCTAAAGAAACTAAAGACCTATATATAGAAAACTATAAAACACTGGTGAAAGAAATCAAAGAGGACACTAATAGATGGAGAAATATACCATGTTCATGGATTGGAAGAATCAATATAGTGAAAATGAGTATACTACCCAAAAGCAATTTATAGATTCAATGCAATCCCTATCAAGCTACCAACAGTATTCTTCACAGAGCTAGAACAAATAATTTCACAATTTGTATGGAAATACAAAAAACCTCGAATAGCCAAAGCGATCTTGAGAAAGAAAAATGGAACTGGAGGAATCAACCTACCTGACTTCAGGCTCTACTACAAAGCCACAGTTATCAAGACAGTATGGTACTGGCACAAAGACAGAAATATAGATCAATGGAACAAAATAGAAAGCCCAGAGATAAATCCACGCACATATGGACACCTTATCTTTGACAAAGGAGGCAAGAATATACAGTGGATTAAAGACAATCTCTTTAACAAGTGGTGCTGGGAAATCTGGTCAACCACTTGTAAAAGAATGAAACTAGAACACTTTCTAACACCATATACAAAAATAAACTCAAAATGGATTAAAGATCTCAACATAAGACCAGAAACTATAAAACTCCTAGAGGAGAACATAGGCAAAACACTCTCTGACATACATCACAGCAGGATCCTCTATGACCCACCTCCCAGAATATTGGAAATAAAAGCAAAAATAAACAAATGGGACCTAATTAAACTTAAAAGCTTCTGCACATCAAAGGAAACTATTAGCAAGGTGAAAAGACAGCCTTCAGAATGGGAGAAAATAATAGCAAATGAAGCAACCGACAAACAACTAATCTCAAAAATATACAAGCAACTCCTACAGCTCAACTCCAGAAAAATAAATGACCCAATCAAAAAATGGGCCAAAGATCTAAATAGACATTTCTCAAAGAAGACATACAGATGGCTAACAAACACTTGAAAAGATGTTCAACATCACTCTTTATCAGAGAAATGCAAATCAAAACCACTATGAGTACCATTTCACACCAGTCAGAATGGCTGCGATCAAAAGTCTACAAATAATAAATGCTGGAGAGGGTGTGGAGAAAAGGGACCCTCTTACACTGTTGGTGGGAATGCAAATTAGTACAGCCACTATGGAGAACAGTGTGGAGATTCCTTAAAAAACTGGAAATAGAACTGCCTTATGATCCAGCAATCCCACTGCTGGGCATACACACTGAGAAACCAGAAGGGAAAGAGACACGTGTACCCCAATGTTCATCGCAGCACTGTTTATAATAGCCAGGACATGGAAGCAACCTAGATGTCCATCAGCAGATGAATGGATAAGAAAGCTGTGGTACATATACACAATGGAGTATTACTCAGCCATTAAAAAGAATACATTTGAATCAGTTCTAATGAGGTGGATGAAACTGGAGACTATTATACAGAGTGAAGTAAGCCAGAAGGAAAAACATAAATACAGTATACTAACATGTATATGGAATTTAGAAAGATGGTAACGATAACCCTGTGTACGAGACAGCAAAGAGACACTGATGTATAGAACAGTCTTATGGACTCTGTGGGAGAGGTGGGAAGATTTGGGAGAATGTCATTGAAACATGTGAAATGTCATGTATGAAACGAGATGCCAGTCCAGGTTCAGTGCGATGCTGGATGCTTGGGGCTGGTGCGCTGGGGAAGGCCCAGGGGGATGGTATGGGGAGGTTTAGTTGTGTGCTGGAAACAATCTGCAGTCTTTGGCAGAGTTTTCTGACAACAGGAGGTGATGAGGGAGGGATTCCTACTTAGGCCAAGGGGAGTTCAACCTCACCACCTTAGTTGTGTGGAAATGGTCTTTGCTTCAGTGATGAGGGTTGGGGGAAGGGGAGAGCCTAGCTTCAGGAAATGGTGCTTTCAGTGTTAAGAGTAAGGGCTGTTCGGCCAGTCATAAAGGAACCACTCAGCCCTGTTGTGTTCTTCTGGAGTGAAGACCTGGAGTCCAGGTAGGTGTGGATGAGATGTTATTCACGGGGAATACTTAACTGATTTTCAAACAGACAAAGTTAATACAGCACTTCATTATTTGGATATGTCCAAACTGTTCCTCTTGGCAAGATAAAGAAGAGAGTAAGTAACTTTCACAGCACATCATGGAACATGGATCTCCTTCTAGGGCAAGGCAGTTGCCAATTTACACAGATGCTTATTTCATAATGACTGATGGTTATGGTTGGGTGAACTCTCAAAGCAATCCTAGTGACCTCACTTATAAAATGGGAGTGGGGAGGTGGAAGGTGGGATGAGATGTTTTTTAGGTCTCTTCTGTGATTCATTTAGAATTGAAGAAATAAAGGGAAGACAAATTGCTTCTTTTTATTTAAGTGATCCCTTATTTATCCCTTTCCCTTCACATCCCAGAAATGAAGTTTTTGCATAACTGAAGTGAGGATGAATGGATGAATCTTAGAATTTCTTTTCTTGGGTACTCAATATATTTTCTATAATATAATCTTCCTAGATTATATTCTGCATTCTTTCACATATCTCCATATGTGAAGATTACTCTGGGTCAGCAATCAATCATGAGCATGTTCTTAATCCCTCTGTGCCTCAGTTTTCTTGGCAATAAAATGGTAATAATATTTCTACTTTATAAAGTTATCGTGAGGATTAAAAAAGTTAATAAATGTAAAACTCCTTAGATGAGTACTTGGCATATAGTATAGTGTGCATTATTATTATTACTATTATTTTATATTATCAGAGTTTTCTGAATCTTTACAATTTACTTATGACTTCCCTAGGAGTGCAGTAGGGGATAGATGGGGCAGGAACACTGCAGTTTAGGAAACATTGCAACCTTCCAGGATCTTATAATCTAATACACACAAGAAATGACATATTTAAAACTACATGGAGTAACATGCTACAATAAGTAATCAGAATCAAATGCTGGTTTCAGTAGCAGCAGTAAAGAATGAGATTAAATGGGTTTATGCTCTTCAGGGAGAAGGTTGAGTTTGAGCTGAGTGGAAGAACAGGTAGAATGAGTTGGACAAAGCAAAGTGAGGAGGGCATTCCAGGTGAGAACAACATGCAAGAAAGCAGAGAGACCAGAAAGAGTGTGAGTTGGTCTTGGGGCAGTGGGAGACAGAGCTGGCAAGGCAGGTGAGTGGAACAGAATGGAGCTTCATTATGGTAGTTCCAGAAAGTCCTCTGTACTTAGAGGATTCTCTACCTTATGGAGTGGAAACAGAGGAGAACAGCAAATTTCTGAGTGAAGAACAGAACAACAGACAAAGACTTTGAGAAGATTTTCATAGTTCAGAGGTTGGAGGCTAAGTCTGTGAAGACCACTGAGGAGGTGGTTGCTCTGGCTGTAGTGGTGTGAGGAGATGGGGGCCAGTATGGGGCATGGCAGAGGGAAGAAGAGGAAAGAAAAAGACTGAAGTGGCATTTTGAGGAAAAATTAGGCAAGTTAGCAAGGCCTATCTGTTAACTGACTGGACTGAGGAAATGAAGTAGAGGTAAGTCAAAGGTTATTACAAATATTCAAATCTCGAGATCTGGGAATTAGAGATCCCACAGAAAACTGGAGGAGAATTGATTAAAAGAGGAGAGAAGCAAATGAGGAGCCTGGTGTTGTATAAATATAGTTGGCAATGACAATATGACCTCCAATAATGATAGCTGATACTTGTCATTTACTGTGTACTAGACACTATGTGTTTTACACTGTAAATTCATTTAATCCTCATGGAAACTGTTTGCGATAGGTACTTTTATTATCCCCCTTTTATGAAGGACAAGAGGATGAATAGTTAATACAGTTTATGCAGTTGGACTGGGATTTAAACCCAAGCCATCTGATTCTAGTGCTTGCGCTAGACCACCACTGTGCTTAGTTCTCTCAGGAAGTCCAAACTCTGACAGGAAGTGAAGACTGAAAACAACAGTTGGGATTGTCAGCATAGAGGTGTTAATTGCAGTTATGAGAGTGGATTAGCTTTCTGAAGCAGAAAGCAGGCAGACAGGAGAGCAGATGGCCAAGAATGCATCCTGGGGGAGGCCCACACTGAGAAGTCGAGCACTGGAACATGCAGAGCGTGCAGAGCCTCCGTGAGGGTGAACAGACCAGAGAACAGGCTGCTGGCTTAGCCTTGAAAGGACTGGTTCAGGGATGGGTCTAGGGATAGAAATCAGGGCTAAGGAGAAAAAGGCTCCTCAGAGACTAAATGGAGAAATGATAGTTTTGTCAGGGAAATGAAGAAGAAAGGGCAGGATGGTCAAGTGAAAGGATTTCTTTTCTTTTTTTCCAAAATAAGAGAGACTAATAAGAGAGACTTATACTTCAAGAGGGTTTCCCTGGCAGCCCAGCTGGTAAAGAATCCACCTGCCATGCAGGAGACCCCAGTTTGATTCCTGGATTGGGAAGATCCCCTGGGGAAGATAGGCTACTCTCTCCAGTACTCTTGGGCTTCCCTGGTGGCTCAGCTGGTACAGAATCTGCCTGCAATGTGGGAGACCTGGGTTTGATCCCTGGGTTGGGAAGATCCCCTGGAGAAGGGAAAGGCTACCCACCCCAGTATTCTGGCCTGGAGAATTCCATGGACTATGTAGTCCATGGGGTTACAAAGAGTAGGACACGACTGAGCGACTTTCATTTTCATACTTCAAGAAGCCAGAGGCAATAAGAAGAATGTAATGTGGAAAAGGAAGGGCATACACATAGGGAAGAAAAGATCCTACAGGAGTTTTAAAAGAAGAGAATCAATGGCTTTTACTTAAGTGTGAGGAGAGGACTATTGGATTGTCAAGTCTCAGGACTGGAAATGGTCCTTAAAATCTGGTCACTTGTCTAGTCCTTGAGATAGATGCAGGGTATTGAGGAAGATAAACTTGAACATGCCACACCCCTCCCCAAATTTATTTATTTAACAGAGAAATATATGTGCTATCTCCACTTATATGTCTCTTCTTAGAGAGACATATATGTCTCTAAGTGGCACCCCACTCTAGTACTCTTGCCTGGAAAATCCCACGGATGGAGGAGCCTGGTGGGCTGCAGTCCATGGGGTCGCTAAGAGTCAGACACGACTGAGCAACTTCCCTTTCACTTTTCACTTTCACACAATGGAGTAGGCCATGGCAACCCACTCCAGTGTTCTTGCCTGGAGAATCCCAGGGACGGGGGGAGCCTGGTGGGCTTCCGTCTATGGGCTCACACAGAGTCGGACAGGACTGAAGTGACTTAGCAGTAGCAGTAGGCATCTTAATCAGAGAAGGCAATGGCACTCCACTCCAGTACTCTTGCCTGGAAAATCCCATGGACAGAGGAGCCTGGTGGGCTGCAGTCCATGGGGTCACGAAGAGTTAGGCAGGACTGAGCAACTTCCCTTTCACTTTTCACTTTCATGCATTGGAGAAGGAAATGGCAACCCACTCCAGTGTTCTTGCCTGGAGAATCCCAGGGACAAGGGAGCCTGGTGGGCTGCCGTCTATGGGGTCGCACAGAGTCGGACACGACTGAAATGACTTAGCAGCAGCAGCAGCAGGCATCTTAATATTAATAAATCCAAATGACCACCAATTTCTCACCCTTGCATCTAGTCCCTGCATGTGCACCTTGCATCTAAGAATTTCCTCCTCCATTCTTTTAGTTGTTTAGGCTAAAACCTTTGGCCTCACTTTAGTGTTTCTGTTCCTCTCACATATGGCCTCCAATATATCAGCGAGTCTTGTCCAATATATATTTAAGATTTATCAATAATCGGCTCATGTCTCACTATCTCCACTGATACTATCCTACTCTAAGCTACCGATGATGTTTGCCTGGACTTGCGTGGTCTCCTGGCTTCCACCCACCCTAGACCTTGTACAGTCTGTTTTCCTCACAGTAACAAGGGTAGTTCTTTAACAATGTCAACTGCATAATGATACTCTGATGTCTAGAATCCTACAATGGTTTCTTGTCTGTCTCAGAATAAATGCAAAGTCCTTGCCGTGCCTACAAGGTCACACCTATCATTTCCCCACAGGCTTCCTCTACTCCAGCTACACGGGCATTTCCGAAAAAAACCAAGGATGTTCTCATCTCAGGGCCTTTGCATATGCTGCTCCTATGCCTTGATTCATTCATTCAATTGTTTGGGTTCCTATTATTCTATTCAAGGTAACTGGGACTTATCATAAACAAATGGAAAAAGAATCTTGCCCTTGCTCTGCTTACATTTCCAACATGTCTGCACTTATCACTCCTTTGGCACAGCTTTGCTGACCACCTGATCTAAAACAGCAATCCCTTCCCACCACCCCATTGTTCCATATTCCTCTGTCCGCATTTTACTTAATAACACCTATACCCTTCTGATATATCATGTTATTATTTCATTGTTTATTACCTATCTCCTCCCAGTAGGATGCAAGCCCCTTGGCAAGAACTTTGCTTGTTTTAGTCTTTGCTGTAGTTCTAGAATATGACTAAGCTCATAAGATATTTTCAAATATTTGCTAAATAATTAATATATGCACTTTTAATTTATAAACCCGTATTTTCATTTCTGAAAATATTTCTAACATTTTTTTTCCTCTACATTTCTTCTCCTTTATTTCTTCTTTTCAACTCCTATATTATGTCAGATTTTGGACTTCTTTGATGACTGTAGATTTTTATGTCTTTTATATCATTTCATGGATTTTTCTTTTTGATCCAACTTCCAGGAGGTGTCCTCAATTTTATTTTCTAGCTCTTTATATGGCATTTTATGATTCTGCTATAATGTCTTGAGTTTCTATGAGTTCTTTATGTTCTCCCATTGTATTGGTATAATCATTTTACTTACAAGCTGGACTGAATAGGATAAAGCATAAATCAGGTTTATTCTTTCCCATTTCTTCCTGTTAAATCCTCTTTCTGGACAGAATATTCTTTCCCATTTCTTCCTGTTAAATCCTCTTTCTGGACAGAATCTCATCTAGGTCCCAAACTTTTTCAGTCACTCAGAAAAAAAATCCCTTGTTTGCTTTTAGTCACAAATCAGCCTCCAATGAGTGATTTTAAAGTTCTCACGAAATACAAAACTCTTATTCACTTCCCTTTTCCCTTCCTCCTGCCTCTCTCCACCCAGACATGTGCCTGACTGAGGAGAGATGCATAACTGATTTCTCTCCTTCAATGTTGTACCTTCTTTCCCTTCCTTATGTTCTAGATGCTGTTTCTGACCTTTTCAGGGCCAGGCCCAAAAGGAGAGAGGATTAAATGAAAAAAAAAAACCTTTTGTAGCTTGTGCAGTTTGTAACCTGATGATTTCCTCTGATGGAGCAGGTGCCCAATTGCAGGCTCTGTCCCTCAAGGGATGTACTGGAGGTGTGCCCACGTCTGACCACAGCTTTCTTGGTGCAGGTGGGGCTGTACAGCAGTAGCCACCGCAATACCACCCTCAGCGCCTGGACTTCTGGCCATCCACTGTTGGGTCACATTTCCCCTCCAATCTTAGGTAGGAGTGAACATGACGACTGTCAATTGGCTCCCTCTCATCTGTTCAACTTGGCTCACTATGAAACTCAAACAGTCTTGCCGTACTGTGGGCAGAAATGTAGTCTGTTCCTGACGCAGCTGCCTCTCATCATTCTGCCATTAAACCAGAAAACTTAACTGTAATCTTTCACTATTTTGTGTGTCCCAGGCAGGAATGAGACAATAGCCTTTCTGTGTCATAGAGTCCAAAGAGGCTCTCCACGTCAAGCTCTCCAAATGTTCCCTTGAAGCTCTTCTCACTCATCTTGAGGTAATGGAAAGCATTGCCTCTCTCCAAAAGCAGGTTCAAGGTACATTGTTTAGAGCATAGCATGTGGAGAAAACTGGAGAATTGAGTAACGTAGATATTATTTTTTCTCCAATCAGAAGAAGAAAAGAAAATTTCTGACAATGTAGTTCTGGAAGCTGCCTAGCAGTTCACTTGATACTGCAGCCAGGAGAAATGTCCCATTAGCCGCAAGGAGACAGGCAGCCCTGACACATCACTTTAGTTCTGAGATCTGTATCTCTTACCCACAATGTTTTAGACTAGGCATAACATATGCCTCCGGTACTCATACAGACAGGAAATAATACAAAAAGAAATATTATGACAGATAATCAGTATTTCTATTGATTTTTTGAGGGGCCATTAGAGAATAGTTATCAGAACAAACTTCCATTTGAGTTTTAGCTCTGCCACCTATTAGTATGTGACCTCAAGCAAATTACTGAGCATCTCATAATTGTTTGCTGTTGTTGTTCAGTTGCTAAGTTGTGTTTGATTCTTTGTGACCCCAATTTTAACTGCCCCTAGATGTTAGCAGCAATGTGTGCTTTGTAGATAATCCAGTAGTCTGTGTGCTGCATTGCCTATTGGTAAGTTGGCACCACGGACATCATTTTTATCTAAGGCTGGGAACTGCCTTTCCCAGAATCCCCCTTCCTAGTGGTTCCAGGTTAGAGTTTGTGAGACTTTGAGTTTGTGACTTGTGCAAGACTTGGAAGGTATATGAAGGGAGTCCATTGTTTTGGGGATAATAGTTGCCGAGGTTCATCAGGGCTTCACCAGACACAGGGGCTCACAGCCCTCTTCATGAGCTCGCACTCTGGGTTTTGGCAGCATTCTCAGAGCTCTCCCATGAGCTAAAATTCTCTACCCACACTCCAGGGCTTCAGGCTGAAGTCACCAGTGACTCTCCATTCCTACAGCTGCCACCTTCTAGACCTTTACTTCCCCAGCTCCTCTCTATTTATGTAAGCTGTCATTTCTATATGAAGTTCCTTATTCCTATACCACTTATAGTGGCTCTGTTTCCCTGACAGAACCATTCTGATACAGTATATATAGTCCTAAGACATGTATCAAGCACTCTAAATATTAGACAATAATAGTAACACTAATCATAAAGGGTATTGTTTACAATAAATTTGAGATGAACAGATTAATGATGTTAGAAATGGGTGAAGGGGGTCAAAAGTTACAATCTTCTAGTTATAAAATAAGTCATGGGGATGTGATGCACCATATGGCAACTATAATTAATAACACTATATTGCAATTTCAAAGCTGATAAAAGAGTAGTTCTTAAAAGATCTCATCATAAGATAAAAAATTTTGCAATTATGTATGGGGATGGATGTTAACTTATTGTGGTGATTGTCTTGCAGTACATACAGTTATCACATCATCATGTTGTACACCTAAAACTAATGTAATGTTATATGGCAATTACATATCAATAAGAAAAAAGAAAAATTGTTAAACCATGTGAGTTCTACTGTTTAGGAACAGCAAACATGAGCAGTTGTATAAAAGGAGACCATTCTTAATACCTAATAACAAAAACTGCTCATTTCTATAACACTTTTCAATTCACGACGTGTTTACACATACCTTACTGCATTTGTCTAAGATAAAGCATATATTTGAAACACTTACTTTCTTAACAGTAAAAGCTCATGATCAAGAGAATAGTACAACTACAATGACAGAGTGATTTATATTGGAAAAAGAACACTTATTTAAAACATGAATGTGTTCCACAGAGTTCTCTCTCATCAGAAGAGAATGAAGCTGCCCTCTGGCTCATGTGTTCCCTAGTGCTAGGGTGTGAGCCTTGGATCACAAGGAAGTAGTAACAAATACTAACAACTGTCTACAGAGTTGCAGAGTTTAGCTTTCCAATTAATATATTGAACACACACGTTATGACATGTATATGTGCTATTGTACTTCATGGTACTCAGTTGCTTCAGTCATGTTCAACTCTTTGCAATGCTATGGACTACAGCCCGCCAGCTCTTCTGTCTATGGGATTCTCCAGGCAAGAACACTGCTGTGGGTTGTCATGTCCTCCTCCAGGGGATCTTCCTGACCCAGGGATCAAACCCGCATCTCCTGTGGCTCCTGCATTGCAGGTGGATTCTTTACCGCTGAGTCACTGGGGAATTAGGCATAAATGGTAGTACAAGTTTATAAATGACTATAGTTGTAATTAATTTTAGAGAGCCAATATTTTTTCTCTTTTGGGCTCACTAATATTGATAATTTTCCTTAATGCTGTGGTTTACATACCTATAGGTAGAAAGATGAGTTCTGGGCCCAGATCTTCAGATTATTTCTGTTTTCCTTGCTCCCCTATAGAGTAGGGGTTCCTGTGCTCTTCTCATGTCTAATTCCCATCCTTCTTCTGCCTTTTGTCCAATTCCCCACATCAGAATGTCCTGCTGGCCCCTGGATCTGGCTTTCCTAATTGCCTTGCACCAACTCTGCTTGAATCTCTGGAAATACAAGGCTATGGGTGATATTCTGTGGAGGTCAAGTATAATACCATGCCACATGGTAAGGCAGGGGAGATCAGCATAGGGAATGAAAAGTGCACAGCAAAATCCAGGCCTAGTGCCTGAACGAAGGGAGCCAAGTGTTGGCAGGTACCCTTCTTCACTCCTGAAGGTTTGGGGTCTAAGACTCTAATAGCTGCACTGAGACTAGTTGTCAGTGGGAACAGACATTTTTTGGCCTATGGCTTCAAATATATGCTACTTGTTAGAACACTGACTATGTAGTGGGAAGATGCTTACAGTGATGCACTGTCCATATCCTGCTGCTATTGGCTGTGTTGAGCTTGGCTCAATAAATATAAAAAATATAATAATGTATAAAGTATCAGATCAGATCAGATCAGATCAGTCGCTCAGTCATGTCTGACTCTTTGCGACCCCATGAATCGCTGCACACCAGGCCTCCCTGTCCATCACCAACTCCCGGAGTTCACTCAGACTCATGTCCATCGAGTCAGTGATGCCATCCAGCCATCTCATCCTCTGTCGTCCCCTTCTCCTCTTGCCCCCAATCAAATAATTATATTTTAAATTAAAATAAAATTTATTTGAAATATAATTTATAAAATTATATTTTAAATTAAATTATAAAGTATTAATAATATAATAATAAAATAATACAATAATATAGCTCAGCAGGCTATATCCTGCTTTCAGCCCCATTAAGGATTACCTTCACTGCAGACAGCCACTGTGTCCAAGGCCATACACTTCCTAGGGAGGCCGATAGGGTCCAATGCAGGACAACTCTGATGGGCCATGCTAGTTTTGGACTCCCTATGGAGTTGGCTGAGGCTGTGGTGAGGCTGGTCTTGCAGCTGGACTTCTGCTCACTCCTGCTCCCTTGATCTCCCTCCACAGGTGTGGAACCCCAGGGCCCTCATTAATAAACATTTGACACACGTAACTACATCTCAGAGTCTGCTTCCCAGAGAACCCAGTCTGCCACAGACTGCTCTTCATATCACCAGTATTGTTGATATCTCTATTTCGCCATTGTTGCCTCTGCCTTTCTCTTTGACCTTTTCAGTTTATACCTGTTTTCCTCATTTACTGTCATTTTTTAGAGTTTTAAGAGGGACTGGAGATAAATGAGGATAAGGCAATGGCACCCCACTCCAGTACTCTTGCCTGGAAACTCCCATGGACAGAGGAGCCTGGTAGGCTGCAGTCCATGGGGTCGCTGCGAGTCAGACATGACTAAGCGGCTTTAATTTCACTTTTCACTTTCATGCACTGGAGAAGGAAATGGCAACCCACTCCAGTGTTCTTGCCTGGAGAATCCCAGGGATGGGGGAGCCTGGTGGGCTGCCGTCTATGGGGTCGCACAGTCAGACATGACTGAGGCGACTTAGCAGCAGCAGCAGCAGGAGATAAATGAAAGTGTCGAATCCACCACTGTGCAATTCGGAGTTAAATTGCAGAGAACATAATTTATTCTAGCAATTCAAAACAGAAAAAGTATTTTTAGTGCATTCAGTGTTGAGGCAGATTTATTGCAATGATGGCCCCAATTATTTCATTCCTCCTTTACAATGTGATTTTGTGACTCCTCACATCAAAGGATTGAGTCTGTTTCCTTCTCATTGAACTTTGCTTTGGCCTATGGAATGTGGTAGTAATGGTGTGCTGTTTCTAAGCCGAATCCTTAAGAGCCTTGTACACCTTGTTCTTTCTCTTGAAACTCCATGAGAACAATCCAGTCTAGGCTGCTAGAAGATGAGTGCCCACATGGGGCAGTGATGAGTTGTCCCAGCTGAGGCCATCTGAGACCAGTCAGCTTCTGGCTAGCCCATCAGCTGACCACAAACACGTGAGCAAGCTCAGTAAGATCAGCCAAGCTCAACCTGAACCAGTAGAACTGGCTAGCTGACTGATAGATTCATGCAATAATAACGGTTATTGTTTTAAGTTGCTGCATTTAGAAATAATTGCTATACAACATTATTATGGTGACAGATACAAGTGGCTTAAAGATTCACTGGGACATCTGAAGAAGTAGACTCTGGATCCATGCCACATGACAGATTCACTAAAGTCATGAAGTTGTAGAAGCAGGAGACTCCCTGCTAAATTAACAAGCCCCTGCTACAAACCCTGTTTCCAGAGCCCTGTCACCTCTCCTGTAATCAGGAAGCTGTTAACTCAGAATCATACCGCTGCTGTTACTGCCGTGATTTATGTCATGATAGCAGATGCCTATGTTTTCCCTTTCTTCTGCTTAATTCATCTTCTTCCATCGAATTCATTCAGATCAGATCAGTTGCTCAGTCGTGTCCAACTCTTTGCGACCCCATGAATCACAGCACGCCAGGCCTCCCTGTCCATCAGCAACTCCCGGAGTTCACTGAGACTCACGTCCATTGAGTCAGTGATGCCATCCAGCCATCTCATCCTCTGTCGTCCCCTTCTCCTCCTGCCCCCAATCCCTCCCAACATCAGAGTCTTTTCCAATGAGTCAACTCTTCACATGAGGTGGCCAAAGTACTGGAGTTTCAGACTTAAATTGAAGAAAGTAGGGAAAACCACTAGACCATTCAGGTATGACCTAAATCAAATCCCTTATGATTATACAGTGGAAGTGAGAAATAGATTTAAGGGCCTAGATCTGATAGATAGAGTGCCTGATGAACTATGGAATGAGGTTCGTGACATTGTACAGGAGACAGGGATCAAGACCATTCCCATAGAAAAGAAATGCAAAAAAGCAAAATGGCTGTCTGGGGAGGCCTTACAAATAGCTGTGAAAAGAAGAGAAGTGAAAAGCAAAGGAGAAAAGGAAAGATATAAACATCTGAATGCAGAGTTCCAAAGAATAGCAAGAAGAGATAAGAAAGCCTTCTTCAGCGATCAATGCAAAGAAATAGAGGAATACAACAGAATGGGAAAGACTAGAGATCTCTTCAAGAAAATCAGAGATACCATAGGAACATTTCATGCAAAGATGAGCTCGATAAAGGACAGAAATGGTATGGACCTAACAGAAGCAGAAGATATTAAGAAGAGATGGCAAGAATACACAGAAGACCTGTACAAAAAAGATCTTCATGACCCAGATAATCACGATGGTGTGATCACTGGCCTAGAGCCAGACATTCTAGAATGTGAAGTCAAGTGGGCCTTAGAAAGCATCACTACGAACAAAGCTAGTGGAGGTGATGGAATTCCAGTTGAGCTGTTCCAAATCCTGAAAGATGATGCTATGAAAGTGCTGCACTCAATATGCCAGCAAATTTGGAAAACTCAGCAGTGGCCACAGGACTGGAAATGGTCCGTTTTCATTCCAATCCCAAAGAAAGGCAATGCCAAAGAATGCTCAAACTACCGCACAATTGCACTCATCTCACACGCTAGTAAAGTAATGCTCAAAGTTCTCCAAGCCAGGCTTCAGCAGTATGTGAACCGTGAACTTCCTGATGTTCAAGCTGGTTTTAGAAAAGGCAGAGGAACCAGAGATCAAATTTCCAACATCTGCTGGATCATGGAAAAAGCAAGAGAGTTCCAGAAAAACATCTATTTCTGCTTTCTTGACTATGCCAAAGCCTTTGACTGTGTGGATCACAATAAACTGTGGAAAATTCTGAAAAAGATGGGCATACCAGACCACCTGATCTGCCTCTTGAGAAATTTGTATGCAGGTCAGGAAGCAACAGTTAGAACTGGACATGGAACAACAGACTGGTTCCAAATAGGAAAAGGAGTTCGTCAAGGCTGTATACTGTCACCCTGTTTATTTAACTTATATGCAGAGTACATCATGAGAAACACTGGACTGGAAGAAACACAAACTGGAATCAAGATTGCCGGGAGAAATATCAATAACCCCAGATATGCAGATGACACCACCCTTATGGCAGAAAGTGAAGAGGAACTCAAAAACCTCTTGATAAAAGTGAAAGTGGAGAGTGAAAAAGTTGGCTTAAAGCTCAACATTCAGAAAACGAAGAGCATGGCATCCGGTCCCATCACTTCATGGGAAATAGATGGGGAAACAGTGGAAACAGTGTCAGACTTTATTTTTCTGGGCTCCAAAATCACTACAGATGGTGACTGCAGCCATGAAATTAAAAGACGCTTACTCCTTGGAAGGAAAGTTATGACCAACCTAGATAGCATATTCAAAAGCAGAGACATTACTTTGCCAACAAAGGTTCGTCTAGTCAAGGCTATGGTTTTTCCTGTGGTCATGTATGGATGTGAGAGTTGGACTGTGAAGAAGGCTGAGTGCCAAAGAATTGATGCTTTTGAACTGTGGTGTTGGAGAAGACTCTTGAGAGTCCCTTGGACTGCAAGGAGATCCAACCCTGGGATTTCTTTGGAAGGAATGATGAAATGCTTTTTATGAGCAGAATGTAAATTTTAACTGGACTTCAGCTGCAAAGCCCTCTAAAGTGTTAGTCATTCAGTCGTGTCTGACTCTTTGTGACTCCATGAACTGTAGCCCGCCAGGCTCCTCTTCCCATGGGATTTTCCAGGCAAGAATACTGGAATGGGTAGACATTCCCTTCTCCAGTGGATCTTCTCAACTCAGGGATTGAATCTGGGTTCCCTGAATTTCAGACAAGCCATCTAAGGTCAAAGGGAGTTTTAGCTTTCTAGTTCTGCAGGACATGAGAGGGAGGCTGGAATGGACTTTGAGTAAGTCCTCCTGAGTGTCTGCCACAGCTATGACTAACTAAAGTGAGGATTATACAACTTATTTCTCAGGTAGTTCAATAATACTGAAACAACTTCTTTAAATTCAGGTAGTTCTCAATAATACTAAAACAACTTCTTTAAATTCAGTGTATTTCACAATTGGGCATATCACTCACTACACTGTCAATCACCATTAATTCAATAAACAGAAGTTAAGAGTAAAGGATGAACAACACAGTACCAAGAATTTGTGAACTCATTGCTTCAGCAAAATTCAAACACAATTTCTTAAGGGAACCAACAACTATCAGTCACTAAGGAGAGGAAAACTGATTTATGTGCTGAGAAATTCTTGATCCCTTATTGATACTTGATATAGCAATGCTAATAGAAAGAACAGTGATTTCAGAAACAATATTTGGTCTTGATCTGTAATTATCAAGGTATATACACAACTATGTGATAAAAGACCATTTCAAAGTTTATGTGGGCATAGACTAGAAATTTACAAGATTCTAAGGAAGGCAAGTGGGTAGCATCCTTCGATCTGATCTTTAAGATATGACATCTGGTTTAAGTGGTCAGAAAATTAAAGCTTCCAAATCTGCTGAATTAGCAACTCTAGAAAAATCTGTAGGGATGGTGACAAGACGATGAGTAATCAGTGAAGATAAGAGAAGGTAATTCTTAGATAACAGGATCTTAAACTGTGAAGGCTTTAAAATGGAAGGAATTTCATCCCCCCCCCATTTTGTTCTCTGCACCTTGTTCAGTGGAGGCACAATGTTATTATGGTATGTAAGGCTTGCAGTGGTTTATGCCTTACTGAGAATTACTGTACTCAGCCACAGCCTTGTATGGCAAGGAGTCCCTCAGGCTTTCACACACAAAAGTCTGTGTTGTTAGAAGAAACTGGAGTCCCTCCAAAAGGTGCCCCACTGATTCAAAAGCTAGACACTTCTTTGTCAACAAAGGCATACGGGGCTAAAAGTCTGAAGGGCATATTGCATTTGGCTCAGTCGTAAGCCTTAATCACAGACTGTTTATTTGGTTCTTGCTGACAAAAATCGTGAAGCATCAGCAATTTTGCTTCTAAGGCAGAATCCATTGACTTAATATTTTTTACTTTTTTTCAGTTGTGCAATCAGAAATTCATTCATATGAGGAAAAGGCAGTTAATACCTATGGGAAAATGCCAAAGAAAGCAGTAGTCAGACTGATTGCTTTTTGGCAAAGGCTGAGCTGATGCTGAGGCTGAAACTCCAATACTTTGGCCACTTCATGCAAAGAGTTGACTCATTGGAAAAGACCCTGATGCTGGGAGGGATTGGGGGCAGGAGGAGAAGGGGACGACAGAGGATGAGATGGCTGGATGGCATCACCGACTCGATGAACATGAATTTGGGTGAACTCCGGGAGTTGGTGATGGATAGGGAGGCCTGGCGTGCTGCGATTCATGGGGTCTCAAAGAGTCGGACACGACTGAGCGACTGAACTGAACTGAACTGAGCTCAAGATTTACCAAGGGAAGCCCTTGTAAGTGTGACCTGAGGGGAAGTTACAAGTGCCAGAGCATTGCTGAGCCTGGAAACTGGAATTTCAGCTACCTTGTAAGGTATTTCAGAGAAAATTACACACATACATATGTGAGGATGATGTCTCACCATGTTGCTAAAATGATGATTTCTAAACCAGTTTACTCTCATTTCTGAAGCAGTAAGAGAATAAAAGAGAGACAACAGACAGCAAGTAATTTACCTTTTGCGGCAAGAATCTTGAGCGAAAGTTAGTTAAAATCTTCCTGATCTCTGGCCTGGATTCAGCTCCCTGAGGGCATAACAAAAGAGAAAGCGAAACATCCTTTAGATCAGGTGTTGCCCATGATGGAATTTATTTATTTATTTATGAGTATTAAGTTCACAGATTTATTCATTTGTTTAATAAAATCCTTATTTTCCTGGGCAAGACCTACTTGTTTTAAGAGCAAACATTCTATGGCGGCTTGTTAAGTTATAATTTCAGATATTTTATAACACAAGGATTTATAAATTTTTAAAATTCTGGTCAGTTGAAAAAAACATTGTTTTAATATATTTCAACTGTGACTCATTCAGGGAATTTTTTTTTTTTGGTTTCTTTTTTTAAAAATTTATTTATTTTAATTGGAGGCTACCTACTTTACAATATTGTAGTGGTTTTTGCCATACATTGACATGAATCAGCCATGGGTGTACATGTATTCCCCATCCTGAACCTCCCTCCCCATCCCATCCCTCTGGGTCATCCCAGTGCACCGGCCCTGAGCACCCCGTCTCATACCTCAAACCTGGACTGGCGATCTGTTTCACATATGATAATATACATATTTCAATGTTATTCTCTCAGATCATCCCACCCTCACCTTCTCCCACAGAGTCCAATAGACTGTTCTATACATCTATGTCTCTTTTGCTGTCTCACATATAGGGTTAATGTTACCATCTTTCTAAATTCCATATATATGCGTTAGAATACCGCATTGGTGTTTTTCCTTCTGACTTACTTCACTCTGTATAATAGGCTCCAGTTTCATTCACCTCATTAGAACTTATTCAAATGTATTCTTTTTAATGGCTGAGTAATATTCCATTGTGTATATGTACCACAGCTTTCTTATCCATTTGTCTGCTGATGGATGTATAGGTTGTTTCCATGTCCTGGCTATTATAAACAGTGCTGCGATGAACACTGGGGTACACGTGTCTCTTTTAATTCTGGTTTCTTTGGTGTGTATGCCCAGCAGTGGGATTGCTGGGTCGTATGGCAGTTCTATTTCAGTTTTTTAAGGACTCTCCACACTGTTCTCCATAGTGGCTGTACTAGTTTGCATTCCCACCAACAGTGTAAGAGGGTTCCCTTTTCTCCACACCCTTTCCAGCATTTATTGTTTGTAGATTTTTGGATAGCAGCCATTCTGATGGGCATGAGATGGTACCTCGTTGTGGTTTTGATTTTCATTTTTCTAATAATGAGTGATGTTTCTTTTCATGTGTTGAGCATGATGAGCATCTTTTCATGTGTTTGTTAGCCATCTCTATGTCTTCTTTGGAGAAATGTCTGTTTAGTTCTTTGGCCCATTTTTTGATTGGGTCATTTATTTTTCTGGTATTGAGCTGTAGGAGTTGCTTGTATATTTTTGAGATTAATTCTTTGTCCGTTGCTTCGTTTGCTATTATTTTCTCCCATTCTGAAGGCTATCTTTTCACCTTGCTTATAGTTTCCTTCATTGTGCAAAAGCTTTTAAGTTTAATTAGGTCCCATTTGTTTATTTTTGCTTTTATTCTCATTACTCTGGGAAGTGGGTCACAGAGGATCCTGCTGTGATTTATGTCGGAGAGTGTTTTGCCTATGTTTTCCTCTAGGAGTTTTATAGTTTCCCGTCCTACGTTTAGATCTTTAATCCATGTTGAGTTTATTTTTGTGTATGGTTTTAGAAAGTGTTCTAGTTTCATTCTTTTACAAGTGGTTGACCAGTTTTTGCAGCACCACTTATAAAAGCAGCTTCCTTAGCCTGTCTGCTCTTTAGTTCCCAGTCTTAGATAAAAGTTTCTGGCTCTAGATTTATAAAGCATCTTCAGAATACCAGGGTGCTCACATTAGCCCCTTCCTAGCTTCCTTCTCTATCATTTCCTGTGGTCTTTGTATACATGTCTGTCCTACTGTGTCTTACTCATCTTTGTATCATTTTTCTTCAACTTCTGTTTTTTGTTTTGTCTTTCGTTTTGCTTGTAGATAATACATTTGTTGGTTAAATGAAAATAATAGTTAGAGGCAAATACAAATTCTCTAATGTTTCAATTGTTACCAAGAAAATGATGGGATGTTGCTAGCTTTGTGAAGATGATTGACTTCCTGTTCTTAGTAAAATGAGTAGCATATTTACACTTCAAGTACAAATAATTGCTTTAAACGATTTTGATATGTTTTTGTCTCCAAAAGAATCAAGAGCCGTATTGGGATAGATATAAATCAAAGTGACTCTAGAAAGGCTCAATGGAAAGAGTCATTTTAAGTAGAAGGATAGCCCTAACGATAGCTATCACTACCATAAAACTTCCGTATATTGAAAACTATGAATAAAACATTCATCTTCATAGCTGCTACTAATGGAGTTAGATTTGTGAAGAAAAAAGTGTTTATGAATGATACCATCTTTCTTTTTTTGTCCTTCTTTTATCCCAGTTAACAGGTATACCACACACACTCTTCTACAACTTGCCTTTTTTTGGTGAGGGGATGAGGGAGAATCATTCCAAGTCAGCTCAAAACAATGCTTATTTCTTTTTAAGAGTTGTATGGGAGTGTGTAAGTTAATAACTTTTGTCTCAATTCTAGTCTCACCCTTTGGAACCTATAGACCCTTTGGATTCTGCTAGTTCCCTGTTAGGTCTGCTAAGAGAGGACACTAGAGAAATAGGAAAATTCTCTTTTGCTACCTTTTCCTCTCTGCGGCTCCTTAACAATGACCTTTACCTCTGTGGTGGCAGTTGGTACAGTCTCTTTGTTTCCTTCCCTCTTTTTTTTGGCAGCCTCATTTTGTCCCCTCAGAGGCACCAGCACCAGCTAGGCAATGACTGTTTTTCAGCAGTCTGACCAACTCCCATGAAATTTCTCCAGCCAACCTGGAGCTGTGCCCCATTGTGTGTGTGTGTGTGTGTGTGTAAGTCGTTCAGTCACGTCTGATTTTGTGACCCCATGGACTGTAGCTCACCAGACTCCTCTGTTTATGGGATTCTCCAGGCAAGAATTCTGGAGTGGGTTACCATTCCCTTCTCCAGGGGATCTTCCTGACCCAGGGATCCAACCCATTTCTCCCACATTCCCGGCAGATTCTTTACTGTCTGAGCCACCAGGAAAACCCTATGCTCCAGTAACCTCAAAATTTTCCCTCTGTTCTTCCAGCTTCAGGATGTGAGGCACTTCCTGGAATTACCATGCTCTCATTCTCTTTTTAGATTTTTTAAGTTTTCCAATAACCCATAGCTTATATTTTCTCTGTTGAAATGCTCCTGGTAGTTTCTATTTTCCCTACCAGACCCTGACAGATACACATAATATCTACTTGACATCTGCTGAGTCAGAAAGCCAGAAGGAACACAGCAGCCTGAACTGCTGTGCAGACCTGTTACATGACCAGTTCCTGCTCTGGCCCTGGAGGACCCATAATGTATGTAACTAGTACCCTGCAGATGGACATATAAGTTGCTTCCAACTTTTGTTACTATAAACAATGCAGTAAACAACATTAAATGAATTGGTTTTTCACATATGGGTAAGTATATCTGTAAGATAATTTATAAAAGTGGAATTGCTGGGTGAAAAGCATCACCAAGTTGCCTTTTAAATTCCTGATGTTCAAGCTGGTTTTAGAAAAGGCAGAGGAACCAGATATCAAATCGCCAACATCCGCTGGATCATGGAAAAAGCAAGAGAGTTCCAGAAAAACATCTATTTCTGTTTTCTTGACTATGCCAAAGCCTTTGACTGTGTGGATCACAATAAACTGTGAAAAATTCTGAAAGAGATGGGAATACCAGACCACCTGATCTGCCTCTTGAGAAATTTGTATGCAGGTCAGGAAGCAACAGTTAGAACTGGACATGGAACAACAGACTGGTTCCAAATAGGAAAAGGAGTTCGTCAAGGCTGTATGTTGTCACCCTGTTTATTTAACTTATATGCAGAGTACATCATGAGAAACGCTGGACTGGAAGAAACACAAACTGGAATCAAGATTGCCCGGAGAAATATCAATCACCTCAGATATGCAGATGACACCACCCTTATGGCAGAAAGTGAAGAGGAACTCAAAAGCCTCTTGATGAAAGTGAAAGTGGAGAGTGAAAAAGTTGGCTTAAAGCTCAACATTCAGAAAACGAAGATCATGGCATCTGGTCCCATCACTTCATGGGAAACAGATGGGGAAACAGTGGAAACAGTGTCAGACTTTATTTTTCTGGGCTCCAAAATCACTACAGATGGTGACTGCAGCCATGAAATTAAAAGACGCTTACTCCTTGGAAGGAAAGTTATGACCAACCTAGATAGCATATTCAAAAGCAGAGACATTACTTTGCCAACAAGGGTTCGTCTAGTCAAGGCTATGGTTTTTCCTGTGGTCATGTATGGATGTGAGAGTTGGACTGTGAAGAAGGCTGAGTGCCGAAGAATTGATGCTTTTGAACTGTGGTGTTGGAGAAGACTCTTGAGAGTCCCTTGGACTGCAAGGAGATCCAACCAGTCCATTCTGAAGGAGATCAGCCCTGGGATTTCTTTGGAAGGAATGATGCTAAAGCTGAAACTCCAGTACTTTGGCCACCTCATGCGAAGAGTTGACTCATTGGAAAAGATTTTGATGCTGGGAGGGATTGGGGGCAGGAGGAGAAGGGGATGACAGAGGATGAGATGGCTGGATGGCATCACTGCCTCGATGGACGTGAGTCTGAGTGAACTCTGGGAGTTGGTGATGGACAGGGAGGCCTTGAGTGCTGCGATTCATGGGGTCGCAAGGAGTCGGACATGACTGAGCGACTGATCTGATCTGATTGGTTTAGTTGCTCATATGCAAAAACAGAATCTATCTGCAGGAGAAACAGAGAAATCAAGAAAGGGAAGAGGGAGCCAGCTGTGACACCCTTATCTTACTGAATGCTACCCATCCGTTAAAATAATTACTTTCTGGCCTAGATTTGAATTATGGACTTAACTTTGAGCCCTTTGGAGAGGAGGAAGGCTAAAACATAAGTGGAAGAATTCTGTAAGACACTTTGGTATTCCTTCAATAAGAGGGGTAACACAAAGTGTAGGGAGGTGCTTTGCCACAGATTGCCAGCAGGGCTGAGCAGGCCAAGGAAACTCCAAGCTGTCTGCCCAGTAGTGACTCAGTCCCCAGTAAATGTTAGTGTCTACAAGAAGAGTGACACCTAGAGATGTGTGACTATTGTAAGAAGTGACAGTGCTGCTGGGCAAATTACATGTGGTAGCTGTAAGCACATGTGAGACACTTCCTAGGGACTCCCCAGAACATATGGGTGGAACTTTGTAGGGAACTGGGTCTGCTGCCTGCAGCAGTGAAGTGTTAAAAGCTGGTAAAACAAAAAACTGGTTACAAAACTCTCATTTACTAAGGTTGTCCTTTTTTTCACGTCTATATCTTTGGCTCATAAACTGAAGTAGCTGTGCTGTGTGTGCTGTGCTTAGTCGCTTAGCGACTCTTCCCTTCTCCAGGGGATCTTTCTGACCCATGAATCAAACCAGGGTCTCCTGCATTGCAGGTGGATTCTTTACCAGCTGAACTACCAGGGAAACCCCAAAGTGAAGTAGGATTTTCTTAAAAATAACAGAGTAAAACATTCTTCTTCCCTGGGTCCTTAATAACACATCTCAGCAAACTCAGGTTGTGATGAAGTAATTTTTTTTTACCGTCTGCTGTTTGGTTTTCTTGTCATTTGTTTTCTGCTCAGCAGAGCCAGATTAGTTATTGTCCTTGTTTGGCAGATAGGCTACATTCTACATACATACTTATTTCACCTTAGCATTAAGTAGTAACAGAGCTTTGTGTACAATCAGAGCTGTATCTTTCCTATCCTATAAGATCTGGTCTGCCTTCCTGCAGAGGATTTTATGTTTCATTGCATCTTGTTTGTGCCATTCTTAATTTACACGACAGAGATGCTGTCATCACCAATTAACATTTATCAAGGGCCCCTTGGATGCATGGCTGTACAGGGACTAATTTAATATTCTCTTTGTTTCAGATATCAGGTGGCTCCTTCAAATGAATATTTAAGTATCTCAGATGATGAAGAAGAATAGAGATATCAATTAGGATTCAGAAGACAAGCCTCTGCAGAAAATGCTTAAAGGAGGGCATCAAGGATTAATATTAATATTTGAAAGTTTACAAGAGGGTATCCTTTTCTTCAGTTAACAAGTGACGAAAGTAAAATGAGACTGCATTTGTTGTTCCTGGAAGAAGCCTGGCAGCATTCCATCCAGACATCTACCCTTTAACTGTTCCATTTTCTTTACTCATTTTAGTTCTTCTAATCTTTAAGGCAGAGTCTGAATCTTTCTTCCTGAACTGTTTTCTATCCATCACTTTTAGGGATGACTCCTTCCTCCAATTCCTATGTTGTTAATACCACTTATTTGGCAATTTAGCACATGATACATTGTACTGCTGCTAAGTCGCTTCAGTCGTGTCCAACTCTGTGCGACCCCATAGACAGCAGCCCACCAGGCTCCCCGACCCTGGGATTCTCCAGGCAAGAACATTGGAGTGGGTTGCCATTTCCTTCTCCAATGCATGAAAGTGAAAAATGAAAGTGAAGTCGCTCAGTTGTGTCCGACTCGTAGCAACCCCATGGACTGCAGCCTACCAGGCTCCTCCACCCATGGGATTTTCCAGGCAAGAGTACTGGAGTGGGGTGCCATTGCCTTCTCCCGATACATTGTACTATTACTGACTAAATATATGTTCACTCTCCCTAAGCATATTAGAGAACTATCTGGACAATTTAGTTCTTTTCCGTTGTTAGGGTCAGCATGGCATTCTCTCAAAGGTAGAATCTTTGAGATTCTATTGATGATGATAGCAATAATTCATAAAAATCAAACGAAATTTCATTTTTTAAAAGGATGAGAGGAGAAACAAAGCTGAGGCTCTGAGAGTTGAGACTCACAACCACCATTAATAAACACATCCTAATCTAGGAGCTATATGTACATCTTCTAGGGGAAGGGGCTGTGAGAGGCAAGAACATCCCTGGAAGTCAGCAGTTTGCCTTTCGAGACGCAATAAAAAAATGGGCTTTGGCCTGCCTAAGCGCAGAGGAGCCTGTAGGGCTGCTGTCTATGGGGTCGCACCGAGTCGGACAAGACTGACGCGAGTTAGCAGCTAGCAGTAGCAGCAGCAGCAAGCTATATTTATTTTCTGGCCTCTTCCTTTTGATGTGATAG
This sequence comes from Bos mutus, assembly GCF_027580195.1. Taxonomy (NCBI): domain Eukaryota; kingdom Metazoa; phylum Chordata; class Mammalia; order Artiodactyla; family Bovidae; genus Bos; species Bos mutus. The sequence continues at coordinate 27,018,932 of NC_091621.1, read as the reverse complement.
TAAACAGTGTAGAATGGTTGTCCATGGCAGGAATTGATATTCCAAAGAACAGACCTGAATATTTTCACTTCATAAAAAGAAACATTCGGTTCTGTCATACACGTTGGAATTAAAAACACACCGTGCTGTTTATGACGTCAAGAATCAGGGCCCAGCGAGGTCGGTGACTCAACGAATCCCAGCAGTTAGACCATTGTTGCATAGGGGCTCACAAACCAGACGCCATCAAGATCTCCTCAGGACGAAGCTCCCGCGGGGCCCCGCCCACTCCGGGGCCGGGAGCCTCATTGGCCGGCCTTCCGCCCGCCACTTCTACCAGCCCGCGGGATTTGGCTCGGGAGGCGGGCGTTTTCCTTTCCGACACTAATTGGTCGAATCTTAATGACGGCATGGGATTTTCGAGTCTCAATTGGTTCTTAGTCTTCAGAATGGGCGGGGAAAGGCAGAGCGTCTGGGCTCAAGGAGGGAATCGCGGAGTGCGCCGGCGCGTAGTCGAGGACGCTGGGCCGAAGCTTTTGCTAGGGAACGTACTGTTGTCGCCCCGCCCCCTCGGAGCTTTTTGTCCCGTTAACTGTCGGGGTGGCGGGGGCTCCAGCTCAGGCCGACATGCCGGTGCGCTTCAAGGTGAGGACGGGGTCCCCGGGCCCGAAGCCTGATGGGGGGAGTTAAGGCGGGGCGGGTGCGGCGTGCCGGAGCCTCACTGGCTTTCTGGGCCGCGCCCCTCGGCCCCGTAGAAGCTGTCAGCTCCCGAGCCTACCTGTCACTATCCCGGAGGATGCTCATCTCCTCTTACCTAGCCCCCTCTCAGCTCACACTCAGTTCTGAGTTGTCGAGTGGAAGAGTTAGATGGTTTGAGATGGATTTATTTGGGGCGGGACGGGGGGAGAGGTGCTCAGAGGCGTGTACATAGTGGGCGCTTTCTAATGGGAACTGTGGCGGCTTCAGATTGGGGCACCTGTGGACCACATCACAGCTTAGCACTTAACACCCTTTCCCTTTAAAACTTCAGAGTGTTTTATGTCTTTTAAAGGCTTGAGAAATGGGACCCTGACAAGATTAAAGACAGGTTATATGAAACACATTATTCATAATCATGCATTTCTTTAAGGTTTGTTAATAGTTCCAGGTAATTGGTAGCTGTCAAGGTCAAGCACCCTGCAACATAACAGTTGACCACAGTGCTCCACAAGCCCTGCAGTCTTCTTTTATCTTGAGGGTTTGTATTCAGAATGGGAGGGGAATTTTTCTTTTCTTGGTTGACTTTACAAAACTTCACAAGGAACTAGGCATAATATTGCAATATAATATTGTGTACTCAGTGAGAACTTCATTAGTTAGGATAATTATAGTGATGAGGATTTAAATTGCCACCGATTTTCAGACCAAAGCTCAAGCTTTTGATTCCAACATCCAGCAAAAGGGTAGCCACTCTGAGCCTCAGATTCCTAGTAGCATCTGCCTTAAGTGGTTGTGGGGATTAAGGTTATAACACTGAACTGCTTAGCACAGGGTTGCGTAAATATTAGGAGCTATTATTAAGGAGCTCTTCTGTGTTTAATTAGTCTTAAGTATTTCCACTTTTTAGAGGTTCAGAAATGATTTTTACTGATACATACTTTAAAACAACTTTCATTAATTACATTGAACTTAAATTGTACTTTGCATTACAGGGATTGAGTGAGTATCAGAGAAATTTTCTGTGGAAAAAGTCTTATTTGTCAGAGTCCTGTAATTCATCAATGGGGAGAAGACACCCATGGGCTGGACTTAGATCAGATCAATTAGGTGAGTTGAACAATTAGTTGTCATTATAACTTGAATAAACCTTGGGCAAAATGATTAAAAATATGTGGTTTCCCAGAGTGTGAAGGAAGGAGAGAGAGAGAGAGACTGACTTGATTCAACCTGCTTGCTTAATTCTCCTTCAGTAGAATATAAGATCTCTTAGATCAGAGCTCTGTCTTCACCACCGTGTTCCTGCCCAGTACCTAACATAGGGCCTTGGCACATTGTAAAGCTTATTAGAACTCTCTTTTTTAAAAATTGAATGCATAAACCTGGGTTTGAATCCACATTTGATGTGTGACTTTGGACAAATTGGGCCTGTTTCCCCAAGTGGGACTTGGGAAGCCCCTTGCCCAGGATTGTTGGGAGTGATGAATGAGATGTTCCTGTTAAGGGCTAGGTACTTCTACACAGATTGTGCTAGGAGCTCCTCCTGTGACCCCTGTGAGAGTGCAGATGTGTAGGATATAATTTCCTCCAATCTTAGATGTTTGAAGCCAGTAAAAGACTTAAAGAGTGGGGTGCCAAGTCTGGAAACTAGTAAGAAGAGCATATTTCCAGGATTAGGTTTGGAGAACAAAGGGAAGAGTAGACTAGAGTGGGTGGTTCTTTTAATATTCCTCTGAATTGTCAGGCTCCTTTGCCCAGAGCCTGGCTTCAAAGCCCTAGTGTCCCTGCATCTTAGGCAGGGTGGTGCTTTAAGAAACACCTTGGTGAAACAGGCCCAATTTGTCCATCAAATGTGGATTCAAACCCAGGTTTATGCATTCATTTTTTAAAAAAGAGAGTTTTAATAAGCTTTAAAATGTGCCAAGGCCCTATCTTAGGTCCTGGGCAGGAACACGGTGGTGAAGACAGAGCTCTGTTCTCAGAGACCTCTCCAGATGACCAGAATTCCACAAATTTGCGACTCTATTAGATTAAATATCCCAACATAAATCTCTGAAATGTAGCTAGCTAAGCCCATCGAGGGCCTTAAGGGATATTATGACGCTGGCCAATTGGTTAACCACATAACATTTTAGCTTAGATCAGCTACATTTGAAAGGGTAATGATGAAATGAGACTATGGGAAAAGAGCCACTTTGCAGTATGATACCTTAATGAGAAAGGAATGTCTAGGGGGAGGGGCAGAGTGGGAACTCCAGGTTGTTCAAAAAGGAGGTGGAAAGCTAGCAAGGAACAGCAGCAGTGTTACCTGAAACTGGCTAGACATTCTCTGTGTCTTTTTCCTGCTAGTGTGTGCTGAGAGACAAGGGTGGACCACTTGAGAAGCTTCCCTTTTCATTTTGCTCTTCTTCCACCAGCCCTGCTCTGTTAAAGAGGGACGTCTAGGGCAGTGGTCTTCAAGTATTTTTGGTTTCATACCTGCTAAAAGAATTTAGAAAGTCTCTTTCTCTTCACATTTTAAAGTTAATATTTAATTTTTTTAATAAAAAGTGTAATGAACAGTACAATCAAAGGATATCTTTCTGGCTTATTGTGTATACACAAATATCATACACGTTTTACATGTATTTTGTTAACTTTGGAGCTGCTAGTTTAGCTCAGTTTATGGTAAATGTTCATCATTTAATTGGTAAAGTCAGTCCTCATTGGAAAACTAATCAGATAAAATTTGAATTATTTTCCATGAGAAGAAAGTCTATCTTTATTTTTTGGTTCACATAAGTACATTAATATGCATATATGCATTTCACATAATGACTCTCTTACACTTGAATTTTAGTTTAAGATAGGTAGATGGAAAAGGCATGGAGCTAGATAAAATAAGGTACTGTTCCTTTGTTATTTCTAATCTCTGCCTTCTTTGCTTTGCTGTCAAATATTCCGTGTCAGGAGTTGTGCTTTCTTGAATTGTTCCTTTGTTTGTCCTCCCCACCTATGACAATTTTTTTTTTTTTAGTTCCATAGGGTGGTTGAGAGGCGTGTCTTTCTTTTGTAAAGTGGGCAAAGGGTGATTATGAAAGGAGCGGTGAGAAAGGAAACTACAGATGGCAGATGAAGCCCTTAGGCAGATCAGTGTCAGGAAGTGGCACATATGGAAGTGAGGATCTGGAAAGTGATTCCCTCAAGCTGCCGTTTCTGCACCCCACACCCGGATGTCTTTATATGCCTCCAGACATATATGCATCCAGTGTGAAGACCGTGGTCTAGGGGAGACTTGCACCAGTGGAGACTTTGGGTCCAATGGCCAAAACATCCATGATAGAAGCCAAAGAGCTCTGATTTTAGCTAATGCCAGATTGTCTCTTCACCTTCCCTTCTCTTCTAGTCTTAATCTTTCTTCTCCATCCTACACCATCTTCTATTTAAAGAATAGCTCCAAACTAGGGCAGTATCTCAGTGGCTGTCATTCTGCAGAGCTCCTCTTACCTGGGTAGAAGGTTAAGTTTTTTGGGCATTTGCTTTCCAGAGAGAAATATAGAGAAATAGTATCTTAGCTCTGGTTCAAAGGGTTCATTCTCTTTAACTTCTCAGGAACTCAAGGCAGATATAGAGCCAAGATCCAGCATAATGACATCTCATCCCTTCTCATCTTGGTCTGCACTGCATAAGAGAAGCTTTGTGAAAAGTTCCAAATTTTGACAGTACCAGGGCCCATTGTTCTGCTAAGTAGCACAGGAGAGTAATTAGAAACGGAGGCAACACATTCCGCCTGGCTTGCCAGGTCCATCACGTTGCAATTCTAGTGACTTGTGTTAGGATAACTTGAACATCATGACCCCAATTTAAATTTATGGTCAAACTTTTACTATTTCTTTAAAGCAAAATTAGAGATTTTACATTGGAAAACTGTACTTTTTTTTTAATCCTGTAACTGGAAGGATATTGTGTATCTCAAGTGAATTTTAAATTCCATTTCTTCTCTCATACATGTGATTCAGAGTTGTCTTTGTGGCTTTATGCTTTGGTTTCTGCTAATTTTGCATATTATATTTTGTAGGAATCACAAGAGAGCCAAGTTTTATTTCGAAAAGAAGAGTCCCTCATCATGACCCACAGATTTCAAAATCTCTTGAGTGGAATGCAGCTACCTCAGAGAATGATGTGGTCCTATCACCAGAAACTGAAGCTCCTAGAACACCAGAATCACAGGAGGCAGAACAAACAGATGTTAACCAAGAAAGACTTCTTGCAGTAGAAGCCTCCAGGGGTCCCAAGAGAACCAGATCTCACTCTGCAGACTCTAGAAGTGAGGGGGCTTCAGATATTGTAGAAAATAAGGAGGATATAAAAGCAAACGACGTACCAGCTAATGAAAATGTGGAGCTGAAACATTCTACCAAGCCTCTTTCAGAAAATGTAGATGATAGGGTATGTGTATTCACTGTATTTCTTTTCAGAAGCATAGAATTCTCTATAAATTTTATCATCATTTCAGTAATATTACATTTTGTGCTTAATTTTTTTCTGCTGTTTCCTTGTTCAAAGTCTGTAGAATAGACTATAAGGTGATAGTTGACTTTAGTTATTATGAATTAGTTCTATTCTTAACAGTTGCCATTTTGTACTGGTTATTTTCAGATATCCCTTCATTGGGAAGACAGTCTGCCTCTGGATTTCATTTATCATATATCAGCACCTGAGTCCTAAGGGAGAGATCAAGTTGAGACAGAGAAGGGGAGTAGGCTATTACTTCTGGCAGGGATGGTGAGCTGACTTATACTTAGGCCCTTTTCAATTTCTTATTGTATACCAGAGGAAAAAAAACAGAGCCTCAGTTGGCAAAATGCAAAAGAAAGGAGGGGTCTGGCTGGATCTCAAAAGATCTTGCAGTTTGCTCTCTTATGTCACAGCTGGCCTGTGGAAGGCCCCTGCAAGCACATAAGCAGAGGCTGCGGGGCCCTGTGCAGACACCTCACTGCCTTCCACAGTTTTCTCCACTCTACTGCTTCCTCCCATTTCATGTCCACCACTGACTGGAGCCACGGAGAGGCATTTAGAAGTGTTGGAAAACCAGGGGACACAAGGGAATCAAGGGAGGTAACATGTAAGTCTGATGGGCAGAGGAAGAGGTGTCCCAAAAAGCAAGGTGTGGATGAGGTGATGTGCTGTTGTTTCTTACTAGTAGATCCATTTATGCATAATTGGTAGGAAGGAACTGAGAAATGTTACCTTTTGCTGGGATGCACAATAATTCCTTGACAGTATTAAGAAAGGAATTTTAAAGAGTCACAATTTAAAAGGAACATTATCGATTGGAAGTTTGCTCTATAACAATGTACATGTGGTTAACAATACTATACTATACACTTAAATTTGTTAGTGTAGATTTTTATATTGGATGTTTTTTTAAAATCACAGTTAAAAAATAAGTTTGAATAGAAATTTTTAATAACTTTCAATGTTCTGTTTTTTTTTTCTCCCCCAACAGTTGAATAGACTTCTGCAGAAGAAAGCTGGATTGACGGTTGTTCCTTCACATAATGTCTTGAGGAATTCTGAATATCAAAGGCAGTTTGTTTGGAAGACCCCTAAACAACCTGCTCCAGCTTTTGCAGCCAATCAGGTAGTTTAATGGATACAATACATTTTTGAGTGCCATTATCTAATCTAGTGTTGCAGTTTACATAGAAAGAAATTAGATAGTAGATCTGGAGGTAGGTTCTAGAAAAGTGAAAATGAGAGTTTTGCTAAAATCATCCTATTACTTCTGATTTATAGCAGTAATATTATACTGTCCTAGGCTACTGATGATCATTGTTGCCAGATCCATCACATATACTAAATATGAGACAGGGTAATGAAAACTTGAGGACTGGTAAGTTTTTGCATGCTGTGAATTTTTTTTACTTATTAAAAAATTATTAAATTGGTTTTATTCTGAACTGTTGTGTTTCATTGACTAATATATTGCATGTTTTCTGTCTAAGAAAGGCACAACTGCTTTGGATATTTAATAAGTAAAAAATAGGTTGAGGTGATACAAGATGTATAATTTTGTCTTTATATCAAATGAACAGTGATAGGAATTGTCAATTTATGTTTATAAAATTCAAAAGCTAAAATGGTAACTAGAAGTGATATTAAGTTTCATTGTATTCTCACACAGTTTTAGTATTGGGCTACCATTACTAAAATATACTTTTTTTTTACTACTATAATTCTCTAGAAAGTTCTTAGCTCTTAACTCTCATTTATGTTCTTAACCATATTCCTAGGTTTAAGTAGGAAATACTTCCATTCAGAATATCCCCAAAGGTTCATGGCAGCTTAGTTTTTTCTTTCTCACTCACCTGTGTACTTTGTACATCCCCAGAAACTGAGAGGATAATTAGATTCAGAAAGACAATAACATGTCATCTTATACTAAGATAATATTTCCACTGTTATAAATTGTAGCAGATTTAGGCTTACTTGTTATTCAGTTTTGAAAAACCTGAAATATATATAACATTTTAGGAACACAAGAAATAACCTAAAGCAATACATTTCCTTTATAAACCTAGTGAATAGAATCAATACTTCTTTTGCTGGCTCACAAGTGTTCTTAGATAGAAAATGTACCACAAAATACAGCCTGAAAATTGTGATTGTTTACTTTTTATGGAATATAAGCTAGAGGTAATTCAAATCAAAGCCCTATTGACAACTTTTACATATTTCAGTGAAAAGCATCGTGTAGAAATGTTCTTTTTATAGTATCAAGAAGTATAAGTCACTAGCAAATACCTTTACTGTTAGCTTTATTGCTTTCATTAGTGAAGACTTCAGATAATTTTTTGTAAAGAAATGCTCTGTTAGTTAAAACGTATAATCAGTTTCAGGTCTGTGGATTGGAGAGTTGTGTGATAGAAATTTTTTCCATGCTTGTTGATGGGGAAATTCCTAAAGGAGCTATTCATTTCTGTTTTATCAGACACTTGTTTTCTGAAAGGATGTCTTATATATAAAGGAGTAAGAACAATTTATGACAGAAAAGTTCTTGAGATTATACTGTACTTAAAAAGATATACTGTTTGGTTTTGAAGTGTAGGTGTATTATTCAGCATTATGAAGCAATTAAACACCTTATTTGAACTCCATATCTTTTCCGTTACTTTCTTTGTAATCAGTGGCAATATACCATAAAATGGAAACCATATCATGGAATAATAAGGATAAAAGGAAACATTTATAAATAGAAACATGATAATTACCTGATTTTTTTCCTTGCTTCAGGCTAAAAGTAAGTAAGCAAAGGAAGAAAAAATGAACAAATGCATGTCAGATATTGAAAATATTAAGAATATTTTATTGTTGCAGGAATAAAAAAGTTGCTGTCAAGGAGGAAAAAACTGCTGACAAAGTTGCCTTGTAAAGCTAATGTGTATTTTCATGTGATTAAAATTTTCCCATTTTACTTATCCTATTGCCAAACTAACAGAGTGGTAGGGAACTTTGGGGAGAAAAGATATGATTTATTATTTCTCTTGACTTAAGTATTATTTTGATTGTAATAACTATTACTCAGAACATAGTAATGAGCATCAAAAGTTGACCTTTGGATTTTCCTTCCAGTTTTATTGAGGTATAATTGAGAAAAATTAATGTAATTTTTATGCACAGTATTTTAACTGTAGTCATGCTATACTTCAGCTCTCCGTAACTTATTTATCCTGCACAGATGAAACTTTGTACCGTTTGACCAACATATCTCCATTTACCCCATCTCCCAGTCCCTGGCAACCACTATTCTATGAATTCTTTTAGATTCCACATATAAGTGGGATCAAACCATGTAGTATTTTTGTCTTTCTGTGCCTGGCTTATTTCACTTAACATGTTCTCCAGGTTCATCCATGTTGTAGCAAATGAAAGGATTTGCTTTTTAAATGCCAAATAATATTCCATTTTCTTTATCCATGCATCTGTCCATGGACACTTAGATTGATTCTGTATCTTGGCTATTGTGAATACTATAATGAGCATGGCAGTGTAGATTATCTAGAGATACTGATTTCATATCGCTTGGATATATACCTGGAATAGGGTTGCTGGATCATATGATAATTATATTTTAAATTTTTTGAGGACCCCTCATTACTGCTTTCCATATGAATTTACATTCCCACAAATAGTGGACAGGGGTTCCCTTTTCTCTACATCCTCACCAATATTTGTTATCTTTTGTATTTTGTTAATGCCCGTTCTAACATATGTGAGGTAAAGTCTCATTGATGTTGATTTACTCCTTGATGATTAGTGATGCCTTCGTGTACCTGTTGACCATTTATGTCTTCTTTGGAAAAAAGTTCTTTTGCTTATTTTTAATCAGCTTGTTTTTTTTCTATTCAGTTTTATGAGTTCTACTTTGAATATTAACTCTTTATCACATATGATTTGCAAAATTTCCCATTCTATCAGTTCAGTTCAGTTCAGTCACTCAGTTGTGTCCAACTCTTTGCGACCCCATGAATTGCAGCATGCCAGGTCTCCCTGTCCATCACCAACTCCTGGAGTTCACCCAAACTCTTGTCCATCGAGTTGGTGATGCCATCCATTCCATAGGTTATGTTTTAATTTTGTTGATGTTTTCCCTTCTTGTGTGAAATGTTTTAGTTTGATGTAGTCCCAGTTGTTTATGATTGCTTTTGTTGCCTTTGTTTTTGGTGTCAAATCCAAAAAATCATTAAGATTCATGTCAAGGAGCTTAGCCTATGTTTTCTTTTAGGAGTTTTATGGTTTCAGGGCTTACATTCAAATCTGTAATCCATTTTGATTTAATTTTTATATATGGCATAAGATAGTGGTCTAGATTCATTCTTTTACATGTGGCTATCCAGTTTTCTTAGCAGCATTTATTGATGAAACCCTTTCCCCATTTTACATTCTTGACTCTTCACTGCCTTGTCATAAATTAATGGACCATATATGCATGGGCTTGTTTCTGGACTCATTCTGTTCCATTGGTCTATGTGTCTGTTTTTATGCCTCTTTTGCCCGTTTTTTAATCAGGTTGTTTTTTGCTATTGAGTTGAGTTCCTTGATTTCTTTAAATATTTTAGAAATTGACCCCTTAAAAGATGTATGCAGGTATTTTCTTGTACTCAGTAGTTTGTCTCTTCACTCTGTTGATTGTTTTCTGTAGAGAAGTTTTTTTTTAAGTTTGACACAATCCCATTTGCCTATTTTTGCTTTTGTTGCAATGGCTATTAATTAGCCATGTGAAATCAAATTATAGTCGTATATAATTTTCCCTTTTTTGTATCCTGATGATTCAACTTTATATGTGGAATGCTTTAAGCAATTGAAGTTCTAAGTTCTACATATTTAACAAAGAAAACTAAACTAAAGTAATTTTTGTTTTAAGGTTTTCCACAATAAAAGCAAATTTATTCCACAATTCAAAGGTAACTCATTCATCCATGAAACTGAATACAAAAGAAATTTTAAGGGCTTATCCCCAGTAAAAGAACCAAAATTAAGAAGTCATTTGAAGGAAAACGGAAATTTTGAAACAATATCTCCTGAAAAGAAGGTATTTGTCAATTCTTTTTTTTTAATTTATTTATTTTAGTTGGAGGCTAGTTACTTTACAATATCACATTTTCTTTTACTTACCACCATTTGCAACTTTATAAGTTTCCATTTGAGATTTTTGTTTTTAGCTAGTTCATTAATTTGTTTGTTCACTTAATGTCAAGTGTTCATTGAGCCCTTGGTAGAAGCCAGGCACTGGTAGGTACTGAGAATACAATTATAACCACACTAAGCCTTAAGCAGCTCTTGGGCCATGAGCTCTTATTGCCTGGGGTAGACAGAGATGTAAATAATTAAGTATAATACAGTGCAACGAATGCTTAATAATATAGCATGTAAGTCTGCTATGCCTAATATCAAATGATTGGCCTTACAGTATTGTGAACTTCAGGGGTTACAGTGGTGATAGAAACACATACTTTAAACTAAATAATGGAAATTAAGACAGAAATACACATACACACATGTTATTTTAAACTAGAGCTTTAGTATACCAAATTATAGCCAGTATAATTCACACGACTTAACTCAGTACGTACAAACACCTACTTCTGTAAAAAATTTACAGCTGTTTGAATTGCATCATCAGGTTAAAACTATTGTAAATTATAGGTAGATCAGGGATAGGTCCTATTTTTGAATCTCCTGGAATGTCATACCTATTTTATGGATTCTAAGAGTGAAAACTATATGACTAAAAGTAAAATGATTTATATATATATATAATAAACATATTATAGTTATATATGTATTATAAAAATCATACCTATATATTATATATAATGTATGTGTATAATAATGTATAATACTTTTTTATTTGGACTTACGATATTCTTAAAGAGAAAAAGAATTGTTAAGTTACTCACTAAAGCAATGTGCTAACTTACTTTTTGGGACCTTCCATTTAATTATTGTAACAAGTGTAGATTTAGAATATCAAGGGGAAATGTAAGACCAATGTTCAAAAGGTAGTTGAACATCTAAATAAGTAAACTTGATGTGATTAAAACATTTTTCCTAGCCAAGTATGTAAAATTTTTACTGTTAGAAAATGAAACCATATCCTGAGCTATATACTTAAAGAAACTAACCAGATATACTAGTTTCAGAACTTGCTTGTTGACTTGTGATTTCTGCATTATCTTAGTAGTAAAATCTTAGTTTTAAAAGCAATTATAATTCAGTATCCAAGTATACTTTATGACATCTGTATTGTCACATTAATGTATAACATAAATGGAGCATGAAAAGTTCAAATTATTTTCATTTTAGTGTAATAAAACAGATGATCCTTTAAAATCAGAAGCAGAGATGGAATCAAAAGACTCAAACCAGCCTAAAAAGAAACTTACTCCTTGGAGACATCAAAGGCTTGGGTATGTATTTTGTAAGAAAAATATCATAGTATTTAGCTGATCAGCATAATATTTACTCTCATTTCATTAAAATATTTACTCTCATTTCATTTCTGTTAGGAAGGTGAATTCAGAATATAGAGCAAAATTTCTAAGCCCAGCCCAGTATTTATATAAAGCTGGGGCTTGGACACGTGTGAAGGAAAACATACCAAATCAGGTGAGTATATAAGCTCAGTAAACCCACATTTTCTCTGATACTACTTCAGTTAAATTTCAATAGTTTTACCTAGTAGTAGAGACTACAATTTGAAGATATATGATGCGGTGATAGCACCAGAAGTATCAGTTGGATATTATTTATCAGTGTATTTACTTTTTTTTTTTAAATACCAACTAGCTCCTCAGAGATTAATTACAAGGTCTTTAAAGTTAAAAATGTTTTTCAAATCAACTGTTTATGTTAATGAAGTCAGTTTATAGAATTGTAGCATTATAGACTTGATTATTTTATAATCTGCAGACCTCCACTCTCAAGTGAAGACTGATTAATTTTTCAAGATTGGTTTGTCTGACTGCACCACTGTTAGCTCAATTGTTTTGGAAAGATTATCTCTTGGCCTGAGACTTTTTAAAATTAAGATGAGTTGGTAGTTAGGGTTTCAGTCAGTTCAGTAGTGTCCGTAGCTCAGTAGTGTCCAGCTCTTTGCAACCCTATGGACTGCAGCACGCCAGGCTTCCCTGTCCATCACCAACTCCCGGAGCTTATTCAAACTCATGTCCATTAAATCGGTGATACCATCCAACCATCTCATCCTCTGTTGTTGGCTACGCCTCCTGCCTTCAATCTTCCTCAGCATCAGGGTCTTTTCCAGTAAGTCAGTTCTTCACATTAGATAGCCAAAGTATTGCAGTTTCAGCTTGACATTCAGTCCTTCCAGTGAATATTCAGGACTGATTTCCTTTAGGATTGACTGGTTGGATCTCCTTGTGGTCTGAGGAACTCTCAAGAGTCTTCTCCAACACCACAGTTCAAAAGCATCAATTCTTTTGTGCTCAGATTTCTTTATGGTCCAACTCTCACATCCATACATGACTACTGGAAAAGCCACAGCTTTGACTAGATGGACCTTTGTTGGCAAAGTAACGTCTCTGCTTATTAATGTGCTGTCTAGGTTGGTCATAACTTTTCTTCCAAGGAGCAAGCATCTTTTAATTTCATGGCTGCAGTCACCATCTGCAATGATTTTGGAGCCTGTCACTGTTTCCACTGTTTCCCCATCTATTTCCCATGAAGTGATGGGACCAGATGCCATGATCTTAGTTTTCTGAATGTTGAGCTTTAAGCCAGCTTTTTCAGTCTCCTCTTTCACTTTCATCAAGAGGCTCTGTAGTTCTTCGCTTTCTGCCATAAGAATGGTGTCATCTGCATATCAGAGGTTATTAATATTTCTCCTGGTAGTCTTGATTCCAGCTTGTGCTTCATCCAGTCCAGCATTTCTCATGATGTACTCTGCATATAAGTTAATGAGCAGGGTGACAATATACAGCCTTGACGTACTCCTTTCCCAATATGGAACCAGTCTGTTGTTCCATGTCTGGTTGTAACTGTTGCTTCTTGACTTGCATACAGATTTCTCAGGAGGCAGGTAAGGGTGTCTGGTATTCCCATTTCTTTAAGAATTTTCCACAGTTTGTTGTGATCCACATAGTCAAAGGCTTTAACGTAGTTAAGATTTAGATCTAAACATTTAATGGACTCCGAGGATTGTTACATCTGAAGTTATGATAAGGTAACAATCCTTATTCTTGCCCTCATGGAAGAGGACATTTTTGTTTTTGTTGTTAAATTAAGATCTTTCTTTAAGATTTCCTATTTAAGATTTCTCTCTTTAAGATTCCTATGGTAATGTGACTTTTCTGGGGTGTTTGTTTTATTAACTACTACTGGTGGTTTAAAGTGTTTAAATTAGTGGAATAATTTGCCTTAACTTCATGGTCAAAATCATTCAAAAAGCAAATTGGGGTTAGAAAAGAATAAGAATTTTTAGTTATGAGATTAGTGATCACTGATGGTGATAACAGTTTTAGTTGACCAGGTCATAGACATTAAATATTTTACTTAAATCTTATATACATTTTTTTCCCTGGAAGATACTTTATGTGGCTGCTTTTTGTGTACCAACAATTAGGTATACCCACATTATCCTACTCCTAACATTTCATGGAATATTATTCACACTCTTCAAATGCACTTGGACATTGGTAACTTTATTATTTGAGTATTAACTCAATTGAAGTCATGTTACAGTTTTCTAGTCCATGTGTCATCTTCATTTCCCTCTTTCTTCTTTGAGATACTGTACTTTTTGAATCTATAAATAGTCTAGTCACTAGGTATTTTAAACCAAGTCCCAAGTTCATATTCACACAACATTAAGGTAGTTGACTTTTTGGTCCAGTAATTGTTTGTTGCCTCCAAACTATAACCAGTGGCACTATTCCTCTTTAAAATGCTCACTTCAAGGGTTGTTTTTTTAATAATAACCAACAATTGCCATTAAGTCCCATCCTCAGATTAACTGCTGGATCTGTGTTAAATCCCTTTTTCCCTTGATTTTTAGGTAGTCTTCTTATCATCCCAACTACATTGGTTGACATCATTTTTTTCTGATGTGCTTCCAGAAATTGGACTTTGTTTCAAGATGAAGTGCCACTTTTGAGAGACGTTCTATAATTTGACAGACTTTTAAGCACTTTTAGGTATAAGATGACTCTTCATTTTCAGGGGATGAATTTTGGAAAAAAGAAGTATTTTATTCCCCAATTTTCTGAGTTTGAATTTTTACATTTAAATTTTAAACAAATTTAGTTGTGTTCTTAATTTACAAAGAGAAATTCAGAAAGGAAGACATTTATAGCATTTATGTCATGTAATCTGATTGTATTACTTGACCTGGGAAGGGGTGTATGTATTGCTTTAATTGTTTGGCATGGCTTATTCATATCTTTTTTAGTGACTCTGGTTTTTGACTGTGAGGATTGTTTTTAACACTGAGTTCAAGCCACTGATTTTTTTACACTTTCTAGCGGAACAAACACCTTACTTTGAAAATATCAGCCTCCTATTTTTTCATATTAGTTTAGGATTGCAGAAGTTTAAAATTATGTATTTGCAAAATATTGCAACATTAGCATGAAGATTATTAACAAAGATTGCTGATAAAGTCAATTTAAAGCACTGAGTTTTAAATGTCAGTAACAGACAAAGCTGAATAAAGTTTTTACAGAATTTCTGTATCTCCATTCCCTTTTTAAAAAAGAATCAGTGTCAAATAAAACTGGGTCATTGTGTACATGGAGGGGATGTTTGTCCATCCTCTCATTCATCAATCAGTGATGTCCTCCCCCATGGACAGAACGCAGCCTTCTCCGTGGCTCCTTCTTGCTCGACCCTCACTCAACTCAGGACTGGTAGGACCCCCTTTGAAACCTTCCTTCAGTGTATATCTCATTTGTTTATTATGGCATAGATCATACCAGTGTTATGATAATGACTTATCATATAGGAGGAAGTCTGCCTCCTCTACCAGATTGTGAGTTCACTGAGTGCAGGCCCTTTCTTGCTTAGCTTTGTTTGCTACCAGCTGTGTAGCTCAGGCCTAGCACTTAGTCCACACTCAGGAACAGGTTGTGGAATCAATGTTGAAAGGCTACATTATCCCTTACCTCAAGGGATTTGTAGGTTCGTAGGGGAGAATGACACAAGCAATAATTCCAGAAAAATGAAATAAGTACTAATGAGGGTATTCATGAAGAGCTTTGAGAGTGCAGAGGAGGAAGTGATCCTAAGACGTGAAGATTTTATCATGCAGGTGATGATAAATCAGGGTGACCATGATACATTTGAAGCATGCAGGGACTTATTAGAAATAAAATCTGGATTCTATCAAGGCACTTTATTACAAGGTTCCTGTGCATTCAGAATACCCTGATTATGAGTTCAGACTCAATCCATGTGTCTCAATTCTACCTGTTAAATGAAAAAAACGTTAACTAGTAATTTTCTGTAAGTTAAAAAAAAATGGTAAATGAATCTGGCTCAATTTTTTTTGACAGTGAAGAAAACATTTGAAGAAAACAATGTTTTGAATTATCCTTTGGGAATGTTTCAGGTTTGGTTCATTAGAGCAATAGGATTCTATTGGGATTTCGTGGGTTTTTTTTTTTGCCCTGGCAGGTGCTGTCCTTTGCTTTGGCTGATTCATTAGACGTAGCGCTTGCCTCCCTCTGCATCAGTAGTATCCTTAAGGAGCTGAGGATATGTTTCTCCAGTTGCTTTCACAGTGCTAATTTCATTATATGCTTTTTTGTCTTCAAGTGAGAGAAGAGCAGCTTTAGCAGACAGCATCCAGATAGCCTTTTCAGGCTAATACTCTGTCTTTATGTTAGGAAGAAATTACACAGTTTTTTGAGAATAAATCAAATAGATTATTGAAAATAATTTTAAGCTGCAACTTAGTTTTTTTACATTGTGGAATTGTATTTAAGAAAGTCAGAAGGTGGCAGTATAATGTATAAAATGAAAGAGTTTCAGTGAGTATAAGAGACTCCTTTTCATGTGAAAATATATTATTTGCATATGAGGGAATTAATATGTGAGTCACCTCATATATAGTTCATCAGAATATTTTGGGGGAGTATCCTGTTACTTTGTCAAATTTATTACATCTATTATTGTGATAGTCTTTTAAATTATGTATTTAATACTGGTTTGGCTGATTACAAGGGAATGTTGAGGAATTTGGAGGGGGAAGTCATGAGACTGTCTCAGTGGTGCTTCTGTGGTAGTAGCAGCTGTATGTAAGCCAAGAAGTAATGACTGAGGCTAGGGCTTTCTGGCATGTCAGTACTATTCCAGAGGTGGGGAAATAGTCATTAGGTTACCTTGTGGTGGACAGCATTCCACTCATGCAAGAATGTCATTGGTTTTCAAGGCAATGTTAAGGTATCTTGGTTACCAAATTAAATGTTAAAAATATATAAAAAATATTGATTGACAAGTTTTGGTATATATTTAGAAGGAAGAATAATAAGATATTTCACTGATTCCCATTAATATTCAATTATGGCATTAACCTGTCATTAAGTATGTTTCTGTATTCCTCCCCTAGGCTTCTCTAAATGCCATGTGGTATGCGGAGGTTGGTTGCTTTCATGTTTTTAAAAATTGTAATAATGCATAGAGTACTTGTGTAATTTCAGTTGAAGAAAGAAGTAGGTGTCAGTGTTTTTCTTAGCTGCTGCAAAATTTCTCCCTGCCTGCTGGCCTGAAATAAAATAATTGCATTGTGCTTAAGCTTGACTATTTTAATTTCTGCTTAAAAATGCACATAGCCTTATGAATGTATGTGGCTATTTTTGCCTTTCTTTCTCCTTGGTTTCTGGCTGTATTTGTGCAGTGTCTTGGATATGCTACTTGGTGGTATTTGCAAGGAGCGTTTAAAATAATACATGGTATCTCAATTCTCCTGCATAGGTTAAAGAACTCCGAGAGAAGGCTGAGTTTTATAGGAAACGAGTTCAGGGAACCCATTTTTCTCGGGACCATCTAAATCAGATTCTGTCTGAAAACAACCGCTGTTGGGATGTCTCCTCAACCACGAGCTCAGAAGGAACCATTAGCAGCAACCTCAGAGCACTAGATCTTGCTGGGTGAGATGTTCTTAGTGGACAGTGGAAAAGTATGTTTTAGAGTAATGTGGATCATAGAATTACATAGGAACATGATATGAAGACTCAAATTTTGTATAGTCAAATGGAAATATATCAGCCACTAACTACTTTTAGTTTATTTTTTGTGAAAAGTAAAGCTATACATACTTGCTTTACACACCTGTGTAAAAATAATGCGTAATTTAAATCTGGAAGTTTAGATTTTATCATATTCCTTGTTAGCAATTAAGAGTAAAATGGGGATGACTAGCAGTAGACATAAAACTTTAAAAGTAAAACAAAAAGACAACAATAATTAAAACTTAGAGAATATTAGCTATTAGTACATATCCATTATCATTCATTAATGGATTTTTGTGATTAATATGGAATTCTGGCCCTGATTCTGTGAAACACTTCTATTTTAGGTTTTAAAGTGAACACAAACTATTAACAGGAATAGCACATTGATTTGCATCAAATAAAATAGTTTTCTGTTTTCATAGAGTATTAGTATGATCATACATACCAAATTGAACTGTAAATTCTAACTATGTGACATCTGATTTTAAAAGTCCACAAAATTTGTTCTTTAACGGTGACTCAAAAAGATTAACCTAATCTAAAATACAAAATTTGAATTAGCTTATTTGGTGTATAAGTACACACGAGTTTGTGCACAAACCCTAATTGAGTAACTGAACAAGTTAAACCATCTCGGGGGTCCTAGTTTATGTATGCATTTATCAGTTGAAAGATACATAGGAGTTTTGTCAGCAGGAGTACAGGCATATATGTGTGATGGTAGGAGTAAAAGGACATAAATTTATTTTGGAATATTGTAACTTCTATAAAATGAACTCTTAGTTTGATTTTTTCCTTCAATATCTGGGCAAAGCAATATCAGTGGGAAACATAGTTGTGAACCATGGAAGGAAATGACGGACTTAATGAGTATCAACTAGAAACCTCAAAACTACTAAATTTAAAATAAAACTTATTTTGTTACACAGAGATCCTACAAGCCATAAGACTTTGCAGAAATGTCCTTCTACACAGCTAGAAGAAAAAAGAACTGTTTTGGAAGAACAGCCCCAGAAAACTACCACAGAGAAATTGGGTGTGTCAAATGCTCCCATACCTGTTAGAAGGCGTCTGGCGTGGGATGCTGAGGACACCACTGAAGACGTACAGAAACAACCAAGCGGGGAGGAGGAGAAGGAGGAGGAGGAGAAGGAGGAGGGGGACAAGCAGGTTAACGTGGAAGAGCTGGAGAAGCTGGAAGTACAGGAAAAGTCTAAAGCAGACAAGATCAAAGAAGAGTAAGTGTTTAAAATTAATCAGTATTTAGACGCATTATTGTTCACAGATAATAAGTATTTCATTTTGTCACTAATGATAGTGGTTTACATTTTTGGTTTCATGACTAATAAAAAGCAGATTTTATTTTAATGTCATGAAATAGACATTTCTACATGGTTTATATAATTTGATTCACTCAGGGATTTGAGTCACTCAAAATCATTAGTCCCACTGCACTAATTGGGAATTGAACACTTGAACACTGAATTACTTGGGGAGGAAGTAGTTAGTATTCTTTTTATTTATATCCTACTAATTATGATTTTCAAGATATGATTAACTAGATATCTCTGAAAGAATGACTTCCTTTATGACTTAAGGAAAAATAACTAATATTCTTTACTATCAGATGGTTATACGGAAAAAGAAAGAATTTTTGTGATGTTAAAATAAATGATTTCTGCGAATAGCTAATTTCTCTTGATTTATATGCCAGTTGTTTTGGGGAATGGTTCTCTACCATTGGTTATGGTGTTTTTTGTCCATAGTCCAACCCCCTTATTATTCATTCACGACTTTTGCAGCTAATGGAAGCTAGGCTCTGACTCAGGGGAAGAATTCTCCAGTATGTTGCTTACTTGCAGTGATCTCCCTTCTTTTCCAGTAGTCAGTTTCTCTTAACTGCATGTGGATTTGTTTCTTATTTTTTCAGAAGCAAAATGGCCTTCTCTTACAGGTTTATGCTTTAATTGCATAATGATGGCACAGTATTTTTTTTTTAATATTTTCTAGAGGACATGCTTCATAATTGTCTTAATTTGTAGGTCGGAGTCGTCTTCTATGTCTTCAGGGAAAGGAGGCAGGCTTCCTACTCCAAAGCTGAGAGAACTGGGTGGAATCCAGAGGACTCATCATGATCTTACCACTCCAGCTGTTGGTAATAGGCGGACACTGTACAGTTCTTACTTCACCTGCTTCCTCTACGTGATAATTTAGTTTAAATTGAAACAGTGGCATCTTCTGTATTTTTCCAGGTGGTGCTGTTTTAGTGTCTCCATCTAAAGTGAAGCCTCCAGTCATAGAACAGAGGAAAAGAATATCCTCTCAGGATGGCTTAGAAACTTTGAAGAATGACTTTAGGAAGGTAAATATTTACACTTTGGAGAAAAACATCTCTTTAGGAAGTGATTATTTTAGTCATATGCAATAAATACATGAGAGGTTCAGATTTTAGAAAATTCTGTCCGTCATATGTGGAGGTTATTAACTTACTTTGAGAAGGCAAAGGCATTGAATTGTTCTTGAGGGTAGTGCCATTGTATTTTGACTGCATACTTTCAAATATTGTCAGTAGTGACAACAGAGAGAGAGAGAAGAAAAACTATACTGTTGATTGTGCATCTACTCTGACAGTTTTGTCCAGGCACTGATTTAACTGGAGATGTAGCAGTGAAAGATGAAGGTAGAAATCCTGACCTTCACTGAATTCACATTCTAGAGGAGGAGGGAGACAGTAAACAGGATAATTAGGTAAAATACACAGTATTTTAGATAGTGATAGGGGCTAAGGAGAAGAATAAAGCAGGGGAAGTGAGTGGGACTTGGCCAGGGAAGTTCTCACTGAGAGGGTGGCATTTGAGCAGAATCTGAAGCAGGTAAGGGACTGACCTATATGCATATCTAGGAAGGCATTTTACAAAAAGAGCAGCAGGTGCAAAGTCCTCCAGTTGAGAAGGTGCCTGATTCCTTGATGAACAGGCAGGGAGTCAGCATGGCTGGAGATGAGAGCAAGAGAGAGAGTAGAATGGGCAGTGAGGTCAGAGGCGTAATGAGGGATTAAATTGTGTAGGGCCTTAGCGGTCATAGCAAACATTTTGCATTTTATTCTGAATAAAATGCAAAGTCTTTGGAGGAGCAGAGGAATGATATGATTTGACGTAGGTTTTTCCAAGCGTCACTCTGGCTACTGTATTGGGAATGGACAATAGAGGTGCAAGAGCATGTAATTGAAACTAGTCAATTACAGTATCCAGGAAAGAGGTGACAATCATTTGAATCATAATATTAGGTAGCCATACCAGGAGCTAGATTTGTTTTTTTTCCCCCATTGTTTACGCTTTGGTTGCTGGTAGGTAGAGGAGTCATTAAACCTGCTATACACAATGATTTCCCCCCCTTTTTTTCCTTAAAAAAGCTACTATCATAACATTAAATCCATAAGTCATTAAATTATCAATAAATTGATATCGATAATTCATTTAGCAATTGAATTAGCAGTATATTCAGTTAGCAATAAATTATCCCTGTCATTCAGTTGCCATTGTTTAATATCATTCTATCTTTTTTTACCATAGGAGTTAACAAGAATTACTATCATAATATCCAGAAATATTTTTTGCTGGTAACTTTTAATGACATAACCTTGAATATGGGGCAGCAGCAATTTGGGAAACTTACGTGCAGATGATCATAATAGCTAGCATTTACTGAACACTTACTATGTTCTAGGCTCTGTGCTAAGTACTCTACATGTATTAATTTGTTCAGTCTTCATAATGAATCTGTGAAGTAAATATTGTTAATACTCCCATTTAGGTGAAACTGAGGTGATACAGCTGCCAAACAGTGAAGCAGAATTTGTCCCCAGGCAGTCTCTTCTCAGAGCCCACATTTTTAACTCTTAAACAGCACTGTCTCGTAAGACTTGAGAGTAGAATTTTCATGGTATTGGTTTGTCAAGTACCATCTGTACATTTTGTAAATAATATTAAAAACCCAAGTGTTTGTTAGCTCACTTTATTCAGCAGATGTTTCTTATCCATTTACTTACATGCTAGATTCTGTGCTTGTGATAATAAGCGAAAGTAGACATGGTGCATTGGACTTTCCATGTAGCTCAGCTGGTAAAGAATCCACCTGCAATGCAGGAGACCCAGGTTCGATTCCTGGGTTGGGAAGATCCACTAGGGATAGGCTACCCACTCCAGTATTCTTGGGCTTCCCTGGTGGCTCAGCTGCTAAGGAATCTGCCTGCAATGCAGGAGACCTGGGTTCGATCTCTGGGGTGGGAAGATCCCCTGGAGAAGGAAAAGGCTACCCACTCCAGTGTTCTGGCCTGGAGAATTTTATGGACTATAGTTCATGGGGTTGCAAAGAGTCGACATGACTGAGTGACTTTCACTTTCAGACATGGTACCTGATTTTACTGAACCTACACCCCCCAAAAAGTAAAATTAAAACTAGTAATTGTTTCAAAGAAGTATATACTGCTATTCTGGAAGAAATTGACCCAGTAATGGAGATCAGGAAGCTTCTTGAAAGTTAAGGATGCTTCTTTGAAGAAGTCATAATTGAGTTGAGATACAGAGGAAGAAGAGCTAACTAGGTAAAAAGAGTGGGGAGAAGCATAGCATATGCCAGGATCTGTGGAGAGAAAGGACATAGGGTTTTAAGAAACAAAAGCCAGTCCTGTGTGTGGCAGGAAGCAGATGCAAGATGAGGTTGGAAAAGAGAGCAATAGTAAGAATTTCTTTCACCTCAAGTAAAGTAGAAAGCCATTGAAATATTTTAAATATGGGAATGTTGTGATTGATTCATGTTTTGCAAGTTCTGGCTGCCATGGAAGGCAAGAAGAGACTATGGATACCTCTGAAGGCCCATTGCAATAGTCCAGGTAGGAGCTATGATAGCTTGGACTAGGAAGGTGGGCACAGACATGAGTGAAATTAAAGAATTGTGTGAGGGGAACAACATCAAGGCCTGGTTCTGGGTTGGATAATGACTCCTAGGTTTCTGACTTACCCAGCAGGATTGATGGAGAGTGCTATGCACTGAGTAAGAGAACTCTGCACCACAGCCATCTTTGGAGGGGAATATCAGGAGTTTCATTTTCATTCATTCAGTCCACAATTTACTGTGCTCTTACAATGTGCCAAGCACTGTTAGGATCTGGGGATTCATTGATAATCAAGATAAAATCTCTGCTGTCATGAAACTTATATTTTCATTGGCAGAATAGACAAATGATTTTTTTTTTAAAGAATTTCAGATAGTAGTGAGTGCTGTGAATTAAATAAAACTGCAGACAACCTCCAAGGGGTGGGTGAGACTGTTTTTAAGTCATCAGAACAGGCACCTCTGAGGAGGTGACATTTTAACAAGACCTGGCTAATGAGGGAGGTGCCCAGTGCGGAGACGTGGGCCAGAGATTGTTTTCTAGATAGAAAGGACAGCAGGGGCATGTGTACAACAGTGACAGGTTCATAGAGTGAGAAGGCCTGTGGAGCCTGGAGGAAGGAGGCAGAGGAGAGGTGGGGAATGAAGGTGGGAAGGGAGGCTGGGTAAGGAGTGCGGATGTTATTCTAATGTCAGTGGGAAGCTCTTGGAGGATTTCAAGCTGTTAAATATAAATCTCTGATACACTTGATAAATAAAATTACTGGCTACTTAGTGGAGAGCACGTTATACTGGGGGAGAGTAGAAGCAGTGAGGCCAGTAAGGAGGTTTTTAGGTTCAAGAACAGATCATGAAGTCAGTTAAATTAAACCTGGGGACCCCATGTACTACAAGTATTCTATGGATTTAATTCAGGTTTTAACAATAATAAAACCAATTTGACAGAAATTCCAAATTCTCTATAAATATGTACAAAAAGAAAAAAAATCAGTTTTCATAAGACATCTTCATGATTAAAAAGGGAAGCAAGTGGAAGATTTGTATTTTTTATCTTATTAATAGATCTTGATTTTTAAAAATTTGTGTTTTTTTGGTGAGACCTCAGGCTATCTCCCCTTTGAAGCAATAAGCCAAGCTTTCTAATTGTAGAAAATGATGCTTAAGATCAGAAAGTAGTGTTTTGAACATCGCATTGATAAACTCGAAGTTAATAACTAAAGGCAACAATTAAAAGGAGTAATCAGGAAAATTTGGAGCTATATTTGATTTTACTGGTTTACATTATTCTAAAAGTGAAGTTATACAGGGATTTTGACCCTCATGATATATAATCATTGTGGAAAAACAGAAGATACTGACCAAACCAAAAAAGTTAAAGTCATACCTACTGTAGAAACAGCCATTGTAGTGTATTTGTTTATTATGCTGTAGATAAGTTTTCATAATATATTTTCCCTCACCTAGCAGTGTATTATAAATGTACTTCCATGTCATTAATTTATAATTTGATTTTTAATTGTGAATATGATATCTGTAGTTATACTGTGGTTTTTTTAAAGGCTACATGCTTATTGCTGTAACATTTTTTAAAACTAGATGCCTATTGTTATATCTTAATTTTCCTGTTTTGAAAAATGCTGTAAAGAAATCATCCCTCCTTTACCTACATTTTTGTTCTTATTGTTGTTACCTCTTTTTATGTAAATATTCCTTAAGTATTAATTTTGGGGTCAGAGAACCACAGTATTAAGGCTTTTGCTGTGATTTACCAGCTCCCCTGTGAGGTTGTGCTACCGGTAGCACTGATGAGAGCGCCAGTTTTACTACATCTTTGTCAACTCAGGGTATTATAGTTTGTTTCTTAAAATTTATTTTTATAATTTGTTAAGTAAAAAATTAGTACTTATATTAATACTTGTATTTTGAAATTATTTGATGAGTGAGGTGTAGAATGTGTTTGCTCTTTGTAGTTTGTATATGAATTGTTGATATATGTCCTTATTTTACCTTTAAATTAGGTTTATCTTGCTACTTTTAAAGAAATATTTATGTAACAATGGTGATTCATTGTCAATCCAGTAAGTTGTGTATTTTCCCCAAGTTTGTCATTTTTTTTTTTTTTTTTAAAGTATTTACATATTGTTTTTATTTAGCTAAATATCATTATATTGGTTGTTAGTCCTATAAAATCTTCCCCACATGAAGGTTTCATAAATTTTCCCCATATTTTTCCCTATTTCATTTATGGTTATTTGTGTATTTAAATGTTTGTTTTATTTATATATGTGTACCCACATATATGCTTTTTTTTTTTGTCGTTTAGAAAGAAAGTCGTACTATATCCCTCCTGACTTCTCCAGCTGCTGGTATTAAAACAGTTGATCCCTTGCCTTTGAGGGAAGATTCTGAACCCAATATCCCCAAATTTGTTGAGACAACTCTTCCCGTTTCAAAAATGCCAGAATACCCACCTAACACACCTGGGAAATCTGCTTCTCCACCCTGCGCCACATCCTACTGGCATCCTTCTCGTCGAATTCAGGGCTCCCTGAGAGATCCAGAATTCCAGCATAATGGTAATTATTTAGGTTTTAATTTTCTGTCTATTAAAAGGAAAGTGCTATATTGATAGATACAAAGGCTGTAAGTATACCATTTTATTTAGTTTTAGTTAACATAGTAGATCCGGAGAAGGCAATGGCACCCCACTCCAGTACTCTTGCCTGGAAAATCCCATGGATGGAGGAGCTGGTGGGCTGCAGTCCATGGGGTCGCTAGGAGTCAGACATGATTGAGCTTTTCACTTTCACTTTTCACTTTCATGCATTGGAGAAGGAAATGGCAACCCACTCCAGTGTTCTTGCCTGGAGAATCCCAAGGATGGGGGAGCCTGGTGGGCTTCCATCTATGGGGTCACACAGAGTTGGACACGACTGAAGCGACTTAGCAGCAGTAGCAGCAACATAGTAGATCTCTTTAAACAGAAAAAAACCCTCATCTTTGACACACTAAGTTGTGCTATACCCAAGTTCACTTTGGTCTAAGTGTGAGATGTCTCTGACGTTCTTTTCCAAAAATGTATAGGCAACCCATTAGATGCCAGAGCACCTCTTCCCCAGGTATGACAACCAAAGATGTCTTCAGACATTACCAAATGTTACCTGGATATAGAATCAAGTCATAAAATATTTTCCTTCGGTTTTATTAGCTATTGCTTTGCTCTTTTTTTATGTCCATTATTATTGTTGAGAAATCTGATGCACTTTTTATTTTTGATTTTTGTGGATGACTTTTTTTTTCCCTGACAGCTCTTAGCATCTTCTCTTTATTCCTAGTGCTCTGAAATTTTATGGTGGGTCCCTTTTCATTCATTTTGCTAGTACTCAGTAAAGCTCTTCAATCTGAAAAGTCATGTTCCTCAGTTCTGGGAAATTTTCTTAAATTATTTAGTCAGTAATTTCTTCCCCTGCAGTCTCTCTTGCTCCCTTCTGGCACTGTTATTTTTCAGATGTTGGACATGTTGAAGATGCTATTTTCTTATCTTAGCTGTCATATTTTCCATCTCTGTCTTTTTGTTTTAATTTGAAAGGGTTACTATTTTTTATCTTCTACTTGAGTTTTAAAATATGTTGCTACATTTTAAATTTCTAAGTTTTTTTTAAAAACATTGCATACTCCTTTTATATAAGCATTCTCTTATTATTTCATGGATAGCATGTTTTACCTGGTTGAGGAGATAAATGATACATATATATAATGCCCCTATTTGGAATATGGTTTCTCCTTTCCCCTAATTGAATCTGGTGTCTTTCAGTCATAAAGTAGCTGTGATAAACCTTCTTTAGCAATAAGACCTCAATTCCTCTTTTGGAAGATGCGCTGTTACCCTGCTGTGCAAAATTAAAGATGGATCTGGTAGACTATTTTGTAGAAAGACAATTAGATTCCTGATTCAGTTTTCCCTTCCCTTCAACTTTCAGTGGTACTCAGTACTCCCAACCACCCAGCCATCAGGGGAGCAAATTGATTGCTTCTTGGTTTCCCTTCTCTGCTGCCTTAGGATTCAGCTCCATTGGCTATGATAACCACACACTCACTGCCTTCCATTTGCTTTCCACTTTTCAAACTTTTGTTTCTGTTTTCTTGTTTCCCATTTTCTTTTTCCTAGGTTTATATTGCTTTTGTACATGTGTATAGTCCAACTATAATCTTTAAAGAGAAGCTTATTATATTTCCTTCAAGTTAGATTAGTATTGTCATTGAGAAGAATCCCAGGAGGTTATCCCCTGTTTGTTTACATATTTGCTAAGCATATTATAAATTAATGAATGACCCTTTGGCAGGAATTTCTATTAAAGGTATAAAATTAAACTTTTTGACAGTCTACCTTCTCTTCAAGTTGACTGTAAGATACATTGTTGGGTGGCTTTGAAGGATAATTTCTTATGGCTTTTGTTTTTTTTTAAAGTGGGAAAATCAAGGATGAACAATTTCCAGTTACATCAGCATGAAGCCTTTAATGATGAAGGTATTTCAGTAGTCAAATAACACAAGATAACAGTATATTTTATTAGATAGTAGTTTATAATAGTATAATGATTTGACATTCAGTTAGCACTTTATAGTTTACAGAGTACTTCCATAGATGTCTTTTCATTAGATCCTTAAAACTCTGTGAAGGGGGTAAACTATCCCCATTTTATACATGAGTAAACTAGGCACTAAGCCTTGAAGAATCTGTTTTAAAGCAAATGGATGGCAAGAGATGCATCACACCCACCATCAGTACTCTGTTTTCCACCCTGGTTGACTGGTGGCTCAGGAATTGGCTTAGCATTACATCCATCATTTTCTTCAAATGTCTGTATATTCTCAAAAAATACATGATTAGGGAAAATGAGTGTTTTTCTCTTGTGTAGTTTTTATTCTGAAAAATTTGGTTACTGATATTGGTGGCAGGAGGAATTTTGAATTCTTGATGTTGAACAATTGAAATTACTATTTTAATGCAACCTAAGAAGTATAAAATTACTGTTTATAAGTTTTGAATTTGAAAGTAAATTTGAATACTTTATGTATTATGGCTTCACACACATTGATGGTTCTTTCCTCTTAGCAAGTTTGACACTCCTTTCAGAATTCAGTGAGCTAGAAATCAAGTTGTTATGTTTTGAAATGCCAATATCTGGACACTGAATCCTATCTTGTTTTCTTTTTAATGGAAAAACAGTGTTTACAAATAACTTGATAATTGATTTGCTTACTCAGAATGAGAAATTTCAGTAATAATGAAGGGTAGCATATTAAAGTCACATCATTTCTATATTAAGTGAAATTACTTTAGAAATGTGATGTGGGTACCATGTGAAGGTATGACATTTTGTTTTTAAAATGTGAGGGTTTCTTTTGCTCAAACAGCTGTGCTTTTTAAAGTAGGACAAGATAGTATGATGATGAATTGTTTCCAAGTAATACCAAAATCACAGTCCATGTGTTTGTGTTAATGACATAGCGGGAGTTCAGAAAAAAAACAGAATGCTCATTTAATATTGAAATGTTTGATTTCTAAATATGATAAACTTGGAAAATTACTGTGAATGATCCTAAAAATACTAATCTTATATTTTAATAGATTATGTGTTTCTGATAGTCAGTATTGACATTACAGAGCTTGATGCTTTTAATTTTCTTTTGATGTTTTGAAACATAGTATTTTTATAAGAGATTTTTTGCACTGAATATAATTCTTTCATTGCAGATGAGGACAGATTATCTGAAATTTCTGCTCGCTCTGCAGCTTCTAGTCTTCAGGCTTTTCAAACTCTGGCACGAGCTCAAAAAAGGAAGGAGAATTTCTGGGGCAAAACATAACTAGGCAGACACCTAGTTGAGTTGCTTTTATCTGGGGGAACCATTGGCATACTTTTTTCATTATTGCTTTACTATGTTAAGACTTCAAGTATTTGGATTTTTTGCTAACATTTCCCACTTAAAAAGAATTGGTTTTTTTTTTTTTGCAATACTCAATTCAGTCTACTGGAAAATTTTTAACACAGGTTCATGAAATTTTAACTTTTGAAGGATTCTTTTTGCATCTGTTCCCAAAGTATAAAGACATAGATTATGTAGTTCTTCACATGTTCTAATTTGTATAATGTGTCAAGGCTAGCTGGTAGAATTGTGAATTTCCCCTATCCAGAGAATATTCATAAATATGAATAAAGTAAAGTAAAAGTTAAAATCTAAATGTGAATATAGATTACCTGAAGAGTGGCTTTATGTATCTTTACAATTGTAGATGTCATAAAATGAATTTGTTGTTCCTTTACCTTTTGCTGTGGTGTTTATTTTAGTACCTTCTGTTTGTGGTTGCAGTGTTAAAATAATTGTACTTCATATTGAAAATACTAGCTTTTGTATATACTTTTCTTATTTATGTAACAGAGTTTGCTGAGAGAATATATTTTTTATCTTTGTGTGTATTCTGTTTGTATAAGGACTTTGGCTTACATTTGAATAATGTCTGAATTTTGAAAAATTTGTATAATGGAAAATTAAAACTTTGTAGATATTTTGAAATAAAACGATCAACTGTTTCAGTTCTGTTTGTTTCAAGTGTTTCAAGGGTTTGGCTTCTCTAGAGAGTTATTACATGGAACAGATGATTATCTTTTAAAAACATTTTACTCACAACAGCTTAAGCACTTCATACTTGTTTTGCATTTATCCAAATGCAGCAAAACTGAGTCCACAATGTTTTTGCACAAATATAGGAAAAAACATAGAATTTCCAAGGCAGACTCATTTTTTTAAAATTTGACATAAACTTTTTGATTATACTTCTTTAACTCTTAGGACGTGTTCTGTGGTCTTACTCTTTATCTTGCTTGTTTATCATTTGCTTAATTTTCTAAAAAATACGGATTTCATAAAATATAATGCATAAAATATTTACATAAATATTTACAATAGACAGAAGTTACTGAAGATAATACACAGAATATTGATGCCTGCTGGTTAGAAAACAAATGTATAGTCTGTGTTCTAAAGTGCTTAATTTGGTCAAGAGTGGTTTTGCAAATCACTGGTTCACAGTAAGGGCCTTAAAGGTCTTATGTTATCATGAGATTATAAAGAACTGTAGGCATACAAACTATTTGCTTACATTCCACAGACCTTTTAAAACTGTTGATTTAAAAAGTTACTAAGCCCCAGCAATCTCACTACTGGGCATATACCCTGAGAAAATCAGAATTCAAAAAGACTCATGCACAATTATGTATAATAAACTGCAGTTATTAAAAATTTTACAGTTCAGGGACTTCCGTGGTGGTCCAGTGGTTAAGACTTTGTCTACCAATGCGGGAGGTGCAGGTTCGATCCTTGGTTGGGGAGCTGAGCTCCTACATGCCTTGTGGCCAAAAAACCAAAAACATAAATGATACTGTAAAAAATTCAAAACAGACTTTAAAAATGATCCACATAAAACAATCTTTACAAAAGTATATAAAAATTTTACAGCTCATTGAGTTTGGAAAGAATGTATACATCTGCGAAACCAACACCACAACCAAGACACACTGCATTTCCATCATCAAAAGTTTCCCCATTTCGCTTTGCAGTTCAATCCATCCCTCCCACCCCAGTCCTCAAAGGAGATCACTAATCTGCTTTCTGTCAGTTTATAATAATTTTATATACATGGAACCATCTTTTTTATCTGACTTTCATTCAGCATGTTTTTGGGTCATCTATGTGTTGGGCACCTATGTTCCTTTTTATTTATTTATTTTTCTATGTTCCCTTTTAATCCACTCACTTATGGTGGACTTTTGGGTTATTTGCAGCTTGGGACTATAATGAATCAAGTCTACTGTGCAAATCTTTGTATAGAAATAAGATTTTTCATTTCTCTGGAAAATCCTAGGTAATTCAATTTTTTTTATCTTTAACTTCAAGTATATGGTACACCCTATTATAAATTGGTGATTTGGTTTTTTTGTTGAAATTGGTATCTCAAACTAGACAGGGGAACAAACATCAGGATCACAACGGAAGTAGCACACCAATTGCCTCTGTTCTTTGTCCCTATCTTCACCCCAGATGCTGAGATGCTCATATGTCCCTGGTTGAGAGCTCAGACAAAAGTGCACATACATATAATTCAAATTTTGTATATATGTATGGGAATGGATATTCATGTTGAATCTCATCTCAATCTTGTGGGAGTCTGAACTCCCAAGTTAAGAACTCTTCAAGGATGATTTTTGAGGATTAAGGGTAAAACATGATAAACACGCTTAGTGGGGCTTCCCAGGTGGCTCAGTGGTAAAGAATCTGCCTGCCAAGCAGGAGACCTGGGTTTGATCCCTGGGTTGAGAAGATCCCGTGGAGGAGGAGATGGCAATCCACTCCAGTATTCTTGCCTGAGAAATCCCATGAACAGAGGAGCCCGGTGAGCTACAGTCCATGGGGTCACAAAAAGTTGGACATGACTTAGTGAATAAATAACAACAACAAAACTTGCTTAGTACTTGGAATGTATTACCTCGAGATTTAAGTATATATATTATCATTTTACAGATGGGAAAACCCACTTAAGTGGCTGGACTAAAACCTGATAGCTGGTGGGTTCGATCTAGGTCTTCTTATTCGATCTATCCACACTGCCTACTCTGGAGTGTTTATACTAAAATTGTGAGTCCTACTGTGATTCAGTTTTCCCTGGTTGATTCATTTGGAAGTTAATTTTTTTTTTTTTTTTACTTCATCATCTTAGAAGATAAACACTTTTCTTTCTAGTCAGATAAAAAAGTATATGGGAAACAAGTTATTGTACTGGTAGAATCAATCAGAATAAAAGCGAGTTAACATTCAAAACAAACTTGTTCTCATATAAGTAGTGTTGCAGCTGGTTACTCAGGGAGCTCAGGATGGATTATGTACCTCTGTTGCAGTTGCAGACACCCCCAAAATATTTATCACAACTTCTAGAAGTTTACCAAGGGAACAAATACTCTAAAATGGTGAATGATCCCAGAATCATTTATGTTTGGTTTTGGAATATGTTTTAGGACCTTTACATGTGGTGGCATTAGTCATGATGGCGTGCTCAGGGCACAGTCTTTGTCATCGCTGCCATCATCGCTCTTTCAAAATGAGTCAGTGGTGCAAAGGCTACCACAGGCAGAACAGTCCCTGTCATTGGATGAGCTAGGGTTGTGCCCTGCCTGAGAAAAGAGCCTGCAGTCTAGCCAATCGAATTAAAAGCAAGCCAGTGGTATCTTCACTAATGGTGATCCTGTAATCTGAGTTGACCTTATGCATCTTTCTCCTATGGTGAATGGAGGCATAGAAAGCTCCAGCCTTTTTTGTTCCTTCCAGATTCAAACTGTCTTAAACTCTGTTTCATATTTCATTTCCACCTGATCCTACAAGTCCTGCTAAGGGTAGCAGCCTCTCTCAAACAGAGGACAGCTCTCCTGCTATACTACACCTGCTATGATACAGGTAAGAAGAAAGAGTAGTCATCCTAAACCTGGCATCCATTCCCTGGTGGTGCAGTAGATAAGAATCTGCCTGTCAATGCAGGGGTCACAGTTTCCATCCCTAGTCCAGG
Organism: Bos mutus; assembly: GCF_027580195.1. Lineage (NCBI taxonomy): Eukaryota > Metazoa > Chordata > Mammalia > Artiodactyla > Bovidae > Bos > Bos mutus. The sequence goes on along the minus strand of NC_091621.1, from coordinate 26,987,015 downwards.
GATGTGGACCTGGTCCACATGCTGGGAAGCACCTAAGCTCCACAACTACTGAGCCCACGAGCTGTAACTACGGAAACCTGAGTGCCCAGAGCCTGTGCTCCACAACAAGAGAAGCCATCGCAATGAGAAGCCTGAGCACCTCAACCAAAAGTGGGCCCTTCTCACGGCAACTAGAGAAAGCCCACACAAACAACGAAGACCCGGCACAGTTCTAAATTAACTAAATAAGAATTCTTTTTAAAAATGACTATATATAAAAATGGAATCTGCTTCTCTTCCACTAAATGCTCCTTACCCATTACTCCTCAGGACCATATTGAAGTGTGTTCTTGGCAATTGAGAGAGGCGTGGGGTCACCTGGGTCCCTCTGGAAGTCAGAGCAGGAAGCTAACAGACATAATGATGTTTGGGGAATTCGAACCACACAACCAATTCGAGCCACATAATGGACAATTTCGATAATCTTGGGAAAATTTTCAGTTTCTGACTATATATTTTACACCAAGTAGTATAGTGAAGCTGACTTTTGGGTCAATTGCTAAATATTCAGAACTTTCGTGAGCAGGTTGTTAAACCATCAGTAGCTTGAAATTGACCATTTGAAAATGGTGGGCTAGGGTTTCCTCCCCATTACCCCCAAAGGCAGTTTATAAACTTACCACGGCAGCCACTACACAAATCTCTGTGTTGTTTTGTTTTGTTTTGTTTTGTTTTTCATATAATTTGCCTGATAGAGAAAACAATCTACTTCAGGAAGGAGAAAAGAGCAGCTCAAGATAAGCTGCTATAAGATTTACTAAACCTTTCACATCTTCCTTGGCTTATAAAAATAAAGTGGTTTAGTTTCCTTTCTTGGCTGAAGTCTACCTAGAAAATAAAAATAAGCCACAAATCGCAGATACTAGAATGTAAAGGGACACTATCCATGATCCACCCATAAGACTACCCAGAGATGGGGCCTGGGAATCTGTATATGTCTTCCTTGGGTGATTTTGATATTCAGGTAGTTTGGGAACCACTGGTTTTGGGGTTACAGTGGAGTCCTAACTCAACCTTGAACAAGCTGGTTAAACTCCTTTGAGTCTGCTTCTCACCTATAAGACTTAACAATTAAATGACTTAAAGTCTGTAAGGATATTTTATGTATGTTGCCCAAATGTCATTCTGCAACCAAGCAAAAGCCCCTCTCCCCCAAGTACAGAACCAAGCAGTTAATGATTAGGACAATAGAGTGTACCCACAGCAGCCCCCTAAGCTATTCTGCAGGCAGATCATCCAGGCAAGACATCTGAAGATAGAGTCAGCCAGTCTGTACTCAACAAAGAAGGAGGCAGAACTCAACCTCCTGCCTCAGTGATTCCCTGAGATTCTCTCCCCACCCCCCATCTACCATTTTTTCCTTTAAAAACTGTCATGGCTGAGCAGAATCTTTGGAGTTGGTCTCAGGACATGAGTCTACCTTCTCCCCAGACTGCTGGCTTTTCTGTTTAAAGTGACTTTCCTTTCTACTACACTTGCCTCTCGAATTACTGGTTTATGAGCACCGAGCAGCCAAACCTGGGTTCAGTTACAATTCAATTGAAAATGTTACTTCTGTTATTTTGAAGACAATTTTTATTAAAACAGTGGGAGAATGGGGGCTTCTCTGGTGGCTCAGTGGTAAGGAATCCACTTGCCAATGCAGGAGACACGGGTTTGACCCCTAATCGGGGAGGATCCCACATGTCTCAGAGCAACTGAAGCCCATGCTCCACAACTATTGAGCCTGTGCGATGGAGCCTGAGAGGCACAACGACTGAGCCCATCCGCAGTAGCTACTGAAGCCCAAACACTCCAGAGCCTGTGCTCAGCAACAAGAGAAGCCACCACAGTGAGAGGCCTGCACAAGACAATTAGAGAGCAGCCCCTGCTAGCCTCAACTAGAGAAAAGCCTGCACAGCAATATGTATATATATGTATTATATATATACTTAATATACATAATATATATAGATATAAAACAATGCAAAGGGAGAAGCTGAATTTAAATTTAAAACCGGAGACAATGTATTCTGACTTCGTGGCATCTCCTATAGCAGCACTGTCTGCCATGACCTACATTCAGCTCACACAGCGGCAGTTTGGGGCAGGGGTGCTGAAATGATTTGTCTGTTTCCGTTATGTGGTAAAGCAAAGAAGACTGTGACTCTAGTGTTGTGACTCAGCGATTCTAGAAGGTGGAATCAATTACCTGATACATGCAAACTGTATTAGAGGAACCATGAATTGGAGATGTTATCAGGTATGAGTCAGACAATGCAGAGATAGAGGACTCATGATAATTACTGATGAAAGGAAAGATAGGTGAACTTGGTCCCTGAATGAACGCACAGTCAATAAGGATTTTCTACATTTGCTACAAGCTTTTTTTTTAAGAGATGAATTAACTAAAAACTCAGTTTTGTTAACTTTTAGAAGGAAATATAAACTAACCTAAATGCCACACACTATGGGAAAATGTAGAAGCACCACACTCATAAATTCAATTGCAGTCAGAGGCTGAACATATCATCCAGGAAAATTTTGCCCATAGTGAGTACCTTAGCAGTTAAGGTTCCCGTTAAAAATTACTGTATTCAGGTCAAAACATCTAAGGTTCTGGAAAAAACCAAAGAAAATTGAAAATAGGTTTGTATGACAGTGCTCACACTTTTGTTCCGTAAAGAACCAGTAATAATTTTAACTTGTAATTTTGCAAAGATGAAACATCCAAAGTACTGTACTAATTGGAGAGTATAACCCAGCATTAAACACTGCAGCTTGATCACTTAATTACAGTGAATTGTAGCTGCCAAGACTTTAAAAGCATCACAGGTCAAGGCCTTAAGAACATATCAGTTTTTTTCATCATTCAGAATGAAGCTGTGGGGACCAAGAAAAAATTTTGTAATTTTTTAAATTTGGATTTGTGTTTATAGTTTGAATAGTTAAAAAATTAGTAAAGATTAATATAGCAACATGTACAGTTCTTTAATTACTTAAATAATATGTTAAAAAAAAAAACTTAGAAGCAGAACACTTTTGATTAGAGAAGCTCCTAAAAATCTGACAATCCCTATAAGTTTAGTGATTATGTTCATTTATTTATTCATTAAACAGCATGCAAAAATTCCACAGAAATTTTCTGCCATGCACAATATTAATCCTGGTGTCTCTTTAGGATTAAATAAGTCACTGTTGCAAATTACAAAATAATTTGCTATTCATTTAGTTTTTTTCTTAATTCCATAGTTGGAGAAAAATCACTTTCCACTCATGATTTATGGATTTTCAAATTTTCTGAAACAACTAATTTCCATTGCCTTCTCTTTGAAAGGCATTGTAGCCAGCCAGCTGCTGCTGCTGCTGCTGCTAAGTCGCTTCAGTCGTATCCGACTCTTAGCACAAATCCAAGCTCTTGCTTGGATTTTCCAAGCAAGAGCGCTGGAGTGGGGTGCCGTTGCCTTCTCCAAGCCAGCCAGCTAGTCTTCCTTTTTTCTGCATCACGTTCCCTTTGTTAAACTCTGTTTCCTAGTCACTAATAACAAGTTCAGGTCTACATGGTTGTGTGTGTGTGCGTGGATGTTTGCATGTGTGTTACTGATGATACTAGAACACTACTGTTCCTTGATGGGCACTAAATAAGTAAGAAATATAAACAAGTCTTGCACGCTTTTTCTCTACCAAATCAAGCTGCTTTAAAGAACATTTGCCCTGTCTCTGCCTTCTGGTTTTCCTGGGCTCCAAGATGCCAGTTTCTCTAGAACTCACATTTCCTTTGGCCTCTGAGGCCATCTCAAATCGAGACTTGACAAGGATTCAAGGTCAGATGTGTTAGAGTATATTACCATATTTTCCTCTGGGTGAATGGTACAATCTCCATAAGTCTTCCTACAATAGATTTTCTTTAACAATATTAAGAATACAATGAAGCTGGAAAAAAACAAACACCCTTGAATATTCATTTTAAGCAGACCTATGCTCTTGGGCCAGATAAAAGGATGTTTAAATATTGGTTCTGCCTCTTGTTTGTTGTGTGATCCTGACAAGTGACCTATCTTCTGAGCTCCAGTCAATGAGTATATTAAGTAGGGTAAGAAGCATAAGTAGTTTTTAATGGTTATTGTGAGAATTAAAGAATTCCATGCACCTGAAGCACTAATGCTGCCACATAGTTAGAATTCAAAAATGTTAACTATTTTCTATTTTATTTCATAAAATTGCTCAATTTTATTGGAAATGAGGGAAGTTGGGTGGAATGAAAGTTATTTCAATTTAGCATTTAAAACATTTCTAATTAGCAAGTGAGACCGGAAGTTAGAGCAGTGGCCTAAGGACCAATGAGGGTCAGTCCTAAGAGGCACAGTACACTTATGGGCCTCTTTTTTGTCTCAACCCTGAATACTGTCTCTTCTCTGACTCTTTTCTACCACCCACCCAAATGGAACTAGAAAGAGAAGTTTAAGAGAAGAGATAGGGTGCTGTTCACATTGAAGCCTGCCACTACAGCAATGCACCTACCCTGGAGATTCAGAGAAACATCCAGTAAATGAATGTATTGCTAAACCAGTTACCGGGCTAGATAACTGGAGCTTGGCACAGCTGGGAAAACTCTGGGAGCTCATATCTGAGCACTGAGGGTTGAGGGAGCTCCCATCAGTCACTGACTTAAGGATGCAGGATGGAGAGAAAGTGAATAAGCATCAGTAGCATCAACATTCTTGTGACTCCTGCATAGACAAGAAAGCCCTCAGGCCAAGGAGAGCAGGTGCTGCAGTTGGAAGGCAGCCGGTGTACAGCAAAGAGATGGAGAGGCAGGTACACAGGAGCGCCTGTGTTTGCTGCAACGCTGTGTTCTTCTGTTCGCTTGTTTGCCAAAAGTTTTATTTTTGTTTTAGATTTGAAGGCTTTGTTAACAAAAGAAACCACTGGTTACACACATTTTCAGTTTTTTATATAAGATTATTTGACTTAATTTCAATATGTAGTCATTAAAAGTAAAAGATTAATTGAGTAGGTCTGTTACCAAAACCGGGGTCTGGCTGCTCGCTGCTCAGAAGACTTTAAAGACAGTATGTTGGCCGAAAGGAAAGGTTGCTTTATTTTGGATGTTGGCAACCGAGGGAGAGGGCAGATGTCTGTCCAAAGGCCAAGTTTCCCAGCTGACGAGCAGAGGGTAAGAGCTTTTATAGACAGAGGGACAGAGCTATATGCAAAAGCAGCACAGTCAGCTCTGACGGTTGTCTTTAAAATCGGTCACCGGTGGTCTGATCAGCAACATCTTGATTGTTTTAGGTACAGTTCATCTTCAGTTCCAAAGTCAGTTTGTTTTCATTTCTTGAGGCCAGTTCTCAGAATTGTGGCAGCTTATGTCATGGCTATAGTCTGGTTATCATGTTGTTAACTTTACCTGGGTTTTCAATATCTGTAAGACGGCTCACTGGAGAAGGCAATGGCACCCCACTCCAGTACTCTTGCCTGGAAAATCCCAGGGACAGGGGAGCTTGGTGGGCTGCCGTCTATGGGGTCACACAGAGTCGGACATGACTGAAATGACTTAGCAGCAGCAGCAGCAAGACGGCTCACAGAGTATGGCTCAGGATATTATCTATGGCCCCTTGAGAAGGAACTAAAGGTCCTTGGCTATGCTTAACGACTATATGATTATTATTCTGTCTCCTTTGATTCTTTTCCTTTGTTTCTACATTTTCCCACTTCTCGGATTAAACTTACTCTTTGCCTAAAGTTTTCCGCAGACAAAAGGCAGGCTGAGAACATGGTGGGGCGGATCGGGACCACAGAGGGTCCTGCTCTGTTTCAGATCCACAGAGGATTCCTACATAGCACTGTGTACACAGCAAACAGACAGCAAACGCTAGCCATTACTAGAAGGGGAATGACAGAATTTGTCACCAAGTCCAAACTCAGGTGCTCACCGCATGAGAGGCCAATGGATCCAAGAGACACGGTGTTGACGTGGAGCGACCAGAGAGCAACCCTGGTCAGAGTTCCTCAGTTGCTTCCACAACCTCTTGCCTGTTCACAGAGAAGAAAGAAGCAAGAAAACATAGAGGCAGCCTTAGAGGAAAGAGTACCAGATGTCTGCCTGTTACCAAAGTAACCAGAATAAACCAAAACCTAGCCATCGTGTAAGTCACATTAACGTGACTTCCTAGTCCCATTAACCTGCAGCCTTTCTCCAAAAGGTTGGAGTTTTTCTTCTATGGGAAGCTTCCCAAACTGGAGCTGAAGCTTCCCACTATCAAAGTTACCCAGGGCTCTTGCAGGAAAATTTAGAATCAGATGCCTCAAGTTCAAGGGAGTCACCAGGCTTCTTCATTATCAGAGTGTTCCTCTCCTTTGCAAAGTGATTCTAACTGCCAGCTTATTTAATTGTGAGCCATTCAGGGGCCATTGCTCTTCTTATCTTAACATATCTAATATATGCCCCAAAGAGCTTTCCTTTATGATAGATGAAATATTTCCCATTTTATAAGTTTGATAACACCAAAACATAAAAGAAATAGGCAAATTCTAACACAAATGACATAAATTCCAGCATAGATGCATAAATGAACTGATTCTCAAATCAGTAAATAAATTTACCCTACAAAACAAAAAAACTGATTCCAACTAGGGTAGGCTTGCCCCACAGTAACCAATTCCCCAGTGAACCAGCTCAAGGTAGAGTCCAACAACACTTCCTCTCTCCAGCAGGGTACCCCAACCAAATTGGCTTGTTTTGTAAAGGAAAAGCCCAAATTAAGGGGGAAATATATTCCCGGTGTATACACTGGAGCAACTTACTCTCCAAAATCAAGCCCATCAACCCATAACAGAAAAGGTGACACAAAAACAAACAAACGAACTGGCTGAACTGGCTAGACTTATCCTATCCTTATCAAATCCGTTGACTCAGGAGGAAGATGGGAGGGAGGTTCAAAAGGGAGGGGATATATGTATACCTATGGCTGATTCACACTGAAGTTTGACAGAAAGCAACAAAATTCTGTAATTATCCTTCAATAAAAAGAAATAAATACATTAAAAAAAAATCCATTGACTCAAAGTTTGTCAGTTCCTTGTCTCAATTGCCAAGTGCTGGGGACAGTCGGTGCTGCTTCAGGGAATCTTGAAGGAAAGATCCTCAGGACAAATGGTCCCAGCAGCTGCTAGGGCCTTGCTCCAATATTCTCTGACTGGGGCCGGCTAGTCACAAGCAGCAAGGCTCCTGGCTGGCTAAGCCAAATTTGTGACCAACTCAAGCTTGCTCTGCTTGCCACATGACAGGCCAGTGAATCTGAGAGACAAGGTGTTGAGGCAAGAAATATCACTTTATTTGGAAAGCTGGTTGACTGAGAAGACGGCAGACTAATGTCTCAGAGGAACCATCTTGCAAGGTCTGGATGCCAGATTCTTTTATAGAGTCAGAGAGCAATGAGGAACTAATGTCTAAAGGCAGCACAGAGAGGGAGAGGCAGTGGGGAAGGAAAGGGAAAGGGTCTTCAGTCTTGCAAAACCTCTCTGGGAACGGCCAGCCTTTGAAAGAGGTGTGTTTATCTGTTTTTGTTGTAGTTATTCACAGGTAGGCAGGGTCAGATTATCTCTCTATGAGTGGAACAAAAGCACTTTCGTTTACAATCAGGTAGAGGATGCTGAAGCTCAATCTCCAATACCTTGGCCCCCTGATACGAACAAACGGATCATTAGAAAAGACCCTGATGTTGGGAAAGATTGAAGGCAGGAGGAGAAGGGGATGACAGAGGATAAGATAGTTGGATGACATCACTGACTCAGTGGACATGGGTTTGAGTAAGCTCCAGGAGATGGTGAAGAACAGGAAAGCCTGGCATGCTGCAGTCCATGGGGTCGCAAAGAGTCGGACATGACTGAGCCACTGAACAAAAACAGAGGGTCTGGGTCCTCTGAGGCAGGTTATTATGTATTGGAGAAGGCAATGGCACCCCCAGTACTCTTGCTTGGAAAATCCCATGGATGGAGGAGCCTGGTAGGCTACAGTCCATGGGGTCGCTAAGAGTCGGACACGACTGAGCGACTTCACTTTCACTTTTCACTTTCATGCATTGGAGAAGGAAATGGCAACCCACTCCAGTGTTCTTGCCTGGAGAATCCCAGGGACAAGGGAGCCTGGCGGGCTGCCGTCTATGGGGTTGCACAGAGTCGGACACGACTGAAGCGACGCAGCAGCAGCAGCATAGCAACAAAGCAATTGTTCTAGTCAAAGAAACAGTTTCTAACATGGAGTCAGAATTGGCTTCTCTGCAACATAATCAATGGGTTTTATGTGACTTGTTCTTTGTTTATATTATTTAATTAAATATTCAGAATGATCTTATGACTTTAGCTCCCATCTGCCTTTAAGAAAATGGAGGTTAAATTGGAATCTGAACCCAGCTCTTAACTCTAAAACCTATATGTTCCTCTCCACTGCCATGGAGCAATGGAAAGGGTACCTACAGCCTTCCCTCAAGCTGAGAGTTAACCGACTGCAGTAGATTTCTGAGGTCCTCAGAACTAGTCAGGGGTAGAGGAGGAATTTAAAGTGAGGTTGATCCAGTTCTGGGCTTCAGTGTGAAACCACGAAGTTACTCTTTCAACTCCATTGCTTTTTCTGTTCTGCCTCTCCAGATCAAAGCAGCCTCCCCCTCTTCTGATACTTCAGTCTCATTAAGGACTTGTTAAACATCCTTGTATGCACATTGATTGCAAATGCTTATTTTTTTTTGGAAAGGCATCATTGCCAAACTGCTTTCAAAAGTAGGCCAGTCAAGTGCATTGATTCCAATAAAGGTCTTACTAAATTTGATTCCCCTTTGAAAAATTGCAAAATTGTCATAAAAATACCATTGGAATTAAGTAGGCTGGATTTCTCTAAACGAGATTCCAAGATAAGCACCAGGCTCTTAGAACTTGAGATGTCTCAGCGGGTAACAGATAAATGCCCCTGCACCAAGGTGCCAAGGCAGTGATTTCTCTGGGCAGTGGCTCAGTTCTTAGTCACCAAGTACAGCATTTACTGTGTCTCCTCTAGGGTACAGATATTACTGTTACTGTGAACAAGGGAATGAGAGAATGCAACCAAGAGGATTATACAGCAGCTAGAGCCAAACTATTGGAGAAGGAAATGGCAACCCACTCCAGTGTTCTTGCCTGGAGAATCCCAGGGACGGGGGAGCCTGGTGGGCTTCCATCTATGGGGTCACACAGAGTCGGACACAACTGAAGTGACTTAGCAGCAGCAGCGGAACCAAACTGCTTACACCTGTCAAAGAGCACTTATCAAGTGTTGGCAAGGGCGTGGAGAACAGGGAATCCCCCTGCTCTGTTGGTGGGAATGCAAATTGGTGCAGTTGTTATGGAAAAAAAGCAAGGAGGTTCCTCAAAAAGTTAAAAATAGAACTACCATATGGCCTGCAGGACTTTCCTGGTGGCTCAGCAGTAGAGAATTGCAGAATCAGACACAGCTGAGCACACACACAGAGGACGATGCAGCAGTCTTAGACCAGAAGACAAGAGTACAGCCCTCTTGGAAAAGGGCTGTGGAACAGCCTTGGACAAAACAGGTCTCACAAGCTAAAACAGGCCCTGGGGGCCTGAGTCCCAGAGGGGGAAACAAAAAAGCCCGCAGGAATAAAAGATTAACTTTATTTCACTAACAAGTGTATCTAGTTACCACAAGACAACAAGCTCAGTTATTTTAACCTTATCTGTTCTGGTGCATTCCTGAATAGAATTTTCATGCATTCCTTTTTCTTCACAAAAGTACTACTTGTTTCTGATAGCCACCTGCTGCTGATCAAAGATGTTTGATTTCTGGAAATCAGTGGTCTTGAGACAAACTCTACCTTTTGTTAGAAAAGTGACTCACCCCTTCCCACTCAGGGAGCTGGCATTTTCCTTCCTTCTCCCTCATGCACAACCTCTTTTAATAAAAAGCTTTGCTTGCCTAAGAGTCTTGTAGAAGCGGTATTCATGTCTATGGTATTGCTGTCAAAATTCTGGAAAAAACCTAGTAATGCTACTTCTGGGTATTTATCTGATTGAAACAAAAGCACTGTCTTGAAGAGGTATCTGCATTCCCATGTACATAGTGACATCACTCACAATAGCCAAGACAGGCAAGCAAGCTAAGTGTCCATGGAGGAATAATGCATAAAGAAAATGTGGTATATAGACACAGTGGAATATTCGGTTCAGTTCAGTCGCTCAGTTGTGTCTGACTCTTTGCGACCTCATGGACTGCGGCATGCCAGGCTTCCCTGTCCATCACCATCGGAGCTTACTCAAACTCATGTCCATTGAATCGGTGATACCATCCAACCATCTCATCCTCTGTCAACCCCTTCTCTCCCCGCCTTCAATCTTTCCCCGCGTCAGGGACTTTTCCAATGAGTCAGTTCTTCTCATTAGGTGGTCAAAGTATTGGAGTTTTAGCTTCAGCATAGGTCCTTCCAATGAATATTCAGGACTGATTTCCTTTAGGATTGACCGGTATGATCTCCTTGCAGTCTGAGGGACTCTTAAGAGTCTTCTCTAACACCACAGTTTAAAAGCATCAGTTCTTTGGTGCTCAGCTTTCTTTATAGTTCAACTCTCATATTCATACATGACTACTGGAAAAACCATAGCTTTGACTACACAGACCTTTGTTGGCAAAGTGAAGTCTCTGCTTTTTCATATGCTGTCTAGGTTGGTCATAGCTTTTCTTCCAAGGAACAAGTGTCTTTTAATTTCATGGCTTCAGTCACCATCTGCAGTGATTTTGGAGTCCCCAGAAATAAAGTCTGTCACTGTTTCCATTGTTTCCCCATCTATTTCCCATGAAGTGATGGGACCAGATGCCATGATCTTAGTTTTCTGAATGCTGAGTTTTAAGCCAGCTTTTCCACTCTCCTCTTTCACTTTCGTCAAGAGGCTCTTTAGTTCTTCTTCACTTTCTGCCATGAGGGTAGTGTCATCTGCATATCTGAGGTGATTCATATTTCCCCTGGCAATCTTGATTCCAGTTTGATTCCATTGTTGATTGAATCTTATTTAGCCATGAAAAGAAAATTTTGCCTTTTGTGATAGCATAATGCCCTCAAAGTCCATCCATTTTAAGTGAAATCAGAAAAATACATGCCATATGATCTGAATTGTATGTGGAATTTTAAAAAGCTGAAATTATAGGAATAGAAAGTAGAGTGGTGGTTACCAAGGGCAGGGGGGAGTAGGAGAAATGGGGAGATGTTGATTGAAGGGGCCACACTTCTAGCTATAAGATGAATAAGATCTGCACAATATAATGTACAGCAGGAGATAACAAATCAGGTTTGTCTTGTCCTGAAGCATGGCAAGTAAAAAATTGCTAAGAAACTGAGGTCTGCAGCAAAGAGAGAGTTGAGAGAAGACAGGAGAACAAGCCCTCCACTCAACACCCTCGAGGTGAGGAGCTAGGGGTATTTATAAGATGAGGAGTAAAAGCAGCAGGGTGGTCTGAGGCATGGGGAAAATGGAGAAAGGAGATTTGAAAGCTATTAAGAGAATAGATCTTAAATGTCCTCATCACACACAAAAAAGGTGGTTACATGAGGGAAAGGAGGTTAGGGTTAGGGAAGTATCACTACAAACAAAGCTAGTGGACGTGATGGAATTCCAGTTGAGCTATTTCAAATCCTGAAAGATGATGCTGTGAAAATGCTGCACTCAATGTGCCAGCAAATTTGGAAAACTCAGCAGTGGCCACAGGATTGGAAAATGTACGTTTTCATTCCAATCCCAAAGAAAGGCAATGCCAAAAAATGCTCCAATTACTGCACAATTGCACTCATCTCACATGCTAGTAAAGTAATGCTCAAAATTCTCCAAGCCAGGCTTTAGCAATACATGAACCGTGAACTTCCAGATGTTCAAGCTGGTTTTAGAAAAGGCAGAGGAACCAGAGATCAAATTGCCAACATCTGCTGGATCATAGAAAAAAAAGAGAGTTCCAGAAAAGCATATATTTATGCTTTATTGACTATGCCAAAGCCATTGATTGTGTGGATCACAATAAACTGTGGAAAATTCTTAAAGAGATGGGTATACCAGACCACCTGACCTGACTCTTGAGAAATCTGAATGCAGGTCAGAAAGCAACAGTCAGAACTGGACATGCAACAACAGACTGGCTCCAAATAGGGATAGGAGTATGTCAAGGCTGTATATTGTCACCCTGCTTATTTATGCAGAGTACACTATGAGAAACTCTGGGCTGGATGAAGCACAAGCTGGAATCAAGATTGCTGGGAGAAATATCAATAACCTCAGATATGCAGACGATACCACCCTTCTGGCAGAAGGCAAAGAACTAAAGAGCCTCTTGATGAAAGTGAAAGAGGAGAGTGAAAAAGTTGGCTTAAACCTCAACATTCAGAAAACTAAGATCATGGCATCTGGTCCCACCACTTCATGCCAAATAGATGGGGAAACAGTGGAAACAGTGGCTGACTTTATTTTGGGGGTCTCCAAAATCACTGCAGATGGTGACTGGAGCCATGAAATTAAAAGACACTCCTTAGAAGGAAAGTTATGACCAACCTAGAGAGCCTATTAAAAAGCAGAGACTTCACCTTGCCAACAAGTGTAGTCAAATGGTTTTTTCAGTAGTCATGTATGGATGTGAGAGTTGGACTAGAAAGAAAGCTGAGTGCTGGAGAATTGATTTTGAATTGCGGTGTTGGAGAAGACTCTTAAGAGTCCCTCAGACTATAAGGAGATCCAACCAGTCCATCTTAAAGGTTTGAACCTGAGGTAGAACTCGAGGTAGAACCCTCCTGCATTGGCTGGTGGATTCTTTGCCACTGAGCCACCAGGGAAGCCAAGAGGCATTTCATCAGCTTATAAAAATAACGTGTCAGTCTGAGATCTCAAGGATCTTAAAAGCCCTTGTGTTAAGAACCTGGGACAGAAAAAAACAAATAATATAACAAAAGGTGTTCCTGTCACCCTCACTACCCAGGAAATTATAAGGGTTTTAGGAGCTCTGTACAAGGAAGCAGGAACGAAACACATTTATTTTTATGTAACAATATCAGAATTGATGATCTTTCCATATTAACACGTAGAAGTCATTCACTTTTTACTATTTACATCTGTGTAGCTTCCCTGGTGGCTTAGACGGTGAATAATCAGCCTGCAGTATGGGAGACCTGGGTTCGATCCCTAGGTCAGAGAGATCCCTTGGAGAAGGGAATGGCTACCCATTCCAGTATTGTTGCCTGGAGAAATCCATGGACAGAGGAGCCTGGTGGGCTACAGTCCATAGGGTCACAAAGAGTTGGACACGACTGAGTAACTAAGCACAGCACAGTATTCTACTGTGTGGCTATACCATAGTTTATTTAACTAGTCCCCATTAATTTGCGTGTAGGGCATTAAGGACATCTTTTTTTTGGGGGGGTGGGGTGTTAGTTCTAAAAGGTCTTGTAGGTCTTCATAGAAGTTGTACACTGTTCAACTTCAGCTTCTTCAGCATTACTGGTTGGGGCATAGACTTGGATTACTGTGATATTGAATGGTTTGCCTTGGAAATGAACAGAGATCATTCTGTCATTTTTGAGACTGCATCCAAGTACTGCATTTTGGACTCTTTTGTTGACCATGATGGCTACTCCATGTCTTCTAAGGGATTCCTGCCTGCAGTAGTAGATCAGCCCTGGGATTTCTTTGGAGGGAATGATGCTGAAGCTGAAACTCCAGTACTTTGGGCACCTCATGTGAAGAGATGACTCATTGGAAAAGACTCTGATGCTGGGAGGGATTGGGGGCAGGAGGAGAAGGGGACGACAGAGGATGAGATGGCTGGATGGCATCACTGACTCGATGGATGTAAGTCTGAGTGAACTCTGGGAATTGGTGATGGACAGGGAGGCCTGGTGTGCTGCGATTCATGGGGTCGCAAAGAGTTGGACATGACTGAGTGACTGAACTGAACTGAACTGGGCATTAAGGTAAACTTAATGGATATTCAGATTGTTTGAAATCTTGTAATTATAAACAACCTTGCAAGAATAAACCTGCATGAATGACCTTTTCTCTTACACATCTGTGTCTGTAGAATAAATTTCCAGAAGTAGGATCACTAGGTTGATGGGTAAATGCCCTTTTGATGGTTATTGTCAAATTATCCTTCAAAGGATTCTCCCACCAGCATTAGATAAGAGCCTCTCTCTCCTCTGCCCTGACAGTAGAATGTGTTGTCACACTCTTGGATTTTTGCCAATCTGAAAAGCAAGAAATAATTTCCTACTACAGTTTTGATTTACAGTTGTATTTTTATGACTGAAATTGAGAATCTTTTCATATGTTTAAAGACATTTATATTCCTTTTCTTTGAAAAGGGAGTGAGGGATTACATTGCCTGAAATGAGTTACAAGTATCTTTCCCTGTTTCACTTATCTTTTGACTTTGCTCTTGGTATATTATTACCATAAATTATTACAAATTATTGAGTATAGTTCCCTGTGCTATATAGTAGGTCCTTGTTCGCCTGTTTTATATATATCAGTGTGTATAGGCTAATCCCAAACTCCTAATTTATCTCTCCCATCCCCTTTGATAACAGTAAGTTTTTTTCTCTGTCTGTGAATCTGTTTCTGTTTTATAAATAAATTCATTTGCATCATATTTTAGATTCCACTGATAAGTGGTATCATATGATATTTGTCTTTTTCTTTCTGATATTTTTCACTTAGTATGATAATCTTTAGATCCATCCACGTTGTTTCAAATGGCATTTTTCTTTTTTATGGCTTAATAGTATTCCATTATGCTTATATACAACATTTTATTAATTTATAATATTTCTATTATATTAATTAATATGAATATTAATTTATAATATTTCTTTTAGGGGGTGAGAGAAAGACCTTCTCTTAGTGCTTCAAATGAGAAAGTCAAATTAATTATATTGAGTCTGAAAGTCTCACCTTTTTACAGGTCGAAGGCAGTGGCACCCCACTCCAGTACTCTTGCCTGGAAAATCCCATGGTCAGAGGAGCCTGGTAGGCTGCAGTCCATGGGGTAGTCGGACACGACCTGAAAATCCCACTTTTCACTCAGCATTGGAAGCCAACCCACTCAGTACTCTTGCCTGGAAAATCCCATGGACGTCCTGGTAGGCTGCAGTCCATGGGGTCACTAAGAGTTGGACACGACTGAGCAACTTCACTTTCACTTTTCACTTTCATGCATTGGAGAAGGAAATGGCAACCCACTCCAGTGTTCTTGCCTGGAGGATCCCAGGGACGGGGGAGCCTGGTGGGCTGCCGTCTATGGGGTCGCACAGAGTCGGACACGACTGAAGCAACTTAGCAGCAGCATACCTTAGCACCAAAGTTGCTTCCATCACTAGCCTCCTAGCAAGGGAAGCAGCAGTGGGCAGTTATGTATGAGCTAGATAATGGATGATGCTCCTAATTTGCAGAGGGGCATGAGAAGTGTGAGGGGGTTAGGGGTAAGAGTGGAGTGGTCTCTTGTTCTATTCAGATGTTTGAAACAATTCCAACTATGGAACTTCATTGGAGGAGTTCTGAGAAACTAATACAGGAAATATCTAATTACTACCAGACAGAATCTAGGTTGAAAGTATTATGCTTGAGGCATGTCTCTCAGAGTTCTAAATCTTTTGCTCATTGACTTTCAAAAATATCCTGTTACTTTAGAGCCTGGAAAAGAAAAGGGAATGCCCCCTTGAACTTCAACAAATAAGACTCCTAAACCATTTCTTGTCCACTATGTTCTTAAAAAAAAAAAAAATAAAGCAGAACCACCATATGGGAGTCTCCAGCACCATCTTTATGTAGGACCTGTGTACACCCAGCACTTCCCACTTCCAGACAATGCTGTAGAACAGAATTTTCTTAAGAGAAAGTGTACCTGTAACATAAAACAAATCCTGTGAGTTTCCCCAAGGTAATATGCAATATGAAGATTGCTTCTCATTCAGCCGCTGTGAAAATAGCTTATTATGGGTTTGCTGCTGCGCTTTTCTCTTTGCATGCATCACTGCATTGGATCCTCCAATAGCTTGATGAAGTTAGCTCTGAGCGGTTTAGTAACTTACGAACTGTGCTCAAGCAGGAGCCTGGCAGAGTTGTGCGTGCGTGGATGAATGTGAGCTGGCTGAGGAGGTGGGAGTGGGAGTGGGCAGGAAGCCCTCTGCTCTGAATGCTGCCAACTTCTGAGTCATTTTCTCAGTAGATGCCCATGTTATCAATCCCTAGATTATCTGTGGTTTGTTTCAGGGTGACTTCACCACACCCCATCGTGGGGATGCCTCCGTATTTCTCCCCATACCTTCTCTTTCTCCCACTTTGCAATAATACTTTTGTCATCTCTCATTCTCCTAGATCCCTCTGGTGTTTAAAGAAAACTTCAATGGTTGTTCCAGGCTGTGGTTGGTATCTTCCCAAAACTTGCTCTGTGTTTTGACTAAAGATCCACTCATCTACTTAGACAACATTTAGCCGTTGTTAACAGTGGTGGACTTTTCTCTACAGGCATTAAACTTTTTTTTGTTTTAGTTTTCTCTTAACTAAAGTAATATGTACTCTTAGAAATATCCAAACACTGCAGAAATACATACTGTGAGAAGTGAAGGTCCTTTGTAATGCCACTTTATAGAGGAAACCAATTTTTTTCAAAGGTATGCTGGCTAGATTGTTTTTGTTTTATTAATCTAAAACAGTAGAGTCATGTTATGCACACTGTTTCGCAGTTTGCTTTCTTCACCTATGAAGTCCTCCCAGCCTCTTCATTTGCTTAAATCTCTGTTGTGGTGATGATACAGAATACTCACCCCACTCCTTCTCTTATCTGGGGCTGCATGCTGTGGGAAAAAAGTACACTGAAGAGTGAGGAGTCTTGGGTTTCTAGACATAGTTCTCCCACTAGCTTGCTGGGGGACTACTGAAAAATTATTAGGCCTCTTTGGTCTCAGTTTTCCTCTTTGTAAAGTTAGGGGGGTGGGCATGTGATCTCAGCTCTATCAGACCAGCCCTCTTGGGATCAGAGATGCAATGAGCACCTATCCATGCCTGAGACTCTGTCCCGGGTGCTGAGGAAGCATCCATGAACACAAGAAAATCCCTACCTTCAGAAGCTTCCATTTCAGTGTTGAATGTCGCCACCCCCCCCCCCACCGCCCCCCGCCTCTGAAGAACACACCCAAGCTTCCTCAAACAATTTTATCTCCACTCTCTCCATTTCTTCACCCTCCAATTATTCTCCAACCCTTGGCAATCATGTTCTTGCTTCAACTACTCCCAAGAAAGAACTCTAACAAACACCAGCAATTACCTTATGTTCACAACATCCAACAGATTTTTATTCAGACTTCATTTTACCTGAGCTCTATGTGGAAGGTAGCACCGTTATAATTTTCTTCTTTTATCAGCAGTCTTCCACAGCACACTTTCTTTTGAAAATAACTACTTCTTCTTCTGAATATATAGTCAATCCTCATAATTCGAAGATTCCATACCTGTGAATTCACATACTTTAAAAGTTATTTGTAACCCCTAAACCAAAATCCATGGTGCTTTTGAAGTCATTTGCAAACGTGTGCATAACAGTGAAAAATATGAGTTGCCCCCCTTGCTTCTTCTCAGCCACTGTAGAACAAGGGGATGCTCTGCTTTCTTGTTTAAGCTCTCGTACTGTATACTTGTTTCCTTTTCCTATTTAGTATCACTTTTTTTTTTTAAATTTTTATGCTTCACACTAACAACTTTGCAGTTTAAAATGCCTGCCCCGCCACACGCCCCTTACTCACCCAGCATAGTGCTAAAGTCCTGTCTAGGGATCCTAAGTGCAAGACACGTTACAGACCTTACAGATAAAGGTTGATGTGATGTGCCTTACAGAGAAAATACATGTGATGTGAAATATGTGAGTTAGATAAGTTTCATTCAAGCATGAGCTATAGTGTTATTGGTTCCAAGTTCAATGCTAATGAATCAACTATATATATATATATATATGAAAAAAGGTGTTTTTAAACAGAAACACATGTTTAAAAAATGGTTATAATTGATATGTTGATAAAAATGCTGTGACCAGAGACTTGCAGGAACCTAACCCTGTATTTTCCCTGAGAGCATTGCTCCGTATTTGCCAATTCAGTGTTCATGGAGACTTTATGGACCATAACCACCAACCATTACGGAAAAAGCATGGGGGTTCCTCAAAAGATTAAAAATGGAACTACCACATCATCCAGCAATCTCACTTCTGGGTATATCTGAAGGAAATGAAATCACTCTCTTGAAAAGTTATCTGTACCCCTGTGTTCGCCGCAGCATTATCTACAACAGTCAAGACATGGAAACAACCTAAGTATTTCTCAACAGATAAACACAAAAGCACATGTGTTACACATGCATAGAAATACACGCCATTGGATATTATTCCGCCACAAAAAGGATGAAATCCTGCCTTTTGTGACCACATGAATGGACCTGAGGGCATTATGCTAAGTGAAATAAGAGAAAAGGAAATATCATATGGGTCTCACTTGTATCTAATCTAAAAAAAAAAGTGAACTCCTAGAAACCGAGAGGAGAATGGTGGTTGCTAGGGGCTGGGGTGTGAGTGGGGCGTGTGGGAAATTTGGTCCAAGGGGACAAGCTTCCAGTTATAAGATGAATAAATTTTGAAGATCTAATTACAGCATGGTGACTATAGTTAATAATACTGTGTTATATACTTGGAAGTTGTTAAGAGAGTAGATCTTAAGTCTTATCACCACACACAAAAAAATAGTCATTGTGTAAAGTGATAAAAGTGTCAATTAACCTGATTTTAGTAATCATTTCACAGTATATACATGTGTGTATCAAATGATCATGTGTATACCTTAAACTTGCATATCTTATATCAATTACATCTCAATAAACTTGGGGAGAAAGAGTTTAACTACCTTGAATAGTGAGAGTTAATTGTATTTTTAAATCCAGCTCCTCTTTCTCTATCATTCCTTAAACATTGGCATTATTTAGGACTTCTTTGGACCCCACTGCTCCTCTCATTTTATAGATGCTCCAAAACAATCCCTTTCTCTTCTAGAAAAGACTCTAAACCTTCTCCTAAACTCTATACCTGTATATCCAACTGTTTAACTGTACTCCACAGGCTTCCCCAGTTCAGAATCCTGAACTGTACTCACTACCTCGTTGCCGTTTCTCCCCAAAATGGTCCCCAGTTTCAAAAACAGTGCCACCCAGGGAGATGAGCCTGTGCTTCTTGACTTCTCTGATCCCATACCCCCATCTCCAGCCCCCAGGTGGTTGATTCTACATCTGATATCTCTCAGCTCATCCTCCTTCACTTTGCTCCCCCTTTGAGCTAGGCTCTTGTTGCTTACCTACAATGTTTCACTGGTTTCTCGATTCTCCTGCCTGTTTTCAGTATTGTACCCCTATTCTCATGACTTCAATCTATCTCCCAGACTACAGCCAGAGTGAGAGTTCTATCAAAGCAAAGCTAGCATTTACTTCCTGCTTCTGTGTCCCAGGCAGTGTGCTAGAGACCTGATGCACATTATACATACTTCTCACAGTGTACAGTTATACCCATTTGCCATCAGAGGAAACCAAGTTCCACAGGTGATGATATCCTGACTCCTGAGCACTAGAACAAGACCCTCTAGGACTTAGCCTGTTTTACTTCTATTAGTTTCTTTTCTTGACAAATTTTTCTTACCCCTCTGTGCATCCTACCCTCTAGCAATTCCAAACTATCCATGGTTTCCCAAACACCTTGTGCTGCTCCACATTTTCATGCCATTCTTTAGTTATGCCCTCTGCTTGCTGTGATCTTTCTTTCCTTGTCCATGTGTGAGAGATTACTTGACTTACCACACTCAGTTTAAGCTTTCCAAGTAGAGTTGACCACACCCTTTCTGTTCTCACTGTACTCCGCAGAAATCGCAATTTCAGCATCACTTTAGCACATTTACTGATTAAATGTCTTTACTTCTCTATGGAAACTCTTCATACTCTACATCCTTTCTCTGGGTGAGTTCATCCCTGCCCATGACTTCAGTAACTATCAATAAGATGATGAGTTTCTAGTAAATAATAATCTAATAAGCTGATCGGGTATTTCTGCTCAGATCCTTATCCTTCTATCCAGTAGCTTACTTGGACCTCTGTACTAATGTGGTCCAAACCAAACTGACTAATCATTTTTCTCTCTCCAAGCTGCTCTTCTTTTAGCTGCCCCGTGAATGAGACCCCATTTGTTTGCTATTCAGGGTAGAAAACTCAGAGTAGTCAACTTTTTTCTTCTCCCTCTGTCTTAATGTGCCATCCATCTGTAAATTCTAGTTGTCTTAGATCTGTCTTATTCATGTGTTTTGCACCCATCACTTTTCTCTCCACCCAAATCAGCCACTGTATCCCACTATCTTCCCATTTCTGCATCAACCTCCTAACTCGCTTCTCTATCTCCAATCTTGCCAATACTATTCTTTTCAGTCTCATCAGAATGCTGTTTCTAAAGAACAAGTAGGAGCTCATTGGTTTCTGGCACTGTAAGCTGTCTGTACCTTGACAATGCATTACTAAGCCTAACTTGGGTCCATTCACCTGAGCGCAGTAAAACCCATCTGTGACACCGGGTTTGGTGAAGGAAAGTGCAGCATTTACTACAGGGTGCCCAACGAGGAATGTGAATGGCTACTGCTCGAAAGGCTTGAACTCTCCAGTGACTTTCAGGAAAATGTTTCTAAAGGCAGGGTGAAGGAAAGGGTTGTAGTGTGAATTATTAGCTTGTGGGCATCCTTCTGATTGGTTGATGGTGAGGTAATCGGGAGTCAGCTTCATCAGTCTTCTGGTTCCAGCCAGTCTGGGGTCTACGTGCCTATGAGCAGCATGCAGGTAACTCCTTCCACTGGTGGGAGTTTCAATATTTGCAAAACACCTCAAAAGATGTGGCTCAGAATATTACCTATAGTCCTTTGAGTCAGTTCTAATGATGTGTATGGAGCCTATTATACAGAGTGAAGTAAGTCAGAAAGAGAAACACAAATACTGTATATTAATGCATATATATGGAATTTAGGAAGATGGTAACAATGATCCTATATGCAAGGTAGCAAAAGAGATATGGATGTAAAGAATAGACTTTTGGGCTCTGTGGGAGAAGGAGAGGGTGGGATGATTTGAGAGAATAGCATTGAAACATGTACATTATCATATATAAAATTGATGACCAGTGCAAGTTCAGTGCATGAAGCAGGGCACTCAAAGCCAGTGCTCTGAGACAACCCAGAGGGATGGGGTGGGGAGGGAGGTGGAAGGGGGTGCTCAGGATGGGAGAACATATGTGCACCCGTGGCTGATTCATGTCAATATATGGCAAAAAACCATCACAATATTAAATTAAAATAAATTAATTTTTAAAAAAAGAACTAAAGGTCCTTGACTTTGTTTAATGGTTAAACTATCATTATTTTGTCTGGCTTGACTGTTCTCCCTTTTTTCCTACATTTTCTCACTTCTCTGATTAAATTTATTCTTTGAAACTTGGAGAAGGCCTAGGAAGCTAAAAGTTTTCTACAAACAAGAGGGGGTAGGGGACATCAGTGGGTGGGTGGGGGGAAGGTCTGTCCCAGGAGGGCCCCACAGGGTCCTGCTCAGGTACAGTTGCCTTCAGGATAAAGTACACACTTGCAAGAATTAGGATCTTTTAATATCCCTTGCGTTTCTCTCCAGCCTCATTTCTCTCTAGTTCTCCCTTTCACGAAAGCCTTTCACCCTCACATATTTGCACACAGTTACTCAAAGGTGATTTTGCACATGCCTCTTGGGCTGCGTAAGTTGTATTTCCCTTCACAAGTCAGCTCAGAGGATTTCTAGTTTGGAGTGTTTTCTCTATGTTCAGAAAACTCTGCCTCTGACTTTGTACACTTTAAACCCATTGAAGAAAAGAACTGTGTATCATCCTCAGAACATAGCCCAGATGTCAGCATGGAGGAAGTAAGGTACAGCTGTTTGCTGAGTGAAGGAATGAACTTTCAATTTGGAAGTGTATGATAACTTGGTATATATTTAATTGACCAATTCATCGTTTCCTTTAAAATTGAAAGTTCACTCCTTCATGTGAGTAAATAGTTCCCCTGACATCAGAGAGTGCCATTTTTGGGGGAAAAGAAAGTCAACCCCCTCATCCCACGTTTCTGGAATCTTTTAACATTCTACCTTTCTTATGCCTTCAGAAACACGTCTCAGCTTGGCTCTGCTTCCTCTCATTCCTTGAGTTTCAGCAACAACAACCATTTCCAGCACTGAAGAAAATTCCAGCTTTAAAGTAGGCAACAGATTACCTTTTGCATAATGTTTGCACAATGCAATGTTTCTATGTCATTGATTATTTTTGTGGAAAAATGATGGGCTTACAGCTAGAATAGTTGTATCATATTGACGTACCCGTCTTTCCTCCTGATGAAGATTGCCACAGGGCTGAGGGACTCAAATACCCCATTTGTTGGATGATAATCTATAGCCACCAAGGAAAGAAAATATTCTTTCCTGTGGTATAATTTTTTAGACATGGTTATAAACAGGTTTAAGCAGGACTTTTTAAGAAAAATATATATTGACTTAAGCAGAACCTTAAAAAATGAAACACAAAAATAAAAATACAAAACTGTGTGTGCCATGACCTCACTTTTGTAAAATGATTGAGTTAGCATACTTAGAGCAAAAATATGGAGGACTATGCACCAGGCTGTTAAAGAGGATTTTTCTGGGGGGCAGGATCACAAGAGAGCTTCATTTTTCAGATTACAGATTTCTGTTTTTGCTATGCAAAAATGTGCAGAAAATCCTAGGAATATTTTTATTCATAGCTTTATTCTGGGGGCTGTTTTGCTTTTCTTCATCCTCAGAATGGAAGTGCTGCCTAAAACATCATTTAAAGTTTTGGCTCATCATTGTTGTTGCTGCCATTATTCTGATTTCGCACGATGCTGGGGGAAATGTTTTTTTGCTTAGTCTCTTCTCTAAGCAGTTGTTCCCAATTTTTAAAAACGGAATGGGATATCATCCTGAGATCATAGCTCGGCCTAATATGTCTCTTTTGTTTACGTATTTTGGAACATGTTATTATTTTTTTTAAGTTTTTAAAAAAATATTTATTTTGGGGCTGCAGTGGGTCTTTGTTACTGTGTGGGGGCTTTCTCTGCTTGTAGCAAGTAGGGGCTGCTCTCTAGCTGCGCTGCACAGGCTGCCCATTGTGGTGACTTCTCTTGCTGCAGAGCACAGGCTCTAGAGCACAGTCTCAGTGGTTGTGGCACATGGGCTTCCTTGCCCGGTGGAACTTTCCTGGACCAGGGATTCAGCCTGTGTCCCATGCATTGGCAGGCCGATTTCCAACCACTGGACCATCGGAGAAGTCCTGGGACATTTGTTCTTCAATGATATGATGAAAAGTCTGAGACTTTCATGAGTCAGTGAATCATAATTTCCCCCACAGCTAAAATTTGTCAGTTGTTTACAGCAAATAATTTCCAAATTGTAAGACTACATCATCAGAAAGTGGAACTCTGGACCGTGCCTCCAGCAGTGGAGCTGATGAGGCTTGTGCCATGGTGATACGGACCACACTCTGAGTCAGAAAGTTCATTAGAGGACTGGGGTTCAAATTCAGCAATTGATAGAAGAATCCCTCTGTGACATCCATGATGTGTCAGATTCTTTAACTCAAGGACTCTCAACAGGAGTCATGGAAAAGAACCTTCAGATG
This sequence comes from Bos mutus, assembly GCF_027580195.1. NCBI lineage: Eukaryota > Metazoa > Chordata > Mammalia > Artiodactyla > Bovidae > Bos > Bos mutus. The sequence goes on along the minus strand of NC_091621.1, from coordinate 26,963,206 downwards.
ACTGCAGCCCTGGTCATCTCGATGACAAAATCCTCATGAGTTTTAGAGCCAGAATTTTAGAAATGATATGAGATAACATATGTTTGTTGCTTTAAGCTTCCAAGTTTGGGGACAATTTGTTACATCTAACCCAGGTCTCCCGCATTGCAGGTGGATTCTTTACCATCTGAACTACCAGGGTAGCCCTTGTTGCATAGCAAGAGGTGGCTAATAAACAAAGAAAATAGTGAATTTATATGGTAGGTGGTGTCTGCAGTTGCCAGGGTGGACTGGGGGGCTTCTATGAGAAGGAGTTTTATAGCAAACATCTGAGGGATTTGGGGTGATAATAATGTGTCAATGGGGGTTTCCCTGATGGCCCAAACAGTAAAGAATCTACCTGCAATGCAGGAGACCTGGGTTCGATCCCTGGGTTGGGAAGATCCCCTGGAGAAGGGAATGGCTACCTACTCCAGTGTTCTGGCCTGGAGAATTCCAGGGACTGTACAGTCCACGGGGTCACAAAGAGTCGAACGTGACTGAGTGACTTTCATTTTCAGTGCGTCAGTGGAGGTTCATCAGTGGTAACAAATGAGCCATTCCGGTGTGGGATGTTGATAATGGGGAACCTAAGCATGGGGTTGGAAGGTATATGGAAAATCCCTGGGAATGAAAAATTGATCCTAAAGATGGGGAGAGAGAAAGAAACCCTGAAGGAGGTGACAGAGTGAGTCATGTGCATATCTGGGGAAGATTTCTTGTTAATCTTTCTATAGCACTGAAGTCATACGGAACTTACTTCAGTTATTTGAATGTACTATTTTCCTTTTTAACTCCTGGTCTTCCCACATGTTATTTCCTTCACGCAAAACTAAGCCCTCACCCCCTCCCTGGCACCCCAGGCCACCCCACTCCCATTGAGACCTCGTTTAGCCATCAGATCTTAGCTTAGATGCCACTTCTTCATATTTCCCTAGTCTGGGGGTAAGTACACCTGCCTTGTGCTTCCTGTGTCCCTCATCCCCTCACCCCCACCCCAACACACTTGATACACTGTAAGTGCTTGACACACGTAAGATGATGGCCTTTTAAGATGATTGTTGTTCATTAGGTATATTGTACCCTGTAAAGATAGGGCCAGATCCATGACAGTGATAAACATGTCCAACAGAGCAATGGACACTTCTTTGGAATCAATGCATATCTACCCAACTCATGAAGAGATTCTGCTCCATCACCAAACAGCCATCACATCAGTCCTCTGAGTCTCTGTTTCCTCATCTACAAAATGCCTCTCTTGGAAAATCCTCCAAGATTGGTAAGGGTCACAAATGGGCCATGCAAACCACCTAGCAGAGTAAGTTCTATATAGTATGGGTCACAGTCTAGTGATAAGAATTTGTTCTTTTACGAGACAGTTCATTCTATTCTATTATCAAGAAGTTTTATTCAGGAGAAAACTGTTGCCTTAAAACTGGGCATTAATACCTTCTTTGGGTAAGCCCCATTTTAATTTTTCAATCCCAATTAGATTTTAGAGTACAAGAGTCAAACATTAGCCAAATTCTTCTTTTCTGCCTCCCTCCCTCTGTTCCTTCCCTCCTTCCTTCTTTCTCTTCTTTTATCAGGTTTATTGAGATATAATTTACATTTAGTAAATTGCATCCTTTTTCAAAGCACTGTTCTATGAATTTTGACAAATGCATGCATTCTTACTACCTCCCCCACACCCTAGTCAAGAGATTTTAACTTTCTATTAATTATCTGTTGATGACAATTCAAAGCAGTGTACAGTGCTTGTGATGCTTCCACTTCTGCTAAAATGGGATTCCCTAATTTCAAATGATTCTGCCTTATTCTCTCAGTGTTTGGGGCATGACATCCAAAGGGGTGCCTGTGTTTTGGGCTGAGTCTCTGCTAGTCTAAAAGGTTGATATTCCAAAGTCATGTTACCCTGCATTTGGATTCCTTTGTGTATGTCTCAGAGCAGAAGACTGTGAATGGTCAAGGATAACTCTTTAGCTTCACTTGGGGCCCTGAAGGTCAAATTCCTTTCTCTTCTCTAATAGAAATAGAAAAAAGAAGATAGCAAGATTTATAACAGGAGAGATTTTTAACAAGAAATTTGTACATGTTTCTCACTATGATCCTGCCATTTAAGATGGGTGTTCTCTTGCTCTTTGCACACCCCCTGCTCAATCAGTGCCACTTCACTTACACCCTACTTACCTGACTACATTTCTGTCTTAATCATAGAGCTGAATCAGTAAATGCCTATGTACTTTCCCCCGGCATCAGTTTATGATTGTTCTAAACTTTAGATCAGAAAGGTTCCACTATGATAGCTTATCAAAGGGGCAGTGAAAGGTCTGCTCTTCTCCTGGTTTCCCTGGTAACCAGTGTGTCAACCTGACATCATTCTATAACTGGCAACCTACCCCTATAACTGGCTTGCTCCCCATAGCGAAGCCTTCATAACATGGTGGGGTGTTGCTCCAGGACCTTGCTTCAGACAAGTAAGATTCCCGTCCATTCAACCATCTATGTCCGTCGATGACTCAGGGCTCTTTCTTTGGTCTTGAGGCTGGTCAAGCACAGGGCTTGTAGACCTACAGGGTACAGCCCAACACTCACCTTGCTCTAAATTTCTATTATATTTAATGTCAGCACCATCTGTTATTTTAATGTTTCCAATTTGCTACTTCTTTCTGTTTGTCTCATTGACTCAAATATAAGATGGGGAGTTGTTCCTTATCTTTCTTTCCTCCTGCGTAATGAGGACTAGACCAGCGTCAGGCACACGGAAGTCATTCAATAAATGCTCTTGTGAGAGACTGACTCGTGGAAAGAAGTGACTTGTAGTAAATTCATGGAAAGGTTTTAGGTGCCCATATCAGGATTTCAGGACAGAACCTCTATCCGAATGTCAGAACTTTTAATTTATTTCAAATTAATTCAATTAATTTAAATCGTTATGATGAATGATGCTTTTGCCAGCACCTAGCAACTTCGTGTGACAAATATAGACATCTAGGAAAGTGGATTATCTCAAACGATCAAGGTAGAGTTTTGGTTGTGGGTGTGAAAAAATGAAAGAAGGAAGCATTTGTGGCTCTTGAGGTTAAGTGATGCTGGCTTCCAGTTCTTTCCTTCAATCCCCTTCATCGTGTATGTCATTGTCGAGAATACTAAACCACCAGGGTGATGCAGGGGAATCCCATAGGCAAACATGATATTAGAACAGGTTCTCAGAAGGGTCTCTGGAAGAGATTTTCTGGACATCCTGGCTACCCAGTAGTGTGTGAAAGTTGCTCAGTTGTGTCTGACTCTTTGCGACCCCATGGACTATACAGTCCATGGAGTTCTCTAGGCCAGAATACTAGAGCGGGCAGCCATTCCCTTCTCCAGGGGATCTTTCCAATCCAGGGATCGAACCCAGGTCTCCCACCTTGCAGGGAGATTCTTAACCATCTGAGCCACCAGAGTGACCCATAGTAGTATGGGTACTATAAAGTAGTGTGCATGCTATAAAGTCCCCCAAGTCAATCTGGTGCCAAATAATGCAGTCGTACATTCTGGGATCTTATGTGAGAATATAAGAAAAATCCTCTACTCTATCTCAACTACAGTGAATGCAGCCAACCACAAATATTTCCAAAGAAGTCACAGAAATTTTAATGTTTTAAGAAAGTCAGAGGGTCAGGATAAGGCCTAGATCAACACATTCATAAGAGGCAAAGAAAGTTGCCCCAGAGACACGTATCCAAACTCTTTCCTCTACAAGCCGGTCTTTTTGTATCAGCTTCCCACCAGTCATTCCTTTGAGCTAAAATGTTAAAGACTTATGCAAAAATGCTTATTGGCAGTTAGAATTTCTTAGCTATTAGTGCTTAGATTAGTTAGCCATTACTGTCTCAGTTGCTTCCCTTGTGGTTCAGTAGTAAAGAATTCGCCTGTCCATGCAGGAGAGGCAGGTTCGATCTATGGTTTGGGAAGATCCCCTGGTGAGGGAAATGGCAATCCACTCCAATATTCTTGCTTGGGAGATCCCATGGACAGAGGAATCCGGTGGGCTACAGTCCACAGAGTCAAGAAGACTCAGACACAACTTAGTGACTAAAAAACAACAACAACAACAGTAACAACAAATTGTTTCAAATAATTACCTGCTGCTACAATGGGTAGTGGAAACAATTTTTGATAAGGTTTGGGACAGGAGGTAAGGTCCAGGGCACGGCATGTTTCTGCTGAGGCTGTGCCTCCACGGCTGAAACGCTGGGCACCCTGCAGTCTGGGTTCAACATAAGGTGGAAGAGAACAGGTCTAGTGAAGAAGGTGAGCTGTGGCTGCCTTTGTGGGTTTGTTACCCAGCCAGGTTTGTTTGCCTGAGCGCAGCAAGACAAAATCCTGAGGTGCCAGGGTTTGGAGCAAAAGCAGGGTTTATTCCCAAGGCAGTCAAGAGAGGAGATGGGAGAACAAGTATCAGATCCCCCTCCCTGAAAGCGAGGGGCTCAGGGTATTTATGGGATGAGGAATGAAGCTGCAGAGCGGTCTGAGGCATGGGAAGCCTGGGGAAAGGTGATTGAAAAAAGGTGCAGTGGTTGTGGTTCTGGGCAGGTGTAATTAAGCTCCAGGCTTAAATGTAGAGGTGCTTAGCACCATCTGAGGGTGGAGTTTTTGGCCTCTCTAAGGTCAAATGATCATGAGTTGATCCTCACGCATGTCCAGTTGGAGAGCTCGTGGTCCTAACTAGTCTCAACCAGTTCAGTTCCGACTAGACACAGCTGATTCCACGTTCCTGGAAAACCACTTGGGCAAATATTGTTTAGGCTACAAGACACTTGGAGGACATGCAAGTCTTAAAATGAGCTTGAATAGTAAAGGCAGGTGAAATGGATTTGACGAACAACTACTCACAGCTTCAGTTTTTCATCTAGAGTGCCCTCAGGATGGCCTGATAACTGTGCAGAGAGTGGGAAAGCTGTGAACCCGGGCAGTCTTTGGAGTTGGGTCACTCTGGGGGCATATGTGTCTGCACATGGTGGTAAGAACTGGATAACTTTTGTGATACATGAAGACAGCATCCTTTTTGAGAAGACTTCTTTGAGTGAAATTCCAGGTCTGATCTTAGCTCAGAGAATGAACCACAGCGAGGCTGGGATCACATAGGTGCAGACTTTATCCTTCACAAAATAAGGAAGGGGGTGGTTTGTTCCTTATCTCCTTTCTATATCCATCGCACTCTTATTTCCTTATCATTCTCTCTCAATCTCTGCACCTAATGTAGAGGGAGACCTCCTATTAAAAATACTCTCTTGGTTCAGTTTGAGTAATCACGTCATTTGTTGGATGTTATGTAGAATAGCCATCACCTCACTTCTTGTTCTTTTCATTTTACTCCAGGCCATCCCTATAAAGTGTTGGAGAATATGTGCATGTATGTGAGAGAGAGACAGACAGACGGACTCAGACAGACCACAGTATTTAATGGAATTACAGGGAGAAGCAAATAAAAACTGACCTGTCCATGCTCCCTGCTCTGGTGGAATCAACCATGTAGTTGGGGAGATAGAGAAATAGTCAGGCAGTTTACATTCAAATTCACATGTGCCATGATAGGAATGAACACAAGGTACCGTGTGACTTAGTGGAAAAGAAAGTGGTATAGATTCATGGATTCCAGGAAACTTTCTTTGCTAACCAAATCTTTGCTTTGCCTGGATCACTAATACCTGAAATCCTATCATTGGAGATGCATTTAGCTTGACACCTCACTCTGAGATAGCATGAGGAGGGAAAAAACCCTTCATTAGCCCCAAAGTTGTCATTGTGTAGCTGTGTGACTCGGAGAAAGTTATTTCGCTTTCTGATCCTCGTATTTCTTCTCTGCAGAATTTGGAATAACATAATTTGAGAGGTTATTATGAAAAGCAAATGAGATAAAACATAGGCAGCAGCTGAAAATTATGGTTGATACTAGTTTTATGATTTATGACTTAGTGTGATATAAAAGAGTCTGGGGAAGAAGTTGGAGCTAGAGAGATGGTGAATGAAATGATGTGGAAAGGAAGAGTTGAAGGTCCCAAAGCACCCTTGTTTTATTCCACACTTTTGCTTCAAATCAATTCTAACTGAAGATAGTAGTTTTTGAGAAATGCAAACAATTGACCCCGTTATTAATGAGGAAAAGGAAAGAAAGACTAGAACGTGTGACTCAGTCATGCTGTCCACAGATAAACCGCCTCTTTTCCTTCCAACAGAAACTATACTGACATCATCAAATGTCCTTTCTTTTTTTCTCAGTCTCAGGATCTGGCAGAGTTTCTGAAAGCCCAACAGGGGCATATTTTCATGGTTGGCTGAGAACAGCCTGAAAATGTCTAAGTGGTTAGCTGAAAAAATCAGATTCAGAGACCAAGATGAAGCCAGGTTAAAGGATTTTAATTCAATTCTTAGGGAGCCCCAAAAGAGAGCTTTTGGGTGGGGCTGGAGGATTGGGTATGGGGAGAAGAGCCCAACAGTGAACTGCGAGGGGTGTTTGTATGAAAGAGAGTTTAAAAGGTCATGTCAAAGATCTTCCTCAAGCAAGAACGTCTCTTGTCCCAACCTTGATGCTTTTGGATAAAGTCCTGCCTTGGGGTCAAATTCAGCATAAACAACTCTCCTCCAGGCTTCCCTCTGTTGAGAATGTGTGGAGATGAGGACAGTCTACACTGAAGCTGAAGATGTCTGGTTTCATTACTCAGTTGCCTCCAGATGTCTGAGTGTCTGAGTAGAAGTGTTTTGGTCTTACTCAGTTCACGCTCCTTCCCGGGCTCGGTTGACAAGCTGTCAAAGCAACTAGAATGTTTGTTTTCTAGTAGTTTTCACTTAGCAGATCTCTGTCTTAGGTGAGAAGGTCAATTCTATGAGGACAAAATCCAGGAGCCAACAATTCCCTTTTACCCCTCTCTCCAAAACATATAAGCTCTGTGCCCCCAGCATGCCATTCTTATCCTTTCCCCCGACTGCACTCCATTCCACAGGGGAAGCCATGTTTCATCTCTATTCCAATTAGTTACCCATCCCATCACCCCATCCATTTCTGCCCCCCTACCCCAGTCATTTCAGCTGGAGTAGAGGAGGAGTAATCCCTGAGAATAGAATGGAATCTGTTGGGCTCATGGAACAACTAAAAGGAGAAAGTTGGTTAGAAGCCTTTGGGCTGCTGAGATACAATCAATGGCAGCAGTCTAATGATTCCTTCCAAAGCTTCTAAATTTGGCCTAAGTTTCCCTCAGAGTCACCGTTTCCTATTTCACTGATCTCTTTCTCCTAAGTGGCTGCAGCTTCTCAGGGCCCCCCTCCCCCGACATATGGCACCTCTACACTCTGGATATGCCAGCTGTTAGGCAGACCATTCAGGCTGATCACCAGCACTCTATGGGACTATGCCTCACAGATCACTCGTTCCTAAAACACTTTAAGTAGCTGACATTTTTTTTCTTTATACCGAATTGTCTGAAAATATTAAATAGTTTTTTTTGTCACAAACTCAAACTAGCATTAACTCTCAAGTATATTTGGATTCTGACCATTCTCTTCATTGTTTGCTTATTTTGTGTTTTTGAAAAGTTTTTAAATTTTATTTATTTAACATTTAACAATTTTATTTATATATTTTTGGGGTATGCCACAGGATATGTGGGATCTTAGTTCCCTGACCAGGGGTAGAACCCACACCCCCTGCAGTCCTAACCACTGGTCTGCCAGGGAGTCCCTGTCTTCACGGTTTCTTATGGCACCAGTACCCCAGCTGTTGCTGTCACAGTCTCCTAGCTCGTCTCCTTGATGCCAGTTTCTGCCTCTTGGATTCATGCTCCGATAACTCTCAGGCTATCTTTTTAGGTTATTGCTTTATACAAGTCCCTTCCATGCACAACTGTCTGTACATGCTAAGTCACTTCAATCATGTACAACTCTTTGAGATGCCATGGACTGTAGCCTGTCAGGCTCCTCAGTCCGTGGGATTCGCCAGGCGAGAATACTGGAGTGGGTTGCTGTGCCTTCCTTTAGGAGATCTTCCCACCCAGGGATCCGTAATGCCTCTCTATTGCCCACTGTCTCAGGTTCAGACTGTTCTGGCTGGTATTCAAAGCTGCTGTTACTCTACATACCCCCACCTCACCTTTGCCACCATTTCTCAAACCATTCCATTCTAATCTAACTGGTCATTTCAGTTCTATCAGCCCCATCTCCAGGGTTTGTTTTCCCTCTCATTTCCCCTCCTTAGGAAACCCTCTTCCATTCTTTAAACTGATTGCAAAATTAATAATATTAACCGTTTTACTCAGATTCAACATCTTGCAGTCTTGAATGAGTTTCCAGTATCAGTTTCTAATCAGACACCTCTACTGGAATGATTATAATTCCATTATAACATGTTTTATTCCTTTAATGTTAACTTGTAGGTTAATACTACATAGAATATTATTTTTCTCTTTGAGTAATCACCATCTGCATTATACTCTGAGTGCTCTGAAAGCAATAAATTCACCTTATTCATTTGTGCACCCCTAGTGTCCGTCCAGTGCCTGGGACATAGCACTTGAATTAAAAATGTTATAAAATCAATTGTGTTAATAGGCTTCTTGAGGTCAGGGCCATGTCTTAGTCATTTTGCATCCCCCAAAGCCCAAGACAGTACTAGGCACATGGCAGATATTCAGCTGTCATTATTACACTGAGTTCTGAAGATAAAGAAGTAGGAATTATCATGCTTGGAGAGAGTATGTTTGAAAAGAGACTAGATGTAGGATGTGTAGGATGAGCTCTAGAAATCAACAAGTATGGCCTTGGCTTTGTCCATAACCTAAGAAGAGAAACCTGAATAGAGAGTGAAGGTCAAGCCTTCTTGAGAAGTATAGAACTGAACAGAAACAGCCCTGGAAATTATTGTCTGAATTAGAGAAAAATGTGGACAGGGTCACTGCTGAAAAGGTGTCACTGATTCTGAGGAATAGTGATGTTAAAACTTTCATTACTGGAACATACACATAGAAAATTATGTTCTAAGCACAGTGCCACAGAGAACCTGTGCTCTTATGGAGCTGATGTTACAATGGGCAAATGAATAAGTGAATAAATAAAGCAGATTCCCCCTTTTCTCATCCAGCACACATTACTGTCACTGCTCTACTTCCTGGTAAGCCTCACTCAGATATTTCCTCTTTGACCCATTCAGCTGTATGTTTCCACTAGTTTGTTACTTATTGTTAACTCCCCTCTCTTCTAGCCTTTTAAGTATTACAATACTATTTCCATCTGGTTCTTATATATAATTCCCTCCCTACTCATTGAAGGGCCTGTAGGTACTTCTAATTTCTCTAAAGCTGCATTCATGAACTAACATGAGGTCAATTTCAATTCTAGTTCTCTGGTCAGTATTTAGTTACTTCTTATGTTTCCTCTCAAAAGTACTTCCTCACACTTCAAATAAATCCTAAGGCTACTAAACCAAATTACTATGTTAACTATTACTGTATTTTTAAAAAGTATTAAACATGGGTTCAAGAATCCTGACTTGGTACTATATTCTAATAGAAACAAAACAGATATTTGTTAAAGAGACTGAAATAGATTAGCTTAGTTTGCCTGGTTGTTAAGAATTTGGAAGTAATAACAAAATGGCACTTTTAAAACATATTGCATTTCAGACTTGCCACTGATTTAGAGTGAAATCTTGTCCAACTAACCTAAATGGGTAATGCTTCACCCTATTTATAGCACAAACAGCCTTTGAATTAGGACAGAGACAAAGAAAAAGGAAAGGAGGCATTTTCTCAGGACTGACATTTGTGATATTTTAAAACCAAATTACCTCAGAATTGGAACTGTATTTTATCAGTTGGATTTTAACAAGTTCAACAGGGTCAAGAAAACCTAGGAAAGGTCTAGTTTACTTGGCCCACAATTTTCCCATTAGAGACTGAGAAAGTTTGGTAAAACTGCACTAAGATACACAGAATTTTCAATATGAATTTTTAAAGCAACATTTTAAAATACAATTTAAGCTGGGTAAAAGATTGTGAGAAAAACTGATAATCCTAAAATTGATTAGAGAGTTGGGATAAAAGATTCACAGATAATAGGTAATTAGCAATGACTTTGAATATCTGGTGGTATAAGCAAGTGTGAATTAGGATTTTTAAATAGTGATTTACTAGTTAAAATAATCAATGAAAAGAGAGACTGGGATGGATCTACAGATTTAAAAAAAATCTATGCTAGTAAAGGACAGACATTAAGAAGACAATGCCAAATTCTGTGATTATGCCCTAGAGTAGTGAGAAATTGCATAAACATTACTTTCTTTTATCATTTAAGTCAGTTTGAGTACTTGGTATTACTAGAGAGGGAACTGTACCCATTTATATTATGACATCCCCGTGGGTAAGTTCCCTTTAAGATGAGGTAAAGTACAGATTTATAGGGTTTAGTCTTCAGGAAGGAGAGAAAGGTGCCTATGGTTGACAAGTGTCTTTGTGGGTAAAGTGTTAAGAAGGAGGGTGGACACGGTAGGAAGTTGTCCTGGGTGCTGACAGGGCTATATCTTCTAACAGAACTGAAAAGCAGAGAAAGTTCATGTTTAGGGACCCTAGCTAGTCTCCCAGGGATGGCCGAGCCTGGTGGGCTGCCGTCTATGGGGTTGCACAGAGTCGGACACGACTGAAGCGACTTAGCAGCAGCAGCAGCTAGTCTCTAGCTTGTTCTTTGCTGGATACCTCTAGCTCTCCTCTCTACTGACCTTGAAGAAAACCGCATATGTGAATTTCTCATTAATAAACAGTTATCTTTGAGCTCTCTGCTTTTTTCCCATTGATTTATTTGGTTTTCTCTTTTTGTTTTTGAGCCAGTTCCATATTTTTTATTACTGAGTCTTTATATCTAGACGTCTACCCTCTTTTCTCTACTTTTTCAAGGCTGGCTTAGCAATTCATGAACTTTTGGCATATATTTTACATAAATTTTATAACAGACTTGTCAAGTTCCTGGAAAAATGCTGCAGAAACTTTAGAATATCGTTTAAGTTAAAGACTAATTCAGAGAGAATTAGCATCTTTAGAATATGAATTCATCCCATTCCAGAGCATTTACCATCTCTCGGCTACATAAATAAGATCTTCTTTTATAACCTTTGATAGTGTTTCCAAATTGTCTCCCTGAGGTCTGGTTATATTTTTAATTCCCAGCTACATCACAGTAGAAGATATTAAGCTGTTATTAATCACTTTCCCTTGGTGGTGAATGAGTACCAACTTGGCTTGGAGACAGAGATTATGGGATGCTCATTTCCTAAAAACTGTTTATTAATGAGAAATTCACATATGATAAAAGATTCACTGTTTTAGTAACTGTGTTGGGAAAACTGTCTCATTAAGTGGAAAAAATAAAACTGATCCCCTACTTTCTATCATATACAAAAGGCATTAAAAACCTGATTGTGAAAGGCAAAATTATAGGGTGAAAACAAGAAAAGACAGAGAAATATCTTTGTGACCTAAGGATGAAGGGAGACTTTTTACACAAAACCTTGGCAAGTACAAATCATACAATGAAAAAAAGAAATTTAAGATGACATCCAAATCACATTTTCTGTTCAACAAAGGAGAAGTAGACAAAGTTAATAGGCAGGACACAAATTGGGAGAAGAGTTTGTTATGCCTACAACCCAAAAGAAAATAATACATAAAATATATAGGGTACATTCACAAATTATCACTAACAATAACAATGAAAGACCAAAGCCCATTAAAAAAATGGGCAATTGATGTAAACAATCGATTTATAAAAAAGGACATAGTGGCTGAAAACATATGAAAAATGCTAATTTTAGCAATGAGATGCCTTTTTAAACCTCTAAAAAGACCTGAATGATGTCATGTGTGTGCGTGTATCTTAGAAAACAGAAATATTACTTCACTGATACGAGAGAATAAATATTGACTCTGCTGTGTCTAGTAAATGAAGAGAATAAATACTGAATAAATACTGACTCTGCTGTGTCTAGTAAATGAAGTTATGTCTATGGCCCAGTAGACCTATTCCTGGGTAACTATTCAAAAATACTCTCTGCGTAACTATTTCAAAAATACTCTCCAAAATTACCATTAAAATGACTTGGATGCAATGAGGTTGCTTAGTGCTGTGATGTCTGCAGAGCAGTGAAGCAGAGGTGGTTTACAAGTAATAAGTCATAAAACGTGGGAACCAATAATAAAACATGGAGACACAGGATAGAATGTCATGTTAGGAACAGGACCTACACACAGCAACACAGACTGCAAGAGCACAGTGTGAGTGAAAGGTTAAGAAAGAGAACCATTTCTATAAGATAAAAATGGCACCCCCACTAAACAGCAGTTTACAAGGATGAAAATATATTTACAAATGTATGCCAAATACATGAGAGCAGTTGTTTATAGCAGGCTTAGGGGTGGTGGCGGGTGATGGGTGCAGAGGGAAGGAGAACAGTGAGGGTAGGAGCTCACCCACACACACACACAAACACACACACACACAGAAGGAACCTCATATGGAACAACACTCATGTATGTTGTACTGAGGAGTGTGATGAATACCAAACTTCTCACCTGAGCTACCTAAAGTCCTGCTTCTAGAGAGATGTGTACTTTAAAGGAATGGACTGTGGATTTCCAAGCATCGCCAATGAGTCAGGAAGGAGTATAATCGTGCATCAGTGAATATTCATCATTCATCACCTGCCATGTGTCTGGCACTGTTCTAGTGTAGTAGCCACACGTTCTGGGAAACAAACTCACTCAGAAGGACAATGCAGATAGTGGAATGCAGTTTATTACACCAGCAGGCCCAAGGCAGAGTCTCCTCTTAGCCAAGGACTCTGACCAGTTTTTCTGAAAACCTTATATACCCTAAGTTTACATGCCCAAACCCACCTCCCCAAATTCCCTGAAACTAGTCTGAACAAAGGAAAAGGAAGATACAATCAAAGTTAACCCTGATTCATATGCCTTAAGCCTAGGTAGTTCAGTTCAGTTCAGTTCAGTTCAGTCGCTCAGTCGTGTCCGACTCTGCGACCCCATGAATCACAGCACACCAGGCCTCCCTGTCCATCACCAATTCCCAGAGTTCACTCAGACTTATGTCCATCGAGCCAGTGATGCCATCCAGCCATCTCATCCTCTGTCATCCCCTTCTCCTCCTGCCCCCAATCCCTCCCAGCATCAGAGTCTTTTCCAACGAGTCAACTCTTCGCATGAGGTGGCCAAAGTACTGGAGTTTCAGCTTTAGCATCATTCCTTCCAAAGAAATCCCAGGGCTGATCTCCTTCAGAATGGACTGGTTGGATGTCCTTGCAGTCCAAGGGACTCTCAAGAGTCTTCTCCAACACCACAGTTCAAAAGCATCAATTCTTTGGCACTCAGCCTTCTTCACAGTCCAACTCTCACATCCATACATGACCACAGGAAAAACCATAGCCTTGATGAGACAGACCTTTGTTGGCAAAGTAATGTCTCTGCTTTTGAATATGCTATCTAGGTTGGACATAACTTTCCTTCCAAGGAGTAAGCGTCTTTTAATTTCATGGCTGTAGTCACCATCTGCAGTGATTTTGGAGCCCAAAAAAATAAAGTCTGACACTGTTTCCACTGTTTCCCCATCTATTTCCCATGAAGTCATGGGACGGGATGCCATGATCTTCGTTTTCTGAATGTTGAGCTTTAAGCCAACTTTTTCACTCTCCACTTTCACTTTTATCAAGAGGCTTTTGAGTTCCTCTTCACTTTCCACCATAATGGTGGTGTCATCTGCATATCTGAGGTTATTGATATTTCTCCGGGCAATCTTGATTCCAGCTTGTGTTTCTTCCAGTCCAGTGTTTCTCATGATGTACTCTGCATATAAGTTAAATAAGCAAGGTGACAATATACAGCCTTGACTTACTCCCTTTTCTATTTGGAACCAGTCTGTTGTTCCATGTCCAGTTCTAACTGTTGCTTCCTGACCTGCATACAGGTTTCTCAAGAGGCAGGTCAGGTGGTCTGGTATTCCCATCTCTTTCAGAATTTCCCACAGTTTATTGTGATCCACACAGTCAAAGGCTTTGGCATAGTCAAGAAAGCAGAAATAGATGTTTTTCTGGAACTCTCTTGCTTTTTCCATGATCCAGCGGATGTTGGCAATTTGATCTCTGGTTCCTCTGTCTTTTCGAAAACCAGCTTGAACATCAGGAAGTTCACGGTTCACGTATTGCTGAAGCCTGGCTTGGAGAATTTTGAGCATTACTTTACTAGCATGTGAAATGAGTGCCATTGTGTGGTAGTTTGAGCATTCTTTGGCATTGCCTTTCTTTGGGATCAGAATGAAAACTGACCTTTTCCAGTCCTGTGGCCACTGCTGGGTTTTCCAAATTTGCTGGCATATTGACTGCAGCACTTTCATAGCATCATCTTTCAGGATTTGGAACAGTTCAACTGGAATTCCATCACCTCCACTAGCTTTGTTCGTAGTGATGCTTTCTAAGGCCCCTTACCTGAGGCAAATTTGTTGACACCTGTTTTATTACAGGAGGGGGCCTCCCATACACAATTTTGTACGGAGAAGAGCCATGGGACTGTGGGGTCATCCTGAGTCTGAGCAGAGCCGTCGGAAACAAGTCCACCCAGGAACAGTCAGTCTCTATGATCCACTTGGAGAGTGTCTCTTTAAGTGTCTGGTTGGTTCCTTCCACCATCCCAGAACTCTGGGGCCTATATGCTGTATGTAATTTCCACTTGATGTTTAAAGTTTTGCTTACTTGTTATACTAAATCAGCTATGAAAGCCAGGCTGTTGTCCAATCCAATGCTGGTAGGAAATACAAATTTGGGAACTATCTCCCTAAGCAGGCACTGGGCTACTTTTGATGCTCTTTCAGTCCAGGTATGAAAAGCTTTTACCCATCCCGAGAACGTACATACTATGGCCAGCAGGTAATGGTAGTGTCAGTGAGGTTTCATTTCAGTGAAGTCCACTTCCAGGTGTTCAAAGGACAGCGAGCATTTTACCTGAATCCCTGGAGGTTTCTGTCTATGCCAGAGGCAGCATTGACCTGTGAGCAGGCAGTGCAGTTCTGAGATTCTGGCCTTTTGACAGCTGGAGGGCCTGGATTAGAGCATATAGTTCAGCCGGTTGAGTGGACCAGTGTGATGGCAGAGAGCTAGCCTCAACGATGGTTTCTTCCATGACTACTGCATATCCCGACAGTCCTTGTCCTTGTTTCACCAGGCTGGTGCCCTTGGTGTACAGAAGCAAATCTGGGTCCGGGATTGGCTGGTCTCTCAAGGTCTGCTGGCATATTTCCTTGCAATCATATGAGGGCCCACCTTCTCCCATAAGAAAGAGAGTGACCAGATTCAGGGCCTGACAAGGCTTAGTAGTAACATGGGTGTTCTCACATAATAGTCCCTGGTATTGAGTAATCCGGGATGTTGACAGCCATTTATAGGGGTCCCCTCGCAGGAGAGTGTTGACCTCATGCGGGACTTTTATGAACAAATCTTGGCCCAAAGTCAGCTTGGTTGCCTCCCAGACCAGTAAGGCAACTGCAGCAACTGCCCGTAAGCATCCCAGCCACCCAGTGGCAATATTGTCCAGATGATTAGAGATAAGTCACCAGTCTGTCCCATGTCCCCATAATCTGGGACAACACTCCCATAGCCACCTTGTCCTTTTCAGTCACGTAAAGAGTAAACGGCTTAGCAAGGTCTGGCAGGCCCAAGGCGGGTGCTGATGTGATTGTACCGGGTTTGAGTTCTATTACCAGTGGGACTTGTTTTGCACTGGAGAGCAGGGGGGTGGGTTGTCTTCCACCCAGGCCTCAGGGAATTGTTGAGTTAACACTCTCTCTTGACTGTTTAGCCCCTCCAGTTTCCTTGCTGGGAGACTATGCAACCTCCATTCATCTTCAGGGGTTACTGAGAGGAAGAGTAAATAGGTGGTTGAGCCCACTCGAACAGTGGGTCTTTCTTGGGGAGAAAGGTCACTTGTGCCCCCAATTTAGACAGCAAGTCTCTTCCTAACAGGTACTGGGCATTCAGGGATGTATAAAAATTCATGAGTCATTTGGTGTCCCCCTACCTGACATTTTCAGAGTAGGCTAGAGATACAAAGGCTGCATTTATCACCATCTGAGACCCAGCAGCCTCTGGCTGGGTCTATTGGCTTATAAAGTCTATAGGCTTCGCACAGTCTTTCACAGAACTCAGAGGGTGGTTCACTTTCCCTTTGAATCACTTGGGAGGGTTTTGCGATACTCATAGCTTTTCGGGCCCCCCTCTTGAGACCTTGTAAAATAGTCACCTGATATCTCTCCAGGTGGCCCCTCCCTTTCTCTGTGTTACAGTCCCCATTGGGCCTCTTATCGGGGGTAGCTAGTTTTGCCCACTGCTGTGGGTTTGCAATACCCTCAGGTGCCATTTCTCTTAACCATTTTCTGGCCTCAGGATCCTGTGTCTTTCCTCAGTGCTGAAAAGGGAGACTAGTAGTTGGATTATGTCATCCTATGTAGGGCGGTGGGTTCGAAAAATAGTCTCCATTAGCCTAATCATGGCTTGTGGCTCCCGAGTTTGGTGGAGCGTGTCTCTGCCAGTTTAATATATCGGTAGAGGAAAATGGCTGGTAATACTAGGTAGGCTACAGGGGGCTGATGGTAGTGCCCCATGTGTCCTGAACCGGAGGCTGTTGTAGCTCTCTGAGGGGCATCTGTAGCGGGTTCTTTCCCCCTGTTCCTTGGCAGAGTGCAGCCTCTGTCTAATTGCTGTGTTTTCTTCCCCCTTCCCATCAGTACCCACCGGGAGAGGTGGATACAATCTAGGAGGTCTAGCTGAGGTGGAATCTGGGGGCACTGACCAGAGGTCTCCACTGCTGGGATTGGAGCCTGCCGAAACGGTGGCTCTACGAACTCCGGGAGAGCTGGTGGAAGAGCAGTGGCTGCTGCAGCAACTTCACCTGGCCCTGGATGGGGCATTAAGGCGGCCTCCGGTCCTGGTGGAGCACTGGGAGGCAGGCACGTCATTATCCAGTATGGGGGAGGGGTCAGGTCATCCCGGTCCAAATCCTGTAGAATTTCCTTTTTTATCATCAGTCAATGTTTGTGCCATTAATATTTTTCCCTTTCCCTTCTGGATACAGAACCTTGTCCAAGGAGGAGGGTCTTGAGCTAACCCTAGCCATGAGTCAGTATATGGATATTGATCCAGGTGTCCTGGCTCTCCTGTGACTACTGTATAGACTGCTTCCACTATTTGTAAGTTCATGGTGTCCTCTGGTGGCCATCCTACCCCCACAGGGGGCCATTCGACCTCACAGAGTATGTGGAGGCGGTTAGGCTTCATCTTCACCCCATAGTCTCCTCCTAATCCCTTCTTTAAATTTTTAATCATGCACTCCAATAAAACTGCCTTAGATTCACTTCCCCCCATCTTGCTTACCTTCTCGGACCTTCTTCTACTTTTCCTTTTCGTTCTGTCTACAAAGTTCTCAGTACCCTATGTACTTCTGATATTTCCACTCAATGACACTTGAATTGCCATTCTGCCTCCTTCCTAATTGGGGTGAGAAGAGTCTTACCTGGCCAGATCCCAGGGGGAGAAGGGGGATTGGCATGTCTTCATCTGCCGGTCAGCACCGCCAAACCAGAACACCACGTGGTCCAAGACTGTTTCTCCTTTAACTTTTAAAGTTCATTCTGCCTTGGTGGGCTTGATCAGGTGCGGATGAAAATACAGATGGGTTAAATATCCCATGTCCCAGGCTGTCTCCGGAAAAGCCAATTCGTACTCACTTATGTATCCCCCTCCTTCTAGCCTGACAATTCCGAAGGGGTCAAGAATTTCATAGCAGATGGGACACCTCCTTGGGGAGGGCAGAATACGAGCACAAAAAAACAAGTTTCTTTTCCTAAAAATCCCCTGGCAATTGCTTGGTAATAATTTTCCCCAAGACGGCGTGGACACCACCTCCTAAATGACCTTCACAAATTTCCTTCCTGAGCTCTAACACGCTCATTAACTTGTGTACCAAGCAATCATTGCCACCTGCCTATTCCAGCTCCTGTGGGTCTGTGCCCCTTCTAATCCCTCCCAGGGGTGATCAGGCCCCCTCTCCCACCCTACCGGGTGGTTTCCTCCTCACCTGAGCACTCAGTTCCCCTGCTGCCGTCCACTACTTGCTAACATGAAAGGTCCAGGCATTGAGAAGCAGAATCCTTCCAGAAGGGCGAGGCACCTTCCCCCCTCTAGAAGATTCGAGCTACAAGGCCTCGGAGTAGTCCCAAATGGGACTTGTCTCCTCAAAGTGAGGAGTTCCCCCGCCCATCAAATGTTGTAGCCACACGTTCTGGGAAACAAACTCATTCAGGACAATGCAGATAGTGGAGTGCAGTTTATTACACTGGCGGACCCAAGGCAGAATCTCCTCTTAGCCAAGGACCCTGACCAGTTTTTCTGAAAACTTTATATACCGTAAGTTTACGTGCCCAAACCCACCTCCCCAAATTCCCTGAAACTAGTCTGAACAAAGGAAAAGAAAGATACAATCAAAGTTAACCCCTGATTCATATGCCTTAAGCCTAGGTAGTTAACAGTGGACAATTATCAATAGGCCTGTGGTCATACCCCAATAAGCATAATAGAATTTATGATTCTATTCGGTTACACAGATAATTAGGGTATTCTTTTAGGCAACAGAGAGTCGAGGTATGAGCCCTGGGGCTCTTCCATCCAGGGTGCCTGGTTTTCCAGTTGGTATGTCATTTCCACAGATACTGGGCATATAGCTCAAAGTCCACTGTCCAGCCCAAGATGGAGTCCTGCTTTCAAGATGGAGGCTGTTCTGTCTGTTTCCTCCTTCACTAGGTGCTGGGATGGTGTTTGAATGAGACACAAAGCCTGCCTCTGGCTGGAGACTAGAAATGGTTCTCTTTATTAATCTTTCACTCACACTCTGGTTACCCCTGGCCAATCTGCATTAGGCCAGGCAGATTGTTGCGTGTAGCTAAGATCAACCACGGGTACAGTCTATCTGTCTTGGGTCAGGGAGCATGATGCTGCAGCTGCCCTTTATCCAGTGTGGCTTCTGGGAGAGACTTGAAAATTCACAAAGAAATAACTTTAGAGAAGACACATTAATAATCTGTAATTATTTAGCACACACATGTCTCTATGAATAGTTGTTTTCACAGAAGCAGTTTTATGATGTATCTACTGTCTCTCCTAATAGCACATACTTGTGAGACTCCTTGTATGATGGTTTGGAAATCCACCTACAGCCCTAGAGCAGACTTTCCCCTTAGTAGGCTTTGTCAAGCTCACTAAAATCTAAGATCTTGGCTCCATTAACACTATCTTACTAATGAGATGATTGTTCATCAGGGCCACATAATGAACAATGCATGTATTGCTGCTACTAAAGACTGGTTTGCAATTTTCTGACATTCTATTTTTGTTTCACAACTATTTATTCCTTATACAGGAACACTGATGAATCTGGCAAGTAGCACTGGGTCAAACCCCAACAAAAGAAGGCAATTCCCAAATTACCTCCATGCAGGTTCCCAAAGACACTTAGTAACTTATTTAATCTATTTATCTATTCATTCAATATGCTCTTACTAAGTCCTTCCTATGTATATAGCACTGTTCTAAGTGCTGGAGATACAAAGATGAAAGAGAGGGATAGACTTTTCTCTCAAGAGCATATAATTCAATAATGTCAGAATTTATTTTCTGCTGGGAACAAAATTATGTACGTTTGTAAGGTTCCCAGGCAAACCAACAGAAGCCTAATTTAATCCATTATATAGTTTAACTCTATATAGAGAACTAAACTATGCATAGAGTTAAGAGCTTAACTCTTAACTCGAATGCTAATATAATTATGTAGCATTTTGGACAAAAATGGTCATATCATATATAGCAGGAAATTGGAAAAGAAGAGTTTTCTCATCTGGCATTCATGAATCAGCTCAAGCAAACTTGTACAGTGGGTATAATGGTATGGTTTTTATGTACTCTCCCTAACCTTCCCTTTTAATTACCTTCCCAAATGCTCAGTGTTCTCATGCTGTCTTAACTCTTCACTGTGGCTCCTTGCCGAAGGCCTGTACAATCTCATAAAATGCTCAAATTTCTACAATTATTCACATGCCTTCTTTGATGCTCCTGATCCAAGCTTGTTGCAAAAAGAAAAATCTGATCAAACTAATCTGCACGAATTTACATTCCTTCCCTTAACAATAGATCAGGGCCCTTGTTCCCTCTTCCCACCTCCTTGGGAAGGTTTCAGTTTTAGGTATTATTTAGAGTTCAATGTATTTTAATAAAAACCACCTGTAATTATTAAATTGCCAGATTCTCTTCTTTAGACTTTCATGTATATAATAAAGTGTTATAAGGTTTTTGGAAACATTTGGTGGGGGGGACTTGTGTGTTGTTTAGAATGAGTGCAGGTAAAATGAACTACTTGACTGTATTCTTAAAATACTTGCATGTTAAGACAAATACTGATCAGATTGTTCAGCATTAATATTTTCAAGTTTAAATTGGTATTGATTATGATTTAATGAAAAATGTAAGATATATTTGCATCTACTGTAATTGTTTGGTCACTTAATGCCATAGAATGGGAGGAAAATTATGTTAGCCAATACTGCTACTTTTAAAATTTAAGTCTTCTTCAGCATTCAGCATATTTTTTAAAAAAGGACATAAAATTTAAAAAAATGGAATTGTCTCCAAGCTGTCATTACTGCTTATTTTAAAGTAAAGGATATAGGTCTTTTTTGTTTGATCACCTCTAAAGAGATAAGAATCTATGAAGCTGCTAGGAAAATGAGTCCGTGACCAAAATGCTTACTCACTACAGGAGATCAGAAAATTTTAAACTAAACCTGGAATCTACAAAGACAAAGCAGTCATTTTCTTTGAAAAGTATGTAGGGTTTAGAAACTTTCTGGGATTTGTCTGTAAAAGCACACCCCAGGCCTAATAGTGACGTTTTAGGGAAATGCTGGCGTATCAAGGTGGGAAGGCTTGGAGGTGGTGCTCTGTGGGCTCCTACGGTGGTTAGGTAGTTCTCAGAAGACAGCACTGGAAATTAGATAATTGCTGATGTCATATTTTTCACACACACAATTTGGTGTCCTGGGGGCTATAAAAGCAGCAGCTTCTACTTTCCTATCACAAGCAGAAGCCTCGATACAGGTAAGTCCTCCAACGAACTTGGTAGGATTGGCTTGCTGGGTCTATTCCTTCTGGATATTTAATTTTTTCCCTTAATGTTGATTTTGTTTCTCGTTCTCTTGATACCAGGTTCTTCTTCCCTAGTCACCCATTGCTCAGGTTTGCTTTGTCCACGATGGCTGCCCTGCAGAAATCTGTGGGCTCTCCTCTCAGGGACACTCTGGCCACTGGCTGCCTCCTTGTCATGGTGCTGTGCGCCCAGGGAGGAGCGGCTGCACCCATCACGTCGCACTGTAGGCTCAACGAGTCCGACTTCCAGGAGCCCTACATCTTCAACCACACCTTCACTCTGGCTCAGGAGGTACTCATCTCAGTCTTTCTCTTTTGCATCTTATCTACTTGGAACCTGAATCGTTCTTAAAATTTCTTCAGAGGACATCTAAGATCTTTAACAGATGAACATTAATCGCTGCTGGTATACCTGTCATCATTTTCTATGTCTCTTTTAAGACTTTTTGGAGATCAAGCTTTACCTCAAGACCTTCCATTTTGCCCGTTAGGCTATGTCCATTCAGTTTTACCCCCAAAGGAGCCAAGTAGTAACCCATCTGACTGTTTATGGTTCCCTTTACTTCTCTAAGCATTCTTTTAGTTTTTGAAGAGAAAGAAATTGACATTTTTGAGCACTTACTATGTTATGAGCTCTATTCTAGGAGCTTTAAATCCATTCTTTCTTTTTTACTGAAGTATAGTTCATTGACAGTATTATTTAAGTTCCAGGTATACAGCATAGTGATCCACAATTTTTAAAGATTATTCTCCATTTATAGTTATTATAACATATTGGCTATATTACCTATGCTGTACATTATACTGTTCTATCTTATTTTTTAAATTTATTTTGAAGTATAGCTGGTTTACAGGGTCATGTTAGTTTCCAGTGTACAGCACGCTGATTCAGGTCTATATATATGAATAAATATACTGTACATATGTGTATATATAATATATGCATATTCTTTTATATATTATTTCCCCTTATTGGTTATTATAAAATATTGAGTATAGTTCCCTGTACTATTTAGTAACTTCTTATTAGTTGTCTATTTTATACATTGTAGTGTATATATGTTAATCCCAAACTTCTAATTTATCCCTCCCCTCAACCCCTGAGCATCATTTTAAACCCATGCACTAAAGAATCCTTTCTTTAGTCTTCACAGTGCTCTGGGAAGAGGGGACAGAGTACAGCTTTGCTTACACACACTTCTTCTAGCTTTATGATGTCCAGGCACTTAGTCTTTTCTTCTCTTCCAGGCTAGTTTGGCAGATAACATCACAGATGTTCGTCTCATTGGGAACAAATTGTTCCACGGAATCCATGTAAGCCATAGGCATGATGCCACTTGTGGTTACTTGGAGTGGTGGTGAGGATGGGCTGGGTCTTGTGGATGTCCCCTAATTTGAGCCCTGCTGTTTCACTTTCACCAGCAGGTGACGAAGCGCTGCTACGTGCTGAAGCAGGTGCTGAACTTTATTCTTGAAGAGGTGCTGTTCCCCCAATCCGACAAATTCCACCCCTATATGGGAAAGGTGGTGCCCTTCTTCTCCAGGCTCAGCAAAAAGCTAAGCCAATGTGTAAGTTCTTCTCCAGCCTGAGTCCAATCCTCCCAGTGCCTGCCTTTCCTCTTTCTTCTGTGTAGAACCCTCTTCCTTCCCACCCCAGTGCCCCTTCCATGCTGGTAGTGAGAGGTGTCCGTCACACCATTACAGAAATCATTTGGCATCACAACCTGTTTGCTTTTGCTTTAACTGAGTCACATTTTGAGTTGATTGTGATGGGCAGGGTCTGAAAGACCACAGGAGGCTCATTTGTCCCTGGGAAAAAGCGATTTGGACTATGTGAGATGAGAAAGGTGTTGGGAGCTGTAAGGAAAAATACCTATTGGTGCAAATGGATTCACTGAATATAAGTTGATGGAGGGAGGGGATGGGGAAGAGAGAAAGGGAGAAACAAGATTTAATATTCGGCAGTGGGTGGGTGGATGAAGACTGCTGCCCTTTTGATAATGGAAGTGACAAGATCAGAGGTGCGTGAGTTTGATGCCTCTGAATATTGAAAACTAAGAAAAATATTTTGGTGGAGTAGGCTGAGCAAAAGGGGCCTACTATTTATTGAGGAGGGCCCTGTTCACATAAGATGTTTTATGTAGGTTTCTTGTTCTGAGCCCATGTTTTTGATGAGGTGCCGTTATGGTTTTATTCTTGACAGGATTTGCATAAACCACTCCGCTCTTTCCACAAACTTCAACCTCAGTAGGGTTGCCCAGAGGTGAAGTGAGGTCCCGTGTAAGGGAAATGACTGGATTTTGGTGTCCCAGGGAATTGAAGAGGTCAGAAAATCTAGGTCACTATTGATATCTAGGTCATTGTGGGCAAAATTGCTAAGAACTTTAATTCCAGATGAATTGTAACATACTTCAGTTAGGAAGGCTGAGTTTCAAAATCTTCAGTACAACAATGTTAAACTTGTTACTCTCATTTCCATTTTGTAGCATGTTGAGTCTGACAACCAGCACATCCAGAGAAATGTACAGAATCTGAAGAACACAGTGAAAAAGGTACTACTAACAACTATTAGTACTAAATCATTGGATAGAAGAGACAAATATTGTTTTTCTTCCCTTTCTTTCCTTTTTTCTCCCACGTCATGATTTTTTACTTGACTCTCCTGCCATTGGGTTGATTATTCAGGTGCACATTAAGTATAGATGTGTCTATGCTATGCTATGCTAAGTCACTTCAGTCGTGTCCGACTCTGTGTGACCCCATAGACGGCAGCCCACCAGGCTCCCCCATCCCTGGGATTCTCTAGGCAAGAACACTGGAGTGGGTTACCATTTCCTTCTTCAATGCATGAAAGTGAAAAGTGAAAGTGAAGTTGCTCAGTCGAGTCCGACTCTTAGCGACCCCATGGACTGCAGCCTACCAGGCTCCTCCATCCATGGGATTTTCCAGGCAAGAGTACTGGAGTGGGGTGCCATTGCCTTCTCCATAGATGTGTCTACGTGTTTATAAGTCAGTTTCCAAATTTTGCAAATTCTAGAACTGGCTGGGAACTTAAGTCATTGACTTTTTTCACCCATGTGCTAGGGATGGCCAGTGTCAGAGTCAGAATAGACTGCAGGACCTCTGAATCCCATCCAGGCCAGAAGTGCTGGATATTATACTTAGTCTCATTAGTTCTTAGGGAAATTTTAGATACCTACTGATTCATGTAGTCTGAAGAAGCATTTGTTCAAAACCAGAAAACTGGGTACAACTTATTTGAAAGAATTTTGAAGTCATTTACACGATGATGTAAAACTTGGAGAAATATACCTAGAACAGCCATAATAAAAGAGCTGGACTTTCACATAGGATGAATTTCTGGAATGGTTTGATACTTATATTTAACTATTAAAATACTCAGCAGCTATTGGTTTTAATTTAAAAGTGAGAGTGAATGTCCCCCCAGTCTCTTTTACACAGTATCAAATAGAATAGAAATATTACTATTAGTAATGGATTCATTGTAGGGAAACGAATGTCCACACTGGAAGCCCTCTTTCTTCCTCTTTCCTTTTCCTTCTTTCCTGGTCTATTCCTTCCCTTGACAATGTGCTAATGAGCATCTATCTGATATAGGTTAGTGTATATTTTGACAGAGAATGATATGGTCAGGTGGCCTATTTGGGGGGAAAGAACAACAGGGGAAGGCTCAGCTCAGCTGCTGTGACTAATCCAAAAACCAGAGCCACCATGAGCAGCAGCAAAAGTGATGATTTGGTAAGCAGGTACAATTAAACCTCAGAAACAAGAATGCTCTGGTAGATGGAATTTTCAGTAACAAGCGTAACCTCAGTTCCCCCTTTTTTCCATCTTGATTTTTTAAATAAAAAGTATCTCTTCCTGAATGTGATTTAATGAACATTGTCAATGTCTTCCTTTGATAACTGAAGGATTTGTTTTTTTCATTGTGAAGATAAATTCTCTTGTCATAGAACGATTAGCTAGACACAGAGGGCTGAATATTAGCATGCCATAGCCAAGAAGTACTTTGCATTTCTGGTGTGAAAAATTCCTCATATGAGCTTACTTTGTTGTCTTTAGAAAAGTGGAGTGTGGGAGACAAAAAGCTGATGGTGATTTGTGTGGGAAAACAGATTTTAAAGCTCTTAATCCATTTTGAAGGAATTGACTTACACATTAGCAATCAGTTGCCATGTGGATGAGTTGTTATGCTTTTTTTTTTTTACCCTGTAGTTCCAGAAAGCCTAGTGAGAGAGGAATATTATTCAGAGAAATCTCAGCATGCATAAACACTGGTCAGCACTATGAAATGGGAGGGCATCTTGGGGGGATAGTAATCCCTTGTCACTGAAGAAAAGCAGAAAGCAGGCTGTAGCAGAACAGATAGTAGAATTGTTTTTCATCTTGGGAGTCTTTGAGATATTAAAAAAATATCTCTTGTCATTATGTCAAAGGAAGTATCGAAAGGTGGAAAGATGGAAGAAAGCAGGAAGAGAAAGACCAGAGTCTAGAGGACAATGATGACTTAGGGTTGCTGTTTTCTTTGAAATAATCTTGAGCACATTTAATAGATTAGACAAGTTTCAGAGGAGCGGATTTAGACTTGTGTTCCCTCTCCCATGGGGTTTAAAAGACTTTTGCCTACTACTTGGAAGGAGGAGGAAAGAAAGGGTGTTAGACTGTATCTGGCCTTTCACTGTTAAAGCAACTAGATAGGAGGCATTTGATATTTCCCCCACAAAAGTGAAAACTTGTTTTCCCCACCTTGGTCAAGAAAGTGGAAACAGAAATAGTCCACATGTTTTGGTACATGTGGTAGTTTTGGTTCAAGACTATTGGAGTTGAGTGGTTATACTAACTGATTGGTCACAGCAGTCATGGGACTCAGAGGCAGGGCAAGGAGGGGTGAGTGGTGCTTGGGTCCCCCAGATCCCCCAACAGCCTCTACCTGCTTGCTCTGGTTCAGCAGTGATTTAACACATCAACCAGCTGAGACTGATGCCCATAGGTGCCCTCTCAGATCAGGTCATATATTTTGAAAAAGGGTATTATCACTAATCTTTTATAAAATGTTAAAACTTGGTTTCTGTTCCAACAACCTAACCATCTCATCTCTCTCTAATTTGTTTCTCTTTAGAAAACATGGTATAAATGCTGAAATACTTGTGTGTTCTTATTTTCACAGCTTGGAGAGAGTGGAGAGATTAAAGTCATTGGAGAACTGAACTTGCTGTTTACAACCCTGAAACGTGAATGTGCTCAAGTAGACCAAGGCTGGAAAATGGGTTACTAACCTTTCTCACTTGCTAAACAATAAGATCCCCTGAGGTTTTATCAAAAGGAAAAGGGGGAGCCAAACTCCACAGTCCTGTGTAAATTCTAAAAAAACCCCCGGCTTAGCTTCAAAATGAGAACAATGTCACTTGTATCCATATGATCAGAAGCTAGACCTTCCAAGCATATTAATAACTTTTTATTGTAGTCAGTGTTTTATACACAGAAATTTAACTATTTCCCCACAAAAAAGATTACTTTCTATCTCTTTAGAAAAAGCCCCTAAATAACTTCATTTCCATAATCAATACTTTATATTTATGAATTAATTTATTGTTATAAGTACATGTCTTATTATTTATGTCACTTTACTAATATGGGTTTATTTATGGAAGCATTATAAAATATTTCTACTTAATTATAAGGTGAATAGTAATATTTATGATAATAATTATGGAGTTATGTTTATTTAGTCTCAATAAACACATCGATATCCTAAATCTTGTGGCTTTGTGACTTTTTTCCCCGTTAATGTTTTCACTACCATCATCACCATCATGATCATCATGTAATCATTCCTATTTGCTAAATGGGTCCAAAAGCTGTATAAATGATTTTATTCCTGACTCTAAGCAAATGAGGTGCTATTAGTATTATCCCCTTTTACTGGTGAGAAAACTGAATCAGAAACATGTTTAAAATATTGTGTCACTTTGAGTAGTTGGACCTTTTTAAGCTAGGTCTATCTGATTTCTAGGGGATCTTCTGTATTACTCATATAGATTTATTGTGTTGATTCAGCATGTGATTCTGAAAGTAAAAAGGTAAGAAATTTAAAAGAATTCATCTGCATCATTAGCAGTTTGTGGATAAAAGAAAAGAATGATGCTGGAGGAGAAATACATATTGCCTCTGTTGCTATAGATGAACTGCTTTTAGTTCTAGGTAGAGCCTGTTAGGCAGGGCATCCTCCAGTTCGCCCGTGAGTCAGGAAGGAAAGTGGAAGCTGATTGAGTTTGGGGAGTCTCATCTGCTAGTGGAGTTTAGCCCTGATAGAGAAGTCTTGTGAGTGGAAGATGACACACACATGAGGGCAAAACTGGACATTGTCAAGATTTGTGCAGCAGTACAGAGAAGAGAGAAGAGATAAAAGTTGGACTAGTTCTGTCTAGAAGAATGGACAAACAACACCAGCACTGAAGCTTGTGTAGGTCTCTCCATAGAAGGTGGAAAGTCGGTGGTCAGCAGTCTAAAATGCTTTCCTCTCCAAAAAACCAGGAACTATTTTACAGGGCACTCACCAATTGTTTGCCAAGCTCCTGAAGGATGAGGTCAAGACTGATGATGATTAATATATAGAGCACAAAGAAGTGGTTACCTGTGGGGAGAAGGGCAATGTTCAGGCGAATAAGATGTACAAACTATTAGGTATAAAATAAGCTACAAGGATATATTGTACAGCATGGGAAACAGTGAATATTTTATAACTATAAATGAAGTATGCTGCTGCTGCTAAGTCACGTCAGTCGTGTCCGACTCTGTGCTACCCCACAGATGGCAGCCCTGCCATCCTCCTCTGTCCCTGGGATTTTCCAGGCAAGAATACTAGATTGGGTTGCTATTTCCTTCTCCAATGCATGAAAGTGAAAAGTGAAAGTGAAGCCACTCAGTTGTGTCCAACTCTTCCCGACCCCATGGATTGTACCCAACCAGGCTCCTCCGTCCATGGGATTCTCCAGGCAAGAGTATTGAAGTGGGTAGCCATTGCCTTCTCCGATAAATGAAGTATAATCTTTATTTTTTTTTCTGGTTTCATTCACTTTATTATTCTCTTTATAAAATTATGTGGTGGCTACATCTGGGGCCTGGGTCCTCTGCATGGAGACACTGGTGTGGGTCTTCACAAGATGGTCAGTGAATTCCTGATATGGAGACTTGGTGAACACTGTCTCTTTCCAGAGGTCAGGGGTGAGGTAACTGTAGGTCTTGAAAATGGCATCAAAAGTGGCCTTGGCAAAGTTGCGAGGGTGGCAGTGCAGCCCCTGGCAGAAGTGTAGCAGTCATCGATGGCGGCCGTCATCAGCAGCTTCTTGGGCACAGGGGTGGAGACGACGCCAGTGCCTCTGGGGGCAGGGATGAGGAGCACCAGCATGGAGCCACAGCGGCTAGTCACCTTGCAAGGAACCATGTGGGTCTTTCCGATCTTGTTCCCCCAGTAGCCTCTTCACACGAGGACAATGGACAGCTTGGCCAGGATGATGGCCCCACAGATGGCAGTGGCTACTTCCTTAGAATACCCAGCTGACATGTCTGTTATAATCCCGGATAGCAACAAATGCCTTGAACCTGGTCCGCTGGCCAGCAAGGGTCTGCTTTTGCATAGGCATAATCTTCAAAACCTCATCCTTGAGGGATGTGCCCAGGAAAAAGTCAATAATCTCAGACTCTTTGATGGGCAGAGAGAAAAGATAGATCTCCTCCAGGGACTTGATCTTCATGTCCTTGACCAGGAGGCCCAGCTTGGTAACCGGGAGCCACTCCTGTCCTCGGCCTTGCCTCCACGAAATCCGCGGCCTCTGACCCGGCCCCGACCCCGGCCAGGACCCCTGCCTCGGACGCCACTGCCTAAGCCTCCGTGGAAGCCACTGCAGCCTCCCATTCCAGGGCCCCCGGAGCTTGCGGGTCCTCCCACAGGACCGGCGTCATCTACCAGTTGGTGTTTTCATGAAGAAGCAGCAAAGTATAACCTTTAAAAATCATGAATCACTATATCATACACCTGTAACTTATATAATGTTGTACAGCAACTATCAGTTCAGTTCAGTCGCTCAGTCCTGTCCGACTCTTTGCGACCCCGTGAACCACAGCACGCCAGGCCTCCCTGTCCATCACCAAACTCATGTTCACCCAAACTTGGAGTCCATCAAGTTGGTGATGCCATCCAACCATCTCATCCTCTGTCGTCCCCTTCTCCTCCTGCCCCTAATCCCTCCCAGCATCAGAATCTTTTCAAATGAGTCAACTCTTCGCATCAGGTGGTCAAAGTACTGGGGTTTCAGTTTCAACATCAGTCCTTCCAATGAACACCCAGGACTGATCTCCTTTAGGATGGACTGGTTGGACCTCCTTGCAGTCCAAGGGACTCTTAAGAGTCTTCTCCAACACCACAGTTCAAAATCATCAATTCTTCTGTGCTCAGATTTCTTTATAGTCCAACTCTCACATCCATACATGACCATAGCCTTGACTAGATGGACCTTTGTTGGCAAAGTAATGTCTCTGTTTTTAATATGCTGTCTAGGGACGGGGAGCCTGGTGGTGTGCTATCTACGGGGTCTCACAGAGTCGGACAAAACTGAAATGACTTAGAAGCAGCAGGTTGGTCATAACTTTCCTTCCAAGGAGTGTCTTTTAATTTCATGGCTGCAATCACCATCTGCAGTGATTTTGGAGCCCAGAAAAATAGTCAGCACTGTTTCCACTGTTTCCCCATCTATTTGCCATGAAGTGATGGGACCAGATGCCATGATCTTAGTTTGCTGAATGTTGAGCTTTAAGCCAACTTTTTCACTCTCCTCTTTCACTTTCATCAACAGGCGTTTTAGTTCCTCTTCACTTTCTGCCATAAGGGTGGTGTCATCTGCATATCTGAGGTTATTGATATTTCTCTTGGCAATCTTGATTCCAGCTTGTGCTTCATCCAGCCCAACATTACTCTGCATAGAAGTCAAATAAGCAAGGTGACAATACACAGCCTTGACGTACTCCTTTTCCTATTTGGAACCAGTCTGTTGTTCCATGTCCAGTTCTAACTGTTGCTTCCTGACCTGCATATAGGTTTCTCAAGAGGCAGGTCAGGTGGCCTGGTATTCCCATCTCTTTCAGAATTTTCCACAGTTTATTGTGATCCACACAGTCAAAGGCTTTGGCATAGTCAAGAAAGCAGAAATAGATGTTTTTCTGGAACTCTCCTGCTTTTTCCATGATCCAGTGGATGTTGGCAATTTGATCTCTGGTTCCTCTGCCATTTCTAAAACCAGCTTGAACATCTGGAAGTTCACGGTTCATGTATTGCTGAAGCCTGGCTTGGAGAATTTTAAGCACTACTTTATTAGCATGTGAGATGAGTGCAATTGTGTGGTAGTTTGAGCATTATTTGGCATTGCCTCTTTGGGATTGGAATGAAAACTGACCTTTTCCAGTCCTGTGCCCACTGCTGAGTTTTCCAAATTTGCTGGCATATTGAGTGCAGCACTTTCACAGCGTCATTTTTTACAATTTGAAATAGCTCAACTGGAATTCCATCACCTCCACTGGCTTTGGTCATAGTGATGCTTCCTAAGGCCCACTTGACTTCACATTCCAGGATGTCTGGATCTAGGTGAGTGATCATACCATCGTGATTATCTGGGTTGTGAAGATCTTTTTTGTACAGTTCTTCTGTGTATTCTTGCCATCTCTTCTTAATATCTTCTGCTTCTGTTAGGTCCGTACCATTTCTGTCCTTTATTGTGCCCATCTTTGCATGAAATGTTCCCTTGGTATCTCTAATTTTCTTGAAGAGATCTCTAGTCTTTCCCATTCTGTTGTTTTCCTCTATTTCTTTGCACTGATCACTGAGGAAGGCTTTCTTATCTCTCCTTTCTATTCTTTGCAACTCTGCATTAAAATGGGTATATCTTTCCTTTTCTCCTTTGCTTTTCGCTTCCCTTGTTTTCACAGCTATTTGTAAGGCCTCCTCAGACAGTCATTTTGCTTTTTTGCATTTCTTTTTCTTGAGGATGGTCTTAATTCCTGTCTCTTGTACAATGTCACGAACCTCCATCCATAGTTCATCAGGCACTCTGTCTATCAGATCTAGTCTTTTAAATCTATTCTTCACTTCCACTGTACAGTCATAAGGGATTTGATTTAGGTCATTCCTGAATGGTCTAGTGGTTTTCTCCACTTTCTCAATTTCAGTCTGAATTTGGCAATAAGCAACTACAGCAACTATACTTCACTTTAAAAAAAGACTAATGGTGATTGTGAACACATATGTAAATTGCACGTTCACTTGTGGATAAAGCAGAGTTAATACTTTTGGTGTTGGCTCCAAATGCTGAAAGGTACCGAAGCTAAGCTTCCAGGATGATGGGATGAGAATTATTTATGGGTTAAGCTGAGTTTTAGGACTCTTTTCTCTCTTCTTCCAACTAAGTCTCAGGGTAATGACTAGGGAAAAATTTGGTACTGCACTTGTTTTTGACCAGTCTTCTAGAAATCGAGCCGTCAGTGGAAGAATACCTTTAAGACTGGATTCACAGATGCTTCCATCCTATGACAGAGAGTCTGAAATGAAGAGATGTAAAAATTCTGAATGCCAATGGATATAAGGAATATGGTGCCAGGATCCTGTCCAAGTCTGGAGAGCAGTGCTGGAAATGTGACAGTGACATGAGATAGTCCAAATTCCTCATGGGGAACCTTGACATAATCACTGGCAGTTGCTGTAGCAACTCTTTTATATTTTTGGCATCAGTGGCAGTGACTAGCATTTGGCTGGTACTATTGGCATGGCTCGTTCTTGGCCCTGGCAGAAGCCTTGGGTGTCTACTTCCCCAGCGCAGATGGCAACATTCAGGTATTTAAGAAGACTAATCTGTGAGCTTGTATGAGACACAAGCCCTCTGAGACCCTAACCAGCATTTAGGATTGAGGAGATGCCCCTTGAGGGTTTCAAGTGTGGGAAGACTTGATATGACTCATGACTGTTGGGTGGAGAATAGTTCTAGGAAGGTAAGAATAGAAACAAGGCCAGTGCAATCATTGGAGGGGCACCCAAAGCTGGTGCTATGGGACAACCCTGAGGGTTAGGGTGGAGAGGGAGTTGCGAGAGGGGTTCAGGATGGGAGGCACACATCTATACCTGTGGCCAATTCATGCCGATGTATGGCAAAAACCATCACAATACTGTAAAGTAGTTATCCTCCAATTAAAATAAATAAATAAATAAATATATATTTTTAAAAGGAAAGTGGTGATTGAACTGAAATAGATGAGGTTAGAGCCAGAGTGTGACTGTGACTCAGAGTATGACTCAGCAACTTGGTGGCCTGGAACTTAAGAGCTGTGTATAGATCAGATTCACTAACAGGAAAAGTAAGCCTTTAGTTTTTCTCCTGTCCCTTCATTTACACCATAATATTCAGTAGCATGCAGTGCTTCATATAGGAATGATGATTTTTGTACTGAAATAACTGAAGACAGTGATTTTTGTACTGAAAGGAGGTTAAGATTTCAAGATTTGAGTGCAGACACTTAAATCAAATGAGGAGAATGCAGTGATATCAAGGTTGAAAGCCAGGGTCCTATTGTCCCTGAGGCAACCCCCCGGCATAGTGACTTTATCTTTAAGGAATGCTTATTGTTGTCGACAAAACAGCTAGACAAGTCTGGACTGTTGTTGTGCATCGTGCTAAGTCATGTCTGACTCTTTGGGACCCCATGGATTGCAGCCTGCCAGGTTCCTCTGTCCATGGGATTCTCCAAGAACACTGGAGTGGGTTGCCATTTCCTTCTTCAGGGATATTCTTGACCCAGGAATTGAACCTGAGTCTCCTGTGTCTCCTGCATTGCAGGCAGGTTCTTTACTCTCTGAGCCATTGGGAAAGCTCAGATGAGGCTGGTATGACTGATCCTAATTGCCAAGAGGAAACTGTATTACTGCTACATCCTGTGGGCTAGGTAGATTGTAACTGGACCAAAGAGGTTCACTTGATTGTCTTGCCAACTTGCCCAGACTTATTGACGGTCAATAAAAAACTGCATCAACCCCAAAGAGACAGGATCCTCAAGACCCCCATTTCTGAAGGAATGAGGTTTAGTCCCTTTATCAGATGAAGGACTGCATGCAGTGAAGGGGCAGGCAGACGGTAAAGGGAATGGGTGGTGGAAGAAGGAATTCATGATTGTTAAAGTCCTGTGAACAGCTATAAAAGCAGGAATTATAGTAGATATGGTTTCTGTTAAATCATTCTTTGTCCTCTTTTCTCCTCCTCCCTCCTCTCTTATATGAAGAGTACTAAAGAGGGCTGAAATTTCAGTTTTCAGGTGGGACTATGACCACATTGACACCCTCCATATGGTGTTGTTGATGAGATTCTGAGTATTTCCTGTGTTGCAGACAAACATTTCTCATCTGAACAAAGTCAAGAGTGGAAGCTGAAGAAAAGAGGAATGGGTTTTGCTACTTTGGCCCTCTAGATCCATCATCTGTTCTTTCCCACTCTGCTTTGTCTCCAGAGAAATTGACATACATGAATTGCTCCCTATATGTGCTGACTTTCTGGATTTTGATTGCATTTGGCAAGTGAAATAAGGAGCCTGAAAGAAGACAATACAGCTAAAATACATATTCTTCTGGAGCCCTCCATCCAAGTTGCCTTGCAGGTTGGTTGTCTGCTGCTACCCAAAACCTCAGCTCGTGCAGATAGTTCTCGTCCATATAATTCTCCTTCCTAGATCAGGAAATTGTTCTCAATCCTGGTCCCTAAAGGGCTTCCAGCTATTGTTAGCTTTGGGGCATCACACTACTTCTTTACAGGGTTCCTTAAACCCTCTCCACACATTAAAAAAGTCAATCCCTTATTAAGCTCTTTTTCAAACACAATATTGTAAATCAACTGTACATCAACAAAAAAAATTTTTTAAACATAAATTAGTTCAACCACTATGGAAAACATATGGAAGTTTCTTTAAAAACCTTAAAATTACCATATGATCCAGCAATCCTACTCCTGGACATTTACCTGGAAGAGATGAAAACTCTAATTTGAAAAGATACATGCACCCTAATGTTCGTAGCAACACTATTTACAATAGCCAAGACATGGAAACAACCCAAGTGCCCATCGACAGATGATTTGTTTAAGAAGCTGCAGTATATATATATACTGTTAATTTAATATTGTGTTGCATATATATATATATATATTACTCAGCCATAAAAAAGAGTGAAATATTGCCATTTGCAGCAACATGAATGGACCTAGAGATTATCATACTAAATGATATAAATCAGGAAGAGGAAGGGCAAATATATGGTATCACTTATATGTGAAATCTAAAAAACAATACAAATGAATCCGAACAGAAACTTATAGAAAACAAAACTTATGGTTACCAAGGGGAAAGGGAAGGAGAAGAGGAACAAATGAAGTATGGGATTAATGATACACACTACAATAAATAGAACAGATGAGCAACAAGGATTTACTGTATAACACAGGGAACTATATCCAATAGCTTGTAATAACCTATAATGGAAAATAATATGAGATATCTATATCTATCATGTGTGTGTGTGTGTGTGTGCTCAGTCATGTCCAACTCTTTGTGACCCCCATGGACTGTAGCTCGCCGTGCTCCCCGTCCATGGAATTTTTCAGGCAAGAATGGGTTGCCATTTCCTGCTCCAGGAGATCTTCCCAACCCAG
Source organism: Bos mutus (assembly GCF_027580195.1). Lineage (NCBI taxonomy): Eukaryota > Metazoa > Chordata > Mammalia > Artiodactyla > Bovidae > Bos > Bos mutus. The sequence goes on along the minus strand of NC_091621.1, from coordinate 26,928,163 downwards.
GGATTGGACCTGCATCTCTTGTGTTTTCTGCGTTGGTAGGCAGATTCTTTACCACTGCATCACCTAGGAAGTGCATATCTATGTCTATATATCTATATCTATCAACTGAATTACTTGCTGTATACTTTAACACAATATTGTAAATCAACTATACATCAATTAAAAGAATAACTCTTGTCCATTACCCAGCTTGAGTATGTTTTCCACTGGGATTCTGACCTGTATATCTCTGTTCTCTCTTCTGTTCTCCTCCCAACTCCTGCCCGGTAGCAGGATGGAGTCTACTAGTTTAGATATCATTTTTTTTTTTTTTTTTTTTACAATAAAGGGCTTCCCTGGTGACTCAGCTGGTAAAGAATCCGCCTGCAATGTGGGAGACCTGGGTTCGATCCCTGGGTTGGGAAGATCCCCTGGAGAAGGGAAAAGCTACCCACTCCAGTATTCTGGCCTGGAGAATCCCATGGACTGTATAGTTCATGGGGTTACAAAGAGTCAGATAGGACTGAGAAACTTTCACTTTCACTTTCATGGACAATAAGTAAAGTCAGTTTCTGGCATATATAAGTTGTGGAAATGTATGACCCTGCAACGAAGCAAAATAGAAAGCAGTGGTTTCTAAAATATAAATACTTTTTAATAAAAAAAAAATCCTATTTCCACAATAGATTTCTCCACGGGAAAGAGAGGCATTTAGGTCAACATGCAGCATTACCTGAAGTACCTAAAAGGCTTTCTTCTCCCTTTTGGCCCAGGAGTACTCTTACTCCTTCCTGCTGAGCCTCCCCCATCTCCCTGCTGCTTCCACGCCTGGCACATGTGAACCCGGTCCAAGTCGGGCTATTGTGCCCACTAGAGGACGGGAGAGCTATTACACCCAAGTCTTGCTGACTCCTCTCAGCTATGTGTATTGGTTGCTTCTCTTTTGTGTGACCCTTCCTTCAACTCTTTTCTTGTTACAGCTGCTAAGGATATTCGGCAAGAATGTCTGTCTGAGTCACAGTGCCTCCCTTATTTCTATGGGGTTTAAATGTCTGGCTCATTCTTTGATTCATTCCTTCAAAATGACATATATGTACACACACACACATTCATGCTAAGTTGCTTCAGTCACGTCTGACTCTGTGTGATCCTATGGGCTGTAGCCTGTCAGGCTCCTCTGTCCATGGGATTCTCCAGGCAAGAAAACATCATTGCGTTGCCATGCCTTCCTCCAAGGGATCTTCCCGACCCAGGGATCGAACCCACACTGGAAGGCATGTTCTTTACCACTAGCGACACCTGGGAACCATATAGTCACACATGATTTAGGGACTAAACTATAGCAATGTTCCAGGCACTATTTCAGATGGTGAGCAAAACAAACAAACATGAAAGTAGACAGAGTGCTCAGAGGAAGATCAGAGGTCCCCAGTGTGGCTGGAATACAGATTGTGAGGGCAGATGCATGAGGTACCTGGGCTGAGCCAATTCCTTACTAGAATCTAAGCTCTGTGAGGGTTAGCGTTTTGGTTTGTTTTGCTTAGCATCTGGAATATCGCCTGTTGTTGTTTAGTCCCTAAGTCATGTCCAGCTCTTTGCGACCCCATAGATTGTAGCCTGCCAGGCTCCTCCATCCATGGGATTTCCCAGGCAAAAATACTTCAGTGGGTTGCCTTCCTTCTCCAGGGGATCTTCCCAACCCAGGGATCGAACCTGCATTGCCTACATTGGCAGACAGATTCTTTACCACTGAGCCACCTGGGAAGCTAATATGTATATAAATTAATACTGCTTATCTTATGGATAAGATCTGCTATGAGCAGTAGAATAGTTTATATATATACACATATATATGTATGTATATATATGGCATTTTGAAGGAATTAACAAATACATTGATTCAGACAGAATCCCTGGAAGACACTAGCATCAAAAACAAGTAAGAATAAGAGACCTCTCATTAGCTGGTTCCTACTAATGAGACCACCCAGGCTGGTAATACCAAAACACAGATGCATTTAACTGCAGTAAAGTGAATAGCTGGCGTGTAGGAGAAAGACACAGAACAAAAAGCAGTAGCTAGCATCCCCAACGCAGAGCTGCATGAGAGGTTCGCATCAAGTCGAGATGCTCAGCTGATTGGATCCTCCTACGCGTCTGGTTTGGTGTGAAATGCAGAGGAGAGACAGGAAACAATATCGAAGGCGGAAGGGGAGCCCACTGTGGCCTCTGAAGATCTTATAGGTAAAAGGAGAAGATAAAAAGCTGCTTGTGGCTGCCCGACATAGCTTAGAAGTGGGTCGAACTGCTGAGGCAGAGTTTATTATCTCTAGGTCAGCACCCAAATTTCTTTCTCCTTCCTCCTTAGAGCCCTGACTGTCTTTTGGTCTTCTCTCTCCTCACTGAGTGTTCCGTGGTGATGATGGGAGTGTAATCAGTAATCCAACAGTATTTATTGAGCACATACTATATGCTGCTGCTGCTACTGCTGCTAAGTCGCTTCAGTTGTGTCTGACTCTGTGTGACCCCATAGTTGGCAGCCCACCAGGCTCCCCCATCCCTGGGATTCTCCAGGCAAGAACACTGGAGTGGGTTGCCATTTCTTTCTCCAATGCATGAAAGTGAAAAGTGAAAGTGAAGTCGTTCAGTTGTGTCCGACCCTCAGCGACCCCATGGACTGCAGCCTACCAGGCTCCTCTGTCCATGGGATTTTCCAGGCAAGAGTACTGAAGTGGGGTGCCATGGCCTTCTCCATACTATATGCTAGTCGATATTTGTTAATAGAATCAAAGTAACTGCAATGACCAAGCAGAAAAAAATTCCCTGCCCTGATAGAACTTAGATTTTAGCAAAAGGAGATAGATAGTAAACAAAATATATAAGTGAAAGGTATGTTAGACAATGACAAGAGATTTGGAAAAAATAAAACAGAAAATGGAGATAGAGGAGCTGAGATAGGGTCAATTCTCATTAGGGTATTGTATTAGCCTGCAAGGGCTGCCATAACAAAGTAGCACACAGGCTGAGTGGCAGTTCTGGAGACGAAGTCTGACCTCAAGATGTCAGCAGGATTGGTTTTTCTGAGGCCTCCCTCCTTGGCTTACAGATGGCCACCTTCTCTCTGTGTCCTTACATGGTCTTTCCTCTGTGTGTGCGTGTGCATGCTAAGTCGCTTTAGTGTCTGACTCTGTGTGACCCTATGAACTATAGCCTGTTAGGCTCCTCTGTCTCACTAGCGCCACCTGGGAAGCCCTCGTCCATGTATCGTTGTGTTAGTCTCTCAGTCATGTCTTACTCGGAGAAGGCAATGGCACCCCACTCCAGCACTCTTGCCTGGAAAATCCTATGGACAGAGGAGCCTGGTAGGCTGCAGTCCACGGGGTCGCTAAGAGTCAGATACGACTGAGCAACTTCAATTTAACTTTTTACTTTCCTGCATTGGAGAAGGAAATGGCAACCCACTCCAGTTCTAGCCTGGAGAATCCCAGGGACGAGGGAGTCTGGTGGGCTGCCATCTATGGGGTCGCACAGAATCGGACTCGACTGAAGCGACTTAGCAGCAGCAGCAGCAGCAACATGTCCTACTCTCTGTAATTCCATGGACTGTAGCCCGCCAGGCTCCTCTGTCCATGGCATTCTTCAGGCAAGGATACTGGAGTGTGTAGCTGGTCCCTTCTCCAGGGGATATTCCTGACCTGGGGATCGAACCTGGGTCTCCTGCATTGCAGGCAGATTCTCTACCGTCTAAACCACCAGGGAAGTATCCTCTATGTATGTCTGTGTCCTAATCTCTTTTTATGAGGGGAGGAGTTACATTGAATTAGGGCCTTCCCAGACAGTTAATTAACTTGACTACATCTTTTAAAAAATCTTTTTATTTTGTATTGTGTTATAGCCAATTAAGCAACAATGTTGTGATCGTTCCCTGTGAACAAAGAAGGGACTCAGCAATACATATACATGTATCCATTCTCCCCCAAACTCCCCTCCCATCTAGGCTGCCATATAACATTACCTTTTCAAAGGCTGTACCTCCAAATACAGCCATATTCTGGGGTGCTGAGGGTTAGGACTTCAACATATGAATTTTGGAGGGACAAAGTTTAGCCCCCAGTGGATCGTAGGAAAGAACAGCTGGGAAGGTGGTATTTAAACAAAGACTTGAAAGACTTAGAAGCGCTGGCCATATAGATATCTAGGGGAGGGAAGGATTTCAGGCAGAGGGAAGAGCCAGTGCAAAGGCTCTGAAATACAGGCATTATGGTGAGTTTGAATGGAGGTTTCGTGGCTAAAGAGGTATGCGGGGTGGTGGGGGGATGAGGGAAATAGGAGGAAAATAAGCTGAGAGGAAAAAAAGAATAGCAAATCAGGCCCTTAGGCCATTGAAAGGATTTCTCTTTTACACTGAATGTTAAAGGAAGTCCTTAAGGGAGAAATCAGGCTGCTAGTGGCCTGCAAGTTGAAATTCAAGTGCATTGCTTAGTCTGAGTAGAATCTATCAGGCACTATGCTGCCTGCCCCAGAACCTCAGGGCTGAGGAGATGGACCAGCGATAAACACTTTTGGATGGAAAGGATACATCTATTTCTAGGACTTTCACTGTTGCAATCTCTAAACTCTGTCTCAATTCTTACAGTTATTACTGTCAACTTTTCTTTCTGATGCACTTAGAGAATGAGTTAGAAAAGCTACTTTTTAAGCCATGTGCTTTGATAAAACTTTGGAGGAGGCGCGGATTGGTGCATCCTGGTGTGTCCTTTCTCTCTTTTCTTCTGGGCTAAGGGTGAGGCGGACAGTGGCAGAGGTGTATTGCTCTCATCCCAATTGTGGTGGGTTATTATAAGAAATCTGCTTATGACTTCTTTTCTATTTTGAAATCATGGCTAGGGTACTATACTCTTTGCAGGTTTTATGGATGTCATGCCGTTCATTGCCAGAGAACAAATGACCAATATGTACCCTACCAACATGTCAAAACTGAAAATGCTAAGATAACCAACACCTACACAGCTATTGCTGTTGCTTAGTCGCTATGCTGTGTCTGACTCTTTAATGACCCCGTGGGGGTAGCCTGCCAGGCCCCTCCATCCATGGGATTTACCAGGCAAGAATACTGGAGTGGGTTATCATTTCCTTCTCCAGGGGATCATTCTCACCCAGGGATCGAACCTGAAGTTGAACCCACATTTCTGTATTTCCTGCATTGGCAGGTGGATTCTTTACCGCTGAGCCACCAGGGAAGCCCTTCAAAGCTATGTGATACTGCCTAATAGCTATTGGAATGGATAATACTTTTTTTTTTTTTTTATTGGTGTGTTGGTTTTTTCTCACACTGTCCATCAAAAGATCTTGAACTCAATCATACATCATGTTTATTTATTAATCTGGAGTCAAAATGGTACAGTGGAAACACCATTGGATTTGCTGTTCAAGGACATGGGTCAAAGCCCAGGTTGCTGCTTCCTGTCTTTGCACCTTCAGACTAGTCATTTAACTTCTTTCAGTCTCAGCTCTCTTACCTGTAAACCAAGAAAAAAACAAGACCTCCTTTACCTTTTTTAGAAGTACTGTGAAGATCAAGTAAAGGAAAATATTTATGATTAGATATAAGATTAGATATTCCTATAGTGAATATGCAAGGGTTATAAAATATCACAGAGATTTGCTTTACTATTCCTTACGTTTTGTCTTTTTGTTCTTTTTTCCTTAGGGCACTGCTTTCCCATCTCCTGTTTTCTGTGGTGCCCACCACAGCCTCCGACACTCCTTGTGTCCTGCTCTCTAGTGTGGAGGGAGCCCACACACAGAGTGGAAAACATACGAGCTTTGGAGTCTCACAAACATGGGTGGAATTCTCTGCCTTTTAGAACTGTCACCAGGCATGTGATTCAACTTCCCTGGACCTCAGATTTTTTTCTCTGTAAAATGGAGCAATTCCAGATGCTCTAAGACTAACTACATTCTCAAGTATAATGGGAAGTATTTAGTTATACCCTGAACATTAGGATATAAAAACGTTCTTCTCCCAACATCCGCCAATAAGCCTGGGGCATGACAAGCACTCAGTTTAAGAACCTGGTGAATGAATGAATGAATGACGAAGGGTGAAAACATAGAGTACCAGCTGCCTAGCACAAGGCCTGGAACATAGGCTGAGACCCTCAGTGAATGTCCACGCTGTTTCTTCCTTATGCTGCTCATGTGTCCGACATCAATAGCCCCCTTTCTTCTATGCAGACCATTGACAGCACTCTTCTCCCCACCTCTAACCTGTTCTCACCCATCCCTATAGGGATGTAAATATAAAATAAACAGGTTTCTTGGATGGTTCAGTAAAGCAGGACCTACCATTTCTGAGGGGACAAGAATCAAGCTATCATTGTACTGAACAAATTATCTGTCTATAACTATTTCATGTCTGTATCTCCTGACTCTATCCTGGGAAAAACATTGGATTTCAGTGTTTTTTGTTTTTGTTTTTCTTTGAATGACTGGTTTAAATAGATCTATCTGCTTCTTATTCACATCTGTGTTGATTTTAGGATTTATGATCCTGAGGGTCATACCAATCTTTGAGGTCAATAAACATCAAATATCAACAAATTTAAGATGCAGTATATTGGAAATTGCAGTATTCTTTCATTTACCACGAAGAGAAAGTAAAAAACATGTTGCTGAATAAACTACAATACAGTGCTTTTTTAACTTTTAGCATGTGGCTGTTGCTTTGCAAGAAAATATGTATTTTTGGTCATTCTTCCAAAGACAAATATTTACTTCCCTAATATCAGGTTCATAATCCACTGTTGCTCTGCACCTTTCTATAAACCCATTAACTTTAGTGTCAAGGCCAAATCATAGGATAACCTCTCCAAAGGCATCTGAACAGCACTTAGCTCAATAACCACAGTAATAGCCACACACAGTTCAACTGAAGTGATTACACCGTTAGAAAGAGACGACTGTACAGACTCTGATTCAGTGATGTAATTGTAAGACTCCATGTATTAGAAAACAGGCTAGGATTTCAGAGATATTAACATGTGAAAACAAAGCATCTTAGAGTCAACAAAATGATTTAGCAAATTAGAAATCCCCATTTTTTTTCCTCCTACAGAGGAGCAGATGCACCGTTGAGGACTCAAAGAGAGCTATGACTCTCTGCAGAAGCTGGTGAGCTCATTTTGCTTATTGGACACGTTTGAGCAGCAGGCTGCTAGCTGCTAACATTCTTCTGGATGGGAAGGGACTTAAATTTCAAGGGAAATGGCTATCATGTCGGCCTTTAGGAACTGGGGCATTCATTGTGCATTGGGGCAGATAAAGTGTTTGAATGGTCTCTTGTATATTATGTAGGAGTGGCAGCCTTAAAACATTCACTTCATTGGTCCTAGTCTGCCCTCTGGGTGTGTGTGGGATAAATGGAACGCTTCAAGCCCACACTTTCTGAAATGCTGTCAGATCACTGTTCATCCTTCCCTTTTCTCATTTTTCTTCACCCATTTCTCAGAGCTTCTCAAGGCTTGTAATGAGCTTGAACATTATTCAGAGCGTTACACATGCATTTTGCCATGGTCTGCATATTTGTGTTTTTCCCCCCTGCCCCTACCTCCAGTTTGTATGTGGAAACCTAGACACCAAGGTGATGGTGTTTTGGAGAGGTAATTTGGTCATGAAGGCAGAGCCATGGTGAATGGGATTCCTGCCTTTAAAGAAGAGGTTCCGGAGAGCTCCTTCACTCCTTCCAGCATGTGAGGATATTGTGAAGGTCAGCGGACTGCAACCCAGGACAGAACACTTCCTACAATGTGACCATGCTGGCGTGTTGATCTTGGACTTCCAGCCTGAAGAGCTGTGAGGAATACATTTCTGTTCTTTGAAACCTACCTAGTGTGGTATTTTGTTAGAGCACCTGAACGGACTAAGACATATCTATTATTTGAAAAATAATAATGCAGTAGCTACCACTTTCAGAGAGCTGCTATAGCTGGCATTGTGCTAACCATTCTACTCACACTGTTGTATTTTTTGCTCATGATAACCCTTTGCAGTAGGTGTAATATTGTCCTGTTTTAACAATGACACAAACTGAAGCTTTCCCAATGCCATAATAACTAATGAGAAGTGGATCTGAGTTTCAAAACCAAATCTCCTTGTAATTTTTATACAAGTCTGTAGAAGAAAATTGTGGAAGTGATATAATAAAAATAAATCCAAATGAGCAGAAACTTCTCTTTTAAATTGGTACCCGAAGGACTCGTGTACTTCTTCTAATGGTTCTTCTACAGTTTAGGACGCTTTTGGAACACACCTTGGGAATTGTCTTCAGGATCTGTGCTTTGAGTACCGTCTTCACTATTCATCCTGTGAGGTCAGATTTGAGTCTTTAATGCACTCTAACGAGGCAGGTCTGCTGACTAAGGTACAGGACGACTGTGATCATTGGGGTGACACAGTTTTCAGTCATGAAAAGACTGGTTTTCTTAATTTGGCTGAAAGCTAAATCAGAAGCACTCTTGGGACATATATGATCTTTCTTGGATCATGAGGATTTGAGAGACATAAGATATTTATGGAAGTGCAACTATCAGAGGTCAAAAAACAGCAACCCCGCTGACTGTCAATATTAGTAATTGGAGTTGTATGTATGTTTTGTGGGTACATATCGGGGTCCCCGGATTTTAGTTGCTCAAGGCAGAGTATGGCTCCTGGCAGTATTCTGTGTGGTGTTTTCATTGCTATAGGCTACATGACTGGGTAGACTTTAGGTGTGGTGGCCATGCAGAAGTCCCTGTTGCCTTATGTCTACCCACCCAGTGTGTTAATCCCACGCCTGCTGAAAGCATTTGGGGTTTTGATTTCCAATGTTCACACTCTTTTGTCTAAAAGAACTTTGAACAGTTGGCAACACTCTGCTTGGAAAAACAAAACCAAAACCAAGAAACCCTTAAGATATTGCACATCCAGTTCCAACATCCTTTAAGCTACTCCCAGTTAAAAACTCAAAGCCGGAACACTGGGACAACCCTGAGGGATGGGATGGGGAGGGGGTTGGGAGGGGGTTCACGATGGGGGACACATGTACACCCATGGCAGATTCCTGTCAATGTATGGCAAAAACTACTACAATATTGTAAGGTAATTAGTCTCCAATTAAAATAAAGTGATTAAAATAAAGTAATTAATTAATTAAAAAAGAAAAAACCCAATTCTTCCTTTTCCCAAACTCTTATAAAACTTCAGTAAATTCACTTTGCACTCCTAATCAACAGTCTTCTGGTAGGTCTTTGGGAGGAGTTCTCATCTCATTTCAGAGGGAGTGTCCTTAATTAGCAGAGGTGCTCCTATGGAAATGACATTTGGGCTCTCCAAAGAGATCCACTTACTTTTTAAAAAAATCTAATCTTGTTTTATTTCTTTTAAGTCACTTTTTAAAAATTGACCTTGTTCATAAGTTAGAATCATACTTGTTTTTTAATTTATACTTTATTGTGACCATACCACATAGCATGTGGGAATCTTGGTTCCCTGACCAGGGATCAAACCCATGCTCCCTGCTTGGGAAGCCCAGAGTCTTAACAACTACACCACCAGGGAAGTCCTGACCCACCTACTTTTTGAAACAGAGGAAAATACTCCCATGTGTTTGGATTTTTTACTTTATACTTTCTCTTTCCTCCTTTGACGCCCTGAATTCACTCTTGTGTTCTGATGCCTGTTTATTGATTCTTCCTAGTTTTGACGAATCTCTTACTCACAACCAGAGTTTTAGTGTTAACTTGCCCAGACTGAGGTTGGTGCCATTTGTTCTGGGCTTTGGTGACCTAGCGCTGCTTCTCAGTATATGATTCTGAGCTGTGTCCATGTCTTATCTTGGGGATGCTATGCAGAAGGAACCATACTTATCACCACGGGAAGAACTGAGACAGAGCAGAGGACAGAAGTCCACGGAGCGTCTACTTTAGTATGTGGGCCAATGGTTCTAAGCACTGTTCTTTGTACAGAGAGATGCTTGGTAAAAATTTGTTAATGGAATAAACGAAAAAACAAAGCAGTTATAGCAGCATCTCATAATGTGGGAAGGGAAGTACTATTCAGCTAATACTGAACATGCTGCTTCTTTACCTGAGGTGTCACAGTAGGTGCTGAGAATTCAGAGATGGAAAGGTAAGGAATTTTCACTCTATTGGAAATTTAGAGTTAAAGGAAAAGTCTGGGTGGTTAGCTTGGACAGATGATAAAGAAAGAAAGAAAGAAAGTGAAGTCATTCAGTCATGTCCGATTCTGACCCCATTGACTATAGCCTGCCAGGTTCCTTCGTCCGTGGAATTTTCCAGGCAAGGATACTGGAGTGGGTTGCCATTTCCTTCTCCAGGGGATCTTCCCGACCCAGGGATAGAACCCGGGTCTCCTGCATTGTAGGCAGATGCTTTACTATCTGAGCCACCAGGGAAGCCCATGGACAAATGATAGAGAACTTATTAAATTAATAGGTTAATTAGGTAGGTTAATTAAGTAGGTCTTAATTCCAGGTCCTGGTTCAAAAAAAGTCTTGAATATGTTGGGGGACTTACAATGTATGAGGTGGAAAAATTCTTGAAAACAATTGGACATTTTTTCTCTTGAGTCTTGATGGTGGGCTGCACAATGATGGCTTCTGGTGGGGTAGGGGTGGGCAGGTGAAGGATCTGGCAAAGGACAAATGTTAAACCCATATGAGGTCATGAGCAGGTTTCTCAGGGCTGCTCATTCTACACTTTTTCTGGGATACTAGTTACAAAAGCAGATTTTTTTTTTTTTTTCCATATTTCAAAACAGTCACACAGCCTCCAGGAGATCAGGGTTTTTTACTGGCATGGCTTGGCTTTTAAAATAATGAAATCTGTTGTGAGACACATCTGAGGTTCTGAATTCTTTTTGGAAACAGGGCCCCAACCTTGCCAGTAAATATGAGCTTTTACTTAACGTCACAGTATGGTGTGGTCAGTGTTTTTTGATTATGAAGCAAGCTCTAAAAAATTAGAACTGAAGTGATCTTCCTCTTTCTAAACTGTAGGTTATCTTTCACGGCATCTCATTGGAGAGGCGACCTTGAGGGCTAAAGTAAGTAGGTTACCCTCCCGCCTAACCAGCACAAGAACTGTCTGGTTACTGTGAGCGACACGAGCTGAGTGGGGTGGAGGGAAATGTGGGTGAGTTGCATTTTGAGATGTGGGTTGCTCTTTGTCACTCTGTCTCTTGCCATTGCTAAGCACAAGCAATCATCCTTTGCCGAAAGGTGTTACCCAAGGGGAACCCTGTCCCAAGCTGTCGATACTCTCTATGTCAAGGCAGCAAGCCTCAGAGCAACGATTCCAGTAAGTATTAGGCTCTGCTTAGAAATGAAGACCTAAGGGACATATGAAATTCTGGATACATCTTATTTCTCTTTGTTTTATTGTAGGAAGATCGCATAAAAAATATACGATTATTAAAAAAGAAAACAAAAAAGCTATTTATGGTAAGCCAGGGGTTGCTTTTCTTTCTCACATTTCTACTTGTTGCATGCTTTTCTCCTTGCATTTTAAATTTTTCCAGATGGTCATGAAGTAATAATCAGGGGGATATTTTAGTTTATTTTACAAAAGCTGCTCATGGTTTACCTTATGCAATTTTTTCCTATCTTATTTATAGAAAAACTGCAGATTCCAGGAACAACTTTTGTCCTTCTTCATGGAAGATGTTTTTGGTCAACTCCAATTACAAGTTTGCAAGGAAATGCACTTTGTGGAAGACTTTCATAGCCTCAGGCAGAAACTGAGCCGCTGTGTAAGTATGCACAGCAAATATGGCTTTGAGCCTAGACATCTACTTAGAAAATAGCATATTTTGTCTTCACCCCAAAGGGTGAGTAAAGGGATTTTCTAATTGTTGGCTTGTAGTCCAAATGGAGAATCCATCACCAGGGAAACAATATCAAATAATCCTGTGTAACTTGTCATCCACTATGTACTATTTCTTAAGGAATGACATGTAAAATAAGTTGAAGAGAGCTAAATGAACATGAGATGTGCCTCAGATCAATATTTAGTTTTTCAAATCAGTCTCTCTTTGTGCAAATCCCAACTAATTCATTCATGTAACAAATATTTCTGAAGCACCAATGATATGCCAAACACTTTTCTAGGATGTCATTGTTTTTCTTCTTTCCTTTATTTTTTCCTTTCTCTCTCTCTTTTTCCTCTTTCTCTGTTGCTCACTTTCTCTTACCTCTTCTCTTTCTCTCCCATATTGATAAGTGCTTTTAGATAGACTTTTTCTTATTTATTTGTGTAAGTATAGAATTGTATCCTTTACAAGGCAAAGTCTCAATGAAAAGAAAATGATAAAAGAAGTGTGTCCTTCTTTGGTACCTAAATTATTTGATGCTGTGGTATGGTCACCATCACCCTAAGCAATAAAGTACTAATTAAGAAGGCAGAAGTGACAGTATTTCTAACACCCAAGATCAGTATAGAAAAACAAAACAAAGCAAAACAACCAAGCCAGGATCTGGGCAATATTAGTTGGCTCGCCTCTGTGAGAAGTGTTGAGTCTTTTCTGTGGCGTGGATTTTGTTCTAAGTATGCCGTCTCCAGTCTCCTGTGGTTGTATTGGTAGGTGGGACAAAGTAGGGGGTAGTGAAGGTTATTACAGTCCTTGGGTCGCCAGAAGGTAATGAGCTTTCTATCCTTGGGCATCAGGGTCATGAAACTTAAACTCTGGGCTGCTGGTAGCAGATTTTCAGTTTTAAAATACCAGGACATCTTTTTTCTTGTGGTCCATGAAAGTACACAGTAATCCAAATTCCAGCCTACAGTGCAGAGAATTTTTATAAGGGTGAGCTGGTCAGTAGGGTAAAACATACAAATTTATGTTCCCTTTGGTTAGTTTGTGTTTAAGTTATATCCTCCTTTGGGACTTGGGTTGCATTCAGTTCAGTTCAGTTGCTCAGTTGTGTCCGACTCTTTGTGACCCCATGGACTGCAGCACACCAGTCTTCCCTGTCCATCACCAACTCCTGGAGCCTACTCAAACTCATGTCCATCATGTTGTTGATGCCATCCAGCCATCTCATCCTCTGTCATCCCCTTCTCCTCCCACCTTCAATCTTTCCCAGCATCAGGGGCTTTTTAAATGAGTCAACTCTTCGCATGAGGTGGCCAAAGTATTGGAGTTTCAGCTTCAGCATCAGTCCTTCCAATGAATATTCAGGACTGATTCCTTTAGGATGGACTGGTTTGATCTCCTTGCAGTCCAAGGAACTCTTAAGAATCTTCTCCAACACCACAGTTCAAAAGCATCAATTCTTTGGCACTCAGCTTTCTTTATAGTCCAACTCTCATATCCATACTTGACTACTGGAAAAACCATAGCTTTGACTAGACAGACCTTTGTTGGCAAAGTAATGTCTCTGCTTTTTAATATGCTGTCTAGTTTGGTAATAGCTTTTCTTCCAAGGAGCAAGCATCTTTTAATTTCATGGCTGCAGTCACCATCTGCAATGATTTCGGAGCCCCCCAAAATAAAGTCAGCCACTGTTTCCATTGTTTCCCCATCTATTTGGCATGAAATGATGGGACCAGATGCCATGATCTTAGTTTTCTGAATGATGAATTTAAGCCAACTTTTTGACTCTCCTCTTTCACTTTCATCAAGAGGCTCTTTAGTTCTTCACTTTCTGCCATAAGGGTGGTGTCATCTGCGTATCTGAGGTTATTGATATTTCTCCCAGCAGTCTTGATTTCAGCTTGTGCTTCATCCAACCTGTCATTTCGCATGATGTACTCTGCATATAAGTTAAATAAGCTGCATTGTTTCCCCAAAACTCTAACATTCCATTAAAATAATAAGGTACAGGTGAAGTTGCTCGGTCGTGTCCGACTCTTTGCGACCCCACGGACTGTGGCCTACCAGCCTCTTCCATCCGTGGGATTTTCCAGGCAAGAGTACTGGAGTGGGTTGCCATTTCCTTCTCCAGAGGATCTTCCCGACCCAGGGATCGAACCTGGGTCTCCCGCATTGTAGCCAGACGCTTTACCGTCTGAGCCACCACGAAACACAGAGCCATCCAATTTAATGTAGTATTATTGTAAATGAAGTTTGTTAATGATGCTGAGGTACTAGAAATCCTTGTCTGATACAGTACAGTATATCTGGACACTTGGAACTCCCAAAAGCCACGTTTGCTTTCACCATTGATTTTATTTCTTCAGCTCATATAGCTAGAGACCACATAATAGTTATAACCTAAACCGAGCAATATTTCAGACCAAAAACTTAGAAACCATAGAGCTATCTAGGAACTCTGATTTTCCTTGACTTGTTGTGGAAGAAGTCATTTCCTAAAGGGACCTTAATTTGTCAAGAGCTTTTCTTGAGACGGGCTACTGCAGGATGGGAGTAGGCCGTCCTTCTCAGGCTGATCGTGGAGGCTTTCCAAGGCGGCTGGCTCCCCCTTGTGGCCAAATACGAGCACATCACCTAGCCAATCCTGCTTTTGCGGCTGCCGCTAAGTCGCTTCAGTCATATCCGACTCTGTGCGACCCCATAGACGGCAGCCCACCAGGCTCCCCCATCCCTGGGATTCTCTAGGCAAGAATACTGGAGTTGGTTGCCATTTCCTTCTCCAATGCATGAATGTAAAAAGTCAAAGTGAAGTCGCTCAGTCGTGTCCGACTCTTGGGAACCCTATTGACTGCAGCCTACCAGGCTCCTCCGTCCATGGGATTTTCCAGGCAAGAGTACTGGAGTGGGGTGCCATTGCCTTCTCCATCCTGAGGGCCACCTAATTCTGGTCTTTCCTTCTAATCTCCCCTCCCAATACAACCCTTATTAGCTTTGGTTCATTTGGCTCATATGTGCTGGAGTAAACAAACCGCCTCCGTGAAACTCTAAAAAAGAAAGTCGAAAGATTAAGCTGAGCTTTAGAAAATCGCCTCAGATATTGATTTAGGGAAATAAGTTTAATTTTAATAACAGGCTTGCATTTAGTTTTTCTGGCAATCACCATTTTTTCTTTTTGGCTACAGAAGCAAGTATGTGTAATATAAATCAACTGGGCATTTGCCTCTCTATGTGGAATTCTGAATCAGTGGATGGGGCAGAGTTTAGGAGGGAGAAGTTATAAAATGCGATAGGTGACATTTATTTACATGTGATATTTTCTTTTCTTCTTTTTTGAACATTTGAACATTTGCTTTAATTTTGGGAAGATAGCATGGGGGCAGCTTTCCTAAGCAGAGCAGCTGTGCCCTCCACCAGATGTGTGATTGTCACTTTGTTTCTTTTTTCCCCCTTCCTTCCAGGGACCTCAGGCTATCATTAATTCTTGAATATGCCAATGAATCAAAGCTTTGCAAGTTGCAGAAACTTTTCTCCCCCTTCTATGTGGCTCTGCTGGTTGCTTTAAAGCTCTCCTCTCTCTCTTACTGAATCTTGGGCAGACTTTCGAGGAATTGATTCTGAGACTAAATCCATGTCTTGGTCTGTAGAATCTGGAGTTAGAAAAAGAAAACCAGAAATAGCATTTATTATCCACTCCAGTCATCTCTTTTTTTGTTGGATGCAGACATTCCTAGGTGTGGTGATTCTGACTGAAGAATGAATCTCTGGAAATATCTGTATAATATCCCTTATAGGAATCCAAAAAGAAATTATACAAATAAGCTTATTTTACAAAACAGAAACAGACTCACAGAGAGGGGAAAGAGTCGAGGGAAGGGAGGGATAGTTAGGGAGTTTGGGATCGACATGTACACACTGCTATATTTAAAATGGAAAACCAAAAAGGCTGCAGCAATTTACATTCTCACAAACATTGTAGAAGGATTCCTTTTTCTCCACATCCTCTCCAGCACTTAGTATTTGTAGACTTTTTGATGATGGTCATCTGACCAGTGTGAGGTGATACCTCATTATAGTTTTGATTTGCATGTCACTAATGATTAGTGATATTGAGCATCTTTGCACGTGCCTGTTGGCCACCTGTATGTCTGCAGGGGTGAGACTCCAGGCAAAATAAACAATGAAAAGAGCACTGCAATAATGTGCTTGGACCAAAGTGTGCACACTAGTGTCATAAGGGAGGACAAGGAAAGTCTGAGGAAGAGAGCAAGCAGCCTGGGATGAAAGTGGAAGTGTCTGGCTCTTTGACCCCATGTACTGTAGTCCACCAGGCGCCTCTGTCCATGGAATTCTCCAGGCAAGAATACTGGAGTGGGTAGCCATTCCCTTCTGCAGGGATCAAACCCAGGTCTCCTGCATTGCAGGCAGATTCTTTATCATCTGAGCCATTAGGGAAGCCCAGACTGGGATGCGGAGAAGGTAATGGCACCCCACTCCAGTACTCTTGCCTGGAAAATCCCATGGACGGAGGAGCCTGGTAGGCTGCAGTCCATGGGGTCGCTAAGAGTCGGACATGACTAAGCGACTTCACTTTGACTTTTCACTTTCATGCATTGGAGAAGGAAATGGCAACCCATTCCAGTGTTCTTGCCTGGAGAATCCCAGGGACAGAGGAGCCGTCTATGGGGTCGCACAGAGTCGGACACGGCTGAAGCGACTTAGCTGCAGTAGCAGCAGCAGGATTTAAACTAAATGGTTTTACAGATGATCCCTAACTTACAATGGTGTGATTTTTGACTTTATAGAGGTACAAAAGGTATGTGTTTCCAGTTTTCCTGGGCTAGTGATTCCTGGCACAGTACTCTCTCTTGATATTGGACAGCAGCGGCAGCCCCAGCTCCCGGTCAGCCATGAGATCATGAGGGTAAACAACCAACTCACTCACCACCGCTCTGTACCCAGACGACGATGCTGTTTTTCACTTTCATTACAATATTGAATAAATTCTATGAGATATTCAACATTTCATCATGAAATAGGCTTGTGTTCGATGATTTTTCTCCATTGTAGGCCAATGTAAGTGTTCTGAACACGTTTAAGCTAGGCTAGACTAAGCTACGATGCTTGGAAAGTTAGGTATACTATGCATATTTTTAAGTCTTTATTGAATTTGTTACAACCTTGTTTCTGTTTTATGTCTGTTTTTTGACCTTGAAGCATGTGCGATATTAGCTCCCTGACCAGAGATTGAACCCATACTCCGCATGTTGAAAGATAAAGTCTTAACCACTGGACTGCCAGGGGAGTCCCTTAAATGCATTTTTGACTTAAGATATTTTCAACTAACAATAGGTTTACCAGGACTTGAGACAATTATAAAATGAGGAAAATCTATATATGTGTCATATTCTTCAAAGTCTGACTTCTTCTACCCAGTATAATTACTTTGAGATTCATTCATGTTATTGAATGTATCAATTACTTCTCCCTTTTTCATTGCCAGTTAGCATTGCACTGTAATGATATACCACACTTTATCTATTCATCTATTGATGGCTATTTATTTTTTCCAGTTTTTCATTATCACAGATAAAGCTGCTAAGAATATTTATATACTTCCCCAATGGCTCAGTCAGTAAAGGGGGTTCAATCCCTGGGTGGGAAAGATCCCCTCGAGAAGGAAATGGCAATTCACTCCAGTAATCTTGCCTGGAGAAATGCCAGGCAAGTCTTTGTTTGGAGAGAGATTCGCACTTCTGCTGAGTAAACACTTGAGAGGTAGGAGTGGTAACCACCTAGGCTGGATCATAGGTTAGGTGTGTGTTTAATTATGCAATAGACAGCCAAGCTGTTTCCTAGAGTGGCTGGAGCTAAAATTGTTCAAAATCCTTGTTCTCATTTTTATGGTTAATGGCAGTGTTCTTCTGTGTTTTATTGTGAAGTGAAGTGAAGTGAAGTTGCTCAGTCGTGTCCGACTGTTTGTGACTCCATGGACTGTATGTAGCCCACCAGGCTCCTCCGTGCATGGGATTTTCCAGGCAAGAGTACTGGAGCAGGTTGCCATTTCCTTCTCCAGAGGATCTTCCTGACCCAGGGATTGAACACAGGTCTCCCGCATTGTAGGCAGACGCTTTAACCTCTGAGCCACCAGGGGAATTGTGTTTTATTGCGGATAGTTTCTATTGCTATATCTTCAAGTTTACAAAATTTACAAATCTTTTAGTCTGTAATATCTAACCTACTTTAGTCCCATTTGTTACTAGAAGTCTGAATTTGTTCAATATTTTCCCTTTCCTACTTCACATGATCCATCTTTCCTTTAGCTTCTAGAATGTACTATATGACCTCTATTTCTGTTATCAGTCTATGATAATTATTGTTTAGATCTATTAATTCATAAAACATTGCAAAATAATGCTTTTAAAATTCTATTCCTTCATTTATAAATAGGGATAATTATGTAAAGAAATCTCCCCCTAACTAATTGTTTGGCTGTCCTGAGGACCTTATCATATAAGAAGGTCAGAATAAACATGTAATTCTGGTTCTTACCTGTTTTAAATATTGTGATTTTCTAGATAGTGTGCAATTTTATTTACTGTCAACTGTTTATGCAAATATATGAGATATTTTTAAAAGTTACCAAATGATGACATATTTTTAATTAAAACCTGTCATTTCATTTGCTCCAATAATTTAATCTGTACTGTTAAAAAGAAACATGTAATTCTTTTTCTTTATTTATCAGTTTTCAATATAAGGATTGATTTTCTAATATTCTTTCAAGGTGATCAATGAGTTGTTATTTTCTCTTAGCTTCATTATTACCTCCTGGACAAAAATTTTTTTTCATTTTTGAGAAGTCTTTCTGGTTCTTTAAAGTTTAGGGTTTCTCTATAAATCCACCGAGACTGGCATCTTCTTGAGCCATTCTTAAGACACGACACTACAACAGTTTTCATGACAGACTCCAATGTCTGGAATCCCAGCAGCACTACATTTGAATGTCATCTTATTGTTTCTGAGAACATTCTAGGTATTTTGCAGCACCTAGTAAAATATTATACATTTAATAAGTCTGATTAATAATTCAGGTGGCATAATTGTTTAAAGAAAGAAAGCAAAGGATAACACAAATATCTTTGTTTTTAATCTTTGTTTTTAATCTTTGTTAGCCCTGAAAAGTGAAAGTGAAAGTTGAAGTCTTTCAGTTGTGTCCGACTCTTTTCGATCCCATGGTATTTGTCTAAATGATATTTGAAAGTGCCTCTTTGTAAAAAGATGTTTTAAAGATTCTTATAGAAAAACTCTCAGACTTGAAAGTTGCTTAGTTGAATTCATAGGATAATTTGCCTAATTGCTAGTTCTCAAAGTTGAAACTGGAAAAAAAGTACATTAGTTTCAAGATTTCATCATCTACTTTAATTAATATTTTGAGAGTCTAAATAATAATTGGTAATTAGAGAGCTCTGTTTCTTTACATTAATTGTATGTGATTAATTTTTAAGTTTGGTAAGTCTTGTTAAATAGAATATTTGTATCTCTAATTCTTGTAGAAAGTTTGAAAAGTAATTTGTATCATCAGCTGCAACTAGCTTATCAAGTTGTGAAGCATTTCCAATTATTTATGTTTGCAATTTTGAATATTTTAAAAATAATAATTGGCTGAACTGATAAAAACTGAAGCAGGAAGTAAGACTAATCCTGGTTTATTCTTTCATTGACTATAAAGTCCTAAACTTGTCTTTAACAATACCAATAATCTCATCATGGTTTTTGGAAGAATTAAATAAGATACTATGTCAAAGTGCCTAATACGTAGTAGTTCTGTAAAATTGTTCATATCTTTCTTTACTGTTTTCCATACTTAGAACACTAATTTTCTTTCAATTGCATTTTCTCAACAATTTCCAAAGGAGAGATTCTCTTAAACAATCAAATACCTTTTTAGTGCCTAAAGTTAGTGTTTTACTTATAGTGTTACTTTAAGTGAAAGATAAAGAGATCATTTATAAGTCATCAGTTTTAACTTTTCTAAATATATTTTCTAATTATATTATAGAACTTATTTTCTGTCAAAGTTATTCCTTAGTTGTGCTGTGCTAAGTCCATTAAATCGTATACGACTCTGTGCGACCCTATAGACTGTAGCCCGCCAGGCTCCTCTGTCCATGGGATTCTCCAGGCAAGAACACTGAAGTGGGTTGTCATGCCCTCCTCCAGGGGATCTTCCCAACCCAGGGATTGAACCCGCATCTCTTACGGTCTCCTGTGTTGGCAGGCGGGTTCCTTAACACTAGCGCCACCTGGGAAGCCTCATAAAAGACTATAGTACATGCTCCTAGAGGACTATAGTATAGTAAAACTCTTTTTGTAGGAAGAATTTGAGGTCATTATTTGTAACAGTACAGGGTGAGAGACTATGATATGTACAGCTGTCCACTCCCTGGCCAAGCTATTTCATTTCCTCAGAGTTATCAGCGAAGAGGGATTTTTCATTTTTGTTTTAGTGTATATAATACACAATACATATTTTCATGATTTTTCAAACACGTTGTGGATATTGGGGATTCAGATTTAAGGATTACATTTATTTTTTCATCAAATTGTTTTAAACAGAGCTCACTAATGCCCAGTATATACTTCAGACTACTATTAATATTAAACCAGTGGGCTTTGTGAACTCCAAAGCTCTAAGCTGATGCTTGCATTTCATTCATTGATTCATTCATTAAACAAGCCCTGAGTATCTAGTGTTGCTGAACACTATTCCAGATGCTGGAAATTCACCAAAAATTGATAGATAATATCTCTTTCTGTACAGAACTCTTTTGAGAATGCTCTCAGTCAGTTTCAGCAACTCTCAGATTTTGATAGGTGCCATGAAGGGAACAAACAAGAGGATGCTGAGGGTTGGAGGTTGGGGGCCATATCACAGGTAACAATCTGAGACCAGAAGGGTGTCTGAATTATCACTGCTGGACTTCCGTGGTCCAGTGCTTAAAACTCCGCAGTGCCAATGCAGGGAGCACAGGTTCGATCCCTGGTTAGGGAACTAGGATCCCACATGCTGTCAGGGATTCAGGTTCAAGGATTACATCTATTTTTTCCACATGTGGCCCATCCCACATGTGGCCCCCAAAATAATAACAATAATAACAAATTAAATAAATAAATAATCTCTGTTCTCTCCAACCTTTGAGCATCGGGCTTCCTTTGCCTACTCATCCATTCTTTCTGTTTCTTCCACTCCATTTTAGTCACCCTTCAAGATGCAACTCTCTTGTTTTTTCCTTCTGGAAGCCTTCTGGGATCCCTCAGTTGGATGGCCTCTGATGTGTCCCCAGAACGGGTTTTTGTTTTTAAATCACAGTATTCATCATGTAGTATTGTGATTTTTCCTTTGCTGTCTCTGACAGTTATGAGCCATTGCTTGTGCCCCAAGGCGGTTTTCAGCATTTAGGGGCACTTTTATAAATTAAGTAAAATCAATGCTATGTGGTCAGACACACAATTATATGCCTAGCGTATATAGTAAGTATGCAATAAATATCCATTGACTTAGTGGTGAATGATTAGGCTGTTGCCTTGTGTTTGCTATTCTGTGACTATCACACACACATTATTTTTTTGTTTTTGAGCCAATCCCTGGTTATTCCAGCCCTACTAATACATTGCCTCTTGTCCAGATCATGACTGCTTTGCCTGAGTCTGTCAAATCATGCAGCCATTCTTAGAACAAAACTGCTGCCCTTTGGTTTTGCATGCTGTTTTCTGCAAATGGAACTATACCTTGAAATATAAGATAAAGGGAATCATTGTTTTGTAAATTCCTCCTTCCAAGCAAAGAAATCTGAATTAGCAGTAAAATCAGGCTATCCTACTGGGTCTATAGGCGTATTTATAACAGTGAGGAAAATGAAAACCTCTTGCATTTACTAGGGGTCATTTATAGTAAATGGATCTCAAGGCACCAGAAAGAATCCCATAAACCTACAGAGCTCTAGAGGAAACACTGCCACTATTAAGTGATGGGTTTTTATTTTTTGCCAAACCTTGTTTTTCTCCTCTTCTACTCTCTTTGTTCTTCTTAGGGTAGCGTGTGCCTTAGATGGAATGAAGTCAGAAACCTTTCTTGTAATTCCTGCCTTATTTATGGGAGGCCCTGTAGGCCCAAGCTGTCTGGGGGAGAGGGCCTCATCATTAAGGAATGCCTTGCTGCTGCTACTGCTGCTAAGTCTCTTCAGTCCTACTGTCCGACTCTAGCAACCCCATAGACGGCAGCCCACCAGGCTTCCCCGTCCCTGGGATTCTCCAGGCAAGAACACTGGAGTGGGTTGCCATTTCCTTCTCCAATGCATCAAAGTGAAAAGCGAAAGTGAAGTTGCTCAGTCGTGTCTGACTCTAGCGACCCCATGGACTGCAGCCTACCAGGCTCCTCCGTCCATGGGATTTTCTAGGCAAAAGTACTGGAGTGGGGTGCCATTGCCTTCTCTGAAGGAATGCCTTAATGACATTTAATTTCTGTAATGTCCAGAATTTGGTTGGCTTCTTTGGTCTCACATTTTCAGTGTTAAATCTTTTTTTTTTAATATTTATTTATTTTTGGCTGTGCTGAGTCTTCATTACTGCACGGGTTTTTCTCTAGTTGTGGCAAGTGGGGGCTACTCTCTAGTTGCAGAGCACAGGTTTTTCATTGCAGTGGCTTCTCTTGTTGCAGAGCAAGGGCTGTAGGGTGTGCGTGCTTCAGTGGTTGCGGTTCCTGGGCTCTAGAGCACAGGGCTCAGTAGTTATGGCTCATGGGCTTAGTTGCTCTGTGGCATGTGGATCTTCCTGGATGAGAGATCAAACCCTTGTTTCCTGCATTGGCAGGTGGATTCTAGTGTTAAAATTTTAAATCCGGACACAGGCATATTTGATATTGTGCCCTATGACTTGCTTATTCAGTTCCTTGTGACTGTTCTTTGCATCTAAGAACTTTGGATATATTGGAATTGGCAAGTATTGATTATCCTCATGAAGTCCTCTCTTCCAGTTGCAATGTTTGGGCCAACTACATTTATACTAGATAATTTCTGACTGGACAGATTTAGCATCTAGCCAAATTCTCCATTTAAAAAGTGATAGGCAGTCCTCTCTATAATAATTATTTCCAGAACTACTCTCCTGGCTGGAACTAGACACGGTATTTCTAGAATTTACTTTTGCAGTTCCAATCTGGAAAACAAATGAACAAAGGGAGCAAAACACACACACACAAATAGACACACACAGAGTTTTTCGTCTTTTGTTTGTTATCACACTGTGCATTTTCAGGTTGAAGTCTCTCTGTCTCTGTGTGTCTTTCTCTGTCAATTAGCTTAGGCTTTTAGAGGCATTCCCACATTTCCCCTAGGATAATACAGAGTAGAGATCTTTGACGGAGAAGGCAATGGCACCCCACTCCAGTACTCTTGCGTGGAAAATCCCATGGGTGGAGGAGCCTGGTGGGCTGCAGTCCATGGGGTCGCTAAGAGTCAGATACAACTGAGCGACTTCCGTTTCACTTTTCACTTTCCTGCATTGGAGAAGGAAATGGCAACCCACTCCAGTGTTCTTGCCTGGAGAATCCCAGGGACGGGGGAGCCTGGTGGGCTGCCATCTCTGGGGTTGCACAGAGTTGGACACAACTGAAGTGACTTAGCAGCAGCAGAAATCTTTGAACTAATCTTTCTTTGGAACTGGATATTTAAGATTTTCAACAGGAGAATGGCTTGGCTGGAATATCTTTTCCAAGTTATGCAGGTTTTTTAATCTAAAAAAATAGTATAGTAGTGCATATACAGTGTAGAAATAGTGTAATATAGTGGCTTTTAAATACATACTCTGGAGTCAAAATACCTGGGTTTGGATCTCAGCTCTTCTACTTATTAATACTATGTGAACATTGACAGAATGTTAACTTCAATGCTTGGTTTTTCTAACCTGTAAAATGAGAGTGATAATAGTACCTACCTCATAAGGTTGTTTTGATGACTGAATGAGTTAATATAACCAAAGCCTTCATATTAGTGCCTGACACAGAATGCTAACAAAATGCTAATAAAACTATTATTTTTATCTAACAATCTTCACATGGAGGGAAATTGGGATAAAGAAGAACTGCTGGATTTTTATCTTCTATTATTGATCTTGTATTTGTTGATTTTCCCATCTATCACTATCTATTTGCTACCTCTGTTTTGCTCATTATTATGTCTGGCACATGATCTGACAATTAGTAGGCACTTCATGAATGCTTGTTTAACGAAGGAATGAATTCTTTCTGACTGTATACTCTGATTCTGGCTACCACTGCCCTGGATCGGTTCCACATTGTCTTGGCCTCACAGGATCTGGTGTGGGAGGAAACATCCTCTAAATTGATGGCTCTTATCACAGGGAGGTTCAGCTCTTGTGCTTGTGAGTCCTGCAGATGGAACCTTCACATTCTGTGTGCAGCTCTTCCATACCTCATCACAAAAGCCTCTTTCACAGGAAGAATTTCTACCTTCCTATGCAAGGTCTTCCCTATGGGACTCTGTGGGAGAAAACAGATGAGGAAAGGAAGATGGAGAATTTCTTCCCCATGACTCCTAAGTGATTCTCGTGCTCATATTTGAAAACTCACCTCCTCAAAGGAGACCAGCATTTCCCAATCTCTCCACCCCAAGTCAGGCTACAAGCTGTCTTCTCAAGACACTAGCTTACTCTTCTTCATGATTTAGAAACTAATATTCATTTCCTGGTGCTTTCTCCTGGGAATCAACATCAATATTTAAAACAGCCAGGGCGATTTTTCAAAAAGTAAAATTTTTTTCTCATCATTCCCACATCTCTTGTGTTTCTAGCATCTCTCTTGCTCCAGCCATGGTTTCTTTAGGTTTCTGGAAGGCATAGTCTTTCTCGCCTCAGGACATTTGTACACCTTTCACTCAGGTTCCCTGAATTATTCCACCTGTGTATCCTTTCCAAATCCCTCTTTTCTTTCTTCACTTCCCCACATACCTGCTGCCTCCCCCCTTTTCAGACCTTAATTTAAGTGTCATTCCCCAAAAGAACCTTCTCTGACCATCCACTTGAAAGAGGGTCATTTCTGTAAATCCCTATCATACAGTCATGCATTACAAACACAGCTTTAGTTGCAGTTTGTAAATTTTCATTTTTCATTTTTTTTAAATATATCATTATTCTCCCTCATGAAACTGTAAACTCTGTTAGGACAGAGGACAAGTATTATTTATTTGCCAGCGTATTTCATGCCCACAATGTGCTCAAAAATTGTTGGTTGAGTGGATGGAAGAGTGAATACTAGTCCTTCTTCAGCAATATTTCTGTATTTACTGCTAATTTCTTAGATTTCCTGTGCTTCATCAGCTAGAGAGATGAAATCCATTACTAGGATGAAAAGAACATTTTATGAGGTTAGTATACCAAATTCATGTCTTTGAGTACTTTTTTTAAAGATATGAAATATTTCTGCTTCTAATATTTCTACTTTATCTGCAGATTGGAAAGAAAGGAATCTACAAAGCCATAAGTGAACTGGATATTCTTCTTTCGTGGATTAAACAATTCTTGGAAAGTATTAAGTAATTCAAGGATCCAAGTAGATTGATTTGATTATTATTTTGAAATATAATAAGCACAGCCAGAGATCAATTTACAGCAGTGTATTTCCTTTTAAATATTTTGTACATAGTACTAACAGCAAGTTACGACTAGAGGAATTTAATGCAATAGCATTTTGGAGATAAGTTTATTATCTTATCTTATTAATTATTATTAATATGCACATTTTCTGTATTTTCAAAGAATGCTTTCATCTTGAATATGTTTTCTCATTCCCAAGTGCACTGTATGAGTTTAATCTAAAAGTGTATAACCAGAATTAAATCATGTAATATTTGCTCAAAGAAAATGACAGATTTCTGGGATACAATATAGTGAGACTTACATAGATGCCATGTATATAATTATTGTCTACTTAAGGAGTAAGCATAGCATAGCGTAGGGCTTGATGATAATTAATTATGCCCAGTGTGAACTTAGCCCCTAGCAGATTTTGATTTTAATGAAATAAGTTGTGTTTCTTTGTCCTGGATGTCCTTTCTAAGACAGTATGCTAGAATTTCATTCGGTATAATGGGTAACTATCAGATCAGATCACATGGTTGCACATGTAAACTAACTGCTTGGAATGGTTTACTAGATACACTTTTAACAGGTAACTCAAGCTACATAGACTACAAGGAACTAATTGGAAATGATGCTAAAGCTTGATTATGTTCCTTCAAGGTGCCATTGTTAAGAATGTTATTAAAGGCCAAATAGAAGTCTGAATGCAGTTCAGATTCTACCACAGGAAACTTGCCATACTATCTAAAAACCTTACCCATACAGCAGCCCTTCAGTTGAATGAGTCATACAGCCTGAGTATTGTTTTGCATCAAACAATACTGCTTCAGCATAGTAATCATGGGCAGTTTCAGAGAGCAATTTGTGTGATGGCTAATTCACTTTCACAAAGCATCCATTCTATCTCTGCTGCACACAGACAACTCCAGGACTTGGTGTTTTGTGATAGGAATAGACAGGGTGTCTTGAAGGCCTTTTTGGTTTTCATCCTTGGCATCTCTTCTCTTGTTTTCCCACCATCCAGTCTTTTCAATCACATAGTCATTTATCTATCCACTGGGGACTCCCTTCTCTTTCATATTCCAAAATTATCCCTTTGTTTCTTGCCCCTTCTCCTTTCTGTCTTCCCCATCAACGCCCTCTGGCCCTATGTCTTATCTCACTGGGGACCTCATTATTAGACAAGTCCACAGGCAGGGAAAGGTGTGGTGAGTGGAGGGGTTTTGGGGTGGGGAGCCTGGGGTACTCTGCTTTCCTTTCGTGCTGTTGACTTAGGGCTTCCCAGGGCAGGCTTTGAGGCCATCAGTAATGCGGCAGCCTTCCTTGTTGAGAAATATTTGGAAGAGCTGGCATCTTGGGGGTCAGGAATCTTTCCCCTGGCTTTCCCATGGACCCAAGAGCAAGTGGTGAACCATCCATGGCCTCTCATTGCCTCACTTTCAGGGCCTCAGTGTTTTCCAGGAACGGGCACCCTCAGAGCTGAATTTGTGCTGTGCTTCCACAGAGCTGGGAGCTGCCCGTCTTGGTTACCATTCTTAGGCTGTTTCATTACTTTGGAACTCCAGGTATTAGAGGGGACGTGACATAGTCACATTTGCCAATCAGACAACTTTAGGTCCTTTGGGATAAAATTTCACCTATGTTCTAATACTTTGGAGTAATTGAATTCAAAGTTGTTTTTAAATTACTTTTAATTGGAGGATAATTGCTTTACAATGTCATGTCAGTTTCTGCTGTACAACGACGTGAATCAGCCACAAGTAGACATATGTCCCTTCCCTGCTGATGAATTTGATGTTTTTGTTTCTTGAATTCTTTGGTTTGCCTAGAACAGTTAAAAAGCTGCTAAATTCAGAAGCACTGTAGGATT
The DNA here is from genome assembly GCF_027580195.1 of Bos mutus. Classification (NCBI taxonomy): domain Eukaryota; kingdom Metazoa; phylum Chordata; class Mammalia; order Artiodactyla; family Bovidae; genus Bos; species Bos mutus. The sequence goes on along the minus strand of NC_091621.1, from coordinate 26,900,793 downwards.
TTAAACATCATCCCTGAACAAGAAAGCAATATCCTTGTGCTGGTGTCTAATCACAAACTTTTTTTCAAATACCAAAGGGAAAAGCATGTTTTTAGTGTGTTTGAATAAAGACTAGTATTTTGAAAAGGCAGTTAAGCAGAGAGGAGCTGGTGTCCTGGTGCACAGGGAGGAAACTATATTGGGTGTGTCACTGTGGGCTCAGGGCAAAAGTTTCCCTCTGATTACAGGTCCCACTCTAGACTTCACCAGAACCAGTGATGGTTACATACTGAGAAGTAGCTGCATACTCCAAATGCCCACAGGATGCTCTAGAATCCCCAAGCAATTTAGCATTCCTAGGGGAAGATTCCTTCTGGCAGATCCCTTCTGGATCACACCTAGGAGACTACATTTCCTATTAAAATGTTTTGTCTGGCAGCTTATAATTAGAGCTAAGGGTTTGACTCTGCTCTTAGCACAGAGAGAACAGAAAGAGCCTGAGTACTACCCCATTGCCTGGAGTGGTAAAAACAAGCCCTCAGTGAGACCAAGAGATCTGATTTGTCCCAACTTCCTTCAAGTCTCTGCGTTCATCCTCCGAGGGCCATCCATCCAAAGCATCATCCCCCCCACCCCTCACTTTTCTCTAAACCACTTCTCTCTCACTGATGTGGTTGGTTTGACTTGTTTACTTACTGACTCTCCACCATGTCAGAATACAGGCTCTGTGGGGGCAGGACCTTTATCTGTTCTGTTCCCTGGAGGGTCTCCAGCACCCAGAATGGGGTCTAAATGCAGGGCACTACATTAGCATAAGGTGAATGCATGAACTCTTGAGAGAATGGACCGAGGCCTGCGCCCTGCTTCTCTCAGGAGGTGTGGCTAATGTCAGGTCAATTCACTTCCTGGGCCTGCGTTTCTGGATGAATCCTGACTGAAATTAGCTTCCATGGGTAATCGACTGAGGTCTTCCTTTATGCCAGATACACGCCCTCAAAGGACCTCACATACTCTGTTCTCTTCCCCGATCTGTTCCCAATACCACCCTCAAGCCCTGCTCTGCCTGCTTCGTTTCTCCTAATCCTTTAAGGTTTCATTCAGGTATCATCCTGCCATTAATGGTTTCATACACTTTTTACTTCTTCACAGAACCTGTCTTAATTATAATTCCTCTGAGATTTAGTATCTATTTCTCCCACTAGACTGTCCCTCTCTGATTCGCTGCAGTTCTATCCAGATCCTTTTAAACGGTAAGTGCCGGATATATATTTGTTGAGTGAATAAGTGAATAAAGTAGTAAATTGGAGCAGATAACTTCCAAGGTTTCTTTCAGCTCTGGCATATCTGCTGTCAGGATTGTCACTGGTTGGTATGAAATTTGAAGCCTGTGATAGAACAGTGCTTCTCTACCTGAGATCTCTAAGAGCATCTGTGTTATTATTTACATCAACAAGGAATTGAAATTAACATACTTTTTTACTCGCCCCAACTCAGAGGTGGCTGTAAATAAACATATGACTTTTAACACAGGTCATTAAACTTAAACAAAGACAGTCTCAACTAAAACATGCTCATTTGTGTACCTTGTAGAATCATCTTCCTAACCCCAGGTGGAGCGTGTCTCAGACACTGGGAAACACTGCATTTTAATGAATTTCCACTGCCTCATTCTGGTCCAACTTAGAAAAATAGTTGGAAATTCGAACATGATCATTTTGACCTACCCACAGAGACCAGTTTAGAAAAAGCCAAGCCGCGATGTTTAGGTTTCAAGCTGGTTTCAGAGCTCCTGTCATTGTTTCCAGAGACGGAGGTACGAAAGCACACTCACCCAGTCAGTCATTCCACTGGGCTGATGACTGTGGCTCCCCACGAGGGATGCTAGAAGGTGGTACAGCCCTGGTCCTGCCCCGGTCGACCTTCAGGGAGCACAGTCTCTGTCCAGGTAGCTGTGGTCTACACGGCTTCCGGAGAGGGAAGCTATGGGAGTCACTGTTAGGGAGGTTCTGGAGAGGTCAGATGTGAACACAGTGCCGGGAACAAAAAGTGAAAGCTCTGTCAGGCTGAGTAGAAGGAGCGGCAGAAACTCTAAAAAGTACTTGCAGAACTGTGCTATGAGTTACTACCCATCCTAAGAAGTCAGGAGAATCGTATCCTTTGCTAGGCCTGAGAGTTGTTCACTAAAATGAAAACCAATCAATCTGTAAATATTCATCAAATGCTTAGTGTCTGCTAGCCTCATGGTCATGAGCGGGGTCATAATCATCAATAAAACTCATAATTGCTTTTTAGCAATTTAGGACTTAGGAATGGAGATAGATAAGCAATCATATGGTGAAATATAAGCAATAATGGAGCCGTGGAGAAGGTGCAGTGGAGTGGAGGTCAGGACGCGTGGCGCTAATGGATGAAGTTTTAGATAATTTAGCCTTTAAATCTCACCTCAGTTGTTGCCTCTTCCAGGCTTCCAGGCTTCCAGGAAGCCTTCTATGACCCCTCCCCCCAGCCCTGACTCTCAGGCTGGGTTATAGGTCTCTTGCAAAGCATAGCTTTTACCACATCATATTGTAATTTTCTATTTGCTCACATATCTTTCTTGAAGACAGACTGAGTCTTATTCAACATCATGTCCTTGGTGCTGAGTATGGCATTGTCCTAGAGCAGACATTCAGGAAGTATTTTTAGAATGGAACAATGCCAAAAAAAAAAAACAACAAAAAACAAAACAATGCCAGTGAGGCTGGAGAAGGGAAATGGATTTTGGAGATATTTAGGAGGTAAAATTGATATAACTCAGTGACCAACTGGTTTACAGGGAATCAGTGCTGAAGAAATAGCCTAGGATGATTCTAGGGTTTTACATTTTCTACTGATAAGGTAAACAAGCCCTGGAGGAGGAAATGGCAACCCACTCCAGTATTCTTGCCTGAAGAATCCCATGGACAGAGGAGCCAGGTGGGCTACAGTCCATGGGGTCACAAAGAGCCAGACACCACTGAAGTGGTGCAATGCACGGCAAGCAGGCATGCAGTGTAAACAAGGATTCAGAACAATAAACTGTACTGAGATTCTAGCATCTCCTTTTCACCAACACAGAAATGTGTTGAAATCTGGACTTCCTAGGAGCATGCTTGTGTGTGTGTGAGAGTGTGTGTACTTAGTTGCTAAGTTGTATCTGACTCTTAGCGATCCCATGGACTGTAGGCCACCAGGCTCCTCTCTCCATGTGATTTTCCAGGCAAGAAAACTGGAGAAGGTTGCCATTTCCTCCTCCAGGGGATCTTCCCGGCCCAGGGATTGAACCCACATCTCCTGTGTCTCCTGCATTGGCAGGTGGATTCTTTAGCACTTGAGCCACCTGGGAAGCCCTCATAGGAGGACAGACTCTCATAATTTGAAAGGAACAATAAGGGCATGCTGTCCAACTTTGCATGTTATACTAGAACCTTCATTATAACACTGTTCCCACCTAGCATTTCCTTACAATTAAGAACGACTACCTCCTGGAACATCCCTCTCTTTCTCTAAATAATCTCACCTATTAGCATTAGACAATCATTTACATTGATCTAAAATCTATCCTCTTGAATTTTATCTATTTATCTATTTTTCCCAGTTTCCAAATTTGGGGTTTTGAGTAATCGTGACCCATCTTCCACAGGACAGGTGGGTTAGTTAAGAGGTATGTTGGGGGAGAAGAAGCTCAAAGTTTCAAGTTGGAAGCACAGCTTTTGTGTGCATAGACCAGGGCCAGGACTTACAGAGTCCTACTCAGCTGCAAGGAAGGTGAAAAATACAGCCTTTATTTGGGGTAGAATGCATCCAGGTAAAAGCTGAGGGTCCCATGCCATGAGGGGTGGGAGAATGGATGTTGGGTGATGCAGCCATACATTAACTATTTGCAGGCATTCACCACGTCCTTTTGTTTCCGTTTCAGCTTCATCATCCCCTCCCCACTAAGCTCTTCTCTAATAAACAGCTTCAAATTTCCCACCTGTTCTCAAATGGCATGGCTTGGTGTGCTTTCAACAGCTAAAGCTTATTCTCTTCCAATTAAATTCCCAACTGCTCCTAATGAATCCTTATTGGGTTTTTGGGGCCATGTTTTATCATGGTCCTCCCCTTGCTTTTCTCTTTTATACTTTATTAGTGTTTTTAAAAATTATAAAAATAGGGGCTGAAAGAAATTGCTGCTGCAGGAGACCTGGATTTAGAAACACCAGCTTTAAGTACATATTGGATATTTTATCCCATAAAACAAAAACCTTGGTCTGAGTTCATGTTAAGATGAATTTCACACAGAACAAATTCCTGGAGAATTTTTTAAAAACAGTGTTAATAGCCTCATTTTTACTGAAGAGGAAAGTTTTGGATCATTCATTTAAAAAAGTCACACAACCAAGACATGGGAGTATCTCACTTCCTGGAAACAGTATATAAAATCAATTTGCAGGAAAAATTAAACTCAAAATGAAGAGTAGAGAGAGGCCAAGATGGCAGAGTAGAAAGACCCTGAGCTTACCTGTCATAGCACACTAGAATCACATCTATCTGCAGAACAACCATTGATGAAAAAGACTGGAACCTACCAGGAAAGATCTTCTGCAACTAAAGGCATAAGGAAAGAACCATGAGATGGTAGGAGTGGACTGACTATATAATCAAATCCCATACCTCCTGGGGTGGGCGACTGGAGAATTATTATATCACGGAGGTTCTCCCACAGGAGTGAGAGTTCTGAGCCACGGATCAGGCTCCCCAGCCTGGGGGTCCAGCGCCTAGGAAGACAAGCCCCTAGGGCATTTAGCTTTGAACACCAGTGGAGCTTAATTACAGGAGACCTACAGGACTGGGAGAAATAGAGATTTCGCTCTTAAAGGATGCACACAAAATCTCACACACACTAGGACCCAGGGCAAAAGCAGTAATTTGATAGATGCCTGGGCCAGACCTTCCTATGAGTCTTGGAGAGTCTCTGGGAGAGTTGGGGTGGGGGTGGTGGTGGAAAGGGGTGTGGGCTTGGGTTTGAGGGTGGCTGCTATGCACTCTAAGGGTACAGACACTGGTGGCAGACATACTAAGGAACATTCAGTCCTGTGAACACTGTTGCTGCTGGTGGCTGGTATCTTGGTTCATTAGCCGAGCCTAATATATGCTTGTTTTAAGTCTGAAATGCTATCAAAGCATAAAGAGGAAAAAAAAAATCTCTCTACTTCTCTATCTTCAACTTCCCAAGTGATCCTATGGTGATGGTTGGCTAGAGCTCTTCCCATAATGTTTCTAGTTTCATTGACAACAATAATATATATGTATACATATCTTTCCCTTTTTTAGAGATAAAAACACATCAGGGATATCATCCTATATATGTATATGTTCATTTTCAGTTCAGTTCAGTCGCTCAGTCGTGTCCGACTCTTTGCAACCCCATGAATCGCAGCACGCCAGGCCTCCCTGTTCATCACCAACTCCCAGAGTTCACTCAGACTCACGTCCATCGAGTCAGTGATGCCATCCAGCAATCTCATCCTCTGTCGTCCCCTTCTCCTCCTGCCCCCAATCCCTCCCAGCATCAGTCTTTTCCAGTGAGTCAACTCTTCGCATGAGGTGGCCAAAGTACTGGAGTTTCAGCTTTAGCATCACTCCTTCCAAAGAAATCCCAGGGCTGATCTCCTTCAGAATGGACTGGTTGGATCTCCTTGCAGTCCAAGGGACTCTCAAGAGTCTTCTCCAACGCCACAGTTCAAAAGCATCAATTCTTCGGCGCTCAGGCTTCTTCACAGTCCAACTCTCACATCCATACATGACCATAGGAAAAACCATATCCTTGACTAGTTAACTGCAAAATATTCCAAGGAATAAGTACAGCAAAGTTGGTTTAACCATTCCAATTTGCTTGTTGTTTCATTTTTCTGTCCACATAAAACAGGCTGTAATGAGCATCTTTGTATGTATATCCTGATCTGTGCTTTTATTTTATAGGAATACTTTCTAGAAGTAATATTAAGGGGTTAGAAGATATGCTAAATACTGGCAATTTCCCCCCACAACTCTTCCTTTGTTGATTTCTTCAAGTTCTTGGTAGCACCAGATATCATTGGCATTTTTCCATTTTTGCCAGCCTGATGGTAGTAAAGGGCATCACATTGTTTTAGTTTACATGCCCCTGACAACTTGTTAAATTGATCATCTTTTCCTATGTATACTCCATTTACAGTTTCTTTTTCTGAGATTAGATCAGATCAAATCAGATCAGTCCCTCAGTCGTGTCCGACTCTTTGCAACCCCATGAATCGCAGCACGCCAGGCCTCCCTGTCCATCACCAACTTCCGGAGTTCACTCAGACTCACATCCATCGAGTCAGTGATGCCATCCAGCCATCTCATCCTCTGTCATCCCCTTCTCCTCCTGCCTCCAATCCCTCCCAGCATCAGAGTCTTTTCCAATGAGTCAACTCTTCGCATGAGGTGGCCAAAGTACTGGAGTTTCAGCTTTAGCATCATTCCTTCCAAAGAAATCCCAGGGCTGATCTCCTTCAGAATGGACTGGTTGGATCTCCTTGCAGTCCAAGGGACTCTCAAGAGTCTTCTCCAACACCACAGTTCAAAAGCATCAATTCTTCGGCACTCAGGCTTCTTCACAGTCCAACTCTCACATCCATACATGACCACAGGAAAAACCATAGCCTTGACTAGCCGGACCTTTGTTGGCAAAGTAATGTCTCTGCTTTTGAATATGCTATCTAGGTTGGTCATAACTTTCCTTCCAAGGAGTAAGCATCTTTTAATTTCATGGCTGCAGTCACCATCTGTAGTGATTTTGGAGCCCAGAAAAATAAAGTCTGACACTGTTTCCACTGTTTCCCCATCTATTTCCCATGAAGTGGTGGGCCGGATGCCATGATCTTCGTTTTCTGAATGTTGAGCTTTAAGCCAACTTTTTCACTCTCCACTTTCACTTTCATCAAGAGGCTTTTGAATTCCTCTTCGCTTTGTGCCATAAGGGTGGTGTCATCTGCATATCTGAGGTGATTGATATTTCTCCGGGCAATCTTGATTCCAGTTTGTGTTTCTTCCAGTCCAGCGTTTCTCATGATGTACTCTGCATATAAGTTAAATAAACAGGGTGACAATATACAGCCTTGACAAACTCCTTTTCCTATTTGGAACTAGTCTGTTGTTCTATGTCCAGTTCTAACTGTTGCTTCCTGACCTGCATACAAATTTCTCAAGAGGCAGATCAGGTGGTCTGGTATTCCCATCTCTTTCAGAATTTTCCACAGTTTATTGTGATCCACACAGTCAAAGGCTTTGGCATAGTCAATAAAGCAGAAATACGTACCCCCAAATGTCAGGCCATTTATTTAATAAATAAGTTTGAAAACTTCCCCAAACCTAACTAAAAATAGTACACTTTAATTGATTTTAACATTTCGGATAACTTAGAGAGCCACATGCCTTGGATAGTATTGTGCTTCCTCTGTACCCCGACCAAGTCCATAGTGTCAGCAAGCAACAGCAACGTGGATGGTTTCTGCCTGTGTCCCCAAGGTGGGGAGTGTATCGCCCCATCCCTCTGTTGCTCTGGGTGTGCAAGGGAAACAGAAAAGCTCAGCTGTAAATGGAGGTGTTTGCATCTGCTGCGGGAGGCACAAATGGGGGCCTCAGAATCCTCAAGGGAGGAAAGAACGCCCCTCCCCCCGGCAACTTGCCTTTTTAGCTCAGTCCAAAGTTTTACCAACTCCTTCTGCTCCCCACCTGCTAAAACAAGACAGCCCATCATCCCAGATGATTTGGAATGAAAGCGAAAATGAAAGTGTTAGTCGCTCAGTCATATCAGATTCTTTGCCACCCCATGGACTGTAGCCTGCCAGGCTCCTCTGTCCATGAAATTCTCCAGGAAAGTATACTAGAATGGGAAGCCACTCCTGCTGCAGAAGATCTTTCTCACCCAGGGATCCAACACGGGGCTTCTGCATTGCGGGCAGATTCATTACCATCTGAAACACTGATCATCCCACCTGATTTGGAATAAATCATGAGTATTTCACTTTCCCAAGAATGAACTCTGATCCCTGCACTCCCAGAAGGCTTTGAAAACCAGGGCTGATAAACTGGAGTCCTCTAAGGCCCCACCTCTCCCCTCTGTGAAGTGCTTCCTGCATCACTGATTTTATGTTTTTAACTGATTAGGAAAAAATTCTTCATAAATAAAGGTACTTGACATAGAAAAAAGTGTCTAAGAGAGGTAGACAGCCTCTTTAAAATTGTACAACTCCTATCATGGCCCTGCACAGCCCTTTTCCCCCTCTCTATAGTAAACTACTGTATAAATTACTTATATATTATTTTTATTTAGTGTTACCTGTCTCCTGCTACTAGAATTTAAATTTCATGATAAGGATTTTTGCATGATTTACTTATTGTTGTATCTCCAGTACTTAAATGGTGCCTTCTCCAAATAAGTGCTCAATAAAACTGTTGTTGAATAAATAAATGAGTGGGTGGATGTGTTCAGAGAGAAGGAGAAGGAACCAGAAAACCCCTGTTGCCAAGGATGTTGAAAATTCTAACCATGGCTGGTTCTTAAACTTACTTTCTACAACAGAAACTCTTCTATGATAGAAACTCTTGCAAGAGAGTGGGTGAAATGGCTTCCCAATCATGTGGTTACATTTCCTCTAAATAGAACTATTTGCAGAGCAGTTGGTATGAAATGAGGCTCTGGTGATTTTCTATTTTCCATTTACCCATATCATTCATGGTTGAGTCCTGCCCACTTGAGATCAGGCTTAGAATGAGAAGTCACATTTGGGGGTTAAGATACGGGCAACCATGAGTGTCAGCAGCCTTTGGATGGTAAGACAACATTTTGAGATTCTTTGAAACTGATGAGAAAGAATTGTCTTCATAGAAATCAGATCGTTCTAATACTTTTCATCCATAGTGATTTTCAAAATTCTGGTGATAGTTTCATACAAAACGCAAGCTACAGTGGGTGATGGCATCCCCACTTTTCATCTGTATATCATGGTTGGGACCCTACCTTAGAGATCCCTAGTTGCAGTGATTGGTGCAGAATTCAGAAATGGGCCCATGATTTAAGAAGATCCAGTCAGATAGAATCCCAAGATTTGCTCCCTGGGCACACAGTCTGTCTTTTTCAATAAACCTTAAGTTTGAAAGGATATAGGCTGAGCCACTGCATCCCTGTTGCCACCATGAGGACAGAGCCTGGCTGAAAACAAGTCAATACTTTAATTGCTCGGTTTCTGGGAATCTTTGTTCCTCTGAGGTTCTTTCTGCTGCTGCTGCTGCTAAGTTGCTTCAGTCGTGTCGGACTCTGTGCGACCCCATAGACGGCAGCCCAGCAGGTTCCCTCGTCCCTGGGATTCTCCAGGCAAGAACACTGGAGTGGGTTGCCATTTCCTTCTCCAATGCATGAAAGTGAAAAGTGAAAGTGAAATCGCTCAGTCGTGTCCGACTATTAGCGGCCCCATGGACTGCAGCCTACCAGGCTCCTCTGACCATGGGATTTTCCAGGCAAGAGTACTGGAGTGGGGTGCCATTGCCTTCTCCCGAGGTTCTTTCTACCTCACCTGAATGTTGCTTCTCAGTTTCTCAAGTGAGTTTCTGTCTGAGAAATACAAATTGGAGGACTCCAAGGCTTGGTTTGGAGCATCTACTAAGCTGTATTAGAGATTTCTGTTAGATATATCAAGTTGAACCTCACAGCTTTAAATTCTATCAGTGTGCCATGACTCCACTGATGTCTCCAGGCTGACCTGTCCCCTGACTTCCATACTCACTTATCCAACCATGTATCTGACATTTCCATGTAAGGCATCTCAAATGTAATGTGTCACCTCCTAAAATCAGCCCATCCTCTAGCCTTGAGAAACTGTGGAATATAAGACAGAATGAGGTCTTGGTTAAGCACACAAAGTCTGGAGTGAGTAGAGCCTGGATTCAAACATAAGCTGAAATTTAAAAGTCAAGTAAGTTTAATCTTTCCATTACTCCCTTCCTTTATCTGTATAATAAGGTTGATGGTAATAGTACCTATTTTGTGGCTTTCTTTGTGAGGATAACATGAGGTAATATAGTGGTTAGAGCTCTGAGTGGTGCATAATAAAAATAACAAAGCATGAGTTATTATTATGATATGATAAATTAGCACATACTCAACTGCTAAAGCCAACAGTCTAGGGTTATCTTTGGCTTCTTCTTCTCCCCCATATCCAGACCAAATTCACCATCATGTCCTTTCAGTTCTGTCTCCCAAATACATCCCAAACCCTTCTGCTTCTCCTTTCCCAGTTGGTATACACTGACATCTCTATAAAAGCCTCACATCTTATGGGTCCCACTGTGCCCACTCACCTCCTGTCCCCAAAACCAGCCTCAACGTATATTACACAGAGAACTTAGAAAGTGCAAGCCAAAGTATATCCCTTCCTAGTATCAAAGTATCCCTTTTGATACTATTGGCACCCCACTCCAGTACTCTTGCCTGGAAAATCCCATGGACAGGAGAGCCTGGTGGGCTCCAGTCCATGGGGTCGCTAAGAGTCGGGCACGACTGAGCGACTTCACTTTCACTTTTCACTTTCATGCATTGGAGAAGGAAGTGGCAACCCACTCCAGTATTCTTGCCTAGAGAATCCCAGGGATGGGGGAGCCTGGTGGGCTGCCGTCTATGGGGTCACACAGAGTCGGACACCACTGAAGTGACTTAGCATCAGCAGCAGCAGCATGGTAGTTCTATTTTTAATTTTTTGAGGAATTTTCATGCTGTTTTTCAAAGTGGCTGTACCATTTTGCACTCCTATCAAACAGGACAAACCTTCCAATTTCTCCACATCCTAACCAGCACTTGTTATCTCTTCTTTTGTTTTGTTGACCATAGCCATCCTAGCAGGTATGAGATGATATTGATTTGTATTTTGATTTGCATTTCCTGATGATTGGTACTGTTGAGCACCTTTTCAGGTACCTATTGCCCATTTGTATGTCTTCTTCAGAGAAATATCTAATCAAGTTCTTTGCCTATTTTATAATCAAATCATTTGCTTGTTGTTTTTGCTATTGGGTTATATGAGTTCTTTATATATTTTGGAAATTAACCTCTTATCAGATATGTGCCTTGCAAATGTTTTCTCCTATTCCATAGATTGCCTTTATATTTACTTATTTGTTTATTTTTCATACACCCCCAACTAGAATGATATTTCCATCTATTTAACCTTCAAAACAGACTCTGACACATGAGAAAAACAAATCAATTTTTGTTGGCTTAATACAATTTTTAAGTGATCAAATTTATGGGGTCGCACAGAGTCAGACACGACTGAAGTGACTTAGCAGCAGCAGCAGCAGTGGCTTCTTTTGCACCTAGAATAAACCTTATTGTCTTATCTAAAAGGTTCTACGTGAACACTCTGACTTCATCTCTGCTGATCTTTCTGTTTCTGAAACATTCAAGTTCACTGTCTGGGGATTTTGCACTTGCTACTTCCTTTACTTGGTTCTCCTCCAGTTCTTTGCAAAACTGACTCCTCTCAGTCAGATCTTAGCTCAAGTGTCCCTTTCTCGCAGAAGACATGACTGACCATCTTCATAAGAACAGAGGTCTTGTCCAAATAGTTTGTGACCTTATCTGTCTATTTTATATTCTTACTCCCATCTCTGGTCTTGTCAGATACTTCCCCTGGATTCTTCTTGCTGCCAGAATACCTGCAAAATACTTACAATATGCCATTTATCACTGCATACTGTAACCTTTGACTCCCATGTCTATTCTCTCACCAAATTAAGACTCATTAAGAGGAGGAGTTATGCCTCACTGATCTTTGATTGCCAACCTTTAATGAAAGCCTGGAACATAGTAGAGGCTTAAAAATCACAGGGATGAATCAGTGAGGGATTTTCCATTACAGGTAGCAAAGGTTTTGACAAGTTTGTCAGAATGAAAAAAGGCATGATCTGTTCTTTGAGGATAAAAGCAATAAGGATGTTTTGAGAAAAATTATTCATGCTGTTAAACTGGTTAATTTGTGGTAGAAGAGTGCACTGAGGCATGTGACACAGATTTGCTTTTTCTGTATTTTCTAGTAGATGTTGGATCTTACAGACAGCAGTTTCCTCTAGTCACTTGTCATTTTCCACCTAACAACTTCTCAGTGAGGTAACAGAAGAATGTTTCATTAGTTTCTGATTAGTTTTTTAAAGGTCTGGCTCCAGTTTGGGAAAGATTGAGTTTATCATTTAATCTAGCAACTTCTGTTCTTAAAGTGCGAAACAGGTCTGTTTCTTCATGGTGCTTAATCTATTTTATGGCTTTTTTACTTTCCCCACAACCTTGCTTCCTAAATTCTAACACACTGTGTGATCTTCAGAAATATATTGTCTGTTACCACCTGGTTAAATGCATGGTTTAACACAGAGTTTTCACCAGATCAATCTCCAGCTGGGTAATGATATAGATATACATCATGCTAGAACATAATGGCTTACAGAGCACTCTGAGCACCCTATTTTGTTAACCTTGAAAATAACCCCATGGGATAGCATGAGCATCTTCCAAATTCTTTGCCTGATATCCAAAGAGTCCATCATCAGGCCCTTAACTATCACTAGTCTTCACCCAAAGTTTAGCATGTCCTAGGTACACAACAAGTCTCTGTTGAATGAGTGACTCAGTGAGTTTACAGATGCATTTCTCACTAGTCTTTGACATGTATTCTTCCCTTGAAGATTGGTCCATTTTTAAAAGAAACCACTTTTATAAGACAAACTTATTCTTTCACGATCGTGTATATGTTGTTTTGTCCATCTGCAATGCCGTCTTCATTCTTCCATTTCCCAGCCAATTCTATACTTTCCTCATAATCCCTTTGGGTCTACAGATTTTTCTGTGGTTACAATTGCCTGTAATGACTATTCCCTATCAGTTAATTTCCCAGTATTATCAACAATCAGCTATAAATATATATTAAGCTTTCATATGCACCTGATTTCATTGATACTGCAGTTGACCCTTGAACAATACAGAGTGGGGGTAGGAGGGGGAGGTAGGGCCACTGACCTTCCTGTGAAGTGGAAAATCCCCCTATTATATTATAGTTGGCCCTCCAACCTTGTAGTACATCTTTAACCACAGTTCCTCAGTATATGAAATTTCATATCTGCAGATTCAACCAGCCGTGAGATTCTGTTGTACTGCAGTAAGTACAGCAGTATGTACTGTTGGAAAAAAATCCACATCTAAGCAGACCCAGGCAGTTCAAACCTGTGCTGTTCAAGGGCCAACTTTATTTCCAATTCTGTTGATTTAGTCCAATATCACTTTCCGAATGTTTCCATAAATTTGATCACTTAAAAATTGTATTAAGCCAACAAATATTGATTTGTTTTTCTCATGTGTCAGAGTCTGTTTTGAAGGTTAAATAGATGGAAATATCATTCTAGTTGGGGGTGTATGAAAAATAAACAAATGAAGAAGTAAATATAAAGGCAATCTATGGAATAGGAGAAAACATTTGCAAGGCACATATCTGATAAGAGGTTAATTTCCAAAATATATAAAGAACTCATATAACCCAATAGCAAAAACAACAAGCAAATGATTTGATTATAAAATAGGCAAAGAACTTGATTAGATATTTCTCTGAAGAAGACATACAAATGGGCAATAGGTACCTGAAAAGGTGCTCAACAGTACCAATCATCAGGAAATACAAATAAAAATACAAATCAATATTATCTCGTACCTGCTAGGATGGCTATGGTCAACAAAACAAAAGAAGAGATAACAAGTGCTGGTTAGGATGTGGAGAAATTGGAAGGTTTGTCCCGTTTGATAGGAGTGCAAAATGGTACAGCCACTTTGAAAAACAGCATGAAAATTCCTCAAAAATTAAAAATAGAACTACCATGCTGCTGCTGGTGCTACTGCTAAGTCACTTCAGTCATGTCTGACTCTGTGTGACCCCATAGACGGCAGCCCACCAGGCTCCCCCATCCCTGGGATTCTCCAGGCAAGAACACTGGAGTGGGTTGCCATTTCCTTCTCCAATGCATGAAAGTGAAAAGTGAAAGTGAAGTCGCTTAGTTGTGTCCTACCCTCAGCAACCCCATGGACTGCAGCCTTCCAGGCTCCTCCATCCCTGGGATTTTCCAGGCAAGAACTACCATATGATGTAGTAATTCCAATTCTGGGAATATATCCAAAAGAACTTAAAACCGGATTTCAAAGAAGGGGCACTCTGATGTTCTTTGAAGCATTATTCATCATAGCCAAGATACGGGAACAATGTAATGTGTCCATTGATAGATGAATGTGTAAAGGAAATGTGGTATATTCACACAACGGAACATTATTTATCCATGAGATGGAAGGAAATCCCACCATATGCAACCACACGGATGATCTGGAGGACATTATGCTAAATGGAATAAGCCAGTCACAGGACACAGGCTGCATGATTTCACTTATGTGAGCTATCTAAAATAGTCAAACTCTTACGAGCAGAGTGGTGGTTTCCAGTGGCTGAGGTGGGGATAGGGAATTGCTGTTTCATGGGTATAAAGTTTCAGTTACACAAGGTGAATTAACTCTAGAGATCTACCATACAACAGTGTGCTTAGGGTTAACAGCACGATACTGTGCACTAAAAATGTGTTGAGGGTAGATTTCATGTTAAATATTCTGACCAGAAAAAACTATAAAGCGTGTCAGATTATGACAAGTGTTAAAAAAGAGCAATAAAGCTGGGAGGGGGATCAGGGACAGAGTTGGGGGTGAGCAGGAAATGGTTCAATCTTCAAAGGGTGTGGTAAGAAAAATGTCCCTTATGAGGTAGTGTTATTGCCAAGACCTGAAGAATCTTCACAATGACTGAGAGGTAGCAAAATTGTTATTATTTTTGTCATTAATTTCTTGTTTTTATTATTTAACAATTCTTTAATTTTTTAATTGAAATATAATTGACTTACAATGTGTTAAGTTTCAGGTGAGCAAAGGTATTACTTATTTTGTGGCTACAAAAACTGGAGTTTGGGGAAGTTAAGTATTTCCAGTTATTATGTATTAAGTATTTCCACATAGTTATTATGAAACAGACTAAAACCATAATGTACAAAACTTTACGCCACTCAGAGCTGTCTCTTGTGCCTTACTTTCTCTCATCTAGTTGACAGATGACTTTTAATAAACAGCATAAACAATTTCTTAATTGTGGAAAACCATGTTGTCTTGAGTGGCCAAACAATTTTTTAATATGTGTAGTGAACATATTTTCTTAATCAAAAATTGGGCAAGAAATTCTGAAAACTTTCTGAAGTGCCTAGAGGAACAATGAGCCAAGTAATTGAAGTTGACATCAAATCAGGAATATATGGCCACCATAATGATACAGATCCTTTGGACCTGATAGAAGGTATTAAACATAAACTGGGGTGTAACTCGCTCCTAGAGAAAAAGCAATATGCGACTAAAGACAGAATTTCTCACTCTGTTCCATGGACTATTAGCATTTCCTGGACATAGTAGTAAAATTTTTTCTTTAACTTTTGAAAGTGTTTTCTTATGTAACAAGTTCAGGAAAGTGATGTAAACTATATTTTCTACCTGGGGAATTATACTACACTTTGGAATATTAAAGGCATGGAGAAGTTCTCCATTAAAATAGCTCTTTAACTTTGTTTAACCTGTTTCCAGAAGTTGTTTGATCCAAGAATAAGTTAGGTTTATCATTTAATAACATCTTGTGTCTTTCTTTCACAGAAAATAGTTTTGGAAACACTGATTCACACAAATGATAATCTTTAGGTAAAGCAGAGCTAGAAAAGATTTAGTACTTCTGATCTAACTCTAGATGTCACTCAAGGGAAACAAGATAAAGGTAAAAGTGCCCTTGCCTTGCTTCTTGAAGTAAGAGATGGAAACCAATTTGTTCCTCTGGTTACATTACATTAGGAGTGTGCAGCTCACCCTTCAAACTCTCTTCTCTCTGAATCTCTTTCCTCATCATTTAAATATGTAGAGAACTCTTCTTACAAAAGAAACCTTGCTTCAAGCTCACCTTCCATCTGTAGCCCCAACTTACTGTTCTTCTTTCATTTATAGCTAACTTTCCTGCAAGAGTGGTCTATGCCTCTCCTCTGCTTCCTCAATAGCCATTCACCACTAATACTGCTATAAATCACCCATCCTTCCAACCATCCATCTATCCATCCAACAAATACTTATGTCAGGCACAGTTCTGGGCACAGGGAATGAAACAAAGTCTCTATCCCCATGGGACTTAGATTCTTCTAATGGTATCTAGTCAAGGCTATGATTTTTCCAGTGGTCATGTATGGACGTGAGAGTTGGACTGTGAAGAAGGCTGAGTGCCAAAGAATTGATGCTTTTGAACTGTGGTGTTGGAAAAGACTCTTGAGAGTCCCTTGGACTGCAAGGAGATCCAACCAGTCCATTCTGAAGGAGATCAGTCCTGGGTGTTCATTGGAAGGACTGATGCGAAAGCTGAAACTCCAGTTCTTTGGCCACCTCATGCCAAGAGTTGACTCATTGGAAAAGACTCTGATGCTAGGAGGGATTGGGGGCAGGAGGAGAAGGGGACGACAGAGGATGAGATGGCTGGATGGCATCACTGACTCGATGGATGTGAGTCTGAGTGAACTCCGGGAGTTGGTGATGGACAGGGAGGCCTGGCGTGCTGCGATTCATGGGGTCTCAAAGAGTTGGACATGACTGAGCGACTGAACTGAATGGTAAATAGGCAACATATAAACAAACACAGTTATATAATAAGCTGAATGATCAGACCTATAGTGTAAGAGGATAGGGAGTGGGGAAAGATGAGGATAGAGGTTGGTCAATGGCCTGGCCACAGTGAAGGATTCAGGCAACACAGGACCAGTGGAATTAACCTGACCATGGAGAAGGAAATGGCAACCAACTCCAGTATTCTTGCCTGGAGAATCCCTTGGACAGAGGAGCCTGGCAGGCTACAGTCCATAAGGTTGCAAAGAGTCGGACATGACTGAATCAAGTTAACACACACACACACACACACACACGAAGGTTTAACTGAGGGAGTCCAATCATTTTGAGGCTTATAAATTTTGATCAGTAATTAAAGAAGGAGTACTGGCTCTTCCAGATGTGAATGAGAAAGACTGTAACACCAGTTAATCTTGGGGCTTCTCATTACCAGGAAGGAATTAACCCTAAGAATGAAACCAATACAACAAGCCAGAGTTCATAGAATTTCAAAATAGAGCTGGACTTTAAATTAAACTATGCCCCAAACCTGCCCTATATCTTAATCAAGTGGTATAATCAATTATTTTAGGCCAATATGAATAGAATCTTTCATCACTTGCAACCCAAACTTCTGACTCTATAATTTAGATTTCCCCACACAGACAAAGAAGGAATGTGTGGGCTTAGATACAATTGTTGGGACTAAGTTGTTTCTAAAGGGTCCTTTGTTGTCCCTATTACCCTATTTTTGCCCTGTTTTTGACAATTATGGTTTCTGTAAATGTCCAGGTGCTGGGATCAGGTTTCAAAGGCTCTCTAACTGCCCAGGACCCTTCTTGGCCTAGGTGCTAGAGCATCATGTACCCCCATGGTTCTTGGTCTGCGTAAGTCCAAGGAGACAGCTTTTAAGGTCAGAATGGGCTGTGGTTCCTGATTGTTCAGCCACTGAAGCATGTTTTTGCCAGGGGAACATATTACCTTTGTAGCTCTCCCGAATCCTCTGGAGCAGTGATTGATCTGGATTTCCAATCAGCACTGCTTCTTATATGCTGGTATGGAATGCTGTATGCTGTCCACACTGACCCTTGTTGGCACACATTTTCCTGGTCTGGATAGCCAGCGAGAACTTTTCAGAGCACAAATTCTCTCACGACATCCACCTCCAACATCCTTAAAAATACGGCAGTGGCTTTTCATTGTCCCTATCATGGTGGGCAAGCACCATAAAATGACCTCCAGCAGGGCTGGCATTAAGATGAGGCCAGTGGGGCACCTGGTATGTACATTTTAAGGAGCCACTCATTCTCGGCATTGTGCAATGGTACTTGTCTGATCCTGAGAGTGTTCTCTTACACTTTATGCCCTAGTTACCTCTCTCTCCTCACCTTCATTCTGGCCCTGGCTTCCAGGGTACTATTTGTCCTCATTCAACCTCATCTTGCAACACCCTTCCCTAACTGTCCTTCTGCTTTGAGATCTAGACCGCTAGTCTTTTCATTCTCTTTTATTGGGAATATTTATAAGGGTCGGAGTCAAGCATTGGCCCTGGGAGCCTGTACATTCTGCTCCCTTCCTATGGAACACATTTCCCCCCTCCACTTTGAACATTAAAAAAAAAAAATCCTTCCATGATGCACATTATGGGCTGGCCCCTATTTTGAATACCTTACAGTATTAACCTTATATAATCCACGCATTAATTCCGTTATTATAAGTGGCTTAAGTGAAGTATATGAAGTCACATAGCAACTGACCAGCAGTTGGCATTAGCATCTTGGCATTCCAGCTCCAGGGTCTGTGCTCTTAGGCAGCCTACAGCCATTGAAACTACTCTCAATTTAATCAGATTTGTTGTTATATGCTCTCTAACAGCTGTTTTCTTTCCTTCCTGGAATTTTATTATTAATCACTCTGTCTGTTTAATCATCTATCACTTTCCCGCCTTAATTATAATTAAGCTCCAATGGGCAGGAGCGTTTGCCTTTCTTCTCTATAATATATCCCAGCATGCTGAGTCAGACCTAGCACTAGGAGGTGTTCTGGAAACACTAGTTAAATATCGACTGAATTATCTTCAATAGTATATTTGATTACTATCTCAACTCTCTCTCCCCAGACTATAAGCTCCCTGATAGCAGAAACTTTGCTAGTGGTTGTATCCTCAGTCTGGGCACACTGCCTGGGTCATTGTAGGTTCTCAACTTTTTGGGGCTTAAGTAATGAGTATAAAATATGGGGGGATTTATGGAGGCTCCTCTGTTACCACTTGGTCTCCTTCTGGAGTAGGCATCTTCTGACTTCCTGAAACTTTCATTCTGAACCACCAGGGAAGCTATAAAAGGTGTCAAAGTCCAAAAAATAGCTGAAAGAATGCAATTCGCCTCACCCTGAGTCACTGGGATTGTGGGGTTAGTTTTGATTATTTTAGATTTGGTGATTTGAGCACATGCTTGACAAAGGTATTTTCTTCCCCTGTGCTTTGATGACCCATGTTTCTCCTTCTCCTGAGATACTGGAAGCCTCTACTGGAGCAGATTTTTAGGGAATTTTTTTCTTAATGGTGGCAGGAGCCAGGATGCTGCCAAGATGGTGGGAAAGAGTAGACCAGAACATTAACCTTCTAGATAAAGCCTTGGTGCTTCAAGAAGTTGTGTTACTAGAAAGACCAAAACAGAAACATAAAGGATGAAAAGGGAAATCCGCATAATTTCACAAGTGTTAGATATTTTTATTTGTCCTCAGGACTCTTAATTCAAAATTTCTAGCACCTAACCTTGTATTCTATTAATATCTTAGTTCAGTAAAAGGTAACCCATGAATTCCACCACTGTGTCCTCAAATACAAAACCTAAGACATACAGATATTCCCAAAGAAGAACTTCTGTGCTCCTAATTGTAATAGTAACACTACATAAAGGCACAACTCTAGAAAACTTTCCAGATTTATCTGAAGGAACTGAATATGTAAATAAACATGTTCCATATTAAATAGAGATATTTAATTGATCTTAGGTTGATGATCAATTTTATAAATATCAAAATAAAAGGCAACATCATTAAGAATAGGCCAGGGTGTCTTATTATATCAAAAATTATGAAAATTATACTTAAAAAACAACATTTAGCACATTTAAAAGGTAAAAAACATATTTGAAAAAGATTCTTTTAAAAATTATGACAGATGTTTAGTGTCTTTAATAATTAAATAGATCTTACAATAAGTAGGTATAAAAAGTGGTATAGATAAATGACATGGGAATTTTCTTTTTAAAAATGCAGGTGGGGATGTCTATCAGTTTTTTCTTAATTGGGATATAGTTGCTTTACAATGTTGTGTCGGTTTCTGCTATACAACGAAGTGACAGCTATATGTAAACATACATCCCCTTCCTCCTGGACCTCCCTTAACTCCACCCCACTTCACCCATCTATGTCATCATAGAGCATGGAGTAGATCTCCCTGCAGTACACAGTGGATCCCCACTAGCTATCTATTTACACATAGCAGTGTATATATGTCAATCCCAATCCCCCAATTCTTCAAATCTTCCTTCCCCACCCAGGGTCCAAATGTCTGTTCTCTATGTTTGCACTTGTATTCCTGCCCTGCAAATAAGTTCATTAGTACAATTTTCTAGATTCCACATGATTGTATTAATATACTAAATTTATTTTTCTGTTTCCGACTTACTTCACTCTACGACAGACTCTAGGCCCATCCACATCTCTACAAATGATCCAGTTTCTTTCCTTTTTATGGTTGAGTAATATTCCATGAGCTCCTTATTGCCAAATTCAGACTGAAATTGAAGAAAGTAGGGAAAATTCCATACCATTCAGGTATGACCTAAATTAAATCCCTTATGATTACACAGTGGAAGTGACAAATAGATTCAAGGGATTATATCTGATAGAGTGCCTAAAAAACTATGGACAGAGGTTCATGACATTGTACAAGAGGCAGGGATCAAGACCATCCCCAAGAAAAAGAAATGCAAAAAGGCAAAATGGTTGTCTGATGCGGCCTTACAAATAGCTGTGAAAAGAAGAGAAGCGAAAAGCAAAGGAGAAAAGGAAAGATATAAGCATCTGAATGCAGAGTTCCAAAGAATAGCAAGGAGAGATAAGAAAGCCTTCCTCAGCAATCAATGCAAAGAAATAGGGGAAAACAACAGAATGGGAAAGAACAGAGATCTCTTCAAGAAAATTAGAGATACCAAGGGAACATTTCATGCAAAGATGGGCTCAATAAAGGACAGAAACATTATGGACCTAACAGAAGCAGAAGATATTAAGAAGAGGTAGCAAGAATACACAGAAGAACTATACAAAAAAGATCTTCATGACCCAGATAACCACAATGGTGTGATCACTCACCTAGAGCCAGACATCCTGGAATATGAAGTCAAGTGGGCCTTATGAAACATCACTATGAATAAAGCTAGTGGAGGTGATAGAATTCCAGTTGAGCTATTTCATGAGCTAATTCCAGTTGAGCTAAATCCTAAAAGATGATGCTGTGAAAGTGCTGCACTCAATATGCCAGCAAATTTGAAAAACTCATCAGTGGCCACAGGACTGCAAAAGGTCAGTTTTCATTCCAATCCCAAAGAAAGGCAATGCCAAAGAATGTTCCAACTACCACACAATTGAACTCATCTCACACACTAGTAAAGTAATGCCTCAAGTAATGCCCCAAGCCAGGCTTCAACTGTATGTGAACCATGAACTTCCAGATGTTCAAGCTGGATTTAGAAAAGGCAGAGGAACTAGAGATCAAACTGCCAACAACTGCTGGATCATGGAAAAAGCAAGAGAGTTCCAGAAAAACATCTACTTTTGTTTTATTGGCTACACCAAAGGCTTTGACATGTGTATCACCACAAACTGGAAAATTCTGAAAGATAGGAATACCAGACCACCTGACCTGCCTCCTGAGAAATCTGTATGTAGGTCAGGAAGAAACAGTTAGAACTGGACATGGAACAACAGACTGGTTCCAAACTGGGAGAGGAGTACATCAAGGCTGCATATTGTCACCCTGCTTATTTAACTTATATGCAGAGTACATCATGAGAAATGCCAGGCTGGATGAAGCACAAGCTGGAATCAAGATTGCCAAGAGAAATACCAATAACCACAGATATGCAGATGACACTACCCTTATGGCAGAAAGCAAAGAAGAACTAAAGAGCCTTTTGATGAAAGTGAAAGAGGAGAGTGAAAAAACTGGCTTAAAACTCAACATTCAGAAAACTAAGACCATGGCATCCAGTCCCATCACTTTATGGCACATAGATTGGGAAACAATGGAAACAGTGTCAGACTTTGTTTTTTTGGGCTCCAAATTCACTGAAGATGGTGACTGCTGCCATGAAATTAAAAGACACTTGCTCCTTGGAAGACAAGCTATGATCAACCTAGACAGCATGTTGAAAAGCAGAGACATTACTTTGCCAGCAAAGGTCCATCTAGTCAAAGCTTTGGTTTTTCCAGTAATCATGTATGGATGTGAGAGTTAGACTATAAAGAAAGCTGACTGCTGAAGAATTGATGCTTTTGAACTGTGGTGTTGGATAAGACTCTTGAGAGTCCCTTGGACTGCAAGGAGATCAAACCAGTCTATCCTAAAGGAAATCAGTCCTGAATATTCATTGGGTGGACTGATGCTAAACCTGAAAATCAATACTTGGGGCACCTGATGTGAAGAACTAACTCACTAGAAAAGACCCTGATGCTGGGAAGGATTAAGGCAGGAGGAGAAGGGGATGACAGAGGATGAGATGGTTGGATGGCATCACTGACTCGATGGACATGAGTCTGAGTAAGCTCTGGGAGTTGGTGATGGACAGGGAAACCTGGTGTGCTGCAGTCCATGGGGTAACAAAGAGTTGGACATGACTGAGTGACTGAGCTGGGCTGAATATTCCATTATATCAACTTTTTATGATCACAAAAATCTGTGTAATGAGCATCCACCAAATCTAAGCATCATACACAAGCAGTCTGTTGGCTCTCAAGTCTGCATGCCATTTGGGTTCCATTTTCCAAGGCAGAGGCCATCAGTGTTATGAGAGAAGGAAGAATGTGGTTCATTGAAAGCATCTTTGATGGAAGAAAATACCTTTGTCAAGCAGGTGCTCAGATCATCAAACCTAGAAATATCAAGACCAACCCCACAAATCCCAGTGACTTCAGGAGATGCAAGTACATTCCTTCAGTTATTTTTTGGATTTTAACATTATCTGAGTTTCAGGAAGTCAGAAGATGCCTATCAAACAAGGAAGACATGCCAATTTGGCCATTCTGAGGTTAGCCCTTACGAGACCTTACATTTTTACCCCCACCCCTTAGATCCTCAAAGGAGGAGAGCATTGCAGAAAGCAGAGCCAACATATATTTATTGAGTGCTCATTGCATGCTAGATACTCTTCTCATAGTGGGGAAGAGCCGTGAGAAGAGACAGTACCCCTGCCTTTAAGGTCATAATGGGGAAGCAGACAACAAATAGCCGAACAGTGACAACAGCAACAACAACAACGAAACCAAAAATTTGAGAATATGGTAAGTGCTATCAAGGAAATTACTAAAGAAACATGATTTAAAAAAATTAACCAAGAGTGTGTGTGGGTACATATGCAGAGGTTTATTTTAGCTAGGATGCATAGGGCAGATTTCTGAGCTGAAAAGACATTGAGGTTTAAGCTGAGACTTGACAGGTCAAAGTTGAGACAGTTATGGGAGTTTCTGGAGAAAAAGCATTTGAGGCAGTGGAAACAGCAAGTGCAAAGACTCTGAAGTGGGAATGACTTTAAGGATTCAAGAAACAAAAAGAGTCAGGGTAGCCTGAGTACAATTGAGGATGGACAAGATAGGGTAGGATAAATACACGGGAACTAGATGATGTAGGATTAGCAGACAGGGCGAAGAGTTTGAATTTTATGCTGAGAGTGAAAGGACATCTTTCTATTAATATCATCATCTCTTTACTATAAAACCTTGACATTTACCAAAAAAGTAGAAAGGCTATTCTTTTTAATATTATTTTAATATTTTAAAATCAGACACTAATATACACAGCATTCAGTTTAAAAAAATTTGCTGTGTCTGACAATCTTGGTTCATCTGTACCTCCTACTCCTCCACTCCAGATTATTTTAAAGAAATTCCAAATGTCATAGTTTTATCCATAAATACTTCAGAATGTCTAAGAAATAAGGACTAAAAATTACAACTGAAATATTGCCATGACAATTGAAAAATTGATAATAATTTATTAATATAAAATTGAAATCTCACAAATGTCTTTTTTATAGTTGGTTTGTTTGAATCAAAATACAAAACAAATAGGTAGATATATTTCTTAGATCTATAACAGTATCCACATGCTTCTCTTTCCCTTTCTCTCTCAATCTTAATTAACATTTACTTACTGGAAAAACCAGATAACCTGTTCTATACTATTTTCCAACTTTGCATTTTGCTCTTGGTTTCCTCCAGGACACTTAACACGCCTCTCTCACCCCTAAAATTTCTTATAAACTGGTTATTAGATGTAGGGGCATGATCATATTGTTTCAATTTTCTGGCAAGAATACTTCACAGTGGTGCAATGAACTGCCTGTTATATCATTTCACAAAGCACGTAATGCCCAATTGTTTCTCTTTTCTTGATGCTAAGATAGATCAGTGGTTTCAGATGTTGTCAGCCAGATAAAATCATTATGAACTGGAGAGTGGCAAGCCATGGTTTATACTGTAAAGATCACTCTAGCTAGTATGTGGCCAAGAAAAGTTGAAGACAGGGATGGTAATAAAAATATTTAACAAACTATATGGCATAGGTTTTGACCAACTATTGCTGCTGCTGCTGCTGCTGCTAAGTCGCTTCAGTCGTGTCCGACTCTGTGCGACCCCATAGACGGCAGCCCACCAGGCTCCCCCATCCCTGGGATTCTCCAGGCAAGATCACTGGAGTGGGTTGCCATATCCTTCTCCAATGCATGAAAGTGAAAAGTGAAAATGAAGTTGCTCAGTCATGTCCGACTCTTCGCGACCCCATGGACTGCAGCCTACCAGGCTCCTCCGTCCATGGGATTTTCCAGGCAAGAGTACTGGAGTGGGGTGCCATCGCCTTCTCCGTTGACCAACTACAGTGGACAGCAAATTTACTCATGGATTCTCAGCCCTCATTGTAGGAGTAGATGCTTAGGAAGCAATTAAAGGTCACTTGCAGTGGTGCAT
Organism: Bos mutus; assembly: GCF_027580195.1. Classification (NCBI taxonomy): domain Eukaryota; kingdom Metazoa; phylum Chordata; class Mammalia; order Artiodactyla; family Bovidae; genus Bos; species Bos mutus. The sequence continues at coordinate 26,875,796 of NC_091621.1, read as the reverse complement.
GTGAGAGATAATGGCAACTTAGATCAGGGAGGAGGCAGTAGAGATGGAGAGAGTAGTGAATTCAAGTTTTGGAAAGATCTAGTGGTGCCCAGTGCCTGGGTTTTCCTAACTGGAGTTGTCGTTTCTGTCTAGAAATCAGGTATTATGGGGCCCCTGAATTGAAGTCCACCCAACTTATTGTTACTAGGTTCTCCTACCATAGTCCTAGAACAAAGCCTGGTTCTAGAAACAAAAAGATGTTCGTTCTCATTGGTCTTTGAGACACCAACTGAGTAGGAAATGAGAATTGATGTAGCGCTGATGAAGAGGGAAAAAAAATCTGTTGGAGTTCTTTTTAAACAAAAAAGAAAAACATTTAAGAAATCAAAATATTAGTATGGTATGTGCTGTTGGGAGGTGTTTCAAATCATAAATTTTAATAAGTATATAGAAATAATTTTTATGTTTGCTATTGGCATTAGGAAAACAAAGTGAATCACATACATGTAAAACTCACTGATGATGTATCTCATTGCTGCTTCCTGCTTAACTCATCTCTTAATGAAAAAATGGTATGTGTCACCACAATAACTTGCCTTTAACCACAAGTGAAGAACTAAGTTTTATTTCCTAGACAAAAATGTAAGAGCCAATATTATTCACTTTTTTTCTCTCCAGGTGTAACATCTTGGGAATGGCCAATGACACTTTCCTACTGAGAAAGAAAACTTTTCATGGTAGTAGTAACCACAGGATCGGTTGATTACTCACATTACAACATTAGTAATATCTTTCGCTCTATACTCCACACAGGAAAAAAATGCTGAATGCAAAACCACAACCTCAGCTGTTGGTGGAAATGATAGTTAACGGCCCCTTGCTGCTGCATCAGTGGGCCAATTCTTGGTAGAGAGGATTACTTTGAATGTGGTTTCCAAGTCAATGGATAAGAGCTGTGGCAAAAGTCCAATGATCCAATTGCTCATCAGTCTTTAAACATAGATTGATTAATTTTCTTGGTAAGGGAAATCTGGTTATAAATTATATAAATAAACATATGCAGATACATTCTGTAAATAAGCATGTATATAAACTTAAAACAATTAAAAAAGAAATCCTTAGGGAAAGAATCAGTTTGTGCTTTCTAAACGTTATTTTGAAAGCAACTCTAAGTTATGGTGGGAACAATTAGAGGCCTCAAAGTATCAATTTAGAAATCTAATAGCCTATATTAGAGAGTTCAGGTCATCAAAAGAGCCAAGAGAAGTCCTAAGAAAATATAGACTTAGCAAATAGTCTGTCAAATTTCACAAATATCACTGAAACAAAATATGTTTAACAATAATGAAGCTTTTCCATTAACTATTTCTGCATTATTTCTAAAAATCTTAGGATTCAACCTGAAACTATCACAATGTTTTTAATTGGCTGCACTCCAATATAAAATAAGAAGTTACAAAACAAAAGATTAAAATCGTAGGATAATATTTTTCCCTTCAAGCATCACTTAAAAGACAGCTTTTCAGCATTTAATCCATTTGGATTTTTTATTTATCCATAGCTTTTCAATTCTATTCTCCAAGAGTGTTGTAACAGTAAATCTTAAAATTTATTATTTTAAATTTGTCATATAACAAGACATTTTACTTCAGAGCCCGTAATTTGGTGACAGTACTATCAAGTGTACAAAAAGTCAGTTATAGTATTGTGTAATGAGGAGTTATTAGTGTCACCATTGAAGTAGCAATCAGTAATAATGTGACCAGCAGAAACTTTAGGTGAATTATGATAAACATTTTAAGATAATTTTTGCCTATTTCCTACTAGTGAATATCTCAAATATTGATAATAAGTTTAATTTATTATTAAATAAATTGATTAAATAATAATCAATTTTTCTTTAAGTGATTCATCATTTTCTTTTTGAATAATTATTTTTGAAGAGAACTTTCCAAGATATATTACATAGTGAAAGTGAAAGTTGCTCAGTCCTGTCTGACTCTTTGTGATCCCATGATACAGTCCCTGGAATTCTCTAGGCCAGAATACTGGACTGGGTAGCCTTTCCCTTCTCCAGGGGATCTTCCCAATCTGGGGATTGAACCCAGGTCTACCGTATTGCAGGCGGATTCTTTACCAGCTGAGCCACAAGGGAAGCCCAACGTATCATGGGTTTACTCTACTTTGAACTCTGATTCCTACTTACTGAAATGAAGACATCCAGTTCAGTTCAGTTCAGTTCAGTTGCTCAGTTGTGTCCAACTCTTTGCGACCCCAAGAATTGCAGCACGCCAGGCCTCCTTGTCCATCACCAACTCCCGGAGTGCACCCAAACTCATGTCCATCGAGTTGGTGATGCCATCCAGCCATCTCATCCTCTGTCGTCCCCTTCTCCTCCTGCCCCCAATCCCTCCTAGCATCAGAGTCTTTTCCAATGAGTCAACTCTTCGCATGAGGTGGCCAAAGTACTGGAGTTTCAGCTTCAGCATCAGTCCTTCCAATGAACACCCAGGACTGATCTCCTTTAGGATGGACTGGTTGGATCTTCTTGCAGTCCAACGGACTCTCAAGAGTCTTCTCCAACACCACAGTTCAAAAGCATCAATTCTTTGGTGCTCAGCTTTCTTCACAGTCCAACTCTCACATCCATACAAGACCACTGGAGAAACCATAGCCTTGACCAGACGGACCTTTGTTGGCAAAGTAATGTCTCTGCTTTTGAATATGCTATCTAGGTTGGTCATAACTTTCCTTCCAAGGAGTAAGCATCTTTTAATTTCATGGCTGCAATCACCATCTGCAGTGATTTAGTGCCCCCAAAAATAGTCTGACACTCTTTCCACTGTTTCCCCATCTATTTCCCATGAAGTGATGGGACCAGATGCCATGATCTTTGTTTTCTGAATGTTGAGCTTTAAGCCAACTTTTTCACTCTCCACTTTCGCTTTCATCAAGAGACTTTTTAGTTCCTCTTCACTTTCTGCCATAAGGGTGGTGTCATCTGCATATCTAAGTTTACTGATATTTCTCCTGGCAATCTTGATTCCAGCTTGTGCTTCTTCCAGCCCAGCTCATGATGTACTCAAAATATAAGTTAAATAAGCAGGGTGACAATATACAGCCTTGACGTACTCCTTTTCCTATTTGGAACCAGTCTGTTGTTCCATGTCCAGTTCTAACTGTTGCTTCCTGACCTGCATATAGGTTTCTCAAGAGGCAGGTCAGGTGGTCTGGTATTCCCATCTCTTTCAGAATTGTCCACAGTTTATTGTGATCCACACAGTCAAAGGCTTTGGCATAGTCAATAAAGCAGAAAGAGATGTTTTTCTGGAACTCTCTTGCTTTTTCCATGATCCAGCAGATGTTGGCAATTTGATCTCTGGTTCCTCTGCCTTTTCTAAAACCAGCTTGACCATCTGGGAGTTCACGGTTCATGTATTGCTGAAGCCTGGCTTGAGAATTGTAAGCATTACTTTACTAGTGTGTGAGATGAGTGCAATTGTGCAGTAGTTTGGGCATTCTTAGCTGGGCTTCCCTGGTGGCTCAGAGGTTAAAGCGTCTGCCTGCAATGAAGGAGACCTAAGTTCGATCCCTGGGTCGGGAAGATCCCCTGGAGAAGGAAATGGTAACCCACTCCAGTATTCTTGCCTGGAGAATCCAATGGATGGAGGAGCCTTGTGGGCTACAGTCCACGGGGTCGCAAAGAGTCGGACACGACTGAGCAACTTCACTTTCACTTTCACTTTGGGCATTCTTTGGCATTGCCTTTCTTTGGGATTGGAATGAAAACTGATCTTTTCCAGTCCTGAAGCCACTGCTGGGTTTTCCAAATTTGCTGGCATATTGAGTGCAGCACTTTCACAGCATCATCTTCCAGGATTCGAAATAGCTCAACTGGTATTCCATCATCTCCACGAGCTTTGTTCGTAGTGATGCTTTCTAAGGCCCACTTGACTTCACATTCCAGGATGTCTAGCTCTAAGTCAGTGATCACACCATTGTGATTATCTGGGTTGTGAAGCTCTTTTTGTACAGTTCTTCTGTGTATTCTTGCCATCTCTTCTTAATATCTCCTGCTTCTGTTAGGTCCGTACCATTTCTGTCCTTTATTAAGCCTATCTTTGCATGAAATGTTCCCTTGGGGTCTCTAATTTTCTTGAAGAGATCTCTAGTCTTTCCCATTCTGTTGTTTTCCTCTATTTCTTTGCATTGATCACTGAGGAAGGCTTTCTTATCTCTCCTTGCTATTCTTGGAACTCTGCATTCAGATGTTTATATCTTTCCTTTTCTCCTTTGCTTTCGCTTCTCTTCTTTTCACAGCTATATGTAAGGCCTCCCTAGACAACCATTTTGCTTTTTTGCCTTTCTTTTCCATGGGGATGGTCTTGATCCTTGTCTCCTGTACTATGTCACGAACCTCCGTCCATAGTTCATCAGGCACTCCATCTGTCAGATCTAGGCCCTTAAATCTATTTCTCACTTCCACTGTATAATCATAAGGGATTTGATTTAGGTCATACCTGAATGGTCTAATGACTTTCCCTACTTTCTTCAATTTCAGTCTGAATTTGGCAATAAGGAGTTCATGATCTGAGTCACAGTCAACTCCTGGCCTTGTTTTTGCTGACTGTATAGAGCTTCTCCATCTTTGGCTGCAAAGGATGTAATCAATTTGATTTCGGTGTTGACCATCTGGTGATGTCCATGTGTAGAGTCTTCTCTTGTGCTGTTGGAAGAGGGTGTTTGCTATGACCAGTGTGTTCTCTTGGCAAAACTCTATTAGCCTTTGCCCTGCTTCATTCCGTATTCCAAGGCCAAATTTGCCTGTTACCCCAGGTGTTTCTTGACTTTCTACTTTTGCATTCCAGTCCCCTATAATGAAAAGGACATCTTTTTTTGGGGTGTTAGTTCTAAAAGGTCTTGTAGGTCTTCATAGAACCGTTCAAGTTCAGCTTCTTCAGTGTTACTGGTTGGGGCATAGACTTGGATTACTGTGATATTGAATGGTTTGCCTTGGAAACGAACAGAGATCATTCTGTCATTTTTGAGATTGCATCCAAGTACTGCATTTCGGACTCTTTCTCTACTCTGAGGGTAGTAGTAGATATAATGGTCATCTGAGTTAAATTCACCCATTCCAGGCCATTTTAGTTCGCTGATTCCTAGAATGTCTACATTCACTCTTGCCATCTCTTGTTTGACCACTTCCAATTTGCCTTTAATAATGGACCTAACATTTCTGGTTCCTATGCAATATTGCTCTTTACAGCATCGGACCTTGCTGCTATCACCAGTCACATCCACAACTGGGTATTGTTTTTGCCCTGGCTCCATCCCTTCATTCTTTCTGGAGTTATTTCTCCACTGATCTCCAGTAGCATATTAGGCACCTACTGACCTGAGGAGTTCCTCTTTCAGTATCCTATCATTTTGCCTTTTCATACTGTTCATGGGGTTCTCAAGGCAAGAATACTGAAGTGGTTTGCCATTCCCTTCTCCAGTGGACCACATTCTGTCAGACCTCTCCACCATGACCCACCCGTCTTGGGTGGCCCCACATGGCATGGCTTAGTTTCATTGCGTTAGACAAGGCTGTGGTCCGTGTGATTAGATTGACTAGTTTTCTGTGATTATGGTTTCAGTGTGTCTGCCCTCTGATGCCTCTCGCAACAACTACCGTCTTACTTGGGTTTCTCTTACCTTGGACGTGGGGTATCTCTTCAGGGCTGCTCCAGCAAAGCACAGCCACTGCTCCTTACTTTGGACGAGGGGTATCTCCTCACTGCTGCCCCTCCTGACCTTGGACGTGGGGTAGCTCCTCTTGGCTGCCGCCCCTGACCTCGAGCATTGGGTAGCTCCTCCCAGCTGCTGCCCCTGACATCCAGTTCAGAGACTACTAAACTCCCTCACAGCTCCAGTGTCTCCTACTGGCCCCAGGCATGCTGGCCTGTGGGTATGTGTGTGTCATATTTACTCCTTCCTTCCTGAGTCTGTCCATATATCTTTTCTTTTCCATAGGAGGACTTCTGCCAATGGCTCCCTCTATAGGTATTAATGCAGAGGTGATATCCCCCTCCTCAGTCTAAATGGAGCCTGGGGCTCCTGTCCTTCTGGGAAATAAGATTATTGTTCCCTCAACCTCCATACAACCCATGGCAGAAGTGAAGAGAGGAGCCATATCTCTGTGTCCTTAGTAGGATCCTTAACATTCATAGCTTCCCCACCACTCTGAACTCTGAGACCCCTAAGGATAATCCCATGGTGATCTTACCCTTGTTTAAGACAAATGCTATAGAAGCCCATCCTCCCAGATCCCTTCTCACCCTTGGGCTTTTCATCTCCAGAATGGCTCTGCACGTCATTTTCTCTGATTCCATTGCCAATTTTTAGAACCCACCCAATGTGTCCTCTGAACTCACTGTCAGTCACCAGCAAAACCCTTTATGTCTTTAACATTTTCCTTAAGCTTTGCCTTCTTGTTGCCACTGACCCAACTCTTCCCTGGTGATCTGGCTTCCTTGCAGCTCTCTCTACAAGAGGCTGCTCTTTCCCCCTTTCCTCTCTGCCCCTCTGTATGGGGGTGGAGGGAGTTTGCCCTTTTGTGGTTCACCACAAGTATCCACACCATTCTCCTTCCCTTCTTCCTAAAATGCATTAGCTTCTTCCTGCTTTAAGGACATATGTCACCCACTGGTCCTCTGCTGGTCACCACACACTGAGCTTTCAGTCACTCCTCCTCATTCTAGAATGATTTTACCTACAGGTTTGCTGTCATTCTCTCCAGCACCACTTCTAACATAAGCTTTTAATATGTATATAGATAGTGCCTTAAACATGTTGATCTCTTAATTCCATAAGCTCTATTTCACCAAGATCTTGCCTTTTATCCTCCTCAGCCAGTTTTCCTCATGGACAGAGTCCCATAACTCGCATTGTAACAACATCCCGCATTCCCCATATTATCTTTGTTTCATAAATCCTACTTTATGACTTCCCTGTTTCTCCCCTCTGGTACCCATTCCAGCAATCATTCAATCCCAATGACATAGAAAATCCATTAATCCTTACATCTTTTCCTTGCCCTCACCTTTTCTTATGTCTTTACCTCTCTTAATATCCAGCTTAGGGTTCACGGTCTGTCATCTGCCTTTCTCTTCCTTCTTCATATTCCCCTGGCAAAAAACTCAGTTATGGCTAAAATCCAGCTCTCTGTTGCATACCCTAAGCTCTGCATCTGATGGCAGTTTCTCAAGTCATAGGAGTGATATTTATCTCTTTGTAGCATTGTATTAGAAACTAAAGCTATGAGTGCCGGTCATCATAATCATCATTAATAACAACAACATCCTAGCTTACTCTCTTCCAGCCAGGACCAACATGATTGTTCATCACAATAACTCTATGAGATAGGTGCTATTATATTCTGTATTTCTAAACTGAGGAAAGTAAGATCCGGAGAGGCTAAGTAACTTGCTTAAAGTCACATAATCAGTAAGTAGCGAAGTTAGGATGTAAACCACAGTCCTCTGGTTCTAAGGTCTGGGCCATCTAAGGTCTTTTAATTGCCATCCCAGTAGCCTCCTGACTAAGGACTCACACAATGAAAAGCATAAATTGAACCAAATCAAAAATGTAAAGAAAAAGTAGATGTGTTTTAGTAGAGATGTTGTGCTAAGTGCAACCCTTATAGGGAGCCAGTGTTCCATGCATGTCCAGCAGGCTCTCTGAAAGTCACTTCATAGAGCCATCTTTATGTGTAGCCAGCATGAAATGCTCTGTGATCTTGCTGTGCACATACTGTGATATCTTCACTTCTCCTCTATTTTTGCTCCTATTGTTGGGATGGAACTTTTCTCTCTACCCCTTTTTAAGGGAGCACCATGAGTGTAACCCACCTGGTCTCTCTCCACTGTCTCACTCACTCTGCCCCCTGGTGTTGAGTGTCCCGCCTGGCTGCCATGCCCAGGAGGACAAACAGGGCATACACATTTTAGTCTCCTCCTTTTCTCTCTTCTTTCCCTCCTGGGAGTGACCACCTTAGGTTCTGTTCTGCTCCCTCCAGGGGCTTGTGTGTCTGTCCTGTCTAGCAACCCAGGGTGGGTAAGTCTTTAGTTCTGAGATTCAGCTTTAAGATTCTCACTTGCCCACAGATTTGAGCCATGTTTACTAATACCAGTCCAATCAGCAAAAGAATGATACTTCGCTCTTCTACTGCTCCCCCCTTTTTTAATCTTATTTTTCAACTGGCACAGAAACAGGAAGAAAAGAGGGATGTTATTTATTGGATGTTACATTGAACTCTAAAATGCACTCGACTTATAGCAAGAAATCCAGCATTTCCTTCTTACCAGTTCTTCAAACTTTGTGTTAGAAAAGCTTTGGGGACTTATAGATCCAAAAGGGTAGTTGCACAATGAAGTGGCTCTAGTAGTGGTAGTTCCACAGTGAATGGCCATTTCCTCTGCTGCTACTTATTGAAGAGTGGCCCTGAGCTGCCTGATGGGCAAGACAGCAAAGATCCTTGCACAGCCCACTGAAGCACTCCAAGGCGGGTGATTTCAGTCTTCCTATGATGAACTGCCCAATGTACCCCAACTTCAGCTTCAACCTTGCTGCTCTTTTTTTTATTTAAGTTATTTAGTTATTTTTGGCTGTGTTGGGTCTTCATTGCTATGCACAGGCTTTCTCTAGTTGTGGCAAATGGGAACTACTCTTCATTGTGGTGTGTGGGCTTCTCATTGTGGTAGCTTCTCTTGTGGAGTGCAGGCTCTAGAGACCAGGCTTAGTGGTTGTCATGGGCTTTAGTTGCCCTGAGGCATATGGAATCTTCCTCGACCAGGGATTGAGCTCATGTCCCTGCATCGGCAGGCAGATTCTTAACCACTGTACCACTAGGGAAATCCAAAGTTGCTGCTCTTAGTCCTCAGTACTTTCCGTCCCCATTCACACCTGGCCACCTCTCGTGTGCCTCCTGCCTCAGGAACACTTCCTCAGAACTGGTTCCAGCATCTGGCCCCTCATGCACTCAATGACCCTCTGTGTCCCAAGATTCATCCATGGTCATGACAGCTTTTCTCTTTTCAGTTATCAAAATACAAAAGGTCTGCTATTCTCTTTATTTTTGTCTTGCTGCATAATGGCAATATTCGACCTATGTTATTGTTCTGTGACTGATCATCTGCAAAATGGAAATAAAAATAGTACCTACTTCATAGAATTGTCAGAGGACTACATGAGTTAATACACACAAGTGGTATATAGTAAGCATTTATTAACTAATTTGACAATGTCTATCATTATAATTTCTTGTTAGAAGAGCAGCAATGACCTCCCTACTTGATAGAATGTAATTGATGAGGAAAATAGCTACGTGTGCATGAAAGGTAGTTGTGCTGGGTTGAATAGCTTTCTCCCCAAATTCTCATCCTCCTGTAACCTGTGACCTTATTTGGAAATATGGTCATGGGAGATAAAATCTAGGTAAGAGGAGGTCATGCTGGACTAGGGTATTTCCTAATCCAATGACTGATGTCCTTTTAAGAAGAGGGAAATTTTGACACAAATACACACAGGAGGGAGTCAGCTCATGCAGATTGAGGCAGAGATAGGAATAAGGTAGCCTCAAGCCAAGAAACACCACAGGTTGCTGGTAAAAGTCAAAAAAGGATTCTTCTGTAGAGATTTCTGAGAAAGTATGTCCCCGTTGATACTTGATTTTGGGCTTCTAGCCTCCAAACTTGTGAGAGCATACATTTTGGTTATTTAAGTCACTTGGTTTGTGGAAATTTGTTATGGCAGCCATAGGAAAATAATACATTGGTAAAGACAAAGGATCAAGAATGAAACATTTACCAAATAAACCCTTCCTTGTCTTGAAGAACCTCCTAGCTTAGTGGAGAAAGCATACACATAAACAAAATTATAATATGATATGTTTAGTTATCGAGATATACACAATACATTGAGAGTATGAAGTGAAGTGTTAGTTGCTCAGTTGTGTCTGAATCTTTGTGACACCATAGACTGCAGCCTGCCAGGCTCCTCTGTCCATGGGATTCTCCAGGCAAGAATACTGGAGAGGGTTGCCATTCCCTTCTCCAGGGGATCTTCCCACCCCAGGGATTGAACCTGGGTATCCTGCATTGCAAGTGGATTCTTTACCATCTGAGCCACTAGGGAAGCCCCAATTGAGAGTATAGAAGAAGGAAACTGTATTCAACTTGAATGAGTCCATGAAAGCTTCCTGGAAAAGATGTTCAAGATGAGTGTCAAAAAGTAGGAGTTATCAGGTGACAGAGGATTCACCAGGAGGGGGGGACTGAACTTACTTCGATGATTCTGGAGCTTAAGATATGAGTCAGAGAGTGCTGAGACAAGGACGGACAGGTGGTCGGAAGCTCAGGGATGGTCTCTTGTGTCACATTAAAGAACTTGTTGTGAAGTGTGGGCCGCTCAGTCGTGTCCAACTCTTTGCAACCTGGTAGACTGTAGACTTCCAGCTCTTTTGTCTTTGGGATTCTCCAGGCAAGAATACTAGAGTGGGTGGCCATTCCCTTTGCAAGGGGATCTTCCCAACCCAGGGGTTGAACCTGGGTCTTCTGCATTGCAGGTAGATTCTTTACCATCTGAGTCACCAGAGAAGCCTCCTTGTCATGAAGAGTAGTTCTTATTTGAGGAAAGGCATGCCTCAGTCATATTCAACTTTGAGAAAAGAATCTACATTTGGAAAGAGTTGAAAGGATCATGAACAGAGACCAGGAAATGGTTAGGCAGCTATAGGGGTTTAGAAAAGATGACAAGACTGTTTCCAAAGCATGGTGTCTGTCTGTGTGCTCAGTCATGTTCCCATGGACTGTAGCCCACCAGGCTCCTCCGTTCATGGGATTATCCCTGCAGGAATACTGAAGTGGGTCACCATTTCCTTCTCCAGGGGATCTTCTCAATCCAGGGATTGAACCTGGGTCTCCTGAATTGCAGGCAGATTCTTTACCACTGATCTACTTGGGAAGCCTTTCCAAAGCATGGGCAGGAGGCTGATAATATTAGATTAGGAGATAAAATTAGAAGACCTAAGAGATTGATTAAGTGTTGGCTATTTCTAAGTAAAAGGGACACCACCATCCCAGAGAAGGAGACAGAGAGAGAGAGAGAGAGAGAGAGAACGAGTTGAGGCAGGTTAGGTTAGATAGACTATGTCAGGAGTCAGCCAACAAACAGCAGGAAGCTCAATTCAATGTCTATTCCTCACTCACAATTGTCCCCTTTGCAGTTCATCCTGTACCTGGCAGCTATGGTTTGGATTTCACAGATGTAACAGTCAGGGTTTAGTGAAGAAAATGGAAGCTGCTTTAGGTATTTCATGTAACAAGGTTTTAATGATGGGAATTAGAATTTGATTCAATCATTGTTGGGAGATTTGGTCAGCCTACAGCAATGAGCTGTGTGGTTTTTAAGACTGGCCTGAAGCAGCTGTGAAGCTTAAAAACCTGTAGGAGGCTTCTATGCACCATCTCAGTTTGTAGCACTGACGTGGGAAATTCTCTGGAAGCTTGTTCAGAAGCCACTTTGAGCCTCATATCCGTCCATGTGTCTCCCTCAAGAGGATATGGCCTCTCCTCTCTTCTACCTTCTAAATCTTACTCAAGTGCCTTAACTGGCACACTCTAGCCAAGGAATAGACAGAGAAGAGGCTTCTGGGAAATGTAGTTACTGGCTTCATTGCATCACAGGGTATAGAGACCCTAGAATGCATGTGGGTTCTGCAAGGTTGACAACAGGCGAACTGGATGGATCATTTAATCCTATTGGAAATTTGATTTGTGATTCAGAGACAGTTGAGTCTCTGCCTCTGGCTGAAACCACAGGACAAGTAAAGACTCTCAAGCTGTGAGATGCCCATTTTTTTGTCCTGTGAGAGAACAAACAAATATGCAGGAAAAGAAAGATGAAGCAAATAAGCAAAGAAAGGTGATAAGAAATCATGTAGCCTATAGTGAGAAAGAGACATACAGAGAGAAGAGGTCTCTTGAACCATGGCTGAACTTTTTGCCTTGGAATGTCTAAGCAAAACATGGGTCCTTAGAATAAATTATGTTTGTTTGTTTGTTTGTTTCTTAAGCTAACTCAGGTTGGTTTCTAATCCTTCTTGAAAAAGGAGTCTTAAGTAAGTTAGCATCCATCTAGGGGTGTCTACTCAACAGTGGCATGAGTGGGTCAGAGGTCCTGGAGAGAGAGGTCTCTGCTGAAGGTAGAGATTAAGAGGCCATCAGTATATAAAAGTAGCAGAACTGTGAGAATGAAGAGTTAAGACAATGGCTGCTATATTCAAAGGTGAAAGATAATGTGGATTTTGAAAGAGTTATTAATATACATGAATCTTTAAAATGCTAGTGCTACTATGTAAAAAAGATAAACAGTGTTGTATGAACTAATGAATAAAATTATAGTGTGAAATGAAGTTCCAAGGATGAATAATATGGACAAGTATATAAATAAATGTCTTACTTGATAAATGCTATAGTGAAGTATATTTACCTCCAGGAGAGACTTTCACACTTTGATTTTTGGCATGCTACTTCTTGATAATTAATGAAAAGAATCTAATTTTAAACATCTTTTCCAATACACTGGGTAATAATTTTGAGCTTAGTGGGTTTTGTTGTTGTTGTTGTTGCTGCTGTGTTGGGCTCTAAGAATGCTGAGCCTTTTTTGTGATAGATTATAAAAACTTAAAAATTACCAATTAAATATTAGCATGTGCACTTAAAAGATGATGAGATTATCATCAAAGCAATATTTTCATGGGTTTTTTTATTTTAGGAGGAAGATGCAATCCTAGCTTCAAAAAACAGAAATTTCACAGCTGTAATATTTCTTTTACACACTAATATTGAAATATGATCCTAAGTTAAGAGGATACAATTATCTAACTTTTAAATAATCACTTTTTGTCAGCTAATTTGTCAATTAAACCTATGTGATGGGCACCTACTATTTGTCTGTCCAGCAACTTTCCTTCTTTATTTAACCTGGTTTATCTGGTATATGTGGTTTATTGGGAGAGCATCATTTTTTACATGACTGCATAGCTAATTGTCTCTGGGCTAGAGATTATGAAACCATCAGGGGACTTCCCAAATGGTCCAGTGGCTAAGACTCCATGGTCCCCAAGCAGGATGCCTGGGGCACTTGACATAAGTTTGACCTTTTAGAGCTTCTTTTGGAATTTTCTGGATCACTGCAGGGGCCTCTTAATTGGTCTCTCAGTTCTACTTTTGCCTCTCTGGAGTTAATTTCCTTTCACCAGCCCATAAAGATCCTGTTAAAACGTATGTCAGATCACTTCACTCTCTTGCTCAAAACCCAGTGGAAGCTACTCATTTGTTAACTAGAATAAAATCCACTTTTTTCCCCTATTACCTGGTCACTAGCTATTTCTCTAACCACACTACCTACTCCACAGGTCTGGCCACACCAGCTTTCTTGCTCTAACCCAGCCCGAGCTCAGGACGTTCCCATGTCGAGTGTTTTTACGTCGCTATTTTCTCTGCCTAGTCACAATCCTCCCAGTCACGACATTGACTCCCTAGAGTCAGGTCTCTGCTCAAATGTCCTTTCCTCACAGAAACCTTCTTTGACCTGTCTGTCTAAAGAAGCTCTGTCCCTTGTTCACTGCAGCATTAGTCACGATAGCTAAGACAAGGAAGCAACATGGATGAAGAAAATGTGGTATCTGTAGATAGATACGTAATATACCTGTGCTGTGCTTAGTCACTCAGTTGTGTCCGACTCGTTGTGACCCCGTGGAGTGTAGCCCACCAGGCTTCTCTGTCCATGGGGATTCTCCAGGCAAGAATACTGAAGTGGGTTGCCATGGCATACTCCAGGGGAACTTCCCAACCCAGGGATCAAACTCAGGTTTCCCGCATTGGAGGTGAATTCTTTACCATCTGAGCACCAGGGAAGCCCATCTAGATATATCTAATGAAATATTATTCAGCTTTTAAAAAAGGAAATTCTGTCATTTGTGATAACATAAATGAACCTGGAGGACATTATGCTAAGTGAAATAAACCAGATATCAACAAGTATTACATGATCTCACATGTGAAGTTAAAAAAAAAGAGTCAAACCCATAGTAACAGTAGAATATTGGTTTAATGAAGCTTAAATACAAGAAAAAAGGGGAAGCTTTTTTGTTTTTAAAGGAAAATAGAATGGAGTTTGCCAGGGGCAAGGGGGAGGCAGTCATTGGAAGATATTGTTTAATGGGTATAGAGTTTCAGTTTTGTAAGATGAAAAGAGTTCTGTAGAAGGATGGTGCTTATGGTTGCACAACCATATGAATGCAGTAATACTGCTAAACTGTTCACTTGAATATAGTTAAGATATCAAGTTTTGTGTCATATATACTTTACCACAAAAAAAACACAAAAAAACAAAAACAGAAGCCCTTTCTCTACTTACTTTTTCAAACAGTAGTCCCTTTCTGACATTATTTAAATAACTGTTTGTTTATGTATTGTCAAATCCTTCCACCAGTATGTAAGAGCCATGCGGACAGGGGTTTTACCTCTTTTTAAAATTATTGTTGCATCCTCAATGCCTAGAAGGATGTTTCTAGCACATTACCAAGTATTTAATGAATTAGTACAATGTTTCAAACAGGAACTGAAAAACAAAGTTAGTCTATTTCTGGGGGAAAAAATATGTGAAATATGTAACTTTGGAGGAATGCTTTGATAGCCAAATTTCCTTCCAGGTGGAGGATGCTGCTCTGTGGATGGTGAGATTGAAATTGTCTCACCAAGAGAAGCAGAGATGAGAGCCAGGGAGATGAGTCCTTGTCAACTGGGGTCTCTTGCTCCAGCTGTCCCTGAGGTTCTCCCTCTGTTACCCAGGTTCCTTCCAATAAACACTCTCTTTGATTAAAATGGTGTAGCTGGAATTTCCATCCCTTGCTACCTAGAGAATCCTGACAAATGCAACATATCAGTGCACTGTTATTATGACTGAAAAATAAAGGGTATAATAAAAATGGGAAAAATTATTGGGGAATAATTAATGGAGTGTTAACAGAACTGACTACAATAAACTCTGCTGGTGTTTGCCCTTACCTTCTCAGCAGCCTTCCTTCCTGTTCTTACTCACTGCATTAAACAGTAACAATTTACTGTTCTTGGTCTGAGGGTTTCTCTCTGTCCGCACTGGGGAAGGCTGAAAGTGTTAGGAGGTTAGTGCCCTGGGAGCAGCTCTCAGATAGTGAAGAAGTCAGAGGATAAATACCCAGCTTTCTTGGTGCTTGGGTAGGATGTCTGTTAGGTGTGATCTATGCCCTCACCCAGAGGTCTTCTGTGGGTTGAGTCCCAGTTGCATAGAGTGGCTCCTGTCTGTTGACCTGTTTCTCTGGACTTTCTCCCTTCCCCTGCGTCACCTCGTGGCTCCCTGCCTGTGCTTCCTGGCATCATCACCCAAATGTTCCTTGGCTCAGGCTCTACTTCTGGTGTAACCCAACATAATGCAGTTTATCTATATAAAATTTTCCTTTAAGTAAACAAATAAGTGAAACATGAGGAAATGCATAAATAAAAGTTTTGTAAGTCAGTTTGTAAATAAAAGGGACTTTCCTGGTGGCTCAGATGGTAAAGAACCTGGTTGCAATGCGAGAAACCCAGGTTCAATTTCTGGGTTGGGAAGATCCCCTGGAGGAATGAATGGCTACCCACTCCAGTATTATTGCCTGAGGAATTCCATGCCCAGAGGAGCCTGGTGGGCTACAGTCCATAGGGTTGCCAAGAGTTGGACATGACTTAGTGACTAACACTTTCACTTTTTAAAGTATAAATGAAAAAAACAAAAATGAAATAAAAATAACGAACATGCTTAAAAATAGTGAAGCTTGTGCTTACTACATGCACAAGCTTCATTCGTTTGATTCTCACAAATGCCCTGTGAAGTAGATGCAATTTTTAACAGCTAAATTCAGAGAGTTTGAGAACTTCTCCTAGGTTCACACAGCTGGTAGAAGATGGAGTCAGAATTCAAACTCAGTCTGGTTTCTATGTCTGTTCTGTTAGTTGTGATATGAAGTTGAAATAATTTTAAAATTTATTTTTTATTAATACCATGTCATCAAGCAAATATTATACACAATTAAATTGTTTGTATATATAGTATACATGAATAATATAGAGAACTAGTGATATTTAGATCACTGTATTCAAGGAAGAGGGTCACCATATAAATAGGTGCAGTTATGACACAAACACTTTCTTTAAATCCCACATTAGTCAATCATCGTTCCTGAGAGAGGTTTCTTAGTATGTAATAGTGAAAGACCATTAGCAGCTGATTCTGTGACTGGTGGTGAAACAGCTCTTAGGAAAACAGAGGCAGGTGTGCTAAGTTGCTTCGGTCGTGTCTGACTCTTTGCGACCCCATGGACTGCATGCAGCCCGCCAGGCTCCTCTGTCCAGGGGATTCTCCAGGCAAGAATACTGAAGTGGGTTGCCATGCCCCTCTCCAGGGGATCTTCCCAACCCAGGGATCAAACCCGTGTCTCTTACGTCTAACCCGCATAGGCAGGTAGGCTCTTTACCACTAGCACCATCTGGGAAGGCGGCAGGTATAACATAAAGCTAAAACCAGCATGTATAATGAGGGACTGTTTCCCACATGGATTTGGCACTAAAACAGATACAAAATTGAGGTCTCTTTGAGCTTGCAGTCCTGATCAAGTGGCTTCATCCTTGATGGCTTCCTCCTTCAGGCTGGTGGTAAAGAGTTAATGGCCGTTACTGGGCACCCATGTAAAGCTGGCACTTTGAGAGAGAGAAAGGAAAGAGTAAGATATAGTGCATACCCGCTAAGACCTTAAAATGTAATGATGAGACAGGCATGTGAAGATAACTTGGATTTTCTTCTTTTATGAGAAAAGCTTCCCGTGAGGTTATTCAGAACATTTAGCTTCATATAGATTTAGACCCTTTTGCCCGGTTTCTCCTCCTTGGCTTCAGCTGTTGCAGCTGTGACAGTGAGCGTGGTTCCCTCAGTAGAGGGAAGATGCAAAACCAACGGTTGCAGCCCTGGGAACTCTGCAGGTGGTTTTCTTATAGTTCTTCAAGTAAGAGGAAGTCAAAAAGCCTCAAGACTCCACGACAGAGAACACTGCCTGGCAACCGTCTCACCAGAAGCCTTGGTCCTCTTGCAGAGGCTGAAGCGTCTGTGAAGTGCCTCAAAACGCTGTGCCCGTGAGAGGAAGTCTGACATCAGGCCAGGTCCCAAATTAAAGCCATTTCCTTCTTTCTCAGGGTGACCCACAGGAAGGAGAGGGGAAGCCAGGTCAACTTGACTTGACACCTCTGTCCTGGGAAGTCCTATCAGGTGACTGAAAAGAAACCCTAACCCGCCAAGTCACTGCTTATTGCCAAGAGATGGAAGGCAGCTTGGGGGAAACCCCCGACCACAGGCCAATAGAAGAGAGTGGAGGAACTAGTCTTGCTGAGAAAGCAGACTAGAAAAGTATTTCTTCAAATTACATCTGGAGTGACAAGAAATATTTCCGTCTTGACTCTTTTCACTTTCCTAATGGAAGCATAGTCTGAATGCTTTGTAATATGTCATTTAGATTTCCCCTCTTGCGATTGACTTTTTTTTTCTTCTTTGAAAGAAGATAATCTGAGAGGATGCAGGGCATTTTTTTGGGGGGAGGGGTGTGGGTTTAAGAAATTTCCCAATGAAATCGGAAGCGTAACTAGAATATGTCATGATCAATGATTCTAATTAACAGATGATGTTTCTAATTTTCAAAAAGGGCAAATCATATATCAAGTTTGGGGATGCTGAATCTTAATTAAAGACTTTGATGTATACTTAGCTTCATCTGGAGTAATAAATCTGCTATGATTGGAAAGAAGCAAGATTACTTGAAATGAGAACTTTAGTTTTCTTACTTGGCAGTGTGGTACCTTTGCCTTTTAAAATAATAAGAATAGGCAAAACCTTTAAACATCAGTCACCTCAAATCCTTTGTAGAACTAGGAACATTCTATTAAAACAAGCAAGCAGACAAACAAGAACAAAAAAAGAAAAAAATATCAGAATGTGAAAAACAAAATTAGAAAGCGTGTTGAGTAGCAAATAAACAGAATGGTTTCATAGGCTTCTCAAATTGAAAAAGTCTTAAGAAGAAACTCCCAAGAGGAAAGTATATTAATAAACACCTTTCAGTGTTACAGTAAATATGAAGAGAATGGGTTTTAAGTGACAGGTAGTGACAATGTTTGCTTCAAAGGCTTTAAAGAGCATTAAATTTTTTTCCTTTAAAATATACATTTCTTTATATAGGTAAAAGCTGTAGTCAAGATACAGGGCTTCAAATCTATATTAGTTGATGTAATGTGAATGCCTACCAAATGTATAAATGGCTAAAACCTAAGAGAAGTTTATTTATTACTCATGTAAAATCCAGAATGTATCAGAGCAGCAAGTATTTTTCTTCTTGCAGGACTGGATGCCTTTCATTTTATGGCTCCACCATCTTCATTATTCGGATTGTGAGATCACTGTGTGTGTTTGTATCAGGCTGGTAAACACAGGAGAATTAACATACTCCATGGGCTAGAACTCAGTCATTTGTCCACATGGTGCTGAAAGGAAAGCTGGGAAATGTAGGTGAGATCTGCACCAGGAAGAAGAAACAGGTTTGATGAATGTCAGGTCGGTGTTAGCCCCAGAAGTCTTAAAAGGTGGAAGGTACATAAGCTGACTCAATATCTGAGCACTCACTGCAGAGATGAGCTTCTTTGCTATTGTTCATTCGAGTGCTAAAAGTTTCAAAGATTGTCTTAGAATGTCAAAAAGAAAGATAGTTCATAAATTCCACTAAAAGTTTTGTCATTCCATGAGGTCCTCTGAAAATCCATTCCTTAGAGGTCATTTTTCTTCTTTTGACAATCAAATATCTTTCCCCTTTCTCATGGTGCTATGGCTTTCTTTCGGAGAATCTCAACATCTATATGGGTAGTCAGGCTGGTAATCTGGGTTTAATGCACTCCCATCATAAAATTCTAAGGGAAACCTGGAAGATCCTTCTACCATATTTCTTTTTTCCTTCTTTTCTTTCTTGTGTCAACTGACACAAGATCAGTCAACTTTGACTTGATCCCTTGGGGTTTGATTCTGGAGCAGGGATGCAAAGATGGAAACAAAAGCATTAGAGTTTCTAGATTCATTCCTTCCTGGTGCCCTACAAAAGTATTGAGTAGTTTCTGGGGCTGAGACCTTCTGGAATTGCCAGGTACAGTCTACCTGTTTCGAGCATAGTTCTTCAGCTTTGTCATCCATTCATCCAACTCTCCATCCAGCTCCTACATATACCTTCAATAAGTGTTATCTTTTAACTAATATTAGTCAGAGATGTTTTTTAATTGAACCCAGGCCTCCCACATTACAGGTGGATTCTTTACCATCTGAGCCACCAGGGAAGCCCTAGAATACTGGAGTGGGTAGCTTATCCCTTCTCCAGGGAATCTTTCTGACCCAGGAATTGAACCGGGGTCTCCTGCATTACAGGCAGATTCTTTACCAGCTGAGCTACCAGGTAAGATTTTTAATACATATGAACAAACAACCCTAAATGATATAATATTAATTGCATCAAGCTTTTAGGACCAAATGAGGGATTAGAAGACATTCCATGATCAATTGCTAGCTTCACTGGAGCAGAATGGTTACCAGCTTAAGCAATGAATTCAGCTGCAACTGGCTTTGTCATTTATTAACTCAGTGACTTTGGACAAGTTAGTGAACCCCTATAAACTTCACTTTTCTCCTCTATAGAATGAAAATAAGTGTATCTTCCTTAAATGCTTGTCACAATTAAAGAAAATGATGTGCATAAAGCATTACTGTGGGTAGCTCTTACTTACTATTAAGTAAGTAAGTAAGTAAGTGTTAGTCGCTCAGTCGTGCCCAGCTCTTTGTGACCCCATGGACTGCAGCCCACCAAGCTCCTCTGTCCATGAGATTTTCCAGGCAAAGATACTGGAGTGGGTTGCCATTTCCTTCTGCAGGGGATCTTCCCAACTCAGGGATCAAACCCGGGTCTTCTGCTAGGTACCATTAGTTTTACTCACAGATATATTTGGCGGTACAAAGTTTTATCTCTAAGCTCCATTTCCCTGAGGCTAACTATACAGATTCATTGAGATTTTCTTGGACTTTGAGGCTAGGAACCTTCAATTTACATACTACTTTGCTTACAATGACCTCAGCTAAATTGGGAAATTATAACATATCAGTGAGGCTCACCCTTAGTAACCGCAATAAAGTAACAGTAATGAATATATCACACACTGCTGAAGCCTGGCTTGGAGAATTTTGAGCCTTACTTTACTAACTTGTGAGATGAGTGCAATTGTGCGGTAGTTTGAGCATTCTTTGGCATTGCCTTTCTTTGGGATTGGAATGAAAATTGATCGTTTCCAGTCCTGTGCCCACTGCTGAGTTTTCCAAATTTGCTGGCATATTGAGTGCAGCACTTTCACAGCATCATCTTCCAGGATTTGAAATAGCTCAACTGGAATTCCATCACTTCCACTAGCTTTGTTTGTAGTGATGCTTTCTAAGGCCCACTTGACTTCACATTCCAGGATGTCTGGCTCTAGGTCAGTGATCACACCATCATGATTTTCTGGGTTGTGAAGATCTTTTTTGTACAGTTCTTCTGTGTATTCTTGCCACCTCTTCTTTATATCTACTGCTTCTGTTAGGTCCATACCATTTCTGTCCTTTATTGAGCCCATCTTTGCATGAAATGTTCCCTTGGGATCTCTAATTTTCTTGAAGAGATCTCTAGTCTTTCCCATTCTGTTGTTTTCCTCTATTTCTTTGCATTGATCATTGAGGAAGTCTTTCTTATCTCTCCTCGCTATTCTTTGGAACTCTGCATTCAGATGCTTATATCTTTCCTTTTCTCCTTTGCTTTTTGCTTCTCTTCTTTTCACAGCTATTTGTAAGGCCTCCCCAGACAGCCATTTTGCCTTTTTGCATTTCTTTTCCATGGGGATGGTCTTGATCCCTGTCTCCTGTACAATGTCACGGGCCTCCGTCCATAGTTCATCAGGCTATGAACTACTCTATCTATCAGATCTAGTCCCTTAAATCTATTTCTCACTTCCACTGTATAATCATAAGGGATTTGATTTAGGTCATATCTGAATGGTCTAGTGGTTTTCCCTACTTTCTTCAATTTAAGTCTGAATTTAGCAATAAGGGGTTCATGATTTGAGCCACAGTCAGCTCCCGGTATTGTTTTTGCTGCTGCATAGAGCTTCTTCATCTTTGGCTGCAAAGAATATAATCAATCTGATTTCAGTGATGACCATCTGGTGATGTCCATGTGTAGAGTCTTCTCTTGTGTTGTTGGAAGAGAGTGTTTGCTATGACTAGTGCGTTCTCTTGGCAAAACTCTATTAGTCTTTGCCCTGCTTCATTCCGTACTCCAAGGCCAAACTTGCCTGTTACACCAGGTGTTTCTTGACTTCCTACTTTTGCATTCCAGTCCCCTATATCCGTGAACGTTCAGATGTTCAAGCTAGTTTTAGAAAAGGCAGAGGAACCAGATATCGAATTGCCAACATCTGCTGGATCATGGAAAAAGCAAGAGAGTTCCAGAAAAACATCTCTTTCTGCTTTATTGACTATGCCAAAGCCTTTGACTGTGTGGATCACAATAAACTGTGGACAATTCTGAAAGAGATGGGAATACTAGACCACCTGACCTGCCTCTTGAGAAACCTATATGCAGGGCAGGAAGCAACAGTTAGAACTGAACATGAAACAACAGACTGGTTCCAAATAGGAAAAGGAGTACGTCAAGGCTGTATATTGTCACCCTGCTTATTTAACTTATATGCAGAGTACATCATTAGAAACGCTGGGCTGGAAGAAGCACAAGCTGGAATCAAGATTGCCAGGAGAAAAAAAAAAAAAAAAGATTGCCAGGAGAAATATCAATCACCTCAGATATGCAGATGACACCACCCTTATGGCAGAAAGTGAAGAGGAACTAAAAAGCCTCTTGATGAAAGTGAAAGAGGAGAGTGAAAAAGTTGGCTTAAAGCTCAACATTCAGAAAATGAAGATCATGGCATCTGGTCCCACCACTTCGTGGGAAATAGATGAGGAAGCAATGGAAACAGTGTCAGACTTTATATTTTTTGGGCTCCAAAATCACTGCAGATGGTGATTGCAGCCATGAAATTAAAAGACGCTTACTCCTTGGAAGGAAAGTTAAGACCAACCTAGATAGCATATTCAAAAGCAGAGACATTACTTTGCCAACAAAGGTCCGTCTAGTCAAGGCTATGGTTTTTCCAGTGGTCACGTATGGATGTGAGAGTTGGATTATAAAGAAAGCTGAGCACAGAATTGATGCTTTTGAACTGTGGTGTTGGAGAAGACTCCTGAGAGTCCCTTGGACTGCAAGGAGATCCAACCAGTCCATTCTAAAGGAGATCAGTACTGGATGTTCATTGGAAGGACTGATGCTGAAGCTGAAACTCCAATACTTTGGCCACCTCATGTGAAGAGTTGACTCACTGGAAAAGACCCTGATGCTGGGAGGGATTGGGGGCAGGAGGAGAAGGGGACAACAGAGGATGAGATGGCTGGATGGCATCACTGCCTTGATGGACATGAGTCTGAGTGAACTCCGGGAGTTGGCGATGGACAAGGAGGCCTGGCGTGTGCTGTGATTCATGGGGTTGCAAAGAGTCAGACATGACTGAGCGACTGAACTGAGCTGAACTGAACTGAATGAGTACATCTATCATTCAAAGAATAGTTTTTTTTTTTTTAATGATTTTACTTGTATCAAAGTAATACATGTAAAGGTATTATTGCTTTAACATTTTATATATTCTTGAAAAGCTTCATGTTCTCAAAATCTCAAACTAAAAATAACAGGACCCATGGGGACAGTTAGATTTGGGACCATCCATTTGACCGCTATTGAACTTTGTAATCAGAGTATCAACAAGTAAAACAACAAAACAATAAAAATTCTAATCAAACTACAAGCATTGTTAAATCTTTAGGGAAGTTTCCCTCTACCATCACAGTGAACCAATTCATTGCAGCCTTACAACTTGGCCTGCAGCTTCCTCCTTTGAGATGCAGTACATTTGCCTTTGATAGAGAATGTTTGCATCCCAATTAGAAATGCTATCTGGGATGCAGCCATTTTTCTTAACCCACTGTTTTTTAACTGGAGGGAAAATCCTTTCAGCTTCTTCATCTGTACTTGCTGCTTCCCAGATAGTGAAAGGTACAGCACTATGTGCATTAAAGTAAAACACTTCTGTAACCTTTGACTTTTTATCTAAGGTCTTCATGTATTGCTAAGGCTTTCTTTCAGTGGTGACAAAACTTGTACTGAATTGCCTTGATTGTGCTTGATTAACATGCTGGGAGAAATCCAGTATGAACCAAAATGAATTCTGAATTATATCAACATCATTTTCCTATTTGTCATTTGGGTATGAGGCAATCATGTAAAAAGAAAACAAATGTTACGGTAGAACAAACTACAGAAAAAGCAATCAATACTGTGCAGTAATGGATTAACCTTGTCTGGAGAGAGATGTAGGAGATGCAGGAGATGGAGTCACTATCCCTGGGGTCCGGAAGATCCTTTGGAGTAGGAAACAGCAACCCGCTCCAGTATTCTTGCCTGAAAAAAAAATTCCATGGACAGAGAAGCCTGGTGGGCTACAATCCACGGGGTGGCAAAGAGTCAGATACCACTGAATGATTGAGCAGGCACGCAGAGGGATGTGGTCTTTGCTGTCAGCAGCAGGGAGGTACCACTGAAGCCTTTGGACTGTTCTGTCTGATAAGAGTATCATTGTTTATGGGGACCTTGCGGCATGTCAGATTGTTGCTACTACCAGTGTGCCTTGGGCTTTCCTAGTGGCTCAGACAGTAAAGAATCTGCCTGTAATGCAGGAGACCTGGATTGGATCCCTGGGTCATAAAGATCCCCTGGAGAAGGAAATGGCTACCCACTCCGGTATTCTTGCTTGGAGAATTCCATGGACAGGGGAGCCTCAGGGGCTATAGTCCATGGGGTCACAAAGACTCAGACACAACTCAGCGGCTAACGTTTCACTTTACACTTTGGGGGTATAGGTATCAGTTTGACCTCTGGAAGGGCTGAAGACTAAGGTCAGTCATGTGATTAGTCAAGCATGTCTATATGACCAAGCCCTAATAAAAACTGCTTCCCTTGTAGCTTACTTGGTAAAGAATTTACCTGCAATGCAGGAGACCTGGGTTCTATTCCTGACTTTGGAAGATCCCCTGGAGAAGGAAATGGCAACCCACTCCAGTATTCTTGCATGGAGAATCCCATAGATAGAGGAGCCTGGCAGGCTACAGTCTATGGGGTTGCAAGAGTTGGACACCACCCAGGTTGACAATACTCCATGCTTATTGTCACACATCATTACCGACAGAAGTTTGTACTGTTTATGACCCCACTGGGGGAGGGAAAATGAATGCTCTGCATATGGAACACTCCTGGATCCTGTGCTCATTTGCTGATTTTAATTTGTATTCTTTTGCTGTAATAAACCATAATCGTGGATATAATGGCTTTTCTGAGTTCTGTGATGGCTTTCAGCAAATTATTGAACCTGGAGATGGTCTTGGTAACTTCTGAACTTGAATTTGGTGTCAGAAATGAGGGTAGTCTTGGAAACTATAAAACTTCACAAATACAATAAAGCTTATGACACAAAGTCAGTAGCTCTCTCTGATCTGTGCATTTCTATTTCTGAAACACACGTCCAAGATAATCACTTTCAATTCACTTAGCTTTCATTTTTAGCTCAATTTCTATTTAGCTTTAAAGCACTAAAAATTTCTTACCCACTTTAGATAGCATCTATACACTTCCTACTATAGTAAATTATGACTGACTTACTTTTACCCTATATACATATACTCGACTACCCACTCTCCTATCTTCCCATGATAGCTATATTTACCTTTTGTTAGAGTTTATATGATTATGACTAGGTAAATATTGTTCACAATATTTGTTGTACATTTTTACTTTTTTTTCTTGCACAACATTTGTTTTTCCAAAAATTAATATTATAATTGGTGTTTGGTTGGTTTCCTTAGTTTTACACATATCCAGCGCCAAGTCACCATCTCTTCACCCTAAACTCTGATAAAGCTGACATTTTTTTTAATAGTACAGTCAAACACATTTAGTTACTTTTTTTTTTTTTTCTTGGAGACATCCCTCTAGGACTCTTTAGTTCTTCAGTTCCAACAAGCTGCTGGTTGTCCTGTAGGCCTGCTGCACATCTATCTCTAAGAGCACAATCTTTGCAACACACTTGGAAATCTCTTAGCTTCCTCCCTGTGTTGGATCCTCCGTTTCCTTGATCCCAGATCTTCTTCCGTGATTTAGTTTTTTATTTTGGTTAAATACTTTCTCAGCTTTCTCAAGTTCCTTTATGAGAAATTGTACATGGGAAATAAAGCTATGAGATCTTGCATGATGAAAAATGTCCTCATCTTAACAGTTGATTGATAGTGTGGCTGAGCATAAATTTCAAGTCTGGGCATGATTTTATTCAGATTTATTCAGACATTTGAATATATTTGTTGTAGGAAGGGGGGACACCTACAGGGCCCCAAGAGCGGGCTCTTGTCTAACACTCAGAAAATAATTGTCCGAGGAGACACATGCTGACCAACCAAGATATTTTACTGGGAAAAGGCACCCGGGTGGAGAGCCGTAGGGTAAGGGAACCCAGGAGAACTGCTCTGCATGATGTTCTTCCTCTTTCTAATCATGTCTCCCTGTACGGCTATTAATCTCTCCCTAAATGAGGCATATACGCTTGCAAACCATACTGCTTCTCGACTCAACCTAACCAGCCCCTTCTGGATCTGCAGTAATGGCAGAAGTTGGGGGTATGTCCAACCTATCCCAGGGTATCAATGGCCCACCCTTCCAGCTGAGCTACATGCTGTTACCCAGCGCACCCCATCTGGTCGTGGTATGCCCTTTTGGGAAAAAGGGGAAAAAAACTTCATGCCTTGGTATCAGCAACAACTGTCTATAACTACCCCCTCAATAATATCTGCAATCCCACCTGAGCCCTTATTTTCTCTTTTGACTAACATTCCCCAAGTGACCTTCCCTATCTGTCTAAAAAGCGACTCCTTGCCAGGGGTGTCAGTGGGAAATCTAGGCAACTCACAATGTGCGGTGACCTTCACTGTTGAAACTGATGGGAAAAACCGGGACCTAGAAATTTCACTAGGGCATTACGATTTAGCCCAAAGTCTGGGAACTAGAGGTTCTGGCAGAACTGACACACTATACCTATCCCCAAACATGAGGCTCTCCTCGGATGCTATTAACCAGTCTTGAAAATACATGTTCTGTTCTGGACGACCAAAGAACCACATCCGTTCATCCTGGTTTCTAAATCGGGCAGGCAACTCTGACCACTGTTATTCCCTTGTAGGGGTACCCACCCCTGAAAACCTAACCCTATGGTGGGAGCCTAAACGAAATACTCTTTTCCTTGAGTACAAAACCCAGGATGCCTCACAGCACTTGAATCCCTTCCTAAATGCCCTCACTGCTGCCGGTTTTGCGGCAAGTGGAGTGACAGTCTCCTCCCAGCTGCTAAAGGACTGCCCCTGTTCCATTATGCCACGTTCCAGTTGCAAGGCAGATGGAAATCCTGTTCCTCTTTGGCAAACCTGTTTTGGTGCCCAGCTTAAACCCAGTCATGGTGTCTATTTCACATGTAGGGATAAAGCTTATTTATCCCTACCACCTTTTTGGTCAGGAACTTGCTCCCTAGGGTATGTTACACCCCATTTGGATCTGGCCTGGAGTAATATCTCTTTGCCTTTACTAGTATATACCAACCAGAGGATATGTCGTGCGGTAATACTTACCCCTCTTTTCCTGGCATTAGGACTGACCGCTGGTTTGACAGGAGCTGCCATGGGGAGAACTTCTTTACATAAATTTCAGCAGCTTTCTACCGACACTGCTGTATCCATAGAAAAGACGGTGAGGACCCTCCAATGCCTACAATCCCAGTTAGACTCCCTAGCTGCAATGGTCCTACAAAATCGTCGGGCCCTAGATTTACTGACTGCAGGACAGGGGGGCACTTGTCTCTATCTAAAGGAAGAATGCTGTTTTTATTACAACCAGACTGGGCAGGTCCAAGAAGATATCAAGGGGCTTTTGGAACAGGCCACAAAGATCCGGGATTTGAGTTCAACAAGTGTATGGAGTTCTCTTTCTTTCCCTTCTTGGCTCCTACCATTCATGGGTCCAGTGGTAACTATCTTATTAGGCCTCCTATTTGGCCCCTGTATACTCCAACTCCTTACAAAGTTTATTTCCAGCAGACTCCAGCAGTTCCAAGCCAAATTGATGTTACTACAAGGGTGGAAGCTGGTTTCAGATGTGGAACACCCCAACTTAGATGGGGTAGAGAGAGACTTCTGCTCTGCTAGGCAGGCCTACGCCCACGCACAGCAGGAAGAAGTTGCAGAAGAAAGAGACCTCTGCCCCAATTCCCAAGAAGTATCTTGAGTATGAAGTCTCTCAGTGGGGGAGTTGTTAGGGGAAGCACACTGATTGAAACCGCCCACCCTGGCCAGGCACCATAGTAACCATTTGCATGAGTTGTTTTATGACAGGAGATCCTGATAAGGAATATGGAACTAATAAGCCACCACCAACCGGAAGAGTTCAGGAAAGGTCTAAAGGAGACACCGCATGTCCGTCCACTTCCCAGAATCCCTCTCGATAGCCTCCATCTTGGCTGAGCAATGCGTGCACCACCAGGAAAGACTCTGAATTAGAATGATTGGCCAAAGACTACCCAGAAACTAATCTCATCACCATAAAACCCGACATTGTGAGCCACACGGCAGAGCAGTTCTCCTGGGTTTCCTTACCCTACTGCTCTCCACCTGGGTGCCCTTTCCCAATAAAATCTCTTGCTTGTCAGTACGTGTCTCCTCAGACAATTCTTTTCCAAGTGTTAGACAAGAGCCCGCTCTTGGGGCCCTATAGGGGTCCCCCCTTCTTACAACATATTGATCTCTAGCTTCAAGAATTGCTATTGAGAAATTTGATAGCATTCTCTTTCCTTATCATTTGAATTTGACCTGTTTTTCTCTCTTGAATTTTGAGAATCTTCTTTGTTTACAAAAGTCTCTGAAATTTAAAAATATACCTTGGGGTCCATATTTTTAAATTCATTTTGCTAGAAATTCATTGGGTTTTTCATTTTGGAAACTCACATGTTGCAGTTATGAGAAATTTTCTTAAAGTTCCTTGATAATTTTCTTCCTTTGTTCCTTTGCTTTTTCGGAGCTCTCATGATTTAGGTGTTGGAGTTTCTGAACTGTTTATTTCTTTAGAAGTTTTTGTAATTTTCTTTACATTTCCAAGCTCTTGGTAAATTTGTTTATTCTTGAAGACTTCCGCAACTTTATCTTTCAACCCTTCTACTGATTTTTAAATGTCTGTTGCTATGGTTTTAAGTTCTAAGAGATTCTTTTTCTATTTTCTTGGTTCATGAATCTTCTCTTAAAAATATTTTTTTTTCTTTTGCTTTGTCTTTGTTTCCTCCAAACTTTGTCCTTTCTTTGAATTTTATCTTTTATCCCAAAGTATTTTCTAAAGCATTTTGTGTTCATTCATATTTTCTTGCATAATAATGTACTGCGAATTATTGGAATGGGGCTTCCCAGGTGGTTCCCAGTGGTAAAGAATTCACCTGGCAATGCAGGAAATGCTGGAGATGTGAGTTTGATCCCTGGGTTGGGAAGATCCTCTGGAGGAGAATATGATAACCCACTCCAGTATTCTTGCCTAGAAAATCTCTTGGACAGAGGAGTCTGGTGAGCTACAGTCCATGGGGGTTGAAAAAGAGTCAGACATGACTGAACGACTGAGCTGCTGCTGCTGCTAAGTCGCTTCAGTCATGTCCGACTCTGTGCGATCCCATAGACAGCAGCCCACCAGGCTCCCCCGTCCCTGGGATTCTCCAGGCAAGAACACTGGAGTGGGTTGCCATTTCCTTCTCCAGTGCATGAAAGTGAAAAGTGAAAGTGAAGTCGCTCAGTCGACTGAGCACCTCTATATTATTCATGGAAGTTGATTGGATGCACTGATGTGAAACCTGCAGGTATGGAGAGCCCACTGAACTATACAATTTTATAAAGTGGACATGAGCATCTGTGGGTTTTGGTATTCACTAAGGTCCTGGAACTAATCACTTGTGATGCTGAGGGATGGCTGTATTTTTGTTTGAATTCCTAAGTCTATTGGAATCTCTATCTCATATAATATTAGTTCTCAGTAATATATTCCTCATAAATCATAGTTGTAGAAACACAGACTGTTAGAAATGGAAAGAAACATAGTTCATTGAACCCAACTCTTCAAATGTTAAGATGTAAAGCATGGGTAAAGGCTTTGCTCAAATTCCCACATCATACCAGTAGTAGATTCTAGGACCAAAAATTGAGACTCCTTCTCAGGCCAAAGGTCTTTCCCCTATATTACTTTATGAATTTTAATTTTTCTCTATTACTAATGTTCTTGGAGGAACAGTTTTTATATTTTGCTTCTTTGTAAGAACTCATCTCAATCAGAGGCATAGCAACAAGTAAACCTTTGCCCTAAGAGGATAAAGAGATAATGAAACACTAATGAATTGGTAGATTTCAGTGCTGAAAAAGATTTGGAGTCTACATCTTAACTTAATAGGAAAGAACGCCAAAGCTAACTAGTGACATCTGCCAAGGCTATAGAGGGAGGGAATGCTAGGCATGTCAGATATGTGTTTTTCTCTCTATGCAATAATCAGTCTTCTTTACTTATATGAACCCCCTGGGAAAGATGTACATATATGGAGAATAATAGGAGAATATAGATACCTACCCAGTAACCAGAACAATGGAATCAACCCTAGCTCCCAATATGGTGACATAGGCTCCTGCCAGCTAGCCTCACTGTTAACTTCTTAGGTTATAGACATGGAGCTTTTGTTTTAGTAGCGAAGTTGTGTCCAATTCTTTTGAGACCCTATCTATGCTTGGAGTTGTGTGTGTTAAGTTGCTTCCATTGTGTCTCAACAAAACTGTCCCATTCCTGTGTCAGTCATAGTACTTAGCACTCAGTAGATGCTTTAAAATTCCTTGTGGAATAAAAATATGACCTTCAACACATGACCGTGAATCCCTAGATGAACAGCGTACAATTTCCTTTGACATAAAATTGAACATATTGTAAGCTGATGACTGTACTACATAAGTGTACATTATACATAGAATATACAAGTATACAGCATACAGTATGCAGAAGCATAATGTTTCTTACATTGTTCGAATCAACTCTCAAAGTTGCCCAGAGGACATGAAAGAAAAAGGGAGATTCAGAAAACTCTGCTCTAACATGGGATTTTTGAGTCAAATTGCGGGGAAAATCTGACTCCGCGTGGACTTCCATTCTGTAAATCACTTTCTTCCGTAGGCTCAGCTTGCATGATGTCAGGAGTTCCGGGAGTCAAGACAGCGTGGGGGCATGGATCCAATATTGACTCATACTTGGTGGAAGAAATCTACCCCAAAGTCTGGAAGAGATAATTCGATTGTGAGCACTAGGGATATGACTCTGACCGCAGAGGAAAAAAGGGCAACCGAGGTGTAAGTTTTGTCTTACGACTACCTACTCAGTGAGGCCTGAGGATAGTATGACATACGATCGAAAATCTTGCTGACGCTTAATGCATAGCCATGGCCAGTTTTTAGAAAGAAGACTGCCTGAAGAGAAAAAAGAAAGTTTTCAGTCCCTTCATGTTAGTAATTTGGTCACACTTTGGCTCCTGGTGGGTTTGTAAAACTTGTAAAGGATCTCTTGTGTGGTGAATGATCCTTCAGTCACAGTATTGGCTGAAGCATCAAAGTGTGAAACCTCTAGTTTGCATGTGCAACAGAAGGTGTTTCACAGGCAGAAAAGAGAGAGAACCACCTTCTTTGGTAAAGTTGACAAGACAGGAAAAGATCAAAAAATATACCATTGTAGTGACAACATACTAACTAAACGAATCATATGCTGAAAAAAAAAAAAAAAAAAAAAACCCCAAACCATGAAACTCTCACAGGATGAGATTCACTTCCATCCTGTGAGATGGGGGACCAGTCCTGGGATGCTGAACCAGTTACAGAATTTGTGGGAACCAGTGCAAAAGGAAAATGGGAGCCCCTTATTTAAAACTTATTAAGAATTTCAACAAGGTAACCACAGAGCAGTAAACCAAATGGGCTTCTCTAAGTGTGGGGTCTTGATAGACTGTGCAGGTTTTATGTACATGAAGTTGGGTCTGCTGGGATGTCTAACCAATAATTTCAAAACTTTTATTTGCAGTCTTACTATTTTTTAAGAATTTGAAGAGTGATTATTTTTGTAAAAATTTTTTATTGGGATATAGTTGATTTATGAAGAGTGACTATAATCTCACAAATTCTGCAGAAAATAATCCCAGAAATTAAAGCCTGATAGAATGTAATTATCTGAATTCACATGTCTAACACGATTATTGGCACATATAGTTGTTTTAATGGCTACTGACTGGGGACAGGTAGATTAAGGAAAAGGTTTTGGTTCTAAACTTAGCTCTGCATTGTCCAGTTGAAGGAATTTAAGCACAGCACTTCAGTTTTTTCCCCTTGGTCTTACTTTATAAATCTAAAAAATGATGGGCTAGGCAATAGATAATCTCTATAATTTCCTAATTCTGTGCTGTGCTTGGTCATGACATCAAGAGGTAATTAGAGCTTGAATTTTAGTTTTGTATTTACTAATCCTAAACATCCTAAAAATTAAACAAATTTTTAAATATGTCCCTAATGTATGTATACATTTGTCATTGTTTACTTGCTAAGTTGTGTCTGACTATGACTCCATGGACTGTAGCCCATCAGGCTTCTCTGCCCATAGGATTCTCCTGGTAAGAATACTGGACTGGGTTGCCATTCCCTCTTCCAGGGGATCTTCCTGACCCAGGGATCAAACCTGCGTCTGTTTTGTCTAACCTGCATTGGCAGGTGGATTCTTTACCACTAGTGCCACTTGGAAAGCTCCATATATGTATATGTACATATGTAATTTTGAATAGGAATTCACAATTTACAAACCCCAGATGATGAGTAACTCCCCAAAATGGACCTCACTATTATTAACTGCCTGTGCGTAACACCATAAATCAAGAGATGAGTAGAAGAAATTTTTACTTCTTTCCAGACCATTAGTAATTTTCCTTCCAATAACTTGGAGTTTGGTCACAGGTTTCCTGAATAGTATTGAGTGCATGCACTTGTCTCAAGTCTCCGAAAAGGGTTTCTTGTCACTGAGACACCCTGTAAACATATTATGTGGGCTGTTTTTTTTTTTTTTGCTTGAGAGGGGCTACAATAAAGCAACAGGGCAGCAATGTAATTTCCACTCTCCTCATTTACTTTACATGAGGCTTTGGTCCCACAAATACTCTTTGACTTTGTTTTTGGGAAGATAGTTCCTCAAAGGATTTTCTGGCCTTTGTCACAAAAAATAATACATGGAATTTTTCCAGTAAGCCGGAGTTGGCTAAAGAGACATAGCATCATGTTTCCAACATTAATCATGAACCCTCTTTAATTAAACACAAGCTTCCTACAGGTTAGTGCTGATAGCATTGGGGTTAGAACTTAAGGAAAATTGTGCATGTGTGTGCGTGGGAATGGAGAAGGCAATGGCACCCCACTCCAGTACTCTTGCCTGGAAAATCCCATGGATGGAGGAGCCTGGTCGGCTGCAGACCATGGGGTCGCGAAGAGTCGGACAGGACTGAGCGACTTCACTTTCACTTTTCCCTTTCATGCATTGGAGAAGGAAATGGCAACCCACTCCAGTGTTCTTGCCTGGAGAATCCCAGAGACGGGGGAGCCTAGTGGGCTGCTGTCTATGGGGTCGCACAGAGTCGGACACGACTGAAGCGACTTAGCAGCAGCAGCAGCAGTGTGTGGGAAGCCCTGAGGAAGATTATCTTGAGAGAAAAGTAGGCCCTGAATTAAGCATTCAAGCTCACTTTTATTCAGTGCTGTCTGTGGACAAATCTTCAAGCTACATGGCCTTTAGGAAAGAAAACGGGGCTGTAGAAGTGATGAAACAATATCTGATTTTAGGGAACTCGGTGCAGTATGGGAGAAGATACATAACTAACTCTAATATGAGATTGAAGGATCAAGACTCTAATAAAAATGTGAACCACTCTCCTAGGCCTATGTAGAGAATATGCAAGATTACTTTTAAGAAGGATAGTTTTGAGAGAACTCATGGAGATAATGATTTTTTAGGCTGGACTTGAATGGCTGGGTACCACTCTGAGAGGCACACATGTGGGAAATCAAGGAACAGCATGAGCAAAGGTTCAGGGTGTGCTTTTTTAGGAATGACTAGTCACCCCACATTCCTCAATTAGGAACAGTTCACTTCTACTGAGTGCTTACTATATGACAGGCAGAAGTCTTAGCACTTCATATCACCTGACAATTTTCAACTAAAGGCTGGAGGAGATATTAATATTAGGCTCATTTTAATGATAAGGAAATCTAGCTATAGAAGAGTTAAAAAGCTTACTCAAGATTAAATAGCTAGGTAGCCATGAAGCCAGAATTCAAGCCTGCATTCATAAATGCAATACTGCTGTGTATACACTGCAGGTTGAGACACAAGGTGGGCTGGAACCAAATAGCAGAGGGTCTTCTGTGGCATCCCTAAGTACTGTATTTCATAAATAAATTACTAAGGGAGGAGAAAATATTCTTTTTTTTGTGTATTTGAAATGAAAAGAAATAAAAAAGTTAAAAAAGAATCCATTATTAGTGATAATTTGGAACAATTGATCATCTAGTGCTTTGCTGTTCAATATGGTAGCCTCCGTCTGCATGTGGCTACTGAGCATTTGAATACGGCCAGTCTAAATTGAGATGTGCCATATGTATAAAATGAACTCCAGATTTCTAGAATTTAGTATGACAAAAAAGGATGTATAATATTTTATTAATATTTTTCTGAATTGATACATATTGATACATTTTGGATATATTGTCTCAAGTAAAATGTATTTTAAAATTATTTTTCTCTGTTTCTTTTTACCTTTAGTAATGGAGCTATTAGAGAATTGGCTTGCATTATATTTCTGTTGGGCATTGCTGGTCAAAGCAACATAGAGTTACGGTGGATATTATACTAACTGTCTTTGATAGAAGGACTTCCTACCACATTGGTTTTCTAACCACATTCTTTCCTTGCTTTCTGGCCATTTGCAAGAAAAATTTTAAGAGGCACCCCCTCTGTAAAGGTTTGAGAGCCCCTAGAATTTCCTTTTTAACTTGGTTCAAACCACAAAAGAATGATCAATGTAATCTCTGGATGAGGAGTCAACATTTTACGAGGGCAAAGGGAGGAGGTGTACAAAAATTTCCAATCCCTGGATGGTGTGAAGTGAAAGTGTTTTCAAAGGATCCCACAAGAATGGCATGGGTGGGCATAATGGGTCTGTCTCCTCGTCAAAAGACCCAAGGAGTTGAAAGGAAACTCTAACTACAACACCAAAATGCCACAAAACCATAGTTATTAATACCAACTAACTAGCATCTCTGTCTATCTGTCACCATCTCATCTTAAAAAACTTGTGAAAATACGTAATCTTGATGAGACTTCAATTAGGTATAAATACCAGCACCAAAAGGAGACACAGTACATTCTTCTGATCATCTGCAGATCAGCAATTAGAAAAGAAAGATCAGCTACCTCCTTGGGACCTGATCATAACACAGGAGCTACCGATTTCAACTACTCCGGCCTAACTCTCTCCTAAACAATGAAATATACAAGCTATTTCTTAGCTTTACTGCTCTGTGTGCTTTTGGGTTTTTCTGGTTCTTATGGCCAGGGCCAATTTTTTAGAGAAATAGAAAACTTAAAGGAGTATTTTGTAAGTATGATCTTTTAATGAGACTTTCTTGTGATTGAAATGACTTGATGTTTGATGTTGACTTGGAATTCTATCTATGATGGGCTCTCATCTCTAGTCTTCAGTCATTTTGAGAAGACTTGCTGTTATTGTGACTGTTAGCTAGATGTGTTTGTTTGTTTGTTTTGTTTTTTTCTGACTAAACAATCTCTGCTCAGTTTGCTATAGAGATTTAGAAGGGATTCATGAATCTTCCAAAAGATGGGCATAATATGTGTATACATCATAGTGTTGATATTTTGTGATAAGAATCCATTCAACTATGATGTTAAGTAGCAAGCATACTGAAAAGACAGCTGAGTCTTAATTTTTGATTTCTCATGTTACTATAATGATGACAGTCAGAAGTCAAGATCAGCATTAAAAATGGTCATTTGACATAATTGATCAATTAAAGAAGATGAGGTCCTTAAATATTTGGCTTAAAAACAAAAACACTTATAGGTGTTTTTCTCTAAAAAGTCATTTTAAAATTTTACTATCCCATCTAGATTGTCTGTGAATTACTCTTGGACTCAGTCACTTGCTGAGATTTTTTTTGTAGGAGTTATAATCTAGTTTATATTTTAAAAAATTTTTTGTCTTGTTTTAGGAATTTCTTAAAAATTTATTTATGGTTAATTAAAATAGCTTGGGCATTTTAAATATTTTATCATATATCCAAATTTAGCTGTTATAATTATAGCTGGAGCTATCTTTTAAAGGCGATATAATACCTTATAGGAGGACACAGGTAGAGGTTATGAACCGTATACCATAGGGGGGCAGTATTTTATAGTGAGATGATGTTGTTGTTTTTTTTTTTTTTTAACTATACCTTTTTCTTACCATAGTAATTTGGGACAGTTGAAGTATCATCAGTCTTGAATGAGTTCATTGTGATGTTATATTAGTAAATAAGAAAGCAAAAATCACATGATAGTCTTTGGCTGTTATCCAACCGGGTAGCTTTTGTGAATATTTTTTGTTAAAACTAAACAGTGTTGAAAAGAAAATCAGTAAATAGTGCCAGCATCCAAGTTCAATAAAACTTGAGGTACATTTTTACAGCAATTTATGGACTAATTTTAAGCCAATTTTTTATTGTGTTGTTTTATTTTCCAGAATGCAAGTAACCCAGATGTAGCTAAGGGTGGGCCTCTCTTCTCAGAAATTTTGAAGAATTGGAAAGATGTAAGCTGAACATTTCCATTTGGCTGATTTTCCTGTTGCTTTTTTTCTGATGGATAAATTCACATCAACCTCTCTTTGTGCTCTTTTCTCCCAAGGAAAGTGACAAAAAAATTATTCAGAGCCAAATTGTCTCCTTCTACTTCAAACTCTTTGAAAACCTCAAAGATAACCAGGTCATTCAAAGGAGCATGGATATCATCAAGCAAGACATGTTTCAGAAGTTCTTGAATGGCAGCTCTGAGAAACTGGAGGACTTCAAAAAGCTGATTCAAATTCCGGTGAGATGATCTTAATGCTTTCTTTGGTATCATTGCAGAGGCTCTTACAAAGCACTTCATTCCCAGAAAATAGAAATTAGATACCAGGTGTAAAGCTCTGAAGTGAACTTGTGGTCAAAATGCCTCTTTGCTAGTTCTCTTTTGACTTGGGTGACTTTGCAGAGTCAGTTATTGGAGGCACTTAAGTCTGTGATTTTGGGAAAATACTGGCATTATGCCTATCGCACAAAGATGGGTGAATGGACAAATCAGTGAGGAGGAAGCAGAGAAGGAGTTGGGGTGATGGGGACAGAGTACTGAAAACCAGTTCTCCCATTGCCCCTTGTCTGTGTGTTGGAAATTCTCTTGCTTTGAATAGGTTGCATGTCTTAATGGAAAGAGCAGTGGGAGGGAGAGGGAAGAAGATGTGTGCTCCGCCCAGCTTAGCCACCAAAGAAATGTGTGACTTCAGATGAATCACAGGCCTGGCTGGGGCTGTTTCCTCATCTTAAAAGGAGCCTGTTGAGTTCACTGTAATTTCTACGGTCTCCTTTGCTCTAAAATTCTACAATGCCATGGAAAGAAAATGAGAATGAGATAGGAGAAAGGAATAGCCTTTGAGGAGACAAAGGCCCTCCCACTGTCGAACTCTGGTCAATCACCCAGATTGTATAGCCCAAGGAGAGGTGACTGCGTTTGTTTTTAGAAAGAAAATAGGTAGAATTGTCCTATCAATGAATTTTTAAAGTTTTTAGAAGCTGAAAGATCACTTTGAAGCATAAGGACAAGTCACATTTTCCAAAATTTCATCTAAGGGACAACGGTCTCCAGATTTTTTTGCGGGGGAGAGTTGGCTTTTGTATAAATAGGCTTGGGTGAGAAGAGGAGGGGTCCCATTATGACTTGTGCTTTCAGGATTTGTACCAGCTCTTGCTCTAACCTGGTCTGCCTCTCAACAATCTCATATAAGCTCCCAGGAACTGAAATAAGTGGTTGCTCTTCAAGATTTCTCTAGTCTCCCATATATTAGATGGTATGAGAGTGGCTTGGAAAAATTATATGTAATGTTTTCCATGTTCAGCAGATCTCCATTGGTTGCAGGCTAGAGAATGAAAAGGCACTGTTCCTGACCCAGTGCTGCCTCTGGTTGCTGTTCAGTCCTAGAGAAGTCCCTTAGTTTCTTGGTGATGCTTAGAAAACTGGAAAGTTATCACTTGTAAACACACAGCTGGTAGAAATTTTTCTACTCATTTGTAACTGGGCCTTGAAAACAATAGGTTGGTCCCATCCTTCTGGAAGCTCCAAGCCTCCTTCTTCACAATGTGCAATCTTGAGTGAGTGCTCAACCATTGTCGTCTTTTGCTCAAATGTGAACATATTTAAGGCATGTTTTGCCTTTTTGTCTTGTAACTTAGAATCTCCTAGTCATTCTCAGAAATGTGGCAAGGTGGCTGCAGTGTTTCAGCTTTAGAAAGAAATGTAGTGGCAGAGCAAAGATGAAAGCAAATGGTCCTCATTTTATGAAGCATGAATTCACCTATATTGTCCTACTGGGAAGAGTGAGAAAATAGTTCAATTTGCTGGAGTGGAAGGCAGGGTACCGGGAGATTGCTTTCATTTCTAACTTTATTATATAATACCAGTAATTGATTATTACCTTTAAATAAGATCTGTGTTTATTTTTAATCCCATCATGGAAACAATGAGACTGACCTAATTTGGAGGAAATTAAAAATAATGGTTTTCCTCCTTCTAGAACTTGGTGTTTATAAAGTACTGAACCTATACCAATGGTTTTCAAACTTGGGTGGTGCCTAAATCACCTGGTGATGTTGGTAACCACACAATGGCCCAGGCCTAGTCCGATTTCACCCATCTGGGTGTCAGAGTTCTTCATTAGGTCCTCAGGTTACTCTTTTACGCACCAAACATGAGAGCCATTGGCTATAGTAACTCATTTGATGCTTACAGTGAAGACTAAGTACTAAGTGATAGAAGTGACGGAGACCCTAGGGATCATCTAAACACTCTCCTCATACTTAGTGGAGAAAACAGAGATCTGGAGAGCCTCAGTGACTGGTTTAAAGTCAGATGTATTGCACACACAGAATTCACACCCACATTTTTCTGTCACTCTACTTCTGGGGTTTTTTCACTATATAATTTTCAGATGTCTGAAGTGGTAAATTTATGAATATGTGATGTGCTCCATCCTGTTACAGTACAACTATCAGTTGAATTGTTATAATTTTAGTTTTTATCACTGAAGAAACCAACATTACATATTAAGGTTCATTACTGCTAGTGAAAATAATTTGTTTTAAAGAATACTTTGATTTTCTTGGGCCTAGACAGCAGAATATCCTAATGACTCATAGGCCTGAAATTAATTTTGCTGTTTTCTTTCCCAATAGGTGGATGATCTGCAGATCCAGCGCAAAGCCATAAATGAACTCATCAAAGTGATGAATGACCTGTCGCCAAAATCTAACCTCAGAAAGCGGAAGAGAAGTCAGAATCTCTTTCGAGGCCGGAGAGCATCAATGTAATGGTCTTCCTGCCTGCAATATTTGAATTTTTAAATCTAAATCTATTTATTAATATTTAATATTTTACATTATTTATATGGGGGATATATATTTAGACATCAAAGTATTTATAATAGTAACTTTTATGTCATGAAAATGAGTATCTATTAATATATGTGTTATTTATAATTCCTGTATCCTGTGATTATTTCACTTGACCCTTTTTTTTCTGAGTAACTAGGCAAGTCTATGGGATTTCAAGGTTTTATCTCAGGGGCCAACTAGGCAGCTAACCTAAGCAAGAATCTGTGGGTTGTGCACTTATTTCACTTGATGATGTAATGAATGCTGATAAATGAAATGATGCCATCTAGTCACTACTTATCTGAGACTAGATCTGGATTCTGAGCCACTACTTTGATGGCATGTCAGACAGCACTTGAATGTGTCAGGCTATATGACTTGTGCCCTGACAAAAACATAGCATCTCATCTCACCTTATACCTGGCGCTTCAGGATATCACTGACAATTGTGATTACACCCAAATGGAAAGTAATATGTTTGTTTAGTTTATCAATATTTAATATATATGAATAAAGTATAATTTCATAACTATGTATGTTGTGTCAGACTTTTTCTAAAATGGGGGCTGGGTTAAATGAAACACAGACTAATAAATTAATAGGAGGAGAGTCAATTTAACTGTGGAGATACAAGAGTTGGATTAAAATCTGCTCAAAGTGGTGTCTTTCTTCACTGACAATTTGCTGGTTTCCACTGTTCCCTTTGGTAGTTGTTTGAATGATATTTTCACAGCTGTGGAAAGTAGTCCAAACTGTTTAGCTTGGCACACAAATATTTACTTCTACTTTATCCCTCCTCAACTCCTCAGGGTATCCCTCATCTTGGTATCCCCTATTTCCTCCGGCCACTTTGGGTAAACACTGTTAGGTATGGAATAGTGAGTGGAAACTCCAGGGTGGGAAGCTTGGATTAGAATCTTAGTCCTGCCATTACAAGTGGTGTGACTTTTATACTCTCTAAGCTTCACTTTCCTCTCTGATAAAGAAGAATAATCATGCCTTTCTTATAACATGGTAGGCTTCCCAGATGGCTTAGTGGTAAAGAATCCGCCTGCCAATGCAGGAGACACAAGAGATGTGGGTTCAATCCCTGGATCGGGAAGATGCTTTGAAGGAGGATATGGCAACCTACTCCAGTGTTCTTCTCTGGCATATCCCATGGACAGAGAAGCCTGGTGGGCTACATAATATTGTAGTGAGACTTTATCCTTTCACTCAAGATATATTTACTAGAGCGCCTACTATGTGCCTGGTGCTGTTCTAAGTACTTGAGATTCATTTGTGAGCAAAACAAACAAGAATACCTGCCCTTTGGGAATTTCGAATTTAACAAAGGGGAGATAGATAGTAAACAAAATACGTAATATGTTAGTAAATTGCATGCTATGTTAGAAGATGATTGGTGCTACAGAAAAAACGTAAGAAAGAATAGGGGAACTGGGAAAACTATTGGACAGAGCAAATGGGCTAGGGATTAAACTGAGCAATTATACTTGGCTTCATTAAAGAGATAACATTTGAGGAAACACTTGTGAGAGCTAAGAGAGGATTTTTGGCAAAGGAAACATTCTTGCAAAGGCTCTAAAGTGGAAATTTGCCTTGACTGGTAAAAGAAGTACCAGTAGTCCAGTGTGGTTGGAGCAAAATGGGTCAAGAATAACTCTTAAGTTTTTAGTTGAGCAACTAAAAAAGTGAAGTTGTCATCAACTGAAATGGGGAAACTAGAGTGAGCAGGTTTGGGGTGGAAAATCAGAAATTCAATTTCGAACGTTAAGTTTAAGGAATCCATTAGATTTTAAAGTGGAAATGACGAGTAAACTATTGAATAGATCAGTCTGGAGTTGGGAGAGAACTCTGAACAGTTGATATAAATTTAGAAATTGAGGGTATTCAGTTCAGTTCAGTCGCTCAGTCGGGTCTGACTCTTTGTGACCCCATGGACTGCAGCATGCCAGGCCTCCCTGTCCATCACCAACTCCTGGAGTCCACCCAAACCCATGTCCATTGAGTCGGTGATGCCATCCAACCATCTCATCCTCTGTCGTTCCCTTCTCCTCCTGCCTGCAATCTTTCCCAGCATCAGGGTCTTTTCAAAAGAGTCAGCTCTTTGCATCAGGTGGCCAAAGTACTGGAGTTTCAGCTTCAACATCAGTCTTTCTAATGAACACCCAGGACTGATCTCCTTTAGGATGAACTGGTTGGATCTCCTTGCAGTCCAAGGGACTCTCAAGAGTCTTCTCCAACACCACGGTTCAAAAACATCAATTCTTCAGTGCTCAGCTTTCTTTACAGTCCAACTCTCACATCCATACATCCACTGGAATAACCATAGTCTTGACTAGACGGACCTTTGTTGACAAAGTAATGTCTCTGCTTTTTAATATGCTGTCTAGATTGGTGATAACTTTCCTTCCAAGGAGTAAGCGTCTTTTAATTTCATGGCTGCAGTCACCATCTGCAGTGATTTTGGAGCCCAGAAAAATAAAGTCAGCCACTGTTTCCATTGTTTCCTCATCTATTTGCCATGAAGTGATGGGACTGGATGCCATGATCTTAGTTTTCTGAATGTTGAGCTAGCAGGTATTTAAAGACCTAATACCTGTTGAACTCATGAAGATCATGAGTTTACATAGTGAAGAGAAGGAAAGAAAAGTATTGAATCTCAAGGTACACAATTGGCTTTGGGGTGTATAGTGAGGGCAAGATTGTGAGTGTCAAGGGGAGAAAAGGTTAAGTATCTGGGGCTTCCTTCTGAACTATTCTATTTAATGCTCCATTTAATTCCAATTAATAATAATAAAGTTAAATGAAATAATTCATGTAAAAGTATCAGTTTAGTCCTTGACAATAATCAGAGATTATTATTTTGATTATTGGATAGTAGTTGAGTAACAGTGGTTGAGACTCAATCCCCATTCCCTGGGGTTCCTCTTCCAGTCTAAGGTTTATCAATAATTTCTAACAGTCAGTATTACCCATAAAACAATCGAATCATTGTACCAGCTACTAAAAAAGAATGTCTTTTCTTTTTGGTTTATGACCTTTTTATTTTTCACTATAATTTTATGTGTTAGACATTCTTAAACAGTTACACTGAATGGATAGTTGATTGAAATAATTGGGCAAGATTGAGGTTATTTTGGCCTGTCTAGAATTCAAGTGGCATCTGAATGCTTGTAGGGGAGGAAAATTATTTTTTTTTTTTCTCTACTCTTCTAAAGTCTTGATTGGGATCCCATAACAAAAGACAGATTAACAAAAGGAAAGCATACATGTTTATTTAAATTATATGTGACACAGGGATCTTCATAAGGAAATAAGGACCTGAAAAAAAAAAAAAAAAACACAACAGTTAAACCAGAATGTTTTTGTGCTAGATTTGGTGAAGAATGGAAAATCATGGAAAGATATGGTAGGACAAAGGTGAGCTAAGTGTGGTAAGTGGTGCAACACTTAGCAAGATCTGCCGCTGTTCACATTCCCCTCTGATTTCCTTGTCTTTAAAGACGAGAATGCTCCCTTCTTCTGGTTATATGACCTACTTCAGGAGAAGGTCAGAAAGCCTTTTCTGCATATGCCCTTTCTCAGATTCCTTCAGCTTGAAATATTCAATATATCAAGGTGACATATTATGGGATATCATGTCCTGTACCGTGTCAGGCTCACAGAAGAAAATACAAAGGCAAGAGTTTCTTATCTTGCTCTCTTCACCTAAACTGAGAACCTGGCAACCCCACGACAGTGCTTCTTTCGGGCAGATGGTGATGAAGGATCAAAGGTGAAAGTGCCATCGTGATCAGAGCTGCAGATGCAAAGCCACATCAGAGAACCATTGACATCCTGGGCACAGCCACCCCCCAGGGATGTGTAATAGGCTGGTGTAAAATAATACTAATGAGTAACCAGTGAACATGTGCTAGGGTTAAGAACTCTTTTTCAGTAGAGCCCAAAGGGTAATAATGGTCTACTTCCTTCTTGAGTCAACTTGCTTATTTGGGGATTTTTGTTTATGGTCTCAAGCCTGTACACAAATAAACCTTCAAAAAAGTATCACAAAAAAGAACTCTTCTTTAGGATTCAATTAGACCTAGATTTTTATTAACTGTAAAACTTTAGGAATGTTATTGACTATTTTCAAGCCTCTTTGCTTTCATCTGTAAGATGGGAACTATAAAGTCATTGTGAGGATTACATTTTTTTTAATGTAAAATGTTGGAAGATAGAAAATGCTTTGTCAAGAGTAGCTATTATTATTAATGCTATTTTATTGAATAAATCAATGAATTACTGTTATTAACCCTTCCACCACAATGAGTTCTGTTTAGTTTTTCTTGATCTGAAAATTATTTTCCTTCTAGAAGAATAGAAAGAGCAAGCACAATTATGGATAGAAATTTGATCATTCTTATACCTAGAAAAATCAATGGCCATGTTGGGATTAAAAACTCTATTTTATTAAGATTATGTTTCTTCTTGGGCTTCCCTGGTGGCATAGTAGTAAAGAATCTGCCTGCCAATGCAGGAGATGTGGATTCAATCCCTGATCCAGGAAGATCCCTTGAAGAAGGAGATGGCAACTTACTCCAGTATTCTTGTCTGGGAAATCCCATGGATAGAGCAGCCTGGTGGGCTACAGTCCATGGGGTCTCAAAGAGTGGAACACGACTTAGCAAGTATTTTGGAAGACCT
Organism: Bos mutus; assembly: GCF_027580195.1. Classification (NCBI taxonomy): domain Eukaryota; kingdom Metazoa; phylum Chordata; class Mammalia; order Artiodactyla; family Bovidae; genus Bos; species Bos mutus. The sequence continues at coordinate 26,831,939 of NC_091621.1, read as the reverse complement.
GACACTGTCACTCATCAGTTATGTGACCTTGACTAACTCAAAAGGTATTGTAAGGATCAAATGACACATTGTTTGTGATTTTCAATTGGAAATTTCTGTGTAAATGTGAGACGTGCTTATTATCACAGTGGCAGTTGAAAAATAGTACAAAAAATGCAAGCATGCAAGAATAGGAATAAAGCACTTGTTCTTTAACCATGATAAAAATAATATTAATGCTGAATGAAGAATAAAAAATAATCTCTGTATGTTCATGTAACTTTCACATACTGCTATGGGTACATCAAAACTTTTATTAGTACAGATAGAAAAAAAAGGATAGTCACAGTAGCAAAATTATGGGTAGAAATTTGACCATTCTTATGTCTAGAAGAAGCTTCTGTGCGCTGGAGTACATTTTTGATAGAATCCAACAGCAATTTATAAGTGTTTCTTGGCATCCATACTGCTTGGGGACACCCACCAGCAGATGCTCAAGCACACCATTATTATTTGCATGTCCTTAGCTTTATGAGGGTGAGTTTGCTGCTCTCTAGGAAGTACTGGTTATTAGCATATTCACTAGGTTGGGCTACCTCAGCATCCAAGCATATCACTTTATTTAGTCTTTCCAAATATGCTAATCCTCTTTGCTGCTCAGGTGTTCTGAGGACTTCACCTAGACAACTGGAAATCTTTCTGAAAATTAAGGCATCCATTGGTGAGCTAATAAGAGACCTAGTGCATATATGATCTATAATGTAGGCCTTCAGGTTCAGGGAAAATGAGTCAATATTGTGTATTACGGAAACTTAAAAAAATGCTAAACAAATATAAGAGAGCAGGTCGTGCTGCGTGGTTGTGTGGGTGGTCCTACCTTATTCAGATTGGTGAAGTAAAATTTATGCTTAGCTTTGAAGAGCAAGCAGCATAAAATATACAAAGACGTTTCAGCAGGCTAGACTTCAAACGTGGGGAAGTGAAGTAAGCTGATTCAAGGGAAAAGCAGTTTGTCTCTAAGGTAAAGGTGACTAGTCCAATTCACACCTCATGGGAAGGCAAGAAGAGGACCAATCAATTCAATGGAAAATTTCTAATTGTTGATAATTCATTGCCCAGTTCAGTTACAATGTTCAATCATTTAGACCCATAGGGGTGAACAGATTCATTTTGATCTCTCTTTTTCAAGCTTATGTAGTTTTGCAACACTTGCACTTGGCCATGGGGGTTAATTAATACATCTTGACACTGTGCTACTTTCAAAAACCTGGGAAATGGAAATATTTTTCCATTATAAGCCATTCAAAGACCACGGTTATTTCCTGGTTAAAGTAAATAGAACTCAGTATTTGTCCTAATAATATGCTCTCATGAAAACAACTTACCTTCAGGCCTATTGCTTAATTGAATGCTCAAATCCTACCATTCTTAAAGAAAAGAGATCCTACTAAGGCATAGCCTATTTACTCACATATAATTGCAGTAGAGAAAACAGAAATGTTTTAAATTGATGGGGAAAGATAAATGAATCTTCTGTGTCTCACAAGATTTTACTCTGTGATTTAAAAACAAGTGAGAAGTACAAAGAATGCTCCTGAAGCCTCACAAAGTATACTCAGTGGATCCCAATAGGGTAATGGCTCAAAATCACGTTAACACAATTGTGAGGGTCATATGAACTTTCAAGGAATTTTATCAGATTTTACCAAGACTATTTCTCTCCATTTAAAAATAATATGTCAGATACATCTCAATTTTTAAAATATTTTAAAAATAATTTGAGTAATTAATCTTTGAGCCTTTCTAGGAGCTTTCTGGTATTCCAAATGATTTCTCACTACCTTAGGTGGTGAATCATTTTTTTAAAAAAAAGCTTTTAATTTTATATTGGAGTTAGCTGATTTAACTATGCTATGATAGTTTAAAGTTGACAGCAAAGGGACTCCGCCATACATATACATGTATCCATTCTCCCCAAACTCCCTTCCCATCCAGGCTGCCACCTAAAACTGAGCAGAGTTCCCTGTGCTATACAAGAGGACCTTGTAGGTCATCCATTTTATTTATTTATTTTTTAAGACTTATTTATTTGGCTGTGGTGGGTCTTTGTTGCTGCACATGCTCTCCGCTCTCTAATTGCAGAGAGCAGTGTGGGCTTCTCCTTGTGGTTACTTCTCTTGTCGTGGAGCACAGGCTCTAGGTGGGCGAGTTTCAATAGTTGTTGTATGTGGGTTCAGTAACTGGCTTGTGGGCTCTAGAGCACTGGCTTTTGTGGCCCAAGGGCTTAGTTGCTCTGAGGCATGAGCGATCTTCCAGGACCAGGGATCAAATTGCTGGCCCTTACACTGCAAGGTGGATTCTTAACCACTGGACTACCAGGGAAGCCCGTCCATTTTAAATATAGTAGTGTGTACATGTTAATCCCAAACTCTCTAACTATCCCTTCCCCCTACTCTCCCTCCCATCCCCTGTAACTGTAAGTTCATTCTCTAAGTCTGTGGGTCTGTTTCTGCTTTGTAGATAGGTGCATCTGTATCACTTCTTTGTGGATTCCACACATAAGGGATGTTATACAACATTTCCCCTTCTCTGTCTGACTTACTTCACTTAGTATTGGCAATCTCTAGGTCCATCCATGTTGCTGCAAATGGCATTATTTCATTCTTTTTAATGGCTGAGTAATATTCCACTGTATATATTTACCACATCTTATCCATTCCTCTGTTGCTGGACATTTGGGTTGCTTCCATGTCTTAGCCATTGAAAACAGTGCTGCAGTGAACACTGAGGTGCATGTATCCTTTCGGACCATGATTTTCTCTGGGTATGTGCCCAGAAGTGAGATTGCTGGAGCACACGGCAGTTTTATTTTTAGCTTTCTAAAGAACCTCCACACTGTTCTCCATAATGGCTGTAGTTGGTGAATCATCTTTGATGTTTTAATGCAGGTCTCTGGGAGGGTCTTCATCCATCCCTCAGGGATTTGAGCAAACCAAAAGAACTGAAAGAAGAGTATTGTTTGGATGAGTCAAACAGAATGGTGAAGTTTCAGGATAAAGAGCTTCAAGCAATTAGGAGGGAAGGGAAAGGCTACCCACTCCAGTATTCTGGCCTAGAGAATTCCATGGACTATATAAGCCATGGGGTTGCAAAGAGTCAGACATGACTGACCGACTTTCACACACACACACACACACACACACACACGCCTTTCAATTAGCTTCCAGAAGAGCTTGTCTGATGGCAATAAAAGAGTTATCTGTAAAGTCACTATATAAACTAAGAAAAGTACTGTATGTGAGTTACATGGGACACAGGGAAATTCTTCATTGCACAGAATTGTCTCATGCATTACAAGACTTCTAACGCCCTAGGTTACTCTACCTGTGAAATTCCAGAGGAATCTTTGGAATCATTGTGATAATCAGAGTTTCCCTTTACATTTCCAAAGTTACTTTAGTGGAGGGAGGTAGGTATCACTCATTTAGATCTAGGACCATTGACCTAATTGAATTCTAAAGAGTTTTTCAGATCTCTGCATGTATGAAGCCATACTTTGCATCCTTGCCTTTTCTCTTGTTTTGAATCAATAATATATGATTAATCCTCCAATGTGTTTGGCAAGATAATTACAGATATTTTCCATTTAGTTTTTTGTTGTTGTTGTTTATTGACAGTAGTATGCACCAATATACACTGAGGTACAGGGCACTGAAAACATCAGGGGAATAAGAATCATGAACATGAATAACAGATACTGTGTTAGCTGGGGGATGCCAGATATCTTGGGTGGTTAGCTCTTAGCTATTCTTGTTTTTATCACTAAGTTGAAGAACCATGACCAGAGTAGAAAATGCTGCATAATTGGAAAATGACATGCTGGAAACTTTGGCTCAGGAGTCAGGAAATCCCCATCATCAGTTTATTTAGGCTAACACACTGGGGTTGAATTGGACATAAATGAAGAGGCCATATCAGTCTGCAAGTGTACCCCTGTCTATATATTGGGTTGCCAGAAAGTTTGTGTGGGTATTTCTGTAACATGTTATAGGCCAATCCAATACAACAGGACAATATGACTTTGATTAATTTACAGAATAACAACAGTGAATGCTGTTTATCATAATGTATTTAAGCCCAAGAATTGTTTCCCTGAGTTCTTTTTCTATTTTAATTTCTGACTTAAGACTGCTACACGTGAATCAGAAAATCAGAAAACATCAACTCAGAGGAGGCAGCAACAAAGAAGAAACACCATGAATCACTGAAAAACCACAAACGCCCAAAATGTCCATATGACTCTCAGACAGTAGTCTTAACACCTTGGATTTGGCATTTTTTCAAGTACATCAACTTGTAAGATTTTTAGCCTATATACATATCAGAGAAAAACGAACTGTCTCATTGAATTCTGGTTTGACTTCTGTTTACATGTAGTTTTTTATCTTTTAAAGGTAAGTCTGTGGTTGCTGCTGCTGTGGGGCTGCTGTTTCAGCCCCATTGCCCAAGAGCTCAGACAGGGTGACTCAAAGAAAGCCAGTTCAGGTCTGAAATTTAGAGAAATATATGTTGACCAGTGACGACCATTTTCATGATGGGACGGTAACCCACAGTCCATCTTGAGGTGGGAAGAGGAGTAAAGAGGGGTTAGGAGAAGATTCCAAGGCTTAGTCAGGGAAAGGATTGTTTTAAAAATCTCGAGGTGAGGACAGATTGAGTTGGGAACGATGTTCTACTCTTATGAGATTTTTTTCCCTGCCAAATACCTTAAAGGTCACATAGCTATTAGTATAAGAATGTTTTTAACCACATAAGTTTCAGTAAAATCAAAATCAAATGCTACTAAGGAAATCAGTTAAAAAACTTTTTTTAACAGTAGGTTAGCAAATAAGGAAAATAGCAGCCTCTAGGGCTGAATGACTTGACGTTGTGAATGGCATAACACTGCCAGGGAAACCGCAGTCTGGGTTTTCTACCTTAAAATGTGAAAACATATTTATTTTCATCTTTTTCCTATCTCAAAGCTAGATGAGAATGTTGGTGTTAAAACCCTAGTCACCAAAACAGTGACACTCAAAACGGCAAAACATGGAGGGACTTGCTCCGGGCAAGCCAGGGACTTCAGGTGTGGCTGGAGAAGCAGTTTCCTGATTCTGCTGACAAGGAGGGTTAGATGTTTGCTTTCTGCTCCTCACTAGAGACAGTCAGTGGGAAAGAGGTAGTCTTTGATGAGATGACAGGAAATGGCTTCTCAGAAGTGAAATGAGAGGCCATGTCTAGATTTATTAGATGGGAGAGGTAAGGGGGGACAGGAAAGCAGGCTGGTGGAAGAATCCAAGAGTAGGCAAAGGAGAGCTATGCTATCTTGCTGTGCTGGATGGAGAGAATGGCATTGGCAGGGCGATCAGGTTGGCTGAAATGGAGTGCTCCCAGCTCTAGGGCAGACAGTAGTGAAGGAGGAGAAGAGGTGGGACTTTATGTAGAGCCTCTGTGACTCGGAGATGCTAGGAATGCATTCCTTACCCCCTCCTTCCTTACTGTTTCCAAAGAGTGAATATGATAACACAAGTCACTAAAACTCTGTAGCACAGTGGCTGCCACAAAATAAGCTGTCATAAATGAAAGTCATTATTTTCTCATTATCACTTTTCATTTTAGTGGAGGGTTTTATTTCCAGCCCATTGGTGGGCACAAAGTAGTTTCTTAACTAACACTGGTCGGTTGAATGATTGGTTGAAGTAGTCACAGAGGTAATAATGGTAGCAAACATTGACTCTGTGCTTACTATGTGTGGCTTCCCAGGTGGCACAGTGGTAAAGAATCCACCTGCCAATGCAGGAGACACAAGAGATGCAGGTTTGATCCCTGGGTTAGGAAGATCCCCTGGAGTAGAAAATGGCAACCCACTTCATTATTCTTGGTGGAAACTTCCATGAACAGAGAAGCCTGGTGGGCTACAGTCCATGGAGTTGCAAAGAGTCAGGCACAACTGAGCCCTTAACCCAGGTGGGAGCAGACAGGGGTCTGCAGGGCCAGGGCCAGAGGTAGGGCCAGCAGGCATTTACTCTGTGGGTGTGCCCTCCACACAGGCCTCCTCACCTACCCCTCACTCCTGGGGCTGCAGCTCCCAGGCACCACCTCTGAAGCCATGAGAAGAAGCAGCTTGGACAGAGGTTATGGCAACCACAGTAGCAGGAAAGAACTAAATGCAATTTGTGGAGAAGATTTAATAAGGTGAAAAATATAACCGTGGAAAGAGCAATGGAGAAGAGTCCCATGTCCATCACAGGCCTGTGGTTGTAACTAAAATCAGAAGAAGAAAAAAGAGCACTGAGAATAAGGGTCACAGCTGCATTAATAAAACAGACATTGGTCTAAAGTGCGATGCTAAACAGGAGAAGTGATCACGGGGAGCTTGAGCCCTTAGAGGTCTGCACACAGAGCCCAGGGGAAAGTTAAAGCTAGGTGAACATAGAGCTCTGGGTAAATCTGCGGGCTAGGAAACATGCATCCTAGCCCCATTCACTTTCTCTTTGCCAGCCTCCTTCCTTACACCCTGATTTGTTCTGGACCTCAAAGCCCTTTGTTCAGGATCCCTCAGCGTGATGGTTCACTTAGGGCTGCCCTTTGTCCACAAGGCCTCTTGCCTAGAGAGCACCCTCCTGGTTTCTCCCATCACAACTTCACTTGTCTGTGATGCCCTACCTGGCTTGCTCAGCTGGAAGAAATCTGATAGGCAATTTAGCCAGATTGAATACAGGCCTTTAAGTGACTTATCCTAGAGATATCGATATTTTTAAAGAATATCCCTGAGTGTCAATGTCAGTTTAATGAATCAAATACTAAGGGAGGTGCTTCATGTCCTGGAGCGGCAGCCAGAGCACTTTTGCACATCGCATTAATCACAGGGCACCAGTGACCAATCAGTCTGCTCTTCTCCAAAGCTGTGAGATCTTTATGGCAAGAATTTTAAATGAAAGGCCTGGCCTAATGTATTTCATTTAATGCTTTCTTGTGCTAGTCTCCATTTTATTTCTCAAATGGATTACCAGTTTTACAGACACAGAAACAATTTCTCATACATTTCTTGTGCCACATAATAGTGTGGGAAGATATTTCACAAACAAACACCCCAATGTGTATTCAAGTGGGAGTATAGTGAACACTGTAGAAAGATTCATTTTAGGAAAAAAAGGAAATCTTAAGAGGGACATAACCCAGAGCAATCCCACCACAAAGATGAAACACTTTGGGAACTTCTACAAATTTAGTTTCATCAAATCCAGTTACTAACACCATCCTCCCACAACTAGTTTTAGGCCCCTAAGAAAGTGAATTTGTTTTTCAACCATTCAATGAAAGTTTATTGAGCACCTATGTAAACAAGCTTCCCTCATAGCTCAGTTGGTAAAGAATCTGCCTGCAATGCAGGAGACCCTGGTTCGATCCCTGGGTTAGGAAGATCCTGCTGGAGAAGGGATAAACGGCTACCCACTCCGGTATTCTTGGGCTTCCCTTCTGACTCAGCTGGTAAAGAATTCACCTGCAATGCGGGAGACCTGGGTTCGATCCCTGGGTTGGGAAGAGCCCCTGGAGAAGGAAAAGACTACCCACTCCAGTATTCTGGCCTAGAGAATTCCATGGATTGTATAGTCCATGGGTTTGCAAAGAATCGGACACAATTGAGCAACTTTCACTCTCACTTTCACATGTAACCACTGTTATCTGCACTGATGATCTTGAGACTTCTAAGAGCTGATTCCTATCCTGGTAGAACTCCTAATTTAATGGGAAAGCAGTCAAGCAAGTGTATAATATAAGGCCTCCTACAAAATTCACTGATAGTTCAAAAGTTCAGTTCAGTTCAGTCACTCAGTCATGTCAGATTCTTTCTGACCCCATGGACTGCAGCACACCAGGCTTCCCTGTCCATCACCAACTCCCAAAGCTTGCTCAAACTCATGTCCATCGACTCAGTAATGCCATCCAACCATCTCATCCTCAGTTATCCCCTTCTCCTTTCCCAGCATCAGGGTCTTTTCCAATGAGTCAGTTCTTTGCATCTGGTGGTCAAAGTATTGGAGCTTCAGCTTCAGCATCAGTCCTTCCAATGAATATTCAGGACTGATTTCCTTTAGGAATGACTGATTTGATCTCTTTGCAGTCCAAGTGTTAATCTGTAACATTATTCTGGGAGAGCTGCATTTATTATCAGCCTCTTTTATTTATAGATCATTGTCATCCAGCTGTCTCAGCTTTTCTCCTAAGGAAATTTTCCCTCACTCTCAGAAGGGATAGTATCGATAAGACTCAGTATGACTGCTGTTTTCTTGTAAAAGATAACAAAGACCTGAGAGAATGACAGAGATGTCATAAAGTAGGATGATAAAAATAGTTATTCCAGTTTTCTTTCAGGAAATAAAGGACCTCAAGATTTCTCCCTTAACTAAATTCTTCCTTGTAAAACAGTTATACAGCACCAACCCCATCTTCATGTGGTTAATAACCTGAGTTCTTAGACTTTTTAATCAATAGAAATTGATGAGACCAGAGGAGAAGTTCAGGCAAGGAAGCAAAACCAAATGGCAGTTTCCCTTGTTAATGAGATCATCAGGGGCAAGTTGGTTCCTTAAATGGGGTGAGGATGGGGATGGATTGGTGAGTGGGCCAGAGGCGTGGCTTAGGTGGTCTGTCCACCCCCTTGGTGGTGCTGTGTGCAGAGTACTCTGCTTTTGCTCCTGGCTCCTCACAAGTGGCAGTTGAGTGTTGGCCTTTTGGTATCTTGTTGCTCATAATTTGCATGGAGTTATTTTAATCCTTTGTAGTTTCTTTGTATTCTATTGCTTGGGGAGATGTTTGTCCAGGTGCAAGGACTGCAGAAAAGTGTCCCAGGTCCCAGTCTGTTTCACTAATATAGTTCTTGGGGAAAAAAAGTTTTGATCTTAATCAGAGTATTATCTTTTTTTTTTTTCAGCACACACCTCAGTATCATTTTAAAGGACTTTATTGTTAAATTCAATTACTGCCACCATCACGCCACAAATGGATTTAGGCTTCTAAAAAAATGAACTAGGTTTTCATTTCATTTCATTTCTATTCAACAAAAATTTGATTAAGCATCTATATAACTAAGCATTGTGGTATATCAATACTCCTAAGAGGTGATCCCTGCCATGAAGTAATTTCTAATCTAATAAAAAGGTTAACAAAGCCATGTAACTGCAAGATTACAAAATGGTATGATGGTGATGCAAACAGGGTGCTACTGGAAGATATGGTGCCTGAGTTAATTAGGTGAGGCAAGGACTAAGAACCTAACAGTATAGGATGGAAGATTTTGTTTTCCTCCCTTCCTAGAATCTGACACATCCCAAAGCTGGGAAAATAAAAGGGCATTTTTATGGCAACTCAAGTTAATAACAGAGACAGACTCTTGTAGCATCATAATAAAATTTAAGAGAGAATGTCAAAGAGGAAGGCTCTGCTCTGTAGACTGAACATTTATGTCCCTCCAAAATTCTTACTTTGAAATCATAACTGGCAATGTGACGGCGTTTGGAGGCAGGGCGTTTGGGAGGTGATCAGGTCATAAGGGCTCTGCCCTCAGGATGAGTGCCTTTATGAAAGACACCTCAGAGAGATCCCCCACCCTTCCCACTGTGAGTTTGTAGCAAAAAGACGGTGTCTATGAACCAGAAAGGAAGCTCTCACTAGACACCAAATCTCTGGCACATTGATCTTGGACTTCTCGGGCTCCAGAAATGTGAGAAATAATTTTTTATTGCTTATATGCTACTTGGTCTATGGTATTTTGTTTTAGTAGCCCCAACTGATTAAGACAAAAGGTGATTTTGGGTAGTAGAAAAAGTCTGCTTATATTACTACAGCTCCTTCTATAACTGCCCTCACTTGTGCTCAGTTGTGTCCGACTCTTTTTGACTCCATGGACTGTAGCCCACCAGGCTGTTTTGTCCATGAAAATTTCCAGGCAAGAATACTGGAGTGGGTTGCCAGTTTCTACTCCAGGCGAGCTTCCCGACTCAGGGATCGATCCCACGTCTCTTGTGTCTCCTGCATTGGCAGACAGATTCTTTACCACTAGTGCCACCTGGAGGGAAATAAACAACAGGCAGGACCCAGATGGAAGAGAAGAGAGTGTTGGGAAAGGGAAGGGGCCATAGGAGGGGCTGCCACTTGAAGTGGCTTTAAAACTTGAGACTGAAGAATCCCTTCCTGTTAAGTTGGGGTAGATCTTATGTAAACTGGAAGCTCAGTGGAAAGTTTGCTTATTTTTTTGCAATTTATGTGAGTGCTTGATAACAAAGCATCATGTTTCCCTTCTGCTGGTACCAGAGTTATGCAGCCAGATAGAATAACATGTACAACAGTAAAAAGGAAGGAGAAATAACAGATATCTTTTTTAATTGACATAGAGTTGATTTACAATATTAGTTTCAGGTGTACAGTATAGTGATTTGACATTTTTATAAATTATATTCCATTTAAAGTTATTACAAAACAATGGCTATAGGTCCCTGGGCTATATGACATATCCTTTTTGCTTATTTATTTTATACATAGTAGTTTGGGTCTCTTAATCCCCTACTCCTATTTCTCCCCTCCTACTTCCCCACTGGTAACCACTAGTTTGTTCTCTAGATCTGTGAGTCTGTTTCTGTTTTCTTATAGTCATTTGTTTTATTTCTGACTTTCCACATGAGTGATTATATACAGCAATTGTCTTTTTCTGTCTGATTTATTTCACTAAACATAATATACTCTATATCCATTCAAGATGTCACAAAGGCAGAATTTCATTCTTTTTTATGGCTAAGTAATAAAAAGAAATAATGATATCTTTTTGGGTTTCTCAGTACGTCTCTGTACTAACTGCTGTAAGTCTCTGAGATCTCTTTCTTCTTTCTTATCCTGTGTCCCATCCTTCCCCTCTTCCTGGAGTCCCTTCTCTGTGCCCTATAGAACCTGAGGTGAATCATCAAAAACATCCCCTGTATCATCAGCCCCCTCTATAAACGTTCTCTTGCTTTCTAACTGAAACTAGGCTTTCTGTTGATGATACCTCTTCCGTGAAACTGACTAAAAAGGTGACTCTTCTCTCTCACAGCCCTTGTACTCTGAGCTGAAGGAGGAGGAGGTAGGCATCCTCTTTATTTCTCATTGCCTCATTTCTTACCTTTGTCTCTCCTGATGCTCTTGTCCTTCATCCCATCTCAGTCACTTACAGCTACACTCAGACCTTGTCACTGCCAACAGCTGGTAACTTCTGCTAATTTCAAGGTCAAACATTCAGTTTTCCCACCACTATCTCTTATGTGTAGATAACTTCAGACTTGTTTCTCTATTTAAGATGGCTGTTTTCTTGCTCTCTGTACATTCTCTACTCAACCTGTCCCTGCTTCACTCACATGACTCTCCAGTCCTCTTAATTACAGGACTTAATTAGTCCCTGCTAACTGATAAGCCCAACTGATGTCAATTCCCCCTATAAACAGTAGCCTCCTAGCAAAGACTGCTGTCCTGTCCTGCCCGCTGGCTGCTGCACATGGTGGGGTGTTGCTCCAGACCTCCTGTTCAATAAACCAGTGATGATGTCTCTGTTGCTCTCCAGGTTCTTTCTTCAGTCTCAAGTCAGGGCAGCTCCAACACTTGCAGGCCTTTGGGGTACAGCCCAACACCTAGTAACCACGATCCTAATTCAATTTCACTGGAGTACTTGGAAGATAGAGTAAATGCTGTCAGCTTTTGGATCTGACAGATCACCACATTTGCCTTCCAGAATGAGAGTTTATTCAATTCATGACAACGCTAATAAAGTGAGAAAAAGACATCAGAAGATGTGAGATTTTGACAAGTTTCTGATGGAAAGTAGGTAGAATCATAATGAGATAAATCAGATCAAAAAAGATGTAGCCCAGAACACAGGAAAGGCTACAGTGTGGGTGGTAGAGTGGTAGAAGTTTGCCCCCACCCCCCGCACTTGTGAAAAAACAGGAATGGGAGGTAGATCAGAAATCAGAGAATAACTGAAAGCTGTGAGGAGAACAAATCAACCTCTGCCTATCATGGAAATGCTGGATGGTTTATCCCTTTGCTGAATCTGGATAATATTCTGTCAAATAACCTGTGTGAGAGACCTTGGGATGAGAGATGTATGGAAGATGACATTTAGTGTTTAGGAGCATTCGGCCTGCCTCTCAGTCTAGACACCTAAATTAAGGGCATTTAAAGGACACACCTGCCCTCACACAAAGCACTTAGAACTGGCAAATTTTACAGAAAAACCTTCTGAGTGTTGGCCCCTATAGAGGAACATATGCCAATTACTTATATTGATCTACCTGGTTCCCCAGTTGTAAATTTGAAAATATAGGAGGAATTCTAATTGTTTGGGGGAAATGAGGAATACAAATAAAGACCAAGTTGATGACACAGAAGAAATGATTCCAGGTGCCGCTTTACCCATTTTTAATTAGTACTCTTAGAATAGGAGAAGGTATTATAAAATTAAAAAAAATTTTGAAATTGTATTTACAAAGTTAAATGCTGAAATTAAAAATAAAATTAAAGAGATGCCAGAAGAAAAGGGCTGTAATATTTTGAACATGGGCTGGAAACAAGCTATGGACAAACTTCTGAAAAACTGATTTACTGTATTAGACTATAAATCTTATAAGCCTTGACAATGGTGGAGTTTTAGATAACAAGCTGAATAGCAGAGGGAAGCAATGTGAGTTGTCTTATTTTACAACTGGGAATCAAAGATGGATAAAGAAATATTTCTGTCATTTAAAAATATGAATACTGTATAACTAATGAAAGAAGTAGAAAAACTGTGGGCTGCCAGGCTGGCTTGAAAAAAAGAGTATAAATTAGTATTACCAAGAAAAATTTTGAGGAGGAGGGAACAAAGGTGGATAAACATCTTCATCTTTCACATCAAGGAATCTGTAATTCCTGTTGACGAATCAATGAGCATTTATGTAGAATAACTAATAAATAATTAAAAGTGATTTTCTTTGGGGAGTGAAACTAGGTAGAAATTAGGGGACCCAGGAAAAAGAGACTTTTACTCTCAGTATCTTTTGATACTGTTAGAACTTTTATTTTCATTTGAACGTATTTTAAAATACATTAGAAATCGATTGGACCAGAAAATAGTTACTGAGGAAAGAGGTGAGTCTAAGGGTAATACATTAAATTAGAAATTTTACAATATTCCTGTAAGTTAACAGTATGTTCTATGTGTGACAGATTCTAATGCTGATAGTTACACTGGGGAGTAAAGCCAGAGCTTCACATAAATTGCCTTGGTTCGTGCACAACCTAGTCCAATATGTCAGTGTTTTCCCCACCAGGTAACAAAAGTCGGGTTTACGGCACAGCAACGGCGCAGCAAGCTTCACAGGAGTACAGCGCTGTTCACGACGGGCGGAATGAGGGACGATTCACCTCGCTCCTCTCCTTCGCGCAGGTGTTGGCGGGGGCGCCATCTTGCAAAAGCAGGCTCAGTAGTCCAGTTCTCGCGGGTTTCGGGCAGTTTTCGATCGCCTCACGCGGAGCCGCCTCAACCTGCGCTTACAGGCCTTGTCAACAAATTTCATTATTTTAAAGGTAAGATATATGTTTACCTCATATTTCTTTCTTTATTACATATTAATGTTAAAAAATTGTGTTGCCTAATTTTTAATAGGATTGTTACTATTTCTCTTGGCTCTCTGGTTTCAAAGTTGAGTGGTTCTAAGTGATCTCTACCCCATCTTTCCTCCACCAGTACTGTTTTTGGAGTGTGATTTGAGGTTTCTTTGATATCACTTATACCCAGTTGTAATAGACAAATTTGTATTTTTAAAAGCTTTTTGTTATAAAAACTCTCAGATATTTACGGAAGTAGACAGTATAGTGTTTTGAGCGCTTAAGAACTCATTATTCTACTTCAACAGTGATGAACTCCTAGCCAATCTTGTTTTATCTATACTCTCCCCTGTCTTCCCTCCCATAATATTTTGACACAAATCCCAGCAATGATATCATTTAATTGTAAGTATGTATCTTTAAAATGTAAGAAGTCTTTTCTGTAACATAACCACAATTCTATTATTATACCTAATAAGATTAGAATAATTTCTTCAAATAGCCTGTCAATTCTATTGTGTGTGTATGTATTTATTTGACATGAAATAAAATTATTATTGTCCTGTTAGAAAACAAAATATGTTTGAAGTGAAATTTTAAGTTATGACTCCTCTTTCATCCCTAAACTGAGCTTTATCTCTATTAAATGTAACTCAGAAAGACGTCTTCTTAATCTCTGAAGATATTCCACAAGAAATATTTTATCAGGATAGCAGCTTATGCACATGGATGGCTCAGAGGCTGTATAGTTGATAATAACTGTGGCTCCAGCTGCCAGCCTTCCCAGAAACCTTAGGGGAGAGCAGAGATCTCTCCATGAAACGAACCTCCACATGTCAGCTTGCTTCTCAGCAGCTTTGCCACCCTGAAACTTCTATGATACTTCCAGTTTTCCAAAAAGAATAACCACCCTCAAAGCAAAATATTTGAGTCCCCTGACAGATGAAAAGCATGCTTGCTGCTCTTACTTTTGAAAGACACATAGGTAGAGCTTAGTTTTCGATTGTTCCCATATCATCTCACTGGTCCCATCTTTTCTCTATTCAAAGAAAATAAAGACAAAACTCAAGCCAGATGTGATGTCCCAATATTTCCCCGTTTTCCTCCTTTGTAGTTCAACACTTGGTGTTTTCTTTGGGGGGTTGATTTTATTTTGACTCTAGTTAATAATAAACAACTAGATAAAGATATATTACATACATGTCTCTGTACATTATCACTTTTATATATGTATGGCATTTAATATCTATCATCTATTTATCAATCTTTCATCTAGTTGGAGGTGGTGATTGAGTCACAAAGTCGTGTCCAACTTTTGTGACCCACTGGACTGTAGGCCACCAGGTACCTCTGTCCATGGGATTTCCCAGGCAAGAATACTGGAGTGGGTTGCCATTTCCTTCTCCAATCATCTAGTTATTTATCAGCTAAGTTCTGGTTTTAAATTACAGATGCATCATTTACTAACCACGTAAATTTGGGAAAGCTATCTAATATCCTTCTCATTTGTTAAATGGGATGAGTTTGCTGGGAAAATTACATGAGTTAGCATATATAAATGGTGGTTAGAATATATTATTTGCTCAAGGAAAGTTAGTAATATTATTAATACTTTAAGTGCCAATAAATAATACTGTGCTTTAATAGCTACTTAGAGAAAAACTTTCAAAGTTGTCAGTATTGATTTCATGTTAAAACTACCTGTCATGCAGTACTTTTATGATTCACTTATTTTTACCTTCTATCAGTGGATGTTGCCTTGTGATAAATATTACTATGATGTTCTTTTCTAGTGATGCTTTATTTCTCATATTCCTTTTTTGTTATTTGTTACTTAAAATTCTTTTCTACCAGAGAGTTGCCCCTCTTTCCCATTTATTAATTTTGTTGTTCTTCAGTTGCCAAGTTGGGTCCAACTCTTTGTGGATCCATGGACTACATATAGCATGCCACACTCATCTGTCCTTCATTGTCTCCTGGAGTTTGCTGAAATTCATGTCCATTGAGTTGGTGATGCTGTCTAACCATCTCATCCTCTGCCACCCGCTTCTCTTTTTGCCTTCAATCTTTCCCAGCATCAGGGTCTTTTCCAGTGAGTTGCCTCTTCTCATCACGTGGCCAAAGTATTGGAGCTTCAACTTCAGCATCAGTCCTTCCATGAATATTCAGTGTTGATTTCCTTTAGGACTGACAGGTTTGATCTTCTTGCCACTCAAGAGACTCTCAAGAGTCTTTTCTAGCACCACAAATCGAAAGCATCATTTCTTTGGCACTCAGCCTTCTTGGTCCAACTCTCACGTACATGAGTACTGGAAAAAGCATGGAAGTAAGTGAAAGTTGCTCAGTCGTGTCAGACTCTTTGTGACCCCACGGACTATACAGTCCATGGAATTCTCCAGGCCAGAATACTAGAGTGGGTAGCCTTTTCCTTCTCCAGGGGATCTTCCCAACCCAGGGATCGAACCCAGGTCTCCCGCATTGCAGGCAGATTCTTTACCTGCTGAGCCACAAGGGAAGCCCTAGCTTTGACTATATGGACCTTCAATGGCAAAGTGATGTCTCTGCTTTTTAATACATTGTCTATTTCTCCTAGCTTTCCTTCCAAGGAGCAAGTGTCTTTACAACTCCCCCAAAAAAAAAAAAAAATTGTGAATCTATACTGATGTTAATATATAACTAAGTTAAAAAATATATATTAATATCAGTTATAATCTAATAGTGTCATAATTTATTTTGTTCCTATTGCTGTTTTAATTTTGGCCATCGGGCGCTCTTTCAGGTTGTCTCCTACTGTTCTTTTTCAACATGGCTTTATTTATTAATTTAATTTAATTTATTACCACTTCCTTACTTTCTGGCACTGCAAGATGCTCCACTATCATTTATATTTTCTCTATAACAACAGTGGAATCAACTAGGGTTACATCCCTTCTCTTGAAGAATGATGTATAGAAACCAAGATCTCAGTACTAGGTGTGCTAATTGCTACTGAGGTATCAGTGTTTCTAGTTTCTCTTAATGAATAGAAGTAGGGAATATATGTAGGTACACTTACTCATGCATATATATACATGTATTTTTCTGTATCTATCTGAATGTATATTAAAAATAATACCATGAGTCATATTTTAGCCTTAACACTTTCCTTATTTCTAACTTTTTTTTTACAATGGTAAGAAATCTTGCTTTCATTATCTGTAATGTGTTTATGTTTATGTTCAAAGCTAATATACAGATAAAGTAGTTTTAGAATTGAAACCCCATACCCTGTGAGGAACAAACTTTTCAACAGTGTTTAAATTTTTTTTCCTTTGAATCTTATAATATCTGGTCAAAATGCTGTTTTCCAAAGTTAATTAGATAAGCTCCTTTTTACTCCACCCTCCTTCAGTGTTTTTCATTTGTAATACATACAGTCTACATTCCATATTTCCCCACATCCTGACTGATTCTGTTTAGTTTATGGAGGGCAAACTTAATATATTCTCAGGGGTGTACAGTTCTATGGGTTTTGCCAAATGTGTAGCATTGTATGTCCTCTACGTTTCCATTCTCTTTCACTTAGCCCCTGGATTTCCTGTGTTGCCCTTTTGTAATCAGATCCCCCACTCATTCTTTAATGCCTGGCAACCACTATCTGTTTCCCATCCCTATGGTTCCAGAGCATTATAAAAATGAAATTGTAACTAAGTATATAGCCTTTTCAGGCTTCCCTTGTGGCTCAGCTGATAAAGAATCTGCCTGCAATGCAGGAGACCTGGGTTTGATCCCTGTGTTGGGAAGATCTCCTGGAGAAGGGAATTATACTTCAAGAAAGAATAAATAAGGGAAGGCCAGTATTCTGGCCTAGAGAATTCCATGGACTGTATAGTCCATGGGGTCACAAAGAGTCTGACTCGACTAAGTGACTTTCACTCACTCACTCACTCATATAGCCTTTTCAGCCTGACTTTTTTCACTTAGCAAAATGCATTTGAGATTTGTCCATGTTGTTGTTGTTATGTGGAGTCAATAGTTTATTGCTTTTTGTTGCTAAATGCAATTCCATTGAATACATGTACCATAGCTTGTTTACCTATTCATCAGTAAAGGGTCTTTGGGTTGATTCCACCTTTGGGTGGTTATGAATAAAGCAGGTATACTTGCATACAGATTTTATAGGAAGATAGCATTCATTTTTCTTGGGAAATCCCTAAGAGTGGCTTGTTGGGTGATAAGAGTTTGAGTGAGTTTAATTTTATAAGAAATTGGCCAGATTATTTCCTGGAGTGGCTTTACTTTGCATTCTCAGCAGCAATGTACAAGAGTTCCAGAACGCACAATTTTAGTGTTTCCTGTGAACACCCAGTGGTCCTTATGGAGAAAGTGCCTCCTGCTCAGTTGCTTCAGTCGTGTCAGACTCTGTGCGACCCCAGAGACGGCAGCCCACCAGACTCCCCCATACCCAGGATTCTCCAGGCAAGAACGCTGGAGTGGGTTGCCTAGATGGTGCTTATTTCCCCAACTTTTGGGACCCCCAAAATCCGTTCCACTAGCTCTCACTTGCCCTTCACCAATTTATCAATTGTTCCACTTCAGTTCTTCTTCCATTTGAGAAAAAGTATATGTAGATGACTACAAGTATGAAAATGTGCATGGAGTAACAAACACCAAATTGAAGCTAGTGATTATCTCTGCTGGGAAGGAAGAAGTTCAAATGGAGATGAGAATTTAAAAAAGCCTTTATTATATTGATAATATTCTATTTCTTTTCTTTCTCAAATTCTTTTTTTTTTGCCTTTTTAAAAAAATTTTATTTTATTTTTAAACTTTACAATATTGTATTGGTTTTGCCAAATATTGAAATGAATCCGCCACAGGTATACATGTGTTCCCCATCCTGAATCCTCCTCCCTCCTCCCTGCCCATACCATCCCTCTGGGTCGTCCCAGTGCACCAGCCCCAAGCATCCAGTATCGTGCATCGAACTTGGACTGGCGACTCGTTCCATATATGATATTATACGTATTTCAATGCCATTCTCCCAAATCATCCCACCCTCTCCCTCTCCCACAGAGTCCAAAAGACTGTTCTATACATCAGTGTCTCTTTTTTATATTGAAGTATAGTTTACTTATAATATTGTGTTAGTTTCAGGTGTATAGAATAGCGGTTCAGTATTTTTGCAGATGATATTCCATTATAGGTTATTACAAAATAATAGGTATAATTCCTTGTGCTTTATAGTAAATGCTTGTTGCTTGTATATTTTATGTATAGTTGTTAGTATCTGTTAATCCTATGCCTGTAATTTTTCTCTTCTTCCCCACATTACCTCTTTGATAACAAGTTTGTTTTCTATATCTTTGAGTCTGTTTCTATTTCAATTTATTTGTATTATTTTTAAGATTCTACATATAAGTGATATCATACAGTATTTTCTTTCTCTGACTTATTTCACAAAACATAATATTCTCTAGGTCCATCCAGGATGCTGCAAATGACAGTATTTCATTTCTTTTTTATGGTGAGGAATATTCCATAGTATGTATAAATCGTATATCTTCTTAATCCACTTGTCTTTTGATGGATACTTGCTGCTGCTGGGGCTAAGTTGCTTCACTCTGTGTGACCCCATAGACGGCAGCCCACCAGGCTCCCCCGTCCCTGGGATTCTCCAGGCAAGAACACTGGAGTGGGTTGCCATTTCCTTCTCCAGTGCATGAAAGTGAAAAGTGAAAGGGAAGTTGCTCAGTCGTGGCCAACTCTTCGTGACCCTGTGGACTGCAGCCCACCAGGCCCCTCTGCCCATGGGATTTTCTTGGGTTGCCTCCATGTCTTAGTTATTATGCATAATATTGCTTTGAACTTTGGGATACATGTATCTTTTCAAATTAGTGTTTCATTTTTTTCTGGATACATATCCTCCAGTGGAATTTCTGGATTATATAGTAGTTCTGTTGTTAGCTTTTTAAGGAACTGGTAATATTTTATTTCTTGATCTGGGTTATTGTATTATCCTTAATACCCTTGGGCATGTTTAGAATCACAGAAAATTAAATAATAAATAATACAACAAAATAAAAGTATGCACTTTAAGAAGATACTAATTTAAAAACTAGATACATGGTATATATTTTCCTCCTCTATGTATGTCTGTTGTTTTAATTTAAATATTCATATATTATTTTTGTACTCAGAAAAACACACATGTTTTTAAAGAAGTACAAACATCAGACTTTGTAGACTTGGGCTTCCCAAGTGTCACACATTTTATGTCTTTGTTGAATGTGACAGGTCTTTTTAAAGCCTCCTTTCTTTACAAGATTGGGGGAAACCAATTACCATTACAATGCAGGTCTGAAATTGGGGCAGAATTTGGGGCTAGATTGATGTGGAAAATTTCCAGAATGTCACAAATCTTGAGTATGCTTGAATCATTTCCCATGAGAAAGTAACATGTTTTAGAATCAGATACACCACAAAGAAAAATCTGGTCTTCCTTTCTCACTGCATGAAGTCTCTTAATTTCTATTTCCTTACCTTTGAAGTGGGAATAGTAAAAACTCCCTTGTTAAGAGTGTTTTGAAGTTTATGGATATCTGTCATACGTCATACCCAACTCTATCCCTGGTTCATGGCACTCCGACCACACATGCCTTTTTTCATTTCTCCAACTGGCCCAGCTTATTTGTGCCTCAGGACCTTTGTGCAGTTTTAGTGACATGGAATGTTCTTCCTTCTCATCTTCCTATGGCTGCCTCCTTTTTATAATCCTCTTCTCAGTTTACATGGTGTTTCCTTAGTAATACTTTTCCTGACTACTCAGTCTAAAGTAGCTTCTAAGTCACTCTTTGTTATAGTCTGTATACCATTTACTGCTATCTGATATTCTTTTACTTATTTAGTTGTTTATCATCTGTTACCCAACCTACTCAAGCTTGGCCAGCTTACACTTAGAAGAACATGTAGCACGAAATAGTCAATGAATTTTTGTGGAAAGAAAGAATGAATAATGACCATTTTTCTTTTGTTATTGAGACAGTCTTAATATTGTTTGGTTCCTACAGGATGCCTTAAAATTCAAGGAATAGGAAGTTATTCCTTATTCTTTCCCTGTCTGCATTAGTCTTATTTTCTTTAACAATTGTTTTGATCAAAGTTTTTTTCTAGAGTAGTATATAGGAGTCGGACACGACTGAGCGACTTCACTTTCACTTTTCACTTTCATGCACTGGAGAAGGAAATGGCAACCCACTCCAGTGTTCTTGCCTGGAGAATCCTAGGGACGGGGGAGCCTGGTGGGCTGCTGTCTATGGGGTCGCACAGAGTTGGACACATCTGAAGTGACTTAGCATAGCATAGCATATAGAAAGTTGAACGTTTTCCTTAAAGAGACTTTGAATGATGTATTTTGAGGCAAGCAGCCTAAGAGATGATCTTTCTAGACCTCGGTGAATAAGAACCAGAGATGCCTCCTGTTGTCATGTAAATCATAGAACAGAACAAGGCAGACAGACAAAGAGGTGGCTGGAAAATAAAATAAGGAGCAAAAATTTTGTCAATCATTCAGTGTAGTAACTAAAGGACAGGGAGACTCTGAAGAGGCCTTGAGTTCTCTAATTTGAGCCCCTCGATGGATTGTGATACTCTGTTAGCAAGGTATTAGTATAGGAGCAGGAAGAGTGATACAAGAGCTGGAGAAGTGGGAAGACACAGGCAAGAGTATGTTAGGTATATTATGTTTGGTGCTCAGGCTCTGGATAAGACTGATAGATCTGGAGTTCAATATTTTTCAGATGGTAGTTGAAATCATGGAAGTAGTTGAGGTCACTAGCTAGTGTGTGTGTGGTAATAGAAGTGGGTTAAGGACCGAACCTGCAGTTACAGGTAACACTGAAGAACAGAAAGAGAAGAGGAGGCTGTAAAAGGGGTGGCCAAGCTGTCAGGAGAAACAAGAGAGCATCATTACATAAGCCAAAGGAAGAGGGTGAGGGTGTGGTTGGTGATGTCATTTGCAAAAAGAGGGCAGATCCTAAGACTGGAAACGAGTCCACTGATTTGACAATTTGTGATCATTGGTGACCTTTGGCAGTCACAGTTTCAGAGGTAATGGGAGGTGATGGTGATAGTACAGAACTTAGATAGCAGTGGGTGGATCAAGAAGTGAGAAAGAAGAGACAGACCTGGTTGTCTGTGCTCTTCAAGCTGGGGTAATCCAGTGCAGTAAGGTGGCCTTTCTAGGGAAGAGCTAGTTTTTGGCAAGCACATTATGTATATTGGTGGCTGATATTAAGTATGGTCACCTCTCTTTCTCTGTCTTTTCAACTTAGGCAAGATGTGCATAGTTATTTTTTAGAAATCTAATGCAGGTCTTTAGCATTCATTCCTTTCAAAAAGCACCTTTTTGAAAGCTTAAGTCAAATTTTCTGAACTTATTCTGCAACCTGATTTCATCACTATTCACTTTATAGTCCTGCCTAGGACCATACCCTTTGAGCTTCCCAGACCTTTTCCTTAGTAACCAGATATGGAGGTGCTCCTTTATGATAATGTTTGCATGTGGAAACCAAGAATTGAGTTTAGTATCATTGCAGGAAAAAACAAACAAACAAACAACTTTATTATCCAGCATGTAAACTCTTAACTGGAAATCCACTGATGAGAGATTTTTCAAGAATTTTATTTTGAAATAGCAAATGACTACAAGTCAAAAGACATGTACTATTCAGTGCCCTTGATTGACTTCAAGATTGCAGATTCTCAAAACAAAAATTGTCATTATGATGTACTTGTTCAATGGACGAATGTATTTTAGAGAAACTTTGATAAAGGCTAAAAACAGACAAATTTGAAAATAAGGGCCATTTCTTAGCTGAATTTTCCATTAATTGAGATTTTTACATTTTACTCTAGCATTGGAGTTTTCTTTCATTTTGTTTTGAACTTTTCAAAGTACCAGAAATTAGGATCCATGTGCAGTAGATGGACTACTTTCTATTTTCATTTTACTTGTGAGAAGATTGCTGTGCTGGGAGGTAAGTAACATGCCCAAGGAATATAAGTTAGATCTTCTGATTTTCCATCAAAAAATTTCCCATGGCTTTCCCAGCACTCTCGTCACATATCTTTGTTCACAGTTTTGTTGTGTCATGTTCAAGGTGAAAAATATAGGGAGGAGCAGACAGAAACAATTTTGTATATAGCTCAGCTAATTGTGTGAAGTTGGTGGTCATGAAGCTGTGGGACTTGGAACGCTGGTTACAGCGAGGCAGAATGTGGGCAGAAGATGCTTCCTCTAGGCAGCTCGGGCAAAGATTCGTGCACCACCCTTGCCTCTGCAGCTTATTTTTTAGCAGACACAGGGACCATGCAGCCATCAGCTCAGTTTCTGTACATGACAAATCCTGAATCCTGGGGAGGGACATACTTATGTAAACCTCCCCCAACCCCCAGTGCATCCTTGTCGTGCTGCCAGCAAATGTTTACTGGAGCAGCAGCCAGAGTCTGCTTGGGAACTTGCAACCTGTGTACATCAGATGAATGACCAAGATGCTTGGGTGTGTGCTGACTCATTTAAGAACGTCTGATTTAGAGAGCTGCAGGGGTGTGGGTGTTAGAGTACACTGTGGTTGCTTTTCCAGCATTCTGCCAAAAAAGCAATAAATGGAAGTGGCAAGTGATGAAGTCAAAACACAATTAAGGTACTGTTAAGAATCTAACTAGTTATTTCTTAAGTCTGTCTTTCAAGATACCCTGTTAGCATCTGATTTCAGCAATATTTTAGAGATGTTGAAATAGGGATAGTAATATTTGTTGAGCACTTACTGTATGCCAGGTGTTTTTCTAAGTCTTTACATGCATTAAATAAGTTGTTCCTACAACCACCGTCTGAGGCAGGTGCTATTATCATGTCCATTTTCCAATCAGGGCAGAAGTAACTATCCTGAGGATACTAGGGCATCCTTAGTAGAGCATGACATTCAAACCCAGGTCTGAATCAAGTCTACACCATTAACCATGAAATGCTATTAATACCAAGGAGTCAGTGCCATTTAAATAGAAGTAAATGGTTAGGGCTTAAAGTTCAGCAAATGCTGTTTCTATACCTCTTCCTGATTTTTTTGTACGTACAAAATAGAAGATGAAAGTTTGTCCATTTATTCTGAAATGTGCACTAAATTGTGATTAAATGGAGAGTATGAAGAAGAGACTACAGTCTTTTTACATATGATGGATAAATGAGTCCCTTTCATTCTTTCAGGTGGTTGATCTCTGCTCAAGGACATTCTGAAGGCCACCGTTTGCTCTGGGAGGGAGAAGCAGGTCTGTGTGAGCTGCTGTGGGCTAATCTGAGCTTTGATCCTGGTGAGACCCAGGGACTTTAAAACAGAGCCTGTCAGAGAGCCCTGGGGCCTTGGAGAGAATAGTTAAGAATGAGAGACAATTGAGGGTAAGTCAGTTACTCCAGCGGCATAATTTAATATTTCAGACATGACTTTTAATCTTCTGTAAAGTATTTGTTGACCCTGTCTCAGAGTTACTGGAATCTGTTTTCAGTGGGCCTATTCTCATGCAGTCTGAAGGGTGAGGCTGTTAGGAGCAGAGGGCTTCAGCCCACAGGTCTGAGGCCTCATCAGTATGACCCCAAAATAGAGAGATCCTTTAAATGTTGAATCATAGTTTAACTGCCTGAATAATGAAAGTTTGAACTACCTCCCCTTCTTTGGCACAAGTGCTAGATAATCAGTGGCCCCCTGCCTAAACGTTCTCTACTACATTGAGTGGAGTCTTAAGACCTCCACCCCTAGTCAAGTCCTCTGATCTCCCCTGTGCAGTCACAAACTCTCTGCCCCTGGGGTGCTGTGGTCACACCTGTCACCTATTGGGGAACATCCTCTCACTCTCCTCTTGACCCCTGCTTTCCTGTTTGCTAGCCTGTCTGAACTGTGAGGTATGCCCTTCCATAAATTCTTATGACACAACTGATATTAGACACATAAGCACAATTTAAATCACCTCTTTTAGCTGTGGCTTTTCTTAGAGCTCTCGAAATTGCTTAGTTTCCAGTTGGCCTCCACCTACCAGAGACCAGCTTCTCTCCTTCACTCTACCCACAGGAAGGCCCCAAGTATCAGAAACACTGCAGGTTTCCCCTTGGTCCCTGGAGATAGGAAATAGACTTCCCACATTCTGTCTAAATCCACCAGCCCAGTCTCACTCTCTGAAATGGAATTAATATCTGTCCACAATAATGACTAGGAATATCCATTAGCTTAAGGAAGTCCTGTTTTGATTTGTCAGGGTGGAAATTGCAACCCACTCCAATGTTCTTGCCTGTAGAATCCCAGGGACGGGGCGGCCTGGTGGGCTGTTGTCTCTAGGGTCGCACGGAGTCGGACATGACTAAAGTGACTTAGCAGTAGCAGGACCTTCCCAGATCCCCTATATCATCAGAACACCTGAATCGGCCTCTGGACTCCTGCTAAATAAAGTTGTCAGTGGGACCCTGCCAGTGGGTCAAATGGCTCCATACACCGTCAGCATCCTTTCCTTCAGAACAAGGAGGAATCTTCAAGCCTATGCTTCCTCATGTAGGTCTCTTTCTCTCAACATCCTAGCTCCTGTAAAGAACTCAAACATCAACACAGCCTACCTTGTAAGGAGGCCTGAGGAGTTGTCGTTCAGTCATTTGTGGGTAACTGTTTGTGACTTCATGGACTGCAGCACGCCAGGCTTCCCTATCCTTCACTATCTCCCAGAGTTTGCTCAGGCTCATGTCCATTGAATTGGTGATGCCCTCCAACCATCTCATTTTCTGTCACCCCCTTCTTCTCCTGCCTTCAATCTTTCCCAGCCTCAGGGTCTTTTCCAATGAGTCAGCTCTTTGCATCAGGTGGCCAAAGTATTGGAGCTTCAGCATCAGTCAATCCAGGGAATATTCAGGATTGATTTCCTTTAGGATTGACTAGTTGGATCTCCTTGCTGTCCAAGGGATTCTCAAGAGTCTTCTCCAGCACCACAGTTCGAGAGCATCAGTTCTTCAGCACTTAGCCTTCTTTATGGTCCAGCTCTCACATCCATACATGAGTACCGGAAAAACTATAGCTTTGACTCTACAGATCTTTGTTGGCAAAATGATGTCTCTGCTTTTTAATATGCTGTCTAGGTTGGTCATAGCTTTTTTTCCAAGGAGCAAGGGTCTTTTAATTTCATGGCTACAGACACCATCTGCAGTGATAGAGCAGACAGAATGCTTTCTAGGGAAGGAAACATTTCATTCTGAAATATAATTCACAAGGATAAAAATTTGTCAAAGGACACTCCCAGTTGACATTACTATGTGGTCGACAGTGTCTCATTCTAAACAGTGGCCAGTGCACAGAGGTAGTAAATACAGAGTAAACAAAGCTCACATGGATCTTAGAGGTATTTCACTGCACTCTATTCTTCCCAAGAAAGGTGATGTGTGCTGTCACTTTAGTCATGTCTGACTGTTTGCGGCCCAGTGGACTGTAACCCATCAGGCTCCTCTGTCCCTCAGATTCTCCAGTTACGGATGCTGAAGTGGGTTGCCATGCTCTTCTCCACGGGATCTTCCCGAAAGGGAAGGTGGTTTCACTCCTAGTTTGCGTAACCATAGAGCCCCCCTCTAGTTTTTTGTTCTTTTTTCCTTTTCCCAGAATGAGAGGACTCTCTGCCACAAAGATAAGTTCAGATTACCAGTTTAGAAAACAGAGTAACTTGCTAATTTTAGAATGATTCTTCTTCCATTTATTTCAGACATCAGCATTTACCAACATTTTAATTATCTTAAAGTAGTTGAAGTAGGTAGAACACTAGATGTGAAATTGTGAAACCTGCATTTGAATCCTGGTTTGTGTTTTATTAGACTTGTGTTGCAGGCCAAGTTATAATCTCCCTGAGGTTGAGCTTGTCATCTTAAATTGGGAACAGTTGAAGCAAGGTCCGATGCTGTAAAGAGCAATATTGCATAGGAATTTGCAATGTTAGGTCCATGATTCAAGGCAAACTGGAAGTGGTCAAACAGGAGATGGCAAGAGTGAATGTCGACATTCTAGGAATCAGCAAACTAAAATGGACTAGAATGGGTGAATTTAACTCAGATGACCATTATATCTACTACTGTGAACAGGAATCCCTTAGAAGAAATGGAGTAGCCATCATGGTCAACAGAAGAGTCTGAAATGCAGTACTTGGATGCAATCTCAAAAATGACAGAATGATCTCTGTTCGTTTCCAAGGCAAACCATTCAGTATCACAGTAATCCAAGTCTATGCTCCGACCAGTAATGCTGAAGAAGCTGAACAGTTCTATGAAGATCTACAAGACCTTGTAGAACTAACACCCCAAAAATATGTCCTTTTCATAATAGGGGACTGGAATGCAAAAGTAAGAAATCAAGAAACACCTGGGGTAACAGGCAAATTTGGTCTTGGAATACGGAATGAAGCAAGGCAAAGGCTAATAGAGTTTTGCCAAGAGAATGCACTGGTCATAGCAAACACCCTCTTCCAACAACACAAGAGAATACTACACATGGACATCACCAGATGGTCAACACTGAAATCAGATTGATGATATTCTTTGCAGCCAAAGATGGAGAAGCTCTATACAGTCAGCAAAAACAAGACTGGGAGCTGACTGTGGCTTAGATCAAGAACTCCTTATTGCCAAATTCAGACTGAAATTGAAGAAAGTAGGGAAAACCACTAGACTATTCAGGTATGTCCTAAATCAAATCCCTTATGATTATACAGTGGAAGTGAGAAATAGATTTAAGGGCCTAGATCTGATAGATAGAGTGCCTGATGAACTATGGACGGAGGTTTGTGACATTGTACAGGAGACAGGGATCGAGACCATCCCCATGGAAAAGAACTGCAAAAAAGCAAAATGGCTGTCTGGGGAGGCCTTACAAATAGCTGTGAAAAGAAGAGAAGTGAAAAACAAAGGAGAAAAGGAAAGATATAAGCATCTGAATGCAGAGTTCCAAGAATAGCAAGGAGAGATAAGAAAGCCTTCCTCAGCGATCAATGCAAAGAAATAGAGGAAAACAACAGAATGGGAAAGACTAGAGATCTCTTCAAGAAAATTAGAGATACCAAGGGAACATTTCATGCAAAGATGGGATCCATAAAGGACAGAAATGGTAGGGACCTAACAGAAGCAGTAGATATTAAGAAGAGGTGGCAAGAATACACAGAAGAACTGTACAAAAAAGATCTTCACGACCCAGATAATCACGATGGTGTGATCACTCACCTAGAGCCAGACATCCTGGAATGTGAAGTCAAGTGAGCCTTAGGAAACATCACTACGAACAAAGCTAGTGGAGGTGATGGGATACCAGTTGAGCTATTTCAAATCCTGGAAGATGATGCTGTGAAAGTGCTGCAATCAATATGCCAGCAAATTTGGAAAACTCAGCAGTGGCCACAGGACTGGAAAAGGTCAGTTTTCATTCTAATCCCAAAGAAAGGCAATGCCAAAGAATGCTCAAACTACCACACAATTGCACTCATCTCATACGCTAGTAAAGTAATGCTCAAAATTCTCCAAGCCAGGCTTCAGCAATATGTGAACCATGAACTTCCAGATGTTCAAGCTGGTTTTAGAAAAGGCAGAAGAACCAGAGATCAAATTGCCAACATCCGCTGGATCATGGAAAAAGCAAGAGAGTTCCAGAAAAACATCTCTTTCTGCTTTATTGACTACTCCAAAGCCTTTGACTGTGTGGATCACAATAAACTGTGGAAAATTCTGAGAGATGGGAATACCAGACCACCTGACCTGCCTCTTGAGAAACCTATATGTAGATCAGGAAGCAACAGTTAGAACTGGATATGGAACAACAGACTGGTTCCCAATAGGAAAAGGAGTACGTCAAGGCTGTATATTGTCACCCTGCTTATTTAACTCTATGCAGAGTACATCATGAGATACACTGGGCTGGAAGAAGCACAGGCTATAACCTCAGATGTGCAGATGACACCACCCTTATGGCAGAAAGTGAAGAGGAACTAAAAAGCCTCTTGATGAAAGTGAAAGAGGAGAGTGAAAAAGTTGGCTTAAAGCTGCCCATTCAGAAAACGAAGATCATGGCATCTGGTCCCATCACTTCATGGGAAATAGATGGGGAAATAGTGGAAACAGTATCAGACTTTATTTTTTGGGGCTCCAAAATCACTGCAGATGGTGATTGCAGCCATGAAATTAAAAGACGCTTACTCCTTGGAAGAAAAGTTATGACCAACCTAGATAGCATGTTAAAAAGCAGAGACATTCATTTGCCAACAAAGGTCTGTCTAGTCAAGGCTATGGTTTTTCCAGTAGTCATGTATGGATGTGAGAGTTGGACTGTGAAGAAGGCTGAGTGCTGAAGAATTGATGCTTTTGAACTGTGGTGTTGGAGAAGACTCTTGAGAGTCCCTTGGCCTGCAAAGAGATAAACCAGTCCATTTTAAAGGAGATCAGTCCTAGGTGTTCATTGGAAGGACTGATGCTGAAGCTGAAACTCCAATACTTTGGCCACCTCATGCGAAGAGTTGACTCATTGGAAAAGATTCTGATGCTGGGAGTGATTGGGGGCAGGAGGAGAAGGGGACGACAGAGGATGAGATGGCTGGATGGCATCACCGACTCAATGGACGTGAGTCTGAGTGAACTCCAGGAGTTGGTAATGGACAGGGAGGCCTGGCGTGCTGCAATTCGCGGGGTCGCAAAGAGTCGGACATGACTGAGCGACTGAACTGAACTGAACTGAATGTTATTTGGGAAGAATAAAGAGCTATATATGCAAACTAGGGTTTTGTATTATTACTGTTGTTATTATTATTACCCAAGGTTTTACCCATTTCAGGGCTTCCCGCTGCATCTTATGTTGAGACAGATTGCTCTAGGAAAAATATAATGAAAGACTAAGTTTCTATCCTTTTTCTAGCCTATGAAGTATTCATCCCAAGGATATTAGCAAAAGATAGTTGATACTCCTTTTCCTCAAATAGATGCCATTTGTTGAGCAGTGACTATGGATCAGATACTAATCTTAGGTGTGCTGGGAAAAATTTGAAGATAATAGAAACCACTTCTGACCTCATAGGGTTATAGTCTGGCTGGGAAGATGGACGTTACCATATAATTACATAATTAAAGAAATACAATCAAGGCAAGTGCTCTGAAAGAAAAACCTGAGACCAGTGTTCCCAGCTTTGAGGCTAACCAGGCATCTGCTCCTGTCACTCTCATTTTAGTCTTGCCCATGCCTTTTGCAAGCCCTTGGAAGATACCCTCCATCTTTTTGTGTCAGATACTCTCAGGAATTTCCCCCAGTGCTGGCCAGCCCTATTGAGTCTGGTGTCTGTCTCTTTTTAAAGTGGCTTCTGGGTTCTTTGGGACTTGGGCAATCATGTGTTTCCCATTCTACTCTAAACAAGCTTTATCCTGGACCTTCCAACAGCATCTCTGAGTTCTTTATTGATTTTAAGGAACTGGCTTGAAGCCCTCTTCAGTTGCACTGGGCATGCCTACCAGCATAACCCTCTGTAGTGTCTTGGGATAGGGATCAGTTGCTTGACCTCCTTCTTTCAGAGTGAGCTGTTTGTTCTCTGAATTCAGTAGTAGAGAGCCAAGAGCTCACCCCTCAAACTCTAATATGACCCAAGGTTATGATATGTTCTATTGATTGGAGAAGGAAATGGCAATCCACTCTAGCACTCTTGCCTGGAAAATCCCATGGACGGAGGAGCCTGATTGGCTACAGTCCATGGGGTCGCAAAGAGTTGGACACGACTGAGTGACTTCACTTTCCTATTGACTGACATGTAGTAATGCATTCACGCCCATGAAGGATAGTGTGGTTTATTGGGAAGAGCACTGGACTGGTAATCAGCAGATTTGACCTTGTCATCAAGTAGCTTTTTCACCTGGAGCAAAACTTCACTTCTGTGGTTCTCTGGCGTGACACCTACAAAATGAGGATACAGTAGTCATTGTTTAATCAATGTTTATTAAATTTTATGAAGGAACTGGGCTAGATGTTTATATATACACACATATTTTTGCAATTGAAGTTATTTGGACCTTAGATTTTTATATTCTTAGAATATATGTTATATAATGACTGGAAGAACAAGATGGCATATGTGCCTCATGGTGCATATTATGGATTGAATGGTTGTGTGCCCCAGACTCATATATTGAATCCCTTACCCTTCATGTGATAATATTTGGGGATAGTGTTTTTTTAGGCTTTGACACTGATACTTGTTTTTCATTATTCTGCTTTCCACTTCTCCATATCATGATGGGGATTATAAAGACCATTTGTAAACAAAATTTCATAGCTCATTTAAAAATATCAGAGAAGAGAAAGTGTACTCTTTGATCTCTTGTGTTCTTTTCTTTTTCTTCGACCCCACAAGTTTCACTTTAGTAAGGGAGAAACAAAGAAGAAGCAAGAAAAACAAAGATGAAGACTGAGAAAACTTGTATATCCAACTGCATGAGCTTCTCAAATTAGGCCAGAGATAAAATAATGTGTTTTGAGTTTGTTGTTGTATAAAACAAAGTTTTCTCATTGTACACTGAATATTTTGGGGGGAAGGCTGTTAAAATAATGTATGCTATCGTTGTGGTTTTTTTCCTTTAGTAATTGACAGGTTATTCAGAGAGAATGATGAATGAAATGACAAATGTATAGATGCCAGTCATATTTAGTGTTTTATCTAATTTTCTTTTCCATACTTTTCATTTTATTTAGTTATGATTTGAGTTTATATATACTTCTTTTTGTAAGTCTTGATTTGTGGTATAAATATCAACCTCATATTAACAAAGACTAGTTTTTCTCAGTTTTATTTTGAGATGTCTGTAGCCTGGATTTTTATCTATAAAGGAAGAACGTGAAATTTTAAGAGAAGAATTCATTTTTGGATGTGTGAGTTAGTTAAAGGCTAGTGATAGAAGCCAGGCTGTTTCAGATAATCATGGATTCTGAGACTGTCCTTGATACTTTTATGGACATGATTATTATCTCACCAAGAACTGAATATTTAACTGTCAACATAATTCTGATCTCATATTGGGCGATCAACTACAGCTAAAATCTACTGCTTATTTTTTTGATCTGCTGTGGAGTTTGGACTCTCATTGGAGTTGGTATTCAGTCATTTAATAAATATTTATATGCTAGGTACATAAATATCATATGCCAGGTCCTGTGCCAGGTATCTGGTATGAATCAGAAAAATTCTCATATCCTCACAGCCTGTGTTCTGGTGAGGGAACCAGATAATAGACAAGTATGTGAATGTGTACTATATAATGGGAGGTAGTGATAAGAGCTGGCAAGAACAACCAGGCAAGATCAGTTATTAGAGAGGAGGCAAAGTCTGTCTGAGGAGATGACCTTTGAGTGAAGGTGAATGAACTAGGAGGGAATCATTTGAGTATTTGAGAGAGGAGTGTTCCAGATGAGAACAGCAAATGCTAAGTCTCTGAGTAACGGTGAGTCAAGGATGAGAACCAACTAGGAGGCCAGTGAATCTATAGGCAGTGAGGGGAACATGGACAAAAATTGGATTCTAGAAGTAGCTGGAGGCCAGATCTCATCCTCAAAGAAAAGAATCAGATTAGAAAAATAAAAATAAGAAACATTTATGAACTACAGCACAGTGCATCATCCAGGAAAAAATTAGGTGTCATAAACAAGAATGCTACTGGATATTCAAAAAGAGAAGAATCTCTGTGACCTAGGCATGTGAGGAAGTCTTCATGGGAGAAGATGGCCTTGAGCTGTTCTCATTCATTTACTCAGCTTGTATTTGTTGAGTGACAAATGGGTGCTGGACTCTGTGGAAGGTGGTAGAAATATGATTATCAAAACAGACCAAGTCCTGTGTCCATGAACTTACTACCTAGTTGGGGAGAGAGAGGTAAAGCACAGAATTACACAAGTGAATATACAATTACAAACTGAAGAACGCTCTGTAAGCACAGTGTAGCAGTCTTAGATTTAGAGAGTCTAAAAATCTAAATCACATACTGACATAGCCTGTGTGCGTGTGGTGGAGGGAGGGGGTAGGTCATCAGAGAAGGCGAACTCAGAAAGTGATGAGATAACTGGGAGCTGGCCAGGTGAGAGTGTGTACGAACCGTCTGGATAGAGGATAGGCCGTGAAATAGACCAGTGTCAGGAGCTGCGTTAGGCATTACTGACAAGATGGAGGCACGGCCCCAACCCCCTCTCCTCATCTGGCAGGCATGGCCCCAGGATGAAGGAGTTAGGCCTTGTGATTCTAACTTGTTCTTTCCTTTCTTTGGTTGAGTTGGCTGGAAAGAATGTTAAGGTGCTTGAGAGAAGCATGAGAAAGCACAAAGCCTTCTACAGTTGTGCCCAGAAAATAATCTATAAAATAACCATTGACATTTGTTCAAGGATCTTTACAAAGAATGTCCCAGGATGAGTACGTAGGCTGCAGCTTAAGGCCATGGGAAAGATTGTTATCTGAGACCTATTTGTGAGGGAAATATTTATGGCAAAAGAAGATGGCTAAGTTTAGGGTTTAGGAATAAAGAATAGCTAGAAGCCTTTT
Organism: Bos mutus; assembly: GCF_027580195.1. Taxonomy (NCBI): domain Eukaryota; kingdom Metazoa; phylum Chordata; class Mammalia; order Artiodactyla; family Bovidae; genus Bos; species Bos mutus. The sequence goes on along the minus strand of NC_091621.1, from coordinate 26,798,711 downwards.
TAGGAGATAGTGATCTTAAGATGCTAGGGGCAAACAGGATTAAGAAAGATAAAGAAATAACTGAGGAATGTAGCATGAGTTACAATGTAATCACAAGTTAAGTACAGTAAATCTGGGTGGGGAAAACTAAAAACATCAAACCTCTGACCTAATGCTTTTGTCAAAGTATAAAGGAGAACCTGAAGTTTGAAATAAACATGTAGTTCCATACTATGAGTCAGAGACTACATCATCGTCTGCCGATGTAGCTCTGTACTATGAGTCAGAGGCTACATCATCATCGTCCACCGACACCAACCCCTTCAGGCTGATTCCCTGGCTGCTGGAGCTGGACTCCGGCTTCCAGGTCTCTTCAGGCACCTGAAACAAAGCCAGTGTGGCATGGATTGAGCACAGTGAGCATGGATTGAGGAGACATAGGAAGAGATCAAAAGAGGAAGCAGGGGATAGTTGAGAGGGCATTGCAGGAGTCTAGGTAGGGCGATCCTGGCTTAGACTAGAGTGGTGACACTGAAGACCAATTGGAAGGGGAGGTATATTTGTGAAGTATTTTCATCAGGCAGATCTCAGGTGACATGCAGAATTTTCACGTGTCTCAGTTCAGTTCAGTTACTCAGTCGTGTCTGACACTTTGTCACCCCATGGACTGTAGCACGCCATGCCTCCCTGTCCATCACCAACTCCTGGAGTCCACCAAAACCCATGTCCATTTAGTCGGTGATGCCATCCAACCATCTCATCCTCTGTCGTCCCCTTCTCCTCCCACCCTTAATCTTTCCCAGCATCAGGGTCTTTTCCAATGAGTCAGCTCTTCTCATCAGGTGGCCAAAGTAGTGGAGTTTCAGCTTCAACATCAGGCCTTCCAATGAATATTCAGGGCTGATTTCTTTTAAGATGGACTGTTTGGATCTCCTTGCAGTCCAAGGGACTCTCAAGAGTCTTCTCCAACACCACAGTTCAAAAGCATCAATTCTTCGGAGCTCAACTTTCTTCACAGTCCAACTCTCACATCCATACAGGACTACTGGAAAAACCATAGCCTTGACTAGACGGACCTTTGTTGGCAAAGTAATGTCTCTGCTTTTGAATATGCTATCTAGACTGATCATAACTTTCTTCCAAGGAGTAAGTGTCTTTTAGTTTCATGGCTGCAGTCACCATCTGCAGTGATTTTGGAGCCCAGAAAAATAAAGTCTGACACTGTTTCTACTGTTTCCCCATCTATTTGCCATGAAGTGATAGGACTGGATGCCATGATCTTCGTTTTCTGAATGTTGAGCTTTAAGCCAACTTTTTCACTCTCCTCTTTCACTTTCATCAAGAGGGTTTTTAGTTCCTCTTCACTTTTTGCCATAAGGGTGGTGTCATCTGCATATCTGAGGTTATTGATATTTCTCCCGGCAATCTTGATTCCAGCTTGTGCTTCTTCCAGCCCAGCGTTTCTCATGATGTACTTTGCATATAATTTAAATTAAGCAGGGTGACAATATACAGCCTTGACGTACTCCTTTCCTCATTTGGAACCAGTCTGTTGTTTCATGTCCAGTTCTGACTGTCGCTTCCTGACCTGCATACAGATTTCTCAGCAGGCAGGTCAGGTGGTCTGGTATTCCCATCTCTTTCAGAATTTTCCACAATTTGTGGTGATATACACAGTCAAAGGCTTTGGCATAGTTAATAAAGCAGAAGTAGAAGTTTTTCTGGAACTCTCTTTTTCAGATCCAACAGATTTTGGCAATTTGATCTCTCGTTCCTCTGTCTTTTCTAAAACCAGCTTGAACATCTGGAAGTTCATGGTTCACTTATTGTTGTGGCCTGGCTTGGAGAATTTGGAGCATTAACTTACTAACTTCGAGATGAGTGCACTTGTGTGGTAGTTTGAGCATTCTTTGGCATTGCCTTTCTTTGGGATTGGAATGAAAACTGACCTTTTCCAGTCCTGTGCCCACTGCTGTGTTTTCCAAAAAGCTGGCATATAAATGTAGCACTTTCACAACATCATCTTTTAGAATTTGGAATAGCTCAACTGGAATTCCATCATCTCCACTAGCTTTGTTCATAATGATGTTTCCTAAGGCCCACTTGACTTCACATTCCAGGATGTCTGGCTCTGGGTGAGTGACCACACCTTCATGATTATCTGGGCTGTGAAGATCTTTTTTGTATAGTTCTTGTGTGTATTCTTGCCACCTCTTCTTAATATCTTCTGCTTCTGTTAGGTCCCTACCATTTCTGTCCTTTATTGAGCCCATCTTTGCATGAAATGTTCCCTTGGTATCTCTCATTTTCTTGAAGAGATCTCTAGTCTTTCCCATTCTGTTGTTTTCCTCTATTTCTTTGCACTGATCGCTGAAGAAGGCTTTCTTATCTCTCCTTGCTATTCTTTGGAACTCTGCATTCAAATGGATATATCTTTCCTTTTCTCCTTTGCTTTTCGCTTCTCTTCTTTTCATAGCTATTTGTAAGGCCTCCTCAGACAGCCATTTTCCTTTTCTGCATGTCTTTTTCTTGGAGATGGTCTTGATCCCTGTCTCCTCTGCAGTGTCACGAACCTCCATCCATAGTTTATCAGGCACTCTATCAGATCTAGTCCCTTAAATCTGGGTCTCACTTCCACTGTGTAATCATAAGGGATTTGATTTAGGTCATACCTGAGTGGTCCAGTGGTTTTTCCTACTTTCTTCAATATAAGTCTGAATTTGGCAATAAGGAGTTCATGATCTGAGCCACAGTCAGCTCCTGGGCTTGTTTTTGCTGATTGTATAGAGCTTCTCCATCTTTGGCTGCAAAGTATATAATCAATCTGATTTCAGTATTGGCCTCCTGGTGATGTCCATGTGTAGAGTCTTCTCTTGTGTTGTTGGAAGAGGTTTTTTTCCTATGACAAGTGTAAAACTCTATTAACCTTTGCCCTGCTTCATTCCATATTCCAAGGCAAAATTTGCCTGTTACTCCAGGTGTTTCTTGACTTCCTACTTTTGCATTCCAGTCCCCTATAATGAAAAGGACATCTTTTTTGGGTGTTAGTTCTAGAAGATCTTGTAGGTCTTCATAGACCTGTTCAATTTCAGCTTCTTCAGCGTTACTGGTTGAGGCATAGACTTGGATTACCGTAATGTTGAATGGTTTGCCTTGGAAATGAACAGAGATCATTCCGTTGTTTTTGAGATTGCATCCAAGTACTGCATTTTGTACTCTTTTGTTAACTATGATGGCTACTCCTTTTCTTCTAAGGGATTCTTGCCTACAGTAGTAGATATAATGGTCATCTGAGTTAAATTCACCCATTCCAGTCCATTTTAGTTCACTGATTCCTAAAATGTCAATGTTCACTCTTGCCATCTCCTGTTTGACCACTTCCAATTTGTCTTAATTCTTGGACCTAGCATTCCAGGTTCCTATGCAGTGTTGCTCTTTATAGCATCAGCCCTTTCTTCCATTACCATTCACATCCACAATTGGGTGTTGTTTTTGCTTTGGTTCCGTCTCTTCATTCTTTCTGGAGTTATTTCTCCAATGATCTCCAGTAGCATATTGGGCACCTACAGACATGGGGAGTTCATCTTTCAGTGTCCTATCTTTTTGCCTTTTCATACTGTTCTTACGGTTCTCAGGGCAAGAATACTGGAGTGGTTTTCAATTTCCTTCTCCAGTAGACCACATTTTGTCAGAACTCTCCACCATGACCCATCTGTTCTAGGTGGCTCTAAATGGCATGGCTTATAGTTTCATTGAGTTAGACAAGGCTGTGGTCCATGTGATTAGATTGGTTAGTTTTCTGTGATTGTGGTTTTCAGTCTGTCTGCTCTCTGATGGAGAAGGATAAGAGCCTTATGGAAGCTTCCTGATAGAAGACACTGACTGAGGGCATTGTCTAGGCTGTGAAAAAATTAGAAATGCAAAGAAACATAAGCTCCAAGTGTATACATTTTAATATTATGACAGTAAAATGTACTTCAGCCAGAACACCAGGTATTGTCAGTGTGGATCTTGTATGTTAGTAATTATCTTTGATTCTTGGGAAATCTTTGGAAGTCTAATTTATGCAAATTGTGAGGTAATAATGTACTTATTTGTACAACAAATAGAATACTTACTCTATACTAGGAACAGTTGTAAGGGCTGGGTCCCAAAGGGCTGGTATTCTGGTAAAACTTGCATTCTGTGTATTCTTCTAAGAACTATATATTTTAACCAAAAGAAAATAAATGAGTGATATTTTTCTTAATACATCAGTTTGATGTAGGAAAGTGTAAAATAATTTCTGAATTTTTGTGAGAAGGCTTCCAAACTTCTGTTTAAAACATTTTAGAAAGTAAGCAAGTAACTTACTGAGAGAGCATTTTCCTTTAATTAACCATGAAATAATGCTATTCCTATATTGAGATTTTGTAGAAATCATTAAATAAACAGAATTTCCTAACAGAAGAGGTATGCTAAAGCCATAAAATTTGTTAAAACAAATAATATAGTTTCCAAATAGTTATAATATAAATTTTAAAAGGTTGACCTCAGTAATAATAAAAAACAAAAGTTAAATCAACCGTATGCATTCGTTCCTCTAACCCTAGCAAAGATTTTACCTTTTTTGAATCATATTAAGTGTTGAGTGGGAGTGGCTGCACTAGTGTGAACGGGCACAGCTTTTCTGGAAAGCAGTTTGAAAATATGCGTGATAGGCTTAAAATGTTAAATCTTTTTCTTAATTCTGTTTTAGACACATAACCAAATAATAATCAGTAATACAGGTAAAGATTTCTATACATGCAAATGGGCAAAGGTTCAAGATGGGTCACAGATATTAAGCTTAGGAGGTTGAAAAATTAACTTTGTGACCCAAGATGTAATTAGTTTTTTGACACTTCTGGAGATCTTACTTTGATCAACTGTGAATGGATTGAGTAGCCTCAGCAAAGAGCTACACCATCGTTGGAGATGGAATCTCCTTCTGTTTCCTAGTTGAGAGATTTTATGCTGGCTTAGTCCCAAAACACAACTGCAGAGTTTAGAACTTTCTTACTCTCCTGCCTTCAGAGCTGTACCAAGATTCCTCTAGTCATGGATTAGGTCAGAGTTTACATATCCCTACTAGAAGCTCTCTGCTGCCATCTCCAGTCCTCTCTTCTTTATCAGTCCTACCTTCCACCTCCATTTTAGATTTTAGAACACACACACAAACACAGGAGTGGGAGAGGCAGAAAAGAAGTAAAACGTCAGTAGATTTGGAATCAGTAATAATAATTGGTAATGCTTATATAGTTTTTTATGTAGATTAACTAATCTAATCCTTACAATAACAGTAAAATAATAATATCATGAGGTAGATACAATGATGTTCCTCATCTTACAGATGAGGGAACTGATATGAGGTGATTTAACCAAGGTCATACAACTAGTGTGGGGCAGAGCTGGGATTTTTGTGCAAGCAATCTGCATTCAGAATTCTGCTTTTAAGATCACTCTATGATCCTGCCTCTTTAATCAAATGACTGGAGTGCCTGTCCCGACCCTCTTACTTACCGACTAGTGATTAGGAAAGACCAAACATCTCAGAGCCTGAGTTCGATACTGTGAAATGAGTATATAATGATACCAACTGCACCAAAGTGTCATGATGATACAGTGAGGTGAGGTGAAGTTATGCCAAATGCTTATGGCATTATTGGGCTTTCCTGGTGACTTAGCTGGTAAAGAATCCACCTGCAATGCGGGAGACCTGGGTTCCATCCCTGGGTTGGGAAGATCCCCTGGAGAAGGGAATGGCTACCCTCACTAGTATTCTGGCCTGAAGAATTCCATGGAATTCTATAGTCCATGGATCGCAGAGTCGGACACAACTGAGTGACTTTCACTTTATGGCATTATTGTTACTCATAAGTATATTAGAATTCCTTGTAAGTTTGTACATTGGCTTTGCAATAATATGTAACTTCTATTTAAAAATGAATGGCAAAGACAAAACTGTGCCCTCCTGAAACATTGTTGAGACATTTTTTATGTTATAGCATTTGGTGGCTATGCAGCTCACCAGAAAGTTCTGATCACTGCTTCCTCAACAAGTTGTCCAGACATCTTTATCATTTGGACACTTGAATGACTCTAGACCAGGGCTCTGCCAGTTGTGGGGTCTACAGAGTGAGTTTAACAAAGACTGTTGGTAAGCCCCTTTTGCTGTGGTGAAGCAGCAGCTTAGATTGGGGACAGAGGAACCCACCACCATGCTCCAGTACAGAACACTGTGGGTCTCTGGGTGTGTAATTTCCAAGTCGGCTTGCCTGTATCTTTGATCCCATGAGCTGGTGTCTAAGGAGTGGCTGTCGTACAGAACTTTATGCCAACCACAAGAATGCAACTAGAAGCACATCTTGATCTACTATCTCATTTATGTGGTCATTGTGTATACATTTTGATCCTGCAGAGTAAGAGTTCTAAGAAAAAGAGAAAAATAGGTTTCTTTTATAACTCCAGAGTAGAAGTGGAAATGGAAACACTTTTTTCTTGGGTAACTCTTATCTGTACAGTATTTAACAAGTTTCTGTATTTATTCAGGCAAAATATACATCTATTGTTCCTTTAAATTCCCCTTCTTTTTAAAAGAGATATGAGCTGATTTTATTCTTAACTCTGTCTCTGATCTCCCACTTCTTGTGTTTTAAAGTTATACTGATCTGGGTACATCTGGACCCAGCTACACGTCTGATTCTACTGTTGGCTGTGAGATTTTGAACTAGTTACTTATCCTTATGATCTTAGATTTTCTTATCTGTAAATTAAAAATAATAGTATGTAGCTCTTAGGATAGGTAAGATGATTATGTGGGATAATGTGTGTAATGAATCTTGCAAGATGTCTAGGTAAGTTATAGGGGTAGAGAGCATAGCATATACAAACACGGGTAGGCATGAAAAACAAGAGGCTAGAACAAAGGTAAGGAGAAAAAAGTACAAGAAATAATCAAATGACATATGGATAAAAGAGAAACAGATTTTGTTGTTGAATAAAGCAGCAGGTTTAGAATTCAAAATAAGATTTTTGTCATTTCCCAAAAACTACATAATCAGAACAGAAACTGGACTATTGGCCATATGTAAGTTCCTTAGCAGATCAAAATCACAGGCTTTGTTTTATATGTTAACAGATCTCAGACATCTGTTACCTCCAGGAATTTTGCCTTGATGTCATTGTGGGAGGAGGACCTTTAAGAACGTCAGGTAGGAGAGTGGAGACCTTTACTACTTATCAGAATGAGAAGGTAGATATGATTGCCAGTTTTGAAGGACTGTTTGAATTGAGTATTGATAGTAAGCTTTTGGAAAATGTTGCAGTGTTTATTTAGTAAATATCTATTTTTGTTAGGGCTTCCCGGTGGTACTAGTGGTAAAGAACCCACCGGCCAGTGCAGGAGACAGTAGAGACGTGGATTTGTTCCCTGGGTGGGGAAGATCCCTTAGAGGAGGGTGGCAACCCACTCCAGTATTCTTGCCCGGAGAATCCCATGGACAGAGGAGTCTGGCGGGTACCGTCCATAGGGTTGCAAAAGTCGTACATGACTGAAGTGACTTGAGCGTGCAGCACATTTTTGTTAGGAACTAAATGTACAGTGTTATTACATTATTTTGAAGGGGCAGAACTTCCCATCAGAGGGGAATAGATAGGTAGGTATTTCTTTAAGGAAGTATTACAAGCAAAGGAGACAATATCCATTATCTATTCATGCTGGATACCTATCCTATCCTATTCATCTATGATAACATAGGTGAATGAAATATGAATCTTGACATAGGAAAATGTTTAAGTTAATAATTATTTTAACCAACCATTCCCAAATTTGGTGGCTTTAAACTATAGCAGCCATTTATCATTTCTCGTAATTCTGCCAGTGACCTGGTTATTCTTCTACTGGTCTTGGTTTATCTCTCTCATGTTATTGCAGTGAAATGATGTCTGTGGCTGGAGTCCTGTGGAGCCTCATTTGGGATGTTGATACGACTGGGCTCTTCTTTTTCATACATTCACAAAGCTTCTTCCTTCCTACATGGCCTATTTGGTGTCCTGCTATCAGGTAACTGATATCTGTATGCTGTGCTTAGTTGCTCAGTCATGTCTGACTCTTTGCAGCCTGCCAGGTTCCTCTGTCCATGGGGATTCTCAAGGCACGAATGGTGGAGTGGTTTGCCATGCCCTCCTCCAGGGAACTGATCACTCTACATGATGGCAAAAATCAGCATTCAAGAGAAAGAACATGGAATCTGCTAGTTCTCTTAGAAGCAAAGTTCTGAACTGACACAGCATCATTTCCACTGCATTCTCTTTGTTAATGTGAATCATAAACCAAGGTATGTTGGGAAATTAGCTCTCTAAACAGAAAAATCCCACTAGTTTGTAGTGCTACGAATGTGACATCACTGAACACAAAATGGGAAGAGATGTGTACAGTTCTCTCTCAAGAGCTGATATGAGCTGGCTCTGCATACCCCTGGCCAACCAAAAGTCATCATGGGAGAGGACTACCAGTCAAGACCACCAGAAGATGTGGTTCACTGAAGGCCATCTTTGGAGACCATCACAGGAGCAAACAGTTGAATGTAAAAGACAGTTTCATAAATATCTCATTATGTTATTAGTATTCAGCAAAATGTGGTAAAATATCATATTAAATGGGTATGATCAGAAAGCTATAGGAGTATAGAGAAAATGACTTATTCTGCCAAGGGATATCAATAAAGATTCACAGTACAGACAGTGATTAAGCTAAGTCTTTAAGAGTTAAGCAGGGGGAAAATAGGAAGAAGATATCCAGTTAAGGGGGACAGTATGTACAAGTCCAGGAATTGTTACAGTAAGATGATTTGAAGAATGTATAATGTTTCTTTTCTCAACTGATTGTAGTGGATTAATCTTGGCTAGTTGAGATTTCTGTCCATTGTTCACATAAATCAGACCATGTGGCTCAACTTCTGAAAAAGTATCTGGTCCTTATAAGTAGAAAGTCCCTAAAGGGCAGATATAGAAAAGGAGGCTAAAAATGTCTTCAGTGATAAGATTATGAAAATTCTTGAATGTAGTTTAAGAAGTCTAGAATTTATCCTATAGGTAATAAGGCTTCATCAGATAATTTCAATTAAAGAAGTGGCATGAATTTATATTTCCTGTAGTTGCTATAGGGCTTTGGTGGCTCAGATGGTAAAAAATCTGCAGGAGACCGGAGTTTGATCCCTGGGTCAAGAAGATCCCCAGAAGAAGGAAATGGCAGCCTACTCCAGCATTCTTGCCTGGAGAATTCCTTAGGAGCCTGGTGGGCTGTAGTCCATGCGGTCACAAAGAGTTGAACACGACAGAGCAACTAAGATGCATAGATCCTGTAAAAGATTATCATATGCTTAATGGCTTAAGACAAAAAAAAAAAAAAAAAAAACTTACAGTTTTGGAAGTCAGAGGTTAAAAATCTGCCTCACTGGGCTAAACCAAGGTGTCAGTAGGGCTGGGTTTCTTCTGGAGGCTCTAGGAAAGAACATTTCCTTGCCCTGTTCAGCTTCTAGAGGTTCCCTGCATTTCTTGGTTCATGACCATTTCTCCATATCACTCTATGCTCTTGCTTCTGTTATCACATCTTCTACTATATGCTTTGACCCTCTTACCTTCCTCTTTAAGGGATCTTTGTGACTATGTTGGACTCTTGCAAATACTACAGAATAATTTGCCCATCTCAGTATTCTTAACCCAATCACATCTTCAAAGTCCCTTTTTCCTTGTAAAGTAATATAGTCAACAGGTTTCAGGAACTAGATTGTGGACCTCTTTGGGGGAGCCATTTTTCAGCCTACCACACATGATCAAATTTGTGTTTGAGGAATATCACTTTGGCAGTTAAATGCAGAATTGATTTGAGAGGCATGATACAGAAGGTTAGGAAAATAATTATAGGCTGTTGTAATAGTCCAGGTTTAGCCTTGAAATAAGATGTGACAATAAGGAGAGAAAGGGGCATATGAATTTCAAAGTTATCTAAGAACTGTGATTAACATAGTTTTCATGACCAGGAAGAAGTAAGGAGTAAAGCAGTGGAAAGAATCAAAGTTGACTCCAATTTTTGTCTTCACTTAGGTGATTGTGACATAGTTAAACTATAGAGGATGCATGAAATTTCAGGGTAGGAGGACAGTTAGTTCCATTTGGGCCATGTTGTTACTCCAATACTTTTGCCACCTGATATGAAGAGCTGATTCATTGGAAAAGACCCTGATTCAGAGAAAGACTGAGGGCAGGAGGAGAAGGGGACGACAGAGGATGAGATGGTTGGGTGGCATCACCGACTCAATGGACATGGGTTTGAGTGGACTCCGGGAGTTGGTGATGGACAGGGAGGCCTGGCGTGCTGCGATTCACGGGGTCGCAAAGAGTCGGATACGACTGAACTGAACTGTTTAAGTAGCTTCTGGAACATGATGGTTGTGAGGGCAGAGGCCATTGGAAATTCAGACCTAGAAAAGCCCTAAGAAAGAAGATCATTCATGGAGAACACATGGAGTAGGAAAAGAAATTCCAGAATAGAAACCAGCACCTCCAGTATTTGAGAATAATTGCCAGCTAAGGAGGCAGATAGGAAGAAAGAGAGGTGTCCCTGAAGGGAAGAGGTGAGAGGATATCAAGGAAGGAGCTGGCAATGATAATCAAATATCTTAGAGAGTAAAGTGAAATAAGGCCTGAAGTCTGTTGGACTATGCAGGCAGGTAGAAGGTTTTTGTTGTATTTTATTTGGAGCAATTTTAGAGGGGCTGTGAATACTGGGGCAAGATGAAGGGTAGAGGGTCACTGGGTAATGAGACAGTAGAGAAGATAACTGCAGGAATTATTCCATGATGTTTGGCTATAAATAGAAGTCAAGAGACTGTATAGTCTGTGTATAGAGAAGCCTGTTTCCTCCAGTGATGGTAGTGGCTCTCCCATTTTGTAATTTAAGGGAAAATTGTTGGAGAGGAAGACAGTGAAAATAAAGGTTCAAGAAGATATAGAAAGATATCAAGTAGAGGATGAAATGGGTCAAGAACACATGTTTAAGTGTTACCTCATGGACAGAAGTGGAGGAGGAGATACATCCATGATAAATAAGCACATGTATGGATACATTAAAGGGCAATATGGCAAAGATGCAGAAGCTTAAGCTTGACACACTTCTTTTCTTCTCTGAGGGGGATGGCAGGAGCACCTCTCTAACCAAGGGATCCAAACTTGAGCTCACAAGCTCTGTCTGAGATAAGCATGCAAAGATTTGGATCCCAATCCCATGTATTCCCAGCTGGATGACTTCTAATGAGTTTCTTAATTTATCTCAGTCTCAGTTTCCATGTCTGCAAATTGTGGATGCTAAGATTATTTACCCTAACATAGACTCATTATAAGGTCGAAATAGATAGTCAATGTAACATGCTTAAACAAGTGTTAGACATTATAATTATTGGTACAAACTCGAATTGACTCTCTTCTATCTTTTCTTTTGCCTTCTATGATATTTTGAAGATGCTTATTTGGTTCATTTATTTAACATTTTAAGATTTCTTCCAACAAAAAACTTTTTAAAAATTTTAACATTTAACAATGTACCCTTTGAATATATCTGACCTTTAGCTACAACATAATTTATTTAAATAATTTCATCCAGCAGAACAATCCCTCAGAGATATCTGAGAGACTGTATCCTGGGCTTACGTCCTCAAATAAATGCCCCAAATAAAACGTAATGCTCAAAAAAGAATTTAATCCATAAATATCATTTTAGCTCAACACACAAGAATATTAGACTCCTGGGCATGCCATGACATTTTAAGATTAACAAAATCCTGTCTTAAATCCATATCTGGGAGAACATTTGATATAATCTTTATCCCTGGAGCAAGGAAGTTTTACAGATTAATTTGTATGAGATTTTCATCTTATTACTTCTAATTTTAGATAGGCCTAAGGCTATCTGTGGGAGAAGGCAATGGCACCCCACTCCAGTACTCTTGCCTGGAAAATCCCATGCACAGAGGAGCCTGGTAGGCTGTAGTCCATGGGGTCGCTAACAGTCAGATACAACTGAGCGACTTCACTTTCACTTTTCACTTTCATGCATTGGAGAAGGAAATGGCAACCCACTCCAGTGTTCTTGCCTGGAGAATCCCAGGGACGAGGGAGCCTGCTGGGCTGCCGTCTCTGGGGTCGCACAGAGTCGGACATGACTGAAGCGACTTAGCAGCAGCAGCAGCAAGGCTATCTGTGACTTTATGGGAGGGAGCTCAGAGTCTGAACTGAAATACCTCTAAAATCACTCTAACCGGCTGGCTAGAGTGAGATGCCTACTAGGTAGGTTTCCACCAATCCTACATCGAATTGAGTCTAGGCATCGAATATGGCTTAATTTATCTAGAAATAATTTTATCCCAGCAAGGCACTTTGAAAAAATGGCACATATTTATAGCCTTTCGTGCATGTGTGTATAAGAAAGGCAGAAAGAAGAAGAGAAAGGGAGAAAGAGAACAAGAAAGGAAGCAAGAAGAAATGGGGAAGATGCACAGAGAGGGAATAAGAAGAGACATTAATGAATTGTTTTCTAGCCTTATGTTTAAAGTATCTATGTTCTTCTTTTTCTCAGTCCAGAAAGTCCCAAGATAATATGGGAGCTCTTATGTTTTAATCATCAACTGAGTTTGAATACTGGGGGAGCAAAAGTTGCTGAGCGTTACCAAAAATATAACTCTCATGGAAGGGAGAAAGGACGTGTATCAGGAGACTAGGTAGAAAGTATGTTATGGACATAATATGCCTAAAGTTGCAAAGATAATGGTGTTGGAGCCAGGATTTGACCCCAGTCAGTCTCTGAATCCTGAGCAGTGCTCTTTAGTTATTCCACTATAGGACCTCCCATTCAGATGTTGTATTAGTAATACTAGGTCAAAAATAGATATGATAATGATAGAGTGACTTCTCTCACTGAAGTTGGCCATAGTGGAGTGACCACAATTTGATCCCACCATCAGTATGCACTGACAATGCATATGTGGAGTTATGGAGTTGAACTATTCTTCCCTAGAGCCAAATATGTTTAGAACTTTAAAGTTATTATAATAATGATAATCCCTTTTTGTGGTATACACTCTTTTAAAATGCTGTTGAATACTTTCCAGTGTTCATGATTATTAGATTCTTTTTCTTTTTTTTTTTTGCATAACAATCTTAAGTGACATTGTTTCTAGTTTTATTTTTTTGGTAGCATTTTTGTTAGATTTGGTTTCACTCGTTTGCTGATTTTACAGAAAATATTTGAAAAGTTTTTTTTTCCTTCTCTGTGCCCTGGAACAGTTTAATATTCTAATCACTTGTCATTTAAAATTATTATAGAATTTACCCATAAAGCTGTATGTTTACAGTGACTTTTAAAGGATACACTCTAGCAGTTCTTAATACTTAGCTACAGTAATTGGTTTACTGATTTTATATATCTTCTGGGGTCAATTTGGGAACTTTTTAGTTTTTTAGAAACCATCCAGTTCTTTGTTACTGAATTTATATGCATAAAGTTGACCAAGATATTATCTTACAATTCTAACCTGTGACAGTGGCTATTTCTCAATTTTATTTTCTCCCTCTATAATTGCTTAGGCAATGCATGGTTTCCATATTTTAATGTTTGTTCATTTTTCAAAGAACACGTTTTTAAATGCATTTATTTGTTCAAATATTTTCCTGTTTTCTGATTGATTAATTTTGGATTTTATTTTTGGTATTTGTTTCCTTCTGTTTACCTGATAATTATTTTGAGTTTCCTTTTAGATCTTTTTTTTTATTCTTGTTTAGTAGTTTTTTGTATTTTAGGCTATAAATTTTCTTCTGACTTATAGATACATTAAACTTTCATTTATTTCATTATTTTTAGGTATTCTGTAATGTTTGATTTAATTTTCATTAAATTTCCATTTGAATTCCTCATGAATTGAGAGATATTCTAAAATTTTTGAGTGACAAATATTTTTTTAAAAATTGTCATTAGTTTCTAATTTTACTGAATTGTGATGAAAGAATATGATCTAAACTATTTTTACTTTCGGTACTGAGGCTTTCTATCTAGCCTGTGTGGGTTGAATTATATCCTTTGATAAGATACGTTGACATTCTAACCCCCAGTATCTGGGAATATGACCTTATTTGGAAACAGGGTCTTTGATATAATGAAATTGAAATGAAGTCACGCTAGATTAAGGTGGGTCTGATCCAATGATTGGTCCTTTTAAAAAGAAGAGTGATTTGGACAGAGAGATACACAAAAAAACATCTGGTAATAGTAGAGGCCGAATTTGTGATGCACTCACAAGCCAATGAACCCTGCAGATTGCTGGCAACCACCACAAGCTAGAGAGAGGCAAGAAGGATCCTCCTCTGGATCAAGTGTTCAGTTCAGTTCAGTCACTCAGTCGTGTCCGATTCTTTGCGATCCCATGAACCGCAGCATGCCAGGCCTCCCTGTCCATCACCAACTCCTGGAGTCCACCTAAACCCATGTCCATTGAGTCGGTGATGCTATCCAACCATCTCATCCTCTGTCGACCCCTTCTCCTCCTGCCTGCAATCTTTCCCAGCATCAGGGTCTTTTCCAGGGAGTCAGCTCTTCTCATTAGGTGGCCAAATATTGGAGTTTCAGCTTCAACATCAGTCCTTCCAGTGAACACCCAGGACTGATCTCCTTTAGGATGGACTGGTTGGATCTCTTTGCAGTCCAAAGGACTCTCAGGAGTCTTCTCCAACACCACAGTTCAAAAGCATCAATTCTTCGGTGCTCAGCTTTCTTTATAGTCCAACTCTCACATCTATGCATGACCACTGGAAAAACCATAGCCTTGACTAGATGGACCTTTGTTGGCAAAGTAATGTCTCTGCTTTTGAATATGCTGTCTAGGTTGGTCATAACTTTCCTTCCACGGAGTAAGCGTCTTTTAATTTCATGGCCGCAGTCACCATCTGCTGTGATTTTGGAGCCCAGAAAAACAAAGTCAGCCATTGTTTCCACTGTTTCCCCGTCTATTTCCCATGAAGTGATGGGACTGGATGCCATGATCTTAGTGTTCTGAATGTTGAGCTTTAAGCCAACTTTTTCACTCTCCACTTTCACTTTCATCAAGAGGCTCTTTAGTTCTTCTTCATTTTCTGCCATAAGGGTGGTGTCATCTGCATATCTGAGGTTATTGATATTTCTCCCAGCAATCTTGATTCCGGCTTGTGCTTCCTCCAGCCCAGTGTTTCTCATGATGTACTCTGCATATAAGTTAAATAAGCAGGGTGACAATATACAGCCTTGACGTACTCCTTTTCCTATTTGGATCAAGTGTTAGTCCTGATGATATTTTGATTTTGAACTTTTAGACTCCAGATTTGTGAAAGAATAAATTTGTGTTTTTTTAAAGCCACCTAGTCTGTAGTACTTTGTTATGACAGCCTCAGAAATGAATGCTGTTATTGTTGTTCAAGTGATCGGTCATGTCCGACTCTTTGCAACCCCATGGACTGCAGCACAATACACTTCCTTGTCCTTCAGCATCTCCTGGAATTTGCTCAAACTCGTGTCCATTGAGTCGGTGATACTATCCAACCATCTCATCCTCTGTTGTCCCTTTCTCTTCCTGCCTTCAATCTTTCCCAGTGTCTGGGTCTTTTCCAGTGAGTTGGCTCTTCGCATCAGGTGGTCAAAGTATCAGAGCTTCAGCATCAGTCCTTCCAATGAATATTCAGGCTTGATTTCCTTTAGGGTTTATTGGCTTGATCTCCTTGCTGTCCAGGGGACTCTCAAGAGTCTTCTCCAGCATCACAGTTCAAAAGCATCAGCTCTTTGGCGCTCAGCCTTTTTTACTGTCCAGCTCTCACATCCATACATGACTACTGGAAAGGCCATAGCTTTGACTGTACAGACCTTTGTAGGCAAAGTAATGTCTCTGTTTTTATTACACTGTCTAGGTTTGTCATAGGTTTTTTTTTTTTTTCCCCCCAAGGGGCAAGTGTCTTTTAATTTCATGACTAGAATATAGATATGGGAATTCTTTGTATATAAGTGATGGCTGAAGTCCTGGGTTAGTATGAAGCTACCAAGGAAAAATAGACAGCTGCAGTGTCTGATAAATAGCCACTAGTCACATGTAATTTTTTTAAATTTAACCTTGAGCTAATGGGCTTCCCTGATGGCTCTCAGATGGTAAAGCATCTGCCTGCAATGAGGAGACCTGGGTTCAATCCCTGAGTGAGGAAGATCCCCTGAAGAAGGAAATGGCAACCCACTCCAGTATTCTTGCCTGGAAAACTCCACGGACTGAGGAGTTACATGGACTGGTGGGTTACTGTCCTTGGGGTTGCAAAGAATTGGACACGACTGAGTGACTAACACACAATTAAAATTAAATAAAATAAAAAATTCAGTTTCTTAATTGTATTAGTCACATTTCAACACTCAAAAGCTGCATGTGACTTATGGTTACCACATTGGATAAGCACAGATTATAGAACATTTCCATCATCATAGAAAGTCGTATTGGACAGCAGTAGTATAACAGAGTGAAAAGAGCAGAGGTTTGAAATATATCAGAACCCTAATATTATTTATATCTGTGTGATCACTAAAATAGCCTGACAAACATAGAATGAGAAGGCATCTTCATCCATTAAGTGCCTTTTAATGGGCTAAGACTAAAGGCTTTCGTATGTTATCGCTGATTCTCAAGCTCTTCTGTAACTTGGTAATATTCATTATTTTTTTATTGAGGTTTGTTATGGTTAATTTTCCTAAGACCTCAAACTAGTAAGTGACTGTGTTGAAATTATAACCCAGGTGTACATCATATTTCAAATCCAATGATTTTTTAGTTGCCACAGGCTGCCCATCTTAAGGGGCCTCCCAGGTTGCGCTCGAGATAAAGAATCCACCTGCCAGTGCCTGAGACTTAAGACACGTGGGTTCAATCCCTGGGTCGATAAGGTCCCCTGGAGAAGGAAAGGACAACCCACTCCAGTGTTCTTGTCTGGAAAATCCCAGGGACAGGGGAGCCTGGTGGGCTGCAGTCTGTGGGGTCACAAAGACAGACACAACTGAATGACTAAGCACATTCACACTGAGCACACCCATCTTAAGAAAACACAGAGAAAATGATGCCAAGAAAAAAGAGACTTTCATGAGTGCATGAATGATAAATGGCACCAAGGATTCAAGTAAAGTCAGATCAAAAAAGTGTTCATTGAATTAAAATGTTGTCACAGACTTTGTTGAGAACATTTTCAATATAGTGTAGGGACTGAAAGCCCTATCAGACTGAACTGAGAGTAGCAATACAGCCATTAAGAGCATAGGCCATTTTAACTTGTTTTTTTTTAAGAGAGTACATGTAGGTGATTCTTTCTTTACACAAAAGACTCACTGAAAAGCCATTTCAGATTTTTATAAATTATATATTAAATGGCCTAAGGTTGCATCTTTTACTTGGTCTAGTCACTAAACTCTCCAAAATATTTTTTCTAGTCTGTGCACAGGGATTGAAAATATGTGCCTTGCTTACCTAATGCAGAGTCTTGAATATCAAACGAAATATTTAATAGTGAACTGAGAAGTGGTAGGAAATATAATTTACTATTCCTAATTGATCAGACAAAAACAGTACTTAAACAAGAATTTTATGTATCTAGTGGACTTTTCGTTTAATGTTATCAGCTCTGTATCTCTGGAGAAGAATAGAAAAATACACGAGCATTTGCTGAATTCTCCCAACCTGCCTTCCAGCTTGACATTTGAGTTTTTGATCCATGGACATCTGTGAATAGTTCTGATTTGAATTTTATTCTGGACTTCCCTGGTGGTCCAGGTGGTTAAGAATCTGCGTGCCAATGCAGAGGACATGGGTTTGATCCCTGGTTCAGGAAGATTGCACATGCTGTGGAGCAACTAAATCCGTGAACCACAACTAGTGAGCCTGTGTGTCACAACTACTGATGTCCATATACTCTAGAGCCTGTGCTCTGCAGCATGAGACACCATTGCAATGAAAAGCCTGCACACAGCCAAGAGAGAGTCCCCAGCCCACAGCAATGAAGACCCAGTGCAGTCAAAAATAAATAAGAAAAATTTATATTCCTTGACTGATCCCATCAAAGCTGGAAGAAGAGACAACTTTTCTCCTCTCCAAGATGTTTAAAATAAGAGGAAAATAGTTTAAACTTCCTTTCTGAGAAAACTCAGCTTGCATGATATGTATTTCTAATTGTTTTGTTAACTAGATAAGAACCTATATATATAGAACCTGTGGAAAAACTTAACATTAGTTCTAAAGGAAGCAAATTCCATTGATTACATTAACTGGAGAACTCATAGAATTGTTTGCTTTTGAGCTGTGCTAATGACCGGAGGGCAGAGTGTTGCTAGGAACTACCATGATTTTGTTAAAGTGAAGATAAGCGGGAAACGATGTGTACTTGTCACTACACCATAGAAAAACCTGAAAGGACTTCTCAGGTGCTTCTCCAGACCTGAAATTATCAGCTGAGAACATTTCCTGTCCTGCAAAAGTTTAACTCTCACTAAAGTCTTACTGCGTGTATCCTAGCTATGTCTGAAGTAACTCCAAGGAAAATCCTTAATATTTTCAGTCAGAATAAATCAGGAAAGGAGTATAAATTTTGTTAGTAAAGTATTTCTTAGTATCTTCTGAAATTTTTCTAGTTGCCTTAAGGCATATGGAACCCACAACAAGTTTACTGGAAACATCAGTTGTTAAATAGACACCTTACCGTAATTGAACGTTAGTGTCACACAGTTCAGACCACAGGCCCTGCCAGCCCAGAGAAAGGGTTGCTTGTAGCAAACTGCACTGACAGGAAGCAAACTTCTCAATAGGTCCCCCCCGAGTGCTCTGGCCTTAAGTTGCAAGAGAAAAGAATTACAACCACTGCCCCAGCAAGTCGCCCCTGAGTTACTATCATAGAAACAGTCTATGAGGGCCAGGTAAAATGTGAAGGAAACAAAAGTCCTGGTGGGATTTTTTAAAAATCCATTATATATAAATATATATATATATATATATTTTTTTTTTTTGCTTGAGGTTTGTCATGTTACTGATAAATGGTCACAGTAAGGTGTTGAGGAAATCCCCAACCTCAGTCGCAGGGGTAGGCCATATAGATTTGGTAGGCCATTGATTTGGACTCTATTTACTGACATTTTAGCAGAAGTGATATGAAATTCCTCTTTTTTAAAATGTGGTTTTAAGTTCCCATCTAATGACCACGAATCCATATAAGTTTGAGTGTTAGTCTCCTGACTCTCAGACAAATAGGGGAAACTCATTATCTATGCCCCAGATAGAATATCACTGTTATGTTGGCTGTGATCCTTGACTGGCTTTTGCATGTCCCTAGTCCTAGTAGCAAGATTGATTTATGAAGTGATGCTTAATTAGCCCTTATGACAACAAGGTTTCTAACCTTTCTATTTAGAGTTTATCCTCTTCTCTGTGTATTGCCCCACCTCTGGCTTCCTTGGGGTGATCTATATTTCATTCTTCTGAACCTCCGAAAGTACTCTATTCTCCTCCAACAAATAGAGAAAAAGCAAATAAATGACCCTTCTACATATGTTCACTCACCTCTACTAATAGTATCTTAAATTATGAACCCAGTAACATTATTATCTAAGGAGAATGTTTATATTTTGCCAGTCAGACCGTGTGTCCACTGTGTTAGTGTATCCCTGTATCAGAGATGAGCCCTGAATGCTGTCATAGTCTTTGAGTCACAAGTTGACTTAACCTTGTGTTAAGTAAGCCCAGAGTGCAGACTTAGGCTTTTTCCTTGATCCTGGTCTGCATTGTTTCTCTGGTGGCTCAGAATCCTTTCTGTGACTGGTAGTCCTTCATATATCCCAAATCCCCTAGGGACTAAAACTACAGTGCCTTGATTACTTCTTGAAAGCTCTCTTTCTCTAGGTTTGGATTTGACTTTTGTCTGTAGTGGGGATTCCTATTACATATGGACAGATTTTCTGCAGTACATCATTGTCAACTGACTGTCACACATGTCATACATGTCATATCATGTAGTGTATCATCAAAATAGTAGCTACTGTGTGTCTGCTGCTGCTGCTAAGTCGCTTCAGTTGTGTCCGACTCTGTGCGACCCCATAGACGGCAGCCCACCAGGCTCGCCCGTCCCTGGGATCCTCCAGGCAAGAATACTGGATTGGGTTGCCATTTCCTTCTCCAATGCATGAAAGTGAAAAGTGAAAGTGAAGTCGCTCAGTCGTGTCCGACTCCTAGCAACCCCATGGACTGCAGCCTACCAGGCTCCTCCGTCCATGGGATTTTCCAGGCAAGAGTACTGGAGTGGGGTGCCATTGCCTTCTTTGACTGTGTGTCTAAGGTTATTACTAAAATGAAGATAGTATTTGGGCTTCATGAATTTTTTTTTCTGAGCCAGATGCTAAGTAAGGAAATGATGAGTTTTGGTATTCTCAGGAGCTACTGTCTTTGTTTTGTGCCTGCCAGGATTGCTAGATGTGAATGGCTGAGTTGTTGCCATTTTAAAGAAAAAAAAAATGGTGCTCTGGTTTCCTTTTTTCCTACTCTGGATCCAGCCTGGCTTGGAAGGGAGCTTGGCCATTACCAGCCCTCAACACTGGAGAGAACATTCTTTTAAATCATGTAGACCCTAAAACAACAATGTCAGCACTCCCTTGGCTCCTAGCATTATGGTGACTCCTGCTCTCTGGTGACTCTTGGCTTCTCTTTCATGTTGAAGTCAGTTTGGACTGCTTCTGCATTTGTCATGCATTTGTTGTTTAATTATTAAGTTGTGTCTGACTCTTTTGTGACCCCCATGGACTGTAGCCCAATAAACTCCTCTGCCCATGGGATTTCCCAAGCAGAGTACTGGAGTAGGTTGCCATTTTCTTCTCCAGGGGAATCTTCTTGACCCAGGGATTGAACCTGTGTCTTCTGCATTGGCAGGTAGATTCTTTACCACTGAGTGACCAGTGAAGCCCTTGTCATGCATGTCCCTTTGTAGTTATGATTTGGGGATACTGACTGCCTGCATATCAGGGATCATTCATAAGCGAGTCTCTACAACCTTTGCTTACCCCTTCCCAGTTTCCTCTCTTCACCATCTGTCCTGTGTGTGGGGTGGGGGTGGTGGGGGAGTGACAGTTCCATCTAAAGTATGACCATTTCCTCTTCCAGGTTCAGCTCAGCATTAAAAAATATGAAGGAAAAAAGCAGAAAAAAACACTTTAATAAGCAAAATGAGTTAAATGTAGTAATGATGATGGTTACTTACTCAGAGAAGATATGCCATTATCTATTTGCTTTTAATGTGTTGATAGTAACATTAATACAATAATAACAATTAATGCTAGTAATCACAAGTACTACATATGCACTGTCTCATTGATTCTTCACAACATCCTGTGCTATGATTGTTTGTGTTTTTCTTGTTCGGAGGAACTTGGGGAAGTGAGTTGCTTCATCTAAGCCACAAGTCAGTAAGTGATGGAATCAGGACTTGGCTCTAATTTTGTTAGATTCTGTGACCTAAATGAGCTCTTCACTTCTATACCTAAGTAACCAAATCAGAAAGAGTCCTAGAAAATCTACTGTTGGCTGGCTAAACAGAGCCATTTAAATCTTAGCCTGAGAAGTTTGTGTTTGATTCCACAGGCAGTAGATGGTTAACCACAAATTTTTGAGTCTGTGGATAATGGGGTAAATTCACTTTAGGAAGACTGATTGGATATTAATGGACAAGAGAGACAACCAGATGAAAGTCAGAGATACAAAGACTTTGAAAATGTATTACAATAAAATACATAGATCTTATTTGAGAAAGTTATAAAACCTTAAACTGAAAAATATCTCTAAATGGAGAGAGATATAGTGTGTTTTTAAACATTTATAGACAAGAAGACTCATCACTATAAACTCAGTTCTTCCCTCTCCAATCGAGCTATAGAATCAATGAAATTCAGTCAGTACCTCACAGATTTTTGTAAAATAGTTCTTTACATATTCTAAAATGAATATGTCAAATTAAAGCAAAAAAACCCAAAACACTGCTGTAGAACACTAACTACTTGGTTATAAGACATTATGACTTATGAGTATACATCTGAGCTTTGAACAACATAGGAATTAGGGGTGCCAACCCTCCCTGAGGTTGAAAATCCATGTGTAACTTTACAGTCAGCCCTGCATATCCACAGTTGTACATCCTTGATTCAGCCAACCATGGATGGTGTAGTATTGTAGTACATGTTTGTTGAAAACAGTTCACATATAAGTGTACCTGCACAGTTCAATCTCATGTTATTTAAGGATCAGCTGTATAATAATTAAAACAGTGTGGTATTTGTGCACAATAGCAGACACTGGAGACTCTAATAACAAACCAAAGTATATATGGAAACTTGATATATTACAGAGGTGGCATTAAAGGATTAAATATTAAAAAGGGAATTGTATATTTGACTACATTGAATTTAAGAACTTCTATTCATCAAAGAGTCCGATACACTGTAACTGGGGAAAAGCTGCTAGCTACAGTATTACCAAGAAAGCCTTAGTATCTCAACTATATAAAGCACCTGAAGTGATAAAGAAATAACTGCTCACTTAGTAAATGAGCACAAGAAAAAAGTAGGTATTTTATAGAATAATAACTATTTGTGATAAATATATCTATGTGGAGGGGTGCTTAATCATCAATAATCTGAAAAGGCAAGTTAGAACCATAGTGAGATGTCATTTTACATCTGTTAATTGGAAAAAATTAAGAAGTCTGATGGTACTAGGTGTTAGAAAAAATGTGTATTAACACTTTATTGGAGCAAATAGCATAAAAACATTGAAAAACATGCTTTCAATGCTATAAAAAGCATTGAAAAACAATTCAGCTTTATTTTGTAAATCTATTTATATTCCAGGGGCTTCCCATGTGAAGCTAATGGTAAAGAACCTGCCTGCCAGTGCAGGAGATGAAAGAGATGCAGGTTTGATCCCTGGTTTGGGAAGATCTCGAGGAGGGCATGGCAACCCACTGCAGTATTCACGCCTAGAGAATCCCATGGACAGAGGAGCCTGGTGGGCTATGGTCTGTGGGGTCTCAAAGAGTTGGACACAACTGAAGCGACTTAGCATATACATACACACACTCATTCATATTCTGTGACCCAGAAATTATAGGCATACACCTTAGAAAAGTTTTTCTCAGATTTTAATGCTTATAGTAGTCTTGATAAAATACAGATTTGCAGTTAGCCAAAAAATTAAGTTTTCAAAATCCATAATTAGAAACACTGTGGAGAAACTGAAAAACATAATTTATTCATCTACTGAACAAATATTTATTGAGCAGAGCACTTACTGTATGCCAGCTAATTTTATAGCATTAAGAATACAACAATGAAAAGAAAGAAGGAAAGACAAAACAAGCCCCTGGCTGCATGAAGCTTATATTCTAGTGTACATGTTGTAAGAGAAGGGGTATTAGGCACCAAATAAATAAATATATATAGTTTGTCTGATAGTATGTCTAAATGCTTTGCAAAATATTTGACAGAGAAGGGAGGTAGGGAATTGTGCAGATGTAGTAGTTGTAATTTTAAATATACTAATAGTTATTAGGGCAAATCTCCTTGAGAAACTGAAAATTGACTAAGAACCTGGAAGAGGTGAGGGAATGAGCCATGTGATTATCTGAGGGGCAAATTCATGTGCAAAGGCCCTAAGGAGAAATTATGCTTTCTGTGATAGACAAATGGCAAGGAAATTAGTGTGGCTAGATATGAATGATTAAGAGGAAGATAAATAAGAGATAAAATCAGACAGGTAGAAGGGCCTCAATCATGTAAGAGCCTTGTAGACCATTAAAATGATTTTGGTTTTTATTCAGAGTCAAATGAAAAGCCACTGGAGGCTGTTAAGTAGATGAGTGATATTATGTGGTTCACAGAAAACAGCATCATTCTGGTTACTGTGTTGAAAATACACTAATTGGACGAAGGCCAAGTATAAAATCAAGGAGAACAAGTAGGAAGCTACTGTAATAAGCCAAGAGAATGATGATGGTAACTGAAAGCTGTGAGAGTGACAAGACATGGATTTTTTGGTAATATTTTAAATGTAGAGCTGGTGGAATTTTTGAAGAACTGAATGTGAGGTCTAAAGAAAAAGGTTTCCTTTTGTCCTAAGACAATGGAAAATAGTGTTACCTTTTACTGAGATAGGGAAGACTGACTGCTGAAGGAACACATTTGGGAAAAAGAGTGAAAATCTTATGGTTAGATTTGGGCGTGTTATGTTTTAGATGTTTTAAGAGGAGGTGTTTGTTATATAGGGCTTCCCTGATAGCTCAGTTGGTAAAGAATCTGCCTGCAGTGTGGGAGACCCGGGTTCAGATAATTGATTATGCCAGTCTGGAGTGAGGGAGAGGTCTGGGTTGAAGGTATAATTTTGGAAGTCATTACCATGTAAGTGGTATATATAGTTGTAAGACTGGCTGTGTTTTTCGAGGGCAAACTCCAGGAGATGGTGAGGGACAGAGTGGCCTGGCATGCTGCAGTGCACGGGGTTGCAAAGAGTTGGACACAACTGGGCAACTGAACAACAATAACAAGACTGGCTGAGATATCTAAGAGAAGGAGTGACAAGAGAAGACATCTAAGGTCTGAACATTCCAATGCTTAAAGCAAATATCTTAAAGGCAAATAAAGAGAAAAGACAAATTGCCTACAAATGACCAATATACTTACAGATTACTTTTTAAGAGCAACAGGGGAAGCCAGAAGAAATGGAGTAATATTTTTAAAATACTGTAAGAAAGCAAAATTATATTTTTAGAATAAAAATAGAGACATTTTCAAGAAAAATAGAGTTTACCATCAATAGGCCACTCTGTATCAATGTCTAAAGGATGCATTTCAGGAAGTAAGGAAGAACATCTGAAATGAAAGAATAGACTGAGTGGGGAATAAAGGAAGATCCTCAGGTTTCCCAGCAGATATCTTAACAGTGATACTTCAGACATCAACCCATTTGGATGAAATTGGAAATGTCTTACCAAATATCAGAATTGTTCATTTCCAGAGACTAAGCTATTGAGAATGTAGATTTCTAATTGATTTTGAATTTACTGTTTGTCTTCAGCATGATAAGCAAAATGTTTATGCTGCTTCTAAATGTTATTATTTATTACCTTTATTAAATAAGTACATAATAGTGTGCACAGTTTTTTTAAACAATTTGATGCTGTTTTATTGTTGATGTTGAGTCACTCAGTCATGTCTGACTCTTTGCAACCCCATGGACTATAGCTCACCAGGCTCCTCTGTACATGGGGTTCTCCAAGCAAGAATACTGAAGTGAATACTGAAGTGGGTTGTGAACTTCCAGATGTTCAAGTTGGATTTAGAAAGGCAGAGGAACCAGAGATCAAATTGCCAACATCCGTTGGATCAAAGAAAAAGCAAGAGAATTCCAAAAGAATATTTACTTCTGCTTTATTGATTATGCTAAAGCCTTTGACTGTGTGGATCACAACAAACTGTGGAAAATTCTTCAAGAGATGGGAATACCAGACCACCTTACCTGCCTCCTGAGAAATCTGTACGCAGGACAAGAAGCAACGTTTAGAACCAGACATGGAACAACAGACTGGTTCCAAATTGGGAAAGGAGTACATCAAGGCTGTATATTGTCACCCTGCTTATTTAACTTATATGCAGAGTATATCATTCAAAATGCCGGGCTGGATGAAGCACAAGCTGGAATCAAGATTGCTGGGAGAAATATAAATAACCTCAGATATGCAGATGATACCACCCTTATGGCAGAAAGTGAAGAGGAACTAAAGAGCTTCTTGATGAAAGTGAAAGAGGAGAGTGAAAAATTTGGCTTAAAGCTCAACATTCAGAAAACTAAGATCATGGCATCCAGTCCCATCAGTTCATGGGAAATAGATGGGGAAGCAGTGGAAACAGTGGCAGACTTTATTTTTTGGGGCTCCAAAATCACTGCAGATGGTGACTGCAGCCATGAAATTAAAAAGATGCTTGCTCCTTGGGAGAAAAGCTATGACCAACCTAGACAGCATATTCAAAAGCAGAGACATTACTTGGCCAACAAATGTCTGTCTAGTGAAAGCTATGGTTTTTCCAGTAATCATGTATGGGTGTGAGAGTTGGATTATAAAGAAAGCTGAATGCCAAAGAATTAATGCTTTTGAACTGTGGTGTTGGAGAAGACTCTTGAGAATCCCTTGGACTGCAAAGAGGTCAAACCAGTCAATCCTAAAGGAAATCAGTCCTGAATTTTCATTGGAAGGACTGATGTTGAAGCTGAAACTCCAATACTTTGGCCACCTGATACAAAGAACTGACTCATTTGAAAAGACCCTGATGCTGGGAAAGATTGAAAGCAGGAGGAGAAAGGTACGACAGAGAATGAGATGGTTGGATGGCATCACCGACTTAATGGACATGAGTTTGAGCAAGCTTCGGGAGTTGGTGATGGACAGGGAAGCCTGGTGTGCTACAGTCCATGGGGTCACAAAGAGTCAGACCCCACTGAGCGACTGAACTTAGAACTTAGACACCAGGGGATCTTCCTGACCCAGGGATGGAAACTGTATCTTCTGCAAGTCTCCGATTCTTTATCACTGAGCCACTGGGAATTCCCAACAAGTTGACTGGAAGTTTAAAAATAGTATATTTAAGTTAAAGTGTGAAGTCACTTGAGCTCTCTCTTCTAATCAGTTACCTGGTGGGAAAGTATTCCATTTAATAAACCCTGTACCTATTTCTAAGGGGGAATTTGGAAAAGTCCTGCAAGGTATTAAAGATGAAAATGTAGTTAATGATCAGTACATAAAAATGGCATGTCAAGATTTTGAAAAAATTTTCTGATGAATTAATAAATTGTATTAACTCTTCTGTTGAAAGAAGAATATTACTAGCAAAATTCTTTACATTAACTAGATAAAAGGAGGAAATCCATTTAAATTAATATTGAACAGGTATTTGTTAATCTTTAACATTTATTTACAGTTGGTAAGTAAAAACTTCATAGCAAACAGAAGAAAATTCTTGAAGAGTATATCAAAACCTTACAGTTAGCATTATGCTCCATGATGCCACATTTGAAGTATATCTACTACAGTTAGAAACAATGTCAAGATGCCTTGTATCACAGTTACTGCTTAATACTGTACTGGGGGCCTGTTCAATGTAATACCAAAACAAAAATATACAAGAGATGTAGCTGTTATCAACAAAGACACAAGAGATTGTAATTTATATAACATGTCTGATAGAGTATGTAAAAACTCCAAGAAACCAATACAAAAATTATTAGAACGAATTGGAGAGATTTAAAGGGGATATAGATCAACATGTAAAAATCACCAGCTCTTCAAAATGCCAGCAGTGAGAGGCAGGGTACAGACAAGAGGCTGGAGATGTGGCATTGTGGCCCTGTGGCCCTGGCCCCCTTTCCCAGGGAGGATGCTCAGGGTCGGAGGGGGGGCAGTATGTGTGTGCTGCCATTATGTGTCTGCACCTGAGTCCTGGGCCATCCCTGGTGCCCGGGGTTTGATGGAGGACACAGCCATTCACAGCCCCTTGGGCTCTAAAAAGAAAAAAAAAGTGCCAGCAGTGACCAGTTAAAAATGTATTGGAAAAAATATTTGTCATTGCAGGAAAATGTGAAATATTTAGCAACAAGCCCAATAAGGAATATTCAAGATATTTATAGGAAAACTAATGAAAATTTACTGAAGCCTATAAAAGAGTACCAGATAATATTGAAAATAAACAGTTGTACACAGTATTTGAGCATGGAGAAATTCAGTACAGTTGATCCTTGAACAGTATGGGTTTGAATTGTGTGGGTCCACTTATATGTGGATTTTTTTCAATAAATGCATACTGTGGGACTACACTGTCCATGGTTGGTTGAATTTGTGAATGTAGAATCATGGACATGCAGGTCTGATCATGAAGTTATATACAGATGTTTTTTGGTACATGCAGTATTACATGGTCTGTGCTTTTTGGTTGAATCTGAGGATAAAGAACCATAAA
Organism: Bos mutus; assembly: GCF_027580195.1. Taxonomy (NCBI): domain Eukaryota; kingdom Metazoa; phylum Chordata; class Mammalia; order Artiodactyla; family Bovidae; genus Bos; species Bos mutus. The sequence continues at coordinate 26,770,582 of NC_091621.1, read as the reverse complement.
TTTAGAGGACCAACTATGGAACTTGATCATGTGCAGATTTTGGTATCTGCAGCAGGTTCTGGATCCAATCCCCAGTAGATACCATGGGACAACAGTACCTATTTTCCCACTGTATGGGGGTCTAAGCCCCTAACTGCTGAGTTGTTGAAGGATCAACTGTACTTTAACAATGTCACTTATACCCAAATTACATTATGAATTCAACACAATCCCAATCAAAATCCTAAAGAAATTTCATCTTGAAATTGATGGATTTCAATTGAAATTGATTCAATCAATTTCTAAATTGATTGAAATTTCAATCAATTTAGAAATTTCATTAATTCTAAAATTAATATGGGAGAATAAATGCACAAGAATAACCAAGGAAATTAAAAAAACAAAATGAATAAAAAAGGTCATATGCACCAGGAAACAAAATATTTAGCAAATATATGGTAGTAAAAATAATGTGGTATTCAACTAAGGGAAAGAAAATAAATAGGAATGGGATTAAGAGTCCAGGAGTGAGGCATGCATATGTATGAGACAGTTATCCATTATAGATAATACAGTGAAATTTTATCAACCCCTAATGTAATCATGAAAATTAATCCAAGTGGATTAAATGAATAACTCTAAAATCTTTAAAATATTAGAATACAGGAGGATATGTTTATGACTTTGTAGTGAAGTGATCTTAAAGTAAATACAATAAGTCCATGATGAATAAAATATCATTTTTCAACATATTACCGAACTCCTGAATAACACAAAAGACTACATGCACAGAAAAAAACAGACAGCGATAAATAGGAAAAAGTATTGGCAACCTATCAAAGACTAATGAACAATATTCAGAATTTATAAAGAACCACTGATGATACATATGGGAAAAGCAATCCAACTGAAAAATAGGTAAAGGGTATGAGAATGAGTCACAGATAAAGAGTTACAAGTGGATCATAAACATACAAAATAACTCTACTTCTGGTAATCAAGGAAATGTAACCAACAATGGTGACATTTATTTATGGCATTGAAACGTTTTTTGAGAAATTCTCTTCTCCTACAATGTGATTTCAGTTAAGAACAATGGAACAAGTCTGTGCATATTGATACAAAAGCTTTCCAGGAAAATTGTTATTCTAAAAAGCTTCATTATGCTACATTATGTGTATGCATATTATGCTAACATTTATGTAAAACTTGCTTTCATATGCATATATGGATATATAGAGATACACTTAGTTGGATCCTATGCAAGCAGAGCCTGAGACAGTGATTGTTCTTCAAGCAGTTTATCAAGAAAGTGTTCCCAGGATAGGGGTGTGAGAAATGCAGAGTAGGACAGGGGAAGGAAAGCAAAGCAGGAATGTGGTCTTGGGTGGAGACCTGCTCGGTCGGCAGTGGTGCTCTGGAGCACAAATTGCTCCAAGATGGTTTCCACCTTGAGGTGATTTTATATCCCTCTGTGTCAGTTCACTGTTGATTAAATGTGGCCTACTTTCATACTCCAGGGGTACGGGGAGTAGTCACAACTCTCTTTTGGCCACGAACAATTCTTCAGAGAAAAAAGTTCAAAGTTGCTGTCAGCCAACTCTGACAGCAGCAGAAAAGGAAATCTGGGCAGGGCATCTATGACACACGTGCACACACAGGCGCAAACACACAGACAAAAGTAGGTGAGCTTTAGTTTTGTATTTGCTTTTTTAATAATCACAGTATGTTTTATTTCTTATGTAATTAGAAAATAAGCTTTTTAAAAACATGTGTTTTACTTTCTCACATAGGCAATGACTCCATTGTCCCAACCCATCCAGTCTTTCTTGGCTTTCTTATACTTATCTCAAATAAAATGTATTAAAGGAACCACATTAAGATTCCAGTGAGCTTTATTCATTCTTGGATTTCTTAGGTCAAGACAGTTATAGAATAGTTCTTTGAAGCAGATATTATTTCAATTTTCTGTTTAATAATAATGTGATCATTCATAGTCCAATTTGTGAAATACGAGAAACATGTAATAACTAAAACAGAAATCCACTGAATATATAGTGTTCTTTCTTCCAGTACTCAGTGACTTTGATTAGAGGTTCTTATGCTGAATGTCTTGGTGCAAATATTAATAGCAAATCACCATTTATTAATCAGTGTCCCTTTCTGCTAAAAAGGGCGGGAAATCTGATACTGTTCCCAGTGAATTTAAGGTTCTTGCCTCGTCATGGAAAGAATTCAAAAGTGAGGGAGGGAGGTTAGGAAGGTAAACTGAGGATTTATTTAACAAGAATACACGAGACAGGTGAGGGGACCTGGTGTCCTGCATTTCTTTGGAAAGCCAGTTATGAGGGGAATACAAATGAAGGGGCCAAATAGTCGTTGCCACAGGAGGAATTTGAGTTTCATTCTAGTTTATCTTCCAAAGGGAAGAAGGGATTTTTGTCCATATTTACTTTAGATACAGAGAAGATAAGAAGTGTCATGGTGTTGGTGCATGATGGTATTATCTGCAAGGCTTATCTTATTTTAATGAGAGCATAATGAGCAGCAGGTTACAGTTGGACACAGGAGAGTCCTGCCTTTCCTCGCCTTTTTTGTCTTCCCCGCTCCCCCCACACATCACTCAAAAGTGTGGTTTCCTGTCAGTCTGAAAGTTCCTGCTTTTCTTTGTCTGCTCGTGGACCCCTGATGTTTACAAGATGCATATTTCCTGCCACCTGCCCCCTGCCTCGCATTTCTCTGCTTATATGTAGCTACCTGCCTGCTGTAATAATACTAATTTTTATCTTTTTATTGAGGTATCGGAGCTTCCCAGGCTTCTCAGCCATCAAGAATCCATCTGCAATACAGGAGAGGAGTTTGGTCCCTGGGGTGGAGAAGATCTGCTGGAGGAGGAACTGGCAATCCACTCCAGTATTCTTGCCTGAAAAACCCCATGGACAGAGGAGCCTGGAGGGCTACAGTCCACATGGTTGCAAAGAATTGGACACCACTGAGTGACTGGGCATGCACAGTTAATTTAAAATGTTGTGTTTGAGTGTACAGCAAAGTGATTCAATTATATGTGTGTGTGCTGTGCTTAGTCACTTGGTGGTCTCCAACTCTTTGTGACCCCATGGTTTGTCGCCCACCAGGCTCCTCTGTCCATGAGGATTCTCCAGGCAAGAATACTAGTGTGGGGAAAAAAAAAAAAAGAATACTAGTGTGGGTTGCCATGCCCTTCCCCAGGGAATCTTCCCAACCCAGGGATCAAATCTGGGTCTCCTGCATTGCAGACAGATTCTTAACCGACCGAGCCACCATGTATATGTGTGTGTGTGTGTGTGTGTGTGTATTCTTTTACAGATTCTTTTCCATTGTAGGTTATTATACGATATTGAATATAGTTCCTTGTGCTATACAGTAGGTCCCTGTTGTTTACCTGTTTTATATATGGTAGTGTGTATATAGTAATCTAAAATTCCTAATTTATCTTCCCCCCCTGCTTCCCTGGCACTTTCCCTTTTGATAATCATACGTTTATTTTCAGTGTCTATGAGTCTGTTCTGTTTTGGAAATATATTTTGTTTATAATTTTTTAGATTCCACAAATAAGTGATATCATATGATATTTATCATTTTCTGTCTGATTTATTTCACTTAAAATGATAATCTCTAGGGTCATCCATGTTGCTTCAAATGGCATTATTTCATTATTTTCTGTGACATATATTCCATTGTGTGTATGTACCACATCTTCTTTATACATTCATCTATTGACGGACATTTAGGTTGCTTCCACGTCTTGGCTATTGTAAATAGTGCTGCTATGAATATTGGGGTGTATGTATTTTTTTGAATTAGAGTTTTCTCCAGTTATATATTCAGGAGTATGATTTCACAATCTTATGGTAACTGTTTTTATTTTTTAAAGAACCTCCATATTCTTCTTCCTAGTAAGTGCATCAATTTACATTCCCACCAACACAAAGCAAAGGAGGGTTCCCTTTTCTCCACACCTTCTCCAGCACGTATTATTTGCAGACTCTTTGATGATGGCCATTCTGACTCATGTGAGGTGATACATCATTGTAGTTTAGATGTGCATGTCTCAGGAGACATGGGTTTGATCCTTGATTGGGAAGATCTACTGACACAGGAAATGGCAATCCACTTCAGGATTCTTGCCTGGGAAATCCCATAGACAGAAGAACCTGGAAGGCTACAGTTCTTGAGGTTGCAAAAGAATCAGACAAGAATTAGTGACGAAACAACAACAAGAATAATTAGAGATATTGAGCACCTTTTCATGTGCCTGTTTGCCATCTGTATGTCTTCTTTAGAGAAATGACAATTGAGGTGTTCTACCCATTTTTTCAGAGAAGGCAATGGCACCCCACTCCAGTACTCTTGCCTGGAAAATCTCATGGATGGAGGAGCCTGGTAGGCTGCAGTCCATGGGGTTGCTGAGTTGGACACGACTGAGTGACTTCACTTTCACTTTTCACTTTCATGTATTGAAGAAGGAAATGGCAACCCACTCCAGTGTTCTTGCCTGGAGAATCCCAGGGACGGGGGAGCCTGGTGGGCCACCGTCTACGGGGTCTCACAGAGTCGTACACGACTGAAGCAACTTAGCAGCAGCAGCAGCCCATTTTTTGATTGAGTTTTTTTTTTTAATATTAAGCTGTATGAGTCCTTTGTATGTGTTCTTTGCTGACAAAGGTCCATATAGTCAAAGCTATGGTTTTTCCAGGAGTCACATGTTGGAAATGTTCTCAAAATGGAGTTGGCAGAATAGAACAGACAATCAAAAATGGCTCGGGCAAGGCAGTTTTCACTTCTGCAGAAGGGTGTGCTACAGATAAAAGATCTATACTGAGTGGGCAGCCCATTCGGGTTTTATTCCTAAGATGCAGGTTCCCTCCCCTGGCTCCTCATAAGCCAAGGAGCACAGAGTCCCAATCTTCCCAGATACTGTCTAGGATTCTTATTGGTCTATGGGGTCATGAGTAATACTTGCAAGCCCTGAGTGAAGGACTGTATTCTGTACCCCTATAGTTCTCTCTCTGCACATGCCCAGGGTAAAAGCCCGTGAAATTATCCCACCAAATAGTTTTTATGAGGAAGGGGAACCAGGAAGGGGAGAGGACAAGGGACTGGCAATGAGCTGTTTTTAGAAATCTTATTCAGAATCTGCGTACACACACACAAATATATATCTTCCTGTTCAGCTAAAAAAATGAATAAGAATCATTTCTCTATTCCTCATATCTTCCCCTTTGGTAGAAAACACTATATTTTCCTACATCACATATGAGTGTGAGAGTTGGACCATGAAGAAGTTTGAGCACCAAAAAATTGATGTGTGGTGCTGGAGAAAGCTCTTGAGAATCTCTTGGACAACAAGGAGATCAAACCGGTCAGTGCTAAAAGAAACCAACCCTGAATATTCATTGGAGGGACTGATGCTGAAGCTGAAGCTGCAGTGCTCTGGCCACCTGATGTGAAGAGGTGACTCACTGGAAAAGACCCTGATGCTGGGTAAGTTTGAAGGCAAAAGGAGAAGAAGGCCGCAGAGTTAGATAGCATCACCAACTCAGTGGACATGAATTTGAGCAAACTTTGAGAGATAGTGACCGATTAGGAAGCCTGGCATGCTGTAGGTCATGGAGTCACAAAGAGAGGACTTAGCGACTGAAAAACAACAACTGTCACATCATTTGCAAATATTTTCTCCCAGTCTTTCAGTTGCCTTTTCATTTTGTTTATGGTCTCCTTTGCTATGTGAAAACTTTTAAGTTTGATTAGGTCCCATTTGTTTATATGTGTTTTAATTTCCACTGCTCTAAGAGATGGATCCAAAAAAATATTGCTGCCTTTTATGCCAAAGAGTGTTCTGAATATGTTTTCCTCTAGGGGTTTTATGGTATCTGGTCTTAACATTTAGATCTTTAATCCATTTTTAGTTTATTTTTGTATATGGTGTTAGAGAATGTCCTAATTTAATTCTTTTACATGTAGCTGTCCAGTTTTTCCAGCACCACTGATTGAAGAAACTGTCTTTTCTCCGTTATATGTTCTGGCTGGCTGTGTCATAGATTAAATGACCATTGGTATATGGGTTTATTTCTAGGCTTTCTATCCTGTTTCATATATCTTTGTGTCTGTATGTCTGTTTTTGTGCCAGTACCATACCATTTGGATAACTTTAGCTTTGTAGTGTTGTCTGAAGTCATAGCATGTGATTCCTCCAGCTGTTATTCTTTCTCAAGATTATTTTGTCTATTTTGGGACTTTTGTGTTTCCATACCAATTAAAAACCTTTTTGTTCTAGTTCTGTGAGAAATGCCATTGGTAATTTGATGGGATTGAACTTAATCTGTAGCTTGCTTTGGGTAGTGTGGTCATTTTAACAATATAGATTTTTCTAGTCCAATACCATGGTATATCTTTCTGTTTGTGTTGTCTTCAGTTTCATCAGTATCTTATAGTTTTTGGAGTACAGGTCTTTGCCTCCTTAGATAGATTTATTCCTAGGTATTTTATTCTTTTTGATGATGCAGTACATGGGATTGTTTACTTAATTTTGCTTTCTGCTATTTTGTTGTTAGCATATAGAAATGCAAAATTTCTGTATATTAACTTTGTATCTTCCAACTTTAATGAATTCATTGATGAGGTCTAGTGGTTTTCTGGTGGCATCTTTAGTGACAGTTTACTTCTTTTTTTCCAATTTAAATTACATTTATTTTTTTTTCTTCTCTGATTACTGTAGCTAGGACTTCTAAAACTGTGTTGAATAATGGTGGCAAGAGTGAGCATTCTTGTTGTGTTCCTGATCTTAGAAGAAATGCTTTCAATTTTTCACCATTGAGAATGCTGTTAGCTGTGGGTTTGTCATATATAGGATATATATATGACCTTTATTATGTTGAGGTAGGTTCCTTCCATGCCTACTTTCTGGATAATTTTTTCCCCCCATAAATTGATGTTGAATTTTATCAAAAGCTTTTTCTATATATATTGAGATGATCATGTGGTTCTTATTCTTCAGTTTGTTAATGTAGTATATCACATTGATTGATTTGTGGATATTGAAAAATCCTTGTGTCCCTGGGTTGAATTCCACTTGATCACATTATATGATTGCTTTAATGCATTGTTGGAATTGGTTTGCTAGTATTTTGTTGAGGATTTTTGTATCTGTGTTCATCAGTGATATTGGCCTGAAATTTTCTTTTTCTTTTTCTGATAACTTTGTCTAGTTTTCATATCAGAGTGATGGTGGCCTCATAGAATGAGTTTGGGAGTGTTCCTTCCTCTGAATATTTTGAGAATAGTTTCAGAGGATAGATGTTAACTATTCACTGAATACTTTGTAAAATTCACCTGTGAAGCCATCTGGTCTTGAAATTTTGCTTATTGGGAGTAATTATTTTAGTAATTGTTCTGTTCATGTTTTCTGTTTCTTCTTGGTTCAACCCTGGGAGATTTTACCTTTTGAATAATTTGGACAAAGCTTTTCTTCTAGATTGTCCATCTTACTGGCATATAGTTGGTTGTACTGGTGTCTTATGACCCTGCAGTGCTGGTTGTAACTTCTTTTTCATTTCTGATTTTACTGATTTGGGCTCTCTCCCTTTTTCCCATAATGAGTTTGGCTAAAGGTTAATCAATTTTGTTTATTTTTTCAAAGAAGCAGCTTTTAGTTTCATCAATCTTTTCTGTAATTTTTTTAGTCTCTATTTCCTTTATTTATGTTTAACCTTTACGATTTCTTTCTTTCTGCTAATTTTGCATTTTGTTTGTTCTTTTCTCTAGTTGTTTGAGGTGTAAGGTTAGGTTGTCTATTTGAGATTTGTCTTGTTTCCTTAGGTAAGCTTTTATCACGGTAAACTTCACTCAGAACTACTTTTGCTGCATCCCATTGGTTTTGAATCATTGTGTTTTCATTCATTTATCACTATGTATTTTTTGATTTGCTCTTGGATTTCTTCAGTGATCCATTTGTTGTTTAGTAGCACATTGTTTGGGCTTCCCAGGTGGCTCAGATGGTAAAAGAATCTGCCCACAATGTAGGAGACCTGTGTTCAATCCCTGGGTTGGAAAGATCCTCTGAAAGAGGGCATGGCAAGTATACTCTAGTATACTTGCTTGGAGAATCCCCATGGACAGAGGAGCCTGGTGGGCTACAGTCCGTGGAGTTGCAAAGAGTCAGACACAACTGAGAGACTAAGCACAGCACAGCATACAGCATGTTGTTTAGGCTGTATGTGGTTGTTTTTTTGCAGTTTTCTTTTTCTTGTAGTTGATATCTAGTGATATTGATATTTTGTGACATTATAGTTGGAAAAGATGCTTGATATGATTGCAGTTTTATAAATTTACTGCAGCTTGTTATGTGGCCCAGCATGTGATCTATCCTGGAGAATGTTCCATGTATATTTGGCAAGTATGGGTATTTTGCTGCTTTCAGATAGAATGCTCTATAAATATCAATTAAGTCCATCACATCTAATATATCATTTAAGCCCTATATTTCCTTATTGGTTTTCTGGATGGTCTGTCCATTGATGTAAGTGGGATGCTAAAGTCTGCCACTATTATTGTGTTACTGTTGATTTCTCCTTTTATGTTTGTTAACATTTGTCTTATATATTGAGGTGCTGCTATGTTGGGTGCATATGTATTTACAGTTGTTATATCATCTGTTCGGATTGATCCTTTGATCATTATGTATTGTCCTGCTTTGTCTCTTATAGCAGTCTTATTTTTTAATTTAAAAATAAAAAATTGTAAATTAAAAAATGTTAAATTTTGGTAAAATTAAACCTAATTTAAAATTTTAATTTAAAAACTTAATTAAGAATTTTTAAAATTTATTTATTTATTTTTGTGCCATATGGCTTATGGATCTTAGTTCTCCAATCAGAGATCAAATCCATGACCCCTACAATGGAAATGCTTACTACTAGCCACTAGGCTGCCAGGGAATCCCCAAGAGTCTTTATATTATAACTTTTAATTAGAGGATAATTACTTTACAATATTGTGATGGTTTTTGCCATACATCTACATGAATCCACCATAGGTATACATATGTTGCCTCCCTCTTAACCCCTCCTCCTCCCACCCCCCTAGGTTGTTACAAGGCACCAGCTTTGGGTTCCCTGCATCATACATGAAACTGGATACCTGTTTTACATATGGTAATATATTTCTCATTGCTATTCTCTCAAATCATCCCACCTTCTCCTTCACCCACTGTGTCCAAAAGTCTGTTCTTTATGTCTGTGTTTCCTTTGCTGTCCTGCAAGTAGGATTGTCACAGTAAAGGACAGACATGATAAAGACCTAACAGAAGCAGAAGAGATTAAGAAGAGGTGGCAGGAATACACAGAAGGACTGTTTTTTAAAAAAAAAAAAGGTCTTAATGACCTGGATAACCATGATTATGTGGTCACTCACCTAATGCCAGCCATCCTGGAGTGTGAATGCAAGTGGGCCTTAAAGAAGCATTATTGCAGACTTGCTAGTGGAGGTGATGAAATTCTAGCTGAGTTATTTAACATCCTAAATGATGATACTATTAAAGTGCTGCACTCAATATGCCAGCAAATTTGGAAAACCCAGCAGTGGCCACAGGACTAGAAAAGGTCAGTTTTCATTCCAGCCCCAAAGAGGAGCAATGCCAAAGAATGTTCAAAGCTACTGCCCAATTACACTCATTTCACATGCATGCAAGGTAATGCTCAAAATACTTCAAGCTAGACTTCAACAGTATGTGAACCAAGAACTAGATATATAAGCTGGATTTAGAAAAGGCAGAAGAATTAGAGATCAAAATGCCAATATCCACTGGATCATAGAAAATACAAGAGAATTCCAGAAAAATGTCTGTTTCTGCTTCATTGACTTTGTGTGGATCACAACAAACTGTGCTGTGTTTGGTGCTCGGTTGCTTCAGTCCCGTCCAACACTTTGTAATCCCATAGACTGTAGCCCACCAGGCTCCTCTGTCCATGGAATTCTTCAGGCAAGAATACTGGAGTGGGTTGCCATGCCTTCCTCCAGGGAATCTTGCCTATGCAGGGATTGAACCTGCATCTCTTGCATCTCCTGCATTGGCAAGTAGGTTCCTTACCACTAGCACCACTGGAAAATCCTTAAAGAGTTGGGTATACCAGATCACCTTGCCTGCCTTCTGAGAAACCTATATGCAGGACATGGAACAGACTAGTTCCAAATTGGGAAACTGCTACTGCTACTGCTAAGTCGCTTCAGTCGTGTCCGACTCTGTGCGACCCCATAGATGACAGCCCACCAGGCTCCCCCATCCCTGGGATTCTCCAGGCGAGAACACTGGAGTGGGTTGCCATTTCCTTCTCCAGTGCATGAAAGTGAAAAGTGAAAATGAAGTCACTTAGTTGTGTCCGACTCTTCACGACCCCGTGGACTGCAGCCTACCAGGCTCCTCCATCCATGGGATTTTCCAGGCAAGAGTACTGGAGTGGGGTGCCATTGCCTTAAGGAGTACATCAATTGGGAAAGGAGTACATGTATTGTCACTCTGCTTATGTAATTTCTATGCAGAGTACATCATGTGAAATGCCAGGCTGGATGAAGTACAAGCTGGAATCAAGATTGCTGGGAGAAATATCAACAACCTCAGATAGGCAGATGACAGCACTCTAATGGCCGAAAGTGAAGAGGAACTGAAGAGCCTCTTGATGAAAGTGAAAGAGGAGAGTGAAAAAGTTGGCTTAAAACTCAACATTCAATAAACTAGGATCATGGCATCTGGTCCCATCACTTCATGGCAAATACATGGTGGAAAAAATAGAAACAATAACAGACTTTATTTTCTTGGACTCCAAAATCACTGCAGATGTTGACTGTAGCCATGAAATTAAAAGACACTTGCACCTTGGAATAAAAGCTATGACCAACCTAGACAGCATATTAAAAAGCAGAGTCATCACTGCCAACAAAAGTCCGTATAGTCAAAGTTATAGTTTTTCCAGTAGTCATGTATGGATGTGAGAGTTGGCACTCATGGAGAGCTGTCAAAGAATTGATGCTTTCAAACTGTGGTGTTGGAGAAGATTCTTGAGAGTCCCTTGGACAACAAGGAGATTAACCCAGTCAATCCTGAAGGAAATCAGCCCTAAATATTCATTGGAAGGACTGATGCTGACGCTGAAGTTCCAACACTTTGGTCACTTGATGTGAAGAACCAGCTCATTGAAAAAGACCCTGATGCTGGGAAAGATTAAAGGCAGGAGGAGGAGAAAGGAGTGACAAACAATGAGATGGTTGGATGGCATCACTGAGTCAATGGACATGAGTTTGAGCATACCTGGGAGATAGTGAATAACAGGGAAGCCTGGCGTGCTGCAGTTCATGGGGTCACAGAGAGTCGGACATGACTGAGACTGAACGACAACAACAAATGGTGGTTTTAATCCACCATTTTTTTTTTTTTTTTGTAGGAATATCCATACTGTTTTCCATAGTGGCTGTATCAATTTGCATTTCCGCCAACAGTGTGAGACGGTTCCCTTTTCTTCACAGTGTCTCCAGCATTTTGTTTGTAGACATTTTGATATTGACCATTCTGATCAGTGTGAAATGACCCCTCATTGTAGTTTTGTTTTGAATTTTTCTAGTAATGAGCAATGTTGAGCATCTTTTCATGTGTTTATTAGCCATATATATGTCTTCTTTGGAGAAATGTCTTTTTAGGTCTTCTGCCCACTTTTTTATTTGGTTGGTTGTTTTTCTGGTATTGAGCTGCATAAGCTGCTTGTGTATTTTGGAGATTAATTGTCAGTTGTTCCGTTTGCTATTATTTTCTCCCATTCTGAGGGTTGTCTTTTCACCTTGCTTGTAGTTTTCTTCATTGTGTAAAAGCTTTTAAGTTTAGTTAGGTCCCATTTGTTTATTTTTGCTTTTATTTCCGTTACTGTAGGAGGATCTTGCTGTGATTTATGTCAGAGCGTGTTTTGTCTATGTTTTACTCTGAAGAGTTTTATTGTTTCTGGTCTTGTGTTTAGGTCTTTAATCCATTTTGAGTTTATTTTTATATAAGGTGTTAGGAAGTGTTCTAATTTCATTCTTTTATTTGTAGTTGACCAGTTTTTCCCACACCACTTGTTGAAGAGATTTTGCTCTTTTTCTATTATATATTTTTGCCTCCTTTTGAAAGGTTGTTGTTGAATCATGCAAAGACACCAGGATTCTTGGCCCCCAGAGAAGAATTCAATCCAGGGCCAGAGACAAGGCTTGATCGCTCAGAGCTTTTGTGTAATAAAGTTTTATTAAAGTATAAAGGAGATAGAGAAAGCTTCTGACAAAGGCACAGAAGGGGGCAGAAGAGTACCCCCCTGCTAGTCTTCAGCTGGATGTTATATAGTCACTAGCAGTCTGTTAATGAAAGAAAGGAATGTCTTAAAATTCAGAATGACACCAGGCCCCTCACCCATAAGATGCATTTTGGGATAATCTTGGCATCAAATGGTTTATCCTGGGCCATAAAATGATTAACTTGAATCTTGAAGAAGGGCAGACCACCATACAAATAGTGTCATTTACATAGATTAGGGAAACAATATCTGAGTATAACATAGTGGTTTGTCAAGCAGGTTCTGAGCCAAGAGTTGGACTGACTTGAAGACAGAGTTTGGGGGTAAATGCATAGTACATTAGCATAGCTTAAGACAAACATTTCCATAAGAAAAAGGCATTGGTTAACTTCAGGAGAAACCAGGTGTCATTATGGCAACACAGCATTTTAAGAGAAACCTCTTTTTAAATATGTATAGAGAAGGAAAAAAAATATCGATAATTTGTTTCCTCCTGCCACTTAAAAGAGATAAAAATGTCTGACACTTGCAGGCTATTTCCTCCGTTTGGAGACCCCTGGCCTTCCTGCCTGTTACGCTCTCACTTTGTCAAAGATAGGGTGTGCATAGGTGCATGGACTTATCTCCAGGCTTTCTGTCTTGTTCCATTGGTCTATATTTCTGTTATTTTGTGCCAGTACCATCCAACAGTCTTTATTTTAAAGTCTGTTTTGTCTGATATTGCAACTCCAGCTTTCTTTTGATATCCATTTGCATGGAATACCTTTTCCCATCCCCATTTTCAGTCTGTATGTGTGTCTAGATCTGAAGTAAGTCTCTTATAGGAAGCAAATATATGGGTCTTTTTTTGGTGATACTAATTCTTTACCTTTTTATGTAAATGCTGTGAAAACCCACTTCTTTGCCCTCTTACTTGTTTTAGCTTGCTCATCTGCTAATTACTAATGTAAACAGGAAGGGCCCCCAACCTCTAAGCAGGTCCCTCTGAGCTTCTCTATCTAACCTCAGCCCATGGTTGTAGATACCATGTGTGGGTTTATGGGTCCCAGATGTTAGTTTCTCCCCAGCCTTTTTCAAGAAGTCTGTATTCAGCCTCCTGGTTGACCTTTCAACTTGTGCATCTTCAGTTAGCACCTCTATCTAAAGAGAACTCTTGATTCCTCTTCTACCTTCACCTCCTGCATACCTGTTCCTCATTCATCTCAGTAGAAATCATCATCATTTATTCATTTGCCTAAGCCAAAAATCTGAGTAATCCTTGATTTCTTTGTTTTCATCGTTTCCCCCAGACAGTTCATCAGAAAATCCTCTTGAAGATACCCCTAAAATATCTCAGTCTTTTTTTATAGCTCTAATTACTCCCTCATCCAAGTAGCATAATATTTTCTCATGAATTATTATAATAACCTAATTACTCCCTTTCATGTTTTGCTTTATGTTGTATACAGTAACTAGAACAGTCTTTTAAAAATGTAAATTGGATCATGTTTTCTGGATAAAACCTTGTGCTGCATTTATCATAAAATTCACATACAAAACTGTGGTTCCAACATCCCAAGAACTTTTCCCTGCTCTTTTCCCGTCATTTCATGTCATACTCCTCCTTCACTGTGCTTTAGCCATACAGGGCCTCTGCTGGTTCCATAGTACCTGCCAACACAGTTCATCATTAAGTCCTTGGTCTTTGTTAGATAGCACCTTCTCAGAGAGGTTGCTGCCCTTCCAATTCAATGTAGCTGCTCAATTTCTCTTTATGATATTACCCTAGTTTAATTTTCTCTATCGTAATTTTTACTTCTTATATTTTTCTTGTTTTTTTTACTATCCCATCTCATTTAAATTTAAACCCTAGAAAAGTAAAGATTTTGTGCACCCCATCTCCTCAGCATATATGTAGAATGAATTCTGCACATATGGTGGATGAATGGATGGATGAATGCATTTAAACACGGCTACTTTGTAAAAGGTGTTGTGGAAGATACATGATTAGTATTAACAGGGTGGTCCCTGTCACATATAGAGCTTCCAATCTGTTTGGACACCCAAACAATAGAGGATTGCATGACTAAGCAGTGAGCTATGTGGTATTGACCATAAGTGATACAGGAGTTCAGAGAAGAGTGTGGGAAATGCAAGAGACCAAAGTTTGGGGCCTCTGTTCCAGTATTTGTGTACTGCTCCAGTATGCAAATCATTTAACTGAATGTATAGAATTTCCATTCTCATCACTGTGGTTGCAAGCAGGAGATGAACGATGCTAAAACTGTCCTGTGGTAGTTTATGCCCCAACAACCTGTCCAGACAACATTTTTCCAGTGACATTCAAGTATGCTTTCAACAGAAATATTTTGAGTAAGTTTTAAACCTTATTCAAACTGGATATATGCTTTAGCAAATATCTGCCCTTTTTAAACAACATGCTGTTTGGGGATGACCTTAAAGATTTTTTACATTAATTCTTAGGCAATAAATTAAGGAGACATAGTGAAAACTTGAAGATATCAGCATATAAAGAACATTTGGATATATCTTTTTTTTTTTTTTAACTTAATTGGCTAATTTTTTTCAGTCTTAATTGATTATACTACTTTGGCTTTTTGAAACATAGTCCGTTCTCTTTAGATTTCCTATTACTCATGTATTTAACACCTATTGGAATTAAAGCCTTATTGGTATTTTAAGCCAATTAATAGTCTTGTCATTTATTCATGTGGAACTTGTACTCACTTCCCAGGGAGTTCTTACTGTTTTTATAATAGATACAACAGTCAACAAATAAATACCCCTAAAAGTTAAAAATGATTGTCTTAATCTTATGGTTTTCTGTTAAGGAAATAAACAAGGTTTAAAGAATCTGCCTGGAAGAAATGAGTGAGCAAGAAAGACACTGGAAGGAGAAGCTTAGTGTTTCTTTATCTTCTCTTTTGTTCCGGAGTAATCCTAACATTGTGAAGTCTTCAAAAATTTACTGCCTTTGCTTTTCAAATAAATGACTTGGGTGTGAAAAGCAGCACATCCGCCCTGTGGTTGAGCATTTTTTCTGAGTTGACTTATCTTTGAACTTCTCTGTAGTGGTGGGCTGGTGGCACTCCCCTGGCCTCTCTTGGAGATTCCTTTTCATTCAGTTACTTTCAGTTTACTAAAAGACCCCAGGATGGCCCCAAGAAGACTCCTCATTTCCTGACTTTAGGCTGCAGTGATCACACCTTCAAAACCAAAATTCTATACTTAGGGAAGTATATTGTTGTTGTTTAGTCACTAAGTTGTGTCTGACTCTTTGCGACCCCATGCACTGTAGCTCTCCAGGTTCCTCTATTCATAGGATTTCCCAGGCAGCAGTACTAGAATGGGTTGCCATTTCCTTCTCCAGGGGATCTTTCCCACCCAGGGAGAGAACCCTCGTCTGTTGCATTGGCAGGTGGGTTCTTTACCACTGAGCCACCAGGGAAACCCCTAAGGAAAGTATACCCATGTCCTATCCTATCAGGAAAGTGAGATCCCTGTTTATTGCATTTACAACTTCATATAATGAAATCTCCAATAACCCAATCTATTCCTGAATCTTTGATCAATGGTCCCCACTCCTAAATTCGGTTTCTAGGGAAAGTAGAAAATAGGAACTGTTTCAGGAATATATTCATTTACTTTTAAAGTATTATGATAAATAGGCATAAAATATGATTAATTTTTAAAAGTAAGACTCCACACTCTGTTCCAATTTACAATAAAATGATATTATTAGTGGTTTCCTCCCATCCTTCAGGGTTCTAAATAAAGAAAATATATATGAGGAGTATAATTAGATGAAAGTTAAAGTATTACTCTATTAATATTAGTAAAAGCCCTATAATGCCTAAAATGAAGCTTCTAGTAAACAAACGAGGCCCTTAAAAGCCAGTGTTCAATATATACTTTTTTTTTGGCAGACATGGGGTTAGTGACCAAGGTGAAATTGGGAGTGGGGCAAGATTGTATTTACTCTTTTCTCAACTCTCCAGTCCTCCCCACACTCTTTTCTTAAGGTTTGTTTTTCAAGTAATATTAGTTTATAAAATTATATTTCACATGTACAACATTATATTTCTGTTTCTGTATATCCTACAGTGTGCTTACCACCAAAAGTTTAATTTTCTATCTGCCACCATACAGTTGGTCCCCTTTACACACTTCACCCCACCCCCACCCCTTCCCCTCTGGTAATCACTACTTTGTTCTCTGTATCTATGTGTTTGTTTTTGTTTGTTCATTTATTTATTTTTCTTGTTTGTTTTATTTTTTATATTCCATGTATGAGTGAAATTATATAATATTTGTCTGACTCATTTCATTTACCATAACATATACTTTTTTCATACAAATTGAAGAAAGTACACGTGTTGTGCAAACTTACTGGTGACTTCATCCATCTAGAAGTAAAAAGATGGTGGCCTCTTCCCATTTCTGTTCCTAATCAGGGAAGTCCCTGACCAGAGGTGCAGAAACCTGAAGAGGACTTATTAATTTTGAGTAAATGGACAGGGACCTAACTCCTCTAATAAAATATGCAGCACTGAGTATTCAGCTCCAAATGATTAGAGCAAAGAAAGAAGGATTCCAGGGTGGAGGTGAAAGATATGACACACACAGTTTTACCAAGTGTAGAAGAGAGAGGCATGTTGCCATCTCTGATGGTACAAGTTGTGCACTGAATAGAAGGTGCACAAGGGTTTCATTTATATAGAATGTGAGGTCAGTATGCCCCTGTGGACTGGGCAATAACAGGAGAGAGTTTTACAGATTTCTTAGGACCTATATAAGAAACTAAGTAGTTATGTTACCCTGACCAAATGTTAATAATTAAATCTTCATTAGCCTCTGTTTCTTTGGTTAGAGACCACTGTTTTCCTAGTCGATAATCATTCTCCTCTATTTCCTTAGTAATAGATCCCTATTGATAGGGATAGATTTGTGTCTACATTTTTTAAAAAAGTTAAAGGCCATTTCTTAGCCTTCCTTGCAGAAAGGAGTGGCCAATGCAGAATCTCTAAATGAAAGTAAGTCAGTTGGGAGATATACCCTTTCTCCTTTCTTCCTTCTCCTTCCCAGAGCAAGATTTTGATTGCTGGAACTCCTGTAACTATACAGGAGGTCACCTTGTGGGTGGAAATCCACTGAAAATGAGGAAGCAGAAAGACTCTGGATCTGGGTCCCTGATGTCAGTGGAGCCACCAGATCAGCCTTGTACTCTGAGGCTTCCTGTTTACATTAGATAAAAATACAGTTCTATGTTGATTAAGCTATTGTTGGTTGAGTTTTCTCCTGTATGTATTTAATCATAATTGATAGATACTTTATCTCCAAAAATACTTTTGTGGGTGAAGAGGAATAAGCGAGGGAAAATTGGGAAACACTTTGTTAAGTATAAAATGCCACATTAATGTAATGACTTTGTAAGAATCTGGGCTCCAAAAATACCGCTTTGGGGCACAAACTTGATGACAAAGATTAACACAAAACGGTGACGTGGGTCATTTTATTCCTGCCCCCATTTTGCCCCAGACTATAGGGCATCTTCCCTAAGGCTTACCATGCTCATTCCCTGAGGTCACATCTGCCTGACCTGGTTGCATTTTCTGCACCTCAGCAGAATTGGTCTTGAGATCTTTGGGAGGAGCCAGAAAGAGAACAAATATAGAAGTAGACTAATCTTGAGATTAAGGGCTTGCTTTCCCCTAGATTTCCCAGCAGTAGGAGTCAGAGCTCTAGGAGATGCTAAGAAAGATCCTGAAGTTGTGCTGATGAGACTAGACCATAAAGACTTCCATACATGACCTAGAGGATCCTTGAACATTTAGATATTGTAACTTGGTCATCTGATAGTGATGTGTAAAAATGATCTAAAGTGAGAAAAGGAGAAATATTTATCTCTTCCTGGAGATCCCAGGAAAACTTTCCTCATCCTTGGGCCTAGAGGCTGGTCAAGAAGTCCACTTGCCCTTGAAATAGGGGAAAGAGGCTATATTGCTATAGTGAAAGCTTTGTCCTCAAGATCCTGCTGAGGACAGGAAGAGATAGGGATATCCTGGAAGCAGTTACATGAATCTCCTTTTCTTTCATTAAAGTATACTTGGTTTACAATATTATATTAGTTTCAGGTATATGGCATAGTGATTCAGTATTTTTACAGATTATTCTCCATTAAAAGTTATGTTAAGATAATGGCTATAATTTCCCATTTTATACAATGTCCTTGTTGCTTATCTATTTCATATGTTGCATATTGCATCTTTTAATTCCATTCCCCTGACTTGCCCCTCTTTCCTTCTCTCCCCTCATTGTAAATACTACTTTGTTTTCTGGATCTGTTTTGCTATATATATTCATTTTTATTTTTTAGATTGTGCATGTAGGTGATATTATATAGTGTTTGTCTTTCTCTGTATGACTTATTTCATTAAGCATCATATTCTCTAGGTCCATTCATGTTGCTGCAAATGGCAGAATTTCATTATTTTGTGGCCAAGTATTCCATCTCTCTCTTTCTATACACACACACACACACACACACACACACACACACCCTTCATCCATTTGTCTTTTGCTGGACACTTGGGTTGCTCTCATAGCTAGGCTATTGTAAATAGTGCTGCTATGAACATTGGGGGTGCATGTATCTTTTTAAATTAGTGTTTTCACTTTTTCTGGATATATATATCCAGAAGTACAATTGCTGGATAATATGGTAGTTCTATTTTTAGATTTTTGAGGAACCCCCATACTGTTTTCGACAGTGGCTATGCCAGTTTACATTCCCACCTAAATGAAAGATTTGATACTGTAAAGTTTGTAGAAGAGAATATAGGCAGAGCACTGTTTGTCATCGATCATACATAAATCTCTTTCTGCAGTGTCCTCAACAAGCTGTCATCTAATCTCTGCATACTAGCAGAGGTAAAGGGGTTAGGAGAGTTGTAGGATTTACTGCCCCTTTGAAGAGACCAGTCTGCTTTTGAGCTTCTTTCCTGTTGGTAAAACATGTATTCTTTATAGTAAACCTCAAAGAACTTCTCTGCAGCTTCTGCTCATGGGATACAGATGTTTTTGAAGGAAACGAAGAAAGCCTCAGTTCAGTTCAGTCACTCAGTCATGTCCGACTCTGCAACCCCATGGACTGCAGCATACCAGGCCTCCGTGTCCATCACAAACTCCTGGAGTTTACTCAAACTCATGTCCATTGAGTCGTAATGCCATCCAACCGTCTCATCCTCTGTCGTCCCCTTTTCCTCCCACTGTCAATCTTTCCCAGCATCAGGGTCTTTTCAAATGAGTCAGTTCTTCACATCAGGTGGCCAAAGGATTGGAGTTTCAGCTTCAGCATCAGTCCTTCCAATGAATATTCAGGACTGATTTCCTTTAGAATGGACTGATTGGATCTCCTTGCAGTCCAAGGGACTCTCAAGGGTTTTCTCCAACACCACAGTTCAAAAGCATCAGTTCTTCGGTGCTCAGCTTTCTTTATAGTCCAATCTCACATCCATACATGACTACTGGAAAAACCATAAGCCTTGACTATACAGACATTTGTAGGCAAAGAAATGTCTCTGCTTTTTAATACACTGTCTAGGTTTGTCATTGTTTTTCTTCCAAGGAGCAAGAGTCTTTTAATTTCATGGCTGCAGTCTTTGTCCACAGTGACGTTGGAGCCCAAGAAAACAAAGTCAGCCACTGTTTCTATTGTTTTCCCATCTATTTGCCATGAAGTGATGGGACTGGGTGCCATGATCTTTGTTTTTTGAATGTTGAGTTTTAAGCCAGCTTTTTTACTCTCCTCTTTCAGTTTCATCAAGAGGCTTCTTAGTTCCTCTTCACTTTTTGCCATAAGGGTGGTGTCATATGCATATCTGAGGTTATTGATATTTCTCCCCACAATCTTGATTCCAGCTTGTGCTTCATCCAGCATGGCATTTCTCATGATGTACTCTGCATATAAGTTAAATAAGCAGGGTGACAATATACAGCCTTGACATACTCCTTTCCCAATTTGGAACCAGTCTGTTGTTCTGTATCTGGTGCCTATTGTTACTTCTTGAGCTGCATACAGATTTCTCGGGAGGCGGGTAAGGTGGTCTGATATTCGTATCTCTTTAATAATTTTCTACAGTTTGTTGTGATCTACACAGTCAAAGGCTTTAGTGCAGTCAGTGAAGCAGAAGTAGATGTTTTTCTGGAATTCTCTTACTTTTTTTCTATGATCCAGTGGATGTTGGCAGTTTGATCTCTGGTTCCTCTGCCTTTTCTAAATCCAGCTTGTACATCTGGAAGTTCTCGGTTCACATATTCTTGAAGCCAAGCTTGAAGGATTTTGAAGGTTACTTTGCCAGCATATGAAATGAATGCAATTGTGTGGTGGTTTGAACATTCTTTGGGATTGACTTTGACTTTGATTTGGCTTTGACTTTGATTTGGCTTTGACCTTCTTTGGGATTGGAATGAAAACTGACTGTTTCCAATCCTGTGGCCACTGCTGAGTTTTCCAAATTTGCTGTCATATTGAGTGCAGCAATTTAACAGCATCATCTTTTAGGATTTGAAATAGTTTAGCTGCAGTTCCATCACCTTCACTAGCTTTGTTTACCTCCTAATCTTATCAGCACCTCTACCTTTGAACCATTGCTATAAAATTCTTCATCAAGTCCTCCCAGGTTGGGACACCCAGTTCCATGGACAGGACCCTGCTGTGGCCCCCTTTGCCTGGCAGAACAATAAAGCTTTTCTTATTCTGCTACACCTAAAACTCGTCTCTGAGATTCGATTTGCCACCAGTACATAAGAGGCCACACTTTCAGCATCAGCATCATAGTTTATTTACACATTTACAAATTTCCTAAGCTTTATGCCATTGAGAGAAATTACTTATAGATAGGAAATACAAAGTCACTTTGAAATTGATTGACACTGATACTGTATTTTGCTCCAATAGTGCCTGCTGATGGAGGCTGCAGGTCACACTATGTCATTATCTTCCAGTAACTTCTTCCTGTAGATTACTTTTAGGTACAGCAAGCCACTAGTTGCCAGAAAAAAGCTACAGAAAAAGTCTTTTTCTTCTTTTTTAAACCAAAAATCTATTCCTGACTCCACCAATGTTTTTTGATAATGCTGCTGCTGCTGCTAAGTCACTTCAGTTGTGTCCGACTCTGTGCGACCCCAGAGACGGCAGCCCACCAGGTTTCCCCGTCCCTGGGATTCTCCAGGCAAGAACACTGGAGTGGGTTGCCATTTCCTTCTCCAATGCATGAAAGTGAAAAGTGAAAGTGAAATCGCTCAGTTGTGTCCGACTCTAGCGACCCCATGGACTGCAGCCTACCAGGCTCCTCCGTCCATGGAATTTTCCATGCAGAAGTACTGGAGTGGGGTGCCATTGCCTTCTATAAACCATTTAATCTTTTGGCCCTTGGATATCTGAATTATAAAATAGAAATAAAATTCTCTGTGCCTCCCACCTCACAATATTTCAAATTGCAGAGGAAAAGTTGCTTATTTCCAAAAATGGGCTATGGCAATTGGAGAGCCATCTATAGGGAAAAACAGAGTCCATCTCAGTTCATACACCAAATAAAATACAATTAACATTTAAATGTATGAAATAAAACTATAAATTACCAGAAGATAGACTATTTTTATAGAGAGGCTGTTGAGTTTTAATATTCATCTTTATTAATTTAAACCTGAGTATGCATAGGAGGTGTTCTGGGTAGGAGGGAGATTTCTTGTAATTACCTCACAATATAATAATAAGTGAGATAGTTCACTTATCCCAGATCTTACCCTAGGGGTAATGAAATGAAAGCTAGGCCAAATGTCCTACGAGAGTAGCTATACACTACTGTGGGTTTTTTTTTTTTTTTCTGTTTATGTACAGGAAAGAGCCATCTGGTAAAAACGAAACATACAGCCATCCGGAAAGAAAAAAACAACTTAGTCTCCTTATTGAGGTATAGAAAGAATCCTAAGTTCTCTAATTGTTTTGGAAGGTAATTATGTCCTCCCAAGGGTCAGAGAAACCATGGGTGTCTTCACTGTATACCCTAATCTGATCAGCACCTGTATGCATGTAGGCTAGGTCACTTTAGTCATATGCAACTCTTTGTGACCCTGTGGACCGTATGTAGCCTTCCAGGCTCCTCTGTCTATGGGATTCTCCAGGCAAAAATACTGGAGTGGGTTGCCGTGCCCTCCTCCAGGGGATCTTCTGGACCCAGGAATCGAACTTGCATCTCTTATATCTTCTGTATTGGCTGGCGGGTTCTTTACCACTAACACCATCTGGGAAGCCCCATATGAAGATGTGTCCAAAGTCTGGACTTCATGCCTTTTAAAATGTAAATACTTAGAGCTCCCATCCTGACTGCATGAGGACTACCCTGGAGGCCTAGACCAGACTGTAACCATTTGAATTAGAGCAGTAAACTCGACAGTTGGTTACAGAATTTAATTCTCTTGGTATGTGCAGAGCAAAGTTCTTCTAGGGAAAGTGAAAATAAACATACCCTATCTTAGATACATGTCCATGTCTCAGGAGGCTTAGGACATTTTTACTAGGGCACTGAGAAATTAGGGAAATTTTACTTACCTATAGTGGAGAATATTTTTCTAAAAACATAAAGGCCAACACACCCCTAAAATAACTGACAGATTTGATGAGAAAATAATGAAAAGAAAGTTGAAAGACTAATGATAAGCTGGAAACCCCCTCAGATTTATAGTATATATGCTTGGCACAAAATTAATCTCTCTTAACTCTTAGAAAAGCAAACAAAAAAGACCTTTAAAATTTTTGCAGAGGGCACTAATTTTCTTTGCAAAAGAAGAATAAAACTCTATAGGAAAGGTGCTTAGGCTCTTTAGTAATCAAATAGGTGCTAAAAAAAGACTATTTGTGATATTGTCCACTGACAAACTGAAAAACAATGCCTAGAGTTAGTGAAGTAGTGGTGAATAGTCCTTTTCATACTATATTGGAGAGAGTGTGATGTTTCTACAGGACACTTTGGCATTATGTGTTGTGGGAGGCAGATCCCAAAACCCTAAAAATGTCCACATCCTAGTGCCCAGAACCTCTGAATATATGTTATAGGGCAAAAGGGAATTACAGGTGGAATTAAGGTTGCTAAATCAGATGACCTTAAAGGAGTTATTCTGGATTGCCTGGGTGGGCCCAGTGTGATCACAAGGGTTCTTAGAAGCAGAAGAGGGAGTCAGAAGAAGAGGTCAGAGTAGAATGGTGTAGGAGGCTCTGATTTCTTGTTGCTGGTTTTGAAGATGGAGGAGGTAGAAAAGCCAGAAGCTGGCAAAGACAAGGAAACAGATTCTTCCCAAGAGCCTTTTAAAGGGACATGATGTTGCCTGACAGAATAATGTCATCCCAGTGAGACCAGTGTCAGACTGCTAGCCTACAGAACCGTAAGGTAATAAATTTATGTTATTTGGCACCCCACTCCAGTACTCTTGCCTGGAAAATCCCATGGACAGAGGAACCTGGAAGGCTGCAGTCCATGGGGTTGCTGAGGGTCGGACACGACTGAGCGACTTCACTTTCACTTTTCACTTTCCTGCATTGGAGAAGGAAAGGTCAACCCACTCCAGTGTTCTTGCCTGGAGAATCCCAGGGACGGGGAAGCCTGGTGGGCTGCCATCTATGGGGTCGCACAGAGTCGGATACGACTGAAGTGACTTAGCAGCAGCAAGCAACTAAATTCATAGCGATTTGCTATAGCAGTGATAGAAAACTGGTATGTTTAGATTTTAAAAAGTATTCAGTCTTTGAGATAGATATTCCATTGCATATATATTCCATGTCCTCTTTATCCATTCATTTATTGATGGATAATTAGATCCTTCTGTATCTTGACTATTATAAATAATGCTGCTATGAATGTTGGGGTCCATGTATCTTTTCAAATTAGTGGTTTTTTCCTTTGGAAAAATACCCAGAAGTGGAATTGCTAGATAGAATGACAATTCCATTTTTAATTTTTTGAGGAACCTCCATACTGTTTTCCATAGGGGCCACACCATTTTGCACACCCACCAACAGTACATGAGAGTTCCCTTTCTCCCCATCCTCACCAATATTTGCTATTTATTATCTTTTTTGGTGATAGCCATATGTCCCTAATTCTTTGCTCACCTTGAAACCAAAACGTAGTGAAGTTATCTATACTTGCTGTCACAATTCTTTTCTTCCCATTACTTCTTGAACCATGTCTAAACAGGCCTTTGCCTCCCACTACTCCATAGATGCTGCTTTTGCCAAAGTCTCTAGAAACTGTCAGTTTCTTCAAATTCAGTGGTCATCTCTCTACCCTCATCCTATTTATCTGTTAACTGCATTTAACATAATTGATCACTCCTTGCTTCTTGGATATTCTTCACTTTCCTAGAAGATATCATTCTCCTGTTTTCCTCCTACTTCAGTGGCTACCTCAGACTCCTTTGCTGGAGCCTCTGTATTTCCCCAATCTCTAAATCTCCATATATTTGAATCTCCCATGAATTCAAATTCTTTTAAAAAATATTTATTTTATTTATTTATTTTTGGCTGTGCTGGGTCTTTGTTGCTGCTTGGGCTTTTCTCTAGTTGCAGCGAAGTGGGGCTACTCCCTAGTTGTTGTGCACGAGCTTCTCATTCCAGTGGCTTCTCTTGTTGTGGAACACAGGTTCTAGGGTGCCCAGACTTCAGTAGCTCTGGCCCATGGGTTCAGTAGTTGTGGCTCCTGGGCTCTAGAGCACAGGCTCTAGAGCACAGCAAAGGCTCAGTTGCTCCATAGTATGTGGGAAGGGATCGAACCTGTGTCTCCTGCATTGGCAGGTGGATTCTTTAGCACTGAGACACCAGGAAGCCCCTCGGAAATTCAGAATGTTCAAAATAGAATTCCTCTATCTTACTCTTCTCCTGTTCTTCATTTACTCAGGGAAAGATTTGACTCTCATATACCATGTTCATTTCCTTAACAAATCCTGAAAGCTCTAATTTCAAAATACATACAGAATTTACCCACCACTTTTTTTTTTAATAATAATAAACAGCAACATCTTCTCTTACCATCCTGGTCTCATCCACCAAGACTCTGTTACAGAAGATTCTTAACTATTCTCTTTATTCTCATCTATATTTGTTCTCAACAAGGCAAGCCAGAGCAGTCCTTTAAAATGTAAGTTAAGGCAGTACTCGGCAACTATCCCGTGATAAAGATCTATTTTAAAAATTTCATTCCATCATGGATTGATGCCTCTGTAAAATACAGTACAGAATGAACTACTGGAAAAATTAAATTTAAAAAGACAAGCAGAACACATCACTTTTATTATTTGATTCAAAAAGTATAAAATTAAATTTCAGTTACAGGTTGCTTTGTCACCAACTGATAATACACCACTTACAGATGGCACAGACCCATGGACCCCACTTTGGGTAGTACCATTTGAGAAGGCAATGGCATCCCACTCCAGTACTCTTGCCTGGAAAATCCCATGGACGGAGGAGCCTAGTAGGCTGCAGTCTATGGGTTCGCGAAGAGTTGGACATGACTGAGCGACTTCACTTTGACTTTTCACTTTCATGCATTGGAGAAGGAAATGGCAACCCACTCCAGTGTTCTTGCCTAGAGAATCCCAGGGATGGGAGCGCCTGGTGGGCTGCTGTCTATGGTGTTGCACAGAGTCTGACACGACTGAAGCGACTTAGCAGCAGCAGCAGCAGCAGCTTTGATCATGTTAGTTCCCTGCTCAAGCCTACTAGTCACTTTCTCCTTGCCCACGGCAATAGTCAAAGACTTAGTGGTGGCCTCAGAGGCCTCTGTGATCTGGCCTCCTATCATATTTTTCTGCTTTTTTTCTGGCAGCTTGCCTCTTGGCCAGCCATATTAGGCTCCTGCTCTTTTCAGAACAGGCCATGCATCTTCTCACCCCTGATCTTTGCACTTGAAATTTTCTCTGTTTAGAATGAGTTCTCCTCAGAAAGTCATATAGATCTTTCTCATCTCCTTCAGGTTGCCAATTAATGTCTCTTTTAAATACCACCCTCTTTCACTAGTTATTTAAAAGAAGCTATATTTTCATTCCTGGGTTTCAGCACACAATACAAGACAAAAATTGCCATTTTCACCCCTTCCCCCATATATTTAACTTTATTTATTGCCTGTCTTTCCACAGTAGAACATCAGCTCCTCAAAGTTGGGGTTTTTCTGTTTTGTTTACTGCTATTTTTCTAGTGTTTAGAATATAGCCTGGGATATAGATATTCAAAATATTTATCGAGTGAATAGATAAATTGAATAAATACAGCTTAGGAGTATACCATAAGGATATACCTGGGTCTCCTGCATTGCAGGCAGATTCTTTACTGTCTGAGCTACCAGGGAAACCCAAGGATATTATCAGATAAGTGCCAAAAGTTAAATGTATAAGAATGTTCAGAGTATCGGTAATTTAAAATATTTACTGAGAATTTACAGCACTAAAAATTGTAAGCCTCCTCTATGGTCATTTACAGGATATTGACTATGTGAATTATGGTGAACATCTATACTTTTGTCTGCTGAGTACCTTGGTTCTTCCAGGTCCTGCGTCTGTCCATTCCCATGGCTACTATGGAGTTGCTGCATTCTAATAGCTGATTGGCATAGGGGTGGAAATTAAGTAATGAGCCCCTTCCTTGAGATTTTGAACATTGTAGCCTAAAAAGTATAGTCAGTACAGTCAGAGCAATGTTTCCTACTGTGTGGAGAAATCCATACTTCTTTGAAAGAACATGAAATGGACCCAAGAAAGAAAACAGATGAGGAGAACAGAACTCTTAATGTTGTTTCAGTCCCTCCTCCTAAGTTTTTCCTGAGGTTCCACTGCATCCTTGCCCTTTTCTCAGTTATTTAGCCTTTCCTTGGATTCCACGATCTAATTCGCCTCCTATTTTGTTAAAGTCAGTTCATATTTGTGTTCTGTTACTTGAAGACAAATGCACATACAACACTGTACCGTGTAGTGGCAGAAGATGATGTATATCAATGTTTATGGATTTAAGAAAATTTCCATAATAGATTCCTGGGTGGAAAAGCAAGTTTTAAGTAAACATGACCCTATCATATAAAATAATATATATTTTAGCTTCATATGTGCATTTGGAAATGAATAACAATAAATATATGCCAAACTATGGTTATCTTTGGGTAGTGAGATTTTTGAGGACTCCTGTTTTTTTTTTTTTTTTAATCTTTTCTTTTTTGAATTTTTTATAGTGAACATTATAAAGATAATAAATTTTTGTAAATACAAAAGACTAGGCATAACTTCTCTTTACCGAGTTTATTATCCTGATATTATCACTAAAAATGCATCATATATAGGACAGAAAATGGGGAAATTATGCATAATTTTTCTGGGATTTGATCCATTTACCCTCTTGGTTACTTTAGTAATTTGATATTCATGCATATTGCCTCCTCCAGTCTCTTCCCCCAATGTCCTAATGAAAGATTCAATTAAAAATACAATTAGAACATATATCTTGTGAAATGTTCTTTTATTGCTCATTTCTTCTCTTTTTAGAGTGAAAGATTACATGGGATTTTCTTAGAATTAAAGATATTAATTTTTTTATGCCTCAAACATGTAAATATCAGGCATTTAGAAGAGTAACACAGAGTTTCTGGCAGGGATGGTCAGGGAAACTTCATGGGAGAGGTTGGATTCAAACAGGACAGAGAAGAAAGAATGGACACTTCAGGTTGGTGTGTGTGTGTGTGTGTGTGTGTGTGTGTGTAGGAGGCTC
The DNA here is from genome assembly GCF_027580195.1 of Bos mutus. Taxonomy (NCBI): domain Eukaryota; kingdom Metazoa; phylum Chordata; class Mammalia; order Artiodactyla; family Bovidae; genus Bos; species Bos mutus. The sequence goes on along the minus strand of NC_091621.1, from coordinate 26,742,448 downwards.
TAGAGTGAACACAGATGAGCATGTGAGAATAGTACAGAACATTTTGGGGGCCAGTGAGAATACTACTTCAAATGGAGCCAAAGGAGGTGGTTTGTGGCCAGATTGTTAAGTCCTTTATGACAGTATAATTTAAAGTTTTTATTTTGTATTGGGGTATAGCTGATTAACAATGTTGTTGTAGTTTCAAGAGAACAAGATGGCATAGGAGTAGGTGGATGTGGAGTGCATCTCCATGGATACATCAGGAATACATGTTCAGACACAGAAGTGCATGCAGAACACCAGCTGACAGCAGACAGGAGTACCTAGCCAGCGGAAACGAATATATAGACCCACGCAAAACTTGGTAGGATGAAGGGAAAACCAGGAGTGTTGTTGTAGCCATGCATTCTGGGAAACAAACTCACTCAGAAGGACAATGCAGATAGTGGAGTGCAGTTTATTACGCCGGCGGGCTAAAGGCAGAATCTCCTCTTAGCCAAGGACTCTGACCAGTTTTTGTGAAAACCTTATATATACCCTAAGTGTACGTGCTCAAACCCACCTCCCCAAATTCCTTGAAACTAGTCTGGACAGGGTAAAAGAGAGATACAATCAAAGTTAACCCATGATTCATGTGTCATAAGCCGATAGTTAAACAGTGGACATTTATTAATAGCCCTGTGGTCGTATCCTGATAAACATAATGGAATTTACGACTTTGTTCTGTTACAGAGATAATTAGCATATTCTTTTAGGCGATGGAGAGTCCAAGTACAAGTCCTGAGGCTCTTTTATCTGGGAGGTCTGGTTTTCCATTGGTATGCTATTTCTGTAGACACCAGGTGCAAAGTTCAGAGTCCATTGGAGGGTGACCATGCATGTAGCCTGATGTTTGCAGCCTGGCCTGAGATGCAGTCCAGCTCTGTCTGTTTCCTCCTTCATTAGTAGGACTGGACCTGCCCTCAGCGGGTAGGGGAACTGAAGCAGGGGTCCGGTCCCTGCATCGGGGCAGTTGCCTGAGTCAGAGGAGAAACATTTAAGGCGGAGAGTGAAACAGCTGATCTGTGGCAGCCTAAATGGAATGAGAATCAGACAGTCCTTACCGCAGCCATACGTACCCCGGGCAGGGATGTAGATGCCCTGGAAGGTGCAGCGGCTGGGAGCTGGAGTTTAGGAATTGTGGAGCAATCCCAGGGCAAGGGCTGCTGTTGACTGCGGAGAGACAGATCGAGGGGATGTGAGGGAGGAGATTGTGGTGGGAAATGCCTGTGGAGGAAAGCCGGGCGGCCATGGAAGCAAGGCGATACTGCTAAGTCACACGTAGCGGGTGGAGCCATCACCATAGCCTCTATCCTCCAACACGCCAGTATTGGCAGCTGAACAATAGAGAGGCTGGCCCATCAAATGCCTGACACACTGAACTACAGAGTAGGACCCCACCCAGTGTGTCCCATTAAGTGCCTGATGTGCCAATTACAGAGTAGGACCCCAGTCAGGGGGGTCCCTCTATGTGCCTGATGCACTGAACAACAGAGAAGGAACCCAGGCAAGGAAGCCCTCTTAAGTGCCTGAATGGGCAGAGCTATGGAGAAAGACTGGCCAAAGAGGCCTTCTGATTGCCAGCTACAAGAGGCTTGAAAAAAGACTCCAAAAGGGTCATAACTCTTGTGGTGGAGGCAGTCCGTGTCCCTGCGCACGTGGCGCCGCCAGGGTCCCCGCAAGCCAAGCAGCTGCGCCACCTTCATGCTTAACTCTCACTGGGGCACAGCTGCCACAGGCAAAAGAAGTCTTGCATCTATGAGTATAGGGTTGCTTTGGAAGTGTCCAACTCTTTGTGACCTTGTAGACTGTGGCATGCCAGGCTTCTCTGTCAGGGAGAGGGGTCCTCCAGGAAAGAATACTGGAGTGTATCGGCTATTACTGGTTGCCATACCCTTCTAGAGCACTATATTTCCTGCTGCCCTAGGTGCCAACTCCCCTGAGTACCTGGTGCTGCCAGAACCTCTGCGACCCAAGCAGCTGCACCACCTCCACACTTGGCCCTCACAGAGGCAAACCCAAATCCTCCAAGGCAGCCTCAGGAGCAAACCCCAGTGGACCACCCACATGTAGAGGTGGAAATAAAACCACAATTGAAACCCAGAGGCAGTGTGACTAAGAAAGAAGACCCAAAACCCCAGATTAAATCCACATGATCAACTAGGCAGATTCTGTGTTTATGGAATATATAAAAGGTCATTGAGACCTCCCACAGAAGAAGATGCACTAGTTATGATAGCTGTGGACATTGGAGGCAAGAACATAGAGGAGTAGGACCAGATTAGAATCTGAGCTGCCCCCGCAACAGGTCCAGAGATCAGCACAGTGTTGGAGGGCATCCTAGGGAGGTGAGGTGGACTGTGACTCCCTCCCCACAAGGGAAAGGACTCTCTTAGAAGTGATTCAAGAAAAACATTTATTATTCTTATGTTTTGACTTGTTCTGTAGATTCTTTTGAATTTTTTTCTTTTTTCTTCCCCCCCCCCCTGTTGTAGTCATCAATTTTATTGGTACTATGAAATCTAATTATTGCCAAATTCAGACTTAAATTGAAGAAAGTAGGGAAAACCACTAGGCCATTCAGGTATGACCTAAATCAAATCCCTTATGATTATACAATGGAAGTGAGAAATAGATTTAAGGACCTAGATCTGATAGATGGAGTGCCTGATGAACTATGGACGGAGGTTTGTGACATTGTACAGGAGACAGGGATCAAGACCATCCCCATGGAAAAGAAATGCAAAAAAGCAAAATGGCTGTCTGGGGAGGCCTTACAAATAGCTGTGAAAAGAAGAGAAGCAAAAAGCAAAGGAGAAAAGGAAAGATATAAACATCTGAATGCAGAGTTCCAAAGAATAGCAAGAAGAGATAAGAAAGCCTTCTTCAGCAATCAATGCAAAGAAATAGAGGAAAACAACAGAATGGGAAAGACTAGGGATCTCTTCAAGAAAATCAGAGATATCAAAGGAACATTTCATGCAAAGATGGGCTCGATAAAGGACAGAAATGGTATGGACCTAACAAAAGCAGAAGATATTAAGAAGAGATGGCAAAAAAACACAGAAGAACTGTACAAAAAAGATCTTCACGACCCAGATAATCACAGTGGTGTGATCACTGACCTAGAGCCAGACATCCTGGAATGTGAAGTCAAGTGGGCCTTAGAAAGCATCACTACGAACAAAGCCAGTGGAGGTGATGGAATTCCAGTTGAGCTATTCCAAATCCTGAAAGATGATGCCGTGAAAGTGCTGCACTCAGTATGCCAGCACATTTGGAAAACTCAGCAGTGGGCACAGGACTGGAAAAGGTCAGTTTTCATTCCAATCCCAAAGAAAGGCAATGCCAAAGAATGCTCAAACTACCACACAATTGCACTCATCTCACACGCTAGTAAAGTAATGCTCAAAATTCTCCAAGCCAGGCTTCAGCAATATGTGAACTGTGAACTTCCAGATGTTCAAGCTGGTTTTAGAAAAGGCAGAAGAACCAGAGATCAAATTGCCAACATCCGCTGGATCATGGAAAAAGCAAGAGAGTTCCAGAAAAGCATCTATTTCTGCTTTATTGACTATGCCAAAGCCTTTGATGTGTGGATCACAATAAACTGTGGAAAATTCTGAAAGAGATGGGAATACCAGACCACCTGATCTGCCTCTTGAGAAATCTGTATGCAGGTCAGGAAGTAACAGTTAGAACTGGACATGGAACAACAGACGTTCCAAATAGGAAAAGGAGTATGTCAAGGCTGTATATTGTCACCCTGTTTATTTAACTTATATGCAGAGTACATCATGAGAAACTCAGGACTGGAAGAAGCACAAGCTGGAATCAAGATTGCCGGGAGAAATACCAATAACCTCAGATATGCAGATGACACCACCCTTATGGCAGACAGTGAAGAAGAACTAAAAAGCCTCTTGAAGAAAGTGAAAGTGGAGAGTGAAAAAGTTGGCTTATAGCTCAACATTCAGAAAACGAAGAGCATGGCATCCGGTGCCATCACTTCATGGGAAATAGATGGGGAAACAATGGAAACAGTGTCAGACTTTATTTTTTTGGGCTCCAAAATCACTGCAGATGGTGACTGCAGCCATGAAATTAAAAGATACTTACTCCTTGGAAGGAAAGTTATGACCAACCTAGATAGCATATTCAAAAGCAGAGACATTACTTTGCCAACAAAGGTCCATCTAGTCAAGGCTATGGTTTTTCCTGTGGTCATGCATGGATGTGAGAGTTGGACTGTGAAGAAGGCTGAGCACCGAAGAATTGATGCTTTTGAACTGTGGTGTTGAAGAAGACTCCTGAGAGTCCCTTGGACTGCAAGGAGATCCAACCAGTCCATTCTGAAGGAAATCAGCCCTGGGATTTCTTTGGAAGGAATGATGGATGCTAAAGCTGAAACTCCAGTACTTTGGCCACCTCATGCGAAGAGTTGACTCATTGGAAAAGACTCTGATGCTGGGAGGGATTGGGGGCAGGAGGAGAAGGGGACGACAGAGGATGAGATGGCTGGATGGCATCACTGACTCGATGGACGTGAGTTTGAGTGAACTCCGGGAGTTGGTGATGGACAGGGAGGCCTGGCGTGCTGTGATTCATGGGGTCGCAAAGAGTTGGACACGACTGAGTGACTGATCTGATCTGATAAAATCTAATTAAGCGTTTGAGGCTTTTTTCCTCCTCAGTCACATTTTTAATTGTTGTTATAAACCTCTGCCTCTACATTGGGCTTTTGAAGTTCTGGGGAGTTTTCCTTTTCTCTTTTTTTAATTTTAATTTTTAGTTTTTTAAACCTATTATTATTTTTTCTACATTTATTCCTTTGCTTTTCCTACTGTTCTTTTCACCTTGCAGTTAATCTTTAATATATATAAATCTTTATCTACCTCTATTTAACTTTGCATATCTATTCTTTCTTTCCTTTCCTCTCAACATATTTGTTAGTTTTATTTTCATTGCTTTATTCCCCAATTGGCACCTTGCTTTAGTTTTGTTTTCAAGTTTGGGCTTTAGTTAGCTTTGTCCAGGTATATATAATTTTTGGTTTCCTTTGTTCTCCAGGTCAATCTATTGGACTTTATTTTTGTTAGACTGTTCTGATTTTGTTTATGGGTGTATATGTATATGTGTATATTCAGTCACACTTTTTATTGTTGTTATAAACCTTTGAATCTACGTTGGGCTTTTGCAGTCCTGTGGAGTTTTCCTCTTTTTGTTTTCTTTCTTCCATTTTTTTTTCTTTTCTCTTTTTTTATATTTTTAACTTTTAATTTTGTAAGCCTATTATATTTTTCTACATTTATTCATTTGCCTTTTTTACTGTTCTTTTCCCCTTGCAGTTAATCTTTAATGTGTATAAATGTTCACCTACCTTTATTTAACTTTGCGTGTCTATTGTTTCTTTCTTTTTTGTCTTTCCTTTCCTCTAACATATTTGTTAGTTTTATTTTCATTGCTTTATTCCCCACTTGGCACCTTGCTTCAGTTTTGTTTTCCACTTTGTGCTTTAGTTAGTTTTGTTGTTAACTCATAAATATAACTTTTGATTTCCTTTGTTCACTGAGTCAATCTATTGTACTTTATTTTTGTTTGTCTGTTTTGACTTTGCTCATGGTGGATATTGGAGAAAGCAGTGGCACCCCACTCCAGTACTCTTGCCTGGAAAATCCCATGGACGGAGGAGCCTGGTAGGCTGCAATCCATGGGGTCGCTAAGAGTCAGACATGACTGAGCGACTTCACTTTCAGTTTTCATTTTCATGCATTGGAGAAGGAAATGGCAACCCACTCCAGTGATCTTGCCTGGAGAATCCCAGGGATGGGGGAGCCTGGTGGGCTGCCGTCCATGGGGTCACACAGAGTCAGATATGACTAAAGCAACTTAGCAGCAGCAGCAGCATGGTGTATATGTATATGTGTATATTCCATGATTTTAATTATTATTTGCCTGGTTTTGTAACTGCCATTTTTTGGGGGTTCATCTTTGGTTTCTCGTTTTTGGATATTTGTTTTAATCTCACATAATGCCATAACAAACCACTTGTGGAATCTTCATTCCTGACCAGAGAGCAAGCTCTGACCCTTTGGAGTGTGAGCACTTACCAAGACCCTAGACTCCTGGAGAACTAACCCTAGGGAGTATCAAATAGTGAGAACTCACACAAAGGAAACCACCTGAATACAAGACCTGGCATCACCCAAGCACCAGTAGTACCCTGTGCAGGACACCTCATCTAAACAACAAACAAAACAGAAATACAAGCCCCATCATCAGCAGACAGGATAACCACCTCATGAAGCCTTGCCCATCAGAGGAAAAACAAAAACAAAAACTCAGCACAAATCTCACCCTATAGGAAGCTTACACAAACCACTGGACCAACCTTAGGAGGGCAGAAACCAAAAGGAAGAAAGAATTCAACCTTCAAGACTGGGAAAAGGAGACCTCAAACACAATAAGTTAAAAAAAATAATGAAAAGGCAGAGAAATGCTACACAAATGAAGGAACAAACTAGAAACACAGAAGTCCAAATAATGAAGAGGAAATAGGCAAACTCCCTGAAAAAGAATTCACAATAACGATAGTAAAAATGATCAAAAACCTTGAAAACAAAACAAAGAAAATGCAAGAATCAATTAGCAAAGACCTAGGAGAACTAAAGAATAAACACACAGAGACAAACAACACAATTTCTGAAATTAAAAATACTCTAGAAGGAATCAATAGCAGAATATCTGAAGCAGAAGAACGAATCAGTGAACTGGAAGATAAAATGGTGAAAGTAACTTCTGAAGAGCAGAATAAAGAAAAAAGAATGATAATAACTGAGGATAGTCTCAGAGACCTCTGGGACAATATCAGATGCAACAACATTTGAATCATAGGGGTCCCAGCAATGGCACCCCACTCCAGTACTTTTGCCCAAAAAATCTCTGGTAGGCTGCAGTCCATGGGGTCGCGAAGAGTCGGACATGACTGAGCAACTTCACTTTCACTTTTCACTTTCATGCATTGGAGAAGGAAATGGCAACCCACTCCAACGTTCTTGCCTGGAGAACCCCAGGGACGGGGAAGCCTGGTGGGCTGCCGTCTATTGAGTCGCACAGAGTCGGACACGACTGAAGTGACTTAGCAGTAGCAGAAGAAGAAGACAAAAAGTAAGGGTATGAGAAAATTTTTGAAGAGATTATAGTTGAAAATTTCACCAGCATGGAAAAGGAAATAGTCAATCAAGTCCAAGAGGCACAAGGGAGAAATCCAAGAGTCCCATACAGGATAAATCCAAGGAGAAACATGCCAAGACATACACTCATCAAACTGACAAAGACTAAACACAAAGAAAGAATATTAAAAGCAGCAAGGGAGAAGCAACAAGTAACATACAAGGGAAACCCCATATGCTTAACAGCTAATCTTTCAGCAGAAACTCTGCAGGCCAGAAGGGAATGGCAGTATATATTTAAAGTACTGAAAGGGAAAAGTCTACCCCCAAGATTACTGTACCCAGAAAGGATCTCATTTAAAATTGATGGAGAAATAAAAAGACAAGCAAAAGTTAAGAGAATTCAGTACCACCAAACCAGCATTACAACAAATATGAAAGGGATTTATACAGTTGATAAATACAATAGAAGAAAAAGGATCTACAAAACCAACACCAAACAATTAAGAAAATGACAATAGGAATATATATATCAATAATTACTTTAAAAGTAAATGGATTAAATGCTCCAACCAAAAGACACAGACTAGCTGAATGGATATAAAAACAAGACCCATATATATGCTGTCTACAGGAAACCCACTTCAGACCTAAAGACACATATAGACTGAAAGTGAGAGGATGGAAAAATATATTCCATGCAAATGGGAAGCAAAAGTAAGGTGGAGTGGCAATTCTCATAGCAGACAAAATATACCTTAAAATAAAGAAGATTACAAGAGATAAGGAAGGGCACTACATAATGATCAAGGGATCAATCCAAGAGGAAGACATAACAACTGTAAATATCTATGCACCCAACACAGGAGCACCTCCATACTTAAGACAAACACTTAACAGACATAAAAGGAGAAATTGACAGTAACACAATAATAGTAGGAGACTTTAACACTCCACTCACACAAATGGACAGATCATCAAAAGAGAAAATTAAAAAGGAAACACAAGTCTTAAATGATATATTAGATGAGATGGATCTCATTGATATCTTCAGGACATTCCATCCAAATGCAGAAGAATACACCTTCTTCTCAAGTGTACATGGAACAGTCTCCAGGATAGACCACATCTTGGGTCACATATCAAACCACAGTAAATTTAAGAAAATCGAAATAGTATCAAGCATCTTCTCTGACCACAATGCTATAAGACTAGATATCAATTACAAGAAAACTGTAAGAAACACAAGCACATGGAAATTTAACAACATGTTTCTAAATAAGAAACAGGTTACTGAAGAAATAAAAAGGGAAGCCAAAAAAGTTCTAGAAACAAATGACAGTGAAAACACGACAACTCAAAACCTATGGGATGCAGCAACAGCAGTTCTAAGAGAGAAGTTTATAGCAATACAAGTCTATCTCAAGAAACAAGAAAAGCATTGAATAGACAACCTAACTTTACACCTAAAACAACTGGGAAAAGAAGAACAAAAAACCCCCAAAATTAGCAGAAGGAAAGAAATCATAAGGATCCGAGCAGAAATAAATGAAAAATAAGTGAAAGAAACAGTAGTAAAGATTAGTAAAACTAAAAGCTTGTTTTTTGAGAAGGTGAACAAAATTGACAAACCTTTAGCCAGACTCATCAGGAAAAAAGAGAGACGAATTGAATCAACAAAATTAGAAATGAAAAAGGAGAGGTTACAACAGACAATGCAGAAACACAAAGGATTATAAGAGAATATTATGAACAACTATATGACAATAAAATGGATAACCTGGAAGAAATGGACAGATTCTTAGAAAAGTTTAATCTTCCAAGACTGAACCAGGAAGAAATAGAAATTATGAACAACCCAATTAGAAGCACCAAAATTGAATCTGTGATCAAAAATCTCCCAAAGAAAACAAAAGCCCAGGACCAGATGGCTTCACAAGAGAATTCTGTCAAACATTTAGAGAAGAGCTAATGCCTATTCTTATAAAACTCTTTCAAAAAATTGCAGAGGAAGGAACACTTCCAAACTCATTCTATGAGGCCAACAAACCCTGATGCCAAAACCAAAGACAACACAAAAAAAAGAAGACTACAGGCCAATATCACTGATGAACATAGAAGCAAAAATCCTCAACAGAATTTTAGCAAACAGAATTCAACAACACATCAAAAAGGTCATACACCATGATCAAGTTGAGTTTATTCCAGGAATTCAAGTATTCTTCAATATATGCAAATAAATCAATGTGATTTCCATTTTAACAAATTGAAAGATAAAAATGATATGACAATCTCAATAGATGCAGAAAAAGCCTTTGACAAAATTCAGCACCTATTTATGATTAAAACTCTTCAAAAAATGGGCATAGAAGGAACCTACCTCAACATAGTAAAGGCCATACATGATAAGCCTACAGAAAACATTATTCTCAATGGTGAAAAACTGAAAGCATTCACCCTAAGATCAGGAACAAGGCAAGGGTGTCCACTGTCACCATTATTATTCAACATAGTTTTGGAAGTCCTAGCTACAGCAATCAGGGAAGAAAAAGAAATAAAAGGAATCCAGATCAGAAAAGAAGTAAAGCTCTCACTGTTTGCAGATGATATGATACTGTACATAGAAAACCCTAAAGATAGTATCAGAATATTCAGTTCAGTTCAGTTCAGTCGCTCAGTCATGTCTGACACTTTGCAACCCCATGAATCGCAGCACGCTGGGCCTCCCTGACCATCACCAGCTCCCGGAGTTCACTGAGACTCATGTCCATCGAGTCAGTGATGCCATCCAACTATCTCATCCTCTGTCGTCCCCTTTTCCTCCTGCCCCCAATCCCTCCCAGCATCAGAGTCTTTTCCATTGAGTCAACTCTTCGCATGAGGTGGCCAAAGTACTGGAGTTTCAGCTTTAGCATCATTCCTTCCAAAGAAATCCCAGAGCTGATCTCCTTCAGAATGGACTGGTTGGATCTCCTTGCAGTCCAAGGGACTCTCAAGAGTCTTCTCCAACACCACAGTTCAAAAGCATCAATCTTCGGCGCTCAGCCTTCTTCACAGTCCAACTCTCACATCCATGCATGACCACAGGAAAAACCATAGCCTTGAGTAGACGAACCTTTGTTGGCAAAGTAATGTCTCTGCTTTTGAATATGCTATCTAGGTTGGTCATAACTTTCCTTCCAAGGAGTAAGCATCTTTTAATTTCATGGCTGCAGTCACCATCTGCAGTGATTTTGGAGCCCAAAAAAATAAAGTCTGACACTGTTTCCACTGTTTCCCAATCTATTTCCCATGAAGTGATGGCACCAGATGCCATGATCTTCGTTTTCTGAATGTTGAGCTTTAAGCCAACTTTTTCACTCTTCACATTCACTTTCATCAAGAGGCTTTTTAGTTCTTCTTCACTGTCTGCCATAAGGGTGGTGTCATCTGCATATCTGAGGTTATTGATATTTCTCCCGGCAATCTTGATTCCAGCTTGTGCTTCTTCCAGTCCAGCATTTCTCATGATGTGCTCTGCATATAAGTTAAATAAACAGGGTGACAATATACAGCCTTGACGTACTCCTTTCCCAATTTGGAAGCAGTCTGTTGTTCCATGTCCAGTTCTAACTGTTACTTCCTGACCTGCATACAGATTTCTCAAGAGGCAGATCAGGTGGTCTGGTATTCCCATCTCTTTTGGAATTTTCCACAGTTTATTGTGATCCACACAGTCAAAGGCTTTGGCATAGTCAACAAAAGAGTCCGAAATGCAGTACTTGGATGCAATCTCAAAAACGACAGAATGATCTCTGTTCGTTTTCAAGGAAAACCATTCAGTATCACAGTAATCCAAGTCTGTGCCCCAACCAGTAACGCTGAAGAAGCTGAAGTTGAACGGTTCTATGAAGACCTACAAGACCTTTTAGAACTAACACCCAAAAAAGATGTCCTTTTCATTATAGGGGACTGGAATGCAAAAGTAGGAAGTCAAGAAACACCTGGGGTAACAGGCAAATTTGGCCTTGGAATACGGAATGAAGCAGGGCAAAGACTAATAGAGTTTTGCCAAGAAAATGCACTGGTCATAACAAACACCCTCTTCCAACAACACAAGAGAAGACTCTATACATGAACATCACCAGATGGTCAACACCGAAATCAGATTGATTATATTCTTTGCAGCCAAAGATGGAGAAGCTCTATACAGTCAGCAAAAACAAGACCAGGAGCTGACTGTGGCTCAGACCATGAACTCCTTATTGCCAAATTCAGACTGAAATTGAAGAAAGTAGGGAAAACCACTAGACCATTCAGGTATGACCTAAATCAAATCCCTTATGATTATACAGTGGAAGTGAGAAATAGATTTAAGGGCCTAGATCTGATAGATGGAGTGCCTGATGAACTATGGACGGAGGTTCGTGACATTGTATGGGAGACAGGGATCAAGACCATCCCCATGGAAAAGAAATGCAAAAAAGCAAAATGGCTGTCTGGGGAGGCCTTACAAATAGCTGTGAAAAGAAGAGAAGCAAAAAGCAAAGGAGAAAAGGAAAGATATAAACATCTGAATGCAGAGTTCCAAAGAATAGCAAGAAGAGATAAGAAAGCCTTCTTCAGCAATCAATGCAAAGAAATAGAGGAAAACAACAGAATGGGAAAGACTAGGGATCTCTTCAAGAAAATCAGAGATATCAAAGGAACATTTCATGCAAAGATGGGCTCGATAAAGGACAGAAATGGTATGGACCTAACAAAAGCAGAAGATATTAAGAAGAGATGGCAAAAAAACACAGAAGAACTGTACAAAAAAGATCTTCACGACCCAGATAATCACAGTGGTGTGATCACTGACCTAGAGCCAGACATCCTGGAATGTGAAGTCAAGTGGGCCTTAGAAAGCATCACTACGAACAAAGCTAGTGGAGGTGATGGGATTCCAGTTGAGCTATTCCAAATCCTGAAAGATGATGCCGTGAAAGTGCTGCACTCAATATGTCAGCACATTTGGAAAACTCAGCAGTGGCCACAGGACTGGAAAAGGTCAGTTTTTATTCCAATCCCAAAGAAAGGCAATGCCAAAGAATGCTCAAACTACCACACAATTGCACTCATCTCACACGCTAGTAAAGTAATGCTCAAAATTCTCCAAGCCAGGCTTCAGCAATATGTGAACTGTGAACTTCCAGATGTTCAAGCTTGTTTTAGAAAAGGCAGAAGAACCAGAGATCAAATTGCCAACATCTGCTGGATCATGGAAAAAGCAAGAGAGTTCCAGAAAAGCATCTATTTCTGCTTTATTGACTATGCCAAAGCCTTTGACTGTGTGGATCACAATAAACTGTGGAAAATTCTGAAAGAGATGGGAATACCAGACCACCTGATCTGCCTCTTGAGAAATCTGTATGCAGGTCAGGAAGTAACAGTTAGAACAGGACATGGAACAACAGACTGGTTCCAAATTGGGAAAGGAGTACGTCAAGGCTGTATATTGTCACCCTGTTTATTTAACTTATATGCAGAGCACATCATGAGAAACGCTGGACTGGAAGAAGCACAAGCTGGAATCAAGATTGCTGGGAGAAATATAAATAAGCTCAGATATGCAGATGACACCACCCTTATGGCAGAAAGTGAAGAGGAACTAAAAAGCCTCTTGATGAAAGTGAGAGAGGAGAGTGAAAAAGTTGGCTTAAAGCTCAACATTCAGAAAACGAAGATCATGGCATCTGGTGCCATCACTTCATGGGAAATAGATGGGGAAACAATGGAAACAGTGTCAGACTTTATTTTTTTGGGCTCCAAAATCACTGCAGATGGTGACTGCAGCCATGAAATTAAAAGATGCTTACTCCTTGGAAGGAAAGTTATGACCAACCTAGATAGCATATTCAAAAGCAGAGAATTACTTTGCCAACAAAGGTTCGTCTACTCAAGGCTATGGTTTTTCCTGTGGTCATGCATGGATGTGAGAGTTGGACTGTGAAGAAGGCTAAGCGCCGAAGAATTGATGCTTTTGAACTGTGGTGTTGAAGAAGACTCTTGAGAGTCCCTTGGACTGCAAGGAGATCCAACCAGCCCATTCTGAAGGAGATCAGCCCTGGGATTTCTTTGGAAGGAATGATGGATGCTAAAGCTGAAACTCCAGTACTTTGGCCACCTCATGCGAAGAGTTGACTCATTGGAAAAGACTCTAATGCTGGGAGGGATTGGGGACAAGAGGAGAAGGGGACAACAGAGGATGAGATGGCTGGATGGCATCACTGACTCGATGGACGTGAGTCTGAGTGAACCCGGGAGTTGGTGATGGACAGGGAGGCCTGGCGTGCTGTGATTCATAGGGTTGCAAAGAGTTGGACATGACTGAGCGACTGATTTGATCTGATCTGATCTGATAGTCGTTAAAGCAGAATAGATGTTTTTCTGGAGCTCTCTTGCTTTTTCCATGATCCACCGGATGTTGGCAATTTGATCTCTGGTTCCTGTGCCTTTTCTAAAACCAACTTGAACATCAAGAAGTTCACGGTTCACGTACTGCTGAAGCCTGGCCTGGAGAATTTTGAGTATTACTTTACTAGTGTGTGAGATGAGTGCAATTGTGTGGTAGTTTGAGCATTCTTTGGCAGTACTAGAGCTAATCAGTGAATTTAGCAAAATTGCAGGATACAAAATCAATACAAAGAAATTACTTTCATTTCTATATACTAACAATGAAAAATCAGAGAAATTAAGGAATCATACCCATTTACTATTGCAATATAAAGAATTAAAAATCTGGGAATAAACTTACCTAAGGAGACATAAGAACTGTACACAGAACATTATAAGACACTGATAAAAGAAATCAAAGATGACATAAACAGATGGAGAGATGTTCCACTTTCCTGGGTAGGAAGAATCAATATTGTGAAAATGACTATACTACCAAACTCAGTCTACAGATTCAATGTGATCCTTATCAAATTACCAATGGCATTTTTCACACAACTAGAACAAAAAATTTCAAAATTCGTATAGAAACAAAAAAGACCCAGAATAGCCAAAGCAGTCTTTAGAAAAAAGAATGGAGCTGGAGCAATCAACCTTCCTGACTTCAGCTTATAGTACAAAGCTACAGTCATCAAGACAGTATGGTACTGGCACAAAAACAGAAATATTTCCAATGGAACAAGATAGAAAGCCCAGAAATAAACCCATGCACCAATGGGTACCTTATTTTTGACAAAGGAGGCAAGAATATACAATAGGGCAAAGACAGCTTCCTCAATAAATGGTGCTCAGAAAACTGGACAGCTACATGTAAAAGAATGAAACTGGAACACTTCCTAACACCACACACAAAGATAAACTCAAAATGGATTAAAGACCTAAATATAAAACCAGAAACTGTAAAACTCTTAGAGGAAAACATAGAACACTTGATGACATAAATCAAAGCAAGATCCCCTATGACCCACCTCCTAGAGTAATGGAAATAAAAACAAAAGTAAACAAGTGGGACCTGATTAAACTTAAAAGCTTTTGCACAGCAAAGGAAACTATAAGCAAGGTGAAAAGACAACCCTCAGAATGTGAGAAAAGAATAGCAAATGAAACAACTGACAAAGGTTTAATTTCCAAAATATACAAGCAGCTCATACAACTCAATATCAGAAAAACAAACAACCCAATTAAAAAGTGGGAAAAAGACAACCTAAACAGACATTTCTCCAAAGAAGGCATACGTATGGCTAACAAACACATGAAAAGATGTTCAACATTGCTCATTATTAGAGAAATGCAAATCAAAACCACAATGAGATATCACATCACAGCAGTCAGAATGGCCATCACTGAAAAGTCTACAAACAGTAAATGCTGGAGAGGGTGTGAAGAAAAGGGAATGCTCTTGCCCTGTTGGTGGGAATGTAAATTGATACAACCACTATGGAAGACAGTATGGAGATTCCCTAAAGAACTAGGAATAAAACCACCATATGACCCAGCAATCCCACTCGTAGGCATATACCCTGAGGAAACCAAAATTGAAAAAGACATATCTATCCCATTGGTCATTGCAGCACTATTTACAATAGCTAGAACATGGAAGCAACCCAGATGTCCTTCTGCAGATGAATGGATAAAGTTGTGGTACATATACACAATGGAATATTACTCAGCCATAAAAAGGAATCCATTTGAGTCAGTTCTGATGAGGTGGATGAACCTAGAACCTATTATACAGAGTGAAGTGAGTCAGAAAGAGAAAGATAAATATCATATCCTAACGCACATATACAGAATCTAGAAAAATGGTACTGAAGAATTTATTTACAGGGCAGTAATGGAGATGGAGAAGGCAATGGCAACCCACTCCTGTACTCTTGCCTGGAAAATCCCATGGATGGAGGAGCTTGGTAGACTGCAGTCCATGGGATCGTGAAGAGGCAGACACGACTGAGTGACTTCACTTTCACTTTTCACTTTCATGCATTGGAGAAGGAAATGGCAACCCACTCCAGTGTTCTTGCCTGGAGAATCCCAGGGACAATGGAACCTGGTGGGCTGCTGTCTATGCGGTTGCACATAGTCAGACATGACTGAAGTGACTTAGCAGCAGCAGCAGCTATGGAGAAACAGACATAGAGAATAGACTTATGGACATGAAAGAGGGGAGGAGAGGGTGAGATGCATGGAAAGAGTAACATGGAAATTTATATTACCATATATAAAATAGATAGCCAACGGGAATTTGCTGTATGGCTCTGGAAACTCAAACAGGGGCTCTGTATCAACATAGAGGGGTGGGATGGGGTGGGAGATGGGAGGGAGGTTCAAAAGGGAGGGAATATACATATACCTATGGCTGATTCATGTTGAGGTTTGACAGAAAACAACAAAATTCTGTAAAGCAATTATCTTTGAATAAAAAACCCAATGTTGTAGTAGTTTCAAGGGACTCGGGCATATGTATATGTGTATCCATTTCCCTCAAACCCCTCTCCCATCCAGGCTAGCACATAACATGAGCAGAGTTCCATGTACTATGCAATGGGTCTTTGTTGGGTATCCATTTTAAATATAGCAGTGTGTACATGACCTTCCCAAAGTCCCCAGCTCTCCATTCCCGCCAACAACCATAAGTTCATGTTCTAAGTCTTTGAGTCTCTTTCTGTTTTGTAAGTAGGTTAATTTGTACCATTTAAACTGTTGGTCCATGTTTATAAATAATAGCTTTTACTTTATGTACCAACCCAGTTAATAGTGGCTATCTGGAGTGCTTTTAGAAGAGTCCTGAGTAATTCCTGTGGAAAAAAATCCTGATGAATGAATGGTGTCTGTCCTGGGCATGAAGAGTGAGAGTGACATCACATGTGCTTGGCTATGTTAAACTCGACTGAAGACAATGAGAAACTGAGGCTTAGCTTTGTTTTATTCTCACTTAGTCTACTTCTTGAATTCTGATCCATGTTCGTGTTTTGACTCCCACGCAGACTTGTCTACATAGATATGAGGGTGAAACTAGCTTTTTGTATTAGTTGTGTTCTTAAGATATATTGTTCTGTGAAGTTTCAGTTTATTTCATTCTTGTCTGACGAGTTGCTAAAACTAGTAAGCCCATCTTTCTGACCAAGAATTCTTGTAAAAACTCAGTAATGACACTTCTCATTATAATGTGACTTCCTGTGTAGTTTGCCTATAGGTACAGGATCTGCTAATCACGCTAGATGAGTATGTCCAGTATGTGAGAATTGTGCTTCTCATTATAAACATGTTCATTGGCATCTTGATGTCTTTCTCTGGCTCTTGCATGTTTTGGTAGCATGGGTAAATTTATCATAGCTTGTCGAGAGCAAGTGTCAAATACCTGAAAGGGAAAGGCTGGATCCAGGCACCCTTCCCTTAGTGGACAGAGTCTGTGCCATTTCCAAAAGATTGCCTGTTTTCTACTGGTTTTAATTAACTCCTCTAGCTCTATTGGTCACTCTTTGTTTTTATTATGAAGTATTTGGCACATATAAAAGAATATAGTAACATAATAATGAAATATACACCCATGACTTCTGCTCCCCAAAACAAAATAACACATTACCAATGCATTGCTTGTATCATGTTCTCTCCTCCTGCCTCCCTCCAAGAGGCAACCATTATCCTGTAAATTGTAGGTATCATTCCTTTGCCTGTTTTAATTGGCAGTTTTAGTACTTACATATATATATATATATATATATATGTATAATCATGTAGTTTTGTTGTTTTGAGCTTTATTAAAATGGTGTTATACTGTTTGTAGGCTTTTGCAACTCATTTCTCCCATCTACAGGCATGCCATAGAGACATGACAGATTGGGTTCCAGACCACCTCAATAAACCAAATATAGCAATAAGGCAAGTCACAGGAGTTTTTGGTTTCCCAGTGCACATAAAAGTTACATTCATACTACTATATTTTAGTCTAATATGTGTACAATATCATTATGTCTAAAAAATAATGTACATATTGTAATGAAAATATTTTATTGCTAAAAAATGCTAATCCTAAACCGAGCCTTTAGTGTGTTGTAATCTTTTTGCTGGTAGAGGATCTTGCTTTTATGTTGATGGCTGCTGATTTATCAGGGTGGTGTTTGCTGAAGGTTGGGGTGGCTGTGGCCATTTCTTAAAATAAGGCATCAGTGAAGTTTGCTGAACCAGTTGACTCTTTCTTTGATGAACAATTTCTCTGTAGCATGCGGTGATGTTTGATAACATTTTATCCACAGTAGAACTTCTTTCAAAATTGGAATCAGTCCTCTCAAACCCCACCACTGCTTTGTCAACCAAGTTTATATAATGTTCTAAATACTTTGTTTTCATTTCAACAGTCTTCACAGCATCTTTACCAGGAGTAGATTCTATCTCAAGAAACCACTTTCTTTGCTCATTCATAAGAAGAAACTCCTCAGCTGTTCAAATTTTATCATGAGATTACAGCAACGCAGGTACATCTTTAGGTTCCACTTCTAATTCTCTTGATATTTCCAACATATATACAGCTTCTTTCTCCACTGAAATTTTGAATCCTTCAAAGTCATCCATGATGATTGGATTCAACTTCTTCTAAGTTTCTGTTAATTCTGGTATTTTGACTTCTGCCCATAAATCATGAGTAATCTTAATGGCATATAGGGCTGAATCCTTTAAAAATTTTTTTCAATTTTCTTTGCCCAGATCCATTAGAGGAATCACTGTCTCTTGCAGCTATAGCTGTACAAAATTAATTTCATAAATATTAAAGTGTGAAAAGTGAAATTACTGTTTGATCCATGGACTACAGGATGGATGCTATGTTAGCAGACATGGAAACAAAATTAATCTGGTAGAGCATCTCTGTCAGAGCCCTTGGGTGACCAGGCACATTGTCAGTGAGCAGTAACATTTTGAAAGAAATGTTTTATTTGGAGCAGTGGGTCTCAACAGTGGGCTGAAAATATTTAGTAAATAATATTGTAAACAGATGTGCTGTAATACAGGTTTCACTGTTCTAATAATAGAGCACAGAAAGTGAGAGTGAAAGTTGTTCAGTCTTGTCCGACTCTTTGCAACCCCATGGACTATACAGTCCATGGAATTCTCCAGGACAGAATACTGGAGTGGGTAGCCTTTTCCTTCTCCAGGGGATATTCCCAACCCAGGAATCCAACCCAGGTCTCCTGTGTTGCAGGAGGATTCTTTACCAGCTGGGCCGGGCAGAGTAGATTTAGCCCTTAAGGGCCCAGGATTTTCAGAATAATAAATTAGCATTGGCTTCAACTTAGAATCACCAGCTGCCTTAGCCCCTAATAAGAGCATCAGTCTGTCCCTTTGGTGGTTTGTAATCAGGTGTTGACTCCTCCTCTTTAGCTGTGAAAGTCCTAGATGGCATTTTCTTCTAATATAAGGCTGTTTTGTCTACATTGAAAATCTGTTCAGTGTAGACACCTTTGTAAGTCATGGAGACATCTTGTTTCCTTAAACCTCATGAACCGACCTCTCTTAGCTTCAAACTTACCTTCCGCAGCTTCCTTACCTCGTTCAGCCTTCATAGAATTGAGGAGAGTTACAACCTTCCTCTGTATTAGACTTGGTTTAAGGGAATGTTCTGGCTGGTTTGATCTTCCATCCAGACCACTAAAACTTTTTTCATATCTGGAATAAAGCTGTTTTGCTTTTTTGCCTTTCATATGTTCACTGGAGTAGCACTGTTAATTTCCCTCAAGAACTTTTCCTTTGCACTCACAACTTGGCTAGCTGCCATAAGAGGCTGAGCTTTCAGCCTGTCCTGGCTTATGACATGCCTTCATCATTAGGCTGAATTATGTATGCTGCTGCTGCTGCTAAGTCGCTTCAGTCGTGTCCGACTAGCTTTTGGTTTAAAGTGAGAGATGTGCAACTCTTCCTTTTGCCTGAACACTTAGAGGATGTTGTAGGGTTGTTAATTGGCCTAATTTCAATATTATTGTGTCTCAGGGAATAGGGAGACTTGAGGAAAGGGAGAGAGACAGGGAATAGCTAGTTGGTGGAGTAGTCAGAACACATACAACACTTATTAAGTTCACCATCTTATATGGGCATGGTTTGTGGCACCCCAAAACAGTGCCAGTAGTAACACTAGAGATTGCTGATTATAGATCACCACTGCAAATGTAATAATGATGAAAACATTTGAAATATCAGAAGGATTACCAAAGCGTGATAGAGACATGAAGTGAGCAAATGTTTTAAGTCTGTAGGATCTACCATCTCCTAGTGCTAGCTCGCAGACTGGGAGACCACAGGCAGGGAGAGAGACCAAACCTCTAATAATAAGAGTGGTCCTGAGAAAGTAAATGCCCTCACAAAAGTGGGTAATGTTTTTATATAGCACTTAGGTTCAAGGCTTCCTACTTGTTACTTTAAATTCCTTATAACAAGATTGAAAGTGAAAGTGAAGTCACTCAGTTGTGTCCGACTCTTTGTGACCCCATGGACTGTAGCCCACCAGGCTCCTCCCTCCATGGGATTTTCCAGGCAAGAATACTGGAGTGGGTTGCCATTTCCATTATTTTATCTATTTGGATGCTCAGAGAGCTTAAACAACTCTCTGAAAATCCCATTGCTATTTGAACCCTGAATTTATCCCACATTCACACACTTTCCACTCTAATACCCACAGGGACTTCATTAACAAAGTCAACTAAGGTGATGTAAGGGGGTCCAATCCAGTGGGTAAAGATTGAATCAGGAGACCCTTATGCAAGGAGATGCCCAGGGCTCTCTGATGTGTTTAGAATTCAGAAGTCCATCAGTAGGGTAGGTGAGTGAGCATGGAAAATGCTTGGAGATGCAGGCAGAGAATTTGTGAGCAACTTGAGTTCCTCTTCCTCAGAGTTGAATTTACAACAGAAATTAATAAGTTTACTAAAGTTTAAGGAAAGTTAAATAACTTGAATATGTGTAGTATACCACCAATGAGATCGTGTTGAGTAAACCA
Organism: Bos mutus; assembly: GCF_027580195.1. Lineage (NCBI taxonomy): Eukaryota > Metazoa > Chordata > Mammalia > Artiodactyla > Bovidae > Bos > Bos mutus. The sequence continues at coordinate 26,721,799 of NC_091621.1, read as the reverse complement.
GTGTGCAGCCAAAATTTCTCCAGGTTTTACTAAATTTTGATAGAAAACACATTAGTGATATAATGTTCAAATCCCTCTGGTTAATTCTCCCCTGAAGCAGGGCTTGGATTCTTTGAAACAAGACCCAGTGGGTTCCCCACCAGCTTTATGGGAACCCTCAGGTGATGTGCCCAGAAATGAATCTGCTCACCTGGGACCACTGCCTTTCTGGCATGCACCTGCTGGGTGTTATCTCAGGAGATTCTCCATGGTCACCTGGGTGTCACAGAGTTTGTAAGCCTCCTGCCTGTCACCATCATTGAGTTCTGGAGATTTATCGCAAAGTGGGCAGAGGGATCAGTAAGCACCCTCGCCCCTGTGGTAGGGGCACCAAGTCCCACCTCAGCCAAAGAAATTCACTTTTATCCAGTTCATAAAGGGTTTGTTTCTCTCTCTCTTTTTTTTTTTTTTGTTGTTGTTTAGTTGCTAAGGTCTATTAAACTCTTTTGTGACTCCACAGACTGTAGCCAATTAGAACTTCTAAAAGTTGTTTGAAGACAGTTTCTCTGGTGTCCCTCTGGTGAAGGATTCCGCTATGTTCCAAGGTAAAGTGGGCAGAGGCTCAGTTTCCTGCTCAAAGTAGAATTCTGTCACCTGCAGAACAAAGCACTTCTGTTCAGACTCTGAGTCTCACAGACTTGCTTATTAAAATAATTTCTGCCATTTTGGCTTCCAGCTTCTTTCTTCAGAGGTGTTGGGCATGGTCCCTGGGTTAGACTGGAAATAAATAGCCAGTCCATCCACTCCTCATCTCTGTCAGAGTTCTCAGTTGCAGCTAATTGAAATGTAGTGTGAGCAGAAAAGGAATTTATTAGTGAATACAGGATATCTCAGGAGGCCAGAAACCAGACTGGGAGGCTCCCCAGCCAGGATCGATGCCCAGAATTGCACTAAAGAATTGCTCTGCTAGAAACTGCTCACTTGCCTCTGCTGGCCACAGACTCACTGCTGGTGTTCAGTCTTGGCTAGTGTGTGACCTTAGCCACCCCTCCCTCTGGCAACTAGAATTGCCTGCTGTCTGTTGCTCTAGAGTGGACCCCAGGTGGCACTTGTTTCTCTGCAGTGATTCAATGCCTTTCTGGTATATGTGTTTGCTGGGGCCTATGTTGTATGTAGCCCAGTGTCATAGCTGCCAGGGAGGTGGAAAATTCTCCAAGTGTAGCATGTTTGATGGTGCTGAGAAGCCCAGAAAAGTGACAGCATCTTCACTTAGCCATCACTACCCTCAGATTCCCATCCTGTCCCCATTTCCTACCTCTTGCATTTACCCCAACCACAGCTTCCTTTATCTTCAACTGTTCAAAACCAAAAAATTCATTAGAATTGAACTCTCTGAGGCATCACCATCAGCTCACTAAACAAGCCCAGACATGACTAAACTTCAGCAGTATAAAAGCCAGTATCAAGTTGAAACCTCTAAAGTGTACACACTGAAACAACCATCTATTCCCAAACTAGTCCACAAGACCATGGGATCCTAGGAAAGAATTGCCCATGACTAGTAGGGAGCACAAACATGTTTTCATTAGAGTGAAAGTACAGCTTACTTTATATGCCACATTCAATCAGGAAGGACACAAAAAATGTATTTCTTTCTAAAAAATTCTTTAGTCAGTGTTCAACATAGCTGTTTATTGAATGGATCAAGGTGCTGCTAGTAAAAGCAGTGAATAAAACCCAAAGTCCTGTCTGTGAAGTGCTCATTTTCTTGAGGGAGGAGCAGGCCATGTACAAGGAATCAAACATATAAATAACAATCTCAGTGATAAGAAAATAAAGCAGAGTTAAGGGAAAGAAGTGCTCATTATTATATTGGGTGATCAGAGAGATGGTATTTGAGCAGAGATGTGAGTAATGGGATAGGGCAGGTATAAAGTGATTTGGGAACAAAAGACCCTGAGACAGAAACACCTTCAGGCATTAGCATTAGAGGAAGAAGGTCAGTATGTGTGTGCTGGAGGGAAAGCCAAAGGTGAAATGAAAAGGAGAAACAGAAATCTGAATACAGGGGATCTTGTAGGCTGCCATTAGAGTTTAGGCTTTTATTTTAAGGATGATAGGAAGCCATTGGATGGTTTTAAGCTGATCAGTGTGACATGATCAGGTTAACATTTTTAAAAGTTTCACTGGCTCCAGTATAAATGAGAGATATGTGGGGCTAAATTGAAAGTGAAGAAGCCTCTCAGGAGGCTTTGCTGTAACCCAGGGAGAAAGCATGTCAGCTTGGACTCCAGGGGGAGAGGTAGAAGTGAGATCAAATTAGTTTTAGAATGTATTTTGCCCCCAGACTTGCAAAGAGTTTCTCATGCTTTGCATGAGAAAATGAGAGACAGAAAGAATCCAGTATATATTTCTAGGATCCACTTTGTGGTTGATTATATTTTTTAAAAAGTGAATATAAGGATATTTCTCTGTATGCTTTTCCAGAACTTGCCATTACCCATTAGGAGGTGGCATCTGTGTCTTTCCCCCTCAAAACTGGGTGGACTTTTGTTACAGCTTTGACTATTAGAATGTGTAGAAGTGACACATGTGACTTTTTAGGCTAGATCAGGAAAAGTGATGCCACTCTACCTATCCTGTCTGGGATGCGTACCCTGGTACTCAGCTACCGTAGCCAGACCACATAGAGAGGTCCAGGTGGAGAGAAACCAAAGGCGCTGGTCCTTAGCTGAGCTCCCAGCCAGGAGCCAGCATCGACTCACTGGCCATGTGAGTGAGCCATCTTGAAAGCATGTTCCAGGATGAGTTCCTGGATCCTTCTGATTACTCGAAGGATTGATTTTGACTATACTTGTGTCTTGAACTGTTAGCCAGAACAAAATAGCAAGGTCTAAGTGACTCTGAGCTCAGCTTCCATTTTGCATGATTCATAGAGGTCTTCTTCCTGTTTTTTTTTCCCACTTCAGACAATACATCTTTGATAACTAATGTGAATCTGGCTTTGTGTAATTCCACATCTGTTCTTACTCCTCTGCTGCCCTCTTGGGGCCACAAACCACATTGCCCCACTTGTATGTCAGGCAAAAAACAATGAGCACTTGTTACCTGGTGGGTACTATTTTGAACAGTTCATGTATACTTACTCCCGTGTTCTTGACAACCCTATGTGGTACAACCCTATGTGGCACTTTAAGTGAGTACCACTTAAAGATGTGGTACTCATCTTTAAATATGAGAAAACATGGATACATAGATACAAGAAATAAATTACCAAGGTGCAAGAATCAAGGTCCTATAATGGCCAAGCTGGAATTTGAAACAAGAGTCTAGTGTTGCACTATCCCCCTCTTCTTTGGTATGGCAAAGCCAATCCAGTAGGCATCCATGTGAGACTTGTGTACTTTCATAACTTGTAAAAGTAAATGTACTTTGAAGTATGGGTTTTTATCTCTTGACTGGGTGATGACATTAGCTGCCTAACTAATCTCCCCATTGCTAGTCTTTCTCATTTCAGTCTATTTTCCATACAGTAATCAGAGGGGTCTCTTAAAAAAATGATGAATGAAGGCATGAGCTAAGGAATATCTTATCTTTTCACCTTATCTAACTTGATAAAGGACAGAAATGGTATGGACCTAACAGAAGCAGAAGATATTAAGAAGCAGTGGCAAGACTACACAGAAGAACTATACAAAAAAGATCTTCATGACGAAGATAATCACGATGGTGTGATCACTCACCTAGAGCCAGACATCCTGGAATGTGAAGGCAAGTGGGCCTTAGAAAGCATCACTACGAACAAAGCTATGAACAAAGTTCATTGGAGGTGATAGAATTCCAGTTGAGCTATTTAAGATCCTAAAAGATGATGCTGTGAAAGTGCTGCACTCAATATGCCAGCACATTTGGAAAACTCAGCAGTGGCCACAGGACTGGAAAAGGTCAGTTTTCATTCCAATCCCAAAGAAAGGCAATGCCAAAGAATGCTCAAACTACCACACAATTGCACTCATCTCACACGCTAGTAAAGTAATGCTCAAAATTCTCCAAGCCAGGCTTCAGCAATACGTGAACCATGAACTTCCAGATGTTCAAGCTGGTTTTAGAAAAGGCAGAGGAACCAAAGATCAAATTGCCAACATCCACTGGATCATGGAAAAACAAGAGAGTTCCAGAAAAACATCTATTTCTGCTTTATTGACTATGCCAAAGCCTTTGACTGTGTGGATCACAATAAACTGTGGAAAATTCTGAAAGAGATGGGAATACCAGATCACTTGACCTGCCTCTTGAGAAATCTGTATGCAGGTCAGTAAGCAACAGTTAGAACTGGACATGGAACAACAGACTGGTTCCAAATAGGAAAAGGAGTACGTCAAGGCTGTATCAGAGAAGGCAGTGGCACCCCACTCCAGTACTCTTGCCTGGAAAATCCCATGGATGGAGGAGCCTGGTTGGCTGCAGTCCATGGGGTTGCGAAGAGTTGGACACTGAGTGACTTCACTTTGACTTTTCACTTTCAAGCATTGGAGAAGGAAATGGCAACCCACTCCAGTGCTCTTGCCTGAAGAACCCCAGGGATGGGGGAGCCTGGTGGGCTGCCGTCTATGGGGTCACACAGAGTCGGACACGACTGAAGTGACTTAGCAGCAGCAGCAAGGCTGTATATTGTCACCCTGCTCATTTAACTTCTATGCAGAGTACATCATGAGAAATGCTGGGCTGGATGAAGCACAAGCTGGAATCAAGATTGCTGGGAGAAATATCAATAACCTCAGATATGCAGATGACACCACCCTTATGGCAGAAAGTGAAGAGGAACTAAAAAGCCTCTTGATGAAACTGAAAGAAGAGAGTGGAAGAGTTGGCTTAAAGCTCAACATTCAGAAAACGAAGATCATGGCATCCGGTCCCATCACTTCATGGGAAATAGATGGGGAAACAGTGGAAACGGTGTCAGACTTTATTTTTTTGGGCTCCAAAATCACTGCAGATGGTGACTGCAGCCATGAAATTAAAAGATGCTTACTCCTTGGAAGGAAAGTTATGACCAACCTAGATAGCGTATTCAAAAGCAGAGACATTACTTTGCCAACAAAGGTCCATCTAGTCAAGGCTATGGTTTTTCCAGTGGTCATATATGGATGTGAGAGTTGGACTGTGAAAAAAGCTGAGCGCCAAAGAATTGATGCTTTTGAACTGTGGTGCTGGAGAAGACTCTTGAGAGTCCCTTGGACTTCAAGGAGATCCAACCAGTCCATTCTAAAGGAGATTAGTCCTGGGTGTTCATTGGAAGGACTGTTCCTAAAGCTGAAACTCCAATACTTTGGCCACCTCATGCGAAGAGTTGACTCATTGGAAAAGACCCTGATGCTGGGAGGGATTGGAGGCAGGAGGAGAAGGGGACGACAGAGGATGAGATGGCTGGATGGCATCACCAACTTGATGGACATGAGCTTGAGTGAACTCCGGGAGCTGATGATGGACAGGGAGGCCTGGCGTGCTGCGATTCATGGGGTAGCAAAGAGTCGGACATGACTGAGCGACTGAACTGAACTGAACTATACAGAAAATATAAGAGCCAGTCTTACCAAAGGGGTAAGATGAGTGAAGCCAGCAGATAGCCTAATACTCTTGAAACCACAATCAAAAATGGAGTCTATTGATGTGTAGTTATAACACTTAATATGCATTTTTTATCTCTGAGTAAATTTAGCTTTTATCTTATTCACCATCACACTTATCCTGCAAGGATGAAAGCACATCTTCTCTATTTTATAAGAGGAGAAATTGTACCATACAAATAGTGCTCTGGCATAGATGGAGTTACCCAAAGAATGTAGCTGAAGGTGGTCAGTGTCATGCAGAATCGAACTCTGACTCCAGAAATCTAACTGGTTTTCAGAAACTGAATGAGGTGTGTTAAGTGGAACCCTTTAAATATAGTCTGAACCAGAAGGTTAATATTTAAAGCGGATAAAGGTGCTCAAGCTGTTTAGAGGGCAGTAAATGTAGTGGGCATGTGCTTGGCTGTCTGCAGAGACTGTGGAAGCATAGCTGAGAAACCTCTTGGGCTCAGCTTCAAAAACTCCTGGAAAGCATATGTGGTGTCAAGAGCCATTACCAGCAGTGGAATGGGGAGTCCAGAAGTTGCCAGTCCCAAAGCCATAGTCCATATTGTACTTTTTCCAACATCCTTGAGTTACTTTCCTTATCTCTGGGTAGTCGAGGCTTCTCTACACATGAAAGAAAGATAAAAATAAAAAATGTTATTCACACAAAGTGAACTCAGGATCTCACCTGGAGGAGCGACAGAACTGCAGTGTCTCCCTGCCACAGCCACCAGGTTTGCCGCTTTGCTTTGCCGCCCATGTTTAGTGTAACAGACCACTGAAGTTTAACCTTCCTTGCCTTGAAAGTGGGAGTGGAGAGAGGAGGTGGCTTATCTGGTGTATATTCCAGGGGTTCTTTTCTGCAATCAGAGTTGTGCACCTGCTGACTGACTTGCCAGTTGACATGTAAACAGAGAGATAAAAAGACTCAAAAGAGGCAGCAAGACACTCCGTCAGGATTCTTAGATCTGTTTCCTAAGCCTCCTCCAGTCCTTTTTTACTGAGCAAAACCACTGTTATAACGTCAGCCTGAATCTAGATCATTACAGGGGAGATGATTTGAGATAAAGATTTCTTTACGGTTAAGTAGATTTTTGTCTCCTTGTTTTGTTGTGTTAAGAAGCCTCCAGGGTGACTCCCATGCAAGCAGGTCTGTTGCAAGCAATGCTGGATATAGGTTTGTCAGAGAAATTGGAATTTATTAAATAGAATTAACATTATTTCCTGTATTCTTTCAGTATTGGTCATTTGGATTCCTCCAAAGTGTTTTGTTTTTATTTTGCTTTAAACATAAATAGGCTTTTGACTTGTGGGAAAAACAATTTACTATGATCACATTTGGCCCTGAAGATCAAACTATTTCCAGATCCATCTGTTTTGACAGACATAAGTGATTATTCTTGCTCTGTTCTTTAAGACTCCCCAAATGTGTTTACCTGCCATGCCATTTCTTTCTCTTTATTTTCTACTATGAGCTTTAAAAATCTGTAGTCATGAATCTGTAGGTCTAAGACTGATGCTATTGCTTATTTTCATCTCTGCCTTTCATCACTGGAAGAAAAAATTGGTATCTTTGTGACAGTGTAATTACTTCTACCTCTGACATCCCTGCTCCATGGTGATATCTGTAAGGAAATAATTTGAATGGAGAGTAATACACATGTTCTGGGATTAAGGGCATAACAGATATGAACTGGAAGACTCAGAAAATTTGAGATGTTGAAGCAGCTGAAGAGATGTTGAAGCAGTTGAAGCAGCTCATAAACTAGCTGAGTCCCTAATTTATGAATGTAGTGCCTTGAATTTTTGAAAATCTTTGTTCTTAGTGTTCTACTACATTTTGGAATCTGCGGCTTGTCAGTGGAAAATACGATGCTCTAAGAGCCAGCCATGACGGTGGACTGGGTAGTAGTGATGGGTTATTTTTAAAGATACTTCTGCTTCACTCATAATAATGTCCTGTTCCTCCAAGCTACTATACTCCTCTTTATTTTTCTAAACTATTGGGTTCCAAGATACCTAGTCTGATTTAGGGTCAGTTTTTCAAGAGATCGCTGACTTCCCTGGTGGCTCAGATGGTAAAGCGTCTGTCTTCAATGCGGGAGACCCATGTTCGAGCCCTGGGTTGGGAAGATCCCCTGGAGAAGGAAATGGCAATCCACTCCAGTATTATTGCCTGGAAAATCCCATGGACAGAGGAGCCTGGTAGGCTACAATCGATGGGGTTGCAAAGAGTCAGACATGACTGAGCAACTTCACTTTCAAGAGATCACTAAGGTGTATGAAGTACAAAGCATAGGACCTAATTGGGTAGCTTTATAGTGAGAAGCTCTGATTTAGCTATTAACATTAATAGGTAGATCCTTTCATTAATATCAGCTGACCAATGGACTATAACACACTATAGCCTAAATGTTGATAATACCACTCTGTACTCAATTAAGTTTTCTTTCACTTGGTCAAGTGTGACATAATGTCCCATTCAGTGCATATTTGCCATTCTTGCTAGTCATATGAAGGCATACTTCAAGACTGGAAAATTGGTCCAGAAAGTTCCAGTTGATTCAGAGTATAGTTTGAGACCTCCATGTTTGTATATTTATGAATCTATTATTGATCCTGACCCACACAACTGGAAGGTGAGGTAGAGAAATGTTATTGCACTCAAGTCAAAAGGCTCACAATGGGGAAATAAGTCTAGCTCTAGGGAAGGTACAAATGATGGAGACTACAAGCCTAGAGAAAAGACACCTCTGTTTAGATCTTAGAGTCCTTAGGCATATATTAATTTGAAAAATATTTATTGGGTTGGCCAAAAAACTCACTTGGGTTTTTCTGTAAGATATTATGGAAAAACCTAAACAAACTTTTTGGCCAATCCAATATTTAGTAAGTTCCACTTGGCCCAGGATCAGAAATGAGTAAGATTAAAGATAGAGAACAGTGACTTTGTAACAAGGATTGATAAAATATCACTTGTGTCATCTTAGGTATGACTTTCCTCTGAAGGGCAAATTTGTGGAAAGTTAGAATGGATGGCCCTAGAGTGGGATAGTGAAACACCTCTTTATTAAAGGCAGTTTTTGGCCTTTCCTTTTGGAATTATTTAAGCAGTTAACTCCTATTTTCTCTGGGATTTGTCTTTTTGCTGAATCGGCTCAGTAGACCAATCTTAATATGCCATTGCATAAAACTGGAGTAACAGTACCTACTTTGAAGAGTCAATGTGATGATTAGAAAATGTTAGGTATGATACACATAGAAATACAGCCAGGACCCCCAAAGCCCCTTTGTCACAGGTTGGGTTCTTTAGAAGCAGAACCTGGGATAGATTTGAGCCAAATGACTTACTGAGAGAATGTTCTTCTGGAAAAACCTATAACAAAGACAGAGAGGCAAAACAGGAAAGGGCCCATTGTTCACCATGGATATAGTCACACGTAAAATCTAGTCTTGACCTGACCACTGGAGGACTCTGGAGAATAAATGGCACACAGAGTTATGATTGGAGCAGATTGGCCTTTTGTATTCCAAATGAGTCAGCCATTGACATTTGGAGACCCTGATGCTGGGAAAGATTGAGGGCAGGAGAAGAAGGGGACGACAGAGGATGAGATGGTTGGATGGCATCACTGACTCAATGGACATGGGTTTGGGTATATTCCGGGAGTTGGTGATGGACAGGGAGGCCTGGCGTGCTGTGGTTCATGGGGTCGCAAAGAGTCAGACAGGACTGAGCGACTGAACTGAACTGAGTGGAAGGTGGTGGTTGTGTTGATGGTAGGGTGAGGTGGTGGTTGTGTTGATGGTAGGGTGATCTCCTAGGCATATCTAGGTGAGCTGACTTCTGTTAGCCAAAGGCCATTCTCATGTATGTCTAACTTCTGATCCTCAAATGAAAACTTGTAACCCTTAGGATGATGTCCCTGAGGACTCCATTCTGTCTTCAGTACTTACTTCTTTGATCTCTAGTTAAAAGGTATCTTCGAGCTCCACTTAGAGTATCAAGTTTTTGCGAAACAGAAGCAGTATTCTTCAGGATTCTAGTGCAGTGCTTGGCAGATATTAGGGGCTCTATGGATGCTAGCTTCTGTTTTTTAATCTTTGGTCTCTAAAACTGTCTCTGCTGCTGCTGCTGCTGAGTCATGTCAGTCGTGTCCGACTCTGTGCGACCCCACAGATGGCAGTCCATCAGGCTCCCCCGTCCCTGGGATTCTCCAGGCAAGAACACTGGAGTGGGTTGCCATTTCCTTCTCCAATGCATGAAAGTGAAAAGTGAAAGTGAAGTCGCTCAGTCGTGTCTGACCCTCAGCGACCCCATGGACTGAAGCCTTCCAGGCTCCTCCATCCATGGGATTTTCCAGGCAAGAGTACTGGAGTGGGGTGCCATTGCCTTCTCCAAAACTGTCTCTAATTTTAGAGTATCACTGGCAAAACATCCTCCTGTCAAGCCATGACAAGAAGAGACTGTAATCAAAGCACTTAGCATTCAGTACATGGCTAAGAAGTGCTCATTAGCTTTATCTCAGGATCATTCATGCATTTTGAACTTTCCTATGGTATAGAAGAGCTAACTGCAGTCAGTCAATTCTCGTGGATATTATTAGCAGTAATCACCATAAATATTAGATGTATTTACAGAAGATAGTTAAGTTTTACCTTTGAAAAAAAATTTTATTTCTGATTCTTTTAAAGCACATACACTAGACATTATCACCCAATTTGGTACTTAAATATCTGTATTTTTCTTTTTTTTTTTGAATGGTCCTAAGGATAAGGACTTTCTTTTGTATCCTTTGACTGTCCCCATATCATCTGCCCCTGTCGTTTGCTCACTGTCAGAAGCAAGAAAAGTGCTCAATTAAAACTTATCTTGATTAAGTACAATAGTGGGCAAATTAAAACATCAATGAACCAACTGAAAATAATCCCTTAAAAAAGAGACAACATGAGGAATTTTTTCTAGAATTTTCTGCCAATAATTGTGCCAAAACTATTTTAAATGCTCATATAGTTTTGCCTACTAATTGTTTCTATGAATGTATCCTTAAAAACTTGGAACCAAGACCTATGTCCATAAAAAAAAATAAATTGTTACATTCAAAGGTCATTAAACAAGAATAAGATACACATACTGATGAAAAAAATCCAAAGTGTAAGTGAAAGAACAAATTGCATATATATACTTTATATATACACTCATATATGTATACTTCATATATATGTGTATATAAATTTTTGTGTTTAATTGTGAGATAAAGATTTAACAGACTTTTTTTCTAGTGAATCAACAATCATAGCACCATTTGTAAATAGCCTGATTTTTCCCCACTATATTGAAAATGTTAATTTTGTTATATATAATCATTGGTAATTGGATCTTTTACTGGCCACTGCTGATTTGTCTTTCTTTATCAGCATCACATTTAATTTGATGACAGTAATTTTGTAGATAGTTTTAATAGCCATATAACAAGTACTGCACCCTCCTTAATTTTCTTCTTTAAAAAAATTTATAGGCAATCTGCTACATTTATTTTTGTATTAATGTGCAAGTTTTCTCTGTAACTTACAACTTTCTGCTTTAGTTTTAAAAAAGTAAAGCATTTTATCTGATTGAAATTGCATTCAGTTCAATTCAGTTCAGTTGCAAAGTCATGTCCAGCTCTTTGTGACCCCACGGACTGCAGCATGCCAGGCTTCCTTGTCATTAAAAAATCAATAAACTAAAAGTAATATCAGCCCCATTATCCAAACATAAAGATTCTACACTGTACCATCTTTGCATCTGCACTATTATTATTAGTTAGAAAAATAACATTGCTATCTGCCAAACAATGATATCTTAGTGTTGTTTTATTTCTATTACCAACAATGAATATAAGTTTTATATACATATTGATTAGTTATAAATACAATAATTTTAAATTTCCCTGCTGTATGAATCACAAGCTAGAATCAAGATTGCTGGGAGAAATATCAACCTCAAATATGCAGATGATACCATGCTAATGGCAGAAAGCGAAGAGGATCTAAAGAGCCTCTTGAAAGTAGTAAAAGTCGCTTAGTCATGTCCAACTCTTTGTGACCCCATGGACTGTAACCAGCTAGACTCTTCTGTCCACGGGATTCTCCAGTTCAGAATACTGGAGTGGTTAGCTGTTCCCTTCTCCAGGGGATCTTCCCAACCCAGGAATTGAACCAGGTCTCCCACATTGCAGGCTTCCCTGGTGGCTCAGATGGTAAAGCATCTGCCTGCAATGTAGGAGACCCAGGTTTGATTCCTGGGTCAGGAAGATCCCCTGGAGAAGGAAATGGCAATCCACTCCAGCCCTCTTGCCTGGAAAATCCCATGGATGGAGGAGCCTGATAGGCTACAGTCCATGGGGTCGCAAAGAGTCGGACACGACTGAGTGACTTCAATTTCTTTCTTTCCCACACTGCAGGCAGATTCTTTACCATCTGAGCCACGAGGGAAAGTCCAAAGAGCCTCTTAATGAGAATAAAAGGAGAGTGAAAAAGCTGACCTGAAACTCAACAGTCAAACAACTAAGATCATGGCATCTGGTTCCATCATTTCATGGCAAATAGATGGGGAAAAAATGAAAACAGTGACAGGTATTTTCCTGGGCTGCAGAATCACTGTGGACAGTGATTTCAGCCATAAAATCAAAAGGCACTCCTTGAAAGAATAGCTATGACAGACCTAGGCAGCATAGTAAAAAGCAGAGACATCACTTTGCCAACAGAGGTCTAATAGTCAAAGCTATGATTTTTCCAGTAGTCATATATCAATGTGAAAGTTGGACCATAAAGAAGGCTGAGGGATGAAGAATTGATGCTTTCAAACTGTGGTGTTGGAGAAGACTCTTGAGAGTCCTTTGAACAGTAAGAACATCAAACCACTCAATCCTAAAGGAAATCAACCCTGAATATTCATTGGAATGACTAATGCTGAAGCTGAAGGGGGCAATAGAAGATGAAAAGGTTGGATGGCATCAGGGACTCAATGGACATGAGTTTGAGGATACTCTGGGAGATAGTTAAAGACAGGGAAGCCTGGTGTGCTGCAGTCCATGGGGTTCCAGAGAGTCAGACAGTTAGCTACTAAACAACAGAAACAATTTTAAATTTTTTAAGTATTTTATCTCCCCCCCCTTTTTTTTTAAACCCTCCCTTTTTATGTGGAGTTTTTGGTCAAGTTATGTAAGCTCCTAATACTATAAAGATATTAATGCTTTTAGTATGTTCTGTAGGCATTTCTACAACTTGATACTAAGCTCATGATTTTCAGAGTTTGTACATGAAGTTTTGTATTTTCATATAGTGTAATCTTTCATTCTCTCCCTTATGTCTTTTATCATTTTTAAGCTTAGTAAATCGTTTTGCCTCTAGACACTTGATAAATATTCATGTAGCTTCTTTCTTCCAACTAATTTCTAATTTTTTATGCTTTATTGCTTTTAAAAAATTTATTTATTTTTTAATTTAAGGATAATTGCTTTACAGAATTTTGTTGGTTTCTGCCAAATATCAATATGAATCAGCCATAGATATACATATTGATTTTTTATATTTACTTCCTTAATTTTTCTACAATTTGTTTTGGTTGAGTGAAATGAAATAAGGTTCTAAATAGATTTTTTCCAAATTGCTAACTAATCACTCAGACAGCAGTTATTGGCCAAACCTTCACTTTCTTGTTGATTAATGATGTCTCCTTTATTGACTATCATGATGCTATATCTAATAGCTTCTACTTCTGGGCTGTACATTCTGTTTATTTTTAGTCTAGTGATAAATTGTTTTTATTTTAAAGACTATAGAAACCCTATAGTCTATAAAGACCCTATATATTAGGGTATACGTAATAGAATTAGTCCAATCTTAGTTTGTACTAATTTTCTTTATTCTATCATCTCTATTACTTTCCTGATTTATTTTGGAACAATTTGGTTGTGTGTGTGAAGTTTTGATACTGTACTTTCTCAGAGTACACTGAAGGGTTTGAAAATGGAAAGTGCAAGCAGGTTGATTGTGGTAGTAAATAAGTGGTTAGCATAGCCACATGGACACTTTGATCAAGTTCTATAGCATGATCCTGTTTTGTCATCATTATAGTCATCATCAAAAGTTCATAATAAGCACAAAATGATCACAACATTTTCATTCTCAATCACAAGATCAGTTCAGTTCAGTTGCTCAGTCGTGTCCGACTCTTTGCGACCCCATGAATCGCAGCACGCCAGGCCTCCCTGTCCATCACCAACTCTCGGAGTTTACCCAAACTCATGTCCATCAAGTTAGTGATGCCATCCAGCCGTCTCATCCTCTGTTGTCCCCTTCTCCTCCTGCCCCCAATCCCTTCCCAGCATCAGGGTCTTTTCCAATGAGTCAACTCTTCATGTGAGGTGGCCAAAGTATTGGAGTTTCAGCTTCAGCATCAGTCCTTCCAATGAACACCCAGGACTAATCTCCTTTAGAATGGACTGGTTGGATCTCCTTGCATTCTAAGGGACTCTCAAGAGTCTTCTCCAACACCACAGTTCAAAAGCATCAATTCTTTGGCTCTATGTTTTCTTCACAGTCCAACTCTCACATCCATACATGACCACTGGAAAAACCATAGCCTTGACTAGCCGGACCTTTGTTGGCAAAGTAATGTCTCTGCTTTTTTTTTTTTTAATTAAATTTAAATTAGAGGCTAATTACTTTACAATATTGTATCGGTTTTGCCATACATCAACATCTAGGTTGGCCATAACTTTCCTTCCAAGGAATAAGCATCTCTTAATTTCATGGCTGCAATCACCATCTGATTAATTACTGGTTAGGTGCTAGGTATTGGGGGTACCAAAGGTAGAAGGCTTCTTCAATATGGCATAAGGCTTAACATGCTCTTTTGTACCTTCAGGTTTTATTCTCTCTGCTTGAAATGTCGTGCTTTCTGCTTCTCATCTTCATAAATTCTTTCTAATCCATGAAGATTGAAGTTTTATATAACTCTTTCTGTTGCTCTTCAAAGACCCTGGCAGTTAGACACTTACTTCTCTTTAACCCCAAGTACTTTGTTTATACTTCTCTGATCACCTTGTCTCTTTGAATTATAGCTACTTGCATATGCTCCTATTCTTCACTAAAGTCCTTGAGTACATGAACCTCAATTTTTCATTGTTATAAGCTGAGTGCTAACTATTGAGGATACATTTCAGCATTTGCTTACTGAGTGAATATGTAAATGAATAAAATAAAACACTTTTATTTCCCGAACATTTCTATAAGAAAATTATTGAAACAAAATTTCTCAGAAATTTTCAAACATTCTCATATGTTTCAAACATTCCGAAGTCAACTAAATAGAACTCGGTGAAACTAAAAAATGTTAAAAAGTGGTTGTGTGCGTATGTGTATGTGTTTTGTAGGCAGTAATTTCCTCCTAAGATTTCAATATGACATGTGTGGGTTAGTTGGCTCATCACTTTTGTTTTCCAAATAATGTTCAGCTTTAAAAAACATTACCCTGAAGCACAGGTAACTTTGTGAGCTGGACCGAAATGTCATCACCAAGCTGGACTTTCCCAGGTAGAAGGCCTGTGTGCTAAATAGAAACTGCAAAGACTACCTGTGAAAAACATTTTCATGTCAGCAGAACTGACTTATGTGTGGATGATGTTGATAATTCTCCACCTGGTATTTACTTCTTCCAAAAAAGTCTTCCCTGTCCAGCTGTGAGGGGACTTAGCACTCTCACCATTGTATTATTCTGTTAGGAGTGCTGAAACAAACTAAATCATTATGACCTTGAACAAAAAATTAAGCATGTGTTGTATTATATATGTTTTAAAATGGCCATTTTACCCCTGAGCATATTCCAAATCTTTTATAAAAGAAAACTCTTATTTTTTATTCCATATCCACAACATTGAACAAAAATTCTGATTCCAGCTGTCCTGGACATGAACTTGTCACCCACTGGTGCTTTACATCTTGGACTTGGTCCTTGGTTTCATTAATCTGGTTATATTTTTGGCTCTTCTTCCTCGGTCTTTCTAGTTTTTCACTTTCTGGGAGTTTTAAGTTGTCTCCAGTCATTGCAAATAAATACCATTTCTAATATCTTTATGCCTTGGAAACTTCACACCCTGTTGTGCCTAGTAGTAGATGAAGCTTCTTCAGGCTTACTCTGACACAAGTAGGAGTTAAATCCTGTAAGATACCATCAGTCAGGAAGACAAGGACTGCAGATGGCTGATCTAGGAGAGACCAATGCTTTGGGAAAATGTTAAATATTATGTATTTCTGGCATCACAATCAAGTCAGGACCATGGCATTAGGAGTGTAATATTATTCTAAGGTCCTACCATTAAACATTACATTTTGTTTATGATAATTAAACTGAAGGATGTGTAGTAAGAAGGTTTGATGAACTCCATTGTACTTCAGTGTTCACCCCACAACCAAGCAAGATTCCCACATTTCTCTGAGAGCCCTCCCTATCAAAGTGTATTTTATTAAAAGTCTATTCTTTGTAAGAAATATATGTAGAGCAGAATGAATGTCAGAAATGATGTGCTAAGAAATGACTAAGTTATCACAGTATTTGACTTATAATTTATAAAATACTTTCATTTACATGTTATTATTTGGTTTACTTGTGTCTAACCTTACTCTACTAAAATATGTTCTCAACAAAATAGATTATTAAAACAGAGTCAAGCCATGTTATTATATCACTCCTCTGCTCAAAACTCTGTAATAGCTTCTCAGATTTAAAGTCTAAGGCTTTACATTGAGGTTGACAGTTCTCTCTGTCACTCTCCCCCCAAATCTTCCTTTTTTGCCTATAAAAGGGTCTCAAATTCTCACCATTAGTATTGTGCATTCAGCTTAGGGCCACTAAAACCAATTAAGTCAAGTGATCTAGAACCTATGCTGTTGCTCTCATGATCTAGTTCCTCTTTTCAGATCTTAGCTCAGTTTCACGACTCATTTAGTCTAGGCACCTGGGCCTCCTTGCTCTTTTTCTATTAATAACACTGTACATCTGGGATAAACCCTTTCTTGACCCTGAGCTATTACCTTTTTTATATATTGTCACAGTCAACTTGCTAAAATTTTGTTAAGAATTTTTACATCTATTCTCATAAGAGCTTTAGTTTTCATTACTATCTTTGCCTGGTTTTGGTATCAGATAATGCCGGTCTCAGAGAATGAGTTGGCAAGTACTGTTGTTCAGTCACTAAGTCGTGTCCTACTCTCTGTGACCTCATGAACTGTTATGTAGCACGCCAGGCTTCCCTGTCCCTCACAATCTCCCGGAACTTGCTCAAACTCATGTTCATTGAGTCAGTGATGCCATCCAACCATCTCATCCTCTGTTGCCCCCTTTTCCTCCTGCCCTCAATCTTTCCTGGCATCGGGGTCTTTTCCAGTGAGTTGGCTCTTCGCATCAGGTGGCCAAAGTATCAGAGCTTCAGCATCAGTCCTTCCAATGAATATTCAGGTTTGATTTCCTTTACGATTAACTGGTTTGATCTTCTTGCTGTCCAGGGAACTCTCAAGAGTCTTCTCCAGCACCACAGTTTGAAAGCATTAATTCTTCAGTCCTCAGCCTTCTATATGGTCCACCTCTCATATCCATACATGACTATTGGAAAAACCATAGCTTTGACTATATGGATCTTTGTTGGCAAAGTGATGTCTCTGCTTTTTACTGTGCTGTCTAGGTTAGTCATAACTTTTCTTCCAAGGAGCAAGCATCTTTTAATTTCCCTCTTGTTAAATTTTTTAGAAAAGTTTGTTTAGAATAGGTATTACACTTTGCTTAAATGTTTGGTGGAATTCACTAATGAAATCATCTGGTCCTAGATGTTTTTGTGGAAAGGGTTTTCATTCAACTTTAATAGATGGCATTTAAAAATAGATTTGATTTCGGTGCTCTCGCAGGAGGAGATGAAGACATGTCCTTCTACTCCACCATCTTGAACCATAGATATAGGGCTATTCACTATCTGTTCTTTTCTATATAAGCTATGGTAGCCTACATTGTTCCAGAAATTTGTATGTTTCAGCAAGGTTAGTTGCATTCCTTGGCATAAAGTTGTTCATAATATTTCTTTATTTTTCTTTTAATAGCAGTAGAATTTGTCATGTAACTTCTCTCCTTCCTGATATTGGTAGTTTATGTCTTCTTTTTCTGATCTTGCTTATGAGAGGTTTATCAGTTTTATTGATTTCCTGAAGAGTAAGTTTCTTTTTTTTAATTGTTTCTCTCTCTTGTTTTTTTTTTTTTTTTTTGTGATTTCTATTTCATTATTTTCTACTCTGATCTTTATCAGTATATTTTATTCTCCTTACTTTGGGTTTTATATGCTTTTATTTTTTTGGCTTCTTAAGACAGAAGCTCAAGTCATTAATTTCAAACTTTTGTTCTTTTCTAATATAGGTGTTTTAGTTTTATAAATTTCACAAAATTTGGATATTTTGTGTCTTCAATTTCATTCAGTTTAAAGTACTTTCTAATTTTCCCTTTAACTTCTTCTTTGATCCATGGGGTGGTTAGAAGTGTTATTTAGTTTCCAAATATTGGGGAATTATCCAGAGATGCTTTGTTATTTATTAAATTTATTATCAGTTCAGTTCAGTTCAGTCACTCAATTGTGTTCCACTCTTTGTGGCCCCATGGACTGCAGCATGCCAGGCCTCCCTGTCCCTCACCAACTCCCGGAGTTTAATCAAACTCACGGCCATTGAGTTGGTGATGCCATTCGACCATCTCATCCTCTGTGGTTCCCTTCTCCTCCTACCTTCAATTCAACTTTGGTCTGGGAGCATACGTCTAATTTGATCCTTTTGTATATACCGGCACTTATTTTATGACCTTTAATGTAGCCTTGAGCTCTGTAGACCATGCTCTTGTTTCAGGGCCTTTGCCTTTGTTGTGTCCTCTGAAGGGAATGTTCTTTCCCCAGAACTTCCTACCTGGCTTGTTCCCTCAACACTTTCAAGTCTCTGTTCAAATGTCATTGTAAGGACTTCCCTGACCACCAGATGTGAAATGTGATATGCGTTGCAGCAGATACTCTTCACTCTTCTTTCTTGATTTGGTTCTCTCTGTTGCACTTGGGGGGGTGTGTGTGTGTGCCTGTGTGTGTGTGTTTAAATATCTTCCCTTTACTAGAGCATAAATTCCATGGACGCTGAAATCTTCATCTGATCTACTCACTAATGTATTCCCACCACCTGTGATGGTGCCAGGCACATAGCAGGTGCTTTATAAATACTAATGAATTTGATTTTTTTGAAAAAGCAATAAACCTGTGGGATTGGTAGGGATAATTTTATTATCACCATTTTATCAACATAGTAGCAAACTAGTTAAATGTAAAATGCAGACACTTTATGCGCTCTGCTTTTATAATAATTCCTGCCACTTAAGGTCAGTTACTTTGTAGCCATTTTGTGCTAGGTACTATGCTAGAGGTCAAACATTCCAAGATGAGTGAGCATGACTCTGGTCTTGAAAAGGTTATTAGGGGCTGGAGCTCAGGCTGCATGGTGAGTAGCTAGAGGTGAAACTGAAGAGTAGGAAAACTTTATTATATACTGCATAAAATGCTAAGATTTTAACTGGGTGGGAAGTCAGATGCTGGAGCACTTAAGAAAGGAAATAGCATGATCAAATTTTCTGTTTTGTGTTAAAGAACTGTTCTCAGTACCATAGAGAACAAGAAGCTTCTCAAAGCTTCCAGTCTGATAGAAAAGACTAACAGTAAACAACTAATCAAATACAAATTTGATTTGTAGTTTCAGGTGGTCATAAAGGCTTTGAGGGAAAACAGAGGAGGGTAAGTTGAGTAGAGAGTCATGGTAGGGGGAAAGTGTATTGTAAATAAGGAAGTCAAGGAAGATTCTACTAGGGAAGTTACAATTGTAGAGATATAAATAAAATTAAAAGGGGAAAACAATCCTACAGAGTTCCAGGCAGAAGGACAAGGACCACCACATTGCAATGCTTGTGACACAGAAATGAGCTTTTCCTGCTTTAATAAAATCAAGGAGGCCAAAGTGACTGAAATTGAGGGAATGGTAGGGAAGTGTGATGTGCAGTAAGGATAGCTAGGTAAGGGATAGATCATGGTGAGTCAGAGACTATACTGGGTTTTATTCTAGAGTAATGAGAAGCCATTGGAGTGTTCAAATCAGAGAAGCAGTAACATCTGACTTACTTTTAAAGATACCTCTGATGGATATATGGAAGATAGACTATGGCAGGGCATGAAAGGAAGCAGGAAAGGCAAGAAGGAAGCAGGAAAACCATTTAGGAGACTGTCTCAATAGAGCAGGTATAAGATAATGGTTGAACCTAGAGTCTGTAATGGAGGTGGTGGGATATGGAAATGGTGTTAATAACTTGCTAATGTGCTGGATACGTCCTACTCGATTCCTAAAGTTTTGGCAACTGGCCAGTGGTAGTGCCATTTCCTGAAATGGGGCCAGATTGTGGAAAAATGTTTTTAATGGACTGGATTCTGTCTTTCTCCCAGTTTCTGTTTGGAAACCCTAATTCCCAATGTGACTGTAGTTAGAGATAGTACCTTTAAAGAGGAAATTAAGGTTAAATAAGTTCATAAGACAGGCTCTAATCTAACATGGCTTGTGTTCTTATAAGAAGAGAAAGACATCAGGGATGCATATGCACAGAGAAAAGGCATGTGAAGTAAATGAGAAGGAGGCTGTCTGCAAGCCATGGAGAGGGACTTGGAGAAACCAAGCCATGGAGAAACCAACCCTGCTGGCACCTTGATCTTAGATTTCCAGCTTCCAGAACTGAGAAAATAAATTTCTGTTGTTTAAGCCTCTCAGCCTATGGCATTTTATTATGGCATAGCAATACCCAAGCAAACCTAGCAAACTAACCCAGAAGTGAAGAGGATAATGAAAAATTCAAGTTCTCTATTATACATGTTGAGTTTGAAATGCTTATTAGACTTTAAGGCAGAGAGGCTGGGTAGGTGGGTGGACATGTAAATCTGAATCTCAGGGAAGAGGTTGAAGCTGGAGATGTAGTAGAAAGTCATTAAAGTAAATTGGTATATTGTGTCCAACACTTGCAAGCCCATGGTCTAGCCTTCCAGGCTCCTCTGTCCAAGGGATTCTCCAAGCAAGGATACTGGAGTGAGTTGCCATTTACGTCTCCAGGGCATCTTCCTGACCCAGGGATTGAACCCGGGTCTGCTGCATTGCAGGAAGATTCTTTATCAACTGAGCTACAAGGGAAGCCCAACTGCTATCAGTGTCCCAGTCCTGACTTCTTACTGTCCTCTTAGTCACTGTTCCCCAGGGGAGGAGGGTTGACGTAACTAATTGGTCATTTTGGAAGACAGATGCACTATTCATAGTTAATTAATTCCGTGTATCTTTTGGGGATATCTACCTTCAGAGAATATACATTTTCTAATCTTTTATATTGTGAGTTTTCCAAAGTCTGTTTGCTTTGGGAGAAACCTGTGGTTGTCTAAATGTAACTATCTCTGCATGGGTTCGTCACTAAACTATTAGCAAGCCCAGTTATCTGTGACTCAACCATATTCTCCAGTATATTAAAAATCAGTAACAAAGTGACATTTTAATCTCCTCTTCTTAACTGTATATCTATTCTGTAATTGATTCTGAACTTGACAGTGTATTAGATAAGTCATGTATCCAGTAGATACTGGAAGAGAAAAATCACTAGGGCCAAACAGAAAGTTGGGGCTTTCCAACATGAAGATAGACAATGAAAGAGGAGTCATCAAAGAAGGTTGAGAGATTAAGACTAGAGAAAAGTCAGGACAGTGTGAGGGCTGGAAACCAAGTGAAGACCGTATTTTAAGAAGCACACCACAGTCATCTGTTTCAGAGGATGCTGGTAGGTTGATTTAAATGAGGATATAAGAGACTGGTGGCATTTATTATCACTCCTGTTTCTGGTTAGTTTTATGAAAGGGAGAGAGAGAAGCCATAATGTCAACTGGCTTCAGTGGAGACAGAACATCAGCACAGCCTTCCACATTGAGTCACTTAGTTAAATCCTGTACTCAGTCACTCCCTCTGGAAGGCTGACCAGTTGTTGGGTTTTGCCTGGAAGGCAGCAGTTTTCTGGGATGCAAGACTCTTAGTGCAAAAATAGGGGAAATTTGGTGGGGCAAACTGGAAGGAATTGGTTGCCCTATTCACAAGCAACACTTACCTCTTACACATACACGCACACAAACACACACCCACAAGCTCCAGTAATCGTACATAGTCATACTCATATCAGTATGGCCAACTGTCTTGTACCTATCATGGTATATTCTGCTGGCAAAGTATATCCTTAATGATGTAGGTATGGATTGAGGGAAAACAAAAAGATAGTGAAGAGGAAAAGTGACTCACCCATCCAGTCACAGGTAAGGAGACTAGCAGCAAGCCTATTTGCAGTTATTTAAGATGAAAATAATGATATCCTGATGTAAGGCAGTGATAGCGAGATGAATAAGAGTGCATGGATTCCAGGGGGTGAGGTTCCTCATCAGATGTGTGGGAAGTTTATTCTTTGGGCATGTAAGTAAATGGTATTTATCAAAGAAGGGAATGTGAGGTTTGTAAGAGAAAAAGGATGAGTTTGGTTTTGAAATGTAAAGTCTGGAGTGCCTGGGGGTTGAGGGGTCACCTGGAGAGTTTGTATAGCATAAATTTTAAGGGTTTGAATTTGAGGCTTTCTGCCTGGATTCAAATCCTAGCTCCATCAACCATTACTAGCTTTGTGACTTTGAGTAGACTTAATCTACTATACTTAAGCTTTCTCTTAAACCAAGTGAACAGAACAATGGTGTCTGCTTGATAAGTTGATAGTGAGAAGCTGACAGTTTCTCATACTGTAAGTACAGTACCAGATGGTACTGTAAGTACCATCACTTTCATAGTAAGTGATGGCTACTCTTCATAGACTGAAGAAACTGGAAATATGGGAATGGGATTAGTTAAAAGGACTGAGCTAGAAATATAGCAATATGGACACAGAGAAATGGAAAGTCCAGAAGAACATCTGATAGAGCAGGCAAGAGATTGGAGAATGTGTGCATGCATGATGTTGTTGTAGTCGTGGCAGTAGTGAAAGGGCAGTTAGACACTATACCTTGGTTTAATGGTTTAATGGTGACTGTTGAAGAAGATAGTATGTTGTATCATGGTATAACTTTAAGAGATATTAAGATTCTTTTCTCAATTTTCACTTGGAGTTTTTAGAAGTTATCTATTTCTTCATAACAAACCTTGCCAAAATCTACTTACTATTATCTGCTCATAAATTACTACATCTTAGCAGTTTGGGCAGGGAAGGTCTGAGATCTGAGGAGCCAGGGCTCAGCTGGGTGATTCTTTTGTTGCCCTGCCTGGGGTCACTTCTGATACAGCTGCAGTCATCTGTCAGCACAGCAGAGACAAGACGACCTCACCCACATTTCTCGAGGTTGGTTCTGTGTATTGACTGCAGTGGTCTCTCTCCTCATGGAGGCTGGCCAGGCTCTCTTACATGGTGGTCTCAGGGCAGCACAGTGGTTTGATGGCTTACTTGTCATGTCACTACCAGAGGCTTACCTAGTAGGGCCTCAGGTGTCCTATTACAATGTCCCTGCTGCCAGTTATGCCCAGAATAGGCCTTGTGCATGATACATGATGGGTATGATAAGGGTAGGAGTGAGTTAAGGTGCAGGTTGGTCCAGAGTCTGTACTCTGATAAGATATTACCTATGGTCAAACCCTCCCTTCATGAGAATATGACGGGCTGGCCAGGTACTCAAGTGAGCATAGGGATAGAACTAGAGAAGAGAGTATACTGAAACCTGAGAGAGAGGAAAGTTAAGGCCAAGCTGTACACTAGAAAAATTGAATTTGAAACACAATGTGTAGACCACTCAAGAACACAAAGCCTCAAAGACCAGGACAGCTTGGAGATAGTACCTGTTGCTTTCACAGCTCAATCCTGCTTTCCAGTGGGGTGTGCTGTTCTGGCTTAAAGGAAGGCAGGTACTTACTGTGGTGGTAGACGAGGGACTTGGTGCCCAAGAACAGTGCCAGACCAGATGATGCCCCGTTCTCTGCTCCGAACTCCTGTGGGGCCACTGAAGTCATTTCTCCTCACTCTTCTCACATGCCAGTCACAGCCATTAACTAAATAGAAAGTGAGAGACGAGTTTATTGGTTCAGTGAGAAGTGAATATGTTTTCTGTTTGGTATGCATCTTCTACTTACTACCACTGTATCTGCTTTATTCACATTATTTTTAGGTCACAGTAAATGACAGCGAATTAAAATAGAGGCAACACAGTGGAGGCAGAGGTCTAGGACACCATGTTTCCCTTGGTGTCCAAGTTAAAGATGACCCTGTGTATGATGGCCCACAAAATCTTTTGGAGGCTACGAAAAAAATTGTTTCTCAAAGTTTTAAAAAACCAAACCTTACTTGATCTCAGATCATGCCTCCAGTTCCTACCTAGCACCTCTAATTTTCAAATTTCTTTTTGAATTCAAATTCAAATAAAATAATACATTAAATGGTACTTTGAAGCACAATTCTGGTATCAGACTTCCTGAGATCATATGCATACAAGCTGTGTAACTGTGGTAAAAATAATTACCTCTCCTATATTTCAGTTTCCTCAAGTGTAAACTGAGGGCAGTAATGGCATCAACCTCATGTAGTTGTTGTAGTGATTAATACATGTATAGCTTTTGAAACAATGCTGAAAACATGGCTAGCATTCAGACTGGCTTAGCTGTTATTGTTACTGTTGCTTTATTGTTTTTTCTTTTTGTATGCCCCAATGAAAGTATTATAAAAATATACCCATATATTCCCACTTTAAATGCTTACTGTTAAATTGGAGAAACAAACTATGTATACATAAAATATTTAAAGAATAGTTAAAAGGCCCTGTTTGAGAAGAACAAATATTTAGACTAATTACCCATACAAGTAGTGAGAATGATCAGTATGGGGAAGAATATTCAGTGAGGGAACATGTCACTTAGAAAGAGGGTCTTGGGAGGGACCTTGAAGAAACAGTATTTTGGCTTTGGATTCTGTGGAGAATTAATGACCAGTGTGGACGACCTAAGTTAGCCAAGTTCCTGTCTGTCCCCCCAAGGTCAGATGTGGATGAGGGGAAGTGGTAGGCTGTTTTCTATTATTCAGACTTGATTCTTTTGAAACATTCTCTCCAGTTTTTTGGGTGTGGAGGTCAAAAGTTCAGTGACTTGTCTCTGTGACATAATACCAGTTTCCTCATATTGGGTTGCAGTTTTCGTTGTTATTTCAATAGTTGAATTTCCCACAACACCATCAATTTCTTTTCAAGGAAGTACAAGAGCCAATTCAAAGAAAACAGTGTTGGCCCTTCTTGGTGAAAAGCAAGGAATTTCTTAAGCTCTGAACACTGTTTACTTCTTTGCTTACTTCGCCCACTTTGTCCAGATTCCATTCTCTGGTGGAAATATGTGCATACTTCTACAGTTATTTTCTTTGTGTGTCTATAATTTTACGTGGCAGTTTTGCTAAGAACTACAGTTTTTTAATTTAATCTCATTAGAGGCAGTAATGATTTATTTTCATTCTTAGTGCAAATAATATTTGGTCCTTCTCTCTCAAGATTTTAATACAGTGGTGTATTTTGGTGTATATTTTAATATATTGGTGTGAAAAAAAATTCTGTTATACTTTCTGCCTCAAAATGGGTCTCCCTGATGTCTATACTTTCCACTTTAATCCACACACAACACTGCATGAATTGTCTTGCTGAAGCACAAGTCTGATGTCCTTTCTAAAACTCTTGGTGGCTCCCTGTCACACATAGAATGAAATCCACACTCCACTGTGTGACATCCATCACCCTGTCCAGCTTCCCAGGCCTCCGTCATCCTTGCTGTTGTTCACTGTTCACTCTGCTCTGACCCTGAGAAAAGGGAGTTCTCATTCACACCTCAGTGCCTTTGATCATGCAGGTTCCTCTCATTACACTGGCCTTCCCTCTTCTCTTCTGGAAATGTTCTGATTATGCATCAGTAACTTTTCTGGAACTGGCTGCTCCAGATCTAAATAATTGTTTTCCCTCAGGCTCTCCAGCCTTTTGACTCATACCTCCAGCTGGTTGTTGCTCTTTGGTGGGCTTCTGTTGACAACAGAAGCCATTGTTTATTTAGAAGTATTGAGATAATTGACTTTATAGACTAAAACTGCCTTCTGGATCAATTAAAATTTCAGAAAAGTACATTCTGGAGCATCCAATTAGTCCAACCACCCACCCATACATTTGCTGTTCTTGGATTCTCTAGATCAGTTCAATTCAGTTGCTCAGTCGTGTCCGACTCTTTGCAACCCCATGAATCGCAGCATGCCAGGCCTCCCTGTCCATCACCAATTCCCAGAGTTCACTCAAACTCACATCCATTGAGTCAGTGATGCCATCCAGCCATCTCATCCTCTGTCGACCCCTTCTCCTCCTGCCCCCAATCCCTCCCAGCATCAGAGTCTTTTCCAATGAGTACTGGAGTTTCAGCTTTAGCATCATTTCTTCCAAAGAAGACCCAGGACTGATCTCCTTTAGAATGGACTGGTTGGATCTCCTTGCAGTCCAAGGGACTCTCAAGAGTCTTCTCCAACACCACAGTTCAAAAGCATCAATTCTTCAGCGCTCAGCTTTCTTCACAGTCCAACTCTCACATCCATACATGACCACTGGAAAAACCATAGCCTTGACTAGACGGACCTTTGTTGGCAAAGTAATGTCTCTGCTTTTCAATATGCTGTCTAGGTTGGTCATAACTTTCCTTCCAAGGAGTAAGCGTCTTTTAATTTCATGGCTGTAATCACCATCTGCAGTGATTTTGGAACCCCCCAAAATAGATACTCTAGATAACCGACTTTTATTAGCATTTTCCTAGAATTCACATCGGAGAAGGCAGTGGCACCCCACTCCAGTACTCTTGTCTGGAAAATCCCATGGATGGAGGAGCCTGGTAGGCTGCAGTCCATGGGGTCGCTAAGAGTTGGACACGACTGAGTGACTTCACTTTGACTTTTCACTTTCATGCATTGGAGAAGGAAATGGCAATCCACTCCAGTATTCTTGCCTGGAGAATCCCAGGGATGGGGGAGCCTTGTGGGCTGTCGTCTATGGGGTCGCACAGAGTCGGACACGACTGAAGTGACTTAGCAGCAGCAGCAGAATTCACATAATACATTATGAGCGTACAGGTTGAAAATTAAAGGCACTTCATCTATCTAGGTGCTCCTTTGGTATCCAGGATTCTCCCTACACCATATCCTTCAACACATCACTAAGGTTGGCCTCATTATACCCACTTGACAATGAAACATAGATTCTCGAAGTCAGATGATGTACTGAGGCACATGGAGGCAGGGAAATGCAGTGGATGTAAGCCTGGTGTTTGAAGCCAGACTACATGGATTCAGAACCTACACTGCCTAGGTTTGAATCCTGGCTCTGCTCTTTACTAGCATGTACCATTTACTCAATCATTCTAACAGTGAAGGACTGTTTCTTTCACTGTAAAGTATGGTAGAAGTGTCTTCCTTGGTGGATTTTATTTTTCTCAGGACTAAGATGAGTTAACATATGTAAGACACTTAGAACAGTCTGGCATGTAATAAACATATGTAAGTGTTCAGTTCAGTTCAGTCACTCAGTCGTGTCCGACTCTTTGTAACCCCATGAACTGCAGCATGCCAGGCCTCCCTGTCCATCACCAACTCCCAGAGCTTACCCAGACTCATGTCCATTGAGTCGGTGATGGTCGGTGAGTCCAACCATCTCGTCCTCTGTCATCCCCTTCTCCTCCTACCCTCAATCTTTCCCAGCATCAGGGAGGATCATTTCAAATGAATTAGCTCTTTGCATCAGGTGGCCAAAGTACTGGAGTTTCAGCTTCAACATCAGTCCTTCCAATGAACACCCAGGACTGATCTCCTTTAGGATAGACTGGTAGGTGTTAGCTGTTGTTATTATCATTATTATTTAGTATTAATTTTAATGAGCATAGGAACTAAAAAGTGAATGAGTCAGGACTAGACACAGATTTGTTTGGCTCAAAAAACTGTCAGTTTATACATTTCAAACTGCCTCCTGCTATGCCCATTTGCCTTGAGATTAAAGAATGACAAATTCTTTTCATCTTTTCTCTCAGGAATCCAAACCTTTTATCAGGTTATTTCAGTCTCAGATGCCTGACCACTATTTCCTGCATGCTTTCTGGAGACTGAGGTCTCCCGAAGCATTAACATGAGTGGGGTTGGATTCTGAAGATACTTTGGTTTAAAGTGTACAACCAGTCCATCATGCATGCTTTTTGGAGGTTGAAGGCTCCAGAAGCTTTAGCATGAAGGAGATCAAGTTTTGCTCCCATACAAGGTCATGATGAAAACCATGGGTCTCTTACAAAAATTGTTCTGGGCCAGTTTGCTCTGCCTGTAATGTCACTGGTATTTGCCTACTGGTGTTTAGACTGACTATACTAAGCCGCGGGGGTACAGAGGTCTCAAACCAATCTGACGTGCTTCTTCTAGCACATGCAGCAGCTCTCTCTACCTTCCTTTCCCCCATTAAGGAGTGAAGGAAGGTTTTGTAAAGTTGTAGGAGTATGTCTCTTCCTCCCCAACTGCCTTCCCCCTTCTTCTGTTCCTCAGAAAGGCATGGGCCCCACATTGCCCAGGAAGAACAAAGCAGAGGTGAGAGGCAGATAAGAAGGTGTTATGTTTGGCATGACTGGTTTAGGCTTAAGCTTGTGCCTAAATAGCCATTTAGGGTAAATTTTTTATATCCCTCGAGTGTTAACTTGCTGTGTTTGTATCATATGACAACATAGTTAAACCAGAGTTTATAAGATCTGGTCCCTGAGGGTAGCATGTTTTTTAATTTAGCTGAATTCAGTTAAATCCAACAAATTCATTCTGGATTTCAGTCTATGACATCAGAGTAAGTTCTGTGGACATACATTTATTTAAGATAAGGCTGGTTACTTCCAGAAGTTTAAAGTCTTGTTCAGGAGACAAACAAATAAAGAAATAATTGTAAAGACCCTGGTGCTGGGAAAGATTAAAGGCAGGAGGAGAAGGGAACGACAGAGGATGAGATGGTTGGATGGCATCACCGACTCAGTGGACATGAGTTTGGGTAAACTCCGGGAGTTGATGATGAACAGGGAGGCCTGGCATGCTGCAGTCCATGGGTCACAAAGAGTTGGACACGACTGAGCGACTGAATGGAACGGAATGTGTTAAATTCTATGATCATGCACCAGGAGAAATGGCCCTGATGATTGGCTGGGGATGGTGGTAGTAGGGGGAGTTGTCAAGGAAGACTCTCTCTGAAGAGAATATAGGATATCACAACGTGGAAGAAGCAAAAGGAGAAGCAAGAGCTTGGAGATGTGAAAGCACCTGGGTGATTCAACTGACTGATGTAAGAAGGGTAGCTTGAAAACGTTCCAGATATTTTATAAGATTAATGGTTTACAACAGCTCCGTAACATATGTTCTGTTGTTATTTCCATTTTACAAATGAGGAAGCCAACTTCCCCAGTGACAAATTTTGAACAAGGCAAGCTACCTCCAAAGAAATATACAATCATTAGTCATTAAACTTAACTACTATCTTCTATACCACCCCTCTTGTTTGATTTTTCTCAACTGGGACTAGCCATTGGAATCATCTGGGAGATTTCTGGAAATATTCAGATCCTGGTCCTTTCCCCAGACAGTGACTTTGTGTCTTTTCTTGGTAAATGGCTCAGTTATTCAGCCTGATGCTCAAAGTTGAGCTTGGGAGTAATGATAAAGAATCTGCCTGCAATGAGGGAGACCCAGGTTCAATTCCTG
Source organism: Bos mutus (assembly GCF_027580195.1). Classification (NCBI taxonomy): domain Eukaryota; kingdom Metazoa; phylum Chordata; class Mammalia; order Artiodactyla; family Bovidae; genus Bos; species Bos mutus. The sequence goes on along the minus strand of NC_091621.1, from coordinate 26,692,288 downwards.
GGTCAGGAACATCCCCTGGAGAAGGAAATAGCAACCCACTCCAGTATTCTTGCCCAGAGAATCCCTATGGACAGAGGAGCCTGATGGGCTAACAGCCCATGAGGTCACAAAGAGTTGGACCCATCTGAGCAACTACACTTTATTTCTCTCGTCTTTATTTTCCACATCCAGTTCATCTCCAGATTCTTTCAATTTTCCACCAAAATTTTATCTCAGATTCTTCTACTTGTGTGTCTACTTCCATTTTCAGCATTCATAACCAGAAACCCCCTAACCAACTGATCTCTCAGTCTCTAATCCATTCTAATCCATTCTCCAGATCACAGCCACAGCGATTGTATCATCTCTGGCTCAGAGTCCTCCAATGGCCCCAAGTTGCCCTTGGAATTCAGTCTAAACCTTCAGCATGATTTACAAGGCCCTGTATCACTAAGCCCATGCCTGTTCTCCGGGTTCATTTCATACCACCCTTCCTCTTGTCCAACTACGTGGATGCTGTTTTATTTCCTTCACTCTGAGAAGCTCTTTTCTACCTTACGGTCTTCCCACTTGCTGCTGTTCTTTCTGTGGGAGGGAACCTGCCTTCTCTGGTCCCAGAAATTCCCTGACACTCCTTGATGAAATATCCCTTCTGTCACTCTCTTTTAGTGCATACTGTTCTTTTCTTTGATTGTATAATTTCTTAATATGGTTACATGCAGTTACTTGTTGAAGTTAAAGTCCCAGCACAAGCCTGAATGTTCCATGAGGGTAGGGATTGCACCTGACATATTCACCACTGTGTACCTTACATGTGGCCCACTGTATGGTCCAGAGCAGTTGTGCAATACAGTTTTAATGGCTAATTGATAGGCAAACTGGATACAGAGATGAAGGAGATTTGATAAAAAAGGTCATTGGATTTGGAAAGGAGGCCGGTTAGGATATGCACTTGCCTGCTTTCAGTTGAATGATGGGGAGGAAACCAAACCTAATAAATCCTGAAGTTGAATGAGAAAGCAAAGAGGAAATAAAATTAATGTCATGTGGAGGTAATAATAATTACTATGTTCCAGACCAGACCATGAACTTGGCACTGTGCATCCATTATTTAATCATCATAGTAACCTTACAGGGTTCTGTTATCTTCATGCTTTGGATAAGGTAGAGAATCTCAGAGAGGTTAAGTAATATGACCTGAATCACGTATTAGACTATAGCAAAACTTCAGAGTTTATTCTCTTAACCAGGGAGCCAATGGCTCTTGAGTGTGCAGAGGAATCATGGCATTGGTTTATTGAAAACCACTACTGTCAAGAGATTGAAATCAGCAGCCCTGAGTTGAAGCCTCTGCCAGCATGTCAGCTTAAAGCTTCATGTCTGTCTGGCTTGCCTTAGATAGTCCCTCAGTAAGAATCTAGTTTTTTTTTTTTTTTGATGTCTTAATTCCTTACTTCTTATGGTGGTGCTTTTTTCTTTAAGATTTACTTTGTTTTAACATGTTTCACAGTTGATCACAGTGCCTGGTTTTTAACTGCCCTTTATCTCAAAATCTATTTGTATAGAGTATTAGAAATGTGTGTGTTCTTATTGCTTTTTTTTTTTTTTTTTTACAATGAACAACAGTCTATCTGGAAATAGACTCCATTTTGTTTTCCAAATTCACATTAATTTAATGTGTTAGTCAAGGTTCTCCAGAGAAACAGAACCAGTATATATGCACACACATATATAAAGAAATTTATTTTAAGAAATTGGTTTCTGCAATTATGCAGGCTTGGTGTATCCAAAATCTGATGGGGAAGATCAGCAGGCTGAAGAATCAGTAAAGAGTTATAATTTAAGTCCAAAGGCAGTTTGCTGGTAGAATTCCTTCTTGCTCAGGGGAAGTCAAGCCTTTTGTTCTAGTCAGGTTTTCAGCTGATTGGAAGAGGCCCACATACCTTAAGGACGGCAATCTGCTTTGCTCAAAGTCCACTGATTTAAATGTATATCTCATACAAAAAACACCCTCATAGGAACTTTAAGAATGGTGTTTGACCAAATATTTGGGCACTGTGGCTCAGCCAAGTTAACACATAAAATTAACCATCACACTTGGCATTTTTCAAGTTGGACTCTGCAGAACCATATTCTAGTTGTTAATAGGTTACCAGGAAGAATGAAGCAGAGGAGTTCAGTAGTTCACTGATTAAACATATTTGTCTTTTAAGAAAAAGACATAAACTTTTAAGAAAATTAAATGTGCATTAATTTTTTTAAACACCATCCTTGTAGAGAAGGGGGACAAAAAGAAGCAAATGTGGAAAAATATGAGAAACCTATTGAAAATGTGTCCATTTCCCCAGTACTCCTTGACTCCCCCATCCTGCAACACAAAATTAGTGCAGCCCTGTTTTGTATGTGTGAATATAGTATGTGTGTATATTGATGTATGTCTGTATGTTACACATTCATCTGTTAAAGACTGGAAATTCCTGAGGTCAAGGAAACTGCTCTGTGTAACTGCTACACCAGGAAGCTAAGGCTTCCATAACTATGTGGTGCTTCACCCATAGTTGAAGCACCCTCCTCCACCACCACATTGGGAGGAAGTGGGGCTGGGCTTGTTTCCCTAGAAATCCCAAATCCTGAACCCTGCTTCTCAGACCTAAATTGTGCAAAGACGTTTGTCTAAATACTAAAAATAAGTCATCTGGCCCTGGTTCCTGGTGGCTCCCATTTCTACATTGCGGCAACTGCTTGAATGATCAGACCCTGTATCTGAAAAACAGCTAGAACTCTTCTAACTGAGAACTTAAAAATCCACCCTCACTCGTGGGTTGTTTTTCTTGCACTTATTTTCCATTTAAAGATTTAGATACTCCCAAGTAGTTTAACATTAAAGCTGTTCTCAGAGGATAACTAATCTTTTATTCTCCCTAATTCCATAGTCTGTAGTCTACTAGGATAGATGAAGAGATAACCATCAGAGACTTGCAATGGAGACATCATAACCTCTGCCCTCTTTCCCTCCCCTGACTGGGAAAGGAACAGTAGAGGTGGATGCAATTTAGAAGATGAATGGTTATAAAAACCAGAAGTGGGTAAAGTCTCCATAGACTTTGAGGGTAGAGAAGAGATCCTTTGGGGAGTTGGTTTGGGCTGGATCTAGAGCTGGTGCAGGTTGATGCCTGGGCCAAGGCAGAGCAGGAAACCTTGCCCCTAAAGGCTGGGAGTACAGCACTCAAAGCTATGGTTTTTCCCAGTGGTCATGTATGGATGTGAGAGTTGGACTGTGAAGAAAGCTGAGCACTGAGGAATTGATGCTTTTAAACTGTGGTGTTGGAGAAGACTCTTGAGTGTCCCTTGGACTGCAAGGAGATCCAACAAGTCCATCCTAAAGGAGATCAGTCCTGCGTGTTCATTGGAAGGACTGATGTTGAAGCTGAAACTCCAATATTTTGACCACCTGATGCAAAGGGCTGACTCATTTGAAAAGACCCTGATGTTGGGAAAGATTGAAGGCAGGAGGAGAAGGGGACGATAGAGGATGAGATGGTTAGAAGGCATCACCGACTCAATGGACATGAGTTTGGGTAAACTCCAGGAGTTGATGATAGACAGGGAGGCCTGGTGTGCTGTGGTTCATGGGGTCACAAAGAGTCGGACACGGCTGAGTGACTGAACTGAACTGAACTGAACTGAAGACTGTTGGCATGAAAAGTAAAACTAATTTAGAGAAAGAAAAAGCAAAACAATCTGGAAACCACAATCTTGCAACGGGGGCTTAAGAGGCAGAAGAGAAATGTCAGAGTAGGATGTGCTACATTTCCATACTACACTACTGAGAGCAGGAGGCTGGCACTTTTTTTTTTCTGATGAATTGAACACCCCCACATAAAGGAACATCAAACCTTTTCAAGCTCAAAACAGATTGCTTATTCTAACATCCCAGAGTAGCTGAAGGAGGCCTGCAAAACCCAGTAGGAAACAGGAAGGCATTAGCTTGCTCTTACATGGGAATCTGTGTATAACCCTTAGTTTTCTCTTTATTAGAAATGCTTCCTGCCTGGCAGACTGAGCAGAGTGTGGCCAGCAGGGCAGGGCTGACTGTTAGCTGCTGTAAGGTTGTACCACCTATTTACCTTCTCATTTCAGCTACATAGTTCCAAATGGTGCAGGGAACCACAGCTAGTTGGCCAATCTGACCATTCTCTTGACACCAGGACTCCTGGATTCTCTCCCCTTGAGCTTGTCTATTCATTAAACAGGAAGAAAATAATATAGACTATTATGGAGCAAAATCAAGGTTTCATTACCACTGCCAGTAAACTGGACAGTAAATGTAAAAGTTAATGGTGCTTGAATTAGCTGGAACGTCATCTCAAGACCCATTCTATGACACCTCTCTAAGTCCACACCATTTGAAATACGGTGTCTGTAGAAATGTAGTTCTCTCTGCATATGCAGGTTATTTGGGAGGGTTTACAGTATGTACATGACAGTGACAAATGGCACTGTTAGTTTCTGAGGGAGACCACAAGAGAAGGATTGCATTTATACTGGTTGTTAAAAACTGTTTAAATTCTTAGTAAGCGATTGCTGAATAATTGAACCACAACCCACATTTCTATTAAACTAGGTCAAATTTAAGTTTGTGTTGCTTGGTTTTTGGTAAAGTAGGCTTTTGTGGTAAAGAACCAACACAGAAGTACTGTTTAACAAAGGACACGATGGGACTCTGGCATTTATGCTAAATGTGCCTCTAGTCATGACAGTTTTCTATCGTATGTTATTGCACTTGAATTCGGTTCAGTTCAGTTCAGTCGCTCAATCACTTCCAACTCTTTGTGACCCCATGAATCGCAGCATGTCAGGCCTCCCTGTCCATCACCAACTCCCAGAGCTCCCTCAAACTCACGTTCATGGAGTCAGTGATGCCATCCAGCCATCTCATCCTCTGTCGACCCCTTCTCCTCCTGCCCCCAATCCCTCCCAGCATCAGTCTTTTCCAGTGAGTCAACTCTTCGCATGAGGTGGCCAAAGTACTGGAGTTTCAGCTTTAACATCATTCCTTCCAAAGAACACCCAGGACTGATCTCCTTTAGAATGGACTGGTTGGATCTCCTTGCATTCTAAGGGGCTCTCAAGAGTCTTCTCCAACACCACAGTTCAAAAGCATCAATTCTTCGGCACTCAGTTTTCTTCACAGTCCAACTCTCACATCCATATATGAACACTGGAAAAACCATAGCCTTGACTAGATGGACCTTTGTTGGCAAAGTAATATCTCTACTTTTGAATATGCTATCTAGGTTGGTGGTAACTTTCCTTCCAAGGAATAAGCGTCTTTTAATTTCATGGCTGCAATCACCATCTGCAGTGATTTAGGAACCCAAAAAAACAAAGTCTGACACTGTTTCCCCATGTATTTCCCATGAAGTGATAGGACCAGATGCCATGATCTTCGTTTTCTGAATGTTGAGCTTTAAGCCAACTTTTTCACTCTCCTCTTTCACTTTCATCAAGAGGCTGTTTAGTTCTTCTTCACTTTCTGCCATAAGGGTGGTGTCATCTGCATATCTGAGGTTATTGATATTTCTCCCAGCAATCTTGATTCCAGCTTGTGTTTCTTCCAGCCCAGCATTTCTCATGATGTACTCTGCATAGAAGTTAAATAAGCAGAGTGACAATATATAGCCTTGACGTACTCTTTTTCCTATTTGGAACCAGTCTGTTGTTCCACATCCAGTTTTAACTGTTGCTTCCTGACCTGCATACAGATTTCTCAAGAGGCAGGTCAGGTGGTCTGGTATTCCCATCTCTTTCAGAATTTTCCACAGTTTATTGTGATCCACACAGTCAAAGGCTTTGGCATAGTCAATAAAGCAGAAATAGATGTTTTTCTGGAACTCTCCTGCTTTTTTGATGATCCAGCGGATGTTGGCAATTTGATCTCTGGTTCATCTGCCTTTTCTAAAAGCAGCTTGAACATCTGGAAGTTCACAGTTCATGTATTGCTGAAGCCTGACTTGGAGAATTTTGAGCATTACTTTACTAGCGTGTGAGATAAATGCAATTGTGTGGTAGTTTGAGCATTGCACTTTAGGAAGTAGGTAAATCAGTAAATAAATGAGTTGATATCACCTGGAAACTCTGATGCTCCAAGCACTGTACCCAGATTGATTGAGTCACTTAACCTTCCTTTGCCTTAGTTTCCTCATCTAAAAATGTGGGCATGATACTAAGACTTACTCCCTGGGATGTTTTAAGAATTAAATTAGATAATACATCTAACATGTAACAGAAACAAGCACATAGTGAGGACCTAAATAAACAGTGGCTATTATTTGAGCCTAGGAAATTGTAAACCATATTCATTTTGCAGAGGTAGGAGAGGAAGCTGTATTGCTCAAGTAATTTCCCAAGATCACCAGGGTAATGAAATGATGCTTTAAGGACTGGCACATGGAAGGTACCCCAAGTGTCTTCTTCCTCCCACTTCCCTGATACGTGAGCTAGGTAAGGCAAGAGTTCAACAGCAGAGGACTTACTGGGTTGAGAACACTGACTGCCACATTGTGAATGATGCCCACCGTGGGAGGAGGCAGCTCCTCATAGGTTTATCAGGTCAGCAAGAGTTCATAACTAGAGTAAGTTCTAAGGGTTAGGGATGACAGGATCTAAAGTGTGAGAATATGCCAAGGTGTTAAGGGAAATGAGGTTTGAAATCAGGAAAGTTGGAAAATGGTGGAGAAACCAAGAAGATGAGGCACACAGGGACTTATTTTCCTCTTAGTTATTTTAATTAGGGGTGCATTCTTCAAATTGGAATCTGAAGACCAGAAGATTCTGGGTGTTCTCTTGTGGGTTAGGGGTTGTGTTTCAGTTATTCAGCAGTTGATTACTAAAAATGTTAACAGTTTTTAACAACCACTGTAAATGCAATTTTTCTCTTGTGGTCTCTCTCAGAAACTAACATTGCTATTTCTCACTGTCATGTACATTATGTAACTTCTTCCCAAAAATCTGCAAATGCAGGTGGATATTATTGTAAAAGAAGTCTGTGCCTGAGTTAAAAAAATCCTAGACAGAGATCATTCTCTGCTTCTGACATATAATTGTGTTGATTAGTGTCCTCACATTAATCCAAACTTCAGAACTACTCTGTAAATTAATCCTTTAAATTATATCAAATTTAACTCATCTGTGATGGTATCAGTTGATTCAGATGATAGGTACTGCACAGCTCAGCTCCAGTTCTGCACTTGGGTGGTCACAGAGTTCCTTAGGTGTAGTGGTACAAATTTGTATGTGGCAAAAGTTAAATCTAAAAATACCTCAAACACCCTGAATTGCAATATGTGTTAATCAGATTGTTATAAAGCTCAATTTGAGAGCTACACCACCAACATTTTCAATCCCTCAATATTTTAAGATTTCTTTCACTTCAATTCTTGGAGTAATTTTTCTCTCTGTGAACATCAGATATTCTGATACTGTGATACCTAATTCTTAGCTCAGATCACATCACCTAGTGTGTCACCAGGGTGTCTCTATACACTGGTTAAGATGATGATAAAGCCCCAGGTGGAGCCACCAGACAGAAAAAGACTGGATCTTGGGATGACCACCTGGAGGGAAGCTGCCCAAGTGCTTGACACTTGCTTAGGAGAGCAAGAAGTCAACTTCTGTTGTGTTAGGATTCTACTTTCTCAAACTTTCTCAATCCAATAATTTAGTTGGAATAATATATCTATTCTGATACTGCTACATCTGATGTCTTAGCTCAGATAACAGAAAATCATGCTTTCTTGTATGAAAATTATGCTTTCTTTTTTGAAAATCATGCTTTCTTTTTTATCCAAAGCAACAATGTAGTTATGTTGACTATTATCTTGAATATTTATGAGTATTGACTAAAATGTCGGTTATTATTCTAATAGTTTTAAATGTATTACCTCATGCTGATCTCACAAGAATTTTGAGAGATAGGATTTTAAAATCCTTACTTAAAAGATGAGGAATCAAAAAGATTATGGCATAGAGAGGGGAAATGTTTTGCCTAGGATCAGATGACTGTTTGGAACCTAGATTGTTTTGATTCAAATTTATAGTTCACCTGTGAATTTTCAATCTTGTAACAGTTGTACATCAAAATCACATGAGGTGCTCACAGCAGAGACTAATTCTTGCTCACTGAAATCCACTTACTGGCCTAGTAGCTATACTGTATTATTCTCCCTTCCTTACAGTTAGGAGCGACCATATAACAAAGTTCTCCTTAAAAGAACAAGAACAAAAGGGAAAATCCATGCCACTTTTAGTCAGATGCATTCGAACTTTCCATATGAGCTCCTCCATGCCATTTCTTCTTCCACCTGGTGGAAGATCAAATACCAGTGAAACTATTCAGTATGAAAGACCCAGCCATAAGATGGAAAGGGTCTCGGTTACTGAGTGACTGCATGAAGGGGAGCCTCCCCACCAGCCTCACTCTGAGCAATTTTGTGAGCAGGAAATTAATTTCTACTGGACTTCCCTTGTGGCTCAGATGGTAAAGCGTCTGCCTACAATGCAGGAGACCTGGGTTCTATCCCTGGGTCGGGAAGATCCCCTGGAGATGGAAATGGCAACCCACTCCAGTACTCTTGCCTGGAAAATCCCATGGATGGAGGAGCGTGGTAGGCTACAGTCCATGGGGTTGCAAAGAGTTGCACATGACTGAGCGACTTCACTTGGCCTTGGTCTTGGTGTTAATCTACTGATACTTTGGAATCTGTTGGTTACTACAGCCTACCTTACCTTAACTAACACAGAGTGAAATACAGTTTCCTGGTCTGTACTCCAAACTTGGTCAAACTCTCTGGAAGGAAACCTAAGTATCTACAATTTTTTAAGTTCTCCCATGTGATTCTGATATATCTGGTTTTTGACAACAATATACTTAATTCCACATTCCTGTCTAAATCCTTCTAGTTAGGTATATTAAGGAGAGGTTTTCCATTTTCAGTTTTGCCTGAATTTTAAAAAATGCCATGAATCAACAATGTTTAGTGATTTAGAAAAAGTTTTACTTATGTTGTGATTTGTTTTGAATTCAATCCATTTGACCGAGGGAATTCAAGATGTATTTCTCATGATCAGGAGTCCGGCCTATCTCTTCCTTCTCCGTCTCCTACCACCAATCCATCCATCCATCCACCCATTATATCTGTCTATCTCCTGTCTCTTCTACACATCTATATTTGCATTTATCATTCTACCTATCAGAGCAGAACTTACCCCAAAGTATTTTCTGTCAATTTTATTTTATATATATATAAAATTTTTTCTCTGTGTAATTCCTTGGAAATAACATGTAGCAGTTAACAAGAGTGAAGCAGCTGTTGATGCATTTGATTATTTTGGAACTGTGACTGATCTCTAGATCTTAAGGCGGAGGGGGAACATTAAGAGATTTTGTACTTTAAAACTGAGATCTTGTTTTCTTACATTATTTCATCCTTTAAAGTGTATTTTTTTCTGAATGAAATTGATTATGGAATCTTATCAAAGTGATAAGTTTGATCTTTTTATCAAATGCCTTGAATGTTCATAATAGGATGACACCCTTATTTGTTTAGAGGGTAAATGAAGATAGACTTTAATATCCAGATCCATTGCTAATTAGTAGGGAAGCATCATATAAGGATAGCAGGGACTTTACATAATTAGGTCCTTTAATTCTCTAGAATAATCTTACGAGGTAAGTCCTGTGTTTATCCTTATTTCATATGAGGACATTGAGGCTTGGAAGCATAAAAGAACACGCCAAAAGTTTCATACCAAGTAGGGGGTGATGTTGGGATATGGACCCAAGTAAGCTGCCGTCTATAGGGTCGTACAGAGTCGGACATGACTGAAGCGACTTAGCAGTAGCAGCAAGCTGATTTTAGGCTCTGTGCCTTTAACCACTATCCACACTGCCTATTTTAAGAGGCATATGATTTTCCTTGGGGGCCTCTGAAGTGGCTCAGATGGTAAAGAATCTGCCTGCAATGCAGGAGACCAGGGTTTAATCCCTGGGTTGGGAAGATCTCCTGCAGAAGGGAGAGGCTACCCATGCTGGTATTCTTGCCTTTAGAATTCCATGGACAAAGGAGCCTGGCAGGCTGCAGTCCATGGGGTCACAAAGAGTTGGACAGGACTGAACAACCAACACTTTCACTTTCATGATTTTCCTTACCACTCTATGGGTATGTTAATTTTATTGTTTCATAACAAATTACTACAGATTTCAGAGCTTAAAACAACACGTACTTATTATCTTCCAGTTTCAGTGGTTTAGGAGTACAGATTCAGGTTAGCTGGGTCCTCTGCTTAGGATGTCACAAAGCTACAGTCAAGGTATCAGGCAGGTTTGGAGTCTCATCTGAGTTTCAAGTTCCTCTTCCAAGCTCATCTAATTGTTGGCAGAATTTGTTTCCTTGTAACTGTAAGAACTTATTATGGCAACTAGCTTCTGCAGAGCCAACAAGAGACTCTGACCTCAGTGAAGTCTGAAATCCTCTTTAAAACAGCTTCCAACTGATTAATTCAGGGTCACTGGATATAATCTCCTTTTTGATGAATTTGTCGATTAATTTAGGACTTTAATTACATCTGCAAAGTCCCTTCACTCTTGCCATATAATGTAACCTAATCATATTTGTAATACCCGGGGCAGAGATCTTGGGGGTTATCTTAGAATTCTGCTATGACATGGCACAATGAGTATGTCTTATCCCTTTTTCTGTGGGTGAAGGAGATAGGTAAATATCATCATACTTAAACAATGAGATGATATTTCCCTTAGGGCTTGACTCATCAACCTCAGCTTATAAAAATATCAAGGATTTCTTTTAAAAATATTTATACATAAAATTCTCCTTCTTTAACTCTGTCTAGAACTCTTCCCATTGAAGGAAGGTTGATGGTATAAACAAATTATTCTTTTGAAATTATTATTATAAATTTACTCTGCTGATTAGTTTTCCAGGATATTTCTTAAAATCACCTAATCAGTTTAGTCATAAGATCAGTCACTGGGTGAAAATCAAACTCCATGGTGTGGCCAACTAAGATGCCCTCCTATGCTAATCAAACATTCCGTGTTATCCTTATCTCTTATCACTGCCTTCTCCTCCCATCATTTTATTCCAAGTCACTTTTATGCTTCTGGACCTGTACATGATGTACCTATATACAGTTGACACTTGAACAACATGGGTTTGGACTGCATAAGTCTGCTTATGTGTGAATTTTTTGTTTTTCGTAAATACATGCTACAGCACTACATGATCTGGGATTGGTTAAATCTGTGGATGTGGAATCACAGATATGAAGGGCTGACTATGAAGTTATACTCAAATTTTCAACTGCACTGAGGGTCAGTGTTCCTAACCTTTGTATTGTTCAAGGGTAAACTACCCTTGTACTAAAATTCCCATGCTTAATTTTACCTGGAATACCCTTTATATCTCACTCCTATCTCCACACCAGTCTACCGGTAAATTCTCTGTTTCTTCAAGACCTGGCTCATATGTCCCTTCTTTTGTAAAACATTCCCCAGTTCCCAAGCAGAAAAATAAGAGTAGAAGCTATAGAAAAAGGACTTGAGTTCTAAGTCCAGCTGAAAAGTAAAAATGAAGGGTAATACTGATTTGAATACTGAAGAGCTCAGTTTCATTCTGGGTTTAAGTATGTTCTAAAAAATACTTTAGAAGAAAATAAAGTGCTAAACTAAACATATAAATGTGGACTCTTAACATGTGTTCTGCCATTGAAGAAGTTGAGCAGTAAAATAATGTCAACTCTGCCTTCTGGGATTTCACTTGCTCCTCTGACTCTCCACTGTGAAAGAAACCTGAGCTCTGTTAGGATTTCATTCTTGTCTGAATGGAAGGATGCTTTAAAGGGGGGTAGTGCTGAAAGGACAATAAAGTCAGCTTTGAGATACTCCCACTATCCAACTTGGAGCCATTGGCATTAAAAAATAATTATTCATAAGCAAGTTGAGTTCATGATTTTATGAATTCATAATGATATTCAAAATTGTAAAGTTCACAAAAGACATTGTAATACAAAAGGAAGTAGATATGCTTAATATTTTATTAATTTTAGGAGAATGGTGAAATTGATAGATGTGAGTTTATTCTTTCTTCTACTGAGTATACGACCCTTTATAAAGCATAGATATGTATTTTTCTTCACTTCTATTTGTAGGCAAGATAAAGAGAGTTGTGAGTAATCCCAGGAGTTCTGATAGAGTAAGAACTATACCAAGAATAAGAAAGATTGTGACAGTACTATAGGAATATATGTGTAGAAAGAATGTTTTGAAAGAAGATAGATTCACCACATTACTCAAGAGTAAACTCAATCTTTCATTTTCCAGGAAACAAAACCTCTTGAATGATGGTCCAATTATCAAGAGAAGCTAACAAGGCATCATTGATTCTAATAATGCTAATGAATCATGCCAAAATTATTATAATAGTGAAAGGACACACAGTATGTCTTGCTGGCCAAGTAAACTTTTAAGAATGTTTCATTTCAGGAAAATTTGCCTGATTGCCAGTCACAAAAACAATGTAAAAGCTGTAGGCTCATTGAAAAGACCCATTGATTTAATAAGTGCCGTGTGACTCTAAAAAGACAAAGGGAGGTGGGGATGGCAGAAAGATGATCACTGGACTAAGTCTGAATCACTCTGGAGTTTCAGTCAGACCCCAGGTCTGACTGAATTAATTGATCAGTAACCCAGAATTTGCAGATTTAGCTGGTCTGAGATAGTATTTCTTTTGTTGATGGCTAAAAGTTACTTTAACAGTGGAAAGGTATTAACTAATTAGAGAAATATGAATAAATGAGTCAATAGTTTGTAATATGCTAAAGAGGGTACAACCATTACAACTTTAACCATTGAGATAACTTATGTTCTACTTTTCCTGTTATTCTACTTGTCTGCTTTTAGTGTACAATATTATTTACTTATATTTTATTTATTTATTTAGTATATTGCTTATTATCTACCTCACTTTTTCTCATCCTTTTCCATCCTTGCCAAGTAGGAGGGCAAGGGCCATAGTCCACATTTTTAGCCACTTTTGGAGGTTTGATTGACAATCAGAATTTGTAGATATTTAATATATACAGCTTAATGTGTTTAGGATAAGTATACCTCTGTGAAACCATCCCCACAGTTAGTGCTGTAAACTTATCCATCATCTCCTAAACCTTCCTTGTCTGTTTTGATCACCTCTGCTGTATCTGAAAATCCCAGATAATACACATCACACAGTAGAGGTTCACCACATGTTTATTAAATAAACAAATAAGTGTTGTCTTTTTATAGTTTTTGTCTTTATGTAAGTTGTTTTAAGGTTTTGAATCGCTTAGAAAAAATTAACATATTTAGACTAATGTCTAGCATTCCAAAGACCCATGTAGACTCAAGTGATACATCATTTTTGGAGGGAACCAGACCACTTATGGAGGAGTCAGAGGGCTCTGATATGCCTTGCCCTTTCTGCCATGTGATTACATCTGCCCAGCCTTTCTACCTTTAGAAAGAGCAGAGGAAGAGAGAGGAAGCTGGAAAGATTAAACATTTATCCAAGGAAAAATGCATATGGAAGAGTCCATTTTAAAAAGGAGTGACTTTAATGTCTAACATTGGCAAATTTGAAAGAGTGTTTTCCACCCCATGGTACCGAGTAATGTGGATGTTTATGAGGAAGAGTAGATCTGTGATAGAAAATGAAGAAGCTGAATTTTCTTGATATACCTAAGTAGTTGAAGTTTCTGTCTCTGCTACCTGTGGGGCATATTCAAGCCCTGCCAGGTGTGAGGGGGATGACCTCAATCTCAATCTGATTCTATAGAGTGGGATGGTTTCCAATACACCCCAGCCTTCTATCCTCAGGTGTGAGCAAAGCTTGACTGTCCTACAAATTGGCCCTGGAGAAGGAAATGGCAACCCACTCCAGTATTCTTGCCTGAAAAATTCCATGGACAGAGGAACCTGGTGTGCTACAGTCCATGGACTCGCAAAGAGTTGGACACAACTGAGCGACTTCACTTTCTTTCACTTTCCTACAAATTGGCGCTATATGTAAACTAGCATAGCCTTAGATATTGCTGAAAATGATGGACAGGGAAGCCTGGCAAAATGCAGTCCATGGGGTTGCAAGGGGTTGGACACAACTGAGCGACTGAACTGAACTGATTGGAGCAAGGGAGTCATTCAAGTCTGGAAAAGGAAGAATTCTATTTGACCCAGGTTCAGGAAGGGGAGAATGTGATGGGGGATCCCTGAGGGGCACATACATACAGAAAGGAGTAACTGGGGGTGGGAAAAGTGAACTCTGCTATGCTCATGACATGGTCTTTTTCTCCATGTTTTTTCCTGTATGAATTCACAGAAGTTAGGTGCTCAGTGTAGAATAATAGGATCAACTTCTATGGGATCACACCAAGCAGCTCCTGGAAGATGGCTCAGAGCCCAGTGCATGCAGGTTTTTCTTCTGAAGCCCATTCAACTCTATTAAAGAATAATTTTGTTCCCAAAGGTATCGCAGCATAAGAACAGTCAGAATTGGCTGATTTAAAAGATGATTTTCATCAATTAGACATAACTGGGGCTCAACAACACCCATACCTAAAGAAACAAAACCTAAATATTAGAATACATCAAAAAAGCTGAAGGTGAGGAAGTAGAAATAAAATAATGAGCTATATTAGACAAAAAATAGACTTTAATAATTTTAAGACAATGCAGAACATTTCTATAATACAATTATTTCTGGAACTATTCTGAAAAATAAAAGAGAAACTGCAATTATTACATACATACTAGAATAATGTAAATAAACATTCTAAGCAATGTTCCCCCTTCCCAATTAGCTCTTAATATCCAGAATAATTGCACAGTATTTTGGCCAGATTGTGAAGATAATTTTCTCATCTCTCTAGTTTACTGTTACCAGTTCAGAGAGATTTGGAAGTAGTCCGAGGAAACATGCTGGTATTTCCTGCTGTACAAATGCAGTATTAGTCATGATCAGCCTCAAACCAACGAACACCATTTTGGATGTAGAAATATCAAGTTGATTCTAAATAATATGTATAGTTTCTCTCAAAATTCCTCATTTATGAAATGAAAGTTAGAGATTTTTATTCATTAGGGAGCCATGTAAGGTGCCATGTCCTGCAGAGGATAAGGATAGACCAATTGTGTTCAGTTCCAAGCCTAATTCAAGCCATTGCAGCAAAACTAGTTAAAATAATTTCTTTAAACCATGAAAATCAGTAATTCACCACCTCTTCCATGTACACACTCTTATCACAGGAAAAAAAAAAAAAAAAAAAACAACATTGTGACTTAAGTGAGAAAGAAAATAGAAATGAGAAAGGGGTAGTTGGAAGAAGGATGGTAGAAGGAACAGCAGAAATTTGAATTGTTTTACTTTACACACAATTTTTATTCTTAAGATCAAAATACCGTTCATTTGTGAGGAGATCTCATTGGCCTAAGGTCAGTAATCCAGTGCTGTGCTGGTTCCTGCCTGTGCATGCGCACTCTCTCATCATTCCTCCTCGACCAAATGTGCACTTGCTGATTGGAGTGAGGGAGGTGGTCCTGGTTTAGGGAGATGTTCACTGATCTATATGCAAATTGAATTCAAGACCTTGGCCTCATTGATTCAGGACTAGTTCATTCCTCATTTTCTGGATAGCAATTGCATTAATCAGACAGTATTTTTCTCAAACGTCACCAGGAGAGGAAGCATCACAATTTATCACTGCCAGCCTATATCAGTGTTTAATTGAATGTTTAACCTAAATCAATAATTAATTAATAAACGTATGTAGGTGAACATTGTTGAGAAGATGTTTGGGGATTTCATTCTTATAAAACATGACAGTTTTCCTCTCTTAACTTCTTCCTGTCCTTATTTGTACATATCTTATTTGCTTTAGGAATAAATTCGTTTTTGAAAGTAGCTACCCAGAGATCTCAGACTGTAAAATTAGAGAATCTCCAAAGCACAAGTTTTTTTTTTTCCCGTTTCTTAATGTCTTTTGCCCTCTAGTGGTAAAATCAGGGGGCTTTCTGTATTTTCATTTGAATCCTCCAAAGCAAAACATTTCATTAAAATAGAATACAGAAAGCATTCATCATAATTAGCTACTTATTGGAAATAAAGTGCTTCAGTATAGTTTATTCGATACTAAGAATGTGAAGTAACCATAGAATAATAAAGAATATTGTGGTTGGCAAAATTGGCCTAACCTTTCTAGAGCCTTTATCTTATTTCCATTTCTCCACCTTCACTTTTTAAAATGAAAACTTCTTAATTGCACAAGTACTTACTGCATACAAGCCAAGTCTTCTTTGCTGCTAAATTACATCTAATACCTTGCCCAGAAATGGAGCTCCCTGAAATCTGTTGCCTTGAACAATATACACAAAATTAGACTGTAAGAAACTCAATATCCACTGGGGTCGAATTATCACTAGAACTTAATTTACAGAAAAATTACATCATTACCTGTATCATATCCTCTAAAAATGTGAGCAATAGTTGGAAAATTAAAATACTGAGTCAGAGAGAGGGAATATACTGATCGGGGGGAGCATTTATGTAAAGAATGTATCTTTCCATGTACATATTTTAGCTTTTCATAAAGTAAAATGTATATTTAATGTTTTTATTTTGAGAAGAAAATATTGTTTTATTTGAAGAGGGTGTAAACTGTCCCTTTTAAAACAAACTTTTGTAACCATAGATGACAGAGTTTTTAAATACCTTTTTATTCTTTTCAGTAGTTTTAATTTTTAAACTTTTTACTTTGAAATAATTTCAGGCTGATAAAAAGTTGAAAAAAGTATAAAATACAGTACAAAATTCCCATATAGTCTTTAGCCAGGTTTCTCAAATGTTAATACCTTACTTAACTATGTACAATTTTCAAAATTAGGAAATTAGCATTGATACTATGCTATTAATTAATCTATAAGCCATCATTCAGCTTTTGACAATTATCTCTAATGCTCTATGATCCTCGTTCCAGATTATGATTAAATTCATAATGATTGTATTCATATTATATATATGTGATAAGAATACCACAGAAGTGATATTATGAGCTTCTCAATGTATCATACAGGGAGTCCATGATGTTGATAGATCCTATTATTGATGATGTTAACTTTAATCAGTTGGTTAAGGTAAGTGTTTGCAGGATTTCTCCACTGTAAACTAATCCTTTTCCCCTTCATACTTAATTAGTATCTTATAAAGAGATACTTAGGAGAAAGCAATGGCACCCCACTCCAGTGCTCTTGCCTGGAAAATCCCATGGGCGGAGGAGCCTGGTGGGCTGCAGTCCATGGGGTCGCTAAGAGTCGAACACGACTGAGCGACTTCACTTTCACTTTTCACTTTCATGCATTGGAGAAGGAAATGGCAACCCACTCCAGTGTTCTTGCCTGGAGAATCCCAGGGACGGGGGAGCCTGGTGGGCTGCCATCTCTGGGGTCGCACAGAGTCGGACATGACTGAAGTGACTTAGCAAAGAGATACTTTAAGACTGTAAATATACTGTTTCTTATTCTGTATTGGCCCACTATTTGCTGATCGGTGATTTTTACATGTTCATTATTTTCTGAACATTTATTAATTAGAATTCCATAAAGAGTGCATTCCCTTCTTTACTATTTATTGATTATTTAATTATTTATGTATATTGGTATGGAGCTTGGATATTTATTTTACTCTATATGTTATAATTCATTGCTATCATTATTTATTTTATTCTTTAAATTGGCCCAGATTTGATCATTGGAAGCCTCTTCCAGTTGACTTCTGTGTCCTTTCAACATGTGTCTATTGTTGCTGTTGTTATTTTGAGTACTTAGACCATAAAGTGTCTGCCTACAATGCAGAAGACCCAGGTTCAATCCCTGGGTTGGGAAGATCTGGAGAAGGAAATGGCAACCCACTCCAGTATTCTTGCCTGGAAAATCCCACGGATGGAGGAGCCTGGTAGGCTACAGTCCATGGGGTCTCAAAGAGTTGGACACAACTGAGTGACTTCACTTTCACTTTCTTTTTCTTTCTTGTATCTCAAGGTTTTCCAAGCTAATTTTATGCTTTTCCTGCCCTAGCCTTGAGATCAGTCATTTCTCCAAGAATCCTTATTTTGTTTTGTTTGTTTTTAAAATTAGAGAATGGTGTCTGGAAATCAAACTCTCTTTGCTGTATGCATTCTTTGCTATTGGTGTCATTGATTCTAGGCCCTCTCAGCAAACAAAGGCAAAAATATCTGTGTATGTGTAAACATGCACACATATGCATCATCTAAACATGCACATATATGCATCATCTAAATCTATGTATCCATGTGTGATTCTATCAATCATCTACCATCATCACGAGTTTTTACATTTAATCCAGTCTGACACCCCAGGATTTATTCTAGCCTTCCTCTTTTCCTCATTTGTAACCCCTTTCTCTGACAGTAAGAAATCTGCCTCTCATCACTCAGAGTTTACTTACTTATCTTAACAATCCTAAAATGTACATGAGTGCATTTCAGAATTACTAATTCATGCCATTTTGGTAAATGAAGGAACTTACTAATAGTGTATGATGTTTGTAGATGTTTCCTTTTGCCTTTAGTCTTTAATCTCAGAGTGTATCATCAAGATAGTGATTTTCAAACATTTATTTCAGTTTGTTGTTTTCTCTTCCACTCCTTTCAGTGTAGTCTGTAATAGAGTTAGGCTCATCTGTTATTGTTTGTATTATATTTTGGGTTCTTCCCTCATTCTGCTTGACTTGAATCATGTATTTATACTGTCATGGTTTCTGAAAGTCAGAATGGCACAGTGTCGTACCCAGAGAACTGCTCCTTCTCTGCCTCCATGATGTCTGTACTCAGTACCTCTCTCCCTTATCCCTTATCTTATTAGATTCTGGGTTATCTTTTCTGTGTTTCTTTTGGCACAAACAAGCAGATAAATGTTTGTTTTATTTCTCTCTTTTCTCTCATGAAAGGTGACACACAAAAGGCACTCTTTTGCACTTTTTTTTTGGGGGGGGGTGTCTTTTTTAACTTAATGTATCTTGGAAAACAATCCATGTTAGTTCATAGAAATCCTTTTTTACTTTTGTCTGTTACACAACTGTTCACATGTACATAACTTATTTGACCACTCTCATGTATTTAGATAATTACATTGTTCCCAATATTTTGTAACATCAGTGTTGAGGCCAGTAACTCTTTGCAAGTGTATTTTTGGATTATTGGAGGTATATCAGGGTAAATTCCCCAAAGTAGATTTGCTGAGTTGAAGGGTAAATAGTTATGTGATTTTCTTAGGTATTGCCAAATTTCCCTCTGAGAATACTGTACCAGTTTATGTATGATAATGCCTGTATCCCTAACAGACTGTGTTGTCATATTTTTAATTGTAACCAGTCTGATAACAATGTCTCAGTATAGTTTTAATTTGTATTTCTGTAATTATTAGTGTGGCTGAACATCTTTTTCTATCTTTAAAGGTCATTTTTATAACTCTTTTTGCGAATTGTCTGTTTATGTCTTTTCTCATTTTAATGGATAAAATTTTTTTCTCTCAGTTTTAAGAGTTCTTTATCATCAGTGCTTGTACTTTATCTGTAGTTTAATCTATGTTGTAAACATTTTTCCAAGTTTTTTAGTTGTGTTTGACTTTATTTTTTTATCATGCAGAAAAAATTGTTTCATATAGCCATTTATCAGTTTGTTTTAATTGCCTCTGAATATTGAGTCATAGTTAAGAAATCTTTTCCTACACCAAGGCTAAAAGAGGAATTCACCAATGTTTTCTTCTAGCACATAAAATTTTTAAAAATTAGATCCCTATTCCTTTTGGAGTTTATACTTATACATGGTATAAAATGTAGAGCTAAATTTGTTTTATTCCAAATGATTATTCTGCTGTCCCAGAATAATCTATTAAAATTACCATATTCTCCTAGTAATTTGGGATGCCACCTTATCATATACTAAATTTCCATATGCACTTGGGTTTATTTCTTGGCTTTCTGATCTACTCTCTTTGCTTGTCTATTCATGTGTCAGTGTCACACTGTTTTAATTAGATGACTTTATAGATTGTTTTATAACTGAGCTAGACCTTCCTCCTTGCCTTTCCTTTTTAATATCTTTTTGACTATTCTTACATGGGTTTGTTTTTCCACATGATTTTTTAAATATTAATTTGTCTGCAATAGTGGTAAAGAACTTGCCTGCCAATGCAGGAGATGTAATAGGCACGAGTTTGATCTCTGGGTGGGGAAGATACCCTGGAGGAGGAAATGGCAACCTACTCCAGTATTCTTGCGTGGAGAATCCCATGGACAGAGGAGCCTTGCAGGCTAGAGTCTGTAGAGCTGCAAAGAGTCAGATGTGACTGAAGTGACTTACCACACATGCACCTCCATAAAAACGTTTATTCATGTTTTTGTTGGGTTTGTGTTAAATTTTTCATTAACTTAGGTAATTGACAGTTTATGATGTTGAATCCTAAAAAACTGGGAGTGTCTTTCATTTGTTCAAGTCTCTTTTCATAGCTTTCAGGAAGTCTATGTCTTTCCTCATAGAGTTTGTATACCTTTCATTTAAAGTTTATTGCAAAGTGTTTAATCTTTTTCTTATTGTAAATTGTAATTTTTATATGTCTTCTAACTAGTTATAAATAATATATCTGTAAAATAATTTTGGTATATAATGCTTTTGTTCTGCTACCTTTAACTTATTTTATCATTTTAGTTAGTACCTTTTCTTGACTTGAACCAGAAATAAATTTTTATCATGTTAATAAGCCTTTGAGATTTGGTTCATTTATTTATTTGTTAACCAATTCTAATACAAGACAGATATAATTTTATTCCCATATTAAAATAAAGAAGCTGAGACCAGAGATAGAGACAGATGAACCTAAGGTCACAGAGAGCAATGGGCAAAACTAGCTTTTTAATCAAGATTCTCTGCTTTTAACCACTGCATAATATTTTCTCCTCAAGGGTGGACTCCCCAAATGTCTCCTTTTAGTTTCACTCAATTCTGTGAACACAGAAGACTATACAAGATTTTGTAGCTATAAAAGCCATAAAAGCTCAGCCCTGGTCTACCTTCCAACGTGTTCCCAGCATGCAATCAGTGTGATCTTTCAAAAATGAAAATAGTTTATGCCATCCCCCTTCCTTAAATCTTTCAGTGTGTGGATGTTGGTCTCAGGATAGAGGCAGAGCTCTTTTGCATGACCTCTGCTTTACTCTCCACACTCAGCGTCACCCCGTGTTTGCCACACGGGCACTGTAGCCACAGTGAAGTACCTGCAGAACTCGTCCTCCTGCATCCCATTTAGACAGCATCTCCTCTGGGACGTCCGTCCTGATCCCTGCGTTGTATTTCCCTTCCAGCCCTCTTAGTGCCTCTTGCTAACCTTGGCCACATTGCTTTTTAAACACTTATTTATTGACTGTCTTAAAAGCTCTTGAAGGCACAGACTATGTCATTTAGATTCCAGATTGTACCATCCCTCGAGCACTTAATATGTATTGCTGAGTGAGTGAAAGAATAAATAAATATTGTTTTATAACTCCAAAAAAATTACTGCATACTCATATATATACTTTAGAATATGTTATTTCCTGAATGGGCAATGATTTGCTTAATATCCTCAGGATTGTCAGCATCATGGACTGTCATGAACTTTTCAAGCTTTAAAGAGAAGCCTCAAATCAGTTATCTGTGTTTTTTTTTTTTAAGAAAATAATTAACTGACATTTTTTCTTACCATTTACTTTCTTTTCTGTATGGGAATGATTTGAAGTTGTCATTGGGATGAGTATTTCCCAGCCTTTTATAAAATGCAAATCTGAAAATCTTCTTTGCAAATCTGACTGCCATTTCTAAAAGGCATCACTTTCTGTCAAAAGTCTTGTCCCTCTCTGGCAATCAGTGTTTAACAAGTACCAGATGTATTCTCTGAACTATTTTTATTGGCATTTGGTAGTAATAGGAGGTGTTATTTATTGAGGTATTATTTATGTCTGTTAGACATAAACATATTATATACAGATTTTTTATGAAGCAGATTTAGTTTCACCATTTTACACTTAAAGAAATTGAGGCATACAGAAGTTATGTAACTTGTCCCTTGTACCTTAGACCCAATTAGTAATAAAAGGAACTTATATTGACCTTTAGAGGAGCCGAAACAGAGTACCTATTAAATTGTCACAGACCACTTCCTTTATCTATATTTCACTCTGTTACACCTCCTGGAACATGTAGTGTTGTATGTATGTCTGTTTTATCTCCTAAATAAGACCTAAGATTCCTCTTTTGAGGAAGTGCCTTATTTCTTTAGGCTCCACAATTTCTAGCATAGTGCTAGACACTATTTAAGAAGTGTTATCACTTCATAAATACGTGCTTTAATTCTTCCCCTGGTCTTAGGAAATTGTATATAGGGGTTTTAACAAGTTAGGGTAAAGCATATATTTTCCTTTAAATCTCAAAATTTGTTGATCCAATAAATGAATTTATGATTGAAGAGATCCCGATGACATCACTCATCTGCTGTCCCTCTTTCCCTACCAGATGGGTATAGTGATGTTTTGATGTATACTAATGAAACTGGGTGCCCTGCAGCCCATTTGCTTTGCATCAACACTGGTTAAGACAGCGTTTACTTAACTCATTCTCTTTCCTAGCTTCCTCTCTTGAGAGCCATGACACTTTTCTGAGGGTGGGGTAGGAAGTTTGTTGTCACTGTATGAAGGTGTAGCCAAGCCTCAAGGACATTCTCTACTCAGCTGTGTACTCCAGTTCTCCTGTAATGATGAGTACCTTCCCCAGCTGAAATGTCTCCTTGTGCTTGGGAAGTTAAAATATTCTTTTATGACACAATGGATGGGGTTTTGGAGGTCATGGTGGTGCCAGTCATCAACTACAAGAAAATAACAACATTACCAAGACCCTACATCTTTCATGCAAACAGATGCCAGCAAGCTACCAGACATGCCTATACATGTCTGAATTTACTGAAAGTATGTTTACAAATCATATCTGGAAAGTTACAATTCCATTATTATTCTCTCAAACTAACATTAAAATCAAGAAACCTAAAAGGAAAATGATTGTGTATATTAAATTTCTTCATCAAAGCTTCTATTGTAAGATAAAGTCTTCCTAGGAGAATTCCCTGGTGATCCAGTGGTTAGGACTCTGTGCTTTCACTGCTGAGGGCACAGGTTCAACCCCTGGTTGGGGAACTAAAATCCCACAAGCTTCACTGTGAGGCCAAAAAAAAAAAAAAAAATCTTCCTAGAATTTTGTTATATTATCCTTTTTATTAATAAGTGCTTTTTGTTCTAATCATTTTGGATTACAAAAATAATACATGTTCATGATAGAACTATTGAAAAGCATAACTATATTTTAAGTATTTAATAATTCACAATATCTTCACTCATTGTTAATAGTTTGGTATCTTTTCTTTGTCTAAGTAACTACCTGGATAAATAGACTTCAAAATGGAGACATAACTAATGTTGATATGCATATATAGATCTGTAGTTTATTTCCACTGACTGAACTCATGAACATTTTTCAGATCACTTAAGATTCTTCAGTGACCTTTTAAGAAAGCTTTATGATGTTGTATAACTACATTATGTTCCATTTAATGATATGACAAAGATTTTTTGATGCTTTCACGGAGATGAACACCAGATTGCTCTTCCAAATCTTATCTGAATAAGAGAGGAAAGTACGCCATGAACTGCATAAGACAGGGAGATTTTCTAAAAAAAGAAAAACCTTCATCTGCCCAATAAAATCCTGAAATTAAAAAATAAGGAAAAATAAATCCTTTTTTATAAAAGACCCCAGAACCTAGTTGCTTATCTGAGCTTCATCAACGTGATGCAAGTCCAGTGGAGTCCTATTTATGTCTGAAACCCCTCACCATGGTACACGGGCAAGAAAATGACTAGAGGATATCTTTGTCAGGTTTTCAGCTAATTCATTTTCTTAGGCCAAGCTGCAAATATCACAGATACAAACTTAACATGTGGTATTCTGGCTGTTTGTGGTGGTTATCAACTAGTGGGGAGACTAAAGGAAAAGAAAATTAGGAAGCCAAGAGATGTTTTCTAAGCCTTAAAACTGACACACAGAGATTGCCTCTACTTACACAAACAATTTACCTTTTCTTTTTTACTGTAAGAAGCAAACACTTGCTTTGAGATATATTTACCCAGAGAAAAATGGTGACTAATTTGTCAACCAAAATATCATGAACTAAAGGGAATTAGATTAGTCCTAAAAGAAGTTAGATGGGGGAATGTAGCAAGAGGAATAAAAGAAAAACTTCACTTTGGTATTCTGTAAAATGCAGCATACAAGGCTTTTATAGCCTGGAAATGCAAATAAAATCTTACATACTATTGTATACTTGTTGATGGTCTTTCTAGTAGTCATGTACCAATGGTAAAGCTGGACAGTAAAGAGGGCAGAGCACTGAAGAACTGATGCTTTTAAACTGTGGTGTTGGAGAAGACTCTTGAGAGTCCCTTGGAAAGCAAGGAGATCAAACCAGTCAATCTTTAGGAAATCACCCTGAATACTCTTTGGAAGGACTGATGCTGAAGCTGAAGCTCCAGTACTTTGGCCACCTGATGCAAACAGCAAAGACCCTGATACTGGGAAAGATTAAAAGCAGAAGGAGAAGAGGGCAAAAGAGTATGAGATGGTTGGATGGCATCACCAATTCAATGGACATGAACTTTGGCAATCTCTAAGAGATGGTGAGGGACAGAAAAGCCTGGGGTGCTACAGTTCATGGGCTTGCAAAGAGTCAGACATGACTTGGTGACTGAACAACAGCAAAACCTATTAAATTGAAAAGGTTTAAAATACTTCATATAGACATGGATGTGGACATATGGAAACACAAACTTCCGAGGAAACGCAGACCAGTTGTATAAGTTATATAACAACTTAAAAAGCTAAAAGTATATATGCCATCCAATGGAGTTCAGGGAAAGCCAGAGATAAAATAAGGTATTTTTTTGTTTGCTTTATATTTTAACTTAATAAGTTACTTCAAGGTTAAATGTCTTGCATCCTTTCTAAGACTTAGAAGAGAGATTCTGGAGCATAGGTGTACAAGGGTAGGACAATGGGAAAATTTATCTTCTGCATACGTATTAAAGGGGTGCATTGTCAGTAGCGAATGTAAAAACAGAAATATAACCAACTAAAAGCCAGTCTTCTTTCTTATTATCACCATAAAACAATAGTCCTTCTTGAAAAAGTTTTTTGTTTGTCTGAGTTCTTTACAATTGCTGTGATTATTACACATTTTAAAACTACTTATCCTTTGATTATCATGTTTCCTATGTGGAAATTAATTCAGGGAATTTTCAGTTATACATTCAATCCCTAGCAGTCATGGACCCAGATATCCCCCTATATATTAGGGGATAATGAAATTGAAGGGAGGTTTTCTAGAACAGGATAGATTTCACCGAATTGGTAGGTGAAGGGAAGAAGCCAGTGGAAAGGGACGGATGGAAGAGCAGGGGTGTATATAGTTAATACATCAGAGTCTATAGGCTTCTGTATTTGTGGCTCCCTTTGCTTCACACTCTCAAATGACTCTGGACCTTATCGTGACTTTGCTTGACCAATAGGACGATAACCCTTGTAA
This sequence comes from Bos mutus, assembly GCF_027580195.1. Taxonomy (NCBI): domain Eukaryota; kingdom Metazoa; phylum Chordata; class Mammalia; order Artiodactyla; family Bovidae; genus Bos; species Bos mutus. The sequence goes on along the minus strand of NC_091621.1, from coordinate 26,666,526 downwards.
TGCAAAAAAGAGACTTGTAAAGTGCTTGTCCACAGGAGCTTGCTCTATTTTGTGGCCTTTAGGGGCATCCTGCAATTGCTAACACATAAATAGGCCCAAACTAGACTCCTGGATGATGAGTAATACGTGGCCTAGCCAGTTTTATCACTCTAGCTGACATCAGTCCAATTTACAGACATGTGAATAAGGCCATTTTAGACTATCCAGTTCCAGACAAGCCTCCAGCTGGTCACTGAGGTGTGAGTAAATACAGCTGAAATTAGTCCAATCTGGCTCTTCTTACAAGAAATATCCAGTTTACCTTTAGACTTGTGAGCAATGATGTATGGTGGTGGTTCTAAGATACTAAATTTTGAAGCAGTTTGTTACACAGCAAAAGCTAACTGATACAAGGTTCTTGAATAGGTGAGTAAGGATAGGATAGAACTCAGAGGTAGAAGGGATAGATTAGTACTGAATGTCAAATAATACATACAGAACTATGTTCAAATCCCCTAGCCTCCATATACATGCACACATGCTTGCATGTGTGCACATGCGTGTGCACACACACACATACACTCCTTCCCCCACTTCAGGATCAGGGAAAGAATGCAGACTCTGAACTGAGACTACCTAAATGTTATTTATTTTTGTCAGAGTATAGTTATTTACATTGCTGTGTCAGTTTCTGCTATACAGCAAAGTGAATCGGTCATACGTATACATATATCTTCTCTTTTTTTGATTGCCTTCCCATTTAGGTCATCACGGAGAACTGAGTTCCCTGTGATATGCAGTAGGTTCTCGTTAGTTATCTGTTTTATACACAGTAGTGTATATATGTCAGTCCTAATCTCTTAAGCCATGCTACCCATCTCTATCCCCCTGCCACTGCCTTTCCCCCTGGTATCCATATGTTTGTTCTCTATGTCTGTGTGTCTATTTCTGCTTTGCAAAGAAGACCATCTATACCATTTTTATAGATTCTATATATATATGCATTTAATACATGATATTTGTTTTTCTCTTTCTGACTTCACTCTGTAGACAATTTCTAAGCTCATCCATGTCTCAGCAAATGATGCCGTTTCATTACTTTTTATGGCTGAGTAGTATTCCATTGTGTATATGTACCACATTTTCTTTATTCATTCTTCTGTTGATGGACATTTCCATGTCCTGGCTATTTTTTAAGCATGCTTCAGATTATATTGAAGTGTATATCTTTTTGAATTATGGTTTTCTCTGGGTATATGTCTGGTAGTGGGATTGCTTGGTCATAAGGTAGTTCTATTTTTAGTTTTTTAAGGAACCTCCATACTGTTCTCTATAGTTTCTGTGTTAATTTACATTCCCACCAACAGTGTAAGAGGGTTCCCTTTTCTCCACACACTCTCCAGTATTTATTGTTTGTAGATTTTTTTGATGATGGTCATTCTAACCAGCATGAAGTAATACCTCATTGTGGCTTTGATTTTCATTTCTCTAATAATTAATGATGTTGCGCTTCTTTTCATGTGTTTGTTGGCCATCTGTATGAGACTACCTAAATATAAATTTTTATTTGTTCTTTAGTGGTTTTGTTTGTTGGCCATCTCTATGAGACTGCCTAAATTTAAATCCTTGTTTTTGTTCTTTACTGTTTTGTTCTTTACTGGCTGAGTGATCTTGGGCACACATCTTATTCATCTGTAAAGCAGAGTTGATAGTATTTACCTCATAAAGGTGTTGAAAAGATTAGGTGATCTCATACATGTAAGGACTAAGCTCATAATAAACACCTTTTAAATGCAAGCTATGTAGGTACCTCAGTGAGGATATAGCATAATCTGAGATGAAGTGGTAGGGAAGACTGAGGGAGTGATTATCGGCTAACATCAAATCTTCAAAAAATGCAGGATGTAAGATGTTATCATACAGTAAAAGGAAGAGCAACAAGAATTTGAGGATAAAGAGAATGGTGGAGAAATTTTAAGAAGGTGGTTTTAGAGGAATTTTTTAAAATAGTTGAGTAGAAATGATAGTTCAGTTCAGTTCAGTCACTCAGTCGTGTCCGACTCTTTGCGACCCGATGAATTGCAGCACACCAGGCCTCTCTGTCCATCACCAACTCCCGGAGTTCACTCAAACTCACGTCCATTGAGTCGGTGATGCTATCCAGCCATCTCATCCTCTGTCGTCCCCTTTTCCTCCTGCCCCCAATCCCTCCCAGCATCAGAGTCTTTTCCAATGAGTCAACTCTTCGCATGAGGTGGCCAAAGTATTGGAGTTTCAGCTTCAGCATCAGTCCTTTGAATGAACACCCAGGACTGATCTCCTTTAGGATGGACTGGTTGGATCTCCTTGCAGTCCAAGGGACTCTCAAGAGTCTTCTCCAACACCACAGTTCAAAAGCATCAATTCTTTGGGGCTCAGCTTTCTTCACAGTCCAACTCTCACATCCATACATGACCACTGGAAAAAACCATAGCCTTGACTAGACGGACCTTTGTTGGCAAAATAAAGTCTCTGCTTTTGAATATGCTATCTCGGTTGGTCATAACTTTCCTTCCAAGGAGTAAGTGTCTTTTAATTTCATGGCTGCAATCACCATCTGCAGTGATTTTGGAGCCCCCAAAATAAAGTCTGACACTGTTTCCACTGTTTCCCCATCTATTTCCCATGAAGTGATGGGACCAGATGCCATGATCTTTGTTTTCTGAATGTTGAGCTTTAAGCCAACTTTTTAACTCTCCTCTTTCAGTTTCATCAAGAAGCTTTTTAGTTCCTCCTCACTTTCTGCCATAAGGGTGGTGTCATCTGCATATCTGAGGTTATTGATATTTTCCCCAGCAATCTTGATTACAGCTTGTGCTTCTTCCAGCCCAGCGTTTCTCATGATAGTTCAGTTGAGATTAAAAAGTAAAAATTTATGGGGGACATACTCAGTACAGCTGTAATTTTCTGCCACAATGCTCAGTAGCTCAGGAGGAGAATTGAGGAGAATAATGGGATTTGAATGGCAGAGAAAGAAATGGTAGCATCAAGGGGCCACTCTAGAATAATAGAATATTCTAGTATTCTGTTGCTAGAAATAGCTGGCTATGGGACCTGAGTTGGCATGGAGGCAAGGGAGACCATAAAAAAACTGATTGGCTGAGAGAACAGTGTGAGGTCAAAGGGCAAGGAGCAGGAGTCATGCAGTCATACGTGAAAGCAGAAGGCTACAACTTTCTTGGTGGATAGTATCATTTTTATCCTTAGTGACTTGTTCCATTGCCTAGAGCCTGTGGTCTTATTATCATATGATTTTGTGTGGTTTTCTTTCAGGAAAACTTATTCTCTCAAATTCTGTAAGGGATACCAAACTTTAAAAGAGAGCTCTGGGTTAAAAATCCAGCCCATTGTGGTGGCTCTCCTCTGAGGATGTTATGCCTATTGTATCATCTGTCTCGACTACTGAAACTTTTCTACAGGTGACCATTATTATCCTGCATGTCAGAGCACCAAGAAAGAGGATTTTCTCTAGCACTCAGGGGTGAATCTGGGGGTCTGTGTTAATTAAGCCACATTCAAGCATCCCCCACTCTCCTGAGTGAGCCTGTGAACTCCTGCTCCTCTTCTCTGCCTTCATAGGTTCTGTCCATTTTCCAAACCCAACCCATGTTCTCAGCCCCGCAGAGTTCTTCCTAGTTATTCCAGCCCAATACAGTGTCTCCCTTCTCAGACCCATTATAACAACTCATCTGACACTTAGCACATGACATATTTTATTCCAGGTTATTTTTTTAACCTAAGAAGCAATACATTTTGAAGCTAGAAGGGGTTTCAGTGAATACCTAATTCAACTCCCTCATTTTGCTAATGAGAGAATTGAAACCTAGATGGGACAACCAAGACTAGAATCCAGCCTGCCTTTGTCATTATTTGGTGATTTTTCTACTGTTACATCTATGCCCTGAGAGGACATCAGGTTCCTCAAGACAAGAACTTTTAAAATCTATAGCATTTACATGGTGAGATCCTCAGTAGATGTTCACCTACAGTGACATGGTGCTCTACCAAGCTACATGAGTCAGCTGGAAGACAAAGAAATTCTTACGTAGAACAGATTTTACAGTTAAAAAAATCAGATTTTTTTCAAACCCTTAGATGTATAAAGTTTTCCAAATGTATTAGATGATTTTTGTTTGTTATATAGTTTTGTTCCTTTAACTCACTGTTAAGGGTGGTCTTCTTTAAGATGTACATGGGCCAGTTTTGACCAGTATAGATTACAGATAGAGATTTGATCCCAACAGAAGAAAATTCTCCTATCTAACCCTTTAGCCAGTTAACTGGAAGAAGCTTACCTTTGTGGTTATTGATTTTAATTGCATTTCAGAAAAAAAATCAAAGTCAATCTAATAAAAGCATTTTTTACAGTTTAACCTAATTTGGCAGTATGGATTGAAAAAAAAGGAACCAAGCAAAAGCAACCTGCAAGAACACGTACTGGGAGCTGAACAAGTACTGCTACCAGAAGTTACCAATTTCTCGCATTTTGAATTTTAATTATATCAAAAAAATCAATCTTTTACCCAAGATTATTCAGGCCCTATATGAGGCCTGGTACTCATCACTTTGAACTACTTCATTGAATCTATCTGAAAGCTGAGTATGGAGCCTTCGTTCTCAGTCCAGCTAGTCCACCTGTGGCCATGTTAAGATGACATTCTCCAGAATCTCTCTATCAAAGCTTACTGTGAACACTATGCAATCTAATCAGCTCTACATGCACATTTCAAGGTGGTAGTTCTGAAATCCCAGGAAAGGTTTGTGAGCTTCCCGAAACAGAAAAATCCTTCAAGTGATCCTTCCCCTGAGCTCAGTTGGGGTTTTCTGGCCATGAAGACCTTCTTGCTTCTCTCCACCACAGCATTCCTCCTACTTCTCCCTCCCTGCCATCAGAGAAATGACAGACACTCCCCACTCCCTGCAGGGAGTTTTCCTAGTTTCACCCACAGGAGCCAAAAACCTAAAGGAAAACACATGTATTTGTTTACAGTGTAACTTGCAGAGAGCATTTGCACAGAAAAATGTTCTTACCCTCTTGGTGCTAGTCCACTGTGTATTTGTTTTCCAGACTCATTCTTCCCCAAATGACTACAACTTGTGCTGGCATTTCTCTGAACGTATCTTCAAGACCTCTTTTAGACGCAGAAAAGCTACCTGAATTTGCAGGCAGCTTCCTGTTGGGCTCACGTTTTGCAGCATGCTTGCTTGATGTGCAGAAGGTGGGGAAGGTGTTTGAAAAAACAGGAAGCAGCTGTGAATGTGCGACTTTATTCCTGGAAGCTGAAGGCTGTCTTGAGACAGCTGGACTGTATGTGCTTCCTTCTTTTTCACCCATGAACACTTTTACAAAGCTATTAGATACTCTAAAGACCATGAATGGGCTGCAAAGTCTGGTATATCCATAAACTTGGGTAGTTCTGTTTTCCCTTGTACAGGTTTCTCTGTTTGCTAGGGATATTGATATCCACGGAATGCCTGCAAGGTCAGCTTTCAGAAATTATTGTTACTGTGGTTAAAGAAACACATAACATGAGCTTTACCTTCTTCACAAATTTTAAGTTTTCTGTGTGGTATTGTTAACTATAGACATGATGGTGTATAGCAGTTCTCTAGAACTTTTCATCTTGCATGACTGAAACTTTATACCCATTTAACAACAACTCCCTATTTCCTCCTGCCCCAGCTCCTGGCAACCACCATTTTACTTTCTAGTTCAGTAAGCCTGACTACTTCAGGTAGTTGAATTATGCAGTGTTTGCCTTCTGTGAAATGACTTCTTTCACTTAGCATAATGTCTTCAATGTTCATCAATGTTGTAGCATATGACAGGATTTCCTCCTTTTTTTTATGGCTGAGAAACAATCCATTGTATGTATATATTGCATTTTATTTATCCATTTTTCTGTCAATGAACATTTGTGTTGCTTGGCTATTATGAATAGTGCTGCAATGAACATGGTGTGCAAATATCTTTTCAAGATACTGAATTCAGTGTTTTTGGATATGTACTCAGAAGTAGGATGGCTGGATCGTATGATAGTTCTATTTTTTCTTTTTGGCCACAGTGCACTGCATGAGGAATCTTAGTTCCCTGATCAGGGATCGAATCCCTGCCCCCTACAGTGGAAGTGCAGAATCCTAACCACTGGACTAGCAAGGAATTCCCAGTCCTATTTTTAACTTTATAAAAATTTCCATATTGTTTTCTGTAGTAGCTGTATCATTTTACATTGCTACCAACAGTAATAAGGGTTCCAGTTTCTCCATATACTTGTCAACACTTGTTATTTTTTGTTTTTTGTATACTGGGTGTCTTCATCAGTTAGAGGTGCTGTAACTGAAATACCATAGATTGGGTGGTTTAATTAACAAACATTTATTTCTCACAATTCTGGAGGTTTAGAAGTCCAGGATCAGGGCGCTGTCAGATTTGGTGTCTGGACGCTTACTCCTTGAAAGGAAAGTTATGACCAACTGAGATAGCATATTCAAAAGCAGAGACATTACTTTGCCAACAAAGGTCCGGCTAGTCAAGGCTATGGTTTTTCCAGTGGTCATGTATGGGTGTGAGAGTTCGACTGTGAAGAAAGCTGAGCGCCAAAGAATTGATGCTTTTGAACTGTGGTGTTGGAGAAGACTCTTGAGAGTCCCTTGGACTGCAAGGAGATCCAACCAGTCCATTCTGAAGGAGATCAGCCCTGGGATTTTTTTGGAAGGAATGATGCTAAAGCTGAAACTCCAGTACTTTGGCCACCTCATGGGAAGAGTTGACTCATTGGAAAAGATTCTGATGCTGGGAGGGATTGGGGGCAGGAGGAGAAGGGGACGCCAGAGGATGAGATGGCTGGATGGCATCACTGACTCGATGGACATGGGTCTGAGTGAACTCCGGGAGTTTGTGATGGACAGGGAGGCCTGGCGTGCTGTGATTCATGGGGTTGCAAAGAGTTGGACATGACTGAGTGACTGAACTGAACTGAACTAAACTGAAGGGCCTATTTCCTATTCATAGAAAGCTCTCTGGTCACTCACTATGTCTTCACATGGCAGAGAGAGTGAACTCTGGACTCTTCACTCCCTAGCAGTGGCACCAATCCCATCGTAGGGGCTCTACTCCCATGACCTCATCCAAACCTAATTGCGTCTCAGATGCCCTGCCCTTAACAATACAATCACAATAAGAATTGGGTTTCAGCATATGAATTTGGGGAACACACAAGCATTTAGTCCATAGCAGTGATCATTCTAACTGGTTATAGTGATACAGTACTTCATTGTGGTTTTGACTTGCATTTCCCAGATGACAAAGTGATGTTGAACATCTTTTCATATACCTCTTGACCATTTATATGTCTTTTTTATAAGAAATGTCCAAGTCTTTTGCCCAGTTTTTAATCAGGTTATTATTAGGTTTTGTTTGCTTGCTTTTTGCTGTTGAATTGTAGGAGTTCCATATATATGAGGTTAAGCCTTTGTCAGATATATAGTCAGCAGATATTTTTTCCCATTCTATAGATTTCCTTTTCACTCTTTTGATTGTTTCCTTTGCTGTGAAGAAACTTTTTAGTTGATATAATCCCACTTATGTTTTTGCTTTTGTTATCTATGCTTTCAGTTGTTATTTCCAAGAAGTCATTGCTAAGACCAATGTCATAAAGCTTTTCCCTTCTCTTTTTTCCTAAGAGCTTTATAGTTTCATAAAACATATAGTTTTATGTTTGTCTTTGACCCATTTTGAATTGATATTTCTGTGCTTTCATTCTTTTGCATGTGGTTGTCCAACTTTCTTAACACCATTTGTTAAAAAGATTATTCTTTCTCTATTATGAATTCTTAGCACCTTTGTTGAAACTAGTTATCTGTATACGCACAGGTTTATTTCTGTTCAGTTGCTCTGTGTGTCTGTCTATGCCAATATCATACTGTTTTGATTGCCATAATTTTGTAATATATTTTGAAAATAGGAACTGTGGTGCCATCTTTGTTCTTTTTGAAGATTGTTTTGGCTATTTGAGGTCCTTTGTACTTCTGTATGAATTTCAGGATTGTTTTTTCTATATCTACAACAAAATACCATTCAGATTTTATTAGAGATCACACTGAATCTGTTGATTGCTTTGGGTAGGATGGTCATTTTAACAATGTCTTCTAATCCATGGTCATAGGATGTCTTGCCATTTATTTGTGTCTTCTTTAATTTTTTTCAGCAATATATTATAGTTTTCAGTGTGTAAGTTTTTCGTGTCCTCAAGTTTATTCCTAAGTATTTTATTATTTTTGATGCTGTTATAAATGGAATTGCTTTCTTAATTTCTCTTTTCCATTGTTCATTGTTAGTGTATGAAATATAGCTGATTTTTTTTGTCCTACAACCTTGCTGAATTTATTAGTTCTAACTGTTTGTGTGTGTGTGTGTGTGTGTGTGTGCGTGCAATCTTTAGAGTTTTCTGTATGTAAGACTGTGCTTCCCTGTTGACTTATTGAAGAACCTGCCTCCCAATGCAGGAGATGAGAGTTCGATTCCTGAGTCAGGAAGATCCCCTGGAGAAGGAAATGGCAACCCACTAAAGTATTCTTGCCTGGGAAATCCCATCGACAGAGGAGCCTAGTGAGCTACACTTCATGCAAAAGAATCAGACACGACCTAGTGACTAAACAACAGCAAAATATGTAAGATCGTATCATCTGTGAACAGAGATAATTTTTCTTCTCCCTTTTCATTTGGAGGCCTTTTATTTCTTTTTCTTGCCTAACAGTTCTGACTAGACCTTTCAGGACTGTGTTGAATAGAAGTGACAGGAGTGGGCATCCTTGTCTTAAAAATCTTTCAGTTTTTCATCTGAATATGATGGCTATATATATATATAGCACTTTTTATGTTGAGGTTATTTCCTGGGAAAGGAATATGGCTAGGCTGTGTATTGTCACCCTGCTTATTTAATTTATATGCAGAGTACATCTTACAAAATGCTGGACTGCATGAATCAAAAGCTAGAATCAAGATTGCTGGGAGAAATATCAACAATCTCAGATATGTGGATGGATGATAACACTCTAATGGCAGAAAGCAAAGAGGAAATAAAGAGCCCCTTGATGAGGGTGAAAGAACAGAGTGAAACAGCTGACTTAAAGCTTAACATTCAGAAAAAGATCATGGCATCCAGTCTCATCATTTCATGGCAAAAAGAAGGGTAAAAAGTGGAAGCAGTGACAGATTTCATTTTCATGGACTCCAAAATCACTGCAGACAGCAACTGCAGCCATGAAATTAAAAGATGCTTCCTCCTTGGAAGAAAAGCAATGACAAACCTAGGCAGCATATTAAAAAGTAGAGACATTACTTTGCCGACAAAGGTCCATATAGTCAAAGCTATGATTTTTCCAGTAGTCATGTACAGATACGAGGGTTGGACCATAAAGAAGGCTAAGCACCAAAGATTTGATGCTTTCAAATTGTCATGCTGGAGAAGACTCTTGAGAGTACCTTGGACTGCAAGGAGATGAAACCAGTCAGTCCTAAAGGAAATCAACCTTGAATATTCATTGAAAGGACTGATGCTAAAGCTCATCCCTAATACTTTGGCTACCTGATTCGAAGTGAAGTGAAATTGCTCAGTCATGTCTGACTCTTTGCAACCCCATGGACAGTAGCCTGCACCAGGCTCCTCCATCCATGGGGTTTTCTAGGCAAGAGTACTGGAGTGGGTTGCCATTGCCTTCTCCAGGGAATCTTCCTGACCCAGGGATCGAACCCAGGTCTCCCGCATCGTAGACAGACACTTTACCATCTAAGCCACCAGGGAAGTCCAGATTCGAAGAGGTGATTTATTTTAAAAGATCCTGATGCTAGGAAAGATTGAGGGCAGGAAGAGAAGGGTGTGACAGAGGATGAGATGGTTGGATGGCATCACCAAATCAATGGACATGAGTTTGAGCAAACTCAGGAAGATAGTGAAGGACAGGGAAGCCTGGTGTACTGCAGTCCATGAGGTTGCAAAGAGTCAGACATAACTTAACAACTGAACAATTTCCAGCTATCCAGTTTTTTTCAGTTCAGTTCAGTCACTCAGTCGTGTCCAACTCTTTGCGACCCCATGAATCGCAGCACGCCAGGCCTCCCTGTCCATCACCAACTCCCGGAGTTCACCCAAACTCATGTCCATCGAGTTGGTGATGCCATCCAGCCATATCATCCTCTGTTGTCCCCTTCTCTTCCTGCCCCCAATCCCTCCCAGCATCAGGGTCTTTTCCAATGAGTCAACTCTTCGCATGAGGTGGCCAAACTATTGGAGTTTCAGCTTTAGCATCAGTCCTTCCAATGAACACCCAGGACTGATCTCCTTTAGGATGGACTGGTTGGATCTCCTTGCAGTCCAAGGGACTCTCAAGAGTCTTCTCCAACACCACAGTTCAAAAGCATCAATTCTTCGGTGCTCAGCTTTCTTCACAGTCCAACTCTCACATCCATACATGACCACTGGAAAAACCATAGCCTTGACTAGATGGACCTTTGTTGGCAAAGTAATGTCTCTGCTTTTGAATATGTTATCTCGGTTGGTCATAACTTTCCTTCCAAGGAGTAAGCGTCTTTTAATTTCATGGCTGCAATCACCATCTGCAGTGATTTTGGAGCCCAAACTGTTTAATATAATGAAGTGGTGTTGAATTAGTCAAATGCTTTTTTAATATGTATTGAGGTATGTTGTGATTTTTAAGCTTTGTTTTGTTAGTGTGGTGTATCTTATTGATTGTTTTTTATATGTTGAACTGTCTTTGCATCCCAGGATAAATCTCACTTGTTCATGTTATATTATCCTCACTAAAAAGTGCTTCTGAATTCAATTGTTGCTAGTATTTTGTTGAGGATTTTTGCATCTGTATTTATCAGGGATATTGATTTGTAGTTTTCTTCTCTTATAGTATCATCTGGCTTTAGTATTAAGAGTAATGCTGGTCTCATAAAATGCCACTGAAAGTATTTCCTCCTTCTTCTTCTTTTTTTTTTTTTGAAGAGTTTAAGAAGGATTGGTGTTCATTCTTGGCTAGCCAACATTTGGTCCTGTTCAAAACATCCATAAGACATTTGGTTCCATGAGACATTTGGTCCCTAAGCCAAAATAAAATGTTGCCTCTTTTCCTTTCTGATTTTATTAGTTTGAGTCTTCTTTTATTTATAGTTAGTTTAGCTAAAATTCTGTCAATTTGTTGATCTTAAAAAAAAACTCATTGTTTTTTCTACTTCCTGTTTCATTCATTTCTGCTCTAATCTATATTATTTCCTTTCTTTTGCTCATTTTAGGTTTACTTGGTTCTTCTTTTTTCAAGTTTCTTGAGGTGTAGATTTAGGTTATTTATTTGAGATCTGTCTACTTTTTCAATGTATTTATTGCTGTAAAATTCCCTCATAATACTGCTTTTGCTATATCCCATGAAGTTTGTTATGTTGTGCGTTTTTTTTTTTCACTTGCGTTAAGATGTTTTCTAATGTCTTTTTTGATCTTCTGTTTGGATTTCTAGCCATTATTGAAATCAGGGTATTGAAATCTCCTATCATTTTGTTACTATCTACTTTTCTTTTCAGTTTGTCAATATTTGCTTTATATCTACCTGGTAATTTGACCCTTTTGTCATTATGCGATGTATTTTTTTGTCTCTTGTGATAGGTTTTTTCTTAAAATTTATTTTGTCTGATGTCTCTACTGTCTATACTGTCTGATGTCTATGACTGTCTCTACTCTTTTGGTTAGTGTTTACATGGGATATTTCCCCCTCCTTTCAGCCTATGTATGTTCTTAAATCTAAAGAGAATCTCTTATAGACAATGTATTGATTTTTAAAGATTCATTCAGCCACTCTATGTCTTTTGAATGGGGAGTTTAATCCATTTACATTTTAAGTATTATTACTAGGGAAGGACATGCTATTCATATATTTTAATATTTTCTGTCTTTTATGGGATATGATAAATTCCTTCTACACTCAGCATTAAGCTTACTGGTTCAGTTCTGGGATCCACACCAATAGGAGAGGCAATTTTGTCAAAGAAGAAAGAAACAACCAGTAAGGAAAGAAGGAAATATCTAGACATCATGATGTGATAAGGAAAGGTTGGAAATACTGAGGATATCTTGCTTGGAGAAAAGAGTACTTATGGATTATTATAGCTGTCTAAAAATAGTTGAAGTTTGGGGTAGGAAATTGAATTTTTTATAGTTGAAGGTATGAATATTCAAGTAAAGAAGTTAAATAGGGGAATAGATTTTGGCTGAATATATGGGAGAAATTTTATTATTTCTCTGAAAATGGCATGAACTACTTCTTGAAAGAACACGCTTATCACTGAATGCTCCAAATATTATCATAGGAGCTACTTACAGGTGATTTTATTATAGGAAGGAATCATGCATTCAGTAAAGGGTTGAATTAAGTGGCTTCCAAATTTGCTTTTATCTCAAAAATTATGCTTCTAAGAAGCATCATCTCAGATTTTTCCATTTCCTAAATTATACTTTTCCACACTTCAGTTTGTTTAAATTAAGGCACACTTATGATGTGGCAGTATGTATGCACTTGCTGCAGTTGCAGTTTCTGCAGGCCCCCAGCAAGATTAATTTGGATTCAAACTGACACTGTCCTCCTCTTCTGTAGTCAAGTGCAAATGCAGACAGTGGTGAGCTGGCAACAGAGCAGCACATGGAGTTTCAGTTCCTCTCGGGGAAGAGAGGACATGCCACCAAACAAGTGACTTTGATTAATAGAACTGCTGCTGCCAAGGAAAACAGAGGGAAATAATGAAACCACCAAGGAAACAATGACAGGTGGATGGGGGTCAGTCTCAGAGTCCTCTGGAACATCGCCAGAGAACGGTCCCACTAGGCCAGCACAGGGAAGATTAATTGAAAAGAAGAGCAATAAAGCACTGCGTATTCTGTAGGTGTATCTGTCTCTGGCAAAACTGACTTCCCTTTCAAAGCTTTAAAGCACGTGAAAAAAAACAGGGACTACAGGGAAGGAGGTTTCTACTTAATGAGTTGACAACAGAGATGTGCTTGTGATAATGACTTCCAAATTGGGAATGAGCATGTAAAACTCCTGAGTACAGCCCATTCGACTGCACTTTGACTGTTCCCAGGGCTCTGGAGCCTTCCTGGCCCCATGATTCCTGGAGCACAGGCACTTCTGATTCATTTGCTGAAGTTCACCTCCAACACTGCTTCCTCTCCCTCTCTTTTTAAGAGCAGTGGCAAGAGGGAATGTTCTCTTAGCACAAGGCCAAGAACAAGCTGTTTTAAAAGCATTATGAGTTTATTTTAATAGAATGGGTAGAATGGTCAAGGAGGAATACAGATTAGAACATCTTTGGTCAGCAGCTATTAATAAAGTTAATACATTAATTAATATATATTAATACAGTTCTCTTCAGAGCCCCTGATTGCAGTGGCATTTCCAAAAGTGAATTTTTTTTTTTTTTTGCTCAGGGCAGATCATGTACAACCAAAGCACACAAGGTCATTGTCTGAGTCTATTTGGGTTCCTGCAAGAAAATACGACAGATGGGGTGACTTAGAAACAACAGAAATTATTTCTCACAGTTCTGGAAGCTGGAAAGTCCAAGATTAAAGTGCCAGGAGGCTTAAGTTCTGATGAAGGCCTGCTTTCTGGTTTATAGCTGGTGACTTCTCACTAAGTAGAAAAAGGGTAGGGATCTCTCACATGGTGGCAAAGGGTGAGAATCTCTCTGGGGCTTATTTCATAAGGCGCTGATTTCATTCATGAGAGTTCTCCCCTCATGACTAAAGTATCTCCCCAAATCCCATTTCCGAATACCATTACATTGAGGAATAGGATGTCAGCACACGAATTTTGGGGGAACACAAACATTCAGACCGTAGCAGGGGTGGTGTGGAAGGTATGTCACTTGGTTCTCCTTATCTCCCTTTGTTGCAGAGAAGAAGCCAATTCTGACTCCATATTGGAACTGTTTCTTTGACTTGCTTTTCATTACTTTTGTTTCTATAGTTGTACAGAATGGCCTACCTCAGAGAACCCTCCCCCTCTGTTTGGCTTTAAAGTGCCTTGTGCAGAACCCTGTCCACCTGTAGATGGCAGGAATTAAGACATTAACACATCCCCTGCTTAAGGCTTGCTGTTTAGTTGTTTGCAACATTAATGGCCTTTTTACTTTGTTTCTTCACCTCGCCTCATCTCTGATCTATAAAAGAACCTGGCATCCAGACCCCAATAAGATGGTTATTTTGAGGTGCTAGCTTGCCATCTTCTTGGTCAGCGGGCTCTCCGATTAATGTCTCTTCCTTGCCTCAACCCCTCGTCTCTCAGATTCATTGGCCTGTCATGTGGTGAGCAGAGCAAGCTTGGACTTGGTAACACCTTGAAAAATAAGAATTTATTACCAAGCCATAACACCAGAAACCTGGTATGCTAGTTAAGTACCTTCTCTATAATTTGTTTATGATTATTATTATTTGTGATTAATATTACAAAGGGTCTGTGAACCTGTGAGTAAAATACTTAGTTATATTCTGAGTCAAATGGCTCCTTACTCTTAGCTGTAAACCTTGTGCTGCTGCAGAGGAAATATAGGGAGGTTCTGACTCCATTTGGTTAGCATCGCCATGAAGCCACTCTCATGTTCCCAAAGGGTCTCAAATAAAGAATTCCATCCCTGTCACATTTTCCTTTCATGGAACTCAGATATTCAGGAATACTCTTCTGTAAAACTTGGTTGGCAAACATAAGAATTTCAGTTCCAGGATATAAGAATTTCTGATTACTTGTACTGGAATAATTCAAAAGAGTAGAAAATAAGGATTCAGAATAGAAAATGAAGGAAAGCAAGCAAATTTTTGAGGAAAATCCTAAGTTTAGAGGGGGAGATTAAGGAATATAAGAAAACATGAACTTGGCTTGTATTTCCTATAATCTAATATCAATACCCTCTTTGAGGATGGAGACAGTATGAACCTTGACCTGCAAGAGATTTTCAAAATTAGAGCTGATGCCCCTCTCTGAAGTCAAACTGACTTCCTGTATTCTGATCACAATGAAAGAACGTTTTCATGACCCCGTAGATGGAGAACTGTTTGTTTTTCTGGGTTACTTCCTTGACAATTTTTTATTGTGAAAGGCAAGACTAAGCTGAAATCAGATGTTATGCCCATTGCTTTTATTCCTCTGCCAATGAAAGAACTCATGCCTAGTCATAGTCCAGGCTTCCTGACCTCACACGGCTTCCTTCCCAGAGAGGCAGACACCAGGGAGCTGGTCCACTACCTGTAACTAAGCCCTGCGGACTTGGTGGCACTATTATTTCAGAGGGGGGATCTTCCAGGCAGAACTTGAAGTCTCTTGGTTACATCACAGCCTCACTTCAAAGGTGACATCTAACCGTCTTTCCTTTTCCTCATAGAATCACAAGAGGCAAACAAATAGAATTAACAAAAGGGAGTCTCACTACAGATTCTGTCTGAATGTGTAATTTTCTTCTCCCTTAGTATTGTCCATCTTCTTGGAAGAGGCTTTCAGACCTCGAGTAGTTTCCTTGAGAATAACAGATAATAGTCATACTCTCCTAATTTTATGAGCTGCTCAGGAGAAAAAAAATACTACACACAGAATATGAGAAGATCTTTAAAATCATGACATATTGCTGTTTTATTTTTCTGTTATAGAAATGTACTGTGTGTGCATAGTGTAATATTTTGAGAATGTAGAAAAAACAGAAGAAAATTAAAATTACCCACACCTCTGATATTTTAGAGGAGTCAGTCCGAGTTGAATCCTGCCTAAGGCCTGTTTTTGTATGCCTTTGAGCTGAGTGTTTTTTACATTTTTAAAGGGTTGTAAACACCTTCACCTTGTGTGCCTGCAAAGAAGAACATGCAGCTGAGACCTTTTGTGTGCCATGAAGCCTAAAATATTTACCATCTAGCCTTTCATAGAACATTTTTGCTGACCCTTGATCAAGAACTAACCACTATTATTTTGGTGCCTTTTTCCCCCAACGTCTATCAAGTCCTTGCACAAATTTTTAAGGAAAAAAATCTGTGCTATTATTCTCTATGGTTTTGCATCTTTCTTCCCTCACCTACTTTCATGTTACATCATGAGCATGTTTCCAGGTCATTGAAGTTTTTAAATCAAAGTCCATTGTAACTATACAGGCAAATGTAAAGAGCTACCTTATGGAACAAGACTCTTAGTAGTTAGTCCTATTTCCCTAGAGTTCAAAAATTTCAAAGCATGAAAATTTCAAAATTTTGGGTTAAACTACACATAACATGCATGGTTCATGCTGAGTTGCTTCAGCTGTGTCTGATGCTTTGCAACCCTATAGACTGTAGCCCGCCAGGCTCCTCTATCCATGGGAATTCTCCAGGCAAGAATACTGCTGCTGCTGCTGCTGCTGCTGCTAAGTCACTTCAGTCGTGTCTGACTCTGTGCGACCCCATAGATGGCAGCCCACCAGGCTCCTCCGTCCCTGGGATTCTCAAGGCAAGAACACTGGAGTGGGTTGCCATTTCCTTCTCCAATACATGAAAGTGAAAAGTGAAAGTGAAGTCACTCAGTCATGTCCGACTCCTAGCGACCCCATGGACTGCAGCCTACCAGGCTCCTCTGTCCATGGGATTTTCCAGGCAAGAGTACTGGAGTGGGGTGCCATTGCTTTCTCCGAAGAGTACTGCAATGGGTTGCTATTCCCTTCTCCATGGAAGCTTGCCAACCCAGGGATCTAACCTATGTCTCTTACATCTCCTGTATTGGCAAGTGGGTTCTTTGCCACTATTTCCACCTGAGAAACCCAACACATAAATTTTACATCTTAAAGAGTTTTTAAGTTCATTGGCATTAAGTAGATTCACATTGTTGTGCAGCCATCACTACAACTCTTTTCATCTTGCAAAACCGAAACTCCATATCCATTAAACAATAGCTCCTTACTCTTTTATCCCCCCAAGATCACAATTTATAATACCTATGTAATATTTGTTTTGGTTTTATGCTTTCTGGATTTTTAATTTGATATATATTTCTCTATCAACACAAGAATTTAAAGTGTTTCTCTGAGCCTTGCTTTTTGAGCTAATGAAGGGAAAGTAACAAAAGTGTTGCAGAAAAACTGTCAACAGTGCTTATGACAGTAAATTTTAAAAGTTTACTGTGAAATACTGACTTAAGACTTAGAATTAGTCACTTTGAGTCTCAGTGTTCTTATATGAAAATGAAGGGTAATAATAAAACTGATAGGGTCGATGTGATATTTAAATGAGATAAAGTATGTGAAAATTGTTTAATGTAATGTGATACAAGTATTAGTTATTATTGTGTTGTAAAGTCATTTGATATCAAGCAAAGCAGTCACATATCAGAGAAAACAGTTTTAATGGGGGACTTCTCTGGCAGTCCAATGGTTAAGACTCTGTACTTCCAATGCAGGGGGCACGGGTTCAATCTCTGGTCAGGAATCTAAGATCCAATATGCCAAAAAACATATTTAAGGCAACTTTTTGAGTACCAAGGTCAATATATTGAAATAATAAGGGAAAGAGGACAATTTCAGACATGACTTTTTAGCAGTTCAGTTTTTCTCTTGAAATTTACTGTTGTACTGGGAATATCACATGGTTCAAAAGCTGAGCACTTCTGTATGGCATTAAATTAAAATGCAGCTTGAACATGCTATGTGAAGAATTTTAAACAGTCTTGCTCAGTATAAGATATGCCCAATGTCAGTATGCTGACATATTATGACATCTTTTTTTTTTTTTTTTTTACTAATAGTTTCCCCATTGGGATGTATTTAATAGTCAATCTGTGAAATGTACAGATTGGAATTTTGTAACCTTTGAAATGCTTCTTAATATGCTATCTCTGTTTTGTGATAAATTTGTATTTATTACTTACCCATTTGCAAGGGTCTAGGAGATTAAGGTCCATCTAGTCAAGGCTATGGTTTTTCCAGTGGCCATGTATGGATGTGAGAGTTGGACTGTGAAGAAAGCTGAGCACCAAAGAATTGATGCTTTTGAACTGTGGTGTTGGAGAAGACTCTTGAGAGTCCCTTGGACTGCAAGGAGATCCAACCAGTCCATTCTAAAGGAGATCACTCCTGGGTGTTCATTGGAAGGACTGATGCTAAAGCTGAAACTCCAGTACTTTGGCCACCTCATGCAAAGAGTTGACTCATTGGAAAAGACCCTGATGCTGGGAGGGATTGGGGTCAGGAGAAGAAGGGGACGACAGAGGATGAGATGGCTGGATAGCATCACCAACTCAATGGACGTGAGTTTGAGTGAACTCCGGGAGTTGGTGATGGACAGGGAGGCCTGGCGTACTGCGATTCATGGGGTCGCAAAGAGTCAGACATTACTGAGCGACTGAACTGACTGAACTAAGTACAGGAAGACAGTAATAAATTACCTTCAGTTGAGGCAGATTAATGGGGAATTATTAGAAACGGAAGAATTTGACTTGACCTAGATTTGGTGTCAGCAGGAAGGCAGATTTTGTCTGTGCTGCTGCTGCTGCTGCTGCTAAGTTGCCCCAGTCATGTTCAACTCTGTGCGACCCCATAGATGGCAGCCCACCAGGCTCCCCCATCCCTGGGATTCTCCAGGCAAGAACACTAGAGTGGGTTGCCATTTCCTTCTCCAGTGCATGAAAGTGAAGTTGCTCAGTTGTGTCCAACTCGTAGCGACCACGTGGACTGCAGCCTACCAGGCTCCTCCGTCCATGGGATTTTCTAGGCAAGAGTACTGGAGTGGGGTGCCATTGCCTTCTCCGTTTGTCTGTCTGGTGCTTCTAAAATGTCCCTTATTAGAGACCAATGCAGAGAATGTAATCATTAACTGTACACATGTGTTGTCTGTAACAGCAACTGATTACTTGAAGCAGATGTCTAACCCATATCTCTTAGTTCTTCAGAGCATGCTAGCTGGACTTCCAACTACCAGTCCCTGCATTTCTTTTCCTGAGGACTTTTTCTGACTGCTAAAGCCCAATTTGCTTCCTACATGGTAGACAGGTTTGCCAGGACAATTAAGCCTCCCAGGCTCCTCCCTTGGAGGAGCCATCAACTAATAAATTATGAGTTGGTGTATAAATAACTCAGCTTCCTTACAGCTCCCTGAGGCATGTGTTTCCCATTGGTCTGTAGAGTTTTCCCACAGTGGTAGCTGTCTTGATGATGCACTCTTTCTTGGTGGCCTTCCCTTCTGTGTTTCACTTTCTTTACTTTTTTTTACTTGCATCCGAATCCTCATCTCAGGGCCTACTTTTCTTCTTTGGAGGGAACCCAAATGAATATATCACTGTGTTAGCTGGGGACTTACAGAAAACCTCAGGAGAGTGCACCTGTTTCAGACATCCGTTTGCAAGAAAGAGCAAACCTAGATTCAGGAACTTGAAAAAATGAGGAGTGTTTTTCTTCTATTAGAAAAATTCCAATGGCAGAAGTAGGTTAGATTCAGCTGCTCAGAGTAGATACAGCTGCTCAGTAAACAGCTGTTTGAAGGAACTCTGACCTTTCTGTTTTTCTGCTTCATCATCTGTAGCTTTCATCCTCAAACATTTTGTTCATATTACAAAATATTGGTTGCATCTCAAAAACCAGAACACATTCCAGACAGAAAAAAAGAGAAAGTTTAAGTTTTCCTTTCCACAGAACTTTGTCTTTTTAGTCAGGCAGAGGAGCTCTCTCTTGCTTCTCCACACCTCATTAGCTGAACTATATCGCATGCCCATTATCAATCAATCACATCCCAGAGGAATGAGATTAGAATGTGCGATTTAGATCAGTTATGGTTCATCCCTGGTGTAGGTCCCTACTGAACAAATCAGGGGACCGTTAGCTGAGAAGAAAAAGCCAAAATGGCTTGGGTGGATAATGGGCAGCATTCCCCATAGCACCCCTTACCCCAGCAATATCATATTGTTTGTCAGCACCATGGTAAATATTTCAGCTTCCTTTTCCCACATGAACCATTCCATCCCGATTGCATATCAACAGACACATACTTGAGGGCATGGGAATATAGATGTAGAGGGCAGATGTTTTAACATGCCTTTCTTAAAAGTCTGTTTCCTATTCTCTTTTATTGAGTTCTGTATACCTTTACAAACTTTATTTCTGATTCAATCCAGACAAATAAAATTCTTTTTATAGCCTAAAAGCTACAATATATAGTAATCAACAAATATCTGTAAAGGGAATCTGCTCAGATAAGAGTCCTGTTTTTTCAGATGTGAGAAGAGGACAGAATTCTAAATAATAAAGCTAGTTGGAAACATGTTAAATGAAATTGAAGACTGAAAACATTCAAAAGAACAATATTCTATTTAGTTACCATGAAAGTGTCCTTGCAAAGATGTCTGTAGGAAATCTTCTTGGGAAATGGACAGTCTCTTTCAACAAAGAAGTGAGGAAACTGGATAGTCTTACATAAAAAAATTTGACCCTTATCTTACACCATATACAAAAACTAACTCCAGTGTATTAAAGACTTAAATATTATAACTGAAACTATAAAACACCTAGAGAACACATAGGGTAAAAGCTTTATACATTGGTCTTGGCAATGATTTCATGAGTGTGACACCAAAAGTAGATGCAACAAAAATAAAAATAGATAAGTGAGACTACATAAAACCAAAAAGGTTTCCTATAATAATCAACATAATGAAAAGGCAACCTTCATAATGGAAGAAAATATTTTCAAACCACATATCTAATACAGGGTTAATTTCCAAAATACAGGAAATGTAGGAGTTCCTTCAACTCAACACCAAAAAACTAATAATCCAATTAAAAACTGGGCTAAGGATTTGAATAGACACTTCTCCAAAGAGTGCATGGAAATGAGCAACACATATATGAAAAGGTGCTCAATGTCACTAATCATCAGAGAGATACAAATCAGAACCACACTGAGACATTACCTCTTGTCTGTTAGGATGGCATGCATATATATATACATATGTATATGCAAGACAAGAGTTGTTGAGGATGTGGAGAAATTAAAAGCTTTTCACACTATTGGTGGGGATAGAAAATGGTATAGCTGCTATGGATAAAAGTATGAGACTTTCTCAAAAAATTAAAAGTAAAACTACCATGTGATATAGCAGTCCTACTTCTGAGCATTTATCCAAAATAATTTGAATTTAGATATCAAAGACATTCCCATATTCATTGCACCACTATTCACAATAACTAAGATGTGGAAACAGCCTAAATGTCCATCTGCTGATGAATGGATGGAAAAAATGTGGTATACATATAGGATGGAATACTGTTTAGCCTTTCTGCTAAGTCACTTTAGTCGTGTCCGACTCTGTGCAACCCCATAGAGGGCAGCCCGCTAGGCTCTTCTGTCCCTGGGATTCTCCAGGCAAGAATACTGGAGTGGGTTGCATTTCCTTCTCCAATGCATGAAAGTGAAAAGTGAAAGGGAAGTCACTCAGTCGTGTCCGACTCTTCGCGACCCCATGGACTGCAGCCTACCAGGCTCCTCTGTCCATGGGATTTTCCAGGCAAGAGTACTGGAGTGGGGTGCCATTGCCTTCTCCGCTGTTTAGCCTTTAAAAAGAAGAAAATTCTGTAAGATATGGCAACATGGATGGATCTTGAGGACATTTTGCTAAATGAAATAAGCCAGACTACTGAAAGACAAATACCACATGATTCTACTTATTTTAGTATCTAAAGATAGTCAAATTCATAAAATCAAAGACTAAAATTGTTACTTGAGGCTGGAGAAGAAGAGGATGGGGAGTCATCAACAGGCATCAAGTTTCAGATAAGAAGGACAAATAAGCTCTAGACATCTGCTATAAAACATCGTCCCTTCAGTTAACAACATACACTTAAAATTGGTTAGGAGAAGGCAATGGCACCCCACTCCAGTACTCTTGCCTGGAAAATCCCATGGATGGAGGAGCCTGGTAGGCTCCAGTCCATGGGGTCGCTAAGAGTCAGGCACAACTGAGCGACTTCACTTTCACTTTTCACTTTCATGCATTGGAGAAGGAAATGGCAACCCACTCCAGTATTCTTGCCTGGAGAATCCCAGGGACAGAAGAGCCTATTGGGCTGCCGTCTATGGGGTCGCACAGAGTTGGACACGACTGAGGCGACGTAACAGCAGCAGCAGCAAAATTGGTTAAGAACATAGAGCTCATGTTAATATTCTTACCACAATAAAGTAAAAAAATTTAAAGAAAAAGAAGTCCCCATGGAAACAGGTATACTTCTAGTGTTGAATGCTGTTCCCTGGAGAATGTAAGCATTAATCTTAAAACATTACAAACTGACTGATTGTCATAGGAAAGTAGAAACTGTATTCTAGTTGGTGTCTGAAAGTTCTAAAAAAGTACAATAATGTTTTCTTTTGAGGGGATAAGAGCCTCAAAATTCATTTCTGTTCTTTCCGTTAGACAAAGGAGAAATGAATAAATCATTGACTCCTAGATATCTAATCTTGAACTGCACAAGGTATTTTCTGTCTACAAGAACAAAACATCCTTGTTTGAAGCAGAATCTACTCCATCAAGGGCCAGAACTTGGGACTTTTGCCAGTCATTTGAACTGGAGCACTCCTGCTTTCTAGGGAGTCACGTAGAACAATTTAAGGAA
Source organism: Bos mutus (assembly GCF_027580195.1). Lineage (NCBI taxonomy): Eukaryota > Metazoa > Chordata > Mammalia > Artiodactyla > Bovidae > Bos > Bos mutus. Next base: position 26,643,857 of record NC_091621.1, on the reverse strand, counting down.
TGAAATGAAAATGGAAACTCACGAAACTCACTTCCCTAAACTAGAATCACTTCTGCTCCATGAAACTTTATGAAGCAGATGCAGGTAGTTTTGATCATTCCCTGTCTTATAATTTTGAAATCCTATTGATTTCTCTTGGGAAATCAAAGTTAATCCAGAAAAATCCTGTGCTCTGCTGTTACAGGCCAAGCATTGTCTCAGGTGCCTTGGCTGAATTAACTCCTAATCTTCTCAATAGTCTAAAAAGGGGAGTGCTCTTGTTACCATCCCCATTTTACAGATGGGGAAAACTAGGCACAGAAAAGCTAAATACCAACATTACAGAGCAAGTACGTGGCAGAAGCAGGATTTTCTCCCAAGCCTACTAATTCTGGAGCCATTTTTAACCATTTTCACTTACATGGGAGGTTACTGGATAAGTCTTGACTGTATAAACTGAGTTGTGGGTCACTAACCTATAAATATGCACTACCCTGGTGGCTCGGCAGTAAAGAATTCACCTATGGTATAGGAGACGGGTGTTTGATCCCTGTATTGGGAAGATTCCCTGGAGGAGGGCATGGCAGCCCAGTCCAGTATTCTTGCCTGGAGAATCCCATGGACAGAGGAGCCTGGTGGGCTCTATTCCATAGGGTCACAGAGTCAGACATGGCTGAAGCAACTGAGCACTAATGCATGCAGCCTACAAATACATCAGGAATGGTAAGGGGGAATCCTTCAAAGAATTACCTTGACATAAAATTAGGGGTTATTGATATTTCTCCTGGCAATCTTGATTCCAGCTTGTGTTTCTTTCAGTCCAGCATTTCTCATGATGTACTCTGCATAGAAGTTAAATAAGCAGGGTGACAATATACAGCCTTGATGTACTCCTTTTCCTATTGGAACCAGTCTGTTGTTCCATGTCCAGTTCTAACTGTTGCTTCCTGACCTGTATATAGATTTCTCAAGAGGCAGATCAGGTGGTCTGATATTCCCATCTCTTTCAGAATTTTCCACAGTTTATTGTGATCCACATAGTCAAAGGCTTTGGCATAGTCAATAAAGCAGAAATAGATGTTTTTCTGGAACTCTCTTGCTTTTTCCATGATCCAGCGGATGTTGGCAATTTGATCTCTGGTTCCTCTGCCTTTTCTAAAACTAGCTTGAACATCAGGATGCTTACTCCTTGGAAGGAAAGTTATGACCAACCTAGATAGCATATTGAAAAGCAGAGACATTACTTTGCCAACAAAGGTCCATCTAGTCAAGGCTATGGTTTTTCCTGTGGTCATGTATGGATGTGAGAGTTGGACTGTGAAGAAGGCTGAGCACCGAAGAATTGATGCTTTTGAACTGTGGTGTTGGAGAAGACTCTTGAGAGTCCCTTGGACTGCAAGGAGATCCAATCAGTCCATTCTGAAGGAGATCAGCCCTGGGATTTCTTTGGAGGGAATGATGCTGAAGCTGAAACTCCAGTACTTTGGCCACCTCATGCAAAGAGTTGACTCATTGGAAAAGACTCTGATGCTGGGAGGGATTGGGGGCAGGAGGAGAAGGGGACGACAGAGGATGAGATGGCTGAATGGCATCACTGACTCGATGAACTTGAGTCTGAGTGAACTCCGGGAGTTTGTGATGGACAGGGAAGCCTGGCATGCTGTGATTCATGGGGTCACAAAGAGTCGGACACGACTGAGCGACTGAACTGAACTGAAAATTAGGGGTTTTAAAAGAAACTTTGTGTCATTTACTAAGTCTAACAGTAATTATGTTACTATGGAAATAAAATCTGCATATTTTATTAGCAGTCAATATTTACTGGAGTGGTTTAAAAAGCCATCAAAGTATGGCTCTCCTAGAATCTCTATAATTCTTTTTGCTTCAACCTCAAAAATTCCTGAGACACTAGTGAAAATAACCTGGATAAGATAAACCCCACAGATGATCACATTCTGAAGAACAATATGTCTGATTAACTGCTTTTATAGGATTCTGACATTAACTGCTGTCCTTTATAAAGGACAGAAATCATATGGACCTAAGAGAAGCGGAAGATGTTAAGAAGAGGTGGCAAGAATACACAGAAGAGCTATACAAAAAAGATCTTCATGACCCAGGTAACCATGATGGTGTTATCTCCCACCTAGAACCAGACATGCTGGGATGTGAAGTCAATTGGGCCTTAGGAAGCATCACTACGAACAAAGCTAGTGGAGGTGATAGAATTCCAGTTGAGTTATTTCAGATCCTAAAAGATGATGCTGTGAAAGTGCTGCACTCAATATGACAGCAAATTTGGAAAACAGCAGTGGCCACAGGACTGGAAAAGGTCAGTTTTCATTCCAATCCCAAAGAAAGGCAATGCCAAAGAATGCTCAAACTACCGCACAATTGCACTCATCTCACATGCTAGTAAAGTAATGCTCAAAATTCTCCAAGCCAGGCTTCAGCAATACGTGAACCATGAACTTCCAGATGTTCAAGCTGGTTTTAGAAAAGGCAGAGGAACCAGAGATCAAATTGCCAACATCCTCTGGATCATCGAAAAAGCAAGAGAGTTTCAGAAAAACATTTATTTCTGCTTATTGACTATGCCAAAGCCTTTGACTGTGTGGATCACAACAAATTGTGGAAAATTCTTCAAGAGATGGGAATACCAGACCACCTGACCTGCCTCTTGAGAAACCTGTATGCAGGTCAGGAGGCAACAGTTAGAACTGGACATGGAACAACAGAATCTGGTTCCAAATCGGGAAAGGAGTATGTCAAGGCTGTATATTGTCACCCGGCTTATTTAACTTATATGGCAGAGTACATCATGCAAAATGCTGGGCTGGAAGAAGCACAAGCTGGAATCAAGATTGCCAGGAGAAATATCAATAACCTCAGACATGCAGATGACACCACCCTTATGGCAGAAAGTGAAGAGGAACTAAAAAGCCTCTTGATGAAAGTGAAAGAGGAGAGTGAAAAAGTTGGCTTAAAACTCAACATTCAGAAAACTTAAGATCATGGAATCTGGTCCCATCACTTCATGGCAAATAGATGGGGAAACATTGGAAACAGTGGCAGACTTTATTTTTCTGGGCTCCAAAATCAGTGCAGATGCTGACTGCAGTCATGAAATTAAAAGACACTTGCTCCTCGGAAGAAAAGCTATGACCAACCTAAAAAGCAGAGACATTACTTTGCCAGCAAATGTCCATCTAGTCAAGGCTACGGTGTTTCCAGTAGTCATATATGTATGTGAGAGTTGGACTATAAAGAAGGCTGATCACCAAAGAATTTATGCTTTTGAACTGTGGTGTTGGAGAAGACTCTTGAGAGTCCCTTGCACTGCGAGAAGATCAAACGAGCAATCCTAAAGGAAATCAGTCCTGAATATTCTTTGGAAGGACTGATGCCGAAGTTGAAACTCCAATCCTTTGGCCACCTGATGCAAAGAACTGACTCGTTGGAAAAGACCCTGATGCTGGGAAAAATTGAAGGCAGGAGGAGAAGGGGCTGACAGAGCATGAAATGTTTGGATGGTATCACTGACTCAATGGACATGAGTTTGAGCAAGCTCCGGGAGTTGCTGATAGACAGGGAAGCCTGGCATGCTGCAGTCTGTGGGGTCACAAAGATTCAGACATGACTGAGCAACTGAGCTGATTAACTGAACTGCTATGGGATTATCAGAGAAATTTTATTGTATTAAAAAGAGAACTATGTTTTTTATTTAAAATTCTAGAATAGTGCATTATTTTGGTGTACAATATGGCACTTTGAGTCCAGTATCTCAAATCAGGAGTAAATTTTATAGGTAAATTAGCCTAATCTTTAATCAGCAAAAGAAGGAAATATTATAAACCAAATATTCCAAAGTTAGTATCAATATCTGTGATAGTGTCATGTAGCTTTTACCAGCTAAACAGATAATCATTGATTGAGCCAGTCAGTCACTGATTCGTCAATAATTTATTAATTATCTAGCACGTATCAGGTACCTCAGAACTGGGGAGGCAGCAGTGGAAGAAACAAAGTCTCTGATCTCACAGATCTTACAATATAGGGGGATGGTAGTGCTGGGACTCTCAATCCACATATTATATAAACAGGTAAATGGATATGTCAGGTGGTGACAAGTTCCAGGAAGAAGAAACAACCAGAGTAGGCCTTTCTGATAAGGTGGCGAAGAGCAAATGACCTCATTTGGTTTCCATGGTGTATATTTGGTAAATAGTTCATTATAGGAAGCATCATTGCTTAAAGTCAGGCAGTTCTGTGGCTATTTTATTGATATTCCATGTGGCCAAAATAGTTGTCTACTTATATAAACCTTAAATGTTTTTTCGGGGCTAAAATTTTGAATGTGACACAGAACTTTATGCTTTTGATTTTTCATCCATCTCTGGCTTATTTGGTGCTCAATAAATGTTTTCTAAGGAGAGTCAGGAAGCAACAGTTAGAACTGGACATGGAACAACAGACTGGTTCCAAATAGGAAAAGGAATACGTCAAGGCTGTATATTGTCACCCTGCTTATTTAACTTATATGCAGAGTACATCATGAGAAGCGCTGGGCTGCAAGAAACACAAGCTGGAATCAAGATTGCTGGATTCAGTAACCTCACATATGCAGATGACACCACCCTTATGGCAGAAAGTGAAGAGGAACTAAAAAGCCTCTTGATGAAAGTCAAAGAGGAGAGTGAAAAAGTTGGCTTAAAGCTCAACATTCAGAAAACGAAGATCATGGCATCTGGTCCCATGAGAAGTGCTGGGCTGGAAGAAGCACAAGCTGGAATCAAGATTGCTGGAATCAATAACCTCAGATATACAGATGACACCACCCTTATGGCAGGAAGTGAAGAGGAACTAAAAAGCCTCTTGATGAAACTCAAAGAAGAGAGTGAAAATTTGGCTTCAAGCTCAACATTCAGAAAACGAAGATCATGGGATCTGGTCCCATCACTTCATGGGAAATAGATGGGGAAACAGTGGAAACAGTGTCAGACTATTTTTGGGGGCTCCAAAATCACTGCAGTTGGTGATTGCAGCCATGAAGTTAAAAGACGCTTACTCCTTGGAAGGAAAGTTTTGACCAACCTAGACAGCATATTGAAAAGCAGAGACAAAGGTCCGTCTAGTCAAGGCTATGGTTTTCCAGTGGTCATGTATGGGTGTGAGAGTTGGACTGTGAAGAAAGCTGAGCCCCAAAGAATTGATGCTTTTGAGCTGTGGTGTTGGAGAAGACTCTTGAGAGTCCCTTGGACTACAAGGAGATCCAATCAGTCCATCCTAAAGGAGATCAGTCCTGGGTGTTCATTCAAAGGACTGATGCTGAAGCTGAAACTCCAGTACTTTGGCCACCTCATGCGAATTGACTCATTGGAAAAGACTCTGATGCTGGGAGGGATTGGGGGCAGGAGGAGAAGGGGACGACAGAGGATGAGATGGCTGGATGGCATCACTGACTCGATGGATATGACTTTGGGTAAACTGCGGGAGTTTGTGATGGACAGGGAGGCCTGGCGTGCTGTGATTCATGGGGTCGCAAAGAGTTGGACACAACTGAGCAACTGAACTGACTGAAGGAGAATAATGGCCTAACATAAATATTAATTTAATTCACTTCCAAATAGAGTTAAGAAACCTTCTATATTGATGATTGTCCTTGTAAATAAACACTTATGCATTTTCAAGAGGATCTTGGCTCTGCCCCAGCTCAATTTTCTATTAAGGCATATTTAATTGGCAAACAGGAAGAGCTGTATTCTGGGTGCTTGTCACGGAACAAAACTTTGAACACTAATAAAAGAATTAAGTATTTAAGTATTTATGGGTATACTGACATGTTAAGCCTTTTACATCTTTTGCTTCATTATTATAGCCACTGTACAAGACAGGTCCTTCTGCTAGCCTTTTGCAGATGAGGAAGTGGAGGCCTAGAGAGGCTGCCCACGTCCTAAGGTCAGACTGCTGGCTAGTGCTATATGGGACCCAAACCCAGGTCTGTGAGCTCAACCAGGTACGCTTCAGTGCCCACTCTCCTTTTTTTCTTTTATCTTTTCTGTTTACTCCTAATTATGCAATGTTGATAGATTCACTGTGTTCTAATGAGCTTTCCTAAACTTTTCTTTGAATAAGGCAGGGAATTAATAAAACATTGATTTTACAGGTTTTTCTTGTCTGTCCTCCAGGAGACTTCTCATCCTGTGCTTGAAAATATTCCATTAATGACCTCTTTCCTAGTCTTGTGTCCTTTCCCAACCACTGCTGTATCCCACCCTTCTGCCTGCTTCCTCATCTACTTTGCTCTTTCTCAGAGCCCATCCCCAGCCTGTTTTCTGGAGTAACTGCTTAAGAACTCTGAAAGCTACTCAAACTTGTCCAGATTTTGGTGTAGCTATGTCTTTTCTCCATGTGAATTTAAAGCCCTGCTTTGATCTACCAGTGCCTGAGAAATTTTATGATTTTTATACATTAAGAGATGACTACACCACAGTTACAAGGTTATTAAGAAACCAAGATACCACTTGAAAGCATAAAATTATGCAATTCGTGAGTGCCGAAGCTTATTCGGGTTTCATTTTTGATTCTTGCCATCCTACACTCTTCTTTGACCTTGTCATTTAAAACTGTCTTCAGTTAAATTGTATATCTTCGATATGTATATGTAGATTAAAATGTTCAGATTAAAATTTAAAGCTGAAGAAAAGGCTGTGGTATTTCATGAGATATATGAATAATATATGAATGAAAATGTGATGATTTTGGAAGGAAAATATGATGTAAATCTAGTTATTACTGTATTCTTGCATAAGTTGTTTCAAATATAAGGGCAGATTCTGGAAATGTGAGGACCAGCCTATTAAATGACTCTCACTTCCCCTCCATTCCAGTCCTGTCTTAACTGTAGGATCTGAGTGGTAGGCCTTGGGTTCTTGGGTCTGCTAACTCTCAGGTAGCTGGTTTGGGGCTTCCTCCCTGAGTACAGTTTGAAAGAAGATCTGAATTCCAGGCAGGTTTGGTAAGATAAACACAAAACAGAAAACATAACTTGGCATGTTGTAGGAAAATTCTGGAACTGCAAGCATGAAAAGAAAAATTTTCATTCTTCCAGACAGAAAAAATAAGACACCTCCCCCAAAGAGAAAGAATTAAAAAGTTATTAGTGAAACAGGGCACAGAGGCTAAGCATAATGACTTGAAATGCACAGTCTAGTTTTTATTTCTGTTTCTCCATTTACTGCCTGTGTGACCTTGATTAAATTACTTAACTGTATTTCTGTTTTCTCATATAGAATAGTGATAACAATGGTACTTAATCCATAAGGTTTTATGAGGATTAAAATAACCAGTGGTTAACTGATATATAGAACTTAGAACTGCGCCTGACACAGACTAGCAGTGATACTAATATTGCTATTATTATTAGATTATCTCAAAGTTGCAAGTCAAAAGACAGAAGAAAATGAACAGCAGCAAAAAAGAACTATATTCAGAGATCCTATCCTGCCCAGTTGTCCTCTCTTCTGGTGCTGTCACTGGAAATTTGTTGCTATTCAAGAATTCAGGGAGTATATCCATATACCCCCATCTGAAGAATTCTGAAAAATGCATGTTCCTTTTCTTAAGGGAATATGAAGAAGGGAGGAAAACAGAGACCTCCTTCGTCTTACACCTAAGTGAGAGGGACCTCACCTAGGCCTCATGCTTTACAGGGCTGCTTAGATCACAGACAGACTGGAATAAATTGACTGAAAATGACAGTCTGAAATGAATTTACTGGATGGCCCTAGAGCTAGATATCCCTAGATGCTTAAGGCTAGTGCTCACAGGCTGCGTATACAAACCATCATGGTAAATACCCACTGTTGAGATGAGCGTTGTCCAGGAGCATGCTTCTCCAGAGCTCTCCCAGGGCATGGAGGATGTGGGACACAGAACTTAGGTTTGGAAAAAGTATTGGAATTAATTTATCAAAACTTCCTCTGAGATAACATGAGTGCAATAGTTCTTCCATGTTGAAGTATCATTTTTCCCTAGTACTGAGGGTTTATTTTTTTTTCTTGCTTCTCTTCTCTTCCAATTCCTGGCTCTGTAGGTACCAAAAAATTAGCATACTATTTGCAGTAGTTGAATATTGAGACTGAGAAATATTTTGCATTATTAACAATGCAAATTACTTTTTAACTGCACATATGTAGATTAGACATACTATGAATGAAGTGGGTTGTGTATTTTGAAATCTTTGATACTAGATGGAAACTGAATAGTAAAAATAGAGAATAGTTTTACTTTTGAAAAAGATAAAGTAAGATTTCTTATATGTTTAAAATTATATCAAAACTCAGCCTTTTAAAAATAAGCTTAATTCAAGATTTTCTTAATTATAAATTATATTTTAGTTTTAATTTGAGTAGTTTATATTTGAAGGATATTTTTGAAAACACAAACATTTTAATTTTTGATGAAATTATATTTGATGTTTATATTTGTGATGACATTTTATTTTTCATCTCAGCATTGAACCTGGCAGTGAAGACACAAGAGTCCCTGCCAGGGAATTCCTTGCTACTGGCTTTTAAAAACTATAGCTTTACCTATACTGTTTGATTTTGTCATTTTATAGAAATACATTTCCAACACTGGAAAATACAGCATATTTTATTTAATAGTTTTTTAACCTGACTTATCATCTGTTTATACATGAAGTATGTGGACATTCATTTGTCCTCTTGTCCTTGTCCTACAAATATTGAGGGAAGGCCTGGTAGTAAACAATGAAAATTAACCCAGACATAGATAATGATAGACTATCAGGGAATGTAATGTTAGTACTGAGTAAGAACTCTTAAATTTTGAGGAAAGAGCCTCTAATACTAGCCTAGAACTCTTAACAATTGAATAACTTAAGCAAACCCAGGAGTTGGTCATTGGGAAAGAAGGGGAAAATTAAGTCATTCTTTTAAAGTCTCATTAGGAGTGTTGAGGGAGAACAAGAGAGTAATATTCGATGTCTTATTTTCAAAGATGTAGGGAAATTTTCATTTGAGTATGAAAGGTAGGGATGGAAATATTTATATAATTCGAGATAGAGTTTACATACACACATATACAGATACCCATACAGAAAGATTTTAAAAGCACACCTATGAATAAGATGAACTAGTCATCAAACTATATGCTGCAAAGCCATCTAACAAGATAATTATATACAGCAAAAAGTTACAGATGCAAGGCATGCATGACAGAAATGCAATCATTACAGCAGAATTCAGTGTATCTAGTTCAGCATGAGCTCTGACACCTCTAAATAAGTGACAACATAGAATATATTGACAAGAAACCCAAATATCTGACAATGCATTTGTTATTATGTTGACAAAGCTTTGTTAAAAATTGGACATTCATTTGACCATAAAGAAAATTTTAATGAAAGTTTCAGCATATATATTATAAGGCCATAATTTTGATCATATTCAATAAAGTTAGAAATAAATATTTTTAAAGTGACTAAGAAAATATCTAATAGTTTGGAATAAATATATTCCTGGGTAACCTTCATATCTAAGAAGAAATAAAAAATAAAGGTAAAATCTATCTATTAGCAATTAGTAAAAAAAAAATGAGATTCTTTATTAGCATAACATTCTAAAAGGGAGTTAAAGTTGTCTGAATCTGTAGCATCTTTTGACTTTTGGCAGAAATAGACAAATATACTTTACTATAGAAAATATATCCATGTTAGGCCTGCAGAATTCCTATGTATTAAGACAAATAGGAGGTTGCAATAAAACATTGACCAGCGCATATGGAATCAAGGCACCTTAAGGAATATTCAGTGGAAAACATACATATTTAGACTTCTAGAAACTTCAGATTTTGAAGCTTATGGAATAGTCAAAAAATAAAAGATAAAAATCACAAATATGAACAAGCAACAGAAAATTTTTCATAGCACAGTAGAATGCCACAAATGAAGAAATATATGTTAAAAAAAAAATAGCCCAGGAGAAAAGTTAATCTACAAATTATACACAATGGAGAAATTAGTGAACTAAAAAAAAATACCAGAAGTAGTTATCCAGAATGTAGCACAATGACACAAAGATATGGAATATGTTTAAAAAGAAGGTGAGATCTATAGAATATAGAATGATAATGTCCAACATATCTAATTAGTCTCAGAGGAAGAAGATAAAGAAGAGAAACATTTGAAGAGGTTATAGCTATGAATCTCAGAGAATTATGCTGCATATATAAGAAATGCACATCCAGATACATTATAATGAAATGGATTATTATCAAAAGTAAAAAGCAGCCAGAGAGAAAAAAGCGATCACCACAAGGGAGCAATAATTAGGTCTATGGCAAACTTTATGGCAACGATGGGAGCCAGGAGCCAGTTGAGTAATGTCTTCAAAATGTTATTGAGAAAATGACTGTCAGCCTACAACAGTACACCTATCAAAACTCTCTTTTAAAAATGAAGGTGAAAGAAATATATTTTCAGATAACAATGACCGAGTTTTATCATCAACAGACCTGTATGAGAACATCTGAGGAAATATGTACTCTGGGAGGAAGGAAAATATTGTCTGGGACGGAAAGAAAAAGGTTGAACAAAGAACATGAATATAGATAAATCTAAAGTGAATACCGCATGCTAATGTGACAGGTTAAAATGCAAACCTAAGTACTGGACAAGAACAGCATGTAAATTGTGAGTGGAGTGGGAGTGAGAAGCTTTAAAGTGTTTTAAGATTCTTGCATTACTTGAGAAGAGGGATAAAGTAGTGTTTAATTTTAGACCTTAAACATGCATTTGGTGAACCTCTGGAAATATAAGATGAAACAAATGGCAATAGAAAGAACAATTTCCTAAACATAGGAACATAAAAGGGAGAAATCAAATCCTAAAAAACCACGATGCATAGAAATCAACACAGAAAAGGACAAGCAATTCTATTGTCATAAGGAATATAATAAAACTATGGTAACCAGTTAAATGGATGCTATATTGGGTTTAAAAATTAAATATAAATTGTTTTACAAGGGACACAGCATGTTCTTACACTGTCAGTTTCCTGAGAAGCCTATACAAGGAAGGGATCAGATGCGTAAGAGATTTATTAGGAAAAATGCCTATCTGAAGATTTAGGGAAAGGGAGTAGGAATATAAGGAGAGAGCCTTCAAACAGCGAGGCAGGTCAGACCCCTTAAGAGGAAAAGAAGAATAGTAGGAGCCTCAGAGAGCAGCACAGTTCCAAGAAAGACCAATGGTGCTCTGCTGTGCTAGGTCGCAGTTGCGGCCAACTTTCTGTGACCTTATGAACTGTAGCCTGCCAGGCTCCACTGTCCATGGGGATTCTCCAGGCAAGAACAATGGAGTGGGTTGCCATGCTCTCCTCCAGGGGATCTTCTGGACCCAGGGCCTGAACCCATGCCTCCTGTAGCTCCTGCATTGCAGGCAGATTCTTTACTGCTGAGCCACCAGGGAAGCCCTAAGACCAAAGGAGTCCATAGCAAAGAAGAATCATTAGAGAGACCCCCATATTGGGCTTCAGTGGCCAGTCTCTACTACCTACACTGTTCTCAGTCCTTGGCTGAGAACATCTCTGATGAAGCATGTCCTTGGTGGGAAAATTGTGGTGGATTTGAAAGTGCAGCAATTGGAGGTTGTCGGTCAAGGACCTCTGTACATCAGGTTCTGTTAAAAGAGTTGAGCAGTGCCCTATTTCAGTGCCACACACAGAAATGGCCAGACTTAAAGATGGGGAAGATATACAAAGCTAATACTAACAAAAATAAGATGAGGTGCCTATATTAAAAATAGAAAAAATAGACTTTAATACAAAAGGCTGTCTTTATGAAAGTTAATCTCATTAGTTTCTGGTTTATTCTTCTTATATTTCTCTTTGCATGTTCATGAATATTTTTATTTCCTTTACACAAAAGTTAACATTATATTCTGTTATTGTTGTTGTTCAGTCAGCTCATGTCCGACTCTTTTTGTGACTCCATAACTGCAGCATGCCAGGCTTCTCTGTCCATCAGTATCTCCCATGGGTTTGCTCAAACTCGTGTCCACTGAGTTGGTGATGCCATCCAAACACCTCACCTCTGTCACCCCCTTCTCCTCATGACCTCAGTCTTTCCCAGCATCAGAGTCTTTTCCAATAAGTTTGGCTCGTCACATTAGGTGACCAAAGTATTGGAGCCTCAGCTTCAGCATCAGGCCTTTCAAAGAATATACAGGGTTGATTTCCTTTAGGATTGACTGGTTTGATCTCGTTGCTATCCAAGGGACTCTGAAGAGTTTTCTCCAGCACCACAATTTGAAAGCATCAATTCTTCGGTGCTCAGCCTTCTTTATGGTCCAACTCTCATATCTGTACATGACTGCTAGAAAAACCATAGTTTTGACTTTATGGACCTTTGTGGGCATAGTGATGCCCCTGCTTTTTAATATGCTGTCTAGGTTTGTCATCTGTAGGCTTCCCTTGTAGCTCAGTCAGTAAAAGAGTCTACCTGCAGTGCAGGAGACCTGGGTTCAATCCCTGGGTTGGGAAGATCCCCTGGAGAAGGAAATTGCAACCCACTCCAGTATCCTGGCCTGGAAAATCTCACAGACACAGGAGCCTGGTGGGCTGCAGTCCATGGGGTTGCAAAGAGGCAGCCACGACTGAGCGACCAACACTAAAGGTTTGTCACAGGTTTTCTTCCAAGGAGCAAGAGTCTTTTAATTCATGGCTGCAATTACTGCCACACTGATTTTTGGAGCCCCCCAAAATAAAATCTGTCACTGTTTCCACTTTCTCAACATCTATTGGCCATGAAGTGATGGGACCAGATGCCATGATCATTTTTTGAATGTTGAGTTTTAAGCCAGCTTTTTCACTCTCCTCCTTCACCCTCATCAAGAGACTTTTAGTTCTTCCTTTTCTGCCATTACAGTGGTATCTGCATATCTGAGGCTGTTGATTTTCTCCCATCAGTCTTGATTCTAGCTTGTGATTCATCTAGCCTAGAATCTTGCATGATCTACTCTGTGTATAAGTTAAATAAGCAAGGTGACAGTATACAGCCTTGATATAATCCTTTCCCAATTTGAAACCAGTCTGTTGTTCCATGTCCAGTTCTAACTTGCTTCTTGATTGACCTGCATACAGATTTCTCAGGAGGCAGGTCAGGTGGTTTGGTATTCCCATTTCTTTCAGAATTTTTCACAGTTTGTTGTGATCCACAGAGTCAAAGGCTTTAGCACAGTCAATAGAGCAGAAGTAGATTTTTTTTTTTTCTGGAATCCTCTTGCTTTTTCAATGATCCAATGGATGTTGGCAATTTGATCTCTGGTTCCTCTGCCTTTTCTAAATCCAGCTTGTATATCTGAAAGTTTTCAGTTCATATACTGTTGAAGCCTAGCTTGAAGGATTTTAAGCATTACTTTGCTAGCATGTGAGATGAGTACAATTGTGCAGTAGTTTGAACATTCTTTGGCATTGCCATTCTTTGGGATGAAAACTGACCTTTTGCAGTCCTGTGACCACTGCTGAGTTTTCCAAATATTGGAAATGCTGGCATGTTGAGTACAGCATTTTAATGGCATCATCTTTTACAATTTGAAATAGCTGGAATTCCATCATCTCTACTGGCTTTGTTCATACTGATGCTTCCTAAGGCCCACTTCACTTCACACTCAAGGATGTCTGGCTCTAGGTGAATGACCACACTATCGTGGTTATCTGGGTCATTAAGACCTTTTTTTTGTATAATTCTTCTCTGTATTCTTCCTGACTCTTCTTAATCTCTTCTGCTTCTGTTAGGTCCTTGCTGTTTCTGTCCTTAATTGTGCCCATCTGTGCATGAAATATTCTCTTGGTATCTCTAATTTTCTTGAAGAGATCTCTACTCTCCCAATTCTATTATTAGGTTAACATATTATAGTTTATTATCTTATTAAGAACTATTATTCTTTTGCACTTTGCATTTTCCCTTCATCAGTTCAGTTCAGTTCAGTTCAGTCACTCAGTCGTGTCTGACTCTTTGTGACCCCATGAATTGCAGCACGCCAGGTCTCCCTGTCCATCACCAACTCCCGGAGTTCACTCAAACTCATGTCCATTGAGTTGGTGATGCCATCCAGCCATCTCATCCTCTGTCATCCCCTTTTCCTCCTGCCCCCAGTCCCTCCCAGCATCAGGATCTTTTCCAATGAGTCAACTCTTTGCATGAGGTGGCCAAAGTACTGCAGTTTCAAAGAACACCCAGGGCTGATTCCCTTTAGGATGGACTGGTTGAATCTCCTTGCAGTCCAAGGGACTCTCAAGAGTCTTCTCCAACACCACAGTTCAAAAGCATCAATTCTTCAGGGCTCAACTTTCTTCACAGTCCAACTCTCACATCCATACATGACCACTGGAAAACCATAGCCTTGACTAGATGGACCTTTGTTGGCAAAGTAATGTCTCTGCTTTTGAATATGCTATCTAGGTTGGTCATAACTTTCCTTCCAAGGAATAAGCGTCTTTTAATTTCATGGCTGCAGTCACCATCTGCAGTGATTTTGGAGCCCCCCAAAAATAAAGTCTGACACTGTTTCCACTGTTTCCCCATCTATTTCCCATGAAGTGATGGGACCAGATGCCATGATCTTCGTTTTCTGAATGGTAAGCTTTAAGCCCACTTTTTCACTCTCCTCTTTCACTTTCATCAAGAGGCTTTTTAGTTCCTCTTCACTTTCTGCCATAAGGGTGGTATCACCTGCATATCTGAGGTTATTGATATTTCTCCCAGCAGTCTTGATTCCAGTTTGTGTTTCTTCCAGCCCAGCGTTTCTCATGATGTACTCTGCATATAAGTTAAATAAGCAGGGTGACAGTATATACCCTTGATGTACTCCTTTTCCTATTTGGAACCAGTCTGTTGTTCCATGTCCAGTTCTAACTGTTGCCTCCTGACCTGCATATAGGTTTCTCAAGAGGCAGGTCAGGTGGTCTGGTATTCCCATCTCTTTCAGAATTTTCCACAGTTTATTGTGATCCACACAGTCAAAGGTTTTGCCATAGTCAATAAAGCAGAAATAGATATTTTTCTGAAACTCTTCTGCTTTTTTGATGATCCAGCGAATGTTGGCAATTTGATCTCTGGTTCCCCTGCCTTTTCTAAAACCAGCTTGAACATCTGGAACTTCACGGTTCACATATTGCTGAAGCCTGGCTTGGAGAATTTTGAGCGTTACTTCATAGTATGCATAGTATACCATAGAAATTATTCCATATCAGTCTGTAGAGATATTTCTCGTTATTTTATACACCTTCATGGTACTCAACTGTAGGATATACCATAGTTTATACAACATGAATGTGCAAAAATAAATGTGGGAAGGAGAAACCAAAATAGTGAAATTGCTCTCCTATATGAGTGGATGGGAAAAGAATGAGGAGATGGGTGAGAATTGGAACATAATAAAAAATAGTATAATCGCATTACCAAGGATATGAAAAGTCTTCAAAATGGTATATAAACAGAAACACATAAACTTGACTCTTCCAAATTAGTAACAAAGTCAAACTGAATAGATAAAATGAATAACCAAGTGACTTTTGAATATATACATTGATTTTTTTGTCTTTTATCAGATTGAAGACAAAAAGGATTAGAAACAGATATGAATTTCAATTAATGTTTTTTGTTTGTTTGTGTTTTGCAGTAGTGGTATGGGCTAGCAACATGAAAGTTTCTGTGCAAAATCAAGATTGAACAAATGAATAAATACAGTGAGAAAACTGGAGCCAGTTTTTTCACTTTAAGAGCTACAATATGGATAGCAGGATGATTGAACCATCTGGAGCTGACTGCAATTGGAGATATTAGCATAAACTCATGGACAGTAAGATATAAATAAATATATCTCTCACCCCTTCAGTACCCCAGGTTGCCTGCAGAAAGAGCCTAGAAATAAAGACATCTCAATAGAAATAAGTACAACTATTCTGGTTACTAAATGCCATTGCCCACAAAGATGAAGTTGAACTCCTTGAAATAATATCTGATTCTAGACTGTGACAACAGAAGTCCAAAACAAACCAGGAAAAACAGAACATCATTAAAAAAATTAATGGGAGTGTATCGAAAGGATCCAGGACACATCTGGGTGGGGAGTGGGTAGCGTTTCTAGATTAGAGCCTTCTTACTCTGTCTCAGGGAGAAACTGTTATGCTCTGTGGAACCTGTCCTCATTTTCTGAAAAATTCTTTTTCCCCTTAATACTCGCCATGGCCCATCTGAAGTGGAATCTGGGAATTATTCAAAAGATCTGTAGAGTTTTCACTGTTAATTATTTCACCCGTGGAAGTTTAGGGTTCCCAGGGTGTTAAGACTTGAATTCAGTTCAGTCACTCAGTCGTGTCCGACTCTGTGACATGCCGGGTTTCCCTGTCCATCACCAATTCCTGGAGCTTGCTCAAACTCATGTCAATCTTGTTGGTGATGCCATCCAACCATCTCATCCTCTGCCATCCCCTTCTCTTGCCTTCATTCTTTCCCAGCATCAGGGTCTTTCCCAGTGAGTCAGTTCTTCACATCAAGTGGCCAAAGCATTGGACCTTCAGCCTCATCATCAGTTCTTCCAATGAATATTCAGGACTGATTTACTTTAGGATTGACTGGTTTGATGTCCTTTCAGTCCAAAGGACTCTCAAGAGTCTACTCCAACACCACAGTTCAAAAGCATCAATTCTTTGGTGATCAGCTTTCTTTATAGTCCAACTCTCACATCCATACATGACTACTGGAAAAACCATAGCTTTGACTAGATGGACCTTTGTCGGCAAAGTAACGTCTCTGCTTTTTAATATGCTTTCTAGGTTGGTCATAGCTTTTGTTCCAAGGAGCAAACATCTTTTAATTTCATGGCAACAGTCACCATCTGCAGTGATTTTGAAGCCCGAGAAAATAAAGTCTGTCACTGTTTATATTGTTTCCCCATCTATTTGCCATGAAGTGATGGGACTAGATTCCATGATCTTCGTTTTTTGAATGTTGAGTTTTAAGCCAGCTTTTTAACTCTCTTCTTTCACTTTCATCAAGCGACTCTTTAGTTCCTCTTTGCTTTCTCCCATAAGGGTGATGTCATCTGCATATCTGAGGTTATTTTTCCTAGCAATTTGATATTTTTCATGGCAATTTTTATTCTAGACTGTGCTTCATCCAGCCCAGCATTTTGCATGATGTACTCTACAAATAAGTTAAATAAGCAAGGTGACAATATACAACCTTGACATACTCCTTTCCCAATGTGGAACCAGTTCGTCATTCCAAGTCCAGTTCTAACTGTTGCTTCTTGACCTGCATACAGATTTCTCAGGAGGCAGATAGGGTGGTCTGGTATTCCCATCCCTTTAAGAATTTTCCACAGTTTGTTGTGATCCACACAGTCAAAGGCTTTAGCATAGTCAATGAAACAGAAGTAGATGTTTTTCTGGAATTCTCTTGCTTTTTCTATGATCCATCAGATGTTGGCAATTTGATTTCTGGTTCTTCCGTCTTTTCTATATCCAACTTGAACATCTGGAAGTTCTTGGTTCATGTACTATTGAAGCCTGGCTTGGAGAATTTTGAACATTACTCTGCTAGCGTGTGAGATGAGTCTTTTCTATATCCAACTTGAACATCTGGAGGTTCTTGGTTCATGTACTGCTGAAGCCTGGCTTGGAGAATTTTGAACATTACTCTGCTAGCGTGTGAGATGAGCACAACTGTGCAGTAGTTTGAACATTCTTTGGCATTGCCTTTCTTTTGGGATTGGAATGAAAATGGAACTTTTACAGTCCTTTGACCACTGCTGAGCTTTCTAAGTTTGCTGGCATATTGAGTGCAGCACTTTCACAGCATCATCTTTTAGGATTTGAAATAGCTCAACTGAAATTCCATCACCTCCACTAGCTTTGTCCCTAGTGATGCTTCCTAAGGCCCACTTGACCTCTACCCTCCAGGATGTCCAGCACCAGGTGAGGGATCACACTATCGTGGCTATCTGGGTCATTAAGATCTTTTTTTGTATAGTGCTATGTATTCTTGCCACCTCTTCTTGATATCTTCTGCTTCTGTTAGGTCTGTTCTGTTTCTGTCCTTTATTGTGCCCATCTTTGCATGAAATATTTCCTTGGTATCTCTAATTTTCTTGAAGAAATCTCTAGTCTTTCCCATTATATTGTTTTCCTCTATTACTTTGCATTGATCACTGAGGAAGGCTTTCTTATCTTTCATTGCTGTTCTTTGGAAATCTGCATTCAAATGGATATATCGTTCCTTTTCTCCTTTGCCTTTCACTTCTCTTCTTTTCATAGCTATTTGTCAGGCCTCTTCAGACAACCATTTTGCCTTTTTGCATTTTTCTTCTAGATGGTTTTGATCACTGCCTCCTGTACAGTGTTTCAGACCTCCGTCCATAGTTCTTCAGGCACTCTGTCTATCAGATCTAATCCCTTGAATCTATTTTTCACTTCCACTGTATAATCCTAAGGGATTTGATTTAGGTCATACCTGAATGATCCAGTAGTTTTCTCTACTTCTTCAATTTAAGTCTGAATTTGGCAATAAGGAGTTCATGATATGAATCACAGTCATCTCCTGCTCTTGTTTTTGCTGACTATATAGAGCTTTTCCATCTTCAACTGCAAAGCATATAATCAATCTGATTAGTATTGACAGTCTGGTGATGTTCATTTGTAGAGTCATCTCTTGTGTTGTTGGAAGAGGGGTGTTTGCTATGACCAGTGAGTTCTCTTGGCAAAATTCTTGTTAGCTTTGCCCTGCTTCATTTTGTACTCCAAGGCCAAACTTTCCTGTTACTCCAGGTATCTCTTGACTTCCTATATTTGCATTCCAGTCCCCTATGATGAAAAGAACATCTTTTAGGGGTGTTAGTTCTAGAAGGTCTTGTAGGTCATCATAGAACCATTCAACTTCAGCTTCTTTGACTTTAGTGGTAGGACATAGACTTGGATTACGGTGATATTGAATGGTTTGCCTTGGAAACAAACAGAGATCATTCTGTAGTTTTTGAGATTGCTCCCAGGTTCTGCATTTCAGACTCTTCTGTTGACTGTGAAGGCTACTCCATTTCTTCTAAGGAATTCTTGCCCACAGTAGTAGATATAATGGTCATCTGAATTAAATTCACCCATTCCAGTCCATTTTAGTTCACTGATTACTAAATGTCAGTGTAATCTTATCATCTCCTGTTTGACCACTTCCAATTTACCTTGATTCATGGACCTAACATTCCAGCTTCCTATGCAATATTGCCGTTTACAGCATCGGACTTTACTTCCATCACCAGTCACATCCACAGCTGGGTGTTTTTTTCTTTTGGGCTCTGCCTCTTCATTCTTTCTGGATTTATTTCTCCACTCTTCTCCAGTAGCATATTGGGCACCTACCAACCTGGGGAGTTCATCTTTCAGTATCATATCTTGTTACCTTTTCATACTATTCATGGGGTTCTCAAGGCAAGAATACTGAAGTGGTTTGCCATTCCCCTCTCCATTAGACCACATTTTGTTAAAACTCTCCACCATAACCCGTCTGTTTTGGGTGGCCCTACATGGCATGGCTCATAGTTTCATTGAGTTAGACAAGGCTGTGATTCATGTGATCAGTTTGGTTAGTTTTCTGTGATTGTGATTTTCATTCTGTCTGCCCTCTGATGGATAAGGATAAGAGGCTTATGGAAGCTTCCTGAAGACTTGAATAATGGTGGACTACTATAGTGGGTTTTTTTGGGGGGTGGGCAGCAAAAAGCCCTCAGAAACATAGTAGAATTTTGATCTATTTGTTTCCATTCAGTCCCATGTATCAGGAATCACATCCCAAATTAATTCCTAAGGGTCATATGACTTAAATATACGACTGTTTCCTCTCTCCAAGCCCCTGTTTTCCACCTTAATAGTATCTGCTTTGGACACATTCAAAGAATAGGCTTGGGTGGGACTTCAGTAGCTTTATGCTGATTTTTGCGATGGGACTGAATCACTTTACCTTAGGATTCTTAACAGTCTTCTGTTTCTCAAAGGTTTTATTTTTCAGTTTTCTACTTCTTAGATTCTAGAGGAGTTAGCTTTTTCACCTTTTTGATTTCCAGCTGTGATTTCAAATCAGCCTATTTTTGTGTAATGTTGTTTTTTGTTTGTTTTGCTGTATTTTGCTAAAAGCAGAAAGAAAAGGTGCCACACAGTAATAGTCTTTCCAACCACTTTTCCTAAAGACACAGGCTCATAAGCATTTAGTCTGTCTGAATTATGACAAGTGGCAATTTTACCAAATATTTTGCCCCTGTTATAGTATTGATTTCCACTTTTTCCAATCTGCAAAATCTTTCCTCACTGCCTGCACTTGACCTCCAAACCAGTGTAATTTGGTTTTTGTTGCAATGTACTCTGTGTTAAGGGGCAACTTTCTGTATTAACTAGGCAGGATAGCACCACCTACTGCACCACGCAAACCCTAAGCTGAGAGTTATACCTACCAAACCTCACGATCTAATGAGTGCCCTGATTGGTGGGCAGTTTTCCTTTACACAGTGATTCACTCATTGGATTCCTCCCATCTTATGCCTCTAGAGCCTTGATGTCCTCTGTTCCAGCTGATGGATGGAAAGTGAGATCATGCAACCTGGAAGTTAACACATGTCACTTCAGCTCACATTCCACTGGTAAGCAGTAGTCACAGAATCTCTGTGTAACAGCTCCATACTCTGGAAAATGAAGCACAGATTGTTTGTGGAGAACTGGCTTTCTCTACCACTGTTTGGAGTCAGCACTACACAACCCTTTGGTTAAACGTAGACAATTAGTTACCCAAAGCTGGACTTGCTTGTCTGCTCTCTCTCCCAGTATTGGTCAAATTAACCTTTCTTTTCCATATAGTACAGTCAAATCCCTAATGTAAAAATACACATTTTATTGAGTGTAAGGCTTTGCTTCTGTTAAACTTCATCATGGTAGAAGCATCTTTATTAAGATGGCCATTGTTTAAAGAATACATTTTGAGTAAAACTTTGTGACAGAAGGTAGAAATAATGCAATTGTTGTTTCAAGGTGGTTTGTAGGATTCACTCTTTATTGTTCAAAATAATTTGTTCTCTCTGCTCTCAAGACTTCCATTGCTCTTAACGTTTCTCAGAGAGGCAGTGAAATAGTATGCAGGCATATTATGGATTAAACCAGGTTCACCAAAAATATATGTTGCAGTCCTAACCCCCAATACCTCAGAATGTGACCTTATTAGGAAATAGGGTCATTTCAGGCCAGGGAAAGGTAAAAATTTAAAATCAGATAAGAGTTTGAAATGTTAATATTACTCTGGAGAGAGAGAGAGAGAGCATGTGTGTATGTGTATGTGTGTGTGTGTGTATGTGTGTGTGCATGCGTGTGTTGAAAATGAAACTCATGATTTATTATCTGAGAGTAACCAAGATTTCATCCAGGGGTGGGGAAAAACAGGTTGAAAGAATATTTTAGACAACAAAGTTGCAAACTGCTTGTATCCCACTGAGTTAAGTTCTTTCAATAAACTGTTTATAAGTTAGGCATATTTCTTTGACTCACTAGAAGTAGCTACCAGTGTGAGCTAATAAAACAATATAAAAAGTTTTTTCTATTAATAAAAACTAATAAAATTAAACATGGCAATTAGTTTTCCAATTGTCTATGCATTGAAGGATGTAGTTATATGAATAAATAAGTATTAATCCATCTCTGATATTAGCCTGCCCCCTTATTTTACTTACATAAAGAGAAGGAAACTCCCTCCTCCCTATAACTTAGATGCTGTGTTTCTTTCTAGCTCCTTTGGGCTGAAAAATTTGGTTGAAACAAATTCTCTGCTGTCAGTTTCCCTTTAGTTTCTGGGCACAGTCACCTGTTTAACACATAGTCCATGCTCTTTTATTCCTTCCCCAATGCTTCATCTCATGAAGAAGGCAGGGACAGCAAGGTCATGCCCAGATGTTGCCCTGTGGGGTTCACTCTCCTAGAATGGGAATTAGGACAGTAGGGACAGCAGGAGAACAAATTGGAAGAAGTTCTGAGTGCTTATGCAAACAAACAAACCACAGACACAGTTTTAAAAGGAGAAAGAATAGCTCTAGTTCATGAATGTAGAATAATAGAATGGAGAAGGTAAAAATGGAAGCCAGTAGTTTATGAGTCTTAGTATTGCCCTAAATATTTTTGTATCACACGAAAACCTTCAAATTAAGTGATAAGATGTCATTTTATCCACAAGGTATGAGATTAAAAATCTAAATCTCTTTTGATTAATAATAATATATTTACTGAATATCCACTATCACTGCAGATGGTGACTGCAGCCATGAAATTAAAAGATGCTTACTCCTTGGAAGAAAAGCTATGACCAACCTAGACAGCATATTGAAAAAGAGATATTACTTTACCAACAAAGGTCCGTCTAGTCAAAGCTGTGGTTTTTCCAGTAGTCATATATGGATATGAGAGTTGAATCATAAAAACAAAAACAAAAACTGAGCACCAAAGAATTGATGCTTTTCAACTGTGGTGTTGGACAAGACTCTTGAGAATCTCTTGGACTGCAAGGAGATCAAACCAGTCAATCCTAAAGGAAATCAGTTCTGAATATTCATTGGAAGGACTGATGCTGAAGCTGAATCTCCAATGCTTTGGCCTCCTGATGTGAAGAATGACTCATTGGAAAAGACCCTGATGCTGGGGAAGATTGAAAGCAGGAGGAGAAGGGGACGACAGAGGATGAGATAGTTGGGTGGCATCACTGACTTGATGGACATGAGTTTGAGCAAGCTCCAGGAGTTGATGATGGACAGGGAAGCCTGGCGTGCTGCAGTCCAGGGGGTTGCAAAGAGTTGGACACGACTGAGTGACTGAACTGATACTATGTGCCAAATATTGTTCAAGGCACTATGCTTATTCTTACTCATTTTATCTATAAAACAAATTCTGCTAGGCAAAGACTCTCCTTATATACATTTTATAGAAGAGAAACTGAGAAATTGAGAGGGCAAGGAAATTGTTCCAACTCTCAGTGCACAGAGGTGATGAAGTCTTGATCTGCTTTAGGCAGCCTGGGTTCCAAGCCGTGGGATGAACCACTGCTGCTTGTTGACCCCTCCACACAGTGGCAACCTTGGAGCCAGGCATCTCACCTTGATTTAAGCCTCACGACAATCTTCAAGATAGCACTCTCAAGGTACAAATGAAGGTGCAAAGGCTTGGAGGTTAAGAAACTTGGTAAAGTCTATATTTATATGTTTATAATCGGATCTTCTGATTACTCTTACTTAACCTTGGGGTGACCTTGTAATTTATTGTCTAAAGTCAGTAAAGGACTGTTGTTAACAATTACCCTGGCCCTGTAGACATAAACCAGAACTTGTGGGCACAGTGCCACGTGTGATCACCCTCCACTCTTCTGAACCTGGCTAGCTGGTGATACTCTACTTCAGATCTCTAAAGAGTCCTTCATTGTGACAAAAAAGTATTTCCCTAGGCTTTGTGAGCCCATACTGCCCTTCTTCTCCCCTTTCCCTACATGTTTATTTCTCCTTTAAAGCCCTGTTTGACCAACTTCCTCTTCTGTATTTCAAGTCTTTTTTTTCTTTTAAAGACCACAATTAGATCTTATAAATGTATTTTCTTCAAGTTTGAAAGGATGGTTTATTGGAGCCCTAGAGAAAATAACAACCTTTCAACTAACAGAACAGAGCTGAACGAAATGGGAGGAAAGAACAGCGAGGACTAATAATTTAAAGAGAAATTTATAGGTCTGCTGCTCTCATGACTAAGAAATAATTTGCTGTCTGCAGCTTCAGGGGCAAAGAAATAGTGCTCAAAACCAGCTGTGCATGGGAATCTCCTCTGGCATTAATAACAACATGGATGCCCAAGTCCCATCCCAGACGCACTGAATACGAGCTTTAAAGGGGTGAACGTGTCAGTGTCTCACCGGTGAATCTGATCCTCAGCGAGGGGAGCAGATCATTAAATCCCCTGACCCTAGTAGAAACATGAAAGTGCATTTTCATACTCATCTTGCGCTGGTATAGTTACCAGGCAATTCATCCTGGGTTTCCGTCAACATATTTAGACAGAACTTCTTTTGGTGGCTTTTCTAATCTAAAATAGTCAGACTTCACCTTTCAGATCTGTTTAAAGCTTTTGCAGTTTTTCATGGTTCCTTTATCTTATTCTTTTTTTTTTTTTAATTTTATTTTATTTTTAAACTTTACATAATTGTATTAGTTTTGCCAAATATCAAAATGAATCCGCCACAGGTATACATGTGTTCCCCATCCCGAACCCTCCTCCCTCCTCCCTCCCCATACCATCCCTCTGGGCCGTCCCAGTGCATCAGCCCCAAGCATCCAGCATCGTGCATCGAACCTGGATTGGCAACTCGTTTCCTACATGATATTTTACATGTTTCATTGCCATTCTCCCAAATCTTCCCACCCTCTCCCTCTCCCACAGAGTCCATAAGACTGTTCTATACATCAGTGTCTCTTTTGCTGTCTCGTACACCGGGTTATTGTTACCATCTTTCTAAATTCCATATATATGCGTTAGTATACTGTATTTATGTTTTTCCTTCTGGCTTACTTCACTCTGTATAATAGGCTCCAGTTTCATCCACCTCATTAGAACTGATTCAAATGTATTTTTTTAATGGCTGAGTAATACTCCATTGTGTATATGTACCACAGCTTTCTTATCCATTCATCTGCTGATGGACATCTAGGTTGCTTCCATGTCTTGGCTATTATAAACAGTGCTGCGATGAACATTGGGGTACACGTGTCTCTTTCCCTTCTGGTTTCCTCAGTGTGTATGCCCAGCAGTGGGGTTGCTGGATCATAAGGCAGTTCTATTTCCAGTTTTTAAGGAATCTCCACACTGTTCTCCATAGTGGCTGTACTAGTTTGCATTCCCACCAACAGTGTAAGAGGGTTCCCTTTTCTCCACACCCTCTCCAGCATTTATTGCTTGTAGACTTTTGGATCGCAGCCATTCTGACTGGTGTGAAATGGTACCTCATAGTGGTTTTGATTTGCATTTCTCTGATAATGAGTGATGTTGAGCATCTTTTCATGTGTTTGTTAGCCATCTGTATGTCTTCTTTGGAGAAATGTCTATTTAGTTCTTTGGCCCATTTTTTGATTGGGTCGTTTATTTTTCTGGAGTTGAGCTGTAGGAGTTGCTTGTATATTTTTGAGATTAGTTGTTTGTCAGTTGCTTCATTTGCTACTATTTTCTCCCATTCTGAAGGCTGTCTTTTCACCTTGCTAATAGTTTCCTTTGATGTGCAGAAGCTTTTAAGGTTAATTAGGTCCCATTTGTTTATTTTTGCTTTTATTTCCAATATTCTGGGAGGTGGGTCATAGAGGATCCTGCTGTGATGTATGTCAGAGAGTGTTTTGCCTATGTTCTCCTCTAGGAGTTTTATAGTTTCTGGTCTTACGTTGAGATCTTTAATCCATTTTGAGTTTATTTTTGTGTATGGTGTTAGAAAGTGTTCTAGTTTCATTCTTTTTTACAAGTGGTTGCCCAGATTTCCCAAAACCACTTGTTAAAGAGATTGTCTTTAATCCATTGTATATTCTTGCCTCCTTTGTCAAAGATAAGGTGTCCATATGTGTGTGGATTTATCTCTGGACTTTCTATTTTATTCCATTGATCAATATTTCTGTCTTTGTGCCAGTACCATACTGTCTTGATAACTGTGGCTTTGTAGTAGAGCCTGAAGTCAGGTAGGTTGATTCCTCCAGTTCCATTCTTCTTTCTCAAGATCGCTTTGGCTATTCGAGGTTTTTTGTATTTCCATACAAATTGTGAAATTATTTGTTCTAGCTCTGTGAAGAATACTGTTGGTAGCTTGATAGGGATTGCATTGAATCTATAAATTGCTTTGGGTAGTATACTCATTTTCACTATATTGATTCTTCCAATCCATGAACATGGTATATTTCTCCATCTATTAGTGTCCTCTTTGATTTCTTTCACCAGTGTTTTATAGTTTTCTATATATAGGTCTTTAGTTTCTTTAGGTAGATATATTCCTAAGTATTTTATTCTTTCCGTTGCAATGGTGAATGGAATTGTTTCCTTAATTTCTCTTTCTGTTTTCTCATTATTAGTGTATAGGAATGCAAGGGATTTCTGTGTGTTGATTTTATATCCTGCAACTTTACTATAGTCATTGATTATTTCTAGTAATTTTCTGGTGGAATCTTTAGGGTTTTCTATGTAGAGGATCATGTCATCTGCAAATAGTGAGAGTTTTACTTCTTCTTTTCCAATTTGGATTCTTTTTATTTCTTTTTCTGCTCTGATTGCTGTGGCCAAAACTTCCAAAACTATGTTGAATAGTAATGGTGAGAGGGCACCCTTGTCTTGTTCCTGACTTTAGAGGAAATGCTTTCCATTTTTGACCATTGAGGATAATGTTTGCTGTGGGTTTGTCATATATAGCTTTTATTATGTTGAGGTATGTTCCTTCTATTCCTGCTTTCTGGAGAGTTTTATCATAAATGGATGTTGAATTTTGTCAAAGGCTTTCTCTGCATCTATTGAGATAATCATATGGTTTTTATTTTTCAATTTGTTAATGTGGTGTATTACATTGATTGATTTTATGGATATTGAAGAATCCTTGCATCCCTGGGATAAAGCCCACTTGATCATGGTGTATGATCTTTTTAATGTGTTGTTGGATTCTGATTGCTAGAATTTTGTTAAGGATTTTTGCATCTATGTTCATCAGTGATATTGGCCTGTAGTTTTCTTTTTTGTGGGATCTTTGTCAGGTTTTGGTATTAGGGTGATGGTGGCCTCATAGAATGAGTTTGGAAGTTTACCTTCCTCTGCAATTTTCTGGAAGAGTTTGAGCAGGATAGGTGTTAGCTCTTCTCTAAATTTTTTGGTAGAATTCAGCTGTGAAGCCGTCTGGACCGGGACTTTTGTTTGCTGGAAGATTTTTGATTACAGTTTCAATTTCCATGCTTGTGATGGGTCTGTTAAGATTTTCTATTTCTTCCTGGTCCAGTTTTGGAAAGTTGTACTTTTCTAAGAATTTGTCCATTTCTTCCACGTTGTCCATTTTATTGGCATATAATTGTTGATAGTAGTCTCTTATGATCCTTTGTATTTCTGTGTTGTCTGTTGTGATCTCTCCATTTTCATTTCTAATTTTGTTGATTTGATTTTTCTCCCTTTGTTTCTTGATGAGTCTGGCTAATGGTTTGTCAATTTTATTTATCCTTTCAAAGAACCAGCTTTTGGTTTTGTTGATTTTTTCTATGGTCTCTTTTGTTTCTTTTGCATTTATTTCTGCTCTAATTTTTAAGATTTCTTTCCTTCTACTAACCCTGGGGTTCTTCATTTCTTCCTTTTCTAGTTGCTTTAGGTGTAGAGTTAGGTTATTTATTTGACTTTTTCTTGTTTCTTGAGGTGTGCCTGTATTGCTATGAACTTTCCCCTTAGGACTGCTTTTACCGTGTCCCACAGGTTTTGGGTTGTTGTGTTTTCATTTTCATTCGTTTCTATGCAAATTTTGATTTCTTTTTGATTTCTTCTGTGATTTGTTGGTTATTCAGCAGTGTGTTGTTCAGCCTCCATATGTTGGAATTTTTAATAGTTTTTCTCCTGTAATTGAGATCTAATCTTACTGTATTGTGGTCAGAAAAAATGCTTGGAATGATTTCTATTTTTTGAATTTACCAAGGCTAGCTTTATGGCCCAGGATGTGATCTATCCTGGAGAAGGTTCCATGTGTGCTTGAGAAAAAGGTGAAATTCATTGTTTTGGGATGAAATGTCCTATAGATATCAATTAGGTCTAACTGGTCTATTGTATCGTTTAAAGTTTGTGTTTCCTTGTTAATTTTCTGTTTAGTTGATCTATCCATAGGTGTGAGTGGGGTATTAAAGTCTCCCACTATTATTGTGTTATTGTTAATTTCTCCTTTCATACTTGTTAGCATTTGTCTTACGTACTGTGGTGCTCCCGTGTTGGGTGCATATATATTTATAATTGTTATATCTTCTTCTTGGATTGATCCTTGATCATTATGTAGTGACCTTCTTTGTCTCTTTTCACAGCCTTTGTTTTAAAGTCTATTTTATCTGATATGAGTATTGCTACTCCTGCTTTCTTTTGGTCCCTATTTGCATGGAAAATCTTTTTCCAGCCCTTCACTTTCAGTCTGTATGTGTCCCTGTTTTGAGGTGGGGCTCTTGTAGACAACATATGTAGGGTCTTGTTTTTGTATCCATTCAGCCAGTCTTTGTCTTTTGGTTGGGGCATTCAACCCATTTACGTTTAAGGTAATTACTGATAAGTATGATCCCGTTGCCATTTACTTTATTGTTTTGGTTTCAAGTTTATACACCGTTTTTGTGTTTCCTGTCTAGAGAATATCCTTTAGTATTTGTTGGAGAGCTGGTTTGGTGGTGCAGAATTCTCTCAGCTTTTGCTTGTCTGAAAAGCTTTTGATTTCTCCTTCATACTTGAATGAGATCCTTGCTGGGTACAATAATCTGGGCTGTAGGTTATTTTCTTTCATCATTTTAAGTATGTCTTGCCATTCCCTCCTGGCTTGAAGAGTTTCTATTGAAAGATCAGCTGTTATCCTTATGGGAATTCCCTTGTGTGTTATTTGTTGTTTTTCCCTTGCTGCTTTTAATATTTGTTCTTTGTGTTTGATCTTTGTTAATTTGATTAATATGTGTCTTGGGGTGTTTCTCCTTGGGTTTATCCTGTTTGGGACTCTCTGGGTTTCTTGTACTTGGGTGATTATTTCCTTCCCCATTTTAGGGAAGTTTTCCACTATTATCTCCTCAAGTATTTTCTCATGGTCTTTCTTTTTGTCTTCTTCTTCTGGAACCCCTATGATTCGAATGTTGTAGCATTTAATATTGTCCTGGAGGTCTCTGAGATTGTCCTCATTTCTTTTAATTCGTTTTTCTTTTATCCTCTCTGATTCATTTATTTCTACCATTCTATCTTGTAATTCACTAATCCTGTCTTCTGCCTCTGTTATTCTACTATTTGTTGCCTCCAGAGTGTTTTTAATTTCACTTATTGCATTATTCATTATATATTGACTCTTTTGTATTTCTTCTAGGTCCTTGTTAAACCTTTCTTGCATCTTCTCAATCCTTGTCTCCAGGCTATTTATCTGTGATTCCATTTTAGTTTCAAGATTTTGGATCAATTTCACTATCATTATTCGGAATTCTTTATCAGGTAGATTCCCTATCTCTTCCTCTTTTGTTTGGTTTGGTGGGCATTTATCCTGTTCCTTTATCTGCTGAGTATTCCTCTGTGTCTTCATCTTGTTTAAATTGCTGAGTTTGGGGTGTCCTTTCTGTATTCTGGCAGTTTGTGGAGTTCTCTTTATTGTGGCGTTTCCTCACTGTGTGTGGGTTTGTACAGGTGGCTTGTCAAGGTTTCCTGGTTAGGGAAGCTTGTGTCGGTGTTCTGGTGGGTGGAGCTGTATTTCTTCTCTCTGGAGTGCAATGAAATGTCCAGTAATGAGTTATGAGATGTCTATAGTTTTGGGGTGACTTTGGGCAGCCTGTATCTTGAAGCTCAGGGCTGTGTTCCTTTGTTGCTGGAGAATTTGCTTGGTATGTCTTGCCCTGGAACTTATTGGCCCTTGTGTGGTGCTTGGTTTCAGTGTCGGTATGGAGGCATTTGATGAGCTCCTGTCAATTAATGTTCCTTGGAGTCAGGAGTTCCCTGGAGTCAGGGTTTGGACTTAAGTCTCCTGCTTCCGGTTATCTGTCTTATTTTTACAGTAGTTTCAAAACTTCTCCTTCTATACAGCACCATTGATAAAACATCTACATTAAAGATGAAAAGTTTCTCTACAGTGAGGGTCACTCAGAGAGGTTCACAGGGTTACATGGAGAAGAGAAGAGGGAGGAGGGAGTTAGAGGTGACCCAAATGAGATGAGGTGAATCAATAGTGGAGAGAGTGGGCTAGCCAGTAGTCACTTCCTTATGTGCACTCCACAACTGGACCACTCAGAGATGTTCACGGGGTTATACAGAGAAGAGAAGAAGGAGGAAGGTAACAGAGGTGGCCAGAAGGATAAAAGGGGGAATGAAAAGGAGGAGACAGATCCAGCCAGTAATCAGTTCCCTAAGTGTTCTCCACCATCTGGAACACACAGAAATTCACAGAGTTGGGTAGAGTAGAGAGGGGTTAGGGAGGAGACACAGGCGACCTGGTGGAGAAAAAGCAGAGTCCAAAGGGAGAGAGAGCAGTCAAGCCAGTAATCTCACTCCCTAGTGAAAAATGGGTCCTGAAGATTGGGTCCTTAAAGGTACAAAATTGGTAACAAATACATAAAAGCAAAAATTAAAAATCTAGAGTAGAGTTTGGAATTTCAAAAATATGATGTTAAAGAAGAAGAAGGAAAAGAGAAAAAAAAAAAAACAAAAACAAAAAAAATTATAAAGAAAAACAAACAAAATTGATAACTAATACAAAAAGCAAAATTAAAAATCTAGAAATTTGGAATTTCAAAAATATAAAGAAAAGAAAAGGAAAAGAAAGAGAGAAAAACGAACAAACAAAACAAACAAGGTCAAAAATTATAAAAAAGTACAGGTACAAAATTGATAACTAATACCAGAAAGCAAAAATTATAAATCTAGAGTAGAGTTTGGAATTTCAAAAATACGATGTTAAAGAAAAAGAAGAAGGAAAAGAAGAGAGAAAAACGAACAAACAAAAACAAACAAGGTCACGAAAATTATAAAGAAAGTACAGGTAATGAAATTGATAACTAATACCAGAAAGCAAAATTAAAAATCTAGAGTAGAGTTTGGAATTTCAAAAATACAATGTTAAAAAAAAAAAAAGAAGAAGAAGAAAAATAAGAGAGAAAACAAACAAACAAATACGAACAATGTCACAAAATTATAAAGAAAATACAGGTACAAAATTGATATCAAATACCAAAAAGCATAAATTAAAAATCTAGAGTAAAGTTTGGAATTTCAGATATACAATGTTATATAAAAGAAGAAGAGAAAGAAACAGAGAAGAAGAAAAAAAAAAAGTCACAGAAATTATATTAAAAAACTATAGGTACAAAATTGATAACATATACCAAAAAGCGAAAATTAAAAATCTAGAGTAGAGTTTGGAATTTCAAAATATAATGTTAAAGAAAAGAAGAAAAAAAAAAAACAAAAACAAAACAAAAAAAAAAAAAACAAGGTCAAAAAATTATAAAATATATATATATGAAGTTTGCTGAAGAAGAAAAAAAAATAGGGTCTTTTTTTTTTTTTTTTTTTCAAAGTAATAGGTTATAAAAGTGAAAATTAAAGGAACAATAGAGAACTTAAAAAAAATTTTTTTTTAATTAAAAAAAAAGAAAGAATGATCGTAAAAATAATAAAAATGTATCTAGGACTTTTTGTTTTTTTTTTGTGGTGTTAATGGGTTCAGTTCATTTTTGGCTAGTTCCTTGGTCAGATTTATATTTCTCAAGATCTATAGGCCCCTTCCTATGTAGTCCGTAGTAACCACAGGGTTTTGATCTATTGCCTGTAGCTTCCAAGGTGTTTCCCTCTGTTATATCTTCTTCTGTTTGCTAGTCTCTTCAGTATCTGGTTTCCGCCCTGACACAAAGGGCACGGTGGAGGACACTTTTTTTTTTTTTTTTTTTTTTTTTTAGGCTTACTTGTTCAGTCGCGCTGTGGGGAGGGAGGGAGGGATGCTGCAAACAAATAACACTGGCGTGGGCTCGCAGTGCCTCAGCCACCCTGGGTCTGCCCCCGCTCACGGCACGTGTAGCCTCCCTGTCCACACTGCTCGGACTCTAGGTTGTTCCACCGGGAACAATCCGAGGCTGGCCCTGGGCTGCATGCACCTCCCAGGTCCAAGCCGCTCAGGTTCAGGCACTCGGGTAGTCCTCAGAGGCGCAGACTCAGTTGGGCCTGCGTTTTGTGCTCTTCCCAGGTCTGAGCAGCTCAGGTGATGAGGTGTTTGGCGAGCGCCAATGCTGCGACTTATCACCTCCCCGCCACTTGGTTATCTGGGTGTAAAACTGGCGCACCTTCTCAGGCAGATGTTGACCGTCCAGACCCCCAAGAAGTTTTAGTTAGCAAAGAAGCCTGCTTACAGTTTTATAGATAATGTCTCTCTGGGGCTGCGATTGCCCCCTTCCGGCTCTGGCTGCCTGTCACCGGAGGGGGAAGATCTGCAGCCGGCTATCTCTGTTCAGTCCTTTGTTCCGTGCGCGGGCCTGGCGGTCTTAGGTTAGGGCTGGCTTTTCGCATGGTAGATATCCCACAGTCTGGTTTGCTAGCCCAAATTATTTCGCTCAGATAGCGCTCAGGGTATTCAGGCCAGATTCTTACTCTCAGCGATGCAGCCCACGCCGCGCTTCCCTGCCCAGCCCCGGCTTGCTAATGGCGGATGCAGGCGTCTGCGCTGCTTCTCCGCTGGGGGAGTTACCGTAGGGCTCGCAATCTGCGAGTTTTAATTGTTTATTTGTTTTTTATCCCTGTTATGTTGCCCTCTGTGCTTCCAAAGCTCGGCACAGATTCGGCAGTGAGAAGGTTTCCTGGTGTTTGGAAACTTCTCTCTTTTTAAGATTCCCTTCCCGGGACGGAACTCCGTCCCTCCCTCTTTTGTCTCTTTTTATTTTTTTAATATTTTTCCTACCTCCTTTTGAAGAGTTGGGTTGCTTTTCTGGGTGCCTGATGTCCTCTGCCAGCATTCAGAAGTTGTTTTGTGGAATTTACTCGACGTTTAAATGCTCTGTTGATGAATTTGTGGGGGAGAAAGTGTTCTCCCCGTCCTACTCCTCCGCCATCTTGGCTCCTCCTATCTTATTCTTTATCACCCCTTCATTCTTTGTATTCTCTAATACATATGTACACACATACATATATATACATGTATATGCAAGTGTATACCTACATATAGATAATCCAGGTAAATACATTCACATATATATTGATAATTCAGATAAACACATATATATCCTTCCTTTTTCATGAAGATCAAGCTGTGTTGACTATTGTCAATATTAGGAAAGACTTCTTGTAGTTGTCTTTATCAAATGAATATCTGGTAAAATAATTCTGAAGAAATCCCATACATTAATTTTTTTAATCATAGAACTATTTTGTTTTGCTTCCCACTGACTTTTTCCCAATATACCATTATGAAAATTTTAAAACATATAACAAAGTTGAAAGGATTTTAAAGTGAACACCCATGTACCCACCACCTAGGTTCTACCATAAACACTGCACTCTACTTCCACTATCACATATCTCTATCTATTATTCCTCCCATGTATCTACTAATCTATCTTATTTTTGAAACATTTTGTAGTATATTCATACATTGATTTTAATAAATGTTATTGATGTTAATAATGTTGACAATGACAAAATACTTCAACTTTGTATTGCCATTCAGTCAAGCACGTTTTTATTCAAAGTGACTCCATGGGAAAAGATAGCACAGGTCAGACTCTGTTCTGAGGAAATAAAACCATATTATCTTTTGCTGGTAAGGACATGTAAGGATTGGGATTAAGTAACCATGTATTATAATGTGTATTTTAACAGTTAATTATTTTTGTAACAACTTGAAAATATCAGGTTTTTTTAACCAAAATATTAATAAATGATTGCTACTTGCCCAGTATTATTTAGGATAAAGCACCACTTTAAAGTAGGGCTGTTAAATATTAACAGGTATCTGATTTTTGTCACTGTTTTCTTAAATGTTAAAAATATAAGTAACAGGAGGTTTTCATAAAATAAAGACTTTCATGTCAGTTTTATTTAGGACACAATACAATGCTTCTCTTCTCCTCCAAATATCTCCCAACACCTGCCTGAAATCCCACTGCCATGTTTCATGGCTTTTGGGAAGATCCTCTAAAAATGTGGAGAATCCTCATGGTCATTCCCTACTTTCCTCAGTCCTCTGGGAAAGAGATGGAGACCGATAGATGCCACACACCCTCAATAGGCAGAGGTTAGAATCAGTCTTGCTGCCTGGTATTTTGGTGTCTCAGAAACACTTCAGTTCACCCAGGTGCCCACAAAACACTTGGACCTCAGAATCAAGGCTGCTCCACACAGCACCATCTCTGAATTCCACCTCCAAGGAGCAAGTAGCTCCTAATGTTTCAGATAAAGTTCCTATGGGCCCAGAAACGTAAAGGGCTAAACACATACGTGATGAACCCTACTGTTGGAAAGGGAACTGGACCATGAAAAACAGAGCCAGCTCCTCTTGGCCTTCCCAGGTGGCTCAGTGGTAAAGAATCCACCTGCCAATGCAGGAGATGCAGTTTTGATCCCTGAGTTGAGAAGATCCCTCGGAGAATGAAATGGCAATCTACTCTAGTATTCTTGCCTGGGAAAGCCCATGTTCAGAGGAGCCTGGTAGGCTATAAAGCCCATGGGGTTGCAAAGATTTGGATATGACTTAGGGACTAACCAATAAAACCATGTTGAGGGTTCCCTGATCTGCATTCTCAGAAATCTGTTCTAGTTTTTAAAATTGAGTCCAGTCTTGTAACATTATTCCTTTTCTGTGTGTTTTCTCAAAGGTTTAAGGCAGCAGCTTCTTATTTGAGTTCCCACAGAACCCTTGGATGAGATTTGTCTAGGATTCAGACCTTCAACTCACGTAAAGTTGTCACACGCACCCTCACTTCATAACTTTGTTATACTTTTGTTTTTAAAATTCATTTTACTAATGACTGTACTTGTTTTGCTTCATTATTACTTTGGTAGATTGATTGGTTTTCTGACAGGATATGCCAGGGTAGCAAATCACCACTTTATTTTTAGAGCAACACTGAATGTTGCTCTAAATGAGATTAATGTTCACATGTCAAGACATCCGTTTAGTGGGAAAAGCAAGTGGACGTGATAAGGTGAATAAAGAAGGGACAGAGGGGACAGAGATTGAGATGTGTGAAAGGCATTTTATAATTTATGAAAATAATTTTTTTAAAGTCTACATTTGAATGTATCTTGGACTTTGAAATTATCATAGATATGTTTATTCTATATTCTCAAATCTGAGTGGAAAAGATAGGAACAAAATATTGAATCTTTCTTCTTCAGACTGCCAGAGGTTCTCATTACATCTTCTGAATCAGCAGATGGCCTTCTCTCTCTATTTCTTGTTATGTGTGTGTGTGTGCTGTGTGCTAGGCCGTGTCTGGCTCTTTTGTGACCCCATGGACTATAGCCCACCAGACTCCACTGTCCATGGGATTTTCCAGGCAAGAATACTGGAGTGGGTTGTCCATTCTTTACTCCAGGGGATCTTCCCAACCCAGAGATTGAACCCATGTCTTTTGCATCTCCTGTATTAGCAGGTGGACTTTTTACCACTGCACCACTTGGGAAGCCCCATTTCTTCTTATGAATGTGGCCAAATAATAAATACCCTCATAACTGACCTTGGCTCTTCTGAAACTTTAAAACAGTTCTTCAGTTTCAACCAGAGGTCTCTTCTCCTCTCTCCATCCTTATTGTTCTTCTCTTTCTCTTATCACTTCTATTTCAGGTCAAGCTGCTTGCATGGATTTGCTTTAGAATCTAGCATTAGAGTTGTCTGAAGAAACAGAACCAGTAA
The DNA here is from genome assembly GCF_027580195.1 of Bos mutus. Classification (NCBI taxonomy): domain Eukaryota; kingdom Metazoa; phylum Chordata; class Mammalia; order Artiodactyla; family Bovidae; genus Bos; species Bos mutus. The sequence goes on along the minus strand of NC_091621.1, from coordinate 26,608,190 downwards.
GATATATAGCTGTGTATATAGCTTTAGATATGGAAAGATTTGTTATGGAGAGTTGGCTCATGCAGTTATGGAAGCTGAGAAGTCCTACAATGTGCTGTCTGCAAGCTGGAGGCCCAGAGAAGCCAGTGGTATAATTTCAGTCTGAGTCTGAATGCCTGAGAGCCAGGGGAGCGGATGGTATAATATAAACCCCAGTCCAAGGGCAGGAGAAGATCAAAGTCCCAGTTCAAACAGATAGACAGGAAGCAAAGGGGATAATTCCTTCTTTCTCTGCCTTTTTTTTTTCCTATTCAGGTCCTCAAGAAATGGTGCTCGCTCACTTTGGAGAGGGCGATCTACTTTACTGTAGAGTGCCCTGATTCAAATGTTATTCTCATCAGAAACATTCTTACATACACACCCAGTAATAATTTTTCATCTGGAAGCCCACTGGCCCAGTCAGGTTGACACATAAAATTAACCACTGCATGTCATTAGAATGAGTTGAAAAGAACACTTGGAGTATGAGGGCTTTCATGGAGCAAAACGTGAAGATAGATGCACACGCTTCACTGCTAAAGTAGCCTTTGGTCCCAGTGTCTGCCACTAGGTGTCGCTAAGTAATCTAAGTAAATACCCAATTTATGACTCCAACAAATGTCCCGACATTGAGCTGAATGAGGCAGAAATAAAAATTAAGGTGATGTGGTCTAAATAAAATCTTGTGTATTACAACAGCTGTTTAAAAACAGCATAGTGTGTCTCTGGACTACAAATGGGAAAATTCATGAATGTGTCTTTCCTTTTTCCTCTACTGGTAAATTGGTCATCCTGCTGCCTGCATTTTCATGAGTATACCTAGATTTTATGTGATCTAAACTTATTGCTGGGCTGTTAGCATCTGCTGGGGTGACTGTATTCTCCCTGATCCTTTATTGGCTCATACGCTCATATATTATTGTTAAACTTTTTAAAAGACTCTTTTTGAGGGTGCAGACCTGAACTGCCTAAAAAGCAAGCTCAGTAAACATAATTCCTAACCTTATGAACATCTCTGGGTGAGTTCTTATTCACCCTTTAAAACCCCAGTCAGATGTTTTCCAGTCTATCAGACCTGATCCTCAGGCAGCTTTTCCTCTTTCTTCTCTCCCATAGCACAGCTCTGTATCTTCCAAAAGGCGTTTTTCACCTTACCTGGCAATTAATTTTTCACGTATCTGTCTCCTCCACAGACTGTGAGCTCCCTAAGGAGAGGGAACAGCTCACGGAAGCCACATCTCCGCAAAACCCAATGCTGTTGCCACTGCTGCCACTTTGCTTCTGGCTCATCTGCTGATTTAGAGGCATAACAAGTGAGGGAGCAATTACCGGTGCCCTTCAGCACTTCACTAGAACCTTCTCTCATGTCATTTCAGCAGGAGGTAAACTGAGTGTATGTATTCCATGTTTTATAATACTGTGTGCTTAGGAAGAATAATTAAGGCCTCACTACATCGATGTGGAAAGAGGTTTTTGTTTTGTTTGAATGGTGTCTTTAAATATTTGTAAAAGGAGTTGCTTATTATTCATCCATTGCCAATCCATTTAAAAACAGTTACACAGTAGAGAAGAGGGGATTATATTAATAAGAGTTGCTAAATCAGTATTTAACTTAGGGGGAAGTTTTTAAGCAAATTGCTTCACTTTTCCTTCATAGGAGAAACAACTTGAGATTAGGAAACATCTTTTCTTAAAGAGATGAATGGACTTGCATATTCAAACAAATATATCAAAATGCTGCCAGTAGTTACATCTAAATTTTCTACATATTCTTAGTTTTATAAAATAAGTGTAAGTTAGTTTAAGAAATTTATGGTGAAATTCAGTACTCATTTACTTAATGGTTCGTGTGTGCCTGGTACTATGTGGAAAAGGGGAGAAGATCGATCGCGTGGTTAGTGTTTCCCCCTCCAGAAGCTCATGGTAGGTAGGGCCATGTAAACAGTGAATCTAAATACAATTTGCTAACAGCCAGAAATCAAGAGATTTAATTAATCCCACACAGGAGGATGAGACTGTCAGGGAGGTTTCACTGAGAGGCATGACATTTGAACTGGAATTTTACCATCTGTGAAATCAAGAAGCTTTACAGTTTCTACTTCATGGCTTAGCTAAATTGAATCACTAAGAGATTTCAGCAGTACTTACATTTTTTAAAGCCTAGATTTGTAATTTTATTAACTGGTTGGATGTATCTTTTAATCTACTTTAATGATAACATTATTAGAGTAAATCAAAATGACTCTTTTCTGGTATTATACTGATATTGCCCTAACTTGTTGGGTTTCAGGTTTGGACATGCCTCCAAATCATCAGCAAGGTTGGTAAAAAAAAATGCAGATTCCTTGTCAAAATTGCTGAATCCCAACCTCCTGATATGGGGAGACAATGCATTTACAACAAGGTTTCCATGTGATTCTGATTTAAGTATCATTATATAAGCATTTAATAAGTCAGAGGTAAAACTGAGCATATCAGGGCATGTTGCTACTACTGCTAAGTCACTTCAGTCGTGTCCGACTCTGTGCGACCCCATAGATGGCAGCCCACGAAGCTCCCCCGTCCCTGGGATTCTCCAGGCAAGAACACTGGAGTGGGTTGCCATTTCCTTCTCCAATGCATGAAAGTGAAAAGTGAAAGTGAAGTCGCTCAGTCGTGTCCAACCCTCAGCAACCCCATAGACTACAGACTTCCGGGCTCCTCCGTCCATGGGATTTTCCACAAGGCATGCTATGGTTACTAAAATATATCTTCTAATCTATTAACGAATGTTCCTCTTGAGGGGAGATAAGAAAATTTAACAATTTATTAGGCATTCTGCTCTTTGTTTCAAGGCTATGTATGAAACATTTTCTTTCCAAAAATTGAAATACCACCAAGACTCCCATTTTAGAGATGAGAAAACTTAAGGTTTAGAGAGCTTAAGAAATCTGGGAAGGTTCAGACATCTAGTAAGTGTGAAACTGGTAATAATACATTTGCTGACCCCTGCTCCTTGCCCCCTTCAGTTTATCCTGTTTATCTCAGCCTCAGAGACATCAATTTTTAAAGCAAGTTTTCTACAAGACAACTAAGTCCTTTCCATTAAAAAGAAGAGACTAGGGTGATTTTCCTGCTCCTGTGTTCTAACCTGACTGGTGACAACTCAATTTCCAGGAAAGAAAAGGGCCAGCTTCTGTAACTGACTGTCTCATTCACCTCCATCCAGCCCTCAGGCTGGCGTTCTTGAATCAAAAAGCAAATGTGGACAAATCTAAATCAGTTGTGGGTAGATGTGGGCAGATCTAAACCTTAGCTCTCACTCTGCCTTGTAGTCAGTGTTACTGAATTCCCTTGAGCAAGCATTTAAGCAGTGGGACATCCTTGCAAGTGACCCATTTGCTGATATAATGCATCAATTACATTTACATAAACCACTCCTTTTGCAAATGGACAATTGGTATTTAGCCAAATGCAAAGAGAAAAAGTTCTGATACTTATGCCTGAGGGCAATCTTGGGTGTGACCAAGAGGAAGCTTCAGTGCACTAATTCTTGCTGATATCTGGAGAGTTAGGAGACACCAGGGCCTGAGATCCTACTTGAACCATGAGATGACCCCAAGAACTTGAGGCACAGAGTTTCTGTTGCTTAAGTGACAGGGATGCTGAAGGTATTATCAGAGATGGGTTGTACTTTGTTTTATTTTATTTATTTTTATTTGTGTTGGCAATTGTAGCCTCTGAGGACCCTGAAGTACATGAAAGCAGGATTTTTACTATTATCCCTTGAATAATGAGAACCCTGAGTTCAGAAGCTGCTGCTCTTAAAAACACCCGCATTTACAGGGCTTCTCTGGTTGCTCAGCTGGTAAAGAATCTGCCTGCAGTGCAGGAGACTCTGGTTCAATTCCTGGGTTGTGAAGATCCCCTGGAGGAGGGAATGGCTACCCATTCCAGAATTCTGGCCTGGAGAATTCCTACAGATCATGGGGTTGCAAAGAGTCGGACATGACTGAGCCGACTTTCACTTTTAACAGTTATCAAAAACCAACAGGAGTAGTAAATACAATTTTAAGGCTTAGCAACTGAGTTTTTTTAAGATAAAATCATTGTTAGGCAGATTTAAGGTTTCGTGTCTTTTTGAAAAAATAATCATCATTCTGTGGATTTATAGTCAAACTTTGTTTGCCCTTGCATTTGCCCATTTGAAAATGGTCAGTTTTTGCACAGCATAAGTGTGTAACACTTCCAGTAACAATTTTAATGTATCTGTATTAATAGAGTTCCAGAGCAATGGTCCCTGAATTCTGGGACAAAGATCACGAAGGGAGTCCCAGTGCCTCCTCCAAAGGCTATCATGGCAGCCTCTCCACTGTATTTCTTCCCAGGAATCTTTGTTACTCCTGTCTATAGAATGATTCATCATCTTCCTGAAAAGAATAAGCCAAGCTTTAACATTTGTTTTTCAACTTTATGTTTTGAAAACTGCTATATCAAGTAGCCAGAGAGACTGATTGAACTGGCAAGTAAATAGTCTCCTCTCAACATGCCATTCTGGCAAGATAAACCAGCTGATGGAGTAATAGTAGAAATCCCCTTGCACAGGCAGTTCAGGAGCTGGCAGAGGTGGCGGGAATTTTTCTGCACAGTGTTCCCAATGGCCTGTCCTGTCTGGTCTGTCTGTATCCCATTGTTGCTGAAGCTTGGCCTCCATGCTCAGGCTTCTTTCCCGGATGCACTGCCCCGCCCCCCGCCCCCCAGCACATACTGATTTGAAGAATTAATTTTGTGATGCCACCGATAGGATCCAGGGAAGTGCTGATCCCTACCTGTTCTTTGGGAATATCCCAGGAACGAACTTGGGTTATTGACTTTATAACGGGACCTCAGTAGGGTTGGGCTGCGTTGATATACACATGTACACAAAATGATATTTGACTGGAAGATACAGCTCTGAAGGGAAGCATTTTCCTCCATAGCCATATTCCTATTTTTGCATTTATCCATGAAAGATGGATCTGTTTTTGCATGTGTATGTGTCATAGAGTGGTGGTCCTATTTTATTCAGAGAAATCCATCAATTTTCTATTTATCTTTAGATCACAGGGGAAGAAAATTTGCCAGTTCTTTTGTGTTCTGGATACACTGGGGAGTGGGTCTTAACTTCCCTTTCCATCTTCTCCTCTGCCCTGTAGGACTAGTCAGTCATTCCCTACCTACCTTCCTAACCTACACCATGGTTGGTATGCTTTTATTTTGCCAGCACCATGTCGAGATAATAGACTGCACATCCCAGCTTCTTGCAGCCAGAGGTGCCAGTGAGATGGAAGCAGACACTGTGGGTGGGGTTCCCAGGGAACCTCTGATTCACCTGGGAGGCATGTCCTTTGCTCTGGCCCCATCCTCTTTTCCGTTGTCTGGATTGTGGATGAAATATCTAGAGCTTCAGTGGCTACCTTGCAACCTCATGGTGACCTTGAAAATAGAAGCTATACATCTAGGATATGAAGTTGAAAATAAATTCTTAGTCCCTGATAACTGTGGGCAGCATTCCCAGTCCTGGCTAACTTATCTCCGAATAGTATTTGAGGGAAATGAAAGTAAATGTGTATCTTTTTAACCCATTGTTACTTGGGATTTTGTTCAGCATTGCTGAACCTAATCAGTTTCAAACGATATGCAAGTCACATAATCATAAATAGCTCCATTTGCCTCTTCTCTTCCCCTTCTCCCTCCCATACCTCACACCCCCAAATCCTTGATTTTTGCCCTCCTTTTAGCTTCTTATCATCAACTGGTGAGAACTGGATCACAGAGGAGGTTTGCCACTATTGAATACAGATATCCAGCATTGGTAAAACCCAGACCTCAATTTGCTTTCAGGTATCCGAGATGACAGTAGGATCCTGTCTCTTGGCTTGAGGCAAATAAACCAGTCAGATTATTAATCACTTCCATTTCCATAAGGAAGATTAAGGAAAGAGGGATTGGGAAGAACAGACGTTTCCTTTACGGCATTTCTGAGATAGTTGGTGGAAGTTCCTTCTTCTGTGGGATGAGAGGGGAATGTGGGAAATAGAAGAGAAAGTTTCCCTAAAGACACAAATATTTAGTTTCATCATGTGTGTTTAGATTTCCACATCAGTCTTAGCTTGTCTGTCCTTTCTGCTTTTTTGGCTGTTTCAAAAGGAGGAAAGGACTGGAGTGAAGAGCTGGGCCACTAGGTCCAGGGTCTTTCTGTCCAACATGTAATTCAGCCTTACCTCTCCTTTATCTGGTGGCCTGAGTTTAAATTAGGGATGTAGGAAGCAGGCATGTTTTTACCCGATGAAGGTACACAGTACTCACTCTCTCTTCCATAGCACCTGCATAGCAGTGAGGGGCGAGGGTGGCACAATGAAGCCATGGAACAAGAGTCTCCTTGCTTTGGGTTTTACACAGTAGGAGTCCTAGACCCATTTGTGTAAATTGCGACTAAGGAGCAGGAGGATTCTTTTCTTAGACTATGATTTTACAGTGAATTAAGTAATTACAGTAATTTTACAGTGAATTAAGGATAGGCAGCCAGGATTTGCGATGGTTGTTTGAAACTCAGGATTCAAGGCACAGCCCTTCCTAGACTGTGTCTGTCTTCTGAGGAACGGTAAGCTAACAATGTTTACTACCTAGAAAATGAGCTAAGGTACCCTTTTCACATTTTAGTATCTTATTCTTCCTGTCCGCTGCCTTGAAAAACATCTGAAGGAAGAGGATGTCACCCTCCATCCCTTTGCTTGCACCAAAAGTGATCTGAACAGCACCTCATGAGCACCAGTTTTCTTCCTAGCCAGATGAAGACTGTTGTGTATTATTTTCTAAATGAGTCATCAGGGCTGATGATTTTGTCAAGATTATTTATTTTGAAGACAGAATTTAATATTCAGGACACCATGATAATTGGAATGATAACCTAGTGCTTGAATCTCAAAGCTGTGTGTGTGTGTCCCAGGCTTTGCCCCTGTGGCTGATCCCCTTGGAGCCACGAAGCACCACATGTGCCACTTCCTGGCTGCGGGAAATGAATACCTGCCTGTGTGTTTAAGATTCGACTGCCACACTGTGACTCTATTTAAAGCTACCTAGTGTTCACCATTTCCTGTATTTGTTGCCTTATATTTGTATGTCACCTTTTACTGGAAAACATAGGCTTTTCAAAAATACACTCAGGCCTTATCACAAATATGGGTGACAGATGTTGTTCCTCTCTTCCTCCAGATAAGGAAAACGAAAGCATAGAAAGGAATTATGTGACACATGTAAACTCACTAAAGCCTTTGTAAAAACTTAAGACTCCATTTGCCTTCAACTTAATTTCGTATAATGTGTTAAATCAGCAATTGATTTTTCTCTCATGCAATTTTTAAATTGAGATCTAATTCACACACTATAAATTCACCCTCTTAAATTATAAAATGTAATGGTTTTTAATACATTCACAAAGTTGTACAACCACAACCATCTTCTAATTCCAGGACATTTTTATCACTTCAGAAAAAAAAAAACTCTATAGACACTAGCAGACAATCCTCATCTCCTTTATCCCCTGGTCTCCTGGCAACCACTACTCTGTGTCTGTCTTGATTTGCCTGTTCTGGACAGTTCATATAAATTTAATCATGCATTATGTGGACTTCTGCATCTGGTTTCTTTCGTTCAGCATCATGTTTCCAAGGGGAATACTTCATTTCTGTTTATGGCTGAATAATATTCCATTGTGTGGATTTACCACATTCTGTTTATCCTGTCATTAGCTGATGGGCATTTGGGTTGTTCCCACTTTTTGGCTGTTATGAATACTGCCTCTAAGAATGCTCACAGAAGTTTTCTGTATATGTAGTTTTCAATTACCTTGATCATACACCTAGGAAGGAATTGTTAAGTGTAATTGTAACCCTATGTTTAACCTTATGAAGAATTCCCAAACTGTTTCACACACAGCCTGCACTGTTTTACATTGCCATAGCAGTGTATGGGGTTCGTGTCTCTGCATCTTTGTCAACACTTTTTATCATCTATCATTGTGATTTTAGCCATCCAGGTGAATGGGAAGCTATTGATTTTTAAGCAATAACAAAAGGGATATGAAATTAAGAGTCCTTTGGGTCACTTTCTAAACTGGGTGAATGGCTTATATGGCCCATGGAATGAAAACTCCTTTCTTCACAGACTTCCCTCATTTTAATTACTGTATTCCTTACCTATGACAGACATTTTGGAGTCTGCACTTAATAGGAGAGAAGAAGCTATTCGAGGCCTCACCCTCTCTTTCCATTCCAGAGTCCCCTTCTCAGTGTACATGGAGGCTTTTCCAATTTTAACTTCCAACTCTACACAGAAACGCTTCTATCTTTATCACCCAGCTCAGTGAATTTAATATCTTCTTCAGCTTTTTTAGAATACTGTTTATTTTCCCATTTGATTCATTACATATATTAATGATGATACTGGATAGACAATAAGATCCTACTGTATAGCACAGAGAACTATATTCAATAACCTGTGATAATCCGTAATGGAAAAGAATATGAAAAAGAATATATATGTATAACTGAGTCACTTTGCTGTGCAGCAGTAATTAACACAACATTGTAAATCAACTATACTTCTCTAAGAAATTAAAAAAATTTTAAATGATGATACTAAACACCAAATGTACCCATAACACTTATTATACATGGTGTCATTTGACCTTTTTAACAACTCTGTGAGGCATGTTGTTACTGTCCCAGAAATTCTCAAGATGAGGAAATTGACAGTGACAAGTACAAGGTTAATGGCTGTGTGGCCATTGATGGTAAAGTAGGACTAATTAGGGAGGGGTGTAATATCTCCTTTGTTTGCCCTGGTATTTACTTTTTCTTAGCCTTTCTTACGGAGAAGGCAGTGGCACCCCACTCCAGTACTCTTGCCTGGAAACTCCCCTGGACAGAGGAGCCTGGTGGGCTGCAGTCCATGGGGTCGCTAAAAGTCGGACACGACTGAGTGACTTCACTTTCACTTTTCACTTTCATGCATTGGAGAAGGAAATGGCAACCCACTCCAGTGTTCTTGCCTGGAGAATCCCAGGGACGGGGGAGCCTGGTGGGCTGCCGTCTATGGGGTCGCACAGAGTTGGACATGACTGAAGTGACTCAGCAGCAGCAGCAGCAGCCTTTCTTAGTTCTGAAAGTGTGGAGGACTCCTTCACACTGGAAAATCCTGAAAAGTAATTTCTTCAGCCTCCGTCCCTCAAATGCAACCAAAATCCTGGGGGGAATTATAGGAATTAATAGCCTTGGGATGACTTGGTTTTATTTAATTATAATTTTAATTATTCCATTAGGCCATCTATGTCTCTAGAGTCAATTCTCCTTCTCCGATATTTTCTGATAATTAGAAAATAAATTTACAACTATTTTTCTCATGATTTCAAGCAGAGTCCTATCAATTGGGTCTATTTCCCTCGTAGCTCACATGGTAAAGAATCTGTCTGCAATACAGGAGACCCAGGTTCAATTCCTGGGTCAGGAAGATCCCCTGGAGGAGGGCATGGCAACCCACTCTAGTATTCTTGCCTGGAGAATCCCATGGACAGAGCAGCTTGGTGGGCTACAGTCCATAGAGTCACAAAAAGTCAGACACCACTGAAGCGACTCAGATGCAAGTTTAGGGTAATTTCTTAACTTGGCAGACAGGAATAATCAAGGCTGACTCCATACACACAGCCTGATAATCACAATTTTTCTTGCCAATGAAACAGAATCCAGCCTTGTCGCTTCATACCAGGTAAAGGATGGCTGTCACTGCAACAAAATTTTTTCCCACAACACATTCTATACTTTTGCTGGTTTGTAAATTGCATATCTGGAGAAGGCGATGGCACCCCACTCCAGTACTCTTGTCTGGAAAATCCCATGGACAGAGGAGCCTGGTAGGCTGCAGTCCATGGGTCGCGAAGAGTCAGACACAACTGAGCGACTTTGCTTTCACTTTTCACTTTCATGCACTGGGGAAGGAAATGGCAACCCACTCCAGTGTTCTTGCCTGGAGAATCCCAGGGACGGGGGAGCCTGGTGGGCTGCTGTCTGTGGGGTCACACAGAGTCGGACGTGACTGAAGCGACTTAGCAGCAGCAGCAAACTGCATATCAGATTAGATGGCAACAATGCTAGAGCATCCTCCACATTTTTGATGCCAGGCTGCCATTAAACGGGGAAAAGAGAATGTAAATCTCGACAATCCATGAGAAATGGAAATAAAGGGGCCTCTTTTTAAGGCCCTGTTTAAGTTGAAATAGTATCTTTCTCAGTATTGAGCTTTGAGTCATATATTTTCTCATAGCTTCAAACATCAAAATGAAAAACTCAGGGCCTTGGATACTTTTTAAAAGCTATTCTAACCCTCTAACCCTCTTAAGAGCAAAAACAAAGGGTTAATACTGCAAAAGGTAGGCATTATCTTTTTGCATTGGCCTTGACTATGCAAGGGCAGTTAGATCCTGCTTTTCCTTATTATCTTTTGATCCTTCCTCTCTGCAAACTAGAAGTCAGGATTCTTCTCAGGTGATATGATATGTGGTGTTTTAGTCGCTAAGTTGTGTCCAACTCTTGAGACCCCATGGACTGACTGTAGCGGGCCAGGCTTCTCTGTCCATGGGATTTTCCAGGCAAGAATAGTGGAGTGGGTTGCCATTTCCTTCTCCATGGGATTTCCAACCCAGGAATCGAACCCCAGTTTCCCGAATTGCAGGCAGATTCTTTACCAACTGAGCTACAGGGGAAGCTGGATAGGATATGATGAAGGTGAAATATTTTTTACATTTCTTCTCTAGAAGAGGAGTGTGTGTGTGTGTGTGTGTGTGTGTGTGTGTGTACATGTGTCTGTTTGAAAATCTTTAGAAAAAGGCTAAAGAATAACTAGAGAATAATGGCAAATTAGTTTTAATTAATGTACAGTAATAAAGCCAACCCCTTAGAACTGTCCTTCTGGATGTTGTCATAAATAACACTCATTTCATTACATAGGCAAACATGAGCTCAAAATAATTGAGCTTTTAAAACATTGAAATTTTTTAAGGGGCCATATAACTCAGAGTTTTACTTAAGATTTCTATTTCTTTTCTTTTATTTTTTTTTTCTAATTTTATTTTATTTTTAAACTTTACATAATTGTATTAGTTTTGCCAAATATCAAAATGAATCCGCCACAGGTATACATGTGTTCCCCATCCCGAACCCTCCTCCCTCCTCCCTCCCCATACCATCCTTCTGGGCGGTCCCAGTGCACCAGCCCCAAGCATCCAGCATCGTGCATCGAACCTGGACTGGCAACTCGTTTCCTACATGATATTTTACATGTTTCATTGCCATTCTCCCAAATCTTCCCACCCTCTCCCTCTCCCACAGAGTCCATAAGACTGTTCTATACATCAGTGTCTCTTTTGCTGTCTCGTACACCGGGTTATTGTTACCATCTTTCTCTTTTAAAAATGCTCCCTTTTAACTCTGGTTAATAAGATTCAGGGGGAAATGTGTTTTTGAGTTCCAAGGATCTCTTACTGGAGGTTTTTTTTTTTTTCTGATGCTCATTCTCTGATACAAATTGTATGTAACTGATATTTGAATGATTCTTATAACTGGCACAGTTTTTAATTAAAGTGGACATAAATTGTTTTCCATTTAAAAAGTCTTAAATAAGCCTACATTTCAATGATTGAGACTTTGGAGGGCTATTCAACGTTGACTAGAACCTTGTTTTGTGTGATTAAAATACACAGGAATACTTCGCCTGTCGTGGCCTACATGCTTCCCAGTGCCTCTCCACTTGAGCCTTGAACTTACACTTCAACCCTCTGTTTCACCTGAGCTCTCTATTTCTAGCTCTTCTAGTTTCCATCTTCTCAATGCTGCAGTAATCTCTGAGGGAGATAAATTCAATGGAAATAAAGTTGGAGAAGGAAATGGCAACCTACTCCAGTGTTCTTGCCTGGAGAATCCCAGGGATGGGGGAGCCTGGTGGGCTGCCGTCTAAGGGGTTGCACAGAGTTGGACACGACTGAAGCGACTTAACAGCAAAGTTGGAAAACCTGAATTGACTCTAAGCTTACTTAATGACTCTGGGTAAATTATTTGACTTCTTTGAGGTAATTTAGTCATTTATAAAATTGAGGAAATAACTTAATATATGTTACTATTAGGCCTTTAACCTAGCATCATGTATAAATCTCTCCTATCATAATTCATTTAGAATCAATGGTGGTTTGAAAAATTAGATATACCAGTCATTTCCTTCTGGTCATTCTCCTCATGCCACATCTCCACACTCACCACTGGTATCAATATTTGTCAGTGTTTAAATGAATTATAATGACCTTCCCCTCTGAGAGATTTTACTATTTTTATTGTTCAGTATTGACATTTTTCTGTGTTTTATTATTTTTGGAAGTGAGTGAGTAATGAGCTAAATGAGTATTGATACATCCTTGTCAAACAAATTGACTACTTTGTTTCAGAGAACAGTGCTGACACTTCATGGAGTTTCTCAAAGGATCCCTGTGCTCAGTCACTAAGTCATGTTTGATTCTTGTGACCCCGTGGACTATAGCCTGCTAGGCTCCTCTGTCCCTGAGATTTCCCAGGCAAGAATACTGGAGTGAGTTGCCATTTTCCCCTCCAGGAGATTGTCCTGACCCAGGGATGGAATCCACATCTCTTGCATCTCCTGCATTGGCAGGCAGATTCTTTATCACTGAGCCACCTGGGAAGCCCCAGAGGATCCCTAGGAAAGACTTTATGGGCAAGATTGCTGTAGGACAAGCAGAAAGAAAGGTCAGGGAATGGTAAGAGAGGGTCCAGTGAAAATAACCCAGGAACTAGGGGCTAATCTTCATGGGAAGGGCACAGTGTCCTCGAATCTGTGGGACTCACAGAATTGATCAGGAAGGTTTCTGAGGCTACTTGACTAGAGCTGAGCATGCCCAGTAAGAAGATGGTCACCCTGGGAGTGAGAAGAGGACTTGGGAGGGGAAGGTACTGAAGTTGCCTGCTGGCACAGGGCACCTTAGTCAGCAAGGACAGGGGAGGGCAGCTGTGTATGACTCAGCCCAAGCTGGCAGTAGAATTCCTGCCATGAGAACTGGAAGCACATTGCCCCCACAAAAGCAATCCTGCCACTCAACCCTGGTACAGAATTATATTAGCCCCCTGAAGTAATGGTAGTCCTTGTGAGCTGCTAAGACAGTATAAAATGTTTTGTTCCTAGCAAATGGTATGAACTCAGGAAATATTTGATGAATTTATTCCTACATTTGTTCAAAAATATTTATGAAATTCCTGTTAGAAGTCCAAGACTGTATTAGGTTGTAAGGATATAGTAAGGAACTGGATAGGTTCATAGCATTTATATCCTAGATGGGGAGCCTGACAAGAAACATGTAAGGAAATAAAGAGGATGACATCATCAGATATTGAAAAGTTCTGTGATGACTTATCTGGAGTGATATTTTTTATAGAGCAGTCAGGGGAGTGGTCTTAGAGGCCTGAGTCATGAAAATTCACCGTCCATCCTGAGATTTAGGCAAAGGAAACCTTAAGTGAATTCAGTAAACACATGATGTTTGCTGATTTTTTCTATCTCTTAGTAAACCTCATTCTAATATACTATAGACAAAAAGCTTAATTGAAACTAGTTATTGAACATGCTCTAGATTTCAAGAAATGTGTTAGGTGCTATGGATATAAAAGTAAAAACCATGTGCTATACCTCCAAGGAAGTGACATTCTCGTGTGGAGAGCCACAGGTAGAAACAAATGCAATGAAAAGTAAGAACTGCCATGATGGAGGCATAGTGGCATTCTACAGGAGACTTGTTGAAAGGTGCCTTTATTGTCACTGAAATAGCAATATATTGGTAGAAAATTCTCGTGAGTTTCCCATGTTTCTACATGCCTTGTCAATAGAGAGACTGACCACCTTTTTTTTTTTTTTACCTGTCTTGAGCTATTTTTCAAGGATATTTATATCACTAGGAAACATGTTGGAGATTATTTCTCTTCCATGGTAGAGAGATTTGATTATTTACTAGGATACTAAAGAAAATTGTTGTCATTGTTTAGTCACTCAATCATGTCTGACTCTTTGCAACCTCATGAACTGTAGCCCACCAGGCTCCTCTATCAGTGGGATTCTCTAGGCAAGAATAGTGGAGTGGGTTGCCATTTCCTTCTCCAGGGGATCTTCCTGACCCATGGATCAAACCATGTCTCCTGCAAGTCTCCTGTGTTACAGTAGTGAGCCATCTTTACCAGTGAGCCATCAGGGAAGGTCATACTAAAGAAAATGTTTTCCTCCAAAGCGAAGATTGGACAGCTTTCTTTTAGACTCTTTGTTGAAGTTTCCTAAGTTGGATTTCCTCAATTGTGATGTGAAGTCACTGTATGGCACCATCTCCCTGGACCACCCTCTAATGCCCCATGGAATTCCAGGGCAAGAAGAACCAAGAGACCATTAAGCTTGTGCTGCCTGCTGTGCCATGAGTAACAGAGTTCTTTGTCTCTGACTCAGGAATCTCATCTCAGAATCCATGTAACTGTGTAGGCTACCTTGTTAATAGCTTAGAAGGAGGTAAAATGAACAGTTTTTGATATGGTAACAATATGCAAACTATGAATGATTTCTCATTGTCTCTTGTTTTATACAATGCTATTTATGTTTTCTGAGCCTTAATTTTCTCATTTGGAAACTTGGCATAAAAATCTTTGCCTCAAAAAAATCATGCTAAGGATCAAATGGGGTGTCATATGAGCAGCAGAGACAATTAGCTATTCCCCAGAATCCATTCTTTCTTTCTCCTACACCAGAGGAACATTGTTCTATAGCAGTGGCCACCAGAGTCAGGAAAAAAAATACATATTCCAGCCTTCTTTGCAGGTCAGTGGAATTAAGCAGTGAAGTTCACAATGGTATATGAGCAGAAGCTGTAAATGCAACTTTCAGCTTGCTTGAAAGGAAGAATTCTCTTCTCTACTCCTTCCCTCTTTCCGACTGCCTGGAATATAGACATAGAGGTGAGACACTTTGGACCATGTGGATGGGAAGACAGCCTACATATGGCAGAGGACTAAGGCTGAACGAACCTAGGTCTCTGTCTTTTTGGCAGAACTATTCAAATCTTGAACTGTTAATGTACAGACTATTAGGTGAGAGAAAGATAAATTTCTGTTTTGTTTGAGCTACTGCTGTTTGATATCTCTGTTGCAGCAACATACCTGAATCCTAATCAGTGGAGGAGTGAGAAAATCAGAGTGGTGTATCAGAAAGATCCTCCTGGTGATGACCAGGAGAGAATCGAGGCAGGGAACTTATGAGGAGGGAGATCACCTAGCTACCCAGCCATGTGTTTCCTTTTCCAAGATGTGGAATGTTATTAAGTCTTACTTGGTCTGTGGATTGTTACAAGAATTTTGAACTTCAAAGTAAAGTAAGTTAGAGATACACTAAGTTGCAGTTAAACATGATTCTTTATGATAGGTATGACAGGTGTTTTCAGCATTAGAGAATTTTATGCCTCATACAAAGGAGCACTGAAAATGAAGTGGTCTTTAAACTTTGGAAATGGACCCTTTCATCCTAAAGCCTCTAGTATTTGTGGCTACTAATGTTCAAGGGAATGCAGTTCAGGAAACATGATCCAGTGCCTATTAGATTTAAAGGCACCTATCCAACCCTGTCGAAAATTTTAATCTAAGATAGCATACAATATAAATAATCTGCAGAGCATTTCATAAAGAAGGGTATTTGTCAGATACAAGGATTCAATAAACACCTGCACAGTGTACACACAGCCTCTCCAGCAAACTAGACAAAAAGTTACAGATACACCAAATACAATTTAGTATCAGTATTCCTCCATACAGAGTTAAGCTTTCGTTTTGTTGCAGGATGTGAATGAATAGGACAAGGATGAAAAAGGCAGCGAGGTACTACTTTGAATCCACTTGGAGAGATCTTCATGAGGAAAGTCTTTGCAAGAACATAAATGGCCTGACTACTAATTGTCTTAGCAAGAGATGAGGTTGTGTGGTGGACAGCCTCCTTGCTCGAGGAGTTCATAACAATCTAAGAGGCAAAATTAGTGGTGGCAAAACAGAGCATGTAAAGTCAGAATCCTGTGACTTTGGCTTTGAGAGTGTTTGATCTGGCAGGAGTTCTTTTCCATAAGTAACTGAGTCCTGTCCAGCACTTATGGGATCAAATGGCAGTATAAATTGGATCAGCAGTTAACATCCTAATTCTCTTCCATGCCAACGTAGGGAAAAGCAACTCTCATTAAACCTTTCATAGAAAAATACTTTCTGCAGAATCCTCAGGGAAAAAAATTCTTAAATCCTGAGTCCATGCCAAATATCCCTATGGTTTTCTCAACAGTACAACTAATCCTCTGTGCTGGCAAAAGCCAGTTTCCTTTCCTTATTTTGGTCTGTGTTGGAAAAGGGGTTCTTAGGTGCAGAAGTAGCACACACAGAGGTGTCAGACCACACTTGACACTGTGACTGTGGTGACAGGGTTTTCCCCAGCTGTCAGCTGCAGAAGCATTTCATTTCATTGGATGCCGCACAGCTCCATGCTGAGAAGTGGCAGGCAGGCCCTTTTATCCTTTGTAATGTCTTCATTAGTAACAGCAGTTATGAATGAATTATACAGTTATACAGTTATAACCGTATATACAGTTATAATTATTCAGTTATAACAGTAATGAATTGCCTTGGAGAAGAGGGGTACAGAATAAGTGGTAAACATCATCAGCTAGGGTCTTTATGTGGATATCTTCTTTTATTTCCTCCAGTTGGACTTGAATTCTTTAGCAGTAGGAATTTTGAATGCTGGGAAGGTAGGAAGAATTCTTTGATTTCTCCTCTGCTTTTTGGTCACTTTAAGACATCCTCGTCTTCATGCACCATTTCCCCATTTTCTTCTATGGATTGGGTCATTACCCACCTAACAACCCCAAAAGCAACGACAAATTGTGTCTGTAGGTCTATACAACGCAAAGGTGACTTCTTTTTAAGGGCAGTGGAGAAATTCTCAAGATAAAAGAGTCCCTGTTAGAAACTATGATAGTATGCATCATAAAAAAACTTAAGGGTTTCTCTATCAAATCTTAGTTTGGAGAACTCTAGTTTATGTACAGTTAATAAGGTTTCTTTTTCTTATAGGGGTTCCTTTAATAAGACAATGCATATTATGAAACTTCAAGGGGAAAAGAAAGTATATAGAGTTCTCTGAATTTATTTCATCCAGAAACCTTTGTTATAGGCCTAAATAGTGCCAGGAAACATTGATATTTTTTTTTGAGAAGCCTAAAAGAATCAGTTAATCATTAGCTTTTATGTCTAAGGAGTAGTCATGTAGCAAAAACTAAGTTTTCAGGACATGTCTAATAACCTGGCAATCTGACCAAAGTCCATACTCTTGGTGAGGAGCTTTAGACCTGACAGTGTTTTAGCAGAGAAAGAATCTCAATCTTGGGATTACTATATAGCAGTAAAGTTTGCTCACTCTCAGAGGTAGGCTGCAGGATTTGTGCAGTTCCCAGCTCCCTGGTTGGAATTCTCCCTTTTCTCCTATTTAAGAGAGGGAATGCAAGTGAACTAGAGGGACATTATTACAGAAATGCAACTCACGATCCTCTGACCATCTCTAAAATGTGAAATGGTGATTCAAAAAGGCTGTATTTTACTATTTGACACCTTAAAATTGTGCATCAGAATGGCCCTCTTGGTGAGAATTAATGGCCCTGCAGTGGATTTGCAGGATCCCGGTGAGTTTTTGATGTCAATGAGTGTGTGAGTGTGTGCAGCTACATGTGTGTGCTCAAGTTCACACACACGTGCTAAAGTGCTGGACTGGAGGGGTGGGAGGAGAATCTAGAGAAAGGGAAGTAAACCCCATCCCTCTAAAGTTTTCTCAGGTGGTGAGAATCCCAGAGAAAGCAGTTCTTTTGAAGCTTGTATGTCACATCTTATTGGCATTTGTTTTTCAAATTATAGATCACTGACACTAAGATTTGGTCATGTGAATTTTTGCCTCATGATAGAGAGAAGTCGTCACTTGACATCTTCGATTTGCTGCATCTGAGGAAATGTGACAAGCAATTAAATATCCTTTAAATTTTAAGGTAAACTAGGAGTAATATTTTGAAAAATATAAAATGAATGTGATAGGCACCTTAGCATGGTGATTAAGAATATGCTTAATCATGTAGAGCCATTCTCTGTTAAGTCTGAACCTGAGCTCTGTGCCCTTGGGCCAAGTTTTTTATCTACTCTGTGCTTCTGCCTCCTTGTCAGTAAAATGGGAAGGATAGTAGTACCCACTCATAGGATGACATGAGTTCATATTTGGAAGGTTCTCAGAATAGTGCTTGATACTTAGTGTTTCTTACATTTAAAAATATTTTTAAAATGTGTTTCTCATTTTCTCTCTTGCACATTGAGATACACAGAAGTCAGTCCACTGTATATACAGAGAATATTGGCAAGCCAGTGCCCTTGGGACAGCAGCAGAATCGGTACAGGGGACTGTTAGCCACCTGGAGAGAAGCAGCTGGCCGCAGTGGACGGCAGCAGGAATAGGCAAAGTGGGCCTGGAGTCACCTATTACAGCTGCCCCAGTAGGAAATTCCTGAAAGGGGACTGAAGGGACAAATGGAAGGCTAAGTAGAGAGCAGAGTGGAATTGTCCTCATTTCCATCTGGGGCTGTGGGAAGACGCAGTCTCCCAGATGTCCCTCCTCCCCACTTGCCAACATGGATGGCCCGTCAGAGAAGACTAGGCAGCTGGGGCACGGTGAGGCAAGGGAAGCCTGCACTTAGTTCTCTCCCTGCACCCTCGGGTGCTCTGAAGCTCCTGGACCCTGTGAAGAGACGTGCAGGAGCCAGCTAACAGCACTGGAGGGTGAGTTTACTTGGGATGTTGCTGTGGTGAGAATAACAGACCTTATAAGCCAAGGGCTACTGGCCAGACTGCCCCAGCCAGGATTCAGCAGGTCTCAGCCACTGACACAGATGCCTCCTGCAGGAAGCAGAGAAAGGGAGCATCCGAAAATGGAATATCCTCCTAAAGACACTAGATTCGGATACCTAAAAATTTCCAATTATTTTATGTAACTGAGTTTACAACCATATTGTTTTTTAGAGGGGTAAATGTTTATGAGGAAGAGCAAACAACCTATAGAAAAATAGAGGAACTGTATTTTTGCACATCTTAGTGCTGCTGCTGCTAAGTCACTTTAGTCGTGTCCGACTCTGTGCGACCCCATAGACGGCAGCCCACCAGGCTCCCCCATCCCTGGGATTCTCCAGGCAAGAACACTGGAGTGGGTTGCCATTTCCTTCTCCAATGCATGAAAGTGAAAAGTGAAAGTGAAGTCACTCAGTCGTGTCCGACCCTCAGCGACCCCATGGACTGCAGCCTACCAGGCTCCTCCATCCATGGGATTTTCCAGGCAAGAGTACTGGAGTGGGGTGCCATTGCCTTCTCCACATCTTAGTGCAATGTGATTTAAATACATGTCTCTACAATAGAAAAATGTATATAAATATATAAAAATGGCTTGATAGCCAACAGCATGTAAGGTGTTGTGCTAAATGGTTAGAGGGCTAGAAAGTTGAGTTGGATAAGGGTCCTGTCTTAGTCTTGAGCAAAGGAAAGTCCGGGACTGAAGAGATGGTGGCGCTCAGGTTGTGGTGTGTTGAATTGAAGGGGTGGTTGAACCCTGTGTGACCATGTCTAGCAACGAGCTGGAAATGTAAGGTGTCAGCTCAGGAGAGAGATGAGGACACTAGGAGCCCATCCACCTAGAGGTGATAACTAGAGCCTCAGGATTTCCAAGATAGTTGGAGAGAGAAAAGGTCCAAGGTTACAATCATTCATCTTTTTAACAAACATGAACCAGTTTCTTCTTGATGCAGGTGTAGCAAGGAAGGAAGGGTGGTAAGTCTGAAAGTGGTTATGGTATTGCCCAAAGAGAGGTCTGGAATCTAATTTTGTTTTGCCCCCATATGGCAGAGACTATTTGGGCTGACCAGTTGCCAAGTTCCCTTCTTAAGCATCTGGCTGGACCACATTTTCTAGTCTCCCTTTCACCAGATTGGACATAAGACCAAATTCTGGCCACTGGCACTGGAGTGCTTGCAATATGGCTACTCACAGACTGGACTCATGAATACATCCCTCGAGCCCCTTTTATCTTCTGCAAGAAAGAAAAATTGCTTTCTTTCCATGACTGCCAGCTTAATAAAACACACTGAGGATCTAAGACTGAATCACTATGTGGGGCAGAGTCCTTACCTGTACCCACCTGCAGTGGATGTGAGGCTACAAGTGAGAAATACACTTTTATTGTTAAACCACTAATGTTCAGGGTGTTTCTCTTTCAGCAGCTAGTATCATTGAGTACCTAATAAATATGAATCAGGATGGATCTGAATCCTTAGCTCACACCAACCAAAACCCATGAAAGACTGGGGTAGCTATGAGAATGCCTGTTTATTCATTCAAATTGACAAGCGTGTCTCAGACAGACGATGAGTTCTCATGCTTGCACCATCCCCATCCAAGCCTTCTCTCCCTGTCATCAGACTGCTTGGGAGCCAAACATAATCAGAGTCACTTAATCTACTGGCCAAGAGAGATCGCTGCTCAAGGACTGGGAACATAAGTTCATACAGTACATGTTCCTGGTCTGTATGAAGATCCAGAGAGGAAAGAGGACGATGCTTGGTAAGCATGGAAGCCAAACAAGGACAATTAGATGAGACCAGGGTTTAACAGCAAAGAGGTAAGAGACTCTGAAGCATTTGTCTCTTGAAAATGCTTTCCCTATGTGGATAAAAAGATTTGAAGCCAAACAAGCAAGATTCCGCATCAGAAAGTTCTTGGGAAGGTTCTCCCACTCCTGCTTTCCTAAATGCTTCTCTTCCACTTCCCAGCCCCATTGGAAGGACACATTCTGTCGCTCACTGTGTTCGTGCATTTAATCAGGGCACCATTCTGTCTCCTTTCCCTTTGTGTTCATTTTACAGTCCCCTGGACTGTGGTTGAGGGGATCCACCTGGAGAAACTTTTTTAAAGCTTCCAAGGAGGACCATCACCTGCACCGTCTTAAGTAGAGAGGAATAAGGTGGGCAGTTGCCCTCCCAGGGATGACAGCCCAGTAGGGGAGACGGACAAGTTAGCACATAAATGCCCAGGTTACAGTGTACCATAGGAGCGGGTACAAGGAACAGGTATAACTCAGAGGAAGGCATGATTAACTCTTCTTGGTCAATGAGCATTAGAGAAAGTAAGGGAGAGCTGCCTGTAGGAGGTGATAATTGAGTTGGAATACTGATGTAGGTATTCCAGAAAGGAGAAATAGCACAACAAAGGAACAAGGCATAAAATGCTTGGTGTGTCCAGGAGAAGATACCAAGTTAACTATTTGGTGTGTGTGAGAGAAATTGCTATAACAAAATAGCACAAAGTAAGTGACTTGAACAACAGAAATGTATGTCTTGCAGGTATGAAGGTTGTAGGTCCAAGATCAGGGTGTTGGCAGTACTGGTTCCTTCTGAGGATCTTGTGGGAAGGCTCTGTTCCAGGTCTCTCTCCTCACTTCTGGGGCTTTGCTGGCATTGTGGGGTTCCTTGGCTTGTGGAAGCATCACCCTTATCTCTGTCATCATTTTCATATCTTGTTCACCCTGTGTGCATCTGTGTCTAAATTTTCCCTTTATGAGAGGACCCCGGTCATACTGAACTAGGGCCCCCACTAATAACCATTTTAACTTTATTTCTTTGAAGACCCTGTCTCCAAGTAAGGCCATGTTCTGAAGTCCTGGGGGTTAGGGATTCAACATATGAATTTTGGAGGGGCCACAATTCAACCCTTAACAACCTACATTAAAGGACAGGCTAGAGAGAAGGAACAAAAGAATCATCCAGGAAAAGAGCAGGAAGATGCAAGGTCAGAGAAAAGTGGGGCAAAGCTGCTTGTCATTTAGGGCAAGTAAATGGAAGCAGCAGATTCCAGCTCCGACGTGTTCTTTGCTTCTGAGCCTCATTTCTCATTTGCATGGTAGGGGGCATACTGCTTCTCCAGTGGGTTGCTGAGAGGATTAAATGGGATCATGTACATAAACTCTTAGCAGATTACTACATATAAATGTACTATGTTGTTAACATGGTAATATATGATACTTATTTTATATATAGTAATATGTAAGTATTACTAAAATGTTTTAAGATAAAACAGCATTCAATAAATAGCAAGTATTAAAAACTAAATAGTAGCATAAAAACTGGGTTTAGTCACACAATAGTGAAATCTTTAGTATGCACATGCTACATTATGCCAGAGGACTCTGTCATCAATTTGCTAGATAATACAACACTATTTATAAGCCAACACCTTGGAGGCTGCTCTTGGCTCCCACCCCGTGGAGAGCTTGTCAAATTCCACACTGGCTTCATGTGACCAAAAACCTATGGGAATGTACGAGCATAAAGAAAATGAATTGTGGCTGCAAAACAGGATTTTAAAATACTCCCCCTTATACATTTTGTGGAAATTAAACATCTGATTTGACACCTCCTGAATCTTTTTCTCCCAGAAGTGTGGTTGGGATTTAACTCGGTAACTGATCTGCCCAGGAGGGCAAAACAAAACCCAGCCTTGCTCTGTGCATCGAGTGACGAGATATTCAAGAAGTAAGCCCCACCTCCTTCCATCATTCCTACCACCAAAGAGATTCCAAGATCCATCATTTAGCACAGTGACTGTTTTTGTTTTGTTTTGTTTTATTTTTTATTCTTGGTTGCAATGTGAGATCTTGTTTAGACAAAATCTCTCTTGGAAATGTATTTTCTGACATTCATGGCACTCTCAAATGATGCTTAAAGTGGCCATCTACATCATGACTTGTCATGTTAGACCTGGAAAACTGAGTTGGTTTAATCTGATCTTTGAGACTCTCCCAGCCTCCAGGCACTGGCACTACTGATATTTTATAGGTATGATTAAGAAGCCCAAGTTCCCTTTGGTGATATCCATCTAAGCAATGTTTCTGAAAGCATCTAAGCAAAAGTTCTGAAACATGCCCGTTGTCTAAACATTTGTGAGCTATGGCTCCTCATATGATTTTTTTTTTTTTTTGCTTTTAAATAATTTTATTTTCTATCAGCCCTAAATCTTTTGTTGTAAGAGTAGAACCACCCTTTTACTTTACTCATCCTCAGCTGTTCCAAGCATATATACAAGCAGCCTGTTCAGAACAGAAGGGAAATTCCCAGGTGCTGCCAGTCATTGTGAGCTGCCTACCCCACTGCTGCTTTTAATGTGTGGAGGACCAAGATGAGTGAAGAAAGCCCTCCATGCTCGCCTCTTGGACTGTGAGCTCATACGTGTTCACATGTTTCTTTTGTCATTTGCTCTCTTCCTCTAGTACTACTCCTTCAGAGGGTGGCCCTCACCCCTCTTGCCTGGATTCCTGCAAGAGCCTGGGAATGGTCTCTCCTTCTCAACATCAACATCTATGTTAACTTAAACTCTGAAGACCTAGCCTTTACCTTGGGCTTCTGGATACTCATTGGTCTCCACTGCTCTCAGAATAAAGTCCAAATCTCCTCACCTATCTTTCAAGGTCTTTCACATCTGCTCCCAAGCTTCATCCCCCTGCTTATGTTCCTTGAGAACCTCCAAACACCATTTGCTCTCTCTGGGTGGACCTTGGTGGGTGCTTTACTTATTCTCTTCCCTCTGAGTGGAATGCAGGCACCCCCATCTCCCTCAGACCACGACCTACCTCCTCCATGAAGTCTTCCTGACAGCTCTATGTAGGAGTGGCCCCCCTCCCTGTGAATTCCTATAGCCCCATCTCTGCCTCACCTAGGGCTCATATTACTTTCTATTTTCTACTGTTACTGAACATGCAACAAGCCAAAATGCTAAGATGCCGAAGCTTCCAGCAAAGAGAATGTTTATTTGAAAGGCAGTCAAGCTAGAAGAGGAGAAGGCAATGGCAACCCCACTCCAGTACTCTTGCCTGGAAAATCCCATGGACAGAGGAGCCTGATAGGCTGCAGTCCACGGGTTGCTAAGAGTTGGACACGACTGAGCGACTTCACTTTCATTTTTCACTTTCACACATAGGAGAAGGAAATTGCAACCCACTCCAGTGTTCTTGCCTGGAGAATCCCAGGGATGGGGAGCCTGATGGGCTGCTGTCTATGGGGTTGCACAGAGTCAGACACAACTGAAGTGACTTAGCAGCAGCAGCAAGCTAGGAGATGGGAAAATACATCTCAGATCCCACTCCCCCCCCGAAGGCAAAGAGCTCAGGGTATTTAAGGGATGAAGAATATAGCAGCTGGGCCATCTGAGGCAAGGGGAGCTTGGGAAAAGGTGACTGGAAAAAATATTGTAAAGTAATTAACCTCCAATTAAAATAAATAAGTTTATATTAAAAAAAATAAAATAAAATAGAACTTTAAAAAATAAATAAATAAAATATCTAATTATGATTCTGTGTAGGTGTAACTAAGGTACAGGCTTCTGCACATTCAAACACTGAGGCACTTAGCATGATTTAAGGGTAAAGTTTTCAGCCTTCTGATGTCAAAAAGTCACCATATGGACACTGACAGTGGTCTAATCCAGTCTTAACCACCTCAGCTCCAACTAGACGCAGGTGACTCCAAGTTCCTAGAAAACAGCTGGGGCAAACATCTTCTTGTTTAGACTGTGTGCAGCTTGGAGGACATGCAAGTCATTTGTAGCAACAGTTAAAATGACCTGCATTAGTGAAGGCAGGTAAAATGGACTTGACTGATGATTACCTATGGTTTCACTACCGTATTTACTTGTGTATCTGCTCAGCTCTCTCCTGGACTGTGAACTTCTTGAAAACAGATATATCTGGTTCATGCCCTCAAAGTACCTCTTGAAGCTTCTTACACACACAGCAAGCACCAGATCAATATCCAGGAGTGACTGACTGCCAGGCATTGAGAGTGACTTGGCAGACATGAGAGCAAGGAAGCCTCACAAGAGATTTTTCTAGTGTCTCAGCAAGTTTTTATATATTGTGGCTGCTTGGTTTTCTCAGCTGAAATTAATTTGCAAACAAGAGTTTACAGAGCAAATTGCTTTCAAATGAATTCAGACTTGCAGCTAATAGATGAAGTACAATAAAAATCTCAAAAATCTTCATCATGCACTGTCTACCCGGGTACAAGCTTCAACCACACTTTTATAAAAAACACCACCTGCCGTGCAGACCCACCAGATAATTTACCCCCCTGTGACAGCCCTCTTTTGCTTTCTCTCATATATTCTTAGCACAGTCCCCATGGTAATAGAAACTTACTCTGAAAGCAAGATGGTTGTGTGGGGGTGGAAAGGAGGTGAGTGGTGGTTTTCTGTCTGACTTGGCCTGCTGTTGCTTCAAGTTCATTATTTGCATTTTGTCTTGGTTTTGATAAACTAAATTGCTTATCAAGTATCTTGTTTTCTGGAACTTCTGCTGAAATGCATTTGAGCGAAGAGCTCTTGGTGTTCAAGGCCTCAAGAAGTACCCTTACTTGGGACCTTGTGATTTTTTCCCATGGAAGGCAGAAAGGCCCCAGTTAGTTTGTATTCTTTACTCTGCACAACTAGGTTTCTAGAAATAGAGTTGGCCAAGAAGAACAGCAGAGTGAAGCAAGCACCTGGGGTTATGCCTCTGTGCCTGTGTGCGTGTGTTTATGTGAGAATGTGGGTGTGGGTGGATGGAGGGAGTATCAAGCGCAGATGAGACACTGAGTGGTAACTTCACAGCTATAGGTAGAGAAAGGAAGAGGCTCTGTCAACTGATACTGAAAAAAGATCTGGGGTCTGGACGGCTCCCATCAACCCATGAACATAACTCATGGAGTCAGAGTGAGTGAGAAATGACCCTCAGCCACAGCATCCCCAGACTGAGGATGTGATTTGGCGACTTTCTCTTTTACTATTTATTTTGGCCTTTGATATTTCTTATTATCATCCCTCCTCTGACTCAATAGTCCTGAAGAAAGATTTGCAATGTATGTGTGTACCTTCCTTCTCCTCATTTTCTTTTTACCCACCTCCCAAAGTTTGGGCCTGTTCTGCGAGAAGAATTTCAGACTTTTCTCTTTGGAAATAGATTCTCTATTTCCCCTTTGCCTCTCTGAGAGTCACTGTTAAAATACTGAGATAGAGAGTCAATGATCATCTACTCATAATTCATATAGTATTCCAAAGTTTCTTTCACACACAGAGTACCAGGTGAGTGAAATCTGCATTACCTGGACTCACCTGACACTTCTCAACCTTTCCTGTACAGTGAGGTTGCTTAAACTCCTGATTTGTCTGTTGGTGGTTGTAAAATGCTTGGAATTGAACCCACTTTTTCTGCCTTTCTCCCACCTCAAGGTACCTAGTGCCCTGAGATTATCTCAGGCCCCCTGGCATGGCCTGGCCATGCAGTATCCCCCTAGATGTTATTCTGGGGTATAGCCCACACTTGGTACCTATTTTTCTCTTCTATTTTCTCCCAGTCTCAATATTCTTGAATGTAGTTTCTCTTCTTCAGGTTGACTGGACAGGTAGTCATAAACTCCTTCAAAATCTGCTTCTGATGACTAATAGTTCAAGACTTCCCCTTCACTTTAAATATGTATATAAATCAGGGATCTTGACTTAGAATATATCAGTTGGGTTTTACTATCTGGACAAATTGTGTGTGAGAGAGAGAGACAGAGACAGAGACACACACACAGAGAAACAAAGGGGGAAAACAAGGGTCTTTTGGGCATGCTTCAAATTGGGCCGTATCCACCATCATGACTTCCTTCCCAAGTGGTGCTAGTGGTATAGAACCCACCTGCCAATGCAGGAGACATAAAATACCCAGGTTCGATCCCTGGGTCAGGAAGATCCCATGGAGGAGGGCACGGCAACCCATGCCAGTATTCTTGCCTGGAGGATTCCGTGGACAGAGGAGCATGATGGGCTACAGCCCATAGGGTTGCAAAGAGTCAGACACGACTGAAGCAACTTAGCCTGCTCGCACCACCCTCATGCCACCTAACTATAGTCTGTCATGGGAAGGCACTAGGTGGTAAGTGTGGAGCCCTGAGTAGTGAATGCAGCGAGGAATAAAAAATGGTTACAGATCTTGCAATGGGTTGACAGTGTGTGGTGCCCAGACATACTCTCACAATAGGTGCCTCTAGGTACATGTGGCTGATGAGGCAGTAGTAGAAAGGGTGTTTGTGAATCTGCTAACACTCCTTTGCTAGTTGGTAGCATGTGTGTCCTGTACATTGTATGAAAGAAATGACTTGTTCTTCAACATTTAGTAGGATTGCAAAGGGTTTTGTCATGTATCTTCATTAAATTTTGAATATATCACAGCCTTTTATGAGGAAGCTTTCAGCTCTTTAGTCAAGTTACCTGCAAAACTTAGAAAAACCCATTTCATTTCAAATGGCGTGAAGCAAAATTTTTTCTTGCTAGCTTTGTATGAAGTTTTATAATTGAAGTCCTGAGAAATGTCTCTAAGATTAATTAGTGGCAATGATGAAGTTGTGATTGTGGCATTCTGCCTAGGTTATTTACAAGAAAAGAGTTTTGTACATTTTAAAAACATGATTGCTAAAACTAAGCTAATGGTGTTAGCCTGGAATAAAGATGCCTGTGGAAAAGACAGAGCTTATCCACTCACACATCTTCTATCTCAAACATCTACATCTCAACATTTTAAAATATAAGAGTAAAGCTATACCAAGTGATTCTTTCCTTTTGGTGTCATTTTTCACCAAACAGTTTCAAGTAATGATTATGTTTTTAAAAATCCCCTGAAAAGTAATTTTTCCTGAAAATAATATATTTAATGCAATTAGTATAGCATTTTAAAATTACTGGACATCTCATATCTTATTTTGTCTTCACAGAATTGCCTGAGACAGATTTTCTCATCCCCATTTGACATCAAGCAATAGTCACTGGGTGGTGAGAAAAATAAGGCTAAAATCTAGATTTTTTTGATTCCCAATTTTGCATTGCTTTTTTTGGCTCATAAAGGAAAGGGAAAGGAAGCAGTACTAGCTGAAAAGTTGTAGTAGAGGTCTATGTTTCCTAAGTGAATATGATGGTACTGGTACTAATGTATAACTTCAGATCAGATCAGATCAGTCACTCAGTCGTTTCCGACTCTTTGCGACCCCATGAATCGCAGCACACCAGGCCTCTCTGTCCGTCACCAACTCCCAGAGTTCACTCAGACTCACATCCATCGAGTCAGTAATGCCATCCAGCCATCTCATCCTCTGTCATCGCCTTCTCCTCTTGCCCCCAATCCCTCCCAGCATCAGAGTCTTTTCCAATGAGTCAACTCTTCACATGAGGTGGTCAAAGTACTGGAGTTTCAGCTTTAGCATCATTCCTTCCAAAGAAATCCCAGGGCTGATCTCCTTCAGAATGGACTGGTTGGATCTCCTTGCAGTCCAAGGGACTCTCAAGAGTCTTCTCCAACATCACAGTTCAAAAGCATCAATTCTTCAGCGCTCAGCCTTCTTCACAGTCCAACTCTCACATCCATACATGACCACAGGAAAAACCATAGCCTTGACTAGACAAACCTTTGTTGGCAAAGTAATGTCTCTGCTTTTGAATATGCTATCTCAGTTGGTCATAACTTTCCTTCCAAGGAGTAAGCGTCTTTTAATTTCATGGCTGCAGTCACCATCTGCAGTGATTTTGGAGCCCAGAAAAATAAAGTCTGACACTGTTTCCACTGTTTCCCCATCTATTTCCCATGAACTTAGGGGTTCAAATTCACATTCTTTCTCTACTTTTAGGTAATTTTCTGGTCATAGTTTTGGTAGTCTAACACAGTGGTAACTAAGTGTTTTTAATTTAAAATTCCTTTAATAAACCAGCATAAGAAATTATCTTAACAAAGTTTTACATAAATATCTGCCTACACTTTGGGAATTACTGGATACTACTAGATAATTTATTATCAATCAAAATTTAATTTAGCCCTCAACTTTTCTCCAGACTTTTGTTAGAATTCCCCTTTTTGGTCTATTTTTAATTCTAAATGAAGTGCACACTCTTTTTTAGATTACTCCGAGGCTCTAATACTTGAGGTTACCTCAGGTTTAAGATCCTTCTTAAGGTATTATAAGTATATTAGATTGGTGGAATGGTAAACTCGGAAGTGGTAAGTTTATGAGTCTTTTTGTTTATTTGGATTTTTTCATTTTCACAATGGGAATATATTGTACTTTTATAACAGGAAAATATTTTCGTACCATTTTAGATAAGCAAAATTATAAAAAGGAGGAAAGGAGGGAAGGAGGGAGGAAGGAAGGAAAAAAGAGAAAAAGAAAACAAGCTTTGAGACGAGCATTGTTGGGCTGCTGCTGTGATTATCTTGCCGTGATTATCCTGTTGGGGCCATGGGGCCAGACCATACCCTTGAAGGTGATGTTTTCGTGAAGGAATGAGTGTTCCCACTGTTGGCTGTCCTGGGAAGAGGCTAGTTCTGGATCTGAAAAGCTCCATTTGGGGGTTAAGTTGGAAGGTGTGGAAATGCCAGAGTGTTCTGACTGGTGGAACTGAAGTTAGAGCCGACCCAGGGAGGAAGAAGGCTGACTGTGACTCTGTTGCATGGACTCAGTCACCATATCTAGTAGCAGCTGAAGGGAAGGACCTGTAGAAGCCCCTCAGCTGGGCTAAAGTAAGGACAGAATCACTGCAGATGGGTGGCCCTGGAGAGTAGTGACATCATGAAGATGGTGGACATCGGGTACAACCAGGTGACCAGAGGGGGATGCCATGGTGTTGAAACTGGAGGGGTAAAGGGAGAGGGGAGTGTGTTCCCAAGACGCAAGAGACTTGCCAGGAGACCCCTTGAGGCAGAGAAGTTCCCCGGGGTTAAGCTGGTGGGGGTTAAGTTGGGGCAGTTGTGGCTCTTATCATTGCCGAGTTAGATATAAAAAGCAAGCATGACATTTTCTCATGCCTCAGACTTGTGAGACCTGGGACAGAAGTGGTGGGGAGTAGGCATGGATGAAAGAAAATGAGTCAAAATGTGGAATGAAAATACATGTAAGTTGTTTAATTAGAGGCATTTTTTTCTTTTTTCTTTTTCTATGATTTTCAAGTCATGTACAGTTTCTGCCACAATTAAAAATATCAGCATGTTATAAAAGTTATGTGTTGTGTTTGGTTTCAACCCTCAGGCCCTGTTCAATCAGGGTGTCCTTGCTGCCTCTCCTAGTATTGCAGCTATGGAATTATTATTCTTACTATGTCAGTGTATGGAATTAGTCCTTTGCCAGCTCTCTGGGATCTGCTTCCAAGTTGACACTCTGTAGGCTCCAGCTCCTTCAGAGTCCCTCTTTCCCCCTTCACAAAGGAGAACAAAGGAGGCTAAATCATATCATATCAAATCTAAATCATATCATATCTAAATATTCAGAAGTGGCAAAGCTGATTGTTATTTTGTAAAACAGTCAGGAAGTAACTGTTGACTGAACCCTTCAAGGGATCTAGAAACCTCTTAACTTGCCCAGCATATTTTAAGGATTCAATAAAGATTTGTTGAATGAACAATATAACCAATCAATACATTAATTAATTCTCTAAGTAATTGCATGCTAGGTATTATTTAGAATTTAAATATTGACTCCTTTGTAATAGCTCTGTGTTCCTAATCTTTTTCAGTACTATAGACTGAAGTTCACCAAAAAAGCTTCCTGAGAGATGTGTAATATATACTGTAGGGTTATACTGTTCAGTTGGAGAAGGCAATGGCACCCCACTCCAGTACTCTTGCCTGGAAAATACTATGGACAGAGGAGCCTGGTAGGCTGCAGACCATGGGGTCCCGAAGAGTCGGATATGACAGAGCGACTTCACTTTCCCTTTTCCCTTTCATGCATTGGAGAAGGAAATGGCAACCCACTCCAGTGTTCCTGCCTGGAGAATCCCAGGGACGGGGGAGCCTGGTGGGCCGCCGTCTATGGGGTCACACAGAGTCGGACACGACTGAAGCGACTTAGCAGCAGCAGCAGCAGCAGCAGCATACTGTTCAGTATAGCAGCCACTAGTCAGATTAAAGTGCAGGTAGAATGGATTAAGATGTGTTGTAAAATACACACTGGATATTAAATTATTTTATTAATGTTTTAAAATTTTGGTTACATACTGAAATGATAGTCTTTTGCATATATTAGGTTAAGTTGAACATATTATTAAAATTAATTTCACTGGTTTCTTTTTATTTTTAAAAATATTTGTGGACTTAAAAAATGCTCACAGCCTGAAAATTAAGTGTTATGTTTTATTTGGTGGGAATTTTTAGAACTTCAAGCCTAGGAGACAGCATCTCAAGTAACCTGAGAGAACTGCTCCAAGGAGGATACCAGGGGGAGCCAGGTTATACGGAAGTTTTGCAACAAAAGTCAGGTGGTCAGAACATCAAAAGATGATTAATTAAAGAAAATCAGATATCACAAATTAAGAAATTTAGCACTTTTCTGTGGGAGTCTGGGCTCATTGAAATAATTCTTTTGATTATGCATCTCACCTATCTGGGGCCAGTATCCTGTGTTTCCAGGAAAACATCTACTTTTGCTTCATTGACTATGCTAAAGCCTTTGACTGTGTGCTGCTGCGAAGTCACTTCAGTCGTGTCCTACTCTGTTCGACCCCATAGACGGCAACCCACCAGGCTTCCCCGTCCCTGGGATTCTCCAGGCAAGAACACTGGAGTGGGTTGCCATTTCCTTCTCCAATGCATGAAAGTGAAAAGTCAAAGTGAAGTCGCTCAGTCGTGTCCGACTCTAGCGACCCCATGGACTGCAGCCTACCAGGCTCCTCCATCCATGGGATTTTCCAGGCAAAAGTACTGGAGTGGGGTGCCATTGCCTTCTCCAAATCACACCAAACTGTGGAAAATTCTTAAAGAGATGGGGGATACCAGACCACCTTACCTGCCTCCTGAGAAATCTGTATGCAGGTCAGGAAGCAACAGTTAGAACCGGACATGCAACAATGGACTTGTTCAACATTGCAAAAGAGTACATCAAGGCTATATATTGTCACTTTGCTCTTTAATTTATATGCAAAGTACATCATGCAAAATGCTGGGCTGGATGAAGCACAAGCTAGAATCGAAATTGCCAGGAAAAATATCAATAACCTCAGATATGCAGATGACACCACTCTTATGGCAGAAAGCGAAGAGGAAATGAAGAGCCTCTTGATGAAAGTGAAGGAGGAGAGTGAAAAAGCTGGCTTAAAACTTATTCAAAAAATGAAGATCATGGCATCTTGTCCCATCACTTCATGGCAAATAGATAGGGAAACAATGGAAACAGTGACAGACTTTATTTACTTGGGCTCTACAATCACTGCAGATGGTGACTGCAGCCATGAAATTAAAAGACACTTGCTCCTTGGAAGAAAAGCCATGACCAACCTAGACAGCATATTAAAAAGCAGAGTCATTACTTTGCTGACAAAGGTTCATCTAGTCAAAGCTATGGTTTTTCATGTATGGATGTGAGAGTTGGACCATAAGGAAAGCTGAGTGTCAAAGAATTTATGCTTTTGAACTATGGTGTTGGAGAAGACTCTTGAGAGTCCCTTGGACTGCAAGGAGATCAAACCAGTCAATCCTAAAGAAAATCAGTCCTGAATATTCACTGGAGGGACTCATGCTGAGTCTCCAATACTTTGGCCTCCTGATGCAAAGAGCTGACTCATTGGAAAAGACTTTGATGCTGAGAAAGATTGAAGGCAGGAAGAGAAGGGGAGGACAGAGGATGAGATAGTTGGATGGCATCACCGACTCAATGGACATGAGTTTGAGCAAGCTCTGGGAGTTGGTGATGGGCAGGGGGACCTGGTGTGTTGCAGTCCATGGGGTCACAAAGAGTCGGACATGACTGAGAGACTGAACTGAACTGATCCTGTGTTTTCACTTCCAGTTTCCTCAGGGTTCACCATGGGGAGTGACTGCAGGGAGTGGCAGTAGTCTAATGGCTGCTAGATGGCAGGTATTCTTTTCCTCAGACTCACCAGCTCACATTGGAAGAATGCAATCACTGATGACTGTGACATCCTTGTTTATTCATATGGCATAAAATATTTCATTTCTCATATGGTTACTAGAAATTTTAAAATCACATATGTAGTTCATAATATTTCTATTGGATAGCACTATTGTAACAAACATTTTTAAAAGAGGGGATTTATCACATCTTAATATGTTTTATTGTAGTACTGAAAATCTCCTTTCTCACTCTTCTGCTGTATACTGTTGTAAACCCTCATTTCTTCTCTTGGTCATGTAATGATTATTTGACGGTAAGAAGATCATACAGTCAAACAGCAGTATAAAAGCAATGCTGCCACTGTTAACTGCAAAATATGGGGTAGGCTAGAAGTTCAGGGACTAAAAGTACAAGAACTTTGTTTAGAGGAACTGAATAGATGCTAATGAGTTCATAGGAGCAGAATACACCAAGTACATGAACTGTTAGGAATCTGAATATATGTTCGAAAAAGAGGGACATTTGTTAAGCGAGATTATTGTGAGATGGTGCAGTAGAGTATTGTATTTTCACTTGTGATTCCATCATTTGATATCTTAAAATCTTACGGATCTATTTTCAAGCAAGATGGACCATCTGTACTTGAGGTACTTTTCAGAAATCCCAATCTTAACT
Organism: Bos mutus; assembly: GCF_027580195.1. Lineage (NCBI taxonomy): Eukaryota > Metazoa > Chordata > Mammalia > Artiodactyla > Bovidae > Bos > Bos mutus. The sequence continues at coordinate 26,574,388 of NC_091621.1, read as the reverse complement.
GTCAAAACCTTGGTAAGAATGAATGATATTGCAAACTGCCAAAGAGAACACTAACCATCCATCTGATAACATTCTGCTGCTGCTGCTAAGTCACTTCAGTCGTGTCCGACTCTGTGCGACCCCATAGATGGCAGCCCAGCAGGCTCCCCCGTCCCTGGGATTCTCCAGGCAGGAACACTGGAGTGGGTTGCCATTTGCTTCTCCAATGCAGGAAAGTGAAAAGTGAAAGTGAAGTCGCTCAGTCGTGTCTGACTCTTAGTGACCCCATGGACTACAACCTACCAGGCTCCTCCGTCCATGGGATTTTCCAGGCAAGAGTACTGGAGTGGGGTGCCATTGCCTTCTCCAGATGACATTCTAGCCAACAACTAATACATTGGGATAGTATAAGCCCATTTTCTCATCCAAATGTCCTCGCTTCAATTCAGTTCAGTTCAGTTCATTCGCTCAGTCGTGTCTGACTCTGCGACCCCATGAACCGCAGCATGCCATGCCTCCCTGTCCATCACTTAAACATGGTTATATACCATAATCTCAACTACTTTGAGTTGATGTAAGAAATGGCCATGTGATATATATGTGACATGTTTTTATAGAACGGATATTAGCCAGTGGGTTTCTCAAAGTCTCTGTGATTGGGATCCATATGAGTAATTTGTCCTTGATTTTAAAATGTGTTAAAAAAAAGTTCTCTCCTTAAAAACTCATCTTTCCTTTTGCTTGACAAAGAGGTCCCATGATACTGCTCTTTTGCCTTGGGTAATCATAAGCTCGGAATTAATTTAGTACTTAATTGTGGTAATAGTTTAATTTCTGGTTCTTGATAAAATTATCTTTCTCTAACTCCTCTCCACTCTCTTATTTCAATTCGAAATACCCTCAATACCTAATTATAGAGGTGGCTCTTAGTGGGCTGGGGCTCATGCTCAGCTACCCTGACATGAAAAGTACCCACCACTTCCCCTGTGTGCCCAGTGCAGCCACACGTGATCCCAGGGAAAACTCTCACTCTGTCCTGAGTTAAGGTTCAGCCACGTATTAATTTTTCTGATGGAATATGTAGGGGGTCCCAGACTAAGTAGAAATATAACATATTAAGATATGCCTGAGTATATTCTAACCTTAATTCAAGATAAGGGGAAAATATTCTCCCCCTCTGTGCCCCCTTTTTTTGCTTTTATAAAGAATGAAAGCCCTAAAGGAAAGAAAAATCTCTCTCTGAAGTAGTGATAGAAATAAGGAAGAACTAAAGGATTGCAAACTGAGAAAGGTCACAGTGGTAAAACCTTGAATTAAAAGTCCAGTTGTGTAATGCAATTGTGCCCAGTACTTTATGCAAAATTCCTACTAGGTTATATAATGCCCTATATGATCAATTTCCAGCCTGCCTTCCTGGCATTGTCCTGTCACGCTTCTGCTCCAGGCATACTGACCTTCATATTCCTCAGCGGGGCCAACCTCATTTTTGCCTTAGGACCTTTGTTCTAGCTGTGACTTCTACCTGAAACACTCTCACTACATGTTTACATGTCTGGCTCTTTGTTATTATCCGAGTTTCATCCCAGGGCTTCCCAGGTGGTACAGTGGTAAAGAATCTGCCGGCCAGTCCAGGAGATGCAAGAGACATGGGTTTGATCCCTGGGTCAGGAAGATCCCCTGGAGTAGGAAATGGCAACCCACTCTAGTAGTCTTGTCTAAAAAATTCCACAGACTGAGGAGCCTGGTAGACTACAGTCCATGGGGTTGCAAAGAGCTGGACATGACAATGACTGAGCACACACACATTTCATCCCCAGTAACAATCAGTGAGACGGTTTCAGACCATTTGAAGGAGTCCCTGTAACTTCAATCCCTGTCACATCAGTTTTTCTTCATTCCTTGCTCTCATCACTATCTGAAATTATATTTGGCCATGTTCCATCTTTAGAATGAAAGCATCTGACTAGAGATGTTCTTTGTTTTGTTCTCCTCTCCATCCTCAGCACCTCATGTTACTGAATCAAACTTGGGTCCACTCACTCCTGCACAGTAAAGCCAATCTACTGACCCCAGATGGTGGTGAAGGAAAGTGCAGCATTCATTGCAGGGCATCGAGCAAGGAGTCCAGGGCAGCTAGTGCTCAAAACCCCTGGACTCCTGGACAAGTTACAGTAGAGCATTTTTAAAGGCAAGGTGAGGGAGGGGCATCCCAAGCTATGTGATCAGCTCCTGTACAGTTCTCTGACTGGCTGATGGTGAGGCAACTGGGTAGTGTCACAGATGTAACATCATCAGTCTTTAGGCTCCAGTAGGTCTGGGAACTATGTGCTCATGATCATCAAGTAGTTAATTTCTTCCATTTGGTGGTGGTTTCAGCATCTATAAAACAACTCAGGAAACGTGCATCAGATACTATTATCTAGGTACTTCAGAGAGGAGCTAAAGCAGAGGATATGGGGGATGGGTGTGTTCCAGGAAGGCCTTATAGAGTCCTGCTTAGTTACACTAGGACAGTGTCAGGCATATGAAAGGTTCTCAATAAATATTTTTAAATCTGTTTATTTACTCATTCATTATTGTCTTAGGTCAGGTTCCCTGTGAAACAGACTTTCAAATGGAGAATTTAGTGATAGGAGTCTTTGGGATCAACACCTGGGGACAGGGAAGAGGTAAGACTGGACAGAGGGAGGAGTTGAACTGTGATGAGGTCACAACAAAACTTTAGTCAGTCCCACAGGAAACTGGAGTTGGATGATCCTTGGAGTTGTCACACCTTGAGGCAAGAGGGCTTGGATTTCATACCTCTGGAAAATGGACAAAACCTTGGGCCACTCGGCTGTCTTCAGTCAGGGTGATCAATCCTAGGCACGAGACTCAGCCACCAACTCTGTCCCAAAAGGGGAGGAGGAACCTGGGCCATGGGACAATGAGCACTGCAGTTCATTACCTGAGCCAAGAACAGGTCTAGGTGTTGACGGTCCAGCAGTGAGCTAAAGGAGGAGTATGGGTCCCTCCTTAGTCCCTGCCACTCCAACTGATACACTATCATGCTGCAGGGATTTCTCATTCCTAAGATACAGCTTATTTAGACTCCTGGAAATCGAAAGTAGAATGGTAGTTCCAGGGGCTCAGAGGTAGGGGACTGGTCAGAGGTTGATCAAAGGCCTCAAGCTTCCAGCTGTAAGATGACTGAGTTCTGCGATGAGTTCTAAGATGTGAGTTTTAAGATGAGTAAGTTCATGCACAGCATGGTGACTATAGTTAACAACACTGTATTATATACTTGAAAGTTGTTAGGAGAGTAGATCATAAATGTTATTACTGCCAAAAAATGGCAATTACGTGAGGAGTTGGAGGTGTTACTAACCTTATTGTGGCAACCATTTCACAGTAGATCCATATGTCAAATCACGTTGTACACCTTAAACTTACAGATGTTATATGTAAAAAAAAAATCCCAATAAAAGTGGAGGGGGGAGACAGAGTAGTTTGGCTATCCTTGTTCAAGGAGGTCTGTGTTGTTTGACCCATCATGCCTAAATACCATAGCCTGACATTTAGAACTTTTTGTCATTGTCCTTTGCCTTTGCTGTCAATACTCACTGTGTCAATCCAGTCTCCGTGTTGTCTGCCTAGCACACAATGGACTCATTTCTTCGTTTGCCTATATTACGTCTCCCACTCCTCTCTGACAACTGTCTTACCCTCTTACACTTCATTACAAAACTCACTCTTGCACAATAGTCCCCATTAATACAATGCTATTTTATCTCTTTAATACATCCACATTTATGTGATACCAGAGAAGACGGTATGGGAATATTGGAAGATATAACTGAATGGGAATAACACCTGCCACATAGTAAGTGCCATTTTAAAGCCCTTTCTATGTAAATGATTGATAATAAATATTAAGTGTTGTAGCCACAACAATAAAAGAATGTGTGCATTCCCTGTTATTTAATAAACCTAATTCATGGCTTACTGAAGTAAGACAGGGAAAAGAAGATTATCTAGTCCCAACATCTTATTTTCAAGATGGGAAAACTGGAGCATGGTGATTTTAGGTGAATTGTCTGAGGTCATGTATGTGGCTGAACTGGGATGAAAGCTCAGACTACCTCATTTGTAAAGCGTTATAGTTTTCACTTCCCCAGGCTCAGTCTCTTGGTAGCTAGTTGTTCATGTGAACAATGGCCACTCTCATCTCTACAAGGGAGGTGCCAGATGCTGAGAGCTTGAGGTATTTATGGAGGGAAGCAAACACTTTGAGTTGCGGAATTCAGAGGGAGCTGGGGACTATAGAGACTCAAGCCCCAGGACTGATAGAACTGAGAAAGGTGGAGGTTGTAGGTGAGTTGGGGCAAACATTTCATTTGGCAGGTGTTAGGAAATGAGAGAATGTAAGGTATGTTCAGGAGGAAATCCATGGACAGCCTAGCTGAATATAAGAAATATAAGAAATAAGCTAAAAGACAGCCTGTCCTGTGTGCTACAGGCAATTCCTAATCTGTCAGGAAAGGATGTCATTCTCCCACCAGAATTTATAACTTGACAGCTGAGAAGGTTTCTACGATTATGGCACTAAACGTTTGTTTCTAATGGGAGAGGAGTCATGCATTCACTGCCATGCTGCTATCACAAAGAGACCTGCTGCTTTTGTTTTGTTTGCCAAGAACTAAAAGGCTGGCTTCACCATCCCACTCGTAACTTGGCCAGCATGCACTCTTTTCTCTTACTATGAATACTCATGTGAAAACTTTGCAACTATTTTAGGTACTTTGTGTAGAGTGGCCTTCTAGATGGTGCTGGGGCTCCCTGTACTCTTACAGTGAGCTAATAGTGGCAGATTTCAAGAGGAAGTGCTTGCTAGCAATGAAATTCTGATGAACAGTTAGGAATGGAAGTATTCCAGGAGACAGAGCTCCGCAGAGGCTAAGTGTGCACTAGCATTGCAAGTGTGACCAATCACATGCTCATTTGGCAGGCAGTTAGTCTCCATGACCACCACAGAGCACAAAGGCATTGGCGTTGAGGGACGCTATCAGTGACACTGAATGTTGTCAACAAGCAATGGTCTCCCATCAGCAGGGAAATCCTGAGGCAATCCAAAATCATTTATCAATGCATACATCAAAGCCAAAGCAAGAAAGTCATTTCCAAAGTGAGAAATGTCTAATCTGTGTCATGGTTCCCAGACAAATCCCTTTCTTGTATGACACCAGATGACAGATGATGCAGCTGCTCCTCTATTGGATGCCTGCACAAAACAGCAAAGAGGAACAGTTGCTACACATGCCATACATAATCCCTATCCCAATTGGCTCAGAGAATTGCTTTCTTTTCTATGTGTCATAAATCACATAACATGGGGAAGTCATTTTAAAAATAGTCCCTTCATGGTAATGCATGAGTTCAGTTGTTTCAGGAGGCCAAGTGTTAGTTTCAATTAAAAAAAAAAAAAAAAGTATTGCTGCTTTATATGTAGTGTTATGAAAAGGTGTGGCATTTGAATGTGATTGCTGAGATTTGGAATTCCAGAAATATCAGGCATTTTGAGTAACACATGAATAAGAGGTAAAGAACCTACTGGTCCTTTACTTAATACTTTTTAATAATACAACAGAAGTTGGAGATTCACACTCTCTGTTTCCCATTTTCTGGATGACTCTGGTCTTTCAGATTAGATCCATAAATTGGAAAACCAGGGACCAGACAATTTGTTCTTGCTTTCCTGACATGGGTCCTTGATATCCCCCAGGGTTTCAGTGAGGATCTCATGGCTTTCTCACTATGAATGAACAATTCTTGGTTGCCATGATTTCTGGCTGTTCTAGGTCAGGGACACATTCATAATAAACCTCTACCCTATAATTCATGTAACAGGTTTGTATTAAATCAGCACCATTATGTTCTCTTCAAAAAAAAAAAAAAAAATAGAAAGTAGTATCTGGTCCCATCACTTCATGGCAAATACATGGGGAAAAAATGGAAACAGTGACAGATTTTATTTTCTTGGGCTCCAAAATCAGTGCAGATGGTGACTGCAGCCATGAATTAAAAGACACTTGCTCTTTAGAGGAAAAGCTATGACAAAGCTAGACAGCATATTAAAAAGCAGAGACATCACTTTGCCTACAAAAGTCCATATAGTCAAAACAATGATTTTTCCAGTAGTCATGTATGGATATGAAAGTTGGACCATAAGAAGGCTGAGCATTGCTTTTGAACTGTGGTGCTGGAGAAGACTCTTGAGAGTCTCTTGGACAGCAAGGAGATCAAACAAGTCAATCCTAAAGGAAATCAGCTGAGAATATTTATTGGAAGAACTGATGCTGAAGCTGAAGCTCCAGTACTTTGGCCACCTGATGTGAAGAGCTGACTTTTTGGAAAAGACCCTGATGCTGGGACAGATTGAAGGCAGGAGGAGAGAGGGGCAACAGAGGATGGGATGGTTGGATGGCATCATTGACTCAATGGACATGCTGCTGCTGCTAAGTCGCTTCATTCGTGTCCGACTCTGTGTGACCCCATGGACTGTAGCCCACCAGGCTTCTCTGTCCATGGAATTCTCCAGGCAAGAATACTGGAATGGGTTGCCATTACCTGCTCCAGGGGATCTTCCTGACCCAAGGATCGAATCTGAGTCTCCTCCATCTCCTGAACTGGCAGGCGAGTTCTTTACCACTAGCACCACCTGGGAAGCCCAATGGACATGAGCTTAAGCAAACTCTGATAGATGGTGAAGGACAGGGAAGCCTGTTGTGCTGTAGTCCATGGGGTTGCAAAGAGTCAGACACGATTGAGTGACTGAACAACAGCAACAGCATTATGTTGTCATTGCAGCTGGTTTCACTTCTAGTGCCTTTGTGCTTGCGTCCCTGTGTTGGTTTGCTGACTGTTAGTTCTTTCGGGACTGGATTCAGTTTCACCCTCCTACTCATTTTAGAGATAAGGTAACTTCCTCTAAACTCAGGTTGCCTGACTGCAGCCCCACAACCTCCTGCTAGATCTCTTAAGGATCTCTGATTGTGCCAGCTCCTTGGACTCTCTTTTCCAACCTGTAGAGCTTCCTGGTCTCTGGGTCAGGCTTTATCTGACCCAATCCCTCAAGCTAGTTTCAGTGGCTAAGATTGTAGGACAAATACTTCCTTAGTTTTAATTTTTATTCCTAAACATTCTTTAAGCTGCAGCTGCCACCTTGCTACTTCCAATGTTTATTCATTTAAAAGCATTTAAAATTTCTGTATTTTGCCAGGCACTGAAGCTGATACCAATAATAATAATAATAATAAGGCATGATTCTTTCCTTGAATTCACAGTCTAAGGTAACATTGTATATAGTAATATCTTATGTTTGTATAACCTTTCAGTGTTCACAAAGAACTTTCATATGTTATTTCCTGACCATTATTCTTAAAGCAATAGATTAATTGATTTTCCATATTCAAGACTACAGCTATCCCAAAGGAGTTATGAAACTAACTTTCCCATGATGTAATTCAGTTTCATATTGGAGAGAAACCTTATAAAAGTAATGAATGTGGGAAAGTCTTCAGCCAGAATTATCACCTTTTTCAACACTCAAGAATTTGTACAGGAGAGAAATGCTATAAATGTTTCATTGCCTGAGAAACTGGTTTTGACCTATATTAGCTAGTGAATTTTTTATTTAAAGAGGTCTCCTATTCAGGGCCATTGGGGTTTTAATACCAGGTTCATCTCTTTTAAATTGAGAGAATGTGGAATTTGTGCTTTTGAATTATATTTATAAGTAGCTTTATTAATCAAAGTTGACAGCCTACAGAAAGTCTGATGGGCTTACATAATAATATTTTTGTACATTTTGGTAAAAGCTGACATAGGATGAATAGTCACTATGGTTACATAAGGCACAGCAGTGCCACTGGGAAGTACGGAAACACCTAAGAATGTTCTGTTGTCAACTGAAAAACATGCCTTTGGGAATTGCAAGAAACAGTTGCCAGTGACATCCGACGCCAAGTCCATAAAGGTGTGATGGCAGTGTCACTTTATGGAGCTACATTTTTTAAATTCAAATATGCCAAGCTTTTATTTACTTTTAGGTAATTTGCTATAACTATAGGGTGAGTTGCCCACCAGCTGAGGTTAGCACCATATGTATATAAAATCTGTCTTCTTAAATTCAGCAAGTAGATGGCAGGAAGGAAAACAGAGAAACTAATTTCAAAATATCTACTGCATCTTGGCAACCCGGGAATGCTCAGACCCCTCAAGACAATTTTGAAGTTGATTCTTCAAAAGATGGAAAAATAAAATTGGTACCTGAATGGATACATTTATAAGAGCACCTTGGATTGTCAGTCATAATCATAAATTGACTTATTATTTTGATATGTATGTTAAAGTTAAATTTTTGTGATCATCCAATAAATTATTGCAAAATTTTATCTACTCCTTTAAACTCTGTCTTTAAAGATGGCTTTAGAAAAATACTCATGAAATAGCTCTTATCTTAGAAGAAGAAACAGTTTATGCCAAAGCATAAACTGTGGTAAAAGAATCAAGAATTCAGATATTTTATGCTGACATTGTATCACTGGAGTTTCAATGTAAAAATGTTCTCTCTCTGCACTCCCCTCCAAAATGTAAAGCTGTTTCAGATGAACATACAGAAATGTGCTCACAGCACCAGAAAGCTGTGCCTTACCACATGCAGCAATTCTGTGCCAGAAAATGTGCCAAACTTCACACAATATCGGAGAAGGCAATGGCAACCCACTCCAGTACTCTTGCCTGGAAAATCCCATGGACAGAGGAGCCTGGTAGGCTGCAGTCCATGGGGTTGCTAAGAGTCGGACACGACTGAGCAACTTCCCTTTCACTTTTCACTTTCATGCATTGGAGAAGGAAATAGCAACCCACTCCAGTGTTCTTGCCTGGAGAATCCCAGGGATGGGGGAGCCTGGTGGGCTGCCGTCTATGGGGTCGCACAGAGTCGGACATGACTGAAGCGACTTAGCAGCAGCAGCAGCCACACAATATTCTCCTGGGCACTGTTCTCTGTCCCCTTCTATCTTATCATTACAACCGTAAGGGAAACAGCTGAGTTGGGAAACCAACCGTGAGTGACTTCCTCCCAGGTGTTGAAATTCATGTTACAATATGTTGACTCAAAGAGATTGTATTATGTTTGTGTGATTATTCCCATTTTACCTGTGGGAGAACAGAACTGAACAAGTTTAATTACTTTGCTCAAGACCACACAGCTCATTATTTAAGCCTCTCTGCGCTTCTGCCACCTGGGAGTATGTGGTGTTTATGATGCACAGATCCAGGAAGGTCAAGGTGGACTCACTAAACACATGCTACCCTCATGGAGCTTACATTCTTTTGGAGAAGACCGAAAAGAGAGAAAGGAGAGAGGGGAGAAGGAATGAAGGAAGGAAGAGAGAAGGAAGGAAAGAAAAAATGGAGGGAGGAGATGGTTTAATAGTGATGTGTGCCCTGAGGAAAATGAAACAGGAATGTGTAAGCACAGGATAGGAATAAGAGAAATATTAAATGGTAAAGACAGGGAGGGACGGCAGAGAAGATGACTTCTGAACTAAGAACTTAACAGAGAGGAGGAACCAGGCACTCAAGGATCAGAAGAAAGTTTTAGCTGAGGGACCAACAGGCCTAGGCACTGAGGCAGAAAACAACTTCATTTGTTTTAGAAACATAAATGCAAGTGCAAAAATCCTACAACATACTCAGTAAATTGAATCCAGCAGGACATTAACAAATCAATGTCAAGTCATGCAAAAGGTATTTCAACTTTTCAACATCTATTAGGGTAATTCACTAAATTAAGAGAGGATAAGTTAGATGATTATATCAGGAAACCTGAATTAAATATTAAATCAGATATAACCCCTTCATGACAAAGAGGGAAAAATGTCCTTCAGGAACTAGAAATACAAGGAAATTTCCTCATAGAGGCTAAGTGAACAGCTTTAGCAAACATCGTACTTAAGAGGGAAATAGTAGAGTCAATTTGGTTTAAACAGCAGTGTCATCTCTCAGGATATTATCCAACAGATGTCTGTGGCCATCAAAATAAGGCAAAGGAAATGAGGTGTAATTATTGAAAAGGAGAAGATAGAATTTGGCAGATGATATGACTGTCTACCTTTGAAATCTAAGGCAATCAACATACATTCTATTACAACTTAAAATAGCTCATCAAAGAGGCAGAGTTTGCAATCAACATACAAAAAGCAATAGTTTTTCTTTTTTATTGTTTTATTGTAAAATGCTTAACACAAGATCTACCCTTTGAACAAATTTTTAAGTGTGCAATACATTATTGTTGACTGGGAGTACACAATGCTGTACAGCAGATCTCTAGAGCTTGACTAGAGATTATGACTCCACATTCCCCTTCCTCCAGCGCTTGGTCACCACTGTTCATTCTTTGCTTTCCTGAATTTGACTACGTACTATCGATGCCTCATATAAATGGAATGGTTGCAGTACTTTTTTCTGTGACTGGCTTATTTCACTTAGCTTAATGTTTTCAAAGTTTGTCCATATTGTTGCATATTGCAGAATTTCCTTTTCAAAAGCTGAAGAGTTTTCCATTGTATGTATATACCACATTTTCTTTACGCATTTATTTTTTGGTGGACATTCAGGGTGTTCCCACATGTAGGCTATTGTGAATAGTGCTACAGTGAATATAGGAGTGCTAGCTTTTCTATCCACCAACAAGAACCATTAGAAAACATAATTTTTAAAAGATAATTCAGATTTACAATTGCCACAGCAACTAAGTAGTAGTCAAGAATAAGCTTCATACAGATATAGGAACTTTATAGAGGAGGATATAAATGTATACTGAAAGCAGTAGAATAAGCTTGAGTAAATGGAGAATGACTTGTGAATTTAATGATTCAATATTATAATGATGAAAGTTATTCCCAAATTTGTCTTCAGATACAATGGATTCCCAATCAAGATTGCCACAGCATTTTTCATAGAAGAGTATATATGCAAAATTGCCAAGATGATTTTTAAATTTTTAAAATATGTTATTATAAAGTATAATAATGAAAACAACATGACTTTGTAGATAAATAGAACCATAGAACAGACTAGAAGGTCTGGTTTAGTATAAGAACCACAGAACTTTGACTTTGTGGGGAAGGGATGAACATCTCAGTAATGACGTGATAACTGATTATTCACTCACAAGCATAAATTCTTAATAAAGAATTATGTGTGTATATGTGTATGTTTCTGTGCACACATGAACTACACACATTTACCCTGAGAAGTACATGTGCACAGGGAGGCTTGTACAAGGAGGATTTCGTTATCATTTTAATAATGAAATATCAGAAAAAAATGTCCATTATTGCTCAAATCGTGAAACAAATTATGGCATATCCCAAATATGAAATATCATGTAGTTGGTAAAAGAAAGAGGTGCATCCATATGTAATCACTTTGAAAAATCTCAGAATCATGTTTTTGAGAGTAAAACAAATTATAAAATAATCCAATATTATACCATTTTTATAAATCAAGTTATGGAAGTTATTTCACACAAAACTCCTGATTTATTATGTCTATATATGTAAATATATATACATATAAAGCAAGGGAAATGTTTTAACAGATAAAATTTTTATATATTATACAAATACTTTCACATATTTAATGTATTATATATGAACACACACACAAATATATATATATGTGTGTATGTGTATATAATTGACTATGATGTTTTTATTCCTTTAGGGAAGGGTCTGATCAGGGTTTTCAAGACTACATGGCAGAAAATTACTTTGTGCTTCAGAGATCATCTAAATATGTCATATTATGTGTTATTACATTTCCTAAGTAGAATAATGTGAAGTGAATCTTCTCAGAAGAATCCCTGTAAATAAAAGATTAAACTATTGTGGGCTAATGAATGAAATTAACTAAGAGGCTAAAATCCAATAATTTTTCACTACTTTCTGGTTAAGTATTTTGGAAATATGAAGAAAGAATAAGAAGGAAAAAGGAAAGGCTAATTATTTAACCATATCCCTGTAAAAACCATAGAGTGCTTTGGCATAATTATTCACAGTCTACTTTCCTATTGTATTAGGACATATGTTTGTCAAGACATATGTTAGTCCAGGGCTTAGATAGAATGTTGATTTCCATTTAAAGATGGCATCACACAAGTATACAGAAACACACTGTTTAGATGCATCACAGAAGTATATAGAGTGGTTATACAAATTCTTCTGTTCTCAAAAGGAGTGTCAACTAAAGCTTCAGTCAGAGCATATCAGTTCAGTTCAGTCGCTCAGTTGTGTCTGACTCTTTGTCACCCCATGGGCTGCAGCACGCCAGGCTTCCCTATCCATCACCAACTCCAGGAGCTTGCTCAAACTCATGTCCATCGCATCGGTGATGCCATCCAACCGTCTGATCCTCTGTCGTCCCCTTCTCCCCCTGCCTTCAATCTTTCCCAGCATCAAGGTCTTTTCTAATGAGTCAGCTCTTTGCATCAGGTGGCCAAAGTATTGGAGCTTCAGCATCAGTCCTTACAATGAATATTAAGGACTGATTTCCTTTAGAATTGACTGGTTTGATCCCCTTGCAGTCCAAGGGACTCTAAAAGTCTTCTCCAACACCGCAGTTCAAAAGCATCAATTCTTTGGCACTCAACTTTCTTTATGGTCCAACTCTTACATCTGTACATGACTACTGGAAAAACCATAGCTTTGACTAGCTTTAAACCATAACATAGCCAGTGCATATAGTCAGAATATATTTGTTGATTGATTGGAACAATGTGTTTGGGTTTTACAGAGGATTCCCTAGCTACACAACTACAAAAGGAAAGAAGTTTGATACTCCCCCATGACCCCACCGCCACCAGGAGATGCATCAAAGAAATTCTCTATGCATTCTAAAAGCATCCTATAGAGTTCTGTTCCTTGTTTGTATACTGTGCACTGCTTCACATGGTGATAAACGTAAGAACTTCTGATGTCTTATTGAATGTTTATATAATTGTATGGCTCTCACTATCAAACTCATCCACTCAGTGGAGGCATTTGTCTAGTTAAGATTTATGGAGCTGATTTCTGAAAGGATAAGGAGTAATAAAAATTGTTTCTCTGACATTCTAAATAAATAAACTCCCAGCAGTTGAAATCTACTGAAGTTCTACTCTGAAATACAGACCTGTCTTGAAGACTTAACTACTGAATTGAGAAATGAACAAATACTGAATTACACTTAATCCTTCTCAAAACACATTCAATTTTACCAAACAACTTTGGATTTTTGTACCAAGAAGCATTTTAAAAAATTAGAAGTGTCTTGGTGTTAAATGAAAAATAATCCTGTAGTCTGCCTGCTGTGACTCGTTTGTTTTCTTGCAATAAAACAGCGAGAAGGTATTTGTTTTCAAACAGATCTCTCTCTCTCTTCTTGCCTGCAAGATATCTGATGCTTGATTTATTTCCTCATCAACTTTTTAGATCACCAGAACTCTTTCTAACACACTCCTCTCAAATTCTCACATTAAATAGATAGGAGAAACCAATTAAATTTTTATATAATTTTAAAGGTTACTTTCCATTTACTTTCTATTTATAGTTATTACAAAATACTGGCTGTATTCTTCATGTTATACAGTATACTCAGGAGCCTGTTTTATATCCCAAAATTGTTTGTACCTCCCACTTCCCCACCCCTATATTACCCCTCCCTGCTACTCCCCACTGGTAACCACTAGTATAGTCTCTCTTGAGTCTGCTGCTTTTTTGTTATATTCACTAGTTTGTTGTATTCTTTAGATTCCACATATAAGTGGTAGCATACTGTATTTGTCTTTCTCCATCTGACTTAGTCACTTAACATAAAGCCTTCCAAGTTCATCCATGTTGTTGCAAATGACAAAAATCTGTTCATTTTATGGCTGAGTAGTATTCCATTGTGTATGTATAAATATATACATATATATGCATACATTTATACATACACACACATACATATGCACATGTATATACCACCTCTTCTTTATCCATTCATCTGTTGATGGACATATAGGTTGCTTTGATATATTGGCCATGGTAAATAATGCTGCTATGAACATTGGGATGCATTTATCATTTCCAACTAGTGTTTTTATTTCTTTCAGATATATACCCAGGAATGGAATTGCTGGGTCATACAGTAGTTCTGTTTTTAGTTTTTTGAGAAATGTCTATACTGTTTTCTACAGTGGCTGTACCGATTTATTTCCTCCAGCAGCCTAGGGCTCCCTTTTCTCCATATACTTGCCGACATGTGTTATTTGTTGTCTTCTTGTTAATAGCCTCTTGATGAAAGTGAAAGAGGAGAGTGAAAAAGTTGGCTTAAAGCTCAACATTCAGAAAACTAAGATCATGGCATCTGGTCCCATCACTTCATGGGAAGTAGATGGGGAAACAGTGGAAACAGTGGCTGACTTTATTTTTGGGGGCTCCAAAATCACTCCAGATGGATACTGCAGCCATGAAATTAAAAGACGCTTGTTCCTTGGAAGAAAAGCTATGACCAACCTAGACAGCATATTCAAAAGCAGAGACATTACTTTGTCTACAAAGGTCCATCTAGTCAAGGCTACGGTTTTTCCAGTAGTCATGTATGGATGTGAGAGTTGGACTATAAAGAAAGCTGAGCACCGAAGAATTGATGCTTTTGAACTGTGGTGTTGGAGAAGACTCTTGAGAGTCCCTTGGACTGCAAGGAGATTTGACCAATCCATCCTAAAGGAGATCAGTCCTGGGTGTTCATTGGAAGGACTGATGTTGAAGCTGAGACTCCAATATTTCGGCCACCTGATGCAAAGAGCTGACTCATTTGAAAAGACCCTGATGCTGGGAAATATTGAGGGCAGGAGGAGAAGGGGACGATAGAGGATGAGATGGTTGGATGGCATCACTGACTCGATGGACATGAGTTTGGGTGAACTCCGGGAGTTGGTGATGGACAGGGAGGCCTGGCATGCTATGGTTCATGGGGTCACAAAGAGTCGGACACGACTGAGCGACTGAACTGATTCTGACAGATGTGAGGCAATATCTCACTGTGGTTTTGATTTGAATTCCCTGATGATTAGCAGTGTTGAGTGTCTTTTCATGTGCCTCTTGGCCATCTGCATTTCCTCTATGAAAAAATGTCTGTTTAGTCCTTCTTCCCATTTCTTAATTGTGTTATTTTTTTGATGTTGAGTAATATGAGCTGTTGATATGTTGGACTTAATAGTCCAACTTATCAGTCATATAATTTGCAAATATCTTCTCCCATTCAGTAGGTTGTCTTTTTGATTTTGTCAATGGCTTCCTTGACTGTGCAAAAGCTTTTAAGTTTAATTAGGTCCCATTTGTTTATTTTTACTTTTATTTCCTTTACTAGACAGATCCAAAAAATATTGCTGCAATTTATGTCAAAGAGTATTCTGCCTATGTTTTCCTCTAGAAATTTTATAGTATTTGGTCTTACTTTTAGGTAGGACAAGCTAATTTTCACCACATATATTTTCTGCCTTACTCATTGCCTAGCTCATTTCCAGCAAATAGATTGGAGGTTTTGTAGCTCTTTTGTTATACAGAATCCCATGGGATACACTTGAGGTGCAGCTCTCAGCTCGGATGATCCAGGCTTTAGGAATTTTTTTGGCTGTCTTTTAAATCCTCCACTACAAAGTCTTTATTTCCAATATAGTACATACAATGGACTAGTCTTTTATGTACATATTATTGTATGGATGTAGACTAGTATATATGTATGTATATGTTGTATGTATGCAGACTAGTCCAATTTCTATTGGAACTTTTAATAAACATAAAAAATATGTCAGAGAATGGAGCTTCACACCTTCCCCACCCCCATCATGCCAGCTCCTCAAGCCTCTCCCTTCTTAGCAAAGCCCCCACTAAGGGTGGGATCAAGAGTAACCTAGGTCAGCATCCTCAGAGTCATCCAAATCCTTCTCTTTCTTTGAAATCATATATGCTGGAAATTGTATTATCAGGAAATTTTGTCATCAAAATATACTTGTGACATCGTCCTCTCTCACCAGTTCCATGCTGGTCTGAGCCTCTGGTCCACTGACCTCCTCACTGGTCTGCATGTTCTCTACCTCTTAGAGACTGTTCTCCGAACAACTATTTGAAAGCCCCTTTTGAAATGTAAAACTTATTGTGTCATTTCGCTCCCCAAATCCTTTCAGTGGCTTCCTATCTCACCTAGAACAAAATTTGTAAGTCTTACTTAGGAAACCAAGATTTTGTATGACCTGACTGTGATTTCTCTACATCTTGAGTTTTTTCCTTCTTGTCTCCCCTGCCCATTCATTCTGCTTCTGTGACACTGCCAGCCTAGATTTTCCTCAGAGGGAGCAGAAGCATGCCTCTGCCCCGGGGCATTTGCACATGCTACTTCCTACTGGGAATACACCTTCCCCAGATATTCATATAGTTCACTTCTTCACATTATTCAAATATTACCTCCTCAGAGAGAATGTTCCTGGACACCCTATTTAAAATGGAGCAGCCTATCACCATTGTCTTACTCTACTCTTTTCCTTCTTAGCCCTTAGGTTATATCTTTGTCCATTGTCTCTCTTTCTTTCTAGACTGGAAGATCTTTGAAAGTGGAAACCTTGTTCACCTTATTCACTCTAGTATCCCCAGTGGCTAGGACAGGATGTGCACTTGTCAGCATATAGTAATATAAGTTTAAATGAATGAATTATACATTAAAATGGGTAAATTTTACATTATATTAAATATACTTCAATAAAGTTAAAAAAAAACAGATTCCCCCATTTAAAAGTTGAGGGAAAAATGAGTTGAATGAATGAATGAATGAAAGCAGTAGTTAACTTTAGTTGTTTAAGCTTCCCAAAATAAAAGTATTGATCTATAGAAAGCAGTGTGTTATGTTTGATTTCATCCAGTGAAAGTCTGTTTCTTTTTCAATGATCTGCTTGGAAGTCTGAGACATTGTAATATAATATTTAAACATTGTTGTTGTTCAATCACTAAGTCGTGTCCGACTCTTTGTGACCCCGTGGACTGCAGCACACCAGGCTTCCCTGTCGTTCACCATCTCCTGGAATTTGCTCAAATTCATGTCTGTTGAATTGATTTACAAATTTGAGCGTTTTCTGAGTGACCAGAGACTGAGCTAGTTTGTACATAAATTATCTCACATACTCCTCCAAGGCAGGTAGTGTTATGGTCTCATGATGAGGAAGGTGTGACTTTGAGACTTTTTTGCTTGCCCAAGATCACAGCTATTGCATGACAGTGCTTGGATTTGAACCCAGGCATTTCCAGAACTAATCCTTTTTAGAGACTGAGCTAAAAGGATAGAAAAAAGTCAACGAGATGGATATCAAGCTGCCATTTTTTGGAAACAAAAAAAGTATCCAAATTCAGTCGGATGATGTTCCTATTTATTGCCACTCAGAACTGACATCTGTTCATGGTCTTGTCATCATGAGTAATTCTCAGCCCTGAAGAGTTTCCCCAAAAGAAAGTCCATCACCCCCTCTTTGCCATTACCCTTTCCCCACAGGTCTTGACTTGCCCATCCATTCCATTCTCATCTGCTCCCTTTTTCTCTGCCTTCTTTGGAGTTTCCTTTTTAGTTTCTCCTCTTTATTTTCAACTTCTCATGTCTGGTCTTACCAACATTTCCTCACATTCAGTTACATGTTCTCAAACGCCATTGTATTTTGTGTTGAAGCAAGATCATCTTTCAACAGTGGACTGGCCCTTGGAATACCTTGCATTTATATAACATTTTATGGTTCTCAAAGGTTCTAAGTCTCCCAAACAATACTGTGAAGTACATATTACCATCACAATTTGAGAGAAAAAGAAACTGAGTCACAGACCTTGTCCCTTGCCCCATACTACCCAGAAATGTAGAAATGGGAGTAAAATAAAGGCCTTTTTTTCATTTCACCTCAGTGCACCATTCATTAGTTTATTGCAATAAAATATGGTAGAATTTGTATTATCCATTATGGTAGATACTAGTCACATGTGGTTATTTAAATTTAGATTAATTAAAATGAAGCAAAGTTATTCAGTTCCTTGATCACATTAGCTGCAATTTAAGTGATCAGTAAATACTTTCAGAAAGTAACTACTGTTCAGACAGCACTGATAATGACCATTTCCATCCTTGCAGACTGTTTTATTGGACAGTGCTAGCTAGGTCCTTGTTATAATACTGATGCTGGGAGAAAAGAAGAATTTCCACTGCTTTCCATCTGCAGTTGCATTGGGCAAGAATGTACCCTGTATTCCCAGGAGATACAGGATCATCTCATTCTAGTGAACACCTAGTGTATAGTCGTTCCCCAATCTGGATCATCAGAATTACAGATTCCTGACCCATTAATTCTTAAATGAATCCATAGTGTTTGGAGATGGATTATTAACTCCTAATCTACTGTTAACTGATCAATCAAAGACTCAGAAAAGGTGAGCTGACCCTGGAATCCAGTAGACATTATCAGTTGCAATCCTGTTATTTTGTCATTGCAGAAATTGACATCCACAGAGATAAAATAACTCTTCCGAAGTCTCCCAGTTAGAGGCAGAGCCAAGAACAAAATATGAATTTCAGATTCCCTATGTATTCACTTCTCTAAGCCAGGTTATTTTACTGAGTATTTGTAATCTACCAGACCCCATCCTAGACAATAATTAGGAAAGGAAGTTGGAGGGCAGCTGCTTCTTCACTCATGCCTTTCCTCCTGCAATCATTAAAAACGGAGGGGCTGTTTTTCTCTGGCTGTGTCAGAAAGAAGCAGCTGTATGGGGCTCCCAAGACAGCTGGCCACAGGATTACACAGCCTCGCCTTGGATAATGAGGCTGTGTCTCAGACCATACCTCACACAACTTGTTCCAGAATGTGTCTCTGCCGAGAACACCTGCCGTGTGGCCCTTCCTCCACAGTCCTGAGCTTCTGTCCACAGGAGTTCTAAATAAGTCAGTGCTAGGGAGCTCGAGAAAACTCCACGACTTCTTGCCTACTAAGTCATAACACAACAGCTGGATGTGAATATATAACCCCTGTCGTTTTTCCAAACAGCATGAGACCTGGTCTGCAGGGGCCTGAGGAAGTTCTTAGGCATGTTGTAATTTACAGCTGCCAGTGGAGTAGCTGTCTCCCTCCTCGAGTTTTCCAGGGGCAGAGGCTCGGAATCTTGTTCAAAGACTGCTTCTCTTCCTTCTGACCCTTCTGTCCAGGCACCACTAGGCATTTGCTACCTCTAATCTTAAATGTTTGTGTGTGATTTGGTGTGAATGTCAGTAACTTTGGGAGGGTAACATCCCAAAGCTACTTTTTCATTAACCCCTGTAAGAAAAGCTGAGGTTTCTCAAGCGGAAGGCAAAGCAAGAACCAAGCTCCTCAGTTGACACCCTTTTGTGCTCGAAATCACCAGCTTGCTAAATTTGGTTGCCATTTCTTTTTTAGCAGGGTAACACAAAAGGCTGGATTTCCCATGTAGAGACATAACATTAACCAAAGGTGATGCCTATTTGAATTTCTTTCCCTAGCATCCACTCTTGTTGCCACTTCCGATTTGATTTCTCACTTATAATGAATAATTATGGGGTAAAATGGATTATGAGTTTCCGTAGCACAAAGCAGAACTGAATAGTTAGCAGCAGAAATCCAACAGCTGCCCGTGTTCATTTTTATCCTGGGGATCTGATGAACAAAACAGGAATGAATATGTTTTAAGTAAACAGCCCCTGTTCAGAAGGGACCTTGATGCAGGGAATGAAACCAAGCCTTGGTCCAACTGAGCTCTATAATCAGCAAACCCGCCACCATCTGTCAGGACTGGCCTCCCCCCTCGGGCTCTGCTGACAGACGGGCATCATTAGCTGGCACGTGCGCTGGGTCACCCCACTGAGACAGGTCACCTTGTGTCTTGGGGGTGTTTTATTCTCCCCCTCCCCACCCCGTTCCCCATTCTGATCCTGAGAAAGGAAAATTGAATTTTAGTCTTAAGATTAAATGATGACAGTATGCAATCTGTCAGCTCCTTGCTGGTAGCCAAGCAGGTTTGCTAAATTAAAAAGAGGGGGAAAAGACAAGCTCACTTCCTCTTGCCTCAGTTCACTAGGATCAGAAGCGGGAAACCCTGACTGCCTACAGCCCATTTAAATGCAAACACTTTCAAGATGCTTCTTGCCTTTACAGTGCTGTGTGGATTAATGCATAGACATGGAGATGTTGTATATTCCAGCTAAAATGTAGTGGAAATGAGAGAAACTGGCATGACTGGAGAATCAAAGAGATTTAACAAGCTGGTTAAGTAGTGGCAGGGTCAATGCAGGGAATCACTTAGAGGCAGGGAGAGAAAATGAATGGAAACTGCAAACACACACTCTGTCCCCCAGCCTCCTAATTTTTTCAAATCAGTCATATGTCTGAATGCCTCATTCAGTTGTACAGACTTCCTTTCACAATTTTTTCATGTATTTTTTTTCCCCTTAACGTACCTAATACTGTGAGCCCTGCACGTCCTCCACTTTCTCTAGAGGCAGCTGTCAATCGCTTAGCTCCCCAACTGAAGGATGCCTCTGGCCCTGGCTTCTTGACCCTTGAGCCAAAGTCATATTTTTCTCTTCTTTGGTTTCTCAGGGCTTTCTCGTGAGTAACAGTGACCTAGTTCTGAGCCTCACTTTAGATACAAACTGGCAAGAATTTTTATTACTCAAATCTCAATGTAATCAATATTCTCGTCTGAGATAGCTCAATTAATTCTCTTAATAAAGGAATTCACCTTTTAAACAGGGATATAATGATAAATTCAGCTGCATTTTAATTTGGAAGAAGGAGAATGATTGTTAGAGCCCAGACACACAGTAGAGACTCTTCTAGAAGTCTTTGTCTACAAAATGGTGCAAATGTTGCCATTTCATCAGGGAACTGCTCCAAACTGTCTACATAGTGAACCACCCCCACAATACAGGATAATTTTAGTTTAAGGATCACAGAATTTTTATAGATCATGGCTATTTTTTAGAAATTCCCTGGAATTCCCTGGCAATCCAGTGGGTAGGACTCTGTGTTCTCACTGCCAAGGGTCTAGGGTTGATCCCTGGCCAGGGAACTAAGATCCTAAAAGTCACACAGCAAACCCTCCCCTGTCCGCCCCCCAAAAAAAAAAAAAAAAACAGAGAAAAGAGAAATATCACAAAACACAGTAAAGACTTGGCCTTCTCTGCTGATTTCTCAGGTGCTCAGCTACCCTGGAGGCAATCATGCAACAGTGGCAGCGGAGGTCTCTACAGACTTGGCCTTTGAATCTCAGCTTTTATATCCAGGTATAAATCCTGGTTCAGCTTCCGTTCTGTGCCTGCAAGTGGTTATTTCAGACCTTTAAGCAAACAGATTGGACCCTTTTGAAACCATGGGTAGTCATCAGTGAAGTCTATTTCACCTTAACCTGCCTTCACTAATCCAGGTCCTTTTAATTGTTGCTGTAGAAGACTTACATGTCCTCCAAGAAGCACTTAGCCTAAACAAGAAGGTGCATGCCTCAGCTATTTTATAAGAACTTGGAGGCAGCTGTGTCTAGTTGCAGATGAGCAGGTTAAGACTTGATCAGACCATTGAATCCCCTCTAACTGCACATGTTTAGTGACGTTTTGACGTCCCAGGGCCGAAACTTCACCCTCAGATGGTGCTAAGCACCTTGATGTTTGAACGTGCAGAGTCCTGGAGCTTAGTTGCACTTGCACAGAACCACGAGTATCGTACCTTTTTTCTTGTTCTTAAAATTTATTTTTAATTAGAGGATAATTGCTTTAAAGTGTTATATGTTAGTTTCTGCCATACAACAGTGTGACTCAGCCATAAGTATTATGTATGTATATATATTATCCCCTCCTTCTTGAACCTCCCTCCTCCCCCACCCCATCCCACCTCTCTAGGTTGTCACGGAGCACTCGGTTGAGCTCCCTGCGCTATACAGCAACTTCCCACTGGCTATCTATTTTACATTTAATAATGGATATATTGTTTCAGTGCTACGCTCTCAATTCATCCCACCCTCTCCTTCCCCCATTGTGTCCACAAGTCTGTTCTCTGTGTCTGTGTCTCTATTCCTGCCCTGCAGATAGGCTCATCAGTACCATTTTTCTAGATTCTATCTATCTATCTATCTATCTATGCATTAATATGTGATATTTGTTTTTCTCTTCCTGATTTCATTCTGTATAACAGGCTCTAGATTCATCCGTCTCAGTTCAACTGACACAAATTCATTCCTTTTATGACTAAGTAATAATGCATTGTATATGTGTACCATAACTTCTTGATCCATTTTTCTGTTGATGGATATCTAGGTTCAAAAAGACACATGTAGCCCAGTGTTCGTTGCAGCACTATTTACAGTAGGCAGGACATGGAAGCACCACACCTTTTTCTAATCATCTTTCTTCACGTTCCAGTTCCCCATGCTTCTGATGCCTTCAGCTGCCCTGCTGCTTTATTTGCATCTTATGAATACCCCAGGCCCCTCCCCTCTGGGGAGGCATATCTAAGACTTTCTTCCATCTTCTCACTTGGCTACCTGGTGAATAATCTCTCTCTTTGCTACAGACCTTGGCGTCTCAGCATCTGCCTTGCTGTGTATCGGGCAAAGCAAACCTCCAGCTTTACTGAGAAATTAGAGAATGTTGAGACATTTCCCTCATAAGCCCTGCTGCAGCACCCAAGGGCCCATGTTCCTGTCTCACCTCCTTCCAGCCCTCAGTGGGAGAAGTGACTCTTCTCTACTCCTGTCACATCCTACCCTGCTTCCTTCACAATGGGGCCTTCGCTTGCTATCTTCTCTTTCTATTAATCACACTTTCTAGAGTTTCCTCTGCTCAGCCTATGAATGCATTCTACTCTTGCCTGTGTTAACCTTCTACCTCAGGAAAAAAGGAAGGCTTAAGCTTGCTGTTTCGACTTCCTCAAGACTCATGCACTTCTGTAACTCTGCACTGTGAATTTGACCTTCCTGAGATCCTCAGGCAATATCACTGACCCAGGAATTTTGGAGTGTAAAGGATTGGGTGGGCGGGAACAGGTGTGGAGTAGAGGGTCTTCACTTGATCTTGTGCACCTTGGGAAGCTGCAGCCCACTGAGATCAGTGTGGGTACAGCTCTCTCTGACTCTGTGTGCTGAATGTGAAGAGGCAGTTCTGGTTCAAATATCACCTTGGGCTTCTCTGGCTATGTATCTTTGGGGAAGTTGCTTATTTTAGCTACAAGTCATTACAGCTTTATGTTATTAAAGTTAAATAGCTAACATGGAATGAAAGACTTAAAATTAGTTGGGCAGGTGCAGGGCTGGTTCTTTGTATGCAATATCTTGTTCTTACAGCAGCTCTGAGATAGCTTTCATTATTCCCATGTTATAAATGAGAAAATGAAGGCAGAGGTTAAGCTACTTGCCCCTTCAGTCACTCAGGAAGTGGTAGAGCTTAAGAATGCTATTTCTGTCTTCTACTTTGTCTCCAAGCTCCTGTTAACTCAAATAAAATATAAACTCTTATGCCAGAAAGATCTTTTCTCATGAGTTTCTCAAACCATAAGCCTTACTTTTCCCCCAGTCTTCCAAGATTTCCTACCTTAGTTAATGGACCAAATGCCCCCTCTCCAGAAACGCGAGAGCCCACCTTGATTCCTTTGTCTCCCTGATCCCTGCACCTCTCCTGACATCCACGTCCACTGCAGTCTACTTCCTTCATATTTCTCATATCAGACTCCTCATCTCAGCTCTGGTGACCCTCTGACCCTCTTTTTACCTGCCCAAGCTCTAAAATGCAAGAGCCAGAGCTTGACTTCAAATCTGAGGAGTCAATAAAAACCTGCATTCTTAACTGCTTGCCAGCCTTGCCTCTATGAAGGAAAGAGTAATTCCAGCAAACCTTGCCCCATTGCCTGTTCTCTCCACCAAAGGTTTCCTCAGAGCTTCCACAGCGATGCTTTACCTGTACCCAATTTTGTCTCACTGTCAGTTAGAATCGGACAACCACAAAACAGGATGTCAAATCCACCAATTTTTATTGATCTCACTCATGTTTAAGTCTCTACTTGCACATGAGGACACTCATGCCAGAGTAGGTGCAAAAGATTTCCTACAAACACTGGTTTGTCTGCTGCTGCTGCTGCTGCTGCTTAGTTGCTTCAGTCGTGTCTGACTCTGTGCGACCCCAGAGACGGCAGCCCACCATGCTCACCTGTCCCTGGGATTCTCCAGGCAAGAACACTGGAGTGGGTTGCCATTTCCTTCTCAATGCATGAAAGTGAAAAGTGAAAGTGAAGTCGCTCAGTCGTGTCTGACTCCTAGCGACCCCATGGACTGCAGCCTACCAGGCTCCTCCATCCATGGGATTTTCCAGGCAAGAGTACTGGAGTGGGGTGCCATTGCCTTCTCCAAACACTGGTTTGTCTAATCAATGCTAATTTTGAAGGGGGGTGATGATGAAAATATAAGCTCTCTAATGAGATCAATATCTGACTTAATTTTTCTTTATTGAAGGCATCCCAGATCAGTTATTGATCATTTTTAAAAATGAAAATACGTGTCGATTCACTAACTAGTTTTAAGGTTGAAGCTGCAGTTCAAAGAAACTTTGAAACGTTTTTAATTAATGGTCATCTTTTGTATGGGTTTGTGAGTTTTCATTTGCTCTTTTCACTAAGACTGTGTCAGATCATCATTTTTATCCCTATTTTATTCCTTTTGTTTTTGGCCGTGCTGGGTCTTGGTTGCTGCTCAGGCTGCTCTCCAGTTGTGGCAGGGAGGGGCTGCTCACTAGTTGTGGTGCACAGGCTATCACTGCAGTGACTTCTCGCTGCAGGGCACAAGCTGTAGGACGCTGGCCTCCGTAGTTGCGGCTCGCCGGCTCTGGACTATTGAACCTGCAATCCCCTGCACTGGCAGGCAGACTCTTAGCCACTGTACCACCAGGGAAATTCTCATCCCTATTTTATGAGTGATACCAAGACTCAAAACATTCAACCAAACTTATCGCAAGCTGTCCGACTGGATGGTTGTGGAAACAAGATTGAAATCTAACCTTCTGATAAGACCCCCCAAGCTATTTTCACTGCTCAGCCTTTCAGATCTGCAAATAGTTTTAAAATAAATTTTATTTTAGAATAACTTTTATGTATACCATCAAATCATTTTCCCCAATGCCAACATCTTACATTCTGATAAAAACAATCATCAAAACAAAGAGGTTTACATGTGGACGGTACTATTGTGTGTGCTAGTCACGCAGTCATGTCCGACTCTGTAATCCCATGTACTGTAGACATATGACTAATGAAATTCTAACTCTTACTCAAATTGCACCTGCATTTTGTTAACAACCTTTCTCTGTTCCCGGGTCAAATCCACGGCACTGTATTGACATTTAGTCATCAAGCTTTGTCTCTTCCAGTATGTGACTTTGAGTCTTTTTCTTGGTTTTCATTATTTGACAGTTTTGAAGAGCAGTGGTCAGGCATTTTGTAGATACTGAAAATAACTTTTGATATTCAAATATCACTTTTGTGCTTATAGCACTTTATTCTATAACTTTTCAATTTTGAGATCTATTTCAGAAGGTAAATTTCTTGTGCTTTTTGCCTAGAAATGGCCGTGCATTTCTTCTTGACTCTATTAGACCTAGAACTTCTGTAGCACTGTTTTTACCTTGCAAATAGTTATACTGTCTATCCTCAGATGAATGCAATGCCTATTCTCATGTTCCCAGATAATTGGCTCCATAAGGTCTAAAATAGCAACTGAGCTGAAATCATTGCAGAAAAGATGATGAATACATATGCAAAATTAAGACATTTAATTTAGCTACTATTCTGTAATTTTAGGAGACAGAAGAGCAGTTAAATTAGATGTAAAAGGTGAAGAAACACCAGTGTTTTGCTGTAAAAGAAATCAGGTCACATGAATGCTAGACATGAGGGGTCACATTGGCTTTTCCTTTTATTTCCAATTACTTTGGGCTTAAGGAATATTTAAGGCTAAATTCTGGTGTCTCACTTCAAGTAGTAATAGCTTATAAAGATATCAGCCCCCATCCAGTACCTGGCACACAGTGGGTACCTGGTAAACGTGAACGTCTTTTCAGAGAATGCTTACCTAGCATTTACTGTGTGCCAGGCATTCTCTAATGCTTTACACACATTAACTCATTAAATCCTTACCACCACCCATTTTACAATCAAGGAACAGATTCAGGGAGGTTACGTGAGTTGCCCAAAGTCACACGGATAGGAGGTGGTATGGCTGGGATTTGAACCCAGGCAGCCTGGCAACTGTATCCACTCTTAACTGTGATACTCCACTGCTTCTCTGTTATCTGTGCAGATTAGTCTGAGAAGTTAGCATTGCATGAAACTGAATATTCAAGATGCCACATTTTAACATAATTTATCCTTTTTCTGTTAGAACTGCTTTAAAATACATCACTTGTCTACTTCATGCAGATATCATATTTCCTGGTATCAGAGGGTTATTAATGTGAACACCAAATCTTGTGTTTTGCTTAACTATTTTTAACTTTGCCCAACACAGAATTGCCCTACACTGATAAAATATTGAGTTATTTTTCCTGCCATTTTTATAGATTGGTTTCCTCTGTCATTATCGGTTCTCCATCACTTCTTGTTTTCAGTTGTGTTATCCTAAAAACATCCTTTTTCTCTCTTTGCAATCATCTGCTTCCAGGTTGTTATTAGAATTGTGTCTCAAAGAAAAGTATGTATATCTGGAGGCGTGCCCTAAGACTGTCTCCTGTGAGTTGAGAGCATAAGAGGGCATGTAGTTTGTGACATATATTTCTGTTGCTCAGGCATCACTTGGATGGCTTCTTTCCTATTTCCTTGGCTCTCCTCCATACCATCGAGATCTATTCTGGAGAAGTGAGCTAATACATCACATCTTGAACATATTATCTTTATAAAATAGATAATAAATTACCACTGGTTACTTCATATCCTCAACCAAATTACTAAATGCTGTGCTATTTGTGGCAAAAATGAGTGGTTCATCTTCTAAATATTAATGCACATATGATTAATTGTATCACTTAAATCCTCATTACCATCATCTGAGAATTGGGGCACAGTGATTTTCCTTTAGCTTAGTTGAGAAATTCCCCCCCTGTGGCAAATGTTCTAACCACATGTGCCCTCTGAGGGCTGGAGTTGGGGCTCAGTTGTGCTTGGTGTCTCAGCAAGTATTTGGTGCTTGAGGAACATGTAGAAGTGATCTCTGGGGGACAGCACTTCCCGTCCTTAAACCTAGATCCTTATCAGTGAAACCCTGAGACTTCTTTTCTTTTTGTCTTCCCAATGCTGAAATTATTCCAGGCATTCTCAGATGGATGGAGTTTTTATTCCTGGCTCATTCTAGTGGAAACAGAGGAGTCCTCTGTCTGGACAGCATTGGGGCCAACTGGGGAGGAGGTTCCTTCAGCTGCTATTTTCAGACCTAGCTGTGTCTGGGAGAGGGTGGCTAGATTCAGAACAAGGTTATTTGTTTACAGCTATCAATTCATCCATAAGCTTTGGTATTGCTTACCTCGGTGACATCCCAAAGCATTGACATAGCAGAGGAGGCCCACCTGGTGCCACTCGGGAAATTCCACAGGGACACATTGTTTCCATAGCTTAGAATTTTTTCCACACAGGCACTCAATGACTTGAAGCTGGTTGTTCCTAATTCTGAGTGGGAGACTGTTCAGGAGTGGAGAGTTACTTAGTTCTCAGGTTGTAAATATAATGCTCAAAACGAACCTTTTATTGGTCTCAAGCCTGCTGACTATTTTATCCTTCTATAAATGGAACTGAATAACTAAGTTGTTTTAAGGCATCAATGATAAACACTCCCATTAATTACACAGGGAGAACTTCCAGTCTGAGAGTTTAGTTTATCAGCTAACAAATGTGATGGAAGAATTATGGAAGGAATGTCCATTTTAATTCCTTAAAACTATTCAATACATACTTCTTATCCTTAAATTACACCTAAAGTCTTGCCAAATTTGATAGACACATTATCAAATTAATTTCCTGACCACTTGATCTGCCTCTTGAGAAATTTGTATGCAAGTCAGGAAGCAACAGTTAGAACTGGACATGGAACAACAGACTGGTTCCAAATAGGAAAAGGAGTACGTCAAGGCTGTATATTGTCAGCCTGCTTATTTAACTTCTATGCAGAGTACATCATGAGAAACGCTGGACTGGAAGAAGCACAAGGTGGAATCAAGATTGCTGGGAGAAATATCAACCACCTCATATATGCAGATGACACCACCCTTATGGCAGAAAGTGAAGAGGAACTAAAAAGCCTCTTGATGAAAGTGGAAGAGGAGAGTGAAAAAGTTGGCTTAAAGCTCAACATTTAGAAAACGAAGATCATGGCATCTGGTCCCATCACTTCATGGGAAATAGATGGGGAAACAGTGGAAACAGTGTCAGACTTTATTTTGGGGGGCTCCAAATCACTGCAGATGGTGACTGCAACCATGAAATTAAAAGAGGCTTACTCCTTGGAAGGAAAGTTATGACCAACCTAGATAGTATATTCAAAAGCAGAGACATTACTTTGCCAACAAAGGTCCGTCTAGTCAAGGCTATGGTTTTTCCTGTGGTCACGTATGGGTGTGAGAGTTGGACTGTGAAGAAGGCTGAGCACCGAAGAATTGATGCTTTTGAACTGTGGTGTTGGAGAAGACTCTTGAGAGTCCCTTGGACTGCAAGGAGATCCAACCAGTCCATTCTGAAGGAGATCAGTTCTGGGATTTCTTTGGAAGGAATGATGCTAAAGCTGAAACTCCAGTACTTTGGCCACCTCATGTGAAGAGTTGACTCATTGGAAAAGACTCTGATGCTGGGAGGGATAGGGGGCAGGAGGAGAAGGGGACGACAGAGGATGAGATGGCTGGATGGCATCACTGACTTGATGGACGTGAGTCTGGGTGAACTCTGGGAGTTGGTGATGGACAGGGAGGCCTGGTGTGCTGCGATTCATGGGGTTGCAAAGAGTCGGACACGACTGAGCGACTGAACTGAACTGAACTAAACTGAACCAAGTTGAACACCAAGAGGTGTTGAGTTTTGCCACTGAGTTATAGTCAGGGCAGTTTCCTGATGGATTAATTATTAACATTCAAGATGAATGGAATTACCAGGAAACTTTCCAGCATGACTTTTCAAGCTATAACAAATGCATCTAGGGCTTTCCAGAAATGACATCGTGATCCAGCTTATTGCCCATCACTGTCTCTGGTTTTATGTGTGATAGAACACAGCTATGAAATCCAGACTCTGTTTCTGAGGTAGTTATCCAAACACCAGTAATCTCTAAAAATAGCAGTGACCATATATTAATAACCAATTAAGGCATTGGTCTGTGCTCATGGTCTGCCTATAACTTCATCCTCAGTCATCCTAGAGAAGTGGATTGTATTTGAATAACAGGAGGGGAAGATCCTGCTAATTTTTTAAAGTAGCTGACTCTGTGTAACTAAATAAGTTTTTCTCACAAGGCCCCAGAATAGGTGTCAAATTTCCCCTTTGGTTCAGTTCAGTTCAGTCACTCAGTCGTGTCTGACTCTTTGCGACCCCATAGACAGCAGCATGCCAGGCCTCCCTGTCAATCACCAACTCCTGGAGTTTACTCAAACTCATGTCCATTGAGTTGGAGATGCCATACAAACATCTCATCCTCTGTCATCCCCTTCTCCTCCCTCCTTCAATCTTTCCCAGCATCAGGGTCTTTTCAAATGAGTCAGTTCTTCGCATCAGGTGGCCAAAGTATTGGAGTTTCAGCTTCAGCATCAGTCCTTCCAATGAATATTCAGGACTGATTTCCTTTAGGATGGACTGGTTGGATCTGCTTGCAGTCCAAGGGACTCTCAAGAGTCTTCTCCAACACCACAGTTCAGAAGCATCAATTCTTCAGTGCTCAGCTTTCTTTATAGTCCAAATCTCACATCTATACATGACTACTGGAAAAACCGTAGCTTTGACTAGATGAACTTTTGTTGGCAAAGTAATATCTCTGCTTTTTAATATGCTGTCTAGGTTGGTCATAACTTTACTTCCAAGGAGCAAGCATCTTTTAATTTCATGGTTGCAATCACCATCGGCAGTGATTTTGGAGCCCAAGAAAATTAAGTCTGTCTGTCACTGTTTCCCCATCTATTTGCCATGAAGTGATGGGACCGGATGCCATGATCTTAGTTTTCTGAATGTTGAGTTTTAAGCCAACTTTTTCACTCTCCTCTTTCATCAAGAGTCTCTTTAGTTCTTCTTTGCTTTCTGCCATAAGGGTGGTGTCATCTGCGTATCTGAGGTTATTGATATTTCTCCCAGCAATCTTGATTCCAGCTTGTGCTTCCTCCAGCCCAGCGTTTCTCATGATGTACTTTGCATATAAGTTAAATAAACAGGCTGACAATATACAGCCTTGACATACTCCTTTCCCTATTTGGAACCAGTCTGTTGTTCCATGTCCAGTTCTAACTGTTGCTTCCTGACCTAAATACAGATTTTTCAAGAGGCAGGTCAGGTGGTCCCATCTCTTTCAGAATTTTCCACAGTTTGTTGTGGTCCATGCAGTCAAAGGCTTTGGCATAGTCAATAAAGCAGAAGTAGATGTTTTTTTTCTGGAACTCTCTTGCTTTTTCGATGATCCATTGGATGTTGGCAATTTGATCTCTGGTTCCTCTGCCTTTTCTACATCCAGCTTGAACATTTGGAAGTTCATGGTTCATGTCCTGTTGAAGCCTGGCTTGGGGAATTTGGAGCTTTACTTTACTAGCGTGTGAGATGACTGCAATTGTGTGTTGGTTTGGTGGTGGAATCTAAAGTGTATGGCTGGTCTATTACTTATAATATGGCAACTTTGTAAAGCAATTAGCTTAAGAAAATCCCTTTCTATAATTAATAAATGAGTATTTAAAACATTGCCTTACAGTTTTGTTATTTTATTTTCTCCTCCCATTTTTGAGTTTTTCTTCTCATATCCTTTCACTGACACACTTCTTACTGTTCTTCAGATTCCAAAGGAGACTTACCTCATTATCAAGCATTTCACTCTGCTTGGGCCTGTTTCAGTTGGGTTTTCATCTAAGGGTTTAATCTAGGATGACCAGCACAGAATTAGCATAGACTGTCCCCTTTTGGGTAGCAAGGGAGAAAGTGCTTCAGGTAGGTTGACAGCTGAGGCCTAGTATGGGATAAAAAGGGAACAAGAATTTCTCCTTTCATTTCCAGCTCCCTTGGGCTACATAGGATCATGGTCTTTTCTGAAAGACTGAGGTGAAGGCAGGTTGAAAGGAAGAATGTGGAAGAAAGAAGAGATTAGTCATTTCTACATGTATTGTGGGGCTTCCGAGGTGGGGCAGTGGTACAGAATCCGCCCACCAATGTAGGAGACCCAGGAGATGTGGATTCGATCCCTGGGTTGGAAAGATCCCTGGAGGAGGAAATGGCAACCCACTCCAGTATTCTTGCCTGGAAAATTCCATGGACAGAGAAGCCTGGTGGGCTGCAGTCCATGGGGTTGCAAAGAGTCAGACACGACTGAGCACACATGCATGCACTTGCCATGTATTGAGGGTTTTCTTAAAATCAGGATCTTCATCTACATTAGCTCGTTTAATCCCACAACAGTCCTCAAAGGATGATTATCCTTGTTTTAAAAGTGAAACTTGTGAGGCTCAAATTCTAAGCAACTTATACATGGGGATGTTCAGCTGGTAGGTTGCATAGTCAGAATTTGAAACCAGGTCTGTGTGACCCAATGGTCAGCTGCTTCTACCATTCATTGGTACATCCACAGAGGTGAGAGTGAGGGTGAATTTCGCTCCCGGAGTGCCCAGGTCACTGCTTTCTCCTTCTCATGGAATCTCATTGATTGAGGCAGAATCAACAAACTAGAAGCCAGGCTATCAGTGAAAATGTTGGGTTTTCAGCTGCTACTTCCCTCTGTGGAGGAAAAGTGCTTCCCACACAGCACATCTCTCCGCCTAGAAGATGTTGACCTACAGATAGATGACTTTGTTACTCACTGCCAAGCAGACATTTTTAGTAAGTATTTTGGGGCAAAAAAAAAAAAAAATGAACCCACTGATGGCTAATAAATGAGAATTGATCCAGCCGTAATTTTTAAGCTTGTGTGTGAGACAACTGCTGATGGTAATAATCACAGAAGAGCTATTGTTCATTGAGTGCAAACTATGATCCAGAAGCTCCTCATAGCATTTCTAACACCAGGAGTTAAATACTGTATCTCCATGTTATAGATGAGAAAACCAAGTCTCAGGAGAGTTAGGGAAATGCCCAAAGTCAAACAGCAAGAAGGGAGCCAAGATTTCGAGATTTAACTGGAAGCCAGGTCTGTGTGCACGCAAACCACAAGCTGTGCCCTCCGTCACCATTGCTCCTTTCCTGTACCTGCCAGACAGGAAAGAAGCCTGGCAAATTTGCCTTGAGCGCCCGTACCTGGAAACAATCAAATTCTCATCTGTGATCAGACTGGATAATTGAAAAGACCTTGTTTAATTCTTGAACTAGGGCAGACTTCCACAATCCAACCTCAGCCAGCTTTCCTGTCTTGTCCCTGACCATCTTCTCACTAAGCCTGTGGTCCAGTGGAACAGTTTGAATTTCTTGACAAAACACCGCATCCTTGCCCACTGCTCACTTCTACCTGCCCTAAAAGCTGCGCCTTACCTTCCTACTGAAACTGCTCCAATCTCACTTTCTAAATCATCTGGAAAATGCAGACCCAAGGACTTACTTTCACCTTCTACTCTAACAGTAGTTATTGTCAATATGGATCATTTGCCCATTAATGTGTATACATAGAGGTACATCTATTTCAGGACCTGGGTACACTATTTAAAACTGAGAATGCTATTTATCTTCTTTAACTGATCGCAGTTAGGAATCTCATTCCTAGACCCTTTCATAGCACCCATGAAGCACAAAATGTAATACCTGGCAGACAGCAGATGGAAGAGCTTGGGCATGGTCTGTTTCCTTAACAACATGCAGCATAGCACAAGCCACTCAGGTATACCTCTGTGATAATGTCAACCGTATTAGCAGAGTTAACCCAGTGCTGACTGTTTTACCTGGATGAAAGTCAGTTATGTCATAGATTTGGTGCTAACTTTCACTTATTCTAAAAAGACAGGAATGGAAAAGAAAGATGTAAAGGGACGGGACATTAACTCCAAAGAATGAAAATGAAATTTGACTTGGAAATGAGTCATCTTTTTTGTGTTTTTATTCATTTACATCACACCATTTTTACATCAGCCTCTATACCTTTGTGTGTGCAACTAAAAGAATTGGGGGGAAATCAAGGTTGGTTAAAAGATTTCCTTTAAACCTTGGTAAGTCTGATGAACTGCCTCCCTGGAAAAATATTTTACCTTCAAGAGAAGACTGGGTCAACCAGTCACCCCAGAGAGGCCTAACCATAAACAAACCATGTTTGATGCTTCCTTTGATGTTTGTTTATTTGTTCACCTGCTTGAGAGTCAGTGGTGGGAAAAAAATGGCTCCAGTGCTGGAGGTTGGTCAGCCTACCTGCCTGTGATTCTAAGACCCCAAAGTTCCTTTCATCTTGGATAAATTATTGAGGTGAATAACAAACCCAATCCCCCAAAAGTGGGAAAGGTATGTCCCTCCCAAAGACTATTTGTACATAGCTTATTCCTTTTCAACCTTTTTTTCTAGAAAATGAGAGGATAAGAGCCTTCATGGATGAGAAGGCTAATTATAATCATTACCTAAAGTAACAAATCTTTCCTGACAAGGGGCAAAGCTGTCATATTAAGACTAAAACTCCGTGTTTCAGCTGAGTACAAATTACTTTCCTGTTCCCTTTGACAAATGCCTCCATTTTCATCTCAAAGTTCTTCTTAGAATGAATGTGTAATTATCTAGTCTTGTTTACAGCAACAAAGGTCAGGTTCTTTAGCAGATATTAATAACCATTGTGCTAAGAGCATTCTTCCAGCTCATTCTACATGCTGAGCTTTGCCCTGATTTCAACCTTGTGAAATTTTCATGGTGCCCATTCTGCACCCTACCAGCTTCTTATGCCTGCATATCCATGGTGACAACTATTCTCAGCCAAATTTCCTCTCATTAAATGCAATCATTATGTAATTAGAAAGATATCAGCTTGTTCTATGAGGGTTAACAGAGTCCGTCAGGGTAATGTACAAAAATTTATCTAATTTTTTTGGACCTCCCAAATCTTGAGAGCCTGAAAGAGTGGGACAAAGAAATTACAGATGATTCAAAAAGATCATAGTGGCAGTGTCATTCCTGAGGTCAGGTTCAAGCTAACAAAGTGGAAAATTGACATAGTTCAAAAAGAAAGCACAGTATAGCACCAAAATAATTTTACCTCAACTATTTGGCTATTTTAGATCAAAGGAGAGCCAGTTATTCAATTTTATACCTACCTTTTTATTTATAAGTCTGTAATCATTAACATCACATCACATTCTAGGCTCTATTCAAAGTATGGTTTAATATTCATAACATTCCTATGGTGTGGCTACTACTCTTGTTCCCATTCTACAGAGGGAGAAACTGGGGCATAGAGTTAAGTAGCTCCCCTAGGCTATGCAGCTAATAAATGGTGAAAATGGGATTTGAACCCAGGCAGTCTGGAATTGTCAGGGGTCTAAGCCAGAGGACTCAAACAAGGAAAAAATTCTGGCTAAGTTTTATTTCCTTTTGGGTCCAGAATCCCTATGTAGGAGCATGATTTGTGATTTGTTCAATATTAGGTACAAGGATCAACACTAATGCAAGCCAGAAAAGTCTGTTCTGGTCCAACCTATAAGGGGAAGGTTAATTCTCTAAGGAAAGGGAAACAAAAGGTGTTACTTATCTATCACCTCACAACAACTCTGTAAGGTTGAATTTCTTATCCCTATTCCTCCTTTGCAGTTGAACAACTCAAAAGAGTTAACTAAGTTACACAAGGCCATATAGGTAAGACAAAAGAAAGGGTAAAACTCACCGCACTTTATCACTTTTTGCCCCTAAGGCAGCAGTGCCCAAAATGTTTTAATAAATGTTATGTGAAAAAATGACACTCCCCCTCCCCCACAAAAAAAAAAAAAAAAAAGAGGTGGGCAGGGAAGGAAGGGAAATTTCGATGTTCAAAAATTTAGGAAACCATGATTAATCAGCTTTGTAGATGTCTTAACTGCAGGACTTTCAGAGTCTTTAAAATGTATTAATGTGCATTGTAACGACATAATATGAAGAATTTATTTCATTCAATTTTTTTGTAAGATATTTTAACAATGTTCTATGAAGTACATTTTGAGATCTGCTACTCCAGGTATTTGAAGACATTCTAGGCAAAGTTTGTGGTGAAGGAAATGTATTTTTTTTTTTTTTTTTTTTTGTCATCTTTAGGATAAAGATCAGGGCATATAAAATGGGAGACCTAACCTAGTTGTACTTGGATTTTTGCTATCAGGTCTAGGTCAAAACCATAAAAAGCATACAGGCGAGGGTAAACTGAGGCAAACATGACTTTAAGACAGATAAATGCATTAATATTAAACTCCATATTTACTTTGTATCTTAACTCTGTGTACTTAACACATCTTCCTTACTGTTGCTAACTATTTATCCGTGTTTGTGTGTGATTCTGTTTAAAATGTCCAGAGAAATTTTACACCACTTCATGTCATAGATTATGTCCTATGATTTTTCTGTCAGTTTACGATATTGTTCTTCTGCCCAAAATATGCTTGCATGTATTTAATAATTTGAGCCAGACGTTTACGTTTTTTTAAAAAATAAATGATTCAGCAGAATTGTAAGTTGGACTAATTGAAAATCTATTGGAATTTTATAATCAAATAACATAATTCCTGAAAATGATAATTCTTATTCTCATAAAAATGTTAATGTGAATTCACAATACTTCAGACTTGGAATTTCTGCAAATCAGAAGCTGGATGTAAAAATTATCTCATTCCTTGACAACTCTTCAGTCTTCAAGCCCTGTTGGGACTCTCAGCCACATGTGACAGGTCTAAAATTTGAAGGGGGCTTCTCCATACCAGTTGGAAAATCTAAGTCTGTCTGTTCCCATAGTTAGCCAATTGCTAGCCTTTCAGGTCTGTCCCTTCCGGTCATTCACTCTTTTGTTCTCCTTATGTGTATTTGGTCTTCCAGCTGGATTTCAAATGGCTTAAGACAATAATCATTTCATTCCACTTCATGGTCTCTATGAGTCAGGAATTTAGGGAGCGCTTGGTGTGGCGGCTCTGGCTTAGTGTCTAGCGTGCAGCTGCAGTGGGAGTGGGGACTGGAGCAGCTGAGGGCGACTTGTGTCTATTAGACTTCACATCATCTCGGGCCTTTTCCTTGTTGCCTCTCCACAGGAGCTAGTTTGAACTTCCTCCTAGCATGGCAGCCTCAGGGCAGTAAAGCTGCTTACATGGCGGCCAAAAGCTTTGGGAGAAAATTCCAGTGGGCAAGGTGGAAGCTGTTTCTCCCGTTATGCCCTAGCCTCGGAAGTTTGTATCGTTTCCACCATCCTCTGATCACAAGAGTCACGCAGTCCATCCGATTGCAAGAAAGAGGGAATATAGACTGCCTTACCCATTAAGAGTGTGAGAGTTAATTTTGTGGTTGACTTGGAAATGCAATTGTCACATCATCAGAATTTTTGACATGGTGCTTTGCAAAAGGTGGATGCTCAGTAAATGTTTGTCAAATTAGTAAAATAAAAGCACTATTCCTAGAGGTGCAGTTTGTCGACTTAAAAATATGCACATGTGAAAGTTATAAGTTTTATTTGGGGCAAAATGAGGACTGCAGCCCACGAGATAGCACCTCAGATAGCTCTGAGACACTGCTCCAAAGAGACACAGGGGAAGGTCAGTATACATGTGATTTTGGTGAAGGGAGGATACATACAATCAAGCACATATTTCTCCAAAGGTTTCTACTAGTCTCGTGAAACTTTTGCTAGTCACAAGGAATAGTCATCACCATGTAGGATTTTAGTGTTTTTCTAGATATGAGGCAATACAAGAACCAGGCTCACAAAATCCGTTCCTGTAAGTATTTAACTATCCGAAGACCTGTCCTGCCAGTTTCCCCACCACCAGCCCCCAGACACAGAGTGCCTCATTTCTGTTCTCCACCCTGAGCTCCTCTCAGCGGGTGTTGAAGGTCAGCAGCTGCAGGAGCATATGACTTAATCCTCGTAGGGGTAGATGGCAAGTGCCTGTGGCAAGTGTCAATTTGTAGTGGACAAAGTGAAAAACCAACCCACCAAATTTAATTTAAAAGTCTTGACTGTATACCCTGCCACTCTAAGAAACTCTTGCAATTTCAAAAACTTCAAAAGAAAGATGTCACTAACTGTTCTGCCTTGTTTACAACTCTATTAGCTGACTGTATTATTTGCGTTATTTGTGGAGGATTCTGCGTCCTTTTCTGCTTGAAAGTGTTTGCAGTAGATGTTGAGAGTAACCTTATCTCTATCCTTAGACCTTCCCCATCTCCCCAAACCTTTCCCAAAGTCCTACAAACCATGTAATAGAGTCCACATGGGTTGATTATAGCTTTCACGAACTCTGGAAATGAGGAGAGTCAAATACTTGTGCAGAGAGGGAGGGGTGATTTATTACCCCCGTGCATTCATTCCCACTTTGGGATAGAGAGAGATAACAGTGGTGTTCAACCAATGGGAAGTAGCACCCAGAGAGATACCATTAACTAGACAAAACTTCACTATCCAGAAGAGAATAGAATCAGGATTTTTGCAACAGAGGAGTCTTAGAGATTCTCTGTGAACAATTTCAGTTAGTGAAGAGAAAATGAAGTTTATTTAATGTAACTGAATTTGCAAAGCAGGTTAGTGCTGCTCTAATGTTGTTTTTAATGAATTTTCCTAACAGTGAGCAAAACAACTTAAGGCTAGAAAAAATTTGAGGAAGAATATTTGAATTCTGAAAACTGTGCCTTTCTAGATTCCAGGAGTATTCTAAGTGGTCAATGGCTGTTAATCATTATACAAAAAAAGGGCTATGTGAGCTATGCTGAGTTAAAAAATGTATGTTAACAGGTTTTTACTAAGAGACATCTTTAATAAGCTAACATTTACTGTGAATTTAAAGAAGGGTAGTCGAGGAGATGACTACTGGAAGGAACTATAGCTTTGACTATATGGACCTTTGTCAGCAAAGTGAGGTCTCTACTTTTTAATACACTGTTAAACTCTGGTGCTGGAGAAGACTCTTGAGAGTCCCTTGGGCTGCAAGGAGATCAAACCAGTCAATCCTAAAGGAAATCCACCCTGAATATTCATTGGAAGGACTGATTCTGAAGCTCCAATTCTTTGGCCCCGTCATGCAAAGAGCAGACTCATTGCAAAAGACCTTGATGTTGGGAAAGATTGAAGGCAAAAGGAGAAGGGGGCAGGAGAGAATTAGATGCTTAGACAGTGTCACTGACTCAGAGGACATGAATTTGAGCAAATTCCAGGAGATAGTAAAGGACAGGGAAGCCTGGCATCTGCAAGCCATGGGGTTGCAAAGAGTCAGACACAACTTACCGACCAAACAACAGCAGCAACAAAGTCGAGAATTATTTTTCAACAGCACCCTTCTGTTTAAAAGTATTTCTCAGGTCAGCTGTATTACAGAAAAAGTTTTGAGAAACACTGAAATCCTTACCCAGAAAGCTATAATATCAAGATTTCAGTTTGTATGGGTGCCAGAGCCACTATACAGGCTAAGAGCTTTGTGAAGATTCCCAAGTTTCAAAAAGATGTTCAAGCAGCCCTTAGCCAGCATCCCTTTCAAATGATACTTTGCACAATGTCTTCCTTTTGAATGTATGAATGAGCTAGTCAACTAAATCTGTAAATGGATGTCATGTGTTCTGAATTAGATTAGTTATTTGGTAGAATACATATATTCTAGAGTTTAATGTTGTAGCCATTGGAAAGTTATAAGCCATTTAGGGAAATTCTGATCGTGAAGTTAAAATTCCTCCTATCTTCTGAGTTGTAGGATATAATACCTCTACTCAAGTAAAATCCAGACACTGTGCTTTAGAAGATTTAACATTCCAAAGTTAGAAGATTTAACATTTGAAAGAGACCACAAAGATCAACTCCATGTAGAAATTTATCACTTTGCTGTAACACAAATTTGAATCTCATGTGCTGTGAGCTATGAGTGTGAGTGTAAGCAGATCACTTAATTAGGTGGTAAGTCTTTCTAACCACCAGACCAGGTACTTGCAACTCAACATAGACTTTTTATTTTACATATACTTGATTTTGTAATTTATAGGGGTAGATAAATTAGCTATCATTGCATTCAGCTATGAGTAGCATTAACATTTATAAGTATGAATTAGTTAAATAAAATGATGATTCTTGCCCTTATAATAAGGAGTATGAAGTGAAGTCACTCAGTTGTGTCCAAGTCTTTGCAACCCCATGGACTGTAGCCTACCAGGCTCCTCTATCCATGAAATTTTCCAGGCAAGAGTACTAGAGTGGGTTGCCATTTCCTTCTCCAGGGGATCTTCCTGACCCAGGGATCGAACCCAAGTCTCTGCATTGCAGGCAGATGCTTTACAGTCTGAGTTACCAGGGAAGCCCTAATAAGGAGTCTGGAGGTAGTGAAATTGTAGGTAATCTTTAGTCAAGTTTATTTGACCTGCCTTTAGTCCTTTTCATTGTTCCTAAAAAGACCAGTATGTTCTTCAAACAGCACATAGCCTAAATAAGATGTTTGCCTAAGCTATTCTCCAATAACTTGGAATACTCTGTGTCTAGTTCAAGTTGAGCTGGTTAAGACTGGCTAGGATCACAGCTCTGCAACTGGGCATGTTTGAGTATCTGCTCAGTGACCCTTTGACCTCAGAGGGCCTACCACACTGAAATATCTCCAGTTGAATGTGCAGAGGCTTAGCTGTGCCTGTTAGATCCATGATTACTGCACCTTTTTTCAATCACCTTTCCTCATGGTCTCCATGCTTCCAACAGCTCTGCTGCTCTATTTCTCATCCCATAAAAACCCTGAGCCCCTCGCCTTGGGAAGGTGGATCTGAGACTTCCTCCTGTTTCCTCGCTTGGCTGCCTTGTGAATAAACCCTCTTTTTGCTGCAGACCTCGGAATCTCAGCAGTCCAGCTTGCTGTGTGTCAGACAGAAGGAACCTGCTTCAGTAACTAGTAGCAGCCCAGAGCCAATAGCGGCTTCCAGATTCTGTCAGAGCTCTGCTTTCTCCTCTTTGTCTCCACCAGTCTTAGCAAGTAGATTTTTCCTGTGGTCGCAAGATGGCTGCTGAATCTGCAGGCACTGAAACCGCATTCCAGTCAAGCAAAAAGGGAAAAGCCTAAGAATGGATGAAGCACGAGGGCATATGTCATTTATGTGCTCAGTAACGTCCGACTTTTTTCAACCCTGTGGACTATATACATCCCCAGGGTCCTCTGGCTGTGGAATATTCCAGGCAAGAATACTGGAGTGGGTTGCCATTTCTTCCTCCAGGGGATCTTCTGAACCCAGTGATCGAACCTGCATCTCTTGTGTCTTGTGCTTTGGCAAGTGGATTCCTTACCATTAATGCCACCTGGGAAGCCCATGTCATTTAAGTTTATTCCTTTTTTAAATCAAGAAATCCATATTTTTCTTAAAAGCCCTACCATAGATTTCATCTTTCATCTCATTACTCAGTACTTTTTCAAATAGCCACTGCTGTCTAGAAGGGTACCTAAAAAAGTCGTTTGTTTTTTTTATTTTTGTCTGTTAAAGCCGAGGACACTGCTGCCACCATTAAAAAAAAAAAAAAAGTTTCTGTCGTAGAGTCCCATTCTGGCCTGATGGAAGGTTGTGAGTGTTCAGACCCTTCTTCAGTAGTCATAGTAACTCACGGTAAGTCAGGTGTTCATTACACCTGTCAGACACCTGAGGTTGCTAACTGCCTCCACCAGCATCCTCTCACTTGGGCCTGATGAGAGAGGCTCACTCTGTTAAACTACATTTTTTGTTGTATCATTGATTTTTGGCCTTTATCAAAGTTTGTGCTCCTGTAAAGCTGAGGATCAGAACTTACAGAGATGCAATTTTTATTCTGTTTCACTGGTAATTCCAAAAGTAGATTCCAGTGGAGTCCTTTTTTTGTGAGGCCAAATAATGAGCTCATGATCATTCCCGAGGTGCTTAGCTAGCTGGTACTGTGCTAAGACCTTACTAAGGCATAGGAAGAAAAGATTTCTTCCCACCCACCGCCTCCCATCCTGTTCTCTCCTTACCACTCCTGGATGCCTCTTATGCCCTCCATTTCTGGTCCTGCAGCTATCTATTCAGGGATGC
This sequence comes from Bos mutus, assembly GCF_027580195.1. Taxonomy (NCBI): domain Eukaryota; kingdom Metazoa; phylum Chordata; class Mammalia; order Artiodactyla; family Bovidae; genus Bos; species Bos mutus. The sequence goes on along the minus strand of NC_091621.1, from coordinate 26,532,930 downwards.
CAACCTGAGGGAAAGTGTCAGAGGCACAAGATGGGGAACGATAAGGGGGTAGCAGTGGGAAAAATACATAGTGCTTCCTTCTTCATGGGCTGATGGAGATTCAGACTGGTTGGCCAGGGATCCCTGATGGGGTGGGGTTCTGAGCCCAGTAGGTGTGAATCTGGCCCTGTAGGGTCTGGGATGGGAAGATCGCAGGCAAAAGTGGGAAAGGAGTCTTTTCCAGGACAAAAAAAGCAGTGTGCAAACCAGTGACCATGGGGAAGCCGGGGCATCAAAGAGAGGAGCCTGGAGGATTCTCAGACTTCTCTCTCGGTAGCTGGTAGATGACAAAGTCATCACCAAAAGAGTAAGACAGGAAAAATTCTCATCGTGTAGGATAATCAGGGGTCTCCAAGCCCTTTGGAAACCCACTGAAGTGAGGCAAAATACCCGGAGTCCCATGCTCCCACCCATTAGGCCCTAGTTCTTCCATTTTTTCAAAGTACATGAAACAATTACTACTGCCAAAATGGGGTCGTGGAAATGTTAGTACTTCTTGTATGTTAACATTGTGCAGATTACCACTTTCAAGACACAAATACTCATGTGGGCACATTCATTACAATGCCTGTGTTTAACCTCATTTGGACAGAACATCTGAAGTCTATACCCGAGATCATTCATGACCCGGAGACTCCAATAAATGGCCCTCCTGCCTGCCTTCTCAGGATCCCCACCCACACCACCTCCATGTCAGGATCTGCCCTCAAAGTCAAGGGTTCTTTCACTTCAATTTCATAAGTGTTTCTCTGATAGAATAAAGTCCAAATCAGCAATTTTCCTCTTTGCTCCCTCCTCCCCAACATATAATCAATAATCATCAGTTAGATAAAGAAAGGTATCTGATGCTGTCTTTTAAAGGAATAAACTTGGAGTAGGCACTGGTGGCAGCAGTCTCAACTTTACTGTTTTACCAGCTGCTGAAAGAGAAGTCTGGGAGTCCTCCAGGCTCCTTTCCCTGATGCCCTGGCTTCCTCATTCTTAAAGACTTCTAGCCAGTCATCTGGATGATAGTATTTCTGTACATTGGTTTCTTTCCTCATTTGTTTTTTAATTGGTTAAGTTAACTAGGCCTGGAGTTATCTTTGAGGGAAGTTCTAGCATCACTGGATTATTTTAATAGTGTGTGTGTGCTTAGTCGCTCAGTCATGTCCCACTCTTTGCAGCCCTATGGACTAGCCCGCCAGGCTCCTCTGTCCATGGGGGTTCTCCAGGCAAGAATACTAGAGTTGGTTGCCATGCCTTCCTCCAGGGGATCTTCCCAACCCAGAGATAGAACCCAGGTCTCCCGCATTGCAGGCTGATTCTTTACCATCTGAGCTACCAGGGAAGCCCTTTTTAACAGTAATAAGAATATTTAGGTTTCCCAATTACTGATTTTTTCCTCAGCATAATCACCTTGTATTCAGAGCCAAGTATATAATCAGTTTTGTCAATGCACTATGTAGGAAATGGCAACCCACTCTAGTATTCTCACCTAGAAAATCCCAAGGACAGAGGAGCCTGGCAGGCTTACAGTCCATGGGGTCGCCAGGAGTCAGATGCAACTGAACACATGTGTTCTTAAAGTGTTCACAGTTGAGGTCAGTGATCTATGTCCAAGAGGTTGTTTACTAATTGTGTTCTAGCATTTTCTATATTTCACTAATTTTGTCTGCTTGTTACACATAAAGAATATGTGTTAGACAAATTCACAATTGCAGTGAGAATTTTTTTTCCTGATACAGTTGTGTTCATTTTAGACATGTTACCGAATGCATACAAATAGAAACTACCATATTTTTCTGGTGAATTGAACTTGAATTTTAAAGTGACCATCTTTTCTTTAGTAATCTTTTATTAATATGGCTATACTAGCTTTCTTGTACTCAATTCCTACATGGCAGATCTTTTTTTCTGTTACTTTAAGCTCTTTAATGTCCTCATATTTAAAATACATTTCTTGTATGCTGCCTATATTTGACTATTGTTGTTCTGAAAATCCTTTTCTTTTGACTGGGGCACTTAGTCTATTTAAGTTAAGTGCAATTATTGGATTTTAAATTAGGCAGTTTTTTATTTTGTCAGTTGTTCTGTGTTCTTTTTCCTCCCCTTTCCTGTCATCTTTTGGATGGATTAGTTTTATGATTCAAGTTTTTCCATCTATGATTCCCTCCAAATATACTTTTATGGTTGTATACTCTTTTACTGGACGTCCCTAGTAGCTCAGATGGTAAAGAATCTGCCTGCAATGCAGGAGACCTGAGTTCAGTCCCTGGGTTGGGAAGATTCCCCTGGAGGACGGCATGGCAACCCACTCCAGTACTCTTACCTAGAGAACCCCCATGGACAGAGGAGCCTGGCCGGCTGCAGTCCATGGGGTCGCAAAGAGTCAGACACGACTGAGCGACTAAGCATGCATGCACTCTTTTACTGTTTTCAGTAATTTTCATAGAAGCTGCAACATGCCTCCTTGAACTACCAAAGTCTGGTGTCAAAGTTTCATGTCCATTTCCCGTCCTGTCAACAATGCCAAGACCTTAAAACTCTTTAATTCATTCCCTCCCATTTATATGCAAATACACAAGACATTGCTTTTCTTTTACATGGCCAGTCTCACTTAGTATTACTCACATACTACTTTCCTTTGGAGAAGGAAATGGCAGCCTACTCCATTATTCTTGCCTGGAGAATCCCATGGACAGAAGAACCTGGCAAGCCCCAGTCCATGGGGTCTCAAAGATTCGGACATGACTGAGCAACTAACATGTCATCACTCTTTCCTGACCAGAATGATCTGGGATCATTTTCCTTCTGCCTCCCAAACATCCCTGAAAATGTCCTTTAGTTTAGATGGGTCTGTGGCATGATCTCTGAATTTCCATTTGTCCAGATATGTTTATTCCACCTTCTTTCTGTGGGATGTTTTCAAGAGATGAAAGTTCTGAGGGATTCCTTGTTGGTCCAGTGGTTGGAACTCCGTGCTTTCACTGTCAAAAGCCTGGGTTTGATCCTAGGTCAGGGAACTAAGATCTCACAAGTCACATTGGTGTGGCGAAAAAAATAAATAGGTTCTAAGTTAGTCATTCTTTTTCTCCAGCATACTTAAAGTTGCTCTGCTTTCTTCCAGCTTCCATGTTTGCTGTGGAGACTTCAGCTATGAGTCTATTTGCTGCTCCTTTGAAGGAAATCATTTTCTAACTGCTTTTTAGTTTTCTTTTTCTGTGATTTCATGCTGTAGATTTGGGTTTCTTTTTATTTATCCTGCCTGGGATTCATTCAATTTCCTATCATCAGTTAACACCTTCCATCAGTTCTGGACAATTCTAAGTCATTAATCTCTAAATCCCTTCTGCCATGTTTCTATCTTCTCTGGTCCAGTTAAAAATATATTAAACTTTCTCACATATCCTGTGTGTCTTCCTGTTCTTTTTCCCATCACTTCATGCTTCTCTTTAGGTACTTTCTACTAACCTGTTGTCAGCTGTTTGGGTTTTTTTTGTTGTTTTTTTTTTTCCTCTAAATCTGTCCACTAAGTTTTAAATTTTTATTATGGTTTTTTTTAATTCTAGAATTTCTATTTTTATTGAAATATATATTTCTGTCCCCCCACAATTTTATGCCCCACCTTTTATCATCTTGAATATGCCAAGCATTGTTTTATAATCTATGTCTGATAATTCCAGTATCTGAAGTCCCCCAGTATTCATTTCTATTTTGTTACTTTTGATTGGCTCTTGCTCATAGTATCTTTTCTACCAATCTTCCTTCCCATGTATTTGAAAAATTATTTGTAGAAACAATTTGAGGCATAAAGTGAAGTTGTTTTTCTTCTAGAGAAGATTTATTTGCTTTGGCCAGGTATCTGGGAATGCTAGCAATCCAATCCAACTTTCCTCCAGTTTCAGAGCTTGAGATTTCTGTGGACACTCGGAGATGTAAAGCTGGGATTTGGTCACTGTGAGAGATGACTTCGAACTTATTTGACTCCTAGGGCTCTGCTCTGTAGGTCCCACTCCAAAGTCAAAATGTGAAGTACATAGTTCCCACCTTTGGACCTTTAGGATTCTTTTTTCATCCTTAGCACTGGGAGGCCACCTAAATAGTTTCTGAGCTGCCTCTGGTGGATCAACAAATGTCATCAGGGTAAAAATAGCTCCAGGTGCTATGCTCATCCCTACAAGTCCCCTTTTCTTCTAATAATTCCTCACTATCTTGATTGTCTTTTAATGCTTTAAATATTTTTCATATATCTATATATATCTCATTAGCCAGTTGTCATGAGAAGAGTGGGGCTTCAGTGGGTAAAGAATCTGCCTGCCAGTGTAGGAGATTGGGTTTGATCCCTGGGTCAGAAGGCTCCCCTGGAGGAGGAAATGGCAACCCACTCCAGTATTCTTGCCTGGAAAATTCCGTGGACAGAGAAACCTGGTGGGCCACAGTCCATGGGGTTGCAAAGAGTCAGACATGACTTATCAACTGAGCATCTGCACACACATGAGAAGAGTATTTTGATTTTCCTAATTCAGCATTTACCAACATTTTAAATATAGAAATTCCTATCTGGGATCTTCTCCCCTTCCACTCTAGAAAATGCCTGTACTTGTGAATGAAGACGTGTCCAGCAGTATATTCTCCCACCTTTATTTTCTCCTGGAGCAGGGATACCAGCTCATGATTACTTTACATGTACAATAGTTTCTTACCCTTTTGGGGAAGAGAGTGTAACATGTCATTGTAATTGTTCTTTCTGTATTCATAACTCACTATTCATTCAGTCAATGTTTATTAAGCATTAACTACTATATAGCTGGATAATTTTCTAAGCATTCAGAATACAGGGTGAACAGGGCAGACACACTTCCTGGCCATATGGTGTTTGTGGATTAAGATAAAACAACAGTCCTTTCAAAATACATCTCCAGATGCATTTACTTAATGTATGTAGCTTTAAAAGTGACACAATAATCACCTCCCTAATTAGAGTTCCTAAAACTAAGCAGTGGGAAAACTGGAGAGCCAGATTGAGAATGGGCTGGGGCTTCTACCAAACTCCAGAATCTCCACAGCATTGCTTAGCCTTGCTACCCACCTCGACTGCAGGAGCTATTACAGCTGCCAGTCTCTACCATCAAGGCACATTTCCCCATTCTGGCCCTTTGTGACTAACTCCTGACTCAGAGTCTGTATCTGCCTGACTGAGCCTGGGTCACGCAGCCACCCTAGCCATAAGGGACACTGGGAAAGAAAGGGTCTGCCATTCTCTGGCAGGTTCTATACTCACGCACTGGCTCTGCATCCCAATTAGACTTAGAATATAAAGAATGTCCAAATAAAATAAAGTGAATTAAATGAACAGCTCACAATAATGACAAATGCCTACTTCACTGCCGTTTGTTGAAAGTGGACTCTCTATCAGGCACTGTGCTTAGATCTTAGGATGCATCATTTCACATAAACTTCATAACAAACGTACTCTGTTTTTACAGATGAGGAAACCAAGGCTTTGAGAGGTTAGACAGCATTTCCATGGGCCCATAGGCAGTATGTTCCAGAACTGAGCTGTTTATCTGGATCATTCTGACCACAGAGCCCATGCCTAACCACTTCACTACACTGCCTTCACCCTGGCGCCTACCTCCTTTGCTAGATTTAGGCTTAAGGTCTCTCTTCCTAGTAGTGAGATACGAGGGCCATCATTAGAATAAACCTGATTGTATATGATATTTTCAATTATCGTTAAGATTTAGGAAGTCTCCTTCCAGGAAATTCATCAGCATAATCCACTGAGGTACTGATTGTTGATTACTGCAGACCAGTTGTTACATTACTGGCAATGTAAGTACTGTGTGTTTTACTCTAACAGTCTTTTAAGATCCCATCTTTTGGGCCTACTTAATGTCAGTCAGAAATGAATTGCCAGAAATGACATTTTAATCCATGATATCATTCCTTCACTCCCAGCCAGGAGGATGTAACAGGAAAAGAAAGTGTAACCTAGGATAAAACATATGTATACAAAGGCACAGATGTGATACATTAAGGTATATCCCAGTTCTTTTTCCAGCTAATCCTTTTTCAAGACAGCCATTTAAACACTTGCAGAGCATAAGAGTCAAGAAAGGACTATCTACCATCTAGGTTGCAACTATGAGTAACCACACCTAATACTGAGGATTCTGAAAATGAAGTTGTCTTTGTCATGCTGGGAACTTTGACATCCAAAATGGAAAAATAAAGGCAACTTGAAAGCTATTTCAAAAAAGTATGACAGTGCAGACACAAAGGTAGCAGGACAAAGGGGGATCTCTGAAAGAACAAGACAGGCTGAAGTTATAAACTGGGTGTCCTGACACAGAGGGCTTTTGAGGTGACTTTTTAGGTCTTTGACTCTGTGAAACAGAGAACCACATGTCGCGTGACTCAGGTGGATCCAGGGAAGACATGAAGAGGAAAATGAAGTGAAAAATGTGAAATGGCAAAGGAAACTGACAGATTTGTGAAAAGAGAAGCAAGCCAAACAAGGTTCTCATCCCTGTGTTCACATTTCAAAGCATTTGCAGCATCATTAGTATTATCGCATGGATTTACTGTATTTTAATTCTTTATTATATACCTTTTAATAAATACAAATAAGTTTACATTACCACAAGAAGTTTAGAGATTTCTCACTTTTGAGAGTGTAGTCTAGTCGATGCCCTAAGGATATGTATGCATCTGACTTCCCTAAGAAGGTGATTGGACTTTTCTATCACTCGAAGGTTTGTTCCAGAGGAACTGCCAAGTGGAGTCACCACCACATGACCTTGGAAGAAAAGGATGTCTTTAAGAACAGAATTCACCCCATAACTATTTTTGCCCAAAGAAACCCTCTTAAATGTACACTGCATTGTGCAAGAAATTTTCTGTGCTCTGCTTCAAACTAAATTGGCCTGGGATTTTCAGTGGGTGCTCTGAGAAGCATTCAATGCTAGACTGTGAAACAGCTCCTGGTATCCCCGGGATGCTGCTCAGCACAAAGAAGACAGTCCTTCCCATCCTACCCCACAGCGAGCATTTTTCCAAACACGTGGTTCTCACTGTTCAAAGAGGTCGCATACTGAATCTGGAAGTCAAGGACATGAAAACTGGCCCGTTCCCTTTGGCATTTCCCACATTCCAACTTGTACAACATTGTGAATCATAACCATACTGTATACAACCAGGCATATAGTTTCTTGTCATCTGGATCAGTCTACTTTGTTCTTTTCTTCCCCAGCACAGAAAACCTTTAGATTTAGCCTTGCAACACTGTAGCTTCTATAACCCATACAAAGTAAATACAAATAAAGTCCTTTTAATATCCATGAAATAAATTTTAGGCTCCATCAAAAAGTAAATACAAATAAAGTCCTTTTAATATCCATGAAATAAATTTCTTGCTCTTGCCTGAAGCTGGTACATGCAGATCAACTCCCCCTCCACTGTTCTCCTCCCTACCCATCACAAGGGGTACTTTGAGTTCCTGAGTATTTCATACATACTGTAAACACGTTGGTGCCTCTAGTCCCTCTGTGATGTGATTTGCCTTATTCTTTTTCAGATCCCACTCGTCCTTTTCCTATAAGTAACTTAAGAACTGCTCCTTGCCACCAGTGTTAATGGTGCCCACCACCACCAGCCACGTCCATGCCAAAGGCATGAGTTCCTGCTCCCAAAGCCAGCAGTTCCAGTGTTTCAGGGTTTTGTTTGTTCACTGGGTATTTACTGACTGCCCACTTTTTCAGACATTGTGGAGGTACCCTCCCCATCTCTGTGCCATACTCAGCCACTTGGACCACTAAGTGATACCACTTAGGCTAAGTATTTTAGAAAGATCTTAGTGAAACCAGCTTCTTTAATCTTGATTAGTATTAATAATTCACTGAGCAGGGATTCAAAACCTGTCCAGTAGCCAAGAGAGAGGAGAAAATTATCCTGCCCCTTCCACTGACCTCTCCCCTTTCTGCTCCATCAAGCACCCTTCCAAGCAGACTAACAAGAAAATAAACAAAAATTTCTTTATTCTTTTCCTCAAAAGTGCAAATCAGTGCACGGTCATTCATGCAGACTGATTATCAGAGAGGTCATAAACCCTCCACTTTCAGACATAGCTGCCTTCTCCCTCCTAGCCTTAATTTAACTACTACATTCTGCTGTGTTATTCTGTTAACATAATTTCTTAACTTTCCTACTTGATTACCAATAACTTGAGAACTTATCAACTTTATTCTCTTCTCTCCCCTACAGTACCTAAAATACTGTCTCCCATGTCATTATTTAATTGACTTGATAATGACCTTTTGGGTGTAAACCTAGTAAATCCCAAGGATATGACTCAATCTCTTCATGGAGTCGCATTCAAAGGAAGCACAAGTTGGCTTGCATAACTTGAGGAAAAAAAATTATTATCTCCATTATTGGTAAAGCCTTAGCATTTGATATCATGCATTCGCTGTCCAGAATTTCCCAGAAGGCTGATCTTGGTTATCATTCCTTCTCATTACTTCAGTCATTCCTCTCACATCAATAGCAATTACAAAAACCAACAAAGCAATACAATACAATATTATAAAGTAATTAGCCTCCAATTAAAATAAATTTTGTATTAAAAATTTTTTTAAAAATCAATGAAGCAAAGAGCCAAACCTCTTCTACTTTTACTTATTTCTTCTCCTAGCCCTTCTCCACATTCCCTACTTGGGACACCTCATTCTCTGCCCCTTCTTCTCCAACCTGTCTCTGTGAAAAGCCACCTGTGAAGTAGTTTCATTTCTTATTGTAGTCACTTTTTAAGTAAGAATCATCAATCTGAAGGGGGAGGAAAAATGATCTTTCAGGACCTGACTTGGAAATAAGCCTATGAGAATGAGACAGTAATATTTTTTCCTTGTTAAACAAAAATAAGCATGTTGTCTGTTGATCTGTGTATTATTTTAAAAACTAAAAAACAAAGCTTGAGCTGAATCTATTTTTAGATCTTTCTGGTAATTTTCTCCAAAGGAAAAAAATTCTGAAACAAAATATGAAGGGCTAAAAAGGTATTTTTCTGCAGTATTTTGACAAGCTATTTTTGTAATATTTTTGCCCTTTTCAGTTCAGTTAAGTTCAGTTTAGTTGCTCAGTCATGTCCGACTCTTTGCAACCACATGAATCGCAGCACGCCAGGCCTCCCTGTCCATCACCAACTCCTGGAGTTTACTCAAACTCATGTCTGTCGAGTTGGTGATGCCATCCAGCCATCTCATCCTCTGTCGTCTCCTTCTCCTCCTGCCCCCAATCCCTCCCAGCATCAGAGTCTTTTCCAATGAGTCAACTCTTTGCATGTGGTGACCAAAGTATTGGAGTTTCAGCTTCAGCATCAGTCCTTTCAATGAACACCCAGGACTGATCTCCTTTAGAATGGACTGGTTAGATCTCCTTGCAGTTCAAGGGACTCTCAAGAGTCTTCTCCAACACCACAGTTCAAAAGCATCGATTCTTCGGCACTCAGCTTTCTTCACAGTCCAATTCTCACATCCATACATGACCACTGGAAAAACCAGTGGTCTAGACAGACCTTTGACTAGACGGATCTTTGTTGGCAAAGTAATGTCTCTGCTTTTTAATATGTTATCTAGGTTGGTCATAACTTTCCTTCCAAGGAGTAAGCATCTTTTAATTTCATGGCTGCAATCATCATCACCAGTGATTTTGGAGCCCAGAAAAATAAAGTCTGACACTGCTTCCACTGTTTCCCCATCTACTTCCCATGAAGTGATGGGACCAGATGCCATGATCTTAGTTTTCTGAATGTTGAGCTTTAAGCCAATTTTTTCACTCTCCTCTTTCACTTTCATCAAGAGGCTCTTTAGCTCCTCTTCACTTTCTGCCATATGGATGGTGTCATCTGCATATCTGAGGTTATTGATATTTCTCCCAGCAATCTTGATTCCAGCTTGTTCTTCTTCCAGCCCAGCGTTTCTCATGATGTACTCTGCATATAAGTTAAATAAGCAGGGTGACAATATACAGTCTTGACGTACTCCTTTTCCTATTTGGAACCAGTATCCATCTATTACAGTGATTATCTATAACTGTGTTTTTTTTTTTTTTTTAAACTGCAAAGTGTACTGGCTTTAAATAATAACCATTTTATTATCTCATATTTTGTGGGTTGACTAGGCTCAGCTGGGCAGTTCTGATCCATGCAATGTGGATCAGGGCTACAATCATCTGAGGACTTGACTTGTCTGCAGCATCCTAGCTGGTTCACTGGCACATCTGGTGCTTTGACAGGCACAGTTCAAACGCTAATGCTTCCATCCATCTTTTATTTATCTGAACTAGGAGGCTGGGTCTCTCTCTCTCTTTTTCTCTGGTCTGAGGTCTCTCCTACTCCCCATATTCTTCATATCACCTTTCCAGCACAATATCCATGAAGCACAGAGGCTACCCAGCCTTCTTCACACTTAGGTATAGAACTTCCACATTCTGTTGGTTAAATTGATAGATAGGGCCCATCCAGACAACATGGAAGGGAGTGAATACTAGAAGATGTGGTTCATGGTAACCATCTCTGGAGATTGGCTGCCTCCACCACATACAATTAGCTGGAGCAATTCAATGACCCTTATTATTAAAAGGGCCATTATTATTTTTTTCTATTCAGAACATTAATTTAACCGGATTCTTTTTTTCAGTGAAATTTCCCCCCAAGTGTCCACTAGTACAGTTTTGGAGTCAATGCATACATTTTTTTGTTCTGAAATAAAACTGTGTGTGGTTTACTACAGAAACACCAATATTCACTATTTTAGATGATTTAGATATCTAGAGGCCTGAAATGAAGATATAACTAATGATCACTAAATGTGAAAACTCTGATAGAATAGAACTATACACTTAAACCTAAAGACATAAAGCCAAGTTTCCCAAAGAATGTTCCATAGCATTGGTGCTCCAGATTATAAATGATATTGTATGGATAAAGAGTTTGGAGGAAATTCTAGGCTAAACAAAGTTGATTAAAGGGGAAATTTATTAGATCTTTAATATGCAAAGTGGGATAGAATATTTTGTTTCCTTAACTTATTTGAGCATGAAACTTTCTGTCTTATCCCCAAGAACTGAAGCTCCACCTAATACCATGGGAAAATGATCTCTATAAAGCATCATGTGCTGCGAAGACCCCATTGTGACCCAGTGCCTTTATGCTCTGTACTTTATTGGTGTAAAATATATCCTTAAAGCATTGAAGTTATGTTAATCATTATAATAGCCAATTACATTATTAATCATCTTGCCACATAATAGATGCTAAGTACTTAAATCCACTTAAAAGGCAACAGGTATATCACACACATTATCCCCTTTAATCCTCCTAATAGATGCACAAAATAGATACTACAATTTTCCATTTTATAGATGAGGAAAGTGAGTCAAAAGAATACCTGCAATTAAGAGGCAGAGTGACGACATGAACCTCTGTTGGTATGACTGCAGAGTCCATGAGCTTGACTACAACCCTATATTACCTTCTGTTCTGCACATTGAATCAAGTTTACTGCTTCTAATACTAATGCTTCAGTTTACTTTGAGATTCCACAACTTCAGAGGAAACTAATGTTAATCAAGCACCTACAACAGACAGTCCTTATGCTTTTGTGCATATTTATTAGGTGGTTTAGTCCTTACAATAATCCTGGAAGAAAAGTGTTGAACATTCTGTGAGGAAAAAAAATAAATTTCCTTGCTTTGATACTGAATGTTTTGCCAACATAAGATAAGCATCTCATAAGTCACTTCAGATCATCACTCAGGAACTCACTCAGTTCTGAAGTACAAACTATCATCCCTCAAATTCCTCCAGAGAATTTCTTCACTGAACTACCCACAACATTCAAACTGATTCAAGCATAAATAAACCCTTCCTCCAGCCCATTAAGTATCTTCTTGCAGTCCTAGTGAAAATTATACAGAATAATCTGTTTGGAATCTATACTTATTAAATTCTGTGTCCATGTGAGTTTCTCTCTTGATTGTATGCAAATATAAAATAAGTGAATGGAAATTAACAGTACAGCTTGAATCTTTGCACAATGCCATTTCAATGCAGCAAAATGGCCAAAATAACTATAAAAAACATACTTACTTTTGAAGTTATTTTAAGATGGAATCTGAGCACAAATTTACAAGGCCTTTGAGGGTTCACTGAAATAAAAAGATAGAAACACAAGGAACAATCACAGCAGAGTACATTAGATGGGGGTATGAAGAATGGTGGTCATTAGTGAATGAGATATTTCAACACATTTCTGGGTGACTGGATGCAAATGGGAGCCTCTGAGGAGGTGAACTAGCAGAGAATTTGCTACAAGAGGCACTGCAGTGAGGTGAGAGCTTTTCTATTGGTAGCAAAGTTGAAACAACCCCTAGCCCAGAGTTTTTAAATAAGAAGCATAGGGCCAACAATATATCAATATGTTCTTTATTTTTTTAATGTATTTATTTTAATTGGAGGCTAATTACTTTACAGTCTATGTGAAAACTACAGTCTATGTATGAAAAGATGTTTTAATTACTCCTCAATTCCCACCTCTACTCAGAGGGAAATCAGCCCAGAAATGTAACCTAGAGATGAGCAGAATGGACTGTGGAACATTGGTTCAAAGCCTGCTTCTGTCACTTACTGCTTGCTGCGTGACTTTGGGCAGGTTATTTAATCTATCTGTGCTTCCATTTCCTTGTGTGTGATAATAACAGTAGCTAACCCAAAGGATTGCTGTGAGGGACAAATGACTTTATGTATGTGATGTTCTTGGGGCTGGCACATGACCAACAGCTCTATCAATATTAGCTATTGCGTTTTTCAGCAGCAGCATCATAACCTCTGGAACAAATCTCTTGAATCAGCCACAGAAGAATATCTGTGGTTTACAGTTTGGGAACTGGGGTCTCCAAGTAATGCCCTCCTCAATCTGGAACTTGGGGGACTAGTACCTAACTGCTGGCTCCCTGCCCAACTAACCCTACAGCAATCCTGCCCATGAATGCCTCCCCTCAACTGCAGAAGGTTTTTAGTCAGGCTCCCCACCAAAGGAGAGGCAAAGTATATCAGGAAATAGACCCACTAATATAAAGTGAACCCCCTCCCAACTATTCAGTTTGAAATATAAATAGAAAACCAAAGATCTCTAAGCACAGTTTACCAGCATCTTTTTTTAATAGTCAAAGTAATTTTCTATTTTATTTTGATTTTGTTTCCAGCTTTATCAAGATATAATTGACATATAGCTGTAATTTAAGGTGTAAAATGTGATGCTTTGATATACATAAATGTTATGAAATGATCACCACATTGAGGTTGGTTAACACATTATCGTTGTTGTCATTTAGTCGCTGAGTCACGTCCAATTCTTTTGCGACCCCATGGACTATAACGCACCAGCCTCCTCTGTCCATGGGATTTCCCAGGCAAGAATACTGGAGTGGGTTGCCATTTCCTTCTCCAGAAGATCTTCCCAACCCAGGGATCGTATCCACATCTCTTGCATTGGCAGGCAGATTCTTTACCATTGAGATGCCTGGGAAGACCCATTATCATTGTACATGGTTACAAATAGCAGAAATTGACCCTAGAGGAACTAGAGATAATTCAAGGAGCAGAGAGAAGTTAAAAAACAGCAACAAACTCCAATTAGAAATCTCAGATTTGAGACTATTTATACCTACCAAAAAATACATATATATATACACACACACACACACATATATGCAATGGACACTAAAAGAAGAAACCAAGAACAACAAGAAAAAAGAGCTTTTGGTATTGAAAACATAATTTCTGAAAATGCAAAAAAAATTTTTTTTTAACTAGAAGTTAAAATCAAGGCAGTTCCCCAGGATATAAAGCATGATGACAACAAGATGGATGATGACAAGATGGAAACTAAGAGAAAAAAGAACAAAGCCTTAGAGGGCCAATTGATAGGAATTTCATGTAAAACTAATGGGTTCTGGGGGAAAAAACTCAAAATGGATGGCCCAGGGGTACCAAAGATGAGGTTGGAAAATACATCCCATGGCTGAGGAAGGATTTAATGATTCAGGTTGAGATGCCCTGTGAAGGTGGAACAGGGGAGTGAAGTCCACACTGCTCACTGTGTTAAGGAACTTTAGGACACTAAGGCCCAAGAGAAAATCCTGAGATGAAAACCCAGTGAGAATAATTACATTTCAAACAAGTAAGAAGAACAGAATTTGAATTTGAGCAACACTAGCTGCGGTAAGCCGGCACAGCGATGCTTGCCAAGCATCACCCACTCACCTCAGTAATGGGTGGGAGTGCTGATTGCATAGCCTTTACGAGCGGCACCAGCCTAGACGTGAAAATAAGATCATAAAGGTAAACAAAACAATTTTTATTGTTTGTCCCTCTTTAGAAAGAACTGCAGCTAGCCTTCAAACTCCTAAATATTTTAGGATTTCCCCAGCATGACCTGCAAGTCTTGACCCAGAGAGGTAGCAGCACCCCCACCTCTCTGGGAAACCTTCATTCTGCAACATTGTTGCCATTGGTGCCAATGTAGCCAGAGAGTCTGCTGTTGATAACTGTCCAGGCTGAGGTGGGCCATCCCAGCACTTCACTGAACAGGCCTTATCAACAGTCTGCTTAGACTGGAATCCCAGCCCCATCACATGCTAAAGTGTAACCTTGGCCTCTCTAGGCCTCAAATTTAACATCTGTAAATTTGGGATAGTAATAGTATTTATTTCACAGTGCTTCTGAGAGGATGAAGTGAGATAATCACATTTAGGAATGGAGCACAGTGCCTAGCACTTAAGTTAGTGTTTGATAAAGGTTTCAAATTGCCAACATTTGTTGGATCATAAAGAAAGCAAGGGAATTCCAGATAAGCTTCTGCATCATTGACTACACTAAAGCCTTTGCCTGTGTGGATCACAACAAACTGTGGAAAATTCTTAAAGAGATGGGAATACCAGACTACCTGACCTGTCTCCTGAGAAACCTGTGTGTGGATTAAGAAGCAAGTTAGAATGGGACATGGAACAACGGACTGGTTCAAAATTGGGAAAGGAGTACAACAAGGCTGTAAATTGTCAGTCTGATTATTTAACTTGTATGTGGAGTACATCATGCAAAATGCCAGGCTGGATGACTCAAGCTGGAATCAAGATTGCTGGGAGAAATATCAATAACCTCAGATATGCAGATGACACCACCCTTATGGCAGAAAGTGAAGAGGAACTAAAAAGCCTCTTGATGAAAGTGAAAGAGGAGAGTGAAAAAGTTGCCTTAAAGCTCAACATTCAGAAAACTAAGATCATGGCATCCAGTCCCATCACTTCATGGCAAATAGATGGGGAAAAAGTGAAAACAGTGACAGATTTTATTTTCTTGGGCTCCAAAAACACTTGGGCTCCAATGGTGACTGCAGCCATGAGATTAAAAGATGCTTGCTCCTTGGAAGGAAAGCTGTGACAAACCTAGACAGTGTATTTAAAAGCAGAGACAACACTTTGCTGACAGAGGTCCGTATAGTCAAAGCTGTGCCCTCTTCTCAGCTCCATATTCCCTGGACTTATCTTTATTGTTCTGTCCACTTTCTTCTCAGGATCTGCCTGAAAATTAAGAGAAAGATGTAGTCCTCTTTGAGTGACCAGCATCTACCTACACTGCTTCCTCCCAGTTCTTCTCCTATCCTACCCTGGCATGAAACTTGTCTCCAGTGGAGAAGGAAAAAGTTGTGATTCTGCAGTATATGTGCTCTGTATGGAGGACCTTGGGGACCTGTTGCTTTGGGCTCCTCAGCTTTGATATCTCTAGGATGGGAGGAACACAAAGGACAAAGCAGAGAAGAGCAAGGAGATGCAAAGATACACAAAGTTACTTAGGAAAGTCAAGATGTTATCTGCCACAGACCTGCCGCAATTTTGATAACTTACAGACCAGTCCCAGGCATCATGTACTGAGTGAAAACTTACTAGATGCCAGGCATTCCTCTAAGCACTTTGTGTGTGTTATTAACTCATTTACTATCATAGCAACCTAGGAGGCTGGTAGGATTTTATTCTCCCTTTTCCAGATGAAACATGGAGGCTTGGACAAGTTAAAGAAACTTGCCCAAGGTCAGTGAGAGTGTCCAGGAGAAAAGTGGAATTCTAGCCTAGGCAGTGTGGCTCCAGGGCTGGAGTCTCGACCCCCCTCCCCTCAACCTCTCCTAGACTGTGAACCAAACAGCCCCTGTGTTTTTCCCTCGGTCTCTGATTGCAGCTCAGGGCATGTGGTTGGAGCAGCAGGCATGTGTCAGGGTCACCCCCATGCCCTCCTTATCCTTGAAACTGGTATGCCTCCTGCATCCCACCCCACCCCAAATCCCCTCGTTTTGGATGGAGTTACTTCCTATATGAATTCCGTTTCAATGGTAAGTTGCTATGCGACTGTGGGCTCACCCCTGGCCCTCCAGACTTCTTCATCATGATAGGCTGTGATGCCTGCTTAGAAAAGCACAATGTGGTATACACGGTCAGCTTCAACCACCACCCCACCACCACAGCTATGAGACAGTGATCCAGTTTATTTTCTCTGAGTCTTAATGGCTTCATCTCTCCTTCTTTCATGAGCACATAGGTGCATTCTAACCTGGGGTGGCATAAACCTATTCCAGTTGCTCTGTGTGAAGCCCTCTGCTTGAGGTCCTTTTTTCTAGAGGGTCAGTCCCATTGTCTGGTTATGTGCATGTCAGAAGCAATATACTGAATGATTCACTCTTAGCAAAGGTTTTTTTCTTTAGAGAACCACTGCTCCATATCTCAGGAGAAGGCAATGGCAAACCACTCCAGTGGTCTTGCCTGGAGAGTCCCAGAGACGGGGAAGCCTGGTGGGCTGCTGTCTATGGGGTCGCACAGAGTCAGACACAACTGAAGCAACTTAGCAGCAGCAGCAGCCGCAGCTCCATATCTGTTGGGTTATAATCAGGGTTAAGTCAGTCAATTTTTCCCTGAAGTTAATTGGACACGTTATCTTAAATTAATGTGCTTAATAATAATATTAATAGCTATCATGTAAAAATGAATCAATATGCAAAACAGATTCACAGATATAGAAAATAAATGTATGGTTAACCAAAGAGGAAAGGGAAGGAGGGACAAATTAAGAGTATGAGGTTAACATATACAAATTACTATACAAAAACAGCAAGGATTTACTGTATAGCACAGGGAATTACACCCAAGATCATGTGATAACCTATAATGGAATGTAATCTGAAAAAAATATATAAAATTTAATCAGTTTGCTGTACACAGCACAATATTATAAATCAACTATATTTCATAAAAAATAGCAGCTACAATTTGTATAATACTCAGTATAAGC
The DNA here is from genome assembly GCF_027580195.1 of Bos mutus. Taxonomy (NCBI): domain Eukaryota; kingdom Metazoa; phylum Chordata; class Mammalia; order Artiodactyla; family Bovidae; genus Bos; species Bos mutus. The sequence continues at coordinate 26,515,514 of NC_091621.1, read as the reverse complement.
CACAGAGAAGGCAATGGCAACCCACTCCAGTACTCTTGCCTGGAAAATCCCATGGATGGAGGAGCCTGGTAGGCTGCAGTCCATGGGGTCGCTAAGGGTCGGACACGACTGAACAACTTCACTTTCATTTTTCACTTTCCTGCATTGGAGAAGGAAATGGCAACCCACTCCAGTGTTCTCGCCTAGAGAATCTCAGGGACGGGGGAGCCTGGTGGGCTGCCGTCTATGGGGTCGCACAGAGTCAAACACGACTGAAGTGACTTAACAGTAGTAGCAGCAGCAGTATAAGCCAAGTACTGTGCTGAGGTTGATTCGATTTTTAGTCTTGTGAGAGAGGAAATCTTATACCCATTTTACCAGATTTAGAGGTGAAATAACTTGCCTACAGTCACAAAGCTAGCACATGGCAAGACCTGGACTCTGACCAGTACCCACTGGAATCCAAGCCCATGCTTTCCATCACTGCTTTCAAGTAATATAATAGTAATAACAATAGAGCATAATGAGAAATTTAGTTTCTATATTCTTTTTGTTTTCAAAAAAACTGCATATTAGTCCAAGTCACATGTTCCATTAAGCCTTGAGAATAAAATAGAACTGGTCTTAGTAGAATTGTTTACAAGACCAAGGGAAAGAGAAGTCCTGAGAGAAGTTTCAATTATCTGAACATGTACAGAAATCTCTGGGAAGTGGACACTTAAAACAAATTATTGAAATTGGGTTTGCTGGTTTTATTTAAATTTTCAATGAATGTATTCACTGGACCTCTCCAGCATAAAGATATGAGACAGTCCCCAGTTGACACTTCAATTAAAAAGTCAAATTTTCTAATATGAATATTCAATGCTGACTTATTTATTCATTGATGTTTGCTATAATACCCAGTAACATGAATTCATTTCACCCATTTCCCTTGAGTATTCAGTTCGCAAACTTCCGGGGGGGTTGGGGGAGTTGGGAAATTTGAAAGATAGCAAATTAGATTCGATAGATAAGTGATACATCACTGTTCAGAAACTATTATGGCTTTAACAGAAAATAGAATCCAACACCCACACCCTTTTATAGACCTGATTAACAAGAAATTTTCTCCAAGCAGATGGAGCATGAAAATTGCTGCCCCTTGGAATAAGTTGTCTAATTGAGTTTAATATTTTCATTTGGTTTTCCACTGTTTTTATTATTATTGCCATTTTAGTTTATGCATTACAGCCATAGCATATGCCTCTGGGTACATGAGGAAGGAAAAACTCCATTTTAGTGTTTGTCTTATTTCACTTTACTTGAAGCAATTTGGTTTGCCACATGGAGTGAATAAAGCTGTCACGTTACTTTTTTTCCAAAAAGAATACAATAACTATAAGGGACTATGCATTCATTACTGAGTAGATTAATTTTTTTATTCCATTGAATGGCATAAAATGGGGTATAGTTTCAAACTGAGTTGTGCCTGTTGAATCATGATGCACACTTCCCACCTACGCATGTAATAGGTTCTGGCTTTTGTACCAGTGTTTTCCAAACACGTTATCTTTTTCTGAAGAATATTACAGGCATCCCTCCGAGATATGGTGGGTTTGGTTCCAGACCACAGCAATAAAGCAAATACTACAATAAAGCGGGTCACACAGTTTTCAGTGTTTCAGTGCATATAAAAGTTATGTTTACGCTATATGTAGTCTATTAAGTGAGAAATAGTATTATGCCTAATGAAAATGCACATAATTTAAAAATACTTTATTGTTAAAAAATGCTAACTGTCATCTGAGCCTTCGACCAAGGGTAATCTTTTTGCCGGTGTCTTGCCTCCATGCTGATGGTTGCTGACTGATCAGGGCGAGTGGTTGCTGAAGGTTGGGTGGCAGTGGCAATTTCTTAACCTAAGACAGCAGTGACACTTACATCGATGGATTCTTCCTTTCACAAATAGTTATTTCTCTGTAGCATCTACACTGTTTTATAGCATTCTACCCACAGTAAAACTTTCAAAATTGGAGTCAAAGCAACAGCAGGGTTTGAGAAGATTATCAACTAAGTTTATGTAATATTTCAGCAATCTTTACTGCAGCATTACCAGAAATAGATTCCATCTCCAGAAACTACTTTCTTTGCTCATCTACAAGAGGCAACTCCTCATCCATTCAAGTTTTATCACAAAATTGCAGCAATTCAGTCACATCTTCAGGCTCTACTTCTAATTCTAGTTCTCTTGCTGTTCCCACCACATCCACAATTTCTCCCTCCACTGAAATCCTCCACCCCTCAGAATCAACCACGAGGATGGGAATCAACTTCTTCCATGTTCCTGTTGCTGTTGATATTTTGACCTCTTCCTATGAATCAAGAATGTTCTTAATGATGTCCAGAATGGTGAGCCCTTTGCAGAATGTTTTCTATTTACTTTTCCCAGGTTCATCAGAGGAATCACTAAAGCCTTAGAAACTGTATTTCATAAATAATAAGACTTGAAAGTAAAAATTACTTCTTGATCCATGGGCTACAGAATGGATGTTGTGTTAGCAGGCATGAAAAAAACATGAGTCTTGTACATCTCCATCAGAGCTCTTTGGATGACCCCGTGCATTGTCAATAAGCTGTAGTTTTTTGAAAGGATTTTTTTTTTTTTCCTGACCAGTAGGTCTCAACAGTGGACTTAAAAATATTCAGTAATCATGTTGTCAACAGATGTGCTGACATCCAGGCTTTGTTGTTCCATTTATAGAGCACAGGCAGAGCAGAGTGTGCATAATTCTTAAAGGCACTAAGATCTTCTCAATGGTAAATGAGCATTGGCTTCAGCTTAAAGTCACCAGGTGCAATAGCCCCTAACAAGAGAGTCAGCCTCTCTTTTGAAGCCAAACACTGACTTTTCCTAGTCCTAGATTGCATCTTCTTCCAGCATAAGACTGTTTAGTCTACGGTGAAAATCTGTAACCACCTTTATTATTCATCTTAACTAGATCTTCTGGATAACTTGCTGAAGTTTCTGCATCAGCACTTGCTGTTTCAGCTTTCACTATGATGTCATGAAGACAACTTCTTTCCTCAAACCTTATGAACCAACCTCTGCCAGCTTCAGACTTTCCTTTTGCAGCTTCCTACCTCTCTCGGCCTTCACAGAAGAGAGTTAGGGCTTTGCTCTAAGTTTTAAGGAAGTGTTGTGGCTGATCTGATTTTCTCTCCAGACCACAACTTTCCCCAGATCATCAATAAAGCTCTTTCACTTTTATATGCTGTTCACTGGAGCAGCGCTTTTAATTTTCTTTAAGCACATTTCCTTTGCATTCACAACTTAGCTAGCTGTTAGGCCAAATCTGGAGAAGGCAATGGCACCCGACTCCAGTACTCTTGCCTGGAAAATCCCATGGACGGAGGAGCCTGGTAGGCTGCAGTCCATGGGGTCGTGAAGAATCGGACACGGCTGAGTGACTTCACTTTCACTTTCCACATTCCTGCATTGGAGAAGGAAATGGTAAGCCACTCCAGTGTTCTTGCCTGGAGAATCCCAGGGACAGGGGAGCCTGGGGGGCTGCCGTCTGTGGGGTCTCACAGAGTCGGACACGACTGAAGCGACTTAGCAGCAGTAGCAGCAGGCCAAATCTAGGCCTTTTGAACCAGTCTCGGCTTTCAACATGCCTACCTCACTAAGCTTAATCATGTCTAGTGTTTGATTTAAAGTGAGAGACATGTGACTCCTTTCATTTGAACACTTCTAGGCCATAACACAGAGAAGGCAATGGCACCCCACTCCAGTACTCTTGCCTGGAGAATCCCAGGGACAGGGGAGCCTGATGGGCTGCCATCTATGGGGTCGCACAGAGCTGGACACGACTGAAGCGACGCAGCAGCAGCAGGCCATAACAGGGTTATTACTTGGCCTAATTCCAGTATTATTGTGTCTCAAGGAGTAGGGAAGCTGGAGGAGAGTAAGAGAGATGGGGGAATACTGGGTCAGTAGAGCAGTCAGAACATACGCATTTATCAAGTTCACTGTTGTTTATGGTCATGGTACATGGCACCCCAAACTGATGACAATACTAACATCAAAGATCATCAGTCACAGAGGACCATAACAAATGTCATAATAATAATTTGGAAGTTTGAAATATTGCAAGAATTACCAAAATGTGACCCCAAGACATGAAGTGAGCAAATGCTATTGGGAAAAATGATGACAATAGACATGCTTGACACAGTGTTCCTTCAGTTTAAAAAAATGAGTTACCTGTGAAACACAATAAAGCAAGATCTGGCTGTACTTAAGATGCAATAAAAGACATTTTCTGGCTTATACATATTCATTTTCTAAAGGAAAATGTAAATTGAAATATGATCTTTGACTCCTAAAAAGTACTCTGTTAAATATTCATCTTTCTTCATCTCTTGGGGACTTGAATTTATCTTACTTTTTTCCCTCTTTTTATGTTGTTTCCTTTACATTCTCATCTACCATCTAGCCATTGCCAAATCCTTCTTTATATGTTAGTGATCTTCACTGTGTTTATACCAGGATTCAGACTTGTCTGTCTCTGCCTGGAGGTTCACTGGTCGACCCCTCAGAGCTCTGTTGGCATGAAGTTTTGAGGATCTCCCTAGGAAATAGCTTATGGTAAAATGAGAGGACTGGAGGAGAGTATGTTTGTTTCAAGACAGTGGAACAGGGTTGGAGGAGAGGGTCATTTGGGCAAGAAATGATCATTCAAATCATTCATTCCCCACTCAGTTCCCTTGGGAGTAGAGACTATAAATAAAAACCTTTAAGAGCTGTTTTACTAAAAATATATTTAGACAGTGATAGCATAAAGAAGCATATTCGGTAACATGGACGATAGATGGTCATATAATAATTAACGTGTATTGTACATTTTCTAATCACAAAACACCATATATAATCTTAATCAAACACATTGTCATGATCATCACAGTGACCCTATGTTATGGTCATTATTTTTCCCATTTTACAGAAAAATAAACTACAGAGGAGAAATACATCTTGCCTGTGAACATGCAGCTAAAAAGTGCCAGATCCAAGATTCTAACTCAAATCTCTGATTTTAAAATCTACCGTCTAGGCCACATTGAAGTACTGTCTTCCACCAAGACAAACTGGAGCACACTGGAATATGGAACAGAAACCGTAGGCTGTAGAAATCACATGTGTCTGCCTACGTCTGTGGTATAAGACGTGAGGGTAATGGGTCACTTAGGACGGGGACCTGACACCTTCCAGCCCAAGTCACGGGGCTCTCATTGGCTTCTAGCAACTTCTTAGCTGCTGAGTAAGTCAGGAGAAAAGTGGTTCCTGGCAGATGGTAGCCTAGATGACTGGCTTGAGAATACAAGTGAAGTAACTTTTGGGTTTCCAGGATAATGAGGGGAAATTCAAAAGCAATGGAAGTTCTAGTAAACCAGGGCCAGAGTAAAATGAATTGTTTTGTTCTGTCTTTATGACTCTGTTTTTAACCTCAGGCTGGTTAGGCCTAGAGAAACAGGTTACTCCAAGAACCCCTAAATCAGGATCCATTTGATAATGAAACAAGGAAAATGGCCCCTTGTTTTTACAATCTGTTGCTTCTTAACGTCGGTTTGTGACTTCCGGGAAAGAAGACAATTCCCCATATGCCGTATTTTGCTCTATTTTCTTCCTGCTGAGTGTACTGAGGAACAGGACAATTTTTGCCTCTTTTCCTCCTAAACTCAATTATTATTAAAAACTATTTCTAAGTACAGGTCCTTTACCAAATGAAAAAGTGCTGTCACTAAGCCTATTTGGAACACTGACTCTCTGCATAAGAGGCAAGGAGCAAGGTCCTGGAGCCTTCAAAGGTGACTGACTAAGCTGTGGTTCACTGCTCTTAATTTCACTCTTGTGGCCGGACTTAGACAAGTATTTAACTTATCACACACAAGACAAAATAAAACAGCTAAGTGAAGTCCAAGTAACAAGATGGCAGGGGTCATTAGGCATGGAGTGCCGTTCTTGCATGGGGACTTTGCCCCTGTTCTCTGTCAGTCCTGGCTATGTTTAGGGTAAGCACCGTTTTCACCCGATTCTTCTTGGCTTCTCCACTCCCTTCTGTCAGTTATTTCATCCATCATGGATTGTTTCTCCCCTTCCAAATCTTTTCTCAGACACTCACTGAAATTACTGAGCTCTTAGGAGCCACCTTCAAATCAAGCTACTAATGACATGTTCTTGCCAACCCTTACTCTTCAGGCCCATCGTTTTCTTATTTGCTTAGAAGAGTCCAGAAGCATTTCTCCATCTTTCACTATCTTTAAGCTACATGGGGGGGAATGTATTGAAAGCCAGTTAATAAGACCACAGACTAAGGGCAAAGCACTAAGGTCAACTTTCATGTGCTCAAATACCACCTAAGATGTCAACTGTGCACCAGGGGGTCTGTAATGAATTATGTGAGAGAGAGGACAGCTTTGAGATGGCTTGCCCTTTTCTCTTTCATTTATAACCTGATGTCTGTCCAAGTCTACTGAATAAGCAACTACAAAATGCCGAAGAGAACAGCAGTAAGGAAAAATCTTCACGACAGAGCAGTGAACACAGACAAACCATGAGCTTTCTCCACTTGCTAACACGTGAGACCAAATGAATATTTGCTAAAAGAGAGGGGGGTGGGGATTGAGTTAAACACTGGACTTAGCTTGTACCTGATGAGTTCTAAGATCCTTCCTTGCTGAGATTTTATGACCCAGTAAGAGGGAGAACTTTAATTTGAATATCTACATTAAACTCACCATGTTCCATTGTTTCCTAGCCCAATCCTCTCTGTATATACAGATTGCTAAGCAATGTGGTGGCCAACATTGAAATCAAGTCAGGGAGAACAGAATCAAGGCAATGGAAAGAATTTCAAAGGCCATTTATTTTATCCCCAGTTGGCAATTAAATCATCCCATAAAAGGATGGAGGATGATATAATGGAAAGTATACAGGCTTTGGAGCCAAATAGAGCTGGGTTTGAATTCCTATTCTGCTTCTCACAGGCTACATGTCTTCAGGCAATTTAACAGCTTTGAGCCTCTGTTTCCTCTTTGACAAAACATAAACCATAAGAAAATATGTTAGAGGGTTTTTGTGGCCTGCACAGAATGACACACAGAAGGACTTCAAATTATGTTAGTTCCATCCCCTCCCTAAAAGCTCTATGCACATGATTAAATATTTAAAAGAAATGCCTCAATTTCCCTTAGGATATCAGCACCTTACAAATTTCTAGTCTCTTAATTCTAAAAATTTTATAATTCTGGCCTTTACTGTTTTTTAATATTTTACTTACTATTAGTTGGAATTGCAGTTGAAAAATATCACTACTGCCAAATCCCCATTTGTACAATAAGCTTTCATAAACTCAAAGATCATTGTCAAGTCCCTTGTGTGCCTGTTGTAAAACCCAACCCTCTCTCCTCATTTGGCAGAGGTCTTTGAAGAAAAGAATTCTTTTAAACACTTAGGGTATCACAAGGTCTTAACCTGCTCTGAGACAGGAGCTGGATTTTCACTCCAACAGGCAGAACCTCAAATGTTAATAGGAATTCTATGTATGGCAGAAACATATCAGAGCTGGAGTAAAAGAAAACATGTATTTTTCCTTCTACTAAATTAATGTTAAAGTCTTTCCAAAGATCTTTAGCTTAAAATAGTTATTGGTGACTTGCAAGGTGACTGGAAACAGAGGAATCCCCATCTTTCAAACATGGGGATTGTTTGAAAGTGGAGTAAATGTATAGTACAGGGAACTATAGTCAATATCTTGTAATAACCTATAATGGAAAATAATCCCAAAAATAATATATATGTACATGTATAACCGAATCACCTTGCTGTGCATCTGAAACACTGTAAGTCAACTGTACTTCAATAAGATATATACATTATCAAATTTTAAAAAGTGGAGTAAAAATCTTCTAGGGACTGAGTCTTAATCCTTGGTGATTCTCAGGGACCGGGGTCATGCCTGGTACCCAAATACTAACCAGAAATCTCCACTACACCAAATTAAAATAACTTTGTCACCTCCATAAAAACTATAAGACTACACAGGAGTACTTTTAAATATAAAACCAGAGAATATAGACATTAAAATCTAATAATATTAATATTTTAATTATTATTTTAAAGTGGTATTACGATTTCCTTAAGAATGTTGCCCTTTTAAGCAAACAATATCACTTTTGTTAAGCTACTGAAAAAATATTTCAAAGGTTATTAGTTCTAGGTGATAAGCTACTAATTCTTTAATTCTTTTCTGGCTCCAATTTAAAATACTCAATAAGCTTTACCGAAAAATGAATTTGTCTCTGTGGAATAGATTCATTTGCTTATGCTTCTGCCTGCAGTAGACAGAGGCATTCTGTTGTGTTTGCTTCAGAGCTTCCATTTCCTTTGATGACTGATATTCATTCATGCGAATGTAGCAATGCACAGATTTCATAAATGCATGAAAGTGAAAAGTGAAAGTGTTAGTCATTCAGTCGTGTCCAGCTCTTTGCAACCCCATGCACAGTAGCCTGCCAGGCTCCTCTGTCCACGGAATTCTCCAGGCAAGAATACTGGAGTGGGTTGCCATTTCTTCCTCCAAGGGATCTTCCCAACCAAGGTATCAAACCTGATCTCCTGCTTTGCAGGTGGATTCTTTACCATCTGAGGCACCAGGGAAGTGCTCATAAATTCATGAGGGAAACTTATTTAAGGCATAAAATAATCCAAATACTGTATGTCAAAGTCCTCTATCACGCAACTGGGTAAGAATGCCAGTAACTGCCTTATGGGGTTGCAGTGCAGTGTAAGGGGGATAATGAATAGAAGCCATTCAATATATGTCTGGGATATAGAAAGTTGGTTGGCACCAAATTAATGTTATCAGTGATCATAGGAGCAAGATGTGTTCATCTATTAGGCAGGCCTGAGTTCAAATCCCAGCTCAACTACTTCACTGCTATGTAATTGAGGGCAAGTTTTTTAATCTCTCTAAGCCTCAGCTTTCCCATTTACAACACAGGGCACTTATGGCATGTACCTAAAAGAATTTTTGAAAAAGTTGAATTAAAAGATTTTAGCACAATGTATATGCTTTGTATGCAGTAAATGCCTATTATCATCATAATCATTAATAATAATAATAATTCTGTCTGTACTTTTCTCCAGGGAAAGTGCTGGATATAAATAAAATATATGATATAAATAAAATAATATGATATAAATAAAATATATGATATAAATAAAATAAAAATAAAATATATGATATAAATAAAATATATATCAAGAAAAATAGTAAACTGTTCTGGAATATTTTACTGCTGAATACTTCAGTAGCATGGTAGTATAAATAATTTTTTATTTTACTTATTTCTTTCTTTTTAATTTTATTTTATTTAACTTTACAATATTGTATTGGTTTTGCCATATATCAAAATGAATCTGCCACAGGTATACATGTGTTCCCCATCCTGAACCCTCCTCCCTCCTCCCTCCCCATACCATCCCTCTGGGTCATCCCAGTGCACCAGCCCCAAGCATCCAGTATCGTGCATCGAACCTGGACTGGCGACTCGTTTCATATATGATATTATACATATTTCAGTGCCATTCTTCCAAATCATCCTACCCTCTCCCTCTCCCACAGAGTCCAAAAGACTGTTCTATACATCAGTGTCTCTTTTGCTGTCTTGTACACAGGGTTATTGTTACCATCTTTCTAAATTCCATATATGTGTGTTAGTATACTGTATTGGTGTTTTTCTTTCTGGCTTACTTCACTCTGTATAATAGGCTCCAGTTTCATCCACCTCATTAGAACTGATTTAAATGTATTCTTTTTAATGGCTGAGTAATACTCCATTGTGTATATGTACCACAGCTTTCTTATCCATTCATCTGCTGATGGACATCTAGGTTGCTTCCATGTCCTGGCTATTATAAACAGTGCTGCGATGAACATTGGGGTACACGTGTCTATTTCAGTTCTGGTTTCCTCAGTGTATAGCTGACTTGCAATAAACTTAATTTCAGGTACACAATAAAATTTCAGGTATACAACATAGTGATTTAATATTTTTATAGATAATACATGTAAATTTATTATAAAATATTGATTATATTACTTGTGCTGTACCAGTATTCTTGCCTGGGAAATCCTATAGACAGAGGAGCCTGGCAGAGTTCAGACCCGGGGTTGTGAAAGAGTCAGACATGACTGAGTGACAAAACAGCAACAACAACATTATATCCTTGTATCTTATTTATTTTATACATAATAGTTTGTGATTTTTTTTCTTAAATAGTGTTCAGATACTTGTGGTATGTTTTATTTATTTATTTGTGTCTGCATGGCTTACAGGATCTTAGTTCCTTGACCAGGGATTGAACACAAGTCCTCAGCATGCATGTGCAGAGTCTTCACCACTGGACTGCCAGGGAATTCCCAGTACTTTGTGCCTCTTATTCTCTTTCACCAATCTTGCCCTTTAATCCATCCTCCTACCTGCTGATAACCACTAGTTTGTTCTCTGTTATCTGTGAGTCTGTTTATTTTTTGTTATATTCATTTGTGTTATTTTTCAGATTCCACATGTAAGTGAAAGCATAGTGTTTGTCTTTCTCTGTCTGATTTATTTCACTAAGCATAATATCCTCTATGTCCATCCATGTTGTTACAAATGGCAAAATTTCATTTCTTGTGGCTGAATAATATTCCAGTGTGTACTTGTATATATATATGCCACCTCTTTATCCATTCATCTGTTGATGGGCAGTTAGGTTGTTTCCATAGCATGGCTATTGTAAATAAAGCCACTGTGAACATTGGGGTTCATGTATCTTTTTGAATTAGTGTATTCCCTTTCTTCAAATACATACCCAGGAGTGGAATTGCTGGGTCATATAGTACTATTTTTAGCTTTTAAAGGAACTGGTAATATTCTATTTCTTGATCTGGGTGATGACATAGTGAAGGTATCCTTAACACCTATGGGCATGTTTAAAATCACATAAAATTAAATAATAATATAATCTACTTTGCTGAAGCTCGTCTTTGCCACATAATATGTCATAATGATATACTAATCCTGTCAATTTAATGTGAAAGAAATTCATTTAATTAATTGTCAAATGAACTGGTGTGTCCTGTAGCCCCACAAAACCAGCATCTCCTTTTCTTCCCTCAACTATAACTCATTTTTATGGCCAGTAATGAGATGGCCTCACAGCCCTCAAAAGTTCTTGAGGCTTTCCCATCATATATTTCATCTTTGGAGCTCTCAGACACTTTACAAAATAATTCACATTATGCCTCAGAGATCACTACCCGATTAATATAGGACATTAGTGACATTTTTAAGGTCCCAGGCTCCACTTTATCCTAAGTTTGTGAAAGGTTACTATTTAATGACAACTGTTCCATTCTCAGATTTCCCCTTTATGACAACTGTCACAGCCTCAGAACATGCTCCTCATGTTTAAATAATTTCCTTCACATTAAACTGATCCCCCTAAAACACACCAGTCTCATTTCAAAAATTGTAATTAAATATTTCAGTGGCATCTCAGTGGCATTGGTTTGGTCACATGTCTGTTTCTAAGCCAATCACTGTGGACACGCGAATATGAGGCTTTGTGTGACCAAGTATGGCTCAGATACCATCCTTCGTCCTATGTTGAAGGCAGCTGCATCAGGACTATACATAGTGAGAGTGGCAAGTATTGGATTCTCAGTTAACAACTGGGGGTGGACTGGACTCTGATTGGCCCCAAAGTAACAAATGTCTACTACTCTAGGGAAGGCCCATGAACCAATGGAACACAGAATAGCAAGACTGGGACTTTTTAGTTAGGGAAGATGAAAGCTGAGAAACCACCTAATGGAAATCTTTAAAACTATAAACATTTTGGGCTTCCCAGGTGGCACTAGTAGTAAAGAACCCGCCTGCGAATTCAGGAGACATAAGAGGTATGGGTTCAATCTCTAGGTTGGGAAGATCCCTTGGAGGAGAGCATGGCAACCCACTCCAGTATTCTTGCCTGGAGAATCCCATGGACAGAGGAGCCTGGAGAGCTACAATCCATAGGGTCACAAAGAGTTGGACACAACTGAAGTGACTGAGCAGCAGCAGCATAAACATTTTATATTCATGAATATCAAACCCTTAATTATTAAAATAAAAACATCAGTTTGAACTTTTGAAAGTTATTTCAGTAGTGAGAAGTGAGAAACACCCCAAAACTCCATGACTCCCTTTGAAATGTGAGCCACAAAATCCTCTAATGTCATCTGTATGTGTCTCCTGACACATACAGGACTTTTTAGTTAGGGAAGATGAAAGCTGAGAAACCACATAATGGAAATCTTTAAAACTATAAACATTTTGGGCTTCCCAGATGCCCAAGAGCCTAGATTGTCCACCAACCTCGGTAATCGTGTTCAACTCAACGAGCATGATGGGAATGGTTTACATGCAGTTTTAAATCACTGGAAAAGTTTAGGGGTTAAGCAAAGAAGAAAGACGCACTGGACTATAAAGAAAAAATGCTTTCTGTTACTTCATTTCCACACCCAACAGAGAGAAGAAAATGCAGCTGTAATCTGTAGCCATGAGTCAAGAGAGTGAGGAAAAAACGTAAAATTTGGGGAAATTTTGCTTGAGACCAAAAACAAAGCAAACAAACAAATGTTAGTGTATTAGAGATAAATATTTATATTCAAATTTTTGTGATTTTATTTTTTCATGTTATACCACATATAAAAAATATTATATATTATATAACATAAAATATTGTGTTATTATACACAGTCTCCTAGTAGGTAATTGACTATTTGATGAGCACTTTTGCTTCCTTTTCATCTTGTTCTCCTAAAGTAAATGTCTGATGAAGTTTGATTCATTCACTGTGGGTTATTTTCTCAAAAAAGCTAGAAATTCTTAAAAATGTAAATGTGTCCTTTGGGCAGGCTTCATTCTCTTTGCTTTGTCCTGGGATATCATTGTGCTTTCCCAGTGACTTAGCCACTGAGAGATGATAAAAAGAATGATCTATTTCAAAGATTTGTGGCTCATTATGGGCACTGAGGGACAAAGTTGAAATAAAAGGTCACAATGAGATTTGATTGTTCTTTGTGTTCTGTCACAGACAGGAATAAAGGCACACCTTGGAAAAGAAATTGGGAAGAGAACTTTCCTTTGTAAGGTATGCAAAAAGCACAGATAATGTGCATTTACAGAAAGTAAATGTCTTCAGGATGTCAAGCATGGTTCGATACTGTGCCATGAAAATTTGAAACAAAACCTTTTTAAAAATATATGAATGCTACATTTCTAGTAGTTTAGGATCTATAGATTCAGGATACAATCTTTTTTTTTAAGTGTTGGGGGTTGGTATGGGGCAGCCACTCCTTGTTTTACTCATCTGTGCCCACTGACCTGATCAAAGGTGTGATGACAAGAGTAAAACCTTATACATATTTGCTTGCTTTACCAAACAACCATCTATGGGACTCATTCCCTGTGTCAGAAATAACAACACAGAACAAGAGAAAGCCTTTGCCTAGTGAAAAGCCAAGTGGAAAGACAGAAATTCAGTAAAGAAAATATTGAGATTGTAGCAAGAGATGTAAAGTATAAGCAAGGGTGGGATATCCAACTAGGATATCAGAGTGGTCTGGGATAGAAGGAGAGAGATCCAAGTGGCATCTTGAAAGAGTTAGATGAGGGGAGGTAGCGAGGGGACATGGCAAGAAGAGAAAGCAGTACTATTTCAAGCAGAGGGAACTACACCTTTGAAGGTTCTGAGATGGAAGGGAACATGAAGTGTTCCATGAACTAAAAGAATATGGCTCAGAAGAAAGCAGGGGGAGGGTGAGAATGGAAGCTGGAGAGGTAAACAGAGGCAGAGCACTTGGAGTCTTGGTAATACAAGGATCTGAAGCTTTAGAAACTAGCAACAATGAAAATCCATAGGAGGGGTGGCATGTTTTTTTTTCTTTTTCAAGTCCTTGTCATTGTCATATTTTCTTATTTTCAAAGATCTCCTTTTTCACAGTTTGGGGAATCAACTGGAAAAGTGTAAGTACAGGTATAGGGAGACAATTTGTGTCTATATTCATCATTGTGGTCCAGAAGCAGATGGTGACTTTGTCCACCAGAGTGGCCAAGTTGATAGAAATAGAAGGATTTAAAAGATATTTAGAAGACAGAGTCAATAATTTAATGGATGAAAGTGACTCTCATGTTTCTAGACAGAAAGGAGGTATGTCCCTGACATTGAGACCTCCAAAGGCAGAGGATGATTTAGGAGAGATTGAGTTCGGTTCTGGAAATGTTGCTTGTGTCATATCCAAGTGGAGAAAGGAGTTGACAGTTGGGTCTGGGATACAGTGGAAAAGTCTAAACTAGTTACATTTGCAAATTTAATAAACACTTTCAAATGCTTGCTAATTACCAGTCACTGCCTACATGCTTTATAAATATTGTTTTCTCTTCCTAGCAACCCTCTGAGGGAAGTACAACTGTTAAATCCATTTTACCTATGAGAAAACTGAGACCCAGAATTATTAGAGTCTCCCAGCTAGGTCCTGAGCCAGAATTCAAACCCAATCTGGCTCCAGAGTCCACACTCTTAACCACTAGGCTACCAGATGGAGCCCAGCAACAAAGTAGGTGTGGGTGAGACTGCAGAGTAATAAGAAGGGAGAACAGAGCCCTGCGGAATTCTAACTATTAAAGATGGGGAGGGGAGGATGAATTGGCACAGACCGATCACTTCCACAGATCCGTGAGGCCCGTTTGTCCCGGCAGGTTTGTCCAGTGGGACCTCACTCTCTGAGGTTAACAGAGCCCACCAGGGAGTCAGATGATTCTCACCTCCATGAATCTGGACAGGCTCCCCACCATCTACCAAGTCTGACGTTTATCCTGCTCAAGAAACCAGGACTCAGCAACCATACCGCTTTCTAAACTCTGCACAATTGGTGTTCCTCCAAGGCTGACTCTTTTGCCAACAACTTGACTTGTATTATTTTTAGTGAAGTACCATGTAGCAAGCTGTTCCTTAAAATATTTCCAGTCTGGAATGTTGTCAAGACAGAAATCAAAAAAGAAAAAAAACGGGAGTGGAGGGTGACGGTAGGAAGAGAAAAAGAATTAGGAAAGAGATTGAGGAACACACCCCAAAACTGTTGAGGAAAGAACATAATCTTCTAAGTGAGAAGACTGGAAAGCCATCCTCACATCCCAGTCACTCTCAACCTCAAGAAACTGCCACCAACTCACATCCATATCATTCCTAAGTAAACTTTCAGTGATGTTGTCAGCTGGTTTCTACTCAAGGTAGAATTTTACTTACCTTGTCATCAGAAAGCCATGTAACATTGTATTTAAGAGCACAGGCTTTGAAACCAGCATGGTGTGTGTGAATACTGGCTCTATGCTAAATGTATGACTGTAGGAAGTTACTTACCTGTGGCCTCAGTTTCCCATCTGTAAAATGGGGATGAAAACAAAATCTCCTTTGTAGGATTCTTATGAAATATTTACTCATATCTTATGCACAGTGCAGTAAATACTAAAGAAGCATTAATTAATCTTATTTTTATTATTGTTAGAAGGGCTGGTGTTCTTCAGATGCTTTTAGTAGCATAAAACCATGGTTACTTTCAAGAGCACCAAGATACTGTATTAATAGCCATGGTCACAGGCCATTAAAGGTGGGTTTTATTTTTTTTTTTTTTAATTTTATTTTATTTTTAAACTTTACAATATTGTATTAGTTTTGCCAAATATCGAAATGAATCCACCACAGGTATACCTGTGTTCCCCATCCTGAACCCTCCTCCCTCCTCCCTCCCCATACCCTCCCTCTGGGTCGTCCCAGTGCATCAGCCCCAAGCATCCAGTATCGTGCATCGAACCTGGACTGGTGACTCGTTTCATATATGGTATTATACATGTTTCAATGCCATTCTCCCAAATCTCCCCACCCTCTCCCTCTCCCACAGAGTCCATAACTGATCTATACATCAGTGTCTCTTTTGCTGTTTTGTACACAGGGTTATTGTTACCATCTTTCTAAATTCCATATATATGCGTTAGTATACTGTATTGGTGTTTTTCTTTCTGGCTTACTTGACTCTGTATAATAGGCTCCAGTTTCATCCATCTCATTAGAACTGATTCAAATGTATTCTTTTTAATGGCTGAGTAATACTCCATTGTGTATATGTACCACAGCTTTCTTATCCATTCATCTGCTGATAGGCATCTAGGTTGCTTCCATGCCCTGGCTATTGTAAACAGTGCTGTGATGAACATTGGGGTACACGTGTCTCTTTCCCTTCTGGTTTCCTCAGTGTGTATGCCCAGCAGTGGGATTGCTGGATCATAAGGCAGTTCTAGTTCCAGTTTTTTAAGGAATCTCCACACTGTTCTCCATAGTAGCTGTACTAGTTTGCATTCCTACCAACAGTGTAAGAGAGTTCCCTTTTCTCCACACCCTCTCCAGCATTTATTGCTTGTAGACTTTTGGATCGCAGCCATTCTGACTGGTGTGAAATGGTACCTCATAGTGGTTTTGATTTGCATTTCTCTGATAATGAGTGATGTTGAGCATCTTTTCATGTGTTTGTTAGCCACCTGCATGTCTTCTTTGGAGAAATGCCTATTTAGTTCTTTGGCCCATTTTTTGATTGGGTCATTTATTTTTCTGGAGTTGAGCTGTAGGAGTTGCTTGTATATTTTTGAGATTAGTTGTTTGTCAGTTGCTTCATTTGCTATTATTTTCTCCCATTCTGAAGGCTGCCTTTTCACCTTGCTAATAGTTTCCTTTGTTGTGCAGAAGCTTTTAAGTTTAATTAGGTCCCATTTGTTTATTTTTGCTTTTATTTCCAATATTCTGGGGGGTGGGTCATAGAGGATCCTGCTGTGATGTATGTCAGAGAGTGTTTTGCCTATGTTCTCCTCTAGGAGTTCTATAGTTTCTGGTCTTACGTTGAGATCTTTAATCCATTTTGAGTTTATTTTTGTGTATGGTGTTAGAAAGTGTTCTAGTTTCATTCTTTTACAAGTGGTTGACCAGTTTTCCCAGCACCACTTGTTAAAGAGATTGTCTTTAATCCATTGTATATTCTTGCCTCCTTTGTCAAAGATAAGGTGTCCATATGTGCGTGGATTTATCTCTGGGCTTTCTATTTTGTTCCATTGATCAATATTTCTGTCTTTGTGCCAGTACCATACTGTCTTGATAACTGTGGCTTTGTAATACAGCCTGAAGTCAGGTAGGTTGATTCCTCCAGTTCCATTCTTCTTTCTCAAGATAGCTTTGGTTATTCGAGGTTTTTTGTATTTCCATACAAATTGTGAAATTTTTTGTTCTAGCTCTGTGAAGAATACCGTTGGTAGCTTGATAGGGATTGCATTGAATCTATAAATTGCTTTGGGTAGTATACTCATTTTCACTATATTGATTCTTCCAATCCATGAACATGGTATATTTCTCCATCTATTAGTGTCCTCTTTGATTTCTTTCACCAGTGTTTTATAGTTTTCTATATATAGGTCTTTAGTTTCTTTAGGTAGATATATTCCTAAGTATTTTATTCTTTCCGTTGCAATGGTGAATGGAATTGTTTCCTTAATTTCTCTTTCAGTTTTCTCATTATTAGTGTATAGGAATGCAAGGGATTTCTGTGTGTTGATTTTATATCCTGCAACTTTACTATAATCATAGATTAGTTCTAGTAATTTTCTGGTGGAGTCTTTAGGGTTTTCTATGTAGAGGATCATGTCATCTGCAAATAGTGAGAGTTTTACTTCTTCTTTTCCAATTTGGATTCCTTATTTCTTTTTCTGCTCTGATTGCTGTGGCCAAAACTTCCAAAACTATGTTGAATAGTAATGGTGAGAGTGGGCACCCTTGTCTTGTTCCTGACTTTAGAGGAAATGCTTTCCATTTTTGACCATTGAGGATAATGTTTGCTGTGGGTTTGTCATATATAGCTTTTATTATGTTGAGGTATGTTCCTTCTATTCCTGCTTTCTGGAGAGTTTTTATCATAAATGGATGTTGAATTTTGTCAAAGGCTTTCTCTGCATCTATTGAGATAATCATATGGTTTTTATTTTTCAATTTGTTAATGTGGTGTATTGCATTGATTGATTTGCAGATATTGAAGAATCCTTGCATCCCTGGGATAAAGCCCACTTGGTCATGGTGTATGATCTTTTTAATGTGTTGTTGGATTCTGATTGCTAGAATTTTGTTAAGGATTTTTGCATCTATGTTCATCAGTGATATTGGCCTGTAGTTTTCTTTTTTTGTGGGATCTTTGTCAGGTTTTGGTATTAGGGTGATGGTGGCCTCATAGAATGAGTTTGGAAGTTTACCTTCCTCTGCAATTTTCTGGAAGAGTTTGAGTAGGATAGGTGTTAGCTCTTCTCTAAATTTTTGGTAGAATTCAGCTGTGAAGCCATCTGGACCTGGGCTTTTGTTTGCTGGAAGATTTTTGATTACAGTTTCAATTTCCGTGCTTGTGATGGGTCTGTTAAGATTTTCTATTTTTTCCTGGTCCAGTTTTGGAAAGTTGTACTTTTCTAAGAATTTGTCCATTTCTTCCACGTTGTCCATTTTATTGGCATATAATTGTTGAGAGTAGTCTCTTATGATCCTTTGTATTTCTGTGTTGTCTGTTGTGATCTCTCCATTTTCATTTCTAATTTTATTGACTTGATTTTTCTCCCTTTGTTTCTTGATGAGTCTGGCTAATGGTTTGTCAATTTTATTTATCCTTTCAAAGAACCAGCTTTTGGTTTTGTTGATTTTTGCTATGGTCTCTTTTGTTTCTTTTGCATTTATTTCTGCCCTAATTTTTAAGATTTCTTTCCTTCTACTAACCCTGGGGTTCTTCATTTCTTCCTTTTCTAGTTGCTTTAGGTGTAGGGTTAGGTTATTTATTTGACTTTTTTCTTGTTTCTTGAGGTATGCCTGTATTGCTATGAACTTTCCCCTCAGGACTGCTTTTACAGTGCCCCACAGGTTTTGGGTTGTTGTGTTTCCATTTTCATTCGTTTCTATGCAAATTTTGATTTCTTTTTTGATTTCTTCTGTGATTTGTTGGTTATTCAGCAGCGTGTTGTTCAGCCTCCATATGTTGGGATTTTTAATAGTTTTTCTCCTGTAATTGAGATCTAATCTTACTGCATTGTGGTCAGAAAAGATGCTTGGAATGATTTCTATTTTTTTGAATTTACCAAGGCTAGATTTATGGCCCAGGATGTGATCTATCCTGGAGAAGGTTCCATGTGCGCTTGAGAAAAAGGTGAAGTTCATTGTTTCGCGATGAAATGTCCTATAGATATCAATTAGGTCTAACTGGTCTATTATATCGTTTAACGTTTGTGTTTCCTTGTTAATTTTCTGTTTAGTTGATCTATCCATAGGTGTGAGTGGGGTATTAAAGTCTCCCACTATTATTGTGTTATTGTTAATTTCTCCTTTCATACTTGTTAGCATTTGTCTTACATACTGCGGCGCTCCCGTGTTGGGTGCATATATATTTATAATTGTTATATCTTCTTCTTGGATTGATCCTTTGATCATTATGTAGTGACCATCTTTGTCTCTTTTCACAGCCTTTGTTTTAAAGTCTATTTTATCTGATATGAGTATTGCTACTCCTGCTTTCTTTTGGTCCCTATTTGCGTGGAAAACCTTTTTCCAGCCCTTCACTTTCAGTCTGTATGTGCCCCCTGTTTTGAGGTGGGTCTCTTGTAGACAGCATATGTAGGGGTCTTGTTTTTGTATCCATTCAGCCAGTCTTTGTCTTTTGGTTGGGGCATTCAACCCATTTACGTTTAAGGTAATTACTGATAAGTATGATCCCGTTGCCATTTACTTTATTGTTTTGGTTTCAAGTTTATACACCGTTTTTGTGTTTCCTGTCTAGAGAATATCCTTTAGTATTTGTTGGAGAGCTGGTTTGGTGGTGCTGAATTCTCTCAGCTTTTGCTTGTCTGAGAAGCTTTTGATTTCTCCTTCATATTTGAATGAGATCCTTGCTGGGTACAATAATCTGGGCTGTAGGTTATTTTCTTTCATCACTTTAAGTATGTCTTGCCATTCCCTCCTGGCTTGAAGAGTTTCTATTGAAAGATCAGCTGTTATCCTTATGGGAATTCCCTTGTGTGTTGTTTGTTGTTTTTCCCTTGCTGCTTTTAATATTTGTTCTTTGTGTTTGATCTTTGTTAATTTGATTAATATGTGTCTTGGGGTGTTTACTTTGGGTTTATCCTGTTTGGGACTCTCTGGGTTTCTTGGACTTGGGTGATTATTTCCTTCCCCATTTTAGGAAGTTTTCAACTATTATCTCTTCAAGTATTTTCTCATGGTCTTTCTTTTTGTCTTCTTCTTCTGGGACCCCTATGATTCGAATGTTGTAGCGCTTAATATTGTCCTGGAGGTCTCTGAGATTGTCCTCATTTCTTTTAATTCGTTTTTCTTTTATCCTCTCTGATTCATTTATTTCTACCATTCTATCTTCTAATTCACTAATCCTATCTTCTGCCTGTGTTATTCTACTATTTGTTGCCTCCAGAGTGTTTTTAATTTCATTTATTGCATTATTCATTATATATTGACTCTCTTTTATTTCTTCTAGGTCCTTGTTAAACCTTTCTTTCATCTTCTCAATCTTTGTCTCCAAGCTATTTATCTGTGATTCCATTTTGATTTCAAGATTTTGGATCAATTTCACTATCATTATTCGGAATTCTTTATCAGGTAGATTCCCTATCTCTTCCTCTTTTGTTTGGTTTGGTGGGCATTTATCCTGTTCCTTTATCTGCTGGGTATTCCTCCGTCTCTTCATCTTGTTTAAATTGCTGAGTTTGGGGTGTCCTTTCTGTATTCTGGCAGTTTGTGGAGTTCTCTTTATTGTGGCATTTCCTTGCTCTGTGTGGGTTTGTACAGGTGGCTTGTCAAGGTTTCTTGGTTAGGGAAGCTTGTGTCAGTGTTCTGGTGGGTGGAGCTGTATTTTTTCTCTCTCCTTTTGAAGACTTGGGTTGCTTTTCTGGGTGCCTGATGTCCTCTGCCGGCATTCAGAAGTTGTTTTGTGGAATTTACTCGGCGTTTAAATGTTCTTTTGATGAATTTGTGGGGGAGAAAGTGTTCTCCCCGTCCTACTCCTCCACCATCTTAGCTCCTCCTCCCCTAAAGGTGGGTTTTTAAACTTAAGTTGAGTAGTACAAGTTGACTGACTCTCAAATATTGTTTGTATCAGGGAGCAGTCAGAGAAGCGGTGTGGGTGTATGTCTGCACAGCACATGCATGTGTGTGGAGAGAGGCAGACAGACAGACAAAGATTACGATTTGTCCTAGAGATTTGACTTAATGCAACTGTGGGATTCTGGTTTGTCAGTCTCTGTAAGTATATTGCCTCCTGTCTGACACTGGAGCTGGAAGCCACAGAACAGGCCAGCAGAAGGGAAGAAGGATGTAGAGCCAGGGAGAATAAGGTCAGTTGGGAACCCACAGATATGAGCTGGAACCCCCAAGGACAGACTGAGACTTTCCTCAGTTCTCATTACCCTTGACTGATTACACTGCTACCGTACAGCAGTGGGCCTTCAGTCAAGGGACTAAACTCAAGCAAATGGTCCAGGAGTCAGATACATTAAGGATGGCTCAGGGAGAAGTTAGGCAGTTCTAGGCCCATCCGCTGCCTCACGCCAGTGAGGTGAGGAAACAAATGAATAACAATATGTGTAAAATACACAGTGATGGTCACCTTGCTTTGGCCTCTAAATATCCCTCTTAAATCTCTTCTGACAGACGGAGAGAACAAATGTATGGACACCATGTATTTTTATGGCAGTGGGGTGAATTGGGAGATGGATTGACATATACACACTATTGATACTATGTATAAAATAGATAATGAGAACCTACTGTACAGTTCAGGAACTCTCAGTGCTCTGTGTGTGCTGTGCTTAGTCGCTCACTCATGTCTGACTCTGCGACCCCGCGGACTATAACCCACCAGGCTCCTCTGTCCGTGGGGGTTCTCCAGGCAAGAATACTGGAGTGGGTTGCCATGCCCTCCTCCAGGGGATCTTCCCAACCCAGAAATCGAACTGGGGTCTCCTGCATTACAGAGCTTTTACCAACTGAGTTTTCAGTGCTCTGCGGTGACTTAAAATGGGAAGGAAGTTCCAAAAAGAGGGGGTATATGTATACATATGGCTGGTTTACTAGGCTGTACAGCAGAAAATAAAACAACATTGTGAAACAACTATATTCCAATAAAAATTAAAACAAAAAAAAACAGAAAGCTCTTCTGTTGCCCACTCTAAATGGAAAAGGAATTCTGGGAAATGTCATTCAGCTAAGCCAATTGTTGACACATTATAAAACCACCAAAGGGTCCTTACCATAGATATTTGCTAAACTTGCTATGTGCCCAGCACTGTGTGAGCTGTTTTAATTTCCTTATTTCTTCTATTTTCACCGTAACTCCACATGTCTGTCTGTTCATCACAAGTGAGAAAACTGAGGACAAGAATTCTTCTTCAGTAACTTGGCCAACGTCAGATGAGATTTGCTTATAAATGATGAAATGGACAGCTAAGTTTTGGAGTTTGTGTCTGCATTAACCATATTTTCTGTAGCACTAGGATTCCTCTCTAAAATGGCTTAGCTAATAACTGCAACAGATCTTATCAGTAAGTTCCTATCCCTGCTCTTGTTAAAAATAATAGGGCGAGATTGGCCCAAGGCACTGATATACCTAGTGATAATTGTACACTCTTGGAATCTTATGAAAGTGAAGTAATTTTCAGGTACTGTTTATATATAAATATTATTATCTTAAAAATGAAGTAGATATCAACACCAAATGGAATTATTCCTTAGGCCCATCTTTTTCATTTCAAAAGCTATAAATTAATTTTAGTTAATTCTAAATGTAAGTCATAGCTAGTATACTATTATCTTATATGTGGGCATGTAATTTGCATCAATTTGCACTGATTTTAATAAAATTAAATGAAAATCCTCACTGACACTTACTTAAGAGTAATCAATATCTAGGAGGCTGAGATCCCTGCAGGCAACCATGGGATGCCACCCACACAGGCAAAAATCCCAATTTACTAGTTAAAAGCTGGCTGTAAAGAAAATGTGAGGTAATTGCAAAGTAAGATACAGATCCTGCTGCAGATAATAGCAATAAAATCTGGGTATAATGTGAAAAATTGGTAGCTGAAGTCACTAGAGAGTGAAATGATATAACCTGATTCTTATGGAGGAGTTCATGCTCATAAGAAAGGAGTTGTATAAAGTGAGTTTCCCTTACTGTCCTTTTAGCCTGGGACTAGGTATGGTCAGTAGGGATTCAATGACAGTGGGGGCACTGATGAAAAAACTGCAGTCTTTTTGTCCTGGGAATTTACAAAAGACCAAATAGGAGGGAACCAATTAGTGAAGAAAGATGGGGAGCCCTGTAGGAAAAATGGTCAGAAAGGGATTCTCCAAATTCCATCTGAAATTTGAACCATTCATGTACAAAACAGATGCAAGACAGTTATGCTAAGACAAAAGACAGCCTCTAAGCTTGGACCTACTACACAGAAATTTAGTTTCTAGTTCTAGTACAAACCATGAAAATTGTTTGCTTGACAAAATAAACAGCAGTCACCAGAGAAAAGTATTACAATCTACTCTCTACTATAACTTAACATTCATAATGTCCTGGATATAATCACCATCAACAGATGAAGAAGAAAAATGGGGCATACTCTTCTTTTTGTTCAAAGAGTAAGACTTTTTATTATCTTTTCAAACATAGAGTGTTAGCAGTATAAGAGTAATATGTTTTCATCCATACTCTTAAGAGAAAAATTAACCCTAAGTATATCTAAATGTTTGACTTAACAGATAATGATTTCAGGGCAGCTATACTGACTTCTCCAGAAACTTAAGGTAGATCAACAAAAATTATCCAAAGTAAATATCAAAGAGATTGGAGAAGGCGATGGCAACCCACTCCAATACTCTTGCCTGGAAAATCCCGTGGACCGAGGAGCCTGGTGGGCTGCAGTCCATGGGGTCACTAAGAGTCAGACATGACTGAGTGACTTCACTTTCACTTTTCACTTTCATGCATTGGAGAAGGAAATGGCAACCCACTCCAGTGTTCTTGCCTGGAGAATCCCAGGGACGGGGGAGCCTGGTGGGCTGCCATCTATGGGGTCGCACAGAGTCGGACACGACTGAAGTGACTTAGCAGCAGCAGCAATATCAAAGAGAAAAAAGATTTTTAAGCAACCAAACTTCAAAGACCCAATAAATTGTATCAAGTTGTTGAATATACATGTAATTATAACTCCTTAAAGAAAGAGACAACTGGGCAAGAAAAAAATTGAAAAATTAATTTCCCCCCAATTTGATGAAACATATAAATTCACAACTTGATATCCTTGGTAACACCAGGCATGACAATATATGAAGGCTTTGTTTCAAATTGTTGAAACCTGAATATACAGAGCAAAGCTTGAAAACAAGAGAAAAATGACGGACTGTGTACAAAGGAATAATCATTTGACTAACTAGTTGCTTCTTGTCAGAAAGCGTGGAGACCAGAAAAAAGTCCAAAAACATCTTTGAAGTATTGAAAGGAGAAAAAAAAAAAAAAACTGTCAACCTAGAATTCTATATCTAGTAGAGGGGAAAAACCCTTTAAGAATGAGGGTAAAGGTGAAATAAAGATATTATCACATAAAGGAAAACTAAAAGATGCATCACCAATACATCTTTTGTACCTGCAGTACAAAAGACAAAAATATGCTGAAAGAAAATAATTCTGAATAGAAGTATAAATCTAAAAAAAAAGTGTCACAAATTAAAATATCCGTGTAAATACAAAGATTGTATTTTTTGCTTTGTCTTCCCTTAATTTCTCTACAAAACATATGCGTGTTTAAGAATTTAAAGGGAAATCCACAAGACCACTCTCATTCTGATACCAACTGGAAGTTCAGGGTCCCCAAGACCCTCAGATTCCGTAATTCATTAGGATTCACAGAGCTCATCAAAAACTGTTACACTTATCGTTATAGTTTATTTCAGCAAAAGGATACAGATTAAAATCCTCAAGAAAAGAGACACATGGCAAAATCCAGGAGAGTTCCATGGACAGAGCTTCCAGCTCTCCTTTCCCAGTAGAGTCATGGAAAGTTCTAACTCATCCCCGAAATGCTATGTGATAGCACACATGGAATACTGCCAACTGGGAAAGCTCACCCAAGCCCTGGGGTTCCCTTGCATAGACATGGTAGATCACCTGCATGGCCGACCTTAGTTTCCAACACTTCCAGAAATTGAGCTGATACCATGTGACCCAAAGGTCTGACCATGAATCACATTGGTGTGGCTCAAAGCCCCCAGACACTGGGTATCAGGCAGAACATTCCAAGAACTTGGGAATCACCTCACAGGAGCCAAGAGCAATGACGGACCTCTCTGAGCAAGATTAATTCCTTACTACACAGTGTTTAAAGTCCAAAGTTATAGTATTCTCTTGTGCTGTTTGATGATGAATATAGATACAGCATAGAGGACAAAGAGGAGATATGTACCTATGGGTTGAAAGGTTCTGTATTTTATATGAAGTAGTATAAGATTAGCTGAAAATTGGTCTGTAAAAAGTTCAAGATCTACTGTATATTGTAGCCCATAGAACAGCCGAAAAAATGCAAACAAGTATAGTTTAAATGTTAGTATGAACATTAAAATGAAGTTCTAAAAAAATCAAATAACCCAAAAAAATACAGGCAAAGAGAAATATAAAGCCCTGTTTTTAAGAATATCAAAAGTTAAAATATTTAGGTTAAATTCAACAAAAGATAAGCCCTATTATACACTAATTTCCTTCAAAATGTTTTTTAATTTTTAAAGAAGATCTAAGTGAATGAAAGTCTATTCCATATTCAAGAATTAGAAGATTTAATATTATCAAGATTTTAATTCTCACCCAAATTATCTATAGATTCAGTGTGATTCCATTGAAAAACCTATCAGGCTTATTTTGATATCAGTCACACTGATTTGAAATTTTATGTGAAAAACCAATAGCCCTAGAATACATAAAACAATTTTGAGGACGTAAATGGCTGGAGGAATGACACCATCTGATTTCAAAGTCATTGTAAAGCTGTTATCATCTATACAGTGTGATGTTGACATAAGAGTAAACATAACATCAGTGGAACAGAAGAGCGATCTCGGAAGTAGATATGTATTTCTAAATCAATTGATTTTTTTTTTTAAACAAAGATGGCAAGGTAATTGGACAAAATGATAGTTATTTCACCTAATAGTGCTGAAACCAACAGATGTCTGTATGCACGAAATAGAAAGAAAATCAACCCCTACCTCACAACAAACACAAAAATTAACTCCATGAATAGGACATAAGTACTAAAGTTAGAAAACTTCTAAAAAAAAACCCAAAATTTTTTGTGAAATTGGATTTCTTAGGCAGCACAGATTTCTTAGCAACAGAATAGCATGAAAAGAGAAGAAAATTAGATGAGAATGGACTTCAGGTTTATTTTTAAGTTAACTTTTAAAAAATACATTTCAAGTAACTAGAAAACAAGTCATAGACCAGGACAAAAGATTTGCAAATCCTAGTGCTTGTATCCAGTATACCAAGAATGTCTTACAACTCAATGAGAAGGCATATATTAAAATTTTAAATGGGCAAAATATTTGAATGGGTGCTCTAATATGCATATGGTCAAATATCAAGTGAAAAGATGTTCAACGTCACAAGTCATCAGGGTAATTACAAACTGAAACCACCATGAGAAACTGTTAGACAACCTAGCACAATGGCTTAAATTTGGAAGACAATACCAAGTTTTGACAGTGATACAAATCGATCAGAATTGTCCTACATTCCTGGTAGGAATGCAAAATAGTACAGCCACTTTGGAAAGCCTTAGCTGTTTCTCACAAAGTTAAACATATATATGACTGAGCAGTCCTATTCTTAAATATTTACCCAAGATGGATGAAAATTATTATCACACAATAAATTGCGTTTGCATGTTTATAGCAGCAGTGTTCATAATAACCAAAAACTGAAAACAATCCAGATTTTCATCAACTGATCAATAAGTAAACAGATTGTGGTGTATACATAGTATGAAATACTACCCAGCTGTGAAAAGAATAAAATAGTGGCATGCAATAAAATGAGTGAATCTCTGATATATGAAAGAAGTCAAGTAAAACAGACTACATACTATATGATTCCATTTATATAACTTCTATAAAAGGCAAAACTATAGTCACAGAAAGCAGATCACTGCCGGGATGGCGAGACTCGGGGAAGAGAATTGACTGCAAAGGGAAACACGGATACTTTCTGGAGAGATAGAAACGTTCCATGTTTTGACTGTGAAGGTGGTTATATGACTGTAGACACTTGCCAAACTCATCAAACTGTACATTTTAAATGGGCAAATTTTCTTAAAAGTAAATGATGCCTTAACAATGCTGGGGAATAAAAACTAAAAACAAAAATAGCAAATACAGTATTAATTCCAGGACCTACTCATGAAATATGTCTGAAGGGTCTCTTGGTAATGCTATGAAATAAGATACCGTGAAAAAGAAAACAGGACTTGACCCAGATCCTTGGAACTAGGGGTTTGGGATTCTTATCCAATTCTGTCTCTAGAAATTTCTTCTATCAAGAGACAATTTCTCTGGATCTCAATTTCTTCATAAGAAAAATAATAAGGAGCATGGTTCAACGGTCTCTAACCTCCCCTGCAGACAAATGACTAGCTTGTGCACTTTTCCTCTGTTTCTTGCTCATGTCAAGCATTGCCGTTTGATCATGGCCAAACTCTCACGGAACCCAGAATTCCAGACTCCCTGGCAGTACAGCACTCCAGGCAACCAATACCAACTACTGGATTGTGTCTTGTGGGAAACATTTTGTGCTACAGCTGCTCTAGAAAGTGAATCTCTATAATCACTATGAATAGAGACCTTAGGATCATAACTCAATTGTTGCTTATTGTAGTCCTAATTAGTTCTATTAACTGTCTCCAGATGGAGAATGACTAGCAAATTCTATATGACAAGCTGCTGCTGCTAAGTCGCTTCAGTCGTGTCTGACTCTGTGCAACCCCATAGACAGCAGCCCACTAGGCTCCTCTGTCCCTGGGATTCTCCAGGCAAGAATACTGGAGTGGGTTGCCATTTCCTTCTCCAATGCATGAAAGTGAAAAGTGAAAGGGAAGTCGCTCAGTCGTGCCCGACTCTTAGCGACCCCATGGACTGCAGCCTACCAGGCTCCTCCATCCATGGGATTTTCCAGGCAAGAGTACTGGAGTGGGATGCCATTGCCTTCTCCGTATGACAAGCTAGTGTAGAGCAAACCATGGTGCAAGCAAGATGAAAGAATTGCTCTAAATTTTCATGGAAGTCCAGCCACAAAGAGTCAGACACAAAACGCGGAGTTCAAATAAACACTACCAACATCCCATGGGCCCAAGCTCATGCCTATCCTGCATGAAGCCTGTCTTTTCTGATGACTGGACATATAGGGCTACTGTATTTTAATAAAATTACTTCATACAAGTATCACCCCAAGCTGAGTCTGGCTCAGCAGAAAATTGTTACATGGTTGATTAGCAATGTCTGTATGGGCAAGGAGACCATGTCATATGCCACCCCAGCCCCCATTTTTTTAGCGCACTTAAGTGGTATGGACCTAAGAGAAGCAGAAGATATTAAGAAGAGGTGGCAAGAATACACAGAAGAACTGTACAAAAAAGATCTTCACAACCAAGATAATCATGATGGTGTGCTCACTCACCTAGAGCCAGACATCCTGGAATGTGAAGTCAATTGGGCCTTAGAAAGCATCACTACGAACAAAGCTAGTGGAGGTGATGGAATTCCAGTGGAGCTATTTCAAATCCTGAAAGATGATGCTGTGAAAGTGCTGCACTCAATATGCCAGCACATTTGGAAAACTCAGCAGTGGCCACAGGACTGGAAAAGGTCAGTTTTCATTTCAATCCCAAAGAAAGGCAATGCCAAAGAATGCTCAAACTACCACACAGTTGCACTCATCTCACACTCTAGTAAAGTAATGCTCAAAATTCTCCAAGCCAGGCTTCAGCAATACGTGAACCATGAACTTCCAGATATTCAAGCTGGTTTTAGAAAAGGCAGAGGAACCAGAGACCAAATTGCCAACATCCGCTGGATCATGGAAAAAGGAAGAGAGTTCCAGAAAAACATCTATTTCTGCTTTATTGACTATGCCAAAGCCTTTGACTGTGTAGATCACAATAAACTGTGGAACATTCTGAAAGAGATGGGAATACCAGAGCACCTGACCTGCCTCTTGAGAAACCTATATGCAGATCAGGAAGCAACAGTTAGAACTGGACATGGAACAACAGACTGGTTCCAAATCAGGAAAGGAGTACGTCAAGGCTGTATATTATCACCCTACTTATTTAACTTATACGCAGAGTACATCATGAGAAACGCTGGACTGGAAGAAGCACAAGCTGGAATCAGGATTGCTGGGAGAAATATCAATAACCTCAGATATACAGATGACACCACCCTTATGGCAGAAAGTGAAGAGGAACTAAAAAGCCTCTTGATGAAAGTGAAAGAGGAGAGTGAAAAAGTGGGCTTAAAGCTCAACATTCAGAAAATGAAGATCATGGCATCTGGTCCCATTACTTCATGGGAAATAGATGGGGAAACAGTGTCAGACTTTATTTTGGGGGGCTCCAAAATCACTTCATATGGTGATTGCAGCAATGAAATTAAAAGACACTTACTCCTTGGAAGGAAAGTTATGACCAACCTAGATAGCATATTGAAAAGCAGAGCAGAGACGTTACTTTGCCAACAAAGGTCCGTCTAGTCAAGGCCATGGTTTTTCCAGTAGTCATGTATGGATGTGAGAGTTGGACTGCGAAGAAGGCTGAGCGCTGAAGAATCGATGCTTGCCTTTGAACTGTGGTGTTGGAGAAGACTCTTGAGAGTCCCATGGACTGCAAGGAGATCCAACCAGTCCATTCTGAAGGAGATCAGCCCTGGGATTTCTTTGGAAGGAATGATGCTAAAGCTGAAACTCCAGTACTTTGGCCACCTCATGCAAAGACTTGACTCATTGGAAAAGACTCTGATGCTGGGAGGGATTGGGGGCAGGAGGAGAAGGGGACGACAGAGGATGAGATGGCTGGATGGCATCACTGACTCAATGGACGTGAGTCTGAGTGAACTCCGGGAGTTGGTGATGGACAGGGAAGCCTGGCATGCTGCAGTTCATGGGGTTGCAGAGTCGGACACGACTGAGTGACTGAACTGAACTGAACTGAACTGAAGTGGTTTACAAATATTATCACTGAATGCTCACAGCAACACTCTGAAGTAGATAATATTTTCTCCATTTTGCAGATGAGAAAGGTTGCCTAAGATAAAGAGGTTGCCTAAGTTTCCCAAAGTCTTCCTCCATTCCCTCACCCCAAACCCCACCATTGTAAATGATGGGAGTTGAGCTTCAAAACCTGAGTTTTCCCTACCATTCCATGCTGTTTCTCTTTATAATGCCTCCCACCACCTGAGTGGCTTCCCTGGTGGCTCAGATGGTGAAGAATCCACCAGCAATGCAGGAGACCTGGGTTCAATCTCTGGATTGGGAAAATCCCCTGGAGAAGGGAATCCTTACCCACTGCAGAATTCTTGCCTGAAGAATCCCCATGAAAAGAGGAGCCTGGTAGGTTACAGTCCATGGGGTCACACAGAGTTGGACACATCTGAGTGACTTTCACTTTTCACTCACACACCAGGCAAGTGCCTAGCAGAAAACAGGTTCTTAGTAAACATTTTAACAGCCTTAATAAGTAGGAGGTATACCAACCTGGCACACAGCAGCCTAAACAAGGGGGTTATTTTTATGTCATCCATGAAGATGAAGGCAAGTCTGAATCACAACAGAATTTTTTAAGTGGCAGCCACATTGGAAAATTACATGTCTATAAATCAGAGGGCTGTGGCCAGATAAACAGGTCTTCAACCGATTAATCAGAGCATCATTACACTGAAGACAACAATGTTAGAATCCATATGATGATTAATATATTATTTTATCATGGCAAAAACTGTCATCAAATGAAATTTTAACCATATATTTCATGCTTAAAATGCTTCATTGAGTTTTCATGCATATTGATAGCCACAGCCTCAGTCCCAAAAGGTCTTTCTGATCAGATCATTACCTTTACCCTTAGCACCATCCCTACGTTCATTCATCGGACTAGCTTCACCTCAGTCAATGGGCTAAGTTACTTAGCCCATACAGTATTTATTCACATACAGTATTATTTCTACATGAACTGCTCTCTATTCTTCTTTATTCTTTGACACTAATTTAAAGCTTCACCTTTGCTTACAGTTCTTCTCTGACCCCTCTGAGCCTAGTCAAATTTCCCTCGTTATTACTCAGAATAGAAGCTTGGATTCATCAGAGCATTGTTCATTCTAATTGTTCATTGCATTTTCACTCTTGTCCCTGACCATAAGCTCTTTGATGATACATATCATATCTGATTTTATAACTGTATTACCCAGCATAGTGTCTGCAACTTAACAGGAGCTCAATAATTATTTTTTGAATTAATATGAGTTCTGTCCCTAGTTGACACATGCATGTAAAAGACAAAACGACTATTTATCTTTGGTGTGGGGGAGGAAAGCCCTGTGCTTCTAGGAGATGCGATAATTTATTTCCAGGCTTCTATTAGTCAATCTAATGAAGACTGTGCATGTGTACTAAGTCTCTTAAGTCATGTCCAACTCTTTGCTGTAGCCTGCCAGGCTCCTCTGTCCAAGGGATTCTCCAGGCAGGAATACTGGAGTGGGTTGCCATGCCTTCCTCCAGGAGATCTTCCTGACCTAGGAATCGAAACTTCATCTTACGTCTCCTATATTACTGGAGAATTCTTTACCACTATTGCCACCTGGGAATATCTGGTAAAGACTGTCGTATTCACCAAAATATATCCCAATCTCCCTTGCTGTTTGGTTGGTTACGTGAAGAGTTATGGTGAATAGATTATATACAGGAAGGATATAAACCACTTTTCAGCATCACTGAGAAAGGTTTCCCACGTGTAATCCTTCATTCTCATGGTCTTCCTCCTATCTCCTGTTGGATGATGCTAGCATGACTTTGAAACTGGAATGCAGTGGGGCCACAAGATGGAAAGAGCCTGGGTTGCTGAGTCACTGCTTGGGTGAGAGCTGGTGCAGAGCGGCCTAAATAGGAACATTCTCACTGAAAGTCATATCACTGAGATTTGGGGGTTATTTATTACAGGAGTTTATGTCCTTTATCATATATAATAAAGTCAAATAAAAAAATTATATTTCTATTTCTTTCCACAAGATCCTACAGATATCTGAAATATAAGCTTTTATAAGGCTTTAAAGGAGAATCGTTAAATAGCATTTACTGATTCTTCTCACTATAATGTGTTCACAAAAGAAAAACTGGAAGTTGCAAAGGAAAACATTTCAGAATAGATCGGGTGGGCTGTGTACCCAGAGGGGTCCTGAGATGTGTGTATGCTGTCAGAAGTTTTCCTCTAGAGAGGTTTCTAATCAGATGCCTGACTGTCCCCTTTGGGCCTGTGTAATCAGCAGAAATACAGCTTGTTTGGCTCTTTTAGTGACCAGCTAGGGAGAGAATCAAGACTGTAATTTCAATGAATCCTGAGACTTTTGTGGATGGGAAAGTCAGGAAAAAATGTGGCTGGCAGGGGAGGGGGAACTCTCTTTGGAATATTGCCCAGAGGGGGCCCTCTTCTTCCCCTCAACGGGCCCCTGCCTGATCCTTCCTGCTCCAAACTCCTGTTTTCCTCCCTGCAAGCGATAGTGTTTCTGCCACTAAAGCCACAATCTGCCTGTTGAAGTAGCAGCCAAAGCCACCTCTAGAGCTGTGGTTCCTGGCAGACAAAAAGGTGGAGAAACCTGTGAGTAAGGGCATTTACATAATCAAACAACCTAAAGCCATTCCCTTTAGGTCTCGTTACCCAAGGATGACTTTCCTATGATACTGTTGGGGACATCTGGTTCAACTCTATTTCACTTGCCTAGGATCTTAAAATAAAATGTGACAAAACAGGATAATGCAAAGCTGAATGGATATGGTAGGAACTCAGGAATTACCGGGTGTGATCAGACTCAGTGGTTTGGTGCCAAGAGAGCCCTAAAGAGGGCCATCACTCAATCCTCAAGAATTCATCTCTAAATGCCATCTCTTGGGTGACTTCTCAGTCCTCTATGATTCTCTCTTATTGAGGAACAGCTCTGTGGCAGTCATGGAAATGTACTACTCAGGTCTCCTGCTATGAGAATGTCACTGATGGATGGTGGCCCAAGCTGCTGCACTCTGAGCCCATCACAACATTCATGCCCAAGGCCACCCTTCCCATGGGCTGCTCTCAGCCAGTTTCTGAGTATGAAAGGGATAGTAAGGCAAACCTCTTCTTGCAAGGTTGCAAGGATTTTCTGATTCTTGACTTTGGCTCAAGGACTCCCATGGGCTTGGCCAAAGCTTTTTTAATGTTGCAGTCTTAGATTCTGCCAGTCCAACCTTGTTTTCTTCCTTCTCTTCCTCAGAAGGATTAGATCTGCGTGAATGGTGTCCTCTGTCCCTCCTCTTTTATCCTTTTTTTTTTTTTTTTTTTGAGGCTCTACTGATTTTATTTTTCTTTTTCTCTCCAATCACATCTCCCCATTATTTCCTCCAAACACAGTGACCTCCTTTACTATTCCTCAAACATTCTGGGCAAGCTTTGACCTAAAGATTTTGCACAAAACCCTGATTTTACCTTGAGTACTCTTCCTATAAACAATGTCCTTGACAGGTGTTTCCCCCAGTAAATCTCTTGCACATCTAATGCTTTTATCTTGACATCTGAAGACCCAACCGAACTAGAGCATGGTCAAATCTGTAGGTGGGATCTGAAGAATGAGTCTGAGTTCTAGGATCCTGCCATAATTGCTGTAGGACTAGACAGTTGACCAAGACGGAATCATGGGATACTCAGTTCCAGGAATTTGGAGTCCGTGGAGCTTGGGCATATTCAAGAGCTCCTTGAGAAAACAGTCTGTGGGTTTGAATATCAAGATCTGAAGGTGCCTTCATATATTTTTCTCCTGATTTCTGTCTTTTACTATTTCTTTATATTTTTGTGATTCTTTAGTTTCCTTCCACTGAATTCCCTCTTGTTCCTCTTTCTCAAGCTAGTCAGAGTTGATTTCTGTCACTTGCAACTAGACAAGTCTGAAGGATACAGTGAAGCACAGGCCATGTTTTTCCATCTCTTATGCTGCAAACTTTATCCAGCTCCATTCCCAACTCATTTATGCATCAGTCCTCTAACACCATCCCTGTGGTACTTAAGTTTTACCCTCTGTGTGAAGCAGGCTTTATTTTTAAATTGTGAAAGTCTTTATTTTTCAAACATATTGAACATAAATCTAAAAATCCCAAAGTGAAGTTAAAAACAACAACAGCAACAACAACAAAAACATGACTCAGAGGGGACAGTTTAATAGTCAGAAGTTATGGGAAAGGATTTGTCAAGCATCATTTGCTAAATCTCACACATAAAGAGAGCGTGCCCAGAAACCATCAAAAGGGGTATCTTGTCCTACGTAAGGCAGCTAGTGAGGAAGTTCTGAAAGTAAGGGTACTTAAAGCAAGATACCATTTTCTGTTTTGGTCTTAAAGGAATTTTGTACCTTTTAATGTTGAATCACTAATAA
The DNA here is from genome assembly GCF_027580195.1 of Bos mutus. NCBI lineage: Eukaryota > Metazoa > Chordata > Mammalia > Artiodactyla > Bovidae > Bos > Bos mutus. Next base: position 26,480,632 of record NC_091621.1, on the reverse strand, counting down.
AATAGAAACCATCTTAGATAATGGGGAAAGAAAGTAAATACTGCAAGAAGACACCAAATGAAGCAAACGTAGAAGATTACAGATTATGTTCTTTGACAACACTTTCCACCTGTCTAGCAATGTCAGCATGTTTCTTAATTCCCCCAAGGCACCTCTCTGAGGATGGAACTCATCAAACAAATGACAAAATGGCCCCAGATCATCTCACTAGTTCACTGTTAACTTAGGAACCACAGTCAGAGTTGAGATAGGCAGTCCAGCATTCTATAAACTGCTGGAGACATCCATGTGCTAAAACAGGTCATACCACCTCTGAAAGTACAGCTGCTGCTGTATTTTCAGTTTTATAAGAAAATTTCTTCATTTCTTCACTTGGTTTTCTGAGTGATTCAGAAACAGATGGCAGAACTTCTAAGGGTTGTTTTTAAAGGCTCCAGAAAACTTTTTTTTTTTTCCTATCTTTCTTTTGAGTCAAATACCAGTCCATTAACCACACTTAATGGGGGAAAGGTGAAAAAAGTTACAAGCATAATGTACCTTCAGATACATGGAACCCTTGTCAAATAAAATGATGTGGTCTAGATTTTCAACCTAAAGAATTAGGTGATATGCTGAGAATCTATTTGGCCTCAAGAGGTCCCACATATGTTTCCACACACCAGACCAGCTCATCATTCCTGGGCTGAGTGGCAAGGTCTAGATATATAGTACAACATTATCTCAGTACAGTACCCCAAAGTCTCCTTGGTAATTTCAAAAGCTTTTTATTTAGCTTGGAAACAGAGGAAGAGTGATGATTAGTCATCTGCCTAATCTCCAATGACAGAAATAAAGAGCACAGTTTTATTTCTGGCTTGACTTACTTCTGTCTCCTTCTTAGAAGCAGAGGAAAGATGGCAATCATGCTATGGAACATTCCTTCCAGTGTACTCGAAGCAAAGATCAAAGCATGCCTTTCCGTCAGAGCCCCAGTGACATATTTTCCTCCACAGAGGATCTGGAGCAAGGTGAGGTTGCTGCCTCATCTATGTGTGGCTAGGATGTCAGCCTTGACTCTACCAGGCCTCCTAAAATTACCTCAGATGGATGGATAAGGTCTAAATAAAAAAGGCCCCATCCCCACCTGCTTAACCATGGGGAGTCCCAACTTTCACCTGATCTTCTTTCCAGTGAATTGGGGGCAGTCTCCAGGGAATGCTTCTGTGTTCTACAAATTTGGCTTTTGTTCTTGTACTTGGCCATTCACTAACTCTGGGCTGCTGATTTCTTATTAGGTACACAGCTCATGTAACAGTTCAACTCTTCCCACCAGTGGGGTTGCATGGTCTTTGCTCACAGGATTGCGTTAGCCATTGCCCAAACAAAAACAAAACTTTTCCCAGGGACAAGCAATAATTTGTAATCCGTTTGAAGAGCAGTCCAAATCCAGATGGATAAGAGATCCAGCTCCACACAGTAACAAATGAACCGGCAGTTAGACAGCTTCCTGTGAGCCAGGCTCTCTGTGATTTTTCTTACATTCTTGCTACAACTCTGAGTCTATACTAGTCTTATTAATGAAAATTTACAGATGAAAAACTGAGGCACAGAGAAAGTTTTTTTTTTTTAATTGTTAAAGTTACAGCATTTAGTAGGGAGTAGAGCTAGGATTTGAGTCCAAGCAGGGGCTTCTCTGGTGGCTCAGAGGTAAAGAATCTGCCTGTAATGCAGGAGACCAGAGTTCGATCCCTGGGTCAGGAAGATCCCTGGAGAAGGCAATGACTATACACTCCAGTATTCTTGCCTGGGAAATCCCATAGACACAGAAGCCTGGTAGGCTACAATCCATGGGCTCACGAAGAGTCAGACATGATTGAGCGAATAACACTAACTAACTAGGCTGGTTGCAAATGCTGGGGCTCTTCACAGTGATGCTCTATTTCCTCTCTGCCTCCTAGTTAAGTAAACAATCTGCAAAGATACCACTTTCATCCATCATTAAAATAACATTGCATGATAATCTCTTCATAACCTTTTGGCCTCTTGGAACTCAAACTTTTCCCCTTCAAGTCTTGACTCTCAATGAACATATCTAACAGAAACTCACAGAGATGGCCTTCCCCAAAGATGAAGTCTCCATCTCTTTGTGGAATGTGAACCTCTGTGCCCAGAATTCTGAAGGTTTTGTTTTCATTGTCTTCCTCTTGTCTGCTGCTGCTGCTAAGTCACTTCAGTCGTGTCCGACTCTGTGCGACCCCATAGACGGCAGCCCACCAGGCTCCTGTCCCTGGGATTCTCCAGGCAAGAACACTGGAGTGGGTTGCCATTTCCTTCTCCAATGCATGAAAGTGAAAGTGAAGTTGCTCAGTCGTGTCCGACTCTTCGAGACCCCATGGACTGCAGCCTACCAGGCCCCTCTGTCCATGGAATTTTCCAGGCAAGAGTACTGGAGTGGGTTGCCATTGCCTTCTCCATTGCTCTTGTCTAGTTATGTGTGTTTTTGAAGTCTGTCCTCTGCAGCTAAACACGGTGACTGACTTCCCTGAACAAAAGGAAGCTAGTGGTCCATGAGGCACCTGCCCCACCCCTATTCCAATTGACTTGGTTTCATGTTTTTAAATCTCTTCTTGACCGTGTATCACCTAATACAGTGTGTGAAACATTGTGTTTGAAAACGTGTGATATAATAGTCTATTAGGGGACATACTATTCAAACTTATTTCCATGGTATCAAACATGAAGATGGGGAAAACTATGAGGGGTGCATGAAGAAATACTTATTCTGATTCAACTGTGTGAAAAGTGGGAAGGTATAAAGGAAATAAGAGGCACAGCCCAACAGGAGATAGTCTGGCTAAGACATAACCCCACCCCTGACTAAAATGCATTCAACACTCTGAAAGCGATTTAATGAGTAGTCAAGATTCCTAGAGTCAGTTACTTCTGTTGTCACCACTGCTTGCCCGAATCTAGAGATGGGAAATAAACAGCTTATTTCCAGCCCACATAAAACACAGATGCCTCCCAAACCACAAGTTTGCCCTGGAAACTGGTCACAGTCTTGCCAGCTGCCTGTGTTGTTACTTTCCACAGATGCTAGCTGCAGACAGGCTGATTTTATTATTGCAGGAAAAAACAGCCTAAGGAAGCAAGCAAAAAATAAATGTGACCCTTTCCAATTGAATAATGATAAATGTGAACATTTATTTCAAATTTCACATAAAACAGGAAGTCAAGGAGTTGGGGTTGTCCAACCTCATACCAGCCAGCATCCATTGCAGAGCATGGGACACAGCAAGTGCTCAGAAATGTGTGATGAATGGATTTCTGTAAAATGTGTCAGATTAAAGGATTTCAAGAGGTACATAAAACAAGGCTGCAAGGCAGTTACCTTGCAAAGTTGTTTCAAAAAGAACTAGCCCTGGCTTCTGGTCAACAAAGAAAAGACTGAGGTGTAGGTTCATGCTTCTGAATGTGTTAGTCTACTGTTGGACCAGCAGCTCAGGTAAGTGGGGAAGTCTAGAGAGGAGGGTGGAGATTGCTAAACGGAGTTTCTTGCCATTTAACCAATTAATAAAGCGTTTTACTGTGCAAGCAGCCTGAAAGCTATAGATTACCATGCAAAATGATTATCTCTACCTCCTGCTTCTTTTACCAATGCCCACACTCTAGGGTTCTAAGGCCGATCATTTCTAGGTCCTCTAAAGCAGCTTAATAAGTCTGTAAAGAACTAGGTGAGGGACAGTGATAGCTCACCAAATAGCCCTTAAATTTTCTTTTAAAATCAATTCAAATGACTTTGACTAACTCTACTTTCCTAGTGTTGCCCAGGAGACAACTTGTCCTACAGTTGTACCCAGATCAATACTTTGCTATTCTCTTTCCTCTTCTGTTTGAAAGACTCACCCCTGTGACTGCATCACTTGGGCTCCTCTGCCATCTGGCTTCCAGTTTTGTGTAGTCAGTGAGACGTACCAGCAGGAGATTAGAAGGTGAGAGAGGAGAGGAGTCAGGACATCTCTTCCTGGCCCTTCCAGGTACACATGATGCTGGCAGTCGTCATGGGCTGCTTGATTATACATCCTTCTCACAGATCCAGCTCCTTCCATAGTCATTGTCATTGGCTGCCCCGCCACTGCTGGTTGATTGCCTTAAATCTTCTCCTACTGATGCAGTAGTTTCTTCAAGAAATTATTTTCAGCTAAACACTTTGAGTATGCCTTCCGATGGATCAACCATGTTAAAGAGTTTCATTTTTATCCTAAGTATCTCAGAAAATCATTGAAATATTTTAAGCATTGGAGGAGGAAGGTGGGAGAAAAGTCATAACTAAATTTGAATTTCAAAAATATAACTGTGGCTTTGGTTTGGGAAATAGATTGTAAAGGAGTGAGAGTACATATGGATAGATTGGTTAGGCGGTGAGCAGTGATTCAAGGAAGTGATGGTGGCTTGGACTCTGGTATTGGTAAAGATGAAAATGGAGGATTAAAGAGATGTTTGAATCAATAGAACCTAGTGATGGATTCAACATGAACAGAGGGAGGGAGGTGAGATATCAAAAGTCATGACTTGGTTTTTGAATTGTGACCATGCTAGGTGCTACAGCATTTGAAGATTTCTAGGATAATGCTCATGATATTGATACAAGGTATGCTCATTTTGATTTGTCTTTAACATACTTAAGTAGTCAAATAAATGCATAAGTCTTATGACTCAGAATAAAGGTATAGACTTGAGATGTACATTTGAGAGTTGTCTGTTGGTGTTAATTAACCCTGTAAATTATGACCCCTGGGAATGAGAGGTGCTTTCAATACCCCAGATAGAACTCTTCTGAAAACTCATGAGGGACCCTGGAAATGAAGACAAATGATCAAATATTTGAAGTGAACCTGCCAGTTGGTTTTTTATTGACAAACATCTTAATATAAGCATTAAATTTTTTAAATAATAAAAAACTATATGTTATTAAGTACATATTATATCATTTTTCATTACTGAAGTCTGATGCAAAGTGTTTGAATGCCTTATGAGAGGATGCATGCTAAGTGAACAAAGCGATATACTCATGTTCTCAAAAAGCACATTTTTTTTTTTTACCCTGAAGTGCTAGGACTTTATGTTGCACACATTTAAGAGAAGTTGTCATGGTGACTAACTGCAGAGGATTGCTATCATCGTTTGTGCCATTTCCTGTCCCAGCCATATAGCCTGGGTTCCTATCCTTCTCACCCATATCCAATTCAAAAAACAATTTCTCTTTGATCCAGAGTCCCTTCTTCAGCAATTGCCAGAGAAACTTCCCTAGATTCACATTTCCATAGTCTCCAAGCATGTTTACTGGATCTGATCATGCTATAGGAACCCATTTTTATCCATCTTATAACTAAAATGGCTGAATCTGAACATGGAGAATAATATCTGTTTTTGTAAATGCAACCAGACAAGGCTACCTTTTGGCAGAACAAAAGACATTCTTTTAGTTATAAGCATATATATGTGTATATACAGATACAAATGTACTGAAACATCTCATAAAACAAAACTTTTTTTGCCATTTGCAATATACTCTGAAATTTTCTATTTTCTCCTACTTAGGTGTTTAGACTGCTGACTGAGGTCCACCAGCTTGGTTTCATAATCCACTCTTGTGTCACCACATCCTGCTTGGAAAACATTCTCTAAATCCTGGTTCCTCCACTGGTGTCATAGTTGTGTTATACCATCAGTGCATCTTTGGACTCTCACAATGACCTGGTGTTTGTCATCCACTTTTGCTAATTTTTGACCCAGAGTTACTAGGTGAAAAATGGAAGGACTGGTAACGTGAGCAACCATGAGGATGCAGCTATGTGTATGTGTACGTATGTGCGTATATACACACACATGTCTTTGTTACATTTCCAGGGAATTCACCATTTTGTCTGCTCTAGGGAATCAATTATTTTGTTCATTGTATCAGGCACATTTAGGAGAAATGCTTACCTGTATTTAATTACAAGAGAACTTATGTTTCTCCTAAGCAGCTGGTACATGTTTAACTTAAGGACACAGTATATTGTGACAGTGACTAGCTTTCCATTTTCTTGTTGGCTGCCAGAAACCTTCAAGGTAAACACACATGTACATTCTCTTCATTTATAGATCCAAATTCCATTCTTACTCTTATTTTCCCTTCATCCCTATCTGTATGCTATTTTGTGTTTTATGTATCTTTGAAAACCCTCTCTGACTTTTACCCGACTCTGGGACTCTGCAATATATACAGGAACAAGGGCTACTAGAAAGAAAATTGGGAAACATTGCAATGAGGTGGTCAAGAACGTGAGCTTTGGAAACAAGCAGCTTGAGTTCTATGGGCATGTTACTTGACCTCTTTACATGCTGGTTTTCTCAATTAGATAAAGGAAATAAGAACATATTCCTCAGAGGCTTAGTGTCAGGATTAGGACATAATATGAAGTACTTAGCAGAATTTATCACATATAGTAAGTGCTCAATTAATGTTAACTATTGTTGTAGAAACCAGCATATTTGAGTTTGTATGTGACGTGTTTCTGGACTCAGAAACACACATGAAAACACATGCACACATCAATATACAGGCATGTGGCATGAATAAACATTGACAGCTCTTTATTGCCCTGAAGTTAGTAGGATCTGTGAAGAAAAGACTTTTCCATGATGTCCTGCTGCCCTCAAAATGTTCACATGAAATTTTGGCTAAATAGTAGTTGTTCATCAACTCAGACACCATAACAGAATACCAAAGACTGAGGGGCTTAAGCAATAGAAATGTATTTTCCCACAGTTCTGAAGGCTAGAAGTTAAAAATCAAGGTGCCACCAAGTTCCATTTCTCAAGAGACCTCTCCTGTTGACTGGTGGGCAGTGGCCTTCTCACCATGTGCTCAATGGCCTCGTCTCAATGGGAACACAGAAAGAGGTCTCTGGGGTCTCTTTTTCTTCTCATAAGAACACCAGTTCCATGGAACCAGGGCCTTCTGACCTCAACACCTCCTTAAAGGCTCTGTCTCCAAGTACAGTCACATTAACAGTTAGGGCTTCAACATGTGAATGTGGCGGGGCGGGGACGGGGAGGTGCTGTAGACACAACACAGTCTGTGACACTAGACACTGGCAGAGAGAAGTACAGGGCTATCAAGGAGAAAGGAAAAAAACAACCCCAAAAACCTAGAGAATGAGATTTTTTCCCGCATGGGAAGGGGAGGAGAGGGAGAGGAAAAGGGATCGTGGCAGGGGGGCCCAGAACATCCACCAGCTCAGAGGAGGGCAAGGCTGCTTGTTGACACTGTCCCAGAGGCTCTGCTGGGAACGCCCTGGCTTTCCTCTCCTTGAGAACTATAGCCTCAGGTGATGTGAGCTAAGCTGGAGTGTTTCGGGAGATGAGGCATTTTCCCATGCCTGAAAGAACTGGCTGGTTGGGCCAGAACTGCCATGGAAACTGTGTCTAGAGGCCCTGCTTGTATCCTCAAATAGCCCCTCACCACCTTGTCATTCTCTCTTGACCAGTCATCACTAACAAAGGCATTTTTTCAGATTTCACTTGTAAAAATCTCTAGGCAATGTCCTTTAGATGAAATTCAACAGGGAGCAAGTAATGACCCTCAATTAACTACCTACCTGATGCTGGGAAAGATTGAAGGCAGGAGAAGAAGGGGACGACAGAGGATGAGATGGTTGGACAGTGTCACTGACTCAATGGACATGAGTTTGGGTAAACTCCAGGAGTTGGTGATGGACAGGGAGGCCTGGCTTGCTGCTGTCCATGGGGTCACAAAGAGTCAGCATGACTGAGCGACTAAACTGAACTGAGCTAACAATCTGCCAACTGTTACAAAACTAGGGAAGCAAGTGTAAGTGTGTGTGTACAAATAACAGCCAAATTTTATTCTAGGAGAATCCTCAAACCAGTCACCTTGCCTAAAATGAGTTGATAGGAGAGCTGATATGAAAACTCTTGTTCAAAATATCCTTCTATTCAAACACCAGCTAAAACTAAGGTGAACTGGGATTAAGATGGGACAATAATCAAGCCTGAGCAAATCTTACATAGATTTCACACAGTTTAGCTTATTGTTTCTACCTTTACCAACAATTAAAAATATACAACTCATGCAGCTCAATATCTAAAAAACACACAACCCAATTAAATATTGGCCACATGGAACAACAGACTGGTACCAAATAGGAAAAGGAGTACGTCAAGGCTGTATATTGTCACCCTGCTTATTTAACTTATATGCAGAGTAAGTACATCATGAGAAACTCTGAGGTGGAAGAAGCACAAGCTGGAATCAAGATTACCAAGAGAAATATCAATAACCTCAGATATGCAGATGACACCACCCTTATGGCAGAAAGTGAAGAGGATATATGGCAAAACCAATACAATATTGTAAAGTTAAAAAAAAAAAAAAAAAGACAGGAGCCAGAAACCAATACAATACTGTAAAGCAATTAATTCTCAATTAAAAATTAAAAAAAATAAAAAGCTTCTTGATGAAAGTGAAAGAGAAGAGTGGAAAAGTTGGCTTAAAGCTCAACATTCAGAAAGCTAAGATCATGGCATCTGGTCCCATCACTTCATGGGAAATAGATGGGGAAACAGTGGAAACAGTGTCAGACTTTATTGTTTTGAGCTCCAAAATCACTGCAGATGGTGATTGCAGCCATGAAATTAAAAGACGCTTACTCCTTGGAAGGAAAGTTATCACCAACCTAGATAGCATATTAAAAAGCAGAGACATTACTTTGCCAACAAAGGTCTGTCTAGTCAAGGCTATGGTTTTTCCAGTGGTCACGTATGGATGGATGTGAGAGTTGGACTGTGAAGAAAGCTGAGCACCGAAAATTGATGCTTTTGAACTGCGGTGTTGGAGAAGACTCTTGAGAGTCCCCTGGACTGCAAGGAGATCCAACCAGTCCATTCTAAAGGAGATCAGTCCTGGGTGTTCATTAGAAGGACTGACGCTAAAGCTGAAACTCCAATACTTTGGCCACCTCATGTGAAGAGTTGACTCATTGGAAAAGACTCTGATGCTAGGAGGGATTGGGGGCAGGAGGAGAAGGGGATGAAAGAGGATGAGATGGCTGGATGGCATCACCAACTCGATGGACATGAGTTTGGGTGAACTCCGGGAGTTGGTGATAGACAGGGAGGCCTGGCGTGCTGCGATTCATGGGGTCACAAAGAGTCGGACATGACTGAGCGACTGAACTGAACTGAACTACTGCTAAGTCGCGTCAGTTGTGTCCAACTCTGTGTGACCCCATAGACGGCAGCCCACCAGGCTCCCCCGTCCCTGGGATTCTCCAGGCAAGAACACTGGAGTGGGTTGCCATTTCCTTCTCCAATGCATGAAGTGAAAAGTGAAAGTGAAGTCGCTCAGTCGTGTCTGACTCTTTACGACCCCATGGACTGCAGCCCACCAGGCTCCTCCATCCATGGGATTTTTCCAGGCAAGTACTGGAATGGGTGCCATTGCATTCTCTGAAATATTGGGCAGAAGACCTAAACAAACATTTCTCCAAGAAAGACACAGAGATGCACATGGAAAAATGTTCAACATCTCTCATTATTCGAGAAATGCAAATCAAAACTGCAATGAGGTATCACCTCACACCAGTCAGAATGGCCATCAACAAAAATTCTACGAACAATAAATGCTGGAGAGGGTATGGAGAACAGGGAACCCTCTAACACTGTTGGTGGGAATGTAAATTGATATAGCCACTACAGAGAACAGTATGGAGATCCTTAGAAAACGAAAAATAGAACTACCATATGGTCTAGCAATCCTACTACTGGGCATATACCCTGAGAAAATCATAACTCAATAGACACATGTACCCCAATGTTCACTGCAGCACTATTTACAATAGACAAGATGTGAAAACAGTTTACATGTTCACTTACAGAGGAATGGATAAAGAAGATATAGTACATGTGTACAATGGAATATTACTTTTGTTCTATAAAAAGGAACAAAATTCGGTCATTTGTAGAGATGTGGATGGACTTAAAGTCTGTTGTGCAGAGTGAAGTCAGAAAAATAAAAAACAAATATTGTATATTTATTCATGTATATAGAATCTAAAACAATGGTACAGATGAACCCAGTTCCAGGATAGGGATAGAGACAGACGTAGAGAACAGATGTGTGGACACAGAGGGAGAAGGGGCGGGTGGGGTGAATTGGGAGATCAGGAATGACACATACACACTGCCATGTATAAAACAGCTAGAAATAGCTGGTGAACCTGCAGTACCACACAGGGAGCTCAGCTCAGCACTGTGATGACCTAGAGGGCTGGGGTGGGAGGGGATAGGAGGAAGGTCCAAGAGGGAGGAGATAGTGTATATATAGAGAGAGAGCTGATTCACTTCGTTGTACAGCAGAAACTAACACATTGTAAAGCAATTATACTCCAGTAAAAAATATATATACATAAAGTAAATGAAGATGGAGAAGGCAGAAGAAGAATGGGGAGGGGGGGTGTGAAGAAGAGGTTGGAGGAGGAGGGGAAGCAGAAGGATGGAGACTTCTAGGTCCAACTGTCACTCTTGAACTTACAGCCTTTGAACTTAAGTGTGAGCATTTTGCATTTTGGGGGGCCTCAGTTACTTTCTCTGCATACTCATGGACTATTTCTTATCAGCAGTTTTAAAAGCTTTGTTGTTTATTTCTGTAGTTTTTTTTTTTGCTCCATTTTTTTCTGCAGTGTATTTTATTTTTGACTAAACAAAATGTTACAGATAATATGGAATTCAGACAAATGCAGAGCCCCTGGGGATGTAGAAGGGGGTGCAGAGCTCTCTTTGTTCAGCAGCTACTGCTCCAAGGACCCCAGAGAACACTGGCAGACATCTGGATTCTAGTGTCTGAGCCCTCGCAAGGCTGACTCTGCCACCCTTGCTATTGCCCTTAGTCAGTCCTCTCTCAGGAAGTCTCACGCTGGCGCCATCCACAGCCCATGCAGTAAACTGCTTTAGGTGACTGTGCTGCCTACATGAAGTTCTGTGGGTGCTTGAAGCATTTAGATTTATTTCAACGGGAATCAGCCCACTCTATACTGAATTTTACTCTCTAAGAAACAGCAAGATCACACTGCAATTTCAAATGTTTCCAAAGTTTTTGATGAATTAATCTCTCTATGCTGGACATAAGATGCCTGCGCCATGGGAGACACTCTGTGTCATCAGACGTTACTGGCAAGACCCCAAGCACAGCTGGGGTTCAGGCTGCTCGACGTCGGCTCTCTCTGGCACAGTAGAGCCTGACTCACCACCATGCAGAAGACCCACACTGAAAAGTCTGGCTTGGAATTATTGCTGAAACAGTCCCAGAAACCCTTCCACCACCACCATTGTGCATATGCAAAGCCTCTGCAAAACGTAAACTGAATTCACAATGCTACAGAGAAGAGCCCGCCTAAGAATTCTGTAACCCAAACCTCAGTCCAGGAGCCAAATCATTTAACACGCTGGCATCAGACAGCTCAGAAAATGAGCTAAATTTAGATCATCCAAGTAAGCACTGAAGTTCTTTCCTTACTGTTTGGGTCCAAAGAGCTATTCTGGACATCACACCATTAAACAAAGCAGTGTAACTGACAAGCAGCAGTGGCCAAAGTGAATTTCCTTTTGGAAATGAGTGAGGCTCTTAGCTTCTCCATGGATTAGCCCTGCAGCTGTCACTCACTGGCAAGCGACAGAGCCAGGCTGTATCAAACAATACACATTTGGGGGATGACTTCAGGGCTCCCCACATTTAACCATTTACAGACTTTCAAAAATGGTCCATTTGGGCCATTAAAACCTTGTTCTCGAGCAGTTTGTTCCCAGAATAAGCTATTTCCAAGGAAAGAGCAATTACGTGGAATCTACCATCAGGTCACAGAAAACAGAATAAACATTTGATGTATTTAAGCAATCATGCCCGTATTTCTCTTCTATTACCCTAAAGCAACTCACTGACTCTAAGTATTTTCCCTTTCAGCCCCAACGAACACCAGGCAGCTGCAAAAATAGCATTTGCAAATTCTAAGATTTCAGAAAAATTCACAGAAAGACTACAGTTCCTGTAGGATAAGACTGCAGAAGCCAACTAGCATATCAAGGGTCTTCGCTTTAGGCTGGAATTATATCATCTTAATGTAGTAAATAATCTCATGCTGATTCAAGTTTTGATTAGCGTTTATTTAAGCCTTTGGGTAATAAAAAAAAAAAAGATACCAAATGTAGTTTGGTAGATTGTATCTTTTCAAACATGGGACCCAGGAGGGGACAATAATAAAAGGAGTCCTTGAGGGTGAAAATATGGGAAACTACTGAGAAATTATTCTGAGAAAGTAATTAAGGGAATGCAATCACATACACAAGTATCCCAGTCCAGCCTGTGATAAGAGAAGTTTAAAGCAACGTGAAGGACCAGTGATGGAAGATTAGTTCATAAATTATGGCTCACCTATATAATGCAAATACTAAGCCACCACTAAAAGATGCTGTGTGTGTTAACTTATTGAAAGGAAAAAAGTGTCCATAATGCTAAGTGCAAAAGAACAGGCTATGAAGAAATTTAATGACAAGGGTAAACCCTAAAGAGAGGCTGTCTGTAGGATGGTAGGATTGTGTGTATTTTATCATTTTCATTTGATTATCTATCATTTCTTTTTTTATTATTTTTTTTTAAACTTTACATAATTGTATTAGTTTTGCCAAATATCGAAATGAATCCGCCACAGGTATACATGTGTTTCCCCATCCTGAACCCTCCTCCCTCCTCCCTCCCCATACCATCCCTCTGGGTCGTCCCAGTGCACTAGCCCCAAGCATCCAGTATCGTGCATCGAACCTGGACTGGCAACTCGTTTCTTACATGATATTTTACATGTTTCAATGTCATTCTCCCAAATCTTCCCACCCTCTCCCTCTCCCACAGAGTCCATAAGACTGTTCTATACATCAGTGTCTCTTTTGCTGTCTCGTACACTGGGTTATTGTTACCATCTCTCTAAATTCCATATATATGTGTTAGTATACTGTATTTATGTTTTTCCTTCTGGCTTACTTCACTCTGTATAATAGGTTCCAGTTTCATCCACCTCATTAGAACTGATTCAAATGTATTCTTTTTAATGGCTGAGTAATACTCCATTGTGTATATGTACCACAGCTTTCTTATCCATTCATCTGCTGATGGACATCTAGGTTGCTTCCATGTCCTGGCTATTATAAACAGTGCTGCGATGAACATTGGGGTACACGTGTCTCTTTCCCTTCTGGTTTCCTCAGTGTGTATGCCCAGCAGTGGGATTGCTGGATCATAAGGCAGTTCTAGTTCCAGTTTTTTAAGGAATCTCCACACTGTTCTCCATAGTGGCTGTACTAGTTTGCATTCCCACCAACAGTGTAAGAGAGTTCCCTTTTCTCCACACCCTCTCCAGCATTTATTATTTGTAGACTTTTGGATCACAGCCATTCTGACTGGTGTGAAATGGTACCTCATAGTGGTTTTGATTTGCATTTCTCTGATAATGAGTGATGTTGAGCATCTTTTCATGTGTTTGTTAGCCATCTGTATGTCTTCTTTGGAGAAATGTCTATTTAGTTCTTTGGCCCATTTTTTGATTGGGTCATTTATTTTTCTGGAGTTGAGCTGTAGGAGTTGCTTGTATATTTTTGAGATTAGTTGTTTGTCAGTTGCTTCATTTGCTATTATTTTCTCCCATTCTGAAGGCTGTCTTTTCACCTTGCTAATAGTTTCCTTTGATGTGCAGAAGCTTTTAAGGTTAATTAGGTCCCATTTGTTTATTTTTGATTTTATTTCCAATATTCTGGGGGGTGGGTCATAGAGGATCCTGCTGTGATGTATGTCAGAGAGTGTTTTGCCTATGTTCTCCTCTAGGAGTTTTATAGTTTCTGGTTTTACATTTAGATCTTTAATCCATTTTGAGTTTATTTTTGTGTATGGTGTTAGAAAGTGATCTAGTTTCATTCTTTTACAAGTGGTTGACCAGATTTCCCAGCACCACTTGTTAAAGAGATTGTCTTTAATCCATTGTATATTCTTGCCTCCTTTGTCAAAGATAAGGTGTCCATATGTGTGTGGATTTATCTCTGGGCTTTCTATTTTATTCCATTGATCTATATTTCTGTCTTTGTGCCAGTACCATACTGTCTTGATAACTGTGGCTTTGTAGTAGAGCCTGAAGTCAGGTAGGTTGATTCCTCCAGTTCCATTCTTCTTTCTCAAGATCGCTTTGGCTATTCGAGGTTTTTTGTATTTCCATACAAATTGTGAAATTATTTGTTCTAGCTCTGTGAAGAATACTGTTGGTAGCTTGATAGGGATTGCGTTGAATCTATAAATTGCTTTGGGTAGTATACTCATTTTCACTATATTGATTCTTCCAATCCATGAACATGGTATATTTCTCCATCTATTAGTGTCCTCTTTGATTTCTTTCACCAGTGTTTTATAGTTTTCTATATATAGGTCTTTAGTTTCTTTAGGTAGATATATTCCTAAGTATTTTATTCTTTCCATTGCAATGGTGAATGGAATTGTTTCCTTAATTTCTCTTTCAGTTTTCTCATTATTAGTGTATAGGAATGCAAGGGATTTCTGTGTGTTGATTTTATATCCTGCAACTTTACTATAGTCATTGATTAGTTCTAGTAATTTTCTGGTGGAATCTTTAGGGTTTTCTATGTAGAGGATCATGTCATCTGCAAATAGTGAGAGTTTTACTTCTTCTTTTCCAATTTGGATTCCTTTTATTTCTTTTTCTGCTCTGATTGCTGTGGCCAAAACTTCCAAAACTATGTTGAATAGTAATGGTGAGAGTGGGCACCCTTGTCTTGTTCCTGACTTTAGAGGAAATGCTTTCCATTTTTGACCATTGAGGATAATGTTTGCTGTGGGTTTGTCATATATAGCTTTTATTATGTTGAGGTATGTTCCTTCTATTCCTGCTTTCTGGAGAGTTTTATTATGATATCTATCATTTCTAATTGTTCTCTGTGCTTTTGTAATAAGGGAAAAAATGAAGTGGAAGATTAAAAAAGAAAATGTCCTGGCCAGCAGAGAAGGGAAGTTATGATCCTAAACAACAAATAGCTTCAGAGTCATCAAAATTGCAAATGAAATAGAATAAAATGTTGTTGAAATAAATATATAATGAATTCAAGAAAATCCAAAGTATTGAATCTGGGTGACCCATTATCTTCATGACTCTAGTCTAGAATTTCTTCCCTGTGTCCTACTCCTCTCCCACATGCATAAAGCTTTCTCTTACTTTTGCAACCCTGCTTTTCAAAGAAGATTCCTTGTGAACTAATATTCAGAATCATGTTCAAGATTTTATTATACTTTTTTTAAGTAGCCTCATTTAGTTCTATACTAATGTTAGCCTTTATTCCTAGTTCTTCCCCTCACCTCCACCAATTTTCCAACCATTTTGAAAACCTCCTGCACACAGGAAGTCTCCTTATAGTTTTGTTTTTCACTATGGGCCTTATCTCCCCTTGGGTCTCACCACAATATGGAACATAACTAGTCCAACACCTTGCAAGTAGTACACACTCAATACACCTAGGTATACATATGTAGGGTTTACTGTATGTATACCTATGACTGATTCACGTGGGTGTATGGCAGAAAACATCACAGGATTGTAAAGTTATTATCTGCTGATTAAACATTAAAAAAAATACCCCTCCTCACAGTTGTCTACATGACCTTTCCTTTCTTTCTTTTTTTAAAACCAGACTATGAATTTCTTGTGGGCTGGGTCATGTCCTGCTTATCTGCACACTTTCTTTAGTGCCTTATAATAGATAACTTACACAGTAAGAGCTCAGTAAATATTGGTGAATAAAATGTGTGAACAAATTATATAGACTGACTCTGACTTATTTTATGTTTACTAGAAAATTCCAAGTCATTTCTGTCTCCCATTAGCTTAGAAGTTCTCAGTGCAGACAATGGGGGGATGGGGGGCAGGCTGTGGGTGGAAGGTCACTTCTGCTCCCTTGGGACATCTGGCCATGTCTGGAGACATTTTTAATGTCATGACTAGAGGGAGGGGAGATGTTCCTGGTGTTTAGTGGACAGAGACCAGGGGTGAGGCCACCGCTCACCCTACAATACAGGGGACAGATTCCTACAATGAAGAATTATCTAGCCCAATATGTCAATACAGATATCTTCCGTTCACCGTATATTGCTTCTTAGAGTTGTTACATTCTTTTTCCTCCTCTTTGACTCCCCTCCACTCACATGCTTAGCTTTTAGAGAAAGTCTCCAAGCTTAAGACTGATATCAGCAAGTCTATTGAAGCCCAGTTTTGTCATCTGTTTACTGGTGGATAAGACCTGCCCACCTATCTTTCAGGGTTACCATGAGGGTAAAATGAATCAATCTTCAGATGCCTTTAGAGACAGATGGAATATATTAATAATCTCTGCCAAGATACATACTGAGAGGGAAATGGGAAATTTAGTAGAACATGAATTTCACTCCTTCACCAATAAACACATTTATTTTCTATTCTGAGTCAACCAATAAGCATTTATTAAGCATTATCCATGTAGAATAAAAAATGGTACCAGGTTTTTGATAGAAATCATGCAATTTTAAAACATGAAAGTAAAATTGTAGTCATTTCTGGGCTCTAGGCAACTAGAAATATTTTTAAGTGGGAAAATGCCTTCCTTATTTCTCTATATGGGCATAAAGTAGGATTGCAGAAAATACGGCTAACTTAAACCCAGGTCTATTACCATGCCCACATAATCAGACGGTGATCATTTTTGTTGAAGATTTTGCTGAAGTTTTAATTTATATGAAATCTGCATCCTTTGGTTTAGCTACCAACTGTTAAAGGTTGAAATTCCTAATCCATAGATCACATGTGTTGGGAACTGGGTTCCAGGGAACTGCCCCAAGGAAACAGCAGAATCCTCTGAATGGAATGTATGAGTCCTCAGAACTTAAAAATTCAGATCTTAAACAGAACTTAGCAACATTTAAAGGCATGAGCAATTGTTTTTAAATAACCCATGTACATTGACTCTTTGGTCAGGCTCATGATTTGATCTGTCACAATGATGTAAAACATGCATGATTGTGTCTCAGGGAGCCCTATGTCTGCTGCTCCTAGAACCACAAACCTGTGATTTTATGTGCATGCTGAAGAGACATGTTGCATTCCCAATTTTTTCCAAAATTTATGACCTTAGTTTTTGCAAATTGGGTCCCTGTGAGAATATGAGCCAGTTATGGAGCTCTGAAGGAAGAATAGCTGTTTTTAAATGTCTATAAAAACAAAATATCAAACACGCTTAAGACAATTTTGAGTCAAAAGTGTAGCTGTGTGAATTGATAACTTTGTCATCTGTTCAATGAATATTTATAGAATGACTTTTATGTAAATATAGCAAGAGTAAGGTATTGTGTTAGAGGCAAAGAAGAGCTTACAATCTATCTGGAAACGTACATGCATGAAAATATGTCATTCAAGATATGTCTTCAGACACTGAATGAGACATGCCAAGTGAGCAGTAAAGCCAATGGTTTCTATAGGTGAGAAGAAAGATATCATGGGATTTAGAGTGACAGAAAAGGATTTATGGGGAATAAAAGACTTGAACTTGTTCTTGAGGGACAGGTCAGGTGAAAACGAAGGGAAGGGAAAACATTTTTGAGAGGAGTAGTAATGAAAGAAAAGATGCAGAGGTGGAAATTCATTGATCCATACAGAAGAGCCATATCTGAAGTCATGTTTATGTCCAAGACGCTGTGCTAACTTCCATGAGTATAAAACTGAATTAACCATGTACTGTACAGCCTTACAGAATACACAGTCCAGTTTAAGGACATAATTACAAACACCCAAATTATAATGCATTGATCTCTGAAGTCAGGTGCAAACTCTCCAGGGAATGTACAAGATGAGCTGTTGGGGTACAGATGCAAACAAGAGATTTTCTAATTATATTTACTTTAATGTAATCATTTCAATTTGCATATGTATAAAAATGTACTACTACAGTAGTTCACATAATTTACAAATAAGTGTACATGTATTAAAAAATTAGTGCTCAAACACATTTGCTAGGAATAGTGCAAGCTTAAAAACTAGTGGCAGGCTGCTATAATGTACCTGTCCCACTGGAAGAATAAACATATCCTCCAGGAAGCCAAATCCCTGAGGTTGGGCACTGTTCAAATGATACAGGACAAGGGATGAGACTGAAGGGAAGGAGAGTAATGGGAGATAGGTAAAGAGAATTATCATATCCCTTATATACAGAATCTAAAAAGAAATGATACAGATGAGGTTATTTACAAAACAAATAAACTTGCAGACTTAGAGAATGAATTTATGGTTACTGTGGAGGAAGGGGTAGTTAGGGAGTTTGGGATGGACACATCACACGGCTATATTTACACTAGATAAAAAACAAGGACCTATTGTATAGCTTGGGGAATATTCTCAACGTTATGTGCAGCCTGGACGTGAGGGGAGTTTGAGGGCAAATGGAAACATGTATGTGTATGGCTGAGTTCCTTTGCCGTTCACCTGAGACTATCATAACATTGTTAATCAGCTATGTGCTGTGCTTAGTTGCTCAGCAGTGTCTGACTCTTTGCAACACAATGGACTGTAGCCCTCCAGGCTCCCCTGTCCATAGGGATTCTCCAGGCAAGAATACTGGAGTGGGTTGCCATGCCCTCCTCCAAGGGAGCTTCCCAACCCAGGGATCAAACTGGATTCTGCTACATTGCAGGTGGATTCTTTACCAGCTGAGATACCAGGGAAGCCCTAATCGGCTATACCCCAATACAAAATAGAAAGTTAAGGGAAAAAAAGGGCAGGCTGAGGACTACATTTGGGCAGTTTTGGGGAACCTAATCCCACAAGAGCAGAGGGACATTGTTTTGAGTTGACCAAAAACTTTTTTGGGCGGTTTTCTGTAACACTTTACAAACTTTTTGGCCAATCCAATTTATGCACGGTGGGGGCTACACTAGACTAAGCAGAGGCCAATTCCTAACTGCAGAGGAGTAATTTCTCATTCAAATACTCTACAGAAATTTTAGCTAGAGAAGAACTAGGTGACATAAAGGCCAAGATGGTCTGTTTTGTGGACTTTACTAATTTGCAACTAGGTAGAAAAGTCTCACCCTTTCCAATAAGTTAAACATTCATGGTTCGTACCCCTTGGGGGCTCATATCCACATTGTTCAGGTGCTCAGTTGTATCCAACTCTTTGCAACCTCATGGACTGCAGCATGCCAGGCTCCATGTCCTTCACTATCTCCCAGAGTTTGCTCAAACTCATGTCCATTGAGTCAGTGATGCCATCCAACCATCTCATCCTCTATCACCTCCTTCTCCTCCTGCCCTCAATCTTTCCCAGCATCACAGTCTTTTCTAGTGAGTCAGCTCTTCACATCATGTGGCCAAAGTATTGGAGCTTCAGCTTCAGCACCACTCCTTCCAATGAATATTCAGAGTTGATTTCCTTTAGAATTGACTAGTTTGATCTCCTTGCTGTCCGAGGGACCCTCAAGAGTGTTCTCCAACACTGTAGTTCAAAAGTATCAATTCTTTGGTGCTCAGCCTTCTTTAGGGTCCAACTCTTACATCTGTGCATGACTACTGGAAAAACCATAGCTTTGACTATATGGACCTTTGTTGGCAAAGTGATGTCTCTGCTTTTTAATACACTGTCTAGGTTTGCCATGGCTTTTCTTACAAGGAACAAGTGTCTTTTAATTTCATGGCTGCAGTTACAATCCACAGTGATTTTGGAACCTGAGAAAATAAAGTCTGTCCCTGTTTCCTTTTTTCCCCTACTTTCTATTGAAGAAAATAGACTTTATTTAAGGAACTATATAAGGCTGAACTCCTGTAGCCTGTTACTTCCAAATAAGCCATGCTCTGAGCAGATGTCACTGCCAAGGTTAAATCCTATCTGCTGCCAAGGTTAAATCATATCCCCAGGACTTTCCAGAGCAAATACTATAGACATATTAGTCCTCATTCCTTATGCTCTACTTAGGTATTCAAGTGGAGTTTCAATTCCTCCAAATCCCTGATTTAGCCTTAATGTGTATGTAGATGAAAATCAGCTTACAAAATATTGCATCCAAGCCCAGCGGAAATACTGCTCAATACTCCTATTTTATTACCATGGACTGTGAGAAGTGCTGAAATAGTCCCTGGAGACAGAGACCATATAGTTGGAGAATTGTAATTATGTTGTACTCATATACTATTGCCCTGGAGAAGGAAATGGCAACCTACTCCAGTACTCATGCCTGGAAAATCCCATGGACCGAGGAGCCTGGGTGGGCTACAGTCCATGGGGTCACAAAGAGTCGGACATGACTGAGCGACTTCTCTTCTCTTCTCTTCATATACTATTATGTGTTAGGACATAAAGAAATCAGTGTCACTTGTGGCTACTAGTTTGCATGGCTGCTACTCTATTAAATGCATTATATTTATTATACTTTTAATTCCAACCAGAACCCACAAACCTCATAAGCACAATCATAATACAGAGTATCAACAAGAAGTCTGTTTAACCTGCTGCTGTACTTCGAGATTATTGTGACCGCTAGTAAGGAAAATATACTCTTCTTCTGAAAGCTTTAGGTTGCTAATTATTTGTGCCCTCAGGAAGCAAAATATTAACAGAGAGGAAACTCCAAATTATTCTAGAATGAATCCTTGAATTTTCATGGTCTATCATATAAAGGAAATATTTCCTAAGAGAAATGACATATGAATAAATGCTTGATCATCATCATAACGTAGGTAAACTTTTCCACAGAGAAGTATGAGAGTTCTACTAAAATTCTTCTCCATCACTCCTCACAGTATGAAGGTCATCTGAGGTTCCTGTGAGCAAAGAAGTGGTTCCAGTGGACTGACTCCATTTCTCAGTGTCAAACTGCAATGATCTAATAAGACCGCATGGGGGAAAGCAGAAAACAGCACAAACTAGATTTCAAAGCTGGATTAGAGATGCTTCAAATTGTGTAAAATAGAACTCTACAATTAGAAAAAGATTACAGCATGGAGAATTAGTTAATTCAAAATTAAACAAAATACCCATTGGCTTTCAAGTTTAGCATTCTCTGGAGAAGAAGGATAAATACTATTTTTTTTAAATAAGAAAAAATATCTAAATCATAATGCTTTTGAGATCTATCTCTACAGTGAGAAGATTTGGAAAGAGTCGTTTGTGCTTTGTCTCCATTCAAATATTACTCTTGCTTCATCTATCACCTGTCTGAAATTTCTTGAATGCCTTTCTTGAAATGATAACGTAGAAATCCATTCGAGTATCTCAAAGACAGCTGGACCACCCTAATAATCTAGGGGACTCCAAAAGTTATATTTAATCAAATGTAACCTCATGTGGAAAAGTTCTAAGTTTTGCATTAGAGCACATAATAAATAACAGGCTAGAATCTGGCACTTGCCTTAGCGGGGCTTTGATACTGCTCTTTCATTTTTCCTTCTAACCTCAAAACAGTTTCTTAGACTTCAGTTTGGGGCTACAATTATCTAGGTCATTGTAGTATTACTATCTATTTGAGAAGGTTACACTACTCTGTTTAATATATAGCAGTGTCATCATTTACATTTACCAATATGAACGGCTAGATGAACTGATGGACGAGTGTAGACAGAGATAAGTAAATCCTATGAGAATCTAAGCAAACTCTGGGAGATAGTGAAAGACAGGGGAGCCTGGCATGCTGCAGTCCATGGAGTCAAAAGAGTCAGACATGACTTAGCAACTGAACAACATGAGAAGCGTGATGGTTTGTACACTTACCAACAAATAAAATGTACCCTTGATGGCAGTTGTTAATAATGTGTATTCAACAACAGATCAGAGAAGGCAATGGCACCCCACTCCAGTACTCTTGCCTAGAAAATCCCATGGATGGAGGAGCCTGGTAGGCTGCAGTCCATGGGGTCGAGAAGAGTCGGACACGACTGAGCGACTTCACTTTCACTTTTCACTTTCATGCATTGGAGAAGGAAATGGCAACCCACTCCAGTGTTCTTGCCTGGAGAATCCCAGGGACGGGGGAGCCTGGTGGGCTACTGTCTATGGGGTCACACAGAGTCGGACACGACTGAAGTGACTTAGCATAGCATAGCAACAACAGATAAATGCTCAGCCTTCACTTTCTCTTATTCAGTTAAAATTTTATCTTTACTTGAAATGATATGTATCTGAAACACAGAGTGGTTTAAATTTTTCAGAAATATATCTTCCAAACACTATAATATAGATGATTATAACTAATCCATATTTTAATATATCTATCTTTATTGGATGAAAATGTAATGTTCTTCAGCCATGGGATTAAAAAAGTATAATGTTGTGTATTAATAGTAAATATGTACAGTCCATGGAATCTGAGCTGGAAATATCTTCCTAGATAATCTGGTCTGAAGACCCACCCAGTGCAGAAATTCCCAGTAAAACATCCTGGACAGATGGTTTTCCTGTCTGTCTAAACCTACCAGAAACCAGGAAATAGCTTAGAAGGCAGTTCATTCATTGTGGAAGTCTCCGTTTTCTCAAAATTCTTGCCTTCTGGTGGGATATGCATCCTTGTAACTTCTTAGTCACCTTGCAGGCTTCTAGATCTATGAAACTGTTCTTTAGGAGACCCAGGCACATGTCTAGCGACTGTCACTTTCTCTTAAGTGTTCTCCACTCACAGGCAAAGAGGACAAGAGCAAGATGGGAGAGTAAAAATCCTGGATATCAAAGTTATCATCCCCAAAACACTAGAGTCTTACAAGGCATGTCATTTTCAACACTATGACATTGAACAGAAATAAATGAAAGGCTGTAACACAATTCAATAAACCAATTACTTAAATTATGGAAGACACTCAGCAGAAATATGTGTTTAAAAAAACACTGATGCTTCTCTTTCCATTCAGATTTCAAATACTGAAGCTGCACCTAATTGAAAATAATTAATGAGAAACTACAAGTGAGTCAGTAGTGTGACATCAGCAAGAAAGTCTGAACAATCATAGCCTGATATTAAGAGAAACATAATTTTTTTGAAGAAGGAAAGTAAGATTATCACCTTTTAAAATCATGGTCAGAACACAACCTTGAACTCTGCCTTAGAGATTCTTGGGCAAACTGAATTTGTGCAGTAGAGAGCAAGTAGGATGGTGAAGGATCTGGAAACCAGATCAGATATGAAAAGGGAACTTCTGAGTTTTAATGTGGAGAAGGCTGACTCAAGATTGTGTTGTAGAAACAGAGCTGGTCTCAAGAACCGAGAACCAGGGACACAGATGAAAACTGCAGGGAGTCAGATGCTGGCTTACTGTTAAAAAAAGTGGAGGGGGCAGATTTTCTAAATGCAGAAGTGGCTCAGAGACCACACTCCTTGAGCATGAGGAGTGTCCAGTGTCAGCGGTGCTCCAGCACCATCAGAGGTACTCATGATGAAAGTATGATCGAAAGAAAGCAACCACTGTAAACAGAATCAAATGTCAACTGAACGTCTCTTATTTGCCAGCTTCAGGGCATCCAGCCTCCACTAAACAAGACAGATACAAGTGCTAAGCTCAGAGTTTAGCATCTAAGTGGAAAGGGGTTGGGCTAAATAGTCTTTAAATTTCCTTTTAGTTCTGAGATTCTAGGACATTATTAGCCTAATATGCTCTATTATACATAATGTTACACAGAACTGGAAAAATGTGTCAAATGTGACTGTACAAATATTGGGGGGTAGAAAGCTTTTTATAGTATTTGTTCCCTGATTCAATATTTACCAATTGCCAATATTATACCCTAAGTATTGAGGTGTCCCATAAAACAAAACAAAACAAAAACCTATCTTAAAAGAGGTCACAGTCTATAATTTTAAACAAACACTCTTTAAAGACTGTTTACTCCAGTACTTTGGCCAGTTCAGAGTCACAATACCAATATGTAAAGTGAACACCTAATCTATCTTCCATGGCAAGACATTTTTGAAAGTGAAAAGGATGCTATTAATAATTTCATCAAGACAACAGGTGTAAGAAGGACTGTCCAGACAAACTAGGACATCTGGTCACCCTATTAATAAGCCTCTAGATCAAATAGAAGCTGAGGCCTTCTCAGAAAAACAAATCCTCTTTGAAGTTGAAGATGCAGACTGGGCCCAGTATGTTAACCCAGCTCCTTCCCCAACTCTCTGCTCCCCACTTTGTGCATTCCAGAAATGTGATTCTTAGTCACTCTTGATTCATCCACAGGTAGACACCAGACCCAATCAGTCTGTCCCTGGGGTGTTTTGGGAACTGGTCCTCTCCAGTATTGAGACCCACAAGATATCAAACTTGAGTGCTGCTGATGAGAGAATACTGTATGCCCAGGGAGTGAAGTCTACTTGGAGTGGCAGTTGAGAAGGATCCTGGCAGAGTCTGACTCCCCAGTTTCAGCTCCCCTGATGCTCTCTCTACTGTTCACCAGAGTTTCCTATGATCTATTGTTCAGTACCAATATTTTTCTAATATTTTTTACCTTTTACTCTAGCTAGTTTGACTTGGGTTTATGGTACTTTCAGTCCAAACTGCCCTAATTCAGATGCAAAGAAGTAATTTAAGTAAAAATGATGGCTTCCCAAAAGCTTGTCATTTTCCCCTCTCCTATAGGTTTGGGCCTGTTGTCGTTTCCAAGAGAAAAAAAAAGATATTTAAACCATTCTGAGGCTTGGCATCAATTCACCTTTTCTCTTCATTCACCCCAACCTTGAGCATATGTTTGAAAAATAAGCTCACACCCGACCTCTGAGACTCTCTTTATCTTTGCCAACAACTTGTGTCACTGGATGTCTTTCTTGCCCGGTTTCTGAGTCTCTGTTCTGGTACTTTGCACTCATCACAGGTCTGTATGAAGTCAGACAGACTTTATTCACTTCCTTCATTAGGGACTAACTCTTTCAGCTGTAAATGTGGCCTTGACACCTGCAAAGGATGCTTATTAGTCCTTATTGTACTTGACCTCTCTGTAGCGTTGATGCCACTGGTCCTGTTTTCTTTCTTGAATTTGTCTTTTCTTTTGACTTCTGTTACATCAGTTTCTTCTTATTCTTGTCCCACAGTTCAAAGCACTTCTCAGTGTTTTCTAGAACCATCTTTTTCTTTGTCCATTGAAAAAATGTCGGAGATGTGCTTCTTCTATTCTTCTTCTATTCTCCGCTTTTGTTCTTCCTTGACAATTTGATTGAATCTCATGGTATCAACCATCAACAATATGCTGATGGGTCTCAATTTTATTTTTATAGGACAGATCTTTCATGAGCTCCTGATTCATAAATCTACTGTACATCTTCTACTGAGTGACCCAATAAGTGCTTCAAACTCAAAGTATCCAAGACTAAACTCCCCATTTTGCAAAACAGTTCCATTTCTGATATTCCTATTGTCTTTAAATAGCATTACTACCTACATAGCACCTAAAACAGAAGCCTGGGAGACCATCCTAGCTCCTTCCACTCCCTGGCACCACATTTCAGAAGTTACTATGTCCTATGAATTCTACCTCCTAGTAATTCTTGAAGCCATCCCTATCAACTCTAACTGTCAGTGCTTTAATGCCATCCTCCTCTCTTTGCAGTGCTATCTTAAATGGTTTTTCTTTATCCAGTCCCACTTCCTTCAAACAACCTTCCTTTATGCTGCCATCACAGTATTTCTTTCATACTCTCAAATTCAAAACTATCCAGTGATAATTCTCTAATTAACTTCAAAACAATGTACAGACTCCCAGTAAGACTTGTGAAGTTGCTCTTGGCCTGGCCTGGTGAGGCCACATGTCCTAGACTCTTGTTCCAGCACTTCAGCTGCCATAAATAAAGGCCAGACACACTGGGCAGTTTGTCATCTTCTTAATAGGCCACTCCCTGTTATCTGGTAGGGCAGATAACCATGTGACTCGGCCTGGTCCTTTTGGAATTTTGACTCTCAGTCTGTTCCCTCTTGAAACTCACAGTGTGAGAAGCTCAAGTCACATGGAAAGACCTAATGCAGGTGCTGCGGGGCCAGCTGAGCTCAGCCCAGGTGCCAAACACATGAATGAAGAAGTTTCATTCTTCTGAGTCACTCTGACCATCCCAGCCAGGGCCCCAGACCTCATAAGGCAGAGACACACCATCCCTGATGTGCCCTCTCTGAATTCCTGACTCACAGAATCAGTGAATGTAGTAACACAATGGTGTTTTTCATTGCTCAGTTTGGGGTAGTTTGTTATTGAGCAGTAGATGACTGAAATACCCTCTTATAGTATTAATATTTTGTTCTCTGGAGTATTCAATTCTAGGATACTTCTGTCTTCAAGAGTTTGCCTCACAGTTACAGCACATTCCACAGGGTCGTGACTGTCGCATTCTTGAAGAGTATGTTTTATTCTTTTTTTTTTTTTTTGCCCAGTACCTAGTTTGCAGAATATTTCCAATCCATCTTGTTAATGGGATCCCCAAGCCTTCTTTCTAGTTACTCAGTACTGTGCATAGGCACCCAATGGGACCTTCCCTGCTCTGCCTTTTATTCTCAAGGCTCCCCTTTGCCTCTCAAAATAAGTCCTTCAGCAACTGCAGCTCTAGCAGGTCACCCAGACCCTTGCCTACTAAAGAAGTCAGTCTGGTTTCAACTCAGCATCTCCCCATGAGCTCAAAGTAATTATGGAAGGCTTGGCAGGGGGTCATAGAAAATGTCAGGGATCCATGTCTACTGGTCCATATAAGGAAAAGTGGGGGAGAAAAACACTTATGTTCTGAATACCCACTGTGTGTCAGGATCTCTCCTAGAAGGTCTTCATATATTATCTGATCTAGTCCTCTCAACAGCCCTGTGAAATAGACATTTTGGTTTCCATTTTACAAGGAAAGAATGCTGATGTTCAGTGAGGTTGTGATCTACACAGGGCCACTTGCTAACAGAATGAAGGATCAGCCCAAGCCTACTGGCTCCAAAGCCAATGCAGTTCCTATAAGCCATGCATTCTGGAAAACTCTTTAGAGAGGACTGATGGATAAAATTTCAGAAGTTCAATTTTATTCTGATGACTTTAACCACAAAGAGGACTTATTCTCTAATCAAATGTTGACTATCTAAAAATAACATAGTAACTAGAGTCAATCAATTATACTTCAGGATGCCTGTGTTTATTCAAGGGCAGGTCTGCCTGAGAAGGAGGATCAGGGAAGGAAAAGGAAGGAAGGAAGAGAACACAGAAGGCCTGAGCGAGAGGAAGGAGTTGTCTTAAGGTGAGGTCAGAGGAAAACTGCAGAAGGGAAGGCCTGGAATCTAAGACAAAAGGCTTTTCCCTGGAGACTTGGGTGGGGTCGTGTCCTGGGGAAGATCAGAGGATTTGGGACATCCTTTTGTACAATACAGATAGGAAACTGAATACTTTTACCTCTAAGCAGAGGAGCTTGAAAACTTTGTTAAGTCAAAGACTTATATCCTCAATGAAACTTGGCCCATAGGATTCTATTTTTCAATTTTCATTAATGTTAATGTTTTATCATTCTTTTTACTTACACATAAATTGATTTTTTATTTTCATGGTTGTCAAAAGATTATTCACAGAAAAGTTCAGATCAGGATCAATTTCTATTTCTTTTTCATTAGATCAATATATTTTAATGAAGTGTGATTGATTAATATTTTAGGGAGAAAGAAATAAAACTCTTTTCTCCAGGCATCATTGATCTATGTCTGAGCCAAAGGATTACCAAAGACTAGTGTCTGTTTTTCTTGTTGAGTAAGTCCTGGGGTCTTGGGTCACACTGCCACTTTGATGCCATTAGAAAATCAAATAAGCGCATTTTGGCAAGCTACGGTGTATCTAGCATCCCCTACCTGCATACATATAAACAACTTTTATGTATGTGCATTAGGAACTAGGAAACAAGATCACATGTTTGAAATCTCATTTCCTAAGCAAGATGCTTAGAGGGTGCCTGATAAGATCTGGTTATACAAAATTAGTGGGTTTCACTCTCAATGAGGACTCATCCCTCCACTATCCCTCTGAGTTGAAGTTATAGTTATGCCAGTGCCTCTGCCAGGACTTGTTCTATAGTTGAGTGAAGACATGTTATCTATTTTCACACACACACACACAGAGCTTAGATTTCCACAGAAGCCTTTTAAATACTATACAAAGTGTTTCAGAGAGCAAAGACTCTAATGCTAAGTCATCCAGGTGGAGCCATACGGGGTTCTAGAGCTCATTTCTGTTCTTTGTTACATGCCACAGTCAAACAGGTATGTCAATCCTATGATGATTGCTCCAAGAAAGAGAGAACTCCATCTCATGTACTTGGTTCTTCATTGTTCTCTCACCTACCAAAG
The DNA here is from genome assembly GCF_027580195.1 of Bos mutus. Classification (NCBI taxonomy): domain Eukaryota; kingdom Metazoa; phylum Chordata; class Mammalia; order Artiodactyla; family Bovidae; genus Bos; species Bos mutus. Next base: position 26,452,208 of record NC_091621.1, on the reverse strand, counting down.
ACACATGAAGCTTCTTTTATGCTGTAGGGCTTTTACCAGACTCTGGAGATGGCGAGGTAAGTAAGATCAACTGGTCCCCTGCTCTTAGGAAGTCTACATTCTAGTGAGGGAGGCAAGACAATAAGAGAAGCAAGTAAATGAATTAACATCCCAGTTATAGATTGTGATTATTGCCATGAAGAACATAGGCAGAATAGCTGGACAGAGAGTGACTGTGGTGGGGAGGATGTCTGTTTTAGATACAGGTGACTGGGGAAGATGGCCACTGGACTGACCCCGATGGAGAAGAAAAAGCCAGCCATGTGAAGAGCCAGAGTGGAGCACTGTGATTTGGGATGGCATGTGCAAAAGCCCCAAGGCCCCAAAGGCCCCGTGGCATGCTTTGAAAACTGTTAAGAAAAAAGATGAAGACTTCAAAATACATGAAGCAAAAAACCGACAACATTTAAAGGAGAAACCAACAAATCTATGTCTCACATTGGGAGATTTTTAACACATAACATTACCATAAAATCTGAGCCTTGGTGGCTCAGATGGTAAAGCGTCTGTCTACAGTGCGGGAGACCTGGGTTCGATCCCTGGGTAGGGAAGATCCTCTGAAGAAGGAAATGGCAACCCACTCCAGTACTATTGCCTGGGAAATCCCATGGACAGAGGAGCAAAACTTAGCAACCTAAAAACTTCAAGTATATATAACATATGTTGTCATCACTGCTTAGTTGCTCAGTCGTATCTGACTCTTTGCAACCCCAGGACTGTAGCCCTCCAAGCTCCTCTGCCCATGGGATTCTCCAGGCAAGAATACTGCATTGGGCAGCCATTTTCTTCTCCAAGGGATCTTCCCAACCCAGGAATCAAACCCATGACTCCTGCACTGCAGGCAGATTCTTTACCACTGAGCCATCAAGGAAGCCCATATGCTACATGTATTCTATGTGTATTCTGTAAGGCAGGTATTCTGAAGCAGATTAGCTGGATGGTTCTAGCTTGGGGGTTCTCATGAGGCTGCCATCTAGATCTCACCTGGGATTGCAGTCCTCTGAGGGCTTAATTGGGGCAGGAGGACCCACTTTTGCTCTCATGGCTTCAATTCCTCACCGGCTCTAAGCAAGAAGCCTCAATTCCTCACACCTTGGGCTTTTCCATAGGGTTTCTAGTGTCTTTTAAGACATGCAACTGGTTTCCCAGAGTGAACTCCAGAAGAAAGAGAAGCATCATGACTTTTTCACCTGGTCCCAGAAGCCACAGACCATCACTTCTACCATATTCTATTCATTACAAGTAAATCACTAAGTCCAGCTCACACTCAGGGAGAGAAAGAAGTGTAAAAAATATGTGGTTGTTTTTCAAAGTCATCACAGGCATGTTCATTTAAATACATGCTGTGAGACACCCAAGCAAGTGGTCTTGCTCGTGGGAAATGCTAGTCTACAGTGAGAGGAGAGAGATCCGGGTTGGAAATGCAAATCTGAAAGTCATCAGCATACGTGAGGGCAGGGGGATGCCAGTTTGAAAGTAGCCAGCATCAGTGGTAGTACAGACTAGGGGTAACATCATCTAGGGACAGAGTGCAGTGGGGGAAAGAAGGCCTAGCACTGAGCTCCGGGGTCCACTCTAACATTCAGCAGTCAGATAAAGGAGGAAGAACCAGGGAGGGAGAGAGCCAAGAAGCCGGTGAGGTAAGAGGAAGCCAGAAATATGCAGTATCATGGAGCTTCAGGGAGACTGCTTCAATACTAATAATAATTGTTGTTTAGTTGTTCAGTCATGCCTGACTCTCTCTCGACCCCGTGGACTGTAGCACACCAGGCTGCTCTGTCCATGGGCTTTTCCAGGCAAGAATACTAGAGTGTGTTGCCATTTCCTTCCCCAGGGTATCTTGTCGACCCAGGAATCAAACATATGTCTCCTACATTGGCAGGCAGATTCTTTACCACTGAGCCACCAGGGAAGCCCAAGTACAAGTACTCTTGTACTAATAATTAGTACTAATAAATAAATAATAACTAAATAACTAATAAATAAATAATAATAAACAAATAACATTTATTGAGTACTGTCTATTGTCATAGGCATTGTTCAACTACTTCATGTGTATATGAACCTTTAGTCTTAATAATGTATGGTAGATTCTTTATGATTCCCTAATTGAAGTTAGAAAAATTGAAATACAAAATATTTTTCCAAAGTCTTGCAGATAATGAAGTGGGAAGCTGAGAGAGCAAAGTAGATGCTGGGTGAAAACAAATCCTGATTATATTGAACTCTATGCCCATTCAGTGCCTGCACCCAAGTGACTAAAAGATTTTAGATCTTTTCTGTCCTTATCTCACTCAATCTCTCAACAGTTGAGCAAATACCTATTTTTTTTTTTTTTTAACCCAGACCCCTGGGCGCTGGGGGTCTCGTTCACCCACCCGAGGTCTGGGAAGTCCTCTTGAAGGGGGTGGGCTATGGGCTCCCTCCAGCTCCCCCCTCTCCTTGGAGGCCGCAAATACCTATTTTGTGCCAACTCTAGGTAGTGAAGATATAGTAGTAAGTGAAATATTTTAAGACTCCTGCCCTTTGGAATTTCCCTTTCAGTGGAAGAGAGATCCTTAGATTATATCTATCTATATATATAGATAGATAGATAGATATAGATATATTCACACAGCATGTAAAATAGTAGTAATTGCAAAGGTGAAGGGTAAAGCTGGAAAAGGAGCCAGAAGGGGTGGAGGTGGCCATGAGGGCACTTTTAGACAAGGCTGTTCATGGAAGGCCTCGACAGCAAAATGACATTTCTGTAAGATTTTTAAGTGAGGGATGAGCCATACAGATATCTGGGGAGAAGTTTTCCAGGCAGAGGAAAAATTAATTTAAAAGACCCTGAAGCAAGATTGTGCCTGGTGTGTGAAGGAAAAGCAAAGAGGCCAGAGTGGTTGAAGTGGAGAAAGCAAGAAGGGTATCAGGAGAGAGCACAGAAGGAACGGGGTCATACAGGTAGGGTCTTGTAAACAGACTGTGAGCTTTGACTTGTGTTCTGAGTGAGATGGAAAAATGTAGGGCGGTTTTGACCTGATTACATGACCTGATTTGAGATAGATCATGCTGGCTGCTGTGTTAACATTAAACTATATGGAAGCAGGGCTTCCCTGGTGGTTCAGATGGTAAAGAATCTGCCTGCAGTGCAGGAGACCTGGGTTTGATCCTGGGTTGGGAAGAGCCCCTGGAGGAGGGCATGGCAACCCACTCCAGTATTCTTGCCTGGAGAATCCCCGTGGTCAGAGGAGCCTGGCAGGCTAAGGTCCATGGGGCTACAAAAAGTCAGCCACAACTGAGCAACTAAACACATATGGAAACAAGAACAGAAGCAGTGGCAAAAAAACAAACAAAAAGTAGATACAGATTAGTTAGGAAGCTATTGCAATAAATTGGCAGTAAGTGGTGATGGCTAAGCCAGATTATTATTAACAGTGGAGATGGTAAGATGTGGTTGGACTCTGGAAATATTTTGAAAGTAGAAAACAGGTTTTATTGATGAATTAAATGTGGGATGTGAGAGAGAAAAGGAAGATAAGGATGACTTCAAGGTTTTTGGTCTGAGAAACTTAAAGAATGGAATTGTCATTTATTGAGATGAGGAAGACTCGGAGAAGGCAATGGCACCCCACTGCAGTACTCTTGCCTGGAAAATCCCAGGGACGGCGGAGCCTGGTGGGTGGCCATCTATGGGGTCGCACAGAGTCGGACACTACTGAAGTGACTTAGCAGCAGAGATGAGGAAGACTACAGAAGAAGCAGGTTTGAGGGGAAGAAAATAAATTGAGGTTTGAAGTGCTTATTAAATATCCCCTGGAGAAGCTGAATAGACATCTGGACACATAAATGAATATGGATATGGAGCTCAGGGAAGAGAAGCAGAGTAAGAAATAAAATAGTAATCAGAGCACATATATGGATTTTAAAAATCATGAGACTGGATGAAATCACTAAAGGACTAGTGTAGAAAGAAGAGAGTCTAGGTGTACACACTGATCCCTGGCCCTCTCCAATGTCTAAGGCTACGAGGAACCAGAAAGGAATCCAAGAGCAGTGTGCAGAGAGGCAGGCAGTACTCTAGGCAAGCGTGATGTCCTGGTTGCCAGGTGAAGCAAGTATTCTTAGGAAAAGGGCAATCAAATGCTGCTGGTACATCAAACAAGAACATGGACCTTTGGACTTAACAACACTGAGGCCATTGCTTGATCTCATTAAGAGGTGTTTTCTTGCAGTGAAACGAGAGATTGGTGGGGTAAAAACCTGAGTGCAATGGATTCAGAAGAGAATGGGAGGAGAGCTACTAGAGACATCAAGTGTAGCCTGCTCTTCCAAAGAAACTGGCTATGAAGGTGAAGCCATGAGTAATCATCAGTCCCATCCACTTTACCTGTAATCTGGCTTTACTAATCATTTGTTTTAATTGATGCTATAGAAGATTTGTGGACTTCCCAGGTGGCATTAGTGATAAAAAAAAACAACAACAAAAAAAACCCACCTGCCAATGCAGGAGAGATAAGAGACATGGGTTTGATCCCAGGGCTGGGAAGAGCCCCTGCAGGAGGGCATGGCAACCCACTCCAGTATTCTTGCCTGGAGAATCCTATGGACAGAGGAGCCTGGAGGGCCATGGTCCACAGGGTCGTCATGAGTCGGACTGAAATGACTTAGTGCACACACACAGAAGATTTTCGTGTCCTCCAAGCAGCACACAGCCTAAATAGTATTTTTGCCCAAGTTCTTTTTCTGAGAACTTGCAGTCAGCTGTGTCTAGTTCAGCTGAGCCTGGAATCAGCTGTGTCTAGTTGGAGACTGAGCTGGCTAAGACTGAATAGGACCACTGACCATCCAACTGGGCATGCATGAGCGTCCCCTTGACGTTTTCATGTCAAAGGGCTGAAACTCCACCCTCAGATGGTGGTAAGCACCTCCATGTTTGAACCTGCAGAGGCCTGGAGCTTAGTTGGGCCTGCGCAGAATCATGATACTACATGCACCTTTTTTCAATTACTTTCCCCACGCTCCCCATGTACCCCACACCTCAGAATGCCCTGTGACTTCATCTTCATCTAATAAATACCCCAAGCCCCTCCTCTCTGGGGAAGCAGATCTGAGACTGTCTTCCATCTCCTTGCTTGGCTGCCTTGTGAATTAAGCTCTCTCTTTGCTGCAGACCGTGGCGTCTCAGCATCTGCCTTGCTGTGTATTGGGCAAAGCGAACCTCCAGCTTTACTGAGAAATTAGAGAATGTTTAGACGTTTCTCTCCTAAGCCCTGCTCCAGCACACAAGGGCCTTTGCTCCTGAACTCACCTCCTTCCAGCCCTCAGTGGAAGAAGTGACTCTTCTCTACTCCTGGCACATCCCAGCCTGCTTCCTTCATACTGGGGCCTTCACTTGTTATCTTCTCTCTGTTAATCATACTTTCTCGGGTTTCCTCTGCTCAGCCTAAGAGTGCATTCTACTCTCATCCTCTTAACCTTCTACCTCATGAAAAAAGGAAGGCTTAAGCTTGCTGTTTGGACTTTCTCAACTCTCATGCACTTCTGTAACTCTTCCCTGTGAATTCAACCTTCTTGAGATACTAGGGCAAAGACAATCACTGACCCTGGAATTTGGGGGTGGAAAGGGTTGGGGTGGGGTGGAAAGAGGGGTGGAGGGTCTTCACTTGATCTTGTGCAGCTTGTGAAGCTGTAGCCCACTGAGATCTTGGGGTACAGTGTCTCAATCTGTGTGCTAAATGCAAAGAGGCAGTTCTGGGTTCAAATATCACCTTGGGCTTCTCTGGCTATGTATCTTTGAGAACGTTGCTTATTTCAGCTACAAATCATTACAGCTTTATGTCATTAAAGCTAACATGGATTCAAAGACAAAATTAGTTGAGTCGGGGGCAAGGCTACTTTGTATGCAATATCTCCTGTAGTTCTTCTAGCATAGATAAATATTATTACTACTTATAAGTGAGATGGAGGCAGAGATTATGCGACTTGCCCCTTTAGTCACTCAGCCTGTTAAGTGCTAGTTCTGTTTTCTGCTCTCTGTCTCTAAGCCCCTGTTCACTCACTTGTGTATGAGATAAAATACAAGCTTCTGTATCAGGAAGGCATTTTCTCAAGAATGTCCCAACCATGAGTATTACTTTTCCCTGCTCTTCCATGATTCCCTATCTTAGTTAATGGACCTAATCCCCCTCTGCAGAAACCCAAGAGTGCACCTAGATTTCTTCTTCTCCCTGGTCCCTGCACCTCTCCTGACATCCACCTCACCTGCAGGCTACCTCTTTCATGTTTCCCACGACAGACTCTTCATCCCAGCTCTCATGGGCCTCTTTACCGCCCAAGTCCTCATCACCGCTCCCTAAGACTATACCCTTCACCTCCAGGGAGGCGGACCTGAGGCTTTCTTTTGCCTTCCCACTTGACTAATTTATTTTGAATAAACCCTCTTTTTGCTGCAGACCTCAGCATTTTGGCCTTTTCGACCTGCTCTGCTTTGGGCAAAACAAACCTGTTTCACCTGGTTCGATAAAAAGTGGAAGCAAAAGAAACGGGAGTGGGAACTGGAGAAGGAATGGGGCTAAGTGAAGTTTGGGGGCTTACCACGTTGCTGCTATTTGCCAGAGAAGAAGTGACACTTCTGTAGGGTGCTGGCAATAATCTAGCAGAGAGGGAAACATTGATGCAAGAGGACAGGGCAGAACTACTGGGACAGTTGATGAGTAGGTGAGAGAAGGTGGGATTCAGTGCACAAACAGGGCTTGACCTTCCTTAGGTCATGGGCACCTTGCTTAACACAACAGAAGGTTGGACACAGGCGAAAGTAAGGTGGCGGGCGATTCAGCCGCATGCACTGTGAGAGTTCTCTTCAAACTGTTTTCTGTAAAACTAGAAAATAGGAAGCAAGGTCATCTACTAGGGTGAGAATGGGAAGGTATTGGAGGTCCAAGAAAAAGTATAAAATACTCAGGAACTGGGAGTGTAGATTAACCAGAGAAATACAGTGTAGCCTCTGGACAGTGCTAAGAACCACTAGCAGTGATTACAAATTTAAAGTCGATCAGCATGGGTGTGTGGTTAGCACCAAACCCTCTTAGCTGTACTGGTGAAGGTGAGAAGAGACACAAATGAAGTTTCAGTAGAGTAATGTAGGAAGAAGCCAGATTGGGAAGACTCAAAGAGAAAACCAGGAAGTGAGGAAGCAGAGTCCAGATTAAGACAACTTGTCTCAGAAGGAAGTCTTACTGCTCAGAAATCATGGGATCCTTGGAGAAGGATGTGGGGTTGGGAAACGTAAGATTTTTTTCTAAGGTGGGAGACTCTGAAGCATGTTTGTATACTATTGACTGAGAAAGCAGAGAAGAAATTCTTGATGGAGGAAAGAGGGGTCATCAAGGAAAGGGGTAATAAGGGGAGAAAGTGCATGAAACACAGGTGCTGGAGTGGACAGTGGGCCAGCTGTGAGCAGGTTTGTGGAGAAGAATGGCAGGAAGGTCAGGTTTCCACTCTGAGGGCTGGTATCATTAAATGAACGATAAGATGAGCTCATTGGTGGAAGAAGCAGGTGTGGGAAGTGGGAGGGAGGAGAAGGTATGAAACAACCAACTGGAAGAAGACAGAAGTACATTTCTGTGGAGGCCCGGTAGGATTCCTGGCCACTGGCAAGTGTCCATATTGTGGTTTTTATCCAAAACTTAAAGGAGTCAGTCTGGTCCTGTGACATGTTTCTTCAGCAAGTAGCTACTGAGAAGGTGGAGAGTTGGGTTCCCCAGGAAAACCTACACATCTACAGAGCGTCATGGATGAAAAATATTCTATCTCTGTGGAACCAAGGGAGAGTGGCGGAAAGGAGTGAACCAGAGGGTGACACTGAATGTTATTCTGACTGCTGATCCCTCTAAATGAGTTTCTATTTTAAGAGCCTGGAAGTCAATAGTGCTTAATTTAATCAGCTTCTTGCAGGTTAAAAGGAAATTGAAAATCTTCATGAGTACTGGAACAAGTTTTTATTAGAAGCTCCAGCTAACGTGCTCAGGGTATTGTAGGCAAAGGAAGATGGCTTATCTATATATTCCAAAGACAGTTATGACCCTTCAGGACAAATTCTTTGGGATCCTGTTTATCTGGATCTTATCAGGCCAGACTAGTTGCCATTTAGGATTTCTCCCTTAACCCAAGGCATGATTTTCAGCATAGCCTACAGAATCATCCCTGTGATCAGTCCTGACCTTGGTATAAGGAGATTTTCAGAAGCTCTAGTTTGAAACTCAACAGACCTTAACCTCCTTACTCTGGGATGTAAGGCCTTTTATTATATGGCTTCAGCGTACTTTCCTACTTAATATCCTACTGCTCCACCTATACCAGGCTGCTTGCAGATCCCCAATAATCCAAGCAATCCCCCCTCTTCACCTAGAAGAATATCCTTCATTGCCTGTCAACCTGGGCCACTGTTACTGTTCCCTCAAGAATCCTTAAATATCACCTCTTCAAGCTTTCTCTTGTTCCTTTCATCGTTAACGCCCCCTTTGCTGCTGCTGCTAAGTTGCTTCAGTCATGTCTGACTCTGTGCGACCCCATAGATGGCAGCCCAGCAGGCTCCTCCATCCCTGGGATTCTCCAGGCAAGAATACTGGAGTGGGTTGCCATTTCCTTCTCCAATGCATACATGCATATGCTAAGTCGCTTCAGTCGTGTCCGACTCTACGCAACCCTATGGACAGCAGCCCACCAGGCTCCTCTGTCCACAGGATTCTCCAGGCAAGAATACTGGAGTAGGTTGCCATTTCAGTACTTAATACTATGCTTTATAAGCGCTTACCACATGGTGCTGTGATTTATATATTTTGTCTATCACAATATTCCTTGAGGGACTCTATCAAGTTTATCCCCATAGGCCCAGCACTTAGCCCAATCTCTTACATATGATAAGCTACTCAAATAAATAACAGCATCAGATCCAACTTGTAGAGTGAGAAATTCTGATGCTAGAAACAGCTTCCACCTTTTTTTAACTAAACCTTAAACTTGTTTCAAGAGCTCTAGCATTTGGAGAATCAGTGTGGTGAAGCAGTTAGGTTTTGAGGTTCTAGTCAGAAATCGGGGATTTGAATCTCTGCTCCATTATTCATTAACCAAGTACCTTTGGCCTCACTTTCCCCATATGTTTAATGATGAAAATAAGAGTACCACAATGGAGTATTACTCGGCCATAAAAAGGAATGAAATTGTGCCACTTACAGAGAAAAACAAGTATCATTTATTAATGCATATTTGTGGAATCTAGGGAAATGGTACAGGCAAACCTATTTGCAAAGCAGAAATAGAGACACAGACACAGAACAAATGTATGGACACCAAGGGGGAACAAGGGAAGTGGGATGAATTGGGAGATTGGGATTGACATTTATACACTATTGACATTATGTATAAAATAACTAATGAGAGCAGGAGAGTTCCAGAAAAACATTTACTTCTGCCTTATTGACTATGCTAAAGCCTTTGACTGTGTGGGTCACAACAAACTATTTAAATTCTGAGAGAGATGGGAATACTAGACCACCTCGCCTGCCTCCTGAGAAATCTATATACAGATCAAGAAGCAACTGGACATGAAACAACAGACTGGTTCCAAATCGGGAAAGGAGTATGTCAAGGCTGTATATTGTCACCCTGCTTATTTAACTTATACGCAAAGTACATCAGGAGAAATGCTGGGCCGGATGAAGCATAAGCTGGAATCAAAATTGTGGGGAGGAATATCAATAACGTCAGATATGCAGATGATACCACCCTTATGGCAGAAAGCGAAGAAGAACTAAAGAGCCTCTTGTTGAAAGTGAAAGAGGAGAGTGAAAAAGTTGGCTTAAACTCAACATTCAGAAAACTAAGATCATGACATCTAGTCCCATCACTTCATGGGAAATAGATGGGGAAACAGTGGAAACAGTGGCAGACTTTATTTTTGGGGGCTCCAAAATCACTGCAGATGGTTATTGCAGCCATGAAATTAAAAGACGCTTGCTCCTTGGAAGAAAAGTTATGACCAACCTAGACAGCATATTAAAAAGCAGAGACATCACTTTGTCAACAAAGGTCTATCTAGTCAAGGCTATGGTTTTTCCAGTAGTCATGTATGGATGTGAGAGTTGGACTATAAAGAAAGTTGAGCATTGAAGAATTGATGCTTTTGAACTGTGGTGTTGGAGAAGACTCTTGAGAGTCTCTTGGACTGCAAGGAGATCCAACCAGTCCATACTAAAGGAAATCAGTCCTGAATATTCATTGGAAGGACTGATGCTGAAGTTGAAGCTACAATACTTGGCCACCTGATGCGAAGGAAAAGACCCTGATGGCTGGGAAAAATTGAAGGAAAGAGGAGAAGGGGATGACAGAGGGTGAGATGCTTGGATGGTGTCACTGACTCAATGGACATGAGTTTGAGTAAAGTCTGGGAGTTGGTGATGGACAAGGAGGCCTGGCATGCTGCAGTTCATGGGGTCGCAAAGATTAGGACACGACTGAGCAAATGAACTGAACTAATGAGAACCTTCTGTATAGCACAGGGAACTCTAGTCAGTGCTCTGTGGTGACCTAAATGGGAAGGAAATCCAAAAAAGAGGGAAATTATGTATACATATAGCTGATTCATTTTGCTGCACAGCAGAAACTATCACATTGTAAGTCACTATATTCCAATTAATAAAAATAAGAACATCAAGGTTATAGGATTACTAGAAAAATTACGTAAGACAGGGAATTCCCTGGCAGTCCAGTGGTTAGGACTCCATTTTCATTGCCAAGAGCCCTGAACTGGGAACTGAGATCCACAAGCTGTGTGGCAGGGCCAAAAAATAAAATTATACAAGACGATGCATACAGTGCATACAATATGCTTAGCTCAGTGTTTTCCAGGCTTGGCACATAATGGGTAATAATCATTAGTTATCATAATCATTATTACGAACTGTAATTATCTGGAAGCCAGATTCTTGCTGATTTGTCTCTGCCTGCACCCTTGTCTTGAAACCTTAAGTAGTTCCTCTTTGCATGCATCTTTGCCTTGCATTCCTTGCCTGCTCTCCCCCATCTCTTCCAAACTACCATCCCACTCCAAGATGCCTGGTCTTCTGGAGGCAGGACCATGGCTCCTAATTAGCCTACCTCCTACACTGCCTCCCTGAGATTCCTCTTACCATGGCCCCCTGTGCCCCACCCCACCTGCCTCTGCAGGCACTGTCATCTCTGGGGTCTTTCCCGGACCGTAGCTTCTGCCTGGGCTTCCATACCTGGCTGTCAGTACACAAGTCTCAGCCTTCCTTCCCTCTATCGACTCTGCCTCCATCCTCGGTATCTGCCCAACCCCCACTTTTCCAGGGCCCTCTGGATCTGCACAGAAGCACCATGGTTAACTTTTATCCATACCTGGCCATAGTGCACATTATACACTTGCTGTGTGTACTTTTCCTGAACAATACACACAGAAGGATGTGCTGCTGATCCAGTTAAATTCTCTCCTGCAAGGATTCCCATTATCCATCTGCAGTATTCTAAAGGTCTTCAGTTTACCAGACTGTTGACCACTCTAACCCAGTCACACAGATTATGCTACAGTTTTAAGAAAGTCACTCAGTTGTGTCTGTTTGTGACCCCGATTCTCCAGGCCAGAATACTGAAGTGAATAGCCGTTGCCTTCTGCAGGGGATCTTCCCAACCCAGCGACTGAACCCAGATCTCCTGTATTGCAGCCAGATTATTTACCAGCTGAGCCACAGGGAAGCCCAAGAATACTGGAGTGGGTAGTCTATCCCTTCTCCAGCAGATTTTCTTGACCCAGGAATCAAACTGGGGTCTCCTGTATTGCAGGCAGAATCTTTACCAACTGCTTCTGCTGCTGCTAAGTCACTTCAGTCGTGTCCAACTCTGTGCGACCCCATAGACGGCAGCCCACCAGGCTCCCCCATCCCTGGGATTCTCCAGGCAAGAACACTGGAGTGGGTTGCCATTTCCTTCTGCAATGCATGAAAGTGAAAAGTGAAAGTGAAGTCATTCAGTCATGTCTGACTCTTCACGACCCCATAGACTGCAGCCTACCAGGCTCCTCCATCCATGGGATTTTCCAGGCAAGAGTACTGGAGTGGGGTGCCATCGCCTTCTCTGCTTTACCAACTGAGATATCAGGAAAGACTTAGTTTCAATCAGGGCCATCTAAAAGATCATTTCATCCTAGCTGGAGCTCTGAAGCAGAATTCCTGCTGTGGATGATGGTGGTTACAAATGCTGTGGCTTTGACTTCTTATTTCAATGCATTTCCCAATCAGAAACTTTAGGCCTATGCAATATTTTGACTATAGCTCTTCACTCAACTACCAAACAGTCTGGGGAAATTAGTGAGTTTTGTTGCAGAGGCAAATATGTGGGAATAAGGAGAATACCATATTTTAAATGTTTCCCAAGCCTCAGAGTTAGAAATGAACTTGGCCAAATCTGAAGTCTTAGTCAATTGAAATGGCAAATGTAGCAGGGAGAGAGAGAGACACAGAGCAAAACTGCCCCTGGAACTGATCATTCCTGGGTTATTGTTGTTGTTTAGTTGCTAAGTCGGAGAAGGCAATGGCACCCCACTCCAGTACTCTTGCCTGGAAAATCCCATGGACGGAGGAGCTGGTAGGCTGCAGTCCATGGGGTCGCTGAGGGTTGGACATGACTGAGCGACTTCCCTTTCCCTTTTCACTTTCATGCATTGGAGAAGGAAATGGCAACCCACTCCAGTGTTCTTGCCTGGAGAATCCCAGGGATGGGGGAGCCTGGTGGGCTGCCGTCTATGGGGTCGCACAGAGTCAGACATGACTGAAGTGACTCAGCAGCAGTTGCTAAGTCATGTCCGATTCTTTGCAACCCCATGGACTGCAACACGCCAGGCTTCCCTGTCCTTCACTATCTCCAAGAGTTTGCTCAAACTCATGTCCACTGAGTCTATGATGCTATCCAACCATCTCATCCTCTGTCACCCTTTCTCCTTCTACCCTCAATAAACTACCCTTAAAACAGAGCTACTGTTACAAGTCCATTAAACAAGGCACTTCCTCCATATCATCAAATGAGTTAACAACTCTTTCATAGAATGTTACTATATTATATAAAATTATATATGGACTTTGTAAGAAATCAATTTATATGTAATTATGTTTTACTTATACAATTATATTTTATAAAGGAAGATATACTTTTAGACCCAGAGGCTTCTGCAATGTGAAATAAAACCTTTTTAGTACCAAAGATACATTTTCTGCAAAAACCAAAGGGAGGCAATTCCTCTTATTTCCTCAGTAGAGAGAGATCATAAGGCAATAAAATTATTCCACGCATTATATTAGTGGTTAGTTAACTCGATATGGGAGAAGAGGGCTGGAGGGAGACAAATCGCTGTTTACAACATTTTGAGTGATGGTTCATTCAACAATCATGGTTCCTTTCCTCCATGTTAAAAGAAACAGCAGAGATGAAAGGGACTTCTTCCCTGACCTGGAAAAGATGCCATGCAGACACTGGAGGAGGTGGAGGGAGGAAGAGCCCAGCTCTTTCCCAGGGCTTCAGCCTCCTCCGTGGGGACTGGAGTTGAGATTCAATGCACAACTGCATTCCCGCAGCCCCCTCCCACGTGGAGCTGCTATTCCCTGGGGCCTGATGCTAAATATAGCGCCTGCCTTTCAGACTGACAGGAGAGCTCCTGCTGTGTACACCGGGGAGCTGAATCTTCACACATTCCTAATATGGTAGCCCGCAGCCCATCAGAGGGAAGCTGGCGGAAGACCAGCGGGGCTGACACAACACGCTGCCTTGAGGTTAACCCTTTCATAGAAAGCAGGGTGGACGCTAGCTTGAGCACTGGTCACAGCAGATTCGCCAGTTACTGAGAATCTAAAAACCAGGATCTAGTCCTCTTTGCAAATAACAGTATTTGCAGACAATAAATGCTAGATCCAGGAAGCGGGGCAAAATAAACTGTCTCAACCCCAAGGGTCACTGAAATAAATCCAGAAGAAAGAACAGTCTCAGGAGGGTGGGAAAGGCTGTAGAAAAGAGGACCACAGAGGGACTGACAAGTATGTGCCAGGCCTGCCCCACAGACCATGTGTCACTGTCACAGCAGCTGCGCCCACCTCAGAAGGGCGGGCGTGCAGGTGTTCCTGCTGGCTGTTGAAAACAGACCCAATAGTGAGCAGAGACTGCAGAGTGTGGCTCTCATGGCTGCTGGCTCTTCCCAGCAGGCAGGAGACCTGGCTAGCCCAAGGACTGGGCCATTCAGCATTTCACAATGTCTCCAGGAGGCAAAGGACTATGGCCATTGTACGAGTAATAAGAGGCAGCCCAGCCCATGGTTAAACAACTAATGTCCCTATTAACTCACTAAAGGGTGAAATACTAAAAGCTTCCTCTTCTCTCTCCACAGGGTGGTGGTGGGGGTGGGGGTGGAGGGAGAAAACCAATGTGGCAGCTTCTGCATCCCCAGCTTACCTTCTGATGACAACATGGGGTCAAGGGAAAGGAGACCAATTTCACTGAATATGGAATGGGCTAAAGACAGATTTTCATGGGTGGAGGTCCTCTCTTCAAGGCTGAACACTTAAACTTTCCAGAGCTACAAACAGAGGCCACATGACTCTCAGCAACAGTAAGGCCTCAAGGGTTCCAATAGAACATCACTTAATATTGACAGCTTCTTTCACACGTGCCTTCCTTAGTCTCAGGCTAGAGAGAGGGTGAGTTTGGAGGTGCTTATGAAGTGCTACCCAAGGAACAGAAGCATAAATCCTGGGTCTAATTAGTGATGCTATTCGGCTTTCAGATGAGCGGACATGCCCTTGGTAGGGCTTTGGGTTGGTAAAGCCTGTGGATCAATATCAGTTTAAGGTGGTATCTCTCTGTTCACCCACGAAACACAGCAAAGGACAGGATCCTTCCTCAGAAGCAGCAGAGAGATGCGTTTCTTCAAAGTGGACAGAGGTAGACAACAGCCATTCTTCATACTAAATGTGAGCTGAGCTATTACATTTTTTAAACACTGATTTATTGGGCAGGTTTGTGTGAATGTGTGTCTTTGGCAAAGTTCTCAAGAGCTGTCTTTTTCTTAGGGCAAAAAGAAAAAAAAAAAATACTCTCAGCCAAGGCCAAAAAATGATTTCAGCCAAGAAAGGAACTGCTATAGCCTGTAATATAAACCATGAAATAACTGTAGCCAGAGCCAGAGAATATGGTCATTAGAAAGGCTTCAACAAGAACCAGGCTGTAACAGCCCCCTCCCTGCCCACCGCCCCCCCGCACCAAGATAAATGTGCTTTCATCTTTATGGCTTCCACGACAGGCAAATGACCTTAGGCTGACTTTCAAGTCCTGAATTTCTCTCTGAAAGAAAATATTAAGGAATAAGAAAATCATAGACAGGCCCTAAAATTGAAGGGGAATTTCTTATGAGTTTACTTAGAAAGGAAATCATTAAAGTCTTTGGAAATGAACTTTTCAACTACAAAAGAAGGACTTGGGGAACAGAGGGGCCACAGGCAGGACACACAGGGTCAGATCAAGTCTTCACAGACCAGTTGCTGAAAATAGAGGAAATTAAAAGCTGGGATAGAATTAGGTCACCTTAGCACTTTGATCAGGGGCCCATTTACCAAACGTGATGCTGCTCAATATGTGGCTATTACAACTGAAGGAAGAAATGAAGGATGATTGGTGTAGTAGCCACTCTGGATGCGCCCATGGAACATCTAATAGGAGGTGGGTAGGAAGGCTGGTCTGTGGACTCTAGATCCTGCACGTTCTTTCCTCCTGCTCCTTTCTCTGTCTCTGTTCTGCATCCCCAGGGCAGCTGTCCATGCTCCCAGACAGCAGACTTCGGGGTGGGTTTGAGGCTAGAGAGTGAGAGGAGAGACAGCCTGCTTGGATATTTCCTGCCTGCTTGGCTCCTGCTCCTTGCCGTCCTCTGACAGGCGGCATCCTGTCAGGTCACTGCCTTCAGGATTCCTGTTCTCACTGGGCTCTGGAAGCAAATTCCCCTTCCCCTTGCTCTTCAGCCCTGGAGGAGTAATGGCTTTCTGCTCTCTGATCTCTGCTTCACCAACCACTATTTGCTCCCTTGCTTGTACCCTACCACTCACATAGCCCCATCACTATACTCTCTTCACTTAAAACTACTTGTGTGGAACTGTATCCTCTGCCAGGACACTGAGCCTTACTGGAGACATGGCCACAAAAAAGATGACCTCATTTAGCTTTGCCTTAATGTGGAAAAAAACAGGTAGTATCAGTACAGAACTTAGATTGGTGGTTCACTGTTTTCTTTAGGCATTTTCAGCAGGAGACTCATGTCTTTTATATGTTATAGGAAGTCTAGGCCTGAGCCCCCAGATAGGTATGGTCAAATTTCCATCTGGAGGGACCCAGCAAGAAGATGCAAGGCCGCAGAGGTGAACTGCTGCAAACCTTCCCGTTGGTGAGCTTAGGACTCTAGAAATAACCCCTGATATACAAAGGGGTAGAAGTATTTTGCATTTATTTTTCTTCCTGGATATGAATACATGGTCAAGACAGGAGAAAGATGAAAAAGAGACACAGGAGAAGAGAGGAACTGGGATTGAGATGGAGCGGGAGGAGAGGAGAAAGTAGAGAAGGGAATGGAGAGGAGAAAAAAAGAGAGCTACTAATTCTCAAATTTCAGTCAAATGAAGTTTCTTTCGTAGAAGACGAAACACTTTTACTTGCAGAATTAATGCCAAGAGTTTTGCTTTGAAAAAAGGGTCAGCCTACATAGATACTTAATTTACAACGTAGAGCTTAGACGCCTTTCACACACACCTTATCTAAAATATCCCCATCCTCCATGATGCTCAGCCCGTCGTGTGTTTGATTTTGTCCTCATGACACTTAGCGCCACCTGAGATGACATTATAGTACTTCTGTGAGTGTCACTGGTCAGTCCTGGGCCCTGGCATGCCAGCTCCAAGACACCAGGCATGCTGTATTCCTTCACCAGTGCCCAGGCAAGAGTGGACATCAAGACGAAGGTGGTATGACAGAAACCAATATGACATTGTAAAGTAATCTTCTTCCAGTTAAAAAACAAAAACAAAACAAGTAAACAAAAAACCTAGGAGGGAAAAAAAAAAATCCCTGAACTTATGGGATCCAGAGAAGTTCCAGCTTGATGAATATGTAGTGGTACTGGGCGGGTAGTGAGCTCTGATGGGGCATGGAAGTTCTGCACCCTTTTACCCACCCTTGCTTTGTGTATCGGAGAAGGCGATGGCACCCCACTCCAGTACTCTTGCCTGGAAAATCCCATGGACGGAGGAGCCTGGTAGGCCGCAGTCCATGAGGTCGCTAAGAGTTGGACACGACTAAGCGACTTCACTTTCACTTTTCACTTTCATGCATTGGAGAAGGAAATGGCAACCCACTCCAGTGTTCTTGCCTGGAGAATCCCAGGGACGGAGCCTGGTGGGCTGCTGTCTATGGGGTCACACAGAGTTGGACACGACTGAAGTGACTTAGCAGCAGCAGCAGCAGCTTTGTGTATCTCTTCCATCTGGGTGTTCCTGAGTTGTATCCTTCTATGTGCTAAGTCGCTTCAGTTGTATCTGACTGTGACTCTACGGACTGTAGCCCACCAAGCTTCTCCAACCATGTGATTCTCCAGGCAAGAATACTGACATGGGTAGCCATTCTCTTCTCCAGGGTATCTTCCTGACCCAGGGATGGAACCTGCGCCTCTTAGGTCTCTTGCATTGGCAGGTGGAGTCCTTACCACTAGTTCCACCTGGGAATCTAGTAAGTATTTTCCTGTGGCAGCGGGTTGCGGGGGGAGGGTGGAAAGAGGGAAGACTAAGGTGAACATGGGGATCTAGAGAGTCCAGGAACCTCAAGTGGTCATTCCTCTTGCAAAGCAAGTGGGTGAGCAGTGATGAGCATATGAATAACTGATTACTTTCTGTCTCCAGAAATCTGAATCAGGGACACTTACATATTCAAGAGTGAGTCTCTCCCAAAATTACTTTCTGTGAAAACCCAATTCAGGGCTTGAGTCACATGTTAGTGGCAGAGAATGAAGGGTCCCTTTTTTCTCTTGCTCAGTGCTGGATTTTCTTCCTATGAAAATAAGGAAGAGAAGACTCCAGATGGAAAGCCTCACATTGTCGGCAGATTTAGAAAAAGCTCCCTGGGAATTTGTATTGGTGATGCAGTCTGGTGCAGACTGACAAGCGAGTCATCTTCCATCTTATTGCTTTAATTTCAGGCTTCAGAGATGCCCAGCTCTGTTGTTCAAAGCATTTTATTAAAAATTTGTGAGGAGGGAAAAGCGGTCTCTGTGGGCCTGTCTGATTTCATTATCCCTGACACAGCACACAAACGGAGCCCGGCTTCAGGAGGCTGGAGATGGCCGTCTGTGGCACTGGGGTGAAGCAAAGGCCTCTGGAACCTTCCAGTACTGATCACAGATATTCTAATCTGCTGGGGGATCTCTTACGTAATCACGAGTCTCCATATATAACTAACTGCATACTTCTCAGCCATTAAACCACCAGTATCCTAATCAGAAGACAGACACCCACCAAAGCCCAATCTTTAACTTATCCCCTTAGTCTAACTTCCACTATAGATGCTCTCATTAGCAAAATTCCAATCTCTAAGAATTTTGAGTCCAGATTGAGCAACAAAATGCCAGCCGTTCCTCTATGGCTTTGATGCATGAATCCAACATTCCAGAAAGCAGGAACGCTGCCATTCAGATTGTGATCCAGACATCTGAGTCCTCCAAAGCCTAGGTACAGACCTGACAATATCCTGAAAGGCAGAGATTGCCTGATGGCACCAGTTAAAACGGAGCCCCTGTGAAAAGAGCAGATGGGCTTATATGTCCCTAGGAAGGAGCCCTAGGTCACATGAAGGTCGTCAGTGCAGTTAAACAATCTAGCTTCTCCCAGACATATATTTCTGGTTGCCAGGAGAGAGAGATCTCCAACCTCAAGAGCAGCCCTGTTGAAACATGCCCAGTGCAGTTGTATGAAGGTTTGGGGGTACAGGGGTGGGAGAGGGTGTACTGGCAACATGGATGGAAATGTAGAAAGCAAAAAGAGCCTCTGGCAGGCTGTCTAGACTTCAGCTTCTGGGCACTGCCTAACTCCATCTCAGCCTTTCTTAACCTGAGATAAATGTTAGGATCGACTAACAGCTTTTAAAAAATACCAGTGCCTGGACAACACCCTCAAAACAAATAGGATCAAATTAGAATTTTTCTTCCCCCCCATCCCCCAAATTTCTAGTAGAATGTATAAAGGTATAAAAAGTTTGGGAAAACTTTGAGAGCAGAATTGCAAAGTTAATACCAAGGATGAACTTCTTTGGTTCCTCTGGTCATACTCTCACTTTGAGGGATAGGGGTCGCCTTGCCAAACCCAAGGGGGTTTCACTGCCAGAGAGGAAGGTGGACCGAGGATGACCAAGAGAGGAGGGAGGGCAGCGTCTACTGCTCAGGCCCCAGTGCCCTGAACTGCCTAAGGGCAGGCCAGGACCTGATTCCATAACTGGTTTGGGAACTTTGCAAATTTCTGAGCCAATGCCCAGGGCTAGAGAAACCACCAGGCCTATGTAAGACCCAAGATCACACCTACAAATGAAGATCAAAAGATTCCTCACTCTCTCTACAGTAAGCCTTCCAACTCAGCAAAGTCGTCCCTGCTTAACCTCCTTCCCCTGCTCACAGGAGAATCGGGGCAGTTCTTTTTTCTGCTGTGTCCGGGGCCTGTATTAGGCTTGGCAGTGGTCCTGATCTTGACTCACAACATCACGGCCCTATTCAGGGGGTGAGGAGTGGGAGTGAGGCTGCATGATTTGTATGACTGTGGATGATGACCCTAAGGAAGCCGTGATTAGACAAGCAGACCATATACACAAATGTGCAAATGACTGAACGCACACACACAGTAAACCACCAGCATGGCCAAGAAAGAAAAATAGCAACAACAAAACCAGAGACTCATTTTACCCTAGACAGGGATCAAACGGTTCTGTGTAAACTGTGATTTTATTTGCTTCTTCCTCAGCCCTAGAAATTATGCTTTCCTTTGAAGAGCTGATGTAGCACTCTAAATGATACATTCAGTACTGGAATTCAGTGTTCTGTTTCTCTCTAGGATGGTAATAGAGACTGGATACATGTCCTAGTGTCTAATTCTCAAGTTATATAATTAGTAACTACATCATGCAAATTTTTTTTAAGTCCTGCTACAAGATAGCATCTCAAAGGAGGCAAAGCTGAAGTTGTTCAGCAGGTTCATTTTCTTTTTCTTTAAGTACTAAGGCTTCTTTTAGCCACAAATCTTTATGTTTCTTTTTATTACTACCATTATTATTATTACTATTTGACTACAGTTAAGAGAATATTCTAGAAATTTGAGTTAGTGAGAGGAAAAAGGAGTATGACATTGAAATCTTCTCAAAAGGACAGCTCCTTGCTTCTCCTGAGAAGTCATTCAGAGAGGGATTTTCTCAAACCCCTAATTTTCATGATCATGATTTCTATCTTACCAAGTGATTCAGTTCAGTTCAGTTCAGTTGTTCAGTCGTGTCCGACTCTTTGTGACCCCATGAATTGCAGCACGCCAGGCCTCCCTGTCCATCACCAACTCCCGGAGTTCACCCAAACTCAGGTCCATCGAGTCAGTGATGCCATTCTCTAATTTTTATGAGACCCCAATGCATGTCATGATTCACTCTGGTTTAAAAACAAAAAAATCTGAGGCGGGCAGGACAGACTAAAAGAGAGGAGAAGTCAAATTATATTAACTAGGAGGCACTAAGTCTGGAATGGAATAAATCTACCAACTTTTGGTTTTCAGCTATATAATTATTTCTTATCCACAGTCCCAAAATATGCTATGATACAGTTCGTAGGCCAGACCTTAGGGCTCTGATCTTCTGAAAGGTTGATTTTTGGCTCATTGACCACCTTGGGAGACCCACAGAGGTCTGCTCATAGTAGGTCAAGTTAGGGGCTGATGTGAGCACCAGCTGGAGTCAGCACCTTTTTAAAATTGCATTTTCTCTCAACAGAGAGAAGTTGCTCCTTTGGTGAAGTGCATCTCAGCAGAGCTAATGGTTGAGGTTGATCTGTTGTTTTTTCTTAGGGGGCATTTTATCTAGAAAGTACCAACGCACGCTCCGTCAGACTGATAGTGCTCCCCCTCCCCCACCCCTGGCCTTTCCTTCTCTCCTCCCTGTAAACACACAGGCACTTGCTTTCAAGCCTGTCTGCTTCTGGGCATGTCCTTTTCTCTAGCACACACAGAAGATGAGAACAGCATCACCACCGACTGACACCTCTCTTAAACTTTGAGAACCAGTGTTGGCAACTGCAACCACAACAAACAATCCACGTGGAGGGCCCACAGTTCTGCCTCAAACCTGGGAATTCAGGCCAATTCAAATATTTCCAAAACACTTCTCAGAGCCAAACGCTCATCTCTGCACACTTAAGGGGCAACACTCCTCGTCTCGGAGGGCTGTTTATAAACAGCCCTCCGTATTAGTGTTCGGGGTAGGTTTATGTAAGAAAGTCAACACAGGCTTCTAGTTACCTCTGGACCTAGTTTCTTTGGGGTCGTGCAAAGTCAAAGCTTAACACACTACACCACAGCTCATCAGTATCGGAGAAGGCACTGGCGATCCACTCCAGCATTCTTGCCCGGAACAGCTCATCAGTATAGCCCAGTACTAATGGTAATTAGCATTTAATAGAACCAAACAATATACAAGTTGTTTTTGTATCCATTGTGTCTGCTGTAATGAATGAAATGGAGAAGTCTGAAATTACACAGTTTTCAAGAGATTAAAATGGTCTGTCAGTTCTGAGGAAGAAGGTGACTAGGACTCACCCTGACTGGCATAGTATGAGCTACATTTTCCAGGAGAAATTCCCATACTTAACACAACATTCCTTCCAGATTTTCCAAAACAATTCTGGTTTCTATCAATTTGCCCTCTTGTTGCCATAAATATCTTTGTACTTGCCATCTTGGGTGCCATGTATTTTGGGTTTATAATCAGCTTAATAAGCATTCACTGCAACTTTCGGTACATATTCAGGCCATTTAAATACAGGGGAGTGTTAGTCACTCAGTCATGTCTGACTCTTTGCAATCCCATAGACTGTAGCCTGCCAGGTTCCTCTGTCCATGGGATTCTCTAGGCAAGAATACTGGAGTGGGTAGGCATTCCCTTCTCCAGTGGATCTCCCCAGCCCAGGGATTGAACCTGGGTTTCCCACATTGCAGGCAGATTCTTTACCATCTGAGCCACCAGGGAAGCTGTCTAAACATAGTTCACTCTCAAATTTGGATGCTATAAGCATACTATATTTTTAAAAGGAAGGATGGCACCAAATCATACCACAGCTTTTGTAACCCTGATTTAAATATTGGCGTTTAAAAATTTAATACCTTTAACCATCCCCCATACAATGTCATATAATTGTTTTGTTTGCATAAATTAATAGACTTCTGTGTGCACACAGACATGTACACGCATGCCCCGTGCTGGTGTAGGTTTCAGGCTTGTCCTTGGATCCCCTTATCTCTGGCTAAAAGTATATTTAGACCATGTTAAACATCTAAATGAAAGGAGTTTCATGACTTTGGTCCTGCAGGGTAGGAAAAAATTTTCCTCCACCTTTCTAAGTTCCTGGCTGGGGCCCCTGGAACGAGAGAGAGATTGCCAAGAAAAAAAGTAACATTTACTAACGTGTACATCCCACACACATGGGATACACCTAGAAAAATAAGTAACTCAAGGAGGCAGCTTAGAATTCAGGCTAAAATACCACCCTTAGATAAATCAAAGAGAGGATAGTGGTGGGGGGAGGTCACGTGTGGACAGGTGACCAGGAACTAAATAGGGTAAACTTCTTTATACAAACTTCAGCCTGTGGCTTCACCACGGCTAAGCCTCTTCTGGTTTAGAGTCATCCTTCTCTTCCTGGTCCAGAAAGGGAGACCCCCTTCTCCCTCTTTCAAATGGAGATCTCCTTTATAGGCATAAATTTTCTTTACAAAAGGGCAACTTTTATTCTGTTTCCAGAACTTCTCTCTGTCTGCTGTTTCTCAAAGCAATCCTTATGCCTAGGGGCCTATTTGGGGGTGGTGTATGCTGGCATCCTACAGTAATACAAAATGCCCTTCTGGCCTCCAAGTGAGAGGCCATTCGGTGAATACTCATAAAGCAGCCTCCAAAGTGAGCACAGATCCCAGTAAACATGATCATGCGCCTGATGGGATAACGCCAGTCCCCAAAATCCGGGTGGGAGCTCCATCCTCTGAACGCTTGGCTCTAGAAGCCTGGGAAGAGCTGGGCAAAAATCCCTGAGGCCTGGAAACAATTTCACAGGCAGATACATTTTTAAACTAACTACAAGGTTGCTGGAGCTCCAACTTTGCACTCTTTTCCCCAGTAGCTTTCAGGGGAGCAACATGGAAAGTCAACCTTGATCAGCTTTCCAAGGTTGCCTATCTTCCCACCTGCTGCTGCCAAGGTGTCCTGGGGTGAACGGTGGGGAGCTGGCCTGTGAGAGAGGACCGTCTGCTTCCCAAGCCCACTGGGAGAAAATCTGTTAAAAGCAAAATGAAATCTTCCCCTGGGGTCATTTCTAATTAGGCCCAGCTCTGAACACAATGCATGTGAGAAGTCTTAGGGAAGTTTTAAGACCTAGAAGTGGGACCTTTTTTCACCTGTGCATATTTACCAGCAGTGGAAACCTCCATCCTCACACGCTATTCCTGAGATGACAGCACGAAAGTTGTGGTCAAACACTTCCTACTAAATTAGGAGAAAAAATACAACACGGCAACCAGTCATAAGACATGGGAATCCCTGTAAGATCTTTCTCATTGAATCACTCACTCCTTGCAGGTGGAGATTGGGGCTGGTTTCATGGAATAATGTCCTTTCTAGATTTTAAACACAGCTCCTTCCTCACAACTCTGTCCTTCCCAACAGTCATCTGAATTCTAGGGCAGTTCATTAGGTGAAGCCTTGTATCAACTGTATGTCTGATCCCTGATCCCACATTTATTTTAGGGATTAAAGAATGACTTCCCTGGTGGCTTAGATGGTAAAGAATTTGACTGCAATGAGGGAGACCCAGGTTTGATCCCTGGGTTAGGAAGATCCCCTGGAGAAGGAAATGGTAACCACTCCAGTATTCTTCGGAGAAGGCAATGGCACCCCACTCCAGTATTCTTACCTGGAAAATCCCATGGATGGAGGAGCCTGGTAGGCTGCAGTCCATGGGGTCGCTAAGAGTCAGACATGACTGAGTGACTTCCCTTTCACTTTTCACTTTCATGCACTGGAGAAGGAAATGGCAACCCACTCCAGTGTTCTTGCCTGGAAAATCCAAGGGATGGGGGAGCCTGGTGGGCTGCCATATCTGGGGTCGCACAGAGTCGGACACGACTGAAGCGACTTAGCAGCCAGTATTCTTACCTGGAGAATTCCATGGACAGAGGCACCTGGAGGGCTACAGTCCATGGAGTCACAGAGAGTCAGACACAACTGAACTACTAACACACAGAAAGGATGGAGGGGAAGTAGGAAGCAAGAGATGCTCAGAATTGAAACATTATCCCAAATCCTTGGCCCCAGATAGCATTAAAAAAAAAAAAAAATGCTGTACTGTCCATGGGCCTGTGTCTAAGCCTTCAGCCATCAGTCTGCTCAGAGCACTGTGGAGCAGGTAACATTGCCAATGGCTTGACAGTTAGAATGGCTTCTATTCAGCACCCCTTATGTGCTAGGCATGTTGCTGAAAGCTACACAAAATTATTTAATCCCCTCAACTCCTGAGAGGTTTATATTATCCGCCCCCTCCCCTTTTTTCCAAGAGAAGAAATCGAGGTTTAGAAAGGGCAAGAGACTCATCCAAGGTCACACAGTATGATTCTGAAGCCTGCGTTTACCAGCCCTCACTAACTGCAAACAGCACAGTGGCAGAAAGGGAATCTGTGCTTCAAAAAATCTCAGTGCATTTACTGCTCATAGATGGCAAGAGTGGTAAAGAACCCGCCTACCAATGCAGGAGACTTAAGAGGAACAGGTTCAGTCCCTGGGTCAGGAAGATCCCCTGGAGGCGGGCCTGGCGGGCTACTCCAGTATTCCTGCCTGGGAAATCCCATGGACAGAGGAGCCTGGTCTGCTACAGTGCATGGGGTTGCAAAGAGGCAGACCCGACTAAAAGCTTAGCACGTACGCACTCAGTCATTTGGGACTTCCCACAATCTAAAATGTTCCATCAATTTTCATTTCAGATTTTATAATCCCACTAAGATTGCAAATTCCTTGAGGTCAAAGACTGAATTTTCCATTTCTCTGTGTTCTTCAAAGTGCCTAACATAGTAATTTGCACAAAATAAGCAATTAAAATATGTGTTAACAAATCTGAACATGGTAGAGGTAAATTACTAATTATCAAGTGAGTTGAGAAAAAAAAAAAAGAGCATTCTAAAATAAAAATGGATGAGGGTTTGTCTTATCCATTTCCCAGGATGTAGGTCATTTTTAAAAGGCAAATTTGAAGTCCATCTGGAGTTCCAAAGGAGGGGAACTAGCCCAGGTTAATTAACTTTCTGAAATTGCTCCATAGCAAATGAAGAAGGGCAGGGCCAACCTCTGCCAACCTCCAAATACATCAGCGGGAAATGATCCCAGCAAAGCTCCAATGTAAATCAGGCTGGGTCCCTGTAAGTCCCAGACTCGTACAACTTCAGAGGCACATCCTTTCATCTTTTCACTTTCTCCTGAGGGCTTATAACTTCTGCAGTGGCCGGAGGGCAGGAATCACAGAAGCTCAGCCCTCGTCCCAACGTGAGCAGTAGAGCAGCTACGCAGCTGCAGGAGCCAGGAAGATAAGCAGGGAAATCCTTTAAGCAGAGACCCTAGGGGCAGAAACGCCAGGGACTGAGAGTACTGGAATGTACAGAGATTCCAATCTGCAAGGAGAGGGGAGCCGTCTTACATCCCCGCCTAAAATCACGTAGAGGGGTCACACTGCGTTCCTCCCTGAGGGCTGCATCGTCTACACTGTCCCCTCTAGAACAGTGTGTCCCCTCCCCCTCACCTCCTTACGAGTAGGTGTTCGAGCACACACAGCACCCTAACTGCACTCAGTCCCCTCTTTATCAAAGTGCCCAGCTGGGATTCTCCTAGAAGGTGCTAGACTCCAGGCCTCCTCCTGCTTTCCCGGGGGCAGCTGCACACTAAATAGTGTAAATCAAGGACATTAACACTACTGTGTTCAGTGAATAAAATTCTCCTCTCCCTCTGGTCCTTTATGAATTCAGCAGGATCTGTCACCTAGATTTTGTTTCCTCTTCTTCCAATACGCAAGCAGGAGGTATCATCCTTTAAAGCATCTTTCTGGGGATGGGGAGACTTTTTGCCAACCTTTGTCTGGCACCATTTCTGGCTGCAAATCTGCAGCCAAAAGCAGAGCCTAGCCTTTGCAGGCCATTTCCCTCCAGACATGGCCCTCAGCCAGGAGTGCACATGTGTGCTCAAGGCTGGAGAGACTGCCCCCGCCCAACAAATGTTCCATTAGTCATGCTCCCTGCTCCTCTCCTGTGGCGCCAGAGCCTGCCACCACGCTCTGGTTTCTCCCACTGTAACGGGACCCACAGCCACTAGGGACTGGGTGCTATGTCTGCCTTTTTGAAAACAAAAATATCTGCTTCTAACTCCAGTCACTATCTGGTTGGTTGTAACCTGTACTCCTATCCACAGGCCAGCATGAAACCACCACTGTAGCCTTTGGGTCTCCTGGACTTTTACAACAGACTAGCCACTAGCTTCCCCTTGGAATCTTTTGAACAGCCAATAGCCATTGTCATGAGCTGTTTAAGCGTAGTCCACATTTGTTAAAGGGCTACCCATCGTATGTCACTTCCAGGCTTCCTTAGTGAGGAGCAAGGAAGAGGAAGAAAGGATCAGAAATTAAAGTATGAAAATCTGCAAACCCATAGAGTTGATTACACTTTTCAGACTATAACTGGGTAGATTGAAAAGAAGGATTTTGTTTACTATGTCTGGATAACAATGACATACCAGAAAAGGGAGAAACCTATTTAAGGAATAAAACCTGTGGAAACTGAAAAACTTCTGAGAATATGTGATATTTATCTCTGGAAGAGATGGGATGGAAAGAGATGCAATAATGATATTGGTTGGGATTTAATTAAGCAAGTCTAGTTTAAAAGCCAGAGAAGGCAATGGCACCCCACTCCAGTACTCTTGCCTAGAAAATCCCATGGACGGAGGAGCCTGGTAGGCTGCAGTCCACTGGGTCGCGAAGAGTCGGACACGACTGAGCGACTTCACTTTGACTTTTCACTTTCATGCATTGGAGAAGGAAATGGCAACCCACTCCAGTGTTCTTGCCTGGAGAATCCCAGGGACGGCGGAGCCTGGGGGGCAACCATCTATGGGGTCGCACAGAGTCGGACACGACTGAAGCAACTTAGCAGCAGCAGCAGCTTAAAAGCATGTGTCAAAAGAAATATTCAATTCTGGGTGGTTGGCATCTTAGCAATCAGAACCTTAGAAGACATTTTTTAATTCAATGCTGGCATAAGATAGAAGACTCCAGTTTTACCCAGGCACTTGGCCATATGTCATTTATCATTTCTTGGTAACCAAGAAAATTATCAAAATATGAGTTTGCTCTTCCACAGAGCAAGCAGGAATTTCAATATCCTCTCTCACGGAGGAAGAGGTAAAAATCTAGATTGGATGGGCCAGTGATAAGAGAGAGAAGGTACCATCCCAGCCAACCCCTCATGAGTAGTTGAACAGTCAGATGAATAATGTAAAGAGGATATGAAGTATTCACCTGCAAGTCAGCCAACCCAGTGCAGAGGGAGCTATGGTGGGAATCCAGAATCAGATAACAATCCAATCTTCTAGGCATACAAAGTAAAATTAACATCTAGAAAGTGTAGGTGTTACTGTCAATAAATAACATACCTTACAGGCTCTGTTCTAAGAGCCTCACAAATTTATTTCACCAAATCTTCAAAACCAGCTAGTGTGTGTGTGTGTGTGTGTGTGTGTGTGTGTGTGTACACACGCTTAGTCATTCTCTGGTCATGTCCAACTCTTTTCTACCCCATGGACTGCAGCCCGCCTGGTTCCTCAGACATGAGATTATCTTGGCAAGAACACTGGAGTGGGTTGCCATTTCTTTCTCTAGGGGATCTTCCTGATCCAGCAGTTGAACCCACATCTCCTGTGTCTCCTGAGTTGGCAGGCGGCTTCTTTTACTGCTGAGCCACTGTACTATTTTTATCTCCTATTTTTCATGGGGAAATTGAAGTTCAGAAATGATAACCCCACCAGAGTAGGGATCTGAACTGAAGCTCAGCATTTTTCACCCTGTAGAATCTAAGGAAAAATGTATTAATACCAGGAGGCAAATACTATTCTCTTCATTGTATAGCTAGTGAAACAGTGGCTCAGTTGGTTGACTTGTCCATGGCCCACAAGCTAGCAAGGAGCAAACCTAGAATTTCAGCCCACATCTTGTTTGAAACCAAAGCCAGAACATTTAAGGTTAAGGGCAGCCTCTTTTGGCCTTAGTCAGTCATGGTAATTCATTGACTGGTGATGGTTTAGGGACTTAGACCGATCAGCGTCTAACACTTCCCTATTTTATTGTTGTTACTAAAATTGGTCTGAGAAAATTCATGGGAAGGATTTGGGTTCCAAAGATCAGGTTCAAAGATTTCTCTGTTTCTTTCTCTGCCCCTGCCTCTCTCCCCGCCTATCCCCTACCCCAACCAAAATGCAATAGAAAAGCATATGGTACTAGTTATTGAAGCCACCACACTATCAAGCAGAGAATCCACTTTAGAATGAAGTCTGTGTTGATGGCTATGTGGAGAGATAGAACATTTGGTCAGGGGAGGTGTGGGAGAGAGGCTGGATGATTCTTTGTATGAGCCAATAAATGTCCGCACTGTTTGTAGAATTGAATTCAGTAACCATTCTCTGCAATGCAAAGCATCCTAATTCATCCTATCTCCTAAAATACCTCCCCTATGAGTCCTCTTCAGAGAAAAAAGGAGTCATCAGAGTCCTTACAGATGACCTCACAGTGTGAGGGTCTACAGTGTGCTCCTTTCATAGATGAGAAGGGTAAAGTCCAACATGCCTACGTAATGTGCCCTAGGTTACATAGCTAGTAAGTGACAAGCCTGGAATTTGTACTGCGGAGGGTCTGATATCAAAGCTCGCATGCTTTCCAATATGCACAATGGAAATCTTGGCCAATAATGAAAGCTTCCAGTCTCCTGCATAAGTTAGGCGAGGGTTCACTAGGGACAAAACCTAACAAGAAATCCGGTTTTCACAGCAGAATGCCAGGTTCAGCAGAGAACTTGTGTGCTGGATGTGGAGAACCTGTGGTGTGACTGGGCCAACGTGGCCGGAGAAGGAAAAGGCTGGGATTTAGAGGCTACACCGGCACACTGGACCACACTGAAGGCCAAGTCATCACTTTCAGACTCTTACAGATGGTTCACTGGTAGATGCTTACCCATGTCCCTGCCTGCCCTGGTCAGGACTTGCTCAGCCACCAGGGAAGAACACAGCAGCTTAAGTGGAAACACTCAAAAAAGACAGAGGTTGGTAAAATAAGTAAATAAAAAAAGGAAAAAGGGAAGGGGTATATACCCACAGATATTAGAAATATGATTATTACAAAAGTGAGGGATGCAAATATGAATAACATTTCTTCATGAAGGATAAAAAGCAAAACGGAGGAAAAAGAAAGAGAGAAAAGGTGTAGGCAAAGAAAGATAATAGGTTAGAAAGGGGAAGAAGATATACTTGCAAGAACCTTGTCAAGATTGTCTGAGTGACACGCATTTCTGTGTGTTCTGACACACAGGCTGCCTGAGCAACCTGTCTTTAAGTGCAAGGCAATGCCTGACAAACAGATTGATATTATCTTTTTTAAAGTGTGTTCTCCAAAAGATTAAATTTTAATTTAGGAAGATAAAAATAAATAAATGTATTAGAAAATTGCAGCTATTAAAATGGGCAGCTGAGAGCATTGGCAAAACCGCCACAGTATTAATTAATCTATATGGTGCACCTCTGAAGCAAACATGATGACCCAGGCCCGAAAATGGCTTCAGGATAAACGGAAAAGTTGAGAAGGCAGTTCTTCAAATGTGCCTTTGGAACATGCACCCCATTCTGTCATCTCGTTTGCAGAAAATTGTAAACAAATTGTCTTCAGTGAAGGAAGATGAAAAGAAAAAAAGGAAAAAATAGAAGCTACATTCAGAGGCAGGCTCAGCATCTGGGAGGCAAGCTTCAGAAACTCTGAAATATTAATGTTCTTTTTGGAATCTTGAGCCCGTTACTGCCTCCTGCTTTTCCTGCATCCTGCCCGCCCAGACATCCCATCAGCTCATCTGCAGCCCACCAGCCTCCCTCCACCCTTAGAAAATGAAGATCCCAGGCAGAGAGCTTCACATTCTAAGCATTCTCCTCTCTTATGCTGATTTTTGTCTGCATCCATCCATTCATCCATTCGTCTACAAATATTTTCTACTATGGACTTACCGTATAACAAGTACTGCACTAGGTCTGGGGCGCTCAAAGAATCTGCTAGCCCCTCCAACTCTGGAAAGATTTATTTTCTCTCCTCAGGGATCATAACCTTTAAAGGTTTTTATTTTGCATCTTAAAAATATTTCTGATTCTTCTTTTTATACTCGCTCAGGAAAAAATACAGACACACTGGATTCTGTTTGATGATCAATGTGGCTGATTTATTTCATTTACTATCACACTTCATAGTCTGTCACTTTTTTGAACAGAATTACTGTGTTTCCTGCCTGGGTAGGGTTGTGGAGACTTTATGAGAAGGACATTAGCGGGGCTAGACAGTTAGTTATATAACAGGACTATGTGAGCTGGAGTGGTGAGGGTTGCTGTAATGCCCTCCTCCTTTTTCATCCTGGCATAAGAGTTTGTGCACAGAGTTGATTGTGGAATCCACAGATAAGATGAAGTGTTCAGAGTAGTATATTGTAGTACAGAGGATGGAAAGCCTTCTCTGTGAAAGACCAAAGAGTAAATGTTTTTGGCTCCATGGGCCATATCATATGTCTCTACATCTGGATGTATGCCCACCACACTAGGACAAAAACAGCCTTGAGTAACACATAAATAAATGGGCATGACTGGGTCACGGGAAAACATTATCAATGGATACAAATGTGAATTTCACATAATTTTCCCACATCATAAAATAGTATTCTTCTTTGATCCTTTTCTCAACCATTTAGAGAAGTAAAAACCATTCTTAGTTCACAGGGTATACAAAAATGAGAGGGGTCGGATTTGACCTCTAGGCAGTAATTTGTTCGGAGAAGGCAATGGCATCCCACTCCAGTACTCTTGCCTGGAAAATCCCATGGACGGAGGAGCTGGTAGGCTGCAGTCCATGGGGTCGCTAAGAGTCAGACACGACTGAATGACTTGACTTTCATTTTTCGCTTTCATGCATTGGAGAAGGCAATGGCAACCCACTCCAGTGTTCTTGCCTGGAGAATCCCAGAGACAGGGGAGCCTGGTGGGCCCCCGTCTATGGGGTCGCACAGAGTTGGACACGACTGAAGTGACTTAGCAGCAGCAGCAGTAATTTGTTCATGCTTATTGCAGTAGAAAGACAGTCATCTCTGTGTGTGAACATTGTCTATGTCACTTTTCATCTGGACGCCAAAGAAACTAATGTAATATTTTGGGGCCTCTATTTTATTTTTTTTAATTATTCAGTTCAGTTCAGTCTCTCAGTCATGTCTGACTCTTTGCGACCCCATGAACTGCAGCACGCCAGGCCTCCCTGTCCATCACCAACTCGCGGAGTCCACCCAAACCCATGTCCATTGAGTCAGTGAGGCCATCCAACCATCTCATCCTCTGTCGTCCCCTTCTCCTCCTGCCCTCAATCTTTCCCAGCATCAGGGTTTTTTCAAATGAGTCAGCTCGCATCAGGTGACCAAAGTATTAGAGTTTCAACTTCAACATCAGGCCCTCCAATGAACACCCAGGACTGATCTCCTTTAAGATGGACTGGTTGGATCTCCTTGCAGTCCAAGGGACTCTCAGGAGTCTTCTCCAACACCACAATTCAAAAGCATCAATTCTTCGGCGCTCAGCTTTCTTCACCATCCAACTCTCACATCCATACATGACCACTGGAAAAACCATAGCCTTGACTAGACAGACCTTTGTTGGCAAA
This sequence comes from Bos mutus, assembly GCF_027580195.1. Lineage (NCBI taxonomy): Eukaryota > Metazoa > Chordata > Mammalia > Artiodactyla > Bovidae > Bos > Bos mutus. The sequence goes on along the minus strand of NC_091621.1, from coordinate 26,419,834 downwards.
GTAATGTCTCTGCTTTTTAATATGCTCTCTAGATTGGAATGTAATTGCCTTACAGTATTGTTAGTTTCTGCTGTACAGCAAAATGAATCAGCTATATGCGTACGTATAATCCCTCCCTTGTGAGCCTCCCTCCCACTTGAGTCACCCCATCCAACCCCTCTAGGTTGGGCCTCTATTTTCATATCTGAAAATGGGAATAATTTTACCCTTGCATTGGTTACAAAGGATTAAATAAGAGAGGCAACACAAACAAGGCATTTTCCTAGGAATAAGGGAGCCAGGTGGGCTGGAGATCAGATAATGGGACATGTTGGTGGGAAGAGAGAAAAAGACCAGCAGGAGGCAACTGTTCCTTGCCTGAAATGGAATAGTCACTTAATAAAGGAGAGCTGTTGTTATTACTATTATCATTATAATTAAAGAACTAATATATATAGATAGAAGAGACAGGTGTCAACAACAGATTCAGAGGCAGAAAGAGGAGATGAAAAAGGACAGTAATAAGTAGCAGGAGACAGAGGAAGAAAAAGTCATTAGAGCATCTGATTCCAAAACCCTCCCCCTGCCCTGATCTCCCTCCCAAACCCACAAGTGGATTTCCATCACTCTCTTGAATTTGTTCACTGGAGTAGCTCACTAGCATCTCAAATGGAACATGACACAAATTAATTTATCTTCCTCTAATTTTAACTCTTGGATAAGGAAATGGCAACCCAGTCCAATATTCTTGCCTGGAGAATCCCATAGACAGAGGAGTCTGGTGGGCTACAGTCCATGGGTTTACAAAGAGTTGGACACAACTGAGAGGCAGGTCAGGTGGTCTCGTATTCCCATCTCTTTCAGAATTCTCCACAGTTTATTGTGATCCACACAGTCAAAGGCTTTGGCATAGTCAATAAAGCAGAAATAGATGTTTTTCTGCAACTCTCTTGCTTTTCCCATGATCCAGCGGGTGTTGGCAATTTGATTTCTGGTTCCTCTGCCTTTTCTAAAACCAGCTTGAACATCAGGAAGTTCACGGTTCACGTAATGCTGAAGCCTGGCTTGGAGAATTTTGAGCATTACTTTACTAACATGTGGAAAATTCTGAAAGAGATGGGCATACCAGACCACCTGACCTGCCTCTTGAGAAACCTATATGCAGGTCAGGAAGCAACAGTTAGAACTGGACATGGAACAACAGACTGGTTCCAAATAGGAAAAGGAGTACGTCAAGGCTGTATATTGTCACCCTGCTTATTTAACGTATATGCAGAGTACATCATGAGAAACGATGGACTGGAAGAAACACAAGCTGGAATCAAGATTGCCGGGAGAAATACCAATAACCTCAGATATGCAGATGACATCACCCTTATGGCAGAAAGTGAAGAGGAACTCAAAAGCCTCTTAATGAAAGTGAAAGTGGAGAGTGGAAAAGTTGGCTTAAAGCTCAACATTCAGAAAAAGAAGATCATGGCATCCGGTCCCATCACTTCATGGGAAATAGATGGGGAAACAGTGGAAACAGTGTCAGACTTTATTTTTTTGGGCTCCAAAATCACTGCAGATGGTGACTACAGCCATGAAATTAAAAGATGCTTACAAAGGAAAGTTATGACCAACCTAGATAGCATATTCAAAAGCAGAGACATTACTTTGCCAACAAAGGTCCATCTAGTCAAGGCTTTGGTTTTTCCTGTGGTCATGTATGGATGTGAGAGTTGGACTGTGAAGAAAGCTGAGCACCGAAGAATTGATGCTTTTGAACTGTGGTGTTGGAGAAGACTCTTGAGAGTCCCTTGGACTGAAGGAGATCAGTCCTGGGATTTCTTTGGAAGGAATGATGCTAAAGCTGAAACTCCAGTACTTTGGCCACCTAGTGCGAAGAGTTGACTCATTGGAAAAGACTCTGATGCTGGGAGGGATTGGGGGCAGGAGGAGAAGGGGATGAAGAGGATGAGATGGCTGGATGGCATCACTGACTCGATGGACGTGAGTCTGAGTGAACTCTGGGAGTTGGTGATGGACAGGGAGGCCTGGCGTGCTGCGATTCATGGGGTCATAAGGAGTCCAACATGACTGAGCGACTGAACTGAACTGAACTGAACTGAGGGACTAACACACAATCTTAACTCTGCTTTTCTCCAACACTTTCCATTTCTATTAATAATACCACCAAGCTCCAAACAGCCAGGTCATATTTGATTCCTCTTTCTTTTTGAAACTAAACTTTAAAGTTTCCCATTTAAATTTTTGCAAAGTCTGTATTCTCCTAATCCTGCCATTCACTCTCTCCTTGACTCTCTTAATAACCCACTACCCAGGCCAACCCCACTGTCCAGCTCTCAGTGTCCTCCCAATGCCAACACATCTGACCCTCAGTGTATCCCTAGAGGAATGTGCTTCACCAGAACTGAAGCCAAGAACAACCCTCGTTAATCAGAAGTAAGTAACCTTCCAGAACTGCCCCAATACCCCTCTGACATGAATTTCTGTAAAGTTAACTACTCCGTGCCTCCATTCCTTACAATCTGCTGTTCCCTCAACGTGGGCTGCCCTTTGCTTCATTCTGTTGTAAAGTCTAGGAATTGAGAGAGCAGCACTGACATATATACACTACCGTGTGTAGACAGACGGCTAGTGGGAAGCAGCCGTGCAGCAAAGGGAGCTCAGCTCTGACCTGGGGGGTGGGGGAAGGGAGGCTCAAGAGGGTGGGGATATATGCATACATATAGCTGATTCACTGTGTACAGAAGAGACCAGCACAACACCATAAAGCAATTATACCAATTAAAAAATAAATTTAAAAAGGAGCCTAGGAATTCTTCAAGATTTCCTTGTAAATGCTTTCTTTGCCAGGAAGTCTTCAACCAAAAGAAATTCTTACTTGCTGTAAATGTCCATAGCGCTTATCTGTATTTTCTTATCCATCATTGGCACATGTTTTATCATTTGTACTAGACTAGTGCTTCTCAAGCAGAGGTGATTTTGACCCCAGGTGACATTGCTCAGGGCAATGGAAAAATAGCAGATGTTTTTGATGGTCACAATTAGAATGGAGCGGTGGGGGTGGTTAGTACTGGCGTCTATAATGGGTGGAGGCCAGGGCTGCTGCTGCTGTGTGTGCTCAGTTGTGCCTGACTCTTTGCAACCCCGTGGAACAAACATCTTACAAAGCACAGAACAACCCCCACAACAAAGAAACCTCAAAAGTGTGAAGGTGAGAAACCCTGGGCTAGACTCTAAGCTCTTGAATAAAGCGTTTCATAACTTTTTCCTTAGTTCCTAATTCAGTCTTTTTAAAAAATATTTATTTGGCTACTCAGGTCTTAATTGCAGCACGTGGGATTTTCATTGTGTCATGCCAGATCCTTTGTTGCAGCTCACAGATTCTCTAGCTGCGGCATGCAGGCTTAGTTGCTTTGTGGCGTGTGGGATCTCAGTTCCCCGATCAGGGATTGAACTTGTGTCCCCAGCGTTGCAAGGCAGATTCTTATCCACTGGACCACCAGAGAAGACCCCCTAACTCAGTCTTGCATATCAGTCAGTTCAGCTACCCCATGGACTGCAGCATGCTAGGCTTCCCTAACCATCACCAACTCCTGGAACTTACTCAAACTCATGTCTGTGGAGTCAGTGATGCCATCCAACCATCTCATACTCTGTCGTCCCCTTCTCCTCTTCCCTTCAAACTTTCCCAGCATCAGGGTCTTTTCAAATGAGTCAGTTCTTTGCATCAGGTGGCCAAAGTATTGGAGTTTTAGCTTCAGCATCAGTCCTTCCAATGAATATTTGGGTTTGATCTCCTTCAGAATGGACTGGTTGGATCTTCTTGCAGTCCAAGGGACTCTCAAGAGTCTTCTCCAACACCACAGTTCAAAAGCATCAATTCTCCGGCGCTCAGTTTTCTGTTTAGTCCAACTCTCACATCCATACAGTCTTGCATATAGTCACTGCTAAAAACACTTTTTGACTTAATGAAACAATACAAGTTTTGGAAGAAGATGTGCAGATCTGAGGGATGGTGACTGATGCTGTTTTGTCGCAGTATATGGTCCATGTTCACTGTAGATCTGCTTCTCTGTGTGGGAGGAGCCAGGACTTTCCAATATCTCCAGGTTTTCATCATCTCACTTGATCACAGGGTACCACTGACAGCCTCAGAGGGTCTTCTGAGCATCATCCTTAGTCTGGTGATTCACAGTTTTAAAAATTCTTTCAAAATAAACTATCTTTCTATTTCTTGTTGTTAGTTAGTCATGGCAAACTCTTTCGCCATCCCATGGACTGTAGCCTGCCAGGCTCTGTCCATGGAATTCTCCAGGCAAGAATGCTGGAGTGGGTTGCCATTTCCTTCCCCCCCGGGGATCTTCCCAACCCAGGGATTGAACACAAGTCTCCTGCATTGGCAGGCAGATTCTTTACCACTGAGCCACCGATTAAATGATGCTTCATTTCCTATTAACATGCTAGGTGTATATCTTAATTCTGAGTGAGCTGGATGATTTTAAACATGCCAAGGTCATCACACACTGAAAGTTGCACCCCCCCCCCCCACCGCCCCGCCGCCTCCCTCAGCAAGGCCAGCAATAAAACCATCCCAGAGAGACTCAGAATTTTCAGATTGTCAAAGAGTATGTCTCTGTGGCTGCCATTAACTCATGTTGTTTAAACAATATTATTTAATATTTTGAAAAAATCCTTGCTGAGTTTTCTTCTAATTTTTACCCCCTAGAGTTTAAGCTTGCTTATTTTTAATCTGCTCTCAGAAATAGAGAACCACTCAAGGTATTATAATACAAATAATAGTAACAGTAACAACTAATTCCTTCTGCTTTATAAAGCACTTTTTCACCATAAGCTTTCCCATGTACTAAATTAACAATGTGACCCCAGCGGTGGTCAAGATGAAGTCACCAGTCTCTCTCACTTTCCTTCTCTTTGCCGTTCATTGGCACCCTCTCCATGGCTGGGACAGGAGACACAGAAAAGAGACATTCATCAGACATCTGCTATATCTTCATTTTAAGTAATTGTTCAGTTTGGGCTTGTAAATAATCTTGGGATTATCTGCCTTCTTTATCCATTAATATAAAAAGCTGCAACTTTTTGGTAATTGTATTTAAACCCAATTGTTCTGGGTAAATCTGAATTTGTTAAATAATTCCCCAACTCTCAAGTCTCACTTCTCTACTCTCAAACCATTTCCCAAGAATGTCTCATTTCATAAGAAATAAAGCTTTTAAAACAGTTGTTTCTAGTATAGTATATTATATCAAGAAGTAAAATGTGTAATAATCCTATGATGCAGTTATTTATTGAGTTTTTCATGCAAGAAGGATTAAGTGTATATGAATTTCTCATCTATCCTACATATTAATAAATACTGTGAAGATTGCAGCATTACTGAAGCTTGCCCGTGAAAATATAAAGTAAGGATTTGCTGCCAAAACAGCTGAGATTTTATTTTGTATCCTGGTGACCTCAGTCCCTAAGTATGAAAACACATTTGCTTTTCAATGGGATTTTTTTATTCCCAGGTGTCATTTCGTCTGTGTCTTGAGAGTCATGGGATGGGATGTCCTCACTAAGCAGCATCATGATGCTGCAGCCCATGTGAGTGGAGGATTTGGAGAGAGGCCAGTCCATTCCCTCCCAGCAATATATTATTGCTGATATGAGCAATGTTTTTCACTTTATTGCACAGAGCTTCTAGCTAAGGTTGTCCACATTACACGTATAAGGTGCTGTGTCATCAAGGTTACTGGATACAGCAGCTCACGTGCATGGCCTTATTTAATCCTCTCAACCACAGCATGGGATCAGTTCTGATATTACTCCCATTTTGCAGATGTAGAAACTGAGGCTCAGAGGGTTAAGAAGTTTGTCCAAGCTCACATACCTAAGTAATGCCAGGACCAGCCATGTATTTGAGCTCAGGTATATTAATTCCAGAGCCCAAATATGATATATGTGTACATGACATTATTCATATTGCAAACCCAGGTTCAAGTCTTAACATTATCATTTGATGTTTGTCCTTAGTAAATTACTTAAAACTTCTATTCATTCTCATTTCCTTCAACTGTAATGGAGGCAATAGGATGTATTCCATAGAGCTGTTATTGTGACAATTAAATGAGATAATTCTCCAAAGGGTGATAAAGTAAAAAATAATTGTGACAGCTGGCACCAGAGTTATACTAAGAGACAGAATTATCATGGAAAATAATATCCCAAGCTGCTAGGGGGTGAGGCTGAGGATAAGGGTTGGAATAATGTGAAGAAACAGCAAAAATGATAAACTCCCTGCAGAAGAAATAATCAGGGCTTGGAGGAAACCAGAGAAGGAAGGAGAGTGCTTGGGGAAGGGAGCTGAGCAAGGTTTGGCAGCCTCAGGAGAAAGGTACCAAGAGAAAAAATTCCAAGAGTGACTGAGGTCAAAGAATTTTGCAGAGGCCATTGGAGTCAGACATGACTAAGCACAGCGCATCTAGCCTTAGGTTTTCTGTTTTTGTGACGTGAACAGATTTCACCTCAAATACCTCCCCATTCCCCACCCAGAGAAGCCTTCTTCAGACCCTCTCTAAAATGTCTCCATCACCTTCTTTTTCATACTCCACTGAACTTTTCCTTGTAGCTTCTATAACTACTTAAACTTATTATACACACACATATCCAGATAGAATAGAATGGACAGATGATAGATAAATCTGTTCTTGCCACCAGGATACCAGCAAACACACTGTTCCTTGTCCTCATGAAGCTGGTATCATGAAGACAAGGAACAGTGTGTTTGCTACCAAAGCCACAGCCTGTAGAACAGTACCTGACACCTGAAGACATCCAAAATATGTTTGAATTAATGAATCAATGGTGCTGATGAAACCAGGATTAATGAGGGTGTCCCTATCCTCATTCAAGTACAGTCCTATCTTTATTTTTGTGTTTGAAGTCCATAAATTTCCCACCACTTCTTTGTTTCACCAAATGAACTGTCTTGGCTCCCTATAAATTTGTCTGTGTTCATTGTAGAGAACTCAGAGATACATACACAAAGGGCAGATTTTTATCTCCGTGACCTGGTGCTAACAGTTTTGTTTCTATCTTATTTTGTATTCTTCCATTAACTTGCTGTTGCAATGAAATGGTGTCTGCAGAGATGGGAGATGAGATGCCTTTAAAATACACCCAGAATCCCTGTACATGCCCTCCTCTGTGTCCTGCAGTGGTGGAAGGGGTTCCTTGACCCCAAGAGAGCTATGAAGTTGAGTGATTATTAGGAATCTGAATCATTTCCCTCTAAACAGTAGAAGTAAACTAGACAGCATCCAAATAGGAAACAGGAATATTTATTGCACTGCAAAATGTGACTTCCCAAACACTCTGAGCCACACAAGAAAATCAAACTGCTTTAGAATCTCATCTTTCTGTTTTATTTCATCGAAGATTATAACACTGGTTGATCTTGCACTTTATAACACTAATTTTAAAACGAATAACTTTCAGTTTGTCCCTTCTACACTATCATGTTAAAATAGATAATGGGAAGCTGCTGCAAACCATAAGAAGTTCAGCTTGGTGTTCTGTGGTGACCTGGATGTCTGGGATGGGGATGGGGTGGGAGAAATGCCCAAGAGGGAGGATACATGCATGCATACAGCTGCTTCGCTTCACTATACAGCAGAAACTAATTCAGCATTGTAAAGCAATTACATTCCAATAAAAATTTTTAAATGTTTAAAAACACTTCCAAATATTTCCAAAATTCAAATCAGTCTTTAGTAGAAGAAAATCTACCACTACTAACAATATTCAAAAAGAATGTGCTGTAAATCCTTAAGCTAATTCTGAAGAGACAGTCCAAAACTGTTTTGAGAGGCACCATCATGGAAATAAATGAATATCTTCCTCATATGACCAGTCAATTAAATGTACACATTTTATTAAGATAATTCTGTTTTCAGGTATACCTTCTATCACACTTGCACATATTTAGTTTGTGGTACATTAACTCTGCCAGTGTGCATTTCAGTTAATTAAAAAGTGGTTCATTACAACTTGTACAAATTATTTATGCAAGAACTATATCTTTTCAAAGATTACTTACTTTGGAAACACACGGTGCTGTGCAAGCATTTTAAACTATGCAAATAGCTATAAAAATTACTATCCTCTAACTCCATTAATTTCCTTGAGGCTTTACTTTAAAAAGAGACCTTCTTTAAAAGGGTGCTTGTTCCAAGGACATTCCTGATTAAATGCCGTTATAAGTAATAAAACTATTAAGAAGGAGAAGGTAGGAGGAGGGGAATGGAAGGAGGAGGAAGAAGGAGGAAAACAAACATTTCTGGGTGACAAAGATTTCCAAATTCCAGTCAAGACTCCAGTGATTTTCAATAGTTATTGTTGTTCAGTTGCTGAATGCTGTCCGACTCTTTTGCAACTGTGGACTATAGCCTGCCAGGCTCCTGTGTCCACGGGATTTCCCAGGCAAGAAACGAGTGAGTTGCCATTTCCTTCTCCAGGGGATCTTCCAGATCCAGAGATTGAATCCCCGTCTCCTGTGGTAGCAGGTGGATTCTTTGCCACTGTACCACCTGGGAACTCACTACAGAAATTTTAGTAAGTTAAATATATTTGAAGGACCTTTGAGTCTCATTCCCAGGCTTGGTTGACAGTAAATTAAGATGTGTGTCCCTTTTGAGCCGTTACTATATTTGAAATTTGAATTTAGTGGCCAATCTACCCACCTTTGCCAGTTCCTTCAAGCTGACACTGATCTATTTTCATACGGTCTCGATAGGCCACTTCAAATAATTCACCGGTTATTTCAGTCAAAAGTAGCAGATTGGTAATATACACAAGCTCATTCATTATAATCTCAGGAAAAGCCACAGGAGTATATTATAAATAATAGCACCCCAGGAGAGTCATGGAAAAGGCTGGCTTAGAAAGTTCTCTGCTCCTTCATTACTTTGCTGAGGCTTGCTCAGTCTACGTTCTATGAGACAGAGATTTCTCATATTGATCTGGTAAATGCACTGTGGCATATTTTAATAAAAAGATAATCATTATACAGGGTGCTCAGGTGCACTGGGATGACCCAGAGGGATGGGATGGGGAGGGTGGTGGGAGGGGGGTTCAGGATGGGGAACACATGTACACCCATGGCGGATTCATGTCAGTGTATGGCAAAACCAACACAATATTGTAAAGTAATTAGCCTCCAATTAAAATAAATAAAATTTAAAAAAATAGTGAGAGAGTTTCATGCTGAGGTCAAAGGCACTAAGGGGAAGCAACGAACACAGAGGTTTCCACTTACTAGGGAACACATCAGGGGCTCAGCTCTGGTTATGACAAAGGAGTCTGATTCTGAATCATTCAAGAGATGTAAATTGCTCTAGAAGCCTAGCGCTTGTTATAGACTGCTGGCCTTGAAATGAAACTACCACTAGGGAAAATGGAAACAGAAAAGCTTAAATATATTCCTTTGTAGTTCCCTAGAGCTTTTCTTTATGCCCAGGGTGTTTCTGGTGGAAACAGCCTTAGGAGACAAGAGTGTTGTTTTGAAAATTATCCTTGTCTTTTCAGAACACTGAGAAAAATACGTATTTCAGTTCTACTTCTGCCTGCCTTTTGAGCAAAATTAACTCTGGAAATAGTTTCTCTCCTGATTAATTATTTAATTTTGCTCATCTAAAAATTAAACTATTGATTCAATGTTTTAGCAATTTTAAAACTTCAAAACCAAATTTAATAATCATTTATACCACATGTATTTATTTGAGCTCCTATAGGATACCGGAGAGATGATAGTGGAAACCCAACAAGGTCGTTACTCTTATGATGCTGACTTTGTAGTTAGGACAGTGAGTGAAGGGATTACAAAAATAAGTAAGTAAAAGAGATATCTAGCAAATGGTGCTCAGTACTGGAATCAAAATAAAAGTCTATGATGACCTAGAGGTGTAGGATGGGAGTGAGGTGGGAGGAAGGTCCAAGAGGGAAGGGATATATGTATACATATAGCTGATTTACACTGCTGTACAGCAGAAACTAACACAACATTGTAAAGCAATTATAGTTTAAAAAAAAAAAAAAAAGCCAGTCTGACAGAGGAACAGACAGGAGGCTATTCTAGATTGACTGGTCAGGGAAGTCTTCTCAAGAGGCAACAGCTGAGCTGAGGATTGAATGATAAGAAGGAGCCAGCCGTGCAATAATCAGCCAAAAAAAAAAAGCATCTGCAGAGTCCGACTACTGAGCACACATACACAGCCAGTGTAAAAGCCTGTGAGTAGAATGAGTCTGGTCTGTTCTAGGAACAGGAAGAAGGCCAGGTTAGGTAAGTGGGATGGAATGAGTTCCAGCCCCGAAATGAGCAGCGAGGGCTGCCCCATCTTGATTGCATTGGGAAACATCAGGGCAGTCAATTCTGATCTGATTTCTCTCTGCTTCCGATACAATTTGCACTTCACTGTTAATTAACCTAAAATATCATATTAATTGATTCAACTTCCCTGTTCAGAAACCATCTAATATACCATGTGCCTATAGAAGAAGGTTGAAATTATTTAGTTTGACATTTCCAGACCCCTCAAAACTTACACTTAACCCGTCTGTACAACTTTATGCCCCTCTCCTCTTCTAATGGAGAACGCAATGGCACCCCACTCCAGTACTCTTGCCTGGAAAATCCCATGGACGGAGGAGCCTGGTAGGCTGCAGTCCACTGGGTCACGAAGAGTCGGACACGACTGAGTGACTTCACTTTCACTTTTCACTTTCATGCACTGGAGAAGGAAATGGCAACCCACTCCAGTGTTCTTGCCTGGAGAATCCCAGGGACAGGGGAGCCTGATGGGCTGCCATCCATGAGGTCGCACAGAGTTGGACACGACTGAAGCGACTTAGCAGCAATAGCAGCAGCTCTTCTAATAAATATTCTGTTCTAGCCAAACCTTGATTCCAACCTCCTGTTATTTTATCCTCATGATATTTTTCCCTCCTGCCATCCCCTGTTATGTGGCAAGACCTTTTTCCTTCTCTCAACAAAATTCACATCAAGTTCTCAGAAGTCTTTTTGAAACTCTTGAAACAAGAATTCAACAGAGTGACTTAAATAAAAATAGAAACTTTCTAGCTTAAGTAAATTAAATATACAAAGTAAAATAAACTTTAGGCAGAGTTATATCCAGAGGTTAATGATGTCATTTACTTTGAGATCACCTTGACTCTGTATGGCTTCGTGTGTTGATGTTGACTTCATTCTCAGGCTGGCTTCCTTCAGGACACCAAAACTGGCTGCATAAGGCCTTGTACTGGATTCAATCAGTTCAGTTCAGTTCAGTTCAGTCGCTCAGTCGTGTCCGATTCTTTGCGACCCCATTAATCGAGGCACGCCAGCTGCCTGTCCATCACCAACTCCCAGAGTTTAACCAAACTCATGTCGGTTGAGTTGGTGATGTCATCCAGCCATCTCAGCCTCTGTCGTCCTCTTCTCCTCCTGCCCCCAATCCCTCCCAGCATCAGAGTCTTTTCCAATGAGTCAACTCTTCGCATGAGGTGGCCAAAGTACTGGAGTTTCAGCTTCAGCATCAGTCCTTCCAAAGAAATTCCAGGGCTGATCTCCTTCAGAATGGACTGGTTGGATCTCCTTGCAGTCCAAGGGACTCTCAAGAGTCTTCACCAACACCACAGTTCAGAAGCATCAATTCTTCGGTGCTCAGCTTTCTTCACAGTCCAACTCTCACATCCATACATGACCACTGGAAAAACCAAAGCGTTGACTAGATGGACCTTTGTTGGCAAAGTAATGTCTCTGCTTTGAATATGCTATCTAGGTTGGTCATAACTTTCCTTCCAAGGAGTAAGCCTCTTTTAATTTCATGACTGCAATCACCATCTGCAGTGATTTTGGAGCCCCCCAAAATAAAGTCTGACACTGTTTCCCCTGTTTCCCCATCTATTTCCCATGAAGTGATGGGACCAGATGCCATGATCTTCGTTTTCTGAATGTTGAACTTTAAGCCAATTTTTTCACTCTCCTCTTTCACTTTCATCAAAAGGCTTTTTACTTCCTCTTCACTTTCTGCCATAAGGGTGGTATCATCTGCATATCTGAGATTATTGATATTTCTCCTGGCAATCTTGATTCCAGCTTGTGCTTCTTCCAGTTCAGCGTTTCTCACGATGTACTCTACATAGAAGTTAAATAAGCAGGGTGACAATATACAGCCTTGAAGTACTCCTTTTCCTATTTGGAACCAGTCTGTTGTTCCATGTCGAGTTCTAACTGTTGCTTCCTGACCTGCATATAGGTTTCTCAAGAGGCAGGTCAGGTGCTCTGGTCTTCCCATCTCTTTCAGAATTTTCCACAGTTTATTGTGATCCACACAGTCAAAGGCTTTGGCATAGTCAATAAAGCAGAAATAGATGTTTTTCTGGAACTCTCTTCCTTTTTCCATGATTCAGCGGATGTTGGCAATTTGATCTCTGGTTCCTCTGCCTTTTCTAAAACCAGCTTGAATATCTGGAAGTTCACAGTTCACGTATTGCTGAAGCCTGGCTTGGAGAATTTTGAGCATTACTTTACTAGCGTGTGAGATGAGTACAATTGTGTGGTAGTTTGAGCATTCTTTGGCATTGCCTTTCTTTGGGATTGGAATGAAAACAGACCTTTTCCAGTCCTGTGGCCACTGCTGAGTTTTCCAAATGTGCTGGCATATTGAGGCAGCACTTTCACAGCATCATCTTTCAGGATTTGAAATAGCTCCACTGGAATTCCATCACCTCCACTAGCTTTGTTCGTAGTGATGCTTTCTAAGGCCCACTTGACTTCACATTCCAGGATGTCTGGCTCTAGGTGAGTGATCACACCATTGTGATTATCTGGGTCGTGAAGATCTTTTTTGTACAGTTCTTCTGTGTATTCTTGCCACCTCTTCTTAATATCTTCTGCTTCTGTCAGGTCCATACCATTTCTGTCCTTTATCACGCCCATCTTTGCATGAAATGTTCCCTGGTATCTCTAATTTTTTTGAAGAGATCTCTAGTCTTTCCCATTCTAAACTCATGTCTACTGGGAATCAGTGAGTGTGACCTTATTTGGAAATAGGATCTCTGTTGGTGTAATCTCTGGTAGCTCAGATGATAAAGAATCTGCCTGCAATGCAGGAGACCCAGGTTTGATCCCTGGGTCAGGAACATCCTCTGGAGAACGAAACGGCAACTCACTCCAATATTCTTGCCTGGAGAATTCCACGGACAGCAGAGCCTAGCGGGCTATAATCCATGGGGTCGCAAAGAGTTGGACAAGACTGAGCAACTAACACACACAAACACCAGTGTAATCAAGTTAATATGAGGTCAAACTGAGTTTTAATAAAGGGGGTGGGGAGTATGTGGTTTTTCCCTAGAGCTTTCAAAAGGAGCACTGCTCTGTCAACACGTTCCTTGTGGACATCTAGCCTCCAGAACTGAGAGAATACATTTCTGTTTTAAGCCACCTAGTTCATGGTGCTCTGTTACAGCTGCCCTAGGAAAATGAACACAGCCCATCTCTGCTTACCTTCCATGCAGGGAAGTAGAAAAAGATATATCTGGTATTTCTCATGGGAAAGAAGCGTCTTTTCAGAAGCCTCAGCAGCTTTCTCTTGTCTCTTATCCCTGTGTCTGTCTGAATCAGTCATGGCATCCAGAGGTACTTGAAACCAATAGATTGTCTCTCCCATTTAAGTCACAAGGAGAATTTGCTGAGGGGGTATTCCTGCCCTTTCCCTACTCAAAAACAAACAAAAACAACCCACATAGCATTTAATTTATTTCCTTTGTTGGGAAAATATGGAAATGCATGCTAGCAAAGGAATCAGCTCCACTGTTGATAGCAATCTGCATGATTTTGGCTGGCAGTTACAGAAAATCTGACTCTATTATGGCTTAAACACTGAAGAAATGTACTCTCTAACAAAATAGGAGACCTAGTACTGTCTCACATAACAGGCAGTCTAGAAGCAGATCAAGCTCCAGGTGCAGTACAAGTGGGCCTCCTGCTCTGAATCTCACCTGTTCTCCAGTCTCAGCCTTCTTGCATGTGTCAGATTTGTCTTTGTGCTAGGGCTCCTCATGACGTTAAAATGACTGCTGGAAGCAACCAGGATGACGATCTTTTTCCTACACAGTAACAGAGAATAAAAATCTTATTCTCAATTGTGAAAGAAAAGTCCTTCCTTTTAGATTCAGTTCAGTCACTCAGTCATGCCCGACTCTTTGTGACCCCATGGACTTCAGCACGCCAGGCCTCCCTGTCCAACACCAACTCCCAGAGTTTACTCAAACTCATGTCCATTGAGTTGGTGATGCCACCCAACCATCTCATCCTCTGTCGTCCCCTTCTCCTCCGACCTTCAATCTTTCCCAGCATCAGGGTCTTTTCCAGTGAGTCAGTTCTTCTCATCAGGTGGCCAAAGTATTGGCATTTCAGCTTAGCATCAGTCTTTCCAATGGATATTCAGGACTGATTTTCTTTAGGATGGACTCGTTGGATCCTCTTGCTGTCCAAGGGACTCTTAAGAGTCTTCTCAAACACCACAGTTCAAAAGCATCAATTCTTCAGTGCTCAGCTTCCTTTATAGTCCAGCTCTCACATCCATACTTGACTACTGGAAAAACCATAGCTTTGACTAGATGGAGCTTTGTTGGCAAAGTAATGTCTCTGCTTTTTAATACGCTGCCTAGGTTGACCATAACTTTTCTTCCAAGGAGCAAGTGTCTTAATTTCATGGTTGCAGTCACCATCTGCAGTGATTTTGTAGCCCAAAAATATAAAGTCTGTCACTGTTTCCATTGTTTTCCCATCTATTTGCCATAAAATGATGGAACCAGATGCCATGATTGTAGTTTTCTGAATTTTGAGCTTTAAGCCAACTATTTCACTCTCCTCTTTCACTTTCATCAAGAGGTTCTTTAGTGGGATGACCCAGAGGGATGGTACAGGGAGGAAGGTGGGAGGGGGGTTCAGGATGGGGAACACGTGTACACCTGTGGCAGATTCATGTTGATGTATGGCAAAACCAATACAATATTGTAATTAGCCTCTAATTAAAATAAATAAATTTAAATTAAAAAAAGAGGCTGTTTAGTTCCTCTTCACTTTCTGCCATAAAGGTGGTGTCATCTGCATATCTGAGGTTATTGATATTTTTCCCGGCAATCTTGATTCCAGCTTGTGTTTCTTCCAGCCCAGCGTTTCTCATGATGTACTCTGCACATAAGTAAAATAAGCAGGGTGACAATATACAGCCTTGACAAACTCCATTTCCTATTTGGAACCAGTCTGTTGTTCCATGTCCAGTTCTAACTGTTGCTTCCTGATCTGCATACAGATTTCTCAGGAGGGAGGTCAGGTGGTCTGGTCTTCCCATCTCTTTCAGAATTTTCCACAGTTTATTGTGATCCACACAGTCAAAGGATTTGGCATAGTTAATAAAGCAGAAGTAAATATTTTTCTGGAACTCTCTTGCTTTTTCGATGATCCAATGGATGTTGGCAATTTGATCTCTGGTTCCTCTGCCTTTTCTAAATCCAGCTTGAACATCTGGAAGTTCATGGTTCATGTCCTATTGAAGCCTGACTTGGAGAATTTTGAGCATTACTTTGCCAGGGTGTGAGATGAGTGCAACTGTGCGGTAGTTTGAAAATTCTTTGGCATTGCCTTTCTTTGGGATTGGAATGAAAACTGACCTTTCCCAGTCCTGTGGCCACTGCTGAGTCTTCCAAATTTGCTGGCATATTGAGTGCAGCACTTTCACAGAATCATCTTTTAGGATTTTAAATAGCTCAACTGGAATACCATCATCTCCACTACTTTTTTCATAGTGATGCTTCCTAAGGTGCATTTCACTTTGCATTCCAGGATCTGGCTCTAGGTGAGTGATCACACCATCGTGATTATCCAGGTCACAAAGATCTTTTTTTTGTATAGCTCTTCTCTGTGGTGTTGGAGAAGACTCTTGAGAGTCCCTTGGACTGCAAGGAGATCCAACCAGTCCATTCTGAAGGAGATCAGTCCTGGGATTTCTTTGGAAGGAATGATGCTAAAGCTGAAACTCCAGTACTTTGGCCACCTCATGCGAAGAGTTGACTCATTGGAAAAGACTCTGATGCTGGGAGGGATTGGGGGCAAGAGGAGAAGGGGACGACAGAGGATGAGATGGCTGGATGGCATCACTGACTCGGTGGACGTGAGTCTGAGTGAACTCCGGGAGTTGGTGATGGACAGGGAGGCCTGGCGTGCTGTGATTCATGGGGTTGCAAAGAGTCGGACACGACTGAGCGACTGATCTGATCTGATCTGTGTATTCTTGCCACCTCTTCTTAATATCTTCTGCTTCTGTTAAGTCCATACCATTTCTGTCCTTTATTGTGCCCATCTTTGCATTAAAAGTTCCCTTAGTATCTCTAATTTTCTTGAAGAGATCTCTAGTCTTTCCCATTTTGTTATTTTCCTCTATTTCTTAGCACTGATCACTGAGGAAGGCTTTCTTATATCTCCTTGCTATTCTTTGGATCTCTGCATTCAAACAGGTATATCTTTCCTTTTCTCCTTTGCCTTTCACTTCTCCTCTTTTCATAGCTGTTTTTAAGGCCTCCTCAGACAAGCATTTTGCCTTTTTGCATTTGTTTTTCTTGGGGATGGTCTTGATCACTGTCCTCTGTACAATGTTACTCCATGCATGGTTCTTCAGGCACTCTATCAAATCTAATCCCTTGAATCTATTTGTCACTTCCACTGTATAGTCATAAGGGATTTGATTTAGGTCATACCTGAATGATCTAGTGGTTTTCCCTACTTTCTTCAATTTAAGTCTGAATTTGGCAATAAGGAGTTCATGATCTCAACCACAGTCAGCTCCCAGTCTTGTTTTCGCTGACTGTATAGAGCTTCTCCATCTTTGGCTGCAAAGAATGTAATCAATCTGATTTCAGTATTGACCACCTGGTGATGTCCATGTGTAGAGTCTTCTCTTGTGTTGCTGAAAGAAGATGTTTGCTATGACCAGTGCATTCTCTTGGCAAAACTGTTAGCCTTTGCCCTGCTTCATTCTGTACTCCGAGGCCCAATTTGCCCATTACTCCAGGTATTTCTTGACTTCCTACTTTTGCATTCCAGTCCCCTCTGATGAAAAGGACATCTTTTTTGGATGTTAGTTCTAGTAGGTCTTGTAGGTCCTCATAGAACTGTTCAATTTCAGCTTCTTTAGCATTATTGTTTGGGGCATAGACTTTGATTACTGTGATATTGAATGGTTTGCCTTGGAAACGAACAGAGATCATTCTTTCGTTTTTGAGATCGCATCGGTACTACATTTCAGACTCCTTTGTTGACTATGATGGCTACTCCATTTCTTCTAAGAGGGATTTTAGATTGACTGGCCCCATTTAGGTCTTGTTCCTAGACCAGTATCAATTACTGGGGAAAATGCCAGACACTGATGGGCATTAAGTTTAGTTCCCTGGACAAATCCTGGGGGAGGAGAAGAAGGAAGGGATACAATTACCATGATGCTTCATAGACTAATCAGGGGTCTCCCTTGGAGCTTAGGATAGAGTTTGCTTTCCCTAAGATATGTGTCCTGCATAGGAGAGGATTTCTGAAAAATATGCAAAGAAGGCTGAATGGATGGTGGTTAGGCAACAATATGTCCATCAAGGTATCCTTTCAAATGCAAATTGGATCCCACCTCCTCCATGAAGCCTCTCTAGACTAAGCTGAAACAAAGGCTCTCTGAGTTCCTTCAAGCACTTAATGTTCGCGTGGGTATTTCACACTTCCTTCTGTTTTTCATAATACTTTTATGTACATATTTCTAATCTGATCTAAATCCTTAAAATTAGAGTATGTGTTACTCTCCTCTGTGTATTGCAATATATTTCATGTATCACCTTGTCTGGAATAGTTTACGCTCAGTAAAATCTGTTGCCTATTTGAGTTACTTCTTATTTAAACATAAAGAACCAGGCAGCTTTGAAACTTAGCAACAGAAATATAGATTCAGTTCACTAATTCAGTTCTTCCTTATTCCTAATAGAAATCTCCCCCTGCTCATTATCTCTCAGGAGTCTTTCATGCAGACATATTTGTGATTCTCACCTTTGAATCTGTACTTAATAAAATGGTTAGATTTTTAACCTAATTAAATACTGAAAAAGCACTGATAATACATGGCTTGGCTAATATTTTGGGTGAGAATCTGAATAAGATACAAAAACCAAAGTAATAATAGAAGTTTCATTATGGAAGCTGAGTAAGGTGAAGGAAGACCTTTTCAATTGGGCAGAGATGTTTTCATCATTTTTTGCATTTTAATAATGAATCACAAATGTGCTTACCCATGTAAATGATAGACTTTTCAGCAGATGCTAGGTCTAATCTAGTAGTCATGCATGAAGGTTTTAAGAGTTCCATTACTCAACATTGTTTTATTAAATTTTTCTTATCTTTGTAAATGATTATACTATGTTCAGTAGCAGAATTTTTAAGAAGGATTTATCTAAAAATCTCGGTTATCTAGCATGGATTTTGATTGCAATTCATTAAGGGGATTATCAACACTTGGAAGATGTCTTGAGGATATCTGGAATTTTCCCTACAAATGAATTCCAGTATTTCTAATAGTTATTATTGTTATCATTAATAAGTATTATAATGTTCTGGTCTAGATACACAACCCAAAGTGATCAAAATGGTCAACCTTGTGTTTCAAGGAAATTTCATTTTTCAGACGATGAAAGTAAATAATTTAAATCCTTTATTTAAAAATAGAGTTGAAATAAAAACGTCAAGATGAAATCACCCTATTTTCCCTCTAAGAAGGAAATGGAGGCAAGAAAATTGGAGGCACATGCTCCTCACAAGCAAGGGTTTCCCAGGTGGCACTAGTGGCAGAGCACCTGCCTGCCAATGCAGGAGACTTAAGAGATGCACGATTGGTTCCTGGGTCAGGAAGATCCCTGAAGTAGGAAATGGCAACCCTCTCGTATTCTTGCCTGGAGAATCCCGTGGACAGAGGAGCCCGGCAGGCTACAGTCTATGGGATCGCACAGAGCTGGACACAACTGAGGCAACTCAGCACACACACTCCCAGCAACCTTCCTCTGGGTTGGTGGAGACATCAAAGGCTGCCTTAAGTGTGCAAGGGGATTACCACTCATCTCCTACTCTGAGTAAGTTTGGCCTCAACCTAGAGACTGTCACACAGAGTGAAGTAGTCAGAAAGAGAAAAATAAATATTGTATATTAACACATATATGTGGAATCTGAAAAAAAATTGGTATAGATGATCTTATTTATAAAGGAGAAATAAAGATACAGACATGAAGAACAAACATATAGACACCAAGGGGGAAGGAGGGCATGGGATGGATTGGGAGATTAAGACTGACATACATACAGTATTGATACTATGTATAGAATAGATAACTAATGAGAACCTACTCTATAGCTCAGGAAACTCTACTCAAAGCTCTGTGATGACCTAAATGGGAAGGATCCAAAAAAGAAGAAGTATGTGTTATGGCTGATTCACTTTGCTACAGCAGAAACTACAACGTCGTAAAGCAACTATACTCCAATAAAAGTAAACAAAAGAAGAAAGAATAATACTATGAAAATAGGCTTTAAAAAATTTCAGCCAAGAAGAAGTTGAGCTCTAATAGTGACTCAAATCTCTAGGAACATTTCACGTCTACTGGCCATACTCAAGTCACTAGACAGAGTGAGGAAGAATATGGTCAGAGGTTTCAACACCAAATCTTAGTTCTGAATTCTTCCAGGCGCATCTTTTCCCTCTTCCTTTCTAAGTAGGTATGTTTTTAACTCTTCTGTAGATCAACTTCAAGAGCTCTCGGGGGGGAGGCTAAAGGGAAAGGCAGGTGGAGAGCAGGTGTTTCAAAGAGAACAGGATACAAATAGTCGAACTTGGTTTGACAGGAAGTATTTCCAAGGCATAAGATTAAAAAAAAAAAATCCCCAATTTCCTGAAAAGAAGGTGGTTTGGGATAGTGAGGGTGGGGCTCTGGCAGTTACATACACCAAAGCCCTCCTTACCCAGCAGGCACAGCGTAGCAATGGGAGGTAGCAGCTGAGGGAGCCACGGCCTATCTGAGTCCAGACACCAAACACCAAACACACCAAACACCAGACACCAGACACACTTCTTACTGTGTGACCTTGAAATGTTACCTAACTTCGCCTAGATTCAATTTTCCTATCTATAAAATGACAGTGATAACAGGTCATTCTCAGCAGGGTGGTGGTGAAGGTTAAATGATCCAATCCATGTGAAACAGCTAGATAAAGGCCTGGACCATATTAAACATTCCTTGAATGTGAGCTACCATTGCAATTTCTAGGGGGAAACTGGTCTACTTGGGACCCACTCTTGATCCTCTGCCCCATGGCTCTTATCGAGCTGGGCAATATTCTACAGATAGAAGAGGCTGCTTCCCTGTGTCTCATCTTTTCACTGTCATTTTTGTCTAGAATGGTTTATTCTCAAAAGAAATGAAAGTAATAGTGTTTCCATTTATATTGTATTATCCTTATTTTCTTTAGTCCCTCAGAAATGCTCTGGCATTATCGAATTAGGCACATTCGAACTCATGTGCCATAGAACTAATCAAACTGAACCATATTTTGTTCCTTGATAATACCCTGGACTCTCATCCATTAATGTAACAGCTGCACTACTTTTAAAGGAGACTGAGAACGCACGCTGCAGACTTTCAGCACTCGGTAGCTGCAATCATGATTGTTTACTGAACACTCATACTCTGTATGTGTTATGTGGTTTAGCTTTCTAATGTCAACACTCATTCACTGTAGATAATCATGAGTCTGCAGCACAGAGAGGCAGCCCTGCTCAATTCAAAATCTTTTATTCTGGTTCAGCTTTCTAACTCTTTATCAACACTAAACTCTCATATCAAATTTCCGAATACATCTAATGAAAGAATCATTTGGAAACCTTTCCTCTTGAGTACCAAACTAGTATTTCAACATTGCATAACCTGCTAACAGTGGAGTGCTATTCGAAGTTTGTCATTATGTCTGAAACATACATCTGATGTGGCCTGTACATATAGATGTCCTCCTTGTTTGAGATGTGACTTACACTCTTATTTCCCCTGCATACAGTTCAGTCAGTTCAGTCACTCAGTTATGTCCAACTCTTTGCGACTGCTGGACTGCAGCACTCCAGGCTTCCCTGTCCATTACCAACTCCCAGAGCTTGCTCAAACTCATGTCCATCAAGTTAGTGATGCCATCCAACCATCTCATCCTCTGTTGTCTCCTTCTCCTCATGCCTTCAATCTTTCCCAGCATCAGGGTCTTTTTCAATGAATCAGTTCCTCATATCACATGGCCAAAGTATTAGAGCTTCAGCATCAATTCTTCCAATGAATATTCAGAGTTGATTTCCTTTAGGATTGACTAGTTTGATCTCCTTGCTGTCCGAGGGACCCTCAAGAGTCTTCTCCTGTATACAAATGTCCCCTAAAATGCAGGTGTAACACCAAACGCCTTCTCCCCTTTTCTCTAGGCTATGTCTTAATTCTAACAATATCTGCATGCATGACAAAGGAAAACTTCATCATTTACATACTCTTTGTAAATGATAGAAAACAGCTAATTATTTAGAAAACAGCTAATTATTATTTCTGACTAAGGTTTCAGATGCTTGACCCAGATCATATCTGTAGACCTCACTTTTTATCTGAATATTTTGGTGGATTCCACTTAGAGCATGTATTTATAAACATCATTCAAATAGTAAGAAAACTGAAACACAAGACCACCAAACTGTGGTACATTTAAAAGACTTAATATTCTGTTGACATATTTGGTTGAGAAAAAATTGTCTTCTAGCTTTTAAAATCTATTGGTAGTTACTACTGCTTATGTTGACCACTCTTAAAAAATGCTTTCCTTCTTTATTCTTAGCATAAATATGATATATGCTCATTCTAAGGGGTCAAACGGTCAAACAGAAAAATAGCCATGATAGTAGAAATCACTTGAAACCTACTCTCTGAAGACAGCCACCATTTGCATTTTGCTGAAAGCTTTAAGAGAGTGGAAAAGTTGGCTTAAAGCTCAATATTCAGAAAACTAAGATCATGGCATCCGGTCCCATCACTTCATGGCAAATAGATGGGAAACAGTGGAAACAGTGGCTGACTTTATTTTTCTGGGCTTCAAAATCACTGCGGATGGTGATTGCAGCCATGAAATTAAAAAACACTTGCTCCTTGGAAGGAAAGTTATGACCAACCTAGACAGCATATTAAAAAGCAGAGACATTACTTTGCCAATAAAGGTCCATCTAGTCAAGGCTATGGTTTTTCCAGTAGTCATGTATGGATGTGAGAGTTGGACTATAAAAAGGGCTGAGCACAGAAGAATTGATGCTTTTGAACTGTGGTGTTGGAGAAGACTCTTGAGAGTCCCTTGGACTGCAAGGAGATTCAGCCAGTCCATCCTAAAGGAGATCAGTCCTGGGTGTTCATTGGAGGGACTGATGTTGAAGCTGAAGCTCCAATGCTTTGGCCACCTGATACAGAGAGCTGACTCACTGGAAAAGACCCTGATGCTGGGAAAGATTGAAGGTGGGAGGAAAAGGGGATGACAGAGGATGAGATGGTTGGGTGGCATCACCGACAGAATGGATATGGGTTTGGGTGGACTCCAGGAGTTGGTGATGGGCAGGGAGGCCTGGTGTGCTGCGGTTCATGGGGTCACAAAGAGTTGGACACAACTGAGTGACTGAACTGAACTGAACTGAAAGCTTAAAATTATCTATGAATTTGTACACATAGATATAATTCTACATTACATCCTAGATCCTGGCTTTTCCAGTCAGGAGTGTTTGGACATTTTTCCATGCCAATAAACACATGACTCTGCATCTGTGATTCTCATTATGTCCTCTGTTCCCTTCCAGATAAGAGTAGAATGTAAAAGTTGAGTAGAATGTACAAGTGGAAGGATGTCGAAATAGGGAAAAGGGTTGAGAGACACTAATCTCCATCATCACAGCTCCTAATTTAACTTAATCCCTTCATGATTGATGTTTGTTTCCAGTATTTCACAATTATAAATGTGTTGGGTCCCAGCACAGAGACAGTTGTTTGAAAGGAGCTTGGGTCAGACCCACTTGCTGATCTTGGATAGCTTCCCAGAGAGGCAGGAGGCAACTGGAGCTCCCCCTAGAGATATAGATGCTGGTGGCAACCATTTCTGAGAGTTCATTCTACTACAAGGAACTGATGCCCACAAGTTCCACTGTGGAGTCCACCCTCTAACCTATTAGCACCAGGGCCTTGCCTGTCCAACAATGGGCAGGCACCAGTCCCCGACTCCCTGGGTTGAGCAGCCAGCCATGAGGGGACCCAGCCCCACCCTCAGAAGGTGAGCAGCCATTGCACAGACAGGGGGACAACTCTGTTTATCAGTGTACCAGAGCAGTCAGCCCATCACAACAGAAGAGCCCATGGAGCCCACACAGAGGGCAGAGTTGGGCATGACTGAGTGACTAAGCAACACTACAGCAAAGTGGAGATAAGCAATCTACTCAGTGAAGATTTTAAGGCAGTGGTAATAAAGATGCTCAAGAAACTCAGGACAAGTGTGGATGAATACAGCGAGAATTTTAACAAAGAGTTAGAAAATGTAGAGAAGAACCATACAGAATTGAAGAATACAATAACTGAAATGGAAACTAAGCATGAAGGAATCAACTGTCGATTAGAAGATACAGAGGAACAGATAGCCAACCAGAAGACAGAGTAGTGGAAATCACTACTGAACGGAACAAAGAATTAAAAGAAATGAGGACAGTTTAAGAAGCCTCTGGGAAGATGTTGAATGTACTGACATTCTTATTATAGGGGTCCCTGATGGTGAAGAGAGTGAAAGAGGTAGAGAAATTATTTAAAGAAATAATAGTTGAACACTTCCTAACCTAGGAAAGCAAACAAATATCTAGGTCCAGGAAGCACATAGAGTCCCAAACAAGATGAACCCACAGAGGAACATACCAAAGCATATTATAATTAAAATTGCAAAAATTAAAAATAAAGTAAGTAAACCTATTGATCTATGTAATTCTCCACTACCAGAGGATTAAAAATTCTTTTTTAAAAAAAAGTCAACCTCTTCTTTTTCTTTCCTCAGCAGGTTAAACATATTGAAAACTACCATATAGAAAAATAAAACCCAGGCACCTTCACTCAGAAGCTTGCATGGCTGTGGCTAGGGTTTGGTTCCCGATTTTTATCTCTACCTTGGTTCTGAATCATGTTTCAAGGTCTAAGTATAGTGATTCAGTTACTGGTCCTTTATTCAAAAGGAGGATCTTAAAGATCAATGAAGAAGAAACTGTGGTATGAGATGATTTTATCTTATCCCTAGTCAGAAACTCTTTTCACCTACTGGTGAGTTACTATGACTGTCTCATTCAGAAACAGATATGAAAGCTGCTAAGAACCATCAGCTCATGATTGTGTCAAAGTGTCTCCTCCATCTCTCAGCCCCAGGGAATGGGAGAAGCAATAAGAGTGTGGTTTAATGAGGAGTCCTCTGTTATCTACCCACCAAAGACCTCTCCATATTTCCCTCTTTCTCCAGCTACTCCTGACTTGGTAAGTTTTTCATCTCCTCCATCTCCAAAGTCCTTTCCTCATCTTGTTCCTCTCTTCCCAACAGAGAATGTTGTAAAGAGAAAATATTTTCATCTTTAGAACCACACAATCTTAAAAGGAGGGAAAGTCTTTGTGATTGTTGACACCAAACCTTTCTTTCTTCAGAAGAGGAAAGAGTGTCAGAAACTGAATTAAAATTTGGTCCTGGGACCTCCAGACCAATTCATCTCCTATTAGCTGAATCTATGAAGTACGCTACATCGTTAGCTTTTAAAGTAACTGTGGTCTGTATTGCCTGCCCAAGGAGGAGTCACACCAACTCAGGCAGCCCAACCCTCTTACTGATGGCTCCCTTTCAGTCAGTTCAGCCACTCAGTTGTGCCCCACTCCTTGTGATCCCATGGCCTGCAGCACGCCA
This sequence comes from Bos mutus, assembly GCF_027580195.1. Classification (NCBI taxonomy): domain Eukaryota; kingdom Metazoa; phylum Chordata; class Mammalia; order Artiodactyla; family Bovidae; genus Bos; species Bos mutus. The sequence continues at coordinate 26,394,726 of NC_091621.1, read as the reverse complement.
GGCTTCCCTGTCCATCACCAACTCCCGGAGCTTGCTCAAACTCATGTCCATCGAGTCATTGATGCCATTCAACCATCTCATCCTCTGTTGTCCCCTTCTCCTCCTCCCTTCAATCTTTCCCAGCATCAGGATCTTTTCTAATGAGTCAGTTCTTTGCATCAGGTGGCCAAAATATTGGAGCTTCAGCTTCAGCATCAGTCCTTCCAATGAATATTCAGGACTGATTTCCTTTAGGGTGGACTGGTTGGATCCCCTTGCTGTCCAAGGGATTCTCAAGACATTTCTCCAATGCCACAGTTCAAAAGCATCAATTCTTTGGCACTCTGCTTTCTTTATGGTCCAACTCTCACATCCATACATGACTACTGGAAAAACCATAGCTTTGACCAGATGGACCTTTGTTGGCAAAGTGATGTCTCTGCTTTTTAACATGCTGTCTAGGTTGGTCATAGCTTTTCTTCCAAGGAGCAAGCATCTTAATTTCATGGCTGCAGTCACCATCTGCAGTGATTTTGGAGTCTAAGAAAATAAAGTCTGTCACTGTTTCCACTGTTTCCCCATCTATTTGCCTCGAAGTGATGGGACCAGATGCCATGATCTTCGTTTTTTGAATGTTGAATTTTAAGCCAGTTTTTTCACTCTCTTCTTTCACTTTCATCAAGAGGCTCCTTTAGTTCCTCTTCATTTTCTGCCATAAGGGTGGTGTCATCTGCATATCTGACATTACTGATATCTCTCCCCACAATCTTGATTCCAGCTTGTGCTTTATCCAGCTTGTGCTTCATCCAACTTGGCATTTCACATGATGTACTCTGCATATGTTAAATAAGCAGGGTGACAATAAAGCCTTGAAAATACTCCTTCCCCAATATTGAACCAGTCCATTGTTCCATGTCCTGTTCTAACTGTTGCTTCCTGACCTGCATACAGATTTCTCAGGAGGCAGGTAAGATGGTCTGGTGTTCCCTTCTCTTGAAGAATTTTCCACAGTTTTTTTGTGATCCACACAGTCAAAGGCTTTGGTGTAGTCAATAAAGCAGATGTTTTTCTGGAACTCTTTTGCTTTTTCTATGATCCAACAGATGTTGGCAATTTGATACAACTGATTAAAACATGGGGGAACTCCATCAAGTGTCTGCTTGTCCTGGACACCCTTCCTCCATCTCACTCAACAGAGTCCATACCTACCATCTCCATTTATAATCATCTACAATTCCTGCTTTTCATGACTGGTAATAGGAGAACGTATGTGGCAATGAAAGGCTCTATTGCAATGTTTTGACAACAAGCATCTTTGTTTAATATATTCTCCTTACAGGACATTAGAATTTATTTTATTTGAATTGTCATGCCAATTTTTTGCCTCTATTAGAGTACTGTATATTTAAGAAAAGCATTGTTTTAAAATTAAGGTTTTCATTTAAAATGATCATTTATCTTTTCCTGTGCTTTTTTTGCAGTAAATTGTGACATTTTTCTATTATTATTGTAGCAAGACAAATTCACTCTGGGAAGATAAATGTCACATTTTAATGAAAACCAGCTTTCAGTGTGGTTGGAGAGAGCGATCCGAAAGGGGGAACCAATGCGTGTACATTTTGACATTTCTCATTCTTCTTAGCCACAGCATAAGATATATGTTTATTTTTTAATATTGGAGAAGTTACCCTGTAAATCCCATCAGGAAGATGAACAAGATACTTTGGGAGCTCACTGACTCTCACAAACTAAGTCCAGAAAAACTTTCTGACATAAGAAAAATTTGCAGTGAAATGGGAGATGAAATAAAGCAAATGAGAATTGGAATGGGGAGCGTTCTGTAGTCCAAATAAGAAAGGGGCCATGTGAACACGCCACATAACACAAGAGAGCCGCTTCTTTCATCTGACATTAGGAATACGAGCGGTGAGTCCAAGGCTAAACCGTGTGGGAATTTCACCTGTGTACTTTGGCTCAGGTAAAGCTGAGATACACACGTAAATGAGCCATGTTTTACACATAAACTCACATTCATGGTGGACATTTATCTTTTTTTTTTTGGCTGCCCAGCATCTGAACCTCCTTCTTAGGTTTGGGGAATGTCTTATATTGTGGGTCACAGCGGAAAGCAGGATTCGCCCCCCCACTACAGAAACAGAAAGTGCTCCCCAGGTGGCACTAGTGGTAAAGTACCTGCCTGCCAATGCGGGAGACATGAGATGTGGGTTCAGTCCCTGGGTTGAGAAGATCCCCTGGAGGGAGGGCATGGCAACCCACTCTAGTATTCTTACCTGGAGAATCCCATGGGCAGAGAAGCCTGGCGGGCTACAGTCCATAGGGTCAAAAAGAGTCGGACATGACTGGAGTGACTTAGCAGGCTCGCACAGAATCAGAAAAGAGCAGGTACCAGGTTCCTCTATTCTCCAAGGAAAAGACTGCGGGTGTGCTCCCCTGGCTTGGTCAACCAGATGCCCACACTCAGCTCTCAGAGACTGGAGCCATTACTGCAAATAGGAATTCAGTCCAGCTTCAGGGGCTACAACAGCTTGTGTCCAGTGACACCAGGGGAAGCTGAGGGCAGACAGCGGCTATTGTTGGTGGCAGTGACGTTACCAGAGGCCCACCCAGCTGGCATCAGCGAGTATCCTTCCCAGACTCATCTGGCAGTTGATATGGGGCTGAGAGTTTCCATGCCTTACATATCTCCTCAGTTCTGCCCTGTTTCCCATCTTGATTCTCTGAAAGCCCTTGCTACTCTAAGTGTGGTCTGGGAACTTGTTAGAATATAGACCCTGGGCCTTATCCCAGAAATACCTAGTCGAAATATTAAAGTGCAGTATAAAGCCTTGCACATAGTAGGGCCTTCAAGAGTATTTCTTGAACGTATAGATATATAAAAATATGCTGAAATTAGGTTCAGCAAGATCAATTTGAAACATATCTCTTCAATATATATGTATGTGAACAGCCCTTAACCCAAGGGTTATACTCCTGAAAAGAAGTATTGTACATAAGTATTAAGTATTGTATATACTGAATTGCATTTTAAATGCATCTTGTTGATATTTAGAAGATTCTTGTGCAAACTCATTACACCTTTTCCAAGTGGATAATCACCCTTTCATTCATCTGTGCTGCTGACTTGTATTCTTTAAAGCAGGGAATACCACAGTCAAGATTCCTCAGTGAAAAAAGTTTTCACTAAGATGACCATTGAAATTCTCTCCAAGGCCTTCATTATTTTGGTCCTTGTCTGTCTTACTAGGGGTACCCTAAAATGCCAGCTGCATGTGATTTTAGTGTGTATTTGTACTCAGCTGAGCACCCAGGATACAACAGTTTCTTTACAAAGTCAGCCACATGCTATAATTCTAAAGCACTGAGCTGTATTTCGCTATCTGCAATTATTGTACATTAGGGGCAACCTGGCCTTCCAGTTGGTATCACGCCAGCCTCAAGAGCCTCCAACAGCCTTCTCAAGCCGATGTTGGCAGAATGCCACTAATACAGTGCCTGAGAGAACACCCAGCGCTCTCATTCTCACCTAGAAGAGAACAGCTCCTAAAGAGCAAACTTATTTTTTAAAAGCTTTGTTGAAGAAAACTGGAGAAGTGAAAGAAGCAGCACTGGAGGAGACAGTACAACTTTGCAATCGGACAATCAGCCACTGCCCTGTTCTCAGCAAAGTTTCTTAATCCTCTGAGTCTCCAGGGTCCTCTTACTTCATCTGGAGCTGGAAAGAATGCTTATCTAACAGGGTGCTGCGGGCATTAAGTGTGAGAGTGGATATAAAGCACCCAGTCGGGCACATAATTATTGTTCTGTAAATATTTGCTATTACGATCACTGTATTCCTACTTCAAGATTCGAGGTCATCAACAATTTATGAAATGATCTAAAACTAGTCATATGTCATAGATAGGATGATTTTTCAGTGAAAATGAATTTGATTCTCACTCTCCTCCCCCAAACCACCATGACTTTTAAAATCTGTTCACCACAGATTTCAAGAAATAGTGCAACACAGAAAAATAAAGCACAGGCTTTGGTGTTAGATCAACATTAGAACTGCAAAACCATAAATGTTGCCCCCTTTCCTGTTTCTAGGGATACCCAGGTTTTTATTTAGGTATCAATCTCTCCTCTCCACAGCCCATAGGCTGGAGGGCAGGCTGACTCAGACAATGGACTTAAAGCGCCTATGGAAGATCCCATCCCCCTTTCTAGAGTACTTGGTTCAAGAAATCAGCCCTCAGCCAATAGGCTCATTTAGCTGGTAAAGAATCCGCTGCAATGCAGGAAAACCCGGTTGGATTCCTGGGTCAGGAGGATCCGCTGGTGAAGTTGTAGGCTACCCACTCCAGTATTCTTGGGCTTTCCTTGTGGATCAGCTGGTAAAGAATCAGCCTGCAATGCGGGAGACCTGGGTTTGAGCCCTGGATTGGGAAGATCCTCTGGAGAAGGGAACGAATGGCTACCTACTCCAGTAGCCTTCCTGGAGAATTTCATGGACAGAGGAGCCTGCCAGGCTACAGTCCATGGGGTTGCAAAGAGTCAGAGACAACTGAGCGACTTTCACTTTCAATGAACTAGGAGGGGTGGCATCGCAGTCAAAAGAATGGTATTCAAACACCCACTGTCCTAGGAGCATCATTGACCAAGGACTCCAGGTGCTGCACTTTGAAACCCATTCCCCAATATATGGATCTTCAGGGTGCTAAGACAGACCAGTTCCTGGGAGACACTGAACTCATCTCTCAGCTGATTTTGGCTATAGTATTCCCCTAAGGCTTAGCTTGGAGGGCACAACTTTGTAAGATTCTTTCTCCCGCTTTCTCCCACGGCACTGGAGACTTCCATCAAGGTCTGACAGCTCTTCCAGCCTTCCCAGCGACTATTTCCTTTCACAATTGCATTTTCTGTTAGAAAAGCTCACCATGTATAATCCTACTTTGATATCAGCTCTTGGAGGACCCTAACACAGGGGGCTTGCTGGAGGCTTCTAGAAAATAAGACTCTTTGCTCTTCTTAATGTGCTGGGAATGATGCTCTTTCTTCCTCTGAATGTCATGTAAAGCCTAGAATTGCTCTAGTCATTTTCCTAACAAGCGTTGTCTTCTCCAATTTAAATGTCCCTAGATTCTTCCACACCTCTTTATACTAAATGGCGTTTTAGACCCTTTAACTATTCTCAGTGTACCCAGAAAACAAAATTGTGTAGGGGAAACAGAACACAACAAGTATATATTCTCTCTTGCTTCTCATATCGCAGCATTATATGGCTTGAGCTTTCATAGAAACTGTGTATATGTGTGTCTGTGTGTGCTCAGTCATGTCTGAATCTTTATGACCCCATGGACTGTAGCCTGCCAGGCTCTTCTGTTCATGGAGTTTTCCGGGCAAGCATAAAGTCGGTTGCCATTTCCTACTCCTATATATATACTCTTAGGGATCTGGTAGCCACTTTGACCTATTAGAAAGACGGACACACAGAGTGCAACTATCAAAAGCTTATTAATTCACCCTTCAGTAAATGGAGCAGCAGAAAACCCAGACTCCAGAGCCAGACTGAGTTCCCATGCCACCTTTGCCTCTTACAAGCTTTGTATTCTTGGGAAATTCAATTAACCTCCCCAAACCTCCATAACCACCTCTGTAAAGATAATTATAGCACCTAACACATAGGGTTCTGTTAATTACTTATGAAGTCTTTAGAGCAGTCCTGTACATTCAAGGTGCAAAGTAAGTGTTAAATAATTAAATATTTAAAAGTACCTGTTCTGTGCCAATAGAGAAGGCAATGGCAACCCACTCCAGTACTCTTGCCTGGGGAATCCCGTGGACGGAGGAGCCTGGTGGGCTGCAGTCCGTGGGGTTGCTGGGAGTCGGACATGACTGAGCATCTTCACTTTCACTTTTCTCTTTCATGCGTTGGAGAAGGATATGGCAGCCCACTCCAGTGTTCTTGCCTGGAGAATCCCAGGGACAGGGGAGCCTGGTGCACTGCCGTCTATGGGGTCGCACAGAGTCGGACACAACTGGAGCGACTTAGCAGCAGCAGCATTCTAGGCCAACCCCTAGTCATGCTCAGAGAAGAACTAAGATAGATAAATGAATGTGAGAATTACCTTTTAAGTAACTATTCCTAAGAACAGAATAGCTGCACAAGCTATAAGATTGTTGATTTTGGCCATGGGTATGTCAGGGATGTTGATAAGAGGCTTTCTAAAATACCCTTTCAACTCTCAAAGTTCTGGGATTCTACTTCTGAATTTCAAAACCAAGATGTCACGCTGCACTAGATCTGAATTTGGCAAACTTTCTCTGTAAATGGTTGGATACTAAGTATTTTAGGCTTTGCAGGCCATGAGGATTATGAAGCAATGACATAACTGTACCACAATAAAGCGAAAACAGCCATGGACAATGTGTACAATGGCCAAGCGTGGCAGCATTCAAATAAAACTTGATTTGGAGAAGCCAAAATGTCAGTTTCATGTAATTTTCTTGTCACAAAATGTTATTCTTTTGATTTTTTTGAGCCATTTAAAAATATAAAAACCATTCTTAGCAGATAGACTAAGACCAGGTCCATGAAGCACAATTTGACCCCTGTGCTAGATGAAATAAGTATAAGGGAGAGCCCCAATCATGGAATAGATGTCAATTGTGGTAACATTTCAGAAGAAAGATTCCTAGTGAAATGCACTCTCAAGAGCACAAAAGAAATTCTGGGACACAAGAAGTCGAGAGAAAACCTGTACATCCCAGGGCCATGGCCATCAGACATGATCAACTACAATCATCCATCTTCAGTAGCTACTGGGCATTGGTTCCAATATCCCTCAGTTTAGTTCAGTTCAGTTCAGTCGTTCAATCGTGTCTGACTCTTTTGTGACCCCATGAATCATCCCTGCTGCTGCTGCTGCTAAGTCGCTTCAGTCATGTTCGACTCTGTGTGACCCCAAAGATGGCAGCCCACCAGGCTCCCCCGTCCCTGGGATTCTCCAGGCAAGAACACTGGAGTGGGTTGCCATTGCCTTCTCCAATGCATGAAAGTGAAAAGTGAACGTGAAGTCGCACAGTCCTGTCCGACTCTTCTCGACCCCATGGACTGCAGCCTACCAGGCTCCTCCGCCCATGGGATTTCCCAGGCAAGAGGACTGGAGTGGTACCAAATTCCATGGATGCTCAAGTCCCTTATATAAAATGCCATAGTATTTGCATACAACTTATGCACATCTCCCATATACTTTAAACCATCTCTATTACTTACAATAGCTAATACCTAATGTAAATGTTATGTAAATAGTTGCTAACACTTCAAATTCAAGCTTTGCTTTTTGGAGTTTTCTAGAATTTTTTTTCAGAATGTTTTTGATCCGTGGTTGGTCGAATCTACAGACGCAGGACCTGTGCTGTGTAGGATCGAGAGGTGATCACTGGCACTAGAGCCAGAATTCACAAAGGTTAATGCCTTAAGGAGCTCTCAACTTATCTGTTTTTTAATACCTTATTCTTACCCCACGTGACTTTCTGCCTCTTGAACCTCACATCTATAAATCATGATAGAATGTATTAAGCGTATGTTCTTGTTTTGAAGGGAAATATTTGAAATTTCTTGTAGGTAAGCTACATAAGTCCTATGAATAAATATACATTCTTTTCTCCATTTCCCCATCCTCCAAAATGTTTCTAAAATTCTCCTGGGATCTCCTGTTTAATCTAAATGTAACATACACTCATTTTTCTTAGTATATATTTTAGAAGTGTTTTGCACTTATAAGATATCAGCTTTGGGTTTAAAAAATTGAAAAAGAGCTATCAGACCTTAGCTTTACTCTGAGTGTAAGGTACAGGGAAGCAAGCAAATGCATCCCAGACGGTTGGAGACCATTCAGTTTATCTGGTGAGGTAAAGGTGAGAGGATGATTTCCATACTCAGATAAATGAAAGTGTTAGCGAGGCAAAGAATTTTGTGATTTGAATCATCTGATGGCTTGCTTACAATGAGTAAACAAAGGGGTTGATTTCCTGCCTTTAATTCCTATTTCTTGTTTATGCAGTTTATAGTCCCAGAGACGCAGGTTCGATCCCTGGGTTGGGAAAATCCCCTGGAGCAGGGCATGACAACTCACTCCAGTATTCTTGCCTGGAGAATCCCATGGACAGAGGAGCCCATAGTCCACAGGGTCGCAAAGAGTAGGACATGACAGAAGCAGCATGGCATAGCACAGTACCAGAGAGTATAACATATAAATGATACAGACTAGAGAACTAAATGTATACCTCTCTGCTGGGTGAGCACTGCACTTCCTCTTTGCTATGTTTTCCTTTCAAATGTCTGCAAGATGAGTAGTATAAAGGAATAGTTCTAGATTAAGAGAATTTTTCAGGAAATTATCTTTACCTGGCCTACAAAATCACACACTAGAATAGTAACTGATTCTTATCTTAACCATCTCTGAAAATATTTGCATCACATTTTCTTAATATCTGAACTCACCTTCTGTAATGTAGTATGTGAGTTTTTGATTAAAAATAGCATTGAAACATGTATATTACCATATGTGAAATAGATCACCAGTCCAGGTTTGATGCATGAGACAGGGCGCTAAGGGCCGGTGCACTGGGACAACCCTGAGGGATGGGAAGGGGAGGGAATAGGGAGGGATGTGGGAGGGGGGTTCAGGATGGGGGACACATGTACACCCATGGCTGATTCATGTGAGTGTATGGCAAAAACCACTACAATAATGTAAGGTAATTAGCCTTCAATTAAATTAATTAATTAAAAAAAATGAAACCTACATCATAGCATAAAATATACATCTTTGCTACCTTTAGTTTAGACCAAAATATCTAAAATACACAGAAATATAGTTACAAAGTGGTTTTGAGACTAATGTCACATCCTTCTTCCTCAGGAAGCATGTAATTTTTTTAAAAGGAAGAAGAAAAGGCCATTCCATTCCATATATACAGAAAAAGACAAGCTATTCCAAATTCCTTTCGGTTCTAAACACGCCCAACCCAGGCGCTCATACACACACACACACACACACACACAATCCTTCTTCTTTAGAAGCAAAGCTCAAAGCTCTCAGGCTGAGTTGTCCCTTTTCCTCAAAGTTCTAACCTCTTGAACTTCTCTCCTATGGACTGAGTCTCTCTCCTTCCCCCATGCTAGTGCTCCACCAAGGAAAGCCTTGATACCTTTTGGATAACTTGGTCTTATGATGAAAATTATAGAGATGTTGATAGATAACAGCACAAAAAGACTTTAATTAATTCACTTTCTCCCATCAGGCACTAACATATGTAGACTGTGCTACAGCTAAATCTAAATAACCATGAAATTTCAGAATAGAGTTGTAGCCTCCATGTTCCCAAGACCCTGCAGTGCTGGAGAAATGGTGGGGGCAGGTGGAGGTGGGGGTGGTGTTCAGAATCCCGTGTTCCATCCTCCTTCTGCCACTAACACACTGCTAAGCGGAGGTGGATCCCTGACAATAAAGTGCATGGCATATCTTCTTTACATACCACCTCAAATCCATCGGTATATTCAGTCTTCTGCCCTGGCTTTGGTTTGCCCCATGCTTGTGCTGTTATTTATCAGCTTCTCTATAACTTTCATCATAAGAACAAGCTATACAAGAGATATCACACCAACCTCTCTCCCACCATACACACACCATCATTATCCCTGCCTTCCTCTAACTGGGGAATATTCAGAGCACCTGCCTACTCTAAAGCCCCACCATTAACAGGTGTTTTCCTTAAGTAGGTCAGTTTTATTTTTAGCCAAATCTGACCATAGTTGGAATGGTAAATCTTGTAGTGGAAAAAAATAATTCACTTTAGTGAAATAATCATAACTTATCTAGCCTTCACTATATACTACTCATAGTAGTATATAAAGTTACCTCCTCTGAAACAATATTCTGGTGAATTAGGCATCACCATCCATGTTTCACAGGTGAGGCCTCGAGCTTATATTCTTTATGTTACTGTAAGTCATAAATCTACTTTGGACATGAAGCTGGAATTCAAACCTGGCTCTCCTGAAGTCTGCACCAGCAGGAGAACCAAATGTCCCTTCTGTTCTATTTTCCACAATGTGATTTGATTATCCCTTCCACCTTCTTGGCCCACATAATTGTGACCTCTTCTTTAAACATCCACTCTCATCTCCAAGTGACAAATTGCTTTTTAAAGTTAAGGTCGTTTAAAGCAAACACCTCCATTTTGAAGTGGGTGTGGAGTAAATCCTTCCTTCTTCCTCTGCAGGGCACCCCTGGGTCTGGTCCACACTGGTTGTGTCTGAACCATGGCAGGCAGCCCAGAGATTGTGGACAGCCATGACTTTATGAAGACTCTAGAAAGGTTAAAGTCTGCCTTCTAGGATGTGGACAGAAGGAAGGAAGTTTACTCGATGTCTATATGCCAATTACATAGCGTCCTCATTCCCTCCTCCCACTCACAGTCACCAGGGAGTCCTGCCTGTTTTCCACAGGTTCCAGCTGGTCCACCCCTACAAGGACGAGGCGTGTCTTATGCAAAGAGCATGTGCTTTGGTTGTAACAACCCTGGGTCCAACACCACTTCTGTAAAAAGTAAATACTACACCCTCCTCCCCCAGTCGTTTGGAGGTTAGAGCATATCACACGCAGAGTCCATCGTGCGTGGTAGGTATGCGATCAGTCTCCATGGTTTTGGCCTCCCGGCTACTGACAAGTCTGCTTCCTTTCATCTTCCTGATGTCAAAGGAGAGAGCCTCCATGCCTTCCCCTGAGGGTGGAATCCAGCCTCACTCAAGCCTCTGAGGCTTCTGAATCAGCCTTTTGCCCCTCCTGCCCACCACTCAGGGCTCCCCGCCTTTCCTAAGTCCCTTTTATTACTATACCATTTCTTTATTCAGTTCTCAAAAAAAAAAAAAAAACCCTACCTTCAGGAAGATGTGCATTGTTGCAAACCAGTGAGGAGCCCTAAATCTTAGCGTATTTAATCTGAATCGCACTTCCCCCTGCTTGATGATTCATCACACCATATTGTTTTCTGTTTATGTTTCTCTGAGGCAACCTATGCTCCCAGTGCTTGGAGGCAACCTGTGTTGCGTTGAGTAGGGCCACTTGTCATGGCCTCAAAAATGCTCGTTCTTCCAAGGTTACACAATGCAGCCTACTGACTCTGTATCTAATAAAAACATATTAACTGGGCAGCAAAATTCACCTGACTTTGATTTCCCATGGCTTCAGACTGCCATGCAGGGCTTCTGAGAAATCAAACTTTGGAAACTGCCTCGTTTTTGCAGCAAAATTCAGGTGGAATGCAGGGAAAATGTTAATATTCACCCACCGACTCTGTGGTCCCCAGCCTCCAAGATCTCCCCCAGTGATCCCCACCTCCCTCCAACAATGCATCAGGGTTTGTCTGCGCTATGCTCTGAATGTTTGTGTCCCTGCAAAATTCATGCGTTGAAGTCTTAATGCCAGTGTGATGGTGTTCGGAGGTGGAACCTTTGGGAGGTGCTTAGGTTAGGAGGATGGAGACCTCATGAATGGGACTGGTGTTCTTATAAAAGTGACCCCGCAGAGATTCCCTGTCTCTTCTATCATGTGAGGACAGTGAGAAGGTGCCGGCTATGAACGCAGAAGACAGCCTTCACCAAGACCGTGTGGTGACCATGCCAGCATCCTGATATTGGACTTGCAGCCTCCAAGAATGTGAGAAATAAATTTCTGTTTCTAAGGCACTGAATGGGTGGTATTTTGTTACAGCAGTCAGAAAGAGCTAAGTCTGTCTGTGTAACCAATGGAATACAGGAGGAGGGAGGGCTTACCTGGCAGTTCAGTGGCTAAGATGCTTCCAGGGAACTAAAATCCCACATGCTGTGCAGTGTAGCCAAAAAAGAATACTAAAGGACAGGATGTTGCTCTAGAGGCTGGATTATAAATGTCATTGTGGCTTCTGTCTTGCTTTCTCTTGGATCACTTGTGTGAGTGGAAGCCAGTGGCTATGTCTTAAGGACACCAAGCTGTCCGGTGGGTACTCACATAGAGAACTGAGGCCTCCAGCCCATTGCCCAGAGGGTGAGCCTTCTTGGAAGCAAATCCACCAGCCCCAGCCAACACCTAGCTTACAGTTTCATGGGAGATCCTGAGCCAGAACTACTTTGTTAAGTCACTCTAAGTCTCCTGATTTTTGGAAAAATAAATGTTATCTTAGACTGATATGTTTCAGAACAAAATTTTATGCAACAAAATATAAGTAATACAAACTCTCTATTCCTATTTGCTACTACCTCTTTCCTCTGCAGAAGTGCCCACCACCCCCTGTGAAGTAAACTTGACTTACAATTGAAAACCGATTATACATACATTAAAATTATTTGTCTTTTTATTACCAGATGACATACCCAACAAAGTCAACCTAACTGTCCTTAACAAGAATATATAGTTTGATTATATCATAACTGTGACCAAAACATAAAATGTATTTGAGTTTTTTTCCCTAGAGAGTCGGGGTTTTAATGGTATACATTAAGAGAACTTGAAGAAAACTGCCACAACTGATATTTTCAAAGTCAAGCACCCTTCATCATTATAAATACAGAAAATAAAGTCATAAATCACCCCCTAAGGATGCTTCTTTCATCCAAAGAGAATATCTCTGAGGACTGATACCATGCACATGAGGTACAAACCTTCCACCACCTTCTATTCAGCACCTTCATGTGTCAGGCTTCAGGCAGGAACATGCAATATATTACCTCCACAAATCCAGAATCTATATGCTCTAGAGAGAATCAATCATCAGATCACAACTTTGAATTCTGCTTTATCTAGAGAAATACATGTGTGCAAGTGCACACACATGCACACATCACCCACACAGTTGGGTTGGCCAAAAAGTCTGTTTGGGTTTTTCCATTGGATCTTATGGATGAATCCAAATGAACTTACTGGCCAACCCAATATATTTCAAATAAAGATTATTTACCTTAAAAAAATGTTAGTTTATAGCTACTTGCTCCATAAAGATACTCAGAGCAGATGATTAGGAATGAAGCTAATTCCAAGGAATTTTAAAGTCAGACATTTATTTAAAGTTACAGAAACACGATAGGCAATGCACAATTTGTAGGGCTTAGTACAAAGTACAAAAAGAAACACACGGTCCTTGTTTGGAAATGATCGAGAACTTCAAGATGACGGCACAGCATTAAACTAAGCACAGGGCTTTTCTGAGCACCAGGCCGTGCAGCCACCTTGATGATGGGAGACATTTCGTTGCTGGTTAAAGAGCTATCTCAGGAGTTATGTACTAGAAGGAAAGAGGGACCAGCAGGCATCTGTGGCTAGCTCACTGAGCGACACAGAACCATTTATTAGTGTGAGGGTAACTCATATTTCTTTCATACTCCATAGTTCCCAAAGCTCTCCCCCCAGATCCAGTATCTCACCTAACTGAAGCAAAAATCCTGTGAGACATTCATGTTATCCCTCTAGGCAAACTGGGGTCCAAAGCGGTCAAGCGACTCCTTTAAGGCAACTCAGCCCACACAGGACTCAGATAGCAGGTCACCCCTGACCTCAAATTCAATTTTCTTTCCACAAGATCAACACAGCCTGGTTAGGATTTGTGGGTTTCAAAGAGGCCAGAACTTCATGTGTGCAACCCAGCCATTCACGGGTGACAGCTGGGTCACAGGTGGCACTGATGGAGTGCATGGTTGCAAGTTTCCACACCTGTGGATCTGACCCAACTTCAGAGCCAACACCAGATCAGATTCCCTATTTCTGAGCCCTCTTCCCCACCTTCAAACAACAGCTTCAGACCTCAGCCCACCAACAGTTTATTGGACTGGACAGTAACGTGCCCATCAGACAAGCAAGTTCCTCTTCAGGTTCACCCTTTATAATATCTAAGAATCTAAAGCAAATGTCCTATGTTTGACTGTTGCATAGTCTTTTTTAATCTAAAGCATGAATATATAGCTTTAATAGCGGCTTAGAAGACTCTCAAAAACTGTAGACATCATCTTAACTGATCTCTCATCTCTTCGAAAAAAGTAGATGAGAGCTAGAAAGAAACCTGCCAGCATTAATCTACCTTTGAGGAAAACAGAGCTAATAGTCATTCTAAAGCTTATTTCCTTTTTTCCACTGTTGCACTAAAGCCATGACAATCTATGTGGTGTTTGGATAAATTTCAATTATGAGAGATCCAGAAGCAAATAATTAGAACAAAGCTCACACTGTACTACTCTCAAATGGCATTAGTGTGTGCACGCTTAGTCGTGTCTGACCTTTTGTGACCCTGTGGACCGTAGCCTACCAGGCTCCTCTGTCCATGGAATTCTCCAGCCAACAATACTGGAGTGGGTTGCCATTCCTTTCTGCAGGGGATCTTCCCAACCCAAGAGTTGAACCCAGGTCTCCTTCACTGCAGGCAGATTCTTTAGCATCTGAGCCACCAGGGAAGCCCCTAAATGACATTACTTGTAAAATATTAGCTTTTAATTAGTAAATACATAAATGTGATTAAAATACTTCCACAACCCTAACTTAAAATGTTTCCTTCTTATTTCATGTTTCCTGGTACAGAAAGTCCAATGTTGAGTGTAAGGCATTTCCCTCAAATTCCAGCTTCATTTCTGACTTGCTGGAAGGCACCAGCGCAAGCTCTTAACATCTATTTCAGTTTTCTTGGCTATAAAATTGCGAGTGCACAGTGCTTGCCTGGTTTGCAGGGAAGCTTTGGAAATTCTGGCTCTAGGAGTGCAAGACATTTTAAAAGTACAAAGTGTTATTATATTTATGCTTACAACTTGCTTGACAGTTTCATCGTGCTATAATATTAATATAAGAACTACATATTTCAAAATAATGGTAAAATGGAAGTTGGACAGTTTCTGAGATCCAGCAAGAAGTAGAATATCTTGAAAAGGACTGTGAACCTTCAAGTGCCAAGATAAAACTCAAACCTGGAGTCTATTCATATCTTACAATAAAAGAAGACTTTCAAGAATGGTATATGCTTTTTCTCAACTGCAAAGCCAATATTAATATACATGAAGATATTATAGCATATACTATATAATCATACATATTAGTATATGTAATACATAATATATTATTGTCAACTTTTGTTTTTATTGCTATTATCCTACTTCCTATTCCTTATGGCAATTAGGTGAGGAATATGAAATATCACAAGTGACCAGATAAGAAACTTTCATTAAAAAAATAGGAAGCATGGCAACAAATGAAGATGCTGTAAAGGGACGGTGATGAGAACTCAAAGGATCAAGATAGAAAGGCAGAGACCTTCTAGAGAAGCTTCCTGAGCTAATTTGTCCACCCCTTTTGGGGTCCTTCTCTGTTCTGACTGGGTCTGTTTTTTTCTTCCCCTCTTGGGCCAAAATTCCAAAAGGAATATTCCCTAGTATTAAATAGAGGAAAGGTCACAGTGCAAACCTTTGAACAAGATGTTTTTCTAATAAATGATTTAAATGCCTCTGCAGACCCAGCAATTATACAATGCTACATGTTTGACTGGGCTTCCCAGATGGTTCAATTGTAAAGACTCCTCCAGGTGATGCAGGAGACACAGGAGACACGGGTTCGATCCCTGGGTCGGGAAGATCCCCTGGAGAAGGGAATGGCACCCCCCTCCAGTATTGTTGCCTGAAAAATATCATGGACAGAGGAGCCTGGCAGGCTACAGTCCATGGGGTCACTGATTTGGACACAAATGAGCTTGCACACACATGTGTTTGATTGGCTTTTTCTAAAATGCCTTTTTAAAGACTTTATTGGGGGGGACAGTTTTACAGTAAGATCGAAAGGAAGGTATAGAGATCTCCCACATCCCCTCTGTCGACACATCCACAGCCTCCCTGGTATCAACATTCCCCAACAGAAAAGTGAGCTTTCTTTTTTTCTTTCACATTTTCCCTGGCTTGTCCCCAAGTAGCTGCTTCCTCCCAACTCGCCCTGTGTATTATTCCCTCCCTACTTCCCTTCATTTGTTTTTCTTCTGGTTCTCCTACACTTTGTTTTGTTTGTCTTTGGAGCCATCATATCCTCTATTAGCTGAGGTTATCTCTGGGGCTGGTTTCCATCGAGACAACATTCATTTTATTCTGACCCTACTTTAGAAGGGAATTTGAATTAATTATTCAAGCATTTTTTTCCTCCCAAAGGGGTGATCCCTGAGATTTGCTAAGGTCCCTGCCAGCCCTACACAATTACTGAGGTTCTTCAGCTGGAGGCCAGCTGTCAGGGAGCACACAAGCCCACCCTTCCCTCTATTTAAGGATCACCTCACTCCCAGCAAGCACTAGCCAGCCTGCCTCCAGCCTCATCCATCTCTTGGCTCTATTTTTCAAAACTTCTTCCTTGATCTCTAGGTATTGTCAGTTGAAAATTTAAGAATGAGAGAGAAAAAAGTCCCCTGAACTCCATTCCATTCCAGGACACAAAATATTGTCAAGATAGGCTCAATCCTAATCCTATGGTAATAGTGTAACTGAAGGCTTTTTAAAAATAACTGTATTTGTTTTATTTTGGGGCTGCGCTGGGTCTTTGTCGCACTGGCCTTTCTCTGGTTGCAGGGAGTAGGGGCTGCTCTCTAGCGGTGGTGCGCGGGCTTCTCATTGTGGGGGCTTCTGTTATTGCAGAGCATAGGCTCCAGGGCATGCGGCCTGCAGTGGTTTGGCGCTTGGGCTCTAGGGCACAAACACAATAGTTGTAGTGCCTGGGCCTCGTTGCTCTGAGGCATGTACGATCTTCTCAGACCAGGGGTCGAACTTATGACTCCTGCATTGGCAGGTGGATTCTTTTACCACTGAACGAACAGGGAAGCCCCTAACTGAAGGATTTTAATATCATTTTCTACAAATGACTACTTCTGTAAAGCTGTGTTCATTCCCAAGCTGCTGGGGCAGACATAGGAGCAGCCACAGAACAAGTGTGTGAAGGCAGAGACACCTGCCTCAGACAGCTTTTCTTTAGGGACCATGTCTCAGCAGTTTTTGGTAGTATGTGATCCTATGAGAATTTCTTCTACTTCCTCCCCATTAAAAAACAAAAAAACAAAAAAAAACTATCCTGATTTTCCAGCATATGTGTACCATTTTAAATAGGTTAAGGAAATTTCCGTGGCACATCTTAAGCGGCTGACTTTTGTTCCAAGGGTTTTGTTGTTGTTCAGTCGTTCAGTTGTGTCTGTCTCTTTGTGACCCCATGGACTGTAGCCCACCAGGCTCCTCTGTCCATGGAATTCTCCAGGCAAGAATACTGGAGTGGGTTGCCATCTCCTTCTATAAGGGATCCTTCTGACCCAGGGATCAAACCTGCGTCTCCTGCATTGGCTGGCAGATTCTTTACCACTGAGCCACCAGGGAAGCCCTCCAAAAGTTCAAAGCACCTAGAAGATAGGATCTTGTACTTAAGAAGAAGAAATGCCAGGGTCAGGGAAATTGGAACCAGAGGCTAAACTACTTGTTTCACAAGAGGACTGATGGAGAAAGGATTAGATGTTTAGTTGCTGGTTCTTTATGGCTAATGCCCTGTCCATGTGCTCAAGGCTCAGGGACACTAATGAAAATCACAGTGGCTTCCACAGAAGACCTGAACCAGAGACTCCTAATATTGCCTATTATAGCACCCTGGGTGAGTTTTTTCTTTCATAGCTTTATCACAATTACAATATCCATTATTGTAACTGATATGGAGTAACCTGCCCCAAGCAGGTCAGTTCTTCTGTCCAGCAAAACAAGAAAGGTCCAATTAAATGCAGAAATCATTGGTCTGAAGGCAGTGGAGAGCTGCTGAGGAGCTGGGAGTGGAATAAATAGATCCTCAGAGAGGTGATCTGACTCCAGCAGCTGCTCTCATCTCTTGTCCCAACAGGAGCTGAGAATTTGGGGACAGAGAAACCACAGAATTTGTCATCAGGATACGGGGGCCCTGCAATACACAATCAGATTCCCCTTCAGTGTATTTCCTGAACTGGAGTATATGAGGCTTGGCAGCTAAAAGGCAGAAACAGAAAGCCCCTGAAAATCATCTGTTTTCAGAAGTCTCACAAGAGGAAAATCAGAGTCCAGGACCCGCTAAGAGGAGGGGCCATGTGAAGACATCAGACTTTCAGGCCAAATTGGACCACTATCTGGCCTCACACCAAACCAAAAATTAAATTGAGATGAAGCAAGACCTCAACACAATAGGTAAACACCATAAACTTCTGAAAGAAAACAGGAAACAGATTGATAACCTGGAGTAAAATTTCTTTTTTTCCCCCCAGTTAAAAAATACGATGCTCTATTTTGCTTCCAAAACATTGCAGTATTCTGAAGAAATCAAACCTTTATATTAGGAGTGAAGATGGAGGTTATCTGTCAGGGTGAAGGGGAAGCTGTAACTGGGAGGGCATGCGGAGGGGTGGGGCTTCTCATCCTGGGTGCTTGTCACCCAGCTGTGTTCACCCTGTGAAAAAACCCATGAAGTTCCACCCTGGCTAGACATGTACTCTTCTGTCGTACGTCATGCTTCAGTGAAAACATTTACATGAAATGGAAGTCTTAGCTTTCTAAATATACCAAACAAAAAAAGTAAAACACAGAATGCTGCAAATTGGGTGTTAGTCAGAAGGCTTATGCACGTTCCTTGAAGCAGTGACTATCCACTTCTCTGACAGTGAAGAGTTTTACAATTTGCTTTCCAACTACCAGATTTAACAAAAGTTAATCAGAACACTTCTCATGCCAGCCAATGTTCCTCTTCCATAGCTAAAATGTCAGCAGAATGTTATGTCACTGTATAGGAAACAGGACAATGTGAAGCAGAACCAACAGGCTGGGCCTCATCACTGAACTCACTACCACAGGTGCCGCCTGGATTCCCTGGTGGTCCAGTGGTTAGGACTCTGCTTACACTGCACAGGGCCTGATTTGATCTCTGGTCAGGGATGGGGGAGCCTGTTGGGCTGCCGTCTATGGGGTTGCATAGAGTCGGACACGACTGAAGCGACGTAGCAGCAGCAGGAGCAGCAGCAGCAGGAACTAAGAACGTGCAAGCCACCTAGAGAGGCATTACAAACACCAAGCTTGATCCACAGAGGTTGCCCACTTTGTTTTGTTCTTTTTACAGACTATAGGTATATACAGTTGATAACTCAGGGTTTCTAATGGATAACACTACCTTACAAATAAATTACAAATAATTTTAAATTCCGGAAACATTTTAATGGCCCTCTCACATGAATCTCTAAGTTGATAGAATGAAGGCAATAAAAGTGTCTTTTTGTTTCAGAATTACTCAGAAATTTGAACTGTTTTCTTGATGGCAGTTGGCCAAGGGTCTGTCTCAGTTCTTTAAGATTGCTTAAATGCCTTTCACATGGCCTCCATCTTCAAGTTATATTCCCTTCATTCTTTATCTCTCTCTGACTTATCCTTCTGCCAACTGGAGAAAACTCCCTGCTTAGGAAGTTTTCATTGATTAGATCAACCCACCCAGATAATCTATTTTAAGGCCAACTCTGCCATAGAATGGATTTCCCCTGTAGCTCAGTGGTAAAGAATCTGCCTGCAATGCAGGAGACTTAGGCTTGATCCCTGGATTGGGAAGATTCCTTGGAGAAGGGCACAGCAACCCATTCTAGTATTCTTGCCTGGGAAATCCCATGGACAGAGGAGCTTGGCGAAATACAGTCCAGGGGGGTCCCAAACAGTTGGGCATAACTCAAGTGACTGAGCCTGCAGGCATGCTGTCACAGAACACGATCACCTGAGTGAGTGACGTCTCATCCCTTTTATAGGAATGAAAATTAATTCCTTTTCCAGGAATTAGCACAAAATATCTTTGTGTGCGCATTTTACTAATTCTGCATGCCATAATATGTCACCAGCTTTTTGTCCACATCTCCAATGGAAATGCCTGGATTTGTGGATTTGATCTTGGGCAGAGGTCTATGTAGAAGAGGAAGATGCCAGATGGGTTATGGAGGGTATTTGGGATATTGTGATCTTTTTTTATTACCTCTCTTAACTCATCTTCAATTCTCCATTTCTTGCTCAAAGTGCACTTTGCCATTTCACCAAATTTGTATTTCTCTTTCCCACACAATGTATTGCACCTCAGAGTACTTGGAAAATGCAAAGTACACAAGATCTTCAGATTTTTCTCCACAAAGATGGCATGAGCAGACATCTCACGTCTCATCATTTGGTTTCTTGGGGTCCCCTTTACTATCCTGACTGTAGTGTTTGCTGGTCCAGGCAACACAGTGCATAACAATTTTCCAGCCTTGCATTAGCTGCTGCCACAAGAACTGCCTCAGGCAAAGATTTCTTAAGACACAGAAAGCAATAACCATAAGGGGAAAAATATTGATCAATTGTACTACATTAAAATTAAGGATGCCTGTTCTTCAAAAGTATTAAGAGAGTGAAAAAGATAAACCACAGACTGGAGGAAGAGAGTTTCAATACTTATCTCTCTCTGACTCTGACAAAGGACTCTTCTCTGGAATATATAAAGCAGTTCTTCAAATCAATAATAAAAAGGGAGAGAACTCAATAGGAAAATGGACAAATGTCACAAAAGATAATTCATGAGAGAAGACATCCAAACAGAAAATAAACGTGGGAAAAGACATTTGGTTTCATTAGTCATTGGGAAAATGCACATTACCATTATAATGCAGATACCACAATATACCTTCCAAAATGGCTAAAATGGAAAAGACAGACAATTTGGAGCAACCAGAACTTTTATATTCTGCTAACCAGAGTGTAAATTGTGACTATTTTGGAAAATTAATTAATAATATCAATTAAAACTGAATATATTCATAGCTTACCCTCAAACAATTACATTCCTAAGTATATACCCAACAGAAATGCATGCATATATTCAACAAACAGTGTGTAAAAGAAAGTCAACTGCAGTATTATTGTGGTATTCCCAAGCTGGAAACACCCCAAATGTCATCAACAGAGTGGATATGAAAACCATGGCATATTCATTCATACAATAGAATAATATGCAAGAATGAGAATAAATAAACTATAGCTCACACACAAAAAGGATGAAACTCACAAACATAATATTGAGTAGAAAAAACCAGTCACTAAAGAATACATGTTATGATTACTTTTGCCTCTTTTTAAACTTTATAAAAAGGTAATCTGTGGTTTTAGAAGTCAGAGTGTTAACCCTGGGGAGGTGGGTGGGATTTTGAGTGGAAGGGGGCACAGGGTGTTATCTAGAGGTGCTAAGAAGATTCTTGGTCTGCATATGATCTATATATGTGTGTGGTCATTTTGTGAAAACTGAGCTATACACATTATTTATGCACTTTCTATATGTACTTTATGTGCATGCGTGCTCAGTTGCTCAATCATGTCTGACTCTTTGTGACCCTATGGACAGTAGCCCACCAGGCCCCTCTGTCCATGAGATTTCCCAGGCAAGAACACTGGAGTGGGTTGCCATTTCCTCCTCTAGGGGATCTTCCCTACCCAGGAATCAAACTGGTGTCTCCTGCATCTCTTACATTGGCTGGTGGATTCTTTTACCACTGAGCCATCTGGGAATTCTTCATATGTCTACAAAAATTTTACATTATGCAAAGCAATTTATGTATCTCTTTCCTACTCATGAGTGTGGAGCCACATCTGGTTTGTTCACTACAATATCGGCAGCCCCTAGACTGTGCCTAACACTCTGTTACAGAGTGGTTGATTAATGATGAGTTTGAATTTCCTTGATACTGCTGATGCTTTTTTTAACCTTCCCCTCATCAGTGGAGTAACCTTTACCTGTGTTTTAGCAAATATCTTTAGATATTGTAAGGCAGGTATTTCAGATAGATCAGCTTGTGGAGAAGAGAAGGGAGAATGAAGTGCAATAAGGAGCTGGAATTGAAGCTCCCTGAGGGCAAGAGCTTTTGTACCACTTGTTCACTTGTCCTGATAACTTTTGAATCCCCACAACCAACAAGGCACTTCACAAATGAGGTAACTGATGAGAAAACTGAGGCTTAGAGAAGTTTGATACAACGATAGGCAATGAAACTCCCAAGATTCAAATCCTGAATATAAGCTTGATCATAGAGTTGTGTAGTTACCTCTGGTCATAGTAGGCTCTTGAAAAATATTTGTGGAAAACACAAACGGACCTCTCAAAATCCCCATTGTTCTCCTCCCCACTCCTGCACACAGTCATCATTACCTACTAATAGTCGGGTCACAGGTGGGCTTGGGGGCTGAGTACCTGAGGGAGGGAGAACATTTTAGCCCAGACTTCCAGTTTAAAAAGTCTCAAATACGGACTTTTGATATCATTCCCACATAAGCATACAGATGCAGTAACCTTCACTCTATGACTGGAAGGAATCGTCCATCAGACAACCTTAAACTTGGCCCCCACTCTCTACAGCGTACCCTACAGAAAAATGCTGCTTATAAATGGCGTAATCTTTGGAAAAGCAAGATCATTATATCACATCTTTTTTCACATGTTAAATTTACTAATTTTTAAAATATCAATGTTTAAAATGTATCACAATGTTTGTAATTATATTCTGGCTTTTCACTTTTGAACCTCCCAGGAATATTAAAAAAGAAAAACTGGAAGTGGCTCAGGCATTGCGATTTGTGGGGAGGCCCTGGCCAGTGCACAGGCGGGTTCTGTGTGCACAGAACCATTTCATGTCCTGCCAGCTCCGGTGTAACCGCTGCTGCATGGGGAGAGACAAAAGGGGAGCCCTCAGGCTAATTTGAATCACTAAAACCCACAGAAAACTGAAAGCCTCATTTAGTTTCAACTTTATACCCTGCAAGGCTTGTTCCTAGGGTGGCTCTTAAATAGCAACCAAATGCTTGATTTTCCTTTCACTTCCCTCCCCATCTCCAGCCCCTGGTGGTGGAGGTTCTCCTGAGGTTTTGCTGACAAAGGCAAACAGTAACACCTTCCACTGACATGAGCGTCTCAGCAGCTCACAGAACTGAACAGAGGTTCAGTTCCCTTCTGTCCTCTCAAGAGCCCCATCAATAGCAATTGCTACTCTTGTTGACAGTCGTGGTGACTGTCACCCCAGTCCCCAAAGCAGAAGTGACTTCTTCCAGGCCACAGAATAACGAAATAGCCAAACATGCATCTCACCCTGTCCCAGATCCCAGTGGGGAGGAAAAAAATACAGTCCATGGACCAAGAACTTTAGTATTGCCTTAAAACCTCATTGCTCACTGGTGCCTTCACCTTCAATTACAAGGAAAATACAAAAAAAAAAATTTTTTTAAATTTCAGTTTGGCTGCTTTACCATTTTCATCTTGTGGAAAAATCAGTCCACCTCAGCTTCTTTTAGCATTCACTCTAAACCTATAGAACTGTTTGTGTGACTCACGCAAAGGAATTAATTTTCATATGTTGCAGAAATTAAAAGTGGGAAGACATATTCAGCAAAGGATGAAGTCCTGCTATTTCAAAGGGGGGAGGGGAGCGAATATAGCATAAAAGGGAAAATATTTCAAATTTGTAAGGAAAAATATTTTTCACTAGAAAAATTTCCTCATGCTCTCATTTTTGTTTGGCTTAGCCGTCCCATGGCATTCCAAGCAACCTGTCTCTTAGCACCACAGCTGTGAAATATACACACTAAGGAGACTCAGTTGGTTCTAACCCCTCCCCCAATTTTATTAGCCTTCTCGCTTTCACTGGGTTTCATTGTAAGTGGTGTCTTGCCATTGGCTCACACATGGTACTGGCTGAGCTGTTTCATAATTCTATTTTACAGAATAAACATTTTCATCTAAGAGAAGTTAACATGGCTTGGGGAAATGGTAACGATCAGAATTAGAGTCACAGGGGCTTCCCTTTGTGGTCCATTGGTTAAGAATCTGTCTCGCAATGCAAAGGACACCGGATTGTTACCTGGTCCGGGAAGATCCCACATACTGTGGAGCAACTAAGCCCATGCGGCCACAACTACTGAGCCAGCACTCTAGAGCCCACAGCCAGAATTACTGAAGCCCACATGCCTAGATCCTGTGCTCTGCAACAAGAGAAACAACCGCAGTAAGAAGCCATGCACCGCAAAAGAATAGCCCCTGCTCACTGCAACTAGAGAAAGCTCTTGTGCAGCATAGAAGACCCAGCACAGCCAAAAAATAAAATAACTAAATAAGAGAATTACAGTCATAAAACCAAATCGCCATCTTTGAACAGCAATTTATTATGTACACTATTAATCAGGCCATCCTAGAATAATGGGCTAATTTAAATACAACTTAAATACAGACTTTATATAAGAAATATGCATCTGCTAGATTAGGAGCTCACAAACTTTTTTTTCTTTTGGCAAAAAGCTAGAAAACAAATATCGTAAGCTTGGCAAGGTATACAATCTCTCTCTTTACTACTCAACTCTGCCATTGCAAAGAAAGCAGGCATAGACAGTAGACAATAGCCAATGAGGGCTTTCCGGGTAGCTCAGCTGCTAAAGAATCCACCTGCAATGCAGGACTCTGGTTCAATTTCTGGCTTGGGAAGATTCCTGGAGAAGTGATAGGCCACCCAGTCCAGTATTCTTGGGCTTCCCTGGTGGCTCAGACGGTAAAGAATCTGCCTGCAGTGCGAAGACCTGGGTTTTATCCCTGGGTTGGGAAGATCCCCTGGAGAAGGACATGGCAACCCACTCCAGTATTCTGGCTTGGAGAGTCCCCATGGACAGACGAGCCTGGCAGGCTACAGTCCTTGGGGTCACAAAGACTCAGACACAACTGAGCAACCAAGCACAGCGCAGCACAATAGGTAAATGAACAGGCGTGGCTGTGTTTTAATAAAATGTTATTTATAAAAACAGATGGTAATCAGATCTGACATGAAGCCACAGTTTGCCAACTCCTGCTTATGTTTGTGACTGCCATTCAAAGGCTGAGCCTAGACTCTAAGCCCTAAACATCTGTTTGACAACTTACCCCCAATAAGTGTGTGTATGGGGTGGGAATTAAATTAAAATGAATTTTCTCATGAGAAAATATTTTTAAAAGTATCTATCAATATTTTCCAAATATGTTGAAGGATGCATTAGTTATTTTTCTACATTATAGCAAAATTCACATAAAATAGGTTATTGGAATGAACAGAATCTTTTTAAAAATGCTGATACATTGAATAAACTGACAATACCCAATTGAGCCTTGAGCACTGTTCACCTTGACCTTCAGCTTTGCCTATGAGCAGAATCTGGTCCCATCACTTCATGGCAAATAGATGGGGAAACAATGGAAACAGTGACAGACTTTATTTTCTTGGGCTCCAAAATCACTCCAGATGGTGACTGCAGCCATGAAATTAAAAAACACTTGCTCCTTGGAAGAAAAGCTATGACCAACCTAGACAGTATATTAAAAAGCAGAAACATTACTTTGCCAACAAAGGTCCATTTAGTCAAAGCTATGGTTTTTCCAGTGGTCATGTATGGATGTGAGAGTTGGACTATAAAGAAAGCTAAGCACCAAAGAATTGATGTTTTGAACTGTAGTGGTGGAGAAGACTCTTGAGAGTCCATTGGACTGCAAAGAAATCAAACCAATCAATCCTAAAGGAAATCAGTCCTGAATATTCATTGGAAGGGCTGATGCTGAAGCTGAAACTCCAATACTTTGACCATCTGATGCCAAGAACTGATTCATTAGAAAAGATCCTGATGCTGGGAAAGATTGTAAGGCAGGAGGAGAAGGCAACAACAGAGGATGAGATGGTTGGATGGCATCACCGACTCGATGGACATGAGTTTGAGCAAGCTCCGGAAATTGGTGATGGACAGGGAAGCCTGGCATGCTGCAGTCCATGGGCTCACAAAGAGTTGGACACGACTGAGTGACTGAACTGAACTAAGAATCTCCCTTCCAGGAATTCTAGCATACAAAGTCAATGTCACGTGTTTCCTGGCCTCGTTCCTCCTCCTATCTTGGTGGCACTATGGGCCTTATATTGTGCTTTCATCCAGGCCAAGGACATGTTTGTAGAGAGCTCAGAGTGGCTTTCCAAGGCCCCTCTTACTTTCTAATTTCTGTCGATGGTGATGGTCCTTCCCTTTACTTGAGCCTTTTTCTAAGATTTTAACAGACGCTTCCCAATGAGGATTTTATGTAAATTTCAAGTAAACCAGTGAGTTGAAAACATCCTGTGCCAGGCAGCACATGGCGGAGCATCAGGGGAGAGCAGTGTCAGTCCCTTTGCTGCAGAACCTTCTTGCTACACAGAGCTGCCAGTCTTAGATACAAAACTCTGGCAAGCAGTTTAAACAATTGTATTCCAAAATCAGTACTTGTGTATTATGATAACTTACTTCAAAATATGCAAGTAAATTGCATATACATCAAGAGGGAGTATAGTGTGAGGTATTGAACTATTTTGTAGGCTGCCATGCAGAGTCCAGGATAACAGAAGCAGGCCTGCCCTCTTTTTTCTCAGGAAAACAGGAGGCAATAGAGGGAGCAGAGGAAAAGCCTGACTGAATTTTTTCCCTAGCTGAACCTGGCTTAAAGACCTTTCTTGGTCTCTAACTGAGCTTTTCCAGTGGCATAACCACCACGGCAGCTACTCTCTACTATTTGTTTATACTATGCCTGACTGCAATGTTATTCTCATATTTGCCATTGGGCTTTTAGCGCCCTTTCTCCTTGAGGTGTTCGCACACAGGAGGGGTGGGAGAGGCTCATCCTTTGTCAATATCAACATCCCCCAAATAAATAAATGAATGAGATATTCCTTTATTCATTGACCCCATGATGCCTCCTCTCTACTAGTCACTGTTCCAGGGCTGGGAGTAAGCAGTCAACAAGACAGGCAAAATTTTTCCCCTTGTGGAATATACATTCTCATGGAGGGAGCTGGAAAATTAAAAGTAATTTAACAAGTGGTAAATTTTGTGGAGAAGAGTAAAATAGGAAAGGGAGAAAATGATGCTAGAAGAAGGGCAGGGATATGATTTTGAATGTGGTAACTTGGGAAGGCTCCTTAACTAAGGAGGATGTGTTTGAGCAAAGACCGAAAATGAGGTCCAGGGGAGACAGCTATATGGATTTCTGGGGGAAGAGACTTCCAGGTGGAGACAACAGCAAGGGCCCCATTTGGCCTAGAGGAGCAGCCCCAGGCCCTCAGGCTGCACCAGAAGGGAAGAGGATTAGACCACAAAGAGGACAAGGGCATTGATTCTCAATGAGACAGGCCAGATACTCTTTACCCTTGAATAACACAGGTTTGAATTGTGCAGGTCCATTTACATGGGAATTTTTTCCATGAAAAATGTATGTCCCCACATACTATAGTACTACACAATTGAAGGTTGGCAAAGTCCAGGGATGGAGAACCTCAGACATGGAGGACCTACACAGTTATACACAGATTTTCCACTATGCCGAGGACTGGCGCCCCCAACCTCTGGGTTGTTCAAGGGTCACAACTGTAGTTGCTTTTCTGGGCTTTCAAAAAATCTGTTTGGGCATGACCTATTCTATGGCCTCAATCACCTCTTCCCCATACAGTTGACCCCAGATGTCTGTTTATTCTTTCATTTTCTATGTTTAATTTACTTACACTTGAAGTTGGGAAAAATAACTGTAAATTTCAGAGAATGCTGAAGGGCTCAAATGACCATTACTATGGGAGGTTAGACTGTTCGGTAAACACAACTATTTAATCAACAACTGTCTATTGAGTGCCATCATGGTGAAGGCAAATGTTACCTGGAGGAGGAAGGGGGGTTTGAGAAATTGGAGCAGGCTGGAAGAAAGACAGCAAAGTCAGAAAGATAGAGAAGGAGGAAAGGAAAGGGAAATAAAGGTGATGGTTTCACATGTCTAACCACAGGGGTAAAGAGCATGACCTTGGGGATTTGGTTGACGTTATTTCAAAGCTTAGATATTCCACATACAGGCTGTGTGACCTTGACTATGTTACCACTTTGAGACTGCTTGCCTCCATATAAAATGGAGATTGGATATTTGCCTTCTAACATGTTGTTGATATTAAGAGAGATACAGTACATAAATATCTAATACAATGCCAACACTAGTTTACTCAATAAATAGTAGTCACTTTACTATTGTAACTGTCATCATTATCATCATTCCAAGAGGACAGGAAACTAGAAGCAGCCCACCATCTTCTGACAGGAAAAGATAAAAGCAGGAATGAGTTTTTAAGGAGAAAACTCACCATTAGTATTCATTTTAAAAGCGTCCATGGGGTCGCGAAGAGTCAGACATGACTGAGTGACTTCACTTTCACTTTTCACTTTCATGCATTGGAGAAGGAAATGGCAACCCACTCCAGTGTTTTTGCCTGGAGAATCCCAGGGACGGGGGAGCCTGTTGGGCTGCCATCTATGGGGTCGCACAGAGTCGGACATGACTGAAGTGACTTAGCAGCAGCAATGGTATGATTATGCACTGGATCCAACTTATTACATGAATGGGGATGATCCTACAGGGACAGCTCTTCAATAGTAATTTAGTGGATCCCCTGGAATTTGGCTCAACTATGAAACAATTTATCCCAGAGAATATATATCTATAGGAAAAAAGAGTTCTAGAAAAACATGGTGATGATTCCACATTCAAAACAAATATAGGAGACCTTGTATGACTTGGATACAGACTGTAATGTATTAGCAGTTCCAGGAAAGGCAGAAGACAGATTTGTAACTGAGCAATGCAAAAATGAAGTCGTGCTATGCCAGGGAAGAAGGGATTGAATTAATCAACTGCCAAGTGCTTTTCCATTTGGGACAGATAAGGTTTATAGCATGCAGCAGGAACAGCCAAAGACTTGATATACATGAATCTCATAAAATTATCTGAATATATTCTGTGCTGTAATGGGCATCTGCCACTTTTTTGGTTTGTCTGGCATCCTTTACTGCAGAGGACGGCCCCTCTCCAATTCCATATGATTCTTGAGTCTGTCAATCAAGGGGCCCTGCTACCTACACCACAGGGATGGATTGTGACCCAGGGTATTTAATAAGAATATCCCATTCCCTCATGGCTCTGTGGTGAAGAATCCACCTGCTAATCAGGAGATGCATGTTTCATCTCTGGAGAAGAAAATGGCAACCCACTCCAGTATTCCTTGCCTGGGAAATCCCATGGATAGAGGAGCCCAGCGGGCTATAGTCCATGGGGTCACAAAAGAGTTGGACACAACTTAGCGACTAAAAAAAAAAAAAAAATTCCCTGTGCCACATTGATTGGTCCAGAAGAAGACACGTGACCTAAGCATCACCAATCAGGGTTTTCTGGAGGGACTGATAAGGATGCTGAGAGTTAAGAGTCTCTCCTTTTGGAATTTCTGACAGCCAATACCTCATAAGCCTGGAGCTTTCCTAGAGTCCTGTGTTACCATGTGGAACAATATTAGCAAGCCCAAACCTAGACAAGAATCCTTTTCTCTTTGTCCAGGGAGAGAAACACAGAAACAAAGATTCCTGTTGATACTATTTGATTGTTTGCACCCCTTGATTCAGTCATGCCTGAATCTGCCACTTCTTGGGAGTTTCCAATTATGTGGGCTGGTAGATTGCTTTTTTTTTTTTTTTGCTACTTTTGCTACTTTCAGTTTGAATTGGAATTTACAACCAAAAGAGTCAATTAATAAAAATTTGAAAGAAATTGAATCTAACCAAAAGATAAAAGCAATTTGTGGCAAACTAAACAGAAATACATAACTGAGTCTACCAAAAAAATATAAGTTTAAAGATGTTATGAAAGATCCAGGTAAAGATGTAATTTGGGGTTGAAGTGGCCATAGGACACCATATGCCAAATCAATCTCAGAAAAAGGACAGGAGATAAAACAATACTCAGTAAGTATATCTGTCTGTAGTTTGAGCAGAATCCTTCTAGAAGTTTGTAACCGTATGACCCATGTCCTGGTCTTGAATATTTGGTAAGTAAGTAACTATATCACAGCCTCAAGTCTATTAACCCAGTAGCCTCGGTGTACCTGAGATTAAAAAAAAACCACTCCTCTTCATTGGGAAATGATTTTACAACTATAGGAGGCTTAGAATTAAATATAGATCATGAAATAAATTGGATCTATAAAACTATTTATTAATAGGCTTAGGAATAGAATTTATAATTTGTGTGTTTAAAATGTTAGTAATGTTTAATAAAATCTGACATATTAGAGAATCTAAAAATTTAGCTTCATGATTTCAATTTGAATTTATACTTAATTTTATTCTCATTATCTTAAGTTGCAAAGTTCTGATAATTTGATGTTTACAGTCTTTGAATGTTTTGACTCATTATGTTTTTAAGGGCCAATTTTTAGATTTACAAGTACTTGTGCTTTGTTGAGGTTTAAATCAGCCTTGTCAGGCATCTGAGTTGCTTGATATATTAAACTGTGCATATTGTTAAAACCTTAGGGGAATTTAATGGAGGGTTTATTAATATGACTAATTGTATAGGGATTTTAATCTGCTAAAATTGAATGAAATAAATGGAAAGATGGTTTTAAATTTTATAAAAATTACTCAGTTTATAAGTAAAATCAGAATTGCAAAGTGATCTTAAAGGCCTAAGAATATTATAGTATCAAATTTGTAGCTTAAATTAATTAAATATTATTCCAATATTCAAATATCTATTTCTCTGTGCACAAAAGCCCTCACTTCCCTCAAACTAAAAAAAATACCTCAACACGCATGGTAAGGAATATCATTCTAGATGCAAAAGCCATAGATGAAACAGAATTTTCTGTAGAGAATGAAAATGCAAGGCTTGTATGGGGCTGGAAATAAGGCAAATGATAGAATAATATTTGGAATAAACAATGATGAACCAACTGGATCCATTACAGGAACTAAAAGAAGATCAAATATCAACACTCAGGTGGTAGTAATCAAAACGGATTCATTTGTTTGCTTTCGCTCAACAAATATTTAGTGAATGTGCACTACATGTCGGGTCGTATTCTAGCAGTTCTAGGATAGCGAGAAAGACAGGAAAATATGGATTACAAATTGGATGTGAAAAAGACAAAAACAGAGTAAGTGAAGTAATTGGAAATGAAGGAGAGATGCCAGTAGAAGCTTGCCTGGATAAAGGAAAGAGCAGGTTGTCTTGTCTCAGATTTCTTTCTTCGCCTGATGTCAGTAAGCATAGCAAATAAGGAGCAAGAGCATCTCAAGACATCCACAGAAGACAAAAAACAGCAACAGAAAAGAAAATGAGGATAACACATTCTCTAATAATAGACTCCAGACACAAAAGAGAAAAGGCTGGAGGGGAAAGTAATCGAGCCTGAGACAAGTAGAGGAAGCAGCTGGCACAGTCATCAATGAGAAGAATG
This sequence comes from Bos mutus, assembly GCF_027580195.1. Taxonomy (NCBI): domain Eukaryota; kingdom Metazoa; phylum Chordata; class Mammalia; order Artiodactyla; family Bovidae; genus Bos; species Bos mutus. The sequence goes on along the minus strand of NC_091621.1, from coordinate 26,363,361 downwards.
GGGGAGGTTCAAACCAAGGCTTATGGGACTAATTAAAATGACACAAATACGGTTAAAGCACAGCATAAGGTAGGGACAGGCAGTACAGATAACAGGAAGGAAAAAAAACACTCTGAAGGGGTAAGTCTGTGTGATTCTGAGAAGAAAATCTGGAGATAAGCTGAGACACAAGAAACAAGCCTGAACATCAGAATGGCTTGTTCCAAAGGACTGGGGTTGGGCGCTGTACGGGGATCTGGAGAGGAAGGGAAGACACATGGTATAAGAACAGCTCAAGAAGAGAGGGGTGTGACCATGCTGCAGAGCAAGGAGGATGAACTGGTTCCTGGGCCCCACAGCTCGCGAAAGTGCAAGCCCCTGGAGGGCCAGCTGATGACATCTTGGCCATGCCTTCCAATGACCCAGAGGCAGACAGCCAGAAAAATGGAATAAGTAATATAAATGATGATTTGGGGAAGGGTGTAATTTTGTTCTGATTATTATGAAATATCCCCTAAATATAAGTTAAATATAACCATTTTAGAAAAATGAGAAAATACAGATAACCAAAACGATGAGAAAAGAAAAACCACCACCCTAAACAGAAGAGTGATACTTCTGAGGAAGAAAGGGCCACTGACTTTCCTATCTAGTTATTCAAAGTTCTTGCAGGACTTGCCAGCTCATCCTGATCCCATCCTGAAAGTTGATAGTGATGGTTTGTACCCAAGAAAGGTAGTAAACAAGACTACCAAACCCCAATTGAGAAGAAAGCTTTTAATTAGCTCATCTAAAATATCCCCTTTCGGTTCCTGCAAAAATATGGTGACAAGATCTATAAATGTTTCAAGTATTCATCAGACCAGTGGTTCGTACACAATGAGGAAACAATGCAAGACCAGGGAAAGAAACATCCAGAGGATTAGAGAGCACAAATCAAGTGCTCACATATGGTGGGGCATGATGCCTTTTCCCACAAGCCAGACTGGAAAATTTTATATTTCACAGGTCCTTGAGAGCTCAGAAAAGCCTTGCCTTAGTAGTGCAGCAAAGTTAGTCCACTTGCTCCTTGGAAGTAAAGCTTTGACAAACCTATACAGCATATTAAAAAGCAGACATTACTTTGCTGACAAAGAGCTGTCTAGTCAAAGCTATGGTTTTTCCAGTAGTCATGTATGGATGCGAGAGTTGGACCATAAAGAAAGCTGAGCGCCAAAGAATTGATGCTTTTGAACTGCGGTATTGGAGAAGACTCTTGAGAGTCCCTTGGATTGCAAGGAGATTAAACCAGTCAATCCTAAAGGAAATCAGTCCTGAATATTCATTGGAAGGACTGAGGCTGACGCTGAAGCTCCAATATTTTGGCCACCTCATGTGAAGAATGGACTCATTGCAAAATACCCTGATGCTTGGAAAGATTGAAGGCAGGAGGAGAAGGGTATGACAGAGGATGAGATGGTTGGATGGAATCACTGACTCAATGGACATGAGTTTGAGTAAGCTCTGGGACTTGGTGATGGACAGGGAAGCCTGGCGTGCTGCAATCCATGGGGTCGCAAAGAGTTGGACATGACTGAGTGACTGAACTGAACTGAAAGTTAGTCCTAACCTCAGTATTGCTGAGGTCCTGCCTAACAAATCTTAAACGTATGACCTGAAAGAATCAAACTATTTTCAAGTAACTTAACTGCATCCCCAAACAAAGCTTAAGAAGATTTATAGGAATAACAATTAAAAAAAAAACACTCAACAGGGAAAAATACCCAATATGCCAAAATACGTATACAGTAAAAACATTATGAGGAGAGTAATATAGCAGAAAAATATAACATGAGGAAAAATTGTCAATTGAAACCAAACCAAAACTGAGGCAGATGTTAGAATTAACAGACAAGGATATTAAAACAGCTGTTATAGCTGTGTATTGTATGCTTTAAAAGTTAAGACATGGAAGATATTAAAAAGATACCAGTCAAACTTCTAGAAATGCAAAAATATGTTTGAGGTGAAAAATTACATGAGTAGGATTAATGGCAGAATAAACATTTCAGAAGAAAAGATTAGTGAACCTGAAAACTCAGCAATACAAACTATCCAAAATGAAATTTAGAAAAATATTATATGGGGAGTAAAATAACATCTATTGAAGGTAGACTGGGGTATGTGTGTGTGTGTGTGTGTGTGTGTGTGTCTCGCTCATATGTGTATGTGCTTAGTCGCTCAGTCGTGTCCGACTCTTGGCAACCCCATGGACCGCGGCTCACCAGGCTCCTCTGTCCATGGGGATTTCCTAGGCAAGAACACTGGAGTGGGCTGCCATGCCCTTCTCCAGGGGATCTTCCCAACCCAGGGATCAAACCCAGGTCTCCCACACTGCAGGCAGATTCTTTACCGTCTGAGCCACCAGGGAAACCCATGTATATGTACATATATACACATTTATATAACTTTAAATAAGTTATAGCTTATATACAACAAAAGGATATAAAATAGAATCGTAAAAGAATTTAGTCAATCCCAAAAGAGGCGAAAAGATAGGAAAATTTTTAAAAATGATAGGGGATTAAATAAAACAGCAAGGTGGTAAATGTAAACCTTAGCATATCAATAATCATATTAAGTATTATTTAGATATCCTAATTGAGATTGTCAGGGTTGGGTAAAAAAATAAAATCCAACTATGTTCTTTCTATAAGAAATGTATTTTACATACAGAGAAACAAATAGTTAATATAAACAGTAGAAAAGATACACCATGCTATTACAAAACGAATTGTGTATCACCCCCAAACACACACACACACACACACACACACACAAATTCCTATGTGAAAACACTGACTCTCAATGTGAATATGCTTGGAAACAGGGCCTTTAAAGAGGTGGTTGATGTTAAATGAGGCCATCAGTGTAGGGTCCTAATCCCATAGGATTTATAAGAAGAGGAAGAGACACTAGAGCTATGTCATCTTCCTCTCTGTCTTTCTGCCCTCGGCACACAGAGCAAAGACCACGCAAGAGCACAGTGAAAAGGCAGCCATCTACACTCCAGAGAAAGTAGTCTCACCAGCCCAACCCTGTTGGTACCTTGATCTTGGACTTCCAGTCTCCAGAACTTGAAAAACTTCTGTCGTGTGAGCCACCAACCAGGCTGTCTTATTTTGTTATGGTAAACTGAACAGACATGCTAAGATGAATCAAAATGAAGCTCAAGTGACTATGTTAACGTCAGACAAAGTAAATATTAGAGCAAAGAATAGCACTAGGGGCAAAGGTCATTTCATAATGACTAAGAAGTTAAATCATCAAGAGTACATAACAATCTTAAAATGTTTGTGTACCCAACAAAAGCAATTCAAAATACATGAAGCAAAAGCTCATTGAACAGCCAAGAGAAATAAATCTACAACCAAAACAAAAATATCACTACCCCTCTCTTAATAATCAATAGGACAATGGAGAGAAAATCAGAAAAGAGCTAGAAGACCTGAACAAAACTATCCACTAATATGACCTAATTGATATTTATAGAATACCTCACCAAACAGCTGTATATACACTCTTCAAGTGCACACATAATATTAACCAAGACAGATCATGCCTCAATAAATGCAAATGAATTCAAGTTCAACTAAGTATAATAGAATTGAATCAAAAACCAATAACAAAAAGATTTCTGGAAAACTCCCACATTTTTGCAAACAAAACAACATACTTCTAAATAACCCATGGATGAAAGGAGAGGGCAGAGGGGAAACAGAAAGTATTTGAGCTAACTGAAAATGAAAAAAAAAAAAGAAGAAGAACATAAAGAAGTTGGGAGGATGTCATTAAAGAAGTATTTGTGTGGGGTGGGAGGGATTTGTAACACTAAATGCCTTTATTAAAAGAGAAGAAATATCTCAAATAAGTGATCTCAACATTCCCTTAAGAAGCTAGAAAAAGAATAAATAAACCCAAAATAAGCAGAAGAAAGCAAACAGTAAAGATCAGAGTGGAATTCAATAAAATTGAAGTCAGAAAGATAATCAAGAAAATCACTGAAACCAAAAGGGGATATTAAAGATCAATAAAAATTATAAGCCTCTAGCCAGATTGGTCAGGATAAAAAGAGGGAAGACACAAATTACAAATATCAGGACTGAAAAAGGTGACATCACTACAGATTCTAGATATTAATGGGATAATAAGGGTGTATAAACAACTTCATGCCAAAATTATATACAGCTTAGATGAAATAGAACATTTTTTTGAAAGACAGAAACTACCAAAGCTAATCCTAAAATTCACATAGTACAGCAAAAGGCTTCAAAAATTAAAAGCAATCCTAAGAAAGAAGAACAAAGCTGGAAGCACCACAATTTCTGCTTTAAAACATATTATAATACAGAATACAATATATTACAAAGCTATTACAACAGTATGGTACAGGAATAAAAGCAGACCATTGGAACAGAATAGAGAGCCCAGAAATAAACCAATGCATATGCAGTCAAAGGTGCCAAGAATATACAATGGGGAAAAGATAGTCTCTTCAACAAAACTGGATATTCACATGTAAAAGAATGAAATTGAACACTTATCCTACACCATAGGTGAAAATTAACTTAACATGGATTAAAGACTTAAAGTATAAAACCTGAAACTTAAAAAACTCCTAAAGAAAAACAGGAAAAATCTTCATGACGTTGGTGTAGGCAATGATACCTTGGATATGACACTAAAACATAAGAAACAAATCAAAAGGAGACAAGTGGGACCACATCAAACTAAAAAGCTTCTGTGCAGTAAAGGAAACAGTCAATTGCCTTTCATGCAGTCAACAGAGTGAAAAGGCAATTTACAGAATGGGAGAAAATATTTTCAAACCATGTATTTGATAAGGGGTTAATATCCAAAGTATATAAGGAATTCCTGCAAACTAACAGCAAAAAAAAAAAAAAAACTCTGATTTTAAAATGGGCAAAGGACTTGAGTAGATATGTTTTCAAAGAAGAAATGGGCAAAAGATATGTGAAAAGATGCTCAATATCATTAATCAACATGGTTGCGTGAGTGCTCAGTCACTCAGTTGTGTCCAGCTCTTTGCAACCCCATGGACTGTAGCCCACCAGGCTCCTCTGTCCATGGGATTCTCCAGGCAAGAATACTGGAGTGGGCTGCCATGCCTTCCTCCAGGGGATCTTCCCAAACTGGAGATTGAACTGGTGTCTCTTATGTCTCCTGCATTGGAAGGCAGTTTCTTACCACTACTGCCTCCTGGGAAGCCCCTAATCAACGTGGAAATGTATATAAATCAAATCCACAATGAAATATTTCACACCTGTCAGAATGGCTATTATCATAAAAATGAAAGTCAACTAGTGAGGATGTGGAGAAACTGGGGTATTTGTACATTGTTGGTAGCAATGTAAAAACGTAAAGTGATGCTGCCACCGCATCAGTAGTACGGAGGTTTCGCAAAAATTAAAACCTGAACTACCATATGATTCAGCAATCCATCTTCTGGGAATACATTCAAGAGAATCAAAACTGAAATATATTCAAACTTGAAATGTACTCAAGAGAACTGAAATATATTCAAGAAAATCTCAAAGAAATAACTGCATTTCCAAGTTCATCGCAGTATTACTCATAACAGCCAAGGTATGGCAACAGACTACATGTACGCTGACGGACAAATGGATAAAGAGAATGTGGTGTTACATACAGTGGAATGTTACTCAGGAAATCCTGCCACACGCAACGATGGGGATGAACCTGGAGGACGTTATGCTAAGGGAAATAAGCCAGTCACAGAAGAAGTACTGCAGGAATCCACTTATATATGTAAAATAGTTATAGAAACAGAGAGTAGAAGGTGATTGTCAGGGGTTTGGTGTTGGCGGAAATAAGGTGTTGCTCTGTTCAATAGTACAGGTTCAGTTATGCAAGATAAATAAGCTCTGGCGATCTACTGCACCACATTATGCCTATATTAATACTGTATTGTGCATGTGGAAATTTGTTAGGAGGGCAGATATGATGTTAAGTGTTGTTGCCAAAATAATTTGAAGAAAGATATAACCTGAAAGTCTTATATCTATTAAGAATTCTATCAAATTCATACAGATTCTTCCAAAAAAAATTGAAGAGGAGAAAACACCTTCCAACTCATTCTATATTGCCAGCATTATCCTGATAACAAAACTAGACAAAGAGATTAAAAGAAAACTATAATTTCTCATATGACAGATGTAAAAATTCAAAACAATATTTTGAAAAATCAAATACTGTATATGTGAGGCTAAGTCTCTTTGCTGTCCACATGATTGTTAATCAGCTATACTCTAATACAAAACAAAAAGTTAAAAAAAATTAGAGAGAGGGAAGATGAAGGAGGGAGCTTATAGACCAAAAGCAATTAAAAAAATAATAAAATCAAATTTGGCTATAAATAAGAGGGTGCTACTGCTAAGTCGCTTCAGTCGTGTCCGACTCTGTGTGACCCTATAGATGGCAGCCCACCAGGCTCCCCCGTCCCTGGGATTCTCCAGGCAAGAACACTGGAGTGAGTTGCCATTTCCTTCTCCAATGCATGAAAGTGAAAAGTGAAAGTGAAGTCGCTCAGTCGTGTCCGACTCTTTGCGACCCCATGGACCGCAGCCTACCAGGCTCCTCCATCCATGAGAGTGGGGTGCCATCGCCTTCTCCAAAATAAGAGGGTAATACGTAGCAATTAAGAAAGGTTTATCCCAAGAATGCAAGATGGGCTTAACATTAAAAAATCAATGTAAATTATCATATTAACATTTTTTAAACATATGATTATATCAGTAGATTTCATATATGAATGCAGTAGCTCTATTTGTAATTGATCAAAAACTGAAGGGAAAAAACAAATTTCTACCAACAGGTGAGTTTGTTCATTGTGGTTTATCCACACAAGGGATGCACTATTGATACCCTCTGTAACTTGGATGAATCTCAAAATAAGTATGCTGAATGAAAGAAGTCATATAAAGAGTACATAGTGTATGATTTCATCTACCTAAGATTTTAGAAAATGCAAACCAAACTGTTGTCACAGAAAACAGAACAGTTGTTGCCTGAGGAGGAGGAGTGGAAAGAAGTGGGAAGAAGGAATTGCAAGGATCTAAAGACAGGGAAGCCTGGCGGGCTGCAATTCATGGGGTCGCAAAGAGTCGGACACGACTGAGCGACTGAACTGAACTGAAGACGCTTCAGGGCACAATGAGTGTGTTCATTATCTTGATTATAGTGATAGTCTCAGAGGTGTGCACTTATGCCCCAAACTTAACCTCTCCACCCTTCTCTCTAAACCTCCATTCCAGAATACTATTAGTTTTACATTTGTTCTGTAACTCCAATTACTTTTGGATGCATTGTCTATAAATTCTTTTTATTTTTATTGAAAACTAAAAAACAGTATCCACAATACTGTCTGTATAGAAATGTTGTTCACTACAGAACTGAGAAGTACCAGTAAGGCTGTAGAAGTACCGTTAAGCCTATAACTCTTGTCAGTAAGACTTTACTGTTGGAAGTAGAAAATAACTTGAAAGTTTGGAGAGGATTAGGATGGCACAGGTTTACAATGATGTAACATGCCTTTGCCTTGTCACCAGATCACCCAACTTCTTAATCACCGTATTTGTTAGAAGAAACCCATATTCTACCAAAAGAGATTCTTCACAGAGCCTCTGACTTCTGGTTCTAATTTGAACTGAAGGCTCTCTAGGTCTGCTTCTAAGTTCTCATTTATGGAATTGCTTTTCACTACAATCCTGGGTTAGATCCACTGCTTCTTGGAACCTATGACTTCCTCTTACTTGGATTCTCTTTGTTTTGCTTGAGTAATTCTTTTAGAAATAGTCTGTGGGTGGTAAATGGTCTGAGCTCTTGCATGTGTGAAAATGTCTCATTCTCGACTGATAGTTTGGCTAGGTACAGAATTCTAGATTCAAAAACATTTTTCCCCTCAACATTTACAGACATGCTGTTTGTTTATTGTTTTGTTTTTTCCCTGCCATATAGAGTTGCTGATGATCTATCCACTGTCACCTGGATCTCCATTTCTTTTTGAGTGACCTATTTCATTAGCTTTCAGAACATTCCCTCTTTTCCTAGTATCTAAAATGTCACAACAATATGTCTTAGGGTGAGTTTATTCATCCATCATCTGCATTTCCTAAGCCCTTACCATCTGAAGAAGTCCTATGTGTTCACACTTAGAAATTCTTCATTGTGCTTCTCTGTTTCGTGAGTTTTCTCATTCCAAACATCCTTTTGGATATTAGAAGTTTGGGACTGTTCTCTAATCTCTTCATTTTTTCTCCTGTATTTTCCATCCCTTTAATTTTTTGTCCTACATGCAGAGATAGTTCCTTCCATTGTTTCATCCACTGAATTTTTAACTTTGACAATTATTTTTATCATTTTCAGGACATTTTTTAGGTTAAATTGCTCTTTTCCTTAGCAGCCCATTTTGCTTCACAAATGCTTTTTTTTTTTTAATTTTCTTCTCTGAGGAAATAGAATTATTTTAAAGATATCTTTCTGAATTATCTATTTCCTCCAGGGTCAGTTTATTGCTACCTGCCTTTCTGTCCTCATTTTTTCTCAGGTGTTTATGATCCTTGGTTATCAATTAATAGTTGTAACTGAGGCAGACCAGCTTATTTAATACAGATAGCTCTGCTTGCCTCAGTTGGTCTCACCTTCTGTCCATGTGCTTTAGACCTTGAGGGGAGAGAGGAGGTGGAAAATGCCCCTCCCTTTCACCTCCCAGCCTGAAAGAGAATTTTATTCAGAGTGGGCATCACCCCTTCTAGGGCTACATCCTAAGCAGACACTTCTCAACTATTTCAAAGATTAATCCTCTGGTTTTAGCCTAAGCATGTGACGCAGGGAAGGGGAATGCAGGCTATGACTCACAGTTATTCCACAGTTGACTTCTGTCCAACTTTCTCTCATGCTCCAAGTTTTGAGCCTCTCTGTGAGTCTGCTGCCAGGAAAAAATAACTCTGGCCCTGACTGCAGCCCTCTCCTGTAAATGCGATTGAATCTGTTAATAGAGTTCCAAGTAGTTTTTACTTCTGAGCAATGTGTCTCTGTCTCTAGTTTCCCAATGCCCCTTCCCCTGTGCCCAGGACTATCTTTCATGTATTATTTTCTGTTCCTCTTGACTGACATCACTGTGGGGTTTGAGAGCCAAAAAGAGATGCATGTATGTGCTCTGTCTGCCATCTTGAACAAGAATTCCCATTGTCTCTTTGGACACCTTTGTGATTCCTTCATTTTTGTTGTTCAGTTGCTAAGTCAAGTCTGACTCTTTGAGACCCCCAAGGACTGCAATGCACCAGTCTTCCCTGTCCTTCATAAGATTTCTTTCTTATTTTTGGGCAAAAAACTGCTTATAGCTTCCACTGAGGGTCAGCCATAGGATCATGCAAACAAGGCTGAATTTCTACTTAGGCTCTCCAAATATCTGAAACTAGTTTTATATCCTCCTATCTTCCCCAGGTCAAATATTTTCAGTTTTACTAACTATGCCTCTTTGACTTCCTATCATTCTGCTCATTTTCTTCAGGTCCTCCTCCATCTCTCTAAAGGAATTCAGTGTAGTGCCTAGGGGAATGAGACTGGAAGCTGGTTTGCAGTGTCCCAGCCCTCCCTCCCACAGTATGCATCCACCCTGTCCAGCTGTTTCCCTGCCCGAGACACACACCACCAGCACCTGCTGGAGAGACTCTCTGTAATGGTGCTATATTTAAAAGCCACAACATTATGGGAAGATAGCATGAAGAATTTTCATCCAAGAATTTCCAGGCTCTCTAGTCCAGCTTCTAACTTACACCAATTATTTTATCACTTAAATAAAGGTCATTTTAAAACACAGTTTTAGTTATTTTGTAAAGAATGGTACTATGGGATGAGGAAGACATTTGGGGATAAATTGTTCCAAGTTTGACTGAATCATGCAACTGAATACACTATATATATTTTTAAGTATTTCAAAGTGTTAGTCACTCCATTGTGTCCAAATTTTTGCAACCCCATGGACTGTAGCCTGCCAGGCTCCTCTGTCCATGAAATTCTCCAAGCAAGAATATTGGAGTGGGTTGCCATTCCCTTCTCCAGGGGATCTTTTCAACTCAGGGAATGACCTGGATCTGGGTCCCTGGGTCTCCTATATTGCAGGTAGATTCTTTACGACAGACCTGAGCCACCTGGGAAGCCTCAAGTATTTGAAATGTAACTTCAAACCCCAACGTATTTCTCAGTAGAAAAAATGAACCCTTTTCTAAGAGCCTCAGATCATTATAAAATTATTACTAGTTAAAATATATATAAAACTTAAAGATCAATAAAAAGAAGATAAAGAAAAGCATTATGCTAAAACATCACAATTATAGTGACATCCCAATATAGCAGACAGTTTTAAAAGTCAAACAAACTATTGCCATGTTAATGGCAATTGACAAAATGACCTGGTACAGTTATCAGCTAATACAAATATTTTTGTGATATGTATACCTTCCTTGGAATATCCCCTGCCTTCACTTCCTTGAAGAGCACATTTTAAAACTACTGTACAAGAAAAGGTTTCTGAGTATATTAATATATATGGAAAAATTTATAAATCTTACGAAAGACCAAAACATTTTATAGCAATTTTGTAGGAGTTTTCAAATTCTGTTTGTTAAAGACAGTTGTTTAGGAAACTACTATGTGCTGGGTATTAGTGGTTCAATAATACACTAGCAAGATCTGCAGTCTATTTTCATGGAGTCTATTTATTCAAATTCATTAAATTATTTTCATAGTCAATTTTATCAGATTTATTAAAGTGCCTTTCTTTTACAACTTTGGTTAAGGAAGATGGATTCAGATGTACATGAAATGATGCCACCAGCCTCTAGAAGGCAAGAATCTTTTCCATTCTTTAGTGTCTTTTCCATTCTCTGGGCCAAGTGGACTATGTCAGTAACATTTGTGGAATGTTGACTATGAGGAATCAGAGCTGAAAAGTTGGCAAGAAGCTAAGAAGTCATCTCAGGAAAAATTTGTTATCCCACCCTTGCTTTCTCTGATAAATCAACAGTTACTTTCTTTGGTCACTGGTAATTTGGGGAGAAGTCATTTCAGTTCCTACAGGTGTGTGGCAGCACCTGGCATCACCTGGCATCGGTGGCCCTGTGGGATCCCCTACCTTCACGACTGGCTCTCCTACAAACCTCATAAACACACACTGTGTTCTAGGCCTGGGCAGCTATTTTTAGTTCTCTGTGGCTGTCACACTCTCCCATACCTCCTTTCTTTTGCCTGAAATGCCCTTCCTCTCCTCATTCAACTGGAGTCCCCTTACTCAGGTTCTGGGGGACAGCTCCAACATGGCTTCCTCTGAGAAGCCCTCACCTGGCTGGCTCGTCAGCTCAGTGGCAGTGTAGAACGATGGTGAGAAAGGATAGACCAGGAAATGGATCTGGGGCTCTAGCTTTTACCAGGTGCAGAACTGTGTAAACTTTCTAAACATTAGTTTTTCCCACTGATAAAATACAGAGGCCTTTCAGGGCTGTTTTGAGGTGACAGTAAAGCGTCCCAAGCAGAGAGCCTGGCACACAGGCAGCGCTCAGCAAATACTGCTTTCCACACCCTCCTCTCTGTCACACCTGGAAATGGCACGAACTTGGCATTTATGCTAGATCAACATAGTCCTTATTTTGACAACCACTAGGATTATGATAATCTAAAGTTTCAAATTAAAAACAGTGTTATAAATCAAAGCTCATTAAAGAGTTTCCAATTACTCACAAAGATCCTTTGCGTGAAGAATAAAATAATTAGGGTGATCTTTTACTTGAAGTGTATGCATGCAATACTTTCAAAGATCTTGATCAAAAGCCTCTGCACAGTGTGTTCCAGGCCTATAAATTTTACATAGAGGTCATCGCTATATTCTTAGCAATCACGTCTGCTCTTGCACCCATTTTACAAACTCAGAGCTACTCCAAGAACAGCAGTACATCGATAGCAAAGGTTTCTAAAAGACAGTAACATTATAAAAGCAATCATTTTGCATGTAATGAGAATTTGCATTTTTTCCCAAGTTTCTCACTCATGCCTTAAACACATTACAAAGACTTATAAAGTCTTAAATAGTCTTCTTCATGGCATCTTCTGTGGGAGGTCAGTGGTGCTGGGGGGACTCAGTTGTCCCAGTCTCCAGAGTTGTGTGCAGAAGTCCTTCCATATCAGTGTAGCCGAGCAATGCTGGGTGTGTTTTTTGAATAGGAAGAACCCAATGAGGAATATGGAATCCTCCCAAACCGGCCAGAAAGTTTCATTTTCCAGTATAGTTTTCATTCCATTTGAAGATATTTGGGAATCTTTAATACCTTACTTAGCTATTCACTCAGCAACTAGTGGGTAGAAACACAGAATCTGAGTTCAAATTCTAGCTGTACCACTTGTAGCTATGAGGCCTTAGGCGAGTTACTTCCTCTGTGGTTTAGCTTCCCATCTATAAAACTGGGAGAACTACAACACCTACATCCTAAGACTATGGGCAGCAATGCCCAGGACATAATTAATATTCCTGATTACTGGGAACTATTAGCATTAACTTTTATTCCTGTCCTGGGACCTGAGATGCAATGGTAAACAAAGGCACTCAGTAAATATTTACTTGATGAATAATGTAAAACCATAATAGAATGAAGCTTATAAATATACTTTTGGATACTCAGTGGCTTCCACAAATGGTTGATGTCAGAGAACAAAAATTTAATTTAACAGTCATATGATTAAGTCTCAGCAACATGCTCATTTGCCCAAGAGCGAGCAGAAATAGAAAGATAAAATGAAACTATTCTCCTGACATCACAAAAGACAGACCAATGAGAATAAGCCAGGTAGCTCTGTGCACAAGTATTCTTTCTTAACTTGGCTGTATTATGAATTTTTTAATAAGCTTATAAATCTGGTTTAATTTTTAGCTAAATACAGTGACTCTCCAATGAGGTCATGTTTGGAAAAATATGTATCAATACTTAAACAACTCAAAACCATAAGAAAATCTTAAATACCTCAGCCAAATTCTGTCTCAATATTGAAATAAGTAAAGTGTGAAAATTAAAGGAAGGCATACTCTTAGGATCATTGTTTTTTGTTACCTTTTATATATGAGTGCTGAGTAAAGGCATTTCAGGATATTATCATTAAAACCGTTTGCAGTTATAAACCAGTTCTAATCATGGCCAAACTCCCAGCACTCTTTAAAAATACTCAAGAGAGCAGAACCACAATATTTATGTCTGTCTATAAGCACATAATCATCTTCAGTCTCAATTTTAAATATAGATATCTTCTTTTAAAGTTCTTCAAAAGGTATGTTCTATGGAAAGAATTCTAAAAGCATTACCTAAGGCTGCAGAAGAGCTAGAGGTCTTAAGAAAGGTGTGCAAAGAGTCAGTGCAAGCAACTGATAGAAATCAAAAGTGGCGCAGCAGGTCAAAGAACAGAGGGGAATGGAATAAGACAGTCACTTTCTTCCAACTGCTGAGAGGAGAATGCGTGGCCACCTGACTAGGAGTGCTGGCTTTTTATATTTCCCCAGAGATGATGAAATATTAGGAACCAGGCATACCTAGAAAGTTGACCTTTTAGAAGTCAGGACAGATAGAAGGGTTGTTGTTTTTAAACAACTAATGAAAACAGATTACTGACAAGAGGGAATAGAAAACCAGAAAGAAGGGGGAAGCTGTCCTGGCCTTCAAAATACAGTCATGGGACGCTGCCTTCAGGAACTGTGCACCCTGAAAATCATACACGCATTCAAAAGAAATGATTGATAAAGGACAGAATTAACTGGCACTCAGAAATACTTCTGCAGGAATTCCCTGGTGGTCCAGTGGTTAAGAATCCACCTGCCAGTACAGGAGACATAGGTTTGATCCCTGGTCTGGGAAGATTCCATATGCTGAGGCGCAAAGAAGCCTGTGCACCACAACTATTAATACTTAACAATAGTTTTGGCATCAAAAGTGTGGGGTTTTTCCTGATCTCAAAAAACCAGGTCTTCGATTCTCCAGACACCAAACAGTTGCCCTACCACTGAATTCAATTCTGACACTAACCACTGGAGTCAGTGCAGACTGCATAGGACTGCACTACGAGGTGCGGTCCTACAAGGACTCAGTCCCACAAGCCTTCTCCCACTCCAGACACCGTCATAAGTCCAGGTTGTCACCTGGACTTCTGACCAACCTGCTCTAAATTGGGGGTTCCCACTACTCCCTTCCAGGTTCAATTTGCTATAAAGGCTCACAGAATTCAAGGAAACACTTTACCTAAGTTTACCAGTTTATTATAAAGGATAGAATAAAAGATGAAAAGGCACATAAGGGTGAGATGTAGGAGAGTCCCGAGCACAGAAGCTTCTATTCTTGTGGAGTTAGGAACCAATCTTCCTGCTTATAGATACCAACCACCAACCCAGAACCTCTCCAAACCCTCCAGTTGAGAGATTTTTATGAAGGCTTTGTCACAGACAGGCATGATAGGTTACTAACTCACTCTCCAACCCCTCTTCCCTCCCCTGAGATCAGAGGGTAGGACTTGGTTTTGCCAGTGACCGACCCTATGCTGACACCACCTAGGGGCCGCCAGTCACCGGTCATCTCATTAGGTTACAAAAAGACATTCTTATCACTATGGAGATTCCAAGGGTCTTAGAAGCTCTTGTGTCAGAAACTAGGGACTCAGATCAAGTACACATTTCTTATTCTACCACAATATCATAGGTTTCAACATATGAATTTGGGAGGGGCAAGCACAGTTCAGTCCATAATATCATGTCATCTAACATATTCAGAGCCTCTGGGAATTAGGACACGGACATGTTTGGTAGAGCCATTGTTCCGCCTGCCACAGGGCGGTCCTTTGAGCAGCAGCCCCACCATAATATGCTCCTGAGGGCAAATGAAGGCACAATGGTGGGCTGATCACAGACAGGACTGGAGGAATGACACTGTATGAGACAATGGCTCTTTGGTTGTCATGGATGCTTGGGCCACTTTCAAACAGAGAGCTGGCTTCCCTTCCTCTCTGGCACCGGTTTAGAGTAAGATCAACTTGAGCATGTGCTCAGAGTAAAAGGAGAATGCGGCACTGGTATAGGGCCCTCCAGAGCTTGGGGCTGGGACGGTTACAACACTGAGGTGACTTTTAATCTGAACGTGGTTAAATGGTGTGTGCTGAGCAGATCCTGGGGAAGTGCCTGGGGGTCAAACACTCCGCACTGGGTTTTAAACTCCACATTTCAAGAGCGCGTGATGCATGAAAAAGACAAGCAATGAGCGCAGTGCACCGTGTGTCATAAAGGAGTTGCCTCTGTGAAGTCCAAGGGGAAGAAGCTCCTGATCCCGAAGAAGGCAAACCTCCCATGTGGATATTCCCCTTTTATCATTTATGAAGGTCACTGGGTTAATCAGGCCCATTATTCATCATTTGTATGTCAGGACACGCAGGGATGCGGCCATCTTGATAAAAGGCCTTACTGTTCTCAAGAGGAAGTAATTAGCTCGGGGAGTAAGAAATTTGCGGATTCCAAGGCTCAAAGGAGACAGCAAGTATCTGAAGAATGAAAATCTGCAGTTTCCTCTCTGTCGACCTCTTACTGCTGGCCAGATGCTTGGTAATAAATTTTTACCCAGAATTAGCTACCATTCTGATATCACCTGAAAGATCTAACAGTGATAGGAAATACTTTTTTGTCCTCCCATCCCACTGAACACACACACAAGCCGTACTGATATAAAAAGCATTTAAGCCCTTCACGTTATGTTGATTCGTCAAGAAAAAGAGAAAACCAAACACCTATACATTAACTAAGGTCTAGTCTCTGCCATGTCCTGAATACAATGTCCACACATCAAGACAGGACTTGAGGCAACGCTTAGCGGAATATAGAAAAGTCTGTTTGACCACTAAACCTTTCCTATGCCCATGGCAGGCATTGCTAATCAATCATAGCATTAATTCCTATGAACCCAGAGGAAACTTTAAAGTCCCAAGGTAAGATTCTAGGTAGCCACTATTCGGGGCTGACATTAAATATGGTACCTTTTCCTGCCTTTCTGGTATACAATATCTCTAATTTCTCCCTTGCTACTGTCCTTTTCCTCACTTCCTCCAAATATACAATAGACCTTACTCTCAACAGCAAATGTTTGTGGAGGACTTACTGTGTGTTGGGCTTCCCAGGTGGGGCCAGTGGTAAAAGCCCACCTGCCAATGGAGGAGCCATCAAGAGACATGGATTCTATTCCTAGGTAGGGAAGATCCCCTGGAGGAGAGCATAGGAACCCACTCAGTATTCTTGCCTGGAGAATCCCATGGACAGAGGAGCCTGGCAGACTACAGTCCGTAGGGCAGCAAAGAGCTGGATGTGACTAAAGTGACTGAGCACACACACACATGTTGTGTGCCAAGCACCATTTGCTGCTGCTGCTGCTGCTGCTAAGTCGTATCAGTCGTGTCCAACTCTGTGTGACCCCATAGACGGCAGCCCACCAGGCTCCCCCATCCCTGGGATTCTCCAGGCAAGAACACTGGAGTGGGTTGCCATTTCCTTCTCCAATGCATGAAAGTGAAAAGTGAAAGTGAAGTCGCTCAGTCATGTCTGACTCTTAGCGATCCCATGGACTGCAGCCTACCAGGCTCCTCCATCCATGGGATTTTCCAGGCAAGAGTACTGGAGTGGGGTGTCATTGCCTTCTCCAAGCACCATTTAAGGCAATGGAAATACAGAGATAGCAAGAATTAGCACGATCTCTTGTATGGAGATCAAACCAGTCAATCCTAAAAGAAGTCAACCCTGAATATTCATTGGAAGGATTGATGCTGAAGCTGAAGCTCAATACCTTGGCCACCTGATGCGAAGAGCCAACTCATTGGAAAAGACCCTGATGCTGGAAAAGATTGAGGGCAAGAGCAGAAGGAGGTGACAGAGGATGAGAGGGTGGATGGCATCATTGACTCAATGGACATGAGTTGAATAAACACCAGGAGATAGTGAAGGACAGGGAAGCCTGGCATGCTGCAGTCCATGGGGTAACAAAGAGTCAGACATGACTGAGCAACTGAATAACTAGTCTAATGTAAGTTACACTTAATGAGGGAGACAGACAATAAACAATCATTAAACTTACAAGTAAGATAATTCCAGATACTAATAAATGTTTTTAAAAAAATAAAACAGGGCAGTATGATGGAGAAGGACTGGGGGTGGGGGGATGGGCATTGGTAGGGTAGTCAGGGAAGTGCTATCTGAGTAGGTGGAATCAGATCTAATGAATGATGAGTCAAGCAGCACACAAAGAGGGGAGGAGTGTCTCAATGGAGGGAGCAGGAAGTACAAAGGTCCTGAGGCAGAATGAGGCAGACATCCAGGGGTCACACAGAAGACAAGTATGGCTAGAGCATACTGAGCTGGGGAGAATGAAGTCAAATAAGGTTGGAAAGAGATGGGAAACAGATGGTGGAGGGTTTTGAAGGAATGTCAAGGAAATGACCCATTTTATCAGTGTGATGAGAGGGCACTGGAGAATTTAAGTAGAAGACTCAACAGCATGATTTACTTTTACTACTCGGAAAAACATCTTCACTTGACCCACCTTTGCTGGTCATCTTTCTCTGCATCTATCCACTGTTGGGACTGGATCTGCACCCACCATTTCCTCACACGGCCCTCCTCCTTCACCACTTGAGGAAACACTCCATTTCCTTCACTCTCCTGAAACCTGTTGCACGCATCTCTCTTTGACCCTCTCCAAGCACTTTTACTTACTCAAGAGTTTTTACTGAGGCACCATTTTGTCCCAAACTCTATACTAGTCTCTGGGGATTCCATAGTAAGCAGTCCTGGCCCTCATGAAACTTAAAGGCCAACAGTCAAGCCAGTCCTAACAATGAAGCTGAAGGTCTCTGAAGGCAGAGCTTGTGGGTCATTAATGGGAAAGCACAGTGGAGCAGCTCAGACAGCCTGGGGAGGCCTGAGTGGTGTGGGGGACAGGGAGGGCAGAGAAAGCATGGCCACCTGCGGCTTAAGGACAGCAAGCATTAGCCAGGCTGCAGAGAACCGGAGAACCACATCCAGGTGGTGGAAACTGGAGGTGAGAAGAGCACAGCAAGCATTAGGAGCTGAAATGGTCCAGGAATGTGCCCGAGAGCCGGAGGAGACAGGAAATGAACTGTCTACTCATTACTAAAGTGCTCTGCTCACAGGATCTATAGCAATCTACTTCTCTTTTGTCTTCCTTTACAAATACTTTTTTCTTAAAGTATATTAGATTTAAAAAAATATTAAGATGTGAATGCTTGTTGTGAAAATTGATGGAAACTATCTAAAGAAAATTAAAATTAAAATCAAATCCCTGCTAAAACACTGGTCTATTTCTCTTTGTTTTTCCTTTGCCATCTCTCTGCCTCTGCCTCCTTTGGAGGAGAGGGCATTCAGTTTTGAATCTTATTTTTGAAGGGGAAAGTTTTTGGCTTAATATTTTGATGTGAATATTTTCCCCATGAAAATGCATAAATTTCTTATACTTTAAGCAATTCTCTGACAGATACAAGGTTTCTCCTTAGTTTGAAGGCAGGAGGAGAAGGGGACAAGAGAGGATGAGATGATTGGATAGCACCACTGACTTGATGGACAAGAGTTTGAGCAAGCTCCAGGAGTTGGTGATAGACAGGGAAGCCTGGCATGCTGCAGTCCATGGGGTCACAAAGAGTCTGACACAACTGAGTGACTGAACTGATATATAATTATGATTATGCTTGTACACAAATCTTTGTTTATATCATGGATTATTCTGAGAGATATTTCTGGAAGTAGAATTGCCAGGTAAAAGGATGTGAGATTTTCTGAAGTTGTCATGCAGGTCACCAAGTTACTCTCCAGAAAGGTTCTGCTAATTGTACCCCAGCAGCATCAAATGAATGTTTTGAGCCACCCCACACCCTTACTAGTAGGGAGGATTTTTGTTTTATTAATTGTTGATGTTTTATTTATTATTTATTTTTATTGGTTAAAAAATTTTCATTGTTCTAATTTACATTAATTTGGATCACAATTTTAATTTTTTTTGGTCAATTTATGTTTCTTATATAAAATTTTCAAACATGTCATTTGTCATGTTTGTGGTTTATTAATGTGTTTTTCTTAGTGATTTACAAAGTCCTTAATAGATTAATTAAATTGAATTGGTGCACCTTGAGATTTTATAGGCAAGTAGTCCTCTCTCAGATTTGTTAGATAGAAATGTTTTACTTATCTGTAATTTTTATATAGTCACATTTTATAAAACACACTTTCACCTCAGTCTACACAACTCTAGTTATAACAATAACAACACAAATGGTACCTTTGGCATGGTCTTTTAACCCCCAGCTCACCTCACTTCCTAAAGAGAACCTGTGGTGTGGGGCCTTTATTAATCCTATCAGACTTTGTCCCTAAGTTCTCTCAGGCGGTTAGGGCTCCACTGTCTCACCAAGTCTCACCGTTTCCACTTGGCTCCCTTCCAGTGTTTCTCCAGAGGAAATCTGAATGACTGTTTAAAAATCTGCTTTAAATGCTTCAACAGCTTCCTGGGGCATTCAGAACAAATTCCCAACTCCTCAACGTGGTCTAAACAGCCTTTTCTGTGGTCTGGCCTCCCTTTTTCCTCCTCCTCATCTTGTGTCATCTTTCCCTTTGACTCCAGTCAGCATTCTTGCCTGGAAAATTCCATGGACAGAGGAGCCTGGTGGGCTACAGTCCATGGGGATCACAAAGAGTCAGGTATGATTGCACACACACACACACACACACACACACACAGTTGATTAACAATGCTGTGGTAGTTGGTCACCAAATCCCAAATTCCAGGTTCACAGGCCTTCTGCCATGCCCTGGGATTTCCTTTTTCTCTTTTAACTGATTTTATTTAATTTTTTAATAATTTTTTAACTTTTTTATTTTACATTGGAATATAGGTGATTAGAGCTTCCTGGGGTGGGGCGCACAGTGGTAAAGTAGCCACCTGCCAATGCAGGAGATACAAGAAACACAGGTTCGATCCCTGGGTCTGGAAGATCCCCTGGCGAAGGGAATGGCAACCCACTCCAGTCAGTATCTTGCCTGGAAAATTTCATAGACAGAAGAGCCCGGTGGGCTACAGTCCATGGGGGTTAGATAAAGTTAGATATGACTGAACATACACACACACACACACACACACACAGCTGATTAACAATGTTGTGACAGTTTCTGGTGTACAGCAAAGTGATTCAGTTATATAAATTCATGTATCTATTCTTTTTCAAATTCTTTCCCCATTTATGTTGTTACATAATATTAAACAGAGTTCTCTGTGCTACCCAGCAGACCCTTATTGATTATGTATTTTACAGCAATGTATACATGTCCTGGGCTTCTGAGCTGCCCTCACCCTTCAGAATACCACACTAACACCGTCATACCAGAGGGGGCTTTGCTGACTGCCCAGTCCACTTTTCTTTCTCACAATATCTAGCTCCTTTTCCCTCATGACACTTCTCATGATTTATACCTGATGTTTTCAGGATTATCTGTTACACATCTGGCCCCCCTCCTCTATTAAAATGGTATCTCCAGACACCTCTCTGCTCCTGCTCTGTTGGCAGTGAATGCCCAGAGGGTAAGATGGAGGGAAGCAGGGCAAAGGATCTCACATCATTTCCACTCACCTTCTACTCAGCAAAATTTCCTCCCAGGTGCTAAGACTGCCAATGTTAGCTTTTGGAAAGGGCCACCTTGCCCAAGCTCAGGTAAAGGAGGGCTTTGGAGAGGAAGTGATGATATCTGGCCTGAACTGAGGCCCACCGAGAAACAGTTTGGGAAAGGCATTCTTCACAGAGCATGCATTTGTACAGGAGTTGTGACTTGAGAATGTGCCACATCTGAGGAAACCACAAGACAAAAAGGCTTCACCCTTCAAAACAAAGGAATTATCCTTTGCTTTCTTATTCTGCAAAAAGCAAACAAACAAAAAAAGCTCAGTCTCTGCCTAGCCCTTACATTAGGCCAAGGAAAAAAATCATATACACAAAGTCCTTAATAAATATTGGATGACCAGAAGAATGTATGCTACATGCCAGGCCCAGTTGTAGTAAGTCTCTTCTAGAATGCTCTTTTTCTCTCTACCAGTTGGATCACCAAGACCTGGCTGGAGACCCACTCCCTGAAGCTTTCCTTATCTCGCAGGAGCACAAATAACCTTTCCTTGCTCAGAATTTCATCTTTTATTAATATTTTCTATCTAATCTTATCTTCTGAGTTAACATAAAGTTAACTGGAATCTATCTCCTTCACCTTCTCTTTTTTCTTGGGGTGGGGGTGGTCATTTTGTTTTGTTGTATTCAAATGTCTGTACACTAAAAGTATGACTTCTATGGAAAGAAGGAGGGAGGGAGGAAGAGATGATGGAAACCTAAAGAAGAGGATAGCTGTTGGGGGGTGATTTGGCTTAGCCCACCTCCACAAGCCCCCTTTTCCATCTTTTTTCTTTCTTTTTTACAAATTCTTTTAAACATACAATTCCTGAAAAATTTTTTAATTCAATTAATAAATGAGATTTGACTCAAAGTCCTCAAATTTCAGCAAGAGATAAATAGCTTACTAGTACTTTATAATAACTCTGTATCAAAAGGCATTAATCTTCACCCTTCTCTTTTCTCCAGCAAACCAGAAACTGTATCTCCTTTTGATGCAATGTAGCAAATCAGACACTAAAATAGCAACAGCTACTTTTCATGCACAAAGAAACACCACTATTATTTCTACCTTAATAATTCTGCATCTTAAAAAGCCCTCCAATCCATCCTCTTTGAAAATCTCCATTCCTGCCCTAGGCTCTCAACTTACATCTCCTGAGAACACTTTGCATTGGTTTTCTTTCCTCTACTCTGACCCCTCTCAGCACATTCTGCTAAAGACAGCCAGGGACAGTCCATCTGCTCAGGGCATTTTCCTCCTTAAAATCCCATGGTTGCTTGCACATAGGATAAAAACCAAAATCTGTGACAGCACCTACAAGGCTTGGCATGGCCTAGGGCCCAGTTAGCTCCCCAGCTTCATGTCACACCAGGTTCTCTCATTCTTGTGGTTCTTGCAAGTTTCAGCTGCAAGGACCTTCCTTTAATCGCTCACACATGCCTTGCCCTTAGCTCAGTGCTTCTGTCCATGCCCTCCTTCCTCTGTTCACTAGTGAAGCCATTCTTGATCCATACAACGCAACCTCCCCACTTTATCCTCACTACACAACACCACTGTACTTTTTCTTTACAGCTTTTCTTACACTTACGACTATGTATTTATTCGTGTATTTGCTTGTCTAATAGCTTATTTCCCAGTCTAAACACCTAAAGATAGGAACTGTCTGTTTTGTTCACCAACATATATCATTAGTGCCTAATACCTGACATGTAGTAGGCATTCAATAAATATTTGACAGATGAATGCCATCTACAATAGATATTAATAAGATGGATATCTGGGGGTGGTTGTTTTTGTGTTCTTTTTTAAAATGTAAGGCTACTCAAGCCAAAAACTCAAATAAATTGAACTCTAGATAAAAGGTAAATTAGGTTAGGTATCCCTCTTCAGAAAAAAGGATAAAAGTATCAGCCCAAACTTACCCATGCACGTTTTCCTGAAAATCTTTATAAACTGCTTGTACGCTAATCATATTTCCCCCTAAACAACAGAAAACTATTCAATAAGCTCTTAAATGACGCAAGCCTGTTCATGGGTTTTTGTTTTGTAAATAACACACTTCGTTTCTATAAGGGAAGAAATAGTTTAGATACTTAAAACTCCTCAAACTTAGGAGGGGAAATAATTTGGAGGAAAAAGCAAGGAAAGACACAATATTTCTGTTTGTAAAATTGGTTTATTTACAATTTGGTATTTTTAAATTTGGAATTTTAATTTTTATATATTTCTTTGGCAGGCATTCTGTTTCTTAAATAGGGAGGCAAAGGAGAGGAGGAAACCTGAGTAAGTTTGAATTTTAGAGATTTACCTGCTGCTAGTCAGTCAAATTTAACTTTTAATCCCTGAGATTTAGTGAAGAATCAAAAATATCTTCATACATTCATATGTAAAAGCATATGTTAAGAACAATAAAGAATAAAGCCATTATAATTAATCTCCCCCCATATGGCAATATGAGAAGTCCCTCTTTCTTAAATTAACTAAAGGGTGTGCTGACAGTGCATTTAGCTATTAGATATACCAAGAGACTAAGCTACCCTAGGCCTCAGTTTCATTTTGCTTTTTCTTTGTAGTTTCTCCCCTTTTAAAAAATATTCTTGGAAACTGATACACAATTTATTCAAATAATAGAAATGCCCACTGCTAGCTCAAAATTTCTCCCCTTTCTAAATTTTTGGTTGTGATTTACAATTAGGGATTTTCCTTTATTGTCCAAGAGCAAAGTTCTTTATCTGATTGCAACCTGAGGCCGTTTTTTTGCAGTCACTTTGGAGCAAGTCACTTCTATCAAATTAGGGTAATTACAGTTCAGAGGGATGAACAAGGCTGAAGTGATGTTCATACACCACCATGAGATCTGGGAGGCTTTCTTCATAAAGAGCATACAAGAAGCTCTGGAACACATGGGAGTTGTTATATGTCTTGTTGCTCCCTTCTATAGATGGCTAGTTAATACTCCTAAAATGTCAGCTTTCCTCAGAGGAATGAATATTAATTTAGTTTGCTCATTAAATGTCCTTGAGATGCAAAGGAATGGCAATTATGTTTCTTCTTCCCATATATACGATATGTAGCAGATATTAAGGATGTGACCACAGCAAAACACTAAGTCAAAGACAAACCAAATAAACCAAATCCTTTGCAGTAAGATGCAATTTTCTTACGTATGTGTAATGCGCTGGCAAGTCATTTTTCATTTTGGAAGGTGTTAAGCATCACTCATGACAAGTGTTTATTTGCCTAATTGCCCAAAGGAAATGCAGTGTAATTCAAACTTTTTTAAAACAGCAATGAAACAAAGTCACAAATACCCTTTTTTCAAATCTCTCTCAACAGTTCTTTTTCCAAAACAGAAAATAAACTAATTTCTCTTGCTCTAAAACATCAATACCAATGCCAGCTAGGAACACCCTCCAGTGCTAGTTTGAAGACAACTTTGAGGTTCCAAGAATATTTATGTATTTATTCCAAAAGATTACAGAAATTCAAATAAAAAGTAGCATATATCAATTTAAGAAAGAACTTTGAGAAGATCCGATGATAGAGAATGAACAAGAGCTATCATCTGCTCTGTCAAATCTGGACAATATTTTAAACTGTAGCTTTAGCATCAACTTTCATTTTCATACATAATGCACATCTCTTAAAAATTCATATCAAATATACTGGGTTTCTTGGTTGGTTGGTATTTTGTCATGCGTAAGAACTCTGAGAAACAAGAGAAGCAATTCCGGAAGTCCACGGCCTAGGCTGTGATAAGACCAAGCCTGGGGCTGGGAGCTCCTAGCATGCCCTCGTTTTCGGTGTAGCCCCCTTCTGCTGCAGGAAGCCGCACTAAGTAGTTCCTCTGCTGTTGCTGGCAGGACGGGTGTAAATAAAAATGTGAGGTAGTTCTTTCCACAAGAGGGAAATATTTGTCTACATAATAACCCTGCAATGTCTGACAAATTACCACAGCATCTGCTCACTGTCATCTGTGAGTAAACTCTCCGCTTGGTATTAACTGAACTTGACAAATCACGAGCTAGCTGCAGTTCACAGGCCTTACTTTCTGATCCAGCCATGACTAAAGGAGCCACTAAAAACTCCCAAAAATGTGAACCAAAGAGACCACGAGTACAAGAACTGCAAAAGCATAAGCGTTAAAAAAAATATGGAGGAGCTGGTGAGAGCACATTAAGAATAATTTACCAGGACTTTAAGTACAGGGGAGAATGAAGACCAGTGGGAAATAATTTCGACTCTGCTCCCAAGGCCCTGAAAATTAAAAAGAAATTAAAACACACACACACACAAAAGATCTGAAGTTCTACAAGATACTAAATATAAGATAGAGAATATAGCAGAGGCTCATAAAAATAATATAGGTAAAAGAACAAAATACATTGAGAAAAAGCAAGAGTGATCTAACTAAAACTCTAGCCTTTCTGACTTGGAATCTGTACATTTATATGGAACTAATAAAAAAATAATTGGTGATTGCTGAAAAATATTTGTATTCTAAACTCTCTCCAGGCTACTAGACCAAGACTAACACCAGAAATGGATCAGGAGTAAAATTACAGTTAGAAAAGGGGAGAAAAGTAAGGTAGGACATTAAAATTTTATTCTGAAATTATCTCTGGCCACGACAATAAAATTTAACAAATATTCACTGAACAGTCTTACTCCTGTCATCAGCTGTACAATACATACAGTATCATAGAACTGGCCACTAGGATTAAAATCCACTAGAACATATTTCATGTTAAGTGGCGACAGCAGCATCTCACAGAAATTTTTACATACATATATACACAGTCCACATTCAACCATTTTCACATATTTTCAGTACACACAGTTGCAGCATATTACAGTCACGTGTCTAAGTTGTTGCTCGATAGAAACCCAAGCCACTGCCTAGACATAACTGTAGCAGTTGAGCTGAGTATAATTACAATTAATTTCATCTATGTCCATAGCAGAGATGTACAAGCCCCTAAGAAAGAGAGTTCACAAATACTTTTTTTTTTAATGCTACCACAGCATTATGTTGGGCAATATTAAAACCTTTACCGACCAAATCAGTTTGTTTTTAAGTCTTCTGCTTACCAGAATATTCTTGATGAAAAAAATTACAAAAATGAATGCTCTCTTGAAAATAATTCACACTTTGAAGATTCCAATATGGCCCAATGCTGACGCCTAAAGTGTTTCCTAACATTCTGATGGAGTCCTTCCACATGACTCCAAACCACCTAGTAAGTTTAAAAGTGGCTTAAGTGCCTTGCACCCAAATTGTAAAAATCCCTGGCCATCCTTACTAGAGCCAGGCATATATAAAAGGAATGCACTTTGGTTCATACCAAATGCCCTGGGATTAATCACACTATAAAATTAAATGGTTTGAGGTAAATTTTTACAAATACAGTCGATTTTTGTCTAGTGTTAGCATAACAAAAAAAAAAATATCATTTAAAAAATCAGTCTGATGTTAAGATACAACAAAGACCATCTTTAACCCCTTAAACATAGGAATTCCATGCGTAACTAACCAGTGGTGACCTTTTTTGGTGCTTGACAATGATATACGCCTTATGGTTTCTATTAAGGCCAGTAAGTATCTGGATGTTTAAGACAGATGTCTCTTTGCAGAGGTGGGTTCCATTCTTACTGCCTAGTATTCAAAGAGTTAAAGAGGCCAAAAAATGCATGCCCTACAACATGGCATTCAGAACAAAAGGCACACTGTTATCACTAAGGGCACAATTTCTCCTCTACTGTTAATCTACACTGTCTTGCATCACTGTTGTAGCAACACACGGAAGTGGTGATGCACGCCCTGGGGGTGCAAGAAACGGAGCCAGATGAGACCACAACCAAAGACCAGACCACACTGTGCTCTTAAATCTGAAAACAGCTCAGACATCCCTAGACAATGGTAACCTGTGAGACCAAGGACTGTTTCCAAGCCAACTCCTACTAGCCTAGCAGAGCCCTTCACTGATTTACGTTTTAAAATCACAACGATGCAACATTTGTCTTTTTCTTTGACATTATAATTAAGCTAGACTTAAAAAGCAGCTCTATCACTAAACACTGAACGTGGTGGCTCTTTGTGAATGAGGGGAGTTTCACTGTATTTAGGAAGTGCAGTGGGGGGAGCCCCAGTGCCGCACATTTTAGTTTGGCTTAAAAGCTTCCGGTTACATTTGTGAATAAACACAGTCACAAATGCACTGTTGGCATGTGAAGAACCAGTTCTGTGTGGTGGGGGAGGAGACAAGCAGTATTAGACTGTTTATAAACTTTAACATGGATAATCATTCTATAGGGAAATTCATATTAATGGCAGGCTCAGGTTCATTTATTTCAGTGAAAATCTTGAGAGTGGATACGGCGGAAGAGGAGCATTGCAAGGGGAAAATAGCCTTTATGTTTCTGTTTGTTTTAATGACCTAAAGACACTAACCATCGTTAAGAGGCTTATGGTTTTCTAAAGCCACCACGAGTCTTACACTTCTTATGCCTTTAAGCCAAAATTTTAATAATACACAATCTTTAAATTCTATAAGCCACTGACTGATCACATGAGCATCATTTAAAATGCAACTAACATTATTGCACTTCCATAGATTACACAGAAATGTGTACAACAGGCTAAAGAATTTGACTAGGGGAAAGAAGCTATAATTTCTAAATACAGAAGTATAAATTAATTTATCAGTGACACCCTTAAATAGTAAAGCAAATATCAACACCACTACTTTATTAATAAGCTAATCTTATTACTGATTTTTTGGCAAATATCTGTAATATTTCCTGAGCATTTTTCTCCACCATCAACTGACAAAGCCTCAAGATAAGTAAAGTGTTTTATTCAAAACTACTCTTTTTCTTTTTTAAAGCAAGAGAAACTGTAGGATTAATATTAAAAGAACTTAACCGGAAACTTTCTTGGCCTCACTGGGGACCATGCTTTAAGTACTTGTAAATCAATTTACAGGCAATCCATACAATAATATCTGTGCATATAAAAGAGTATTTATCCTATTTTATACTACCCAAACCTATTGTCCAAACAGGCAGAAATCTTTCTATATTAAATTGCACATAACTAAATTTTTTTCCACGTGCCTTGAAATTGATATGTATCACTGCTCATACATTAGTGATAAAATACTGAAGTTTTCACTGTGAAAATAATTATTATTCAGAGGAGAAAATATTCTTTTACCTAACTCTCAAGAGTTACTTTTACAGGTAAAGTGTCATTCCCATGAAAACAATCAAGTGCAATCCAAACAAAAGTAAAATAAAACAGGAATGCAATGTCTATGGTTCTTCTAATGATGCACAGAGTAAGTCAAACCATTTAACTTGAGGCTGAAATTTTCCTCCTTAGATTTTGTTAAAATTGGCCTTGCTGGACAAGGACAATTGACGTCTGTTGAAGAAGAGGATTTTCAATCCTCTTTCTTTTTAAAGAGGTGATGCTTTCCCAGGCTACAAGAACCTTACTGTGGCACCTGAAGTGTGAACTCACTCGAGTCTGCTAAACTGTCTTTGGACTATGGAAATCCCCACTTTAAGTAGCTAGGCTATTCTTTTTTAAATTGGAATATGAAAAAGATGGTCATAATCACAGCTAAAAATGTCTCTTTTCTGTATTAACAGTCTGGGATATGTATTTGACGGAAGGAAAAGAAATTAGATGCAAGCAACAGATGTGTGGTGAAAGAGGAACAGCGGGGAGAAAAGCAAAGAGAAGGGAAGAACAGTTAGTTCATGGAATACATTTCTAACTTTAGGTGCAAAACCAAATTCTGTTAAACGAGACTTCTTTGCAAAATGGCTCACTGATTACATTGGAGAATTTGGAGGGACACACGCGTTTCCATTCATCCACCAGGTTTGCTTGGCTGGCCTTTAGAACGTCAAAATGCTAACTGAGCATTTCAACTGTGGGGATTTTGTCTCTGAGCACTATTTCAGGGGAAAAAACCTCTAAGGTGCAATTTTTCTTACAATATCATTTTCGTCCTGACCATCCTCCTCCCACCATCACTACCACCCAGGTAACTTATGGAAAACAAAGCAGGACATGCTGCACCTGTGCATGACCCTGGAGTGTGGAGAGAGAAGGGCTTGTTGGGGGCGGGGGGGCCTTCAGAGGCAATCACCTTGGGGAGAATACACTATGAACCATGAAGACATAGTGAATGTCTCTGACACCAATCTGTAGATGCGCGGCAGTCATGATGTGATCAATGGCCTGCCACTGATGTTTATTACTCTGCCACACTAATTACAGTAAGGCTCATCGTACTTTTAGAACACAAAAACAGTTTCAGAAAGTATAAAAACTTAAAGCATTGTCCCCATGTATTTTATAAAACAAAACAAACTTTCTTACATTAAAACAAGTGCCGAAAAGATACAAATGAGTCGAGTTATTGAGCAAATAAAAACAGGTCTGAGCTACTCTTTTTCAACCCAATAAGGCTCAGCAATGTCGTATCTTTCAGAATTACCAGCATCGGGGGGCTCAGCTCAGCTAACCAGTTTTGGCAATACTGTCCTCTGCTGAATATTCCCATTGGCATCTGTCATCTGTGCCAGATTAGTCCTCAGTTTGGAAGCTGAGCTGGAAGGTGGAGGTAACTTGGAAATGGATGTGATAGCACCAGTGCTCTCAGTGATCCTCTTCACAGACGTCTTCTCCCCCGTCGGAGGCTTTGGCAGCCGCCTCCTCAGCCAGGGGTGCCGCAAAGCCTGGCCAGGGGTCATGCGAACTGCAGGATCCCATTCTAAACACTGTTTTAAGAAGTCAAGGAAGAGGGGATCGTCACACCCCTTCAGTGCATTCCCCCACTCTCTGCTCTCTGGTGGGCCCCTCAGTTTCCCCCTCCGGGAACGGCCACCATTGAGGACCACGGAGCCGTCTGAGAGAGTCGTGACAGTGCAGTAACGAGGATAACCCTTGGAACTCACAAAATTTTTGGCTCGTTTGGATGCATCCAGCAGTTTCTGGGAGGGCATGCCCAACAGTTCAATCATACAGGCCAGCTGGTCCCCTTCATCCTCCCCAGGCAAGAGGGGGTAACCAGTCAGGAGCTCTGCGAGGATGCAGCCCAGGCTCCACATGTCGATGGGCATGCCATACCTGGCACCAAGGATCACTTCCGGGGCCCGGTAGAAACGGGACTGGATGTATGTGTAGACCCGCTGGTGCTCGTAACAACTGGAGCCAAAATCAATCACTTTAATCCCGCTTCTACCCTGCTGCTTCAATAAAATGTTCTCGGGCTTCAAGTCACAGTGAATTATCCTGTTTTTGTGCAAAGCGTCCAGGCACTGCAGGATGGAGTGGGCGAACTTGCGAACCAGAGGCAGACTAAAGCCCTGGAACTTGTTCTTCTTGATGAGCTCATAGAGGTTCATGCTGAGCAGCTCGAATGTCATGCAGATGTGGTTGCGGAAGGTGAAGTTCTCCAACATGTGGATGACGTTCATGGTGTTGTCCTTGTCCTGCTTGCGCAGATGCTCCAGGATGCGGATCTCCTCGGCCGCCTGCCGGTGGAAGCGCTTCTCGTTCCGCACCATCTTCAGGGCCACGTGCTGGTGGACTTTGTGGTCGTAGGCCTTGACCACCTGCCCAAAGCTCCCCTTCCCAATGACCTTGAGGACCTCGTACCTGTAAGCCACGTGATCGTGGGGCACCTGCACATAGGACCCCTGGTCATCGTCGTAGCCACCGTTGTTGGGCCCGCCTGTCATGCCCTGGCGCTTCTTTGCATTTGGACCTAAGAAGTATATTTCAGGGTAGCTGAAAATCTCGTGGTGTTCAAAGCTGGTTAGTTTTTGCATGTATTGCTTCATCGCTTGCTCCGGAGTCATGGGGGTGGCTTTCACCTTCCCCATGCCTTCCAGAGACTTCAGAGAGGTGGAACTCCCCTGCCGTCTGTGGATGCTCTCCAGCTGCCGCTCCGGCACCACTGGCAACCCCGTTTTGCCCACCGTGGTAAGCCCATTTGGTTGTGTCGTGAGCACTGTCCGCTTGTTACTGTTATCCTCAAACAGCTGCTGAACCTGGATCTGTCCGTGGCTGCTGACGTGTAGGTGGTCATTCATTGTGTGCTTACTGCCGCCAATCTGGAATTCAGAGAGGGAACATCAATGGAACAGAAGAGGTTCGTTCAAAAGGGCTATTTTATACGTTGGCTCCCACCCCCACCTTTACGAAATCCAACTTGGTTTGAATGTACAGTCGGTATCAGGTTTCTTCAAAGGAAAGAGCTGTGCACGCAGCAGGGACCTCACCAACATTGCCACAGGGAGAGTGGACGTCGTGATGCAGAGAGCCTCAAAGGCAGAAGAGGCTGAGGGGCTGGGGATGGCTATGAAACGAGGGATCTGGAAAAAAAGAAAGGACCCCAGAACTGCTGCACCTAACAAAGAGTTTGCTGTACATGTTTTCAGGGTCCTTAGAGTAAGTTCTCAGTGGAGGCAGAGATCAGGTTTCTTGGTCATCATTCTCTACCTAACATTTAGCACAGGCACTGTGGTATCATAGACATTCCATTCAACCCATACTTGATATCACGATGAAAGGATACAGAAAGAGCATGAACACATGGGCACTCTACTGGCTCTCCCGCCCCTGGATTACAACATTTTTCACACTTCACTTAGTAGCTTCTTTATTGCCATGAGGGCAGGGACCAGGTCAGTCTTGTTTACTACTCCGTCTCTGGAATTTAGCTCTATTCTGAGAGCACTGCTGTCTTCATTCTTGGTCTTCTCCACTACTCGCAAATCAAACTAATTATACCTAGGAAAGTACTTGATCCAGAAGCAGAGAATTGTACTTTTAGGCTGGAAAAGATTCCCATGTAGATATACACTGTAGTATCTTATAAACCCCAAACCTATTTTTAAGTCTCTGGGCTGTACTGACTGTGATGACCATTTAAGGCCATCCAGCCCAACAATCCAACCGCCTCACTCGGCGGGCCTTCCTTTGGTCAATGGCTTGGCTCTCTCAAAACATGTATTTCTCCCGGCTGCTGGGATACTCAGCTTTCCAACAAGGAATACAATGTAGCGATTTCTATTTCAGGCACACAAGCCATCCCTGAACATTCCTGTATGAACAAAAGTGAAGGCATAAGCCAGGGGGCCCCAGCCTTCTCACAGAGAATCTACTTGGGATTTCTCTCAAGCATTATTATGGCCAAGAGGTGAGGGGTGGAAGAGAACTAACAGCCAGGATCCCCTCCCAGTTAGGAATTCTTGCCAGCCTCAGACAATAACTCACAAGTCTTAAAAGCATCCCAGCAGGTGATTTTTTTTATATGAAAGCTTAAAGATGAACTTGCTGTTTGCGATCCATCTCATTCATTCAGTGTTCTCTGAGGTCTGGCCACACAGCCCTTCAGGAGTATACAGTCAATTAGCTGAAGTCCTAAACTTTCAGTATTTTCCCCATCATCTCCTAAACCCTATCTCTTGGACTTTACATATCACTAAATGCATAGAAGTGCTCTATGTAATATTATAATTCAAGAAATGGTTTGGGACTACCTAGATTACAAAATGAAATTCCAAGTCAATCTCACTAGGAGTCCAAGACCTTCAAATTTTAACTGATGTACTATCTGAGGCATGTGCTTTCTCTCTGCAATCTTCTAAAACAAAGGAGAATACAGTTCAGTACTTGGGCCTGTCTGAAGTGGGATTTCATTGACTGAGGGATTTTACTTCTTAGATTTCTGCAAGACTTCTAGTTGAACCCTTCTACTAAACTCACAGATGGTATTCTATGCTAAATGAACTTATCTTCTGTCAGTGTAGCCAGACAAGTTATTTTATCCTCATTCTTTGCCAAAAGCAAAGCAGTTTGTAAAAATGAATTAGGGAAGTCCTGGATGTATATATGAAAGTAGTACAGTCTTGTCCAATGCTTTTTGTCTAAGCCTCACTCTCTGTACCTCTCCTCCTCCCCACTGTGGTCTTTCAAGTACCAGGAATGAAAGGACCTGAAATTAGAAATATATGTCTCCTAGTGAACCGTTCTCTTCAGGGCAGCCTGGAGAGATTTCAGAAGAAAAACCAACATTACCAGTATACACAGTACAAAAGCATGAGGCTTCATTGGGGACAAAATTGACCTTGGAGCCATAGGAAGTTCTAAAAAGAGGGCAAAGTAAAACATTCTGAGCTTCAGAAACCGACTTCAATTTTTATAATAGCAATTTTAATGTTCTGCATAATTTAAAATACCATCACAAAAGCTGAGTGACTAGAACTAGAGTTTTCCAATTAATTGGATGACCTTCTGTCTCTCCCAACTATCTACTCTTGGTCTCTTCCACAGCAGCAATCAAGGAGGGTTCCAGGGTTCCCCCAGGGTTCAAGCCTCAAGTTGCTCATGGCTTTTACTCCCAGAACACCTCCAGCTTAGACAAGCCCAATCCATGACTCCTGAACTCAAGACTCGCTGTGTCCAACTACAGATCAGCTGCCTTCCTCATGTATTTCTCCATGAAATACTCAATGCAGGAAACCCAGATTCTAAATGAATCTAAGCTCCACCACTACAAACTATATGACCTTGGGCAATTAATCTCTCTGAACCTCAGGGCCCTTATCGGTATAAAGAGGGTAACAAGGCTGCCTCATTAGGGGCATTAGGAGGGTTAAACAAGGTAACTCAACTCAACTCAAACTCAACTCGCACTTTTCCCACTCAAACCACTTCTTCCTCCCATAACCCTGCATTTCTGACCAAGAAAACGCTGTGCTGCTGTGCTCAGTTGTGGCCAACTCTTTGTGACCCCATGGACTGTAGCCCAATAGGCATCAATGTCCATGGGGTTTTTCAGGCAAGAATACTGAAGTGGGTGGCCATTCCCTTCTCCAGGGAATCTTCCCCACCCAGGGATCAAATCTGGGTTTCCTGCATCGTAGGCAGATTCTTTACCGTATGAGCCACCCTCCCGAATAGTCACTCAGTCCATCTCCATATCTCCTGTACCTTCCCAAGTCACCATGGAGCCCCACCATCATTTCTAACTGACCCACTCCCCTCCAGCCTCGCTATCCCACCTGGAGTTCTTGTGTCTTTTACTGGGACAACAGAAGCAGCCTCTTCACGTGTCCTTTTGCTTCTAAGCCTAGAATTCACCATCTCTCCTCTCCATGATGTTTCTGGAGTTACCACTGAAAATGTCACTCACACTGCCCTTGACTTTGCTTAAGGCTCATGTGGGCACTCCATTTCCACAAAGAACTGAAGAACTTACAGGCAAGAACATGAGGTTCTAAAATGCTGAGCCTAAATGACCTGAGTCTTTCCAGTGTCACCTACCACTGTCACACTCTCTCTGAGAATAATAAGCTGGATTCCCTACGACCCATGGAGACACCACTCTCTTTTACATTCCTCTCTTTTCGGTGAAGTCATGTTTCATAATGGTTAGGTGTTCAGGGATTTTCAATTAGACACATGGGAAATGAATCTAAGCTCCACCACTTCAAACTATATGACCTTGAGTAATTAATCTCTCTGAACCTCAGGGCCCTTATCGGTATAAAGAGGGTAACAAGGCTGCCTCATTAGGGGGGTTAGGAGGGTTAAACAAGGTAAAAGGCATAGTGTGCTTAGTATAGTAGTGAGTAAGCAGAGACATTACTTTGTCAATAAACGTCCGTCCAGTCAGGCTATGGTTTTTCCAGTGGTCATGTATGGATGTGAGAGTTGGACTATGAAGCAAGCTGAGCACCGAAGAATTGATGCTTTTGAACTGTGGTGTTGGGAGAAGACTCTTGAGAGTCCCTTGCACTGCAAGGAGATCCAACCAGTCCATCCTAAAGAAGATCAGTCCTGAATATTCATTGGAAGGACCAATGTTGAAGCTGGAACTCCAATACTTTGGCCACCTGATGTGAAGAACTGACTCATTTGAAAAGACCCTGATGCTGGTAAAGATTGAGGGCAGGAGCAGAAGGGGACAACAGAGGATGAGATGGTTGGATGGCATCACCGACTCAATGGACATGGGTTTGAGTGGACTCCGGGAGTTGGTGATAGACAGGGAGGCCTGGAGTGCTGTGGTTCATGGGGTTGCAAAGAGTCGGACACGACTGAGCGACTGAACTGAACTGAAAGGAGAGCTAGAACTATCATCCTTTCCAAGTGCTGCTTGAAATCTTGTTAACGTGGGCCATGTGGAAAACTCCTACTCACCCTTCAATGGCCAGTTCAACTCTCACCTCCTCTTTGAAAAGGTCCCCTTCCCTTCCAGGGTGCTTACAGAGCACTGATATATTAAAATACTTATTTCATTTCACACCTGTTTTCAAACCTGATATACCAACCAGGATGTGAGCAGTTCCAGGGTGGGGTCACCTCTTATCTTTTTAAATCCTTATTGACATAAATCCAAGCATACAGTAAGCACCAGTCAATTTCTGCTGAATGGAAGAACGTATGTCAGTAACTCCTTTTAAACTCTCACCTCTTTAAGTTATTCTTGACAACTACCTTTGTACCTTCATAACAAAACATGAAGTTAACACCCAGGGAATCAAGACTTGTCCCTGGTGACTCAGTTAGGATTGCAATACATAAGCAGAGACATGGAGGCAAGGACAGCCCGTTAAAAGAATAATAGCATCAACTAAATACCTAAAAGTGACATGTGGAATCTTAAAAACTTTCCAGATGTTAAGGAAATTCATTTGAGGGGCTCCAGTAAAGGAGGCAGAGAAGGCAATGGCAACCTACTCCAGTACGCTTGCCTGGAAAATCCCATGGATGGAGGAGCCTGGTAGGCTGCAGTACACGGGGTCACGAAGAGTCAGACACGACTGAGCAACTTCACTTTCACTTTTCACTTTCATTCACTGGAGAAGAAAATGACAACCCACTCCAGTGCTCTTGCCTGGAGAATCCCAGGGATGGGGGAGCCTGGTGGGCTGCCGTCTATGGGGTCACACAGAGTCGGACATGACTGAAGCGACTTAGCAGCAGCAGTAAAGGAGGATATTGTCTTACACACCATAGGAATCTACAATCACAACCTGGGTCAGAAGCTCAATTAACTGTTCTATAAAAGGCGGGGGAGTGGGGGAGAAACCCTAGAAATGCCAAAACATTTCCAGAATACATAGGCCAGAACTATACCATAAACTTAAGGATGTTTAAAACCTCTTACTTGCTTTTTCCTTTTTGGCCAATGCCTATCTAGCACAGTGCCTGTTGAATTTAAAAATAACACAGTGAGTGGATGTAATTGTTAGATACCTAAAATGTATGGATTAAAGCAGAGATACCTAAAAAAGCCCTCGTTGACCATGAAACATTTTTGCATTAAAAATTATATAAGAACAATAGTCTAGCCAATTTGGTAGTTTTAATCTCTTCCAAAAATAAAAGGGAAAATTGCACATACTTCCCTGTGTTAACATTTCTGGGAGTTTTCAAATTTCACTGGAGTCATCTTAGAAATGCTATATGGTGTTATGGGAATAGAACTGAGTCCAAAATGATCGGAATTTTAGCTCCTCCTCAAACACTGATGGTCTGTGTGGCCCTGAGTCAAATGTCTACTTTTCTTCTACCAAACTCTACTATTTTTTAAAATGGAATATTCATTCTTCAACTCCAATTATTTTACAACAGTAAAACTGGTAACTGGAGAGTGCTTTAAACATTAAGCAGTTATAAAAGTGATACAATACTAATATTTCAGAATTTTAAAAATAAGCAAATTAATATCCCCCATAAAACATTAAAAAGAAAAAACTATTAAGAATCAGAATAGTTACTAGGTATGTATGCTTTTAGGACCAAAAGAGATACACAAAATGACTAATGTACAAGATATCCATGGAGACAAGGAACAAGAGGGCAATGCACTAGATAAATTCCAAAGTTTATAATTCTCAGTCATATATTTATCTACCTACTACATCACTCACAAGGGAAAACATAGGCAAACACTAGTTTCTTCTGCATAATGCTTCCCCTACTCAATCATTAATAGCTATTCCTAGTTGTAACTCCTGTGAAATTAAAAACTAAAAACTTTTAAAAATCTCAAAGACGTATAGAAACATGGATCTTTAAGGTTTGTGCCTTTATAAAGAAACCAGTTCAATTTCCTAAAATTAGCAGTCAAGCAGTATGTAAAGCTGAACTCAGGAGGGCCTGGGCTTTAGCTCCAGCTTTCATAGAAACTAGCTCAGGCATCTCGACCAAACCAGTTAACTTGTCTGCTCTCCTCATCCAAAAAATGAAGGAGCAGAACCAGATAAAACCCCGTGGTCCTTTTACTCACCCATTTGAGGAAGTCTGCGATATTCTGTAAATATTTAAAACCAAAACTAAACAACAACCAGAACCAAAATTCATACTTTCAAAACCAAGCTTCTAATCAATGGCACACTGAAGTTTTAGGTGAATCAAATAGACACCACAGTAAAATACAAGCACTATCATTAGGAGAGCTGAGAAGCACCCACATATCTTTTCATTTCTGGTCTCCCACAGACTACTCCTCTAGTAGTCACCTTTCATTTTCCATCATCTTATACACATTTCATTTGCAAAGAGGTTCTGATCAAGCAAAGCCCACTCTTAGAAAACCAGAATCCAGATGCAAACCCAGTAGTATTTCATTTCCAGGTCACACCAAGTCATGTGATCACATTCGGACATGGAAAAAAACTGGATGTTATACTTTCCAAGTTGTCAGATGATTCCAAACCAAACAAACAAACTGAAACACCTAAAACCCAATGGCAATTTCTCAACTAAAACATCACCGTGACAAGAACACGCAGAATCAGCAGTCTACTGATTCGCTTCCATCAACCACAGCCCCAACAGATTGGTTAACTTCTGTGCAGTGAATTCTTAGCCCCTGGGTCTAGATGTGTCATGAGAGACAGAAAGAGGAGGAGAGAGAGAAAGATTTAACAAGAAAACATTTTCCTGTGGAACTGTACACAGATGTTCAGGTCTAACAGAAAACATTCCACTTTGGCCATTCCCTCACAAATTCTCCCCTGATAAACAAGTTTCCGCATAGCACATGACCTTCAGAGCTACCCCTCTAGGCTAGAAATGGCCTATTCTACAAGAACTTAACTTTCACTTGGCAAACAAAGCCATATCCCTAGCAAGCGCCCCTCATTTAGAACCATCTTAGGCGTTTCCTCTGAAAGATTCAGAGGAATATGTAAACAAGTCCCTGGAAACCATCACCTCCTCCGGTGCACAGCTCTGCTAGGCTGTCAGCCACCATCCAAGGGCTCTCTCTGGGACTGAGAAAAGAGGTACACGCTGAAGTCAAGTCCAGCTTGCTGATCTCTGCAGCCACCGGTCTGGTGCTGGGCTCTCACCTCCCTCTTGGCCCTGTCAAGTGCCCTGCCCTTCCCACCTCCCTGGGAAGCAAAGCTGGCCCTTTCCTTCTGAATAATACCCAACTGCAGAAACCTACAGGGGTGGCTTGTTTTGACTGCTGCTGCGGCTCTTATTTTTGTTAATGTTAATTACAATTTCTGCTATGTTCAAACCTGTAGCACTCATAAAACATGCTTCCACACGCGGGGGACAATTGGCGGTGCTCCCTGCTGGCTGAGGCCAGGCCTGCGAGGCTCTTTGGGGGATCTATTTTCCGGGCAGGACAGCCGGGCTGACCCTAACACAGATCTATTTCTATAAATATCCACTACCCAACGTGGTGGCGGAGGGGGAGGGATGTTTATCCGGTCGGGGAAAGGAGCTCGAGGAAGCAAAGACGGGGGGAAAAAAAGAGGGGAAAAGAGCCGGAGGAAGTTCGAAGGAAGGGGAGTGCAGGGGTGGGCGGGCTCCAGAAGGGAAGTGAGGGGCCCGTGCCACGAATCCTCCTTTGTGGCTGCAGCTTTGGGCTCGCCCAAGTTCCAGAGGGCGGCGTCCCGGAGAGGCCACTGGCCAGGGGCGTGGAGACACTCGCACTTCGACCTCTCTCCCCTCTCCCGGCTGCAGACGCCCCCAAGTACGGGTGCTGGTGCCCCGGGCCCCTCTCCCGCCCCTCGTCCCCCTCCCAGCCGCCCACGGGCTGGGTCTCACCGTGGGCTGCGGTGGCAGCGTTGCTGGCTCGGAGAGGCGGCAGGGCGATGGGGGAGGGCGGGCCGGTCCCCACTCCGCTCCGGGGAGCCCCCGCACCAAGCCCCGGGGAAGCCTGAAGCTGGCGAACGGCGCTGTCCCCTCCTCGGCCTGGCAGCCACGCGCGGGAGGAGACAAAAGAGGGTCAAGGGGGAGAAAGTCACTGGGACCCCGTGGCCCCGCCCCACCCCACCCCTCCAGGCTGCGGAGCCCGCTCTGCCCCGGGCCGAGCCAGGGACCTTGAGTGCGAGCGCCGGGGGAGCGGCGGGAGGCCTGGGACGCAGAAACCCGGCGCGCCCGCGGGCGGGGCTTCGGCGGCTGCAAAGTTAGGTAGGGTTCCCCCGCTCGAGCGAGTTCGCGACCCCGCCAGGGAGCCGGGCTGGGCCGGGCCGGCGGTCCACTCTGCTGGCGTCCGTAGGCCCGGAGCGGAACTGGACTGCCGACCCGGGCGCCGCCGCATCACCGAGCCCCAGAGTGGGAGGTCAGGAACGGGTCCTGTCCGGCCGGAGGGCTCCGCTCCGAGG
This sequence comes from Bos mutus, assembly GCF_027580195.1. Taxonomy (NCBI): domain Eukaryota; kingdom Metazoa; phylum Chordata; class Mammalia; order Artiodactyla; family Bovidae; genus Bos; species Bos mutus. The sequence goes on along the minus strand of NC_091621.1, from coordinate 26,323,919 downwards.
AGCCTCGGGGCCCGCGTGTTAACAATGAGCCGAGGCGAGGGCGCGCCGTCCACCCGGGGAATCCCGCGCCGCCCAGCCGCGGCGCAGACTTTGTTCGAGGTCCTGCTGGCAGCGGGCGCCGGCGCCACGAGGGCTGGCCCGGTGGCCGGCGCGGGCAGCGGGGCCCCGGCCTCCTTACCGGTCGGGTAGGCGGCGGGAGCGGCGGCCGAAGGTTTCCTGGTTAACATGGCCGCTGGAGAAGAAAATGCATCTCAAGGCTGCCGTCTCCGCCGCCGCCGCCGCCCGTCCTGCTGCTACTTCTCGCGGCCGCCACCGCGGCCGGCCCCTGGTTGCCCCTTTGGCGGATCTCCGGCGCCTCCTCGCCGCCTCGCGTCAGCTACAGCCAGACACACACAGTCCGCTGCATCCCCTCGGCCCGGGCCCGCCGCCGCGAGCCCCCCGCTCTCCTCGCCGCCGCCGCCGTCCTCCTCTTCCTCGGGCGGCCTCAGCTCCCTCCGGCCCGTGCACATGCCTCGCCCTCCCCGGTGCGCCGCGGGCCTCCCCGATTCCCTCACATAGGGCGCGGGGGAGCGGCGGGCTGCGCCGCCTGGGCCGACTCGCTTGGGAGCCTCCTCCCGGGCCCGCGCAGGCGCGCCCCCGCGCACACTCGCCGGGAGCCCGCGCGCCGCTCGGCCCAGGAGGGCAGCCCCGCCCCCGCTCCCTCCGCCGCCGGGCAGGCCCCGCCCCCGGGCTCCCCCACCGCCGCCGCGCCACTCACTCCCGCGCCCACCCCTCCCCCACCTAGCCGCCCACCGAAGTCCCTCCCTGCTCGCCCCCGCCTCCAGTCGTCGGCGTAGACACCCCTCCACTCCCCGGAAAACTCTGCAACCTCCTCTCGCCCTTCGCCTCCCCCTCCGGCCATCTGCACTGCTCCCCTCGGCGCCTCAGCTAACGACCTTCTGCCCTCCCGGGCCTCGTCCTCTCCCCGCCCAGCGCAACCCACCACCGCTTCCCTCCCACCGAAATCGCTGCAGAAAACCCCCCTCCTCTTCCGAGCGCTTTCCCCAAACACGTATGCATTTTCAGCTTTCCGAACCTAATGGCTGCTCACAGACAATACTGCCCGCCCCCCTCCCCGCCTTCCGGGTCCCAGTGGCTTAACCACCCCATCGCCCCATCTGATCATGGAAATAACTTAGTTGTGCAAGGGTCACCTGGCTAAGGTAAGTCTAGCCCCGTTGGAGGACCGAGCCTTAGCCTGGTGACCCAGAACGTGGGCCAAGGAGGGGGCTCCCCTCCCGCTTCCACTTCCACCTCCACCACACATACTCCCTCCCCGGTTTACTGACACCAAATGACCGCTCTCCAGTCGCTAGGACGAGGGGAGGCAGCGAGGCGCTTGTGGACGGCTGCCGGGGAAGCAGCTGGCTGTGGGTTGCTAGGCAAAAATAAACATCAAAGACACCTCCCATTTCCTTAACAACTCCGAGCCTTTCCCTGCGCAGCCACTGGGAGAGACACACCTTCCTAAGCGATACCTTCAATTCCTCTCCTCCAGAGACACAAAGTCTCTTTCCCTTTCCCATCCAAGACACGTGGAGAATTTCCCTTTTTATTTTGCTATATACAGCCTCTCTTTCCCTTGCAGACGGAAAAACTGCTTGCCCTTCTCACACCCGCCTCGTGTCGTCTGTGGCACAGGCCTTTGTGCAAAGGTCACAGGTTTTGTTACTTCAGCGGGAGGGGAGATGGGAAGCGGGAAGCTTGCCTTGCGCTTTCTTCCTAAGATTTGCCTGGTTTCTGAACTTCTTCTGGCGGCCTGGGTCCGTTAAGTCTGTCCTGGGACTCTGCGGCCGCTGGCCAGATCAAGTGTGCAGGCCTGAGCTAGTGCAGACTCAAATCAGAATGGGGACCCATCCCCTCTACTGTTTGCAAATTGTCATAGCAACCTGCCAGCAACATCACTCTCAGCTTTGTACAAATGCCCCCAAATGGGTGTTTCAAAGTTACAGTGTGACCCTCTCAGAGTCTCCAGGGATCCCACACGGGGCAGCAAGGATTGAGGGCACTGGCAGAGAGAACAGGTGGCAAAGCATAAAATTGTGACTGGTAATATGTACCTCAAACGGGTCCTGTCTGTGCCTTCTCTTAATAAAGTAGAACCACAGTGAAACAGTCAATCCAGTAATAAGCCTTTACAAAAGAATCTGGTCCTGATCTGGTCCCAGAAGAGGATAGTCTCCTTTGCTTGTCATCACAGGCTATCACATTCAGATTCACCTGGGGAAACATATTCAGTATTCTCAATGAAAAGAGATTTCTTAGTAGCAGAGTTGAAGCTAGAACTCATTTTCTGAGTCCCTGTAATCTAACTCTGCTCTCTGTTACACTACCTTGGCTTTTTAACAAACCTCACACCTCTTTTCCTTCCTTCCCTTTCAAAACAATTGTTTTCATACTGTTTTCCTTTTCTTAATGAGCCTTCCATACAACTGATGTTCAAATGAAAAATGTGAAGCCAAAAATTCAATTTTGATATAATGTGACAGTTATTTTACTCAAATAATTATTATATTACTTCAACAGAAGCTAAATATTCTCCTGCTTTTTCATGAATAAGAAAAACAATAACTGCTAGATGTCATAGTTTGTGAAATCCATATTAATAATATTAATTTCCACATTAAACATGAGGAAAAGGAACACTGACTTTTTTTTCCAGGGAAGGGACACAATGAATCATTAACTTTGATCAAAGAAAAACTGTATGTTTAGAGAACTTTTCCTAGTATATTGCTTTATGACATGACAAGTGCAATTTCCATTTTTTAATTTTTGCTTTCTTAAGGAAAATTTGCAATTAGTCTAATATCTTTCACTATTTTAATTATAAATGCTATACCTTTCAAATCAAAGACCTAAAAATCTTATTCTTACTGACCTCTGAATTAGTATTTACAATTGCTTGGACTTCTCTCATTCTATTTTTTATTGATGGCTCCAACCTGTGTTAATGGCAAATATAGAAAGATGAACAAAAGCACTACCCGAGCTTTCAAGGAGAATGAACTAGGTGAATTCTAGGAGTTACCCTCAAACCTTATTATTCTAATGCATCATTACAAAATTACATTGCAAAATTACACTGCATTAATCTCTGTATAGAACCCTTTCACAAATACTATCGTATTTAATCGTCACAACTCATAGCCAGACCAGAGCTGTATTGATGTTAATAGTAACCACATCAGGGGCTCCACTCAGTAAGACTCTGCTCTTTGGTTCTTGCCCATTGTAAAAATGTCTACTGCTCTGAATGTTTACAAAATCCAGATTGAAATAACAGGTAGGCAGGGTGAGCGAGAAAGAAACTTTGGGGAATTCAGCCTGGTGTCTTGTAGAAGGGAGTTGATTCTTCACTAGGAAAAGTGCTGATCATAGAGAAAATTGGAAATGTACAAGAACATCGCTGGTTTCAAAACTTATTCACTCACTTAATATCTTTATCCCAGAAACATTTACAAAGAATTTAGTATGTGCTGGGCCTAGAGGACAGGATGAATCATCAGATGCAGTGGGAAAGGCTTCAGTCAGGCAGTCTGTTAGGACCTCATTCTTTTATTCAATGAAGCAATAAGCAGTAAGCACCTAACATATTTTTGACACTATTGATACTGGAGCTGTACATTTAAATAAAGAATCTTTGGCTCTGGCCATGGATATTAATAATCACAATCCAGTAGGGGAGATGAGATACTTAATGATGTGATGGGACAGAAATCAAGGCAGGCAGGAGGCACAGTGGTGGTCCATGGGAAGGAATCATGACTTCAGCTTAAGTGGTGACTGGCCTCAAAAGTGCTGTGATGTTAAAGATATGTGGGAGGTTGGCACTCAGACAAGCCAGGCTAGGACATTCTAGGCAGAAGAATAGGATGTGTAGTGGCACCAAATAGAAGAAAACATAGTGTCCTTTGGGAGAAGCATAAGCAATTCAGAACAGAGGAAGCTGGAAGTGGCAGGGAGAGAGAGTACTGCTATGTTCATAAGGTTAGGGATACTGATGATACATTTGGGGTAAGAATGATCTGAAACTTTACTAGCTATGGAAATGTGAAAACAAAGTACAGTCTTTTAAAGCAACTAAGGTAATTCCTAAGAAACTGACTCATTTTGGATAATCTAGACCTGTCAGTTAGGCCCAACGCCCCTTAGAAGGGTAGCATTTACTGATGGTATCATCCCTGTGTCCATCACCAAGGTCCAGAACCATCTAGAGAAGAATATGAAGACCACATGGCCTGAAGTTCAGGTGTAGGGGGCATGGATGTCATAACCAAATGGCCACTGGTGTTTGCATTTGCCTCTGTGGCCACTGCTGGTATAGAAATCTGGAGGAAATGTCTGTACCACTAGAGAGCTGGTGATCTGAAGTGTCTAAGCAGGTTGGTGGTGTTCTGGTCAGGGTACTTACAGAGCCAGTTTCCTTAGTCCTGGGAAAGGGGGATGCATTTGTCCCCTAGGTGAACTAGGTGTCTGGAAAGGCTAGGCATATTATCCAGCATTTCTTAGGGCTGGTTCATCTGCTTTTTTTCCAACTGCATCCTAAGGCCAGAGTTAATGTTAAAAAGAAGTAAGAAGAGAAAAGAGAAAGCTATATCCTGGATGTGGAGAGTGCTGTGTGGGGCCTCTACCTTTGATGCCACCAGGACAAGTGCCAGCAGAGTGGTGCCCAGTGTGTCCAGGAGCTTCAGAGGGATAGGAGGGCCATCACTAGGTAGGGCCCCCAGCAGCAGGCCCCTAGGCCAGGCATCCCCTGCCACTGGCTCAACTTACAGAGCACTCGCTAGTAGAGTCAGTCACCAGGAGACAGGATCACCAGGCCACATTGGGAGCTACCAGCCAGAAACAAGCTGATTCCAGGACGTCAGCAACCATGCAGGTCCTTGTACCTGGTAAGGAATGAGTAAATAAGAATAGTACAGCAACTCCAAGAGTGACTCTATCCTGGGAAGTCTGCTGTAAAAGAAACAGTGGTACAATTCTGCAAGCCAGAGAAGAGTAGGGGACAGGACCTGTAGTTCCAGCTCTTGGGCTATCTAGAAGCTGCTGCTGCTGCTGTCACTTCAGTCGTGTCCAACTCTGTGCGACCCCATAGACGGTAGTCCACCAGGCTCCTCTGTCCCTGGGATTCTCCAGGCAAGAATACTGGAGTGGGTTGCCATTTCCTTCTCCAGGAATCTGAAGCTAGGAAGGGGCTAGTGGGAAGGAGCGGGTGCCCAGGGCTGCAATGGGCACTGCTCCTGGCTTGCCTTAGCACAGACTCAATAAAAACATTTAAATAGTGCACAGTTTAGCTTAGCCTAGGATGGACTAAGGGCGAGCATCCACATTCAAACTTATAAACAATGAAAAGGGATTCCACTCCACTTTACTTCTACGAAAGACCTATAAGAGTACCTGCTTTCCCTAACAGAGAGAAACCCAAACAGGATTTTCATTTTTACAACAACAAAAAGAAAGCAAAAACAACACCCTTCAACATTTGTTTTGCAATGAGTTTTTAAAGGCATCACACAGCTCAAGGAACCAGAGTGATGCCACAAAATTCCTTCCCCTGAAACTGCATCTCAGCCCAAAGCTACCATCGCTTTGAACCTGTCTGCTTTATCTGGACTTATTCTGCTCCTTTGTTAGCAGGGTATGTCCTAAGATCACTATTTCTCCACTTGATGCCATTTTGGCTTATGAAAGGTTTCAAAAGAATGCTGTACTTTGAATAGTGGGGGGGTGGGGAACTATATATGTATGTATATAATCAATTATCAGCTCCTACTACATGACAGGCATTGATCTTGGTATTTGGAACAAAGCAAAATAAGATCCTTGCTCCATAGGTCTTGTCTTCTGTTGCAAGGAGGATAACAAGTAATGGACAATACATATATCACATGTCAGAGAGTGGTAAATACTGTACAGAACATGATGTGAGGTAAGAGGGGACAGAGAAATGGGAGATGGTACTGTTTTACTGAGGATCATCAGTGAAGGCCTCTCTGATAAGACAACATTATAGCAGACTTGAAAGAAGTACAAAGCATGTGGAAATCTGCAGGCAAAGGGCCCAGCAGATGCACAGGCCCTGAAGTGGAAATATACTTGGGGCATAGCTAGAGGGCATATGGCTAGAGTAGTGGCAGGGGCAAGAGCTAGGAAGTCACAGGGTTGAGGTCAGAGGGACAGCTAAAGCCACATTAAGGAAACTGGATTTTACTTTGAGTTGGGAAAGTAAGGCTTAGATGCTTCAAAAGATAGCAAACCAAAAGTGGGAAATAGGGAGGAGGAGGTTCAAGAGAAGGGAGATTGCATATATATGTACGCATGTGTGCTAAGTCACTTAAGTTATGTCCGACTCCTTGCAACTCTATGGACTGTAACCCACAAAGCTCCTATATCCATGGGATTCTCCAGGCAAGAACACTGGAGTGGGTTGCCATGCCCTCCTCTAAGGGACTTTCCCAACCCAGAGATCAAACCTGAACTTCTTACGTCTCCTGCACTGGAAGGTGGCTTCTTTACTACTAGCACCACCTATAATTATGTTATGTTGTTGTGTGGCAGATACCAACACAATATTGCAAAGCAATTATCCTCCAATTAAAAAAAAAAAAGGTGTGGGAGGTTAGAACCAGCCCTCTCCCCCTTTATTTTTCATACAATCTCAATGTATATGCATTTTGACACCTTTCCTATTTCACACTGAGCTAAGCACTGTGGAAGACAAAGACCAATCACAAGTCATGGTCTCTACCCTTTAAGTCTAGTTTGGGAGAAAACTTACACTCCAGGAAACTTTTCAACCCCACATAAAGACCACATGTTGCGTGTTTTCCTTTTGCCCCTCAGATCCACTCTTTGCACCCTACTCTGTGCCATGGGGGGCTTTACAGACAGCATCAATGGGCTCTCATATCCACTGGCTTCCAGCTGGATTTAGCTGATGGAAAGTTCTGGCAAGAGACCCAAGGCTCAGGACAATGAGGTCAAGCTCTTGATCTTCCTGTCTTCCTGCCATGACAGCTTGTCACAGACAGGCCAGGTTCCTTGGCCTCAGCTCTTGTCCGATAGCCCTTTCCTACAGCTACAGCTTGGAATTCTCTAAACCATTCAGTTCCCTTGCCCTTTCAAGCCTACAGATGGTTAAGAGTTTCCTGAAGTTGCTAGCTCCATGCTGCTTCATTTTCCTTTGCTTATTTCTCTTTACCCAACCCATACTTTTGCACATAGTCTTTTAGCTAAACTCTGTGTCATGTTTTTTTCCATTGGGTCCTAAGTGATAATCGAGCTTCCCCAGCAAGTAAAGAAGGTAAGCAACAGGCTCAGCAGGTAAAGAATCTGCCAACAAATCAAGAGACACAGGAGACGCGGATTTGATCCCTGGGTCAGAAGATCCCCTGGAGGAGGAAATGGCAAACCACTCCAGTATTCTGGAGAATTCCATGGACAGAAGAGCCTGCAGACTACCAGTCTAAAGGATCACAAAGAGTCAGACATGATGAAGCAACTAAGCACACTTAAGTGATACAGAGGATAACATATATATAAGTCCTATATAGTATAGGTTATGGGATCTAGATATCATAGAACCTGCAAGGGCCAGAAGGATCTGGGTTTGTTGGAAAAGTCAATATAGGAATCTTGGAAAAGATAGAATTTGATCTTCGTATTCTAAATGGGCCTCATAAAATGGGCTGCTGCTGCTGCTGCTGCTGCTGCTGCTGCTAAGTCACTTCAGTTGTGTCCGACTCTGTGCGACCCCATAGACGGCAGCCCACCAGGGTCCTCCGTCCCTGGGATTCTCCAGGCAAGAACACTGGAGTGGGTTGCCATTTCCTTCTCCAATGCAGGAAAGTGAAAAATGAAAGTGAAGTCGCTTAGTCATGTCCGACTCTCAGCGACCCCACGGACTGCAGCCCACCAGGCTCCTCCATCCATGGGATTTTCCAGGCAAGAGTACTGGAGTGGGGTGCCATAATGGGCAGGCTTCTCTTAAGCAGAAGAAAAAGCACTCTGGGTCAGGGGAACAATGTTGGGGTAGGCAGAGAAGTGGGAATCAGCACTGGAGAAGCAAGAGCCCCTAGAGTAGAGAAGAGGACAGAAAATAAGATGGCGGACGGGGAGAGTGCGTGTGCCCAGGTCCCAGACTACAGTGGAAGCTGGACGGGAGAGTTTCTACTGGTGTAGATGGAAACACGGAGCCACTGGAGATTTCCATGTTAAGCAAGAAATGCAGATCAATTTGGCTGGAGGGGGCTTCCCTGGTGGCTCATAGGGTAAAGAATCTGCCTGCAATGCAGGAAACCCAGGTTTGATCCCTGGGTGGGGAAGATTCCCTGGAGAAGAGAATGGCAACCCACTCCAGTATTCTTGCCTGATGAATTTGATGGACAAGAGGAGTCTGGTGGGTTATGGGATGGCAAAGAGTCAGACACACCTGAGTGACTAATTCTTTTCACTTTCACTAGAGCTCAAGAGAGAGGTCTTTGAAATGGGGAGAGGCCAGAAGTAATGGAGGGGGCAGATGGTTTCCTTACTACATCTGGGTTTCAGAAGCAGACACAATTCTTAAAACTACTTATCTAGGAATTTTACAATAAAGCTCATTGAATGATCTGCTAAAAGTGAGACATAACTTAAAAAATGTTTGAACCCAAAAAGATTCTCCCATCATGCCGTTTCTCAGTTGTCTATAGAGAAGATTTACCAATCACTCAAGGAGAAAATAAGGTATTATAAATAAGAATAAATGGTGCTATCACTTCATGGCAAATAGATGGAGGAAAAGTGGAAACAGTGATAGATTTTATTTTGGGTGGGCTCCAAAATCACTGAGGATGGTGACTGCACTCATGAAATTAAAAGAAGCTTGCTCCTTGGAAGAAAAGCTATGACAAACCTAGAAAACGTATTAAAAAGCAGAGACGTCACTTTACCAGAAAAGATCTGTATAGTCGAAGCTATGGTCTTTCCAGTAGTCATATATGGATGTGGGAGTCAGACCATAAAAAAGGCTGAGCACCGAAGAATTGATGCTTTCGAACTTTGGTGCTAGGGAAGACTCTTGAGAGTCCCTTGGACTGTCAGGAGATCAAACCAGTCCATCCTAAAGTAAATCAACCATGAATACTCATTAGAAGGACTGATGCTAAAGCTGAAGCTCCAACACTTTGGCCACCTGATTGCGAATAGCCAACTCACTGGAAAAGACCCTAATGCTGTGAAAGATTGAAGACAGAAGGAGAAGAGGGTGACAGAGGATGAGATCGTTGGATGGAATCACGAATCCAATGGACATGAACTTGGACAAACTCCTGGAGATGGTGAGGGACAGGGAGGCGTGGCATGCTGCAGTCCATGGAATTGCAAAGAATTGGACACAACTTGACTGAACAACAACAACAAGAGATTTGACAAGATCACCACCATGATGACCTCAACCTCATTATTACCAACAATAGCATTTTAAGCACACAATGAACTTTTAGGAGAACCCTCTCATGTTTATACGGTCATTCAGATCTCTGGTTATACTTGGTAACCAATAGCTCAAGGCAAGCATATGTAATAGATGAGTAGAGTGAGAATTCCTTGGACAGAGGATTCTGGCGGGCTGTGGACCATGGGGTTGCAAAGAACTGGACGTGACGGAGTGACTAACACTTTCACACTTTCACTTTCAGAGTGAGATGAAAACAGCAAAGTGACACACCATGCCCAGAACCACCAGTAGGAGTAGAGGAGTAGAGGAGGTCAGAATTCAGTTTGCCTGATTATAATACAGTTTTTTCTCCCACACCAACTTATTATAAAATTTCCTCCATTTCAGAGATGAAGGGATATATACTCCTTAAAGGGATGTATGCATGCCACATAAAGGACAAGTCTTAAAACATTGGGACTCTGGGGACAAATTTTTTATTGTGGCTTCCCCCAAGAATGATTTCAGTCTGGCCTTAATTAAAAACCAAAATTAAAGACTTAACTTCACCAGAGTCACAAAGTGTCCAAAGACAAGTAACTCATTTCTTCTTTATATTATTTGTAGCAAACCAGCCCTTTGCCTCAGGCAAATGGAAAAGAGGAGTCTATATTAGTTGAAGTCGGTCCTCTCAACCAACATGGCCTTCCCATGGTGGAATCTAGACCATGTAAAGTTTTTGGGGAATTTGCTCTTCATTTAATCATACATTTACATACATCTACACTTTTATTCAGGTTAAAGTCTGACTTAACAGTGCTCATGCTCATTAAGGTAGTATAAACAATCAGTGAATCAGCTAAGCCAGACCCACTTTCGTCTTCAATTACCTTGGCAAAAGCAAGACAAGTCATTTTTGGTGAGTAATTTGGGTAGTTGTTGTTAAATAGTCCTGGACAATTTTTTAACACTTTTATATTCCAAAATATCTTTGTTTGAAGAAAAGCCACTCTAAATATCACTATGGACAATTACACTGTGCTTGCTAGTTATCTCTAAGAACATGATAATGGACAAGGCCCTTTGTTCACATAGCAATGTTCTCTAACAAAGGTTTTGAAATACAGAAAATCTGAAGGCCAGTAAGCAAACACCTGCATTTAGCACATGTGCAGGTGAATGGGCCTTGATCATCTCCAGGTGGCATAAATAACAAAAATTAGCCAAGAGAAGATGAGCGACCAGTGGGCAGATAATAATGGATAAGAAGGAGAGAGGAGTTTGTGAAGTAAAAAGAGGATTGCTTTTGGAGAAAGAAAAAATAGTTTTCTCATGATCTGGAAGGAAGAAAAAAGAAGGTAGCGGGTAGGGTAGAGGGAGTAATGCTTTACAAGAACAGCAAAAGAGAACTAAATCATAATGAAAGTACCAGTAAGAATTAAGAGGGAAAAAAATGGGTGCGGGAAGAGAGCAAGAATGAGAGAGGAGAAGGGGGAGGAAACTTACAGAAAACTTTGTAAGGAAGAAGAGGGGCATGGTGAAACGTGTGAGGTGAGGCTGAACACAAGATAAAAGTGAGAAAACAAAACACAGGACTGCAGGAGAGCCAGAATGCTCAAATTGAATGATTTTCTAAAAATACGCACGGTTGTGCCTGTGGCTTGCTTTACCTAAGGGTTCTTTCTGTTGCTTTGTCTGTCCCTTTCCATGTAGAGTTATCTGTGGTCCCCTCTCGCTGGAGTTTTTCCATTCCAGTGCTCTGATTTCCCTTCTTTCTCCTCTCCCACCAATGCTTTATCATCTTTCCTCTTTGCCTAATCCACAGCAAGTGAGAAACCTGCCAAATGTTTCATGTAATACATACACACTTATAGCAAAAAAAAAAAAAAAAAAAATTCTCGATGGCTTTCTCCTGGAGCTTTGTGTCAAGTTCTGTGCGTGTGCACTGTTTTGTCTGAACCATCTCCTTCAATTATCCTACAATTCAATGGAGGAGGTCTAGTATTATCCTGATTTTAGAGATGAGACTCGGGTCTCAGTGAGTTGTTAGTAATGGGCAGTGAACAGATTAGGATTCAGGGAAATCCAGAGCTCACTCTTCTCCATCCAGAACTGATTAAGAGGGAGATGGCATATAGTTCTCAGACTGCATACTGCTTGGGGCACGAAGGATGCCCACAGAGCTCCATCTGACCTAACAGTGTCACCTTCACTTCCCCGCTGGTATTTCTGTACTTCCCCTCAATAGCCGAGTAGTGGAAAAACAGAGAATTCCCCTCCATAGACGTCCCGCCATTAGTGTGCTCAACCTAAGCAGAAGCCAGGGCCGCTTCCTCTTTTGCTGTAGGTCCATTTCCATGGTGCTGTTTCCCAGCTTGGCCTGGATTTTGTCTTCCCTTCCCTCAGCTGAACAGAACTGCTTCCTCTAACTACTGAGCTCTTAAGGCAGCACGTGGGAAATGATGAAGCAAGACCGAGGGGATTTAGGCAAAGAAATGAAGTATCAACTATAGGAACTAGTAGACAATTACCCATTTCTGATGTGATTCAGTCAAGTATCATGCTATTTGTAAATGAAAATGTTAAATAATAATCTCACTTAGTAGAGAAAGATTATCTAACACTAAGAACCTACTATCTTCTATTTCAGATCTTTGAAACAAGTGTTTACTAACATGGTATTTGGTGAGTTTTTCTTCATTGAGAAATAAAAAGTCAACATACTCTTTTACTGTAAGCACCCCTTTATCTAAAACTGTTGTGGACTGAGAACATAGATCTCATGAGATGACTAACATCCATAACCCAAGTTTTTAATCAGAATAAAATAATATGCTGACCCTCTAAAAAGAAATAATATGCTCTAACCTGATAAGGCAAGGGAAAAGAGAAAAGACACTTCCCTTTCTTCCCTTTTTCGATAAAAGGAGTTTCGCATGAAGCTAACTGGTAGTAAAGGGTATCTAAAAGGTCCGTTTATGAAGAGTAAGTCAGGAGGAAGCACTAATATCCTGAAACCCTACAGGGTTTTACAAAGTGCCAAAGAAATCACTGAACAAACACATGGCTAGCAGGCATTTGCCCCAGAGCCTACAGCAGAGAACTTCCTTATTTGTGAGCAGGGTCTCATTTTCAACAGCAGCTTCTGACCTCAGGCTTACCCCTCCTTAGCCCTATGTCAGCAAATCTCTCCAAAGTTTGCCTAGGAAGACCTGCTCCATTTACAGGTAACTGACCAAGATAGATTTGTCAACTTGGAGCCAAGCTCTTCCACTTTGCTTTTTTTCTCCACAGTTTTCCATACATCTTTTCCATAGTCAGGAAAGTTTTCCTGAAGGCATCAGAGATTATACACAAAATTGGGGTTGGGTGAAATAAACTAAAATGATCCTTCCTCTCTCTAAATTCTAAGCTCTTTTCTATTTTCATCTGGAGCAACAGATACGTAAAAAAAAAATCCCCCTAAAAACCCCAGAGCATTTTGATTTGTCACTGCATGGAGATTTGAAGTCTCTAGCTGCACCCTCGCTCTCCTGGGAATTAGAGTTAGTGCTAGGCAGAATTAAGTGACACCTCACACCTCCAGTTCATATCCTTTCCAGACTTCTGGAGCCTCTGTCGTTTCTTCTTGCTCTTGCTGTCTCAGCTGCCTGCCCCTGTTGAGAACAGAAAAGAATTAAGTCATTCTCTCACATAACGTGTTAGCTAATAACTGTTTTAAGACATCACCCTGCTCTGGGGTATCTGCTTTCTCAATTATTTTAGTAAAAAGAATGAAGACTCCTGCCTGCCACCCCATCTATCTATATGAGTAGAAATGAAGCCACCATAGGGCAAGCGTCCCTAAAGAAAGTTTCCTGGAAGACAGAACTGTGCCCAGATCTTTTTCAAAGCACAGGGCCGGAATCCTGGTCTAGCTGTCTGCTTGGGTTAACCCAGCTTAGAGGACATCTGGATCCAAACCAAAGGAATTCAAGCATTCCTCTAAAGCTATTCACTCATCCAGTATGCTTGCTTTTTAATGGAAATTTCTATATTGAATGATGGAGAAAATGAGTTATAGGAAAGACTATGTAGACTGATCTTAATCATAATGAAAACTGCTCCCTCCATTTGTTCGTTCCAGTTAGAACCAGTCCTTTCCCACCAGCTATATAATTTCTGAAGCTGAGCATCCTCAAAAAATTATTTCATGAGAAGTTTGCAAAATGTCAACCTATTTTGGAAGCAGCAGGGCATGGCTGCCTCATTCTGCATTATACTTAATTTAATGTAGACTTTAATTTGAGGAGATTTATGCAAGAATAGTAACAAAAGTCAGTAACTTTTATTTTTAAAAACCCCCAAAAGGAATTATTTTTATTATATGATTACCTTATATTTATTCTTTATATTAGGACTTCATAGTGAAACAGAAACTCCAGGTCCTACACAAAAAAGAATGGGTTCTCCTGTGCAGGAGAAATGATTGTCATAACTATGTTGGAATTTAATGACTCAATTTAGTCAATAGTTAAAACTATTTGTATGTAAATAGCAGTGTTAGAAGTTGTGAAGTGGGGTCTAAAGACTGAAAGCAGCTTGCAGATACTGTTTTGTTTGGTTTGCATAGTGCCCTTTGGAAATGTGAACTAAAAGACAATATTTACAAATCAGGAGATTTCACATAAATATCTAGATGTCTGGCTTTTCTTAAAATCAGGTAAGATCTGACCGCTCTGTGCCCCCAGTCTTATATGACAACAAAGAGCCTTCCCCCCAACCCCCGCACCCCGGCAAGCTCCCTTTCGGAGGAAACCTGTGCCCAGCTGATGGATCACCTCAGTCCCCACCACTTCCTGTTATTGTGTATGTGTGCGCATGAGCGCAGGAGGCTGGCTTTACCCATTGACACTACCTGCCTTTCTCCAGAAGGCATTTGGTTTTCTAACCTCTACTTTAAGTTTTGTATTTCCTGAAATTTCCTCACTGCCGTTCCCTGTTGCTCCGAATTTCTCTCTTCTATTTCCATTTCTCACGCTCCATGTCTTGGTGCCATTGCCACCCCTGACAGAGGTCAGTCGCAATTGGAGTGTTCATGCTGAGAGCTTTCAAACTATTTTGTGCAAAAATACATATCTGGCACAGGAAACATTGCTTGCCCGTGTGCTTGAAAATCAAACCAATCTATACTTAGTACCAAAGAGCGTGGAAACACTTAAAACCACGGCCTATTTGAGATTGAACTGCAGTTAAACCTGCTCTCTTTTACCCTTTGGTGCCTGTTGCAGCTGCTGTTGGCAGAATTAGCTCTATCTGGGAGTCTTTCTCGGAGAAGGCAATGGCACCCCACTCCAGTACTCTTGCCTGAAGAATCCCATGGACAGAGGAGCCTGGAAGGCTGCAGTCCATGGGGTTACTGAGGGTCAGACACGAGTGAATGACTTCACTTTCACTTTTCACTTTCATGCATTGGAGAAGGAAATGGCAACCCACTCCACTGTTCTTGCCTGGAGAATCCCAGGGACGGGGGAGCCTGGTGGGCTGCCGTCTATGGGGTCGCACAGAGTCGTACACGACTGAAGTGACTTAGCAGCAGGAACTCTTTCTACTCATAAACATACAAATTATATTCTTCCTGTTAGTATTTTGCTTTCTCTGAAAGCAGTGTTGAGGTTCCAAATTTCTTCTAGAAGTTCACAAACATGTTTTATATCAAGTGGCAATTCATGTATGTCTCAGTAGTATAGAAACACGTAGCTGGAAGGACTATATTCAGGACACAGAAAAATCAGAAAGCCAACTGCATATTCCACACTGCTGCTTAGATAGCTAATAAATAGACATTTCAAACTTATTGTGTCTAATAGCATATGTCTAATTTCATCTCTCCAAACCTGTTTATCCCAGTGGGATTCCTATTCAGCAAATGGCAACTCCAGCCTTTCAGTTGTTCAAGCTAAAAGCCTTGGAGTCATTCTTGATTTCTCTCTTGTTCTTATGTATACCTCACATTTCATCCATTTGCAAATCCTGTTGGTTGCACATCCAAAAATGTCCAGAATCCATCCATTCCTCACTGCTGCCATTAATATCAGCATAACCAAAGGCACTATCTCTCACTTGCTTTACAGAAGCAGGCTGTTACCTGGTCTCTCTTGTCCCCTTTAGTTCATTCTCTAAACAATAGCCATACCATTCTTCTTAAATGTAAGATCGTGACACTCCTCATAACTCCCCAAATTTCCCATTTTCCAGACGAAAAGCCAAAATCCTTAGTGTAGTCCAGGTTACTATATGATTTACGTGCTGTCCCCTCATCCTTATGTCTCTAAACTTACATCCTGTTCTTATACCCGGCCTTGCTTAGTTTGCTCCAGTCAGACTGATCCTGTTCCCATTCCTCAAATACACATGCCCCACCTCAGAGCTTTAGCGTCTCTGGGTCCTTTGCCTAGAATGTTCTTCCCTTAGAAAAACTCAACTCCTTGAGCTCAGTCATGTCTGACTCTCTGCAACCCCATGGACTGTAGCCCACAAGGCATCTCTGTCCATGGGATTCTCCAGGTAAAATACTGGAGTGGGTTGCCATTTCCTTCTCCAGGGGATCTTCCTGAACCACAGATTGAATTGTCTCCAACATTGCAGGGGAGATTCTTTACCATCTAAGCCACTAGGGAAGCCTCATCTCCTTGAGGTCTTTGCTAAACTTCCTCATGGTGAGGTCTTCCCTGACCACTCTATTTAATGAATTTTCTGTCACATAGCACATTGCCCTCACTTGTTTTTTCTTTGTCTGCCTCTGCAACATATACACTCCATTATGTGTACACTGTGCAGTGTATACACTCCACAATGAGTGCTTTATGAGGGCAAGGACTTTTCCATTGCTCTTTTCAGTATCCAGGACAGTGCCTGAGACATAATAGTTTCAATAAATATTTGATGAATGGATTAGGTAGGAATGCCATCCACTTTGTAATTATTCTATTTTCATCACTGAAGTATACAAAGAGGAATGCATGCTTCCGATCATGAGCATATTTCTGTGATCTTTAAATGAATGGAAACCAAAATAAAAAAGTTTATTTCTTATATGTTCTAGATATGAGCAGCAATTCTTGATTTATCAAAGTTAATCCCTCCTGCTGAATTCTAAACATGTGGAAACTTAAATATCTGATGAAAGGAAAATTTGCCATTTCAAGTGAAGTCAAGCTAAGGGGTTAAGGATTCTGGTTTTGATATTATTTTGACTCTTGTCAACTGCACTGAGGATCCCAGTGCTTTTTAAGTAAGGCCCTTTGGGGAGACATGCTTAGGCTATTATGTGGGGCATGGTTCTGGGTCTAAGGTCCACTCTGTTAATTCAGTGGCATCATTGATTGCTGTATTTGTTTTGCTCAATTAATTAAACAAGGAGACCATTATACCGAGTTTGTTCTAATGCCTCAGTAGCCCACATGCATAAAGAAACCAAAACCTTAGCCTGTCTATCCCTCAAGGTGAAGGTCTTGAAACCTGAGGACAACTCACACAAACAGGAAACTAGGCTTTCCCAAATAATGCAAATAGGTAAGCTACTGCCAATCAAATAAAGTACTTGCATACTTCCGCCTCAAAAAGCCTGTCCCCCCGCTCCTGTGGGCAGAGGGCTCCTAACAATTTTCAGTTGGGTACTGCTTGATTCAAATTGATTTTCACTCACATCAACTCTTAAAATTTTTCATAGGCTT
The DNA here is from genome assembly GCF_027580195.1 of Bos mutus. Classification (NCBI taxonomy): domain Eukaryota; kingdom Metazoa; phylum Chordata; class Mammalia; order Artiodactyla; family Bovidae; genus Bos; species Bos mutus. The sequence goes on along the minus strand of NC_091621.1, from coordinate 26,306,747 downwards.
CCATTTATCTTTTAACAGTTGTAACACCTTAATGTGTGTTAAGACCTTACAGCCATTGACAGTGAAAGTCGCTCAGTCGTGTCTGACTCTTTGCGATCCATGGACTATACAGTCCATGGAATTCTCCAGGCCAGAATACTGGAGTGGGTAGCCTTTCCCTTCTCCAGGGGATCGTCCCACCCCAGGATTGAAACCAGGTCTCCCGCACTGCAGGTGGATTCTTTACCAGCTGAGCCACAGTTCAGTTCAGTTCAGTTCAGTCGCTCAGTCGTGTCTGACTCTTTGCGACCCCATGAATCGCAGCACACCAGGCCTCCCTGTCCATCACCAACTCCCAGAGTTCACTCAAACTCACGTCCATTGAGTCGGTGATGCCATCCAGCCATCTCATCCTCTGTCATCCCCTTTTCCTCCTGCCCCCAATCCCTCCCAGCATCAGAGTCTTTTCCAATGAGTCAACTCTTTGCATGAGCTGAGCCACAAGGGAAGCCCAAATACTGGAGTGGGTAGCCTATCCCTTCTCCAATGGATCTTCCCGACCCAGGAATCGAACCAGGGTCTCCTGCATTGCAGGCAGATTCTTTATCAACTGAGCTATCAGGGAAGCCTGTTAGGCTATATTATTTAAATGCATCATGCTTCCTCTGAACTTGAAAAAAATATAACTGCAGGAGAAAGACAAAAAACACAACAGAGAAGCAGGAACAATTACAAAACAAAACAAAACGGACACAGATTGACCGTCTTAAAGTTTCTGACTTTTGTTTGTCAGGGTTAATTTTCCATGGCTGTGATCCTTGTTCATTGCATATGCCACTAAATAAGTTAAAACATGATGTGACCAACTATCCAATGCACCTATTAATTCTGGAATTGCCGTTCACCTATTTCAGGGGATTCTTTAATGCTGATTTTTATTCAAAGCACTGTGGGACAACCTAAGACTTGACAGATAATCATAGCTAATATTTACAAAACTCTCACCTTGTACGGGCACTGTTCCCTGGGCTTAAGCATATTCACTAATCGCAATGCTGTGAAGTAGAGACTGTCATACAAGAGGAAAAGGTTGTTCCCGACCTTCTTCTGGGTCAGAAAATTTAACTGACAAAGATTAATAGGTGAAAAGCATATTAAGTGTGACTGTATTTTTACATTATACATGGAAACTTTCATAAGATGTGAGGAAGTAATCAGAGCAGGAAGCTTTTATACATTTTAGACAAAGAAACAATAAATTTGTGAAGAACTAATAAGATAAAAGGCTTGGACTAGGGATAATAAGCAATGAAGAAGTAACTAGGAAGAATGAGTCTAGTTTAACAAAGTTTGCTTGTACCTGTTTCTTAGCCCCCTATTCCCTATCTCTGGTAATAAGAATGTCTTCCTTCCTCTTGGTACATGGAGGACATCTCTCATGTGGGAGTTTTACAATCAGTTTCAGGGAAGAAGGGCAAGAGTGAGGAGGTCAGAGTGACCTTCCTGCTTCTGCTGTGTTTTAAATTTCTTCAGTGTAAGAAATTTAACATGTCAAGGTGGCATATTTTGTGTAGTGTCTCTTAAAACCCCACTGTTATTATCGCCATTTTACAGATGAGGAGACTGAGTCAAAAAGAGGTTAAGTAGTTTGACCTAAGGTCACAAATCTAGTTAGTTGCAACACTTGGTTTGGACCCACGTAGTCTGGTTCTAGAGCTCATTCTCTTACCCATGGCTATAAAAAAGGGAAATAATACTGTAATATAATAAAAGGCTTCCCAGGTGGCACAGTGGTAAAAAAATCCACCTGCCAATGCGGAAGACACAAGAGACGTGGGTTCAATCCCTGGGTCAGGAAGATCCCCTGGAGTGGGAAATGGCAACCTGCTCCAATATTCTTGCCTGGAGAATCCCATGGACAGAGCGGCCTGGCAGGCTACAGTCCATAGCGTCACAGAGTCAGACACGACTGAGTACATACACATAATAAAAAATATATCTGGTCTTTGTCCCCAGTTTCTGGCAGATCTCCTAAAATCTTTGAAATTTCCTGAGAGATAGGAGTGTCTTTTACTATTCACGAGGAACCCCTTTGGAGCACATCTGAGTACATATTAGTGAAGCGGCTTAAACTTAGTCTTCTAGATAGTCTCAGAAAAGGGCTGTCACCGGAAAGAACAAATGATCAGAGGGTTGGAACTTTCAGAACCACCCACCGACGTCTGAGAATTAGGAAAGAGGGGGCTGAAGATTAAACTCTTAATCTGTGGGATTTGAGTTAAATTAGTAGGACACCCAGAATCTGCTGAGAATTGGAGAACTAACTTGGTGGTATTGGAAAACATGCCAGAAATACGAAACCAGAACTCAAATATTGACAATGAGATAAGAATCCTCACTGAGAGTTATTCAAAGTCTTATTCATAAGTTCTGATGGAGGTACCTGATAAAATCTCTTTCTTGCAGAATCACTAGCACTGTTTTGAGTTTGACAAAATTTGAACACATATATTTAATCAAGGATGTAATACTCTAACCTCAATCAATATAACCTCTTCTGGAAATGCTTTTTACCTCCCCACAATCCTCAACTCTCTGATATGAAATCATGAAAGTGATTAGAGATCATTTAACATCAGAAAGGTGGAATAAGTTTACAGAAGGATATTCTGCCCCAGAGATTCTTTTTATTGAGGCCCCTACCAGGAGTCTCAGGACACCATTGGCTATTTGGAGAGTGTAGCAGGGAAGGGTAACTCTTGACACTTAAGCTATACTCATGGTAGGGTGTAACACCAATGACAGGATGGTTAGCCTTCCCAGTCAGATAAGGCCAGGAGCTTATAGAGAATGTAACTTTGCCTCTTTGTAAATTCTAGTCACGTGTATCAAACATACTTTCAGAACACATGTCAGCTTGCTTCTGTTGCACATTTCTGAAGCAACAACAAAGTTTTCTGACGTTGAAAGTTGTAAATGTATTCCTTCTCAGTCAGCTTTTTGAACATTTAGTTTTTAATTTTAGGACATAAAGAAAACTGAATTTAACTTATTTAATAATAGTAAAATTAATTAAAAGGAAAATAATTCATTTAAACTAAAATTTTTTATATCTTTTCCATATTGTAATTAACTTTGGAAAAACAAAGTTTTTTCAATACCTCTTATTCTTATGCTTAAGACATGGTTTACCAATACAGTTTAAAATTTCTTTCCTTAGGCATACCTTTTAATTTCCCCCCAAGCACAAAGAAAAAGCATTTCGATTATTGTAAGCGTTTGATAAAATGCTTGTTTAATACACTTTGAGAATCAGAAGACAGTGTGCTCTTTCTAAGAGGTAAATCTGGTCATGTTACACTCTGTTTCAATGTTTCCATGACTCCCTACCACTCTATCATGCCGGACCTTTGAACATCCTGCCTCCTTCATCTAGAATGCCTTCTGCACACTATGCCCTTCATCCAGCCTCCTCCTGCCTCAGCTCTCAGTCTGATGATCTGTCTTCCTGAACGCCCCCCACCCCCGGTTGGACCGGGTTGGGTGCCCCTGCCATGTGCGGCTAGTCTACACATTCACTGATGATAGAGATTATATTTTCTCTTCCTTGTATTGCTGAGACCTAGGACAGTGCCAATACATAGTCTGACAGATGACTATTTGTAGAATCAACAAGTCAACAACATTAATCTATATCATCAAAAAGTTGATATGAGACTAAGGTAGATCATGGATACCCAGACAAATGCTGTCCACAGCATACTGTCTGTACTTTCCTTTAAAAATGTTTTTAATTCATTCCACAAATAATATTTGAATGCCAATTTCCAGGTACTACTCTAGGTCCTTGGGATATACATTGGTGAACAAAACAAGGATCTCTACCCAGCTGGAACTTAATATTCTAACAAGCAGAGTGACACCAGACATAACAAATAAGTTAGGTGATAATTTTTATGGAGAGAAAATGTAGAGCAGGGCAAGGGGGTTCAGATATGTGAGGACAGGGTACAGCTTGTAACTTTAAATAAGGGAGTTAGATAGGCCTCGTCAAGAGGCAGTCATCTGAGCAAGTATTAGAGTAAGCAAGTATTTGCACATGGATGTTGAGGGGAATGGAGTCGCAAAGAGTCGGACACGACTGAGCGACTTCACTTTCACGTTTCACTTTCATGCATTGGAGAAGGAAATGGCAACCCACTCCAGTGTTCTTGCCTGGAGAATCCCAGGGACGGCGGAGCCTGGTGGGCTGCCGTCTATGGGGTTGCACAGAGTCGTACATGACTGTAGCGACTTAGCAGCAGCAGTTGAGGGGAAGAAAATTTAGACACAGAACAGCTAATGCAAAGGCCAGATCTGGAGTAGGAGTTTGCTCAGCTTATTCCAGGAACAGCCCGGAGGCCAGAAGGGTTGGAGCAGAGTGAATGAAAGGGATGAAGGGGAAGGGTGAGGCAGAGAGGAGGGATCAGAGGTAGGCACTAGGTGTATAGGACCTGAGATCTGTTCTGAATCAAACGGAGGGCCTGGAGGAGTGGCACGCGAAAATTATCTTTCTTAATTGATAGTTTCCACTTTCATTTTCTTGTGCAGCCAATTCTGTACCAAAGAAAAGCTTCCTCCTGTATGTCTGAGTCTTATCCAGTATTTCTTAGCCAAGTGATCTTGGTGCACAGGAATGTTATGACCTGTGGCTAGAGTTTTTTCAGAATTCACAGCCAAGTTGATTTTTAGGATGTTTTAAGATGGAATATAAAAAATGTGATTTTAATTCTGATTTTTAAATATTATTTCAAAATAAGGAGTGGTCAGTCAGTTAGTTCAGTCGCTCAGTCGTGTCTGACTCTTTGTGACCCCATAAATTGCAGCACACCAGGCCTCCCTGTCCATCACCAACTCCCAGAGTTCACTCAAACTCATGTCCATCGAGTTGGTGATGCCATCCAGCCATCTCATCCTCTGTCATCCCCTTCTCCTCCTGCCCCCAATCCCTCCCAGCATCAGGGTCTTTTCCAATGAGTCAACTCTTCCCATGAGGTGGCCAAAGTACTGGAATTTCAGCTTTAGCATCATTCTTTCCAATGAATACCCAGGACTGCTCTCCTTTAGAACGGACTGGTTGGATCTCCTTGCAGTCCAAGGGACTCTCTTATATGAAGGAGCAGATTAATGATGTGGTATGAGAATTGATCATTATAGCTACACAATTGTCCTGCAGAATGTTACAGTATCATTGAATCAAATGCTCTGTGTGAACCTTAGGAACAAAGCCAACATTAGAGAAACCTCACTTCCAGATTCTAGTGTTTTTACCACATCAAAAGAAAATGTATTTTCTAGGAACTGGTCCTAGACATGTTTTGTTACCAGTCCAAAGGAAAAGCCACATAAAGAGTATTTCCAAAATGCACTAGAGAAGGTATTTTATAGAAGATAAGTAGATAATAAATCTGACAAAAACTGTTTAGCTACAAAAAAAATGCAAAATCTTTAGCTGCAAAAAAAAAAAGGGCAAAAAATGAGGTACTTAAATGACTTTTGAGGGGAAAAAAGGAGAATATTAGAATATTCAGATGAGAATATAGAAAGTTAGTGAAACACATTCTCAGACTATTTGGGAGTGAGAACATCTCTGTTCTCGCTGCTGGTGAACAGAAAGCAATGTGATACTGTGGATTATAAATCTGAAAAGGTATCATATTTTTTGGCCTTGTACTCCTGGGAAAGTTTGTTTAGGAAATAATGCAACAAAAAAGTCAAATTGCAGTTTTAGAGAGAAATTATATATATATATATATATATATGAAGTGAAGTGAAGTGAAGTCGCTCAGTCGTGTCTGACTCTTTGCAACCCTGTGGACTGTAGCCCACTAGGCTCCTCCATCCATGGGATTCTCCAGGCAAGAGTACTGGAGTGGGTTGCCATTTCCTTCTCTAGGGGATCTTCCCGACCAGGGATTGAACCCAGGTCTCCCACATTGCAGACAGATGCTTTAACCTCTGAGCCACCAGGGAAGCCCTATATATATATATATATTCCAAAGAAAAGAGAGTTAAATAACACTTTATCCATATTAAGAAGTGTTATACAACTTTAAATATTTTATGAAAAATTAATGATATTTATAATGATAAGTTTGCAGGATGAAATAAAGTTCAGACACATGGCCTGAGCATATAATAAAGTATGATAGCAATAAAACCTTAGTGGAAATACATTAAACTATTAATAGTCATTATTTTTAAATGGTGATGTCATGGAGGGGTATTTTTTCTTATATTTCTGTTCACAGCATTGATAATAAATATTTATGTGTAATATTTCTAACACTTTTCTACACTTTTCTGTTTTACTATAAATTATATATTTTAATGTACAAATCTGTTTAATTTTTTGCACATAAACCTTTAAGAGTATTTTAGAATAAGATAAAACTATTTTCAAAGTGTGCTTGCTCAGTCGCTTCAGCCATGTCTGACTCTTTGTGACACTATGGACTGTATAGCCCACCAGGCTCCTCTGTCCATGGGGATTCTCCAGGCAAGAATACTGGAGGGGGTTGCCATGCCCTCTTCCAGGAAAACTTTTCAACCTGGGGATTGAACACATGTCTCCTGTAATGCAGGTGTTTTGTTTACCACTGAGCCACTTTTTTTAATTAAAAAAAATTAAAATCTTTTGATCTAGTCAGTGGTATAATATGAATACAAGCATATAGGATATATCAGAAGATCTTCATTGAAGACTCTTATAAATTTTCTAGTGTCAAACCATTAACTTGCTATCAATCTGAGTAAAATGAATTAATGACAGTCTATTTGATGCTAACTAGGATATGTTGGGCTTCCCTGGTGACTCAGACAGTAGGGTATGTTAACATTTACCAAATTATTAATGAAACTGGCTTTATGGAGATTTTGATAGGTCAAACCTTAAAGTACTACCATAGATGCACAGGGTAAATATTTCATATAAATGTATGTAAATATTTCATGTAAAAATCAACAAGACAAGGAATGTTTGTGTAAGAATGTAAACTCTATATACCTACAGTGTCCTTGTAGGAAGTGTGGAAGAAAAGCTGATGCAAATTTGCAACTCTTGATGAACGCGTTAAAACCTCTATACAGACATTACAGACAGAAGAGCATCATTGTTTGCTAGTTTGATATTTCACTCTGCTAGTTCTGTTCAGTGACAGCTCACATTAATGTCAGGCTTGATAAAGAAATCATTGCCTTTCTTTTTGGCAAACAAGGCTTGTTAGTTTTTCAAAGGCAAGCCATTTAACTTTCTTACTAGTAAGAATGGGTATCAATTATTTTAAAAACATAGTTTGTTTTTTTTTTTAATGAAGTCTTTGCTCTTGAAATGCTGCGAAAATCAGCATTTTTAGAGTGACGTTCCATTGTAAGGCAGTTGGGCTTAATGAATTCAAATTTTGAGATGTTTTCTTTCTTCTGAAAGTCCTCATGGCATAGTTGGCTCACTTTTCTACACCTTTGTGGTCTCAATTTTCCCAAACCTCCCTCCAAAACAAGTTAAGCATGTGGGCATTCAAACTAGTTTTCCAACAAAGTGTATTTTCCCTCCAGATTCAAGGCCTGGTGATTACAATGGTGGGAATTCTGAATATTGTCCTGACACAAAGCCACCCTAACACTTCTGGGACTTAACTCTTAGTTCCCCAGAAAGGCAGTTTCCTAGAAGAGCTCACCGAGTTCATCCAGGTGAGCCGCTCTTTCCTCCAAAGCTTGCTTCTCACTGTGCTTCACCCTTTTGGTGCTTTTAAATATTTTGTTGGAAATCCTTCTCCCAAGAGTTGGAACCTTTGATACAAACTTGTTATGGTAGTCCCCAGTTTTCAGTTTAGTGGGAGTGCACATTAGGTTTTTTACCGATGGTCACATAGATATTTCTGCTCCTTCATTTGAGCAATGAAAGCCATGGTATGAACCTGACACCAGCTCTAGCAAAACACTGCATTTTATGACCCCTCAGTCATAAAAAGACACAGTACCATCACAATTTAATACCCCAAATTAGGGGGAGGATGGGAGGTCTTCATCCTCCCATGCTTACTTTAATTCCTTACTTAGCTTGGCAATCACTTACTTTCCTAGATTTCTTTCGAGTCAGTCCATAACAGACTTAGTAGAACATGAGCCAGCTGCCCTGTGGGTGAGTTTGGAAGCTGATCCTTTAGCCCCGGTTAAGCCTCAGATCTGCAGCCCCCGCTGACAGGGGGATTGCTTAGTGACATGCTAACATTCTAAACTGCCTTTTAGAATTGCCAGGTCTGCATTCAAGGGGGCAACTTGGTGTCACCGTGGCCACCTTGATATCCCATAGAGAACAGCTCGTCATGAGAAACCATTATGGAAATATTCCAGAAAAGCTTACTTCTCCATTTACCCACAGGGAAGAGTGGGAAGAAGATCTGAGCTTTAACCTTGAACATTTAGGATGGGAGGAGCTAGTCTCAATATTACTTCTAAATTTCCTCAAACAGTGGGTGTTCTATGCCAGGAAAGTGTCTGCCATTCACTGAATCATCATCTTGGAACACTTCTCTTTTTCAAACTCTGTTTTAGTCCATTTTTTATTTGGTAAGGAATCAAGATACTCGGTGGAATCGTTACTCAGTCTCCTGAAATGTATGGTTTTGATTCCTAGGTGTTCTGCTTGTGTTTACCTGATGTTACCCTCCAGCTAATCCAGAGATACAGTCATTTTTATATTATTTATCATGTGACACACGTACTTTAGAGATTTTCATACTGAGCATATAAACCTTTTAAATTTTTAAATCTTGTAATTTATGGCAGTTTTATAGAAATCTGACAGTTAAAGCTGGATAAAGAACCACAATGGTGTGGGTGAGTAAAGAAGTTATTTAGGGGGAAGAGATGACCTTGAGCAATATTGTGAGATACACCCAGGGTTCCTTCTGAGGACTGACAATTTACCATCCGTCCCCCATTCTTGCCTCTTCCTCTGTGTATCTGTGATGAATCATTACCCAAATAAACCGGACTAGCTACTTCATCGCAAAGCTCTGGATGTTCGGTTATTAATAAACTCCTTTATGCAGTAGATAAGAACTGAGGCTTAAAATAAGATGCCTAGCTTAAAGTTATACAACTCATAATGGCAAACACAGAGCTTAAAAACAGGTTTTCTGGTTTAAGATTCCATACTCTTCTATATGCCAGTGATGCCTAAACTAACATTGGTTTTTATCTTTGTAAAATGATCTGTAATTAAGGAATAATTTGCTTTGTATCTTTTTAAAATTGAGAATGTTTCTAGCTATTATTAGCAACATCTGCATAGAGGGTCTGCTAACCTCTCTTCGAGAGTCACTGTGAAGGTAGAATGTGATGAGGTCTATAAGTCCCCAGCATGGTATCTGGGCAGTACGAGCTCCTTGCCCATGCAGTTCTTACCCTTCTGAGCTTACCTGCATGAGTAGGCACCCGATGACCACCCCTGGGATCTCAGGACAAAATTTCATTACACTGTTATTTCAATGTAAAGCTAAGCAAAACTAAGTTTTTCCCCCCTAAAACCTTTCCCATTGAATGTAGAATTTCTGTTTTAATATCAGAACTAGTTTTATTAACCTCTTCTCAGTTACTATTTTCCTAGTTGCCTTACAATCCCAGTTATGAACCCACAGAGCATGTCTTTCCTTTTGTAGTAATCTGGAATCCTCTGGTTCAAAGGGTATGTAAATTAACTGACTGTTAAGACTTTGGTCTTAATCATTAATATGCCATCCTTTCCTTGGGTATATTTTCCTTTCAAAAAGAAGAACCAAGAGAAAGAAATATTTAACACAAAGGACTCCCTTGTGGCTCAGCTGCTAAAGAACCCACCTGCCAATGCAGGAGATGCAAGAGTCTGGGGTTCAATCCCTGGATCGAGAAGATTCCCTGGAGAAGGAAAGCCATCCACTCCAGTGTTCTTGTCTGGAAAATTCCATGGATAGAGGAGCCTGGAGGACTACAGTCCACAGGGTCGCAGAGAGTTAAACACAACTGAGCACGCATGCAATTGGATAAGTACTGGTGGGATTTCCAATAATGTATGAAATAGCAGTTGTAGAGATTGGAGGAAAGGAAAATGTTTTAAGCCCTCAAAAGATCCTAAGACAAGTCAACTTTCTTCTTTTTTATATATAGATGATCTTTTTAATAATAATTGGAACAGGCTCAGAGAATGAGATAAAATGTTACCTTTTCTCCTCAGCTTGAAATGTTGCCCCAGAATCAACAATATAAAAGCATCATGATGGGAAGCCAAGGCTGTGGGCTCAGACAAATCTAGATTCAAATTCTTAGCCACATACAAGCCATGTGTCCTTTGACATGTTGCAAATCGATCCTCAATTTCTCCCTCTGAAAATACAGGTAGCTCTTTGGCAGAGTGATTGCAGGATTTAATGAACCAATACAGGTAATACATAAGCCCTACCTAGCACTTTGCCTTCTGTATATCATTTCTACTCCATCCCTGTAGTATTAAAGTGTCCTTACAAATCCCTTTCTTTCTCCTCTCCAGATAAATGCTGTGGTTTCTTGGATTTATTTCTTAAAACCAGAGAAATTTCTAGGAATTGGCAGCAGTTAGGAACATGGGGAATGATTTAGAAGCTCCCCTAAGAAGTCAGAGAAAGCAATTCCACGGTAGAGATATTCTTCTGCATCCACAAAAGTTTATTTACTATTCAAAAGACTACACGGGTTAAAAAAAAAAGAAGATTCATTAGATCCGAATCCCCGCTCTCTTTTCCAGGATCTAAATTAGATGTCCTCACAGTTACCTGCGTGCTGCCCAAGCTGCCAAAACTTGAAATTTACAACCCCCTTGACTTTGTGTTTCAGGAAATTTGATTTTGCGATTTAATTTTAGAATAACAAATAGTCCTCCACAGAGAGTCTCAAATGTTCCTGTTTCTCAAGGAATTACAATTTCTGAGTTTCTCTATGAAAATCTAAATATATAATCTTCTATTTCTGTTTTTTTTTTTTTTTGCAGGAAAGGGGATAAATCACTCAATATATAAATTCTATGAGAATCAACACTACAATCTTGTGCAGAATCATCATTTATTGAATAATTCTCCAATAAGGCAAAATATACTAAAGTACTCTGTAAAGTCTCGGTGATATTTACAAAGGCCAAAATAAATCTGTAAAACATATGTACATAGACATATTTTTATTTTTAACTGGTCTAAAATAAAACTGTCTTCCTTATCTGAACTTTTTACAGAAGCCATACTGATCGTCTGAGGCTAACAACCACCTGAATGATTATTTCATCAACAACTCAGTGCTTGGCCCTGCCCTCTGCTCAGAAAACAGCATCGAGCTCAGCTTTGGACACGGTTAAGCCTGTATACGTGCTTTTGTATAGTTTCATCTTTTCCTTGCTCTCAATTCAAGAGTGAGATCTTATTCCCTGGTTTCAACATCATCTGTCCTTTATTTTGGAATTAAAAAAAAATACAAGTTAAGCAATATGTGATTTCCTATGCCACAAAGTCAAAGACCCACATATTTTTCCTGGTAGAACTCCTGACATTCAAGATGTTTAGAAACCTTTAGATTTATTGATAAATTTTTTTAATTGGAGGATAGTTGCTTCACATTTTGGTGGTGGTCTCTGCCATATATCAGCATGCATCAGTCATAATTATATATATCTATATCTCCTGCATCTTGTGCTTTCTTTCCCACACCCTCAATTGTCACACAGGCCAGGCTGGGTACTGATAGAATTTAAATTCCGTTTTCTCCAGGTTTCTCCTAGAACTTACATTCTGTGCTGGGGATTTAAGCTCTCTACTGTGTTGTTTTTCTGGTGTGACTCATTCATTTCACAAGTAACCCTCTTGTCTCTGCAACAACCTTCAACTTCCCAACTGAGGAATCTACGATGTTTTAAAGGGTTCTTAAACCTCCCACTATGTCTACCACTGAGTTTGATGATTAAAATACCATCAGTAAAGTTTAGATGGGTTAAAGTGAATACCTGATAGTTGAAGATGTTGGTTGAAAGACTCAATTTGAACAAATACATTGTTTAAAACTTTATTTCAATGGAAAATTTGGAGAGAAGATATATAATGAACCTCATGCTCCCATCACCAGCTTCAATAATTCTCAACTCATGAACTAATCTGCTTCATATGTGTAGTTTTTTTTATACTAATAGACTACATTTCGAGCAGTTTCAGGTTTACAGACAAATTAAGTGAAACAGAATTCTCATATATTCCTTTCTCTCTTTTCCCAGTTTCCCCTATTATTAACATCTTGAGTCAGTGTGGTACATTTGTTACAATTGATGAGACAATACTGAGACATTATTATGAACTAAAATCCACAGTTCACTTTAGGGTTCACTCTTTGTACTGTACATTCTATGGTTTTAACAAATATATAATGACATGTACCTACCACTACTGTATCATACAGACTGTGCATGCATGCATGCTCAGTCTCATCTGACTCTTTGGACCTCAAGGACTGTAGCCTGCCAGGCTCCTCTGTCCATAGGATTTTCCAGGCAAGAATTGGAGTGGGTTGCTATTTACTTCTCCAGAGGATCTTCCCGATCCAGGGGTCAAATCCACATCTGCACTGGCAGACAGATTCTTTACCACAGAGCCGCCTGGGAAGCCCCATCATACAGAATAGTTTTACCAAATAGTTTTTAATATTGAGAAAATAATAACTAACTCTTAATTATCACAGGGATAATTATGTTCACGCTATTGAAGATATTTCTATCCAGATTCAATTCACATTTTATGCTTATTATGATTTCTATTGTATATTTCAATTCATAGCAGTTTCCTTTGGTAGGCATTTTTATCCCCATTTCCTAGATAAAGATATTGGAGATCTGGAAGATTAAATAACTTTCCAAAGGTCAAACAGCTAGTAAGGAGCAGAGCAAGAATTCCAACCTAAATTAAGTGGGATTAATTCATGCTGCAAAATTTATGACTTGGTAAATGATGGAAATGCTAAAATTAGTCCTTTCTACCATTTGCAGAGCAATTAAGCATGTAGTTGAAAGCAGATCCAGATGGCAGAAGGCTTCCCGGGAGCAAGGTTTCCTCTGTTACGGCAGAGGAGTAAAAATCTGGAAGTGATGCTGGGGGAGTGCTTGGTGGCCCAACTCACCTCCCCTGAGCTTGTGCATCACGTGTAAGAATGAACAATTGTAAGAGATGTGTTGGGTCCAGGGAGATGGCCAGGCTTCAATCAGGCGATGGAGCTGGTGGTAGAAAATGTTATTTGCCATGGCATAGAGCTTCCATATGGTACACGGGACAACTGATGAGGGAAAAGGGAGCTGTGGGAGGATGTGCAGAGGAACAGAAGCCCTAAGCACAGTGGGAATGAGCACAGAAGCCAAAAAGTCTTCCATCTCAGTTAGTAATTGAGGGAAGAAGAATGCTAGGCATGATGAGTTTAACTGACCACAAGGTTTTCAAAAGCATCCGCTTTGAAGCCTGGGTAGGATTTGGCAATCCCCACTCTGAGTCCAGAACATCTGCAGTCAAAAATCTGCTTTCCAGTTGCTCAGAACCACGCTATTTGAGAGGGAGTCTCTCACTCAGCAGCCTGGTCACTGCACCACAGGATGGTCCCACCAGGTCCTAGGAGGTAGTGGTCTAATGTTCAGGTTGATGCACAGGTAGCATATCCCCTAGGATTAAGCTGTGAGCTTGGTTTTGATGGAGAGATCTCTGGAGATGCTAAGGCACATGAGCAGGGCTGTGACAGTGAATATGGCTCTTGAGAAGTATTCTGCCCTTTCCAATCATAGTGTAGGACCAGTTCTCTGAAAACCTGTGTCACAGGGGAAATATACTCTTGAGTTTGAAAGCACCATTTTTTTTCCATTCTGGTGCCTTCCTCTCTACTCTTTCCCATGACTCATCATCTCTGCTGCCGTAGCCCACCACTAGATAGAGTTTCTCCCCTGGGCGTGTTTTCATGCAAACTTTTTGTCTCTCTGGATTCCATTAAGAATGTAACTTTTATATCTGGTCCTATATTAATTGGCTCCACCATTCTGATAATCATGCAATATGCATGTTATAAATCTATTCGAACTACTTATCCTGTGAATAAATGCCTCAATAACACCTGAACTGAGGAATAATGATAACTAGGAATTCAGCAGGAAATAAAAGAGATAGTCTTTCTGTTTCAAAGAACTTGTACTGTGATAAGCTATGAAAGAAAAGTGCAAGTCACCCTGGGGAGATTTTTAAATGTAGTCCTAACTTACTGTAGGTGGTCAGAGAAAGCTTCTTAGAGAATGAGACATTTGGGAAGAAATAAGAGTGAGCTACTGGTCTCCACCGAAGGGTCTTATCATCTTGAATGCATGTAGGGACAGAAAACTCACTACCTTACAAAGCAGCCTAGCTTTAGGTAGGCCTGAGTGATAGGAAATTCTTGTTGAGTTAAAATCCTTTTAGCCTCCCCGAGTGTAATTCTTCTTCAAGCCATCCATTCAAATATCTGCCCAGGTTTATTTTACTATGACAGCTGCTGAATCCTATGTCCCTCAGACATTGAATGCCAATGTTGAGGGGTGAGAGCACAGTTTCCAGTTAAGAAACCTGCCTCTTACCTTTTTTAAAAAGCCACATTATACCTTTACTCCATGCCAGACTTTGTGCTAATCGTGAAGATTAATTTAATTTGATTAATCCTTCCAATAATCCCAGAAGGGAAGTATTGTTTTCTTTCAGCAGATGAATAAACAATGGCTTAGAGAAAGATGTGATTTACCTAAAGGCAAGCTGTTCTTCAGGGGCTGAGCCAGCATTGAAGCTTAGGTCCTCCAAAGCTCTTTCTCCTGCCACTGCATGACCAAGAGTGACCCTCTTCAGACAATGACCAGTCCAGTGTTGGGAAGTCCACGCAAAATTACAGGTCTGAAGGCTGAGGGACAATTTGAAGCTTTAAAAAAAATTTTCCAAAAAGCATAATATATAGGTAGTGTGTGTGTGTATCAGTTGCTCAGTCATGCCCAACTCTCTGCAGCTCCATAGACTGTAGCCCACCAGGCTCCTCTGTCCATGGAATTCTCCAGGCAAGAAAACTGGTGTGGGTTGCCATTTCCTTCTCCAGGGGATCTCTCCGACCCAGGAATCTAACCCAAGTCTCCTGCATTGCAGGCAGATTCTTTACCAACTGAGATACCAAGGAAGTCCTAGTATATAGACAATAGGTACTTTTCTTTGTTACTCTCTAGGCCAAGATTAGTGTGATGGGATGGTGTCATAGTTATGGAAGGAGGCAGTAGTTACTATGACAGCAACACAAAAGTGTCTCACACTGTATCTAATGAAGATGGCCCTCTGGCAGATGACCTTCCATGTGGCCAGCTATGGGCTGAAAAAAACTGATCATGTTGAAGTCCTAAGCACCAGTACCTCAGAACATGATCTCATTTGAAAATGGAACTGCTGTTGCAAATGTAATTAGTAGATGAGTGGGGTGGGCCTCTAATCCAATAGATCTGGTGTCTTCATAAAATTAGACACAGGTGCCCATACATGAGGATGAACAGGCCTCTATGAGCTGAGAGAGTCAGAGGACTGAGTCTTCCTTGCAGTCCTCAGAAGGTATCCACTCTTCCAGAATTTTGAACAGAAGCCTCTAGCCTCTTAAACTGGGAGACAAGTTTCTGTCGTGTAAGTCACCCAGTTTTGTGGTACTTTGTGATGGCAGCTCTAGTGAATTAACACAAGATCCTCTAGAGCCAGCTAGACATCTTGTGGCTCTGCCATCCTCTAGAGCCTCACATTCTTTACTGGAGCCTCTGTGTTTGGCCAGTGGAAGGAGAAGAGCATGTGGAGGATCACACAGGAATTTATAGGGCAGTTATGAAAGGAACATAGATGTCTTCTGCCCATATTTCATTGGAAAAAACCAGCCACATGGCCAAACCTAACTGCAAAAGAGGCTCAAAAAATGTAGGTTGGCTGTTTACAGCCTCTATGAGCTGGAGGAAATAGATACCAATAAATAAATAGCAGTCCTGGCCACAGATAATTTTGAGTAGGGAGACACTGGAAGAAAGAGGCCACTTCTAGGAGGCTGAACAGGAGTCATCTATCACCCACTGAGTCCTTCATCCATTCACCAAGTATTTTTTTGTTGCCTGGTATTTGCCAGCATTGAACTTGATAACTAGGGATTCAGAATGAAGCAAAAGAGATAGTCTTTCTGCTTCAAAGAACTTGTGCTGTGATAATCTATGAAAGAAAAGTACAAGTTACCCTGGGGAGATTTTTAAATGTAGTCCTAACCTACTATAGGTGGTCAGAGAAAGCTTCTTAGAGAAAGAGACTTTTGCGAAAAAATGAGTGAGCTGCTGGTCTGCAGTCCCTTCACTATAGTTCTCAGGTACTTTGAAGCTCCTCTTGATGCCACATAATTTAAACCAGAGATCAAGGCCAGGTCAGGGGTTCCCAGGTGTTGTTAGTGGTAAAGAACTTGCCTGCCAATGCCTGAGACTTAAGAAAAGTAGGTTCGATTCCTGGGTTGGGAAGATCCCCTGGAGGAGGGCATGGCAACCCACCCCAGTATTCTTGCCTGGAAAATTCCAGGGAGAGAGGAGCCTGGTGGGCTACAGTCCATAAGGTTGCAAAGAGTCAGACATGACTGAAACACCTTAGCACACAGCACACACAAGGCCAAGTTTATGGAGATATAGCCTAATTTTTATACTGAATGGAGTAAAGTGAAGCTTATAAATAGAGATGTAATGTGGTTTCTCCACAGCTGTGAGAGGGTGATATGAGATATCCCACTTTATAGATATTTACGGACAGTGTCAATGACAATCTCTCTCAAGTATTTTACACTTGAACTTGGAAAGAAGGGAGAGGCAAAGAAGTCAGTCTTTTCCAGCCCCAAGTTCTTAGGAGTGAAAGTTGAATAAATTTAGCCTTATAAATCCCCTAAAAAATGTCCCTATCAAAAGGAAAGACCAAATTCTGAAGAATTTCTCAAAGTTCAGTAATTAGAATTCTGTGGATTTTTTTTTTGTGTATGTGTGTGTGAATTATTGCACTGAAAACCTATAGTATTTTTTAAAGGAAAACTGAAATGCTTATCCCTGGAATAAGTACCTAAATCAAAAACAGTCCTATAACTATGAATTTGTTTTTGTTCTTTGGTTACTAAGTTGTGTCCAACTCTCTGTGACCCATGGACTGTAGCCCACCAGGCTCCTCTCTCCATGGGATTTCCCAGGCAAGAATACTGGAGTGTGTTGCCATTTCCTTTTCCAGGAGATCCTCCCAACCCAGGGATCAAACCTGCATCTCCTGCACTGGCAGGTGGATTCTTTACTGCTGAGCCAGCAGAGAGGCTTGTAACTATAAATAGCCTACAGAGATGTTCATGCCAAACAGTAGATATAATAGTAATGGCAGGAAAAACAGAATTATGATTTCATCTTCTTTATTATGTGAATGTCACATGTGGTAGATTTCTTTTTCCTCTGTTGGCATAGAGTTAATGGTAATCCTTCACTGAGATGTCTTTAGAAGTACTATTGTGATGCTTCTGCTAATATCCTCTGGATTACCCCTGTAGACCACATGGACTTATTCAACTGGGGACAAAAAAGTGTAGCTGTATTTATCCCCTGTTATTCTCTACTATCAAATTTGTGTATTCAGAAAGGAGGGGGAAACCAGGGGAGGCTGCCATCACCCTGGAAAATCTGTTATACAGTAGTTGAATTAGCTTGGCTTGTTGTAGTCATTTAATAGGACATTAGGACCTTGTAACTTTTTATGTAGGCCCTTTTGCAAGTCTGATCTCCTCTGCTCACACTTGCTGGTTACATCCTTACCTATCTCTCTATACATGGACCAGATCTTTACACAGACTATACAAAGAAAGTATCAGCAAGCGATAAATAGCATCATTTAATAGATAATTTTTGGAATAATTAATTATTATTAGTCAAAAGTAGTCACACGTGATGCAGATAACACTAAGATTTATGAGCTCATAAGGTAGAGGGAGAAAGGAACATTTTGTGAAATATCCTAAACTACTTTGGCCATTCACAATCGATAATGGTTATAGCCTCATTCAGAAGAGGGTGGGGAAGCAATCCATGTGCTAATCAACAGATGGCTGGCTTAAGAAGACATGGTTTATATAAACAATGGAATATTACTCAGCTATAAAAAGAATGAAATGTTACCTTCTGCAGTGACATATATGGAAAAAAGTAAAAAGGAAAGTGAAAGTCACTCAGTCCTGTCCAACTCTTTGCAACCCCATGGACTTATACAGTCCATGGAATTCTCCAGGTCAGAATAATGGGGTGGGTAGCCTTTCCCTTCTCCAGGGCATCTTCCTAACCCAGGGATCGAACCCAGGTCTCCCACATTTCAGGCGGATTCTTTACCAGCTAACCCATCAGCAAAGCCCAAGATGAACCTTGAGAATATTATGCTTAGTGGAATAAGTCAGAAAGAGAAAGCAAATACTGTATGATATCACTTTTATGTGAAATCTAAAAAATAATATGAGTGTATATGCAAAATAGAACCAGACTCACAGATATAGAAAACAAACTTATGGTTACCAAAGGGCATAGTGGGGGTTGGAAAGAGATAAATTAGGAGTTTGGGATTCACATATACATACTACTATATATAAAATAGGAAAAAAAATAAATAAATAAAATAGGTAAACAACAATGACCTACTGTATATAGCACAGGGAACTATACTCAGTATCTTGTAATAACCTATAAAGGAAAAGAATCTGAATATATATATATATATGAATCATTTTGCTGTACACTTGAAACTGGCACAATTTTGTAAATCAACCATACTTTAAAAAAAGAATTTTCTCTTAAAAAAAAGATCCTTCCAGTTTTAACTAACCACACTTGGATTATGGATTTCTGAATGGCACACTTTGGTTCTTATTTAACTGCCTCTGGAAAGTATAACTGTGTCCATAAAATGGATACAGAACTATTTCTAGGAAATTAAAGGCAATATAAGAGAGTAGTTGAGGGAATGAAGACTTGAGCTGCACAATTAAAGACTTTCAAAGCTCTGGCCTACAGATTTGGAAAATGATATTCTATTATCCACCTGACTGCATCTTTTTAGGGCCAGGTTCACCACTCTTCTTTCTCATCTGCCTTCCCTCTAGATCATTTCTATAAAGCAATATTGGCGAGAATAAGAGTAGAGCCTCTGAGTCCAGGCTCCCTGGTTTGAAGCCTGGTTCTGCCATGACTCGGTCATGGTCTATCTTCTCCATAACTCCATTTCCTTATCCAGAAAATGAGGATGGTGATACACTTATGCCTTTAGGTTAGTCTGTAGATGTAAAGTGAGTGACTAAACTAAAAGCCTTGGCACCGTGCCTTAGACTTAGCAAGTATACAATGAATAATTAAAGAAAAGCAAATGTGTGCCTACAATAAAGGAATTGTCTTAGGCAGCAGTATATGGGATAAAAACCTCAGTTCCCGGTCTCAAGGAGCTCATGACCCAGTGGAACAGACAGACAAGTAAATGGTAATAATGTGGTTAATCAGTGATCAGGACTGTGAAAAGTGTATGTAAGCCATAGTACCTGGAGTAAACTGCCAGCCTAATTATTAAACATATGTATTGACATACCAAAGTCCACCAGAAATTTCCAGTATCTAAGAGGAGGATTAAGATAACTTATCATTCATGGTGCTATACTGGGTACATTTCAGCAAAGAAAATAATTTAAAACAACTGATGTATTGGAAAACAGTGTTTCATTTGAAATGTTCCACATTAAAATTTGTCTCTGTTGGACGCTGAAAACGTTTTCCAGGGCCCATTTCCAGTTAGAAATGAGACTAATGTAAACAGTCCAACAATTAACTACATGCAGTTGGCCTTTCTGAACTAAAACACAGTTATTGAGCCCAAATCTATAACTACAAAACGCTCTGCCAGCCACATAAACAAGGCTAGGATCAGGAGAAGGCAATGGCACCCCACTCCAGTACTCTTGCCTGGAAAATCCCATGGGCGGAGGAGCCCGGTGGGCTGCAGTCCATGGGGTCGCCAAGAGTCGGACATGACTGGGCGACTTCCCTTTCACTTTCATGCATTGTGAAAGTGAACCCACTCCACTGTTCTTGCCTGGAGAATCCCAGGGACGGGGGAGCCTGGTGGGCTGCCGTCTATGGGGTCACACAGAGTTGGACACGACTGAAGCGACTTAGCAGCAGCAGCAGCAGGATCATATCGGAAAACATATGGATTTCAGAAAGGGCAGAAAGTTTCATCTTTTTTTGGATTCCTTTGCTTACTCGTTATTTTAATAGGTCATCTACCTCTTCACAGCTGAGCTCGATGTTGCCATTTTCTTTGCCAACCACAGATACAAACTGGGATTTCAATGTGTGGATATGAACCATCTCACAAGAAAAGACAAAACGGCCAATTTAATAAATCCTCAACAAAAGCTAGAGTTTATTTTTGAATAGGAATGGCAGATTGAGAACGATTAACCTGCTGATCTGCAGATGCTATAAGTGTCTGTGACTAGTCAAGCCCACGATAGTTTTGATACAATTTTTCTATTTTTATCATGATAAAACAAATTCTACATATCCTTCACATTTCTGGAGCAAGGTGGATAGCACCAAATATTCAGGGTACAAGTATAAGAAGATTTTTCTTACACATATTTCTTTTATTTCTTTTTTAAGTTAGCTGAAAGTCAGGATGCTTCCCAGGTGGCTCAGTGGTAAAGAATCTGCCTGCAGTGTGCCAGATGTGGGTTTGATCCTGGGTCTGGAAGATCCCCTGGAAAAGGAAATGGCAACCCACTCCAGTATTCTTGCCTGGGAAATCCCATGGACAGAAGCTACACGTCCATCAGTTCCCCAAAAGTCAGACATAACTCAGCAACTGAACAGCGAGGGCAGCAGCAACAGAAAGTCAATCAAGAACTCACCATTTGTTTTCCTAAATATTAATTAGGGTTCATTTTGTTTTATATAATACATGGATAGACTTAAAACTTAGAAAAATAAGATTAATTTTGAAGGTATAAGAAATGTGTATTTTTGGTCTTACAAGAGTCTTCATAATGTAATAATTCAAATCTATATACTCTTCTTGAATAAAAGCATTATTAGAATGCTAATGAGCTCAATTTTTAAAAATTCTTTTATAAATGATTGGGAGTGGAGCTGGGATTTATACGTGAAATGAAGGAAAGTGAAGAGATGCCAAGATAAAAAGCTTAATGGAAATTATGATTAAAACCCAATCTCCTTTCACTGGAAAGTGTTGTAGAATCTGAAAGTATTACTGTGTTCATGAAGGTGAGAAAAAAAGTTAGCTCTAGTTCAATTCATTTAATACCAGAAAACATAATTGATTTTCATTTTTAAAAACTTAATTAGGTAGTTAATATGGTCCACTGATATCCAGATTTTATATCTGCCTGTGCACCAGAGCTTCAACCCAACTTGATTTGCTCTCATCAGCTATTTCATTTTCATAGAGATTCACAAATGGAGAATAAAATTATAACTTTATTCTTTTGCAGTGTTAGATCTTACACATTTCTCCCATTTATTTTACCTGGGAAAGTAGTTTGAGAGAGGAATTAAGAGAACATTGCCAAAAAGATCAAATATAGAAATGAGTTTGTAATTTTCGGTCTCATTTAGTTTTATATTCAACAGCACGTTAACAATTCGGGAAGGAAATTCTTCTTCAGTTCCTTTGAAAAGTAACACACAAACTACAATTCCTTTCTGAATCACCAACCATTTGGCTTCAAGTCTTCCCAAGAGCACCTCCTTTCAAGTAATATGCACCCACTACTTGAGGCATGCCTGGTTGTCAATCAAACTTGTCCACTGCAAGTATGCACACATTTATTTTATGTTCTAAATTAAAGTTTTAAATAAGCCTGAGCTTATTTTGCCATGCCAGATAAGCAAGAAGTTTTGTCTCTTCCTCTTGAGGCTATGTCTTTCCTTTCAACATCTAAGAACCTCAAGGGCATATACGGTCTAATAGAGGGATTCCAATACTGCAACTCCAATACTTTGGCCACCTGATGTGAAGAACTGACTCATTAGAAAAGACCTTGATGCTGAGAAAAATTTAAGGCAGGAGAAGGGGATGTCAGAGGATGAGATGGTTGGATGGTATCACCAACTCAATGGACATGGAGTTGAGCAAGCTCCAGGAGTTGGTGATGGACAGGGAAACCTGGTGTGCTGCAGTCCATGGGGTTGCAAAGAGCCGGACACGACTGAGCAACTGAACTGGACTGAGAGGGATTCCATCTGATTTCCATATCCAAGCTCAGCCATTTACTGTCATAATTTTCACCAAAACAGAGTGTAACTAAAGTAAAATTCCATAAAATCTAAATGCCAAGGAGGAATATTCCTGGCCCACATCCCTGTGAGTGGATGAGAGTGAAGAGTCATACCTTGGAGGAAGAGTCATACCTGATTCTACCATGTTGTGTCTTTGAATGAGGCTAAGTTCCTTCCTCAGGCCAAGCTTAGGCAAGGAGTCTCTTCACTTGAATTCCAGGTTCACAGTTTAATTTTAAACTATCCTCTAAGACACCTGCTGCCCTATGTCACAAGAGGCCCAATAACTCACCATTTGAGGACCCCCAATCAGCATCCCTTTATTTTTGCAGGGATTTGAATGTCAAGAGTGAACCTGGGAAGCTTCTCATCTACAGACCTTCATCCACAATGTGCTGTGCTTAGTCGCTCAGTCATGTCCAACTCTTTGCGACTCCTTGGACTGTAGTCTGCCAGTCTCCTCTATCCATGGAGATTCTCCAGGCAAGAATACTGGAGTGGGTTGCCATACCCTCCTCCAGGGGATCTTCTCAATCCAGGGATTGATCCCAGGTCTCCCACATCGCAGGCAGGTTCTCTACTGTCTGAGCCACCAGGGAAGCATCCATAATAGGCTATTTTAAAAGACTGTTTAAAATTTTTACCTTATTACAGGCTTTTCTACTTGTAAACATTACATAGGTTTTCAACATTTCATTATTCTGCTCCATTGGATTCCATTTATTGCCTTGTAGGTCCCAGGCACTCCTAGCAGTAAAGGTCTTCTTGCCTTTACCTAACATTGGGCCTTGACTGCTCCCAGAGGGTCTAGATGCTCTACCCTCTTTCTGGGGATGAAACTACATTGTTGCTGATATTGACTTACTTTTTCAAGGGTGATCCAGGAGCAAACAAACAAGCAAACAAAAACAACCAGCAAACAAAAATTACAAGCACAAGTTAAATTTTCAGAGGAGACATTTTACCCACTACATTAAGGTAAAATGATATATGATCATTCCTTCCTGGCAATAGTGTATAAGTCTGTCTTCACTGTGCTAGATATATTAATCTGCCCACGCTGCAAAATACTATAGACTGGGTGGCTTAAATGACAGAATTTTATTTTCTCATAGTCTGGAGCCTGGAAGTCCAACATCAAGATGCCAACATAGCTTGGATTCTGGTGAGAACTCTCTTCCCAGCTTATAGATGGCCACCTTCTGCTGTGTCCTCAGGTGGCAAAGAGGTATAAAGCTCTCTGGTGTCTCTTCTTGCAGGGGCACTAATCCCATCAACCAGTCTGCATCCTTCTGGCCTCATCTAACTCTAGTTACCTCCCAAAGGACCCATCTTCAAATATCATCACATGGAGAGTTAGAGCTTCAGCATAAGATTTTGGGAATGAACTAAACATCCAGTCTTTAACAGTAGATAAGCCTTATTGTCATTTTCTTTCTTGGCTAACATTTAGAAAATGTTCCTTGTTTAAGATTTATCTTATTCCTGTTATGTATCATTTCAACCATGGTGAAACTGATCAAAAACAAAGGTTTTATATGAGATCATTAATATTTTGAAAACTTAAATAGAAAGGAATGCACATTTTTATGCAAATCAACTCAATCTCAGCTTTCATTTTTCCAATTTATTGCTTGCTGTCATACATGATTTTTAGAGAAAGAAAGAATATCCCAACATGGAAAAAGGTAAAAATACACATACATATTATCTGAATGTGGTTAGATATAGAATATACAGAAAAATATTTTAAAATTCTGAAATTTTCAACCATTTCTCTAACCAAATACATCTGAACATTTTTATCTAAGAATTCTGAGGTTTCTTTCATCATGAATAAAGGCACCTACAGCTTCACTTACATATATTTTTATTTTACACACTTCATCAGGGACAGCAACATGACCCATTCTAGTACAAAAAATTGACAACTCATTACAACATAAAATATTAACATTAAACTAACATTGATATTAAATCACTACTATGCAAAGGCTGATAGAAGAGAACTAGAAGCAGTATAATTCAACTTTTGTCTTATCTGTATTTATGCAATTTCCAAACAACTGAAATAATAATAATAATATTAATAGTATAACTTTATGCAATGAGACTTTTAGATAATTTAGAAGAAACTTACTTCCCTAGGCCCCCTTTCTAAAAACATATACAGCCATCAGAATTCATTCTTAAGTATACATTGGAAAGAAAAATTAGCTTGATATCAAGTGTAAAATATCTCAGTAACTTTAGAATCCAGAAACAAAGTTTGAAACAAGAAGACTGTGTTTATTTTTTGAGGTAAGTACCCTTCTAGGAGCTTTCATAAGCCATTTTACTATTTAGTCTTATAGCCTCTCTGTAAGTGACAAAATGTCTCAATTGTGCCATTAAAATGGGTATGACCCAGTGTGAAAGGCCAGGAGATCTGAACTGCCAATGTATGTCATGTACCCCTCAGAGTGCCCAGGTGTGCCACTATTTTATATTAAGGGAAGAAAAGATCCATGAAATTTTTTCTAAGGTGGGCTGGAGATAGTTTTCTATACAGGAGCATTTCATTTGCTTCAAATGAGTTTAAGGCACCATTTATAATACAAATATTATGGCTTAATTCTAGTGTAGGAGAGGTGGTGCTGAGCAGTGGGAGGACTTAAGTGGGAGACTTTAAATCCTTGGGAACTTTCTTATGTTCCATGTTCTGTATGCTTTGTCAGAGACAGCAAGGCAGAAGGAGCTGAGGAGACTGTGTTTCTACCTCCAGGCTTGGGGGAAGAGGGACACCTAGGGTAGCTCATGGGGCGGCAGTTAACTGCAAGAGAGAAAGGAGAGAAGGACTGACACAGAATGATTGCCTGCTGCACACCAGGTTCTATACTGGGCACTCTGTGTACATTATCCCATGTAGAGAGTACAACAAATCTATGAGGGATTAGTCTCATCACAGGTGGAAAAAATCAAGACTTGATACTCAAGTTCATATACTCATCACAGTTGGGGTTTGAACTTGAATCTGATTGTGAAGCCCACATTCTTTTTTCTCTACCATATGTACAAACATACCATATCATTTCTACTACATCTCAGAGTCCTTTCTTTTGCTAGCATAAAGCAATTAAATTTACATTGCACGCTGTGCTTATAGCATTCTTACATATCCATCAGGTTCTCCTGCTTTAAAAGACAGTGTATCAATCTGAATTTAAACTTGAAACCCGAAGCCATTTTCATAAATTATACGCTGCTTGAAGTTTTGAAAATATCTCTAGCAACTGGCTAGAGAAACCATAGATTCATGATGCCTGCCCCCTGGATATTTATACTTTTGTGACTGTCATTGAAAATTATATAAGGATTGGTAAGTTGGAGTTTGGTTGTACCTTCTCTAGTTCAAAGGGTTTCCCTTCTACCTGATGTCAAGTTTTATATATCATGACCACAAATGAGACATTGTCACTGGTCTTAGAGTCAAATTTCAAAGGTAACCTTAACATATTGCTATGTTTTATGGGAAAAGATAAATGCTGAGTCATGTTTCTTATCTTGGAACCTCAGGAGCTTCATACTTCTAAGCCCTGGGGCTGTTCACTACTGGTTGCTTGCTTAAGGTGCATGGCTTGGTCAGACTCCTTCTGAGATTCTCCATTTAGCATTCTATGCTAGCCTGGCCCTGCCTTCAGCTCTTCCTTCCACCAGGAAACCATCACAAGTTATCCTTCCACCAGGAAACCATCACAAGTTATTTGAATTATCTCCCTCTCTCTTTTTTTTTTAATCTTTTATTTTTTTTATTTTTTTAAATTTTATTTAACTTTACAATATTGTATTGGTTTTGCCATATATCAAAATGAATCTGCCACAGGTATACATGTGTCCCCCATCCTGAACCCTCCTCCCTCCTCCCTCCCCATACCATCCCTCTGGGTCGTCCCAGTGCACCAGCCCCAAGCATCCAGTATCGTGCATCGAACTTGGACTCTGGCGACAGCCTTTTTCTTGCCTTTGAATGGAAGTCATAGCTCTCGTCTGTGCTACCTGTTGGGGAGAAAATGGTCATGAATTCTTACTTAATTCTTCTTCACTGCAAGATTGTCACTCTACAACAAAGCATCATGGCAAAAAAGCTAAGTAACTAGAGAAAAAGTCATTCCCTTTTGCCTATGACTAGAGAGGCAACATGGTACCACGGACAGAACACTGGTTGTCCGTCATAGCCCACTGTACTCCGCAGGGAGGTGGAGGCCACACCTGAGGTTTTGTTACCAGCCAGCTGTGTTTCACTGGGCAAGTCACTGAATCCTGGTGGCCCAAATTTTTAGACATGAAACAATAATAATACCTTCTCTGCCTTCCTTAATTTGTTATAAGATTAAAATGAGATGGCATATGAAAATGCTCTGTAAAATACAAAGCACTTAAGAAAACTCCAAGCTCCGGTGATGTTACTGATTCCAACCTTCAATGGCCTTTATTGTCTCTCTTACTCATTTAGTACCTCATGAGATACTGATATAATTAGGATGAGCAACTCATTCCAATTTGCCAGGAACTGTCTTGATTTTCACAATCACAATGCAGAAAGCCCTGCTTTCTGGAGACCCTGCAATCCCCAGCAAATCAGAGTTTTTTGTTGCCCTAGCAATAATGAAGTTACTTGATAATAAGGATGCTGGCTGGTGCTAACATCTTCTTCCACCATCCTCTCCATGGGAAAGACACCAACAAGTTGTTCCCATATGTCTGGGCTGTAAGCAAAGAGGTTTTCAGAGAAAGGGGTAAACTGGGTGGTCATTGATGAGAAGGGGATAGAAAAATCATTATAACTGATACTTAGTAATATAATAATAAAAAATCTGAAATTAATCAAGATAATATCCTTAAAATCAGACCTGACTCACTTTTCTGTGCCCATTGGCAGATCCCAGTGTTCTATTTTGGTTGCGAGAGTGGGAATCTCTGAGCCCAGAACCTACTCCCAGGCAGCTCTGCTCTCCCCACTTCCTCCTATCCCTTCCCACGCACATCCAGGGAGCTGTCTGGTGTTTCATGCACTTTCACAATCATGGGAAATTATTCATCCTGTTGAGATGTTGTAGGATGGTCATTTTTTAAAAAACCACGCCAATAAAGCAATTATCTCAACTTGAACTTTAAGTTCCCAGCCAGCCTTGAGCTGTTCAACTCAGCTCAATTCTTTTTTTCTTTTTAATGAATTTTTATTGAAGTATTGTTGCTTTACAGTGCTGTGTTAGCTTCTCTGTACAGCAAAATAAATCAGCTATACCTATACATACAATCCCGCTATTTTTGGATTTCCTTCCCATTTAGGTCACCACAGACCACCAAGTAGACTTCCCTGTGTGGTACAATAGGTTCTCATTAGTTATCTATATTATCCATAGTATCAACAGTGTGTGTATGTCAATCCCAATCCCCCAATTCATCTCACCTCATCCCTTTTCAACTCCTCAGTTCTGTCCTCTACACCCCCATCCTCCTCAGGAGCATGGCAAGAGGTTGGCATGGCCAGAATCCTGCTGCGGTGACCTGCAGGGGTGTACATACTGCCTGATGAAAAGCCTGTTGTTTTCTTTTGGCTCTGGAGCTCCCAGGCTGTGGGCATCTCTGTAGCACAATCATGGACCAATGCAAAAGGACAGATCCAGCCCTATTGCTCTGGCTGTAGCATATTGGCTTATGGACAGAGAAGACATAAAATGATACCAACATGGTAGCAGTAGGATAAATACTTCTCTTTGAATTTCATAGAAGAAATAAAACTTTGGGTGATCAGAGGAGACTTCAGTGGTTCCAAAGCGGTCAGGAAAACAAACCAAGAACTGGCCAAACGAGCTGGATTGCTTTCCTGTGAATCATCAGAGTAACCTCAGGCCTCAGATGGGCTGGCACCCATGAGCCCAGGTCCATCTCACCTGTGGGAAACAGGCCTTGAAAAGGAAGAGTTGCCATATCTCCACTTGCCAACTTCTTGGTCTTCCCAGGGCTGGGCATAAGAATCACAGGACCTGTCTTTATATTTTGTAAAGTTTTTATCCCTCTATGCTTTTAATGACATCTTTCAGAGTTTATTTTTTGAAATGCTGATAATCTGAATAATGAAATGGGTTTTAGAACTTGAGGGAGTTGGAAAGGGGAATAGGAACTAAACTGGATATTTTTAATGATTCCCAGCTCTTTCACTGGGAAGGGATCAGTGATGTGCTGAAAAATGTCTAACAGGCATTCTGAAGAGAAAAAAATTTAAATCTGATTTGTAGTGCTTGCTAGTTTCCATAGTATAAATACTCCCAACATGACCAATTTTGCTGGATCCAACATACCACTGGAAGGACTCTGTTTTCCTTTGCCAAGGTCTGTCTTACCTGATACAGGTCCTGAAGATATATTTATTCAGAATTAAACTTTATACAAGTGATTGAAGTAAAAATATTCTATCGAATATGTTCCTTAACTTTCTTTATTTTCCTTTAGAAACTTGGCATCTTGTTCATATTCTCAATACCCTACCATGCTCATTTTTTTTTTTTGTCAATTCTCTATGTCTGTTTCTCCATTGCTGCCCTGTAAGTAAATTCTTCAGTACAATTTTTCTAGATTCCATATATATGTGTTAGAATATGATATTTATCTTTCCCTTTCTGACTTACTTCACTCTGTATAATAGGTTCTAGGTTCATCCACCTCATTAGAACTGACTCAAAGGTGTTTCTTTTTATGGCTGAGTAATATTCCATTGTGTATATGTGCCGCAACTTCTTTATCCATTCATCTGTTGATGGACATCCAGGTTGTTTCCATGTTCTACCTGTTGTAAATAGTGCTGCTATGACCAATGGGATACATGTGTCTCTTTCAATTTTGATTTCCTCAGGGTGTATGCCTAAGAGTGGGATTGCTGGGTCATACGGTCATTTTATTCCTAGTTTTTAAAGGAATCTCCATACCATCTTCCATAGTAGCTATATCAATTTACATTCCCACCAACAGTGCAAGACCGTTTCCTTTTCTCCATACCCTCTCCAGCATTTATTGTTTGTAGACTTTTTGATGATGACCATTCTGATTGGTGTGAAGTGATATCTCACTGTAGTTTTGATTTGCATTCTGCTAATAATGAGTGATGTTGAGCATCTTTTCATGTGTTTGTTAGCCATCTGTATATCTTCTTTGGAGAAATGTCTGTTTAGGTCTTTTCCCCACTCTTTGATTGGGGTTTTTGTTTTTTTGGCATTGAGTTGAATGAGCCACTTGTATATTTTGGAAATTAATCTTTTGTCAGTTATTTCATTTGCTACTACTTTCTCCCATTCTGAGAGTTGTCTTTTCACCTTGCTTAGTGTTTCCTTTGCTGTGCAAAAGCTTTTAAGTTTAATCAGTTCCCACTTGTTTACTTTTGTTTTTATTTCCATTACTCTAGAAGGTATGCTCATTTTTTATTTGAAGTCTGTCTTTTCTTCCTATCTAGCTCTTATTCCCTTTCTCTGTGCTGAGAACTAATTTGTAGCCAGATTTTTTTCCTTATTTTTATGTTTTATCTCTGCTTTTTTTTTTTTTAATTGGAGAGAGTGTGTGTGTGTATGCCCAGTTGGGTCTGACTCTTTGAGACCCCATGGACTGTAGCCTGCCAGGCTCCTCTGATTATCTAAAAATCTTCATGTCATCCAGCAATTCCCTTCTCCCATCAATACTTAGAACCTCAATTGGCTTTTAGAATAAAGTTCAGATTCCAGAAGTCTTTGGGATACAGCTTTGACTTCAGCCTCTAACATTAGCTTAAGGTCCTTCCAGGGCCCCCT
Source organism: Bos mutus (assembly GCF_027580195.1). NCBI lineage: Eukaryota > Metazoa > Chordata > Mammalia > Artiodactyla > Bovidae > Bos > Bos mutus. The sequence continues at coordinate 26,276,528 of NC_091621.1, read as the reverse complement.
CAAGAAACTTGCACTCTGACAGCTCCAAAATCCTTGCAGCAACTTGAATACACTTAGCTGGTTCATGTCTCCAAGCCTTCCCACCTGTGGCATCCTCTGAGAATTCCTCCTCCCTAATCCCTTCATTTTAAGTTTACTCTGGATGTCAAGGTGGCTCAGGGATTACCAGGTGACTCAGTGGTGAAGAATTTGCCTGTCAGTGCAGGAGATACAGGAGATGTGGGTTAGATCCCTGGGTCGGGAAGATCTCCTGGAGGAAATGACAACCCACTCCAGTATTCTTGCCTGGGAAATCCCGTGGACAGAGGAACCTGGTGGGCTACAGTCCATAGGGTTGCAAAGAGACTCAACTGAGCATGCACACACAGGCATCTAATCTCTGTAGATGCAGCATCCTTTGCTAACCTGTATCTCAGCAGTGATAGTAATTACTGACACTGAGCTCTCTTCCTCCATTTGGGCTATAACCCATTTGGCACAGGGACCACTGCCTTTCTTTGATATTTCCAGCATCTAATAAAGTGTCTGGTTCTATACTGCTGCTGCTGCTAAGTCACTTCAGTCGTGTCTGACTCTGTGCGACCCCATAGACGGCAGCCCACCAGGGTCCCCAGCCCTGGGATTCTCCATGCAAGAACACTGGAGTGGGTTGCCATTTCCTTCTCTAATGCATGAAAGTGAAAAGAGAAAATGAAGTCGGTCAGTGGTGTCGGACCCTCAGCAACCCCATGGACTGCAGCCTATCAGGCTCCTCTGTCCATGGGATTTTCCAGGCAGAAGTACTGGAGTGGGGTGCCATTGCCTTCTCTGGTTCTATACTAGATAGTTCTTGTTGTCAATAGTCAATAAGTGCTTGTTGAATAGGTGCATACATTAATGAATGATAATTGAGGTAATCATTTTTGATCCCTATTTTATTCTATTTGTGGGAGGAGGTAAACTTCACAACCTTCTATTCCACCATCTTGATTCCTCCCCCCTATTTTGATTCTAAAGTGTCAAAATCCCTTAAACATTCATTGAAAACAATGTCTACCAGTACATCTGCAAAGGAGATTGTTTCAGTAAAATATGATACAGCATTGAATTAAAATATCAGAGTTCCCAAAAATCCAGATGCAAGAAAAAAATGTAAACAGCATTACCTATGTTATGTAAATAAATAAAAGAGCAGACACACAGAAATAAGGTAGTTTCTGGAATCACACGTAAATAGATTTTTACTTTCTGTTTTGTACTTTTCTGTTTGATCTGTTTCACCATGAACTTTTATCATTTTTATATGAGAAAACATTTATATGAGAAAAATGTTAACAGGGATTATATGATGATAGAATACTAAGCCATTCTTTTCCTTCTTTATACTTGTATGTAATTAGCAAACGCAAGTGTTATTTTTTTAACTGAAACTAAAGACAGCAATGTTTCCCACACAGGCGGATTTTTCAGTGTTGCCTATGAACTCACCTCCAGGAAGTGGGTTATCTAATTTATAGCTTCTGTGAAACCTGTTTTCTGGCAATGGTTGCCAGGGCACACCTCCTTCTCTCTTGTTCTCCATCACTCTCACTCCGAAGGCCTAAGGGCAGGAAAGATACTGACAGGGAAGCAAGCAGTAGCATTAGCATCGTTTTGTGTGTGCTGGATAAAAAGGAGCTCTCAACGTGTTCCCCTGAGCACTGCGCATGCTTCTGATTCTGCCAGCATCCTTCACGGAGGAATGTCTCCTATTAAGCCTCTGGGAAAAGTCTCAGAGCACAACCAACGAAAAATAACCACTTCTTCTTGCTTTGGTGCCAGCCTGCACAACAAAGAGTTCCTTTAACTACCTTAGAAGGAATATACTCCTCTCCACACCTATCACATTTTATTCTCTTAACATAGTGTCACAAACTGAAAAAGGAAACTGGTTGTGAAATAATACAGAAAGTTATTTTTAATTAGAAGAGTCCATTTATCAACATTAAAAATAAAAAAGGAGATTTAAACAATAAGGAGCAGCAGAGAGATTCTGAAAAAGAAATGCCTACCAAAGGCAGGTGCCAAATAGCATCCCATGTTGCCAACATAGACCCTGAGACATCAGATTAATCCATGAGGGTTGAGAGCTTACTGACCGCAAGTTTCCATTTTTCTCAGACAGAGCCCCGATGTCATTGAGAACCGCTGTGGAGAATCTGGAGTCAGGAACCACAGGAGATGTGTAAAAACTAGGAGATAGAATAGTTTCCCACCCTGGGGCTGAGACCTGGGGTGGGAGTGATACATCACTGAATCCCTCTTCCCAAGCCATATTGGCAACTCCTACAAGGCTGGAGATGGGGGTTGGCGGGAGTTGTGTGGGACATGTGGAGAAAGAGAGAAGAAAGCATAAACCCAAAAGGATTCCGAGCCATTCTAACCCTGGAGGTGGGGTGTGGCTTCAGAGCTACAATATATCTTTAGAACTTTCTGGGACTTTATGTTCTGAAGACAGGTATCACTGAGGAAAGCTTTGAGCCAATGAGGATTTGAGGATCTTCAGGATCCAAACTCTCTCTCTCTCTCCAATTTGGGCTTGTGGTTCCTGCTTTGTGGACAACTTGATTCTGATAGTCTTGAAGCCAAGGCAGAATCTTGAAGAGAGGAAAGAGGAAAAGAATCGGGCCTCTTAAGCCTGGTCCTTGGCTTATAAGAAAAGTGTTAAATAGAACCTCTTATTGTCTGGGACATCCCAGGTACATGAGCTGAAGACACAATGAGTGAGGATAAGGAACTTGCAGATTGAAACCTCAGGTTACCAATTGGCCACTTGAAGTTATCTGAGGCTCCCTATAGAGTAAACTTTAGCTTAAAACTTTCTACTGTTCTAAGCATCAGCCAGACTGTGTTGTAAATCAGCTATCCAATCCGTGTTGAAAGCCATTTCTTCAGTTTCCTTTACGACTCATCTCAGGTTTATAAATTGGCATTTAATCCTGGTTGTGTAAACTTGGGACATTAGGGAGCCTCTCTTGGCCTTGTTTCTTCATTTCTAAGAGGAAGACAGACTAGAAAAGGAATAGGTCTCTGCATCAGTTAGGATGCTTTTGGCTGCCAGGAACAGCAAACTCAATTCCAACTGGCTTGAATAATAAAGATAAATACTAAAGAAAAGAAAGCCCATATGAAAGAAAGTCCAGAGGTGGGACAGGCTTCAGTACTGGCTGGCTGCTCTACTGATTCACTGATTTTATCAAGGACACAGGTACTTCTGTCACTCTATTTAACCATCACAGTTTGGCTCCTTTCATGTTGTAGCATGACTGCCCACAGGGTTTGGGGGAGCTTCTTCCCATTATTCTTATCAGGTGGAGGAGAGAAATTGACTCCCTGGTCTTTCCTTAACTATGCAAAAGAACTTTACCAGAAGCTTCCAGCAAATATTTCCTTAGGCCTTTTTAACCAGAATTGGATCACATGCTAATTCTTGAGAAGAGGGATGATACTGATTTAGGCCTATTATATCCACTCCTGAAATTCAGTTTGTCCCCCTGAGGTTCATGGAGAAGGGTAGATACCTGAACGCATTTAGAATTTTGTTAGGAATGAAAAAGTGAAAATGGATGCCACATTGGCATCTAACTACCATACATAATTCTCTCCAAACCATTCTTTGTCTCAGATATAGGTTACTGTCTTGGGGTGGCATTCCCGATTGTGTGTTGAACATATTTGTGGCTAATTGTTTCTAAGATTTTCTTGTCCTCTGACAAGAGTAGAAATGCAGTATGCTTTTATTTTTGTACTTGCATCCCCTTTATAATGCCAACTATTTATATTTGGAGATATCAATTCTTGAAGAATCTTTTTTAAAGAAGAAAACTTCTGAATTTAGGACACCAAGTTTTAGCAATTTGGATGGCCACATTTGACTTTTAAGACTTTTAAAAACTATTTGCTTGGAGTTGCCAAAAAATTAATCTGAAGAGTGCTGGTGTTGATGTCATTTCAATTCCTCCAAGTCTTTATTTCTCCATCTAGATGTAAGGGTACTAATACCTGCCCTGTTATGAGATAATGTATGTGAAGTGAAGTGAAGTCGCTCAGTCGTGTCCAACTCTTTGCGACCCCATGGACTGTAGCCTACCAGGCTTCTCCATCCATGGGATTCTCCAGGCAAGAATACTGGAGTGGGTTGCCATTTCAAGAGTACTATAATTTCCTGGTGGCTCAGAGGGTAAAGAATCTGCCTGCAATGTGGGAGACCCAGGTTTAATTCCTGGGTTGGGAAGATCCTCTGCAGAAGGGAATGGCAACCCACTGCAGCATTCTTCCTGGAGAATTCCACGAATAGAGGAGCCTGACGGGCTATAGTCCATGAGGTCTCAATGAGTCAGACATGACTGAGCGACTAACCCACACACTGTAAAGTATAAAAAAACAACCAAAGAGGATAAGATGTTAGCACAGCCAGTGCCTCACTGTCCAAACAAAATACTGATGAGAACAGAGACATTTCCTCTAAAGACTTTCAGGTCTGCCCAACTGATAAAGAAGGAAGATTCTCTAAAATGCAGCCATGTGCAGCAGGGCAGTTTCTTCATGTATTTTAATGTTCATTGGAAGAAGGCTTCTGGGGTTTCTATGCCTCAGGTATTTTCACTAGGAAGAAGGCAGAGGACACTTGAATTGAGTGTTCTTTCTGCCATTTGTAAAACAAAAACTCAAAAAGATACAGGAAGCATCTTGGTTAAGGCAGGGAGAAGATGGACGTTTTTCAAGACAAGAAAATGGGGAGAGAACAGGAAGGGGGAATCTGTGGATTTCATGAGCACCTGAGATTTGAAACCATTCCTTCGCTGTGTCCCAAGGAAGTAACAGACCTATAAGCTGCCTCCAGAGGGCAAAGCTCATGTTGCTTGGGACGGTCCCCGAGACATGGGATCTTCTGTGCTAAAACCAGGAAAACCCTGGATAAATAGGATGGATTGGTTACCTCAGGGTAACTAAGTGGCAGCCAAAATGGAATAGAGATAAGAAGACCTTCTCTGGGACTCCCCTAGTGGTCCAGTGGCGAAGTCTCCATACTGCCAGTGCGGGTTCCCAGAGAACTAGATGCCACATGCCACAACTAAGACCCAGCATAGCCAGATAATAACAACATTTTTTTTTTTTTTTAAAACAGACCTTCTGATTTGTGGCTCCATGTATAGCTTTTCCACCTGGGAGTTACCCATGAGGGGAGAGGGTCTGTCAGTTGTGGCCAAGTGCATTAGGGGACTCAGATTCAACTTTAAGTTGTTTTAAAGGAAACAAAGAAAGTCAAGTTGTTGTTGTTTTGTTTTGCACGCCATAGCTTGAGAACTGATATTCATACCTAATAGACAGATAAAAGACATCCTCAATTCCTTAGGGAAACTTTGAAGACAGATATATTATAGGATACAGGACTTTTTAAATTTTAGAAGGGATCTAGAAACACATTTTACAGTGTTGCTTATAATATGTGGCAGCTCCAATATAGTACCCTGTAATCAGACACACTGATATTTCTATAGAAATGTTAATATTCAGATCTAATGAGTTAAAGAATAAATGGGGCTTCCCAGGTGGCTCAGTGGTAAAGAATTCGCCTGCAATGCAGGAGACGTGATTCGATCCCTGGGTCAGGAAGATCCCCTGGAGAAAGAAATGGCAGCACACTTCAGTATATGCCTGGGGAATCCCATGGACAGAGGAGACTGATGGGCTACAGTCCTCAGGGTCACAAAAAGTTGAACATGACTGAAGCCACTGAAAACCCACACTCGCATGCACACACACACACACATACACACACAGAGGCTTATGTCAGCCAGGCTGGTTTGTGCTGCCAAATGAGGTCAGGTTAGGTTAGGTTTTGCCACCAAGTTATTTGCAGTTTTATGATATTTTAATATCTTGGAATTATGGATAATTAATGGATTGGTGTATTCAAAAATATGCATAAATTTATAATAAAATCAATTTAATATAATATTAGCTGAAATATAAAATCTATCTATATTTCCTGATATTGACTTAAGATTCTAGAGAATTTATGAAGAGATAGTACTGCTTAATACATTCATAGAGTTTATCAGATTCTAATATTGAAATTGATAATTCATTTAAATTACAATATAAGGTGATATATGCAACATTCAAATGTTCTATTTACATGTTACAGGTTTTTATCCAGACAACCAAGGTACAATTGTCACAAGTTAAAATAACTTTCCATAAAGATCAATTGAGATCTGGATTTGCTTGACCTGATAACGAGCAAGTAAGACTTTTTTCCTTGGATGATACCAAACTACTATAATAACCTCTAAGTTTTCTCCAGGGCAATGACCACAAGGTTTGGGGTCAAGAGAGTTTTGTTTGTTGACTCTGTGGAAGCAAAGTCAAGGACACTGGTTTACAACTGCTTTAAGAGAAATAATGGTGATCACTTAGCATTTGTTTGGGAGCCTAGAAGGTGTGGTTATTATAACAATTACATAGTAGCACAGTTATTCTCTGTTCTGACTCAAAATTACAATTTTCAGGGCTTGAAAAACTGTAACACAGAAGCTGATAATCACTAAAACTTTCATGATCCCATTATCATTCTTTGCTGGAGAGACAGCCCAGATCTAATTTATTCAAAGCTTTGAAGATAAGATTCGGTATCTTGAATCAAGTTCAGTTGTGTATCAGGAATAACTGAAAAAGTTAGTGTTTGTCATAATTCTTAGATTTTCCTTTCCAGAGAGAAAGCCATGGGGAAATAGAAGCTTTCTTAGACATTTTCCCTCTAGTGAAACAATGTATAACTCGTACCTAGGTTGGATTTTATGTCCATGTTTCTCACTTACCTTATTTTGCCATATAAAGTGCAATTTCTCTAATCACATGTGACAGTTTGTAAAACGATGCTTTGGATGGGCTTCTTTCTTCTTCATTTCATGTGGTTTTCAAAAGGCTTTGGAATCAGTCTTCTTGTCAGAACCATTTACGCTGTCTTTTGAGATCGCCTTGGTGTCAGGATTCCTTCAATCTTGGTATTTATGACAAACTTGTTACACACACCAAAATGTAAAATATTTATGTGTAGACAACACCATGCCTCTAATTATTGCAGACGAGGCTCCTTGTCTCTTTGATGGTATCTCCTTAGAGAGCAAGTGTGTGAAAAGTTGTGATCATCTTTTTTTTTTTCTCCTTTAATCAGTTCCTTTAAAACCTCCATAAAAACTCTCTTCGCACCAGCTACCCAATGGTAGACCAATGTGGGTCTCTCACATTGAGGGCAGATCCTTTAACATCTGAGCCACCAGGGAAGCCTACCCAACAGCATATGCAACTAACTGTTCCCTATTGTCTATGCCTCACTGACTTGCCTTGCTAACGCTGGTTGGCCTGACCTCTGAACTTGGAGGACTCCTGTGACCCATGGGTTGTATCTCGGCCCCATGGGAGCCCACATCTGGAGGATCCCAGTATCTCAGTGATATACAGCCCAGGCTGCCTTTTCTCTATCCATAGTGACTAATACTTCCTTCTTTTCTGCTGCTACATTCAATGGACTAAAAGGACACAAGGAAGTTTTAATTCAATACTGTTCTCTTTCCCAAAGTTCTCCTGAGATTCCAGCTAACACTGCTGCTGCTAAGTCGCGTCAGTCGTGTCCGACTCTGTGTGACCCCAGAGATGGCAGCCTACCAGGCTCCCTTGTCCCTCGGATTCTCCAGGCAAGAACACTGGAGTGGGTTGCCATTTCCTTCTCCAATGCATGAAAGTGAAAAGTGAAAGTGAAGTTGCTCAGTCGTGTCCGACTCCTAGCGACCCCATGGACTGCAGCCTACCAGGCTCCTCCATCCATGGGGTTTTCCAGGCAAGAGTACTGGAGTGGGGTGCCATCGCCTTCTCCGCCAGCTAACACTAACCCCAAACAAAACAAAAGGCCACAGTGGAAGTACATGTCACATGTTTAGGCTTACTATTAAGTGTCATAGATGATTTCTTCATCCTTGGGCATGTAAGTCTGTCTGTATTTCTTTTTGTTGTCATTCTATAATTTATCACTCTGCAAAATAAGAAATCTAAGAGAAACAGAAAGTCATGGAAATGAACTCATATGAGGAGTATGCTAAACAGACTTTATTAGTTCACAATATAGACTCCAGACCATTCACACTGCAGTTCAAGCTAAAATCTCAGTGGTAGGATTCTGTTTTTAAAAGTCCACTTGTTGTTCATAAGACTCTTACTATAAGCAATAGATAATTAAACTCATTTAATATGTCTTTTATTTATTTTTTTTTCTGTTAAAGAGTAACTCTGTCCTGTAACAGTTGATGTTCCAATGACTATTTATTCCTTATGCTGTGCTGGGCTTAGTTGTTCAGTTGTGTCTGACTCTGCTACCGCATGGACTGTGTAGCTCGCCAGGCTCCTCTGTCCATGGGGATTCTCCAGGCAACAATACTAAAGTGGGTCGCCATGCCCTCCGCCAGGGGATCTTCCCAGGCCAGGGATCAAACCCAGGTCTCCTGCAAAGCAGGTGGCTTCTTTACAGTCTGAGCCACAGGGAAGCCCATTTATTCCTTAAATCTAATCATATACTCAATGCTATGGCTTGAACCCAGGAGGAATGGTGTCTACGGAACATGATGAGCACTTTGACGCAGTGAAGACTTAGAATGGAGACTGGCAGAACCTCCATCTTTGGCAGTGTCTCATCTGATTGTCTTCCACAGGACTGATTTCTATGTATCAGCCTGGAAAGAAGATGCATCAGCCTCAACAGGGTAGCCTCTACTATCCCTCTTTCTTTCCCATTGCATGAGTGCATGCCTGCTAAGTCACTTCTGTCATGCCCAACTCTTTGCGACCCTATGGACTGTAGCCCACCAGGCTCCTCTGTCCATGGGATTCTTCAGGCAAGAATACTAGAGTGGGTTGCCACGCCCTCCTCTGGGGGATCTTCACAACCCAGAGATCGAACCTGCGTCTCTTATGTCTCCTGCATTGGCAGGCGGGTTCTTTACCACCTGGAAAGACCTGGGAGCCAACAATTTCTTCTAGAACTTTAGAAACAATGAGATCAGCCAGCTCAGAGTTTAAACTAATGGGAAAATAGCATCAAATTTGATTGAACAACAAGAATACAAATTATCTAGAAAAATGGCCAACAGCAAGAAGGATACTTATGTTAAATTACTAGTCTTCAGTTCCTAAGTCCTCTTTGCATCTCCTACCTGTGATATATTCATAGGTGGTGTTGCTTAAATAAGCTATGCTTTGAGTTTTCCCTGAAAATGCAACATTTGGTATTCTTTTTCTTTCTGCCATATAGAAAATTTAGAAGCGTCCACTTGTTGAAAATAAAATCAGGTTATCCATTTTGTCATTAAAAATCTAAATGGAACCAAGACTGCTATTTTAAGACAAAATATTTGTTGCAATAGTTACTGCTGCTGCTGCTAGGTATATTTAACATGAAACTCCTAGAGAAATAAAAAGTCTGCCAGAAACTTGCCCAAATCATGCTTCAGAACAGCAAATAGAGTTCAGAAAAAAATGGTCATATGAACTGCCACTCAGTGACCCCTCATGTACCCTCTTCTTGGTAGCTGGCTCATCCCCACTGAGCGTGCCAGGGAGCATGGAGCACTAGTATCTACTTATCTGGGAAATGCAGCAGACCTTGGCTTCCAGTGCACAAAGTAGGAAATATGCATTTCAAAAAGCTCTGTTTCCAGTTGCAGATTTATGTGACAGATGAGTTAGGGCAAGAAACATTGTTCTACTTACTGATGTACCCGCAAGAACCTAGGTCAGTGCCTGAAACATAGAAGATACTCAATGAGTGAATGAATGACTCATACCATATAGAACAGATGGCTGCTACCACCAAAGGGAGGACTCTCAAGGTCATAGGAGCCCATCCCAGTAAAGAAGGATTTCCTGGAGCCCTAATTTACCATTTCTCGCTTTCCTGGGTTGTTTCTGCCCTGTCTTTCTCTTTCCACAGAAGACACAATGGAATTTTGGGAGGCTGTAGATCTAGAAGTAGAAATTTTGTTCATAGGGCATGTGTATAATTGCCATATTGCATTGCAACCATTTACTTTGTCTTCTCCAGGGCCAACCTACGCATTAGGCACTGCCTCCCTGCCCCAGAGAATTCTGAGGTTAAAGAAAATACTTAAATACATAATATGCTTAAGATTTCATCTTCATATTAACACAGTTATAAAATACCACTTTTAATCTTTTTGTGTAGAAGAAGGGGCCCAGGAAATTGAGAGTGCCTAGGGTGCATGGCAAATCCCATGGACGGAGGAGCCTGGTGGGCTGCCATCTATGGGGTCGTGTAGAGTTGGACACGACTGAAGCGACTTAGCAGCAGCAGCAGCAGCAGGGTGCATGAAAGTCACACAGCAGGCCCATCGCCATGAGCTTACATTTTCCTGTCTTTGTAAATTCACAACCTAGCCCAAGACATGGGAAATGTTTAGTTGCTTAACATATGTTTGAGGAATAACTAAAATGAATGACTATGTATTCTTGATGGAAGAAAGTCAGACAGAAAAAACATACTGGCTACCAATATGATTTATTTATTTTAAAATGAGAATAGTTATTTAATTTATTTATTTATTGTCACATAGTACAATATGCAGGATCTTAGTTCCCTAGCCAGGGACTGAACCTGTGACCCCAGTAGAAGTGTGGAATCTTAGTCACTGGACCACCAGGGAAGGCCCCACCAATATGAATGAAATACAGTAAGAGGAAGCAGAGAAGAAAGGGCTGATAAAAGAAGAGAAAGTCATTTTTTTTTTTTAGGAATGGGCTGGCAATAGTACCTGAGAGGCTTGGGAAGCAGGATGCTGAAGCCAGGGAGGTGTGGAGGGGTAGCCTGGGAGCTTCTGTAACACGTAGGTGCTGAGTCCATATTTGGCAGGTGATGTATTTTTCTGGCAGGCTAATGAGTCAGGGAATCTGAGTGCTAGAAGTGCTCTTAGGAGCTGTTCTAGTCCAGCTCCTCATTTTACAGTTGAGAAGAGTAAAGCCAATTAAATTATTGGGAAGTTAGAACCTGATTCTCAGGCCCTTTCTACTGCTCTTCCAACTCTCCCAATGGTCAGAATTGTATTTACAAGGCAGGGTGGTGAAATGAACAGACACGTCATTCATGTGTTTATTTTGTGTGTGAATAATACACATAGTGTGAGCAATTTCACCTGGAGCAGAAGAGAGTCATTTCAGACATCTTAATAGATCTGTAAGATTACTTTCAGGTCACAGAATGATATATTGTCATTTCTTATTTCTCTCAATTCTACTGCAGCTCTGACCTGAAATCATTAATACTTGCCCAGCCACCTCCCAAGTAAGAAGCCTGACCCTACTCACATTGGTAAATTGGTCAGAAGACTAAAAGTACAGACGGCCAAACCCGTCGCAAGTGAAACCAGAACCTAGGAACTTTTCTGAGCACAAGGGCAGAAGGGCATATGAGGGGAAGGTGTGATTGTTAAGTAAAGAGACTCTCCCGTTATTAATCAGCCGAGGAAGAATTTGTAGGTCACTGAAACTGTTCTCCCTTCGAACCAGAATCAGTGGGGCTGATTCCACTCTGCCTTGAAAAAACTGGCTCTGCGCAGTCCCTAATAGGCTTTCTGTTATTAATAGATAAGAACTGGTACACTGCATCTGAACATCTGACCCATTCCTGAGTCACTTGACAAATACACCAGCAAGATTTTGTGCCTGAATCACAGAATAGAATGTGGAGATCCAGGGATTTATTACACTTAGGCCCTGTCCTCAAGGAGTGTCCGGTCTAGCTGAAGGGCACCCCAGGGAAGGGAGAAGAGCTGGCAGAATGGTGTTTGGCTCATGATGGCAGTGAGCAGGGCCACTTGGCTTTATTCTGCCTCTGGGACATTCTTTTATGACTGAATGCTTGGGAGGTTCTAGAACTAAATCAGTTTCCTACATGTTAGCCAGAACTGAGAAAGCTGAAGTGAAAGGGAAGGAAGGTAGGAAAAGGTAGGAGCAAGGTGGTGGTAGGCGGAGGGGGGTTGGGGGTGGGGGTGCAATCTCAGAATTTCTCAAGGATGTTCCAGTTCAGTGGAACCCACAAGAGGAACTAAATTTTATTCTTTGAAATCTGATATAAGCTTCATTTGGAATTTCCCAAATGAGAGAACTGCCTGATCGGTACATTTATCATCCTCCCAGAATCAACCTACATGTGGGTTATACCACCTAACAGGAAAAGGGAAAGCTTCCACTCTCCATAGGTTGTTACCCTCATGTATCAATGAGGTAGGTATAGGCCTTTGTCATTATCTATAGCTTGAAACTGTCATGCTTCAGTAAACTAGCAACTTACTCTAGGTTCTTGGGAGGCAGGCCCATTTCTGTTCTTTATTAAGTGCCCCAAACTCCTAGACCCTTAGTCATAGTTGGGCTTATGATACTGTCCCCTTTTATGCTTTATCTTCTCACCTGGATTATATCAGGGCAGTGCCATGATTTAAATGTCTTACAATTCTTATGAGCATCTAAATCCTCATAGGAGCTCAATAAACATTAATTAAATGTTTGATTACATACATGAATACAAGAGTGAATGAAAGAATAAATGATCTTAGTCAGTTAAGACTACATGCATGGCCATTCATTGAGCCTCATCAGAGGTTACTGCAGCAGTACAGAAGATACTTATTCCTGAATCTTACAGAGGACAAGATTCACTGGTCACTCATCTTATTAAATAGAGTCTCAACCCAACATCCTCCAAAGAACCATAGAAGTGGATGAGTGGTCAGAAAGAGCGGGCTCTATTTAAAGTGCCATGAGAAGATCCTCCTTCTCTAACTAACAGATTGTAAAAAAGTTGTTCTCAAGGAAATCTCAAAGTGGGATGTGCTGGGTTCTATGGATCCAGTGCAGAAAAGAGAAAGAGAAATCACCATGACTCGCCTCCAGGCAGGAGAACCTTTCAGAAAGAACCTGGTGAAAAATGTGTAAGTAGTAGCTCCCCTGAAAGCTAATCTTTTTCATCAACCAAAATATAGAATTAATACTATATGCCAAGTTGCTGCAAATTCCCCTTGCTCTGTTCCCATGACTGCCAGTTGCTGTATCTCAATGGCTTTCTGCCTCCTCCATCTTTATTCCTCAACTTCTTTGCACCCAACCTACCAAATTTATGCCAGCTTCGATCTTTTTTCTCTCAAAAACACTTCAAAATGGAACATACTCAATTTCTGTTGAACAGAAATCATCTCAATGAATTTCTAGTACATACTTGTGTTTGAAAGCCGGCTGTGATGGGGCAAAAATATAACCATAGGGAGGTAGCCTACCCAGAGAAGTCACAGAAGAACCAAGCTATTTACACATCAGCCTCTGATCTCTGAGTTTTCCCATACTCTGGATTTGACATAAAAGTAACAGAATGGGAAACATTTTGCTTAATGTAAGTAGTGATGTGATTTTTCCTGTGGGAGCCAAACCAGAACATATCCAAGTAGGCCTGGCATGAAGAACACTCTAAGAATAAACAGGAGCTCAGTTCAGTTCAATTAATATTGTTGCACCTTCTAAGTTGCATACTCTGCACTGGGCACTAGAACTACAAAGATAAATGGAATATGGTCTTTGATTTTGACAAGCTTGCAACATAGTAGGGGATTCAGACTTCAGCATCTGATCCCTGCACTACATGGTAAGGGCAGTGAAAGGGAAGCAATGAGAAGCAGAAGTATTTTATCCATTTCAGGGAAATGTAGGAAGGTAGATGGGTCTGGAGGGTTAAAAATGATTGTGAAATGGACATACTAATGTTATAAAGAGAGTCATGTTGTCACAGAGCAAAATAGTTCTGCATAAAAGAGGTCACTATGTATCTGCAAAACAGTTCTTTAATTTTTGGCCTAATGGATCAAATGAGGATTCCATAGCACAAATGAAACCAAAGAAATATGGAACTTAATTACTTTAATCATTAAAAATTGGCAATATACACTGTTCTTTGCTCAGACCCTGAAATTTGACCCAAACGTCTATCAATTGTCTAGGGCAGCATTTACCAACCTCGGCATGTTTTGGACTGGAGAATTCTTTGTAGTGGTGGCTATCTTGTGTATATGGCACGCTTAGCCTCCATTCACTAATGCCAGTAGCACCTACCCCCACTCCTATCCCCCTTCCTCTCTTTTGGACAATTGGGACAAGTCAAAATGTCTCAAATTACCAAATGTCTCTTGGGTAATGGGGACAAAATCGCCTCCCATTAAGAACTGCTTGTTTAGGATGTTTAGCAGAAATGAACACAATCATGTCTATTTTTTCAAGATAATCAGTTCCCATCTAAGGCTCTGTGTAATAATCCAAACCTGGAGACGTGTCGTCATCATTGTAGCTAAGCCTTTTCCTTGACAGTTTCTACTTGGGGCCCAGTGATAGCTAATGACAGAAGCTTCTAATTTTTCCCACTATTTGTTTTTCTTTTTTCCTCATCCTGCAAAAATAACCTCTGATTTCTAGCTGGGTATTCAGAACAAGGTATTTCCTGGTCTTGCCAATGAGTTATAAGCAGAATTAATGTGCACAATTTCTAGAAATGTCCTTCAAGGGAGGAAATGTGCTTTTCTTCTTTCTTTCTTTCCACTGCTTGATGGGAATGTAATTGCTGGAGCTCCAGCAGCCTATATTTGATTATGAGGTGATCTGGGGAATTGAAACCACATGTGCTACAGAAACAGAAAAAACTGCCATGGTGACAGAGCCTTACAAGTCTTCTAGATAACTTCTTAAACTGTTACATCCAGACTGCTGCATAAGAGATTGTTTTTTATTATGAGCCTCTGCTACTTTCAGCTAAACATGATATTAACCAAGGCAATTGCCTGAAGCAGACATTTATTGTATTTCCAAAAGTCTCTGAACCATTATCTTCCTCATACTAGGAAGCTTGCTCAGTTGTTCTACTAAGACTTTTGCAGAATATGCAATCCTCTCATCTCCTCTTCCCTTAGAGTACCCAATACAGAAAGTTTGTTATTTCAAGAATAACCCTCCTACTGCCTTTCACTCCACTTCTCTTGTTAGTTACACTAGATTCACTGGTGCTACTCAGTTCCTAAATGCTGACATCTCCTTAGACCTATCTGACATAAAAATGAAATGATAACACCTATTACTTGCAAAGGTATAAGAAAAATTATGCTTTCATAGATTTCTGGTGGAAATGTGGCATTGCTGTCTTTTTAAAAACAATTTAATAATAGCTGGTAAATTTTAAAATACATATACCCTTTCACCCAACTATCTACAAGTAAAATTAATATTAATCAAGAAATCAAGGATACATATGTAAAGGTATTTACTGCATTTCTTCCCACAGTTGCAAAAAAAGGAAATCTCTCACAAAAGACAATTAATTTGAGATCGATCAACATGTAGTTGCTATTTACAGGATGAAATTGCCTAGGAAACTAGTGGGAACAGAAAATATTTTGAGGAATGAGTCCTGGAGCACTGCAACATGAGGGGGTCAGGAAGATGAAGAGGATACAGTCAACGACAACGAGACGTGTGGCCAGTGAGGTAGATGGAGAACAAGGAGTAGTTTTCCACTAGCGAAGAGAAGAAAGATTCAGAAACGGTGGAGGAATCAACTCTGTCAAATGCCACCGAGCGGTTCAGTAAGGTGAGGACCAAGAAGGAGCCATTTAATGTGACAGTGTGGAAATCACTGGAGATGTGGGAAAAAGCAATAGCTATGATGGGGACATAGGTCAGAGTTCAAGAAAGAAAAGAAGATGAGGAAGTGGAGACGATGAGTATAGATAACTCTGGATTTTTGCTGAAAGAGGAAGCAGGAAATGGGTCTCTGGGTTTATAGAAGCTATTTTGTTTTTAGATGCAAGGCAGCACAACATGTTTTGTTTTTAATTATATAGCATAGAGGGAAAGTAGATGATGCAAGAGAGAGGGGGGCAACTGCAGAGTCAATGTCATTGAATAGGGAACCTTATGGAGAGGTGAGCCTGAGACAGGAGCCAGAGCAGGACACCCCCTCTGGGCCAAGGGAAGACAGAATATAGTTGGGTATCAACACAGGTATGATGCACCTTTGGTGGTGGAAGGTAAGACTATGCTCCTTGATTACTTTGGCCAATATCCAGCCAAAACTGGAAGAACTGCTCAGCCTAAGTCAACAACCTACAGACTCTTGAGCTAAATAAATAATTACTATGTTAAGCCACTAAATTCTGGATGATGTGTTACATGACATTATGGTGGCAATAGATACCTGGTGCAAATGTCGTTCCCCATTAGTACATAGAGAGCTGCCTCGTTTTTAAAAATGGTTACACCCAGCATTGCATTATATGTACCTTATTTTATTTATTTTACCATTTCTCTCAACTGTTTATTTCAGTTGTTACTATAAGCAATGCTGCAAGGAATATCTTCCTACATATAGCTCTGTACACCTATGGGCGTGTACAATGAATTCCTAGAGATAGGATTTCTGGATCAAAATGTATATGCAATGAAAATTCTAATAGATATTGGCATTCAATAGAGTTTATCAATGTACATGCTTCCCAAAGATTTATGAGTTTTCACACATCTTCATGCTTTTATTTTTTGCCAATATAAAAAGTTTAAAAATGTAAATTTCCATGGATGTAATTTTTATCCCTCTTCCTGTGCAGTCCTAGAATGAACCCACCATCCCTACTGGTTCCCATTTACTCTGAATAGTCCTGATTTCATGGCGAAGGCAATGGCACCCCACTTCATTACTCTTGTCTGGAAAATCCCATAGACGGAGGAGCCTGGAAGGTCCATGGGGTCGCTAAGAGTCAGACACGACTGAGTGACTTCACTTTCACTTTCCTGCATTGGAGAAGGAAATGACAACCCACTCCAGTGTTCTTGCCTGGGGAATCCCAGGGATGGGGGAGCCTGGTGGGCTGCCATCTATGGGGTCGCACAAAGTTGGACACGACTGACGCGACTTAGCAGCAGCAGCAGCAGTCCTGATTTCATAATCATCAGCCCTGCCTCAAAAGGCACTGTAGCCTCCTAGCCTCACACCATTTCCTAGTGGTTCTATTTGGTCAGTGCTCCCCTTTTATCGATAGCCTATCTAGTAAATTTTCATGAGTTATGAGTAATCTAACAGAAAAAAAACTTGGGAAAATATTCCACAAATTTAGAGAGAAATGAATTATGTTCAAGATTGTTCAGTACAAATGGAAATGTTGGAAGATGGTTGGGAAAAGCTAAAAGGGAATAAGGAAATTAAAACAGAGATGATGATGGAACAAATAAGGTTTTCTTGAAGTCACTTCAACTTCTACCATATTTTCTAACTTCGACTTCTCAAGGGATTTGTATGTTAAACGCAATTTACTTAGGCATGGACAGTGTAATAAACTTGTGAACATTAGTAAGTTTTTAATCTTAGAACTTATCAGCTGCTGCAGCAGGGTCCCCACTCTCACAGGTCTAAAGAACAGTTGTCCAATGGAGAGTCATACCAGTAAAAAGATAATAAAATGTACATATGGAATATATATGGATAATGGGGGAATGCTAAGATAATGGGGGAAATATTAACCAATATAAAAGGGACAATAAGTGCATACATTGAGAAAATATAAATCTCAGTTGTAGAATTTGGGCCCTTTTATATCTTTCCAATCTCCAAACTACTACATTAAACATATATTTGGAACTTTTATATTATTATTCAATGTTCTATATACTTTAAAGTAGTAAAACGAGGAGGGGAAAGTTCATTTATGGAGAAGTGTAAGTAATTTGACCGTAACCCAAGGCTCAAATTATCATGTTAGAAGCAATTCTAATTTTGCCATAGATTCTCAGCTTTGTTACTTTGTACTCAAAGGGCAGTTAGCTCAGAGAGTGGTTTCTGATATTTAAGCATTTTTCTTTTGTGCATCTAACCAAATTGCATTTGGAGTACTAACCCTCTCTGTCTCAATAGGTCTTTGGAAAAAAGCATGTGGGGGACTGGAGAGAATGGAGATGGAATCCTGCAAAGGACAAAGCAGTGTAGCTAATACAGCCCTTTATCTTTTCCATTAAATGGTCATGCAAATAACGGCTCAAGTGAGTCAACCTTCTTGAAACTGATATGACTTCCTGGATGGGCTCAAGAAAACATAATGTGTGTAAGCTTTGAGTTGAAACCCTTAAATAAAGCACTAAATTGAAAAGATATATTTAACTTCAGCTGTTCATTGTCTTTTCAATTCTATCACTTTTCAACTTAGCATATTTTTTCTTTCTTTCACACATAATAAGCCTTAGTTATGAGAAAAAGAGACTGGCAGGAGAGACAACCCAGCCATTCAGGGTTTCTAATGGTCTCATCAGATAATCACAAAACATTGGTGCCATTGAGAGAGCACAGTCTGTAGGGAGGGAGCGTGACATGGCCACAGGCTCAATGGCTGGGCCTGGGTTGAGATTCTGCCCCAATCTTTTCTACTAAGCCACTCAAACAATTGTTTTCTTTTTCCCCAAATCAACCAATTATGAACCAATTATTGAACCTAGAAACAAGGATTGTTTTGACATTAGGCTCTAGCCCAATACTAAACTGAAGTTTGCATTTTACCATAGCTAATTCACTAGTAATTCAATTCACTACCAAATTGAGGTTCAGTTTGAGACACAAAGCAGCAACAGATTATTTCCTAGAGTCAGTAAATCACTGTAGACTTATTTTGCAGCTTTAGGATTATACCGGACATGTAAAGATAGAGGAAGTTAGACACCTTTCTTTGAAAAACCTAAGCAGCTAGAGATCCTCTCCTTGTTTTTCTTTTACCACTGCTGTTTTATTTGGTTTTGTTTGGGTTTTGATTGTGATGACACACTATCCCAGGATGAGTTGGTTCTGGCCCATTTATTTTTGTTCATAGTCAGCAGATATGTTTCCAAGAACACCTATTTCCCTGTACCCTTTGGGGTGGTCCAACCTTGTGTGACCTTTCTCCTTAACTTTTCCATTTTTGCCTCTACATCTAACAAAGGGCTTGAGTCTTTAATGACTGGCCCATGGAAAGATGGGAGCAAGGATTCACCTGGGAAATCTGAACTCATTCAGCTTCCCCTAAGGTTGCATGCCACCACCTGCAACTTGGACTTCTGTCCGTCGCAAAAGAGTTACAGGCCTGCTAAGTTACCCAAATGTCTAGGAGAAGGTTGGCAAAGGAGACTGTCATTCGTCATGGTAATTTGGATTGGTGCATTGATGACAGTGGCATGACTAGCTGTGTCCAGGCCTGGGGGAAAGAAAAAAGTGCTTGACAGGCAATGTCCAACATGACTGAGAAGCACCCTAGATATTTGCCATCTCTCCCAGTTTTAAAGAATTGTTCAGGCTCAATGCACTGGCTGAATCAGCGCAACCAGAACAAACCATAAACAGGTCATGTTCTTCATAGGTTCACTGGCACTCAGCACTCACCGGAGTCTCTTCCTTTTCCCACTCTCAGGGGTCAGAGAAAATTTCTTGTCAAGGTGACTTGTATAGCCTCTGTGACCCAGCAAAGGAACCCTAAGGAAGGTCCTCTGACAAGAAGTCTGTAATGAAGTGACCAAGTCAGAGTGGCAGGGGGACCAGAGTACAGATTCAGGTTTCCTCCTCACTCCCATCAGCTGTCCCCATGTCACACTGAACACCTTGGAGGCAGTGAGGCTGGGTGATAAAAAATGGAAGCGTGACCCACGCTCCCTGGAGCTGGTCACGCACTGACTCTGTCGCCTGTACTTGCCCCCAGTGAGCTGCCAATCTTGGAAAACCTTTCACCCAACTTGAGCTGGTTTTCATCCTGCTTTATGGGTGTTGTCCATTCTTTCAAATGCAAAGAGTTAGTCGCTCAGTCGCGTATGACCCTGCAACCCCACGGACTGCAGCCCACCAGTCTCCTCTGTCCATGGAATTCTCCAGGCAAGAATAGTGGACTGGGTTTCCCATCCCCTTCTCCAGGTTTGGGTGCGATGCCCTTTCCAAATAAGGAGGTTCAAAAAAGTGAGTTCACGCTGTGTGTTTATCCAGGTGTTTCTTGTTAATGACAGTGTTTTGCTATTCTGAGATTAGGGCTGGGGTCACAAGTGATCTCATGTTTGTGGGTTTTCTCCCTTTTAGTTTTTTTTTCCTGAAAAAATGTTTGGATTCATTTTGGTTTTCAGTTTTAGTTCACGGTTCTCATTTTCCTTCTCAATCTCTCCTCAAGCCCTACCTACCTCATTCTTACTAATTCTTACTTTTCTTTCTTTTTCATTCTTGGCCATCCCCTGTTAAAAAGGCATCTTTTCCTGTAATGAGCCCTGTAAGTAGCACCACAACAAAAACACACACCCTTACTGTGGATTTCATATTCTCTTTTGCTGAGTCTGAAGAGCTGGGTAGCGACTCTTTCCCCAGTGGAGTGAGGCGTGGTGACAAGCGTGTAACCAGAGGACCTGGATTCTCCCATATATTAGGTGTGATTAGGGGCCAGTCAGCCTCTCTATTTCTTCATTTATTAAAAAAAAAGATAATTTTTCTTGTCTGCCTCACAGAATTTTTACAGATAAATACTCATGAAATCTCTTTGTAAAGCATAAACTGCTATGCAAATATTATTTTATTATTGTTATCCTTTTGCACATCTGGTCCCCCTGCTATAAGGTGCCAATTACATCACAGGAGGATGTGATTGTCCTTTGTTGCACCTGACCAAAGAATGGCAGCTTCTCAGCAATGCCCATCCTGTGCAATTCTCACTTATCTGGAATCCTCTTCATCATTCCCAAGAATGCTATGATTCCCTGACATTAACCATAATAAAGCCAAACTCAAGAAGGAGAAGCTACTTGGGTACCTTGAAAAGTCAAGGAAATACCATAGCCATCATCAAGATGCTTGCCACATTACTCAGAGACTTTTATCTTTGCCTTCAATAAACTTCCTTAGATGCAGATCAGAAATCAGATCTCTTCCAGACCACTATAGATAAAGCTTGTATGGCAAAAACGTGCTTCCAGTTGTAGGGATTTCTGTTCTGACAGCCTTGCATTCAACCTCAACCCCAACTACATCTGTTTCCCTGTTGGATATTAAAGATAATTGCTGCTCTAGTTTAATAAAATGGCAATTTGCATCTCATCTGGGCTAGACTGCTTGAGAGCATTTCCCTTAAAATCTCCTACATGCTTTTATTTTAAAAAATGATTTTCATTGAAAAGGTGATAATGATTTTTGGAAATGACACCTAACTAAAATCTCAAATATCATATAATGTAAGCAGTCCATATTTTCAATATAATTCCTCACCATCTGTAGAAAATTTGATTTCTGAAAATCTCCAATGTAGAAGAATTTATATTTGAGAAATGAAAGATCATGCAGAAAGAAAGAAAAGAAAAAAAAAAAAAAACAGGACTGTAGAGCTAGGATTCACTGTAAACCTTAAAAGTTTCTTACAAATAACCTTTCTATCAATTTCAATGAAGCAATTGCAGTAGCACGCTCTGTAAAGACAATCAATGAGATGATGTTTTCACCATTTGAAATTTGTGATGGTGTGTAGAGTACTTGTTTTGCCTCTCTCTCCAAAAAAGATACGGCAGGTAGGGACAAAAGTTCTCCTGGGCTGGAGGAGGGTGAGCATTTGCCATAGACTTGGCTGTGGGAGGTGGGGATGGGATGGAAGGCAGGCTGATTGCCTTTTACTTCCTGCCAGTCTACATGAGAGCAGAGAGCAAATATAAAAATGATGCCCTGAAGCACTAAAGGGGAACCAGGGGAGTATGTCAAGGGAATATGAGGTGAGGTACAGGGCAAATTACCAAAGTTGAGACTTAGAGTCCACCAGATTGCTGAGGAAGGAGATAAAGAAGTAAAAATAGCAACAGCTCAGAGCAGAGAAGTCAGAGACAAGGCATATTATTATATTATATTAACTCCATAAAAAAAAAAAGCATCTTTTCCTGTAATAAGCCCTGTAAGTAGCATTACAACAAACATACACATCCTTGCTGTGGATTCCAAGTTCTCTTTTGCTGTGAGTCTGAAGAGCTGGGTAGCGATTCTTTTTCCCAGTGGAGTGAGGCATGGTGGCAAGTGTGTAACCAAAGGACCTGGATTCTCCCACGTATAAGGTGTGATTAGGGGCAAGTCAATTTATTTCTTTATCTATTAAAGAAAAAAGATAATTCTTCTTGTCTACTTCACAGAATCTTTACAGATAAACACTCGTGAAATCTCTTTGTAAAGTATAAACTGCTAGTCCAGGTTCGATGCACGATACTGGATGCTTGGGGCTAGTGCACTGGGACGACCCAGAGGGATGGTATAGGGAGGGAGGAGGGAGGAGGGCTCAGGATGGGGAACACATGTATACCTGTGGCGGATTCATTTTTATATTTGGCAAAACTAATACAATTATGTAAAGTTTAAAAATAAAATAAAATTTTAAAAAATAATAAAAAATAAAATAAAATAAAATTCTTTAAAAAAAAAAATAAATAAACTGCTTTGCAAATGTTATTTTATTATTGTTATCCTTTTGCACATCTAGTCACCCCACTGTAAGGTGCTAATTATATTTTAGTTTATTAGTTTGTTCATTCCAGATACACTATTGTGTGGACAAGCCAGTTCCATCTAAAAAAAACAAGAAAGAATAAGGAGTAATGCATTATTATTATCCCAATTATTCCCAGTAAGCAGAACTCACAATTTTAGCTATACAAGAAATACAATTTTTCCAGTTACCAAAAAATACATGGAAATTTTGCATAAGAACTTGGGATCAGGAATAATTACTATAATAGTTTCAAAAGATCTGTTTTCATAGATTGAATTTCCTTCATGCTTCATTTCAGATGTCCTCTAATCTGGTAAAAAGCAAAATGGTTCAAAGGATCCATTATTTCAAAGAAACTGAAATTTAGACTTGGTTTTTAAACCTGCCATAAGGCTGTTCTGCATCTGAAGAAAAAGCTATTTTCACCAGCTTTTGTGATTTTAATTTCAATCATTATATGAATGATCAAAATTCCTTCTGATCCAAATATCACTATTTGAAGAGACTCAACTTCTGTGTTGTACTTCTACATGCCTTTGATCAGAATCCCATGAGATATAGAACCATATTCTTGAGTTGCCCAATTTCTCTAACCATTTACACGATCTGCCTTTGTAGTATTAGACAAAGGTGTCTAACACTATTAAGTATGTTAATTTCCTACGGTTGCTGTAACAAATCACCACCATCATAATGGCTTAAAACAACTTTATTATCTTACAGTTCTGAGGATCAGAAGTCCAATATACATCTGGTTGTGGTTTAGTCACCAAGTCATGTCTGACTCTTGCGACCCCATGGACTGCAGCCCACCAGGTTCCTCTGTCCATGGCATTTTCTAGTCAAGAATACTGGAATGGGTTGCCATTTCCTTCTCCAGGGTATCTTCCTGACCCAGAGACAAAATCTGGGTGTCAGATTCTTTATGTACTGAGCTACCAGGGAATTTCCGAAATGAATATGGTGGTGGTGGTTTAGTCGCTAAGTCATGTCCGACTCTTGCAACCCCATGGACTGTAGCCTGCCAGGCTCCTCTGTCCGTGGGATTATCCAGACAAGAATACTTAAGTGATTTGCCATTTCCATCTCCATGGGATCTTCCTGACCCAGGGATTGAACCCAGGTCTCCTGCATTGCAGGGACATTCTTTACCAACTGAGCTATGAGAGAAGCCCAGTATAAGTCTAACTGGACTAAAATAAAAATGTCCACGGGGTTGTTTTTTTTCCTAGAAGCTCTAGAAGTAAATCTGTTTCCCTGCTTTTTCCAGTTTTTATAGGTCACCTGCATTCCTTGGCTCATGGCTACTCTCCACCTTCAAAGCCAGTGATGGCAGGTCAAATCCTCACTCCCTCACTAGCATCACTCTAAAACTAACTCTTCGCCTTCATCTTTCACATTTAAAAATCCCTGTAATTATGTGGGTCCATCTAGATAAGCCAGGATAATCTCCCTATTTTGAGGTCAGCTGATGAGCAACTTTAACTCCATCTGCAACCTTGATTCCCCTTTACCATGTAAAATAACATATTCACAGGCTCCAGGAATTAGGATGTAAACATCTTTGGGGAGGGAGCATTATTCTGCCTTCTATGTGAGCAGAGAGTCACTAGGATCTTGTTCCAGGTGCATAATCTAATAAAGTCATCCACAGAGATTGTGTATTGGGGTAGTTCTAAGAATTTTACTAATAGAGAAAACAAAAAAATTCTTTTTCATACTATTATAATTATGTTGAATATGAAGAGAAACCAGAATTGGTTAAAATGGTAAAAGAAAAAAAAATGGGGTCATTATTACATTGTTCACATGTTAGAATGATACCTATGGAGCCCTTTGACCTCCTGCAAAGGTATGAAACCAGCTGCAAAAGATGTAGGACTTAGACTTTCCTGTGTTCGGAGCCAAAGGAGCTTAGGTCCTAGGAGGGTGTGACTCTTAAGGACAGAGGGACACCCTACACGGTGTTTCTGATAGTGGGTCAAACGTCCCTCCGATGATCTATGTCTCTTTGTGTGTCCTTGAATCAGCTGCTGCTCTGGAGATAACATCAGGTCTTTTGGGTGTTCTGCATTTTCAACCATCTTATGAACAAAACTAACACTTCATGCTGCTCACTTATTATATGGGTTGGCCCAAAAGTTCGTTCAGTTTTTCTACACTACCTTATGGAGAAACCTGGATGAACTTTTGGGCCAACTCAATAACTTCTTTACAGAAATATCTTTCCATTCTCACTCTCCTGCTGTTATAATCATACAGCATTTCTTTAATGAACAGCCTAACGTCTCAGCAGGTTGTGATGCAGCTATGTTCATATCTGTCACTTGATAAAACCAAACTTCCTGCTAGTCCTCATCTGTTCTAATCTCTGCTTACTCCCAAAGTTTATTTCACTGTGTTTACTAGCAGTATATTTAGTTTCAGTTCAGTTCAGTTGCTCAGTCATGTCCGACTCTTTGCGACCCCATGAATCGCAGCACACCAGGCCTCCCTGCCCATCACCAACTCCCGGAGTTCATTCAGACTCATGTCCATCGAGTCAGTGATGCCATCCAGCCATCTCATCCTCTGTCATCCCCTTCTCCTCCTGCCCCCAATACCTCCCAGCATCAGAGTCTTTTCCAATGAGTCAACTCTTCACATGAGGTGGCCAAAGTAATGGAGTTTCAGCTTTAGCATCATTCCTTCCAAAGAAATCCCAGGGATGATCTCCTTCAGAATGGACTGGTTGGATCTCCTTGCACTCCAAGGGACTCTCAAGAGTCTTCTCCAACATCACAGTTCAAAAGCATCAATTCTTCGGCACTCAGCCCTCTTCACAGTCCAACTCTCACATCCATACATGACCACTGGAAAAACCATAGCCTTGACTAGACGGATCTTTGTTGGCAAAGTAATGTCTCTGCTTTTGAATATGCTATTTGGTTGGTCATAACTTTCCTTCCAAGGAGTAAGCGTCTTTTAATTTCATGGCTGCAGTCACCATCTGCAGTGATTTTGGAGCCCCCAAAAATAAAGTCTGACACTGTTTCCCCATCTATTTCCCATGAAGTGATGGGACCGGATGCCATGATCTTCGTTTTCTGAATGTTGAGCTTTAAGCCAACTTTTTCACTCTCCACTTTCACTTTCATCAAGAGGCTTTTGAGTTCCTCTTCACTTTCTGCCATAAGGATGGTGTCATCTGCATATCTGAGGTGATTGATATTTCTCCCGGCAACCTTGATTCCAGCTTGTGTTTCTTCCAGCCCAGCATTTCTCATGATGTATTCTGCACATAAGTTAAATAAGCAGGGTGACAACATACAGCCTTGACGTACTCCTTTCCCTATTTGGAACCAGTCTGTTGTTCCATGTCCAGTTCTAACTGTTGCTTCCTGACCTGCATACATATTTCTCAAGAAGCAGATCAGGTGGTCTGGTATTTCCATCTCTTTCGGAATTGTCCACAGTTTATTGTGATCCACACAATCAAGAGCTTTGACATAGTCAATAAAACAGAAATAGATGTTTTTCTGGAACTCTCTTGCTTTTTCCATGATCCAGCGGATGTTGGCAATTTGATCTCTGGTTCCTCTGCGTTTTCTAAAACCAGCTTGACCATCTGGAAGTTCATGGTTCACGTATTGCTGAAGCCTGGCTTGGAGAATTTTCAGCATTACTTTACTGGCATGTGAGATGAGTGCAATTGTGCAGTAGTTTGAGCATTCTTTGGCATTGCCTTTCTTTGGGATTGGAATGAAAACTGACTTTTCCAGTCCTGTGGCCACTGCTGAGTTTTCCAAATTTGCTGGCATATTGAGTGCAGCACTTTCACAGCATCATCTTTCAGGATTTGAAAGAACTCAACTGGAATTCCATCACCTCCACTAGCTTTGTTCATAGCGATGCTTTCTAAGGCCCACTTGACTTCACATTCCAGGATGTCTGGCTCTAGGTCAATGATCACACCATTGTGATTATCTGGGTCATGAAGATCTTTTTTATACAGTTCTTCTGTGTATTCTTGCCACCTCTTCTTAATATCTTCTGCTTCTGTTAGGTCCATACCATTTCTCTCCTGTATTGTGCCCATCTTTGCATGAAATCTTCCCTTGGTATCTCTAATTTTCTTGAAAAGATCTCTAGTCTTTCCCATTCTGTTGTTTTCCTCTATTTCTTTGCATTGATCACTGAGGAAGGCTTTCTTATCTCTTTTTGCTATTCTTTGGAACTCTGCATTCAGATACTTATATCTTTCCTTTTCTCCTTTGCTTTTCACTTCTCTTCTTTTCACAGCTATTTGTAAGGCCTCCCCAGATAGCCATTTTGCTTTTTTGCATTTCTTTTCCATGGGGATGGTCTTGATCCCTGTCTCCTGTACAGTGTCACAAACCTCATTCCGTAGTTCATCAGACACTCTATCAGATCTAGGCCCTTAAATCTATTTCTCACTTCTACTGTATAATCATAAGAGATTTCATTTAGGTCATACCTGAATGGTCTAGTGGTTTTCCCTACTTTCTTCAATTTAAGTCTGAATTTGGTAATAAGGAGTTCATGATCTGAGCCACAGTCAGCTCCTGGTCTTGTTTTTGTTGACTGTATAGAGTTTCTCCATCTTTGGCTGCAAAGAATATAATCAATCTGATTTCAGTGTTGACCATCTGGTGATGTCCATGTGTAGAGTTTTCTCTTGTGTTGTTGTAAGAGGGTGTTTGCTATGACCAGTGCATTTTCTTGGCAAAACTCTATTAGTCTTTGCCCTGCTTCATTCCGTATTACAAGGCCAAATTTGCCTGTTACTCCAGGTGCTTCTTGACTTCCTACTTTTGTGTTCCAGTCCCCTATAATGAAAAGGACATCTATTTTGGGTGTTAGTTCTAGAAGGTCTTGTAGGTCTTCACAGAACCATTCAGCTTCTTCAGCGTTACTGGTTGGGGCATAGACTTGGATTACAGTGATATTGAATGGTTTGCCTTGGAAATGAACAGAGATCATTCTGTCGTTTTTGAGATTGCATCCAAGTACTGCATTTCAGACTCTTTTGTTGGCCACGATGGCCACTCCATTTCTTCTGAGGGATTCCTGCCCGCAGTAGTAGATATAATGGTCATCTGAGTTAAATTCACCCATTCCAGTCCATTTGAGTTCGCTGATTCCTAGAATGTCAACATTCACTCTTGCCATCTCTTGTTTGACCACTTCCAATTTGCCTTGATTCATGGACCTGACATTCCAGGTTCCTATGCAATATTGCTCTTTACAGCATCGGACCTCGCTTCTATCACCAGTCACATCCACAGCTGGGTATTGCTTTTGCTTTGGCTCCATCCCTTCATTCTTTCTGGAGTTATTTCTCCACTGATCTCCAGTAGCATATTGGGCACCTACTGACCTGGGGAGTTCCTCTTTCAGTATCCTATCATTTTGCCTTTTCATACTGTTCATGGGGTTCTCAAGGCAAGAATACTGAAGTGGTTTGCCATTCCCTTCTCCAGTGGACCACATTCTGTCAGATCTCTCCACCATGACCCGCCCATCTTGGGTTGCCCCACGGGCATGGCTTAGTTTCATTGAGTTAGACAAGGCTGTGGTCCTAGTGTGATTAGATTGACTAGTTTTCTGTGAGTATGGTATATTTAGTTTACTTTATTAACAAATTTGAAGCTGGAGAAATCAGTTGTCAAAGAAAATTCTTGAACTTATCAAAACAGCTCCCTGACAATTCAGAATAAAGGAGTTTCTTAATGGAGTGCCTCTAGATTTCTGCTACCAAAGTTTTCGATATTTCAGATGAAGCTTCAGTGAGCAAAATGTCCAGTTTTAGAGTATGCCTCCCTCAGGCAGAGCTAGACTCCGCCTGTATTAGTCATCTCAAGTTGCCATAACAAAATGCCATGGTCTGTGTGGCTTAAATGACAGACACTGATTTTCTCTCAGTTATGGAGACTGGAAATCCAAGATCTAAATGCAGCATGGTCAGTTTCTGTGAAAGCTTTCTTCCTGATCTGTGAATGGCTGTGTTCTCCCACGGCAGAGTAAGAGTGCAAGAGCAAGAGAGAAAGAGAAAGTGCAAGTTTCCTGGTGTATCTTCATTTACGAGTGCTAATGCCGACTCTGGGGTTTCCTGGTGGCTCAGTGGTAAAGAATCTGCCTGCAGTGCAGGAGATCCCTGGGTTCGCTCCCTGGGTGGGGAAGATCACCTGCAGAAGGAAATTGCGACCCACTCCAGTACTCTTGCCTGGGTAATCCCATGGACAGAGGAGCCTGGCAAGCTACAGTCCATGAGGTTGCAAAGAGTCGGACACAACAGAGCGACTAAGCATACACACACACCATCCCCTCCTAAGGGCCTCACCCTCATGACCTCAGCTAAACCTGATTGTCTTTGAAAAGCCCAGTTTCCAAATACCATCACACTGCAGCTGAGGACTTCAACATAAATGAATTTTGGGAGGACACAATTCAGTCTGTGTCATTATCTGAAGAGCAGATTGGGTAAATTCTAATGATTACAACAGAGCTTCCTATAGGCTTTCTATATCAAACCAAGAACAGTATGTGGCAAACAGTAGTTGTTAAATAAACACTTGTTTAATAAATTGAAAAATAAAAATGACTACCTTTACCACTAGATCTGTCCTTCCAATGCCGTAATGTCACTTAGGAATCAGTATGCTTTTATTAGGCAAACAAATAAATTAATGAGTTAATACTTGTGTGTGTGTGTTAGTTGCTCAGTTGTGTCTGACTGTTTGCAACTCCATGGACTGTAGCCCGCCAGGCTCCTCTGTCCATGAAATTCTCCAGGCAAGAGTACTAGAGTGCATTGCCATTTCCTGCTCCAGAATTAATACTTAGTACCCACATAATCTAACATTGGAGATAGCTGGATGTATCTCAGTCCTTGCTGCCAAAATGTCTTCTTGCTTAATGTCTGTTAACTGGGTTCCTATTTCCTCTGTGGAGTCTTCAGTGGTTACCTGCCCTTGCAAGAAAAGATGAGTGGGATGAGGTTTGAATGAGCTGTGCTCTTATCCCAAAGCAGGCATTTCATGTTTGGGTGAGACTGGGAGAATGACTGGATCACTTTGATAAACTTAATCTCTCTAGGGATACAAATATCTTCCAAGGAAATCAGTGAGGAGTTAATGATTTAAACAAAATTCTATTTCACCAGCTTGGAATAGTTTTCCAATAAATATCTACTTTCTTCTGATAGTGGACAATTTTCATTTTCTACAAATTCTGTTTCATTTTGGAAATTTTTGGTCTAAAAACACTATGTTCAGCCTTGTTGCCAAAGATAATCCAGATGTTCTGCCCTCTTGAAAGGTTCCTGAAATTTATTCTGCCTGATCCTTCTTCTCGCTGCCTCAGTACATTCAAGGGGCAGGCATGTGTCCTAAGCTTAGCCAATCAGGTTTGCTTTTAAGACTTTCCTGAACAGACCAATGTGAAGACAAAAGAAACTGCTACCAGTTCATTAGTCCAAGGTGTTAAGGTGTTTCCTTAATGATCTGGGAATTTTTATCCTGGTTCCTGTCTTATTTCTCAGCCTGATTCTCTGGCCTTCCTTTTGACTATGTGAACTCTCCACTGCCTTTCTAATACATGATTAAGTTGGCTAGAGTTGTAGTCTCTGGCATGCAATCACAAAACGCTAACTAAAACTTATTTTTTTTAAAACTTTAAAATATGACTAAAGGGCATGCTGCTGCTGCTGCTGCTAAGTCACTTCACTCACGTCTGACTCTGTGCGACCCCAGAGACGGCAGCCCACCAGGCTCCCCCATCCCTGGGATTCTCCAGGCAAGAACACTGGAGTGGGCTGCCATTTCCTTCTCCAATGCATGAAAGTGAAAAGTGAAATTGAAGTTGCTCAGTCGTGTCCGACTCTTCGCAACCCCATGGACTGCAGCCCACCAGGCTCCTCCGCCCATGGGATTCTCCAGGCAAGAGTACTGGAGTGGGGTGCCATTGCCCTCTCCGGACTAAAGGGCATAAAAGTAACCAAATAAAAAGAAGTAGATATCTTATTCATAGGCAGAGAGATTTTGATATTATCAATATAATGATTTTTTTTTAAATAAAAGTAACACAATAGTGATTAAACCATCAAAAAGCTTATTCCCAACTGGAATTTAAAGGATGAAAGAAGGAGACTAATTCTACTAAAGAGTCAAAATGTATTATTATGCTCCAAATTATCAACACTGCAGTACTGAATTATTTAATTAAGGATACATTGATAGCTCTTTTGAAAAAAAGTAACTTCATGTATCAAGATAAATCTAGACATTTAAATACAGAAAATAATCATAAAAACTTTATAGGAAAATAATATATTAATGTCCCTATGATCTTGGAGTGAGGAAAGTATTTCCAAGAGTGCTGCAAAAACTAAAATCATAAGCGGAAAATCAGTTAATTTGACATGATATGTCTCAAAATTCTCTGTAGAGGAAAAATATCAAACATGATCACTCAACTGAACTGATCTTCAGTTTTCTCCTAGCCTCGTAAAATCACTTTTAATCTACCATTTAATCACTTTAACTGTTTCTTTTGAAATCATAGTAAAGACTCTATTTTAGCAGCTAGTTATGCAATATGGATCCATATTGAGGAATCTGGTGACAGTCACCTTGAACTGAAATGTGCACTATTGAAATATGCTTAAAATAACAAAGATAGTGTTTTAAAACATATATTTCAAGGTAAGAAATAGAGGAAAACAACAGAATGGGGAAGACTATAGATCTCTTCAAGAAAATTAGAGACACCAAGGGAACATTTCATGCAAAGATGGGCACAATACAGGAGAGAAATGGTATGGACCTAACAGAAGCAGAAGATATTAAGAAGAGGTGGCAAGAATACACAGAAGAACTGTACAAAAAAGATCTTCATGACCCAGATAATCACGATGGTGTGATCACTGGCCTAGAGCCAGACATCCTGGAATGTGAAGTCAAGTGGGCCTTAGAAAGCATCACTATGAACAAAGCTAGTGGAGGTGATGGAATTCCAGTTGAGCTCTTTCAAATCCTGAAAGATGATGCTGTGAAAGTGCTGCACTCAATATGCCAGCAAATTTGGAAAACTCAGCAGTGGCCACAGGACTGGAAAAGTCAGTTTTCATTCCAATCCCAAAGAAAGGCAATGCCAAAGAATGCTCAAACTACCACACAATTGCACTCATCTCACACGCTAGTAAAGTAATGCTGAAAAGTCTCCAAGCCAGGCTTCAGTAATACGTGCACCGTGAACTTCCAGATGGTCAAGCTGGTTTTAGAAAAGGCAGAGGAACCAGAGATCAAATTGCCAACATCCGCTGGATCATGGAAAAAGCAAGAGAGTTCCAGAAAAACATCTATTTCTGTTTTATTGACTATGCCAAAGCCTTTGATTGTGTGGATCACAATAAACTGGACAATTCTGAAAGAGATGGAAATACCAGACCACCTGACCTGCCTCTTGAGAAATCTGTATGCAGGTCAGGAAGCAACAGTTAGAACTGGACATGGAACAACAGACTGGTTCCAAATAGGAAAAGGAGTACGTCAAGGCTGTATGTTGTCACCCTGCTTATTTAACTTATATGCAGAGTACATCATGAGAAACGCTGGACTGGAAGAAACACAAGCTGGAATCAAGATTGCCGGGAGAAATATCAATCACCTCAGATATGCAGATGACACCATCCTTATGGCAGAAAGTGAGGAGGAACTCAAAAGCCTCTTGATGAAAGTGAAAGCGGAGAGTGAAAAAGTTGGCTTAAAGCTCAACATTCAGAAAACGAAGATCATGGCATCCGGTCCCATCACTTCATGGGAAATAGATGGGGAAACAGTGGAAACAGTGTCAGAGTTTATTTTTTTGGGCTCCAAAATCACTGCAGATGGTGACTGCAGCCATGAAATTAAAAGACGCTTACTCCTTGGAAGGAAAGTTATGGCCAACCTAGATTACATATTCAAAAGCAGAGACATTACTTTGCCAACAAAGGTCCGTCTAGTCAAGGCTGTGGTTTTTTCTGTGGTCATGTATCGAAGTGAGAGTTGGACTGTGAAGAAGGCTGAGCACCAAAGAATTGGTGCTTTTGAACTGTGGTGTTGGAGAAGACTCTTGAGAGTCCCTTGGACTGCAAGAAGATCCAACCAGTTCATTCTGAAGGAGATCATCCCTGGGATTTCTTCGGAAGGAATGATGCTGAAGCTGAAACTCCATTACTTTGGCCACCTCATGTGAAGAGCTGATTCACTGGAAAAGACTCTGATGCTGGGAGGAATTGGGGGCAGGAGGAGAAGGGGACGACAGAGGATGAGATGGCTGGATGGCATCACTGACTGGATGGACGTGAGTCCAAGTGAACTCCGGGAGTTGGTGATAGACAGGGAGGCCTGGAGTGCTGCGATTCATGGGGTCGCAGAGTCAGACACGACTGAGCGACTGAACTGAACTGAACATTTAATTCTAACAAATCTGTAAAATAAGTGCTATTGCTATATCCACTTTATAGGTGAAAAAAACAAGAGTTGGAGAGATTAAGTCACGGGCATAGTTATTAAATGTCAAAGTGAAGACTTGAACTCAGGTCTGTTTATGGAATAAATATGTATTCCTAATGGCTTCTTTGCACTCTCATTAGTGAAATGGAGATACAAGGTATGTTTCAAAGGCTTAGTACAGAGAAGACAAGACAGCTCCTGTATTTCTCCGTTTCTCAATAAAAAGCCAGCTTCACTACACATTCAAACACATTTTGTTTCATTCAAAAACCTTTATTGAGAGTGTACTATGTGCCAAGCATAAGTTCTAGAAGTTAGTAATCCATCAGTGAATAAATCAAAGTGTCTTCCCTCAAGGAAGGAAACGGGTAGTACAGAACAAATAAATACATAATATGCCACATGGCAATAAATGCCATGAAAAAAAAAAAGCAATAAGAAGGTCAGAGTGATAGCAAGAAGGAAGGGTGCCCTGTTACAATGGGTGGCCAGCAAAGGCTTCTCTGTTAAGAGGATATTTGATACTGGAGCAGATACTAGAGGCAAGTTAGGGAGCCAAGCACCTATTTAAGAAGAGAGTAATGAGGATGAGAATTTCAAATGCAAAAGTATGAGGCTGCTGGGCATGCTTGAGGAACACCCAGGAGAGCAGTGTGGCTGGAGTGAGCATGGTGTCAGAGTGGTGGGTGGTGGGAAATGAGGCTAGGGTTATGGGAGGGGCCATCACACACCTACCACACTCACAGAAAGCACCTCAAGTGGCAGTGTCTACAGGATAGCTCTGGGCTGACTTCCAAGAAGAAGCCATTCTAGACTCTCGAGCTCTCAGTAGAGATCCACACACTCTGACTACAGACTCGAATCACCCAGCCCTGCTATTCTCAACCAGAAAGACATGTCAGGCCCTTGGAAATCGGGAAGCCAGAAGACACTTATGATTAACTTACACATCTGCTAGATAATCTCTTCCAGTATTGTTTTTATCAAGCAGCATAGACTAAACAGTTGAAATGACCAACTTGCTTAATTGCGACTTGAAGCCATGTTCCCTACGGTGAAATGAATTATCTCTGTCCTGAGTTATGTGTTTGAGATTTACATGCGATACTGCTATCATGATTTTGGCTTAAAATTACTCTGATTCCCCTCTTTCTGGGTTCCTGTTAAAAGTTCAACTTGCTAGCACTCAGTAATCAGCACACACTGGGGAAAATAGCTTTGTGGATTCTGCAAATAAAATCTTTTCTTAATTCTATTCAACTATTGTCAGATGTCCTATGAAAGCTTGTGATGAGAACTCAAGTCTAGTCAAAATCAATATCATAATATGCTTTTTCCCCCCAAAGAGTAAGGGATTAGGAGGGGAACCTTTAAAAAGAGATTTTTGTTTTACCAGACTTAAGTTGTGTTTTACTAAGAAGCATTATGTCTAAGGAGCAGGGGTTGGCAAAATTTTTTCTTATACAGAACCACATAGGGAATATTTTCAGCTTTGTGGACCATCAAGTCTTTTTACAACTACTCAACTGAGTGTGAAAGTGTATGTAAATGGATAAACTTATCCAATGAAACTATTTACAAAAGCAGGTGGCAAGCCAGATTTGGCTCATAGGATGCAGCACGCAGACTCCTGCTGTAGAATCTCTGATTTTTATGCTTGCAAGTGTTTAGGGAAACAAATAGAGAGGTAGAAGAATAGTACTGTTCTTTAATTCCCCTGCTCATTAATATCCTATTCAATGAAATTGTCAGAAAAATTAATGAAGCTAAAATAAATGTCAAATAGAAAAAATAAGTGGGGCTTGGGTTACAGATTACTTCTGAAGTCAAAGGGTGATGCAAAATATATTGATGCTTGATGACGGCAGAGACTAACCTACCTTTGCAATATGACATGGCAATTGTCTAATGAAGAGGAGTTTCTGGTCAGTCATAGTCTCCATCCCTCTTTCTTTGTTAAGTGTGAAATCTGATGAACATTCTTGGGGTCACTATGACACTTGCCTCAATATCCTATCATAGACTTTTCTATATGGGGCAGAAGAAGCTTCATAGCTCTTACTGGGCTCAACTTGGTTATCTTTCTGGTCCTGTCATGCTGGGACCTTCCACAAAGCATCTTCAGCATGTCACACAGAGTTCTACAGCTGAACACAGATCACCAGGAGTATGCTCTTTGAAAAAGAGGAGAGACAGAACTGCTTCGCATAGCTGCTCAACTCAACTCTAAACCCTCAGAAGGTCAAGGTCATATGGTGTATTCCCTCTGCTCTGTAAGGGGCTAACATGGGCCTGTCTACATAGAGGATGCTTGACAGTTCTGGTTGAAGGGAGATGCCCAAGACACCACTGCCATTTATCTATCCATCACTTGGGGACTTTTGAGTCTCAATACTCTACAGCTTCACTGACCTCCTCATGGACCACCGCACACCAGCTGAGAAATAAGTCTAAAGCTGAGATTATGTTGGAGAATCTCAGAATTTTGCCTCAATGGACCAGTCGTGTCAGACTTTTTGTGACCCCATGGACTGTAGCCCACCCTGTTCCTCTGTCCATGGAATTTTCCAGGCAAGAATACTGGAGTGGGTAGCCATTTCCTACTCCAAGGATCTTCCTGATCCACGTCTCTTGTGTTTTCTGCATTGGCAGGTAGATTCTATACCACTGTGCCACCTGGGAAGCCCAAGGACCATAAACAGTTAAATTTAATGATTCTGTTGCACTAAATCAGTTCCAATGGGTCCCCTTTAACTATCACAAATGGCAAAAACAAAACAAAAACAAAAACCAAAATAGAGAATGGTGGGACCTTCAAAACATACATGTTCCCTTTTCCTCTTCACCAGTGGAGTTTTTTTTCCTTTAAGGTTATAGTAACAAATTGTTCTCAGAAAAAGGCATTGTACCCCAAGTGCTGGAGGATTTGTTGTCTACTCAGCATTATTTTTTGACTGGGTTGCTTGTTTTTTTGTTGTTATTGCAATTCTTATCTTTTATTAACTGAAGACTCCACTGTGCCCATCAAAACCAGAGAGGCAGCTCTTTCCCACTGCAGAGCAGCAGGGACCCGTGAGCACGTACATGCTAGTAAATGTTCAACAACAGACTCTCCAGGAGGTAAACAAAGCCCTGATTCTTGGCATGTGCCCATTTCTGTAAAGTAAATACTTACCCTGGCTGATTTCAAACTACCAATGTGACAGGACTGAACGCAGAGCTGGGAAGGTAGGACAGCAATCAGCTCTCAGGGGCTGATACAAACGGACCCCAGGACACCACTGCCTGTGTGGACATTTCAGAAATGGAGAAGACGGACAGACAAGAACCAGTAGCTGGAGTACAGGAGTACAATGAACACTAGGTCAGAGGGGCCAACTTCTGCAGGTCCTGGAGCAGCTTTTTGTAAGAGGCCGCCATCTCCAGGCATCCTGAGAGGTCACCACCCCAGCTCCATGGGCGCTGGCTGGGACAGGATCTACAGTGAAGATCTGATAGAAATTTCAATGTGCTTTATCATAGATGCTTATTTAATTTTTTTTGGAAATGTGTTAGTCGCTCAGATGACTCTTTGTGATCCCATGGACTATAGCCTGCCAGGCTCCTCTGTCCGTGGAATTCTCCAGGCAAGAATACTGGAGAGGATTGCCAGTCCCTTCTCCAGGGGATCTTCCTGACCCAGGGACTGAACAGGGTTTCCTGCATTTACCATTTGAGCCACCACAGAATCCTGGAGATCTGACAAGGACTCAGATAGTCAATAAGGCTCAGCTGCACTTTGGGTAAAGTTCAAAGCTGAACCCTCCCCCCACCCCCCTGGCCCCACAACAACAGCCTGGAAAGGTGAGAAGCAGCCAGGCTCCTCTTGCTCTGGCAACAGAGCTATGCCCAGAAGCTGCACACACAGGGGACCCTCTTGAACACGAGCCGAAGGAATAAAGGCACTCTGCTGTGACTGGCAGGTGGCCAAGCCTTCACCAGGGGAAGAGAGGGAGAGGGGCTGGTGGTCGATCACAGTTCTAGTTATCTTAAATACTCAGAAGCATCCTGGAGCGAGGGGGGCATTTAGTGGATAAGGAGGGCACAAATGGGGTCATGAACAAAGGAAAGTTTAGACTTGTTACCAGGAATGGTTAAATCAACCAGGTCCTTGAATTTTGCCTCCTTTTCCTTACCAGCTGGGAGAAAATTGTGAGTGGGCACAGAGGTAGTAGGAGAAAAACAAAGAAACTCTTTTTATCATAAAACAAACAAAAGGCTGTGTTTAATATGTGTAAAACTGAAGCCCCTTCCCTTGACAGGCAAATATGGGGCCACCTTATCCCATCCAACCCCCTGCTGTTTATTCTGCCCTGGATGCGATCAGAGCATTAAGACAGGCTGTACACATGCCGAGAGATTCGTCTTCACAGAGACTGGTACACAGATGTTTATGGTAGATTTATTTAGATTAATAATAGCCAGAAGGTGGAAAAACCCAAATATCCATCAACTGATGAAAGAAAAACAAAATGGGGTATATCCAGACAATGGAATGTTATTTGGCTATAAACAGAAAAGAAGATCTGACATATGCCATAAGATGGATGAATCTTGAAGACATTATGCTAAAAGAAAGAAGCCAGTCACAAAGGACCATGTATGATCACATATGACTTCATTCTAATGAAATGCCATGTATGATCATATATGATTTTATTCATACAAAATGCCCAGAGCAGGGAAATCTATGAGACATAAATTAGGTCTCATGAGTGCCTACGAATGAGGGCAAGAGAAGGGGAGAATAGAGGAAGATTGCTAAAGGATTTTATGTTTCTTTTTGAGAAATGTTCTAAAATTGACTGTGTTGATGGTTGCACATATCTATGAATATACTAAAATCACTGAATCATACACTTTAGATGGGTGCATTGTATGGTATGTAAATCATATCTTAATAAAGCTATTTTATATAAAGCTGAGAGGAGCTAATCAGAGTATTCAGATAGCCAGACGTGCTGTATGCTGGGTATAGGACCTCTTGGGATACAGAAGCAAAAGTCTTAGAACACACTTAAAGAAAGAGATCAAATGTAAACAGAGCTGTGCAGCCACTATCCCTCCAGCTACCCACTCACACACCCAGGAGTTATCCTGGACTCTCCCTTTCTCCCTGGTCCTCACCTAATCTGTGCACATGTGTGTGGGGGAGGGGGCAGTGTGTGTTAGTTGCTCGGTTGCTCTTTGTGACCCTATGGACTGTAGCCTACCTGTCCATGGGATTCTCCAGGCAAGAATACTGGAATGGGTTGCCATTCCCTTCTCCAGGGGATCTTCCTGACTCAGGGATCAAACCCAGGTCTCCTACATTGTAGGCAGATTCTTTACCATCTGGGCCACCAGGGAAGCTCTCTCCACTTCTCTCCATCTCCACTGCAAACTCTGGGTCCAAGCTATCCTCTGAGAACCCCAGCAGCCTCCTAACCACCTCCCGGTGTTCAATCCTGCCCTCCTGCCTTACTCTTCCTCTTGCAGCCAGAGTAAACTTCCTGAAACTCAGATGTGACCCATTCACAATCCCCAAAGACTTCCCATTGTTCTTAGGAAAAAGGACAACTCTTCAAGCTTGCCAGCAAAGTTCTGCATCATCTAGCCCCTGCCTCAGCCTGCCAGCCACAGCTTTCCAGAGGCCTTTGCTTTCACTGCTCCAGCCACAAAGGTTTCCCTCCAGAGAACAATGCTTCTCTATTCCACAGGGCCTTTGCATGTGCTGTTCCTTTGGGCAGAAAAGCCAGTCCTTAACACTTCATTGTCCAGTGGCTCAGTCATGTCCGACTCTTTGCGACCCCATGGAATGCAGCACTCTAGGCTTCCCTGTCCTTCACCATCTCCCAGAGTTTTCTCAAACTCATGTCCATTGAATCAGTGATGCCATCCAACCATCTCATCCTCTGTCATCCCCTCTCCTCCTTCCTTCAATCTTTACAGTATCAGGGTCTTTTCCAGTGAGTCAACTCTTCACATCAGGTGGCCAAAGTATTGGAGCTTTAGCTTCAGCATCAGTCCTTCCAGTGAATATTCAGGGTTGATTTCCTTTAGGATTGACTGGCTTGATCTCCTTGCTGTCCAAAGAACTCTCCAGCACTTCACCTGGATCCTTTACATCCTTCACTTAGCTCTAGTGTCACTCCCAGAGGTTTCCTGACCAGTTATCAGAAGTAGCTATGTCCCCTCCCCCATACTACTCTCTGTCACAGTAATGTTAATTCTCTTTCTAACATTATCACAATGTGTCATTGGTTAGATGATGGATAAAGTCTCTACAGAAATGCAATTCTCCTTGCCTTGTCCCAAACTACCTCATTACTCCCACACAGCCACTGCCACACAGAATAAATTCTCACACTAAATTGAAGGAATGTGAAATTCATTTTTAGCCTCCACCCTCCTCTCCCCTGTGCTCTTTCGCCTCTGCGAGGCTATCTCTTTGCCATCCTGGGGCTTCAAGGCATATCCCTCTGCCAGCCCGACCTATGCACAGTGACCTTCCTCCTGCCTTCTGCCCCTCACTGATCTGTGTTGCCACTGACCTCAACTAAAATCTAAAGAAGAAATTCATATCTAACCTAATTTACTGACATAGAAGTGAGAGTGTGGCTAGCTCCTTGAACGATGCTTCCAGAAGAGTACCTATGGAATAACTGCTCAAGCACAGTGGGCAGAGGCATGTGAGGGGCAGGCCCAAGAAACTATCTAGCCAGACTCTTCAAGGGAAACCATCCTTAATTACTCAGGCTTGTCACCATTTCTTTCCTTCCTTTACTCCTGAACTTTTACATTTCTCTCTCTGCAGTTTCCATGGCATCAGTGACTCCCAGATGGAAACAGAAGATGGGGCAGTGGCCTCTTCATATGTTTGGGATCTTCTTTTCTTTTTTTTTTGTATTTGTGTTTGAGGATATTTTTAAGCCCAGGTTCTGTGATTTGAAGACCATCAGTATTGATTGATGTGATGATTTTTATGTAATTTCTCCTGAATTCCAGGCCCCAAACTTAACCAGATTAGTACATTGCTTCACATCAGACTTGTTACCCTAGAGCTGCCAAAAGAAACCACTGGGAAAAGATAGAAATGCACTATAAAATATGCAGTTACACAGTTGCAAAACTCCATAGCTAAACTAGTCTAGATCAAACCCTAACCCTAACCCTAACCCTAACTCAAGATTCCAGATCTTGAGTGTTTGCTGGCCTCAGTGTCAGGTCAAAGATTCAAGCGGGCTCCCCCAGGCGTGAGTCCTTCAGGGCAGAGCTTCCCGCAGTTTCCCCATCTAAGAACCATTTGGGATACTTAGTACAAATGCAGGCTTCCCCGGTGGTGCTGGCATTAAAGAACGGGCCTGCCAATGGAGCAGTTGCAGGAGATGCCAGTTTGATCCCTGAGTCGGGAGGATTCTCTGGAGGACAGCATGGCAACCCACTCCAGGACTCTTGCCTGGAGAATCCCATGGACAGAGGAACCTGGCAGGCTACAGTCTGTGGAGTCGCAAAGAGTCAGACATGATTGAAAAGACTTAGCACACAGGCACGCAGTACAAATGTATTTTCTCAAGTTGCTGACCTTCTGAATTAGAACCTTCATGGGAGCAATCACTGGGTTTAAATGTTTTACCAGGTGCCCCACTATTGAAGATTACAGAGTAATCTTCTCTAGGAAGGGGTGGTAACAAGTATCGTAGGGGTTTGTCCTTGATAGTTTCAGTTCTATAACCTTTATGGTGGGTCCCACTGCCAGAATTTTTGATTCAGTTGGATGGAGCCCAAGACTGTGAATTTTTAAGATCTCAGATGGTGCTAATACTGCTTGTCCAGATATCATACTTTGAGAATCGTTGCTTTAAAGCAAAAGTCCTTGAAAGAACTGTCTGTGTTGGCTGCCTCCGCTCCATTTCCATTCCCTCCAGAACCCAGTTCAGTTGGTTCTGGATTCCTTATCACTCTCCTGGAACTGCTACTGTCAAAATCATTGGCGACATTGCCAAGTCCAGTTCTCATCTTCATGGTCCACTTGACATGCCTGATTGCTCCCTCATCCATGCAATGGTTCTTCAGCAGATCTCCAAGCCAACCCTCCCACTTTCCTGATTTTCCTTCTACTCCCATACTTGGAGACAGTCTCCTCAGCTTGGGGACCTTTTTTCTTTATTCTCAGCACTCACTCCCTACATAATCTAGTGTCATAGCTTTTAAATTCCATCTATGTGTTAATGGTTCTCAAATATATACCTCAAGCCTGGTGA
Organism: Bos mutus; assembly: GCF_027580195.1. Lineage (NCBI taxonomy): Eukaryota > Metazoa > Chordata > Mammalia > Artiodactyla > Bovidae > Bos > Bos mutus. The sequence continues at coordinate 26,235,131 of NC_091621.1, read as the reverse complement.
TCTCTCCAGAATGATATATGAATTGTACATGTTTTCACATATCTGACTGCCTTCTCAACACTCCCACCTTTAGTTCTATTCAGTAGGCACCTCAGTCTTAACACTTAAAAATCTAACTCTCATGCTGCCTTGCCTCCACAATCCTGCTTCATTTCCCCATCTCACAGATTGGTAATCCCATCCTTTAGGCCCAAATTATTTAGTCATCCCTGACACCTCTCTTTTTACCATAACTCATATCAGATCTATGAACAATCCTGTTGGATTTAAAGTCTCACCATTGCTCACAACCTGCATCACCACCATCTAGGTCCAAACAACTTTGGTGTCTTTGCTGGGTTATTACAATCGCCTCCTTACTGATTTTGTGGCTGCTGTTGCCCTGCATTGATCTATCCTCCATGCAGCAGTCAGAGTGATCCTGCAATAAGAAGTCAGCTCACATTCTGCTAAAAACTCTCCAGTAGGTTCTCATGCTGTTAGGAATCAAAAGGAAGTCGGAGCAGTGACCTGCAGAGCCTGCAGGGTCAGCATGTCCTCCTTGGCCCCCACCATCATCCATCACACTCCCCTCACTCATGCTGGTGCAGCCAGGTGGGGCTGGCTTAGTGTGCAGGGCACCTCTGTGTCTTAGCACTCGCTGTTTCCGGCCTGGAATGCTGTCCCTCTGCATGACTGCACAGCTCCCCCTCATCTCCTCCCGGTACTTGTTCAACTGTCAGCCTCTCAGGAAGCCTTCCCTGACCAGGTCCCTCAGACGGGAACACCCCTCCCTGTCTTATCTCAACGTTTCCATAGGACTCCTCCAAACACACCACTTAATCCTGGTATGTTATTTGTCTATCTACTTTCACTGGGATTGTAGGTCAATGAAGGCACAAATTTTGTAGATTAGTTTATAGCTGTATCTCTTAGGATAAAGTCACATAACTGGCTCTTGAAAAACAATTGCTGAATGAATGAATGAATGAGTTCTAATTTTGATACTAGGTGCTGTACATACGTTATCTTGTGCATCTTCATCTCCTAGCTGAGGAAATGAATGCTAATGGTGATTAGGTAATTTGTCTAAGGTGAATACAACCTTTGGGACAAGCCCCTGTATGTCTATGGGCTAGAAGGGTGATTCCATAACCTTCTTATTATTTTTTTTTTTTTTACATAGGGATGATGGAATACAATCCCATCCTTTATTTTATTTTATTTACTTTTTGGCCAGGTTGACTGGTATATGGGATCTCAGTTCCCTGACCTGGGATTGAACTGCATTGGAAGCATGCAGTCTTAACCACTGGACCACTAGGGAACTCCCTGATTCCATAACCTTCTGGTTGATGTCTCCTAAAGTCTCATTAGACTTTGAAATTTGTCCCCAAGCGACAAATTATTCTGTTACGAGCACATCTGGACCTGAAACTAACACAACATTGTAAATCAGCTACACTTCATTTTAAAAATATATAAAATTTTAAAATTAAAAAACAAACACACACACAAAAAACAAGTACCCTCTGAGACCCAAATAGATCTATTTGGCTCCAAAGCTCCCTAATTTTTCCACAATGCTGGCAGTCCCTACAGTTTTCATCGTATGTCAGTCAATATGTTTAACTGAAAACATTCTCAATTTACTGCATACTAAGTAACAGTTTGGAGAAGGCAATGGCACCCCACTCCAGTACTCCTGTCTGGAAAATCCCATGGATGGTGGAGCCTGGTGGGCGGCAGTCCATGGGGTCGCTAAGAGTCGGACACGACTGAGCGACTTCATTTTCACTTTTCACTTTCATGGATTGGAGAAGGAAATGGCAACCCACTCCAGTGTTCTTGCCTGGAGAATCCCAGGGACGGGGGAGCCAGGGGGCTGCCGTCTATGGGGTCGCACAGAGTTGGACACGACTGAAGTGACTTAGCAGCAGCGGCAGCAAGTAACAGTTTTGGAGAAGGCAATGGCAACCCACTCCAGTACTCTTGCCTGGAGAATCCCAGGGATGGGGGAGCCTGGTGGGCTGCTGTCTATGGGGTCGCACAGAGTCAGACACGACTGAAGCGACTTAGCAGTAGCAGCAAGTAACAGTTTGCTCCATCCAGTTTTTTACCCCAACATCCAATGCTTTCTACGTTTCCTAACTCCTGGATCATTGATTCCCACTCAGAGGGCTTCTGAGCCACAGTCTATCTTTAGAGCCTCCATTGCATTGGGCTGGAGATGGGGTTCACTCTGTCAGTCAGCAGGGAAGTGGGTACATAAAAAGATGCCATCCTCAACATTCTTTTCTAATGTCTCCTGGTCTTGCTTTCACCCTGTTCTTTAGTATTTTTGCAATCACCATATCAGCATTGGAACTTTCACAAAGCTAAAAGAAAGTCTTACTATATGGGAAAAATAAAACAAACAAAAGGTTCTCCAAAGAAGCTGGCCTTCTCACTGTTTGTCTCCAACTACCTTACTGCTCCCACTTCTGGGCTTTTTTTAGTCTCTGGAGAAATAGTTTTGTTCCACCATCAACAAATAAGCCTAAATTGTAATATATGGAATTTATTTCTTCTGTGATTCCTTTGCTTTTCCAAAACCACCATGCAAAATCTTTACTTCTCTGTCATCCCCTTTTCTTTCCTGTTTACAGGTCTTTTATCTCCTTTTAAGAAACTGTTCTTAACAAGAGTGCTTCAGATTTCATTAAAAGTCCATAAATTAAATCTCAAAAATGCCTAAAACTATAGAGAGCATTCAAGTTGTATTAGGAAATCTCTTGATGGAGGAGGTGTTGCGGTCCTTGTCACTGAGAATCACATAGATTTGAGTGACAAATTTCCTATATTGCCCAAGGGATGAATCAGAGGGTTTCAGTGACACACCCTTCAACAAAATCATAGACAAACAGGGACTGCTTCCCTGAGGAAGGGTGCAGCCAGGCAGGGTTTGGAGGGGAGACAGAAGTCATGATCCAGAAGATCCCCATGACCATGGTCAGCACTGCTGTCGTCCAGCCGCCTCCCCCAGGGATCAGAGATGTGGTTACTTAGAGCCATTCTAAAGTGACCCTGTCTGCCCTAGGACTTCTGGGTCTGCAGAGTTCTGAATGAAAACAGGAAGAATAAATACAAAAGAGGAAGAAACTGCTCAGGAATCTGTCTGCCAACATGATCAAAATAACCACAGTACACAGGCACCAGGGAATAGCCAGTGGCCCAGGAGAAGGTACGGTTGCTGCTTAACTTGGTGGCCAAGGGCCCATCAGGGAAGGAGAAGATGCAGGGACCAGTTAAGACCCATAGAAGCCCTCAGCATTGACAGGAATACAATGCAGTCTTCCACACAGAGTCCATGCTTAAATAAACAATGATAAGCCATAAAATAAGTATGAAAGCGTCCAAGAAGTTCTGTTTTTCCCCTAGGACATCAAGTAATTTGAAAATAAAAACTACAGTGCCTCCTAGTCACAGGTACCCTAAACATACATGTTTGGTCTTTCTTTGGGGTAACACAGCAGTTCACAGAGATATTTTCCTCATCCAGGAACTTGCCTGAAAGTAGAGGACATTTATTCAGATTCCTCTGTTCTTAATTGAGTGTCAGCTCTATGTCGATGCCATGCTCAGCAATTTTGCAAACCTCATTTTCCAACCCTAACAATGATACAATTTCATGGTGATTTAAGGACATATTCCCTCCATTCCATCCAAATAGGAGTAAAGCAAGGAGTTTGTTTTACAGACAAGAAAACCAAATGTGTTGTTTGGATCCACCAAGTAGCAGAATCCAAGACAGCTTAAACCTGCAAGTGATTTATTCAAGAAAAAAACAAGAGTAGGCAGGGAGAGCCTCAGACCCAATGCCAGTCTGACCCCCGTGAGAAAGAGGAGCAAGGAAGCAAACTTGAGTAGGAAGAGTCTAGGGCTGCAAGGCAGTTCCAAGAAAGGCTCGGCCAGGTTCAGCAAGGCCATCAAGCCAAAGTTGCCCTGGAGAAGTCTCAGTGTGTCCAGAATGGATCTACCTTGATCTCCACTGTGCCTGTTGCTGGCTAGAAAGAGCCTGCAGGAAACTTGGCTGGGTTGAATCCGAAAGGGCAGCACATGGCAGGGGATGGAGGAAGGGGATGGGATGAAGGAGGGAAATGGGATGGAGCAGGGGGATGGAATGGAAGAGTGGGTGGAGGAGGGGTGTAGGGGAGAAGGATGGAGACGGGATGAAAGAGGGGGATGAAGGAGAGAGAAAGTGGAGAGGGTGGAGGAAGGGGATGGGGTACCTGCAGCAGCAGATCTGAGTAGTGTGCTTTCTTTGCTGCCAAACCAAGGTATTAGAGAATTAAAACAAATTTCCCTATGCACTCAGCTTCTTTGTGGTGAAACTATGGTTCAAATCCAGGTTTTGGAGATCCATATTCCATATTTTTCTCCCTATGCCAAGTAGGTCCCTTATTTGGGATGATGTAGTACTGTGGAATTTTCAGTTCTTTGAATTTATCTAAGTTTTGATTCTTTTTTTTTTTAAGTTCCCCTTTTATTGTGTTGCAGTCAGCTCACTTACAGGTTGGGGAGTGTTGCCAACTACCAGGCTGTCCAGTGTAGAATTTTATCCAGGTTTCTGGGTATAAGCTTGAGCCAAGAGAAAACATGACACCCCTGAAAAATACCCAGGCATCTTTCTAGCTCAGGCATCTGTGAGAGAGGACCTGCATTCTTACAGGAGACACAGCATCCTGCCCTATAGAGTGTCTCTCCACCGGCTGATGCCCTAAGACAATAAACAGAAACACCAGACTCTCACTGCGGCAAAGATATGCTTTTCGCCCCACTCGCCCTCTTCTTTCACTCCTTGCTACAGAGAAGGTTTTAGCACAATAAGCCATTACAGTTGTGTTGTCAGTAATAGCAAAAGAAAGGTCTGTTAAGTAGATGAAACCCTCTGAAGAAATTGTTCATTTCACCAATATTTATTGAGTACCTACCATGTGCCAGGAACTAGAAATGCAGTGTTGAAGAGGGGGACAGACGAGGCTCTGTCATCATGAAGTTTTCCCTCTAATGGGAGCAGAAAGACAATAAACCCCAAACAAATGATATTAAATGGAAATAGCTGTTGTGAACAATATAAAATATCACAAGGGGCTCAAGAGTAATGGGGAAAGATGATGGTGCTTAAATAACCTGGTCAGGGAAGGCTTCTAAGCCTGGAAATGTAAGAAGGGAGCCAGCCATGTGAGGATGCAGGGTAGGAGCATCCCAGGCAGAGGGAACCCGGGAGAGGAAAGACAGTGCCTGGAGGCAGGAACACGCATGCTGCATTTGAAGCACTGAAATGATAGTCTGTGTAGCCGAAGCCTGGAGAGTACACGTTCAGCTTACTCAGGACTTTGTAAATCAAGGCAAAGATGGGATTTTATTCTAAGTGCAACTAGAGCTTTTTTAAACATAATTTTATTTATTTATTTACTTGTTTATTTTATTGGCTGTGCTGGTCTTTGTTGCTTCGCAGGCTTTTCTCTAGTTGGGACAAGCGGGGCTGCTCTCTGCTTGCAGTGTGAGGACTTCTCACTGCGGTGGCTTTTCTTGCTTTGGAGCACGGGGTCTAGGCGCATGGGCTTCAGCAGTTGTGCTCCCAGAGCACAGGCTCAGTAGTTGTGACGCACAGTCTTAGTTCTTCCATGGTGTGTGGGGTTTTCCTGGATCAGGAATCGAACCCATATCTCCTATATTGGCAGACAGTTTCTTGACCACTGAACCACTAGGGAAGCCCACCACTGGAGAACTCTAAGCAGAGTAGTTCTAGGAGTCGATCTGCTGCTGTGGGGAGAATGCCTTGCAGGAGGCAGGGAGGTGAGAGGCTGGTTGGCAGGGATTGCAGCGTCCTAGAGGGAAGATGACGGTGGCCATGGAAAAGGTGGTGAGATACGATTACATTCCAAAAGTCCTTGGCCTGCTCCTACAGAAGCCTATTGCAAACCAACCTTGTCTACATGGGACTGAGGCTGTAATAATGGTCTTTTGGCTCTGACTGCCACTTGGGAAGGCAATGGGTCTTTTGGCCCTAACCACATGGAGTGCCACTTGGGAAGTCAGTGGAATACAGCTTACTGGACCTGGGGAGGGCCAGAAGAAAGCCAAAAGCATAACCCCAACTTGACTCTGCATGGCTGCAGGGAAATCGGATTCAAAGAGCAAAGCCCCATTTCTTGGATTTGGGGTGCAGATTGAGGATCCACCATTGTTAAGATTATGTCCTTTCTGGTAATGGACTGTGGCCACACATCCCTGGAGGCACCATGGGACACACTGGTGAGTTATGTAAAACCCATAGTAGCTAACAATTATGCAGGACTCACTCTGTACCAGATACTGAATCCCTTACCCCTATTATCTCATTTAAATCTCATAGCTGTATAGTATAAATTACTATCTCCACTTTGTATATGAGGAAACTGAGGCACAGAGAGGGTAAGTTACCAAACATGACTACTCTCGCTTCAAAGTCTCTCTTCTGCTAAATATGAGTAGGGCTCCAATGACTCCAAGGCTGTTGAGCCCTCACTCAGCAACCTATGGCTGTCCTGCATTTAAGGGCAGCTGGGCCAATCTGAGGGGATTCTCCTAAGATGTACAGCCAGCCATGTGGCTGATGTAGTCATTATGGAAGTGAACTTTCCCACTGTGGGCATTAACAATATGTCCTGGTTTTCAGAAAGACCCAACAGAAGACTAAAAGAGAGTGTCCAGCCCTCAACAATTTGACATCGCTGATCCACCAATGCCATGGCTCAGCTCTAACCAACATACTGCTTACCCTCATGGTGGAAACCCTTAGCAACAAATTCATTCAACAATTGTTTATTGTCTTACTAAGTGCCAGGTGCTAAACCAGCTGACTAAAGGTTTACATGGAACAAAGCCACTCTCTGCCTTCCGATTCTCACAGGTTAGTGTGGCAGCCAACAGGTAGACTGGCTAAAGTTCACAAAATAAGAGAATTAACAACACAAAGTACTTTCGTAAATATTTAACCTGAAACTGCAGGTCACAGAAGAGAAATGTGTTAGCTGAGTAGAAATTAGAATCTAGAATCCAGGTGGGTTGAGGCAGTCAGAGAGAGACAGATTTAAGAGAAGTAAGGGGGAAATTATTGAGGTTATTCTAGAGGAATTTGGAATATTTCTAAGGCTTCCAGACATTTCACTGTAAAAGGTAGCATCTGGCTGTAGTTCTGCCGGAGGCCACTGTCCTCTTTTGAGGCTGAAAGCACTTGCCATCTGCTTGATAAAGCTAATGTTGATACAGGAAGTTATTTTCTTTCTGACCTCTATTTTGCCCGGGAGAGATGGAAGCAAATCTAATAGCACACGGAATGGGGGAAATATGTTCTGGGGAAGCTTCCAGGCTAAAATCTGACTGCTCCTAAGAACTCTAGATTAGGCAGTGAGTGAGAGCTGCTTGGGAATCATTTATCAATAATTTGCGTATTGGGAAAAAAGACCAATCTTCTTGGCAGGAGGAGAGCTGGGAATCTGAGAACTCCAGGGTCCTAAAAAGCCTCCCTCATCCACCTGACTTTCTCAGATATACAGAAGATCTTTGGGTCTTCAATGGAGAAAGAATCATTTGGATAGAAAGAAAAGAAAAACAGGGAAGATTTCTGGTAAATGTCCCACCCTTTCTTCTAGCATAAAATTCCTCATCTGGGTCATATTACAGAGAGGGGGACAATGTTTCCAGAAGGTTGCATGAAAACATTTTCTGGGAAAGAGAATTGGAGGCTCCTGGAGTCCCTTTCTTCAACTCCTTGGCTGGATTATTAATTCTTTGACACTTTGAAAAGATTGATGACTTTGGGGTGACAGGGAAAGGGTGGGGAGAGCCCCAGATGTTTAGAAAAACCAACCAGAGCACACTGCTTTATCTTTCTGATGAATAAGATTCTTCTATTCACAATATTGACTCTTTGCTATTTAAACTGCAAATACTTTAATCCTATTTGTTGTTACCTTTCAGTTCTGTTAATGTTCTTTTTTCCTTACTGAAGGATTTTATTTTCATTTGGTCAGCTTTACCTTGGCTTTTATAATTTTCACCTTGGGTTTTATACATAAAGAAGCCTTCAACAGCCACTACTATAAATTATTGATATGATTACCATAATCTAGTCCCTTTCTATAGTACGCCTCCTGCAGGAGGATAAACTGTCCTGTTGAACTTAGATGGCGCCATATAGCTTGTTGGTCAATGAAATGCAAGCAGGAATGACAGATATCACATAAGAACAGGAGCTTCAAGAGTGCCTCCCATGCTTCAGCACCCTCTGTAAGAGTATTATTAATGTTTCTAGAGAAATACCACTCCGTCAACTAGGGCCCCAGGATGAAAGCCACACAGAAGACAGTTCAGCTGACCCATGATGGTACATAGCTCAAGCAAAAACAAGAACTTTAATGTAGTTACTCCTGTGATTTGAGAGGCGGTGTTATGACAGCACAACCCAGTCAGTCTATCCTGAATAAGGTGTGTTTCTAGCCTTTCTCTTATGCCTACTGTTGTATTAGAAACAGAGTCTTAATTAGTAATTACCTAGATCATCCAACTAAGACTAAAAATAAGTATAACCTCTCATCTGAAAATCCTAAGAAACAAACAAACAGCGTCAGAAATATACACAAACCACCTCCTCAAAGGTTTTAACATGTTTGCTATTTTCTTTGTAAATTTGGCATTCCAGAATGCAGAGTAGCAAATGGTGAGAATTGAAAAGGAAGAAAAGCAGAGAGTTGCCTTAAAACCACCTTGGAAACATTTGGCTTCAGGGTTTCAGTGTTGCTTTTCGTCCAGTCACACAAGGGCTCTGGAGCAGAGTGAGTTCTCCTGGGGGGAGTCTGCATCACCATTTCACCTATGACCGCCTCCCTCCATCAATTCCTCCATCTGCGTCTGACTCAAAGCTCTGTATCCAGTGGTGATACTGGATTGCCTGAAGAGGTGTGGAAAAGTGAAGGATGGAATTTTCCTGGGGGAATGCTGAAAGGTAGTGGAGTGCGAAGCCAGGAAACATTTGCCAAAATCCTATTTCTCCCAGCCTATGGATGCTGTTTATTCCTCATGAATGCAAGCGTGTCTGGAGAGGCTGCCGTGTCTCAGTCACCCTGGAAGGTTCTGTGCCTTCTCCAAGGTGGCACTGTGACCTGAACACCCCTGGATTTGTAACAATCAGATGCAAAGGCCAGGAAGGATTGGGAAGGGTGTTTTTAAACACTTTGGTTCAAACACAAAGGGGCTGAGGAACTCTAGGAGATGGCACGGAGATCCTAGAAAATGTTCAGAACTGCACCTTCCCAACTTTGAAAGCATTTTCATAGCCTCTGACTTCACCTGGTGGCTCAGATGGTAAAGCATCTGCCAGCAATGCGGGAGACCTGGGTTCGATCCCTGGGTTGGGAAGATCTCCTGGAGAAGGAAACAGCAACCCACTCCAGTACTCTTGCCTGGAGAATCCCACGGACGGAGGAGCCTGGTAGGCTACAGTCCATGGGGTCCCAAAGAGTCGAACACGACTGAGCGACTTCACTTTCACTTTCATAGCCTCCGAGTTAGCCAGTAATGAGAATTGATGGATTCTAGTCAGAATCACATTTCTATATAATTAAGACCTAATTCTGCTCTTCTGCCCAAATTTTTGGTGTTGAATGGCAGCCAAAATTTGACTCTTTTTTGAGCTTGAAGTCAGGGCAAATGGTACTGCTTCAACCCCCTCCACAACCACCTCCGCGATTCAGCAGAGATTCACAGATATATAAATCAGTGTTGGCTCCATTTAGAGGAGGATGGGGAGCTGGACAGCTCCCAGAGAATCATACCCAGAACAATTAGTTACCAGCAAAACACATTCCAAACAGCATATCACAGAAACTAGAACCTCCCATATTTGAAGAACAGAAGCAGCTGGAAAAACAGGAAAAAAAAAATTGGTAAAAATCCTAACACAAGGCTATACTGTTGCTTGAGAGTGAATATATGTGTCCTCTCCAAATTAATGTGCTGAAACCTAATCCCTAAAATGATGGTACTTGGAGGGTAGGGCCCCTGCTTAGGTCTTGGGACTCTGCCCTTGTGAATGGAAATCATGTCCTTAGGAAAGGGATCCCAGAGGCCCCATGCCTCTTCCCTTATGTGAAGATTCAAAGAAAAAACAGCTAAGAACCAGGAATCTGGCATTTACCAGACACTAAGCTCCAGAACCTCCTCCAGAAGGATGAGAAATAAATATTGCTTATAAACCACTCAGTCTGTGGAATTTTTGTTACAGTACCCCAAATGGACTGAGACAACTTCAAACAATGAGATTAAGAAACAGAGAAGTTGCTGAAGCTGTTACTGGAAGTCCTAACCTGGTGGGTCATTGGTGAAGAACCCACCTGCCAATGCAGGAGACACAGGTTCGATCCCTGGGTTGGGAAGATCCCCTAGAGAAGGAAACGGCAACCCACTGAAGTAGTCTTACCTGGGAAATCCCATGGACAGAGGAGCTTGGACAGTCCACGGGGTTGTAAAAGAGTCGGACACAACTTAGCAACTAAACAACAATCATGAGAAAAGGACATTCCAAAATGGCACTGGAAGAATGCATCAGTGAATTAGATGATGGAGAGCAGGAAAGGATATCAACTGGACCAAATCAAAGGTAGTCTCATCACTTCCTTCATGGGAAGGAATCCAAAGGAACATATTGATACCATGTAGTAAAATTCAATATGATTCTTACTCCAGAGCTTATGTGCAATCATTTTGAATTTATATAGATATTTAAACTCCCAAGGTAAAGAATCCTTTCAGGCTTTTTCTATTAACAGATAGGTACCTGACAGGTCTAGACAGATAGACCCCTCTGCCAAGGAAAATCAGGACTCTAGTGCCCAGACTGGAGAGCTCAGATAACCTGCACTCCTTACATAACTGCACCAAGACAAGTCTTAGTCCCACCTGGGTGTGCTCCAAGGTACACTTCACATCTGCCACCTCCTTTCATCCTCACAATGCCTTTGTAAGGCACATAGGGTAGATATTTAACAGATAAGGAACCTGAGGCCCAAGAAAGTGAAGGTCACAAAGTTGGCAAATGGCAGTGCTTTATCATTAAACCTGACCTTCAGGTTCTTCCCTCCAGCCCCTGCTACCTATTTGCCAAACCCTTCCAGAAAGATGCTGTGAACACAGTGCTCAAGCCAACAAGGAAATACATGTCTTAGATACTTCTGAGTATGGCTTGCCAGCTTTTTTGAGATTTACCCTGAGCCCAGAGGTGGATCCTTGACAGACGTGTCTAAAACATTAGATCTTGCTGCATCCTGGCCTTGGCTGATGGGTCCAAGTGGATGCCTGTTCCATTCAGAACACACACACACACACACACACACACACACACACACACACACACACACACCAGAGAGAATCATTGGAGCTAAATTTTGTTATGGGAGACTTTCTGAAGCTGTTCTTCTCAGATGCTGGTGAGATACTTCAGTATCCATTCTATTTTTAATAGAATTTTTTTAAAACTTTTGTCTAGCTAATCACTTTCTGCTACTTGCAATCAAAGATTCATAACTAGCAACACAATTTCTGAAGTCTCTCTCTTTCTGAGCCTTAAACTTGTGTTTTCACATAATATTTCTTGCTTTTACCCAAATGCAATTCTCTTTTCATTGATTACCTTTCATCCACTTATCTAACAATGACAAAGTCGGGGTACGTTCCATTTTGGCGGCATTTTCCTTGGACTCACCAAGTATTGACCTTCTCAGATGACCAAGGAAACAAATCAGAGGTTGGAGAGCAAAACCACACTTAGGCACTTAGGAGGGATGAATGGACTGGGAGAAAGCCAATGGGATTGTGAAATTCCTTCTAAATTAATAAACTCTCTGTCAAATGGCCTCAACTCCTCTGAACATTAAAAAGGTACGAAAAGTCTGTCTCAGGCCCACAAAACCAACTGATTGATTCGATTGCAGGCTGGGTCAGTTCAGTATCCTTAAATCACCTTTTTTTTTGAGCAGAGTTTGCATTTCACAAAATACCAGACCAGCAGTCTGGTAGGTAAAATGACACTCAGAAGAAGAGTATTATGAGCTCTAAGCTTGGGAGTGGAGTTATACACATGTAAAAAAATCATTTAAACCGTAATTCCTGCCTTTGCTTGAAACGAGGGAGGCAAGGATGGACTTTCAGTGGCTCTTCCATTTGATAAGGCTGAGCATAGTTCAGTTCAGGGCAGTGTAGTCACTCAGTCATGTCCTACTCTTTGCAACTTCGTGAACTGCAGCATGCCAGGCTTCCCTGCCCATCACCAACTCCTGGACTTTGCTCAAACTCATATCCATCAAATCAGTGATGCCATCCACCCATCTCATCCTCTGTCATCCCCTTCTTCTCCTGCCTTCAATCTTTCCAGCATCAGGGTCTTTTCCAATGAGTCAGTTCAATGAGTCTTCACATCAGATGGCCAAAGTATTAGAGCTTCAGATTCAGCACCTGTCCTTCCAAAGAATGTTTAGGGTTGATGTCCTTTAGGATTGACTGGTTTGATCTGCTTGCAGTCCAAGGAACTCTCAAGAGTCTTCTCCAACACCACAGTTCAAAAGCATCAATTCTTCAGTGCTCAGCTTTCTTTACAGTCCAACTCTCACATCCATACATGACCACTGGAAAAACCATAGCTTTGACTAGATGGACCTTTGTCAGCAAAGTGATGTCTCTGCTTTTTACTATGCTGTCTAGGTTTGTCATAACTTTTCTTCCAAGAAGCAAGCATCTTTTAAGTTCTTGCCTGCAGTCACCATCTGCAGTGATTTTGGAGCCCCCAAAATAAAGTCTGTCACTGTTTCCATTGTTTTCCCATCTATTTGCCACGATGTGATGGGACTGGATGCCATGATCTTCATTGTTTGAATGCTGAGTTTTAAGCCACGTTTTTCATTCTCCTCTTTCAGTTTCATCAAGAGGCTCTTTAGTTCCTCTTTGCTTTCTGCCGTAAGGGTGGTGTCATCTGCACATCTGAGGTTATTGATATTTCTCCCAGCAATCTTGATTCCAGCTTGTGCTTCATCCAGCCTGGCATTTGGCATGATGTGGAGAAGGCAATGGCACCCCACTCCAGTACTCCTGCCTGGAAAATCCCATGGATGGAGGAGCCTGGTAGGCTGCAGTCCATGGGGTTGCTGAGGGTCAGACACGACTGTGCGACTTCACTTTCACTTTTCACTTTCATGCATTGGAGAAGGAAATGGCAACCCACTCCAGTGTTCTTGCCTGGAGAATCCCAGGGATGGGGAGCCTGGTGGGCTGCCGTCTATGGGGTCACACAGAGTCGGACACGACTGAAGTGACTTAGCAGCAGCAGCAACTCTGCATATAAGTTAAATAAGCAGGGTGACAATATACAGCCTTGACGCACTCCTTTCCCAAAGGCTGAGCACAAGTCGCTGTGAATTAGAAAACAACAAATGGAGCTGTGAGGCAGCATGGCTGTGCCTTGAAGCCTTCCCGGGGCTTTCTAGGCTGCTCTGCAGGGTTATGGGGAAAGCAGATCTGGCCTGCACACCAGAGAAGGGGCATGATTTGCACAAGTAGCTAAAGAACTGCACACAGAGCCCTTCTCATCTCTAGGTAGCATCAAGCATGGGTAACCAACAGGGTATTTTATGAGCCTCCAGAGTCTACTTCAGTGTGGCTAAAGGTACTTTTAATTGGTTTTCTATTCAGAGGCATTAAATTAACTTTACCTAAAAATATTGCTTACTTAGGTCAATGAAGGAAAATTGGATTTAGATTTAGAGTCTCTGCACAGCTGCAAAATAAGCTCTAAAACCTTTGCATTTGTACCACAGCATATGGGCAAAGTGAAGAGCAAATGATTTTGCAATTCCTGATTTGAGTGTAAGGACTATTATGTCTGACACCAACTACTTTTCCACTCTTTCCATTTGATATAGGGGGAAGATAAAAAGGTTAAAGAAACAGAGTCAGATTTGGATTCTTCTAAGCTGTTCATCACCACTGATAGCTACACCACCTCACTGAGGTGGAGTCAGTATCAGAGACAGGCAGTCAGGCCTTGCTCTGTTAGTCAGAAATATTTAGACACAGAGAAACAGCACTGAGGAGTGAGTTCTGAGACTCAGGTCTGAAGCCCAACTTAGATATGCAGTTTCTCCTGAGTGAGCCTGGAAAATAAAAAATCTCAAGATTCAATCATCTCTAAACTCCTTCCCGGTTGGAAGCATGCTTATAAATCGGCATTTTCTTTATTATTTTTATTATCCTAAAATTTGGGTAAATTTAAACTCCAAAAGTTTCATGCAAAATCTGAACATTAAAAGCTCTTTTTATTTTATTGAAGTACAGTTGATTTAATGTTTTGTTAATTTCTGCTATACAGCAAAGTGATTCAGTTATATAAATGTGTGTGTGTGTGTGTATATATATATATTTTTTTTCCTTTTTCATATCCATTTCCACTATGGTTTACCCAGGCTATTGAATATAGTTCCCAGTGGTATATGATAGGACCTCATTGTTGTTTATCCTTCCTATGTATATTAGTTTACATCTTCTAATCTGAAACGCCCAATCCATCCCTCCCCACCTCCTCTTCCTTGGCAAACAAAAATATGTTCTCTATATCTGAATCTGTTTCTTTTTCATAGATATGAACATAAACTCTTATTTATCTAAAGTTGAAACACCTCAAAGTTCAAATAATCAGAATGATCTTTGTGAAAACATGTAATGTTCATATTAATGGTTACAACTTTGTGCAATATCCTAAATGAGCTTCAAAATCATAAACAAAAGATAAATTTCTGTTCACTTCAGCTTTAAAAAGTATATTCCAATTCTCTTCCTGGGAAATTCTCAGGAGGTTAGAGACAAATCAGCGAAGTTCAAAAAAGATGAAGCCTCTGCTATTACTCCACCAGATTGTTTAAATCTCAATAGTGAGGCTGTGGTTTGCATTGATATTTCCCCCCTTGTAAGTAAATCTCTTTTCACTTGAACTTGTCTCATTTCCATCAGTTATTCTTGGCATCCAGAAAAGACATGATGGTTTTCAGGGTTTTGTTTGTTTGTTTGACTAAAATCAGAAAGCTGCTAGGCCAGCAACAAGAAGAGTCACAGATGGCTTCATTTCTTTGGATCTTGAAATGACTGACCCCACCTGGAAGAAAAGTTTCTCTAAATTCAAAATTATGTAAGAGGAAGTTTCTTTCGTTTTATAGTAGAGAGTTAAGTGCAACCATTTAAGATGTCTATCTTTTCCCAGAGAGAGCACAGTTGTTCAGTCAAGATGCTCAGAATAGCACAGGCTAGGCACTCACCAGGCACTGAACACCTGCTGATGGCTGAGATGCTGTCCCCTCCTCAAGACCAGACCAGCTTTCTGGGTGACAGAGTCCACCGTGGCAAGTCCCTACCTTGGGAAAGCATAACATGCCATGGGACGCAGAAAGGATGGGAAGAGAATTCCCTCTGAGCACTATTTGCATTAGGGAAAAGCTTCAGAGAGGGTTGACTTTACCCTTTCTTTACAGTTTTTTTTAAAAGGCATTGCATAATAGTGATCAAGACCAGCAAACTGTAGAGCAAGACAGATGGGGTTCAAATCCCAGTTGAGCCACTTACTAGCTGAGTGACCCTAGGTAAGTGACTGAACCTCTCTATGGGTCACATTTCCCACTGTCAAAGGAGATAAGGACCGTGCCTGCTTCCTAGGGTAGCTGTGAAGATTTAAAGCCCTCAGACTCAGGCCTGGTACGAGCCACTTTCAAGTTCTTATTTTCCTTCAGTGTTTTAGGTTCTAGTGTCTCACCCATTTATTCTCAATCTAACACCTTCAAGGTTCTCACATACAGCAGTTGTTTTTAGTTGTGAAGTTGTGTCCTACTCTTTGTGACCCTATGGACTGTAGCTCACCAAGCTTCTCTGCCCATGGGATTTCCCAGGCAAGAATACTAGAATGGGTTGCCATTCCTTCTCCATGGATCTTCCCAACCCAGGGATTGAACCCATGTCTTCTGCTTGGCAGGTGGATTCTTTACCACCGAGCCACCCGCATTGTAAATTCCTTAAAGGCAAGGCTAAATCTTCCTCATGAGTCATGAGCACAATGACTTTCACATAGTTGGTCCTGAATTTATTTCATACATAACTGTAAGAAGTAAAAACAAATAAACAAAATCCATAAAAACATAGAGAAGTAGAGGGTGGCTTCTGGAGACATACAGACTTCAGTTCTGGCTCTGTTAATACTGTCTGTGGAATCTTGAACATTAATTCTATCTGTCCCTAATCTACTCATTAGTAAGAAGGGAAAAATCACAGGACCTCCTTTGTAGGGCTGTTGGAGGCTTATATGAGACAATGTATATAAAGGACCTAGAAGGCACCTAGCATTTAGTAAAAGTTCAGTAACAGTTAGCCATAGTTGCAATTGTCTTGTTCCCTCCATCTTTATTATAGTTGCTGCTTGCTAAGTTGCTTCAGTCATGTCCAACCCTTTGTGAAGGTATGAACTATAGCTTGCCAGGCTCCTCTGTCCATGGAATTCTCCAGGCAAGAATACTGGAGTGGTTATTATGCCCTTCCCTAGCTGATCTTCCCAACCCAGAGATCGAACCCATTTCTCTTCCATCTCCTACATTTGCAGGTAGGTTCTTTACCATCAGCACCACCATTAATTTGGGGCAATTTTGTTTGTGGAGAAACATACCTCCACTTACTGATGATCTCTAAGGAGAAAAATGTATCCTAATGCAATATGACCATTAAGGATAATGATTATGAACCTGAGCTAATTTAAAAAAATTCTAAATATGCTAAGCATACCTGCTTAAGAATTCCAGGAAGTAAGTTTAGTATTTTAGGAACCTGTCCCAAACATTTGCAAATGTCAGCACTTCAGAAGAGTCCCCGGGAGAAGGCACTGGTGACGCACTCCAGTACTCTTGCCTGGAAAATCCCATGGACAGAGGAGCATGGTAGGCTGCGGTCCATGGGGTCGCTATGAGTTGGACATGACTGAGCGACTTCACTTTCATTTTTCACTTTCACGCACTGGAGAAGGAAATGGCAACGTACTCCAGTGTTCTTGCCTGGAGAATCCCAGGGACCGGGGAGCCTGGTGGGCTACCGTCTATGGGGTCGCACAGAGTCAGACATGACTGAAGCGACTTGGCGGCAGCAGCAGCAGCAGCAGCAGAGTCCCCATCTCTCATTTTGTCTATAGCCATATGACAGTATGATCTATAGTTCACCTGTGTAAAGGCATTGTAAAGGTCACTAGGTGGAAGGCCCCATTTTTCCTTAGTACAGCTAGGCGGAAATGAGGCACAGAGAAACATCTGGCTCCAAGATAATAGAATCAGTGGCAAAACTTATCCAAAAAAATCCATTCATTCTCAAGGCCTCATCCAAATACCAGATGCAAAAGCAAATCTCCCCGAATTGTTAAGTATAATTTCTAGTATATAGTATACACTTCTAGTATAACTTAAGTATATGCTTCTAAAAGAGCATATCATTAAACTGAACCATCAAAAATCCAAATCTTCAGGGGAGATGATGTGATTCAAATATACAGCATTCTGGTGGGCCTTGCTTGTTGAAAAGAAGAACTTCAAGTATGGCATCAATTGCGATCCAGTCAGGAGATAGAAATGATGCCAGTTACTTTAACAGAGAGAAGACAATATAAAAAGTTGTTAACTTGGTACTGAAACACTCACTGAAAAGGAAGAGAGAATGCTATCATGGAGGCAGCAGCAGCAGGAAGCAGCTACCACTCCTAGACCTGGAGGAGCAAAGGAAAGATGTTGGAACTATTAAAACCTACACTTGGAGGTGGAGTGCCATGGGGCTGAGACTCAAATGCCTTAGAAAGGGCATTAGACTAATTATCTTGTAATAACAGAGAATGTAACTGCCAAAACACTGACTCACTATGCAGTACACCTGAAATGAACACAGTATTATAAGTCTACTATACTACAATACGGGAAAAAAAGGGGCAGCTGTTTGGCTGGTGTTGGTTTCCCTCAGGTTGGAGGGTGGGCTCTATGGACCTGGGACCCAGACCTGTAAAGAAAGGGCTTCACCCATCAGCTGCTGACTTCTCAGAGGGATGTGAGGAGCCTGATTCTAAGTGCTAAGAAAACTGTCTCCTGGATCCAACTGCTTCTCCGGGAATGAAATGTGACTGAGGAGGTGAAGCTTTGCTCGGGTGATTGAAGGACAGGCGCCAAATGGAAAGAAGGAAGTCCCGTTACTAAACCCTCCTCCTGTCTTCTTGTTTTTAGCACATGCAGTCCACTGAGCTGAACCTGAAAGCAGCTGGTGAAGCAAAAACATGCTTTGCAGAGTCAAGCCTGGTTGACATCACAAAGGAGTAGGGGGAAAAAGGCCAGTTAGCATGTGTGCCTTTTAAAATATTTTGTTTCACTTTATCATAATTTATACCCAATCTAGTGATCTGCCTCCTATACTTGGCTTGGCTCCTGTTTGCAAACTTCCTATCATAACTAAGGTAAGGGACTTCCCTGGTGGTCCATTGATTAAAAATCCACCTTATGATGCAGGGGACATGGGTTTGATCTCTGATTGTGGATCTAAGATCCCACCTGCCTTGGAGCAACTGAGCCCACATGCCACAGCTAGAGAGTTCCTACACTGAAATGAAAGATCCTGTATGACACAGTTAAGACCTGATGCAGCCAAATTAAAAAAAAAAAAACAATAATAACTAAGGTAAGAAAATTGTCTTACCAATCTAAATATGTTGTCTTTTTTAGACTTGCAGTCCATGGGGTTGCGAAGAGTCGGACACAACTGAGCGACTTCCCTTTCACCCTTCACTTTCATGGATTGGAGAAGGAAATGGCAACCCACTCCAGTGTTCTTGCCTGGAGAATCCCAGGGATGGGGGAGCCTGGTGGGCTGCCGTCTATGGGGTTGCACAGAGTCAGACATGACTGATGCGACTTTGCAGCAGCAGCAGTAGCAGATTAAAATTAGAGATTACAAAAATAATAATAACAGCAGATATTTTTCTACCCTGAAGCCCTACAAAATTATGATGTATCCACCATACTTATTTTCATAAATGCTATTTATTATCAGAAAAATGATACATAGAAATCTGCAATTTGTAAAAGACCATTGAAACATAATACAGAAAACCTAATGGACTCTATAATGTTTCAGTAAATAATTATAAAGAATAACTTCAGAAATGGTATTGCTAATGGAATCCACATATCACTGGAAAATGCTGAGTGCTTTTGTTGTTATTGGCTTTGTTTGAATTATTGCAAAGAATGAATTGTCCAAGACACATAATCCCTAACCCAACCTGTTAAAACTTGATTTTGTTTTGCTCAGAAGTAACTAAGGAGTTGCATTCAGATTCAATGGAGACCAACTCAGAGATATTTACCCGAAGAATATACTCCTATTCATTTAAGAGTGCTGTCAATTCAAGAAGTATTCTTAGGATGGCTTTAACAATGCATAAACATAACTTTGTAGATTAAGTTTAAAACAAGGTCTGTAATTCAAGCAACCAATAGCGCCTATGAAAAGATACTCCTAACACATTGACAAGGGTCTGAATCTGAGATAGGGAGATGATTGCCTCTTAGCAGTAGGGTGTCTGGAAGCTCAGCTAAGCACATTTCCCATCCTCCCTTGCAGTAACCTGTAGTGACGAATTTCTCCATGACGGTTGGGATGCTTGGGTCACGTAATATCTCACACTTGCCCTTCCATGTTTCTCCCCTTGCCTTGGGGAACAATGACAAAGACAGTGACTAGAATGACATTGAAGCCCGTGTACTGAGGACAGCAGAGTGACATCACCTTGAGTTCCTCAGTGACTGGACAGGGAGGAGATGATTCCCTGCCACCTCCCCTCATCCACAGCCTGGAACTTCTCCCCTGGAATATAATAGGAGAAATAAACCTCTACCACAGGGGCTTCCCTGGTGGTCCAGTGTTAAGACTTCCACTACAGGGGGCACAGCTTCCATCCTGGGTCAGGATCTAGGGTCCTGCATGCTGTGCAAGGTGGCCAAAAAATAAAAATAAATAAATAAGTAAAAAAGAAACCTCTACTACATTTAAGCTAATAATATACTTTGGGCCTATTGGTCATAAGAATTTAGTCCAATCTAATCGATATATTGCCTGGAGAATCCCAGGGACGGAGGAGCCTGGTGGGCTAACGTCTATGGGGTCGCACAGAGTCGGACACGACTGAAGCGACTTAGCAGCAGCAGCAGCAGTCGATATATAAGACCAATACATCATCTAGAGGGCTTCCCGGGTGGTGCTAGTGGTAAAGAACCCACCTGCCAATGCAGGAGACATAAGAGACATGGGTTCAATCCCTGGGTTGGGAAGATCAGCCTGGAGGAGGGCCTGGCAACCCACTCCAGTGTTCTTGCCTGGAGCATCCCATGGACAGAGGAGCCTGGTGAGCTATAGACCACAGGGTCACAAAGAGTTGAACAGGACTGAAGTGACTTAGCGTACATGCATGCACACTGTCTAGAAGGATTTGAAGTAGTCTGGATAGAGTTCCTAGAAGAAATAAAACCAAATCTAGGCTTTCACTAACAGCCACGACTAATTTAGAATCTTTTTATGCCAGGGACTAGGTCAAGAACTAGTATTTTCTAGTTGTATTTTAGAGGTGAGGAGGTGGACCTCAATGAGGGGAAGGTATGGACAGTGTTTCCAATGCTGCCTTTGACCTGACACGTTTCAAGTGTCAGAACTGGTCTTTTTGTTCTTAATGGAGAACATTGATAAGTCATTTATATTGTAGCTAGTTCAGTGGCTCAGATTGACAGGCAAAAGTTAAATAGAGCCTTCTGCTCTAAGACACCTCTATGCTCTATCCTCTTAAAGCCCTTCCTGGAATCCTGCAGCTTGCCTTAACTCATGGTAACAGTCAGAGACCAAAAAGGTTAAGGCCACTCAGACTGAGTGCACCAAACTCTTTCACTATAGAAGTGTATCAATAGAGTCTGTGAATGTCCTAAGTGCTGTCTGCCCAAAATCCCTGCCCTCTGCCTTCTGGACATGTGATACAGTGTGTCATGTCCTGGTCTCTAGGTGGTCAAGCGTGGCCGTGTGACTAATTCAGGCCTATGAGTTACAAGCAGAATAGACAGTACCACTTCCGGCCTGGAGCATTTCATTGTTGGTGCAAGACCCTCCAGAATTATCTTTCTTTCTGCCACAGTAACTGGCAGCATTTGAGATGATGGCTCCTCCATGAGGCACTTGTAGCCTAAGCACGAAATAAATCTTTGCTATTAGAAGACACTGGGATTTTGCAGTTATTTGTTAAGCTAACCTTGCCAATCCTGATAATAATAATTAACAATCACTGAGTGTTCTATGAGCTTCCCTGGTGACTCAGGTGGTAAAGAATCTCCCTGCAATGCAGAAGACCTGAATTTGATCTCTGGGTTGAGAAGATTCATTGGAGAAGGGAATGGCAACCCACTCTAGTACTCTCGCCTGGAGAGTCCCCATGGACAGAGGAGCCTGGCAGGCTACAGTCCATGGGGGTCACAATTCTTACCACTTTATATATCCGCATTTAATTCTCATAACACACCTTCAAGATGGCTAGTGTTGTATCCTTGTGGCACAGATAAAGAGACAGAGGTACAGAGAAGTTATGCAAATTGTGTAACTAACGCAGAATGTAGAACTAGATTCAGGAACAGGAAGTCTGTCTCCAGGGCCTGAGATCTAACCACTGAGCTAGGGCACCTCTTGACCATACATTTAAAAATGATCGATGTAACAAGCTTTAATCAAATTGCTCATCCTTAAAAATATACACATTGAAAACTGAAATAAAAACATACTGTTGTATCGAAGTCACCATATGCTACCCTCAAGTTTAACTCTTGTTTGCAGTTAATTGCAATTATTTTATAAGGTGAAAAAATTGGCATTTAAAATAATTGCACCCCAGATGTCACTACTTGAGTCGCCAAGTTGCATGACAATTTAAAAAAAGTAATAGCACACCCATGAAATAAATAACATTTAACCATGAAGGCTGCACTTTCTGCATGCTCTGGGTCTACACTCTTGAACCTGGTCTCCCTGAGTTAGAGAGATACTTTAAAAAAAACAGGAACTGGAAACATTATCTATTTAGCGTGTTTCATTTTAGATTAAATAGATTTTACTCCCTGTTCCCTGGTAATTATATATAATTAAAAAGCACCAAGGAATGTGCATAAAAGCACAATGAAGTAATAATCATGTGGATGGTGGCTTATTTTAACTCACCACTGAGGGGAAGTTGCTTTTATTCAGATTAATTTGTGGAAGAACTGATGCAGACATGACAATGAGATAGAAAGGAACATGTTCTTCAAATTGCTTAGCTCAGAAAACACGATTAATGAAGCACATCTAATTGCATCAGAGTTTCAGAAGGCATGATTACAGAGTACATGTTAAAGGTCACCCTCCTTTGGAACAGCTTTCTCTTTGGGGCAACCCTTCCTATTTTTCAGAACCTTTACTGAAGTCAGGCTGATTCAGATCACTGCTAAAGCAAGACTTTAGCTGAGTAGCTACAACAGTCGGGGGTTGTGTTCAAGCATCATCTTGGTGTCATGCTACCTATCCCTCACCCATATTCTCCAGAACAAAGTCAAGTATGGAAATGCTGACCAACAACTCAAGTCTTTCACTTGTTTAAAAGCAATGTATTGCCATACATTAACCATTACAACATTGTAAAGTAATTAGCCTCCAATTAAAATAAATAAATTTATATTAAAAATATAATAAATAAAAGCAATGTATTGAGCATTACTGCATGAAGACACTGAGCTGGAATTATTAGAGAAATAATCAAAACCACAGTGAGGTACCACCTCACATCAGTTAGAATGGCATCATGACAAAGTCTACAGATAGCAAATGCTAGAGAGAATGTAGAGAAAAGGGAACCCTCCTACACTGTTGGTGGGAATGTTCATTGGACAGCCACTATGGAGAACAGCCTGGATATTCCTCAGAAAACTGAAAATAGGATTACCATATGATGGAGCAATCACATTCCTGGGAATATACCCAGACAAAACTATAATTCAAAATGGTACATGAGCTGCTATGTTCATAGCAGAACTGTTCACAACAGCCAAGACATGGAAACAACCTAAATGTCCATCAGCAGATGAGTGGATAAAGAAGAAATGGTATATACATACAACAGAATACTACTCAGCCATAGAAAGGAACAAAGTAACGCCACCTGCAGCATCATGATGTAACTAGAGATTATCATACCAAGTGAAATAAGTCAGAATAAAGAGAAATATCATACGATATCACTGACGTGTTTAATCTAACATATGAATCTAACAAATGAACCTGTCTACAAAACAGAAAGAGATTCACAGACATACAGAACAGATCTTTGTTTGCCAAGAGGATGGGGAAGGGATGGATTGGGAGTTTCGGATTAGCAGATGCAAACGACTATATACAGGATAGATAAACAAAAAGGTCCTACTGTACAGCACAGGGAACTATATTCAACATCCAGAGATAAAGCATAATGGAAAAGAATATATATGTATAGTGAATCTCTTGCTGTACAGCAGAAATTAACACAGCATTGTAAATCAACTATACTTTAAAAAAAAACTCACTGAGCTGAGTACTATGGTGTGCAAAATATAAGGATGTGAACACATGCCAGGAGCTCCCTCTGTGTCAAACACCACCTTGTTTAATCCTTACAACAACTTGATAACATCATGACCATTATGATCTCTGTGTTTACATCAGGTAGGAAATAAGGCTTATGATAACACCTGTAGAATGCTACGTAGTGATCTAGGTGTTAAGAAGAAGCATAGAAGGAGGGGTGGGGAGGGCCAGGGTTACCCAGCAATTTTAGGTTAGGGAGTGTCATAAAAGTAACATTTGAATAAAGACCTAAAGGAAGCGAGGGGAAAATCACAGAAATCTGCGGGAGTGAGGGAAGGCACTCTAGGCAGAGAGGAGAGCAAGTACAAAGGACCTGAAGTGGGGAATGTTGAAGAGGTGGCAAGGGGGAGTGGGTGGGAAGTAGTCGGGGATTCATCAGAGGGAAGGGAACCAGAGCATGACGGTGGTGGAAGTGACTGAGGGGCATGGGCTTTAATTGACAGGGGACATCCTTGGAGCATTTGGGGTGCAGAAGGGTCAGAATCTGACAACAGAATCACTCTGGCCACCATGCTGAGAAGAGAATAAAGGGCAGCAAAGAAGAAACAGGAGGCCTGCTAAGACGTTGTTGTAGCTAACCAGGCAAAAGCAGACAGTGGTCTGGCCCAGGGTGGCAACTGCAGAATGTCAAAAAAAGAAAAAAAAGGCCAGATCTTGGACACACTATATTTGTAAAGTAGAAACAGAATTTATGACAGATCAGATGGGGAGTGTCAGAGCTAGTGGGTCAGGGATGGCCCCAGGTCTTTGGCCTAGCAACTAGCAACATGGAGCGGTCTTTTGCTGAGATGTGGAAGGCTGAAAGGAACAACTTTGGAAGCCCCAGTCTGGGGAGCTTAAGTTTGAAATACCCATGAGACAACCAAATGGAGGTGTCAAATAGGCTAACAGAGATGTCAAAGAGACAGAACAGAGCTGGAAATAGGCATTTGAACATCATCAGCATCAACATGGTACTTAAAGTCAAGGGAACAAATGAGGCCACCAGGGAGACCAGTATAGAGGAAAACAGATGCCCAGAGGCTGAGTCCTAGGTCATGCCAACATTTCATGGTTGGAAGATGAAGAGGAGAGCGGCCACAGAAGCAGGAAGAAAACACAGCCTCCAGAAGAGTGACCTGTGAGTCAACCACACTGGAGGAAATAACTTATTCTGCCTCCTTTGGTGGGCTTTTGACATAAAATGGTTTTTCCAGTGGTCATGTACGGATGTGAGAGTTGGACTGTGAAGAAAGCTAAGCACCGAAGAATTGATGCTTTTGAACTGTGGTGTTGGAGAAGACTCTTGAGAGTCCCTTGGACTGCAAGGAGATCCAACCAGTCCATTCTGAAGGAGATCAGCCCTGGGATTCCTTTGGAAGGAATGATGCTAAAACTGAAACTCCAGTACTTTGGCCACCTTGTGCAAAGAGTTGACTCATTGGAAAAGACTCTGATGCTGGGAGGGATTAGGGGCAGGAGGAGAAGGGGACGACACAGGATGAGATGGCTGGATGGCATCACTGACTCAATGGACGTGAGTCTGAGTGAACTCCGGGAGTTGGTGATGGACAGGGAGGCCTGGCGTGCTGCGATTCATGGGGTCACAAAGAGTCAGACATGACTGAGCGACTGAACTGAACTGAACTGAAGAGGATAAATGGGAAATCCTTTTAAAAATTTGTAAAGCCTTCTGTGTTTCCAAGATTTCTAAGAACTTTACAAGTGTGCATGCAAACCAAGTATATTGATTTTAAAAACTAAGTGCCTACACATTTATTATATTGATTTAAAATATATCAATTTAAACAAATCAATCAACCAAAATATATGAGATAAAGCTCCTGGAATAATACTACATTTCAAAATACTCAAATTATAAAACCCATCAAGATTCTTTTTTTTTTTTACTGTTTATTTTGTATCAGGGTATAGCCAATTAACAAACAATGTTGTGATAGTTTCAGGTGAACAACAAAGGGATTCAGTCATACATATACATGTATTCATTCTTCCCCCAGTTCCCCTCCAATCCAGGCTGCCACATAACATTGAGCAGAGATTCTTAAACAGTGGTGTCTCCCTGCAACCTCCAGCCACTTGATCAATCCTTCGGTGGCTATGGCAAAGTGAAAGTGTTAGTTGCTCAGTCGTGTCCGACTCTTTGCAACCCTATGGTCTATAGCCCGCCAAGACTCCTCTGTCCATGGGATTCTCCAGGCAAGAATACTGGAGTGGGCTGCCATTCCCTTCTCCCAGGGATCTTTCTGACCCACGGATCGAACTCCAGTCTCCTGCATTGCAGGCAAATTCTTTACTGTCTGAGCCACCAGGGAAGCTATGGCAGCTAAAAGAGAAAAAATATTTGCTTCTTATGGTATCAGTGTCATTCCAGAATGTAACCTCTTGCTTCTCTGCCAGAGGCTACAGGGTTATCCCCAGAGAGTCAAGAACTAACAATAAGGCTGTGTTTTCATTCCTTTCACTCACCCATCATCCCCAACGACAGTGACGTCCTAAACCTAGTGACTCTGAACCTTGTAAGCTACCTGTCATACATTTAAAACCTATTTTAGGATCCTATTGTTAGGATCATGACATTTGTTTATTGGACTTAGAGCTTATAATGAACCTAGGAATCTTTCAATATTATAATGACAGATGGCCATTCACTTCTACAGTGAAAATGTTAGAGAGGAAGTAGATTTTTAGAGCACGTGCTTTGGAGTCAGACTGCCCAAGTTCAAATCCTACAATACTTACAATCTCCCTCATAGGCTTGTTGTGAGGATTCAATGAGTTTAATATTTATAAAGCTTTCAGGATGGTGTCTGACACAGGGTCAGTGCTTCATGAGGGCTCATTTTGTAACTGGAAGTATCTCACCCATCCCTCGTAGGCTTGTTGTAAGGATTCAATGAGTTTAATATTTATAAAGCTTTCAGGATGGTGTTTGACACATGGTCAGTGCTTCATGAGGGCTCATTCCGAAACTGGAAGTATCTCACCCATGCTGGCTGTGTGCTTGATATTGTCGTAAGCACTGGGGATATGATGAAAAACAGGACAAGATCTATCCATGGGTGGTGGGGAGAAACAAACAAGGAAACAGATGAATGGGATAATTATAGAGTGTGTGAAGTATTAAACAAAGACATGTGACAGTGGCTAGGAGTGGCGGGAGTTGAGGAAAGGCCTCCTGGAGAAGGGAAAATTGGAACCAAGTTCTGAGCAACTAAAAAGGCCCCAGGCATGTGAGGAGCCAGAGTTAGAGGATTCCCAGCAGAGAAAACCACAAAAGCAAAGAAATACAGCCACGAAGACAAAACAGCCAACTCGATCTCAGAAAATAAACCATCTAATTTAATGTGGGGAAGGCGTGTGAGTCAGACATGTAGGGCCAAATTAAGCCACTCAGGAATCAGGCAGGGAACATATCCATAGGGGAATCCTTCACACCCATGGGCAAATGTCTCAGAATGTATCGATGAAGTATTAATCAAGCTTGATGCTGCAAGGGAAGGATACATTTGAGTTCTACTCTGATTGACCTGCAGATTTTTATTGCAGGTTTAGGAGTATCCTTCGTGGTAAAGAATCTGCCTGCAATGCAGGAGGCCCTGATTCAATTCTTGGGTCGGAAAGATCCATTGGAGAAGGGATAGGCTACCCACTCCAATATTCTTGGGCTTTCCTTGTGGATCAGTTGGTAAAGAATCTACCTGTAATGCAGGAGACCTGGGTTTGATCCCTGGGTTGGGAAGATCCCCTGGAGAAGGAAAAGGCTACCCACTCCAGTATTCTGGCCTGGAGAATTCCATGGACTGAATAGTCAGTCCATGGGGTTGTGAAGAGTCAGACACAACTGAGTGACTTTCACTTCTTCCTTCACTCACCCATGATCCTCTCATTAAAATATTAATATAATTCTTTTTTTTTTTTGGCCCATGGTGGCTCTAGTGGTAACGAACCTGCTGGCCAATGCAGGAGACATAAGAGACACAGCTTCCATCCTTGGATTGGGAAGATCCCCTAGAGAAGGACATGACAACCTACTCCGGTATTCTTGCCTGGAAAATCTCATGGACAGAGGAGTCTGGCGGGCTACAGTCTACAGAGTCTCAAAGAATCAGACACAACAGAAGCAATTTGGCACTCATGATCATTTTTAAAAGTACTTCGAACCAAGGCAAAACAAGGGACCTAGGATCAAACAGCTAAGGAAGGCTTTCCGTCTTCTGCTTCCCCAGCCTGATGGATGAGCTTTTGCCTTTCTGCCATCCCTGGTCCTTTACTTTGTTTTGCTTTTGACAGCTATGGACCTCGGGAGAAGCCAAACAGGTTTAGAAACCAGTTTGGTCCCAGCAGACCTGCCCAGTGGGAACTCACCTGTATACACACAAATCTGGGGCAGTGCCTGCCTGGGCACTAGGAAGTCAGCCCAGGTTCCCAGGGAGCCCTGAGACATCCAGTCTAAACAGATACATCAATCTGCTCACTGAGAAGAGAAAGCTGGCTCTCCCAATATAATAACAGGCTGGCTGATTTATTATTCTGAACTTTGGTGCATGGCAGGGGTAGTGTTATTTGTGCCAGTTTATGGTTTGGGGCCAAAAGATGAAATACCAAGCTCGTCTGATTGGTTTCAAGAATCCATTTGCACCAACAGAGCTTCTGCATGTGCCAATGTGTGTTCGGGGATTATGACACGTGGCTTAGTCTCTTTGGCAAAGCCCTTCCGAGAAGGAAATTACAAGTCTTCATATATTCAGAACCATTTAATAGCTGGCAAGCTACTGCCAACCACCTATGCTATTGCCAAATTTCCTGAAATATCTTCAAGGGTTCATCCTTGTCAGGTTAGTTTTAGAGCTAAATAAACACACCACAGACAACACATGCTACATTCTCTCCAAAAGAAAAAATGATTATTTATCTCTAGCCTTGGTCCTTGGCAGTATAAACCCCAGATGGGAAAAGAACGCTCTATATAAAAAATTATGGACATCCATGTGTAATCATGGTCTGGGGAACAGTCCGTGAAATGACAGAGACCAAGGTTAGAACTATAGCTCCACCGTATGACAGCTTCATGTCCTTCAGAAAGTTTCATAACCCTGTCAAACCTCAATGACTTCATCTGTGGAATGGGAATTAAATGTTGTTAGAGTGAGTGGTTCTAGATAAGTCACCTCACACAAGTGAGGGAGGCACTCAGTAAACACCTACTTCTCAAAATGGCAGGGTCTGATGATGAGGCCTCTTGATGTAGAATTCGCTATGAAACATTTTTACATTTGTGTTTACCTTTCAATCATAACTTGAAACTAATATAGCCACGTTCTAGGTTAGCTGAAAGACCCATCTGGATTCGATTTTAGGCCTCAACTTGGAATCTGCATTTATAGATATCAATACATTGGCAACAAGTGGTATTACTTGAATTGCCATGAGCTAGGGAGGAGAGATGGAAATTAGGATCGATACAAGGAAACATCCATGCCAAATAAAGGCCCATGGTGCCTGTGGGTTGTGTGCATGAAGGTCCTGAGTTCAGAACAGAGGAAAGTGGAGGACAAACCGAGGAACCCCCAGCTCTAAGTCCTGTAGGTGCCAAGAGGGCATGGTGCTTGTATCCTAGCATTGAACAACAGTCAGGCTCACGCAACAATGTCTGTCATGTTTAATTAATATTTCTTTAATTTATTGGTTTTGTAGTTTTGCTTCTAAAATATAAAATTGCTTTGATTTCATGAGTATTGTGCAAGTAGTAAAGAAGTTTATCACCGGTTTTAGGCTTCATATATTTAAATAAGTAAAAATAAAAACAATTCTTAGCAACAGTAGATGTTCAGGCAAATTTTTGCTCCAGAGAATGATTGCACAGATTATTCAATTTCAGAAACCCAGTAATAACTGACCACTGTTAGTATAGTTATTATGAAGGAATTAAAGGGGTTGATTCAAAGAATAAACAGCCTTATGTTAAGTGAAAAAGCAGACTGTCATATTGCATAGACATAGTGATTAACATTGTGTTGAAAAAATTATGTCCAGGGAAAACAGCATAAAGGAATATTCTAAATAATAATTGTTACATCTAGGTGATAAAATTGTGAGTGATTTTTTCTATTTTAAGACATTTTAATTTGTCCTTAAGGGACGTGAATTCCATCATTTTAAAATACATATTTCAAAGGAAAGCAACCCCTACAGGCACAAGAAGACATAACTTGCAATGAATTCAGGCTGACTCCAGACCAGTCACTGAAGGGCGGGGGACTCCCTCCCTTTCCAGCACTCACATCCCAAGCCCTCAGTCTCTGGTTTCAGTAGATTCCTGCAATTTGCACTTCAGATTTCTAAATATCCCCCTGGTAGCTCCACAGATGCGATTTACAGGGCAAGTCTCTCTCTTAAAACACCTTTCCGGGAACTAATTCTCCATCGTACTGGTGAGTTCCAGGAACCATCTGTGCTGCAGTGAAGGTGCCCAGCCCCTCCTCATTTTCTCCCTTGGCGCGTCTCCAGGGCCCACCCCTGGCAAATGGGGATATAGGCCCCTGATGGCTTTCTTGTCTCCCTAGTACTCCTTTTGGCCACCTCTGCCTTCCTGCTGGCATTCTTCCTTGGCCTTAGTCATTGTGCCACACCTGTGCCAGGCCTTCGTTGGCTGGGCTTCCAGCACTGCCTGCCCATTCCTCCTTCATACTGACTTCAGATTACGTGGTGGGAATTCCTGTCTATGCCAGCTTCACTCTTTAGTGCCCAGGGCTAATCAGATTACAACACAGATGCACAAATACACACATACATATGTATGTTAAACACACTACACACACACACACACACACACACACACACATGCCTGTGTGCTCCATCACTTCAGTCGTGTCCAACTGTTTGCAACCCCATGGACTGTAGCCCACCAGGCTCCCCTGTCCATGGGATTCTCCGGGCAAGAATACTGTAATGGGTTACCATGCCCTCCTCCAGGGGATCTTCCCAAGCTAGGGATCCAAACTGCATCTCCAGCATCTCCTTCATTGGCAGATGGGTTCTTTACCACTAGCACCACCTGGGAAGCCCCCTGACACACACACACACACACACACACACACACACACACATATATATATATAAAACCCAGGCTATCCCAAAGCACATAAATTAGTATCTTTGGAGGTGGGTCCTGCCATTGGAAGTTCTAATATCCAGCTAAGTTTGAGAACTATCGGATCAACAGTCCAAAGCTGAGGCAATATCTCGAAGGTCTGGGAACACAGACTCTTAAACCAACTGCCTAAAACTGAATTGTGGCTCCATCACAAACCTGCTAGCTCTATAGCCTTAAACAATTTAATGTATCCCTGTCTCCCCTCATTTCCTTATTTGTAAAGTGGAGAGGACACTGTTAAAAGATTTCTGCCTCATAGAGTGGAGGCAAGGATTAAATCCCATAACACCTATGAAGCACTTACGGCAGTCTGGCATAGAAGGGCCTCACTCAGGCTGCTTCATATTGATAATTATCATTACTCACCCTTCCCTAGTCACCTGGCTCAGGGGTGTTCAGTGTGGCAGCTTCAGGAATAAAAGACCAGAAGCTTTTCTTCCTGGCAGAGTTGGATCTGCGCAGCAGGCTGGAGAGAGGGTTTGTGAATTCCTCCTTTACATCTGAAGGAGAGCTCCTTTCAGCTCATTTGCTGATCCCCAGTTCCCATCAGGTGCTGCAGCCAAGGATGCCAGTGGGTCATGTATATCAGTCACCTTTGTTTGGACCCCTCCCTTAGGCCCCACGAAGTTCTAAGAAGTGCCTGATGGGTGTTTTTCATATAATTAGGAAACTCAGATCTTTCTTCTTTTTTTTTTAATTGAAGTATAGTTGATTTACAATGACGTGTCAGTTTCTGATGCACAGCAGAGTGATTCAATTCTCTGTATAGACACATACTCTTTTTTACATTCTTTTCCATTATGGCTTATCACAGGATAGTGGATGTAGTCCCCTGTGCTCCAGAGTAGGACCATGTTGTTTATCCAATCCCAAACTCCTAATTTATCCCTCCCCTCGCCGCCAACTTTTCCCTTTGGTAACCATGTTTGTTTTCCAAGTCTATGAGTCTGTTTCTGTTTCGTAAGTTTATTTGTATCATATTTTAGATTCCACATACAAGGGACCTGATTTTCAAAGGGGCAACTGGAGTCCTCAGAAGCCGTTGGCAACCCTCCCAGCACCCCAGGCTTGGGAGATCCTTTGGGATGTTGCCCATGTCCATTTGCGGTCTATTCCCCACCTTCACCAAACCCAGCTCACCATCCTTGGTGTTAGAATAAACACCCTCCCGCGCTCCATGTGCTGCACACCTGTGAATGTTTGTTTTTAGCTGACTGTGTTGATTTAGCATTAGGCTCAGCAGGGGATGTGGTTACAGGGCTATGATAAGGCTCCGAGCCACTCTGCTCGCAGGAGGAAAATGCCAAGTTGGGTAATGAGCACTGAACCACTCCAGTGCTCTGGCTTAAAATATCTTTACCAAAATTATGAAAGCACCACAGAAACAAAACACAGCACCAACTGGCCTCTTTCTCAGGGTAATTTTCCCTCCCACCCTCTCTCCACCCCAGAAAGCAGCAAGGGTGTGGGAATTAGCACTTAACTCAGAAGGGAGTCCTGGGTTCTAATAATTCACTCCTCACCTGCCTCTGTGAGCGGATTGCACTTGTCTACGCCTCAGTCTCCCCGGCAGTGAAGAGGAGGGTTTGAGTGCTCTGATCTCTACCATCCTTTCCAGTGCTTTAGCTATCATGTTGGTGAATCCACACGGGTGAATGATGCATTAAATTACTGAGCACAAATATGCATCAGGCAGCGTGGGAAAGAGGAGAGGAGAGAGACCAGAGCACCCTGGGAGCAAATGTGTAAACAAATAGGCACGACCAGGGGATTTGTAAGCACATGCTTGTGATGACATATGTTCAGGGAAAAACTGATTTTTGCAAACCAGGATCAGAAAATGATTCATTTTTTTAATTTTATTTTTAAACTTTACAATATTGTATTAGTTTTGCCAAATATCAAAATGAATCCGCCACAGGTATACCTTTGTTCCCCATCCTGAACCCTCCTCCCTCCTCCCTCCCCATACTCTCCCTCTGGGTCGTCCCAGTGCACCAGCCCCAAGCATCCAGTATCGTGCATTGAACCTGGACTGGCGACTCATTTCATACATGATATTATACATGTTTCAATGCCATTCTCCCAAATCTCCCCACCCTCTCCCTCTCCCACAGAGTCCATAAGACTGTTCTATACATCAGTGTCTCTTTTGCTGTCTTGTACACAGGGTTATTGTTACCATCTTTCTAAATTCCATATATATGCATTAGTATACTGTATTGGTGTTTTTCTTTCTGGCTTACTTCACTCTGTATAATAGGTTCCAGTTTCATCCATCTCATTAGAACTGATTCAAATGTATTCTTTTTAATGGCTGAGTAATACTCCATTGTGTATATGTACCACAGCTTTCTTATCCATTCATCTGCTGATGGGCATCTAGGTTGCTTCCATGTCCTGGCTATTATAAACAGTGCTGCAATGAACATTGGGGTACACGTGTCTCTTTCCCTTCTGGTTTCCTCAGTGTGTATGCCCAGCAGTGGGATTGCTGGATCATAAGGCAGTTCTATTTCCAGTTTTTTAAGGAATCTCCACACTGTTCTCCATAGTGGCTGTACTAGTTTGCATTCCCACCAACAGTGTAAGAGAGTTTAAATTGAGGGCTGAGTGATGGTTAGTTGTTCGCCAGAGTGGGACGAGTTGGAAGGGCCCTGTCACAAGTAAATCTTCAATCAAGGCTTAACTGCTACAAAGCCTGGTGTCCTGGGGAATTGTAAGCCTCTCCGAGAGTCAGAAACCTAGATTGTGAGAGGGTATATGTGTGTGTGTGTGTGTGGGGGGGTGTCTGTGTGTCTGTGTGTACGTGAGGGGGGATGAGATGGAGATATCAGCAGAGATGAATGCTGTTGGATATCAGAAGAGAGGAAAAGTGAGTAGGGGCCACATCAAAGATGTATGGTACAAAGTTTAGAGTTTAGCCTACAAACACAAAGGAACTGATCATAACCAGTGGTAAGCCAAACCCAGGTAAATTCAAGCCAATGAAAACTTCATGCAAAATAGTTATATATCCAAATGCTTAAGAGATTAGAATAGGTGCTTTGTTTCACTGGCCACATTTTTTTTTTTACAGTTAGATAACAAATGTGCAAGCAGTGGTCTAATCCTGTTTCCTTGCATGCTTCTTAAATGACACGACTTGAGGCTTCAGGATGTAAGTTTCCAATGTGTCAGCTTTAACTTGCAGCCTTCTCTTAATGGCCCTTCCATTTACACAATGCAGATTGAGAAACTATCACTTCCTAAAAGCTTTTGAGAATAATTCCACTGGGCTCTTTCCACTCCCTGACTGCCCTTTCTTTATCATGCATTTTTCTTCTTTTTAGTGTGTACCTTGATTATCATCTGGGCAAAAGGAGATTATATCATGAACATTTTATAAGCGCATAGTGCCAGTGCAGAAGAGACTGTTAACAGCTGAATGACTTGAAAGAATATTCCCTTACGCCTAGCACATGCCTGGCACAGAGTGGGGGCCTAATTAGAAGAAAGCACACAGGCTATGGGCGTCAGAGAGAGCAGGTGTTGGCCTTGACTAGGTCACTTGATGATTAGTGGTCCTGAGCAACTCATTTCACTCTGAGGCCCAATTTCTTCATCTGTACAATGGAGTTCATTACATTGTTAAAGGATCTTTTAAAAAAAAATGAAATTATGACTCTCATACAGATATAAAAGGAACATGCTAAAGACTGTCTTTAACAGATAAATGTTAAATTATTTCAAAGGAGAAATAAAAGAAGCACGAATTTATATGATGTAAAAGAATGCTGAAATAGGTTTGCAAACAGAAACTGGCTGTTTCTAATGGGGGGAAAGATGAATAGGTGGAGAAGCCAATTTAATTATATCGAACCAGTATATATTTGTATCCTATAGACGAGAATCATTTGTATTGCTGTCTGTTATCGATAGGGCTTCCCTGGTGGCTCAGTGGTAAAGAATCTACCTGCCAATACAGGAGACGTGGGTTTGATCCCTGAGTTGGGAAGATCCCCTGGAGATGGAAATGACAACCCACACCAGTGTTCTTGCCTGGGAAATCCCATGGACAGAGGAGCCTGGCCGGCTACATTTCATGGGGTCACAAAGAGCCAGACACAACTTAGCAACTAAACAACAACTGTTTTCTATAACCTACGGAGTAGCAGAATGGCTGAAAGGCAATGAAAGCTCCCCTCTAAGAATCAGAATGGGATAACCTGGAAGAGTGTACACTAAACAGTGCACCGCTTTCCACCAAGGCAGCAAATTTTCTCTAGAACACCTAGCTGGCATCCTCTTGTTGCCAGGAGGATTCTGTTTCACGAATGTCGAGCACCTTGTATAGTTTTGAGAATATACCAGTTGCCCAGCAAGTGATCACTGGCTTCATTAGTATTAATGTAGGTTATAAAGAAAATTGCTTCTTGGGTAAGTTGTTGCTCATCCAACCAGAATCTATACTCTTCCATCTCCTTTATCTAATGGCATCCAGTGGAGTGCTGGGCACTGGCTGGGTGCTCAGTAAATTTTTTAATAAGAAATTTATATTAAGGATAACACTCTGATGAGCTGTGAAATAGATTTTTTAAACAATTGAAGATTAACCTTCTGAGTTAGAAGAGACGGCAAGGGAATCTAAATGACTGCTGGCATCATGCTCTCTTTCTGAAAGTCACTGGCCTTTGGTCCTTATTCATGTAAAATGATGGTGGTTGAACACTACTCTGCCCTGAACTCTTCCCACTGGAGACCAGTGTAAGTTGTGTTGAAAATGAGCTTTCTCCTGGTTCTAAGTCCTTGTCCAAACACAGCTCTCACTGTGCCGGCTCTGACATCCAGTTGTATTTTCTTCGGGGAAGCAAAACCAAATTATGACGGCACCATTGTCACTGGAAATTGAATTCTTGTGGGAAGCAGACAAGACAAACACACTCTGCTTCCTGAACTCACTCCCATTTTAAATGATATGGAAGCAAAGAGAGAAGGGGAGCTTGGTAAAAGAGCATATATGTGTGTGTGCACACATGTGTGTGATTAAATCGTAATAACTAAATCAGTCATCCCAAATGTGATATGTTGTTCTTGGCATAAAGCTGAAATAATTTTTTGGTGGTAAAGAGGGACGTAGGGTTGGGAGGGGGATAACAGTTGGGTGTGTCTTGGAACTGTCTCTGGTTTTTGTGGTTTGGACCCAAAAGTGGTTTCATTTGCCTGTTTCTTCTCCTCCTTTTGAAGGTCTCTCATTTTAGAATGGTAACAAGGAACCATTCAGTTTGCACTTAGCAGTGAACTTGACTTTTCAAGAGCTAGAGATTAACAAAAAAGAATACCCTTGTTTTTCATAAGCTGGACAGAGTCTCTGGTTCCTCAGCCCAGCTTGCACCCCTTCAGGCATCCTGCTTGAAATGTGGAGGAATACTGGCCTAGAGACCAAACTTAACTTAATCCTCCTGTAGCTACGAATCACTCCTCCATGCATAGAAAGAGATCTTTTAACTAGACAAAAAACTCATGTGAGGAGAGGAATGGGCCAGGGTGGCGGGAAAGGAATGAAGCCTTTAACTGGAAAGCAAAACTCACTTTAGGAAAAGACAGGGCTAGTCTTTTTTTATCAATAATGTATAGTCTTTTTTATAGATTAGATAACTTTTTAATTTATTTTTCTTGCCACATCACATCACATGTGGGATTTTAGTTCCCCTATCAGGGAAGGAACCTGCACCCTCTGCATTGGAAGATCAGAGTCTTAAACACTGGACTGTAGAGGAAGTTCCAGGGGTAATCTTTTAATTGAGGGGCTAACTAAATTATTTCATGAGTTTCTAGTTAAAGGCCCATTCTGCCAAAAAAAAAAAAAAAATCATGCTTTGCAAGAGAATGTCAGAAAGTCCGCGATTTTGAGCTTCAGTTCTGTGACTCAAGCATTTGTTAAGTTGCAAAGATGGATGTATCCAATTCTGTCTTGAAATCTCAAGGAAAGACATGATCATCTAATTGAAAGATTTTTAACCTTATATGGATTATGGATGCTTTTGAGAACCTGAAGAATCCCACACCTTAGAAGGAGTCTCCCATGCACATTGTGAGTTGCACTTTTCGCCCGTTGCAAAGTACAGAAGCTGACTACTCTGGCTAATTTAAGCACCACAGGGATCTGGTGGAAGGAAATGGAGTGGGAGAGGAAATAGAGCTGTTTTGGGATCCAGGCAGCAGGAACTTCTAGTGGGCACAATTTCTTGTGTATTGCCAGTGGAATGAAGCAGATCAAGTCATTTCCCCCTTGCTGTAAGCACAGTTCCTGGAGAGGAATTCTGTTTGACCTAGATTAGACTCCGGATCCCTCCATGGCTAAAGGATGTAAAGCTTATTGACCAGCAGCACCATCAAGATTGAAATCTATTTGGAGTGAATCAAGGTACTAAAGAAAAAATCAAGTTCCTGATGTTACCAAGAGAGAAGAATGGGCAAGCTAAAACCACAAATGTCTGCTAAACACATCTACTCAGAGCGGTCTGCATGTCATAGGAATAGGGGAGCTATGAACCTTTGTCATGGACCCCAGCTCTAAAACCTGGGATCTACAAATCCCTGTCTAGGCTACACCTACAACCTTTAGCTGCATGGTCAACACACCGTATTTCCTGAGTGCATGTGTATTGTTGGAGGCAAGAAAACTGAGGGGACCTGATAGAAATAACCAGAATGAATAACAAGAAACAAAAAGCTGAAAACAGTAAAACCAAGTTTTTCTCAGACCAGATCCTAGATTAAGTCATTTCCATGTAAAGATGTAGCTCTTATATCAGTCACAGGCTCTTAACCAGATATCTGGTGTACATGCACAGATCCCAGTGCCATCACAGCAACTAAAGTCCCAGGGACGATGACCAAGAGAGACCTTCTATGAAGAGTGATACCCTGGAGGGAGTGGTGCTACAGAATCAGGCCTTTGGGCTTGACTTCTGATTTCCATGGAGTGAGTACAGCACCAGAGAAAGTTTCTCCCCATCTTAGCAGGGGATGTGGCATGACCTGGATCTGAGGTGGCCTGGGACACAGACCTGAGGACCAGCGAACACACAGAGCATCTCTAACACAGCTTATACATGGCTCTGGACTATGAGGAGAAATGAGCTTCTCTTGGATGACTTCACTATTTAAGAGCTTCGTAACACAGTTCCTAAACAGCTGCGGCAGAAACGCTGTGAGGTCCACTGTGATTTTTGTCCCTTCCCACTTCTCTAGGTGCATCCCAAACTCCTCTCACCCTCATACACTAACCTTCTACATCCACAGGAGGTCACACTGGCCTCCTTTCCAACTCCTCATCCTCCCTAAGACCTCAAGGCTTCATCACATTGTACCCCTGCCAAATATGTTCTCCCACAGTTCTGGCTAACTCCAAATTATTCTTCAGCCTAAGCTTCAAGTTTATTCCTCACAGAAATCTTCACTGATGCAGATTAGATCAGGCCCCCACCCATCAACCTGTACATGGCACTTCACATACTGGTAATTTACTTTGTGCTATTCTGTTATATTCCTGTCTTCCTAACCTGGTAAACTCTGAAAGGACATGGGCCATAATTGCCTTATTCACTTTTATAACCCCAGTGCCAGGAACATGATAGGTGACCATTAATATATGTTGAGTAAACTGTGCAAAATTGTACTGAAGAAGAGGATCTATCAAGGACAAATAGTAAAAGGAAATTAGCAATTTTAGAGAATGATATAATACCTGCTAATGAACGTAAAGGAGCAAGCAGATATAAAACATAAGACACAGACAGAACTGTAGCATATCTTCCATTATTTCAACCTCACAAAAGAAGGGAATCAAGGAAGCATATGGAATGTAGCCGAAGAGAGTTAAGGTTTTAGTTAAAGCTAAAAGCTCATGTATCCCATTTGGTTGCCCTGGCAACAGAACCACCGATACCATCTTATGATAATATTATAATATGAAAAAGCAAATACAAATAAATTAAGAACTTATCAGAAATGGAGCAACGGATGGTTCAGTTAGATTCACCTTTGGTGATGATCTAAGGTGAAATCTTGGAAAAGACTCTGTGTTGCAAAGGATGTCATCCTAGAACTTGAGTTATATGTTAAAGGGTTAAACCAGGTCACAGAATTTGATAAATCAGTTTTAAACTCTATATGGGGAAGCACATAAGGCTGTGATCAACTAAGATGGTTTTAAATAACAGACTTGATGCACATGTCAGTTATCTTTTAGCACAATTAAGGTGCAGAACCCACAATGACAAAACCTCAGTGGCAGAACACAATAAGCATTTATTTTGGCTTATAAATTTACAGGTTGGCTGTAGAGTTCTGGTGATTTAAGCCGTGTGTGGCTATTTTGGCTAAGCTCTTTTCTAAAGGCAGCCGGTTTGCTGGCTGGGCACTGGCTGGTCTAGGATGGTCTCCACTTGGGTTGACTTTATCCTGTATCGTGTGCTCTCTTATCTGTCAGCACACTATGTGAGTTTATTCTCACAGTGAGGGCAGAATTCCAAAAGAGGCAGTAGAAGCATACAGGGTCTCTTGAGGTCTAAGTTTAGAACTGGCATACTGTCGCTTACAACGCACTTGATTAGTCAAAGCAAGTAGTAAGACCAGTCCTGATTCAAAGGGTTGGGAACCAGGCTCAACTTCTTGATGCAATGAGCTGCAAAGTTAGATGCTAAGGGCATGGGTGTGCTGTGTGTGTCCTGTACTTAGTTGCTCTGCTGCTACTGCTGCTAAGTTGCTTCAGTCGTGTCTGACTCTGTGTGACCCCAGAGACGGCAACCCACCAGGCTCCCCTGTCCCTGGGATTCTCCAGGCAAGAACACTGGAGTGGGTTGCCATTTCCTTCTCCAATGCATGAAAGGGAAAAGTGAAAGTGAAGTTGCTCAGTTATGTCCAACTCTTCGAGACCCCATGGTCTGCAGCCTACCAGGCTCCTCCGTCCATGGGATTTCCCAGGCAAGAGTACTGGAGTGGGGTGCCATTGCCTTCTCCATTAGTCGCTCAGTCGTGTCCAACTCTTTGCAATCCCAGGAACTGCAATTCGCCAGCCTCCTCTGTCCATGGGGATTCTCCAGGTAAGAATACTGGTGTGGGTTACCATGCCCTCCTCCAGGGGATCTTCCCAACCCAGGGATCAAATCCATGTCTCCTGTATTGCAGGTGGATCTTTACCAACTGAGCCAACAGGGACAACCGCTCAATTCAATTAACCTACCATATCAGAAATCAACTTATTATGAAGCTGTAGTAACTAATTCAATATGATATTGGTATAGAAATAAACAGAATAATTATATGATATTATGATCCAAAATAGATGCCTATGCAAATAAAATATCATGAGAGGAAACACGGAAGATTCTCTATGAGGAAAATTATAGACAATTAAATAAAAGTGCTATGATAATAGATTACCCAATGGGGAGAAATGAATCCTTACTTCATATAAAACACAAAAATCAATTCCAAGTTTATTAAAGAGCTAAATGTAAAAAGTGAAACTTTAAAAATTTTAGAAGAAAATAAAGAGAATATATCTACTTCTTGAATTTTGGGAAAGATTTCTTAAACAAGACACAAAATGTACAAATAATAATGAATATGTAGATAAATTTAATTATTTTATAACTTATATCCAAAGAAAACACCAAATATTGAAAAGTCCCAAGTCTTCAGGAAAATATTTGTAAAGAAAAGATTACTACTGTGGCATGGAGAACTAATTAAAAATCTTTCCAAAATCAATGAGGGAAAAATGTCAATAGAAAAAAAATGAATGAAAACTAATATGC
This sequence comes from Bos mutus, assembly GCF_027580195.1. Lineage (NCBI taxonomy): Eukaryota > Metazoa > Chordata > Mammalia > Artiodactyla > Bovidae > Bos > Bos mutus. The sequence goes on along the minus strand of NC_091621.1, from coordinate 26,194,379 downwards.
AAAGAAGAAGGCAATTCACAGAAGAAGAAACCTGAATGACCAATAAATATATAATGAAACTATTGATCTCCTTAGATTAGCAAATGGACAAATGCAAATAAATTAAAACCATAATGAAATATCATTTCATAACCATTAGCTTGATGAAGATGATGTAAGGTAACAATAAAAAGAGTTCATGAGGAGCCACTGGAACTCTCATACAAATTGAACTCAGAATAACTACATTGAAGAGTAATTTGGCAATAACTAGTAAAATTGGATGTGTACATACCCTATAACCCAACGATTACATATACATATATATATATATATATATATATATATATATATATATCTCTATGGGGTTTCCTGGAGAAGGCAATGGCACCCCACTCTGGTACTCTTGCCTGGAAAATCCCATGGACAGAGGAGCCTGGTAGGCTGTAGTCCATGGGGTCGCTAGGAGTCGGACACGACTGAGCGACTTCACTTTCACTTTTCACTTTCACACATTGGAGAAGGAAATGGCAACCCACTCCAGTGTTCTTGCCTGGAGAATCCCAGGGATGGGGGAGCCTGGTTGGCTGCTGTCTCTGGGGTCACACAGAGTCGGACATGACTGAAGTGACTTAGCAGCAGCATGGGCTTTCCCAGGTGGCTCAGTGGTAAAGAATCTGCCTAAGTGGAGGAGATGTGAGTTCAGTCCCTGGGTTGGGAAAATCCCGTGGAGAAGGAGATGGCCACCCACTCTAGCATTCTTGCCATGAAAATTCTATGGACAGAGGAGCCTGGCAGGCTACAGTCCATGGAGTCACAAATAGTCATACATGACTTAGTGACTAAATAACAACAATTTATATATATCCTAGAGAAAAGTTCTCTTATTTTCCTCAACTTATGAATGAGAATATTCATTGCAGGATGATTCATAACAGCAATGTCTAATCCTAAATGTCTATAAATGAAAGTATGCTTACCTACATATTGGTATATTTATACAATGGAATACTATACTACAGTAAAAATAAATGAACTAGAGGTAATATATCAACATGGAAAACTCTCACATAGATTATATTGAACAAAACAAGCAAGTTTCAGAAAAATTTATACACTAGAATAGCAGTTACATAAAGTTTGCTGTTGTTTAGTTGCTAAGAACTAGTAATTATATCTAGGGTGCAAGTGAGGTTATAAACAAGAGAGTATCTTTGGAAAAGAAACACAAGCTTCAACTAAACCCACAATGTTTTATTTCTAAAATTTGAGTGATGTCGCCATGAGTATCTTTTATGTTACTCTCCATATGCTCTTTGTATGTCTGACGTTTAATTGAAAAAGTGAACAGATGTATAAGAGTCTTTCTGTGAAAGAGAAAAAGAGGTGACAAACTAGAAAAAGAGCTTGACTAATGTTAGGACGTTACCGCCTAGGTATCTTCTTGAGAAACCTGTATGCAGGTCAGGAAGCAACAGCTAGAACTGGACGTGGAACAACAGACTGGTTCCAAATAGGAAAAGGAGTACGTCAAGGCTGTATACTGTCACCCTGCTTATTTAACTTCTATGCAGAGTACATCATGAGAAACGCTGGGCTGGAAGAAGCACAAGCTGGAATCAAGATTGCTGGGAGAAATATCAATAACCGCAGATATGCAGATGACACCACCCTTATGGCAGAAAGTGAAGAGGAACTCAAAAGCCTCTTGATGAAAGTGAAAGAGGAGAGTGAAAAAGTTGGCCAAAGCGCAACATTCAGAAAACGAAGATCATGGCATCCGGTCCCATCACTTCATGGGAAATAGATGGGGAAACAGTGGAAACAGTGTCAGACTTTGTTTTTTACGGGCTCCAAAATCACTGCAGATGGTGATTACAGCCATGAAATTAAAAGATGCTTACTCCTTGGAAGGAAAGTTATGACCAACCTAGACAGTGTATTAAAAAAGCAGAGACATTACTTTGCCAACAAAGGTCCGTCTAGTCAAGGCTATGGTTTTTCCAGTGGTCATGTATGGATGTGAGAGTTGGACTGTGAAGAAAGCTGAGCACCAAAGAATTGAAGCTTTTGAACTGTGGTGTTGGAGAAGATTCTTGAGAGTCCCTTGGACTGCAAGGAGATCCAACCAGTCCATCCTAAAGGAGATCAGTCCTGGGTGTTCACTGGAAGGACTGATGCTGAAGCTGAAACTCCAGTACTTTGGCCACCTCTTGCAAAGAGTTGACTCACTGGAAAAGACCCTGATGCTGGGAGGGATTGGGGGCAGGAGGAGAAGAGGACGACAGAGGATGAGATGGCTGGATGGCATTACCAACTCGATGGACCTGAGTTTGAGTGAACTCCGGGAGTTGGTGATGGACAGGGAGGCCTGGCGTGCTGAGATTCATGGGGTCACAAAGAGTCGGACACGACTGAGCGACTGAACTGAACTGAACTGAACTGATCCTCATCCGTGGGTCTCCTTGCTCTAGTTTCTGTCTCTAGCCCAGAGCATTTGTCCTGCAACATTATAGATCAACAGTAGCAAAAAGATTCCATACTTGAGTAAGTTTGAAAAGTGCTGGGTTAAACAAAGTTCAATAGAGTTCTTTTCTGCAAAACTTGGAGTATTTGAACTGTTTATGGGTGCCTTGAATCTCTGAGCAGGAGATAGAGTAAGCAACCTTTCTCCCCCTTAAATACACTGGGACCATTTCTTCATATGGTGTTGACATGCCAAGAGTTTCCATGAAATGCATTTTGGGATATACACCCCCAAATTTGCATCGTCCTGTTGTTGCCTCTATCCCTAGGTCTCAGTATGCTCACAAATTCCACTTCTTTTTCAATGTCCATGTCTTTGTCATTTCATTTTCACTGCTCCACATAGCTCTCCATGCTTTTGTCCTCCTTTGGTGGAGGCAACATGGCATCATAAAAGGAATATTCAGTTTGAAATCCTGGTCCCAGTACTTTTTAATGGGGAACTCTGTCTGGTTTCTGTGCCTTGGGTTTTACCTCCAAAATGCAGAGGATATCAAATCCTTTACTTCACAGGAGAGTTGTGCGTATTCATACATATAAATGAATGAATTTACTAAATTCATTGAATTTAGTAAAATTCTCTTGAATTTACTGAACATTGACTATGATGTATATGAAGAAGGAAAATAATAGTTTATCTATCTTCAGAGACTAGTTTTGGAGACCATATTAGTTTGCTAGGGTTGCCATAACAGAGACTTAAGGGGCTGAAACAACAGAAACTTATTGTCTCAGTTCTGGAGGGAAGCAGTCGGAGATCAAACTGTCAGCGGGTTGGTTCTCTCTGAAGACTGTGAAGGAGAAATCTGTTCCAAGCCTCCCTCCAAGCCGCTGGTGGTCTGCTAGCAGTCTTTGGCACTCCTTGATTTCTGCAGCATCTCCCTGATCTCTTCTTTCACCTTCACCTGGCTTCTCCCTGTGCAAATGCCCCCAAATTTCTCCTTTTTATAAGGACAGCAGTCCTATTGGATTAGGGACCCACTCTTAATTCAGTATGACTTCATCTTAGTTAATTTTATCAGCAACGACCCTTTTCCCAAATGTGATCACATTCTGAAATATTGGGGGCTAGGAATTCAACATATGAATTTTCAGGAGACACAATTCAACTCCTAACAGAGACTGATAAACATAACACCCATGAAAGTGTTATCTTCTCATAAGGAGTTATAAAATTTAAGAGTCTCTGCTTGTCACAAGTTACCACATTTTAAAGCACCTAGTAACCTACTTCATTGCAGCACACAGCCAGAACTTGACTTGGCACAACCTGGATCCTTTGGGGAATGATGTTAACAGAGCTTGCTCAGGGACTCTTTAAAGTGAAGGTTCTGTTTGGTTCTAAATCCATCCCCAGCTAACAGAGAAAAATCCATTCTGTTAAGAGTTACTAGATACTTGGGGTTTGTGTATAAAAGGAGATCCAGCAGTATGCAGAGAGATTAAATAATTGCTTGGAGGCAGGGACTTGATGAAATTTGGCTAAATTAGTTGGGCTGTTCATGGTTAAACTGAATAGAAGATCCAGCCTTTCTTATGTGCCAGCTTGTGCTATGCTGGCTCACCCCAAAGACATGTGCTTTCCTAACAGACTACTTTTACAACATCATTTGCTCTAGAGACAGATTCAGAATGACATGAAGCCACCTCGAACCTAGCAAAGCTGTCATGCCAAAATGACCTTGCCATTAAGGGGAAGCAGCCTCACGTGGTGCTAAAAAAGCATGAATTCTGAAGCTCAACTGCCTGGGTTTATGTCCTGGGTCTAACTGTGAGATTTGGGGCAAGAAACTTCAGCGACTTTCACCAAATAACAATACTCACCCGAGAGGGTGGCTCTGAGGATTAAAAGCGCAAATCCATGACACAGGACAGTGTCTGGAACGTTCGTAGACTGCGTTCAACAGATGTGTGTTGCTGTTACTCTCCGTGTAATGGAAGAGCCTCAAGAAATCACTTTGAGATCAGTTTTCCTTTTTAAATTGTTAAAAGGGAAAATAATAATGTCAACCAACAGGGCCACCTTCATTTTTTGTGTATTAACTTCTTGTTCCTAGGACACTTAGAATGTGAATATAATTTTGTATGGTGCTCTTTTTAATGTAAGCTGTGTCTGTGTTCCTACCCAGTTGTTCTAATTGGCTATATAAGATTCTGTTGAATGAATGCACCAAATTTTACCTAACAGTTCTCTTATGGTTAAATATCTGAAATTTGTGTTTTTGTTACATCAGGTAATGTATGTAACTAATACTACTTTGTACAAACCGGTGAATTTTTTCTCATTAGGGCAAATTAGCCAGGGCAATCTCCCTTCAACCTCTACCTCAGGCTCTTTGCTTCATTTGAACCCTCCTCCATATTGCTCTGAGCTAAATTACCTCCCTCATAATCTCCTCCACCCCCACCTCTCTGTTTCCCAAGCTCTAGTTACAAAAGCCAAATCTCCATCACTATTTCACTATTTCTTATTTTCGCTCTGCAGATCCCCACACTCCCCATTCTGTTCCTTGCTGGGTCATATCACCCTGGATCCACTCATCCCTCCCACCCCTCATCAATCTATTGAGCTCACAATCCTCTTCCAGGGACATTAAATAGGGGGACCCCAAGGTGAGGGCCATTTGTCATATCCTGCTTTTCCCTTCTTATACTGTGAGCATTCTCAGAGTCTAAAAGGGAAACAATATGATTTTTTCCTAAAGCATCCCTCCTCTTATTCTGTTCCTGTCAAACTTCTGTTTACCCTTCAAGGCTCAATTCAGTGCACTAATCCCCAGGCATAGCTCACTGATCCACCCTTACTGTTTCCAGGGCACTTGCTACATATCTCCATATTCTCAACAACCAACAGTGATTGCCTACGGTAGATAAATAAGCCAGTTAGTGGGCAGATCTGTGTACGAGAACTTAGAAACTGCTTAAGTTGCCTGTTTTGACGTGGCTGGATAGGAGTATGATAGTTAGCAGCAGGAACTTTAGAATCAGGTAGACTTCGATTTGAATATTAAGTTTACAACCTCTTTGTAAAATCACTCATCTCTTTACTGATCCCAGCTGCAAAATGAGACTGTTTCTGTCACCAGCTTTCCTGGATTAAATGAGTTAATGGCTGCAAAGCACATAACAGGCACATGGTTTAAATGGCAGCTGGTAAGACTACCCCCACCCCACTGGCCAAAAAGTCAAAATCAAACAGGCCCAAAGTACTGCCCCTCCCCCCACCACTGGATTTTGTCAATGGACCCCAGGCTCTCACCTCAAGTTATAAATGGGAGCAGTATCATTAGGTGGACTGAAGAACCCATGCTTTCAGTGAGTTTCCGGTAGTGATGTTGATGAGTATATTCTGCTCTGGTCTCTCCCTCTTTCTTGCTCACTCTTGTCAGGAATATTCATTTAACACTAAGGACTGCTAATGGCACACTGGACTCTATTCTGATCCAACTCTAGCCCATCTCCAGGTCTTTCCCACAACTGCTGTGTTGCTCGAGATCCATCTCATTTTTGTCTTTGAGTAGAGGGTTGTCTCTAGCCAGTCCCACCAGACACAAGAATTCAATATGTAATTTGGAAGGACTGAACACAGCTGCCAATGCAGGAGATCTAAGAGATTCAGGTTCGATCCCTGGGTTGGGAAAATCCCCTGGAGGAGGGCATGGCAACCCACTCAAGCATTCTTGCCTAGAGAATCCCATGGCCAGAGGAGCCTGGTAGGCTACAGTCCATAGGGTCACAAAGAGTCAAACACGACTGAAGCAACTTGGCACGTGTGCTCACACGATGTATCAAGTTATAAACAGCCATAACTCACTAGTTATGACCAATAACTATAACTAATGTAAGACTGGGCTTCCCAGGTGGTGCTAGTGGTAAGGAACCAGCCTGCCAATGCAGGAGATGTAAGAGACACAGGTTCGATCCCTGGGTTGGGAAGATGCCCTGGAGGAGGGCATAGCAACCCACTCCAGTATTCCTGCCTGGAGAATCCCATGGACAGAGTCTGGTGGGCTCCATAGGGTTGCAAAGAGTCGGACATGACTGAAGCAACTTAGCACAGCACAGTACAAGATTATTGATTCCTAAGAAAGGATTGCCAGGTGGAATTTTTATGCACAGAGGAGACTGAAAAACATAGGAGAAAATGGAGACCTACTGATAGATGGCATTTCCAACACATGCCCCTGAGCAGCAAGAGGGAAGTAGACTGTGGGCGTCTCTTAGGAAAGGAAGGAGTGTACAGAATGGGTGAAAGGCGCACCGAGCAGGACTGGTAGCCTACTTCAGGTTTCACCTCAGGTCAGCCTTTCTGTACCCAGTAATATTCAACATTCATTTGTGAAGTTGGCGAATGGGCCACAGGCCTTGAGGGAAGCTGGAGCCTCTGGGGTTGGATCAGCTTGCAGGCCTGAATAGTACTGTCAGTGCCTGCTAGTGCCAGGCGTACTTACCACAGGCTTCTAGGCCTTCCAGGAGCAAGTAAAGATGAGCTCCCTGGCCATAGGCAGGCTCCAAAAACTCAAAGTTTTGCATTTGATTAAGGTTCATAAGATACAAGATAGAGTATTAAAATGTAAAAGGCTGCTAAGAGATAAAACCAAAGCAATGCCAAAGAATTTAATCTAAATGCAGACACAAAATAAAATCCTTGCTCTGTTTACTTGGCCCAGATGCCTGAAGCATTTTGAAAGAAGGCACATTTCTGCACCTGAAAAATGTTAATCTTGGATTTAGAAAAAGAGTGAGTATAGAGAATTTGGAGATTGCTGAGAATCACTTCTGATTACAATTAGATAGTCTAGAAAACCAACCAAATATTTATGAGAAAATGGCAATGTAGAAAATAATGATGATAACCTTTATTATGGTACTTTACAGTTGACACAAAGCTTTTTACATAGTGGAGGATGCTCCTGGATTTCCAAATAGCATGCATGTGTGCAATGTGTTACGAGGTGTCATTTTCTCCCCTAAGGAGCTTACAATCCAATAACAAAAGAAAGACATGTACACAATGTAATATAATACAAAGTAGATGATGAGCCCTTTACAGGGCTCTATAAAGGTAATAAATTTTGATTATTAAGGAGTAGGCTACATAAAGGAAGCACAATTTTAAATGTACTTTGAACTTTTGATAGGTGGAGGTGTGAGACAGGCACTTTAGCAAAGAAAACATCACGTACTAGGGCAGGAAATGGAAAATTGCAGCATGTGTTCAGAAAATGATAGGAAATGCAGGAAGCTTAGACTGTAGTCGACATCTGTTACATTTGCCTATTCATTATCCATTCTCTATTCTCTTCATGGTGGTAACTCTATTTCCTTTGGGGAAACCTATTTATTTTCAGTATCTACCAAGAAAGTTGACCCTCCTCCTGGAGTCAGGGCAGTCAGGGCCTGTGATCATCATTCGACCAATCACTACCTCCCATCTCCCTGGATCGAGTTAATAAAGTTATCCAATGTCCCAAACTACATCCCAGGAATTTTATTCTCCTTCCACGAGGTCTGTAGCTGTAAGATTGATGAAACCCTGGCATTTAGAAGGGTCTCGCTGGACAGAGTGCCTACCATAGAGAAAGGCCAACACGTTTATGCACGTTGGATCTTTTTGTGCCTAAAACAATCTGCCCTTCCCCTTTTCAGATACAGGAGACAACCCATTCCCCATTTGTTCAGCCAGTTTCTTTGCTTCCTATTGCTTGTATCCACAAGAATCATACTGCATGGCTGAGGACTGACTGTAGAGATCCATGCCATGTCATGGGACTTCATTCTCTAGCCAACAAAAGTCACCAGATGTTTTGGGAAAGAGATGGATTTTGCAATCCCATATCCAAACCAGTTTGAAGGTGATTTTATAGACAGGGAAACCAGGTAAGTGACTTTCACAAAGCCAAAGCCAGTTGGAAGCATCGCTAGCTGTATGTGAATTCCCCTTGTGAATTGCATGGAAGGCTCATTGTCATCACTTCTGAAGCTTAATGTGCACTAACACTTTTCTAACCACATGCACACACATTAACTCACTTGACACTCACATCAGCCCTATAAGAAATGCCACTTATTAACACTCATACCAATTTTATGAGGAGGGTCCAGCTATCATATGCCCCATTTTGCAGAATTGAGGCATATGGAAATTATGCCTCAATTTGCAAATTGAAAAAAGAGGAAATTAACAAATCCCCAATGTCCCACAACTAACCAAATGGTAAAACTAAGATCTGGATGTTGGGAGTCAGGTCCCAGAGACTGTCCTCAAAGAGGACAACTGTCTTATAAATATCAAATTCCCTTCCAGTGGCCCATCTTTTCCTCCCATTAGCCTGGATGTCTATATTTAGAATCACTTCTTCGACCTAGAAAAGGAAGTTGGAAGTGTTATTTATAGAATGCCCATTACATTGTTTCTCAAGTGGGAGATTAGGATGTTAGCCTTTTCCCATTAAAATGCTTACAGAGATTTAAAGGGGATAGGTAAGTTTCAAAGAGAAAAATGTGGAGAAATCAGGATGTCTTGGCACTACTCCAGGAAGTGGGAAGTTTCCCTGATATTGACAGAATGGCATCAAGTGTATGGGTAAGGAAAGAAGGGGCACAGAGAGAGACTTTGACTTCTGACAAAACTCCCATAAATCCTTGAAAATGCAGACTGCTGTCAAAATTCCCAAATGCACATTCTTGCAACAGTATGCTTACTTCCATAAATGGCCCTTGTCTGTGTTGCTTCAGTCAGTCCTTGGATACAGCGAGATGAAGTCTGGCCTTCCAAGTACTGCCACTGTCAAGTACCTTCTCTCTGCCAGACCTTCCCACAGCCCCAGATGGTCTAACTTCTCCTTCCTTGTCATTTCCTGAGCGGGTGGGAGAGAGGAAAGAGAAAAGAGACAAGCAGTATAGAATTTGTCAGTACCAGCCCAGATCACACAACCCACCCAGCAGGGCTGGTCCAAAGCAAACCATGCATGGACTGGTAAGTGGTTGCAGCTTGGCTCCATGCCCACACCTCCCTGCCTGCCCACCTGCCTCTGCAGGAAGTTCAACCCACTTCCTCCCCACCTCAGGCTGCCAGTTTCAATAGGGGTTCTTACTGCATCCTCATTGCATTGATATACATGATTAATTATACACTGAAGTAATGCCCTCCTGTGTCATGGGGATGATCATATTAATGGAAGCATTTTAGGGGAGAATTCAAAAGAAACAGCATCATGATTCTGGAGTCATTTATTTAACAAATATTTATTGAGAGCCTAGAATATCTCAGGGACTATTCTTGATACTGGAGATAGCTGATTCCCTTTGCTATACAGTAGAAACTAACATAACACAGTGAAGCAACTATACTCTTCCAATAAAAATCTATATTAAAAAAAAAGACATTCTAGATCATCAATAAAAGCAATCTAATGAATGTGTAGATAATTTTAGTCACAATAGAAGTCAACATTATAATGTACTTAGATATAAAAATAAAATAAAATAATTTATAAACAAAAAATATATAATATATATTTTGAACTTAACCATTTCTCTGCACCTTCAGCACCATCACTCTGGTGTTGGTTACCTTCATCTCTCACCTGGAACTCTATAAAACCTCCCACTTGGCCTTCCTGCTTCCATGCTTGTCTTCTTACATTTTGTATTTTTTCTTCAAGCACCCCTTACAGTATATCATATTACACTTCTGTCCAAATCCTCAAAGGCTTCCTATCACCCTAAAATATAATACAAAACTCTCATCCAGCTCACGGTTCCTTTTCCAGCTGCATTCCCAATGACTCTTCTGCTTAGTCGCTGTGCTCCTGCCACATGGGTTTCCGACCCTCAACAATGATTCTGCCTTCTCCTTTTTCTTCTGCCTAATATGCTCTTCAAGATATACTTTGAAATTAGAACCTTAATCTTATTGTTGCTGTGTAGTGGGAGGCTTGCCTGTGGCCCCCCTCTGATTTCAGCCACGGCTGTGACAGACAGTTCTCAGGAGCCCACCCTTGCCTTGTGCTGTGTCTCCAGCACCAGAGGAGCCCTGTTGGCCTGTGGGCAGGCACATGGGGAATATAGGCTGAGGGCATCATTATCCCTGGGTAATCCTCAACTAGCCATAATAAACTAGCCATATAAATAATCCAGCCTCCTGTCTTTCAGGAGGAAAATTCTAGAAGACATTCCATATACTTCTCAGGGGTCCAGCCTACATCAGTAACCTTGAACATCACCCCCCCAATATGAATTTCTCCTCTTCCCATCAGCCTTGGCTCTCCTAATTCTGCCTCCTAGGATTACCTCCCAAATAAACTACCTTCACTCAGCCTCTCGTTTCAGTTTCTGCTTTGGAGGAATTCAAACTAAGATCGAAGAGTTACCCACTCTACCTATTCCTCACTTGCACCAAGCTCCACTCCTCAGCAGCCACAGAGAAAAAAAAAACCAAAAAACAAAAAACCCTCACCTCATTTGCTGGTTTCTAATTTTCTTCCAACGATCTATGATCTTTACAACCAGAAAAAGAGATTTTCCTCAACTCCTTCAAAACATCATCCATCCCCACTTCAAAGGTTAATATCTACGGCCTCACTTGAAGAATTCAACTGAAAACCATTGCAAAAATAATAACAACAATCAGGGACTGCTTCCAGTTAAGAGGGTAAGGGATACTATAAAGAAGACATAGTCTCAAAATACATAAATGACTTCGTAAAGGACTTGAATGAACAAAAGTACCAAGTTTATAAATGGTAAAAGGACAGGCATATAGTTGACTGATAATTCGGCCAAGACATAATATGCTTAAATGAGTCTTGGCAAGAATCACTTAAAGTGCTTTGGCTGGTAGGTACTGAGTGTTCTTTATTAGAAATGACTATAGATTAAAGAGATATGAGACAAGTGAGTAATACAAAGCAGAAGAAATCCTTAAATCAAAATTGACATTTTAATAACTATGCTTTAAGTAGATCTCCCCTCTGAAGTCTTCTAATGTTTAACAGCTGCAAGTAAATATGACACCAGGTGAAGCTAATCAAAAAGTTTAATAACGCAGGAAACAAAAGAGCAGAAAGGAAACTGAAACAACCCATTTTCAGTACCTCTAGGATTTCAACTTCTCTCCCTCTTCTGTCCTCTCACCCACCCAGCAGCCTCCTCGCCAAGAATTACTGAGCAAGCCAGAGTGCATTCAAACCTTAGCTCTGTCATATTGCATCTCTCTGTGCTTGGTGAGTAATTTAACCTTCTAAGCCTCAGTGTTCATGTCTGTAAAATGGGATTAAATCACCTGATAGGGTTGTTCCAAGAATTAATTGAGTAAATATATCTAAAGGCAGAGTAAACACTTAATAAAATTTCAGTTATTGCTATTATTACTATTTTGCTAAAGAAGAAGAAGAAACTAGAGGAAAGGCTATAGAGAAGAAAATGCAGGTGGACAGAGAAAAGAATAGAAAGGAAGGGTGCCTGGAGGCAACTCAATTTGCCATCCAAATAGGACCAATATTCAGGCAGTGTGCTCAGGCAGGTTGACTAACTGGCCTTGGGTTTAGATCAATCAGTACCAATGCCCCAACTAGTCTAAAAATTTTGAATACCATCCCTGCCTTGGCTTGTGCATTATTCAACCACAAAGAATCTTTAAAATGGCAAATCTTTAAAATTCTTTAAGAAATCAATACTGCAACACATATTATAGACTGGGAAATTGTTAATACTTTATCCCACTCCTGGGAATTTATTCAAATACAAAAGAATAAGCTCTAGACCCACTGATATTTATGGAGTTTTTATTAATGAAGACAAAACATCACAAGCAATGTCAAAATCCATCAATGAATAAATACATTGTCATTCTTTATTTCAATGGAAATTATGCACTATTAAAATTATAATTATGAATAACAGAAGCCCATAGAAATGTGAAGTGCTTATGGTATAAAATGCAGCCAAAAAAGGTAGCATAGAAAACTGTGAATACATTCTGATATAATCTGCAAATTATATAAGGATAGAAACAACAGAATATGCAAGGATAACTGTGGAATGACTAATTTTCTTTCTTTTTGCAAAAGTGTTTAGTACATTTGTTATAATATTTTAGCAATTAAAAGGAACTGGGGTGGAAAGAGAAGTGGTTTTCCCTTCCCCAAACCCTACATTCAGAGGTGAGGAATAACATATGTAATGTACAAGCTGGCATTCTCTTTCTCTCAGAAACACCATTAGCCCCTCTGAGGGCTTTTGGGCAGATTAGGGGAGCAGGGACTTCCCTGGTGGTCCAGTGGTTTAAATTACCTGCTGACAATGAAGGGGATGCAGGTTTGACTCCTGGTTGGGAAACTAAGATCCCAATGCCTTGCAGCAGAAAGATTAAAAAAAAAAAATTTTTTTTAAATTAGGAAAAGCTGCCCCTGTGGAAGAATATCCTCCTTAGAGTGCAGACATTTCTTTTGTATCAAGCTCTGTTCAGAGCCTTACCATCCTCTAATGGAGGGTGGTGAAATGAGATTCTTCCAGAAATATGTTGGCTGGATTGCCAAAGGGGAAACTTCTGTAGACCCAAAGATTAATTCTTTTAGGAGGTATGCAGATGAGAATTAGAAAAACAGCAGCTGAATAAACAAATATGTGTGGTATAAAACCTGAATTATATGGTCTACTAAAAATGAGATCTCTTTCCCCTCTAAACCTCAGCAAGTGCTATACTATCTAAGCATTCACTGCTTCCTACTAAAGGTTATATTTAGACTGAACCAAGAAAGATATTGCACCCAAGATCCAAGAAAAAACCTTGAGATGTGAGTCCCAGATGTAGAAGAAAGTATATTTGCCAAACATGCTGTCTGCACCTTTTCCAGAGGCAGGACCGTTCCAGGCCTCAGATAACCAGGGAAGACAAGTTTCTATGGTGCTTGAGAGGCACCAGAATCCAAAACCCTGGGTCCATCACAGTTCAAGTTCTCATTAGCACCCTTCATTGCCCCTGGCATCAATGGGGCATAATATGGACCACGGGGCTCTTCACAAAATAGGTTGGGTCTTCCCAAGAATACTGCAAATGTATAAAAATGTTCAGGAGCACATAAAATGTTTTCTATTAAAGAGAGTTTTTGTATTCCACTCCCAGCGATCAATGACTGGGTTTTTGGAACTGTCCTCCAAAAATATTTGAACAGTATGACACTGCAGTGTACTGAAGAGAAACAAGCATGGGTTCTTGATCCTCTGGGCGAAGAATAAGTTGAGAAAGCTCTTCCTCCCTATGTTGGTTTCTATACACCTCAGCAGACTTCACTAGAGAGTTTGCCTTGACACGTGAGGGGAACCACTTTCACCAAAGGTTTGAATGAACTTGGTTTGGGGCTGAGGCAAAGAGCTATGTGATGTCCTGGGCTTAGCACAGGTGCCTGCATCTCAAATATTCTTTTTACAGCCTCCTGCTCAGGTGTACTGGAGAAGGCAATGGCACCCCACTGCGGTACTCTTGCCTGGAAAATCCCATGGACGGAGGAGCCTAGTAGGCTGCAGTCCATGGGGTCGCTAAGAGTCGGACATGACTGAGCAACTTCACTTTCATTTTTCACTTTCATGCATTGGAGAAGGAAATGGCGACCCACACCAGTGTTCTTGCCTGGAGAATCCCAGGGACGGAGGAGCCTGGTGGGCTGCCGTCTATGTGGTCACACAGAGTCAGACATGACTGAAGTGACTTAGCAGCAGCAGCAGCTCAGGTGTACAAAGGCAATGACCTCTGCTGAAACTGAAGGTGTGATTTCTCTTAGGGGACTGGAGTTCAAGCCTGACAAAGCGCCATGAGCCCCAGGGCAAGGTGGTATGGCCCTGGGGAGTGGCTGCCTTCACCACGGAGCAGGATACTGAAATTTAGCAATTCAAGATCCTGCGGACTTCCCTTTGTAGTTCCTGCTGGCGCTGAACTCACAAACAGAGAGAGCCTTCTTGCCTGGGCGGTCCAGCCAAACCTGCCCACTGCCCCAACCACTGGACAAAGGTGATGACGCCCCAGAACCAGATGATGGGCTGCTTTGCAGCAGCCATAGGATGCAACTCCCATTCCTGGTTAATTCTTTGTCCTTGGCACACAGATATTTTAAATTTCCTGGAATAATGCCACCTTCATGTTACGCTTTGGTAAACAGAAGGCAGTCGTCAGGAAGGCATTAATACAAATGTCACTGTGCACGTCACCCTCCCCCAAAGCAACAGCAACCTGTTCAACACCAAAGAATATGGAGAAACTGGTGAGGGGGCACTGGAGACAGAGGCCTAGCTTTTCAGTTTCCTGGTTTCCTGGTCGTGCTGCAGCTCTGATACGTTTTCTGAAAGCTCTAGGGACCTACACTCTGAGCTGTGCTGTCTTTCATTCAGAGCACGATCACACTCTGCTTTGAAGGAAACAGCCATTAAAAAAAAAGCCCTGCTGGGGAGTCCCAGGCAGACTTCAGCACAGTCACGGTCACGGCTCTTTCTTTGAAAGAGATGGGCTTGTGTCTGGCAGTTGAACTTTAAATCTGTCACAGCTGACTGCCCAAAGGTTTTACTCTCCACAACCTCAACTATGGTTGTTGTTCAGTTGCTCAGTCGTGTCCTACTCTTTGTGACAGTATAAACTGCAGCACGTCAGGCTTCCCTGTCCTTCACCATCTCCCAGAGTTTGTTCAAACTCATGTCCCTTGAGTTGATGATGCCATCCAACCATCTCATCCTCTGCCACCCCTGCTTCTCTTCCTGCCCTCAATCTTTCCCACCATCAGGGTCTTTTCCGATGAGTCAGCTCTACACATCAGGTGGCCAAAGTATTGGAGGTTCAGCGTCAGCATCAGTCCTTCCAATGAATATTCAGAGTTGATTTCCTTTGGAATGACTGGTTTGATCTCCTTGCAGTCCAAGGGACTCTCCAGAGTCTTCTCCAGCACCACAGTTCAAAAGCATCAATTCTTTGGCACTCAGCCTTGTTTATAGTCCAACTCTCACATCTATACATGACTATTGGAAAAACCATTGCTTTAACTATACGGACCTTTGTCAGCAAAGTGATATATCTGCTTTTTAATATGCTGCCTAGGTTTGTCATAGCTTTCCTTCCAAGGAGCAAGTGTCTTTTAATTTCATGGCTGCAGTCATCATCTGCAATGATTTTGGCGCCCAAGAAAATAAAATCTGTTATTGTTTCCATTTTTTCCCCGTATTTGACATGAAGTGATGGGACTGGATTCCATGGTAGATCAGCCTAGAAAAGTCTGTTTCAAAATGGAAATGTCTCCCTGATCCGCTGATGGCCTCTGGGAGAAGGTGTATCAGCAATAATTATACACGCTGTATTGTTCTGTTCCTCTTGCATTCTAGTTCGTGTGACCTGGAGAACCTCCAGTCACCCTCACCACCAAGTCCAACTTTCCCTCCAAGATTCAGATTATATCCCTTCATTTGACAAATATGGCTTAAGCACCTACTTTATGCCATTATTAGATTATCAGTCTACTGGGGAAGATGACATTGAAAGAGTAATGTGGGCACAGCTGAGGAATGTATCTACTTTGAAAGTAACTTCATTTGGGTGGGGTTTGGGGTCATAGAAAGATATCACCTCCTTTCCAAAGTCTTCTGGCTTTCCCCAAGCATTATTATCACTCCATTAGTGAATACCAGGCACCTCTTCCATCAGCTCACTGCCTGGTATTTCTACAGAATGCCTCCCCCACCCCTGCCATCCCTGCCATTTCATTAAGAATGTCTTCAAGGTCATTGGGCTGTCCTATTAATCAAGTACCTGGTAAATGTTCACGATTCGAATAAATAAATCTCTACGAAAGGAACTATTGTCTACCCAAGCCCAAGTGTGATCAATAAGCTTTTTAAAATCCAGGTTTGGTCAGTCTCCCAAGTGACAGCATATGTTACTATTTCAAACAGGAACGTGCAGATGAGTGTGACTGAGCAGGTGAGCAAGTGCTGAATCAGGTAGTTACTGCAGGGGTGAGGAAATGGAGGCAATGAGGTGAGTGAAAGAAGCCAGGGTGTGTTGGAAGCAGCTGCTGAATCAGAGAGTAAACCAGTTGTCAGCAAAGGTTAGGACAAAGGCCCATTTAAAGGCAAATTTCACTCCGGTGTTTCTGAATCATTGACATCAAAACTACTAAAAACATGTGGGAGTCACTTCAATGCTAGAAAAATATTTGAAATCTTATTAACCTTTTCGTACAGAATGCCAAATACTGCGTCGTGATAGTAATTAGCTAGTCCAATGCAGTAATGAAATGATCGGTTGAGAATGTCCCAAAACAGTGCTTCTCAGACGTTAATATGTATACCAATTACCTGAGTATCTTGATAAAATTCAGTCTTGCAGTGGTGGGGTGAGGCAGAGATTCTGTATTTCAGGTAAGTTCCCAGGTTCTATGAGTTCACTTTGAGGAGCCAGTTCAAAAAGACCAGGGAGAAAAAGTTACGATTTTGACAAAACACACGTTTACTCTTTTTTAAATTTTTACGATTTATTGAAAACTTTCTAATACATGGTCACTATGATGAGTTTGGAAATTGTAAAATATACAAAAAAAGTGAAGTAGCCCTCAGTCTCATCATCCAGCGATAATCTATATGGATATTTTGATGTGTTTCCTCCTAATCTTTCGTTTGTTGTTACATAATACTCTCTATAAATTTTTTCTTATTTTTTAAAAATTGTTTCTCACATGCTGTTATATTTGAATTGATCAACAAACATTTAAAAGAGTGCCATGAACTCTTTTAATATATAGCAGTTAAGAGTCTTTGTCTCTGCTTTTTGGTGAGGAAAAACAATCTGATATACAATCTGATAATAAATAAGATTGAACAGATAAAATCCTCATTTTAACTAATGGCGTTATATTCCATTTTATAGCTAGTCATAATATAGTTAACCAGTATAGTTAACCAATCATAATATAGTTAACCAGTATTCAGGTAATAATTTGCTTATATCTATCTATAATAAATATATAAATATATATGTAAATATGTATTATATATATGTATGTAAAATATATATATGTAAAATATGTACGCTATGTGGAAAATTTTTTGCAGATCAATTTTTGCATGTATTCCTAATTTCCTTCAGATAAATTTCTTTAGCAGAATTTCTGGGTCATTGAGTGTGCACAGTTTTTGAGTTTTTGATACATATTGCCAAATAGAACTCAAGCAGTGTTGTATCATACATACTTCTACTTGTACTAGTACAATGTGATAAGGGCATCCAAAAAGCCTTTATCACATTTTTTCCAGCATTAATTGTTATTTAATTTTATACTTATCCAGATATTTTAAATTCCCTTTATATTTAGGGGGTTATGCATTTTCACAGGTGTATGAGCCATTGGTTATCTTCTCTTGCAAAGTGTCTATTTCTTTGCCCATTTTGCGTTTGGAGGTTTTCTTTTTTCCCTTGTTAATTTGTAACTGCTTTTTATATATTAAATATATTAACCCTTTGCTATAGATTTTGTAAATGTTTTTCTAGTTTATTTTTTGTCTTTTAATTGTGTTTCTGCTTTTTAATCCATGTGTTATTTAGAAGTAAGATGTTTAATCTTCAAATATTTTTGGAATTTTTCAGTTGTCTGTCTGTTATGTATTTCAAGTTTAATTCTACTGTCATCTGAGAGCAGGCATTGCATGATTTATATTCTTTTAAATTTGTTAAGATGTGTTTTATGGCCCAGAATGTCATCTCTCTTGGTGAATGTTGAGAAGAATGCTTAGCGTGCTGTTCTTGGATGACGTAGTCTATAGATGTCCATTGTATCCAGATGATTGATGGTACTGTTGAGCTCCACTATGTCCTTACTGATTTTCTTTCTGCTGGGTCTGTCCATTTATGATAGAGGGGTGCTGAAGTCTTCAACTATGATAGCAGATTCCTCTCTCTCTCCTCGAAGGTCTATCAGGTTTTGCCTCATGTAGTTTGACACCCTTTTGTTAAGCACTTACATATTAAGGACTATTGTCTTCTTGGAGAACTGACCCTTTATCATTAGGTAGTGCTCTTCTTTATCCCTGATAACTTTCCTGCTTTGATATCTGCTCTCTGAAATTAATATAACTACTCTTGCTTTCTTTTGATTAGTGTTAGCATAGTATATTTTTCTCCATCCAGGTACTTCTAATATACATGTTTTTATGTTTAAAGTGGGTTTCTTTTAGAAACATACAGTTGACCTATTTTTTGATCCACTCTGACAATTTCTGTCTTTGAATTGGTATGTTTAGACCATTGATATTTAAAGTGATTAATGATATAGCTTGATTAATATCTACCACATTTGTTACTATTTTCTACTTGTTCCCTTATTTCTTTATTATTTCTATCTTCCACTTTTTTTTTGCAGTTTTAATGAAGCATTTTATATTGTTCTGTTTTTTCCCTTTGTTAGGATATCAGTTATGTTTTTTTTTCCTTTTTTTTAGTGATTGCCTTAGAGTTTGCAATATACACTTACAATTAATCCAAGTCCACTCTCAAATAACACTATAGCACTTTACAAGTAGTATGAGTACTTATAATAACAAAAAATGCTGATTCCTCCCTCTGTTGCTTGCATTTTTGCTGTCTTTCATTTCTCTTGTACATAAGTGTGCATGAATATATATCATACTTATAAGCATGCTTTTATATATATATATATATACACATACATAATTAAATACACTTTTGCTATTATTATTTTGAACAAGATTTTATATGTTAGATTAATTAATAAGAAAAACAAATATTTTATATTTTGCCTTCACTTATTCCTCCTTTGATGTTCTTTATGTAGATTTGACCTGTGTTATTTTCCTTCTCTCAAGAAACTTCTTTTAACATTTATTGCTAAGCAGGGGTACTGGTAACAAATTCTCTCAAACTTGTTTATCTAAGAAAGTCATTATTTCCCCTTCACTTTTGAAGAGTAATTTCATAGGGTATGAATTTCTAGGTTAGTAGTTTTTTTCTCTAAATATTTCATTCCACTCTCCTCTGGCTTGCATGGCTTCTGAGGAGAAACTCTATGTAACTCTTGTCTTTGTTCCCTTCTATATGTTCTATGTGTTTTCCTCTGGCTTTTTAAAGACTATCTTTGATGTTTTTTGCAGTTTGAAAATGATACACCTAGGTATGGGGGATTTGGGGTTTTGTTTTTTGGCATTTATATTGGTTTAGTATTCTCTGAACTTCTTGATTCTGTCGTTTGGTGACTTAGATTAATTTGGAGGAAATTCTCAGTCATCGTTTCATATATTTCTCCTGTTCCTTTCTCTCTTTCTTCTCCTTCTGGTGTTCCCATTATGCGTACATTAAACCTTTCATAGTTGCTTCACAGTCCTAGAATATTCTGTTCTGGATTTTTTTTCAGTCTTTGTTCCATCTGCTTTTTAGTTTTGCAGGTTTCTACTGATATGTCCTCAGGTTCAGAGATTCGTTTCTCAGCTGTGTCCAGTCTACTAATAAACCTATCAAAGGTATTCTTCATTTATGTGACAATATTTTTGATCTCTAGCATTTCTATCTGGTTCTTTCTTAAGACTTTCATCTTTCTGCTTCCACAACCTGTGCATTCTTGGGTGCTCTCTATCCATTAGAGCCTTTAACATAATTAACCATAGCTGTTTTAAATTTCTTGTTTGATAATTCCAACATCCGTGCCACATCTTGTTCTGATGCTTTCCTTGTCTCTTCAAATTGTGTTGATTGTCTTTTGGTATGTTTTTTCTTTTTCTTTTTGATAACTGCATATGATGGATCAGGTGAATTGAAGTGCTATGAATAAGTCTTTAGTAATGTGACTGAGAAGCTGCGGGTTGCAGGGGGGAAGCATTCTATAGTAAAGCATTCTATAGTAAAGTAGAACAATGTGCTGGAGAAGGGAATGGCACCCTACTCCAGTACTCCTGCCTGGGAAATCCCATGGACGGAGGAGCCTGGAAGGCTGCAGTCCACGGGTCGCTGAGGGTCGGACACGACTGAGCGACTTCACTTTCACTTTTCACTTTCATGAATTGGAGAAGGAAATGGCAACCCACTCCAGTGTTCTTGCCTGTAGAGTCCCAGGGATGGGGGAGCCTGGTGGGCTGCCGTCTATGGGGTCGCACAGAGTCGGACACGACTGAAGCGACATAGCAGCAGCAACAGCAGCAGCCTCACAGTGAGTTTGGGAACACTGACTTACATTTCAGTAAGCCTATGATTAAGTCTCCGGAGAAGGCAATGGCACCCCACTCCAGTACTCTTGCCTGGAAACTCCCATGGACGGCGGAGCCTGGTAGGCTGCAGTCCATGGGGTTGCACAGAGTCGGACACGACTGAGCGACTTCACTTTCACTTTTCACTTTCATGCATTGGAGAAGGAAATGGCAACCCACTCCAGTGTTCTTGCCTGGAGAATCCCAGGGAAGGGGGAGCCTGGTGGGCTGCCGTCTATGGGGTCACAGAGTCGGACACGACTGAAGTGACTTAGCAGCAGCAGCAGCAGCAGCAGAGCAATGTGCTGGGCGCCATTACCACCCAACCCATTACCAGGCAATGGTCCCCAGGTAACCACTAACGCCTGACAAGGTTAGAGGTACTGCTCAGCCATTGGTCAGCACTGCAGCAGGCCCCACCCCCAAGCAACCAACAGTCAAGGAGCGACTATTAGCGCTCCTGCTCAGCCATTGGTTGGAGCCAGGCCCCACCCCCAAGCAACCAGCTGTGAGCAAGGGTTAGTGAGGCAGCTCAATCAACAGTCAGGGAGTGGTGGTTGTCAGCCAGAGAGTGAGGTAACAAGTGGATCCTAGCCTTCTCCCCAGGGCCCTACAGCTCACCTGGCCTCACGTTAGTAGGTGAAGGCTGCAGTGAACCTCTCCCGTATCCCCACCTCTGTGATCTAATGGCAGCAGCGGTCTGCATAGGATGCAGTCAGCGGGACGTTGTCCCTGCCATATGGGAGACCTGAGGACCAGTTAGTTGGGTTGGGCACCAAGCTCCCTTAGCGATGATGGCTGGGCAGGGTCTAAGGACCTGGCCATGAGGGAACTGCTAGCTGAGATCTCCCTCCTCTTAGCCAGGACCTGGACCTCGGAGGGGGAAAGCTGTGCCTGGGGACCTTGCGCTTTCCTGTCAGAACAGAGAGTAATTCAGGTTTGGTGGAGATTCACAGGAACATTGTTTACATGACCATGACGTGACTCCAGAATAAAGGATCTGACACCAAGAAGTTTGCAACAATTAACCACACCCCTCCCTTACCTTTCCTAGAAAAGGGCTTTGCTGAAGGCTTTGGGAGAGTTTGGGGTTTTTTAAGGTATGAGCCACTCATCTCTTCACATGGCCCTACAACAAACCTTTTTCTGTTCCAAACTCTGACGTTTTGATATTGTTTAGCCTCACTCCAATACTCTTGCCTGGAAAATTTCATGGACAGAGGAGCCTGGTAGGCTGCAGTCCACGGGGTCGCAAAGACTCCAACACGACTGAGCGACTTCACTTTCACTTTTCACTTTCATGAATTGGAGAAGGAAATGGCAACCCACTCCAGTGTTCTTGCCTGAGAATCCCAGGGACGGGGGAGCCTGGTGGGCTGCCGTCTATGGGGTCGCACAGAGTCAGACACAACTGAAGCTACATAGCAGCAGCAACAGCAGCAGCCTCACAGTGAGTTTGGGAACACTGACTTACATTTCATTAAGCCTATGATTAAGTCTCCGGAGAAGGCAATGGCACCCCACTCCAGTACTCTTGCCTGGAAACTCCCATGGATGGCAGAGCCTGGTAGGCTGCAGTCCATGGGGTTGCACAGAGTCGGACACGACTGAGCGACTTCACTTTCACTTTTCACTTTCATGCATTGGAGAAGGAAATGGCAACCCACTCCAGTATTCTTGCCTGGAGAATCCCAGGGAAGGGGGAGCCTGGTGGGCTGCTGTCTATGGGGTCGCACAGAGTCGGACACGACTGAAGCAACTTAGCAACAGCAGCAGCATGATTAAGTCTCAGCTTTTTCGTGAGCCTGGGCCTCTAAACTGTGAACCTCACACGTGTTTCTCAGTTTTTTCTCCCCTCAGGTGGGACAGGATGGATAGATTGGGCTGAAGTTGGATATTTCCCATCTCCCTGTGGAAGGCTAGAGCCATCAGGAGATGGATATATCCCTTCCTTCAGGACAGTTAGGCTCTGATAAGAATACCCCAGCAGGTTAGGCTCTGGTTAGCTGCTGCTACTGCTAAGTCGCTTCAGTCGTGTCCGACTCTGTGCGACCCCATAGACAGCAGCCCACAAGGCTCCTCCATCCCTGGGATTCTCCAGGCAAGAACACTCGAGTGGGTTGCCATGTCCTTCTCCAATGCATGAAAGTGAAGAGTGAAAATGAAGTTGCTCAGTCATGTCTGACTCTTAGCGACTCCGTGGACTAGCTAGTTTCCTCTTATTAAGAAGCACTGAGTGCTCTGGTGTATTTCAAAACAGCTACTTTTCTCCTCACCTTGCAGGAAGCATCTACTCTGAGAACCTGGTCAAACTCCACAAAAGCGGGAACCACTTCTATACCTGGGTTCTCCTGGAGTTTTAATTGTCAGTCTTGTCCACACTGAGTCTCCAGTAATTTGTCAATTACAGTTTAGGTGTTCCCGGCACAGCACTGGTTTCCATGGCGTTTTCACTCCTGGGCCTCTGTTCAGGTAAGCCACAGCTCTGTATTATCAGCCCATCTGTTTCTCCAGTTTTGTGGGTACCAGTTTGCCCCGTGTCCTCCCCTGTGTTATGGATCCAAAAAGAGTGGTTTGTTTTTCAGTTTGTTCAGGTTTTTACTTGTTTGGACAGAGTGGTCAACGACCAAGCTCTTTACATGTAGGATCAGAAACTGGAAGTCTGTTTTTTTAAAAACCTCTATGTTTTGAATTTTTAAGTAAGTCATAGCTATTAATCTTGTCACTGTAAATTTGGTCTTTGTTTTTATGTTTAGGATAGGCTTGTCCTTAATATGAGAAAAAATTGGATCCATGTTTCTTTCTAGTTTTGTAAAAGCATCTTACATTATGTGTGTACAGAAATGCTAGAAAGCACTGTTGCAAGGATAGTCCATTTTCCTATGGTACAGTTTTGCTAAAACTAGGGTGTACAACAGTCTTCTCAAGAGATCCAGGAATGGGGGAACACTGAGGGATGACATCTTTGGGGATTGTAATATAAGTTACGAAGCCAGCTTTTATTGTTCCATTAGCAGGCATGCTTCTTTACAGGAAGGATTTGATGGTATCTTTCACCTATTGTTGGTATGTATGGTATACAGGATAATACTCTCCCCTAAAATATTCACATTCTAATCCTTGAAATTTGTGGGTTCATTACCTTCCATGGCAAAAGAAACTTTGTAGTTGTGATTAATTTAAAGATCTTGAGATGGGGGAGATTATCCCAGTGGGCTCAAAGCAACTGAAAAGGTCCTTATTAAGAGGGAAGCAGGAAGGTCAGAAACAAGAAAGGAGGCAATTGACAATGTAAACAGAGGTCAGAGAGAAATTTGAAAATACTATGCTGCCAACTTTCAAGATGAAGGAAAGCAGGAGGCCTCTAGGAGACGAAAAGCCAAGGAAATAGGCTCTCCCCTGCAGTTTTCAAAAGCTAACACCCTAATTTAGGACTCCTGAGCTCCATAACAGTAAGGTAATAAACCTGTGTTGGTTAAGCCACTGTGTTAGTGGTAATGTGTTACAGTAGCCATAGGAAACTAATAAGGGATTGTCAGAGTACAAGGCAGATCCCTGCACTGGTTCCCAAATGCTGCTCCTTCCAAGCTACATCCAGTGCGCTTGGCTACCAAGAGTGTTGTCATGTCTGACTCTTGCAACCCCATGGACCATAACCCTCCAGGCTCACGTCTGTGGGATTCCCCGGCAACAATAGTGGAGTGGGTTCCCATTTTCTTCTTCAGGGGATCTTCCCAACCCAGGGATTGAACCCACATTGCAGGCAGATTCTTTACCACTGAGTCACCTGGGAAGCACTGCCAAGATAGTAGGGTTGACTTCACCATCAGTGGATGGTCTCAGAGCACTGATAGCTTACCTAGAAAAAGCCAGCTGAGTTACTTGCCTAAAAGAAAAAGGGCAGGAACTTGAGGCGTTTCGATCTTCTCCCTTAATTAACCCAGAATATTCAATGAGCCCTCAGAGAATTTCATTCTGATTAGTTTCTAATAGGGACAAAAATCACCCTATCTTTTAGGGTAATTGTGAGGATTAAATGACTTAATACATACACATGTAGTCCTTAAAACATTGTCTGGTACATAGAGAGCCTTCATTAGGTGTTAGCTGTTGTTATTTGTTTTAGCTAAAGTTCTCCAGAGAAACAGACCAATAGGATGTGTGTGTGAGGGTATTATATAGAGAGAGTTACTTTAAGGAGGTGGCTGATACAGTTGTGGGGTCTGGCAAATCTGAAATCCACATGGCAGACCAATAGGCCAGAGACCCAGGAAAGATCTGATGTAGTCTTGAGTTCAGAAGTAGTCTGGAGATTGCAGAATTCCCTTTCCCTTGAGGACTTCTGACTTGTTCTTTTAGCTTTCCACTGATTGGATGGGGCCCATCCACATTATGAGGGTAATCTGCTTGACTCAAAGTTTACTGCTTTGAATGTTAACTGTTATCTAAAAAATATCTTCACAACTACATCTAAACTGGTGTTTGACCAAACATCTCAGCACCACAGGCAAGCTAAGTGGACATGAAACTAATTGTCACACTGGTATTTGTTTCCTATCTTATTTCAGTGGCTAAAACCCCCAGGAAAATATAAAATAGTAAAAATATGGAATATCTTTATCCTGTTTCCAGTTTTAATGGAAATACTCTGCTGTGTCTTCATCTCTATTAAGTACTACTAAGGAACTATTCTCTATTCCCAATTTAGTATATTTTTAATCATAAATGGGTACCATCTGCTAAGATGATTATGTAGTTTTTCTCTTTTGATTTATTGCAATGATATATTTTATTTATAGACTTCCTATTAATAAACAACTTCTTGCATTCCTATGGTAAAACTTACTTGGTCAGACTGTAAGCTTCCTTTCAGATGCTGCTGGATTTAATTTCTTAATATTTCAGTTCATTTTTTATAGTTTATTTTTGAAGCATTCAGTTCCAACTCCCCATGTTTAACATAAAGTATATAATAAACAGATGTGCTTTTTAATTAAAGTATAGTTAATTTATAATATTGTGTTAGTTTCTGGTGTACAGCAAAGTGATTCAGTTATTTATATATATATACATATATACATACATATATATATATATGTATGTATGTATGTATCCTTTGTCAGATTTTTTTTTCCATGATAATTTATTATGGGATATTGAATATACTTCCCCATGTTATACAGTAGGACCTTGTTATTTATTTGTATCTGCTAATCCCAAACTCCTAATTTATCCCTCCCCACCCCCCTTACCCCTTAGGTAGCAATAAGTTGGTTTTCTATATCTGTTAATCTATTTCTATGTTGTAAATACGTTCATTTGTATAATTTTTTAGATTTTTTAGATTCCACATACAAATTCCACATACAAATGACATAATTTGATATTTGTCTTCCTCTGTTTGACTTACTTTACTTAGTATGATAATCTCTAGGGTCATCATCCATGTTGCTGCAGATGGCATTATTACATTCTTTTTATGGGTGAATCAGTTCAGTTCAGTAACTCAGTCATGTCCAACTCTTTGCGACCCCATGAATCACAGCACACCAGGCCTCCCTATCCATCACCAACTCCCAGAGTCCACTCAAATCCACGTCCATCGAGTCGGTGATGCCATCCAACCATCTCATCCTCTGTCGTCCCCTTCTCCTCCTGTCCTCAATCTTTCCCAGCATCAGGGTCTTTTCAAATGAGTCTGCGCTTCATATCAGATGGCCAAAGTATTGGAGTTTCAGCTTCAGTATCAGTCCTTCCAATGAACACCCAGGACTGATCTCCTTTAGGATGGACTGGTTGGATCTCCTTGCAGTCCAAGGGACTCTCAAGAGTCTTCTCCAACACTACAGTTCAAAAGCATCAATTCTTCGGCGCTCAGCTTTCTTTATAGTCCAACTCTATTCATTATATATACCACCTCTTTATCCATTCATCTGTCAATAAGCATTTAGATTGCTTTCATGTTTTGGCTATTGTAAATAGTGCATGAGGCTAAACATGTTTTTAGTGGCAAGATGTTCAGACTATCTCATCACTAAAGTCATTTGGTGTCTTCTTCCCTTGCAAATTCCCTTCCATTGACTCAATATTAACATTATATCAGTTTAATATTCTAAACATCCTTAATCATGTTAAAAATATCTGTATTCCCCTTACAAAACATGACATTACTTTTTCACTCTTTCAAATCTACTACCTACTATATGTAACTCTGTAAACTTTCCTTTAAAATTAACAGTCAGCTGTTGTTCAAGAGGGTTGGCCATCCAAACTCAAGTCTCTTTGAGCCATTCTGATTTAGGAATCCATCCTATATTCTTTGAGTTGTTAACTTTGCTTTTCAAAAGCATCACTGTGTGTAGCTTTTCCTACACTGAGACCAGCATAGACCAACTTGTCTTATGCTTCATGCAGTTTCCTACAAAACAAACTCAAACCAACAAAAGCATAAAGTATGTGGCCACTCTAATTGGAAAAAAAGATTTAGCCTGAGAACAGTGAGGAGCTCAGGGCTCTTTTTTAGGACACTGAGCTGCCACTTAGAGTTCTGAGTGCCTTCTGTTTAAAAGTAAGGCTGGCAGTTGGAACAGTAAATTTGAGTCAAACTTTAAAAGAATGCCCTACCACACCACATGCTGCCCCTTCACAGCAGATGGCCTGGACAACATTCTCTACTCCTGGACTCCAGAGAGGCCAAGAACCAACTGCTCCATCAGTCCAATATTCACTGAGGCCAGGTTTAACACTTAAGCTTCTTTATATCTAACTCCCATTTTGCTTTCTGGTAATATATTTTTAACTAGTCACATAACTGAAAATTATTTTCATAAACCAACAAGGTCCAAACAGTGTTCTGGGGAACACTAGTTGTCAGTAAGTGTTCCAAAAGAAGGGGAAAAAAGATTCTTCAAATTTGGAACAAGCTGGGTTAAACAAAACTGATTTCTTTACTGCAGAACCACACAGAGCCTTTAGTATATTGATGTTCTTTGGGAGCTCTGAAACTTTTTTTTCACAGTACACCTTTTAACATTTCCAAGTATTAATATATTATTGTTGGGTATACTTTAGGGAAACAGCATATTAAGCAATTATTATTATCAACACCTACACTTAATGCTTACTAGGACTTGAGTATTACATTACATATCCCCAACTATATATGGGATATTATTAAACTACATCTCACTTGAGCCTTGCAACATCTCTAAGAGTGGGAGTTATTATCTTCCTTGCATAGCAGTATAGAGAAGTCAAGTAATTAGCCCACAATGACAGCACTAGTGAATCACAAACCCTAATCTGCATCCAGACCTGATTTCAAAATCTATGTGCTTAACCAGTTAAGCTACATTTGCAATAGCCCTACTACACTTTGCAACGGTTGCTTCATAGAATAATACTTTATATTATATTGTAAAAACCAACTCTACCCATGCTCTGAGAACCAGCATATCCTCTCCTGCCCTGCGAGCCTGCCCAACAGCTCCTTTTGTCAGTGAGCACCTTCACACCATCCTGCAGCCACTCTCGACCAATGAGAGCTGAATCAAGTGTAATGCATGCTGTTTTCTTCCTTGGGGCTTTTCTGTCTGACATCTATGTATGTCAAGAGATGTCTAAGTGATAACCAGACTTTCTGCAAAGAAACAAAAAAGGACACCGAGCTGGGTGTTCAAATGCAAGTTTGACAACATCAAGGACCCAGTGGAGGAAACAGAGGGTAAAGATTAGTGGGCAATTAGGCGTCCGTGGGAATTCCTTGGCAAATGAAGGATACCACTGAGGCCTAGGAGGAGTGACCAGCCATTGTGTGAAATTCTGGAGGTTTGCCATGACCTCAGAAGATTTGTAAAGAAGGAAATAACTAATTCCAAAGAACTTGCTGGAAACTCATCTACTCAGCTGCACCATTCCTTGCACTACTGTGATCACCTGCATTTAAGGATCCCATCTTCTGTGCTAACCTGACTTGTGCTGCCACTTTGATTAGCATCCACATTTCTCAGTCCAGTAGCCAGCCTTCTTCCAGCAGTGTTCTACACAGCCTTTCATACAAAGAGATGGAAAGTTTACAATTATATGATTTTGCATATCAAAGGATGATCTATTAGCAGAACTAACCTAGAGTGGCCATCTTATTCAGCAAGGGCCATCAAAGCATGTTTTACAGAAAGAATGTCCAATTTAGAAATTTCTTATCTCAATAAATCTAGGAATTTAAATTGCCAGACTCAGGCGGTATAGCTTTGGGGAACCCTTGCTGCTGCTGCTGCTGCTAAGTTGCTTCAGTTGTGTCTGACTCTGAGACCCTATAGATGGCAGCCCACCAGGC
This sequence comes from Bos mutus, assembly GCF_027580195.1. Taxonomy (NCBI): domain Eukaryota; kingdom Metazoa; phylum Chordata; class Mammalia; order Artiodactyla; family Bovidae; genus Bos; species Bos mutus. The sequence continues at coordinate 26,165,311 of NC_091621.1, read as the reverse complement.
TCCCCCGTCCCTGGGATTCTCCAGGCAAGAACACTGGAGTGGGTTGCCATTTCCTTCTCCAATGCATGAAAGTGAAAAGTGAAAGTGAAGTCATTCAGTCGTATCCGACCCTCAGCAACCCCATGGACTGCAGGCTTCCAGGCTCCTCCATCCATGGGATATTCCAGGCAAGAGTACTGGAGTGGGTTGCCATTGCCCTCGCCTTGGGGAACCCTTATTCCTCCTCTTTTAAGATGTCTCCTCATCCTCCGCATTCAAAAGGGTTAGGACTTTTCCACATGTATAAGTTACCTATTATATAATGAACCAACCCTAATACCAGTGATTTAACGTATTTAACATTTGTTAGTAATTACAAGTCTACAAATTGGCTGAGCACTCCTGCTGATTTGGGCTTGACTTAACAGGTTTAAATGGGTGTGTTCATGCATGCTTGGTTACCTGGCCAGTCATCAGGAGGCTGGCTGGTCAAGGGTGGCTTGAGCTGGTATGACTCACCTCCATTCCACATGATCCCTCATCCTCTGTGTTCATTCTCATGGCAACTGCAGGGGTTGAAGGGAAGAAAGAAAACTCCAGTGTACAAGAACATTTGAAGACTCTGGTTGTGGTGAATTTCCTAATATTTCACTGCCCAAAGCAAGTCTCATAGTGAATTTGAATTCAGAATAGGAGGGAATGAGAAATGTACAGGGGAAAAGCCATGGTTAGTACTCTCATGAGTTACAAATATCTCTTGGCTTCAATTTGAATCATGGTGAATAGAATTATAAAAGCGGCTATGTTAGAGCTAAGAAGAACCACTTACCTAGGCTCTTTGATGACTCATAATTCCAGAATTAGCCTAAGACTCAATTCAGAATATTGGAAGCCCCTTCTACATTCGATTCAACTGAAAGAATGTATTACTGAAAGATATCAGGATATGCCACCCCAAAATTTGCCACTTCAGCATAAGAATTATTTTAAGATGAAGATATCTGAAACTCAACAGATGCAGAAAGAAGGCTTCCTGGAGCTTCCCTTATCTGAATAAAAGCAGAAATTTCTAGGAAATCAGGTTACCACAAATCCCCACTTCAAGATAAGTCTGTTCCCAGGAAAAAGACCAAGAATAAACCCACCATAATCCCCTCTCCCAGGGAGTTTATGACAGAAAGATCACCAATACCGACATAGGCAAATATTGCAAATTTTTAAAACTCTCATTTCTCTCATTTGTCTTTCCTAAAAAGAAAAAACAAAAACAAAACAAACAAAAAAAAAGCTTATTTGTCCTTCCCATAGAAGCCCTTTCTCCCCTCTCTCTTTCCTCTGCTAAGTATATAGGTCACATCATTTTAAGTTACTAATGACTGAGTATTCCTGCATGTAACTGCATTGCATGTGTAAATTTCTTCTCCTCTTAATCTGTCTTTTGTCAATTTAATTTACAAGACTTGGTCAACCAGCATATAAGTTTAGAGGAAGTTTTTCCTCTCATACAATACCATCTTTCTGAACTACCCAGGTCAGAAAGCACCCTAAGAATGTCCTGTTTAAGCTGTTAGAGTTGGAGTCATCTGTTGCTTATAGCCAATAGCATCCTACCTAACTTGAGTATTAGGTTTGAGTTGCCTATTAAACAACTAAAGAGAGAGATCAAGGAAACAAATGCACATGAGTCTACATGTGTGGGAAGAAGTCAGGGCAGAAGATAGAGATTTGAAGTCCTAGGCACATAGATTCTATTTAAAGCCACATGACTGGATAACATCACGCTGGAAGGCATGTGAAAAGAACAGAGATGTGGGTCCAGGACTGAATCTTAGGGAATGCTAATAGTTGTAGTTGGACAGGGGAAAAGGACATACCAAAAAAGACTCAGAATGATGATGAAAGTAGGAGGAAAACCAAGAGAACGTGATGTTATGGAAGGCCAAAGGGGAAGAAGGAATTTTAGAAGGGAAGAGGAGCTGTATTATGTTGAATACTTGGAGAACTCATTGGATTTTGGATTTAAGAGCTTCCTCTGTTTTAGAACCAGCACCCTTGTCCTCTAGGCTCTAAGTTACTGAACTTTATTTTCCTCTTTCACATCTCCAGACCATGCTGTCCTTGCCTCCAAGGCTTCACTTGAATTGCAGCCTCCACTGAAAACATGCCTCCTTCTATCTGCCCTCTCTAACTCCTGCTGTTCCAGCAGGCCTCAGCCTAGACTCTTGCTTCACCAGAACTGGCTGAGGGGCCCCTTCCATATGCCTCCAAAGAACACTGAACTTCCCCTGTCCTAGTCACCTTGGGCTGCCGTAACAGATACTCCAGACTGGGGTGGCTTAAACAACAAAAGTTTCTTTTCTCACAGTTTTGGAGGCTGTAAGTCTAACATCAAGGTGCCGTCACCATTGGTTTCTGATGAGGCCTCTCTCCTTGGCTTACAGACAGCTGCCTTCTTGCTGTCCTCACATGGCCCACACACAGACAGAATGCTCTTGTGTTTCTTCTTCTTATAAAAACCACAGTCCTAGTGGGTCAGGGCCTAACCTTATCATCTCTTTTAACTTTAATTACCTCCCTAAAGGCCTTATCTCAAGTACAGTCACATTGAGGGTAGGCCTTCAACATACAAAATTTGCTGGAAACACAGTTCAGTCTGGAATGCCCATCAAAGAACTTATTGAGTGATAATTTCTTTATTCCCTATTTGACTGAAATTCTGTGAGGCCAAGTCCAGGCAATGCATGTATTTTATTTCCTATTATCTTCAGCATGTAACATAGTGCTTAGAGGTGCTAAAAAATTTTATGGACTAAATGAATGTGAGCATGATCGCAGCATTGGCCCCTGCTCTGCCATCTGGCTAACCCACATAGTTAGCCAAGACTGCACTCTAATTGGGAATTCGCCTCCCAGGAGTGTCCCATTTTCAACGGTCAGTAAAATCTAGCCCAGTTGAAATAAATGGAAGGAAGCCCAGTGTGAATCGGTGAGAAAGTATAGAATTTTAAAAGTTTTGGTACTTTCACAGAAGTCCTAAAAAATAATCTGTCATGTCTGTTGCAATCATCCTGAAAATGAGTTTATACTCTCTCTCCCTATGTTAGCAAATTCGCCTTGCTACATACAGACAGGGCAAAGGTAAGCTTTAATCCAGCTTCCGGGGGGGGGGGCGGGGTGGAAATGTTGGATTGTGTAAGTCTTTGTTCAGGGTTCCAAAGGTGCCCACGCTTTAGAAAAGATGAAAATGGATGAGAAGAGGGGGCCACAGAGGAGCTCGGAATTATATCATTTCAAAACTCTGTCTTTTGTTGCATAATAATAGCAAAGTAGTGAGTTTGATTTACAGATGTTAGAATATCATCTTTAGAAATAGGAAGTCAGCAATGGCATATATATTCTCCTTCCTTCCCTGAAGATTACCCACACAGCTTTTTAAAGATATGAAAATGATTTAGAAATATGGAGAGAAACTGGCTTTTTTTAGGAATTGCATTTCTAGGTTTTCCTAAACTCTCAAGAGTGTTAAGGGAAAAAAATCTTTTAACAAGTTTCCAAATGTTCACTGCTGTTGTTAACCCTTCAAGTATGCCTTTCTTCTTCTTTTGTAAAATCGAGTGTATTAGGTAAAGGCCGACTTGGGGTGTAAATGCCTAGTTCCAGTTAGAGCAACATGAGAAAGTAGAGGCATGCAGCTCCCTGAAGGTTCCAGCTTCCTCTGTGTCGCTGGATGAGGGCTATTATCCCAGCGGTGGCCCCATGAGGCTCAGTGACATGTGACCAACATGCTGACTTGCAGCCTGTGCTGACACAGACTGTACTAACAATAACACGCAGACACACCCCAGCCCGTTCCTCCTTCTAACCCCAGGTGCTGTCAAGTGGAAAACTGAGGCGGCACAGACAATGCCTCTGGCTCTCAGAATCCTTGCAAGGAGCCGATTTCTTAACTAAATAGTGTAACAGGGAAGGGACAGATACTGGGAAAGAAATACTAAACTTACATAATTACCTCATTTTAGCACAGCTCCAAAGCAGTGTTACTTTTGTCCCATTTTGGTACTTGACATACACGCAGATTTGTGGAAGTTTTCTATTATGTCAGTGAATTTTTAATTGGAATATAATTGCTTTACAATGTGGTGTTAGTTTCTGTCATACAATGAAGTGAATCAGCCATATGTGTACATATATCCCCTCCCTCTGGGAACTTCCTCCCACCCGCTCCATCCTACCCTTCTAGATCATCACGGAGCACCGAGCTGAGCTCCCTGTGTTATATAGCAGCTTCCCACTAGCTATCTACTTTACACACAGTAGTGTATATATCCTAATCTCCCAATTTGTCCCATCCTCCCCTTCTCCCGCTGTGTCCACATGTTCATTCTCTACGTCAGCATCTCTATTCCTGCCTTGGAAAGAAGTGAGTTATTGTGATACTATGGAGAGAAACAAACACAGCCCAGAGATTTGAAAGGATTGCCTAGAATCAGCAGTTCCCAAAAGGAAAGGGTCCAGTGGTCCCTGTGGCCTCTTCTTTCAATTTATTGATAATGGTCCTCAAGGGGAACCTCACTGGCAAAGCCACTTTATAACAAATATTTCTTGCTTTGGCCACAAATATTTCTTGCTTTAGACAGTTCTCCAAAGTATCTGTAGCCTGCAGGTCCTGAAATGGGGCTTCAATTTTAATGCAATGCAGAGTTTGCTGGTTGGCACAGCACCATGTTTGAATGGAACAAGTGTAAAGGCTTTGGGGGATATGAGTGGAAGGGTTCAGTAGGTAATGTGTGTTAGTTAGTAAGGGCTGTATCTTAAATGCCTAGCAGTTCTTGGCAAAGTCCAAGCTGGCCCTGTAAAAGAATTTGGGGCCTTTCTCCAGCACAGAGTCAGAGACAGCAAGATGCACTCTCTGATCCTGGCTATAACCCATGGGTAGAATTGCCTTTCCTGCCCTAATGGGATAAGGGAGACCTCAGCCCTCCTCAGGCACCCATGGGCTGCCTGGATAACCTCTACACATGTGTACACACACACACACACACACATTTTGGTAAATACAATAATTCTGGCTTGCCTCTGGCCTTAGACCCTCTCCTTCCTTCTCACTGGTCGAAGGAAGGGCCCACAGGTTGAAAGGATTATGAAGCTTAATTTTATTTTGTGCATACCTGATAAGTAAGAATTCTCTGGAAAGAAGCCTGCTCAGTTAGCTGTCCCTTCTGAAAAATAGAAAATTGATCTTTAGCTAGATTGCATTTGCAGTGTCCCTGGGATTACCTTGTTTTCATATTTTCACTCATTTGGGCCTCAGTTTCTTCATCATGGATTGGGACTACAGTGACCGACTCACGGGCTTGTTGAGAAGTGATTATGTGATAGTGCTTTGTAAACTGGAAGAAAAGTAAACATTAATCAGATTCATAGATAAACACTTAAATTTGCATGAATATAAAAAAGGGATTCTGGGAACATTCTTCTTAGCCATTTGCTAGCTGTCTGAACTTTAGCAAGTTAATGAACTTCTCAGAGTCTTAATTTTTGCACCTATAAAATTGGGGAAACAATATCTATTCTTAGGAAGCTGTTACAAGAATTAAAAACACACCCTCCTTTCACTGAGTGTGATGTCTGACACAGAGTGGATGCTTTTTAAATGGTAGTTAACCCAGAAGACATCTGTATAGATGGAATAGCCCTCCCTTGTCTAACTTGCTGAAGTACTCTTTCTTGCTCAGGAATTGAATCCCTACCTCAATTACTGTCTTGAGTGTGAAGGGATATGGCTAATGAGAATGAAGTCTGGGGCATGAAAATAAATAATTCATGGACTGCACTTTGAACACTTGCTTGAATTTCTGTGAGAGTTAGTATTTCAATTTCCTAGACTGAAAAGGTGAAGGCACTAAGAAACTGAAAACAAAACAAACCAAATCAACTAATCAGCCTTCCTAGTACACAGTTTGGAAAATTTTCTATCAAGTTAGCCAGAGGTTGTGGTCTTTATTGACTCATAGGAGAAGGGGGAAATGCATATATATTAAGGCCTACTAAATAATAAGCCATGACTTTCAAACTTTTAAATTTAATAAAGAAAAAAATACCCTAAAGCCTTCCAAGAAATAAGATAGCTTTCAGAGCCATATTGAGGTCTGTTAAGAGAAAAAAGAGAGAGAAACATCAAAGCAAACTGGGCAAGAAAGAGGTGAAGAATCTTCCATTAGGTTAAAAAAAATCCCATTTTAAGACCTTGTAGAATACAGCCATTGGTGCACATTTGCAAACACAAGCTTCTGTGAGTGTATCTGCTCTTGTCACTCTTGTCACTGCAATAACTTGAGACAGAAGTTTCCCCGGCTCCCCAAATTCTTAGATGCAAGGACTCATGCACACATCTACTATCACTGAGGATCCAGATGAAGCTCATGGGTCCTGGAACCAGAGTCAGCCATGGCTGGGCTGGCACTGGATTCAATTCTATCCTCCAAAGCAAAGAGGAGCCAGTTTTAAGGAGAAATGGTATAAACCAAAGAGAGTAGGAATTAGGGTTGCAATGAACTGGAAAAAAATCTCTCTATCTCCTACAGTCAGAGTTGCACTCTCATACACACACACACACACACACACACACACACACATACTACAAGGTGATGTCTACTCACTCTTGCCAGGGTAGTCTCTATCTAGCTACCATTTTTGTAATCCTGGGTAACATGGCTGCAGGAACCGAATTTTCATTGGTTAATTGGTTATCAGCTATAACTTTATCTAGTGGTGGGGTGCTGCCAAACTTTGTCCAGGAACCCAGTGACCTGACACACAATTCAGGAGTTTCTATTTTGACAACCCTGAACAGAGCTTTCTTATTTGTCACTCTGCAAACAATACATTGAGACCAAAAACACTGCAGAGACTGCAAAGGGATCCCCCCCTCCCACACCACCCTGACCACTCTGAATCCTGTGGGGAGAATGGCTCTGAAACCATTCCCTGCTTGGAAGTAACGCTGCTCTCCAAGGGCTGCTCACAGAGGGCTCTGAAACAGGAAGAAGTGAGACAATATATTTGGCACAGTTGTAAAAGACAAAACAATCACACGTGTAGAACACTGGAGTTACTGTCACCTAAGGACTGACACCACCTGCAGCATGGTTGGTCTTTTGGTTTCAGCTGCTCCTTGGGACACACACACCCACCCTGCCCCCAGAAAAATAGTGCCGATTGGATTTTCTCACGTTAACCCTGCATTACTTTGAGTAATTTGAGTCTTTCCTGGTTTGGGCACTACTGGTGTTGCTGCTGTAATTTCCTGTCTCTCAGTTTTTGTACTTGCATAATCCTTACTGAATTATATGGCTAGGGTGGAGAAATATCTCTGGTTAGTTAGGAAAATCAATAACTTTCTTTGTTCTAATTTTATATATTTGGGGCTTGGTATCTTTCATTTAGATTCACTTGGCTCAATTTATCCTGTGCAGACCTAACCCAATAAGGGGCTATATCCCTAAGTGTGCTCATCTGTGTTCCTCACTGTGATCCTCTTTGTAGCCACTTCTCAAGGTAGCAATTTTCTTTGGCATCTGCCCCGTAAGGTCTTCTGGTCCTAGTAAGATCTCGAACTCGCCTCAACAACTGCCAAGTAGATGCCCTCAGTGATTATGAAGCCTCGACCCCAGGCTCCAACCGCCACAACAGCCGTGTTGATCATCAGTATCTCTCTGTGTCCCATTGTTCCATTTCTACTTCCCAGGAGGAACTACCGCAGGATGTGGGGCAGGAAACACTAGTTTCTAGGCAAACTGCCAAGAGAAGTCCTTAAGGAACTGACCCGTTTCAAAAACTTCCTTCTTTCTAATTACTGCTACCTCTGCAGAAAAATTCCCTTTGAGCCTTCAGGTCCTTTTTGTGGCTCTTGCCTCCCTTTGGGCAGATAACAGATAGCAGCTTCGGTCTCATTTAGGGCACCCACAAGTGCAAAGAGACAGAGAGGAGACAGAAGAGGGACGTGACAGGCGATGAAAACACCTCCCTTTCTGCCAACACGGGGCTTTCTTTCCACTGTGTCTCTGTTCGGTCTCAGGTGCCAACCCCACATGGCCCCTGTACACGGCAGGCCCAGAGGGGCCAGAACCCTTCCAAACAGCAGGAATAAAGCAGACAGAGCTTGTTACTTTGAGGAGCAAAAAGTGAAAATGAAAGTTTTGTGGCATTTACCTGTCCCTCTGCAGAGGTCTGGCTAATTGTATACATACTCTCCTGCAGACTCTTGCTGGATGTCCCATTATAAAAAATGGCAGCAACTATCAGATGGTCCCATTACTGTCACCAGGAAAATAAAACCATGGAGATTCATGGACACAAAATTGATTATCAAGTAAAAATCAAGAGTACAACTAATATTCTTCTAGTCACTTAGCAGATATCAGAGAGAGTATCTCTTGGGCTCTCGCCTGAAATTTAGATTAATAAACCTAACTGTCAAGAAAGAAGAGATGGATGGGTGACTAACTTGATTCAGGGGAAAAAGAAGGTATGTTTCTTACATTAAATAGATTTACCTTCCAGTCTTCCATGTGGGAAGAATAATATTTGCTTTTCTTTCATTTTTCAGTCACTTGTGACAAGTACACAGTCTCAAATTCCCATGATTGGATTAAATCACTATAAATAGACCTTGGAAAATTCACTCTGACTTTTAGACCCTGGCACTTGGAGGCAAGAATTTCCCCTCTCCATCCTGATATTTTTTTAAAAACCCTTGCTATGCTTTTTTGTTCTGTAGTTAGTTTCTTTTTTACATGGTTTCCATACCAAGTGATAAAAAGTCTGCAGGAGAAGGAAGATTGCAGAATTGTGTACGATTTGTCAAGGTGAACAGAAGCCCTGGGATGAATGCTTATGTGTGATCCTCAGACCTAAGCAGCAACTCCAGACACCCAGTGAGCAGCAAACATAAATTTGATCTGAGAAAATCCTATTCTAACAATTGGTCTATTTAAATTCATGTCCAGTGTGCTTAGTTGTGCTTAAATCATATACCTTATTCAAGTCATAAATAAATAAATACGTAATGCTCAGCAGATAAGCCAAGACTTTGGCTTCTATAGCCCTTCCCCTCTCAAAGAAGATTGCTGTGGGCTTGTTGGAAGGATGACTTGCCTTCAGTTATTCAGATTGTTACTTGGATGCATGGTTCCTATGTGAAAGAATAAAATAAAAGTACCAGTTCATTGTCACCTAGTTTTAATGAGCCTCAATCTAAATTTAAGGGAAGAATGGGATTCACAAGAGACACAATTATTAGTCCAGAATCCATATGCTGAAACTTGAATTTTAATTAAAGAAGACTATGCCATTTCACTAAATTGGTAATAAGTTTTTTTTTTTTTTAGAACTAAATGTTCACTGCTTCCATTTAGTAATCTTAGTTTAGGAAACTCTACAGTTGATATTCATCTACATGGACCATGTGTAGAGACAGAGTTCCATTCCGTTCTTCCCCAAGGCCTCAGTGTGAGCGTTTATTCTTTCTTATTGTTTGGAATTAAGTTCTCAGTAGTTCTATGCTGGATTATGAACTCCCTGTGAGCAAAATACAATCCACATTATATAATCTAGAGGTGTCTGTTGTTTATGAAGATGATTGGAATGTCTTCAGTATCCTACCAGTTATGAAGAGCTCTACAAGACCTGCCATGATATGGTGTTAAATTTCTAGAAGACTTTCTTTTAATTTCAGCAAATATTAATAGAACAGTCATCAAAGCCATGGAGTGGGACAAACCTTGGATTCAGCAATAAAAATAGGAAAGTATTTCATGGGGATGATAGGAAGTGAGTCCTACAGGCTGTTTAGAGCACAAGGCCAAAGGCTAGTTCCAAGAAAATGTGAGTGGAATTTCACAATGAAACTAACTTACAAGGTAAACTCCAGGGTGGAATATATAAATTATTTTTTTGTGTCTGAAATGAAGGTGAGCAGAAGGTGAGAGTGGACATCAGTTACTATTCTTCTGTAGGGAAGCCTGGGATGAGGAAAGAAGTGTTTATATGCAGACAAAGATGGAAGAAAACCCACTGCAGACTCTCTGGCACCCAAAAGCCTCAGAGATGGTAATTGGAACAATTGGGCCACTTCAACACCACCAGACCTATGAGCAGAGATGTCTGCCTCCAGGGTCCACTGATGTTACAGCTTGCAATGCCTGTGACTCTAAATACAGACTGCCATCTGACTGATACGTTCAGATAGGGCCCACCCAAGACTCACCAGTGTGCAGCAGATGGAGGGGCCAATAAACTCCATGAACTGAATTCTCTAATCTGTTCTTTGACTCCGAGTGACTGGAAGAAATTGGGCAGTAGATTCTCTTGGTAATTTGGCTGAAAAAGAACAAGCTAAACAAAATAATGACCTCCCTTTCGGAAACTTTTAAAGTATTCACTTCAAAGACACCAAAGTATCCGTTCCCCACTCCCTCTCATTCCTACTCCAACCACAGGGATTGCCTGTCTTCAGAAATAACCCTGAAGGAGTGGCTGGGAAGTGAACAGGAGGCTGCCATTGCAGGGCAGGGCTCTCGTACTCCCCAGGGTTTGGAAAGTCTTAGTTACTCAAAGGTTTTCATAAATCTTGCATGTCTTATTCCTGCCCCAGTGTTCCCTCTCGAAGCCTCTTAGTGTCCCTAAGTAATGAAGAGTCTTTATCCCACATTCACACCTGTCATTCTTACTAGGTTCCAACATTCAAGTCTCACTTAGTATTTCATCCCAATGATAGCTTCTTAGGAATTGAACTTTCTCAAATTTACTTGTATAGAAATATCAACATTGCCAGACATTTAAAAAGATGTTCAAATAGGTCTAACCTTTAACAAAATACACTCACCTTTACCTGGAAAACAAGAAATAAATACTTTTAGCTGAAACTTTGTCAGCTGGAGCTTCTTAAATTTTTTAATGGAAACATTTTATCTGTAAACCCAATATAAGGGTTTTAAACTAATTTTGAATATTTCTTTTTTAAATTTTATTATTGGAGCATTATTGCTTTACAATATTGGAGTATAATTGCTTTACAATAGTGTATTAGTTTCTTCTGTACAGCAAAGTGAATTAGCTATATGAATACATATATCTCCTCCCTTTTGAGCCTCTCTCCCACCCACATCCCACCCCTCTAGGTCATCACAGAGTACAGACCTGAGCTATCTATTTTACACATGGTAGTGTGTATATTTCTAAAAAGAATTAGTGTTAATGTTAGAATAGGTATTAAAAAATTAAATAATTCTGTCATTTCTTAGGTGAGTAAACTGAGGCATAAAGAGGTTAAGGGAACTGCTTAGAGAAATTATGTTCCCAAATTCCTTTTGTAGTAATATTATTTAATAAAAATAGAAATAATATTATTTAATAAAAATAGAAAACCCCAATCCCTACATATACTCTATCAATAAGCCTGTGACTCTTGTGTGAGTCTCGTCACAGTGTGAAAACCACACCATAAGCAGGGATCTTTTTCACTGAAGAGGCTTATTCCTCTCCCTAATTTAGATCTGACAGTTGGTGGAGTGGGCAGAGGCTGCCCACAAATGGTCACCAGGTGGGATTTCCTGCTGCATAAAGAGAACTTGTTGACCTAAGAGAAGTATTCATATTAGATCAAACCTTCCTGGAAAATTCCACGTTAGTATATGACTCAGAGAGAGAAACTAGGGGCAGGCCCATCTTTAAGTTGAGCAGGTCTTAACCATGGCTCAGTGTGCTCACTCTGCTTCTAGAAGGAGATGACTGTGGAGTTATCTAACAACTTGTTCTTTCTTACAACAGCTCCTGTCTCAGCCATTGGGATTTTCTAATTCTTCCAGAATTGACGTTGGAGGGGTGGAGGGGCGGGACAGGCTTCAGGGAGGAGACAGGAGGTAAAAGTGTTGAGCATGAAATTTTTCTGGGAACACTGAACGCATGGGGAAAGCAAGGGTGCTCTAGTGGCCACCCCTCCCCAACTGCCCCAACTGTCAGTGCCTGGCAGGAACTCTGGGCTTCCTAAGTTAATACCCTCCATCCAGAGAAATTCCCTGGGAGGCACCCCACCCCCAATTACCTCCATTTTCCTTTCATTTCCAACAATTCCACAACAGTTAAGAGACGGCTTTCATTGCGAAGGTGGAAGATAAGATCTTGAAATATGAATCATTGTGTTTTTCTTTCTGTTCAGCCTTTCCTGACCCTTCCTCTAGTAGGCAGAAGCATCTACTTTGCCTGCAGAAGAATTAAGAGTTGTTATGACTGGAAATCTGAGAGTCAGGAAAGGTTATTTTTCAGAATGTTTCTTTCCACTCAAGGCATATCAGAGAGTTAATGCTAAAATGAAGACGCCCAGCACCAGGAGGCCTGGGGGCCTGACCAGCTCCTGTCAACAGCACTCATCCCTGTTCCTCCACAGCTGGGCAGGAGCCTCCCATGTCATGTGCCCCTACATCACCCCAGATGACCCTCTGGTGACCTAAGAAATTGCCGAGCCCATTGACCTGCCCTTTGTCAATGGTCCAACACTAAGAAAAATGGAGACCTTGACCCTTGAGCGATAGTGAGGGGAAAGACTCAGCAGTAGTCTGTGGGTGGGGCTGGGGCTGGGGGAAGAGGAATTTACCAGTAACACAGTAAACAGTGGTGTTTCTGGAAGGACAGTGTGTTTTTTTAATTGAAGTGTAGTTGATTTATAATAGTGTATCAGTTTCAGGAGTACAGTTTAGGGATTCAGTATTTTTACAGATTATATTCCATTAAAAGTTATTACGAAGTAATGGCAATAATTCCCTGCACTGTACAATATATCCGTGTTGCTTCTCCGTTTCATACACAGTAGTTTGTAGCGCTTAATCCTGTATCCCTAACCTGCCCCTCCCCACCCCTCCCCGCTTCGGTAACCACTAGTTTGTTTTCTGTATCTGTCAGTCTGTTTCTGCTTTGCATATACACTCATTACTATTATTTTTTAGACTCTGTATTTAAGTGATATCATACAGTATCTGTCTTTGACTTATTTCACTATTTGTTGCTGCAAGTAGCAGAATTTCATTTTTTTTGGAGGAGTAACATTTCACTACATATATGTACCATATCTTCTTTATCCATTCACCTGTTGATGAACACTGAAGTTGTTTCCATATCTTGGCTATTGTAAATACTGCTCTTATGAACGCTGGGCTGTATGTATACTTTTTGGTGTTTTTGCTTTTTTGGGGACATATACCCAGGAGTGGAAATGCTGGGTCATAGGGTAGTTCTACTTTCAGTTTTTTGAGGAATCTCCAGTGTTTTCCACAGTGGCTGCACCAGTTTACATTTCCACCAACAGAGTGAAAGCATTTTTTGAAGCGATTTTTTAAATTTCTGATGCCAGCCTTTCTAAATACCTGAGGATCCTGTGGGATGCTTGCTTAGTGGACTGTGACCCAGGGGTGCTGGTGGTATTTATGGCTGGTTTCTTTTAATTAGTCTGTGCCCGGCCAGTGCTGCATACTTTCGAAACATTATTTTGTTCCATCTTTACAACAAGCCAATAGAGAAGGTGTTATATTATGAATGAAGAAACAGACTTTAGTGCTTCTGACCTTAAAACACTGGACCACACCACCTTTAATAGGAAATTAGAGATGATAGACAGTAAGGATAATACACTTCCTCAAATCTTCTATTTCCTAAAATATATCTAGCTTTTATGATAGATTCTATTTTAGATAAACCTAGGAAACAATACTTTTAATTGGAACTTGAAAGTTTTCCTGCTAAGCAAAATAAAATTTGACTTACCTGGATATATTAAGACCCAGGTCCTAAGTTGCTATTATTATAACTTATCTAAATTTGTACAAGGAAGGGTCTCCCTTGGTCACTCAAATGAAAGAATAAGAATCAAAAATGATTTTAAAGGAACCAGTCAAAGACCTTAGGTCTTAGGCTCCCTTTTGGGCCATAGAGGTCCAGTGACCTCTCCCCAGGCACCCCATTCAGGAACCCCAAAGGGCAGTAAGCTTTTGGAGAGCTTTGTCAATGGGAAGAGAGTAGCAAAAGAGACAGTTCCTTTATTAATATTCAAGTCCTATCCTTTCTAGGAGAATTTGCTGGAGAATCCCCTTTACAGATCAGAAATAAAAAGGGCCATTCTCCTTGCGACCCCTCCACATCTCCACAGTTTAGTGCCACAGAAGGAAAGGTAAATAAACTGGCTGGGTCTCAAAGCTAATTTTAGGAGGATTAGAGTATTTGCAAATTAGGTCCCTCAATCCATTTTTTCCCTGTATATGTAAAGCAACATATTTCTGCACTATTCAAGAGAAAAGAAAATTAGTGCGAGCTGCCAACAGCTGTCTGACAACCTTGAGCACTGGGTATGTTGGCATTGGTCCAGATTTCACATACGGAGTTCATTTTGGGTTAGTCAGAAAAGGGAATGAGTTGGCCCAGATCCTGTCCCACAAATTCAAGAACAAGGAGCTGAGATTCCCTTCAGAAATTGCTGGAGGGTGGCTCTGCTGGCCCATTTGCCAAGCCTATTTGACATCCACTTGCTTCTCTACCTGATACAAGAACAACTGTTAGCTGTCTGGGTTCTCTTCTGACAAGCCAGTGATTCAGTGTAGCAATTAAACCAAATGAAGATTAATTTTCTTTTCTCTATATCCCTTTTATAAAGATGTATTATTTTCACAGGCTTCAGATTTTTTAAGCTCCTTTTTCTTCTTCTTCATGAATTCTCCTCACCCTCACTTTGACTTTAGCTTATTAGACTGAGGCTGAATTCACTAGCATAATAAAGAACTTAATATTTGTTGAAGAATGAAATCCTCTTGTTTTTCTAATCTGTGACTCACTATTTCAGGGTAATAAACATTTAATGTTTCAAAATGGTAATAGTCATTTTTATGTTCAAAGTAACAAGCAATCAATGTAAGAAAAAAATTAGACAATGCAGAAAGGGATTAAAGAAAAGAAAGTTAAAAAAAAAAAAATCAGTCTCACCACTAGAGAAAACTAACCTCCATTAAAACTGTGAAATCTATGACTTTAGTCTTTTTTATTTTCTTTTTTTTTTTATAAACAGTATATGATTTCTTTTCTTCATTTATTATGGACATTGTTATTTGGGAATAACAGAGATCAATGTCACTGTTTTTAAGAGGTGCATAGTACTACAATGTATAAATGTGCTTTAACATATATTAATAGACATTTTTGCCAATATAAAAAGTGTTGCAATGAACTCCCTGTACATATGTCCTTTCCCACTTGTCTACTTATTTCTTTATGATAAATTCCTATATACATTTTTTCAATGCCTTTGATACATATTGTCAAATTCCCCCTTCCCCCAGAAAACTTGTACTAATTTACTATCTCAGTAAGGTCATAAGAGTGCATTTTTTTCCTCATGCTCTCACAAACACTTTTTAAAAATTTTGCCCATTTGAGAGACAAAAATCTGTGCCTTTATATTGTTTCATTTTCCTCTGACTATTAACCAGGCTGAATATGTTCTCATATGCCAATAATTACATATTTTTAATTATTCTCTTGTGCCCATTCTCCTATTGGGATATTTATATTTTCCTTCCAGTCTTGTAGAAACTCATTACATACAAAGATAACATTTTCTAGACTGTATTTCAGAGAATTTTATTGCCCTTTGAGATATTAATAGGTGTACTGATGGGAGGAAAAAGACTTCCCATGGTCAGATTTAACACATCATTTCTTAAACTTAATTGACCATCAAAAATTTTTTTTTACAGAACCCCCATTAGCATCGTTCAGGACACTGGTGATCTGGGCAAGAACATTTGAGAAATTGCTCTGCAAAGGATAGTAAAGCTTTATCTGTTACATATGTAGTATGGTTTTCCCCATTGTCTTTTCTCCTTTGTCTTTTACGCTGTGATTGTTTTCTACACCACTTTTAAATCATGTGTTCAGTTCTCTCAGTATTTTCCTCTAAATTTAGTAATTTAGAAGCAGTGACCCTGAAATCATACTTATTTGGTTTGAATTCTGGCACCATCATTTGTTTGACCTTGGGAAAACTACTTAAACCTGTCTGCATCTCAATTTTATCATCTAGAAAATGGTAAGAATAAATGGTAAAAAAAATATAGTTGTTATGAGGATTCAATTACTTAACATAGATAAAGTACTAGAATTGTGTTTGTCACAGAGTCTCAGATGATGATAATAATGATGATGATAATGGGTTCCTTTTCGCATGATAAAGTCTTTCTTCATATCTAGTTGTAAAAAAAAAAAGTTACTCATATTTCCTTCTGTGTTTTATGGAGATTAATTTTGGTATTATCTATAAAGCAGAGTCTTCTTCTCCCCTATGGTTAGCTAGGCTTTTTCAACACCATTTATTGATTGATGCTCCCTCTATCATATACTATTACTTTTTTTTCTGGACTTTTCTGCTCAGTCTATTCTAACACCAATGCTTCTTTCCTATTGTTTTCCAGAAAAGTCACAGCTCTGTTTGCCTGAATAAAAAGCACATGTTGGATTCCCTCTTAAAGGGGCCCCAGGAGACGCTTGGTTGAGATGAGGGACTTTGAAAGTGGGATCTGGTTAGCTATGATGCAGACAGGAAATATAGATATCACAGACTTTCCATTTTAACCGTTATTGTGCCTGTTGGTTCCCACACCCCGCTGAGGGCCAGCTGTGGCTATAGCCTGCAGAGTTCCTCAGGAATATTTGTTCACTCTATCTCAGAAAAATTAATATCCCCAAACTCCATCTGGTTGCTATCTTTTCTGATGCATCCACCAAACAACTTCTATAGGAAGCTGTGAGGAGGAGGGATACTAACTTGGCCCATTCCAGACTGTGGGAGGAGAGACAGGCGGTTGGAGCTCAGAGGATGTGGCACTGAGAGGCTTCATAGAGGTGGGACCAGAGCAGCTGTGAGGACATTTCATTCAGAGCTGAGGGAAGCTGGAGCGCCCACAACCCTCTCCTCTCTGCACCCCATTACCTCCTGTTCCCAACAGCCTCTTTGCTGTTCCTCAAACGTGGCTCCCCCATGGGCCATTTGTACATGCTGATCCTCTGGATTGTTCTTCCCCCAGCGCCCACATGGCTTGTTCCCAGGTCAGTTTAAGGCCTTGGCTCAAATGTCAACTTGTTGGTGAGACCATCCCTGACTGTTCTACTTGAGGTTGTGCTAGCCCTCCCTACCCCATCTCTGCTTTATTCTTCTGCATAGCACCAACTGTTGTCTGACAAGCTGTTCTACTTTTTATTTATTGTCTGTCTCCCCGCCTTAGACAGTGAATTTCCTAAGAGTCTCTATTGTTTGGTCCCAACACCTAGAACACTGCCCAGTATGTACCTAAGGACTCTGCAGTTGTCTGCAAATGAAGGAACAAGTGAGTGGCCCAGCCAGACAGCATCACTTGCCTGAGACTTTGGGATGTGTCTAGACCTGTTAACAACAGCAGATTCCTCACAAAGCAATTGCCTGAGGGACTCTGGATTTTCAAACTCGTCTCTGCAAACAAGTCATTTCTAAAGTGAGGAGAAAAGGCTGCATCTCTTGAAAGAGCCAGTGAGATTTTGTCTGCAGTGATTTCTTTCATTCAATGCCCTGACTTCATGCATGAGGCTGCCACAGAACCAGGCAGAAGGAAATGCAGGTTAAAAGCACAGGGAGACGCCAGCACACATCCAGCAGGATGGTTAAAATGGAAATACAGAACACGCTGAGTGGAGCCGGGATGGGGAGGAAGAAACTCTCATATACTTTGAAAAACTATTGGGCAGCTCGTAGCAAATGCAGACCATGTGATTCAGCATTTCCACACCTATGTAGACCCAACAGAAATGACTATACGTGGCCAACAAAAATCAGGTAACACAACAACAACAGCAGTGCTTTTGGGCCAAACCCTGGAACAAAAAAAAATGAAGCAAAATAGTAAAGTGGAGTTTTAAAAATATGGTATATTTATGGCTGAGTCCCTTTAATGTTCACCTGAAACTATTACCACATTGTTAATCAGTTATACTCCAATATAAAGCAAAAAGTTTAAAAAAAAAAAAAGGAAAAATGGTATTTTCACGTGGTGGGATATTACACAGCACAGGAAATGCAAAATCTCCAAGCCTGTACAATGATAGGGATGAATTACACAAACATAATGCTGAGCTAAATTCAGGTACAAAGGAGTACTGTGTGTCTGCTTTCATCTGTATGAGATTATAAACAGGTAAAGCTAATCCATGCTGCTGGAAGTCTACCATGATTAGAAAGGAACGTAAGCTATGCTTTGGGCTTCTGATAATATCTTTTTCATCTGGGTGCTGGTTACATAGGAATAGTCATCAAACTATAGCTATACATGTATACATTGACTTTTCTGGATGTAATATTTGTTGAAAACTAGGTTCATACATTAGAACCACCAACTGGAGAAGCAGGCTGTTCATTTGCTAAAGCTATTTGTAACTGCAAGCTGAAACTATTCCAGGAAGCAACCACTGGGGCAGGAGATGGAGGCCTGGGAAAGAGGGGAGGGCTTGATCAGGGCTGGAATATACCTCTGAGATACTGCAAAAAGGGAAAAAGCCAGAGGCCAGATATGGAGAGGAGAAGCTGGTAGAAAGCCTCCAGCACCTGGTATTTGAGGTTACTGAGGGCCTGTTGGGGCAGAATGGTGAAGACTCTGCAGCCTGTCTTGGGGAGCACCAGTGGCCACAAGACTGTGCAGGTCAAACTTCTAACCAGATACGGAGGGAAGGGGCTCTCTTGCTTATAAACGGAAACTGGGAACTTTTTTTTTTTTTAATCTGATAACTTGTGTTATAGAAAGCAATAGAAAAAAGGTAACAGAGAGAGAGAAAAAATGTATATATATATATATATTTATATAGAAAGAGGCCCTTAATTTCTAAGGAATCAGCCATGGCAGGAGCTCTGCCTGACATGCCTGAGACAGCCTCCTTATTTCTTTCAATTCGTGTAACCAAACATGAAAAGGAGGATGAGAGCGTACGGGAACTACAAGGCCCCACTAGGGTGTGACGCCAGGTAGAAGAGGATTCACCCCACACCTGACCTATATGCTTTGGAGCACACAGTGCTGATGGCACCGGCAAAGGGTTGAGAAACTCACTGCTAACACTGGGGTGGTGGTGTTTAGCCACTAAGTTGTACCTCCTTTGTGACCCCATGGACTATAGCCCACCAGGCTTCTGTCTCTACGGGATTCCCCAGGCAAGAATACTGGAGTGGGTTACCATTTCCTTCTTCAGGGCATTTTCCCAACCCAGGGATTGAACCTGCATCTCCTGCATTGCAGGGAGATTCTTTACCACTGAGCCACCAGGAAAGCCCCAGTGTTGGGGTGTATAAAGAAAGAAAAAGAAGACCACCCCATTATGTCCTATTGCTATGGAGACAAAGGGAACACCCACTCTTCAGTACTGCAGGAGTAGAGGCCACTTAGAAAAAGTTGGGAAGCAATGAATTAGTAAAGGATTTTCATGGTTTCCAGCCTTTCAGGAGCAGGCTCTTGCCAGAGCAAACTTCTAGCCCTCATCCCTAGGATCTGGAAAGATCCAGCTGGAGAAGCTGCCAGGAGAGAAGAAACTTGGAGCCTGGTGATGCTAGTCAGGGAGTCTTTAATGCCACTTGAGAACCAGCATCTGTGCCATCATCCTGGTTTTGGATTCCACAGCTCCAGTGGAGTCTCCAAGGCATTCCCACATGTAAGAGTCAGGGAAGGAGCTGGAGTGGGCAGGGGAGTTGGAGAACAGATGGTTGCATAGGGCCAGCTCTGGCACGCCTACCCTACATGTCCAGATGTGCAGGCAGCATATTTGTGCAGTTCGTATGGCTATTGTTCTCATGCATACACTACGTGCAGAAAGCTACACAGAGAGAAAGAGAAAATATTCAAGCACTGGCTCATCCCATTTCTTCTCTTCAGAGTATCTCAAACAGGCCTCTCAGAGGATGGAAAGTTTCAGTTTTATATCTTAGGAGATACAGGTGAGTCTAAGAAGGACATTAGTAGCTAGAAGCCTAGTGTGTGCCCTTCATGAGCATAATGTCCATTGTTTATGGGCCCAGAGCCATCTTGAATAGAGAAACAAAACCCCCGACCACATAGGGAAAGTCTACATGTATCACACTTTCTAAGAATAACAATTTAAGAGACGGTAGTGACTATCTCTGAGGCTCATAGCAAGTGCATTGTGAAGCATAAACATCCAGATAAAAATTTAAATTTGGATGGGCTATTGCTTTCTAAATAAACACCAAAGGAAACCTGAACCCAAAACTCAGGTTCAGAATGTCTAACACTGCTGACTAGAGACGGTAGTTTTCAGGGCTGATTTTCAGGAGCCAATGGTATCAGATGCAAAGACAAGGAGAAGATAATTTCACTGTGGTTTTGATAGTGTTCACAAGGGATCTTGGAGGCTCCTAACACTACCTGGTAGTTCATGGGAAAGACGGTGGCTGATATGAAATATCTGGAGGTACTAATTGCTTTTGATAATAAAATTGTACTTTATAAGACCTCAGAGGCACATGAATTCTGATCCTCAAAGTTCAAAGCTGCCTGGGAGAATCAGGATTGACCTTGTTCATTTTCAAATACAGATTCCACTCAATGTTTAGCATTGTAACAAGGTATGGACAGATCCTGAATAGATCTTTCCTGGCATTTGTTGGCCATTTCCCACAAATCTTAGAGAATCCGTCTCTAAGTATCCATGTGTTAGTGGCTCAGTCGTATCTGACTCTTTGCAACCCCGTGGACTGTAGCACACCAGGCTACTCCTTCCTTGGGATTTTTCAGACAAGAATACTGGACTGGGTTGCCATTTCCTTCTCCAGAGGATCTTCCTGACCCGAGGATTGAAGCCAGGTCTCCTGCATTGCAGGCAAACTCTTTACCTTCTGAGCTACCAGGGAAGCCTGTATCCTTAGTGGATAATTATAGGTGATTTCAGGATAACCATGGCATTAAGGCCAATCCCTTCTCTAACCAGACCCAGGGATATCAGGCCAGAACTAAAAAGAAGAGAAGCCAAAAGAAGCATTCCCTGTACAAAAGCATCCAGGGCTCTCCCTTTGAAAACTGGTAAGGGAAGACCTGAAGCAGATGGTCAAGGCCTTAGTCACCTGTTTCAGCCAGGTTCTTGTGCTGGCATCAGCTGATTTCATCTGGTTTAAATCCTTTAGTGTAAACACATTTCTAAACGGAGGGCCTCAGAGCTGTGCGACATCAGGAAAGTGCCACGTACATAGTTAAATTCTGCAGGCAGAAGTTCAAACTCATGAGATCCAACATCTTGTGTGCAAGTCAGAACTTTTGGCTCTAAGTTAGTCAGTGAGATACAAGTTCTAGGAGGTGCAGCCATGAGTTTCAGGGGTGAATGGAAAAAATCTCTCATGTCTGAGCCCACTAATGCCAAGCAAGATATGACAGCAGTGGCAGGTGGTCAATTTGGCTGACTCTATTTTCAGGACAGATGTCCCCTCTTGCAGCTTCACCGATAGGAGCCACTTCTCTTGAAGGAGTCAGAGTCATATGAAACTCCCAGGGTCCGGAGAGATACAATATCCATCATGCCAGACAGCTTGGGACTTTCCAAGATGGCACCACTGGTGGTTCTCACCTCTGAAGCATCTGGTAGATGTTACTGCTCCAGGCAGAGAAAATGAAGAGAAGCTCAAAATAGGTGACAGCAAGGAAAGAAACCCAGGACCTCCTATTGGACTAGACAAGAAGTTTCTCTAGGTGATTTTGAATCTGGCACTGAGGTTGGCACAAATTTTAATAATACACCATGACTACTTGATGGTGTATTATTATTGAGTTGGCCAAAAAGTTCATCCAGGTTTTTTGTGACATCTTGTGAAAAAACTCAAACTTTTTGACCAACCCTAGGCTGGATGGCATCACTGACTCGATGGACGTGAGTCTCAGTGAACTCCGAGAGTTGGTGATGGACAGGGAGGCCTGGCGTGCTGGGATTCATGGGGTCGCAAAGAGTCAGACACGACTGAGCGACTGATCTGATCTGATCTGATAAAACAGGTACTGGAATGTTCTCTACAAAGACGCTTTTCCTTGGGAGTATTTTCATCCAGTTCTGAGAGCCTTATAAAGCTTTGAATGGAATATATGAATAGTGGAAAGCTTTACACCTTCTGGAAATCTGTCCCCAGAGGGCAGAACTTTGGTGGAGTGTTCTACTTACGAGTCTCATGTAAAAAGTTTGGGTGATACTTAAAATAATATATTTTAAAGTTACGTTCAGTTCTCTGAACCAAAATCTTAAAATTTATGTTAACATCTCTACCTATGAGCATTATATCCAGAACTCTTGTTTTCTCCTGAGAGTCACTGAGAGGTCTCTGTGTTTTTTTCAAATAAATGTTACAGTCA
The DNA here is from genome assembly GCF_027580195.1 of Bos mutus. Classification (NCBI taxonomy): domain Eukaryota; kingdom Metazoa; phylum Chordata; class Mammalia; order Artiodactyla; family Bovidae; genus Bos; species Bos mutus. The sequence continues at coordinate 26,142,875 of NC_091621.1, read as the reverse complement.
TTTATTCTTTAATATATAGCTGTACTCCCTACTCCCCGCCACTGCAATACTTATCTCCCATATCCATCGAATTTCACTTTATAGGTCCCTTCATCTGATCAGTGGGTTTCTCATTGTCTAACGAAGAGATATGGAAATCACTCAGATGGGGCAGTCCTGAGGCCACTGTTGACCTGCCTCTCCAAATGTGATCACCTGCAAACTGTCTTGGGCCCCTCTTCCTGATCGACTGAATCAAAACTCAGGAGGTGGAGTCAGCAATCTGGGACCTGTTAGGTCCTCTGGTCAGAGCTCTACACTGAATCACACCGAGCAATTCCCAGCCTTCTTCTCCACAACTCGCCTGCTCTTCTCAAGCAACTACTGAGAGTAACAGGAAACACCAATATGGCATGACACCAACCAAAGTGAAGTAAAATACTATTTTATTATGTAATGGCAATACCACGTAGGGGGACGTTTCTCCCTAAAATCACAGAGATGGATGGTTTCGTGAAGATCAGTGTGGCATGGACTAGACTGGCCAGAATCATTTCAGCACCATCATATAAGGAATCAGAGAGGAAAACATCATCCTTGTCTCCACTCTGCTCTCTACTACTTGAGGGCGGGTGATGGAGGGGGAATCGGATCAGCTTGGCTGTTCATAAAAGAAGCAGGAGGCCCAGAGTTATTTCAGTGCGTGGGAATGGACATGGGATAAACTGAAACAATAAACAACTTGAAAGCTTAAGAAAATAAAGGCAAGGGAGAGAGAGAGCACCATCCGAGCTTGAGTTCTGCAGCCCTGTTGTAGTTCTAAACAAATTCAAGCAGATTGCTTGCTTGCTGGAGTTCTAGTAAAATGGATCTTGCCACTGGCAGCCAGTTCAGAGCGCCTGGCTGCATTTTTGTTTTTTTCTTGTTTTTTGGCTTATCGCCATGTGTCATTAGTGACCTATTTTCACTGCAGTGAGATCAGCCATGTCTGCAGGCCCCTGAATCAGCAGTTTCTCCTCTGTTCACTAACTCCAGGCTGGCAAAGCTGATACCAGTGTAACAGAAAGTGCCACTCCTGCACTCTGCTGAGAGTTGGGGAGGGCACCATTTTGTTACAATGTCGGCTTTGACCCGAGGATGCCCTGAGAGCCCAGCTGTCATGTCTCCTCAACATAAGCAGCTGAACTTGGAATTATCTTGGCCTAGTCATTAATCAGGACTGAAAATAGCCCCAATAGGTCTGGGCTTTGCTTAATTCCTACCCAGGTGGGAAAGGTAGCTTTTAAAAAATAATCTAATTGCAAGATCATATTTTTTTTAAGGCTTTGCACCAAAATAAAAAAATAATTAACCAACACCCCAGTTTGGGAGACAATTCACGGTTAATCTGGCTCTCTAAACAAAACAAAACAAAACAGTGTAGTCTTTTGAACTGCACATTGATTTGAAATGATCCATTTTTGGTGGCTATTAAAAGGAGCCAGAAATTGTGCTCAGAATCTTCCAAAAATACCCTCCAACACAAATTAACTGAAAGAAAATAGCCATTGGTTTAAAGCTCTGCAAGAGAGCCTGTTGCCAGGCAGATTAGACACTGAGCGGTCTTCAAGTCCTTCAAGTCCTTCAAGCCAAGGGCTCTGCGTTTCTCAGCCCCTAGGCTGCTGTTGGCTTTGCCCTCGAAAAGCGTGCTCCTCCTAAGAGCAAACGTTCAGTGCCCTAAAGAATGCTGCTTCTGTGATCACTTTCTGCCTGAGATCATCAGGCAAATCTCTCTGCGATATCAGAGAAGCAATTTCAAATGAAGGGAAGTCAAGCAAAACATTCAAAATAAAAGGAAAAATATAAATACATCTAGATTGATTTCTCTCCATAGTGATCTCTGTGTGCTCATTTTCTTGATCCTCTAATGATAAGAATATGATAGGGTGAAATTAAAGTAAGTACACTTATCACAGTGATCCATGGCTGGCCCAGAGTCAGAAACAGCTGTGGCTCCAATCCAACAGGAACAATTGCAGGACCAGGTGTACTTTAGGAGACACTTCACTATCATTTCTCTCCTCCTGCTGCCTAAAACTTCACCTCACACCCAAACAGCCCCACGAGGCTATTTCTTCCTGCTCTGGACCCCTTGGCCTCCATTCATATCTCCTTTCCCCCAGTTCAAAACTTACCTTACCTCCTCAGAGACCTTCAGGAAGGACTAGCTGGTGAACCAAAGATTCACTCTATCTAGACACAAGTGAAGAATCAGAGCAAGAGAGGTGGAGCTGATGCAAGAATGGCTTGGATTCAGCAAAAAAACACTGAACAGACGACTGGGCCTTGAGGGAAAAAACCTCTACCCCTCACCCCTTTACACCAGCACCACCACCCCACCCTGCCCACACACCTGTTTGAATTCAGAGACCAAGACTCCACTAGGTACCAGCAGCATAAATCAGAGTCACTTATCACCTCTGAGCTCAGCCATAGCATCTGAAAAAATAAATAATAAAAATATCAGTTCTATTCCATAAGTTATTCTGGGGTTAAAGTAAAATAATGTATGTGAAACACTTTGTGGGTTATAAGAAACTATATACACATCATGACTACACATCTCCAGAGCTGTTCAATCATTAACAGATTGATGGGCATAGAAAAGAGAAGGAAAACTGAATTAGGTTTTATTATTATTACAGCAAACAGAGGATGACTAAGTTTCCTCTTGAAGAGAATCTATGATTCTATGAATCTGTCTCTAGTCATCGATTATCCAAAGTTATAAGCTGAATGTATCCCCCCCCCAAATTCATATGGTGAAACTCTACCCTGCAATATGATATTAGGAGGTGGAGCCTTGGGGAAATAATGAGGATTAGATGAGGTCATGAGAGCAGAGCACTCATGAATGGGATTAGTGTTCTTGTAAGAGTCTCAAGAGAGCTTACCGCCCTCTCTTCTCTGTCATGTGAGAATACAAGAAGTTGGCATTCTGCAACCTGGAAATGGGCCTGCACAAGAACCACCATGCTGCCACCCTGATCTGGGCTTTCTGGCCTCTGGAACTGTGAGAAATACATTTCTGTTGTTTACAAGCCACCAAGACTGTAATGCTTGTTACAGCAGCCCAAATGGACTAAGACATCCAAGGTGGCCCGGACCCAGAGGGATGTTTCAAAAGATAAACACCTAGATAAACACAGATAAATCTCTGTGCAAAGATTTCACTTGAGAAATGTTTATGAAAGACTTGGAAAAAAATTAGAAACTCTAAATATCCCACATAGAGAGGTTTAATTGAACCTCTCTATATAAATTCTCTATATAATGAATTACTATGCATCCATTACAATGACATAGAAGAACATGTAAAATAAAAAAGAGTCTATAATAAGGAATTAGCAGAAAAAAATTACTTATTATACAACACGTGTTACAGACTGACATTAAAAAATGTCCACACACAGGGAACTACATTCAGTATCCTGTGATAAACCATCATGGAAAAAAATATGAAAAATAACGTATTATATGTCTATGCATATGCATATTATATGTATATATATAACTGAATCACTATGCTGTACAGCAGAAATTAACACAACATTGTAAATCAACTATAATAAAATAAATTTTTTAAAAAACACCAGAAAAAAGTGTGCACATACGTACATGCTCTCACGTACAGTGCATGTGGCATGCATGCTGAAGAGGCCAGAAGAATACATATCAACAGGAATGTTTACAGTCAAAGGTTAGAATTATGGGTTACTTGAATTTTACATTTTGGCTTTTATTTATTTTCTACTGTTCTACAAGGAATGTATATTATTTGAATAACACACACAAAAGCAGTAATAGTTTTATATATATATATGTATGTATATAAGATTCTGAGCTCTACCAGTGGGAGAACTTTGAGGCCAGGGACCTTTCAGGACACCCTCAGCACTGCTCTAGAAGAGGCACCTGGCCCCAGAACTCTGCCCTGCCAGGGCCCTTATCTAAGATCACTCCGGCCCTTGTCTGCAATTTCTGCTCAGGCAGCTCTATTGTGCCTGCTTATCAGATGAGGCCTGAATCAGAGATGGAGAGAGAGTTGGCCTCTGGAGTCTGTGTGGAGAAAAAAATCACATGAAAACCTAATACATTTTCAGTCTCATGCCAATGGGTGACTTAGCAACACAATGATTCTGTGAAAGGAAAAGGGTCCCCAGAAAACAAGAAGTGTGTGACCTCTTGTTTCATTGCCTTTAACCCAGGCTGGGTAAGAATTGCTAAGAATAAGAGAGCTATGGAAGTTGTCAGAGAAATCTATGATATTCTTCTGGAAAAATCTTACCCTTCCATGAAATATCTAATAGATTTTATTAATGCCTTTTTCCTACTCAGTGTAGTCAGTCAATGTGTGATAACAGTGTGGATGGTCACAGCTTATATTATTAAAGTTCTAGCTAGTTCACCAGTCCTGGGCTTGGAAATACATGCAAATCTCCTCATTTGAATAGTTGATTTCACATTGTCAGTTATATCCTGTGTCATCAGGGACGATCCCAGGCCTAATGAAGTCTCAGGAGCGTTTTAATCCCATACAGGCTGGTTAGCTTCAGAGAGAGAATTTTCCCCACAAAACTCTTCACCTCAGCTCTTAACCTGGATATCTCACAATTTCCTGGAAAACAACCCTAAATCCTCATCCTCCTGAGACAGTAGCCCTCTGTTCCTAGAAACAGGAAACCATTAGCCATTTATTGTGAGTGTGGCCAGAGTGGGCTGGGAGTTAAGCTTGAGTCGGCCAAAATGATGCAGTGGGGGACTTGTCAGACAGGAAAAACGACAGAATGATGTTCTAACTGGCGATGTGACCAAGGGTCCACCAGATGGGTAGTGATAACCGGTGAGCTATGGCTCTCCAGAGGCAGGAAAAAGATGAAAAGGCACCCCATCTGCTTTATCCATTGCTCTGTTGATGGACATTTAGGTTGCTTCCATGTTCTGCTATTGGAAAGGGGTTGGGGGGTGTGATGAATGGAGAGACTGCAATTGACATACATACACTACTGGTACTATGTATAAAATAGATAACTAATGAGAACCTACTGTATAGCTCAGAGAAACCTACTCAGTGCTCAGTGGTGACCTAAATGGAAAGGAAATCCAAAAAACTGGGGATATATGTGTATGTATAGCTGATTCACTTCATTGTACAGTAGAAACTAACACAACATTGAAAAACAACTATACTCCAAAAAAAAAAAAAACAGACAAAAAGGCAATCAGATCAGATCAGATCAGTTGCTCAGTCGTGTCCAACTCTTTGCGACCCCATGAATAGCAGCACTCCAGGCCTCCCTGTCCATCACCAACTCCCGGAGTTCACTCAGACTCACATCCATCAAGTCAGTGATGCCATCCAGCCATCTCATCCTCTGTCGTCCCCTTCTCCTCCTGCCCCCAATCCCTCCCACCATCAGGGTCTTTTCCAATGAATCAACTCTTCGCATGAGGTGGCCAAAGTACTGGAGTTTCAGCTTTAGCATCATTCCTTCCAAAGAAATCCCAGGGCTGATCTCCTTCAGAATGGACTGGTAGAAGCACCTAAAAGATGAGACCAACAGAAGCAGATAAATTTTTCTGTCCTTCTTCAAAATAGCAGCATTCCTCTTGTCTTTCTGTTTCTACTTTTCAGTGAGACCAGTGAGCCTCTGGAGTTGAGTCAGCCTAGAAATCTAGTGTATTTGTAGCACCCATTTTGTTTGCTATGAATTGCAGTTTCTTATACCCTTTAATTTTGTGGGGAAAGTGATTGTCATATACTTCAAATACTCCCAGGGCTAAATGGGTGTGTAAACAGGAAAAGGATGGAGAGGGGCTGAATGGTCAGGACACCAAAGATGGCTATTTTTTGCTCTCTGTTCCTCCTCTGCTCAGTCAGCCACCTTACATTCTATCAGGTGTAAGGTGCTTCACTTAAACCTACTCACATCAGTGTGCTTGCCCCCTGCCCTGACTAGTGATTGTTCTAATCCCTAGGCTTGAATGGTTCCACCTGCTTGTTTAATAAAGGGAAACATCTGCCCTAGCGATGGTCATTAACCTGTGAGGCTGTGCATTGCTGGTTTCTCTGGTAACTGATGAGCCATCCAGACATCAATTCCCCCTCTAAATGGTAGCATCCCTCTCCCCAGAGTGCCCAAGATGACTGCCTTTTCCTGCTTGTCCTACCTGGCAGGGTGTCATTCGAGGGCCCTTTTGCTTCAGATGCATAAGATACCCCCGTCCAATGACCCACTGGTGTCTCAGTCGCTGTCTCCAAGTCTGTCTTTGGTCTGGCAACTGCAAGTCTTTCAGGCCCGTGGGGTGCAGCCCAACAGGAACCATGACACCAGAAATTTCCTTTAGGAGGAGCTCTTCTAAAAGTGCACTGATGAGGTGTGACATTGAGTGTGACACCTCTTAACATCTGGTAGATAATTTTTCTATCTGAAATCTGCTTCTCTCTCTCCTGATTATTGATTTGTAAAGGGAGTTTTCCCATTCCATGTTCTTCTTGATTAACACCATCAGTCCAAACCAGGAACCTGCTCTATTCATAAATTCACAGCTGTCCTTTCCTTCATTCTTTCTTTCCCCTTTTTGAAATTGAAGCAAAGTTGATTTACAATGTTGTGTTAATTTGGGGTGTATGGAAAAATGATTCATGTATATACACACACACATATATATTCTTTCAGATTCTCTTCCATTATGGGAAATATAAAATATTGAATATAGTTCCCTGTGCTATACAGTAGATCCTTGTTGTTTATCTATTTTATATATAGTAAGTGTATATCTATTAATCCCAAGCTCCTAATTTATCCCTCCCCGCTTCTGCTTTGGTAGCCGTAAGTTTATTTTCTATGTCTGTGAGCCTATTTCTGTTTTGTAAATAGCTTCATTTGTATCATTTTTAAAATTCCACATGTAAGTGATATCACATGGTATTTGTCTCTCTCTGACTTCATTTAGTATGATAATCTCTAGATTCACCCTTATTGCTGCAAATGGCATTATTTTATTCCTTTCTAAGGTTGAGTAATATTACACTGTATATATGTACCACATCTTCTTTACCCATTCCTCTATAAATGGATATTTAGGTTGCTTCCATGTCTTGGCTATTGAAAAGAGTGCTTCTATGAACTTTGGGGTGCATGCATCTTTTTGAATTGTGGTTTTCTCTGGATATATGCCCAGGAGTGGGATTGGGGGATCATATGGCAACTCTATTTTTAGCTTTTTAAGGAAACTCCATACTGTTTTCTCTAGTGACTGTACCAATTTATATTCCCACCAACAGTGTAGGAGGGTTCCCTTTTCTCCACATCTTCTCCAGTATTTATTATTTGTAGAATTTTTTATGATATGGCCATTTTGACCAGTGTGAGGTGATACTTCATTGTAGTTTTTATTTGCATTTCTCTGGTTAATGATGTTTACCATCTTTTCATGTGCCTATTGACCATCTGTATGTCTCTTTTGGAGAAATGTCTATTTAGATCTTCTGCCCATTTTTCATTGTGCTGCTTGTTTGTTTGTTTGTTTTTTAATTGAACTATTTGTATACGTTGGAAATTAAGCCAGTTATTGAAGAGACTGTCTTTTCTCCAATGTGTATTCCAAACTCCTTTGTTGTAGATTAATCAACCATAACTGCATGTGTTTATTTCTGTGCTTCCTGTCCTGGTCCATTGGTCTATGTGTCCGTTTTTGTGACAGTACTATGCTGTTTTTATGACTGTAGCTTTGTAGCATAGTCTGAAGCCAGAGAGCATGATTCCTCCAGCTCTGTTCTTCTTTCTCCAGATTGTTTTGGCTACTTGAGGTCTTCTGTGCATCCATACAAATTTTAAATGTTTTGTCCTAGTTCTGTGAAAAATGCCTTTGGTAATCTGATAGAGATTGCATTGGATCTGTAGGTTGCCTTGGGTAGTATGGTCATTTTAACAATATTGATTCTTCCAATCCAAAACACAGGTTTCCATTCTTAAATGCTTATTACATCAGTCCTATTATAAATTCCCAGAGTGAGGTCTGTGTCTGACAATTAAAGGTCACAATGTCTATTATTAGTAATTAACAGGGATGATTGTGTCCTAATTTTGGCTTCAGTAAACATTGCAGATCCAGATCACAACACAGGTTTTAGAGGCTTAGCTTAAAACAGGGGTGACTGAGGAAAGGCAGTGACTTGAAACCAGCTACACAGTCTGTGTTATTCTCTTTGCCGGAGAAAGCCCTACAAAGTGAGGGAATCAGCAGAGAAAAAAATAGCCCACATTCTTATACCTGTGAGCACCCACTAGTAACATGGTTTAGAGAACAGAAAACTGGCCTGGGAATCTGGACACCCAGCTGCTCTCAATAACAGCCAAGCAAACATGGGCTTCTCAGCAAGTGAGATGGGCCTTGATGTTCCCTTAATATTGGAACACTCTGTGCAAGATCCACCCACAGCAGATCCTCATTCTCGGGTCTCAGCTCAAACACCCTTCCTCAGAGAGGCTTCCCCAGATACACCCTCTCCCTTTTTGTTTTCTATCAGTCTTTCTATTTCATTCACCATCTGAAGCTCTCTTGTCTTTTCTTATTGACTATGTCCTCTCACTCTATATATAAGTTCCACAAAGACAGGGACCCCCACGTCTTTTGCTCACTGCTTTACTATAAGCACTTAGAACAGTGCCTGTCACATAGTAGGCCTTCAATCACTATGTGATGAATTTATGCATGAATGAATGAGTATGAGGTTCCAGAAGGCAGTGAGAAAAGTTCTTCCTGTTACTAATAGGGCCAGTCGCTTCTTTTGAAGAGGAACTGTACATTTTCTAAAGGTAAGGAAGCAGGGAACAAAGTGGATATTTATATCAGAGGAAAAGCCCTTTATTCCCACACTGAAGTGCTAACATTTCCTCCCCACTCTGCATGTCTGCTTGTGGGTGGACACAGCAGAAGACAGCTGGGAAGCTGAAGAGAGAAGGGGGTTGGGTAGGCAGTAAGAATTAATAAACGAACCAAGTTATCACTGTGATTTAAGGCAGAATGTTTACATACCACTCCCAGAGCAGAGGATGGCTTTGTCTTACCATTTGGATGCAGTGAGAAGATTTAATTAAACTAACTGAAAATTTCTAAGAACTTGTTTGAGTCTTTTGAACAACTGCTGTCCATGAGAAGGTGCTAAGGAAGGGGACAGTGGCAACCTCAGATAGCTAGTATTTGGTTGTTTTCTGTGTATCTGTGCAGATCAGGATACCAAACAAAAATGACTGGCCCTTCCATGTGGTGGCCCTCCACTTATAGTGCACACCCTTCACACCTGTTCTACCTGTGACTGTGGTCACCAGCCTCTGTCTCCAAGCATCCAGGCCTGGTGCTCTCTAAGCACCTGTCTGGTGGAAAGATTGAGGGTGTCTACCATATTGGGGCTTCCCAGGTGGCTCAGTGGTAAAGAATTCACCTGCCAATGCAGGAGACACAGAAGATGTGGGTTCAATCCCTGGGTCAGGAAGATCTCCTGGAGGAGGAAATGGTAACCCACTCCAGTATTCCTGCCTGGGAAATCCCATGGACAGAGGAGCCTTGTTGGCTACAGTCCATAGTGTTGCAAAGAGTCGGACATGATTAAACAACTGAACAAACACACCATGCTGTTGAGCAGTAGGAAGCCGGTGCCTTATCTGTATAATCACTTTGATTTATATAGTATGCCATGCTCTTATGGGAAGGGTTGGGGGAGGCTAGCTAAGAACAATAACCCTCCCATACATTTGTTTAGTACTTTACACTACTGACAAAGCTCTTTCACCTAGAACATCTTGTTTTAGTTTTAATCCTCATCACTGCACTTCCTATTTACAAAAAAGAGCAGGTATTTTTTCCATCATCATAAAATAAAACAGATTATAAGGTCAAAACAAGTGAATAATTCACCTCATGTTACAAAACTAGAAGGACCTATGTCTTCACATCTCCAAATATTTCTTTAATGAAAAATATTATGAAAATATATAGATTTGTAGGTCAATTTATACTTTACAAATCCATATGTTTGTCACATTTATTTTTTAAAAACTTCCAGTTATCTATATGACTAAATGATATTTAAAATGAAACTTCAAATTTTCTTGGTAGCTTTGTCTAGTTTTATCTGTTGGAAGATGTCAGTCATTCATGATAAGATTTTCATAAAATAGTTGCTAATTGTATACATATTACTATGGTGTCTGTGCACACCATTTTTTCTAAATATTCACTATTTGGTTGATATTTTTTAAAACTTTTTTAAAAGGCAGCATTAAAAGACAAGTTTCTAGCAAGAGAACCAAGGTTGACACTTTCTTACATCACAACCCAATTGTCTCTCTGTAAAGATTTTTGCACATACAGGAAGAATCTATTTGATAATTTCATTGTATCTGATCAGGATCAAAAGTTGGCAGGGTTTGCATGGTGCCTGGCACATGAGGCAATTATTTTGAATGGTGGGAAGAAAGAGAGAAAGAAGGATAAAAGAAAGAAAGTTCTTCTCTTTGAGGAGATGAGATAGGCTGCAGTTCAGTTCAGTTGCTCAGTCATGTCCAACTCTTTGCGACCCCATTGACTGCAGCACACCAGACTTCCGTGCATTTCACCATCTCCCGGAGCTTGTTCAAACTCATGTCCATCGAGTCGGTGATGCCACCCAATCATCTCATCCTCTGTTGTCCCCTTCTCCTCCTGTTCTTTCCGAGCATCAGGGTATTTTCCAATGAGTCAGCTTTTTGCATCAGGTGGCCAAAGTACTGGAGCTTCAGCTTCAGCATCAGTCCTTCCAATGAATATTAGGATTGATTTCCTTTAGGATTGACTCCTTTGATCTCCTTGAAGTCCAAGTCTCCAAGGGACCCTTAGAGTCTTCTTTAACACCAGACTTTGAAAGCATCAAATCTTTGGCACTCAGCCTTCCTTATGGTCCAACTCTCACATCCATACATGACTGTTGGAAAAACCATAGCTTTGAATAGACAGACCTTTGTCAGCAAAGTAATGTCCCTGCTTTTTTTTTTTTTGCAAAGCAAGATTTTATTTTATTTTTTTAATTTTATTTTATTTTTAAACTTTACAATATTGTATTGGTTTTGCCAAATATTGAAATGAATCTGCCACAGGTATACATGTGTTCCCCATCCTGAACCCTCCTCCCTCCCCATACCATCCCTCTGGGTCGTCCCAGTGCACCAGCCCCAAGCATCCAGTATCGTGCATCGAACCTGGACTGGCGACTCGTTTCATACATGATATTATACATGTTTCAATGTCCTTCTCCCAGATCTTCCCACCCTCTCCCTCTCCCACAGAGTCCAAAAGACTGTTCTATACATCAGTGTCTCTTTTGCTGTCTCGTATACAGGGTTATTGTTACCATCTTTCTAAATTCCATATGTATGCGTTAGTATACTGTATTGGTGTTTTTCTTTCTGGCTTACTTCACTCTGTATAATAGGCTCCAGTTTCATCCACCTCATTAGAACTGATTTAAATGTATTCTTTTTTAATGGCTGAGTAATACTCCATTGTGTATATGTACCACAGCTTTCTTATCCATTCATCTGTTGATGGACATCTAGGTTGCTTCCATGTCCTGGCTATTATAAACAGTGCTGCGATGAACATTGGGGTACATGTGTCTCTTTCCCTTCTGGCTTCCTCAGTGTGTATGCCCAGCAGTGGGATTGCTGGATCATAAGGCAGTTCTATTTCCAGTTTTTTAAGGAATCTCCACACTGTTCTCCACAGTGGCTGTACTAGTTTGCATTCCCACCAACAGTGTAAGAGGGTTCCCTTTTCTCCACACCCTCTCCAGCATTTATTGCTTGTAGACTTTTGGATCACAGCCATTCTGACTGGTGTGAAATGGTACCTCATAGTGGTTTTGATTTGCATTTCTCTGATAATGAGTGATGTTGAGCATCTTTTCATGTGTTTGTTAGCCATCTGTATGTCTTCTTTGGAGAAATGTCTATTTAGTTCTTTGGCCCATTTTTTGATTAGGTCATTTATTTTTCTGGAGTTGAGCTGTAGGAGTTGCTTGTATATTTTTGAGATTAGTTGTTTGTCAGTTGCTTCATTTGCTATTATTTTCTCCCATTCTGAAGGCTGCCTTTTCACCTTGCTAATAGTTTCCTTTGATGTGCGGAAGCTTTTAAGTTTAATTAGGTCCCATTTGTTTATTTTTGCTTTTATTTCCAATATTCTGGGAGGTGGGTCATAGAGGATCCTGCTGTGATGTATGTCGGAGAGTGTTTTGCCTATGTTCTCCTCTAGGAGTTTTATAGTTTCTGGTCTTACATTGAGATCTTTAATCCATTTTGAGTTTATTTTTGTGTATGGTGTTAGAAAGTGTTCTAGTTTCATTCTTTTACAAGTGGTTGACCAGATTTCCCAGCACCACTTGTTAAAGAGATTGTCTTTAATCCATTGTATATTCTTGCCTCCTTTGTCAAAGATAAAGTGTCCATATGTGCGTGGGTTTATCTCTGGGCTTTCTATTTTGTTCCATTGATCTATATTTCTGTCTTTGTGCCAGTACCATACTGTCTTGATGACTGTGGCTTTGTAGTAGAGCCTGAAGTCAGGCAGGTTGATTCCTCCAGTTCCATTCTTCTTTCTCAAGATCGCTTTGGCTATTCGAGGTTTTTTGTATTTCCATACAAATTGTGAAATTATTTGTTCTAGCTCTGTGAAGAATACCGTTGGTAGCTTGATAGGGATTGCATTGAATCTATAAATTGCTTTGGGTAGTATACTCATTTTCACTATATTGATTCTTCCAATCCATGAACATGGTATATTTCTCCATCTATTAGTGTCCTCTTTGATTTCTTTCACCAGTGTTTTATAGTTTTATAGTAACTAAAGACCTATGTATAGGTCTTTAGTTTCTCTAGGTAGATATATTCCTAAGTATTTTATTCTTTCCATTGCAGTGGTGAATGGAATTGTTTCCTTAATTTCTCTTTCTGTTTTCTCATTATTAGTGTATAGGAATGCAAGGGATTTCTGTGTGTTGATTTTATATCCTGCAACTTTACTATAATCATTGATTATTTCTAGTAATTTTCTGGTGGAGTCTTTAGGGTTTTCTATGTAGAGGATCATATCATCTGCAAATAGTGAGAGTTTTACTTCTTTTCCAATTTGGATTCCTTTTATTTATTTTTCTGCTCTGATTGCTGTGGCCAAAACTTCAATACTATGTTGAATAATAATGGTGAAAGTGGGCACCCTTGTCTTGTTCCTGACTTTAGAGGGAATGCTTTCAATTTTTCACCATTGAGGATAATGTTTGCTGTGGGTTTGTCATATATAGCTTTTATTATGTTGAGGTATATTCCTTCTATTCCTGCTTTCTGGAGAGTTTATCATAAATGGATGTTGAATTTTGTCAAAGGCTTTCTCTGCATCTATTGAGATAATCATATGGTTTTTATTTTCCAGTTTGTTAATGTGGTGTATTACATTGATTGATTTGCAGATACTGAAGAATCCTTGCATCCCTGGGATAAAGCCCACTTGGTCATGGTGTATGATCATTTTAATGTGTTGTTGGATTCTGATTGCTAGAACTTTTGTTAAGGATTTTTGTATCTATGTTCATCAGTGATATTGGCCTGTAGTTTTCTTTTTTTGTGGGATCTTTGTCAGGTTTTGGTATTAGGGTGATGGTGGCCTCATAGAATGAGTTTGGAAGTTTACCTTCCTCTGCAATTTTCTGGAAGAGTTTGAGTAGGATAGGTGTTAGTTCTTCTCTAAATTTTTGGTAGAATTCAGCTGTGAAGCCATCTGGACCTGGGCTTTTGTTTGCTGGAAGATTTTTGATTGCAGTTTCAATTTCCATGCTTGTGATGGGTCTGTTAAGATTTTCTATTTCTTCTTGGTCCAGTTTTGGAAAGTTGTACTTTTCTAAGAATTTGTCCATTTCTTCCACGTTGTCCATTTTATTGGCATATGATTGTTGATAGTAGGCTTTTATGATCCTTTGTATTTCTGTGTTGTCTGTTGTGATCTCTCCATTTTCATTTCTAATTTTATTGATTTGATTTTTCTCCCTTTGTTTCTTGATGAGTCTGGCTAATTTGTCAATTTTATTTATCCTTTCAAAGAACCAGCCTTTGGCTTTGTTGATTTTTGCTATGGTCTCTTTTGTTTCTTTTGCATTTATTTCTGCCCTAATTTTTAAGATTTCTTTCCTTCTACTAACCCTGGGGTTCTTCATTTCTTCCTTTTCTCGTTGCTTTAGGTGTAGAGTTAGGTTATTTATTTGACTTTTTTCTTGTTTCTTGAGGTACGCCTGTATTGCTATGAACTTTCCCCTTAGGACTGCTTTTACAGTGTCCCACAGGTTTTGGGTTGTTGTGTTTTCATTTTCATTCATTTCTATACAAATTTTGATTTCTTTTTTGATTTCTTCTGTGATTTGTTGGTTATTCAGCAGCATGTTGTTCAGGCTCCATATGTTGGAATTTTTAATAGTTTTTCTCTTGTTATTGAGATCTAATCTTACTGCATTGTAGTCAGAAAAGATGCTTGGAATGATTTCAATTTTTTTGAATTTACCAAGGCTAGATTTATGGCCCAGGATGTGATCTATCCTGGAGAAGGTTCCATGTGCGCTTGAGAAAAAGGTGAAATTCATTGTTTTGGGATGAAATGTCCTATAGATAGCAATTAGGTCTAACTGGTCTATTGTATTGTTTAAAGTTTGTGTTTCCTTGTTAGTTTTCTGTTTAGTTGATCTATCCATAGGTGTGAGTGGGGTATTAAAGTCTCCCACTATTATTGTGTTATTGTTAATTTCTCCTTTCATACTTGTTAGCATTTGTCTAACATATTGCGGTGCTCCCATGTTGGGTACATATATATTTATAATTGTTATATCTTCTTCTTGGATTGATCCTTTGATCATTATGTAGTGACCATCTCTGTCTCTTTTCACAGCCTTTGTTTTAAAGTCTATTTTATCTGATATGAATATTGCTACTCCTGCTTTCTTTTGGTCCCTATTTGCATGGAAAATCTTTTTCCAGCCTTTCACTTTCAGTCTGTATGTGTCCCCTGTTTTGAGGTGGGTCTCTTGTAGACAGCATATGTAGGGGTCTTGTTTTTGTATCCATTCAGCCAGTCTTTGTCTTTTGGTTGGGGCATTCAACCCATTTACGTTTAAGGTAATTACTGATAAGTATGATCCCGTTGCCATTTACTTTATTGTTTGGGGTTCGAATTTATACACCGTTTCTGTGTTTCCTGTCTAGAGACTATCCTTTAGTATTTGTTGGAGAGCTGGTTTGGTGGTGCTGAATTCTCTCAGCTTTTGCTTGTCTGAGAAGCTTTTGATTTCTCCTTCATATTTGAATGAGATCCTTGCTGGGTACAATAATCTGGGCTGTAGGTTATTTTCTTTCATCACTTTAAGTATGTCTTGCCATTCCCTCCTGGCTTGAAGAGTTTCTATTGAAAGATCAGCTGTTATCCTTATGGGAATTCCCTTGTGTGTTATTTGTTGTTTTTCCCTTGCTGCTTTTAATATTTGTTCTTTGTGTTTGATCTTTGTTAATTTGATTAATATGTGTCTTGGGGTCTTTCGCCTTGGGTTTATCCTGTTTGAACTCTCTGGGTTTCTTGGACTTGGGTGATTATTTCCTTCCCCATTTTAGGGAAGTTTTCAACTATTATCTCCTCAAGTATTTTCTCATGGTATTTCTTTTTGTCTTCTTCTTCTGGGACCCCTATGATTCGAATGTTGTAGCGTTTAATATTGTCCTGGAGGTCTCTGAGATTGTCCTCATTTCTTTTAATTCGTTTTTCTTTTATCCTCTCTGATTCATTTATTTCTACCATTCTATCTTCTAATTCACTAATCCTATCTTCTGCCTCTGTTATTCTACTATTTGTTGCCTCCAGAGTGTTTTTGATTTCATTTATTGCATTATTCATTATATATTGACTCTTTTGTATTTCTTCTAGGTCCTTGTTAAACCTTTCTTGCATCTTCTCAATCCTTGTCTCCAGGCTATTTATCTGTGATTCCATTTTGATTTCAAGATTTTGGATCAATTTCACTATGATTATTTGGAATTCTTTATCAGGTAGATTCCCTATCTCTTCTTCTTTTGTTTGGTTTGGTGGGCATTTATCCTGTTCCTTTATCTGCTGGGTATTCCTCTGTCTCTTCATCTTGTTTAAATTGCTGAGTTTGAGGTGTCCTTTCTGTATTCTGGCAGTTTGTGGAGTTCTCTTTATTGTGGCGTTTCCTCACTGTGTGTGGGTTTGTACAGGTGGCTTGTCAAGGTTTCTTGGTTAGGGAAGCTTGTGTCGGTGTTCTGGTGAGTGGAGCTGTATTTTCTCTAGAGTGCAGTGAAGTGTCCAGTAATGAGTTATGAGATATCTATGGTTTGGGGGTGACTTTGGGTAGCCTGTATCTTGGAGCTCAGGGCTGTGTTCCTGTGTTGCTGGAGAATTTGCTTGGTATGTCTTGCCCTGGAACTTGTTGGCCCTTGTGTGGTGCTTGGTTTCAGTGTAGGTATGGAGGTGTTTGATGAGCTCCTGTCAATTAATGTTCCTTGGAGTCAGGAGTTCCCTGGAGTCAGGGTTTGGACTTAAGCCTCCTGCTTCCAGTTATCGGTCTTATTTTTACAGTAGTTTCGAAACTTCTCCTTCTATACAGCACCATTGTTAAAACATCTACATTAAAGATGAAAAGTTTCTCTACCGTGAGGGTCACCCAGAGAGGTTCACAGCGTTACATGAAGAAGGGAAGAGGGAGGAGGGAGTTAGAGGCGACCTGAATGAGATGAGGTAGAATCAATAGAGGAGAGAGTGGGCTAGCCAGTAATCACTTCCTTATGTGCACTCCACAACTGGCCGCTCAGAGATGTTCATGGAGTTATACAGAGAAGAGAAGGAGGAGGAAGGAGACAGAGGTGGCCAGGAGGATAAAAGGGGGAAATGAAAAGGAAGGAGACAGATCCAGCAAGTAATCAGTTCCCTAAGTGTTCTCTACAGTCTGGAACACACAGAAATTCACAGAGTTGGGTAGAGTAGAGAGGGGTTAGGGAGGAGACACAGGCGACCTGGTGGAGAAAAAGGAGAGTTCAAAGGGAGAGAGAGCAGTCAAGCCAGTAATCTCGCTCCCTAGTGAAAAATGGGTCCTGAAGATTGGGTTCTTAAAGGTACAAAATTGGTAACAAATACATAAAAGCAAAAATTAAAAATCTAGAGTAGAGTTTGGAATTTCAAAAATAAGATGTTAAAGAAAAGAAGAAGTGAAAGAAAGAGAGAAAAAACGAACAAACAAAAACAAAGTTGCGAAAGTTATAAAGAAAATATACGTACAAAATTGATAACTAATACCAAAAAGCAAAAGTTAAAAATCTAGAGTAGAGTTTGGAATTTCAAAAATACAATGTTAAAAAAAAGAAGAAAAAGAAAGACAGGAAAAAAAAAAAAACCAAAGTCGCAAAAATTATAAAGAAAATACAGGTACAAAATTGATAACAAATACCAAAAAGCATAAATTAAAAATCTAGAGTAGAGTTTGGAATTTCAGATATGCAATGTTATATAAAAGAAGAAGAGAAAGAAACAGAGAGAAAAAAAAGTCACAGAAATATAAAAAAAATATAGGTACAAAATTGATAACAAATACCAAAAAGCTAAAATTAAAAATCTAGAGTAGAGTTTGGAATTTCAAAAATACAATGTTACAGAAAAGAAAAAAAAAAAAAAAAACAAGGTCAAAAAAAAGTATAAAAAATATATATATGAAGTTTGCTTTTTTAGAAAATGGTCTTTTTTTTTTTTTTAAAAATAATAGGTTATGAAAGTCAAAATTAAAGGAATAATAGAGGACTTAAATTTTTTTTAAAAAATTTAAAAAAAAAAGAAAGAAAGAATGATTGTAAAAATAGTAAAAATGTATCTAGGACTTTCTCTGGTTTTGTTGTGAGTATCGTGGGGTCGGTTCATTTTTGGCTAGTTCCTCGGTCTGACTTAATTTCTCGAGATCTATAGGCCCCTTCCTATGTAGTTGGTACTAACCACAGGGTTTTAATCTATTGCCTGTAGCTTCCAAGGCGGTTCCCTCTGTTATAGCTTCTTCTGTTTGCTGGTCTCTTC
This sequence comes from Bos mutus, assembly GCF_027580195.1. Classification (NCBI taxonomy): domain Eukaryota; kingdom Metazoa; phylum Chordata; class Mammalia; order Artiodactyla; family Bovidae; genus Bos; species Bos mutus. Next base: position 26,124,713 of record NC_091621.1, on the reverse strand, counting down.
AGTGTCTGGTTTCCACCCTGACACAAAGGGGACGGTGGAGGACACTTTTTTTTTTTTTTTTTTCAGGCTCACTTGTTCAGTCACGCTGTGGGGAGGGAGGGAGGGATGCTGCAAACAAATAATACTGGCGTGTGCTCGCAGTGCCTCAGCCACACTGGGTCTGCCCCCGCTCAAGGCGCATGTAGCCTCCCTGCCCACACTGCTCAGGTTCTAGGTTGCTCTGCCGGGAACCATCCGTGGCCAGCCCTGGGCTGCCTGCACCTCCCAGGTCCAAGCCGCTCAGGTTCAGGCACTTGGGTAGTCCTCAGAGGCCCAGACTCGGTTGGGCCTGCGTTTTGTGCCCTTCCCAGGTCCGAGCAGCTCAGGTGATGAGGTGTTTGGCGAGCGCGATTGCTGAGACTTATCGCCTCCCCGTCGATCGGTTATCTAGGTGTACAACTGGCACACCTTCTCAGGCAGATGTTGACCGTCCAGACCCCCAAAAAGTTTTAGTTAGCAAAGAAGCCTGCTTGCAGTTTTAGATAATGTCTCTCTGGGGCTGCGATTGCCCCCTTCCGGCTCTGGCTGCCTGTCACCGGAGGGGGATGGTCTGCAGCCGGCTATCTCTGTTCAGTCCTTTGTTCCGCGAGCGGGCCTGGCTGTGTCTTAGGTTAGGGCTGGCTTTTGGCGTGGTAGATATCCCACAGTCTGGTTTGCTAGCCCAAATTATTTCGCTCAGATAGCACTCAGGGTATTCAGGCCAGATCTTTACTCTAAGCGATGCAGCCTGCGCCGCGCCTCCCTGCCCAACCCCTGCTTGCTAGTGGCCTGTGCAGGCCTCTGCGCTGCTTCTCCACTGGGGGAGTTACTGTAGGGCTCACAATCTGCGGGTTTTAATTGTTTGTTTATTTTTCCTCCCTGTTATGTTGCCCTCTGCGCTTCCAAGGCTCGGCACAGATTCGGCAGTGAGAAGGTTTCCTGGTGTTTGGAAATGTCTCTCTTTTTAAGACTCCCTTCCCAGGATGGAATTCCGTCCCTCCCTCTTTTGTCTCTTTTTTTGTCTTTTATATTTTTTCCTACCTCCTTTCGAAGACTTGGGTTGCTTTTCTGGGTGCCTGATGTCCTCTGCCGGCATTCAGAAGTTGTTTTGTGGAATTTACTCGGCGTTTAAATGTTCTTTTGATGAATTTGTGGGGGAGAAAGTGTTCTCCCCGTCCTACTTCTCCACCATCTTAGCTCCTCCCCTCTGTCTCTGCTTTTTAATATGCTGTCTAGGTTGTCATAGCTTTTCTTCCAAGTAGCAAGTGTCTCTTAATTTCATGGCTGCAGTCACCATTTACAGTGATTTTGGAGTCCAAGAAATTAAAGTCTCTCACTGTTTCCATTGTTTCCCCATCTATTTGCTATGAAGTGATGGGACCAAATGCCATGACCTTAGTTTTTAGAATGTTGACTTTTAAGCCCGCTTTTTCACTCTCCTTTTTCACTTTCATCAAGAAGCTCTTCAGTTCCTCTTCACTTTCTGCCATAAGGGTACTGTCATCTCCTTATGTGAGGTTATTGATATTTCTCCCAGCAATCTTGATTCCAACTTTTGCTTCATCCAGCCCAACATTTCACATGATGTACTCTGCATATAAGTTAAATAAGCAGGATGACAATATACAGCCTTGACGAACTCCTTTCCCAGTTTGGAACTAGTCCGTTCCATGTTCAATTCTGTTGCTTCTTGACCTGCATACAGATTTCTCAGAAGGCAGGTAACATGGTTTGGTATTTCCATTTCTTCAAGAATTTCCCACAGTTTTGTAATCCACAGAGTCAAAGGATTTAGTGTAGTCAATGAAGCAGAAGTAAATATTTTTCTGGAATTCTCTCGCTTTTTCTATGATCCAACTGATGTTGGAAATTTGATCTCTGGTTCTTCTGCCTTTTCTAAATCCAGCTTGAACATCTGGAAGTTCCCGGTTCACGTACTGTTGAAGCCTGACTTGGAGAATTTTGAGCATTACTTTGCTAGCATGTGAGATGAGTGCCATTGTGCAGTAGTTTGAACATTCTTTGGCATTGCCCTTCTTGGGGTTGAAGTGAAAACTGACTTTCTCCAGTCCTGTGGCCACTGCTGAGTTTTCCAAATTTGCTGATATATTGAGTGCGGCACTTTAACAGCATTATCTTTTAGGATTTGAAGTATTTCAGCTGGAATTCCATAACTTCCACTATCTCTGTTCAGAGTGGTGCTCCCACTTGACTTCGAACTCCAGGATGTCTGGCTCTAGGTGAGTGATCACACCATCATGGTTATCCAGGTCATATACCCAAATCCTCCTTATGAGATTGATGTGTCCACAAAACCCATTAGAGTTGATTGCCACTCAAAATAAGATTTTGGAACTGATAGGAGCTCATCATCTACTGTCCAGCTCTGTTGGCTGGTTACTATGCCCCAGTGCAGCTGCAGGCATGTTCGGGTGTCTAGCCTGATCATCAGCTGACCTGAATTCACATTCCCATACATAAACACTAAAAGCAAATGCTTTCTGGACTAAAAATAAAGTAGACATAAAAGTCTGTTTAAAGGAATCATCCCTTTTTTAGGAGCTAAGAAAAGGTGGGAGGGGAGCAGCTGACATACTGTGAGACAAGGAGCAAAGCAGACGTCTCTCTTTGATCCTCTGGGAATTTCCAAGTTGAAAACACTGTGGGGAGATGACTCCTTCCCTCAGGATACAGGCTGCATCTGACCTTCCCCTATGGGTGTAAGTTTTGAACCTTTTCTTCCTCTGTAAATGACTTAGTCATTCAACACATAAAATAAAAGTGTGGCTGAACCAATAGGAGAGATAGCATGGTGTCCCAGCCTGAAGTCAAGCAAGGAATGTTACTATTTAAAGTAATGTTAGGAGTTGGCCACTAGGTCTGTGCCTCTATCACATGTTCATTGCTTCCTTCCTTCACTCACAGTCAGACATGTAGGTACAAATAGGAATAAGAAATTGTTCCTACTGTCAGGGAGCTCTAGTCAAGTGAGGAGAAGGCATGTGGGGAGATGCAGGAAGGAGGCTGGAAGGGGACAGAGACAAGACTCATACAGCCCTAAGGAGTTTGCACTTGACCCCACAGGTCAGTGTTTTTGAACTTAGGTATGTAAAACTGTATGGACCGACATTAAAGGAAAGAATGATTAAATATTATTAGTATTGCCAACTCATTTTTTTATATTTATTTATTTGATTATGTCAGACCTTAGTTGCATGCAAGTTCTTAGTTGCAACGCATGGGATCCAGTTCCCCAACCAGAGATCATGACCCCCACACAGGGAGCACGGAATCCTAGCCACTGGACCATCAGGAAAGTCCTGACAACTTATTTTAATTACAACATTATTTAAATCTATAAATCTATAGATTTATCTTTAACTCTATAAACTAGCTATAACTTCTCAGTGTCTATAACCTTTATGCAATAATAAAACAAAAACAAATTTACAAAGGGAAAGCCAATACAAGGCCTATTAACAAAATATGTTACTAATCTTCCCAGTCATGTCCCTTAAAGCGCAATTAAGTATTTTTCCTTCTGGTGGCACTATTAACCAAATGACCCAAGGTCACATTGTCAATATTGGGATAAAATCCATTTTAAGAATTTTCATCACAAGGAGAATTCTTTGTTTTTTTAAATAAAGGATTATTTTTAAATGTCCGAGAAACCCCATTAGCTCCAAGAGTGCATTACTGAAGAACGTAGTCTGAAGTTTGAGGAAACACTACGTAAGTGTTTGGGGCCCATCGCTGACAGATTTTGAGCAGGAAGTGACATGATCAGTTTCCATGTGAGAGCAATTACTCCGGGAAGCAGTAACGGATGACTGTTGAAGAGAGACACCAGGAGTGAGGGGGAAACTCACTCCTATGATCATTTAGGAGAGGATGATGAACAAAGACAGGACGAGTGAGGAGGTATAAGAGAATAGACCAGAAATGTCTGTAAAAGGCAGGGTCTGTGGAACGCAGGGGCTGATTAAATGTAGGAGGTGAATGAGAAAGGGCATTCCCATTTAGGTGATGCTGTTAAACCCATTGGAAAATAAAAAAGGGGAGTTTAGTTTCAGTCATAGCCACTTTGGGGAGGCTGTGCACTGTTGGGGTGCAGATAGTCAAATACAGTGGGTTAGAACTGAAGAGAAAAAGCTTCTGAATGAGGCCAGCATGCTAGGATGGCCAAATGGTCACCAGCCTACAAACTGTAACTTTGACATCCAGGAAAGTCTCAGCGCCCACTTTCCCCACTCCCAGATAAAATGTTTCTCCTGTCTCCTTTTTACCTATTGTCTCAACTACAAGGATAGCTACAATAATCTATCTTAATATTCTGATACTATTTAAAGCACAAAATCTGCAGAGCCTGACACTCCATGATTGAGGACATGAATTCAGGAATGCTATGGTAGATAGTCGAAGAAGGCAGTGGCACCCCACTCAGACCATGGCTCCACATTCTTCTCCACCACTTACTAGTTACAAAATCTCAGCAATTCCTCTTTCATTTTTCTGTTTGTAAAACAGAGTTATAAAACCATATATCAAAACTATGTAGGAGCATTAAATGAAGTAATGCACGTCCCCATCAGTGAATTGTTATTGTTCTCCTAATGAATTGCCTGAGCCCATGGACAAAGTCAGACCTCCTGGGTTCAAATATCTCTACCAAGTTCTAACACTATGACCTTGGGTCAGTAAACTAACTGCTCTGTGACTGAGAGAGCTAATGACTTTCTCTAGTGCACAGAATTATTTTGAGCCAATGTACAAAATTATTGGGATAACTCATTGAGTCAATGTACACAAAACGTTGAGAACAAGCTGTTTGCAGAGTGTGCCCCACCTATGTGTAAGCTGTTATCATTGAAGTTAGTCTCTTCCAACAATTACATTTGAGATGACTTTCTTGGTCATCATCCTGATGGAAGAGGAGAGATAAATGATGTAATACTGGGCACCTGAACCACTGAGCATGAATCCCATAGGAAGAAAAAGAAAAAGAAGGTTCAGAGCCCAAAAGGCATTCTTTGCCTATTTCTCAACTTTGTCCAAGACAAGCCAGGATCAGCAGAGTCCTGGGGAGGAAGACATAAAAGGGACTGAAGCCGAAAGCCATGAAACAACATGGAAAGACTGTCATCAGACGTTTGGCCAAGGAGGCAGCCACCCAGGTGAAGTACTATGAGTTCTCAGGAGTTAGGCCAACACTCACTGTTTGCAATGATGTTGATTTTTCACTTATCAGTGGGTAAATACCACAATTATGCTGGATTTCCCCCAAACTGGAAAGGGAAAGAGAAAAAAACAAACAAAAAAACCCTCAGACCAACTTGCATTTCCTGAGGGCTACGCAGGAAGTTAGAGCTAGAAGTTAGAAGCCTGTTCGGAGCAGGGGCAGTGAGCAAACACAGATTTTTCTGATACATTCAGCATTAGGATGTCAAGTTCCTGACCCTAATCAACCAAGGTCATGAACAAACTAGTCCTTTAAACATTTTATGAAAGAAACTGCTGTGCATTTTCCTCCCTGGACTCTCTCCCTTGGAATACAAATGAAGCCTGGCCCTCCCAAGCTAATGCTCCAGGCCAGTTTACACAGAGCTGACTTCTTGGTGATCTGCTGCCTCCATCAGGATCAGGGTAGAATCTGTTTTAATACAGTTTGTTCAGTCCTGAGAGGATGCAATGACTTCCGGGCTAACGTCGAGCAGAGCGGTCTATTGGAGATAAGCGTGTTATTTGGGTACAAATTTTAATAACTTAAACTTTTATCAAAATAAAGATGCAAAGGAAAAATAGGAAAAGAGCTCCCCATTTGGGGTGAGGTAGCTATTAGATCCACTACCAGGTCTGCCACATTCTCTGTGTGATCTGGGGAAAGTCTCTGAAACCCTGAGCTCACTGGTCTCCTCTGTAAAGTGCTGACAGCACCATCTACCCCATAGGCTGCTTATAACCCCATCATGATCTGTTCCCGACTCCTGCGTCAGTTCTAGCCACTTCCTGCTGCCACAGTCCTCTCTAGTCATACCGGTCTCCTTAGGGCTCCTCCTTCCTCTGGCTCTTACTCAAATTGAGTAAGAACCTAAAACAATCTGCCTTTAAAAATCCCCCATCCCCTCCCCGTTTTCCAGGCTGACAGCAATTCATCCCATACATACGTGCTGAATGCTTCCCTATCAATAGGGCATCCCCATCAATGTCATTCCTCCAGGAAGTCTTCTTTGTCACCATCTCCCCCAGTTAACGTCTAGATTCTCTGTCCTCCTGTGAGCCCAAAGGGCTTGTGCGTATCCCATCAGAGAACTTACAACAAGCCATCATATTGATTTGCCAGATTATCCCCCTGGACTGTGAGCTCTTTGTAAGCAGAGATCATGTCTTTCTAAAGTCTTGGCATCTCCAGGGCTTAGTGCAAGGCCAGACACATGAGGTATCCAGTGTCTGTTTGCAAAGTGAACCCTAACCCTAACTGGTAAATGTTGTTCTTTTGCCATTTTTCTCGTCCTCCAATGACACTTACTGCAGAAGAAGTCGGCAGTATTGGTACCTGCTCCAGAATATTTCTCTAAGTTGCTGTGCCTAACACATGCTCTTATCTTCGTGGCCAGATCACCCCACTTTAGCCTAGACTCCACCTTTCCCTTGAGGTGGATACTGCTGACTTTCATGTTAAACACCATCTGCTCCACACCTAGACACTTCAGCCAGGATCCCAAACAGGCTGTTGTCTGGCTTCCTCCTGCACTGGTCATCCAGCAGCCTCTCAGTCCTCTTTCTGCCGAATCCCATTTGATGGGCTACACAAGATTCACTCTGACTTGCTATCTTTTTGAAATCATGCAACCAAGCCACAATCTTCTTGATCTTTAGTAAAGAAAGATCTAACCCAAGCATCCTCCTTCCTTCCCTTCCCTCTCACACAGGTCAGATTCCCTAAGAAAATATTAGAATGAGAGATTGATTTTACATCCTTTCTTCTCCTAGAACTTGCTGAGCATCATGTTTTCCTTCCTACTCTGCCATTGCCCTGACCCCTCCCCTACTGATCACCATCAGGAACTCCTAGGCAAGCCCTTCAGTGGGTACCTCTCCCTTCTGGTGAGCTCAGAAAAGAGGTTGATGGGCTGAGCACACTTTAATCAAGTGCCTGAAACATTCATTGTGTCACCACAGAGGAGTAGAGGGGTATTGGTATTATTTGAACAACTGGAGTAATTTAAGAAACCAACAACACATTCTGCTTTACAAAACATAAATCCTTATACTGTTTATGAGTTTTCCCGTGGCATAAGAGAGAAATATCCAAAATGACAGACTCTTCTCATGGGGTTTCCATCATGGACACAAGCCTATTCCCAAAGAAACTGTCATGTCTCCAAATGCCTTATTCTCCCTACGCCACACAGCAGTGACATCTAGCTTTAAATCTAGTTTATTATGCAAAAGATCTGGTCTTGACCCAGAAGTCATCACCTTTTCCATGGTTCCTTTCCCTAAGTCTGAGTCATTCCACCTAAGGAAACTCAGTGGAGCTTTATCTAGAAACTAGCAACAGGGAACCCCTGATTCCTCAGGGAACTCTGGCCCTGGAATAGAAGAGTGATTACAAGCTCTGGAGCCGGGTGACTCGAGCTTGCACATGGCTCCAGTTTTCTCACTTATGTGATCCTCATTACATATCTTACACTATCTGGACCTCAGACCTCCTTATCTGTGTTATGGTGATAATAATAATGAGCCTTTCCAGGGATTTTGAAGAATTAAACACACACAGAAAAAGCTTAGCAAAGAAGAAGTGCTCAGTAAATTTTAGTTATAGCTCTATATGGTTTCCCACCAGACTCGACAAGTCTGTTACTTTTTCTGTTTATCTAGCAAGTAATTCAGAGAAGGCAATGGCACCCCACTCCAGTACTCTTGCCTGGAAAATCCCATGGACGGAGGAGCCTGGTAGGTTGCAGTCCATGAGGTTGCTAGGAGTCGGACACGACTGAGTGACTTCACTTTCACTTTTCACTTTCATGCATTGGAGAAGGCAATGGCAACCCACTCCAGTGTTCTTGCCTGGAGAATCCCAGGGCTGGGGGATCCTGGTGGGCTGCCGTCTCTGGGGTCGCACAGAGTCGACACAACTGAAGCGACTTAGCAGCAGTAGCAGCAGCAGCAAGTAATTGTTTATGAAGACATGTACACGTTTGCAGACAGTTTCTGAGAGCAAAGACAAATTTCCAGAGGTCATACAATCTGGGAATATTTCTGAATGACTCATGAGGAAGTGGAGCCTGCACAGAAAGCTAACTCCTTATGAACTTCCAATTTACAGATGTCCATTAGTTACAAATGGAACTTTTCCTACTGTCTGCATTTTGGCTGAAGCCCCTAAGGTGAAAACAATAAGTAATAAGCATTGCCCTCCTCAATCCTCCAGAGACCTACTTGATAACAAAACTCACTACAAGGTAGCCAAACCTATCTTTTACCTCCAGACTATGGAAAAATAGACTAATCCATGCTGCTAGAAGTCTAGGGTGACTAGAAAGGAAGATGAGGTGTGCTTTGGGGTTCTGATAACAGCCTACTTCTTGATCTGGGACTTGAGATTTGAATTCCCTAATAGAGTTTGTGCAAGGGAATTCCTAAGAATAGAGGTCACTTGGCTCTTCTCCTTTCACTTTGGGAGAGCCTTACATGGGTCCATGAAGGCTTGAGGACATAGCTAACAGAGACCACAGCCTGCCACATGCACAGATCATTTCTGAAGGCAGGAGCCTGCCAGAAGCTGCCCCAGAAGGCAGGCAAAGACAGAGGTAGCAGAGGGGGCGACCTGCCTGTTCTCAGGATGGTGAACCATGAATGGATGAGTCCTCATGGGTCTAGTGGACACTATGGAATGTATACTAAAATATCTTAAAAGGCTCCACTCCATCTCTAGAGTGGCCTGCCAGAGCAAGAGGACTCTAGCAGTACCAGGCTGGAGATGCAACCGCTGTGACAGGATTTGGGGTGGAAAGAGGAAAGTGCGTCACAAGAGATCAGTTGGAGAATGTATATCACCCATACGGGAACCAGTCCAGCACAAAAGTCCCAGAGTGGATGACCCACAAGTGCCCCTGATAAAACAAAGTAATGAAGTGCCCAACACCTTGGCAATGCCAGGCAAGGGAGAATCACAGAGGTCAAAGTACATGAGAAGACTCTTTGCCCTCTTGCTCCTTTACTCCTACTCCCCAGCCCTGGAGAAACCAAGAGTAGTAATGCAAATTGAGAAGGGGGAGTGAGTCAGAAGGAATAATGAGCAAACAGACCCTAAGATCAGACTCTCCTTCCCCAACTTTGGGACCCCTGGCCAAGGGTCAGGCTTAGGCTTTGAGAAACAGGAGAAATTTCGAATTGGATCTGAGATCAAAATTTTGAGTTAGAGTCTATTGGGTCTTTTAACACTTGAAGTAATACTTGTCAAAAGAAGACTTATTTTGTCTTCTTGACTAAACTACAGAAGGGGACAGGGAAAGGAGATTGAGCAGTGTATGTTTTCAAGGTGGTCACAGTGGGGAAAGTTCAGCAGTTTCCTGTGTATAACTATTGAGTTCAATATAACCCCAACACATGGAATAAAAAAAAAATACATACGCCAAAGCAAAATCTCATCAGCCTTGCCCTCTACCAACAGAAGGTTCTGAGCTGTTGCTTGTGTGAAAGTCCCTCATCGTGTCCAACTCTTTGCAATCCCATAGACTATACAGCTGGAATACAGAAGTGGGTATCCTTTCCCTTCTCCAGGGGATCTTCCCAACCCAGGGATCAAACCCAGGCCTCCCACATCGCAGGTGGATTCTTTACCAGCTGAGCCACTAGGGAAGCCCGTTGCTTGTGTGGGCTTGACATAAACTGGTCCTCAGCAAAGATAATCATAAGGGACACTGCCCATTCTTTTCTCTTACTCCTTTTGCCCCCAGCCTGCTGGGCAGAGGAGAGCATACCCATCAATCACCCCTTGGGTCCACAAAGACCTATCCTAAGGATGGAGGTCACTGCTTTTGATGACGTTTCTCTCAATTTCTCTCCAGGGAGAAACAAGGGGCATTTTTACTCTTCTAGTCATAGAGACAGTGAATATTTCATATTGGTGGAGAAGGAAACATATGATTTGTTCTGGAAGTAAAGGAATTTAAGGACTTTTCCCAAGAAATAAAAAATTTTCTCTGAAAGAAGCAAATTTAGAGATTCGGATGACTCCAAAGGGGTCTCAATAATGGACTGGAATGATCCTACCTTTCTCAAAATGATACAAATGAAACAAAACAAATAACAACAACAAAAAAAACCATACCATGCCAGTAATTTCAAGAAGTCTTTAATGGTAGTTAGACAACTCCTTCTTCCCTCTTTCCTCTTTTTTTCCTCTCTCCTCTCTTGATTCCAGGACAAACACAAGTCTTTCTTAATCATTGCTTCCACCTTGTTACTCAGTACACTATTCTCTCTCTATTTTCAAATATTTATTGACTTATTTATTTATTTGACTAAGCCAGGTCTTAGCTATAGCATGTGGAATCTTCAGTCTTCACTGTGGCATGCCAGATCTTTAGCTGTGGCACGTGAGCTCCACAATTGAGATTTAGTTCCCTGACCAGGAATCAAACCTAGACTCCCTGCATTGGGAATGTGGAGTCTTAACCACTGGACCACCAGGGTACTTCCTCCACCATTCTCTGAAAGCAAGCCCCTGGGCCAGCCTCTCCTTTCCCAAAGATTCAGGGAAGCACATGTAACTTCCACGTGGAAACCAGAAGAGTCAAGGGGAAAGTGCTGGTTGTTTTCTTTCCATTTTCCACTCTCCTGAAGGCTTACATTCGGTAGACATTCTGATTTTCTTGAAGTAGTAAGAGGAAGCCCACCTGGAATAGCAATATCTAAATAAAAATGCTACTGATCTGCTAATATTAACTAGTCTAAAAATACCATGGAGCATGTGGTTTTCATTACAGCGACAAAGCAACTATAGTATGACAAGCAGCCTGCCTTCCAAGACTACCCTCATTTACATGATCTTATGTTACTCGTGGAGCTGGACTCTTGGGCTTAAAGAAAAACAAGAGTTCCACAGTAAAAGGTGAAATTTAGGCACTCAGCCAAAAAGTTCAAGTCACCCATAAATGATTAGAGTTTATGGTCACGTGGCCATTCTCTGGTCAGCACTCTCATCACACGTCATTTATTCCATTCATTGGAACTTCTCACATGTGGCTCTTATCACAAGTAATCGTGTACAAGATCAGGGCAGAGCCTGTTTGTTGAGCAAAACCACATCCCACACAGCCTCTGTCAGGTGGTCTTCAGCATGGATAGAGCTCATGAAAGTATTACTAGGTAGGTATGCTTGGAAGAACAGAGACTCTGGAGTCCCAGAGCTGAGTTTCAAGCCTAGACAGCCACTTTCAAGCTGTTTACCCTAGGGAAAGTCTTTCACTTCTCCAAGTCTCAGTTTGCTAATCTATAGAAAGGGTATTCAGTTCAATTCAGTTCAGTCACTCAGTTGTGTCCAACTCTTTGCAACCCCATGCAGCACACCAGGCCTCCCTGTCCATCACCAACTCCCACAGTTTACTCATACTCATGTAAATTGAATCGGTGATGCCATCCAACTATCTCATCCTCTATCGTCCCCTTCTCCTCCCGCCTTCAATCTTTCCCAGCATCAGGGTCTTTTCAAATGAGTCAGTTTTTCCCATCAGGTGGCCAAAGTATTGGAGTTTCAGCTTCAGCATCACTCCTTCCAATGAATATTCAGGACTGATTTCCTTTAGGATGGACTGGTATGATCTCCTTGCAGTCCAAGGGACTCTCAAGGGTCTTCTCCAACACCACAGTTCAAAAGCATCGATTCTTCAGTGCTCAGCTTTCTTTATGGTCCAACTCTCACATCCATACATGACTATTGAAAAACCATAGCCTTGACTAGACGGACCTTTATTGGCAAAGTCATGTTTCTGTTTTTTAATAAGCTGTCTAGGTTGGTCATAACTTTTCTTCCAAGGAGTAAGCGTCTTTTAAGTTCATGACTGCAATCACCATCTGCAGTGATTTTGGAGCCCCAAAAAATAAAGTCTGACACTTTTTCCACTGTTTCCCCATCTATTTGCCATGAAGTGATGGGACCAGATGCCATGATCTTCGTTTTCTGAATGTTGAGTTTTAAGCCAACTTTTCCACTCTCCTCTTTCACTTTCATCAAGAGGCTGTTTAGCTCTTCTTCGCTTTCTGCCATAAGGGTGGTGTCATCTGCATATCTGAGGTTATTGATATTTCTCCCGGAAATCTTGATTCAAACTTGTGCTTCATCTAGCCCAGGGTTTCTCATGATGTACTCTGCATATAAGTTAAATAAGCACGGTGACAATATACAGCCTTGACGTACTCCTTTCCCAATTTGGAACCAGTTTGTCGTTCCATACCAGTTCTAATTGTCACTTCTTGACCTGTGTACAGATTTCTCAGGAGGCAGGTAAGGTGGTCTGGTATTTCCATCTCTGTCAGAATTTTCCACGGTTTGTGGTGATCCACACAGTCAAAGGCTTTGGCATAGTCAACAAAGCAGAAATAGATGTTTTCCTGCAACTCTCTTGCTTTGTTGATGATCCAACAGATGTTGGAAATTTGATCTCTGGTTCCTCTGCCTTTTCTAAAACCAGCTTGAACATCTGGAAGTTCACAGTTCACATATTGCTGAAGCCTGACTTGGAGAATTTTGAGCATTACTTTACTAGTGTGTGAGATGAGTACAATTGTGTGGTAGTTTGAGCATTCTTTGGCATTTCCTTTCTTTGGAATTGGAATGAAAACTGACCTTTTCCAGTCCTGTGGCCACTGCTGAGTTTTCCAAATTTGCTGGCATATTGAGTGCAGCACTTTCACAGCATCATCTTTCAGGATTTGAAATAGCTCAACTGGAATTCCATCACCTCCACTAGCTTTGTTTGTAGTGATACTTCCTAAGGCCCACTTGACTTCACATTCCAGGATGTCTGGCTCTAGGTGAGTGATCACACCATCGTGATTATCTGGGTCGTAAAGATCTTTTTTGTACAGTTCTTTTGTGTATTCTTGGAACCTCTTCTTAATATCTTCTGCTTCTGTTAGGTCCCTACCATTTCTGTCCTTTATCAAGCCTATCATTGCATGAAATGTTCCCTTAGTATCTTTAATTTTCTTGAAGAGATCTCTAGTCTTCTACATTCTACTGTTTTCCTCTATTTCTTTGCACTGATCACTGAGGAAAGCTTTCTTATCTCTCCTTGCTATTCTTTGGAATTCTGCATTCAGATGGGTATATCTTTTCTTTTCTCCTTTGCTTTTCACTTCTCTTCTTTTCACAGCTATTTGTAAGGCCTCCTCAGACAGCAATTTTGCTTTTTTGCATTTCTTTTTCTTAGGGATGGTCTTGCTCCCTGTCTCCTGTACAATGTTATGAACCTCCATCCATTGTTCATCAGGCACTCTGTCTATCAGATCTAGTTCCTTAAATCTATTTCTCACTTCCACTGTATAATTGTAAGAGATTTGATTTAGATCATACCTGAATGGTCTAGTGGTTTTCCCTACTTTCTTCAATGTAAGTCTGAATTTGGCAATAAGGAGTTCATGATCTGAGTTCATGATCAAAGATGACTGCTATAATATTCAGCACTAACATTCACTGTATGCCTTTAACATGCTGGAGACTCCACTTAATGTTGTTACAGGCAGTATAGTCTCAAGAATCTGATGAGGAAAATTCTCATATCATCCCCATTTACAGATGAGGATACTGAGAGCCAAAGAAGTGAAGTAACTTGTTATATGATAAGTGGCTGAGCTGGAATTCAAATGCATATCAAGACCTGTGTCTGGGGCTTCCCTGGTAGTCCAGTGGTTAAGAACCCACCTGCCAATGCAAGAAACACAGGTTCAATCCCTGGTTCAGGAATATCCCACACGCCACAGCGCAGCTAAGCTCGTGCACCACAACTACAGAGCCCATGCTCTAGAGCCCCTGAGCTGCATCTACTGAGCCAATGTGCCTAGAGTCCATGCTCTGCAACAAGAGAGAAGCCACCAAAATGAGAAGTTTGTGCACTGCAACAAAGAGAAATCCCTGCTCACCACAACTAGAGAAAGCCCACACGCAGAAATGAAGACCCAGTGAAGCCAAAAATAAATAAATAAGACCTGTGTCCTCATTTCGGAGAAGGCAATGGCACCCCACTCCAGTACTCTTGCCTGGAAAATCCCATGGACGGAGGACCCATGGGGTCGCTGAGAGTCGGGCATGACAGAGAGACTTCACTTTAACTTTTTACTTTCATGCATTGGAGAAAGAAATGGCAACCCACTCCAGTGTTCTTGCCTGGAGAATCCCAGGGACGGGGGAGCCTGGTGGGCTGCCATTTATGGGGTCGCACAGAGTCAGACACGACTGAAGCGACTTAGCAGCAGCAGCAGCAGCAGTGTCCTCATTTACAGAGTTTAAAGTCAACACCTACCTTGGCTCAACATGCAAACAGCAAAGTGGTAAAGGCAAGGACTCTGGGTTCTACCACTGTCTTGCTGGCACTTCTCTGGACTTCAGTTTTCTCATCTAGAAAATGGGGATAATAGGACCTACCTCATTGTGTATGGCTATGAGGGTAACATAACTAAAACGTACATGGCTATGGAATAATCTCCACCAGTATTGCCTCTGCTATGTTTACTATTTTTATTACAATGAAACAACTGACATAAAGATGAGGAGGAGGGCTGGAATGAGAAGAAGAAAGAGCACAGGAAGCCACCAAATGATTGCTCTGTGGCACTTATAAAACCCTCAAGGGAAATTTGCAGAGATGACCAGGAATAGGTTCCATGAATATTTCACTGAATGTTCTTGGGAATTTTCAATGAAGTAAAGCCTATAACAATGTTAAATGGAATCAGATGTATAGCTTAGGTATGGCTGGTGGTTGAGGGTTGGAGAGTCAGACTAGAGCAGTCCACTGATGCCTGTGTACCCTTGGAGGGTCCTGATGATGTCACTGTGTGAAGTTCCATGGTGATTCTGAGGCTGACATGCCGGTGGGTGCATAGCGATGGAGTTGGTATGCCTTGTTCATCATCACCATAAAGTCATTTATAGAACATGCCCATCTTGAAAGGATGGAAGTATACCTGATGGTAAGCCTCCATGATGGTGGACCTTTGTGCCAAAACTGACCTGAGAATTTCTTAGCAAACTTTGCAGATGAGGGGAAAAAAAATCTCTCTGAGATGTGATGTGAAGCAAGATTAAATGATCAGGTAGAAAATGTAAGCCACTTTCAAATAATTTATGGAGTTGCTGTCAACATTAAAGCCATGGAGACTGACCCTCATTTCCTGAGTTAAGATCCAAAGGAAGAGATTTTCAGTCTCAAGATGTAACAGGGAGACAAGGATAAATCTTTATGATGCAAAGCCAGAAACAACTTCGTCTTGGACTGTGTTGCTGAGTTTTGTTTCCAGGTGTGAATTTCTGGCTGTAACAAAGATGATAAGTAAGAAAGCAAGCATTCCACCTCTTTCAAACTCCTTACTTTATAGCATATATCAGATATGCAAGAAAGCCCCAGTTTTCTTATTTTAATACCCATCACCAGCTAATTCACAGTGTCCCGGATATATAAGCTTATCTCACAAAAAATAAAAATCTAAAGAAGAGGATGATGAGACTGCCTATGGGAAAAGATTTCCTCCTCAGGAAACAATTTGCAGAAATAACCAGAAAAGATAGGGAAAAAAAACATGAATTTTAAATCTGGCCATAAATGAGTCTTATCTCTCTTTACTCAGTGGTTTTTAAAATATAGCCTTTATTCTGCCAATAATGGGTCTTCCCTAGTAGCTCAGTTCGGAGAAGGCAATGGCATCCACTCCAGTACTCCTGCCTGGAAAATCCCATGGATGGAGGAGCCTGGTAGGCTGCAATCCATGGGGTAGCTGAGGGTCGGACACGACTGAGAGACTTCACTTTCACTTTTCACTTTCTTGCATTGGAGAAGGAAATGGCAACCCACTCAAGTGTTCTTACCTGGAGAATCCCAGGGATGGGGGAGCCTGGTGGGCTGCCGTCTATGGGATCACACAGAGTTGGACACGACTGAAGTGACTTAGCAGTAGCAGTAGCAGTAGCAGTAGTAGCTCAGTTGCTAAAGAATTGGTAAATTGCAGGAGACCCGGTTTGATTCCTGGGTTGGGAAGATCCACTGGAGAAGGGATAGGCTACCCATTCCAATATTCTTGGGCTTTCCTGGTGGCTCAGTTGGTAAAGAATCCACCTGCAATGCAGGAGACCTGGGTTCAATCCCTGGGTTGGGAAGATCCCCTGGAAAAGGGAAAGGCCACCTGCTCCAGTATTTTGGCCTAGAGAATTCCATGGACTGTATAGTCCATGGGGTCACAAAGAATCAGACACAACTGAGTGACTTTCACTTTCTGGCAATACTACAAAAGTAATATTGATATACCAGTTACTAGAATCTGGATATGACATAGACTTTAATATAGTGGAGAAATAGCAATTTATTTCAAAATTTGTTGATGAAATTTCTCTTAAGGAAGTGTCTTTTGCTTAGCAAAAGTACCCTGAAGAGCCATTTGACTATGAAAATGTAGGCTCTGAGATACTGTTGAGAAAGACCAATAAGTCAGTCAAAGGAGAGTATATTTCTCTCTATAATAATACAAGAAAAAAAACTTTTCACAAACAGGCTAAGGTGATGAGGACATTTCTTCTATGTTGGTAGAAGAAATTGATGGGTAAAGAGAGAAGGCGGGAGAGACAGGGTCAGGAAAATGAAGTCTTCAAGAAAATGAAGGCCAGGAGAAGATATCTCCAGCCAAATCAGGAAGCAATTTGCAAAAATAACAAAAAAAGATGGGGGGTGGGGGGGAAACATGAATTGAGAGCTGAGGAGATCTCAATTTCTAACTCAACGAGACAGCCCATAATTAGTATTAAAGAATCTGCTCTGTGGCAATTCAGACCCTCTCTTTTCTCACACCCTTTGTTACAAAGGGCTACACACAAGTGTTTTCTGTAAGTGGCATTGAAAGAAAAAACAACTGGGTTCAATTTGAGAAAAGAAAAACCACATGAGTCTAGATAGATGTGAGACTGAGAATTTAGTAGAAGCAGAAAACCGAGAAGGGTTAGCCAAGCCCACCCCATCCCTGCCCCTGCGAAATTCCACAGAGTGGGTAGAAGGTATGCTGTGTTTCCCTTTGTGTGTGTGTGATGTGATCTCAAGCCATTTTTATTTTATTACTAATGGTTGAGGTGACTCATAAGGCTGGCAGAATTGTGGAACACCCAGAGAGAGACATCTGCATTCCATTAAATGTGTCATCTCTCCTGATACAAAATGCTTCCTTATTAAAGAAAGATTAGGTGGCATCACTACCTTTTATGCAGCCAGTGCCATGCTCAAAATATTTTAATAATCATTAGAAAAGTAGCCGATGAAATTGAAATATTCTAGACTTTACAGCTAGAAAGTAGGTCTGTCTCAAAGTGATTACTCAAGACACAGCTGCCAGAGTGTGACTTCTTTCTTAATGTTCAGAGAAAAATTTTGCCGTGAGCTTTTGGGGTGTTGATGGTAAGAAGGATGAAACTACAGGTGTGGAAGTCCGCATGATTTTGACAAAGACATGATTTTAAGACAGGCACCCAGTTCACCCTCACATCCACATTTCTAGTCTGCAAGTGATGCCCTTTGAAGTCAGTGGGTTTTAAAGATTTGAGAAGCCCCATTTGTGGGACCTGGCTGCCGATCTTAGATTGCTAAGAGGGTATACATTCTCTTAGGATTTCTATACGTGTAATGGCAGAATTATTACAGAAAGTTCTGGTAGGCACTGTGTGTGTCAAACTGTTGTTTCTTGCAGACAACTGTAAAGAGTTGCCTCTCAATGTGCATTTTGCCCTTGCCTCCTCAAATTCTTCCAGGAGTCTTTATCCTTATAATCTGCTTTTACTTCTTAGTTTCTTCTGAACTGCCCTTTCAAAGGCCAGTGGTGATCCACTAAGAGAACTGAATGGCATCTCTTCCTGCCCAGTCCTCCCTGGCCTCCTGGCATCACCTCTGTGAGTTCACAGGTGAGCAGGTGAGGTGGCAGGTGAGCAGGGGCAGTAAGACTTCAACACTGGTCTAAACTGAGCAGCAGGGGAGGTTTGTACTGGAGTCCTGGGAATGGTGAGGACCTCTTAAGATCTCTAATATTCATTTTTCTTTATAACCATTGACCAGGGCTCTCTCCCTTAACCAAACTTAAGTCAGGCTCCTCTCCGATTTGGCCCTGACCTTAGACTCTGCCCTTAGCCCACTTTTCTCCAGTCTTATTAAGAATCCTGCTGCATCAGTATAGCAAATGTCTCCCACCTTTGATATTTGATTGTCCTTAATCAAATTCCTCATCCCTCACCCTCAATGTCTAAACACCCTGGTTCACTTTTGAGAAGAATCCTGTCACTTCAGTTGAGTCAGATTCCACCTGGCCTTTATGGATCCTCTTAGTAATTTTCCATCCATGGACCCCCACCCTGCTCCTGGGCTATCAGTTCAGTTCAGTCGCTCAGTCGTGTCCAACTCTTTGCGACCCCATGAATTGCAGCACGCCAGGCCTCCCTGTCCATCAGCAATTCCTGAAGTTCACCCAAACCCACATCCATTGAGTCAGTGATGCCATCCAGCCATCTCATCCTCTGTCGTCCCCTTCTCCTCTTGCCCCCAATCCCTCCCAGCATCAGAGTCTTTTCCAATGAGCCAACTCTTTGCATGAGGTGGCCAAAGTACTGGAGTTTCAGCTTTAGCATTATTCCTTCCAAAGAAATCCCAGGGCTGATCTCCTTCAGAATAGACTGGTTGGATCTCCTTGCAGTCCATGGGATAGATTCCTACTTTTCCTTGTGGTGTTTGGAAGTGAGCTCTCTCTATCTCTCCCCTACCATGAAACCCTACTGCTGTAATTTCTCTTGAATAAAGTCTTCCTTTCAGTCTTTAACTAGTGTCTGAACACTTTTGCTTTGGCATCATCCAGAGCATCTGATGCTGCATCATATTTCTGCCTTCACTCTCCTTCTCAGGCCTCTCAGGACTCAGAACTCAAGACCCACATGCTCTGACTTCTCCATCTCAACCTCTTCTTCAGCTTCATCACCAGCCTTTCAATGAGGCCTTGCCTCTCATCTGACCATTATCTCTGAGCTTCTAGTCATTTCACTGCTTGTTCCCAGCCCAACCCACACACACACACACACACACACACACACACACACACACACACTCCTTCTCCATACACAGTAAACCCTCTAAAGGCAGGTCTGACCTTATTCCCTTGATGTAAATCCTTCAGCATACATGATGTAAATCCTCCAAGATACAACCTTGTGTCTCATTCTCCAAACATTTTTTGCTCTCCCCCTTGTTTAAAAAGCCCAATGCTGATTCACATTCCTGGGCCTGATGCTTCCGTTGCCAGAATTATTCATTCTTCTCCCTCTGCCTTTCTGAGTCAATGTAACCATCATTTCTTCTGGGAAGGCTTCCCCAGCCCTCCCCAGTGTGAAGTGGGGGTCCCTCCTTGTGTTTGAAGTAATCCTGCAGATGACTGGATAATGGTGGTGGTGGTTTAGTCGCTAAGTCATGTCCAACTCTTGTGACCCCATGGACTGTAGCCTGCCAGGCTCCTCTGTCCGTGGGATTCTCCAGGCAACAATACTGGAGTGGCTACCATTTTCTTCTCCAGGGGATCTTCCTGTCCCAGGTATTGAACCCAGGTCTCCTGCATTGCAGGCAGATTCTTCACCGACTAGGAAAGATAGGTTGAGTGTAAAGAGTCTCTCAGAAACACAATGTCTCACACATACATCTTGGAGAAATTAGACTCGAATGTGATCACCACAAGGGATACATTTTCAGTGGGGCCAAGGAAATATCATAACAGAGAGGGATTGGCATATTATTTCACTTCATGTTTATCTGACCAGAAATTTCTGCATATGTTGTTGAATTGGGGCATTTTCAGTTTTAAGTGACAAATATCCAATTCAAATTAGTTTGAACCAAACAGGAATGTATAGGTTTTCATAACTGAAACAGAGAGAAGGAATATGTCACATTCAGGCACGGCTGGATCCAACACATCAGATTTGTCATTAAGATGCAATTGTCCATCACCTTCAGACTCTGCTTTCCTCCTTAAGCAAGTTCTCTCCACTTGGCAACATAGATTATCTCCGCAGCTTCAGATTTCAATGGCTGTTTGCTCTTGCAATCTTCAGAGTAAGGGACCCTCTCTCTACCAGCCCCACAACAATGCCTCTAAGATGAGTCAGAAGTTCGGCTTGAGTTAGATGCCCACCACAGGACACATAATTATACTGAGGAAAATGGGGTAGGATGGTCCATTCTGGCTCAAATTCCCAAGCCTCGGGGATAATCACCATTTCGGTGACAGACCACAAGACTTGGGAGGCAAAGTTTCCAAGAAAAAATACTGACCAAAGAATTGCTTACTTTTTTTTTCAGATAAGTCTTTTATTCCCATCCTCTGTTGTGACATTTGCAGCACACATATTCAAATTTCTTGGGGGTGTGAAATCCTTCAGAGGGTATTCAGTGCACTTAGAGATGTGGGAACAGGCATTCGTGGGCCGAGCCCAGGAGTCCCCACGGGGGACCCCCTCATCCATGTCACCTGCCAGGGTGAATGTGCATCCTGAGTGACCCTGACCCCAACTAGGTCTAAGAGCAAGACCCATACGGAGTATCTCTTCAACCACCTGGTCTACAACCTCGCCACATAGGACTGAATCAGAATTTTTTTTCCTGAAAGTCTTGAAAATTTTCCTCCTAGGTCTAATTCAAAAACAAAACAAAATTGAAAAACCCCAAAGTATTGGTTGTTGGAGAAAGCCATGAGGTTCCAGGCACTGTAGTGAGATAAAAGGATTTGCATGCTCAACTCCCAACAAATGATACCCTCAATCGTGATGGGTCAGTTTCAGCAAAGAGTACGTTCTTTATTTATTTTTTTTTTTATTTTTAAACTTTACATAATTGTATTAGTTTTGCCAAATATCAAAATGAATCCATCACAGGTATACATGTGCTCCCCATCCTGAACCCTCCTCCCTCCTCCCTCCCCATAGCATCCCTCTGGGTCGTCCCAGTGCACTAGCCCCAAGCATCCAGTATCACGCATTGAATCTGGACTGGCATCTCGTTTCATACATGATATTTTACATGTTTCAATGCCATTCTCCCAAATCTTCCCACCCTCTCCCTCTCCCACAGAGTCCATAAGACTGTTTAAAATAGATTTACCTCTTCAGCTGAGGTGGAGATTCTAAGACAGGATAATTGAAGAGCTGGAAAAAGTCAAATATCAGTTTTCATCCGGAGAATAAAATAACATCATTTCGCTGGATTGGACACTGTCCAAGAAAAGCCATTACCCAGCCATGAAACATGAAAGGTCTGCTTTGATTTCACATGGGAGAGTGTTTAGCAGTGTTAAGACAAAACATGTCAATTCCCATGGGTTATTCCAAAATGCCATTATAAGCACAACCCTGATAAAAGCAAATCTATTCCCATTGCAAATGTCACCAAGCTTCTGATGGAAAATGGATACACTTATCAACTTAGAAAAGTCAAGAAGGGGCTAAAAGGAAGGAAAGACAGAGACTGGGGAAGAAGGACAGAGAAGCAGGAGGGAGGAAGAATGAAGGAAGGAAGGAAAAAAGAAAGCGAGAGAAAGATGACATTTTAACCCCGCTTCAGGTTCATGCTGAGAAGTGTAATGGTTAAGAAGGCAGGCTTTGATTAGACACAGAAAGACAAATTCTGTTATGATCTGTCTCATAGGTGGAATACATAATAAAATAGTCAAACTCATAGAAGGAGGAGCACAGTAGTGGCTGCCAAAGACTGCAGGTAGAGGGGAATGGGGAGGTGCTGGTCAAAGGATACAAAGCTTTAGTTTTGTGCAGTGAATAAATTCTGGAGATCTGCTATACAGCATAGTGCCAACAGCTAACACACTGGGTTGTATACTTAAAATCTTCTGAGAGCATAAATCTTATGTTAAGTGTTCTTATCACAAGAATCACGAGAATAATAATAATAAAGGGGGCAGGAGAAAAATTTCATAGGTAATGGAATTACTTTCAGCTGCACAATTACGGGAAATTAGTTCCCCAACAAGGGATCAAACCCGCACCCCTACATTGGAAGCCCAGAGTCTTAACCACTGGACCACCAGGGAAGTCCTGAGGTGATGGATATGTTTATGGCCTTGACGGTGGTAACAGTTTCACATATGTATGTGAATGCTCAGTTGCTCAGTCCTGTCCGACTTGCTGCGACCTCATGGACTATAGCCACCAGCCTCCTCTGTCCATGGAATTTTCCAGGCAAGAATAATGGAGTGGGTTGCCATTTTCTTCTCCATCACATATGTCTGTGCTGTGCTGTGCTTAGTCGCTCAGTCGTGTCTGACTCTTTGCAGCCTGCCAGACTCCTTTGCCCATGCAATTCTCCAGGAAATAATACTGGAGTGGTTGCCATGCCCTCCTCCAGGGGATCTTCCCAACCCAGGGAACAAACCCAGGTCTCTTGCATTGCAGGTGGATTCTGAGCCATCTGAGCCACTAAGGAAGCCTATCCCATATGTATGCTGCTAAGTCATTTTAGTCGTGTCTGACTCTGTGTGACCCCATAGATGGTACCCCACCAGGCTCCCCCATCCCCGGGATTCTCCAGGCAAGAACACTGAAGTGGGTTGCCATTTCCCTCTCCAATGCATGAAAGTGAAAAGTCAAAGTGAAGTCACTCAGCTGTGTCTGACTCCTCACGACCCCATGGACTGCAGCCAACCAGGCTCCTCCATCCATGGGATTTTCCAGGCAAGAGTACTGGAGTGGGGTGCCATTGCCTTCTCTGTTCCATATGTATACTTATCCTCAAACTCATCAAGTTGTACACATTAAATATGTACAGGTTTTATTTTAACATCACACCTCAATAAAATGTTTTTTTTAATTTATTTTTAACTGAAGGATAATTGCTTTACAATATTATGTTGGTATCTGCCATACATCAACAAGAATCAGCCATAGGTATAAGTATGTCCCCTCCATCTTGAAACTCTCTCTCCACCTCCCACCCCATCCCAGACCTCTAGGTGGTCACAGAGCCCCAGCTTGAGTTCCCTGAGTCATACAGCAAATTCCCACTGGCTCTGTTTTACATATGGTGGTGTATATGTTTCTATGCTACCCTCTCCATTCGTCCACCCTCTCCTTCCCGCCTACCACCACTGTGTCCACAGTCTGTTCTCTCTGCCTGTGTCTCCACTGCTGCCCTGCAAATAGGCTCATCAGTACCATCTTTCTACATTCCATATATATATATGGAATGTATATGTGTCAATATGGAATATATATGTGTTAATATACGATATTTGTTTTTCTCTTTCTGACCTACTTCATCCTGTATAATAGGCTCTAGGTTCATCTACCTTATTAGCACTGGCTCATATGCATTCCTTTTTATGACTGAGTAATATTCCATTGTATATATGTACCACAGCTTCTTGTCTATTCATCTGTTGATGGACATCTAGGTTGCTTCTGTGCTCTATCTATTTTATTTATTTATTTTTTTTACAGAATTTATGCTCAAACTATAAGCACATTGAACTTTAAATACATGAGCTTTTCAATTGCTGATTTAAAAAGAAATTAGAAAGGCAATTCTCAGACTTTCTGTATTTTTAATAAACTTGTCAAAAATCTGCTTTAGGGGACAGACTGCTATCTATTTTAAATAGTGCTGCAATGAACATTGGGGTACATGTGTCTTTTTCAATTATGGTTTTATCAGGGTATATGCCTGCCCAGTAGTGGGATTGTTGGGTTGTATGGTAGTTTTATTCCTAGTTTTTTAAGGAATTGCCATCATCAAAAAATCTACACACAATAAATGCTGGAGAGGATGTGGAGAAAAGGGAACCCTCTTGCACTGATGGTGGGAAAGTAAATTGATATAGCCACTATGGAAGACAGTATGGAGATTCCTTAAAATGGATTTTAAAAACTGATTGCCTTGACATGATAGCTAAGAGGCACAGGGTTTCTTCAGGGGGTGATGAAAGTGTTCTCAAAGTGATTATACTGATGGCTGCAAAACTAATAAAAGCCATTGAATTGTACACTTGTTAAAAATTATTTTATTCAAGTATAGTTGATTTACAATGTTGTTTTAATTTCTGCTGTACAGCAAAGTGACTCAGTTATACATATATCTACATTCCTTTTCATATTATTTTCCATTATGGTTTATCACAGGATATTGAATATAATTTCCTGTGCTATACAGTAGCATTTCATGGTTTATCCACCCTGTATATAAAATTGTACACTTTAAACGGTGACTTATATGGTATGTGGATTACGTGTGAGGAGTAAGTTCTCAGGGCTTCCCGGATGGCTCAGTGGTAAAGAATCTGCCTGCCAATGCAGGAGACACCAGAGATACGGGTTTGATCCCTGGAGGAGGGCATGGCAACCCATTCCAGTATTCTTGCCTGGGAAATCCCATAGACAGAGGAGCATGGTGGGCTACAGTCCATGGGGTCGCAAAGAGCTGGACACGACTGAGTGAGCATCACAGTAAGTGCTCAGTAAATGAGACACAGTGCCATTATAGGCTGATGGAAACCGTGTATCCTGGCTCCCCATAGCATGCTCCACAAAAATCACTTCCTGCACAGAAAGGTTAGTTAAATTCACCAACTTACAAATACCTAGTCAGAAATCCTGAATAGGCTATGTATGCCTCTTTATTTCACAAAGAACAGCAAACTAAGAATAAAAAGTACACTCTTGTTTGACACATTGAAAACAGAAAACAGCATTTAAAGAATCTCCAGCATCATCGAGCTTCGATTTCTGTAGGACACTAGGGGTCCCTGTCGGCACTGAATTTCCAGCCCTTACAATGCAGAATTCAGAGTGACAGTTTTCTGCTTCAGCCCCACTAGGTGTCTCTTCAATAAACTTCAATGACAGACAGTGTCCAGACATCAATCTGGTGTTCAGGAATCATTACACAAAAAGGACACTGTTTTAAAATAACCCAACAATTTGCCTGAGTATGCATATATCTATAAGCCTTCTTTTGCTGTCACTCACACAATCAGGATGGAAGAAGTCTTTGTTTTCCAGAACCACTGTCTGCTATTAAGAAGATATGGGGGGAGGCAAAGGCAACAATGATGCTATTCTAATTCATTAGGAAGAAGAGAGGATATTTGGAAGACAGAGGATGTTCCAAGACATTAAATATCAGGTTGTTCCATCAGAATTAAATGACCAAATCAATCGAGACAATGAAGAAATGTAGTTACCTTAACAAGATAAAGCAGCTCACAGAACAGAGCAAGGTTTGGCTCTGTGTTGTTGGGAGGAATTGCTGCATCAAAAGAAAAGCGATGTTTCTTCTAGCAGCTGAAGAGAGGGAGAGAGGCATGCAGAGAAAGATGTCCTGGCCCTGGTTCAGTGGCAGATAAATCCCAATAGGTGGACTGGACTATCTCACTGAGGAAACCTAAGTGTGAGTATCCGAAGATCCCATTCTCCCCAGCAAGGCTTGTGAATGTCATTGGTGTTTCCATGTCCTTCTGCCAACAGGGAGAGAGGACGCTGCTCAAGCCACACCAGAGAAAGTTCTAGTCCCTGTAACAGGTCCATTTCTCATTCTGAATTTTACAGCTCACATCCTGGCATGTTCTTCAATTTCTTCTGGATTTAGTACTGTGGGTTAACCTCCCCCAACTCATGACTTTGACAAGACTGAGGTTCTCACCCTCACAATCTATCTGTAAGACTTTTCCATAGGTTGTCAATTAGGTCCTGGAAACACCTCCTGGAAATGCATGGCTTCCATACATTGGTTTCCAATTTACACAGTCCTGAATCTTATTTGCCTGTCAAAGTTCAGTGTTTTTCAGTGTAAATAAACCTCATGCATTATTGAGAGTGGGACAGTGTTGACTGAGGAGCTTTCCCAGGGAAGAATGCTGAAGGATTATGTAATTTTGCATTCTATGGGACTTTTTGCTTATTAACAGAAGATAATAACTAATAACTCTTGGCTAACACCAGTAGTTGAATAGCAACAGTCCACCTGACCGTAGTAATTGCTTAGCAAATATTGTGTGAGCCAGATGCTGTTGCAAACCAAGGACGCAGCAGGGAATTGGAACAAAACCCCTGGCCTCAGGGAGCTATTTGCTATGGTGACATACATATAACTATTAATAAGCACACAACCAAAGTGCAGAATGTGTCCCACAATGATGAGTATAGTGGGGAAAACAATGCAAGGAAGGAGCCTGGGACTCAGAGGGGATGGGAGTGGCCAGGGCAAGTTGCACTAAGGTGACAATTGGGTTAGAACTTCAAGGAGGCAAGGGAACCAGCCACATGGTTACCTGGGAGATGACTATTCCAGTAAAGGGAACAGCAAGTACTAAAGCCCCGGTATGAACATGTATCTGGAGAGTTCTGTGTGGCCAGGGTGGAATGCTTGAGAGGGGGAAGAGAGGGTGGTGTCACTGATGTGAGGGACTGGAAATTTGATCAATTTTACATTTAGGAAATGTAAACAACCCTAAATTAGGGATATGCAAGTGAACAGGGAACTCTGCTCAATGTTATGTGGCAGCCTAGATGGGAGGGGAGTTTGGGGGAGAATGGATACATGTGTGTGTATGGCTGAGACCCTTTGCTGTCCAGCTGAAACTATCACAACATTGTTAACCAGCTATACGCCAATACAAAATAAAAAGTTTTTAAAAATAAAATTAAAAAAAAGAATATGCTAATGATTTCCCTTACTTCACAAGCACCCACCTCACTCCCAGCACATGTTAAGAAACTGTGTTGTTCCTACGTGTTAGTGGAACACTTAAGACTATGACCAGCTCACTGAGGGAATGGCTGTGCTCAGGTGTGAGTCATGCCTCTGAGGTGACAGTCTTTCATCTGGTTACTCCCCTCTCAGCTCCTTGTTTCTTATCCCTCGTGTGGCTCTTTCCACATTGTCATATAATACTTCTCTACTTGTCTGTTTTCCTCCCAATTATGAATGACTTTAGGGCAAAAAATTCACTCATTTTTTCCAGCCCAAGATAAGCATAAAGCATCAAATAGGAACTCAATAATTGCTTTCTCACTGCAATTGAATTCAGTGGTTATTTTATATTTGTGTAATAGCCACTCACTTCTTCAGGAGCCCTCAATGTATCAAAAAATGTTTTAAATATTTTTTTAATCCATAACTACTCTTAGGAGTAAAAGTATAAATAGCACAATAAATCACTTCCACTAGTTCAATACACATGATTTTAAAGTGTTAATAATATTTAATGAGGATAGCAGACTTTGGATCAATGAATTGACTGAAATGTTGAATATTGAAATAGAAACACAAAAGCTAATCTGATTATATTCTAGAATAGCTGATTACATTCCCAGACACTAGCTGATTCCTTAGATTACCTCCACACACCAGCACAATCAACAAAAATCATTGCCTGCCAACTTGGCGGGATCAAAAAGACTAAGGACCTAAGACTCACTGGAGTCAGATACCTGGTTCCACTCTCAGGTCTCAGCGAGGTAAGCTTGGGCAATGTACTTAATCTCTCTGGTCCTCAGGTTCCTCATCTATTAAAAAGGAGTCACGATAGTATCATCCTCATAGGGTTCTTAAGTATAATAAATGATATAATTACTGGAAAGCATCTAACATGATTCCTAACAAAACATTGCACTTGATGTTTTTTTATTATAATGGACAGAATAAGCCAGCATTTACATATTTTATCATAATCTCCAACTTTCATTTGGATTTCTTAATTTTCACCATTGCAACTCTTTTTAAAAGCTCTGGATTATGAAGCGTTGCAGGCTAAAATCTACAGTAACAGATACTTGAGCATGTCTGTAATGCTTTATCTGCAATTCCAAACTATGGAAAGTCTTTAAAAACTTGACAGTTTTTGGACGACTTCTTTGGATGTCAAACTTAAGCTGTGTTAGGCCAGGCAGAAACCTCATTGATACTAACTATAGCTTTGATAGCCCAGATTCCCATTTAGCAGAAAAGTTCAGAGTCTGGTTTTCTTCCTCAAAACACAAGAGGAAAGAATGCCTCTCTGAGGGGAGGCAGTTTCTTTTAGTCAAAATATAGAGGGTTGACACTGGCTGTCATTTTCCTAGGGAACCTGGAATATTAGTTGGCTCTCACCAGTTGACTTCCCTGGTGGCTCAGATGGTAAAGTGTCTGCCTACAATGCAGGAGACCCGGGTTCAATCCCTGGGTTGGGAAGATCTCCTGGAGAAGGAAATGGCAACCTACTCCAGTATTCTTGCCTGGGAAATCCCATGGACAGAGGATCCTGGTAGACTACCATCCATGGGGTTGCAAAGAGTCGGACACGACTGAGCGACTTCACCTTCCACCTTCCTCACCAGCTACAAAATCACCCTTAGTTTTCTGGGCATGAACCTTGACACAAACCAACATCACACCAGATCATTAAAAATGCAATAGTTTGTCTTATGTTTATGTTTCCAATTCGCCAGGTCACCTGGCATTTATAACCAGCATTTATCCATTTGTCTGAATGGATGATGGATTACCTCAGGCACATGATAATTAAGTGGTTATGTTTCATGGCAAGTGGAGTTGTTCTGCAAGGGTAACTAGGGAAACAAGAGGAGCTAGGGAGCTATGACTGGGGAAGTAGCACTGTAGGAGGCCTAAAATTTCAGGGACGTGGTAATTGGTATAGATGAGGTAAGGAGATGTAAGGGTGTGGGTGACAGAGTGTGTGAGTGACCACAACCTAAGCTGGCACTGCGCTTGTTAGATACTTTACTGAAAATGCCTTGAAGAATGGCACTCACCCAGGCAGCCACAATCCTTCACCTCCTCATAGCCTATCATTTCCTATTGTCTTAGGCCTGAGCTACTTTGATTATGTTAAACACCTGGTCCATTGGATCTGGCCAGAACTTTGGTAGGGGGTAAGGAGTATAATTTGCCTTGATTCGTGGACATGACATTCCAGGTTCCTATGCAATATTGCTCTTTACAGCATCGGACCTTGCTTCTATCACCAGTCACATCCACAACTGGGTACTGCTTTTGCTTTGGCTCCATCCCTTCATTCTTTCTGGAGTTATTTCTCCACTGATCTCCAGTAGCATATTGGGCACCTACTGACCTGGGGAGTTCCTCTTTCAGTATCCTATCATTTTGCCTTTTCATACTGTTCATGGGGTTCTCAAGGCAAGAATACTGAAGTGGTTTGCCATTCCCTTCTCCAGTGGACGACATTCTGTCAGACCTCTCCACCATGACCAGCATGTTTTGGGTGGCCCCACGGGCATGGCTTAGTTTCATTGAGTTAGACAAGGCTGTGGTCCTAGTGTGATTAGATTGACTAGTTTTCTGTGATTATGGTTTCAGTGTGTCTGTCCTCTGATACCCTCTTGCAACACCTACCATCTTACTAGGGTTTCTCTTACCTTGGACGTGGGATATCTCTTCATGACTGCTCCAGCAAAGCACAGCCACTGTTCCTTACCTTGGACAAGGGGTATCTCCTCACCGCTGCCCCTCCTGACCTTGACATGGAAAAGCTCCTCTAGGCCCGCCTGCGCCCGCACAGCCACTGCTCCTTCAGTTCATTCAGTTCAGTTCAGTCCCTCAGTCGTGTCCGACTCTTTGTGAACCCATGAATCACAGAACGCCAGGCCTCCCTGTCCATCACCAACTCCCGGAGTTCACTCAGACTCACGTCCATCGAGTCAGTGATGCCATCCAGCCATCTCATCCTCTGTCGTCCCCTTCTCCTCCTGCCCCCAATTCCTCCCAGCATCAGAGTCTTTTCCAGTGAGTCAACTCTTCACATGAGGTGGCCAAAGTACTGGAGTTACAGCTGTAGCATCATTCCCTCCAAAGAAATCCCAGGGCTGATCTCCTTCAGAATGGACTGGTTGGATCTCCTTGCACTCCAAGGGACTCTCAAGAGTCTTCTCCAACACCACAGTTCAAAAGCATCAATTCTTTGGCGCTCAGCTTTCTTCACAGTCCAACTCTCACATCCATACATGACCACTGGAAAAATCATAGCCTTGACTAGACAGACCTTTGTTGGCAAAGTAATGTCTCTGCTTTTCAATATGCTATCTAGGTTGGTTATAACTTTTCTTCCAAGGAGTAAGCGTCTTTTAATTTCATGGCTGCGGTCACCACCTGCAGTGATTTTGGAGCCCCAAAAAATAAAGTCTGACACTGTTTCCCCATCTATTTCCCATGAAGTGATGCAACCAGATGCCATGATCTTCGTTTTCTGAATGTTGAGTTTTAAGCCAACTTTTTCACTCTCCACTTTCACTTTCATCAAGAGGCTTTTTAGTTCCTCTTCACTTTCTGCCATAAGGGCGGTGTCATCTGCATATCTGAGGTTGTTGATATTTCTCCCAGCAATCTTGATTCCAGCTTGTGCTTCTTCCAGCCCAGCGTTTCTCATGATGTACTCTGCATATAAGTTAAATAAGCAGGGTGACAATATATAGCCTTGACGTACTCCTTTTCCTATTTGGAACCAGTCTGTTGTTCCATGTCCAGTTCTAGCTGTTGCTTCCTGACCTGCATACAAATTTCTCAAGAGGCAGATCAGGTGGTCTGGTATTCCTATCTCTTTCAGGATTTTCCACAGTTTATTGTGATCTACACAGTCAAAGGCTTTGGTGTAGTCAATAAAGCAGAAATAGATGTTTTTCTGGAACTCTCTTGCTTTTTCGATGAACCAGCAGATGTTGGCAATTTGGTCTCTGGTTCCTCTGCCTTTTCTAAAACCAGCTTGAACGTCTGGAAGTTCACAGTTCATGTATTGCTGAAGCCTGGCTTGGAGAATTTTGAGCATTACTTTACTAGAGTGTGAGATGAGTGCAATTGTGCGGTAGTTTGAGCATTCTTTGGCATTTCCTTTCTTTGGGATTGGAATGAAAACTGACCTTTTCCAGTCCTGTGGCCACTGCTGAGCTTTCCAAATTTGCTGGCATACTGAGTGCAGCACTCTCACAGAATCATCTTTCAGGATTTGAAATAGCTCAACTGGAATTCCGTCACCTCCACTAGCTTTGTTCGTAGTGATGCTTTCTAAGGCCCACTTGACTTCACATTCCAGGATGTCTGGCTCTAGGTCAGTGATCACACCATCATGATTATCTGTAAAAGAAATGCAAAAAAGTAAAATGGCTGTCTGGGGAGGCCTTACAGCCTCTGGGGAGGCTGCGAAAAGAAAAGAAGCGAAAAGCAAAGGAGAAGAGGAAAGATATAAGCATCTGAATGCAGAGTTCCAAAGAATAGCAAGAAGAGATAAGAAAGCCTTCCCCAGCAATCAATGCAAAGAAATAGAGGAAAACAACAGAATGGGAAAGACTAGAGATCTCTTCAAGAAAACTAGAGATACCAAGGGAACATTTCATGCAAAGATGGGCTCGATAAAGGACAGAAATGGTATGGACCTAACAGAAGCAGAAGATATTAAGAAGAGGTGGCAAGAATACACAGAAGAACTGTACAAAAAAGATCTTCATGACCCAGATAATCACGATGGTGTGATCACTCACTGCTCCTTGGACATGGGGTTGCTCCACAGGCCACCGCCCCTGACCTCGGACTGGTGTAGCTCCTCTCGGCCGTTCCTGCGCCATCGCAGCCTGGCACTCTTGGCCACTACCCCTGATCCTGGACGTGGGGTAACTCCTCTTGGCCGCCGCCCCTCGGGCACGGGGTCCTCCCGGCTTCTGCCCCTAACCTCGGACGTGGGGTAGCTCCTCTCGCCAGTGCTCTGTGTGCCCTCGCAGCTGCCCACGCTCTGTGCTCATTGCAGCCGCCCACACTATGGAATGTCAGGTCCATGAATCAAGGCAAATTGGAAGTGGTCAAACAGGAGATGGCAAGAGTGAGCATCGACTTTCTAGGAATCAGCGAACTAAAGTGGACTGGAATGGGTGAATTTAACTCAGATGACCATTGTATCTACTACTGTGGGCAGGAATCCCTTAGAAGAAATGGAGTAGCCATCATGGTCAACAAGAGTCCAAAATGCAGTACTTGGATGAAATCTCAAAACGACAGAATGATCTGTTCGTTTCCAAGGCAAACCATTCAATATCACAGTAATCCAAGTCTATGCCCCAACCAGTAACGCTGAAGAAGCTGAAGTTGAACGGTTCTATGAAGACCTACAAGACCTTTTAGAACTAACACCCAAAAAAGATGTCCTTTTCATTATAGGGGACTGGAATGCAAAAGTAGGAAGTCAAGAAACACCTGGACTAACAGGCAAATTTGGCCTTGGAATACAGAATGAAGCAGGGCAAAGACTAATAGAGTTTTGCCAAGAAAATGCACTGGTCATAGCAAACACCCTCTTCCAACAACACAACAGAAGACTCTACACATGGACATCACCATATGGTCAACACCGAAATCAGATTGATTATATTCTTTGCAGCCAAAGACGGAGAAGCTCTATACAGTCAACAAAAACAAGACCAGGAGCTGACTGTGGCTCAGATCATGAACTCCTTATTACCAAATTCAGACTTAAATTGAAGAAAGTAGCGAAAACCACTAGACCATTCAGGTATGACCTAAATCAAATCCCTTATGATTATACAGTGGAAGTGAGAAATAGATTTAAGGGCCTAGATCTGATAGAGTGCCTGATGAACTATGGACTGAGGTTCGTGACATTGTACAGGAGACAGGGATCAAGACCATCAACAAGAAAAAGAAATGCAAAAAAGCAAAATGGCTGTCTGGGGAGGCCTTACAAATAGCTGTGAAAAGAAGAGAAGCAAAAAGCAAAGGAGAAAAGGAAAGATACAAGCATCTGAATGCAGAGTTCCAAAGAATAGCAAGAAGAGATAAGTAAGCCTTCCTCAGCAATCAATGCAAAGAAATGGAGGAAAACAACAGAATGGGAAAGACTAGAGATCTCTTCAAGAAAATTAGAGATACTAAGGGAACATCTCATGCAAAGATGGGCTCGATAAAGGACAGAAATGGTATGGACCTAACAGAAGCAGAAGATATTAAGAAGGGGTGGCAAGAATACACAGAAGAACTGTACAAAAAAGATCTTCACGACCCAGATAATCATGATGGTGTGATCACTGACCTAGAGCCAGACATCCTGGAATGTGAAGTCAAGTGGGCCTTAGAAAGCATCACTACGAACAAAGCTAGTGGAGGTGATGGAATTCCAGTTAAGCTATTCCAAATCCTGAAAGATGATTCTGTGAGAGTGCTGCACTCAGTATGCCAGCAAATTTGGAAAGCTCAGCAGTGGCCACAGGACTGGAAAAGGTCAGTTTTCATTCCAATCCCAAAGAAAGGCAATGCCAAAGAATGCTCAAACTACTGCACAATTGCACTCATCTCACACTCTAGTAAAGTAATGCTCAAAATTCTCCAAGCCAGGCTTCAGCAATACGTGAACTGTGAACTTCCAGACGTTCAAGCTGGTTTTAGAAAAGGCAGAGGAACCAGAAACCAAATTGCCAACATCTGCTGGTTCACTGAAAAAGCAAGAGAGAAGATGGCGGAGGAGTAGGTCGGGGAGAACCCTTTCTCCCCCACAAATTCATCAAAAGAACATTTAAACACTGAGTAAATTCCACAAAACAACTTCTGAATGCCGGCAGAGGACATCAGGCACCCAGAAAAGCAACCCAAGTCTTCAAAAGGAGGTAGGAAAAAATATAAAAGACAAAAAAAAGACAAAAGAGGGAGGGACAGAGTTCCATCCTGGGAAGGGAGTCTTAAAAAGAGAGAAGTTTCCAAACACCAGGAAACCTTCTCACTGCCGAATCTGTGCCGAGCCTTGGAAGCACAGAGGGCAACATAACAGGGAGGAAAAATAAATAATTAAAACCCACAGATTGCAAGCCCTACGGTAACTCCCCCAGTGGAGAAGCAGCGCAGAGGCCTGCACACACCACTAGCAAGCGGGGGCTGGGCAGGGAGGTGCTGCGCGGGCTGCATCGCTTAGAGTAAGGATCTGGCCTGAATACCCTGAGCACTATCTGAGTGAAATAATTTGGGCTAGCAAACCAGACTGTGGGATATCTACCACGCGAAAAGCCAGCCCTAACCTAAGACACTGCCAGGCCCACTCACGGAACAAAGGACTGAACAGAGATAGCTGGCTGCAGACCATCCCCCTCCGGTGACATGCAGCCAGAGCTGGAAGTGGGCAATCACAGCCCCAGAGAGACATTATCTATAAAACTGTAAGCAGGCTTTTTTGCTAACTAAAACTTCTTGGGGGTTTGGATGGTCAACATCCACCTGAGAAGGTGCGCTGGTTGTACACCTAGATAACTGAGCTGCGGTGAGGCGATAAGTTGCAGCAATCGCGCTGGCCAAACACCTCATCACCTGAGCTGCTTGGACCTGGGAAGGGCACAAAACAAGGGCCCAAATGAGTCTGGGCCTCTGAGGACTACCCGAGTGCCTGAACCTGAGCGGTTTGGACCTGGGAGGTGCAAGCAGCCCAGGGCCGGCCACAGATGGTTCCCGGCAGAGCAACCTAGAGCCGGAGCAGTGTGGGCAGGGAGGCTACACGCACCGTGAGCAGGGGCAGACCCAGTGTGGTTGAGGCACTGCGAGCACACACCAGTGTTATTTGTTTGCAGCGTCCCTCCCTCCCCACAGCGTGACTGAACAAGTGAGCCTTAAAAAAAAAAAAGTGTCCACCACCGTCCCCTTTGTGTCCAGGTGGAAACCAGACACGGAAGAGACCAGCAAACAGAAGAAGCTATAACAGAGGGAACCGCCTTGGAAGCTACAGGCAATAAATTAAACCCTGTGGTTAGTACCGACTACATAGGAAAGGGCCTATAGATCTGGAGAAATATAAGTCGGACCAAGGAACTAGCTGAAAATGAACTGACCCCACAATACTCACAACAAAACCAGAGAAAATCCTAGATATATTTTTACTATTTTTATGATCACTCTTTCTTTCTTTTTTTTTAATTTTTAAAAAATCTTAAGTCCTCTATTATTCCTTTAATTTTCACTTTTATAACCTACTATTACTTTTGCAAAAAAAAAAAAAAAAAAGGACCCTATATTTTTTTAAAGCAAACATCATATATATATTTTTATAATTTTTGTGACCTTGTTTTTTTTTTTTTTTACTTTAACATTGTATTTTTTTTGAAATTCCAATCTCTACTCTAGATTTTTAATTTTAGCTTTTTTGGTATTTGTTATCAATTTTGTACCTATATTTATTTTTATAATTTTTGTGACTTTTTTTTCTCTCTCTCTCTTTCTTTCTCTTCTTTTTTTATATAACACTGTATATCTGAAATTCCAAACTCTACTCTAGATTTTTAATTTATGCTTTTTGGTATTTGTTATCAATTTTGTACCTGTATTTTCTTTATAATTTTTGCGATTTTGTTTGTTTTTGTTTGTTTTTTTCCTCTCTTTCTTTTCCTTCTTCTTTTCTTTAACATTGTATTTTTGAAATTCCAAACTCTACTCTAGATGTTTAACTTTTGCTTTTTGGTATTCGTTATCAATTTTGAACCTATATTTTCTTTATAATTTTTGCAACTTTGTTTGTTTTTGTTTTTTTTTTTCTCTCTTTCTTTTCCTTCTTCTTTTCTTTAACATTGTATTTTTGAAATTCCAAACTCTACTCTAGATTTTTAATTTTTGCTTTTATGTATTTGTTACCAATTTTGTACCTTTAAGAACCCAATCTTCAGGACCCATTTTTCACTAGGGAGCGAGATTACTGGCTTGACTGCTCTCTCTCCCTTTGAACTCTCCTTTTTCTCCACCAGGTCGCCTGTGTCTCCTCCCTAACCCCTCTCTACTCTACCCAACTCTGTGAATTTCTGTGTGTTCCAGATGGTGGAGAACACTTAGGGAACTGATTACTGGCTGGATCTGTCTCCCTCCTTTTCATTTCCCCCTTTTATCCTCCTGGCCACCTCTGTCTCCTTCCTCCTCCTTCTCTTCTCTGTATAACTCCATGAACATCTCTGAGCGGCCAGTTGTGGGGTGCACATAAGGAAGTGATTACTGGCTAGCCCACTCTCTCCTCTATTGATTCCACCTCATCTCATTCAGGTCACCTCTAACTCCCTCCTCCCTCCTCTCTTCTCCATGTAACGCTGTGAACCTCTCTGGGTGACCCTCACGGTGGAAAAACTTTTCATCTTTAATGTAGATGTTTTATCAATGGTGCTGTATAGAAGGAGAAGTTTTGAAACTACTGTAAAAATAAGACCGATAACTGGAAGCAGGAGGCTTAAGTCCAAACCCTGACTCCAGGGAACTCCTGACTCCAGGGATCATTAATTGACAGGAGCTCATCAAACACCTCCATACATACACTGAAACCAAGCACCACACAAGAGCCAACAAGTTCCAGGGCAAGACATACCAAGCAAATTCTCTAGCAACAAAGGAACACAGCCCTGAGCTCCAAGACACAGGCTGCCCAAAGTCACCCCAAAACCATAGACATCTCATAACTCACTACTGGACACTTCATTGCACTCCAGAGAGAAGAAATACAGCTCCACCCACTAGAACACTGACACAAGCTTCCCTAACCAAGAAACCTTGACAAGCCACCTGTACAAACCCACACACAGTAAGGAAACGCCACAATAAAGAGAACCACACAAACTGCCAGAATACAGAAAGGACACCCAAAACTCAGCAATTTAAACAAGATGAAGAGACAGAGGAATACCCAGCAGATAAAGGAACAGGATAAATGCCCACCAAACCAAACAAAAGAGGAAGAGATAGGGAATCTACCTGATAAAGAATTCCGAATAATCATAGTGAAATTGATCCAAAATCTTGAAATCAAAATGGAATCACAGATAAATAGCCTGGAGACAAGGATTGAGAAGATGCAAGAAAGGTTTAACAAGGACCTAGAAGAAATAAAAAGAGTCAATATATAATGAATAATGCAATAAATGAAATCAAAAACACTCTGGAGGCAACAAATAGTAGAATAACAGAGGCAGAAGATAGGATTAGTGAATTAGAAGATAGAATGGTAGAAATAAATGAATCAGAGAGGATAAAAGAAAAACGAATTAAAAGAAATGAGGACAATCTCAGAGACCTCCAGGACAATATTAAACGCTACAACATTCGAATCATAGGGGTCCCAGAAGAAGAAGACAAAAAGAAAGACCATGAGAAAATACTTGAGGAGATAATAGCTGAAAACTTCCCTAAAATGGGGAAGGAAATAATCACCCAAATCCAAGAAACCCAGAGAGTTCCAAACAGGATAAACCCAAGGCGAAACACCCCAAGACACATATTAATCAAATTAACAAAGATCAAACACAAAGAACAAATATTAAAAGCAGCAAGGGAAAAACAACAAATAACACACAAGGGAATTCCCATAAGGATAACAGCTGATCTTTCAATAGAAACTCTTAAAGCCAGGAGGGAATGACAAGACATACTTGAAGTGATGAAAGAAAATAACCTACAGCCCAGATTATTGTACCCAGCAAGGATCTCATTCAAATATGAAGGAGAAATCAAAAGCTTTACAGAAAAACAAAAGCTGAGAGAATTCAGCACCACCAAACCAGCTCTCCAACAAATACTAAAGGATATTCTCTAGACAGGAAACACAAAAACGGTGTATAAATTTGAACCCAAAACAATAAAGTAAATGGCAACGGGATCATACTTATCAATAATTACCTTAAACGTAAATGGGTTGAATGCCCCAACCAAACGACAAAGACTGGCTGAGTGGATACAAAAACAAGACCCCTACATATGCTGTCTACAAGAGACCCACCTCAAAACAGGGGACACATACAGACTGAAAGTGAAGGGCTGGAAAAAGATTTTCCATGCAAATAGGGACCAAAAGAAGGCAGGAGTAGCAATACTCATATCGGATAAAATAGACTTCAAAACACAGGCTGTGAAAAGAGACAAAGACGGTCACTACATAATGATCAAAGGATCAATCCAAGAGGAAGATATAACAATTATAAATATATATGCACCCAACATGGGAGTACCGCAATATGTAAGATAAATGCTAACAAGTATGAAAGGAGAAATTAACAATAACACAATAATAGTGGGAGACTTTAATACCCCACTCACACCTATGGATAGATCAACTAAACAGAATATTAACAAGGAAACATAAACTTTAAACAATACAATAGACCAGTTAGACCTAATTGCTATCTATAGGACATTTCATCCCAAAACAATGAATTTCACCTTTTTCTCAAGCGCACATGGAACCTTCTCCAGGATAGATCACATCCTGGGCCATAAATCTAGCCTTGGTAAATTCAAAAAAATTGAAATCATTCCAAGCATCTTTTTTGACCACAATGCAGTAAGATTAGATCTCAATAACAGGAGAAAAACTATTAAAAATTCCAACATGTGGAGGCTGAACAACATGCTGCTGAATAACCAACAAATCACAGAAGAAATCAAAAAAGAAATCAAAATTTGCATAGAAATGAATGAAAATGAAAACACAACAACCCAAAACCTATGGGACACTGTAAAAGCAGTCCTAAGGGGAAAGTTCATAGCAATACAGGCATACCTCAAGAAACAAGAAAAAAAGTCAAATAAATAACCTAACTCTATACCTAAAGCAACAAGAAAAGGAAGAAATGAAGAACCCCAGGGTTAGTAGAAGGAAAGAAATCTTAAAAATTAGGGCAGAAATAAATGCAAAAGAAACAAAAGAGACCATAGCAAAAATCAACAAAGCCAAAGGCTGGTTCTTTGAAAGGATAAATAAAATTGACAAACCATTAGCCAGACTCATCAAGAAACAAAGGGAGAAAAATCAAATCAATAAAATTAGAAATGAAAATGGAGAGATCACAACAGACAACACAAATACAAAGGATCATAAGAGACTACTATCAACAATTATATGCCAATAAAATGGACAACGTGGAAGAAATGGACAAATTCTTAGAAAAGTACAACTTTCCAAAACTGCACCAGGAAGAAATAGAAAATCTTAACAGAACCATCACAAGCACAGAAATTGAAACTGCAATCAAAAATCTTCCAGCAAACAAAAGCCCAGGTCCAGATGGCTTCACAGCTGAATTCTACCAAAAATTTAGAGAAGAACTAACACCTATCCTACTCAAACTCTTCCAGAAAATTGCAGAGGAAGGTAAACTTCCAAACTCATTCTATGAAGCCACCATCACCCTAATACCAAAACCGGACAAAGATCCCACAAAAAAAGAAAACTACAGGCCAATATCACTGATGAACATAGATGCAAAAATCCTTAACAAAATTCTAGCAATCAGAATCCAACAACACATTAAAATGATCATACACCATGACCAGGGATTTATCCCAGGGATGCAAGGATTCTTCAGTATCTGCAAATCAATCAATGTAATACACCACATTAACAAATTGAAAAATAAAAACCATATGATTATCTCAATAGATGCAGAGAAAGCCTTTGACAAAATTCAACATCCATTTATGATAAAAACTCTCCAGAAAGCAGGAATAGAAGGAACATACCTCAACATAATAAAAGCTATATATGACAAACCCACAGCAAACATTATCCTCAATGGTGAAAAATTGAAAGCATTCCCTCTAAAGTCAGGAACAAGACACGGGTGCCCACTTTCACCATTACTATTCAACATAGTTTTGGAAGTTCTGGCCACAGCAATTGGAGCAGAAAAATAAATAAAAGGAATCCAAATTGGAAAAGAAGAAGTAAAACTCTCACTGTTTGCAGATGACATGATCCTCTACATAGAAAACCCTAAAGACTCCACCAGAAAATTACTATAGCTAATCAATGATTATAGTAAAGTTGCAGGATATAAAATCAACACACAGAAATCCCTTGCATTCCTATACACTAATAATGAGAAAACAGAAAGAGAAATTAAGGAAACAATTCCATTCACCATTGCAACAGAAAGAATAAAATACTTAGGAATATATCTACCTAAAGAAACTAAAGACCTATATATAGAAAACTATAAAAAACTGGTGAAAGAAATCAAAGAGGACACTAATAGATGGAGAAATATACCATGTTCATGGATTGGAAGAATCAATATAGTGAAAATGAGTATACTACCCAACACAATTTATAGATTCAATGCAATCCCTATCAAGCTACCAACGGTATTCTTCACAGAGCTAGAACAAATAATTTCACAATTTGTATGGAAATACAAAAAACCTCGAATAGCCAAAGCTATCTTGAGAAAGAAGAATGGAACTGGAGGAATCAACCTACCTGACTTCAGGCTCTACTACAAAGCCACAGTCATCAAGACAGTATGGTACTGGCACAAAGACAGAAATATAGATCAATGGAACAAAATAGAAAGCCCAGAGATAAATCCATGCACATATGGACACCTTATCTTTGACAAAGGAGGCAAGAATATACAATGGATTAAAGACAATCTGTTTAACAAGTGGTGCTGGGAAAACTGGTCAACCACTTGTGAAAGAATGAAACTAGAGCACTTTCTAACACCATACACAATAATAAACTCAAAATGGATTAAAGATCTAAATGTAAGACCAGAAACTATAAACTCCTAGAGGAGAACATAGGCAAAACACTCTCCGACATACATCACAGCAGGATCCTCTATGACCCACCTCCCAGAATATTGGAAATAAAAGCAAAAATAAACAAATGGGACCTAATTAAACTTAAAAGCTTCTGCACAACAAAGGAAACTATTAGCAAGGTGAAAAGGCAGCCTTCAGAATGGGAGAAAATAACAGCAAATGAAGCAACTGACAAACAACTAATCTCAAAAATATACAAGAAACTCCTACAGCTCAACTCCAGAAAATAAATGACCCAATCAAAAAATGGGCCAAAGAACTAAATAAACATTTCTCCAAAGAAGACATACAGAGGGCTAACAAACACATGAAAAGATGCTCAACATCACTCATTATCAGAGAAATGCAAATCAAAACCACTATGAGGTACCATTTCACACCAGTCAGAATGGCTGTGATCCAAAAGTCTACAAGCAATAAATGCTGGAGAGGGTATGGAGAAAAGGGAACTCTCTTACACTGTTGGTGGGAATGCAAACTAGTACAGCCACTATGGAGAACAGTGTGGAGATTCCTTAAAAAACTGGAAATAGAACTGCCTTATGATCCAGCAATCCCACTGCTGGGCATACACACTGAGGAAACCAGAAGGGAAAGAGACACGTGTACCCCAATGTTCATCGCAGCACTGTTTATAATAGCCAGGACATGGAAGCAACGTAGATGTCCATCGGCAGATGAATGGATAAGAAAGCTGTGGTACATATACACAATGGAGTATTACTCAGCCATTAAAAAGAATACATTTGAATCAGTTCTAATGAGGTGGATGAAACTGGAGCCTATTATACAGAGTGAAGTAAGCCAGAAAGAAAAACACCAATACAGTATACTAACACATATATATATGGAATTTAGAAAAATGGTAACAATAACCCTGTATACGAGACAGCCAAAGAGACACTGATGTATAGAACAGTCTTTTGGACTCTGTCGGAGAGGGAGAGGGTGGGATGATTTGGGAGAATGGCATTGAAATACGTATAATATCATATATGGAACGAGTCTCCAGTCCAGGTTCAATGCACAATACTGGATGCTTGGGGCTGGTGCACTGGGACGACCCAGAGGGAGGGTATGGGGAGGGAGGAGGGAGGAGGGTTTAGGATGGGGAACACATGTATACCTGTGGCGGATTCATTCAATATTTGGCAAAACCAATACAATATTGTAAAGTTTAAAAAATAAAATAAAATTAAAAAAAAAAGATATTACTATTCAACTTAAAAAAAGAAAAAGCAAGAGAGTTCCAGAAAAACATCTATTTCTGCTTCATTGACTACGCCAAAGCCTTTGACTGTGTGGATCACAATAAACTGTGGAAAATCCTGAAAGAGATGGGAACACCAGACCACCTGATCTGCCTCTTGAGAAATTTGTATGCAGGTCAGGAAGCAACAGTTAGAACTGGAAATGGAACAACAGACTGGTTCCAAATAGGAAAAGGAGTACGTCAAGGCTGTATATTGTCACCCTGCTTGTTTAACTTAGATGCAGAGTACATCATGAGAAACGCTGGGCTGGAAGAAGCACAAGCTGGAATCAAGATTGCTGGGAGAAATATCAACAACCTCAGATATGCAGATGACACCACCCTTATGGCAGAAAGTGAAGAGGAAGTAAAAAGCCTCTTGATGCAAGTGAAAGTGGAGAGTGAAAAAGTTGGCTTAAAACTCAACATTCAGAAAACGAAGATCATGGCATCTGGTTGCATCACTTCATGGGAAATAGATGGGGAAACAGTGGAAACAGTGGCAGACTTTATTTTTGGGGGCTCCAAAATCACTGCAGATGGTGACTGCAGCCATGAAATTAAAAGATGCTTACTCCTTGGAAGAAAAGTCATGACCAACCTAGATAGCATATTGAAAAGCAGAGACATTACTTTGCCAACAAAGGTCCATCTAGTCAAGGCTATGATTTTTCCAGTGGTCATGTATGGATGTGAGAGTTGGACTGTGAAGAAAGCTGAGTGACAAAGAATTGATGCTTTTGAACTGTGGTGTTGGAGAAGACTCTTGAGAGTCCCTTGGAGTGCAAGGAGATCCAACCAGTCCATTCTGAAGGAGATCAGCCCTGGGATTTCTTTGGAGGGAATGATGCTACAGCTGTAACTCCAGTACTTTGGCCACCTCATGTGAAGAGTTGACTCACTGGAAAAGACTCTGATGCTGGGAGGAATTGGGGGCAGGAGGAGAAGGGGACGACAGAGGATGAGATGGCTGGATGGCATCAATGACTCGATGGACGTGAGTCTGAGTGAACTCCAGGAGTTGGTGATGGACAGGGAGGCCTGGTGTGCTGTGATTCATGGGGTTGCAAAGAGTCGGACACGATTGAGTACTGAACTGAACTGAACTGAACTGATTATAATATTTGATAATACTATTGTAAGGATTTTATTTAATAGTATGCTTTTTCACAAATCATATCAGGGGTGATTAAAAATTATAGCATTTTGTTTCTCAACTATTGGAAATAGCTTAATTTAACTTAATTTTAGTTTTCTAATGATGTTATTATATTAAAAATGACAGGAAACTATAAAACTGAATAAAGGTAAGTGAATTACTACTAACCAATCAAAAAAAAATCATGCATCCTGTTCACTGCGGCTCTGGCCCCCTGGAAGCCTGTTGGAAATGCAGACTCTCTGGCCCCAATAGACTGACTGCTTTCAGAGCTGATCGTGTTTACAGCACTCTCCAGGTGATTCCTCTGCACCTTCAGGACTGAGAGGCCCTGATCTCGCTTACATGCTTATAGATGTCGGTGTTACAGTTGCATGAAACTTGCTTACTGAATAAAGAAAAATCTTTTCTTTTCTGTTGTTATCAGTGGCCTTCAAAGGCCAGGAAGGAGGGAGGAAGGGGAGCGAGAAGGGCAGCCTCCACTGACATAGCTATCATTTATAACTACTGCTGTGCTGTACTCAGCTCACATAGAAAATTTACTGCTATTACACAAGTGTCACTTAATTCCATCAGGGTGGCTCTTGATGTTCTCCCAGCCAGACTTATTGCCTGGGTGGGACACATGGCCCCAGACAGACACGCTGGATGGTACACCCAGATTGATACTTAGAGTTGCCTTAGCAGTTTTCACCACAGAGCTGGAAATGCAAGTTAATCAGGTACAGGGGGAACTGTTCTGATTCCCAAGACTCACTTAGCACTTAGGTGAAAGCACCTTATGAAACAGAACTAGGTTGTTCTGTGGTAGGAAGAAAAAAAATAAAAAACCTCTTCTTGCCTCAAAATATGTGAAGCAAAACTGAATTCAGGTGCTTCCTCTGGTCACCACGAAGCATCCTTTTCCAAAATACATTCCAAAAAACACCAGCCTAGTAGCTGCTCCTGGCAAAAAGGACCC
The DNA here is from genome assembly GCF_027580195.1 of Bos mutus. Lineage (NCBI taxonomy): Eukaryota > Metazoa > Chordata > Mammalia > Artiodactyla > Bovidae > Bos > Bos mutus. Next base: position 26,080,464 of record NC_091621.1, on the reverse strand, counting down.
CATAACTAAACAAGTGGTGGAAACCCTGTATGTTTCACTTCCTCTCTTGGAAGCTGAAGGTGTGCATTAACATAGTAAATGCTCCAAGAAGTCCTGCATTGTAGGAAAAGTTTCTGTCTAGCAGGATTTTCCCATATAGATTCTTTTACAGGGTGTCTTTTTCATCCAGCTCATGTCAATACTTTCTAGAATTAATGTTTTAAGAAAAAAAACTGGAGAAACACTGTAATGGATATTTTATACACAAAGGAAGATCTCAATTAGTTCCATAAATAGAACGTTTAAAGGAGAAAGAATGGTAGTTGTGAAGCACATCAAAAATATTGATGTGGCCTCCAAAGGACTTGGAAAATCGACCTCCATTCCCTGCCAGGACACTGCCATAAAGATAAAGAGAGTCCTTGGGTCCTAAGCATAAAAGAAGTAATATTCTTTGTCTGCAGTAGAGTTGAAGATGAGAATAACTAATAACTGATCTTTCCCATTCCTTCAACCCCATATCCACTCCACCACCAAATCCTGCTATTCTTTCTCAATATTCCACCTCTTAGATGTCCACTGCCCCACCCTAGCCAAGTTACCTGAATTATTCCAATAATCTATTAATGGGTCTTCTGACTTCCACCTAACATACTGACCACACTGCAATGCACTGTTGAGAACCTTCTGAGAGCTGCCACAGGTGAGAACCTTCTGAGAGCTGCCACAGGAAGACAATGGGAAGCTGACATAGGTGTGGCCTGGCATTTCCCAGCTAACTCACCCTGATGGGTCTCCCACTCACTCTCACACTCAAGATCCTGGTGTCATCCATGTTCCCTCAACCTGGAATTCTGCTGCCCATCTCAGTTTTGCCTATTCATCCTTCAGATCACTTTGCAAAATATTATTTCCTCCAGGAAAACTTGCTTGATTTGACAGTCTAGGTCAGGGCTACTCAAAGGGCAGTCCACAGTCTAATGCCAGCCCACAAGTTGTACACAAAGAGATATGTGCAGAAATGGAGAAATCAGAATTCAAAACCTTTGGTATTTTGATATTACTATGGCATCTAAGCACATGATGATTAAATTAATCTTTTTGAACCTGGTTAGTCACACACAGGAACCAAAGCTATGCCAGCATCAGTTCATGACAGATTAGAGGGGAAAAACGGTGATTCATCACACTGAATTCTAGAAACACTGCTCTAGGTCACATGCCATGTTACATACTCTTGCAGGCCCAGGCACCTTCCTTTCAAGCATTTATCACAACTGGTCATTTTACATACATGTTTGTGATTTTCTTTTTCTCCCACAGACTTCTAGATTCATGAGTGCAGGCACAGGCTTGCTGCTTGAGATTGCATCCTCTGAGCCTAGCACACTATCTGACATACAACTGGTACTCAGGAAATGTGCCTAATTAGTTAGGGGAAAGAGTGAGCCTTGTTGATTTTAACTGTGTCCCCTCAACACCACTCTTGGTACTTACCGAGTCACCTATGGTTTATACATGAGCATGGGAGAATGGCCAGGGAAGGTCCTGAGAGGGGGATAAGAGACTAATTATTCTATTCCATGAACTCAACCAAACCCCCTCAGATTGTGTTTCAGTGGCATAATACATGTCAAATAAAAAGTGGACAGAGTCATTTTAAAGAGTACAAAGGAATGCTTTGTCTTTGGTAACTTTTCTCCAAACATTCTGCTGTCACACATAGACGGTGTTCTGTTTGATATTTATATTTGACTCTCATTAATTAACATTAGAAAATATTACTGCCCTCCCAGCACCAGAGCTGGGTACATGCCAGCTTTCTGCAGGATCATATTTCCTCACACAGCCCTCCCTCCATACCCTTGTTCCCAGCTGTTCTGATAAAAGGAGAGAAAGAGAGCTTGTGTGCTGGTGGAACTCTGGCAGCTTGACTTCCAGCAGCCTCTGGGCCTCAGAGAATAATTTCCTCCCTGGTGGGTTATCAGAATCAAACACCTCTGATGAATCAGAATTTCAAAGGATGCAGATATCCAGTTTAATTTAAGAGGATTATTCTAAAACTGCTCGGAGGAGGACATTTGGACTTTTGGCCTCCTGATTCAAACAGGCATCAGAGGCAGCTGGGATCTTGAACTTTTCCCAGGAAAGAAAGAAATTTTAGTACAGTGAAAAGAGCACTGGATGGCATCAGTCTTAGCCCCAGCACTGGGAAAGGTACCTCATCTCCCTGGATGTTTACCCTCCTCATATGTTAAAAAAGAAGGTTTGATCCAATGACCTCTTCCACCTCTTCTAGCTCTGAAATTCTCCGACTCCAACCTCTAAGTCCTCTTCTAGCTTTAAAATTGGTGGATGGAATGATTCAAATTCCTCTAGGCTACAAGCTTCAAGCATGTTAAGGAGCTCTCTATCTGTTCGCTAGCCTCGATTTCACACTGAATGAGGTGGTACTGAAAAGTTATATTTAGATAAAGAACTTGCCGTGTGCTACTCATTGTTTAAAATTTCCTCTGAAAAGCCTACAAGACAGCTTCATGCCCTGTATTGTGAAAACAAATTTGGTTACAAAATCCTGGGGCTCAGAGTCTAACTCTAGTTCTACAAAGGGAAAGTGTATATACTAAGATTCTTCCCCAAAACAGCATGCCTGGAAAAAAAGCCCTAGGACCAAATAATTTCTGAAGTAAACTACATTGGATACCCTCTTCCTGATGTATCACTCTGCAGAAGTGTACATGCTAGAACTTGGCAAATCCTGCACTAAAGAAAACCTACTGAACTTCACCGTCCTGGCCTTTTTCAACATTTAACCACTTGAAGTCTTCTATTTTTCCTCTGAAATATTTGTTCACATTTAGTAAACTTAGGCTCCACCGGACATATTTGGAAAATGCTGCTCTAAGCATCCCAGGCTTGTTAGATGCAGGAAGTTCCTGAAAAAGGCAAATTCTCCAGTCCTACCCCAGACATACTGAGTCAGTATCTCTGGAGGTAGAATGCAGAAATATTAGTTTTCACAGGCCCTCAAGGCAGTGGTGTACTGGAGCTGGTGAGTACCAACTTCCAAGAACAGAATGTTAAAATTTCAGGAATCTGAGAAATTTCTGAGCCAATGAACTTCACATAAGTAGACTGAAATTTGCCTTGGTGGAAGTATTTACACCATGAAAATCAGCAGATGCAACAATTCAGGAGTTTTTGTTTTCCCCACATTGCTGGTTATTAAAATTTATCTACAAATCATGGCCTCCAGGTGATCCTTATATACAGTACAGTTTGAGACCCACTGATAAAGCAAGGAATTATATTATGTGTCAAAACTATGCCAAAATTCCAATCATTTGTTTTTAACCATGGTTTTAGATATTCTAAGAAAATAGCATGCAGGAGAAAGTCTTGCATTTTCTTAAAATAAGAAAAAATTATCAAGGAATAAAAATAATCAGGTAAGCAGAATCTCATTAGGAAGAGGAAATTTTTGCTTTTATAGACTTCGTGTATGCAGACGTGTGAAGGCCTTGCTGACAGATACAGCTTTTGATGGGTATTCTTTAGTAATCTGAAAAAAAAATCTAGAGATATAAAAATATTCTCAGACTATATTGACTGTCATTTTTTCTTCTTAATTTTCTAAACTCCTCTTCACCACTACATTTCAGACTGAAAAGAAGCACATCTCATATGTGCTGAGATTCTCCTTGGACTCTTATGTCTCTGGGGTGTCTTTAGAAGGGGTGATATGGTACATTATTTCTTTCTTAAAGGGACTTCTCTGACAGATCCAGTTACAGTTCTGATTTCATGTCTGATAGCAAACACAGAGTCCAGGGTGATCTATTCTTTATTTCTCTGGTTCAAGCAAAGTGCAAAATCCGATGACTGAACAGAAAGAAGACTGTGAGACCTAAAAGTGTCTACTTAACATCTGCCTTATTATCCCCTCTAAGGGTAGACAACCTCAAGGTGCCTGCTGGATTAAACAGGGTTTTGCCTGAATGGCTTATCTGGCATAAGTACACTGCACTGGGTGTCATATCCCAGGTCGCTACAACCTGACTCACAACCAAGAAGGATTTAATTGTTACAATTCCTGCAGTTCATTCTGACAGCCAAACAGGATGACACTGCCTGTCTCTCCTGTAAAATACCAAGTGGTATATGCTTAAAGACAGAAGACTCTCTTCTCTCTCATCAAGTCTAAGACTTCCTGACAGCCTTGAAATATACCTGGGGCAAAACAATGATGAGGAAGTAGAGATGAGGAGATGTTATGTTTACTGAACATTTAACACTTGCCATGCTCAGTCCAGGCATTGTGTGCATTATCTAAAGCAACCTTTACAGCAAACCAAACAGCTTTCGCTGTCCAAAACCCTTTTAAACTAAGGGTCAAAAATCCAATGCCTTTGGAGTCAGACAGATAAGCTAAATAATTGAAGTGAGCAAGGCGAAACAGTAGAAACACAACGAAAACTGGGAACTCCTCAGTGGTGGGGAGACAGAAGGGAGTGGAGATCTTGACAAAATATCTGCTTTTTGTGGCTAATAACTTTAAATCTTTCGGTACTAGCCAAGTTTTTCAGGTTAAAAAAATACAAAATAAAAATTCTGTGGTCCAAACAATACACATATATGGGTCAGATCTGGCCACGGGCCACCATCTGCCTCAGACACAGTCTTCCCAATTACCTACTGCTTCCCAGACGTCTAGCACAACAGCTGCAGGATGGGCTGGTTCTAGGCGTGCTGCCCAGTCCCACGGATTATAGTCCATGCTGTAGCCTTGCATTTTTATGTATTTCTGGTTTGAAGCAGTGCTTGAGCCACTGGACCCTTCCATTTAGGGGTCTCTCTTCCTTCCCCTCTTCCCTTTACCCTCTCAAACAATGTTTTCTCACTCAGTTCCCACCTCAGCTCACTCTCTGGACTATTATCATCCTGTGGTCAAGTGGAAAGCTCTGAACCACACCCCTGGGGGCATGTGCATTCCTGCATTCCTCTCCAGCAGACCTGGCCATACACATTGGTGACACCAGTAATCACATCCCCTCCCCCTACCCAGACTGCTGACCATCACACCCCCTCTAAACTATACTATACTATAGATAGAGGCTGTTGACACACTGTAAGTGTACAGAATTTATAAAGGAAATACTTAAAACCAGTTTGTGACACTTGGATGTTCAGCCAGATTAAAGATATGCAAAGGTGAAGGATTTAGGAAGAGATTTTCCTGTAGAGAGTTATTGCCACACCATGAGTCCCTACCCTCTCCACTACCCTTAAGGCTCCACTCTGAGCCTAAGAGAAGTCTGAACAGGTCACTGGTTCTTCTATCGTGCAAGGCAAGGGGTGTGCAAAGTTTCCCTTAGTCAGATGTGAACCACAGGAGAAAGCCAGCATGGGGTCAAACAAAGGACATCCCAGAAGGCTGGAAGGAACCTAGCAACAAGAAACTGAAGGGAAAAGTTGTGTGCTTACTGGTTCCAGAAGGAGTTGAAAATGACCACCCAAACTCTAGACAAGGCAGCCAGCAAACTTTTCCTGGAGAAAGCCAGACAGTAAATCTTTTAGCCTTTGAGGGCTGTATGGTCTGCGTGGCAACTACTCAACTCTTTGTGTCATGGAAGTAGCCATAAACAAGCTGAGTATGACTGTGTTTCATCAAAACTTTATTAACAAAAACAGATAGCATGCTAGACATAGCCACACAAGCCCAACTTTAATAGCAGTACCCTAGACACATCAGCCTCCAGCCTGGGACAAAGGAGGAATGCAGAGCAGAGCTCAGTTACAGAAAAGCTCATGAAGAGGCCTTCCCTGGTGGTCCAGTGGGATCCCACATACCTTGAGGCCAGAAAACTAAGACATAAAACAAACAGTACTGTAACAAATTCAATAAAGACTTTAAAAATGGTCCACATCAACCAGCATAACATTGTAAAGCAATTATCCTCCAACTAAAAGTTAAAATTTTTTTTTAAAAATCAACTAAGAACCTGAAGGCACCACAATGGACACCCTTCTTAATGGCACTTTCCTTCAAGGGAATTACAAACTTTAAGTTACCCTGGAGGGAATTGGATCCTTACAAGCAAGAAAGCAAAATAAAGCTCCTCAACCCTTAAAAAAAAAAAAATCAAAAAAAGAAATCCTAAAAAAAAAAGCTCATGAAGATCGAGTCAACGTTAACATCCTGCCAAGCCTGCTACATGACCACCAATTCACTTGAGAACCTTTCTCACCACCCGCCCCTCTTCGCTGTACTCCTAATCCTGGAGAAGTTAGAAACTAGCCAGCTGTAACCAAGCAGAGCAGTATGGCACTGTCTCAGGACAGATTCCTCCCCCGTATCCTCTGCTTTAACTTCTCGCTGAAGTACCTAGATAATAATATCTGAAGGACATTTTCTGAGTTGTTTTATAGAAGCTAAAACCCCCACCAAATTGAATAAATTAACTGCTTGATGATAAAGAGCGCATAACACCGCCCTGTTACCTTGCCATCAACCAATCAGAATTGTGCACCAGGTGACCAGGTACCCTGGGACCCTCCCTCACCTGGCCTTTAAAAATGATTTGCTGAATCCCATCAGGGAGTTTGGGCTTTTTGAGCACTGTTTCAGACTCCTTGTATAGCACCTTAACAATAAATGTTCAACAAGAAATACTTCACCACAACCCACTATCAGTAGATTGGCTTTACTGCCCTCAGGCCAGCAGACCCAAGTTTGGTTCAGTAACACAGCCAGCTGGGAAGGGAGAGAAGGAAAGCCAAAGGAAGAAAAATAGAGAAGCAGCAGCAACCAGCTTTCCTCCCAGCCAGCTTCCAGCCTGAGGAAGACAGAGCTGAGAGAGGACAAGGTATTTGACACTAAATCCAATTTGGGTTGAACACACTTAATTTTTGAACTGAGACTGTGTTTCCAACTTAAAATGACCATAGATTGACATGTTTATTACTTAAGAGTCAATAGAAATATCGTGGTGGGGCGGGGGAGGGAAAAATGAGATTGATTAAATCACTCTTTCAAAATACTGCTGCTGCTGCTGTTGCTAAGTCACTTCAGTCATGTCAGACTCTGTGTGACCCCATAGATGGCAGCCCACCAGGCTCCTCTGTCCGTGGGATTCTCCAGGCAAGAACACTGGAGTGGATTGCCATTTCCTTCTCCAATGCATGAAAGTGAAAAGTGAAAGTGAAGTCGCTCAGTCGTGCCCCATTCTTAGCGACTGCAGCCTACCAGGCTCCTCCGTCCGTGGGATTTTCAAGGCAAGAGTACTGGAGTGGGTTGCCATTGGTGACCTACAAAATCAGAGTCCAGCATTTTCTTTTCTCTGCTAAGCCCCCAGCTCTAATGGAAAAACAAATGGTGAAGTCATCCATCTCAATCCGTGCACAACTTGTGACAGAAGCAGCTCATCAGGAAGGCAGCTCGATAGTGGTAATGTTTTTGACTCCTTGTCACATCCAGTTTCTTCAACTGTCCATAATAGAGAGTTGATTATGGAAGATAATTGGGGATTCTTTTGTCCTTTGATAAATATTATGACAATATCTGTCTTTCTTCAGGTAAGGTGCATACGTCCACTCAGATGCATTTAATTCTCCAACAGGGGCATGATTCTCAGGGTTCTGCCTTTCTAAGTATTGGGAAGAAATGGGAACATATGGGAAGAAATGATGGGTGAGGGCTGGCACCCACGGAAAGCCTGTCACTTGCAGAGCAAATGCCTAATTATAGAAGGTGCTGATCAGTTCATTACTGGCTCTTGAACCACCCCCTAAGGGTAGTGCTTTAGTCTCTAAGTCGTGTCCGACTCTTGCAACCCTGTGGACTATAGCCCACAAGGCTCCTCTGTCCATGGGATTCTCCAGGCAAGAATACTGGAATGGGCTGCCATTTCCTTCTCCAGGGGATCTTCACGACCCAGGATCGAAGCTGGGTCTCCTGCACTGCAGGTAGATTCTTTACTGACTGAGCTACCAGGGAAGCCCAATGAATACTGCCCCCCTTATGAATGCTGATTAAATCAGCAATTTCACCATGCTGACTAAATCAGCAATTTCACCATGCTGAATGGGGCCCGTGGGGCATTTGCAGGAATCAGCTGGGAGCACTTCAATTGAAAGCTTTATTTGTTCTAAGACTAGCACAGCCAGCAGTAGGAGACTCTATCTGGCTTTTCTTAAAAATGTAACGGAGAAGGCAATGGCACCCCACTGCGGTACTCTTGCCTGGAAAATCCCATGGATGGAGGAGCCTGGTAGGCTGCAGTCCATGGGGTCACGAAGAGTCGGACACAACTGAGAGACTTCATTTTGACTTTTCACTTTCATGCATTGGAGAAGGAAATGGCAACCCACTCCAGTGTTCTTGCCTGGAGAATCCCAGGGACGGGGGAGCCTGGTGGGCTGCCGTCTATGGGGTCGCACAGAGTCGGACACGACTGAAGTGACTTAGCAGCAGCAGCAGCAAAGATGTAAAGTATTACTTGTTTTATTTTTCATTTTCTAAGCTAAAAATGTTTTTAAAAGAAACAGCATCATCTTCTAATGATCTTAGTCACCCTGTGCTGTAAATGTCATAGAATAAAGATTATCTAACTCACACTTCAGGCTTCCCTGATAGCTCAGTTGGTAAAGAATCCTCCTGCGATGCAGGAGACCCGATTCAATTCCTGGGTGGGTAAGATCCGCTGGAGAAGGGATAGGCTACCCTCTCCAGTATTCTTGGGCTTCCCTTGTGGCTCAATTGTTAAGAATCTGCCTGCAATGCAAGAGACCCTGGTTTAATTCCTGGGTTGGGAAGATCCTCTGGAGAAACGAAAGGCTACCCACTTCAGTATTCTGGCCTAGAGAATTTCATGGGCTGTATAGTCCATGGGGTCACAAAGAGATGGACATGACTGGGTGACTTTCACTTTCAACTCACTTCATCTACACTTTCCAAAATGTGTAACTTCCCTGATTTCATTGTCTTTCACAACTGTCACACAGACATGCTATTGCTTGATAATGATGTTCAGTTCAGTTCAGTTCAGTTGCTCAGTCATGTCCGACTCTTTGCAACCTCATGAATCGCAGCATGCCAGGCCTCCCTGTCCATCACCAACTCCCAGAGTTCACTCAGACTCACGTCCATTGAGTCGGTGATGCCATCCAGCCATCTCATCCTCTGTCGTCCCCTTCTCCTCTTGCCCCCAATCCCTCCCAGCATCAGAGTCTTTTCCAATGAATCAGCTCTTCACATCAGGTGGCCAAAGTATTGGAGTTTCAACTTCAACATCAGTCCTTCCAGTGAACACCCAGGACTGATCTCCTTCAGAATGGACTGGTTGGATCTCCTTGCAGTCCAAGGGACCCTCAAGACTCTTCTCCAACACCACAGTTCAAAAGCACCAATTCTTCAGAGCTCAGCTTTCTTTATAGTCCAACTCTCACATCCATACATGACTACTGTAAAGTAGTATGCTTGGTTACAATGGAGTTTTCCTTCTTATCCTATCCGCCGCTACCAGGAAGAATGGATATGTGTCTGTCATCTAATTCATACAGTTCTTAATGTAGTGTAATACATATCATATTTACTTAGATAATTTTTTTTTCTTTTAAAATTCCGCTACATCCACTCTAAAATGGTGACCAGAAGAAAAAGAGAGGAGATTGATGATTATGCGAGTCTTGGTTGACTGCCAGCTCCAGTAATCATTTCATATTTGAGAATTTTTTGCAATTCCAATTTTTCATCTCAAGTAAGTAGTGAAATTAATTAAGATCTACACCTCCTCTTTTTTTCTTTTTTCAGAAACTCATTGTCATTAAGAATAAAAAACTCTCCTAATCAAGGTTGGATTTTGTCTTCAAAAGGGTAGATTATGTAGAAGATTGTCAGAGTACAATTTTCAAATTTAGGCTGTAAATACCATTTTTAATGAAAGAAAAATTAGGTACATATTCAGCCTCTCTCATTATTCATTCAACATTTCTTTTCTCATTTTCATTCATGAAACACTCATGTAGAGCCCATCATGTCTGAGAAAGTGTCCTAGGCACAAGGATATAGCAGTGGAAGTGACAAGGCTGAAACTATTATCAAAGCAGATGAAAGTTATGCAGAGATGTAAAGTAGGATGATATAAGGAAATGACTCAATAATAAATTTAGGTTGAGTGGTCCAGGAAAGGCCTCTCTGAGAAGGTGAATTACAGTTGATCTGGATGATGAGAAACAACCATACAAAGATCAAGTAAGAACCAAAACACTCTGGATGGAGACAAGTATAAATGTAAAGGACCTAGAGTAGGAATAAGTTTTAGGGAGCAGAAAGAAGCTCAGTGTGGCTGAAACTTTGTGGCTGGTGTGAGATGCTAAAAGATGAGCTCAGAGGAGGAAGCAAGGGTCATAGGATGAGGGTTTCTCAAGAAGGGATAAGAACTTTGGATCTTATTCTGTTTTATAGGAAATCAAACAAAAGGGGGATATTTAAGTCACAAGAATAATGTAATCATAATCTGATCTGTATTTTTAATATTATAATCTGGCTGCTATAGGAAGAGTGGACTGTAAGAAGACAAGAATAGAAAATAAATACAGCAACTGTGATGCTCCTCCAGGCAAGGGATGTTGGTGTCTTGGAGTCGGATGGTAGAGAAGATGGAAAAAAGTAGAATAATTCCAGATAGACTTTGAGGTTGAGTTGGTTGGCCTTTGCTGAAGGGCTGATGTAGGAGTAAGGGAATGGAAGGAATAAGAATAATGCTTAGATTTTTGTCTTGAGCAACCAGTTGGTGCCACTTATGAACTGGATCTGCAGGAGAGGACCAGAGTGGGCAGGTCAGCAAAAAAATGAAAGTTATTTTAGACTTGTTAGGCTTGAGATATCATTTGGCAACCCAGACAGAGACCAGATAGGCAGACAGAGTTAGAGAAGTTCAGGATGGTTATAAATATTTGAGAATTATCCATAAAAATGGTGCTTGGAGCCATGGGATAGATGAAGCCACCAAGGGAGAGAAGGACAGAAGAAGAGTGAAGAAAATATCCAAGGTGAAAGGCCCTGGCACAGTCCACTATTGAGAATAACAGGAAGAAAGAAGATTCATTTTAGAAGCCTGCAAAGAAGCAGCTGGCAACGTAGGAGAAAAACCAAGCAAGTGTAGTGCCGCCAAAGTCACAAGAAAGTGTTCTAGGAAGAAAAAAATACCCAACTGTACCTAATGGTCAGGAGATGCCAAAGAAAGTAAGGGAAGAGGTGCATCCCTTACAATCTGCAGCACAGACACCACTGGTGAGCAATTCAAGAACAGTCTCAAGGATTTATGTGGTGGTCATTGGCTAAGATTTCTCAGTCCTAATACAGGGACATGGGTTTGATCCCTGGTCGGGGAACTAAGATCCCACATGCTGCAGGGCAAATAAGCCCGTGTGCTCTAGAGCTGGTGCGCCACAGTGAAGATGAATCCTAAATAAATTAATATATTTTAATTGTTAAAAAAATTAAAAAGAACAGTTTCAAAGGAGAGGTGCTGTCAGAAGCTCAATCAAAAGAAGTCCATAACTATAGGACAGTCACTTAGGACATCTCACTGAGACAAGTTGAAAAGTAATAGGGAAGTCTCTAGAGGGCCATTCCCCCCCCCGCACCAATAAATATTTATTGGCCAAGTGCTAAGTGCAAAGCACTGTGCTAAGTATTTTTGAGGCATAAAAAAAATATTGTATAATACATGCTTTAAAAATCTCATAATATGTGGTAGAACACCAGGAGAGTTATAATAGTCATCTGTATCTGTTATTATTGCCATAATAATGCTGCATAGCAAACTGCCCCCAAACTCAAACACAATAAGCTTTGAGTATTGTTCATCAACCAGCTGGGAGGTTCTTCTGATCTGGGTCAGGCTCAGCTAAGCTGGGCTGAGCTTTCTCACATGTCCAAGTTTAAGGCTGTTCTAACACTGGGACCTTGTGAGCATAGGAGCTGTATATCCATGAGGCCAGCCCTGCCCTCAGTTTGGAAAAAGATCATCTGCCAAAGAGGAGGACGCCAACATATAAAGAGAAACAGAGATATTTATTAAAGAGACTGGAGGCTCAGACAGTAAAGAATCTGCCTGCAATGAAGGAGACCTGGGTTTAATCTCTGGGTCAGGAAGATCTCCTGGAGAAGGGAATGGTTACCCACTCCAGTATTCTGGCCTGGAGAATTCCATGGACAGAGGAGCCTGGTGGGTTACAGTCCATGGGGTTGCAAAGAGTCAGACACGAATGAGCGACTAACACACAACAATCCCGTTGAGCCTGAATCCAAGACTGTTTGAGGTCTTCCATCCTAGATTTCCTTTAAAAACCCCAAACTCCCCTCTGTATTGAATTTAGTCTGAATTGAACTCTGTCACCTGCAACCCAAAGAGTTTTGACTAGTACATCCAAGTTGGAATTTGGATGCCTAAAAAAAAAATCCACTGATGATTATTTAATCAAAGAGATATGTTTAAAGGCAGATTTTAGGAAGATTGATTCTCACAGGCTGGTTGGAAGAGATAAGAGCCTGCTGAAAGAAAGTGTAGCTTTCAAAAATTTCAGAATTTAGTTTCTGGGGATAAAAAGGAGAATCCCATTTCCTGTTGCCCAGCTGGTATTTGGTTGGTGCCCAGAGGTACAGCCCTGCTGGTCATTAAATGCCAGCATCCATTCTGATAAGTGACAGGCACATTTTCTGACTGTTAAGCACCTTGATGATCACCTCTTACCCACACTTAGGCTTCAGTATATCTTCAATTAAGTGAAATTGCTTGGAAATATTTTAGAATTTGGGGTTTCCCAGGTGGTACAGTGGTAAAGAATTCACCTGCCAATACAGGAGACACAGGTATGATCCCTGGGTCGGAAAGATCCCCTGGAGAAGTGAATGGCAGCCTGTTCCATTATTCCTGTTCCAAGTATTCTTGCCTGGAAAATTCCATGGACAGAGGAGCCTCGTGGATTTCAGTCCACAGGGTTGCAAGGAGTCGGACACATCTGAGCAGAGCACACACGCATTTTAGAATACTGCTTTCTCTCTGCCTGTGACACATGACCTCAATTATTTCCACTTTGGATATCAAGATGCACAGAAATAAATTTGCCTGAGGCCTGGATGAACTGGCTCCCCATGAGAGGGACTGACTTCACTCCTTCTCTGACCTATTCATGCTGAAATAATCAGAGCAGAGCCCGGCAGAATGCAAATAGCAATAACATCCAGACTATCAAAGACACCGACAGGAAGCTGACATCTGGCCACGAGACAGCAGAAGCCGACAGGCAAGGAGAGAATCAGGGTGATGCCACAGAGAAAATGAAGATATGATAAACTGTAAGAATCGTGTTGGCAATGCACAGCGTATTGCTGAGTTGACTTGTATTACCAACAAAATCCAGGAGGTCAGGGCCTGTGGAATATCCAGGCCAGAAAGATGATGTGTCTCCCTTGCTCCTGCCTCTAACTCCTCCCCTACCCACTGGCTGCTGCTCACAACTCCACCATGCAAACACTTTCAGGGAGAATGGATACATGTATATGTACGGCTCAGTGCCTTCGCTATTCACCTGAAACTATCACAATGTTAATTGTGACTAGCCAATGTTAATTGGCTATACCCCAATACAAAATAAAAAGTTAAAAAAAATAATAATTCTACCATCCAAATGCTATTCTTTTGTCTAAGGAAATAATCAAGCAATGGACAGTGATTGAAGCTTTGTTCATAATAGCAATAATTTGAAAACAACCTCCATGTCCAAACTTAGCTGGCTTCCTGTGACTGGCTGGATAAATTATGATGTGATCATACAGTGAGATACTGTAATTCCATTTAGTCAAAGCTGTGTCACATGTTACCCCTACCTACAAGGGAATCTTAGCAATTTCAGTTTTAGTTGCGGATATTGTCATCTTGAACAAAATCAGAATTCTGTTTTATCAAAAAGAAGTGAGAATAGATGTTCCTAAGCAGCTTGTAGCATCTACCATGAAACTTATATATCCTGTAATATGTGATTGTTTAAGTAATGAATTGTACAGTCACAGGATGGAATACTCTCTGCAGTGGTCTGTAGTGATGAGGAAGAATGAAGTAGGAAGTTTTATGGTAAATGTCCTAGACATTCTTTTAATTGCATTCTGTTTTTTAAAAATATTTATTCATTTATTTATTTGGCTGTCTCAGGTCTTAGTTAGGTTAGACTTAGCTAGCATATAGGACCTGTGCTGTGGGGCATGCAGGATCTTGGGCGGCTCACAGGCTCTAGAGTTCATGAGCTCAGCAGTTGCGGCCTGTGGGCTTAGCTGGTCCACAGCATGTGGGATCTTAGTTCCCTCACCAGGGTTTGAACCCATGTCCCCTGCATTGGAAGGCAGATTCTTATGCACTGGACCACCAGGAAAGTCCCTGTCCTAGACATTTTAAATGAAAAGAGCAAGCTTAAGAAATGTAAATGATATGATGCGTGTGTATATCTCTTTATAAGTACATATAAAATTTATGGAAGATTTTATTTTTTAAAAATTATCAGTAATTATTTTTGGAAGATGAGACTGAGACGGAGTGCAATATTTACTTTTCACTTCAACCCATACTATATTTTTGTAAATGGAACCAGAGAAGTTGGTATGAAAACATTCAGGAAAACATCCAGGAAAACATCCTACTCTGATAATTTGCTTTCAGATAGGTCTAAATATAACAACACTGAGGACATATCTGCCTGGTTCCTGCCCTCTGAGATCCTCAGCAAAAGGTCTATTAGCCAGGTTTTCTCTTCAGCAAAGAAGGCCCATCGAAAGAAAGAAGCATATACCCACCCAAGATTCTGTCTCAGACAAAGTCTATCCCAAGGCTTTGGAGGGCAACATCAGTTCCTCTCCATGTTACTTTCTTATTTAAGGTAAAGGATATAATCCCAACTGTTTCTCTTTTTGGCTGTGTGCTGTGGCTTGCAGGAGTCTAGTTCCCCAACCAGGGATCAAATCTGAGCCCCAGCAGTGAAAGCACTGAGTTCTTACCACTGGACCACCAGCGAATTTCCATCTTGTTTCTAAAATCATTTTGATAGCCCGATTTATTTTTAATCACCTGCAATAAAAGTTCTTCTTCATATTTAAGTTAAAACCTTCTCTGCGGCTTATAAATTCCAGTTCTATCAGGGCAGTCGAAAGTTGGTCACTATCTTCCATGTTGTAGTTAAAAACTGGAACATCTCCTAATGACTGAAGACATTAAACTTGTATATCCTAAGCTCAGAAAACTAACCTGTAGCAGTTCAAACAAAAGTGTAAAATTTCTTTTAAATCTTGAATTTTATAATTTGTGAGAATGTTGCACTCTGCTCATGATACAACTGATTCACATGAAAATAATCTTCTTCCCTTCACCACCAGGACTTGAATACAATGCTCCAAGAAGATGTGTTGTATCTTTGCAAAGACTACTCTCAACACTATGTTTCCTCAAATTATGCAGCCACATGACCTCACCCCTCAGGCTTCTCAGCTTTTAAGTCAATCTGTAGACATGGGCCCCAATTCTTCAGTTCTTTACATTTTCCATCATTTTCCTCCAAAGCCGATTCCAACTTGGAACTACCCTCAAAGCATGGTGCTCACAAATTCACTGCTTATTCTCCAATGAGATACTTTGGACAAAGGTCCATATTTATAGCCTCATTTTCTCTCCCTTCTTGTTTTTACACTCACTACTTATTTGTGCCTCTACTTTCTGGAAAAGGAAGAACGCATTTAATGGTCAAGTCAGTATTACTGAGCTCCTCCACTAAAGACTGGTGCATCATTGAACAGTGTACAACAGGACTGATTAACATGCCATAGTGAAGATAAGAAAAGATAAACTAGAAAAGTCCAAAGTCCAAGGAAAGTTATAATAGAGTGTGCAAGTTATAGAATAGAAATAGTTATAGAACAGTCCATGGGATAGTTATAGAACAGTCCATGGGATTTTCCAGTCAAGAATACTGAAGTGGGTTGCCATTTCCCTCTCCAGGGGAATCTTCCTGACCCAGAGATCAAACCCAGGTCTCTCACATTGCAGGTAGACTCTTTATTGTCTGAGCCACCAGGGAAGCCCATAGAATAGAAAATCTGTTCTGAAATCAGTAACAGATACAGGAAACCAGGCAAGTGTGTACATAAAGTGAACAACCACATGGTGAGTTTCTGGGACGCCAGCATCTGTCCCAATCCCACACGCTTACCTTTAAGAAAGCCAACCTGCCCGCTACTTCACTCAGCTTCAGTGGGTGGACACCCCAGGAAATCTGCTGTGTTCCCTGCCCAGTGCTGGCCCAACCTGCCTGCCACGCCCAGCCTGTTCTGATGAATTGAGATCTTGTCCTTTCTTCCCAACTGCTGCCTATAACCTCGCCAAACTCAGTGTCCAATATTGTTTCTCTTATAGTAAACTTGGCTGCCCAAAATTGCATTCACCCCTCAAACTACAGTTTCTTTTCATAGCACCAGAAAGTGCCAGCATAGTCTCAGCACATCCTCCAGATAAAACCCAGGCTAGAACTAATCACGAAGATTAAAATGACTGCTGGGATGGTCTGAGTCTCTGAAGAAGAGAACTGGACAGTGATCTGGCAGAATCTCCAGTATATTTGCAAAACAAATGTTTTTGTCCAGGTACATATAGTTCAATTTGAATAATATATATGGTAGGACTCCACTGATTGTAGTTCCAGAATTGGAAATGTATAAAATTCTAGAAGGGTTTGGATAGAAACTAGCAAAGAATAAGCATAGAATAAATTCAAGGCAAAACATGCCTTGTATGTTTCCATTGTAGATGGAAATCTTTATAAGGTTATAAAAAAAATGATTCCTATTTACAATAGCCAGGACATGGAAGCAACCTAGATGTCCATAGGCAAATGAATGGATAAGAATGCTGTGGTACATATACACAATGGAATATTACTCAGCCATTAAAAAGAATGCATATGAATCAGTTCTAATAAAGTGGATGAAACTGGAGCCTATTATACAGAGTGAAATAAGTCAGAAAGAAAAGCACCAATACAGTATATTAATGCATATATATGGATTTAGAAAGATGGTAATGATGACCCTATATGCAAGATAGCAAAAGAGACAGAGATGTAAAGAACAGACTTTTGGACTCTGTGGGAGAAGGTGAGGGTGGGATGATTTGAGAGAATAGCATTGAAACATGCATATTATCATATGTGAAGCAGATCACCAGTCCAGGTTCTATGCATGAGACAAGGTGCTCAGGACTGGTGCACTGGGATGACCCTGAGGGATGGGATGGGGAGGGAGGTTCAGGATGGGGGGAACACATGTACACCCATGGCTGATTGATGTCAATGTATGGCAAAACCACTACAATATTGTAAAGTAATTAGCCTCCAATTAAAATAAATAATTTTAAAAATAAAACAAGTGATTCTCAGGCCAAAAATAAGAAGGAATTATTGTAATTATGAGTATCTTTCCCTGAAAAATTTTTAAATAAGATTTCTTTGCTATCCAGAGGCCAGAGTATTCAGTGAGTTGATCTATGATCCTCAAATATGCTTGACTATCAGAATTAAAATGAAAAAAAATTAAAGGTAGATTCCAGGCCAGGTGGATTAGAATCTCATGAGAAGGAGTCAGGAAGTCTATTTTTAAAGCATTAAATCTGTTTCTGGTGATTGATTAGATATGGGAGTCATTGTAGAAATCTACATCCTATGGTACCTTCCAGAGTTAAAATTAAACTTTTTGTTTCCTGAGGCTGGTAGTAGTGATGGGTTTCTCTCTTGCTATTTTGAATTTTTAAATAATAATCTCTGTCTCTCATCAAGCCCGGGGTCATTTTGGTGGATACTAGCCCAACTTATAATAATCCTTTCTTCTCTAAGAATTTTCCGGTCTCTAGGGAGGGCACCCAGCAGAACTTTCTTTATGACATGACCCAATTGCTGGCCTCAGTTTAGTGGAAAAGGAATGTTCCAAGCTCAGAAGCCCAGCCCCAACCCCAGAAATCTGGAATCAGGAGCAAGAAAGAGAGTTAGACTTTGTGGACTTGGCAGCTGTGGCTGCTACTTTCCACTGGACTGAGTAGCAGAAAAAGCTGATCCCAAGAAAGAAAGTGAAGTCACTCAGTTATGTCCAACTCTTTGTGACCCCATGGACTGTAGCCTACCAGGCTCCTCTGTCCATGGGATTTTTCAGGCAAGAATACTGGAGTGGGTTGCCATTTCCTTCTCCAGGGGATCTTCCCAACCCAGGGATCAAACCCCGGGTCTTCCGCATTGCAGGCAGACGCTTTACCATCTGAGCCACTAGGGAAGCCCAATCCCAAGAAAGAATACAACAAATACACGGAAGCAGAATGATAGAACAGAGAGGGTGTCTCTAGATCCCCAGTGGGTTTCCAGACCTACTGCAACATCCCAAGGCCTGCATTTGGGTTAGGCTTTGGGTGCATAAGTCACCTCTCTTCCTTATAATTAATTTTGTATATTTTAAAGCTATCTCAAAATGAAACTTGCAGCAAGTAGTCAATCTAATGTGCCTACTTGTACTTAATAATGACATATTGAGGTCAGAGAAGTTCCATGGCCCTCAGTAGAGACAAAAGTCATTCTTTTCCAACTCTAATAGTCCAGAGGAAAGAGTTATTAAAAAAGAGTTATTAGGGCGGCGGCAGCGGCGAGGGCGGGAAAAAAAAAAAAAGTTATTAGAAACCAAACTCCTTTCTAATACTGATCAGTATGCATAGATACACAGTGTATGTAGATCTTTGGACATAAAGGAAGTTGTCATGTGTCCTCTGAACTATTAGAGTTGGGAAAAAAAAACAACAACAACAACAACTACTTTCTTTATTGGGCTTCCCTGGTGGCTCAGATGGTAAAGTGTCTGCCCGCTATGTGGAAGACCCAGGGTTCAATCCCTGGGTTGGGAAGATCCCCTGGAGAAGGAAATGGCAACCCACTCCAGTATTCTTACCTGGAAAATCTCATGGACAGAGGAGCCTGGTAAGCTACAGTCCATGGGGTCGCAAAGAGTCAGACACAACTGAGCAACTTCACTTTCTTTATTAACGTGGAAAAATATGTTCCAAACATGATCTGGGACAAAATTGTTTTGTAAGATTATTTACAAGCTGCTTCTGGGAAAAAATTATCATTCCTAAATAAAAATGCTTAAGCAATTTCCTGATAAACTTTAATTAGCTTAAGGCCTCTTCTGGGAATTTGGTACCCATACTCTCAGCTGCCTGTTTGTCAGGAATCAAATGATATTTAACCAGCTATTGCTTTTTATTCTATCCAGTCAAACCAAGATCATCTAGCCAAACTCTTTTCTTCGAAGATATTCTTACCAAAAGCAAGTCTTTGAATTGGCCAATAGAATCTCTTTGCTTGCAGAGAGTGTGAAATAAAGTTTCGACACCAACTCATAACAAAAGTGTCTGAAAAAATTTTAAATCATGTTGTTGGGACTCAATAAGGACCTTTTTTAAAAAAAAAATTTATTGAGTATAACTGCTTTATGATGTTGCGTTAGTTTCTGCTATACAACAAAATGAATCAGCTATATGTGTACCTATATCCCCTCCCTCTAGAGCCTCCCTCCCACCCACTGCTCACCTCATTCCACCCCGCTAGGTCAGCACAGAGCACTGAGCTGAGCTCCCTGTGCTATGCAGCAGCTTCCCACTGGCTATTTTACACATGGTAGTCTACATATGTCAATGCCACTCTCCCAATTCATCCCACCCTCCCCTTTTCCCCCTGGTGTGAACATGTCTGTTCTCTACCCATAAGGACCATTTTTCTGATCATGTTGAAATTTCCTTTAGACCACAAGCTGTAACTTTACTTTAGACAAATTTTTGTTGCTTTGTTCAAAAAGATGCAATTCAATCTTGATAACAGATTAGAATATCTGCTGGGGATTTTTCGTGAGCTATTCAAAGTCTTGCTGCTAAATTATTTGAAATACTTAGAATTATGCCTAAAAATTTTGCTTCCCTTCAGTTCTCTCACCTTTAATCTTTCATTGAAAAAATGGTTTGGCATCTGATATAACTTATTTGCTTCTCCTGGAAAAATTCCTTCTTTTTTCCTCCTTTCTTCCTGGTGTTACTAAGAGCCTAACTGCTAGGGATACTTCAAAAGAACATCACTATTATTTTGTCAATTAACATAAGCATGTGTTCATTCATTAGTTCAAATCTTTGTTATTAGCCACTATTTGCAAAGTACTCTTTACATTTTCTGTCCTTCAGAAAATGATAGAAAAAAACAGTTCAGTAATGCAACAGGTAGGCCACTTCACGTTTCAGAATTACATTCACTTACATATCAGCTGTACTTAAGGGACTAGATCTGATAGACAGAGTGCCTGATGAACTATGGACAGAGGTTCACGACATTGTACAGGAGACAGAGATCAAGACCATCCCCAAGAAAAAGAAATGCAAAAAAGCAAAATGGCTGTCTGAGGAGGCCTTACAAAGAGCTGTGAAAAGAAGAGAAGCAAAAAGCAAAGGGAAAAAGGAAAGATATACCCATTTGAATGCAGAATTCCAAAGAATAGCAAGGAGAGATAAGAAAGCCTTCCTCAGCGATCAGTGCAGACAAATAGAGGAAAACAATAGAATAGGAAAGACTAGAGATCTCTTCAAGAAAATTAGAGATACCAAGGGAATATTTCATGCAAAGATGGGCTCAATAAAGGACAGAAATGGTAGGGACCTAACAGAAGCAGAAGATATTAAGAAGAGGTGGCAAGAACACGCAGAAGAACTGTACAAAAAAAATCTTCATGACCCAAATAATCACGATGGTGTGATCACTCACCTAGAGCCAGACATCCTGGAATGTGAAGTCAAGTGGGCCCTAGAAAGTATCACTACAAACAAAGCTAGTGCAGGTGATGATATTCCAGCTGGGCTATTTCAAATCCTGGAAGATGATGCTGTGAAAGTGCTGCACTCAATATGCCAGCAGATTTGGAAAACTCAGCACTGGGCACAGGACTGGAAAAGGTCAGTTTTCATTCCAATGCTAAAGAATGCTCAAACTACCACACAATTGCACTCATCTCACACACTAGTAAACGAATGCTCAAAATTCTCCAAGTCAGGCTTCAGCATTATGTGAACCATGAATTTCCAGATGTTCAAGCTGGTTTTAGAAAAGGCAGAGGAACCAGAGATCAAATTACCAACATTCGCCGGATCATCGAAAGAGCAAGAGAGTTGCAGAAAAACATCTATTTCTGCTTTATTGACTATGCCAAAGCCTTTGACTGTGTGGATCACAATAAACTGTGGAAAATTCTGAAAGAGATGGGAATACCAGACCACCTGACCTGCCTCTTGAGAAACCTGTGTGCAGGTCAGGAAGCAACAGTTAGAACTGGACATGGGACAACAAACTGTTTCCAAATAGGAAAAGGAGTACATCAAGACTGTATATTGGCACTGTGCTTATTTAACTTACATGCAGAGTACATCATGAGAAACGCTGGGCTGGATGAAGCACAAGCTGGAATCAAGGTTGCCGGGAGAAATATCAATAACCTCAGATATGCAGATGACACCACCCTTATGGGAGAAAGTGAAGAAGAACTAAAGCGTCTCTTGATGAAAGTGAAAGAGGAGAGTGAAAAAGTTGGCTTAAAGCTCAACATTCAGAAAACTAAGATCATGGCGTCCCCTCCCATCACTTCATGGGAAATAGATGGGGAAACAGTGGCTGACTTTCTTTTTTTGGGCTCCAAAATCACTGCAGATGGTGATTGCAGCCATGAAATTAAAATAAGCTTATTCCTTGGAAGGAAAGTTATGACCAACCTAGATAGCATATTCAAAAGCAGAGACATTACTTTGCCAACAAAATTCCGTCTAGTCAAGGCTATGGTTTTTCCAGTAGTCATGTATGGATGTGAGAGTTGGACTTTGAAGAAAGCTGAGCACCGAAGAATTGATGCTTTTGAACTGTGGTGTTGGAGAAGACTCTTGAGAGTCTCTTGGACTGCAAGGAGATCCAACCAGTCCGCCCTAAAGGAAATCAGTCCTGGGTGTTCATTGGAAGGACTGATGTTGAAGCTGAAACTCCAGTATTTTGGCCACCTAATGTGAAGAGCTGACTCATTTCAAAAGACCCTGACATTGGGAAAGACTGAGGGCAGGAGGAGAAGGGGACGACAGAGGATGAGATGTTTGGATGGCATCACCGACTCAATGGACATGAGTTTGGGTAGACTCCAGGAGTTGGTGATAGACAGGGAGGCCTGGTGTGCTGCGGTTCATAGGGTTGCAAAGAGTCAGACACAACTGAGCAACTGAACTGAACGTACCAGCTGACATTGAGATTTTAATGTTGGAAGATGTATAACTGTACTGAGATGTTTCAAAGATGCACTTAATTCATCCTATTGTGTGACCCACAGTTGTCCTAAGGATCCTCATCTGCTTCCTCCAAATCTCTTTCGTCCTGTCCCAGTTCTAGCAGGTGACTGACTTTTTTCTTTCTCTCTCTCAACTCCCCTTACATTAGTCTAATATCCCAAACTAAAGCTGTTCTTTCAGGAGATTTTGGTCCTTTCTAGCCATTCAACACTTTTTGAGCCTTTGCAACTGTATTCTCTCTGTGAGTTTTAGTCCAGGTCTGGAAACTGTCCTGTCAACTGTTAATACTCATATAATAATATCAAGTCTGCTGGGAGAAACATCAACAATCTCAGATATACAGATGATACCACTCTAATGGCAGAAAGTAGAGAGGAATTGAAGAGCCTCTTGATGAGGGTGAAAGAGGAGAGTGAAAAAGCTGGCTTGAAACTCAACATTCAGAAAACTAAGATCATGGCATCGGGTTCCATCACTTTATGGCAAATAGGAGCGGAAAAAGTGGAAACAGTGACAGATTTTATTTTCTTGAGCCCCAAAATCACTGCAGACAGTGACTGCAGCCAGGAAATTTAAAGATGCTTGCTCCTTGGAGGAAAAGCTATGATAAACCTTCATAGGGAATTAAAAAAAGCAGAGACATCACTTTGCCAACAAAGGTCTGTATAGTCAAAACTATGGTTTTTCTAGTAGTCATGTATGGATGTGAGAGTTGGACCACAAAGAAGGCTGAATGCCAAAGGACTGATGATTTCAAACTGTAGTGCTGGAGAAGACTCTTGAGAGTCCGTTGGACAGCAAGGAGATTAAACCAGTCAATCCTAAAGGATATCAACCCTGAATATTTGTTGGAAGGACTGATGCTGAAGCTGAAGCTCCAGTACTTTGGCCACCTGATGTGAAAAACCAACTCATTGGAAAAGACCCTGAGGCTGAGAAAGATTGAGGGCAGGAGGAAAAGGGGATGAGATAGTTGGATGGCATCATCAATTCAATGGACATGAGTTTGAGCACACTCGGGGAGATGGTGAAGGACAGGGAAGCCTGGCGTGCTGCAGTCCATGGGGTCACAAAGAATCAGACACGACTTAGTTACTGAACAATAACTCTGTCTCCAGGAAAGCTAAGATCATACAATGTGAAATAAAGGCCATAGACAAATTTGAAGTATCAAGGGTATCTAAAAGAGTGGGAGACCATTTCTATTTGTGAGGATTAGCCCAGTTTCACAAGTCAGCAGATGGAAATTGACTCAAAGTTCACACGTCAGTCATCTAGAGCACATGAAGCCTGATTCCCACGTGAACCAAGAACTTGCTCCACCAGGCCTCACTTCCTGATGTACTGAGGCCCAGGCAAAGCTGTTTCTACCCGCACTTCTCTCCAGATGTCCTGGGCAATTTGCTGAGGGACTGAGTCAGAGCTGTCACGGGCCAGCACAGTGGCATTGCACAAAGCACAGACGAGTTTCTGCCAGTGCCTTTGCCGTGAAGCAAACCCACCTGCATAGTTAACATGGTGGGCCTGAGACTACTATCCTTAGAAGGGCTAGCTTGCAAGATGGTTCTCTGACTACATATGGGAACTTGGTTTCCAGGAGTTTCCACTATTCCCAGAACTGAGAAGAGTGGTTCAGTGTGCTAATCTGTGAAACCCACGTGGTTCAGACTGAACACCTGCTTTCCTCTGAAGAGTCTAGAGTTTTAGTGTATGCTATCGGAGAAGGCAATGGCACCCCACTCCAGTACTCTTGCCTGGAAAATCCCATGGACGGAGGAGCCTGGTGGGCCGCAGTCCATGGGGTCGCTAAGAGTCGGACACGACTGAGCGACTTCACTTTCACTTTTCACTTTCATGCATTGGAGAAGGAAATGGCAACCCACTCCAGTGTTCTTGCCTGGAGAATCCCAGGGATGGGAGAGCCTCGTGGGCTGCCGTCTATGGGGTCGCACAGAGTCGGACACGACTGAAGCGACTTAGCAGCAACAGCACCAGGGAAAGTATATGCCTATGCCACCAGTCCCCAGGAAAAACCCTGGGTACTGAGTCTCTAAAAAGCTCCCCTGGTCACAACTCGGTGCTGAAGAGATCAAGCCCAGCCTGTGCAGTTTCACTGGGAAGGGGCCCTTGGGAGTTTGTTCCTCATTTCCCCCAGACTTCACCCCATTTAACATGTCTCTGTGCCAATTTTGCTTTGAACCCTTTTGCCTTGAGGACTATTGTAAGTCCTGAGAGTCCTGCTAGCAAATTGCTGAAACTTGGCATGGTCTTGGAACTCCTGACACAAGACCCCTCCTACATCAGTGCGCTCATCTCCTTACACTCCTGCCCTTTCTCACTCTGCTTCTTTCTGTTCCTTGAACAATTTAAATTCTTTCCTGCCTCAGGGCCTTTGCACATACTACCTCATCTTCCTGGAATGCTCTTCCCTGTCTCTTCTTATGGCTTATCCTTCACGCTTCAACTTATATGTAACCTCTTCAGATACCTTCTCTGATCACCACCAACTGACTTATCACCTCTCACATCACCTGGTTATTTACTGTCCACCAACCTTCAACCTAAATTGTCTTTATTTACTTGAATAGAATTAGACTGCAGTTTCAAAAGATGCGGGACCTATTTGTTCACACAATAGTCTAACATTTATGACACAGAAATAATTCAGTCTATATCTGTTGATAGAGTAAATGAATACAACCCTGCATTCAGATCAAAATATCAAAGGAGGGAGAAGGAGACATTTAGAAATCCATCCTAGCCTCTTCCATCCTATTGGAAGTCCATTTTGTACACAACAGAATTTCCTACTTGAAAAGGAGAAGACACAGTTGTTCTTTCTATGTATGTGTCCTCTCAGTGCTAATTTTAGCAGTTCTCTTGAGATTCTACAAACATTTTAGTCCCTGCTCAAACAACTGGCTGTAATTGACCTGAACTCATATTTCACTTGAGACCCAAGAATTAGTAATGACCCTACTTGCTAATGGTAAGAACTCAGATTCTGATAAGGCAACACTCTGTCCCATACCTCAGAATGTTATTCCCTAGTGACCTTCTCCTTTTTGTATATTGTTACAAAATGTATTGTTTCCCTTGTGGCTCAGCGGGTAGTCTGCCTGCAATGCGGGAAACCAGGATTTAATCCCTGGGTTGGGAGGATCCTCTGGAGAAGGGAAAGGCTACCCACTCCAGTATTCTGGCCTAGAAAACTTAAGAGTCAGACACAACTGAGTGACTTTCACTTTCACTTTCATGAGATTTATAACTTTATACTGATGCTGAGCATTTTTTTATTTCAGTTTAGATTTTAAGAATCAATTGCTCTACAAAACCACAAAATAATGTTGCCAAAGTATGAAACAAATAGAAGTATGAAACAAAGAGAAGTATGAACAGCCTCCTTTCTTCCAGTAGCTCTTGGATCATCCGAAAGACCTCTACTCAGAAACGTCATTCTTAACTCTGTCAAATGAAAAAAGCAGAGATCAAAAACAAGGGCTGTTCTAAAATGCACTGGCCTTTAAGGAATCCTTCACAATCAGAGATCAAAGCCCAAAGACTTCTATGGAGTACTACAGCTCATCTGGCTATCTAGGATAAGACTTTATTTTGCAAAAACTTTATTTTTCTACCTAGAGGAAAACTACTTATTCTCCAAAAGTCTGATCAGATACCACTTCCTTGGCAAAGCCTTTCCGGATTCCACAGACATTAGTAGCTCCCTGCACTGCGTTCTTATTGCCATTGGGGGAAACCTTTGCCATAGCACCATGATGATATTATATTTTAATTATTTGTTTGTGTGTCTTTCTCCCCCCAGCCAGGCTATGAATTCCTTAAAGCAGCCAACTTCATCCATCTTTGTATCTTTATACTTTGGTGGCTTCATAAATACTGATCAACTGGCAAAAGAATCAGAATTGAAACTTTAGGTATATGATTCCAAGTACTAACTTCTGGCCTGTTAAAGAAAGCTGATGAGTAATAGGGTGTAACATGTTGGGTTTATTTATTTATTTACAGCATCCTAAAAGATTTGATACAAAAATTTATAAGGAATTTTGTAGATCAAAGGAAGCATCAAGTATTTTCTCTCTTCCTTTAAATACAGACAGGCTGTAAATCCAAATTTTCTGTCCATCAAGGGGTTTTACAGCCTATACTCTGTGAATTCTGTTTATAATTTAGAGTATAGATCCCTCTGGAGCCCACCACCCCTACCCTACTTCATCCAGGCTGTGCATTCTGGGAGGTCTTTACACACCAAGGGAATGTTAACGCCCAAACTTTATGAAAAAGCAGTTGTAGAAAAATTAACTAATGAAGACCAGGGCCACAGGAAGAGAATTATGGTGTGTGTGGTGGCTCATCTCCAGGAAGATTTACTACCCCACCTGAAAAGACACGCTGCTGTGTGACAGGAATTTATTTACAGTTCAAGCCTGACCTTTTTCCGCGTTGAGGGAGATTGCATTACTGGGTAGCTTGGGGATTTATTGTCCCTGTTTAGCAGCAATGACATTTTCTGACGATTGGCTGCAGAGGCCCTTCTAAGCTCAAGCAGAGAAAATCCTGGCCCTGAGGCCCCTCCTATACTGAGGGGCAGGTTTCTCGGGGCAAAGTATTAATAGGTTTAAAGGACAAGGTTTACTGGAAGACAGTGAGAGCACAGGGGACAGTGTGATGACAGAAACAAACAGGCTGCCCTGCCGCCTCCCACAAACACCAAGACAAACACATTCAAGTCACCAGGGGACACTAGAGTCCTGCAGTGTGAAAAGTCAGGTGGCAGACATGAGCATGTAAAACTGCAGGGAAATGAAACAGAAGCCCCTTCCCCTCTCCCCATCTTTTTGGCCTCTCTCTGCACCATATCTAGGTCAGAGCACCACATCGTTCCTAACCAGAGAAGGGATTCTCAGAAGGGCCTCTGCCAAACAGCTCCCATTTCAGGTCATCTTTGTAGATGCACCAACTGCCAAACTAGGATGTAAGCATCGTAAATTTCTTTCTGCTAAATCTGCATTTCTCTTCTCCACCCTCCCCACTGCAATAAAACTTGGGGTTTTTAAAAAATATTTTATTTATTATTTTTTGGCTTTGCTGGGTCTTTGTTTCTGCACACGGGCTTTCTCTGGTTGCAGTGAGCAGAGCAGGGGCTACTCACTAGATGTGGTGCACATCCAGTTCTTGTTCCAGTGGCTTCTCTCATCACAGAGCACAGGCTTTAGGGCGCTCGAGGTTCAATAGTTGCAGCTCAAGGGCTCCAGAGCCAATGGCTCAGTAGTTGCGGCACACAGGCCTAGTTGCCTGCCCCCTGTGGAATCTTCCTGGGCCAGGGATCAAACCTGTGTCCCCTGTGTTGGCAGGCAGGTTCTTAACCACTGGACTACCAGGGAACTCCAACTTTGTGACTTTTTTGCTAATATTAGCAGATTATATTTATGTCTCTGAATCTAATGATGCCAAACAGGCTACACTTGAGGTTATTCATTTTGAATTTAGTACATCTAAATAGTTCTTGTGGTTAAGAAGTCCCTGGCTTGAGTCAACGTTACTATCTAATTTACTTGGGAACATTTGGTTTTCTTAATCACAATAACCAATACATGGTGTTTTCTTAGTCTGAGAATTTTTTTTATTCTAAATTACCTTGGAGATACTTATATATATATATATATATATATATATATATATATATTTATATATTATTTTAGATATTTATATATTTTTATAAAATGTTTTTAATAAAATATATATTTTATATTTATATATATTAGATATATTATTTTATATATTTATATATTATATAATATTATATATTATGTTATACATTATATAATATTATATATTATGTTATACATATTTTTATATATTATATATATATATATCTCCAAGGAAATTTAGAATAAAAAAAATTCTCAGTCTAAGAAAACACCATGTACTGGTTATTGTGATTAAGGAAACCAAATGTTCCCAAGTAAATTAGATAGTAACGTTGACTCAAGACAGGGACTTCTTAACCACAAGAACTATTTCAGTTCAGTTCAGTCGCTCAGTCATGTCCAACTCTGCAACCCCATGAATCGCAGCACACCAGGCCTCCCTGTTCATCACCAACTCCCGGAGTTCACTCAGACTCACGTCCATCGAGTCAGTGATGCCATCCAGCCATCTCATCCTCTGTCATTCCCTTCTCCTCCTGCCCCCAATCCCTCCCAGCATCAGAGTCTTTTCCAAGGAGTCAACTCTTCGCATGAGGTGGCCAAAGTACTGGAGTTTCAGCTTTAGCATCATTCCTTCCAAAGAAATCCCAGGGCTGATCTCCTTCAGAATCGACTGGTTGGATCTCCTTGCAGTCCAAGGGACTCTCAAGAGTCTTCTCCAACACCACAGTTCAAAAGCATCAATTCTTTGGCGCTCAGCCTTCTTCACAGTCCAACTCTCACATCCATATATGACTACTGGAAAAATCATAGCCTTGACTAGACGGACCTTTGTTGGCAAAGTAATGTCTCTGCTTTTCAATATGCTATCTAGTTTGGTCATAACTTTCCTTCCAAGGAGTAAGCGTCTTTTAATTTCATGGCTGCAGTCACCATCTGCAGTGATTTTGGAGCCCAAAAAAATAAAGTCTGCCACTGTTTCCACTGTTTCCCCATCTATTTCCCATGAAGTGATGGGACCAGATGCCATGATCTTCGTTTTCTGAATGTTGAGCAAGAACTATTTAGATGGACCAAATTCAAAATGAATCACCTCAAGTGTAGCCTGTTTGGCATCATTAGATTCAGAGACATATATTAGCCCAGAGAATAGCAATTTAATGATCAGCTTGCCCACTCCTCCCCGTCTGCAGTGTGGACAATTGATCACAATCATATATAAAACTCCAAGACACAAATGGACAAGAATTACAATGTTTCACTAAAGACATCTCTTTTTAAAATTATACACATTTTTATTCATGTTGCAAATTATTTCTATGGTTTAAAGTATAGAATTAAAAGACTGGAAGAAGATCTAGTTATCATCTTGGACAGTTTTTCCAACATTTTTAAGCAAAGAAAAACACTTCCTCCCAAAAGAAGCCCCAAAAACAAAACAAACAAAAGCTGAGTTTCTCACCAGGAGGTCTTGGAGACCTCTCCTCCTTGCCCAAGAGCTCCTGGGGGATTGTGTAGGGTTTGGAAGTGCTGAATCTTTTCTCAGGAAAGTCTGAAAGCTGCTGATCTGGAAGGAACCTCTCCTTTTTTATGAAGAAAAATGAATCCAGAAAAGGTTAAATTCCTTTCTTAAACTGACACAATCAGCTGCTTCCTAACCCAGAACTAGAACCCAGGTGTTTAGGATGCCAAAATAATTCCAGTCTGGATTCAAGTCTCTTCTGGAGCAGAATGCTGGAAAGCAAGCCTTTTACATCTGGGTTAAAAAGATATGATTCACTGCCTTCTTCATTGCCCAAGATAGAAGTCAATTTTTATTACATCATTCAATATAGCAGTTAATGAACATCTGTTTCCTATCAAACACTGCAATTCTGGGTTTCTCCTGTTAAAAATAGAACTGCTGCATCATTAACAATAGCCAAAATATGGAAACAACCTAAGCACCCATCAATGAGTGAATGAATAAAGAAGATGTGGCACATACACACACACACACACACACACACACACACACACAATGGAACATGAGAAAGAGGGAAATCTTGCCATTTGTGACATGATGCATGGACATAATGCATGAGAGCATTGTGCTAATAAGCCTGACAGAGAAAGATAAATACTGCATGGTATCACTTATATGTGGAATCTAAAAAGAAAAAAGCCAAGCTCATAGAAACAAAGAGTAGAAAAGTGGTCAGGAGCTGGTGAGAGCAGTTAGGGAGAGGTTGGTAAAAGGCTACAAACTTTCAGGTGTAAGATAAATAAGATCTCAAATCTAATGCAACACAGGGTGACTATAGTTGATAATACCCTATTGTTTTGAAATTTTCTAAGAGAGTGGAACCTAAATTCTCTCACCAAAATAAATAAATTTGTGAGGTGATGGGTGTGTTGATTAACTACATGAGGGAAATCCTTTCATAGTGTATACATATACCAAATTTCTCGAATGCATACTTTATCTTACAACTTTTGTGGCAATTACAGTTCAATAAAGTTGAAATTAAAGAAGAACCAGAACTGCTCTTTCACATAATCTATAGCCACTTATCTCCACCAAGTACAATTTGGTTGTCAAATTTGTAACATGAACAACACATAATGATTGCAAAGCATTTGAAAACTATAAAATGTTGCATAATTTAAACATAAAAATATAAAGTCATTTCCTGTAAATAGGAGTGTGAATCTGTGAGTCTAGCTGCCTAAATATTGGACACCTCTCTCAGGACATCACCTCTCTCAGGACATCATTGTCCTGAGATCACAGATAAAGCAGCGTGGCAGTGACACAGATAAGCAAACGTGGCCCAAGATTAAAATGCCCTGTTCAGACACTGAAACATTCGGAGTGCCGCCGGTGGCGGATGCTGCCGGTTTGTTTCCTACAGTCAGCTTTTCTCAGCATTTACATCAACCCTGAATTTAAGGTCACTATATCCTGTTACTGTTTATTTTACTTTGTTTGTCCTGGGCAGAAAGTGAAAAGGAGAGAAGGTATTTCCAGTGTAGTATACAATGATCCAGGCTAATTAAACACAGTTAAGAGCCAAGTGACAGATTCGTTTTTCATCCCATTAGCACACATGCATAAACTAAAGTCATAAACATTTACTAAGTTCTTTGTCATTTATTTTAATGCTTTCTAAATGTGCTAAGGAGAAAAAATTTATGGTGTGTTTCTACAGCACTCTGGTCTTAAGGTTCTATGCATCAAGAACTAATTTATTTCTATAATGGATTATCAGTTTACAAAGAATGCCTCACATAATAAATGTAAGGAATTAATGTTGGAGTCTCTAATTATTGAATAATGTAAGCAAAAATATAAGCAGTTACTGAAAAAAAATTTTATGTGCTGAATCTTCAAAAAGCAATATAAGGAGAAAAATTGTTTTAGGCATTTTAAGAAAAACAAGATTAAAAAAAAATCACATAGATTCACATTTTTACCTTAAAAGAGTTTCAAAGCTGTTTACCACCCACTATTTAAAACCTAAATTCCAGTCCAAAGAATTTTGCACCACCTCCAGCAAGATTATTGTAATAGGATTTAAAGGATTACTAAAATATGGCTATTAGGTAAAAATAACTGACTCTACAGCTCACTTGCTTAAAGATTTATTTACCTTAGTAAACCTAGTAAGTCAAACATAGCCACTTAGTCTAACGTTTCTACTCCCAATATATCTGAATTTTTGGTATCACCAGCAATCTGCAAAACTGATAAATTTACCTGGCATTTGACTACTAAAAATACTTTAATAGAATAAAAACTGTGAACAATTTTAACTAATTCACCTATTTTCCATGGTTCCATTGCTTCAGCTTTGTCCCATATAAACTTCACTGGATCTTAACATTATATGACCTGATTTATACTGATAAGATGGCTGAAATTGATGAACATTTCTTTTTCTCAATCATGAATGGCAATAACTGACCATATAATTATTTTGCTGTAACCATGTAACTCAGTTTCATTTCAGGGTTTATGATAATGCATCTCAACCAAAGAAAAAATTGTAGAAGTAAAAACTACTTGACATGTATTGAGGAATATTAAAAGTATGTGTTGGTACAATTCCCAACATCCCTTTCTGTGGCAAGACCACCCACTCCCAGGAAACAGAGAAGAACCTAGGAAGATCTACTAAAGAAAGCACTCCTTTCTCCACCTTTCCTAAAATGAGTATCCTCAAAGATGCTTATGGAAAAGTTATTAACCACCTTAAACCACAGGCACAATATTCAAAGTCCCTCTTTGATCTGCCCTCCTTGGAAACAAATTAGTTCAAGTCTTTAAGCATGCCTTGATGTCTGTTATGTGTGCTAAACATCATAGAAAGAACAGAATAGTCCCAAATTAAAGAAACAGGATTCTAGTGAGACAAGGTGTGTGCATGAGATGCTCCAGCAGGCAGTGAACTGTTAGAAAACAAGACACACAGGCCATGGTGGAGGGGTCAGTGCTAGGGAACCTCAGAATTTAGTGCATGGTAAACTGGCCAAAAGCATGGGCTTTGGAATATCGGTCATAGTTGCCATTTATTGAGTAACCTCAGGAGGTATTATTTCCACCGATTTTTTTATAGATAAGGAAACAGATGCAAGGAGGGGGTCATATAATTTTCCCCAAATTACACAGGCGTAAGTGGTAAACCCAAGTCATTTGACTCCTGAGGCTGGGTTCTTAGATCTGATAACATATTGTCAAGTCCAGCCTCAGATCACAGTCCCCACCAGCATTATGACCCTGGACACACCCTTTAAGCTCTCTAAACTTAAGGTGTCTCACCTATCAGATAAGACCAAAATGAGATAATATATTAAAGGGCCTGGCATACTATCTGACACTTATTGTGCTCTACAGTTCATAGTACTATTTGTTTATTTATGTATTTATTTTTGACTGCCCTGGGTCTTCGTTGCTGCGTGCAGTCTTCCTCTAGTTGTGGCGAGCGGGGGCTACTCTCTAGTTACGGTGCATGGGACTTTTCATTGTGGTGGTTTCTCTTGTTGCAGAGCATGGGCTCTAAAGCACAGGCTCAGCAGCTGTGGCCCAGGCTTTGTTGCTCCTCTGAATGTGGGATCTTCCTAGACCACTGATCAAACCCATGTCCTCTGCATTGGCAGGCAAATTCTTAACCACTAGACCTCCAGAGAATTCCCTGTAGCTTCTATTATTATTATGTAATGATATCATCGTAATGACCATCCAGACTTCCTTTCCTGATTTGAAGACAAGTTTCTGGTTCAAGAGAAACAAAAGAGTTAAAGCAGAGAGACAAGAAAGGCAAACACTGAAAAAGCAGGAGACTTCTCCACCCATCCCACTCATAAGACCCAGGTTCTTACAATCAAAGAGAAGAGCTACAAATTGCCAGCCTCCAAAATATCTGCTTTCATACATATCTGCAATTTCCTCCTGGTGCTGCTTCAAGACCTTAGCCGTATGCCAAAGGCTGGCCAATTCCCCCTTTTTAATCAACCATCATTTTTGGAGGTTTGTTTTCCTTAAGCAATTTCGCCTTTATCATTACTATTAATATACTTTCTGTAATGAAGATTTAAGAATTAACACGGTCTGTTTTGTGAGGACTTTTTAAAAGTCATCAAAGGAAAAAAACAGTTTAAATGCCATTGCCCTGTTGATTGAACTACACAGAAAGAGTGTGGGGGAACTGGATGCATGGTGTTGGTTAGCAGCTTTGACATTCTGTCCTTTTCAACCTCACTCTTATTTTTCATCATGATTTCCTCTGTCAACTGGCAAGCTTTAAAAGAAAATTTTAAAAATATCTCTGGTGACAAGTTGCAAAGGAAGCTTAAAAAAAGTCATGTTTTATTCCTTTCTCTCTAGATATTTCTTTCTCATGCCTTTCTGAGAAAATGTAAAATATTTCATCAAACATGAAAGAGAAGTCCATAAATATGAGCATATTTTTATAATAAACATCTTGTTATATAACTTATGAATTCTTTTTAATGGATTCACCTGGCTTCCCTGGTGACTCAGTGGTAGCCTGCCAATGCAGGAGACCTGGGCATGATCCCCGGGTCAGGAAGATTCCCTGGAGAAGGAAATGGCAACCCACTCTGGCATTTTTGCCTGGGAATCCCGTGGACAGAGGAGGCTGGTGGGCTATAGTCTGTGGAGTCACAAGAGTCGGACACGATTTAGCTACTAAACTACCCCCACCATGCTGTTACTCAGGTGCTTTGTGATTTGGGTTTCACAATTCCTCTCTCCCCACACCTCCCCACAGGGAAAACCTTTAGTCTCTCAAAGTCTCTGTGACTAAATCTGCAAGGTTTAGAGACAGAGAGGCCATTCTCACTTGACAGCAACTGCTGATTCCCATTGTGCTACATTAGCATCCCAGAGACACAGCTTTTCTCATTCCTACAGCTTTGGTACTCTGTGCCTTGAGCAAATTTCTTAACCTCTCTGAGTCTCTTGGTCCGTCTATAATAAGGAAATAATAATACCTACTTTGTGAAGATAAAATGTATGTAAAAGTTCTGACCGTACTATCCAGCACTGAGTAAGCCAATATATGATGCCTATCACAACAGACTAGTTCCAAATAGGAAAAGGAGTTCGTCAAGGCTGTATATTGTCACCCTGCTTATTTAACTTATATGCAGAGTACATCATGAGAAACGCTGGACTGGAAGAAACACAAGCTGGAATCAAGATTGCTGGGAGAAATCTCAATAACCTCAGATATGCAGATGACACCACCCTTATGGCAGAAAGTGAAGAGGAACTAAAAAGCCTCTTGATGAAAGTGAAAGTGGAGAGTGAAAAAGTTGGCTTAAAGCTCAACATTCAGAAAATGAAGATCATGGCATCTGGTCCCATCACTTCATGGGAAATAGATGGGGAAACAATGGAAACAGTGGCAGACTTTATTTTTCTGGGCTCCAAAATCACTACAGGTGGTGACTGCAGCCATGAAATTAAAAGACGCTCACTCCTTGGAAGGAAAGTTATGACCAACCTAGATAGCATATTCAAAAGCAGAGACATTACTTTGCCAACAAAGGTTCGTCTAGTCAAGGTTATGGTTTTTCCTGTGGTCATGTATGGATGTGAGAGTTGGACTGTGAAGAAGGCTGAGCACCGAAGAATTGATGCTTTTGAACTGTGGTGTTGGAGAAGACTCTTGAGAGTCCCTTGGACTGCAAGGAGATCCAACCAGTCCATTCTGAAGGAGATCAGTCCTGGGATTTCTTTGGAAGGAATGATGCTAAAGCTGAAACTCCAGTACTTTGGCCACCTCATGCGAAGAGTTGACTCATTGGAAAAGACTCTGATGCTGGGAGGGATTGGGGGCAAGAGGAGAAGGGGACGACAGAGGATGAGATGGCTGGATGGCATCACTGACTCAATGGACGTGAGTCTGAGTGAACTCCGGGAGTTGGTGATGGACAGGGAGGCCTGGTGTGCTGCGATTCGCAAAGAGTCGGACATGACTGAGCGACTGATCTGATCTGATCTGATTATAATTACTTGCCTGATATTTCTCTGACTATTCCACTTAAGTACATGAAGGAGGTACTATTACAATAAAGGGTTAAGAGGCCTGAATAGCCTGGCTCTGAGGGTGTCCAGGTGAACTTAATCTTTGGGTCAGGATGGCCAGGCTTTTTCTGTGGGAAGACTCTCTTTCGTTTCCGTAGTTACTGCAGGATTTACTTGTAGGCACTCCTGGTGGGACCAAGCACTGGCAAAGGTAATCTACCTTGATGATCCCTTGCTCATAGTGTGGATTAAACTGGAATTTGAATATCAATTCCACCATTTGTTAGCATTTATTAGCATGTGACTGTGACATGTCACAAAAGAACGAAAAGTACTCAACTTCAGTTTTGAGAAATGAAATATTGCCTGCCATATCAGTAAACAAAGGATGTTGCGGTCACCAGTGATTGCAGCCACCACCAATGGGTTAGACGGTAATTCTTGACAGAAATCAGAAAGGAAAGAATACCTGCTTGCTGTCTAGCATCCATCAGACTGCAGCGACTGAGGAAACGCTGGATGAAAGAACATGGGGTATTGGCCCCAGATAACTGAGGTACGTATATCAAAGGAATGATTTCAGTGAGCCCAGACTCCTTGCATCTTCCCATACAAAGAAAAGCACTAGATTTCTTAACTTGAGATATCTAGTTTTCTTTTACTAACTGAAGTCTTTTGTTCCAACTTCCTGCCTTTATTGTAAAACTCCTATATATTCTGGCTCCTCGCCTCACCTCCTCAGAGCAGTTTTCTCAGGGTTGAGATGCTGCCTCCAGGGCTTAAAGTCTTAAGAATATCTACTGAATAAAGAGTAATGCTCAACATTTAGGTTGTGAATTTTTTTTTCGGTTGACACATAACTCATCTGTAAACTGGAGATGGATTGTAATATTCTCCACTCCCAAGAATTATTGCAAAGATTAAACAAGACAGTATAGTCAAGCACATGGTGGAATTCAGTAAATTCCTTATACCTAGCTCATTTGCCCCCAGTCCAGGTGATGGTCATTTGAATTAAAAGGTACATGGATCAGCTCTCCAATTGCACCCAAGTCCCAGGGGTCAAAACAACCTCACCACAGTTTTTTTTTCTGTTTTGAACACTAAAATGTTCTTATATTAAGTCTCTGCTTAAATTATAATTCTCCCTTACCTAGTTATCCACCAGACAATCATTCTTACTGGTGTTTACTCACAAATCTATACAAGCACTGAATGGATGGATTTGTGCATAATCAAAGCCAAGACTTACCAAGGGATTCCTATATCAATTACTTGTCATGAGTTATGTCATTTAATGTTGACATGAACCCTTTGAAGTACTATCCCCAGTCTACAGATAAGAAAACTGAAGCTCAGAGAGATCAACTTACCCAGATTTGCAAAGCTAGGAAGTAGCAATGCCTGCATTTGAATGGAAATAGTTTTAAGTCCAAAATGTATAGTATGATGTACTTTCTTCAAAATGTGTTAACTATTTTATAGATGTAATTTCATTCCCTGTGATGACAGACCTCCAGCTGGTGCCGCTGCTAGTTGCCTGCTGGCGCTTTGCTTGGCAGTCACTGACACAGCCCCCTGGGGAGACCGAGTCGGGCAGACCAAGTCCTCCACTTTACCATCAGGTTGCTCTGAATCTTTGAGCCTGGGCCAATCCCTTGCCACGTTTCATGAAAATCTTTCCATGGGATCATGCAAGGAAAACAAAGAGGGAATGCAAAAACCCAGTGGTAATCTAGAGCTTACGTGCGATTAAGGGAAAGGGGTGCTCTGCCAGTCAAACATTCTGGTTAAATCAGAGACGTCAGTGTCTGTACAGAACATCAAGTACCCATGTTCAAAGACTATACGTATAATTCCTAGTGCCCAAACAGAACATACTTTCATCTTTCTTTGACAGTTCAGAAGTCATGGGTGTGTCTCAAGGCCATTATAAGGCATATCAATCAGCTCATTGTAAACTACCAGTGAGGAGGAAAAGTGCAATTTTTTTTAAAGATTTTTTTTATGTGAACCATTATTGAGTTCATTACAGCATTGCTTCTGTTTTATATTTTGAGTTTTTGGCCCTGAGCTATGTGGGATCTTAGCTCCCTGATCAGAGATCAAACCTGTACCCCCAGCACTGGAAGGTGACGTCCTAACCACTGGACCACCAGCGAAGTCCAGAGAAGTGCAATTTAAAAGGGGTTTACTAGACTAGACAGAGTACATTATATACGTATATTGGATGAAAGAGTACCCTAATTTTTTTATATTTTAGAATATAAAAAATTTTATATTTTTATATTTCAGCTTACTTAAGCCAGAATCCATGAGAGCCCTTGGTCAGGTTAAGTCAAAACCATATGAATATTTATTTCTCTAGAATAGTTCGGGTCAAGTTCATTTGTAAATGTATTACTGAACCAAACTTCTGTCTGCTTGCCCACAGGCAGTAAAGCCAGTCTACTGACACAAGGTTGTCATGAAGGAAAGTGCAGTGTTTATTGCAATTGTCAGACAAGGCGTGTAGAGCAGCTACTGCTGAAAAGCCCTGAACCCCAGTGGCTATCAGTGAAAGATTTTTACAGACAGGGTTTGGGAGGTTTTGGGGTGCATGACCAGCTCATGAACATTCTTCTGATTGGTTGGTGGTGAGATCATCAGGAATCAACATTATCAACCTTCTGGTTCCAATTGTTCTGTGGTCCACGTGCTTGTGGGCAGGATACAGTTAAATTCTTCCACTTGGTGGGGGTTTGTGTAACTGCAAAACAACTTAAGGATATGGCTCAGAACCCCAACAGCACCTTGATGCCAGGCTTATAGCCTCCAGAACCATAAACAGAGATTTTCAGCCCAGGTTGTGGAGTAGGACTTGAGCTCACTCTCCTCTCATTAGCACACCAAAAAAAGTCT
The DNA here is from genome assembly GCF_027580195.1 of Bos mutus. Classification (NCBI taxonomy): domain Eukaryota; kingdom Metazoa; phylum Chordata; class Mammalia; order Artiodactyla; family Bovidae; genus Bos; species Bos mutus. Next base: position 26,041,942 of record NC_091621.1, on the reverse strand, counting down.
ACATCCAGAGACATGAAGATAAAATCAAGAGGCGATCGGAGGGGTGCACTCACGATGTAATCAGATCCCATACCACCCAGCTGGACAACCCACATACTGGAGAATAATTAAATCACAGAATTTCTCCCAAAGGAGTGGAAGCTGAGCCCCATGCCAGGCTCCCCAGCCCAGGGGTCCAGTCACTGGAAGGAGGAGCCTCTAGAGCATTGGGCTTTGCAGGCCAGTGGGGCTTAACTGCAGGAGCCCCCCAGGACCAGCGAAACAGACCTCTACCCTTGGAGGGCGTACACAGGTGCTCAGGGCAAAAGCCAAGACTCCACAGAAACCTGAGCCAGACCTACCTTCTGGTCTTGGAGGGTCTCCTTGGCAGTGGGGGTGGCTGTGGCTCTCTGGCATCATAAAAGATGGTGGCCAATACAGTGGGGACCTATGTGAACTCTGGATGGAGTCAGACATTTTAAGTCCTTGGCACTGGGACACCACCCAACAGCCTATAGAATCTCCAGTGCTGAGACGCCTCAAGCCAGACAACCAACAGGGTGGGAAATGGCCCTGTCCATCAGCAGACAGGCTACCTAGACTTCCTGACTCACAGCCGCCTCTAGACACATCCTTTGACGAGCTTGGCCCACCAAAGGGCCAAGACCCCGCTCCACCCACCAGTGAGGAGGCAGTAGCCTCTCGCACACAGAAAACCTACACCAAGCCCTTAGACTAGCCTCACCCACCAGGGAGCAGATGTCAGAAGCAAGGAAAGTACAGTTCTGCAGAACTGAGTTTACAACACAGATCAGAATCTACACGGGGACCAGTTGGTCCTAGCCCTCTGCTGGACAGAAAGGACATCCCCTACAGAGAGCCCCTTCTCTAAGATGGAGAAACATAATTAAGCTACTACAAACATAAAAATACAAACAGAAATGTAAACAATGAGGCAGCAGAGGAATATGTCCCAGACAAAGGAACAAGGTAAAACCCCCATAGAACAGTTAGGTGAAGTGGAGATAGCCAACCTATCTGTAAGACTGCAGAGTAGTGACCATAAAGAGGATCCAAAAACCTGGAGAAAGAATGAAGACACACAAATTTAACAAAGAGCTAGAGGATCTAAAGAGCAAATAGATGAACAATACAATAATTGAAGTGAAAAATACACTAGAAGGAATCAATAGCAGAATAAATGAGACAACGAATGGAAGAGACTCCTGGGATAAACATGAAATGCACCAATATTTGCATTACAGTGGGGTCACAGAAGGAGAAGAGGGAAAGAAAGGGCCTGAGAAAATATTTGAAGTGGTAATAGCTGAAATATGGGAAAGGAAATAGTCACCCAGCACAGAGTCCCATATAGGATAAGCCCAAGGAGGAACCTGCTGAGACACAGAGTAGTCAGATGGACAAAAAAAATTAAAGACAGAAAATATTAAAAGCAACAAGGGGAAGAGCAACAAATAACATACATGGGAATCCCCTAAGACTGTCAGCTGATTTTTTAGCAGAAACTCTGCAAGCCAGAAGGCGTGATATATTTAAAGGGATGAAAGGGAGAAACCCACAACCAAGAACACTCTACCTAGCAAGGCTCTTGTTCAGATTTGGCAGAGAAATAGAAAGCTTTACACACAAGCAAAAGCTAAGAATTCAGTACCGTCAAGCCAGCTTTACAGTAAACTCCAAAGGAACTTCTCTAAGTGGAAAAGCCCAAAATCAGAAATAAAATTACGAATGGGAAAGCCCATTGGTAAAGGCAAACTTCAAAATACAGAGCAAATATTGACAGACATAAAAGGAAAAATGGACAGTAACACAATAATACTGGGGGGACTTGAACACCCCACTGACCTAAATGGGCAGATCATCCAGACCGAAAATTAGTAAGGAAACAGGCCTTAAATGACACAATAGCCTAGATAGGCTTAACTGATATTTATAGGACATTCCATTCAAAAGCAGCAGAATACGGTTTCTTCTCAAGTACACACAGAACATTCTCCACAATAGATCACATCTTGGATCACAAAGCAAGCCTCGGTAAATTTAAGAAAATTGAAATCTTAATCAAGTATCTTTCCCAGCCTCAAGGCTCTTAGATTAGAAATCAGCTACAAGAAAAAAACTGCAAAACACACAAATGTGGAGAAAAAAAATGAATCTATGTATATACTTTGTGTGACAGATGTAAACAGAATTATAATTCTCATGGTGTCAAGTTTTCCAAGTAATTATGAAATGAGTATTTTCATATCAACAGGACAAGTATTATCCTATTTCAAGATGAGATAACCGAGGCCCTCTGAGGATCAATAACTTCACCACAAAGCTCCTTAGCTACCGAGCCACCTCATGAACCCACATCTGTCTGTGCAGCCTGTGGTCTTTTCCTGGCTTTCTCATCCAGGCTTACATATCAGAGCCACCTGAGGTTGTCTGCTAAATATGTATCTTTGCTGGTTGGGACTCATGTTTTCCAAAATGTGTTATGTTGATTCTAATGTACATCGACTATTCAGAATATCCTGTTTACTTAAATGGGCTTACCTTTATCATTATGTGTAAACTGTAAATAAAACCCAGAGCTGTTAAGAGTATTTTTTCATAAATATATTAAGTGAAGTGAAGCTGCTCAGTCGTGTCCGACTCTTTGCGACCCCATGGCCTGTAGCCTACCAGGCTTCTTGGTCCATGGGATTTTCCAGGCAAGAATACTGGAGTGGGTTAACATTTCCTTCTCCAGGAGATCTTCCTGACCCAGGGATTGAACCTGGGCCTCCCACATTGTAGGCAGATGCTTTACCGTCTGAGCTACCAGGGAACACCAAAAATATATTAAAATATATTAAATCAAACTTGAAAAAAAAGAAAAAAAAGTACTGTCTACAGCCCTGGAGGAGAAACTAAAGTCTTTGACTTTAATGGCTAAACTATCATTGTTTTGTCTTTTGTTGTTTTTCAGGGACATTAGGTATTTATTAGGCTTAGGAATTTTTTAAAATTAATTTCTTGCTCAACAGTTTTTCTTTGCTTTTGCATTTTCCCACTTCTCTGATTAAATTTACACTTTGAAAATTGGCGAAGGCCTAGGAGGCTAGTTTTTCTACAAACAAGAGGCAGGTGGAGGTCATGGGTGGAGGGAGGAGGTCGGCTCTGAGAAGGCGTCAAAGGGTCCTGCTCGGTTACAAATGTGCTATTTTCTAGGTTGCCAAGGTTAGCCCTGGTACCCTTCCTACAGTTTGGTATGTTGAATAAGGTGGATTTATAATGCGGTTTCAAGGATGAAAACTAATGAACATAGAAAACGGCTAATGGAAAGTCACCAGATCTGACCCCAAAATTCACTCAGGTGTCTTCAGGGGAGCATCAGAGAAATTTCCCATCTTTCAAGGTCCCCCTTTCCTTTATCCTCTACCATCCCCAGAGAAACTTTCATTCCCAGACCTTGGAGTCTTTCTTCACTATCGTCTTTCACCTTCCTTGAGGTTCAAACTCAACTTGCCAGAAATCCTTAGGTCCGAGTCTCCACGTTCTCGGTCCCACTGCCCGGTAAGTTCCTAACCAGACATCTCCGGCTCTGACTCTATCCCTAGGGACTCTGCCAGACTAGGAGTCAGGATTCTGAGAGCAAAGGCAGTGCTGATTCTCTACTTATGCTCTAAGGTCTTTGTATGTCTAGCAGCACTGTTAGATGAAGAAAGATTATCTTTAGGTTGTCTCATATAATGTTGGTGACAAAACTTGAGGGCTTTGAAACTGGTCCCCATGCACAGAGGGCAAGGAGAGATGAAAGAGAGAGGCAGACCACTCCAGTCTAGTAGGTGGCAGATTTAACAAGCAAGGAAACTTACATACAAGGCTTGGCTTTGGCAACTACAGGATGAGTAGATTTCCACACCTGCCCACCAGAATCTTAAAAGTTTACAAGAGGAGGGATTTCACTGGTGATCCAGTGGTTAAGATTTGACCTTCCAATGCAAGGGGTGCAGGTTCAATCCCTGGTTGGAGAGCTAAGATCCCATGTACCTTGCAGCCAAAAAAACATAAAATAGCAACAATATAGTAACAAAATCAAAGACTTTTTAAAAAATAAATACAATTACCTTAAGAAAAGCTTTATTTAAAAAAACTTGACAAGAGGTCTTAACCAGGTATAGTCATGTATAACACCCAGATGATCTCAACACCACATTGCTTACTCAAGGCTGAGTCCTAGAAAACAGTTTCCACTGTGGGAAAAGTGGGTAGAACATACATTCCAAGGACAGAGGAGGAGGTTAGGAGCCTTCCATTGCCCAGGACCAGCTCAGGGGTCAACGAGCAGTCATGTCCTCTCAATGACCTCCTCCAACATTTATCTAGTGACTATGAAAACACCATCCCAAGAGAAACTTTCTGATTTGGAAAGGAATCACACAAAGTGATTCCTTATGTCAGTAATTAAGTACATTTCATTTGGTTACCATATTAAAAATCTATTATGTGCTGGCCACGGGGTTCACGATAGTCTTATTTTCACGAACAAAAAATATAAGTCAGCAGTAATGTGGAATTCTAAATCAAAACTCACCATCCATCCACATCTGGCCAGTTCCCAATGAGTGGACTCTGCTGCATTCATTTCTGGAGTAGAGTTCTAAACAGGTCTCCCCAAGATTACCCAATCAAACACAAATCCAGGTACTGGCTATATAGAAATCACAAAGATGTAATTAAGGTTCAGTTCAGTTGCTCAGTCATTGCAACCTCATGGACTGCAGCACGCCTGGTTTCCTGTCCATCACCAACTCCCAGAGCTTGCTCACACTCATGTCCATCAAGTTGGTGATGTCATCCAACAATCTCATCCTCTGTCGTCCCCTTCTCCTCCTGCCTTCAATCTTTCCCAGCATCAGGGTCTTTTCCAGTGAGTCAGTTCTTCACATTAGGTGGCCGAAGTATTGGAACTTCAGCATCAAACCTTCCAATGAATACACGGGGTTGATTTCCTTTAGGAATGACTGGTTTTATCTCCTTGCAATCCAAGGGACTCTCAAGAGTCTTCTCCAACACCACAGTTCAAAAGCATCAATTCTTCTTTATGGTCCAACTCTTACATGTATACATGACTACTAGATAAACCATAGCTTTGACTATACAGACCTTTATTGGCAAAGTAATGTCTCTGTTTTTTAATATGCTGTCTAGGTTGTCATAGGTTTTCTTCCAAGGAACAAGTGTCTTTTAATTTCATGGATGAAGTCACCATCAGCAGTGATTTTTGGAGCCCAAGAAAATAGTCTGTCACTGTTTCCATTGTTTCCCCATCTATTTGCCATGAAGTGATGCGACCAGATGCCATGATCTTCATTTTTTTGAATGTTGAATTTTAAACCAGCTTTTTCTCTCTCCTATTTCACTTTCATCAAGAGGCACTTTAGTTCCTCTTCACTTTCTGTCATTAGAGTGGTATCATCTGCATATCTGAGTTATTGATATTTCTCCCAGCAATCTTGATTCCAGCTTGTGCTTCATCCAGCCCAGCATTTTGCATGATGTACTCTGCATATAAATTAAATAAGCAGGGTGACAATATACAGCATTGATGTACTCCTTTCCCAATTTTGAACCAGTCTGTTGTTCCATGTCTATACGCTTCTTCATCTGCATACAGATTTCTCAGGACATAGGTCAGGTGGTCTGGTATTCCCATCTCTTTAAGAATTTTTTACAGTTTGTTGTGATCCACACAAAGGCTTTGGCATAGTCAATGAAGCAGAGGTAGATGTCTTTCTGGAATTCTCTTGCTTTTTCTATGATTCAACAGATGTTGGCAATTTGATCGCTGGTTCCTCTACCATTTCTAAATCCATCTTGAACATTTGAAAGTTCTCGGTTCACATGCTATTGAAGCCTAGCTTGGGGAATTTTGAGCATTCCTTTGCTAGCGTGTGAGATGAGTGCAAGTGTGTGGTAGTTTGAACATTCTTTGGCATTGCCTTTCTTTGGGATTGGAATGAAAACTGTGGCCTCTGCTGTTTTCCAAATTTACTGGCATACTGGGTACAGCACTTTCATAGCATCATCTTTTAGGATTTGAAATAGTTCAGCTGGAATTCCATCACCTCACTAGCTTTTCCCTCAGTGATGCTTCCTAAGACCAACTTGACTTCACACTTCAGGATTCTAGCTCTAGGTGAATGACCACACCATCATGGTTATCTGGGTCATTAAGATTTTTTTTGTATAGTTCTTCTGTGTATTCTTGCCACCTCTTCTTAATATCTCCTGCTTCTGTTAAGACCCTACCATTTCTGTCCTGTACTGTGCCCATATTTGCATGAAATGTTCCCTTGGTATCTCTGATTTTTTTTTGAAGAGATCTCTGGTCTTTCCCATTCTACTGTCTTCCTCTATTTCTTTGCATTTATCATTTAGGAAGGCCTTCTTACCTCTCCTTGCTATTCCTTGGAACTCTTCATTCAGACGGATATATCTTTCCTTTTCTCCTTTGCCTTTCATTTCTTTCTTTTCTCAGCTATTTGTAAGGCATCCTCAGACAACCATTTTGCTTTTTCCATTTCTTTTTCTTAGGGTTGATTTTGATCTCTGCCTCCTGTACAATGTCACAAACCTCCATCCATAGTTCTTCAGGCACCCTATCAGATATAATCCCTTGAATCTATGTATCACTTCTACTCTATAATTGTAAGGGATTTGATTTAGGTCATACCTGAATTGTTTAGTGGTTTTCCCTACTTTCTTCAGTTTAAGTCTGAATTTTGTAATAAGGACTTCATGATCTGGAGCCACCAGTCAGCTCCTGGTCTCATTTTTGCTGACAGTATCGAGCTTCTCCATTTTTGGCTACAAAGAATGTAATCAACCTGATGTTGGTATTGACCATCTGGTGGTGTCCCTGTGTAGAGTCATTTCTTGTGTTGTTAGAAGAGGGTGTTTGCTATGATCAGTGTGTTCTCATGGAAAAACTCTGTTAGCCTTTGTCCTGCTTCATTTTGTACTCCAAGACCAAACTTGCCCATTACTCCACGTATCTCTTGACTTCCTACTTTTGCATTCCAGTCCCCTGTAATGAAATGGACACCTTTTTTGGGTGTTAGTTCTAGAAGGTCATGTAGGTTCTCATAGAACCATTCAACTTCAGCTTCTTCAGTGTTAGTGATTGTGGCATAGACTTGGATTACTGTGTTATTGAATGGTTTGCCTTGAAAATGAACAGAGATCATTCTGTCATTTTTGACACTGCAACCAAGTACTGCATTTCAGGCTCTTTTGTTGTCTATGAGGGCTACTCCATTTCTTCTAAGGGATTCTTACCCACAGTAATAGATATAGTGGTCATCTGAATTAAATTCATCCATTCCGGTTCATTTTAGTTCACTGATTCCTAAAATGTCAATGTTTACTCTTGTGATCTCCTATTTGACCACTTCCAATTTACCTTGATTCATGGACCTAACATTCCAGGTTACTATGCAATATTGTTCTTTACAGCATCAGTCTTTACCTCTATTGCCAGTCACATCCACAACTGGGTGTTGTTTTTGCTTTGGCTCAGCCTCTTCATTCTTTCTGGAGTTATTTCTCTACTCTTCTCCAGTAGCATATTGGGCACCTACTGACTTGGGGAGTTATCTTTCAATGTCATATCTTTTTGCCTTTTCATATTATTATTAGTATTCAATAATACTAATAATTACTAATAATAATACTATTAATACTAATAATACTTGCCAGTATTCAAGGCAAGAATACTGAAGTGGTTTACCATTCCTTCTCCAGTGGACCACGTTTTGTCAGAACCCACCACCATGACCTGTCTATTTTGGATGGCCCTACACAGCATGGCTCATTGTTTCATTGAGTTAGACAAGGCTGTGGTCCATGTGATCAGTTTGGTTAGTTTTCTGTGATTGTTGATTTCATTCTGTCTGTAATTAAGGTTACAGATCTTAAATTAGGGAGATTATCCCAGATTATCTGGATAAATCCAATCTAATCACTTGAGCCCTTAAAGCAGAACTATTTCTCAGGCAGTAGTCAGAGGGATGTAGAGGAAGAAGAAGATGAAAGATGAGGCCGGAAGAAGAGGTCTGAGAGATAGGAAATGTGATGAGGGGATGTCCCTGGTGGTCCAGTGGCTAAGACTCCATGCTTCCAATGCTGAGGACTCAAGTTCAATCCCTGTTTAGGTTAGGTTAGATCCCACATGCTTTAACTAAGACCTTGCACAGCCAAATAAATAAATATAAGTATTTTTTTTAAAGAAGAAGTGTGATGAGATTTGACCCACTTTGGTTCATTTTTATGTACAAAGAGAGCCAAGAGTCAGGAAAACATGAGTGGCGTCTAGTAGTTGACGACAACCTCCAGTGGGCAGCCAGCAATAAAATGAGGACCTCAGTTCTTCAACAACAAAGAACTGAATTTACTCAACAACCAAAACAAACCTGGGGCGGGCAGAGGAATTCTCCCCCAAGAGCCTCCAGTAAGGAATGGAGCCCTGCTGACAATTTGATTTCAGCATTTGCAACCCTAAGATGAACTTGCCTGGCTTCCAACCTACAAAATTGAGAGAAAATAAATAGGTATTATTCTAAGTTACCATGATAGTGGAAATCTGCTACAGTGGCAATAGGAAATTAATGCACTAATCTCCAATGAGGTGTTCATGTTTTCTAAATCCTGTGCCATATTTGGTTTCCTAACCATCATTATCTTTGATTTGATTTCTCACCTTTTCACTCCTATTCACTAGGATGCAGAGATGGATCCGTAAAATCCATATTTACTCAAAAACTGAGATCCATATTTATTATAAGATAAAGGTCATTTTGAGCCTCTAATGGTGTGAAATTTTTCTGCCATTTACACATTAACGTACAGGAAAGTTATTGTGTCCCAGAAATGCACGCTCATTTAACATAAAGCCAGTAGGTTTGAGGAAGTGAAAGAAAAGCTTTAAAATTCTGTCAGATGGATTTGACTCCATTAAGCCTAACTTTCACAAGAGAGAAACCTAATTTTAGAAGTGACCTTTAAGTACCTACATTGAATATTGGAAAGTTTTAAATGACTTGTAAAAGCTCCAGGAATGGGTACAATATCATTTTTATAAAACCTTGCAGTGGAAATCAAGGGCATTCAGTCAGAAATGCCAATGAACAGCTATGATAGACCTTAAGGAAGCCAGGGTTTATTTTCTTCAACCATTTCCTTCAGAACCTGGGAACCATTTATAACTAGTGAAATCACAAAACACATAATGTTTAATGTCTCTCAACCACAGGTTCTAAGTGCAGTTTGAAAGAGCTGACAGTGTAGTAGCACAATTAAATAGGATTTGGCTTATTGGAACTCATACTAATATCAGCTGCCCTTGCAAGCAGCAGCCATGAGTGGAGCAGCCTCACCTCCCTGATGACAGAAAGGTTAGGAAGACAAATGGGTGTACTCTGGAACTGAACGTGGCCTGCCTTCCCACTGGGATTTCCCTTTGTGGTAAAACCAGTAACCAGTGATATGGAGACTGCATAGGCTCTGAACTGCCCTCTGTGTGCTGACATGATATTGGTATTGGGCTAAGATGTTTCAGGGGTGGGCATGGCCCTAAGTTCCTGCATTTCTGTTCACTAGAGTGGACTATATAGAAATCAAATGCACATTTGGCATTCTGTGTGCAGTTTTAAAAAAACTTCTATTGGCACATGATTTACTTCAGATGTTATTTTTTGAAATGGTGAAAAATACTCTTTTCAAAGAAGCAAAATCAGCCAATCAGCTGTCAATGGGCCAAGACACTAAAATCTAGACTCCATTTCTGGTTCTGCCCGTGACCTGGAACATGAAAATGGACAACTTGCAGGCACACCTTGGTTCACATTCTCCGTCTACCATAAAATCGCAGACAAATGACACTGTGCCCAAGGGCATGGACCTCCAAGTCAGGTGGACCCAACCTCTAGTCCCAGCTCTGCTATTTAGAGGCTGTGTGCTTTTGCATCACTTAAGCTCTCCAAATGTCAATTTCTTTCTCTTTAACTGAGCATAATAACATGTTCAAACACATCCTAAAAATGGTGTTATAATAAAATAGTGGAATAAGTTTAGCACAGTGCCTTGCCTATGGTGAACACTCACAAATTGTTCCCGTTATTATTATAACTATTAAATAGAACTGGCAGAAGCCTTCATGCAACATAGGCAAAATCAGGCATTCCTAATTTTCATATTTATCTACAAGTTTACATCATCAGAATCAAATGATCACCAAATAAATTGCTTTGCATAATCTATCTCAAAAAATAAATCTCATTGGCCACACACATCCCACCTCTGCAACTTTGTATTCCTGAGATGCTCTAAGCTGTAAAACCACCTCTCACTGTATGAATTCAAATAACACTGCTTGAAAAAGAAAAATGGGAGAGAGAGGAGGAAAGAATGCGAGGAGGCAGCTGTTAGCATAGGGCAGAGCCCGCGTGCAGAGGACAAACAAAGCACATTTGTCTCTGTCATCACCACCTGGCTCTGCTTCCAGAGCTTAGAGACCATTTATTTATGTTCAGTTTATTAATTGGGTTCCTGTCACCTCCTAAATCCACCACTGTCAGTCTGGAGCCAGGGTGGAGTTCTGTAATCTCAATGCTAACCCTAGGAGGTAGCTTCCTAAAAACCATCAGTAGCCACAAGTAGGAAGGCTGCAAGGTGTCACTGCAAGGTGACAGCCCCTGCCAGTGCCCAGTGAGAGGAGGACAGCACGTGTTCTCATAGGACCAAGGCATCCTGTCTAAATCAGTCAAGAAGCTTTTCAGGTAACTTGTCAAACAAATGGAAATATCAAAAAACTAATATAATCTGACACACATGTTGGCAAAAAGCATTACTCATGAGAAAAAATATTTGCTTCTTTGCCCACATTCTGTGATCATAAAAAACTAGAAAAGAATATGGGCTGTCTCCAAGATAACAGAGACAGATACAGACATAGATATGAGATAGATGTACAGATCCTGTTATACATGGATATTGATCCCATTTTATATATATTGATAATATAATAGGTCATATATACACAGAGACAGTTGGTAAATAATTAAATAAGATATCAAGGGAAAGCCCCTGGCTTTGGTATATTCTTAATAAATCTTCGTGTCTGGCTTCAAATCCCACTGTGACCTCTACCACCCAGTTGATTATATTAGTTAAGGGTTACACAGATCTTTTCTTACCCTTTTCTCTTTCATTTTTAGCATTTCCACAGTTGTTAGGCTTTTCATTTAAAGTTACCCCTACCAGAAGGGGAAATCAATGTGGGAATTTATCAAGCATTCTTATAAAATACTATAAAAGAAAGTTATTGATACTGGGCTTAAATAAAACTTGCATATTTCATTTCTATAGATTTCCCTTGAAATCTATTAAAAATCTACCAAGTCTGTATTAGCTATACAGATGTAAGAACCAATATTATTTCTTTAGTACTCATTTGGCTTAAAAACATCAGAAAGTTGGGATAGTATTTTAGTAGCAAGGTCATTTTACATTAATACCATTTCAGAATCACCATTATTTTTAAGAAAGATTTTTATAAAGTCTGAATTTCTTCTTTCACCTTCCTGTGAAAATATTGTAACAACATTTTCCTTTTATTGCCTTGCCCTTGATAGTTACCCAAATAATACTTTAGCTCACAGAAGAGAATTAAATGGCTTCTGTCCAAGTGAGATATTATTCTAGTTAATTATTAGCAGTAAAATTCCAATTTAAAGTTCAACACACTCATAGACAGATGCTGCTGCTGCTATGGGTCAATACGTCTATAAAAGACAATCTCGTTCTAGTCAGGTATGAAATTATGTGGAAAGGCCGAATGAGCTAATGGCACTGTGTGCTGTAGGTGTGTGCTCAGAACTCCTAGAGCAGAGGAAGGGCCACAGAGATTGCTTAGGACGAGCAAAATCTAGGACTTGTAAAAATGCAGTTCATTTACATTCTGCAAATTGTGGCTATGAATAGCATTTATGAATAAAATACAGTAAAGGACACTTAGGGGCATTTCAAAAGAAATAGAGAACCCCCTGGCTCCAAGAAGGGCAGACAAGGCACAGAACTACAAATCCAGTGAAGAATGGCTTTACATACCAACATACCTAAGTTCAAACAGTTTCATCTGCCCTCATAAGAATTTAGAATAAGAAAATGAAATTACATCTTTTTAATATAAATAAGTTGGGGGCAGGATGGAGGGCTTCCCTAGTGACTCAGATGGTAAAGAATCTGCCTGCAATTCAGGAGACCTGGATTCAATCGAAGGGAATGGCTACTCACTCCAGTATTCCTGCCTGAGGAGTTCCATGGACAGAGGAGCCTGGTGGGTTACAGTCCACGGGGTTTCAAAGAGTCAGACACGACTGAGCAGCTAACACTTTCACTTTCACTTTTTGGGGAGGTGGGGCTGGGAAGGAGATAGAAGAAAAACTGCTAACTTAAAACAGTATACCCCGTGAATACCCTTTCAAAATTAAAAGTGAAATAAGATGGTTTTAGACAAAAGCTGAGAGAATCTGTCACCTGTAGCCTATAAGATCTTCTAAAGGAAGTTGTTCAGAGTATAGAGAGACAGCCCCAGATGGGAGCTAAAAAGGGAAAACAATAAAAAGTAAATATAAAGTCATAGTTATTGCTTTAAAATATTCATAACATCTTGTGAAACTTACAAAGTGCAACAGGTAGTATGTGAAGTTAAACTATTGAAAACACTTTCACTGTTTGGGTAAAATTTATGGAAGTCACTTTATAATTGTTCAGAAATGCACAGTAAAATCTCTAGAGTAGCCCTAAAAATGAATCCAAGAATATATAATTAAAAGGTTAATCAAGCAGAAAAATTTAATAAATATACCTGATTAACAACCCTACCCCAGACCTACTGAATCAGAGTCTATAATGATTGGCTCTCCAATCTGAAATTTTAATTAGATTGCATATTAAATAGACCCACCCCCTGGTGCTCATGTTTGATAGCCACTACAAAAGAACTTAATCATTCGACAAACTTTTACAAATTGGTTATAGTTAAAACTATTAAGTGCCACACATTATAAAAATACAAATTTATTCAGAGGCCACTGAAGAAAAATAAACAAATATAGCATAAGTAATACCTAGTAATAAACACGAAGGAAGATGATAAATGTCCAGCATCCAGTATAGTGTTCCCAAGGGCATCTTCTACTATAAACAAAGTGAGGTCAATGAATGGAGAAGAGTTTTCTCATTACCCCAGGCTTTCTCTGGACCAAGCCATTAATTCTCACCAATTGCAGACTCCTTAAAGAAGTAAACCACTGCTGTATTGAGAACAGGAATAAGATTATCAGATTTCTTTTTCAACTTTGCATTCTGATAACTTCCCTAAGTTCGGAAACTAAAAGGTGATTTATTGCCATTTTGACAAGAGTCATAGTAACTATTACTGCTGCTGCTGCCTCTGAGTCTGCTACTGATACTAACACTTGTTTAGCATTCTGGCTTGTAAGGTATATCAATACACATAATTTCTGTATAGAAATCCTAAGACAAATATACAAAATTTCATTGTTATTATCATATATATGCTTATATGTGAGAAGGAAATGGAAGCTCTAAATAAAGAGCCTGTGCATTTGAGGGCATGTTTGTTTTAATGGCTAGCATTGCCTAATACAGTGACCAAAATGAATATTCTGCCACTGCTGCTATCAAACCAGTCAGGGAAGCAAGTGGCATCCTATATTCTATCTCCAACTGCTTTCCCTCTTGTTCAATATCACAAGCCTAAACCCAAATGGCATCCTTCACAAGAAAAAAAAAACACAATAAAATACGAAGAAAAATGTTAGTGAATCAAAGAGATTACATGTAACAGTACTTTATTCACTAAAGTTAGAATTATCTAAAATACATACTTTTTAGAATATAGGAAGAAGTAACATTTCATTTAGAGATAAATTGCCACAAAAAGTCAGCATTGAGTGGTGGGACATATAAAAGTGGTTGGAAGACAACATGCAGTAATACCTTTATACCTATTTGTTTTAATGTCTGTTCTCAACCCCCACCACCATCCCCTCCTTTTAACCTTCAGTTCAGTTCAGTTCAGTCGCTCAGTCTTGTCCGACTCTTTGTGACCCCATGAATCGCAGCACGCCAGGCCTCCCTGTCCATCACCAACTCCCAGAGTTCACCCAGACTCACGTCCATCGAGTCAATGATGCCATCCAGCCATCTCATCCTCTGTCGTCCCCTTCTCCTCCTGCCCCCAATCCCTCCCAGCATCAGAGTTTTTTCCAAGGAGTCAACTCTCCGCATGAGGTGGCCAAAGTACTGGAGTTTCAGCTTTAGTATCATTCCTTCCAAAGAAATCACAGGGCTGCTCTCCTTTAGAATGGACTGGTTGGATCTCCTTGCAGTTCAAGGGACCCTCAAGAGTCTTCTCCAACACGACGGTTCAAAAGCATCAATTCTTTGGCACTCAGCCTTCTTCACAGTCCAACTCTCACATCCATACATGACCACTGGAAAAACCATAGCCTTGACTAGACGGAATTTTGTTGGCAAAGTAATGTCTCTGCTTTTGAATATGCTATCTAGGTTGGTCATAACTTTCCTTCCAAGGAGTAAGCATCTTTTAATTTCATGGCTGCAGTCACCATCTGCAGTGATTTTGGAGCCCAAAAAAATAAAGTCTGACACTGTTTCCACTGTTTCATCCCTACTTATCTCCAGCACACAGCACAGCATCTGGTATATACCTGCTTCTTGAAAAAATATTTTCTGAATGAATAAAACTTGCCTAACCTTGCAGTGCTACCTCAAGACTATCTGTGCTGTTTCCCAAATATGTGTCTTATCAGTTTTTTTCAAAAACAAGGGCCATGCTTGATGCTGTCTCTAATTCTCCAATGGCAAATACAACATACAAAAAATGAACAGTATAATAATTTGAAAATCTCAAGAATTTGGACTTTCTACTGTTTTCAGTTCCCAGTATCCTTGGCAATGCTAAGGAAAAGTGAATATCATCTTCAAACAAAATTTTCTTTTCCTCAAAGAACATATCTGATAATAACAATCCTGATGCAGGCATTCTACTAGGTGCTGTGTTGGTGTGCTAAGTCACTTCGGTCATGTCCAACTCTGCGACCCCACAGACAGTAGCCCACCAGACTCCTCCATCCATGAGATTTTCCCAGCAAGAATACTAGAGTGGGTTTCCATTTCCTCCTCCAGGGTATCTTCCCAACCCAGGGATCAAACTGGGGTCTTTTACATCTCCTGCATTGGCAGATGGGTTCTTTACCACTAGCGCCACCTGGGAAAACAGTCTAACAGTTTTTAAATAAACATATACCACTGGGCTTCCCTGGTGGCTCAGATGGTAAAGAATCCACCTGCAATGCAGGATACCTGGGTTTGATCCCTGGGTTGGGAAGATTCCCTGGAAGAGGGCATGCCAACCCACTCCGGTATTCTTGCCTGGAGAATCCCCATGGTCCGAGGAGCCTGGCGGAGCCTGTGCTGTGACTAAGCACAGCACACATCTCGGCATGCCACTCGTAAGTATTTGTCCAAGAGAAAGGAAAGCATATGTCCGTACAAAGACTTGTCCACAAGGGTTCATAGTGGTTTTATTTGTAATTGCTGAAAACTAGAAACATCTCAAATGTCTACTAGAGGAAGAATAGATAAACACGTTGTGGTGTATATATTGGAATATATTCAGCACAACATGGGTAAGTCTCAGGATGGTGATATGAGTAAGAGAAGCCTGACACAAAAGAACATATACTATATGATTCCATGTATATGCAATTTTGAAATGCAGGCTAATCTGTAGTGACAGAAAACAGACTGCTAATTGCCTAAAGATGGGTGTGGGACCTGGAGGGTTAGGCGGTAGAAATTGCAAAAGGACAACAGAAAACTTTCGGGGGTTATGGAAACTGACTTCTGGTTCTGTTTTCTCAAACTCTCCCACAGACTTGGCACATGACAGTTAATCAGTGTTGTTGCATGAATAAATAAATAAGCAGTTGCAGGCTATTATTGGTAGAGCTTGGTTGATAAGAGCTATTTGTAGCTCTTGGTTGGTTGTAGAGCTATTTGTAGAGCTTGGTTGATAAGGCAAAAACAGACATAGGACAATAGCTAAACATATGCATTTGTGTGTGTGTGAATGTGTGTTTTAAAGTGGTTAATATTGCAGTAGGTTTTAAATGAGAAAGAAGGCAGCAATAAAAAAGTTAAAAATGAAGAAAGAGAAGTGATTAGAGGTGGGATAAAAGCTTATTTGGATCCTAATTTGAACATACACCTGTAGAAGAATTTGTTTTAGGCAAATGGGGTAATCTGAATATGAATTGGTTATTAAATAGTACCAAGAAATTGCTGTTAATTTTGTTAATTGTGATAATGACACTATGGCCATATAAGAATATTTCTATTTTTTTCAAGCTATGAAAATTGAAACACACAAGGTAAAAAGTCATGATGCTCGAGATTTACTTATAGATGGAGCCAAATCTAGTCATTGTTGAATCTGGATAATAGCTATATGAGAGCTCATTATTCTCATCTCTGTATTTTCATATATGTATGCACAGTTTCATAATAGAAAGTTTAAAAAGTATAATCAGTCTTTCACAATTCCAACAAAAGAAAAAACAATGAATATAAAGTTACAAGCACAGAATTCAAGATCAAGATCTGACACCTTGGAAAATTCATGCAATTTCAATCTTACCTTCTTCATCTACACCACAGAGATAAATGGTTTCTGGACCCATTCTAAGTCACTGAATTGTTGTAATTTTCAAGTGAGATAATATATATAGGGGTACTTTGAAATGAAATCTTTGAAGGTCTACGTCACTGCAATAATAATTACTTTAGGCAGAGCCACAGCCAGCTGCGTGGTGCCTTTGTAAAGAACAAAAGGGGAGATTCCCTCTGGTGGATGAATTACACAGGCCCTCTCTGGGCTGACACAGTCTCTGCAGGGTATACAGTAGGAGCAATGGCACCTCTTAGCAAAGAAAGGGGCTGAGCAACCTGGAGAAAGCAGAGCTGGATCTCTGCCCATGCAGCTCCCCCAGGCTGGGTGAGTGAGGCCAGTCAACAACTCCTACCCTTCCACCTGGGTTTTAGATGTAGTCTAGTCTTTTCCTCCTAACTGGGTGGAAACCACGTATCTCAGTGAGAGAGAGTTTGAGTGCAGTGAAAGACGAGAGACAGCAGTACGTACTTTTGGGCCTGGGGTACCTTGAATAACAACAGTGACTGGTAAACTCATGGATTCCTTGCGGGCCCTCGCCACTTATGATGGCATACCAAGAGGCAGCGGCACAGCTCAGAACAGGAAAAACTGTTTCCATGTCTTGGCTATCCTGAATAGTGCTGCTATGAACACAGGGCTACTCTGTATCATTTTTGAATTACAGTTTTGTCCAGGAATATGCTCAGGAGTGAGATTGCCGGATCATATGGTAATTCTATTTTTAGTTTTTTGAGGAACCTCCATACTGTTTTCCACACCAGCTGCACCAACTTACATCCCCACCAACAGTGTAAGAGGTTCCCTTTTCTCCACACTCTGTCCAGCTGATGGCCATTCTGACCAATGTGAAGTAATTTTGATTTGCATTTCTCTAATAATTAGTGGTGTTGAGCATCTTTTCACATGCCTACTGACCATCTGAATGTCTTCTTTGGAGAAATATCTATTAAGGTCCTCTGCCCATTTTTCAAAGTAAGTCAGAAAGGGGAAGACAAATACCATATGATATCACCTATAGGTGGAATCTACAGTATGGCACAATGAACCTATCTACAAAGCAGAAACAGTCTCACAGACATAAAGCACAGATTTGTAGTTACCAAGTGTGGCTGGGAGGAAGATGGATGGACTGGGAGTTTGGGGTTGGTAGATGCAAACTGTTACATTTAGAATGGATAGACAACAAGGTCCTACCATATATAGCACAGGAAACTGTATGCAGTCTCCCGGGACAAACTGTAATGGAAAAGACTATTAAAAAAAAGAATAGGTATATGTGTTTAACTGAGTCACACTGCCATACAGCAGACATTAACACAACATTGTAAATCAGCTATTTGTTGTTCGTAGGTCAGTCACTAACTCATATCTGACTCTTTGCAACCCCATACACTACAGCATGCCAGGCTTCCCTGTCCTTCACTATCTCCCAGAGTTTGCTCAAACTCATGTCCATTGAGTCAGTGATGTCATCTAACATCTCATCCTCTGTCGCCCCCTTCTCCTGCTCTCAATCTCTCCCAGCATCAGGGTGTTTTCCAATGAGTTGGCTCTTGGCATCAGGTGCTTCTAGTATTGGAAAGTATTGGAGCTTCAGCATAGGTCCATCCAACGAATGCTGCTAAGTCGCTTCAGTCGTGTCTGACTCTGTGCGACCCCATAGACAGCAGCTCACCAGGCTCCTCTGTCCCTGGGATTCTCCAGGCAAGAATACAGGAGTGGGTTGCCATTTCCTTCTCCAATGCGTTAAAGTGAAAAGTGAAAGCGAAGT
Organism: Bos mutus; assembly: GCF_027580195.1. Lineage (NCBI taxonomy): Eukaryota > Metazoa > Chordata > Mammalia > Artiodactyla > Bovidae > Bos > Bos mutus. The sequence goes on along the minus strand of NC_091621.1, from coordinate 26,023,358 downwards.
CGCTCAGTAGTGCCCAACTCTTAGCGACCCCATGGACTGCAGCCTACCAGGCCCCACTGTCCATGGGATTTTCCAGGCAAGAGTACTGGAGTGGGGTGCCATTGCCTTCTCCTGTCCAATGAATATTCAGGGTTAATTTCCTTTAGGATTGACTGGTTTGATCTCCTTGCTGTCCAAGGCACTTTGAAGAGTCTTCTCCGGCACCGCGATTTGAAAGTATCAATTCTTTTGCACTCATCCTTCTTTATGGTACACCAAGGCTTTGACTACATGGACCTTTGTCAGCAAAGTGATGTCTCAGCTTTTTAATACATTGTCTAGGTTTGTCATAGCTTTCTTCCAAGGAGTAAGCATCTTTTAATTTCATGGTTGCAGTCACTGTCCTCAGTGATTTTGGAGCCCAAGAAAATAAAATCTGTCACTGTTTCCATTTTTTCCCCATCTGTTTGCGATAAAGTGGTGGGACTGGATACCATGATCTTAGTTTTCTGAATGATGAGTTTTAAGCCAGCTTTTTCACTCTCCTCTTTCACCTGCATCAAGAAGCTCTTTAGTTCCTCTTTGCTTTCTGCCTTTAGGATGGTATCATCTGCATATCTGAGGTTATTGATATTTCGCCTGGCAATCTTGATTCCAGCTTGTGTTTCATCCAGCCCAGCATTTCACATGATGTACTCTGCAAATAAGTTAAATAAGCAGAGTGACCATATACAGCCTTGACATACTCCTTTCCCAATTTTGAACCAGTCCATTGTTCCATGTCTGATTCTGACTGTTGCTTCTTGACTTGCATACAGGTTTCAGAAGAGGCAGGTAAGGTGGTCTGGTATTCCCATCTCTTTAAGAGTTTTCCACAGTTTATTGTGATCCACACAGTCAAAGGCTTTAGTGTAGTCAATGAAGCATATACTTCAATTTTTAAAAAAGAAAGAAAGACAAGGAAAAGGAGAAGTACTCGATAACATGACACTACTTCCCTCCTTCATGATCTTGCTTTCTGCCAGCACACACTCTTCTCCACCTGAAGGCAGAGCTGCCTTATTCTTGGAAGCTGAATTAGCCATGTGGGCTAACAGACCAGAACCAGGAGCAAGCCGGGGTCAGGTTTCTGCTCTCCACCCTACATTAACTTGCTCCAAATTATTAAGCCAAAAGCCATTATCACAACATCATAAACTGTAATTCTAATTAAGATGATATATGCCTCTTTCAGAATTACACATTCCAATTAGCAGGGAATAGTTATTCCTATTGTGTACTGATGCACTGAAGTTATCATGGAAAAAATAAAAAATGACTTCAGTTACATAAAAGTATTAGTCTTTTGCCAGGCTTGTTCTGAAATATGGGTTCTTCGGACTCCACTTAATGGAACTATAGCTTCATTAAGTATATTTGCTTGTAAAAACATATTTTTCAATATTTTAACAAAATGTCTCTCAGTGTTTTTAAATAGTAGCATGTATATATATCAGCTATGAGTTCTGCAATCTCTCATACCTCGTGTCCATGTTATTTGCATCTAAACAATTCACTTGACCTTATTACAGAAGATAATTTTACTCTAGGGAGATGCTAGATAATTTTACTCATGTGAGCCCTGGCATCATATTTCCTCATCATGTAATTATTCAATGTTTTTTTAAAACCCCATACGTTCTATAGTCCAATGATCCCTGAAAAAAAGTAATTTGTAATTATGTGTTATGATGGATGTTAGCTAGTTTTATTGTGATGATCATTTCATAATATATACATGTATTGAAGCATCATGTTGTACACCTGAAACAAATGAGAAATGTCGATCATATCAATTAAAAAGAAAATACTGACAATAACATATATATGCAAGGACATGGAGCAACTGGAATTCTCGTACACTGCTGGTGGGAGTGAAAATTGGAATAAGCACTATGGAAAAACATTTGATAGAATATTTAATAAAAATAGACATATATGTGTGCTATGACAAAAAAAAAAAAGATGATTTTATTATGCCACAATATTTCAGTTCAGTCGCTCAGTCGTGTCCGACTCTCTTCTACCCCATGGATTGCAGCAGGCCAGGCCTCCCTGGCCATCACCAATTCCCGGAGTTTACTCAAACTCATGTCCATCGAGTCGGTGATGCCATCCAACCATCTCGTCCTCTGTCATCCCTTCTCCTCCTGCCTTCAATCTTTCTCAGCATCAGGGTCTTTTCCAATGAGTCAGTTCTTTGCATCAGGTGGCCAAAGTATTGGAGTTTCAGCTTCAGCATCAGTCTTTCCAATGAATATTCAGGACTGATTTCCTTTAGGATGGACTGGTTGGATCTCCTTGCAGTCCAAGGGACTCTCAAGAGTCTTTTTCAACAACACAGTTCAAAAGCATCAATTCTTTGGTGCTCAGCTTTCTTTATACTACAACTGTCACATCCATACATGACCACTGGAAAAACCATAGCCTTGACTAGGACTTTTGTTGGCAAAGTAATGTCTCTGCTTTTTAACATACTGTCTAGGTTGGTCATAACTTTTCTTCCATGGAGCAAGCGTCTTTTAACTTCATGGCTGCAGTCACCATCTGCAGTGACTTTTGAGCCCAAAAATGTAAAGTCAGCCATTGTTTCCACTGTTTCCCCATCTATTTGCCATGAAGTGATGGGACCAGATGCCATGATCTTAATTTTCTGAATGTTGAACTTTAAACCAACTTTTTTTAAGCTACAGTATTAGCTCTCTTCTAGTATCCAGAGCAAATAAAAACTCAGAAATGTGGTATCTAGAAGTTCAAGGCTCATGGATTTGAATTCCAGCTCTGCCACTCCCTCCCTAGCAGCTAGCCTTCCCTGGGTTTAGATTTATCACCTGCACAATGGGTTGATGAGATCAAGTGAAATAATGTAGGCAAAACTCATGTCATATAATAGGTGCTCATGAAATGCCAGTATCACCTAACTCAATATCTAGCCCATAGTGGTGGTTTAACAAACATTCATTCAATTTATTGAAAATGGGATTCCCAAAGAAATTTTTACTGATTCTGCAAATGAAGACTATCCTTTATGGAAATAGAAGTTGAATCAACGACAGGCTGAGTTCTGGGGGCCAATTTCTAATAAGCCCAATGCCTTCCTTGCTATCCCATGCTGCTCAAATGTATCTTGGCACCCTTTCTCCAACTCTATAGAGGTTCCAATGTCCTTCATTGGTGTGGGTTATAATCTCCAAGAAGCCTCTGGTCATTGGAAATCAGTTCTTATTTGGCACTCACCATTTAACCTGCCCAGAGACAGTTACAGTTTTCTTTTTTAAAAACCCAAGGTTTTTAAAGCTCTGGCGGTCCAGTGGGTAAGACTCTGCTTCCACTGCTGGGGGCCTGGATTCAAACCCTGTTTGGGGAACTGAGATCCCTCAAGCTGCAAGGAACTCCCCCCCAAAAAAGCCTAGGCCATTAATTCAAAAGAAAAACAAATCAGCATGATTTTAGGCAACAAATAAACAGAAAAAATTCTTTTGTGTGGGAGAGGCATTTAGAGTCCAGGGCAGACTTGGGACCCACACTCCTCCTTAAATTATGGCGTTTAAACTGCTCAGGGAGTCTTTGTTGGCACAGTAGACTATGCAGTTACTCAGTGGGGCTTCCTTTGTAGGGAAGGACTCTTATACTTTGGAACCATTTCTTCTGGATACTCCTTGGCTATGCTTTTTACTCGCTCAGTATCATCACTCTAAGAAATGTCAGTCAGAAGTACCAAAATCAAAGTTTTATTTCACAGAAAAATTTGAAAAACTTCAATAGCTTTTTTGGTCCTAGGGCAGGAATTTGAGGATTTTTTGTTTGTTTGTTTTTATTTTGGCCATACCACACAGCACATGGGATTTTATTTCCCTGACCAGGGATGGAACCCATGTCCCCTGCAGTGGAAGCATGGAGTCCTAAACACTAAACCAGCAGGGAAGTCCCAGGAATTTGTAATAAAAGAATATTTTTTAGGTGAGAAATGACTGAATTACAAGTTGCAAAAGTAATTTAACTTCCAGAAACTAGGAATTGTTTGCATTATGATCATAGATGCTTATGCTATGCTATGCTATGCTAAGTCACTTCAGTCGTGTCCGACTCTGTGTGACCCCATAGACGGCAGCCCACCAGGCTCCCCCGTCCCTGGGATTCTCCAGGCAAGAACACTGGAGTGGGTTGCCATTTCCTTCTCCAAAGCAGGAAAGTGAAAAGTGAAAGTGAAGTAGCTCAGTCGTGTCCGACTCTTAGCGACCTCATGGACTGCAGCCCACCAGGCTCCTTCATCCATGGGATTTTCCAAGCAAGAGTACTGGAGTGGGGTGCCATTGCCTTCTCCGATAGATGCTTATAGATGATGGAGAATACACCCAGAATGATGAAATCCAGGAATAATACTTGAATTTCACTTTTGGCCATCTTTTTCAACCTGTCTTATCTCAATCATTTTATCAAAAATGTTAATAAGTAAGAAAGTCAGCAGTTTTACAGATACTAGAACATACCACACTCTTTCAAATGCATAATTATGGCTCCAACACTGGTGGAGATTTTAAAGAGGAAAGACCTTAAAGAGTAAATCGAGAAAAGAGGAAATTTGAAAGCCTAGATAATTCATTAAAATGAGTGACTTTTGAATAATTAATCACTTAACAATTTTCCCTAAAATAAAGTCTGTGACCTTGGCTTTTGGAGTGCAAGAGATAGTATTTTCACATCAGTGCTGTAGGAAAATCTATTACCATTTATAAAACTATTGCTTCCTTTTGTTTCTCTTATATCTAAAGATTTTTTTCCCCTTATAATTCTCATAGCTCAAAGCAGAAAATAAAATGATGGAAAAGTTTTCCCAGAAAGTACTAGAAGACCTTTGCTTAGACTTGTCTTCTAAGATGGAGTTAGGAGAGATATCAGGGGAAACGAGAACCAATTCTTGGACTCCAGCATTTCTTCTTGAAATACCACTCCCAGAAAATAAACCCTCATTCCTCAGAAGTACAGTGAGAATGTTTCCTTAAAGCCTCTTCACTTCCTGCCTCAATTAGGGCCTCATGGATACCCTCTGGGAAAATGTGTGTTGGAGGACTAAGAATTGCCAACATCAACAGCACCTCCAGAAATGCTGGTGCCAGACCCCCTAGGTGGTTTAAATAAGAAAGGCCTCCCAGAGAGCTTGATCCCCCATGAATATGAACAAACGCAACTGGTTCTCCTACGCATTTGAGATAAGGGTGCTAAGCCCAAGTCCTCAGTTTCCTGGGGTGGGGCAACACCTCAGGCCCTGGGCCACCCCAGACTAAGCAAGCTGAGGCCAAGCTCCAAGACCACACTCCCTTGGTTCCTGTTCTCAGCATTTTCACTGGCTGCTACCGACCACCCTTGACTTAACAGTTAGGTCAAACTTCACACAGGCTCTCCCTTTTTTGGATTGAACTCATTTATTCCTCCAATATCTCCATTATCTTCCTTGTTGCTTGCCCACCAGGGCTTTAAGAAATACTGAATAGTTGAATTGAACATCTTGTGAAACCCTAAGAGAGGGTGTGGCTACTTGCCTTGGTTAATCTCACGGTTACCTCACCTTCCCCTCCACTTTTAAACTCCTCCAACACCTGTCTCGGAGAAGGCAATGGCACCCCACACCAGTACTCTTGCCAGGAAAATCCCATGGACGGAGGGGTCTGGTGGGCTGCAGTCCATGGGGTCGCTGAGGGTCAGACACGACTGAGCGACTTCACCTTCACTTTCACTTTTCACTTTCATGCATTGGAGAAGGAAATGGCAACCCACTCCAGTGTTCTTGCCTGGAGAATCCCAGGGAAGGGGGAGCCTGGTGGGCTGCCGTCTATGGGGTCACACAGAGTCGGACACGACTGAAGTGACTTAGCAGCAACACCTCTCTAACTAGTGTCCTTAATGAACAACTGCTACTACCTGTCACAGGTTCTGGTTTCTTGACTTGAATTTGACCAAAGCAAATATATCTCAATAATGTTTACTTGCATGCTCTCCAGGTTTTTGCTGGTGTTTGAAAGATGGATGGTCTTATTTGATCATGCACAATATCCTCCGAGGTCCTTTACATCTCTTCTGGCCTTAAGGGGCATTGAGGTGACATCTGCTACTACAGTCTGTGATTCCAGCCATTTGCCTCCATTTGACAGGTCCTCAGATTCTGCACTTATTTCTTCTGCTGCCAAGCCTCTGCCTCTGATTCCCTGGGCTCTGAGCAGCTCCAAATCCCATCATCAGGGCACACAGGGGCTCTGAGATCTCCTGCAAGCTGCGGTTCCCTGTAGCCTCAGGACTCTCTCTCTCCCTCTTTCTCCATTACATCACACCATTCCACTGTATTATTCTTTCTCTATTTTGGATATGGTGCCAATTGTTATTTATTTTTTTAATTGAAATATAGTTCATTTGCAATATATTAATTTCTGGAGTACAGCAAAGTGACTCAGTTACATATATATTATATATATATATTTTTTTCTTTTTCAGACTCTTTTCCATGATGGTTTATACAACATATGGAATATAGTTCCCTGTACTATACAATAGGACCTTATTGATTATTTTACATATAGTAGTATGTATCTATTAATCCCAAGCCCCTAATTCATCCCTCCCCCACCACTTTCCCTTTTGGTAACCATAAGTTTTTTTTTTATGTCTGTGAGCCTATTTCTGTTTTGTAAATAAGTTTATTTGTCAATTTTTAGATTCCACATATAGGTGATATCATATAAGTGATTCCACATATAAGTGGTTAATCTCAGGGTTACCTCGCCTTCCCCCACTTTTTAAAATTCTTCCAGCACCTCGGGCTTCCCTTGTGGCTCAGACAGTAAAGTGTCTGCCTACAATGCGGGAGACCCAGGTTCCATCCCTGGGTCAGGAAGATCCTCTAGAGAAGTAAATGGCAACCCACTCCAGTACTCTTGCCTGGAAAATCCCACGGATGGAGGAGCCCAGTAGGCTACAGTCCATGGGGTCGCAAAGAGTCGGACACAACTTCACTTCACTTCACTTCCAGCACCTCTCTGATATTTGTGTTTGTATTTCTCTGTCTGGCTTACTTCACTTAGTATAATAATTTCTAGGTCTATCCATGTTGCTGCAAATGGTATTATTTCATTCTTTTTTTATAGTTAAGTAGTATTCCATTGTGTACCCACACACAACATCTTTATTCATTCCTCTGTCAATGGACATGTAGGTTGCTTCCGTGTTCTTCCTATTACAAGTAGTGCTGCTATGAACATTGGGCTGAGTGCGTCTTTCAAATCGTTTTCTCTGATATATGCCCAGGCGTGGGATTGCTGAATCACATGGCAACTCAATTTCTAGCTTTTTAAGGAAAACCACATTGTTTTCCAAAATGGTTGCACATAGTGCCAGTTTAACTACAGGATTTCTAGATGCCTGCAGCCTTCCCTAGACTATGCCCATGGAACTTGGCCACCATCTCACCATGTTCATTCAGGCTTACACAAATGTTTCTATGGCTCAAGCCTTATTGCAGTTCACCCCTAAGAAAGCAGAATGAAGCAAGGACTCTGGCGTCTCATTCTCCCCACTCCTGCTCTGCCTCCCTCCCATCTCTCCAACTCCTCTTCAAATCAGAAGAATTTTCTTTTACTTCTTGGTCCTATTTGACAGGGCCTTATCGCAGATTATTTCCTTCTCCCTCAAAGTGTTGTTTATACCCATCACTCTCCTGGGAGTCACGCTGACAGAAAGGCTGCAGGAAAAAATGATCTTGAGTTAAGGGAAAGAAGAATGAAAAATAATTTATTTACATTTTAATATATTATTTCCACTACATGCTCCCTCTTGTACAAGTATGTACTCCTCAAGGGATAGTCTTTCTTTTTTAATATTTATCTATTAATTTATTTAATTGGCTGCACCAGGTCTTCGTTGCAGTAGGCAGGGTTTTTATTTGTGGCATATGAACTCTTAGTTGTGGCATGTAGGATCTCCCCAGAGATGGAAGCAGGGCCCCTTGCATTGGGAGTGCAGAATCTTAGGACATTTATGTTTGTCTCAGTCTATTCTATTACCAAGAAAGCAATAGCCAGAATTCTGTCCTCCATACATCCTCTATACCTGTGCTGTCTCCTTTATATTTGCATGTTGTTTTTGTTTAGTTGCTAAGTCACGTCTGACTTTTTGTGACCGCATGGTCTGCAGCCCTCCAGGCTCTTCTCCCCATGGGATCTCCCAGGCAAGAACACTGGATTAGGTTCCGCATTCCTACACAGGACCCAGAATCTAGTAGGAACTAAACACTGTATTTGAATGAGTTAAATAAGCACTGTTGATCACCTATAGGTACTTTTTCCTTGAAATGTAATTGATGTACAAAATTATGTTAATAGCAGGTGTACTACATAGGGATTTGATACTTGCATATATTATGAAATGATCACCATAAAACTAGTAACCGTCTGTCCCCATATGACCTTATTACAATATTATTGACCATGTTCCTTATGCTGCATGTTACCTCCCTATGACATTTTATGTAATTGGAGGTTTGTAACTCTTAATCCCCTTCACCTATTTCCACTTCCACCCCAACTCCCTTCTGGGTACCCCCCTTTTTTCTCTGTATCTATGAGTCTGTTTTCATTCTATTTTGTTCACTTTGTTTTTTAGATTCCGCAAGTAAGATCATGAAGTATTTGTCTTTCTCTGACTCACTTCACTCGGCATAATACCCTCTAGATCCAGTTTGTGTTATCATAAATAGCAAGAGTTCATGTCTTTCTTTACAGCTGAGTAATATCCCATTGTATATATACCATATCTGCCCTAGCCATTTGTCTATCAGTGAACACTTAGGTTTCTTTAATACCTCAGTTATTGTAAATGCTGCAATGAATATTGGTGTGCATGTATCTTTTCAAATTAGTGTTTTCATACACTTTAGGTAAATACCCAGAAGAGAAATTGCTGAATCATATGGCAGTTCTATTTTTATTTTTTAAGGAAACTCCATACTGTTTCCATAGTGACTGCACCAATTTACAATCCCACCAACCATGCATAAGGTTCTCTCTTCTCCACATCTTCACCAACACTTTTTATTTCTTGCTTTTTGGATAATAACCATTGTAACAGGTATTCAGGGTTTTGATTTCCCTGATGATTTTAGTGGTGTTCAGCATCTTTTCATGTGTCTATTGGCCATCTGAGTGTCATTGAACACTGCCATGGAAATGGAAAATTTTTAAATGACATAGAAATGGAAAAATATTTAAGTAAAGGGAAAAATTTTAATCAAATTTCTGGGAGGTTTTGGTATTGAGTTATATGGGTTTTTAGTCTATTTTGAAAAATTTTAGTCTATTTTGAAAAATAGGCTAAAATAGTCTATTTTAGTCTATTTTATTTGAAAATAAAATTTAGTCTATTTTATTCAATATTTTGTTTGCAAATATCTTCCCCCACTCCGTAGAATGCCTTTTCATTTTGTTGATAGTTTTCTTTACTGTGCAAAAGCTTTGTTGTTTGATGTGGTCCCATTTGTTTATTTTTGCTTTTGTTCCTCCTAAAGAGACAAATCCAAAAATACCATTAGACTGATGTCAAGTAGTATACTACCTATGCTTTCTTCTAGGAGTTACGTAGTTTCAGATCTCACATTCAAATCTTTGATCAATCTGAGTTTATCTTTTAGATGGTGTGAGAAAGTAGTCCAGTTTGATTCTTTTGCATACAGCTGTCCAGTTTTCCCAGCACCATTTGTCATAGATTAATTGACCACATGAGCACAGGTTTTGCTGGGCTCTCTGTTCTGTTGTTCCATTGACACATGTGTCTGTTTTTGTGGTAGTATCATGCTGTTTTGATTGCTATAACTGCAGTATAGTTTGAAATCAGGGAGGGTGATACTTCCAGCTTTGTTCTTCTTTCTCAAGATAGATCTGGCTATTAGGGCTCTTTTTGTGTTCCCATACAAAGTTTAGAATTATTTCTTCTAATTCTGTGAAAAATGCCATTGGTATTTTGATAGGAGTTACACTGAATTTTAGGACGTCCTGAGTAGTATGGTCATTTTAACAACACTAAGTTCTCCAATTGCTGAGCAAGGTATATCTTTCCATTTGTTTGTGTCATCTTCAGCGTCTTTTGTCAGTGTCTTAGTTTTCAGAGTACAAGTTATTTACCTCTTTGGTTAGATTTATTCTTAGGTATTTTATTCTTTTTGATGTAATTGTAAATAGGATTATTTTCTTAATTTCACTTTCTGATAGTTTGTTGTTAGTGTATGGAAATGTAACAAATTTCTGTATATTAAGTTTATAACCTGGAGCATTACTGAATTCATTTAATAGTTCTAATATTTTTGGTAGCATCTTTGGGGTATTTTATATATAATGTCAACTACAAACAGGGAGAGTTTTACTTATTCATTTCCAATTTGTTTTCCCGTTTATTATTATTTTTTCTTGTCTGATTGTTGTGGCTAGGATTTATAATACTGTGGTGAATAAAAGTGGTGAAAGGGGGCATCCTTGTCTTATCACTGATTTCTAATTCTAGAGGAAGTGCTTTCAGCTTTTCACCGTTGAATATGATGTTGGCTGTGGGCTTGTCACATATGGCCTTTATATGCTAAAGTATGTTCCTTATATATCCACTTTGTTAAGAATGTTGATATAAATAAATATTGAATTTTGACAAACACTTTTTCTATATCTCTTGAGATCATGATGTAAATTTTTACTCTTCGTTAATGTGATTTATCACATTGATTGGTAGCTATTGATGCATCCTTGCAACTCTGGGATAAATCCCACTTGGTCATGGTATATGATCTTTTAAATGTATTACTGAATTCTGTTTGCTATTATTTTGTTGAGGATTTTTGTGTCTATGTTCATCAGTGATATTGGCCTTTAATTTTCTACTTTTACTGTGTGTGTTTGTCTTTACCAGTGTCATTTTTTCCTTTTATAATTTTCATATTTTTAGTTCCTTCTCTGTTTAGAGTAGTTTTCTTAGTACTTCCCATAAAGCTGGTTTGGTGGTGCTGAAATCTTTTAGCTTTTGCTTGTCTGTAAAACTCTTTATCTTTCCTTCAAATATGAATGAGAGCCTTGCTAAGTAGAGTATTTCAGCACTTTGAATATATCATGCTACTCCCTTCTGGTCTGCAAAGTTTCACCTGAGAAGTCAGCAGAGAGTCTTATGGGAGCTCCCATAATTAGTTGCTTTTCCCTTTCTGTTTTTAAGATTCTCTCTGCATATTAAATTTTGCCATGTTAGTTATAATGTTTCTTGGTATGAACCTCTTTTCTTTGATCCCGTTTGGGACTCTCTTTGCTTCCTGGACCTGTATATGTTTCTTTCCCCAGGTTAGGGAATTTTTCAGCTATTATTTCTTCAACTAAGCTTTCAGCCCCTTTTATCTTTCTGGGACCTCTTTGATGCAAATATTATTTTGCTTGATGTTGTTCCATATGTCTCTTAAGTTATCGTAACTTTCTAAAATTCTGTTTTCTTTTTGCTGCTCTGTTTGGGTGAATTCCACCATCCTGTCTTCCCAGTCACTGATTTGTTCTTCTACTCCATCTAGTCTGCTGTTGAGCCGTTCTATTGTATTTTTTCAATTCAGTTATTGAATTCTTCAGCTCTGTTTAGTTCCTTTTTATTTTCTAACTCTTTATTAAAATTCTCACTGCATTCATCCAGTTTTCTCCTAAGCATCTTTATGATCAACACCTTGAATTCTTTATTATCTCTACTTCCTCTAGCTCTTTTTTGAGGTTAACCTCAAAAAAGGAGTATGTGCCTTCACTTGGAACATATTCCTGTCTCTTTATGTTGCCCAGTTCTCTGTGTTTATGTCTATATGTTTAGTTAGATCCGATATGTTTCCTGCTCTTGGCCTTACGCAGGACACATCCTATGGGGTCCAGCAGCATGTTCCCATGGTCATCAGAGATATATGCTCGAGGGGTGCTCCCTATGTCAGCTGCAAGTATCCTTCTGTTATGACAGGGCTGACTACTGTGGGTATACTGGCAGGGAAGGCTGACTCTCAGCCAAGTTGGCTAAGAGGTCATGACTCATGCAGTAACTGCAGGCCTGATAGAGGGTGGGGTAGGCTTCCCAAGTAGCTGTCTATGTGGCCTGGAAGGATGTGGGGCTGGTGTCAAACACAAATGGGTGGAGCCAGGTACCAGAGTCGTTGTCCGTGCAGTTTTGGGGGGAGGGTGTGGTTTGGAGCTGGTGCCAGCTCACTCTTGGGTGGGGCCAGATCCTTGGTGCTTACAGTACAGAGAGGGACGATTCCAAAATGGCACTGCCTGTCCTAGTGTTACAGTGGTAAAATAGGCTCTCCAAAATAGCTGATGCCAATATCTCCATCCCTAGAGGTGCCCCAGTTACTTCCTGCATCTCTGGGAGTCTCTCTAAGATCAGCACGTAGGTTTGACCCAGACTTCTTTCAAACTGCTGCCACTGTGCTGGGACTCAGAGCATATGAGATTTTGCACATACCCTTTAAGAGCAGAGTCTCTGTTTCCTATAGCCCTTCAGCTCTCCCAAAAATGAACCGTACTGGTTTTCAAAGCCAAATGTTGTAGGGGGTCATTTCCCTGAATGCAAGACTCCCAGTTGGGGTGCCCAATATGGGGCTCAGACCTTGCTCCTTGGGAAGAATCTCTATGATCATGATATTCCTCTCTTTTATGGTTCTCCAACTCTGAGGGCTTCCCTGATAGCTCAGTTGGTAAAGAATCCACCTGCAATGCAGGAGACCTGGGTTCGATCCCTGGGTTGGGAAGATCCCCAGGAGAAGGGAAGGGTTACCCAGTGTTCTAGCCTGGATTCCAGGGACTGTATAGTCCATGGGATTGCAAAGAGTTGGACACGACTTTCACTTTCCGTTTCTTTCAACCCAGGGAGAACTGACTGTCTCACATCTCCACTCTTCTACCTATCTGGTTGTTTCCTTCTTTATGTCTTTAGTTGTGGAGGATCTTTTCTGCTAGTCTTTAACTTATTCTCATAGATAGTTGTTCTGTAAGTAGTTCTAATTTTGGTGTGTCCATGGAAGGAGGTGAGTTCAGGGTCTTCCTACTCTACTATCTTGGTTGCCACTCTACTTATATATACTTTGAAAAAAATCAATATTTTTTCTTTAAAAAAAAAAACTTCTTCAGGGTAAAACTTTCAGTGAAAGAACATCTACAAAAGTACTGGCCAAGAATTAAGCATTTCTCTTTTCCACTTTTCAGTTGTGGAGTACTACCATACAATTATATTTTTTGTGGATAAAAAATCCTTCATTGCCATGCTATAGAAATTTCCCATTGTTGGTTGCCAGGCTGGCCTTCTCTAGATATCCATTCTCTCACTTCTTCTAGTCTCTGATGTGTAACCCTCCAATGACTTTCCTTTTGCATACCTATTTCAGTTTTGTTGAAATAGTTTTTGCTAAATCAAAGACTTTTTATTTTAGCAAATTCTCCAAGGTAATCAAACAATGGATATTTTCAGATTAGATCACTGTGAAAGGTAGTTCACTGCGGGCAGCTCTTGGGGATAACATCTTCTCTCTCCTAATAAGGATACCGAAAGTCAACTGGTAGATGGACAAGCAGGATATGAAATTTCCATTGTCCAATCAAGGTCATCTGAAATTGTTCCTTGGCAGACATCCCTTAAACAGGAAGGACTGTCAAGTACCAACTTGAATACTTCAAAAGGTGCTAAACATAAACAGTGAAGAATACCAGAGAGTATTTTAAAAATTAGTTTCTAATAGAGCCTGTGTATGTGCGGTGCATGCTCAGCTGTGTCCGACTCTTTGAGACCCCATGGACTGTAGCCCACCAGGCTCCTCTGTCCATGAAATTTTCCAGGCAAGACTACTGGAATGGGCTGTCATTTCCGCCTCCAGGGAATCTTCCTGACCTAGGGATCAAACCCACATCTCTTGTGTCTCCTGAATTGGCAGGCAAATTCTTTATCATTGTGCTACCTGGGAAATCAACAGAGCCTGTAGTATCTTCATATTGCTAGGAAACAGCATTGCTGCCATACTGATCTACTACAAAAGCAATCACTGTACGTTCAAAAGCCCCACCCACAACAGAGCTAGTAAAACCTAGAACCTCTCAACTGGAGACCATCCTATTTATTTTCTCCACTCAACACAAACTCAAAAAAAGAAAAAATGTAGAAAAAGAAGTGAGTAACTAGCCTGAAAGTATTCCTGTCCTTTCTTTACCAATGGCATTAAGTTAACTATTGCAGTGAAATAGCTCACACTTGACCCAAATCTTGAATAATAATCCACATTGGTCATAGGCTAGACAATAGAAGACCTCAAGGGGCAAAGTGCTTGCATATTGTAATTTGATATTTATAGTGTTCTATCGCCATCTCCTGGAAGAAAAGACCAAGAACACAAAAAGGCGCTGTAGGATTTCAGGCTTTAATAAAGATAATTTTCTTTAATTCTCAAGAAAGTAAACACTGCTGTCACTGAAGACACAGACTTGTATCCCCTTCCAGATTAATTAACATAATGTTGGACAACCAAGAAAACTCAAAGGCAAATGTTCAGAACTCCAGCCTCGGTTGCTTGAGAGCCAGAGATAACATCAAACCAATGAGTAATGAGCTTTTAGAGTTGTCAGTCCCCAGAGAAGATCTGACTTCTCATTAGTAAAGAGATATGAGAGCTCATTTTGCAAGACTCAAAAGTACTGCAGGAACACAGAGAGACACTACAAGAATAACTTCCACACTCAGCTTTGAAAGTAATCATCTTTATCTTGGCTTCTTAAGTCTTAGAATTTGGCAAAAGACTTCTAAGGATTTTAAGACATTATTAATGAGATGAAGTATTTTTTCCAGATTAACTCTTATTCCCCAGGCTAGCTTGTGTTGTACTTATTTACACATATGGTACAAACACAGCCAAATGAATTGGAGTGATGGACTTTCTCTACTAAATACTGTCAGTCTTTATTTCTCAGGGTTGGTTTACATAACAACAAAAGATCATCGTGAAACATTTAAAAATATTATTTTAAAACACACTTATTTTGATCATTATGTATTTTCCATCAATACCCTCATACAATGAGTGTAAAAAAAATCATAAAACTTTAGAGGAGAAAGGACTTTAGCCCAACCACTTCACAGATCCTAATCACAAGTTATATTCATACCATGAGGGGATAGCCTAAGGTCAACTGCCATCAGGAGGGACAATTTAAACCATCTATTCTCTCTAAGTATTTGGCCCCCATCCTGCCCCACTGCCCTGACTTTGGGGGAGTTTTACAGCTTAGACAATGTAGCAATGTCCTAAAGTAACCGGAGATTGCTGATTTCCTTTCTGAATACTGATTAAGTTTATTCATAAAACACAAAAATGGAACACAGTTTTAGGATTTTACAGCTGGAAGAGGCTCTTCTTAAAGAACTGATGAAAGTGATTTGCTGATGATACCTGATGGCCTCTTTTGGAAGATGTCAAGTTTGAACTCAGTATTGAAATATGTCAGGCTTTTTTTTTTTTTTTTTCTTAATTCAGCTTCTCTTGAGGGTCTACCCTGTGAAAAGTACTGAGAGGAATATATTAAAGATTTAACTCCTGTTCCCAAAAAACCAACTATAGTTGCTTCTATGTTCCCAAGCTAGCCATAAATAGAAAGGAAACTGAAAATAAAAGCATCATGGTTCAATAGAAAAGTTGATGTCTTAGAAAGACCCTGACCTTCAGTCTCTTTACAATGCATCTCATGTAAATGATACTTACTGTGGTAACTTGATAGAGTTAACCACCACATGGGAATTCTTTCTAAAGCTGATAGCTGAGAGGAGAAATAACCCTTGTTACTGCCAAACTTCTTGGGGCAGGAACTGCCTACACAACAACAACCACAACAGAATTACAGCATTTCAACTTCCCAGTGAACCCACTGGGGTCAGAAGTCCAGTCTTCATAAATATCCAGAAATTTGAAATGCTTCATGGACCACAATCAAATTTTGAGATCTTTTAAGTCCATCCTTTCCTCCTCTTCATTCCTCTTCCTCCCTCACTGTTGGAGTCCTGGTTGCTTTGATTATGAGAAGTTTGGAATACTTTCCTGAATCTTTCCGCTATCCGAACACTAGCATACTTTGTGTTTTATGACAAACCCATAGAGCTCCACTGCTTGATCAATATACAGAGGGTTTTGATACTATCAATCCAGCAGTTATCTTTCAGCTTCCCACAATCTCTCATCAAAATGAGATAGCCATGCTCTAACTTGTCAGTAAGATGATACCAAAGGAAACTGAGAGGCTGGCCACCTTCATAAAATTTATTTCAGAAGTTTCAAAAACACATCACAACTGCCCCTGGTCCTTTCCCTGCAGATTTCACCAGTCTCTAATCAGTTGATCTTAGGCAATTTCTCAGCTCCCGCAACAAACTCAACTGTCAGCATGTAGAACCACTTGGAAGGCTCCCTGAACATGCGAAGCTTCCTTGGGTCCCTATGCTTCTTATGTGCTCTTGCTTCTACCTCTTATGCCTTTCCTTTGACAGTTTGGATAATACCTATCTGTCCTTTAAACTTCAACCCAGGAGTTGCCTTCTCCAGGCAGTTTGGAGTCCCTGACACCTCTATGCTCCTCAAAGACCCTGTTTAGACCTCTGTCACAGCACTGCCACATGTTAGTAAAATTATTTTCCCCTCCTACAAGCTATACATTAATTCTGGGAAGTGATTAAGAGTTTGACTCTGGGACTTCCCATCCAGTGATTAAGAGTCTGCCACTAATGGATGGGACACAGGTTTGATCCCTGGTCTGGGAAGATTTCACATGACACAGGGCAAATAAAAGCTTCCCTGGTAGCTCAGCTGGTAAAGAATCCACCTAAATGCAGTAGACCCAGGCTCAATTCCTGGATTGGGAAGCTCTGCTGGAGAAGGGGTAGGCTGCCCACTCCAGTATTCTTCGACTTCCCTGGTGGCTCAGCTCGTAAAGAACCCACCTGCAATGTGGGAGACCTGGGTTCGATCCTCGGGTTGGGAAGATCCCTCGCAGAAAGGAACAACTACCCACTCCAGTATTCTGGCCTGGAAAATTCCATGCACTGTACAGTCCATGGGGTCACAAAAAGTCAGACACAACTGAGCGACTTTCACTTTTTCACTTATCAAAAATTCAGGGCAAGTAAGCCCCGCATACGACGACTACTGAGCCTGTGCTTTGGAGCTCAGCTCTAGAGAAGTAGCGTCTACTCACCACATCTAAAGAAAGCCCATATGCAGCAACATAGGCCCAGAGCAGCCAAAAATAAATAAATATTTATTAAAAATAGTTTGACTCTGTACCCAGCACTCAGCATTGAGTGTAACACATAGCAAGTGCTATGCAAATGTTTGCCAGATGGTGGCCATTCCTGATGGCTGGGACACTAGGGAAGGGCCTGCTTTCCACTGGCACACAGCACCATGGACAGACTGGACAGTTCAGATAGGCAGAAAGATGTGACCACATCCTTTCTTCCCTCCCCTCTTGTCATCTGTCTGGTGTTCTGGACAGTTCCATTTTCCATCAGCCAAAGTTTTAGATCCATCAAGAATAAACATTTAATTGAAGCAGGTTAATCACTGCAGATGGTGATTGCAGCCATGAAATTAAAAGATGCTTACTCCTTGGAAGGAAAGTTATGACCAACCTAGATAGCATATTCAAAAGCAGAGACATTACTTTGCCAACAAAAGTCCTTCTAGTCAAGGCTATGGTTTTTCCTGTGGTCATGTATGGATGTGAGAGTTGGACTGTGAAGAAGGCTGAGCGCCAAAGAATTGATGCTTTTGAACTGTGGTGTTGGAGAAGACTCTTGAGAGTCCCTTGGACTGCAAGGAGATCCCACCAGTCCATTCTAAAGGAGATCAGCCCTGGGATTTCTTTGGAAGGAATGATGCTAAAGCTGAAACTCCAGTACTTTGGCCACCTCATGCGAAGAGTTGACTCATTGGAAAAGACTCTGATGCTGGGAGGGATTAGGGGCAGGAGGAAAAGGGAACAGAGGATGAGATGGCTGGATGGCATCACCGACTCAATAGACGTGAGTTTGAGTGAACTCCAGGAGTTGGTGATGGACAGGGAGGCCTGGCATGCTGCGATTCATGGGGTCGCAAAGAATAGGACATGACTGAGAGACTGAACTGAACTGAACTGAACTGAACAACTCCCTAGCTTTCCCAGGCCACTCTGGAGAACTGCTGACTCTCTCTGAAGTCCAGCAACACACAGGACACCTGGAGTCGTGTGACCAGTCTTCTTGAACGTGGGGTCACATAGCACTGTGCCAGGCATACAGTTGACACTTAGGTATTGTATGATTCTCAATTTTTCAGTCATAGCCTCAGCGTGGCTGTCAACACTCGCCCTTCTCTCCCAACTCAATTCACTAAAAACCTGCTGCTGCTGCTAAGTCGCTTCAGTCCTGTCCAACTCTGTGCGACCCCCTAGACGGCAGCCCATCAGGCTCCACCATCCCTGGGATTCTCCAGGCAAGAACACTGGAGTGGGTTGCCATTTCCTTCTCCAATGCATGAAAGTGAAAAGTGAAAGTGAAGTTGCTCAGTCATGTCCGACTCTTAGTGACCCCATGGACTGAAGCCCACCAGGCTCCTCTGTCCATGGGATTTTCCAGGCAAGAGTACTGGAGTGGGGTGCCATTGCCTTCTCCACTAAAAACCTAGGCCTTGTTATTTTCTCTCCTAAAGCCATCTTTGCTGTAAAAGGAGTTCTGTTTTGTTTCCAGGGTAGAAATTAATTAATTACCTTATTTTTAAATTTATGGCTGATTTTATGAAGTCACCATTTTTTTGTTCAAGGGAAAAGGATATTCAGGCAGATTCCTTAACTTTTGAAGACCATGTAACAGAGGGAAACTCCATCTCTCAAATAGGGTGCTTTGAGATCAGTTTCGGAAAGAATATTGAGCTGGTTAGAATAAAGACTTGATATGTAGAACTTTCAGGTGTACAAGCTGGGTTTAGAAAAGGCAGAGGAACCAGAGATCAAATTGTCAACATTCGTTGATCATATGGAAAGCGAGGGAATTCCATAAAATAACATCTATTTCCGCTTCATTGACTATGCTAAAGCCTTTGACTGTGTGGATCACAGCAAACTGCAGAGAAATCTTAAAGAGATGGGAATACCAGACCACCTTACCTGCCACCTGAGAAACCTGTATGTAGGTCAAGAAGCAACAGTTAGAACCAGACATGGAACGACAGACTGGTTCCAAATTGGGAAAGGAGTATAACAAGGCTGTATATTGTAACCATGCTTATTTAACTTATACGCAGAGTACATAATGAGAAAGGCTGGACTGGATGAATCACAGGCTGGAATCAAGATTGCTGGGAGAAATATCAACATCTTCAGATATGCAAATGACACCACTCTAATGGCCAAAAGTGAAGAGGAACCAAAGAACCTCTTGATGAGTGTAAAAAAGGAGGGTGAAAAAGGTGGTTTGAAACTCAATATGAAATTAAAAGACGCTTATTCCTTGGAAGAAAAGTTATGACCAACCTAGACAGCAGCAGCAGCAGACAGCATATTAAAAAGCAGAGCTATCGTTTTGCAGGAAAAAGGTCTGTCTAGTCAAAGATATGGTTTTTCCAGTAATCATGTATGGATGTGAGAGTCGGACCATAAAGAAGACTGAGAGCTTAAGAATTAATACTTTCAAGTTGTGGTGCTGGAGAAGACTCTTGAGAGTCCCTTGGAAAGCAAGGAGATCAAATCAGTCCATCCTAAAGGAAATCAACCCTGAATATTCATTGGAAGGAGTAAAGCTGAAGCTCCAATACTTTTACCACATGATGGGAAGAGCCAACTCATTGGAAAAGACCCTGATGCTGGGAAAGATTGAACGCAAAAGAATAAGGGGGCTGCAGAGGATGAGATGGTTAGATAGTATTACCATCTCAGTGGACCTGAATTTGAGCAAACTCTGGCAGAATGTGAAGGACAGGGAAGCCTGGTGTGCTGCAGTCCATGAGGATGCAAAGGGTCAGATACAACTTAGTGACTGAACAACAGAAAATGTGGTTTCCAGTATTATTTTTTAATCTCAATATTGTATATTATGAAGTATCAGTTACTCCTTTGACCAATTTTGATGATCGACAGAGACAGGGCATATATAAAGGTCAGAATATAACACATATCATATTTTAAAACACCAATTTCTGTTAATTCATCATTAACACTTGGTTTAAATATCCCTTTTATTTTTTTCAGAAAAGCCTTCCTTTTTTAAGTCCCCAATTATTTTACTTTGTATTCTGTTAATACTACACTTTCACCATGTTATATTATCCATTGAGTAATATTTTAATACTGAATTGTATATATTTTTGCATTTCCTCTCATCTCTACCACTGCTCCCAGTCTCACATGCCCACACTCAGGTTGCAGCTAGAATTTTCTGTATGTACTGCCCTGAATTGTAAAAAACCACGCCTTCCAATTATCAGTTCAGTCACTCAGTTGTGTCCTACTCTTTGCGACCCCATGGACAGCAGCACGCCAGGCCTACCTGTCCATCACCAAGTCCTGGAGCTTACTCAAACTCCTGTCCATAGAGTTGGTGATGCCATCCAACCATCTCATCCTCTGTCATCCCCTTTTCCTCTCGCCTTCAATCTTTCCCAGCACCAGGGTCTTTTCCAATGAGTAAGTTCTTTGCATCAGGTGGCCAAAGTACTGGAGTTTCGGCTTCAATATCAGTCCTTCCAATGAATATTCAGGACTGATTTCCTATAGGATGGACTAGTTGGATCTCCTTGCAGTCCAAGGGACTCTCAAGAGTCTTCTCCAACATCACAGTACAAAAGCATCAATTCTTCAGCTGTCAGCCTTCTTTATAGTTCAACTCTCACATCCATACATGACTACTGGAAAAACCATAGCTTTGATTAGGTGGACTTTTGTTGGCAAAGTAACGTCTCTGCTTTTTAATATGCTGTCTAGGTTGGTCACAGCTTTTCTTCCAATTATAAAGGCCAGGAAATTGAGAAAGAATGGCTTTGTGTGTTGTTTTTCTGGAGGAGGGGAGTTGATTTTTTGGTCTTTTGGTTTTTTTTAGTTCTAAGAAACTGAGCCTTAAATACCAGAAGCCAAATCCTAGCAGACCTCGGGCAAAGACTTTACAGTAAATCCCACAATGTGACAATAGCAGTTGCTATCTTATACTCCAAATAAAAATAAGAGTTTGACTAAAGAGTAGAAAAGGGAGATCAGAGTCTATGACAGCATAAATAAGCTGGAGGTTCCCTGAGAATGAGTCTGCCCTTGAGGTCATAATTTGAAAGTCCTGGGAGCAGAGATGTAGAAACCCCAGGAAACCTGGGGAGGATCCCAGCACTGATGGGACAGTGCCCAGCTTCTCAGAGTGTTGTCCAGAAGTGCACCAACCTTATGGAGACATTCACATTTAATCTGGAAGCAACAGATAGAGAAGATGTGTAGGCTTTGGCCTGAGGGAAGTCCCACAAAGTCTCATTGCCTGTGTTCCCAAGCTTTCTGAGAACTGTGCAGAGTGGCTGAGAACCAGTTAGCAGTTCCTAACAGCCTGTGCAAGTGAAGGGAGTGGTCGTGACAACCTGTTGTCTCAGCAAGTTCCCTGTCAACTCCAGGGAAGGAATGGCTGTAAGAGCTGATGTCCAAGGCTCAGGCAGAGAGCGACACACCTCCACGAGGACAAGTCAGGCCACAGAATGGACTGACTTCCATGCCAGCAGGATGAATGAGCCCTGTCACAATCCCTTCAGTCTGCTACAACAAAATGCCATTGACTGGGAACTTATAAACAATAGAAGTTTATTTCTCATGATTCTGGAGATTGGGAAGTTCAAGATCAAGGTTCCAACAGATTTTGTGTCTGGTGAGGACCTACTTCCTTGTGGATCACAGTCTTTTGGCCCTGGGAAGGAGACCCTGGAGAGCGCACTCATCGCCCTGGATTCCGAGAAACCCAAGAAGCTCCGCTACCACCCGAAGCAGCTGTACTTCTCGGCGCGGCAAGGGGAGCTGCAGAAGGTGCTGCTCATGTTGGTTGACGGGATCGACCCCAACTTCAAGATGGAGCATCAGAACAAGCGCTCGCCCCTGCACGCCGCGGCAGAGGCTGGCCACGTGGACATCTGCCACATGCTGATCCAGGCGGGCGCCAACATCGACACCTGCTCCGAGGACCAGAGGACCCCGCTGATGGAGGCCGCGGAGAACAACCACTTGGACGCGGTGAAGTACCTCATCAAGGCCGGGGCCCTCGTGGATCCCAAGGACGCAGAGGGCTCGACCTGTTTGCACCTGGCCAAAGCTTTCTGGCATCTTTTTTATAAGAACACTAATCCCGTTCATGAGGGCTCCATCCTCATGACCTCATCACTTCCCTAAGACCCCACCTCCTAACACATTCATTGGAGGTTAGGTTTCAACATAGGATTTTTTGAAGACACAAACATTCAGTCTATTGCAGGCTCCTAGGTACATGGATGCTCTGAGCTACCTCTGAGGAAACTGGTAGAGAATTCTAAAAGAGACACAGACTTACACCTGAATAGACTAAGTTACATTGAATTCGAAGGATTGAGTTTACCATTACCCAGTGGAAATGAAGGTTTATAAGCTGTGTGAATTTTAATGAAAGAAATTTATCCTTTTCAAGTATATATTTAAAAGTATATTTATACTTTTCCAAGTCCTTACTCTTAATGCATTAGCATCATTTATTCATTCAACCAAAAATCGAATGTCTGTTCAAGCAGTATGATGAAAGCCAGATATACACAAATAAATAAGCTGTCTTTAAGAAAGTTATGGTTTAGTGGAGGAGACCCTATAGTCACACGTGATAAGTACTATTATAAAGATATACATCGGGTTTTCCTGGTGGCAGAAAACCTGCCTGCCAGTGCAGGAGACCCGAGTTTGAACTCTGGGTCAGGAATATCCCCTGGAGAAGGAAATGGCAACCCACTCCAGTATTCTTCCCTGGGAAATCCCATGGACACAGGAGCTACAGTCCATGGGGTCTCAAAAGTGGCAACACCACTTAGTGTCTAGACAACAACAAAAATATATGTATTTGTTTCCTGAGGTTGCTGAAACAAACTACCATAAATTTGTGACTTAAAACTACAGAAATTTATTCTCTCATAGCTCTGGAGGCCAGGAGTCTAAAATCAAAATTGTGGTAAAAAAAATATTTGTTAAATTAGGAAATCCATGGAACACTCACAGGTAATTTACATATAATATATAAATCCATCCAAAATATATTTCTATAATCTGCTAATGAAAATAGGGTGGCATTTACATATGCTCTATAACTACAGTCACCCCTCGGAGATATTGAGGGTTCAGTTCCAGACCACTGCAATGAAGTAAATATTACAGTAAAGGGAGTCAAACATTTTTTTTTATTTCCCTGTGAATATAAAAGTTATACTTACACTATATTGTAGCCTCTTAAGTGCACAATAGCATTGCATCATAATAAATGTACATTAATTTAAAAATACTTTATTGCTAAAAAATACCATCATCAGAGCTTCCAGCAAGTCATAATCTTTTTGCAATAGTAATATCAAAGACCACTGATGAGAGATCTCCCTGGCAAATATAATAATAATGGTAAGTTGCAAGAATGAAACATTATGAGAATCACCAAAATATGACACAGAACACAAAGTTAGCAAATGCTGTTGGAAAAACGGTGATGATGCCGAGTTGCCACAAACCTTTAATCTGTAATATAGGCAGTATCTGTGAAGCACAATAAAGTGAAGTACAATAGATGAGGGAGGTCTATTAAAATAACTGACCTAGAAAACTGTTGTGATGAAGCTGGTGTTGAAAAAAAACAGTATTGTAGCATGGCACTGTTTTTTCTGTTGCCTGTTATCAGTTAGATTTTAAGTCATTAAAATTTTTTTTTTACTTACTTTTTGGCTGTGCTGGGTTTCCATTGCTGTGTGTGGGCTTTCTCTAGCTGTGACAAGTAGGGGCTACTCTTTGTTTCAGTGTGCAGGCTTCTCACTGGGGTGGCTTCTCTTGCTGTGAAGCACAGGCTCCAGGCACGAGGGCTTGAGTGGTTGCAGCGTGCAGGCTCAGTAGCTATGGCACAGGGGCTTAGTTGCTCCATGGCATGTGGAGTCTTACCAGACCAGGGATCGAATCCATGTCCCCCAAGTTGGCAGGCAGACTGCACCACCAGGGAAATCCTAAATAAGTCACTAAGCAACTTGAGCAGCCTACAATGGTATTAGATGTTTTTATAAACAAATTCTCTACATTTTGTTTGCATTTGATTCTAAAATATTGGAATCGAGGCATTTGACAAATGGAGGATCAAAAAAACATCAGCTTGGGAAACGTTTTAAGGAATTAAAGTTTTTGAAAAGCAAGTTTATAAACAGAGAAGCAATGAAATTTGTCCCTACCAAAGCAAGGAAGTTAACAAATGTAGCAATAAAAATGTAAACAGTATGCAGGATTTTATTTTTAAGGTCCATAATTGCAATTTGGAAAATCACAACTTGGGATAGATATTTTGATGGAGTTCCTATTTTTAATTGGATAAACTGGCATTCTGTTTCAGAATAGATTGGAATAGAGTTGAGAAACCTACACTTTTGTGACATTTAAATTTGGACAGCCTTTTTGATAAGTTTTGTCTTATAAAAACACATGTCAAAAAAGGATATTCTAGACTGAAGCAAAAATATCTGGGCCAAACTTTTTACTCATTTTAATATATAAAAAAATGGAATTGAGAACTTCCTCCATTTAGCAGAATTTGCTCTGATCTTACTACATACTTCTACATACTGCAGCCATGAAATAAGAAGATACTTATTCCTTGGAAGAAAAGTTATGACCAACCTAGACAGCATATTAAAAAGCAGAGATGTTACTTTGCCAACAAAGGTCCATCTAGTCAAGGCTATGGTTTTTCCAGTGGTCATGTATGGATGTGAGAGTTGGACTATAAAGTTGAGCACTGAAGAACTGATGCTTTTGAACTGTGGTGTTGGAGAAGACTCTTGAGAGTCCCTTGGACTGCAAGGAGATCATACCAGTCCATCCTAAATGAAATTAGTCCTGAATGTTCATTGGAAGGACTGATGTTGAAGCTGAAACTCCAATACTTTGGCCACCTGATGTGAAGAGCTGACTCATTTGAAAAGACCCTGATGCTGGGAAAGATTGAAGGTGAGAGGAGAAGGGGATGACAGAGGATGAGATGGTTGGATGGCATCACCGACTCAGTGGACACGAGTTTGAGTAAACTCTGGGAGTTGGTGAGGGATAGGGAGGCCTGGCGTGCCGCAGTCCATGGGATCGCTAAGAGTCGGACACGATTGAGCATCTGAACTGAACTACTACATACTTCAACTCTGGCAGAGAGAATAGCTATATTCTCATTAAAAACACAGTCTTCAGAGAAAAGTCAATTAAAGGTGCCCCAAATCTCTAATTTATACATCATAAAATCTCATTTTGAATATAATAAGCAATTTTATAGAATTTTAAGACCATATTGGAATAAATGCATTATTTATTCAAAGAAAAAGCAGAAACAAGAAAGAAGGAGAAACACCATGTCATAGAATTCAGAAGAAATTACAGTGGGCTCTCAATATCCAGGGGTTCTGCATCTGTGGATTCAACCAGCTGAAATTTTGAGCCAAACGTTCTTTGAATCCATGGATGCAAAACCATGGATACAGAGGGCAGGCAGTCCTGTCAACACCTATCAGACTTGAATATCCCTGCATTTTGGTATACATGGGACCTCCTGAACCAATCCTTCCATGGATACTGAGGGATGACTGTAATCAACATATAGTAACATGGTATAAGGGGCTTCCCAGGTGGTACTAGTGGTAAAGAACCCGCCTGCTAATGCAGGAGACACAAATTCAATCAGTGGGTCAGGAAGATTTTACATTTAGATAATAATTTTTACATTTAAAAATAATAATAATTTTACATTTAGATATCTGCCTTAATATTTTTGAGAGACTTTTAAATACAGCTGATTTACAATGTTGTGTTAGTTTCCGCTGTATAGCAAAGTGATTCAGTTATACATATATATTCTTTTTCATTACGGTTTATCACAGGATGTTGAATATAATTCCCTGTGCTCTACAGTAGGATCTTGTTGTTTATCCATTAGGGAGACTTTTAAAAACAAGTTTTAATGGAATTTTTTTATGGGCAACAATAACATAAAACCAGTGTGTTGATTAATAAGTATATATTTAAAGTTCAAATGATTGTAATGATTTTGAACAACTCTTACTTCAAAAATTGTTTGGTTGATTAACTAGTTTCTCATCTAAGCTCAGTTGAAGTGCAGATTGCATGGTAAATATGAGGATAGAGAGAAGGCGTTTTATAGGTTCTGAGGGGTGCTGATTCTTTCCTAACTGTTCAGACCATTGGAGAGCATAAGAGGGAGAGGTGGGTACAGCCTACAGAGGCAGGCAGGCAGTCTGTCAGGCCCCCACCCCCCACTCCATCCAGAACAGCTCAGCTTATATCTGTTTTACCCATTAGATTGCCATATAAGCTCTAATTTGAAGGAATGGTTCACTGACTAAAAATAAGCTTGAAAACACTGCAATGAGCAATGGAGTGTCGGAGACGAATTTTAAGCAGTGGAATAACATGATCAGGTTTACGTTTTTAAAAGTCACTCTGGCAACAAGAGGAAGACTAGACACTTATGAAAGTCAACACTGGGATTTATGCTAAATCCACATTTCTCAGTGTGTATTTTTCATAAAATCCGTTCTCCCTCTTACAAATGACAAAAAAGAATCATATTTCCAAAGCCCCTCCTGTGAGGTACTGCATGTTGAATTATGATTAAAATTTCATTAAAACTTCTGTTTCTTTTACTTTCTATTTTTTGAAGAAAGAAGCCAAGGTACCTATATTTTAAATAATATTTTGACACGGTAAAAGAATTTTATGTTATAATCCAAGGTGTGGAGGAGGGGCCATGGAACAATCCAACAAGCAGGGAAACTAAGAAACATATGGTAAAAAGTTCTTTTTCTTTTGACAACCTAGGTTGATTTAAATTACAAATCAACAAGATCTACATTACATAATATGTTTTGTTTTTTTATCTAGCTGCCCGGATGCTCAGAACTAAATTAAATGTTTGTAGCAACTGGTTTATTGCAGCTACTTGCAATACAAATTTTTCTCTGCTTTGCTTCCTTGTTTTGTTTGCTTTTTTCTAAATTGCTATTTTGAATACCATTTGGAAGTACTGATCTAAATTGTGAATATTAATTGGAGTGATTGCTAACATCATATTGGGCTTACATGTGCCGACAATGTTCTAGACCCTTTATATTAACTCATTTAATCCTCACTGAAACTAAATATGTACCTCTCTCTGGCTTTGGGATTAGTGAATTTATTTATAAAACATTGGTAGCATCAAAGGACATCTGTTTTTCCTTTATCACCAGTATAAGCTTACTAATAATTTCAGTGCTTAAAACCCATCAAAGCATCGAAACAGCCAATTTCAAAAAATCATGTACAAAAAATCAAATCCCTAGAAGTCACCTCTCTGAGCCTCAACTCCTTCTTCTGTAAAATGAGTATAAAAATAATGACACAAAATACTGTTGTAGGTAGTTCTAATGAAAAAATTCATGTAGAATCTTATTGAAAACTTTAATGTGATAAACAAATGTTATTGTTATTCTGCAAAAAGACAAGGAAAAAATTGTTATCATCTTACACATCTCATGCATTCCATTGACTAATCATTTTCTGCAAAAAGTCCAGAATTAGACCACTTTTCAGCACTTCACTTCTGGTCCTGGGCACTACCATCTCTCACTAGGACCATTGCCCCAGCGTCCCAATGGGTCTCCTGGTTTACACTTTTTTCCTCCTCCACAGCAGGCAGAGTGATTCTTTTAAAATGCAGTTCAGCTCATACCACTTCCTTGCTCAAAACCCCATAAGGTAGGCAGAATACTGACCTTGCAAAAATATCTGCGTCTTAGGAACTTCCCTGGTTGTCCAGAGGCTAAGACTTCTCTCTCCCAATGCATAAGAACCAGGTTCAATCCCTAGATCTCACATGCCCCAGCTAAGAGTTTGCAGGCCACAACTACCGCACTCAAGGCCCAGCACAGTCAAATAAATAAATAAAAATCCTTGATTTTCCAGATGTAATCACAAGAGTCTTTATAAGAAGGAGGCAGAAGTCAGAGGAGATGTGACAACAGAAATATGGAGGGGTGCCATTACTGGAAGGGGGCCATAAGCCAAGGCTTGTGGGGAGCCTCCAAAAGATAGAAAATTCTCTCCTAATGTCCCCAGAAGAAAAGCAGCCCTGCTGTCACTTTGATTTTAACCCCATGTTACAGATTAAATTGGGTCTCCCCTTGAAAATACATTGGAGTCCTAACCCCCAGTACCTCAGAAGGTGCCTTATTTAGAGAAAGGGTCTTTGCAGAGCTAATCAGCTTCAAATGAGGTCATTAGGATAAGTCCTATTCCAATATGACTGGCACATTTATAGAAAGGAAAATTTCAGACACAGACATGCCTGGAAGAAGAATGCCAGGTGAAGCAGAAGGTGAAGCAGAGATTGGAGTGATGCTGCTACAAACCAAGGGATGCCAAAGAACGCAAGCAAACCAGCAGAACCAGGGGGAGAGGCTTAGAACAGATTGTTGCTCACCGTCCTCAGAAAGAACCTGCTGACACCTTGATCTCAGACGTTTAGCCTCCAGAAGTATAAGACAATACACTTCTATTGTTTAAGGCGCCTCATTGTGGCACTTTGTTTTGGCAGCCCCAGCAAACTAGTTTACCCTGTAAGACCCACTTGGGATGTTGGACCTCCAGAACTGTAAAATAATTAATTTGTATTGTTCTAAGCCATTAAGTTTGTGGTAATTCATCATGGCAGCAATAGGAAACTAATATATTCTCCAAAGTCACCCCATTAGAAGTCCTAAAATCTGAAGTCTGTGCCATAGCTTAACATCTTCCAACCTGAATTTCCTCTCTGGCTTTGCTGTTCAGTCATTAAGTCATGTCGAACTCTCTGCAACCCCATGAACTGCAGCACACTAGGCTTTCCTGTCCTTCACTATCTCCTGGAGTTTGCTCAAACTCATGTCCAATGAGTCAGTGATGCCATCCAACCATCTCATCCTCTGTCATCCCCTTCTCCTCTTGCCCTCAATCTTTCCCAGCATCAGGGTCTTTTCCAATGAGTTGGCTCTGCATAACATGTGGTCAAAGTATTGGAGCTTCAGCTTCAGCCTCAGGCCTTCCAATGAATATTCAAAGTTGATTTCCTGTATGATTGACTTGTTTGTTCTCCTTGCTGTCCAAGGAACTCTCAAGAGTCTTCTCCAGCACCACAATTTGAAAGCATCATTCCTTCAGCACTCAGCCTACTGTATGGCCCAACTCTCACATCCATATATGACTACTGGAAAAACCATAGCTTTAACTATATGGACCTTGTGATGTCTCTGCTTTTTAATATGCAATCTAGGTTTGTCACAGCTTTCCTTCCAAGAAGCAATCATTTTTTAAACTTTGTGGCTGCAGTCACCATCTGCAGTAATTTGGGAGCCCTATTATTCTTCCCTCACTCCTTCTGTTCCAGCCCCACTGGTTTCCTTGCTCTTCTTGGAACATCCTTTTCACTCACGCAGGGCCTTTAAATTTGCTGCTTCCTCTGACTGAAATGCTCTTCCTCCCCCATGCTCCCTTACTTCTTTCAGGTCCCTGATCTTGAATGACCTTATCAGAGAAGCCTTTCCTCAATGTCCAATGTAGAATAGCACTCTCTCCTTTCTGCTTTATTTTTCTTACCACTTATCACCCTCCATGTGTTATATACTACATGTTAATTTGTGATCATCAACTCCTCTCGCTTCCATCAAAACCAAAGCACCTTGAGAGCAGGGAGTCATTTGGTTCATTCCTATGTCTCCACTACCTATTGGTGCCAGGCACATAGGAAACACTCAAGACATCTTTATTGACTGAATGAATTTTGAATGAAAATTGAAATCAAAATTTCTGCCTCTAAAGTGATTTCCACTTAAACTGTTTTTTATATCTTTGTTTTGAAGCATATAAGCAATGAAACCATAGGCTCTGGGTTCATAAACTCAATGTCCCAAGTGACTCTCGAAAAAAAAAAAAAAAAAAAATTGGAAGCTCACTGGAATGGCAGCAGCACAGATTTCCTGCAGAACTTCAAATCAAACCAGAGAGTCAAAAGCACAAAGGCAGACTACGCCTGACCAGAGAAACCAGTCAAGTTGTAACGATAGCTCTGGACTTATAATTAATCTCAAAAGGCTAGCTGGGCAATTAAGCCTGGGTTTGGAATTAGATATTAAAATATTTTTAATGCAGTAATAAAGTAGAGTGGGCTTTTGTTGTTTATAAGGAATTCAAAACTAGTCCTAGTCTTCAAAAGCTCTTCCATTTCCAATTTTAATAGGATGTGACATAGGCAGCCTTGAAACAGAAGTTATGATACGGGTAGACGTTTAAGCTGCTAGAGAGTGCAGCTTAAATGAAAGCACTTCTCAATCTCTTGTTCTAATGATTGTTCCTTTCAACTTAGAAGTCAGAGCCTATAGGTAAGGCTCTAAGGGCTTTGTTTTCACCTCTGTTTTAACCACCAAGTCATCATCCTTTGTTTATTTGCATCACCCTGCCCATAGGTTTAAGACTTGTAAAGCCAAACATAAGCAAAGGAAAGAATGAATGTGCCCATTCTTAAACAAGCTTAAACAAAGTATCTTCAGCTAATTATCACTGCTGGACATACATTAATGGGTAAATAGCATAAATTCAACTCATGTCTTGGGAGATGCTTCTAGACTCCTCAAATCCCCACATCCGTGATTGCCATCATGCTGTGTGTGTGTACTCAGCTGTGTCTGACTCTTTGTGACCCCATGGACTGTAGCCCGCCAGGATTCTCTGTCAGTGGTATTTTTCAGGCAAGAATACCGGAGTGGTTTGCCATGCCCTCCTCCAGTGGATCTTTCAGATCCAAGGATAGAACCCAAGTCTCGTGCACTGACAGGCATATTCTTTACCACTCAGCCACCAGGGAAGCCACCATTTGTAAGAGGAGGAATACCTAAATGCCCTTCCCAGACACTCTTAAGAGAGGAGGAGGGGTAAAATCTGATGAGTCAGAATCCAATAGTACTCAAAGGGACAAGTTTATTAACAGGTTTTAAATATCCACTTGCACTGAACATTAATCCTTAGCCCCTGTTCACTCTCTATAGGAGCAACAGTCTGAGTCAGGGCTGTCCCTGAGGCCCAGTAGCCTCCCTGCTTCCCATCACATGCCCCAACCTGTTGGTCACTAATAAAATTTCCTCCACCGGGGGCCAAGCAGAAGTGATAAAAGATTCCAAACTTGGGATGTATGTTTGAGGGCAGCTGGGAGACTCCTTTTAGGCCAAAACTAAGCCAAGAGCTCCCTCTGTTCATCGCTAGCCCCCTGCACCCCAATCATGATGCGATTCTTTGTTTTACCATCTGCTATTGGTCCCTATATCTCCCTCAGGCTTTCCTGGGTCCCTCCCTCCAAATACTACTAAAACTCTGCCTTTGACTTCACTAACCATATAATTTCACCCTGCAGTATAAAAGCAAACATAAACTCTGCAACGATCCCTTCGGTTCCTTACTACTAACTATTACTACTAAGTTGCTTCAGTCGTGTCTGACTTTGTGCGACCCCATAGACGGCAGCCCATCAGGCTCCCCCGTCCCTGGGATTCTCCAGGCAAGAACACTGGAGTGGGTTGCCATTTCCTTCTCCAATGCATGAAAGTGAAAAGTCAAAGTGAAGTCACTCAGTCGTGTCTGACTCTTAGCAACCCCCTTACCAGGCTCCTCTGTCCATGGGATTTTCCAGGCAAGAGTACTGGAGTGGGGTGCTATCGGTTCCTTAATGGGCATTTAAAGACATTACCCGTGGCTGAATACCACATCGCCACCAGCTGGGCACCCTTACCAGTTAAAACTCTCCCACATTTAAGAAACATGAAACTACATTACAACAAAATCACATGAACCTGCAGCGTGGCTGGTGAGCAGCCAAAACTGTATATAGTCATCCCTTGGTCTGTGGGTAGATTGGTACCAGGAGCCCCGTGGATAAGAGTCCCTTACAGTAAGCCCTTGTATCAGGAGTTTCCACATCCTCAGATACAGAGGGCCAACTGTATGTTAATACGAGATGCCTAAGATATTCTCCCTAACTACTTTTTTCCTGTTTATCATATAAAGCTGCTTAATTCCTTACTATCTCAAACAGAAACCTCTGACATCTAATCTCTGTCCTTTCTTTAAAAAAAATTTTTTTTAATTGAGATATAGTTGATGTACAGTATTATATAGGTTTTAGGTATACAACATACTGGTTTCTCCTCTTTTTAGGCCTGGTTTTGACTGATTTTTATAGGGTGGTCTATATTTCCTATTTCCATTTTTGCTCTTACCACATTTACCATTTACACCCACATTTTAACTAAAATTATGCACCGTCTCTCCAAAGCCTTTAGAAATGTGGTTGTGAGGTGGAGTGGGGAACATTCTATAGTAATATGATTAGATCTCAGCCTTTTTGTGAATCTGCCTCTGGATTGTGAACCTCACATGTGTTTCTCAGTTTTTTCTCGGGTGGGACAGGATGGATAGATTGGGCTGACCTTAGGCATCTCCCTTCTTCCATGTGGAAGGCTAGAGCCTGCTAGAATTGAGTATATCCCTTCCCCCAGCTCATTTAGGCTCTGATAAGAATACCCCAGCAGGTTAGGCTCTGGATAACTAGTTTCCCCTGAGGACAGGGCTTCTGAAGAACTGAGTGCTCTGGTGTATTTCAAAATGGTTCCATTCCCCTCGCCTTGCTGGAAGGTCTACAGAGATTCTTTCTTCTCCAACATCTACTGTGAGAACCTGGTGGAGCTCTGCAAAAGCGGGAGCCACCTCTATGCCCAAGTCCTCCAGGCATTTTTAACTCTCAGGCTTGTCCACACTGAGTCTCTGTCAATTACAGTTCAGGCGTTTCTTCCCCACCCTTGGTTCCTGCAGTGATTTCCACTCCTCTCTGTTCCGGTAAGTCAGGACTCCCCATATCCACCTGTCTCTATAATATTTGGGGCAGTGGCTTGCCCAGTGTCCTTGCCTCTCTTCCAGAAAAGTTATTGATTCTTCAGTCTGTTTAGTTTTTACTTCAGGGCCTTGTCGATTTTCACTGAGTCCATTAAATTGATCCTGTCTGGTTCCCCTTCCCCTCATTCCTCATCCTGTTATTTAGCTTTCTCTTTTATTCCTCCATATCCCTGCATATGCTATTTTCACTTTACATTACTTCCATTTTCCACATGAAAAATACTGTTGTTTAAATTAAGATTCTTTTGGATACAAGCAGGAGGAAAAAACCACTAAAGCCGACTTAAGTGTATGAAGAGAATGGAGCTGAATTTCCAGGGTAAGCTGGCTTCAGGAACAACTGGATTCATGGCCCAGAACTTGTCACTGAGACTTCGATTTCTTTCATCTCTCTGCTTACCCCTGCTTTTTAATATGCGTTGACCTAATTTTCAGTGTCATTGCCCTGCCAAAGTGGCTGTGGTAATTCCCACCTCATATTCTTGAGGTTTGAGTCCAGCTAGGATGAGAGAATATCTCCTCCTAGGCATCTAAGCAGTTCTGATTGACTTAAGTCACATGGCCAGCCCTGACCCAATTGCTGTGCCCAGAGAAGCAGAAAGCATTTATTGGCTTAGATCTTGGTTACCTATATGCCCATCCCACTGTTCCCCCAGGACACAAGAACCAAGAATAGCAGAGAGACATCCCCTGATGAAAATACCAGGGACTATTACCCTAAGTAAGGCAAATAGCTACTGGATGACTGAAACACATTTATCCACTACATTATTTTTTTTTTTAAGATAAAGTTTAAGCATCCCCATGAGACTGAGATCTCTGAGGTCAGGGACTATATCTATTTTATTTTTGTACCTTAATGCCTTAAATGTATTGAGCACTCAAAAAGCATGTGCTGAATGAAGAATACGCCTATAGGAAAACAGTAAAGACAGCAACTAACTGCTAAGGGGAGTTGGGGAAAGTTTCCAAGAGGACGTGGCACCTCAAACAGGTGTGATGATGAACGTGAGTCCGCCACGAGCAGGGTAAATTGCAAGAAGGGCACCCAGAAGAAGTAATAGTCCATGAAAACACCTAGACCAGCATGGAACATTCAAGACTAAATCATCTAGATTTGGAGAAGTAGGAGATAGAACAGGACAAGGAGATGCAGGTAGCTTATTAAAGACAGAAAAAGAAAGAAAGAAAGAAAACCTAAAGATTTGTATTTATCTCTAGGCAGTGGAGAATCCATGGGCAAACTCCAGGAGATGGTGAGGGACCGAGAGGCCAGGTGTGCTGCAGTCCAGAGGGTCACAAAGAGTCAGACATGACTTGGCAACTGAACAACAGCAACAAAAGTGGAGAATCACTGCATGCGTTTGAAAGAGGGATTAATATAATTGAGTATTCTTACTTTAGAAAGACAACATTGATTTCTTTCCTCTCCCAGTCTGTCCTGCCCACTGCTGTGAGAGTCAAGAAACCAATTAGGAGATTAATACCTAATCAGTCCAGGGTTTCCCACGTGGCTCTGTGATAAAGAATTCACCTGCTAATGCAGGAGACACAGGAGACATGTGTTCGATCCCTGGGTCGGGAAGAACCCCTGGAGGGAGGGCATAGCAACCTACTCCAATACTGTTGCCTGGGAAAGCCCACGGACAGAGGAGCCTGGCGGACTACAGTCCGTGGGGTTGCAAAGACTTGGAGGACATGACTGAGCGACTGAGCACACACACAGCTAATTAGTCCAGAGAATAAAAGGGAAATCAAGAAGTATTTCTAGGAATTAAAATTAAGAAGTGATAGTGATCACATATGCTTAGAGATGGACACATAACAGAATGTAGGAGATTTCAGATTGTCTGACAAGGCAGATGGCAATACCAGTAAAAAGGATAAGGAACAGAGGAAAAGGAAGTCAAGCTGAAATATGCCTCTTTTTCCTACTTCTTGCTTTGCTCTCTATGCTTTGCTTTTTCAATCCAAGGAAACATTTAACCTGTACTATGTGTAACATGTTTGGGCTTCCTGGTGGCTCAGATGGTAAAGAAACTTCCTGCAGTGTGGGAGACTTGGGTTCGATCCCTGGGTTGGAAAGATCCCTTGGAGAAGGGACTGGCAACTCACTCCAGTATTCTTGCCTGGAAAACCCATGGACAGAGGGGCCTGGGAGGCTACAGTCCATGGGGTCACAAAGAGTCAGACACGACTGAGCAGCTAACACACACACACGTGTGCAACACGGTTATGTAAGATTGTTGACGAAGGCAGTGTGTGGGGTCCACTGCTCGCCACTCAAAAGCCAGTAAACAGACCAGGCTGGTGGAAAAGAAAGTTTGCTTTATTTCAGATGCCGCCAACTGGGGAGGGAGAGGGTGGCGGACATCTGTCCAAAGGCCAACTCCCCAACCCTGACAGACAAGGGGTGAGAGTTTTTACAGACAGAGTTGGGGTGGGGCAGCTACACACAGAAACAACACAGTCATCTCCAACAGTCATCTTCAAATTGGTCATCAGTGGTCTGACCAGCATCATATTCGTTGTTTTAGGTACAGTTAATCTTCAGTTCCAGGGTTATTTGTTCCCATTTCTTTGTGATCAGTTTTTTGCAATTGTGGCCGCTCATGTCCTGGGTACAGCCTGGTCATCATATAGTTAATTTCTCCACCTGCTGTTTTGGTATCTATAAGACAACTCACAAGATATGGCTCAGAATATTATCTATCTTGAGAAAGAACTAAAGGTCCTTGACTATGCTTAATGACTACATTATTATTGTTTAATCTCCTTTGACTGTTCCTTTGTTTCTGTATTTCTCATTTCTATGATTAAATTTATGCTTTGGCTAGAGTTTTCGACAGACAATATGCAGGCAGAGGACACGGTGGGGACGCAAGGACCACAGAGTCCTGCTCTATTTCAAGATCTCCTCCAAACTGATGACTCTCTTGCCAAGGCTCCAAGGATAAATATGGGATGACTTTTCTAGAAATCTGTAAAGGGTTCTGTTATAAATTCACCAGCATAGAGGTATGATTTTCCCCAGGAGAGCATGATTAAAAATAGGAAGTTTGAGAAACCTAACCATAAGACCAAGTCATTGCAATGGAGGAGGTGAGGGAAGGCAGCCAGGATGGGTTCTAAACCTGAATTAGCTGACAATAACTACCTTTTGTTAGAGTGTTTTTTTGCAGGATTCTCATCTGATAGGGAAGCTGGGTGCTCTATTGATGGGAGGGACTTGATTTGATTTTTATTGAGGGATAGTTGATTTACAATGTATTTGTCCCAGATGTACAATGTGGTGAGTCAACATTTTTATATTATTTTCTATCTAAAATTATTATAAAATATTGATTATATTCCCTGTACAATATATCTTTGTAGCTTACTTTATGCACAGTAGTTTGTACTTAATCCCTTGCTCCTATCCTCCCTTTCCCTCTTCCCACTGGCAACCACTAGTTTGTTCTCTGGCAACCACTAATTTTTGAGTCTGTTTCTGCTTTGTTATATTTATTTATTCATTCATTTTATCTTTTAGATTCCACATGTAAGTGATAACATGAAGTACTTGTCTTCCTCTGTCTTATTTCACTAAGTATTACACCCTCTCTGTTCATCCATATTGTTGCAAATGGCAAGATTTTGTTCTTTTTATTAATGACTGAGTAGTATTTCATTATATGTGTGTGTGTATGTATCTGTATGTGTTATATACACCACGTCTTTCTCCATTCTTCTGTTAATGGTCACTTAGATTGCTTCCATATCTTGACTATTGTAAATAGTGCTGCTAAGAATGTTTGGGTGCATATATCTTTCCTAATTAGTGTTTTTGTTTTGTTCAAATATATATTCAGAGATGGAATTACTGGGTCAGATGGTAGTTCTATTTAGTTTTTTGAGGAACCTCTTTACTGTTTTCCACAATGGCTACACCAGCTTACATCCTCACCAACAATGTACAAGGGTTCCTTTTTCTACATCCTCACCAACATTTGTCATTTTTTGGTCTTTTTAATGATAAGTATTCTGACAGATTGGAGAAGGAAATGGCAACCCACTCCAGTATTCTTGCCTGGAGAATCCCAGGGACGGGGGAGCCTGGTAGGCTGCCATCTATGGGGTCTCACAGAGTTAGACACGACTGAAGCGACTTAGCAGGAGCAGCAGCAGCAGCATTCTGACAGATGTGAGGTGATATCTCATTGTGGTTTTATTTACATTTCTCTGGCTAGTAATATTGAATATCTTTTCAAGTGCCTGATGGCTCTGTATACCTTCTTTGGAAAAAAAAATCTATTCAAGGGTTCTGCCCATTTTTTAATCGGGCTGGGCTTTTTTTTATATATATATATTGAGTTGAGCTGTTTGATATTTTATGAGATGTTTGATATTGTATAAGCTGTTTATATATTTTGAATATTAACTCTGTATCAATTGTTTGCAATTATTTTCTCCCATTCAGTAGGTTCTTCTTGCTTTGTTGACAGATTCCTTTGTGCAAAAGCTTTTAAGTCTAATTAGACCCCATTTGTTTATAAAAGTAAAAACTTTTATTTCCTTTGCCTTAGGAGACTCCCAAAGATATTGCTGGGCTTCCCTGGTGGCTAGGCAATAAAGAATCTGCCTGCCAGTGCAGGAGACGCTGGTTTGATCCCTGCATTAGGAAGATCCCCTGGAGAAGGAAACGGCATCCACTCCAGTATTCTTGCCTGGAGAATTCCACGGACAGAGAAGGGGGTCACAGAGAGTTGGACACAACTTAGCGAGTCAACAACAACAACAAAGATATTGCTACAATTTGTATCCAAGGTGGTCTTTAGGCATGTTATCACCTTACCTGATGTGGGCGGGATCTGGTGAAAGACACGGAGGCTGGTAGACATTTTGTTAAATGTCTGGAGGAGGAGTTGGTTGCTGTTTTGCTGTGAACGAGGACGCTAGTGGTGGCCTGTGTTCTCGCGCTCCAGGCCACAGGCCTGGCCCTGGC
Source organism: Bos mutus (assembly GCF_027580195.1). Taxonomy (NCBI): domain Eukaryota; kingdom Metazoa; phylum Chordata; class Mammalia; order Artiodactyla; family Bovidae; genus Bos; species Bos mutus. The sequence goes on along the minus strand of NC_091621.1, from coordinate 25,985,081 downwards.
GGCAGGCCCATAGTGGAGAAGAGCCCGAGCCTTGTCTTCCTTCCCTGCCCCCACCAGCTCCCCTGGGAGAGGCAGAGCTGGGCAGGAGTGCAGACAGGCTCTTCGGGTGTCTGGATGGAGGTCATGGCTCAGTGTGGTTCCAGGGAAACAGCCCTTGTCTGCCGTATTGAGGAGTAAGGAGACAGAGTAAACCCCACTCGAAGGATGGCAGCGGTGTGGAAACTGTGTTCCACTGGTTTCTTCTAGGACTGTTATGGCTTTTAGTGTTACACTGGTCTTTAATCCATTTTGAGTTTAAATTTATAAATGGGATGAGAAAATGTTCTAGCCTCAATCTTTTACATCTAGATGTTCATGGCAACTTTTGATTAAAGTTGATCATTTTCAAATGCCATTTAAATGCTTTAATGAAATAAATAACACAGGATATTGTCCTCCTCCACAAAGTTTCGTTTCAGTTAGATTTTTTTTTAGCCCTATACTTTGGTGACCTGATGCAAAGAGCTGACTCATTGGGAAAGACCCAGATGTTGGAAAAGATTGAGAACAGGCGGCAAAGGGGACGACAGAGGATGAGATGGTTGGATGGCATCACCGACTCGATGGACATGAGTTTGAGCAAGCTCCAGGAGTTGGTGATGATCAGGGAAGCCTGGGGTGCTGCAGTCCATGGGGTTGCAAAGAATTGGACACAACTGAGTGGCTGACTAATCTTGTGGAGTCGTGGAATTTTAAATATAAGCAACGTTGTGACTCGTTTTTTTTCTTATAAGTCATTTTTTATAGCCTAGTATCATTTGCCTGGAAAATTCCAAGGGCTACAATCCATGGGGTTGCAAAGAGTTGGACATGACTGAGTGACTTCACTTTCACTTTTGTATCATTTCCTTAAAGGAAAAATTAACCTCAGTAAGTCAAAACTGTATAGAGATCTATAAAAGAATTTTAAGAAGTCTACATTCTGAAACAGCCTTAAGATTCCTTAGATTTTGAAACATTATACCAATATCATAAGATTATCGTATTCTAGAATTCCTTTATGTAGAAAATACTTCATTTAACTTTTAAATATCACATATTAAATAATGTTCTTTCTCCATTTTCATTACTATGTTAACCATACTAATTCCAAGAGTTAATATCACATTAGTGACATAAACTATTTCCAACGTTTACTTCTAGAGAAAACTCCTTTCTATCGCCATTGATTACTTCATTTCCTTCATAATTAGAATTGTTTATTATTCTCATATTCCTATACCTAAAGCTGTTATTGCAGTCATGAAAATACAGTGCTGACACACCTGGCAGTTTTGCCACACCTAAAGCAAAGTAGTCCATCAAAAACAAATTTGAGTCTTCAAAAATAATAATAGGCAACACAGGCACAGCTGACTTTTAACTGCATCCATTTACCCAATCCTGACTACAGGAGACTTTTATTTTCCTTAAGTCTCTGTTGTTTGGATTTTTGTTTTGCAATATCTGTCATTGCCATTGTAAAGTATATTTTAAGTCTGTTAAAACTGAGTTAACTGCCAAGGATGTCACAACTCTTCCCCAAAACCCAATTTTAAAGGTGTTTTCAAATCTTAACTATTAAGCAGGTTTATAGCTTAGAGAAACAAGGTATCTGTTAGAAATCTGAGGGTTGCCTGTGCCATCCAGACTTGAGAATAATATGCTTGAGAATATTATGCTCCAGAGATCCAGTTCCCAACTTCTCACCCTCAGGGTGTAGGAGGGTCAGCAGTAGTATAATCATGACTCCTAGGACCTAGAGTCCATCATCATTATTTTCAGATTAAAAATAGAATGTTTCATTAAGTGGTGACTCATTAGTAAAAATGCACAATAGTAAGTTTAAAAGATAATTAAGGTAATTTTCAAAAGAAATAAAGTTCAGGATAAAGAATGGGTACATAATTTTCTTTGAATGATGGATAACAGTGCAATAACCACCTGGTTACATAGCTCTCCTGAAATATGGTTCCCTGGTGAGGCAGAGCAGAGTGTTTAAGTGCTGGCAGGCAGATGGAGCATAGGAAGGAAAGAGTTCAAAAAAGAACAGGGAAACTTCAGAGACCATCTGACCTATACTGATCCTGATTCAAATCCTAGAGATGGTCACTGATGAGGAGTTAAGGCTGAATATCTTATACTTATCAGGGGACATTTTAAAGTGGTCAAAACAAACCAAAAAGGAAAGAAAAGAACATCTCGTTTAGAAGTAACTAAACAAATCAGACTTCCCTGGTGGCTCAGATGGTAAAGCATCTGTCTACAATGCGGGAGACCTGGGTTTGATCTCTGGGTCGGGAAGATTCCCTAGAGAAGGAAATGGCAACCCACTCCAGTACTCTTGCCTAGAAAATCCCATGGACGGAGGAGCCTGGTGCAGGCTACTGCCCATGGGGTCACAAAGAGTCGGACACGACTGAGCAACTTCTTTCACTTTCACACAAACCACAGTTAACCCATCTCTCCCACTCCTCAAACTCTGGCAACCATGAATCTGTTTTCTGTATCTATGTGCCTGGTTTATCTAACTTCAGATTTCACATGTGAGACTGTATACAGAACTTTTTTTTCTCAGTCTATTGCAGTTCTCATAATGCCCTTGAGGTCTGTCCATGTTGTTGCAAATGGCAAGATTTTATTCTTTCAGTAGGTGAATAATATTTCCATGTGTGTATTTCAAAATTTCTTTTACATTCACCCATCAACGGACAGTTAAATTGTTTCCATATCTTGCCTGTTGTAAGTAATGCTGCATTCAACATGGAATTCAATATATTTTGCTTAGTGTTTTCATTTAATTCTGATAAATACCCAGAAATAATATTGCTGGATCATATGGTAGTTCAATTTTTAATTTTGTGAGAAAACTCCATATGGCTTTCCAGGGTGGCTGTAACAATTCACATTCCTACCAACGGTGCACAGGGATTCCCTTTTCTCTATATCCTTGCCAATACTTGATATTTCTTAACTTTTTGATAATCGCCATTCTAACAGGTGAGATCTCATTGTAGTTTCGATATGCATTTCCCTGATGATTAGTGATGCTGAACATCTTTTCATTTGCCTATAGTCCATCTGTATATCTTCTATGAAGAAAATGTCTATTCTCATCTTCTGCCTATTTTTTAATTGTTTGGCTTTTTTTTTACTATTGATTTACAATTCTTTATACATTTTGGATATTAACCCCTTGTCAGAAATAGGATTTACAAATATTTCCTCCCATTCTATTGGTTATCTTCTCATTTTGTTGATGGATTCTTGGCTGTGAAGGCTTTTCATTTGATGTGATGCCACTTGTTCAAATTTGTTTTTTCTTTTGTTGCCTTTCCTTTGCATATTTTAGGCTCAAAAATTCATCATGAAGACCTATATCAAAGAGCTTACCGCCTATGTTTTGTTTTAGAAGTTTTATAATTTCAGGTCTTAAAATCAAAACTTTAATCCATTTTGAGTTAATTTTGGATACAGTATAAAATAGTGGTCCAGTTTCATTCCTTTGCATCAGTTCAGTTCAGTCACTCAGTCATGTCTGACTCTTTGCAACCCCATGAACTGCAGCACGCCAGGCCTCCCTGTCCCTCACCAATTCCCGGAGTCCACCCAAACCCATGTCCATTGAGTCTGTGATGCCATCCAACCATCTCATCCTCTATCATCCCCTTCTCCTCCTGCCCCCAATCCCTCTCAGCATCAGGGTCTTTTCCAATGAGTCAGCTCTTTGCATCAGGTGGCCAAAGTATTGGAGTTTCAGCCTCAGCATCAGTCCTTCCAATGAACACTAAGGACTGATCTCCTTCAGTTGGACTGGTTGAATCTCCTTGCAGTCCAAGGGACTCTCAAGAGTCTTCTCCAACACCACAGTTCAAAAGCATCAATTCTTCAGCATTCAGCTTTGTTTATAGTCCAACTCTCACATCCATACATGATGACTGGAAAAACCATAGCCTTGACTAGACGGACCTTTGTTGACAAAGTAATGTCTCTGTTTTTTAATATGTTGTCTAGGTTGGTCATAACTTTCCTTCCAAGGAGTAAGCATCTTTTAATTTCATGGCTGCAATCACCATCTGCAGTGATTTTGGAGTCCAAAAAATAAAGTCAGCCACTGTTTCCACGGTTTCCCTACCTATCTCCCATGAAGTGATGGGACCAGATACCATGATCTTAGTTTTCTGAATGTTGAGCTTTAAGCCAACTTTTTCACTCTCCTCTTTCACTTTCATCAAGAGGCTCTTTAGTTCTTTGTTCACTTTCTGCCATAAGGGTGGTGTTATCTGCACATCTGAGGTTGTTAATATTTCTCCCAGCAATCTTGATTCCAGCTTGTGCTTCCTCCAGCCAAGCATTTCTCATGATGTACTCTGCATATAAGTTAAATAAGCAGGGTGACAACATACAGCCTTGACGTACTCCTTTTCCTATTTAGAACCAGTCTGTTGTTCCATGTCCAGTTCTTTTGCATGTGGCTGTCTAATTTTCCCAACATCATTTATTAAAGAGACTGTCCTTTCTCCATGATATATTCTTGGCTACTTTGTCATAAATTGACATATATGTTGGGGTTTATATCTGGGTTCTCTCTTCTGTTCCAAGGTCTATGTGTCTGCTTTTATATCAATACCTTACAGTTTTAAATATTATGTTGTTGTTCAGTCGCTCAGATCTGTCCAACTCTTTGCAATCCCGCGGACTGCAGCACACTAGGCTTTCCTGTTCTTCACCATCCCCTGGAGCTTGCTCACACTCATGTCCATTGAGACAGTGATGCCATCCAACTATCTTGTCATCTGTCGTCTCCTTTTCCTCCTGCCTTCAGTCTTTCCCAGCATCAGGGTCTTTTCCAATGAGTCAGTTCTTCTCATTAGGTGGCCAAAGTATTGGAGCTTCAGCTTTAGCATCAGTCCTTCCAGTGAATATTCAGGATTGATTTCCTTTCAGATTGACTGGTTTGATCTCCTTGCAGTCCAAGGGACTCTCAAGAGTCTTCTCCAACAACACAGTTCAAAAGCATCAATTCTTCAGGTCTCAGCCTTCTTTATGGTCCAACTCACATTCATACATGACTACTGTAAAAACTATAGTTGTGACTATCTGGACCTCTGTCAGCAAAGTAATGTCTCTGCTTTTTAATACCCTGTCTAGGTTTGTCATAGCTTTTCTTCCAAGGAGCACGTGTCTTTTAATTTCATGGCTTCAGTCACCATCTTCAGTGATTTTGGAGCCCAAGAAAATAAAGTCTGTCACTATTTCCATTATTTGCCTATCTGTTTGACATGAAGTGATGGGATTGGATGCCATTATTTTAGTTTTTTGAATGTTAAGTTTTAACCCAGCTCTTTCACTCTCCTTTCACCTTCATTAAGAGGTTCTTTAATTCCTCTTCACTTTCTGCCACAAGGGTGGTGTCATCTGCATATTTGAGGTTATTGATATTTCTCCCAGCGATCTTGATTCCAGCTTGTGCTTCATCCAGCCAAGCATTTCGCATGATGTACTCTCTATACAGGGCTTCCCTTGTGGCTCAGCTGGTAAAGAATCCACCTGTAATGCAGGAGACATGCATTCAATCCCTGGGTTAGGAAGACCCCCTGGAGAAGAGAAAGGCTACCTACTCCAGTATTCTGGCCTAGAGAATTCCATGGGCTGTATTGTCCATGGGGTCACAAAGAGTCAGACATGACTGAGTGACTTTCACTTTCATTCTCCATATAAGTTAAATAAGCAGGGTGACAATATACAGCCTTGATGTACTCCTTTCCTTGATGTACTCCTTTAAACATCACAGGTTTGTAATACAGTTTGTAATACAGGGAGCATGATGCCTCCGGTTTTATTCTTCTTTCTGAAGATTGCTTTGGCTATTCAGAGTTTTCTATGGTTCCAGACAAATTTTAGGATTGTTTGTTCTATTTTTGTAAAAAATGCCATTAGAATTAAATCTATAGTTTGGGTAGTATGGAAATTTTAACAATATTCTTCCAATCCATGAGCATAAAATATCTTTGCATTTATTTGTGTCTTCCTCAATTTCTTTCATTAATGCCTTGTATTTTTCAATATACAGGTCTTGCACCTCCTTGGTTTCATTTGTTCTTAGGTATTTTGTTGTTCTGATGCAACTGTAAATGATATTTTCTTAATTTCATCTCCTGATAGTTTATTATTAACATATAGAAATATAACAAGTATTGGATTTTATATTCTGCAACTTTCCTGAATTCTAACAGTTTTTTGGCAGAGTTTTTAGGGTATCTACATACAATATCATGTCATCTGCTTATGCTGCTGTGCTGTGCTTAGTCATTTAGTCATGTCCAACTCTTTGTCACCCAATGGACTGTAGCCCACCAGGCTCCTCTATCCATGGGGATTCTCCAGACCAGAATACTGGAGTGGGTAGCCTTTCCCTTCTCCAGGGGATATTCCCAACCCAGGGATTGAATCCAGGTCTCCCCTGCATTGTAGGTAGATTATTTACCATCCGAGCCACCAGGGAAGCCCAAGAATACTGGAGTGGGTAGCCTATCCCTTCTCCAGGGGATCTTCCCAACCCAGGAATCAAACTGGGGTCTTCTGCATTGCAGGTGGATTCTTTACCAGCTGAGCTACTAGGGAAGCCCGTCATCTGCATATAGGGTAGTTTTACTTTTTCCTTTCTAGGTTGGATGCCTTTCATTTTTTGTGCCTAATTGTTCTGGCTAGGAATTCCAATACTATGTTGAGTAAAAGTAGTGATTGTCTTGGTCCTGATTCTTGTTTTGGTCCTGATCTTGGCAAAGATTTCAGCTTTTCACTGTTGAATATGATGTTAGCTATGGGCTTGTCATATATGGCCTTTATTATGTTGAGGTACATTCCCTCTATACTTGCTTTGTTGAGTTTTTCTTCTTAATCATAAATGGATGTTGAATTTTGTTAAATATTTTTTCTGCATCTATTGAGATGATCATGTGATTTTTATCTTTCAATTTGTTAATGTGCATATCACATTTATTTATTTGCTGATGTAGAACTATCCTTGTATTCCTCGGATAAATCCCAAGTGATCGTGGTGTAGGGTTCTTTTAATATACTGTTGATTTGCTTTGCTAATATTTTGCTGAAAGTTTTAAAATCTATGTTCATCAGGGATCAGATCAGATTAGATCAGTCACTCAGTCGTGTCTGACTCTTTGTGACCCCATGAATCGCATCACGCCAGGCCTCCCTGTCCATCACCAACTCCTGGAGTTCACTCAGACTCACGTCCATCGAGTCAGTGATGCCATCCAGCCATCTCATCCTCTGTCATCCCCTTCTCCTCTTGCCCCCAATCCCTCCCAGCATCAGTCTTTTCCAATGAGTCAACTCTTCACATGAGGTGGCCAAAGTACTGGAGTTTCAGCTTTAGCATCATTCCTTCCAAAGAAATCCCAGGGCTGATCTCCTTCAAAATGGACTGGTTGGATCTCCTTGCAGTCCAGGGGACTCTCAAGAGTCTTTTCCAACACCACAGTTCAAAAGCATCAATTCTTCGGTGCTCAGCCTTCTTCACAGTCCAACTCTCACATCCATACATGACCACAGGAAAAACCATAGCCTTCACTAGACGAACCTTTGTTGGCAAAGTAACGTCTCTGCTTTTGAATATGCTATCTAGGTTGGTCATAACTTTCCTTCCAAGGAGTAAGTGTCTTTTAATTTCATGGCTGCAGTCACCATCTGCAGTGATTTCGGAGCCCAGAAAAATAAAGTCTGACACTGTTTCCACTGTTTCCCCATCTACTTCCCATGAAGTGATGGGACCGGATGCCATGATCTTCATTTTCTGAATGTTGAGCTTTAAGCCAACTTTTTCACTCTCCACTTTCACTTTCACCGAGAGGCTTTTGAGTTCCTCTTCACTTTCTGCCATAAGGGTGGTGTCATCTGCATATCTGAAGTTATTGATATTTCTCCCGGCAATTTTGATTCCAGCTTGTGTTTCTTCCAGTCCAGCGTTTCTCATGATGTACTCTGCATATAAGTTAAATAAGCAGGGTGATAATATACAGCCTTGACGTACTCCTTTTCCTATTTGGAACCAGTCTGTTGTTCCATGTCAAGTTCTAACTGTTGCTTCCTGACCTGCATACAGATTTCTCAAGAGGTAGATCAGGTGGTCTGGTATTCCCATCTCTTTCAGAATTTTCCACAGTTTATTGTGATCCACACAGTCAAAGGCTTTGGCATAGTCAATAAAGCAGAAATAGATGCCTTTCTGGAACTCTCTTGCTTTTTCCATGATCCAGCGGATGTTGGCAATTTGATCTCTGCTTCCTCTGCCTTTTCTAAAACCAGCTTGAACATCAGGAAGTTCACGGTTCACATATTGCTGAAGCCTGGCTTGGAGAATTTTGAGCATTACTTTACTAGCGTGTGAGATGAGTGCAATTGTGCAGTAGTTTGAGCATTCTTTGGCATTGCCTTTCTTTGGGATTGGAATGAAAACTGACCTTTTCCAGTCCTGTGGCCACTGCTGAGTTTTCCAAATGTGCTGGCATATTGAGTGCAGCACTTTCACAGCATCATCTTTCAGGATTTGGAATAGCTCAACTGGAATTCCATCACCTCCACTAGCTTTGTTCATAGTGATGCTTTCTTAGGCCCACTTGACTTCACATTCCAGGATGTCTGGCTCTAGGTCAGTGATCACACCATCGTGATTATCTGGGTCGTGAAGATCTTTTTTGTACAGTTCTTCTTGGCCTATAATTTTCTTGTGGTATCCTTGTCTGGTTCTAAATTCAGGGTATTGCTGGCCTCATAAAATAAGTTTGGAAGAGTTCTTTTTTTTTTTTGAATGGTCTGAGAAGAATTTGTGTTAATTCTTTCAATGTTTGCTAGAATTTATGGAATTTACCAGGGAAGCTATCTGGTCCTGGACTTGTGTTTGTTGGTAGGTTTTTGATTACTGATTCAATCTCCTTACTCTCAGTTGGTTCACATTTCTTATTTCATTATAATTCAGTCATTAGACATTGTATGTTTCTAGGAATTTATCTGTCTCTCCTCGGTTGTCCAATTTATCAGGATATATTGCTTAGTCTCCTATGATCCTTTGTATTTCTGTGTTCTCCATTATAAAATCTCTTTCCATTCTGATTTTGAGTTCTTTTTTTCTTGGCTAATCTAGCTAAAATTTGTGCATTTATTTTTCTATTTTTAAAGAAACATCTCTTAGTTTCTTTGATCCTTTCTATTGTCTTTTTAGTCTCTATTTCATTTAATTCTGCTCTAATTTTTATTTCCTTCCTTCTAACTATGGGCTTCATTTGTTCTTCTTTGTCTAGTATTTTGAGGTGTTAAGCTAGGTTGTTTGAGACTTGTTTCTTGAGGTAGATATTTATTGCTACGAACTTCCTTCTTAGAATTGCTTTTACTGTATCCCATTAGTTTTGGTATGTTTTAGTTCCAGTTTCATTTGCCTTAAGATATTTTTTAAAAATTTCTTATTTCTTCTTTGACCCATTGGTTATTCAGGAATGTTCAGTTTAACCCCTATTTATTTGTCAATTTTCTTTTCTTTGTATAATTTCTACTTTAATACTATTGTGGTTGAAAAAGACGTCTGATATTATTTCAATCTTCTTAAATTTATTTAGATTTTTTTGTGGCCTAAAGTGAAAGTGAAGTCGCTCAGTCATGTCCAACTCTTTACAACCCCATGGACTATAGCCTACCAGGCTCCTCTGTCCATGGGACTTTCCAGGCAAGAACACTGGAGTGGGTTGCCATTTCCTTCTCCAGGAGACCTTCCCAACCCAGGGATTGAATGCGGGTCTCCCACATTGTAGGCAGATGCTTTATAAAGTCTGAGCTACCAGGGACCTAACATGATCTACCTTGGAAAATGTTCCACATGTACTTGAGAAAAATGTCTATTGTGCTGCTTTGGGATAGGATGTTCTATGTATGTCAAGTTCATCTGGTCTAACATGTAATTTCAAGCTGATGTTTCTTTTGATGTATCTGGATGATATATCCATTGATATAAATGGAATATTAAGGTCCCCTACTATTACTGTATTGTCTTTTTATCTTTTTAGGCCTGTTAATATTTACTTCATATATTTAGGTGCTTCTAGGTTGGGCACATAAATATTCCAAATTTATATCCTCTTGTTGAATTGATGCTTTATCATATGTCATGCCCTTCTTTGTCTCTTGTTAGAGTCTCTGTTTTAAAGTCTATTTTGTCTGATATAAGCAACCCTAACCTCAGCTTTCTTTCCATTTTCATTGGCATTGAACATCTTTTTCCAACCCTTCACTTTCAGTCTATGTCCTTATATCTGAAGTGAGTCTATTGGCAGCATGTAGACAGGTTTTAAAAAATCCACTCAACTGCTTTATCTTTTAAAAAGATTTTTATTTATTTGGCTGCACTGAGGTTTAGTTGCAGCATGTGGGATCTAGTTCCCTGACCAGGGATCAAACCTAGGCCCCTTACATTGAGAGTGTGGAGTCTCAGTCACTGAACCACCTGGAAAGTTCCTGCTTTATCTTTTGATGGAAGAATTTAGTTCACTTATATTTAATTATTGGTGGCATGTGCTTATTCCCATTTTGTTAACTGTTTTCTGGGTGTTTTGTTATTTCTTTCTGTTCCTTTGTTCTTCCACTCTATTTCTTTGTATAATAGTTTGGTGACTTTCTTTAGTGGTAAACTTAAATTCCTTTCTTTCTCTTTTGTATATCTGCCATAGGTTTTTGCTTTGTGATTACCATGAAGCTTATACATAACCTGTATTTTAAAGTCTTTGTCTTTTCTTTCTTAGATAAGAAAGTCTTACCTAAGTTGATAAGTTTGAATGCATTCTAAAGCTCAAAAATTTTGCTCCCCCTCCACATTTTGTTTTCAGTGTTATACTTTCCATCCTTTTATCTTGTGTATTCCGATTTTGATTTTACTACTTTTATCTGTCAAACTTTATACTAGCTCTATAAGTGATTCATCCACTAATTTTATATTTATTTTTATCAGTGAAATTTACTCTCATGTATTTTCCTGTCAGTAATTAGTAGTGCCCTTCTTTTCAGCATAAAGTCCCTTTTAACATTTATGATAAGGCTGGTTTAGCGGTGAGTTCCTTTGCTTTGTCTGAAAAACTCCACTTCTGAATTATAGCTTTGTGGGGTTGCCTATAAGGTTGTTTTTAAGCATTTTTAATATCATGTCAATCCCTTTTGGCCTGCAAATTTTCTGGTGAAAAATCTGCTGACTGTTGTGAAGGATTCCTTGTATGTAACAAATTGTTTTTCCTTTTAAGTTTAATATATTATCCTTGTCTTTAACTCTTGACATTTTAATTATAATGTGTCTTGATGAGGGTTTCTTTGGATTCTTATTTGGAACTTTCTGGGCTCCTTGGATCTAGATGTCTGTATCCTTCCCCAAGTCAGGGAAGCTTTCAGTCATTATTTTTTCAAATAAGTCATCTGTCCTCTTCTCTCTCTTCTCATTCTGGGTCCCTGTATAATATAAGTCATTGGTCTGCTTGATGTTGTCCCATAACTTCCTTAAGCTATCTTCACTTTATTCTTTTTTTCCTTTTGCTACTCTGATTAGGTGAGCTCCATGCTGTGTTTTTAAGTTGACTAATCCCTTCTTCTGCTTCAGCTAGTCTGTATTGAATCCCTCTAACATATTTTTCAGTAGTTATTGTATCCTTCAGCTCTATTACTTGATACTTACCTTTTGTTGAATTTCTTACTGTGTTCATCCATTTTTCTCTCAAGTTCAGTGAGCATTCTCATGATCATTTCTTTGAACTGTTCAAGTAAATTACTTGTGTTTCATAAATTTTTCCCGAAGTTTTTGTTATTTAGAACATATTCTTTTATGTCTTCATTTTTCTTGAGTCTGTGTTGGTTTCTATGTATTAGATGAAGCAGTTCTCTCTCCCAGTCCTGAAGGAGTGGTCAAGTGTATTAGATGAACTTATCATTCAATCTTGAGAGTCCCTTGGACTGCAAGGAGATCCCACCAGTCCATTCTGAAGGAGATCAGCCCTGGGATTTCTTTGGAAGGAATGATGCTAAAGCTGAAACTCCAGTACTTTGGCCACCTCATGCGAAGGGTTGACTCATTGGAAAAGACTCTGATGCTGGGAGGGATTGGGGGCAAGAGGAGAAGAGGACGACAGAGGATGAGATGGCTGGATGGCATCACTGACTCGATGGATTTGAGTCTCAGTGAACTCCAGGAGTTGGTGATGGACAGGGAGGCCTGGCGTGCTGTGATTCATGGGGTCGCAAAGAGTCGGACACAACTGAGTGACTGATCTGATCATTCAATCTTGCCTTAGCTCTTGGTTGTCTCTAGAACCTTTGTGAGTGTCCAAATAGTCTTATTTTATTTTTAATCACTCACACTTACTGTGGATGGGCTAAAAGGGTGGAGTTCTGGCTCAGCAACTACGTGTACACTAATTGGAGGCCAGACACTTGGGCTGCAGCTTTAAAGCATGCAAATAAATACAATCCTGTGGAACCATAAATGTAGCCCTCCTGGCCACAAGGCCAGGTGATTCAGAGGTGTGCCCTGGGCTACAGTCACATAATTTGGAGCCCAGGGTGAGTAGATAAGCTTCTTTCTGAGAGATACTGGTCAGCTGTAGCAAGGCAGAGGGAGAGTGCAAAGGTGGCATCCTTAAGTTCCCTGAGAGCATCTCTGTAGACCTCCTCGATGTGTGTCAAACCTGAAGCCTGCCTCTTAGGCCAAAACTCTAGGACGAGCAAACAGCCTCTTTCACAGAAACACTAGGGCTATGTTTCAGTCCGCCATCTGTGCAATGCTCGGCTGAGCACTCTGACTGAACAGTCCCAGGAGACCCAGGAATATAAGCCCCCCTGTCCACCAGATCCACGTGTTCAAAGTCTGGCTCCTGGGCATACAAACCAGGCACACCTGCCATAAAATCCAGGACATCAGACATGTGTAAGAGCTCCCTTCCCGGAGGTACTTCTGCTCTGGAGCTGGGCAGAGGGAGAATACAAAGATAGTGCTCACCTTCCCAGGTCTCCACAACGGTTTGCTTTCAGCCCTGTAATGTGCGTCCATCTAACTAGAAGCCTGCCCCTAAGGCTGCAATTATGATGCGCCTCCTGCAGACTGAGCTCCTGGATTCTTGGCCTCTTGGTAGCTTTTACAGAACTTTGTGTTGGTTACACTCCTATGAGACCTACAAGCATAAGCCCTGCTGGCCACCAGAACCAGGCCACATAGAAATGTCCCCTGGCAGCAGCTGCACAAAGCAGAGCACCAGATAAGGGCCTAAGCTGCTCTCTGGGAGCTGAAGCAAGGCCAAGAGCACAAAGATTGGGTCTACCAGCCTCTGTTCCCCAAGAGCACCTCCGTGGCCTCTGAGTGTTAGCCTAGAAGCCTGCTCCTTTGGCCTCTTTCTCAGAAAGGCAGGGTGTTCTTCAGTCTGAGTGTCTTGGGGATGGTAGTCTGCCAAGAATTGTCTCTGACTGTCACAGTCCCCTGGGAATCAGGAATGCAAGCCCCAGCCTCTATAGTCAGGTGATCAGAGTGTCCTTTGAGTTCCAGCCACAGGAAACTGGGGCATCAGAGGTGTATAAAGGCTCCCTTCTGGGAGATACTGGTGTCACGGAGTGGGCTAGACAGAGGAGGTGAGGATGGCACCCACTGAGGAAACAGAAAGAAAAGAATTGGCACCTGCCAGGGCCTTTGTCCCTATAAAGTGTCCCTGTAGGTCCCTGCCTCTCTGGTGGTTGCTGCAAGATTAGCTGGCAGTTCTCTGTCACATAAAGCCTGGGCACTCTCAAACTGCTTTTTCACCGGGCCCTGGGGTGAGTGATTCTGTGCACAACAGCCCTTTGTGTCTCGTGTAGCCTCACTGGTTTTCACAACCAGGTATTTGGGAGGCTTGTAACAGGTCCAAGCCTTCAAAGTTGGGGTGCCTGATGTGGGCTGCCTCAGTGAGGAGCTCCAGGTTTGAGATTTCTCCATTTCCAAGGATGGATTGATGGTGAAACCATGTCTCAGCCTTTCCTACCCCCCTTAGTGTGGCCCTTTTCTCATTTGTCATGTGAAGCTGTTCCACTAGCTTTCAGGTCTCTTTCAGAGGAAATGGTTCCATATGTAGCTGCAGACTTGGCAGGTCAGTGGGAAGAGCTGAGTCCAGGATCTTCCTGTGTTGGCCTCTTGGACTGTCCTCCTGTATCTAATTCATATCCTTATCTTTTTTCTTAATCTCCAAATATACAATAATGTTGGCAGTCCAGCACTGACTTTAAATCAAATTAGCTAATGTTTCACCATTTAGGATACTATTTATTGGTTTTTGCTAACCAGTCTTCCAGAGAAGGCAATGGCAACCCACTCCAGTACTCTTGCCTGGAAAATCCTATGAACGGAGGAGTCTGGTAGGCTGCAGTCCATGGGGTTGCTAAGTTGGACACGACTTAGTGACTTCACTTTCACTTTTCGTTTTCATACATTGGAGAAGGAAATGGCGACCCGTTCCAGTGTTCCTGCCTGGAGGATCCCAGGGACAGGGGAGCCTGGTGGGCTGCCGTCTATGGGGTCGCACAGAGTCGGACACGACTGAAGTGACTTAGCAACACCAACCAGTCTTCAGTTTAAGTTTAGGAAGCCCAGGTGGCACAGTGGTAAAGAATCTGCTGACAATCTGCTCTCCTGAGTGAACCCAGGAGACATGGGTTCACTCCCTCAGTCGGGAAGATCCCCTGGAGTAGGAAATGGCAACCCACTCCAGTATTCTTGCCTGGGAAATCCCATGGACAGAAGGGCCTGGTGGGCTACAGTCCTTGGGCTTACAAAGAATCAGACACAACCGAGCACACACAACAATAATGTGATAGTTTAGGGACTTGCCTGGTGGTTCGGTGGTTAAGAGTCTACCTTCCAATGCAGGAGTTCAGTTCAGTTTAGTTGCGTCCGACTCTCTGCAACACCATGGACTGCAGCACGCCAGGCCTTCCTGTCCATCACCAACTCCTGGAGTTTACTCAAACTCATGTCCATTGAGCTGGTGATGCCATCCAACCATCTCATCCTCTGTCGTCCCCTTTTCCTCCTGCCCCCAATCCCTCCCAGCATCAGGGTCTTTTTAAATGAGTCAGTTCTCCACATCAGGTGGCCAAAGTGCAGGAGACTTGGGTATAATCCCTGGTTGGGAACTGAGATTCCACATGCCACAGGGCAACTGAGCCCATGTGCTCTAGAGCTCACGCTCTGCACACTGCAACTAAAGAAGCCTGCCACGAGCAGCTCATTCACAACTAGAGAGAGACCCAGTGCAGCCAAAAAATAAAATTAGTTTATGCTGATAGTTTCTAATACTGAGGCATCCTAATATTTTCAAAAGTGGCTAAAAAGTTTCTCTCAATGTATATTTTATAACTTCCCTCTCCCTCTTTAGAAAAAGCCCAATCATCAAAAATAGCATAAGAAAAATCAGAGTGGACTATTAAGCTCCTATAGTCAGTCATTCATGATTTAACATACTTATCCATATACATTTGAGTGCTTACTGTGTTTCATCTTCTTTATATATGTTAACCTTCTTAACAATTCTTTGTGGCTGGTACATATCCATTTTACAGATGGGAGAACAAATACACTAACAAGTTACCCAAAGTCCCACAACTAAGGGATGGGATGGTCAGATGTGAACCCAAGTTGAGAGCCTAAGCTCTTTAACATCTGTTTTTAAATGTTTCTCATTAAAATATTAGAGAAGATAAAAAAAATAACAGAAGCTCCAAGATGGCAGACCAACTTAATGTGCTATTTATTGTCTCCAAATTCTACTGAAATGACAGTAAACATCTGTGAATGAAAATAAATCCAAAATAATATATAGAGAAGGGAAGGTCCACGCAGCTCAAAAATTCCGACAAATTCCTAGAAGACAAGAAGCAAGGAGGCGTTAGAGAAGTTACAAACCAGAAAAGCAGGGATCCTTTCCATCCAGTCAAGCTCTAGAAAGGACTCAAACCTGTGAGACATTGGGTACAGAGAGGGACAAGGTTGTTGGCGGTACTGTTTTACATAAAGGGCTGTCTGTGAACAGTTTGCCCACTCAGCTCTTCCCACCCATCCTCCCCGACTCAGCAATGTTTGCACAATGTTAAAAGAGAGATGCTTTCTAAAGAAACTGGGACTATATTACATGGAAAAAGGGGGAACAGGCTCTATAAAGTTGGGAGTTGGCCCCTTGATTATGTCCTTGTCAACTGGCATCATGGGAGGCTTCCGGAGTCCTTGACTCAGCCTACAGGATAGCAGTCGACTTCATAAAGGAAGGGCTTCCCTGGTGGCTCAGTGGTAAAGAATTAACCTGCTAATGCAGGAGACACAGGTTCAATCCCTGGTCTGGGAAGAATCCCTGGAGAAGGAAATGGCAACCCACTCCAGTATTCTTGCCTGGGAAATCCCACGGACAGAGAGGTCTGGCAGGCTAGGGTCCATGGGATCACAGAGCTGGACACAACTTAGTGACTGACAACACACAAAATGAAAAGCAAGATATCCAGGCAAAAGGTATAGCTTGAGCAAAGGTATAAAGGTTAGGAGCAGCATGGTGGCTGAGAGAAATATTTCACCCTTGCCTGAGGATAAATGTCAATCTTAGGTGTGACAGATGCTGAGGCTAAAGGGGCTGACAGTAGCCAGATCTAGAACTTGTACTTGCCCTACAGGCAAAAAGGAGTCATTGAAGGATATAGCGCAAGACTATGAATGGTCAGGACCATGGTCTTGGCAGCTGAGCGGCCTTGGGAATGAATGCTCTCTGGGTATCCTAAGGCAGTGGGTCCCAAAGTGTGGTCTGAGAAGGCAATCAGGACTGCAAATGTAAAGGACAAAAAATAAAAAAGAAAATTATTGGGCCCCACTCCAACCTATGGAACCAGACTCTCTCGAGGGCCCAGCAATCCATTTTAACAAGTCCTCGTGGTTACTGTGATGCACACTCACTTGAAAACAACTCTTCCAAAGTAAAATACCTCTTATTTCAAGACATTCCATCTCTTCCAAGAACCCTTCCTGCCCCATGTAGAATGGATCGCATCCTCCATTGTTACCCACTCTGTCCCCTGAATATAATTCTTATACAGTAGAATTCTGTGGTGTTTATTACGTCAGTTTTTTCCTGGTAACCAGCACTTCTTTACGTCAAATATGTTCTCTCCCCTGCCTTTACAGGCCTGGCAGGACCTAGCTAACTACTTAAGAAATTAGTTTCCTGAGTGAACCAAAATACCAATTAAGAAACGTCTGCAGTCATCCAATCAACAGATGAGGAAATGAGGTCTTGAACACACAGTACTGGGGATGGACCTGAGAAATATTTAGCAAATCAAATTAGCAGAAGTTAGTAAGAGTTAACAATTATATAACACTAGATACCAGTCAGTTTTAAGTACTTTACAAGTATTCCTATTTAAACCAATAAGGTAGCTACTTTTAGATGAAGAAATTGAGGCTAAGTAATTTACCAAAGTCAAATAGCTACCGTTGAGCCAAGATTAAAAGCCAGATGTCTGGCAGCAGGCATCTTTATATTCTTTGTTATTTATCACTTTTTGCCTCCAAACTTGTGTTAAGATTTCCAGCTTGAGTGGTTGGATAAATGGGTTGCCAACAGCAAAGACAGAGACAAGGAAACCAGGGGAAGGTGCGGAGTTCAGCTTTAGCTATCCTGTGTTTGACATACCTTTATGGGGTGTCCAATAAGTGATATAAGTCTGAAATACAGGACTAAAGTTTACAGATTTAGAAATCAACATGTAAACCATGAGAAATGGATGAGATGATCCAGGCAGGATTATATATAATGAGAAGACGTGAACTGAAGGGCCTAGTGAATATTTTAGCAAAACTAAGATACAGTGGCCTCATAGGTATTAGGAAGCCTCCAGAAGAGAGTAACATCCTAGAAGCCAAGGCAACAGGTAGTCAGTCTCACGGAGGGAGTGATCAACAAGACTGGTATCAATTCGAGTTCAGGTAAGAAAAAGACTGAAGGCCATTCTGGCATTTAAGACTTCACTGTAATTGGTTTGTAATGATCACCTATAGAGGGATGAGAGCCAGATTAAAGTGAAAACACAAAAAATCAGGAAAGCATATCTAGTTCTCTACAGAGATGGTATCTTGTAGAAGATACAATAAAAAAAAACATTTAAGTCTTTTTAAATGAGATTTCAGGGTATTTTTGAGGGTCCAGCAGATGGAACTAGTGTTCGTGGTACTGAAGATAAAGGAAGAGGAGGAGACTGATTTAACCAAAACCTGGGACAGGTTGGGGGCTTCCCTTGTGGCTCATCTGGCAAAGAACACACCTGCAATGCGGGAGACCTGGGTTTCATCCCCAGGTTGGGAAGATCACCTGGAAAAAGAAAAGGCTACCCTCTCCAGTATTCTAGCCTGGAGAATTTCATGGACTGTATAGTCCATGGGGTCGCAAACAGTCAGACACAACTGAGTGACTTTCACTTACTTTCTTTCTTCTAGGACAGGCCGGAGGAAGGTAGGCTCTGGGAGAAACGCTGGACTTGAGCAAAGGACAACCAACTCAACCTCTGAGATGAGGATGTAAAGATGGGAATGGATATGAGATTCTTAGGTTGGAAGGACTAGAAAATGGCCTTAATTTTATTGACAAAATGATGTTAATGGTAATCCACTGGGTATGGAGACAGGGTTACATGTAATAAAGATACAAGGAATGGGAGAGGGGGCATCCCTAGATGCAACAGAAGGACAAGAATTTTATGAATAAATCATTTACAAAACCCAGGAGATCCTGAGTAGGTAAACAAAAGGCTAAAAGAAACAGAAAATGGTGGGAAATATAGATCACAGGCCTCTGAGGTCAAAAGTCAATTTAGAGCAAGTGAAGGCAGACCTTGATGAACAGGAGATTGCAGTTAGAGTTAGACAGAGTTTAAGTTCAAACAGCTCTGGATGAAAATATCTAAGCTTGTAGCCTTCAGAGTGGTAGCAGAGATAAAGGTTGATCAAAACCAAAAACAATATTGAATGGTACCTACATAATTTCAGAAAACATAAAAATTGCTGGCACTTTTAGGAGACTGCTGTTTTTGTATACAACTTGAAACGTGAAGATTAAAAAAAAAAATGCTTGAGGTAGATGATCCATTTCCTATGGGCCTGGGAGCCACAGCCGGTAACAAAAGTTGTCACTCTGGAAGGTGTGAAGATGGTTGTAGAAGATATGGAAAAGATGGAGAGGACCCAGTGAGTGGAGGAAGTGCTTAGAAGCAACTGAGTGGCGGGGTGATTGAAAAAAACTTGTAAGAACAGGTAGGAACGTCTAATTGTGAGTTGTTTACCATGACCTAACTCTTCTCCCACATTTTGCCTGTCAAGAGGGCCCTCCACAGCTCAACAGAGCTGACTGTTCTCACCAATGCCTCATGAACAAGTATTTAGCTGCTAGATATGACCTTATGACTTCTGGCCCACAGGAAAGCATTAGGTGACAGAAATGACTCACTTCTCACTTTGCCTCTGCCACAGCAACTCACATTCCCAGTGGCAGCCTGGTTATCCAGGGTCCCCGTGAGGTGCTAACGCTGTGCTATCCACAATACTATGCAGAATAATAATGTATTCTAAACCACCTATTTTGGGGACTGTTTGTATTGCAGCATAATATAACTAACTGTGCTTATTCCCAGCAACCAATAAATTGTTGTCCTGTCAATTTTATTTCAAACACCCTGAGTGCCTCTCCAAATTTATACTGGTTCAGCACAACATTCTCTTTCATACAGTTTATTCTATTAATGTCTTAATTCATCAACAAATGTCTTACGTTCCTTCCAATCCATTCTCTAAAGTGCACCTAAGTATTTCTAGGTTTGCCATCAACTCACCCCTGAAATTAAATCCAAAATGTTTACAAAGCCCTCTATAAAATCTGCCCATCCTAGCTTCTAACTCATATTTCACACTACAGCCATATTCAGCTTCTAAAACCCCTTGTCTCTATGCTTTTGCTAATTCTGTTCTCACTACATGGAGTACATGACTTCCTTGGCTTGGGTTTGTCCTCAACCCCAGACCAGGAAGCTGTGCCACAAATCATACACATACATGTGTTTTCCCGGTGCTGTCTCCAGTGGCAAGCACATAGTACTAAAGAGTATTAGTACCAAGGCAAAGGAGGGGAAAAGGGCATGATAGGAAGTTTTACATAAATCTTGAACACTGTGAGCAGGGGCTATAGGAATACAGACCAGCAGTGGGGCATCTCATCTGGGTACATACATGGTCCTCTGCGAATGCAACTGATGCTGAAACAAATTTCTATATCTTTTAAATGTAGGTTTTAAAGACTGAATTTTCAAGGTTCCAAAATGAGCATTCTGAACTTACTAAATCTGTTGACCAATCAGTCTCATGAATACTTCAAAAAACATCATGTAAAAGGAAATTAACTTTTATTTTTGTTTATGCCAATTCTGCTAAGAGGGACTAAAATGGTTCAGAAATTTGACTCACTCAATGATCTTGTTTCAAAGAACAAGCAATCTGATTTGTGATAGTTTTTCTGCCACTTGCCTCCCACCAACCAGTCTTTATTCACAAGTATTTTATTGTCTGCAAACATCAACTAATCCTAGAAAAATAACAAAAATGTGCTAGTCAGGTTTACTTTTAAAGTTCAAATATATAATTTTGAAATTATACTCCCCCAAAACCACTATTTGGCATGTCTTTAAATATTACAGCTAAGCAGGAAATAACCTGTACTGGAAAGCAAGTCTTTGTTCATTGTATTTACTTTCTTGAACTAAATTGTTCTCTTGAAGAGAATATAAATGAGTAATTTTGAAACTCCACCTTTTAAGAACCCAAGTAAAGTGTACTTCTTGCCCTTTGATATAGTATACCAACTGCAAAGCACTCACTGCCTCACATCGCCTGGTACAGTAGAAGCCCCTTTTATACTCTTATTTCTTTCAGCTGAGGAAGCACTTTACAGCCAGGAAAAAAAAAAAAAAAAAGCCAGTATATTAAGTGGTTTAATAAAGACCATCCATTTAAATCAGAGGAGGTAGTAATATAGAATAGACACATTTTCACTAGATCATGATAGTTCTAATTAATTTGGTAGAAGAAAATAATTAAAAACAGTACAGTGTACTTAAATTTAGTTAGGAAGATGAACTGATACCAAGAATGAAAACTTCTGCGCGTACAGAATCTCAGTTGGTTATAGCTCACAAGAAAAAGCTCTCTATAATAGTGGTTCTTAACTGGGGCAATTTTGCATTCTCCCCCTCTTTCCTTACTCCCCTGGGGACATTTGGCAATATCTGCAGACAATTTTGGTTGTCACAACTGAGGGTTGGTTGTTGATGGTACTACAGGTATCTAAGTGGGTAGAGCTCAGGGATGTTATTATTTTACAATGCACAGGGCAGCCCCCATGACAGAATTATTCAGTCCAAAATGTCAGTGCTAGGCTGAGAAATCCTGATCTTAAAAGAACATGCATTTTTCTACTGAAGTCTAAACTGATTTCTAGAATAAGAAACTAGGAGTTTATTTCTAGACCTTTTAGGAATGCCTAGTTTAGTTCATGGATGGTAAGGATTCCAAGCAAAGTACACATTTGGTTTCTTAACAATAATGCATTAGGGTTATAGTAAGATACCATCACACACATTTAGCTGCCCTGACCTAAGTAAGCAGTTGGTTTTATATTAAAAGTGAAATGTCTATGAAACAAGTAAAAAAGCTTTTCACAGTAACAGCATTACTACAGGCTATTAAATCATGAGGTCATCATGGTATCATACATTAACCAGTTCCATAATATAATTCTTCAGAATTTCGCTGTGAGAGAGCATTCTAGAATAAAATCAATGTGCATCAACCACTAAGTTACTGATAATGGTTAAATACACTAATTCCAACACATCCTAATTTAGAAAGAAATTTCAGATGGCCTTTTCTCATCTAATACTTTAGTGAAACAATTCAATTTGCCAAAGTAATCACTAATAATCATTTAAGATCAGAACTAAAAAATACAAAGAGGTCAGGGTATCCACACTTCCTCCACTAAAAAGCATTCTGACACATTAACATTACAAAGTCTAACAAAGTAAAATTATCTGCAATACTCCCATTAGTTTTAATTGAAGTTGATTTTTGTGAAAAACAAACTCCATTTTCAATTAAGAGCTAACTTTGAAAGTTACAAACAGCAAAAACATATTGCTGATAACTCTTGCCTAAATTACAGGTGTTCACAAAATCTTATTTTTCTAGTATTAATAGGAAAATCAGCAACTTACTGTACTATAAAGGGAAAAGAAGTAATTTCAGTGTGCATATTTCTTAAGAAAATGACCACGTATGGTCAACTTTTGCAAGCTTGCCACGTGATTATTTCCGATGTGTTCCATTTTGTAGCCAAAGGTATCAGGAGTTTTACTTAACTAGAAAAAAAAAATCCATTAAAACCAGAATATCCTCTTCCCAAATAGTAAAATGGAACTGTTATTACCACTGTCCATTTTCCATTTCACAAAGGATAAGTTAAAATTTCAAAAACATGTGTGACTCTGGAGTAGCAGTAATTTAAAAATTAGGATTTAATTTAAGAGCTAGAATCAACATCTCCTGAAATTTTAAAGCTCTTTAATATAAAAATATTTACTAAGTATACTATATCTAGAGACTGGCAGTTAATTTTTACAACTTAAGTTTTTGGTAGAAGTTTTTACCTCGGCAGAAAATGTTACTTCAACTTTTAAAAAACTGTCACGCATTACTATATTACTTTGTCATGTGGTTAAATACACCTTAAAAGGATTATTAACTAGTTAACTGAATTTCCTGACTGAGGATCTTGTGTATTTCATTAAACTTCAATCATGCCTATCTATATAATCATATTCATGTATCTGAAATTGAGTTAGATATAAAAGGTATCAGAATATGCCTTTAAAACCGGTTAGATACGCCCATATTATTTATCATTTACCCAACAGAAGTGCAAAAACAAAAAAGTGGCCTGGTTATATAAAAATTATGTAAATATCAAACACTTGTTGAAGTCTCTATACTCCAATTTGTGAGGAATTCCAAATGGTTAAGCAGCTTTAGATATCACTA
The DNA here is from genome assembly GCF_027580195.1 of Bos mutus. NCBI lineage: Eukaryota > Metazoa > Chordata > Mammalia > Artiodactyla > Bovidae > Bos > Bos mutus. The sequence continues at coordinate 25,961,881 of NC_091621.1, read as the reverse complement.
ATTAATATATGACCACATTTTAAAAATTATCATGCAGTGCTATTGACTTTAAATTTTTAGGTTAGGCTTTGCCATACCAAATTTCCTTTCTGCCTTAGTCTCATAACGTAACAAACAACTTAAAAACAACCCATATTGAGCTGTCTTTAAAAAGAACTTGGTTAAATCTAAACAATTTAAATGTCCTCATCAGTGAACAGCTGTTTTTTTCTCCTGAGGAACCATCATGTGCAGAACCGCTAAGCAGAACTTCCTAATAATTATTAGAAGACCAGTGAGCAGTGTGAGTGACAGACTGTGACTGAAGCCCACACCTTCCGTCCCAGTACCAGGACGTCACCACCAGAAAGATGAACCTGATCAGTATGACTCCGCATTTAAAACTTGAGTATTCTTCTTTTACTGACTGTTATATATGTGAATATATACATTATAATATATATATATCATATATATAAACACAAATCATATCGACTACTAGAAAAGAGCAGAACCTCTTTAAAAGATAGAATTTCAGCTATATTAAAAAATTAGCCATTTGGCGAGACTCAAAAAACAAAAAACTACAAGCATTTTAGAAGTTAAAAAAACTGAAGGTGAAATCCAATATGTGAAAAGAGTTTGGATTTAACTTCAATTAACTAAGACATTCACACAACATATGCATGTCAGTCTCCTACTTGGTCCTAGAGCCTATAGTATTGTAATTTATTGTGAAACCGTGAAACCAAATACTTAAAATATATCCACAACATCTGTACCACGGTAATGCATAGTACATAATATACTAACAGCTTGAAATAAATTTCTATTACAGTTTTTTGCAAATTATAGTATGATTATCACCTGCCACACACTCTGAAACAGCACCAACTTCATATAACGTTTCATGTCCACATACTAATCAAAATCCTTACTGGTAATGAAGTCTTATGCACGATCATCTGAATACCTAAAGTTAGGCTGTTCGTCTAATAACCACAGTATGTTATAATTAAAATCACCTCATATTTGCATGTTAAAGCAGGTAAGTCAAACAGCAGGAAAAATATTTCTAATTCACAGTTTCAAAAATAAAGGGTGCAGTTTTCAAATATGTGAATGCTTAAAACTCGTCACTCAATTTAACAACTGCCTCCTTCAATACATGTAAACTATGTTTGCACAGCATTAGGAGATGTCTTTTATTTCAGAAGTTAGTTCTTACTGTTACAGGAGCACCACAAATTTGAAGGAATAGGCTACAGTGTGAAAGGAGCTCACTGAAGGATATGTTAAATAAAATTTTAACTACAATATAAGGTACTGCAAAGCTTTGCTTCCCCCCAAGCACAGACCCTTTCATCAGGAGTAGTCAACACTTACCAAATACAATATGTAAATTAGCTCTAGAAGAAAGAGGGAAAAAAATCTAACTCAACTAAAAGAAAATACTATTATTAGCTAACAAACCTGGGATAGCCAGCTTCAGAAGTTTCCAAAAAATAAAATTCACAAGCACACAGTTATTAGAATCACTCCATATGGAATGTAGAGGTCCAAAGGAAATCAAAGAAAAATCTGACTAGGAATTTCTAAGGGGAAACACACGCACACAAATGGGTAACCGAGAAAAACTGAGTACTTAAATATTCAAATTTTAAATGTCTAAGAAAATTTATAATAGAAAAAGTGGCAAATTGTTATTTGGACTTGATTTGCTGAAAACACCTGCAAATTCACACTGGCATTAAGAAAACCAAAGTTTCAAAAATTTACTCCCCTCTCTCTCCAGATATGTGTTTTCTGTGCAAAAATAAATATCTGAAAATTGCACTAATACAATAATACTTATTTTAACTTTTGTATTATGAATAATCTGCACATGCTGCTTTACAGACAATACATATTTGCAAACTTGCTCATGCAAAATTAGTGTGCGCAACAGGGATATTGTTAATCCCCATACTTAAAAAATGATACCCTATTGTCTCTCTTAAACCGCCAACCCCTCTGAAATGTAACAAGTCTTACACAGATAATTCTTGTCTGCCAGCTAAAAATCAATTTATGTTGCTGAAACAAAGTTACACAAGAAAAAGAAACATGGTTTTTGTCTTGCAGAATTTTTGATTTTTAAATAAGAGAAAATTTATAAAAGAAAGAAATTCATGGTCACAAAATTTTAACATTTTAATCCTAAACATTACAGGGTAAATATACTGGACCCTATCTCCATCAATCCTAACGTTTAGTTGTCATTTTAAACGTTGCTCTAACCACTAAAACATCAGTGGTTTTACAACCTCTGGATTATGGAAATACATATTTCTGAAATAAATGCTACAAAAACAACAATGGAAGAAAGTCAAACTGTCTCCATGAAGGGGAAAAAAAGTGGAACATTTTGAAGCTTTTAAATACTTCTCTTTTCATGTCTTATGATTAACCTGTCAAATCAGTGCATCATATGGTCAATGTAATGGTCCCCAGGTTGAACAAATATCTAACTAGTGTCCATTGATTCCAAGTTAGTGGATGATGAATCTTTTTGGATACTTTCAAAGATGGCTGCCAGCTCAGGGTTAGAACTGATCTGTGACTGGAATTCACTCATCAGCGGACTCTTCTCTGCTTCTGGAATGGTTAGCAGTGCTGCCACTGCTCTCATGGCAGATCGCTTTAGTTCATCTTGCTTTTCAAACTCCTGCTTTACTGAGTTTGCTTTTACCTGGAACATTGAGTAAATTTATATTACATGCTATAAAAGGCAGCTCTTATACCAACAAAATCTAAGCACATAAAAATAAAGCAAAGCTACTCTTGCATAGATCCAAAAGGCACATTATTCTTCAAGCAGGGGTGTTTTGAAACTTTTTTAGCAATCACTGTCTCCTTTTAAGGGAATATTTTATACAAAGCCCATTATAAAAACCAGAGTGGGATCTGCTTAGCAAGTCCTACTTTGTCCTCCATCAAACTACTGTTTGATATTACCATATTTGTTCATTATTCTTGAAACATGTTATGTACTGAAATCTCTGTGCCTTAATTCATATAATCATTTTTGTATGAAAAGTCTTGCTTCACTTTCTGAACCTAAAAATAATCCTGATTTTTTCAAGGTCCATTTTAAATACTGTCTTGTGCATATATGAAGCCTTCTATGACTCCCACACCCATTCGCCTCCTCCAACAGAATTAAACATTTCCTCCTCTTTTGTGGACCTATCACTTTAATCATATCAGTACTTTAAAAATGTGTCACACTGTTAGAACAAACTTTTAAGAATAGCATTTAACAGTGGTAAGCTTTCTAAAACATCCACATTTAATACATTAATTTTTGAAGCCAACTGCTACCCAGGGTGCCAGCACAGTTAAATTTGGAAAACCACAGTACAGAATCAACTGAGAATCCTGAACATACCAAGTCTGGCCTAAATCAACATCATCAGTATTACCTTAGTTGTGCACGTGGCACGCAACGGCTCAACAAGTCGGTCCAACCTCTGCAGTACCGCGCTTGGACAAAGGGTAGAGAGTCTCACCAACATTAAAAATGTTAGCATCTATTATGAATAAAAAAAGACAAAATTTAGATTCTGAATTTATTTTCTAAAGACAAATCCCAAATTCTGACAAAGTTTTTAAAAGAAAATGACTAGCCTGTGCCACAAAGTTTCATTTTTATGTAGTCTGCCATTTGGAATCACACAGAATTCAAATCTAAGAAATTTTAGCTACAAGTACTAAAGTTATCTATCATATGGTCCGAAAATATAGAACTAGAAAAGTGATTCTCAATCTTGACTGCACATGAGTTAGAGCTGGGGAGCTTTCCAATTTTTTTTTTTACTTCACTCATTGGGATAGGGTCATAAACTAACTGTTTTTCAAAAAGTTCATGTGCACCAAATGGAAAAAAATCAGTGAATGAGAAAATAACTAGAAGAAAAGCTTTATAACAAGTTTCTACTATCTTAGATTTTTCTAAAGAACAAACAAAAAAAAAACCCCAAAAGCCTGCTTATTCAGATTAATCCATTAAAGTCCAATAACCCATAGTCTTTTATCTTAAGACTATAAATTGTAGAAGGATCCTATTCTTTCAGGGCTCTTTTCATTGAATTCTGGGAGAATCAGGTTATTCCATATTACATTATGGAAACATCAAAGTAAGAGTTCTGATAGTATGGCTGAATTACTGCTCAACTACCACTTTTGCCCTGCTTGACCAAAGGCCCTGAGTAGACGATTTTTCAAATCACCGTTTTATAGTTCACATTTTAAATAGGAAGATAAAAAGCAGCTATGAGCAAAGTTCATGCTCTAAGCCTAAGAGGCGGTATAATTTCTCTGTGGTTGCATCTCCAGATAGCTTTGTGTATAACATCCTTTAACAACACTCTGAATCTGACTTGCTCCGCTAATGACAAGGTTTCTGGATGTTCCTATATGTCAACTGATGTTATTACACTGCACTGCTACTTTGTTTGCATATTAGAGAGTTTCTAACACACTAAAATCATGACAAGTAAACTAATCGTTCTCACTGAATAACAAGAGTAAATTACAAAGGTGAAAGTCACTAGCAAAAAGTATTCTTCTAAAACATTTTATCAACAGGCACAAACATCTCACCTTAATGTCATAATGGTCCTTCAAACCGTCTTCAACATGATTAAGAAATTCAAAGATATCAAGTCTGTCCAGACAACTATCTAGAAGCGTGTACATACACTCAAAAGCTGCCTTTCTAATATCCAGGCCGTCATCAACTGTATGCTTAAATGGACCCATTTCTACCTGTTGAAATATAAAGATATGTAAATATTCTACAAAGTAAAAGACAAGCTTAGGTAAACAATGTAATCTAACGTACCTCTCTTATAAGCTCCTTTCTAACTTTTGTTTCATTATAAAGATGTGGAAGAACAGTATCCAAAAGATCCCTTATTAATGATGGCTTATTATGTGCTGCTGAGTTGAATGTGACCAAAGCTACTCTTCTTACATTTAAGTCTGGGTCTTCTAATGTTTTTAGGAAATCACCTGAAGAAATCAAAGAGAAGCAACATAGTTATATGGCAAGTTTAAAATTAAATATGCATTATACTGTTATTTTACTAGTGTTGGTATTATTGCCATTTCTTCAACGTGGATCATGAAATATGATGAAATACTAAGTGAACTATATAATTTCTTTTGGCAACAGTTATACCATCATGTCTGAATATGAGTGTATTTAACTGATAAACCTATTCTCAGCACCTTTAAACACAGGAGTGAGGGCCCCCAAAGCTCCCAATTACTTTTATAGATAGTTGATAAAAAGGTGGGTGGCAAAGAGAAGTGATGGAGTCAGCAACCACAAGAACTAGTAATGTGAATGACTCTCCTTAAAGTTCAAAATTAGTACTCACACTAAAAAAACCACCAACAGAAGTGGAAGTTTTTTCATTCAAAAAGTACTTGTTGAGCATTTATCGCATGAGGCATTGGGGATACAGCTGTGGGAAAGTCAAATTTATGCTCATATGAAGTTTACATTATATGTATGCTATAGTTTACATTCCAAAGGTGAAATCTTAAAACCTGAGTTCAAAAGATAAACAAGGGTGGGGACAGAGCCACAGCTAAAATATTGTTAACAAGTAAACAATTTATCAGATGACAGAGAAATGTGCCTCCAAAAACTTGTTTTTATCTTTAAAAGAAATACAAGAAATGTATAAATTGACAAGAGGTCTAAGAGTAGAAAAGAAGGAAACTGAAGCCTAACATAAGACAAAAAGCTAGAGAAAGTGCCCAGCCACTCTAAACACAGATATAAGTCTGACTGTTCTTGCACATGGGGGAAAGAATATCTTTGGAGTCACACAGATGGTGATCCAAACTGCTTCACTTGTCAACTTTAAGACTGACTTCTAGCAATTTATTATAGGCAAGAGCCTCAGTTTCCCAGTTAATAAAATGAGAATTATAAACTTTTAGGGCCACGGAACAGAATAAATAGCATGTACATTACTGAACACAGTGTCTGGTACATGTATTCATTCATAGCTATTCATCAATATGTAATCTCAACCCTATGATAAGTAATCTTTTAGAATACATGGTGGGGAAAAGGTGCCAGAAGACTTAAATGTATCACAACAGCAATCTGCTAAAATGGGAGATGGAAAAAATGCTTCAAACATCACAGATTGGTAACCTCAAGACTGACCACCCAGGAAAGTTCTGACTACAAAAAAGGTTAAGAGATAGCTTGTGTTCAAAAAGAATTTAAAGCTCCTCACCTCTGTCTGTCTAGAATTACTATGATGGTAAACTGCTTTTAAGTAAAGCTCCTGAAGTACTGCTATCATTATGGACAAATGGTGACACAATCTAGGATCAGTGGTCCCCAACAACTTGGTCTAGGAATTTCAATTTTAAACAACCAGAATGATCATCATCTAACTGAGTAACTACTCCAGTGATGCACACTTGCTGACTGTTGTCAACCTAGAAAGATGTCTCTAGAGATCTGGCACAGGTCTCTTCCCTTGTTGTATCTTGTACAATGCCAAAAATGAGAGTAAACAAAAAAGAGGGGAGAACAAAGGCAAGAATCTTCTGACAAAGACTTCCTATGAATTATCTCTACGTCTCAGCATTGTCATCCATTTATCCTCTATGTTCCTCCTACTCTGAGCTAGTAATCCCTTTGTGTAGTTCTTTTAGACTGTTTTTGCCCCTTCTGGCCCACTGCAGAATGGCATGAAGCTGTTAAGTTTCTATGCATACCCCTCTATCCTTTCTGCTGATATCCCCATTCTTTTGTCAAGAAAACCCCAGGAGTTTAGTTACTAAAGACTCTAGGGAAACTGATGATGAAAACAACTTAGGAAGTTATAAAATCATGAAAAATAATAAAGAGATGACCTTTTTCTTTCTTGTGTATCTCCTCTTAGGCTGACAGGGATAAATACCTCAAGAATTATCTTTTTTAGTCTTAAATTTCCACCTTAAATTTAGAAGCCTCCACAGAGCCCCTTGGGAGCTAGAGGGATATAAATAATAACAGAAAATTCAGCCATCACAACTCAAATGAGATTCATTTACAACTGGGAAGAACTTCAGACTGTCAGATCATATAATATTACCCTTTACCCATTAGTTTACTTTAGGTCATTCCCCAAACACTATTATCAAATGTGTCGTTGACTTTAAAGACATCCTAGCATATTTAGCTAATTTCAATTATTTGCAAAATTATGTTTTTAATGAAACAATTACCAGACCCTTAAAATAGTTCCTTGGAGATATATTTAGCTATTGAAATGATTCAGGTTTTGACAATTAACTACTATTTAGGCAGTATTTTTATCTTCATTTGCACTTACCTATGCAGTTCTTTAATAGTGGATCAATAGGTTGTGGATGATCAGAAATAGTAAACTTCACAGCTGTAACCACTGAGCTTCGGGCATATGATGAACCTAATTAAAAATAAATTCTAAGTCTACGGTATTTAAATCCGCTAAAATCCATGGACATCTTTATCATTTTCAAACCACTTCAAGTAACATCAGTATCTGTAATTCCTTAAAATTCTCTTTGATCAAGAAGGGTATTTCTTCTTTCCCTCAGGATACCAATGGAGCAAAGTTTATTCATTTTGTGAAATATAATCTCGCTAGATCTCAAAAGGAACAATTTCATCCAAGGAGGAGGCAGCCTGAGAAACCAGGAGTGAAGGATCTACCCCTCCTAAAAGGGAACTGGTTTAACCACATCAGCAGATAAGATTATCAAATTTATTAAAAATGGAAGCAATTTCTAAGAATGAATGGCCATTTTTACCTTCTCCTTGGATAATAAGGGTTGACACTGGTAAATCTGAAAACTGTTCCCAGAATTTTTCATTTGAACTTAGTTCACCAATTTTAGTACTGTAAGCATGGTTCTCTGGCTTTATTAATTCAAGACCAAAGAGTAACATTAAAATATACTGAACACTAGAAATGACACCAGATTTATTTAATCATTATCTAACTACACTCTTAATTCTTTTAAACAACAAAATGTCATTTGAACATGGCTCCATATCATAAGTTCTACATGTAACAAGATACAGCATTAGCCATCTTTCCAGGCAACCAAATACTAATAACAATTTTGGGGGGGGAGGGAAGGGGAGGGAGGCTCAACAGGGAGGGGATATATATATATATGTGTGTGTGTGTATATATATATGACTAATTCATGTTGTTGTACAGCAGAAATCAACACAATACTGTAAACCCATTTTTCTCCAGTCAAAAAATTTTAAAAATAAAAATTTTCTTAAATAAGAAAATCTAGGTACCCACCTGATATTAAATACCCCTTAAGCCGTGGAAGGAGAGTTTCTGGATCAATTAGAGTGAGTTTGCCTAGACATTCAGCAACAACATTTCTGGTTCCTTCTTCTGCACACTCACAGTGCTTTAGCAATAAGGCCCAGATGTTTTCAACATACGGTTTAAGGCCCACCACTGATGCAGAGCTAATAATTTCCTTCAAGGAATGAAGCAGTAGATACTGCCTTTTGGGTTGACTGGTTATTTCTTGTAAGACAAACGGAAGGTATTCAGGAAGGTTGCCCACACTAATGCTGCCTAATGCATAGGATGCAGCTGATTTGACTTCTTCACTAGGAGATGAGAAAGCTTCTAATATGACAGACTTTAGTTCCAGCTGCCCACTTAAGTCAATATGATGCCCAACTTCTCCAAGAGACAGTAGAGCTAAGAGACGAATTGAATCTGTAGACCTTGAGTTCTTCACATCTTGAATAAACTGACCTACTACAGCTGGTCCTTCTTTAGGGCATGCTCGAGTAAGAGCAGCTACACATTTGGCAATGGAATAATAAGACTGCTTATGAGTAAGAGCTGTGCTCTGAGAATAAACTGGGCCAGTGAGCATGCGCAACAAATCCATATATCCTAGATTATTTGTTCCAGTAACAACCAGAGCTTGGAAAAAGTCTAGCATAGCACTAAGTGCTCCCCCTTGCAATAAAGGTGATCTAACAAGTCCAATAAGTTCATTGAGAATGGATCCACTTATCTTCGAAAGGGAGGAGGGATACACTTTTGCTAGTGTGGTTAGAAAACTGATAGCCATCTGTGAAACATGCATATCACTTTCGCTGATAAGAGGTGGGAGCTCATCTAGAACTGCATCAATCATGGCAGCAGTCAAGCTGTCACTATAGTTTTTAATTAGAATATCTAAAGCAGAAAGGGTACCCAGTTTCAAAGCTCTCTGGTTTTTCCTGAGAAACGAGGCAAGGATAGGAACCCCTTCTCCCAGGACAGGCCTCAAATCTATCTTCAAAGGGGACCCAGCAATCAGTGTCAAAGCCTTCACTGTAGTTAACCGTGTAATCTCATTCTTCAGTCTCTCCAAGAAAATCTGAAGTGTATTGGGCAAGTCAGAGCCCAAATTGTCTCCAAGGTTGCAAATAATTTGTCCCATACAGGAAATAGCCCTTTCCTTGACTTCCTGATCAATGTCAGCTGCTTTTAACCTCTTAATGGTACAGGTAAACAGATCTTTGATGTAAGGAGTCGCATCAAACGAGGAAGGCTGATCTAAAGGACGAATTACTTTGACAAGTTGTTGAGTAACAAGAAGAGCTTCAGATGTAATCTTGTAAAATGGGTCTCCAACACAAGCCACCACTGGGGGGACCAAAGCTTGAACGTGAGGATGGAAGACTTGAGGAGAGTGGTTACAGAGGATTACATATAGACAGGACAAAGCATCGATCTTCAAATTTGATGAGCTTGATTTATCATTCAGTGAGAAAATGATTCCTAAAAACCCAACCAAAAAAGAAAAATCCAATATTTTTATGCATGACAACTTTATGAAAGCAAAAATATAAAACTGATCCCTAAAAGACTGCTAAAGCTTCCACTTTATATTATCTCTAAAGTAATAGAAATTCCACAAGCTGTGATAAATATTAAAGTAAAATATTTTAGGGTTTGGTTTTAAACTTTTTACTTTTAACTTTAGATATTCAATGTTCCTATAAAGTTAGTTCCATGTACAAATTAAGTTGTCACAAGTCATTCTTTTCAAGGAAACAATTATTTAAGCTTATCTAAGTCTTAATAAATCCCAAAAGTGATTTACTATTTCTTGCATACCTGGTACAAGTACAGGAATGTGTTGTGTTAGGGCCCCGGGTAATACATTTACCAGTTCAGTTAACATGTTAAAACAACACTGTCGGGTCTTCACACTTTTCTCTTTCATCTGTTTGTGCAGAGCTTTAACAATGTTTGGAACCTGTAATTATCAAGTGCTCATTAGCTGGTTCAGTTATTGGTACTTCCTCAGTTCACTTAACACAAATTACAAGGGATGCGGACGAATGGAAGAATTTTTCTGGTCAAATTCCTAATTCTGCTAACTGCTAACAATTTGTTCGATACAAACTTTGTTGCCATCTACTATGCATGTTCCCTTGTAACTATATTTGCTTGACACTGATAAACAGAGAAAAGCTATCATTAGCTTTCTACAGAACAACAGAATAGTCTTCCTTGATTAATTTTACTTATGAAATGCACCAGACTAAATAGAAATCTAAATAATAATTTTCAACCAAAACTTTAGGAACATAATTTATAAACAGCACATATAAGCAATTACAGGAAAAAAGACAAATTACAGAAAAGAAACCATTAAATGGGTCTTTGTCTTTGCTTTTCGTTGGCTCTTACAATGAAATCAACCTCACTTCAAATGTAGTTACCAGCAGCAGGAATAGGAGTCAAAGACATCACTTCTATACTTTCTAATGTTAGTGAAACCTAAATAGGGTATTTGCTAAAAAGTCTTCAGGAGAGCAGGATACAGACACATACCATATTGAACAATGATGTGAGAACTAGAGGCAAAAGAAAACACCTATCTAATTAATTCATCATAGCACCATCATAATTTTTTGTGATTTTTATCTGCTTTCCATATAGTCAATTACTTATGTCTTGGATACACTTTCTTTTTCTTCTACAATTAATCATCAGTGTTCACCTTTTAAGTTCACCACAATCTATTAAAATTTTTACTACTTAAAACAAGATAGCTATGACACGTACATCCCTTGTCCTAGTTTAGTTGTTTAGTTTCTCTCAAGATCTCTTCTGTAATCCATAAAAATGGACATATATGTACCCCATGGGGATGCTTTAGAGATTACATATAAGATAGGAAAATGCCTAGTGTGTACTAAATATTCAGTAAATGGGGACTATACAGACCTAATATTTAGATCCTAAAGAAGATGTCCTAAAGTGAAAAAATATGTATTTTATCAATAATAGGTGGCATATAATATCAATAATAATATCAATAATAATACATGGCATATAAAGCCTGTGTGGCAGGCTTCACCGTGTGTTTAAACAGAGCATATCATTTCCATCTTGGGTAGACAGTTTTAAGTAAACCATTATTACAAATGAGAAAACTGAGACTTAATAAAATGTTTAAATAACTTGTCCAAGACCACATACACAAACACACACAGAATCCTAATTTCTCTAAATTAGAAGAGAAAGCTATGAACACAAGTAGTCCAATTCTACTGCCCTAAGATTTCTCCATTAATACATCAAAGATAAAAGATATTTTATTGAATCTTAAAGCTAATACTGTTCAGCCAAGAAAAATCAAGAAAACTTCAATCAGAATAAATTATAAGTAAGTAATGTTATATGAGGATCCATAAACTATTATACAAACATATCCCAGAAATGTTTCTCTAAAGCTATTCTGGAACTCCTATTTTCATACAAAAACACCATTTTAAAACATCACATTTACTAGCAGGACTTTCAAAACCACACTTTAAACTGACCTGACTCTGAAGCATTGTTAAAGGTGTTTCTCCCTGTTCCATTGCGTCAGGGTCACACAGCCAACTTTGCACAGGACGAGTTTGCTTCAAAAGAGAAAGGTATGCATGAAATACATCTGCTTTTACATTCTCTTCACGCTCTTTAAATCTGGATATCAGTGCAGGAGAGACGGTCTTGTAGAATTCTGGAAGCATTTCATGCCTTGTGCTAACTACAGCATCCAAGCACTTAGCAGCTGCACGTCTCACTTTCCAACTCATGTCATCATCGTCACTGTATTCATCATCACTCCCTAAAGAGAAGTTTTAATGTTAACAGACTATTAATCATAAGAAAAGTTTAATACAGAAAATAAATTGATACTCATAACTAAGATAATTTTCCAACTTTTAAGATACACAGCCAGAGACAGATTTAAAAAGAACTCGTTCATAAACCAGAAGCAGTTTACTTAAAAAATCTACAAATAAACCTCTAAAGAAAAATGATCTGATTGTGTTTTTAACTTAACATTTTCTCGTTGATGGATAATGAGCTGTTTATTAACTATCATTTATTAACACATTAAACATCTTCAGATTACAAATATGTATAAATGTCCCAGCCTTTTAAATAATATGAATAGAAGTTCAATTCAAAAGATTCACTTGACACTACAGGAAAACCAAACAACTGGGGAGTTCATAAGATAAACCATAAAAATAATGATCACCAATGGCATATCACACTGTGAAACTAATTTTTCAGGGGTAAAAAAGAATCCTGACATTAGCTTTCTTTGTGGCTACATGGCTTTCCATTAAATTTGCTGATGGGCTATTAGGAACAAATATGCATATTCTCAACTTATTAAAATATTATCTTAATATAGCTTAAAGAACCTATACTTTCTCAGTTACAACAATAAAATTCTGTCCACAGAATAGAGCACTAGCTTCTCCAAATTCCTGCTAAACATTAAAACAATATTCTAAGCTTAAGTATTAACAACTCCATCTCACTTATACCAAATACTGCTAAATCAAGGCATTTGATTTGAAGAAAAATTACAGGGCACTATCAAGTAGACTATTTAAAGCAAGTAAGTAAAAATTTTTAGAGAATGTAAGCATTTCCAATGGCAACGCAACTATGGGAATAACTTTATAGAAATATACTTTATTGAAAAAGTTATAAAAATTAAATAGCCTAATAACTAAAATTATGGTTATATAAGTTACAGTAACACTATGATAAAAATATATTAGGTATCAGAAAATATTAGGTGTAAAGAAAGAATGCTAAAAAGGGAAATAGGAGTATGCGGTATGGGAAAGTCCTGAGATGGGAGACTGGATGAGGGAGGTATGTAAAAGAAGTAATCAGGTATAACCCCAAAGTTTTTGGCCTGAGAAACTAAGAATAGAGGTGCTATTCTGAGATGGAGAAGTCTAAAGAAGAAACAGGTTAATAACCAGTCAGTGGAGGAAGGCTGGGAAGAAGATATTCTGGACATCTAGGCAGTGTATCAATTAAGCAGTTTTGCATATATGAACCTAGAATTAACAGGAAAGATCTGGGATAAAGTTTGGGTTTTCAGCATACTGATATTAAAGCCAAAAGACTAGATGAGATCAACAAGATTATAAGAACATAACAGAGAAGTCAAGAACTAAGCCCAGAAATACTCCACAGTTTAGTGATCAGGGTGATGAAGAGGAATCAGCATAGGGAAAGAGAAGGAGTAATCACAAAGACAGGACTAAAACCAGGAGAATCTGATATCGTGGCAGTTAAATAAAGAAGTGCTGCTGAAAACTGAGGAACAAGCTAAGTCAAACATCTGAGGTCACTAGCAATCACTGCAAAACTGGATTCAAAACAAAAGGGGGAAAAAGGAGTTGGAGAGCATTTATTCTTTTGAGGAGTTCTGTTATAGTGCAGAGAAACTGAGCAGTATCTGTTGAAAGTCTAAAATGAGACTAAGAGAGAGTTTTTGTATCTTTTTTTTTTCAAATGGATGAAATTACAGACTTTAGAGCAAAGGCATTACCTAAATTCATTCAAAGAATCAAACTTAAAAAGTATAATTAACAGGAAATCCACCAACACATAAACCCAATAACTTATTTAAACATTGCTATTATGATTCTTTTAATAGAACAGAGACAACTACACATGAGCAACCCTGTGCCTTTGATGTGTTACTCCTTTCCACAGTAAATACCACAAATCTCAGCACAATGACATCAATCTCAGGAACCTCAGAAATACTTGGATTAATCATGAAAGTTAAGTAGAGCCTCAAATAATACTTAAAATTTCTCATTAAAAGTAACTATGCATCAGATCAGATCAGATCAGTCGCTCAGTTGTGTCCGGCTCTTTGCGACCCCATGAATCGCAGCACACCAGGCCTCCCTGTCCAACACCAACTCCCGGATGCATAAAACAAACCAAACTGCTAGGAATATGTTATAGATATCTATAGGTACAATTTATTCATTTCCCTCCTTACAAAAACACTGTGTAATCACTGATAAGTGCTTGCCAAGAGAAAAACACTAACATTTTTTTTAGCTTATTTAAAAAAATTAAATTGGGACAGAGTAATTTTGTTATCTACTTTTCATTCAACTTATTAACCGCTTTAACAAATGTTTACCTAGAACATGATTTTGAAAATGTTGCATACAGTTCAATAGCTGGACGCCCCGTAATTAAATCAACTTGCTCTTGTTGAATACTGTGGTTATTTCCACTTTCACTATTATAAGCAAGCAAACAAGCAGTACATTCTGGGGCCAAGAATCATCTCCATCTATAATTAGTTCTTTCATGAAAATATAACAAATCCTACTTAATTTGAAATACCTTGGTCGTCATCATCACCACCATCTGCATCCATGGCATTTTCATCTTCATCTTCATCATCATAATTATAATTAGGATCATAAGTAAGATACTTAAGACATATATTTATAATGGTAGAAACATGGGGATACACTTCCTTAGGACATCTGTAGAAAAAACAAAAGCTACCTTGAATAATTGTACTTATTTTCTTGATTCAGTATCTGTCAACTTTATTAGCAGATTGTCTTCCGTTTAACGTTTTAAAACATTTACTTTTCAAATTACTCTTTTTTAATCAATTTTAAGATGAACTCTTCCCTCCTACCACCACCACCACCACTTAACACCTTTGAAGTCAGGATGATTTTTACAATAAATGATATGACATGGTTAGTGTGGGGTCATACAAAGAGAGATCTGCACACAGTCTATCTTTTCAACATACAGCTATAACACAAAGGCCAAATAAATGCATTCTTCAGTAACTAGCATTACTGGTAAAAATGGCAGGGTACATTAATTTAGGTTTGGTCTTATAACTTTAATGTTCAGAAGACAGAACGTATAGTAAATGCCCAAGAATAAGTATTTCTCAATTAAAGGTATAGAAATGAACCCCACAATTTTTAGCAATTTTATATGACTATAAAGCTACTTATCGAAAACCATGAGTGAAAACTGCTTACTATTACTACAAACAGCCAACAGTCAAGTCACAAAACAGTGTGTTACAATGCTGTCAATTCTAGCCAGGAGTGTTGGGGGGGGGGGGTGGGACGGGGGGGACAATCTCGCTACTTAGCCAGTATGATCTTCTCACACATAAATGCAGTTATTATTAGAACCAAGGTTTTCAAACTGAGAATCACTGCCCTAGCAAATATAACAGATCTCAAACATTGTTAAAGAGATACAAAATTCACTAGTATATATTTCTGACCAGATGATTAATTTGTTCTGGTAAACCACATTAAGACAACTGGAAGACAATTATATATACTTTTCCCAAGTTCTTTAAGTTCTAACAGTAAGGAGGAAACATTTCAAAATAAATGTGATGACTGTATTTTAAAATAAAGATGATATTCACTTCAAATACTGTATTGTTATCACTTATTATTTAAAACTTAATTAAAACATCTGAAATCCAAAATTCAATCCAGCTGTGAGTAAAATAATCCATTTTCCTCACCCACCAAATCTAGATCTTATTATTCTATTCTTAAGAAAAAATATTTGAAAAATAGATATCTTTAAAACTTGCCTTCTCACAAATGATTCAAAGGCTTGAATGCAGTACTCTCTTAATTCATCGTCATCTACATTACAAAATTTTACCACCAAAGGAATTATCTTCTCAAGGTATTCACCTAAGAAAAGCATATTGGTTCTTATAAATATTCATTAATATGTTTTAAAGAAAATTTTTAATTATATAAATATTTCTTACCTATTCTATGACCAGCTTGCCTACTAATAGCAGCAATACATTGTATGTAGGTTCTTGTTGTTGACATGGAATCATTTTTGGACAACTCTGACAACAGATGTTCAATAAGATCGACAAAAACTATATTTCCACAGCTCATAACCAGATGGCCAAGAGCAATAATGGTTCTTTTCCTCACTGCAAGTCTAGGGCTGGTCAACTGGGGGAGCAGACAGGTCAGAATTGAAGGATGGAAATTAACAAGAAGTCCTCCTTGCCTTAAAACAAAATGAGAAGAAAACAAATAAATTCAAAATGTCCAAGAACTATTACAATTTCTGCCTTCTGACCATCTCTCGATTACTTCTTCTCCCTATCGTCTTTTCTCTACAAATCTATACACTCAGTTTCAACCCACTTTGTTGGTTCAACTCCTCTCTCTCAAATCATTTCACATGTGCAGTTCAATGACTCAACAGCAGTCAAATATCTGTGTCCGGTGCAGTGCTAGTGATAAAGTCACACAGAGGACAAAAGGTCTAACTGAATTTTCACTACATATCAAATTAATAAGATTCCAATCAATCAGAATGATCTCCGACTACCTTCTATTCATTCTATATTCTGGAATACTAGAATATAATGTTTCCCAACTCAAGACTACTCATATATTCTGATATATTTTATCCTTAAGCACATGTATCTGTGCTCTAACCACTTTGCAAAACTAAATCCAGATGTGGTTTCCATAACAAACTTTCATGGCTCCTTCCATTTTAAATGTCAAAATACACCATACTCTGCGTTAATATTTAGTCCAGCTCTGCCTTACATTACAGCCATTTGTCTTATCTCCTATAGTGAAGTATAAGCTTTTTGTGTGCTAGGATAGCTCTTCACTTTTACTGTGTATTTGTACCATATGAAGGCACTTGATTACTTTCAAGTTCAAGTGAATTAGCCACAAATGATAACTATATTCAAGAAAATAAAGGGTAAAACAAAATATAAAAACTGTGCTGAAATATTTAAATTACAAATTTTATTATTTTTCAAGCTACAAGAAATATGCTTGCTATGTAATATTACGTGAGTATAATTAGCTTTTTTCTTCCCTCACCCCTAACCACACATTTATAAAACAATTTAAATATGAATAATTTGACCAAGTTTTATTATATTTATCAGAAAGAGTTCTTAATAAATGCAAATATCTGTATATAAGTAATAGAAACCACAGTCACGTTTACCTGCTTAACATATCAGCCATAATATCCAAGGCTTCTAGCTGAACAGAGACATCTTCCTGCTTTGCTATTGCACTGGTAAGACGCCCAGTAATCTTTTTACATACATTAGCAGCTAATGCAGACCCTGTATGAAAAAGGAACCATAACTTCAAGGCGAGTATGTTGAATTCCACCTTAAATTCATTCTAGTTATTATTCAGCAATTCTAAACTTGATTTAAAAACTGACTCAAGAGATCCATGTCAGAAAAATGTTTCAAAATAGGCTGTTTTTCAATAAAGTAAGTTATTAGACATAAACAAGAATTAGAGATAACTGCAGAAGAGTGCATGAAACAGGGAAAACAATATTGATTCAGTAAACTCATACTGCACAACTATTTCTGTGCACCAGTGGGAATGCTGGCTATGGAGCTATTAGCAGCTATAATGTTTACAACTCTAAACTGGAAAGCACATAACATTTTTCTCTACTTGAGTCATCTTTAGTAGTAACCTAATGAGATCCTTTCCAATCTAAGTAGAAATGTTGTTCCAGGAGACTCATCAAAAAGGTTATTAATATTTTAAAGTAGATCTATATTGTTACTGACCAGAGAGAGGAAAAAAAGGAAAAAGAAACTGTGAAAGTAAAAATCTGCATGGTTAACAGAATTCCTGTTAGAGCCAGAAATCGGCTAAAAACAAACATGTTTTAATGAGGGGAAAAAATGAGGAAAATTATCAATATAGCTAATAAAAGGATGCTTGCTCCTTGGAAGAAGTTATGACTAACCTGGAAGAAGTTATGACTAACCTAGACAGCATATTAAAAAGCAAAGACATTACTTTGCCAACAAAGGTCCATCTAGTCAAATCTTTGGTTTTTCCAGTGATCATGTATGGATGTGAGAGTTGGTAGTATGAAGAAAGCTGACTGCCAAAGAAGTGATGCTTTTAAACTGTGGGGTTGGAGAAGACTCGAGAGTCCTTTGGACAGCAAGGAGATCCAACCAGTCAATCTTAAAGGAAATCAGTCCTGAATATTCACTAGAAGGACTGATGCTGAAGCTGAAACTCCAGTACTTTGGCCACCTGATGCAAAGAACTGACTCACTGGAAAGACCCTGATGCTGGGAAAGACTGAAGGCAGGAAGAGAAGGGGACGACAACAGAGGATGAGATGGTTGGATGGCACATCACCAAATCGATGGACATGAGTCAGCAAGCTTCAGGAGTTGGTGATGGACAGGAAGCCTGGCATGCTGCAGTCCATGAGATCACAAAGAGTCGGACTTGACTGAGCAACTGAACTGAATACAACTATAAATGACATACTCAAGAGTTGGTGAAATGTTTTTGAAGTAACTAATTCAGTAAGGGTAAAGTAACAATGACATGATACAGTGAGGAAAAAAAAGCCCATCAACTCTGGGTTAGAAAATAATGTGTATGAATCTTCTTCACCCAACAAGCTAATCAAAACTTTGGATGAACTGACCTAATCTCTCTGAATTTCAATTCTCTTATCAACAATCTACAGTATTAAGACCTCCCACAGGATTAACGTTTGGACAAAGTGAAATAGTATACATGCATCATCTAGCATGATAGTTAGCACAGTAATTAATAAATATTAAGTAAATGAATGAAAACTACATACTAAGACTACATTTTTACCAATACACATATTTCCATGAAAGAGTAATTGCACTCCATTTGCAGATGAGACAGTAACTTTAGACTGTTAATTTAAGCCAATAGCTTAGTAGTCAAGACCAATTCTAAAACTTACATAAAAATTTCTGTTGGAGATCAAAAGCTAATTACTTGACAAATTCATTAACTGTAACTGTTTTAAACTTTTTAAAATTGTAAGTAGTTATAAAAGGCTCAGCCTGAATTAAAGATACTAGTAAACTGAAATCTTTCATAGCTATCTTAATAGTGTTAAGTTTTACACCATAAATTCTAATGCAAAGCAAAATTAATACTGAAAATGGAAAGCTAATCAAAATAACTCATGGTTTTGGGTATCTTTTCTCCCATTGCATACACTGGTTTGACTCTTTTCTGCAAGTCACTGTACATGCAATGATATAAAATCAAGTTCCAACACCAAAAATTTTCAGAACTGGCATTCCAAAAATACTTAAATTCAATCAAAATAACTGAATTTATTTTTAAGCAAAAATAAGACTCTATAGACTTTTTTCCCCTCACTGTTCAAAGGGATATTTACAAAGATCTTTCAGGGGTAAATACATCTCTCTCTCTCTCTGTGTGACCAGGAGGAAAAAAAAATTAGAGGAGAAACACTTCCATTTATAAAAGGGAAACAGAAGGAAAAAACACTCTTGCTTACCACTGGAAGCTGGAGGAAGTTCTCCAATTACTGTTTTGAGGCCAATACTTGAAATATCTCGAAGTTGTTCTTTATCAGAAAGCATGTTAGTGCAGAGGGTATCTACAATTGTCTCTACTTGGTACTCTTTCACTTTACTCACTAAAGGGCCAAGACTGAAACACAAAAAGAAAAAAAGAAAAAAAATTAACCTAGATAAAAAAAAAAACACAGAAAGACAGACAAGTAGTATACAAATAAGAGTATAAAAAATTCTTGGTTAATAAGCTTCTGGCAGTTTCTAATTTCTTCCCATTTATTTTCTTCATAGTATCATGAAACTCAAGATGCTTTCACCCGACCCCCACCCTTGGCAAACCCTTCAAATACACATCTTGTAATAAAAAAGCTAATTAGGAGTCTGTTCCTAACAAGAATCCCATGATTTACCAGCAATAGAAATTCTATCCAACATATCACATTTGCCAACTGTGATCCTTTCTTCCTACCATCTAACACCAACTTCTTTCGATTCATAAGCCCAAGAATTTATATTTCTTTTATTTTCTTGTTTTAAGCATCAAGTAATCAGTTGCAGAAACCAAACAAGTCAGAACCTCTCCATGCTTCCAAAGCATCTTGAATATGCCTTTCATATTAGTATCTCATACTGCTATTATTTTAGCACTGCATGTAAGTCCACTGGTTGAGGATAAAGGCAAGCTCTCCTCCTATGTCCTTCCTACAGAATTTAGTACATAGACACCTGGGGCATGACTATCCATTGAAGAGCCACTGTACTCAAGACTGTACTGAATAACAAAAGTACGGCCCTGATCTTCAAAAATTTACCATCTGGTTGGTGAGGTAAGGAACTCACATAACTATTTTAGAAATTAACTGAAGGCATTCACTACTCTGCGCAACAGAAAGAAAAAAAAAGATAACTTTTAAATGCAATGTTAGTATTTATTTACAGACAGGAGACTGCACTTCAGAGACAAATTTTAGGTACTTGCATTTACGGGATATAGTTAGAAAAAAGAGCATTTCAAAGGGAAGGATCAGATGCTAGAATGAATACAACACACACTAAAGAGATGAGAAGTCAAAAGAATTGCCTGACTTAGTCATTACTCATATTAGTTTTAAACTTTCAGGGTTACTTTTCAGGGACCCCAACTCAAACTTTCAGAATTGTTGCTATAAAATATTGCCCCCAAAAAGGTAAAAAACAAAACAAAACCAACAGGGACTTCTCTTTTGGTCCAATGGTTAAGTTAAGACTCTGCCTGCCAATGCAGGGGACGTGGGTTCAATCCCTGCTCCAAGAAGATTCCACATGCCATGGGGCAACTAAGCCCATGCGCCACAACTCCTGAGCCTGAGCTCTGCAACAAGAGAACCCACCCTCAATGAGAAACCTGTGTACCACAACTAGAGTAGCCCCTACTTATTAGCACAACTAGAGAAAGCCCTCTCACAGCAATGAAGGCCCAGAGCAGCCAAAAAATACAAATGAATTTGCAAAACTAAATAAAAACCAACAACAAAAGAAACAAATAGAAAAAAGGCAAAATGGCATACTGAAAGCGTCCTACATCAATATTTACAATAAACAATGAACTAAAAAACAATACCATCAAAGGGAAGAAATTATGAAACTGAATAGGAAAAAAAGCAAGACTTAACCATCTGCTGTCTACAAGACACATAATTTAAAAATAAAAACAGATTAAAAGCTGAAAGTAAGAGAAAAAAGATGCACTATGCAAATACTAGTTAAAAAAAAAAACTGGGGCAGCTATATTAACATAAGAAAAAATATATTCCAAGATACAGTATATTTAAAAAGAAATATTTTTACTCATAAAAACATCAAACATCAGGAAGACATAATTATAAATATGTATGCCTCTAATCATACAGCTTTAAAATACATGAAGCAAAAATTGCCATTATTAAAGACAAAAACAGATAAACAGACAATGATAGTTGAAAATTTTAACACTCCTTCTCTCAGTATTTAATATTAAGGAAAAAAAATCACAAAGGATATATACATCAGAACAACACTACCAGCTACCTTGACCTGACATTTATAATATATCACATCCAACTTCTGTAGAAAACACTTTCAAATATACACAGGGAGCATCCACCACAGTGAAAGCCACTCAGTCACGTCCAACTCTTTGCGACCTGATGGACTATACAGTTCATGGAATTCTCCAGGCCAGAATACTGGAGTGCGTAGCCTATCCCTTCTCCAGGGGATCTTCCAACCCAGGAATCGAACTAGGGTCTCCTGCTTTGCAAGCAGATTCTTAACCAACTGAGCTATCATATGCTGAATCATAAAACCAATCTCAGTGAGTAGACAGAACAATACAAACCAAAACAAACAAAATAAACCTCTCTGAAATCTTAAAGAGTATGATTCTCTGATCATATGCAATTAAGTCAGAAACCATTAAAAATAAACATCCAGAAAACCTCTAAATATTTGAAAATTGCTTCTAAATAACTGGTAAATCAAATAATCATCACAATGGAGATTAAAAATGCTTCAAACTGAATGATATAAAAAATTAATCACACACTACTTAGAGAAAATATACCTTTAAATGTTTAAGAATTAGGAAAGGAAAAAATGAAAGGAAAGAAAAATAGTTAAAAAAAAAAAAAAGCAATCAGTAAAATAAGACAACACACAATAGGGAAAATGAACCAACCTTAAAGTCAGTTCTTTGATAAGATTAGTAAATATGGTAAATCCTTGATTAAATGAATTGAGGGGAAAATAGAGAAAACAAATTACCAAAATTAGGATTAAAAGAGGTGGATATTCACTGATAACAATTGTTAAGGTAGAATATCCCAAGGAATGAACAGAAAGTACTGTAATAATTATGAGATACTGCAGTTAATGGTTAAAAGATCTAGTTATTATTGTAATTGTTGATCCTCTTCAAATATTTCTATAGCTTCAACACAATTTCAATCAAAATTTGAGCAAGCTTATTTTTAACACAGAACCTGAGAAACTGATTCTAAAATTTACATGAAATACAAAGAACTTAAAATACTCTTGAGAAAAGAAAAATGAGGCTAGAAAACTTACATGACCTTACTTCAGACTTCTACAGATCTGTACCAGCGTTTCTCAACCAAGGGAGATTTTTGCCCTTCAACAAAAATTTGGCATGTCTGGAGACATTTTTGGTTGCTCCTACTGAGGCATGAAGGAATACTACTGGCAAAAATAGTGGGTAAAAGCTGAGAGACTGCTAAATATCCAACAATACATGGAATGTACAAGATAGTTCCCCATAACAAAGAATTATCTGGTCCCAAAACTCAAGAGCACCAAGCCTGAAAAAGCCTGAGCTATGCTAATAAAACAATATGGCATTGACATTAGAATAGACAAATAGACCAGTGGAACATAACAGAGTCTGGAAATAGACCTAACACTTTTATAGTCAATCGACTTTTGATGGAGATGCCAAAACTGACAGTACAGAAAGGAAGATGCTTTCAATAAATGGCGCTTCAACAACTGGATATCCATATGCAAAAAAAGAAATAACCTCAATTTCTACTTCATAAAAATTAATTCAAGATAGATCACAGAACTAAAAAGCTGAAACTATAAAGCTTTTAGAAAACAAGGACAATCTTTGCAACATAATATAAACAGATTTCTAAGAACACAGAAAGCAATAACCATAAAAGCTGAAACTAATTTATAAATTAAGTCAAACTAAATTTTAAAGTAAATTAAAAATTTAAGGTCAAATTGGGAGAAAATACTTATAAAACATATATGTGCAAAAGGACATATACCCAGAATATATGAACTACAATTCAGTAATAAAAAGACAACCTCAATTTTAAAAACTGGGGAAAGTCCACAAAAAAGTAAATGGCAATAAACAAACAAAACAACATTAAACATCAGTAGTCATTCAGAGAAATGGAAATTAAAACTACACCTATACACCAATTAGAAGAGATAAATTAAAAAGCAACATAACCAGGACTTCCTGGCAATCCAGCAGTTAGGACTCCATGTTTCCACTGCAGGGGGCACAGGTTTGATCCATGGTAGGGAAACCATCTGCAATGTTGAGAGTCGTAGCCAAAAAAAAAAAAAGTAACACAACCAACCGTTGATGATAATGCGGAACAACTGTACTTTCATGTAAAATGGTACAAATACTTTGGAAAACAATTATCAGTTTCTTAAAAATCCAAATGTTCATGCATGCTAAGTCGCTTCAGTCATGTTCAACTCTTTGCAAGCCAACAGACTATAGCCTGTCAGGCACCACTATCCATGGGATTCTCCAGGCAAGAATACTGGAGTGGGCTGCCATTTCCTCCTCCACGGGATTTTCCCCCAGGCAGGGATTGAACCTGAGTCTCTTATGTCTCCTGCATTGGCAGGCAGGTTCTTTACCACTAGTGCCACCAAATAGACAACAGCAATTTCATTCTTCCTAAGAAATAAAGAAAGACACATGTCCTAAGATTCTTACAAGAATGTCATTCTACCTTTATGCACAATAGCCAAACCCTAAAAAGATATCAATGAACTACTAGTCAGCAGCAAAAAGTCACAAAACGCTAATATATCCAAAATAAAACCAACTTAAGGTGAACAATGTTGACCTCTAGTAAGAAGTTGTGAGGTAAGGATACAATTTTATGTTTTCCAAATGGTAATCCAGTTTAAAAGAAAAAAAAGTTCAACTTTTCTCATGATGCCACCAACTGCATCACGTAGTTTCCATCCTATTTTCCACTACTGTTCTATTAATGCGTCACTACCTCACTGCTTTCATTAGATAAACATAACACTATGTTTTCATATCAAGCAGGGTTAACCAATACATCTCCAAGTCCAGTGATTTTTCAGGGCTTTTGTGGTCTAACAAGCAAATATCCTGCCCCTCTTTGCAAAATGCCCTTTAGAATCAACCCCAGCTTGTGGGAAAAACTTGATTTTTCAAGTTAAGTTAGCATTAAAATAACCCAGAACTAACAACTCTGTTGAGTTATTCTATCCAGGGACCTGAGATGTCTTGCCATTTGTTCACAAGTACATTTTTGCTATTGGTCAAGAGTATTGTCAAGTTTTTCTCCTATAAAAGTTTTTTAACAAATAAAATTATATGCTTACTTTAAACCACACAATATCCTCACCCAAAGTCACCACTGTAACATCTGTTACATTTATTGCTAGGCATTTTGTCTTTCTGTTGCTGTAATAAACGGACATTTGCTTCCATATCTTCTGTTTTATTTGCTTATATGAAGGCTGATTTTTGTTCATTAATTTTACAGCACACTCCTTCACTGAATTTTTTATTCTCTTTTCTTGATTGACTTGTTTTTGGCTATGACCTTTTAAAATTCTTTTATGTCTTAATTTCCTCCCCCTTGTCTTACAGTAGCTAATGCCTTCAAAAGAAATCTAATGAAGATAGAGAAACACTCGTGTTCCTGCCTTTAGTGTGAAAGTATCTGGTAATTTAGTGGCTTTTGGGTTGAGGTATAAATGTGTTTGTGCACTTTTTAAAAAAGGACCTATGGATTTCCTGTTATTAAATGCTTTACTTGAAACGAGTGATGAATTCACGTCAATGATATAAAGCATCTCTGACCTGTTCTTCACTCTGACATTAAATATGATGCCAGTTTTCAGAAAGTACTTCATTCCTCTAATTATATTAAGCAGTCTAGGTGTTGGATTTTATTTTTTTCTTTTAAACGAAGAACAAAAGTTGAATCTCATCAGTACCTTGACAACTAACCAGATAGTTTTTTCCCCTCATCTATTAACATGATGAAATAAAAATATTAATAAAGCCCATAATATTAAATTGTCCTTATATTCAGGATGAAATCCACTTGGTCATGGTAAACTGCACTTAATATACTACTGATTTTATTTTGAACATTTAAATGAAACTGATGTATAATCTTCTTTTAGTGTTATATTTAGTCAGAATTTGTTATCAGTATTTTGTTTAAAAGGTTTTAATACTTTATGTTGTAAATAATTCTAGAACTATCTATACTGGAATTATCTGTTGTTTGAAGTTTCAAAGAGTGTGTGAGAAGATTTTTGGGCAGGGGTTTCTTTTGGGTGATGAGTTCTTTGACAGATTTTTCAATTTCTTGATAAAGCTACTTAGTGATTTATCTATTAGGACTTTCCCTCCTCCTAGAATCAGTTCTTGAGTTTTATCTCCTAATATATTACCTTTGTTTCTATCTTCTTTCTTATATTATTAAATATATGTCATTTCCCCCCACCTGTTAAATTTTATGTATAAGAGATCATCAAAAGCTCAGGTTTCTAACAAGATTCATACTCAAGTGAATAAAGATCTGTGTACCTCTCAATCTGGGACAAAACCTACTTTTTATTATCATTTTTAAAGGCTAGTTAATTGCTCAGCACATATGTTAGACAAAATTTTGTTTGTTAATAAGCACATACCAAAATAAAAGATGAAAATAACTACTAAAGTAAAACTAGACTCATTGGCTCTATCCTGCAACTTATTTTTTTTTTGAAGACCCATTTTATTTTAAACCTGCAAATGCCCCAAGTTAAAGAAAGTTGTATTACATGTCTAGAAAAATCTATGCTGACCAATGATTTCTCACACTTTGCCTGTTTTTACAGATGTGTAAATCCTTAGCCTTAAATAAATGTAAAGCCTTTATAAGAATATTCAAAAGTAATAATGAGAATGCTCTATTTAAATTAATACCACATATTATATGTCATACAAAATGAGATTAAATTCTATAATTTAACTTTATAGGAAGCCAAAGTTATTGTACTTACCAATAACTTACTATGTAAGTTTTTAAGGATCTCTAATATTTGATATGCATAAATTAAAAAGGTGCATTAATACAATTTACCAAGAACTCAAATTCTCTACCCAGTTGTCAATATCACACCTAAAAGATGCTCTCAATGCACCACTCTCCAAAGTAATGGGAATTCTTTTAACTGTTGTATCATCAGTGTTAAGTGAACTATAGTTTTAACTGCTGCTATCCTTTACTAAGTCTTATTATTTTTTACTTCCCTTATCATTGGTTCTTAAACTCCACACTGCCTTGGAATATACAGTAAGTAGGCCTTTTAACCCAGCTAAAAAATCTGGCCAAATAAGTAAGAGAACCAGTCTTTCTAAAGTTTCATAAGATATAAATACCATTGTTCTAGCCAATATAGAAACTACATATAAGGATGTGTCTACGTACCAAGTACAAATGCTAAGTCAAGATACCCACAAAGTCTAAAACACTCCACAAAGACTTAGAACAAAACTAAGAAAATTTACCAGTTACCATATTGAACTTTTTAAAAGCTGAGGTGGTAGGAATCAAGTAAAACACAACTTACCATTTGACAGCTAAATTCTGTACCTCTCCATTTTTATCTTCCAGTAACTTCAAAATCATTTTCACTACTTTTCTTTCACTATCATCATCCAACTTGATGGAATCTTTCTGCAGTTCTGTCATCAAATCATTTGTAGCCATAAACCTAATAAAAGATTAAAATTTGTCAGTAATTAAAATTTTTAAGCATTAATAAAAATCACTGTTTTCAAATCTAATGCTATCACTCATATCTAAGTCCTGATGTACTCTTTTAAATAAGGTATCATTGGCTTTATTTTCCTCAGGTTAGCCTTGATTTCAAATTTACTGACAGGACCTTCAATGAATAATAAAGCTGACCCTTGAGCAACGTGGGCATTAAAGGTGCCAAGCCTCCCCATGCCCCACCCCCTCCTCATCTCATCAAAAATCCATGTATAACTTTACAGTCAACATCCACAACTGCACAGTTCTCCATCTGCAGATTCAACCAATCACAGATCATGTAGTATATACGGTATGCATTTAATGAAAAATGTTCCCATGTTAAGTGGACCCGTGAAGTTCAAACCCATAGTTATGGGGTCAACTATAATTGCATCAAGGCTTTTAGGGTAAGAAAAGTGCCTCTCTACTTTTACTTTGCGTGTGATTTGAATTTTATCTAGGAAGTCTTTAACATTAAGAATACCTTCCTGTGCAATACTTTAGTGTCAGACTGGGCGGCTCATATTACAAACCACTGGGAAAATTACAAAATGCACTCTCACCTCCATCCCAACTCCCACCACCAGAATCAAGTGTATTTTCAAAAGGATGTTTTGAAGCAGAAAGCTGTTCCACCAGACATCTAGCCCCCTTTCCTTAAGGACCACTGCCAAAGGACAAAGTTTTAAACTACACACCAGCATAATTCTTATCAAGTCTTGTTAAACTGCTTAAAAAGAAAAGCATATGGTCAAATTGGGATAACACAGGTAAATTAATCCTGTGCCTTTTAAAATTAACACTGTTCTCCTAATTGGAAGCCTCTTCCCATTGTACATGATGAAAAAAATGAATTTAAAATCATGTTAACAGTCCGGAAAGTTAAAAAGAAAAAAACAACTGAATAGAACCATGCACGCACTTCTACACGCAAAGCACGAAAAGCATCTTCACCAATTATTTTACTTAGATAAAATCCATTAGACAGGCATATCAGTTAGGAACCTCTAAGAATCTCTGAAATGTTAATCATACAGTTGAAGAGAAAACACAGTGATCATCAATTTAAATTTAAAAAAGCATATCATCCCAATAAAAAGTTATTTTATAGTTCTGAAGAAACTACGGGTACAAAGATCCCTTCCTTTATTTACCATTTATTTATTCACTGCCTGTTATGCTACAAAGGCTGGATTATGAGCAAAGGACCCTCAGAGAACTTATACTCTAATAAAGAAACTTATTGATTTCAAAAATCTATAATTAACAGTTAAACATTTTTAAAAGCTGAAGTGAGCATCAGCAAAATTAGCAATAGATAATATTTTTAAAAATCAGAAAACTAGATTGCGATAGTAAGAATTACGTTTTAATTGTGACCCTAAAACCAGAAAGTTCCCTCTGTTAATGTGTTAAAAAGTTTGCACTATAAATCTGAAAAAGAAGTAGTTTGACCAGTTTGAAAGCTGTCCATGGCAGACTGAGAAGCCAATTTGTAAAATGTCTCTTACGCATTTATTGCTTTAGCTATGGCACGAAGGGCTGAAATGATAAACTTAGATCCAGTCCCTTCCTTTGAACTTTTCATCTCACATGGCAGACAAACAGGTAACTTGGACAAATCTCACACAAACTTAAAAATACTCAAGGGTGTGCGGCAATGACCACACCAAAGAATTGACAGTTTGGATTTCAAAGGTTTAAGAGGGGTTTCCATGGAGAAAGCTGGTTTGGGATTTTTAAATCTGTGTGCATGGTGGTGGTGCTGGGGAGGAGCATAGCACCCCAGATGAGAAGCAATTCAGTGTGTCTGAGACACAGGGAAACCTAACGGGAAGATGGAAATCCAGGCTGAGGTGAAGATGGGACAGGCTGTACATACTCGTTCACTATGTCCTGAGAACCTTCTGTCAGGTACTATGCTAGGTGCTATGGAGACAAGGGCTAGCAAAAGCAAACACAGGTGCTTCCTGCACCTTGAAGTTAACGTAACAATCGAATGGAGGCATAATAATTTTTTTTAAACTACATATATGAGTACTTACATCATATGTAGTTATGAACTGAGATAAATGCTATGAAGGAAAGGAACATGATACAAAGACAATGGGCTAACAAAATAACATGAGCTAGACTGGAAAGAAAGTTGTGTATCAGAAAAGACTAAGGTCCTAAACACGAATAGGAACTGTGTATGGGGAGTGGGGAGGTTATAACCAAGTAAGCAAGGGCCAAAAGATCAGAGAAGTCTGAAGACCTTACCAAGATTTTAGTCTTTATTGTAAAAGTGATGGGAAGCTACTGAAAAGCATTTGAGGTAGAAATGAAGAGTAAGTGGAATGATCAGATTAACATTTTCCAAGTATTACTCTAGTTACACTGTGGAAAATAGTTTGAAGAGAATCAAACTTCATTTAGCAGACCGAATGGAGAACAGTAAGGAGAGCTACTGCAGCGGTCTAGGTGAGAAATGATGGTAACTAGAATTAGAGTTATGACAGTCAATGGAGATGGAAAAATGGACATACAGCCAATTCTCATTAGCAAAGTAAAATGTGTTGTAACCCCCAAATCAATTCTCCAATGCTTTCATGTCATTTGCAGACATGTGAAGAACCACGAAACATTTGAAGCACCCGAAGTACGCATCCGCACACACTCTCAGCTGACACTGTCCAAGGTAATGGTCTGCCTTACTTCGCCTCTCATATGTAAACAAGCATCCTCCTCTCAGTCTATCTGGTGCCATTTTTTTTTTTTTTGCATGTCTGTGCTTTTTGTTGGTAATTTTGCTGTTTAGAATGACCCCTCCAGGTGCAGTGCTGAAGCGCTATCTACTGTCCCTGATAGCACACAAGAGGGTCATGATGTGTCTTCCAGAAGAAATACATATTAGACATGTAACTACTGTAGAACAACAAACAACCCTATTTGAGACTTACAAGATTAAAAATTAACAGGCTTTTGAAATGGATTAGATATGGGAGTAGTAAAGCATGAGTTAAGTACAAAGAAATAGGAGGGAAAACACAGGATTCTGGTGTTACAGTGGGTATGTATCCTGTCCAGTCTTAATGTTACTGAATAACCACTGTCACACATTAGATGGTTCAATCACTCATCTTACATCAGAGGGAGAGAGAATTAACAAGCCTAGTTCCACTAGACTACACTCAATGGCCACTCCTCTGATCCTAATCAACAAAATCCCAGCAAAAGTATAGCCGTCACCATCATGAATTACTGCCCTGAAGACCAACTTCATCTGCTCTTGGCCAAAAAAATGAAGATTTGGGGGGAGGGGAGAGATGCTGAGAAAGGGGGCCCAGTAGCCTCTACAGTCCAGGAACTGTTCTGAGGTTCATACCTAAACTTCAATTACAATATCCAAATGAATAATCCAAACAGATCAACAGATCTTATCTTACAGTGAAAGGATATTGTTTTCCTATATATAATCACACAGAACATCCATTTCAGGTAAGTTCACTTAGCAACACAAAACACCAAACATCCTCCTAACTAAAAGAGTGACTGCAACTTCTGCTTTACAATAGCTGTTCCCTTGCTTTACCATGCCTCCTTATAACATTTATTAAGATGTCAAGTGATCGAATTGCCCCTTTCTGACAACATCCACTCTAAAGCAAACAAACCCCTGCCTCCTTAGACCTTCCCAAAATTATCCAAATAGGTACTAACAACCTCTTACTGAGACAAATGGTAACAAACCCAACCTGTGGGAGGGACACCTATACATATGAAAATTTCAAGAAGGAAAAAATGGTAAACAGTGTTTACATACAAAATAAAAGAGCAAAGAAACCACCCACTAAGTTACCTGGAGACTGTTAGCGATTTGAGGGAGAGTAATTTCAGTCAGCTTAGGTGGGCAACCTCTCATGAGTTTATCTCATCGATGGGAATTAGTGCAGAAGGCAATGATCAGCTGTGATATTTAGGAAGAAAATTCTAATGGAAGAACTACCAACATACTGCATTAAAGAGGCCTGAGATAAGGAGACTAATTTGAGAAATACTCATCAGGGAACTAAAGTAAAGAAGAAAGGGTGATATCAAGGGTTCCAACTGGGACATTTGGTGGATGGAACATTAACAAGAAAAAATAAGTTTTAAGGTGGGAGAGGAGGAAGTTGTTAACAAGCAGACTTCTATGGGAGTCCCAGGTGGATTAACCTACAGGCAGTGGCATCTCATTTACTCAAATATTTTGGTGCTACCATTAGAAACTGTGCCAAGGCTCTGCACAAAAAGTTATAAGCTAGACAGTGAGAGACTGCAACTTAACACACTTGGCTTATTCTACTGAACCGAAAGTTCCCGGAGGAGTGAACTTATTCACCGTAAACAAATCCAATGCGGAGAGGCAGAAATAATGGTAGAAAGATACACTGTGAAAACCACAGTGAGTGGTTTTCACAACACTTCTAATACACAAACACAATTTTAAATTTTACCCTTGCTTCCAACAAAGATTTAAAGGCTATTGGCAAACTGCATTTCCCAATGAACAAATTACCTTTCAAAGATTTCATACACACCCCACCGCTATCTCACTTTTTCTCATTTCTTCTCTTAGTCATGAATCAACTTGGGACAGTCTTAGTATTGTTCATGTAAATAAAACTACTTTTTAGCCATCTTTCTTCTTCCCAGTGTCCTCAATGAGGTCCCTTTCTCCTCTTTTTCAGTGGTGAGACCTAACTATTGCTGATTATGAGTGTTAGCAGTACCTGCATCCACACCTCCCTCCAAATCACATTAAGTGAAATCACGTAAATCACTGCCATCAACAGGCAAAGTACTTAGAAAATGCTCAGAAGTCACCTTCTTAAATCTACAAATCTATTTCTTCTGATCAAATCTACTTTTCTTCAAACACAAGCAGAAGAGCCTCTCCTGTTATAACAGCTGTCATTCAGTTGCTCAGTTATGTTTGATCTTTGTGACATCATGGACTGCAGCACACCGGGCTTCCCTGTCCTTTACTATCTCCTGGAGTTTGCTCAAACTCATGTCCACTGAGTCAGTCATGCTATCCAACCATCTCATCCTTTGCTGCCCCCTTCTCCTCCTGCCCTCAATCTTCCCCTAACACATTACTGTAAATGCCCACACAGTACTTTCAGCTATTATAGGACCTGTAAGGTCCCTTTCAACTCTGAAAGCTGATGATTCCGTAACAGGCCTAATATTTTTATTAGCATCTTAAACAGTTTTCAAGAGCAAATGTTTTCCAATAGTCAAAATATATAAATTAATTTGGTGACAACCCATTATCAAGCTGGGAAATTCTACAACGCAGTGAATTAAGATCGCATCAAATAATTTGGGTAGATTTTGCAATGATTTCTTAAAGAAACTTTCCCAATCCTTATGTTTTTTTTTTTCTTAACTCTGGAAATCAACTAAAACAAGTTATCTATTGAGAACTCCCAGGACCAAGGCCCTAAATTAAGTGCAGGATTCAGTTCAATAAGAAAAGGTCCCTGCCATGTCTAACAAGATTATTTATACTCTCTCCCTGAGTGGTGCTTTGTAGAGAATGCTCTCACACCTGTACTCATATTCTCTAACTTCAAGACCTAACTCAGATCACACCTTGCACGTGAATCTCCTTGCTTTCATGTTCTCTGCCACTTAGGCCTGAAAACTACATACAGCCCTGGGTTAATTATCTTTTTACAAATGTCTTAACCATTCAACAAGCATGCAGACAATACTGAAGGCAAGCACTAATCTTCAACTTTTTGGAGTACCTCTTAAGGAATTTAAAGTGTCTTCTAGCACAAAATATTCCACAAGCCTAACTCAGAACTGAAATTTAAAGTCTTATTCGTAATGTCCTCTGGTAAAAACCTTGGTGAAGTAGAGTATGGTAGTTGAGAGTTTATGCCCTGAGGTTATCTGGAAATCCTAGATCTGCTGCTGTCAAACTGCCCTTGGGCAAGCACTTATTGTCAGACTGAAGTTTCCTCAACCGTAACAGAGACTGCTTGTGTCTACTTTATTAAAGTTGTAAGGATCAAGTGTATAAAGTCCACAGTAAGTATTAACTATTATGTACAGAGAGATAAAACAATGATAAAAAAATTCGTTTAGCTTTTGATTCCCTGGAATGCTTTAATTCAGTTGGTGGTGAAGTACATGAAAATAAAAGCAGAATACCATTAGTTACCTCAACCCACTGAATATTCAGGATTAGTATTTATAAACGAAGCATTTGCTTTATTTGTGCATATTAAAGTTCTCATTCTTTTATCTACAGAATCACCAAGCACCCACTCCAGTGTTCTTGGCTGCAGAACCCCAGGGACGGGGGAGCCTGGTGGGTGCCGTCTATGGGGTCACACAGAGTCGGACACGATTTTTTTTTCCTTTTGGATGTACTGTTTTCTCTTCCCCTTGCACAAGGTAAAGTAGTCTGCATACGTTAAGATTTTCTATAATGTTAATTAATCGTGTCCTCAAGATCCTTCTAGCATTAGGTATTTTAAAACATGTGACTACAACTGTGATATTTCCAGCAAAATAAACAAGTATATAAATTTCTAAAGAGAAATTAGAAAGCATCATTTTAAAATAGAACACATGTATTCAAATACAGAAAAACCTTGTACTTGACTGCAAATGCTGTTTTAATTAATCTCTTACATGTCAGTTACTTTACATACATAGTGCTTTGGTTTCAAAGTCTTGTCTATTACTAAAGGGTGTGAGCGTATTACAGGTCTTAAAAATACAGTTATTAAGAATATCTTTATGACAAATTACTGAAAGGCATTTACTGTTCCTAGGCATATCTTCTATAATATTCACCAACTATTAGAAATATATCATTTTTAGAAGATTAATCCTCCAAGCAATGTTTTGATTTATTCAAGCCCAAACTGGTAGATAACCCTTATCGAGTTCCACATTGAGTATTACTCTTCCATATAATTTGTAAAAAACCCTCAAGCATATATGTATTACTTTCTTTTACAAAAAATGTAAGGAGGCTTCGGTCAATAATCACATATGCAGTATTATCACATGACTTGATTTCTGTATTTTCAGTGGCTTGCACTGAAAGCAAGCAAAGCTCCAAAGGGAAACAACATTCTAATCCTTTAAGGAACAAACAACTTTTATTTCCCCCAATAATTTTTATTTTCACTCTAAAACTCACAAACCTAAAAATACCCCAAATAATCGTCTCTTCCCAAAACACTAAAATATTTATTATGAGCAACTTTTAACTAATTTTAAAAGTTTTGAATGCAATACTTAAAAACTCCCTAGGTAGCAAAAC
This sequence comes from Bos mutus, assembly GCF_027580195.1. NCBI lineage: Eukaryota > Metazoa > Chordata > Mammalia > Artiodactyla > Bovidae > Bos > Bos mutus. Next base: position 25,927,213 of record NC_091621.1, on the reverse strand, counting down.
TTTTTGAAAATCATTCTTGGCTTTGAAGCCACAATACCAAAATGTATTTCATTGGCTATCTTAATATACCAGCATATCAATTTAACTAGCAACACGATTATTACATTTTTCATGATTCTTTAACAAACGGAAAAATTTTCCCCCAGGACCTAAGGTTTGGGTGTGTTTTCAGGTTTTAAAATGTACTGTTCATACGGGAAAAAAAACAACCCTTGGACCAAAATTCAAATTGAAGACTATTTGTTCTTCCCTTTAAAATGCACAGAAAATACAACCACTAGAGAACAAAACAAGTATCAAAAAATATAAAAATCCGCTTCAGATGGGGAGCTTATTTAAATTTAATTCGTGATGGAATAGAAGGCGGGAAGCAAGGAATGTAGCAATTATTACTGTGCAAAAAAGAAAAGAGAAAAAAATCCAAGATGATCTGTGAAAATATAACAATTCTTCAATATGCATGTGACCAAGGTCTGGAACCAACAGCACAAGTCTCCAGGAACAGAACTTTATAACAAACCTTCATATTCACCGCCCCCATATTAGAAAACTCCTTTCAATAAGATCCATTTGTTCCCAGTACTTGTTTAAGGTTCAGCAATTCACCTTTCTGGCAGTAATTTTGAATAAAAGGAAACAGGACTGAAACCCTGAGTTCCTGCTTGGGTTTTTACCTGCCAAAGAAAAATGACAAGAGATGCTGGCGGGAAAACTCTAGGAGTCAAGTTTCCACCATCCTGGCACCCCCTCCACCTTCTTACCACCTTTACTAAAGGGATAATCCAAAGAAAAAGTTTATAACACAACCCCGAAGACTTGGGAGGAAAAGCAAATCGTTCAAGCAGAATGCACCTAGGCCTGCTCACATCTGCGGTAAAGGAGACGCAGCTGGGACCCCGCGTGGGTAGCAGCAGCAGCTCGGGCCCCACGAGCAGGGAGGCCTAGCGCCTCGGGCAGGCCGGCGAGTAGGCCTGGCCTCCACGTCTCCAAGCCTAGAGTGACTCCCTTGCCCACAGTGGTGCGTGATCTCGCCCCTTCACGCTACCTGGGACGAGAAGTCACGTCCTGGGAGGGCAGAGCATGCGGTGGGGGGACGCAGAAGGGACCTATGACCGGAGGTGGGCAACGGCCTAGAGGAAATAACGAGGGGAGGGGGTTAGAAGGTGGGCGAGGAAAGGGGCCTGCTGGGATCGGGGAGCGGAGGGTGGCCTGGAGGCGTCGGGAAAGCCGAGGAACCAGTTAAGGCCAAAGGGGTGGGGCAAGGCCTGTGTGAGGGCCGGGGCCGCGGATCGGGGACGCCCGCCGAGGCGGACTGAGGATCGGATTTCGGCCTCACCTGAAGTCCTTGTCGCTGGATGTCATTTTTTCCAGCAAATTGGAGATGTGGTACGAGGCGCTCGCCATGTTGACGGCCTCAATCCCGCCCGCCGGCGTTGCTGGTGCTGCTGCCCGCCGCCGCTGGGGCTCCTCCTCTCGCTCGCGGCAGCTCCCGCTTCCAGGGTCGCAGCGCGACGCAGACGCTGACTAGGGAGGCGCCTCGACAGGCTGCCCCCTCCCCGGCAAGGCGTGGGCCTGTCCCGGGCGAAGCAGAGGCTAAGGAGCCGGCCTAACGACGGCGCTGCTCGCCGGAGAACGGGCTCATGAGCAGCGTGGAGTACAGCAGGGCCTCTCCGAAGAGTTAGACACTCCACTCCCTCCGCACTCGTTCCCTAGGGCAAGAGGCCAAAACCCGCCTCCTTCGCTCCGGGGGCGGGCACGGTAGACGCGGGACGCTACGGAAAGCTAAGGTCAGGGTTCACGGAGGTCTCCCCACGCACGCTGTGGAGACGCCAGATAAAGGGCAATCCTGTTGGCTGAGGCCCATGTCAATCTACACGTGACCCGCCCTTCAGAGGCCTGCCTACACCCAAAGGAGCTGATCTCGCGAGACTTAAAAGCGACGGTTAAAGGACCGGGTGGCCGGTGGGATGAGGATGTCTTCATCCGAAAAATCTTGTTTCCTGTATGACAGTAAGAAAAAAAGTTTACGATTTTTAAGGCGCACAAGGCCTGGGAATAAAACTAATTAACAGGTTAGCCTGGGGCACCAACAGAATAATTATTAGAAGGAGCTTTCGTCTGGAATCGGACGCGGGGCCTACATCGCCTTAAACACGATGGTGTAATGTTGCCACGTGAAAACCACAAACCCCAGAATTCAGTCAGCATGTTATACTGGGTTGGGGTATGATTGGCTGAAGAAATTTGTAGCTTCCTTATTGGCTCCCGTGTGAGGAGTGAATGCTGGGATTTGTAGTCTGGCAAGGCAGCCGTGCTGGCTAAAACCTTTGGAGCGCGGGGGGGCGAGGTTGCTGCTGCAGATTCGAATTTTCTCGTACAGTTGTTTTTGGTGTTATGGGATGTATGCAGAGCTAGGCTGCTGCGGTCTGGGCAGGCGCATTGCGGCTGAGTTGATGTGCTTGGCAGAGGCCTAGTAGCGACTTCTAGCACTAATCCAGGAATGGGATAGTTGCCTCATTCTCAGAAAGCAACCAGTGCTTCTGCTGGGTCTTTGGACGTGCATTGAAGAACCAGACCCCTAAAGCTAGAAGGACGTAATAAAACCAACGACCATGACCGATGACTGTATTCGGGGCTTACTCCTTTTGTTTAGAATTACTAAACAGTTACCCTCTGTGTGCAGCATTTGTGGAATTGACAATCCTGCAGCTATTTCATTGTTCCTTAAAACAGACAGCAATCGGGTATCAGATACCAAATCACTTGCGAAGGTGGCCAAGTTTTTATCGCCTTCATTCGAGTTGAAGCTAGCTAAAAGGCCTTCCTACAAAGAAGAGAGAGAAAGCCTAGTTAAGAGACGAGGAAAATTCAGTCTCAATCTGTTATTGCTCCTGTTGGGAGAAAAAAATGGCTTCTTCCAAGTGTTAAATCTCAACATTTCTCTACCGTTCTTTGCTATATCACCAAATGTTAATTTAGTGTCTTAGAAAAGACAGACATAGTTATAGGCAATAACAAAATAGATAAAACATTATCTGTTCTCATCATTCACATTTAAATGTCATCTCATTACTTGTTTACCAGTTTGTATTCTTTAATACTGTTTTCCTCCGCAGTAGTACCATCTCTCTTCCCTTATTTTACCCAAGTCTGCTGGTCCATGAGTACTTAAGCTGTAATTCCTTTCTGCTCTAAACAACCTTTTTAGAGTATTTAATATAAACTACACACACCACACATCACACACAAGCTACTCATTTAACTTGTGTGAACCCCAAGGCCTAAAATCTCAATAATTTAGTGATAACCCCCCTTTTTTTAGCCCGAATCTAATAAGTCTAATAAATCTAATAAGTCATGTATCTGCCTTTTGTGTGTATAAATTCTTTCATTTACCAATTTACAACTGAACTATAATATTTGTAGTAAGACAGCTTAAATTTAAATTCTGTTTACTGCTACTTATTAACTGTCTTAGGCAATTCATTTTAAGCTCTCTGAGCCTCTGTTTCTTCAATGGTGACACAATGATGGACAGACTATTTCTCCATGAGGCTGGTTTAAGAGTCAAATGAGCCATTGTCTTAGTCTGCCAGAATTGCCATAACAAAATTGGGTGACTTAAACAAGAGAAATTTATTTTCGCAACAGTTGCAGAGGCTGTAAGTCCAAGGTCAGTGAGCCAATAAGGTTGGTTTCTCCTGAGGCTTTGACTTGTAGACAGCCACCTTTTCACTGTGGCCTCACCTAGCCTTTTCTCTATGCACCCACATCCTCCTATCTCTTTGTCATATGGACACGAATCGTAGGGCCCCAACCTTAACTGTGTCTTCATTTAACCTTAATAACCTCTTTAAATGCCCTGTCTCCAAATACTGTCATACTGGAGGTTAGGGCTTCAACATATGAATTTGAAGAGGAGGGGCAGAATTCAGTCCGTAGAAATATCCCATATAAAGTGTTCAGCACATTGTCTGAACATAATAATAGCTTTTTTTTTGCACTTGCAAAGGTCATGCAAAGAATCTTATAAAAGTTGACTATTATTATTACTATATTCTCTGTCTTGTCCCTATCCCAAACCATCCTACATAACCAGTTTAGGGTTTGCCAAAACTTTGTTTTTGTGTTGCTCCTCACCAATTTTCTAAGTTCCCTGGGTCTCTGCTACTGAATAAAGTCCAAATGTTTGCAATCAGTGACTTCCTTCATCTGTCCCTAATCCTTTCTGATCTTTCTCCTTCTATTATAATATAGGAATTGCTCAGGAATTCTGCTTTTTAAGTATGAGAGACACAGAGAGGTTAAGAAACTTGCCAGAGATAGCAGTGAAGAGCAATCAGGATTAAAACTCAGGCAGTGTTGCTTCAGAACCCATGCCTCCAAACGTCTATACTGGAATGCCTCTCACCTCCCCTGTCTCACTTTCTAAGATCTTGAACCAATCATGTTTATATGCTAGCCTCCAACTACAGTGTAAGTTCCTTAGAGTTTATACCAAGTTTAAATCACTTCTGCTCCGTTCAAGTTCTTACCCTGTGACAAATTCATAGTAGGCACTCAATAGTACTTAATTTTATTTTGTATTCTTGACCACTTAGAGGTTTGATTTGTATGTCACTGAGTATAGTTTGTCACTCAATAGTGGGAAAATGTTTTTCTTTAAGAATCTGTAAATGCTAAATTAATGATAAGTGCAAAAGAAAATAAGTCTAGATAAGGCTATCTTCTTAGAATTTTCTTCTTGGTTAGTGGTTATAATGCAAAACTGAGGCAAGAAATTTGATTTTTAAATAAATGGGGTCTTTCTAGCTGTTGGGAGGTTCTTCAAATATAAACCAGTAGTTTAGCTTGTTTCTCATTTATTGAGTGTCTACACTGTGCCAGACATACCCTCCTGTCTATATCAGGACCACCTTGGGAAGAGAGGATTCAAGGAGAAATGTGGTTATTAGTTTACAGAGTGATGGGTCTTTCCTCCTCTTCCCACTCAAAAATAAAAAAAGAAAAAGAAAAACCCAAACAAGAAAACAAACAAAAGAAACCCACTCAGAGAAAATGAGTCTCTCTCTATGAAGAGGACTTGGAAAGCTTTGAGGTTTGCCCAAGGTGTTATTCCAGGTGAAGGAAAATATTTGACAGAGTGCATCAGAAAGCAGTAATCGGAAAACAAAACAAGAAGCAGTTCATATAGGTACCCCAAAGCTTCAGATTATTCATCCTTTGGTTGGCCACCTATTAATCTATACCTATTTGAGGAGGGCAGAAGAGAAATGGAAGCTAGAGAGGGATATTGCGTTATAGCAGCTGTATTCCCTCTTATTTTTAAAGATACCCATCAAGGGTGGGTGGCAGTCACCCCTTATAGGAAGTGACTTTGTTACCATTATCCTTCCAGTGCCCTCCATTTAGTGCGTCAAGGATGCGTGTGTCTCCAGTGGGCAAACTAAACAACTCCCTCCAAAGTATTGGTAAGTTGGCTTGAGTGCCCTCTCTCTGCCATATGAAGACACAGAAAGAAGGTAGTCACCTGCAAGCTAGAAAGAGAGCTCTATGGAATTTTGTTATGGTAGCCCTAGCTGACAAATAAAAGTCTACAGCCACCTGATATATTCAAGCATAGAATTTCTTAAGGTCCTGCCTATTACCATCTCAAGGGAAAGAGTACCATAAAACATATTTTGGTAATCATTGTTCCATTGCTAATTATTTTTCTGAACTGAATGCTGAACTGGTGATATAGAAGAAGAGAGTCTTGGTAGAGAGTAAGTTTAGTTGATATTTATCTTAGTACAGCCTTATGCCAAGTAAATGTGAACTGTACTTACATCATACATTTGCTGTAAATTGAGTTCTGTACTTCTTACATTTACTGTAAACTGAGTTAAAGGAACTAAGGAAAAAAGAGCTATTTTTTCAACTAGTTATTAATTTTTGAAATATAATTGTTGAATGTCAAAGCTGATATGTTAATAAGGGAGGTAAAGGGCAGTTCTGATTTGTGTTTCAGTATAGACAGCTTTGCACACAAATGAACAGGTACAAAATGCTTCCTATTAGAGATCATTTGTCAGTACTGAATTCAACTTAGATGCAAAAGGAAGTAAATGCTATACAACACTTAAGATTTATTTCCATTTGATTGAAAACACCCCAAAAACTAGAGTTTTTCCTATAATCTACTGTCTTCTATATAACTGATAGAAGTTCCTAATTTTTAGTGACACTGTAGATCAAATTTAATTGTCATTCTGTGAAGGAATTACTTTTTTAGAGATAGAAATATATTTGCATCATGTTAGATAAAATCACAAAGATTAAGTCACAAAGTTTCTTCACTTGGAATATCTTCCATTTCTTTTTCACTTTTGACTTTTATAGTAATATTGACTATCATCTGGCATTTTAAAATTATAACATTTTCTGATATGAACTGTCCAGGATTTTCAGACAACTAAAAATAGAACTTTATAAATGTAAAGCTGGTTATCAGTTTTGGCAGAAGGATACAGAAGAAAGGGCTAGAATTCAGCAAATGCTGCATTTTGCTATAAATACAGATGTTTGCTGACGATGACTTGTCCTGTTACTTTAAAAGGTAATCTGCTTACTACCAAGTGAAAGTTGTAATTTGAGGAGGGGGAAAGGTGTGAAAGACTAAAGAGAAATCATGAGCCCACAGAATCAGGGATTGGAAAAAAATCAGAAAAAATAAAATTGAGGCAGGGGAAAATTACTAATTTTAGTGAAAACAAATTTAATGAAGTGGTACTGAGATTCTCTCAGCAATGAATATTTATACAATGAAATTAGGCCATTATTATTACTTATACTATTAGATAAAATGGTAAAAATATCACCTTCTAGAAAAACTGCCAATCATAAAATACATTTTTTGTTTTTTTCATTTTGGAAAATACAGACTTTTCTGTGTGACCAAGTAAACTCTCTTTGTACTTCATGGAGAAGGCAATAAAATTTTTCATCAATTTGTAAGTGTGAGAGCTTTGTTATAATGGATGTAGTTATTTAACATTTAAGATATGGTGCAACCTAGAAGTGGTTTAGAAGAAAATGTTTATTGATTGAGGCAAACTATTACTTTTAACAGTATAACCAAACTTAACACAGGAAAAAAATATTTGCAGAACATTTCATTTATTTGACAAAGGACTTGTATTTAGAACTCATATAACTCCATAATAAGACAGAAATCTATGCTTAAAAATAAGCGAAAGATTTGAAAGACACTTCACTGAAGAAGCTACAGGATGACAAATAAATGAAAAGGTGCTCAATATCATTAGTATCAGGGAAAGATAAAGCTACATGAGACATCATTACATACTTATCAGAATAGTTAAAATCAAAAAGAGTGATCTTACCAAGTGTTGGCGAGGATATGGCAGAACAGGAACTCATGCACTGCTGGTATAGAACAGTTTGTCAGTTTCTTAAAAGCTAAAATAATCTACATATAACTCAGGTATTCCATTCCGGCTGTCTACCCAAAAGAAATGAAAGCATATGTCTACACAAAGACAAGAACATGATTTTTTCTTACCAGATTTATTTGTCATGCCAGACTGGAAACAACCCAAATATTTGTCAACAAGAGAACAGATAAGCGCATTGTAATGTATCCATACAGTGAAATACGTCCTTGAGATAAAGATGAGCAAAATATTAATACATACTCATGGATGAGTCCCTGAATCATCATTCTGAGTGCAATAAGTCAGAGAAAAAAATATACATAATCTATGAGTCTATTTTTGTATAATTTTAGAAATTGAAAGCCAATCTGTAGAGCCACAGAGCAGATCAGTGGTTGCCTAGGAATGAGAGTGGAAACAGGGACAGATTATTAAGGGTTCCAGGACAGTCTTGGAATTGATGAAAATGTTTTTTAATTGCAGTAATGATTTCACATGTGTATACATATGTCAAAACTCATCAAAGCATGCACTTTAAATGTATGTTTATCAAATGTCAATTACATCTCAGTAAAGATGCAAAAATAATGATAAAGACAGAAACCAAGGTATTTAAAAACAAACATATATAGAATACAAGAGTCAAAGTAATTTTAGTCTTCTTTCATGAATGTTTTCAGAAGACAATGTTTGACTTGAGGCATCAGAAAAATAACAGTATTATCATGACGAAAAGCAAGAGATTTTTGCTCCAGGGGAGCAGCAAGGAATTGTATAAAAAGAGTATATATTTTATATATAAACTACAGATAGATACTACCTATAGTTTTATACATTTTATTTACTATATTTATGACAAAGATGTTTATGTGCTAATGCTTCACTTAAAATTACTTAGTATAGTCTCCCAAGGCAACAGAAGTAGAAACAAAAATAAACAAATGAAACTAATCAAACTTACAAACTATTGTACAGCAAAGGAAACCATAAACAAAATGAAAAGGCACCCTATAGATTGGGAGAAAATATTTGCAAATGGTACAACTGATAAGGGCTTAATTTCCAAAATATACAAACAGGTCATACCGTTCAACAATAACAAAAACTATCCAATCGAAAAATGGATAGGAGATCTACATAGACACTTTTCCAGAGAAGACCTACAGGTTAACCAATAGGCAAAAGAAAAGATGCTCAACACTGCTAATTATTAGAGAAATGCAAATCAAAATTACAATGAGGTATCACCTCAAAACAGTCAGAACAGGCATCATTAAAATGTCTACAGATAACAAATACTCCAGAGGGTGTGGAAAAAAGGGAACCCTCCTATACTGTTGGTAGGAATGTAAATTGGTGAAGCCACTATGGAAACATTATCAAAGTTCCTACCACAATATTGTAAAGTAATTAGCCTCCAATTAAAATTTTAAAAAATAAAAAAAAAATATAGCGTTTCCGTGTGTGTGAAAGTTGCTCAGTTGTGTCTGACTCTTTGCGGCCCCTTGAACTATACAGTCCATGGAATTCTCCGGGCCAGAATACTGGAGTGGGTAGCCTTTCCCTTCTCCAGGGGATCTTCCTAACCTAGGGATCAAACCCAGGTCTCCCAAATTGTAGGAGGATTTTTTACCAGCTGAGCCACAAGGGAAGCCAGGAGAGTTGCCATATCATCCAGCAATCCCACTGCTGGGCATATATGTAGAAAAAACTATAACTCAAAAAGAGACAGGCATTCCTGTGTTCATAGCAGCACTGTTAAGAATAGCCAAGACACAAGCAATAACCTAAATATCCATTGACAGATGAATGGATAAAGAAGATGTATATACAATGGAATATTACTCAGCCATAAAAAGAATGAAATAATGCCACGTGCAGCAACATGGACGGACCTAGGGAAATAAAGAAAAGACATACTAAGTAAAGACAAATACCACCTGATATCATTTAATTTGGAATCTAGAATATAATGCAAATGAACATCTACAAAACAGAAACAGACTCACAGACGTAGAGAACAAACATGGTTGTCAAGGGGGAGAGGTAGAGGGGGAGAGAGGTGGGGGAGGGATGGATTGGAAGATTGAGGTTAGCAGATGTAAGCTATTATATATAGAGGGAATAAACAACGACCTGCTGTATAGCACGGTGAAGTATATTCCGTGTGTGTGCTTAGTCGCTCAGCTGTGTATGACTTTGCAACCCCGTGGACTGTAGCCTACCAGTCTCCTCTGTCCATGGAATTTTTCAGGCAAGAATATTGGTGCGGGTTGCCATTTCCTACTCTAGGATCTTCCTGACCCAGGGATCAAATCCACATCTGCATTGGCAGGCAAATCCTTTACCACTAGTGCCACCTGGAAACCCAACTATATTCAATATCCTGTGACAAATCATAATGGAAAAGAATATGAAAAATCTATATACATATACGTATAATTGAATTACTTTGCTGTACAGAAGAAATTAACACATTCTAAATCAACTATACTTCAATTAAATAGTTAAAAATAACAAATCTATTTATAAGCTATTAGTTTTCTAAACGTATAATCAATTATTTTGTCTGTGTTCTACTCCCATATTTCCAATGGTTCTGGCACATTTCTGCTTAGATATTGCACAGTTACATTACATTCAATATGTTATACATATAGCCAGTTGATTCAGAGTGTAGGCTCTAACTCACAAAGACCTAGGCTCAAATCCTGAATATAGCACTGAATCCATCATCTGGACAACTCCTTTAAAATAGAATAATGCTAATAGTACCTAGGGTTGTATGAGATGAATGTAAAATGCTTGGCACAGCTACTTTATAAATAATACCTATTAGTAAAAGCCAAAGTGATTTTTCTCCAAAAAATGAGCCCTCTTGCCTACCACTGCATTTCTTCTCATAAGTCCTACAAATATTCCCAGCTCTTAGATGGAAAATCTTGGGAAAATATTTTAATTTTGTATTTTTCTATATTCATTATCTATATTCCCTTCAACACCAGTTCTTCATTAAAATATCACTTAGATTTCCCTTTCTAATAAATTCCCGATCCAATTAGTCTCTCCAGGCCCTCCTCAGTTTACTACTATATAGCATTCATTAAGCCCTTGCCACACTAGATGCTAGCTGGGTGATTTAGATAAGTTAGTTAACCTCACTAAATTTCAGCTTTCTCCACTGCAAATTGAGGATGACTGTAAAATGCACTTGAAGTGCCTGATAGAAGAGTAATTGCCTGAAAAATGGGAGTTACTTTTACTATTCCCTAGTTCTATTCAATATTTATAATTAATGGTCATTTTAGCTTTTTTGGTTGTCACATCTCGCCATTGCTTCATTGATTTTACAGTTCACAGAATCCTCTAAACATTTCCATACTTGCACTGGACTGTGGTTATTCCACTTGTCACTCCCTCCTCATCTTTCACAGTTAGTGTATTCCAAATGATTCTCAGCTCTGACTGACTTAGAATCAACTGAAATGCCTCTTAAAAATACTCAGCCTGCACCCAAAACCAATTAAATAAAAATCCCTAACTCTAATGTGCAACTGGTTTTGAGAACCACAATTTTGTTTTGCTTGTTTGTTTTTGGTTTTATTGTTCATGTTTTGCTTTGTTTTGTTTGGCATTATAAGATTTGCTTTAGGTTCTGAAGATCTTGGAGAAGGGCATGGCAACCCACTCCAGTATTCTTGCCTGGAGAATCTCATGGACAGAGGACCCTGGTGGGCTACAGTCCATGGGGTTGCAAAGAGACACGACTGAAGCGACTTAGCACGCACACACTGAAGATCTTATTTGGATCTTGTCTTTACCATGAGACATTCTAGCTATTCCTTGCAGTTATTGAGTTTCTGCAAATTTAGATGTCATGCAGCAATACCCTTGACCAAATCATTGGTAAAAAAAGAGAAAGAAATAAGATAATAATATAAATCCTGGAGAATTAATGAATGAATGCTGAATTAATGAGAAATTCATTAATTTCCTTAATTCATTAATCAGCACATCGGAGAATATCATTAATCAAGTACTTTAATTATAAATACACATAAGTGCACTAATGATACCTCTTAATAACTGCAAACATCATCCCTTCTAAATCTTCTACAAATGATATTTGGAGAGAACCTGTCAAAGGACTCTATATATTATGCGGCTGCTGCTGTTGCTGTTACTAAGTCGCTTCAGTCGTGTCCGACTCTGCGACCCCATAGATGGCAGACCCCCAGGCTCCCCCGTCCCTGGGATTCTCCAAGCAAGAACACTGGAGTGGGTTGCCATTTCCTTCTCCAAAGCATGAGAGTGAAAAGTGAAAGTGAAGTCGCTCAGTCGTGTCCGACTCTTAGCGACCCCATGGACTGCAGCCTACCAGGCTCTTCTGTCCATGGGATTTTCCAGGCAAGAGTACTGGAATGGGGTGCCCTTGCCTTCTCCCTATATATTATAATCCTATCTAAAACTGATATGGAGGTTTATCTGGTGTGATTTTCTTAATAAATCTATTATCTTCGTAATCCCAGTTTTCCTTCCTCAGTTCTTAAAGGTTCAACAATTTATTCTAGAGTTTTACTGGGAGTCATAGCAAGCTCTTGATCCCATAGTTTTCAGTCTTTCTCTCTCTCTCTCTTTTTCTTTTTTAGATTTTTAATCTAACCCTATATTTTAAGCACTTTTTCAGTTCTCTCCAAACTCCGAAAGATTACCAATAACTTCCTGGTGGATTGAGATTATATCGTTTGGTATCTTGAGATATTGTTCACCCAAGCCTGGAAATAAACAGGAGCAGATGAGTATTTTTCACTATTTTACTGTGTTAATCTCCATTTCTTCTTATTACCACTAATTTTATTCTTTATAAGTGATGATAAATCTTCATAGAAAAGACAGAAACATACTTAAGGGGTTAACAGTTAGAGAGTTAAGTAATTGACTTAACTTTCTCTATTCAGTAGCATTGTGCCATTCACCCCAGTGGCATTCTTACACACCATTCTTGTTTCCTTTACTTATAAGGGTCATTTTTCTTGCTGTTAATACTTTTCACAAGCTTCAGAATTTTCTGGGCTTTTAGCCTCACTGACATTTCCATATATTTCTTGCTGCTTCTCAAAATTATTCCTTCCTTCTTGTTCTGAATCTTTCCCTCATATTTCTTTTCATATTTTTTTCAAAAGTCTTTTAAATATAAATTCATGTACTCACTGGAGAATTCTCTGCATTCATATCTATAATTTTATATTCCTCCCCTTTTCCCTTTCATCACTGTCAGTCAGAGGTTGGCAAACTTTTTCTGTAAAGAGATAGACAGTAAATATTTTAGGTTTTCTGGGCCTGCAGTCTCTGTTGTATTTACTCAACTCTGTCATTGCCGCACAAAAGTGGCCATGGAAGATACATAAATAAATGAGTGATTATGATCCGATAGAACAATATTTATGGGCACCTATCTTGGGCTTTTATATACATTTCAGTTTAGCTCAGTTCAGTTCAGTCGCTCAGTTGTGTCTGACTCTTTGCGACCCCATGAATAGCAGCATGCCAGGCCTCCCTATCCATCACCAACTCCCGGAGTTCACTCAGACCCACGTCCATCGAGTCAGTGATGCCATCCAGCCATCTCATCCTCTGTTGTCCCCTTCTCCTGCCCTCAATCCCTCCCAGCATCAGAGTCTTTTCCAATGGGTCAACTCTTTGCATGAGGTGGCCAAAGTACTGGAGTTTCAGCTTTAGCATCATTCCTTCCAAAGAACACCCAGGACTGATCTCCTTCAGAATGGACTGGTTGGATCTCCTTGCAGTCCAAGGGACTCTCAAGAGTCTTCTCCAACATCACAGTTCAAAAGCATCAATTCTTCGGCACTCAGCCTTCTTCACAGTCCGACTCTCACATCCATACATGACCACTGGAAAAACCATAGCCTTGACTAGACGGACCTTTTGTTGGCAAAGTAATGTCTCTGCTTTTGAATATGCTGTCTAGGTTGGTCATAACTTTCCTTCCAAGGAGTAAGTGTCTTTTAATTTCATGGCTGCAATCACCATCTGCAGTGATTAATCTTGTATAACCCTAAATCTCTTTTACTGGCTGCTCTCAAACTGGCTTTAACTTTGTTTTGAGCAGAATGTTTTCCACAATATGACAAACAGCTTAGATACCAGGAAAATTCTTTTCCACCATTGTACACAGCCTCTAGAAATATTGTTCTTGAGAAAATGGGATATCTTTTTCAGATGTTGCCTCATCCTATTCCTAACAATTAAAGACATCCAGATAGTTGCTAATCAGGGGACTTGTAGATTTGAAAGAAAGTACATGTTAGCCTGTACTTGTCCTGTCCAGGCCAACGGTCCACTTATTTGGAACAGGGTGGGTGTGTGCCCTCTGGAGATTATTCAGAACAACCCATGGAGATACAGCCAGAAAGTAGGAGAAATTTGCTTTACATATTTGTATTTAAAAATTCTACTTGTAGAAGTTTTATTATGTGCATCATTTATTAGTATAACAACATGTATACAGTTTGTAAATGAATATATCACCTATGTTGGAGAGATGTGTTCGGGTGTGCAATTAAAAACACTGGCTGGAGGTTAATCATTACACCCCCTTCTTCCCATTTTCCAGATGCAGCATCAGTCCAAGAGAGCCTGGATTACATCATTCCGTGGGCTGTGGGCACCATGCCTGTGCTCCTGTCAGAAGCTGCTGTGGTCCTGAAACGCTGCACAAGGAGAATTTGTGCCTTTTAAATCTTGGGTTCTGGGGATTATGCCAGGGCTGGTTACACAGCAGGAAAAAGCCAGACCCATGATGTCATTCAACATATCTTCTCGCAGAGACTAGATACACTTGTGAGCTAGATTTGGACTTTTATACTTGCTTCATGGGCATAGGTGTTCTGTTTTGCTTTGTTTTGTTTTAAGCCTCAAATTACCCCATATCCCATGGCCCTGGTTTTAGTAAATGTCCTTGTACTGTTCTGATGTTTCAGCTTGAGGTTGTCGATAACAAACAATAGTAGCTTCATAAGGAACCAAAGTGCACTGCTGTTGTTTACTGATTCATTTTGCATCTCACAGAAAATGTAATGGATGATAGTGACAGGCTGCTTTTACCTGCCATAGCTCCAGAAGAGGAGGACTTTAATCTCAGCTGTAGAAACTGTTAGTTAGCTCTTCCTGTGGAAGCTCCAGACCCCCACCATCACTGCCACCCCTCCCCCACCTTCCTCATCCACCCTTTAGCCCCCCCAAAATAGGTTGTTAATGAGAGAGCCTCTCAATTAGGGGAATGAAGGATGCTCTGGTTGATTTTTTTTTCTGGAATAAATTTGAGTTAATCTAAGAAAAATGCTTTTTAACCATTTATATTAAAAATGACTTCAATAAACCTGACCAAGGAGGTGAAAGATTTATATACTGAGAACTATAAAACATTAATAAAGGATATTGAAGGCGATTTAAAGAAATAGGAAAATATCCCATGTTGTTGAATTAGAGGAATTAAAATGTCAAAATGACTGTACTATACAAGGAAATCTACAGATTCAGTGCAATCCCTATCAAATTACCCATTACATTTTTCAGAGAACTAGAGCAAATAATTCAATTTATATGGAACCATAAAAGACCCAGAATTGTAAAACAATCCTGAGGAAAAAGAACAAAGCAGGAGGCATAACCCTCCCACACTTCAGACAATACTACCAAGCTACAGTAATCAAAACAGTGTGGTATTGGCATAAAAACATATAGATCAATGGAACAGAATAGGGAGACCAAAAGTAAACCCACACACTTATAGTCAATTAATCTTTAATAAATAAGGTAAGAATATACAATGGGGAAAAGACAGTCTCTTCAGCAAGTGGTGTTGGAAAAGCTGGACAGCCACATGCATATCATTAAGTTGGAACACACTCTCACACCATATATAAAAATAAACTCAAAATGCCTTAATGACTTAAATATAAGACTCGAGACCATAAAACTCCTAGAATAGAACATAGGCAAAACACACTCTGACATAAATCATACCAATGTTTTCTTAGGTCAGTTTCCCAAAGCAATAGAAATAAAAGCAAAAATAAGCAGATGGGACCTAATCAAACTTACCAGCCTTTGTGCAGCAAAGGAAACCACAAACAAAATGAAAGGACAACCTATAGCTTGGGAGAAAATACTTAAAAAATGATGCTACCAACAAGGGCTTAATCTCCAAAATATACAGCTCATTTAACTCCATAACATTCAAAAATAATCCAATCAATAGACGGAGAGAAGACCTAAATAGACATTTCCCCAAAGACAACATACCAAAACGCACGTGAAAGGATGCTCAACATCACCAATCATTCAGTTCAGTTCAGTTCAGTCGCTCAGTTGTGTCTGACTCTTTGCAACCCCATGAATTGCAGCATGCCAGGCCTCCCTGTCCATCACCAACTCCCAGAGTTTACCCAAACTCATGTCCATCGAGTCGGTGATGCCATCTACCCATCTCATCCTCAGTCGTCCCCTTCTCCTCCTGCCCCCAATCCCTCCCAGCATCAGGGTCTTTTCCAATGAGTCAACTCTTTGCATGAGGTGGCCAAAGTATTGGAGTTTCAGCTTCAATATCAGTCCTTCCAATGAATATCCAGGATTGATCTCCTTTAGGATGGACTGGTTGGATCTCCTTGCAGTCCAAGGGACTCTCAAAGAGTCTTCTCCAACACCACGTTTTAAAAGCATCAATTCTTCAGTGCTCAGCTTTCTTCATAGTCCAACTCTCACATCCGTACATGACCACTGGAAAAACCATAGTCTTGACTAGATGGACCTTTGTTGGCAAAGTAATGTCTCTGCTTTTGAATATGCTCTCTAGGTTGGTCGTAAGTTTCCTTCCAAGGAGTAAGCATCTTTTAATTTCATGCTGCAATCACCATCTGCAGTGATTTTGGAGCCCAAAAAAATAAAGTCTGACACTGTTTCCACTGTTTCCCCATCTATTTCCCATGAAGTGATGGGACCAGATGCCATGATCTTCGTTTTCTGAATGTTGAACTTTAAGCCAACTTTTTCACTCTCCTCTTTCACTTTCATCAAGAGGCTTTTTAGTTCCTCTTCACTTTCTGCCATAAGGGTAGTGTCATCTGCATATCTGAGGTTATTGAGATTTCTCCCGGCAATCTTGATTTCAGCTTGTGCTTCTTCCAGTCCAGCGTTTCTCATGATGTACTCTGCATATAAGTTAAAGAAGCAGGGTGACAATATACAGCCTTGACGTACTCCTTTTCCTATTTGGAACCAGTCTGTTCCATGTCCAGTTCTAACTGTTGCTTCCTGACTAATCATTCAGTTCAATTCAGTCACTCAGTGATGTCCAACTCTGCGACACCATGAATCGCAGCACACCAGGCCTCCCTGTCCATCACCATCTCCGGGAGTTCACTCATACTCAGGTCCATCAAGTCGGTGATGCCATCCAGCCATCTCATCCTCTGTCGTCCCCTCTTCCTCCTTCCCCCAATCCCTCCCAGCATCAGAGTCTTTTCCAATGAGTCAACTCTTCACATGAGGTGGCCAAAGTACTGGAGTTTCAGCTTTAGCATCATTCCTTCCAAAGAACACCCAGGGCTGATCTCCTTTAGAAGGGACTGGTTGGATCTCCTTGCAGTCCAAGGGACTCTCAGGAGTCTTCTCCAACACTGCAGTTCAAAAGCATCAATTCTTCTGCACTCAGCTTTCTTCACAGTCCAACTCTCACATCCATACATGACCACTGGAAAAACCATAGCCTTGACTAGATGGACCTTTGTTGGCCAAGTAATGTCTCTGCTTTTCAATATGTTATCTAGGTTGCTCATAACTTTTCTTCCAAAGAGTAAGCGTCTTTTAATTTCATGTCTGCAGTCACCATCTGCAGTGATTTTGGAGCCCCCCAAAATAAAGTCTAATCATTAGAGGAATTCAAATCAAAACTACAATGAGGTACCACCTCACAGTGGTCAGAATGGCCATCATTTTAAAGTCTACAAATAACATACTAGAGAGGGTGTGGAGAAAAGGGAGCCCTCCTACACAGTGGGAATTTAAGTTGGCGAAACCACTGTGGAATACAACATCAAGTTTCCTCAAAAAACTTAAATGAGAGTCGCCATATGAACCAGCAATCCCACTTCTGGGTATATATCTGGACAAAACTACAATTCAAAAAGATACATGCACCCCTATGTTTATAGCATCACTACTCAGAATAGCCAATACATGGCAACAACGTAAATGTCCATTGATAGATGAATGGATAAAGAAGACGTGATACATACATACAGTGGAATACTACTCAGCGCCACCCCCCCAAAGAAAGAATGAAATAGTGACATTTGCAGCAACATGGATGGACCTAGAGAGTATCATACTGAGCACAGTAGGTCAGAAAAAGAAAAATACTATATATTATCGCTTATATGTGGAATCTAAAACGTGACACAAATGAACCTATCTGTGAGACAGACACACAGACACAGAGAACAGACTTGCGGTTGCCAACAGCAGGGGGTGGGGAGGGGATGGAACTGGAGTTTGGGGTTAGCAGGCACAAACTATTATACATAGAATGGATAAACACCAGGGTCCTACTGCATAGCACAGGGAACTATATTCACTATCCCAAGATAAACCATAATGTAAAAGAATATATATATAACTGAATTACTTTGCTGTATACCAGAATTAACACAACATTGTAAATCAACTATGCTGCTGCTGCTAAGTCACTTCAGTCGGTCCGACTCTCTGCGACCCCATAGATGGCAGCCCACCAGGCTCCCCCGTCCCTGGGATTCTCCAGGCAAGAACACTGGAGTGGGTTGCCATTTCCTTCTCCCATGTATGAACGTGAAAAGTGAAAGCGAAGTCGCTCAGTCGTGTCCGACCCTCAGTGACCTCATGGACTGCAGACTTCCAGGCTCCTCCGTCCATGGGATTTTCCAGGCAAGAGTACTGGACTTCAATTTAAAAGATGACTTCAAGATATTATAGCATATTTCATTACAGTAAAGTTGACCAAGTCTCTCTCTCTCCTTTTTTTTCCTGATAAAGTATTTTATAGGGATTCAGGGTTACCATTCTTTATACCAAGTTTCAATCTCTAAAGTGTACCAGTAGGAGAATAAACAGCGTGTATTGACCTCAAGGAAACATTTGACATGTAGGGATTGCTTTCACAAGATACTTAAATTGACATCCTGTTCTCATCATCTACCCCTTTCTCTGAAAATATGTCACTGCCACACTGTCATGGTTATATTGGGGTGGGGGTCTATTATGTCTAGTTTTACTTTAACCATTCTTTTTTTGACCAGTATCTTAAAAAGCAAGTCTAAGGAGAATAATCATTTAATATTATGAAACATTTAACCTCTTTCTGATTCCATTTTCTGACTTTTTGTGTGAAAATTTAGCACTAAGGACTCTCAGAGTATTTTTCATAATTTTTTTTTCACCAGGAAGGGCAGAAATTCTCTAATACAAAAAATAGAGAAAGATTTTATAGCTACAAGTATATGGAATTTTTAGGCATACAGGTAACTTACTTTTCTTCTTGGTTTCCAATTTCTGCCTACACATGCTATCAAGTTTGTTTTATATATTGAATACATACATATATTGATATATATATATATATCACCACTGAGTACATATAATCTCAGAGATGAAAGGGTTTATCATCTACAGTACAAGAAATAAGACATACAGTACTTAATTATCTTGGGTACTCAGTAGTGGTGAGCCTATACTTGCTTCCAGTTTTTTCAGAAAGAAGTATTTCACCTTAAAAGGTGAACCCAGAGGATACAATTTCTGTACTAGTTATGATACTGTTTGAGTGTTTTTGAACAACAATCTCTCCTAAAATTATTTCCTGAAGAGTAAGCAAAAATTCAGGCTTAAAAAAAAATCATCTAATAATTTTTTTTCAAAAGTGGGCACTAGTATGATAAATTGTTAAAATATGAGGTGCTTAATAAAATTTTTGAGTAATAATGTAAAATGTTGCATCTGTTTGTACAGCTTATAAATAATAGCTATGTGGAAAAAATGGCCTTCCAACAAATACATAATTATATAAGGACAGTTTATGATTTTAAGATATAAATATCATTTTTCATTTGTTTTTTGAAATTTCTGAATTGTTATTTGGTAGCACAGAGCATCATGACAGATAGAAGTAAAATGCTCCTAAGCGGCAGCTTAAGGCAGTAATAAGACTTTGGAGTTGGACAGAAATGCATGAGTTAGGAGAAGGAAATGGCAACCCACTCCAGTACTCTTGCCTTGAAAATCCCATGGACGGAGGAGCTTGGTGCAGGCTGCTATCCATGGGGTCGCAAAGAGTTGGGCACGACTGAGCGACTTCACTTTCACTTTAAAACCATAAATGTAATTGATTTTCCTACCTTTTCATGCCAATTTATTCCATTAAAAATATAGTGAAATATGCTTTAAAAAAAAAAAAAAGAAATGCATGAGTTAGAAAAGAAGATCTAGCTTAACTAGCCTATTTAATATAAGAATAACAACTTCTAGTTCGTAGGTTTATTGTGAAAACAAAATGGAAACATGCAGATACAAAACCACTCACCACCTGGCAGGTGGGTAAGTGTTCTGCCAGAGGAGACATATGACAGTGATGCTGTGCTAACCTGTTGAAGGTCTTAAAACTGTCAAAGGACCATACCCTTTTCTGGAGACTGAAAGAAAGATTGTGAGAAATAAGCAGTAGTGTTTGTATTGGGGGGGAAAGAAAGGTTGCTCTCACCCGCTAAATATTTCCTCTCTTTTCATCTGCAGTGTTCAGCTCCATAGTTCAGAAACAGAGCAAACTGTTCTCAGAAGTTAAAACCCTTAATGAATGTCATTCCCATGGAAACTTCTGAGGAAGTCATGCTGATCAAGGGTAACTGATGATGTATAGAGTCAGACACAAAATTCAGCTCTCCCTGCTTTTCAATCTATGTCTGCTTCTTTTACATCCATCAAGGATTCAGCCTGGCCTTTGCTTGTGCTCATAAGAAATACAAAAGATACTTAGCTTATTATGTTCACAAGCAGAACTTAGTCTTTATTTCTGTTTATCTCTACCAAGTCACTTCACAAATCTTCTTCATAACATAGTCCTGTACTTCTGCACTGTGTAAAGCTTTGGGCCAAGAGACAAGCAGTTCTAACCACGGTGCAGTAACTGAATATAGTTTTGTCTTCATTTTTAACAGTCACGATAAAAGAAAATTCAGTTGTGTCAAATAGCTTAGAGAGTGGTTAGTCACATCAGAATTCCTTTATCATTAGCTTCTTGAAGAAAACAAAGGGCTGGTTGAGAAACATGAAGTTAAAATGTCAGGGGCTCCTAAGCAATGAAACAATGGAAAAATAATCAATTTACAAAACTTTTATTTACAGAGAGTTTGTCAGGGCAAATTTACCTCTGTATACTCCTGGATCTCTTTCAATTTGCTTTAATAATATTAAACAGTTTTTTATAGACGCAATAACTTAGTATATAAATGATTCTGCTAAAAAGATAAATATTCAGAGTCAAGTTAACTTTAAAATCTCTTTCATATATGAAACGAAACCAACCCCTGGGGGATGTCAACTAAAAAAATGCACCTAAAAATTGAGAATTATGTCTTATTCAGCAGACTTTCTGAGGACTTCAAGCCCAAGAGAAAACCTCTCTGCTCAGAGACACTGCTCCCAAGAGGTAGGGGTGGAGTCAGGATATATAGAAATTTTGCATCAAAGGCCAGGTAGTCTGAAACTTCAAAAGATTACTGTTAAAGAAAACTAGACATCTCACGTTGATGAATTTAGCATTTTTTCTGTGAAGATGCAAGAGTCAGGGCTCATTGAAATCATTCCTTTGATATGCACCTTAGCTCTCTCTGGCCAGAATCCTCTCCTTTCCCATCCTGACTCCCCTCAGGCTGTAGTGGCTGATGGCTTGATGGCCACAGCATCCTTAGTTTGCTTATATGGCTGGCAACATTTTTCATTCACAGGAGCAATGAACCAAAAACACTAAAAGGGGTTCTTATAATTAAGGAGAAATATTTAGAAAACATGGCAAAGAAGTTTTTGCTTCCTCATCAGTCTTTTCGATCAACATCTAACTGAAAGTCAATGACCTGAGTGGTTCTGGAGTCTGGTGGTGTCAGAATCAGTTAGAGGATTAGTCTTCAGTATGCGTTGGCACAGATCTTGCTCTCAGCTGTACGTCACTTTGTTGCTTTCGGACCACGATAAAATAACAGTTAAGAATAATTGTTCTTTGCTTGAGCTTAATGACATCACAGAATTTTCTAGTTTTGCTTCTGGGCCACTATCAACTTACTGATTCAAATGAATTAGGACATGTGCTATGACAGACTAATCAACCCCAATATTTCTTTTTTACAATCTGAACTCCACGGAAGTGAACACTTAGAACTATGGGCTTTTGACATGAATCTTATGCAATATAGAAGAAAAATATCACCCAAAGCAGGGATTTTCAAACATATTTTTTTACCATGTCCCATGTTAAGAAAAGTACTGTATATCACAACTCAGTGCAAGCAAACTTGTAGATACAGTTGGCGCATATCCACGGATTTGCATCCTCAGACCAACCAATTGTGGATCAAAAGTTTGATATATACAGTATATTTGATATATATTATAAATGTGACTATTTATACACACATAGGCATGTGTTTAAAAAATTTTACACAACATGAGAGTTACCAGTTAAGTTTTATTGGGGCCAAAATGAGGACTGCAGCCTGGGAGACAGCATTTCAGATAGCTCAGAGAAACTGCTCTGAGGAGGTGAGGGAAGGAGCTAGAGTATATAGGAGTTCTGCAACAAAGGACAGGTACTAAGGAACAACAAAAGATTACTGTTAAAGAAACCAGATATCCCAAGTTCAGAAATGTAGTGCTTTTCTGTGTATGAAAGATGTAAGAGTCTGGGCTCACTGAAATCTTTACTTTGATATGCACCTCAGCTATCTGGGGGCTTCCCTGGTGGCTCAGTCTGTAAAGAATTAGCCTCACCTGCAATGCAGGAGACCTGCTCTTGACCCCTGAGTCAGGAAGATCCCCTGGAGAAGAGAATGGCTACCCACTCCAATATTCTTGCCTGGAGAACCCATAGACAGAGGAGGCTGGTGGGCTACAATCCATGAGGTCACAAAGAATCTGACATGACTGAGCAACTAACGCCTTCACTGGCCAGTATCCTGTGTTTTCACATCCTAAGTTCCTCGGGGCTCATCATATGGAGTGCCTGCAGGGAGTGACTGCAGTCTGATGACTACTAGGTGGCAGGTATTCTTTCCTTTCTCAGTTCCCTCAGGGCTCATTGGCTCATCATCCATGATTGGCTGCAATTGCTGGTGACTGTGACATCCTTGTTTACTAACACGCAAGAAATAAATCACTGCGGACAGTGACCACAGCCATGAAATTAAAAGACACTTGCTCCTTGGAAGGAAAGCTATAACAAACCTAGACATTGTAATAAAAAGCAGAGACATCACTTTGCTGACAAAGATCCCTATAGTCAAAGCTATGGTTTTTCCAGTAGTCGTGTACAGATATGAGTTGGACCATAAAGAAGGCTGAACCCGAGAATTGATGCTTTTGAATTGTGGTGCTGGAGAAGACTCTTGAGAGTCCCTTGGACTGCAAGGTGATCCAACCAGTCCATCCTAAAGGAAATAAGTCCTGAATATTCATTGGAAAGACTGATGCCGAATCTCCAATACTTTGGCTACCTGATGCGAAGAGCTGACTCATTGGAAAAGACTGATGCTAGGGAAGATTGAAGGCAGGATAAGAAGGGGACGACAGAGGATAAAATGGTTGGATGGCATCACTGACTCAGTGGACATGAGTTTGAGCACACTGTGGGAGATAGTGAAGGACAGAGAAGCCTGGTATGCTGCAGTTCAAGGGGTCACAAAGAGTCAGACACGACTTAGCGACTGAACAACGCCAACAATTCCATTTCTCATATGTGTGATACTATGATTTGTAAGTAAAAAATATATATGTGGTCTTCCCTTTCTGGCAGAGAGCTCCTAAAACTGTTGGAATTTCCTAAGTGCTGAGTGCAATCAATGTGTCTCTTGTCATGTTAATGAGCTGAGTCCTGGAAAGCACCTAAGAATGGGAGTTGGTTGCCTGTGCAGTCTATTGTCTGATTAGAGGACTGGAACTTTCAATCCCACCCCTCCCTTAACCTCCAGGAAAGAAGAGCGGCTGGAGCTATGTGGGCAGTTAGGTGATCATAATCAGGGAGCACTTCTGTCTGTCATAGCAGAAATGTGGAGAGATGGATGTGACAGAGCTTAGACTCAGAAAACTGGGTTTGTAGCTTCCGCTCCTTGTGTATTACACCGCCTTGAAAATAAAACATTTCACTTCTCTTAGCTTCAGACTAATGACAAACATTTAGGGTATTATCATGTGCCAGATATAGTGCTAGATTTTAAAAGACAAAGATGACTAAATAATAGTGCACACCCCTAACATAAAAATGATAAAACTAGAATAATGTTCTCATAGTATTATTATGAGAATTAAAAGGGAGCAAACAGGGAATATGTTGCACACATGTTAGGATTATTTTTGTTTCTCTCTTTTTGCATTTGAATCCACTTGTTTATGAAATAGCACAGAAACTTTGAAAAATGCAAAAACACGTCTGTTCCACTAAATGAATTATTAAAAAAGCAAATACTCATTTAACTGAAACCAAGATATAGAAGTAGAATATTGCTGTTTACCCCAGAAATCCCTCTTTGCTTTATCAAATCACAACCCCTCTCTCCCAGAAGGTAGCCATTTGCTTGACTTTTATAGTTGTCACTGTCTTGTTTTCTTCACATATGTGTGTGTGTGTGTGTGTGTGTGTGTGTTGGTGATGCCACCTAACCATCCCATTCACTATCACCCCCTTCTCCCACTGAGTCCAAAAGTCTGTTGTTTGTCTGTGTTTCCTTTGCTGTCCTGCATGTAGGATTAATGTACCATCTTTCTAGATTCCATATGTATGCATCAGTATACGATATTCGTCTTTCTCCTTCTGACTTACTTCACTGTGTGTAATAGACTCTAAGTTCACCCACCTCATTGGAACTGATTTGGCCATGTCATGTGGGTTGCAGGAATTTCATTCCCTGACCAGGGATCGAAGCTAAGCCTCAGCAGTAAAAGCACTGAGTTCTAACCATTGGACCATCAGGGAATTCCTTATACTTATCACATTTTAAAAATTATTTTAAAAACTACCTCATTGTAAATGTGAGTTGTAGTTAGTTCATTCTGTTGCTGTATAATATTCATTGGAATAAACATACCACATCTTCTACTTTGATCTACTTTATCATTTGAACATTTGCTTTGTTTTCACTCTTTGGCTGTTACACGAAGTGCAGTGATTAAAATTCTTGTCCATGTCTAAGCCTGCATTTCTGTACAGTATATACTTAGGAGAAGAATTGCTGGGTCATACAACATATATATCTTTGTTCCTGCTACATAATGGCTGTTTCCCAAAGTATTTACATCAATTTACACTCTTGAACTTCCCTGACGGCTCAGATGGTGAAGAATCCACCTGGAATGCGGGAGACCTGGGTTCAATCCCTGGGTTGGGAAGATCCCCTGGAGGAGGTCATGGCAACCCTCTCCAGTATTCTTGCCTGGAGAATCCGCATGGACAGAGGAGTCTGGTAGGCTATGGTCCGTAGGGTCGCAAAGTGCTGGACACGACTGAGTGACTAAGTACAGAATACAGCACACTCTAACCAACAGTGGATAAGAGTTGCTTTTGTAGCACTTTCTCACCAACTCTTGGTTATTATCAGACTTCGGCTATTCCAGTGGGTGTAGATCTCATTATAGTTTAAATCTTGCATCCCTGATCACTAGTAAGATTGAACACCTATCAGCCATTTGAGCATTTCTTCTTATGCGAAATGCCTGGTTAAGATTTTGCCCCTACTTTTTTTTTTTGAGTTGTCTTTCATCATGCTTTGTATGTAATCTTTTTGTTAGTATCTATAATATAAATGTTATGTAAATGACTTCTCCCACCCTGTACCTTGTCTTCAATATCTTCCTAGCGTCTTTTGGTGAACAGAAGTTCATAATTTTAATATTAGCCCACTATATCAAATTTTTCCTTTAAGAGCTTTTCTTTGTCCTAATTATGCCTTTTGAAAAATCTTTTCCCTTATTATACTCCAGTGCTCCTTCCGTTATAAATCAAGCGCCCATATATGTGTAGTTCTGTGTGCAGTTTCTTTTTATGTTTCCATTGATCCATGTGTCTATCATTGTAATAATCCCACAAATCTTCTATATCCTCAGTGATTTTTATCTGCTTATTTAGTCAGCTACTGAAAACTATATGGTATGATTTCTCAATATGATTGTGGGTTTGTATATTTCACTTCATATCTATCAATTTCTACTTCCAACATTTTAAGTCTAAGTTATTAGATGCATACAATTTTTTATTTGCTATAAAATTTCTTACAAATTGAACTTGTCATTCTTCTTTATTTCTAGTAATTGAAATAGAAACTTTTTTCATACCATCCATGTTTTTATTTTCTAAATCTGTTACTTATATAGCACCTAGTTTTAATTATCTCAAAGTTTTTGTCTTTTAATTAAATCATTTGATTTATTTACACTTAACATAATTATGGATTCATTGGCTTATACTATTATCAATCTATTGCCTCTCTGCTCCACATTCACCCTTCGCTGCCAAGTTTATGATACTGGGACATTTCTCCCTTGTCAGCTGGCACAGTGCTTAGCGTCATCACTGGAGGCCACTGGAGACACACAGGGGAGTGCAGACGTCAAAAGTATGTAGTATCCCCCATGGACAGCTTCCTCTGGCAGTTAGAGGAAGGCTTCCAGTGAGTTTTGTCATAGGGGAACCTTGCTGGGCTCTGTCATACTTTAACCAGTCCCTTCTCTATGCTATTTCTAGTGTTGAACTTTTCACAGTGCATTATAATTTGTCCAGGTGTCAGACTGTCCACTACTAGGACACAAGCTCTGTAAGAATAGGATCTGTGTGTCTGTGACCTCTGTTCTCCAGTGCTCGTCACTGTTCTAGGCAACAGCAGTAATAGCTAACCTATTGTTTATGTTGACCTAGACTATGTAACCTAATGTCTATGTTAGACGTCATCTGGTATGTTTGAATACATTTGTGCAATGTTTGTTGATAAAAGTGTAACTTATTATTCCCATTTTTCAGGAGAAGTAAGTAAGGATCATAAAGGGAAAATAACTTGCTGAAGGTCACATAACTGGGAAATGGCATGGTCAAAATTTAAACGTAGATATGTTTCTTTCCTCTCTTCTGTGCTCATTAAGATACAAGAATGATAATGCCAAGAGGGACTGTTTTTATTTGTTGCTTTAGAGTAGAATCCTCTGTTGAATTTGAACTCATTAGTAGGGAATAGTGGAGAAGGCAATGGCACCCCACTCCAGTACTCTTGCCTGGAAAATCCCATGGATGGAGGAGCCTGGTAGGCTGCAGTCCACGGGGTCGCTGAGAGTTGGACCTGACTCAGTGACTTCACTTTCACTTTTCACTTTCATGCGTTGGAGAAGGAAATGGCAACCCACTCCAGTACTCTTGCCTGGAGAATCCCAGGGATGGCGGAGCCTGGTGGGCTGTCGTCTATGGGGTCGCACAGAGTCGGACACGACTGAAGCGACTTAGCAGCAGCAGCAGTAGGGAATAGGGAAGTGTCTTATGTCACTTTGATTATATGCAACCACTTTTCATATATGCACTGATAAGATGGGTGTTATTATCATCATGATACAGAGAAAGACACTGAAATCCAGAGAAGTTAAGCAGAACTTCTCAAGCCACACAGTTTCCAAATGGCAAAGACAGAATTCAAATCAAGTTGATCAGGGTCTTGAGTTTATACTTGACTATCATGAGAAACTCTGGACTGGAAGAAACACAAGCTAGAATCAAGATTGCCGGGAGAAATATCAATAACATCAGATATGCAGATGACACCACCCTTATGGCAGAAAGTGAAGAGGAACTCAAAAGCCTCTTGATGAAAGTGAAAGTGGAGAGTGAAAAAGTTGGCTTAAAGCTCAACATTCAGAAAACAAAGATCATGGCATCCGGTCCCACCACTTCATGGGAAATAGATGGGAAAACAGTGGAAACAGTGGCAGACTTTATTTTTCTGGGCTCCAAAATCACTGCAGATGGTGACTGCAGCCATGAAATTAAAAGACGCTTACTCCTTGGAAGGAAACTTACGACCAACCTAGAGAGCATATTCAAAAGCAGAGACATTACTTTGCCAACAAATGTTCGTCTAGTCAAGGCTATGGTTTTTCCAGTGGTCATGTATGGATGTGAGAGTTGGACTGTGAAGAAGGCTGAGCACTGAAGAATTGATGCTTTTGAACTGTGGTGTTGGAGAAGACTCTTGAGAGTCCCTTGGACTGCAAGGAGATCCAACCAGTCCATTCTGAAGGAGATCAGCCCTGGGATTTCTTTGGAAGGAATGATGCTAAAGCTGAAACTCCAGTACTTGGGCCACCTCATGCGAAGAGTTGACTCATTGGAAAAGACTCTGATGCTGGGAGGGATTGAGGGCAGGAGGAGAAGGGGACGCCAGAGGATGAGATGGCTGGATGGCATCACTGACTTGATGGACATGAGTCTGAGTGAACTCCAGGAGTTGGTGATGGACAGGGAGGCCCGGTGTACTGTGATTCATGGGGTCGCAAAGAGTCAGACATGACTGAGCGACTGATCTGATTAATATACTGACTGACCAGGTACCAAAAAGGTAAGGAAAATAATATAATAAATACCTATATACCTATCATTCAACATGAGAAATAAAACATGACCCCATGTATGGATTACATTGTTTAGAATTTGGTGGCTATCATTCATATGCATGTCTTTAGGTTTTTCTATATATATAAAAATACTCTGCAATATACAGTATTATTTTCATGCAGTTATATAAATGACACTCCTCAGTAAATATTTGAATGCGTATTCTGTGCCAGCCACTCTTAAGTACAAAGAAAACAGTAGTGACAGAACAAAATCCCTGCTCTCATGAAATTTAATTCTGGACTGGGAAGACAGACAATAAAGCATAAAAAAGCAATACATACTATATCTGGTGGTAGCAAGTAAAACAAAGTAATACATAATAAGGGATAAAGAGAGATAGGGCTGAAGAAAAAGGTGAAGTCCTCTTTTATCAAGGGATATTTGAGCAGATATCTGAAAGAGATGAGCAAGTGATGTCTCGCATTATAAAACAAAACAAAAAAACACTCTTATCAGTATGGAGAATAGATGGCGGTGAGCCAGGAATGGAAACAGGGAGACCAGTTTCAAAAAGTCCAGTTGAGAAATGATGGTGGCTTGGATTGTTTAGTAGTCAGATTTTGCTTGTGTTTGGAAAGTAGCATTTATAAAATGGGATGGGGTGGAGTGGACGTCTTTGACTACCATTTTGATTTTTAAAATACTTACTGCTTTCTTCTGATTCTCACTTTTTAATGTCAACATCTTACTTTTCTTTGAATTTTTCCATTTCATTAAACTTTTCTTTTTAAATTACTTTAATTGGAAGATAATTACTTACAATATTGTGATGGTTTTTGCCATATATCAACATGAATTGGCCATAAGTATACATGTGTCCCCGCCAATCCTGAAACCCCCTCCCACATCCCTCCCACCCTAACAAGTTGGCTAGTGTACACTTGTTTGTATTACCGTGTTTGCATTTTCACCCCTTTTTTCATTCTGTATTTTGTTTTCATTTTCTCTCTTTTCATGTATTAGTCTTGCATGACTATCTAATTAAACATTTTGAAGAACAAGGTCTGCAGTTTTTTAAAGCTTCACAGTTTTTATCATTGTCATTTTTTATCCATTTCAAAGTGAGAAGATAAGTCATATTTCCTAACATTTTGTTTTTCTAGATGTTCCTTTATGATTCTCTCTACCCCAGCTTCTTCACTGAATGCTTAGCTTATTCTCATGATTCAAAAGCTCAAAGTACAAAACATTTTACAGTGGAAACCCAATCTCCTATTGTTATTGTTGGTCAGTCGCTCAGTCATGTCCAACACTTTGGGACCCCATGAACTGCAGCACTCCAGGCTTTCCTGTCCTTGACTATCTCCTGCAGTTTTCTCAAAGTCATGTCCATTGAGTCAGTGATACCATCCAGCCATCTCATCCTCTGTCACCCCCTTCTCCTTTTGCCTTCAATCTTTCCTTCAATAAGAGTCTTTTCCAATGAGTCAGCTTTTCACATCAGGTGGCCAAAGTATTGGAGCTTCTGCACCAGTCCTTCCAATGAATATTCAGGGTTGATTTCCTTTTAGGATTGACTGGTTTGATCTCCTTGCAGTCCAAGGGACTCTCAAGAGTCTTCTCCAGCACCACAATTCAAAAGTATCAATTCTTTGGCACTCAGCCTTCTTTATGGTCTAACTTTCTCATCCGTTACTGGAAAAACCATAGCTTTGACTATATGAACTTTAGTCAGCAAAGCAACGTCTCTATTTCTTAATATGTTGCCTAGGTTTGTCAAAACTTTTCTTCCAAGGAGCAAGCATCTTTTAATTTTGTGGCTGCAACCTCCCATACTTGTACCCATATGCTCAGCTCTTACCATGGTATCTACAGGTGAATAATGTTCTTAGTTCCCCATGTATCATTATAGATTGTCTTTATGTGTACTAATAGATATGGTTTCATTTTCCTATTTTTTAACAAAAGGTTGCATATTACAAATACTCACCCTGACCCTTCTGATTCACTGAATCATATGTGTTATAGATTTTCCATAACACCACATAAGATACTTTCTAATTTTTTAGAGCTTCATAATATTATATGCATTTTGTGCAGTCATTCTCCTATTGATAGCCTTTGGGTTGCTTCTCATTTTTTTGCTGTTATAAATGATGTTTGTAACAGACATCACTAGAATCTTTTCAGCCTCATCATGGTCCTTTTTCACTATTTCCCCACCTTGTGCTCCTATGATGACCTATCTGGAATGAGCTATGGTTTACTCCAACTAGACAGTGCCTCGTCACTTGTCCAACACATGTGAATTTCCCTCCTGACATAGGGTCCCCCTGCTGCTCCTAAGGCATGAGATGTCTCAGGACAGGCTCAGCACACACGCATTCAAATCAGAATTGCAAGAAAGGGAATCTTAAAGAGAATCACAGAGAGCAAATCGTAGAACAAAGAGACATGGAAACCAGCAGAAAAATGATTAATCCTCACTCCTTCCATCTCACAGACTACCCTAAAATGCAGTAGTTTATAGACTCTTAGGATCCCACAAGATCAAGCAATGAGTTTATTTGAAACTAGATGGAAGGCTACTCAGTAATATACCTTGTGCTGCCTCCCCCTACCTCTTTCTCCCTTTCCTTTGCTCTTGATCTTGTATTTTTGAGTTAAGGTAGCAACATACAGGTGTTCGTCCTGGAGAACTTGGCTAAGATTGCTGGATCCAAGGACAATCCTTGAAAGCAGACCCTTCGGAACATGATTTTGGAGTTTTCTCTCCAGCCTTATGCCAATGGGCTTCCCAGGTGGCTCAGTGGTAAAGAATCCACCTACCAACCAGGAGACACGGGTTCAATTATTAAGTCAAGAAGATCCCCTGAAGGAGGAAATGACAACCCACTCTAGTGTTCTTGCCTGGGAAATCCCATGGACAGAGGAGCCTGGTGGGCTATAGTCCATGGGGTCGCAAAAGAGTCAGACAGTTGTTTAGTGAGTAAACGACAGCAATTTGATCCCAATAGGGACTGTATTGCTGATAGTAAGTGGAGGTGGCATTAACTCCTGCTTGAAGTAGCATCAGAATCACTAAGACTTTCATCTAGGGTCAGGTTAGGATGAGGTGTGGTGCAAACTGAGACAAGTCACAAGGGTGAGTCTTATGGAGGAGACTGGGTCCTGTTCACAGCCCTGGGCAACTGATATATGGCCACATTGAGCCAATCGCCAGGGTGATAGTCTGAGAGGTACCATGCTGATTATTTAGCTGTTGTTTCCCAGCTCCAATCCGCTTTTCTTTATAATGCTTTGTGATGCTCTATGAGCCATGTTTCTGTTTTAGCAGCTGGCTCCCTGTTAGGTTTTTCCAAAAGGGAACACTAGAGGGAGACTGAAAGCCTAGAGGAGAAACCACCAAGTCCTCGGTTTGCGTTTGTGCCTGTCAACATCACCCTCTCAAACATACTGGCTTCTAGCACCCCTCCTCAAAGGCCTCAGTTCTTGCTCTATGGAGGCTGCCCAAGGCTCTAAATTTTAATGAATCCAATCTCTTTCCTTTGTCTCCCCCTGTCCCTGGAATGCTGGCTTCTTTCCTTGTCATTATTTCTGTGTTATTGTTTTCCTTTTGCCTTTTCAGTCTCTTAAGTATCTGTTTAACCAATTCCTTATGATACATTGTTTCTTATATAACTGAATTAAGTCAAATAAATTGAATGAGGTACCCTTTCCAGAGATTGTGGAAGTAAAATGCATTACTTTGTACATACAGAAATGGTTCTAACAGTTTACTTGGTTGGTTGACAGAACTTGGGTTCAATGGAAGCGTGCATTCATTGAGATGAGGATGTAGAACTTTCCCTAGTAATGCAGAGGATGGAATTTAAAGGTTTCAGTGGGTGGGGGGTGCAGTGGATTTATCATCAGTGACCTGTACACTAACTCCCTGGACCCCTCCTCATTACGTCATCTTTGATACCTCGGGGGATGCTTCAAGGGCTAACCAAAATTCTTGACCACCAGCCACAGAAATGAAATTGGTAGACATTCTACTGAAATGTTACTTGATCATCATAACAGAAAAAAGTAATCCAGGTCTTGTGGCCAGAGAGTTGACATGAGTCATCACAATGGAGAGTCAAGACCTTCCATCTAACTTGCAAACCTAAGCCAGTTCAAAAACTCAAAGACCTTTGATTGAAAAGGAGGATGGGTCCCTTGGGAAATACCTGCAAGTATATACTGTCCCTGCAAGTATATACTGTCCACAAGTATATACTGTAAATCTTCCTCCAAGCTTTTCTCAGAGATAGAGCAGTCAATTACTATCATGACTGTGTGCTGAGGAAGAGGAAATACTCAGAATCAGCTTCTAGAATGGATTGAAAGAAAATGCCCAGCTCCTGCAGCCGCAAGGTAGACTGTGCTGAAAATCAGGCTCTGGGTCTGATTTTAAGGGTGGAGATGATGCAAAGGATGTTATGCACACTTGACAGATTTCCACTGTAAATGAAAGAGCTTTGATACAAAAAGGATAAGGTCCTGAGATCTGGATTTTAGATAGGTGAGCTTGAGAGTCTGTGACGCCTAAATTCCTCTAAACTCTCTAAGCTGGCAAAAGCAGACACTTGCTAGGGCTTCCCAGGTGACACTAGTGGTAAAGAAGCTCCCTGCCAAAGCAGGAGACATAGAGATGAGAGTTGAATCCCTGGGTCAGGGAAGATCCCCTGGAGAGGGGCATGGCGACCCACTCCAGTGTTCTTGCCTGGAGAATCCCATGCACAGAGGAGCCTGGTGGGCTACAGTCCATAGGGTTGCAAAGAGTCAGACATGACTGAAGCGACTTAGCATGCACACATGCATCACTTGTTAGGAGAAAGGCCTTCTTGTACCTGGAGACCAAGCAATGATCTCAGCTATAGCAAGTATCTTATAAAATCTTGCTGATTATTAACACACACACCCCCACCCCATTACCCAGGCAGAAAACCAGGGTCATATTTCAGCACAGGTTGAATGAAGAAGTACTCTGCTCCAGGAAGAAATAGTTTATGTGTCAAGGGAATTGAATAATGTGGATCACATATACAGGCTTGAACTAGGGGAACATGTGAGGGACTAGGTTTTTAGGGCATTGGGGAGGAGTTTGAAATACAAGGCCAGATGGGGTAATTTACTGATATGGGGACACTCATCTATGACTTGGGATTCAGTGCTTTGGCAAAGACAACAGGACCTTGTCCTCCTAGTCTGCTTGCTGAGATGGCTCTTTGAAGTTTGGCTAGAGCAATAGCTTATAGTAAATGAAGAGGTATTGCTAGAATTTCCTTGGCATGAGACTGGGAAAGCATTCAGAGGGCTCAAGCTTATGAGAAGTTTTGAAGGACCCACCACCTAACACTTAATGAGTGGTCCTAAAGGATGCTTCTTTTGTAAAGCAACAAGATGTACTTAAAGGAGTCATTAGTATCTTTGAGAAGTATGATGGTTTCTGTCCCATATGGGCTGGGTTGACAGTATAAGATGCTGCATGGCAACTGTAATCTTTGGAATTCAGGAGAATGAAAGGATTAAGAAATGGCAGAAGCCAGGTGGCAGCCCTGAATCTTTGGAGGCAAGATGGAACCAGTGACCAAAATGAGTAAGGCAACATACATCATAGTTTGGTCAGGACAATTTTCACTTGTTGTCCCAGTATTATTATTAATGATAGTCCCAACTTTCACTCTCAACATCCTGGTTTAGACAATAAGTCTTTGGTTATAGTAATGGACAGAAAGAGTGAAATGGCCATCAGGATGCCTTCATCCATAGGAATCCAGGGTGAGAGCTAGGTGATGTTTCTAGGGTCAAAATACAAGGATCATGGAATGAAAATCTAGTTGATTTGTACAACAACAAAACAATTTTTAAAAGTGAGAGTTGGTGTGTAGTGAGCTGATGTCAGCTACTATAACAGAAAATTGCAATTTCTCATTCATTTTCTAGAGCTAAGACAATTCACAGACCCAGAGCCAACAGATTGAAATAGAGGGTGTATGCCCTTGAGGAAGTACCCTGTAATGTTATCACAAGCATGTCTTTTTCTAGTCATTGCTCCAAAACAATCTGTGATATTTTTTTCAAGGATAACTCCCCACTGGAGCATGTAGAATGTTCAGACTTTTCAAGGGCCAAGAATAAAGTAAAATGTATGCAGGCTAGTTGGTAAATGGAGTCCTGGCCCATGTCCACCTCACAGTTTATCTCATGAATCCGCAGATCTATCTTGTGCTAATTTTCTCTGTCCTGAATATAAAATTGGAATAAATATTCTTGGCACAAACAGTAATTTTACATTTGACCGTAAGATTTGCAAAGTAAGGACCGTGATGCTAGTAAAAGCCAAGTGAAAGTCCCTAAAACTGTCACTCCCCCACTTGGCAAAGATAGTAAGGCAGAAGCATTACCTTCCAAGAGACACTGAAGAGATGAGTAGCACTCTAAGACTGAAAGGATGTAGGAATGGTGCTCCCTATCATCTCAAGGTTTAATTCTTTCTCCTGTAAAAAACATAT
The DNA here is from genome assembly GCF_027580195.1 of Bos mutus. Classification (NCBI taxonomy): domain Eukaryota; kingdom Metazoa; phylum Chordata; class Mammalia; order Artiodactyla; family Bovidae; genus Bos; species Bos mutus. The sequence continues at coordinate 25,892,330 of NC_091621.1, read as the reverse complement.
GGCTAATGGGGGATATTATTGGAATATTGTAAATATAAACAGGCAGTAGCCCCAGTTGCAAATTCCATGCCAAATACGGTAGGTTTATTGGAGCACATCAATGTATCCAATGGTATTTGGTATCCAACTCTTAATTTGCTTAATTTTCATCAGTAGAAAGGATCAAAAGCAGTTTGCTTTTATATAGTAAACTCATTGCCTTGACCCAGATCTATGTTAAGTTTCTTGTTCTCGGTCATGTGTCTGCATGCTGTATCAAGTCATCTTGATATTTCATGGAACATCATGGGTCCACTATATTGATGACATTATGCCAATTGAATCTGGTGAGCAAGAAGTGGCAAGAATCCTGAATGATGGCATAGCACTAAAAAGTGGAAGAAAAGCCCCAAGGAGAGTCAAAAGCTTGCTATATTGGTAGACTTCTCTGGAGTCACTGGACTGGGAAATACTGGGATACCTCCTTCCAAGATGAATATACTATTGCACCTCACATCTCATGCCACAGGAAAATAAGCACTGTGTTTTGTCAGCCTCTGGAGTTCGGAGGAGATACGTACTGTAGTACAGAATACGGCTTTGATCCATTTATTGGATCACTTAGGAAGCTTCCATTTTCTAAGACATCCAGAGCAAGGGAGGGCTTGGCCATAGGTCTGTGATAAGATGCCAGAAGTTTCTCTGCTACTCAGGCCATGTGATCCAGTCATTTACAGTATGTGTCTTTCACATCTTTTTACAGATTTATCCCTAAGTATTTCATATTTCTGATGCTATTTGAAATGTTTTTTTCCTCAATTTCTGGTTGTAAAATAATGTATATAGAAATACAGTTTATTTTCATATATTATGCTCTGCAATCTTGCTAAACTCATGCATTAGTTGATTGGAAGCCAGATTTTGAAACTCTACCTCATTAAGTACATGTTTTTTATTCCTGTAAATATTTCTGAGAGTTGTTTTGGGATCCAGTGAATTTAGATACAAGGATAGGTTCTTGATGATTCTGAGCAGCTACCACAGTAACATGAGTATAAAACTCTTTTTGTATAAAAGACCAACTTCTTTCTCTTTTAAGCCATTGTCACTTGGAAGTTTTCTGTATTTGCTTTACATCATTCTATCCTGTACATTAAGTTTCCCAAATTGCCCAAAACCTAAACAAACACCTAGAGACCAAACTTGCCACAAAATATTTTGAGGTTGGAGAAATTTATTCGTGGTGATTAAAGCTCATCATTTGGTGTCTTTTTGCCACTTTTCAATCATCATATATGCTCAGTGCTTTCATACTATTTCCTTGTCATCAAAATTGCTTTCAAAGAAAAGATCCAAAACTCATTTACTAGGTTTATTTTCATATTAATAAGGATCAGTACTTTCATCTAAAGAAATTACATTCTAATTGTGGCTTTTGCAACAAGCAGGGTAACTGGAAAAAATTACCAGATTTGTGTGTGTGTGTGGGTGGGGGACACTCTTAAAATTCTATCTGTATAGGAGCTTGTACTCAAATGGGAAAGATGGCTTCACCTAACAAGTGGATTTTTAATGATATGCTTTAGAGAGTCAATATGCAAATACACAACTCATAAATGGGCCTGCAGCCTGAATTCAAAACCAGAGGGTAATATCTAGGGGAGATCCTATTACTCCAATTTTCCTCCAAGCTTTTCTCTGAAACTATATTGTATAATTTTGACATGTCTCATGATCATAGAGTTTCTCTTTCTCTCTAGTTTACTCTGGAAAGCTGATGTTTTATACAGAATAGACTCGAGGCTCAGTTGACATCCATGTCTAGTTAAAACATTGACATGTGACCAATCACAGCAGGTAGAGATAGATAGACAGGTGTTATCTGCTGACCTATATATTTTCATTTTGAATATAGTCCTCTGAGCTTTTGATGGAGGAAAAAAGATCTCTAAGACACAAATGTTAATTTTTTAATTTTTGGTTTTTGTTTTTAATTTTTTGGCTGTGCTGGGTCTTTCTTGCTGCTCAGGTTCTTCTGTAGTTGCAGCAAGTTGAGGCTGCTCTCTAGTTGCAGTGCCTGGGCTTCTCCTTGCAGAGGCTTTTCTTGCTGCAGAGCACAGGCTGTAGGCTCAGGGGCTTCTGTGGCTGCGGCACGGGTCCAATAGTTGTGGCTTCCGGGCTCTAGGGCACAGGCTCAACAGTTGTGGCACAGGGGCTTAGCTGCTTTGCGGCATGTGGGATCTTCCCAGATCAGGGATCGAACCCACGTCTCCTGCACTGACAGGTAGACTCTTTACCACTGAGTTGCCAGGGAAGCTGTGAATGTTATTTTGATCAATTTTCTGCTCTGCTCTAGCAGCATTTGCTTACTTTACATCTACTCTATGTAGAGGGATGATAAGATAATCCCTTTCCACTCCTTGTGGGATTTATACAAGACTATAACTTTGTGGAGTTGGCAGAGACTCGCTGAGAATTTCTTAGCCCTTGGGATATATTTAATTCTTGGACCTAGTAAACAAACTCATTCATAACTCATATGTATACAATTTAATAGGGTTGCCAAGGACTGCTTGCCTGGTTATGAATTTATATGTACAAATGACAGGTGCATAACATGTTTTTTTAAAGAAGGAAAATGCACTTTGAAAATTTTATATTTTCACATGCCTGGCAAGTGGGGGGAAGCATCTGAAAGGGAAATATCCAAAAAATAGTAATGTACATTGCGAACTAAATTATCATTGGAACACTATTAACCAACGGATACTATTAATTCATCTGTACTGCATGCATTTGTCAAGGACATTTGCTCTTGTCTCTGCTCAGAATACTCTTCTCCAAGCTCTCTGTATGGCTATTTCATTCTGATCCTTCAGTTGTTGGCTTAAAGTCCACCTACTTAGAAAGGCTTTCCCTGGCCACCCTGTCTAAGGTGTCTCCCCTGATTACTCTTTATCTCATTTGTTTTATCTCCATCATAAAATGTATCACAGTCTATAATGGTCTTGCTTATTTACATTTTTACTTATTTAATACCTGTCTTCCTGAGAAAAATTGAGCTTTATGAGGGTAGAGAATGTTTTTAATCTTCGTCCTCTCTTAATTTACAGTCTAGCATAGAGTCAAGTATCTGGAATGGTCTCAGTTAAATACATATAGTTGGATAAGTTGTAGGAGTGAAACATAGAGTTAGCTCCTACTCTGTGCCAGGCTTTACTGAGCCAAGTGCCCTTGATATACTCAAAGTCTTACAAGGAAAGAAGGACTTGTAAATAGTAAATATCAGCAATATAATAATAGATGTATACATTCTCAAAACATCCTGCATGTGCCCAAACCTACTTCTAAGTTTGCTACCACATCATCTGTGAGTAAACATCATTATACTCCTTCCTTTCCAAACTGCACAACTTGATTTTTTCTTCCTCTTGTTTTATGGCTCTGGCTAAGAACTCCAGTGCAATGTTGATTACAAATGTGGAAATGAACATATTTACCTTGTTCCAACTACTGTCACAATGGTTCATAATAATAAAAACATGAACAATGATTTTATTTCAACATTTTATCGAGCCTTTTTACAATGTGCCCAGGGGCATTCTTCTGTGTACTTTTGTAATCAGTCCCCACAACAACGCCTTATGTGTCATGATCATTTCCATCTTACAAATAGGGAAATCAGGCTGCTGAGAGATGCACTCATTTGCTCAAGATTACGCAGTGAATAAGCGGGGCGGGGGGGTGTTATAATTTGGATACCGAGGATTTGAGTTGACTCCAGAACTGGTTTTTACCTCTGCATTTCATAGCCATAGAGTAGCTGAACAGTAGAAGATAGAGCAAAGACCTTCGCAAGAGAAAAGTTGGGTTTGAATTCTGTCTCTGTATTAGTTTACTTCAGGTCCCTCACATTTAAAAAGGGCAATAATACTTATGTCACACAGAGCTTTTAGGAGAATTGAGTTTTACATAATAAAGTATGTAACACATCACTGGTGCTAAATTTCTTTGTTTTTTTAACTCTTTTATCTATTTTAGGTTTAGTGGTGTTTTTCTCTGGTAGAGTAAAAATGCACAATATTTTTGATGTGTATCCTTGACTTACTCTCTTCTATCTTTTGGCGTCTTCTCCATCCCAAAATAACATTACTCAATGCAAACTTGAGCGGGCAGTGCACATGACAGAAAGGACTACTGTGAGAAGAACACAGTCATCAGTCTTGCTGTGTCCACCAGAGCTGCTAATAGTTCAGGTGCTTTGTGGCGACTCTGTGCAAGACACTTACAAGTACATTTTCGTTATTTTGATAAAGGGTCTTCCCAGTACTTTATAATAATAGTTTTAGGAATGTTAGGTATAGTGGAGGGAAGAGAGGCCAAATGTCCAAAAGTAAAAGGGGTGGGCTCTGAAAGCCAAAGGTCTGTGTTCAAGCCCTTCCCTGGCCTCGTTTGTTCGCGATGGAACTTTGAACAAGCTACTCAATCTGTCTATAGTTTGTTTCCTCCTCAACTAGTGGGGATGTTAGCAGCTCTTAACCCTTTGGATTTTTATGAGAATTAATTGTAGTATATAATAAGTGCTCGTCAAGAGTTGATTTTGAGACCTAAATAGACATTTCTCCAAAGAAGATGTAGAGATGGCCACTAGGCACATGAAAAGATGCTCAACATTGCTAATTATTAGAGAAATGTAAATCAAAACTACAATGAGGTATCATCTCACACCAGTCAGATTGGCCATCATTAAAAAGTCTACAAAGAACAAATGCTGGAAAAAGCATGGAGAAAAGGGAACCCTCATACACTGTTGATGGGAATGTTAAGTTGGTACAGCCAGTGGGGAAGACAGAGTGGGGATCCCTCAAAAAACTAAAAATAGAGTTGTCATATAATCTAGCAATCCCACTGCTGCATTACCAAACAAAACTATATTTCAAAAAGATATGTGCACTCCTGTGTTCATAGCAGCACTGTTCACAATAGCCCATATGTACCAATAACCTAAATATCCACTGACCAATAAATGGATAAAGAAGATGTGGTACACATATACAATGGAATATTACTCAACCTTAAAAAGAATGAAATATTGCCATTTGCAGCAACACAGATGGACCTAGAGATTATAATATTAAGTGAAGGAAGTTAGAGAAAGACAAATACCATATTACTTATATGTGGGATCTAAAATATGATACAAACGAACATATCTGTGAAACATAATCAGACTCACAGACATAAAGAACAAATTTGTGTTTGCCAACGGGTAGGGGGAGGGAGGAGAAGGCAATGGCACCCCACTCCAGTACTCTTGCCTGGAAAATCCCACGGACGAAGGAGCCCGGTAGGCTGCAGACCATGGGGTCACGAAGAGTCGGACACGACTGAGTGACTTCACTTTCACTTTTCCCTTTCATGCATTGGAGAAGGAAATGGCAGCCCACTCCAGTGTTCTTGCCTGGAGAATCCCAGGGACGGGGGAGCCTGGTGGGCTGCCATCTATGGGGTCGCACAGAGTCGGACACGACTGAAGCGACTTAGCAGCAGCAGCAGCAGCAGGTGGAGGGAAGGATTGGGAGTTGTGGATTTGTAGATGCAAACTAGTATATATAGGTTGGATAAACATGGTCCTACTGTATAGCACAGAGCTCTATATTCAGTATCCTGTGATAAACCAAAATGGAAAAAATATGAAAAGAATATGTATATTATAACCAAATCATGCTGTTATACCAAAAACTAACACAACATTTTATTAATAAATCAACTATACTTCAATAAAATAATTTTTTTAATTTTATTTTATTTTTAAACTTTACATAATTGTATTAGTTTTGCCAAATATCAAAATGAATCCACCACAGGTATACATGTAAAATAATTTTTTTAAAAAAAGATAAAAGTTAACATTTGTCACTTTTTAAAACTCATAGAACTCATTTTGAAATTTGAAATGTATGTTGATGTTTTAAAAGTTGTCCTGTTATTTAGTGTTGTTGTTTAGCCACTAAATCATGTCTGACTCTGCAACCCCATGGACTGTAGACCACCAGGTTCCTCCCTGTCCATGGGATTTCCCAGGCAAGAATATGGGAGTAGGTTGCCATTTTCTTCTCCAGGGGATCTTTCTGACCTAGGGATTGACCCAGCATTGGCAGGTGGATTCTTTGCCACTGAACCACCAGGGAAGAATCACAATATTTCTACTTACACAGTAGTATTACTCCCAATGCTAATAGAGTGTGCTCTGCTTGTTTTTTTCCAAGAATTTCTTAGTTTTGCTTGAGTTAATTCTATAATTTTGTCCAGGACTTTTTAACCTTCAGGTTATGAAGCAGCTAGGAAATTACTAAGCAGCTAGCCTAGTAATACAAGGCTAATACAAAGCTGATCTTGTCTATAAGTCTACACATTGTAAAAAAAAAAAAAAAAGATAGTATTGGGTTGACTAAAGATTTAGGTCAGCAATGGAAAGGGAGAATTCATGTTGACTTGATAAAGTTACAAATCAAGGAATTTCTGTTGACTTATTCTTCCCTTAAATCAAGTTCACTGACTGGTATGGTAGAAGTAGCAGAGTAAACATTCTACATTCCTCTTTCTAAGCCCCCAAAGTGTTGCCATCCTTGAAAAAAAGTCTTTCTTCCTTCAATTTTTCCTTCCCTAATTCCTTCTATGCATGTCTCTGTAAATCCTAAACGTTTGTTGGTCCAAGTACTATGTTTCTCAGCAATTTGATTTTATCTATTAATTTGGGACAAAGAAGCAAATACCTTTCAGTTCTGCAATGGCATATCAAACTATTTTTAGGAAACAATTTAAAAATCCAAAAAGAAAGAGGGGTGACAGCAGTATTTCCAAGACTCAAAAAACTCTAGATTAGAGGAATGCAGAAAGCTGTTTTCACTGTATCAGTGCCCACCTGGATGTGCTTGATAAATAATTCACAGCTAATTTGCTTGTTTGAAAGATTAAAAATGGATTTGAAGGGCTGTTTTCACTCAATCTGCCTGGTGTTGATCTAAGCAGTAAAGACAATAATGAAAAATCTCTCAAGAGATTACACTCCAAAGGAGGCATTTTGGGAGCCGGCATGAAGCCAGTTTTTGTCCAGGACTATAAAAAGCATTTCTGAAACTAAATGCTAAGAGTCTTTGCAACCATCCCCAATTTCTCTCTTGATGTGTTTGGTATAACATTGATCTCTGTATTTTCAGCCAAAAGATGTGTCCATCTGCCTCTCAAAGATTAAACCATGGCTGTTGACAAGAAATAGGCATTGGGGAAACGTGTTTGTTGTTAAAAAGGCATGTTTTCTTTACACGAAGTGTTAAGGGAATGACAATAAATTAGCACTCTCCTGCTTTGTATTACGCTATAGAGTAAATTTTTTGCTGTACAACATTAATCTCAGGAAACAGGATGTCTTGATTAATACAGAAGGGTATAACCATTGGCATCAGCATGAATGGACCTAGAGATTATCATGTTAAGTGAAGGAATCCAGACAGAGAAAGACAAATGCCTTATGACAGCACGTGAACATGGAATCTAAAATACGCCACAAATGAACCCATCTACAAAACAGAAACAGACTCACAGACATGGAAAACAGACCTGTGGTTGTCAAGGGGAGGAGGGTGGGGAAGGATGGTTTGGGAGTGTGGAATTAGCAGATACTACTATATAGAGAATGGATAAACAACACGGTCCTACTGTATATACAAGAAACCATATTCAATATCACCTGAGAAACTATAATGGAAAAGAATATGAAAAAAGTATGTATAACTGGATCACTTTGTTGTAAGTAAAAAGCAACACTTTGTAAATCAACTACACTTCAATAAAATAATTTTTAAAAAATATCAGAGGGCATAAGACCAAGAGAAAATCAAGAGAAAGTCCAGTAACCTACCTATAACTATAGTAGTCATAAAACAATATTTAATCCAAAATCATATACTGACTGCAAACAATTATAGACCTCTTATTATAGACACATTCCTCAAGGAATATATATATATATTTTTTTTTTTTTTCCAATCCCAGCTAGAATTCCTATGTCATCTAAATCAAAAAAGACAAAAAAACACAAAAATTAACATTTCAATTAATAATTCTTTGTACATCAGGTATGGTTTTTAAATTATTCAAATGATGTAAATAGTTTGGTTTATCTTGACTTTGGGTTTCCTTCTATTTGTAATTATATGTCACCTTGATTTTTTTATTCATTTTAACTACAGGGGAAAAGATAAATAGTAAGAGAACTATCTTGAATATTTTATTTAGTTTTCAAGTGTAAGAATTGAGATATAATTTGTTAATTATATATAAGCATTACAGTGGTGCTAGTGGTAAAGAATCTGCCCGCCAGTGCAGGAGATGTAAGAGACACAAGTTCCATCCCTAGGTTGGGTAGATCCCTGGAGAAGGAAATGGCAACTCACTCCAGTATTCTTGACTGGAAAATTCCATGGACAGAGGAGCTTGGTGGGTTACAGTCCATGGAGTCACAAAGATTCGGATACAACTGAGCAATTGACTATATTAATAAACAAAATTTAAAATTTCAGCAAAATCATGATTAAAGGTCCTCCTACTGAGGGGAGGAAACAAAAACAAGACTAAAGGGCAAGAGATACTTACATATAAAAATAGAGCTACTTTTCAATAGATGCACTGAAATACTATCTAGATGCTTATATTTCAGAATTATGCAGAGGAGAATATTCCTAAAATTTATAACACATAATTCAATGAAATAATAGAGAACCAGGAATGCAAATTCTTAAGAGAACATGATCAAAGTGTGAAGGGTTTCTCAGGTAATACCTTTTTTGTTTGATTTAATTGAAAAATATAGGCATTGTCTTATATATTTTCACTATCATCATTAAAAATTGTGTTATTGTTCCTGTTTTTGTTGTTTAGTCCCTCAGTCATGTCCACCTCTTTTGCAAACCTATAGACTACAGTCCACCAGGCTGCTCTGTTCATGGGATTTTTTAGGCAAGAATACTGGAGTGGTTGTCACTTCCTTCACCAGTTATTAGTTTTAAAATGCTTTTAACAACTGAATACCAAAGATCTAACCAATTAAACCACACAATTACGTTTGGGATCATAGGGTGGATAGTTTGGAGAATACATCGGGATCATATTCTTTTTGTTGTTTGGGGGAATTATTCCTTTTACTAGTAGTAGTATCTTTTCTTTAACCCTTTCAATGTTGTTCACTAAGCTATCCTATTTTTATCATTTGGACATTGCTATGTCAGTTTCTTGATGTTGATATTTGTCAAAATATTTTTTTTTATCCAATTTACCTATTTCTGAGTAATTCTGGGGACAGAACACTGACGGATTTACTAATTCTGAGAGTTTCTATCTTTTAGAAGATAAGTTTGATGCTCATTGTATGATTGCTAATATGTTTGTTCTTGTGTCTGCCATACTATTTTGTGTTTTTAATCTATCATCCCTTTCTTTTGCTTGTTTTTTCTTATTTCTTTTTCCTGTTTCGTCAACTGATTAGTTCTCCCTTTCCCATCCATATATTTGCATATTATTTATTCCTTCCCTTCCTACAATTTTTCTTCCTTTCTTTTTCTTTTACTGTTGACCATTAAAATTTTTAACATTCGTACATATATTTATATTTTCTTAAAGTTCAAAGTTAATTGGCATCTCTCTCCCCTTCCGAAGAAGACAATAATCTTAGCATATTTCACTTTTCTTCAAGCTTTTCTCCAACTGCTATATACTTTCTACTTAAAATATTTACTAACAATAAAAATTTTTTTTTGTTTACAAACAGAATTCATTTTAATTTTTCATTATGGTTTTCTGATTCTTTGCCCATTTTTAATTCTTGTACATCCCTATATATTTAGTTAGTTGAAAAATAGACCTTCAAAGTTTTCCTAATGATGGTCATTGTCTTAGAGGTATAAGTTTGCTTTAAAATATATTCATATATTATAGGCTGGTTATAGAACTATGGTATGGTTACTTTAGGTTTTTTCAGAAAGCTTGCATATAATCTATTTTCTTAGGCATCTTTTCTTTTTAAATTTTGGTCACACCTTGAGGCATGCAGGATCTTAGTTCCCTGACCAAGGATGGAACCCATGTCCTTTTCAGTGGAAGCACAGTCATAACCTCCGGACCACCAGGGCAGTCTTTATAGGCATCCATTTTTACTAAGAAAAAGATATAGAATTAATCTGATTTTTATTTTTCTTTTGCAGGATTTTCTCTTTATCTTACTTAATATTCTGCAATCTTGCTATCATATGTCTAGAAGTTAATTTTTAAAGTATATTTACCAGTTTGACACATGGTGGAATCCATCAGTCCAAGGACCCTAATCTTGTTTTTCTTTCTTCTTGTATTTTTATTGAGATATAATTTACATACAGTACTGTGTAAGTTTAAGGTGTACTTTATAATAACTTGATAAATATACATCATGAAATGATTTAATAAACATCAATCATCTCATATAGATATAACTCCTTGTCCTTCATTCTGAGAAATTCTCGGCATTCTCTCTTGCCATGTTGCTTTGGGCCCATTTTCTCTGTCCCTCCTTTTGTAGCTCCTGTTAGATTATGCCAGTCTCTCACCTTCAGTTGCCTGAACCAAACATGTTTCTGTTTGATTTTGTTTTGTTTTGCCATTTTTATGGTAATATCTTGGTTTCTGGACCACATATTTCCCCTCCTTGTTTTTAGGTGTGTCCATGAGATCAAATTGCCAACATCCACTGGATCATCGAAAAAGCAAGAGAGTTCCAGAAAAACATCTATTTCTGCTTTATTGACTATGCCAAAGCCTTTGACTGTGTGGATCACAATCAATTGTGGAAAATTCTGAAAGAGATGGGAATACCAGACCACCTGACCTGCCTGCTGAGAAATCTGTATGCAGGTCAGGAAGCAACAGTTAGAATTGGACATGGAACAACAGAATGGCTCCAAATAGGAAAAGGAGTACATCAAGGCTGTATATTGTCACCTTGCTTATTTAACTTATATGCAGAGTACATCATGAGAAACGCTGGGCTGGAAGAAGCACAAGCTGGAATCAAGACTGCCGGGAGAAATATCAATAACCTCAGAGATGCAGATGACACCACTCTTATGGCAGAAAGTGAAGAGGAACTCAAAAGCCTCTTGATGAAAGTGAAAGTGGAGAGTGAAAAAGTTGGCTTAAAGCTCAACATTCAGAAAATGAAGATCATGGCATCCGGTCCCATCACTTCATGGGAAATAGAGGGGGAAACAGTGGAAACTGTCAGACTTTATTTTTGGGGGCTCCAAAATCACTGCAGATGGTGATTGCATCTATGAAATTAAAAGACGCTTACTCCTTGGAAGGAAAGTTATGACCAATCTAGATAGCATATTCAAAAGCAGAGACATTACTTTGCCAACAAAGGTCCATCTAGTCAAGACTATGGTTTTTCCTGTGGTCATGTATGGATGTGAGAGTTGGACTGTGAAGAAAGCTGAGCACTGAAAAATTGATGCTTTTGAACTGTGGTGTTGGAGAAGACTCTTGAGAGTCCCTTGGACTGCAAGGAGATCCAACCAGTCCATCCTAAAGGAGATCAGCCCTGGGATTTCTTTGGAAGGGATGATGCTAAAGCTGAAACTCCAGTACTTTGACCACCTCATGCGAAGAGTTGACTCATTGGAAAAGACTCTGATGCTGGGAGGGATTGGGGGCAGGAGGAGAAGGGGACACCAGAGGATGAGATGGCTGGATGGCATCACCGACTCGATGGACATGAGTATGAGTGAACTCCAGGAGTTGGTGATGGACAGGGTGGCCTGGCATGCTGCGATTCATGGGGTTGCAAAGAGTGGACATGACTGAGCGACTGAACTAAACTGAACTGATGTGCTTTTCAATTTCTAAAATCTAGTTTATCAAGCTGTCCTATTTTTAGCTGAAAATGGGAGTTTTAGCATTGGTTTCATTCACCATCCTGACCTGGAAGTCACCAGAACTTATTAAAAAGAGACAAAATAAATAACATACCATGGGTACATGAAAATACAGTATGCTAAACTTATGCATCCACTTACTTAACCCGAATCAATATTGCTTTCTCTTCCATAAAATAAGAAGACTAAATTTTAGCTGAGTCACTCTAGCAGTTATGATTGAGTTACAAGAGCATAATTTCATAGCTTCCATTATCTACTCTTAACTGAAGAAAAAGACAACTTCTTCCTTCTAATTCTCTAAGCAAATAGTTGCCATGACTCAAACCCTATTTCCCCTGCAGTTCATATTCCTTCTAGCTCTTCAAGGAAGAAGAAGACCATTATCCCAGGTAATTGGCTAATGCAGCCATGCAGTTCTGCAGAAAACAAACGCAGAGCAAGAAATGGCCTCTGATACAGCAGAAAGTGAAAAACGGGAGAAGTATATAGAACAGAGGAAGAAAATATTTGCCATTTTATAAGTCATAGTCAGGAGAAAGACTTTTGAATTATTACATTTGGATCCTTCCAGGTAGGCTGGTAATAGCGGTAGCTGTTCCCATGACAACCTACAGATGATGTTAAAATTCTCCAAATCATGAGGCACTTATATTGTCAATAACAAAGCCTAAAGGAAGCAACTTTCAGTTTTTTGCTTACTTTTAAATATTTAGCATTATTCTGACATTGTGCCATGAGCACATGCTCCCAAATGATTATGCTCCACAGTTTTCTAAAGTAAGCTTAAATAAATGAAGTAAGCTTAAATAACTCCCCCATAGAAACAAAGATGTTCAGATACAAAGATCAGAGATTACCAGCCTGAATTCCAGAGAAGTGTCAGTGAAAGACCTCATATGTATGAATGTATTGACTCTATGGCTCATAACATAGCACTTAAATCTTCTTCATCCTCAGACCCCAAGATAGCAGTTCTGATACACATACACACACATACCCATGATCCCTGAAGTCAGTAAAGCCAAATCTCTAAATACCATCTTTCTTGGCAGAAGAAAATGCATCATTTGTTATCTGATTTTTTTCTTCAGATCATCTTCCAAGTGATAATTAAATTAATGTCCCAGACTGCACTGAATGAGCTACACATATAAAATTCTAGGAAAATTTCAGAAAGATAATTCTTGTTAGGGTTGGGGAAGCCATGGAAAGAAATATAAAATACAAGAAGCTATTTTAGTCTAATGTCTACACAGATGAGACATTAAATATCAGAGAGTTTAAACAACTTATTTAGGGTCACACAATTTGTGGGCAGAGTCAAGAAGAGAAAACTTGTTTCTTAACTTCCAGAGCAGGGCTTTTTCTATTGTGTCACACTGACATGATTATTCCCTCCCTTAAGACAACTGACAGAGTCTGACAGATTACTAGGCAGGTGGGAGTCAGTCATTTGCCGTGGTAGTCATCCTTTGCCTGTTATTTTCATAGGTGGAACAGAAAATTTAACTTTTGTCGTGCTAAAAGTAGCATGCGTGTGTGCATGCTAAGTCACTTCAGTCGTGTCTGACTCTTTGCTATCCTATGGACTGTAGCCCACCAGACTCCTATGTCCATGGGATTCTCCAGGCAAGAATACTGGAGTGGGTTGCCATGCCCTATAAATGAACTTTCAATTAACATTCTACCAAGCCTGATTTTTCTGTGGCAAGTAATTGTATATCTTAAAATTCAGACTGTTAGGGAAATAGAGAATCAGATATTACAGTGAATTTGAACACTGTTTCTGATAGTACAAAGAGAAAACTCATGGTCACTACTAAAATTACTACCTCTAAGTGACCTTCCACAGTAGCAGAGCAATCAGCCCCACTTGGGAAGTGCTTGTTTGGCTGCAGTAGCTCAGCCATGCCATAGTCCAAGCCTTTGGTCTGGCTCAGTTCCTAGCGATGTTTCCTGATAGCAAATATTCTATCTTTTGAAGACTATCAATGGTTAAAAGACACATAGCCCATCAGAGGCATTTACCACCTCAGCCACAATTGTTTTTTCCACTGCTCATTTTTAATAAACATTTTAAAGAAACAGACTTAACTTTAACCTTCCACTGGGATCACCTGATGAGTCATGGCACATCGAGAAAGGAAAGATGTCAAGAATGTTTAATCAGCAGTGATTTAAACAAGGGACATATTTGAGGAAATTAACAAAATCAGTATGCACATGGCTCCAGGGTGATTTTTCTTGCTGGTAAGACTAAATGATAATCAGAACCCAAAGCAGTAGAAGGCTTTCAGGTCCAATTCATGCTGCCAAAGTTAAAAGACTGCCAGGATTGAAGACTGAATCACTCCCTATGCCAGTTACAGCTGTGTTTTTCATATTTATAATGAATTTCTTGATTCCAACGTTAAAAAAATTCACTCATCCTCCAAAATTTTATTCTTATCTCACACCCTCCATCCCTTCCCTTTCCCCCATGCCCACTCCATTCCTGGGAATTGATTGCAGAGCAGTTAAAGGCATTTAGTATAATAACATCAGTTCAGAATGTCCTGATTTAGCTTGATGTAAACATCCTGAGGTAGAATATTCAGAAGGAGGGCTAAATCGATGACTGGTGATTCTTCTTCTTAGTGAAGCCATCAAAGACAAGTGGGCCAGAGAAAGTGCTTAAAACTAGTAAGACAGAATATATTTGGGAAAAACTATAAACTGTAAGTTTAAAAAAAATCAATGGTAAAAGTGCAGAATGTGAAACTGATTTAACAACCATCCATGGAAGAGAAGCTGTGAGATTTTATTGACTGAATGTTCAGTAGGAGCCAGAGAAGTAGTGTGGCAGACGTTTGTTGCATTCTGAGAAGCATGGTGTCCAAGACTAGCCTAGGAAAGATTTAATTCCACCTTGCAGTAGTTCTATGCTACCTGGATCTTCATCTAGAGTTCTGGCAGCCAGATTTTCAAGGAATGTTTCTGGCCAATGTTTTTGGACACTTCCATGTGACACTTAATTTTCATAATGTGTGCCTGTGCTCTGAACCCGTCTACTGAGAATTAGTAGCTCTTCATACTTAGTGGGGAAATGTCAGATAACATATGAAGAAGAATCAAGTGACAAAGAGTGGGTCTGTGAATACCCAATCGCAAATTAGAGATGGAGTATTGCCTCACAATCAAATGCTTTCTTCAAGTAACATTAAGTAAGATTCTGATGAAGATGAAATTAATCTTTACTGTTCTGCTTAGGACTTCAGATCTCATGGATGCAAAATAAGCAATGTGTTTGCTTATTATAATGGAAACCAAATGGGATATCAAAGCACTATATCACAGATGCAGAGCCTATTAACTAGAAACCTAATCTCTTTCAGTATGTGTGGGAATTACAACCATGTTTGTATTGTGCTAAATAAATTGTCATATCCAGATGTTTATCCAAACCACTGTATTTGTTCTATTAAAAGGTGATAAGCTTGATTAATTATTGCTAGACCTGAATGTTTGGCTTGGGAGCGAGGGTAAGATATCTCATGGCAGTGGTTAAGAGTTATTTTCTTCACATATGTCTATTGCTTGCTTTGTATGATCCAGGTCCTTCAGAAAGAAAACAGAGGACAAGCTAAGGTGACTTGGCAGCATCAGGAAAGTGATTCAGGTTTATAGCACCATCTTTTCAGCAGATGTAGAAGGACAAGCTGACCTGGTCACTACCAGTGGCAGTACAGACAACTCACACGGACCATAGCAAACAAAGGAGCAGTTGTTAAATGGTGCACAATTATCCCTCTAAGGCTCAGCAAAAAGGAAGCAGGCAAATTCACCAGTCTCCCAGTCTCTCATAGAAAGCGGTCCATCTGTACACTTGGAAAGCTGCTGCCTGAGGCTCAGACTTGTACTCTAGCCTAACATCTACAGACTGCCTGCAATCCTCCCTGGAGACCTGGGAAATGTGGAGGAGGGCAGGAGGGCATTATGCTAAGTGAAATGAATCAGATAGAGAAAGACAAATACTGAATGGTATCACTTCTATGCAGTATCTAAAAAAAGGGAACTGAAAGAAACAGAGAATAAAAAAGTGGTTGCCAAGAGCTGGGGGCAGGGGTGGAGGAAATAGAGAGAGATTGGTAAAAGGTACAAACTCAGTTAGAAGGTGAATAAGGACTGAGGATCTAACGTATAATATGGTGACGATAGTTGATACTACTGTTATTGTACAACTGAAATTTACTGAGAGAGTAGAATTGAAATGTTCTCACCCAAAAGAGGGGTAAATATATGATGTAGTGGGTGTGGTGATTAACTTGATGCAGGCAATGCTTTCCCAATGTATACATATATATAATTATCACATTACCTCAATCAAGCTGAAAAAGAAAATAAATAGATTATATCTGGATCCAGAACCAGTGATCTAAATAAACTCAGTAAATAGCTTTCTACAGAGAAGACTTCTACCGTAGTTAACATGATTAAACAACAAGGAAACTTACTGACCCTCTTCTCTTAAAACTGACCTTTTCTAAGGTGAAGTGCTCAATTTAGGAAGGGGAGAAGTTGCTTTGAAACTGCGTATTTTTTTCTTCTTCCAGTTTTATTGAGATATAATTGACACAGTACACTGTGTAAGTTTAAGGTATACTGTATAATGATATGATTTATATGCATCATGAAGTATTATAGTAAGTTTAGTGAACACCTTATCATCTCATATAAATACCACCTTAAAGAAATAGAGAAAACTTGCCTTGTGATGAGAACTCTGGATTTACTCTCTTAACAGCTTTCGTATATAATATACAGCAGTGTCACATTTATCATGTTGTATGTTACATCCCTTCCATCATTCTTTTTTGAAAGTTAATTTATTGTGCTGGGCTAGGTCTTGGTTGCGGCATTCAGGATCTCCGATCATTAGTTGTGGCATGCAGACCCTTACTTGTGGCGTCCATCCTTCTTAAATGCCACTCTGTATAACTTAATTAAAGGTGGGGAGAGTGGACTCACAGGCTGCAGATATGAGCGAATGTCACATTTGGAAAATTTCAAATGGTTTGGAATGGTGGTGATGAGAAAGTAAGTGACAAGGGATGAGGCTAAACAGAAAAGGGGCTGCCATAAAGAGCTTGCTGGCCTCACTGAGGAAAATGAATTTCTGAGGGTTAGGAAGATTAATTCGTGTGGTTCAGCAGCTGTGTCTTAAATCAGATATACAATTTAGAAAGACCACTTTCACTACAATACAGAGAATGGGGCACTGCTGGGCAAGCCAGCATCTTGGAGGAGACCAGAAGAGATTAGAAAGTTATTCCAATAATTCAGCAAGAATCTGGTGGATGTTGACCAAGTTGGTAGTAGGCATGACACAAAGAAGTGAAGAGAATCAAAGAGATCTTTGAGAGGCAGAACTCATAGGAACTGGAGTCTAGTTTGATTTGGGGACGAGAGAGATAGGGTTAAGGATGACTCCCTGTCTTGGGCAGTGATGTAGATGGAGGAGTCTTCTTGGAGAGGAGACTACAGGAAGAGAGATCAAGTCTTGGGAGAGAAAGACAAAGATATTAGGTTTCATTTTGGAGATGCTGAGTTGAAGTGCCTGTGGGACATGTAAGTGGAGATGTCTGGTAGCACTTAAATGCATGTCCCTGGAGGTCTGAAGGGAGAATGTGCTGGAGCTCCGGACTTGGGAGTTATTGGTATATATGAATGTTAGTTGGAGTCAATGGAGCAAATAAAGTAATATTGGATGCATCTGTAGAATGAAGTGAGAAGCAAGTTGATCCCTGAAGAACATCAACTTCAAAAATGTTGTCAGAAAAAAGGAACCCATGAAGGAATACGAGCAGATGCAGCTTGAGATAGGAGAACTAGCTGAGTACAGGATCACAGAAACCAAGGAGATTTCAAAAAGGAAGATGTGGTAACTGCTGATATTCACATCTAGGAGGTAAAGTAAGATAAGGCCTAAAAGAACACACTGTATTTAGCAATGATTAAAATAGCAATGAGCTGGCCCTCAAGTTTCTTACAATTTACATGGGATTGGCAGGGAACTGGCATAGCAAATACATGGGAAGACACAATAAAAGCATAAGAACATGCAAATTATGCTATAAGCATATATAAACATAAGAACTTAAAAGGTCTGAATCACATTCCATATAATTAATATAGAAAGGCTTAAAAACAGAATTTAAATGAAGTTTTACAAGAGAGAGAAATTTGGCGTCATAAGGAACTTCCCATAGGAGAAACAGAAAATTGATTGCGTTTCTATAAACTTTTGTTGGAGTGCTCTGAATTCTCTTCTCATGTTTCATGTGTTCCAGGTAACTCCAAACTGACTATTTTACAGTAGCAATATATCACATTTGTGACACTTGGATTCATTGACACATAGTATGTAAAAGTTTTCTCCCTATGGTCACTGTTGGTTTCATTTCATATATTGTTTTCAAGCCTAAGTTTTTCCCTTTTTTTCCCACAGGAAAGAATAAAGAAAAAAGATTTACTGAGCTAGAGGGCTAAATCTCGGCGTGGCAAGTGAAGAAGTTGAGCCTTAGAGGGATTCAGTAACTTGCTTACAATGAAGCTGAATTTTTTCTAACATATGTTATTCTGCTGCCTCTTCTCTTTGTCATTCTTCATATTTTGCAAAGCTGTCACTAAAATAATGGCAAGATTCCCATTCTTTCCTCCTAATAGGTTTCTGATAATATTTCTTCATTCAAATGCTGTCTTATATGCCTAAATTAAAAATCTTTGCAGGTACATACTGCTCTGAAAGAAAATGAAATGCAGAGCTCTTTGCCTGATGACACTCTAAGCAATTAGGATAATTATAATTGTTACCGCCAGCATCATCACTGTTACTATCTCACTGGCAGTTTATTCAGACACCAATAAAACATTTAAAAAGACCTTACAAGGTGGTTCAAAAATCAAAAGTGATTTAAGGTACATTCAGTTAATGAGCTATAATCTCAGTGGTCCAAGAAGGCATGTTTATTTCTCAGATATCATCCCCGCGCCCACATGTATATTCGCTGATGTTTAAATTTCTATGAACTTTCATGTTTAAGATTTTATTAACAGGGAGTAAAGACTTTCATTTCACTAGAGAGATGAGACTTAAGGACATGTCTTTTGGAAAAGGGAAACTGGATGAATAGAATGGACTTCGAGATGTAAATTACTATTTTAATTAGATCTGAATGGTAGAGAATAGAGAATAGAAGTCACTTCATGACTGAAGTGTCAGAAGTTAGAGGATGCCCTGAAAGGGAAGCGGGGAACACAGGCTGAGAGGACCAAAATTCGCAGCATCATGTTTTTGCTTACAAGCATCTTTTAGAAGGCTAACATGCTTTTAACTCATTCTCTTCATATTTTGCAAAAAAAAAAAAAAAAATTTGCAAAATGTTTCTTTTAAATTTTAAATAGATATTGCTTTCTTTAGAAGCTTGTCTCTGCCTTCCACCTCTAGATTTATTATGCAGCCCCTTTCTTGTTGACATGTGCTTTGGAGTGTTTATCCTTATTGATGATTTTAAATTATAAATGCCTTGAGTCCAGGATCTAACTACCTTGCTTACCATAGCAGAATACTATTGGTACATATCTGCTAAACACATAGCAAATATCACTTGGTTTAGTATGTGAAAATCAGGAGTATTTGTCCTCTGATTACTTCCCGTAGATGCTTCAAAGTTTGGGAATGGATTGCTACTGTTCTAGGCTCTTGCCAAAAAGGCATCATCTAAACTTAAGAAAAGAGAAACAAGAGAGTGAAGAGGTCAAGGAAGAGCCCAGATAGTTGAAACAAGTGTTGTTGTGACCCAAATTGCTTCTGAGTAGGTGATATAAATTTAAAAAAAAATTATTTAATCTCTTGAATTGACAAAGATATGGACTTTGTCTATTTAAAATTTTTTTAATTTCTTGAATCCTTGATGTTTGCACTTTTGTATATTGCCTTCTGAGTAGTGACTAGTGAACACTTTTATTTATCCTTTGGACATTCCCTTTCTCAGCAATTAATTCAAAATTTTCATTTGAAATGCCTCTGAATGGAAGTCACCCGAATGTTGCAAGGAATGATTTTTGATCAGAGCATATCAGAAAATGTTTTTATGTTTTTTAAAACCTACAAATACCTTAATAGAACATTTTTATGTTTCTGACAAAGTACTTGGACTATCTCCATGTGTCTTTTCAGATGAACTCAACTACCAGGGTTGATCAGCCATAGAAAGTGAGAGATTTATTTGAAAGAGCAATAAAGCAAGATGCTGCCTTGTTAGGGACTTTTTTTATGCTCTTAATTGGTCCAAGCACATTTTTTGGTAAAGATCCCAAAAAGGACTGCCAAAGAAATTTCACATAGAACACATAGAATATAATGAAGACCACACGGTGGCCCTGTTTCAAAACACATGGGCAGTCTCCCAGTTCTGCTTTTTGTTCCTCACCATCTTTTCATGCCTCCCATTTTCCTTTCCTATATCTTCACTCAAGTTGGTACAAGAGATTGGTATTGAATGGTCAGAAGGAACCACATTCTCATTCTCTTGATGGAGAATGAGATGAGTGAGCAGTTTAAGGCTGTGTGAGAGGTGAGAGAAGGTCTTCAAACCCTCAAGGATTTCAACTCAATCCAATGTTGTTTGGTACATCCTAGAGAGAAAGGAGTCTCTACCAAGATTCCAGTGGCCAATTCATTGTCAATAAGACCAGCTTAAGTCAGTAGAATATTGAATGATGGTTTGAAAATGTCTCCTTGAGGATTTAGATTAAACATAATGCCTGATTATTTTCTTTCTGTTTTTAGCCTTATTTTTAAATCAGAAATCACCTTATTGAACATTTCATGAACTCAGATTATAACTTAACCTATAAAACATCTAAGTTAAGAATCAGAGATCATATTTTAATAAAATCCCAATTAACCTCACAGAATTTAAAGTATCCTGCAAGACAGTATGGTACTGGCACAAAGACAGAAATATAGATCAATGGAACAAAATAGAAAGCCCAGAGATAAATCCACGCACATATGGACACCTTATCTTTGACAAAGGAGGCAAGAATATACAATGGATTAAAGACAATCTCTTTAACAAGTGGTGCTGGGAAATCTGGTCAACCATTTGTAAAAGAATGAAACTAGAACACTTTCTAACACCATACACAAAAATAAACTCAAAATGGATTAAAGATCTAAACATAAGGCCAGAAACTATAAAACTCCTAGAGGAGAACATAGGCAAAACACTCTCTGACATACATCACAGCAGGATCCTCTATGACCCACCGCCCAGAATATTGGAAATAAAAGCAAAAATAAACAAATGGGACCTAATTAACCTTAAAAGCTTCTGCACATCAAAGGAAACTATTAGCAAGGTGAAAAGACAGCCTTCAGAATGGGAGAAAATAATAGCAAATGAAGCAACTGACAAACAACTAATCTCAAAAATATACAAGCAACTCCTACAGCTCAACTCCAGAAAAATAAATGACCCAATCAAAAAGTGAGCCAAAGAACTAAATAGACATTTCTCCAAAGAAGACATACAGAGGGCTAACAAACACATGAAAAGATGCTCAACATCACTCATTATCAGAGAAATGCACATCAAAACCACTATGAGGTACCATTTCACACCAGTCAGAATGGCTGCGATCCAAAAGTCTACCAATAATAAATGCTGGAGAGGGTGTGGAGAAAAGGGAACCCTCTTACACTGTTGGTGGGAATGCAAACTAGTACAGCCACTATGGAGAACAGTGTGGAGATTCCTTAAAAAACTGGAAATAGAACTGCCTTATGATCCAGCAATCCCACTGCTGGGCATACACACTGAGGAAACCAAAGGGAAAGAGACACGTGTACCCCAATGTTCATCACAGCACTGTTTATAATAGCCAGGACATGGAAGCAACAGATGTCCATCAGCAGATGAATGGATAAGAAAGCTGTGGTACATATACACAATGGAGTATTACTCGGCCATTAAAAAGAAAACATTTGCATCAGTTCTAATGAGGTGGATGAAACTGGAGCCTATTATACAGAGTGAAGTAAGCCAGAAGGAAAAACACCAATACAGTATAATAACGCATATATATGGAATTTAGAAAGATGGTAACAATAACCCTGTGTACGAGACAGCAAAAGAGACACTGATGTATAGAACAGTCTTATGGACTCTGTGGGAGAGGGAGAGGGTGGGAAGATTTGGGAGAATGGCATTGAAACATGTAAAATATCATGTATGAAACGAGATGCCAGTCCAGGTTCGATGCACGATACTGGATGCTTGGGGCTAGTGCACTGGGACGACCCAGAGGGATGGTATGGGGAGGGAGGAGGGAGGAGGGTTCAGGATGGGGAACACAGGTATACCTGTGGCAGATTCATTTTGATATTTGGCAAAACTAATACAATTATGTAAAGTTTAAAAATAAAATAAAATTTAAAAAAAATAATAAAGTATCCTGCAGCAAGTACAATCTTTGGGACAGAGGAGGGTGAAATAAAATGGTGATTTGAACATGGGCACGGAGCTCACAGGAATACAAACTGACCTGATACCAGAAGTATAATGAACGGAGGCTAACAAGTGTTTTCAATCAAGAATGAGCCCAAAACTAAGAGAGATGAGAGAGAAGATAAAACACAGAAGGTCATTTGGGTCATCTAAAGAATAAAATTCTTTTTGAGGAAAACATTCTATTAAGACACTGCAAAATAAATTCATGAATTGAACAGCTGTGCTTTACTTCTGAAAGATTCCATGGAGAATTTATTAGTATGCATCACATCTAAAAGACTGAAGTTTAATTATACAAAATTATTAAAAAGAGAAAACTTGTGTTTCTCTTTCTTTCAATGATAGAGCAAAATAAGTGCTCAACTGGATACCTTCAGGCTTTTTCACAAATTGAATTGGAAACATCTTTTCTTTTATAGTCTTGGGCTCTGCTCATATCAATCTCTACATTTGAGGAGAGAAAATGCATGCTGGCAAGAGACAATAGTGTATAAGGATAGCATACAATCCAACACCACTCCATTCCATAATTAATACAGTATGATTCCATGTTGCTAAAGCTTTAAGTGGATATGAAAGGTTGATGAGATTTATTTCCTATTCTCCCATCTCAAAAAAAGGAAAGAGTCTAAAATATTAAGACCATGACATTAAAGTTTCACAGTTCAATCCAAGTCAAAGTCAATGAATGAGATGGCTCCATGTTTCTGAAAGCTGACAAGAAGAGAAGTCCCCCAGTAAATAAAGATTAGTAGATCTGTCCAGGGTCCTGACCCCATTCAGCAACATTTCTGGCCCCCTGTCTCCTCTGTCTCTATGTTTTCAACACTAATCATCCTAACCCTCAGTGTTCTTTTCAGAAATGCTGACAACTCTTGCCTGTTACTCCAGATCACTTCAATACCTTCTTGTGCAACCCAACTGTAGAAAATCTTAGTAGATGTGGCTTTCTTGCCCCTCAACCTGTGGACATCAAGGATAGGGAGCCTGGTGGTTGTTGTTGTTCAGTCGCCCAGTCATGTCTGATTCTTTGTGACCCCATGGATTGCAGCACATCAGGCTTCCCTGTCCTTTGTCATCTCCCGGAGCTTGCTCAAACTCATGTCCATTGAGTTAGTGATACCATCCGACCATCTCATCCTCTTTTGTCCCCTTCTCTTCCTGCCTTTGATCTTTCCCAGCATCAGGGTCTTTTCTAATGAGATGGCTTTTTGCATCAGGTGGCCAAAATACTGGAGCTTCAGCTTTAGCATCAGTCCTTCTAATGAATATTCATGATTAATTTCCTTTAGGATTGACTGGCTTGATCTCCTTGCAGTCCAAGGACTCTCAAGAGTCTTCTCCAAACCACAAAATATGGTCCACTGGAGAAGGGAATGGCAAACCACTTCAGCATTCTTGCCTTGAGAACCCCATGAACAGTTTGAAAAGGGAGCCTAGAACTCTGGATTAAGTGCATGCTTTGATGACCCTGGAAAGACTAAGACCACTCATTTTTTCCTAAGGACAAAGTAATTTACTTACATTTCAAATTTATTTCCTAAGTTAAACTTCTAGATTTTAAAAACATCCATGATTTGATATTCTTGTCCCCAGTGCCTACCAGCATAGTTAGTTATTAAAAGATAAAGTATGACAACATACTCATGGTCATGGAATCAAGGTCAAGATTAAATGGCCAATATAGCCATGGTCACCATCCATCACACACATGTTCCTACACTAGAGCAAACACTACTAACAGGGGAAAACAGCCAGATATTATTACATAACACAGTCTAGTCACCAGGAGGTATTACTGCCACATTTTCTGTCTAAACAAAGAATAGGAGAGACCAAAGAAAGTGTTCTGAAACTTCATTAGGTAAGAATATTCAATTGTCTACTGTAATTTAATATCTATCCTTTATAAATTTATCTTAAGTCTTTCTCTTGAAGCCATAAATGTTTGAAACCCCTCATGTTCATGTAATTGATATGATGGTTTGTGGTTGGATGCTATTTTCCTCTACTCTGGAGATCTAGATCATTATTGAAAATAATATAAATCCACATGGCTAATTTTCCAAAAGCTTCTTTTAAAATCCAGTAAATTTATTCTTAAATAATGCAACTTCTGACCTGCTTAGTATTCAAAACCAAAAACTGAAATTTTGCCACACTCTTTGCAGTCTATTGATTTGAGAACTACAGCTGCTGAAATTAAACTTTATTGTTAGCATAGAGCTTTCAGCTGAGGAAGCAATTTCAAATTGGTTTCTTTTCTAGCCCAGCCTAATATTAAGTAAATATGTGCCTTTAAGTATCTCTAGCAGTTTATTACCTAAAGTGGTACAAGCAACTTTGCAGGTGCAGCTCTGAGAAACTAAAATCTACTTTGGTGGTGAGTCTTACTACCCAATGGATAAACGTTAATATTGAAACTCAATACACAGTTACCCTCAGAGCTCTAAGAGTGATTGCAAGTTAGACATTTCTTCATTTAACATACTTTTAAATTTAGTACTCTAAGATACGTGCATACAGCAAGGAAATGGCCACAGTCCCTGTCTTTGGGGAGTGCCCCATCTAGAAAGAAGACAGAAACAGAAATAAATATAATGTACCATGTCAATAAAGAGAGATTTGTACTTTATATGATGGGAAAGGCTTCTCACTTATTTAGGGGGTAGTTTTAGGGAATGGAAAAGACTCCTGAGAGGAAATCAAGTAAAGATTGATGAGAAAGATGTCTTTGCTTTATTTCTCTAAAATAGCAAGATCAATTTCCTGTTTCAAGAAATAGCTCTTATTCTCTAAAAATAATAAAATAATGTTTCCCCTGCTGGCATAAACACTAACTGAAGTAGCAGAAATAATAACCCATCATTTTATAGACATTCTGAAAGACAACAGGGAAAATGATGAATAGAAGAATAAGATGAAGAGCTGTGAATTTTAAATAACAAGATCAGTAAAGATACCGCCTATTTTGATCTCAAATCTATAGGCAGCAAAAGTTTGGGAACTAGAGGAAAGAAACACAATGCTTTTTGTGAATGCCCTATTTTTTAAAAGAATACCCTGCTTTTTCAAAGTTATGCTTTGAAATATGATGAACAAAAATGTCTCAAAAACTTGTCTTGGAAATCAATGAAACTTGACTTAGTTTGATATTGTACCAATTTAAACTTACATCTGAATTCTATCAGACTTCCCTTCTTAGTAGAGAAAGCCATGGTTACTAGTCTAAGCAAAGATAAATCTCTACCTCAAAAATTCTCATGCCAATTTACCTGCTGTGATACATTTTTTATGCCATAAAAAGACGAGGCTGAGAGTATTGAGTGAAACTATTTGTAAAACCCACTTTTATCAATTGACTAAAAAACAAGGAAAAATGGTACAAGCTGTACCCTGTGTCTTTATAACACAAAGATGAGTGACAGTTTGTCAGCTTTCTACATGATATGAACAAAAGAAAAAATTAATCTGGGTAATTCAATCCAAGTGTATTTGAGTACAAGACTCAGGAATGAAGAATAAGAATGGAAAACCAGTATATGTGGTCCACAAATCAAAGAGACAAAGCTATAAATGGCAATGAAGTCCAGGGACAACTTTGTCTCCCAGTAAGAGTACATGGGCCAAGCCATACACACATTCTTATTTATATGCAGTGTAACCATCACTACCCCCAGCATACCAACTAATGTTTACTCAGCATTTATGCATTTTGTGCCAGGCACTATTCTGAATGACACATCTTTATTAGTTTATTACATCTCTGCAATAACAACATGAAAGTTGTATTTCCACATTCATAGAATCTAAGATATCACTGACAGTGAGATAATGCCACTGTTTTACATGCGTACTGTTAAGAGAATGAAAACAAACTATGATTTGCTTTCCATTTAAGCCACATTTAGATTTTTAAATACGAAATAATGTGCACTTGGGAATCAATGAAATTCAATACTCTGCTCTTTATTTTACAAAAAAGCAAACGAAAGCCAGGAAGATTAAGATAAGTTTCCCAAGGTCATATTCAAGCAAAGAAAGAAAGTGGAGGAGCCAGAGTATTAGCCTGGAAATTAGGGGCCTCGACCAGGAACACTGTCTATTTCTGTGATCCTGAATGATCAACACCTCTTTGTGCCTCAGCCTCTTCTGAAGCAGGATTTTTAGTCTTGAACTAGATTATTTCTAATATCCCATTCAACTCTTACATCTTGGATTTTTATCTTTACAAACAATCAGTGGTTTGGAATTTAATGAGAGAGAGAAAAAAAAAAGGATCATGCACAGCATAATTTCATGACCATGGAAATGAGAATGGGTCCTTGGAAAGAAATCAGACTTTGGGGCAACGAATCAGTCGAAGCAGCAGTGGCTTTTGATCCAGAAAAAACTGACTTCCAGCCCAAAGACCAGTTCTCCTTTAGCTATGTGACACAGAGATGCTTAGTCTTTTTGAGCTGAAGTTTCTTCATCTAAAATGTAAGAATATGCCTACTTCAAGGGCTATTGTAAAGATGAACTATTACAGTGAAAGTGAATCCCTTGACAAGGGACATTTGCTCCAAAAAGGTCAGCTCCCCATATTCTCAGAGAAGCAGTCTAAAATAACAGTATAGTCTAGGCACAGCATTTTGTGGCTATGTGTATTCTCTTCTTATAAATGTCATATGACAATGGTATCAGAAAGTTGAAAAGTATGGGGGAAATTGTGTATGTTTATTGGTAGTAGACATTTTGGAAAGTAACAGTTGTAGACATTTGTTATTCCCTGCTCCACCCGCAGTGTCCACGTCTCCTTCTCCTGGTGATAGTACCATGGCCACCACTCTTATCCATTCTCAATCCACGTGTTTGAATGTAGTTGGCTGAAACTTCAGGGAGGGGCATGAGACTCAGGCTTGGAAAATGAAATATCTCATCAGATCTGAAGAGCTACAACATGGAAAGTTTTGCCACAACTATTTAGAGGACGTGTGTGCTCTTTCCCTTGGACTTGAACTTGAATTTAATGATGGCCATCTTACTGGCATGGGAGTGTAAGAAATAACGGTGCAGTTGAGAATAGAGTTGAGAGATAGAGACACACAGTGTCTTGATGGCATCACTAGTGGCCACACTGACCCCATGTATGACTCCTGCCTTAGTTCAGGCTGTTATATAAAAAGTACAATAGACTGAGTAAATTTGTTTCTTACAGCACTGGAGGCTGGAAGTTTGAGATCAGAGTGACAGCATGGTAAGGCTCTGTTATCCTCTCTGTATAACAGACTTCTCATTGTACCCTCAAACAGCAGGAAGAGGGTGAGGGAACTCTCTGGGGTCTCTTTTTTGAGGCACTAATTCCATCATGGGGGCTCCACTTTCATGATATTGATTACCTTCCAAAGGCCCTACCTCCTAATGCCATCACATTGGGGGTTAGATTTCAACATATGAATTTTGGGAGGGACTCATTTAGTTCATTGCAACCCCTGTGAACTAATAAGTTCACTTCTAGCTTAAGCCTTTTTGGGTTAGGTTGTCTGAAATGGCAACCCACTCCAGTGTTCTTGTCTGGAGAATCCCAGGGATCGGGGAGCCTGGTGGGCGGCCGTCTATGGGGTCGCACAGAGTCGGACACAACTGAAGCGACTTAGCAGCAGCAGCAGTCTGTTACTTATTGCTTGAAGGAATCTGTCTACTGGAAAGAGGAACTGCTACTACTAATTCCCTTACCTAATTCTCTTCCTAGGACTGGACCGAATCAGGACTACCAGTATCATTTTGCAAAATTCACTTGCAAGCATCGATGACAGGAAGTCTGGTGGGATTCTGAAGACGAGCCATGGCACCTCCCTGGTTCCAGTGTGTGGACTACACGGCTTCTAGCATCATCCTCCTTTATCTTCTTAGATACAATCATGACATAATCAAAGGCCATATTCTAGAGATTGCTTTCAGGTTTTTTGGGGTTTTTTCCCTAAACCTTTTAGTTAAACAGGCAAAACTCAACTTCTGTAAAATGGATTGGAGTCCGTTCCATTTTCTCTTACTTGGTACAAGCACTGAGAAGAGGGCCAGTACAGATGACAAGCAGCCTGCGAGAGAAAGAGGAGGAGCCGTGGGGCCTGCGCCAGCTCAGAATGGGTCACATGAAACACTGTTCACACAGACTTGGAGTTGCTCCTTTTATTTTTTAAAGTTGAAGTAGAGTTGATTTACAGTGTGTGTTAGTTGTAGGCATACAGTAAAGTAATTCAGTTCTACATATAAATATATATATGTATATTCAGGTTATTTTCCATTATAGCTTATTACAAGATACTGAATACGGCTCCCTGTGTTACACAGTAAATCCTGTTGCTTATCTATTTTATGTAGAGTAATGTGTATCTGTTAATCCCATACTCCTAATTTGTCCCTCCCTCCCCCTTTTCCCTCTGGTAGCCATAAGTTTGTTTTCTCTGCCTGCCACTCTGTTTCTGTTTTGTATATAGATTCATTTGTATTATTTTTTAGATTCTACATATACATGATCATATAATGTTTTTCTTTCTCTCACTTATTTCACTGACTATGATAGCCTCTAAGTCTGTCCATGTTGCTGCAAATGGCAATATTTGACTTTTTTTTTTATGGCGAAGTAATATTACACTGTATATATTTGCTACGTTTTCTTAACCTAATTGTCTGTCAATGGGCACTTGGGTTGCTTCCATATCTCGGCTGTTGTAAATAGTGGTGCTATGAACATTGCAATGCAAGTTTCTTTACGAATAAGAGTTTTCATTTTTTCTGGACATACACCCACCCAGGAGTAGGACTGCTGGATCATATGGTAACTCTGTTTTTAGTTGTTTAAAGGAACCACCATACTGTTCTCCATAGTAGCTGCACCAATGCACATTCCCTTCCCAGAGTTACTCCTTTTAAGTCAGAACTTTCATTAAGTGGTGCTCTAAATCCTATATGTAATTTAGATAAAATCCAAAGGTATATCTAATCCACATTCCTTAGTCAGCTGTTAAGACACTCTGCTCTGACCCTAGACTAGTTGTTTAGTCTCGCTTTTCCCTCCGTTTCCATATTAACCAGCTATCTTAGCCAGACCCATCCATTCCCATCTCTTGAATCCATTTAGCAGTCTCCTATTGCTAAGACTTTTATCTTTCCACCCAAAGAAACTTCTCATTTCATTTTAGCTCTCCTTTCACAAAGATCAAATCAATTTCCTCTTGTCTCATGAAGCTTTCCCTGACCTCCTCACCCAAAAGAGATTTTTCTTTTCTCTCAACACTTAGAAGATTCATCTTCCCTCACTTGACTTGCACTTATATGCTGCCAGGCACCATGGGTTGTCATTGAATGTCTGTCTATTTCATTTCGATTGCTTACTTTCTAAGTCCAATCAAGTCAATCATGATTGTATTTTATGTTTCATAATAAGCTCAGTAGTGCCTGGCACAGTGATTTGTATACAGGAAATGTTCAAAAAATAAATTACAGAGGTGTAATATACAGGCACTACTTCATAATATCTTATAATAACTTTGTATGGAGTATTGTCTATTAAAAAATCAAATTACTATCTTGTACTCCTGAAATTAGTGCAATATTGTAAGTCAACTATATTTCAATTTTTTTAATATTAAAAATAAACATTTTAGAAAATAAAAAAACAAGTGTAATAATAGGGCATAATCTGAGTTGCTGTGTCAAAAAAAGCCAAAAGAGTGACTCAAACTAAGTAGAAACTTATTTCTGTCTCATATAATTGGATGAGAAACCATCCAAGACATGTGGATAGTTATGATCCAAGAGGGTGTTAAGGATTTGTCTCCTTTTGTTTGATTGTTCCACTATTTTTCAGGGTGCTCCCCTTGTCCTTATGGACAAAGCTATCTTATTATCACCGTATCTGTATTTAAGTCTATAGGGAGTGGGAAAGAGAGAAGTGGGAATTCCCAATAAGAATGTGATTTGGAAGTTGCAATTACAGCTGCTATCCATTTTCCAATGGTCTAAACATAGTCATATAACAATAATTTGCTGCAAGTGAGGTTAGGAATACAGTCCTTTGCTAATTCAGGCCATTATCCCATCTGAAATTCATGATGAGGTTCTCTTAAAAAAGAGAGAGGGAGAGAATGATGTATACTAGGGAGCATCTAATAGTCTCTTCCAAAATACTCAGACAAATTAATAACCCATGGACTAGAAATTTTGAAGAAGTAAGAAGACATAAAATCATCAGGAGGAAAGTAAGGAATCTTATGGGTGGCGTGAAGCTTCAACTCAGCATTAGGATTGTAATACAAATTAGGACTATTGCTAGGCTATTTGTAAATCAGAGAAATGCCAAGTGGCGATCTGAACAGGTAGTGTCTTATTTTTCCAGTTTGTGGGGAAAATAAAAAAAAAACAATACTGTTATCTAAGTAACTGTATAATCCCTGCCTGTAATAAAGATGCCTTAATGTTTAACATTAAAAATAATAATTAATGATAATAATAAATTGTAGAGTGAGGGTTGAGGTTGAATAAAATGCTTCCCTGTACATGTTTTTGCTCACAATCTCTTTCAATAAGGGAGTTGGTGATTGAGTGTCAGATTTGAAAGAGGCAGAAATGTGGCTGTTTGGGAGGGAATGATGAAAGGATAAATGTTAAATGGAAAGGAATGAAGGGAAAGACAGGGTCAGCTGAAATGAAATACATATGACAGCAGACATGGGGTCTGTGTAGGCACTTCATACTCAAGACCCACAAACTGCACTTAACACAACCTCAAGTGCAGCCGAATTAACCTATATATACACAGGGAATTGTTCAGTCCAAGTTCCCCATCTTCTTACGGATGCTGAAGCATCTCTTTGCAGACAGAAAGTGATCAATCCTGAGAGAGCATAACAGTTCACTAAGTACACGAGAAAGATCAGCCTTAGGGAAACCAAGCCTAGAATTTTAGGCACATGCACTACAGAGGGTGGACAGAGCTCAGGACCTGGTCGTGAGCTTAGCACTTTGGAGATCTGGTTCCCTCGGCTGTAAGATGTAAGATTACTCTGAAAGAGACCACTACCAGCTTAGCCAATATGCATTCTCCTCCCTCTTCTTACTAGTAGGAACTCTGTATTATTGGGGAGCAGAATATGATCAGCTAAAAGTATATTTCCCATCCTTCCTTGCAGACAGAGGTGAGATCATGGTTCAAAAATCACTGCATGGGGCTTTTTGGAAATCTCTTTAAAGAGAACGTGGAACTTGAAATCTTTAAAGAGAGTTAGGGGGTGTTCCCTCCTAGTTTCCCAGCTTTCTTTCTTCTTCTTCCCACAGGGAACATAAGATGTGATGGTCAGAGCTATAGTGGCCGTCTTTGCAACCACGAAGCAGTCATGAGACTAGAAGCCATTCACTAAGTCTAATGAACAGGGAAATGAAAGAAGCCAAGCCTGGGCCTCTGGAGTTGGACTGGGACTGATTATCTTTAGAGGTTTTTAATGTGAGAAAAAAATAATTCCTTCTCTTGTTTCAGTCAGTTTCCTATCTCTTTTACCAGTGGTAGTGGGTTTGTTGCTAAGTTGTGTCCAATTCTTGTGACCCCACGGACTGTAGCCCACCAGGCTCCTCTGTCCGTGGGATTCTCCAGGCAAGAATACTGGAGTGGTTTGCCATTTCCTTCTCCAGGGGATCTTCCCAACCCAGGAATCAAACCAAGGTCTCCTGCATTGCAGGCAGATTCTTTACCAACTGAGCTACAAGGGAAGCCCCCTTTTACCAGTAACCAAATGCAATTCCTACTTCACAAAACTGATATATAAATTAAATGATACCATATATGTAAAGAATCCATATATGTGCTATTGTTTTTTTCTTTATATCATGCATAAAAGACTTAATTTTGGAATAAATAATGTTGGTACATGAACTTTAATTAAAACAGTCATTTAAGGGTGGTTTTTTTGGTCTACATGTCAGGTTGATGAATATTTTAAAATATTATTACTTCACATACACATAATAATTGCAAACTCTCCACTTCTACTTATCAACTGGTCAACTGCCCTTCTGGGTGTTTTTTTTTTTTTTTTTTTTGGGCATTTGTAGATAGGTTCATAGGATCACAGTACTTAATTATATTTATTGCCATCTCTGTTCTAATCAGGCTGTGGACTCACTTTTTCTCTACCCTGTCCATTTTCCCCTGTTGCTTCTCACACACAGAAAGTCCCTGTCCAACTGTCTACTCAATGCCCATTCATTCTTCAAGCTCATCTGGTTCCCAGCTCATGGTAACCATGCTCCATCAATGCTGCGCACAGATCCTTCCACACCTGAACTCCACTATCAGTTAACTACAGCAAACTATTCACACTGAATAAGGTCCTTCTTACCTTGCCTTTTAGTTGTTTAAAATGTGGAATCCTTATCTTCTGCAGTAAACTGTTACACTCTTGAGAGAGGAAACCACAATCTTTAAGGAGTGTCCAAAGGAGATTAATGCACAGGAGACACACAAGTATATCATTTTTGTTGCTTCAGACTCCACACAACTTGGATTGTTCCTCCCATCCCCCAGTCTCACATAGTCTCCAGCACAGAACTTGGCACAGAGATGAGGCTTGATAAATACATGCTTAATGAAACTGAAAACTCTTTGCTGTGTTTAGGTCATGATGCCAGAGTGAAAAACATTCAAATTATGTTTTATCAAGAACTTTCATCTAAAAATTCAAAGTGCCTGCCCAATGAACTGGTTGTACTAGGACAAATAAGTGCAATTGAAAAGAACACTTAGTTAGCCAGAGACGGACGGAAAAATACCAGGCTGGTCAAGAACCATTTCCAAGTTCTCTGGAACTTGGAAAAAAAATTATTTAATCCAGTCAAAAAAGTACTTCAATTGAATGCCAGTAAGTTTCTTCCTACCTGGGAGAGACAAAGACTGAGTTTCTCATTTTAGGAGTAACCTACATGGGCATATTTAAAATTTTCTCTTAGAATGGTTGGCACAGAACAATTATCATTTCCACCTATCTCTTGTTTGGAGGAGGTATTTTTATGCTAAGTCAGAGATTAAGCATAACATTTAATTTTCACTTTTTCATTTCATTTACAGCTTTGAAACAGAAATTACTTTTATTAAAAGTATGAATTGAAAAGTCAAAACAAAATGTGGTGGTAGAGTTTGAAATTCAAGTGTATGAAAAAAGAGTCAAAAGGTAAGGACTTCATTTCCATGTCCGAGAATTAAAGCAGGTTGCATGTAAACTAAAATGTGATTAGTAAAAACTCAATGAATATTTTTAAGGGGCTCTAGCAACTGTTGCGGAGAAGGCAATGGCAACCCACTCCAGTACTCTTGCCTGGAAAATCCCATGGACAGAGGAGCCTGGTAGGCTGCAGTCCATGGGGTCGCGAAGAGTCAGAAACGACTGAGCGACTTCACTTTCACCTTTCACTTCCATGCATTGGAGAAGGAAATGGCAACCCACTCCAGTGTTCTTGCCTGGAGAATCCCAGGGATGGGGGAGCCTGGGGGGCTGCCGTCTATGGGGTCGCACAGAGTCGGACACAACTGAAGCGACTTAGCAGCAGCAGCAGCAGCAACTGTTGGGTTTCCCTGGTAGCTCAGCTGGTAAAGAATCCACCTGCAATACAGAGACCCCAATTCAATTCCTGGGTCAGAAAGATGCCCTGGAAAGGGATAGGCTGCCCACTCCAGTATTCTTGGGCTTCCCTGGTGGCTCAGATGGTAAAGAATCTGCCTACAGTGTGGGAAATGTGGGTTCAACCCCTGGGTTGGGAAGACCCCCTGGAGGAGGGCATGGGAACCTACTCTTGCCTGGAGAATCCCCATGGACAGAGGAGCATGGTGGGCTACAGTCTATAGGGTCGCAAAGAGTCAGACATGACTGAGTGACTAAGCACAGCACAGCAACTCTTAGCTAATACAGTAGAACATACAGAGAAATTTATTTATATTATACAGTGAATATGTAGTCATTAGGGGATTAGAAAATGTGGATGGAGGGGAAAAAAAGACAAAATGTTTACAAATCATCCAAGAGCCTACCAGCATAGAAGG
Organism: Bos mutus; assembly: GCF_027580195.1. NCBI lineage: Eukaryota > Metazoa > Chordata > Mammalia > Artiodactyla > Bovidae > Bos > Bos mutus. The sequence goes on along the minus strand of NC_091621.1, from coordinate 25,857,759 downwards.
GAAGAGCAATGGTAGAAGTCTAGGGGCAGACCCATTAAGAATATGTGTCCTGTTAACAAGGTGATGAGATAGATTCTTCCTGTTCTCACACATTTGAGAATAATGTCATTTGAGGATGAGCAGTAATCAGTACTTTACACTCCAGCCTCAGGGGCCAGCCTTTCTCCTGCATCCTTGCTGGGAAGTACCAGTAGCGTACCTAATACTACCCACACATTTTACAGATGATGAAGAGGAAAGTCAGCAGGATCCTTCATCCTCCACCTCCTGGAGATGAGGAGGCAGTTTTCTCCTCCTGAAGGCCAGTGAGGGAAACTCCAAAAGAATCACCCCTAAATATCAGAGGTGCTTATAAGGTGGGCACCAGCACCTCACTCTTTGGCTGGATGCTAGCTCAGGGTCAGGCCCTTGTGTGTGCATCCTGTCTGGAAGCAGAAGACGGTGAGGGGGTTCTTGGGAAGGCATTTGGGGCTCAGAACCTAAGAATATGGTACTGTGATTTTAGCAGATCTTTCCGTCCATGAGGAAAGAGGTTTGCTTGCCATATGTCCCTTGAGGTTTGGAGATACACTTGGTTTGGAGAGCTCTGGAAGTAGGAGACCCTGTTTGGAAGGCCCTATTAGTAGTGCTTGAGTGTAAAGTACTTAGAAAGGAGAGTGGTCCAACACCTTATTTTCCTAGGCGACTTAGAGGGCACACAGACCCTGGTAATGATCTGTGTGTGTGTGTGTGTGTGTGTGTGTGTGTTAGTCCCTCAGTCGTGTCCAACTCTTTGCAACCCCCATCGACTGTAGCCTGCCAGGTTCCTCTGTCCATGGAATTCTCCAGGCAAGAATACTGGGGTGGTTTGCCATTTCCTTTTCCAGGTAATGATCCTAACTGCACATAAAGAAGTACGGGAATTTTAAGACAATAACCGTGAGGCTGCCCAGATGTCTATCTGGCAAGTCAAGTAGTGAGGTATTCAATGTTGAGAAGGTATTCAGTTCAGTTCAGTTCAGTCGCTCAGTCATGTCCGACTCTTTGCGACCCCATGAATCGCAGGACACCAGGCCTCTCTGTCCATCGCCAACTCCCAGAGTTCACTCAGACTCACATCCATTGAGTCGGTGATGCCATCCAGCCATCTCATCCTCTGTCGTCCCCTTCTCCTCCTGCCCCCAATTCCTCCCAGCATCAGAGTCTTTTCCAATGAGTCAACTCTTCGCATGAGGTGGCCAAAGTACTGGAGTTTCAGCTTTAGCATCATTCCTTCCAAAGAATTAGGAATACATATAGCAGGTGGGCAAAGAGGAGACACTCCTGGTCTCTAAAGGAAGCTCTTGAGCAATGGAAAGTGTCCAGGTGCAGGCAATCTTCACCCTAAGAACATCATACTCCCAGACTGTGAGGAACTCGCCACAACAGCTGAGATCGCCAATATCAGATCAAACCAGACTGAGCCAGAGCAAAAATAGGGGCTGGTTAACACATATGAGAGGAGGGTTCTGCACACTCTTTCGTCTGGATCACCAACACTGGAAGAATTAGTGCCTGGAAAAGGAAGGGAAGGGAGATGGCTTAGACTCTAACCATGTTCCCAACACTTCCACTCCCTACCGGCAGCAAGCAGGGAGAAGGGGAGAGGCCACGCTTTGACTCAAGAATTAAGCACAACATCTTAAACTCAGAAATAAGATTTTTCTAGAAACTGAAAGTGACTGAAAAGGTATAGAATCTAGCCTAGACTTCACAAGCAACCACACACTCATTTATGTCCTATTTGGTGTGTGTGTGTATGCACAAGTGCTGTGATAATATGTAGCACTCTGTTGAACTCTCCTGTTGAAAACAACTAAAAATGATAGATAAGGTTTTAAAAATAAACCTCTTTAATAAACCTGAAGAGCATGGAAAAGACATGAATTATTACTAAATTAAAACTTAAGTATAAGAAACAACTCAGAATGGTAAGTCAAGGACAAAGGCCCTTTTTGTCTTGAGGACGTTTGCCTAAGCAGAAGAAAATGAGCTGTAGCTTGCATGGCCTGGATGGCACAGGGAAGGAGGTAACAGCCAAGAACTTATCCATAGCTTGTAAAACTTGGATCCCAAATAGCAACACACTCAGTGTTGAGATAAATCATAAGAGACTATCAAACAACTATGTCTACCCCATTTAAAGAAATGAAAATTAAACTTGAAAATATCTGTAAGAAATAGATAATTGTGAAAAGTGATCTAGATTTTTTTTACTGTTTTTAAAACTTTATTTAATTAATGTATTTATTTTTGGCTACGCTGGATCTTTGTTGCTGTGCACAGACTTTCTCTAGTTGGAGTGCACGGGTGTCTCAATTGTGGTGGCTTCTCTTGTTGCGGAGCTCAGTTAAGAATCTGCTTACCAGTGCCAGGGACATGGGTTTGATCCCTGATCCAGGAAGATTCCACATGCTGCAAGGCAGCTAAGCCTGTGTGCCACAACTACTGAAGCCCGTGTACTCTAGAGTCCTGTGCTCTGCAGTAAATTGGGTATTTTTAACAGCAAATCAGACACTGAGGAGAGAATTGGTGAACAGAAAGATGGGTCAGAAGGAGTTATCCAAAAGACTGAACAGAGAGAGCAAAATATAAAAAATATGGAAGAGAGATTAAAAGTCATGAAAAATAAATGGAGAAGTTTAATGTATATTTAGTTGGAGTTCTAGAGGAGAGAGTGAGACAGGGACGTATCTCGATAGATTATGGGCAGAAATCTTTCTAGAGGTGGAAGTCACCAACCAATCCCTTCTAGAAGTCCAGTGATTCCTGAGTAGGATAAGAAGAAATTCACATTTGAACACACTAGAGTAAAATTGCAGAAAACCAAGCAAAGTAAATCTTAAAACAGACCAAAAGAATTCTAAGTGGAATTACCCTCATACCAGCAAAACAGCATCAGTTATATTGACAGACTTCTCAAGAAATACTGGAACCTGGAAAAGGGGAAAATGATCTACTGAATGTATTGGGAAAAAGAATGTCAACAGATTTTACACACAGCAAAATGCTCTTTTAAGAATAAAGGAAAAATAAAGAAATTTTCAGTTTCAAATTTCAACAAACACTAAAAGAATGTGTGACCATTTGACCCTCTCCAAAGAAAATTCTCAAGGAATACTTCAGGCAGGCAGAAAATAATTCCAGAGAAAAGTTTTGAGGGGTAAGAATTGAAGAACAAAGAACGTGTTAAATAGGGTGTAAAACTAAATGTCCCTTAAACGTTATAATAATGTGCTTAATGATGGCATTAAAATACATTTAAAAAAATCAGATGGGGTTAAACAGAGTTTAAGTATTTAAGTCAATAACAACAGTAATTTATTGGCTTTACATATTTATAAGTTAAAGTGTACATGTTGCAAATCTAAAGTATCAACTAAATGAATAGAAATAAGGTAAACAATATCACAACTTATGGGCGGGAAAGCAAGTCCAAATAAGGCAATACAGAAAGAAAAATCAATACACAGAACAAAATTTTAAAATAACAAAATATATAAAAAAACTGAACTAGATAAAATTATTAGTAAATGCTCAAAATAAAGGACAAAGATGGTCCTGAAAAAATACCTTGTATTTTGTCCATATATATAGGGATATGTTTGAAATACAATGATAAAGAAAGGTTAAAAATAAAATGATTTAAAATATATACCATATATAAACTACATACATACATACAAACTATAGTATATGCCATATAAAACTACAATTCCTTCCCTCCCACAAAATCTGGTGTTACAATATTACAAAGAATGGATTTCAAAACAAGAAAACATTACCAGAGAATCAGATAACAATATACCAGAAATACTGTTTTTTCAAATTTGTATGAAATATATAATGTGGTAAAATTCATGAATCAAAAATTTATATACCTATAAGAGAAAATTAATGAATTCATGATTATAGTAGGAGCTTTAAGACACACTTCTTTTAGTTAACTGTTCAACATAGAGGCAAGAGTTTATTATAAAAACAGAAAAAAGATCAGTATAATTAACGCATTTGACCTAGTGGGCATATATCAAAAGCAGCACCAACATCTGCTGAATATATATTCTTTTGAAGGGCACAGGAAAGTTTATGAAATAAATTACTGACCCATCAAAATTTAAGTAATTGAAATCTTTTGACCACATTGCAATTTAGCTAGAAATGAAAGTGAAAAAGAGAACGAGAAAATCCCCATATGTTTGGAAATTTTTTAAATATGTTTCTAAAATAACCATATTATGTCAAGAAAATCATAATGGCAATTAGAAAATAGTTAACTAAATGATAATAAACATACCATATATCAAAAATTGTGGGATATAGCCAAAGCAAGAAGAAAATTTATATTCTTATATGCAAATATTGGGCTTCACTGGTGGCTCAGATGGTAAAGAATCTGCCTACAATGCAGGAGACTAGGGCTGGATCCCTGGGTCAGGAAGATCCCTGGAGAAGGAAATGGCTACCTGCTCCAGTATTCTTGCCTGGAGAATTTCATGGACAGAGGAGTCTGGTGGCCTACAGTCCATGGGGTCACAAAGAGTCAGACACGACTGAGTGACTAACACTTTCAAATCACTTTTCAACTATGCAAGTATTAGGAAACAGGCTGATAATGAGCTAAGCACATATCTAAAGAGGTTTTGCTGCTGCTGCTAAGTCGCTTCAGTCGTGTCCGACTCTGTGCGACCCCATAGATGGCAGCCCACCAGGCTCCCCCATCCCTGGGATTCTCCAGGCAAGAACATTGGAGTGGGTTGCCATTTCCTTCTCCAATGCATGAAAGTGAAAAGTGAAAGGGAAGTCGCTCAGTCGTGTCCGACTCTTTGAGACCCCATGGATTGCCGCCTACCAGGCTCCTCCGTCCATGGGATTTTCCAGGCAAGAGTACTAGAGTGGGTTGCCATTGTCTTCTCTGAAAGAGGTTTTTAAAAAGACCAAAATAAACCCAAAGGAAAAAGAAAACAGAAGTAGAATAAAGAGCAAAAATTTATGATAATGAAAATAAACATACAGGAGAAAGAATCAACAGAGCCAAAATTGATTTTCTGAAAAAAATATTATTGCGTTACAAATTGTGGTGAAAATGATCAAGAATTTAAGATAGTAGATCTTAAGTGAGTCACAGAGATGCTCATTATCACTGCTTCTATCCCATGTGCTAATGAAGGTCTTTACTATCGAGGCCCCAGACTTGAAGTATAAAACCTAAGGCCATATCATCTTAGCAGAGAATCAACTTAGAATTGGAACAGTACTGGCAATCATCTCATCTGTTACTTAGAGAACTAATAAAGTGACTTGTTTATGGTCAGTTACATTGGATATTAAGTAACTTTAGCAAAGAACTCATCTATCTGTTAATTCATCCATTTGTCTATATGTCCATCCCATTCATTTATCCTCCCATCTCTTCTATTCATTATCTACCTGTTTGAAAATGCAATTTGAATCCATTTCCTGAAAGGACTCAATATTATTAAGATTTCAAACCTCCCTTAATTGATTTATAGATTCGATGTAATTCTAGTAAAATCTCAATAGATGTCTTGGGGGGGGGCTGTATTAATATAAGCTATTATTATATTTATATGAAAATACAAAGAGCTAAAAGTATCATGACCTCTTGAAAAAGAAAAATTAAGTAGGAGGACTTACTCTATCAGATAGCAATACTTAATGTAAAAGGGTGGGAAAGATATTTAGACCAATAGAACAAATAGAGCCAAAAAAAAGCTGTAAGTATAAAAATAGCTGCAAATATATAAAATATGATAACGATTATATATAGGATGGATAAACAAGGTCCTGCTGTATAGCACCAGGAACTATATCTAATATCCTATGATAAAATATAATAGAAAAGAACATGAAAAATAATATGTATAACTAAGTCACTTTGCTATACAGCAGAAATTATCACATTGTAAATACACTGTAATGAAAATTTTTAAAATAGCTGCAAGTATATATGTATGCTTGATATACAGTAAGAAGCACTGCCAGTCACTGAGAATATTGCAATATTCAATCATGAAGCTAAGCAATTGCTAAGAAAATTAATCCTTTACTTCACATCATATGCAAAATTAAAGACCTATAGTTGAAGGAGAAACCCAATAATGCTTTAAAATGTCAACATGTTGCTGCTGCTCGGTTGCTTCAGTTGTGTCCAACTCTGCAACCCCATGGTCTGTAGGTCGCCAGGCTCCTATGTCTGTGGGATTCTTCAGGCAAGAATATTGGAGTGGGTTGCCATGCCCTCCTCCAGGGGATCTTCCTGACCCAGAGATTGAACACATGTCTCCTGCATTGCAGGAGGATTCTTTACCCAGTGAGTCACCAGGAAAACTCCAAAACATTAACAAAGAATATCTTCATAGCTTTGAAAGAGGGAAGGAATCATCTAACTATACACAATTATTAATACTCCTAAAGGAAAATAATTAAATCCAACACTGTTGACCCTTGAACAGCTAAGGGTTTAGGGATACCAACTCCCCATGCAGTAAAAAATCCACATATAATTTTACAATCAGCTATCTATACCCAGATTTCCTCCATCTAAGGAGGAAGCATTCAAGCAAACAGAGATCATGTAGTACTGCAGTAGATTTTTTCCTTTTTGGCCATGCCACGTGGCATGTAGGATCTTACATGCAGGGATAGAAACTGCATCCCCTGCAGTGAAAGTATGAAGTCTTAACCTCTGGATTGTCAAGGAAGACCCATAGTACATATTTACTGAAAAACATTTCTGTGTAAGTGGACCCATGCTGTTCAAACCCATGTTGTCCAAGAGTTAACTACATACTAAAATTAAGAACTTCTATTAACCAAAACCATCATAGAAACAGTGAAAAGATGTGCACAGAGTAGGAAAAAAATTACAACACATAACTGATAAAAGTATGTATAAAAATGTCATATATCTAACATATATGATAGTTTAAACTTTTGAATAAATTATTTATATGAATACTACATTTTTATATATCTCACATACCAGTAAAGTAATGCTCAAAATTCTCCAAGCCAGGCTTTAGCAATACATGAACCGTGAAATTTCAGATGTTCAAGCTGGTTTTAGAAAAGGCAGACGAACCAGAGATCAAATTGACAACATCTGCTGGATCATAGAAAAAGCAAGAGAGTTCCAGAAAAACATCTATTTCTGCTTTATTGACTGTGCCAAAGCCTTTGACTGTGTGGATCACAATAAACTGTGGAAAATTCTGAAAGAGTTGGGAATACCAGACCACCTGACCTGCCTCTTGAGAAACCTACATGCAGGTCAGAAAGCAACAGTTAGAACTGGACATGGAACAACAGACTGGTTCCAAATAGGAAAAGGAGTTCGTCAAGGCTGTATATTGTCACCCTGCTTCTTTAACTTATATGTGGAGTACATTATGAGAAACCCTGGGCTGGAAGAAGCACAAGCTGGAATCAAGATTGCTGGGAGAAATCTCAATAACCTCAGATATGCAGATGACACCACCCTTCTTGCAGAAAAGTGAAGAGGAACTAAAAAGCCTCTTGATGAAAGTGAAAGTGGAGAGTGAAAAAGTTGGCTTAAAGCTCAACATGATCATGGCATCTGGTCCCATCACTTCATGGGAAATAGATGTGGAAACAGTGGCTGACTTTATTTTTTTGGGCTCCAAAATCACTGCAGATGGTGATTGCAGCCATGAAATTAAAAGACGCTTACTCCTTGGAAGAAAAGTTATGACCAACCTAGATAGCATATTCAAAAGCAGAGACATTACTTTGCCAACAAAGGTCCATCTAGTCAAGGCTATGGTTTTTCCAGTGGTCATGTATGGATGTGAGGGTTGGACTGTGAAGAAGGCTGAGCGCCGAAGAATTGATGCTTTTGAACTGTGGTGTTGGAGAAGACTCTTGAGAGTCCCTTGGACTACAAGGAGGTCCAACCAGTCCATTCTAAAGGAGATCAGCCCTGGGTGTTCTTTGGAAGGAATGATGCTGAAGCTGAAACTCCAGTACTTTGGCCACCTCATGCAAAGAGCTGACTCATTGGAAAAGATTCTGATGCTGGGAGGGATTGGGGGCAGGAAGAAAAGAGGACGACAGAGGATAAGATGGCTGGATGGCATCACTGACTCGATGGACGTGAGTTTGAGTGAACTCCGGGAGTTGGTGATGGACAGGGAGGCCTGGTGTGCTGCGATTCATGGGGTTGCAGAGAGTCAGATACGACTGAGCGACTGAAATGAACTGAACTGAACTGAACTGAACATATACAAGGCACTGGTCTAGGCAATGGTAATATATTCCAGTAGGGACAGAGAAAATAAAGTAGGTAAATAGATAAAATATATGTAGTATGTTAAACAGTGATTACTGCCAATGAGAAAAACAGCAAAAGTCATCATTTTTTTGTTGTCAATAAATATACAAGTACATTGTAACTCATTCACAGGTGCCTGTTCTGAGTCTGGGGTAAGTTGGGCCAACCCCAAGACATACATAGGCTTAGGGAAGTCATCCATCAGCACCTATTTCCCCTCCACACACTTCCCTGTGCATAGACACACCTACCTCACTCTTCTGCTTGTGGGTATATGCAATGCCGTAAAAAGAAACAAAGCTTTTACTTTTAAAATGCAAAGATGTTTTATAAATATTTAAGTTCATTTGTATTATTTCTTTTTAGATTTTACCTAAAGGATGTCATATGATATTTCTTTCTCTGTCTGACTTACTTTACTCAGTATGACAATCTCTAGGCCCATCACATTGCTGCTAATGGCATTGATTCTTCTTAATGGCTGGATGATATTCCATTGTAAGAAGAAACAGATCGCAGGCTTAGAGAATGAATTTATGGTTACCAGCCAGGAGGGAAGGGTAGAGAAAAGGGATAGTTAGGAAGTTTGTGATTGACATGTATACACTGCTATATTTTAAATGCATAACCAACAAGGGCCTGCTGTATAACACAGGGAACTCTGCTTAATGTCACATGGCAGCCTGGATGGGAGGGGAGTTTTGGGAAGAATGAATACATGCATGTGAATGGCTGCACCACTTTGCTGTGCGCCTGAAACGATCACAACATTGTTACTTGGCTATTCTCCAATATAAAATAGTTTTTTAAAAATGCAAAGATGTGTTAGAGGGGTAACTCTGTATTGAATTTACGTTTAATTTCAAATTGCCCATTATAGACTATTTACCATGAGAATACATGGACAGAGACAAGGAAGAACTGATTTCTGGTGCTGCCATCAGCAGTGGAGGGGGGCTGAATAGGTGGGCTGTAGAAAACAATGATCATGCAATGTACCTTACAGTTCCTGGAGACTCAGCAAACAAGTGTTTATCCCATTGTTGGGAATGTGTGATGTACATGATGGGACTGGGGCTGAACTGGATGCTGAAACAGGGCATCGGAGTATAATTTAAGATAATTTGAAATGAGGGTGTCAAAAGGAGCTGCAGGGAAAAAATGTCAGGGTGGAAGGAGTTACCTGCAGTAACAGAGCCTTTGTGCCCATTAATGCATAATAAGTAGGAGAACACTTGACTGTCACCTTCTATCATGCACTCCCATATCCTAGGTGTGACTATCTGGGGGAAGATCCCCTGGAGAAGGGAACAGCTTCCCACTCCAGTATTCCGGCCTGGAGAATTCCATAGACTGTATAGTCTATGGGTTGCAAAGAGTCGGACATGACTTAGTGACTTTCACTTCACTTCACTTCACTTCAAGGTGATCATAATCTCAATAATAAAGTAGTTGTAATCTGGAGCAGACTCAGCTGTGTTGGCACTGCTGAATCTCTGACATAAGTTGGGAATAACTCAATTTTCATCCCTTTTATTTAATGTTTTCAGCAAAATAAAATATCCATAAAACAGACATTTACATATGCGTGTCTTTCCAAGTTCCTAGCAAACCAAAACATGAGTTTGACAAGAAAATGGAGGTGAGGTCCAAAGAATGAGCACAAATACTCATGAAGCCTGAAAGGAGGGATCAAATATTATCAAGGCAAGAAAATGTCCAGTAGAGAAATTATAGGGGCTTGAAATAAACCCTCGCTTATTACATTGTTTTCCTATGTCCTGGCAATGTTCTCCATTTTTCTAGCCTAGTCACTCTTTCCCTTCCCCAATGCTCTCTAAACAGCTTTAGCTGATGACTTCAAAATGGAGGTAAATGTGTGGGGTGAGCCACATGGAAAGCTGAAATAATTGGGAGCATCCTGTGTCTCCTCCTGTTGCTGCCAAATGCCTGTGTCGTTTGATTCCATTCAAGCACAGAATCAAAATCTTTGAAATACATGCTGGCATCATTTGGGCTGAATATCTTGGATTTGGATAATTTCTCATAATAACTCCATTATTCCCCTAAAGCAAGAAAAGGTGAGATTTTTCAGTCATGGCTATGATAACTTTGATTGCTGTTTAGTTCTGAAAAATCAAAAAGCTTTGAAAGTCTGGCATTCCTCTTCCATTAACTGTGAATACACCAAGGTCACTGAAAGCCAACCACAGCATGCCAACATCTATTCCTTGGTACCACTGAGTTGATTTTGATTTGTTTTCATCAGTCTGTGAGACCATTACTATCCTGCTGTATAATTGAATTGTTCTATATTAGCATCAAGTTTCCTCAAAATGCATTTACCAACAGGGAGTGGGACATTCAGTAGCAACGATTATCTGGGTGTATTTCTCCCTAGCAACTTTTCTTATGGAATGTTCGACTTATGTTGGAGAGTACAGTCTTTTATTGATAGCTTTTTACTAAATCCTCCTTTTCAATTCCCTCCCATCTCTCTATCATAGATACCAAAAATAAAAACCCAATTTTTGGAATGGATGAGTTAGCATATGGCAATTATTCTGTGTATGATTGTCTCAAATCTTTGATCTCTGTAGTCCTTTCATTTGGGGTTTTTATATAAAATTGCCATTGACCTTGCAAGTACCAGCTGTCCTCTTGAAATATGAGGCCGGTAATGATGATACACAGTATTGATAATAACAAATGGTAGTTCATATTTCAGCTGAGTTGGACTTTTATGCTCTGCTATTAAACCCAAAGTATTCAGTATGAATAGAAAATATTAAAATGTAATTCAACTGGATGATATCTTCTTTTTGCTACTGAGCAAGACATCTGGAATTGAAACCTACATTGAGACTGCTCACGAATCAGGTCAGATCTGGCATTGGGGTTAGGTGACTCTCTTAAATGGAAGATTTGAAGTTCTTATTTGGGGAGATTGGATTTTTATCTAAGATGGAGACCATTTTAACATGACTCTCAGCTCTGTCATAGATTGCAGGACAAATTTACAAAACCCTGGACTCTTTCATAGTTTAGAATGAAAATTAAGCCAAAGCAAGGCCTTAGGAATAGCAAACTAGCAAATAAACAAAATAAAAGAAATCTGGATTCAACTTAAATTATTTTGACTAGAAAAGAGAATGTTTCTCTACCCTGTCTTGAAATACTGATCTCTGGAAAAGTTTTGCCTTTTTAAGCACATCCTTATATGGATCTTTCTTCTGGTCATGAAGAGATATTCATACTACCTTGATAAAAAAATTTTTTTATGGCATGGATATAAAGAAAAAGGATTTACAAATGTTTAGTTTTTCTTTTTTTAACTAAGAAAAGACCTTTGATATGTGAAATTTAATGTAAATAAATGATACAATGAACTTATTTACAAAACAGAAACAGACTTACAGATATAGAAAACAAACTTATGTTTTTACCAAAAGGGAACTGTGGGAAGGAGGGCTATGAGCTTGGAATTAACATACACACACTACTATATATAAAATAGATAACCAATGGAAAAGATTTAGAATAGGAGGAGAAAGGGACAACAGAGGATGAGATGGTTGGATGGCATCACCGACTCGATGGACATGAGTTTGAACAGCTCCGGAAGTTGGTGATGGACAGGGAAGCCTGGCGTGCTGCAGTCCATTGGATCACAAAGAGTCAGACACGACTGAGTGACTGAACTGAACTGAACCAACAAGGACTTACTGTATAGCACAGAGAACTCTACTCAATATTCTGTAATAACCTATATGAAAAAAGAATCTGAAAAAGAATGACTATATGTATAACTCAATCACTTTGCTGTACACCTGAAATGAACACAATGTTAGAAATCAACTATACTCAAAAAAAAAAAAAAAAGACCTTTGAGAAAGAGAAGTTCCTAAGGACATAGCATTTAACTGTTAACCATTGTGATGGAACTGGGCTACGCCTTAGATCTCCCTCCAAGACAGGACTTGTGTCTCCTGCAGCTGGAAGTGCTATGAGTTGAGAGCCTTCAGCTGTCAGCTCCTTCAGGAATTGCCCAGCGACAGAGAACTACCTCACTCAAGGTCACAACCTTTGTGAGACAGTCTACTTCGAAGGGTGGATAAAGGCAGGAGTTCAATGATTTGGTCCTTTTGTCTCAATGCCAGGACCCTTTGACCAGCCATTTTAGATCCAGAGTTTCCCCTGCGGCACAAGGCAAGGCTGTCAGGTTACAAAGAAGCTTGTCTTCACTTCTGAGTCAAATCCCACCTCTCTCCTTCCTTGTCACAAGTATGGAACCCAGAAGGACACACCTAATAAACATTCTGCACACAGTGTCAGTTTCAATATCCAACCTGCAACAAGGATAAAACAGAAAATAGAGAGGAGTGAGAGGCAGATGATACTGTCTCTGAACATTTCTGATGAGAGTTTCTTGGACTGGGAAAGAGAGGAAAGCATGATGTGTGCTTGGGTGTGTTGGGGTGGGAGGAATAATGGTCTTAAAGAACCTTAGAGGAGGTAAAATTACAAAGACTCTGTACTAGATGACCAGATGGGAAAGAGATATTAAGTTCTGATATCAATCGAGCATGTGTAGGGTGGAAATGGGGGTCTCCCACATGACACCAAGCAATTTTCACACACCAACTGAGTGTCTCAGAATTCATTTCAGTTCTAACACCATCTACTGGGAGAGAACATCGGATTCCACAGGTCAAGTGTTCAGTCTTACAAGACTGGCCCTCACCCCCACGTCACATGCCAGTTGTTACCTGTGCTTCTGATCTAGCCTTCACAGCATCTGCTACCGAATAAATATTTAATAATGCCTCAGAGAAGTCTAGTCACTTTATGAAATATACCTGCAGTCTTCGTTTAGCAGCCTGCTGGTTGTTTCCATTCAACTCAACAAGCAATTATTTGTACCTGCGATGTAAAGGTGCTAAGGACAGGAAAAAGACCTGGGAGCTTTGATCCTCTGCCAAGAGACCTGCAGTCAGCTGTAAAAAGAAAAGGCATAAACACATGGAATGGCAGTGAATGATCCAAGAAGGGTATCATTAAACGGTACAGGGCTCTAGGACTTCTGATAAAGGAGAGACCAATAAAAATTGGATCCAGGAGGGAAGACTGAGGTGAAGAGACTCGATCAGTACCAGGGATAGATAAGGGAGAAGAGGTACCTGAATACTCCAGAAGATAAAACCAATGTTTTATGGTTTGAGCACAGAATTTGCCCTTTCTGCCAAGATGAAAAATCTTTATTGGGAATTCTAACTCTTCACAACACAGGACATCAGATAACTTAAAACAACAATTGATGTATTAATTATTGATCTTTCAAAACTATATAGTACACAGTGCCCCCCCATTTAAGAAAAAATATATAAATCCAGATTAACCTTTTGTGTTAGAATAATTCACTGATATTAGAATTAGTGAAGATATTGAAATAAAATTGTTAAAAGTTATTTTTTTTATTTCTGGGATTTTATAAGGGGTTGAAAAGATCTAGAATCATAGGTACTTAGTAGCTCCCTTCTTTGGGCCTCCACAGCATTTTGTACTTAAATCTTTTTCACACTATATCTTGTAAAATAAAAGCTTAAAAAAAAAAAAGAACTGACTTCCATTTAACCAGGTTAAACGGTCATGATGCTCTCTATTCTGTCTGTGAAACATGCTGACTGATGCTTATGACACTTAATGCTTAAAAGATTCTACTCTTCAATTTGCCTTCACAATATTCACATCAGTTGAGCTATTTGCTTACCAAGTCAGTTGGGTTAATTCCCAAAGCCCCTTAATCTGTGAAAATTAATAAAAGGAAACTTCATGGAGTTGGGAGGCTGGAAGGGGGGACCACTCAACATTAATACAGATCCCAACAGGAGGAGACATACTTTGCATGTTCTGGAGGACCAAGCTGGAGGAAGAAAAAAAAATTTTCCTTGCCTGGCAACAGCTCAGCCAATGAGACACTATCACAACTCAGCCAATGAAAAGCCATTATACTTCAAACTTCCAGTTTCCTGCAATGGACCTTTTATTTATCATAGCCCCTCCCAACTTATTCTTCTCCTTTATAAAAGATTTTCCTCTTTAGTAGTTTTACCTAGACTTGCTTGTGGTTCACCATAGTTGCATTGCAATTCTGAAACTACTGTTTTTTAATAAACCTGTTTTGCTGGTAAAAATAACTTGCTGGTTTTTTGCTTGTTTGTTTGTTTTAGGCTAGCGAGTCCAACTATACTTGTTATCTCAATAATATATTTTAACTATTGGGTATGTTAATAAAATATAGGCACAAAAGGGTCATTTCTAAGGGGGAAAAATGGATGATTTAGAAACTATTAGTAAGGCCAAGCCACTAAAAAGACCCTGTGGAAATAGATGTGACATTATTATTTTTTAAAAACTGGGTAAGGGAATCAGACATTATTTTGCACTCAGCTTGATGGAAAATGCCTATAAATTCCTGCTCCACTTTAAAGAATTTGAAACGGGATGTATTTATACACTAAGTGATGGGACCATACTTTTGGGGACTCCATATCAAAATTTTGGTGATATGGACAGACTTACAGATTATCATACTAAATGAAGTCAGCAGAGAAAGACAAATATCATATCACTTATATGTGGAGTCCAAACTATAATATACTATATATAAAATAGATAGCCAACAGTGACCTACTATATAACACAGAGAACCAGAGAACTACGCTCAATGTTTTGCAATAACTACAGGAGAAAAGGACATGGAAAAGAATATATATATATATATATATACACACACACACACACACATATATGTTAAGATATATGGTATGTATATATATGTTAAGATATATGTTATGTATGTATGTATATATGTTAACATGTATATGTTATATATACCAAGATGCCATGATCTTAGTTTTCTGAATGTTGAGCTTTAAGCCTACTTGTTCACTCTCCTCTTTCACTTTCATCAAGAGGCTCTTTAGTTCTTGCTGTACACCTGAAACTAACACAACATTGTGAATCAACTGTACTTCAGTTTTAAAAAAGAAAAAAATGATACAAATAAACTCATTTACAAAACAGAAATAGATTCACAGATAATAAAATATGTTTGCTAAAGGGAATAGAGGGAATTAGGAGCATAGAATTAATTGATACACACGATTATATTTATAATAGATAAATAACAAGATTCTACTGTATAACACAGGAAACTGTTTTCAATATCTTGTTCAATTCAGTTCAGTCGCTCAGTTGTGTCCGACTCTTTGCGACCCCATGAACTGCAGCACGCCAGGCCTCCCTGTCCATCACCAACTGCCAAAGTTTACCAAAACCCATGTCCATTGGGTTGGTGATGCCATCCAAACATCTCATCCTCTGTCGTCCCCTTCTCCTCCTCCCCTCAATCTTTCCCAGCGTCAGGGTCTTTTCCAATGAGTCAGCTCTTTGCATCAGGTGGCTAAAGTGTTGGAGTTTCAGCTTCAACATCAGTACTTCCAATGAACGCCCAGGACTGATCTCCTTTAGGATGGACTGGTTGGATCTCCCTGCAGTCCAAAGGACTCTCAAGAGTCTTCTCCAGCACCACAGTCCAAAGCATCAATTCTTCTCTGCTCAGCTTTCTTTATAGTCCAACTCTTACATCCATACATGACTACTGGAAAAACCATAGCCTTGACTAGACGGACCTTTGCTGACAAAGTAATGTCTCTGCTTTTTAATATGCTGTCTAGGTTGGTCATAACTTTCCTTCCAAGGAATAAGCATCTTTTAATTTCATGGCTGCAATCACATCTGCAGTGATTTTGAAGCCCAGAAAAATAAAGTCTGACACTGTTTCCCCATCTATTTGCCATGAAGTGATGGGACCAGATGCCATGATCTTTGTTTTCTGAATGTTGAGCTTTAAGCCAACACTTGTTCACTCTCCTCTTTCACTTTCATCAAGAGGCTTTTTAGTTCCTCTTCACTTTCTGCCATAAGGGTGGTATCATCTTCATATCTGAAGTTATTGATATTTCTCCCAGAAATCTTGATCCCAGCTTGTGCTTCTTCCAGCCTAGTGTTTCTCATGATGTACTCTGCATATAAGTTAAAGGAGCAGGGTGACAATATACAGCCTTGACGAACTCCTTTTCCTCTTTGGAACCAGTTGGTTGTTCCATGTCCAGTTCTAACTGTTGCTTCCTGACCTGCATAGAGGTTTCTCAAGAGGCAGGTCAGGTGGTCTGGTATTTCCAACTCTTTCAGAATTTTCCACAGTTTATTGTGATCTACACAGTCAAAGGCTTTGGCATAGCCAATAAAGCAGAAATAGATGTTTTTCTGGAACTCTCTTGCTTTTTCAATGATCCAGTGGATGTTGGCAATTTGATCTCTGGTTCTTCTGCCTTTTCTAAAACCAGCTTGAATATCTGGAAGTTCATGGTTCACATATTGCTGAAGTGTGGCTTGGAGAATTTTGAGCATTACTTTACTAGTGTGTAAAGATTCAGACATATATATATATATACATATATTCAGTTATGTATATATATAACAATCTTTTTGCTATACACCAGAAACTAGCACAATATTGCAAACCAGCTATGCTTCAATTAAAAACAAGAAAAAAAATGTCAAATACTGGTGAATTAACATACATTATTTGTATTAAGTGAGAAAAAAATCACTATGTGTGTATCATACTTTAAATAACCTGTTTTAATTAATATTTTTCTATTAACTGACCAACTACCTGTCTAAGTTACAAGGGAATCCACTATCTTGTAATCACTGGTTTACAAGCTCCTGTGTGGTTGAGGCAGCCACCTAAGGTCAAAAGTTCTGAACTGAACAAGTGGTCCCAGTGTCAGAACACTGGAGACAGAGGATCAGAGATTACAGTGGGCTCCAGAGGACCAAGACAAGCAGGGGTTCATCCCTTTGAAACATCCTGAACTGGTATAATTTTATCGTAACATTTTGTTAAGTAAAGCATTAAATAAGCCTACCATGTGTTACCACCAATATTTTATAAGAACAAGTTTAATCTTACAAAAAAGTAATAACATCAGTTAGACATTTGTTCAAGTGGAATATTATTCTGTTGTTCAATCACTCAGTCATGTCTGACTCGTCGCAACCCCATGGACTGCAGCATGCCAGGCTTTCCTGTCCTTCACTATCTCCTGGAGTTTGCTCAAACTCAGGTCCATTGAGTTGATGATGCCATCCAACCATCTCACCCCCTGCCATCCCCTTCTCCTCCTGTCCTCATTCTTTCTCAGCATCAGGGTCTTTTCCACTAAGTCAGCTTCAGCATCAGTCCTTCCAATGAATATTCTTAATACTGTCCTTATTCTGCCCATTTTTCCTCAACTACATTAAAACCTTCATTCACAGTCTGTGCTGATTCAAAGCCTGGAATTCCTGAGGTCCTAAGTATGTTGGTTGTTTAATGCAGTTTACTAAACTTGAATAATGTGTATTCTCAATTTAAATGGAAAGGCATGCACGCCTGCAGATACACCCCTCCCCGTGCTGCCTTACACTATTTTATCATAATGTAAAAATATGCACATATTTTATGTGAATATAAAAGAAATACATGCTCATACCTTTTATCCAACTAAAAACAAAAGCAAGTTTGCAAATTACATACTAACAAAACTGTGAAATCATTAAAATTCAAATTAACAGCACTAATTTAATATGATATATGAGGTTGTGTTTCTGCAACTACATTGCTAATGTAGGCTTTAATATACAAGGTTGCCGCCTCAGGTCAGGTTCTATATATAATTGACTTTCATATTTTGACTTCAACCATACTAATGCAAGATAAAATATGCTTTCCCCTAAGTATGATTTTGTTTCCTAATTCAGAATAAACAACCTTCCTGTAGAATCAAAACTCTTCCAGTGAACAATGGTCCTAGAACAATTGTCATGGAGTGTCAGTTCTGTAAATTGTTCAAGATAATTTTAACATTGTGGCATTAAACATGGATCTCTGCATGGGTACTTAATCCAGTTAGTGAAATAATGAATACTTCATGACATATTTATTGTTAATGAATTTTCTGGGTTAGTAACCAAACAATACATCCACTTATAAAGTAAACATGATACCAGATGCTACAGTACAGGTTCTTTTCTTCTTTTGATTTTCTGTATCCACACTCTTATATTTCACATGACCCAGTGCTCTCACCACTTTCCTCTACTGTTATAACATTGAAACCTTCAGTCAGGCAGCACTCCATGATGCCATGTGATGCAAACACAATCGTAAATACAAACACAACTCAGGCACTTGGTTTGCAAGGAACTGGTGAGTTAGAATGTCATCATTTTGATGTCAGAATATGCTTTCATTAATTTTTAAATTTATCAGTGGAATAAAAACATTAACAACTTTTGCCAAACACTGAGATTCCACAGACCATATCCATGGCTCTCTCAGGGTTCCAAAGACTAGATTTTAAAATTCTGGTCCAAGGCATATAAAGGGAAGAAGGCCAATGAAATAAAAAGGATTGGGGGTTTTCACAAACTTTCTAGAATAAAGCGTCAATTGTCAACCACTTTTAAATTTAAAAACAAAGGAATACGGTTGGCGTGATACAAGAATGGAAAATAAACTTAGAGTGAAAAATTAAGAGGACAAAGACTATAAACAAAGAGGAAGTAAAGAACTAAAGACAAAGGGTATATTCCAAAGGAAAGACCCAACTGATGTGAGAATTTGACAGGTAAGCCCAGCAGGACCTAAGCACAGCAGAGCCAGCAGCGCCTAGGTGCTTAGGAGTTCACCCTGAAAGCTGTCAGACAAGCAGGAATCACCACAGTTCTTAACTCTTTGTGGATCTTTCCAGTTCAGTGTTCCTATCCCCAGGTATTAAGAAAAGGCATTGATCCCATGTCAGTTTTCCTCTTTAGATTGTAAACATAGCAAGAGCTGGAGCATTGTCTTATTAATATCTGTCCCTCCACCACCTCAGACAGTCTCAGGTACACAGTACAGCTCCAGAAAAATATGTAGAATGAAAGCATTCCTGAATTGGAAGGGAACTTAAAGACCTCTAAACCAGGATTTCACAAATTCCAAGCTACCGATTAGGAGGTAAATTTTAAACTCTAGCAAGAGCTACTGTTTCATGAAGGCAAGAATATTTTGATAACATTTATTGAGCATTTACTCTTCAAAACCAGGTCCTTCTGATTCTAGAGACTGAATTGTTAACCATTTTGTTATAAAACCTCCAAACACATTTGAAGTCATTAGTCAAGTTACTAACATTTTTAAAATTTTATTTTTAATTGAAGGATAATTGCTTTACAATATTGTGTTGGCTTCTGCTATACATCAATATGATTCAGCCATAGGTATACATATGTCCTCTCTCTTTTGAACTTCTTTCCAAGTTACTAAAAGTTTAATTTTAGAATAAGCCACAGGATGGGCATTATAGTGGGGTTGACCAGCTCTCCACCAACATTCTTACTCCCCTTTGTATAACAGAGTTATTGGAAAGTGGCAAAGTGGCTGCTGGGCCACAGAGTCAGTTCAGTTCAGTCGCTCAGTTGGGTCCGACTCTTTGTGACCCCATGAATTGCAGCATGCCAGGCCTTCCTGTCCAGCACCAACTCCCGGAGTTCACTCAAACTCACGTCCATTGAGTCAGTGATGTCATCCAGCCATCTCATCCAGCCTCTCATCCCCTTCTCCTCCTGCCCCTAATCCCTCTCAGCATCAGGGTCTTTTCCAATGAGTTAACTCTTCGCATGAGGTGGCCAAAGTACTGGAGTTTCAGCTTTAGCATCATTCCTTCCAAAGAAATCCCAGGGCTGATCTCCTTCAGAATGGACTGGTTGGATCTCCTTGCAGTCCAAGGGACTCTCAAGAGTCTTCTCCAACAGCACAGTTCAAAAGCATCAATTCTTTGTAACTCATCTTTCTTCATAGTCCAACTCTCACATCCATACATGACTACTGGAAAAACCATAGCCTTGACTAGATGGACCTTTGTTGACAAAGTAATGTCTCTGCTTTTTAATATGCTCTCTAGGTTGGTCATAACGTTCCTTCCAAGGAGTAAGAGTCTTTTAATTTCATGGCTGCAGTCACCATCTGCAGTGATTTTGGAGCCCAGAAAAATAAAGTCTGACACTGTTTGCACTGTTTCCCCATCTATTTCCCATGAAGTGATGGGACCAGATGCCATGATCTTCGTTTTCTGAATGTTGAGCTTTAAGCCAACTTTTTCACTCTCCTCTTTCACTTTCATCTAGAGGCCTTTTTGTTCCTCTTCACTTTCTGCCATAAAGGTGGTGTTATCTTCATATCTGAAGTTATTGATATTTCTCCCAGAAATCTTGATTCCAGCTTGTGCTTCTTCCAGCCCAGGGTTTCTCATGATGTACTCTGCATAGAAGTTAAATAAGCAGGGTGACAATATACAGCCTTGAAGTACTCCTTTTCCTATTTGGAACCAGTCTGTTGTTCCATGTCCAGTTCTAACTGTTGCTTCCTGACCTGCATAGAGGTTTCTCAAGAGGCAGGTCAGGTGGTCTGGTATTCCCAACTCTTTCAGAATTTTCCACAGTTTATTGTGATCCACACAGTCAAAGGCTTTGGCATAGTCAATAAAGCAGAAATAGATGTTTTTCTGGAGCTCTCTTGCTTTTTCAATGACCCAGTGGATGTTGGCAATTTGATCTCTGGTTCCTCTGCCTTTTCTAAAACCAGCTCGAACATCTGCAAGTTCACGGTTCACATATTGCTGAAGCCTGGCTTGGAGAATTTTGAGCATTACTTTACTAGTGTGTGAGATAAGTGCAATTGTGCAGTAGTTTGAGCATTTTGGGCATTGCCTTTCTTTGAACTAAAATGGAATGGAATGGTTGAATTTAACTCAGATGACCATTATATCTACTACTGCGGGCAGGAATCCCTTAGAAGAATTGGAGTAGCCTTCATGGTCAACAAGAGTCCGAAATGCAGTACTTGGATGCAATCTCAAAAACAACAGAATGATCTCTGTTCATTTCCAAGGCAAACCATTCAATATCACAGTAATCCAAGTCTATGCTCCAACCAGTAATGCTGAAGAAGCTGAAGTTGAACGGTTCTATGAAGACCTACAAGACCTTTTAGAACTAACACCCAAAAAAGATGTCCTTTTCATTATAGGGGACTGGAATGCAAAAGTAGGAAGTCAAGAAACACCTGGAATAACAGGCAAATTTGGCCTTGGAATACGGAATGAAGCAGGGCAAAGGCTGATAGAGTTTTGCCAAGAGAATGCACCGGTCATAGAAAACACCCACTTCCAACAACACAAGAGAAAACTCTACACATGGACATCACCAGATGGTCAACACTGAAATCAGTTCGATTATATTCTTTGCAGCCAAAGATGGAGAAGCTCTATACAGTCAGCAAAAACAAGACCAGGAGCTGACTGTGGCTTAGATCATGAACTCGTTATTGCCAAATTCAGACTTAAATTGAAGAAAGTGGGGAAAACCAATAGACCATTCAGGTATGACCTAAATCAAATCCCTTATGATTATACAGTGGAAATGAGAAATAGATTTAAGGGACTAGATCTGATAGATAGAGTGCCTTATGAACTATGGACTGAGGTTTGTGACATTGTACAGGAGACAGGGATCAAGATCATCCCCACGGAAAAGAAATGCAAGAAAGCAAAATGGCTGTCTGGGGAAGCTTTACAAATAGCTGTGAAAAGAAGAGAAGCGAAAAGCAAAGGAGAAAAAGAAAGATAGAAGCATCTGAATGCAGAGTTCCAAAGAATAGCAAGGAGAGATAAAAAAAAGCCGTCCTCAGTGATCAATGCAAAGAAATAGAGGAAAACAACAGAATGGGAAAGACTAGAGATCTCTTCAAGAAAATTAGAGATACCAAGGGAACATTTCATGCAAAGATGGGCTTGATAAAGGACAGAAATGGTATGGACCTAACAGAAGCAGAAGATATTAAGAAGAGGTGGCAAGAATACACAGAACTATACAAAAAAGATCTTCATGACCAAGATAATCATGATAGTGTGATCACTGACCTAGAGCCAGACATCCTGGAATGTGAAGTCAAGTGGGCCTTAGAAAGCGTCACTACGAACAAAGCTAGTGGAGGTGATGGAATTCCAGTTGAGCTATTTCAAATCCTGAAAGATGATGCTGTGAAAGTGCTGCACTCAATATGCCAGCAAATTTGGAAAACTCAGCAGTGGCCACAGGACTGGAAAAGGTCAGTTTTCATTCCAATCCAAAGCCACAGACTACATTTCTCTATTCCGCACACATCTAGATGAGGCCATGTGAGGATGGAATATGAATGCAATTTCTGCATGGTGTTTCTAGAGCAGGGCTCTCAGAAGTACTGTACCTTCTCCACACTCACTTTCATCTTCTTCCAGCTGGATTCAGGTGACAATTTTTAGATCCTAGGGCAGTGGTCAGCAAACATTTTCTGTACAAGTTCAGAGAGCAAATAATTTAGGCTTTCAGGGCATAATATCTCTGTTACAACCGTTCAGGTCTACCATTATAATGTAGCCACAGACAATACATAAATGACTGGGCATGGCTATGTTTCCATAACATTTGATTTACAAAAGCAGGCAGTAGTTCAGATTTGGCCCACTGGCTATAGTTTGCTTATTCTTGCTCTAGAGAATGGTAGGACAGCAATACTGAAAGCTTGTATTTTCCATTCTTTTTTTTATCCAAATGAGAGCTTCGATGGCATATATCCTATCCCTGCTCTGCCACTACACATTTTCTTTTTCAGTTTGTAGACTGCCTGACCTAAAGAAGACCATGAGACCTGGTGAAGAGAAACGTGCATCACCAAGAGATTGTGGAGTTGAGGTGACTGCCGAAAGTGGATGGTACTGAGGCTTAACTTTTCTGGGGAGCAGTAAGCATGTCCTACGGGTACAAAGAAGGGTGACCACAGATATTTGGCATTAGAGGAGCAGATTGTGCAGAGAGCTAGATGAACATAAGTTTGAGTACTGTGTTCAGAGCATGGAGTTTTCCCCAGGAAGGGACAAATTTCTCTCCTGCTCTTTCATCATAGTGTGGGTAGGTGACTAATTCTCACCAAAGGAATGTTTGTGAAAATGACATGTAGCATTTCTGGGCCAAGGCTTATAAGAAGTGGATTATTTCCTTATTTCCCCATCCTCCCCCCTTCTGTTGGCTAGATGCAGATAATAACAATGAGGACTGACAGAAGGATGGAACTACAAGAAAGAAGAGCTCCCTGCTGATCAGGAATCCTGTGTATTGATATACGAGCAAGAAATTAACTTCTATGGTATTTAAATCACTTTCAAGTTTTAAGTCTATTTCTTATGGTACCTAGTGTTACTCCAACTAATACAGAAATTAGAATAATTACTGGATTCTTTTTGGCCTCACCACAAGACTTGTGGGATTTTATTTCCTCAAGCAGGGATTTAACCTGGGCCTCAGGAGTGAAAATGCTGAGTCCTAACCACTGGACTACCAGGGAATTCCTGGATTCTTTATTGTTAGGAGCATTAAATGAGGTAAAGCACTTAATACAGTCCTGGAATATTTTGATGATTAATTTTATGTGTCAACTTGACTGGGTCACTGGGTGCCTAGATATTTGGTCAAATGTTTTTCTGGGTGTGTCTCTGAGGTTGTTTTTGATGTGATTAACATTTGAATCAGTAGGCTGAGTAAAGCAGATTGTCTTCCCTACAGTGGGTGGGCCTCATCAAATCAGTTGAAGGCTTAAGTAGGAAAAAAAGGCTGACCCTCCCAGGAGCATGAGGAACTCCTACTGCCTGACTGCATAAGCTGGAGCATTGATCTCTTCCTGCCTTTGGACTTAAACATCAGCTCTTCTCAGATCCTGTCAGCCTCTGGACTGGAATTTACGCCATCAACTCTCCTGGTGCAGGCCCTCAGGCTTGGGCTGCAATTGTGCCAGTGGCTGTCCTGGATGTCTAATTTGCTGACTGCAGATATTGGGACTTCCCAGTCTGCATAGTCATGCAAGCCAATTTTTTGTAATAAATTTCTTTCTATACACACACATCCTGTTGGTTCTGTTTCTCTGGAGAACCTGAGTAATACACGTATATTAATTGTGCAATAAATATATCGATGCATTCATTCTATTTCTTAGTAGAGCAATTAAATCCTATTTTCTCGTCTGCTACTTCACATCTGCTTGCTTTTATTTCTCATTTATGTGGCAGAGGATATTTGCTTCATTCTGGCCTCTTCAAAGGGATCTTTCTTGCCCAAAGTGAGAATGCACTAAAAGCTTATAAAAGCTAGCCTTGGCTATTAGCTATGGTCTCTGGAAATCATCCAGAACATATCTTGGTGCATTTTATTCCCATGCACAAATCTTTGTCATCTTCCATCATATAACAACCTTCACTGGGCAGTCTACTGCCTCAATCCAGATTTTTACTTCAGAATCTGATCTTGCATACTGAAGAATATGCATCACCCCTCTTGTGCTCCTGTACCACGCACCCACTACTGGGCCCTGTCCACCATCCCCTTCCCACTTCCCATATCTCTTCGGAGTCCAGAATCTCTTCAGAAAATAAGACTTTTGCACTCAGTCGATTTAAAAGTGGCTCCCTACTACATTTAGTACAAGACTGATTCCAATAGAATCAAGGACATTGTGTAAGCTTCATGGATCATGCTCTTATCCAGGAAACTTTGAAACTTGACCAAATGACTTTACTATGTAAACAAAGAATTGTTACCTACCCTAAGTTGGAAAACCTATCAAGATGTCAAAAAACAAACGGAGTCCCTTGCGTGCTGTGTGCTCAGTCCCTTCACCCGTTTCCAGCTCTGTGCGACCCCATGGACTGTAGCCTCCCAGGCTCCTCTGTCCATGGGGTTATCCAGGCAAGAATACTGAAGTGGGTTGCCATGCCCTCCTCCAGGGGATCTTCCCCACATGGGAATCAAACCTGTATCTCCTACCCTGCAGGTGGATTCTTTCCTTACTGAGCCACCTAGGAAGCCCCTTGGAGTCCTTTATCCATTATCAAAATTCCCCTTTATCACCACCCTCTCCAGTTTAAAGATGTTAGCAACTTGAAGGCAGGAATCTCGGCTTGTTTGCTGATGTTTTCTCAGTCCCAGAAAAGCTTTTAGCACATAAACATTTGTTAAATTAGTGAGTACAGATCCTTGCACCTCATATCCTTTTCTTCAGCTGGAACTTTGGCCACCAGCACTACTTATACCTTCATTAAGTCTTCGTCTCACTTATGCCCCATTCACTAAAAGTTATCTAAGTTGGCAACAAATGAAGAAGCAGGGGAATTACCCCTGTGTGAAACTGTTAGTCACTCAGGCATTTCTGACTCTCTACAGCCCTGTGGACCATAGACCACCAGGCTCCTTTATCCACAGGATTCTCCAGGCAAGAATACTGGAGTGGGTAGCCATTCTCTTCTCCAGGGGATCTTCCCAACCCAGGGATTGAACCCGGGTCTCTTGCATTGCTGGCAGATCCTTTACTGTCTGAGCCAGTAGTTAGTTCCAATGTGTGAATAAACAATGGATCTAGTACCTGATTCCAGCAAAGCAGACATATTTACTTTCATTGCTCAAAGCCAAGGATTTTGCAAGTTCAAAGACACTAATTGTGGTGGTGGTCCCTCAGACCAACTCCCACTAGTGCAGTGGAGTCCTGTTAGGATTACTAATGCTTAGAATTACAATATCATCTGAGACAATTACTCTCATTAGTACTAATCTAGAGAGCTGGTTATAGACCAACTCTATAACATTTTGATGAGCATGAAGAAGTAAGACTTCCATGCAATCTACAGCTTTGGGCAAAGCAGAAAGAATAAGTGATGACAGCTTTGCAGAAACACCTCAACCAACTCACATATTCGCTGACAACTCTTCATCTGGTCCAGCATCCCTGCCTTCCAATGAGTCATAAAGGGGATACTCCATGACTTTCTGGAATGGAAGGTTTCTTTATGCACATGAATTTTAATGAATACTTGGTTCAGCTGACCCAGCTGTAACACTGAACCTATTCTGTCTAAAATAGATGAGTCAATGATATCTGAAAAAGCGATTGCTATTTTAACATATTCTACAGAATCAAGAACAGCAGTTTATTCCAAGATTTTTATGGCTATGAGATTTCTAGGGTTTTCTCCTGATCTACTTCTCATGTCTCAAGGCCAATGGTTCTCCAAGTGTATTTTCCACACTAGCACCATCATTTCAGAACCTGTTACAAATTTGCAATTTCAGGCTCCATCTCAGACCTACTTAATCAGAAACTCTCATGGGCAAGCCCAGCAATGTGTGTTTAACAAGCCCTTCAGGTAAATCTGATACTTGCTTAAATTTGAGCACCACTAACTTGATGAATTTTGAACATTACTTTACTAGCATGTGAAATGAGTGCAATTGTGTGGTAGTTTGAGCATTCTTAGGCATTGACTTTCTTTGGGATTGGAATGAAAACTGACCTTTTCCAGTCCTGTGGCCACTGCTGAGTTTTCCAAATTTGCTGGCATATTGAGTGCAGCACTTTCACAGCATCATCTTTCACGATTTGAAATAGTTCAACTGGAATTCCATCACCTCCACTAGCTTTGTTCATAGTGACGCTTTCTAAGGCCCACTTGACTTCACATTCCAGGATGTCTGGCTCTAGGTCAGTGATCACACCATCATGATTTTCTTGGTCGTGAAGATTTTTTTTGTACCGTTCTTCTGTGTATTCTTGCCACCTCTTCTTAATATCTTCTGCTTCTGTTAGTTCCATATCATTTCTGTCCTTTATCAAGCCCATCTTTGCATGAAATGTTCCCTTGGTATCTCTAATTTTCTTGAAGAGATCTCTTGTCTTTCCCATTCTGTTGTTTTCCTCTATTTCTTTGCACTGATCGCTGAGGAAGGCTTTCTTATCTCTCCTTGCTATTCTTTAGATCTCTGCATTCAGATGCTTATATCTTTGCGAAGAGTCCACTCATTGGAAAAGACTCTGATGCTGGGAGGGATTGGGGGCAGGAGGAGAAGGGGATGACAGAGGATGAGATAGCTGGATGAAATCACTGACTCGATGGATGTGAGTTTGAGTGAACTCCGGGAGCTGGTGATGGACAGGGAGGCCTGGCATGCTGCGATTCATGGGGTCGCAAAGAGTCGGGCACGACTGAGCGACTGAACTGAATTGAACTTGATGAAAGTGAAAGGGGAGAGTTAAAAAGTTGGCTTAAAGCTCAACATTCAGAAAACAAAGATCATGGCATCTGGTCCCATCACTTCATGACAAATAGATGGGGAAACAGTGGAAACAGTGTCAGACTTTATTTTTTGGGGCTCCAAAATCACTGCAGATGGTGATTGCAGCCATGAAATTAAAAGACGCTTACTCCTTGAAAGGAAATTTATGACCAATCTAGATAGCATATTCAAAAGCAGAGACATTACTTTGCCAACAAAGGTCCATCTAGTCAAGGTTATGTTTTTTCCAGTGGTCATGTATGGATGTGAGAGTTGGACTGTGAAGAAAGCTGAGCGCTGAAGACTTGATGCCTTTGAACTGTGATGTTGGAGAAGACTCTTGAGAGTGCCTTGGACTGCAAGGAGATCCAACCAGTCCATCCTAAAGGAGATCAGTCCTGGGTGTTCATTGGAAGGACTGATGCTAAAACTCCAGTACTTTGGCCACCTCATGCGAAGAGTTGACTCATTGAAAAGACTCTGATGCTGGGAGGGATTGGGGGCAGGAGGAGAAGGGGACAACAGAGGATGAGATGGCTGGATGGCATCACCGACTCAATGGACATCACTGACTTGATGGACATGAGTTTGAGTAAACTCTGGGAGTTGGTGATGGACAGGGAGGCCTGGTGTGCTGCGATTCATGGGGTCGCAAAGAGTCGGACACGACTGAGCGACTGAATTCAACTGAACTTGACTATACTTTGGAATTCTTTACATGGAGCAAAGGGTTTTCTTGGCACCTAGACATGACTGTGACTTCACAGTCATTGAAAATCTCATCCTTTCAGCTCTAAACCTTACCTACTCTGGTTCTTCATTAGCTTTGATGATACATTATTGGAGGAAAGAACATTCTTTTAGAAGCAGATCTAAGCTCAGGTGGCCTCTGCCCTGTGATTCTTCTAGAAGTTGATCTCAGCCTAGGTCAATTATTCTATGTGGAAACAGGTAGTATTAGGGGTTACAGCTACCTTTAAAATCTGTGGACACTCCCCTAAGGGCCCCTGAATGATGTCTGAGACAACCATGAATAACAGAGGCAAATGTACACTATTTATGCTGATTAAAATAGACCCATTCAAGCTGATACCTGAATCACACGCTCCGCAAACAGATCTGCCTGATTTTAGTATGAAAAACAGAATGTGAGGGGACAGAAGACTCAACCCCAGAAAATCCTCTGACACCTGAAGATAATGTGCTCAGGCAGCAGTGCTGGGCAGAAATCCAGTTCTACATTCTGATGGCCCTGAGGCCATGAAGTATGGTAAATCCAGACCAAGTATGTCTAATGCATAGAAACCCTTTCAAATTTATAATGCAGTCCATCAGGATTTTTGATGGTATCTAACTTGATCTGAAACCTTCTTTCTAATCCTTCCCTGTCATATCTATCACGAGTCAAGGGACCACTGGACATGCTCACAAACTCAAATGTCCCTGCAATATCATCACCTTCACTTCTCCAACCTCCCCTTTTTTCCTCTAGCCACAACTTCATCTATAGATGGGGCACCTTCTCCATTAAAATGACACATTTCCTTTTCAATATACATCCCCCACCCCAATAGGCCTGTCTCTGCACAATACTATTGCTATTTTGTTCATTTTCTTTCTATCTTTTGTGGCTTAGTTATCTGGTTCATATTTGTCATCCTTTGTCTGTCTTTTCAGCATTAATTTATTGCAAATATTGGTTGAACACCTAGTATACATCCAGGGCTTCCCCAGTGGCTCAGTGGGTAAAGAATCTGCCTGCGATGCAACAGACACAAGAGACATGGGTTCAATCGAGTGGGTTGAGAAGATCCCCTGGAGAAGGAAATGGCAACTGACTCCAGTATTCCTGCCTGGAAAACCCCATGGACGGAGGAGTCTGGCGGGCTACAGTCCATGGGGTTGCAAAGAGTCGGACATGACAGAGTACGATGCACAACAAGTATACATCCAGCATTAAGAACATAGAAATAAATAAGGTTATTTCTTCCTGCCCCACTCTAGTTTTGAACCCATTTATTGAGTACTTGCTATGCGCCAGGCCCTAGGATGATAGATTTATATACATGTACAACATTGAACATGTTGGCCTTTGAGCATAAGTCTACTTACACCAGAATTTTTCTCAATTGTAAATATTACAGTACGGCACAATCCATGGTTGGTTGAATCTGTGAATGCCAAATGATGGCTAGGAGGAAACAAACAGGATATGAAGATCTGATTCTAAGTTATACATGGATTTTCAAGTGTGCAGAGGATCAGTGCCCCAACACCTGCATTATTCAAGGGTCAACTGCATATGATTTTTTCCTTTAACATATGAGGCATGTAAAATTAATGTTTTATTTTAGAGATAAGTCAATTAAGGCTCAGATAAGTAATTTTGCCAAGGTTATGTAGCTGGTAATTGGAAAGATTTGGATGACATCAAGTTACATAAAATACATATTAGCTGCTCTAACATAGCCATTCCACTTGTTAGTGACAATTTGTTCAGCTTCTCTCCAAAATAGTGACTCCATCCTATCATGAGCCCTTTAGGTAAGTTCAAGATAGCTGGGTAAACAAGTTTGAGAAGAGCAAAAAGAGCCCATTACCTTACATGGATGGAACTAATGGGCTTGGTCTTATGTCATCTATTGGGATCAACAACTCAACTAACTTTGTCCTCCAGCTTCTGTTTCACTTCATATCATCTAACAACACTTTTGAATAATCTAACTTGGATAAACTAGCATTTTCCCTGAGATCTTGGCATTTGTCCTCAGGCGCTTTGCATCTTGCCAGTGGCTAAGTTACATTTCCAGGCTGTTAGTACTACAGGAATGACTAGTTTTTGATCAACCTCCCCACCAGCGAAAGAACTGGTTAGACAGAAAATTATATAACTTAAAAAATATTCAAATTTTAAAAACATTTTTTAAAAAACCTAATTGTTCTGGAAAACTGTGGAGAAGTTCAACTTTGCTTGAATTTAACAAGATTACAATCCTGCTAAGTCATTCCTCCAAGACAAACTTTTACACAGCCAGTGTGGAATTGTGGGCCATTCCATCTCTGGACAACTCTTAATTATACTGCTTCTACTAAATCCGAACTGTGCTTTGCTTTGCGTTGTTTAATCCTTTGTGGTCATGTAGATCAAAACTACTCCTTTTTGCATAGTACTGTCAAATATTTTAATCATCTGTCATGTTCCTTGCTGTGGCCAGGAAACCCTCTCACCCCCAGGTCTTCTCTATTTGGCTAAACTTCCCCTAGTTCATTCAACTTTTTTCATACCAGTCTTGTCCTTATATCAGAATCACCTTCTAAACGTTCTCATCAGTCTAAATCTCTGCTAAGTATAGCATCCAGATTATTACATGATCTTTTGGAACCATCTTTCTTTTAAATGTGATTATGAAATATTCCAAAGAACACACATAAAGAATAGTATAAATAACACCTATTTACCTATTAGCCAAGTTTAAATAGAGTATTATCAAATGATGAAGCCTCCTAAATATTCTCCCCTTCAGCCTCCCCTTATCCTCTAGAAGTAATCACTGGAGGTTATTCTAACAAACAGAATGATAATCACTGTTCTCCATTCCAGTGTATTTTCTTATGTCACCAAAAACCATTTTATGTTGTCTATGCCATCTCAAGCTGATAACTATCAATCTTGTTTTAAAAAATTAATTAATTTTAATTGGAAGCTAATTACTTTACAATATTGTGGTGATTTTTGCCATACATTTCAATCTTGTTTTTCTAAACCTTCCAGAAGAGAGTT
This sequence comes from Bos mutus, assembly GCF_027580195.1. Lineage (NCBI taxonomy): Eukaryota > Metazoa > Chordata > Mammalia > Artiodactyla > Bovidae > Bos > Bos mutus. The sequence continues at coordinate 25,826,359 of NC_091621.1, read as the reverse complement.
AGTGAAATAGCTCTTAATCTCTGTTCACAGTTTTTCATTATCATTCCTCTCAATGATTTTTTTAAAATGTTTAACTTAAATTCTTACTATATTAATCAAGACGATTAAATCTAGAATGGACAACAATGAAGATGAGGACACTTCTTCCCCATCTTCTGATGTAATACTTTCATATAACTTGAAGGCATGTTTTAAATGTTTTATGTAAATATCTCTTCACCAGTCTAGGTAGGTACTAAATATGATCACTTTGTGTTTTCTTTTCAGGAAGTTTGAGCCTTGAAAACTGTAATCTTTTCCCATTATCAGAAGTAATATTAGTTTGGTAGTCTAAGCCTCTCTTGGGAAGATTAAAATTTCCCCCATATCTCTGTGGTCCTGGAAGTCTATTAATAGGTTAATCTTCAAGTTGGATCTAGCAGATATCCACGTAAGCTTTCCTGAAGAGCCTTAAACTTATTGGACATAAAACATATTGTCTGTTTCAAAGTAAGTGGGAATTGACTAAATTTTCCCATATTTAGGCACTGTTGATTCTGCTGAAATCTCGAATTTTTCAAAGGACTTGATTAATAAAATAGAATATGTAGGGAGATGATAGGCAGCTTAGATCTATTTTTTAACACTGTAGCTTCAAGAATATTATGAATATAAATTTCAGAATATTTTCAATTTTCTGTTATTTTAAATAGACCCTTCAGGGAATTGATGTTTGATTTATATGCTGTTGCAATTGAAATAAAACTAATTTTGAAAGTGCTGTTTTTCCATATTAAAGAAAAATGGTTTTAATATCTATTACTATCTGGATTCTGTCTTCATTAGTCAGAAGGCAACAGACAAATCTCTTCTGGCAGATTATACAAACAGAAAGGAGTTAAATATAGTTTATAGCCTCTAGAAAGATTATATTTAAACATTTAATATTAAATAATCTGGAAAATGTACATATCTCTGTAGTCATCAGAGCAGAATGCTAAATCAAATGAATTCTATAGTTTCAGTATTCGTAACAAAGTTGTACCCTTAATTTGTCCAAAAGAGAAGCCTATGAAACAGAATAAACAATTTCTAGAAAAATTGTTTTAAATTAGTCACAAATGCAAATAATAGAATTAAATAACCATGATTTCTCCCCTTTTCAAAAATTATTAAAATATAGAAATTAATCAATTCCTATATATTATTAAACACCAAAAATTAACAAGTGCTGTTAAACATTTTAGCTTCAGTTTTTAAATTTAAAAAGGAAATAAAATATTTCAAATGAAGCTAAAATTACCTTTTTCTCCCCCACCTCAGTTCCAGTGGCCTCCTTTCCTTCTCAGAGGCAATTTCTACTTCACTGATCATGCATGTGACGTGTATCCTTTAGTTCATGTTTTATACTGTTCACTGACAAAAAACACACAACTTACAATTGAGAATTATTTACTGGACATTTTAAGGACTTAAGCTTGGGAGGCAGTCTCTCAGAATAGCCCTGAGGGACTGCTATGGAGAGGTAAGGGGGGACCTGGGATATAAAGGAGTTCTGAAACAAAAACTGGTCAAAAGATTACTGCTAATTAAAGAAAACCAGATATCTCAACTTAATGAATTTAACACTTTTCTATATATAGGAAGATGCAAGAGTCTGGGCTCATTGAAATTATTCCTTTGGTATGCATCTCAGCTATCCAAGGCCAGTACCCTGCTTGGGTTTTTTTGTTTGTTTGTTTGTTGTTTTTGATGTTGTTGTTGTTTATCCTAAGCCCCTCAGGATCCAGTGGGGGAGAGTATGCCTCAGTGGCTGATGGCTCAAGGCCACAACATACTTTGTTTACTGATATGGCAGGTGACATTCTTTGTCTACAATATTCACTACATTTATGTGCTCCTTTCATTTATTTTTAATTTACATAAATGTTTTCATATGGTATCTATCATTTCTGAAATTTTTTTTTACCATCCTGTTATGTAGAACCATCAACGTTGATTAGTATAGATCTAGGTCATTCACTGGAATTGCTATGTATATTTCATATCTTAACATAATTTATTTTTCCATTAATGGAAAGTTTGGTCGATTCTAATAGTTTGCTGTTTTAAACATGCTGCTGTTGACATCTTTTACATTTTGTCTTTTGTCTTGTGCTGAAGTTTCCCCAGAAATACATGCTGTTGCATGGGTGCAATTACCAAAACACTCTCCATATCAGTTGTACCATCTACAGCTCCACCCAGTGTTCTTGTTTCTCTTCATCTCCTCCAGGATATGGAGTGTCAGTGTAGTGAACCCAGCACCCCAAAGATCCTCTTACACTTGGAGAATCTCCAATTATGAGTTTCTGCCTCCCACTATAGACAACAAGAAGAAGACTCTCCTTCCCAGTCTCCCTAGATTGTTGGTCAGACTCACTCACACCAGATCATGAATGGAAAACCAGTGATTTCACAGGAAACACGTGCTCCTTGGAATTCACTCTCACTGGCAGCAGTGATATTGGTATCCTGTCTCCTGGTATTGGGGACATGAACAGTTGTCGATATTTAGGATTTCTGAATGGCTGTGGAGTTTTCAGTGACCTGGAGTAGTGTGTTTTCTAATAGATAAATGAACACACCTTTAATCAGGGTTGACCCAAGAAACATGCTATGTTGAAACCATTGTTTCTTGACAGACTAGCTGTGTTCAGTTCAGTTTAGTTGCTCAGTCTTGTCCAACTCTTTGAGACTCCATGAACCACAGCATGCCAGGCCTCCCTGTCCATCACCAACTCCTGGAGTTTACTCAAACGCATGTCCATTGAGTTGGTGCTGCCATCCAACCATCTCATCCTCTGTCGTTCCCTTCTCCTCCCACCTTCAATCTTTCCCAGCATCAGGGTCTTTTCAAATGAGTCAGTTCTTTGCATCAGATGGCCAAAGTATTGGAGCTTCAGCTTCAGCATCAGTCCTTCCAATGAATGTTCAGGACTGATTTCCTTTAGGATGGACTGACTGGATCTCCTTGCAGTCCAAGGACCTCTCAAAAGTCTTCTCTAACAACACAGTTCAAAAGCATCAATTCTTCAGAATATAGCTTTCCTCATAGTCCAAATCTCACATCCATACATGACCACTGGAAAAACCATAGCCTTGACTAGATGGACCTTTGTTGGCAAAGTAACATCTCTGCTTTTTAATATGCTGTCTAGGTTGGTCATAACTTTTTTTCCAAGGAGCAAACATCTTTTAATTTCATGGCTGCAGTCACCATCTGCAGTGATTTTGGAGCCCCCCAAAATAAAGTCTGTCACTGTTTCCACTGTTTCCCCATCTATTTGCCATGAAGTGATGGGACCAGAGGTCATGATCGTAGTTTTCTGTATGTTGAGTTTTAAGCCAACTTTTTCACTCTCCTCTTTCACTTTCATCAAGAGGCTCTTTAGTTCTCTTTCTGTGTAACCTCAGGCAAACTAAGCAAGTCTCCACTTCCCATTCTACAATGTGTGGGAAATAATGACACTTATTTTATAGGGTTGTTGTGAAGATTAAATGAGCAAATACATATAAAGCACTTAGAACTGTACCTACACACAGGGAACAGTGGTAAATGTTAGCTATTATGATTTAATACATTCTTTTTCTGTTTAAACTGTGGTTGGTTTCTATAGTTTGCAACTACAGCACCATGTCTGATCTATTCAGATGCTTTTATTTATTTTTTCTAACTTGATGGATGTGAAATTGTATCTTATGAATTTTATTGCATATTCCTTAATGCTAGTGAGTCTAAGTCTTTTTTTTTTTTCATGTTTATTGGTCATTTGAACTTCATCTGTGAATCTCTTGTTCATAGCCTTTGTGCATTTTCTACGGGGTTATCTTTCTTTTTCTTATTGAATTGCTGCTGTCTATATATTCTGGATACTAAACCTTTGCTTTATGTGTTGCAAATAGCTACTCCCAGTCTGTCCCTTGCCTTTAACTTTGTTTATAGTGTGTTTTATCATGCTGAAGTTTTAAATTTTGATGTGATCCAATTTATTACACTTTTCTTTTTATCAGTTAGGTTTTTTGTGCCTCATTGAAATTCTTTTCTATCCTGAGGTCATAAATATATTATCTTGTTTTTCCTTCTAAGAGATTGAAAGCGTTCTTTTTTAAAAAAACTTTTCAGTGTTTATACTATATGGACCATGATTATTTTAAATAAATAATAGGTTATAGCAATAATAACTTTCCATTATTTCTCAGCTGCTAGCTTACTAGCAAGGAGTGCAGCAGAATTGTCTGTTCAGAAATTTTAGAGCCATTTTACTAAGACACAGGAAGCAAAGAGGCTGACTCTCAGGAAAGACAATACAAGCTGACCGGAGTCTAGTTTTTTAGGACCTTACTTAGTATTGAGTAAGTATACTATCTTGCCTTTTTAAAGCTCTTCCAATCGCGTGCAGACACTCCTCACACATGTTTTAAATATATCTCACAAAACATAGATCAGCACTTAGGAGGTAGTGCTTATGTCAGACTAAAATGAGTTTTCATTTTCCCTCAGGTAGGTGTCCCCACCCTCCAGGATCTAATGCCTGCTGATCTGAAGCAGAGACGATATAATAATAACAGAAATGGGATTTCCCAGGTGGTCCAATGGTTAAGAATTCACCTGCCAATGCAGGGGACATGGGTTTGATCCATGGTCTGGGAGGATTCCACATGCTGTGGGGCAACTAAAGCTAATAGGCCACAGCTACTGAGCTTGCGCTCTAGGCTCCACGAGTTGCAACCTCTGAGCCTGCTCCGCTAGAGCCCGTGCACCACAACAAGGAGTAACCCTCGCTCACCACAAATAGAGAAAGTCCTCACAAAGCAACAATGACCTAGTGCAGCCAAAAATAATTAAAAAAAAAAATTGAAATACGGTGCACAATAAATATAATGCACTTGAATCTTCCCGAAACCACCCCCCTTCTGCAGTCTGTGGAAGCATCATCTTTCACAAAACCAGTTCCTGGTGCCAAAAAGGTTGGGGACCACTGCCCTAAGGGAATTCTAGGCTGAAAGGGTTAAGAACTGAATGAAACGGCAGCATAGGAATAGCTTCTGGAGCTTAAAGCTGCCAACAGCCTTGCTCTAGCCCTGCTCATGATCGGCACAATGTCCTCGAGCCTCTGCATCAGTGCTCTCGGCTGAGGCTTGAAATGGATTGTGTCATTTTAAATTAATCATTTCCAAACTTCTTTCCATATCTATTTTGGCCCAGAATAGACGTCTGGTGTTTCAAATTCTATCCACCACTCGAATAAAAATGACTGTCTTCATTTGCTTCCATATCTCTCACCCAGGAGTCCATATGAAGCTGAATTTTGGGCACATAAAATATAAATATTCATTTACTTAAAACTAGGTTAGTTTTGCTTGAAATTGAAATCAGCTGGGGCACCACAGGGTAGTGGGAAGGCCAAGCCAAGACCTCTGCAGTTACGTAGTGCCAGTCTGTCCTGGGCTTAAAGTCCTACAAGTAGATATTGAGTTGGCCAAAAAGTTTGGGTTTTTCTATAAAAAGCCCAAGAGACTGAGTATTAAGTATTGTTACCCAATACTTGAGACTTATACTAATGGGTTAAGGCATTTATTGTCAAAGGCTAGGATCCATTAGAGACAGCTGGAGAGTTTCTGAAGGTAAGATTGTGGCTTGGTAGGTCCAGAATGAGGGCCAGGCATCTGCATTTTTACATGCATGCCTAATAAAGATAGTCCATGAATTTCTTTGAGGAAATAGAGGTTATGCTAGTTCATCTCTTGGAATCTTCTGTTGAGTTCTAAACACCCCAGAACAGGGTAATACATTGTATGTTAATGTGAACCAATGATCAGTTTTGCTAGTCATTTAAGAACGTTGACAGAAAGGGATCTGGAAAGGAGGTGTTGGTGGGTCAGAACGATGAAAGTACCAGGAAGGACACAAGAAATTTGTGGACTCTGCACAGGGAGTGGAGATGGGTTAGTGGTCATGTCTCACTGGCTGATCCAGCCTTTTCAGCTCTGCCTATCAATGCGCCTTGGTTCTGCACCCTTTTCTCAAACTACATTCTCTCCCAAGCTGATCTCACATTAATGGGCCAATTTTATCATATGTAAATTGTTTCTCAGTAAAGTTGCTTGGTTTTGTTAAAAGCTTATTGTATTCTGCAAAAGACAAAGCTAGGGAACTCAAAAAGATGGGTCAACAGAACGTAACCAAAATGAAGCCCCCACACGCAAAAACATCCCCCCCAAAAAATACACACACAACCCCCCCAAAAAAGACGAAAATGCACAAAGAACTTTAAAAAAGAAAAAAAAAGGGATAACAAAGAGTATAAGACATGTGGACTAGGCCAGAAGATCTAACCACAGGTGATTGGAATCCCACAAGGAGAAAAGAGAACAGGGTAGTAGCAATATTTGAAGAAATAATTGTGCAGTTTCTGAAACTGGTAAAAAAAAAAATCCACACTTAGGAATCTCAGTGAATCCAAAGCAATATAAGTAACAAAGCAAACTACATCTTGGTATATCATAATAAACCTAATGAACACCAAAGATGTTCTTAAAAAACTTAAAAACACTGCAATCTCTCTTATCTGCATTTTGAACACTGGTTCGGGAAGGAATGAATGGGAGAGGAGAAAGTGTTGAGAGAATCTGGACCAAGTGATGACCTTCTCATGACTGGTGACAGACCTAGTACAAAAGATAAATCTTCAGTTTTCCAGCTCCTATGTAGGAAAAAAGGCAGTTCTTCCTACTGTTTCTTCTTCCTTCATCCTACTGTTTCTTCATCTTGTGCATCTCTTTTACCACTCACAAAGGACACTTCCCTCTGACACTCTAGTCTCCAAAAGTGAGAGGGTTCTCCCCACAGCAACAAGTCTCTGACACCAGTTGGGTGTCCTGCAATGTAACTCCATTCTGACACTATCTACCCAGAGCTGCCATCAGACTCCTGGGAAGGACTCAGTCCCACAAGACTCATCCTGCCCCCACTTCAGATGCCAGTCAAAAACTTAGGTTATCACTTGTGCTTCTGAGTGGCTACAGATCAAATGTTTCAGTGACCCCTCCTCAGGTTCAATTAATTTGCTAGAGCAGTGCACAGAACTCAGGGAAACATGTTTGCCAGGTTGTTAAAGGATGTGATAAAGGATGAAGCGATACATAGGGTGAAGTCTAGGAAGGTCCTGAGCACAGAAGCTTCTTTCTATCCCCGGGGAGTTGGAGTGTGTGATCATCCCGGTGTACATATGTTCACTCAATGGGAAGCTGTCTGAACTCTGTACTTCTGGGGGTTTTATGGAGGCTTCCCTGTGTAGGCATGATAGATCATTAACTCCATTTTCAGCCCTTCTCACGTCTCAAGAGAAAGGGGGAGGGGTGAGGCTGAAGTAACCAGTATTCATCCAAGAACCCACCCAGAGTCATCTTATTAGGCAACAAAAGACATCCCCATCACTCGTATCGCAGTGCCAGGTGCTGGGATCGAAGAACAAATACTAAAGCAAAGATGCTCCTAGGGCTCTGATCACTTAGGAAATTAGAAGGTTTCAGGAGTTCTGTGCTAAGCAGTGGGGGCAGAGAACAATCCATCTGTTTTCTATTATGTCACACCTGGTTGGTATCCACCATGGTTAAATAGGGGTCATAGAAATAGAGCTGAAAGGAAGAGCACTCTCAAAGCCAGGTTGGCACATGTCTTCTGGCTAGCCATGTCCAGCCTCAAGGATCTGGTGAATGTAAGCTTGCTTTGAGTGCACTTTGGTAACAATGTTGGAATTTATACTCATTGATTTAAGCCAATCACAGAAGCTACTAGTAATAAAATTATGGACCACACAGTCAAGTTGGGGATGGGGGAGGATTAACTCCACAGGGACCTCACCCGATGCACATTAATAAAATAGCCTCCTGAACAGAGGAAAGCAAGATGCCTTAGAACAACATACAGCTGGGTTTGAATTCTAGCTCTAGCACTGACTGATCATGTGACTCAGACTTTGCCAGGTTTGATGTCTTCATCTAGCAAATGGAGATAGTATTTATCTTGGAAAAGCCCTTGAGAAGGTTAGATGAGAATATCAATTTTGATATAAATAGAGGGGGCTTCCCAGGGCACAGTAGTAAAGGATCCGCCTGCCTATGCAGGAGATGCAGGTTCTATCCCTGAGTCGGGAAGACCCCTTGGAGAAGGAATGGGAATCCACTTTAGTATTCTTTCCTGGAGAATCCCATGGACAGAGGAGCCTGTCAGGCTACAGTCCAGGGGGTTGCAAAGAGATGGACATGACTGAGCACACACGCACATAAATGTATAAAATAGATAAGAATTTACATAATCCTGGCATATTGGGTTGTCTGCAACATTCGTTTATCTTCAACTAGAAAATAAGAGGGTTCAAATTCCCAGAATCCATTTCTGATACCACATCATGGTGGCATAGCTCTTGGTACACTCTGGCAGAGCTAATAAAAATGACCTTTGTCTTAAAAGAGAGATTTCTACCTGGTTACTTTATATTAGTTTTATTTCCCAGAAATATGACTTTTTTTCAGTTAATTCAAAGTTGTTTGCTCTGTCACTATAGTGGTAAGGAAGCTTTTGGCATATTCAACAGAACAGAATGAATACATTTTTGAAAAATTATCTCCAAGGACCTTTTTGCATAAAAGAAAGTAAAATGCTAAAAAGATATCTAGAATGGATTGGCTACTTGAGTTTTAAAATAAATATAATAGAACTCAATCACCACCCCTCCAATTTGTTACATGGATAAACAGTTAACCTGTGGCTTTTGCTTATAAAATTAAATTTAAGAAATAAAAATTTCCCTATTCAGCATACATTCAAACTCAGCTCTGCAGAGCTGAAATTTACTCATTATAAATAATTTCAGGTGTTTCTTTCAGAGTTTTGAATATTTTGTCATATATTTCCTACTTCCTTGCAAGAGAATTCAAATCTGAATGCATTTTTCTTTAGCCTTATTATAAAGATGACTCAAAGACAGCCTCAGGTGGAATTATCCCTGTAACATTTTCTGTGTTAGATACAGTCACTGTCTTAAAAATATATTGCTATATTTGGGGAATTTACTTCCAATGACATCATTTACTTCTAATGCCATCAATTTCACTATATGCATTTTTGTTAATAAGGTTCCCAAAGATTAAAAGTTCATTAGGAGTAAAAAAAAAATCTCCAAGATAGAGGAGTTTTGTGCTTTCTCACTTTAGGGAAGTATTGAGTCCTTAAGTTCACTCATAAGTATTTTCTTAAATGTCCTTGGTATAATTTCATTTAAAACTTCTCACTCTATTGTGTATTATTATAGTTAATTGTATTATTTAATCTATGACAGTGTTCTCTACAGAGAACAAAACATTTTAAAATTCAGTTCTTATCTAGTTGGGTGATTTTATATATTCCTTCTTTTGAAGGAGTAATTATTTTTTTCTTTGTGGTCAAGGGCGACAATTTCATTATTATCTGTAATTTAGCAAACACATTAACTATAGTGTTGTTGGAGAGTTACTCCATACACCCCTCCTAGGAAAGTTTTCAACATGCTATAGAGTTAAGAGAAGTGATAAACAAATATCAAAGACCACAGTGTTCACTCCTGAAATGCTATCTCCCCTAGGGAGAAATTGCCACTGCTCAATAGTGTAGAGTGATGTTTCATGCTGCTTAGGGGAAGTAAGCAAGAAAGAATAGGCCAAGTCACATTTCCAGCCAATAGGAATTCCTTATATTTTAGCAATGTATTCAAAAATCTCTGGAGTCCCATGAACTATGACTCAGGTCTCGGTCCTTTGTGCCCAGTTGAAATGGCATGGATGCCTGAGCTGACAGAATGTCAACCCTATATATAAGCTAGTCTTTAGGACATGAAAGCTGAAGTCTGTACATTGAGCCATACCCATACTGGCAAAGCAAGATGGAGAATTTAATTCATGAGATGGAGAGAAAAAATAATTAAGGTATTTCAGGACAAAATTTCCAAGTAAATAGAATGCTCTTATTAGTTCTGAGAGAACATAGTCTTCCAATGTAAACTGAAATTACAGTGAAATACTATGATCTCTATCTCCTGGTATTTACACCTTTGTGAAAACCCTTGACTGCAAACAAGATGTGTGCTGCTGCTGCTGCTGCCAAGTCGCCTCAGTCGTGTCCGACTCTGTGCGACCCCATAGACGGCAGCCCACCAGGCTCCCCCGTCCCTGGGATTCTCCAGGCAAGAACACTGGAGTGGGTTGTCATTTCCTTCTCCAATGCATGAAAGTGAAAAGTGAAAGTGAAGTTACTCAGTTGTGCGCGACTCTTTGCAACCCAATGGACTGTAACCTACCAGGCTCCTCCGTCCATGGGATTCTCCAGGCAAGAGTACTGGAGTGGGGTGCCATTGCCTTCTCTGACAAGATGTGTGAGATGCTTCTAATTGATAAAATATGGCAAAGATGGTGGGGTGTCACTCATGCTATATAAGACTATTAACATACTGGAGATAATGTTGTGACTGTGGTTCAGTAAGTAGTCAAATAAGAGAAACCTGTGTAGCAAGAACTGAAGGTAGCATCTAGGAACTATGGACAACTTTTAGGACCAGAAAACTTCCAGCCAACAGCCAGCAAAAACCCAGGGCTTTCAATCACACAGTGGGATGAAAACATATTTTGCCAACAATCTTTGGAGGTTTGGAAGCAGATTCTGGCCCAATCAAGCCTACAGATGAGAATGCAACCCAGCTGACATCTTAACTGCAACCTTATAAAACTCTGAACAGGTGACTCAGGTAAATTGTACTCCTAATGCACAGAAACAGTGTTATCATAAATTTGTATTATTTTAAGATACTAAAATTTGTGATTTGTTATATAGCTAGAAAACTAATACACTCATCAAAATGGCAAAAATGTAACACAGAGAATACCAGGTGTTGGCAGGGATGTTGGCAATAACTGGAATTGTCAGGTACTATTGGAGAGAGTATGAATTAGTTTAGCTACTTCAGAAAATTATTTGGCAGCATCTCTTAAAACTGAATATATGAGCATCCTATGATTCAGCAATTTCATTTCTAGATACAAGAAAAAATTAAATGTACATGAATACCAAAAGACATGTCTGATAATATTCTTAATCACATTATTTATAATAATCCCAAAGTGAAAACAACCCAAATACCCATCATTAGTGTACTTGAAAGAATAAGTTGTGGTTTATTTATAAATGGAATGCTGTACAGCAGTTAAAATAAATGAACCACAAATATATACAACATGGAACTTACAAACATAATATGATAAAGAAGTTGATAGTTCAAGAACAGGCAACACTAAACTGTGCTATTAGAAGTCAGAATGGTAATTATGCTGGTAGGTATAGTGAGAGGGGCTGGTAGGGGCTGGTAACGTTCCATTTCTTGACATGGATGTTGTGATACATGGATATTTTCACTTTGTGATAATTCATGGAGTTATACACTTAGTATGTGTGTACTTTTCTATAAGAATGTTATACTTTAACTAAAAGGTTGATCTAAAGATAATCATATTTCTCTATATAGCCTCTCTAAACATTTTATGCCTCCAATTTACCTGTCCCTTTGTACTTTGAGTGCAAAAGGAAAAAGAGAAAGAGGAAAAATTAAAACAGTTAAAAAGTGGTAAAACCAGGAAGCAAAAACATGTCCCGTGTTTGTCTAATAGAAGACTTCAGGCTCTTTTATATAGCATGTGTGCATGCATCCAAAGCCGTGTCTATCTCTTCGCAGCCCTTTGGACTGTAGCCCACCAGGCTCCTCAGTCCATGGGATTCTCCAGGTAAGAATACTGGAGTGGGTTACCATGCGATCCTCCAGGGAATCTTCCCAACCCAGGGATAGAACCCGCATCTCTTATGTTTTCTGCATTGGCAGGCAGATTCTTTACCACTAGTGCCAGTGGGAAGCCCTTTACACAGTATACATTTCTGAATTATCAGAGTGTAGGTTGTATATACCATGCCCTTTTATCCTTCAATAGTCCAGTGTGTTTGCTTCTAAGAAAATATATTCTTAACCACAACTTAGTTACCAAGTTTTGGAAATTTAGCATTATCCAATGAAAATTTTCCATTATCCAATACTGAAGCTCCAATACTTTGGCCTCCTGATTTGAAGAGTGAACTCATTAGAAAAGGCCCTGATGCTGGGAAAGATTGAAGGCAGGAGGGGAAGGGGACGACAGAGGATGAGATGGTTGGATGGCATCACGGACTCAATGGACATGAGTTTGAGCACACTCCAGGAGATGGTGAAGGACAGGGAAGCCTGGCGCACTGCAGCACATGGGGTCGCAAAGAGTTGGACACAACTGAGTGACTGAACAGAGCAACAATGATAATTTTATTTAGTCACAGTCCATATTCTAATTTTATCAATCTTCTCAGTAATGAGATTTCTAGCATTTTTCCTTCCTTCTCCCCTATTTGTCTATTATCAGTATGAATTCATGGGTTTTCAATGGTTAATATAACTCATTATTACTCTTAATTATTTTGATGCTTAACTTCCCCAGAAACTGAGGTCCCTATGGAGGTCCCTTCAAACAGTCTCTGTACCCTTTCGCTGCATTCCATAATTTTTGAGCACTTCCTCACCTTCTCATAGAAGATGTACTAGGTTCACATTTTATTTTTCCTACCCCAGCCCTGAAGTCAGCCTTTCTCCAAGGTACTCGGTTTGCTTTTAGTGGAAAATGATATTTTTTCATACAGTGAAAATGTATCTGTTTATATTTAATATTATAATAAAATGACCCAATATTTGGGCCAGGGTGGTCATTGTTACTGGGGTGACTTACTTCTAGCTCTCTTGAAAGACAGAGATGAAGATAGGTTGATACCTATAATCCCACAGACACCTGGAGGTGAGATAGCATCGTTATTATGTTGTGATTTCTTTGGGGTTATGATTCCTACTTATCTTATATGAAACGTATAGGATTTAAGCCATGTTAAGTAGTTCAAAATGGAGTCACAGAAACCCAGGTGAATTTCCATGTTAGTTGTTTTGGTATGTCTGTGGTAGGGCTGTGACTGTCTTAGAATCTGAGTTACTTTAGAGATTTGTTTGACAACTGGAACAGAAGAAACAACTGACAAAGACAAGGCTTCCAGGGCACAATGATTACACTCTACTGACAGATTCCTTAAAGTGATACCCAGCAACTTGAATGAAGGCTCTTTGCTGGGGGACCTGACTCTTCGCTGATGAGAGCTGATCCAGAGGATGCTGCCAGAGGCCCTGTTGGAGCAGAGGGCGATTCCCCACTCATCTTTGTTGTGAGACCCTCTGCAGGACTGGAGCCTCTGCTTATGCTGAAATGCCCCCTTCCCAGACTTCTCTTTGGAGTAGTTCTTTACCACCTTTTTCCCTACTTAAAGTAACCCGTGCTGTGTGCCAATTGTGTTCAAGAAACCAAGAGATTCATGAATTGAATGTTGCTACATTTCATACAATATCATGAAACATATCTAATCCCCTGATTCTTACCTTGCCCTGCCACTGGGCCCTGCCACCAACAATATGAAACTGATAGGGCTTCCTGTCAGTTCTATTGCCTCTTTACTTCTGAACTCCTAACCTTTCCTCTAGTATCTCCCAGCCCAGTCTTCCCACCTCCATAAATGCAATAGCATAGTAACTTGTAGTTTGTGAGACACTTTTGTGGACATTCTTTCCTTTGATCCTCAAAACAATCTTCTGATAGAGCCTGGGAAACATATTCTTATCGATTTCCAGACGAGGAAAGTAAAACTCCTAAAACCCAAGTGACAAATTCAGGGTCACATTGTAAGTAAGGGCCTAAATCCCAAGTCTGGTGTTGTTACAGCTCACATTCCACATGGGAAAGCCCATTGGCCTTCGAACATGGCTGGACACTCTCGGTCCAGGTAATGTAAAGGGAAGTCGGAAGTTCTCTCCCCATCTATGTGACTACTCTATCTCCCTTAGCCCACACCTACACACGTGATGGGTGAGAGAACTGAGCTGCTTCATATCCAGCCTTAGGTTGAACAATATAGTTTCTCCTCCTTAGTTTCTGTCCAAAATATTGTGGCAAACAAGTAACACACTGAAGTTCATCATTTTGAAAACAGTCAGAGCCCCCAGTGGCTAATGAAAATATGACATAAATGGAAATACAAACAGTCTGCATCTTTACAAAATCATATCAAAAAGATTCCATGTCTTATCATTTTTGAGCTTAAAGAGTCTCTGCCAATAATATAAGTCATGAGAACATTACTTTTGAGAAGAGCTCCAGTTACTTGGAGATAATTTTACAGCATTGTGTTATTATACATAGTATGTGTATCTATCTTATCTAATACCATTCTCTCCACAGAAGTCATATTGAATGAATTCAGTTCTATATCCATGTTTATCTCTAGCTTTATAACTCTGACATTTATACAAAAGATAGAATTTTATGTGACAGTTGTGAAAGATCATGACTTCCTACATTTGCATTACATTTCTCCTAAGAGGAGCTCTTTCTTGAGCATAGAAAATTGATTTGATTTATCTAAGTAATGGGGCAACCACAAAACCCCTCAGAGCTTCTTTTCTTTGCTTTGAGTCGCTTTGCTTATAAGAGGATTAATGCTCTCCTTCGGGGGGCAAAATATCTCATACCCATTATAGGTGAAATAGCTGTGCTGTGTTAGGGTTTTCTACTTTATGAGCTTTATCCTTTTTTTTAAATTTTTTATCCTGCTTTAAACAGAGCTTCCTGATTTTATGGGCTGTTGCTGTTCTCCTCATTTTAGACTACAAGTAGTGTATATCACCACTTCCTGATTCTGTGGGAGACACTGTTTTTCCAACTTTCTCCAACCATCCACCATCCTTTCCAAACACCTCTCTCCTCTATTGTTCATTCATATTTACTCTCACAGTTTATAGAGGGATCATAGTTCAGTAGGAAAAGTATGGTAATGGTAATGGAAGTCAGTACGCCTGGATTGTGTCTCTGCTTTGTTCAGAAATATCTGCGTCACTTAGAGCTATATCACATTACTTCTCTTGGTTTCAGTTATCCACCACCATGAACATCATCCTTGAAGTTCTTCAAGCTCTGAAATTCTGGATTCTATTTCAAGTACAATGGTACATGCTAGTTTAATGGTAACTAGTTTAATAAGAGGAATTCCTCCACTCTGCTTGATTCTGATATGTGCCTTTATGCACATAAATATGAGGCCCAAATAAAACTGAGTATTGTGATTCTCACTTAGGAAGTTAGGCAGAGAGCCTAAGTGAGAGCTTTATTCACTCATCTCTCAAGTATTTTTTTATTTCCATGAGCCAGCTATTCTTTTAGATATCACATATTTAGCAGTAAATGATTGCTCAAGAACCCTGTTGTGATGAAGTTTCCATGTTTAGAATATGTGGAGGACAAAGAATAAATATATGAAGATATTGTTTAAAAACACAATTTCAAATAGTGATAAATATTATAAAAAATAAAACAGGAAAATGAGATTAAAGAGAGCCAGAAAGATGAGCAGATAATTCAGAATGAATCATCAGGGAAGGCTTCTCTGGGATGGTCACAGGGAAACTGAGTCCTCTGGCCAGTTATACAAAAATTTGATCATAGAACTCTGAGGCAAAGGGAGCAGCACATCCAAAGAAAGCTTTTCCAAGATGGCTTTGTGTGTCGGAGGAAGAGAATGAAAGCCAGTCACTGCAGTGTAGTGAATGATGGCAGAGTGATGGGACCTGAGGCCAGGGTGGTGAGCAGAGCAGATGAGGAGTCCAAGCAGACAGGAGAACCCCTTCTCTGCATGTGCCAGGAATGATGCTTCCAGGGAAGGGTTCTTTCTCCTTGGGAAGAACCAAGTGTGTCCTAGGTATGAGATCAAGAGACATCAACTGTCAGACCAATGGGCTCATCATTGATTTAGATCTCATCTACAGAAAACCTAAATGCAATTGGAAATATGAAGATGGAAATCCAAGTTTCAGTCTAAGACATTTACCATACTTTTCCTCTGGAAAGGCACAGTGTGTCAACAGAGGAAACTTCAGCCTTTCCCTGAAAGGTGGATTGTGAAAGCTGGTAATTGAGAGAGAGAGGAAAAGAGAGAGAGGGAGGGAAAGAGAGAAGGAGAGAAAGAGAGAGGGACAGAGAAAGAGAGACAGAAACGGAGAAAAAGACCAGTAACAGATGATGCAGCATTAAATCATGCAGCTAATTTGTTGGGAGCCTGGGAAAGACGCTTTACCTCTCTTGATGTCTGTTTTGACAGCTATAAAACGAAGGCTTAGACAAGGTAATCTTGAAGTTCTTTTACCATTCTGTAGTGAAATTGCTTATTTGTAACTCTAAAATAGCTTTTTAAAAAAGGTTTTCTTGCTATTTAAACAATCTCTGCCACATTAGACTTAAAATTGAATAAGAAACATATACTTTTCTAAGACAGATTGTGGTTTACACTTCTAGCCTCAATCCTATACATAAGTAATTCATATTATTCAGATTATTTCCATTAGCACATGTGTTCTCATTAAATTTCATTATGTTAGCTTGTCATCCATATTTTTAGCAGGATAAATTGAGGACTGAGTTGTGTTACACTCCACCAGAGACCATGATTTAAGGTCACTCATCTAATCATATGGAAACCTCTATATTTCCTTTATTCCCATTATATCATGAAAACTTGGGGTCACTCATTTAATCAGGTGATAATCTACATTATCTCCTTAATCACTAGTATATCATACAAATTCTACCTTTTAAAACAAAAAACAAAAAAAAAACCTTTTGTAAAACTCAAGGCAACATTTCCCAGTTTCTAGATATCCAGAAACTCTCCTATTCTGCAAACTTCCTTAAAAAGCAGTCAACTAATCCATAGAACTAGTACTTGACATTTATTCAACTCATTTAACCTCCTGGAAGGTTAAACTCCCTCGAAAGTAAATTCTCTCTGATAACTCTAAACATAGGTAGGATTTCAATTCTTTTCCCCCAGTGTCTAATCTACATTTCTGGTGTGGCCATCAATCTCCATCACAGAGAATATAGAGTAAAATCAATATATTCTTATTCTTCTCTTCAAGTTAGACTCAATAAGAATGCCCTTTGTTATTTTTTTATAAGTTTTCATTCTTTCTGGCTGTTTATCTTTCTGATAATATTATAGTTTGGTCCATGTCATTCTTTAAAGAGTTTTAAATTGTGTGTTCTTTTCATATTTTTTGTTTATTTGCATTAAAATACCATTTATGAGGCAAAGGTATTAAATAGGTAGTTCACAAAGGAGGAAACATAAATGTGGACAAAACATGGGCATATGTGGTTTACCTCACTAGTAATCAAAATAGTACAAATTAAAGCAATGAAAAGACATATTTACCTGGGATACTGGAGAAGTTTAATAGATTGTATAGTGAGGGAGGGGGGAGATGGAACCTGTCCTAGTCTGATGGTTGGAAAGTAAACTTGTATCATCTTGTCATAAGGTACCATTTGATATGCACTTTTGAGCTGGCTCTTCCCTTGCAAATAATTTTTCATAAGGAAATAATCAGTTATGCACAAAGTTATGTCTAGAAAAATACTTACCGTAGGCCCGTTAGTAATTCAAAGCAATATAAACGTCTAACAGTAGGGATTATGACTTAAAGTAAGTGGATTATGGTACATCCTTTCTATGGAATTCTATAAATCTATTAAATTTATATATTTTTTTATTTAAAAAATATTTGGCCACATCATGTGGCGTGAGGGATCTTACTTCCCTGACCAGGAATCAAACCCACACTCTGCATTGAAAGTGTAGAGTGTTAGCCACTGGACTACCAAGGAAGTCCCACATCTACTAAATTTAAATTGTTTCTATAGAAAAGAACTTAATGATGTTTCTCCATAAATGTTCAAGCACACAATGCAGTTTGCCTACCTAACAACCATTTTTTCCTCTTTTTATTAAGATAGACTTTCAGTTTAGTTCAATTGTCCATTCCTCCATTCCTCTCAACTTGATTCTGGAGTAAATCCTAAATTTAAGCCAATCATGGCAGTTCTCTTCTCGCACTTCTGGTCAGTGTGACTTTAAAGTCTGTGGGTATGTATGGAGGTTGCTTCTGGGAAAGGCGTTCTGCCTTTAAAGAATCACATTGAAAAAGATGAAAAAAAAGTTAAGAACAGTTACTTTGGCTTGATTTTATCTTTTCCAAATATGATGCAAGGAACTGTTCCAGCCTTTCATGTCCATGAGAATAATTAACTATTTCCAGCACTCTTTATTCTTTTGAGTAAATCCATGTTTCTGTCCATTTTATTTTCTGTCTAAAGTGTTTCTTTAACATTTTTTGTACTGTGAGTCTACCAGAGATGAAATCTTCCAGCTTTTGAATGATTGAAGAAGTCTTTATCTCATCTTCATTATTGAAACATATTTGTTGGATGTAGAATTCAATGTTGAAAGTTTTCTGTCTACTTGAAGATTTTTCTCCATTGGGTTTTCACATACATTGTCTCCAACAAGAAATCTGCTGCCATCTTTATCTTTGTGTTCTTATATATGTGCTGCTGCTGCTTCTAAATCACTTGAGTCGTGTCTGACTCTGTTCGACCCCATAGACAGCAGCCCACCAGGCTCCCCCATCCCTGGGATTGTCCAGGCAAGAACACTGGAGTGGGTTGCCATTTCCTTCTCCAATATGTGACACATATATAAATGTGTTTTTACCTCAGGTTGCTTTTAAGATTTTCTCTTTGCCACAGATTTGGAGCACATTAATTATAATGCACCAGGGTGTGTGGTTATCTTCGTGTTTCTTGTGCTTAGGGTTGATTTGGTTTCTTAGATTTGTGGGTTAATACTTTTCATCAATGTGGACAATTTTTGACCATTATTTTTTTCAAATTTTTTCCATTTCTGCATCTCTCTTCTCTCCTGCATAGACACTAATGACGTGTATATTAGGCTGTTTGAAGTTATCTCACAACTCATTGATGCTGCTGCTGCTGCTGCTGCTAAGTCGCTTCAGTCGTTTCCGACTCTGTGAGACCCCATAGACAGCAGCCCACCAGGCTCCCCCGTCCCTGGGATTCTCCAGGCAAGAACACTGGAGTGGGTTGCCATTTCCTTCTCCAATGCATAAAAGTAAAAAGCGAAAGTGAAGTCGTTCAGTCACGTCTGACTCTTAGTGACCCCATGGACTGCAGCCTACCGGGCTCCTCCGTCCATGGGATTTTCCAGGCAAGAGTACTGGAGTGGGGTGCCATTGCCTTCACTGATGCTATGTTCATTTAAAGATTTTTTTGTCTCTGTGTTTGATTTTAGATACTTTCTATTGCTTTATGTTCTATAAGTCACTAAAATTTTCTTCTATGGTGTCTGATGTACCCAAATATCCATCCAGTATATTTTTCATCTCAGCCATTGCAGTTTTCATATCTAGAAATTTTATTTGAATATTTTTTATACCTATCCTGTCTCCATTTAATTTTCTGAACTCATGGAATATAATCATAATAACTTTTTTAATGTTTCGCTTGGTAATTATAGTATCTGCATCAGTACTGAGTCAGTTTCAATCAATTGATTTTTCTCCCCATCATTGTTCATAGATTTTTGCTTTTTCATTCCTGGTAATTATTTATTGGATGCCAGATATTGTGAATTTTACTTTGTGGGTGCTGGATATTTTTGTATCCCTGTAAATATTCCTGAGTCTTGTTTTAGGATACAATTAAGTTATTGGAAAGAGTTCAGTCCTTTGAGTCTTGTTTTTAAGATTTGTTAGGCAGCATCAGAACAGCATTTAGACTAGGACTAATTATTTCTCACTATGGAAGACTACTCTTCTGAGTAGTCTACCAAGGCTCTAAGAAGGATGAAGCTTTCTGGTATGGCTAATGGTAACAGGCACCATTCCCAGTCTTGTGTCAGTACTGGGCACAATTACCTCTCATCCTTTTGAGTGCTTCTTTCCTCAGCCTCTGGTAGTTTCCTTATTTACGTGCACTGATCAGCACTCTGCTGAACACTGTGGGGCAACTCTCTGCTTACCTCCAGAGTTCAATCTCTGTGAGATTTCTTTGCTCTGTTCCTCTGTCATATGAATTATAGCCTCCTGAAATCTCTAAGACTCTCACCTCTGTCTTCTCATTTCAGACTTGACCTGGGTCCCACTTTCCTGAACGACAGTCTGGAAGTGATCTCAAGGCAGCAATCTGGGGGCAATTGTAGGAGTTTGGCTTATATGTTACTCATCTTTCAGGGATCACTGTCCTTAGTCACCTAATGTCCTATTCCTTAAAAACAACTTTTTCATGTATTTTGTCCATTTGTTTTGTTATTTCAGGTGAGAGAATAATCCTAGTCCTTGTTACTCCAATATTTTTTCATATTTTAAAATCTCTATAGTCACATTGGTCTTTCTAAATGCTTCCCATTTGTCTTCCTCATTTACAGTAAAATATTTCTTCAAATACTCATTCTAACAATGTAATATCATTATAATCTCTGTATACTATCCTGAGACTATCTCACATTTAGATTCATGGATATTTTGGTGCATTAACTGTCCTCTGAATTTCCATTTGCTTTATCACATATCCTTGAGGTTAGGCTGGGCCATGAGATGAATTCTAATGAATAGCCTAAGAGTAGAAGTGACATGTGCTGTTTAAGGTCAAAGATTTAAAAAGAAAGAGTGAGTTCCCCATCACTCTTCACTGTTACAGGGAAGGCTGAAACCCCAATTTGAGATGGCAGCAGCAGGAGATGGTGGACATTCCATCAGTTTGAGTCTTGGCTCCCTACTAACCTGCCATTCAACATGTAGTGTGGCCAGAATAAACAACTGTAGTTTAAAACCACTGGGATCTGGAGTTAATTTCTTAATGTAGTAAACATGGTTTAATCTGATTGACATTCTAAAATAATATATATCTTTTCTACAAACAAACTTGTTTTATTAATATCAAAATTATAGTAACAGAATTTCAAACAAATCTCAGCTTCTTGGAGATAGCAATAATAAATAAACTAATTTTGGAACAAAAATGTTATTATAAGCAATTTAAGAAATAATGACATGAGGACACTTTATAAAAATAAATGGAATGCTGCAAAAGCTATTTGCAAAGAATTATTAGTAACTGATTGAATTTAATACTGGAAAATGCATATGACCAAATAAGCTTTTTCCAAGCATGATTTAATGTTAGGAAATTTACTAATATAAAGCATCCATACCAAAAGGTTAAAGAAGAAAAATAATCTCCAAAGATGTTGCACAGAAATCTTTCACTTTAATTTTAAAAAAAGGAAAGAAAAACCCTTAGCCAATGAGGATAAGGAAAGTGATTCTTTAAAATTATAATGAAAAATTGATCTCAAAACAACTATTAATTCCAGTATCATGCTTAATGACTAAACACTGAGATTCCTTATTTAGAAGTAATAAAGAGACAAAGACTTCCTTTATCAGCACTCCTATTTATCATTTCCCCACAAATTTTGGCCAATGTAAGACAATAAAAAGCATGAAAATTTAACTGTCATTATTTGAAGAATCGGTTACCTAGAAAACTCAAGAGAATCCACTGAAAAGATTTTAGAAGCAGTAAAAAAGTTTAGCAATGCAACTATAAATAAACAAAAATTAGATTTTTGTATACCAGCAAAGAGGAGAGTGAAAAAGTTGGCTTAAAACTCAACATTCAGAAAACTAAGATTATGGCATCCGGTCCCATCACTTCATGGCAAATAGATAGGGAAAAAATGGAAACAGTGACAGACTTTATTTTCTTGTGCTCCAAAATCACTGCAGATGGTGACTACAGCCATGAAATTAAAATATGCTTGTTCCTTGGAAGAAAAGCTATGACCAACCTAGATAGCATATTAAAAAGCAGAGACATTACTTTGGCAACAAAGGTCCATCTAGTCAAAGCTATGGTTTTGCCAGCAGTCATGTATGGATGTGAGAGTTGGACTGTAAAGAAAGTTGAGTGTCAAAGAATTGATACCTTTGAACTGTGGTGTTGGAGAAGACTTTTGAGAGTCCCTTGGACTGCAAGGAGATCCAAGCAGTCAATCCTAAAGGAAATCAGTCCTGAATATTCATTGGAAGGACTGATGCTGAAGCTGAAGCTCCAATACTTTGGCCACCTGATGAGAAGAACTGACTCATTGGAAAAGACCCTGATGCTGGGAAAGATTGAAGGCGGGTGGAGAAGGGGACAACAGAAAGTGAGATGGCTGTGTGGCATCACCGACTTGATGGGCATGAGTTTGAGTAAGCTCTCAGAGTTGGTGATGGACAGGGAAGCCTGGCGTGCTGCAGTCCATGGGGTCTCAAAGAGTCAGACACGCCTGAGCAACTGAACTGAACTGATACCAGGGAACCCCAATTTGGGGCAGATGAAGGCAAATTGCCAGAGGGCACACAAGGAGACCTCTGTAACATTTATTGAGGAAACATTATAGAGACTGAAGCAGTAGCATGGTCTGTGAATTTAATATTGCCCTTCACATTCCAAAAAAGCACATGGAGGTCTAATAGGACCAAGTGTCAGATACCAGGAGAGGGCTCCTGGCTCAGGGATAGATACAGGACTTATAAATGCTTAACTGGAGAAACACCAGTCTCTCATCAAGCATGATCAAGAGAACAGAAGCTTATTCTCCATCATTGCATGGCCACCTCAGCATTCACAGTTTGGGAAGCACCAATCCTTTAGATATTATCTGGGGACAGTGGAAGATCCTATTACCCAAAAATGGCCACAGCAGTATTTCTGATCCCACATGCTCTAGTAGAACCTTGCCACACTCCACCAAGAGTAGGGTCTATCTATCCTCTCCTTGTGGCTCAGACGGTAAAGCGTCTGCCTGCAATGCGGGAGACCTGGGTTCAATCCTTATGTCGGGAAGATCTCCTGGAGAAGGAAATGGCAACCCACTCCAGTATTCTTGCCTGGAAAATCCCATGGATGGAAGAGCCTGGTAGGCTACCGTCCATGGGGTCACAAAGAGTCTGACACGACTGAGCATGGAGACACATATCCTGTCCTTGAACCAGAGTGTGCATGTGACTGCTCTGACCAATAGGATACAGAGGAAGGAATATTATATGAGACAAAAGGATACAACTTCATCTGGTGCTTTCTGTTTGAGAGGCTGGCATTGGGGAAATTAGCCACGATGCCATGAGGAAGCCCAAACTAGCCTACCTGGAGAGACCACATGGAGAGACCTACATGGAGAACTGAGGCTCCCCCAACCAACAGCAAACATCAGTGGGGGCATGTGAGTTAACAAGGCTTCAGATGACTTCAGTCTCCAACCTAAAATCTTCCAGTGAGCCCCAGACATTCAGGGGACAGAGAGGAGCTATATATACTCTGTCCCACCTGGATTCTTAATCTGTAAGTGTAAGAAATGGTTGTCTTATGCCACTAAATGTTGGACAAATTGTTATGCAACCACAATAACTAGAACAATGACAAGTGTTTACGTTTTGCATTTGAAGCTTATTTGATTTGTGATGGATCACCACCTCATATTATGCCAAAATTGATTACTTTAACATTTGGTTTTATCTAAGTTCCACAAAGTTCTGCAGAAGGCCAGATCTCTGAGAGCCAAATTTCAGGAGATCAATCGGGTTAATCATTACCTCTGAGCCAAATAGCAAATATAAGGGGAAATGATCACATTCATAATAACAGTCAACAAAACATGTAGAAGTTAACAAAACATCTGGAGGGCCTAAATAAAGAAAATAATTTCTTTTTCTGAAGAACAGAGAGAGATGGTTTCTCTAGAAGAAAACCAATATTCAATATTAAAAATATGGTAACTTTTGGGAATTCCCAGTGGTTAAGATTCTATGCTTTCATTGCCAAGAGCATAGGTTCGATCCCTGGTAGAGGAACTAAGATCCCACAAGCTGAGCAGTGCAGCCAGTATATATATATTATACACACACACACACACATATATATACACACACATATATAAACTTTCACAAATTAATGTATAAGATTAATGTAATTATAATGGAAAATCTAAGAGGATTTTTCTTGAATTTTACATATCCCAAAATTCATCTGGAAAAATAAAAAGATAATTTATGAGGTTTTGGAAAAAGAATGGTATTGTTGAGGGTCCAATCAGGAGACAGAAAGAAAACAATAATTCAAACAGGGAAGATTTAATAAGAATTATTAACTTTAAGAAGGGGCTTAGTTGAAGTAATGAGGGCTTAGCCAGTGAGAAGTAAAGAGAGTTAAGAATATAAAATTAGCATCTATACTAAGCAGTCATGGGTTTTAGGGCTATTATAAGGAAGAACGGAGAAGGCAATGGCATCCCACTCCAGTATTCTGGCCTGGAAAATCCCATGGACAGAGGAGCCTGATTGGCTGCAGTCCATGGGGTCACTAAGAGTCGGACACGTCTGAGCGACTTCACTTTCACTTTTTACTTTCATGCATTGGAGAAGGAAATGGCAACCCACTCCAGTGTTCTTGCCTGGAGAATCCCAGGGACGGGGGAGCCTGGTGGGCTGCCGTCTGTGGGGTCACACAGAGTCTGACACGACTGAAGAGACTTAGCAGCAGCAGCAGCAGAAGGAAGAATCTCTTAAGAGCTGAGATCTAGACCTTGCTGAAGGCACAGCTGGGGCTCACTGAATGGCAAAGAAGTCATTGTGGTACTTCACCAGTGGAACTTGCTTGAAATTTGCATTCTAGATGTTGGGGAAAGCTGTTCACTGTAAGATAGCTCATTAAAATCTTTTTATCACAAAACTGCCCAAAAGGAGTGCTGGCGGAGCGGAGGTGGGTTGCGGGGTGGGGTGGATCTGTTGGCTGCTACATACCTCACAGTGCTGTGCACTGCCAGAGCTGGGCATTAGAGAAGCCCTGCCTGCTGCCTGTCAAGGGAGCAAGCACTCCAGGACTGAGAGGGCAGGCATCTTCTTTTGCCACGTCTCTTTACTGCCCTCTACTGACAAAGACTACTATCATGCCAGCGAACCAAGAGAAATATTTAAAAGAGCCAGCTCCATTTTCCCAGAGCATTCGATGAAGGGTAAATCTGGAGCTGAGAGGCAATGCATTTATTACTGGCACAAAGATGGTTTGAAGTGCCGCTATCTGATGTTAAAATATGCTTTAACACTGTAATGATGAAAAAATATGAGAGTGACACAAGACTGAAGAAACTGACTAATGGAAAAGAATAAGGGAAGGAAAACCTCAGAAGCAGATACATGTGTATATATGTATGTGTACATATATCTGTGTATACATAAATACATAAATTTAATGTACAAAAGAAGTAGCATTTTGAATCATTGAGAAAATAAATCATTACTTGTTAAAAACTAGCATAAGAGTAGATTTCCATTTCATACTATACCCCAGAGTAAATTTCAGATATATTAAAAAATTAAATTCCAGAAAGTTGGATCCTTTAATTATTACTACATCAGTTCAGCCTCGTCCCATCAAGGCAGCACAGCTTCCAACACAACCCCACTTGCTGGCATCCATGACAAGCAGGACTCTGATAGGGCCAATAGTCCTCTTTCAATTTACTTGAAGGAACTTAATCTGGAAATCAAGGGCTCTGCTGGAAGAGTTTCCATAGACACGTCCTCCAGAGTGATGGGAAGAAAATAAAGGTACAAATAGAGGATGCTGTAGGATAACAGCGATGCTGAGCTATCGTATACCACCACAGAGAAATAGGTAACTTACCACTTACAAAAATGCTAAGTATGTCACAAATGTAGAATGGTAGGTGAAAGGTCGAAAAGATTACACCAACAGAAACACCATAATGTGAGGAGCAGGAATTATTTACTTCCTCTTAAGGCAGTCCCAGTAGATGAAGCACAGGATTTTACTAGAGAGAACAGTCTGTCATCTACTGAGACACCTACTCTGAACTGCACGAAGTTAGAGTTGCCTTGTAGGCAATGCTTGTTTCTCAGAGACAAATGAATGATGTGAATATGATCTGTCTCTAAACAATGTAACCTAATTATGTTTCACCAACCACTAACAAACAGTAAAAGGTACAAGGAAGTCATAACATGTAAATCAATTCTCTTCTACCCTAGAGTGCTGTGTATAATTTAATTTACAGGTCACATACTTTAAAATATGTAAGATTGACACAGCTGAACAGTCTTATGGACTCTGTTGGAGAGGGAGAGGGTGGGAAGATTTGGGAGAATGGCATTGAAACATGTATAATATCATTATGAAACGAGTTGCCAGTCCAGGTCCGATGCACGATACTGGATGCTTGGGGCTGGTGCACTGGGACAACCCAGAGGGATGGTATGGGGAGGGAGGAGGGAGGAGGGTTCAGGATGGGGAACACATGTGTATCTGTGGCGGATCCATTTCGATATTTGGCGAAACTAATACAATATTGTAAAGTTTAAAAATAAAATAAAATTAAAAGAAAAAAGAACTGGATTCAATTTTTAAAAGAAAGCCTTTTTATTTGCTCAAAAATAGGATTAAATATTTGTCTGAACTCAGAGAATGCAAAGCCTTTCTGATCACAATACAAACAGAAAACAATAGTGGAAAATAGTGATATATTACTAAAGTTTAAAGTCTCAAACATAAAAAGGTACCATAAATAAAAATTTAAGGCTAATTTTTAGAGGAAAAGCTTGAAAATTTTATGAAAAAAGTTGACTATTATTAATATGTAAAGAGTTCTTGTAAATCAATAATAAAAATGTAAAAGTCAGTAGAGATTATGCCAAAAACATTATCATGTATTTTTAAAGTAATCTAAAGCCAATCTAATGCCTCACGAGTAATCTCAGAAATACAAATTTAAACAAAAGTACATTTTTTATCAAATTGGCAAATATATTTTCAACTATATCAAGCATCTTTAGATCATTATATTCTTTCATCCAGCAATTTTATTTCTTAATAACTTTATCTTAAGGCAATAACAATGGATATTTACAAAAGTATATGACCAAAGTTGTTAAAGACAGTATTATTTGTAATTGCCTGAAAATGGAAATCCTTTAGAAGTTAAACAACAGGAGATTGGAGTAAATTAATTTTGATAAATTTCTATAATGGGAGAAATACCATAATGTAGCTGTTAAAAGCACAGTGCTCGGTCATGTCTGACTCTCTGACCCTATGGACAGTAGCCCAGCAGGATCTTCTGTCCATGGAATTTTCCAGGTAAGAATACTGGAGTGGGTTGCCTTTCCCTTCTCCAGGGGATCTTCCCAACCCAGGGATCAAACCCAGGTCTCCTGCATTGCAGGCAGATTCTTTACCATTTGAGCCACCAGGGAAGCCCAGTTTTAAAGTAGCTAGATTCAAATTTGAATATTAAAATTCTTACCTTCAGAGCCTTGAGCAAGTTATTTATTTTCCCTAAATCTTAATATAAATAGAGATCCTAAAAGTGCTAACATGATGACTGACGTGAACATTAACTGAGAGACTCCAGTAATGCCTTCAGTACGTACTGTCTAGCACATAGGGCTGATGAAAATTAACTCAGTATTTTCTTTTAATAGTGTATCATGTAGACATTAACATAATGCCTCAGTAGAACATGTAATAAAATGGGAAACTGTTTATGATGTATTGTTAATAGATGAAAGCAGGATATAAAATTTTATGTAAAGTATAACACAAATTGCTTAACAAGAGAAACGTAATGCAGGTATTAAAAAGTCAGGAGTGTGCATCAAAATGTTAACAGTGTTCTCTGTAGATTACTATTCTATTTATTCCTTTGTAATTTTCTACATTTTTAAAATTTGTCTGCTCTGAACACCTATTTTGTAATAAAAATAATGATTATCATGAAATAAAATGTAATCTGATACATGTCTCGTTTTCTTCTCCTGACTATCACAAAATATTATACCACATCATTCTATTTTTCCAAGGTTCTAGCACTTAATCGACAAATTCTTTCATGGAGGTTATGATTAGATCCAAAGTAGCAATTTTTCCCCCTTCACTGCTTTCCTTGCCTTTTGGCAGATAGAATTATCAGGGAGGTATGTCAAGAATGTATTTTCCTGGTAATAGCTGATTTAATGGCAGTGTCACTTTGAAAGTGGTAGCTTAATTTTTTTCCTTTGGACCCTGATATGATTTAGGATACAGATATAACAGCCCACTGTTGATTTGCCAATATGCAGAAGAAATTTTTTTCCATTGTTAGAAATAAAGCCAACACAGTATCTATTTGCACCTTTTTTATATTATCTATTTTAAGTTGCCTAAACAAGTATGAAATAATGCTAATAATATTAATGATGATGGTGATAAAATGATAGTATTTTAAGTGCCAAGCACATAATACATGATCAACAAATATTTGTTTAATAAAATAGGACTGAAATTGTTATCAGGCACTGTTAAAACATTTATATTAAACTTATTAAATTGTTAATAAATTTCAGAGATGTGTATTTCATTACTTTTGGACAGTAGACTTCTATAAATATTTGCCTAGGGGACACATATTTAGCTTTGGGGACCTGTTTAAGATTTAACTTGGGGACTCATACTTTGTCAGTGGGCTGTGTTATTCAGGGCATCTTTGACAATAGCAATTAGTGACTTTTTTTTACACTTTTAAAATAAATATCTTGGCATTTCTGCCCATCCTACAGAAATCCCTGTCTCCACTTTTCTTCTCCTAGAGTCTCCATTCTAAACCTTTTGCTCAGCAGAGAATTCCATATTTATTATTAGGTATTGTTATGCTTTCTGTTATTATTGTTTGGGTGCAAAAGATCATCTTCTTAACTCACATTTATCGGCATGTGATGAATGCTCAGGAATTAGCAGTTTCACTCATTTTACTCCCTAAACCTCTCTTCAAGATTTAACCTAATATAAAAACAATAAGCTCTTTCTTTTAAAGTCTCTCAGAGACATTACTTTCTTTTCATTCACAATATAATTATCTTTACACAACCCTCAATATATCACATCTAGAGATAATCCCTTTCTTAATTACAATATCTCCTCCTTAAATTCACCCTAAAAAACTTTACAAGATAGATCTTTGTAAAGAGCTGCAGAAAGAGCAGGAAGAATAGGAATTTGGGAACTTGGGATCCAGTTTCAGCTTTGCTCCTTCAAACGGTGTAACCTCATGAAAACCACAAACTCCTTTAAGATTCAATTTCCTCCTCTGTGAGGGAGAGGGGTTGTCGAGGAGGGATGAATTGGGAGTTTGGGATTAGCAGATGCAAAAATATATATCCATCATATATAGGATGAATAAACAACAAGGTCCTACTATATTGCACAGGGAGCTGTATTCAATATCCTGTGATAAACCATAATAGAAAAGAATATGAAAAAGATATATGTATATTGGCATAACTGAATCACTTTGCTGTACAGCAGAAATGATCACAATGTTGTAAATCAATTATATATCAATAAAATTGAGAAAATTTCCTCCTCTGCAGTTTTAAGACCAAAGTAGGAATACAATAAAGTTCTCCAATGATGGAAGGGATAGAAGCAGCATGCCTTACAGCTTTCTCGACTCGAGATACCACAGTCTCCAAAGTGACACAATAATAATCAGTGGTTTAAATCCAAGTGAGAATATACCCTTAGCACAGCCACTGATAAATGGGTAAGGAATGCCCTAGTCTCATTGCCCCGGTACCCTACAATTTCACTGCCCCATGACTCTCCTAAATCACATGCGTCCCTAACGCAGAGGCCACTGATGGCTTCCCATTGCCCATTCATTCATTAACTTAAAAAATATGCATTGAGCACTCACATGTTCCAGTCTTTCCTGGGTGCTTAGTGAGAGGATGGTGTCCTCAGACCATTTGAGTTTAACGGGAAAATCACAATTTAAGAAGCAGTAGCAATAAAATGTGATATATGTTTGGTAAAAAAAAGATGTGTAGGCACTTAATTGGAGCGTTTAACCTCATCTGGAAAGATCAGAGAAAGGAAATAAAGCCAAATCTGCTTTTCTTCCAAACTTTCCGTCTTCTAATCCTAACTACACACACACACACATATATATACGTAGAATTAGAAGATGGGAAACACATATTTAGCTTTGAGGACATATATAGATATAGATATAGATTTAGATATAGATATACCCTGGAGTGTGAAGGCAAGTGGGCCTTAGGAAGCATCACTATGAACAAAGCTAGTGGAGGTGATGGAATTCCAGCTGAGCTATTTCAAATCCTAAAAGATGATGCTGTGAAAGTGCTGTACTCAATATGCCAGCAAATTTGAATAACTCAGCAGTGGCCACAGGACTGGAAAAGGTCAGTTTTCATTCCAATCCAAAAGAAAGGCAATGCCAAAAAACGTTCAAACTACCATTCAATTGCACTCATCTCACAGGCCTGCAAAGCAATGCTCGAAATTCTCCAAGCTAGGCTTCAACAGTATGTGAATGAAGATGTTCAACCTGGATTTAGAAAAGGCAGAGGAACCAGAGATCAAATTGCCAACATCTGTTGGATCATAGAAAAAGCAAGAGAATTCCAGAAAAACATCTACTTCTGCTTCATTGACTATGCTAAAGCCTTTGACTGTGTGGATCACAACAAACTGTGGATAATTCAGAAAGAGGTGGGAATACCAGACCACCCAACCTGCCTCCTGAGAAACCTGTATGCAGGTCAAGAAGCAACAGTGAGAAACAGTTATGGAACAACAGACTGGTTCAAACTTCGGAAAGAGGTACGTCAATTGGGAAAGGAGTATATTGTCACCCTGCTTATTTAACTTCTATGCAGGGTACATCATGCAAAATGCCAGGCTGGATGAAGCACAAGCTGGAATCAGGATTGCAGGGAGAAATATCAACAACCTCAGATATGCAGATGACACCACCCTTATGGCAGAAAGTGAAGAGCCTCTTTATGGAAGTGAAAGAGGAGAATGAAAAAGTTGGCTTAAAACTCAACATTCAAAAAACTAAGATTATGGCTTAGTCCCATCACTTCATGGCAAATAGATGGGGAAACAATGGAAACAGTGAGAGCCTTTATTTTCTTGGGCTCCAAAATCACTGCAGATGGTAACTGTAGCCATGAAATTAAAAGACACTTGCTCCTTGTAAGAAAAGCTATGACAAACATAGACAGCATATTAAAAAGCAGAGACATTACTTTGCCGACAAGGTCTGTATAGTTTTCCAGTAGTCATGTGTGGATGTGAGAGTTGGGCCATAAAGAAGGCTGAGTGTCAAAGAAATTATGCTTTTGAACTGTGGTGTTGGAGAAGACTCTTGAGAGTCCCTTGGACTACAAGGAAGGAGATCAAACCAGTCAATCCTAAAGGAAATTAATCCTGAATATTCATTGGAAGGACTGATGCTGAAGCTGAAGCTCCAATACTTTGGCCACCTGTTGCGAAGAGACAACTCATTAGCAAAGGCCCTGACACTGGGAAATATTGAAGGCAGGAGGAGAAGGGGACGGCAGATAATGAGATGGTTGAATGGCATCATCGACTCAATGGACATGAGTGTGAGCAAGCTCCAGGAGATGGTGAAGGACAGGGAAGTCTGGCATGCTGCAGTCCGTGAGGTCGCAAAGAATCGGACATGACTGAGTGGCTGAACAACAACAAATCTTCAAGATTTAAGGTAATATCAAAACAACAGGCTCTTTCTTTTTAAAATCTCTCAGAGCCATTACTTTCTAATGGTAATGGTAAAATATAATACCATATATGTATATGTGTGTGCATATATATAATGTGTGTTTGTTACTTTTCCTTGCATATCCTGCTTTCCAATCAAATAGAGAATCTATTCTATGTTGAATATACTCTGCACTCTGTAAGACTGTCTTCTAGATTAGAAAGATATTAATACATACTCTGGAACCCCTCTCTCTTGCCTATTGCTGACATAGTTATTTCCAAACAGTATTTTAGATATTGGAGAGCTTTTTATTCTAGCCTAGCAGTAAAGTTTGGGGGCCATATTCTTCTGGGCTGATTTTACAACGAGTTTGTCTCCTTTACACTTATTTCAAACTCTGCTGTTTAGCCACCACTGCACAACAGTCTCTAATCCACAAAGTAACTTATTGGACTTGTTCTAAGGTACAATCATTTGCTCTAAGAAGTTCATCAATGGCCCCCTCAAGGATTCTGGGGATGTTTGAAATCCATCAAGACAGAGGAGTATACTGAAGACTTTGAATTACATTCTAAAATAGCAACTGAATCCCTTGTTCTAACGTCAGGCATGGGTGCATAAAATAGATTAAGTCCAACCATACTCATTAAGTACCTGTGCTTCACACCATTAATGATGGGAGAGAAATCCAGTTAAGCATTTCCAGCACTACCTCAACAAGCCATTCCGCCAGGAAATCATCACCTTTGGTCAGTCAGATGCTATGAAGTCATTTCAAGTTATTCCATCACTCCCATTTCAGCTGAATGTTTGCTATATTTCCAACAGTACAATCCTTTCTGAAAAGAGTGTAAGATACAAATTGACATCAAAGGATTAGCCAGAACAGCGGTTGAACTCTTCTGAGCTTGGATTTCTGCTACTCATCAGCTACATGCCTATCATCAAACATCAATCCACCCACACCTGTTTTTCCATTTGGAACTGGAAATTGATGGCTCTGGGGAGGTATGTACCTAAAAGAGTGTCTGTGAAATTTGTGGAATGCTTTGAAGAGACTGTCATATAATTTCAGTTTATCATTATATTAATCAGCCTTTTTTCTTGATGCATTATTCATGTCAATTAATATAATTATTAATACTCAGCTTTGTCTTTCACAATGAGCATAGCACCTCTTTGTTTTTATTTTTTTCCTCTTATTTGCATTTAGCCTTTTACTTAGCAGTAATCAACGCTACATACTCGACTCATGGAAAAAATAACACATTTATCAACATGAGTCATTAAATAAATTCCTTTATTTTTTAGAAAAAAATTCTCCCTCCCCCAAATAATCTCTACTGTCTGCCAAGATTTAATACAGTGGCTGTTAATAATTGTTCCTGCCATTTATACCCGTAAAAAGCTGAGGGTCTGGAAGCTAGCAGCATTTGATCACCTTTTTCATGTCTTATGTAATAATTCATTCACCTTGAAAACATCAGGACTGGCCTCAGTGATGGACTGAAAATTCTCTTCACTGCAAGACTGAGGCATAGACACAGCCTGAGTGACTTTCAAGTTTTGACTTGGAATTTACATCAAACTCTGGCACCATCACATAGCTGGGGGTTAAGGAAATATTGAGCCAACCTAAGGCAAAAATCATATAAAAGGTAAAACCTACTTTGAATGCTGTCCTTCTATCTTCTATTTTTATTCTACCCCAGTATTCTTATGCTGTCTATAGTTGCCCATTTCTTCCCAGCTCTCTTCCCTACTTATGTTTTTCTCTTCACCTATGGAGGGTCTTCCAGTCCAATATTATAAAAATGCTAGAATCTCAGAGCCAAAGAAGAATGCGAGCTTGTCTAGTTCAAACATCTATCCAGCACATCAATTGTGCTTACAATATTTATTACAATATTTTGCAGCCTCTGCTTGAAATCTCCCGAAATGGGAAGTTCACATTCTCTGGAGGTAGCCCATCTTATTATAAAGATGAAAAGGATCTTAATCTAATTGGTTAATGGAATTTTTCCCATTGAATCAAAATCCTCTGTTAGTTTCTACTTGTGTCATCTGATCCGTTTTGTTCGTTTATTAAGGAGTAGACTATTGGACAGAATCATTCAGGATTTCCAGAAGAGAGATGTCCTCACCTGCAGCTGGACAGAGAAAGCAGAAAGAGCAGGCTATGAGAAAGCACAGAAAGTCTAGCTGCAAGTGGTTTAGGGTAGATAGCTTAACCCTCCTTATCTGTTTCTTTTATGCCTTGGAGAATCTTTCATCCTTTACCAGCTATGTTCTTCTCCAGGACCTTGTGCTACCAGTGATCATCTGTGTTATCTTCTGTATTTCTGTCTCTCCTGCATCCTTTCAATAATGCTTGGGTCTTCCCCAACATAAATGCCTTCCATCGACCCTGCCTGTCCTCAAGTTTGCTACCCTCCTTCTTCCTTTCATAAACAATTCATGGCAAGAGTACCTCCATGCTCCTTAAGGTATGGTTTATGAACAACTCACACCAGACTCAACCAAGTCCTTGTTTAAAAAGCAGCCTTCTGAGACTCAGCCCCTGAATTTATAAAAGGTGTGTGGCAAACTGTCATTTTTTTCTTTTAAAACAAAGTTGCACACCACTATATATAAAGTAGATTATCAACAAGGACCTACTGTATACCACAGGGGACACTACTCAGTACTATGTAAAAACTTATATGGGAAAATAATCTGAAAAAGAATGGATACATGTGTATGTATAACTGAATCACTGCACTATATATCTGAAACTAACATTGTAAGCCAACTATACTCCAATATAAAATTAAAAAAAAAAAGTTGCTCTAGGATTTGAGAACCACCAAAGTAACCAATACTCCCAGTGTCCTCGATCCAATGTTAGAAGCCTCCTCCTCATTTATTTACTAGAGCAGTGCTCTTCAAGGGCATCAATGAACCCCACACTGCTAAACCCCATGGTCTCTTCTCTACAGCAATTACCTTTCCTTTTTAGAGTCAAAAAGTGCAATAACTTAAATATTTACTAAATGATGTTCTCTAAAAGTTTAAATCATTTTTTATTGAAGTATACCTGTGGTTATGTATGGATGTGAGAGTTGGACTGTGAAGAAGGCTGAGCACCAAAGAATTGAAGCTTTTGAACTGTGGTGTTGGAGAAGACTCTTGAGAGTCCCTTGGACTGCAAGGAGATCCAACCAGTCCATTCTAAAGGAGATCAGCCCTGGGATTTCTTTGGAAGGAATTATGCTAAAGCTGAAACTCCAGTACTTTGGCCACCTGATGCGAAGAGTTGACTCATTGGAAAAGACTCTGATGCTGGGAGGGATTGGAGGCAGGAGAAGAAGGGGACAACAGAGGATGAGATGGGTGGATGGCATCACTGACTCGATGGACGTGAGTCTGAGTGAACTCCGGGAGTTGGTGTTGGACAGGGAGGCCTGGCATGCTGCGATTAATGGGGTCGCAAAGAGTCGGACACGACTGAGCGACTGATCTGATCTGATCTGATAGTTAATACAATATAGAAATATATATATATATACACACACACACACATTCTTTTTCAGATTCTTTTCCCTTGTAGATTATTATAAGTATTGAGTATAGTTCCCTGTGTTATATATATGTCTTTGTTATTTATCTGTTTTATATATAATAGTTTGTATCTGCCAGTTCCAAATTCCTAATTTATCCTTCCTCCGCTTCCCCTTTGGTAATCATAAGTTTGTTTTTGAAGTCTGTGAGACTGTGTCTGTTTTGTAAATAAGTTCATTTGTATCAGTTTTTAGATTCCACATATAAGTGATATCATATGATGCTTATCTTGCTCTGTCTGACTTACTTTACTTAGTATTATCATCTCTAGGTCCATTCATGTTGCCGCAATGGTGTTATTTCATTCTTTTATGGCTGAGTAATATTCCATTGCATTTATACACCACATCACCTTTATCCATTCATCTGCCGATGGACATTTAGGTTGTGTCTATGTCTTGACTATTGTAAATAGTGCTACTATGAACATAGGGGTGCATATATCTTTTCAAATTAGAGTTTTCTCAGGATATATGCCCCAGAGTGGGAATGCTAGATCATATATAGTAGCTCTATTTTTAGTTTTAAAGGAAACTCCATACTGTTTTCAGCAATTATCCCTTCTTTAAGTTCTATCCCCTTGGTTTCTGAAGTTGCCACCTTTTGATGATTTTTCTCCTTACTTTTGACTCTTTTTTCTGACTTTTCACTTGCTCATGGTTTAAATGAAATTGCTTCCCAGGCATTCATCAACTCAAGTGTAGTTTAATTACACAAAGAAATACAAAAGCAGACAATCCAGGACAGTTGTATTAGCTCCATAAAGTGATGAGGGGGTCTGAGCTCCCTCTAAACTTTCTGCTCTTCTGTCTGAGGCTTTCAGGCCACAGTCCAGCCACATCTTCACTCTAGGCAATAGGGTAAAAATGAAAGAGAAGGGTCCAATCTCTCTCTTCTAAAGAGACTGCCCAGACGTCCTGGTAAGATTTCTTCTCACATTGCAAAGGAGGCTAACAAATGTCATTTTTAGCCTGAGACATTGTCCAAGAAAGAAGTTCTAATGGGAGGCAACCAGCAAACCTGCTATGGAGTGAATGGTCACACAGGCAGTCAATCATGTCTGCTACTGCCCTCGACCATCCCTCCAAGCCATCCCAGCTAGAGACGAAGCATCTTCTTTGTTTCTTATCACTTGACATATTATGATTTGTGTGTGTGTGTGAGAGAGAGAGAGAGAGAGAGAGAACATTTAAGATCTATTCTTTAGCAAATCTCAAGTAAACTTCTTTAAGGTGTACCTTGTGATTAATTGATACATGTATGTATTGTGGAATGACAACTGCAATAAGATTAGTTGACACATCCTTTACCTCACATAATTACCATTTTGTTTTCATTGTTGTTATTATGTAGAGAGCTTTTAAGATCTATTCTGTTAGCAACTGTCGAGTATATAACATAGTATTGTTAACAAT
Source organism: Bos mutus (assembly GCF_027580195.1). Taxonomy (NCBI): domain Eukaryota; kingdom Metazoa; phylum Chordata; class Mammalia; order Artiodactyla; family Bovidae; genus Bos; species Bos mutus. The sequence goes on along the minus strand of NC_091621.1, from coordinate 25,789,645 downwards.
AGTCACTGTGCTATAATTAGATTCCTAGAACTTATTCCACTTATAACTGGAAGTTCAAACCTTTTGACCAACATCTTCTCACTTCCCCTGCCCCTGGCAACCACGGATCTATTCTGAGTTTGGCTTTTTTAACTTCCACATATAAGGGAGATCTTACAATATAAAATGCAGATTCAAGACATCCTCAAGGAGATCGAGGGTAAAAAAGAGTAGCAATCATCAGATAATTAGGGCTCAGTGAAAGTCCTCTGACATTTGAGAAGCACTATAAATACTAGTGCAGACCAGGAGGATTAACTATGTATTATTTAAGCTGGAAGATGCTTAGGTTGGAGACACATCATGACTGAAGAGATCTGAAGACAAATAAAGACAAACAGCTGGGAGATGATACTGAGAAAATATTCCCCCAAGTTTACGTTATAATAACCCATGTTTATTGATTTAGTTAGTGCTTTTATTTTATCCCACCTTCATGTATTCACTGCTGCTGCTGCTGCTGCTAAGTCGCTTCAGTCGTGTCCGACTCTCTGTGACCCCACAGATGGCAGCCCACCAGGCTCCCCCGTCCCTGGGATAGGCAAGAATACTGGAGTGGGTTGCCATTTCCTTCTGCAATGCATGAAAGTGAAAAGTGAAAGTGAAGCCGCTTAGTCGTGTCTGACTCTTAACGACCCCATGGACTGCAGCCTACCAGGCTCCTCCATCCATGGGATTTTCCAGGCAAGAGTACTGGAGTAGGGTGCCATTGCCTTCTCCATCATGTACTTACAGGCAAATACAAATTTATCATGAAGTTAATTAAGCTTACGCATAAAGACCCCACAAGTGTTTCTTGAGTTTATGGCAGGGTCATAGCTCTTTGTTCATGTAGTTGGGTAGATGTTTTTAATAATTTAAAAGTGAGAGCAAAATTTCAAAACTGCACTTGGCTATTGCCAATTATGTGCTTTTATAGAAAACATAGGGTGATGTATTGCATTTACTTTCTTTGGGAATCTCTGTTTTAAAAAAATTTTTTTTTTAATTTATTTTTGGCTTTGCTGGGTCTTCATTGCTGTGCAGACTGTTCTGCAGTTGTGGCTCGTGGTGGCTTTTCTCTGATTGTGGTGTGTGGGCTTCTCATTGTGATGGCTTCTCTTATTGTAGAGCACAGGCTCTAGGTGCGTGGAGTTCCATAGCTGCAGCACATGGGCTCATTAGTTGCAGCTGCCGGGCTCTAAGCAGAGGCTTAATAGTGTTGGTGCATGGGCTTAGTTGCCTCATAGCATGTGGGACTTTTCCAGGTCAGGGATGGAACCTGTGTCTCCTGCATTGGCAGGCGGATTCTTTACCACTGAGCCACCAGGGAAGCCCTAGGGAATCTCTTTTTTTCAAACTGAAGTATAGTTGATTCACAATGTGCTAGTTTTGGGTGGACAGCAAAGTGACCCAGTTCTACACGTACAGATATATCTATTCTTTAACAGATTCTTTTCCATCATAGGTTATAAAAGATATTGAATATAGTTTCCTGTGCTACAGTAGGCCCTTGCTGTTTATCTACTTAATATATGTTGCTGCTAAGTCGCTTCAGTCGTGTCCGACTCTGTGTGACCCCATAGACGGCAGCCTACCAAGCTCCCCCGTCCCTGGCATTCTCCAGGCTCTTGCACTGGAGAATGGATTGCCATTCTCACTGGAATGGGTTGCCATTTCCTTCTCCAATGCATGAAAGTGAAAAGTGAAAGGGAAGTTGCTCAGTCGTGTCCGACTCTTTGCAACCCCATGGACTGCAGCCCACCAGGCTCCTCTGTCCATGGGATTTTCCAGGCAAGAGTACTGGAGTGGGGTGCCATTGCCTTCTCCGACTTAATATATAGTAGTGTGTATCTGTTACCCTTAAACTCCCAATTTATCTTGTCTTACACGTTTCCCCTTTGGTAACCACAAGTTTCTGCTCCGTGTCTGTGAGTCTATTTCTGTTCTGCAAGTAAGTTCATTTGTATCATAGATTCCACACGAGTAACATCATATGAGACTTGTCTTAGATTTACTTCACTTAATATGATAATCTCGAGGTCCATCCATGTTGCTGCAGATGGCATCATTTCATTCCTTTTATGGTGAATAATAGTAATATTCTACACACACACACACACACACACACACACACAGAGCACATCTTCTTTATCCATTCATCTGTTGGTGGATATTTAGATTGTTTCCATGTCTTGGCTATTGTAAAGAGTGCTGCTATGAATACTGGGGTACATGTATCTTTTTGAATGAGAGTTTTTGTCTTTTCTGGATATGTGCAGAGGAATGCCGGATCATATAGTAATGCAATTCTTAGTTTTTGAAGGAACCTCCATACTGTTCTCCACAGTGGCTGTACCAGTTTACATTCCCACCAACAGTGCAGGAGGGTTCCCTTTTCTCCACAGCCTCTCCAGTATTTACTATTTGTAGACTTTTTGAAGATGGCCATTCTGACTGGTGTGAGGTGATACCTCATTGTAGTTTTGGTTTGCAATTCTTTAATATAGCGATACTAAGCATCTTTTCATGTGCTTCTTGGCCATCTGTATGTCTTCTTTGGAGAAATGTCTATCTACCTCTTCTTCCCATTCTTAGATTTGGTTGTTTTTTGTTTTTTGTTTTGATATTGAATTGTATGAGGTGTTTGTATATTTTGGAAGTTAATACCTTATTGGTTGCCTAGTTTTGCATTCAGTCTTAAATCTTTTTAGACTCCTTCAGTCTGGAACTCTTCCTTACTCTTTTCTTGACTTTTCTCGATGTTGATGTTTTTGAAAATTGTAGGCTAGTTATTCTGTAAAATTTCCCTCAGCTTGGGTTCATCTGGTATTTCCCTCATGACTAGAGTCAGCTTTTGCATTTTTAGCAGGAACATCCGGAGAAGGCAATGGCACCCTATTCCAGTACTCTTGCCTGGAAAATCCCATGGATGGAGGAGCCTGGTAGGAGTCCATGGGGTCGCTAAGAGTCCGACACGACTGAGCGACTTCACTTTCACTTTTCACTTTCATGCATTGGAGAAGAAAATGGCAACTCACTCCAGTGTTCTTGTCTGGAGAATCCCAGGGACGGGGCAGCCTGGTAGGCTGCCATCTATGGGGTCACACAGAGTCGGACACGACTGAAGTGACTTAGCATAGCATAGCAGGAACATCACAGAAGTAATGCTGTGTTCTCATTGCATCTTCTTGGATAGTATATGATTTCCATTTGTCCTACTACTGCTGATGTTAACTTTGATCATGACTGAGGTGGTGTTTATTGGGTTTCTCTAATCTAAAGTTACTCTTTCCCCTTTGCAATTAATGTCTTATGGAGAGTTATTTTAAGACTATGTAAATTTCCTGTTCTTTCAACCATTCATTTTATTTATTTGTTTGTTTTGGCAATGCTTACAAATCTAGAGTTTATCTCAGGTAAAGGGTACAAGATAGCAACACCATTAATGTAAGGAAGGGTATCACAGCCAAAGGCTGTCACCCTATGTGCACAGAACACCTGGGAACAGGACCTGTCCATGTAGAGAATCTAGACGTGCACGCATATTTCAACCATTAGTTTTAGCATTCATTAATGACTTGAACTATTACTGTAATGGTTGCCCAAAGATGATTGTCTAATTTGCTCATTCTTTCTTCATGTATTAGTTGGTATTCTACCAACTAAGAGCTTTCTCTTCTTCCCCATTTATCATTCATTAGTTAACATATATTGGTGTGAATTCATAATCGTTATCCAATAAGCAATGATCTGCTATTATCATACTTTATTTTGATTTAAAGTTGTTCCAGATTTGGCCAGTGGGCACCCATTCAAGTTCATCTGTGTGAATCTTGACACGTCCTCAGAATCTCTTGTTTTCTAAAATAACAATATTTTAGATTTCCAATCTTATAAAGGCCCTGCTCCAAACCTGCAAAGGTATTGACAAACCAAGATCTGCACACTGGGGGTGCTCATTCCTTTGGGAATGTTGCTATTCCCAGGCCTTCTCAGTGGAGAAGTGTATGTGAGGTATGGGCAAGTCAGTCTGGCTTATTCTTGGTTTAACTTAAACTTGATGCTAACTAGGACAGCTTGTCTTATGGCTGGTCAAACATGCATTGTACAGCTGCTTTAATCATTAAAAAAAGAAAGCGCTTTTAAAAATAAGAATGGAATAACTGTAGTTCAAGCATCCAAAACGGAGACAGATGACCATAGTGACTGTGGTTTCAGACACATTCCTGCATCACTGAGAACTTAAATTTTCTCAACTGCATCAGACTCAAGGATACTACCAGTCATTCTCAAAACAGTATCTATAAGCAGCTGCCAGCTGCAACCTTATGGTCTCAAGTTCTCCCCGTGTAACTATGCAGGCAATTTACACCCCAACCAATCCTTCCTGTAACAAGCACCCTGACTTCTTGCCAGCTTCAATCCTAATTCTTAGCAAAGGACTTAATCATTTTGCAGTGTTTGCCTTTCTAAGCCTCCTCTATTTTGTAGTCTGGCAGAACACAATTCAAACAGTTATTGTCTTCAGTTTGGCTCAAATAAAACTCCTGGTTTATTCTTATCATTGGTTGGTTTATCAGTTATTTCCATCAACAATCCCTTGTATTGACTGGCACTGGAATGGCCATCAGCATTTTGGGGATTCAGCTAAGGAAAAACTCACTTGGCATTATATTCAGTTGGGATATAGTAGAATATATTTGTGTGGAATAAATATTGCATATTTGTATTTAACTTTATTTAGCCACCTGAAAAGCATTTATGTGTGACTTAATTTAACAAAGTAAAACAAATCTGTTCAGTTGCAACCTGCCACTAGGCAAAATCACAAACATTGTGACGACACAACTGTTATAAAATGTGAGAAGATCTTATTATTGATCATTAATAAGTTTGCAGAATATGTGCCATGTGCAGCTTATTCCTTAGTCCTGCTGGAGAAAACACTGGCCCCACCATTCCTGAGGTTATTGATTACCTTGGTACTTTCTAAAAGCTATATGCTTTCTGGTTCATCTAAATAGAGTTCTAAACCCATAAAACCAATTTGTTTTTTTTTTTTTTTTTTTTTCAGTCTGGATATAATAGTGTGATCTACTGTTATGTTATCTACATTATGAAGCAGTTTGGGATTTGCAACAGGGACACAAGTAAGATGCAAAAAGTTTGCTTAAATTTAAAAGACTCAAAAAGACAATTTGGTTGTAGTTTGGCAGTTGTTTTATAGATATTTCAATAAAACTAGGGAGAAATTGCAGATTCCTGATTTGGATATATATGATGGGTACTTCCTTTTATCATAATTCAATTTATTTATAAAGAAATATAAAATATGCAGATAAAGTTAATGAAATATGAAACATGATAAAACTGAGTGATTGGTAAAATCTATAGAAATTATTGTGAAACTGAAAACTGATTCACATAAAGAGATAAATTTGGAATCAAAGTAATAAAAAGTCTCATGGATATTGTTTGATAATCTAATTAATTAAAGTGAGTGAAGCATGTGAATATAATGGAAAAAATATTAAATTTCTTGCTGATGACACACTAGCACTGAGGAAGATGATATAAAACGCATGATATGTCACCATAATGAAAAGATTATTAATAACAGGATGATCAGATCAGATCAGATCAGTCGCTCAGTCGTTTCCGACTCTTTGCGACCCCATGAATCGCAGCACGCCAGGCCTCCCTGTCCATCACCAACTCCCGGAGTTCACTCAGACTCATGTCCATCGAGTTGGTCATACCATCCAGCCATCTCATCCTCTGTCGTACCCTTCCCCTCTTGCCCCCAATCCCTCCCAGCATCAGAGTCTTTTCCAATGAGTCAACTCTTCGCATGAGGTGGCCAAAGTACTGGAGTTTCAGCTTTAGCATCAGTCCTTCCAAAGAAATCCCAGGGCTGATCTCCTTCAGAATGGACTGGTTGGATCCCTTTGCAATCCAAGGGACTCTCAAGAGTCTTCTCCAACACCACAGTTCAAAAGCATCAATTCTTTGGCATTCAGCCTTCTTCACAGGCCAACTCTCACATCCATACATGACCAGAGGAAAAACCATAGCTTTGACTAGATGAACCTTTTCTGGCAAAGTAATGTCTCTGCTTTTGAATATGCTATCTAGGTTGGTCATAACTTTCCTTCCAAGGAGTAAACGCCTTTTAATTTCATGGCTGCAGTCACCAGAGGAAAAACCATAGCTTTGACTAGATGAACCTTTGTTGGCAAAGTAATGTCTCTGCTTTTGAATATGCTATCTAGGTTGGTCATAACTTTCCTTCCAAGGAGTAAGTGTCTTTTAATTTCATGGCTGCAGTCACCATCTGTAGTGATTTTGGAGCCCAGAAAAATTTCCTATGAAGTGGTGGGACCGGATGCCATGATCTTCGTTTTCTGAATGTTGAGCTTTAAGCCAACTTTTTCACTCTCCACTTTCACTTTCATCAAGAGGCTTTTGAGTTCCTCTTCACTTTCTGCCATAAGGGTGGTGTCATCTGCATATCTGAGGTTGTTAATATTTCTCCCAGCAATCTTGATTCCAGCTTGTGTTTCTTCCAGTCCAGCATTTCTCATGATGTACTCTGCATAACAGGATGATAAATATCATTAATTCAAAGAGAACTGAAGATGAGCCAAAAAGATGCAAAATCTTACAGCTTAGGCATAAAAGTACCTTGACACTGTTTCCCCACATTTGAAAACACTCCTAAAAATTTAACATGGCATTAGCAACAAAAAGTTGTAAACTTGAAACATATTTTTTCTAAACTGATAATAAGAAAAATCAAATTTTGTCAACTATCACAGGAAAGTGAATGGATTATCTTTCTTTTTTCAATACATACCATACTGCAAAACTGTTGCCATGTGAAGAGGCTATCAAAGAGTGTAAGCTCCTCCAAAATGATAGGAAAAAATATTACAGAGTTATGTTAGACAGCTAGTTCATTCAATAATATTCCTTCAGTATTGTTGAATATTATTCAATATTGTTTTCCTGGATTTTGTGAGCTTTGCAATATTTGTCAGCTTTTACAGACATAAGTTGTCATCTATTTTCTCTTTCTAAATACATCTTCACTTTAATAAATATTTTATATTATAAATTTTTACCATTTTTATTAAAAAGATTCCCTCAAGTATATAATCTCCATGCCTCATATCATCTGAATCTACCCTTATAGAATTTATACTCTTCAAGCAGGCTGCCAAGTCTTCACAGAGGCTGTTCCCTGTGCTTGGACTTGCCACACACTCTTCTTTTGTTACTTATTAATCAAGATGTAACTCATAGGCAGACTCCTCTCCCTGTAAGGGGAAACATTACAGCCCCTACCCATCTCCCAGGCAGAGTGCTTTCAGAGCAGTTATATATATCTTATTGTAATAAGATATAGTAATATAATTATATCCCCTAGCCAGGCTTCAGCAATATGTGAACCGTGAACTTCCTGATGTTCAAGCTGGTTTTAGAAAAGGCAGAGGAAGCAGAGATCAAATTGCCAACATCCGCTGGATCATGGAAAAGGCAAGAGAGTTCCAGAAAAACATCTATTTCTGCTTTTGACTGTGTGGATCACACACAGTGTGATCCAGCCAGCCTTTGACTGTGTGGATCACAATCAACTGTGGAAAATTCTGAAAGAGATGGGAATACCAGACCACCTGATCTGCCTCTTGAGAAATTTGTATGCAGGTCAGGAAGCAACAGTTAGAACTGGACATGAAACAACAGACTGGTTCCAAATAGGAAAAGGAGTACGTCAAGGCTGTATACTGTCACCCAGCTTATTTAACTTATATGCAGAGTACATCATGAGAAACGCTAGGCTGGAAGAAGCACAAGCTGGAATCAAGATTTCCGGGAGAAATATCAGTCACCTCAGATATGTAGATGACACCACCCTTATGGCAGAAAGTGAAGAGGAACTCAAAAGCCTCTTGATGAAAGTGAAAGTGGAGAGTGAAAAAGTTGGCTTAAAGCTCAACATTCAGAAAACGAAGATCATGGCATCTGGTCCCATCACTTCATGGGAAATAGATGGGGAAACAGTGGAAACAGTGTCAGACTTTATTTTTTGGGCTCCAAAATCACTGCAGATGGTGATTGCAGCCATGAAATTAAAAGACGCTTACTCCTTGGAAGGAAAATTATGACCAACCTAGATAGCATATTCAAAAGCAGAGACATTACTTTGCCAACAAAGGTCTGGCTAGTGAAGGCTATGTTTTTTCCTGTGGTCATGTATGGATGTGAGAGTTGGACTATGAAGAAGGCTGAGAGCGGAAGAATTGATGCTTTTGAACTGTGGTGTTGGACAAGACTCTTGAGAGTCCCTTGGACTGCAAGGAGATCCAACCAGTCCATTCTGAAGGAGATCAGCCCTGGGACTTCTTTGGAAGGACTGATGCTAAAGCTGAAACTCCAGTACTTTGGCCACCTCATGCGAAGAGTTGACTCATTGGAAAAGACTCTGATGCTGGGAGGGATTGGGGGCAGGAGGAGAAGGGTACGACAGAGGATGAGATGGCTGGATGGCATCACTGACTCGATGGACGTGAGTCTGGGTGAACTCCAGGAGTTGGTGATGGACAGGGAGGCCTGGCGTGCTGAGATTCATGGGTCACAGAGAGTCAGACACGACTGAGCGACCGAACTGAACTGAATAGGTATGAGCTCCTCGAAGCCAGGTCAGTGCCACATTGTCCTCAGCTTTATACTTGTTACTTAGTAAGATTTAGTAAATACTAAGTGACTGATGAATTTATGAATGAGTTGCAACATCATACAATAGGCTAAAATATTAAGACATAACCAGAGATGTATGGTGTTTTGTTTTTTAATTTAATATTATGTTATGAGATTTCTGAATCTTTGCCTGAGCTCTTTTGTGCCTGTAATCCAACTCTTATGGCAGGTTTTCTGGTAGAAGAACATTTTGTATTTTCTAAAGTTGCTGTTAAGGTATCTTTACAAACTAGTTATTCATTAGGGAGAATAAAAAGGAAGAAAAAAAGAAAGTTGAATCCACAATTTAAGGGCGAATTTGTCCATTCTTTGTAGTGTAGACAGAGGAACGGGACCTTTTGGAAAGAATTTCATTTCCTGATTCATACAGCAATCTATTAACTTTTCCCCCTTTATACACACTGAGTCTTGTTTTTCTGCTTTTCTTTCTCTTTTCTCCGAGGTATATTTCATTTCCTCCCTACAGTTCAAGACATTAGCTGACTCTCTGTGTCAGCTCTCATGCACTGCTTAATATCAATGTGTTTAACCGCAGAAGTCACTTGTCAGGCATGCCTGCTACGATTCCTGTTTGTTCTCACCATTGGTTCCAGTCCAGGCTGACTTGCACAAAGCCATGCTGGTCTTCTCTCTGGTCTTTAATGTACATGGTGTCCTAGACTGAGTGGGCCACCATGCCCAACACTCACCTGTTCTGCTGTGCACTGCAAAGTTGACTGGAGCCTCCATCATTTATAAACAGCATGTTCCTCATGTTCTGTATCTGACCATTGTTTATTGAACTGGGGACATAACACTGAACAATATTTAATATGCCTATTCCTCCAATTCCCACTTTCCAGGCACTTAGTGTGGTGAACATAACCTTGACAGCAGCTCTTGGCTGCTGTATGCTGTTGTATGAATGACACTGAAAGAACTAACTGCCTAACATAATTCTATAACTCCTATTCATCACTGAGTAGTTTGATTATTGGAGAAGGCAATGGCACCCCACTCCAGTACTCTTGCCTGGAAAATCCCATGGATGGAGGAGCCTGGTGGGCTGCAGTCCATGGGGTCGCTAAGAGTCAGACACGACTGAGCGACTTCACTTTCACTTTTCACTTTCATGCATTGGAGAAGGAAATGGCAACCCACTCCAGTGTTCTTGCCTGGAGAATCCCAGGGATGGCGGAGCCTGGTGGGCTGCTGTCTATGGGGTCGCAGAGTCGGACACGACTGAAGTGACTTAGCAGCAGCAGCAGTTTGATTATTGCCTTGTGCTTACACTTACTCATAAGTGAAAGTAGCTCAGTCATATCCTACTCTTTGCAACCCCATGCTCTGTAGTCTATCAGGCTCCTCTGTCCATGGAATTCTCCAGGCAAGAATTCTGGAGTGGGTAGCCATTCCCTTCTCCAGGGGATCTTCCACCCAGGGATCAAACCCAGGTCTCCTGCATTGCAGGCAGATTCTTTACTGTCTGAGCCACACAGGAAGCCCACACTTACTTATTCATATGCATTCATTTATTCAACAAGCTATAATTGAGTACTTTATATGGATTAGGACCTATTAAGACATTGGGGCTATGTTTGTAGGACTAAGTCTTTGTCTACCAGGAGTTTTGTGTGTAATTAGAAATTTAGGGGAAGGCAGAGGGGCTTTGGAGCCAGAACATTTGGGTTTGTGTCCTGTCTCTGCCTCCAACCAGTTGTGAAAGGTTTTATCAATCAGCTTTGTTATACATAAGATGGAGAAAATAATATCCATGTTCTAGTGTTGCTTGGATTAAATTATATAACTTCCAAAGCATTATTAACTGAGATTAGGGAAGGGAGGATTAAGACATGCAAATATCTCAAAGTTTTCTCTATTTTAATTATAAATGTTCTTTTTCCCCCACATGCTGGATCTTAATTTTCTGACCATGGATTGAACCGGTGCCCCCTGCAGTGGGAGTGCAGAGTCTTAACCACTGGATTGTCAGGGGAAACCCTCTGGTTTAATTACAAATACACCTTTTCCTCCTCGAGAACAGAGAAGGGGCCTCAGTGCCAAACCCCAGCCCCAGGAGAGGCCAGCCCAACACAAGGCAGAGGAGATAGCTCCTTGTTCCTTCCTAAGCCTTTGCAAGATCAGGCCCCAGGTGCAGAGCCGGCAGCAGTACTGGCTGGCACTTGATAGTGACACTGACTGGAAGAAGCATCAAGGAGAAAGCTGCTGTGACAGCTACCCCCAGCCCCAGAGCAGCAGCAGCTGTGACAGCACCCAAGACAGGAAGAGTCCAAAAAGAGAGCCCGGTTCCTAAGATTCCCAGCTTCTAGGCACTTAGTACAGTGAACGTGACCTTGACAGCAGCTCTGGCTGCTGTAGGAGGAGCCAATGACTTATCCCTTGTTGCAAAAGGAAACAAAATGGTCAAGGGTTGGGGCCCAGGAGGGTGGCATAAGTCCAGAATGATCATCTAGGAACAGTGGTAACTTGGTTTTGCTGAGCTCTTGTATTTCCTATAACCGCACACCAGCTTCGTGGTTGGGAGACACCCACTTCCTGATCAGAACTGCAAGCCTAGTATATTGAGTGCTTTCCATATACCAAACACCTTTCTAGATATTTCTGTATCTATTCCATCCAAAGGAGATCAGTCCTGGGTGTTCATTGGTAGGTCTGATGTTAAAGCTGAAACTCCAATACTTTGGCCACCTGATGCGAAGAGCTGACTCATTTGAAAAGACCCTGATGCTGGGAAAGATTGAGGGTGGAAGGAGAAGGGGACGATAGAGGATGAGATGGTTGGATGGCATCACCGACTCAATGGACATGGGTTTGGGTGGACTCTGGGAGTTGGTGGTGGACAGGGAGGCCTGGCATGCTGCAGTTCATGGGGTCACAAAGAGTCGGACGCGACTGAGTGACTGAACTGAACTGATTCCATCTTCACAGCATCACAGGAGCATTATTCCCATTTCACAGATGAAGAAGAGAAGGTAAGTTTCTTTTCCAGGATCACACAGGGGAGACCCTGAATTTCAACCTGGGTGACTGACTCACAAAGCCAAGCTGCTTCCAGCTCCCACTTGGTAGGTGTTTGGCTTTTATGGTTTGAATTGAGTGAATCATGGACCTGTTTCCCTTTTCACAATGCCCAAGAGATTCAGATATGGGCACTTAGAGTTTTCATGGCTATTACTTACTTTGTCATCTCATGAGGAGGGCAATGGAACTGTGGATTGTACCCTGGGGAACTGCTGAAAGTACTGTTCAATGACCTTGCTCCACTTTAGATAACTCCCTGTGGAGGAGTGTGTGTGTGTGTGTGTGCCTGTGTGCACGCACAATGACTGCCTGAGCTAACATTACACAGAGGAGACTGAAGGCTCACAGTCACCAGTAGGAACAGAGCAATATTCCTCTCTAGTGTCTATATCACCTCGCTTCTCCAAGAAACCGACCCCGAATGAATCCGCCAGGTTGTTCATTCTCACACAATGGCTGTATACAATGATTAAGCTTAATGGATACTTCTTGTTTCATTCTGCTTCATTTTTTAAACACAGGATTACTCCCAAACTAGACTAAATAATGCAAAAGCCTTTTCTCGGTTTTATTGATATCCTTGGTGAAAGCTCAGGAAGTATGGTCACATTTAAAGTGCTGTGATTGTGTTGGCGGCGGGGGTGGGGGGTGGAAAGGAGAAAGCAGTGAGAAGAACTGGGCTTTTGAATAAAAGGTGCTTGCGTGCGTAACCTGCATTTCCCCAGCCGTACCAGCCTTGGAGTAGTGTTGTTTATTCACTCAGTCATGTCCAACTCTACGACCCCATGAACAGCAGCACACCAGGCTTCCTTGTCCTTCACTATCCCCTGGAGTTTGCTCAAACTCTCCTCTGTTGAGTCAATGATGCCATCCAACCATCTCATCCTCTGTTGCCCCCTTCTCCTCCTGCCCTCTCTTTCTCTCTCTCTCTCTCTATATATATATTTTTATTTATTATTATTATTTTTTAATCAAGGGATTTTTAACAAAATAGTAGCTATCTGGCCCAGTCCTTACAAACGAATCATGGGAAGCTCAGCCCCCTCCAGGGCTTCCTAGGATAGCTCAGGAATCCTCAGAGGTGTATGACCTCAGGGACCCCAGGATTTAATCCTCCTGGCTGCACGTGGGAGCCTCTGCTCCCTCTTCCCCAGAGGTACTTGCTCAGGCGTCAGGTTGTGGTCATACCCGGCAACCAGGTGCCCATGGTCCCTGCTCTTTACTCGGGTAACACGGCCCAAGGGATCCCAGGTGGCTGACCCAAATGGCATTTCTGGCGAATAACCACTGCAACCTGTGCCAACCGCCCTCAGGCTGAACTGAGGAATTTACCCTGCCCCCTCCCCCGCATTCAGGTTGTATCCTGTTACAGGCCATGGAGCCGCGCTGCCCGACCTGTATTTTACAAGATGCTGGTGATTAGCTTCTTATCAGACACTCTCCCTCCCTGGACTCTGATCTCCGGATACAGCAAGGACCACAGGGAATCTGAGCAACATAAACCTTGCTAACCTCCGCTCTAACAACGACCCACTGTCCTTGGGCCAGGGGTGCACACCTCAGTCTTTGAGTGAATTCATCCACAAGGTTCCATGGTTCCTCTTGCAAATAACTCCCTGGCAGGCAGGACTGCTTGGCAGATTCTCCAAATCTGGTTGTGGATTATCAGCCTTTGCACTGGTTTCCCTGAGCCAGATCTCACTCTAGCATTTACTAGACCTCTGCTCCCCTTAGTTATTTTCAACAGTGGATTCTGAAGCATTTCTGTGTGCTGTGAGTGCTGCTCTCTAAGATTATGCCCACTCACTCCCTTTACCCACATGAGAGTTACACCCAGCTTGGAATTTTTTTCAGGTTATATCATAAGACTCCTGTTTAGAAAGCTATTTCATTCCTAAATTTTCGCTAAAAAAAATAGTCTTTAAATTATTTAGTAACTAATCCCTATATTAAATCCATTGGAATGGCTTAACTACTTTATGCTAAATATATGTGAAATTAGTTATTAGTAAGGGTTATCCTATTTATGAAAAAAAAATGTGGAAAATTAGAAACTTGGCAGTCAGCCAGGAGAGAGCAGTCCATTTTAAACCTTTTGTTTTTTCATTTGGAATAAAGTCCATGCTACCCATCTTCAGTCTTAACTCTTTTTTTTTTTTTTTTTCTGTCTTGTGACTTGCAGAATCTTAGTTCCCTCACCAGGGATTGAACCTGGGTCCCTGCAGTGGGAGCATGGACTGTCAGGGAAGTCCCCATGCTATCCATATGTAAACCACAGATTTCTCAAAAGTCTATTGAAGAAGGGTTAATGCATTCCCATGGAGGCCAGGATGAAAATTCGGGGCATGAAATTACTTTGGAAAATTTTGAAAAACTCTCCACTTTAGAGACTCTATGGAGAGAAAAGCTAAATTTCAGGCACTTTTCCTACAACTATTAATATCCTTCCCACCAAAAAAAAAAAAAAGTTATTTAGAATGTAAGCAATTAAACACAATCACAACACACAAAACAATCATTAACACCAAAAAAACCAAAAACCTTTTCTTAAGTTTGGGTATTTTGAGGAGTTAGCTTCAATTTTTGAAATATTTAAATTAAATAAGTGGAATCTTAATGTATTATCTTAGTTGTTTGGGCTAATCTTGGTTAAGCTTGTAATGTGTTGCTTAGAAAAAGACAACTTAATCTTCTTATTTCTTATCCCCCAAGAAGTTTATGTATTTATAATCAGAATAATCCTAATAATTAAACTAAGGGTCTTTCAGCTTCATGATATTGTGAACTTATAATTTTTTCACTCTCTCCAGCAGTTGTTTTAATTTGGATGTTGTCTATATGAAGTTAGGTGTGTAGAAGTGAATTGTGATGTTTTGCATGAATTTTTTCCTTGACTCATTGAACTCATTTTTATCGAACTAAATGCAAGAGACCAAGAGAAAAATATGCCAGGGATATACTTGTTTGCATGGAGTAGGAAGGACAGCTCTACTGCACAGTAAACAAAGATCAAATGCCATATGGAAAAGAAGCAAGTGAAGGTCAGTCTCTGAGAGGCAGAGAGAGAGAGATGGAGGCACACTGACAGCAACTGATAAACACAAGACCTGAGGCTGATAGGCAGAGAGTGTCAGCACATTAAATACTTTCAAATAATTTATGTAAATTCAACTATGCTTGCTTGGGAGAGAGATGTTAAAATAGCACTTGCCTGCCATCCCCCTCCACCGTCATCCTCCCCAGAGTGAGTCAGACAAGAGACATGAGTCTTCTATGACCTGAGTCTCTGTTCCCTGGGAACCTCTTACTAAATAATAGTCAGTGTGTCCCTTTAATGTAAATCAGTTCTGTTACCCGACGCTCAACCAAAGAAACAGAAATCTACTCCAATGCCGAAAAATGATCTGGCAATGCTAAGTTCTTGAGAGATGGTCTGATCTCCAATGGGCAACTTCCACAGAAGTTTTAAGGTTAATTTTCAACATCCCCACTTGTCTTGAACTGATTTGAATAATTTGCTCCTGTGACATACAACCATCTCATTACCATTTACCTCCGTCCCTGTTTCCACCACCTCTGTGTGAAAGCCTGTGATTTCTATGTACACTTGGCAAAATATGAGACTAAGTGATTTGCCTCCAGATTGTTCCTCATCCAGGAGGAGCCCAGCAACACCATCCAAAGCTGGACCACTGCTGACAACATGCACGCACCAGTTGCTTCGTCAGTTTCTGCTCAATTTCAACTAGCAGAAGCCCTGATTCCAACTTTTCCTGTCTGGGATTCCACTGTCACCTTCGCAGTGAGGCCTGCCCCCACCAAGCTATTTAAAACAATATCACTTATCAACCTTCCCAGTGCCTCTTGTCTTGGTGTCATTTTTTTCATTTTCTCATGGCACTATCACCATACCACTTTTCATTCTGGTTATTTTAGTCAGACTTTTATGCTGATACTTCTGACTTTCTTATTATTTTATTGTTTGTTGCCTGTCCCTGCAGGGCTTCCCTGATGGCTCAGCAGTAAAGAATTCCCCTGCAATGCAGTAGCTGCAGATGTGGTTTCCATCCCTGGGAGAGGAAGATACTCTGGAGGAGGGCATGGCAACCCACTCCAGTATTCTTTCCTGGAGAATCCGATGGACAGAGGAGCCTGACTGGCTACAATCCATTGGCTCGCAAAGAGTCAGACGGGAGTGAAGTGACTTAGCACACATGCCCATGCCTGTCCCCGCCTTGTGCCCCATAATAGAAGTAAACTCCACAGGACAGGGATCTGTATCAGTCTGTCCACTGATACTCACCTAGAACTGTGCCTGGCTTATGACAGGGATTTAACACATAAATGCTGAATGAATATGTGAGGTTTCTTCATCTGAACTTCCTGGGGAGAAATAAGTTCAAGGGTAGTACTGGCTTAAAGCTGATTTTACATCTACACTAAATTCTTTCACTTTATCATCATAAAAACAGGCCATTTTCAAATAGCAAATACTTTCAAAAGTTGCTCATTGGTTACTACACTCACATAAAGGTACAATGTCCAAAACAATGGACCATTTTTATACTAGATCCCAATCCATTACTGCGAGTAGATGTGGAGCAGAAATTTGTATGACAAAAATGTCTAAATCTAGCCAATAGCCCATTTGTTTTAAATTAGGTTCTTAACCACAAAATCCTATTACTGCAAAGTGATTTAAAGAGATTCTTTGTCTTCTCTTTAATGTAACTTAACCTGGGTATTAAGAAGACTTCAATTAAATGGTTTGATGAGAAATCTACATTTTCTAGACCACAAGAGTAATTTAAAACAAATGGCACTTTCCTAAACTCTTTTGTTACTAAACTTTCAATAATGGCTGTCTCTTTCTGAAGTGTCTTCGTTGTGACTTAGGCAAGACTTGAGTTTTTGCCTCTTTAGTTTTCACCGACAAGTGCCCTCAAAGGGTAAAAATAGTATTTTTAAATGTTAGAAGAATTATTTAAAACACCAATCCACATTTTTCTTAATAATGTTAGAAATAGAACACTGCCTGCTCACTTCAGGTGTACCAGGGTGTATCTGATGGAACTGATATCAGTAAATCAATGAAGTGCCATTTCAGCACTGTGGGTCACATTTTTCTTTTTATTAAAAGTCTAGTCCAGAGTCCCATCTTGTCATGTTCAGCCATTGTAATTTGTACAGCTGATTTGAGTCACAAATGTATGGAGATCATATTTTCTGAAATCCAAAAAAAGCATTATGTTGTAACAGTTTTGAAAATCAAATATAGGTTGCTTAGTATTCTCTAGGCACCCCTCCCAGGCTGGGCCTGACCTTTAGGCATGTTGTCTAACTATCCTGAGACTGTTTCTTCATCCATAAAATGAGCCTATTAACACCCAGATTACAGGATTACTGGGCTTGCCTTGTGGCTCAGATGATAAACAATCTGCTCAGAAGACCTGGGTTCGATCCCTGGATTGGGAAGACCCTGTGGAGAAGGGAACAGCCCACTCCAGTATCCTTACCTGGAAAATTCCATGGACAGAGGAGCCTGGCAGGCTACAATCCCATGGGGTCACAAAAAGTTGGACATGACTGAGCGACTAACACACACGCGCATACAGACTCGTATTACTATGGTTAAAGTCTCAATACAGCGTCTGACACTTAGAGGCTATAAACCACAAATCGTAACTGTAATCAAAATCATTAATTTTCCTGACTTGGTCATTAATGTATCTATGAAATTTCATATGGGCATGAAACATAAATCTCTTTTAATTATGTTTAATCAATTGCTTTTATAGAAAAACATTACATGGAGTCAATGTTATCCTAAAAATCCAGGTCATAGAATCATTCTTTATAGATCCTGACTCTTGCACAGGATCTTGGAAGTGATTTTAACATTGTAGGAGACCCAAGGATCACTATTGGTCTTTGTTTAAACAAAGGAACATACACAATGAGTTTCTCATTGTTTTCAGTAGAATTGTGTCCCCCACAAAAAGATGTCAAATCCTAACCCCAAGTACTTGTGAAACTGATTTTATTTGAAATAGGGACTTTGCAGATGATCAAGTTAAGATGAGGTAATTAGGATAGGCCTCATTCAATAAAGGGGAAATTTGAACACAGAGACCACGGCACCCAGGGAGAACACCACGTGAAGATGGAGGCAGAGATCGAGGTGATGCTTCTACAAGCCAACAGAGACACAGCAAGGAACACCAAATATTGTCAGAAAAATGCCAGAAACTAGGGGAGAAGCCTGGAACATGGCCCTTCCTGACAGCACTCGGAAGGGACCAACCTGCTGACATCTTTCTTAAACTTCTGACCTCCAGAACCATGAGATATTAATCTTTGTTGTTTAAGCACCAGCCTGTGGTACTTTGTTATGGCAGCTCTAGAAAACTAATATATTCACCCAAGTCACACAGTGCCTGTCAATGAAAGAGGGAAGCAGCTTATTGGCAATTCCCAGCATTGTTGCAACTTCTAGTTCTGAGACAGTGAGCAGAGTCTAGAGTGTATATTTCACCTGGAAGTCTAAATATACCTTATTATCTGGTCCTCAGTTGGAAAGATAGAGAAATAAGGTGAAGACGAGTAAGCTTGCTGAAGTGTTCCCCAAAACATGGTGCTGATACAGAAGTCTTAATATCCTTTTTCGGCCTCAGCTTCAGACAGAGAAGTCTTGCGACCATCAGGGCAGGGATTTTTTTCATTTTAGCCTAAGAACACTTTTAGTAACCACACTTTCACTAGTTGCGTAAAGTGAGCTTAAGCAGCAGCAGCTGAACATTTACTACAGGGCTATCCCTCTTTGGCCAGCCTTAGCCTGCAAAGCGGAGAAGGAAATGGCAACCCACTCCAGTATTCTTGCCTGGAGAATCCCAGGGATGGGGGAGCCTGGTGGGCTGCTGTCTATGGGGTTGCACAGAGTCGGACACGACTGAAGTGACTTAGCAGCAGCAGCAGCAGGCTAGAAGGAGATTCATTGCTTCCTACTTACTCACCAAAGAACAGACTTCTTCCAGGACTAGCTTCGATCCCTGGGTTGGGAAGATCCCCTGGAGAAGGGAACGGCGACCCACTCCAGTATTCAGGCCTGGAGAATTCATGGAGTGTATTCAGTTCAGTCGCTCAGTCGTGTCTGATTCTTTGCGACCCTGTGGACTGCAGCACGCTAGGCTTCCCTGTCCATCACCAACTCCCGGAGCTTATTCAAACTCATGTCCATTGAGTCCGTGATGCCATCCAAACATCTCATCTTCTGTCGGCCCCTTCTTTTTTCACCTTCAATCTTTCCCAGCATCAGGGTCTTTTCAAATGAGTCAGTTCTTCCCATCAGGTAGCCAAACTATTGGAATTTCATCTTCAGCGTCAGTGCTTCCAGTGAATATTCAGGACTGATTTCCTTTAGGATTGACTGGTTAGGTCTCCTTGCTGTCCAAGGGACTCTCAAGAGTCTTCTCCAACACCACAGTTCAAAAGCACCAATTCTTTGGTGCTCAGCTTTGTTTATAGTACAACCCTCACATTCATACATGACTACTGGAAAGACCATAGCTTTGACTAGACAGACCTTTGTTGGCAAAGTAATGTATAGTACGTGGGGTTGCAAAGAGTTGGACATGACTGAGAGACTTAGACTTCACTTTACTCCTCAACCCAGAGTAGACCCCTTCCAGCCCCTGTGGCTAATGTGCCCAACAGAGCTATCAGCTGTTGGCACTTACCTTGAATCAATCAGTGGGGTGTTGAAAAGCATCCATCAGGATGCACACATATATAAATTTGGGGTTACTAAACTATGTAGTTGGGGTTTCCCACGTGGCTTAGTGGTAAAGAATCTGCCTACCAGTGCTGGTGACACAGGAGACATGAGTTTGTTCCCTGGGATGGGAAGATCCCCTAGAGGAGGAAATGGCAACCCACTCCAGTATTCTTGCCTGGAGAATCCCATCGACAGAGGACACTTGCAGGCTTACAGTCTGTGGGGTCGCAAAGAGTAGGACATGACTGAGCAACTGAGCATGCACTCACAAACGATATAGCTACTAGTAATCATCATTAATCAACTATCCGGTTTACACTAAGCACGTAGCTAAGCATTTCACATGCATCATTTTTGTTTTTATTTATTTATTTTTGGCTGTGCTGGGTCTCCGTTGCTTTTGCTCAGGCTTTCTCTGGTTGTGGTGGGTGGGAGCTACTCTTCATTTCTGTGGGCAGGCTTCTCATCATGGTTTCTTCTCTTGCTGCAGAGCACAGGTTCTGGGGCACGTAGTCTTCACTAGAGTGCGGGCTCAGTAATTGTGGCACATGGGTTTAGTTACTCCATGGCATGGATTAATCCATGGCTGGACCAGGGATTAAACCCATGTCCCCTGCACTGGCAGGCATATTCCTATCCACTCCACCAGGGAAGTCCTTGGATGCATTATTTAGCAAACATTCATGCACAGCAATTAAGAGCCTACAGTGTAGAAACCACTGAACTGGGTGCAGAAGACAAAATAAGACAGATGCAGTCCCTGCCTATACCAGAAAGTATTTTTGCTTACAAAATATTCACTACAACCAGTTATGGCCAAGCTCCAGAATGGAAAGTTTGCTTTCGCACTAAAATGAGTCAGATATGGCTAGCTTCATCCCTTTTCCTTTCTTCCAGCTTTGTTTTGGATGTGATGGCTGGAGCTGCAGCCACCCATGAAGTAAAGCCCAAGAGAGTCAAAGGGACATCATGATATTGTTGAGCCTCTGATATATTACCAGTAGCCACTTCTTTTTAGATGAGGAAAGTGGATCTCTATTTGTTTAAGCTACTATTAGTCAGATTTCCTGTTAGTTCTTACTGAATGCACTCTAAAATAAATTCAGTTGCCTTGATGACATTCGTAATCTACCTAACCAACTTATTTCACAATAATTATTTGATTGGCAGTGTGACAAGTGCTATAAAGGAGAATTATAGGGCACTAGGAGCATGTAACGGGTCTGTCCAATTCCAAAGTCTATGCTCTCTGAGCTGGGTATAAGCCAGTTTCTGCCACTTAACTAGTTGCATCACTTTGAGCAAATTACTTAACCTGTCTAAGCCTCTATTACTTCTGTAATCTGTGAAATGGGGAATATAATACTATCTCTCATAATACTATTTTGAGGATTAAGTGATAAAATACATGTAGTTTGTAAGTTCCTGGCATATAGTAAGCATAATTATTGTTTAAGTAAGCATTATTATATTATAGTTTTATATTATGTATCACATATATGTTAATACTACATGATTTCATGGGGTCGAAAAGAGTCGGACACGACTGAGCGACTCAACTGAACTGAACTGAACTGAAATATTCTTATAGTAGGTAGAATTCTGAAATTCCCACTCTGGTACAGAAACCCTGTATAGCCTGCTTCCTTAAGGGTAGATAGAGCTTTTATATAATAGTATAGATTCTGGGCAGAAAACTATATTGACAGAGGTAAGGAATGAATAAGGAGTAAATTGAGTAAAATTTCTTATCATATGTAGAAGTGATATAAAATGTTGATTCCTTTTTGAGTTCAAAAATAAGAGAAATATATTTTAAAGGGTATTAAAAATTTAAACATATCCTTGGGAGAATTAATAACAAGATGTCTACATTCTAAATCACAAAAAAGTAGGCAAAAATTTGTTTATATTTTCAAAAAAACTCAAATCATTATGAAAAGCAGGAAAACATTAAAAATGATCATATCAAACAAGATGATATAAGACCAAACCTAACAGTTATTACAATAGATGTAAACATATTAAACATGGCTCTTTAGAGGTTAAAAGTTCAAGATAGAGTTAAAATTTGAAATTCAAACTAAACCCTAGCATACAAAGTTGGCAGATCTGGGATTCTGTCTTTCTTCTCTTTGGCATTGATGCTTATGCATTTTTTGCTACATAATGCTGTTTATCTAAATATGTTAATGAAATTAAATTATTTACATTTCAGATTTTAAGTTCATTTTACCTATATATGTAAATAATATGTGCTAATTAAATAGTGTAATACTTCTTTTATTGTTGAGGGAGTAAATGGGTTTCTAAAAACAGATCCATTGTGTATATAATACACAAAAATACAAAAATTTTTAAAAATACAAAAATTATTTTTAAGTACTTGAAATTGATGAGATATTGCTCTTGTTATTATATCACCTAGTATGGAGAAGGCAATGGCAACCCACTCCAGTACTCTCGCCTGGAAAATCCTGTGGACGGAGGAGTCTGGTAGGCTGCAATCCATGGGGTCGCTAAGAGTCGGACACAACTGAGCAACTTCACTTTCACTTTTCACTTTTATGCATTGGAGAAGGAAATGGCAACCCACTCCAGTGTTCTTGCCTGGAGAATCCCAGGGACGGGGGTAGCTTTGATAGACTACCGTCTATGGGGTCGCACAGGGTCGGACACGACTGAAGCGACTTAGCAGCAGCAGCAGCAGCAGTATGGTGAAAGGAAGGTTATCAAGGTGAGACTGCCCTAATCAGTCAAGTTCTTTTTTTTTCAATTTGTGTTTTTTTTTTTTTGGCTGTGTGGCATGTAGGATCTTAGTTCCCTGACCACGCATTGAACCCACCCCACCCTTCATTGGAAGCATAGAGTCTTAATTAACCACTGGAGCACCAGGCAAGTACCTGGCAAGTTCTTCAAAAGCAATTTTCTCCAGATCATAGGAATCTGAGAAAGAAGTCAGAGATGAGCTCCTGATGGCTTGAAAGGAACAACAACCATGCTGTGAACTACCTGTAGGGGCCATGCAGCAGGGACCTGTAGACAGGCTCCAGGAACTCCGAATGGACCTGCCCTAAAGCCAGCAAGAAAACAGGAACCTCAGTCTGCAGCAGTAAGGAAATGCTTTCTATTCACAACTCGGGAGCTTGAAAGAGGGGACCATGAGCCTTAGATGAGATGGGAGCCCCAGCCAACACATTAATTTCAGCCCGGAGAGACCCTGAGCAGACAACTCACCTAAGCATGACCTACAGATCTGTGAGATCATAAATTTCTCTTGTTTATGGCACTAAGTTTATGGTAATTTGTTATACAGCTATAAAAATGAATATTTTTATTATATTTTTGTGGAAAGATATATTGCACAATGTATTGCATCAGGGTGAAGTCCAAGATGCTTTATCAAAGAGATCCAAAAATACAGTGGATTAGAAAATACCGGCATTTATTTCCCTCACACATGGAGGTCCTGAAGTGGGCAGTGCAGTTCGAGGCTGGCTTTCCTCTGCACATGCACTCAGGTACTCATGTTTCTCCCATTTTGTTACCCCTGCAGCCACACTGTTCCCCAAAAGAGTCCTGATTTCAGCTGCATGGTCATAGATGGGTCCTGGGCAGACTGGGAAGAGTGAGAGAGGTCAGGTCCAGAACACCAGTTTCAATTTAAGTGAATGATGCAGGAGTCGTACTCAGCACTTCCACTCACATTCCATTTTGGAGAACTGAGTCCTGTGGCCACAAACTCATAATCCTCAAATTCACAAATTTGGCCTCTGGTCTCAAAAGAGAGAGGGAAATGCAGTCTTGGGGTGGAATGGGGAAATGCCTAGGAGAGGAGAATGGATCTGTGTTAACAATGAGCAGTTGGTAACACAAATCTTATAAAATAATAATAATCCCTGTGCTATACCACCAGATTACTCTCCAGCCTTGCTTTCCTGTTGAGCTCTTTGTTTTGATCACTTCAGTGAGGGCCACACTGGATTGCAGCAGTGACAACTCACAATTTGCTTTGCTGAGTCACTCATTCACGAGGCAATGTTGACCTCTGCCTGGAAGAGCAGTTACATTAACATCAACTGAACTGTTCACTGCTAATTAGTGCAATTCATAATCAAGTGTACTCTTCCTAGTGAACAGATACAAACATGTTCTAGTCAATGGTTTTATCCACCTACCCATCCTCACCTGTGACCTGGCAGGAAGAAGGGGACTGATGGAAAAGCAGGAGGCGGAGCTCTCCCTACACACAGCCCTGCATGTCCCTACCCTTCATCTGGCTCCCCCTTTGGAGGATTTTAGGAAAAGGCACTATACAGGATATGGGCCATTTTCCAGTCACTTAGTCAGTGAGCTAAGAGAGCTGTGCATTGCTGGGCTGCATTGTATTTGTGGCAAGAAAAGCCATAAAGGAAGCTTCAGGTTTGGGCTTTGTTTGTTTATTTATTTATTTATTTATTTATTTTTGAAGATTAGGTTGATTAAACTACTATACCCCAGACTTCCCTGGTGGTTCACTGGTTAAGAATCCTCCTGCCAATGCAGGGGACATGGGTTCGATCCCTGGCCTGAGAAGATTCCACATGCCCTGGAGCACCTAAGCCTATGTGCCACAACAAGAGAAACCACCGCAATGAGAAGCCCACGCGCTGCAATGAAGAGTAGTGCTCGCCCGCAGCAATTAGAGAAAACCCGTGCGCAGCGATGAAGACTTGGCACGGCCAAAAATAAAACTGAAAAAAGGAACAACGCTGTGCCCCTTTGCTGAGACTCCCCTAGGGACTTGCAGATGGGTGTTTTACAAAGATATGGGGAGAACAAATCTCTTTATTTATTAGTGAGAGTAGAATGGAGAATCATTCAATAAATGTGAGTGATGTCAATCATAGTATATACATGCAAAATTATCCATTTTAAGGGAAAAAAGGAACATTTCTAGCAAATTTTCAGAATTCCTGTCACAGAATCTTATTGATTGCTTATTTCCTTTCGTCTAAAGGTAGAGCCCAGTGTCAAGGATATTTTTCAAAATATCATGTATTTTGCCAACTGTATACAACTTATGTTATTTCATCCACAGGACTTGTTTCTAATGCTCTTTCCCCTGGGCTGTAAGTTAATGATACTGCCAGGCCTTGAGAAAAAATCAGTCTTCCGACAGAATTGTTATCAAGTAGCAAAAGTTCCCAGATTCTAAAAGCATCTTTTATAAAGGAACTCAAAGCATCTTTCCAATTGATAAGCCCCTTTTCTTGTTCTATTCTACACTCCCACAGCAAACAAGACACTTTGTTATTAGCAATATTTAGTTAATGTTTTCCTCCCAAGAATTTTTCTTGCTTTCTTTCTTTTTGTTGCACCACATGGCTTGTGGCATCTTACTTCCCCAACCAGGGATTGAACCTGGGCTCTCGGGAGTGAGACTGCAGAGTCCCACCACTGGACTGACAGGGAATTACCCAAAGAGTATTTCTTAAGGAGCAGAATTCATTTTACTTTCAGTCAACCCATCTCAACCAATGGCTCAGTTCTCCCTATGCTGAATTCAATTTCTGCAGAGGCAGAAAGCTGGTCTTTGTAACTGGCTAGTCTTATGTAAGAAAGGAGATCATGAGCCTTTGGAATGGCTCAAAGTATGGTTAATATACTGACCAGACAGCCTGAGAAGGATGGGATCTAAGTCAGGATAAGGAAGAACTAAGGAATGTGACTCTCCAATTGCTGTCTCCTTCCCAACATTTCTTAATTCCAAGGACAAGGGATGGATCTGTGCTTTATTAAAATAATAGGCAATCATTCAGGTGTGGAGCATGACTGCCAGCAGTGTTAGCTCTCTATCCGATCAGGTCCATACAAAGAAGAAATAACTTTCTTCTCTAAATTTCTGAAAACACAAGTTCTAGGTACCAGTACAGAAGGAGTACTCATTCCCATTATGGTTTGAGAGTTTGTTTTTTCTAGACCTCTGATGAGCTGTTGAGGTAGGTCTAATTAAGCATTAAACAAACTAGCAATATTTTGAATCTGCTTGGCCATCTGTAAATTTTACAGCACTTCAAATCTTTTATCTTAGATGTTCCTTGTGGGAATTTCATGTCTTTTATCTCAAATATTCCTCACAGCAGTTCATGGGATTAATAGGAGTTCTATCATTGGGCATTAGCTGTGTGCTAAGTGTATATACATGGTCACTCACTGATTGGGTTCTATTCTTAGCCCCATTTTACAGATGAGGCTTATAGAGGCTGAGATTCCGGGGTTTACATAGTGATACGTGACAGAATCAGCAGTGAGAATCAAGGCTCACCACACTTCATTGGCTCCATGGCATTTAGAATATAAATGACCAGTTACAAGTAGCATTGAATCTAAGACCTGTTTGTCCTTTTTCCTTTTTATCTCAGCATTCTGCTGGTGTGGTGGCCTCTGGTACTTTATGCTCCAGATAATATTCCTGCTTAGATCCGCTGTGGCTGTGGTTTCCTCCACAGTGGTTACTCAGGAATCAACCTTTTCTCTCAGGTCAAACTCAGTATTTGAAAACTTTAATTTCCTTCAAGTTGACATTTTACCGTTTCATAGTCTCAAGCCTCCTGCAGTTTATAAAGGAGCGATTTAAGACATCTACTCCCCACAGCTCAGAGAACAATTCATTTCAATCTTGGGACATTGCCCAGAATTCAAGAAAACTAGATGATCCTTTCAGGCTGGCTTTTCATTTCCCTTATTGTCAAAAGCTCTGTGTACAGACACGAACTACTAGGTAAGCGGTGGGGAAAAACAGTGTTCTAGATAAGAGCCTTTACTTGGTGTTTTGTGTTGGGAAAACAAAAAGTCCAGATAACTGATGAGTTTATTTATTCATCTGGATATTGGGGATCATGTATACATTGGAAAATACATTCTATAAGGATTTATTACCATTCAAAGAATGGTAGTATGAACCCACCCAATTTAATCTTAATACAATCTGTTCAATGGATCTAAAATCAAACCAAATTAGTTTGGCAAAACTAATACAATTATGTAAAGTTTAAAAATAAAATAAAATTTAAAAAAAATAAGAAAAAAAAATAAATAAAATAAAATCAAACCAGTGAGTCTAGGAAAAAGAAAAGTTCTAATTGTTTGTTCCAAGGAATGACTTAAAAAAATAAATGTTAGGGAAGGTTCTATAATGGTCTTTTGGTAACCAAAAAACATTCATAGAGCAGAGAGAACAAATACAGTAGAAATGTCACCAGTGACTTAGCTTGAAAAGAACAAAATTATAGCATTCTCCTGGGGACTCATTCTTGATAGGATGGTTATTGATCAAAAACAGTCTTGAAAAAGTGATAAAGAGACTCTGAGGTTGAACATTTATTTTCCCTGTTCCTTAAAGTCTGCATATTTACTATTGGTTACTTTTTAAAAACTCAGCCAAAATTTAGAGTTCTCAGCAGCTAACCTCGTAAGACATTTAAAATTAAATTCAATAACAAAATTCTATTAATATATTAAACATCATTCAGGTGATTCTTTTAAAAAATAAGTATAAAAACCCATTGCCCCAAGTCAATAACAACTCTATAGATTGTTCTAATGAAAAGTAAGGCTATTTATAAGTGTCAGAGTTAAACATTATTTGCAAATTAATAATTTTTTAACATGTCATAAATTTATTAGCAAAGGTGCTGGCGATCTTTAACATACTTGGTAGAGATGACATGGAAAGAAGAAAGGAGGTAGCGTTTAGTGACCCAGAGCTATATATTGAGGAATAATATTAAAAAGCATAAAAACCTTTATATAGACAAGCAAAAATTTTGCAGTATATCAGTTGCACACCATAACAGTCTATAGATATCCACACCTCACAGCCCACCCAGAGCAGAGCCATCCCTCAACCTGGACTTCTCACTTAAGGATTACAATATGTGAGGGCAATAAACTCCTCATACATTACATACATTCTTTAATCCTGCATAATTTTGGATCTCCTTGAAAAAGCGTCTTAGACTTTACTTGACACGGTGCTCCAGCTAATTGCTTTAGAATGACACCCTTGCCCCAGCCCAAAGGAATTCATTTTTTTAAATGCTTTTATGAGTTTATTCTTTGTGTGTGTGTGTGTGTGAGTGTGTGTGTGTGTGTGTATGTATCACTTAGGCTACTTGCTTCTTGGGAATCCAATCGATTGGCAATGTTGAGAATTATAGACTAGCTAGAAAAACAAAAAGTCCTTTGGACAAGATCACAATCAGCAAGAAAGTCCCTCCCAGTTCCCTTACTTCTGTGAAGATGGGATGGGCAACTACTGGGAAGAGTCTGGGCAAGGTACTGTAATATTTTGACTCATAAAATTTTCACAAAACCAACTCTTTCCCAGTCAAGTTTGGACAGGTCAAGTACCTGACTTTCTTGGTATGGGGATGCCACGTGCTAATAAAACCTTCCAAGATTCAGCTGCCTCTCAGTGTATCTTGTTTCCATTTATCCCAAGACCCCAAGTGACCCAAAAACAAGTTTAAAAAAACGAAGAGTGGGGTTCCTGGTGACTTTAATAGTATATTTTATGGCCCATTTTAAATTTCATTTTCATAACAACCCTTCAAGTTAGATAATACCCTGTTCATTTTACAGACAATAACGCACTGCAAAAGGACAGGAAACTTGCCAGAAGCCAGGGAGGTGGGAAAACATAAAGCAGGATTTAAGGCAGGTAAGTCGGCCTCTAGAGTCCTAAGCATTCCCATCGACTCTTCCCTCTGTGCCATGTCGGCTTTCTTCCATGGCCCCCTAAGCACATGCATGTGTGCTAAGTCACCTCAGGTGACTTCTTTGCAACTTCTTTCACTTCTTTGCGACACTATATAAGGGCTTGGCACTTAACAAGGGGTTGCATGGGATACAGAGACAAGAACTGCACCAAGTGGCTGGAGCAGAGATGCTCGTTAGAGGACTCTTCCACATACCCAGTCAGTTCAATGAGCTGGGAGGCAGAGAGTACGACAGAGAAAGGGAAGATCTTGAACTCAGATTGTAGAGTTCAGAGCAGGGTTTGGATTCCATCACCACCATTACTGAATGGTATCTATTTCCTGGAATTAGTGTGGTTACATGTGATGTCATATTCCTAAGAGATGCATAATCATTGCACCACACCCTCTCTGCTATCCACTGCATCTCCTCCTCTCTCCTGGCAGAGTTTTGTATGTTCCTGACCCTGGAGCTCCTCCTGCACATTAGAGTATACAGCAGGGGACTCTGAGTCCTCTTCCCCAGTCCTGCCAGGCCTGAGAAGTCTTGTGGTGGCATCTTATTCCCAACCTACCTAGCTTTCATTCTCATTTTTAGCCAGGATTAGAACTAAACTTGTCATGGTTTGAGCTTCTTGATGTAGACGGTAGACTCCCTAGAAATCTCCAGTTCCTTTGTTCTCAGTGTCCTCTGATCCTAGCTCCTTCAGTGGCAGCTTACTCACCCCTCCCAGTGCCACCACAGAACTGCCAGCATGCCCGGTGCCTGTGGTTCCTCAGGTCATTTCCAAGGTCCCAGGAACATTTGCTGAGCAGCACCTGGCATTGAAGGGGATTTGTGCTCACTTGGATCTGCACAGATTGCCTTCAGCCTGAAACTCCACACCCCTCTCCAGAGTGGTGAGGACAAAGCAGAGAGTCTCCAAAACCAGGAGATAAACCTGCCACTTTCCTGGTGAACACCTTTCTTCCCACCTCCCGTCATTCAGTGTCTACATTTCAAAAGACAACACCATATTTTCTGAGGTTTTCTGGGAAGAAAGAGAAGAAAGTGGGCTGAGAGTATCCCTCCACTCCTACAGAATAGATTCCATTTTGATAAGGTAATTTCTAGAACAAGCTTCTCTCTTGACAGTAGAGCTCTTTTTGCATTTGCAGAGAAATGTATTAGTTACTGAATCTTTCACCACTTTGTATTATGATACATTTTCAACATATTCTAAAGTGTATAGAATAGTATAATGAGCAACCATGTAGCCATCACCAGCTTCAATAATTGTCAATTCATGGCCAATCTTCTTTCATTTATATCCCATTCCACATCTCCCATCCTCTAGATTATTTTATACAAATTCAGTTCAAGTTAAATCACTTTATCCCTGAATATTTTATTTATTTATTTTTAATCTCACATCAGTTCTTTAATGTGCATTTAAGTTTGGTAAAATATATGTTTTTTTATTCCTGGTATTTGAAGTGAATTAAAAACATTTTTTTATTTAATGGGTGGAAGATTAAATCAGTCATAATTATATATAATACATATTTATTATACAATTAATTATGTATATATTATATTACTTACATAATTAATATTATATATTTATTACATAATATAATGTATATTTATAATATATGTTGATTACATAATTGTATACATAATTTTATATCCCATAATATATGCATCCCATAAATATATATCCCTTCCCTCCTGAGCTTCCCCCCTTCCCCATCCCACCCCTCTAGGTCAGCATAGAACAACAAGTTGGGCTCCTTGTGTTATTCAACAACTTCCTAATAACGGTCTATTTTACGCATGGCAGTGTATACTGTCAGTGTTACTTTTTCAGTTTGTCCCACCCTCACCTTGCTCTGCTATGTCCACAAGTCCATTCTCTACTATTAATAGGTTCAACAGTGCCATTTTTCTAGATTCCATATATATGTGCTAATATATAATACTTGTTTTTCTCTTTCTGACCTACTTTATATAAGACAACATCCGCTGGATCATGGAAAAAGCAAGAGAGTTCCAGAAAAACATCTATTTCTGCTTTATTGACTATGCCAAAGCCTTTGACTGTGTGGATCACAATAAACTGTGGAAAATTCTGAAAGAGATGGGAATACCAGACCACCTGATCTGCCTCTTGAGAAATTTGTATGCAGGTCAGGAAGCAATGGTTAGAACTGGACATGGAACAACAGACTGGTTCCAAATAGGAAAAGGAGTACATCAAGGCTGTATATTGTCACCCTGCTTATTTAACTTATATGCAGAGTACATCATGAGAAACGCTGGACTGGAAGAAGCACAAGCTGGAATCAAGATTGCCAGGAGAGATATCAATAACCTCAGATATGCAGATGACACCACCCTTATGGCAGAAAGTGAAGAGGAACTAAAAAGCCTCTTGGTGAAAGTGAAAGTGGAGAGTAAGAAAGTTGGCTTAAAGCTCAATATTCAGAAAATGAAGATCATGGCATCTGGTCCCATCACTTCATGGCAAATAGATGGGGGAACTGGAAATAGTGTCAGACTTTATTTTGGGGGGCTCCAAAATCACTGCAGATGGTGACTGCAGCCATGAAATTAAAAGACACTTACTCCTTGGAAGGAAAGTTATGACCAACCTAGATAGCATATTCAAAAGCAGAGACAGTACTTTGCCGACAAAGGTCCGTCTAGTCAAGGCTATGGTTTTTCCTGTGGTCATGTATGGATGTGAGAGTTGGACTGGGAAGAAGGCTGAGTGCCAAAGAATTGGTGCTTTTGAACTGTGGTGTTGGAGAAGACTCTTGAGAGTCCCTTGGACTGCAAGGAGATCCAACCAGTCCATTCTGAAGGAGATCAGCCCTGGGATTTCTTTGGAAGGAATGATGCTGAAGCTGAAACTCCAGTACTTTGGCCACCTCATGCGAAGAGTTGACTCATTGGAAAAGACTCTGATGCTGGGAGGGATTGGGGGGCAGGAGGAGAAGGGGATGACAGAGGACGAGATGGCTGGATGGCATCACTGACTTGACAGACGTGAGTCTGAGTGAACTCCGGGAGTTGGTGATGGACAGGGAGGCCTGGCGTGCTGTGATTCATGGGGTCGCGAAGAGTCAGACATGACTGAGCGACTGAACTGAACTGAACTTATATAAGAGGCTCTAATTTCATCCACCTCACTACAACTGACTCAAATTCTGAGTCAGTTGGCTGAGTAATATTCCATTATATAAATGTACCACAACCACTTTGGCCATTCCTCTATTGATGGACATCTAGGTTGCTTCCATGTCCTGGCTATTGCAAATAGTGCTGCGATGAACACCGGGGCACATGGTCTTTTAGAACTGTGTTTTTCTCAGAGTATACGCCCAGTAGTGGGATTGTTGGGCCATACGGTAGATTTATTCCTAGTTTTTGAAGCAATCTCCATGCTGTTTTCCATAATGGCTGTATCATTTGTACATTCCCACCAACAGTGCAGGAGGGTTCCCTTTTCTACACATCCTCTGCAGCATTTATTGTTTGTAGATTTTTTGATGATGGCCATTCTAACTGGTGTGAGGTGATGCCTCACTATAGTTTTGATTTGCATTTCTCTAATAATGAGCAGGAGAAGGCAATGGCAACCCACTCCAGTACTCTTGCCTGGAAAATCCCATGGACGGAGGGGCCTGGTGGGCTGCAGTCCATGGGGTCGCTTGGAATTGGACACGACTGAGAGACTTCACTTTCACTTTTCACTTTCCTGCATTGGAGAAGGAAATGGCAACCCACTCCAGTGTTCTTGCCTGGAGAATCCCAGGGACGGGGGAGCCTGGTGGGCTGCTGTCTATGGGGTCGCACAGAGTCGGACACGACTGATGCGACTTGGCAGCAGCAGCAGCAATATGAGCAACGTTGGGCAACTTTTCATGTGTTTGTTGGCAATCTGTATGTCTTCTTTGGAGAAATGTCTGTTTAGGTCTTCTGCCCATTTTTTCATGAATATTTTTGATCTTTTAAAGATACGGATTCTTTCTTTAAGAAATAATAACATTTATTAAACCTAGAAATGAATCATAATTCCCTAATATTATCAAATTCCTAGTCTTCAGATTTCTGTGATTATTTGGCCTAAGAGATCATTTGTTTACAATGCTTTGTTCAAATCAGGAGCCAATATTGCACATGCATTATTCCATTAATGTATACAGGAGCATATATTACACATTAATATGTCTCTAAAGTTCCTTGGAATATACATATATCTTTTCCTTTTTTTTCTTGCAATTTGTTGAAGAAAGATATTTTGCCCTGTAGAATTTCCCACATTCTGAATTTTGCTAACTGCCTTCCTGGGATATCCTCTGTCTCCTGTTTTTTTCCATAAAATTGACAGATCTAGAAGCCTTGATAAGAATCTCATTCAATTTTTTATGAGTATTTTACGGTTAGCGTTGTATAATTTTTTGCATCACACAAGGAGGCACAGACTGTATAATTGATTCCCTTTTGTATTGTTAAACTGGATCAGTGGGTTCTGTTATGATCAGCTTAGGAAATTTTTTATGTAAACTTCTCCATTAGTTTTCCACCTGTGGGTTTAGATGTATACAGGAGCAATTGATGATCATTGCCCAGATTCTTTATTTCATTAAGGATCACGAAGTGGTGATATTTAAATTCTAGTGTCCCTTCTGCATTTATTAACTGCGATTCATTAAAAGAAACAAATGAACTTGACTTCATCAACTCTTTGGTTTCTGTGAGCTAACCATGGTTCTTTTAGTAAAAGGATGCTAAGAGCACGATAAATGCTTGATTCTGTCTCTCCTCCTCCTTTTAGTTACCAGTTTACAAAGATGACTCATGAGTATTTTTAAGTATCATTATAAACTTGGGTATCTTTAATACATTTAATAAATTTATATATAGCTAACATTCTTTAGACTATAAATATGGATATGTAATTACAGATAATGGAAAGGCAAGGGCTAATGCTAATCTAAATTGGGAAATTATGAAGGTATTAATAGACAAAGGACAGAAATTTAATCAAGTTACAAAAAGCGATCAACTGTAAAAAAACATCCTAAAAGATTTTTCTCCAGCAAGTAAGGAGACAGGGAGAATGGAAAGTCCAGGAGTGATGGGGAGATTAAGGAGAGGGCAGAGCCAGTGAGTTAGCACTGGGGGTGGGGTTGTAGTGAGAAATGGACTTTGAATCCGAACTAAAGAAGTAGAGCTGGGAGCCCCTGAGGAAGGTTTGAGTAAACCTGGGATCAAAGGGAGGAATGTGAGGAGGAAACCCAGCAGGGAAGCTTGAGCGACAGCTTTTGAATGAGAGTCAGTCAGGAGTTAGATTACAACAACCTCATATAAGCCAAAGCAACTGTGCATCTGCTCATTGGCTAATCACATAGGAGCTAAGAGGTGCTCACTTATGCTGTTGTGAAGTCTTGCTGAGCACATATTACACCTCAGAGGTAATAACAGGAGGAAGGGAGCACAAGCAGAGGAAAGGAAGGAAGGAAAAAGACAGGTTCAATAACATGATTCTCCCAGCAGAAATCTTTCTACTGTTCCCTTTTCTCATACAGCAACCCAAAGACACCAGGAAAATTCTATAGAGCAGAGGTCCCCAGACTTTTTGGCACTAGGGCCTGGTTTCCTGGAAGACAATTTTTGCAGGGACTGGGCAGGGGGATGGTTTCGGGATGATTCAAGCATGTTACGTTTATTAGGCCTTTTATTTCTATTGTTTTTACATCAGCTCCACCTCAGATTATCAGGAATTAGATCCCAGAGGTTGGGGATCCCTGCAAGATTGTTGCAAATCTGTGTTATGTCAACAGAAAGCCATAGTTGACACAAATATTTTCATATTCTGCTTTAAGCTAGTATAAAAATGAATGTCACAACAAATTTGATAAAGATTTTTGCCATTAATTTTAAGGAAAGGTATAATAAAATCTTCAGAGATTACAGTGTAGGAAAGGCTCTTAAAGGTCATATAGTTGTAGTCCTAAATGAGAATAACACAAAAGTCTCATTCCATTAGAAAATGTTGACCTTTAGATGAACTAATTCAATAGAGGGCTAAACTCTTGCCTCCTGGGCATGGATGAAATAACAGCTTTATGAAAGTGTTTTAATAATAAAAAGTAACAAACAAAACAAATATAACTCACA
Source organism: Bos mutus (assembly GCF_027580195.1). Taxonomy (NCBI): domain Eukaryota; kingdom Metazoa; phylum Chordata; class Mammalia; order Artiodactyla; family Bovidae; genus Bos; species Bos mutus. Next base: position 25,755,159 of record NC_091621.1, on the reverse strand, counting down.
ATCAATGTAAATTTTTATTACAAGAAATATTCTCAGTTTTGAAATTGTAGACTGCCTGTTTGATTTCCCTTTTAGAATTAGTAGTTTCAAACCACTTATAAAAGATCAACATTGAGACTAGAATTTAGAATAAATATGGAAGTATTTTGAACTGAAATATGAAATCAAACATGTGGATTTGGGGGAAATTATATTTTGCTGATAGTTTCCTTTTTATTGTCATTGATCTACCCCTAACAAGAAAAGAGAAATTTTATGTTTTTAAAAGATGGTTATCTTTGTGCCTTATTTTATCCTTCCTTTTATTTAAATATAATATTAAGATCTCTGAAAAACAGAAGATTACCAGACAGTCTATTTTCACTTAAGATGTTGTGAACATTTCTAACATGTCTTATGACAACATGGTCATGGGCTTAACGTTAGCCTTTTTTTCCTAATTTTTAGCTGCTAGAGGAAGCACCCTTTCCAAAAATGCCTACAAAAAATGACATTTAATATTTAAAAGCATAACTTGACTTTTGAAAATATTTTCACTTTCTTACAAAGTAAATCCTCAATGTGAACACAGTATTTTAGGGAAAGTTCAAATATGAAGTTGGAGCTCACTCTTCACCAACATTCCTCCCTAAATATGCAATCTATTTTTTTTTAAGGAAAGGTAAGATGAATAAACATCAATATATGCATGCATAAATCTGAAAATAAGTGTTTAAACATAACACACGTTATTTAAAAGAACATATTTGATTCAGGATGGGAAACAGTGGATTCATGTCAATGTATGGCAAAACCAATACAATATTGTAAGGTAAAAAAATAAATAAATAAATAAAACTGAAAAAAAGAACATATTTGAAAAACTGTTTTAATGGATATTTCATAAGGCAATATTATCACTTCAAATTGTGTGTGTGTGTGTATGTGCACGTGTGTATATCTTATGTATGTAACCAACCATTACAGTATTATGGAGTATTATTTTGAGAATAGAAGTGAAGAATTCCATAACTATTCTCTAAAAAATTTGGTGTTACCCTCCTCTTCCCTACAATAGTTTTCAAATATAATTTTAATTATGCTGTGCAGACACTTATGAGCTTAAATGAACCAAATGCTGTCCTTGCATTGAGTGTCAGAAGACTAAGCCACAATATCCAATATTCTATTCAAACAGTAGTAAGAAATTCTGAAGGCCTCATTGTTCTTATTTTAACAGAAATCACAATATATTTCACATGGATATTAAAACCTCAAGTACCAATAATTTTAGTTTTCCCATCTAAATAAGATATGATTTATTTAGATATGAAATATCTTAAATCAGATTTGACATATCTATAGAAGGTATTACAGCAAAATAGTTACATGAATTCCATCAGCTAGGACTGAAAACATATCAGGCTTCTTCTGAAGTCCTGAGTTACTCTGTATCCACTTCCTATCTCCCAACACTGTCTTTACCAAAGGAGGTAGTATTCTTAGAAATTCTTTACTCTTGGAAGTGACTGTTACATTATTTGTCAAAGTAAAAATGGTATGGAAAAACTGACCTGACTTAGATAAGAATTACTGATTCCTTCAAACTGCCCACCCTTCTTTACTTTTGTTAAGTGAAGCATAATATATAGACAAAAATAGAGTAAGTTATATGTGTGTGTGTGTTGTGTTCCAGGAAGATTACTTTAAACCAGAGATAAGTTTAGCAATTTTACAGAAAATAGTTGTATGTTTCTCCATGGATCAGTGATAGTCTCATTTTTGACCTCTTACAGCACAACTCAAATAATAAAAAATTCAAGTTAGACTTGCCATTCATTCCAAAGTAAAACAGACTTTCAGATCCTTATCAGAACAAAAACTCAGTAAACAAACTTTTGAACCATGAAACAAATAACTCCCAGGCAGTACCTCCTAGAGTCAGGCAATTCTAGCCTTCATTCTGGAATACAGAAAATGTTCCCATAGAAGCAAGCCTGTGTCAGCGTCTCAGTTCTATAATCCCCTATGCCTCTTCATCTTAGGAGTAGGGTGATTTTCAAGGTAAAGCCTGGAAAACCCCTCTCCCAATATTTGTCATTGTTTTAAGGTAGTCATAATCACTTTTAAATAGGTACTGCATATCATCATGTAGCAGTGTTGAGCCTGGGGGATGTATAAGGAAGAGGTCCAAAGAAATATGTTTCTGCTGCCTACCTGACTACTTTGGTCCGGTTGCACATAGGAACCCCAACAGGCCAAGAGCATCACCTTCTCCTAACTTGTCTGTCTATGCTAATTAGGTCTCTGTCCAGTAAGAAGGACTTAGCTGATACACAAAACATGGAAATGAGTCCACCCCTTTCAGTCTGAATTCACTGCACCAGTAGTAGGACAGATCTGCATATGACCCATTGCAAAATTTAAATGGTGCTCTATCAGCTTACGGGCTTCCCTTGTGACTCAGCTGATAAAGAATCCGCCTGCGATGTGGGAGACCTGGGTTCTATCCCTGGGTTGGGAAGATCCCCTGGGGAAGGGAAAGGCTATCCACTCCAGTATTCTGGCCTGGAGAATTCCATGGACTATATAGTCCCTGGTTGCAAAGAGTTGGACACAACTGAGCGACTTTCACTTTCACTATCAGCTTATACAATGAAGAAATTAAAATTCAGAAATGCAAAACTGAACAGGCTACTATTTCACAGCAACTTCTGCCTTGATTTTATTATTTACATTAGTTGATCCCTACATATAATTGTTTTGAGGCTTTGGAAGACTAAGGACTATGTTGCATGATTGTTTTACGTGTAATTTCATAATCATCTGTACCAAAACTGAGCTTTTAAATAAATAGTACAGAAATTCACAAGTTAGTCTATCTCTCTAACAAAGAGGTATATCATATAAAGGAAAAAAATAGGAATTATATTTCTTTTGTATTCATAAAGCAACTGTCCCAGCACTAAATGCCTTGTAGACATATGGTTCCTTGATTATAACTTATTTGTTAAACTGTTCCATGGTAGCTCTCTCTATAACTGCAATGTTTAAAACCTTTAAATCACGGAAGTAAATTCTAGTAGAATTTACTAGTATCATCTAATTAAAAAATTAGTAACAGCTAACTTATGGGGACTTATTATATTCCCCAAAGTATAAGTACTATTACTAGCCCTATTTTACAGCAGAAAAACAGAATCTCAATAAGGTTGCTCAAGTTTACATAGACAGTGTGTGATGGAACTGGGATTCCATTGCAGTTCTGTTGAATTCTATCCTGTTGACCACTGTGTTACTCTTTCTACCCTATTTACACATTTAATGTGAACTCGCTATTCTTAAATTTCTATTTTTCATCTTCAAGTTTTTCCAATTTAAAAAAAAAAGATGACCTGTTATAGGAAAGAATTTCAAATGGGACTGGTGTGAGGTAGCTATTGGTTGTCCTTGATTCCTTAAGTTTATCTGCCCACCCATGAGGGTTACTGTGTTTTCTATCTTTCTCACTGTCTGCACTTTGAAGGAGCCTGAGAGTATAAAGGCTTCTTACTCATCAGTGCCTTCAGAGTGGATCAAGGGAGAGCAGGTTGATGATGTTCCCCCTGATGTTGGTTCTGGCAAATACCAATGATTTTTATCCGATTAGAAGTCAGGCAGTCTACTGATATTGCTATCAGAATTGAAATCAACTCCAAAGCTGCAAAAACAAAACAAAACAAAACCTCTGGAGCTGGGGGAAAAATACTTCTCAGGAAAGTTGTAATGTTGTAGTGAATATATTTTGCCCTTTTTGCTGCAGACTGGATATTTTATTTAAAGAGCTGCTTGGAAACAGTAGTCTCAGAATTGTGATGGATGGGGTTAGTCTCTGGAGTGACCCTTCAGCATTGGCTGACTCCCCGTCTCCTAGTTGGGCAGTGTCTCCCTGCCTATTGTCCAGGGACCCTTTCCACCTTTACACACTAAGTCTGCCTTCCAAAGGCCAACTCCCCATCTGGTTTCTTCTGTCTCCATAATCTCCAAGCAATTTCTACCAACAAGCTTGCTAGTTGGTCAAAATGCAAAAAATCAATCTCTGATTATGTCATGATGTTATTAAGTTAATGTTTTACATACCTCAGGTATGTTTTAATGTGAACTTCACAGAGATCATGCCACCTTGACCCAAAGGTTCTCTTTCTAGGAGTGGGAAGTGTAATCTCAGTAAGAGAAGAAAGAAAAACACCACAGTGGTCTCAGAGTCTGTAGGATTAAACTCAGAGGCAAGAATAAAAAAAAATTACTGCTCAGAAAAGAGCACTGGTTGGTGCTTATGTCAAATGATTGGGATCACTGAACAGATCAGATGGGAAAACCATAATAACACAAAGCTCTTGACCCCAATCTATACTTTGGTTAACAGTTTTCCCCTTTTAGAGAATATATGCTATAATGAGTCTTTTGAAAAGATTTCTTTTCTTTTTGGTGTCTTAATAAATCTATAACAGTAGTATAAACATGAATGAGAAATTCTTAATCTTGGTTTAGTAGATAAAGTTTAATAAATTATATTCTCATGAGCAACAATTGAGACAATAAAAATTGCTAGCCTTCTACTACGACAGAAAGCCTTCCTCTGAGCAAGTTATTCAAACATGTTCAGAGATGCTTATCATGGGAACAAATAAGAGGATAAATTGGCTGTGGAAAAGGCAGGGGTTAGTCACTCACAAGCTGACAGTGTAAAGACCAGGTAAAGGGCTGTACACCAGACTGACAACCATGAGATGCTGACAAACAGGCATCCTGGTTTCATTTGGATGGGCACTTATTTCTTAATGAATTAATGATTTTCCACAGACTTTAAAAACTAATACAATTATGTAAAGTTTAAAAATAAAATAAAATTAATTAAAAAACGAAAAAAAAAAAAAAATAAAACTGCCAAAGAAAGAAGTTTGGAATACAGTTTAATAAAGGGTATTTAAAGAGTTCCCTATTCATGGTATATTCCCTAGGGATTTTTGATTTCCGAATAGTGAAAACAATGGTTAACCCAATTGGGTAAAGTATGAAACTATAAATAAGTGAATACTGAACATGAAGTGAAATGAAGTGAAAGTCTCTCAGTCATGTCCAATTCTTTGTGACTCTATGGACTACACAAGTCCATGGAATTCTCCAGGCCAGAATACTGGAGCGGGTGGCCTTTCCCTTCTCCAGGGAATACTGAACATGTCAAGTATCAAATGCTAATGTAATGAGAACACAGTTATGCAATTACTTGATTACCTCAAAATACCTGGTCTAGGGTGAAGTCTTGGAGAAGGCAATGGCACCCCACTCCAGTACTCTTGCCTGGAGAATCCCATGGATGGAGGAGCCTGGAAGGCTACAGTCTATGAGGTCGCTGAGTCGGACACGACTGAGCGACTTCACTTTCACTTTTCACTTTCATGCATTGGAGAAGGCAATGGCACCCCACTCCAGTACTCTTGCCTGGAGAATCCCATGGACAGAGGAGCCTGGAAGGCTGCAGTCTATGAGGTCACTGAGTTGGACACGACTGAGCGACTTCACTTTCACTTTTCACTTTCAAGCATTGGAGGAGGAAATGGCAACCCACTCCAGTGTTCTTGCCTGGAGAATCCCAGGGACGGGGGAGCCTGGTGGGCTGCCATATCTGGGGTCGCACAGAGTCGGACACGACTGAAGCGACTTAGCAGCAGCTGCAGCAGGGTAAAGTCTTACTACACAGCCATCTTGGTGTTCAGGTATCCAACATAACCAATATAATCAACATAACCAATAAACTACATATAAGGCTACTTTATTTGCTATGTGCTTCTGAGATAAGGCTGATGTTAGCAAGTATTTTATCACTAAGCACACTTTTACGAGTTCCCTTCCATATCACATGCTGCCACGGTCCACTGTGGATAGGACTGTGTAGAAGCATGGTGAATTGGAAGTGATTTTAGGAAGGAAAGGGTCAGTCTGAGGCTTAAGGAGTTTAGAAGCATCAATGAATATTCAAAAAGGAAAGTATCATTTTCTTTCTGGAACAGAGATGGTGGAAGTAGATAAATGTAAAAGTACCTATTCTTAAAATCCTCAACCCATTCAGCATTTGCAAAAACAAAGTAAGGCCGACTTTCCCCCTCCTACCTCCAGGATTACTGGTATGTATATCAGAGAGAACATATTTCAAAGATGAAATAAACTAAAGACAAATTACATGGTGATATTCCCCTTACCAGTCGTTTTTTTTTTTTCTAAGTCTAGTTTAATCTTACAGCATGAGCTCCTAAATTCTTACCTGTAGCATCAGCCAGTATCCAATTCATTGCTCATTATTTCTACAAATCATGATATTTTTATCCAAAATGCATATAAACACAATACAGAATATTTGAAGTATTTTCCATTGCCCCCATCATGTAAGCCCAATTAAAAATTTCTTGTTAAAATTCATTACAAAATGCAGAGACCTATATGAATATTTCTGATGTTTTGCATTATGCCCCTAATATTTTTTTTGAAATAGCCAGAAAAGAACAGATTATAAAATGCAGTGATTCATTTCTCAGACTTCATTATTCTGTCTTCACAATGTACAACACAATGAAATGACTGACTAAGGACTTTGAATACAAGTAAATATAGAAGCTCTATGTAAATACGCTTGTCGAATCAGGAGAAAAGAAGAAAAAGCTCCAAGGAGTTGCTTATGCTTTCTTTCATCTAAAGTGTCATTTTCTCTGTACATCAGATAACATATTGATTTCAGTGTGCTTCAATTCTCAATTTTCCATAAACCATAAAAACCTTAATGACTTCTCCAAATCGGGTAAGAAACAATCAATTAATTTTCCCAGTAGTTCAACTCTGTCAAAATTCAAGTGCTATTTTAATGAATTTTTCAGACATTTAGGATCTACACAGCAGCAGCTTAATGCCTAAAGCCTTTCTTTTACCATTGTGAGAAAAGTTTAAATATATGCCAATTAAATAGAGAGTTCAAATGTTTTAACCTTTGGTATAGACATGAAAATGCAAGTCACTTTACATGGCTTTCTAGGATTTAACCTAATGCTGAATCCACTGCTCTGCAGCTCCAGACAGAACTGTTGCAGAATCATCCATAATATAATAGTCGAATGCATCAGCTACAACCCTTGTGACACCATCCCTCTGTGCTCTGAGTTGAAGAATATCCAAAGGGCTTTCTGGTTTTTTCCCCCGTAAGTCTCATATCTTACCTAAAATTCACACTGCTAACACTACCTCTTTGAGATGAGTCAATCTTTTTTCTTTTTTTATTGAAGTATAAATGATTAACAATATTGTGTTAGTTTCAGATATACAGAAAAATGATTTGATTATATATATGTATATATTTATACTTTTTATTCTTTTACACTATAATAGTTTATTATTATATATTGAATACAGTTCCTGTGCTATACTGTAAATCCTTGTTTTTATATTTTATATATAGTAGTGCACATCTATTAATTTCGTACTCCAATTTATCCCTTCCCCCTTTCTCTTTGGTAACCATAACTTTGTTTTCTATGTCTGTGAGTCTGTTTCTCTGTTGTAAATAAGTTCATTTGTATCATATTGCTTGGATTCCACATATAAATGATATCATATAATATTTGTCTTTCTCTGTCTGACTGACTTCCCTTAGTATGATATTCTCCAGGTCTGTCCCCATGTTACTGAAATAAGGCATTCTTTAAAAGGCCCCAGGAAAAAAAAAAAAAAAAAAAATAAAAAAATAAAATAAAATAAAATAAAAGGCCCCAGGAAAAATTCCTAGAAGGGAAAAGAGGATAGGAAACCAGCATGCTTTCCTTTGCACAGTAGTGACTGATAGTACGTTAGCACAGTAGCATGGATTTGTTTATCAGATTTGTCAATTGTGAGTTAGAAAGCAGAGCTCACAATTGAGACAGGTGTAGTCTGGAGATGGTAGAGAGGAGGTGAGGTCTGTGTTTTGAAGTGACAATATGGAAGTCTCCAGGGATAAAAAGAATAGTGATGGAAAAGTGGATGCTGAGAAAGGTCAGAATTTCAAAAGTTAGGGGCAGCCTCAGAGTAGAATTTCTTTCAGGCTGCTCTGAATATGACTAGGAAGAATAAAACACTAGTTATCGAAATTGTGAAATGAGTTTAAAATAGAACTAATGAACAAAATGATAGTCTTGTCAATGTTTCACTAGTAGCATGTCGACTGTACTTTGTTGAAGTACAAGTTCAATGGTGTTGCTGGTTTGATAAAATTCACTTTGTTTGGGGGCTGAAAAGATCAGCTGTGATCCTGAGAGGATGCCATCATGTCGTTTCACGTAGGGGTAGTTCTGTTTTCATTCTAGCTTTAGTTTAGTTTTCTGATTTGCTGTTTCTGGCTTCATTTGGATTATCATGTAATAATGCTCATTTAATAACAGTGAACTGAGAGGGGTTGTTTTGAAACATCTTTATCTTCTTTATACTTTTCTCTTTTTGCAAGGATCGCATGGAGGAGATATTTCTCTCACACACAACAGTCCCAACAGACTGATTTGCAATTTGCTACTTCTCATTAGACTTCAAGGTGTCTGTAGACAGTCCCATTTTTTGGTGTTCACCTAGTCTATTGTTCCTTCAGAAACTAAAACACTTCCTTTGTCTGCCGTTTAATCATCTATAAGCATTTCCAGAGTAAAGGCCCTTTCTGAAGTCCTCTAGGGCCGACTGCAAATACAGGGCTTGGGTAGCTTCTAGGTCAAGCTCTGGGACTTCTTGCTCCTTCACTTCCAGAAAGCAGGCTGGTATTTCTTCTTGGAAGCTGAACTGCCTCATGGTTTCTAGGAGGAAGCTATTGTCATTCTGAGCTAAGTGCAGTTATGTCTACCCCTGCCTTCATTTCCAGTCGCACTGTTTCTTAAAGCTTAGGCTACTTTGTGGGTGGGCAAAAGGAAGGGCTGATTTTCATTCAGGGCATAAATAAAAAGCAGGAGGCAACCCAGTCACCAAGCACAAGAAGGAAAATCATGTCATAAATCTCGGAAGTTATTTTCCATTTACATAACCAGTAGCAAATATCACTTGCAGGGCTTAAATAATGTAAATATAAACTAGGAGCGACTCTATCCATGGATCTTAATGAAACATCGTATATAATAAGTATGGAATAAAAAGGCTCATTGAACAGATTTTTAAAAGTCAAAGAGAATATAAACAAATGCTCATACATGCATAATACATATGTGTCAGGCACTTTGCATTCAACGTTGAGACTAAAATTTTCAGGTTGTAAAAATAAAGAAGCTTACAAATCGCTAAGGGGCATTTTTTTTTTTTTAATGTCTTTTGGTACATAAGACAGAAACTGATCTGAGGTTGGTGTTCCTGGGGATTGCAGTAGATTGGCTGGTCTGGACCCCACAGCTAGCACAGAGACGGATGCTGCTTAGTGATAAATTAAAGGAGAGCTAGATTTGCCTTCACAAAATGCCTTGTTCAATGCTAGGATTCACTGTTATTATGATATGATCTATTTGTTTCATTCTGGATGTTCACTCCCTGCTACTTTGAAGTAGGTGAGTGAGCATTATTGGGTATTTCTTACACATGAGAATAGGAAAATTCTAGAAAACTCAAACTGTTTGTAAATGGCTAGGCTGGCAGAAGAGAAAATGAAACCCAAACTTCTCAAATACAATTTTTTGGCTTATTGACTATAGAATTGCTGATAGATATTCCAATTCCAGAGTAACTGGAAAAAAAATTTTATCTTCAACCATTTGCTTTCATCATTGTTTTTTAAAATAGTATTTACTAATATTTCCCTATTTAAAATGTAATATTGCCCTTTAGAAAAAAAAAGTATAAAAAGAGAATAAAATTCACAGATTAATGCTAATATCTAGAGAGAACATATTTTGACACAGCTAGTCTCCTCTAAAAAAGCTAGATTTACACTATATGTAAGTATTATTTTTCATTAATGTAGTAGGCCACACCTATTATATTATAAGGACTTCTATTTTATGTACTATTAAGAAACAAGAGAAATTGCTGATAAAATGACGCAATGCTTAACGATTTAGGATTATTATTTTATACTTGTTGAAAAAATCCTCTACACATAGGTTTCTTTCAAATATTTTGATCTTATATAAATAAAAATAAGTGAAATTGATTGGCTAGGTATTCTAAAACTTTTTAATATTCAAACACCAACTCATGATTCACCCTGTGATTCAGACTTTTTAATATTTGTATTTTTTTACACCGTTATCTTCTGTTTCTGCTAGCCTATTGGTGATGCAGCATTTTTTGAAACTGTTCTAGAACATGCCTTTAAGTTGGTATCCCCTAGCTGTAAGTTTTAATATACACGTACAAGCAATGAAACTTTAAGAAACACAATGACCTTAGATATGTAAAAATACAAAAAACTATGCATCTTAGAGGGCTTCCCTGTTGGCTCAATGATAAAGAACCTGCCTGCCAATGCAGGAGACACAAGAGACATGGGTTTAATCCCTGGGTTTGGAAGATTCCCTGGAGTATGAAGTGGCAACCCACTCCAGTATTCTTGCCAGGAAAATTCCATGGACAGAGGGGTTTCCCAGGCTGCAGTCCATGAGGTTACAGAGTTAGACATGAATGAGCAACTGAGCACACACATGCCTCTTAGAATCTATAAAATATGGTATATGCACCTTCTTTTTTGCTGAACTTTATATCATTAGAACTTATTGCTACCTTTTAAATTAATGATCTTTAAAAAAAATTAATGATATTTAAGAGCTATACAGCATTCAATATAATTTATGTAAACAATTCCCTATTATTGCACATTCAGGACCTCTCCGATTTTTTTGCCATCATAAATTAAAATATGATAAACATCTTTGAGTGTAAACCTTTGTCCACATCTTTGATAATTTCCTTAAGACAGAGTTCTAAGTTTGCCTAACTAGGCAAAATGATATGCAGTTTGCACTTCCTATACATTGTCAAATTGCTTTCTAAAATGACTTTCTAAAATGTAGTCAACCTGTACACTAACTACTAGACTATGCAGGCACACAGCGTTTGCTAACCACTGCTATTCTCTATTCACCAGCAGTATGTACAAGTTAAAGCTTGCCTCTTAATCAACCTACTCTTTCCTTACATTTCTTTTATTTTTACTTATCACCTGCCAGCATGATAAATAATTTCTTTCTCGTTTTGTTATTTACTCCTTTCCTCAGTTCAGTTCAGTCGTTCAGACATGTCTAACTCTTTGCGACCCCATGGACTGAAGCACACCAGGCTTCCCTGTCCATCATCAACTCCCGGAGCTAGCTCAAACTCATGTCCATCGTGTCAGTGATGCCATCCAACCATCTCATCCTCTGTCATCCCCTTCTCCTCCTGCCTTTACTCTTTCCCAGCATCAAGGTCTTTTCCAATGAGTCAATTCTTCACATCAGATGGCCAAAGTATTGGAGCTTCAGCTTCAGCATCAGTCTTTCCAATGAATATTCAGGAATGATTTCCTTTAGAATGATTTCCTTTGGATCTCCATGCAGTCCAAGGGACTCTCAAGAGTTTTCTCCAACACCACAGTTCAGAAGCATCAATTCTTTGGCGTTCAGATTTCTTTATGGTCCAACTCTCACTCCTTTCCTAAATCCATGAATTTTAACCAAGAGAGTTCTTAGTTATCACTTAGCCAAATTATACTAGATGTAGCTAGCTATCTTTTTTTTTTTTTTTTTTTGCTAGCTACCTTAATTTTCCCTCTGCAGTTTCCTTAATCACCTCACTGCTCTAATTTTTTAGATACTCAGGGGGCTAAACCTGAATTTATTATTAGAAGATTTTTGTCATGAAGGTAGGACGAATCTATTTAATTTTCTTGATGAAATGCTTATTTATGTCTAGTCCTCCATTAGATTACATATGTTGGCTTTTTTCATAATAATAGTAAAAATGATAAAAAGTCATTACTCTCCATTCTGACCTAAAAGATTTCTTCTAGAAATATTGTCAAGCCTTGTTGAAATAAGTAAAATTTCCATTACTAGCACATTTACGGTCCAGGTCTTCATGATCATTGGAGACTTATTTAGGAAATGAAAGCTATTTTTAATATTCATCTTTTCAGCAAGCATCCATTGGGTGCACATTACGAGGTGCAGTATTTGATGCTTGCAGTAATGCCAAGAAGAATAAGCCACATTTCTCACCCTATAATGATAATAATAATAATAACAATGGAAATTCATTTCTTCCTTTATGCCAAGTACTGGTCTAAATGCTTGACATGCACTAACTCATTTAATCCATCCAACAACAGTATGAGATTGGTTTTATTATTATCTTTATTTTATAGATAAGGAAACAAAGACAGGGAGAAGAAAGTAATTACCAAGAACCACACAGATGGATTTGAACCTGGACTACTTTACTCCAGAATTAACTTGCCTAACATATACTTCCCTATAAAAACTTAGAGTACAATAAGATAGATTAGACTTACACAACATAACTTGCAAGTAAACACTATTACCAGGAAAATATGATAATACAAGGGGGTTGGGAACTTAGAGAAATCAAGATCCAAAGAAGAAGTAGAATATGAATGGACCTTGAAAGATACAAACAATATTGCTTTGAATTGAAATGAAAGTGCATAGTTACATGGTGGGTGGAAAGATAATAAACTCTAGGGCCCAATACCCCTGGGTTCAAATTATGTCCACAGCACATACTAGTTGTAAGGCAACTTCTCTTAATCTCAGAAACGCAAACTCTTTTAGTTGTAATGAGCAAAGATATAAAAGTTTGGAAGCAGATGATATGTTTAGCGAATGGAAGTGATGCAAAGAAGAGAGGGCTACCGGGGGCAGTTCAAGAAAGGAAGGAGGGGAGGGAGGGAAGAAAGGAAAGGAGAAAGGAAGGAAGGAAGGTAGGGCAAGCATATGTGGGGAGCAGTTGTGGCTGAAGACAAACTGAAATAGATATGAAGAATTGTTGGAAGACTTGAGACAGCAGAAAGAAAGTAGGTCATTTTACTCAAAGCGAAGCCACAAAGTTGGTAGCAGTATTATTTGGAGCAAGGAGAGGCTGAAGAAGTAAACGCAAAGGAGACTATGGGGATTGTCCAGTTGAGCGATAATAGTGGCAAGAATCAGGGCAATGTTTATGGAAAGGAAGGAAAGAGATCCAAGAATAATTTCAAAGGTAGATTTGAAAGAACTTGTTAACCAACTAGGGATTTGGGACGGAGTCAAATATTCCTCTGGTTTTCGCCCTACGGGCCTGAAGTGATGATCATGCCTTTTTTTCAGAGAGAAATTGGAATTAGTTTAGGAGTGAATCAGAACTGCAAACTTGGGTGTCAGCAGAATGGATGACTTTGTGAAAAGTTTGAATGCGAAGGGCAAGAGAAGATGGGAGTTTCAGTGTCATAATCCTAAAGCTAATTTAGGAAAAAGAATCTCTTTTGAATCAGTGCTTTTCTTTAGCAAAACCAAAAGTTAATTCTATTATGGAGTCTTCCTCTCATTCTTTTCAGGGACCTTTATTCTCTTTTTTGGATTAGACATTCCTGTGAGAACTTGATAGGAACTATAGATGTTATTGTATCCCCAAGTGTGTATGTGCCTGTGTGGCAAGGAGGTGTGGGAGGATGGAATCATAAACATACATACAAAAATTTACATACCATTTCAGAGAGTTCTTCTACTCTTTGAAGCTGAGCCCACAAATCTCAAGAGTTTGCTTTCCATAACTTCTTTTTTAACCAATGTATTCCTATTTTTCCAACTATAATTAACTACATTTTAAGTGCTGTGCTAAGTGTCTAAGTATCAGCTCATTTAATCCTCACCATCACATTGCCATATAGGTATTACATTTCAAACATGCAGGAACACAAAGGTTAAATAAATTGCCCTGAGTTACGGAGAAGGCAATGGCAACCCACTCCAGTACTCTTCCCTGGAAACTCCCATGGACAGAGGAGCCTGGTAGGCTGCAGTCCATGGGGTCGCTAAGAGTCGGACACGACTGAGTGACTTCACTTTCACTTTTCACTTTCAGGTATTGGAGAAGGAAATGGCAACCCACTCCAGTGTTCTTGCCTGGAGAATCCCAGGGACGGGGGAGCCTGGTGGGCTGCTGTCTATGGGGTCGAACAGAGTTGTACACGACTGAAGCGACTTAGCAGCAGCAGCAGCATAGAGCTATTACGTGGTAGAGGCAAGAGTTGAACCTAGATCTCTGTATTAGGTTTCTCCAGAGAAACAGAATCATAGGGGGTATGTGTGTGTCTGTGTGTATATGTAAGTATGTGGGTATGTGTGTATGTTTTTGTGTCTGTGTGTATGTATGTGTGTCTCTGTGTGTATATCCCTGTATGTTTGTGTTTATAAAGAGATTTAGTCTAAGGAAGTGGCTTATGTACTTAGGGAAGGTGACAAGTCCCAAGACGTGCAGTCAGCAAGTCGGTGACCCAGCAGAGCTGATGCTATAGTTCTAGTCCGAGTCCAAAGGCCTGAGGACCAGAAGAACCAATGATGCAATTCCTGTCCAAAGACTGGGAGGCTTGAGATTCAGATAGAGGTGAAGTTTCAGTCTGAGTCCAAGGACAGGAAAAATCTGATGTCCTACTTCAAAGAATGTCAGGTGGGAGGAATTCTCTCTTACTCTGGGGATGGTCAGCCTTTTTGTCTATTTCAGGCCTTCAGCTGATTAGCTGAGGGCCATCTGCTTTACTCAGTCCATGGATCTAAACACTAACCTCATCCAAAACACACTCACAGACATACCTGAAATAATGTTTGACCAAATATCTGGGCATCCAGTAGTCTAGTCAAGGTGACACATAAGATTAACGACTAATAGTTCCAACCGCTGAGACCCATAAGTGTTAGTTGCTCAGTTGTGGCCAACTCTTTGCAACCCTATGGACTGCAGCCCACCAGGCTCCTGTGTCCATGAGATTTTCCAGGCAAAGATACTGGAGTGGGTTGCCATTTCCTTCTCCAGGGGATCTTCCCAACCCAGGGATTGAACCCCAGTCTCCCGTACTGCAGGTAGATTCTTTACCGACTGAGCTACAAGGGAAGCCCATACTGTCATTTAAAAATACATTCTAAAGTTTTTTGTGAATGAACTTTGATTTGGCTTTCACATGTGCCTTACTTAAATTACTCATGTTAGAGCTGCTGCTTCTTGCCCATTTCCCCTTTCCCCATAACTTTCTCCTAATTGAAGATTTTATAGTAATATCCACCTGGATTCATTCTGTTTGCTTTCTGCCCTGTTTTTTTCCCTAGGAAGATAAACTAGCCAAGGAATCTTCCTCTTTCATTTTAAACGTTCAAAGAGGGTTTTGCAGCTAAAAGTGAGTTAACAACATCTAAAAGAATCCTCGGTACCCACTAGGAGTGCATAGCAGGTGTTAAAAGAGTTTTCACATTCACTGCATGCAATAGAAAAGAATCGCTGCATTCTGGTAGCAGTATCGAAACGTTCAGGTGGCTGTTTAGCATGCAGCGTTTGTGTTCGTAAAAGTCAATGCACGATTAAAAAAATATATTGTGGCCGTTTTTAGGCCCTGGAGCCAATCCAGAATAACAGCTGGGGTTTTACATCTCCTGGGGGACTCCTCAAACTCATGAAATTCAGTCCCAAGAAGTCGTAACACTCTGTTAGTGTGAAAGGCCCTGTGAGCAGGAGACTGGAAGCTCAATTGTCAGAGTACAAAGGAAACAGAAGGGCAGCTGTGTACTCTCTGCATCACACACATTTCCAAATTTCTTTAATGAACTGAGTGCATCCACATAAGCTTGAAATAGTGATTAAGCAGTCAAATTAAAGCCTTTGGCTTACAGGTTGTGTTTCTTTTCTACCAGGTGAGGGAGGCATTAGTAGTGGGAGAACACGTCTCTTCTTCACTTTACTTTGAAAATTGTAAACAGAAAAATAGATCAACTGAGGCCATGTTTAGGAGTGTGTCTTATGGACTGTGCATTCAACTGTGTACCAGTCAAGGTAAAACAATTAATTTAAATTAACCTTTGATTTCTGTAAACATAGACTGCAAAGCTATTGAAAGTGCATAGAAAACTTGGAAGAAATTATGTTCAGAAAAGGAGCATAAATTCTTAATTTAAGTGAGCTGATGTCTAGAAACAGGCAATGCAGTTGTACTGGGTTGGCCAAAAGGTTCGTTCATGTTTTTCCACAGTATTGTACAGAAAAACCCAAATGAACTTTATGGCCAATTCAAAGTTGTAGTTGAAGTCTGACTTTCAAATTTAGAAAAGAAGAAAAATAATATATCTTATGTCCTGCTGCTGCTGTTAAGTCACTTCAGTCGTGTCTGACTCTGTGCGACCCCATAGACTGCAGCCCACCAGGCTCCCACATCCCTGGGATTCTCCAGGCAAGAACACTGGAGTGGGTTGCCATTTCCTTCTCCAATGCATGAAAGTGAAAAGTGAAAGTGAAGTCGCTCAGTCGTGTCCAACTCTTAGCGACCCCATGGACTGCAGCCTACCAGGCTCCTCTGTCCACGGGATTTTCCAGGTGAGAGTACTGGAGTGGGTTGCCATTGCCTTCTCCAATCTTATGTCCTACTGGTTGGTAGATATCTCTTCCATAAAGGTCCCAATAGGACTGCAACTTCCTTGGAGTAGGTTTTTAAATATAATGCTTTGAATATGATGTGGCTTTGGGCAATGGAACAAAATATATCAGCCTCAAGTCTTAAATGATTTAGTTTTTTTTTTTGGTTTGAAATTACCAAGTGATTTCAAAGTGTCAAGGCCTATTTTCCCTAGATAACATGCTGAAGGTAGCCCAAGTGAGGTTAAATGCCGTTATCATCTACCATCATTGACTGAGACATTACCATCACTGGCTCTGGAGATGCAAAGAGAAAAGACCTATTTCCCCCTGCAGAGCTTAGAGCCCAACTGATGACTTAGATGTACATACAAAGATGATACAAGGCACTGGATATTACTGAATATGAGTTGAGACAATAAGTACTTTGAGGTTGGGGAAGATAGGAATCCATTCTTAAAGAGCTTCTTTGCCAGTCTCAGTTGTATAATCTGTGAAGTAATATGTATGAATTTGATCTTCCATTAAACATCAATTTCCTCTTATATCTCTGGCTTTTAGCTCAGAGTCTAACACATGGTAGGAATTTTGTCTACCTCAATTAAAATACTATTATTTTAACAGTTGTGAGCTGGAACTCTCTAGCAACTGTAATCTATCACTCATCTTGGCAGGATAACTGTACCACTGATTGCAATATAAGAATATGGTTTAGTCCCTACCTTATTGAGTATGTCTTCTGGAATTATGCTTGTTAGAGCAACCACATACATATAAAATGCTACATAACATGCAATTAAAACAAAAAGCAAGCATGCCAATGCTGTAGTCATTTCTATGTCGTCAAAGCCTAAGTCTTTGCCTGTGTACAGACTTGCAGTTCTGGTTAGGGCTTTCCCTTTTGTTGTTTAGCTGCTAAGTCATGTCCAACTCTTTGTGACCCCGTGGACTATTGCCCACCAGGCTCCTCTGTCCACGGGATTTCTCAGGCAAGCATAGCGGAGTGGGTTGCCATTTCCTTCTCCATTGTCCCTTAGGGGAAATCCATGACAAATGCTGTTCTTCACATAAGACTGCTGAGACTCGATCTTGAAATAAGAGTAGGACAAGAGGAAACTACCCAAGGAATCTTGTTAATTTCAGGATGGAGAGTCGGTCATTTAAGGCTGACAGGTGCAACATTCATATTGATTTTCCGGATTTTACTTCTCAAAGAGTCTGGAAGGAAGATTTGAGCAGCTCAGACAGGATTTCTACTGATAACCCCAGGGATGGTTTGACTCTGGTCTTCTTTAGCTCTTCAATTCCATTACTCACTGAGGTGCCTGGGCCTGGGCCTCTCCTTTGTTTAGGAGTGACAGCCACTTGTCTTTGGCAGCTTGGCAGTTCTGTAATGACAGACAGCCACCCAGCCAAGGGGGCAGCAGCAGGAGCAAACATCCCAGCTTGATAAGACTGCTTATGCAGCGGCAGGGGAAAAAAGATTCTATCTTTCTGTCTTTTGTGGTTATTACCTTCCTCTGGCTGTATTATTATGTCTCCGAGGAGAGAGAGAGAGAGAAGTCTGTCGAGAGCCAACGTCCTCAATTTGGGAGGACAAACTGCAGTTCCTTCAGAGGCCAAAATAAACTGCTCGGCAGAAAGAGTCCTAGTAGTGCAGTGGTTGGTCTCTGACAACTACAAACCAGTAGTTATTGCCTCAGGGGCCCCGAATTCTTCAGTCCCCATCAGACACTCAGGAGGTGAAGACTTAGGTGTTATCTAGCCAGAACCCCAGCCTCGGGGCAGATGGATGTCCTAACCCTGCAGGACAGACAATTGCCAAGTGGCCTCAGAAAGACTGTCAAAAGCCCCTCCTAGCACTGTTCTTTTGAAATCACAAGCCAGCGCCCCCAAGTCCGGGCGGAATCTTCGAGGCTCTATCGAAAAGCTGCCCCCTCCCCCCTAATTCATTCTTGCACGGATATTCTATGAGCCTATGACAAGGGGAAGAAACTAATCATAAAACCTGTTCATAAAATCCTTCTGATACTTAAAGACTGCGATTAAATCTCCCGGCTTCATTTAAAACAAAGGAGGTTCTCTATTCACACCCTTCCCACCCCAGCAGGAAATGTATTCCGGGCCCGGCGCTGACCATCCGAAAGTTGAGATTTCTCTTAGTCGAGGGCAAAGTTAGCGAATCTGTAGCTGAAAAGTCTCAACTTGGGGGAGGGGGCGACAGCACGGGCGGGGGGAGAGCGGCGGGAGGAGGGACTAGAGGGAGAGACACTGCCCCCTACTTCAGCGAGGTCGTCGCCCGAGCCGGTGGAGCCGCCGGTTTGGGTTTTGGGAGGAGGAGCGGCGTGGGCTCGGCAGCCTCGGCTGGGCGTCAGCTCGGTACCTTGCAGGCCGGCCGCCCGGGGCGCGGAGGGTGTGAGCGCGCGCGCCCTCTTCGTGCCCGCTCGCCTCGCGCGCGTCTCGGGGGAGGCTCCGCCGCCAGGCGCCCGGGGAGCTTGCAGCCTCAGTCCTGCCGCCCGCGGAGCTTTGTGCAGCGGCGGCGGCGGCGGCGGCGGCGGCGGCGGCGGCGGCGGCGGCGGCTCCGAATCCCACCTGCTGGCGGCGGAGAGACAAGGAAGGGGAAGAAGGAGGAGGAGGGGGGACAGAGGCGACAGCGCGAGCCCACTCCCTCCGCCCGCGCCCAACCCCCGGGGGCTCTGCAGTCCCTGCGCTCGGCCTGCACGCGCCCCCGCCCCCGGCCCGGCCTCCCGGCCACACCGCGGCCACCGCGGCTGCAGCCCCTTCTGCCCGGCCCGGCCCGCCCGGCCCGGCCACCGCCACCCGGAGCCGCCGGCGAGTTTGCGGCGAGCGCGGGGCGCGCGGCGCCGCCTCGATGCGCCCGGGAGCCGCCTCGGCGCCCCAGCCCTACTGAACAGTCCCGAGAGCGCCGCGGCCAGCCCGGGAGGGCGAGCGGGGAGGCGCGGGGTGACTCGGCCGGCCCGGGAGACGGAGAACGAGCGGGCGAGGAGGAGCGAGCCGGAGAGCAAGCCCCGGGCAGACACCATGCCGGGGTGGAAGAAGAATATCCCCATCTGCTTGCAGGCGGAAGAGCAGGAGAGAGGTGAGCGGGGCGATCGGGCCAGGAGGGCCGGGGAGGGGGTCTGGGCCGGGGGCCGCCCCGGTGCCTCCCTCTCCCCGGGCTCCCTCCCTCCTGTCCGCGGAGGACGGGGGAGGGGCGCCGCGCCCTCGTGGGCCGCGGGCGAGTCCGGGCGGCGGCTTGCGAACTCTATAGATTTTTTATGGGGAGGGGGGAGGGTGTGGAGTGGAGGGGGTAGGGGGTAGGGGGAAGAGGGAAGAAAGGTGCTGCAACAGGGAACTTTTCGGTTGTGCAAAGATTTTCTTTCTGGAGAGGACTTGTGGGGACCTGGAGAGCGTCTCCTGGGCCCGCTCGCACGTGGAGCCCCGGGCGGCCGTCTGTGAGCTGGGTGCTGAGGAGGGACGGGGGCGGTCCTGCGGTGCTTGAAGTGACTTCTCAAACTTTCCTCCTCGCTGCCGCGACCGCCTCGGCGGTGTCCCGGCCTATGGCTGGGCTTTGATGGTACTGCCAAGCCCAAAGTTGCTGGGGAATTCAGCAAGGAGAGGAAGAAGAGCTTGGGGGCGAAAAGTGGGCGCTGCCGCATGTCTCCGCAGGGGAAGGGCGAGAGGGGGAAAGCTGCCCCCCGAGGCTGAGGGTCCGGGGCTGGGAGTGATGCCTCGGAAATGAGAGTTATGCCCCAGCGCAATCCCCGCTGTCAAGTTCATACCGCAGGACTGCGGGCTTTTCATAATTGCTGTCTATTTTCTTCGTAAAAAGCGGCTCTCCGTGCCAGGTGGCCTGGAGACCTTTTGTGCTTCAGCCTGACCAGTGTACTGGGCACGTTGCTTTTAAGTGGCTTGCGGCGGAGGAAAGTTGAAGGCCTTTGACCACCTTTAAGGCTCGGTTCTGTTGAGGTCATTTCACAGTGTTTGGATTGTGCGGAGGTCGGCTGGGGAGTTCAGCTCGGTAACCTGGATATGATGTACTGAGTGCACCAGAATTTCCTCTAGCCCCCGGGGGCTAGAGAGGTGTGCGCCGCGGCTGTGTTACCGTCCAGCGGGAGGATGGCTGGCATGGTCCACAGGCTTTATTCCTCGGCTCCTCTCACCCTGGCCTGCAGTGCTTCGAGGAAAATGCTTTAGGATTGGAAGGGTTTCAGGATGCCGGGTCCGCAAGGGCTGTGCAGCCGTCAGTGCTGAGGTTAAATGAAGCTGCTTGGGTGCGTGGGCGGGGAGAGCAGGTGGGAGTTGCGATCTGGTGAGTGGAGAAGGCAGAGTGGTCAGTGGAGCTGAAGCCAGCTGAGTGATGAGTGGGCATGGAGGGTGGTTTGGTTATTGGTCATGCCAAAAGTTTCAAGCTTTGGAAATAATGCCTACTACTGAAGAACGAATGTACGCTTTTCAGTTTTTCTCTAGGTGGCACAACCTGTCTTTGTTTATATCCTGTTTAATGACTCAGGGAATTCATCCCTTTTTAACCACTTCCTTATTCGAGATTAGAGATGCATTCATTTTCCAGCACACATTCTGGTGACCGAATTTACTGTTCATCCACTCAAAAAGACACCCCTGCTATAGAAACACCTCTGCTTTTATCCATGAAGGGATAGTATCTTAAAAGGTGCAAATAGTAGTACCAACAATTTATAACCAGCTAAAAAGCACTAATGAAAGCCTTCTGTCAGGCATGCAGTCCCTGGGCTCTGAACCAAAAGTCAGGGCACTTGGAGTTAAATGTATCTGGCAGTGCTGCCAGCAAGGTTTATCAGAATGCTGAAATGGGTAGATTTTTGGATTGTGACAAAATGTACCTGTATGTCTTTTAGAAATAAACTTTGGAAGATGATCACCTTGTCTGCTGGATGGAGATAAGACTGAATTTCCTCCAGAACATAACAATGGAAGTCAGACTGGATATTCTGCCTTATCTTCTCCAGTAGGAGAAAACAGGGACCATTTGTTACTTGGTGTCTTTTTTCACTTGAAATGTTTCTTACTTCTTGCTTATATTATGCGATGCTTTTCTAATTAGTATTGTTTTTGTTTGGTTGTGGCATTTCTTTTTGAGGTCCTGCTTCATTGGAAATGTACACATATGTGTGTTTTGTTTCTTTTAAAATCTCCCACCTGATGTTTGTGTTTCAGTTGTGTGTGTGTGCATGGGTGTGTGTGTGTGTGTATTTGAATGAGCTGAGCTGCCTACATGATTTCTAATGCAAATGTCAGAGGACGTTGCTTGAGATGATCATATCCTTTTGAAAGAATTTTATTGTAAAATAATGAGCAGTTTTCTATTCGAATTTGAAATCAGATTGTATTTAGCTTTTTTCTTTTTAAGTGATTCAAACAGTGTTGAATTAGGTTCTTGTCAAATATAAACAGAAATATTAAACTGTCAGGTTGCTTTGGAAAGTAATGAGCGTGGAGGAAACAAATACATTTAAAATTTTGTCTGAGAATAACATTGACTAAAAAGTCGATTTCTAGAATCTTTTAAATTCTAAGGTTAGTTGTGCTCAAAGAACCATTGTTCTT
This sequence comes from Bos mutus, assembly GCF_027580195.1. Classification (NCBI taxonomy): domain Eukaryota; kingdom Metazoa; phylum Chordata; class Mammalia; order Artiodactyla; family Bovidae; genus Bos; species Bos mutus. The sequence continues at coordinate 25,732,980 of NC_091621.1, read as the reverse complement.
TCCTCATTTCCCCGGCCCCCAACTCCAATTTACATTTAAACATTCTAAAATCCATTATGGAGACTACTCTAGCATAACATTTTTTTCCTGTAGATTTTATTTAGCTAAATCTCTTTCTGCAACTTAATGCAAATTAATACAGGCTGCTGGCTTCTTTAAGGACCACATACTTGAACATGTATTTTTAGCATTATTCTTGAAAAAAATGCTAATCTCAATTCAAAGATTTAGGGAAACTGCCTCTTGGTATTGTCACATACAAAGAGAGGTTTGGCCAATCTCTTTAATTTCAAGCCATTCCTACACACCATTCATAACTTGGGTTCATCTTGAATGCCTCTGTCAAAATGATGCCGAGTAAACTATTGCTACTGCATGCAGTGCTGAGCAGAGAAACTGTAACATATGGGTTGTTGCAGTAAATGCAGTCACTTCCAAAATGACAGGTTAAGATTCACCCATGTATGGTAAAAATTCACCCACGTACTATTAAAATTCAAGACACATTTCTCTGTCCTCCCCCCGATTTTTTGCCTGGGCTGATAAACCCAATCCTTTAAGAAACCACCTAATACACTTTGGGTAAATGTTTTAGGAGAGGAGAAATGATTCTGAAACCTGTTCTATTGAATATTCCTTCCAATCAAATTAAATTAAGTAATTTATTCTTTGTTTTAATCTACTTATTAGCTGATCATCTGTAATAAAAATGGAAGGAATATCTCAATGTAAAGGAATAGGTGCCTCAGTAATTAATGATGCCTTTCTTTTGCCTTGTAGCTTCCCTACTGATTTGTGTGGATTTGGTTAGTAAGTGTGTGTGTGTGTGTGTGTGTGTGTGTGTGTGTGTGTACAACATTCTCTAGAGGAAAATGCATGCATTTGTATAGCTCCTTTCCCCCTTGCCTTTCTGTGCTTCTCTTAAATTTTGAAGATCTACAAGTGAACCCGAGAACTTCGCTTTGAACATTTGTAGGAATGATTGTGTCTGGGGTTTTGCTTCTGTCTTGTCAGATGAGAGTATTTCGATCATTTTGGACATAAAGAATTAGTTTTTATAAAACATCCATGTGAAAGTACAGGGGGCTTACGAAGCATGCCTTTGTTACATCTGCGGCTTGTTTCACTTGGGCCTAGGTAGTGTGCCTTTATTATATCTTTGGTTTGTTTCACTTTCCATATCACAAGGAGATCTGGTGATCTAGAAAGCTGAGTGCTGAAGAATTGATGCTTTTGAACTGTGGTGTTGGAGAAGACTCTTGAGAGTCCCTTGGACTGCAAGGAGGTCCAACCAGTCCATCCTAAAGGAGATCAGTCCTGGGTTGTTCATTGGAAGGACTGATGGACTACCTACCCCACATAACCCACTTAATAAAAAAGTCCAATTTGAAATTGATTTTTGATCAGGGAGTGGCATGGGGAAAGGAGAAGAAATAAAAATGTACAGAAAGTCTGCTATGCATTGACCATGTGTGTTTGACATTTCGTGAGCATTATTTGGTACCGTCCTTACTATATGCCAGTAAGGTAGGTATTATAACTTCCTCAAATGGGACAAATTAATGCCCAGAGAATGAAAAAATTTGCCTAAAGTGACAAAGCCAAGACTTAGGACATCAGTTTCTAAAAAGAAGATAATTTGAAAAAGAAATTGTTACATTTCCTAAGATACAGTTGTTAGCATTATATTAACATTATAATGTCTTATGGGTTTTTTGGACTGAATTTTAATAAACTGCCACCAAATATTTCATTAAGAATTCACAAGAAGAGTTTTATAGTTATATATACTGTGGAAAAGCTTCCAAAGTATATTTTGGACTTTTGACAAACTGACTTTGCTAGATAGGTTTGCTAACTGTAACTGTAAGGATTGGCATGCCAACATATTTCTAAGTGGAATTATTTGATTAAACTTAAACTCATGTAAATGAATGGCTTTTCCCCACAGGACTTGAAATATTACATAGTTTTCCTTTTTTTTCAGAGTGTTTGCCATGAAGGCAAGAATGAACAGGAATTAGGTACTTTTCCTAACTGATGAACTAGGAAACTCTTAATACTATATTGTTAATAACCACTGTGCATTTGCTAGTTTGCCAGCATTTTATTTAATTAAAGCCATCCATCTGAACTCTTAGTCTGGTATGTATCAGAAGGCCAAGTGGCCAAAGGGACTTCAGATAATGCTTTCTTCTGTCGCAGCCTGTTTGGTTTTTCAAGAAGAAAAAAGCATCAAGTTAACTTGGCAAAGGATATTGAGAATTGAATATCATGGGTTTTAAAATGGTTCTATTAAATGCTGTATGATGGCTGATGGTTTAAGGCATTTAGGAATTGATCAGTTTATTTCCAGTTAAATTACAGTAGTAGTTTAGTAATACAAAATACAAGAAGAGTAGTAATACAAAGTAGCACGTCTAACAGAGTATGCTGTTCAAACACAAGAGTAAACCTGAGTTTAAACTTCATGTTTTATCTTTTAAGAAAGTTTATTTCTTCTTAAATTGAAAGGTGTCCTAAATGTAAGTATAAAAATCTATTGGTACAAAATTCCGTATTCATGACATCTACTTGTTTAGACAGGTTAGTTGCCAAAGGGTGTTTTGTCAGTTTCATGGGAAAGTTAAGTTCTTTAAGTACATCTGCTGATTAAAATGTTCTTGATTGAATTTCTTACTGCCTTTCAACAGTGATTAAACGTTAAGCACCAAATCAGTTGTTGAGTAGAATGTGGAGACAAGGCTAGTGTCCTAGATAGATTCCTTCGCCTCACCCAGCGCAGTGGTGGGGAACAAGATATTTGAAGTCACACAGCAGTAAGTTTAAAGCCATTTCAGTGCCTCCTAGCTCTGTGATCTTTTAACTTCTCACAATGAAGACAGGTAACATCTACATCATGGGAGGAGTAAATGAAATTAACAAGAGTAGGTGAATTTCTGTCAGTTCCTTTTATATAATTCAAGGCTCAGTAATGGCATCCAGTATTATTTTTTTATGATATCTTGGTATAGATCTGTAAACTTGACATCTCAAGGTGTCCTGATGATGAAATGATATGTTTTTATCCTCTAAAAACTTCATAAACCGTTTATAAAGAAAGCCCAGTGTTTTGTGAAAAGTTGTGCTAAAACCAGAGCTCTATGAGGCCAAGGTCTTTGATATATTCTAGTCTGACCTCTCATGAAAAAGAAGAAACTCTGGTATAGGGGCAAATGTACCCAAGGCCACATATCATACATTTAGAAAACATTTATTGACATCCGAATTACATGATGGGTGCTGAGGATGAGAAGAATCATTGTTCCCATTGTCAAGGGGATTATTAAATATAGAGTCATGGATATGATAGCCTATCTCCTTCTGTACAGATTAATGCTAGGGGAGCAGAGAAGAGGGGTTGAATGTGCTGAGTGCAGGTGGGAAGAGTGAAGCTTCTTGGAATGCTCTCAAAGGATGTGGCACAGATGAGATGGTAAAGGACTTGAAGGAAGGGAAAGAGTTCAGAAGGTTAGGAGGGGATGTGAGGACAGATATTTCAGGCAGGGGGCATAGTGTGTTTCAAGGCATTATGAGATGAAATATTCTAAGAACCACTACTGGTTTCTTAAGGGGCTGAAGTATAGAACATGAGCATGCATATGGACTGTAGAATAAGAATATGTATTTCATGACAAGTGGGGAAACTGAGTTGGAGAAGATAAGACCAGAGATGGCCAGATTTGGAAGGTCTTTGTATGCCAGGTGGCAGAGTTCAGATTGTATCCAGCCAGGGATGAAAAGTTAATTGAAGGCTTTCCAACAGAGAAGTGAAAGGATCAGATTTGCATCTTAGAAAGGTCACCTCGGTAGCAAAGAGGAAAGATTAGGAAAATGAGGGACTGGAGAGGTGGGAATCAGGTAGGAGGCTACTGCCCTGTTTGTTGCAGGCCATGCAGAGATTCTCAGAAGAAGAACTTGGTGAGCAGGTGAACGCAGGGACATGTAGAGGGCATAGGTCTCTGGTGGGAGGTAGTGATTAGGTTCACAGTAGTGGCTTGAGACCCAGCATCTTGATACAAAGCCTGGTATTCCTTCCACAACATGTTGCCTTTCTTTACTCCCTCCTTTACAGTCTATGTAAAAGGAGGGGGAAAATATAAGTCTAATCTGGTAGAATGAAGTAAAAATAGAGGACCACCAAAGTGATTGGGTGCCAGGCTGGGTCATGATGATAGTTTAATATGCACTAGTTTTTCTTCTAATCATATAAAATTCATATACTGTATAATCCTAAAGGAAAAATAATTATTATTCTGCCCACTTATTTCCTAATACTGATCTGGAATTTAAAATGATTTTTTAACCAAAAAAGAGAAAAGTGGTAGTTATTGTCTTACCGAATTGGATGAGGTTTTAAAAAATTATTATTTTCTAAAAATAACAAAATTCTCTGTGAATCAAATTTAAAAATACTTCTAATACTGGACTCAAAATTAGGAAAGTGGATTAAAGTCCTCTCTTGGCCATGTTCTTATTTATCTGGTCTAGGCACAGACCGTGCCTCTGAACCTCCATTTCCTTATCTGAAAGTAGTGATGATTCTTGGCATACTGACCTCCTAAAATTGTTACGGGGTCAGAGCCATTATTGCTACATGGTTATATTACAAACGGAAGAAGTTGTTGAAAGACTGGCATTCTTAATCACATCTATTAGTTGGCCATTTCCGGAGGCATTCTTTGCCTAAGTTCTGTTTCATAAACTGGAAACTTTCATTAAAGAAATCTTAATTCTTCAGTTCAGTTCAGTCGCTCAGTCGTGTCCGACTCTTTGCAGCCCCCATGAATCACAGCACGCCAGGCCTCCCTGTCCATCACCAACTCCCGGAATTCACTCAAACTCATGTCCATCGAGTCAGTGATGCCATCCATCATCTCATCCTCTGTCGACCCCTTCTCCTCCTGTCCCCAGTCCCTCCCAGCATCAGGGTCTTTTCCAATGAGTCAACTCTTTGTATGAGGTGGCGAAAGTATTGGAGTTTCAGCTTCAACATCAGTCCTTCCAATGAACACCCAGGACTGATCTCCTTTAGGATGGACTGGTTGGATCTCTTTGCAGTCCAAGGGACTCTCAAGAGTCTTCTCCAACACCACAGTTCAAAAGCATCAATTCTTTGGTGCTCAGCTTTCTTCACAGTCCAACTCTCACATCCATACATGACCACTGGGAAAACCATAGCCTTGACTAGACAGACCTTTGTTGGCAAAGTAATGTCTCTGCTTTTGAATATGCTATCTAGGTGTATCATAACATTCCTTCCAAGGAGTAAGCGTCTTTTAATTTCATGGCTGCAGTCACCAACTGCAGTGATTTTGAAGCCCCCCAAAATAAAGTTTGACACTGTTTCCACTGTTTCCCCATCTATTTGCCCTTAAGTGATGGGACCAGATGCCATGATCTTAGTTTTCTGAATGTTGAGCTTTAAGCCAACTTTTTCACTTTCCTCTTTCACTTTCATCAAGAGGCTTTTTAGTTCCTCTTCACTTTCTGCCATAAAGGTGGTGTCATCTGCATATCTGAGGTTATTGATATTTCTCTTAATTCTTAGTCTCCCAAAATGAAGTTCAACCCTGTTATGAAGTTCCCGGCTTAGGCTCCTGTTTATAACAAAATAACTCAAATGATGTAACTAAATTACAATACATGCCTACAGGCTGCCCAGTTCTTCCAGGCAGCCTCTTTCCCCAGTGGGCTTGGAAGTGTTTAGTACAGATGCTGACTGCACTTTGCCACCACTCCCTATTCGGTTTCTGCTGTTCTCCCATCCAGGCTTCTGACCTTAACACAGTGCCCAAGACACCATTACTTCTCAAATTGAAATTGTGCATGGAATCTTTTTAAAGAAGGGAAAATTCTTGCAGACCTCCACTGCAGACTTTATTTCTGTTGCATTACTTAAATATGTATTAATGTAAAACTACATATAAACTCCTGATGCTTATAACTCTCATGCAACCACAAAACCCAAACAGATTTTACTAATGAAATATAAACAAAACTACTGAAAAAATCAGTCTTTGAAATGAACATATATTTCATGCCATTTGATGTTATTTGCCTGGAACAAAATTCCTTCTGGTGGTATGAGTGTGGTACTTGCTGCTATGGAAAATAGTATCGTCACTTATTCTCTGGTTAAACTCCCATGGAACATTGGTCTTAATAGTCTGATGTCATCTGGTCTTTCTTGGGCATGAGCACATCATTTTCTTGTGAAGTCCTCCATTCTCATTGGCCTCTTTTGCGCCGTTGTGGTCCTAAATGCAAGCCTAGTATTGGCAGTGCAGCTGGTAATAGAATTAGGCTGATCTACAGTGCACTCATCTCACATGCTAGTAGTGCTCAAAATTCTCCAAGCCAGGCTTCAGCAGTACGTGAACGGTGAACTTCCAGATGTTCAAGCTGGTTTTAGAAAAGGCAGAGGAACCAGAGACCAAATTGCCAACATCCGCTGGATCATGGAAAAAGCAAGAGAGTTCCAGAAAAACATCTATTTCTGCTTTATTGACTATGCCAAAGCCTTTGACTGTGTGGATCACAATCAACTGTGGAAAATTCTGAAAGAGATGGGAATACCAGACCACCTGACCTGCCTCTTGAGAAACCTGTATGCAGGTCAGGAAGCAACAGTTAGAACTGGAAATGGAATAACAGACTGGTTCCAAATAGGAAAAGGAGTTCGTCAAGGCTGTATATTGTCACCCTGATTATTTAACTTATATGCAGAGTACATCATGAGAAACGCTGGGCTGGATGAAGCACAAGCTGGAATCAAGATTGCTGGGAGAAATATCAATAACCTCAGATATGCAGATGACACCACCCTTATGGCAGAAAGTGAAGAGGAACTAAAAAGCCTCTTGATGAAAGTGAAAGAGAAAAGTGAAAAAGTTGGCTTAAAGTTCAACATTCAGAAAACGAAGATCATGGCATCTGGTCCCATCACTTCATGGGAAATAGATGGGGAAACAGTGGAAACAGTGTCAAACTTTATTTTTCTGGGCTCCAAAATCACTGCAGATGGTGATTGCAGCCATGAAATTAAAAGACGCTTACTCCTTGGAAGGAAAGTTATGACCAACCTAGACAGCATATTCAAAAGCAGAGACATTACTTTGCCAACAAAGGTCCGTCTAGTCAAGCCTATGGTTTTTCCAGTAGTCATGTATGGATGTGGGAGTTGGACTATAAAGAAAGCTGAGCACTGAAGAATTGATGCTTTTGAACTGTGGTGTTGGAGAAGACTCTTGAGAGTCCCTTGGACTGCAAGGAGATCCAACTAGTCCATCCTAAAGGAGATCATTCCTGGGTGTTCATTGGAAGGACTGATGTTGAAGCTGAAACTCCAGTACTTTGGCCACCTGATGTGAAGAGCTGACTCATTTGAAAAGACCCTGATGCTAGGAAAGATTGAGGGCAGGAAGAGAAGGGGACGACAGAGGATGAGATGGCTTAATGCATCACCAACTCAATGGACATGAGTTTGGGTGGACTCTGGGAGTTGGTGATAGACAAGGAGGCCTGGCGTGCTGCAGTTCATGGGGTTGCAAAGAGTTGAACATGACTGAGTGACTGAACTGAACTGAACTGACATTAGTACCTCTGACTGCTCATGGTGAAGGGCTGGATTTCCCCCAGTCTGTGTGGAACTAGAGTGATTGCGTCATATGAAACTTTCTACCTGAGTCTGTCCACACTGCATCCTGTTCAATAAGATGAGCCCATTCATCACAGACTTAGATGTTGGAGCAATGCCAAATTGCTGCAGGAGTTTCTAAACACCTACCCTCATTTTTACTATTCATCTAACCGTGGACAGGTAACAAGCAGTTTCCTGACCGGCACTGTCTACAGTGCCTGTGTGGACAGTACTGGTTTACTTTGAATAGTGCTGGTTTAGAATATATTTATGTAGCTGGGGTTGGGAAGCAGAATTCTGAAAGGTGGATGTATGTACGTGTGAAAATGGACTTACTATGGTTTTTCCAGTAGTCATGTATGGATGTGAGAGTTGGACTATAAAGAGAACTGTGGTGTTGGAGAAGACTCTTGAGAGTCCCATGGACTGCAAGGAAGTCCAGCCAGTCTATCCTAAAGGAGATCAGTCCTGGGTGGTCATTGGAAGGACTGATATTGAAGCTGCAACTCCAATACTTTGGCCACCTGATGCAAAGAGCTGACTCATTTGAAAAGACCCTGATGCTGGGAATGATTGAGTGCAGGAGGAGAAGGGAATGACAGAGGATGAGATGGTTGGATGGCATCACCAACTCAATGGACATGGGTTTGGGTGGACTCCGGAAATTGGTGATAGACAGGGAGGCCTGGCATGCTGCGGTTCATGGGGTTGCAGAGTCAGACATGACTGAGTGACTGAACTGAACTGAACTAACAAATGAAATGTAATTTATTTTCTGTAGCTGCTTTCACTTTACCTTCAAGATCTCATTCCTACTGAAGATGGAAAACACCTGACTTTGTCCATTAAGAGCACATTAGTCTCAGTTTAAAGGCTTTTTCATTGTTTCATTTCTGAAGGGTTTCCCCTTTCTCATTCCAAGATGGTGATTAAATGAACAGGAAAGCTTAGTATCCTCATGGCCCTGGGTGAAGGGCATTTTATTCATTGTGTGACCCTCACTGCATCCACTGCCCTGGAGTTGGCATGCTTGGTGACTGGGCCTTGTGTCCTGGTATCCACTGAAGTGAGATTGTTCCCATTTGGCCTTTGAATGTCATTCTGGCAGCTCATTTGGGCTTCCTGGACCTTGCCATTGAGTCTGGTTGTAAGATCCTTATAACTTGTGACCTTTCTGTCAAAACCCAACCTAGGTTGCAGTCCTATCAACATTTCTGTATCCCTCCTGGAGGCCAGAGAACAGAGCAGTTTCCCCTGACACTTTATGGAGTTTGAGGAATGTTGGGAGGTACCATCATCCTTCCCTGTGTTACGGCACCCTCTGCGTATATACTGTATTGTCCCGATGCCACCTTGAGTTCTGCCTGTGCCCAGTAAGGGACCTTCATGCTAGCAAAGAGGATCATTGGTCAGAGTATTCACTAATGTCCTCAAAGCTGAACAGACATCAGATTTTCTCTCCTCTTGTACTTGGCATGCATCTTGAATCCTTGCAGGAGAGTGAGTACTTCCATCTGATCTTTTGTCCCTCTCTTCTCTTTTTTTCTTCTTTCTCTGCAGTTCCAGATATCTGGAGTGACTTAAATGACTTGAAAGCTTAAAACTGGAAGGGATGGGAGTCAGAGAGGTGAATAATAGATAAGGGGGAAGAGTCCAGTAGGCCATAATTAGGTGGGCACCTGGCCCTAAGATCTGAATGTCAGGTATTCTTGCTACCTTCTGATGTCAACATCTAAACATATAGAGAAGAACTGTCTAACAACCCAGAGATAACTTAGCTTGAAGCTGGCAAGTAATTTTGACCAATACCTTCTGTCAACCTACCTTGTACACAAACTTTCTCACCTAATAGTTTTATTAGAAATCTGCCCTTTGTATTTCATCAGCAAACGTGTGAAAGTGAGAACTGACGTATTTCTTCTCATGGCTGGCCGTGAAATTACAGTGTGCATGTTCTGTTAGATATTGATGTATTTTAAAGATTTACTTTGTATTTTGAGTAAAGATCTTTAGAAAAGATCACTAGGTACAGTCAAGACTTTTTATATGAATTAATGTTAGAATTAATAAATATATATGTTTTACTGGCAAAGTGTTCATTTCACAGTTGTTAAATATAGCAGACAATATGAAAATTTGGTAGTTTGACAGCATAAACTATTAGAATTTATATCTTGTTTTAGGTACAGTTCATCATTTGGGAAAAGATTAGTAAATGTAGCTTTCACTTTATCACATTAAAAATAACAGCAAAAGAATAGAAATTAATGTAGGTAAACATTCAGATAATAATGTGATAGATATTAATTTGTTTGTGTATCCTGAATGTAACTTGTGACTAGTTCTCCTTGATGCCCTTCTGTTGGCTAGGATTTCTCTTGTTCCCAGTATTCAGAGGTTCCATTGAAAAAGACAGATGTGTGCATGGATGTCCTGAACTTTGATCACCATAAGGATGTCTACCTTGCCCTCTTCTCAAGGGTCACGTTTGTTCATTAAAAGACAGTGGCATTTAAAATTAGACTTTCAGATAAATTCAAGTGTTCCTTTTTAAATATTTACTTTTCTGTGCAGGGCATATTTGCATTAAATGAGAACCTTAAACAAGGGAATATAAATTTGGTCTCTTGGTAACTATTTCACTACTCTTTCCCCCCCAGCTATAATTTTAGTTGAGAGAATGAAAATTTGCCTGGTTGGAATCAGACACCTGTAGTGCCACATCTTCTAAGAAGTAAGGAAGCACCTCATCTGGCTTTTTAGTGAATTTGAATGCTGAGATATATCTCTGTCCCTGTCTATCTCTCTCTCTGTCCTTACCCTGCTACCAAAAAGCAGTCCCAGTTTTTTCACCAACAGTTATGTAAAATTATCAAGTGTGATCTGGGCTCTGCCTTCAGTGACTGCATTTACTCAAAATCCTTACCCTCTCAGCCTCTGTTGTTCATACTGTCAACAAAAAAGGAAGGAGGGCAGTGTATTAGTCTGTCTGAGCTGCCATAACAAAACATCACAGGCTGGGAGACTTAAAGCACAGAAATGCATTTACTTAGTTCTGGAGGCAAGAAGTCCTTATCACGGTGTCAGCTTGGTCAGTTTCTGGTGAGAGCTCTCTTCTAGTGTCTCCAGTGGCTGCGTCCTCACTGTGTGTGCTCATATGGCCTTTCCTTCAAGTGGGAACACGATCGGGGGTTGGGGTGGAGAGAGTTCTCTACCGTTTCTTCCTTTAAGGACAATAACCCTGTCGGATCAGGGCCCCACCCTTATGATCTGGTTTAATGTTAATGACTTCCTTGGGTGCCCTGTCTCCAGCTACAGTCACACTATGGATAAGGGGTTTCAACATATGAATTGGCAGGGTTGGCCATGGGGAGGAGTCACAGACATTCAGTCCATAACAGGCAGGAACAGAAGATGAATCAGTGGTTTAGGGAATGTTCCTATGAATTGCATCTTTAGGTGTCTGAAAACTGCTCCTTTTGAACAGAAGATGACATAGTCATAGCTTCCTCTGTGCCCTCTCAGTTGGTGGCTGTTTTCTCCCACACACTCTTGGAGGAGGAGCAGAAGGTCCTCTTTGTCCTTCTTTGCTTCTTTCAGACCATTCCTCCCTCCTTTCTAAAAATCCTGAATTTTGAGTATCATGCCATGAGACCACACAAAACCGTGGTTCCTCCTTGTTGCGGTCACTTTCTGTGGTCTTTGACCATATTAACTCCTGGCTTACTATTACTTGTTCCAGCCCTACTTCTAGCATAATTCTTGTGATTTCAGTATGCACATAAGTTGTCCCTCTCGTTTCTTCGTTTTTCAGTCCTGTATCCTCTCTTTCAATTGTGATATCTGCCACATGGCCATACCCTAGACTGGCAAATCTCAAAGTGAGGTCTGGTGGCCTCTGGGGGTCCCTAGGATGCTTTCAGAGAGGCTGTTATTTCCATAGCAGTGCTTAGAGATTAGCTGCCTCTTGCACTCTCATGCTCTTGTGAGTGCTCAGGCTCGGTAGTTTTCAGAGGTTCCGTGACGTGTGATGAGCATCTTCATCCTGGTGGCTAGTGGGATGTGTACTTGTGTACTCTTATGTTTAAAAATATTCCCTTTTAATTTGAATTTGGTAAATATGAATAGACCTAACTCACATCACCAAAAACTCACTAATTCTTAAGACTGTTGTAAAGCCATCCTGAGACCAGCATGTTTGAGGGCAGGGTTTTTTTTTTTTATGAGTTAATTAACTATATAATTTATTTTTACTGAAGGATAATTGCTTTACAGGATTTTGTTGTTTTCTGCCAAACCTCAACATGAATCAGCCATAGGTATACATATATCCCCTCCCTTTTGAACCTCTCTCCCATCTCCCTCCCCATCCCACCCCTCCAGGTTGGTACAGAGCCCCTGTTTGAGTTTCCTGAGCCATACAGCAAATTCCTGTTGGCTGTCTATTTTACATATGGTAATGTAAGTTTCCATGTTGCTCTCTCCATACACCTCACCCTCTCCTCCCCTCTCCCCATAAGTCTGTTCTCTGTGTCTGTTTCTCCACTGCTGCCCTGTAAATAAATTCTTCAGAACCATTTTTTCTAGATTCCTTATATGTGCGTTAGGACACTATATTTATCTTTTTCTTTCTGACTCACTTTAGTCTGTATAATAGGTTCTAGGTTCATCCACCTCATCAGAACTGACTCAAATGTGTTCCTTTTTATGGCTGAGTAATATTCCATTGTGTATATGTACCACAACTTCTTTATCCATTTGTTAATGGACATCTAGGTTGCTTCCATGTTCTAGCTATTGTAAATAGTGCTTCAATGAACAATGGGATACATGTGTCTTTTGAGGGCAGAGTTTTTTCACTGTACCACCCCCAGCACACAAAAGAGTACTTGGCTCCCAGTAGGTGCTTAGTAAATATCTGTTGAATGAATAGAGGTGCCAAGGCAGTGATACTGAGAAAGCAAGAGGAATGGTTTTCAGATGATGGAGTAGTTATGTTCCTATTTACATTTTGATTGCAGGGTATGTGTTTGAGCTTCATGCATTTTGATTCTAGGGGAAGAGAAACCAGGAAAAATTTTAGTACCATAAGGTATTTCCTGGTGGCTCAGTAGTAAAGAATCCACAGAAGACATGGGTTTGATCCATGGGTCGGGAAGATCCCCTGGAGAAGGAAATGATAGTCCACTCCAGTATTCTTGCCTGGAAAATCCCATGGACAGAGGAGCCTGGCAGGCTAAGTCCATAGGATCACAAAAAAAGTAGGATGTGACCTGGTGACTACAACAACAGCCATATCAGTCCCAGTCTCCCCTTTGGGGTTGAAGAAGAAGGAGGATGGCAGATGAGGAGAGAGAGTTTCCCTTCCATTACTGGCAATCTGTAGACTGGCTCTTGAAAAGTGCTCTTTAATGTCTTAAAGCTATAAATATTTTTCTGCTAGAATATACCTCTGTTGATGGTACAGTTGGTGTTGTAAAGCAGAAAAATGACAGAGGAACATTTTACAGTGAAAATCTTTTTCCTGATGTTCTAAAATATGATTGTTGTGTCAGCAGCTCTGTCATAGTCTTATTTGTGTCCACCCCATCTACCATGGTGCAAGGCACTGTGTAGATATTTAACACTTGTAAAATGAATGAATAAATCAGTTGGCATTGTGAGAAATCATGGTAGGAAAGGAATAAGTCTATTTGTTCTCCTCTCTCTAGAGGCAAAAACCATGTTCAAGTCAAGGGTAAAGTGTTTTTTACCACCTGATGTTAGGACTTAGCATTGGATTGTATCATGCAATTGCTTTAAGTAAAAAATATTTTTTGTTTTTGTTATATGTGGCATTTGAAGAAGTTATGCCAAGGACAAGATGTTTTTAAAAAACAAGTCTGAGTAGTTTACATATTTCCTTATTTATACTTTTTTTTTCATTCTTGATTTTAAAAGAGAACTGAAGGCAGTATCTTTCAAATAACTTCCTTCCACCCCTAGATGAGTCCAGTTGGTTTTACCAAGTGTGTATTAACATGCCAGTAAAGATTAGTGTTTTTGCCCTTTTTTTCTAAGCCAATTCATTGTACTCTAATGGAGTAAAATAAAAAACAGCCTTTAATTGAATAATTTATTATGTCATTTGTTTTTTTTTTCTTAATGTGAAATACAGGAAATAGTACTTAATCAATTTCCTTGTTTATTACTGAAACCAAAGGGCTGCTTAGTTATATAGCAAACCTATTAGGAATATATATATATATATATTTTTTTTTTTTCTTTTAGGAAAATATAGTGTTATTATATAGCATCATTTTTTTTTTTTTTCTGGTTGCACTACACAGCATGCGGGATCTTACCCATGCCCCCTGCAGTGGAAGTATGGAATCTTAACCACTGGACTGCCAGGGAAGTCCCTATATAATTCTAAGCTGTTTTCATAGGTACATGCACTCTTAACTATTAATAATGCAACGTTTTTTCTTTAGATATGATTGATTGCATGGGAGATAATCTCAAATTTCATCATGACCATAAATCATACCTAGAGAAAGGAAACCGATTTAATGCAATTGTTCCTCCCTACAAAGTACCTTTTTAGCAACTAATTTTCCTGTGGAAACTGTCATTTGCTTGTTTATCAGTGATTCTTTATCCTCTCAAGATCCTACTTTATCTCTTTCTAAATTCCCAAAGTATTTGCTTGGTTTCCCTCCTCATGCCCCAACATTAAAATATCAGAGTAATGATCAATTCTTTTCCTTCCTTATTTTTTTTTTTTTTTTTAATGCCTGGCATGAAAAGTCTCAGGCATTAGGAGTCACTTGTTGATGGACTAATCTAAATGGCTATACCTCCTGCAGACTATTTAACTCAAGTGAAAGTCGCTCAGTTGTGTCTGACTCTTTGCAACCCCGACTATACAGTTCATGAAATTCTCCAGGCTAGAATACTGGAGTGGGTAGCCTTTTCCTTCTCCAGGGGATCTTCCCAACCCAGGGATTGAACCCAGGTCTCCTGCATTGCAGGCGGATTCTTTACCAGCTGAGCCAAAATGGAAGCCCATTTAACTCAAGGGAGATACCCAAATGAATCAAAGGCCCCTCACGGGTTCCTTATCATGTCAGTTAGAGTTGGGGTATATGCAGTGGATGAGGAACAATATTCAATGATCAAAATTTTACTTTCTATAGTGGGAAAACAGTTTAGGAAACTTGATTATACTGCAGGATAATTAGAGATTTTGGCTTTTAGAGTTAGAATTGAATTTGAATACTGACTCCTACACTAACTGGTTCTTTGGTCTTAGACAAATTATTTGACATCTCAGTTTCTTCCTTTGTAAAAAGACCATAACAATATCTACTCTGCAGGGCTGTAGTAGATTTTAAGAGTAGGTGTAAAAATGTGTACATGCTAAGTCACTTCAGTCGTGTCTGACTCTGTGTGACCCTATAAACTGTAGCTCACCAGGCTCTTCTACCCATGGGATTCTCCAGGCTAGAATACTGGAGTGGGTTGCCATGCCTCCTCAAGGGGATTTCCTGACCCAGGGATCAAACTGCGTCTCTTGTTTAAAAGTATGTGTCAGTAAAATCTAGAATGTACTAATTATAAGATCACATACAAGACAAGTCCAGGTTTTCTTGTAATTGTGAATGATTAATTTACCTGAGGATTGCTTTTCAAAGTGGGTTCCAGGATATTTGGAGATCCTTGTATCTCATGAGGAGGACAGGGGTTATTCACAAATTTCTCCTGCTAAAATAAATATTTGGTAACAGCAACAATTGGTTAAAATATTTGAAAAACTAATTATGAATATAACCTAGAAGCTCATCTAGACTAATTTGTATCAGACTTAAGGACCTGCAACTTGTAGAATATACATATGTGGATGAAAGGACTGACTTTAAAACCATATGCCTCTATTTATTTTATTGCTGATATGTAGTTTGGTTTGACATCAAGCTCTTGAATCACAATTTCCAGTTCTCTTCCTTGTCAGTGACTTCATTTGAAGAATAGCTTTGTTCAGTTCAAGGCTTTCAAGATATATTAAACCAAGATAATAAACTAAATGTTCCGAATAAACTCTTATCCTTCAGTGTAGAGAACCTGCAATGATGTGATGATTTAGATTTTGTTTCAATGCTCCAGTTATATGGTTACAGAAAAACAAAGCAGAAACAGCAGAGTCACTCTCTGGCAAGGTTGTGGCCGACCTAACCTGGGAACTGAGGGATTGCTTTTGCAAGCCCAGACTCCTTCTGCCACTGGGATCTTGCATTATTTACAGCCAGAGGAGCTGCCTGATGCCTAGTTGTACCTCTTTGACCCCACACTGTTCATTGTCTAGCCTGGTTCCGAGTCTCCCAGGGGAACCCTGCCTGGTGGAACTTGATTTGTTGTCAGAGTCCTCGCTGATGGCTCCTTCTACTTGGTACTCTCTGTCCCATCACAACAGGTTCAAAGAAACTGCTGCCAGGGTACTAGTCCAGGCGGATGATACCCATCACTGAAATAAATCAGGAACGTGGTACTGGCTACAACCAAGCTTTCACACATAACTCCTTCTGCCATATCGGACAGATCATCAAGGGGAAAATTAAAAAAAGAATCCCTCTGCAGAGTGCATTGTCCTGCTCCTAGTAATGAGTGTTGAATAATCAGGCTGTCTTGGAAGCAAATGATTGGCATCCATAGGGATCCCACTTCATGTTGTAGTGCAGCCCAGCTCTTGGTTGGGATGACATGATTGCCATGTCCTTCTGTTGCATCTTCAGGCTCTCACTGCGTCCCTGCTTCCTTTTTGGGGTCCTGCTGCATGGTTTTCCAGGGTGCTTCCATGCTTACTTTCTTTTTTTGACATTTTAAAGAAGTTTTCCATGTTAACTTTTTTCTCATTCCATTACACTGCCTATGTCCTGACAACATCCTTCTGTGTCTCTTGCCTGGTCTGGGTCTCTTCCAGTCATTGGTCTTTTTCTGTGTCCCCAATATGTGCTTTGTCCAGGATCCTCCTGAATTCCAGGATACTGACTAGGACCCATCATTTCCCTGATTCCCTCTTTTCTGTCTGTGCACCCTGGACAAACTCGACTCAGCTTCCTCTCTGTCTCCTTTGAGAATGAGTACCTGCAGAGTTTCTCTGAGGGTTTTTTGTGCAGAAGTTCATTGTGTCTGTGATATGTGGGTGAGCTGAGGAGGAGGGGTATAGCAATGTGAAGTGGGTGCCAAATTTATTTGCTCACAGGACTCGCTGTTGAAGGGTAATGTAGTTCAGTGCACACTTAGAGAAATGCTACCCCCTAGACTAGTAGTGATATTTGGGGCTTGAAAAACTGTTAAGAGCAGGTGTTATCCTCTCAGCAACAGAAGAGCATCTGTGTTTGATTTTGAACTTTCTTGATGTTTTCTTTGTAGTACTGTAGGGTCACTGTAATTAAAATCTTTCAATTCCGACATTTGGTTCCTGATTGCTCTAGTTTATCTAATTGAGCAAGCTCAGCATTTGTTGACAACCTACCACGTGTCATAATATGCTGTGCTCCATGCCAGAAACACAAATATGAGTAAACTAGGCCTGCTTTTGAAAAACAAATTATAGGGTAAAGCAAATATTTTATAAAAGTGGTTCTATATCAGACCAATTATTATATATATATATTTTTTTTCATTTCAGACCTCAGACTTTTTTTAAAACAGGGTTTTTCAATTCAAATAATAAAGGATTCCCTTAGGATAGAGAAGGAATTTCTAAGCATGTTACAAAAAATAAGAAATAGAATAAGTGCATAAAAATTTAATATTTCTATACATCAAAGCCTACCATAAACAAAATTAAAAGGCAAACTGTGCACTAGAAAGAACATTTTGCAACATAAAAGACAAAACTTTACTATCCTTAATAAAATAAGTACATAGTAGATTTTAGTAAGTCATTGTTGGAAGAATGAGTGAGTGAATAAATGAGCAAATGAATTTAAAGCCATAAGAAGGAAAACACTACAGTAGAAATATGAAAAAGATGTGAAGAGTTGGCACAGGACAAATCACCCGTGCGGATGTTCACACATGGGGACACACACACACACAGAAGTACAAATCCAAATATACAAGACGAGCAAAGAAATGGAAATTAAAACAGAAGAAGGTTTTAATTGATCCTTCATTAATTTGATAGTGAAAAGTAAAAGAAAAGTGAAAGTAAAGTCGCTCAGTTGTGTCCAACTCTTTGCAACGCCATGGACTGTAGCTCACCAGGCTTCTCCGTCCATGGGGTTTTCCAGGCAAGAGTACTGGAGTGGGTTGCCATTTGCTTCGCCAGGGGATCTTCCCCCACCCAGGGACTGAACCCAGGTCTCCTGCATTGCAGGTAGACGCTTTACCCTCTGCGCCTCCAGGGAAGCCCTGTTAATTTGATAAGTGATTATTAAATACCTATTATTACCATACTGTTAAGTTGCTTTATAAATTGTATTATTTAATTTAAATAAAGTCCATAGAAAATAGTTATCCTCATTTACCAATGAACAAAGGGCTTAAAAAACTGAGTCTCATAATTGGGGTTTTGGAGGCAAGATTTGAACTCATGCCCGTTTGCCCTTATAGTCCAGGCTCTTACTTACAATGGACTATTACAGGCATGAGTTCCAATACCTAACACCTACCATAGTGTTCTGTTAGCATTAAAAACACCATGCAGGGCATTTGATGGTGTGGCAAGTTGTCTGTGAAATAGAGTCAAGTAAAAAAACAATTGCAAAGCAGTGTGCATACAGTGTGCACATATGTTCTTTTAAAAATGGTGTAGCATAGAGCAAAGTGTGGAAAGATATACTAAAATGTGAACAGTGCTTATCCGTGACTTTCTGTTTATATTTTCTGTATTTTCTACAATATGTATATATTGTGTTATAAGCAACAATATTTTTACAATTTTGTCAAATAGGGTGTGTGTATGTCTGTGTGTGAACATGACACATGTTTTGAAGTTTAGAGAAAAGAATTAATGGAACCAGCTTTGTCCAAAAGAAGACAAAAGAGGAAACATCAGGAAACAGAAGATAGCTACTGGTGCAAGAAATACAGAGTGACTGAGTAAATTGTTAAATAATATGGCTAGGCAGCTCAGAGAACAGGAAATACAAATGTTTAATACATATTTGGAGAAATAGTCAATACTGGTAATTAAAGACATACAGTAGAACCACCACGAGATAACTTTTTACCTATTAGAGCAGGAAAGCCCTTTCAAACAGAGTGCTGGAATAGATACTCCAAAGGTACAGCTTTGGAGAAAGCAATTTGATAATAGGTATCAGAAGACTTAAAATTGTTTATATAAGACTTGACCCAGTAATTCAACTTCTTGAATTTGATACCAAGTAAATAAATCTTGAAAATCTTTATGCAAAAAGACTCATGGCATTACCCGTAATAGTGAAAAATTCAGAGCAACCTACTATGCAGAGCTATAGTCATGTAGTTATAAATGGTAGGATAAATCATCTGATGATTGATTTATCTGATAAATAGGCACCAGTGCTTTGGTGCTAAGGGTACAGCAGTGAACAAAATCTTTTTGCCAAATGATTTTTAAAAAGAGGATTTCCATAACATGGGAAATGCTGCCTTTAAATAATAGGCATAAAAAGTAAGATATTAAATTGTATATCTTTTGACCTCAATTGTATAAAAAATAAATAGAAAAAAGCTTAAAAGAAAGTACATGAAAATATTAACAGTTATCTGGCAATTGGATTGTGGATTTTTTCTTTATATTTTTCACTGTGTTCTAGATTTTCTACAATGAAAATATATTGCTTTTTAAGTTAGAAAAATATACGTAAACTTAATTGCCATTTTTATTATATGTTTGCAATACTATCTTTAAATAGGAAAATAGGAACTTATGTCCAAGCTATGTTATGAATTTAATAGACCTAAATAAAACTACCAGAATTTGTGATTTTATTGAGCTCCTAAAACATCTTTGGTTTTACTGATATGGTTAAAAGCCTGTAAGATGCTACTTTCATTAAAACACTTCTGTAGTAAATAGTAATTGTGTATCGAATAGATAAAAACTTACATTCAACAGATCAAAAAGTCCAACACAATGTCAATTTGATTAGGTAAATGCAAATTTAACAGAATTACTAAATGTAATTCTTTAGTCTTATTTTGCATGCCGTAGAGAGTGCAGTAATATAATTAAAATTCTGAAAATGGCTGTTTAGGATAATGGTGTGTTTTTTCTTTTTCCTCTTTTAAAGTAAGATGAGGGAATTTAAATTTCCACTCAGGCATTATTTCCTATAGTGAAGGATCCCACTACTGTGATTCTAAGTAAACTTTAATTATGTTCCATACTTACACATAGATTTATTTCATGTAATTCATTTGTGTTTTGAAATGTTTTAGAGTCCCTTAAGTTTAGGCATTGTTTTTATATTTTGTGTTTGAAAATTGGGTTTGAATTAAAAATTAAGATATTTAAATTTCACTTAAAATTATGAATCAATATTATCAATAACAGCTTACAATGTTGAGAAAGGTCAGGACATTCTATATTTTGGTTGTATCAGAATTTATTATGACCTATGTAAATGCTCCATAAAATTTAAAACTCAGGGCTCAGAATTATTAAAACTAGCCTGAAATTCAGTTGTGTTAGAGTTAGTTGTAGAGCAAAAAGCCAGGTTGCTGTCGTTACTTGGTCACTAAGTCATGTCCAGCTCTTTGCTACCCCATGGACTGCAGCATGCTAGAGCTAGAGAGCTGAAGCAGTGCCAAGGGTCTTGAGTAGACCAGAACCCCTGAGACTTGGATATTTGCTCTTTCACATGAGATTCCATCATGGAGGGGAGCGCCAAGGATGGAGGTCCTCTGTCTATATAGCCACTGCTCTCAGCACCATCCTGCACATGTTCCTGCCCCTTCCAGTGGGGCAGGAGATGAGGACTTGTTGGCTTTGACTCGGAAGCTGAATTCAGGAAGCAGAGTTCTGTGAAGAGAGCTCAGGTTCTTTCCAGATTCATCAGATGATCAGGTGGCCGCTGCCCCTCTGCCTCCATCGCTTCTCTGCAGAGTGTTCTCCTTCCCAGAGAGCTGAGTAAAGGCAGCTTCACCAGTGGGGTGTGCTTGAGACATCAAAATGTGTATCCCCGAATTGGGGAAGTTGTGTGTGTTTCAGGCTCACGCTCCCTTTCTAAGGAGTCCACTCTTCAGGCTCGACCAGGGTGTCCAGGCATCCCTCTCCTTGGCCCTGGTGCCATGCCAGCATCTGTCTGGTGTTGGTGATCCTGGGCAAAGCTCTCAGCTGGTGTGAAGTGTCATGTGCGAGCGCTGCCTCCAAACAGAGTGGTCTGGACTGGCCCACAGCCAGCATGGCCATCTTCCTCTCTGTCTTTTACTTAATGGAGGTACAACTGTGAGTTGTAACGTGAGGCTAATTCCTTATGGCCTGGGAATTCTGTGGAGTCTCAGACTGGCTTCTGCAGCTGTCTCCTCTCAGTGTGGAGTTTGGTCTCCTCAGACCCCCACACTGGGCAGGGGACTCCTTTTTTACCTCAGGGAATTAAAACATCAGGACATGGCCTTCATGATGGCCTTCATGATGGCCCTTACAGGAAGGCTTCATCCTGTTACAGACGGGCTGTGGGAATGGAAGAGTAACACAGCAGAAAGAACATTTTCTCAATTTATTCCTGTCAATTTATTTGGGTTCTAGGCAGTAGTGTGATCTGGATTTTTCTGTTTCCTCAAAACTCAGCAAAAATTGATGTAGGACCTCTGTCTCTCTCTCTCTCTCCCCGCTCCCTTTCCTTGTCCCCCTTTATCTCCCTGACACAGGATCAACACGATTTTGCTTGTTAATTAAAGGAAAAAAGAAATCTAACAAAAGGACTCATGTTCCCCAGTGTAGACATGTCTTGATTTTTTCCTAAACAACATATTTTATTTACTTATGTTCCTTTATAATTTTTTATTTTTCAGGTGCTAATTATTTTTTAAAATTTGAAAAATTGCTTTTTATTGGAGCATAGGTGATTTGCATTGTTGTGTTAATTTCTGCTGTACAGCAGTGAGTCAGGCCCCATTGCCTCTATGCTGTTTGATTTTTCCTATGGATAGAGCTAAGGTAGGGTTGACAGCACAGACCCTAGAGATGGCCTGAAAAGTGAAAGTGAAAGTCGCTCAGTTGTGTCCAACTCTTTGCCACCCCATGGACTATACAGTCAATGGAATTCTACAGGCCAGAATACTGGAGTAGGTAGCTGTTCCGTTCTCCAGGGGACCTTCCCAACCCAGGGATCAAACCCAGGTCTCCTGCATTGCAGGTGGATTCTTTATGCCCTGCTTCCATTCACATTCTGGCCCTGCCATGTATGGGCTGTGTGGTCCTACGCAAGTCTTTCATGCCTTTGTGACTCAGTTTGCTAGTGGTTGAAGTGGAGATAATTACAATACCATCCTCTGGTTATGGTTAATAACCATCTGGTTGTTGTGAGGATTAAATGAGCTAACATATGTAAAACTCTCCGTGCATAAGAAGGGCTCAGTAAAAATTATGATGCTGGCCAGTTCAGACTCTCTTTCTGGATTAGTACATGCAAAAAGCATTTTAAAATAATGTCTTTAGGGCATGGATTGTGTTGTAGAATTCTTTGAGGGTTTTTAAAGAATGTAGAATAGTATAGTACATGACTCTGAATTAGAATCTGTTTAAATTCTGAAACAGAAACGTTGTGACAGTCACTAGAGGAGAATTAGAAGTAGCTGTTGTCAGCTTGAACACAGCAGAATGAGATAAAGAGCAATTGTGATACATAACACATCCTGGGAATCAATGGGAATTTTACAGTAATTATGATTATGACAACAGTTGTACTAGGTTTTCACAGGAGCTTTTTATTTCAAAGATTTTGAAGGGAAATGTAGAGTCACTTAGTAAAAGCTATATGAAGAAAAAAAACAGTCATCACTTTAATTTTCTGCAGAAGGTGAATGTGAGCAAGAAAATAGTTGAGAGGTTTAATAATTCCAGATCAATAAGTGGTAAATCCAAGCTGCTTAATTTCTGATTTACTTCTTTAGTATCTGCAAATCCTCGTTCTCTCAAGATGGGAGCAATTTGCATGT
Organism: Bos mutus; assembly: GCF_027580195.1. Taxonomy (NCBI): domain Eukaryota; kingdom Metazoa; phylum Chordata; class Mammalia; order Artiodactyla; family Bovidae; genus Bos; species Bos mutus. Next base: position 25,710,164 of record NC_091621.1, on the reverse strand, counting down.
GAAATTTAGGATAAAAGTTCTTTAGGTTAAATCTCTTGGGAGAATGTGGCATGGCTTCCTTCTGCAAAGATATATAACTGATTGAAGAAATTCCCTAACTTGTTTCTCCTCCTCCAGTAGGACCCCTGTCCCCCCAGGAACAAACTGATGGAAATAGCTCTGGGGAGAAATTGGAAGCATCATAAGCTTTTGTCTAAGCGTTAGTGTGTCTTTCTAGTTCTTTTAGAGTTGAATATTCAGAATTAATGGGCAAATCTCTTAAGATTAAAACTCATCGCTCTATTACAGAAGGTTGCTCACAGGGTCAGTCTTATTCGTGGTTGGAGTGGGCTCTAAATAAGTTGCTTCAATTCAGTGGCTGAGAAATGCCTTTGAATTCCTTCCAAATGGCTTTTTAAAAAATCTGTTCAGTTTGAAATTCCATATTAGATTCTCCCCCTTTTTTTAAACTTCACGTTTTGTGTCTACTGCATATGCAAATATTGCAGGCATGACTAAATAATATGTCCAACTTTACAGTAATCTATTAGTGAATTTATAAACTCTTTTCCAGATTATGGGGTTTTTGTTTGGCCTTGCACAGTTCTGAGTAAAGACAGTGCACTGTGATTCTCTCCATGTTGGGAGAAGAGGCAGGGAGTAAGAAGGTGACACTCTGATGGTGGTGGGTGCATAAAAGAAAATCAGGGTGGCTTGGAGGCCACATGTCACCTTCTTTGTCCCTTTGCTGTGGGATACACCTTCTTTTTTGATCTTTGAGTAAACAAACAAACAAACAAAAAACCTTCTAACTTTATGCCTCCACACTTTCCACTGTATCTCTCTTAAGAGTGGCTGATATATTTTGATCTTGACTAAGAACGTAGTCAAAATTCTCTTGTCCTTTGAGAAGAAAGAAGATATTTGGAGACCAGACACTGACAGTTTTAGTGAAAGTGGGAGGGTTTTCAGATTCTAACATTCCCCTAGCAGGCTTTAGGACTTTTTTCTAGTGTTTAGCCATTCTTCCCATCAGCAGGCTCCAGGAGATAATTCTGTATAATAAAAATGAATATTTAATCCATAGTCCTTAAAAGACTGAAAACCAAAAGAAGAATCTATGCTGCATCGGTTGTAGCGATGGCAGTAGACCCGCAAAGGATCCCAGAGGACCACCCTCTCGGCGGCCGTCCCCGCACCTGCAGAGCCAGCCTTGGCCTCTGTCAGTGAACAGTGCACCTGCTAGCCTTTATCTCCCCACACTAGTGAGGCCATTTAAAGCCAAGACAGCGGGCAGATGGCCCTGCCCTGGGATCCTTTGTCATTCCAAATTGTGCTGTCATGTGGACAAGTCCATTTGTCCCTCAAGAGGCTCTTCTCTGCCGGTTTCCTTGCAACTTGCCTGAAAGATGTGTTCTGTTCCTGTCCAGACCATTCCTCTGAACACTGACTCTTTCCTTCTCACTCATATTTAAGAGTCTAACCCATTGTCCTTCGCTCCGTCCCAGCTCCCGTTGCTTAGACTTCACTCAGATGCTCACGAATCACAGTCATGGTACATCCCCTGCCTGTCAGACTTCACTGTTCCAACCTGATGCCCCCCATAATTGTTCTCACCACTGAATTATTCTCAGCCCTGGTCTCCCAAATGCTTGCAACCTGGCCTTCTCATAGAGTTATGTTTCTGATAATTGAAGAAACAAAGACATTTAAAGCCAAATACCAGGTAGGAGACTGGAAATTTAGGACACACAAACCATGAGAAACGAGCAAGGAAAGAAATAAAATGCCTGGCAGAGAAATAAAAGTATTTATATCCTGTGAATTGAAATCGAACAAAATTATAGGGTTTGGAGATATCTTTTGCTGCTGCTGCTGCTGCTAAGTTGCTTCAGGTGTTTCCGACTCTGCGCGACCCCATGGACTGCAGCCTACCAGGCTCCTCTGTCCCTAGGATTTTCCAGGCAAGAGTACTGGAGTGGGTTGCCATTGCCTTCTCCGTATCCTTTGACCCTTTGCTAAAGAAAAAATACGGAAAGAGATTGTGAACAATTCTGTATTTCAAGACATGAAGCTGATTTATTTTATTACTTTTCATAGAGAAAGGGGTTTCATCTTATGATAGTTTTATGAGCAAAGCCCAGATCACAGAAGCATATGCCTACAAAATCAGTAGGTCATAAATGGATAATCATGTTGTTAACATCACTGTCATTTTTCTAGAATGATGCAAGCATTGGATATGCTCTGAAGGAGCTTACAGTGTAACATAAATTCAACAATAAAACATATAAAATGATTAATTTACTAATTGCAGGTCTTACTTTGCTGTCACTTTTCTTCCTTAAAATTTCTTATAAAAATGAGACAGGCGTATGAAAGTTGTTATAATTTATCTGCAATTCTTAGGAATGGGTCCACACTGACATTTTGATACCAAATCATACTTGGATGCTAGGGGAACTACTTTGGGACATTTACTTGGATATCTCGTTTTGCTGAGTATTGATTATCCAGCCCTTTTTTGATTTGAAGAAGTTCAAGGTAATTAAGCATTTCTTCCTTCCTATCTCCTTTGTAGTTGAAATTATAGGATGACCAGAGTATTTGGTTGAATAGTGTAATAGTGATGATGATTAAAAATAATTATGATAGTAATCATATTAGGGTTCTCCATATATGTATGATCCTGGAGAAGGGAATGGCAACCCACTTGAATATTCTTGCCTGGAGAATTCCATGGACAGAAGAACCTGGTGGGCTACAGTCCATAGGGTCGCAAAGAGTCAGACATGACTGAACAACCAATACACAGATATATATATGATGACAGAGGAGGGAGATGTTGGGGACTGGTGGGGAAGAGAGAGAAAGAGATATTGATATTTATTATGGAATTGTGTCATACGATTTTGGAGATTTTGCAAGTCCAGAATGTGGTGGTGAAGGCTAGTAGGCTGGAGGTTCAGTGAAGAGCTGCAGTTTGAGGCCAGAGGGAGTCTGTTGGCAGAATTCCCTCTTGCTGGGGAAGGTCAGGCCTTCAACTGTATGAATGACACCCATGTACATTATGCGGGGGAAGGTGCTTTACTTAAAGTTCACCAATTTCAATGTTTTTTTCAGCCAAAAACCATCATCATGAAAACATTCAGAATGTTTGACCAAGTATCTGGGCACCATGGCCAAGCCAAGTTGACACATAAAATTAACCATCATAGTAACCAACCTTCACTGACCATACTTTGAATGCTAGTTCTTTCTGAGTATTATTTCAAGTCTCTTATTAACTCCATCATTGGGCATCTCCATTCCACAGTGGAGGATACCTTAGGGATGAAGTAGATGAATTAGCTATCCAGGAGCACATAGAATGTAAGTGGTTGGACTGGGACTCACGTGTCTTTTTAAAATTTTTTATATTTTTTAAACTTTTTATTTTATATTGGAGTATAGTTGATTAACAGTGTTGTGTTAGTTTCAGGTATTCAGCAAAGTGATTCAGTTATATGTATACGTGTATCTGTATCTGTTCTTTTTCAAGTTCTCTTCCCATTTAGGTTGTTACATAATATTGAACAGAGTTCCCTGTTCTATACAGTAGGTTCTTGTTGGATATCCATTTTAAATATGGCAGTGTGGACCTATCAATCCCAAACTCCCTAACCATCCCTCTGCCTCACCCTTCTGCACTGGTAATCATAAGTCCGTGAGTCTGTTTCTGTTTTGTAAATAAATTCGTTGGTATCTTTTTTTTTTTTAGATTCAAAATATAAGCAATATCATAGGCTATTTCCTTCTCTGTGTGACTTAACTTCACTCAGTAGGCCAATCTCTAGGTCTCTCCATTTTGCTGCAAATGGCATTATTTCATTCTTTTTAATAGCTGAGTAATATAGCTCATAGAGTATTTGTACCACATCTTCTTTATCCATTCATCTGTTAATGGACATTAGGTTGCTTCTGTGTCTTAACTATTGTAAACAGTGCGCAATGAACATTGTGGTGCATGTATCCTTTCGGACCATGTGTCTCTCCAGATATATGACCAAGAATGGGATTGCAGGGTCATATGGTAGCTCTATTTTTAGTATTTTTAAGGAACCTCCATACTGTTCTCCACAGTGACTGCACCAATTTACATTCCCACCAAGGTGGAGTGTGGAATTCATGTTTCTTATCTCTCTCTTTAAACCTGAAAAGGACAGATGGGTAACAACTCCTGGGGTCCTATGAAAGGGACATCTAAATTGAGTTCAAAACACTCTCTCTGAGAGCAAATAGTTTATTCATTTCGTGAGATTTTGATCAAAATAGAGATTTATATCTTCATGGGACAGATCCTAGGACAGGGCTCAGAAAGATTCCCTTGAAAGTAAGCTGACAGACTAAGAAGCATAGTTTGTAAATAGTGTGTTTTGTGTTTGTGTTTGAGGTTGAGGCAGAATCTTTATCTAGTTGTGTGCATTCTCATTTGCTTCAGCTGTGTCTGACTCTGCCACCCGATGGACTAGGCCACCAGGCTCCTCTGTCCATGGGGATTCTCCAGGCAAGAATCCTGGAGTGGGTCGCCATGCCCTCCTCCAGGGGATCTTCCTGCCCAGGGATACAAGTCATGTCTCCTGTGTTGGAGGTAGATTCTTTACCACTGAGCCACCAGGGAAGCCTTTTTCTAGTTACATGGAGTTAAAGACTATTTCAGCTTGCTAGAGTGAGGGCTGGCCATGCACTATTGATGCTCACATAATACACCTTGCTGGAGAAGAATGAGGCATGGGATGGACTCTGCGTGAGCTGCAATTACTCTGCAATTATCTGGAACTTGGCTAATAACCAGAGAGTATGTGAAAAAGGCCCACAGATGCCATAAACATCATGGATTGTAACCATGAGTCAATCTGTTTGCTCTTACCAGAAACACTGGTGTCTAAGCTTAGGGCAATGTAAGAGGCTGTCAGTTAGAAAGGAAGGAGGGGGGAGAAACCCTCGTGTGGGCAGACAGCTGAAGAGTAGTAAGAAATAACAGCTGGTTGATTAAACTGTTGTTGTTCAGTTGCAAAATTGTGTCCGCCACTTTGCAACCCTATGGACTACAGCAGGCCAGACTTCCCTGTCCTTCACTATCCCCTGGAGTTTGCTCAAATTCATGTCCATTGAGTCGGTGGTGCTGTCTAACCATCTCTACTTCTGCATCCCCCTTCTCCTTTTGCCTTCAGTCTTTCCCAGCATCAGAGTCTTTTCCAATGTTGACTCTTCGCATCAGGTGGTCACAGTATTGGAGCTTCAGCTTCAGCATCAGTCCTTCCAATGAATATTCAGGGTTGATTTCCTTTAGGATTGACTAGTTTGATCTCCTTGCTGTCCAAGGGACTCTCAAGAGTCTTTTCCAGCACCACAATTCAAAAGCATCAATTCTTCAGCTCTCAGCCTTCTTTATTGTCCAGCTTTCACATCCATATACGACTACTGGAAAAACCATAGCTTTGACTAGATGGACCTTTGTCAGCAAAGTGATATCTCTGCTTTTTAAAATGCTGTCTAGGTTTGTCATAGCTTTTATTCCAAGGAGTAAGCATCTTTTAATTTTATGGCTGCAGTCACTATCTGCAGTGATTTTGGAGTCCATGAAAGTAAAATCTGTTATTGTTTCCCCTTCTATTTTCCATGAAGTGATGGGACTGGATGACATGATCTTAGGTTTTTTTTTTTTTTTAATGTTAACTAAACTGGGTAGAAGAGAAAAGCTTAATGAAAGCAAATATAAACCTAAAGCATACCACAACCAGATGTTATGCATATGTAAAACATCCTTTCACATCAAAGACGTTTGACACCATATAGTAATTGTCATTCATAATAAGTTGCCAGGAGTTCAAATCAGGTTTTGAGCACTTAGTTAAGTTAGCCCTGGAAGTTAAGTTAAGAAGCCCTGGAAGTATGTAGTACATTCCAGAAGGATCCTCTGAAAAATTGGTAAGATTTTTTCATGCTTAGCCTTCATTTACTTATAAAGAGATTTCTCCATAATGTTTCACACTCCTAGAGTTCTGAATATAGTTATCTTTATGAAAAAATAATAATTATTATGAGGCTCTTTTGAATTCCTCCTATTGGTCCAGACCTGGTGTTGTAGTGCTTTTTTGGAAGTGGAGCTGTCAGCCTTAATTGACTTTTGACTAGCACCCATGTTGGCTGTAGTTTAAATAGAGTTAGAGAGCCCAGCTGTGCTGAATTCATTTCCAATGTTAGAACTCAAATTCCTTTTGCCTGTGCAGCTAGCCTGACTGCCTTTTAACCTGTCTGAAACAAATTTATTTTCATTTTATATACTCATAATGGAAGAATCACTATTTAGAATTTATTTTTTTATGTTCCTGTCTGGTAGAATGTGGCATGTATAAAAGACCCAGAGCCTGTTTTCTTTTATCTAAACATGGTTCTCAAATGTCTGAAATAAGCCTGGTATTTAAGCAGTAATTGAATTCGAATGGTGTATCTACGGGTTGTGCTTTGGGGAACTGCCACACAGTTAAAAATGTAAATTCCACCTGATTCAAGTATAAATCTTATCTAACTCCTGATGTTCAGTAAGATTGTTTATAACTTTAAGTTTTCAAGACCTCTGTTTTTCATTTAAAAAGTGTTTTGGGAATAAGTGCTAAGAGTATGTATGTGTGTCTCTGGCTTATGGCTTTTTTATTGTTATCTGTGCGTAGAGATTTGAGGATGAGTTTGGTCATACTGCTGTGCAGCATAACAAGGCCTGAGGATCTGTTGGAGTATGAATTTGAAGTGAGTACATAGTTATGTTACATTGAAGCACTGATTGATTATATTCTTAGTCAATAGAAGTCAACATATAAGATAAAATGTTTGTTTGTAGCAATCTAACTCTGAGGGGGAAAATGCCCTCTTGATTGGTATAGAATCAGCCTTTGCTAAGAAGGAAGGGGCAGATGCTTGTGTGATGGATATTTTGGGGTTTCTTCCTCCAACCTTCCCATTCACCACCATATTTTGAAGTTAAATGTGAAATGCCATGGTCTTTGAGAAAACACATTGTATACATTTATACTAACTTATCCATCATTGTCTTTTGGAATAGGCTTGAGGAGCAGTAGCTCAAGGGTTGTTCAGTTCAATTCAGTCACTCAGTCGTGTCTGACTGTTTGCAACCCCATGAATCACAGCATGCCAGGCCTCCCTGTCCATCACCAACTCCCGGAATTCACTCAGACTCATGTCCATCAAGTTGGTGATGCCATCCAGCCATCTCATCTTCTGTCATCCCCTTCTCCTCCTGCCCCCAATCCCTCCCAGCATCAGGGTCTTTTCCAATGAATCAACTCTTTGCATGAGGTGGCCAAAGTACTGGAGTTTCAGCTTTAGCATCATTCCTTCCAAAGAACACCCAGGGCTGATCTCCTTTAGGATGGACTGGTTGGACCCCTTTGCAGTCCAAGAGACTCTCAAGAGTCTTCTCCAACACCACAGTTCAAAAGCATCAATTCTTTGGCGCTCAGCTTTCTTCACAGTCCAACTCTCACATCCATACATGACCACAGGAAAAACCATAGCCTTGACTAGATGGACCTTTGTTGGCAAAGTAATGCCTCTGCTTTGCAATATGCTGTCTAGGTTGGTCATAACTTTTCTTCCAAGGAGTAAGCGTCTTTTAATTTCATGGCTGCAATCACCATCTGCAGTGATTTTGGAGCCCCCAAAAATAAAAAGTCTGACACTGTTTCCACTGTTTCCCCATGAAGTGATGGGACCGGATGCCATGATCTTCGTTTTCTGAATGTTGAGCTTTAAGCCAACTTTCTCACTCTCTTTCACTTTCATCAAGAGGCTTTTGAGTTCCTCTTCACTTTCTGCCATAAGAGTGGTGTCATCTGCATATCTGAGGTTATTGATATTTCTCCCAGCAATCTTGATTCCAGCTTGTGCTTCTTCCAGCTTAGCAATTCTCATGATGTACTCTGCATATAAGTTAAATAAGCAGGGTGACAATATACAGCCTTGATGTACTCCTTTTCCTATCTGGAACCAGTCTGTTGTTCCATGTCCAGTTCTAACTGTTGCTTCCTGACCTGCATACAGGTTTCTCAAGAGGCAGGTCAGGTGGTCTGGTATTCCCATCTCTTTCAGGATTTTCCACAGTTGATTGTGATCCACACAGTCAAAGGCTTTGGCATAGTCAATAAAGCAGAAGTAGATGTTTTTCTGGAACTCTCTTGCTATTGCCATGATCCAGCGGATGTTGGCAATTTGATCTCTGGTTCCTCTGCCTTTTCTAAAACCACCTTGAACATCTGGAAGTTCACAGTTCACGTATTGCTGAAGCCTGGCTTGGGGAATTTTGAGCATTACTTTGCTGATGTGTGAGATGAGTGCAATCGTGCGGTAGTTTGAGCATTCTTTGGCATTGCCTTTCTTTGGGATTGGAATGAAAACTGACCTTTTCCAGTCCTGTGGCTACTGCCGAGTTTTCCAAATTTGCTGGCCTATTGAATGCAGCACTTTCACAGCATCATCTTTTAGGATTTGAAATAGCTCAACTGGAATTCCATCACCTCCACTAGCTTTGTTCGTAGTGATGCTTTCTAAGGCCCACTTGACTTCACATTCCAGGATGTCTGGCTCTAGGTGAGTGATCACACCATCGGCTGTGCTTTCCTGGAGCAGCCATGAAGAGATAACCCAAGTCCAAGGTAAGAGAAATCCAAGTAAGATGGTAGGTGTTGTGAGAGGGCATCAGAAGGCAGATACACTGAAACCACAATCACAGTAAACTAACCAATATGATCACACAGACCCCAGCCTTGTCTAACGCAGTGAAATTAAGCCATGCCATGTGGGGCCACCCAGTATGGGCAGGTCGTGGTGGAGAGGTCTGACAGAATGTGGTCCACTGGAAAAGGGAGTGGCAAACCACTTCAGTATTCTTGCCTTGAGAACCCCATGAACAGTATGAAAAGGCAAAATGATAGGATACTGAAAGAAGAACTCCCCGGGTCAGTAGGTGCCCAATATGCTACTGGAGATCAATGGAGAAATAACTCCAGTAAGAATGAAGGGATGGAGCCAAAGCAAAAACAATACCCAGCTGTGGATGTGACTGGTGATAGAAGCAAGGTCCGATGCTGTAAAGAGCAATATTGCATAGGATCCTGGAATGTCAGGTCCATGAATCAAGGCAAATTGGAAGTGGTCAAACAGGAGATGGCAAGGGTGAACATCGACATTCTAGGAATCAGAGAACTAAAATGGACTGGAATTGGTGAATTTAACTTAGATGACCATTATATCTACTACTGTGGGCAGGAATCCCTTAGAAGAAATGGAGTCACCATCATGGTCAACCAAAGAGTCTGAAATGCAGTATTTGGATGCAATCTCAAAAATGACAGAATGATCTCGGTTCGTTTCCAAGGCAAACCATTCAGTATCACAGTAATCCAAGTCTATGCCCCAACCAGTAATGCTGAAGAAGCTGAAGTTGAATGGTTCTATGAAGACCTACAAGACCTTTTAGAACTAACACCCAAAAAAGATGTCCTTTTCATTATAGGGGACTGGAATGCAAAAGTAGGAAGTCAAGAAACACCTGGAGTAACAGGCAAATTTGGCCTTGGAGTACAAGGGTTGTTAATAGATACAAAAAAAGCTCAACTGGTGCCCTTAGTTTCTGCAATACTGTGGGAGTTGTCTGATGCTTTTATATTAATGTACATGGTGAAACTCTGATAGAGTATATACTCTTTTAATAGTTAAAGGTGTTTATTCCAAGCCACAGACACCCACTGGAATTAAATTGAAACGTGAGAGAGAATTTATTAAGAGGGTTCAGAGATGTCTCATGAAATATGACAGTGGGAATGGAGCCTGGATCACCAGAATGGGCTGGAAAACCTTCAGCGTTCTCTCACATCTCTCTTTCTGTTTCTCTCAATGCCTTGCCTCAATTTCTTCTCTTTCTCTGTTGTTAGCCTTCTGCAGTGAGTCTCCTCAGAAGTCCTTCTTTTGTAAATAATAACAATATAGAAAGTTCTTAAAATGTCATTGGTTACTCCATCATTAGCTGGCTTAGTATTGGGTGGTCATATAGCACTTAACAGGTGTCAGATGGCCAATGCAAAATGTATTGATGAGTTTGTTTATCATCAACTTGACTATTTGAAGTTGACAAATAGCTTTTGTCAATTTCAGTTTATTTAGTTCAGTGTATAGCTTCAAGTAGCTTTAGTCATACTAAACCTCCATCTGTTGAAAAGTTGCTTAAAGAAAAGTCTGTGTAGAGTTGTAGTTGATCTAATTTAGCAATCAGATCAAACTTGCTACAGTCTACTTAATGTCCCACTGATAGACTGAATTATAAAATGAAATAAAATTCATAACCTTAACCTTTGCTTGAGAATAAAAGGTTGAGTAAACTTTTCTGGTCATCACCCATGCTAAATGCAATTATACTTCAATAGTTTAGCAGCTAGATTTTGAGTCTTTTACATGTAAGGAAATGATAAATATTTAACTATTTTTGCTTGAAATGTGGCTCATTTTCTTTATGTCTGCTTTTGCTTTATATGAAGAACACCATAATTCCTCTTTGTCACAATGCTATAAAGTTCCATTTATTCGGAATCCAAGAGCTTAAATAATCACATTTTCTTTCTACTGCAGTGTATAGGGAGAATCAGTGTTCAAAATAATGCCCTTCAGGCACTGCAAGAATTAGCTCCTAAATCTCCAAAGGAAGATTACATTATGTTGTTTATAGCATCAGTGTTAGAATATTTTATTCTCATTCATAGAACATTGGTACAGTACTCAATTTTGTGCTCATAGCACCCAAACCATCCCAGTTTACATACTTGCTATAAATGCTGTGGGATTTTCATGCCTCTGGAAATAGGTATAACGTTTATTTAGTGTGTTTATGTCTTTGGATTCATATTTTTGTGAAATTTAGAAGGAGAATAGGGGCAGGAGGTGGGCAGGAGACAACTTGGAAACCTTGTGGAGAGTAGTTAAAGCTTCAGGACTTGAAGTGCTATGTAGAAAGGGTCTTAGAAGCATTGGATTGGAACGTTAGTAATTTGGAGTTACAAGAAGGGAGGATTTTAGAGGCCAGTGATTTATGAAAAGTGGCTTCCCAGGTGGCGCTGCCTTCCAATGCAGGTTAGATGTAAGGTTAAGAGACGAAGGTTTGATTCCTGGGTCGAGAAGATCCCCTGGAGAAGGGAATGGCAATTCATTCCAGTATCCTTGCCTGGAGAATCCCATGACGAAGAAGCCTGGCAGGCTACTGTCCATAGCGTTACACAGAGTTGAACATGACTGAAGCGACTTAGCATGGCACAGATTTATGAAAGAACTTTAATTACGATGCCACAGATGAGAGTGCTGTGAAGGTACAAAAGTGCAACCATCTTTAGCCTCTGTTATTATGATTGTTGGAGAAGGCAATGGCACCCCACTCCAGTACTCTTGCCTGGAAAATCCCATGGGCGGAGGAGCCTGGTAGGCTGCAGTCCGTGGGGTTGCTAAGAGTCAGACACGACTGAGCGACTTTATTTTCACTTTTCACTTTCATGCCTTGGAGAAGGAAATGGCAACCCATTCCAGTATTCTTGCCTGGAGAATCCCAGGGATGGGGGAGCCTGGTGGGCTGCCGTCTATGGGGTCGCACAGAGTCAGAAACGACTGAAGTGACTTAGCAGCAGTAGCAGCAGCATTATGACTGTACTCCCTGAGTAGAACTTCAGGTAAGTAGGAGGGGACCCAATCTATTCTCATGATGGTGACTCTGACGGAAGCAAAACAGTATAATGAATTGCAAAAGTTGGCTTCTAAGTTTTTTGTCTGTGTCCAGGCTAATTAATTAGACTTGGACAAGTCATTTAATCAGCCTAAGCTTCCAGTTCCAGTGGTGAAAAGATGGGATTGAACTTGACATCATCCAGTTGTCAATATTGAATGATTTTTATGAAAATTTTAGATAAAGAAAAGTTGTACTTATACCAACTCTCTTCACTATGTATTATAATCCATATATATTTTTTAACTTATTGTAGAATAAATTGCTTTACACTTTTGGGTTAGTTTCTGCTGTGCAACCAAGTGACTCAGCCGTGTATACCCTCTCCCTCTTGAGTCTCCCTCCCACCCACTCCATCCTACCCCTCTAAGTCGTCACAGAGCACCGAGCTGAGCTCCCTGTGCTATGCAAGTTCCCACTAGCTCTCTGTTTTACACATGGTAATGTATTTATGTCAAACCTAATCTCCCAGTTCATCCCACCGTCCCCTTTGCCCACTGTGTCCACATGTATTTATTTTTATCCATTTATCTCTTTAACAACAAAAAAAAAAATTTCAAATTTTTTTCAAAAGATTTTTCAAATTTCAAAAAAAAATTTTTTTTGAAAACCAAGTATGTGGAGAAACTGGGCAGTGTTCTAGTGAGAATATAGCATGTCCCTGCTGTCTTAGAACTTATGTTCTATGGGCAGGGGGGCACAACACACACAAGTTAAAAAATCTGTATATATAACACATCAGAGAGGAAGTGAGCTATTTTAGATAGGCTAGTTAAGGAAGAGAATTTCCAGTCTTCAAGCAGAATCTCATTATTTCCTCTCTCCTGTTTTCCTGATATTTTTTGATGTCCCCTCAGCAGCCTCACGTCCCCTTGCTAACCTCTCCACTCCACAGGATCACGTTTTCCAGCACATACACCATGGACACTTATTTAGATGCCTCATCACTGGCAACCAAGCAGCTGTGTTCATCATTGTCAGTCCTGATTTGTACGATGTTCCCATCCAAACTTACCTCAGGGTACATTTGCACATCTAATTACAACATTAAAACTATTAATAGCCCGATAAAATACGACTCAGACAAATGTCTGAGCAAACAGCTGGCTGTGCTATTGTGTCCTGAAGGACAGGCAGCTTCAGACTTTGTTCCCTAACTCGAGGGCCTGAATTCCAAACTGCACGGTGAACACCCTGCTGAGGGGAAGCTTAGGCAGAAAGTATCTAATTCAAAGAGATGTCCAGAGATAAAAGAGCCTGCTTGAAACCAGAGCTTGTGGAACTGCATGGAAGAAAAAAAGTGATCCTTTTTCCTTTTATCCAGAGAAAGACTGTGAATAAATTTACATTAGACCAAAAGACAACAGATTATTGGTACAAGATGTTAATAAAGTGCCCAACCATTTTACAGAACCCAGAAAGTTAATATCTAAAATTTCTGAAGAAAGGCTGGTGGTGCTGGTTTAGTCATTAAGTCATGTCCAGCTCTTTGCAACCCCATGGACTGTGGTCCACCAGGCTCCTCTGTCTGTGGGATTTCCCAGGCAAGAATACTGGAGTGGGTTGCCATTTCCCTCTCCAGGGGATCTTCGCAATCCAGGAATTGAACCCTCATCTTCTGCATTGGCAGGCACCTGGGAGGTGGCAGTGGGCGGGGGGTGGGGTGGCGGGGGAGGCTAGGAATAATTTAATCAGGCTTTTTACATATTGGAAGGAATCATGCTGTTTCTCACTTGCAAGCAATGGCAGGCTCAATTTTCCACAAGTGATTGAGGCTGTGCTTTTATTAAGAGAGAGAAAATTTGGTAAAATTGGTTTTATAATATCTTAGCCTTCCTACTAGCCAAACCAGTAAAGTGGAATATTTAGGAAATAGAAGTTAATCTTTCTTCCATGGTAAATCTGAGTGCAAGAGGCAGTCTGTGATCCTAACCCAGTGAGGGAGTAAGGACTCCTTCCTCTAGGATTGACCCACGTCCTTTGGCAGATTGTGTTTGCCCAGGTGGATTGAAGCTAATAATTAAACTCTTTTTTGTTGTTCGTGTTTCTGAAACATTGACTGAAAAATATAGACCTCTAGGAAAACTTTTGGATTACAAGAGTTATCCCTTACTGGAATGTACTGTTGAAAGAGGTTTTATAATCTCTTCCTTAAAGCTTTTATTTTTTAAAAATTACATATTCATCAGCCTTGATAGATTAGATATAATACTCCTGAGGGGGAAAGAATGGATTGATACAAATCTCCAAGCTGCTTCTTACCTTCTGGCTCTATTATGTGCTACCTTTTCAGACTCAGCAAGCATTTAGAAATGCGAGACCACTGAGCTTGATATTTTCAAGTGTATTAATTTGAAGTAATTCTCACAAAGCAAAGGAGATATCATTGTTTCTGTTGTTGGGATGAAGAAACCCAGGGTCCAGAACGTGAGTAAAGTTGTTCATTGAACACAGCACAGAAAGGAAGGGGTTGGGCAAGAGAGCTTGAAACCCTGGCTCAGGACCTGGATGCTGGCTTAGATGGCCCATAATGAGCTCTGAGGTCTCAGCCCATTTCTGGTTGTTTTTAGACTCTAGTTGCTTCATTGGTAGAATGAAAGGGTTGGGATGAGGGGATTTGGAGGAAGTAACACATGATCCTACCTCTGTAACACATGATCCAGGGGGAACTTGAGAGAGGTCAGTATTAATGACCAGAATTTCATAAATACTGTGAGAGCACCTTCTTTAGGGCACAGAGATGTATGTTAGATAATAATAGAGCTATTACTAATAGAGGTGTATTCCTGGGCTGGGGATTGTGGGTGTGGAACGCAGATAAAAACTGACATGTCTATATGACCTACTGGTCAGATGCACAGAGCTAGTGGAGGGGTGACATTGTCTTACAGACATCTCTTGATTTTCCTAATCTTCTTCTGCATCTGTTTTCCTATCCCAGATCCCTTACCATCCATCTCCTTTAAAATTTTCTGATCCTGAAACTTGCTATATTCGATTATAGCTATGAGTAAATAGGAGGCAAGGAAAGAAAAAAAATATTATTCTTTAAAAACTGAGTTCTCAGCCTGGGGAAAATTATCTAGGTCTGAGCTGTCCAACTTGGTGGCTGCTAATTGCAAACTCCTGTTAAGTAAACGAAATGTGACTAGTCAACTAATACATACTAGATTTTGAGGACTAGTAAGAAAAAAGAACACCACATACTTCATTCATAATTAAAAATGTTGATTATGTGTTGAAATAATAATATTTTGAATATTTTGGGTTAAATAAAATATAAAACTAAAGCTAATTTAGTTTGTCTCTATTTTTTAATGTAGCTTCAGGGATATTTAAAATCATACAAGTAGCTTGTGTTTGTAGCTTTCATTATTTATCTGTATCATAGTGCTGGTTGAGATGATTCTCAGCCACAGGCAGCTCCCTCCTCTCACTACCCCTTGCATCCTCCAAGGTACATTTGGCAGTGTCCAGGGTTCTGTGTGATTATCACTGCGTCTAGTGGATGGACGCTGCAGATGCTGCTGAGTATCCTACAGTGCGCAGGACAGACATGTCCCTCTCCACAACAAGAATTGTCGGGTCCAAAATGTCAAGAGTGCTGAGGTTGAGAACTCCTATATAGATGGCTCAGAAAGGAGAAGCAGCGGGGAAAGATTGGGAGCTAAAACTGCTTATAGATTAATCTGATTTGAAATATTAGACTGAATAAATATTTCACAGCACCAAAGAATGACTTATTGTAGGTAAGATGAAGGAATTGGAGAGGGTTAGTGTTAAAGCAATAGGTTTTGTTAGTTATTTCAAGCAATATTTATTGAGTGACTACAAATCTTTTTTTTTGGAACAAGATGAGGAAATAATAAACACATGTATAAACATATACAAATACTGAAATCTGAATTTTTGCAAAGCTTCTGCAGAGAAAATAGAGATAAATAAAATACGACTCCTGCCTTCAAAAAGCCTGCAGGCTGGTAGGGGATGGCATGAGGAATATACTGTCTGGTGAGCAGCATGTAATGTAAGAAGAGAGATGTGGGAAAAATAACAACAAAAAGAAATGGATTTCAAAGGGAAATATACCAGTGTTGGTTGCAGAGATCAGGTAAAGGCTTCATGAGACTGTTCTGTTTGAAATGTACCCACAATGGACAGGATAACATCCCATGGAGTTGATGGCAAGGCATATGCAGCAGAGAACACACATGGCCCAAGGCAAAGGGGAGTGTATTTGGGGAGCATTCAGTAGTCAGGTTGACTTAAAATCCTAGTGGAAAGCAGTTAAAAAATGAAAACCCCAAACTAAAGAAGTAAATAGAAACAAATTAAGACTGAAGTCGTTTATAACAGATTGTTGTTGTTGTTCAGTCATGTCCGACTCTTTGTGACCCCATGGACTGCAGCATGCCAGGCTTCCCTGTCCTTCACCATCTCCTGGAGTTTGCTCAAACTCATGTCCATTGAGCCATCCAACCATCTCGTCTTCTGTTATCCCCTTCTCCTCCTGTGTTCAATCTTTCCCAGCATCAGAGTCTTTTCTAATGAGTTGGCTCTTCCCATTAGGTGGCCAAAGTATTGGAGCTTCAGTTTCAGCATCAAGTGTCATTCTAATGAATATTCAGGGTTGATTTTCTTGACAAGGTGAAAAGAGAGATAAGACACATAGAGACAAAGTGTCTAGGGTGAGGTACTTGCCTGGAGGTTGGTAGATAAAGGAAAGGAAGGAATCAGAGATGATCCTGGGGTTTTAAGCTTGGGTGTCTGCGGACATTAATAGGGGTAGGCCAGGAGGGTGGGTTGGTTTGGCAAGAATGGAAAGATGATGAGTTCAAGGTAAGAGTAAGTATTCAGGTGGTAGAGAGCTTGAGGGAGGCCCTAGGAAGGAGATTTGAGGCCAAGACAGTAGTAAGGACAAGAAATAGAAATTTGGGGGATCATCTCAGGTAAAGTCATCACTGAAGTTTTGAGAATGGAGAAGGTGACTTGAGGAAGGTGGTACCCAGTGAGACGGCTAGGATACATCCTTAGGTGTGACGGTCTTTAGATGATGAAATGAGAAGTCGGGGAAGGAAATAAAAGTTGAGGCAGAAGACACAAAGAAAATTCTGTGTAATTTAGCATCACAGAAGTTATCATAGAAGCTGAGAGGAGTTTGCCTTGGGCGTGTTCCTCAGTGGTTAGCAGTACTAAATGTTGAGAATGAAGCTCAAGCAATGTCAAGGAGAGTTGGATTTCACCATCCAAAGGCTACTGGTAGCCTTCTCGTCTCTGTGGAAAGCAGATGGTAAGGCATGAGCAAACCTCTTCTAGGGGACCCAGACTGTCCTGAAGCTTCTGTTGGGAGAACAAGCACATTCTAATTTTGTGACATTCTTTCTCTAGGGTCATTCATTTCTTCAACAGATATTCATTGAGCTGCTGCTAAATTGCTTCAGTCGTGTCCGACTCTGTGTGACCCCATAGACGGCAGCCCACCAGGCTCTGCCATCCCTGGGATTCTCCAGGCAAGAACACTGGATCGGGTTGCCATTTCCTTCTCCAATGCATGAAAGTGAAAAGTGAAAGGGAAGTCGCTCAGTCGTGTCCTACTCTTAGCGACCCCAGGGACTGCAGCCCACCAGCCTCCTCCATCCATGGGATTTTCCAGGCAAGAATACTGGAGTGGGGTGCCATTGCACGTACCTGCTTATTTTCTCTACACAGGGTGAGTGATTGAAAGTGAAAGTGAAGTCGCTCAGTTGTGTCCGACTCTTTGCGACCCCGTGGACTGTAGCCCACCAGGCTCCTCCGTCCATGGGATTCTCCAGGCAAGAATGTTGGAGTGGGTTGCCATTTCGTTCTCCAGAGTGATTAGATGTGTCCAAAACAACTAAGCTGTAATCTCTACTGCTGCCTCCAACTCAGGACTCAAGAAAACAGAGCTAACAGGGCCACTGCTTGAAAACAAATGACAAAAGGAAATTTTTAGTGATTAGGCTCCTAAGTCCTAGAAGTATGTAATGGTCTTTATTTCTTCTCTGTCAAAGCTCCAACAGTCTTGAGCTGACATCCTAAATAAGGGGGATATGAAAGTGTTAGTTTCTCAGACGTGTCCAACTCTTTATGACCCCCTAGACTGTAGCCCACTAGGCTCCTCTGTCCATGGAATTCTCTAAGCAAAAATACTGGAATGGGTAGCCATTCAGGATCACATCTAATTCTACTTGCCTTCATGCATTTGGCCTAAGGAGAGTGTTTCTGGTAAAACACATGAAATGGAAATGATGGGTAGGGGTTTAAAATATGTAAGTAAACTCTTCCTGGCACTGATCACCTTTTCATAGTTAGAAGTAAAGTAATTTGAATTTGTTATTTTATCTACTGTTTTTAAAAGAGTTGGTGAAACTGGAGGTCTGACTGCTTCATTTTAATATTTCTTCCTTAGGGAGACCTGGGAAATAGCTGAACAGGTTTTTATGAATTAAAAAGAGAAAATAAGACTTTAAAGTACAGCTCCGAATTGGAAACTTTTGCCATTTGAATATTTTTTTAAAATGTTAAATGGTTATTCTTGTTCTTTTCTACATGTTCCTTGTTGCTAGCGTTATGGTAGCACAATGAGGTAGTGTTTTTCAATCTGGGCTGGGTGGGGGATGTATTTATATTAATATCTTACCTTAAGGTTTACATCCCTGTGCATATTGTGATTCATAACTTTTACTTTGCTATAGCAATAATCTTTTGATATTCTAAGAAAGGTTTATAGTAAGACTCTGGATAAGATTTTTTTTTTTTGTATATTATTGTTACTGGAAATACATAAATGAAGACATGTAACCAACTCACATTTGAAGAACATAAACACTTTAAAAAGACAAAAGGTATGGGAAAATATAAAAATAGAAACATGGTTGCTAGAAATTGCCTGCCCCATAAATAGTCAAGTTTTAGTCACCATGACTGACAGACGTCCTGCTTTTGTGGAACTTTTATTTTGAAAATAGATGGAAAAGTTAAAACAGTGTTACGTGGTTGCCAGAATTTTGGCTTTGTAGTAAAAATATATCAACTTTACTTCTGAATTGTCGGAGGTTCATTATTTGACCTTGGTTACGTTTTATGTAAATCTATTTAATATTTAAGGCCAAGATTTCATGTTTATAAAATGAGAATACCAATGAATCTCATTATAAACTTCCCAGAGATTGTCTATCTTAGGTGCTGTGATAAATAACAATCACAAAAACTGGGAAAGTTCTATAGCCAGTGTTCCCCACAAATGGTGTTCACTAATTACTTAAAAAATTGACTTGTGAAGTATTAGTTATATAAAATGTAAAAAGTGCATTGACTAGGAATGTAGCAAATAGTAAGGGTGCTTCTGATCTTTGCTTTTGGGAAATTATTATACTTCTTAAATTATTGACATTAAAAACATGATATGGAGAAAAAGGGAGAGGAAGTCACAGCATTTAATCTTTTGAGTTAAAGATATTAGAGAGGTAGAAACTATTGAATGATGAGATCTCTTAGAAACTACTCATAAATGCCTGTCCACCAAGCTAGCTATATTCTGCGTAAGAGCAGATAACAGGGGTCTGGGTGATGTTTCCTTTCCAGCAGTCTTTTCACAACACTTTCTACTTATTTGAATATTGAAAATTGCTGACATAATTACGAGTGTCCATTTGATCCAAAATATGCTGGTGAAAAGACTACTAAAAATATCTATTTAAAAGTGCTTCTGTTTAGAGACGGTTCTTTAATTGAAATGTTCAGTTTTTAGAAGGCAATGTTTGAAATCTCTGGGTTTGGTGATTGGTGTAAGCAGAGACTCCAGTTCTCCCCCAAATTCCTAGCAGAATGACTAGAAGGGTATAAAATAGGAAAATCTGCATTCACAAGAGGAAGCAGAAACGAGGAAGGATATAGTCCCTGTGGCAGAAAGTGAGGGAATTTGTGTTAGCATTTCCTTGATGGGTCTGGATTGAAGGGTACCCCAGAGCGTTTTTCTCTCACTGGATCCAGAAAATAGGCAAGTGACTGAGGGAGGCAGCATTTGGCGGTGAGGGCAGGGTGAAGGCTGGCTGGCGAGCATGTGAACGCAGCATCTTGAGACTGAAGTTGCCTCTGTGTGGCTTCCCGCATTACCCTTCTTCCGATTGCTTCTACTCACTGGACTCCAGGGTCCTTTGAAGAGGGAGGTGTGTCAGGTGATCGCTTTGCTTAGTTGCCTCCAGGGATTTGCTTGTATTTTAGGATCAAGGCAGACATCCAGAGCAGGGACCTGTCCTGCCTCGGGTCCACTGTGCCTTCCATGCTGCAGCCACTCTGACCTCATGGGCACCTCTGGCTCTGGCTCTTTGCACTGGCTTGGAACTGGTTCAACCACCTGGACATCGTCTTGCCCCTCTTTCCTAGGTAATTCTTAATCATCTTTCAGGCCGTGGCTCCATCCTTATTTCCTTAGGGGTCGTCCGAGATCTGTGCTGTCATAGCGTGCTGTGATTAGAATTGTACAGTCATTTTCATGATTATTTACTTAGTATTTGTCTCCCCTGTTAAACTGTGAGCTCCACTTAAGAGTAGTATCTGGCTGGGTGTACCATTGTATCCATAGCAGTTAGGACAGCACTTGGAATATATTAGATATTCAGTAAATATTTATGGAATCAATGGATGGACTGATGGACAGTAGCGTTTGGATTTCAGCAGCCACCTGAGATACACTTTGGACTTTAGCTTCCTAAACAGGCAACTGCCACAAGCCAAGGACCAAGCAGGGTGACAGGATGTCGAGTGGCTGCCACATCAGACAGCAAAACCTGGGCGTGCGTGCTCAGTCGTGTCCGACTCTTCGTGACCCTATGACCCATAACCCACCAGGCTCCTCTGTCCTTGGGATTTTACCAGCAAGAATACTGGAGTGGGTTGCCATTCCCTTCTCCAGGGGATCTTCCCAACCCAGGGATCGAACCCGCGTCTCCCGTGGTTCTTGCATTGCAGGTGGATTTTTTTGTACTGCTGAGCCACTGGGGAAGCCCCTGCCACATCAGGCAGAAGTTTTAGAAAATGGGGCATTTTCCAAAGAATAGGATCCACACTGGAGGCCCAGAGATGTACATTCTGGTTCCTTTACTGTTCCCACGGGCTGCTGGATATCCTTATCTGATAAAACAGTCTTCTTCCTCCTCCTCTTCTGCTCTTGATCATTTTCTCCTCAGTCTAGATAAAGATATGTCTCTAAGAAAGATTTGGATGAGTTCAGTTCAGTTCAGTCACTCAGTCATGTCTGACACCTTGTGACCCCATGGACTGCAGCACGCCAGGCTTCCCTGTCCATCACCAACTCCCAGAGCTTGCTCAAACTCATGTCCATTGAATCAGTGTTGGCATCCAACCATCTCATCCTCTGTCATCTCCTTCTCCTCCTGCCATCAATCTTTCCCAGCATCAGGGTCTTTTCCTGTGAGTCAGTTCTTCGCATCAGGTGGCCAAAGTATTGGAGCTTCAACTTCAGCATCAGTCCTTCCAATGAATATGTAGGGCTGATTTCCTTTAGGATGGACTGGTTTGATCTCCTTACAGTCCAAGGGACTCAAGAATCTCCAACACCACAGTTCAAAAGCATCAATTCTTCGGCACTCATCCTTCGTTATGGTCCAGCTCTCACATCTGTACATGACTACTGGAAATCTGCAACAAATTTTGCCAGAAAGAAGCTCAGTTCCTATTAGGAGATTATTTTATCAGAAAAATAAAAATGGAAATAAAAATGGATTCTATTAAGAGATCCTGTTATTCAAAAGAAAAGGATCACCATTTTCTCTAAGGCTTCAGAGGAATGGTTTCCTCTGTGATAGCGTGACCATGAGACTTGAGACAGTCTTAGCACACATGCCTTCCTGCTTTTATTTATTTATTTATTTATTTTCCTTCCTGCTTTTAGCAACGCTTGAGGGGATGTTGGTTGTATGAAATTACAGCAAGCTAAACAGGCCATTAGGTGAAGGAAGGATTATATACAGCGGAAAGATGTGGGAGCCAGCGTCAAAGAAATAGTGACAAGAGCTAATGTTTACTGAGCACATACCAGGGGCTTGGCATTTTTCTAAGGGCAGATGTGTTTTAACTCATTTAATCTTCATAACAGCCCTATGAGGGATTTGCAGTTATTAACTCCATTTAGAAAACCTTTGTCGAGGAGTCAGCAGACAGTGGCACGCTGAGAAATAGTCACAAAAAAGTCAAATGGGAAACAAACTTAAAAAAAAAATCAAACATAAAAGGGATGGAAATGTGGAACATGTGAACTCTGGGGAAACTGTAGTAGCTTTTAAAGGTGTTATACTTGGGTGGTGAGATTAGAGATGGTTTTTACTTATTGTTCTTGATACTTTTCAATATTTTAAGCAGAAAGTTTTAAAAAGACACTGTTTTTTGAACAAAGAACATAGTTGGCAGAATGCATCAAAGGTTTTCAATAAATAATCTTAAGTAATTCAATGAAATTGCACTAGAGAATGTTTAGGGAGTTAGGCAAGAGTGAAGCAGCCCAGGTAGGAAGTAAACCTCCTAGTTGGGAAAGCAGACCAGAGATTCATGCTGCTGAAGAATGGTGACTGTACACTTTCAGTTTTCCAACTGGAAAAAAAAAAAAGGAAAAGAACAGCACTGGTTAGTTAAGAGTATTTTGAGAATTCAGATTAGAGTGCTGAGAAAGCATTGCTGTACACAATAATCAGAAGCTAGTTAATAATGTATGCTTGTAATTTCAGTAATTTATTTATTTTAATAGAATGTGCATAATTGCCTGAGTTATGTGTTCTTTCATTTACCCACACCTGGGATAAGGGTCAGGAAACTGACCCTTGCCATCATGACCAAGATACCACCTGGTGGCAGGTGTAGAAATTGCAAGCCCTAGGGAGAAGTAAACCTGAGCTAGTCCCTAGAGGAGAAGGCAGTGGCACCCCACTCCAGTATTCTTGCCTGGAAAACCCATGGACGGAGGAGCCTGGTGGGCAGCAGTCCATGGGATCACAAAGAGTCGGACTCGACTGACCGACTTCACTTCACTTCAGTCCCTAGTGGCTCAGACAGTAAAGAATCTGCCTGCAATACAGGAGACCAGGGTTCCATCCCTGGGTCAGGAAGATTCATTCCCCTGCAGAAGGGAATGGCTACTTAGTCCAGTATTCTTGCCTGGAGAATTCCATGGACAGAGAAACCCGTCAAGCTGCAGTCCATGGAGTTGCAAAGAGTTGGACACAATTAAGCAGCTAACACTTTCACTTTTTTCTTTCAGTTCCGCCTTAGAAATTCAAGTCCGTGAATTGACTCTAAAGGTAATGAACATTGAAAAGTGCTAGAACTATCTTTGTAATGCACATTCATTTCTTCTAGCTCATATTTCTATAGAAATAGAAGGATAGATTGTAAGCTTGCCCAGAAGAAAAAAATAATTATAAATTAAATGAATATGGAATTTAGAATTCTTTATGTTCTTAGTTTCTTGTGGTAGTCTTCTGTTTTTTGAGCTGCAGAATTTTTTCACAGGCTGTATAATTGCTCTCTTTGGTTATTCTCATAGAAAGGGTTTTATGCTTTCTCATAGTCAAGTAGAAATGGACTCATTCAGAAACTGGCACAGGTTCTCAACCACATCTTTTGGAGGAATCTCTTGGACTAAATTTAAGAAAAACATAGCAGTGAGAAAAATGTTATAATTTCTTTAAATTGAAACAAATTTTTGAATACTGTTGGTGGGAGAACCACTGACGAGGAATACTTACGACAAACATTATTGTGATGATCCTTCGGTTAAAAATGCACGTGTGTCAATCATTTTCTTCCTCTAATTGTACCAGGAATTAAGTAAAGTTAAAGATGGGAGAGTGGCCATTTGTATTTCTGATGTTTTGTGAGTGACTAGGACTTACGAGAGATCTAAAAGATTTCATAAGTGAAGTGATGAGGGTCATAATACTTTTCCTCTCTACAGTTTATAATTCAGACTGGGTGCTTGAGGCACAAATAAGATGGTAAGAGTGTTTCAAATGGCTGTTTTATTACAGAGGGAGCCCCTGACTTACAAATAGGTCTGTGAATGGCAAAGGCTGTGAGGAACAATGAACTGGTCGGTTTTATTTCAGATATGCTGTCTCTGCCAGAATGGCCCTCCTTACTCCTCCGTGTCTCTTCCCACTGCTCTGGTTTAAACACTCTCCTTTCTTTCCCAGTGGTTTTTTCTGTTTCTCCCCCAACTCACTGTAGCTGCAGGTCTGTTCTTCTTTCTACTCTTCCCCTTGCTTATCCCAGTGTAGCCCCAGTCAGATGTCTTTTGAGACACTTTGCTCCTTAGGAGGAATCTTCACATGAATCTTAGTATTTTGGTCCATCACGGTTAGGACCCTTTGTTTTATCGTTCTCTAGAACGGTGGAAAGTACAGAAAGGCAATATGATGAGCAACGGGAGAGAAACGTTATTACTTTTGATGATTCGTAACTACTTGTTCAGGGAGGATCCAGTGTTCTCCAAATGCAGATCTTCTCAAAAGGGCTTTTCGCTTGCTTCAAGAATCTGAAAGTTGAGAAATGGCTGTGAAGCTTTGGTTTCCAACCATAGCTGAAAGGTGCTGAGGTTAACAGTGGAAAAGAAAGTCAGGGAGCTTGTCTGTAATATCCTCATGAAAGTTAAGAAAGAAGAAGGAAAAAGGAGAACTTAAAGGACAGAGAGCAAAGAAAAAGGAGAGAAACGGTGAAAGAGGGATCTAACCTTGGGTCTCCACTGGGACACACTGGCCAGAGACACCTTACCCTCTGGTTTGATCTCAGACTCTCGCTTTCTAGCCCCTAGTCCACTGCTGGCACGAGATTGATGGGAAGGGATGGGAGTGGAAGTTCTGGATTCCACTGCCTTAGATTCCTTCTGCCCAAACTGATACACAGACCCAGTGTAATCTCAATCAAAATTCCAGCAGACATTTTTTTGTGTGTGTGTTAATTGACAAACTGATTCTAAAATTCCTATGGACATGCAAAGGACTTAGAGTAGCCAAAAACAATTAGAATAATGAAAAAAAAGTTATATGACTAGGTAACTGATTTCAGCATTTATTATAAAGCTATAGTAATCAAGGCAATGTGGTATTGGTATCAAGGTAGATGAAAAAGTGAGTGGAACAGAATGGAAATCCAGAAATAGATCCACATGTACATGGACAACTTCTTTTGGGTGAAGATGCAAAGGCAACTCCATGGAGAAAGCATTGTCTTCAACAAATGGTGCTGAAAAAAATTAGATATCCATATTTAAAATTTGTGTTTCAGTCTACATCTTTCTCTCCTCCCTGGCTGCACTTCAAGGCATCTGGGATCTTAGTTCCCTGACGAGGGTTCAAACCCATGCTCCCTGCAGAGCAAGCATGAATTCTTAAAAACTGGACCACTAAGGAAGTCCCTACATCTGATATCATAAAAAATTAACACAAAGTGTGTCATAGGCCTAAATATAAAACTTCAGAAAACATAGAAGAAATCCTTTGTGACTTTGGGTTAGGTAAACATTTCCTAGATACATCACCAAAAGCATAATCTAAAGACAAATAAATTGGACTGCTTTAGAATAAAAAGACAATTTGCTCTTCAAAAGACACTGAAATGTCTTTTGTTAGTAAATGAAAAGACAAGCCACAGACTAAGAGGAAGTATTTATAAGGCATAATATATCTGATTTTGTATACAGAATCTAAAGAACTTTCAAAACTCACTAAGTAAACAGACAATCCAGTTTTTGAAAATGGGTAAAGGATTCAAACATTCAGGCAAAGAAGATATATGGATGGCAGTTTGGCACATAAAAACATGCTCAGCATAATTAGTCATTCAATTCAGTTCAGTTCAGTTGCTCAGTTGTGTCTGACTCTGCGACCCCATGAATCGCAGCACGCCAGGCCTTCCTGTCCATCACCAACTCCCGGAGTTCACCCAAACCCATGTCCATCGAGTCGAGAAATGCAAATTAAAGCCACATTGAGATACCCATGCACATCTAATAGGTGTAAAATGAAAAGACTAACCATACAGGTGTTGGCAAAGAAGTGGAGACCCTGGGACTCTACTGCATGCTGATGGGATTGTAAGATGGTACAAACACTGTGAAAAACAGTTTGGCAGTTTCTTAAAAGGTAAAATTTTACCTACCAAATAATCTGGCCATTCACTTTAAGGTGTTTGTGCAAGAGAAATAAAAGCATGTATATATTTGAATACTTGAATATTCATATCAGCTTTATTTGTAATAGTAAAAAAACCCCGAACAACACAAATATCTATCAACAGTAAATGGATAAATAAACTGTATCCATACAGCAAACACTACTCAGCAATAACAAGAAATGAACTATGAATACATGCTACAACATGAATGAGTCTCAAAAGAATTACCTCTGCTCTCAAAAAATAGTGCATACTATGTGTTCTCATTTATATTCAACGTGAGAAATAGAAAAGCAGATTGGTTTTTGTTTAGCAACAGGGAAATGGGGTGCAGTGGGTAGAAGGGATTAACAGGAAAGTTGTGAGGAAATTTATAGGGGTGACATTTATTATCATGATGGTGGTGATGATTCCTTGGATGTACACAGAAGTAAAAGCTTATCAAATTACACATTTTAACTATATGCAGTTTATTGTATGCCCATTATACTATGTTAGCTTCCTGATGGGTCAGTGGGTAAAGAATCCACCTGTAGTGCAGGAGACACAGGAGACATGGGTTTGATCCTTGGGTCGGGAAGATGCCCTGGAGAAGGAACTGGCAACCCACTTCAGTATTCTTGTCTGAAAAATCCCATGGACAGAGGAAACTGGCAGGGTATAGTCCAAAGGTTCGCAGTCAGACACAACTGAGCGAGTAAGCACACATGCACTATACTTTAGTTGATAAAAGGAAAGAAAAAAGCACATTAAGTTTAATCCACTAATGTGGATTTATTCTTCTTGATTTAAAAGTGCTTTTGAAAAGTTTCTGCTCCTAGGTTAATATTTTCTGATAGTTTAAGTTGATGATTCTTTTAGTGTCTGTGATATTTAAACATTTTTAGTCATTAAATGTTACACATAGGGCTTCCCCAGTGGCTCAGATATTAAAGAATGTGCCCCACAATATGGGAGGCCTGAGTTTGATCCCTGGGTTGCGAAGATCCCCTGGCGAATAGAATGGCTACCCACTCCAGTATTCTTGCCTGGAGAATCCCCATGGACAGGGGAGCCTGGTGGGCTACAGTCCATGGGGTCACAGAGAGTCGGACACAAGTGAGTGACTGACTTAACTTATAGGTTTAAAATGACACAAACATTGGAAAACCAAAATTTCATCAGAAATTGTGAAATAAACCAAGATTAATTATTCAATCCAAACTTTCTCCACATGACATTGTAGAAAGTACAATAATGTCATGTTATGCTCTGTATTAGGGTTGAGCACTATCATCCTGATTTATTCATTCTTCCTTCAAGTACTTCTGTATGAAGAGCCTTTTGTTTACTTGTGCAAAAACAGAAATTACCAAAAAAAGAACCAACCGCCAGAGGGGTTCACATTTTAGTTGTAAGGTGAGATTAATGTACATAAGTAAATAGCAATTAAGATCATTGAGTATGAATTGAGATCAAGAGTATGGTGGCTGGCATTTGTTTCCTGTAATACTTACCTTTTCAGGCATCGATTGAGAGCTCCAGATTTCTGCAGAAAATAATGACATTTTCTCACGTTTCAAGTCTCTACATTAATCTTTCATGTGCACACATTTTATCACGAACCACCTGTCTCTAGTTTAGTAATTACATCTAAGGATTATAGGAGAATTTATTCTGCATTTATCCTCCTCTTTAACATATCTACCAGAGACCTGACTTGATAAATCACTAATGCTGTTGCTGGCCTCGTCACCCTCTCTTGAAATGATAGCAGCGGCTTTCAGTACTATTAGCATTTTTTCTAGACGTTACCTCTCCAGCTGTGAAGATTTTCCTTATGATTCATGGGACACTTGGAAACTGAAGGGACTTTCTGGAGAAGCACTTACCTTTTCTCCTGCTCTTATTTGGAGTGGCTTTGCAATGACCGTTGATCATGGTGTATGTCGTTAACGTATTTCCCTTCCTTCCGTCGTATTTCAAAATCCTCCAGCACTGCAGCTCTGCATCGTCAGGGCCAGAGGAGCCGCTGAGTGCCTGTGGCTGGCTCCCAGGACAACTGGGTGAGAAGGAAGTGTCTGTATTTACATCTTGTCATCACACCGGGGCCCCTGAGGTGCCCACTATGGTGGCTTGCGTTATGTAGCTGCTCACCAGATTCTCAGACAGTGCGCTTCTCATGTAGGTTATATACAAGTGTGATTCTGTGTGACAGGTGTGGGCAGAATTTTTAGTAGGTCATTGGCCTGTTGTGCCTGAAGCCTCATTTTTGAAATGGTTTCTCTGTCCCCAATTCAGGACCCTTTTTTACCCCTTTTCACCCCTTTTCAGGTTCACCAATTGTGTGCTCTCTTCTCCTTATTAAGGGGCTTCCCAGGTGGCTCAGTGGTAAAGAATCCACCTGCCAACGCAGGAGATACAGGTGACGTTGGTTCGATTCCTGGGTCGGGAAAATCCCCTGAAGAAGGAAATGGCAACCCACTCCAGTATTCTTGCCTGGGAAATCCCATAAACAGAGGAGTCTGGTGGCCTACTGTCCATTGGGTCACAAAGAGTTGGGCTCTACTGAGCACGCATGTACACTCCTCATTAAAACCTGTTCTTAGGGAAAAAAAAAAAAAAACCCTCTTATCAGCACCATTTAATGTGAGTGTAAGTCAACTTTCCTTTGATGCATTTGCATTTTAAACTCTTATTTCTGAGTTTGGTGTGCAAGCTTTTCTATCCTTAGAAAGGTTTCGGGCTGGGGGAACAAGTAGATGGGGGAGTTATGGGGAGGATAGCCTGCCTGGTGCCGCTGAAGTCATGCTATTGATCAGTGGCTTTCTGTTTTCAGTCGCATATCTCTTTCTGCAGAAGCTCGGTGTATAAAATTAGTTTTGAAAAGTGCAGCTGACTGACTGAGACAGGAATAGAGGGTTCAGAGGCCCACGTACCCCCCACCCTTTGTCTCAGCTGCCCTGAGGCCCCACTGTGGACCTCCTAGAGTTCCCTGGGTCATGGTTTAAAAAGGAGTTTCACACTTCTGGCTTCCACCTGGTATGTACAAACCTGACCCAAGAAGTAATATCCGAAATCACAACTTTTCTTGAACCCATCACAGGGCTGAGGTTGCAGGGCAACAATCTGAAATTCACGAGGGAAGCAGCTCTCTCCTCTACACCCCAGGAGAGATTGAATGAAGGCCTTGGCTTTTCTGTTGCAAAACCCAAGAGGGAGGAAGGCAGGACTGCCATGGAACAGGTCCGCTGAATTCAGCTAAAATTGTTCATTACTTGCTAAAGGCCAGATGTGGAATAGTGTAAGGATATGCATCCACTTGAAGCTCTCCTCCACAGGCTTCACTGGGTGGTCATAACAAAGACTGAAGCCAGGGCAGGAGACCGAGAAGGCCTCTTTGGTGGTGTAGGCCTGGAAGAGGAGGGAAAATGGTACTGGTGGCCTTCTACCCCTGGGGGAAGGACAGAATCCTCACTAGAAGGTCCACCTCTGAGACACAGGGACACAGAGCTTTCCTAAGATCAAGGCTGGGCAGGACAACACAGAATATGCACCTCGCTTAGTCAAGCTTAAATCCTCACATTCTGCTGACTTACTGTTTCAGGTGTCTAGATTATCCATCATCCTAAGTTGGCTATGTTTTCATTTCCTGCCCTTGTTTTTGACTTTCTTGTTATCCTCCTCTAATAATATTCTCTTCCAAATCTGCATCCATTGAAATATTACCCATCCTTCAAGGTCTAGCCTAAATGCCACCACCTTTATGAAAAGGCCGATCATGTAATTTTTCATACAAATGAGGGCTTTTGAAGGTGGAAAAGGCAGCTAAAAGGACAAGTATAAACTAGGATTGTTCCTGACTAACTGGGACATATTACGTCTATTCATGAGCCTCTCCCTAGTTTTTCCATTTGTGAATAATCTTTCCCTTCTGCTGAATTTGTTCATATCTTTGATGGAACACATTCTTCCTGGTATTTTGGGTGCAAATAACTGTCAACACTCTCTTAAATTGTAAATTCCTGGAAAGCAGATTCCTTGTCTTATTTGCTTTTCTCAGAGCATTTAGCACAGGGCTGTGCATATAGTAAGGGCTCAATTGGGAACTGAAGACGAGAGTGGAAAACAGAAAAAACCAACGCTAATATGCTTAGGTCCTAAACAGTGTCTCATGGAATTGACCAGCTGCCATCTGATCTAGGTCCAAGTCATTCTACCTCCTTTCCTAACCTTTCATGTGACCCTGAGCAAGTGATTTAGTATCTGAGCATCTGGGTTTCTTTGTCTCAAAAATGGAGGAAATCACACCTCTGCTGCATATTTTATGGGGATAAGTAAAGGCAAAGGACGTGAGGTATACAAAAGCACTTTAAAATATGACACATGAAAGTGCCTCTGCAGACACAAGGCAATATCATTATTTCATTTTGTTTAGTTGTTTCCAACTGAGTAGTCCAGATAACCTCTTCATCAGTTGCTAACTTGTTCTTTTCAGTGGAAGTTTAGACATTGATTCCTTTTTTTCCAGAATTCTGTCTCTGGTTAAAATAAGGTGAAGGGGATAACAGGTCAGGAGTAACCAGGTGCAAGTCTCAACCCAGCCATTTCTGTCTACTGCTGAGTGTGTGAGCAAGTCACTTAGTATCTTTGGATCTCCTTCTGAACTTTTAAAATGAAATAATACCTATTCTGCCCAAGAGGACAGTGTGAGGCTTCCATTAAGTGCTTGTGAAAATGCTCCTGATATAAGTATAAAGGGTCAGGCTATTAGTGATTATTTCAGAATACTCCTTTGTTCGATGGCTGCTTGCCTTATGTTTGGTTATCTTCCGGTTTGTTTATCTATCTACCTGTCAGCAGTAGTTCTTTCTGTTTACCTATCTATGCATCTATGTATCTATCATTTTATCTGTCAATTATCTATCAGTCATTCTTTCTATTGGTGTTCAGTCTGTATGTCTATGTGAGTGTATAAGTGAATTTCAGGTTATCCGCTGCTTTTGTCTCAGTGCTCTTCAAGTGTTTCGCAGGTTTTCGTAATTTCTTCTGTCTTCTTTAGAGGAAGGAACCATTTCAACATACTTTCTTACATTTACACAAACACAAGCTATGAAGCAAAGTGATGTTTCTCTTTCAAGGGATGGTATCGTGTGCATCTTAAAGAAATATATAGGCAATTGAAAATACCGTGCTACAAATGGCACAAAGGACCTCTGACTTCCTAGTAACCCATAGTTACATGGTTCTGGACTGGAGATGTTATTGTGCCCTTAAATCCTTACTTCAGCCTCTGGAGAGGTCCACAGAAGCAGATCACAGCAACTGTGGTGCTGGTGGTGGGGCCGGCCATAAGCTACAGCTGGGAGTGCTGGTAGCCAGAACTCATCGTAATTGACCATCAGGTCATTTCTGCTTCGTGCTCTGTGCTAATGCCACATTGTTTTTGCATCTCGTGTGGGGATGATGTTGCTTCTGAGGCCCAGCAGCACTTTCTGATTTTATGCCAACTGTTCTGCTGTCAGCTGCCAAGACTCCTCCTGAACCGTAAATCATGTATTCCTCCTCCTGTAGAAATTGAAGGGAAATCGCTCTCTCGCCATCATAACATGGTTGCGGCCCTGAAGCCAAATTGTTTGCACACGGCCTCCATCAAGGATTATTTGCTTCCTTCTTTGCAAGGCTTTGGGTATTTGACGTTCTAGTCAAGCCATGCATTCTTGCTGCATTCTCGCTCGCTCCTCGCTCTCTCAATTTAAGATACCCAATGTGGAATTCTTGTCAGAAGTCTTTTCAGAGCGATTCTGCAAAGCTCTGCGGCCTTGCTGAATTCTAAGAATTCGCCAGACCCGAGCTGTAGTGAAGATGCCGGTCTGTCTGCTGTGAGCAAGATTGATTTTAGGGCATCTCTGAAGCTTTTTGTTTTATTCTACTCAGAGTCAAGAGAATGTCTCTTGAGGACAGTGAAATATGCCCTGGCACATTTCTCCTGAGCACATGTTTATATTTCAGCATGAAAGAGCCCCCTAAGCGTGCTAAGAATTTATCTAGCGAAGGTTGCAATTTCTCAAGTCCCTTGTAAAGTCATTACGGTTGATTTGACCTCTGGGATAATGCACATCTTAACAGTGCAGGAGAATATCATGTACACATTTTTTGATCAGAGTAGAGCTCTACTTAAATATAATTACTGATGGGTATGAGTGCATGCTTTTGTTCCTTTTTTCTCTCCCACGTAAGTAGGACCCGTAGCCTTCAAAAAGTCAGCACCTTAGAAGGCGCTTGTTCAGTTACATAGTAGAGATTCTGTTATTCACCACTCTTAATGAGTCACCACGAAGAGGTGAGGTTTTATTTACTCTTAAAAATGCTAACCATCTTGTAAGGAAATCTTTCTAGAATGTTAAATACTTTTCAACTTTTTAGACAAAAAAAACCACTAAGTGTAATTTGATGACTTTCTTTTGGATGATTCAGAGTCATCAATTACTGACTGCACCTTTTCCCAAATTGGTGTCAGCAGAATTGCATATTAATAGGTGTCTTTGAGCAGCAATGCTCTGTGATCAAATAAATTGGATATGTACTGGGTAAACAAAATTAATAAATTAATTTTTTTTTTTAAGGATTACTCAGAACCTGTACCATGTTCATGTATATTTTAACTCTCCAAGGAGAGTTAGAGAATGGAGCTTTTCTCAAATAGAGTGAACCAACCAGAGGACCCCTTTGTGTGAGATTGCTAAAGTTCTTGAAGAAAATCTTTAGAAAATTTAGGGAAAATGCTACTTTATTGTGATAAGCCTCTAGGACCATCGATAACATGTGGGCTTATTTGCCTCTATATTGAATGACTCAAACTGCTGCTAAATTGTGATGTCTCTATTTTCTGTGCATTCTTTGTTTTTATTGTTTTCAGTTGTCACTGTGAGTGTTTTGTCCTCTCCTAAATGCTGGATACTCTCCCCTCACCTCATATCAATTATAATTTGGGCATCCATATAATTGGTTATGGGGCTTCCTTGGTGGCTCAGCAGTAAAGAATCTGCTTGCAGTGCAGGAGATGCAGGAGACGCAGGTTCCATCCCTTGATGGGGAAGATCCCTTGGAAGAGGAATGACAACCTGCTCCAGTATTCTTGCCAGGAAAATCCCATGGACAGAGGAGCCTAGTGGGCTGCAGTTTATAGGGTTGCAAAGAGTTGGACATGACTGAGCAACAGCACACAACACGTAATTAGTTATTCAAACCAGAATACTTTCAGAAGGGAAAGGGAAGTCTGTAATAGTTATACAGGGACAAAAGCTGTAAACTCTGACTCCCCAGGGCGAACCAAGATTCTGATGACTAACACAAAATGAAAACAAACTAACTTAATTAAACAATAGAGGAGTTTTATTGGCTCCTGAAACCAAAAAATTGCAGAGGCTGAGTTGGTGTCTGGTGTGGTTTGATCAGAGATCTGGCTTCATTCTCCTGCCTCCGGGTGTGTGATTTTTATCTTTGCAATGGCCTGCGTCATGGTGCAAAATAATTGCATTATTTTCAGGTTTTACATCTGGTCATTCGTATTGCACAGTTGACCATCAGAAAAGAAGAGCATCTTTGCTCAGAATTATTAGTAGAAATCCTGAGCTTTGTGCTGATTGAACAAACTTGTAAACCAGTCCCCAAGGAATTCTAAGTGGTTATTGGTTTGGATATAGTACAACCATTAGTGTGAAAGGGAGATGGGAAATTCTGATACTACCATGGTTATCAGAGAATATCCTTGGAGGAAGGACTCAAATTCAACTAGATAGAGAGGCTGGTACACATTGGATGTCAGATGGAATGGATGCTGGGCACACACATCTACTGTCTATCCCTCCTTATTTAATTCCCCAATTCTGTAAGAGATTTCATTATCAGACATTTAAGTTTATTATAATTTTTTGTAAAATAATAAGATGGACTCAACAGGCCCAGGAATGTGTGTGAATACTGGATTTATCACATACATGTCTTGGGGCTGTCTAGTGGCTTTTTGCTTTCTTCTTAATTCTCAGTTTTCCAGGAAGTTGAGGCCAAATAACTGAGCAGTAGATAGATAGATGGAATAATTAAGAATTTGGTCAGTAAATTACTGAGAAGTTATTGGAATATATAAGGCTTCCCCAATGGCCTGGTGGTAAAGAATCTGCCTGCAAAGTCGGAGATGCCGGAGATGTGGGTTCCATCCCTGGGTCAGGAAGATTTCCTGGAGGAGGAAGTGTCAATCCATTCCAGTTTTCTTGCCAGGGAAATTGCATGGACAGAAGAGCCTGGCCGTCTACAATCTATAGAGTTGCAAAGAGTTGAACACAACTGAGCATCCATGCATGCTTTTTGGACAACATCCCCTAATCGTATTGTTTTTGATGTTTTATTACACACATAATATATTTTCATCTTTAAAAATATAGAAAAGATAAGCTATTTGTAGATAATAAAAAGCATTTGTAATCCCATTGCTCCGACTCAAAACCAAGAATAATTTTTTGACATCCTTCTGCAACAAAAATGCCTGTTTTTATATATGCTTTTGTGTTTGGAAATGTGAAGTCTACTCTGTCTTTGAAAACCAGAAAAAGCAATATTTATTCTGTGCCGCACCTGATATTTTCTTTGCCCAGCAAATGTTACCCCAAATTACATGATGTGGTAATTTATAATGTTACCTGACTAATGCTTTAGCTACCTGGTTTACCTTCTATGAAATGTAGATTGAAAAATAATAGGTTTTCTCACAAAGGTGAAAATGTTTCTCTTAGACATAAATTAGTTTCTATTTACAAAGCTGCTGTATTTATTCAGCATATCTCAAAGGAAAATTGTTTTCCAAAATGATTGTTATGAGACACACATTTCTTCATCATTCCGTCAGAGTCCTGTAATGGATTTGATGCAGATTTCTTTTAGAGAGGCTTATCTTTTGGTCCTAATATATAGGGACATGCTGGGAATTGCATGTCTGCAAATATCGGGGTCTTGGGGAAGGGACATGAGAAGAGACTAGCATAGCCAGACCAGGCAGTGCAGTTGTGATAAGAATACTCTCACAGCTCCTTCTGGCTCCTGGTTCTCCTTCTTCCCCTTTGCCTGACCATCTCTGAGTCTCAGCTTCCTCTCTGCAAAATGAGGATAATGCCATTCATACATAAATGGTTGTTCAGGATTTAGATAGATCGTGTCATATTAAGTTCTTGTCCCAAAGTAGGACATAGTTTCAGTTCAGGTTTTGGTTCAGATAAGGAGGTGAAAGCAAGGAAATGAAAATGACTGTTCTGCAAAAAGGCTGAGGATATGGGGGGTTAGGTAGTTTCTGAAGTCCCGAGGCCACAGTTGAGGGCACAGGAGGATGGGGGTTGTGTGGTCATTGGCAGGGAGAGAGTGCCTGTTGGAGTCTCTGGGGAGATGATAGCCGTGGTGGTCTGCATCATTAGTGGCTCCAGTGAACCCTGCCTCCCCGTGTCCTGCCCTTACATATCCTCCTTCTCTTGAATTTCTTTTTAAAGAGTTTTGTTGTTGTTACTGTTTAGCCATGCCATGTGGCACATGGGATCTTAGTTCCCTGAACAGGGATCAAACCCGTGCCTCCTGCATTGGAAGCTTTGACTCTTAACTCCTGGACCACCAGGGAAGCACCCTCTTCCCTTGATTTTGATCTGAGTCTGTGACTTGCTTTAACCAGTAAAATGTGGCCTTAATGAGGCAGTGCTGTTCTGGGACTAAGCTTTTACTTATGTGAAAGCCCTAAGATACCATTTAAAAGTCTGGCTTTCTTACTGGAGAGACTACCTGGAAAGGCCAAGTGGAAAGAGAACCCTTTACCCTCCATGGGGAGAGAGGGGGAGAGGGGAGAAAGATGGAAGGAGAGAAGCCTAGGTCATCTTAGCCGAGTCCAGTCCTCAGCCAATCTGTCAGCTGAATGCAGCCACCTGGTGACCATTAACAAGGTCCAGCTAAGCTTAGTCTAAAGTGAAAGTAAAAGTAAAGTCGCTCAGTCGTGTCTGACTCTTTGCGACCCCATGGACTGTAGCTCACCAGGCTCCTCTGTCCATGGGATTCTCCAGGCAAGAATACTGGAGTGGGTTGCCATTTCCTTCTCCAGAGCTTAGTCTAAACTGGACTATAATGAGAAAAAAGATTATTTTAGCCTCTAAGTTGCAGGGGAGTAGCAGGTAACTGAAGTGATATCTGAGTGAGTTAAAGTGTTAGCCGCTCAGTCATGTCCAACGTTTTGCAACCCCATGGACTGTAGCCTGCCAGTCTCCTCTCCATGGGATTCTCTAGGCAAGAATACTGGAGTGGGTTGCCATGCTCTTCTCTGGGGGATCTTCCCAGAGAAAGATCGAACTGGGGTCTTCCTCACGGCAGGCAGATTCCTTATTGTTTGAGCCACCAGGGAAGCCCCGTTATTTGAGTAAAGAGGCCTAAGTTTAGGAGACAACTAGGGAAAGTGGAGAATGTAAGGCACTTTGGTAGATTTGGTTTTGATGTTCCCCTAGAAGTAGGTGAGCCCAGCACATAACAGCATTCAGCTGTGGCCAGGACAAGAGGTTCAGGAGTTGTGGTATGGAGCCCACATTTCCGTTTCTGCACTCAGCTCTTACTGACAGGTGAGTTTTAATGAGGAGATGTACACACCACCACTAGCCTGTTCTTCCAAAGGTGTTTGGTCTGGCTGGTATCTTCATTCCTTCAGTCCTTATTCATCTGTCTGGTTTTGAAACACCTTAACATCGTTAGCACCTTGCCCAGGTATATTCCAGCTTGTCAATGGCTTTCTCAAATATGGCACCCATAACAGAAATCGTCAATTCCTAGTGTGGTTATAGCTTTCATAACAGAAAGGAATTGTTGCATTTTCTCACTTTAGGCACTTCTCATTTAAAATGTAATTTCAGATTGCTTTAACTTTTGGGGGAAGCTGTAATACTGTTGACTCATATTTAGCTTTAAGGCAACTGAAACACTTCTATCATCGTTATTTTTTTTTCTTAACACTGATGGCTATTAGGTCAAATCCTATACTTGTGCAGTCAATTTTTTAATCTAGGAATATAAAATTAAGTTTAATTTGCTGTGTTCTGGCTCATTCATGTAATCTACGGTCACCATGTTGAATCCTGTTTTTTTTTCTTTTATATTACCTGTACTCTTAGCTTCACATAATCCACAAGTTTTAGTGTGTATGTGTATGCTTGTCTGTTTTTTGTTATGGAAAAGAGAGGTTTGGAGACAATGCTGTGCCATGCCCAAGGACGCTTTGTCTAGGTTGACACCAGACAATTGGAAAACAGTTTGAAGTGTTGGTTCAACATGCTTCCTTTCTTTACTTACTCCTCTCCTGTTAGTAAAAGCTCAATGCTGCTACTGCTAAGTCACTTAAGTCGTGTCTGACTCTGTGCGACCCCAAAGACGGCAGCCCACCAGGCTCCTCCATCCCTGGGATTTTCCAGGCAAGAACACTGGAGTGGGTTGCCATTTCCTTCTCCAATGCATGAAAGTGAAAAGTGAAAGTGAAGTCTCTCAGTCGTCTCCGACTTAGCGACCCCATGGACTGCAGCCTACCAGGCTCCTCCATCCATGGGATTTTCTGGGCAAAAGTACTGGAGTGGGGTGCCATTGCCTTCTCGGAAAATCTCAATGGGGAGGTTATTTGAAAGTCAAAAGAGAAGTAGCAAGTGCCTGAGGGTATCAGGAGAACTTTTGAAATTCTCTTCCAAGTGGTAGATCTTGCTATTGGTCCCTCAACTAGAATTTCTTTAGAATGGATTCAAAGTTTAGAAAAAACTTTTTTAAAAGGGTGGCATTCGGTTATCGCCAATTCCAGATCCTGTTCTCTGGGTGCACATTCAGGATGTACAACCTCAGAAGCCTTCGTTGAGTCCTGTGTCTGTCTTGACTGGGGATCAACAGATTGTCATCCATTTCAGTCATATGTTGAGAAGCCATGAAGGACATTGACACCATTGAGCAATCCATCTGTAGTCAGTTTTTAATTCACAGGCAGAACCGTTTTGGGGCCAACTATAATTGAGCATGAATCACAAGCTGTTCGTGCATCTGAAGAGTCTGTGTCATATAAAACCATTCTGAGAATGATGGTGGGTAAGAATACGCTCTTTGTGTGTTGAATTCCAATCCTCAATAATATAAAACAAAAGTAGTGTCTTCTAGCTACACTGAATTTTAACAGCACCAATTACATCCCACGTAGCTTTTAGAAGAGCTGTGTACCTGCCTTCCTGCCCAAGTTAAGTGAAAGATAAGCATCTACGTCCATGTTTTTAGCAAGGCAGGTGAATCCAGGGGCTAATTACTCTCAGAAAGAAAGCTAAACAATCCCTTTGGTCAAATCTTCAGTAATTAGAGTTACAATACCAAATAAATTACTTTTTTTCTTGCTTCTCAAGGTAAACAGTTTGTAGCTAAGTCAGTCTAGGGACACAAGAAGATGCAGTTTTTAAAAATAGAAATCTTGATTAAAGTAGCCAGCTGCTAGGTAGTTCCTGCTCTTAAAATCTTTCAAACCAAAATCATGGCTGTTTGATGTATAAAACTCTGGTGTCTCAACTGCTTAGACCATTCAAACACAAATGAAATCTTAACGCAAAATGAATTCTTAAACCACATTTTATATCCTGTTTGCACGTTTTCTTCTAGGCCACGAGGTGAAATGACTTTTTTCTTGGAGACAGGAAGGGGTCCGTTTCTTTAATTTTTATAGCTATATGGCATTCATATATTTGTTAGTGAAAGATACAGACTTTTTCTTTTTTATTTAATAAGGACAACCTGGCAGTTCAGAGAGTCTTCTAGAAGCTTTTATTATAATTAATTGCAAAATACAACATCTGTAGTTTCTTAATTACTATTTGAATCCTAGCTTGGCGCTGGCACTTTATGTATGTTACGTATGTTATTTCAAACATAGCCCTATGAAATCTGATGGTATTCTTTTTGTTTTACAGGGAAGAAAATTGAGGCTTAGGGATGTGAAGTAGCTTGTTTAAGGTCACAAAGCTAGTAAGTTGCAGTGCTGGAATTCAGGTCCCATCGGCTCTACCTCCAGAGTCTGGGCTCATAGCCACTGTGCTAAATTGCTATTATATCTGCTTGGATTGGATGTGTGTTTTATTGTGCATGGGTGCTAAGTCGCTTTAGTTGTGTCCAACTCCTCTGCAGTCTTGTGGACTGAAGTCCGCTAGGCTCCTCTGTCCATGGGATTCTCCAGGCAAGAACACTGGAGTGGGTTGCCATGTCCTCCAGAGGATCCAGGGATCAAACTCACATCTCTTGTCTCCTGCATTGGCAGGCTAATTCTTTACAATCTGAGCCACCAGGGAAGCCCATCTTTTATTGTACATTAAATCAAATTCATTTTTGAAAGTAAGCAGGATGTAAATAGTAAAGTATTGAGTGGCCTTCTGTTAAATGAATTCCTAGCCTTATTTTTGGAAGTCTTTAATATAAGTCTTTATATGCAATATGGTGAATAAATTTGGGACTTGCTTATCTAAACTCCACACTTCACCCCCCAGAGATTGGGCTATTTCTGCAGATGTTCTTTTACTTTTATACAGTTTTCTACGTGTGAAGCTATATTCTGAGCCTTAATGTGAGCATTAACGAGGCAGTATGCCTCATCCTCCCCTTTTTCTACCACATGTGAAGAGGCAGTGGATGTTGTCAGCATTTAGACTGGCAGTATCTTTTCAATGAATGTGGAAGAATTTGATGATATTCTGTCATTTGTCAAAAAGAAAAGTTTAAATACATGCATATTATCCTACGTCACGAAAGCCTTTGATATAATTGATTCTTTCTGAAGCTGTATATGATGCAGATGTTTTATTCATGAATTGTTATTTCTGCAGAAACTCTGTGGGCTATTTCGTTTTCCATGGCTGAATATGCCATGATTTGACTTTTTCTTGTTTAACTTATCCTTATAGAGGCAGTGTTATTTCTGAGATGTTAATGCACATCGTAGGGCTGGGACACAGCTGTTTGTAAAACTTAATGATTGTTGACTACAGTTACATCCCCATGAGCTTATGGTATATATTTCAAAGGCGTTGATTGTACAAGAAAATCCTATCTTTGATTTACGTGGCAAAACTTCTATTACACTATGACCTTAATTTTCCTGTGGTGCCAGTGATGTTGGTGGGGAAGGCATCAAAAAGGAAAGATGTGACTAATGATAGTAACAGGAGCAACAAGGGGTATGAGTGAACACATCTGTCTAATAAGCTTTTAACCATTGCATATTTATGAAAATAATCACATCCCTAAGTCTGGACAACAATATTATCTTTGCTTGTCGCTCTTCTTTCATTTTGCCTCACTCTTTTTTGGGGGAAGAGAAGGGTACCTCTTTGCATTGCTTTTCTACTCAAATAAGAAGGGCTTCCTGGTGGTTCAGTGCTAAAGAATCCGCCAGCCAATGCAGGAGACGTGGGTTCAAGTCCTGGTTTAGGGAGATTCCCTTGAGTAGGGAATGGCTACCCCCTCCAGTATTCTTGCCTGGAAAATTCCATGGACAGAGGAGCTTGGCTGGCTGCATTTTATGGGGTCGAAAAGAGTTGGATATGACTGAGTGACCGAGCCCCCACACATGCATATAAGAAATGTAGTGGATTATTAAAAATTATGAAAGAGGAAGATAGATTGTTTCTTACTGGTCACACAAATTTTGGATATTACTTTTCTGAATAAATGCTGAATAGATTTCTTTTCTTCTCCCATATAAATCTTGTTGTTCTGCATTTGGGAGGATACAGGCATTCCTTGGAGCTGTTATGTGTTCAGTTCCAGACCCCCACAGTAAAATGGATATTGCAGCAGAGCTAGTCACATGATTTTTTTTGGTTTCTCAGTGCATATAAAAGTTATACTATACTGTACTCTGTTAAGTGTGCAATAGCATTATGTCTAAAATAACAATGTATATACCTTAGTTTAAAAGTACTTTATTGCTAAAAAATGTCAACCATCATCTGAACCTTGGGAGATGGCATTATCTTTTTGCCTCCATGTTAATGACTGCTGACTGATGAGGGTGGTGGTTGCTGAAAATTTGGGTGGCTGTGGCAGTTTCTTAAAGAAGACAACAATGATATTTGCTGTGTTGATTGACTTATTCTTTCACAAATGAATTCTCTGTAACATGCAATGCTGTTTGATTGTACTTTACCCCTAGTAGAACTTTGAAAATTAGAGTCAATCCTCTCAAGCCCCACCTTTGCTTTATTAGCTAAGTTTATGTATTATCCTAAATCTTTTGTTGTCATTTTAACAATCCTCATAGCATCTTCACCAGAAGTAGACTCCATCCCAGGAAGCCACTGGCAACTCCTCATATGTTCAGTTTTATCATGAGATTGCAGCACTGTAATCCCGTCTTCAGACTCCACTTCTAATTCTAGTTCTCTGTTTCCTCCATATGTGCAGTTGTTTCCTCCACTGAAGTCTTGACCCCCTCAGAGTCAACCGTGAGGGCTGGAATCAACTTCACCCAAAGTCAAACGTTTATGCTGATATTCTTACCTCTTCCCATGAATCACAAATGTTCTTCATGGCACCTAGAATGGCGAATCCTTTCCAGAAGGTTTTCAATGGACTTTGCCCAGATCCATCAGAAGAA
Organism: Bos mutus; assembly: GCF_027580195.1. Classification (NCBI taxonomy): domain Eukaryota; kingdom Metazoa; phylum Chordata; class Mammalia; order Artiodactyla; family Bovidae; genus Bos; species Bos mutus. Next base: position 25,668,507 of record NC_091621.1, on the reverse strand, counting down.
TCACTGTCTGTGGCAGCCATATAGCCCTGTGGAATGCATTTCTTAAAACTTGAGAATTGAAGTTACTCCTTGATCCATGGGCTGCAGAATAGATGGTTTTTGTTAACAGACCTGAAAACAAGATTAATCTCATTGTATATTCCCATCAGAGCTCTTGGGTGACCGGGTGCTTTGTCAATGTGCAGTTCTATTTTAAAAGAAATTTGTTCTTTCTGAGTAGTAGGTCTCAATAGTGGGCTTAAAATATTCATTAAATCATGTTGTAAACAGATGTGCCGTCATCCAGGCTTTGTTGTTTCATTTATAGAGCACAGGCAGAGTAGATTTAGCATAATTCTTAAGGACCCTAGGATTTTTCTCAATGGAAAATGAGCATGGACTTCAAGTTAACGTCACCAGCTGCATTAGCCCCTAACAAGAGAGTTAGCCTGACCTGTGGAGCTTTGAAGCCAAGCATTGACTTTTCTTCTTTAGCTATAAAAGTCCTAGATGGCGTCTTCTTCCAATATAAGGCTGTTTCATCTACATGGAAAATTTGTTGTTTAATGTAGCCACCTTTGTTACTTAACTCACATCTTCTGAAAAACCTGCTGCAGATTTTTGTGTCTTGTTTTCGACTTATACATCAACACTTTCTGCTTCACCTTGTACTTTGATGTTATGGAGACAGCTTTTTTTTCCCCTTAAACCTGAGGAATCAGCCTCTGCCTGCTTCAAATTTTTCTTCAGCAGCTTCCTCACTTCTCTTAGCCTTAGCAGAACTGAAGAGACTTAGGGCTTTGCTCTTGAATAGGATTTGGCTTAAGGGAATGTTGGTGGCTGATTTGATCTTCTGTCCAGATCACTAAAACTTTCTCCAATCAGCGCTAAGACTGTTTTGCTTTCTTATCATTTATGTGTTCACTGGAATAGCGCTTTTCATTTCCTTCTTCAAGAGCTTTTCCTCTGCATTCACAAGCTGGCACAAGAGGCTGATTTTCTCAGCCCATGTCAGCATTTGACATGCTTTCCTCACTGAGCTTAACTGTGTCTAGCTTTTGGTTTAAAGTGAAAGGTATGTGGCTCCTCCTTTCACTTGAACACTCAGAGGATGTTGCAGAGTTGTTAAATGGCCTTACTTCAGGATTGCTGTGTCTCGGAACAGGGAGGCCTGAGGAGAGGGGGAGAGAAAGGGGAATGGCTCATGGTGGAGCCACCAGCACACACACATTTATCCATTGTTTGCCATCTTATGTGGCCGTGATTTATGGTGCCCCCAAATAATTACAGGGGTAACATCCGAGATCACTGATCACCTATCACTGTAACAAATATCATCATGATGAAAAAGTCTGAAACATTGCAAGAGTCACCAAAATGTGACACTAAGACATAAAGTGAACTAACGCTGTTGGAAAAATGGTGCCGGGAGACTGACACAACACAGGGTGGCCATAGACTCTCAGTTTGTAAGGAAAAGGCATGTCATAAAAGGAGGCATGATTTTATTTGCAAAGCAGAAGTAGAGACACAGACACAGAGAACAAATGTATGGATACGAAGGGAGTAAGGAGCGGTGGGATGAGTAGGGAGATTAGGATTGGCATGTATCCACTATTGGCACTATGTATACAGTAGATGGCTAATGAGAGCTTCCTGTATAGCGCTGAGAGAACACTCAGTGCTCTTTGGTGATCTGTTGGGAAGAAAATCCAAAAAAGAGGGGATATATGTATAGGTGTTGGAAGGAAAATTATGACCAACCTAGATAGCATATTGAAAAGCAGAGACATTACTTTGCCAACAAAGGTCCGTTTAGTCAAGGCTATGGTTTTTCCTGTGGTCATGTATGGATGTGAGAGTTGGACTGTGAAGAAGGCTGAGCACCAAATAATTGATGCTTTTGAACTGTGGTGTTGGAGAAGACTCCTGAGAGTCCCTTGGACTGCAAGGAGGTCCAACCAATTCATTCTAAAGGAGATCAGCCCTGGGTGTTCTTTGGAAGGAATGACGTTAAAGCTGAAACTCCAGTACTTGGGCCACCTCATACGAAGAGTTGACTCGTTGGAAGAAGACCCTGATGCTGGGAGGGATTGGGGGCAGGAGGAGAAGGGGACGACAGAGGATGAGATGGCTGGATGGCATCACTGACTCGATGGACATGAGTTTGAGTGAACTCCAGGAGTTGGTGATGGACAGGGAGGCCTGGCGTGCTGCAATTTATGGGGTCGCAAAGAGTCAGACACGATTGAGCGACTGAACTGAACTGAACTGATAGCTGATTCACTTTGCTGTATAGTAGAAACTAACACTGCAATGTAAAGCAAATATAGTCCAATAAAAATTAATTTTAAAAAACTCACAAAAAATAAAATGAGGCATGCTTGTAATTGTATTGGACATTGGTACAGAGTGTCCTTTTGTCTTTCGTGTGCGTGTGTGTGTGTGTGTGAGACAAGAAGAAAATCATAATTGCTACCTAGTTAGTAATTTGAGGTTTTTTTTGCCTCTCCCCGCCCCAACCCCTAGCCTATCACAACCATGCTCTCCCTCCCATTATGGACATTAAAAGGAAGTTGTAAAGGTAAGCACTGGTTGCTCATCCCTCATCCTAGCTCTGGATTCCCAGGAACTGGAGGAAACATTCCCCTTGCTTGAATTTGGATCTACAAACCAAGGCAATAGATTGTGTTCATGAAGTTTCTCATGGTAAATGGAAAAACAACACACACACACACACACACACACAAAAGCCCCTTTTGGTTTACTTGTTGCTTAGCTCTGCTTTGGACCAAATTATTTCCTCTCTTCCTCCCTCTGTCTTCAGGTTTATGCCAGCCAGCAGCCTCTTCAATATACCTGAAAGACTCCTCAGATAAAGGCTGGCAGTGTAGCTTTTTAAAAAAGTTGATGCCTACATGACTGAACACAGGTAGTGGTGGGAAAGTGATTTTTGACTTGCCTTTGGTGCTTGCATTTTTTTTCTGACTTGTTTATAGGTGCCTCTTTCTATTCTTTTTCTTATGTTTACTTATGCTTAGCACATCAGGTCATTAGAAAACCTGGCAGCATTTTCCCCTTCAAAATGTATTAAAAGTGACAACGCTACTTAATCCTCACCTTTGGAAAGCCATGGAACTGGCATGTGGATGTGAGGCTAGAAGTGAGGGGAGGTGGAGGTTTAAAGTAGTCATTCCTCACCAGGCAGATTAGCTGTGTGGGTTCCTTTTCTGTACTTGGTCTGAGAAAGTTTTAGGAAATGTGACAAAAATCACTAAGTCTTTATTGTTGGTGCACTTGGCAAGGATACTACCTTTAGAATTTCCCTGCCTGTGTTGAAACGTTGATCTACCTGTGATAGATCAACACGTTTACTAACTGTGTGGCCATGGGCAAGCTGCATAATCTTTTTGTGTGGCAGTTTCCTTAACTGGCTTTACTCTTAGGTATCTAACTCCCAGGGAGGTCGGAGGCATATCTTCATCTGGGTGGTTGTCTTGGGCAGTTCTAGGTGTGCAGTGAGCATTCAGAAAGAGAACTGTGCCATCAGACAGCAGCAGCAAGAGGGAGTTCCATCTGGAGTTAGACTCAGCATTCAGATCGTCACTCTGCTATTTCTAGTCTTGGGATCATGACTTTATATGCTTGTTGGCTGCAAAGTTTCCATGCACATGGTACTTCCCTCATAAGACTTTTGTGAGGACTTAAAGAAATCATCAAAGTTAGCACAGTGCCTGGATAATAGTAGTGTTAGTCACGTCAGTCATGTCTGATTCTTTGTGACCCCATGGCCTGTAGCCACCCAGGCTCCTCTGTCCATGGGATTCTCCAGGCAAGAATACTGGAGTGGGTTGCCATTTCCTTCTCCAGGGGATCTTTCCAACCCAGGGATTGAACCCAGGTCTCCTGGATTGCAGGCAGATTCTTTGACATCTGAGCCGCCAGGGAAGCCCTGGCTAATAATAAGCACTCAATAAAGTCAAATGAACTCAAATCATGTGAATTTCTGATAATTCCCTGACTGTCTGTATTTCAGGACTTTTCAGCTCATAGTGCTTGTGTTTTCAACATTATATTTATGAAGACCTGCTATCTGATGTTGCAGAAGGCGATGGCACCCCACTCCAGTACTATTGCATGGAAAATCCCATGGATGGAGGAGTCTGGAAGGCTGCAGTCCGTGGGGTCTCTGAGGGTCAGACATGACTGAGTGACTTCACTTTCACTTTTCACTTTCATGCATTGGAGAAGGATGGCAACCCACTCCAGTGTTCTTGCCTGGAGAATCCCAGGGACGGGGGAGCCTGGTGGGCTGCCGTCTGTGGGGTCGCACAGAGTCGGACATGACTGAAGCGACTTAGCAGCAGCAGCAGCAGCAGCTATCTGATGTTATCGCCAGACTCTAATCTGAAAATTCAGATTAGATGTAAAAGAAGGGATGAAAACTTGGTATCTGAAATATCTGAGTGTTTCTCTGAGGTGCCAACAGGGAAGAGAGAAGCAAACCGTTAAGAATATTTCCCCCTATCCTACTTACGAAAAGACTGCCTAGGTCAGATGTTCATAAGGAAGTAAAACTTACTTTCGATGCCCCCGGTGATGAAAATAAGTTGATATTTTATTTGTCTTCTTTTGAAGTTAATGCAGCAAGTCTAGCTTGCTGCTCAGTCGCTTCAGTCGTATCCGACTCTGTGTGACCCCATAGACAGCAGCCCACCAGGCTCCCCATCCCTGGGATTCTCCAGGCAAGAACACTGGAGTGGGTTGCCATTTCCTTCTCCAATGCATGAAAGTGAAAAGTGAAAGTGAAGTCGCTCAGTCATGTCCGACTCCTAGCGACCCCATGGACTGCAGCCTACCAGGCCCCTCCGTCCATGGGATTTTCCAGGCAAGAGTACTGGAGTGGATTGCCATTGCCTTCTCTGAAGTCTAGCTTATGACCTTTAAAAATGCTTCCATGGTTTCACTTGAAGATGGTTTTCTCCCATTGCTTTGAATCCTGTGATAATATATTAAATTCATCTCTCTTTCTGGTTACACACATTTCAAATGTTTGTCCATGACTGTGGCCTATCTTAGATAAAACTTGATCAAATTATTTATATTCTATCTTCATTGTTTTCTCAACACTGAATTTCATTCCCAATTCTGTAATATTTTATTCCTTCCCTTTAAACTTAAGGATTATTTATAGTAGGTTTTGCTCTCACGCAATGCTCCACATTTCACTTGTGGGTTTTCGTGTGGTGTCCTAGAAAGTATATTTTGTTTTCTCCCCTGTCCTTTCATTTCCATCCAAACCAGAGTATCCTGGGTGGATCACATTTCAACATATTATATTCTCTGTTTAGCCAGGCGTATTAGTTTTGTAACAGTAGACCTTTGTCCTATTCATGAAGTGCCTTCTGAACAGGGTCCTTATCAAGTTCTGAGAGGTATAGTTTTGCCTACTGAACAATTTCTTGATTTAGTTCAACTCACTTTGCCATTCAGGTGATTTTCCAGATTAAGAATCTTGACTCTTTCAGCTGCTAAGTGCTAAAGGATGACTTTTACAACTGGGGCTTGTTTAGTAAGAATGTAGTATCTCCAGTACACTATGTAATTGAAAGACAGCGTGCAGCTGGCTGGTGCTTCTCAGCCAGTTAAGCCCGTTCCCATGTAGCACTGTGCTCATCTCGTAGTAGGTTGAATAATGGCCACCCCAAGACACAAGTCCTACTTTTTGTGATTTGTAAATGCTACTCTGTTTCAACAGAGAGTTTGTGGATGTGATTAAGGATTTTGAGATGGGGAGATTACCCTGGTTTATCCAGGTGAACCCTATTTGCCATCGCGAGTGTCTTTATGACGGAGAGAGGAGGGCAGTCACATGGCGAGAAGGTGGCATGAAGGTGGAGGCAGAGATTAGAATGATGCAGCCAGAAGCCCAGAAAGGTGGTTTTCCACTTACATTTTGCTTTTATGTTGCATGTATAGGATTGTAGCCCACTTCCTTAGAGGGGAACGAAGGCAGGTGCTGCCTTTCCAGACCTTCCAAACAACTGGCACGTCCTCCTAGGACCCAGTACACAGAGGGGCCTGTCATCTGCCAGTGCTCAGCCAGGGAGAGTAGAGGCACGTGGTATGGAGAAACCACGGTGCTGACGGGCAGGGTGGAGGTGTGAGTGAGGACTGACTCTCTCTTCCCCAAGCATCCTTTCCTGATAGTGACAAGCCAACTGTAATTGATATAACCCTGATAGGGACAAAGGACTTTTGCTTTAGAGATAGAGTTAAATATTAAGGCAAAAGGAAAGAAAGCAAAGGCAAAAGAAACTAATTTTAAAAAAGGAAAGTGGAAAATCTGTTGCCCAGAAAAAAGGTTTGTCTGGGTTATCTTAAAAGATTGTGTGACTATCTAAAAATGAGATAAAACTACACATACTACGTCCTGAATCATGAACCTAATTATTCATATAAGGCTATGCTAATAAAAGAAAATTGTTGTTTGTGTTGTTAAACCAATTGAGTGAGTGAGTGAGGAAAAGTCGCTCAGTCATGTCCGACTCTTTGCAACCCCATGGACTATACAGTCCATAGAATTCTCCAGGCCAGAATACTGGACTGTATAGCCTTTCCCTTCTCCAAAGGATCTTCCCCATCCAGGGGCCAAACTGAGGTCTCCTGCATTGCAGGTGGATTCTTTACCAACTGAGCTACCAGGGAAGCCTATTAGAGAATTTTAATTTATTTTGGTACAGGAATTGACTTCTGAAAAATGTATCATCTGCTGTTGAGCACCTTGGATGACAGAATCCTTGTGAGGTTGCAAGCTTAGGAGGTTTGCCAAATAAATGTGAAATAACACACTATACCAGGCTTCTCTTTTCTAGTCTGTTCTGTTACTGGTGTGCAATGTTTACCAATTATTCTACTGGTGTAGTCTATGGCAGTTTTTAATTTACCTTCTTTGTAATATCTGGGTCAGTGAATTTCAACATGAAGACTTGCTGATATAAATGCTTTGCTTCAGGTTGTCTTCAAGTGTTGACGGATTGTACAGTTTACAAACACCATTTTGAGCAGGAAAAAAAAAACCAGTTGTGCTACAGTTGATTCAAATAAGGAGGACTGGTTGCATTTGTCATTGCTCTAATGATAACTAATGAAGGTACTACATATGGTTCAGTTGAATTTGAATCTGATACTGTTCATTTAATATAAGGACTTAGGGATTCTAGATTCTAAACCTCACATTTCCCTCTTGATTTATAACTTGCTACATATTTTTTCCAGGGTATTTTCCCCCTATCTCATGTGCAGAACTCTCTATCTTGGTTTGTAATCAGCTTTGTTTTACATCTGGGCAAACATACTCTTTCTCTCTCTCTCTTTTTTAATCACATCACATGGCATATGGGATCTTAGTTCCCTGACCAGGGATCAAACCCATGCCCCCTGCAGTGGAAGCATGGAGTCTTACCCGGTGGACCACCAGGGAAGTCCCTGGGCAAATATACTCTTTATCCAGCTAGGATGTCATGCAAATGATTGGTAGGGACAGGGGACCTACTAGGTGTGAGATGTCTAGTTAGCTCATGGAATCTCTGCAGATGGGAAGCAGGAGCCAGGATGGTTGGTTGCATGTGCTTGTGAAAAGTGAAGGGTTGGTTTGAAAGGGTCATACACCCCACAGCAGCTTGTATGTACAGGAGGATGCAGGTGGGGTAATAGTGAGTGGAGTCTTTGGGGATTCTGGGGTACCTCTTGGCTCTGATCTCTGGTTATCATTTAGGAATACAAGACCAGAATTGCGAGGCCTTCTTTTTCAAGAAAAAAACCACAGAACGAGTTTCAGGATATTATCATTATTAAGTTTGAGTAATTAATTGATAATTCTTAAAAAAAAAAAAAAAAAAACACCAAATCCCAAGGATTAAACTCTGTGGGTCAAACAAAGCCTGTCTGGATCTGTGAGCCCGTGACCTCTGGTCAACACTGATTGAATGGACTGATTGGAGTTCTCCAAACCCCAGTCTTACAGAAAATATTTATTGCCTCACATCTGCTGCCTCTCTCTCCTCCATGACTTCAGATGTATTGTGACTATTTTTTCTTCTCTCTTTCACTTGTGGAGCCTGCGGAAGAGAATTTCGATAGCTCATCAGCCTTCAGTATAATTCATGTTGGGAAATACTGGTGGTGACTTGGCCCTTTTAAAGCAAAGAGCTGAGCTAGAGCAAAATCTGGAGAGATAATCAGAACTCATTTGAAATATCTCCAGTAGGAACAGAACAAGGATAAGCAAGAGGCAGAGAGATTGGATTAGCCGGAAAGCATCTCTACAGAGATATGTATGACATCAGTGCTAAGTGAAGATGGTTCCGGAAATACGGAAAGTCTGACATTTTATCCTTTAGAGTAGAGTTGCCCTATAAAATACAAACCAGCCAGTTAAATTGCAATTTCAGATAAACAACAAATAATGTTTTAACATAAATATAACCTCTGGAATATTTAAAAAGTATAAGTGTACCCCAAGCATCATAATTGTACTAAAATTTTTTGTTGTTTATATAAAATCCAAATTAAATTTGACATCTTGTTTTTGTGTTGTTTTTATTTGCTTAATCTTGAAACCCTATGTTACAAGCCTGGGTAAAATTCAGAGTCTAAGGCAGAATACCTAAAATTTATAAGCTGGAATATAGTGAAGAATTATAACAAGTTCTTTCAGGTGTACTTGAATTGATTGTCTGCTGTTGAATTGTCCTTATGAACTTGCTGACTTTTAAAATAACCTTTACTAGAACTGCTGCAGGTATGGAGGCAGACCGATCTCTGTGTGTGCAGAGCTATATGGAAGTTCACAGGAAAATACAGTTTACATTTTTGTTCGTAGTTGATTAAAGGCTCTCCAAAGGGATAACAATTTTAAGGAGGTGTTGGAGGTCGATAAAAATGATTAGTTAGACATATTAGCAGATACACAATAATGGAAAGTGATCAGATATTAGTAATGGCCAATATCTAATTCCTATTAACTGGACTAGCAAAGAAATAAAGACTTAGGGAAAATATTGCTAATTCCCATACATTTTATTTTTCGTAGAAACATGGTATTCTTTTTTATATGAAACTGCCACTAAGTATTAGATAATTAAATACATATGGTATTCTTCTTGCCTTCTCCTGTTCACCTAATTTATTTATAAAATACTATGGTATTTCTCTTTCCCTGGGGAAAGAAAGAGCAGTACAAGACAGAGTTGCCTTCCCCAAAGGTCCCAGGTTCGTTTGAAGGGACACTCAACTTGGGAAAAGGTAGAAAAATACATGTAAATGTATGTGCTGTCATGTAGCTTTTTGCACTGAGTGTTGTATATAGCAAAGATTTTAACATCAAAAAGGAGAGAACTCTTTGAGCCCCTTAGTCTGAAAAATGTAATGGGAGGGAGGAAGAAAAGTTGGGGCTTTGAAATAAAAATGGCATGAGAAAAGTTACGGGTTCAGGAAAGTATAGGACAAACATTTAGGGGAGCAAGTGTCCGGTGTAGTACCTGTGATCAAACCTCTTATTATTAAGACATCTCTCATTGCAAACACAAATGAAATATTGTGAGTAGATGGAGCCATCATTTATAATTATATCTTGATTTTCTCAATATTTTTATTTTTGCTGTTTTTACTATGAATCCTTTTTTGCAATTTTTTCTTTTGGCCTTCTCTTTTTGCTCCCATATATGCATTTATTATATAGATAGCTGAATATTACACTTTTCTTTATTGGTGGTCAAGTCATTATTATCCTTGTAACCTTTATTCACTCCCTTAATCCTCTCATTCTTGAAAGAGGGTTTTGTTTTGTTTCTTGATGACTTGACTAAAATATCCATTCAATGAACAGACAAAAAAAAGTGTATTTAGAGGATCTGTTGTAAGGAGGAGCCAGTGAAATATGTTGGTTGAGAGCAAGGGCCATAGGGACAGCCTGCTTAGGTTTGACTCTGGCTTTAGCACTTACTAGTTGTATGGCCTTGGGCAACTTACACCACCTTCCTGGGTCTTAGTCTTCTGAGCTGTAAAATGAGACATTAATAGGATGTTCCTCAAGGCTGTGAAAATTGAATGAAATGACTCATACTCAGACCATGGCACAGTAATTACCATTACTTTATTATTTTTTGCTCCATCGGAGATGAGTGGTATGAACAAGGCAGACAAGGTCTGCAGTCTTAGATCTGTTTTTCCTACCGATGTATGTGTTATGAAGAAAACATCCCGATGTGACAGAAACTGTGGATGTAGGTGTGGGCAGCTTTGGAAAGGATGGTCAGTGAGAGGCACCTTGAGGAGATGTCCTTTGAACTGAGACTGGAATGAGGGGAGCAGAAAAAAATGGGGTTATAGCTAGAGGTTCTTAGGGTCCAACCATCCTTTAATAAAAAGTTTTGAGCATGTTTTTATGCTGGTGGGCATGACCTCATGGAGACGAAGACTGGTTGCTTCCGAGGAGAGAGGAAGCGTGGCCGAAGTGCAGTCTCTGAAACGTGCAAGAAACTGAGGTGCAATCGAAGGGGCTGGTCTTTCTAGAAGCTGGGGCTCCTCTTCATTTACACATGCACATGAACCTGACCCAGGAGGGTTCGTGTTCAGCTGCTTTATTTGCTATTTGAGGAATGAGGCGAAGGTCTTTGGTTAAGAAGGAGCTGTGGGGATTGGAAAGCGAGAGATGGACAGGGAAGAGGATGAAGAAGTCAAGCTTGAAAGAAGAATGTGATTCATGTCGATGTATGGCCAAAACCACCACAATATTGTAAAGTAATTATCCTCCAATTAAAATAAGTTAATTGATTTTAAAAAAAGAATGTGTGAAATGCTACCATGTGTAAAATAGGTAGCTGGTGAGAAGTTGCTGTATAACACAGGAAGCCCAGCATGACAATCTGTGCTGACCTAGAGGGTTGGAATGGAGGGAGGGGAGGGAGGCTCAAGAAGGAGATGGTATATATATAATTATGGCTGACTTATGTTATTGTATGGCAGAAACCAACAGAACATTGTAATCTTCCTTCAATTAAAAAAATGATATTGGGGAGGAGAAAAAGAAAGACTAATGTATGAAATGAAGTTATCAGGGATAGGTAGTGGAAATTCAGGCAATTGAATTGAATCCCACAATTCAATTCCATGTGGGATTTGTGGTCTGGAATTGTAAATGAGACTTGTCTGCAGGGTTGCATATACAAGCATTTTTCTCAGAAATGTACAAGGGTAGTATATTTTCTGAGATTTGTATAGAACTAAAAAATATCTTCTCTACCCTTAAAACAGAAATTCCAACTTCCTTATACAATTACTTGGTTAAGAACTTTTACTTAAAACTCTATGATCTAGCCTGTCCAATATGACTTTCTGCAGTGATGGAAATGGTATGTATCTGTGATGTCCAGTATAATAGCCAGTAGCTGTATATGGCTGTTGAACACTTGAACAGTTACTAGTGCCACCGAGCAACTACAAAAAAAAATTTTGTTTTTTTGCTTTCCCTAATTTAAAGTACTATTCTGGACAGCACAGTTGTAGAAATTACCCCACTGTTTTCTCCATTTATTATTGCAGAAGAGACTCTAAACTCTGTCTTGCTTTTAGAAATAGTGCAATTTTATAAATGATGGATATGACTTCTAGATTCTTAAAAATAACTTGCTGAGCACATAGCAATTGCAACTCCTTTCCCAGGTTTTGAAAATTTTCTTTTAGCATCTTTTGGATGCTGTGATTAACAAAACACATACATTTAGGGATCATATACATCTGGATTTGTATCCCAGCTACACAGATTATATATGTGGCCTTTGGAAAATGCCTTAACCTTTCAGAATTATTTTCCTCCAAGAGAAAAATCAAGTCAAAATACAGGGTATGTTCCTTTTCCCTTCTCTGTTTAACTCCTTAATTCCTTTAATAATATCTGTTATTCATAGGCAGGTTTTCTGCTCAGACCTTCAGAATGGTTACCTGCAGACTCATCCTTTCAGTTTCTTCTTTTCTTTTGAGTACTTTCTCAAGTCTGTTCTTCATTCCATTTCCTGTTGTGTAAAGTCTGTTTTATACTGCCTCTGGTGTGAATTAAATTTCTTCTGCTGTGCTTTTTCTTTTACTACCCACTCTTCTTATTCTGCCCATTCTTGTTTAACAGAGATGACATCTTCTTGAATCTTAGTGTGAGCAATAAACACTTATGCTCTATGTACTGCATGACTTGTTGTAAAAATACTCCAGAGGAGGATTTTGCATTAAATTCCTAGGCAGTGCCACTCTTATGCTGTAGATTTTTTTCCCAAAGGTTTCATTTAAAGCAAAACAGTACGAAACAATGAAGCCTTTCTTGGGTAAAGGCAGAGCCCCATTATTGGAGAACAGTCAAGATTTAAGAAGTACTTGTTTCTCTGTCAGTCTCTCTGTTCCAGGATTGCCAAGGTCTTCAATTGGAAGCTGTGTGCTGAACTGTTACCACAATTCATGGGATATGACATCAGTGCTGGTTCTTCCTTCTTCCTTTTAAGTGAAAAAGCTTTAGCAAGACTTTCTGGAAATGAAGGTTTTTCTCAGGTTTGGAATGAGATGTGAGAGGTAAACGAGGTGAAAGAACTTCTTTCAGTAGGTGGAATTTCATTTAAAGGAAGTGAGAAGGTGAGAGAAATCCATACAATTCCAAAATACTCAGAGGAAAATGGAAACAATGGGATATGGTTTTAGGTAAGGTTCTAATTTCATTCTGCTGTGCCTTCCAGGATGGGCCAATCTCTATCAGCAGCCAGTTCCTTTACCTCATGCCATTTTTTTTTCCTGTAGTCCTGGGCAGGGCTATCAGTGAGTTTGTTTTGGGCTCTGCTGTTCGTTCAAGTACCAAGTGAGCTATTGGAGTGAGGAGGTCATGGTGGTGTGGAAGGGGTGATTCAGCAGGTTCTTTCTAGAGACTCCAAGGCCATTAGGTAACCTCGAGGCAACCAGAGTGTCTCAGTCCCACTGCTTTGCCTGAGGTGGTGGCTGGCCTCTAAAACCTGTATGCAGTCAGATGTCTCTCTTTCTTTTTTAATTGTGAGTTTTAGACCATTAATTCACATTTTTAACAGACTTAATGAGGTCTAATTTACATACCCAATTCACTCATTTAAAGTGTACAATTCAGTTTCTTTTAGTATATTCAGAGTTGTACAACCATTACTGGAGTCAATTTTAGAGCATTTCATTGCCCCCAAAGAAAACCCACACTCATTAATAGTCACTCTCTATCCCTGATCCTTCAACTACAAGCACTTGTACACAAATGTTTTCTTTTGGGGATATATCTAGGAGTGAAATTGCTGTGTCATGTAATATCTCTGTTATGCTTCTGCTGCATCTCATAAGTTTTGGTATGCTGTATTTTCAATTTATTTCAAAGTATTTTCTAATTTCCTTTGTGATTTCTTCTTTGATCCATTGTTTACTTGGAAGTGGTTTTTGATTTCCACATATTTTTGAATTCTCCAGATTTCTTTCTTATCGATTTTTAGTTTCATGCGATTGTGGCCAGAAAGCATCCTTTGCATAATTTCAGTCCTTTTAAATATGTTTGTAGGTTTGTTTTATGGCCTATCGTATGGTCAGTCCTGGAGAATATTCTTTGTGCACTTAAGAAGAATATGTATTCAACTGTTGCTGGGTGGAGTGTTCTATAGGTGTGCATTAGGTCTAGTTCATTTATAGTACATGTCTTATCTTAAACATTCATTGAATAGACTTACCAAGCTGTTTAATTGGGCCGTATTGGTAATGTCTCTGAAAGAGCCAACTGCCTGTTTGATCTCAACTTTCTCCCTGAATTGACATATATCCAAACACACTGAAATTGAAATTGCATTAAAAAGTCAAACCAAAACAAGGAATTTTTGTTTAAAAAAATCCCTTAAAATTAGTATTCTAGCAGTCAGGTTTTAAACTTTCAGTGAGGGATGCAGTTTCCAAAAGCATCTTGCTTATTCAGTTTCTGTTACTGAATTATCTTGAAATCAATAGAATTATTGCTTCTCTAAGAATTGTGCAGCACACTGACCACATTCAGTTTTAGAAGGGATTTACCTTCTAAATTCATGTTCAGGTTTTGCTGAACATGAATCCTGCCTTACATCTCTGTCATTGGTCCTGGATATCTGCATTAGCAGACCACAGCCCTTAGTGTGGATGGGATTCAAGATTCAGCTGAGTGCTGTCAACACTATTAAGAAAACATACCCACAATATTCTTGGGAATTTGAATATGGCTAAAAGCATCTCACTACTACCATGAAATTTCTGTCTATTTAAAGCATATTTGGATGGGATCTGAATGTGTACTGTTCTGTGAAAGTATTTTCTCTTTCATGAAACTGCTGAAATTGAGGCCAAGATCTCCCATTAGTGCTGTTAAACTGGAATCCAGATTGACATGGGCTCTGGCTGAATATACCCTAGAGAGTTAAAAAAAAAATCAGTTTGACAAATTCCAGTGTTTTCGCTGATGTAGTTAATATTGATTAAAGTATACTTATTATCATTAAGTATCATTTTAGGTAGAAGAAATTGTTCTGGCACAGCATTTATATCACCATTGAATATCTAACTGGCTGTATTTCAACTTCGCTATTAATAAATCATTTGGTCCCACAATATGAATCTGTGACTACGTTGCCCTTTATTGAAACAGTCGGTTGTGCCCAAGCTGACTTTCTTTTTTTTTTCTTTACTCTCTCCAGAAATAATAATTTGCAGGAAACACAGTATTTGGACTAATAATTTCATTTTTCACTTTGGCCCTTGATGTTATATACAACTTCTTGCTTTTCCATCATGCAGGTATATGGAAGAAATATTTGTTTCCTCCATTATTCTCTTTAATTTGGAATTGAAGCCACATCTCTAATCATGACTAAACATTTTTTTATTGCACATTTTTTGGTAGAGTTCACAGAACTGCAGAACTGATTATTCATGAGCATTGTTTAATCTTTTAAATAACCTTTGCTCCCTAGCCCGTTCTCTATTATATCAGACAGATTTGTGTATGTAGTGGAACAACTTGATATAAGGGATTCAGATCCCATCTTGACCACATTATTGTGTGATCCTGGGCACGAAACCCCAAATTTCTGAGCTTTTGGTGAGCCCTACGTGAAATGGGAATGATGCTGGGAAAATAATGTGACATGAGAATAATCATACGGGGTGTTGTAAGTGTTACACGGGTTCGTGGCTGCAAAGCACCTAGTATAGTTCTTGGTGTGCGGAATAGTCTATGGCTGTTAGCTTCCTTTTCTGTCCCGATTCTCCTTTCCAGTGGTTAATGAGCTTCTTCATGTTGATAGGCTTCTGTTCCTCTATATTTTTCAAACTTGACCTAGAGCTGGAACCTAAGTGTGTAAGTATTTTATACATTTCTTTTACATCTGTAACCACGTCTCCTCAGAACTTCCAAAACGACTCCTGTCTCCCTAGGTTTCTAACTTTTCAGAATCTGAGGCAGTATTTCCCTCAATCTTGCTATGGATCATGCTTTTACTAGTCAGGAATAGGCATAATATAATGATTTTAGAACTAGCAGTAACACTTTCATTTATTTTATGAAATCTTACCAAACATCTGTGTACTTGCAGTTTTATCATTTTTCCTTGGAATTAGCAATTCCTTTAACATCATTTATCCTTTTCTTCCCTGCCTCCCACATTGCCACAATCGATAGAGCTGATTGTATTTATTTCTCCAGTTGTAACTAAAATTCCATTAAAAAGGTTTTGGTGCTGTCAGCCAGATCATG
The DNA here is from genome assembly GCF_027580195.1 of Bos mutus. NCBI lineage: Eukaryota > Metazoa > Chordata > Mammalia > Artiodactyla > Bovidae > Bos > Bos mutus. The sequence continues at coordinate 25,652,708 of NC_091621.1, read as the reverse complement.
CTGGAGCCAGGGATTCCATTTCCCACTAACAAACTAATACCTTCCATTATTTTTCTTCCTTGTGTAGTGACAGTTTATTGTCATTCCAAAACCAATTTAAAGCTTAACTTTAGAAATGCTATATTTTAATCTGACCATAATAAACTTTAAAAAAAAGTCTCTGAGTGTGAGAGAAAGGTTTTCTGTATAATGATGATTAATAACCTATTTAGATGTATTCATCTGAGGAAGTGAGGATAATTTTGCTATCAGGCCATTTGTATTAGGGCACAAACAGATGGATCTTATTCTGAACCCTGATGGCAAACGGATCAGACACCCTTTAATTGCTTGGGAGAGATTTTTCATGGCTCTTTCCCAAGGACACAGTGATCTTCAGTGTGACAAATCTCAAGTCTGATACTTTTCAACAAGGCAAAAAACCCGACTGCATTCATTTGGTAAAAACTTCTCCTGCTGTGCTGCAATTTGTCACTCAAGAGTAACAACAAAGAAGAAGCTCTCCCTGGTGACTCAGATGTTAAAGAATCTGCCTGCAGTGCTGGAGACCTAGGTTCGATCCCTAGGTCAGGAAGATCCCTTGGAGAAGGGCGTGGCTACCCACTCCAGTATTCTTGCCTGGGAAATTCCGTGGACAGAGGAGCCTAGTGGGTTACAATCAAGGAGTCACGAAGAGTCTAGATGTGAATGAGTGACTAACACCAATGAATAAGTTTGTATTTTAATTGTGAAACTGTGGCAAGTTTACATGTAAGAGTATCACATTAACACAGAAATTTAGAAATGTTAGAACACTGGTTGAAAACTGCTGTGACCCTTGGAAATGATGGCGTGAGAGTCCGGAATTTGTGATTCACATGACAGTCTTCTCCAGCCTCTTGTCTCTTTTGCTGTCTGTTCTATGGGACTAGTTATACCTTTTTTAGAAGACTGTTTTAGAGGTAGAATATAAAGCACTGGTTCATCATAAGTGTTCAGCAGGTGATAGTTATGATAGCTTTTAGTTTCTGGAAATATTTTTAAATGAAGGTTGTGATCACCAGATACCTTGCCCATCCATTATTCGAGTTCATAAAATTAAGAAAATCTCAAAAAGTCAGCTCTTCCCTTATAAAATTGTCAAATCAGTCCTTTATTGAGAGTTAACCAATAAGCACTTAGCTTCTTAACTAACTGTCTCTTGAATAACTGGATCAGTGAACAAACCATACAATATATCAGAATTTGGGACAGGAACCATCAGAATTTGGGACAGGAACCTAAAGTTCCCAAAGTAAAAGTGAAAGTGTTAGTCAGTTGTGTCCTACTCTTTGCCACCCAATGGGCTATCGCCCGCCAGCCTCCTCTGTCCATGGAATTCTCTAGGCAAGAATACTGGAGTGGGTTGCCATTTTCTTCTCCAGGGATCTTCCCAAATCCAGGGGTCGAGCCCAGGTCTCCTGCATTGCAGGCAGATTCTTTACCGTCTGAGTCACCAGGGAAGCCCCCAAAACATGGATCAAAAGTCAAGTAGTTGTTATTCAAACACACAAGTTCTGGAACATCAGAGAGGTAGCCCCACACTGTGCATCTGGTGCGTGCCTAGTAAACATTGGTTATATATTGGGCAGGGAACTAAGTGGCACCATTAGATTACAAGAAAGAGTTAATTAGCTCCATTATTCTACACTAGCAGAAAGATTATTGTGTGGACTCCTTTCTTAATTACTTATTGATTTGAAGAATTTGTGACTAGAGGAGACTTAAGTTTATCTGTTTCCGATCTCTGCCTTTATAAATGAAGAAACAGAGGCCCTGGGGGTTAAATGACTTGGCCATAGGTCACAACTTAGTGACTGAGGTCGGCTTGGAAATCAGGGTAGATTTACTGAGAGCATAAAAGAAGAGAAAAAGCCCATCTTGTGGCCTTATACACTGTAGTGCTCTTGACTGGCAATTCTGAAAGCAGAGGTGGCATCAAAACTGGCAGAGAAAAGGGGCAGTCTTCTACAAAAAAGACCTTAAATGAAGGGAAAACCTTTTCCTTGCTTATTTTTGGTGGGGCCAGCAAGAGCGTGAGTACTAAGCTTTGGGTCTACTCTGTGGCCTCTCAACCATGTAAATGGAAAGTCAGCTTAATGTGCTCCAGGTAGAGCCCCTTTCCAGAAGGGGTGGGGATTCTTGCAGCTGGACCACAAGGATGACATGTTGAATTCACCTGGGTAGATTTTCTATGTTGGCAGATATCAGTAATGAGAAGACACAGCCCTGCACTGCACTCCAGCTGTCTTCTCCAGACAGGAGAAGGTTAGCATCTACAATGGTTGAGACCGGTGACCGGGGAGAATGAGTAGGCTGATAAGTGGGCAGAGGTCTAAAGGGCAGAGTCAGCCATCAAGAGAGGAAAAACTTGGATTCCCATCTCTAAGTGAAATGAATCTCCAGAATTACTACCATCTATCAATACCATTCATTCGTTCAACAAATACTGGTTAAGTTGTTTTAGGTGCTGGATGTATCACTGTGAACAAACCAACAACTCCCCTTGTCTTCACAGAACTTATATTCTGGCAAGAGGAGACAATAAATCCTGTGTCTCTCCTCTCCTACCTGCTCACCTTGAGGTGCTACCTTCTGGGTTCTTATTCCTCACTCCTTTGTAGAAAACAGCCAGGAGTTCAGCTCTATTCCAGTTTATTTCACCTTCTTCTGACCCTGGTAAGCTTTATCCTGTTAAGCCAGAAAGCTCAAATACTCTTGCTGAACCCTTTATTTGCCTGGCAGACCCTAAATAGGGAAAACTGTTGTATGTCTCTTTACATTTATAGGATGTCTCTGAGCTTCTTGGAATTTCCTTATGTCTCCACATCATTTTCAGATCCCAATTTTGTTAACACAAGTGTATCTCTGCGTGTGGATTCAGAAGGAGTGCAGAAATCAAGATTTCCAATCGAGTTAAGTAACATATAAGATTTAGGTCAGACGGGGGAAGGGCATCTCAGGCTGGAGAACAGTATGTCTCAAGGGCAAAGTGATGATGAAGAGAAAAAGTAAGCAGCACATTTAAAAAGATGACCCTGAATTTTAGACACAAAATGACTCAGCACTTGTAATCAGAATGAAATCAGTAACTGCTGCTGATCATTGAGCAGAGGCACAGGAATTAGTGTTGGAGTTGTTTGCTGGTGTCCTCAGTGAAGGATCTCTAAATGGCATGCCATTTTGGTAAAGTGATCTGAGATTTTGATTTACAGTGTTTTTTAGGGCAGGAGGAAATGTTTCAGAGGTAGTAGGTGTTACTTGAAAATGACGTTTTATCTTTGAAACCAGGGTGGCAGTATACATTTGTCCAGTTTAACGTGATAGAAAAATTCTAATCTTTCATGATACCAGTCCTGTTTCCTTTTTACCATTAGAAGAGTGATTTAACCTCAGATTAGGTTCCCAGAAGGTTGAACTTGGATCACATACCTTTAAGTTTTAAATGGAAATGTCTTGGAGCTTTATAGTAGGAAATTTAAGCAGTGAAAATTTTATTTTAAAAATAACTTGTGAGGTATTAGGATGTTGTTGACATCACTTATTTTATTCATTTATTTATTGTGTAGGTCTGTTTAGCTTTTGGAAAGCTAATTGCCTTGTTGTGACAGATGATATTTTCCAAAGATGGCTGCCACAATATATCTCCTGCCACCAGCTGGTCTTACAGTATGACTTTGGCACCCTTTCCATCGAGTGGTAGGGTCTGTGTCTTCTTGCTTTGAACTTGAGCTGAATTTATGATTGCCTTGACTAGTAGTTGGAAGTGATACCACGTGACTTCTGAAGCTAAGTCATAAACATGCCATGGACTTCCACTTTATTCTTTTGGCATGCTTACTCTTGGAATTCAGCCATCCTGAAGTAAGGAAATGTATAGGTATGTTGGTTGACTGCCCGAGTTAAGGTGTTCTCTGATGACAGTGATCTACTGAATGAGTGAGTGGCTTTTCAGATGATTTGAGCATGCATCCTCCTGCCCCATCAGCCTTTCAGCTACCCCTGGTTGATATTGATATGTGCAACAGAGACATTTGCTGCCCAGACTGTGGTTTCATGAGCAAAAATAAAATGGTTGTTGTAGTTTTAAGCCACTAAGTTTGGGGTGGTTTGAGATATTTTATTTCCCAGCAGTAGATAACCAGAATACATGGTTAGCATACCCAAACTTAAGTCTTATTAGTCATATTACTACAAGATGGGTTGCTTACTTAGTTTTCCCACAGTAGAGAACAGTCTCTTGACTCCAGTAGCCAGATTAAGTCTGATCTAGTCAATAGATAATAAAATTTGAATGTATTTTTTTTAGTGTAATTTAGAGTGAGATTATCTACACAGCTCTATCACCTCCTTGTTGTTGTTATTGAGTTGCTAAGTTGTGTCTGACTCTTTGTGACCCTGTGGACTGGAGCATGCCAGGCTTCCCTGTCCTTCACCATCTCCCCGAGTTTGCTCATACTCATGTCCATTGTATTGGCGATGCCATCCAGCCATCTTATTCTCTGTCACCCCCTTCTCCTCCCACCTTCAGTCTTTCCCAGCATCAGGGTCTTTTCCAATGAGTCAGTTCTTCCTATCAGATGGCCAAAGTATTGGAGTTTCACTTTCAGCATTTGTCCTTCCAATGAATATTCAGGGTTAATTTCCTTTAGGATTGACTGGTTGGATCTCCTTGCTATCCAAGGGACTCTGACGCATCTTCTCCAGCACCACATGTGGTTCAAAAGCATCAATCCTTCGGTACTTAACCTTCTTTAAAGTCCAGCTCTCAAATTCGTACATGACTATTGGAAAAACAATAGTACCTCCTAGTTTATGGAAAAGTGACTTAGTCTCTTCATCCGTAAATTGGGGATGATACTAAAACATCTAACTCATAGAGATGTGAGGATTAAATGAATTGGTCCATGTAAAGCACTTAGAACAAAACTTGGCACACAGTAAGCACTCAATAAAGGTTAGGTACTGTTAGCCTCATTTTAATTCTGATGCTTTGTGAACACAACTTGAGGATTTATTGAGAACAGTTGAACTCACTACATATTATGACTGTTTTATAGCTGTCTGCATGTTCTTAAGTGTGATACACTTTATATGCTACATAATGGTTTTTTACATTGGTCCTAGCCCATTCCAGTGTTCTTGCCTGGAGAATCCCAGGGACGCAGGAGCCTGGTGGGCTGCCGTCTCTGGGGTCGCACAGAGTCGGACACGACTGAAGCGACTTAGCAGCAGCAGCAGTAGCAGTAGGTAAGGACCCCTCATGAGAGTGGGGACATAGAAATAATCTGAGTCCAAACTAAATTTTTCCTATGCTTTTGCATCTGCTGAGATGTCTGCTTTTTGCTGTAGGCTCATTATAACTGTGTTTTCTTCCTCTTTGCTTATGCTCTTGAAATACAGTCCTTAAGTGCAATCTTGATTTATCTGTGAATTTCTAAGTGTGGCTTTGCTTCTCGAGAGTTTGTTCTGCAAATTGCTGGCTGTGGTCATGTAATGCTGTAACTCTAGCCTGAGCATCCCCATCTGTGTTTTCTTTGCTGTAATCGACGTCTTCTGTATGCTGCAAAGATAGGAGGTGGGTTTTAAATCTCCCTTGGTGGGAAGAAATGCTTCCTGTTTGGAGTCTGATTTGAAAATAGACACCCCACTGTGCAAAAACAAAGACACCAGGATACTTCCCGGGTAGCATCCTAAGTATACCCTGGATAGCAGTAGCCCAGGGCAATACTGTTTCATCATTTTGTGCGCAATATGCTGTCAGTTACATTGATGATACTGGCTGGTGATGTATTAAGTATCAAACTTAATTGGCTACTTATTGGGCTTATATTTCTGATTTTCTTGTGAACTGTTTTGGAAACGTAGAAACAGCTTCATCAAAATTGTATATCACATAAGGGAGAGCTTTAACACCTTATATTGGTATTATTGTTGAATTACATTACAATTTTTATGATCCAATTATTAAAATAATTACCTACACATTTATTTTCAAATACTTAATAGTAAACTAAAAATACTGCTAAAAGTTAATTATTTAAACGTATCTATTTATTGTCAGTAATTTTATTCATGGTCTTGACATTAAATGTTAATAATATTTTAGATTTTTTTCAAAAAAATAGCAATAATGCTTTGTTTTTATTTTATGTGTTTTTGAGAACAAAACACTTCAACACACCTGTCTGGGTAGAAAGGGAGGCTGTCATTAACCTCCAATTTTATAGAGAAAATTGAACATCCAGCCAAAGCTGAAAATGATTAAATTAGTTAGAATTGCATTTCACTCTAAAGAACAGCACTCAAAGAATGTTTCTTTTTCTTTTGCCACAAAATGTCAAGAGGAAGGCATTCCAGTGTTGGTATGACAGCTCCATGATGCCTTAAGGGGCCTGGATTTTCCCTCTCTCCTTTCTCTACCTTTCTTAGCACGTAGGTTTTGTACTCATGGTTACAAGATGATGGCTCCAATTTCAGGTATCATCTACATTCCAGGAAGAATGAAGGGACAAAGTCAAGTGTCAAAAACTCATGACTGCTGAGTTCATCCCTTTTTATCAGGAAAATAGTAGCTTTACCTGTAGTCCCATTCCCTGGACTTCTTACATGTCATAGGTCATATAGCCTGTACCAACTTCAAAGAAATGGTGTTAGTTATCTGTCATTGCACAGAAAAGAATCCTGCTTTAAAAGCTGAAATCACAAACATTTGTTATTGTTTCTGTGGGTCAGGATAGAGTCTTATCTGGGTGCTTGTCTTATTCTCTTAAAGTCATCCTTTGGGGCTATGGTTTCGTTTCATGAAGACTTGACTAGGGGAGAAGCTACCTCTGAGCTCACTCACATGGTTGTTACTGTTGTTTGTTATTTAGTCAGTCATGTCCAACTCTTTGAGACCCCATGGACTGTAGCCACCAGGATCCTCTGTCCATGGGATTTTTCAGGCAAGAGTACTGATGTGGGGTTGCCCTTTCCTTCTCCAGGGGATCTTCCCTACCCAGGAATCAAACCTGTGTCTCCTGCATTGGCAGGAGGATTCTTTTCTACTGAGTCACCTGGATTGTTGGCAGGATTCAGTCCCTAATGAGTTGTGATCTGCTGGTCTCAGTTTTTCCCTACCTGTTGCTCAGAGTTGCTCTGTTGTCTGTGATGAGATCCTTTTCACAGGTCAGGTCACACAATGGCAGTTGGCTTCCCTCAGAGAGAATAAGGGAGGAGAGAGGGTAGCCCCAAATGGAAGCCCCAGTCTTTTTTTAACCTAATTTTGGGAGTGACATCACTTTTGCTCTATTCTACTTACTTAAAGTATCAGTAAGTCCAGCCCACACTCAGTGGGAGGCTCCAGACAAGCACTAAAGGGGGAAATCATTGGGTGCCATCTTAGAGGCCAAATACTTTTAGTTGGGATGTTACCATCACACACAAAGTCAAAAAGAGGCGGAGAAGGTCTGTCAGGTAGGCAGTTGCCTGTTGCTACCACGTAGAAGCTGACAAAGAATATAGAGTGTGGAGGTAGAAGGAAGTGGATTTGAGATCTAGAACTGCCATCTCTGAAATGAACCTTTGCCACCTATAAAATAAGATCTTTGACCTACTTCCTCAACAATCACAGCATTATTGTCCTAATTAAATAATATAGCATAAAAGTGTACTTTGTAAATTTTCAATGAATGGTAGCTCTTTTATTATTATATAGTGGAGCTGGAACTAGAATCCAGTTTTCCCAAAGGTAAAAGGAGTGCCTCCCCCCAGAATAACACAGTGCAGCCCAGACATGCGAATTCTAAGACTGAGAGTTAGGAAACCTGAAATCTGGGCCCTTTACTCCCTTATTTGGAAGTTATCCTCTTTTTGAGTAGGCCATCTCACCATCTAAGCAAATGGAAAGGACTTGCATATGGCAGAACAGAGTCCTTTCTGCAAATATGCTGTTAGAATATCTTTACCAATTGAAGTATGTGCTTCCTTTATCTTTGAAAAATTATAGTTTTTGTTTGTTTGTTCATTTATCCTTTTAAATAAAGTCTTTATCTTCTTGTCTCTAACCAAAGACAGATTATCTTAGGACCTTGCACCAAAGCTACATTTTTCTTTTCTGCTTTTTAACCTTAAATCTAAGTTACAGGTTTTGTAATAGATAGTAACTGATTCTTGAGGGAAAATTCCTTTATGTCATTTTCAGTGAGTTGAATAATCAATCTATGTCTAGTATTCAGCATATTATTATAGTCGAATCACTAGCCTACAACTATGGCCATTATATATTTATCCAGATATTCACTCAACAAATGTATTTTGAGGGTCTACTTTATGCAAAACACCAAGAAGTTTGCTGTGGGAAAGACAGACCTAAAATGTGGCATTGGCATCAAGGAATTTATACTGCAAAAAAGAAAGTAACACAAGAACACAAACAATTGTAATGGAGGGTGGTTTCTGATAAACATCATGCTGCTGCTGCTGCTTAGTCGCGTCAGTAGTGTCCGACTCTGTGCGACCCCATAGACGGCAGCCCACCAGGCTCCGCCGTCCCTGGGATTCTCCAGGCAAGAACACTGGAGTGGGTTGCCATTTCCTTCTCCAATGCATGAAAGTGAAAAGTGAAAGTGAAGCCGCTCAGTCGTGTCTGACTCGTAGCAACTCCATGGACTGCAGCCCGCCAGGCTCCTCTGTCCATGGGATTTTCCAGGCAAGAGTACTGGAGAGGGGTGCCATTGCCTTCTCCGATAAACATCATAAGAAGTGCTAAATGTTAAGGGGATTTAGAGAGAGGCCAGAACCACTTGCAGCTTGTGGATCTTTGGGAAAGCCACTCTAGTCATGGCCAACTTCTGATTAAGTATTATGCACATTAAGCATGTGAAAGAAGACTTGCTGACATTGTCACCTTCTCTGCGTAAGTGCTTGGTTGACAAAAATAGGAGCTTTGTTTACTATAATTCAATTGGAATAGAAGGCCTTTTACATCAAAATACTTAACCTCTCTGCCCTAGAAAAGAGTAGGAAACAGCACATTTGAGGAAGAACTGAGCTCTGCTGTGTATGGGTCCTTTGCATTGCCTAGTGGGGATTTGGCCAATGCCCAAAACAGGGTAATGGAGAGCATGGCAGGAAGAATGGAGGAAGATGAAATGTACCAAGCAGAAACAGTGGCCTGGATAAGCTGAATAGTCAAAACTTCATCAGTGCCAGAGAAGCTATTGCATGCCGGCAAGGAAGTCTTGCCGGCTGGAGTGGACTGCCACACTTTTCAAACTGTGGTTCTCCTGCTTTCTAATTATGTGACCTTGGGCAAGTGAACTCCTTCTTGTCTGAGTTCCCTCATTTATATAATCAGGATAACAATATTTTTGTTTCATAGGGGAGGTAATGCGTATGAATTCTGAGAAGAGGGCCTGCCCCACGGTAACTACCCAGTGTATGCTAGTTATGATTGAAGTGTGGTGAATTTCTAGAATGCTCATTACTCCTGTTCAAATAGAAGTACCAGATAGTTTTTCAAAAGGAAATAGATGAACTATTTTTAGTATTCCATCTCATCAGAGAGAACTGAGAATTGAGCAAATCTAGTGGGTGTCACTCAGCCTGATCAGTTTCCTTGAGCTGCCACAACAATGTTCTGTAAACTAGGTGGCTTAAAACAACATGAATTTATCCTCAGAGTTCAAGGCAGACTGAAAGTCCAAAATCAAGAGCCAAGAGGGCTGTTGATCCTCTGAGACGCTGGGTGGCATCCTTTTTAGCCTTGTCCTAACTTCCCATGTTGGGCTTTGATCCTTGTCTTTCTTGGCTTACTGCTGCCTGCCTCTGTATCCTGTGGAGGTCTCTCCTGTGTCTCTATTTTCACAGGGCTTTTTTTCTCTTATAAGGACACCTGTCATATTGGGTTAAGTGAAGTGAAGTGAAAGTTGCTCAGTCATGTCCGACTCTTTGCGACCCTGTGGACTGTACAGTCCGTGGAATTCTCTAGGCCAGAATACTGGAGTGGGTAGCCTTTCCCTTCTCCAGGGAATCTTCCCTACCCAGGGATCGAACCCAGGTCTCCTGCGTAGCAGGTGGATTCTTTACCAACTGAGCCACAAGGGGAGCCCAAGAATACTGGAGTAGGTAGCCTATCTCTTCTCCGGCATATCTTCCCAACCCAGGAATTGAACCTGGGTCTCCTGCCTTGCAGGTGATTCTTTACCAACTGAGCTATCAGGGCTTACCCTAATGACTTCACCTTAATTTGATTACATCTGCAAAGACCCCATTTCCAAATAGGTCACATTCCCAGGTCACATTTTAAATAAGATCGCATTCACATTCATAGGTACAGGACCATATCCTCTGGGGAGATACAGTTCAGCTGATAGCAGTATCTCTCAAGACTGAGATTTGAAACCTTTGGAGGCACTGCGAGATGTTTGGATGAGCTCGTGAAGACAGAAGCTGTAGAGCTCTGGCTGACCTTTACTGCTGGCTAGTTTGGGCTGTTGCTATGTAAACTGCGTTACACTCCCGGGTCCACTCATTGAGTATCTTCCCACCTTCCCCAAATGTATGAATTCACACACACACACACACAAAGCAAAAATAATTCCAGAATCGCCCAGTGGTGATGGTACCTGGAAGATGACAAGTCATTATTTTGTTTTGCTGTTTTTATTTTTAATAGAAGAGAGGCTTTATGGTTTGGGGGATGTTGTGTGAATCTTCAGGCGGGGTCATGGAAATCAAAATGTTTGAGATGTATTGCTGTTTAGGGAGAGAAGTGTATTTTCTCTTTAATTCTTGGGAAGAGTCACACATGGGATCCCAGCAGGTTTAGCAAATCATATATCCCGGGGCGGCCACCCAGATGGTGTAAAGCTTGTGACCCAGCACAGAGGGCGGAGGCACGCTGCCCAAGGCGCCGAGCCCGGCTGGCCTCCGCAGCTCGGGCTGTGGCCGTGTCATGGTCCTCCACTTTGCCATTGGTCCCCGTGGATCCTGAAAGCTGCAGATAAAATTTTCAGAGGCTTAGCCGCCTGTAATTTAAGAATGAACTTGGTTAGAAGTCAGATCAAGTTAAGAGAAAATGAAAATGTCATTGCACAAGAGAAAAATGAACAAGCTGGTGGAAATGCGGCATTTTTTACAAGCATTTTTGTTTTTTCTTTAGGTGTTTTTGTTTGCTTTTTATCTTTGCTTTTGAGGCAGAGACTTCTCTTTTTGGCTTTAATCTAGTAGTCTTTAAAGTTTGGGGGGGAAAATAGAAAACAGCTGGTCTGAGACAGATGAAGGAAATGCTGAAGTGTGCACAAGGACACAATATCTCATATGGTAACATTGCCTCCTTGGGAAAATTAAGACCAGTTTGGAGCTGCTGATGTAACTGTCCAAAGACAGAGGCTTATAGGGAAGAGAGGGATCAGTTTCAGATTATAATTTCAGATGTATAATGTGAAATTATGTAATCTGAAATTATGTAATCAAAATTACATAATTTTGATATACCTACATTGATTTGACCTACAATCAAAATAGTTTATTTCTGTAGAAGTGCTTTTAAGTCGAACTTTAAAATATTTTAGAGTATAGTACTTTATTATTACTTTTTTCAATGTAATAAAAAGAAGATGCTTTCTTGTATGTGTGAATATGTACTCTACATGATCAAAAAAATCCCCCTAACACCACCCTCTTCTTGGGTTGAATCTGTTTATTAACTCTTGCTGAGATAATTTCTGGATTTGGAATTAAAGTCTAAAATGGAACTCTTTATTAAAAGAAGAGCCCCAACTCTGGAACTAACTATAGTGACTGAGGAAGGCATTCATTAATGACTTATTTTAAAACTTTGAGTGTTTGGGCTATTATTGTTACATGCAGCAACATAATTATAAGAAAAAAGAAACCAGATACAAAAATGTGTTTATTGGATAATTCCCACTATGTTCAAACATAGGCAAAACTAATCTCTGGTGTTAAAGGTCAGAATAGAGGTGAACTTTGGGGAGATATAGTGACTTGTAATGAGCTTAGTAGGGGCTTCTTAGCTTCCAGTAGTGCTGTGCTTCATAGCCTGGGAATTGATGAGTTGAAGGGTTCATTTTGTGAAAATTCATCAAGCTATAAACTTAACCACATGTGTTCTTTTCTGCTGTATTCCTTTTATATTTTATTTATTTAAAAAAATTTTATTTTTTGGCCACACCACGCAGCATGTGGGATCTTAGATCCCAGACCATGGATTGAACCCTCGTGCTCTGCATTGGAAGTGTGGAGTCTTAACCACTGGACTGCCAGAGAAGTCCCTATTTTACATTTTAAAAAATTGGAAAGATGTGTTAGAGAACTTAATGGACATTCAGAACTCTTAGAATAATTTTACCCTGAAAAATTTAAATTTTGTAGGCTTGCTGATATATCTTGATGAAAATTTGACCCAATCTTGAACATGACAGACTTAAGAATTCTAATGTCTATATTTTGTTTTTTCATAATTGCACCAAAATTGAGGAATCTTTCTCTGGGAGCTGCCTATTGATACACCTTGTAATTAGCAACCTGCTTCTGTTTCTGAAAAAGAAAGCAGTGTCAATTGGTACTTTCAATCATATAAGTGTATTAAAATTAGCTACAGTCTGTATTCAGTGGGGTCAGAATTAGCTACAATTTATATTCAGTTCAGTACATAGAATTTGTCAAATTTCTCACTAGTTCCCAAGGTTCATAAACTTGAATGTATGTATGTGAGTTTTAAAAATCTAAGGACTGGACAAAAGAGAAAAATTAAGAATATGGATGTGGTATAGGAGAATTCAAGAAAAGCAAGGGTAAGTGGAAATAATGAAGACACAAATCTTCAGATGTTCGTTTAAAAGGGAGAAAATGAAACATTCTTTTTTTTCTTGGCCAGATGTATGACAGATTCAGTGAGGCATTTGTATTTGACTCCTATTGATTTTGAATGGATTTAGCTGTTTAAACTGTAGAAAGAAGTGGTGATGGTGGTGTAAGGAGTTTAGATTGTGTTTAAATATTGCTCATTTAAAATATTTTGGTGGGTGCTAGGTTAGGGATATGAAATAGAAAATATAATTTGTAATATAGTATAAGTCTTCCCATTAAGAACTTCTCCTACTTATTAATAATGTATCATCTAGTTGGAGAAACAAGGCATTTAGAGGTAAAGTGTTTAAATGACATGTATTGGATTGGCCAACAAGTTCTTTCAGGTTCTTCCATATGATGTTATGGAAAGTCTGAATGAACTTTTTTGGCCAACTCAATATATGCGCGATAAATGGAGTAAATACATACAGGGTAACAGTAGTTGACACTTAATGATTGTTTGTGTGCCAGTCAAGTGACAAAGACAGACTTTCTAACAGAAAAATGGCAAAGAACTAGACCCTAAGGTAACCTGTAAGGAAAGATTTGCAAATGAGGAATATGCATATATTAATAGAAATAAAGAAGTTCAGCATCCCTCATAACCAAAGAATCTTAAATATTCATCTCTCAGATTGGCCATATTTAGAAAGAATGATAATAGCTGATATTAACACAATTTTAAGGAAACCGGGGGTGTCAATTGGTATAATCTTTCCAGTGGGAAATTGATCGGCCTACATCAAAATTTACAATGTACATACTCTGTGACCCGGGGCAGATAGAGGCTTTGTAGAGCCTGAGGCTTGTACATTGGGAAAAGGGGAGAAGGGGTCCTTAAAAAAAAGGATTCTAAAGTTATGAATACAGCATTGGGTATGAAAGTAAACATTTAGTTTTAACAAGAAAGAAATCACAACTAATTTTTGTAAAGTTGGTGAATACCAGAACATCACAAAATTCATCACTAAGTGGCAAACTTGATTCAGTCTGATTCTTAGCCTTGGCTTAGGACATCTTTGCTTGGACTGCCTCAGAATTCATCACCATATATGACTGTTGACTATTAAAAACCAAAAGGTATTTGCAACTTCTCGCCTCCTCTCCTGCCTGTGCCCTGATCTAAAACTCCATCTTGTCTTTCCTAGACCACTGAAATAGCTTCCTAACTGGTCTCTGTATTTCACCCTTGAATGGAATTTATGTGTTATGTTTATTAACATTTTTAGTAATGAGCTTCCTGACATTCTTCTATAATAATTTATTTCTCTATTATGTTGTTTACTCTTTGATTGTCTTTTCAGATGACAACGGTTTTGTATTTTCTACAAAGGCATAGGAAAGATAATTAAGTCTTCTAGAATGGTAGATGAAAATTTCTTGTTATTGATAGTTAGGATGCATAGAATGTAAAAGTTCACATGCACACATGCGTGCTGTTTGCAGTACAGCTATGGGTTTTTTGTATTTAAGATTGATACACCATTATTGAGTATATTCTCAACAGGAAATTGCTTCTATTTAGTCTAGGCACTGAAAATGGAATCGAATATTTTGCTTTGATTTTAGATGCCTGATGATTGAAATAATTTTCTACAGACTAGCTCCTGGCACTGTAACTTTCAAATCTTGTTCCTTCTCTGTTGTCCACATACTTCTAGGCTTGACTAGAGGCATTCTCATCATTATAGGTGACCTTCGGCCCTAGAGGATGAGTTGGAATGATGGGCAGTAGGCATATTCCTCGCTATTTCTTGTTTGTGATAGCTGTCACTGTCTTTGGAGGTGACCTCGAAGTCCACATGTAAACACCAGTAAACAAAACTGAAATATAATTCCCAATTCAGTTTGCCCTTACTGAATTCTGAAAATGCCAATGGCCATGAGATAGCCACTCAGTATAAGGCGCGACTTGGTGAAAGGGAAAGTGGGAAAGTTGAAAGCAACAGTAGTCATAACAGATGCAGCTCAAGTATCTTATATTTACAGATTTTACAAAAACATATGGCCATGTGAATATATTTTGATGACCCTTCTCATGTCTTGGAGGAGGCTATAGCAAATGAGAGCCCCTGATGATTAAGTTTTATTAGGCACTTAATATATATGCCTTTCTTTATGACTAACAATTGTACTTCCAAGAATTTATTCTAAGACAAGTGTGTAATAAAAATCAATAAGAGCAAACATTTGTTGAGTGCTTACCATGTGCCAGACACCCTGCTAAGGCTTCATTTTGATTTTTCAATAATGAGTATTTTGATTATCTTCTAACAAAAGCTGTATTTCTATTTTTTAAAAAATTCCAGAGAATAATGCCAGTTTAAATGAGGGTGTGAATTTAGACAATGTTGAAATTATAGTCATTTTTACATACCTTTTCACTCCATCCTGTGTATGAACCTATTCAGTAGATTTAAAAACTAATTTCTTACTGAATGCTAGTGAGGGTTCTATATATTCAAATCCCTGCCTTCATGAAGCTTACATTTTAGATGGGGAAGGTCTAGATAAATAAGTCAACAAATTGAAATGAATTAAGTAAAATCCAGTGTACATTAGATACTTGTAAGTTTTAAGGAAAAATAATATAGCAGACAAGAAGATACAAATGCAGGTGTGTTAGGAGAAGGGATTGAGATTTAAATGGGTCACACAGTAGAAAAGGTGACATTTGAGTAAAGATCTGAGGGAACTAGGCAACTTTGTGGGGCAGAGTCAGGATTTTAGCTTTTTTTTCTTTTTTTGAGTGTGAAGTGTTTGAGGCATGTTGGAGAGTAACCTGACTTAAGTTTTTAAAGTATCTTTCTGGAGGGAATTCTACTCCATCCTCTGTAGTTACCTAAATGGGAAGGAAATCCAAAAACAGAGGGGATATATGTATACACATTGCTGATTCACCTTGCTGTACATTAGAAACAATTAGTGGCTTCCCAGATGGCGCTTGGAGAAGGAAATGGCAACCTACTCCCATATTCTTGCCTGAAGAATTCCATAAACAGAGAAGTCTGGTGGGCTATAGTCCATAGAGTCACAGAGTTGGCCATGACTGAGTGACTTTCACTCAAGTGCACTAGTGGTAAAGAGTCTGCCTGCCCAAGCTGGAGACATAAGAAACACAGGTTCCATCCCTGGGTGGAGAAGATTCCCTGGAGGAGGGCACAGCAGCCCACTCCAGTATTCTGCCTGGAGAATTCCCATGGACAGAAGAGCCTGGTGGGCTACAGTCCATAGGGTCGCAAAGAATCGGACATGACTAAAGTGACTTAGCAGGTAGTCAGGCAAGCAGAAACTATTAGTAACACAACACTGTAAAGGAACTATATGCCAGTAAAAATTATAAAAATAAAAATACCCCGTAAACAAACAAACAAAAAAAAGTGCTTTCCTTTCCTTGCTGTGTGGGGACTTGCACATGACTCTTCATGGTTGCAAACCCCTAATTGCAATTCTCCACTGATTTCAAGTGAACCCATCTTTACTGGAGAAATTAAAAAAAAAAAAAAGATTAACAGTATCTTTCTAGCTTTTGGGTTGAGAATAAAGAGAGGTCAAGAGTGGTATAAAGTGATGGGCTAGTGAACATTCTAGTGATATGACTGGGGAGTCATGGGCCTGTGGTCCAGGGAGGCAGTGTTGTAGGGGGTGTTACTAGTTAAATAGACATCTGAGTCGAGGATTCAAAGACAGTCACAGAGAGTTCTTAAGGGCCAACTCCAGACTCCAGTGGTCAGACTGACTCCAGGTTCTGCCACTCAAGATGATCTAGGGGGACTTTTGTGCATCTATCATGGTGATTTCTTTCTTTAGAACTAGAAAGACAAAAATAAATGTTCTAAAGTTTGTGCAGCAAGATCTAATTTCAAGGAGATAAATTGACATCTTTCTTGCTCTGTCTTCTAGTCAGCTGTTACTAAAAAGTAACCTTCCATGTAGACTTAAATATATAATGTTCCTAGAAATGGTGGCTATAGTAGATGCTCATATTTATTGAATGAATCAGTAATTAGGTCTCACCATAAATGTACATTATATATGTGGTAAGATTGTATTTCAATTTATTTGGCAAGATTAGATTATTGAATAAAAGCTGGGAAAATGGAAAAAAATCTAATAAAACAAGAAGTAACCTTATAAATAATGTCAGGATGGGATTTTCTTTTTCACTTGTTCATTTAGAATTTTTATATTGTAATCACTGCAATTGCTTATTTAATATTTTAAAAAGAGAGAAAAAGAAATGAAGAGAAGGGAGAAAGAAAGTATTCCCCCAAAGCCTGGAATCTAGGGAAACTCTGGACTTTTAATATTCAATATGCCAAAGCGTCTCCTTATATAATTTTAAAGCCAGAATTAAATTTGGATGCTAGTAAAGAGAAACTACAGCTGTTCAAATAGATGATGTACTTTTACTTGATATATACTTTTGGTAAGAAGCAATATCTACCTACAAAGTTATTTTAGTGTTATATTACATTTCATCTTTTATGAATGGCATTGGAATGGAATTGCTATTTAAGGTAACAGAATAGCTTTCCTGGAGTTCTTCAAAAATAGGATAAACACTGGCATAGCTGTGATGTTTCGATTTAGGCCAATAGAGGTCAGATTACTTTGACAGACTATAGGTCCTTTGATTTAGTAAGGTGACTTCATTCAGAATTCAGAAATCTTTTCAAAATCAGCCTTCTATATGGAGGCAGCAGGATCTGAATCAAGGGAATTACAGATGTCTTTATTAGACTGGAAGAAGGTTTTTGAAGTGTGTTTTCCTTTTTTAAAAAGTTGTCTTGTCAGTCAGAAAATTTTAAAAGTATTCCAAGACTCTGAACAGGCTAGATGGTGTCTGTGTGGGTTTTTTTTTCGTGGTGGGGGGAGGGGAGTGTTAAAGAATGCTTTTCTTAAAAAAGTACTTTTAACCGTAGTTCTCCTGAAAATAACATTTACATGACACATAGATTTATAAAAATTCCATGTTACCATGTTTATAAAAGATAAACGATGGGCTATGTTTTAGAAAGAAATTGAAGCAACTTTTGTGTGAAAACTTCTAGCTGGTATTAAAATAGAAGTAGGACTGGGCACTAGAGGGGTCCTGAGGTTTGCTTTCATCTCAGGCTCTTAAGAGTTTTGTGCTATGTTTGAGCTACCTTTAATAGTATCATTGCGTCCCATTTTCTTTTATCTTCCTCTCCTACCCCAGCCCCTGTTGAGGGGGTCAGGGATTTCTTTAGGAATCTGAAGGCAGCTAGGAAACTGTCCTATCAAAAATGCACATGTGTACATAAGAGATTTATATGTAAATTCAGGTGGTGTTTCATGGTTTCTGGAAACCATCTGTAGACCTTAGCTGAGTGTGAGTGAATTAGAATGTGTCAGTAAGAACATGGGATGTTACTCAGCAGAAACTAGCACAGCATTGTAAAGCAATTATACTCCAATTAAAAAAAGAAGAGAGCGTGGAGGCTACAAGATATGCCATGTGAACAATGGTTAGAGCACCTCAGGGTGATTAGAGAACGAAAACTCAGGAAACAAGCCAATAATGAACTATTATACATATTTGTGGAGTTGTCAAGTGGAAGAACTAAGCTTACTCTGGAATGCTTTAAGGTAGGTAATCCAATATTGTAGCTGCTGGCCACATGTGGCTATTTCAAATAAAATACAATAAGATAAAATTCAGTTCTCCCATCATAGTGGCCACATTCCAAGTGCCCAGTGGCTACTGAATTGAGCAGATATAGGATATTTTATTATTGCAGAAAGTTCTACTGGACACAACTGCTCCAGAGTTTTAAACTTTAAACAGAGTGGATTATGGAAAGGCAGATTTCACCGTATTATGAGCAAAAGCATTTGGTCAATGTAACTGTCCAATGCCTGTTCTGTTGAGTTGGCTGCCACGAAGAGTAGTGAGCTTCCTGCATTGATGGACTCATCCAGAGACTGGACTCCTCCCTATTTGGATTGATGTGGAAGACATTCCCACAGAGAACCTCAGGGTATTTAAATGGGAAGAGTACTCAGGGAGTCAACATTTTTTTGAAAACTAAGGATGAAGATGTACTCAGAGCCAAGTGATGTTGCCCAAGGATCTGCGACTGTTCAGTGGCAGAACCTCGGTGTCTATATGAATGCTAGACAGTATTTTCTTTTTTTCTGTTCCACTCACTGTCTAATGTTTTAATACAAGATTCTCATGTTTCTTGTTGAACAACACATTTCTGAGTCTGGTGTCAGCCAGTGTTTCTGCTATTCTTTCCTACTGCTCCGCAGCCAAGCTGTAGTGGAACACGTTATTGTGTTATATTGTGTTAGCTGCATTGGAACATGATATTCTCATTACTGCTCCAAGTCTCTCCTATAGCTGTGCCCTTTATCAAAGTGACACTTCTTCAAAACCTTAGTGCTACGTATTTTCTATATTTTTCTCAAGCCCGAGAATGCTTCAACTCACACAGTTCCTTTTCTTTGCTGAACTACCTTATTACAGTGTCCTCCAACATATAATCTGTATGCCTATTACCTTTTGTTTTGTCAGTGTGATTAGCTTCTTAAAGGCTGAGGTTACAGTTTTCATGTGTATATCCTTTTTCTGTCTTTCTTACTAGAATATAAGTTTTGTGGAGGCAGGGACCATAGCTGTCATCTTCATCACTCTATCCCTGCTCTGCAGCACATAGCCTAGCATCATAATAAATGCTTAATAAATGTCATTGAATGAATGAATTTTTGTCTTTCGAAGTCTCTGGTACTATGTTTTGAGTTCTCAGATACTTTCTGTTCTCTATAAAAATAAAATTTAAAATATGAGTATGAAAAGACAACATAAGGAGCTTGGAAATCTTTGCTTCTATTCTTACAATAAACAAAACATGAGCAAACTGAAAGTCAGTGATTTTTCCCTTAGCCCCATCAGCAGTTTCAAGGCAAATACCACCCCAAAATTGGGAGCAACAACTACATCTGACAGTCATAGCTAAGATTTGGTTGCCTGCAGCTGAAGCAGTGGGAGCCATAAGCTGGAGGAATTGCTTAAATAGTAGTTTTGCTGAATTATAGGAGCTAAATGTAGTTCAGCTTTACACTGAGAAACTCCTGGGCACAACAGTTTTAGAGGGGGTCTCACACTTGGATTTTGCCTCTAAAACCCTATCAGGGTCTCATGGTGAAGAGTCGAGAAAGATACTTTGCTTTTTCTGGCAAGAGGAGGAGAAAAGTAACTGCTGTGAAATACTCTCAGAACATTTTCTATAATAAAGGTCTACTCTCTAGGGGAAGTGACTTTAGCAGAGTCTTATACCACCTAGGGAGAGGACATTTTCTGACTCAGGCCCTCCCTAGCTTTTCTGTATCACCTAAGGCAGGAGGGAAAAATCTAAGAAACACTGGTAAAGGTCACAGCACAGCAACACAAGCCTACCAAATGACTGAGATTTAATCATAAGATTCTAGACTGCTTCCCCTTTCCCATTCTATACTACTGCAGCCACAGGGTTCCCCTGTAATAACAATAGATTACAGCTGAAAGAGCTGTGGGATGCAGACTCTACCTTGCCAAGGCGTGCTTCTTAGGAAAGCCCAAAGATAACCGGAAATATCTCCGGATACAGGAGAAATTTGAAGCTTCTGGCACCTATGTCTACAACAAACAGTAAACAAAGCCCAACTCCTGGCCAGCTTCATATAATACCTCACCCTGAAGTTCTGTTTACCTTAGTTCCTGTTATCCCATATATGATGCCTGGCTTTCAACAGAATATTCAAGATATGCTAAAGGGCAAGGGAAAACACAGTCCAAAGAAACCAAGCAAAGCATCAGAACCAGACTCAGGTATGATGCAGGGTTTGGAATGATGAGACAAGAAATTTAAAATATCCATGATTCATACTTTAAGGACTCTAGCAGAAAAGGTAGGTAACATACAGGACAAGTGGGAAATGTTTGTTAACAAATGAAAATGTAAGAAAGAATCAAGAGGAAATGCCAGAAATCAGAAATGCAGTCACAGAAATCAGGAATACCTGTGATGGGCTCATCAGTAGACTGGACATGGCTGGGGAAAGTCTCAGTGAGTTTGGAGTACGTCAGAAGAAGCTTCTCAAACTGAAAGGCAAAGGGAAAAGATTAAAAAAAAAAAAACGAAAAAACAAAAACAGAACATTCAATGACAATTTCTGAAAGTGAAATCTTTGTGTAACTGGAATTTCACAAGGAGGAAAAAAATAGAACAATGTCAATATTTGAAGTAATAATGACTAATAACTTTCTAAAATTAAGGACAGACACCTAACCTCAAAAAGAGCACAAGAATCATCAAGCAATATAAATACCAAAAATCTATGGGACTTCCCCGGTAGTTCAGTGGTCAGGACTCTGCACTTCCACAGCAGGGGGCATGCGTTCAATCCCTGGTAGGAAACTAAGATCCTGCTTGCCGTTCATTGTGGCCAAAAAACCATAAAAAACTGAAAACAAAACCAAAATTCTATATACATAGATATATGATATTCAAACTGTAGGAAACTGAAACAAAGAGAAAATCTTGAAAGAAATCATAGGGGTGAGTTGAGTCAGGGGGAACCTTACCTATTAGAAGAATAAGAATTACAGAGGACTTCTTATCAGAAACCATGCCAGTGGAGTGAAATATTTAAAAGTATTGAAAGAAAAAAAAGTCAGTTTTAAATTCTATATCCAGAGAAATTGACCTTCAAAAGTAGAGGATAAATAAAGGCTTTCTTAGGCAACAAAACTGAGGAAATTTATTACCAGAAGCCCAGCTCTTCATGAAAATAAGTTCTTCAGAAGAAAAGAAAAGAAAGTTTAGAAACTTGGATTTGCTTAAGGAAAATATGTCAGAGGAGAAGTAAATGAAGGTAAAAATAAAATATTTTTGTTTTCTAATGGTTCTAAAAGAAAATTATTTGTTTAGATGCATACTGGTAATCATGTATTTGATGATTACAGCATGTGGATAAATGAAATGAATGACCACAATATCCTAAGAGATAGAAAGGATTAAATGGCAATATGGCTGGCTCTCAGTATCTGTGGACACAGCACCCAAAGACATGGAGGGCCAACTGAACTACGCCGTTTTATATAAGGGACTTGAGCATCCATGGATTTTGCATAGAGGTCCTGGAACTTACCCTTGTGGACACTGAGGGATAACTGTACTGTGTTATAAAGTATAAGCGTGACACATGAAGTGGCACAATGTTGCTTGAAGGTGGTTTGGATCAGCTTGAAATGCTTATTGCAAGTTCTAGGCAACCACTAAAAAGATTTTAAGAAGCATAATTGATATACTCAGTGAGAAGATAAAATATCATATAAGAAACTCAATTAAAATAATAGAAGGCAGAATAAGGGAAAAAAGAGGAAAACAAATAGAAAACAATTATAAACATTGTAGATATTGATCCAGCCATATAAAAAATAAATTTAAATGTGAGTGGTTTAAATATATCTAGTAACCAATTAGATTATCAGTGGTGGCGGTTTAGTTGCTAAATCGTGTCCGACTCTAGCAACACCATGGACTGTAGCCCCCCAGGCTTCTCTATCCATGGGATTCTCCAGACAGGAATACTGGAGTGGGTTGCCATTTCCTTCTCCAGGGGATCTTCCTGACCCAGGGATGGAACCAGGGTCTCCTGCATTGCTGATTCTTTACCAACTGAGCCACCACAGAAGCCAGAGTAGATTTTAAAAAATAGACGCTACGCTCTGTTGTTTACAAAGAACCACTTTTAATATAAAGCCTCAAGTTAAAGTAAAAGGATGGAGAAAGATGTACTGTGTTAACACTAATCAAAAGAAAGAATTACTACCTTAATTTCAGACAGAGAAAACTTCAGTACAAAGAGAATTATATGGGATAAAGAAAGACATTCAAGAATGATAAAAGTGTTAATTCTCCAGGGAGACATAACAATCTTAAACATCTATGCACCTAATAACAGAGCATCAAATACATGAGACAAAAACTGATGGGACTGCAAAGAGAAATATAATAGATAATTCACCATTGTAGCTGTAGGTTTCAGCAACCCTCTTTTAATAGTTGATAGATCAAAGAGGCAAAAACTAGTCAGGCTATAGTTGACTCGAGTAGCACTGTCAATCAACTTAATCTAATTGTCATGTGGAGTACTCCATCCAACAAGAACAGAATCCATGTTCTTCTCAAGCTTTCATGGAACATTCACCAAAATGGATCACATTTTGAGCCATAAAGCACATCTTAACGCATTAGAAATGTAGAAACCTTATGAAGTGTGTAATGAGAATTAAACTAGGAATCAGTAATAGATTGGAGAAGGCAATGGCACCCCACTCCAGTACTCTTGCCTGGAAAATCCCATGGACGGAGGAGCCTGGTGGCTGCAGTCCATGGGGTCGCTAAGAGTCGGACACGACCGAGCGACTTCACTTTCACTTCTCACTTTCATGCATTGGAGAAGGAAATGACAACCCACTCCAGTATTCTTGCCTGGAGAATCCCAGGGATGGGGGAGCCTGGTGGGCTGCCGTCTATGGGGTCGCACAGAGTCGGACATGACTGAAGTGACTTAGCAGCAGCAGTAATAGATATTTGAAAATCCCAACATATTTGGAGATGAAACAATACTCATAAATAACACTGGATTGAATAATTCACTACATAAATTTAAAAATATTTTCAACAAACTGAAAGTGAAAATACAACTTGTCAAAATTTATAGGATGCAGCAAAAGCAGTATTTAAAGGAAAATTCAAAGTCTTAAGTGTATATATTAGAAAAGAAACAACAAAACAGCAAAGACATCTTTCAGTAGGTAGATGCATAAGCAAATGGTGGCATAGCCATATAAAAAATAAGTAAATGGGAGAGAAGAGGCTGTCTCATCTGCACAATTCCAAATATTGATGTTGCTACTTTGCCCTTGAGAAGGTGGGCATAACTCTCTACTCCTTAAGTGAGGGCTGTGTGAAGTGACTTTGTTCTAAAAAGTACAATATGGAAAGGATGAAAAGGTAACTTTACAGTGGTCATATTACAAATATACTTCAGCCAGCTGATCAAGATTGACAGCATCAGGCATAAGTGGTGTTGATATTAAATATATACTCTTTATGGGATGTAGTGAAAATGGCTTTTACTTCTGTGGTCTTCATCCCCACACCCCACAAACCTAGTCTAATCATCAGACAAATCTGAATTGAAAGACAGCATACAAAAGTGAGTACTCTTCAAAACAAGAGAAGTCGGGGCTTGCTTGGGGTCCAGTGGTTAAGAATCTATCTTCCAGTGCATGGAACACAAGTTCAATCCCTGATCAGGGAACTAAGATCCCACATGCCCCAGGACAATTGAGCCCACTTTCCACAACTAGGAAGAAGCTTACACTCTGCAACGGGAAGATCTCGCCTGCCGCAACTAAGACCCAAGGCAGCCAAAAATAAATAAATGAATAAATGAATATATATTTTAAAAAATAAATAAACGAGGAAAGTCTAAGAAATTGTTAGAGCCAAGAGGAACCTAAGGAAACATGACAACTAAATGAAATGTGTTATCTTGCATGGAATCCTGAAACAGAAAAGGATACTAGTTAAAAACAAAGGAAATTTAAATAAAGCAGGGACTTCAGTTACTGGCTGCAGTCACCATCTGCACTGATTTTGGAGCCCCCAAAATAAAGTCAGCCAATGTTTCCACTGTTTCCCTATTTATTTGCCATGAAGTGATGGGACCAGATGCCATGATCTTAGTCTTCTGAATGTTGAGCTTTAAGCCAACTTTTTCACTCTCCTCTTTCACTTTCATCAAGAGGCTTTTGAATTCCTCTTCACTTTCTGCCATAAGGGTGGTGTCATATGCATATCTGAGGTTATTGATATCTCTCCCGGCAATCTTGATTCCAGCTTGTGTTTCTTCCAGTCCAGCGTTTCTCATGATGTGCTCTGCATATAAGTTAAATTAGCAGGGTGACAATATACAGCTTTGATGTACTCCTTTTCCTATTTGGAACCAGTCTGTTGTTCCATGTCCAGTTCTAATTGTTGCTTCCTGACCTTCATACAGGTTTCTCAAGAGGCAGGTCAGGTGGTCTGGTATTCCCATCTCTTTCAGAATTTTCCACAGTTGATTGTGATCCACACATTCAAAGGCTTTGGCATAGTCAATATAGCAAAAATAAATGTTTTTCTGGAACTCTCTTGCTTTTTCCATGATCCAGCAGATGTTGGCAATTTGATCTCTGGTTCCTCTGCCTTTTCTAAAACCAGCTTGAACATCAGTTACTAATAATGTATCAATATTGAAAGACTGAGGGCAGGAGGAGAAGGGGGTGACAGTGAATGGCATGGTTGGGTGGCATCACCGACTCAGTGGACGTGAGTTTGAACAAACTCTGGGAGATAGTGAAGGACAAGGAAGCCTTGCGTGCTGCAGTACATGGGGAGGCAAAGAGTTGGACAGGACTTAGCGAGTGAACAGCAACAATTGTTATCAGTTGTAGCAAATGCATGTGGAGGTTGTTAGTAATATCAGAAACACTGAGGTTATAGGAACTCACTGTACCATCTGCACAATTTTTCTGTAAGTCTAAAACTGTCCTAAAGCTACATTTTATTTTTAAAAAAAAAATCACTTTTAGTATACTTATACTTTTCTTTTGCAGAACTCTTCCCAAGGCCATTTGCTCCAGTTTCAAGAATTTCTGCTGAGTAGAACTTTTGGTATTGTATATATATAGTTTACATTTGGAATATAACAATTCTTTTATTCCCTCTACTCCCCACAAACATTTGCAAGGACAAAATTGTCTTTCAGTTGTGAAAATCCTGTGTCTTCCATGTATTTTTCAGTGCTGATGTTATTCATTGTCATTTTACAACTTGCTATTCAAGAACAAAACATGTCGAGTTACAAACGAAGGAAAAAGTCCATCTCTTTCATCTACCCTTTATTTTATCATCACGTTATGAAGTGCCGATATGGAGAAGGCGTCACTTTGAAAGCAGACGGCCTGGCAGAAGCTGTGTTTTGCAAGGGTGTCATCCAAACTCGGGGGAGATCTGTTATTCAGAAGTCTTCCCCGGTTCATTCATGCATTAAGAGGATGAGCCTTTCCGCTTTCTCATCCTGACAGAGGAGAATGTTGCCATGACAGCTGTTAGGAGAGTGGAGATGCTCTAAAGAGCATCCATAATGAGAAGAGAAAATAGCCTAGCTTCTTGGATCTCACTGATGATGCATGGAAGAGCTTCCTTGGATTCTCAAAAGGTACCTTAAAAATCTGTTAGCTTCATTTAAGGCATCGTATTTTAAAGACATACACACAGAGTTCATTTTTCAATAGCCTAAGCAGCAAGTAGAAGAATTAAACATGAACCAAAACCATTTGTAGAGTCCTCCTCTTCCATCTTTAGGATACAGACCAGTCAATGGTAAAGGAAATCAACCCTGAATATTCACTGGAAGGACTGATGCTGAAGTTGAAGTTCCAATATATTGGCCACCTGATGCAAACAGCAGACTCAATGGAAAAGACCCTGATGCTGGGAAAGATTGAGGGCAGGAGGAGAAGGGGACAACAGAGGATGAGATGGTTGGGTAGCATCACCGACTCAATGGACATGAGTTTGAGTAAACTCCGGAGATGGTGAAGGGCAGGGAACCATGGCGTGCTGCAGTCCATGCGGTTGCAAAGAGTTGGGCACGACTGAGTGAATGAACAATAACCAATCTAATGTAGTGAAGATTTAACAAAGTTGTTTTGTAAGTGATTATTATAAAGGGAAATGTTTTTCAAAAGGAGAAAATCTTTGATTAAAAAATCATTGCTCCTCAAAACCTGAGAAGAGGTTAATGAATTATCTGGGAGCCAAATAGGACTTATCTCATTTGTCCCAGAGAGAAAAATATGTTATCTTCATCCAAAGACATTGAAAGAATGTTTACTGATGAAAGGATATGGTGTCTGGGCATTTGCTTCACAATAATGTGGGAATGGGGATAGTGGTTAGGACTACAGGTGAAACAAGACTGGCTGTGAGTTGGTTATGGAACAATGTTAGGGGCTGAATTGTATCTCCCCACCTCATTCATATGTTGAAGCACTAAGCCTCTGCACCTCACCATATCATTGTATTTAGAGACAGGACCTTCAGAGAGGTGATTAAGTTAAAATGAGGCCCTGCCAGTGGGTCCTACCCCGGTCTGACCGGCGTACTTATAAGCTGAGGTTATTTGGACACACAGAGACATCTAGGAAGCACGCCATGGAGGAATGAGCACACGAGGACACAGGGAGAAGGCACCCAGGTCCAAGCTGAAGAAAGAGCTTCAGAAAAAACACAAATACAGCCGCCAGCTTGATCTTGAACTTCTGGCTTCCAGAACTGTGAGAAAATACCTTTCTGTTGTCTATACCCCCCAATCTGTGGTATTCTGTTATGGCAGCCCTAGCGAACTGATACACATCCCTAACACAT
Organism: Bos mutus; assembly: GCF_027580195.1. NCBI lineage: Eukaryota > Metazoa > Chordata > Mammalia > Artiodactyla > Bovidae > Bos > Bos mutus. Next base: position 25,625,334 of record NC_091621.1, on the reverse strand, counting down.
TATAGAGCACATGTCCTCTGCTTTCTGGGCACTTACAGATTAGATCGATGAGTAAAAGAGGGTTTCCCTCGTGGTACTAGTGGTAAAGAATCTGCTTGCTAATGCAGAAGACACAAAAGATGTGGGTTTGATCCCTGGGTCGGGAAGATCCCCTGGAGGAGGGCATGGCAACCCACTCCACTCTTCTTGCCTGGAGAATCCCATGGACAGAGGAGCTTGGTGGGCTACAGTCCATGGGGTCACAAAGAGTTGGACAAAACTGAGCGACTAACACGTACGTATACATAGGGTATGAGGCAGAAGAGGGGAATCCACGGTCACTCCCAGGCTCCAGTCTTAGGCTCTGAAAGAAGGATAGGTGATGGCCTGAGGCAAGAAGCAGCATATTAAGAAAGGTAGACTTGGGGGTGAGCTGGAGGAACTGAGTTCAGTGATTGTTGTGTTTAGCTTTGGTTAGCAGAATGCTATCTACGTGGAGATAATCTGCTTGGCTATGTCTGTACAGGAGGGCTGTCTGGGCTGGATCTACAGTTAGGAACCCTTGATTCCAAGGTAAAACAAAAGCCAGGGAGATGATGAAGTTATTCTAGAAAAGTATGTAGACACAGAAGGTAAGAACAAGGAGTTTTGAGAGTGAAATGGAAATAGAGACTCAGAAGGGGCAGTGGGAAGGTTAGTGGGCTCCCCCAAAGTTCTGTGAATTCCTATTGCTATGTTTGTTATTCCTTTTAGAATTTTTTTTTAAATTTTATTTTATTTTTTAACTTTACAATATTGTATTGGTTTTGCCATATATCGAAATGAATCTGCCACAGGTATGTATACATGTGTTCCCCATCCTGAATCCTCCTCCCTCCTCCCTCCTCCCTCCCCATACCATCCTTTTAGAATTTTAAGAAGAATGTGTATTTTAAATTGTAGCTCTGACGCTTACAATCTTGGTAAGTTACTTAACCACTTACTACCTTGTTCTTCATCTGTAAAATCGGTCCAATGATAATATCTGTCTCTATCATAGGTTTGTTGTGAGGAAGAGATGAGGTAGATATAAAGCTTGTAATACATAGTGTGCACCCAATAACTGTTAACTCTTATCATTATTATTTTTAATTATTGTTGTGTTTCTAGTTTGGGACATTAGTGCTTATGGCTTCCAAGATCAACCACAAGAGATGTCTCTAGATTTGGATTGTGGAGTGGGATGGAACACTTCTTTATGTTATGCTTGTGCCTATATGTGTGTGAGTAATTATTAAAATATACAGTATACATACTAATTACTATTTACAAATTATAAACCAAATGGTATTAAATTCAAAGCAACACTTAATAAAATGCAAACTCCAGGATAAATTAAGTGTGCCATTGACTAAACCTTATTTACTGTTTAATCAGAATTTTACTGTTTTCTCATTTTTGTTTTCATATGGACTTTTGTATTAGTCCTTTAAATATTCCAAAGTCCCAGACTTGTACACAGTTATTGGCTCATTAAAGTGTGTATTTGCAATTTTTAAAAAAATCTGTTGTCTCCTTTAGCTGAGCTTTCCTGGTGGCTCAGCGATAAAGAACCTGCCTGCTGGTGCAGGAGATGTGGGTTTGATCCCTAGGTCGGGAAGATCCCCTGGAGAAGGGAATGGCAACCCACTCCAATATTCTTGCCTGGGAAATCCCATGAACAGAGGATCCTGGTGGGCTATAGTCCATGGGGTCAAACATGCAAAGAGTCAGACATGACTGAGTAACTAAAAAATTCCCCCCAAATTCCTTTAACTGATGTCTTGATGGCAGACCTTCCCAGTTCTTGATGGCAAAGAACTGGGGTGCCCAGTTCTTCCTGCCTATTTTCTGCAGACAAGCTGCTTTCATTCTCAAATATCATGCTTTGGTCTAAATGGCATCATTTAGCTATAAGAAAAGCTCATTGCAAAGGCCTTATGCTTGAGTTCACTGCAAAACGCTCCCCTCTGACTATCTTTACCTCATCAGAAAAGTCCTCCCCACCTGGCCCACTTTTCCCATCTCAATTCCATTCCCCTTTGAAGTCCAATGTGGAAGTTTCTTTGCATAAAATTGTTTACGATAATACATTAATCCTGTTAGTAGGTTTCCATACATTTCAAAAAGTCACCACTCCTGAAGATTTCCTTTTATTATTAAAAATAGACTGTTTCCTCTTATGCTTGCATCACTATTATCATGGCTATGGCAAAAATATATGTTTTAATATCCAAGAGGGAGGAAGAAAACTATGACTATAAATATATATACCATTTGAATGAGGCTGACCCCAAGGGTAGGCTCTCAGGCAGGACTGGCCTACTTATGGGTGACCTTTCTGCCTTGAAACATCATTCTTCATGATGTCAGGCTATTTTCTAAAAAGTTTGTACAGTAATTCTGCATAAAAGTCATCCTTTTGAAATACATTAGGGTAAATGTCATTTTAAGAAATAGAAATATATTCATTTGTTTTTTCATCACTCACTCCATAATCAGTTATTATCCTTAGAATGCCAGGCAGTAATGGTAGTTTCTTAGCACTTAGCAGTGGCTAGAGAGGGTGTGAGGTGGACTCTCATGAAGCTTATAATTCAGTGAGGGACGTGGACATTAGGCAAGTCCTACACAAGTATTTAAGAAATCTCTGATGAACAAATGAGCTGAAAAATATTGGGATTGAAGGTGACCCCAGGAAAGGGGAAGTCAGCTGGCTTTTCCCCCAAACCTCCTAAACCCCCCAAGCTCAGGTCTTCTACAACTTGGACTGTCCGCAGTATCAAAAGATATCACAGGCAAAACAGGCTTTTGTGGTTTTTCCTCCAACTTAACTACTTCTCATAACACTGTGGGAAGATGCATACAGAATTCCAAGTAACAGACTCTTAAACAATCACTTGGAATGCTTCATATCTGTAGGCCAAGCTTCCTTTGTTTCCCCATATAAAGTTATTCATTCTTTCTCCTACCCAAATTCTCTGTCTCCTTCACCCCTCCACCCCTGAAATAGTGATTATCTTGAAAAATAGAAAAATTTAGGAAGTTGACTAAGGCTGGGATTAATGAGAAGTGGGGCAAAATTCCATGTCTTTCTCTCTCTCTGTTTGCCTGTGCTGTGGCTTGTTAAATTATAGCAGAGGTTTGAATATAATTTAGGGGAGATTATAAAAAATACTCTCTGTATGAATAAGACTCTGAACCACTATATATAATAGTTTGTTTTTCAGTATCGGCATTTAGCACTGGTGGTGTTCAGGGCACCAGATACCCCTGGAGTTCCTTCTGGTTCTGTGACTCTTCCTCAGTCTCTATTCCTGACCCATCATGGTCTTCAGGAGGAGTTCCTAAAGCCCTCATGTCATCACACTTTATGTTGAGGTTTCTCAACCTGGACACTATTGAGATTTTGATTTGGCAGTCATTGTTGCGAAGGCCTGCCTTGTGCATTCGTTGAAGGATGTTTAGCAGCATCCTAGGGTCGCACAGAGTCGGACACGACTGAAGCTACTTAGCAGCAGCAGCAGCAGGCCTCTCTTCATTAGGTACCCCCATTCATGACAACCAAACATATCTTCAGACATTTTCAAATATTTCCTGAGGGTCAAAATAATGCCCTTAGCCCTGGTTTGTACTCTTCATAAGCAACTCTGTCCACAGTCTTGGATTCTGTGATGGTCTACATGTTCATCTTGCTCATTGTACCATCTCAGTTCAGACTTTGTTTCTGATCTCTAGTGACAACACATCTTCTTGGGTATCTCAGAGAGACTGCAAAGCTAAAAGTCACAATGCTGATCTTCTTACTGTACTTCCTCTCTTGCTATTTTCTGTCTGATGAGGCTCTACCATCCACCCAGCTCCTTCATTCTGTTTCTAGTCAGTCAGTAAATGCTGGGGGATTGCGTATTCCCACTCCGCTCCAGTTCCAGTTCCGTCTCTTCATATTTATCCTCCTTCCCACCCCACCCCTTAGCGACTGCAAGTCACGCCACCATCATATATTGCCTGGACCACTCAAAGACCTCAACCCTGGGCTTCAGGGATTTCTACAGCCCTTCAATCCATGCTCTGTGTCATTCAGAGGATCTTGCAAAACAATAAATTTGAACAAGTCACTTACACATGCTTCCGTTTGCTTTTAGGTTAGCGATGCAAATCCTTAACAAGACCAGCTGGCCTGTGTGGCCTGACCCTGCCTACCTTTCCTTCATTTCCTGAACATACCACAGATCTTCCCACATGGCATGCACGTGATCAGGACAGTTTTAGCCAGTTCCTCCTCACCCTACCATTGTAGCTAATCCCTAGTATTAGGGACATATATTTATATTTTGTCTCTTCTCATTTGAAATTTCACTAATGCTACTATAAAGAAGATGGTTCATCAGATCCATTTTCTATATGTGCGTGTTTCCTTTATCCAGAAAATTAGAGAAGTAATTTTATATTCTGTATGACATAGAGAATATCTATGTTATATCATTTTCTTAAAATGAGAAGAATATATTTATAAAAATATGAAACTACCACGAGAAATGAAGAGGAGATGGAATTATGTACTATACATATTACACATATACATATCTATTGAAAATTATCTTTAAAAATGGTACTTTCTACAGATCAATTTTTGGTGTATGTTTTCCGATTTTTGTCGTTGTTGTTGTTAGACTGTATCAAGATATTTGAAAAATGCTCTGGCAAAAAGTGTACTATATCATAAAGATTCAAGAAGAGATAATTTGTGGCTACTGAGCCAGAAATGTGCATGAGTCATAAATTAAACCTGACAAACTTGTCATAAAATATAAGTTTTAATAGAAGCATAATATTTGCTTTCATGACTATGTCAGAATCAATAATACATCATCAGCTCTTTTTCACATTGGCTCATATAATGCAAAGATATGAAAGCAAACACATTTTTAGTCCATGAGCAAAAGGATGGGGAACACATGTATAATTTTTTAAAATTAAAATTAAAAAAAAAAAAAATTGTAATGTAAAGAGTATTTTACAAAACAAAATTACAAAAATGTAAATATAGCTTAGGCCCCTCAAAACTCTATAAATTTGCTTAAATTATAGAATACAAAATATGGAAGTTTATTGTTTAAAAAGAAATAGGCCATAAGCCAAATTAGAAGACAAATGACAAACTGGTAAAAGATAGTTAAATATGAATATATATAAAACAGGAAAAGAGTTAATTTCTTTAATATACAAGCACTGTTACGTAACAACTTAAAAATCAGTCCAACAGAAAAATGGGCAAAGTACTTGAACAGAAAAAAAGTTTAAAAGGAAATTCAAATGGCGAATGTTTAAAACATTGCTCATCCTGGATAGGAATCATTTATAACTACAAAGAAAATTCTGTCCATTAAGTAGAAAGTGACAAAAAAAATGATAGATGTTAACACCTGATGTTGGAGAGTATGGACCAATGAGCAGTCATTCTCTGCAGATCAGACTCTGGAAGCCTCCTTCACAATATGCCTCAAAAGCCTTAAACCCATAATTTCTAGTTCTAGGAATTTATCCTAAAGAAATAATTAGTCGGGAGTATGATGATTTTGATGCCAGAAGGTTTATCCCAACTTTGTTTACAGTATCAAAATGTATAGAAATAGTGCAAATATGGATGATTAGATGATAGATAATGCATTATGATTTATCCATAAAGTAGAATATGATGCTTTTCAGAAAAAGATCATTTAAAGTGTGTATTTACGTGGGAAAATTACTCATGATGAATTTTTAGATCAAAATGTAGTACACACCTAGCACCCAAATCTTGGTTCCCTTTTTAAAAAATAATTTTATTTATTCATTTATTTTTGGCCGTGCTGGGTTTTTGTTACTGTGCGAGCTTTTCGCTAGCTGTGGTGAGCAGCGGCTGTGGGCTTCTTATTGCAATGACTTCTCTTGTTACAGAGCATGGGGTCTAAGGCACCCGGGGTTCAATAGTTGCCACTCCTGGACTCTAGAGCACAGAGCTCAATAATTGTGGTGCATGAGCTTAGTTGCTCCAAGGTATGTGGGATCTTCCTAAACCAGGGATTGAGCCCATGTCTCCTGCATTGGCAGGCAGATTTTTTTTTTTTTGAACCATTGAGATATCAGGGAAGCCCCAGATCTTGGTTCTTAAGACCATTTTCTAATGAAAGATATCAGGAGTCACTGGAGAAATAACTGATTCTAGGACTATTTCAGAAAATATATATAATGACCTTCTTGTTGTTGTTTAGTTGCTCAGTCATGTCCAACTCTTTGTGACCCCATGGACTGCAGCACTCCAGGCTTCCCTGTCTTTCACTAACTCCAAGAGTTTGCTCAAACTCGTGTCCATTGAATCAGTGATGCCATCCAATCATCTCATCCTCTGTCATCCCCTTCTCCCCCTGCCTTCAATCTTTCTGAGTGTCAGGGTCTTTTCCAATGAGTCAGCTCTTTGCATCAGGTGGCCAAAGTATTGGAGCTTCAGCTTCAGCATTAGTCCTTCCAATGAATATTCAGAATTGATTTCCTTTAGGATTGACTGGTTTGATCTCCTTTCAGTTAGTGGAACTCTCAAAAGTCTTCTTCAGCACTACGATTTGAAAGCATCAATTCTTTGGTGCTCAGCCTTTTTTATGGTTCAACTTTCACATTTGTACATGACTACTGGAAAAACCATAGCTTTGACTCTATGGACCTTTGTCAGCAAAGTGATGTCTCTGTTTTTTAATATGCTATCTAGGTTTGTCATAGCTTTTCTTCCAAGGAGCAAATGTCTTTTAATTTCATGGTGGCGGTCACCATCCATGGTGATTTTGGAGCCCAAGAAAATAAAGTCTGTCACTGTTTCCATTTTTTCCCCATCTGACCTTGGGGCATCTTATAGTGCCTGAAAGTAAGGAAGTGTTAAACTAACAAACTCACAGTGATGGACTATTTCAAAGGAACATGGGAACCAACTGAAAGAGCTCCTAGTGCCCCAAGCTGGTATGATTTGAGCAACAGAATAAGGTGTTGGATTATAATCCAAAGTGTGAAATAAATATTCATGAGTGCACACTAATATAAATAAATGAGTGAACAAATAAATGGAGAGCAAGAGATAAATGGTCCCTACAGAGGAATTCGAAGTGATTTACAAAGATACTCCACCCTCAGGGAGGTGGAATGAAGCACTCTATTCATGAGTGTAGCCTGCTAAAAGGGACTTCTTCCGAAGAACACATTATGGAAGAGGGCAGCGAGCAAAAGGGTAACTGTACTGCGGAGGATTATGAGAACATTACCTCAGCCATGTGATCAAAGTAAATATCAGTAGTGGTTAGTTAGGTTGATTGTATGCACCTTTGATATAATGTGGTGAAATGACATTTTATGTCCTCTGATCTTCCTTCTCCAAATTCCAAAGTGTTGGTCCCTCAGTTGTATCTGACTCTTTGCGACCCCATGGACTGCAGCCTGCCAGGCTCCTCTGTCCATAGGATTTTCCAGGCAACAATACTGGAGTGGGCTGCCATTTCCTTCTCCAGGGGATCTTCCCAACCCAGGGATCGAACCCAGGTCTACCGCATTGTAGGCAGATGCTTTTACCGTCTGAGCCACCAGGGAAGTCCCTAAGGAAATCTTAATAGTATGGACTCTACTTAATAGTACATCAACATTGACGATTTAATTGTAATTACTTGAAGACTGAAATGAAGCTGCTGGCAGAGTCAATTCCTTCCAGGGGCCGTGAGGAAAGGATATGTATTAGGTCTCACTCATTGGCTTGTAGATGGCTGTCTTCTCTTTGTGTCTTCACATTGTCTTCCTTCTGTGCATATCTGTATTTAAATTTTCTCTTCTTAGGACACAGGTTGTATTGGATCAGGGCCCACCCTAATGTCCTTGTTCTAGTTTTGTTACCTCTTTAAAGATCCTGTCTCCAAACGTGGTTATTACAATCTGAGATGCTGGGGGTTAGGAACTCAACATAAGTATTTGGGGGCATGTTGCAATTCATCTCATGGTACCAGGTTTCTCACTGTCAGAGAGAGAACAGAGCAACAACAGAGGAAGAGCCACCCTGTGGTGTTAGACGAGGGTTGGAGATGTTAGTGGGGACTCGTGCTCACTTTAATATATATGCATATAGATGCAGAAATAAATAGTTATGTGTGGACTCATGGTTAGTGTATATGAACATATCACATAGCTCATGCGCTGAGAGTTGCTAGAAGCTGTGACATTCCAGTAGCAAGAAGCATACCTACTACCAGTTAGTTTCTGAATACCATTGTTTAAGCAAAGAAGAAATGGCTAATTCTAGGAGCGAGACAAGAAAAATACGATTAGTTTGGGAGAAAACTAAAGGAGAAAAAGGATATGTACATAGTCTCGAACTATCTCAACCACCCCAAGTACTTGTTAGTTACTGTGGTGGTGTTTACATATGTCCACAAACACCTTCATATGCCTCCCTCCAAGAGGTGGAGCTCAGTCCTCTTTCATTTGAATGTGGACTTAATGATTCACCTTCTAAAATTATAGAAAGAAAAAGTAGGAACTTTTCAGCGGTGAAACCAGCTGGACACCACCTTAACCAAGTGATCAAGTTCAACATCGCCAGTGGTAAGTCCTGTTGATATTGATATCCTGTATCACTGGTAGGAGGAAATGGGAAGAGCATTTTACTTCTGTCCTGTTCTTCCTCCAAATCCATAACCCCAGTCTATTCATGGGGGGCGGGGGGACAGAACACTCTCAGATTAAGGGACATTCTACAATATGTTTGACCAATTTGTTTCAAAAGTGTCAAGGTCATGAAAAATAAGGAAAGACTAAAAAACTGTCACAGACCAACATAATGACTAGATGCCACATGTTATCCTGGAGTGGAAAAGAACATTAGAGGGAAAACTGTTAAAATCTGAAACTGAAGGTTAGTTATTAGTAGTGTATCAGTGTTAATTTCTTAGTTTTGAGAAATGTTAAGATGTTATCATTAGGAGAAGCTACTTGAAGGATATATGGGAATTCTTTATACTATCTTCAAAACTACTACAAACCTAAAATTACTGTAAAAAAGTTTGAAAATGTAGCATACATAATAGCATTGATTCACTCAAAAGCTCTTTATTAAGTACTTGATATGTGCCAGATATTCTTCTATGTGCTGAGAATATTACAATGAATCAGATATTATTCTTGCTCTTATAGAGTTTTTTTTATTTTATTACCAATTGGTCCTTTTTTTTAAAAAAAACTATAGTTATAAATATATAATATATACTATGGGCTTCCCTGGTAGCTCAGACGGTAAAGAATCTGCCTGCAATGCAGGAGACCTGGGTTCAATCCCTGGGTCAGGAAGGTTCCCTGGAGCAGGAAATGGCAACCCACTCCAATATTCTTGCCTAGAGAATCCCATGGACAGAGGAGCCTAGCGGGCTATAGTCCACGGGGTCGCAGAGTCGGACATGACTGAGTGAGCAAGCACACGATATATACTATAATGTGCATTTTGCTTTTAAAGTTTAATTTGAGTATAAATGGAAACTTTTGGGGGAAGGTGTTGTTGTTGAAAGAGAAGGTGTATAATTTAGACCAGAATATGGAGATTTGGGGGCTTCCCTGGTGGCTCAGTGGTAAAGAATCTGCCTGCAATGCAGGAGACTTGGGTTTGATCCCTGGATTGGGAACATCCACTGGAGAAGGGAATGGCAACTTACTCCAGTATTATTGCCTGGAGAATAATGGACAAAGGAGCCTGGTGGGCTACAATCCATACGGTCACAAAGAGTCGGACATGCCTGAGCGACTAACACACACACGTAGGGATTTGGAGACAGGTCTTGCAGAGATTACCTCATTCCTTTAAATCAGTGGTTTTTGAAGTATGCTGCAGGAACCAACAGCATTAATGAGAGATTGTTAGAAGGGCAGATTCTCAGGCTGACCCCCAGTTTTGTTAAGTTGGAAACTCTGGTGATCAGGTTCAGCAGTCTGTGTTTTTAACAAGTCCTCCAGGTAATTCTGTTTCTCCAAATCACAGTATCCATGCAAATAATACTACTACTAGCCTCTGATGGTCTTATATATAATATGAGTGTGCAGTGTAAACCAATTTAGCAATTGCCTGGCATATTGTAAGTGGTTCAGTAAAAGGTACCAATAAATGCCAGTTATTGCCACTCCTTCCCTCAGGTATCTTCCCAGCTAACTCCCCTCCCTGCTCAGGGGCATTGCTTGAATGGCACTTTATCAAGGAGGCCCTCTTTATAACTGCAATATGCTTGTCTCTCTTGCCCTGCTGTCTGGAACTCCCAATCTCCTTTTGTCCCTGGTGTGCCCCTCCCCACCCCTCATAGCACTTATCACTGTCTCATCAATAATATAATTTGCACATTAATTATTGTGTTCCTAAACATATGTCTCCCCTGGCTAGACTGTAACTCCTCAAGGGCAGGGGATCTTTGTTTTCATGTATGGAGCCCAAGTGCTAAAATCAAAGCCTGGCACATGGTAGGCATTTTAATATTTGTTTCCACAATGAATGGTTGATGTGACTGCTTTATGAAAGCAGGCTTCTAAGTGCTCTTCAAGCACTTTAGGTGTTCTGAATGTTTGATTTGACTTGTGAAATGCTTCCAATAATTAGATTGTGCTTTTGGCACTGGTTGATGATCTCTGCACCCCAAAGCTGGAGAGCTGCTGGGGTTGAGGCAAGAATGGGGTTCCAGTTCCCTTGTATGCCGCAGTCATCCACCCTTCCCTTAGTGCTCTAGTCCCAGATAGTTAGATTCTGGGGGAATTTCACTGACCACAGAATTGTGTATCTGAAAGAGTTTGAAGCTTGCTTCTCTGTACCATTAGGTTGGAATGAGTTTGTTTTGCCAAATGCTGCTGAAGTCTGCAAGCCATTTTTCCTTGGTGAGAATGGTAGTTAAGAGCTGAGGATTGGTTCTTGGCAGAAGGAAGTGAGTAGAGATGTCAAGAGGAAAGAATTAGGAGATGGAAGAGATGAGACTGGGGGGATTTAGATGGATCAGGCAGAAGCGCAGATCATGGTGAATGAAGTAGGAGAGGTGATAAAGGCAAAGCCCATGTGAGGAAAAGATGTGGAAACCCCATAAGAGAAACGTGAACCCCATGCATCAAATCAGCGGAGGATTCTGAGTGAGACGTGTTGTGACAAGCTGCAGACGAGATGCGTTTTGACAATATTTTTTAACAGATTGGGCATGGGAAGAATCTACTGAGCAAGAGACCAGATCTTAAGTGTGAAGTTTTACTAGAGGATCCTCACTTCCTAGGTGGGAAGTGGCGTGTGCTTGTGTATATATGTGTGTGTATGTATGTATCTGTGTATTTGTATGTATATGTTTGAATGTTTATGTGTATGTTTTTATGAATGTGTATTTTTGTGTATATATGTGTGTGTTTATATGTGTATGTACATGTGTATTTGTGTGTATGTATATATGTGTGTATTGTGTATAGATGTGTGTGTGTGTGAGACTCTCTTTTTGGTCTGTTATTTAGTAGTTGGTACAGGATCACCCAGTGTTATTCACTTTTATTTATTCTTTTTCTTGCCTTCCTATTCCTTCTTACTTTTTCCCTAATCTTTTATAGTACTGCCCTTTTATTTTTTTTTAATTTTATTTTATTTTTAAACTTTACATAATTGTATTAGTTTTGACAAATATCAAAAAGCCACAGGTATACATGTGTTCCCCATCCTGAACCCTCCTCCCTCCTCCCTCCCCATACCATCCCTCTGGGTCATCCCAGTGCACTAGCCCCAAGCATCCAGTATCGTGCATCGAACCTGGACTGGCATCTCGTTTCATACGTGATATTTTACATGTTTCAATGCCATTCTCCCAAATCTTCCCACCCTCTCCCTCTCCCATAGAGTCCATAAGACTGTTCTGTACATCAGTGTCTCTGTTGTCTCGTACACAGGGTTATTGTTACCATCTTTCTAAATTCCATATATATGCGTTATTATACTGTATTGGTGTTTTTCCTTCTGGCTTACTTCACTCTGTATAATAGGCTCCAGTTTCATTTAATCTGTCATCCTTGGGGAGAAAGGAGAGTCTTCCTAAGAAACCACTGATACCTGCGAGCATTAAGGTAGTGACAAAATCATGACTGTGCTTTAGTGATAGCACTTCCAAAACCCTGCTTCCTCTCTTATTCTGCTGAGCAGAATTTGTTTTCTTGATGTCTCCGGCTAACCGTTGTGAGCATTATGATTTATACCCCAAACAATCAGACTCAAACTACCTCTCTGTTACTTTTCTTATCTAAAAACGGGACTAAGGACATTATTACGCAACTCAGAGAGTGACTTTGAGGTTCGAATGAGATCATCTTTATGGAGCCTCCTCAGGGCCTGGTGCAGGTGTAGGTCCTGAGTGTACGACATGGCACGCAGCGACACCATCACCACGTTCCAACCCCCAGCTAGTTCTTTCCCTCAGAGCTTTGGCTCACGTGGAACATATCTGTTTGTTCATGCTATGGTTTAGTGTTCAGCACATGGTAGACACTTGATAAATATTGACAAAACAAATCAATGAATACATGATTATGTTGGATTTTTTTAGATTAAAAGACATTCTCAAAAAATGCCATTTTCCGTTTGTTGCTGGCTGGATGATTTCTCTGGAGATGTGGTGCACTTTCTATACTTTGCGAGCATCCCCCAGTATAATCTTTCCTCTTCTGATTTGGGTTGCAGCTATGCTCAACCAGCTTTGGAATTTAAATTTCTATGTGCAGCAGAGTGGAGCTATACAGAATATTTATAAAAGTCCTCATGTAACTCTGCTCATAAACTTGAATCACTTTGCAAGGGTGCACAATAAAAATGAACTAAAAATGGCAGATGTTTACTCATCAGAATCATGTTCCTTTCAGTCGTCTAGGGCCTGGATCATGTATGCAATTTATGAAATCACTCATCTAGCAGCAAATAAAGAATGTCTTTAATGAGATGTCAAATCAGATTGAATTGTCATGAAAGATGTTGACTATATTGAGTCAGAGAAATTTGAACTCCACTGAGATGAAATATTATGCTTTGTATTAAAATGAAAAAGCAAATGTTTATCTGCCATTCCTATTGTTATTAAGTCCTATTTCACCATAGTGAAGGGCAAGAGGATGCGATTAATCCCAGAAAAAAAAAATGAACAGATTCTGGGGATGTTATTTATACTTCTGTTATAAAAGGAGATCGTTGTTCATGCATTTATTGGGTCCTATTAATAGGCCATTGATAAATAATACTATATGTGATTTTCATTCATAATCTTAAGCTCTGAAACTCTTTACATTTAAATAAGAGGAAATCAGTGCTTTCTTGATCACTGAGATCTCTGATGCCCTCCATGTCTGAGATCTAAAAGACTCTTTCAGTTCTCATCTTATTGACTCTCTCAACAGCTTTCCACCCGACGGCCACTCCCTCTTTGAATTGCTCCTTCCTTTGACTCTGCTACATGATTTTCCTTCCTGCTTTCTGTCTACTCCTTTTCTGTCTCCTCTGCCCGGCTGCTCATCCTCAAGGTTCAGTCAGCCGCAGTGCTTCTTTCCTCTTCTCTTTCCCTCTCTGTCCTTCCCTTTCCCTCTCATCGCTTCTCATTTCATACTTTTTTTTCCTAAATCATGTCATCTATGTCCCTGTCTATCGTCAGTTACCTGCACTGTGCTGTTGATTCCAAAGTCAAAATCCTCAGCCCGAGCTTTTTCTCTCAAGACCAGACCTCCCATCCAAACATCTCCACTTTGCCTATAGGGCATGTCCATGTCTCAGTGTAAAATTCTCTTCCACATCACCACTGCCCACCCAGGTCTCTAAACGAGAGATTCCTCCTAGGTATCCTGACTGCACTTCCCTTTGACTTACCCTTTCAAGGCTACTCTGTCACCTGTTTATTTCATCCTCTAATAGCTTTACTTCATCATGAGTGCACCTGTCTTGACACTCTCGGCTAAGGCAGCAAAATCTTTCATATGGACTACAATAGGGATTGCTATTATAGACTAATCTCCAGACTGGTTTTCTCTTATTCGTTCTTGTTCGTCACAACTACTATCCATGCAACATTCATGTTGCAGCCAGAGTAATTATGTCAAAACAGAAAGTTGATATCCCCTTGTTAAGATAAAAATCTTTAACATGACCACAACTTCCTGTGTGGACCCCTACAACCTATGTCATAGATTCTCCTCACTGTGGTTTCTGCCAGAGCCACATTGTCATCTGTTCAGTTGCTGGAAATGTACCCCGCTGTCTCCTGCCACAAGACCTTTGCACCTGCTGTTTCCTCTGCCTGGAATGTTCTTCTCCCTCCCCCAGCTCTCACTGCACAGGGCTGCATGTGGTTTACTGCTCACTCTCAAAATCTCAGTTTGAATACCTTTTCCTCAATGAAGTTAATACCACTTAAATATTGTTAATATAAAAATCATTATATTTTTAAATTATTTATTAAAGTATAGTTGATTTATAATGTTGTGTTAATTTCTGCTATACAGCCAGGTGACTTACTTTTACACATATATGCATTCTTTTTTTTTTTTTTTTCCGTTATGGTTTATTCCAGGATATTGGATATAATAGTTTCTCATGATATACAGTAAGGCTTTGTTGTTTATCCATTCTATATATAATATCTTACATCTGCTAACCCCAGACTCTCAGTTCATCCAGCCCCCACCTCTGTTCCCCTGTGGCAAATATGTTCTCTAGGTCTTGAGTCTGTTTGCAGGCAGCTTCTTCACCCACTGAACCATCGGGGAAGCCTTCTGTTTTGTAGGTAGGTTCATTGGTGCCATGTTTTAGGTTCCACATATGAGTGATATCATATGGTATTTGTCTTTCTCTGACTTACTAGGATAATCTCTCGTTGCATCTATGTTGCTACCAATGGCATTATATTGTTTTTCTTTTTTAGGATTGAGTAGTATTCCACTGTGTATATGTAGCATATCTTTTTTATCCATGCATCTCTTGGTGCACATTTAGGTGGTTTCCATGTCTTGGCTGTTGTGAATAGCACTGCTATGAACATAGGGGTGCATGTATCTTTTTGAATTATAGTTTTGTTTGGGTATGTGCCCAAGAGTGGGATTGTTGGATCATATGGCAACTCTATTTTTAGTTTCTTGGGGAATTCCCATACTGTTTTCCATAGTGCTTGCCCCAATTTGCATTCCCATCAACAGTGTAGTAGGGTTCCCTTTTCTCCACATCCTCTCTAGCATTTATTTGTAGATATTTTAATGCTAACCATTCTAAACAGGGGCTTCCCAGGTGGCTCAATGGTAAAGAATTCACCTGTAAAAGCAGGAGATGTGGGTTCTATCCCTGGGTCAGGAAGATCTCCTAGAGGAGAAAATGGCAACACATTCCAGTATTCTTGCCTGGAAAATCCCATGGGCAGAGAAGCCTGGCAGGCTGCAGTCCATGGGATTGCAGAGTCAGACATGAATGAGCACATACACATTCTGACCCGTGTGAGGTGACACCTCGTGGTAGATTTGATTTACATTTCTCTAGTAATTAGTGATATTGAGCATCTTTTCTTGTGCTTATTGGCCATCTGTGAAAATAGTATTAAATTAGCGTAAGATATAATACTATTATTTATATCATGATGTTAATAATTGATTTTATTTCTTCACCAGGTGAGGCTTATGCATTACCTGTTTTTCACACATCATAGCATTTAACAGCTTTTGTTATTGTTGTTTAGTCACAAAGTTGTGTCTGACTCTGCAACTCCATGAACTGTACACCATCAGGCTCCTCTGTCCATGGGATTTCCTAGGCAAAAATACTGAGTGGGTAGCCATTTCCTTCTTCAGGGGATCTTCCCCAGCCAGGCAGGATTTGAACTCATGTCTCCTGTGTTGGCAGGCAGATTTTTTTTTTTTTTTACCACTGAACCACCAGGAAAGTCCTTAAAGCTATACTTTTACCTTATTTGTGTGTTTATTTGCTTAATATTTGCTTATTATAAGCTCCATGACAACAGTGACCTTGGCTTTTTTTGTTCATAGTTTCCTTCCCTGGGTCTGTCATGGGGCCTGTATAAATTTTTCTTCATAAATGCAGGTTACATGATTGAATGAAAGCCAGAGATACTCAGATATTCGCAACTTATTCTTTTAGGAGCCAATGTTATTAGTCTTCAATTTTGACATATTATCAACTATTTCTCTAGTAGCATCTTCTTTAATCTTGCAGGATGAGCTCAATGGCCAAGCTACACACGACTCACTGTTTCTGAGACATAGAATAAATGGCCATATGCTCATCTGTATTAAATTATGTATTAAATTATTAAAATACGTATTAAATTAAATACTTAAAAATTTTTTATGGAGCATAGTTGCTTTACAATATTGTGTTAGTTTCTACTGTAAAGTGAATCAGATATGTGTATACATATATCCCTTCCTCTTTAGATTTCCTTTCCATTTAGGTCACCACAGATCACTGAGTATGGTTCCCTGTGCCGTACAGTAGTTCTTCCTAATAAATGTAATACAATTAGATATCAGCATGTCTTGGGACATTGTTTTTTCAATGTTTTGGGCCACGAGCCAGCTTACTTCATGATTGATATAGATACATGTGCACACACATGACTGAAAACCCCAGAAGCCAGTATTTCCCCTGGCTACATGCAGCATATTAATTTCTATTCTGTTCTTTTCTATTTTATGCTTTTCTATATTATTTATTGATTAATATGGGTTAGAACTAAATTGATTTCACAGTTAGAAAATATTTTATTTTTAAAGCTGTGACTTTTCATAGATATAAATGTTAAAATCAAGTAATAAATTAAGATTGGATAGACATTTTATTTCTGAGTCAAGAAAATTATTTTGACTAAAGAAAAGAAAATGTTTTTGAGGGTCTAAGACACAATCTCATTGAAAGTATAAGAAAGTTAATATACCAAAATTGTTTTCCAGCTAGTACTGGGAAATATTAGTTTTGAGAACTATTGGCTGTTTTGAAGTCCCTTTTCTTCGTATCTAAAGCTATGTAGTACAGTAGGGATATTAAATTTGGTTTTGAGTCCCTGCATTAGCGGAGTCAGAAAGGTTTTGATAATGTTTTGATGAAACTTTGAATGGAGAAAGACAAACAGTAGAGAAGAAAAATTTAAAGAAAAGAGAAACTCTTGACGTCTGTTTATTTCATGACCTTGGATTGTACAGCCAATTTTTGAGGAGCGAAGCATAAAACACCAGGTTGGTGGGACCCACGGCTCATCAAAGTGAGGATGGTTAGTGTTAACATACTTTCCTGTCTACTTTTTAGAATAAGATATACAATTTGTCATTAAGACAGCTAAATTTTAATAAGACCAACATTCTTTCAGAATAAGTTTTAAAAGAAAAAGATACATTTTCCATTCATCTTTAACTTCTATCAGTTCACTGTGACCATTAGCTGTTGGGCTTGCTAAGTGGTGTCTTAGCCAGAGGTTTGCATTCATGGCACTTTCTGAGTTGATTGTACATAGACCTCTCATTGGACATCTCAGCCTAGTAGTTCAGAGTAAAACTGGAGGAAAATGGCTTTATGAGTCTTGCCCCCAGTAAGAAGGATCATTCTACTTAATCTTTTTGGTTTCCTTTTTTCTTTGCCGAAAGTCTTAAAATTTTTTCTCCCGTAACTAGTACAGCTAGTTTAATATACATACTTTTTTCTAACAGCTTTTTATAATTAATAATTTAAAATATGATATAGGGTACTTGAAATTATGTCTTCATATAATGTTCTTAAAGAGCCAAAACCCTCATATAAAACATTTTCAACAAAATTTAAGCAATTGCTGTTTGATGTTTAAGCTAGTTTAATCAGATTAATTTGCTTTTAAAAAAAGGACAGATAATGCTGAATTGTAGGGGCAGCATTCATTTTCTTCTTACTCTTCTCTTTCTTTCAGGTCAGCTGTATGCTTCTAGTTTATGCTTTTAGCTGCAACACATCTTTAGTAATTTATTAGAGAGATTCCATAACATTGGCTAAAAATGGAAGTGAAAGTAAGTGTAAAGTGAAATTCTGCAGTTCTGACTTTCTGTTATAGGAAGTTAGGAATTTGTCCTTTATGCAAATTGAAGGAAAGATAGAACCTGTATGAATGTTTTTCCTTTCTCTCCCTTTCTCTTCTTCCATTTGCTAATACATCCTTGGAAACTCAGCTCAGCCAAAGCCTCCATTTGAAGTCACCTTCATATCCCTAGGAAGTGAATCTCTCTTTACCTAGCATTCCCAGTATAGGTATTTGTTCATTAGTTTTACAGTAATTTATCTAGTTATATGTCTGTCTCTCCCTCTGAACTATATTCATCTTTAAGACAGGTACTATCACATATCCATCTTGGGCATCCTTCTGTATGACACTGTTTATAAGACAGTCTCTACCCAATAAGATTTGATGATTAAATAATAAGTTTCCATGTCACGAGTTCTTAAGTATAATCATGCCCCAGATCATTGAGCTAAACAAAGTAGAGAAGAACAAGAGAAGAAAGAACAAACAGGTATCTAACAAACCCAGTGTCAGAGGAACTGACTAAATATTGGACAGATTTAGAAGTTCACTGTCCCCCAGAAGGATATATAATGGCCATTTAAAGTGTTAAAATATTTCTAATATCTGAGAAACATACATTCTATAAATCAGTCTTCTAGTGTGTGCCAAGTAATCAACATTAATCTACTCTACACGTTCATCACCTGAGCATACAGGTTTTCTGTTTTCATGAAAAATCACCTCATGATGCTACCTTAGCCCCCTCCTCCTCTTTTCCCAGTAAATCAGACAGAGATTTCAAGCTATCACCCATGAAAAATTTATCTGTGACTAAAAAGACATATCTGTTATTTTAAAATTAAATTTAAAAAAATCTATTTAATTCTCATGCCAGCTGAATTTCTAGCATCTCTAAGAACAGGTTGGTAAGAGTGAAAAAATGGGACTTCTCCATACCAAAAAAAAAAAAAATCACATTTAATGTAAACCTTTAAACCCTGGCCTTGGAAATAAGGAGCTTCCCAGGTGGTGCTAGTGGTAAAGAACCCACCTGCCAATGCAGGAGATGTAAGAGATGTGGGTTCGATCCCTGGGCTGGGAAGATCCCCTGGAGGAGGGCATGGCAACCCATTCCAGTATTCTTGCCTGGAGAAACCCCATGGGCAGAGGAGCCTGGCAGGCTATAGTCTGTGTAGTCGCAGAGTAAGACACAACTGAACTGACTTAGCATGCACCCATTTGGAAATAAGCACAGCATCTGATTTTTAGTTTTAAGGGTTTTTTTTTTTTTTTTTTTTTGCTGTGCTGGAAGGGGCTTGTATATCTTGATGTGATCTGACACTCTGGGGTGAACCCACTTTGAAGAAGAGTTTTACTGGCCATTTTTATATAAACAATGAGGTCATGGAGTCAGGAAAGAGAGAATATGGGAGAAACTTCGCTTTCTGCACTGAACCATTAAGGTGATTCTTTAATTTCAGCCACAGATGTTTCTTACAGAGCCTGTCACTGTGTTGTGTGAGTTTATGTATTATACATGCTTATCGATTAGGTTGGTAAATTTAAGCAATCCTGCAGAAACATCTGATTTCAGGAGAAATTTCACTGGTAAGAAGATGCTGAGTAGTTGATGCTGAACAGTGGCTAAAATTTTGATTGTGATTCTTGTTCACAAAGCCTTGTCAATGATGTCGTGGGAGCACCCATCAAATCAGAGCATCAGTCCTTTCTATGCCTGAAGTCACCCATCTGTCACCTGCTCAAACGAATACAAAAATTATTATCATGTTTACACACTAAACACATGAAGCATTGAGTACCATATCAACTGTTTTCATCTCCCTCAAAATTTTCATTCTTTACATATTGTCTCCCACCAGCATTCCGGAGTAATCAGCAACAATCACCGTGATTAAGGGAAAACTATAGGGATGGAAATAAACATCATCTTCTACAGTTTCACATTTATAATGTAAGCCTTGAGCATATCCTTACTGTGATGACAGGGGTCTGGGCAGGATGATTAATGTGAGACCACACGGGCCTTCGCTCAGTAGATCTTACAGGAAATAGACTAGAATCTGTGGGAACAGCATGATTCATCACTCTATGTGGGCTGAAAGGGGACAGGTGAAAGTATTTGCTACCTACCCCTTTGGCAGAAAGCTCCAGCCATTATGTTCCTAAAAGCATTCTGATGCGCTTCTGCCCTTCTCAGGTGGAGGGATGAGAACTTGTGTTAAAGCAGGGATGTTTAAAGGGACAGTATTAGCAATGCACAGAACAAGTTGAAATGCAAATTTCCAAACGGTCCAAAACTAAGACTCTGGAGATGAGGCCCAAAAATCTATGTTTTGCCAAGCTTTCTAGTTGATTTGGATACGTGCTCAAATTTGAGAATAACTGTATTAATGTATAAGATTATAATGAGTAATACACTTGTAATGTCCCCTTTGGAAGTCATGATATTATAATACACCTTAGGCTAACTTTTGTTTAGAGTTGATGTCCATCATTTAGGGCACATATTTGAAGATATCTGTAATGGTAAAATGTCATTATTTAAAACCATGACACTATGTTAAGACTTTGTGATTATTTTTAAGGAAAGGCTCTCCACTGGGTTTGCATTTTTTAAAACTGGGCCTGAAATTGAGTTTATAAGAGGAGCATGGAGAGAACTGAATTGCTCTAAATAATAAAGAGAGATTATGTAGAATTTTCTTGGGCAAGATGGGAAATAGAGGGAGAGAGATGGCAAGCAAAGAGTGAGAAATCTAAATAGAATGGCTCCATGAGAATTCTTGGAGGGAAGGAAGTAGAGAGATCTTTCCTCTCCCACCCGCCACACACAGGACCTTCTCATGTAGATCAGCATGCTCTGCTGCGTGCTAGCACTCAGAGTTGTACCCCTCCTTTGTCTTCATTGCTTCCAATGGGTAGACTGGCCCATTAAAAATATAAAGTCTTGTGACTAAATGAATCACTTGATCAGTGTGAATTTCTAGCCTGTATGTCACATCTGCCTAAAAGGACATAGCCTTTTACATGGCTAAGATAGACTTTTTAATGGTAGCCTTGAGGTCAAGCTCTCTGTCACACTCCACGTCTATCAAGGAGGAAACCAAGTTGGCCACAGTTCACACAATCATTGCACATGAGAGCAGAGAGGACCTTAGAGATTGTATTGTCTAACCTCTTGATCTAACAGATCGAAAGCCTGAACGGTAAATGAGTTGCCTCTGCTAAAGAGTGTGCGTGGTTTCACAGTACAAAAGCCTCTCAAGGTCCTTTCTATCAACAACAAAGAGAAAGGCATCAGATGGCCCTGCCACTGGCAGTCTGCACAGAAGAATCTGTAGTAATGTAACATTAACTCCTGAAAAGCCTGGGAGCTGGAATTATTGATCATCTCAGGGTATCAGGGAAATATTAGGGATGGTATATTTTTAACAGTATCGGCTTACATGAGTCAAAGTGAACTTTTAAAAAATGATTAGCCTGTGAGGATATTGGAGAAGGAAATGGCAACCCACTGCAGTATTCTTGCCTGGAGAATCCCATGGACAGAGGAGCCGGGTGGGCTACAGTCCATGGAGTCGCAAAGAGTTGGACACGACTGAGCAACTAACGCACGTGAGGACATTAGTCAGGATCCAGGTCTCTTCTTCAAATGGTACAAAGGGAACTTGAAGGCTAATATTGCAGCTATACGATTATATGTGTGTGTGTATGTATATATATGTAATGAAATTCTTCTACTGATTTTGTAGATTTTTAGTTAGGCTACATTTTTAAGGGACCGCTGAAGAGCCTTTTTAATTCAAAACCCAAAACACACAAACCAAAAGACCTTTTAAACGTTTCACGGTCCAAAGATTAAGAAGATGGTGATATCTATCAAATGAAATTTCACAAGTGGAATAATCTATAAATGCATTTTATAATGGTGCTTCCCTTTTAAAAATTTAATCAGGGAGATGCTTGCTGCCTTTCTTTCCTTTTGCGTTTATTATGAACTGAAGCAACTTCACGGAAAAGAAGACTATAGATAATATTAAATTCTAAATATTTGTAATGCTACCTTCTTAATAAAGATGTCTTTAATGCTTATAATACTTAAATAGAGGGAATCAATTAGTGAATATGTTATGTTGCTAAATATATTGTGGTTCCTCATTTCACTCAAAGACCCTCCCATCAGAAAGTCCCTCCTTGGCAGTATTCCTCTCCCTTCCCTCTCCCTCAGCCTGGTACTTGTTCCTGGAAAGCACCAGCCTCCCCAGCTTGGCATCTTGTACATGCTGGGCCTCTTGCTGTGAAAACCCTAACTCCCTGTTCTCTGCCCCATTCCTTTCCTTCTGGGCTTTCCATGTGGCTCAGTTGGTAAAGAATCTGCCTGTAATGCGGGAGACCTGGGCTCAATCCCTGGGTTGGGAAGATCAAGATCCCCTGGAGAAGGGAAAGGCTACCCACTCCAGTATTCTGGCCTGGTGAATTCCATGGATAGAATAGTCCATGGGGTCACAAAGAGTTGGACATGACTGAGTGACTTTCATTTCTTCCTTAGTCCCTAGTGGCTCAGATGGTAAAGCATCTAAACCCGGGTTCAATCCCTGGGTTGGGAAGATGCCCTGGAGAAGGAAATGGCAACCCACTCCAGTATTCTTGCCTGGAAAATCCCATGGATGGAGGAGCCTGATAGGCTTCAGTCCATGGTGCCACAAAGAGTCAGACGTGACTGAGTGACTTCACTTTGAGGCAGCTGAGAAATAACAGAAAAACTGAAAGAAAGAAAGAAAAGACTGGAAAAAGAAAGAGAAATTACTTTCTTTGAAATTCTTACCCCAGGCCCTGGTGGCAGCCACGACTGGCTTGGGGGTCTTGGGTAAATTCCCCTGTGTCTTTGGGACTCAGTTTCCTTATCAAAAAATGATGATCACAATAGCACCTACTTCTGGTCATTGTGAAGATTAAGTGAGTTAATGCATGTAAATGTAAATCACTTGAAACTGTGCTTAGTACACCGTAAATGCTCAGTGAAAGTTATATGATGATAATAATACTATTAGCCTTTTTTAGGTTAGTACCAGTTTTTCTATGGGTAGTGTTTGTCATAGATCAAGGCATAGAACGTGACATGTAGTTGGTATTCAGTAAATGCTTATTGTGTGATTGGATGATTCTGTCTTTGAATGTGAAAGATGAAGAGATTTGATAACTGTTGATCCTGACAGAGAGAAATTATAAATAATCTTCCATGCAAGAGCGCCACATATTTCAGGAATATCAATAATCCAGGATGACTGTAGTTATTGATGCTGGTTGCCTTTTAATTTTACATTGCTTTATTTGTCAGTCTATGCATGATTCCATTTTAAACACCTCAGGGGTATTATGAAATGAAAATAGAAAGGTGGCAGGAAATGGGAAGGTAGAAATGAGCAAGGATTTTCTGACATCGTACTTTGATGACACCCATAGCAGCACCTCATGGTAAAACCAGATGGGAGGAAGGAATGTTTAGCTTTTTTTTTTCCGTTTTTGGCTGCTCAGCATATGGGATCTTAGTTTGCCGACCAGGGATCAAACCTGTGCCTCTTGCATCAGAAACAGAATCTTTTACTTACTGGACCACCAGGGAAATCCCAGCGGTGTTTAGTTTTGATATACAGAGAGTTCTAGAGGACACCCCCTTTGTGGAGGAGGGATTAGATTTATGCTGTGTGGCTCAGGGCCAAAGGCTAAAAATAACTGGGGAGATGATTTAGATTTCAGAAATGGCAACAGTGACCTTATAAAAAGAGTGAGTCATTGGAACTATTAAATAGAGAGCAAATAACCACATGTCAAGAATGTTATTGAGAGGATTCCTGTGTGGCCTGGGAAGCTGAATAACTTCAGTGGGGTTCCAACACTAAGTGTTTAAAGGAGAGCAAATAAATCAGTTGATGTGAGTTCTGGTCCACGTAGGCAGTGTGACCTTGGGCAAGTCACTCACCTCTCTGAGCATTCTCGCCCATATAGTTGGTTTAAAAATATCTACTTGTTCTAAATGACTTTAAAAAAAAAAAATTACATGAATTGATGTATGGCCTTGTAACATGTTGTTAAGGCATACTTGCTTTTTCTGCTTGTTTGTCATTTCCTGCACATTCAGTAAGTGTTCTAATCACTGGAGACTGTGCTCAGCATTGTGATTTATTTTAATCAAATGGATTATTATTTTCCCTAGGAACTTTTTTGTGGAAATTATACTTACTCAAATTAAAAAAAAAAGACGTTGCTATCAAAAATTGAAAAGCTTTGCTCAATAAAAAATAAGTTTATATCTTATTTCTTTTTACAGATGCCTTAAGGTAGGTTATTTTTCTGATAAAACACACCCTCTTAGGGTTATTTTAAGACATAGTTCTTCTATTGAATTTTAGACTGTTGGAATTCAGTGAATGAAGTTTATGAGCCTTTATTCATGCTGATAAGGAGATTCTCATCACAACTTTCTATAATTTGCTTTTCAACTTTGTAGAAACTGAATCAATAGTCTGTGATGGCCCTCATGATTTTCCTGCTCTTCAAGGACTATTCAATTAGCTTGGATTAATTTTGCTAGAAAATCCTTAAGCAGTTAATTTTTACAGAAATTAATGACAGTTTTATTTTAGAACCATGTTCTTTCATTTTAATACACAGGATGTGGTTGACTGCTTTCACTGATGCACTGATACCTTTAGGAGAAGAATAGCTATTCTGCTGCTTGATACAGCTTTGTCATTCTTTTGGAGGTAGATGGCCATGACCAGGTCTGAAGGGGCAGTGAAGTTTGTAGGAAAGAAACATTGGAGAACTGACACTGAGTGCCTTCCTATTTAGCAGATTATTCATTTAATTTTCACACTGCTCTGGGTGTGAAGCATATGAGCTCCATTATCTTGGTGATAAAACTGAAATTCTGAGAAGTTGTTCACATTCCCAAGGTTCTAAATTTAGTAAGCCATAGAGATAAGATTTGGATCCAGTTTATTCAGATTCTAACACCCTTTGCCTTTGCTCCATCATGGACTTGTTCTAACCACAATAACTAGAGCCCCAGAGATGGTCAGTTCTTGCCCCAAACACACGTGTATGTGCGCCGCCCCCACCCCACTCAATAAACACATGCAAACCAGTTGTTATTAAAAGTTATCTTCACCTGACTGTGGTACCTTTGAACAATGAGAAGAACCAGAAAGGTCAACACAGGCTGATTTGTTTATGCTAAGGAGATTTTGCTGTTTCACATTATACCTTTTAGAAACTAACTGTACCAAACACACTGTATTTTATTTTTTAAAAGAAGTTAGGAAAATGAAAGAAATATCCTCTCTTGTAACCATCTGGCATCTTAAGATAGTGAAAGCAGGTAGCAGTTGTGTGCATATTTTGTTTTATAGAAAGTCTTCTAAAAATAATATTGCAGGATATAAGCTGGTGTTTTTAAATTTTTTTTGAATGAAGGATAATTATAGTTTAAATGAGAAACAGTTGAGTACGTTTGTAAACTATCAGTTATTTTCCTTTATATTTGTAAAAGTAGTATGGGAAAAACATGTTTTCCCCCCAGTCAAAAGGTTTAATGTTTTTAAGTAAAAGAAGGCATGACCCTTTTGTCGCTAGAATTGAAACTGTGCTGAATGGACTCTTTCTACCACACATGACCCAATGGAAACAGCACACAGGCCTTAAGCTGTGGATATCTCACTGTCAGCTCTGACCCCAGGGCTTAGTTTACACACAATTATTGTATTTGCCACCATTTGTATTGGAGTTGGTCTTCACTGGTGGCTCAGATGATAAAGAATCTGCCTGCAGTGCAGGAGACCTGGGTTCTATCCCTGGGTTGGGAAAACCCATGGAGGAAGAAATGGCAACCCCCTCCAGTATTATTGCCTGGAGAATACCCATGGACAGAGGAGCTGGGTGGGCTACAGTCCATGGGGTTGCAAAGAATTGGACATGACTGAGCAACTAAGCACAGCACATATTGGAATTTATTTATTTTTATATTCTTGTTTATCCTACTAACCTGAGAACAATTTGTGGGCAGGAACTTACTCATTTTCAGATCTCTAGAGCCTAGGATGTGTTAAATCCTTAATAAATGTTTGTTAATTGACTGTATTATAGTTGGATGACTTATTCATCCACCTTACTTTCCAAAAAGAAGTTGGTCTTAACTAAAGGAAATGCTATCAGCTTTGGAATCAGCCTGGGGGTAGGTGAATGTCAAAGTCCCTGCCTCTCTTGTGATTTTATTTACCAACCTGCCCCTGACACTTGAACTATACCTATTTTTTTTTTCTCTCTTTTTTTTTTAAACTGAAATAGAATTGACATAGCACTGTGTAAGGCGGGGCTTCTCTGGTGGTTCAGACTGTAAAGAATCTACCTGCAATGCAGGAAACTCAGGATCGATCCCTGGGTCGAAGATCCCCTGGAGAGTGGGATGGAAACCCACTCCAGTATTCTTACCTGGAGAATCCCATGGGCAGAGGAGCCTGGCGGGCTACAGTCCATGGGATCGCAGAGTCGGGCATGATTGAGCAGCTGAGCACACCTGCACACACTGTGTAAGGGTAAAGTGTAAAGGGTGTTGATGTGATACATTTATATGTTGCAATATGATCCTTACCTTGGCACCATGTAATACCTCTGTTACACTCTATCACATCCTTTTTTTGAAATAACCCTTTACTTCCTTCCTGATATTGAAAATCAGCTTTCCCATGAAGACATTGCTTCTTTAGCAGACTTCTCTAATGATGGCCATGCTTTCTTTCATTTCTTCAGATTCATCGAACTGATACTAAACACTTAGAATCTGTCATATACCCCTAGACACATCTAAACATGTCTGTAAGTGCTCCCAACAGAAATACAATGCTAGTCCTCAGATGTCATTGAAGATGTTCCTTTAGCCACATTAAAAAAATTAAAAGTATTAATTTTATTTATTTTAGTCTAATATATCCCCCAATTGTCATTTTAACATGTATTAATAGCCAATATGAAAAATTTTAATGATATATATTCCATTTTAAAATTCATACTAAATCTTTGAAATCTGGTCTTCGTTTCACACATTCCAGCACATCTAAGTCCAGAGTAGTCACATTTCAAGGGCTTAATAACCTCTTGTGTATAACAACTACTGTATCCAACATCTGGTTTCAATTATTGTTCCCCTGCAATTTCTCACCATTTCAAAGCCTTTCTCTTATATCACCTGATTTTCATTATCTTCACTGTGACCAACAAGCACTTTTTGGAATTATAGTAGCATCAGGTGCTATCCACTTACCCCTGTTCCTTTTCCTGTTATCCATCCTGTGGTCCTACATCTCTCAGTGGCTTAGCTCATCCCCACCTCACTCATCACCATCTTCACTCCTAATATCTCTTAACCTGCACAGTTCCTTTCTCTGAGCATTCTGTTGTAACCTATCGTTGTACTTTGCCTCCTTTTTGAACTGTGGGGAAATCATTTTTACAATTACTTCAGAAATAAGCCTGTGAATTACCAGCAAATACAATGGCCTCAAACCTGTTTGTGAACTGTTGCTAATAGGAGGCTGTAGAGGAAATCATCCCGATGAAAAAGCAATCCTTGTTTTCTCCTCCAAACTGAGGCCTAATGGTAACAGTGAGAGAGAGGAAATCGCAGAAGCCACTACTGAGTCCAGCCCTTTCATTCTACTGAGGAGAAAATTGACACTCGGAGCAGTTACGTGACTTGTCAAGAGCACAGAGATATTAAATGGCAGGTTTGATCCTGGACCCAGCTCCCCTGACTCTAGACCTGACTTTTTTTTTTTTTTTTTTTTATTCATGCAGAATCAATATGGCACTTGTGTAGTTACCATAGTAGAACAGTATCATACCACCACTACCTCCTGGAGATTCCACAGGTCAAGGGCAGAGTTCCCAGCAAGGCTGCCTTCACTTCAGATGCCAGTTGCAAGTTCTGGGTTTCTCCGGGCCACCTTCACTTATGATCAGCTGACTACAAATTCAGGGGTTCCTATAACCCCTTAAGGTTTGATGATTCACTAGAATGACCCACTTAGGAACTTAGGAAAGCACTATTGTTTATAGTTATAGTTGTATTATAAAGGATACAAATCATAGAGTCTCCTGGACTGCAAGGAGATCAAAGCAGTCAATCCTAAAGGAAATCAATCCTGAATATTTATTGGAAGAACTGATGCTGAAGCTGAAGTTCCAGTACTTCGGCCACCTGATGCGAAGAGCTGACTAATTGGAAAAGACCCTGATGCTGGGGAAGATTGAAGGAAAGAGGAGAAGGGGACAACAGAGCATGAGATGGTTGGATGGTATCACCGACTCGATGGATATGAGTTTGAGTAAGCTCGGGGAGTGGTGATGGACACGGAAGCCTACTGTGCTGCAGTCCATGGGGTCACAAAGAGTTGGACATGACTGACGACTGAACTGATCTGAACAAATCAGAACCAGCCAAATGAAGAGACTTATAGAGCAGGGTCCAGAGGGAGCTTTCAAGTGTTCTCTTCTTATGATCAGGACAGTGCCTTCCAGACATGTCAGTTTGTCCATCTACCAGAAATCCCACCAGAGCCTTAGGTCCAAAGATTATATTGGGGTTTTTATTGCATAGGAGTGGCTTACTGAACCATTGGCCATATGATTGAATTCAATCCTTAGCCCCACTTCCCTCCCCAGAGGTCAAGTTTTTTATCACAGGGCTTTAAGTCCCATCCTTGTAATCTCATGGATGATCTTTCTAGCACTGCTGGCCTCCAACCCAAAACTAGGAGCCCACCTAGAGTTGCTTCATTAGCATAAACTCAGGCATGGTCTGAGAATCTACCATGAGTAACAAAGATACTCCTGTGACTTGGGCAGTTCTGAGTTTGGAAGCTCCCTTCCAGGAAATCAGGACAAAAGCATTCCTCATTATATATTGGAAAAGACTCTGATGCTGGAAAAGATTGAGGGCAGGAAGAGAAGGGGGTGACAGAGGATGAGATGGTTGGATGGCATCATCAACTCAATGGACATGAGTTTCAGCAAACTCCAGGAGATGATGAAGGACAGGGAAGCCTGGTGTGCTTCAGACCATGGGGTTGTGAAGAGTCGGACACAGTTCAGCGACTGAACAACAATTATATAACATTCTTTATTATACATTATTATACAACAGACAGAAATTCAAAACCTATTTGGCTTAGGAATTTTACTAAAAAGATAGCTGGCCCCAAAATAAGAAAGTAACGACTGAAAGAGGCAAAAAGAAAAAAAATAAAGCCTGCCTGTGATCTCCGTAACCAAAGTGCAAGTTCATCTTTTTTTTGTTAGAAGGGCAGCTGCTCAGAGTGGGAAAAAACCATGAATGAAAACGGGGCTAACTCCCATTTCTCATCCAGGCCCCTTCTGGAGGACATGGCATTGCAGATAGATTCAGATTGCTCAGGATAAGGTTGATGTCACCCGTTCCTTGCCTTGAGGGCTTTGGCAATTCCCTTTTCATTACCTCATAGGTGAAGGAAGATCTTTGCTAATGAAGTTCTTCCTGGTGTCTCCTGGGCAGAGGGTAAATCTCATAACAGATATTTGTTCAGTTGCTTACTGTGTTTCCTCTATCAACTTCCACGATCCCTGTAGGATTTTTCAAGTTTAAACAAGCGTTTACTTGTGTTTAATATCTAGTTAAAACCCAGAGCTTAAAAAATAGACAGCTTGTGTTGAAAAGAAGGAAAACATTGGGACCAAGTTAAGAAGCATTCTTTCGTTTAGGGATCTTGATAATTTTGTAAGTTTTTGTCACTTGCTGTTTTTTCTGTTAAAGAATTTTACTGAAGCATGTTTTTAAATTCACTGAAGTGTTTATTGGGCAAATATGTCTTTATTGGGCAAATAGTATCTGGCATATGGAGGGCACTGTGCAAGACATAAGTTCACAAACATGACCAGGACTTGAATCTTTCCTTTTAGATCTGCTGCCAGATGATTATAATACCGTGTGGCAAGTTCAGTTAATACAGTTCGTTCTTGTGTACTGTGCCAGCACAGAGAACTTAAAGGACTCCTGGGGAGCCCAGATAGAAAGCTCAGAGAAAGTTTCTTGGAGAAGGTAGAGTCTGAACTAAGTATTCAAGGATGAAAAAGTGTTTTGCCCCAGAAAGAATGTGGCCAAAGCCTGTTCCAGGTGGCATATAAAGCATGAGCAAGGGCTTTGGGGGTAAGACAGGAGCATGCGTGTTTGAGAAATAAAAGCCATATTGTGGACTGTAAAGTGAGTTGTAAGAAGTGACCTGAAAAGATAAGAAGTGATCACACTTTATGCCACTTAAGGAGACTTTGGAGATCTTGTAAAAGACGAGATCAAGGCCAAGAAAGTACCATTCAAAACAAGGTCCTCTCATATGAACATACAATCTGCAAAAGAATATTTAGTACACTTTGGGAGAATGAGTAATGCTGCGGGGGGAGGGTTGGTGAGGTTAAACTGGGAAAAAATAACCTCCATTAAAGGTAACTTATGCAAGGGAGAACAGTGTGCGGTAGGGGAAAAAGCCCACTGAATATCACGCGAATCTGCTAAAAAGTTGCTGAGTGACTTCACTTCAGTATGCAGATATTTCCAAAGCTAAGAAAGAAAGCAGATCTCACTGTGATGGAAAGCACTGCTGCGCTGTGTTTAGTAGATGGTGCATTTGCGTATCCATCCACTAAAATGTAAGCTCCGTGTAAGTTCCACGAAGGCAGAGAGCTTCTTCCTTAAGTTTCCTTATGATGTCCTCAGAGCCTGTTATAGCAGCTAGCTATAGTAGGCCTATTAACTTTTCAATTAATTTCTGTTAAAAGGACTGAGTATGCAGAAACTAAGATGTATACCCTGGTTAAAATATGTAGAAGAAGGAGTTAAATAATTGATGTTATGCATTTAGTAGGATAAATGAATTTCAAAATCAACAAAATGCTAGGCTGCTTTTATCCTCAGCCTAGAGTTATGTGTGGGGAAAATGTCAGCAGTCATTTCCATATAATATGACAGAATTTATTTTTAGTTTAATTACGCACAAGTGAGCTCATCTTATACTGTAGATTTCTCTGGAGAATTGACATGTTGATGATCCCAAACTCCTCTACAGCTCCTCTGGGAAGAGGTACACTCTTGGTCATGCTTGTATATTGACATACGACTTGAAAAGTGGTGTCAGCCTCCATTTATGTTGACTGTACTTAAGAAAAAGGTTAGGTCAGATCATCGAAAGGTTCTTTGCTATGGAAAGTTAGGCTCAGTTGACAAGCCCAGTATCCGGGAGAAAAATTAGATTAGAGGCTGAAAAATGTTATAGGAAAGATTCTTAATAAAAATGGCAGTTGCCACCTATGAGAATAATGTCATCCCTAGGTGGGTTTACTGTCACTTAAGCACATGG
Organism: Bos mutus; assembly: GCF_027580195.1. NCBI lineage: Eukaryota > Metazoa > Chordata > Mammalia > Artiodactyla > Bovidae > Bos > Bos mutus. The sequence continues at coordinate 25,593,812 of NC_091621.1, read as the reverse complement.
ATAACCTGTGAGTCTTTTCTCTCCCTCTGATTTTAGCCCCTTGAGCCTAATGCTTTGGATATTGTTTCTTAGTATATATGATCTTTATCCTTCTGCTCACATAACGAAGAGACTCGGTTCAGTATTGGTGCCCAAATAAATGACCTGTTTCCTCCAGTCTTAGAGCTGAAACATAGGAGTCTTCAAATATTACTTGTATGAGTGCATCTCATTTTATTCTACTGTTTTTTTTTTTAGTATTGAAGTATATATTTGATTTACAATGTTGTGTTAGTTTCAGGTATACAGCAAAGTGTTTCAGTTATACATATATATGTTTTTTCAGATTCTTTTCCCTTATTGGTTACTGCAAAATAGCAAGTATAGTTCCCTGGGCTGTATAGTAGCCCTTTGTTGGTTATCTATTTTATATATAGTAGTGTGTATATGTTAATCCCAAACTCCTAATTTATCCCCCACTTTGCACTTTGGTAACCACAATTTTGTTTTCTATATCTGTGGGTCTATTTCTGCTTTGTATATACTTTCATTTGTATCTTTTCTTTTTTTTTTAGATTTCACATTTATGCAGCATATGATATTGGTCTTTCTCTGTCTGGCTTACTTGAATGAATCCCTTTTTAGAAGTTAAAATAGTTAAGCAGTTGATGGGTTGAGGATTCTTCTCCAGGGCAGGAATTAGTTCTTAGAGTGGCAGAGTTTGCAATTCGCTACCTTTCTCAAGTGACACATGAAGTAAAAGTGGCTAATAGATGGTTAGACTAGTGGAGTGATTGTCTGCTAGTGTGTGCTTTTGTTGTTCCTGGATGGGTGGGATCTTCTTGGGGCTGTCTTTGGGGTTGTAGATCATAGCTGAGATGCACAGTACTCCTGGTTCTTGGGTTCCAACACTTTTACCAAATTTGCTGGTGGCCAAGATCCTTTGTGTTGTCACTTAGTCTTGCTGGATGGTGGTTGAAAAGCATAGCTCTTTGATGCTCTCAGCATGTGAGAGATGAAAGGTAGTATTTAATGACTTTTCCTTACCTATAAAATGCATATATTTTAAACACTCTTCAATGGAATTTCACTTTTTCTTCTGTTATAATCTTTGTGCTCAGTGAGTATGGTAATGTCTAGCCATCAAGTCATACAAGTTCAGTGTTCTATTTAGTTAATAAGAAGCCTTCAGAATTTGGCAAGAAGCCTACAGAATAACCTGTAGTTGGTATTGGAGCCATATAACAGTTTTACAAAATTCTAAAAAGAGAGGTCCCCAAATTCCATGGTACTTAGTGGAATTAAGGGAGAAATTATTGGATGCAGTGTTCAAAAAGCCACGGAACTTCCCCTTATAGATTTTTTACCTAGTTTTCTCAGATTTCTAATTTCTGGAATTGCGTTCTTTCCCCTCATCCCACTTATGACCCTTTATTTTAAAAAAGAGTGTACTCGTGGCTCCTCTTATGTTTTCTAAACCTGAGATAGTCTTCCCCAATGCAAAAAGGGCAATCACACCAATTATTTTTACTTAGAGATTTAAATAGTGCTCACAGATTTTAACATCTCTCCTACAACATTGAAATAGACACCCACTCCCTATTTCTCTCCTGTATTTCACTGTCAATCTTTCTCAGCAAGCATGCCCTGGTTTTCCTTTCTTCATCGTTTTATTCATTGCTTAATTACCTGCCAGAGTGATCCTCTTCATTATCCCTCTGAAGAGTCCACGGACATGAGGACCTCCCAGTCACGCAGTATTCATTCTTTTTCCCTGATGCAATCGCTGACGCTGATGGTCACGTCTTCACAGTATTTCAGCTTTCCTTCTGCCTCAGGTCATCTCTGTGACATTACATGGCTGTCATTTAGCTCTTGGACTGCTGCTTCTCTCTCCCTCTCTTCCTCCAGTCCTTAATTTTTGCAAATGGTAAGGTTCAGTTCTTGGCCTCTTGCTTTTATTCTTTTACTTCATTTCCTGTGAAGAGGCTTAAATTCTGTTCCCGTTGCTTTCAGTATCCATGTGAAGGCAATCCATTTAGAAAGCAACAGAGTGAAACACAGCGTAGAGGGGGCTGGAGGAAGAGTGCACTGCGTCTTAGGGAATATTTCACCGCATGCACATTGGTGGCCGTGGCTTTTCCAGTTCTTCTGAAATCTATCATTCGATAAGAATTGGGAGTATATCCCATGTAGGTCCATTGGAGCTGCTCTAAATTAGGCTAGATTCTTGCAGCCAGGAGAGAGCCAACACACCAAACCTCCCTTTGCTTTACATCCAGGATTAGCCCTCTTCCCTACCAGACAGTGATAGGGATAAGAGCTCTCTGAATAACCTGTTTGGTCAATATATGAATCTGACTAGAACTCCCCTCCTTCTAAAGATGAAAACAGGGGAACTTCTAAGTCTGGGGCCCACACAATAACAGCGGAGGCTAAGCGGAAGAGGTGTCAAGCTGAAGGATCAGAAGAAGAGAGTACTTCTGAGGAAAATTTATTACAGGAAATAGCATGCTATTTTAAATAACTTAGGCATCCTCATCAACTACAAAGAAACAGAAGCTCTCTAACAGCACAGAAAGCCCAAAGGAAAGAATACTTTGAGGTAAAAAAGAGAACCTGGATGACAGGAGGAAAAGAACGCATTGGGGAGGGGGGGAACAAATGAAATGACAGAATTAAAGTTTGCATTGAAGTGTTTAAGGAACAGAATTGGCATAATGGAAAATACAGTTAGTCATGTGTAGGATAAGCTTGACATGGTCTTCTAGAACCAGAAAAAAATGCACTAAGATGAGAAAGGCAAATGAGCAGGTGATGGGAGGGAAGGGCTAGAATCAAAGGTCCTCCTATGTTAGGATCTGGGTGTATAAACATGAATAAGACAAGTTTCCTATTCTCCATGTCCTCACTAGCTAGTTGGGTAAATAGATCTAAGGGAGGCTTCCTGAAAGAAGTAAGATTTGGGTTGTCCTTAGTATGGATAATACTTGAAAAGCCAAAGATGAAGGAGGAAAGTTGTTGTAGGAGAGTGGGAGCTTGGAAAAAGAGATAGGACAGCATAGGGTCCTTATTTACAATTAAAAAGTATTTCTCAAACATCTTCTATGTGCATACTCCCAATTCTGGTGTTAACAATAACAGAAAAGGTCTGTTCTGTGTAGAACTTATGTTCAAGCAGGAGGGAACCAGAAAGGGAACAAATACATACGTAATTTCACATTGTGGTATGTTCTATGAAGGAACCAGATCAGATTGATATGGTAGAACATAGCTGGAGGTGGGAGGACCACTTTAGATAGGGTGGTCAGGGAAGGCTGCTTTTGTAGAATAGTAATGTCTCAGCTGGGGCTTCCCAGGTGGCTCAGTGGTAAAGAATCCACCTGCCAATGCAGAAGACAGAGGTTTGATCCCTGGGTAGGGAACATCCACTGGAGAAGGAAATGGTAATCCACTTCAGTATGCTTGCCTGGGAAATCCCACGGACAGAGGAGCCTGGTGGACTACAGTCCATGGGGTCACAAAAGAGTCAGACATGACTTAGCAACTAAACAATAACAACAAGGTATGAGCTGAGATAGAGATGCTGGGATGCACCCAGCCATGGAGGGAGTTAGAAGAGTCTTCTAGACAAAAAGCAGAGCAAGTGCAAAGTCATTGAGGTGGGCATTTCAGCATATGACCCACGGTCTCATGAATTTGGGGACACCTGTTGCTAAACTTCCGATTTATATTTGGTCTTATTTTCTTACAAAGATCAAAAGAAGCATTTGGTCTTGGAAGTTACAGTGAGCTTGAGTCTGTTTTCAGCTCTGCTAGTAATATCTTATGACCTATGGTCAAGTTATTTAACCTCTCTTGGCCTCTGTTCTCTGATCTGTGACATGAGAGTAATGGTTGGGTAAACATACCATCTGCCCGTGGGGACACACAGTGGTATGTCAGTGAGGACAGCCTGCAGACAGAGCAAAGACAGTGCTCATCTTCCTGGGCTATTAATTTCACTAAGGGCTTGGGAAAGATTATATGTGAATAATATTCTGCCCTAGAATACAAAATCCCCTTGCTTTTTAAAGATTAAAAAGTCAAGTGTCGAAGATATTTCACACTTTTGACAGGTCACTTTAGGCATGATTTCCATTCTCATAAACATTTCCCTTGTGGTTTTCAGTGAAAGAGTTTGAAAGGCATTCATCTAGACACTCTTGTAAGGTTTACTTCCACCTGTGATTCTATGACCATGATTCTTTTAGAAGTTTTTCATCTTTGAGTTTTTTATTGTTAATTTTTTGCCTCTATGAATGAATGAATTATCCAATGAATATTGCTTTTTGTTGCTTTTAACTTAAAGGAAGTCCTTTTCAAATCACAAAAGAAACTTTAAAAGCAAACATCAAGGGTATTAAATATCAAATTTTGAGAGAGGGAAAAGAACCTTATAAATTATTAATAGTAAATGTTGTTTGGACTTTACAGCAATAATCATGGATGCTTCACTCTCTAGCTGGGTCTTGGAGCAGATATTCTGCCCTTCTGGTCAGAATTTAAATTTAAATGCATTCTTGTATTCTAAAAGCACATTTCTTTTCCCATAATGTGGAGGTCAACAAATAGCTTCCAGAGGATTTTATCAAGATACTTTTAACTATAGGCAACGAAAAACTCCACTTAAAATGCTGTAAATAATAAACAGATATATTACCACACTGGAAGCTAGAAGTCGGACAGTTCTGGCTTCATTTTTCTAATATCTCAGATCTACTCTGGTCTCCATGTCATCCTTTTTCTAAAGCTAGCTCCCACCATGGTTACAAGATAATTGCCACCACTGGCAGCAGTTGTCCCTAATTATAGTGGAAGAAAGGACTACTTCTCTGGCCATAGACTAAAAATCATTTTCTTTGGTCTGACTGGTTGACTTAGGTATGTGCTTACTTCTGAACCATCAACACCAAGGTCATTGAGATGATCACAGAAAGAGTACGTTGTCTAGACTCAGCCGTGGATCTGGGACAGGATCGGCTTCCTCTGAGAACTATGGGCCACATTGAGAGGGGGAGACTTGAACTAAATCGTGGCTCCATTAGGGAAGGGGAAGGGGAGGATGGGTACTAGGAGGCAACCACGACTATGAGGTGGATGTCCACAGAAATGTCTAAAGATGTTTTAATAATGAGTGCTGGTTTGTTCTTTACTGGTGGTAGCCAACTCTATGGAGTTAGCAATATCCTTGTGATCAGAAACAGAAATTTAGAAACTTCTAAATGAACTTTTTCATTTAGAAAGTATTAACGAGTTCCTACTGTTTTTCAGGAACTCAAAGCCACAGGACAGTCACATAAATAAATGATAAGAATACTGATGAGAATGGCCAAGAACATAGGACCACATCTTACGGATCTTACACACTTTTCATCAATATCTGCTCAATGATAAGTCTATAGCATGGTTACCCCATTGCTGTGTTCACTGTGTATATCTAACACCTAACATGCTGCTTGACACATACTAACCTTACCACACATATTTATTGAAAAAATGTTCATTGGAACCAGAATCATTAATAATTTCTGAAAGGATCATGGCATAATAGAGACATGTATAACAGAAGTCCAGTTATGGGCTTGAGTAGTTGAGGTTCTGTAAGGTAAGAAGTCTGAGGGGATAAACCAACTCTTTCTCCGCTGGAGGATATTAGCATATAGTGAGGGTCTTCTGATGTCAAGAAAGCTCAGAGACTTTAGCATAATGTAATGAGTTGGGTGATATCTATGCTTTAGAAAGCTTTAAAAAAATTTTATTGAATGTGTACCATGTGTCTAAGTGCTGTGCTAAATATAAAACTATTATAAATATAAAATTTAGCACAGCACCTAACACATAGTACACATTCAATAAATAATGAATGAATGAATGAATGAGCAAATAAATGGCGAGCCATCTAAACAGATTTACAGAAACATCATGATTGGATTAAACAGTTCATATCCAACTGTACCTCCATGAATTTATTTTTTTCTTTGCTTTAGTGGTATGATTTGTGATAATATTAGTGCTGTATGATTTTAATGGCAAGCGTATTTCTAATGGAAAAATGTAACCGAGTGAAATGTGCTTTGACTCAATATTCCATGTTAAAAAAAAAAAAAGTCGGTTATTCAGAGAACACGGGAATGACTTCACACCTAAAAGAATTGCCTTCTTAATGTCTGAAAGCAGATAACCTCAAGGTCTGCCAATCAAATATGCAAATGGACATCTAAAATCATGTAGAAGAGCTCGACAGTGTATTTGGGAAGAACTTGAAAGACCATTTCATCAAACCCTCCCATCTTGCAGATGGAAAACATGGGACCAGGCGAGCAGGGTGAGGGCATGCTACTTCATTGCTGGTAAGGGGAGAGGCAGAACCCCAACTCAGGTTTCTCAACTGAACTTTAACCCTGTGAGGAAATAAAGGAGAACTGAGAGCAGCAGGCTTATTTTAAAAGTTTGATTTTATGCAATAGCTTAGTTTGGAGCCATGGGGGTTCTTGCAAGTGTTGAATAGGCCTTTATTTCACTAATGGGCCATTTGGAATAAGGAGCAATCTCCTTAGGTGGTGGAGAACATTGTTATGTGTAAAAGACTGAAGTTATTGTCAGAGGACCTGGTAACACTGACTGTATAACACAGAGAATTTTAAACAAAACCCCCTCGGTGACTCCTCCTGAAGTGCATGGCGGGTAACGACTTTGCTGACATTGAGGAAGGAAGCATGCCTTTGAAATGCTGCTTTAGTCGCCTGTGTTAAGGAGTCTATCAGTTTACTTCTTAGAATATCTGTTATCGTTGTTCCAATATTAAAATATCTAATACTTTTAGTCAGTTTATTCATTCACAATTCCTACCTTCGTGCTGTTTATTCATATAGTTCAGGAAATTTCTCAGACAGATTTAACTATAATCCATATGGTTTTAGGACATCCAGGCCGTCCTGTCACTCCTTACCCTCTCTAATGACCCAGACAGATGAAACCTCAGTGTATATTCATTCACTCTACTTTGTGATATAAGAAGGATATTGTGTTATACTTCCCATAGGCCATGCATACTCCCTTTTTCAAAATAATTATTTCCTGGAGTGTCGTTCCTGACCAAACTGATGGTAAGTGTGGGTACTTTGCATTGGCTCTGGTGATCTGTCCTAAACCATTTCCTTGGTACTGTTAAATTTTGTGTTACTTGAGGCATCACTGTGTTCGTATAGATCTTTACTCAGCTATTTTTTTTTTTAACATCTCTGCTTTTGTGTATGGGATGGTGATTTAAAAATTCTTCTGGCGTGGTTTCTTGAACTCATAGCATTCTGTGGATTTATTCACTTACCTTCCCAAGTGCCCCAAATCTGTTAGAAAAGTAAGAGTCTCATCATTTCTTTTAAGATAATATCAGTTATAGTATAATTTACTTATATTTTGAAAGGGAAAATTCTTATGTTGTTGTATTAACTTTTATACAGCTTCTCTTCTGAGCTGGCATCATTTGCTTTGTGATATGTCTCAGCGTTCTTTCAGTTCAATATGTTAGAATAGGAAACAGGAGTCCAGAAGGGTGGTGGCTGAAAGACAAGGAAGAGAAAAGCCCGGGAAAATAGAACAAAGGAAGGTCCGAGGACTGGAGTGAGGGCCTCAGGTAGAATAAACAGCACTCCTGGCTAGCCCAGTTTACATAGGGCAGGCCCAGGAGGAGGAAAAGACATATAAAAAGAGGAGCCAAATGGCGGGGATCTCTCTCTGTCTCTCTCTCCTGCGTGCTGGGGTGCTTTTCTCTTCGCGTCTTTGGGTCGACATGCCCTCACGCCTCAAGGATGGATTTTCTTACTATTATATAAATGAAATAGAGCTGTAACATGGAGCTGTAATACTGATTTGTCTAAGAGCTGTAACACGGTCTGTTTGAGACCTGAGAGCTATAACAGGGTCTGTCCAAGACCCGAGAGCTGTGACACACCGAGGACTTTAATGTCCATCACTTCAAATCTTTGTTGTGACGAGGCAGAACCGAGGAGCATACACTCACCTGACAAATACAAGATAACTGTTTTCTCTTTTTAAATTGCTTTGTTTGACAAGAGGTGAACCTTGTTCACATAAATGCCCTATCATTTTGTTTTTGGCCGCACCAGTAGGCACATGGGATCTTAGTTCCCCAACCAGTGATCGAACATATGCCCTGCAGTGGGAACAGTGGGAACTCAGAGTCTTAACCACTGGATCGCCAGGAAAGTCCCAAGATCACTGTTTAAATAAGCCAAGCACATCTTCGTACTGTCAGGCGAGTATTTTCTCCTTGGTTCTGTCTTGTCCCAACAAAAATTTGAAGCTACGGACATTAGAGCCCTCGGCATGTCATAGCTCTCGGACAGACTGTGTTATAGCTCTCGGGTCTTGGACAGACCATGTTATAGCTCTCAGGTCTCGAACAGACCGTGTTATAGCTCTTAGATCAGTGTTACAGCTCCTTGTTACAGCTCTATTTTATTTAGAAAACAACAGAAAAATCCATCCTCGAGGCGTGAGGCCATGTCGACCCAAAGACGCGAAGTGAAGAGAGTAGGGGAGTGTGCCAGCACCCGGGGGAGAGAGAGAGAGACCCCCAGCCCTTTGGCTCCTCTTTTCATAGGTTTTTTCCTCCCCTGGGCCTGCCCTATGTAAATTGGGCTAGCCAGGAGTGCTGTTTGTTCTACCTGAGGTCCTCCCTCCGGTCCTCAGACCTTCCTTTATTCTATTTTCGTGGGCTTTTCCCTTCCTTATCTTTTAGACACTGCCATTCTGGTCTCCTGTTCCTATTTTAACTACCTAACAATACCAAGTCTGTCACCTAGAAAAAGGCAAAAGAAATCAGAGAATGTGATCGTGTCCGTTGGCTTGTGGTGCACCTCTGGATGAGTTACACAGACATGTATATCACTTTACCTGTAATATGGGCTCAATTTATTTTCCAGGGATTTTCCCTAGATTTTAAATGGAATTTGTTTTAATGGATAGTTCATTCAGCAAATGTTTATTATGTGCCTCCAGTTTATCAGGCTCTTTACCTTGTGGTGACTGTGACAGATAGACTTAATTACAGTAGGAACTAACATTGTTTCAGTGCTTTCTAGGTTCCAGGCATCAGCATGCAAAACATTTATCTCCTTTAATCCTTTCAAAAGCTCATGAAGTACAGATACAATTGTTTCCATTTTATAGCTGAGTTGAAGCTTAGGCAGGGTAAGGAATCTCCCCAAGTTTTCTCAGAGAGTGGACAGGGTTCCAACCTGGTCTTTCTGCATCCAGAGTCTGGCCTCTTAACCCATACTGACTCAGAAGTAAGAGGGGGTTTATGAATTTCATGGAGGGAGCTGTGTTGGCCCTTATCTGATGATTTCTACATTTTTTTTCTCCTAAAGTAGAAGATGAACTAATACAATATTGTAAAGTTTAAAAATAAAATAAAATTTAAAAAAAAAGATGAGATTGTTGAGAGGTGAGTGGAATTCAAAAGAGGATGGAGGTTTGTGGAAAGCTGAAGAGATTTGGAAGAACTCTTGTTCAGTTGGAAGGTCAGATGATGGTAGGAACTGAGTAGTGTGCCAGGCATTTCTGAGGAATCAGTTGATATTGCGGAGCATGAACTAGTGGTGGTCTCAATCAGCCAAATAATGTATAGTGTTGCAAGACAAATTTCTTTAAAAAGGAGTCAAATAACTTCTAATAACTGTATTGAGAAAGTTTCAGCTGCCAGTTGTAGAGACCTGAGATACTAGTAACTTTAGAGGTTCATTTTTTTCTTACGCAGAAGAAATCTTAAGGTCGGTAGATTTTTGATATGATACACACAGACACACACACACACACACACACACACACACACACACACACACTCATCAGTGGCTCAAGTGTTTCTATTATATTGTTCCGTTCTTCTTAGGCCAGGCTTTCCATTTTCAAGGTCACCTCCATTCACAAGATAGCTGCTGGAGTTCTGGCCATCATGTCCACTTTCCAGAGAGGAGGAGGGAGAAAGGTGAAGGCTGTCAACCCTTTGAATAGCATTTTCCAGAAGCCTGTCAATGACATTTGTTCAAATGTTTATATTCTCCTTTATACAAGGGAGTTTGGGAGTTATAGATTTTTTAAAACTCAGTTACATTGCCACCCATAACAATATGGCAATCTGCTTTTAAAGAAAAACAAAGAAAAGAGGTATGTTGAGAACAACTGCAGTCTCTAAAAACTTTTCTATTCCCAAACCTTTTGTTGTACACCCAACATTTGGAAACTTGAGATGAAAATTAGATATCAGATAGGTACATTGTGAAATTCTCTCACAAGTTTAGAATGTAAACAGCTGCTATTGTTTTTTATTTTAATATGACATAAGACCATGGAGTCATGATTTTATAGAGGAGAAAAAAGGGCAAAAGAAATCGATGCTTCCTCCTTTGTCCCCCCCAGTACAGGCTTAGCACTATGTAAATTGTTCTAGGGTTACTGATGTATTCCAGAGGCAGGGAAATTGGGTATATTAAAAAAGTGGTTACTGCTGATTGTTTTGTGTATTTATTAATTGGTCTTTTACGTTCTTTCCCAAAGAGAATTTCACAGTCCTTGGTTCTTCTTATAAACAGTTGGTTTCCAAATGAAATATAAACTCGATACATCCTTTCTAAAAAAATAGGGGAAAGTAAACACTTTTGAAATGAACACAGTTTATTTATTTCAGATTAATAATTTTCCGTACTTCTGTTCTTGGAAGCAATGGTCCTTTTTCTAATTCTCTTTTCTTTCACGTGGCAGGCAAGTGGAAAAATTAGCAGGAGCCTCTGTAGCTACTTGATAGTGACAAGAGGAAGAAACTAAAGATAACCTGAAATCCTAAGGACCTGTTGAAGAGAGCTGAGGAAAAAATAACACCTTTAGATCTCTAGAACTGATCCTTCGAATGTTGAAGTGCCTCCAGATTGAGCTTCTGGTCTCTCTGTCTAGTTTTAAGCAGGTTCAGATTGATAATTTGCATTTTCAGTCCTGGTTATCTCCTGCCCCAAAGGGGACAAACAGGTGATGGAGTGTGATTAGAGGTGGGAGGCACCCAGGGAGTCTGCAGTGTGTGCAACAGGGCAGGTCAGTAGCACTGGGAGACAGAAGTGCACAGGGCCTGGGGGTGAGCAAGTAGGTTTAGGTAGGAATTAGAAATGAAAATGGGAAGGAATTACTCAGAAGCCTGGCTGGAAGGCAGCCCGGGTTCCTTCAGATGGTCTTTCTGGGATTGTTTTGTTCTTATGTATCAATGTGTCAATAACCAGAGGCCCAGAGCCAGGAGCTAGGAGCAGTCCCCTTTGTCAGTCTTGTGTGTGAAGTCTTGCATGGGGCTTTAGGCAGCTGACACATCCTGGATTTATGGGAAACGGTTTTCCTGGATATTTTGTCTGTCTTTCAGGATGACATATCAGGCAGGAGGCTCTGGTAGTGTTTTCTTTGCTGTTATAAATGGTTGTATGAGCTGAAAGACTTCCGAACTCATCTCTCATTTCCCTCAGGGTGGCAAGTGATGTCTCATGATTGGTAACGAAGGTTCACATGTCACCTGCCTTTCATGGTAACATCAGGGCATCTCATTCCCCTGTAGTATGACCTTAATTGCCTGTCAATCTGGGTGGTGGTGTTCAGGGGCTGGGTTGTGCCATGCCAAATGAAAGGGGATGATAGGAAGCATCCTCACCTCAAGTAACAGTATGCCACAAAGCATTCTGAGGAGTTCTTTTGTGCCTTATGCCATGTGAATGGAGCCCACTGTTGAATTCCCATTGTTTGATGATGGGACAGGGGTGTTGGAGGGGTAGAGACTGTTAAACCCAGAATAAGTGGGAGTCTCAGCAGGGGAGCAGGTAACCCTCATGGACACTGATAAGCTGTGAAGAGGCTATTCATGCCCACCAATGAAAAAAATATTTTTGAATTAACATAATTTTTTTGCCCTGAAACCATGAAAATACTGAGTGATCAGTGATAGGGAGATGATTCTGAACTAGACACCAACAGGTCTTCTTAGTCTTTGAGTTTCTTCCATTGTTTTCCTAAAGGGACTTTTCACTCAGGACAAATTTTCTTGGTATCTCTGAGAGTCACCAGATGGTGCTGAGTGCCTTTTGAGCTCTTGGGACATGGATATAACATGTGCCTTGTTACTGTGGTTGTGGGTTTTTCTTTAGCCAGTTCAGCTACTTGGGGAGAGAGAGGTTTAGGTATAATCAAGTGATCCTACTGTTGAGGGAGAAGGGCCGGGGTGAATACGAAGGGGTGATGACAGTAGTGGGCTGGGAGACGTGAAGCTGGGTAAACAGGACAGTGGGGACACCAGAGAGGTGAAGAGCAGATTACTGACATCCTGCATTAATATAGATGGAAGAGAACATGTGTTGACAGTTCCAGGACAACTGAAACATTAATATTTAATCTAGGTCAATTAAAATTGGGCATTTAGGGGGCTTCCCTGATGGTCCAGTGGTTAAGACTCTGAGCTTGCAATGCAGAGGGCCTGGGTTTGATCCCTGGTAAGGGAACTAGATCCCATATGCTGAAGCAAAGATCCTGAGTGCTGCAACTGAGACCTGGTACAGCCAAATATATAAAAAGAAAATAAATTTTGAAAAATTTTGGCATTTTGGGATAACTTAATTTTTTTCTAGCTTCATCCTAATTTTTGATAATCTTTATGGGTGTTATGATTCAAATTGATTTATAATTGCCAAAATTAAATGCACCAGCAAATAACCTATTTATATAAAATTTCTTTATATATCTATAAAATTATCATCTCCATTGGATTTATATTACTGACAATTGTTTGTTCATCTAATATTTCTGGTTAATTGGCATTATTTGAGTAAGTTTATGTAGTATCTCCAAGGTACTATTTTCACCTAGAAATATTTTAGCTTTACCAAGATAGATTTTACTTAAGGTGTTTTTGTATATAAGACTTAAAAAATCTGTTAATAGTTCCTTAACACATCCAGTCTTTTTTCTTATTTTAATGTCTACTGCCTCCTCCATCGTAGTCTGGTGGAAAGGTACATCAATATTATACATGGTGACACATATTTCTGGTTTACTTCCTGTCCTTATCCTCTCATTGGAATGAATAATTGAGGTAATTCTCTGAGGGTAAAATCAAGCCCCAGACCAAATTCTTGCTTCATTACACTGGTGTCATTGAGGTGCCTCCCTTTATATTATTAGGAAACAGACAACAGTCTATTACGTAAGCCAGAATAAAGGAGAATGAGGTAAGAATTGTAGACAAGTTCTTGTGCAGTCTAGAAAAGAAAAGGGAGTTGCATAGAAAAAATCTGTAATTTTTCTCCAGCACTACCCAGAGGGCAGGTGTTCTGATTATTAGTGAATTATCCTGCTCTTTCCACAAAAATATATCCCCAAGGTAGAGAGGGCTCCACCGCTCAGCTCAGCTTCCCTAAGGAATATCATAATCTGTGCTCTCTTCTGTTCTCACCAGGCCAACTTCCAGTTGCTAACTTGGCTTTCAAGTGAATATCCTGCCCTTCTCTGAGCCCCAGCAAAGACCTGTTCCATAGAGAGATGTCTCTAGGTCTTGGGTCAAACAATATCTTACACTTAAATAGTTGATGATTTAGGATTTAAATGGGTTTCTTTCTCATTAGATTCGTGTGAATCCATTCCATTATACACATTACAGCATGGGGGAACCAAACAAAGCTGCTTTTCTGAAACTGTAAAAAGTCAGATCATGAATCATAGTGATGACAAAGGTTCAGCCGCTAGTGAGCCTGAAGCTCAAATGACCATCTGGCTTCACCCATTTATGAACTATTGATGATGGATGTTCAATATTTCTGGTTTATTTTTTCATATACATTGTAAGGTTGTTATAAAGCTCTAAATGCTTAAGTGATAAGATTCTGTGACATTTGTATTAATTTATTCATGTATTCTTACTCTTCATTTTACATTTTTATAAAATGTCTTTACCTTATATCTTTAATGATATCCTGGAAGCTTGGAGACAAGTTTCCAAATGAAGATTGGTATTTAAATATAGGCTTAACATTTTCTTTTAGTTTATCTTGAGGGTATCGCTACTTTATTGTGAGAGCTAGCTAACATAAATAATATGGAACTTTATAAATATGAGAAAGGAAATATCATTTTTCTGCTTGAGGAGAAAACTTATTGGTGCTGATAAGGTTTTTCTGAATAATTTAGAAGAACTGTTGTTTGGAAACATATCAATCCTCCAAAACTCAGAAATTTGGGAGAATTGGGGGAAAATATATCAATAACCTCAGATATGCAGATGACACCACCCTTATGGCAGAAAGTGAAGAAGAGCTAAAGAGCCTCTTGATGAAAGTGAAAGAGGAGAGTGAAAAAGTTGGCTTAAAGCTCAACATTTGGAAAACTAAGATCATGGCATCTGGTCCCATCACTTCATGGCAGATAGATGGGGAAACAGTGGAAACTGTGGCTGACTATTTTTGTGGGCTCCAAAATCACTGCAGATGGTGACTGCAGCCATGAAATTAAAAGATGCTTACTCCTTGGAAGGAAAGTTATGACCAACCTAGATAGCATATTGAAAAGCAGAGACGTTACTTTGCCAACAAAGGTCTGTCTAGTCAAGGCTATGATTTTTCCAGTGGTCATGTATGGATGCGAGAGTTGGACTATAAAGAAAGCTGAGCACTGAAGAATTGATGCTTTTGAACTGTGGTGTTGGAGAAGACTCTTGAGAGTCCCTTGGACTGCAAGGAGGTCCAATCATTCCATCCTAAAGGAGATCAGTCCTGGATGTTCATTGGAAGGACTGATGTTGAAGCTGAAACTCCAATACTTTGGCCACCTGATGTGAAGAGCTGACTCATTTGAAAAGAGCCTGATGCTGGGAGGGATTGAGGGCAGGAGGAGAAGGGGACGACAGAGGATGAGATGGTTGGATGGCATCACCAACTCAATGGACATGGGTTTGGGTGGACTCTGGAAGTTGATGATGGACAGGGAGGCCCGGCGTGCTGCGGTTCATGGGGTCGCAAAGAGTCGGACACGACTGAGTGACTGAACTGAACTGAACAGAATAAAAGGTAGCATACATGGGATATCATTGTTTGGTCTGATGGTTAATTTTATGTCAATTTGTATGGGTGACCATACAATTTTTATGGCCACCAGGGTGCCCAGATATCTGGTTAAGCATGAATCTGGATGGTTCTGTGATGGTGTTTTGGCTGAGGTTAGCATATAAATCCATAGACTGAGTAAAGCAGACTGCCTTCCCTACTCTGGGTGGGCTGCACCAAATCAGTTGAGAGCTTGCATAGAACAAAATAGCCAATCCTCTCATGAATATGAGTAAGAGAGAATTCGGCCTGCTTGACTGCCCTTGACATGGAACGCAGGATTTTTCCTCTTTCTTCAGGCTGAGGGTGGAAACTTTGGATGTTCTTCCGCATCTTGAGCCTACTGGCCTTTTGGCCTGGAGCTGTACCCTTGATTCTCCTGGTTTTCAGCTCTTTGGGCTCAGACTAGAACTACACCATCAGCTCTCCAAGGTCTGCAGCTTGATGAGTCACCTTAGGTCTTGTGACTAACACTGTATAACTGTGTTAGCCAATTACTTGTCACAGGTTTTTTTCTGTCTATAGAGAGGTCTGTCTGTCTATCCACATCCTTTTTGTTTTGTTTCTCTGGAAAACCCTGACTAATACAGTTAAACTAAGTAGTTTTGATTCAGAGATATAAAGAGAGAGATGAGTAATTATTTTGAAAATTACAAACACCAGAGGGAACATTATATAAAATGACTTAATTTGTCCAGTTTAATGTTTCCTAGAATATCTGATTTAAGAAGAATTATTCTGAGAAAACAGGGGAAATTGAAATGATGTATTAAATGTGGCTCAGAACGTTCTTTAAAATGTCTTGTGATTGAAATTAATGCAGTAAATTTCCCCTCTGGCAGATTTTAGGTGTTGGATAAATAATGATTAAAGCAGTGCACTTGGCATGTGATAAAGGAAATCATGTCTTTACCTTGCGTTTATCAATTGATGTCATACTTTAATTATCATGAAAATATACAATTATAAACCCTGATTTATGCTCAATAGGCATCATGGCATAGTTTTACCATAAGCAATTAAGAGTAGATCCTATTTGATGAGATTTTTTTACTCTCCTGTTACTCAACAGCTCTTTTCTGGAATAAGGAAAGTGCCTTCACAATATTGGGAAACTCTTTGCTTTGCAGAAGGTACTGTATTTGAAACTATGTGTTAGGAAAGCATAGAGATTATTGATTACTGAGCTTTGTTGTTTTTCTATTGATCAGAATGGCAACATGTGACTGTGTCCTGAATTAGGGCTATGCTGATAAAGTATAGAAAGGTTAAAAATAAGCATAAATAAAACATGAGATGAACTCAATAATATTCTTTAAATATATGGGATGCAATTTCAAGATTATTGTAGACTCCCAGAAATCCCTCTCTGCATTAAATTTTGTAAATCCTCTAGATATGTTTCATATCTCTTGAAAATATATCTTGAAACTTGGAACATTTGTAAGGAAAATATACTTTCTAGCTTTAACCAAACAAACAAACCAAAGTCTATGCTGATGTATTTTATAAAGATATATTCCTAGTGCTATGTGCCATCTTCCTATCTTGTGCTGAACAGAGTTAATTTTAACACAGCAAAGGTGATGTAAATGATCTTTTCAGAATATCAGGCCTCCAGGTAAAGTAAATGCCATTTGATCCTAGGCCAAAGGGCATGTAGAAGAAACTCTATTTAATGTTAAGATTTTTTTTCTTTACTCAAATCTTCATTTCCTAGATATTCTTAACTTTTTTTTTTTTTTCTGATGTGGCTCCCTTAACATTTTTGTAAAATAAAATAAAGATTTTAAGCACTCTATGTTTTTTTTTTTAATCGCCTAAGAAACTTGTTGGAATGTGAGATTTTGAAGTATGTGCATTTTTGCCTGTTAAGAAACAAAACGCTTCTAATACTTTTTGTTTGAAGGTGGGATATTTTAAACATGAAAGGCACTTTATAGTACATGGGCAGCTTCCAAGGGGGGTTGCTGGAAGGTGCTGAGACTGTTGTCTGTACAAAATCAGGACCTCCCGGGGGATGTGAGCTCTACATGCCTCGACCTGATTAGGTCTAAACTGTGTGTGGGTGGAGGGGAGCGTGAACACACAGATGCTGGCTGTCAAATTCTCCAAATACGGACATCCCAGACCCTGAGAGGGCAGCCATACAGATATCCTTTTGTCATTCGTGGGTGTCAGAACCTAAAACATCACATAGGACACTTTGTCTTTTAGTTGTGAATTTAAAAGATCATTTCATTTACCATTTTCCTTTTTTATGAGGCTTTCTTATAACATGGTTTAATAGGTAGAGTGGGGGTGGGCATCCTCAGTGCTCAGAGGGGCCACACCATGCACTCTTCTGAGCATGTGCACACACACGTGCTTGTGTGCACGTGCCTGGGGTGCCATGGTGTTCAGCCAAAGCTCAGTAGGTCCCCAGCCACCTACCCTTCCTGCCTACCCTCAATGGTGTCTTCTGGCAACACTGGTCCTTCGCAAAGGGCTTCTGCGGAAAGAGTGTTCTGTATCCTTCTTTGCACTTTGCTTCCAGTTTTTGTTGTTGTTTTGTTTGTTTTTGGCCGTACCAGGAGACTTGTAGGATCTCAGTTCCCCTGACCAGGGATCAAACTGGCACCCTTTGCATAGGAAGCACTGAGTCTTAAGCACTGGGTGGCCAGGGAATCCCTGCTTCCAGTTTTGATTGAGTGTTAATAGGTGTAGGACCACCTGAAGGTAGACGGGCTTAGACTTGGCCTCACCCTCTGTGCCAAGCCCAGTGTCTGGCCCACACTGTTAACTCGTTAGCTTTGTTTATGGAGCAGCAGGAAACAATCCTGAGGAAAAGTCAGGTTTGCAGCTTGGCTCGCTTATTATCCAGCATACAAGACGTCAACCCCTCCCTAATTCACCCCATTTAATATCTTCCTCATTCACTGAAAACCCCATGCGAAGCAGCTTCCCATTTGGGAGATCTCGGGCACCTGCCTGGTTGGCACATGGTACCAGGATGAGAGCAGTATCCAGGCTGCTGTTCTGTTTGATGCCCACCCACATCCCAGGCCTGCGGAGAACATGGGCTCTGCATGATCTCACCCTTTTTCTGTCTCACTCCCCTTTGCCACAACAGACTTTTTGTTTTTCTTTCCAAGAGCTAGCTGTCTTCTTGTCTAGACAACCCCCTCTTCCATCTCCAGATGGCTTTGTCTGGAAAATCCATACACTTTCTCACTAGAGCTCCTTCCTCGGGACGCACAGGCAATTAAGCTAGTCTGATTCTCAGGGTGTTACTCCAGTTAGTAAGCCTTTGCCAAATAAGTAAGATTTTGCCAAAAAGAAAACGACAGTATTTTTTCTCAATCAGTGAATTTCTTTAGGATGTTTATTCCTTTCAGTGGTTAAGACGGTTTACTTGGAACATGTCAGGATGGGCATCTCAAAGGCAAGGTGCTGGTCTTGTTCCAATGGGACTTCATGTAGAGGGCCTGGAGTTTAGGAAACGAATTTCCCAAAAATGGGGTAAATTGGGAGATACAAACTGGGATATCCAGAGGCATGCTTTATGTCTCTCATAAAATAGGAAGGCTTGTTTTCTTTCTCAGCTTTAATCTGATTTTGATTTAGCTTTCTGATTAGATCCACCTTCAGTGCCCTCGTATTTGTTTTTCTCAAGCCAAGGTGCATGCAGCTTCCTCGGCTTTCAGGTCGTGGGGTCATGATCATTATGCAGTCTGTGATCCACCAAACTTGGGCTGGGCAGCCCTCTCCAAGGGCAGTTTTTAGTACAGACATGTTTTTCACACTGTGACATGATGTACTAACTGATCAATGATGCCGTAACAGATCCCAGGATTTTCTAATGATTTTCTTTTTTATTTAGATTCTGATTTATGCCTATGATGCTGCTAATTGCTTTATGATGTTCTTTCTTAGGTAGAAGAAAAAGAGTAGAATAGAAACAAGTAGAACATGAGTTGCCAGTCCTCCGTGGTTATTATTGTTGTACCAGTAAAAGTTTTGATAATTGCCTGGTATATTAATGTCTACATCACAGTTATTAGCAGAACAGCAGGAAAGATGATGATGCAAGTGATATTTGCAAAAACATGATTTATACTCATTACAGGTTAAAAATCTGTAAGTTCTATGTGATTTGAAAAAACAAGACAATGTATTTTTTATGTTTATTCTTCAATAATGTATGCCTTTTGTTTAATCAACTTACCTGTAGAATAGCTTTGGGAAAATAACCTCACATTGAGTCAGTATATGTTTTGAAATAGTAGTAACTTTATTCATTTTCTCCTGCATAAAATGACAAAATTTTGAGGTCTTGAAAATTGCAGTTTCTTGACCCATATGCCTATAAAATACTTTTATAAATACCATAGCAAAAATTCTATCATACTCTCAGTTTATTTTATCAGATTTGGTTTTGTCAAAAATAGGTTGAGGGAAAAAATAGGGAATATGTCATATGTGAACCTCATCTGTTGAATGTGGTGTGGAGAAAATAAAGGTCAAGAATTGTTTCTAGACATAATAAGTTGAATCAATCAAAAGGAAAATGCCTATTCAAGAGTATTTATAACCTTTACCAGTATTGTTAAAAACAAACAATGATATCCCAAAAGAATTAAGTAGTGAAGAAGGATTTAGCTTATCATGCCTGAAGCCAGCATTATTGATTATTTGCCTCCCACAGTCTTTGAGATAGATATCATAGATCAAATTAAAAGCACTTATGATCCCAGAATTTGCTATTTGCACAATGAGAAAAATGGTTAAAATTTAGAGATAAAGAAAAGATCTCCTTATTTCTAATAGTGTCCTTCTGTAGTCCATAAACCATTCCTCACTGGTTAAACAGAGGTGGCAGTAATAATACCACTCTCTTAGGATTGTTATGAGAATTTAATGACTTACCATGAGTCTATCATGACATACAGCACGTAAGTATTGGCTGTTATCATTATCGCACCCAGCCTGATGATAATTCTTCAAAACCAATATTTATCTTTCTTTTTAAAAATTGAAGTATAGTTGACTTACAACGTTATATGAGTTTCTGTGGTACAGCAAAGTGATTCAGTTATACAGTCTTCTAATATTATTTTCTATTATGGGTTATCTCGGGATATTGAATGTAGTTCCCTGTGCCCTGCAGTAGGACCCTGTTGTTTATCCATTCTATGCATAATAGTTTGTGCCTGCTAACCCCAAACTCCTGTTCCATCCCTCCTCCACCTTTCCAACCCTTGGCAACCATAAGTCTGTTCTCTATGTCTGTTAGTCTGTTTCTGCTTCAAAACCAGTATTTAAATGCTTTTTTGATGACAAGAATGAAAAGAAATTATCTGCTTAGTAGACTAGATTTCAATATCAAATGATATGTTGTTATTTAGTCGCTAAGTCGTGTCCGACTCTTTCACAACCTCATGGACTGTAGCCTGCCAGGCTCCTAGGTCTGTGGGATTTCCCAGGCAAGATTACTAGAGCGGGTTCCCATTTCCTTCTTCAGGGGATCTTCCCTACCCAGGGATCGAACCGACATCTCCTGTATTGTTGGGTGGGTTCTTTACCACTGAGCCACCAGGGGCATTCATTCTCCATTAAAACACCCTCACTAAATGGCATTAATACTATGCCGTCAAATTTTACACATCTATGTCATACATGAAATTATTGGGATTGCTTTCCAGCCTTTTACTGTGTGTTTTTGTTGAAGACATGGTATTACTAAGTGTTCCATGTTTAAATTTCCTTGATTAGTACATCTTGATAAACTCTGGAATTTAGTAGTAGAAATATTTGTTTTTTCCTTAAAAAAAAAAAATCCCTTGAATATTTGATCTTATCGGAAGCATCAAGTATAATTAAGTATTCTTTCATGTTTTCCTTTTTGCCCAGACTGCCAGAAAGATCAAAGTCAAATTTAATACACACCATAGTAATATCTGCATGTGCTTTTTGAAATTTAAACAGGCCTATATACTACTTTAATTCCCTTGGAATTAGGTGGTGCTTAAATTTTATGTGAACAGTGAAAGATACTTCTTATGCAGCCTGTGTTCACAGAAAATTTATCTTCAAAACGTTTTAACTGATAAATTTTTTCATGAAAGTAATGTTACGTGTGTGTGAGATTTCATGCTGGCCTTCAAAGCTTAATTCATTACATAGCAAAATTACCATGCACAGAGATTGAAGTTAAAAAGAAAAAGAAATACCGAAATGCTTTATAAAATTACATATGTAAAACAGTTTGGAAATTTTTTTTAAGCATGATGATTTTCTAAAGGTTTCAATAATTAAAAAGTAATTAAAAATAAAAGTAAAATTTTAATGAAAAATAGATTCTGGCTATGAAATCTACTAAAGTAGGTAATATTACTTTCTTGTTTGTTGTAGATTGACCTTCCTAGATTACTTCTTGGTGTAGGTTTATTTGGTGAAAATCCAAGACATAGTTATCTCAAGCCGCGGAACTCAGATGCTCATGCTGGCATTGATGGGAACTATTGGTACTCTGTGTTCATTCTGCTTTTCAACAGCATATTGAGCTATGCATTTTAATGATGGCCAATACCTTAAACGTGTCATGTGTTGTAACTTAACATCAGTAAACCATTTTTATGTATGTTCTTATATGTTTTTTGTCACGCTGTAGATTTCCATTAATTTTGAATGTTAATTATTAAGAAAAATGAGTGTTCACAGTCTGCAGTCACATTTTATTATGTCTAATTTCGATTTACATATTTTTTCTTGTTCCATGATAGTACCAGGACCACTCTTAAAACTATTCCCCAGAAAACAAAGTTTTCACATAGAGAAAAATGATTTCATCGAGTCCTCATTCTCCCCAAATTCTCTCCCTTTTTTTCACATGAAGCTATAATACAATTGGTATAAATGGAGGCTGTATAGCTAGAGAGCAGAGGCTCCAAAAAAGGGAATGATGACTGAACTCAAATCTTTAGAGGCAGTTTTGTGGAAAAGACGAACAGACCCGTCTATGTAGACTTAGAACCAGAGCCGATGGATTGAAGCCACAGGAACATAGATTTCAACCCTAAGGAGGAAAATTGCTAATAATTACAAGTGTTAAAAATAGAATTGGCTACTTTATAGAATTACCCACCACTGGATATATCTAAGCAGAGTTTCAAAGTCAATTTCCAAGCCAGTTTCCAGATGTTACGGCATCTGTTTAGTGTAATCTCAATGTCCCCTGTTTTTCCCGCTCATAGCACCCAGTCACATTCTGCCCTGATTTGTGCATCCTTTGTCTATCTTCCCATCTCCAGGAAGAAATTCTGGTGGACAGCAACTATGTGTAACTTATTTTTGTGTCTCCATGCCTTAGCACAGTGCCTGTCACAGAGATGCTCAATAGATGTTTGTTGAATGGATGAATGCATGAATAGATGCAGTTTGAAATAAGATTTTTAAACTTTTTTTACAAGCTGCAGAACTGGTCCTTCAGGTTGAAGTCTGACATGTGAAAGAGATAAAAATGTTGCTGCTCTGGTTAAGTGGAGTTGGAGACCTAACAACCACTTAGTTCTTGAAGCATCTCTGAAGAATACAGTTTAGAATCACTGATCTTGAAAGTTAAACTTAGAAGATTTCTTTGGTTTACTTTTTGATCTCTAGGTCTTTGATTCTCAATCTCTTTATTTCAAGTTTAATGTCTTTCATTTTCACACTTTTTCTTGCCCTCAGAATGTTTCCTGAGGTTAAAAGCTAGACGCTAAATAGGAGAGGCCTATGCTAGTGTTTACCCTCAGACACAATTTCATAGGTTCTTTAGGTGGAAAGAATGTATGATGCATTCCGCAGTTCTTTCTGGAACATTTTTTGTAATGGGCTTTTGGTTTTCATAAGTCTTGGGTTCTCAGTGTTCTGGCTTCTGGCTCTGACTGTGGTTAAACTGGAAGTTTTATAAGCCCACGGTCATTACCAAAACATGAAATTACACTTGATAAAAGCCAAGATCCAACCCTGAAAAGGGAAACAGGTGTCTGGATGGCCCTCAGCCCTGCTTCCTCTTCAGGCAGAGAGAGTGAGAACTGGGGATTAGGGCTGGTGGTGGATCTGTCAGCAAACTGGCCAAGAAGACAGAGGAAACAAGAATAATGAATGGCAAGAAGAGGGGAGAGCTGGATCCTTGGCCTGAGTATTGCTTTTGAGCAAGAGAGATTCATAATTCAAGTGCTTCCTTGTTTGGAACTCCATGTACTACCTGAATTAGTCATACTAGTAATAGTGCTCTTCAACCTTGACAGCACATTGAAAGAAAGCTTTGGGGACTTCCCTGGTGGTCCAGTGGTTAAGACTTCACCTTCCGGAGAGGAGGTACGGGTTTGATCCCTAGTCAGAGAATTAAGATCCCATGTGCCTCATGGCCAGAAAAGCAAAATATAAAACAGAAGCAATGTTGTAACAAATTCAATAAAGACTTTAAAAGTGGTCCACATTAAAATCATCTTTTTTGAAAAAAGAAGACTTACTAAATTGCTGGGGAGAGATTATGATTTGCTTGGGTGATATGAGAAGTTGAAGCGGTGGAGATGAGATATTTCGGATGCTAGCTGTTTATGGAAAGTCTTTGATCCCATTTTCAGAAGAGTTGACACTTATTATGGAAATAGCTTAGAACCATTTTATTGTTTTTGGTCAGGTAACTAGAGATGGTAGTTTAAATTAGAACAGACAGTCTGGAGTAAAGAGAAAGAGAAGGTAGGCGAGGGGATAAAAAGAAACAAAGGGAGCCAAAAGATGTTTGGAAGAATACTTTAACCTTGTTCCCACACACTCTGTTCCCACCTCCACGATAGTAGTTCTCTCATATATTACTTGCCTGATCCAAAAAATGCATTCAGTAGGCACTCAACACATCCTAAGTGGGTATAAGAAAGAATGAAGTAAAAGAGTAGAGTGCGGAGACAGAACTGACGGCTGGCAACAAGGTTGAGGGCCCTGTGAGCCCTCAACCTTAAATTGCTCATGTGAGCTGATGCTGAAACATCCCTGTTGAGCTGTTCTGTAAACACATTTTAGGTTGAGACCAGTTTTGCATATGGAACAGTTTTCAAAATCCTTATCAGTACTGAGCAGGTGAATGCCCGATTTGTTGAACCAACCTGGATTTAGCATTCACAGCAAGCTACGTGCACCCCGTCATCTCTCTGTCCCCCAGCAGGTCACCTCCTCTCCAGCTTCATGGAGGACACCGGAAGGGTGTGGCAGCTGGTGTGAGGTGCGGTGGCTGGTTTGAGAGAGGTCAGTTGAGGTGGAGGTGAGGGAAGAAGCAGAAGCTAAGGCATCAGCATGTACCGACAGGCAAAGTAATAAAATAGAGAAAGGAAGACGAACATGGACTAAGAGAGGAAATGAAGGAAAGCGGACTAAAAACATTAAGTTAGCAAAAAGTATTTTTTAATAGAAACCCATGGACAGTATTAGCAGACAATTAAAAGAAAGGGAAATACCAAAAATATCAAGGAATGTGCTAAAAAGGAAGAAGGATGTTTGGTGCTGGGCTCTAAGTTAGCACCTGTGATGAATGACGTTTAAAGTTATCAGCTCCATTGAGGGGCAGAGGCAGTCTTGCAGGTGCTACAGACTTCCCTTGCGTCCTCTTAAATCTGGGGTTTGTTTTCAGAGCGGATTTTGGAGGGGCTAGTGTCCAGGCAGATATCTTGCATCTACTTCTCTTTTTTTTTTTTTCTCTTTTTTGGTTGTGCAGTGCAACACGTGGGATCTGTCTCTCTGACCAGGGATTGACCCCAGCCCCCTGCATTGGGAGCATGGAGTCTTAGCCACTGGACCACCAGGAAAGTCCTTGTCGACCTCTCTTAGACATGCAATAAAGGTATCTTCGTGGCTGAAAGTTACTGTCTTCACCATTCATCCGAGGACCCCTGCAGAAGTGCAGACCTCTTTCAATCAGACCTTTTCTTGGCTCACTCCTTCCCTTTGGTCCAGGAACAGAGTGTCCTCCAGAAAAAATGCCTCTTCCACTGTTTATTCAGTGCCCTCTTATCTCATGCCTTTGCCTCTTAGGAAAACTCTCTGGGAGAGAGTTTTCAAAACAGAGCACTGTTTCTTCAGGTCAAATTCCTCCTCAACTTGTTTTAATACAGTGTCTTGTGCCTGTCTAATACAGTGTTTTCTTTTCTTCAGATCAAATTCCTCCTCAACTTGTTTTAATACAGTGTCTTGTGCCTGTCTATGACTACGCTGAAACCGTTCTAACAAAGGTCACCCATGACAGCTAACCTGCTAAGGACCAGTTGACATGAATCCTTTCAGTGCCCTGCCTCCCTCGAAAATCTCTATGGGCAGGTGTGCCCCCTTGAAGTCCTCTCCCTCTCTGATTTCAGTGACTGAGATTTTCCTGGACTTTTCCTTCTACTTTGGTTAGCCTTGCTTCTGATCATCCCTGGCTTTTTGTCTGCCCACCACACCCTGTGTATCAGTCTCTGGCTGCCTCCTGCCAAGCTGTGTTCTGAACTCTTTGATCTGTCTCATGTTCTTGTGGGTTTTGATACTGGGTATCATCAGAATCTATATTTTTAGTCAAGATCAGGACATTTAGAAACCATAAACCCTGATATTTTCTATGTGATGCAATTCAAAATAATAACATTGCTGAGCTGTTAGAATAAGTTGAAGGAAGTTTAACAGAGTGCTTACAATGTCCCATGATGTTGATGCCTTTTTGGGAAAATAATAAATCTCTTTATTTTTCCAAAAATTGTCTTCTTACTTTTGTTACTCTATTTTTGCTGATGCCCTCGTCTTTGCCATGTTGAAGGGTAATCCAGCATTGTTCTTTTTATTTTTTCTTTTTTTTTCAATTTTTTTTGAAAATTTTATTTTATTTTTATTTATTTTTTTTTAAATTTTTTTTTATTTTTAAACTTTACATAATTGTATTAGTTTTGCCAAATATCAAAATGAATCTATCACAGGTATACATGTGCTCCCCATCCTGAACCCTCCTCCCTCCTCCCTCCCCATACCACCCCTCTGGGTCGTCCCAATGCACCAGCCCCAAGCATCCAGTACCGTGCATTGAACCTGGACTGGCAACTCGTTTCATACATGGTATTATACATGTTTCAATGCCATTCTCCCAAATCTCCCCACCCTCTCCCTCTCCAACAGAGTCCATAAGACTGTTCTATACATCAGTGTCTCTTTTGCTGTCTCATACACAGGGTTATTGTTACCATCTTTCTAAATTCCATATATATATGCATTAGTATACTATATTGGTGTTTTTCTTTCTGGCTTACTTCACTCTGTATAATAGGCTCCAGTTTCATCCACCTCATTAGAACTGATTCAAATGTATTCTTTTTAATGGCTGAGTAATACTCCATTGTGTATATGTACCACTGCTTTCTTATCCATTCATCTGCTGATGACATCTAGGTTGCTTCCATGTCCTGGCTATTATAAACAGTGCTGCGATGAACATTGGGGTATTGACCCTCAGTGTCTCCTGATGCTTTGTATCTGCTAGTCTTACATTGACTTGGCCTTTCTCCTTTCTCTGTGCACCAGCCATCCTCTTCCCAAATAGCTCAGAAAACAAAAATTTAAAAGGAGCTTATTATTTTGTGTTTGATGTAGGAGTCTCATTCTCCTTTACTTTTCTACCTCTGTCTTCTCTTATTGCCTTATTTTTATTTGAAATTTCTCATCTCATATGTAACCAGCAGTTACTCTTCCCAATCTCCCTGAGCCCCTCTTCTTCACACCATCACCTTCCATTGTGTGTATCACTAAAGCCATTTTGAAGTTACTGTACTTCCTCAACTTGTTTTAATTAAAATTAAAGTACTCCTGACTCCAGGCATTTGCAGAGACTATTGCCCCTTTCTGGAACATTCTTGTCCTCCCTTAACTGGCTATGGTCTGAATAGATCTCAGCTTACTGCTTGCCATTTCCTCTAGGGAATCTCCCCTTGCCCCTTAGATGAGGTAAAATCCATTTGCTGAATGTTCCCCATCCTCCTTCCCTCCACTTTGTAATTTCAGTGCTCTTGTCATGATTCATTTAATACCTCATAAAATACAGAAGAGCACAGACCATTTCTGTCTTGTTCAAGGCCATATTCACAATCCCGAAGAGTCTTCCCATTACTATATGTTGGGTTGAACAGATGAAATATAAATAATAAATCAGCAAAGTCCTACTTTATTTTTCCATACTAGGTCAAATGTCATCTTCTATGAAGTCTCCCCACCCCCAGGCAAAAACATAGTTCCCTCAAACAATTTGTGCATTCCATTATGACTGTTCAGAAGTCAACTAACAGAACTGTCAACATCATGAAAGGCAAGAAAAGACCAAGAAATTGTTGTAGATTGGAGGAGACCAAAGAGACAAATGTAACATGGGCTCCTCACACAGAAGAGCATCAGTGGAAACACTGGTAAATTACAAATAAAGTGTGTAGGTTAATTCATAGTATTGTACCAAGGTCAATTTTTTTAAAAAAATTTCATAATTGGTGTGAAGATTATATGGGATATTAACATTAGGGCAAGCTGGGTGAAAGGGATGTTGTAATCATTTGTACAACTTTTAAGATTCTTCCCAAAGTCCAAAATTATTTCAAGATCATAAGTTAAAGTCAACTAGGAGCTTTCCATAAACAGAAAGTATGCCTTAACAGTTAGATCTTAGCCACTAACAGTGCCCAGCCTAGTAGGTGCTCAGTAAACGTCAAATGAATTTACCCTTGCTTGCTCCCATGTTGGTTATTTGCAGTCTGTGTTTTCTCCTTGCCCTTCCTGCCTTACCTAGCAACAGCTTGGCGCCTTTAGGGAAGATCTGGTCCCAGAGTGCATGTGCTTGAGAGGCCAGCATCCTCACTTTTGGTGGCAGAGATACTCTACTACATACATTCTGTGTACTGGCAGTTTGCTTCTGAAGGTAATAAATACAATAATAATAAATTATATAAATAACCTATTTTTATATATAATAAATAAAAATAAATAAAAAATAAACCTTTATTACTGAAGGTAATAAAGAAGAATTGTATCACAGAAAAACAAACTAGAAATGGGAAATCTGGTCTCCTTATAGCTTGATTTTTAAATTGTTTGTATTTTACCTTTGAAAATTTTTGTTTCTATTTTTTTCTTAAGTCTTTATTGAATTTGTTGCAGTACTGCTTCTGTTTTATGTTTTGGTTTTTTTGGTGACGAGGCGTGTGGGATCTGAGCTCCCAGAACAGGGATCCAACACGCACCCACTACTCAGGACGTAAGGTCTTAAACACTGGACCACCAGGGAAGCCCTTTTTGTTTCTATATGAATGCCAAGATATTCCAGCCAGATTCCCAACTGAGAATCTTTTTCTTTTTCAATGATTTAATTCAGTCTTATTTTATTTTACATGTTGAAGGCTGACCACCTTTTTTACTAACCGCTAATCTCAAATTTTGTGTAGAAAATGTCCCTCTAAAATGTCTTAAACATATAAAAGAATATCATCATCCTAATACATTGTGATAGAAATCCAGAACCCTGTAGCTTTTAGGATAACTTGTAAAAGTTGAAAAAATAAGTTCTAAACCTCAGAAATTCTCTTAAGAAATTCCCTGAGCATTTCTGAATATTCTAAACTTCATTCATCACTTTAGAATGGCTGTACAGTAGTATATATAGTTAATAAGAGCTATAATAAGGGCCTCTAATCAGCTGGCAATTTAAGAAAAAGACTTCTAAAGGTTGAATCCTTGGTAGACATTTAAGGTCAGTGTGTGGTTGTTTCCCTCTTGCTCATGAAGCCTTTAACTTGCAATTATTTCCTACTAAAACACATTTCAACCTTAACTTCACTGTCTGCTTGCATAAACCATATACTACTAACAACAGGGTTCAGGTTGTCTTAGCAAAGAAAAGTCTCCCTTGCCTCGCATCCTCCCCTAGGGCTTCCTGCTTTGCTCGGCTACCTACCTGGGTATTTCTGTGGCATCTATCATTTCTGTATCTAAGCATTCACATCGCACAAACACAAACATCCACAGACCTGAAGTGTGGAGCCTGGAGCAGAAGCTTCCTACAGAGCGCATTTTTACAATTTAACATGGCAGCTTTCCACACTTTTGTTCCTTTAGCATAAAAATGAATGGGGCCATTTCATCGAGAATTTGAAAGAAAAGAAGAAAAAGAGAGACCCCAGTCTTCCTAGATAAGGCCGCTTTGAAAGCATTTACTGAATGCCTCAGTGCCACCCACTTTGTGAAGTGTCACACATGCTTCTGCGGGGTCAACATGTATGAAGACTCGGGAACATGTGCTGTATCTGGGGACCTTAAGGGGGAGTTGACATTTCTCTGAGTGCACTGCAGGAGTGACCTAGCTCCTACACTCCCTTTTGCTTTTCCATTAAAAAGATGAAAAATACCAATACTACATTTTAACAAGTTTTCTAAATTTAAGGGTATGGGGCTCCGTACACAAAGAACTAAATATATGGTGATGTCTCTCGTTAGGTATATTTTTAGGCACTATCTTAGAATAGAAATTTCCAGCATTTCATTACCAGTTCCTTACTTTTATTGTTTAATTAATAACATCAACCAGTTCTCACATCAACTAGTTTTCCACCTGAGAGCCTTGCTTCTTATCATTAAAACTAATGCTGTCATGATTTCCTTTTTTTTTCATGCAATTTTATATAACAAAATAAGAAGACATATTGAAATACTCAATTAAGCACTGCTGCTCACTTCAAGAAGGCATCACTATTCAACTTAAGTAGGCAGGACCACCATGCAGTCGTTTGAAGTATTTGTTCTGTAACTGGTGTGCAAAAGTCTGGGTTAGACAAAGGTTGAAGACATATCTACAAAGATTATACCACAGTGCCCTCTAGCCTATGTAGCAGGAAGAAAGTGTTTCCCCTCCCTGCTGTTCATTTCTGGAGCTACAATATTTAGCAACAGCTTTTTAGCTGTGGCCAGGCTCGATATATATGTAATATAAAGAGTATGAACCTTTCATCGAATACTCCCTATGATGCATCATCAAGTCACTTTCTTGAAGAGCTGGTACCTCCCAGCAGAAGAAATATCCAGTTTCCTAAAGTGTTAACAGGTGCAGAGACAGCACCACTGTGTCAATCTTTGTTTCCTGGATTGGGTCAAGGGAGACAAGAGCTTCACTTCCCACCTCTCCTCCCTTCCCTCACTGAAAAGCAGCAATCCGTAAACTATCCTTGAACATGGCAAAGGCAGGTGTCCTTGGTGTTATCTAATTATCCTTGATCCCAAACTCATTACTGTCTGTTACCCGCATTCTCTCCCTTCATATTATTTTGGGAAAGAAAGAAAGAAAGAAAAATAAAAACTATAGATGTAAGCCTTCCTGGCTATGTTGATTTAAATTCAATTTTAAGAGAAACATTTAGTATTTCCTTGAAGCTTTTGTGATTATTAGTTCTCTGTGGTTTTCTTCCCTGCCTTCCCTTTAAGGTGCTCAAATGCTCAGTCATGTCTGACTCTCTGTGACCCCATGGACTGTAGCCCACCAGGCTCCTCTGTCCATGAAATTCTCCTGGCAAGAATACTAGAGTGGTTTGCCATTTCCTCCTCCAGGGTGTCATCCCAACCCATGGATGGAACTGCATCTCTTAAGCAAGCTTCCTGCATTGGCAGGTGGATTCTTTACTAGTGCCACCTGGGAAGCCTCCCCTTCAATCTTGAAAAGCTAATTAAGTGAGGTCCACAATACATATTTTCTTTAGAGATTAAAAAAAGGTTTTTATCTTTAAAAATCTCCAAATTGCAGAAGTAGGTAAATAATAGAACATAATTTATTCTACTCTGTCACTAAGTAACCTTGGAAGTTTGCTAAAAAGGCAGTCTCTTTCCTGACTATAGAAAACATTTAATGGGGAAAAGTACTCCTGAGGTTTGCAGTACATAGACTTTTTAACTTAAAAAAATATACTGCTACACATTTACACTCTGCCATAAAGTACTATAATGAATAATTAAAATAGAGCTAGAGTTGTCAAAATAAATGATAACTATGGATTGTGGTATGGGGCTCTTAATTTTTTTTCATGCTTTTTTTTACTTGTTGATTTGCATAGCATAGTAATAGGCAAAGGGTTTCCCAGTCATTAAATGTGAATTAACAAGAAGAGATTTTAATGGGCATTTTGGCCTCATTTCAGGCTTTAGTATATTAATTCTGTACTCTCCTTCTGCATCAGCTCTAAAAACTAACTTATTTATTTGTACAAATAGTGTTTGAAGGTAAACAGATCAGAACTTCATGGTTGGAAAAATAACATGTAGCAATTAATTTTTCACATAGACGTGGAGCTTTCCCTAGTGCTCGATTCTGAGTGTTGAAGAAATGAGCAAGTTAGACAGAACATGTATCTTCACTGTTAAATAATTCAAAAGGCAGTAAAAAACAGTATATTTTTAGGATCTTTATATTTCATCATGATGTATACATTCTTAAAACAACAACAAAAATATTTCTGTGTCTGTATCCAAAGATATTAAATGATTTCTAAGTGAATTTTCCCAGTGACTGTTCCTATTTCCTATGTTAGGTGATTGGTACCGGAAAATCCAGTTCACTCTCCCTCTTTCCCCGTGTCTCTTTTGCAACATTCCAAAACGGCCTTCCCTGGTGATTTCAGCCTTGAGCTCTAACTGAGCTCAAGAGAGCTCATTGAGAGCATGAAGTCTTAGCCACTGGACCACCAGGGAGTTCCCTGACCTGAACTTTGAAGCTGATGCTCTTCCCATATCCCTGTACTTTCCTGGAACTCTTGCCTTATGCATCCCTCAGGGCAACTGTTTCTTCTGGGTCAGCACCCGGAAGCACTTCACACTGTGAAGGAGCGGATGTTTTTTTATCCATGGCTCTACAACGGCAACCCACTCCAGTACTCTTGCCTGGAAAATCCCATGGACGGAGGGGCCTGGTAGGCTGCAGTCCATGGGGTCGCTGAGTTGGGCACGACTGAGCGACTTCACTTTCACTTTTCACTTTCATGCATTGGAGAAGGAAATGGCAACCCACTCCAGTATTCTTGCCTGGGCTGCCGTCTATGAGGTTGCACAGAGTCGGACACGACTGAAGCGACTTAGCAGCAGCAGCAGCTACTAATACTGGTATGCTCATTTACCCTCACAGTGTATTACTGTGATCAAATTGTGCTAAACATGTGAGCCAAATTATTTTTTGTGAGTGAAGTTAGAATGGATACTGGAGAAGGGAATGGCACTCCAGTATTCTTGCCTGGAGAATCTGACAGACAGAGGAGCCTGGCGGGCTATACAGTCCATGGGGTCGCAGAGAGTCGGACATGACTGAACAACAAACACTAACAAAAGAATCTCAGTGGTCAGTATAGGTTTATTAAGTTTAGAGTAAGCCCCAACTTTCTTGAGTTAGCCGTGAGTTCAGATGCTCTTTAGTCTTTGCCATAAAAGCAATCTCTGAAATGTGTACCGTCTTACATATGTGAGACTATTCCATAAGTTGCCATGAAAGAAAAAAGTCCCCCGTCAAGCCATATGATCTGATCTTCTATTCAGAGAGCATATTGACTGTAGCCACAGGATATCAGGAACCATAAGGATAACCTAGTGAAATATTTAGGGTCTCTCTCTCCACCAGATGTGTCCCACACATGGTTGAGTGAAGCCATCCCTTTTGTAAGCAAGAGTGACAAGTCTGAGGCTCCATCCTGCTTTCACTTCGTCTTTTGTCTATCGCTTAAAATAACTAAGCTTTTTATTCTCTTCCCTCATCACGCGAAATTGCAGATGTTTACTGGTTTCATTCTCTTGTTGAATTAACTCCCCCTCTAATAGATGGTTTTTGTTTTCAAAACAAAGCTCTACATTCCAGTTTGAATAGCTCCCTCTGACATGATCAAGTTCTGTTATTTTACTTATATAATCAAGATTTCCTTTCATTTCCAAGTTAAAAATACTCTGAAGAGATGTGAGTGATAAATTTCCATGCAGCTGAGTTAAATATCCTGATCTGTTTTCATCCCTGGGTTTCCACTGCTCTGGGAGAAATGTGAAATTCGGGGAAATGCTTTTAAATAATATGTATCGCTTAAGTCAAGACCAGATGTGTTTTGTCTAGTTATCTTGTTACAAACTGATAGTTATCTACCCAGTATCCATTCTAACTTCACTCACACACACACACAAAAAACCTAGTTTTTTTTCTCCAACTGGCAATGTGCCTGGATTAAACACCTTTGTTTCCCAGAACCCCTTAGGTGGTCAATGAAAATCAGCTGCAGTGGTTGGATCGGCTTTTAGGAAGGCTGTATTAGGCAGACTGACTCCGCTGAGATGTATGACTATAAAGAAAGCTGAGCACCAAAGAATTGATGCTTTTGAACTGTGGTGTTGGAGAAGACTTGAGAGTCTCTTGGACTGCAAGGAGATCCAACCAGTCCATCCTAAAGAAAATCAGTCATGAATATTCACTGGAAGGTGTATGCTTCCAGTGCTGATGCTGAAGCTCCAATACTTTGGCCACCTGATGTGAAGAACTGACTCATTGGAAAAGACCCTGATGCTGGGAAAGATTGAAGGCAGGAGGAGAAAGGGACTACAGAGGATTAGATGTTTGGATGTCATCACCAACTCGATGGACATGAATTTGAGTAAGCTCCAGGAGTTGGTGATGGACAGGGAACCCTAGTGTGCTGCAGTTCATGGGGTCGCAAAGAGTCAGACATGACTGAACGACTGAACTGACTGACTTCTTGGTCCTCTTTCTGCTTGAAATGTAGTATCTGGAAATTCACCTTGGACTTCCAAGATGAATGCCATGTAGAAATATATAATTCAGGGTTCCTGTCGATTTTGGAGCTGACATGGCAGTATATATCACCTACATATTTAGGATCTTCCATCGGTATCCATGGGACAGATACCAAAATCTGTGGATGCTCAAGTCCCATATATACAAGGATGCTCAGTTGGTTGAATACAAGGATGCAAAACCCGTGTGGATACGAAAGGCTGACTTTATTTTCCTTGTCTGTATCAGAAGTAAATTTCTGACTTGTTTAAGCTACATATCTGAGGTTCCTGTTATATGCAGACAAACCTGATCATACCCAATAGGTGTGATTTAACTTTCCCATGACTCTAATGCGGAACCATTGATTCCTACTTCACTTGTCTCTTCTCTTCTCCCAAGTCTAACTCCCTCCTCTACTTATTACCAGCATTTAAGAGGACATTCTCAGACTGGAAATGCCTACCCTAAAATCACATCCACAGATTGGTCTGGCTGGAAAATGTAATTGCAGCTATTTCTACTTCTTCCTTTGTTCTCCTTGGAACACAAGAGTTTTCAGAGGCCCAGGGACTTTTCACAGCAGTGCTCACAGTAGATGTGGGATGGGCTGGACAGTACAGGGCAACTGTTTTTGCACACATGAGCCACTAACTTTTAAAATCTAGCCTGCAGCACAGAATGCATTGCACAGAGTCAGAGCAGTGGGCCCCAACCTTTTTGGCACCAGGGACTGGTTTCATGGAAGACAATTTTTCCACAAGACTGGGGTCAGGGTGGGGATGATTTCAAGATGATTCTCATTGAGAGCCTGCCGTCAGGATCGCTCGCACATGCAGTTCACAGTAGGGTTCCCTCTCCTATGAGAATCTAATGCTGCTGCTGACCTAACAGGAGGCAGAGCTCAGCAGCAATGCCAGAGATGGGGAGTGACTGTAAATACAGATGAAGCCTTGCTTGTTGTGTGCTGCTCACCTCCTGCTGTGTGGCCCAGTTCCTAATTGGCCATGGACCACTCCCTGGTCTGTGAACTGGCGGGTGGGGACTCGTGGGTTAGAGTCCCCTGGGACGGGAACATAGCTTCTTTTCTATGATGTCTACAGGAGTAGATTCTTTGCTGCCAGCAACACTTCACTGGGTGTGTCATGGACCAGTGAAGAAGAAATCTGCCTTTAAGCCTTCCTGAGGGGCAGGGGCCTCTTAATTCCTTCCTGCAACTTTCTGTGGGTTTGCTACTGTCAAGGAAAATAGAGGTCACAATCAGGCAAAGGTAAATTAAAGGAGTGATCCACTGAGAAGAAAATAAAACCCTGAAGGACCAGTATGGACATAAATTGGGAAGCTGGAGTGAGTTACTCCAAAGAGAGGTGCAGGAATACAACCACAGAGAAACAAGATAACCTGATACCTTTCTCTGCCTCATGCCTCTGCTCAAAGGACGATGCTGTTACGTGCATACTATGCCCTGCTGCTATCACCCTAAGCCACTGTCAGGATGCGGGGTGTCGGGGCCTTATGTAAACGCCCCTGCTGAGCAACCCAGCACCTACCAACATGCTCTATTTCCCCTCTAGGCACCAGAGCATTTGGCACGCTTGTAGAGAGTAATTTCAAGGTAGATTGTAATTGCTGGTCTACCTTGAAATTACACTACATTGAGTACAAGCTGGACTAGGAAAGAGGGTCGTAACAAGAGATCTGTGATGATCATGGTTTGTAAGTTGATCTTGACTATCCTAACAAGATAAAGCTTTTATTAAAATTATGAATCAAATCTCATTCTTTCTCATATGAAAAAAAAAACTGGGAAGGATTATTTTAGGTGTACTTGGCATAGGTTCTTTACTTTAGGAGGAGTGTGTGTGTTAGGAGGAGGGTGTGTGTATATAAATACACATACATATATGTGTATGTGTGTACATGTATATATGCATGTGTCATATACATTATATATGATATATAACAATATCATTATATATTACTATATATATTGATAATGATATTATATAACATACTATCATTATATATTATCTATTATATTATAGAGTATACATACCTTTCTGGTGGCTCAGTGGTAAAGAATCTGCCTGCAATGCAGGAGACACAGATTCGATCCCTGGGTCAGGAAGATCCCCTGGAGAAGGAAATGGTAACCCAGTCCAGTTTTCTTGAAATACCAGGGACAGTGGAGCCTGGTGGGCTATAGTCCATAGGGTCGCAAAAGAGTCAGATATGACTGAGTGTCTAAACAATAGCAATTGTGTGTGTGTGTGTATAATAGGCATTTTGAGGCAACTTCAAGAGCTTGGAATGGGTCCAGAGAAGAACACATGCATTTATCAATAGGTAGGAAAATCGGGCCTTTAACAAAAGGTTGGATGCATTTAGTCTGGAGTAGAGGCGATGTAATCACAATTAAAGAGTTGTTATTAAGGAAGACATTGACCAACGTTCTCTCTCCCCATAGAAGACATAAATAATAGGAATTGTGTAAACTTGAGAAGAAAGGGGTCTAGATTAAATATTGGGAAACATTTCTTTAAAGTGAGCATCATTAAAGAAAAAAATGTCACAAACTGTAACCAGTTATTGAGGAAGGCTGAGGAATCTGTGTCTCATGATATTAGTGTCGTGGGCACAGCACAGGCTCTGAATTCGGAACTGATTTTGAACCTTAGTTCTTGCCTTAGTTTAACATGAGTAAAATTGTCTTTAAAATTCCTTCACTTTGTAGGATTTTCAGGGATTATGCAACAGTTAGCATTCGGACAAGCAGTTAGGTGATAAAGGTGGTAAATAAACATGATTTCCCCCCCTTAGCTTCCAAACTATTGTTTGTTTGAGATTTTACAGCACAAGGGCTCGGCAGTATATTCTTGTCAGTATTGATGGTTTTCCTTTGCTTTGCAAAGGATTTGGCTTTTATAGAAAAATGAATCCTAGCATTTTGTGGCAGGTGATTATTATTACTGGGATTTACAAAGCCCTGACTGATGTGTGTGCATGTGTTTGGATTCATACCAATGCTACCAACAGAACAATATAAAAAAGTATTTCAGGATCAAAGTCAGGAAAATGAGATACTATAAGTCACAAAAAGAAATCACTGGTCTAACACTGTCCCGAGGCAGAGTATTAATATTCCCTGTGTTGTTATAACTGGATCTGTTCACATTACTAGGCTTATTGTCACTTTGTCACCTCTTTGTGAAAACATCCGTATGGAGGCGACACTGCACTGTTTGATCTCAAATGCCATCTCCCACTTGTGCGTATGCTAGGCTTTGAGGCAAGTGTTCTGAAGCAGCTGCTTGCCCACCTTGGCTGTATCACGGTCTTAATCAACTTGAACGGAATGCATTTTTCTTCCCTCCGTGGTATGTAAGCATGTGCAGGTGTTAATCCAGCGTCAGTTTTCTGCATTGCCAGAGCTAATCAAGAAGAGGCAGAAATGCTACAAGTTGCTGTGCTCTGACCTTCACTTTTATAGATGGTTCCAAGAGTCTTAGGCTTTGATCCTAACTTTTCTTGCTAAATGGAGGGACATGATTCTTAGCTTTCAGGGCTGGAGTTTCCAGAGCTTTCGAGGAGCTCTTTCCTTATTATTATTAAGGGAACAAACACATATAGAGTACCTTCTGGGTACCTGCTTCCAATCTAAACGCTTTACGTGTGTTAGTTCATGACATCCTCCCAACAACGCCATGAATTTAGTACTGTTTATTATCATTCACATGGTATAGGGAAAAAATGGACACAGAGACTTATGAGTAGCAGACTCATTGTAGACTAGGAGGGTCTCGCAGCTGGCAAACGAATGAGTATTTGGATTCAGGCAAGCCAGCATGCGCTTGTGCACTAACCGTGATGCAGCCCTGCCTCTCAGTCTGAGCAGCTTCCTCTTGCTGTGGAAGCAGGATTTAGGAAGCGTCTGGAAATTTCCTTGACACATCCTAATTATTGTTCCCTTATCTTGGACATGGTTTTGGAAATTGTGGAGCCAGAAAACTGCCAAGCCATCTTCCTAATCCTTGTTTCATGACACTTAGAATGAAGACTTTGTTACAGCTGGTTAACTTGGAACTCTGAATTCTAAAAACAGCTTCCTGACTTTCTCTCCAGTCTGCCAAAGCAGTTCTTTGTGGCAGAATTTTAACCCCCTTATGTCTTCCTTCCTGTCACCTGGACCCGATCTTATACCACATGCTTGTGGGTGCTCACTCGTATTTGACTCTTTGCGATCCCATGGACTGTGTGTGGCCCACCACGCTCCTCTGTCCGTAGAATTTTCCTGGCAAGGATACTGGAGTGTGAAGTGGGTTGCCATTTCCTCCTCTAGGGAATCTTCCTGACCCAGGGATCCAATCCGTGTCTCCTGCATTGGCAGGTGAAGTCTTCACCGCTCTGCCACCTGGGAAGCCCGGTGTTACACCACAGCCACCCATAGCAGAAGTGGGGAGGTGTCTCTGCACATGCGGAAGCACACTGCAGGTGGCAGCTAAGCCTCTTTGTTAGGATTCCAGAACACTGAATTAAATCCTGTCTTCTACATCCCAGGGGGGAGCCCAGACCCAGGAAAGACTTTTTGTTTTCTTGGATAAATTCTCATAGTCATTCTAGCTTTGAGCTTTGGTTCCCATGGAAGGCTTGGTTGCTTTTTTGCTCTTTTCTTCCCTCTGCTTCATATTGACCTATATATGACTTTTTCACCTCTGGATTTCCTGCCAGTTACTCAGACAAGACATTTTTAGGTTTAACAGTCTACTGCAAGCTTGAGGCAGCAGGGGAGAGTGAGCAGATACACCATCACAATGCAAATTAACTGGAATTGAATTTATTTTTATATATTTACTTTTGTTTTATATTGGAGTGTACTTGATGTACAATGTTGTGTTAATTTCAAGTATGCAGCAAAATGATTCATTTATACATACACATATATTCATTCTTTTTCAGATTCTTATCCCGTATAGGTTATTACAGAATATTGAGTAGATTTCCCTGTGCTATGCAGTAAGTCCTTGTTGTTTATCTATTTTACATATGATAATGTGTGTATGCTAATCCCAATCTCCTAATTTATCCCCTCCCCCCACCACTTTTCCCCTTTGGTAACCATAAGATTGTTTTCTATATCTGTGACTCTGTTTCATAAATAAGTTTGCTTGTATTATTTTATTTAAGATTCCACATGTAAGTGGTACCCTATGATATTTGTGTCTGTCTGACATACTTCACTTAGTGTGATCACCTCTAGGCCCATCCATGTTGCTGCAAGTAGCATTACCTCATTCTTTTGTATGGCTGAGTAACCTAGAATTGAATTTAGACTTTCCTTTTCCTAAATGTCCCTCATGCACTCCGTAGGAGAGAATATTCTCACAAGTCACTCTTGCCCATCCACATGCCACTCCAGTTCTCTCTACACTCCAAATTCAGTTTCTCTCACTTTTTATGCAGTGCAGTAGCACAGCCCACGCTTTGGCTCCATGCCTGCCTCTATCTGTCTAAGGATTCGTTACTATCTCACCACACAAAATGGCCATCCGCCTTTACCAGTGCAGCAGGACTGGCAGCGGCTTGGAATTTCAGCCTTGCCTCTCCCTTCTCGGTCATGTCTCCTCACCTCTGTCTCATCTGTCCCATCCCTCACTTCTCCGTAAGTTCTGAAACTGCAAAAGATCAGAGGATAGCACATGCTTTTTTCCCTCAATGATATGAATTTTGGCTTTCCTGTTAGATGCCAGAAGTAGCTACAGTCAATTTGAATTTCAATACATTCAATCTTTGGGCTAAACTAGTAACAAATCTGTATTAACATTAGAATTAAGGTGCTAGGAACAGCAGGGTACTACAAGATGTGTATAACCTCCTTTCTTTCTGACAAATGAACATTAATATGAAATTAAACCAGTGGCACACTGATATGAACCGTGGGAGGTAGTGGCAGGTCTAGGCTACCTTTACCTTTGAGGGCAAATCCTTGAATATGGCAGTGATTGGTAAGCAAGGCTCATTTTTGCTTATCAGTGGTGCTCAGGGGAGCCTGCAGTGAGCTTAAGGCATACAGGGCTCAGGCAGAAACAGAGAATTCAGATACAATAAGGCTGTGACCATGCTGTCAGGGCACCTGAGTAACCCAAAGATGTGTCTGAAGAATATGGGTGTGTTGAATGTGGATGGACCTGGTGGGCATCATGCTTAGTGAAATAAGTCAGAGAAGATGAATGCTGTATGTTATCACATACAGTGAAATATGTGGAATCTAAAAAAAAAAAAATAGTGACTACAGAAAAACTGAAACAGACTCACAGATAAACAGAATAAACTGGTGGTTTCCAGTGGAGAGAGGGAAGGAGGAGGGAGCAAGATAGTAGTAGGAGATTGAGGTACAGACTGTTTATATTATACAGCACAGGAAATATAGCTAATATTTTATCCTAACTGTAAATGAAGTATAACCTTTAAAAATTGTAAATCACTGTGTTGTACACCTGAAACTTATGTATTTTTGTACATCAAGTATATCTCAATAAAAGATTTTTTTTAAGTCATCTAAGGTCATTCAGAAAAAGAATGGGTGTGCTTAGCAGTCAGTGGTCCCACAGGTAGATCATCTGGCAGATGGGGTGCATTGTGGCTGCAGTGCCCTCTCGGCGGGCAGAATCAGCACAGCTGCGCCACATCAGAAAACCCTGTTTCTTCCCAGCAGAATCCCAGCCACTGGCTGGAGGATGACAGTAGGATCCCAAGGGAAGGGTTGTGCTGTGCTTAGTGCTTCAGTCGAGTCCAACTTTGTGTGACCCTATGGACTATAGCCTGCTGGGCTCCTCTGTCCATAAGCTTCTCCAGGCAAGACTATTAGTGGTTTGCCATGCCCTCCTCCAGAGGATCTTTCTGACCCAGGGACTGAACCCAAGTCTCTTATTGTCTCCTGTATTGGCAGGTGGGTTCTTTACCACTAACGCCACCTGGGAAGCCCAAGGGAAGGGGTTTAGTTCAGTTCAGTTGCTCAGTCGTGTCCGACTTTTTGCGACCCCATGAATTGCAGCACGCCAGGCCTCCCTGTCCATCACCAACTCCCGGGGTTCACTCAGACTCACGTCCATCGAGTCAGTGATGCCATCCAGACATCTCATCTTCTGTCATCCCCTTCTCCTCCTGCCCCCAATCCCTCCCAGCATCAGAGTCTTTCCCAATGAGTCAACTCTTCGCATGAGGTGGCCAAAGTACTGGAGTTTCAGCTTTAGCATCATTCCTTCCAAAGAAATCCCAGGGCTGATCTCCTTCAGAATGGACTGGTTGGATCTCCTTGCAGTCCAAGGGACTCTCAAGAGTCTTCTCCAACACTACAGTTCAAAAGCATCAATTCTTCGGCACTCAGCTTTCTTCACAGTCCAACTCTCACATCCATACATGACCACTGAAAAAACCATAGCCTTGACTAGATGGACTTTTGTTGGCAAAGTAATGTCTCTGCTTTTGAATATGCTATCTAGGTTGGTCATAACTTTTCTTCCAAGGAGTAAGTGTCTTTTAATTTCATGGCTGCAGTCACCATCTGCAGTGATGCTTTATTGACTATACCAAAGCCTTTGACTGTGTGGATCACAATAAACTGTGGAAAATTCTGAAAGAGATGGGAATACCAGACCACCTGACCTGCCTCTTGAGAAACCTTTATGTAGGTCAGGAAGCAACAGTTAGAACTGGACATGGAACAACAGACTGGTTCCAAATAGGAAAAGGAGTACGTCAAGGCTGTATATTGTCATCCTGCTTATTTAACTTAGATGCAGAGTACATCATGAGAAATGCTGGGCTGGAAGAAGCACAAGCTGGAATCAAGATTGCCGGGAGAAATATCAATAACCTCAGATATGCAGATGACACCACCCTTATGGCAGAAAGTGAAGAGGAACTCAAAAGCCTCTTGATGAAGGTGAAAGAGGAGAGTGAAAAAGTTGGCTTAAAACTCAACATTCAGAAAATGAAGATCATGGCATCTGGTCCCATCACTTCATGGGAAATAGATGGGGAAACAGTGGAAAAAGTGTCAGACTTTATTTTTCTGGGCTCCAAAATCACTGCAGATGGTGACTGCAGCCATGAAATTAAAAGACGCTTACTCCTTGGAAGAAAAGGGAAGGGGTAGAGGGATGCAATCACTGTGACTAGGGTTCCAAGTTCCAGAGGGAACCTAGGTTAATGGCCTGTATATCCAGGAAGATTATAGAAATAAAAAGGTATCACAACACAATGCCTTGAAAATAGCCACTGGGAGGCCCCTTGGATGCTTCCTGCTTGTGCCCTGTTGGGGTTGATCGAGAGCACAGTTTAATTCTCAGGTCTGGGTCTGGATGGCAGTCTCTGTCTTCTGATCAAACTCTTGCCATTTTCAGAATCAGCCCAGGAACCAGGGCAGGGCTGGGCCTGTGAGGACTTGGGAAGGCAAAGGCAGGGGAATGTGGCCAGGACCAGTGATCCCAGAGGCCTGCTCTGTACACTGTGGGTACGAAGCACGTGGCCTCTCTCCTGGGCTGGTGGTCAGCTGGAAAGAGCATCTTCCTGTTTTCACAGTGAAAAAAAATATAAAAAGCACTTCAAACCTCAAGCTCATGTTTTTCTAACTCGTTGGAGAGTTGGTTGCAGCTGACCTCACATCTAAGGAAACAGGTTGCTGCCAAAGAGACAAGATGCAAATGCTGGCTGACCTGCAGCAGACACAGCGCAGCGCTGGGCGGTAATTAGACTATGGAAGAGGGAGAGGATGCAGAGGCCTTAGGGGGGGCAGTGGCGGGAGTGCATGCTCTCTTAAGGGTTTTTCTCCATGAGCCTCAGTAGACACTCATAGAAAAGAGTGGAGAAAGATTTTCAAGTGTTCTCTCTGAACAGACCTTCTGAAAAGAGATGGTCATGCTAAGTGAAGTAAGTTAGGCAGAGAAAGACACATATGACATACTTCCTGTGTGGACTCTAAACAAATGATATAAATGAATTTATTTATAAAACAGAAGGCCTCAGAGACATAGAAACAAACTCAGGTTACCAAAGAAAGGGGAGGGCAGGGGAGGGATAAATTAGGAGTTTGGGATTGGCAGATACAAAATATTGTAAATAGATCAGCAATAAGGACCTAGTGTATAGCACAGGGAACTATATTCGTGCCTTGTAATAGTCTATAATGGAAAAGAATCTGGGAAAAAAGAAATTGCTTTGCCATACACCAGAAACTAATACAACATTGTAAATCAACTGCGCCTC
This sequence comes from Bos mutus, assembly GCF_027580195.1. Lineage (NCBI taxonomy): Eukaryota > Metazoa > Chordata > Mammalia > Artiodactyla > Bovidae > Bos > Bos mutus. The sequence continues at coordinate 25,550,573 of NC_091621.1, read as the reverse complement.
AATTTTTTTTTTTTTTTAAAAGAAAGCAACATGTTCTTTCTGGATAAAATAAAGGCCTGGCCTTGAGAATGAGCGAGGAAGGCACATGGACTTCGGAGGGACAAGTGGTCCAGGCAGAAGGCTCAAGTTGGAAGGAGCTTTGCTGATGAGATGAATAGAAAGGAGGCTCATGTGGCCGAGCAGAGTCAAGCCACAAGAAGTGAGGTGAGAGAGGTAATAGGGACCAGATTCTGTAAGGTGTTTGAGAGGACTGAATGGACTTCGGCTTTTAACTGGAAAAGCCCCTGGAGGGTTTTGAACAAGAAATGACATAGCATGATGTTTGATTTAAAATGATCGTGAAAATAGCTTAGTGGTTCCCAGTAAAGGTTGACATACACTTACCATTTAACCCTGCGATCACACTTCTGGGTATTTATCCGAGGGAAATGGGAACTTGGGTTTGCACAAAAACCTGTACAGCTGCATAGCAGCTAAATTTTCACAGCAGAAAATGTTCATAGCAGCAAACTGGAAGCAACCCAAATGTCCCTCAGTGCTCAATGAGTAAATGGAAAAACAAGCTTTGGTACATAGAGATAATGAAATACTACTCAAGAGTAAAAAGAAAGAACTGTTAAATACACACAACTTGGATGGAGCTTAAGGCTGTTACGCTAAGTCGCTTCAGTCATGTCTGACTCTTTACGACCCCATGGACTGTAGCCCACCAGGCTCCTCTGTCCATGGGATTCTCCAGGCAAGAATACTGGAGTGGGTTGCCATTTCCTCCTCCAGGGGATCCTCCCTACCCAGGGATCGAACCCTTGTCTCTTACATCTACCTCCTTTGGCAGGTGGGTTCTTTACTACTAGCGCCACCTTATGCTGACTGATAAAAAGCTGATCTCAAAAGGTGTTATAGCCTATGATTCCATTGATATAACGTGTTCTAAATGGCAAAAGGATAGTGGCAGAGAATGGTTTGATGGTTGGGAGGCTGAGGATTGGGGAGGGTGTGATTGTGAAGGAGCAGCACAGGCTTTTTTTCTTATTGTGAAGGGAGAGTTCTGTATCCTGATTATAATGTGGTTGCACAAACTTATTTGTGTTACAATGTTTCACAGAACCAAACGGTAAAAAAAAAAAATAATGAATGCATGAAAAAATGTGGTGAAGAGCCTCATAAGGTCTATAGTTGAGTTAATGATATTGCACCCGTGTCCTTGCTTAATAATATACTCTGGGAAGATTGGGGGAAGGGGACACGGAATCTCTTTGTATTATTTTTGACACTTTCTTGTGAGTCTAAAATTATTTCCTAATACAGTTTAAAAAAGGATCTCCCTGGCAGTTACACTGAGGCAACACTGAAGGGGGAAGGGATGAGATGGGAGACTACGGTGCCATCCAGGTGAGAGATGATGGTGGCTGGGGCCGGGGTGGGGCCAGGCAAGGGAGCCTCTAGCTGTCCCTTCTGGGCTGTACAATAGAGTGACTTTCAGATGTGCCAGATGTCTAGGCTGTCACCATCCTGTCACCATCTCTCCTGTCTCTCCTGTCATCTCTGGACCCAGTCCCTTGCCCATTGCTTATCCTGATGCTGCTTTCTGCCATCGAAGCTGCCATTTGAGCTTCACAGTGGGCGTGCTGCCCCGGTGTCACTGACGCTGCGTCCTTCCCAGGTCCCTGCCATCTACTCTCTGAGCTGCATTTCCTCTGCCCTTCCAGTGAGGAAGGCAACCAGCACGTGCCCCGTGTGGTTTGAACTGGACTTCCCCGCAGTCTCCCACTGGAGGTGTATCACGTTCTGCTCTCCCCACGACCATTTCCTCAGGGAACGTGGCGGAATCCTCTTGGGAAGCTTCCAATTCCTTTTCCACACCAATGGGGAAGAGTTTGCTTTGGCATCTTTCCCAAAGGGATCTCCTCACTTCTTAGCTCTCTCTCAAGACGCATTCTCATCTGAGATAAGGAAAGAAAATCTCTGTATCAAAGCATTGCCTGCGTGCTGATCCAGTTGTTTCTTGGTTAGTTTCTCAGTCATGTCCAACTCTACGACCCTATGGACTGTAGCCCTTCAGGCTCCTCTATTTATGGAATTTCCCAGGCAAGAATACTGGAGTGGGTTGCCAAGCCCTTCTCCAGGGAATTTTCCCAACCCAGGGATCAAACCTGCATCTCCTGCATCACAGGCAGATTCTCTTGCGCTGAGCCATGGGGGAATGGTATGTATTCTCACTCTCTCTTAGGAGCATGGCTAGCTCTGTGACCTCTGGGGAAGTACCAAAGTCACGTCATTCCGAGTTCCAGGCCCTGGGATGTGGAGGACGCAGCTGCCTTCAGGCAGCATCCTAACCTCAGCACACTGGCCCACACCCTTCCAGTGTATCCTTCTGGTGGGAGGTAAATCTCCCTTCATTGATTCCAGGCCACTACCAGGCCCTCCTCCATCCCATCCTCCTAGAAGCGTATGTGACTTTGTGATCACTCAGACAGGAACATTTTTCCAGGGCTGATAGCCCCGCCAGGTCCTTGATACATAACATTTACATTAAGTCCTTGAGCGGTTCTGGACCATTGAGTCATAACTGCAGCCTATTTCTTAGTAAGGTTGTGAGAATCCCTGTGTAAATTTTGAATCAATATGGCATTATCTCAAAAAAATGGTTGGAACTTTTGCCAATTGCTTCCAAATGTAGAACTCAACCTTTATGGAGAAATATAAAAGCTTTACCATGCTTTGAAGTCCTTCTACTTTTATTGCATTAAAACAGACTTCTAGGCAGCTTATAATGATTATAAAACTGCTACTAGAAAACCAGCTATACTGAGGAAACCAGAATTGAAAGAGACACGTGTACCCCAATGTTCATCGCAGCACTGTTTATAATAGCCAGGACATGGAAGCAACCAAATGTCCATCAACAGATGAATGGATAAGAAAGCTGTGGTACATATACACAATGGAGTATTACTCAGCCATTAAAAAGAACACATTTGAATCAGTTCTAATGAGGTGGATGAAACTGGAGCCTATTATACAGAGTGAAGTAAGCCAGAAAGAAAAACACCAATACAGTATACTAACGCATATATATGGAATTTAGAAAGATGGTAACAATAACCCTGTATACGAGACAGCAAAAGAGACACTGATGTATAGAACAGTCTTTTGGACTCTGTGGGAGAGGGGAGAGGGTGGGATGATTTGGGAGAATGGCATTGAAATACATATAATATCATATATGGAACGAGTCGCCAGTCCAGGTTCGATGCATGATACTGGATGCTTGGGGCTGGTGCACTGGGACGACCCAGAGGGATGGTATGGGGAGGGAGGAGGGAGGAGGGTTCAGGATGGGGAACACATGTATACCTGTGGTGGATTCATTTCGATATTTGGCAAAACCAATACAATATTGTAAAGTTTAAAAATAAAATAAAAAAAAGAAAACCAACTATATAATTTTTAGATCAACATGAAAATATAGCAACACTTTACTTGTTGACTCTCTTCCCTTGAAATCCATGTTCTCTGTGATGTTATTTAAGTCTCGAGGAAACATATCATAAAGTCATTGAACAACCACTGGTAATCCTGTAAGAGGCAAGATCCACAGCTGTAGTTTCAGTTCCTGCATTGATGCAGTTCTTTCTAGACATAGCACATCTGTTACCCTGTTACATTCCCTGCCCTCCTGCTAAGATTTATCTTTAGTCAGATAATTTATTTTTGGGGGTCTTAAGATGATTAACCCATTAACATGTATAATAAACTCATTTGTATTCCAGTTATAATCATCTGAATTATTTGCATTTAAAAATGTTTTCTCTCTGCCTGTTTTTCTGATTTTATATTCCCTGGTGCTCACTCTCAGGTACAGAGCAGAGAGTGATATTTCGTTACAGGTGTGTCACTTTTGAACCCTGTGTCATTTTTCTGTCACTTGGACAAGGGCTTCTTCAACTCTCTTACATTCAGGATTCATCAGTGTTAATCTTCATCTTCATCATCAGTGTTTTCTCAGACAGTTGGGGTTTTCTCAACCTAAATTATACGTAAATTCAATTTCATCAAAAATTTTTAGTCTAATTTTATATTCAACAAAATTTAACTTTGTTTTCAAATCAATTATTGCAGCAGTATAAATTTATGGATAAAAAATTACCTTTGAGATAAACTGATCTGGATTGGAATCTTTGTTTTGCAACCAAATGGCTATGCTTGTGAGCACTTTAAATTTTCTGAGCCTTGGTTTATCCATTTATGAAATTTATATAATAAATTTAAAGGCTGCATAGGTAACACCCTTGGTACCATGCATGGCATATAATAGGCACTTGATAAATGACAGTTATTATCATTGCTATGGTCTTCTCAGGTGGTGCTAGTGGTAAAGAATCTGCCTTTAATGCAGGAGACATAAGAGACATGGATTTGATCCCTGGGTGGTGATGATCCCCTGAGAAGGGCATGGCAATCTACTCTGGTATTCTTGCCCAGGAAATCCCATGGACAGAAGATCCTGGTGGGCTACAGTCCATAGGATCATTTCTATAATAGTATTGTTATATTATTATAAATGCAGTCCCAAACTCAGTGATGTGAAATATAACAGGTTAGCACATTATGACACATGCTGACACGTTATGACACATTCTCTACTCAGGAATATAGCCAAGGTGTCACAGATTAATGCTTTAAATATTATACAAGTAGTATAAAATTACACTTAAGAAAATTAGCATTCAGTTCAGTTCAGTCAGTTCAGTCGCTCAGTCGTGTCCGACTCTTTGCGACCCCATGAATCGCAGCACGCCAGGCCTCCCTGTCCATCACCATCTCCCGGAGTTCACTCAAACTCACGTCCATCGAGTCAGTGATGCCATCCAGCCATCTCATCCTCTGTTGTCCCCTTCTCCTCCTGCCCCCAAACCCTCCCAGCATCAGAGTCTTTCCCAATGAGTCAACTCTTTGCCTGAGGTGGCCAAAGTACTGGAGTTTCAGCTTTAGCATCATTCCTTCCAAAGAACACCCAGGACTGATCTCCTTTAGAATGGATTGGTTGCATCTCCTTGCAGTCCAAGGGACTCTCAAGAGTCTTCTCCAACACCACAGTTCAAAAGCATCAATTCTTCAGTGCTCAGCTTTCTTCACAGTCCAACTCTCACATCCATACATGACTACTCTCACTCTTATTAAAATTTGGAAGGCAACTAAATATATCTGTTCTGATCAGAAGCTAAGGATATGTTTTAGCTTCTGTCACTGACCATTTGGCACAGTTTATAAGCATGTTTTTTACCTTTGTATTTTATTCAGAGTGTAGCCGTTTAACAATGTTGTGGTAGTTTCAGATGCACATATAAGCATATTAAAAATTGAACATATATAGCAGATAATGTTCAGTATTGGATCATAGTTTTTCAAAAATCTGTGAAACTAAAAAAAAAAAAAGAATGTGCATACAAACAGCTAGACCTAATACAGTGGAGGAACTGTGGCAGGGTAGGAAGCAAGGTCTGATACCAGAGTCTGCTGCTGGCTTTGTTCCCTTGGACAAATCATGTACCTTAGAGTTTCACTTCTCTAGATCAACTGTGTTTTCTAGCATTACTTCTTCATTAACATCCCATTGTGGTTATGTGTGCATGCTAAGTCGCTTCAGTCATGCCCGACTCTGTGCAACCCCATAGACGGCAGCCCACCAGGCTCCTCTGTCCACAGGATTCTCTAGGCAAGAACACTGGGGTGGGTTGCCATTTCCTTCTCCATGTGGTTATAGAGAAGCACATTATTTTTTCAAATGTCTTTAAACTTCGTAGGACATTGTATTCTTCAGGTCAAAATGTGGCTTCATTTATTTGAATGTGTCTTTTGAAGTCTGAAGAGAGCTAATCTGTTTTTCAGTAGTAAAACATCAGAGACTCAAAATTTTTGTTCCTATTAGCAAAATAGGACCTTGGATATTGAATTTTGGTCCATGATTCTCAACCCTGGCTGCCCATTCTTATAAGTTGAATAGGTTTAAAATGTTTCAGTTCTTGAGCTCCACCTTTGATCAGTTGGATTAGAATCATCAGGAGCAGGACTTTGTTAAAAGCTCTCCAGAATCTAGATGACTCAAATGCACACAGAGGACAGAGAACTGCTGATGTAGGCCTATCCTTATCTAAATTAAATTTCCTTCTAATTAAAGTAACATTTTGTTTCTTCTGATAGGGGGCCATCTGGGAATAAATATTAATATCTTCACATACTCTTGATTGGTAAAAAAAAAATCTTTGGTTAAAGAGAGGTACTTTAACATGGGATGCACTGCTCTGTTGCTTTTAGTAAAATGAAATTTGAGATTTATTTTTAAAAGTTTATAAAATTTGTATAAAATTCATTTATAAAAAGTTTATAAAGAAACTTTTAAAATCTTCATAATCATATCTTACTGGTCAATTCCTTAAGAGATTTTTTTTGTCTTAGAATAACAATATGTAAAACATGGTAGTCCAAACACACTTTCAGAACATATGTCTTAGTCCATTTGGATTGCTGTAACCAAAAAACCAGTCTGAATGGCTTATATAGAATACACATTTCTCTTGCAGCTCCGGAGGCTGGGAAGTCCAAGACCAAGATGCCAGCAGATTTGGGGTCTCATGACGACCATTTCTCATAGGTGGCTGTCTTCTCTTTGCCGTGAAAGGGGCAAGGGAGCTGCTGGACTCTCTTTTATAAAAGACTAGAACCGTTTATGAGGGTTCCATCCTCATCACCTAATCACCTTCCACAGGCCCACCTTCTAATACCTTCACCTTTAGAATTAGGATTTCAACGTACGGATTTGGGGAAGGATATAGACATTCAGTCTGTAACAACATATATAGAATTTTCTAACTAGGTAAAAGGCAGCTAAATATTAGAAGTAAATCTCCTTGACCCCAAAAAAACAAAGACCTGGATGAAGATATCCATAGTTTATTATTCTACCTTTAGAAATAATAATGCCACTAGCTAATATTAATGGGCTTCTGGTATTCCAAACAATATTCTGAGTGTTTTAGGTCAGGATTTCATTCAGTCCTCACAGCAATCCAGGAGACAGATACCGTCTCATTTTATCCATGAGAACATTGAGATAGAGTGAGCAACTTTACATTTATAATTACTTAAATATTGTCATTAGTAATTACAATTTGAATTCTAAGCCTTCTCAAAAATTTCTGTGCCTTAGTAGTCCTTATTATGTCTAAGTACTGCTAGCATTTGAAATGCCAACCTTTATTAAAGTATGTTTTGCTCCTAAGGCAAAGCCAGAAGGCAAAGTCTTCAAAGCAGTTGAATCTCCTAGGCCGACATGGTTAACAAAGCCTCAGAAACAAAGGGTAAGATCAAGTGGTTCATACATCACAATTTTAATTGCTTTGCTTCTCAATTCCCCAACTTTCAAAATTTGAAATTCATTTAACATCTAAGGAGTGATGCTTGGAGATCGTGAGCACTGGGGAGAAAGAACCCAGGGAGACAGAGAGGTCTCATTCCAGCTCTCACTTAGGGGTGTGATCTTGCAAAGAAACCCTTTGAACCTGTTGAAACCTCCTGTTGTTCTATCCAATAGAGGAAGTGGACTGGTAAGAGCAGTAATTAACAAGAGCAGCAACGGTTGCCAGAGCCTCTTCACAGTATGGTTGGCACAATCAAATGAGATATCTGTTGGAGAGCACTTTTGGCTATATGATGGTGTATAGATACTGCTGCTGCTGCTGCTAAGTCACTTCAGTCGTGTCCGACTCTGTGCGACCCCATGGACTGCATCCTACCAGGCTCCTCCATCCGTGGGATTTTCCAGGCAAGAGTACTGGAGTGGGGTGCCATTGCCTTCTCTGGTATAGATACTAGTTTTTCCTATTACTATTACCTTGTCATTATTACTATTACCTTGTTGCTATTATTGTCTTTTTATTTGTGCTTATGTTTACCACCAACCAAAAATGGTCCCACCTTTCCAGAGTAGATGGAGGGTAGGATGATTGAGTGCTCCTGAGCCAAGCTCAGGAGTCTAACCTTTTAAGATCATACGGGGAGCTTAGACTTTGGGACCTGAAAGTAGTTTTAATTGGGAAATCTCTTAGATTTACTTTCAAGAAAGATATTTTTGACTGAAGAGGGAGAAGATATGGAGGGGGGTGGGGTAGATTATAAATAGGCTTAGGGAGGAAACAGAAATTGAAGAGTAGAAGCTACCCAGGATATATAGATCATTGTTAATTTATCCCTCCAAATGCAAAATTTTTCATTTTTAAAACTAGTCATTTTGTTCTATTTGTTATGAGCATTTTTAGCTTGAAAGTCTCTGTTACATATGACTTAAAGATAATCCTTTCTTTAAAAACTATATTATATTAAGGCTTTTACCTAGTTATGGAGTTAATTCTCAGCTCATTTACCTACTTTTAAGTGAGTATTTTCATTTGAGTTTGAAAGAATTCATACTAAAGTATTAACAATACCTTGTGGTGCACTTAGGTTCTCTGATTAGAGGAGGCAGCAGACAAACCGTAACCCCTGCAAAAAATGTAACCGCCTTTCCAATATCAGCTTCATTATGATTCAGGAAATTCAGTTCTTTAGGTATTATGCGATCTAAATTGGTGGTAGGCATCTTCACAGCACATATTATGAAGCACACACTGGAATTCTATTCCTCAGCCTTTTTCCCCCCCTCTAGATTTCAGGTGCTTACATCAAGTTTGATTCTGCTTTCAAGGAAAAGAAAGTCTGGACTTTGGGGAGTTAGAAACAGCTGGGTTTGAATCCCAGTTTTGCCTCTTATCAGCTGTGTGACCTTGTCCAAGTTCACTGACTTCTGTGACCCTTGGACTCTTCCATAAAACAGGGATGCTGTTGCCCGTGTCATCTCATGGGGTGGTTGTGAGGATCGAGTACAGAGTACATTGTGATACCAGGTTGTAGAAGGTCTTCAGTACATTTTAACTACACTGCTCCTCACTCCCTACCCCACAGTGCTTTTTCTACAATTTTTCCTACCATTCCTTACTTTAAAATGGAGAGTTTTTTCTAGGGTGGCAGGAGGAACTAACTTTTGCTCTTTGTTGGATCTTTTCAGCATTAACTTTGAACACAAAGAGGCCATCAATTTAATTTTCCATAAGTTGGACATCAGATCAAATCAGATCAGTCGCTCAGTCATGTCCGACTCTTTGTGACCCCATGAATCACAGCATGCCAGGCCTCCCTGTCCATCACCAACTCCCGGAGTTCACTCAGACTCACGTCCATCGAGTCAGTGATGCCATCCAGCCATCTCATCCTCTGTTGTCCCCTTCTCCTCTTGCCCCCAATCCCTCCCAGCATCAGAGTCTTTCCCAATGAGTCAACTCTTTGCATGAGGTGGCCAAAGTACTGGAGTTTCAGCTTTAGCATCATTCCTTCCAAAGAAATCCCAGGGCTGATCTCCTTCAGAATGGACTGGTTGGATCTCCTTGCAGTCCAAGGGACTCTCAAGAGTCTTCTCCAACACCACAGTTCAAAAGCATCAATTCTTCAGCACTCAGTCTTCTTCACAGTCCAACTCTCACATCCATACATGACCACAGGAAAAACCATAGCCTTGACTAGATGAGCCTTTGTTGGCAAAGTAATATCTCTGCTTTTGAATATGCTATCTAGGTTGGTCATAACTTTCCTTCCAAGGAGTAAGCGTCTTTTAATTTCATGGCTGCAGTCACAGGGTCACATACCATAACTTCAGTTTCCTCTAACGGTAGCACTGGTCTCCATTTCCTCATAATTTTGCCCATTCAAGGTAAGAAGGTCATTTTTAGGTGAATGCATTCTTCTCTCATGGAAAATCTTAGTCTTTCCGATTTCTTCTCCTTTTCTATCAGGCATCTGGGTATCAGAGTGCAGTGTGGACTCTGCAGCCTCCAGACCTTGGTGGAGGGGCAGCAGCTGGCTCCCCAGCTGCCCCCGTTCTCCCTGCCTCCTCTGAGATGGCTCATCCTGCCTGATCTTTGGGCATCAGCCCCTGCCATGCATCTGCTCCTGATGTGTCTCTGATCTGATCTTAGCACAATCAGTACCTGAAGCTCCTTCTCCTCTGACTTTGCCATCCCTTTGGCTTTCTCCTCATGCTGTTTTCTCGCTGAGATTCCACCATACTTGCCTGAAAGCCTGGCTTTAGCCTACGCACAGCTGTTGCTGCAAATTCTCTGTCACTGGCTACCCGGATAGGATAGCGCATTGGCCCACTGCTTAACTCCATCCCCTCCTGCCCCTCCATGAGCCTTTCAAGGGCCCATGGCAATTCTCAGCTCTCCTCCACACCTTGCTGGTGCCCACAGGGACTGGTATGGAGGGAAGTGGGAGTGGCTAGTTCTCTCTGCCTGAATCTGGCATTTCTGCTCCGTTGCAGCCTTCTTGATTTGGCCCTGGAACCACTGGGAGTTTCAGTTGACCAGGGACCATCCTCTGCTTTTGGATGCTGGGTATTTTTAGAGTTCCTGTCCATTCTCCTGGGGTGTTGATCTCAGTGGGCAAAATCTACCAGACTCATTGTGGATTTTTATTCCAAGTCCTTCAAGCTAGCTTTGATATTTAAAGCACATCTTTGGAGTCCAGGGAAAGTACCTCCTTTAGGTAACAAAGGCAAAAATCAGTGTTTTCATGACCTGTTTTAAAACAAGGCTACTTAAAATCTAAGATGGCAATGGCTTCTTCTTACTGCCTGGGCCTGCTCTCTTCTTTAAGCAGTGAATGCCTCAGCTGAGTAAAGGACTTTGAAGTAATAAGAATTGCCAGGGATGATGCATATTTAGGATTATATTTCAAAATATTATTCTGTTACCTGAAAAAGTAATATTCTTTTATTTTCTATTTTGCATTTAGTTTCTTTATGCCCTGCTTTTCAGTCCAAGAATTTGTACATCAGATATTCATTGTACAGCCCTTGTATTCAAGACTAAGTTTTATCTTCATAAAACCTGAGACTTCTCTTTTTATAATCCATTTACAATTTTTGTCTCTTAAAGCTTTTGTTTCTTATAACTTCTACATTTCATGATTATTCATTTCCAATTGATGTCAACTCTGCTGAATAGTAATACTTTAAACTGCATTAACTTTCCTTCCTATTCCTATGTGTTTTGATTCTTATTTCTCTAAAATAAATGTATCATTTATCATAAGATGATTCCAGAGGGTAATAGTCTCATTTTCTAGTCTTAGCCGTCTCTACCAATTATAGATCCTCAATGATATGCTTTATTTAATTATTAGAGGCTGGAGAGATGCAGTTTTTCAAACAGCTCTCTGTTCTCTTGTGGCTGATGAGAGTTCTAATACACCAGTGGGAGTACAGGTCCCTGCTCTTTGTAGAAAGCAAAAGTGCTAAGTGGTTTCACTTAAATTATTAACAAAATACGCAGGTCAAGCATGCAGACTTTTGCCCTGCTTTCCCCATTTCTCTGCTCTTAAAAGCACTATTGTAATGTTGCACAAAAGGCACTCATACATGCTCTGCTGCTGCTGTTGCTGCTAAGTCGCTTCAGTCGTGTCCGACTCTGTGCGAACCCATAGATGGCAGCCAACCAGGCTCCCCCGTCCCTGGGATTCTCCAGGCAAGAACACTGGAGTGGGTTGCCATTTCCTTCTCCAATGCATGAAAGTGAAAAGTGAAGGTGAAGCCGCTGAGTCTTGTCCGACTCTTAGCGATCCCATGGACTGCAGCCCACCAGGCTCCTCCATCCATGGGACTTTCCAGGCAAGAATGCTGGAGTGGGGTGCCATTGCCTTCTCCGATACATGCTCTAACTTGACTCAATTTGTTGGAATGTGTTGGAGAGCTAACATTTGGTAACTGCATTTTTTCTGCTCATACATGCAGGCACACTGGAGTGATCAGTTTCTCTAATCAGGTGATAATAATAGACAGCTTTACCATCTTTGAGCCAGGTGCCAGGCATTATGTTACTCACTTCTTTGCAGGCATCATCTTGTTTAATCTTCACAGTCCCATAAAATAAATACCCATTTTGCAGATGGAAATTTAGAGAAGTTGACCGAAGTCATGCATCTGGAAGGTGAAAGTTAAAGTGTTGGTCACTTAGTCACGCCTGACTCTTTGTAACCCTATGGACTGTAGCTTGCCAGACTCCTCTGTCCATGGAATTCTCCAGGCAAGACTACTGGAATGGGTTGCCATTCCTGTCTCCAGGGAATCTTCTTGACCCAAGGATTGAACTCGGGTCTCCCGCATTGCAGGGAGATTCTTTAGCGTCTGAGCCACCAAGCCCAAACCAGGTCTGCCCTTTTCCCCATCCTGTAATACAGCATTTGTATGGGGACATCTTTGAGAGTGAAATGGGATACAGTTGCTATTTTTAGTTGGATGAAAGTTACAAATCAGAGCTTTTGTGTGCAGACTAGGACGTAAGTTTACCCTGACTATAAGCCCTTTTGGTTGGGAGCGTTCAATCATTGAGACAGTAAAGGAAGACTCTGGGGTCCTTTCCCCAAGATTGGAAACCCTGGATTTAATCAGATTCAGTTTTTACTCCAAGGAGGCAGTTTTCCATGAATGTGTCCACTGATGCCATACTGTGTAAGTACAGTCAGGGCTATACCCCCATTTCCCTTTATTTGTGTTTATTTGAGTTTCCGTTTGTTTGTTCAACAGATATTTGCTGAGCATTTACCATGGGTTGGGTATTTTGATGGGTCGTGGGAGAATGAAGATGAAAAGACATGGTCCATGCCCTCAAGGAATTTATAACCTAGTGTGGAAAAAAAGCCAGCAATGAAACAGAGCAGGGTGAGCAGAGATCTGAGTGGGGAGGGGGGATGCATGGATTCACTGGGACCATGACTGGAGGAGTCTGTCTGGGCAGATAAGGGGAACCCCTGAAGGAGAGGGACACGATGGGGTTTTCTGTGGAGAAAGGTTGGGAGGGGCAGAGACCAGAGGGACAGGATGAACATCAAGTTACAGTTTCAGTCATCCCAGTGAGAGATGATAGGGGCTGTGGCCGTGAGGATGGAGTGGAGAGAACAGCAATGAATAAGGCAAAGAGGGTAGAGTACACGTAACGTGCGTGGGGGAGAGGGAAAGACCCTTCCTCCCAGTTTTAGTCTCTTACCTCGCTTATGTGTTTGTCTTCCTCATTTCTGGAGCCGGAATCCAGGAGTTCTTTAGGTATGAACTTCGCAGAGAATGGCAGAGGAGGACAATTAGGTAAAGCAGCTCAGATTTCTTGTCAGTGGAGCAGAGATGATAACCCTCCCACCCCACACGGCTGTTGGGGAGCCAGAAGAGGAGCATAAAGAAGGGGCTTCTGAAACTAAGAAGCAAAACGTAAACAGAATCCTATTATTATAATTAATATTAATGATCACAATTCCAGACTTATCTTAAAATGATGATGGTGGTGGTCACGGTAGGTAATACTTTAAAGTAAAGTGAAGCCACTCAGTCGTGGCCGACTCTTCGCGACCCCATGGACTGTAGCGTACCAGGCTCCTCCGTCCGTGGGATTTTCCAGGCAAGAGTACTGGAGGGGGGTGCCATTGCCTTCTCCAGGAGATCTTCCTGACCCAGGGATTGAACCCGGGTCTCCGACATTGTAGGCAGATGCTTTACCGTCTGAGCCACAGGGACGTCAGTTAATACTTTATTTGACGCTTAATACATTCCATGGACAGAGGAGCCCAGTATTCTTGCCTGGAGAATCCCATGGACAGAGGAGCCTGGCAGCCTACAGTCCATGGGGTCTCAAAGAGTCAAACATGACTGAGCGACTGAGCACACACGCGTTCCTGACACTGTTCTCAAGGTTTGAGATGTATTGACTAATTTCATTCTCACAGTGACTTCACTTTACAAAGACAGAGGCACAGAGAGGTTGGGCAGTGATTCAAGGAATCAAGTGAATCATCACCCATTTAATGGCCTAAAATAGGTTTTGGTTCAGGTCTACTGGATCCTCTTACTTCTTTTTCTCCTGTACCATCCTCATCAGATCCCAAGTACAATTGCATCCCGTTGTCCTCTGGCGATCTTGGAGATGTCCTGCCCATGTGCCCTGCCCTGGCTGCCAGCATTCCAGATATAGTTTACATTCTCACTTAATATTAGTCTTGTGTTGACTCAGGTGCTTGAATGTCTATTTTGATAAAGGTGTGGTCCTTGAAGCGAAGGCAGATTGCTTACACAGGGGGTGTAGGGGATGGGGTCCAAGGCTTAGGTCTCTGGTGGGTGTCTCACGATGAGGTTCAATACCTGTTCTTCCCATGTGACCCCAGAGGAGCGAAATGGTGCCTCTGCATGTGATGGGGGGTGTAAGATGAGGAGGAAAGGACGAGGCGGGTAAGAAAAGGAACAAGTGCACAGGAAAGAGAAGACTACAGAGAGGAAGACAAGGAAAAAGTGAAATAATGGGAGCTTGAATTAGGAATTAGATGCTGTCTCTCTGACTCAGTGGATGAATGAATGAAAGGACAAAATTTTAAGTGCCTGCTGTGTACCAGGCATGCTCGGGCCTTGCCTTATCTCCATTCCATCCTGGCGACGACTCTACCCTTTATTGAAGAAAATACAGTCCGACCATCTTATTTCTAACAGCCCACAGCCACACACCGCAGTGTCAATGTTTTCTTCTGGCTGGGTCCCAGGGTTCTTGAGGAGACGACTGGGCTGGGAATTTTCAAGCTGCTCAGCCTTCCACAGCTTCGTGCCTGACTGTTTCTCCTTCCTTTGTGAAATTGTCTGTGGGTTTCATGCCTGCAGTCCTTAGATCCTTTTAACAAGACCTTCAGAAGCTGTAAAGCTCAACAGTGCATGTGATGAGGAAAGGCAGGAAAGGCAGTAAAGGCAGTAAACTGAACATTCTCCATCCCTATCAGGTCCTGTGAAGGAAAGAGTGTGAATAATGGGTTAAATAGAGCTCTTAAGTTATAAAAGTCACAGTTATAGATGCGTGTAATTTTTAGCACAGAGATTTATTAATTTGCATTCAGATCATTAGAGCCAATTAGCAGCTTCAGCTTCTTCAGCAGTGCCTTAAGTCTTTTACCCTTTACTTCCCCTGTGAACCCCAGATCACATCTTCACAGACTAAGGCTTAAAACTCCCCTCTGATGTTAGTGTCCAGAAAAAAATGAATCTCTACACTGCTGCCCCCTGATTACCGAGGGTAACTATACCCAGAAGCTGCTTCTTCTCTTTCTTTCTTGTTCAATCCACAGGGCCTTTTTCTTTAACTCTATTTACTGTTCATCAAAGAGTCCATTTGTAGCAATACCTGCAGGAATTAATAAGTGAAGGGAAAATAAGTGAAAACTCCCTTTGGTCCTCCTTTTCCCACTCAGTCGAACACATGTAATTTTCAGGAAAGGAAAAGAACATAAGAATAACAGAAATTCTGCTTGAAAACCGGTCTTCTAATGTGGAGCCACAGGTAAAATCTAGAGATTTCTTCATTCATCTCACCACTTACTTGGATACTGTATCTGTAGGGAACACATATAAATGAACCTTGAGAAGCATTAACAAAAGTCTGCTTAATTTTAAAAACTCTACCTATGGAGTGGTACAGGTCAGTTAAAAGTCTGCCTGTGGAATGGTACAGTGCAACATTCTTTTGGGATTCGTTTCGCTAATCTTCAGCTACTATAAATTGGTTGCTTTCGCTCTATTCCAATTACATTATAAACTCGGAAGCAATAGACTCTGTGTTCCTTACTGCTACGACTCATTGAATCCTTATAAAAAATTTAAAAATTAGTCCAGGAATCCACCGTGCCCCACCCTGATTGTCTTTATCTGTGGTTATTGCTGCAGCCTCTCTGGTTCCCATTCCCAAGTGGTTGAGAATGGATCAGGATCTCCCAGCAGTGGTGTTGATCAATGTGTGCACTGACCGGTGAACTTGGCGTCAAGGCACTTTACCTTCACTGCATCCTCAGCTTTGTCATGGTGCATTAATTTCGGATCACCTGTTAATTTCCTGTCAGGTTAATTAACATGGCTGTTTCTGACCTTCTCTATGCCAAAGCTTTTACCTGCCCCCCACTTCCCTTCCTCTTAGCAGATGATCCCATCAAGCCCAACTCTAGAAAATGTGAGATTCTCAGGGTTCATCTGCTCCCTCCCTGGCACCCTCATTTGCTCTTAATTACCCCCATCCTTCACTCCTTCCTAATTTGGCCTGGCTAACCATCCCCTGGCCCTTGTTTACTGCTCCAGCTGCATCTTTTGCAAATACACTCCCTTTTGTCTCCCCTGTAGTGTGAACCATCTGCATTTCTTCAAGTAAACCTTGGGGGATGCACCTCCACCTACTGTGAGCAGACATCTCAACCTTTGCTTATCCGTTTCACTTCCTCATCTGAATGTAGCTCTGAGATCTGGGTTTTATATATGCCTCCCACAGGCTCCCAAATCTCTGGGCATATCTTGATCATAGCACTGATCACACCATATTCCAATAGCCTGGAAACGATCTTATCTTGTCTTATACTGCTGCGTCTAGAGTAGTACCTGATACATAAACATCAAGAAATGTGCAATCAAAGTTGAACAATGAAAAGAAGAAATTAATGAGTGAATGTTGTAACAAGTTGCCATTCAATCCATTGTGTCTTGAGAGTGACTCAACTTTATTGCTGTCTTTGTCAGCCCTTCTTCATGTTCAATTTTCTTTAGCTCAGTCTTTTATTTATTTTCGGGGAGGCGGTTTGGTTCAGTGGTTTCACGTATTGTCTTTCCACAACCTTGTTTTGGAGCCCATGTGGCTTAGTTTGCTAGTTGTGTGTCCAGATTTCCTAGTCTCTGTGCCTCATTTACCTGTAAATGAAGGGGCTTCCCAGGTGGCGCTAGTAGTAAAAAACCCGTCTGCCAATGCAGAAGTAAGAGACCCAGGTTCAATCCCTGGGTTGGCAAGAACCCCTGGAGGAGGGCATGGCAACCTTCGCCAGTCTTCTTGCCTGGAGAATCCCATGGACAAAGGAGCCTGGCGGTCTACAGTCTGTAGGGTCATGAAGAGTTGGACACGACTGAAGCAACTTAGCACAGCACAGCACAGCATACCTATAAATGAAAGATAGTAGTAACATTCGTTTCATAAGGCTGGGCTGTGAATTAATTGAGATGTTTCCTGTGTAGCCCTTACTGCTTAGGACATAGTAAATGGTAATTATATATGAGTTGTTTTAATTATTTCTAGCCTCTACTTTTACATTTTTTTCTATTTTTGTGAACTATTTCAAATATGCAAGTAGAATAGAGATTGATGTAACAAACACCCATGCACCCACTACCAGCTTGAGCAAGAAATCAATCAAAATCTGTAAAAGCCACCTCAGAACCCTTTCCTATTTCAACTTTTCCTCTCTCCTTTCCTTTTCTTCTTTCTTCCTCCATCCCAAAGATAACTGCTGACCAAATTTGATGTTTATCATTTGTGCATTTATTTTTACACATCGACTGTGTAGCTAGGAATAATGAACAGAGCATGGGTCCAGTGCATTGTCCAGCTTATCTCTCTACCTTTAGTTACCTGCCTTTCCTAATGCAGCCCTCAAATCAGTAAGTCATATTATTTCTAGAGTTATCATCCCCAGATACAAATCGGTTTCTGTAAATCATTCACCTTTCTTTCTTTTTCTTTCTTTCCTCCCTCCCTCCCTTCCTTCCTTCCCTTCTTTCTAAGACTTTGTGTTTTCAGGACAGTTTGAATTTGCAACAAAACTTTGAATTTACAACAAAGATTTCCCAAATATCCCCATTCCCAAGTATGCATAGCTTCCCCCATTATTAGCATTAGTCACCAAATTGGTCCTTTTTTTAAATGTTAACCAAGGATGAACCTACATTGAACATCACAATCACTCCAAGTCCGTAGTTGACCTTAGGGTTCACTTGTGCTGTCATACATCCTGTAGGTTTAGACAAATGTATAATGGCATGTATTCATCATTATAGTATCACACAGAGTATTTTCACTGCCCGGAAAATCCTCTGGACTCTGCCCACTCATCTCTCTTTCCCTGTCCCTAGAAGAAACCACTCATCTTCTTATTGTCCCCATTGTTTTACCTTTTCCAAGTGTCCTATGGTTGGAGTCAGAGGCTGCAATATGTAGCCTTTTCCAGCTGGCTTCTTTCAATTAATTATATCCATTTGAGGTTTTCCCATGTCTTTTCCTAGAGTAATAGCTCATGTCTTTTTAGTGCTGAATAATACGCCATTCTCTAATGTATCACGGGTTATTTATCCAACCACCTCCTGAAGGACATCTTGGTCACTTCCGGGTTTGGGCAACAATGAGTAACACTGCTATGTGCGGATTTTTGTGTGGATACCGATAACTTTTATTTGGTCAAATACCGAGGAGTGCAATTGCTGGTTTAGATGGTTAAGAATATGTTTAGTTTTTGTAAGAAACTACCAAACTGTTTTCCAAAGTGACTGTATTATTTTGTATTCCCTTCAGCAATGTGAGGGGCTTCCCAGGTGGTTCAGTGGTAAAGAATCTGCCTGCCAATGCAGGAGACACGGGTTCTATCCCTGGGTTGGAAAGATTCCCTGGAGAAGGAAGTGGCAACCCACTCCAGTATTCTTGTTAGGAAAATTCCATGGACAGAACAGCCTGGCGGACTCCAGGCCATGGATTCACAAAGAATCAGACACGACTGAGCATGCGCGCATGCACGCAGCCTCCTATCGCTCCACATCCCCGTGTTGTCAGTGTGCTGAATTTTCGCCATTCTGATTGGCGTATAGTGCTCACAATCTATTCTTAAATCCCTATTACGTATATTCTCATCTCCTACAAGCTGTTGTTCAAATGCCACCTTCTCAGTGAAGCCTTCCCAGAACATTCTAAAATGGCAACATCCCACTCCTCTTCCCGTCTTCATTTTTTCTCCACAATACTTTTCCATTATTCTTTTCTTAAAAATTTTTGTTGAAATATAGTTGATTTACAATGTTGTGTTAATTTCCGGTGTACAGCAAAGTGAGTGAGTTATACATACACACGTATCTACTTTTTAAAGGCTCGTTTCCCATATATGTCATTGTTTAGTCGCTCAGTGATGTCTGACTCTTTGTGACCCCACGAAGTGTGTTCTGCAAGGCTCCTCTGTCCATGGGATTCTCCAGGCAAGAATACTGGAGTGGGTTTCCATTTCCTACTCTAGGATACATTATTACAGAGTAGAATTCCCAGTAGATCCTTATTAGTTGTCTGTTTTATGTAGTAGTGTGTATGAAGGGCTTTCCTGGTGGCTTACTGGTAAAGAATCTGCCTGCTATGCAGGAGATGCAGGTGAGACCCCTGGGTTGGGAAGATCCCCTGGAGAAGGAAAATGACAACCCACTCCAGTATTCTTGCTTGGGAAACCCCGTGGATAGAGGAGCCTGGTGGGCTATAGTGCAGGGGGTGGCAAAGAGTCAGACACAACTTAGCAACTGAACTACAAATGTGTATATGTCAATCCTGATCTCCTAATTTATTCCTCCCCACCCCTCTTTCCCTCTTGGTAACCATAAGTTTGTTTTCTGCCTCTGTGACTATGTTTTTGTTTTGTGAATAGGTTCATTTGTACGATTTTTTTTAAAGATTCTATAAATAAGTGATATCATATGATATTTGTCTTGGTCTGATTTACTTCACTCAGTATGCCAATCTCTGAGCCCATTTATGTCACTGTAAATGGCATTATTCCATTCCTTTTTTATGACTGAGTAATGTTCAATTGTCAGAGAAGGCAATGGCACCCCACTCCAGCGTACTTGCCTGGAGAATCCCAGGGACAGGGGAGCCTGGTGGGCTGCGGTCTATGGGGTCGCACAGAGTCGGACACGACTAAAGTGACTTAGCAGCAGCAATGTTCCGTTGTATATATGTATCACATCTTCTTTATCCATTCTTCTGTCATTGGACCTTTAGGGTTGCTTCCATGTCCCTGATGTTGTAAATAGCACTGCAATGAACACTGGCATGTACTTATCCTTTCAAATTCTTGTTTTCTCCAGTTATATGCCCGGTAGGATTGCTGGATCATATGATAGCTCTACTTTTAGTTTTTTAAGGAACTTCCATACCGTTCTCCATAATGGCTGTGCCAATCCAAAGACTTTGTACTCAGTGACATACTATGTATTTGTTCTTATTTATCTCTCCAATTACTTTGTATATTTCTCTAATTATGTAAGCCCTGTGAGGTCAGGAATTTTTTTCTTCCTGTTTTCTGCTGTTTCCCTACTGTCTAAAACAGAGTCTGTACATAGTTGGTGCTCTATAATGTTTGTTTAATGAATGTTGAATATATAGAATACGGTCCCAACTCTTCAACTTGGATTTCAAATTTATCTTATTTCCACCCTCTCCAGGGTCACTCCCCACCCTAACACCATCAGTCCAATTTGCTCTACATCCTCTCCTGTCCCAGACCTTGGTTCAAGCTGTTTCCTGTGTCTAGGCTACCTCTTTCTCCTACTCATTTCTGCCTAACAGAGCTTCTCTTCCCTTCAGGCTTAGTTCAAATCCTACCTCCTCCAAGGAGCATTTTCAGATTTCCCCAGTTGAAATGAATCTCTCCTTCTCCCAGGCCAGGTCAGTGCTTTCTTCCTCTCTTACAACTTGCTTCATGGTCTTCCTCGTTTCAGATTTATTTAGCTATGTGTGTCTTGCAGGAATGTGCAGAGCAGGAATCCCTGCATTCCCATCACGCTTCATGGTACTCGGCATGGTGCTCTGCCCATCTGCTCAGTGGGGGCTCACTTCATCTTGTTTAGTCAGTGAACCTGAGTGAGACAAGAGACGTTAGAAAGGCTATCATACCCCTTTGAAAAAAGTTCTGAGCTCTCATTTAATAACTATTTGACAAAGTGACATTCTAGATGACAAAGCACTTGGGAAACTTTAAGCTCTTCTTTAGTTAAGATGGTGATACTTTGCTGTAATTCTCTGAATATTTTCATAATGTTGGCCCACAGTGCAGAGTAATCAAATTACTTTAATTCCACATCATTTCTCTCATTTGTCAGCCATTGTTCCTGTTGTTATCTTTTTACTTAATTTACTATATTTTTTTCATTTAAAATTAATTTGTAAGCATAGTCTCACTTCATTTTCTAATTCAGCTGACTTTCTGTCAGATCTGTTTTATGTGTGGGTTCAAAGGGAAGAATGAATCTGTGGGGGTGTATGTGGAATGTCATTTTCTGCTTCACAGACTAGGAAAGGCACTTCCATCATAAAAATGTGCAAATTAGAGAACTTCCAGAAACATAAGTCTGTGTTCTGTGAACAGTAATGCAAAATACGAGGGAGTGTGTAATTTACTTTTGATTTTGGCTATAGCCACTTTTGTAGAGAAAATCACTGGCTATGGCTTTATTTAATAGAATAGAATAGAATCTTAAAGCTGAGTGAGACCTTAGAAATCCCTAGTCCAGAATTTCTTCATCTTCTCAGAACTAGTGCACCCTTTTTTGACGAATATTTAGTGACAGTGCCTTATTGGCTTAGGCTTAATAAACATCACCAACAATATAACCAACACAAAAATTTTAAAAAATCAATATAACAGCCTGATTGAAATATCAAAGAAAATAAAAAATGTATCTAATAAAATTAAATATTTATATATGCATATAAAATTATATATATGAAATTTATATATAAAAGTATGTTTATAATAAAAATTCTACGAGTACATATACATGTATCAGTATCAATATATAATTCCTTAAGCATGACTCTTCTAGAAACATATGAAGTAGTCAGATGATTGTACCTGTACATAGAGTGTATCGCGAGTGCAACAGCCAGGAATGCCTTTGGATACAGGTGTGTTGAACTGGCAACTCAAATACCATAGTGTATGATTTTCCCAGATGGTGAACTATAATTTTAAAGATGTTCAAAGTGAAGCACCTTCACTCATCCATATAAGTCACCCACACAGACTGTCGTTGCATTCCTAGAGAAATCAGTGTATATTAAAATAGCACAAAACAAATGTGGAGAAGGAATTACCATGTAGGCTCAGATTGTTATACAAAGAATTTATCAAATGTCTGGTGGAACATTTGGAAAACCATGAAGAACACAGAACAGGTTTCCTCTAGTGGAATTATTCCACTCTTTACAACTTGTGACTGACCCTGCCCGCCCCCGCCACAAGCCCGTAAGAGTGGTCAGCAGTCATTGTGACCCCACCCCACTGTAAATGTGCAGTCACTCCCTAGCAGCTCATGCCATGCAGATGCAAATCTCTAGTCTAGTTCTACCACCTTCTACAGGACTTTGAAAACCAGAAAGTTTCAGTGACCTGAGACTGGTCACATATCTAGTAAAGTTTTATGAGGGTCATGAGCTGCTTGACAGCTTTGCTGAGTCTGTAGCTACTGTGTCTATCAGAGCTATTGTCAGAAATATCTAAACAGATCTTAATTATGAGAAAATGTGAAATCAGACTGCCTAGAATTTTAACCTGCCACTTACAATGTTTGGGCAAGTGATCTGTGCTAGTTAAATTGTTTGAGCCTCGGTTTCTTCAATAGTAAACCGTAGGTAATAATAGAACCTGACTATAGCGTTGTTCTGAGGATTTGCAGAAAGTGTGTATAAAGTGCTTGCTATCAAGTAAACATTTGGCAAAGGATGGCCATGATGATGGTGATGACAATGAAAACGAAAAAGAATTTTACTTGAGATAAAAATTCCTTATCCTTGACTTTTTTCCTAACTTAACTAACATTTTTTGTATTTAAGCAGCAAGATTGCCTAGCCTGGTTTTTATTTCTTTTCAATCCTTATTATCATTCTTACAGATTTCTTTAAATGCTCATCCTTTTCCTTTTAGCTAATACTATAATTTAAATTACCCAGCCCTTGAAATCTTTCCTTCACTGACACAGTAGAGATTTGCATATGTGACTTTAAATGAAATTGTAGTAATAAAATCCTATTTACATTGGTAGAAAATAAATATCTAAATTTTATCTCCCCACTGTCTCCCTTCACTTTTGCAGAGGCCGTATTCCCAGAACTTAGCTGCTATAATGGTTTCTTTAGTAGCACACAAATTTTATATGTTAATCTCTCAGCAGTTTTTTCAGTTAAGTTCATTTTTATGCTTGGCAGGATTAGGGTAGTCTAGGAAAATTAAGTTTTCTTTTCTTGTTACTTTTCCTGTTTAATTTGTAACCGGTTAAAACACCACAGTATGATGGATGATTGACCCTAGTAAAGCTGCAAAGTTAAGGGATAATTGGCAGACTTTGGTAAAGCAATGAAGTCTTCCACTCCCCCTCAACAGCCCTTAAGACAACTTCATTATTAAAATGTACATACTAGCAAAATTCTGAATGTGTGTGGAATTTGATTACTGACTAAGTAGCACCAATGCCAGCGTTTTATTTTTACTGTGGATGTGTAATGTTTGTAAAGCAGCCTGTGGAGTGGGTGAATCCTGGCACTCACGGAGGAGTGTACGTGGAAATGGGATTTTGCAGCCAGCTAACTACCTCCCTATCACTTCCTGTTCACTTAACAGGAGCACATACCTGCACACCTCCCATTGTCCAGTCCAATCCAGAATCATTCCTAGAAATTGAGCTCAATTTACATACTTTGCTTGTGAAAATTCAGTCCTTCCTGGTAATGACAAACCAGGATATGAGCCAGTTAAATTCTTAAGAAGTGAAGGCTGCATTCTATAACTATGTGGATATTACTAACTTTATTTTGAGAGTGAGATGGGTTCATGAGATGATGAATGAATAAGACAAGGTGATCTCAGACCCAAGGATGCCTTGTTCTTTCATTTATTCAATCAATCATTGCATAATTTTACAGATGTTTTGTTGAATCCCTGCTCTGTGTGAGGCACTGCTCAGCTCAGTGCAGGGAATATATAAGGTATACATGGTCCTGACCTCATGTGTCAGGACCTTAGTACCAATTCTGTGTCTTAGTATCAATTTTGACTTTGATGTTAGCGTACAGACAAAGTATACATGCAAGAAGTGTAAATATTCTTAGAATGTAAATATAATGAGCAGCTCATGGAATGTCAGTCATCTTAAGTTTAAAAATTTAGATTCCTAGACAAATATAAAAGAGCCAGCATTGTGGTGCATGAACTGTATATCCATGGAAGCAATGTATAATCATAAAATTCTTGTCAACAGACATTAGGTAAAAAAAACACTATGTAAATGAACTGGGTATTTGTGGATAAGACCCAAGCCCTGGCCTTGAGGAACAATTGTACGTTCTATTAAAAAAGACACTGGGTATATTTTCTTCCGGCTTGGTACCTTAAGAGTAATTGCTCTCAGTTTTTACCTTTGCCATCCATCAGATGATCAAAACTTTAAAATTTTCTAAGAGAATAGCTGATGAACATGTATCTTGAAATAGCATATATCTCCCCTGGATCACATGCTGATGAGAAGAAATGTCCTTCAAGAATCATAAGTGACTTTTCCTTGCAGAATCTGTTTTTGCCTAGAAGAGAGTCAGGAAAGATTTCACTGCATCTTTTGACAGTGGTGTTATAATGTAGAGAAATGTAATTGAATATTTCAATGGAAAACCCAGCTGCAATGATCTGTACAGTCAGTATGATATAAATTATCATGCCATTATCAACACCATCTTCCATTTATAAAACTAGAGGAAATACATGAGCACCATAAAAATCCTTTTACCATCAAAAGAATTTTATATTCATGACATTGCTCTGAAAGCAAACACAAGATTTTTAAAGAGATCTTTATTTTGCAGAGGAATCATAGCACCAGGGACTTATGATAAGCTGGAAGAAACACAAACTATATATTAATTTGGACTATTAGGGAGAGATTTTAATGTTCAGGAGGTAAGTAGTCACCAGATTTCTTCTAGATGGATATTCCATAGTCAAATTATGTACTGATGGATGAAAGATAGAAAGTAAAATTGAGAAAGTCAGCTTATGAGACCTATACCAGATACAGAGTATCATGATACAATCAAGCCTCAAAGTACTCCAGCAGTCTAAATGTCTGACTCTGACTCCTAGACATCTTTGGAATTAACATTTGGGTTTTAAATCCATTTTGCCAGCATTTCGTGTCACATTTTCTTGTCCAAAGATGATGCAATAAATAGCACCTTTCATTGCCACCTCCTTATCTGGAGGTTAATTGGATTTCCCTCCTCGTAATCTGGGCAGACTTGTCAGTGCTTTGGCTAGTAGGGTATGCCAGAATTAACACTATGTGGTTTCCAAGATGGGTCATAAAAATTAGTACAGCTTCCCCCTCATTTATTGGATACTTGAGCTGAAAACTAACAAGTCTGATTACCCTGAGACAACCACCTTGTGAGGAAGCCAAGACATCTCTAGATGCTCTGAACAGTGGTCCTTGTCTTTGAGTCATATCAGCCCAGACAGCAGAGATGATCAAGGAAGAAGGGATCTACTGAAAAAAAAAATCAGTGATAAGATAAACTCAATATTATAATGCAAAGCATTATTAACTGCAAAGACCAGGGCAAAGGCTTTTTTCTCTCTGGAGAAGCAGAATTTTTTGAAAACATTGGAGGAAAAATTTGCATATTTATGGTAGACATAATTATATCACCCACCATTTAAAAACACCAGGTGGTTTATATATATTCCTGATATAGGTTGGTGCCTGTGTTCTCTTACATAGTAGACGCAGCACTTCAGTTAAGATTTTTAGGGAGAAACAGTACAAACCAACTTGGGCTGGTTAACCAGAAAAGGATTTTATGATAAGAATATTAGATAACTCAAAGAATTGTGATGGAGGCTGGAGCCTAACCATAAGAGGAGTTGACTTTGAGCTTACGGGAACTATACTAAAACCATGCCTGATGAGTAAACTGCAGCTGCTTCTGCTGCCCCCTGACAACCAGGGGGATCCCCTGGGCTGGCTTCCCCTGATTGTGGATGCCTCTGCTGCCATCAAAGCTAGCACAATGGCCTCCTCCCAGAGCTCATCCCCTCAAGTTGCTTGTTTCCAAACCAGAGTCAGGAGTACAGACTGGCTGGCAAAACCTTGTCCAAGCACCTGCTTCCTAGCTGCGAGGAAGCTCTGGGAACTTGACTTTACTGGATTCAGATAAAATGATAAAATCAATCCATTAGGCTGCAGATTTCCCAAACATAATGAGAGTGTTTGGAAGGTGCTGGTCAGCTTAAAATCATGATGGTTATGTATGAAATGGAATACATTAGAACACAAATAGAGGTCTTGCTGCCTACAGCTCAGAAGATTGCATCATTCTAATGGCGCCAAAAAGCAAAACTAGAAACAGCTGATGAGTGTTCAGGTCTGCCTGAAGACTAGGGTGTTAAATTTTATAGCAATGTACGTAGGTCAAGAAAAATCCCTTGCTCTAACACATCGTTCAATCTTACTTTAATTTCAAGTCTCTCTTAGCAAAACCCCTACCTGGCATAATGTGGAAATAGGGAGAAATATTACATGAAGAAGTGAAATAGATGAGCTTAACTCTAGCCTTTACACTTGAGGATGGGGATCGGGGTCCCCTGCCCATCAGTATCTGTCTCTTGACGAAGTGTGATCCTGAGAACAAATGATGATGATGATGATGGTGCCAGTGCTTATTGAGTACTTACCACTTGCCAGGAACTCTTTTAAGTACCTTATAGTTATTCATTCATTTAATACCTTATAACAACCTGTGAGGCAGGTGACTTTATTATCTGATTTTACAGATTGAAAACCTGGATGGCACAGAGGGGCCAGGTAGTTAATAAGTGGTGGTGCTGGCATGTGGACCCAGGCAGTCTGACTCTAGATCTGCTTTCTTAAACCTTAATCAATAGGGATTTTACATGGTATCTTCGTGGTTGTGCTTTTGCCCCTTGTCAAAATAGATGCCAAGAGTATGTAATGTTTATATATTAGCTACAAGGAAAAATAGAAAGTGTTCTAAAACAGTTATCACAGGTTTTCATAAGGAGGTCATTTTTGAAAAAAGAGAAAAAAGCATGGAGTTATGACATTGTCTCATCCTTCAACAGTCTGCCTTCCAGACCCTACTGCCCAGCAAACCATCCTTCCACCACCTATGACCATTCGAGCTTTGGCTTTCTAACCTTGCACCTTGTTTAATCATCACACCAGTGCTGAGAAAATGGTCATTATACTTGCATTTTGCACATTAAAAAAAAAATGAGTCTCAGAAGGTTAAGTGTTGTGGTTAAGATCACACAAACCATAAATGGTAAAAACCAGATTTTGAATACAAACCCTACATTCTCCACTGCTGGGTACACTCTACTGTTAAGGATCTCAATGAAATGCAGTAGTTCAGCACAGCTAAACAAGGTCAAAAAGCAATAATGTCAAGGACACCAGATTGAAGTGTGGTCTTTGGAAATGGAGTGACTCCTCATGAAATGGCAACATATGAAGCCATGACTATAAGTCCTGACATTTATGAAGAGTTTGCATCTGTTGGTCAAGTACCCATCTTTCCAGTC
The DNA here is from genome assembly GCF_027580195.1 of Bos mutus. NCBI lineage: Eukaryota > Metazoa > Chordata > Mammalia > Artiodactyla > Bovidae > Bos > Bos mutus. The sequence continues at coordinate 25,523,039 of NC_091621.1, read as the reverse complement.
TGACAGCACTTGTCAATGATGCTGTGAGAAGCATGAACCCAATCACTGTCTCTTTTTCCTCTGCGTACGTATGCCCAAGTTTGGCTAGCCTTACATGAGAAATAACTTCTGTAGTTTCATCAAATGCATTTGGTGAGACCAAGAATGAGTAGAACACATCAATATCAAAACTGAAGAAATCAGCTAATATCTGAGTAACAGTTATATTAGCTACGCTGGTATTCTGTCTTTACATCAAGAAATTATTTGTGAAGGAACGGCATTGCCCTCTAAAAGATTAAGATTAAAAATAAAACTTTGGGATCTGCTATACCTGATTTTGCCAAACATTTCTCCAACCTGTTTTTGTCAGATCCGGTCCATTTCCTGAGGTAAAATTGCATTTACAAGTTTGCACCCTATATAGTAATACTTCTATGAGTTAAAAGGTACTTAAAAGTGCCTTCCTTCAGCTACACCTGGGGTCCTGGAGTTTAGCAAACATGTGCGTATTTGCATTCTCTCATCCAATATTTATTTCTGTCATATACTTACCAGATTTCTTCTCCAGCTGGGGACTCCAAGGAACTTTAGAGCAATGGTTCTTATATTAAGCTTTGCTGCCCAGGGAACATTTGTCATTGTCTAGAGATACTTTTGGTGGTCACAACTGGGAATGTGCTGCTGGCATCCCATGGGTAGAGGTCAGTGAAAAGTGAAGTGTTAGTTGCTCAGTTATGTCCAACCTTTGTCCAAGGAATTCTCCAGGCAAAATGGGTTGCCATTCCTTTCTCCAGGGGATCTTTCTGACCCAGAGTTCGAACCTGAGTTTCCTGCATTGCAGGCAGATTCTTAACTGTCTGAGCCACCAGGGAAGTGCAGGGTAGAGGTCAGGGATTGTGCTAAACATTGTGCAGTACCATGGACAGCACCCACATCCTCAGTTCAGTTCAGTTCAGTGGCTCAGTCGTGTCCGACTCTTTGTGACCCCATGAATCGCAGCACGCCAGGCCTCCCTGTCCATCACCAACTCCCGGAGTTCACTCAAACTCATGTCCATCAAGTCGGTGATGCCATCCAGCCATCTCATCCTCTGTTGTCCCCTTCTCCTCCTGCCCCCAATCCCTCCCAGCATCAGAGTCTTTTCCAATGAGTCAGCTCTTCACATGAGGTGGCCAAAGTACTGGAGTTTCAGCTTCAACATCAGTCCTTCCAATGAACACCCAGGGCTGATCTCCTTTAGAATGGACTGGTTGGATCTCCTTGCAGTCCAAGGGTCTCTCAAGAGTCTTCTCCAACACCACAGTTCAAAAGCACAGTTCAAAAGCACCCACATCCTAACAACAGAGAATTATTTACCTACAATATCAATAGTGCGGAGGTTGAGTGTTCTGCCGAGGTGTCTATCTTTGGATCCTTTCTGATCTGTATGTCTGTCTCTCTTTAGGCACAGTCCCAGAATCTGGATTTAGTGCAAAGGGAAAATAATAGCCCTTGCATTCCCAAACACTGTTTGATAATACTTGGAAGGTTTTGGTCTGTATGTTTAGAAAATGCCTGAGTTTAGGGCCTTCCTTGTTTTCCAGAATTGTTACCAATGGCTCTGAGTCTCCAAGTCGATCATCCTATATGTTATTTCTGTATTTAATCCTTAGTTGGCACTTGTCTTCAGTGTGTGTCTGTCACTGCTCATTCCACTCATCTCTGCCATTTTCTTTGCCATTTATGTTCATCAGCTTGACTTCTTATCTCTAATCTGAAACATGTTATGGCTTCATCAGCCAGATGATTTATATCTTAAAAAGATTAAATAAGGTCATCTGCAACAGACTATTTGTGGTTAACTCCCTTTCATTTAGGGAAATTATACACTTTTCCTTCCTTCTCATTTGTAGTTTTGAAACAGTTTTCTTCCCTTGACAAAACATTTTATCAATTACCATGCAATTCAGTTGGAAAAGTGTGTCCAACGGTTCTCCTTGGCCACAAACTGATGTCAATCTTTTAAAGAATTCTAGATCAGTGAAATGGCATTTCCCCTGACAGAAACCACAGTTGCCTTTCCACTCAGCAGTTGTGCTTGCTAATACGGTAAGAAATTGATTCAATTAAATATTGAGTATCTGTTGTGTACAGGTCAGTATGCCAGGCTGTCAGGGGATACAACATGAATAAGACATAGCCTTTGCTAAACAGTGTAAAACCTAGTTAGGATGATAAGATATGTACATAAATAACTGTAATATGCTATAGAAATAGATGTACATATACAAGAGATATAGTAGAGTCTCCATGGTATGTCTGAAGCATCAGACTTGTGCAATGCCTGCTGGTCATACATGAAAGTTCAAGTTACTGATCTAGGTCTCAGGATCCCATATTCCATGTTAGAATCATACTGGAAACCTTCCAGACTCCTCACTTCAGGATAATTTTGTAAATGACAAGTGGTACCTTTTGGCCCAGTGTTTCATCCTGAAATTCCTTAGCCCTTTAAGGTATATTACAACCACTCCTGGTAATTTACATATGTCCAGGGTGTCAGATAGACTCATAGCATCACATATTCTGAACACTAATTTGACCTCTCTGCTTTAAAAGATGATTTTAGCTTTCTGATCTCCATAATAACTGCCAAAGACAGGACTCGAATGAAATTTTGTTTAATTTCTGTGTGTGTTAGTTTCACCATTTCAAGGGTAGATGATTGCCCTCTCTTCCCTCCACCTCAGTTACATTCGCTTGACTTTTCTCTACTTGAGGTGGCGTGGCTTAAACCTGTAAGGTTTGGTGTCAAATATATTTGCATTGAAATCCCTGCTATAATTTTGTGTCTCTGGGGATAACTTCTCTAAATTCACGGAAGAGTGATTTCTTCATCTGTATGGACAGGATGATAACATCTACTTTTCATAGTTTTGAGAAGATTCATTAAGATGACATATAAAGTGCTTGCCAAAAAATGCTTCAGTGAGTCTTCTCCCCAACTGTTTATCTTCCTCACTTGGATAATATATCTAAAAGGAACTCTCTCCTTCTCTCTCTCAGCTTCTGTGGCTTCTGTTCCTTTACAACTTACCAGCACAGATTTTCCTCCCCATCCCTTCCTGGTCATTCTGATCAATAACATACATTTTCCCACATGTCTTTAGAAAAGTTATGTTTAGTGTAAAGTGTTAACTAATTCCATACTTTACCGTTGCTCTCCTCTGAATGCTTGTGATTCCTCAAATTCACCTGTTGAAATTCTGCATGTATTCCTACAGTGGAATTTTGTTTCCTGTTTATCAATCTTTTTTGACATCAGCGTGGTTCATTGAGTACCTGCTGTTTGCAAAGCAATGTGCTAGGTGCCTTAAATTAATTATCTAACAACTCTACAAAATGTTGTGAAGTATCTCTGTCATGAATAAAGTTCTTTAGAGTTTTCTAAAGAGATAACACTATATGTATCAATTATTTTCAAAGAATGGGCTTTAATAATTTTGTTTTTAATGTATATTGAACATGGTGGTGGTGGTTTAGTCACCAAGTTGTGTCTGACTCTTATATGACTCCATGGACTATAGCCTGCCAGGCTCCTCTGTCTATTGGATTTCCCAGGCAAGAATACTGGAGTGTGTTGCCATTTCCTTCTCCAGGGAATTTTCTCAATCCAAGGATCAAACCCACATCACCTGCATTGGCAGGTGGCTTGTTTACTGCTGATCCACCATAGAAGGAAGCTCCATATACTAAACATAGACAAGATAATTTTATATATATATATATATATATATATATATATATATATATATAAAAAAACAGAATACCTTATTTGTAAGGTATAAATAACAAAAGCCACCAAACAGTTTAAGAAAACAAACAGGTGAATTAAAAAAATTATTGAGACATGGTTGATTAAATGTTGTGATAGTTTCACATGTATAACAAAGTGATTCATATTCGTATATATAATATATTCTTTTTTATATTCTGTCCCATTATAGGTTATTAGAAGATACTGAATATAATTCCCTGTGCTATACATTAGGTCTTTGTTGGTTATCTATTTTATATATAGTAGTGCATATATTTTATTTCCATACTCCTTATTTATCTTACCCCCTACCCTTCCCCTTTTGGTAACCATAAGTGTGTTTTCTGTATCTTTGAGTCTATTTTCTTTTGTAAATAAATTCATTTGTATCATTTTTTTTAAGGATTCACATATAAGGGATATCATTCGGTATTTATTTTTCTGTGTCTAACACTTAACTTAGTATGATGCTCTCTAGTTCTATCCATGTTGCTGCAAATGGCATTATTTCATTCTCTGTGGCTGAGCAGTGTTCCATTGTGTATATGTACCACATCTTGTTTATCCATTCATCTACTGATGGACATTTAGGTTACTTCCATGTCTTGGCTATTGTAAATAGTGCTGCTATGAACGTTGGGGTACATTCATCTTTTCAAATTATGGTTTTCTGTAGTCTATGCCCAGGAGTGGGTTTGCTGAGTCATATGGTAGCTCTGTTTTTAGGTTTTTAGATGGAACTCCATGTTGTTGTCCATAATGGCTGCACCACTTTACATTCTCACCAACAGTGTAAAAGGCTCCCTGTATTGCATACTTTCTCCAGCATTTATTATTTGTAACCTTTTGGACGATGGACATTCTGACTGGTGTGAGGTGATACGTCATGGTAGTTTTGATTTGCATTTCTCTAATAATTAGCAGTTGATCTTTTCATGTAACTGCTGCTGCTGCTGCTAAGTCGCTTCAGTCGTGTCCAACTCTGTGCGACCCCATAGACGGAAGCCCACCAGGCTCCCCCGTCCCTGGGATTCTCCAAGCAACAACTGTATTTAAAAGCTCCTGTGTGCCCTTTGCCTACTCCAGCCCTTCCCAAGGAAAACCTCTAAATGGTTAAACTTTATATGGTTAAATTTATAATGAAAACAATGATGCTAATTCAGTGTTTGAAGCTTTTCTGATATTTGGTCATTTCAGTTAAGGGGCAGCAGTATCTGTCTTGGAAGGTCAAATTCTGGTCATGGGTTTTTAATGCATAATATGAAGTAACTGCCTTTTCTTTTCCCAGTGATTTAGGAGGAGCAGTTTTTTCTCTCATTTCTTATAGATATTTTTCATATGGCTTTGCTGCTGCTGCTAAGTCACTTCAGTCGTGTCCGACTGTGCAACCCCGTAGACGGCAGCCCACCAGGGTCCCCCGACCCTGGGATTCTCCAGGCAAGAACGCTGGAGTGGGTTGCCATTGCCTTCTCCAATGCATGAAAGTGAAAAGTAAAAGTGAAGTTGCTCAGTCATGTCCGACTCTTAGCAACCCCATGGACTGCAGCCTACCAAGCTCCTCCGTCCATGGGATTTTTCCAGGCAAGAGTACTGGAGTGGGGTGCCATTGCCTTCTCCTCATATGGCTTTAGGTTATTTCATATGTTTTTTTTTTCTGAGTGCAATGCTGTCAGAAAAGCCACCAAGTTAGAAGTCTACTTGGGGCAGCAAATAAAGTCAGCACCCCAGGGGGAGGGGGCTTCTGATAGAAGACCCAGCAAAGGAAGTCCTGGAGTCCTTATTCTGTTCTTGCTTTACAAAGATCCCTAAGCAAAAGCTATGGTGTTCATTTAAATTTGCTTCTGCAAGCTGACAGAAAGAAATGGGGAGTTATACAGTGAAGAAAAAGATTAGATTTAGGTTAAAGAGAAAACTGAGATAGGGAAAGGCAGAAATAGGAAAACTGCTGAAGAAAGAAAGATGATTATCCGGGAATATATAGAAAGAAAAGCATAAAGATATGCCTAGTGTTTTGTTTTGAATCTTAGAATCTGGGGAAGAAAACTTCATTTTTTTTACTCTGAAGAATACAAAAAGAGAGAGAAATCAAGTGATCAATTGATAAAAAGATGTGAGTGAGTGGATGGATGGGCAAATGGATGGATGGGTGGGTGGATGTATGGATCGATGGATGGATGGGTAGATGAACAGATACAGTATAGACTATGTTGCTAACTACTGTAGATTGAATGTTTGTATCTTCTCCAAATTCATGTGTTGAAATCCTTAACCTCCAAGATGGCAGTATTGAGAAATAGGACCATTGGGAGGTTATTTAGGTAATGAAGGTAGAACCCTCGTGAATGGGATTGGGGCTCTTATATATAAGGCCTAAGAGATCCTCCATCCCTTCTGCCTTGTGAAGACAGAGCATACAGGTGCCATCTGTAAACCAGGAGGTAGGCTCTCACTAGACACCAGAGCTGCCTGGGCCAGATCTTGGACTTTGCAGCCTCCACAACAGTGAGGAAAACATTTGTATTGTTTATAAGTCATCCAGCCTGTGGTACTTTGTCATAGCAGCCTGAAAGGACTAAGACCTTTTAAAACTCTATGTACCGAGGTAGTGAGATCCCTTTACAGCTAGGAATGAAGACATCTCTGCCATGCAGAAAAGCTACAGCAAAGACCTGCTGCTCTAGCCTGGGTCGGAGGGGGGTTTGGGGGAGAATGGAAGCGTGTATATGTGCAGCTGAGTCCCTTTGCTGTTCACCTGCAGCTATCACAACACTGTTTATTAATTGGCTATACCTCAATACAAAATAAAAGTGTTTTTTTTTTAATGTGTTCCTGAAAAAAAAATAAATAAAGATCTGCTGCTCTGTTTAGATAGTCCTTACTGTCCTCTTCCTCTTTAAAAGATTGTCCTCTTTTGTAAGGGAGAAAGTTATAAATTTGAGAAAAACAATAACATTCTCTGATTGGGAATGGTGTTTTCTTTTTTGAATCAGGAATTTCATCGCAAATGGTGATTCAGTCCAAAGACTCAAATGCTCAAGAATGTACAAATGACTCTGTTTCTGTATAGTAAAAATGAAGTTAGAATCGTCGTATACTTTTTCATATTGGGTTTTAGAGAAATAATCCTGCTATGCTTCTTTGAGCTAAAATAGTGAAAGCTGAATTTTCAACTTGCTGCTGGGTTTTTAGTCTTATCCCTAATCCAGATGTTTAATTATTTCCCTACACATTTAACATAGCAGATCATTACTTCTAATTTGGAAAGTAGATACAGGTCTGTGACATATAAAAACAATGCTCTTTCCTGGTGGCTGATTTTTTAAGGGAGCAGTTAAATTCTTAGCCCTGCAGGTCAAACTACATTATACCAGTTTCATTAGAAAAGATATCTATATAACACTAAGATGGAAACAAGTTCCAACCAATGTATTTCATGTATTTCAAGAAATATGCTATAAACAAGAGATTAGAACTATTGAACACAAAAGTTTTGAACCAGTATTGATTTTCTGGATTTGATCTGCAGAGTTACAGGGAGCTTGAAAAATGTCAGCCCTCTCCAAAATGCTGTATACAGGTCTTTAAAAGATTGTTTCATATAGTCATATCATATTGATGACTGATCTTTATAGATCTAGTTTAGAGTTCAATTTGAGCACATGTATTGAGTGTCAGGTTAACATAATAAGTATGAGATTTATGAAGCAGTCTCTGCTATTTAAGAGCTTGCAGACTATAGGGACAGATATGGCATGTACTCAAAAAATCCTAATATTGTGCAGGTGAGTGCCATGAAGAGTAGACCAAGAAAAAGGGAAGAATTTTCATTGAAAGTGATTGCTTTGGCTGGGGTTGGAGGAGAAGACACAAGATGAGGTTAATGCATGACTGTCAAGTGCTCACAGGGCTCCTGGTTTAAGCTATTCTCTGTAAGTGGTGAATATGGTTCTTGTTACTGAGTGAGCTCCTACCACATGGCACTGCAGATGCAGAAGGGAGCAGAGGGCTCTCTGATTGAAACCTTCCAGTGGATTTTTCGATGATGACCATTCATGCAGACATAGGGAGGAGATTTGTGGACACCGTGGGGGAAGGGAAGGATAGGGATGAATTGGGAGACTAGGATTAGCATAAACACACTACCATATATAAAACAGATAGCTAGTGTGAAGCTGCTATATAGCACAGAGAGCTCAGCTCATTCCTCTGTGATGACCTAGGAGATGAGTGTGATGGAGGTTGTGGGAAGGAGGCTCAAGGAGGAGGGATACATGTATAGATATGGCGGAGTTACTTTGTTATACCCCAGAAGCTAACACAACATTGTAAAGCAATAATATTCCAATGAAAACCAACCTTCTAGTGGTGGTACGGCTGCTCAGAATATAATTCACAACACTGACTCTGGCCTCCCACTGCTGTGCCGTGTGCCCCCACCGCCCCCATCATTGCTTTTCTGAGAAGAGCGGTGGATCTGTGAGGAGACAGACTCAGAAGCTTATACAGCCCTAGACGTTGCTGTGGCATTGTAACTGTACTTGATAAAATACTTGCTCTGCCATGGATTACAAGCACAGAATATGTTCTTTACCACAGAATGTGTGAGGAGCACTTACCTTTACTACCCACCTGCTGCATCTTTCGCCTTTTCCCCTCATTGTCCATCCTCTATCAGGGGGCACCAGCAGCCTCCTAACTGTTGCTTGAACTTGCTGAGCAAACAGTTCTCAGCTTCGATTTCCCCCTACCTGGGATGCCCCTCCTCCAGGTAACTATACCTTTCTCTCCTTCACTTCCTCCAGAGCTCTGTTTAGATGTCACTTTACCAGAAAGGCTTTCCCTGATGACTTAGACATACCTGTCTCATCATTCTGTCTCCTTACTTGCTTTATCTTTCTTACCTAAGTAATTCATCCCTGGTAGATTGATTGGTTTATTATTTACTGTCTGTCCCACCCTCCTAGATGTCAACTCCATGAGTCCGGGGACATATTTATCTTGGACACTGCTCTTGTCTTACCACGTGGAACCGTGCCTGACTCAAAGGTGGCCTTAATATTAAATATTAGTATTTGTTCAGTGCATGCGTGCTGGAATGAGTGAGTGAGAGAATAAATGGCAAGAACAGTTACAGTGGGGCTTGAAACTACAGAGGTGCGCTTGGGGACAGGAAATAATTTAATTTGGCTAGAAAGGAGAGGAGAAAGTTTTAGTCAGCTCTCGTTTCAGTGCTAGTGGGTAGAGGTCTAGACTTAAGCAGTTAAAAAAAACATTCTTCTAAATTTTCTAAGCTTTACCAGAGGCTCTGTTTCCATCAGGAATACTTTTCCTAACAAGCTTGGAATGTGTTTGTTTTGGAATTTCAGTCTTTAGAGCCATAGCGTTCCATATCCTAAGTTCCATCATCTTACCCTGTGAGAGTGTGCTCACAAAACTCTGGTTCAGCATTCTTGAAACTGCCACATATTGGAAATTCGTATGGATGCAAACAGGGAAGAGTTTGCTGTCTTAACCATTTGGAGAGATGGAATGTAGGTGCGGCTTCCCTTCCAGTGCAGCTGGGCCTTCCGGCAGTGCTTAGTTTATGAGAATGTATAGTTGGGAATCCACCCACTGAGGGTGGTGAAGGCCCAGGTTGGGGAGGTGGGGGAGCCTCGACAGTTGGATAGAAAGGTCAATTTTCCCGACTACTGAGGCAATCCCACAAGATGAGACAAGACAGCTGCATGGAAAATCTGCGCCCACGTGAGCTCCCAGCCCTCCTGGCCTCGCTGCTGTTTCCTTCCAAGAGCCTTTTGGAGCGCTTTTGTCTCACTAAGAGGAAAGCAGTCCATTTATGAGTAGTAAGGAAGCCATTTTCTCCTTTTGCAGAGGCCTGGCATACAAATAGCATACATAATTAATGTACTCCAGAAAGCTGTTTAAATTAGTTATGGGATTGTCCCCCAAGAAGAATTCTACAGAATGAAGTGCTTTAGATGTTTTCAGCTAGAATCTGAGTCCCGGGGTTTTTTTTTCCTCACTGTTAGCACTTTGTGACCTCAGGCAATTCACTTGATGTTCCTCTAAAGGACCTGTAAGATACTTTATTGATCCATATTTTATTCATAGTTTCTACTTCTGAATCTTTGGAAAACCTCAGTAGAGCCATTCTGAGGGTCATTGAATGAAAGCCAGTAATACCCTTTGAGATCCTCTATAGAGATTTGCTTAAAAGGACCTGGTTACATATATTTTCTCTAACATTCCAAAGTAGATATTTCACAGCACTAATCATATGTCCAGTTAAACTCATCTGCTTAATTCTCTACAATGGAAGACTGCCTAAGTCCTATGTGATCAGCTCTCGCAACTAGACTGAGTGTATATCAGACAGGAAGTTGTTAAATCCTTTCAAAATTATATTACTACTCTGATTCAGCAAGTTGCATTTTCCTTGAAAGATGTCAATAAGAAAGTCTTGTCTAAGCCTCCCATCTTTCCCATTCATTCCTTTCTTGTCATTTGTGCTAAAGAATTTGACCAGTGTTAAAGCAGAGACATTACTTTGCCAACAAAGGTCCATCTAGTCAAGGCTATGGTTTTTCCAGTAGTCATGTATGGATGTGAGAGTTGGACTGTGAAGAAAGCTGAGCGCCGAAGAATTGATGCTTTTGAACTGTGGTGTTGGAGAAGGCTCTTGAGAGTCCCTTGGACTGCAAGGAGATCCCACCAGTCCATTCTAAAGGAGATCAGCCCTGGGATTTCTTTGGAAGGACTGATGCTAAAGCTGAAACTCCAGTACTTTGGCCACCTCATGCGAAGAGTTGACTCATTGGAAAAGACTCTGATGCTGGGAGGGATTGGGGGCAGGAGGAGAAGGGGATGACAGAGGATGAGATGGCTGGATGGCATCACCGGCTGGATGGCATCACCGACTCGATGGACGTGAGTCTGAGTGAACTCCGGGAGTTGGTGATGGACAGGGAGGCCTGGCGTGCTGTGATTCACGGGGTCACAAAGAGTCAGACACAACTGAGCGACTGAACTGAACTGAACTGAAGGCTCAAGGGGAACTTGTGTCCACGGTGAACTCGAATAGGATTTATATTTTCTATTGGTATATCTATTTCTTGCTGGGGGTGCTGCAAAATAATGTGCACTAGTATTTTGTTGATTAAGAGTCATGTGAACTCCAGTGGCTCCAAGAAAACAAGATTTCCTTTGAAATAAGGAAGCAGTTCTTTCTTCTCCCTGACTACATGAGGATTTCTGGATTCAATCGTTAGTCCTGTATCAATATGAATATCTTTATAAAACTGTTCTACTTTTCTAAGCAAAAGGACATAGATGCTGTACAATATTCTCTCCAAATAAAATAGTGCAAAACAATAGGAAGTTGCTTTGATTTGCATAAATCTCATTGAAAAGCTGCAGAAATCTTTATTATTCCCAGCCTTTATTATTTCCCCCTGCACGTCAGGATCTGTCCAGCAGATGGCGCCATGTGGTAACTGGATGACAGCTTCCTTTTGCAAATATGGCTGTGTGCATTTCTGGCCTATATTATTTATAAATACTCATTCTGTTAATGTAACTGTGGTGGAGGGAATGACACCTGTTTGAAGTCCAAGGTATTAAATGTCACAGATTTGTAAATTTGTGCCTTATACTAGCACATTATTATATAGTGTAGCCCTCTAGAAGTATAATGAACCTGTTCATTGTTCCTTAAGGAGCTTTTTATTTTCTGATGATTAACAGGAGTTCACTTAATAGCTGTCCTAATAGAGTAGCGATATATCAGCAGATAATCCCCACACAATATAATCCTGGGTGTCCCCCTCCTCTGTGTTTGCATCCGGCAAAGGATACCGTTGGGCTAAGGGTGTGTGCTAAGTCGCTTCAGTCATGTCCGACTCTGTGTGACCCTATGGATCATAGCCTGCCGGGCCTCTCTGTCCTTGGGATTCTCCAGACAAGAATAGTGGAGTGGACTGCCATACCCTCCTCCAGGGGATCTTCTTGACCCAGGGGTTGAACCTGTGTCTTCCTTGTCTCCTGCATTGGCAGGCAGGTTCTTTACCACTGGCGCCACCTGGGAAACCCTTGGTTAAGGGTAACAGTCATTAAAGAGCTGCTCACAAATAACTCCCTGTTGCCACTTCACGGAATATTGTGGGGTCAAAAAAGAAAGGACAGGAGAGGAAACTAGCACTTAGTTACTCAAAGTGCGATCCTGGCAGCATGCATCTCTCTGGATGCTTGTCAGAAATGCAGTGTTTTGAGGCTTACCTTCCCTGGTGGCTCAGACAGTAAATAATCTGCCTACAAAGCGGAAGACCTGGGTTCGGTCCCTGGTTTGGGAAGATCCCCAGGAGAAGGGAACAGCTAACCACTCCAGTATTCTTGCCTGGGAAATCCCATGGATAGAGGAGCCTGGTGGGCTGCTGTCCACGCGGTTGCAAAGAGTCTGGCATGACTGAGCGACTGACACTTTCACACTTTCCAGTTGGTAATTCACGAGAATATGCTTTTTAACAAGAGTCCCAGGTAACTCATATGCATATTCTAGTTGGAGAAGCACTGACAGTTAATTGCCTCCTCTTCCTTTCATGTAAAGCATACATTGAGCCTGCTATAAATCAAGCAATGCACCTGGCCATTCAGCTATGGCCCAGTCAGGACACCAGCAAGCAGGGAGCTCAGAATCAGGGGATGGACAGCATATTTAAACAAAGAAACAATTCAGCCATGGAGGTGCTAAGAGAGGTATGTGCTAAGGGCAAGCGTGTGTTTGGTAGTTGGGCTGAGATTCACGTTTAATCTTTATGACAGCTCTGAGAGAGGAATGACTGTCCCAGAAGAGGAGACCATGCTGAGTCACTCACACAGCCCGCCAGTGATGAACAAAAGCATAAACCCAGCTCTGGCAGGCTCCAAAGCCCAGGGTTTTCAGCAAGCTGTACCCTAGAAGCCCTGGCTCTTCCAATAAATTATCTGTCCTTATAACCTGTGTTATAGATTTCCAGACTAAGGATATGAGGACCTTACATTAAAACATAGTTTTTGGAAAGTTTGTGAGTTAAACATTGAAGAGTGACTTCCCAAAGAAGGGTGGTGATCCCAGCCCGCGCATGTGGGTCATCAAAGTTCCTATGTCTAACACAGCCCTGCCATCTTGAGGAAGTCAAAACTGGCAACAGATGGGTGGTGATTGGGGACCTTTAGATGGACAGTTTGTGATTGAGTGGGATTATATTAATGTGGAGCTCAGGAGATCTAAGACCCAAGTATTCTCTCCCAAATCCAACCAGGTGCCACTTGCAAATCAGCATTTTCAGGTCATTGACTGAGCCCTGCGTCACCCACAGAGCTCTGGTTTTAAGTTGCCCACATTGGCACTGATCTTGTCAAAACCATTTTCAGGGCTTAATATAGTTGTAATTGCCAATACTTACAGGATTCTGGTTGTTTTTGTTAAATGCGTTGATGGGTCTCCCACAGAGAACAGAATTAGATAGCTCAGTAAGATAAGGATTTTTTTGTTGTTACTATTTTTTGTTACTATATGTAGAAGGATTGTTGCTAAATCTGAGAAAATTGTTTCATTCAGAGCCTTTTTTCTTCTTGTATTATCTTTTATTAATTCACGCATTGAACATACCTGTAAGCAGAAATGAATATTAAATTTGAATAATGGTTTAGAACAGACTTACATGTATTTGGCAACAATAAAACTTGCCTCCTAAGAGGAAACCATGGATCCTACAACAAGGCTAAAGGAACTAACTGGCCTGTAGGCCATCTGTGATGGCTAACACTGGCATTTTTCAGAAAATGCCGGGAATATTTATTCTAGTCTTTACAGCCTCATTTTGTTATTTCCAGGTAATTTGTCACATTTCATATCCTGGAGTCAAAAGTTGTTCTGCTTCTGGCTTATTTATCTGATAACAGTGGTGAATGCCTATTCCAAATAAGCCTCATATTCCCAAACAAAGTGGTGCAGGGTATAATAGAAATTGTTAGGGGAAATTATATATCTGCACAAGTCACAGGAATTGGGTAATAGAAAAATGAGGTAGAAATGGTCACTCATGATGGGTATGCTGATAATTTGTCAGTGGGCTCTGTTATCTCATTCTTTCAAGGAATAGCTCTGATATGCTGAGTCTCTCTGAAACCAACAGCAACAAAAACAATAATTGAATTAACACTAAAGTCCTAGATATTTGTTCCAGGGACAAGCTTTTCCTCCATTTCAATCAGTACTTCCCTCGTATACCCCTAAATGCCACGAGGTCATTTTTCATGTTTAAATTTGCTTCAAGTCATGTCTGCTTAGAGTCAAGGACTTTGTTTTAAATATGAAGAGATGACTGCCCTTACTTGCAACTCTGAAAGAAACTTTCTGTGACCTGTGTCAGATGATTGTCTCAAGACCCTTTCAAAAGTGGGCTCTTGACCATTTTTTAAAATAAATTTATTTATTTTAATTGGAGGCTAATTACTTTACAACATTGAGGGGTTTTTGCCATACATTGACATGAATCAGCCATGGGTGTGCATGTGTTCCCCATCCTGAACCCCCCTCCCACCTCCGTCCCCATCCCATCCCTCAGGGGCGTCCCAGTGCACCAGCCCTGAGCACCCTGTCTCATGCATCGAACCTGGACTGGCGATCTGTTTCACATATGATAATATACATGTTTCAATGCTATTCTCTCAAATCATCCCACCCTCGCCTTCTCCCGCAGAATCCAAAAGTCTCTTCTTTACATCTGTGTCTCTTGCTGTCTCGCTATATTTTGTTTTACGTTCACCTTTCTCTATAAGAAAATGAAATGTTTCCAAGGAGAAAATTAGACATTGTTATCTAGTATTTCATCCATGGGAAGGCTGCTAACAGTTACAATCTGCAGAAGAGACAAAAATGCCATGGAAAAAATGTCAGTCTGAATGATTTATATTTTTAATAGAGGTTCTGAGACATGACATAAAGTCAATTCATATTCATCCTAACATCTTAAACATACAAAGATCAGAGTCATAAAACTTACCATGGTGATGAAAGTAAATTAGCACAAAGAAGCAGTAAGAGTACCATATGTATTCTGAAATATGTGGAACTTTGTTGTAGTTAAGAGCATACCGATCATTTTGAAAATTAGAATAAAAAATATCTCTTGTACATATAGTAATCCTCTCCTAACCATGTTGGTTCATTAAACAGAACATTCTTTCCTTTACCTGGCTAAATAACTTCACAGTACTGATAGTGAAAAAAATATATTAAAAAAAAAACAAACAGAAAACACATGATGAAAATTGTTTCAAGGGTTACCCTAGAATATATGATCAAAGGAAAGCTGGAAAGTGGACCCTCCATAATCCCCGTGCTTTAGCTACGATGAATGGCCAAGAGCCCCGTGAGTGTGCTGTGATTCCACACTCCCATTCTCCATGTTAGTACTGCCTCAAACTGTAGTGTCAACTTGGATACTCCATCCTATCTGCACACTTGATGAATTTGCACTTATCTTTCAAGATTCAGATCAGGTAGCCCTTAATCTTTGAAGCCAGCTGATCACTTCTTCTTTCCTTTTTCTATTATAGTCTTCTGGTCTTGTTCCTGGAGCTACCCCGGTGGCTTAGCGGTAAAGAATCTGCCTGCAGCTCAGGAGACACAGGAGATGTCGATTCGATCCTTGGGTTGGGAAAATCCCCTGGAGGAAGAAATGGCAACCCATTCTGGTATTCTTGCAGGGAAAATCCCATGGACAGAGGGGCAGAGGATGCTCATGGGCTACAGTCCCTAGGGTTGCAAAGAGTTGGACAGGACTAAGCATGCCCTCACTCATTCTTATTCTTATCTGTGTTGAAATTTGATGATGATGTACTTCTTCCTCCCTACCCCAGATGAGCTTCTTGAAGTCAGGAGCCACAGTTCATTCATTTATTTATTTTAAAATATTTATTTATTTGGCTGTGTCGGGTCTTAGTGGCAGCATGCAGGATCTTTAGTTGCAGCATGGGGGATCTAGTTCCCTGGCAGGGATTGAACCCAGGCTTCCTGTACTGGGAGCACGGAGTCTTAGCCACTGGACCACCAGGGAAGTCCCAGTTTGTTCATTTATGTATCTTCACTCCCTAGTTTATGAATGAAAAATATATGGCCACGTGCCTCCATTCTTTAATTCCGTATCTGTGGCAGACACTACAAGTTAATCATGGTACTTTTTCTCTTGGAAATAGGCACGGTATTTTTGAACGCCATGCCTTAGTCAGACACTTACTACAGATTCACTGTGATCGACACCCTGGTTTCAGCTGCCTTGTTACCCTGGCCTTGGAGAACACCTGGCTCAGAGTAGGCCCTGTTTTTATGTGAAAAATTGTAGTAAATGGAAATCTTGTAAAATCCATGTTTGCTTTGACTTTTGATTTAACTAATTGCTTGGAGTTGAATCTAGAAATGTTATAAAACTTTCTGGGCTTTCAATCACTGAGATTCAACCACTTCTATTGTTTTGCTTTCATTGTTTAAAGCACTCTGAATTAAATAACGTCAGACAGGTTCTTTTACATTATAAGGCTTATCAAACTTTTATATGCCCGAGTGCACTAGGAATCTGCATAACGAGAATAAGATATTTCACGTTTCACAAACATATTGGAACAATAAGGGAGTTGTTTTATGGAACCCATTTTGGAGAACACTGCTGTAGCCGATTCCAGCTAGTTCTGTTCATGTCATCAGCACACCGTGTTACTCTGTGTTGATATTTAGTAATCAGTACTGGAGATAATTGGAGAAGGAAATGGCAACCCACTCCAGTACTCTTGCCTGGAACATTCCATGGACTGAGAAGCCTGGTAGGCTACAGTCCATGGGATCACAAATAGTCGGACACGACTGAGCAACTTCGCTTTGCTTCACTGGAGAGGATAAGAACCTCAGGTTTTTCTTTTGCTACCTTAAAATAACATAATCTATGATATTCTTGTAGAAACATGGTGAAATACTGGCTTTTTCTCATTGATTTGTAAATGCTTTAGCCTTCAAAAATATACTAGTAAATAAAAAAGAACTTTCTAAAGTAGGAAGATAAAGCATTAAGTAATGTGTGTCAACAGGCTTGGATTCAAGAACCAAATCTGACATTCCCAAACTCTGTGAAAGCATACTTGTCATTTCTCTTCATGCCCTTAGTTTTCTTACCTATAAAGTGGGAATATTGAATCTCTTACTTGAGAATACAGACTCATACAGAACAAACGATGCCAAGATGTAGTTTTGCTCCATTTGGTTTCAGATTTAACAGTTGTAAAGCTGTTGTTTTTTTAAAATCAACTTGCTTAGAGAGTAGTTGCATTTCCAGAAGATAGGGATGTCCATGAAAGTGACTAACAGCATATGACCGGTTATATAATGTGCCTTGTGTACAGTAGCAGCTGGTAAAGCTTAGTATTTCCAACTCAGTCTTAATAACTTCGAAACATAGTTTGAGACATTTGATAGTAGTATCCAGGTTCGATCCCTGGGTCGGGAAGATCCCCTGGAGAAGGAAATAGCAACCCACTCCAGTATTCTTGCCTAGAAAATCCCATGGATGGAGGAGCCTGGTGGGCTACAGTCCATGGGGTCGCAAAGAGTCGGACATGACTAAGCAACTTCATTCATTCATTCAGTGAAGTTGCTGAATCATGTCCAACTCTTTGTGATCCCATGGGCTGTAGCCTACCAGGGTCCTCCGTCCATGGGATTTTCCAGGCAAGAGTACTGGAGTGGGTTGCCATTTCCTTCTCCAGGGAATCTTCCTGACCCAGGGATCAAACCCAGGTCTCCTGCATTGTAGGCAGACACTTTTACCATCTGAGCCTCCAGGGAAGTCCAGACATTTGATAACCAATGTGATTTCTCCTCAGCCTTCTTCCTTCCTGCCAACCTCACAGCACACCCCCCAAAAAAGCAGATGAAAAAGGAAGAATAGCCTGAAAGCGTCACTTCAGAAAGTGGCGATGTTGACAAAGACGGCCACTGTAATTTAAGAACAAGTAATTTCTTTTCACAAAGTGCTGTGGGAATGAAGTCCATAAGAGAACATGTTGAAGTTTCTCCATATTACCTGACCCCTGGGTAGTGGGGTAGTCATGTTCCTGTCTTTGGCCCCATCTCAGATTCTTTCTTGCATTAGCCCTATGACTTTTAATTTGTAGCAGCACCCATGTATTGGTCATGAAGCTTACTTAGGTGGCACATAAGTTGCTTATATTTCATTTTGCATTTTGCACAGCATGTTCATGCCATTGGAAAGACTGGAGACTGGAAAAGGTCAGTTTTCATTCCAGTCCCAAAGAAGGGCAATGTCAAAGAATGTTCAAACTACCATACAATTGCACTCATCTCACCCACCAGCAAAGTAGTGCTCAAAAGTCTCCAAGCCAGGCTTCAACAATATGTGAACTGTGAACTTTCAGATGTTCAAGCTGGATTTAGAAAAGGCAGAGGAACCAGAGATCAAATTGCCAACATCCATGGGATCATCAAAAAAGCCAGGGAATTCCAGAAAAACATCTACTTCTGCTTTATTGATTATGCCAAAGCCTTTCACTGTATAGATCACAACAAACTGTGGAAAATTCTTAAAGAGATGGGAATACCTGACCACCTTATCTGCCTCCTGAGAAATCTATATGCAGGTCAAGAAGCAACAGTTAGAACTGGACATGGAACAACAGACTGGTTCCAAATTGGGAAAGGAGTATGTCAAGGATGTATATTTTCACCCTGCTTATTTAACTTTTATGCAGAGTACATCATGCAAAATGCTGGGCTGGATGAAGCACAAGCTGGAATCAAGATGGCCGGGAGAAATATCAATAACCTCAGATATGCAGATGATACCGCCCTTATGGCAGAAAGTAAAGAAGAACTAAAGAGCCTCTTGATGAAAGTGAAAGAAGAGAGTGAAAAAGCTGGCTTAAAACTCACCATTCAGAAAACTAAGATCATGGCATCTGGTCCCATCACTCTATGGCAAATAGCTGGAGAAACAATGGAAACAGTGAGAGACTTTATTTTCTTGGGCTCCAAAATCACTGCAGATGGTGACCACAGCCATGAAATTAAAAGACGCTTGCTCCTTGGAAGAAAAGCTACGACCAACCTAGAAAGCATATTAAAAAGCAGAGACATTACTTTAACAACTAAGGTCCGTCTAGTCAAAGCTATGGTTTTTCCAGTAGTCGTGTATGTATGTGAGAGTTGGACTGCAAGGAAAGCTGAGCACCAAAGAACTGATGGTTTTGAACTGTGCTGAGGAAGACTCTTGAGAGTCTCATGGACCACAAGGAGATCAAACCAGTCAGTCCTGAATATTCATTGGAAGGACTGATGCTGAAGCTGAAGCTCCAATACTTTGGCCACCTGATGGGAAGAAGAGACTCATTTGAAAAGACCCTGATGCAGGGAAAGATTGAAGGCGGGAGGAGAAGCAGATGACAGAGGATGAGATGGTTGGATTGCATCACCGATTTGATGGACATGAGTTTAAGTAAACTCTGGGTGTTGTGATGGACAGGGAGGCCTGGTGTGCTACAATCCATGGGATCGCAAAAGTCGGACATGAATGAGCAACTGAACTGAACTGAAGTGTGACCCAGGCAGGATTTAAATTCCAGTCTTACCAGTTATTAATGATGTGAGTTTGCCAAATCATTTATTTTTTCTTTTTCTCCTTTCCTTAGCCATGAAATGGAGGCAGTGATATATAGGATTGTTGTGCAGATTCCACGAGACAGTGGATGTAAAGAACCTGGTGTCCAATCAATGCTTAGTAAAGGCTAGTTCTCACAGAGCCCTCCTTCATACTGCTCCTGGAGTAACTAATATAAAATATTCATCCGTGCTTTCTATCTCACTGCACATTTTCATTTTATTACAGTCTGTTCTCACAACATTGCAAATCAAGGGTCCAAATATACCCTGTTTGTATTTATATCCCCAGTGTATAATATCTAGCATCCAGCAAGCGCTCAATAAGCCTTTGCTTTATGGATTTTCTCACTTTATTTTCTTTCTTATCCCTGTCAATCCAAAGAGTTTGAAATGATTTATCATTATTTATTAATCCTAATAGAGTCAGATGTGTTTTAGTAATTACATGAGTCAGAAAAATAACCTACTATTTTTAATATCTATTTAGAAATGATAGATTTGAATGTATATTTTTAAATCTCCAATGAGAGGAGCTAATCATATTCATGAATTCCCAAATTATATTCTTATAGAATAAGTGCAGTCGAACTTCAGATGTTGAAGTCTTTCTGCATCTTCAGCATCATATTTATTCTGCATCCTCAGCATCAATTATCTTCTCCAATTATTCTCAATAATTGGAGAAGAATTCTGGTGTTAGAATGCATGCCAGTAATTGTTAGCTCAAGAATTTATGAAAGGTGCACACTTGATTGGGGTTTTAACTTTGGCTCATGATTTATAAGTGTGTAGATGGCAAAAAGACATTTCAAAATTTTATATATTCAGAATTTTATATATTCATGGATGTGATGCCGAGAAGCTGGGATTCGTTAGAACTGAGCTGACATTTATAAAGACATAAAACTCCTGTGTAGCAGCAGCTTTAATTATTACTTAAGAGCAGAGTTGTTAAAATGGCTCCCTCAGATACTTGAGCTTTTGATTATGTAAGGAGAAAAAGAAAGATAAATTTCAAAAATGGAGTTCAGTCATCCAGTTTGCACTGCCAGTTACTCTATAATTCATTGCAGGGACGACTTTCACATTTAGTTTAGGAAAGAAGCCAAGTATCAAATGTGTCACTGGCAGCTGACAGGTAATGATAAAGTCTTAAGGAAAAAGACACCCTGCCCCATATAAGAAAGATGTGGGGATATTTACAGAAGTATTTGAGCAGCTTCAAAGAACATGAGCTCCACAGCAATGGAAAGATTGAGAAATTTCCTTCTCCTGTTATTCATGTAAAGAGTTCTCTCTTGGTTACTTGAGAATGCTCCCAATCAGAAGAAAAAGCCCCCCCGCCCCCGTATTTGACCCATGAGATCCAAACTCTGAGCCAATAGCATCTTAATCATCTGTTACTTTTCCTATTTATCAAGGGGAACTTTAACAAGAAGAGTGGTTGCATGCGAGGGGGGTAAGATGTATTCTGCCAGCATGGCGTGTTTTACTTACTCATGTTTGCAATAAATGGAGGTTGGTTTGTCTTAGGACGTGAAGCTATTCTCCAAAGACATATATGCTGATAGCACTAATGATTTGCAATATTTAACAGCAAATTGTTTTACTTGCAGTGACTTCAGGCTTTGAATTATAAATGGAGTCATTTTATATCTTTTGTCATTAGTTGAAATACATGGGAATTGGTCCAGATTTCCCATTAATAATGTATCAAGTAAATATTTCAAAATCATTAGAGTTGGTATCTCTATTTAATTGGTATTTGGAAAAATAAATTTAAGCAAACTAAACAGTTATAAGATTTATATACATTTACACTGATTGGAAAAATATCTAAATTTATTTCAACGTCTACAATACTGTGTTATGTTTGTGTACATAAGCATTTTTAATTTAATTATTCTTTGGGGTGATTAAAAATTCTGCCTAACCTTAAAAGGTATTAAGAGGTGGTTTTAGACCGTGGTCTCCTTCTAAATGACATTTTTCTTTTTCTTCGACCTCAAATTTCACTTCTTGGAAAGACTGCTAACTTAGCTTGATAAGTAAGTCTTGGCCTCTTTCTTGATGTAAAGCTAATCATAATGCAATTTTGGAAAGGCATCGAGCTTGCTTTTGAGAGTCCCTGGCACAGCTAATGTGAGAGACCATTTTCGTGACTAAAGTAGGTACAAGAAGGCCCAAAAATGGAAGGATGAATTTGTGTCCCACAGACAACCTTCCCGAGTCTTGACCCCGTCCTCCTCAACTGAAGCTACTCGGTCTATTGGGGGAAGTCTTTAAATACCTCTAAACCGCAATTGAATTTTTTTGTTTGAAATTGTATCCCGTCTGCTTAGAGATATGACTCTAATGCATGATGATGTGATGAGGAAAAGGAATGTTAGTTGTGAAGAAGTCAGAATTGTGAATGGTGTGACCTGTCCTGATAGGTTTTTTTTTTTGATGAAGTATATTTGATTTACAATGTTTTTCAGCTTCCAGAATACAGCAGAATGATTCAGTTATATATATATATATATATATATATGTGCATTTCCATTAATGTTTATTGTAGGATTTGAATACAGCTTCTTGTGCTATACTGCTGCTGCTGCTAAGTCGCTTCGGTCGTGTCCGACTCTATGTGACCCTATGGACAGCAGCCCACCAGGCTCCTCTGTCCACAGGATTATCTAGGCAAGAATACTGGAGTGGGTTGCCATTTCCTTCTCCTATACAGTAGGTCCTTATTGGTTACTTATTTTATATATAATAATGTGTATCTGTTAATCCCCAAACCCTAATTTATGCCCTCCCCACCTTACCCTTTGGTAGCCATAAATTTGTTTCCTATCTCTGTGAGTCTGTTTTATAAATAAGTTCACTTTATCACATTTTAAATTCCATAGAAGTGATAGCATATGGTATTTATCTTCCTGTGTCTGACTCTTCACTTAGTATGATCATCTCTGGGCCCATCCATGTTGCTGCAATGGCATTATTTCATTCTTTTTTATGGCTGAGCAGTATTCCACGGTATATATGGACCACATCATCTTAATCCATTCGTCTGTTGATGGACATTTAGGTTGTTTCCATGTCTTGGCTATTGTAAATAGTGCTGCTGTAAACATTGGGGTTCATGTATCTTTTCTAATTAGGGTTTTCATCCTTTGCAGATATAGGCCCAGGAGTGAGATTGCAGGATCATATGGTAGCCCTATTTTTAATTTTTAAAGCAACATCCATAACATTTTTCCAGAGTGGCTGCAGATAGTTTAGTTTTCTGTATAGTTTACAAATATGATTCTGTGAAGACACACTTTCAACCTAAAAAATGCACATACTTTGGGATTAAAGGAAGACTGCTTAGTCTTTTCACAGTTTGCTTGTTTAACATGAGGAAGAGAAATTATATAAAAAGACAACAATTCAGAGAACAAAGAAAAAGAATCCAAGATCCTGCTCAGCCAAGTACTAGTGAGTACTTGGTGATGTTACCCCATTTCCATGGCAGCGATTCTAGAGCTGAAAGGGAACTTAAATTAGCCCACGTTATGTATAGAGAAACAGTCCAGGATGTTGAAGTTGGCGTGCCGAAGCACGCGTCATCTGCAGCTTCTGATTTCCGTTGCATCATAGTCACTTCCAGAATGGCCCAGCTGGTCAAATCTGCAGGACGACTGGGAGCCCCTGCATGATGATGATTTGGTTAGCTGTTTGAAGTATTAAAAGGCTGTATAAATTTCACATGTAATTATAATAAAACTCTATATTTTGGCTTTGGGCAGCTGAGCTCTTGGCTGGACAGCTGTTCTAGCCTTGAAAACATCCTCCTGCCCAAAACTTCCTCTTTTCTTGGCGACAGAGGCACTTGCCAATGTTCCCACTTTGATGTGTAGCCTCCTGTTTGCACTGCAGATGTGCTGTGTCTGGTGAAAGGGTGTCATTCTCTCAGATGGGGAAAGGCTGTATCACTTACTAATAGTTGATCTCCATACCCTTTATTCCCAAATTCTTCTTGCTTCTCAGTTTATCTTTCCCTCTCAACAAAGTTAGGAGTAATTTAAATAGAGTGAGTTCAGTTCAGTCGCTCAGTCGTGTCCGACTCTTTGCGACCCCATGAACCGCAGCACGCCAGGCCTCCCTGTTCATCACCAACCCCAGAGTTTACCCAAACCCATGTCCATGGAGTTAGTGATGTCATCCAACCATCTTATCCTCTGTCGTCCCCTTCTCCTCCTACCCTCAATCTTTCCCAGCATCAGGGTCTTTTCCTATGAGTCAGCTCTTCCCAACAGTTGGCTGAAGTATTGGAGGTTCATCTTCAACATCAGTCCTTCCAATGAACACCCAGGACTGATTTCCTTTAGGATGGACTGGTTGGATCTCCAGGGAGGAGAGGAAGGAAATTAACATTTCTTTAGCACTTACTATTGGCCAAATAGTTCCTCAAATTGCTTTTGGCATGAGGTCAGTATGAATAGATAAGTCAATATAAGATCCCAGGTATCATGCTAGATACTTTACCTACATTGCTAGTTGCTGAATAAATCAAGGCTCAGAGATATTAAAGAAGTCAGGGAGAGAAATTATAAAGCTAGGAAGTCCAGAAGGAGAGACATTGCTCACAGAGAGGTCAGATTTTCCTTTTCTCATTAATTAAAAACAGAAGAAAGGAAGGGAGGGAAGAAGGGAGGAAGGAAGGAAAGGAATATGATTTACTGACTGCTCCTATCTGAAAATAGTAAATAAATATATTTACATATTTTTATATCAGGTGTGCTTTTAAGAAAACATTTTCTGAATTTCTTTGTCTGCTAACTCTATTCAGTAACACTTGAAGGAATATTCCTGATGTCCTAAGCATCCAAGAGGCACCTCTAAATATTCCTGAGAATGCCCTTTGGTTTCACTGAAAACATTTTATTTCTGGTATATCCCTTTCCCATCTCAGGCTAAGACTGCATCAAGATCTGAGATTTCAAGATACAAAGTTCAAATCCATTCTTATGAAGTGTTTAAACAAAAACTACATGTAGGGTGATGGATGTTAACTTATTATGGTGCTCATTTCACAACATATGCAAATAGCGATCATTACATTGTACACCTAAAATTAGTATAATGTTACATCCACTGTTGTTTTTAGTCCCTAAGTTGTGTCCGAGTCTTTTGTGACCATTATACCTCAGTAAAAAAGAAAACAAACAACAAAACCACATAAAAACCTTGCTACCTGCAAATCCAGTAGGGTGATATTTTACTAAGTCTTATGGTACAGTTTCATCATCTGACAGCGGGCTATCCTGACTGTGAATCCATAACTGTTCTGAGATCTTGAAAATTGTACAGTCAACTCTCAAGAACCCAGATCTGTTTTCACAAAGAGGGCTGAATGATTGAACTACAAACTGCTTGAGTTATCAGCTAACTTTCTAGAGAGAAAACGTGTTCCCAGAATGAGCTGTTAACCTCCCCTCACGATAGTTTTCCAAACTCATGCTCATCCGTGGGGCTTGTAATATAATTCATCTCTTCTTTGTCTCCCCTTACATTGTCTGGTGCTTCCCTCTTTAATCAGTTACTGCTCTGCTTATCTATAAATGCCCTGAGGGATAGAATGTATCTCAATAAAGTAGAGACTGAAAAGGGACTTGAAATATTATGTGGACCCCTCTCCTTCGTCGTGTAGATGAGAAAATTGTGACACAGAGATGTTAGAAAACTAGACCAGAATTATTAAGCTGGAGACTAGCAGCGTCAGAATTGAGCTTGGAAAACTGGGCTTCTAGTTCATTTCTTTCTCTGCTAGACCACATCTGCTAGCCAAAAGGTAGCTGATCCTTGAAAATAGAGAGAGCAATTGTTTTTGTTTGTGGTCAGAATGGCAGGAGCTTTAATAGACATTTAGAACTTCTTAGCTGAAGACTATTTTTCATCTTTTCTCAAGGGCCTCAAGCTATCAGCATTGACCCCCTCCCTGAATACTGAGGAACTGAAGCGAACAGGATGAGGAAGGGGTGAGTGCCTGGACTTCTGGGTGCCCGAGCAGGGAACGACTCAGACACTGTTGAGTGATACAGAGGCCCATTCATGCTGGGGCAGGGCTGATACTGGGCAGCTATGAGGATAAGTCCAGGGCACTATCCTCCACCTTTGGAAGGCAAAGGCCACCTGGTAGATGTTGGCACTGGGACTGTAAATAGGGATATTTTGTTTCTAGGGCAAGCCCACACACGTGCCTTTTAGGAACTGGGTAAAAATATGTCTTCATTTGCATTCACTTCAGGAGATGTTCTGAGCTTTACAGTATTAACAGAGAGGGTGGTGAGGAAGAGAGGTAATAAAAGGATTTTTAAGATCTAAAAGCATTTGTAATATCATTAGGGACATGAAAAAAACACAAACTGTGGTGTTGGGTAGAAAAAGGAGGTTTCAAAATAAGGGGCACAGTAGATGTTTAGAGAAAGGGGAGTCAGCGCAGGCTGGAGTGATCCGTAAAGGCTTCACTGAGAAGGTGAAGATGAGCGATGAGCTTTCTGTTCATGTAAGAAATGACCAGATAGAAGAAGCGGTTCGGAGCTTCTTAGCAGGAAGGAGCGGGTATCAGTGTTCCCAGCGCTGGGTATTCTCTGGCGTCTGTAAAAGGTGGGAGGCTTATCCCAGGAGATGAGGTGGGACTGCTGACACAGGGTAGATGAGTTGCTGTCTTGAGCACCACAAATATCCTGGAGGTGAGATGTGACATTGAATGGTGCCTTAGGAAGATGAATTTGGCAACTGTTTGCAGGTTGAATGGAAGTTGGGAGAAACTAGGCAAACCAAAGACAAGAAAGAGCCAATGGACTCCAGAACTTACCATTAGACTCTAGGTCAGCATCCTTTCTATTTAAATGGAAATTTACTTGGAATGGCCCTCTGGCTGATTCTTTGATGTCACTTCTTGGAGAAAGCCCTCTGTGACCCCTGGGCTCAGGTTATTTTCCTTCCTAGGTGCTTTCATGGTGCCCTGCACTTTTCCTGCCATAGCATCTCCCATGCTAGACTGTAACTGTCCAACGGTGGGTCACTTGTTTGGACTGCGAGCTTCCTAACCACAGGACTCTTTTCTGTCTTATTCGCTGTTTTATCCGCAGGGCCTAGTGTTGTGTCCACAGAGAGGAAATGATCATTGAATTCTTATTGGATAACTGAGTGACAGACCAGCTAAAAACAGGAGAGACAAGAGAGCAGGAGGTGAGGGAGTCAGGAGAGAGACAGAGAAAAGGGTAAGAAAGAAAGAAAGGAGAAACAAAGATGCAGAGATAAAGAAAACTCATTTAGGGTTATTACAAAAAAACTTACTTTTTTTTTTTTACAAAAGAACTTGATTTTCAACTACTCTTCCTGTGTCTTTCCACAGAGCCCATTCATTCATACTGATTGAATGTGATGTTTTTGGCATCATGGACTTGGGAAGTCATATATAAAGTAAATCTTATCACTTATTGACTGTCTGCTGGTGAAATGAATCAAAATGTTCAAATTAGTGAGAGAAATTATGACAAACCCAAGGATCAAATAAACTGATTTGCTGCCTCTTCAATAAATGTTTTATTTAAAATGATGATAATGCATCAATAAAAAAGAAATTAAAGCACATTCTCATATCCGCTTTCCACAATTTAAATGTTGTAGGAAAAATTTCATCTTGAAATGAGTTTTTAACATGCTATGATTGGATCCTAAGGATGTTTATCCATCTAGTGGAGTCGTCAAACACATCTTCAAGCAAAACTTTGCCTCTATTAGCTTGGAAGTTCCTGGAAACAAGGATTTTCTGAGCAGACTATTTTCATTGCAAGATTCAGTAATTGGATTTCAGATGTACACCTGAAACCTACTCTTTCTCTGGAAATAAATCCAGTGATTTTACCTTCAGGGTTCATATAGTGATGCAGCTAAGTATGTGTAAAGGATAGCAGCATGTGATTAATTAATGTTAAATAACATAATTTAATTTACCAAGTAAAAATAAGTCATAGAACTGGAATTGATTTAGGATGTTCATTAAATTTCCTGCAACCTATGTCTTCTCAGCAGGAAAGTACCTTTTTGTGGAGCAAATGACAAGGTAGATAACAGGTAGGTAAGAACTAAGTATACAGTGAGAGGAAGCAGGGAGAAACTGTGCCTGGGGAGGGGAGAATCGCAGGGTGTTCAGGGGTTCATAAACCATGTTAGCGGAGAAGGCAATGGTGACCCACTCCAGTACTCTTGCCTGGAAAATCCCATGGGCGGAGGAGCCTGGTAGGCTGCAGTCCATTGGGTCGCTAAGAGTTGGACCCGACTGAACGACTTCACTTTCAGTCTTCACTTTCATGCATTGGAGAAGGAAATGGCAACCCACTCCAGTGTTCTTGCCTGGAGAATCCCAGGGACGGAGGAACCTGGTGGGCTGCTGTCTATGGGGTCGCACAGAGTCGGATACGACTGAAGCGACTTAGCAGCAGCAGCAGCAAACCATGTTAGAGAATTCTGTCTTTATTCTGAAAAAGTAGGAACCTCTGAAGGATTTTAGGGGAGGGTGGGGAAGTTATAGAGATGGAAGAGAATGATGGATGGGAGACCTTTAGGAGGCTGTTACAGGAAATGGTCCAGGGAGATATACTTGTAATAAAGTTTAAATGCTGTCTTGACCCTGTTTAAGGCTTTGGCTTAGAAGCTGGTCAGTTCCCCTTTGGGAGCAGCTGATTAAGTCCACACCACCAACCACCTTCTTTCTTGGGCCTTCATCACCCCAAGGCCAGGTGTCAGACACAGCCGTGATACCCCCAGTGCTTGCTGAGCTTATTCAAATGAGCTGATGATAAACTAGCTGATCCTACCTTACCCTTTTGTTCCCATGGAAACCAGAGTAGAGGCTCTTGCCACAGTTCCTGCCTCTCCTTCTGCCTCAAGACTGACCCCTGTGATTCCCTGGGTGCCCCACCCTGACCCGTGGTGTGAGACGTACTTCCTCTCTTAGGATTTGTTGAGTAGAAGAAACAGTCTTTCAATGGCCGTTATCTTGACATCTGTTGGCTTTACCATACCTAAATAATAAGAAAACCTATTAAAACCATGTTGGACTAGGTTGGTGGTGGAGATAGCAAGTAGCTGGAAAATGCAGAGATAAGTAGGAGATAACTTTATTCCTGGAGAGGCCCATCTTGAGAATGAGAGAAAAGTAGGTGATGAAGATGACTTGTAGATTTCTGGCTTGTATCATGGGGCCATTCATCAAGATCAAGAAAACCGGAAGAGGCCCTAGTTGTGGGATTAAAATCTTGAATTCAATTTGCGGGCATATTGATATGGAGGTGACTTTGAGATACTCAAGTGGAAATATCAAAAAGACAGTCAGATAGACTGTTCAGAACTGGTGACTAGGTCTTACTGAGACAAGAGGATTATATAAATAATAAACTTAGAAATCCTAGCGAGTGAGAATTATAGATGGTAGCAATCACCGAAGATAGCAGACTCCAAACTGTTTATCAGAAGGAATACTTCCTGCAGGGAATGAGACGTGAGCATTGCTGGGTTGAGGCAAGAGGACTCTAAGCAGGAGAAATGCACAGTGTGAAGAAAGGTTCAGAAGCAAAATGTGTGTTGCAAATTTGGACAGCAATGAATAGTCCAGCTTATGAAAGCAGATAGTTCCTGTAGGGGAGGCATGGAGTGTCTCAATACCAAACCATTCCCTCCTTGAAGACCTAAAAGGTAAGGACTTTATTAAGTGCCAGCAGTCCTCTGGGCACTTCATTAAGAGAATTAAATGAAGTTTCTCTTGTCCAGGATTTTCTGTCTTTTGAAATAGATGTTCTGCAGAATGGAAATTCTCCTTTGCCTGCTGATTACTCTCAACAAGTGTAGAGGGTATTAATGTTTGAGGCTCAACAGAAGATTAACGAAACATTATTATGTTAATTTTGTTAGTGCCAACTACCAAAGATTTATTATAAATCTACTGTGGGCCCAAATCAGGGGACCCAGTCCATGATCCCACAGAAATTACGGTTTTGTTAGGAAAACAGAACTTATACTTGCACAATGATTTAAGAGAGAAGTGAAGCCTAAAATTTAAAGCCAGAAAGAATTATCATGAAATATTTCTATGTTTATTCTTAAAAATTTTTATCATGTATTTCTTTTTAATTGTGGTAAAATATACTACAATATAACATAAAGTTTGTCATCTGAACTTAAAAAAAAAAAAAACTTTTTGTTTTGTATTGGGGTATAGCCAGATTAACAATGTTGTGATAGTTTCAGATGAATAGAGAAGGGATGCAGCCATGCATATACGTATATTCATTCTCCTCCAGACTTCCCTCTCATCCAGGCTGCCACCTAACTTTGAGCAGAGTTTCCTGTGCTTTACAGCCTCTGTTTAGTCACTGAATCATGTCTGACTCTTTTTGTGACCCCATGGACTGCAGCCCACCAGGCTGCTCTGTCCATGGGATTTCCCAGGCAAGAATACTGGAGTGGGTTGCCATTTCTTTCTCCAGGGGATCTTCCCAACCCAGGGATTGAACATGTGTCTCCTACACTGCAGGCATATTCTTTACCACTGAGCCACCAGGGAACCATGCTATACAGCAGGTCCTTAGTTATCCGTTTTAAATATAGCAGTGTGTACATGTCCATCCCAAACTCCATGTCATCTGATCCTTTTTTAGTGTAGGGTTCAGTAGTGTTAGGTACATTCACATTTTTTGCAACTAATCTCCATAACTGTTTTCATCTAGAAGAACTAAACAATTAAATTAAACAAGAACTCCCCATTCCCTTCTCCCTTTCCAGCCCTCAACAACCATCGTTCTATTTTCTGTCTCTGAATTTGACCACTCTAGGTAGTTCATATAATTGAAATCATATAGTATTTGGTATTTGTCTTTTGTGACTGGCTTCTTTCTTTCTTTTATTTATGTATTTTTAATCATGCCACATGGCTTGCAAGCCCCTAGGAGTGGAAGCATAGATTCCTAACCACGAGACCACCAGGGAATTCATGACTGGCTTATTTCATTTAACATAATTTCCTCAGAGTTCATCCATGTTTTAGTTTATGTCAGAATTTCTGTCCTTTTTTAAGACTCAGTAATATTCCATTCCTGTATTTACCACATTTTGTTTATCCATTCATCTATTGATAGGTACTTAGGTTACTTCCATGTTTTGGTTATTGTAAATACGGCTGCTATGAACATGAATGTACAGGTATCTCTTCAAGATCTAACTTTTAATTCTTTTGGACATATACCCAGAAGTTGAATTACTGAATCGTGTGATAATTCTATATTTAATTTTTTGAAGAATCACCATACTGTTTTCCATAGAGGCTATACCATTTTTATTTCCAACAGTACATAAGGGTTCCTTCCAGTTTCTTTAGATCCTTAACATTTGGTATTTTGGGGAGTGTTTGATAGTAGCCATCCTGATGGACATGAGGTGGCATTTCATTGTGGTTTTAATTCACACTTCATTAATAGTGATATTGAATATAATTTCATTTGCTTATTGGCCATTCATATACCTTCTTTGTAGAAATGTCTGTTCAAGCCCTTTGCCCATTTTAAAAGCAGGTTGTTTTTTGTTGTTGAGTGGTAGGAGTTCTTTATATATTCTGTATACTCACCCTTTATCAGATACTTGCTTTGCAAATATTATCTCCTGTTTTATAATTTACCTCTCATTCTGTTGATTATATTCTTTCTGCACAGAAGTTTAAAATTTTGAACTAGTCCAGTTTATTTGTTTTGTCATTTATTGCCTGTACTTTTGGTGGCATAGCCAAGAAACCATTTCCAAATCCAATGTCATAAAGATTTTCCTCTATGTTTTCTTCTAAGGATTTTATAGTTTTAGCGCATATGTTTAGGTCTTTGATCCAACTTGAAGGTAAGAGTTCAGCATCATTCTTTTGCATGTGAATATCCAATTTTTCCAGTACCACTTGTTGATAAGTCTTTCTCCCATTGAATGAGCATGACACCGTTGTTGAAAATCATATGACAATATATGCAAGAGTTTTTTTCTGGGCTGTTTCTGTTCCATTATTTTTCTTGTTTGCTGTTATTCTTGTATCACAAGTATTTTGGTTACTACAGTTTTGTAATACATTTTAAAATTGAAAGACATGAGACCTTTCATTTTATTGTTCTTTTTCAAGATTGTTTTCACTATTTGGGGATCACTTGAAATTCCATACAAATATTTAGATAGATTGTTCTATTTCTGAAAGAAACACTGCTGGGATATTGAGAGGGATTGCATTAAATCTGAAGATTACTTCAGGTAGTAGTAGTATCTTCAGTTCAGTTCAGTTCAGTTCAGTCGCTCAGTCGTGTCTGACTCTTTGCGACCCCATGAATCGCAGCATGCCAGGCCTCCCTGTCCATCACCAACTCCCGGAGTTCACTCAGACTCATGTCCATCGAGTTGGTCATGCCATCCAGCCATCTCATCCTCTGTCGTCCCCTTCTCCTCCTGCCCCCAATCCCTCCCAGCATCAGAGTCTTTTCCAATGAGTCAACTCTTTGCATGAGGTGGCCAAAGTACTGGAGTTTCAGCTTTAGCATCATTCCTTCCAAAGAACACCCAGGACTGATCTCCTTCAGAATGGACTGGTTGGATCTCCTTGCAGTCCAAGGGACTCTCAAGAGCCTTCTCCAACACCACAGTTCAAAAGCATCAATTCTTCGGCGCTCCGCTTTCTTCACAGTCCAACTCTCATATCCATACATGACCACTGGAAAAACCATAGCCTTGACTAGACGGACCTTTGTTGGCAAAGTAATGTCTCTGCTTTTGAATATGCTATCTAGGTTGGTCATAACTTTCCTGCCAAGGAGTAAGCGTCTTTTAATTTCATGGCTGCAAATAATATTAAATCTTCTTATGCATTAAGTGGGAAGTTTTTCTACTTGTTTGTGTCTTTAATTTGTTTCAACAATGTTTCTTATTGTTAGTGTACAAGTCTTTTGCCTCCTTTATTATGTTTAAGTACTTTATTCTATATGATACTATTATAATAGAATCTTTTTCATATTTAAACATTTTGTTATCAATTCAGAAATAGTAGCCCACATTTCAGAAGTTGGTTTAGGATTTTTTCCCCCCTCTCCACTATTACTTGGTATTTTGTAAGAGTTTTATAAGGAATTTTTTTTGACAATGAAAGAATCTCTTCCCAAATACAAATTTATGATATTTCAACCACTTTAACAACCTTTGTTTTATTATAACAAGTAGTTCTACAGACTGATTCTTTGATTTCAAAGACATAAGAAGTTGGTGGCTTTATATATATATATATGTATATTTAGTTTCCAGAGAAACATCTTACACATAGAAACAAATGAAAATATGATCTGTGTCCCTAAGCCAAAAGCCATTGGTCTATGATTCATTGATTAATTCACTCAGTAGCATAAATTGGGTATCTATTATGTGCCAAATGTTGGAAATCTATACAAAATTTCATTTCTGGTAATATCAGAGAAATTGGTATCAGTCCTACTGGAATTTTTCTATTTTATTTACACTCTTTTGTTCTGATTTTTCTAGCTTCTTGCCTTCAAATGATATACAAAATAATTTTATCATAATTACAAAAATATTCATAGCTAATATCATTCAGAATTCATAATGTGGTAGGTAGTATATAAGTGCTATACTTATTATTAATGCATTTATGACTCATCACAACAACCAGAGGAAACCAAGGCAGGGAATGCTAATGACCACACAAGGTTAATTGGAGATATTAAGGTCCAACTTAGGAGGAAGTCTTGATTGGAAACACTTACTAAAATATAGACAAGTGATGAATTATGGAATAGTCTTTCAATATAAAATCATATGTGTAACACATATTCAGTAGTGCACGTACAAAATTTTATATAGGATAAGATTATAAGTAATTATATATTGTATAAGTTATATATATATAAGCTAGTAAGGAATACGTTATCAGCAAGCATTCTAGATGTTTATTTTTCCAAATAATTCATTTAAAAACTTTTCTATTGTGGGCATATATTTTTATTTTTAGAAAAAAAGTTTTAAAATATGCCTCTTTTCAGTGAGGGGACTAATAACAAATCACTTGAAATTAATCTCTATGTTGGGAGTGGTGTAGGGGCAAAAGTAGAAAAATCACTGATGATCTTATTTTGGCAAAGATAACTAGGCTTATGTGGCTCAGGCGGTAGAGAATTTGCCTTCAGTGTGGGAGACCCAGGTTCGATCCAAGGATCGGGAAGATTCCCTGGAGAAAGGAGTGGCAACCCGCTCCAGTATTCTTGCCTGGGAAATCCCATGGACAGAGGAGCCTGGCGGGCTACAGTCCACAGGTTGCAAAGAGTCAAACACGACTGAACGACTAACACCTTCACTTTCATGAAGATTATAGAAAACTTTTATACCTATTTAAAAAATACAATCTGTGTTTTGAACGTGTGTGTTTAATAATTTTGCCTACTTAACCTTTGCAAATGTGATTTGCAGAATAGGGGAATATAAGCCTTGTGCTTGGTATCTTTGAAAAGAGAATGTTCACCCCAAGATGTTCCCCAGAAGTAATGAAGGTGTTCTTGGGCTGCTGGGATGGCTCCCCAGTTTCTGTGGCCTGGTTAACTATGGCCACCTTTATGGACTTACTTTATGAAATCCCAGTTGAGATTTGGCATTTGAACCCAGCTTAACTGAGTCCAAAGATATGAGACTGAGCTGATACCTGTAGGAAATAATTTAGGGAATAGAGGTTAAACCTCAAAATATATATTGAGGGATGTGAAGGATACTGACAGTGCTCCAGGTGGAGCACTACTTTATCTCACATCTTTGTGTGTTGGAAGTATTTTAAGGAATGTTCGCTTACTAGATAAGGTTGCATGTTTAACCAGACTTGATCTCTCTCTTTTTTTAATTTAATTTTATTATTTTATTAGAATATAATTGCATTACAATGTTGTGCTAGTTTCTAAAAAGTGAATAAACTATATGTATACGTGTAATCCCCTTCCTCTTAAATCTCCCCCTCACGCCCCTCATCCCACCCATCTAGGGCATCACTGAGCATCAAGCTGAGCTCCCTGTGTTATTCAGCGGCTTCCCACTAGCCATCTGTTTTACACACAGTGGGTATATGGGTCAGTGTTACTCTCTCGATTCATCTCACCCTCTCCTTCCCCACTCTGTATCCACATGTAGAATGTGGAATGGTCTATGTCTGCATTTCTATTCCTGCCCTGAAAATACATTGATCTGTACCCTTTTTCTAGATTCCATATATGTGCTTTAATATACAATTATTTGTTTTTCGTCTTCTGACTTACTTCATTCTGTATGACAGACTCTAGGTCCATCCATGTCACTGCAAATGACCCAATTTTGTTCCTTTTTTATGGCTGAGTAGTATTCCATTGTCGGAGAAGGCAATGGCACCCCACTCCAGCACTCTCGCCTGGAAAATCCCATGGATGGAGGAGCCTGGTGGGCTGCCGTCTGTGGGGTCGCACAGAGTCAGACACGACTGAAGTGACTTAGCAGCAGTATTCCATTGTAAATATATATGCCACATCTTCTTTATGCATTGCTCTATCGATGAACTTTTAGGTTGCTTGCATGTTCTGGATATTGTAAATAGTACTGCAGTGAACATTGGGGTGCAGCATCTTTTTGAATTATGGTTTTTATCCTCCTCTTTGGCCCCAGCACATGTCATATTTCCTTATATGACTGTATTTGTTTTAGCAGTAGTATGCTCACATAGGACAGGGACATAAACTTCTTGGCATTTCTTCAAGGCCCAGTAGAAGGGCAAGAAAAGAAGAAAAAGAGAAGGAGGAAGAAACACAGGGGAAGCCTCTACAATATGCAGCCATTCAGAAAGGTCTTCAGTTTGGGTTCCTTTTTGCCTCCCACCCCACTCTGAACATTTCTCTCATATACTGAAGCTCTCAGCTCTACCAGATTTTGCAAATAAAATATAGGATGCTCATTTAAACTTGAATTTCTGAAAGGCAGCACATGCTTTTCAAATGGAAGTATAGCCCATGCAATGCTTGGTATATACTTACATTAAAAAATTATTCATTGCTTTCTAAAATAGGTGGCACTAGTGGTAAAGAACCCTCCTGTAAATGCAGGAGACATAAGAAAGTTCAATCCCTGAGTCCCGCAGGTTTGATCCCTGAGTCAGGAGCATCCTCTGCAGGAGGGCACTGGAGCCCACTCCAGTATTCTTGCCTGGAGAATCCCATGGACAGAGAAGCCTGGAGGGCGATGTTCCATAGGGTCCCAAAGAGATGGACTCTACTGAAGTGACGTAGCACACCTGTATTTTACCTGACAATTCTTTTAAATTTTAAAAGAATGGTTATACATATATATACATATGTATATATATATTAGGCAGTTAGGTAGAAAAAGTGGACAAATGACCAGACAATTAAAACAAAAAAGATTCATTGAGCTTGTCTGTACATGCTTCTGTGTAGTGTTGTCAGTCAGGCACTGGAAAACCACAGGTTGACATGGTCTTGAACACGCCTCAGGCAGCCCAAAGGACCAATCAGAGGGCTTGGAAACTCGTGTTATGTCTGACACATAGTAGGAGTTCAATAGCTTTCAATATAAACAGATTTCTCAGTGACATGAAAAACCTTAAGATTCTTTTAGAGTTAATACTATACCCTGATGTTGTAAAATGACTTCACTTTAGAAGATGAACGATAACATCACTGGCAAGGAAAATGTCGGTCAATCAGTAAGGAAAAATTTTACCTCCACCTCATCTACAGAGCAGCTTGTGCTCAGCTTTCTTTATAGTCCAACTCTCACATCCATACATGAGTACTGGAAAAACCATAGCTTTGACTAGATAGATATTTGTCGGCAAAGTAATGTCTCTGCTTTTTAATATGCTGTCTAGGTTGGTCATAGCTTTTCTTCCAAGGAGAAAGTGTCTTTTAATTTCATGGCTTCAGTCACCATCTGCAGTGATTTTGGAGCCAAAAAAAAAAAAGGTCTCTCACTGTTTCCGTTGTTTCCCCATCTATTTGCCATGAAGTGATGGGAACTGGATTCCATGATGTTAGTATTCTGAATAGTGAGTTTTAAGCCAGCTTTTTCACTCTCCTCTTTCACTTTCATCAAAGGCTCTTTAGTTCTTCTTCACTTTCTGCCATAAGGGTGGATTCACCTGTGTATCTGAGGTTATCGATATTTCTCCCAATCTGGATTCCAGCTTGTGTATCATCCAGCCTGGCATTTCACATGATGTACTCTGCATAGAAGTTAAATAGGCAGGGTGACAATATACAGCCTTGACGTACTTCTTTACTGGTTTGGAACCAGTCTGTTGTTCCATGTCCAGTTCTAACTGTTGCTTCTTGACCTGCATACACATTTCTCAGGAGGCAGGTAAGGTGGTCAGGTATTCCCACCTCTTTAACAATTTTCCACAGTTTGTTGTGATCCACACAGTCAAAGGCTTTGGTGTAGTCAATAAAACAGAAGTAGATTTGGAAATCTCTTGCTTTTTTGATGATCCAGAGGATGTTGGCAATTTGATCTCTGGTTCCTCTGCCTTTTCTAAATCCAGCTTGAACATCTGGAAGTTCACGGTTCACATACTGTTGAAGTCTGGCTTGGGGAATTTTGAGCATTACTATGCTAGTGTGTGAGATGAGTGCAATTGTGCAGTAGTTTGACCATTCTTTGGCATTTTCTTTCTTTCGGATTGGAATGAAAACTGACGTTTTCCAGTCCTGTGGCCACTGCTGAGTTTTCCAAATTTGCTGGTATATTGAGTGCAGCACTTCAACAGCAACATCTTTTAGAATTTGCAAGAACTCAACTGGAATTCCATCACCTCCACTAGCTTTGTTCATAGTGAGGTTTCCTAAGGCCCACTTGACTTTGCATACCAGGATGTCTGGCTCTAGGTGAGTGATCATACCATCGTGATTATCTGGGTTGTGAGGATCTTTTTTGTATAGTTCTTCTGTGTATTCTTGCCACCTCTTCTTAATATCTTCTCTTTTCTTAGGTCCATACCATTTCTGTCCTTTATTGTGCCCATCTTTGCATGAAATGTTCCCTTGGTATCTCTAATTTTCTTGAAGAAATCTCTAGTCTTTCCCATTCTATTGTTTTCCTCTATTTCTTTGCAGGGATCCCTGAGGAAGGCTTTCTTATCTCTCCTTGCTATTCTTTGGAAATCTGCATTCAAATGGGTATATCTTTTCTTTTCTCGTTGGCCTTTCCTCTCTTCTTTAATCAGCTATTTGTAAGGCTTCCTCAGACAGCTATTTTGCTTTTTGGCATTTCTTTTTTGGGGGATGGTCTGGATCCCTGCCTCCTGTACAATGTCATGAACCTCCATCTATTGTTCTTCAGGCACTCTATCAGATCTAATCCCTTGAATCTACTTGTCACTTCCACTGTGTAATCATAAGTGATTTTATTTAGATCATACCTGAATGGTTTAATGGTTTTCCCTACTTTCTTCAATTTAAGTCTGAATTTGGCAATAAGGAGTTCATGATCTGAGGAACAGTCAGCTCCCAGTTTTGTTTTTGCTGACTGTATAGAGCTTCTCCATCTTTGGCTGCAAAGAATATAATCAATCTGATTTCGGTGTTGACCATCTGGTGATGTCCATGTGTAGAGTCTTCTCCTGTGTTGTTGGAAGAGAGTGTTTGCTATGATCAGTGCATTCTCTTGGCAAAACTCTGTTAGCCTTTGACCTGCTTCATTTTGTACTCCAAAGCCAAATTTGCCTGTTACTTCAGGTATCTCTTGACTTCCTACTTTTGCATTTCATTCCCTGTGATGAAGAGGACATCTTTTTTGGGTGTTAATTCTAGAAGGTCTTGTAGGTCTTCATAGAACTGTTCAACTTCAGCTTCTTCAGCAGTACTGGTTGGGGCATAGACTTGGATTACTCTGATATTGAATGGTTTGCCTTGGAAACAAACAGAGATCATTCTGTTGTTTTTGAGATTGCATCCAAGTACTACATTTTGGACTCTTTTGTTGACTATGATGGCTACTTCATTTTTTCTAAAGGATTTTTGCCCACAGTAGTAGATAGTAGATATAATGGTCATCTGAGTTAAACTCACCCATTCCAGTCCATTTTAGTTCTGAAAATGCCAGTATCTAAATTAAATGAGGGCTTCCCTGGTGACTCAGTGGTATGAATCCACCTGCCAATGCAGGAGAAGCAATTTCAATCCCTGGGGTGGAAATAGTCTCTACAAGAGGAAATGGCAACATCCCACTCCAGTATTCTTGCCTGGAGAACCCCATGGACAGAGAAGCCTGGCATGCTACAGTCCAAGGGGTCACAAGGAATTAGAGATGACTTTGTGACTGAACAACAATAACAACAAATTAAATGAATTTTCTGTTTTGGTCATGGATCAAATTGTATTGAATTTGCAACCTCATGTGTTGTATTTGCTAGCTAGAATATCTGTTGAACACAATGTCAGCTCTAAGTGGTAATACTGTAGAGATAAGAGATGAGATTGGTACAGAGCGCCAATGAATGGGAATTCTTCTTACCCTCTGTGGATCTGAAGCACTTGGCATTGAGTCTCATAGAGAGCAAGTGTGAAATTAACACGTGTTGAGGTGAACTTTATGTCCCCCCCCCAGTTTGAAAGTAGGATAGCCATTCTCTTAAGTAAGCTGTCACTTAACTGACTACAATCTATACTGTTTCAGAAATCCACTGTGCTGTGAATTCTTATTTTCTTTTTTGACTTTTGAAGCCCAAGCTTGTCCCTTTGGGGATATATCTCTTCATTGTTTCTCATACTGCACAGCTGCTGAAACGGAATTGACAGAGTTGAATTTTTCAGGCGTTTCTTCTATGACTGTGAGTCTTCATATAGTCTCATACATATATGCATGGACTGAGGCATTTGTGTATGCGAAGACATATTTAAACTCATAGGTGAATATTATATACAATTAACTTGTAGGATTAAATCCTTTGGAAAATTCTTATCCCATAGAATTGGGGCTTCCTCTAGAATTGTATCTGTTAGAGTTTGACCTCATAAACTGTTAACATAGGAGCAAGACAACTGGGCCTGTATACTTAAATTACCTGCCCTCAGTGTTCTCTATAATAGGTACATTAGAGATTCTAGAATCACCGATTTGGCTATTTCCCTACTAGATTATTCCACTTGTCTGTTAATTACCGGCAGTGAAGGGGGAGGAGTCTTTCTGTTCAGTAAATGCAAGTTTTTCCATTTTTCTCTGTTTCCTTTTGTATTTTTACCTTAAATACGAGCCTGTTGGGAGTTAAATCCAAATTAGTCTGATGTTCTTTCAGAGCAATGGTCCTATTACAAGTCATGCTTATTACTGCAGTGGCCAGCTCTTAGTGTCTTGATTTCATTCCTGGGCTAGAAAACGCTGAAGTCTGTGCCAGAATTCTAGTTGTATTTGTGACCCAGGCAGCTCGTTGTTTCTGCCTGTGCTCTGACTTGCCCTTTAAAATGTCTTTTTCACTGCTAAGTTTAAAATTGACCTTTATACATAGGAGGCTGCCCTTATCCACGACCCCAATATTTTACTCTGACAGTTCCGTTATCCTTATGCCTCTTCGGCCATCCTTTCTTATTCATTTGGCTTCTCTTTTTTTAACCTCTTCTATTTTCTCATTTGCCGGATCACAGCCATTACCAAACCAGGAAGAATCACCTGACTCTCTCACCTATTTTTATCAACCCAAACCAAAGTATACCCTCCCCCCCCCCCCCCCCACTTATCATGTGATGTTCTGTCCTTGTGCTTTCCTTTCCTGTTATTTTAACCTAGTCACTGATCCCAAACATTCCTAATCAAATCCTTTGGCTTTATTATGTCTAAGTTGATTTGTCTCCATGCATGAGTGAGCATGTCACACCTTTGCTCCTGGCAGGAGTCTTGTCTGATCGGAGAGGGCATCTCCTGCCTTTGCTCAGGGCAGGCAGTCCTGTCTCGTTAATGTAATTCTGATGGTCTAACCTCATCTCTCTATCTGCTAATGATTTTACCCATCACCCACCAAGCTTTCTCACTTTGAAACACTTGGAGTATTTTTAAAGGTTTTAAAATTAGTACTCTAAAATACATAGAAACATAAGTAGTACCCAGGGATAGATGAATGAATGAAGAGTATTTCTTCTACTTCACGCATTGCTGTTCTGGAAAGGATGAACTCATTCCCTTACTCCTAATACTGTTCTCCTGTGGGATTTGTAACAAGGAAGAGCCAATTCTGACTCCATGTTGGATCTGTTTCTTTGACTTTCACCTTGGTTTTCGGTTGCTTTTGTAATTATGTGCGTGCATGCTAAGTTGCTCCAGTCGTGTCCAACTCTTTGGGACCCCATGGACTATAGCCCACCAGGCTCCTCTGTCCGTGGGATTTTCCAGGCAAGAATGCTGGAGTGGGTTGCCATGCCCTCCTCCAGGGGGTCTTCCCAACCCAGGGATGGAACCTGAACCTGTGTCTCTTATGTCTCTTGCATTGGCAGGCAGGTTCTTTACCACTAGAAAGCAAAAGCGAAGTCGCTCAGTCGTGTCGGACTCTTTGCGACCCCAGGGACTGTCACATCCATGGGATTCTCCAGGCCATTCGGGTTGCCATTTCCTTCTCCACCTTTACCACTAGAGCCACCCTGGAAAGCCTTTTGTATTATAATCATACCTAATGGCCTGCTTCAGGGGACCCTGCCCACTTGTGAATGGCTACAGAAAAGAAGTTAACATCTCTTCCTATTTTGCAAGACAAAAGGCCTTTTTACATACATCCTCACCTCCTCTCCTTCTCTATTCTATAAAAGAAGCTGGCATCCAGACACTGATGTTTTTTTTTTCTTTGGAGACACTAGTGTATCATATTCTCTGTCTGAATAAACTCATATTCCTTGTGTCAACACGTCACCTCTCGGTGTACTGACCTATCTTGCAGCGAGCAGAATGAGTTTGGACTTGGTAGCAGATTCTGTAATCCTTTTCTCGAAGAACTCAAGTTTATCAATGGATGCTCACCTGTTTATTCTTCCTTCAGAAAACATTTGACCTTTCTTCTCCACCCTGCCACTCCTGCCCTAGTTCCTACCCTCTGCCTGCCTGGACTACTGCCTGTCTGGACTACTACCATAGGTTTCTTATGGGCTCCCTACCACCCTTCTGCAGTTCACTCTCCACGCTGCTCATCAGTGATTTTTCTAAAACTCATATCGATTTGTGACTATTCACTGTTTGCAAGATCAGATATTAACTCTGATATATGTCCTTCTATTACTTTACCTTTCCAAACTTTCCTTCCTATTTATACTCTTCCTGCAGACATAACACGCTGGACTAATTATACTGGGCCTCTGGACCTTGGTGCCTGTTGTAGGAAAGCCCTTCTTTTTGGAAAGTACAAAGTACCAATCAATGATTGGCTCAGTCATTGTTTGCTTCCTTGACTCATCCAAGCAGCATCAGTCAGTTGCTTCTTTGTCCTTTCTTTGTACAGTTTTAGCTACCTTTGTTAGTACAACTCTTCCCTAAATCTCCCTCTTATTCTAGGGTGAGATTTTGAAGATTAGAACAATGCCTTATTTACCTTTGTATCCTGCTGGTGTGGTATTGTTGCAGGAAGGGGGACCCCTTCCAGGGCCTGAAACTGGGCTTTTGTCTAACACTCGGAAATGAATTGTCCGAGGAGACACATCTGCTGACAAAGCAAAAGATTTTATTGGGAAAGGGCACCAGGGTGGAGAGCAGTAGGGTAAAGGAACCCAGGAGAACTGCTCTGCCCCGTGGCTCAAGTCTCGGGTTTTATGATGATGGGATTAGTTTCTGGGTGGTCTTTGGCCAATCATTCTAATTCAGAGTCTTTCCTGGTGGCGCAGGCATCGCTCAGCCAAGACCGATGCTAGCGAGAGGGATTCTGGGAAGTGGACGGACATGCGGTGTCTCCTTTTGACCTTTCCCGAGCTCTTCCGGTTGGTGGTGGCTTATTAGTTCCGTATTCCTTATCAGGATCTCCTGTCATAAAACAACTCATGCAAATGGTTACTATGGTGCCTGGCCAGAGTGGGCGGTTTCAATCTGTGTGTTTCCCCTAACAGTATGGCTCATGGTAGGGACTAGGTACATATGTATTAATTTAATTTGATGAGAGAATATAGTCATTACTAACTTTTTCTTGGAAAAGGAAAAGCCATGAATAATGAGTTTAGGGAAATAAATCATAAGTGTCAGAATCTGATGATTTGGTACAAATGGAATTGATTCCATGTTAGATTGTTTGACATCAGTTATCATTTGGATAAAAGCATGCATTTCCTCCTCTATAACCCTCATTTAAAGGATGGGCTTTGAAGAGAAGGCCATCATGAATGTACCCTTCCTTTCTTTGAAAGAGCAGTGGACTGCTTTAATGGTCTAGCTTCCCAACTGTGAGCCATAAACATTCTCCTCCTCAGATGAACTAATCATCACTCATTCTTTTAGTGGAGCAACCCACTGCCAGCCTGCAAATGAGGCCTATTAATGATATTTCTTATTTCAAATCTGGAAGGGTGAACACAAAAGAAGGACTCCTGCTGGCCATTAATCCATGATATTAATGAAGGCGTTTTTATCAATGCTTGTGTCTCATCTTCCTAATGAAGGAGTTCTCATTATTTCATTATTTACAGTTAAAAGTAAAAAGTACATGTGTTTAAAAATAGTATACTTGTTGGGACTTCCCTGGTGGTCTAGTGGCCAAGACAAAAAGCTCCCAATGCAGGGGGCCTGGGTTCAATCCCTGATCCGGGAACTGCATGCTGTAACAAAGACTCAGCACAGTCAAATAAATAAATATAAATAAATATTTAGGAAAAGTATACTTGTTGTAATTTATCTCCAAATTTAGTGAAATTAATTTCAGAGAAGGTGGTGTGGGACTCCTTCT
Source organism: Bos mutus (assembly GCF_027580195.1). Taxonomy (NCBI): domain Eukaryota; kingdom Metazoa; phylum Chordata; class Mammalia; order Artiodactyla; family Bovidae; genus Bos; species Bos mutus. The sequence continues at coordinate 25,479,569 of NC_091621.1, read as the reverse complement.
GAAGACGTTTTTACTCCAAGAGCTATGGCTTGTTTTAAAAGATGTATTGAAGAGCACGCTAATGTAATTGCCACTGCGTTTCTGCCTGAAAGCTCCCATTATCTAGGGACAGGCTTGTATAATAGGGCGGCACATGTGAAGACCCAGATCTGGAAGCCAGAGAAGGCTTGGGGGAGGCAGGCATTTTCTGGAGGATATGAGGTCTTGCTCCTAGGCCTGGGCTCTTTCAAACATTTAGAAGTGTGTGATGTTGGCCATAAGGAATACTTACTCACTGTATCTTGGATGGGCACGGAGATCCTAGACACACTGGGATGGTGAAACCATCATGTCGTGTTTGTTATTTTCTTGGAGCCTTAACTCCTTACCAATAGCAGTAGCAGGCTTAGATAAAAGAGCTCTTTTTATTATCTATGTGTACCAGGTGACTCAATGGTAAAGAATCCACCTGCCAATGCAGGAAACACAGGAGACGCAGGCTTGATCACTGGGTTGGAAAGATCCCCTGGAGGAGGAAATGGCAACCCACTCCAGTATTCTTGCATGAAAAATCCCATGGACAAAGGAGCCTGGTGGTCTACAGTCCATGGGGTCGCAAAGAGGAGGACACAACTGAAGAGACTGAGCACGTGGTCTAGCCAGTTGTATGCTCCTGCTAAAAAGATAGGAATCACCAGCAAACCTCAAATATTTGAAGCTTATTTGAAGCAAATGCAATGGAGAACAAGATACAAAGAAATGCTAACATACTGGTTGCTAATTTGACTAGTATTAATTGCTGTTTAATGAAACCTTGGTTTTCCTTGATCCTAAGAAAGATCTTTAATTTCATTTTCCCCTTAGGATTATTATCTCTTTATCTTGCTTTATCATACATCTGTATTAATTCAGAGTTACTGTTTTCTCATACATATACTAAGCTGTCAGTTAGCAGTAGAAAGCCATTGCTTAATTATTTCACAAAGGCAGTGAAATATATGATTTAAATCCTGATTCTACCACTTATTAAGTGTGTAAAGTAGAGTGATACAATATCCCTAAAGACTCAGTGTAATCATTTGTTAAGTGGAGCTAATAAGAGTAATGCCTAACTCATTGGTCTGTATGGAGGATTAAAGGATATAATCCTTTTAAACTGTTATCTGATGCTGGGCACATAGTAAGCCTTTGATACACTTTGTCTATCATTATCTATTAAGGCTTTTCTCTCTATTCTCAATTCTTGAACTTTTTTTTTTTTTAAAGGAAAGTAAAAATGTGACTTGTTTTGCATAGCTGTACACAGTATCCAACTTCAGGGTGATTTTCAAATGCCAGTAATCATGATGACAGGAATCCTAAGTCTAAGGTTGATGGTGAGGGTTCCCACTAGGGTTTGGGAGGGTGCGGGTTCCTGGTGAAGGCAGGGAGGATGGATGTGAACGGAGGAGGAGGAGGAGAGAAGAGGTGGAAGCTTGGGCTCAGTGACAGGAGAGAGACCTGCTTCGCCAGCAGAAAGGGACACTGCATGGCAGAGTCACTGAGTGATGTGAGGACACCCTGGATCCCTCTGGAGAAGGGGTGGGGTGGGGAGATGGGGGTTTTAAGGGTCTCACATCTAGCCCAGCAAAGAGTGGTTGACCATAGTGGTGATGCTTCTGAAGAGAAGGAAAGCAGCGCTGCTCTCAGGCCAGAATAAAGAGGAGGATGGCAAGGGTCAAATACTCAGAAGGACCACTATGGGGTGTACACCCTGCCTCAGAGCCCTGACCTGGGGCACCTGTAAAATAGACAGCCTTGTCCTAGCCTGCTGCTGCTGCTGTTGCTAAGTCGCTTCAGTTGTGTCCGACTCTGTGCGACCCCATAGACAGCAGCCCACCAGGCTCCCCCGTCCCTGGGATTCTCCAGGCAAGAACACTGGAGGGGGTTGCCATTTCCTTCTCTAATGCATGGAAGTGAAAAGTGAAAGTGAAGTCGCTCAGTCATGTCCGACTCTTCACGACCCCATGGACTGCAGCCTACCAGGCTCCTCCGTCCATGGGATTTTCCAGGCAAGAGTACTGGAGTGGGGTGCCATTGCCTTCTCCATGTCCTAGCCTAGACCCACTCAAACACTGTCCTTGATACCAGCACTTACAGCAGCCAGGAAAGCTGGCTGCTCTGTGTAGTGATGACCCCAGGTTTAAGCAGCATTAGGCATTCCTGGGTCAAGTTCGGCCCTTAGTTCCATCCTTAGTTCCATCGGCTAGGTTCCATCTCCCTGTCTCTGTAAGCCACGTCCTCACTTTGAGAGCCAGCGGGAGGACCACCTCTTGATGCAAACCCTCTTCTGCAAAGGTGGAAGGAGCTCAGAAAGTTGAGGCACCTGTGGTCATGCTGCTGGGATCGTGGGTCAGAGACTTTGCCTGGTGGTGTCCAAGTCTTCCCCCCACCACCCCCGCCAGGAACCACCTGTTACACAGTATCTTATAGTCACTGACACGCTTTGCTTAACATGATCTCAGTTGATTGTCGCAACACGCCTTTAAAATAAGCAGCATAGTTATCATCATCCCCTTTTTATGGGACTGCCTAAGGCCAGATAAACAGTCAGTGTATAAAGCCTTACACACTTTTTATCTGCCTGTTGCTACTGCTGCTAAGTCACTTCAGTTGTATCTGACTCTGTGCGACCCCATAGGTCCAGGCAAGAACACTGGAGTGGGTTGCTATTTCCTTCTCCAATGCATGAAAGTGAAAAGTGAAAGTGAAGTCGCTCAGTCATATCCGACTCTTAGCGACCCCATGGACTGCAGCCTACCAGGCTTCTCCGTCCATAGGATTTTCCAGGCAAGAGTACTGGAGTGGGGTGCCATTGCCTTCTCCGTTGTATCTGCCTAAGGCCAGATAAAAAGTCAGTGTTGCAGAATCTGTTTCTTCTTATTCCCAGGCTAGAGGTTTTCTTAACACCTCACTGTTACCAGTTCAGTACTCACCCCTCACCCTCGCCCAGCACAACCCCAGTTTGCTCCCTTAACACAGCTCAGTTTGCAGTAAATCACTTCCTTACTGAGCTCTGCAGTTCTGAAAGGAACATAACTTTTTTTCCTGTACAGATGATACAGTTTTTAAATAGAGATATTCATTAATTCCAAGGACCGATGAAAGGAAGAATGGGCTAGGCATTGATTTAGAAGGAAGGATACCAGCTGAAATTCAAGAAGCCCCTTTGTAAAATGGCCCAGGTCTCTAGAGTAAGATTTTAGGTATTCCTGACCTCATGTCCCAGATGAAGCCCACAGCACAGTGCTCATGGCTTTGGGTCTGTCCACATCTGACATTTGAATCAGTTACCATAGGAAGCCATAAAACCTCTTTCTCTGGAGCTATTTCCAACTGAGGTAGATAATTTCAGAAGAGACCAAGCCACAGCGTGAAGATGAGTTAAGTGACCTCTTGGTATTTTCTAAGCATGAAACTAATTTGGTAGGAATGTACAGGTCGTAAGTGTACACAAAGCAAGTCTCAGAGGTAACTCGTCTCAGTTCACAGCTTGTCCTGATCTTTTGCAGAAGCCAGGATTTCTTCAAATACAACTCTAGATAAAATACAGAGAAGCACAGAATTACTGTAGAAGGCCTGGCTTATAACTCAAGTGAAAGTGAAAGTCACTAGTCCTGCCTGACTTCTTTGCGACCCCATGGACTATACAAATCCATGGAATTCTCCAGTCCAGAATACTGGAGTGGGTAGCCTATCCCTTCTCCAGCTGATCTTCCCAACCCAGGAATCGAACCAGGGTCTCCTGCATTGCAGGCAGATTCTTTACCAGCTGAGCTACCAGTGAAGCCCTTCATAACTTAAATTTATTAATAAATGACAACCCTGGTTAAGAATATATACTGTACGATTATTCCAGGGACTTTAGCGATCACCATTTATATGGTACCTCATTTAGTTTTCACTGTGGCCTATGTGATAGGTTTTTTGGTTTCCTGATTTTACAGGCAAGGAAACAGGCTTCCAGAGGATAGTTCAGTTCAGTCGTTCAGTCATGTCTGACTCTGCGACCCCATGAACTGCAGCACATGAGGCCTCCCTGTCCATCAGCAACTCCCAGAGTCTACCCAAACTCATGTCCATTGAGTCGGTGATGCCATCCAACCATCTCATCCTCTGTTGTCCCTTTCTTCTCCTGCCTCAATCTTTCCCAGCATCAGAGTCTTTTCAAACGAGTCAGCTCTTCACATCAGGTGGCCAAAGTATTGGAGTTTCAGCTTCAACATCAGTCCTTCCAATGAACACCCAGGACTGATCTCCTTTAGAATGGACTGGTTGGATCTCCTTGCAGTCCAAGGGACTCTCAACAGTCTTCTCCAACACCGCAGTTCAAAAGCATCAATTCTTCGGCGCTCAGCTTTCTTTATAGTCCAACTCTCACATCCATACATGACTACAGGAAAAACCACAGCCTCGACTAGACGGACCTTTGTTGGCAAAGTAATGTCTCTGCTTTTTAATATGCTGTCTAGGTTGGTTATAACTTTCCTCCAAGGAGTAAGCATCTTTTAATTTCATGGCTGCAGTCACCATCTGCAGTGATTTTGGAGCCCAAAAAATTAAAATCTGACACTGTTTCCACTGTTTCCCCATCGATTTGCCATTCCAGAGGTTAAGTAACTTGGCAATTAAGAGGTAAATCTGGGTTTTACAACATGTGCCTCCAAAGGGGCCTTGCCTACCTCCTTGGAGAAATCTATAAAGAACATATGCCTTGGAACAAGACTGACCTGGGTTCAGATTCCAGCAGTGCCATTTTCAGGCTGTGTGAGCTCAGCAAAGTTATCTAACTTCTGAGTCTCAGTTTTAAAAACTGTAAATGAATGATGAAGTATTTGCTTTGAAACATTGTTTGTGAGCATTGTTAGCTGTTATGACTTTGAAAGATGTCCAGTGAAGTTGGTTGGGTCAACTGATGACATTTTGAAAAGAACTTGATTAGTCCTGTCTTTAAACTTGGGGTGACCCAGCCAGCTCATTCTTTCTCTTGTCATTCTTGAGGGAAATTGCTAATGTAAGATATCTCAAAGTCCTTGACAATATCAATAATATTAACATAATGCTAATGCGAATACATCAACATGAACTAATCAGCTTTCCTGGAAAATTAGAGCCAAGTGTCACCTTGTACAGGTAAGATAGCAACTTGCTGTGGACATCTGAACCTGGCTACATGGCCAGCTCCCAAGTAGTTGGTGGAAATGAGACTCAGAAGTTATTATTGCCTTGAAAGTGAAAAGTGTGAAAGTGTTAACTGCTCAGTCATGTCTGACTCTTTGTGACCCCATGGACTGTAGCCTGCCCAGCTCCTTTGTCCATAGAGTTCCCCAGGCAAGAATACTGGAGTGGGTAGCCATTCTCTTCTCTAGGGGATCTTCCCGACCCAGGGATCGAACCTAGGTCTTCTGCATTGCAGGCAGAGTCTTTACCTTCTCAGCCACCAGAGAAGCCCCAATTGCTGCCTTGGAGAGAGAGTTTCAGGTGCTTCCTGAGGCCTCTGAGAAGGTCCTGGGGTGGCGGAATGGCAGGCAAGGTAGACCTGTTCCCCATCCACCACCATCCCCTTTCATTAGAGCAAAATGGCTTTGATCTCTTTTATATATTGAGATTTCCATATAAAATTTTGGATAAAAATTCTGTTATTTTTTAAAAAAGTTTAAAAATCACCTTTTATTAATAGAAAATATGCTGGACTATATAGTGCTTTAAAATATTAATAAAGTACTGCAAATAGTTTGTAAAATGAGTATCAGTACCTAAGGTGGGAAAAAGGTGGTCACTTTTTTCAGCCTACCACAGAGACAGAAGGACAAGTAGGGGAAATGTTTTCTGAAGATCCTTTCATCAGCAACCAAGTGTGAGATCATGGGTCCCTTTGCCGAATGCTTCTATAAGCAGGAGTACATTTATGAGGCATACAGCATAACCCCGACCAAAATTAAAAACAAGTGAAATCCCTTCCCTTGGTGAAGCCTCCCTTCCAGCAAATGAAATATAAAATATCCTTGAAAACAACTGAATGTTCAGAGTAAGAGACAGAGTAATGCAAAGCTCTTCTGTGCAAAGACACAAAAGTAGAAGAATGTACTAGCAGGGGCCAGAAGGCTCTCTCAGAAGGCTTCTTCAGGCGAAGAATAGTTGGAGCTGATATTTAAAGAAAAGATGGTAATTTAATTTCCATTGTAAAAGAGAGATAAAACTCACTACATATAATAAAAGTCAGACTAAAAAGCAATAGAGGTAAATGAATCATCCTTGATTCCGTTTTTACTTAACTAAAGTGAAATAATAGTTATAAATATCTTCTGAAAATGTGAAAGCTATGGGGATGTGAGGTATTGGTTACTAATAATGTCAGTAATCTCCACATCATATTATATGAGTACCGCATATCAATAGATTAGAAAACGGATGGCATGGCCTCACATTTTAAAAGGTGAACTCAATTATGTCAAGAATTCCAGGTATCATGCCTACTTGTAAGTTCTTTTCCATATAGTCTTTGGCAATCTCTTTAACCCTTTACTATCACATAGAGCATCATCCATAATCATGATCATGTCATCTACAATTCACAAGGACTACCTTGAATTTGTTTAAGCCTGTAGAAAGAGTGGTGTCGCATGAATGTTGAACTAAGATGAAGTCACCATCTCACCATATTGCTGGTAAATTATGTCATCTTAGGACAAATATCTGGTCCATCTTGAATTCAGAGGCATAGGAATGCCCGTAAGCCCAGTGTTTGATAGTGATGTCTCTTCTTCCTAGTACAGGCTGAAGGATTTCCCAGTGAAAGATCCTTGAAAAGACTGTGTCATACTCTCTTCTCAGCAGCCAGCCTCCAGCCACTGAGCAAGTGCTGAAAAAACTAGAAGTCTAAGCACCAGCCTTTCTAGAACCTGACACACTTATTCTGTGCTAGGCCAAAAAGATACGTTTTTACGAAAAGGTATCTGTTTTAAAATTTGAATTATAGGCAAATGTATAGCTAGTGTTCACCATCATTTCAAAATAATACATCAAAAAGGCCACTACTCAATTATTGAGAGGACAAAAGAGAAAATGTGGAATGTAGACATTTTAGGCTTAAGGAAATCAATATTGTCATCCTTCTCTTCCACTAAAAACGAATCTACTAAGTATTAAAATACATGAGTGCAGATTCTGTTTTTAATAGAATGCATTAAGTTTATGTATTTATTGATGGCTGTGCTGGGTCTTTGTTGCTGTGTGAGGACTTTTTCTAGTTGCAGCGAGGTGGGGGTACTCTTCATTGCAGTGTGTGAACTTCTCATTGCAGTGGCTTCTCTTTTTATGGAACACGGACTCTAGAGCACTGGCTCAATAGTTGTGACAGACATGCTTTATTGCTGTGTGGTGTGTGGGATCTTTCTGGACCAGCATCAAACCTGTGTCTCCTGCATTGGCAGGCAGTTTCTCAACCACTGGATGGATCACCAGGGAAGTCCTGCAGACAGATTCTTAAGGTTCTCCATGCTCTTGCCTGCGGGTGCCTATGCACTATGTGATCGAAGCCTTGACTGTAGATGGTGATTTGCTTCCAGTCAATAGAACAGGGGAAAAGTGACAGGGCATACGTGATTACTTGTATGTGATTATGTGATGTAAAACTGCAATGTCTGTCATGCTGAGGCCCCTCTCTCTCCTTTCCTGATTTTGAGGGGCAAGCAGGCACATTGGGGAACCTGGGGTAGCCAAGATCTACAAGCAGCTTCTACAGGCAGAGGGCAGCCACCAGCTGACTTCCAGCAGGAGGCTGAAACTCAGTCTTACAGCTTCAAGGAGCTTCCACCAACAACCTGAGTAGGCTTGGAAGTGGACCCTTCCCCAGTTGAGTTTCAGATGAAAGCTCAGCCCAGTTGACATGTTGATTGAGGTCTGTGAGACCCAGAAGAGAGGACCAAGCTAAACCTCACTCAGACTCAGACCCAGAGTATGTGTTGTTTTAAGTCACTGTGCTTGGGTACTCTTGTTTTGATATGCAGCAGATAGTAATACAATGAAGGCAGATTTTTCTCTTTATATGCAAAAGCTTACCTCAAAGAGAGAAACACAAGCCATATGTATTAAATAAGATGCTAATCATTTTGAAAATGCTAAAATATATTTAGGATGTATGTTGTTTATATGTTGATTTCACTCTACCTAGACTCTCTTTTGGCTTCCCTGGTGGCTCAAATGGTAAAGAATTAGCCTGCAGTGCAGGAGACCCAGGTTTAATCCTTGGGTTGGGAAGATTCCCTGGAGAAGGGAATGGCTACCCACTCCAGCATTCTTCCCTGGAGAATTCCACAGATAAAGATTCTCTTTTATGCATTTTCAAAGCCAAACACAGACTAACCAGGTGAATATTTTGAAAAGAGGAATTGAGCTTATGATACATTCAAACTTTGAGAATTATTCTCCCCTTTATCCCAATTTGTATGTAGTTCAGTGGAGTTTAAAATTTTTGAGCTTTAGAGGAAAATCATTGTTTCTTTACTTTTAAGTTATTTTGTCCTTGGAGAGAATGTAATACAGTGTTGTTTTTTCTTTTCTGTGGCTTCATTTTCATCTAATATATGTAGTACAAAGATTTCTCTAGATGACACTTTACCTAACTCCAGTAGCATTTGAAGTAGGAATAGAACTGAAGACTTAGACTCAATTAACATAAAATAACATTTTGCTAACTTCTCAATTTGCCTAATTCTTTATAAGTACTTTGGAATTATAGAAACTGAATATTAGTCAAAGATATATGCAGGGGTTAATAGTCAGCCACCTGTTGCTCTGGCTAAGCCAGGAGAAAATCACCATGGGAAAAGAAGAAAAGCAAAATACAGCGATACAGCATAACCCAAATAAAAGTACATCGGGTTGATCAGTTGGGGTTGTCATGCCCTGCTAAGCTAAGGAAAAACATAGTGTGGACCTTAGAACGCTGGGTCAGTGCAGGTTCAGATCGCTGCTTGTGCACACACTAAGATGTTTTCCAAAGGCATATATGGGTCCATGACCTCCAGCTAGGTGATAGCCCTTGTACAAGAAAATAGTAAAGATAGTTTAAAGTAGTCAATAAAATGGGAGATGTGACCGTGGACACAGGAGGCTGACTTCATCGTAGCACAACAGATACTTTCTGCTTGCCAAGACAGTAAATAAAAGTGATGTGGTTCTGAGGAACAAGGCTCTTGACCCAAGAGGTCTTGAGTTCCCTGGTCCCATCTTTAAAACTTCAATTCTGTCTCTAGTTTCTTTTTCCCAAACTGGGCATCGACTACTTTCGATCCCTACCTGCTGTGCTGGCTGCAGCAGATATAATTCTTTTTTTTTCTTTTGGCTGCACTGACTCTTCATTGCAGCACATGGAGTTCTCTAGTTGTGGCACACGGGCTCTAGATCACGGGGGCTCAATAGTTGCAATACCCAGGCTTAGTTGCTGCATGTGGTATCATAATTCCCCCACTAGGGATCAAACATGGGCCCCCTGCATTGGGAGCACAGAATCTTAGCCACTGAACCACCAGGGAAGTCCCAAAGGTTTAGTTCCTTAATTCTTTATCCAAATTTTAATTTCAGAGACAAAGGATACTTTTTAATGTTTTTAAATGTAGTTTTATTCCTTAAAAAGGGAAAAAAGAAATTTGCTATTAGTCATCCTAAGGGCATCCACATCATTTTATTACAACAGCAGCAGCAGCAGAGTAACAGCTGACATTTATAGGTGCTGATTATTATAAGAATCTTTACAAACAGATGCTGAATATCATTATGCCCATTTTACAGATGAAGAAACTGTGGGATAAGGGCAAAGTCCTGATCAAACAGATGCTGAATATCATTATGCCCATTTTATAGATGAAGAAACTGTGGGATAAGGGCAAAGTCCTGATCTAAAGTCTCAGATGGCAGAGGAGGATGGCAAACAAGTTGACTCTAGAACTAATCCCTGAAAATAAGGATGGAGGCATTTTTATATTAAACTATCTTCCCATGGAGAAAAGGCAGTTAATTCCATTTGTACTACATAATATTATCATGCCTAATAAGCAGACTCCTAATAAGCATAAGTATTTAACTTATGCTGTGTGTGTAAAATCATACAGAGAAAAGTAATAACAATAATGCTGTTAAAAATTCCTGTTAAATGAATTTCAAAGCAAAAATGGTTATAGCATGAAAAAAATTTACTTAGGAATCCTGTGAAATTTGTGCTTATGAAACCACCTCTCCTATATTCACTATCTATGTTTGCTTTGCCAGTTTTTTCAGTCATTCTCCCTTTTTAAGAGATCTGTAAATGTCTGCTGTTGCTGATTACTCTTTATGACAATGAAGAACTGTGTAAATTGAAAATCTCATCAAAGTTTCAAAGTTTTATGAGATGGATAAGGAAATGTGGACAAACTGCTCAAACCTAAACATAGAATTGAACTAGTTAAAAACTGAAGATGAAAAATAGACAAAAAATAGTGGTAATATAAGCACTTCAAAGAAGATGAATTGTGTATCAAGGGAGTAGGAGAGGCCTTTAGAAAAATTAATAAAGCCCTTGAAAACTTACAGCGGTGACCTTTTTTAAGCTGAACTGTGAAAGACTTGCAATGTCAGTGTGCTATGAAATCCCCTGAGTTATGTCAAATCAGTCAAATCAGAAAGCCCCAGTCAGAGTCTTGAGGCGAGCAGTAACTGCCCGGTGCCATTCAAAGAGGGACTGATCCTGTGAGGCAGCCCTGGGGGAGAGGTCTTTTCTGGGCCTGGGGCCTCACCTCAGCTGCACATTGCTGCGTCTTTCTTCACCTTTCTCTTCTCTTTGGAGCATTACCTGAAAGCAGCCCCTCCCTGAGAGTACCGGTTCAATCAGTAGCTCTTGCTTCTCTACTTCCCACCTCTCTGTGTGTATGTATGAGATTTTTCTGGTTGACAATTAAAATGCCTCATCCTTGAAACTCTTTGTGTTTAGGGATGTGCCTCACCCATCTTTTTAAAATCCTGGCAGACTCAGGGCGCCTCTGCTATGGTTACATTACGGAAATCATGGCTAATACTATTAACAGTTGAAAACTTGTCAAGCTTGTACAAAGAATGAAACATTAGGTCCTCAGGACAGCTGGAGCCCGTTTGTATGTACTCTTCTAGAAAGGACAGAGCTATTAGCACAATTAGAACTGGTTAAACTTGGGAATTACCAGGCTGTCTATTTCAGAGCTGAGGATGGCATTGCATTTTCTTTCCTACATGTTAAGAAATGTAGTCCACTCATGGCAGTAAGAAGCACGTGGATACATGTTGGTGTTTGGGGCCTGGAAGGGAGGGAGGTTTGTGCTCTTACCCCAGTTCTGAATTCTTTCAGAATTCTTTACCCATGAGTCCTGGGTAAAGGCTCATGAGTCCCAGCTTGCACAGTTGCTCTAAGTTAGCGTCAAGATCCTCAAGTCTAGCAAGCATTGTATAGAGAAATGATCGAACCCAGGTTTCCTGCGTTGCAGGCGGATTCTTTAACAGCTGAACCACCAGGGAAGCCCAAGAATACTGGAGTTGGTAGCCTATGCTTTCTCCAGCGGATCTTCCTGACCCAGGAATCAAACTGGGGTCTCCTACATTGCAGGCAGATTCTTTACCAACTGAGCTATGAGGGAAGCCCCAAGTTTTTTGAAGTGAAAGTTGTTAAGTTGTATCCAACTATACGGTCCATGAGATTCTCCAGGCAAGAATACTGGAGTGGGTAGTCTTTCCCTTCTCCAGGGAATCTTCCAAACCCAGGGATTGAACCCAGGTCTCCCACATTGCAGGCAGATTCTTTACCAGCTGAGCCTCAAGGGAGGCCCCCAAGTATCACAGGTGGTTTTTACTGAGTAAATACTTGATTTCCAGTGTTGCGTCTATTAAATGTCTCAACTTTTTCAGTCAAAGAAGTGAATTCTAATTTGTCTGCCATAGAGATTGATATGTGTGGTTGTTAGATGCCAGAGCATGTACTAAATACTGATGAAGAAGAAAGATGAATCTTAATGAAGGTATAATTTTCTTATAAACTGATACTTTAGCAAGAGAAGCTTTAAATGATCATCATTTTTTATCCTGAAAATGTTAATGTGCAAAACACTTTACTAGACATTATTGGGCAATTAACCACATAGAAATCTAGAGATCACCATCCTCAAGGAATTTTAATCTCCCCAAACAGATTCGAAGATAGCAACTTGAGAACCATTACCAACATGTACCAAATAGCACATAATTGTAAAAAACAGTTCTTTTCAACACTCCCTTAATTTCCTAGGAAGTTTTAATATTCAAGGTGTAAATTTATACATCTGAGGATATGTAATCAGATTTAGAACTGTCACATAAGCTGTCGTATTGTTCGATCCTCTTATTTCACAGATGAGAAAACAAGTCTAGAGAGGTTAAGTCATTTGCCCAAGGTCGTGCAGTTAGTCATCAGGTTCTGCTGGAAGTAGTAACCAGGTCTATTTTCAGTAAGAGACCTATTTCTGCATCACTAGCTTTGGCTTTGTAAATGGAATGGCATACTGACCTTTGGAACCTTTCATAGGTATGCTGAGAAACTGTAAGCTTTTGTTAGCTGTAAAGCATTATAGGTGAAAATAAGAAAACAGAATGATGAAGCCACCCTCTATCACATACTCTGCCTCTCCATATGTTGCTTTATGGCTTCTAGGCTTTTAAGTTACTTACGGTCAGTCTAATTCATTTCCATCTGCATATTCCAACCTCAAGATGCTTTCTGAATAACAACTCTTTGAAAGGAAAAAAAAAAGCATTTTTTTAAGATTTTTTTTTTCATTTGGACCACTTTTAAAGCCTTTATGAATTTGTTACAGTGCTGCTTCTGTTTTATGTTTTGGTTTTTTGGCTGAGGTACATGGGATCTTAGCTCCCCAACCAGGGAGCAAACCTGCATCCCCTGCTTTGGAAGCCAGGGAGGTCCCAAGAAGGCGTATTTATTTGGATACTATGCATGCACGTGCACACACACACACACACACACACACACACACACACACACACACAATCACTTAGCCCCTATTCTACCTCTGGTCCACGGTAAGAAATGCTCATCACCTGGGTGTTCATCCTGGGATGAATGTGGTTGTCCAGGGATGTGATGCTCACAACCCCCTACCCCCAGGTCATGAACTGATTGTTACTTACTTGATGAGCTTGATAAGATGTGTACAGATGCCCTCCTCATTGGAGTGGGGGCTCCGTATCCCATAATCAGTCCCACATTCCATGAGAGATCACATACTTCACAAGACTTTCAGGAGAGTGGAGTTACTCATGATCTCAATGGTTTATTTGTTTCTAAAAACAAAAGAATAAGTGTGTATTAAAGAGATTTTTAAATTACTATCAGCTTGATTTCACTAGGAGACTAGTTAGCAGTACCAAAAATTAAAATATATAACACTGGCTAAATTATGTTGACAAGAATAATGTTTTTATTTCTTTTTTTTTTTTTTTTAATATTTTTACTTATTTATTTGCCTGTGCCAGGTCTTAGTTGGGGCATATGGGATCAAGTTTCCCAATCAGGGATTGAACCTGGGTCCTCTGCATTTGAAGAGAGCACTCTTAGCCACTAGACCACCAGGGAAGTCCCGAGAATAATGTTTTTATTTCTATAGGCTGATACTTGTTTAAACTTTTCCCAATCCAAGTTATAAAATTATAAAAAACACAATATTTGTATTTCTTTTTTCCTTATGGCAAAAAGCAAAATGTTAGGAGACAGTCATAGTTATTTGTATCATGGTGTTTCTAAATTGAATACTCATGGCAGTTGCGAAGAAAAAAAGCCAATAATCATTGACCTTTAATCACCTGTAACTCTATAGTTTGGCTGAAATTCACAGTCTTTAGCACCATTTTTATAGTACTTATTATCTGATGATAAATCTTTAAAACAATGTCAAGTAAAAGTTCTTACTGTATTTCACTCTTTTCTACCAAGTTCATAATTTTACTATAAATGCTCGAATAGGATTAGGTTGAATTTTGACAGTGACTACTAAAAATTATCAGTTTAGTGTGATATTTTGAACCTATATATCTCAGAAATTAACTTATAATGGTATTATAAGAAATATAATAGTTTCAGGGCTTCCCTGGTGGCTCAGCAGTAAAGAATCCGCCTGCCAATGGAGGAAATGTGGGTTCGATCCCTAGGTCGGGAAGATCCGCTGGAGAAGGAAATGGTAACCCAGTATTCTTGCCTGGGAAATCTCATGGACAGAGGAGCCTCACAGGCTGCAGTCCATGGGGTTGCAAAGAGTCCAACAAGACTTAGTGACTAAAACAACAACAAACTTAATAGTTTCAAATAGCAAGGTGTGTTATTTTAAAATGTCTTTATTAAGTATTTTGTCATGCCCAGCCCAGTCCCTAGTACATAATAGCTATTCAGTAAATATTTATTGAGCGAATGGTTTAATTTATGTGTTTTTGCTATCATTGCCCTGTGACATAAGTAACCTAAAAATGGATATGTGTGTGTGTGTTAGTTGCTCATTAGTGTCCAAACTCTTTGTGACTCCATGGACTGTAACCCACCAGGCTCCTTTGTCCATGTGATTCTGCAGGAAAATATCCTGGACTAGGGTAGCCATTCCCTTCTCCAGGGGATTTTCCTGACCCAGGAATCGGATCTGCAATTCCTGCATAGGCAGGCAGATTCTTTACCTTTCTGAGCCACCAGGGAAGCCCAACCTAATAATAATATAGGGTAATTACTTACAGAATACATTTGAAAGGTTGATTACTTAACATCTTTAAACACTGATGTTTCTATCACAATCTACCATGTGTGTTGGCTGGAGGTGGGTGTGCTTAGTCGTGTCCAACTCTCTGTGACCCCATGGATATCGCTACTACTTTATGGTATACATTGCTCTATTTGATTTTTAAATTTTGTAAAACTTTTCACCAGCTGAGCTCATGAACTGAAAAAAACTGAATTAGGAACCCTAGCCTTAAAATCACCAAAAGAACAGGGTTTTGACACATACACAACAGTTTGGGTATTACCTACCAAAAAAATCGGATAGAGGCAGATCTATTAACTGAGGTGGGCAATCATAGGGCCTCTTCCACCAATGCATGTGGAAACAGTTACAAACATATTAAATTAAAAGTTGGTTCTTTCACATGTACTACATCAAGTATACGTAAAAGACAAGTTGTTGGCATTTATACTTTTGAAATGATTAAAGCTTTAAATTGCACTAAAATTTGGGGAAAACCTTTTGTTAGAACTTGGAGGAAATAACACAATCAAGGCTGTTTTCTGTTTTACTTCACAGTGATTCTGTTTAGCAGTGTTCTCAAAGTATAATCCATAGACTCCTGGGGGGTCTACATTATTTGCTGTTACTTGATGGTGGATAATACCTCTGGAGCTTTAGTACCAAGTCAGTGGCATCAAAATGCATCTGTGCCACCAGGGAATCCCTTCAAAATGTGCTAACAGTCATTTATTCTTCACTATCGTATACTTGCAATTAAAAATAAAAAGTGGGTTTCACAAATGAGTGCCTTTGGTAAAACAATAAGCATGTTTTTATACTCTGAGTCACAAAATGGAAGGTTCTTTTAGAACACTTCTGTTGCATACAAAAGTATCAATACTGTGGCTGTCTTGAGAAAAAGCAGTGGCCAGACTGAGTTGTGAATTGAACTAGCCACTTTGCCATGAAATGACATGTTATTGAAAGAACTGACAAGCAAACTATGGTTATTCAGACTTGGGTATTTGGCAGGTATTTTCTTGAAAATAAACAAAATGAACCTGTCACTTCAAATATAACAACAGATAGTATTTGTTGCCAAGGATAAAATTTGAGCTTTCAAGTGAAAATTGGAAGTTTGGGACATTTGTATCTACCATCATGAGCTAGTCATTTCCCAATAATGACTTTTCTAGGAAGAGTGGTGACAATTATTGTGATGTTTTATATGGTATAATGAAATACATCAACATTTGCAAGACCTACATAATTCATTGAACCATTATTTTCTAAGTGACCAAAACATGGTGCTATAGAATCATGTGTAAGTGAAGTCCATTCACATGTCACCTAGATTGATAAATTTTAATGTAACAGAGTACAAAAAAGTTCATTGACAAAGTTTCAGATTCCACATTGCAGCTAATTTTTAAGAAACTACCCCTTCTTGATTTCTGGTGTAGTATCAAAAATATTCAATATTTATTCAAAAATATTCAAAATATCAAAAATTATCTGAAAAGGCTATTAAAATACTAATTCCCTTTCCAACTGAATGTCCATATGAAGTTGGATTTTCTTTGTATGCTTTGATCAGATGACATATTGCAACAGATTAAATGCCAAACCTGACATGAAAATGCAGCTATTTCTTATTAAGCTACATATTTGATTTATAAAAGTATAAAACAGTGCCAATAGTCTTGCTGATTTTTTTATTTTGAGAAATGTAGATATTTTTATAAAATATATTACTTATATTAAAAGTCATTTTAAAATAAATTACTAATAAATATGCTTTCAAATTCTCAATTTTACTTTATTATGGTAAATATCAATAGATATAACTTATATACCCTTTGATGTCCTCAATAATAGTTAAGACAGTAAAGAATTCTTGAGACTAGATAGTTTGCTGCTGCTGCTAAGTCGCCTCAGTCGTGTCTGACTCTGTGGGACCCCATAGACGGCAGCCCGCCAGGCTCCCGTCCCTGGGATTCTCCAGGCAAGAACACTGGAGTGGGTTGCCATTTCCTTCTCCAATGCATGAAAGTGAAAAGTGAAAGTGGAGTCGCTCAGTCGTGTCCGACTCTTAGCGACCCCATGGACTGCAGCCTACGAGGCTCCTCCGTCCATGGGATTTTCCAGGCAAGAGTACTGGAGTGGGGTGGCATTGCCTTCTCCCTAGATAGTTTAAGAACCACATAAAGTAAGGTAGTCCATGAAAAAAAAAAATACAGTGTGATGAAATGTTTACTTCATACCTGAGAGTCACAATGCGCAGTGGCATAGAAGCTCGAAGTCCTTCGGTTGAAAAACATGTTTAATTTTGTTTCACTTGGCAGTTCTCAAACTCCTTGAATAAAATCCTATTTGTTTTCTGAAGAAGTGTTTGTGAGGAACAATATTTACAAATATTGCTTCATTCACATCTCGCTTCAAAGATCTAGTGCCTAGCTTAAATTAAGAGGATATTATTGTAGGATTTCATTTCTTTTAAAGGCTGAATAACATTCCACTGTATGTATATAGTAAATTTTCTTTCTCACCCATCAATCTGGGTTATTTCCACAACTTGGCTATTGTGAATAGTGTTGCAGTGGACACGGGAGAGCAATTATCTCTTTGAGATCCTGATTTCAGTTTTTTGAGTAAAGATCCAAAAGTCAGATTGCTGGATCGTATGGCAGTTTTATCTTTAATTTTCTGGAGGCCCTCCGTTTTGTTTTCCATGCAGCAGCACTGTTTGGCATTCCCGCCAACAAGCTCGGTTATGTAAGATGAATCAGTTGTAGAGCTCTGCTATACAACATTGTGTGCATAGTTACTAATACTACATTGTGCATTTAAAAACCTGTTAAGAGGGTACTTCCTTCCAGTAGTTAAGACTCTGTGCATCCAGTGCGGGGGACTC
Source organism: Bos mutus (assembly GCF_027580195.1). Taxonomy (NCBI): domain Eukaryota; kingdom Metazoa; phylum Chordata; class Mammalia; order Artiodactyla; family Bovidae; genus Bos; species Bos mutus. The sequence continues at coordinate 25,461,878 of NC_091621.1, read as the reverse complement.
TAGTTCAATCCCTGGTCTAGGAGCTTAAGATCCTGCTTGCTGTGTGGCGTGGCCAATAAATAGGTCAAATAAAATAAAAACCTGTTAAGAGGATAGACCACATATTAAATGTTTTTACCACAGTAAAATAAAAATTTTTTAAATTATTATAAACCCCACAGTTCTCTAGAACAGAATTAAAGGGTGACAAGCTTAATCATAAGTAAGAGCAATATGTAATGACTTAAGTGACTAAGGATCTCGTTTTTTAAAATTTCAAATGTTTTCAAGATTATATAATAAATTCAAAAGTCTTTAACCATCAGAATTCTTGTTACTTGTCCTTCAGAAAATTTGCATTGGTGTGGGATAAAAATAAGACTGTTGATATTAGAATAATCACTTGAAAATTCTGACATTGCTAGTGAAAGATTTTGAGGCTAGATTTTAAAATAATGGCCTAAAGTTCTGGTGTTGACTTAAAACATGCCAGCATGCTTCACCGTAACAACTAGGGATTTGAAGAGTCACACAAGCTTGGTTTCAAGTACTGAACCCACTATGTATTGAGTCTTTACATGGGCTTGTTTATAAATATCAGCACCTATACAACGGACTTATTTTTCCTTGCTGACTGGTTATTGTAAGAAGAAAATGAAATTTCATTAGAGCCTATACTACAGCTAATGCACAGCAGTTGAATGCTTCTTAGAGGCCTGGCCCCATGCTTGATACCAGGGTAACAAAGATGAGTAGAATACAGGTTCTTTGCTGAACAGACTTTTTGAAATCAGCACCCGCAAAGACCAAACAAGTTCTCAGTTACAGCAGAGAATAATAATGATATACTAAAGTGAGGGGTGATGATCAGATATCCTCCAATACCAATTTATCCATTCCTTGGTGAACTCCCATTACCCCTGTTCTTAGCACAAGAACAAGGGTAATGGGAGAAACCACCCATTTCAGCTGGAGAAACCAGCTTTCTGTAACATGAGTTCAATAAGCTATGGCCATATACTGCTGGCAGCAGGCAGAAGTAGTATGTGCAATTTACTGGTTCTGCTCTTCAAAGGAAACTTTACCATTTTTCTACTCCTTTGGACTGAGACTTGGCCATGGCAATGGTTAGCCAAACTCTTGGCCATAAAGACAGCACGCCAAGCTATAACATTTCAGATAGAAAGAACCCAGGTCTCTGGGTGACTTTATATAACAATGCTACCTGCCACCTACAATGTCCTAACCCCCAGCCACTATCCACCAGCTCAAACCCTAATATGAAAAAGCAAAACAAAACAAAACCCTCCATTGTGTTTAAGCACTCTTACCAACTTGTTAGGGTCCCAACTAGTAGAGTAAAAGGTCTTTAGGACACTAACTCCCAGACCTAGATCCCTTGGAAAAGATGGGGATAGGTGAGCCTAGGACAAGCCTTCCTGGAGGAAGGGGTCATTGACCTGGGTTTTGATGGGTCTTTGAGAGTTGGAAAAAACTCCTTTCCAGGTGATTATAAGTTCCCCTTCTTATGAAACCCACACTCATGAGAATTAGTGATATGCATGGTGTTCATTCAGTAGCTCAGTCCTCTCTGATTCTTTGTGATCCTTTGGACTGTAGCCCACCAGGCTCCTCTGTCCATGGGATTTCCTAGGTAAGAATACTGGAGTGGGTTGTCATCTCCTCCTCCAGGGGATCTTCCCAACTCAGGGATCAAACCCGTGTCTCCTGCATCTCCCGCATTGCAGGTGGATTCTTTACCCGCTGAGCTATCGGGGAATCACTGATATGATACCTTATAATGAAATTTGACTTTTCTGTATTATGATACCATGGAATCATGGAGTTCAAATTAAATAGTAATTGCTTCATTCTTTAAACAATTGTATATGGAGCACTTACTGTATACATATAAATAAAGAATATAAATAACCAGTGTAGGACCTTCTTACCAATTTTCTTCATTTACTTTTTATAAAAACTTGTTATCCCTCCCTTCCCCATGTACACTTCATTGTTTCATTAGATATGTGCGTTGTCTATTTTTATTTTTTATGATATTAGTAGTACTCAACACCACTCTCACACCATTAACATTCAGTAAATTCTTTGTTGAAGGAACCAATGAACAAAGATGGCTCAGATGGTAAAGAATCCACCTGCAACGTGGGAGACCCAGGTTTGATCTCTGGGCCAGGAAGATCCTCTGGAGAACAGAATGGCAACCCACGCCAGTATTCTTGCTTGGAGAATACACAGAGAATACCATGGACAGAGGATCCTTGAGGGATCCCCATCCTACAGTCCAAGGGGTTGCAAAGAGTCAGACACGACTTGGTGACTAACACTTTCACTTTCAAGGAGAATAATATATGCTTAGACGTTCAGCTCACAGCAATAAAAAGGGCAGTTTTGCCCTGAACTCATAGTTAAGTAAGCAGATGATTACAAGTTTGTGTAAAGGGCATATGGTAGTATCGATGAAGATAGTCTGTCATTTAAACTTTAACAGTCGTTACTATACAAATTAATTGAATCTTATTTCCTTGGTGGCTCAGATGGTAAAGACTCTGCCTCCAATGTGGGAGACCCAGGTTCGATCCCTAGGTTGGGAAGATCCTCTGGAGAAGGGAGTGGCAACCCATTCCAGTATTCTTGCCTGGAGAATCCCCATGAACAGAGAAGCCTGGCAGGCTACAGTCCATGGGGTTACAAAGAGTCGGCCACGACTGAGTGACTAACACTTTTCACTTCTTTTCATTTCTTTAATAATGCATTACCGAAAGAGCACTTACATATGTTCGTCTGTAGCTGGGCTTTGAACAGTTCAATTGTAGTTGTATCACTAAAGTAGCTATATCAATTCTTGAGAGTTTGAATAGGATTTTACTCAGTGATGTACCAGTGATAGGAAAGAAAAGTCAAGATAGGTATGAATAATTGACTTGTAGTGTCCACAAGGATCAGATGCAAATCATGACTAAAACTAACCACTTGAACCCTACAGGATAAAGCTTCCATACTGGGGAACAGTGTGTATTGCAACTGAAAAGAAAATTTCCTTAGTTCGTATCTGTAAAATTCAATGTTTGATTAGTCAAAGGAGAATTTTTTCTAGGATGTAAAATCTGCATGAATAATTTGCCTTTTGATAATTTGTCACTGAAAACTGCTACGGAGTAACAATTTTAAAATTTAATAAATAAAAACTCAACACAAGGTTTTCACATACTAAGTGGGATTTTGGCATTGAAATTAGAAAGTATGTTATGAGTGGGTTTTTCATGTGTTTTCATGTTGTATCTTTGTTACCTTTACTGAGTAGCTGATAAATGCAGATGACAAATGAAATGACAGTATTATGAAACCAAATATGTTTAAGTAAAGCTTCCTTTTTACACATAATCTAAAAATGAAGGAAAGCACTAATAAATTCAGTAGTTACCCAGCACTCTAGCACTCAGCCCTCATTTGATATCTCTGACTCCTGTATAATCTGATGATTTCTTCAATGAAGGTATTTTCTTGCTTTCATTGGAATCAATGCGAATTGTTTAAAGAAATTTGCCATTAATAGTAGAAAGCAGAATCAAGTTTATAAAATCTTGGAACACACACACAAAAAATATTCTTTATCTTTAGAAGGCTTTTCTCGAATAATTCCTAATTAGGTCTCTAATTTGATTCTGTCAAATCACTAATTATTTGTGTTGTTTATTAAATAAAACGTAGAGCCACCTGCCTGAACAGTAATACATATAGCCTCAGTTAGCTAGTCTGCAAATTGATGAATAAACTAAGCCAATTCATCCATCTGTGAAATATTTCAAGGTCGACCATCCATTGGCTAGAAGATTTTAAGTTAAAAAGACAGTGGAGGACAGTGCTTACAGTTTGATAATGTTTGCTTACTGAGCGTGAAATGAAATTTAACTGTGGCATGTCTGCATTTGTAAATTTATTGTGGTTGTTTAGACTTCTTGCAAAATGAAATGTCAAGCAGTCATTCTGAGGTTCCAAGTATATTAGGATTCAAAAGGCTTGGAAAATTGAGTTTATTCTTTAAGGTTTTAAAGATCTTTTTTCTGTTTTTTCTACCACATAAAATTAATTAATATATTCAGTCAATAACTATGTGTGGAATAAGTGTTAGTTAAAAATTTAAAATAATTGACAAATTCAAAATCCTTCATGTGCCATCCAAATGTTATAGGACTTTCAAAAATTTGCAGAGTATCAGAATTCATATTTTCCCTGAAGATGTATTGTTGTTGGATTTAGACTAGGAATCTCTTCTAGCTGGAAAATGTTATAATTTTTATATAAGTAGGTACTTTCAAGTGATCAAGAAAAAATAGTGCTGATTATGAAATCCTCTTAGGTAATGTGAGAATGTGTGTCATCTATTTACGCTTTATATTGATGGTTCTGAACAATATATTACCAATGGATTCTGTTGCCTGGGAGTTCATTCATACTTCCTTCTGTCTTCCCATCTCCTCCTATTTCCCCTCCTCTTCCTTGTCTTCCTTCTCCTCTCTCTCTTTCTCTCTCTCTTCCTTCCAGGCTACAGGCCACTAAAAGCAAGGAAAGTCTATTTTTAAATGGCACACATTTATTTGTTTAGTTATGTTTCATGGTTGGTTGATTCATTCTACCAGAGCACTGCATTTCAAAAAGCTTAGGGTTGTTGCTTTTTTTTTTTCCTTCATCAATTCATTTGGCTACAGAAACATTTTCTTGGTATTTAAAATAGTTTCCTGTAGTCTCACTTCTCTTTTGAATAGTGATGACTAATCTGATTTAAATTTCTCTTCTTTTCCTTCCTATAAGTGCTTTGCCATATGATTCATCTTAGCTTCTTGACCTTCTCCTCTTAAAGCCATTTCCTAGACCCCTAATTCAAGCTGTCATTTACAAGCATGCTTGCCTGATTTGCTATCAAAATACTTCAGTTCAGTTCAGTTCAGTTCAGTCGCTCAGTTGTGTCTGCTTATTTGTGATCCCATGGACGGCAGCACTCCAGGCCTCCCTGTCCATCACCAACACTCAGTTTACTCAAACTCATGTCCATCGAGTCGATGATGCCATCCAACCATCTCATCCTCTGTTGTCCCCTTCTTATCCCACCTTCAATCTTTCCCAGGATCAGGGTCTTTTCCAATGAGTCAGTTCTTCGCATTAGGTGGCTAAAGTATTGGAGTTTCAGCTTCAACACCAGTCCTTCCAATGAATATTCAGGACTGATTTCCTTTAGGATAGACTGGTTGGATCTCCTTGCAGTCCAAGAGACTCTCAAGAGTCTTCTTCAACACCAAAGTTCAAAAGCATCAGTTCTTTGGCTCTCAGCTTTCTTTATTGTCCAACTCTTACATCCATACATGACTACTGGAAAAACTACAGCTTTGATTAGACAGACCTTTGTTGGCAAAGTAATGTCTCTGCTTTTGAATATGCTGTCTAGGTCGGTCATAACTTTTCTTCCAAGGAGCAACTGTCTTCTAATTTCATGGCTGCAGTCACCATCTGCAGTGATTTTGGAGCCCAGAAAAATAAAATCTGTCACTGTTCCCACTGTTTCCCCATCTATTTGCCCTGATGGGACCAGATGCTATAATCTTAGTTTTCTGAATGTTGAGTTTTAAGCCAACTTTTTCACTCTCCTCTTTCACTTTCATCAACAGGCTGTTTAGTTCTAATAGGCTTTCTGCTATAAAGGTGGTGTTATCTGCGTATCTGAGGTTGTTGATATTTCTCCCGGCATTCTTGACTCCAGCTTGTGCTTCATCCAGCCCAGGGTTTCTCATGATGTACTCTATATATAAGTTAAATAAGCAGGTCCTTTCCCTATTTGGAACCAGTCTGTTGTTCCATGTCCAATTCTAACTGTTGCTTCTTCATCTGCATACACATTTCTCAGGAGGCAGGTAAGGTGGTCTGGTATTCTCATCTCTTTAAGAATTTTCCACAGTTTGTTGTGATCCACACAGTCAAAGGCTTTGATGTAGTCAATAAAGCAGAAGTAGATGTTTTTCTGGAACTCTCTTGCTTTTTCGATGATCCAGTGGATGTTGGCAATTTGATCTCTGGTTCCTCTGCGTTTTCTAAATCCAGCGTGAACATCTGGAAGTTCATGGTCCATGTACTGTTGAAGACTGGTTTGGGGAATTTTGAGCATTACTTTACTAGCGTGTGAGATGAGTGCGATTGTGTGGTAGTTTGAGCGTTCTTGGGCATTTCCTTTCTTTGTGATTGGAATGAAAACTGACCTTTTCCAGTCCTGTGGCTACTGCTGAGTTTTCCAAATTTGCTGGCATATTGAGTGCAGCACTTACACAGCATCATCTTTCAGGATTTGAAAGAGCTCAACTGGAATTCCATCACCTCCACTAGCTTTATTCGTAGTTATGCTTCCTAAGGCCCAATGACTTCGCATTCCAGGATATATGGCTCTAGGTGAATGATCACACCATCACTTATTGTGATTATCTGGGTCATGAAGAACTTTTTTGTACAGTTCTTCTGTGTATTGCACCTCTTCTTAATATCTTCTGCTTCTGTTAGGTCCATACCATTTCTGTTCCTTATTGTGCCCATCTTTGCATGAAATGCTCCTTTGGTGTCTCTAATTTTCTTGAAGAGATCTCTAGTCTTTCCCGTTCTATTGTTTTCCTCTATTTCTTTGTATTGTTTACTAAGGGAGGCTTTCTTATCTCTCCTTGCTTTTCTTTGGAACTCTGCATTCAAATGGATATATCTTTCCTTTTCTCCTTTGCCTTTAGCTTCTCTACTTTTCACAGCTATTTGTAAGGCCTCCTCAGACAACCATTTTGCCTTTTTGCACTTCTTTTTCTTGAGGATGATCTTGATCCCTGCCTCCTATACAATGTCAGAAACCTCTGTCCATAGTTCTTCAGGCACTCTGTCTTCAAATCTAATCCCTTGAATCTATTTGTCACTTCCATTGTATAATCATAAGCGATTTGATTTAGGTCATACCTAAATGGTTTAGTGGGTTTCCCTACTTTCTTCAATTTAAGTCTGAATTTGGCAATAAGGAGTTCATGATCTGAGGCACAGTCAGCTCCCGGTCTTGTTTTTGCTGACTGTAGAGAGCTTCTCCATCTTTGGCTGCAAAGAATATAATCAATCTAATTTCAGTATTGACCGTCTGTTGATGTCCATGTGTAGAGCCTTCTCTTGTGTTGTTGGAAGAGGGTATTTGCTATGATCAGTGCGTTCTCTTGGCAAAACTCTGTTAGCCTTTGACCTGCTTCATTTTGTACTCCAAGGCCAAATTTGCCTGTTACTCCAGGTATCTCTTGACTTCCTACTTTTACATTTCATTGCCCTGTGATGAAGAGGACATCTTTTTTGGGTGTTAGTTCTAGAAGGTCTTGTAGGTCTTCGTAGAAGTGTTCAACTTCAGCTTCTTCAGCAGTACTGGTTGGGACATAGACTTGGATTACTGTGATATTGAATGATTGGTCTTGAAAACGAACATTCTGTCATTTTTTAGATTGCATTCAAGTACTGCATTTTGGGCTCTTTTGTTGACTATAAGGGGTACCCTATTTCTTCGAAGGGGTGCTTGCCCACAGTAGTAGATATATAATGGTCATCTGAGTTTAAATTCACCCATTCCAGTCCATTTTAGTTCACTGATTTCTAAAATGTCATTGTTCACTCTTGCCATCTCCTGTTTGATCACTTCTAATTTACCTCGATTCATGAACCTAACATTCCAGGTTCCTATACAATATTGTTCTTTATAGCATCAGACTTTACTTCCATCACCAGTCACATCCACAACTGGTTGTTGTTTTTGTTTTGGCTCCGTCTCCTCATTCTTTTTTGGAGTTATTTCTGCACTGATCTCCAGTAGCATAATGAGCACGTACCGACCTGGGGAGTTCATCTTTCAGTGTCCTATCTTTTTGCCTTTTCATACTGTTCATGGGGTTCTCCAGGCAAGAATACTGAAGTGGTTTGCCATTCCCTTCTCCAGTGGACCACATTTTGTCAGAACTCTCCACCATGACCCGCCCATCTTACACAGGACTGGGAAATAGACTCTTGGAGGGCACAGACAGAACTTTGTGCGCTCCAGGACCCAGGAGAAATGAGCAGTGACCCCCAAGAGACTGATCCAGACTTGCCTGTGAGTGTTCAGGAGTCTCTGGCAGAGGCATGTGTCAGAGGTGGCCTGATGCAGAGTTGGGGGCGCTGAGTGTAGCAGTGTGTGTATGGGACCTTTTGAAGGAGGTTGCCATTATCTTTGTTACCTCCACCATAGTTTGGCCCCAGGTAAACAACTGGGAGGGAACACAGTCCCGCCCATCAACAGAAAATTGGATTAAAGATTTGCTGAGCATGGCCCCACTCATCAGAACAAGACCCAGTTTCCCCCTCAGTCAGTCTCTCCCATCAGGAAGCTTCTATAAGCCTCTTATCATTCTCCATCAGAGGGCAGACAGAATGGAAACCACAACCACAGAAAACTAACCAATCTGATCACATGGACCACAGCCTTTTCTAACTCAGTGAAACTATGAGCATGCCCTGTAGGGCCACCCAAGACAGATGGATGGATCAAAGTACTTACAGGTTGTTTATTTTTAAGGAATTGTTTATCCAACTTGGATTAACCTTGTTCTTACCTCTCTTCTTTACTTTTATTATTGAACCTTTGGCTGTTTCCTTCCCTTTTGCATTTTGTTGTTGTTTAGTTGCTAAGTCATGTCTGATTCTTTTGTGACTTCATGGATTGTAGCCTGACAGACACCTCTGTCCATGGGATTTCCTTGCAAGAATTCTGGAGTGGGCTGCCATTTCCTTCTCCAGGGGATCTTCCCGACCCAGGGATCGAACCCATGTCTCCTGCATTGTAGGTGGATTCTTTACTGCTGAGCCACTAGTGAAGCCTGTTTGTGTATTTATTCACTCAATTATTTCCCACATACATATTACACACTTAATATTTAAGTAGTGGGTGTGCAACAGGAGAGAGGGAAACTCAAAGCCATCGTTCTACTTGATATTGATGTGAAGTGAAAGTTGCTCAGTAGTGTCCGAATCTTTGAAACCCCATGGACTATATACTTCATGGAATTCTCCAGGCCAGAATACTGGAGTGGGTAGCCTTTCCCTTCTCCAGGGTATCTCCCCAACCCAGGGTTTGAACCCAGGTCTCCCCCATTGCAGGCAGATCCTTTACCAGCTGAGCCACAAGGGAAGTCCCTAGTTGATGTTAGCTTTAGTTATAAGGTTAATGAAGAGCTTGAAACCATTAGCTAAAATGGGCTTTTGGAGCATCCATAGCTTTAAAGATTGATTTATTCACTCTATAAAGTATATTTAGCATCTGTGTCATGTTAGCTACTTAATGCATGCCAGCTCTGACCAATCTTTAGAACTGGCTCTATTTCATATTCTTGGTGGCATATTTTGGTGTTTAATACACTTTCAGGAAGAACACTTTAAAGATCCTTGTGTAATTTAAATAGTATGTTTCCATTAACAGTCACACTAAATCTGATTCATTCATTGAACAAATGCTTATGGTTCATCTGCATTGCCAGGCAATGTTCACAGATGGGAAGTAGAGCAGCATACATGAGGGTAAGAGGCTTCCTAGATGGCGCTAGTGGTAAAGAACCCACCTGCCAATGCAGGAGACATAGAAGACTCACGTTTGATCCCTGGGTCGGGAAGATCTCCTGGAGAAGGAAGTAGCAACCCACTCCAGTATTCTTGCCTGGAGAATCCTCATGGACAGAGGAGCCTGGCAGGCTACAGTCTGTAGGGTTGCAAAGAGTCAGATGCGACTGAAGTGACTGAGCACGCATGCACACACATGAGGGTAAAGGTCCTTCCTCTCACAGAGATCATATTCTAGAAGAGAAAAAAACAGATCACATATAAGTAAGCACATTATGAAACAAAGTAATTTCTGACAGGCAGAAGTGACAGTAGGCTGTATCACAGTGCGGGCATCTGGGGTGACCTATGCTATATGGTGGAGATGGCAATGGCACCCCACTCCAGTACTCTCGCCTGGAAAGTCCCATGGACTGAGGAGCCTGGTGGGCTGCAGTCCATGGGGTCGCTACAAGTCAGACACAACAGCGAATTCACTTTCACTTTTCACTTTCCTGCATTAGAGAAGGAAATGGCAACCCACTCCATTGTTCTTGCCTGGAGAATCCCGGGAACGGGGAGCCTGGTGGGCTGCCGTCTGTGGGGTCGCACAGAGTCGGACATGACTGAAGTGACGCAGCAGCAGCAGCAGCATGCTATATGATAGGGCCTTGGTGTTTGTCCATCCTATATGTAATCATTTGCCACTGCTAATCAGTTTGGGATATATTTTGAAGGTATAGCTGATAAATTGGATATGGGAGGTCTAAAGGAGAGATCAGGGATGACTCTGGCTTCCGGCCTGAACAACTAGAAGAGTAACACTGGCTAGTAAGATGAGAGCTAGGATGAAAGATGCAGGGTTGAGGACTGTCTTTAGAGTTTCTGACCTTGTTATCTTGGAGATGTCTATTATGCATCTTAGTAGGAAGTTGGATATGGTTAAGTGAATCTGGAGCTTGAGGGATCATAGTACATGGAGAATATAAACACAGCAGCCTTCTCCTTTTATTTAATGCTATAGGACCAATTATAAATTGCACCAAGATACTTTTGTGTTTATATAGCTTTGCTGACTTCATTTGAAATACTTAAAAAGCATAATATACTACATACCTGTTTGGTGCACTGTATAACCAGTTGGTAAAATCAGTGCAGAAAAAAATTAATTTAGACATATACTAGATAGTATGCACACTTGCAAAACTAATTTGGTTATTTTGAAAGAGTTAGAAACAAACTCTATATTCCATACAATTCTTTTGAAAAAATAATCCAATAGAAAAGAATTTACATTATTTTTTCAAATATATGTATTTTTGTACAAAAACAGATTCCAACCTTTCCTGACAAGATTTTACATTTTGTTTTTGCCATGAGGCTAAATTTCCTGGCATGAAATAATTAGAATAAGTGAAACTTTCATAGGTAGACCAGAAATTCTTTCCTTGGATTGGCCTTTGAGTTACATGGATTATGAAATTATTCTCTCATAATCCAGAACTCCAGAAAATTCAATTCCAAAAACATCTACTGGGGGTTAAAAATAGAGAAAGGCAGAAATGGGTTTTTTTCAGTGTCCGAAGAACATAAGGAATGGTTGATGTTTTTTTTCTTAAGAGTTAAGATCAAGCCTAATTTAGTTTTTCTAACAGATAGCCATTATTAATTCTCAAACTGAAAAGAATCTTTCATAACCTGACCTTAATTTCTGTAGGACCCAGATAGGATTCTCTTCATGGGTGCATTGTGTCAAGATAAACCTTCTTGGGGCAACAGAAACAATGATCAGTGCCAGTCATCATCTGGGACAAATTCCTTGACATGTCCTAGGTGGTCACTGTTCTATTTCTAAAGCTCCCCCAATATTTATTTGGGCCAACTCAGTGCCTGGGGGTGGGTGCTCAAGTGGTTTCCATCAGAACTGAAATAAACTTGATAAATTATATAAGACTCATCCTTCTATCCATTCATTTCATCTTTAAACATGTATTGAACATCTACTCTGTGACCAGTGCTCTTCCAGAGACCAAAGATCTAAACTTAGTAAGATCTTAAGTTAGTAAGATATGACTCTTGTTCTATGTCCTACCAGTCTAGAAAAAAAAGTGCTTTAAAATGAGGCCTTTGCAATGCAGCATGAACTGTACTAGGTAAGTCGGCAATGGTACCCTAGTCAACCTACTCTAATATATCCTCATTATGCTGCTGCTGCTGCTAAGTCACTTCAGTCATGTCCGACACTGTGCGACCCCATAGACGGCAGCTCACCAGGCTTCCCCGTCCCTGGGAATCTTCAGGCAAGATCGCTGGAGTGTTACCATTTCCTTCTCCAGTGCATGAAAGTAAAAACTGAAAGTGAAGTTGCACAGTCGTGTCCGACTCTTAGTGACCCCATGGACTGCAGCCTACCAGGCTCCTCCATCTGTGGATTTTCCAGGCAAGAGCACTGGAGTGGGGTGCCATTGCCTTCCCCGATCCTCATTATGAGCCCCACTCAAATCCAGTGGTTTACAACAAATGTCATTTCTATTCTTCTGCTCACAGGTATGCAGGGAGTTTGCAATTGGGTTAATTAAGTCTGGGCCCAGCCTGGGCTTCCCTCTTGACTCAGCTGGTAAAGAATCTGTCTGCAATGCGGGAGTTAGATTCCTGGGTTGGGAAGATCCCCTGGAGAGGGGAAAGGCTACCCACTCCAATATTCTGCTCTGGAGTATTCCATGGAAGGTATAGTCATGGGGTCACAAAGAGTTGGACACAACTGAGCATGTCCTTTCACTTTCCAGTCTGGCAGCTCTGCTTCAGGCTGCAGAGCTTCAGTGGTGGGTGTAGGTCTGCTCCATGTCTCCATTCAGGTCTGTCTCCCGTTTAAGATGTAGTGACTTACTGGCTGTATTTTCTTGGAACATCACAGGGAAGTCAAGACAGCAAGTCGAAATTTGTTTTTCACGCCTCCACTCACACCTCTGTCTTCTCCATGCTCTGTTAGCCTAGTGGATGTGGACGTGGCTATATTTCCACTATGTAACAGCTCTCCCACTCTCGGTGAGCAAGGTTAGGCAAATCTTGTCTCTTCAGCCATTCTTCATCAATTATTCATTCATCCATTTATTCACTCTTCATTCCATCTTTCATCCGGTCATCAGACATTGAGCATATAACACGATCTCCCAAATGAGAACACAAAGGTAAAAAAAACACCATTACATTCAGGCAGGGGCGTCAAACTTTTGCACTAAGGGAATTTGAAAAGCAAATGCATTCCGCTTGCAGATGTTTAACTTCACTTCGCATCTAAAGTTTTTCACCATACTTTTCATCATTTATATATTTGCAAAATAGATAATTTCCAGCACACTGTAAAATTTAAATAAATCTTTAAGATAATTCATTTGAGTGTTTAGAGCGACAGCAACATTCAACTAGCTATAGCAATTTATTATAATTGTCATTTAAAGATACTGTTCAAGTAGTATAACTCTTGAGAGACAGCATAGCATGATAGTTAAAAAAGCATAAACTCTAAACTGCCTGGTTTACTATTAGGAAGTTATATATATTATTAAAAAGCAGAGACATTGCTTTGCCAACAAAGGTCTGTCTAGTCAAAGCTATAGTTTTTCCAGGAGTCATGTATGGATGTGAGAGTTAGACTATAAAAAAAGCTGAGTGCTGAAGAATTGATGCTTTTGAACTGTGGTGTTGGAGAAGACTCTTGAGAGTCCCTTGGACAACAAGGAGATGCAACCAGTCCATCCTAAAGGAGATCAGTCCTGGGTATCCATTGGAAGGACTGACACCGAAGCGGAAACTTCAATACTTTGGCCACCTAATGCGAAGAACTCACTCATTTGAAAAGAAGGCAGGAGGAGAAGGGGAAGACAGAGGATGAGATGGTTGGATAGCATCACCAACTCAATGGACATGAGTTTGAGTAAACTCTGAGAGTTGGTGATGGACAAGGAGGCCTGGTGTGCTGTGGACCATGGGGTCGCAAAGAGACATGACTGAGCAACTGAACTGAACTGTATATATTAAATCATCTATTTAATGGTTATATGATCTATGGTATGTAATGGTTACATGATCTATGGATTTCATTTAAAACTAGTAAATACGCCACCATCAGCTGTGCAGCAGAGAGCAAGTTACTTAACTATTCTGTGTCTCCTTTTCTCATCTACAAATAAGGACAAATTACAGTACTAACTTCATAAAATTGTCGGGAGGATTAAATGAGTTCATGAAGCTCTTGGAGACTGGCTCAGTGCAATAGATACTTAAATTTGTTTTTGCCATATTGTTGTTGTTCAGTCGCTCAGTCATGTCCAACTCTTTGCGACCCCATGGACTGCAGCACACTAGGCTTCCTTTTCCTTCATTATTATTATTATTAAGGGTTAATTGAAAACAACCTTATAGGAAGCAAGAGCAAAGGGAGGTAAAGGTGATAAGTAAATGAAACATATATTTATAATTCTCCCTGAAATATAACAATGATAGCAGATAAGGAAAAATATGAATGCCATTTTACATACCACGCATTAACTAACTAGACTGTTGAGTCGAGGGAGACTGTGAGGAGGCAAGAGTTATGTTAAGAGAGACAGAAGCAGAGAGTAGTCAGAGTGTAGAGGAAACATCGTTTATTCTGCTCCAAAGTAGGGTCAGAGGTGCACCAGAAGACATAGGTCCATGGACTTCTCTGGCAGTCCAGTGGTTGACTCTGCACTCCTAATGCAGAGGTCATGGGTTCTGTCCCTGATCAGGGAACTAAAAATCCTACATGCTGCATGACATGGCAAAAAAAAAAAGAGAGAAAGAAAAAAGACATAAGTCTAAGAATGGGCCTTGTATAATTTCTGGAGAATCTGATGGGAACCTCAGGTTTGAATGTTCGTGGGGAATAGAGAAGCTGGGAGTGATGTCTGAAATATTTTCAAACATCAAAATTTTGTGAATCTAAATTCTTTTTTTTTTCCTTTTTATTTATTTATCTTTTATTTTTTAACTTTACAATATTGTATTGGTTTTGCCATATAGCAAAATGAATCCACCACAGGTATACATATGTTCCCCATCCTGAACCCTCCTCCCTCCTCCCTCCCCATACCATCCCTCTGGGTCGTCCAAAATTTTGTGAATCTAAATTCTTAAAAAATATATGTAATTAGATTACCTATCTTTTGTTAAGTAAGGTATCTTCACATTACTATCATTACTACAAAAAGAAAAAAGGATTTATTGAGCATCTGCTCAGTGAGTGCCTGTCTCTGTGTGGATGTATCTCTACCCACAGATATTACGCCTGAGGAGAGTTTGGAAAACATTTACTTGTACATTGAAAGCATTTTACTTCAGGCTCTGGTGCTGTTTTAACCATGAGCTATTGTTTTGTCATTTATTTTTTTAACAGTGAAAACAAGTGTTTTCATTACTGAGATAAATGTACAAACTAGAGCACTGGTAGATTGCAGGGCTTTGGTGATTTTATCTAGAATGGCTTCATTCTAGTATACCAACAGTGTTTTCCTTCTAGTAAATCTGACTGCTGTTACTGGCAAAATAATCATTTAAATTCCTTGGATATGCTGTGAAGGACTTGTTTTTAATTTGAAGCATTCCTTTTGGAACTTAGTTTCTCTTAAATTTTGCACAGATTCATAAAGAGCAAGAAAGCACAAAGGATTAGTATTATGCTGTTCATATTTCTTAGGATATTACCTGTCTTTGAATATCAACTGCTGAAATAGTTGAGTGATAAAATTAGTCTTCACACTTCAAAGTATCTTAAACAGGAGAACAAAGGTAGGGTGGGGGTTCAGTTCAGTTCAGTCATCTTATCCTCTGTTGTCCCTTTCTCCTCCTGCCCCCAATCCCTCCCAGCATCAGGGTCTTTTCCAATGAGTCAACTCTTCGCATGAGGTGGCCAAAGTATTGGAGTTTCAGCCTCAGCATCAGTCCTTCCAGTGAACACCCAGGACTGATCTCCTTTAGGATGGAGTACTTGGATCTCCTTGCAGTCCAAGGGACTCTCAAGAGTCTTCTCCAACACCACAATTCAAAAGCATCAATTCTTCAGCGCTCAGCTTTCTTTATAGTCCAACTCTCACATCCATACATGACTACTGGAAAAACCATAGCCTTGACTAGATGGACCTTTGTTGACAAAGTAATGTCTCTGCTTTTCAATATGCTATCTAGGTTGGTCATAACTTTCCTGCCAAGGAGTAAGCATCTTTTAATTTCATGGCTGCAATCACCATCTGCAGTGATTTTGGAGCCCCAAAACATAAAGTCTGACACTGTTTCCACTGTTTCCCCATCTATTTCCCATGAAGTGGTGGGACCAGATGCCATGATCTTAGTTTTCTGAATGGTGAGCTTTAAGCCAACTTTTTCACTCTTCTCTTTCACTTTCATCAAGAGGCTTTTGAGTTCCTCTTCACTTTCTGCCATAAGGGTGGTGTCATCTGCATATCTGAGGTGATTGAGATTTCTCCCAGCAATCTTGATTCCAGCTTGTGCTTCTTTCAGCCCACCGTTTCTCATGATGTACTCTGTATATAAGTTAAATCAGCAGGGTGACAATATACAGCCTTGACGTACTCCTTTTCCTATTTGGAACCAGTCTGTTGTTCCATGTCCAGTTCTAACTGTTGCTTCCTGACCTGCATATAGGTTTCTCAAGAGGCAACTCAGGTGGTCTGGTATTCCCATCTCTTTCAGAATTTTCCACAGTTTCTTGTGATCCACACATTCAAAGGCTTTGGCATAGTCAATAAAGCAGAAATAGTTGTTTTTCTGGAACTCTCTTGCTTTTTTGATGATCCCACGGATGTTGGCAATTTGATCTCTGGTTCCTCTCCCTTTCCTAAAACCAGCTTGAACATCAGGAAGTTCACGGTTCACATATTACTGAAGCCTGGCTTGGAGAATTTTGAGCATTACTTTGCTAGCGTGTGAGATGAGTGCAATTGTGCAGTTGTTTGAGCATTCTTTGGCATTGCCTTTCTTTGGGATTGGAATGAAAACTGACCTTTTCCAGTCCTGTGGCCACTGTGGGTGTGGGTAGGGGTAGGTATTACACACACACAGGAAGAATTCCAGGAGTAGGGCTTCATTTCCTTGGTTAATTTATAATTTAGCTCCACGGTTGTCAGAAAGAAGACCCAAGATGTCTCTATTGGAAATGTATAAGGACATTTTGGATTGTCATAATGATGGGCTAAGTTTGAGAAAAGGGGAGGGAGACCAGCATTTTGTGGATGGGGGCTTGGGGTTCAGTAATTCTAATTGATAAAAGGAGAAACTGTTCCAAATATCCTGCATCTTTACAACATTCGAATATCTATATGAACAAATATTCCTGTAAATGAAGGCTTGTTTGTAATTATTTGAGCCTAGATGCTAGTGCTGCTATATACAGAGGCATGCGTGTTGTTCTGTGTGTGTGTGTCTGTGTGTGTCTGTGTGTGTGCTCACTCAGTGGTACCTGACTCTTTGCGACCCCATGAACTGTAGCCCGCCAGGCTCCTCTGTCCATGGGATTTCCCAGGCAAGAATACTGGAGTGGGTTGCCATTTCCTTCTCCAGGGGATCTTCCCAACCCAGGGATCAAACCTGCATCTCCTGCATTGGCAGGCGGGTTCTTTACCACTAAGCCCCCTGGGAAGCCCGTAGTATCCTCAGAGTAGTTTAACAGAAACCCTGTGTGTTCTGCCTTCTCATCCCTCCCTCCCTGATAACTTCTAGCAACCACTAATCTTTTTACTGTCTCCATAGTTTGCCTTTTCCAGAAAATCATATGACTGGAATCGTCATGTTATGCAGCCTTTTCATATTGACCTCTTCCAATTCAGTCAGTCCAACTCTTTGTGGACTAAATATACATTTGTGGATCTAAATATGAATTTAAAATTCCCCTGTTTCATCCTGGCTTGATAGCTCATTTCTGTTTGACGCCAAATAATATTCCATTATCTGATGTATCAAAGCTTATTTATTCACTCACCTACTGAAGGGCCAGTCATAAACATCTGAATACGGATTTTTGTGTGGACATAAGTTTTCAACTTCTTTGGGTGAATACCAAGGAGTGTGATTGGTGAGTTGTATGTTAACAGTATGTTTAGTTTGGTAAGAAACTGCCAAACTGTCATCCAAAGTTGCTGTGCCATTTTGCATTTCCACCGGCAGTGACTGGGTGTCCCTGTCGCACATCCTCGGGCATTTCGCCATCAATGTTCTGGAGTTTGTCCATTCTAGTAGGTGTAGTGGGTATCTCTTTATTGATTTCGTTTGCAATTCCTTGATGCCACGTCATGTGGAACATCTTTTCATATGCTTATGTGTCGGCTGTAAATCTTCTTTGGTGACATGTCTATTAGAGTCTTAGCCCATTTTTCAACTGGGTAGTTTGTCTTCTTATTGTTGAGTTTTAAGTGTTCTTCGTATATTTTGGATAACAGTCACTTATGAGATGTGCCTTGTGCGGATATCTTCTCCCAGTCTGTGATTAGTTTTTTCATTTTTTTGACATGAGATATTTTTCACCATTTTAATATACAGTGAACACACTAATTTTTACTGTGCTGTCTACCTGTGACTCTACCCTTTTATTTTATGTACATTGTATGGAATGGCTTTTGATTATCTCTTAAGTTTGAAGTTGTTTATTAGAAGTAGGTGCAAAGATCTAACGCCATCTTCTGGTGTCCTCAAATTTACTAATTTAAATATCTATTATTAAATTAATAGATAGTAAATAGATTAATAATTAAATTAATCTATTTAATAATAGATATTTAAATGTAGATTATTGGGTAAGGTATTTTATGTTGAAGTTATATGTTTATGAGTTACATGATCTATGAATTTCATTTAGACTAATTGGAGCATGTTACAAATCACATGCTGCAGTAAAGTGGTGTTGGGTCTGACAGGTTTATTGCCAGGGAACAGTGTGTTTTCCCTGTCTCCCCTTCACTATGTCTGAGCATCTCCCCTCTGGTAACAGGGAGTCTACCACAGTGTTTGGCATCATGCATAATCACTGTGGCATCGAAAAGAGCCAGATTGACTTAATGTCTCAAAGATTTCTCTAGTAGATTGGATGTTCCATATTACTATTCAGAAAATACTCTAACCACTGCTCAATCTAAATAAACACAGAAGGGCCCGAACTAATCAGAGATCTAGGGAACACTGTCAATTGAAGACTTAATCTCAAAATTTGATCTCTTCCACTTTCCCTAAAAGGCAACGGCGAATCTAATTTAGAAGAGTGGGGAAACCATGTAAATGGAATTCAGGCAACTATTACCTACTTCCTAGAAAGAAAAGAATTAGCGTTTAAAAAAATATTTGCTAACATGTATCTGCTATTCTCGGTTGAAGCACATTTTGTTGAATAATTCAATCTGCTTTATTTTCCCATCTTCCCAAGTTTTTTTCTAAGACATTTAATTTTACAATTTAGTGAACATTTAGTTCAACTAAAACCAACTTGTCATAATAATCCGCTTTCTTTACATGAAAATATAAGGGAGCTGAAATTTCTCTTAAATTAGTGTTTTGGAACTGGCAGCATACTACCTCAACCAAGGTTCACAAGTATAAATGCCTGCAGGGGGCAGATGGTAACTGGATGAGTGAATTGGGCCCAGGGGAGGGACTGTGGCTCAGTGGAAAGCACATGTTTATTTATGGTGGCAACCGCCACTCAGTTTTAGTCCATGGTTGCTATGTTGGAACTGGATTCAGAGCTGTCAGATCTTTTGACTTTTCAAGGGAAAAAAGAATGTTTTATTTGTGAAATTCCTAACTTTTAGATGTTAGCCCATTAAAAAAAAAAAAAAAAAAAAAAACTTCAGTGTGAGCCAAACCAAATACATTTGTGGGAATTGCTTGTTCTGTGAAGTGCCATTTGCAACCTCGAAACCTTCCCATCTGTTCAGACTGCAGAGTGCAGTCACTGGGGAATAGCACCACTTACCAGTGTCTGTGGTCTGGGGTGAAAGAGCGCCTCTACAGAAACAGTCCTGTACTTAACTGAATGTATTTGAACTTCACTAATTTGCAAATTGTTGTGGAATCTTAGTTCATTATTGCGTAGCATCAGTTCTTTTAGATTTTAGTTTGCTAAGCTTAGAGTATTTAGGATAGAATGAGGGAAGAATTCTGGGCCCAGAGGTCTGGGCTGGAGGAAGATGGATTAAGGGATCCTGACTTCATGCACCCCACCTCAGGCAGGGTAGCAGGTGTCTCGCCTTCTGTCTTTTGGACCGTGACACATACACAGTGCTCCCTTTCCCTCATGTCATTCACTTCCACCTTTCTTCATCTTCTGTGACCCAAGTAGACCTCCTCTAAATAAAGCGGATTCCCTATTTCTGCTTCCCAAGCATCTGTGATTGTTTGTATAGGGCTCTCACCTCCTCTACCACTCTCTTCCAAATCTGTGGCTGAACTTGAAACTCTTCTGTAGCTCCACCAAATCTCATCTTCTATAATAATCTTGTTATAATCACATACCAGAATGTTAACCTCTCAAAATCCTACAAATCTAGGAAAATAATAGAAAGGTGCTTAAGCATGATATCTGTGTATTTACAAGAACAGTCTCAATTTTACTTTGCATTGGTTCTTGTTCAAAAAATGGTTGTTTATCATTGCTTGGGAAACTCTTAGTCTCTTTAAATAGTAGAATTAAAAATCAGTAAACTATAGTGGAGTGTTTTAAGACTGATTTCTGCAAAGAGGTTCTTTTTTTTCGGGGGGAGGGCTGAAAATTTTTATTCAACTGTGTCTTTGATAATTACATTTTTTTAAATTTAAATTTATTTATTTTAATTAGAGGCTAATTACTTTACAATTTTGTATTGGTTTTGCCATACATCAACATGAATCCACTATGGGTGTACACGTGTTCCCCATCCTGAACCCCGCTCCCACCTCCCTCCCCATACCATCCCTCTGGGTCATCCCAGTGCACCAGCCCCAAGCATCCTGTATCCTGCATCGAACCTGGACTGGCGATTCGTTTCTTATATGATATTATACATGTTTCAATGCCATCCTCCCAAATCATCCCCTCTCCCCTTCCCACAGAGTCCAAAAGACTGTTCTATACATCTGTGTCAAAGAGGTTCTTTTATAAAGTATCGTCTATTCTGTATTGTCAGTTCTTTCAGGCTGAACTGGGAGCTAATAACTATAAAGCTTAATGTGGACTCCACAAATTTAGGAGTTATAATAAGTCAGAGGTAGTTGTATAAAATTTGTTGCCTATACAGTCTCACCAGTCAATTCTGAAGGAGATCAGCCCTGGGATTTCTTTGGAAGGAATGATGCTAAAGCTGAAACTCCAGTACTTTGGCCACCTCATGCGAAGAGTTGACTCATTAGAAAAGACTCTGATGCTGGGAGGGATTGGAGGCAGGAGGAGAAGGGGACGACAGAGGATGAGATGGCTGGATGGTATCACTGACTCGATGGACGTGAGTCTGGGTAGACTCCGGGAGTTGGTGTTGGACAGGGAGGCCTGGCATGCTGCGATTCATGGGGTAGCAAAGAGTTGGACACGACTGAGCAACTGATCTGATCTGATCTGATCTGATACAGTCTCTGGGGGAAAGTATATTTGATAGTCATATAACCCCGGATATATGTTTAGCTCAATTAAAAAGAAAAGTCAGCAACTGTTTTCAAACTCGATTTCAATATCACAAGTACACAGAAAGAAAAATTGAATCACTGAATGAAAAATACTTCTTGAATGGGCAAGATAATCTCTGAATTTGTATGATAAAATACTTGGTACTAGATAATACTTGGCAGTGTTACCTGCGTGATCTTGGATAAACCAGTAAAACACCTTTGAACCTTCTTTCCTTATCCATAGAGGTGTCGCCTCCTTATAAAGGTTGTTAGGATTCAATGAAAGAAAAGGTTATGTATTGTTATTATTATCATTTATTTAGTGATCTACTCAAGATCCTGACTCCAGATCTTCAAATTGTTAGCTCACCATTTCTAAATCATTCTAGTTTATTTTGGTTGAGGGTGTCAGAATAATAAATGATTTGAAACCACCAGACAGGTGATTTTTTTGTTTAAAGTTGTTCATAAAACCTTTTATAGTATCTTTATGTCAGCATCATTAAGTTTGTGTTTCTCTTCATGGGCATAAAAAAGGGAAATCTCTAGGAATAGGGGAGATTCATGTAATCACTGAGTCTAACTGTAAATCTAACTACACATCTTAGGGCCAAAATATTCTTGGTTGACTAATTTTTACCTCTTTGAGTAAATGTCTCCCTACTCCATCATTAGTAATTAATATCTGAAAATAGAGAGCTGTCAAAATCTAGAGGTGAGACAGATTGCTTGTGAATCTAAGAACAGATAATGCAAAGTGCAGTCACTTTCCTCTGGAAGACACTCTGGGGTGTTCCTACAGACTTGATATTGCATAGATATTGAACGATCTTTATACAGTAAGGAGCTTTTTTTAAAATTACATTTCTGGGAATATGGAGCTACAGAATATTATTAATTTAGTAGGTAATATGCTGACATGATTTGATTCACTATAGTGTAAACAAATCAAATTTTTCCTGGTATTAAAAATTCGCCTTCATTGAAAGATCTGAAAAAGAAACTGGAGAGAAAAAGATTATTCCTGATTAACACTGACCTGTCTAGTCCTTAGTGTACCTCTTCTGCTACTCTGAGGTGTTTCTGATTGTCATACTTAAACACACGCAAAAAATGGTTGAGATTATAGAAACAAAGGACAAATAGGGTATGAGCATTTTCCAAAACTTCTTTCCCTCCTTACATCTTCACCAAGAAGGAGTAAATTTTATTTGCTATTTAGCCCATTCCTTTTCATATTTTTTAAAAAGGTGTAAAAACACAGCCAGATTTATATTTGAGTTCAGAGTAAGCAGAGTTGGATTTTTTGTATTTCTTTCCCCAAAGCATGCAGTTTCCTTTATTTGCTGATTATGGTATGGTGTTACTAAGCCTATGAGAAACCTCTCTGTGAAGTGCATTTTAATATTTAGATCAAACAGCGATTCGAATACATTAATGCCCAGTGGGTAAATGTGTCATTTGAAAGCAGCTGCTGAGCCTTCTCCCTGCTGCTCCAATTAACACATACTGCACACTTTTGTCAGCAAGAGGCAGTGCATATGGATGAAACCACTTTGCAGCTCATTAATATGATATGCAAGAGAGAACTAAGGGTTAATCCATCAGCCCCATGCAAACAATAGTTTGCCAAGACTTTTCCCAAGCCCATGCTTGGGTGCTGGACTCTAGGGTAGGTGAGGAGGGATGAGCAGTAAGAAAAAGTCTGTTCCGTCTCCAGCTTTGGTTCAGTCCATTGACTAACAAGTTTCCCCGCCCCTCTCTCCTCCTACACCCCCGTTCCTGATGATGGAGACATTGGATAGTGAAATTCTAGTGCTGGGACTCCTCGAGTCTCAGCGGAATCGCTGGTTGAACTTTATTTTGTTTTGTTACAAAGCGATTTGAAATTCAACGCTTTGCCCTTGATTTTTTTTCTCGTAGTCTTTCATGATCATTTCACTTTTTCTTTTTCTTAAATGCTTTCTAAATTACACACTTGAAAGGGTATTGAGCAAAGTAAGAAATCTGGTCAGGGTAAACTCATACCGTTGTTATTTTTTCCTCCTCACCCCGGCTAAAAATCTCTGCCTTGCTGGTGGCACCGAGGCAGATGGAAGGGTAGCGCGTCCCCCAGTCCCAGGTTCGGTGTTGGGCATTCATGCTCCACCGAATCCCAAGCAGCTGGGCTGTTGCTCCACTCCTGTGCTGGCTGAGCCAGGTGGTGCGGGGAGTGAGAGATGGACCGCTTCCTGGGATTTGTCAAGCAGATAAGAAGATCCAGGAGAAGAAAGGGGAAAAAGTACCGACCAGAAGAGGATTACCATGAGGGCTATGAGGATGTGTATTATTACGCTTCAGAGCATTTTCGAAGTAAGCGCTTACCCTCCACCCTCCTCCTGTTCCTTCTCGCATGCTGGGGCTCACAATAAACCTTGCGTTCAGCTTTAATCTTAAATGCAAAAGGTTTTCCAGATGGTGTTCTCTAGGAGCTGTTCTGTAAGTACTCAAGTGCTACATTTTGCTTGATTTGTTGCAAGGATAGCTATCAGCATCTAAACAGGATAAAGGGTCCAGATGTATACACAGATTAATATTGGGTTGGCTAAAAGGTTCATTCAGGTTTTTCCCTAAGATGTTATATTTTCAGTGCAATTAATTGATAATGTTAGTATTTTAATGAGTCATTCAAAAAAGTATCTTGCAAGTCAATGTAGTAGGTGGTTAGAATATGTTCTGTTGTAATTGTTGCTTTTAGATAACTGGTTTTTTTTTTGTTCTGAGTAAGAGACTAGTTTATTTGCAAGAAATAAATGTTCTTGTTCAAATTGATGCTGATAATTACTGTTCCTCATGCAGACTTCCAGACAGTTATCTATGATTAATCCAAAGTGTTGTTTGTAGAAGGAAGTTCAAATGCTTTTCTCTGATGCATGTTTGTAATTTTATTATTAAGGGGACTCTTACTTGCTGGCAACTAGAAGCAATGATACCTTAAGAAAAACAGAATATATCCATATTAAGGTATTTGTAAATGAGCTTCTAAATAGCAGAGAACTGGAATTTTGTCTTATACTTATTGCTGCTTTAAGTTCCTCGTGAGATTTGCACTTGTCCAATAGTTTTTAAGTGCCCAGAAATGCCTAAAGGTGCAGAGAGAGCAGCTACATGATTTATGAGGTATCTTAAATGGGAGACATTGGCAGTTATGCATGCTCCACACTTACAAAATGCAAGTTATTTTTATCTTCTTGAATAAGAATCTTTATAAACTTGTATTTCAGTTCTAATTTGTCCTGACCTTTTTGATGTCTAACCATGAATATATACCATTCACAACTTTTGAGTGTTGACTGATAATTTAGATTCTGTTTCAGTGATATTGAAATCCATGAGAGTTAGTTTTAAATGCCAGAAATCCTGTTGTGGCTGATGAAAGTTGAGATTTGAAAATTCATGTGATAGCAAAAGCATAATAGTGCAAAATTATAATTCTTTGATATTTACTTGAATAATATGGCTGTGTTGCTTTTCCACAGTAATTCCTGAGTTTTAGAGATGTTTCTTTTTTTTTTTTTTTTTTACAAGGATAGTCTGTTCTATTGTAGTGACAATCCATGTTTCCTGAACTTAGTTTCCATTGAATTTAACTAAGATTTGTGTCATATCAAAAAGTGCTGTCAGTTTTCATGCATAATTCTGAAAACTTGGAGACTGAAAAAAAGGAAATTTAGAAACTTTTAGTTACTTTGGTGTTCATGGTGCATATTCTCACAACCGAGTCAAATTCACACCTTCTTGGGTTTGTATTATGATGTGTTTGTGCAGATAGAATCAAACAGTCTCAAATGCCTGCTTGTTTTGATAAGAATTGAAAAACAACAAAAGTACTTTATAAGTTTACAAAATGTACCTTCGAGGAGAAATATTTATGGAGATATCTAAAAAATATCCCTAAACTAGACTTTGGAAAATGATATATCAAGGACAGTAGTCATTATACATTAAGTGCAATTTCTTAAAGAGAATCATGTCTGAATCTGATTTGTCAAAGACAAATTTTAAGAATAAAATACTGAATATCGAAAGTCATTTGCCTTAGATGCAAAACTGACATGTTTTCCCTGATGCTTTCTCAAAAAGTACCCAGTATGTAACATATAATTTTGTGGAGTTAGATGTGCATTGAATCCCCAACTTCAAACTGCTGTGTAATAAATAGAAGGTGTCACAATGGGCTCTGACACTTGGGATTTGACATTTCATTAGATGTCAAATAACCAGGGCTTTTAAAGAAGTCCTGTCATATAACATAATGACCTCTCATTGCATCTCTTGGCTTCAATTTCAAGGCCTCTCTGAATGGGATAGGAGAGACATCCCCTTGTATTTTACAGTTATAGGAAAATAGTGATAGTGACAATTGTCTTAAAACCAGTCCTTAAGTAGGTAATATGGTTGGATTCAATTACATTTGCAGCATATCTATTCTAATTAGCCTTTGACACAATTTGAAAATTTTATGCCCTGTATTTCCCTAGATGGCTTAGAAAAATTATTTATATTAAGATTTACAAGTTAGTGAAATATACTGATGACATTCACATCTTAGTTAATGGTGCTGTTGGTAAACCAGAAGTGTCATTATTATTTTTCTCACTGTGATGTTTGTTTCTTGAAAGAAACATACCTCTCTGTTTTGTCAATTTATCCAGTGGTTCAGACTACCACAAGGAATAAGGAACAATTGAACTAGAAAGACCTTCCCAGAAAATTCCTCAATAAGTCTGCCCTTCCTTTAGTTCATTCTCAAGTCTTTGCTGAAATTTAACTTTATCCTAGATAATGTCTCTTCTACTGTAGGGTTTCTGGTTTCAAATTTTACCGTCTTTCCTTCATCTTAGATAAAACACAGCTTATAATTTCATGAAATGCAAAAACTTGAATTAAAATGTCAGTAGGGTCTGATGCTGTGAGAGAGAAGTTGTTCTAACAACGGATAAGTTTTCTGTAACTCCATCAAAACTGAGTTTTAGCAATGATCATGACGATAGACTGATTTTAAATCTTCCCTGATTTTATGTTGACCTAGTGAATATCTCTGTGCATAGGATGACTTTGCTTAGCTTTTTAAAATCTGATTTCTTCACTCATCTATCCTTTCATAATTCTAAAGTTAGAGTTTAAACTAAAACATTGTTTGGAGAAAATCACCATACTTTTATGGGGTTTTGTTTCATAAAATTTAATAGGAGATGAGTTTCTTAAGATTTTTCAAGTTCTAGAACTCTGTGGTTTTAAACTTTGTTTTATTTTCTTAAATAATTCAGGTAAAGGTACTTAGTGAAGGATTTCAACCAAAAAATTCACCTATGTCATGAGGAAATTGTTTTTCTGGCAAGAATTGTCAGTAGGGAGATTCCTGTTCCTCTAAGTTAATAACCTATTACTGAATATCAAGGAGTTTTGTAGAGTGTTTATCAACTTACAAAATTCTGACCATGTTGGTAAGTCCCAGACTTCATCTTTTATATAATCTTATCTACCCGAAACCACCATTTATTCTGAAATTCTCACATAGATGATTCATTTGGTATTTTCACTTAAGAAGACCTGGCACTGATTACAGAACTGATTTATAAACCTTAATGCAACAAAAAGCTAAAAAATGATCCTGAAATTCAATTTCATGATATTTGGTGCTTTTGTTTTCCACCAAATACTTGGTTTTATAGTATTGCCTTTTTAAAGACTCTGATAGATCATATTTTGATTAATTATCATGCAAAATATAAATCCTGACTCTATTTTTATGTATATTTTTACTTAGCCACACTGGATAATTTTCAAGTTCTAAGACAGATAACGTGCATTTTATAAGCATTCTCTAAGTGCTATTCATATCCATGATAGGGATACTGATGTGCCAGAATCCAGGCAGGGCAGGGTTATTGAATGACTTTAAAAGGAAGAATTTGTTTATCCCTTTTGAATATTAAAGTATGTGAGCCACTTCCACCTGTGGCCCTGGCACCTTTCTGCACGTGTAATGCCTTTGAATTAGTCATGGAGTTCCTCCAAGGTAACCACTCTGCTCTGCTTTCATCCTCACTCACCTGGGCAGGTGAGCGCTGAGCAGTGAAGCTGCTCAGGGCAGTCCTCAGTGACCCATTCACCTTTCCAGATGAGGTCCTTTCAGGAAAATCAGAGAAAGAGGGGGAACGGGAATGTAGTTTAGATCTTTTGAAAATAGATCATTTGCATTAACAATTTTTTTGTTCTTTTGTTGTTATTTGCCTATTCTAATAGATATTGAGCAACAATTGTGATGTGCATCCATAAAAGTTACTTTATTAAACAATGTCTGCATCTGAAGTCTGGATTAGTCAAGTAAGGCCTTAAATTGCCTGAGATGTTCAAACTGCATTTTAAGAGTGCTGTTCACTTTCTTTTATTTCATTTTAAAATGTCCTGCATTGTTTTTGTGGAGAAAAAAAGTTTTGGTAGTGGGTATTTGTAGTGTGAGACTTTTTAGGAATTGGTGTAATTAGTTCAAGTAACTTCTTCTCACTAGTTTCCTCTACAAGTTTGGTTTTTGTAAAGTCATGCAACCACGTCCTCTCTGCTTCCTGGAATTGACAGATTCGGATTCTCTCTCTTGATAAGTGTGCCAGAAGGATAGAGTGAGAACTTTCACATACACTTGGGACAGATGGCTGTCCCTGCTCTTCTGTGTGCAAAAGCTGAACACACAATCATAGGGGGTTAGGGGTGGGAGCGGGGGAGGAAAAGGGAGGGAAGAGAGGGTAGCACATTTCATTGGTCAGCCTTACTTCTCCAAGGTTTCCAAGCATCAAAGCCATTTATTTCTATGTTAAAAACAGTAATCTTTGAACTGGCAGGTCTTGGATGTAAGATCCTGGATGATTCAAACCTTAGCTGTACTTAGTTTGATTCGCAAACTCCCAAACCAGAAACATTGATTATATTTCAGAAACAGGGTAAACTTGCTTGTTTATGGACTACACTGCTTATTTTTCTTTTCTAAAAATTGCTTTCCATCTCTAGTACATTTGTTGGTTGAAAATTGATTGGCCACCATGTTGCATTTGTCTGGGATGTTTTGTATCATCAACTCTATTATCTCAAACTGTATTTTTTTTTCCACATGGAATAGTTTAAAGGAATATTAGCACTGAATATAAGAATTCATTTGTCCACCTGAGTCTTTTTAAATGAATAAATTAGGATACAAACAAGGTATGTGACTTATGCGCACCTCCACTGATCCTTACAGAAGGCAGACCTCTTACAGTGTGGTCCTCTATCCTTTATTCCAGACTCTTTTAGATCTCTGAGGACTCTTCTGATATTTAAGGGCTCAGATCCATCTACAAATGAACTAGAATCCTAATTTCCCTTGTAGGTATCTTTATTCTTTTGAACAGTGGGTTGTCTTATCTTAAACTAAACTCTTGAACAAAAACTAATTCCTAATATAATACTGCAAGTCAAATTAGCCTGGTGTCTTACTGATTGTTGTTGTTTAACTGCTGAGTCCTGTTCAACTCTGTTGCTATCCATGGACCTTAGCCTGCCAGGCTCCTCTGTCCATGGGATTTTCCAGGCAAGAATACTGGAGTGGGTTGCCATTTCCTTCTCCAATCTTGTTTATAGATGATGCTAATAACAGTGATTGACACTGACTCAAAAATCAGCCAACAATATTTTTGGTATCACCTCCCATTTTCTCTGTGGTTTGCAAATACAGTCACTTCTGCTAATGAGTATCCCCTCAGGAGACTAACAATGGCATAAGCCTATCAGGAATATTAGAATTGGAAGGATCCTTAGAGCTTAGTTAGGGAGGCCTGTTATTTCATATAGGAAGTCCTTTCTCAGCATCCCTGCCATGTGAACCTGGAGCTTCTATTTAAATCATTCCAGTATGAACACTTTCACTTCCAGATCAAGCAAGTCATTGAATACACCTATGTCTCTTTTAATCAAGCTGTAAATTTTATGTGACGTTGTTTGAGTATTCCAACAAATACACTAATATGCTTAAAATTTTATCTTGACCCAGATAAACATAGACCTTGTTAGATTTAATATGCAATAAGATTTCACTCCTTCCTTCTCTTCACATTATTCTTTTGCTGATGTAACATATGGTATGTGGAGGTGAGTAATTCCTTCAATGCTATTTTTGTTTTAACTGTACAAACCCAGAAGAGTTTTGCATTGGACCTACATCCATTTGGTAATTTTTTCTTTTTCCTTCTTTTTAAAAATTTTTCTTGGAGGTCATCAAATCTCCCATTTATTTAATGAAAAATACATCCTGTGCTATGTTTCTCCATGATGTAGTTAGACATCTATTTGTCTGCCTTGAAACTCTTTTATTCTCCCCTGAGAGGAGCAGTTCTCATATTTAAAATATCCCTGTTTCCACTGCAGTTTGGTCAGCCTTGATTAATGAAAACTGCCATAGTTATATTATTCCATTGTTATGGAATAACAATGGTTATGGGTGATTGGTCTGACAGTGGACACATAAACCAAGCTGGGTCAATGAGAGCACTCCTCTGGGAGTTTGTAAATTCAACTCAGTGCCCTCTACCACGTGGGAAAAACAGTCTGGAATAGGAGAGAAGCAAGTCAACCTGTACAAGGATGAGAATGAAAGATTAAGAGACCTCTCAGAGTTTTACAGTCACGAGTCCAGACCGTGGAGTCTCTAGGGCTGCCCACATTGAAGTTCACATAGCTCGAAAGGACCAAAATAACACTGGAACTCAGATCAGCTCATTTCTAGTTTCAGAGTGTGGGTAATTTTTATTTTTTTTTAAGTTGGAAAATATTGTTTGGTATTTTCATTTAATAGAAATAGATGCCAGAGGTAGAAAAACTAGAATCTTTCAATTAAAGTTCCTACCCTCCAAAAACAGACTTCCCTGGTAGCTCAGCCGTAAAGAATCCACCTGCAATGCAGGAGACCCTGGTTCGATTCCTGGGTTGGGAAGATTCCCTGAACAAGGGAAAGGCTACTTACTCCAGTATTCTGGCCTGGAGAGTCCATGGACTGTATGTCCATGGAATCATAAAGAGTTGGATACGACTGAGTGATTTTTACTCACCCTCCAAAATAGTAATTCTCTTAATGAGACTAAGGAACTCTGACTTTAGAAATATTTCTTAGATCTCTATGATTCTTCGGTTTCTTATTTGTAAAATGAAGGCCTCCATCCCAGTGCAAAGAGCCAGAAACCCTCAAAGATGAACCATTGAAAGGTCTAGATGCAGTACTTAGAGCTGTGTCTCTTAGGGCCTCACACAGCCAAGGCAGCTGGAGGAAGACAGCTGTAGACAGATTTGAGCAGAAGACATGATTTCAATTAGCAGACAAACTGCTGTCCATTTAACATTCTCTGTCCTCACTTCCTGTTTAGAGTTAAATCTCATTTGAGAGGGGGCCACATGACTTCCCCATCCACATGTCACCAGGGTTCTGCCAGCACTATCTACAGTGGCATAAAAGAGGGCTTGGACATACACAAGGCAGTTCTTTTTCATCAGTATATGTCCTAGAATTAGGTGCTTTAGAATACCAAGTACAGGACAATTAGCCCTCCAAGAGGACGTGCATATGCTCTTGTGTGTATGTATCCACCGCCCACCACTGCCCCGACCCCGGACTTATATAGGTATATGTGAGACAAAGAATAACACCCTTTCCTTACTCTGAGGCCATACCTGTTTCTCCAGGCAGCTGTGTCCTGCTGGTTAAGGATGTGGGACCTGGGTGAGACTACCTGAGTTGAAATTCTGGTGTTCTCTCTTCATGAGGAATGAACTTGGCAAGTAAATCTGCCTGTGCCTCAGTTTCTAAGTAAAGCACATCGGATAGTTATGAATAGCAGACTAAGAAGCTTGCATGCATTATGCAGGCACTGGGGCACTGTGCTAGGGGTAGAGGTAGAGCTTCCCAGGCAGCACTAGTGGTAAAGAACCTGA
Organism: Bos mutus; assembly: GCF_027580195.1. Taxonomy (NCBI): domain Eukaryota; kingdom Metazoa; phylum Chordata; class Mammalia; order Artiodactyla; family Bovidae; genus Bos; species Bos mutus. The sequence continues at coordinate 25,430,603 of NC_091621.1, read as the reverse complement.
CTGCCAGTGCAGGAGACATAAGAGACACAGATATGATCCCTGGGTCAGGAAGATCCCCTGGAGGAGGGCATGGCAACCCACTCCAGTATTCTTGCCTGGAGAATCCCTTTGACAGAGGAGCCTGGCAGGCTATATAGTCCATAGCGTCGTACAGAGTTGGACACGACTGAAGTGACTTAGCAGCACAGAGATGTACTTTAGGGAGATTAGTGTGGTATTAGTGTATAAAAGGGATTAGAAGTGGAGACATAAAGAAAAGGGTAGATATGGCAGTTGTAGGAAAATATAGGTGTGAACAGAAAAAAATATATTCAACACACTGAATTTGCATTGCCAAGATGTCCAAGGAGAACTGTAAGGAAGCAGCTTGAATTGTGGAAGCTGGAGTTATGGAAAGGATTCAAGAGATTTGGAAGAAAAGGGTATATAGATTTGGTGGATAAATCATGGGACAAGATGAACTTAGTAAGAAAGCAGTCTTTCAGTTGTCTTATGCTGAATATTCTTGGAGCTAAACCAGGAACACTGATTAAACATACAATTCTCATCATGTAAGAGAGAGGGTCAACAGACAGAGGAATCAGTTCTGTGGATACCTTAATAAGGGAATTCACAATGGGTACTGAATAGATTGCCCATTTGATTAATTTCTTACAATGCAGATGTAAAAGCATTAAATGCAAGTTGATTATGCAAAGAGAAATGCAACTCAAAATAGGTGTTAGGATTCAAACACTGGGTGTTTTGTTAGTGCTGTACATTTGGTTGTGATGTCCTGGAGAGAAAGCAACTTCTAAATAACTTTAGAAAGAGAGGGGACTAGTATATGCTACAATATGGAGGAACTGCAAAGTATGCTAAATGAAAAAGCTAGACTTGAAAGGCCATGTACTGATGCAGATGGGCACGTGGAATCTGCATATCCTTATGGGAGGATAAAACATTTTTTTAACTTTATTAAAATATTTTTTCTTCCAATTTTATTGAGATATAACTGCCAAGCTGTGCTTAGTCGCTCAGTCATGTCTGACTTTTTGCAACCCCATGGACTATAGCCCGCCAAGCTTCTCTGTCCATAGGGATTCTCCAGGCAAGAACACTGGAGTGGGTTGCCATGCCACCCTCCAGGGATATTTCCAACCCAAGGATCGAATGCAGGTCTCCCGCATTGCAGGTGGATTCTTTACCAACTGAGCCACTAGGGAAGCCCAGTTGACATGCAGCACTATGTAAGTTTAAGGTGTACATCATAATGATTTGACTTACGCCATGAAATGATTATCCCAGTAAGTTTAGTGAATATCCATCATCTTATATAGAAATGTTTTAAAATTAGACTGTGATAATGGTTGCATAATTCTGTAAATTGCTTGAAAATTATGAAATTATTTTTTTAAAGGACAGAGGAATAAGTGTGCTAATGAATATACATAAAGTTTTTGGTATTGTTTTAGCAGCTCCCAAAATAAGTAATGAGAGCTTATTTTGCACTGTGGAATGTCCTAGGCACCAGTTCAGCTACGAAGTGTTTATTAAGTACCAACTCAGAAAAAAAAGTCAAGTAAAATATGGAATACAGAATGATTCACCTTGGTGCAAGAGGGAGACATTCCCAGTGGTATTTTAGAATATATAATAGAATTGATTATATGCCTTTATATTTGAAGTGTTAGAATTCTACTCTGGTTTCTCATTAACTATTACATAAGCTTAAAGCCAAGAAGCATTTCTGAAACATTGAACGATAGAACTGAGCTCTTTGGATCAGTGGATTTGAAGCAATATCAGCACTTAAATCTATAGTTATGTGGAAATTGAATTGAACTTCAGTTAACTTACTAATATATCTTTGAAGTGTATTACTTAATATATTAATATACCTTTGAAGATCTCTATTCTCGAAACTGCTTGAATTGCATCCAAAATACTATGGCTAAACAGATTATCATAATTAAGTAATTTTATATGTATTTACTTAGATTAAGTAATATTTCATATATAAGCTCCAGTGTAATGCTTGAATTTTCTCCTTTACTTCCCTCTCCTGCCAAGAATAGGAAGATAGTTGGTGGTAAGCCCCACCATTTTTATTCATTCACCAAATTTACTTGACAATACTCCTCATGTGTCAGGCGGCATTCCAGGTGCTAGAGATTGAGTGATACGGAAGAAAGAGGGTTGTTGCTTTCCTGAAACCAGGAATCTAACAATCTAAATGAAAAATCGTGTCCAGTACAATGGAGAAAATCAAAGCTTAATGGGATAGAGTGTTAGCGGTGGTAAAAAGGGGGTGAGTGTTTTAGCTCAGGTGATCTTTCTTTGAGAACTAGATGTTTGTGCTGACTCTGAAAGAAACGACAGAGCCACCATGAATAATCTGCATCAGAGTCAGGGCATGAAACCTACCAGAGTTAGAAATGTATTTATTCATCTCCATACAGCACTTACATTGACATCTTCTGAATAAGCTGTTTCCTTTGTCTTCGTTTGTAAAATCAGTTGTTTAGAATTGCGGATGCATTTTCCCCTGGATCTCAAGACAGGCCTGACCATAAAGGCTTTTTCAATATTTCACTAACAGGTAAAATATAGCTATGGCCAAATGAGGCTTAGTTACTGGAGAAAACGTTAATTTTGCTGAAAACAAGTAGGGCTGCAGTTGCCTTTCATGTGTGTGTGTGTGATATATATATATCAGAGTCTTCTACTAGACGATCAAGTTAGGGCATCAAGAATGGCAGTGGGGTTTCGGAGGAATGAGAACCTGGTTTACTTACCTTTAGATTAGTGTCAGCTGTTCTAAACATACATAGAGCACGTTTCTTAAGGTAAAAGTGTACTTCTCATATAATCAGAGGATACTAAAATGTATGCTTGTTTTTTAGTTTCTTGCTTTTTTTTCCCTGCAAGACAAAAATATATCCCACTTCTCCCAAATCTTTGAAAATCACCATAGTATAGAGACTCTTAATGGCTTGTGCATTTTATAGAAAAGATTATATGTCAAAGAAATTTTTTCTGGAGAGTGAGCAGTCATACAGGTTCTTTGGGTTATAGCCCATAGCATTGCCAGTCTCTGTACTTTATGGAGAATTGCACCCTTTACATTTCTGTTATTTATTATTTTACTAGCAATAGATAACCAGGGAATTTTATATTGTTTGTTGGAATAGTATATTTTTTTAGATCAGTGACGATTTGTTATAATTAGAAATAAATTCAGTATAAAATTTTAAAAATCTTTGTTTCCTGGTGATCATCTGAATTGCTTTTCTGGAGATGTGTCTATCCAACAAACAAAAAATTATACCTGATTTCAGTATTGTGAAAATAGGTGCTTCTGATTACTGCTGAGCTGGCCTTATGTTTTCATGTTGCTCTTCTGCTGGCAGTAGTATGTGATTCATGAATTTGAAGGTATGGAAATATTTGATTTATGAAGCCCCATTTTTAAGATAAAGCTAGGCACGTGTCATATGCCCTGGTTACATGTAAAATGTAACTGATATAGAATGTGAAGTCAACAGTGGCATCTTGCTGATTCTAAAAATGAGAAGTAGGTTAACAAATAGCCACAGTGGAGAGTTTTATAAACAGGTGCTGTTGTGGTTAACACTTGTTTTTATAAACCGTGATTGGCAAAAAAATTAACTTGTAGAAAAAATAATTTCTGCAAGTATTTGAAGATATGAACAAGAACTTACATTGCTCAGTGACTTTCATCCTTCCTGAATCATGATCACTTTTCAGGGAGCAGCTGTCAAAATTTAGGGTGAGACATATAGGTGCTCAGTTGCTGGTTATAAATTTCCACTTATGGATTTATAGTGGCCTTTCATTATTGGAAGAGAGTGGGGGAATTCCCAGCACTTAAGAACTGCTGTTTATGGCTGGTTTTATCTACCAATATCAAGTTTTCATAATTTACAAGGACAGGCACCTCTTTCATTCTTAAAAATCGCAAAGTTTTTGTGTAATGGTGTATTTTGGACCATTTGGAAGATGATCAGGCATAAAAGGAACTCTAGAGCTAAGAAAAATTACTGGGATCTTCTAGTGCTGCCCTCTAATATTACATATGATGAATATCCTTAACAACATAGGAGTTAGCTCAGTAATTGATTTTTAAGGTTTAAAGAGAGGAAATAACACTCTTTAGGAGAGGGGGCACATAGCTAAGAACAGAACTGACATAAGTGTTTAAGTCTCTGAACTTGGTATATTTTTAATCTTGTCTTCCCTCTAAACATTTCCTGTTGCTTCAAATACTATCTTCAAGTGAATTTCCACTCCACCCCAATCTGAAAGGTTAGATCTGGGACACATACAAATGATGCCTCACTTAGTCTGTCATTTTGTAATTACCTATATATCTTTCCTGTGAGTACCAGGCCTTATATTCCAGCACCTAGGACAGTGCCTGGCTGCCTGGCTCATGCTGGGCCTTGCTTGAGTGTCTGTGGAGACTGATTCCCATGAGCCACCCACAGGTACTCCTCTTACTACTTTATAGTCACTTATTTGCATTTCCAAAATGATGAGGAAGTTTAGAAAAAGTACTCTTTGGTGGGAAAAGATTGTGTTTGTCCTATCCATAATTCCAATACTGCCCTTCTCCTATTTCTCCATGTAGCATAAAAGAACACAGCTCTTACAACTGATTTTTAAGAGAAACTGAATACAAAGAAAATAAAAGGGGAAATGAAATGTTTGTACCTTAAAATATTTTATAGACCTACCTTCTTTTTTCAACACATATTTGTTACACACTTCTTGAGGCTTGGTCTTCTGAGGTTAGTGCATGCTGGGCTGTGTGCTAAGCACTTTGCATGAGTTATTTTTATCTTATACACTTCTCGCAGCTCTGTGAGATGGATAATATCCTTATTTTCCATAGAACTACATGAAACAAGCTTAATTTTCTGAGCTGTTAGATGTTATTAGCAAATATTCATTTAGTTCAGTTCAGTGGCTCAGTCGTGTCCGACTCTTTGTGACCCCATGAATCGCAGCACGCCAGGCCTTCCAGTCCATCACCAACCCCTGGAGTTCACCCAAACTCATGTCCATCAAGTTAGTGATGCCATCCAGCCATCTCATCCTCTGGTCCTGCCCCCAATCCCTCCTAGCATCAGGGTCTTTTCCAATGAGTCAGTTCTTCGCAAGAGGTGGCCAAAGTATTGGAGTTTCAGCTTCAGCATCAGTCCTTCTAATGAACACCCAGGACTGATCTCCTTTAGGATGGACTGGTTGGATCTCCTTGCTGTCCAAGGGACTCTCAAGAGTCTTCTCCAGCACCACAGTTCAAAAGCATCAATTCTTTGGCGCTCAGCGTTCTCACAGTTCAACTCTCACATCCATACATGACTACTGGAAAAACCATTGCCTTGACTAAATGGACCTTTGTTGGCAAAGTAATGTCTCTGCTTTTAAATATGCTGTCTGGGTTGGTCATAACTTTCATTCCAAGGAGTAAGCGTCTTTTAATTTCATGGCTGCAGTCACCATCTGCAGTGATTTTGGGGCCCCCAAAAATAAAGTCTCTCACTGTTTCCACTGTTTCCCCATCTATTTCCCATGAAGTGATGGGACCAGATGCCATGATCTTCATTTTCTGAATGTTGAGCTTTAAGCCAACTTTTTCACTCTCCTCTTTCACTTTCATCAAGAGACTTTTGAGTTCCTCTTCACTTTCTGCCATAAGGGTCGTGTCATCTGCATATCTGAGTTGATTGAGATTTCTCCCAGCAATCTTGATTCCAGCTTGTGCTTCTTCCAGTCCAGCGTTTCTCATGATGTACTCTGCATAGAAGTTAAATAAGCAGGATGACAATATACAGCCTTGACGTACTCCTTTTCCTATTTGGAACCAGTCTGTTGTTCCATGTCCAGTTCTAACTGTTGCTTCCTGACCTGCATTATAGGTTTCTCAAGAGGCAGGTCAGGTGGTCTGGTATTCCCATCTCTTTCAGAATTTTCCACAGTTTATTGTGATCCACACAGTCAAAGGATTTGGCATAGTCAATAAAGCAGAAATAGATGTTTTTCTGGAATTCTCTTGCTTTTTTGATGATCCCGCGGATGTTGGCAATTTGATCTCTGGTTCCTCTGCCTTTTCTAAAACCAGCTTGAATATCTGGAAGTTCATGGTTCACATATTGCTGAAGCCTGGCTTGGAGAATTTTGAGCATTACTTTGCTAACGTGTGAGATGAGTGCAATTGTGCGGTAATTTGACCATTCTTTGGGATTGGAATGAAAACTGACCTTTTCCAGTCCTGTGGCCACTGCTGAGTTTTCCAAATTTGCTGTCATATTGAGTGGATCACTTTCACAGCATCATCTTTCAGGATTTGAAATAGCTCAAGTGGAATTCCATCACCTCCACTAGCTTTGTTCATAGTGATGCTTTCTAAGGCCCACTTGACTTTACATGTCAGGATGTCTGGTTCTAGGTGAGTGATCACACCATCGTGATTATCTTGGTCGTGAAGATCTTTTTTGTACAGTTCTGTGTATTCTTGCCACATCTTCTTAATATCTTCTCTTGCCTTAGGTCCATACCATTTCTGTCCTTTATCGAGCCCATGTTTGCATGAAATATTCCCTTGGTATCTGTAATTTTCTTGAAGAGATCTCTAGTCTTTCCCATTCTGTTGTTTTCCTCTATTCCTTTGCATTGATATTCATTAACCATTTACTATGTGCTGAGAGTGGTGCGTCACATCTCCCAACTTCCGTGCTGTGTGCTTCCCCCCCATGTTTCTGTTCAGGGATGCTCGTGTGATAGGAGCCTCTACCCTCATGACAGGTCGATGACCTCCTGGGTTATGTTGGGCAGAATTCCAAGTCTCCTAGGCTATAAAGACATCAGAAACAACTGCTGTTATGACTATTTTTGTAACAAGATAAATTTTCTTCTCAATCCTGTTCATTCAGTTATTTTGAAATCAGTTGTGCTTTTGAACAGGACAATTTGCTGTATTACATTCTAGTGTAACTTTGTGGTGTATGCGTGTGTGTATTCTTTCCCACTGAATCTTTAATTAGGAAACGATGTATACAATTCACTGCATGTTTGGATTAGAACTTATGGTCACCAAGGTTAGCAAGCAGATCTAATGTAGGATTGGGTCCTTGACTCAGCCTTGTTCATGATCGCATGAGAACACGGGAGTGAGAGCAGAACGGCTAGGACACATCTGGTCATCTGAACATGGATGTGTGTGGTGTCTATGCTACCCAAAATGCAGATTATTAAAAGTTGAACTGTCCAAAACCAAAGCGTCTATGTGAATATGAATATAAATCTATCATAAAAACAAAGAGTTCTCTTAGGGGTTGCAAATAAATCCTAGAATTCATGAGAGTTAGAAAATTATATAGGAACTAGTCTTCTTTATGTATTTTATTACTAAGTCACACATGAATCATATCTGTCCTATATAAAATGCTCACTTGTCAAGTTTGCTGATGGGAAATACTAATCAAGGAGAGTGAAGTTATTTACTATAATATATGAATTTTAAGAGTGGATAATATTCTAATACTTGACAACCGTGATCAAGGAACTCTCAGTGTCAGGTTATGTCATTTATATTTTCCAGTTTGAGCTTGACTTTATTGAAGTATCTTCCTTATGGTTTTGTAAATGTCTCAAATATTTAGCTGTTTGTTCTTTTTTGATTTGGAAGTTTTCTGTTTTTTACTTAAATTTTTTTCCTTTAAATGCAAGTTTCCCAAGTAATCAGAAATCACAATACTTTAACCTGACAGGGATGCCTTACTTTGAAATATAACAGCAAACCTCAGAAATTACCTATTTACCTAGATTTCTATAATGTCAAAAGCAAAGGATAAAATTTAAAGATAAAAGTTATAGGGAAGTGTATCATTTTTAAGGTGTTTTATCAGTTATTTTGAATTCAGACACTGGATAACTTTTAATAGTATCAGAGTTTTCTATTTTTAGATCCTTTTCTTTTTCAGAAGTCTTGTTAAATTCCTGAAGAATCCACGTGTCAGAATGTTGCTGAGTTCTTATTCCTTCATTAAGGGTCCAGTTGCCTGTGCAATCACCAGCCGCCTTGAGTACCTGTCTCCTCTGGACCACAGCCTCACATGCCTGCCAGTGCATGGCCTTAGTGCCACCAAACCATCCGTGGTCTTTACTCCTGTTCCCAGGTTACTGACTTTATTGGAAGAAAAAGACTGTACAGCCATGGAGGTTGGCTGCATTACAAAGTGATGAGTTCCAGCCTCAGCTGGGCTTTCTCCGCTAGTCATCAGTCTTTGTCTTTATCTCTAGCCACTCTCTTACCCTTTCCCCAAGCAATTATTCTGCTGTTGTACCTCTCTTCTGAAGTCCCAACCTGCTCTTTTCCTTCCAAAACACACTCTCAACCAAAGACGTAGACCATCTCTCAGTTCTCTTAAACTCTCCCGCACTTCCCCCCAACCTCCCAAATATCTTTTACCAAAAAGAAGAATTCCATATATACACCTTGGACGTTGTCATCCCTAAAGCACAGAGAAGGTGCTCAGTTAATAGTAGACTGATCGGTGCCTCCAGGTCCTCTGGCTTCCACATCTGCCACTTCTCTGAAAGTGATCCAGCAAAGGTAACTGGTGACCTGCTGAATGTATAGTTGTTGTTGTTGTTCAGTCGCTCAGTCGTGTCCAACTCTTTGCGACCCAATGGACTGCAGCACGCCAGGCCTCCCTGTCCCTCAGCATCTCCCGGAGTTTGCCCAAGTTCTCGTTCATTGTATCGGTGAGTGTACAGTTAGCAGCTTTTAAAACTTCTTAACATTGTTGATCTTTCTGTGGCGTTTGACAGTTGGTCATCATTATATATTTTGAGTGTTTCCTCTTTTGGCTTCTATGGTTCCATCTTTTTCCTGGTTCTCCTCTTTTCTGATCACCTACTTCTGCTCCCTGCTTTCCTGGCTCTTTTGCTTAACCCCTTCTTATAAACTCTTCCTGGGCATCTCTGCCTTCCTCTTCTGTGTAGTTGAGATGTCACACATGAGATCCATATTGCCATCTGTCATCTGGCTACTCCATCGCCTCAGATTTCAGCATTTCCTAAACTGTACTCAGTACCTTATCGTCCACCCACATGTTTGTTCCACCTTCCTTCTCTCTTTTAAGGCATAGTCTTCTAAAATCTTATCCAGAATAAGAAGCTCAAAATCATTCCTCACCTTACCTTTTCTACTTTTTTCAATTATATTTTATCTACATCAAATTTCCTCTTTGTTTAATTTAATTTTATTTTTTAACTTTACAATATTGTATTAATTTTGCCATATATCAAAATGAATCTGCCACACGTATACATGTGTTCCCCATCCTGAACCCTCCTCCCTCCTCCCTCCCCATACCATCCCTCTGAGTTGTCCCAGTGCACCAGCCCCAAGCATCCAGTATCGTGCATCGAACCTGGACTGGTGACTCATTTCTTATATGATATTATACATGTTTCAATGCCATTCTCGCAAATCATCCCACCCTCTCCATCTCCCAAAGAGTCCAAAAGACTGTTCTATACATCAGTGACTCTTTTGCTGTCTCGTAAACAGGGTTATTGTTACCATCTTTCTAAATTCCATATATATGCGTTAGTATACTGTATTGGTGTTTTTCTTTCTGGCTTACTTCACTCTGTATAATAGGCTCCAGTTTCATCCACCTCATTAGAACTGATTCAAATGTATTCTTTTTAATGGCTGAGTAATACTCCATTGTGTATATGTACCATAGCTTTCTTATCCATTCATCTGCTGATGGACATCTAGGTTGCTTCCATATCCTGGCTATTATAAACAGTGCTGCGATGAACATTGGGGTACACGTGTCTCTTTCCCTTCTGGTTTCCTCAGGGTGTATGCCCAGCAGTGGGATTGCTGGATCATAAGGCAGTTCTATTTCCAGTTTTTTAAGGAATCTCCACACTGTTCTCCATAGTGGCTGTACTAGTTTGCATTCCCACCAACAGTGTAAGAGGGTTCCCTTTTCTCCACACCCTCTCCAGCATTTATTGCTTGTAGACTTTTGGATCACAGCCATTCTGACTGGCGTGAAATGATACCTCATAGTGGTTTTGATTTGCATTTCTCTGATAATGAGTAATGTTCAGCATCTTTCATGTGTTTGTTAGCCATCTGTATGTCTTCTTTGGAGAAATGTCTATTTAGCTCTTTGGCCCATTTTTTGATTGGGTCATTTATTTTTCTGGAGTTGAGCTGTAGGAGTTGCTTTTATATTTTTGAGATTAGTTGTTTGTCAGTTGCTTCATTTGCTATTACTGGCACAAAGACAGAAATATAGATCAATGGAACAAAATAGAAAGCCCAGAGATAAGTCCATGCACATATGGACACCTTATCTTTGACTAAGGAGACAAGAATATACAATGGATTAAAGACAATCTCTTTAACAAGTGGTGCTGGGAAAACTGGTCAACCACTTGTAAAAAAATGAAACTAGAACACTTTCTAACACCATACACAAAAATAAACTCAAAATGGATTAAAGATCTAAACATAAGACCAGAAACTATAAAACTCCTAGAGGAGAACATAGGCAAAACACTCTGACATACATCACAGCAGGATCCTCTTATGACCCACCTCCCAGAATATTGGAAATAAAAGCAAAAATAAACAAATGGGACCTAATTTAACTTAAAAGCTTCTGCACAACAAAGGAAATTATAAGCAAGGTGAAAAGACAGCCTTCAGAATGGGAGAAAATAATAGCAAATGAAGCAACTGACAAATTTCCTCTTTGTATTCCCTCTTCACCTGGGCTAGCCCACAGATAGAGCTTAATAAATGTTTAATTTTATTTTACTTCATACCAAAATGTAGACAACTAGAATAGTGGATTCCCAAGGACTTATCTATTTTCAACTTTGATGTGTATATTAGTATTTAGGCCTGCTGGAAAGATACTTGGCAGTTTATTATGCCCTGAGGCTAAAATTTTTCTGAGGTAATGTTTTTGATATGTCATAGTATTTCGGTTCACGATTTTGACCTTGTTCATTACAAGTAAAGTGTCCAACTTGAGTCTCAAGGACCCGTGTAGCTGGAAATATTAGCTTGGAGTCTAGAATTCAATAACCATTGATTGCCTCAGCCCAAAGAGTTTATTGTTGATATCTTTCCCCTAAAATGGAATCAATTATTCTTGCCAATGCATTTTTATTAACGCACTGGCTATTTGAACTGGAATAATGAATCAAGTGTAGGGGTATATTGAAAATTTGAAAAATAAAGTGTTTTCTAGTGACCTCAAAATGTTGATCTAATAAATCACAGAGCATGTCAGAGGAGGTTTGGTGAAGAAAGGCAATAGAAATAATGAGAACATTTAATTGGTTCTAAGTAGTAGCTCTAAACATTGTTTAAATTTAACATCAAAGAAAATTTTGTCTCTTTTTTTTATAGGACAGAAACTTTTTTGCTTACAAAAATCATTAGTTAACCAAAATGATTAGAATTTTCAAGTTCCTTGTCATTCTCACTCAGGTTTTTAAAACAATTACAGTAAGTATTTTCTCACAGAGAATAAATTTAAAGAAAAATCTGAGAAGTTTAAATTCAGGAGAGATAATTCACATTGCATGGTTTTGAAAAGAATGATCAAGACTAAGCCATCTTTAGAGTGCAAATTACAAATTTAAGGATATATTTAAGTTGTTAATAGAAAAGAAATTTCACATGCTAATAAACAACAGATTAATTATGAATCATTCTAATCTATTTCTATAGTGAAGTCTGAATATTGCAGTTTTGATAATAAGCACTACAGTAATTATACTTTTATTTTATTTTAGAATTTTGTGATACTTTTATGTACATTTTACTTTGTCATCCTTCTAGAAATTTTATGGGTTGATAAATTAGCTGGAAAATTAAATGGCTGTCCAGTGTCACACAGTTAATGAGTAATGGCACTCCTCTTGATTCTTCTGGACTTTTCTTCTTTTCTGAACGAACTCTGAGCTCTATGGAAACAGGCTACTCTGTCTTATTTATATGAATGTGCCTGCAACATAACAGATACACAAAATGTATTTGTTGAACAGATTACGCCAGAATGAAATTTCAACTGTCAGTCTTTTAAAGAATTTTACTGCTCAAATATGGTATTTTATCTATCTAATAGAATTATGCTGCGCACTTGAAACCATTGAAACTGCATTTTTAAGGTCCTCTGAATGAAGTACTTTTTATAAGTTGAGAATTGTCATGGGAAACATAAAGAGGCAAAGGATGAGTATTTTATTTTTAATCTATTTTGGGTTAATTGTATTCTATTACTTATCTATGGCTGCATGACAGATTATCCCCAGACATAGCAGCTTAAAACAACACACACTTATGTTATTAAAATTCCAGTAGGTTGGAAATCTTGTGTAAGCTAGCTGCGTCCTCGGGCTCACTGTGTCTCATGGAGCTGTAATCGAGGCATAGACTGGGCTGGCCGAGGATCCTCTTCCAAGCTCGTTCTTGTGCCTGTAGTCTTAGGTCCCTGCTGGCTGTTGACTGGAGACATCAGGTTTTTCCCAAGGGGGCCATCTATTAGGTAGCTCAAAATGGCAGCTGCTTTCCCTTAGAGCAAGTGAGCCGAGAGAGAGCATGAAAAGGCATGCTGTACAAAAGCTACAGTCTCTGTAACTTAATCTTGGAACTAACAACCCATTACTCCTCCTTCTATTCATTAGAAGAGAGTCACAAGGTCAGCCCACATTGAAGAGGATGGGATTGCACCAGATTCTGAATAGTAACAGTATGAATTAATGGAGGCATCTTAAGGCTGTGTAGTCCATTCGTATGAAATGCTCTTGTTCAAACAGATTAAATCAGAAGACATAAAATTCCGGTAGAGTGACCTTCACCTTGTTCAGACATTTTAAGGAAAAAATTAAGAAACCCATCTTAAACTGGCTTTAGACCCACACCTCTAAAATCAGTCTGTTTACTGAATAAAATCGTCACGAGGTTGCCCTGACTCCAGGTACAGCAGGATTCTGTTGTCCCAGCACTCAACTCTGCTTTCTTAAATAGTCCTGAAGGGATTCCATTGACCTGTCTTGTGCTGCATGCTCATCCCTGTGGCCATCAGGAAGGGAACTCCCCAACCGACCAGTCCTGGGTTATCTACCACCCCAGGAACCTGGGGAAGAGTGACAGGCACAGAAGTCCAACTTGTGTGCACTGAAAGTTGGGCAAAGAAAAACTGAGGCGCCCTTCCCGTGATAAGCACTGTGGCTCATGGGCAAGCAAAACACTATGTGCAACTCATCCATCCCCATTATGCCCATGCTTATTCTCATTTATGCAATTTACTGTGCCTGTGGAGGGCATAAAGATGTACAGCATGGCACATCTTACTTTGGTGGCAGGGATAAGAACTACGCTCTTGAACAAAAGAGTTCATACTCAATAATTGTGTAAAACTAACAACAAAAGGCAATCCATAGGTTTGCAGTGTGTTCCTTCTGGAATCAAAATGTTTCTTAAACTTCTTTGTGTCACCTTTAATCATTAACAGAGCACCTCCCTGGGACTGAATCCAGTCCTTCTGTCTGGAGTTTAGCATGCATGTAAAACCTTATTAATATGCTGACTCATAGAAATCACAGGTGTGTGTGTGCCCAGATATTAATTGGGGTCAGCTAGGGCCATTGGGGGGGTCAAATACTAGGTATCCAAGGTTGCTGATGTGTAAAATTAAACCTAATTAGCTGTACCCATGGTTTATAACAGCTTGTTGTTTTGTTTGGGTTTCCTCGCCATCCTACTTTCTTTTACGTATCTAAAAGATCAGAACTGAGGTGTCAGCTGTGCTCTTTTTCAGAAAGAAAGTGGAATTATTAGACTGCCATTGTGATTCAGTTAAACTGTGCGTAAATTTGATAGCAAAACCAGTGCTCATATTTGGACCTTGGAACCGTGTGTATCCATTTAAATGGGACCTTGCTTGGCATAAGCTGTGGGCTCCTCCTCTTGCTAGTCTTGTGAGGACCCCTTGGGAGTCAGCATGTCCTGGAGAGCCAGCCAACGAAGGTTCTCACACCTCTGCTTCAAGCAGTAGCACCTCAAAGGCTGGACATTTGGTAGGGAGACTGTCCAGAAACATTCATTCTTGAGTGCTTATTGGGTGAGGCAGTGGGGATGCTGAGAAAAACAGGACATGGCCCTTGTCCATGTGTGATAAGAAATGCAAAGCATCTGCACTGGGGTTCATGAGAGAAGAAAGCAGCTTCTTAACTGGCCCTGGGTTAAATGGCCATGAAGGTGAACTTGCTTCCTGAAACCACGTTCACAGAACTCCTGCTGTCCCCTGCTTGCTGCTTGGCATCCTCATGATATTCTTTCCAGGTCTGCCCACCAACAAAGTACTTATGGCCTGTGTGTGTCTCAGGCATTTGTCTCCTGTGCCACTTCAAAAGTCCTCTGCCCTCTGTTTATCTACCAGTACTGACTTTTATTTTGCAAAACAACGTCATCCTTCAGAGAGGACTCTGGTTTTCTCCACACAACTCCAACCAACCATTCCCAAATCTGCAGTACCTTCACCTTCTCCCTACCGCTTATCCCAGCCAAAAAGTTATCATCTCAGCACCATAGTGTACTGTCCTTCGCTAAATCAAATTGCTTTCTTTTTAAAACTCCCAGCATGTATGATTGTCTGGTAACCCACGGGATTGTGAATGAGCTTCATGTTAGGCTTTTTTAAAAAATATTTTTTAGACTTTAAATGTCAGGATTAAAGAAAAAAGTATTTATTTGGCTGCCTCTGGTCTTTGTTGTGTCCCATGGGATCTTTCGTTGTAGCGTGCGGGCTTAGTTGCCCTGCACCACGTGGGATCTTATTTCCCCAGCCGGGGAGTGAACCTGCGTCCCCAGCATGGCAGGGTGGATTCTTAACCAGTGGACCACCAGGGAAGGCCTTTTGCTTTTGTCTTTGTTTAGTTTGCTTATTAAAGTCAATAAATCTTCAGCTGATTGGACTTCAGGCAAAGTAGGAGAGAGTGTTAGGACTCTATTGCTTTCACTAGATTTGGAGAAATGCCAAATAACCTCAGATATGCAGATGACACCACCCTTATGGTAGAAAGCGAAGAGGAACTAAAGAGCCTCTTGATGAAGGTGAAAGAGGAGAGTGAAAAAGCTGGCTTAAAGCTCAACATTCAAAAAACTAAGATCATGGCAACTGGTCCCATCACTTCATGGCAAGTAGATGGGGAAACAATGGAAACAGTGAGAGACTTTATTTTCTTGGGCTCCAAAATCACTGTGGATGGTGACTGCAGCCATGAAATTAAAAGACACTTTTCTCCTTGGAAGAAAAGCAATGACAAACCTGCTGCTGCTGCTGCTGCTGCTAAGTCACTTCAGTCGTGTCTGACTCTGTGCGACCCCATAGACCGCAGCCCACCAGGCTCCCCGTCCCTGGGATTCTCCAGGCAAGAACACTGGAGTGGGTTGCCATTTCCTTCTCCAATGCAGGAAAGTGAAACGTGAAAGTGAAGTCGCTCAGTCATATCCGACTCTTCGTGACCCCATGGACTGCAGCCTACCAGGCTCCTCCATCCATGGGATTTTCCAGGCAAGAGTATTGGAGTGGGGTGCCATTGCCTTCTCCATGACAAACCTAGACAACATATTAAAAAAGCAGAGACATCACTTTGCCTGCAAAAGTCCATATGGCCAAAACTATGGTTTTTCCAGTAGTCATGTATGGATGTGAGAGCATGACAATAAAAAAGGCTGAGTGCTGAAGAATTGATGTTTTCAAATTGTGGTGCTGAAGAACACTCTTGAGAGTCTCTTGGTCAGCAAGGAGATCAAACCAGTCAATCCTAAAGGAAATCTACCCTGAATATTCGTTAGAAGGACTAATGCTGAAACTCCAGTACTCTGAAGATCCAATACTTTGGCCATGTGATGTGAAGAGCCCACTGTCAATATCAGGAAAAGACCCTGATATTGGGAAGGGTTGAAGGCAAGAGGAGAAGGGGACAACAGATGAGTTGGTTGGATGGCATCACCAACTCAATGGATGTGAGTTTGAGCAGACTCTGGGAGATGGTGAAGGACAGAGAAACCTGGCGTGTTGCAGTCCATGGGGTGTCAAAGAGTCGAACATGACTGAACAATAACAATCAGGACACCTTGATATAAGAATCTTCAGCCTCTTCTGGAAGCAGTTCCATCTCCACACCCTGCTTCCTTCAACCAGTACTTAGCTTTTCTCTACTTTCCTTTTCTCCTATCCAGCTTCGTTGACAGTTGAGGGCTATGCTGACTTAGCAGAATATGAAATATCCTAAGTCCACAGAACTATGCAGTTGGTTTAAAAATCAGTCCTCGGGTATGATCACGAGAGCCAGAGTCTGGAAGGGAGGGAAGGCCCTGCTGCACTTTGGCTGATCAGATCTCACTAGAAACAGTCTTTGGGCTTCAGGGAGATGTGGGCAAATGGAAGCAGTGCCAGAGAAGAATGACTAGAAGAATGACTAGACAGGAATGGCACATACGGACAAGCTGGAAGAACAGAAGGTGTTTACCTTAGTCAAGAGGAGACGTTGCAGAAAAAGACCACAGAGGAGGTTGGAGGCACAGTATTGCTGCAAGTGAAACTCCAGCATTTGCTGTATGTGGTCTTTAAAAACAAGGCTAAAGCCAGTGTAACTTTGAGGAAAGGGTCTTCGTTCAGAAAGCAAAGCAGCATCTTTTCTATGACTACTGTTAGCAGTGCTATGGGGGAAGGTACCCATAGAGAACCAGGGTGACATCTAACTTACATATTATGTGCTAACTCCACTCGGTGGAAGCTGGCTGTAATGGAACATAGAAGTATAATGAACTTGGCTTTGAATGACAGCTCAGCACCTTCCACTTGTGTGACTTAGCATCAGACTCTCAGTGTCCACATGTCGAGAAGGGGAATACCTGTCTCACTAGGTATATTAGTAGTAGTAGGGGTAGTGTTAGTCGCTCAGTCGTGTCCGACTCTCACAACCCCATGGACTGTGGCCCACCAGGCTCCTCTGTCCATGGGATTCTCCAGGCAAGAATACTGGAGTGGATTGCCATTCCCTTCTCCAAAGGATCTTCCCAACCCAGGGATTGAACCCGGGTCTCCTGCATTGCAGGCAGATTCTTTACCGTCTGAGCTACAGGGAAAATCACTAGGTATATTGTGAGGCTGTTAAAAGAGATGATACATGTAAAGCAGTTAGTATAGCACCTTACACATGATAAGTAATACATGGTAGCATTGAAAAAGTCTGTGAGGTCAAAAAAGGAAAGATTATGAGAGCATGTTATATGAGAAGGCAAGCCCTGATCAGTGATGTCTGCCATGGGAGTGAAAGAAAGTGCCCCATGTATTTATCATCTTTGGGGTATAGTTAGAATGAAATGATCATTTATACTCAGTCATATTTTATTTTTATGTTACATAGTTATCTACTTACATCTTAAAAAATAAATTAGAAGGATCATTGACTTAAATTAGGGACCTTCTCCCATGCATATTTTCTGTCTTTCCCTCTGTATCCATTTGTATTTCATAGGTTTGAAATTATGACAGTTATATGGAAGGAAAATACAATTTTTGTTCTTACTGTTCTGTTAGCCTTGCTAGTCTTGCCACATGAATGAATCGAAAGGAAATACACTTTACAATGCATAATGAATGAGCCTGTACTTCTCAAATGTGTTAGTCCTACTACACATTATCTATTTGGAGAGAATGTGAGGGAAATCAAACCTGAAAGCACGCTATCTTTTGCCAAATCAAACGCATCTTATCTGACTATACTTTTACTTGTATTGAACTCAAAATAGTATATTTTCAGCACTTGAGGATATGAATAGTTAATTAAACTCCACTTGGAGTACCTTATCTTAAGCATCCATGGTTACTTAAGAAGAAAACTGTAAAATTGATATGTTGGCTGTGAATCTTTAACACTGCCTGTTGTATATTGTCAAGAATGTGGCTAAGGACATAAAGATGTGTCATTAAAAGAGGTGATGCATGGTCATCTCTTCAGATATTGGATAACTTCTAGAACACCAAACATAGCCACTTCATCTGGAAATGAAAATGGAAATCAAAAGAGGAAAATGTGAGTGCCTACTTAGGACAGCCTTGATCCAATGGATGTGTCTTCCTCAGATATGAATGAATGAGAAAAGCTAGATTTTAACATGGAAATAAATTACCTACTTACTTGGTTTTTTTTTTCCCCAAGACATAATGATTAAGGAACAATACACCTATTTACTCATTTACCCTCCAGCTCAGAAATATGGTAATGTATTGTTAATTCAAGGAAGCAGTATTGTCCCTTGGTTAAATCGCAGATGCTAGAATGAGTTTAAATCCTGTCTCCTCTGTTTTATTAATTTTTAATCTTGTCAAGATATACGAACTTTTCTAAGCATCTCCAGTTTTGTCCTCTGTAAAAGAGGGAAACCATGATACTTGTTGTCTCTTGTGGAGACTATGTTAGATCCAAAGGAGTTTGCTACCTGGTAAGCCATAGAGTAATAAGCATTACTAGTAGGAGTAGTAGTTTATGAGTCAAGAACTCAGAGTCATGAACCCAGCTTTATCACTAACTAGTTGCTCAGTTTAGGGCAAATCCTGGTGGTTGCAGCCTTGAAATTAAAAGACGCTTACTCCTTGGAAGGAAAGTTATGACCAACCTAGATAGCATATTAAAAAGCAGAGACATTACTTTGCCAACAAATGTCCGTCTAGTCAAGGCTATGGTTTTTCCAGTGGTCATGTATGGATGTGAGAGTTGGACTGTGAAGAAAGCTGAGCTCAGAAGAATTGATGCTTTTGAACTGTGGTTTTGGAGAAGAATCTTGAGAGTCCCTTGGACTGAAGGAGATCCAACCAGTCCATGCTAAAGGAGATCAGTCCTGGGTGTTCATTGGAAGGACTGATGTTGAAGCTGAAACTCCAGTACTTTGGCCACCTGATGTGAAGAGCTGACTCATTGGAAAAGACCCTGATGCTGGGAAAGATTGAGGACAGGAGAAGGAGATGACAGAGGATGAGATGGTTGGATGGCATCACCGAATCGATGGACATGGGTTTGGGTGAACTCCGGGAGTTGGTGATGGACAGGGAGGCCTGGTGTGCTGCAGTTCATGGAGTCGCAGAGTCAGACACGACTGAGCGACTGAACTGAACTGAACTGTCAATTCTCTGGACCTTAACTGTACAGTTCCCTTAACTGTAAAGCGAAATAAATTGATTGAATGACCTTAAATATTGCTTCCAACTCTAAAGTATATCCTTGTTAGCAGAAGCATTTGAAACCTTTAAAGCAAAAAGCTTCCATTATTTCTAAGTGGTAGTTAATTATTTCAGTCTTTACTTAAACATTCCTTTATGTGAGGGGAAGACCCTTTGCTTTTCCCACCTCTGTTTCCCTAGGAGTTTCAGTGCCTCTAGTTCAAGGAAAAGGTGTTAAGGAGAAAATTAACACCTTGTTATTGCTGCCTGAACTCTTAAGTGTCTTCACTGCTCTCTTGAAGGTGGCTATCAATTAATGAGCTTGGAAATTCTGTTTCAGTGCATATTCTTAATATTTCTTTGTCAAACATAAATCTGTCCATTTCTGAGTAAGCTTTTTTAATAAGATTTTTTTAAATGTGGACCATTTTTTAAGTCTTTATTTAATTTCTCACAATATTGTTTCTGTTTTATGTTGGGATTTTGGTGGGTCTTAGTTCCCTAACCAGGGATTGAGCCCATCCACCTAACATTGAAAGGTAAAGTTTTAACCACTGGATTGCCAGGGAAGTCCCTTGGGTAAGCTTTTTATTGAAGTCTGCATTCGTATAGAAAAGTACACAAATCATAAACATTCAACTTGCGGAATCTTGGCGACGTGAACTGTGCTGTGCCTAGTCAGTCAGTTGTGTCCGACTCTTTGCGACCTCGTAGACTGTAGCCCACCAGGCTCCTCTGTCCATGGGGATTCTCCAGGCAAGAATACTGGAGTGGGTTGCCATGCCCTTCTCCAGGGGATCTTCCCGACCCAGGTATTGAACCCAGGTCTCCCGCATCAAAGGTGGATTCTTTACCATCTGAGCCATTTGGAGATCACTTGGTGAAGTGAACACATTCATGTAATTAGGACCCAAATCAAGAAACAGAACATTCTTAGCACCTCAGAATCTCCCTCAGGCCCCCTTGCATCACTAACTCCTGTCCATAGTTAACTGCTGTCCTGATCTGTGCTATTGTAGATTACTTTTGCATGTTTCTAAAGTTTATGTAAATGAAATCATATAGCGAGTAGTCATTTCTTCGCTCATAGTATATGCATATGTGCAACTTTAATAGATCCTGCCAAAGAGTTTTCCAAAATGGTTCCATAGTTTTTACACTGTCTCCACCCCATGCCTAGCCTCAGAAAGGAAGTGAAGTAAAAGTCACTCAGTTGTGTCTGACGCTCTGTGACCCCATGAACTGTACAGTCCATGGAATTCTTTAGGCCAGAGTACTGGAGTGGGTAGCCTTTCCCTTCTTCAGAGGATCTTTCCAACACAGATATTGAACCCAAGTCTCCCACATTGCAGGAGGATTCTTTACCAGCTGAGCTACAAGGGAAGAGAATTCCATTTCTAATTATTTATCTGTTTTAAAATCATGTTTCTTAAAGCAAGCTACTGTTTTGAATTAGGTTATATGGATTTCTTCCTAACACATATACCCTCCACTTCAGGTGATAATACGCTCTGACTTGCCCTGGACAGACCCTGGATAGACCAAGTTTATACCTGTTGTCCTTGTATGATTTTTAATGGTGCTCCCTTCACTTTTAAATTGTCTTAGGTTGAGGGGGTGAAAATGTTTTAAAATTAGATTTTAGTAATTAATGACTGCAGCCATGAAATTAAAAGACGCTTGCTCCTTGGAAGAAAAACTGTGACCAACCTAGACAGTGTATTAAAAAGCAGAGTCATCACTTTACTGATGGAGCTCTGTCTAGTCAAAGCTATGGTTTTTCCAGTAGTCATGTATGGATGTGAGAGTTGGACCATAAAAAGGCTGAGCACCGAAGAGTTGATGCTTTCTAACTGTGGTGCTGGAGAATACTCTTGAGAGTCCTTTAGACAGCAAGGAGATCATACCAGTCAATCCTAAAAGAAATCAACCTGAATATTCATTGGAAAGACTGATGCTGCAGCTGAAGTTCCAGTACTTTTGCCACCTGATGTGAAGAGCCTACTCAATGGAAAAGACCCTGATGCTGGGTAGGATTGAGGGCAGGAAGAGAAGGGAAAATAGAAGATGAGACGGCTGGATGGCATCACTGATTCAGTGGAGATGAGTTTGAGAAAACGCCAGAAGCTAGTGAAAGACAAGGAAGCCTGGCATGCTGCAGTCCATGGGGTCCAAACAGTCAGACATGACTTAGTAAGTGAACAACAGCAACAGATGGTTGCAGAACCCTGTGACTGTAATTCTAAAAAACATTGAATTGTATTTTATATGGGCAAATTTTTTGGTGTGTGAATTAATATCTCACTATGTTTTCGAACTGTGGTGTTGGAGAAGACTCTTGAAAGTCCCTTGGACTGCAAGGAGATCCAACCTGTTCATTCTAAAGGAGATCAGTCCTGGGTGTTCTTTAGAAGGAATGATGCTGAAGCTGAAACTCCAATACTTTGGCCACCTCATGCGTAGAGCTGACTCATTGGAAAAGACTCTGATGCTGGGAGGGATTGGGGGCAGGAGGAGAAGGGGACGACAGAGGACGAGATGGCTAGATGGCATCACTGACTCAATGGACGTGAGTTTGAGTGAACTCCAGGAGTTGGTGATGGACAGGGAGGCCTGGAGTGCTGCAATTCATGGGGTTGCAAAGAGTCGGACATGACTGAGCGACTGAACTGAACTGAAAGCTATTTTGAGAAATTTGTCTAGTTTGGATGATAAATTATGTGGTCATTCTGCTTGACCCCATTTATACCACTTTCAACAGAAAGATAAAGAAAAAAAGAAATAAAATTTAACATGTCTGGCTACTTCTTTTGGAAAAAACAAACCTTCCTGGCATGGTTTTATAAGCATTTGTTAATGAGATGCCATCCAAAGCAAAGGAAAATTGATTATGCTGCACTAACCCATTAAGCTATTCTTTTGAAAGGGGAACCCTTCCGCTGGCATTGAGTTTATTTCATAAATTTACCAAAATTAAAGAAGACTTTTTAAAAATATACATGCCTTGAATTTTGGCTATGAGATCAAACTTTTTAATTTAAACTATGCTCTGTTACAATTTCTAGGTAACTTACCACCCTAAAACTCAAGAGTGAAAATAACCATTTCACCATGCTTTTGGATTCTTCAGGCCAGGAATTCAGATAGAGCACACGAGGGGTGGCCTGGCCACTCTATACTTTCTAAGACCCAAGCCTGTTATTGGCTGGGACATCAGCTCAGTTGTCAGCCAGACTCTACACGTGACTTTGTTTGGGCTTCCCCACAAAATGGCAGCTGGGTTCCAAGCAGGAGAATCCCCAAAGGGCAAGGTAAAAGTGCATGGCATTGTTATGGTCTTGCCTTGGAAGCCAGGTGGAGTTTACTTTATTGTTTGTCACAAAATTCTGCCCAGATTCCAGGGGAAGGAACATAGACCTAATCATTTGATGGGAGGGGTGTCAAGGTCACCATGTAATAAGAGCATGTAGAATGGGAGTTTTGTGGGGTGCATAAATATGCCTTCCACTTACCTGGATCTTCTCTTTCCTTCACCACTGTTTCTATCCTGCTCAGGTTTGATTCCACGCCCAATAGTTTCTCCTGAGTCTGGGATCCTGTCCTGGATGGGATCCCTGGATGGATCAGATTTAGAAGGTCACAGGGGCTAGTCTGCATCAGATTAGGCCTTGCCCTCACTGGCTCTTGGACTGCGAAGTTTCAGCCACTATGATTGAATTGGTCTGCAGCACTCTCTAGTGAACCTGTTGGCTCTTTAGGGGTCTCCTGTTGTCAGATCACCAGAGGCCTCGCTGCTTCTCTGCTTTCTCCTGCACAGATGCTGATATTGTGTCTCCTGGTAGTCTGTCCTCACCAGGTTGGAATTTGGAAGTCTGTCAACTACATAGTCTTCTAGTTTTGTATAAGTGTTGTCATTAGGGGTTTGGGCTTTCCCCGGTGGTGCTAGTGGTAAAGAACTTGCCTGCCAATGCAGGAGACCTAAGAGATGCGAATTCGATCCCTGGGTGGGGAAGATCCCCTGGTGAGGGCATGTCAGCCCACTCCAGTGTTCTTGCCTGGAGAATCCCATGGACAGAGGAGCCTGGCAGGCTATAGTCCATAGGGTTGCACAGAGTTGGACATGACTGAAGTGACTTAGCACACATGCATGCACATAGTTGCTTTATAATATTGTGTTAGTTTCTGCTATACAATGATGTAAATCAACTATATATATATACATATACACCTCCCTCTGGAGCCTCCCTCCCAGCCTCACCACCATCCTACCCCTCTAGGTCATCACAGAGCACTGAGGTGATCTCCTTGTGCTATACAGCAGGTTCCCAGTAGCTATCACTTTTACACATGGTAGTGTATGTATGTAAATTCCAATCTCCCAATTTGTGCCCCCTACCCCCATCCTGTGTCATACATCTGTTCTCTATATCTGCATCTCTATTCCTGACCTGAAATAGGTTCATCTGTACTATTCTTCTGTTGCCTGGTAGCTCAGCTGGTAAAGAATCTGCTTGCAATGCAGGAGACCTGGTTTGATTCCTCGGGTCAGGAAGATCCCCTGGAGAAGGGATAGGGTACCCACTCCAGTATTCAGGCCTAGAGAATTCAATGGACAGAGGAGCCTGGCAGGCTACAGTCCAAAGACTGTAGGGGTCGCAAAGAGTCGGACGCGATTGAGCGAATTTCCCTTTCATTACCACCTGCTGCTTATTCTTTGGGCTTCCTTGGTGGCTCAGACAATAAAGAATCTGCCTTCAATGCAGGAGATGTGGTTTGATCCCTGGGTGGGGAAGATCTGCTGGAGAAGGAAAAGGCAACCCACTCCAGTATTCTTGCCTGGAGAATCACATGGAGAAGAGGAGCCTGGTAGGCCGCAGTCCATGGGCTCGCAAAGAGTTGGACACGACTGAGTGACTTCACTTTCACTTTTCACTTTCATGCATCGGAGAAGGAAAAGGCAACCCACTACAGTATTCTCGCCTGGAGAATCACATGGATAGAGGAGCCTGGTGGGCCGCAGTCCATGGGCTCGCAAAGAGTTGGACACGACTGAGTGACTTCACTTTCACTTTTCACTTTCATGCATTGGAGAAGGAAAAGGCAACCCACTACAGTATTCTCGCCTGGAGAATCACATGGATAGAGGAGCCTGGTGGGCCGCAGTCCATGGGCTCGCAAAGAGTTGGACATGACTGAGTGACTAACTTTCATGGTAGCATTCTTCTAGGTTCCATATATATGTGCTAATATATGATGTATTTTTTTCCTCTTTCTGAGTTACTTCACTCTGTATGACAGACTCAAGGGTTTAGACTTGGCTGTCTAGTTACTCTCTTTTTATGTGGGGATCTAGGGAGATCCAAAATTGTGCTGCCACTGCTACCATCATTTTATCAGAATTCACCCAAAGTGATCTTTTAAAAATGTGAATCAGATTGTGCCAGTGCTACTTGAAAGTTTCCAATAACACCCCACTGCAATGAGAAGGAAATGCAAATGTCTTACCTTGTACATTTCAGTGTATCGGGACTTTATGTCCCTTCCACTGCCTGTGCTCAGGCCACACTAATGAATGTTGAATCCAGATTCCCTGATTCTACGATAGCTGTCATTTACGATCTCTAAGCTGCTTTGTCTTGAGGACCTCAGTTTACTGAATAGCTTTCCCATCTCTAATAGTCTCTGACACTGTTAACCTGTGACATTCATAGGGAATATGTCCCGGGGCCTTCTTGTTTCCACAAACACATAAATATTATAAAATGTCCTCCATAAAATGCAGTAAAGTATAACTAAAAAATGTAAGTGACCTCTTAATGTTTCTTTGAATACAGAACTAAAATCATTCCTAAAGCCTTTAAATCCAGCCACTGACATAAATGCTACACTACATTACACAAGCTTTTTATTTCAAGAGATGCTTATTATTCTCCTCCATGCCCTCTGATCTGGCAGATAGTGAAGTCCAGCTTAATTTGAAAACCTGCCATATTGACCTGGACTAGAAAAGACAAACTATCCTTGGGCACCTGAAATCTGATTATCACTTTTTAAAAAAATGTTAAACAAGGCATCTTCAAATATAGCTCTTCATTTCTCTTGAATGGGTGTTCCGATTTCTCCCTCTGGTCCTCTATGAATTCCTATGTTTTGGGGAGATAGGCTTTCAAAAGGATTCAGTCAGCTGATGTGTCCCCTGCCCCAAATCTCTCAAGGTTTTATAGAGCACTTCCTCTTGTTTTCAAATCAACTCTTGCTTGGAGGTGAGGCCAGGTCAGACCCTGCCCTCATGTTTGGGATGAAGGTATATGCTCCTTGTCTGTCCATCAATTCTAATTTCCCTTTCCTATCATTGTAATTTTCACTGTTGAGCGATTTGGCACCTCCTGAATGTTATGCAATTATTTGCATATAGAAATATGGCACTAATCCTGTACTGAAAATTCAGCCCTTCATTCCTTCATTCATTTCCTGCTTGTGTTTTTCTGTGTAAGATGCAAATCTTTATTGTGTCTTTAATTTTCCTTTCCCCAAGGAAATGCAGTCTGTACAACAATGCAGAAACATGGTAACTGGCCCACTGCTTGATGGTAGGGCTCGTGGTTTCATACGACCCTTATGAACTTTTCCTCTGGATACACAAATCTGAGCACTATACCAAGTACTTTCTATACACTTATTTCTTAACTTCTACCATAAACCTGCAGAGCAAGGGATCATATCCTGAAAGAAAACTAAGGCTCAAAGACTTCCCTGGTGGCTCAGTGATAAAGAATCTGCCTGCCAATGCAGAAGAAAACTAAGGCTCAGGGAAGTTAAGTAGAAGAGCAAAACTGATTTTCTTTACGGATCTGACTCACTCGAGAGCTTCCCACGTGGTGCAGTGGTAAAGAACCTGCCTGCCAGTGCAGGAGATGCAAGAGCCGTGGATTTGATCCCTGGGTCGGAAGATCCCTTGAAGTAGGAAACAACAGCCCATCTAGTATTCTTGCCTGGAAAATTCCATTGACAGAGAAGCCTGGTGGTCTGCAGTCCATGGGGTTGCAAAGAGTCAGACATGACTGAGCACACACACACACACAACTAATTAAAAGTCTCTTTACCGCTCTTCTTAGTGTGTGTGTGTGTGTGTGTGTGTGTGTGTGTGTTATGTGGATATCTATATTACTTGTTTTTGGAGAGAGAGCAGTACTGTTCAATAGAAATATAATATGATGCACAAATGCAAGTCAGATACATGATTTTATATTTTAGTATAGCCATATTTTTAAAAGGCTTCCTTTGTGGTTCAGCTGGTAAAGAATCCATCTGCTGTGTGGCAGACCTGGGTTGGGAGGATCTCTGGAGAAGGGAAAGGCTACCCACTCCAGTATTCTGGCCTAGAGAATTCCATGGACTGTATAGTCCATGGGGTCACAAAGAGTCGGACGTGGCTGAGTGACTTTCATGTTCACTTTTCACTTTCACAGCCATATTTTTAAAAGTTGGAAGAAACAGGTGAAGTTAAATTTAATGATATGTTTTATTAAACCAGTGTATCCAAATTAGTATCATTTCAACATGCAATCAATATAAAAATTGCTCATGAACTATGTTACATTCTGTTTTTTTTTTCTTTGTACAGTTCTTCAAACTTTGGCACGTGTTTTGCACTTAGAGCATGTTTCAACGTGGACTAGCCACACTTTCGGTGCTCATTAGCTGTGAATGGCTTGTGGCTGTCTGGTTGTATTGCACAGAGGAAGGAAGGAAGGGTGAAAGCAACATATTAAAGGTTGTGAGGTACAAAGTAAGACTTCCTGCCTTTCTAAACCTCAGTTCTTCCATCTTTCTCCTAAAAAGCAAACAGAACTTTTTATGTACTTTTCAGAGTTGTTCTGAACACCAGATATATTTTTCCTCATTTTTTTTGGACACAAAAGTACACTGTATACACTTTTGTTGGAAAAGGAAAATGCTACCCACTCCAGTATTCTGGCCTGGAGACTTCCACGGACTGTGTAGTCCATGGGATTGCAAAGAGTTGGATACAACTGAGTGACTTTCATACATATATACACTTTTATATTTTGCTTTACACTTAACACCATAATTTGGAGGTTATTCTTTAATAGTATAAGTGTGTGTGTATGTTTATGTATGTGTGCCAGTATGCTTGTGAGTGTCTGTGTGTTTTCATTTAAATTCAACAAATATTTATTGAGGAGCTACTATGTGCAACATGTGCAAGGCACTTGGGTTCTATCCATGAACAAAACTGATGGACACTTCTGCCTCTGTATGTTATGTTTTAGAAGAAAGAGATAAACAATAAACACTTAATTTAGTGAACTCAGTATATTATAATACAAAGTAAGAAATACAGAAATCAAATTGCCAGCGTCCATTGGATCATTGAAAAAGCAAGAGAGTTCCAGAAAAACATCTATTTCTGCTTTGTTGACTATGTCAAAGCCTTTGACTGTGTGGACCACAGCAAACTCTGGAAAATTCATGAAGAGATGGGAATACCAGACCACCTTACCTACTTCTTGAGAAATCTGTATGCAGGTCAGGTAGCAACAGTTAGAACTGGACATGGAATAACAGACTGGTTCCAAAAAGGGAAAGGAGTACATCAAGGCTGTATATTGTCACCCTGCTTATTTAATATGCAGAGTACATCATGAGAAAGTCTGGGCTGGATGAAGCATAAGCTGGAATCAAGATTGCCGGGAGAAATATTGATAAACTCAGATATGCAGATGACACCACCCTTATGGCAGGAAGTGAAGAGGAACTACCTCTTGATGAAAGTGAAAGAGGAGAGTGAAAAACTGGCTTAAAGCTCAACATTCAGAAAATAAAGATCATGGCATCTGGTCCCATCACTTCATGACAAATAGATGGGGAGACAATGGAAACAGTGTCAGACTTTATTTTTCTGGGCTCCAAAATCACTGCAGATGGTGATTGCAGCCATGAAATTAAAAGATGCTTACTCCTTGGCAGGAAAGTTATGACCAACCTAGACAGCATATTCAAAAGCAGAGACATTAGTTTGCCAACAAAAGTCCGTCTAGTCAAAGCTATGGTTTTTCCAGTAGTCATGTATGTATGTGAAAGTTGGACTATAAAGAAAGCTGAGCAGCACAGAATTGATGCTTTAGAACTGTGGTGTTGGGAGAAGACTCTTGAGGGTCCCTTGGACTGCAAGGGGATCCAACCAGTCCATTCTAAAGGAAATCAGCCCTGAATATTCATTGGAAGGACTGATGTTGAAGCTGAAGCTCCAGTACTTTGTCCACCTGATGTGAAGACTTGACTTTTTGGAAAAGACCCTGATGCTGGGAAAGATTGAAGGCAGGAGGAGAAGGGGATGACAGAGGATGAGATGGTTGGATGGCATCACCAACTCAATGGACGTGAGTTTGAGTAAACTCGGAGTTGGTGATGGACAGGGAGGCCTGGTGTGCTTCATTCCATGGGGTTACAAAGAATCAGACACGACTGAGCAATTGAACAGAACTGAATAAATACTATGGGAAAAAAGGAAAAGGAAAAGTTGGGGGAGCAGGAATTTCCATTTCAAATGGGGTGCTAAGGAGAACCTCATTGAGAAGGTGAGATTTGCTCAGTGTCTTGAAGGAGGTGAGGAATAATCTGTGGGTAAATCTAGGGGGATGGTGTTCCAAGAAGAGGGAGGGCAGTGCAAAGGTACAGAATGGGAGGGTTCCTGGCATGTTTTTTATTTTTAATTGTTTTCATTGAAGTACGGTTAAATTACCGTATTGTGTTAGTTTCAGACGTATAGCAAAGTGATTCAGTTATGTATATAGATATTATATATATAATGTATATATATATATTCTTTTTTCAGATTCTTTTCCAATATGGGTTGAAATATTGAATATAATTCTCTGTGCTATAAAGTAGGACCCTGATAAAATATAAAGTTATCTATTTTATACTGAGTGTATATGTCAGTCCTAATTTCCTGATTTATCCCCACACTTTTCCCTTTTGATATCTGTAAGTTTGTTCTCTAAGTTTGTGTGTTTATTTCTGTTTTGTAAATAAATTCATGTGTATCATTTTTTTAAGATTCCACATATCAGATCAGATCAGATCAGTTGCTCAGTCGTGTCTGACTCTTTGCAACCCCATGAATCACAGCACACCAGGCCTCCCTGTCCATCACCAGCTCCTGGAGTTCAGTGAGACTCACATCCATCGAGTCAGTGATGCCATCCAGCCATCTCATCCTCTGTCGTCCCCTTCTCCTCCTGCCCCCAATCCCTCCCAGCATCAGAGTCTTTTCCAATGAGTCAACTCTTCGCATGAGGTGGCCAAAGTACTGGAGTTTCAGCTTCAGCATCAGTCCTTCCAAAGAAATCCCAGGGCTGATCTCCTTCAGAATGGACTGGTTGGATCTCCTTGAGTCAAAGGGACTCTCAAGAGTCTTCTCCAACACCACAGTTCAAAAGCATTAATTCTTCGGCGCTCAGCCTTCTTCACAGTCCAACTCTCACATCCATACATGACCACAGGAAAAACCATAGCCTTGACTAGACGAACCTTTGTTGGCAAAGTAATGTCTCTGCTTTTGAATATGCTATCTAGGTTGGTCATAACTTTCCTTCCAAGGAGTAAGTGTCTTTTAATTTCATGGCTGCAGTCACCATCTGCAGTGATTTTGAAGCCCAGAAAAATAAAGCCTGACACTGTTTCCACTGTTTCCCCACCTATTTCCCATGAAGTGATGGGACCAGATGCCATGATCTTCGTTTTCTGAATGAATGAAAAAGCTTTAAGCCAACTTTTTCACTCTCCACTTTCACTTTCATCAAGAGGCTTTTGAGTTCCTCTTCACTTTCTGCCATAAGGGTGGTGTCATCTGCATATCTGAGGTTATTGGTATTTCTCCCGGCAATCTTGATTCCAGCTTGTGTTTCTTCCAGTCCAGCGTTTCTCATGATGTACTCTGCATAGAAGTTAAATAAGCAGGGTGACAATGTACAGCCTTGACGTACTCCTTCTCCACATATAAGTGTTATCATTTGATATCTGTCTTTGTCTGACTTACTTCACTTAGTATGATAGTCTCTAGGTCCGTCCTTGCTGTTGCAAATGGCATTATTTCATTCTCTTTATGGCTGCATAGTATTCCACTGTATACATGTACCATATCTTCTTTAACCATTCATCTGTTGATGGACATGTAGGTTACTTCCATGTCTTGGCTACTGTAAATAACGCTGCAGTGAACATTGGGGTCATGTGCCTTTTCCTGAGGACCACTGAGAAGGCCAGTGGAGTGGAGTGAAGTGATTATTGAGGGCAGTGGATCTTGTTTGCTTGGCCGGCTCCTATAACCCCTAGAAATCTTACTTTGAGGGTAAGGAAGTTCACCAGGTTCTTACTGACAGCCACAAAGCAGCCCAACATTTGAAGGTGCCATATGCCAGTCTCCTGTTGAGAGGGACACTTAGCTTGTTTCTGATCTGTTTGATATTCTGAACAGTGACATAGCATATGTCTTTGAACCTATATGTTTTTTCTCACACGTGAACTTTCATGTAGAATAAATTCCTAGTAATGAAATAACTTGCTGAGGAGATGCTTATTTTTAACTTTCCTACATAGTGCTAATTTGCTGTCTGAAGAGCTTGTACAAATTTTTATTGCCATCCACGGTGTAGGGGAGTGCTGTTTTCTTATTACCACTCTATCCATTAGTCAACAATTTTATTTTTTGCCAATTCTGTGAGTAAAAGTGTTCCCTTACTGGCATGATTTGGGGATGACTCCTCCTCCACTCTAAATCATATAATAATGTGGATTGTATTCTGCTCCTCTTCCATTTCTCATGGCTCCCAACTACTTTGCACTTACATCTCTTCATAGCATGTATTGCTTTGTATTTTAATTGGTTATGTCTCTGCATCCTAGCTCTTAATCATAAGCTTCTCAAGAGACAGACTAACATCTTATTGTTTTATACCCTCCCCCCATGCATAGAACTTTACTTAATTCACAAGGAGCAGTTATTATATCTTTATTGATTAATAAGTGAATGATATGTCTGTTTGAATTATACTATATAACTTACACTTATGTTATGAATTTGGTAATTTAAATGATAGCAGTAGCTGTCACTGAAACATTTTGGTTTATTGGATTGCATGTTTCTGACTGCTAGCTGAGAAAAATTATGTATTCCATCCTGTAGTGTTCAGGATGGAAATAGTCAATGCACTATCTTATTTCTAATCCCCAGAGTAAGCATTTCTTTAAATATACAAAAAACTGAGTGGGACTGAGTTGGATCCGTATGTAGATGACAATATGTATCAATCAGATTTCTGTAGTTTCGTCTGCTTCTGTCTAGCTTGCTATCTTGAAACTGAGCAGCATTTTCTGGTTTGTAGCCTTGGGCATCTGGCTGCTGAGGTCATGAGGCCACTGGCTGTACTGCCACTTAGTTTTGAGACTCTTAAAGATGTGATTTGAAAATGGATTTGGGCAGAGGATTGTGTGGGCTGAGGGAGATGAGCCATGTTTGCTGGGCTGGGTTCCCCTGTATACTGGGGTCCCTGGAGAGAGTAACAAATGTTCTATTTTGGAAATGTTATACTGAATCTCTCTCCTCCACACACAGAATCATATGAAGGGTTCTGAGAAGCCACACGGTAAAGAAAACTGTTTATCCCAGTGTTTCTCAAATTGATTTGACAACTGGAAATTATCTTTTTCCTAGTAACACCTATCAGGATATCAGTATTCCACAGAATAGAGTTGGAGAAAAACACGAGAAATCATTTTGTTGGGTTTTTTTTTTCCATTTTTATTGTTGCTGTTGTTCAGTCACTAAGTTATGTCTGACTCTTTGTGACCTCATGGACTGCAACACACTAGACTTCCCTGTCCTTCTCTGTCTCCTGGAGTTTGCTTACATTTTGTACCAATGGAAATAATTATAGAAATTTATCATATTTATCACTAAATATACCTATTTTCAGTTCAGAGCATATATTCATCAAATGAAGAGTAGCCATCTAGTATGGATTTGTTTGCAGCTGTTGACAACAGGAATAGGCCACAGAGGAATTGAACATTAATTTAGCAATCTATTTTATAAGTAGACTACATCCTAAGACTAATTAGAAACATTAAAGTTAACCTGAGAGTTGTTTAGGAACAGGTATAAGCCTGAAAATGGGTAATGAAGAAAGTGATAATTTAAAAAAATAAACCTAGATATTAATTTCTCCTAAGAATAAAAGATCTAAAGATCTTCAGATACCTGAAATGATGTCAGAGGAAGGCTAACTTCTGCCTGTGTTGTCAAAGAGGCCAACTGATGACCAGTTTTGCTTGTATTTTAAATTATAGAGATTTAACAGACTGCAAGGAGATCAAACCAGTCAATCATAAAGGAAATCACTCCTGAATGTTCTTTGGAAGGACTGATGCTGAAGCTGAAACTCCAGTACTTTGGCCACCTGATGCGAAGAGCTGACTCATTGGAAAAGACCCCAATGCTGGGAAAGATTGAAGGCGGGAGGAGAAGGGGACAACAGAGGATGAGATGGTTGGATGGCATCACTGACTCGATGGACTTGAGTTTGAGCAAGTTCCGGGAGTTGGTGATGGACAGGGACTTGTGTGCTGCAGTCCATGGGGTCACAAAGAGTTGGATATGACTGAACGACTGAACTGAACAGACTGAGAACTTTAATTTGTGTATGGAAATTCTTAAATGGGCCTCCCCTCCTTGTGTTATAGCTCGTGTTTTTCAGGCTGTCTAATGCACTCAGCTTGCTTCTTCCTCTTCTCATTTCTCTGTCTCCTCTCTGTGCTCCTTAAAAACATTCACTAGACTGGCAATTAGGGACTGAGCACAGATGCAGCCTTTAATTTAATTTCACATTCCATCATTTGAAACATGACTGAGTGCGTGCTGTTTCTGGCCTTTTGAGTGCTGGGAAATCAATATGTTAATTTACTTCCATCTTTTCAAATCATTTTTGAGAGAGAGCAAGCGCCTCCTGTGAAATGAGAGGCTCCCCCCCAGGAGGGGTGGCTGTGGGTCTGAGACATAGCCCCAAGTACTTGCATTCTCCCACCCTACCCTGCTTTGTGAATCAGTTGTGTTTCATAGTGTATTTGTAAATTGGCTGTTTTGGACTTCGAGCACTTTTTTCCCTCTTACTGGAAAATGTTGCTCATGATTATTATGAATCTATACCAGTCCTTAAAAACCCATTAAACCCTGCTGCTGCTGCTGCTGCTGCTAAGTTGCTTCAGTCGTGTCCGACTCTATGTGACCCCATAGACAGCA
The DNA here is from genome assembly GCF_027580195.1 of Bos mutus. Lineage (NCBI taxonomy): Eukaryota > Metazoa > Chordata > Mammalia > Artiodactyla > Bovidae > Bos > Bos mutus. Next base: position 25,397,000 of record NC_091621.1, on the reverse strand, counting down.
GCCCCCCAGGCTCCCCTGTCCCTGGGATTCTCCAGGCAAGAACACTGGAGTGGGTTGCCATTGCAACCAATGCATGAAAGTGAAAAGTGAAATGAAGTCGCTCAGTCATGTCTGACTCTTAGCGACCCCATGGACTGCAGCCCTCCAGGCTCCTCCATCCATGGGATTTTCCAGGCAAGAGTACTGGAGTGGGGTGCCATCACCTTCTCCGCATTAAAACCTAGTGTGTCTAAATCAAGTTACAAACACTTCATGGAAGCTGCATTGGTACAAGTTGATTTCCAGTTGAAGAGAAGGAACATTCCTACTCTCTTCTATAGGATTCACAGACCATTAGGGCAGCTTTTGGTTCCATTTCCTTGCAGCATCCAGATCTTACTGGTGACTCGTATGCAGCTCATGGTAAGATGAAACTGCCAAGGTTTTTCCTGCATCAAATGCTCCAAGGTTAAAGCTGTACCATCCCCCACTTTCTTGTACCTGTGCAGTTAAAATATTTTATGTTGATGAAAAATATGTCCTCGTTCCATTCCCTCTTGGTTTTGCTCGTGCAAGTGGAGTGCTTTGTGAATCTTCATTTTATCACCATTCGACACACTCGCTTTAACTCAGTTGTGTCACTTTCATGTTGGGTTAGTTTCATTTCTGTACCTTTATACAAACTGTGGGTAGAAATGTGGGCCATGGAAGCTTCAAGAGCTTCAGTTTTCAGAGCATTTTCACGAGAAAACATAGTTCAGTTGAACATCCCTTAAACTGTGAGGATGAAGCTAATGATCATATTGATCTTGGTCTTTATGGGTGGCAAAGTAGAGGCAAGAAGGTTATGAATAATTGATGACTCTGAACCATACTCTAAGCATTTAGTTATCTCACGGATAACTCAGATGTACTGTTGTCTAGTTTTTGAATGTATATATATTTTAAGCTCCCATTTTCTAAACCATGTAAGTTTACCATGACTGCAGAGTTAACCACAGTAGTTCTTGGATTCAGGAACTACTGTGGTTAATCTCTGCAGAGCTGTGGAAAACTTGAACATACTATGAATGCAAAAAAGGTGGTCAGCACTAATTTTTTATTTTGATACTTTTTTAGCATTGTACAAAAGCAAGAACAGTGGTGAACAATGAGTTGGTCCCTTTCTTTGTTCTTTCCAAGGCCAGACCTTATATTAATATAATCAACCTGAGCTTTCCAAGGTGCCAGAAACCTGATGGTATATGAGGGCCTCAGTAACTATTAAATTGTCATTTCTAGGCTGGCTTTCTGTCATGATTTCATTTTGCATCTACCACCACCAACAGAATTGCAAGAATTCCTTCTCCCCTTAAATCTCCTCCACATACCAACTCTCCAATTTGTTTTGGAAGTCTTTTGTTCACTTGGTCTAGGAAGTTCTGTTTTCCCAGCAGCCATGTGATTCGGAGCCTATCTTATAGCTTTGTGGGTCTCCTCCCACTCCTGAAGCTTGGAAGAATGGCCGTCTCTCTGTGTTCAGTCCCCATTCGCATCTCTAGTCGGCTTCAAGGATCCACCCAAATGGGCAAAGTTCTTTTCCTCCCACTTGTGCTATGCTCTGTAACTTGGATGTTAGAGCGGACCGCTCTTCAAAGTCTAAGGGGCTTTAAAGAAGCAGTGGTGTTCTGTCTCCAGTCTCCAGAGTTCTGACACAAGCCTAGGGACTGAGAGTAACACACTAATGACTCAGAATCAGGTGTCTCTCTAACCTGACACTATTAGCCTTTTAGACTAAGCCTTTGCATGGCAGCAGGCTTCTCTCTTAGGATATATTATTCCCTTGGTGGTTTCTCATTCCTCTGTTAAAGATGTAACCCCATTAGCCCTTCAGACTGCTCAGCTGTGGCTTGCAGCTGTGCTTGCAGATGTATGTTCTCAATCTTGAATCCCATCAATAACATGTCCTTCTGTGTCATTTTCAATAATATGCCAAAAGGTCTGGCTTCTTTGGGCTTCTAGCTCCCTACACTGGCCTTTGGGACCTCACTTTAATATTCTTTCTTGATTATGTGCCAGTTCTTCCATGCTGCATGATTTATCATTTAAGATCAAGAGCCACGGAGGAGTTCCCTGCTCAGGTGCTCTCCACTGAGGCAAACTAGGGTGGGGCTGAGGGTTCCAACTCTGGACTTCCCAGGCCCAGTGTGACATTCTAGCTTTGCACATGACTTCGGGCAACTCACTCAGTGTTACTAAGCCCAGTTCCGTAAACCATAACATGGGGATGATGACATAGTACCCATATCATGGGTTTATTGGAGCATCAAGTGCGATAATCCTTTATAATGCCTGCACAGTATCTAGAATATATTAAGCTCTTAATAAGTCTCGGCTGTTTGGTTATTGGGCTTTCCTGATGGCTCAGTGGTAAAGAATCTGCCTGCCAATGCAGCAGCCAGGTCAGAAAGATCCCCTGGAGAAGGAAATGGCAACCCACCCCAGTATTCTTGCTTGGGAAATCCCACAGACAGAGGAGCCTGACAGGCTGCAGTCCATAGGATCACAGAGTCAAACACGACTTAGCAACTAAACAACAACAACAAATTTGGTTATCTCCAGTATTATTATCATTTCTATTATGCCATTCAAGCATTTTTACATGTCATTTATATGTGTAGGTCCTGTCTGAATAAGCTGAAGATCCTTCTACCAGTTTTGACACATGCAATGTTCCTTCATGGTCTTACCCTCTGTGGTAGATCCTAGTTTTGGCTGTATGTGGCCTGAATAGAAAAGACTTGGGTTCTATTCAGAGCTCGTGAGATAACTTTTCTTGTTTACTTCAGGCTTAAAGGAGTTACTTTTTTCCAAAACCATTTAGCCTAGAGATGACCCTTGTTCACAAGAGTCCCTCCAAGAGCCAGGTCTTCAAAGTTGTGAAACCCTCTAAGTAAATTTGAGTGAGTCTTAGAATTCACCTGTTCTTTGGAAGGAACTCTGGCCTGGAGTGGCTAAAAGCAGATTGTATCTGAAGCTCTTTAGACCAAAATGAGTCCCACATTTAATTCAGCCTTAATATCTACTCTACAAATACAAAACAACAGACAGTGAGAGGGACTTATTTTATGATGTACTCTGTGGTTTGATTGTTTGCTTGGATAGGAGTGGCTGCATCTATGTGAGTTATGTGTGTGTGTGCAAGGTCTGTATGCTTATGGCCCAATATGTATATTTTAATACAGTTGAAACTTAATGGTGCATTGTGTTGCTATATTAGATTTGAGTATCAGGTTGGAAAAATGTCATAATGAGAATAAAAGTATCATTATTAAAATGAATTTTCTTTAAGCATTTTCTGAATGTAAGTGGGAGGTTAGGACTCTAAATGCTGAAATGGCCTGTGGTGTTGTGTCTTCGACATGTCTGAGTAGTAAACCAGAACACACAGGCCAGCTGCTGAGTTTTGTGTTGGGGGATAGACTGATAAATTAGGGATGCTGGTACCATGAGATAGAGAGTACAGCTTGTTATGTTTATTAACATAAAGGAAGAAATCCCAAATACATAGTGAAGTGAAAGCAGACCCCTGGTGCATCCAGTTCATCTTTGCAAGCTTCGTTGTTCATGTGTTTATTCCTCGGTCGCCTGCTTCTCTCTGGCCATCTGATGGCCCTCTTCCAGTTGCCCTGCCTCAGCTTCCCCCTGGGCTAAACCAGTGGGTCAGCCTCAGGACATCACTTCCCACTCTGCTGTTTGCTGTTCTGTCCTGGTTAACTCTTTGCCCCATGGAATGCAAGACCACTTCCACAGAAAAAAACTTGGACCTGGGGACCCACCTATAAAAATAAATGTCATACCACATCTGTGAATGTACTTCATACTGAATCAAACTCTCCATCCAAGCACTCTTAAATTTTAGATCCCCTGAGCAATAACTTAGTCTGAATTTGAAGTTTTATCGACCTAAAGACTGCCTTTCCTGTTGTTTATTTGGTTAGTCATGTGTTTATTCATTTATTCCATCCTTTTGTTAAACATCTGTTGAGCATCTAGTATGTCATAGTAAAAACAGAAGCTCACATTTATGGAACACTTACGTGTTAGGTGCTGTGCTATATATATTACATGTTTATATATATTTTTCAGATTCTTTTCCATTTTAGGTTATTGTAAGATATTGAATATAATTCCCTGTGCTATACAGTAGGACCTTGTTGTTTATTGTATGTATTACATTATACTCTATTATAAGAGTGTGTATTTGTTAAACCCAAATTGTTTTGGAAATAATTCATTTGTGTCTTTTTTTTAGATTTTACACATAAATGATATCATATTTTGTCTTTCTGTATTTGACTTCACTTAGTATGATAATCTCTAAATCCATTCATGTTGCTGCAAATTGCATTTTTCATTCTTTTTTATGGCTGAGGAATATTTCAGTGTGTGTGTGTGTATCACATTTGAATGGCTCTAACACCCAGTCTTCAACCAAGTTACCAGAGCAGTTTTAAATTATAAACAATGAAGCTGTTCTATTATCCAGCCCTCTTAGTCCTCATTAATTAAACTCAAGAGTGTCAGCATGGTGAGTTCAGGAAGAAAATATCTCCTTTCCTAATACTCTATTATTTTTTGTGAGCTCAGGAATGGACACAGAGAAAGCAATACATGCAGCCAAGAAGATGTAAAGTAATACTGCAAAAAATTATTGGTTATTATGATGAACTTGGTGGAAAGGAGGATTTTCTTCTTAGATTCAAAGGGTTTGTGGCAGTCAGAAAAATAATGAATGATTCTGTTGAAAAATAATAGATACATGTATGTGTACAACTGAGTCACTTTGCTATACACCTGAAGCTAACATAGCCATGTTAATCAACTCTGTGCCAATACAAAATAATAATTTTAGAAAAAGATAATGAAGAGATGCTCAGCATGCTGGAGACTTTTCTCTATGACAGAGTCAATTTCTCAGATGCTGTGTTCTGAAAATGACTCCTGTGAATTATGCAGTGAAGAAATCACATCTCAGGGGATTCATTCTTTCCCACTTCTCTGTTGGGGCCCAGTGGCCTTTCCATGCTTGATTCATTTGATTATAAGGCGAGAACTATTTCATATGCATGGGTTTCCCTGGTGGCTCAGATGGTAAAGAATCCGCCTGCAATGCGGGAGACCTGAGTTGGATCCCTGAGTTGAGAAGCTCCCCTGGAGGAGGGCATGGCAACCCAATCCAGTGTTATTGCCTGGAGAATCCCCATGGACAGAGGAGCCTGGTGGGCTATAATCTATGGGGTCACAAAAAGTCAGACACGACTGAGTGACTAAGCACAGCATTTCATATACATACAGGAAGAGGGAGTAAAGACGTGGTTCTCGACTTCATTGAGCACAATCACAAGAGCAGGTAGTACAGTGAAGTTTCTGGGGTCTCATCCAGAGTGATTCTGACCTAGCATATCTGGAACAGGACCTGAGAGTCTGCATTCTCAATGGGCACACAAGGGGAATTCGATGACAGTGGTCTGAGGACTACACTCACAGAAAGGGTGATGTAAAAGCACATTTCCAGCCAGAGAATCTATTTCATTGAGGCAGTAATCCTCAAAGTGTGGTCCCCGAACAGCCCAGCATCACCTGGGAACTTGTTAGGAAAGCCAGGTCAGACCTCCTAAGCCAAAACGTCTGGGAGTAGGGCCCAGCAATCAGTGTTTTAACAACGACTCCAGGGGATTCTGAGCAAGAGCTGCTGGCTGCAGGCAAGCCAAGAGCTGTTGTAGAGTCCTGCACCATTGGTTCTCAGATGCAGCTGCACATTGGAATCACCTGGGGAGGTTTAGAAACGGGGTCACATTGCCAGAGATTCTGATTGAGTCGGTCTGGGATGAAGGCTGGATATCAGTATGTTTCCAAAGGTCCCCAGGCTGCTCTAATGTGTAACAAAGTTTGAGAACCACTGTCCTACAGCTCTGGTTGCAAGTTTTTTTTCTCACTCTGTAATGTGAAAACTCTGTAATGGAAGTGCCTTTGTCTGTGGTCACAATAAAATGCCCATGTATCAAGAAAAGGATAAACTTCATTATATATAAACAATGTCTAGCTGACTTGTTTGTTTTCCATAATATACCCTTATACTGAGCATGGAAAAGGCACAAAACTTTCTCCAGGATGAAATAAGAACTCAGTGTTCCTGCCTTCACGCCCTCAGCCTGCTCGCCAGTCCACCAGGCCACATAAACTCTCGCATCACCGACTTCTCAATTCCCGCAGGTGCAGCATCCCCTGTGCTGGCAGAGTCTCATCTTTATTACCATAGAAGCAGTTGGCAAGGTTGCAAGTCCAAACCAACCAAATCAGTAGCATCCCCAGCTGCATGTGACTATACATGAGTGTGCATTTGTAGACGAATATGTCAGTGATGGTGATAGTAAAAAAAATGTCTTTTGGGGAAGAGGATGCCTGCTAAACCAAGGTTATATAAAATGCTAATTTCAGTGAAGTTCATTAGAAAGTGCCGGCAGTTTGCAAATGGCGTTCCATGATGGAAGACCCCCTTACCTGGTTTTCTCCTCTAAGCCTGGGCACGCAGTATTAATGTGCTGCCCCACCTCCATCTTCAATACAATATATAGCAAATAGAGCATTTAATCAGTGTCACTGAATGTATAGCTCTGTGACTCCAGCATTTCTCAAAGTGCTTCTTCAAGGACATAGAAGTTATTACTCATTGCTGGAGCGGATTGATTCTACCTTTTATAAGCCTGCAGGATATAAGCGTGTGACAGGAATTGTGTTGATTCTTAACCCTGTGTTCTTCCTGTTATGAGGTCTGTGGTTGTTTTAACAAGGCACAGCACAAATGAGTCATTGGACCTCAATGTTGTTCCAAAGGGAACAACCCAAGGCTATTATCTTGTTCTAAGACATTACCTCACACGGCACGAAAACATGTACGCATGTTACGTCTCTGGTGGATAAAGCTGAGGAGAGGCAATCTGACATCCTGGCAGGGCTGCTCCATCTCAATTGACTCATGTATAAATTATTTGCTTGTCTTCTGCTTCAGTGATTATGTAGTTTTCTCTCATGCTAGTTGCAATTTTTCAGCCTACTGTGAGAAATCATGCCTGGTAGGCTGTTAATCCTGTCAAAGGTCAGTTATACTGATTAAAGCTATTTTTTTAACATAGAGACCACCACTTACTGGGAAGGCAAAAGCGGTGATGTACAGTGTTCTTCTTCAGCTTCTACTGTTTAATTAGATCTATCAGAAAAGTCTAGTGTCTTAAATCCTGTTCAGACCTTTGCATTGAAATAACTCTTTAAACATCTAAGCCCAGATGCTGTGAATAATGAAAGTCATTTTGTTTGTTTGTTTGTTTGTTTGTTTTCCAAGTCCCTTATCCTTAGATGCATCTTCTGGGAATTTCTTCCCTCCCTCCCATCTCCCCTCCTCCTTATCCCCCAGAGATGGTTGAATTCTTCTGATTTGGAGTGTGTCTGGAGATACCTTGTTAATGTAAAGTACTTTTAAATCTGGAATTTAAAGGTGTCTCTTTGTAACAATAAGACTAGCTTAAACTGATTTTTTAAAGCAAATCAAATTAAACCATTTATATTCAAAAGCTGTACAAAGGCTTTTCTGAGATTTGAAGATGATTAGATTGGTAGCAGGATTAAAGAAATTAATCACAAAAAATTGTGGACCGTTCTTTAAACCTCTGCTTTAATGCCTGTTACCTAGAAATGCACACACAAAAGGTTTAATGAAGGGTGTGTAATGCAAGCACACCTCAGGCAGTTGCTTGCTAAATTCTACATCACTTCAAATTTTGTCAAGTGTTTCCTGTCTCATGGATGAAGAAACTGAGGCAAAGATGTGTTATGACCTGCCTTTGAGCCAGTGACTTTTGAGTTAGGTTTTGAGGGTACCTTTAGTCCTTGAGGAACATAAGAGTTTTAAGACTCACTTACTAATTTTGCTTTTATACATGCACTTTTCATAATGAAATTCAATTAAAAACCACCATCCCTTTTGATATGGGAAATGTGTTTATTGCGATTAGTGTATTGTACCTCTGATTAATTATAAAAATCTTTTTGCAGTTCTTTTTATTAGTCAAACATATGGATTTCAGGAATGATTTTCATTTAAAATGACTGATTGTATTTTTGTCAAATTAGAGACTAATATTAAAAAGATATTCCACTTCCCCACTGTCGGTTGTTACTTAAGCCAAGGCATGCCAAATTGACTTTGAGTCTTTAGTATTTGTGCTTCTGGTCATTTTTTGAGTAGTTATCAAAGCAATTAGGTCACCTGATCTACTGCTCAGTCATCAGGCTTATCTTCCTTTAGTTAATGGTGTCCTGTTCATTTTTAAGTCATTTCAAATTTTTATTTAAATGCCTTAAAACTAAATCTTTGAACCACAGAATTTTGCATCTCCTGTAACTTAAAGATGATTAAGCCCAATGTATTTTTAATGGGTAACAAATTGCGGTAGAAAGGGGAAACCAGAGTGATTTCCTTATCCACATGTTCATTCTCTTATTCATAGTCAGTGCTTGCTTGATGGCAGGTAGGTTCTTTAGTAGGTATTACTCAAAACTTCAGTTGATGAAAATATGCTTGCATGAACTCTGTATTAGAAAGAGTATGTTGGAACTCCATTAAATAAAATTCACAAGTATGCCATTAGCAAATTTATATTTTAATGAAAAGATTAACCAATCTTGGCCTTGATTGTTGATCTTTAAGTCAAGGTTTTGTCCATATCCAGCAAGGTATTGTCAGAACTTCCTGTACTGTTATTGCATCTCCTTAAATGTAAGACAGACATGCCTGAGTGACTGAACTGAACTGAAATGTGAGACTGCCCATGCAAGGCTGTTTCTCATGTTTCATTCCTCACGAGTCAGCCATGTAGGAAGGATGGATGATCAGGCAGGCCTGATACAAAGTGCTGGGAATCTGAAGTTGACCAACACAGTCTCTGCCCTTAAGGGGCTAACAGTCTGGTGTGGGGCAGACAGACATATGAACTCAGAGTATGATAGGGTAGATAGTTTCATGGAGGTATGTGTGCTGTGTGCTAGTAAAAGTGCTAAAAAAACAAGTGACAGTTCTGCCTAGAATGCCAGCCACCTTCTGAAAAGAGATTCTATATACAGAGAGCTGAGAAACTTAGATGAGCTTTTATACAGAATACAAGGGGAGCTTCAGGAATTGATGGAAAGGACCACTGACATCCAAAATATCTTTTCCACTTGCTCATGGATACACTAAGTTCAGGATCGGCACTTCAGCTCTCTAACATAAGGTTTTAATTCCTACTGAAAGTGTTCTTTTGATGGTACTAATACTTCAGTTGTCACCAATCAATTATGGCTTAGTGTGGATGAATTAGTGTGGATGAGCAAACTCCAGGTGATAGTGAAGGACAGGGAAGCCTGGCATGCTGCAGTCCATGGGGTCGCAAAGAGTTGGGCACAACTTAGGGACCGAACAACAATGGATGATCTTGAGGGGTTTGGTTTTTTTTTTTTTTTGAGCATGTTTTCAGAGTGTAAGGGAAAAAACCAGAGCCACAATGCAGTGAATTCTAGAGAAGGATGGCTAAAGGGGCTCAGAAAGCTGGCTAGTATCCCCAGAAGAGTGAGTATACTTGTGTGGTCTGGAAGTTCTGAAGATAACTATGCCTTCACACCTTTCCTTAAAGAGGTCCTATTCCTGCAGTCATCTCCTCTTCCTGTTTCCCCCCACTACTTCCTCCTACCTCCCCTATCTTCTCCATCTGCCTCTTCCTTCAAACCCAGTGTATAATTATTTCACTCAAATAGAATAGAGTAGTGAGTTTTCACACCATTTATAAAAGAAAAATTGCTTCGACTTCACTTTATCAAGGGCTTCCTGCTCAATGTATTTCTTACTGTGTTTTCACTAAGGCAATGTGAAGGAGTCTTAGCACAGTCCCCAATAGAGAAGCCAGAGGAAGCAAGGAGAATATGACCACCAGGAAAGAGGATCAGTCTCCCAACTCACAAATAGAGACCAGCCGCCTTCATTACATTATATGTAATTCTGTGATATCAAACTCTTGACTTTAGCTATGTTCTATTTTTAAGAACAAGTTATGAATATTTAAAAAAACATGAGGATTACATATAACATCTTTAAAACAATAGGAGGTAGTCTGAGGAATATAGTAGTATATTTAGAAACTCCTCTAGGGATAGAGAGACTTTAAAAGGAAGAATGGATATATCCTGCATCATTCATCATATATTTTTAGTAGGGTATTATTTTGTATATGTTTAACCATTCCTTTAACCTTTCGTCTAAAGTAGCCCTTTAGAGCACCTGATATTATCTTGCAATTATTACCTAAAATAAAACAAACACTAAAATGAAAGGAAAACAAGTTATGACATTGCTCTTGACTATTTCACTTGCATAGAGTAACACTACAAAGGACGAAGTTCTTGATTGACTAAGAAAAGCCATTTCAAAGAGTGTCAGGGGTGTGAATCAACAGAAGTGTGACATCCAGAGCACTTCATCCACAAGATGGACTAGAGGTGCTCAGAGGAGAGCTTGAAAGCCATTCCAAATGGATGGTTTTGCAGTGGATTGGATATTGCCCTAAATGACTCCAGCATCTTTTTCAATTTTAAGAGTGTTTGAGTCTATGAAGTATCATCATCAGATCAGATGAATAGGCTGTGACCAAGGGCCTAGCCCATCAGCCAGTTAAGACCAATGTGCTTCAGTGATGAATGTATATTTAGTGAGATAAAGAACTCCATCTTTTTTCTAGTCATATACTGAATTGATGTTTCAAGAAAGTAACTTATGAGAAAAAAATTAATACATATATTTGTTTCCTTCTCTGTCAAATAAGGATCTTAATACAGCCTACTTCATACTGTGTTATAAAGATTACATGAGTTAATTCATGTAAAGATCTTAGAACAGTGTCTAGAACACAGGAAGCACTTAAGCATCAGCTACCATCAGTCATATTGTTATGTTCGGCAGTCTACGTAAGTTGCTCTCCTTCTAATAGGTAGGTGAATACAGTAGTGACTCTATAGAGCAGACAAGAGATAGAGGGCTTTGCTCAAATTCAAGTGACTTTCTTTGTGTCTGATTACATTTTACTGCAACAAGGAAGAATATAAAGAAAGGAGAAAGAAAACAAAATTTTCTTTCCCACCCTTCATTCTTTCAAAGAACTGCTAATAATTGGTTTTAATAAGTGTATAAGACTTCTAAAATTTATTCATGACTAGATGGCATTTCGGTAATTATAACCCATTCATTTGCTGTGAGCTGTAGGTGAAATTCTTATTATAAAGTAAAGCACATCCCTGAAAAGTTTAGCTTACATTAAATTTTGGTCAAAGGTCTCAGTATAATTTAAGCTGTAACTATTAACAAAGTTGTTTTGTCATCTCTGAAGTTTTCCTAAGGCATCCATTGAGGTTGCAATAGGCTCATGTCAGTATGGAGGTAGTCTAGCCAAGCTATATGGTCTACTGATTAATAGTGAAATGGCTGTAGCCTAGAGCCAGGATCAGGGAATTGCAGCTCCTTTCATCTTTAATGTTTACACTAGATCTTCCATTCCTTGTATTAGTGGTCTCTGATTCTTTCCCATTTAGTTTTCACTCTCCACCCAGTTTTTCTGTGGCCAGGAGCACAAATGGAATCTATTTTCCAAACGATTGTTTATAAGCCATTTTCATTTGGACAGCCAAGTGGCCTCTCCGCATGGTCCACATCACTCTTGCCTTTCTTGTTCACAGCTGCACAGTCCTCTTGGCACATGGAATAGAATGGAGAGGCTTGATGTCCCATAGCTGCCTGTGGCAGGCTGCATTTGCCTTGTTAGGCAATATAAGTGCTTTGCTGTGCTACTTTGTAATTTATGTCATTTGAATACAAGTGGAAAGACTTTTAGAGAATTTTCAGAGAAAAATATAAAACAAACTTTTGGAAAATGTGAGAACATAATACATGCTTAGCAGATAGCACTGTCATGGGTGATCTGTATATAATTATTACTCAGCTTTAGGTGGCACTTCAGCCCTTTGTCCAGGATGAGAAGATTCATTTGTATACATCATCATTATCCCTCCTGACATGGGCTTTGGTGACATTAATCTGTGTTTTATTTCCTGCAGCAGTAATGATGGGGTTGTCTTCTGTGGCTTTATTATGTTGTCATGTTTTCTCAGCGATCGTCCTCACAGCACAAAAGAAATATCTCATGTGGGGATAAACTCCAAAATAGCTGACATTTAACAGTCATGCTGGCAGGCATCTAGTTTTCTTCCATTCCATTCTTTTACCTTGTCAAGCTGAGTCCTGGGGAGTTATCCTTGACTGTGGTCAGCCTGACAGTTGTTTGTAATTTTATGTCAGAACACGTTTCTGAGGTGGAGCTCGTTTCTAAAGACTAGATAGCCTGCACAGGGGGGAGGTGAGATGGGACGTCACTCTAAGCCTGCAGACAGCGAGCTGATTTGAGGGAAGCTTGTTGCAGAAGAGTGGATCGCCAGGCTGACTGATCTGGAGCAACCACCCAGTTACAATCAGTGGCCTTTATGTAGTTCAGGGGTCAACTTGTGAATCTGGTGATGGAGACACCACAGGGAAGAAAGGTAGCCAATCCTGTTTCAAGGACAGCAAGGATTGGTGTAGTAGTAGAAACCTAATGATCCCATTTTAAAGCTACAGTTTTTTAAAAGGTATCTCATATGACTTTTATTTGCATTTGGAGTAACCGAACAGTGTGAGCATGGCGTCTGTAAAAACAGTTTTCAAGAATATGATGATCGGTGACTATTCTCTGTACGTCAGCTCAAGAGCCCCTGGTAACAGCCTCATAGACAAAAACACATGAAATACAAGGAATGATGAAATGAAATTGACCAGCATTGTCTGTTATAGTCTTTATTTAAATATTTTATTTTATATTGGAGTACAACCAGTTACTGGAGAAGAAAACAGTACAACCAGTACTTCTCCAGTACAACCCTGGAGAAGAAAACAGCAACCTACTCCAGTATTCTTGCCTGGAGAATTCCATGGACAGAGGAGTCTGGTGGGCTACAGTCCATGGGGTCACAGAGTCGGACATGACTGAGTGACTAATAACACACACACAGCCAATTAACAATTTGTGATAGTTTCAGGTGCACAGTAAAGCCATCGAGCCATATATATATATATACATATATACATATACACACACACACCATTCTCCCCAAACTCCCCTCTCGTCCGGGGTGCCACATAACTTTGAGAAGAGTTCCTTGTGCTACATAGTAAGTCCTTGTTAGTCACCCATTCTAAATACAGTAGTGTGTACATGTCAGTCCCAAACTCCCTAACTCTCCCTTCCCCTCACACTTCCCCTCCCTGGTAACCATAAGTTCATTCTCTGTGAGTCTGTTTTAATAAAGCCAATCCCCAGGGCAGACTCAATCTGTGTAACCACTGCACATTGTCTAATCTCTTGTTGAGACACTCAACACATTTACCTTAGAGTTGTGTGTTTCCATGTCAGTCTGTCTCAGAAAGAGAACATGGCCTCATTTCTCTTGGATTCCGTGGCATAATGCCCAGCACAAAATGTTGGCTGGTGGTGTTTGGGGAATTGAATGGAACCAAATGTTGAGCCAACTATTGCATCTATCTGCTGAAAAATTTAAGCAGATGTTTACTTACAGACCTTCAGTTGCACAGCACACGTTGTGAAATAAAAACAAGGGGAAACTAGGAAGGGTATTAACAACAAGTAATAGGAAAATGAGACTAGAACGGAAGACAGAAGACGTGCTTCCAGCCACCAGCCCCATTTCCTCACTGTCAGCAACTTTGGCCAGGGATGGGGGTGCCCTACAGCCTGTTCTGATCAGGCGGAAATAAAACTGTCGACACAGTTGTTTAGCAGAAAGCTTCCTCCCGGCCAGGTGAATTGCCTACAGCCTGGAATCTCCTTGTTGACAATTATACTTTGACATTTAATGTAACGTAAAGCTCATACTGCAGTCCATGGGGTCACAGAGTCAGACACAACTGAACTGACTGAACTGAAAGCTCATACTAAGTCACTATAAAGGGCTGAGAAGTCTTGTCCAAGTTCACAAAACCATGCTCTCAAAATATTTAGAAGGTGACTATCACAGAAAAAACAAAAAGCATGGAGACCAGTGTAGGGTAAGGGAGTTAGAGAAGGCGAGGTTCAGAAAAAGAAGACCAACACTTTACAGGAACAGGACACCTTTAATGAGGCGAGAAGGGGCAGCAGTCAGATTAGTGAGCTGCTGCACTAACCCAAGAAAAGAGCAAGTATATATAGGCATATATGTGTAAATCTACTGTCTTAAGGGGGCCTGTTCTTCTCCAAGGTTGTTCGGGTTAGTTATCTCTTAAATGGCTGGGGCAAGGAATTCTGAGATCGGCCAGAGGCTGGGACCAGCTGGGAGCTGGGTGTAATCAACCTTAATGTCCGTTTTGTTCTTCCAGTGAGAGAGTTCTTTGTTTTGCATAGAATGGTGGGGAGGATCTGGAGGGGAGTTTTAACTCCAGGCTATTTCAAGCAGTGTAACTTTCCTTCACCCGGTTTTAATATTATTTTAATTTATTCTGTATAGGCACAGAGCTGAGTGCTGCTATACAAATATTAACTCATTTATTTTTCTTAATAACCCTCTAGGGTAGGCACTGTAATTACCCTTATATTACAGATGAGGAAACTGAGGCAGTGGAAAATAAAGACTAAAGAAATAAACCTGTTCAATGTCACTTCATGGCGAGTAAGTAGCAGAGCTGAGACTCACCCTCAGGCTGTGTAGCTGCAGAAATCTGTGCTCTTTCCAGCTGAACTAGGTTGCTTCACTTTTGTTCAGCTGTTTAATGAAACACAAAGACTCAAGGCAGCTGAGGTTTGACTCTTCTAGCCTTGCTGCTGCTGCTAAGGCGCTTCAGTCGTGTCCGACTCTGTGCGACCCCATAGACGGCAGCCCATCAGGCTCCCCCATCCCTCGGATTCTCCAGGCAAGAACACTGGAGTGGGTTGCCATTTCCTTCTCCAATTCAGCAAAGTGAAAAGTGGAAGTGAAGTCGCTCAGTCATGTCCGACCCTTTGCGACCCCATGGACTGCAGCCCACCAGGCTCCTCCGTCCATGGGATTTTCCAGGCAAGAGTACTGGAGTGGGGTGCCATCGCCTTCTCCGCTTCTAGCCCTAGGATTTCTTTAAAATTCAGCTTACAAATACCCCAAACCGTTGAGATTGATGTCTTAAAACTCCTTTTTCCATTAAAAACTTACTGATATTTAATGACGGAGAAGGTGATGGCACCCCACTCCAGTACTCTTGCCTGGCCGCACTCCAGTACTCTTGCCTGGAAAATCCCATGGACGGAGGAGCCTGGTGGGCTGCAGTCCACAGGGTCAGGAAGAGTCGGACACGATTGAGCGACTTCACTTTCACTTTTCACTTTCATGCATTGGAGAAGGAAATGGCAACCCACTCCAGTGTTCTTGCCTGGAGAATCCCGGGGATGGGGGAGCCTAGTGGGCTGCCGTCTATGGGGTCGCACAGAGTCGGACACGACTGAAGTGACTTAGCAGCAGCAGTAGAGCTCAGACCTTTCATTGAATTATGCTACCTATCTGACATCCTGCCAGAATCATGGTAACAGATGAAGGGGCCCCAGACTATTTGGGGAAAACAATAAAGGATACTCACTAACAGGATGAGGCCCTAACATTGAAAAGAGTTCCAGATCAAATTAAGAATGGACAAAATATTGGTAGTGCATAATCTTCATTGTGTGTGGATATTTATCCCAAATTAATTTCACAATACTCCCATTTCTAGAAGTACTTCTTACTTTTTGTTTTTCTAAACTAACTACATTTTGTAAATATGTATTCTTCACAATTTCATAAATTTTCTGTCTTTATTCCTATAATAAAGTATACAAGAAAGGTTTATTTTCTTTCTAGATTTGTTTGGGAAAATGATAGAATTTTATGCATCTTTGAGGCTTTTTCATTTCATAGAATCGTTTTGGGGACTTTAACAACAAGAAGATAAACATAAAATGTTAGCAAAGTTCCTGGCACATAGGAGGACTCAGATTGATTTATTTATCTCAGATTGATAGATACCACACATGGTTAAGAGCCAGGCTCTTAGGGCAGAAAGGCTTCATTTCAAACCCCAGTTCTGCCACTTCTTAGCTCTGTGGCCCAAGCCGAGTTCTCTGTTCGTCTTGATAACCTCAGTTGTGCATCTGTCCTGTGGTGACAGCAAGACTTACCTCACCACAGGTGGGATTAAATGAGATGATACAGAGCATCTGGCCCAAGCAGCTCAGTAACGGTTAATTGTCTCTACACTAATCACATTGCTGCCATCTGCCTCGCCTCTGTAGCCTTCCTACCACCATTACTGGGGCTTTCGTGGCTGGTTTAATATCTACAATAAAAAGTTAAGATTAAAAACCAGGTACTTTAGGGACTTAGCTGGTGGTCCAGTGGCTGAGATTCCATGCTCCCAATGCAGGGAGCCTGAGTTTGATCCCTGGTCAGGGAAGTAGATCCCACATGCCATAAGAATTCATGTGCCACGACAGACCAAAAACCCCATGTGCTACAACTAAGATTTAGCACAGCCAAATAAATAAGGTTTTTTTAAAAAAAAACAAAAAGGTACTTACTACAAAAGAGTACTTATGAAATATTATGTTATATATGATATAATTTTCTAGACTAGTCCTAATATCCAAGTCATGGATTTATCTCCAAGAGATAGGTTTATTGCTCCAATGACTTAATTCTCAGGTGTGCAGAACACTATGTTCTAGCCAGAATTTTCTAGAGACTCACCTGAAGCAAGGATTGAAGTATTAGTGATTTATTTGGGATATACAAATCCAGGCCAGTGAGGTAAAGAAGCAGGGAAGGGAGTCACGAAAAGACAGGTGAGCTATGGAAAGCTGTCAAACTTAGAAGCAGAAGGAAAGGAGGTTGCCAGGGGATGGGGGAGGAGAAACAGGGAGTTGCTAAATGGGTACACACTTTCAGTTTTGCAAGATGAAAAAGTTCTAGAGTGAATGTACTTGGGTGAATTCACTCTAGAAATTTCTAGAATGAATAAAAGTTGCAGTGTGAATATACTTGATGTTATTGAACTGTAGGTGTACATACGGCTAAGATGGTAAATTTTATGTCATGCTTGTTACCACAATTTGAAAAGGGAAACAGGACGGTTACCTTCCCTCCTATCACCCTTAGGTCAGAGTTTGCCTCTTGGGGAGTTAAGTCCCCCGCATTTGCAGGTTACACTGGGCTTCTTCAGCTGTGATGTGGGATGCCAGCCCCCATATCTGTAAGGAGAAGGAGAAGGCAGAAGCTCCAGGTGGGTGACTGATGGGGCCAGCTGCCCAGCAGCAGCCACGGGAACATCCGACACTCCCAGGACAGGTGATGCTGCTGATGTACACTGAGCCCCCAGGAAGCAGGGAGCATGACCAAGGGAGTCTGAAGATGGCGGCGGTCTCCCTTTTTGTGTTAATGAAATAATGGTTTCTGCACTCTACATTTCTTTAACTTTTTTTTTAATAACATAAAAGCACTGCTGTGAGTCTGTATGCCTTGCATTAGAAACCAATATATCATTATTACTTGGCTGGATGCAGAACATGATTGTTCCTCTTGTTCTTTGCCCTCTTTCCCTTTGAAAATAAAGTGAGCCCTGATTACTTATCCTAGTTCGTTATTTGTCACATAATGCAATGAAAGAGGAAGCAATTTTAAGGTATTTTGTATTTTTTTGAAAAATATGAAAGTCTTGATTTTTCATGGCCTTTTTAATATTCTAAATACTAGCAAACATCATTAGCAGTTGTGCTCTGAATTCTTGCTCTGGGCATTTTCTCATAGGAAAATTTCCTGATAAACATCACAGGTTCCCTTATGTTTTCTTTTGGTCCAGTTTTCTTTACTAGAATCATCACTATGGGAAGACAAATCAGTCAATATTTCCTAGAAAAAAATTAAATATAGTTGCATTTAAAAAATGTGTAAGTATTCAATACTTACACATTTTTAAAAAAAAATCACAGTTAGAAAATGTGAAAATCATGCTTATTTACCTCTTGATAATGGTGGCATAGTTTTGTGTGTAGGGAAGTGAAGTTTTGATCATAACCCTCAGACCAAACTCATATGACAACCAAGTAGATAAAAAGATTTTGCAATGAGACAGACTCTGGAAATGGACTTCCTAAGATGCTGGAGTATAGAGTTATTTAGAGGACTGTCTGGGCTTTCCTCCATTTACTGCTTTTTGCCCTTCACTTGCATCCTCAGATGCGACTGTCCTCAGCCTGAGAGTTGGAGAGTCAAGAGAACTCCATGTTAGGCTTACTTTTTCTGGGATAATGGTAGATACCTGAGTTTTCAAGGGCAGTGGTTTAGGAAGAATTATGGCCTTGGATCCTGTGAGACCCTACCCTGAGTGGACTGTCTGCCCTTGCTCAGGGTCCTGAGGGCCAGTAGAATCTGCATTGAGATACAGTATGGTCTCTTTCATTAATTAAACCAGGGATTGAATCTAGTCATATTGTCTGTGTGCATATGTGTGAGCTTTTGCTCCATCCCATTTATATCTCCAAGAAATCCCGTAGTATGGGAATGCAGCCTGGGGAGAGAGGCAGACATGTAATACTTACGAACTTGGAAATGGATGGGTTTTGTTTTAATTTTGACTTTCTAGACTACAAATTGAGCCTTTACATATTTTCAGTTTTACTTTAACGTTCATTTTGCAGGCCCTTGAAAATGATTTCTGGCTAGATTATTTTTGAAGGAGTACCAAAGGTGTCCTTCCAATGATCTCTTTTTGTTTGTCAAAGAGAAAAGTAAAACTACTCTAAAAATTGCAACAGATCATTATTATTTACCGGCCTGTTGTCCCTTAAACCCTAGGGTGCAATTAAGAGTTAGAGTAAGAGGAAGCACATTTTGATAGCTTTATTTGGTGGTTGAATTGCTACCCATGGTAAAGGAGACGAATAAATGAAGCATGTTTATCCAAAGAAACGTTACTGTTTAAGCATGGCATTCAAGTGCAAGTTGAATACACTGTTGGATCCAACAGTCGTATTTTCTCACCAACTATAAAAGAGAAGTGTTTTCTTTTGTGTTTTAAATCAAATTCATGAATAAACATTCTAGTAAATTAATACAACGCTCTCCGATATCATCCATTGTTCAAGAACTTTCAATAAACATTTTTTGACTACTTTGAACGAGGTGTTAAGGATTCCCAGACGAATAAAACAGGGTCTACCCTCAGGGAGCTCACAAGCTAGCTGATGAATTAGACACCAATAAATAATAAATATACATAATAAATGCTCTGGGAACACAAGGAAGAAGGTAATTAATTCCACCTGAGGGGATGGACAAGACTTCACAGAGGAGGAATCTTTCATCTGTGACTGAAAGATAAGTAGGTGTATTTGTTAAGGTGAATAATGCTGGCTGCTGTTAAACTCGCACATCCTAACACAATAGGAGATTATTTCTCACTCACATCATAGGCCAACAAGCCAAAGCAGAGACGAAAGGTGTCTCTGCTTTACACAGTGATTTGGGGACCCTGGATCCTTTCTACGGGTTGCTTTATTTTCTTGCAGATCCTTAGAATCAGAGGTCTACAGACAGAAGTTCTTATCGGGCAGACCAAGAAAGTGTCCCCATCACTTCCATTCACATTTTGTTTTCTGAGACTCAGACTTGGATGCACCGCATCCAAGTGCAAGGGAGACGGAAAACGTATTTCAGCCAGATGCCCAAAGAGAAGAGAACACAGATACTAATCAATGCTAGTAATCTGACTACAGTGAGTAAGGATGGAGATATGCAGTACTACATATAAAGTAGATACACAGCAAGGACCTCCTGCATAGCACAGAGAACTGTGTTCAGTATCTTATAATAACCTGTGATGGAAAAGAATCAGAAAAAGTTTATATATGTGTGTGTGTGTGTGTGTGTGGAAAAGAATCAGAAAAAGTTTATATATGTGTGTGTGTGTGTGTGTGTATGTATATATATATAAACTTTTTCTGATCCTTTTCCATCACAAGTTATTACAAGATACTGAACACAGTTCTCTGTGCTATGCAGGAGGTCCTTGCTGTGTATCTACTTTATATGTTCCAAATAGGAAAAGGAGTTCGTCAAGGCTGTATATTGTCACCCTGTTTATTTAACTTATATGCAGAGTACATCATGAAAAATGCTGGACTGAAAGAAACACAAGCTGGAATCAAGATTGCCAGGAGAAATATCAATAACCTCAGATATGCAGATGATACCACCCTTATGGCAGAAAGTGAAGAGGAACTAAAAAGCCTCTTAATGAAAGTGAAAGTGGAGAGTGAAAAAGTTGGCTTAAAGCTCAACATTCAGAAAATGAAGATCATGGCATCCGGTCCCACCACTTCATGGGAAATAGATGGGGAAACAGTGGAAACAGTGTCAGACTTTATTTTTCTGGGCTCCAAAATCACTACACATGGTGACTGCAGCCATGAAATTAAAAGACGCTTACTCCTTGGAAGGAAAGTTATGACCAACCTAGATAGCATATTCAAAAGCAGAGACATTACTTTGTCAACAAAGGTTCGTCTAGTCAAGGCTATGGTTTTTCCTGTGGTCATGTATGGATGTAAGAGTTGGACTGTGAAGAAGGCTGAGCACTGAAGAATTGATGCTTTTGAACTGTGGTGTTGGAGAAGACTCTTGAGAGTCCTTTGGACTGCAAGGAGATCCAACCTGTCCATTCTGAAGGAGATCAGCCCTGGGATTTCTTTGGAAGGACTGATGCTAAAGCTGAAACTCCAGTACTTTGGCCACCTCATGTGAAGAGTTGATTCACTGGAAAAGACCCTGATGCTGGGAGGGATTGGGGGCAGGAGGAGAAGGGGACGACAGAGGATGAGATGGCTGGATGGCATCACTGACTCGATGGACCTGAGTCTGGGTGAACTCCGAGACAGGGAGGCCTGGCGTGCTGCGATTCATGGGGTGGCAAAGAGTCTGACACGACTGAGCGACTAATCTGATCTGATCTGATGTGTGTGTGTGTGTGTGTGTATGTTATATATAATATATAAATGAATTTCTTTGCTGTATTCTTGAAACTAACACATTTGCAAATCAACTATACTTCAATGTAAAACCTGGGAAAAAAAAAGGATGTTGAATAGGAATATAAACAGGAGAGAAGCGCATGAGAAACACACTTGCAGTCTGAGTTTGGGAAGGAGGGAATGTTCTATTTTGGCTCTGGGCACAGTCTAGTAGGCAGGTGGGGGGGTCAATGAGAAACAATACTAGGAAGGTAGTTTGGGGCTGGATTATAAAAATCTTACTGAGAATTTTCCACTCATCTTAGAACTATAGCTCTTCATTGTTGTTTTGACTTCCCTGGTGGCTCAGATGGTAAAAATCCACCCTGGTTCAATTCCTGGATTGGGAAGATCCCCTGGAGAAGGGAATGGCTGTTGTTTTAACATTGTAAATAAGTATTAATTGACTGATTTTCTGGGTTGAAATTTTTTTTGAAGTAGACTTTTTTGCTTCAGATTGGAGGCATTTTATTTTCATTTTTAAACAAGCGTTGTTTTTACAATAGGATTATAATCTTGAAATTAAGGGCCACATTCATACTCTGTATATTTCCCAATAGTTTTCCAGGCCACTGAGGTAAAAAAGTACTCAATGTTTAATTAATTACCTGACAGCTTGATAATAGCATCACAGAAATGGCTTTTATTTAAATATCAGAAAGGACTGTCACTGGCCCATGGTACGGTTTCTAAATAATTCAGTTCAGATGGACTAGCATCAAAGGGGCATCTGTATTGAATCGTGAGATCAAATATGTCAGTTGCCCGAGTGTCCAAGGCTTTAAGTTGGGACAGAATCATGAAAACTATTCTTATTCTCTAGGTATTTAAGATTTCTAATTAACAAAAATGTATATCATCCTTGGGAAATCTTTATGATATTTTTGAGAGTATTTAGTCCTCCATCAGAACATGGGTCTAATTTACTATAAAACTAAATATTTTATTTCAAACTAGAAAACATGTAAAATAGACTTATGAACTCAGTCAGAGTGAAAATAGTAGATTAATGTGGCTGTTAGTTAGAGGATTATGCAGGTGTTTATAAAAGTGCTCGCTACTCCAACCAGTCCACTGTTCACTCCGTGCCAAGGCTGTTATAACGATAGCCTCAATTGTTACTTAAATGGAAGCGTCTAACCATAATAAATTGTTATGTCAGACTTCGTTATATGGATAAATATTTCCTCTATACTAGAAGCATTCTCGCTGGTAACTTGTTGAGAAGTTGAGGGCCTGACTGTGAGAATGATGGTCTCTCTGCACCTACTGCTCTGGCCTCTTGGACTTGTGACATTGCTTACTGATCATTCCTTCTGATGGCTCTGTGCTTTGCTTTTATTTGAAATTGCAGCGGGGTAATTTAAGTCACTTTAGATTTCACTTCTCACCTTCAGAGCCTAATGGAGACTTTAAGTCGGTGACACATGTTGTCAACACTCTCAGATTACATGGGAAACTTAAAAGCAAATTTGCCAAGTTTATGAGTGAGGCAGATTTGGTACAAAATCTAAATCTATCCATTTTAACTAAACAAACTGTGAATTGTTTCTCATTGGGGTTAATGAAAACACTACACTAAATGTATCTTCTTATTTAATTCAGTACTCCTTCAGGGATCGTCTGCCTGAGAGCCAGTTGTGAATCGCAGAGAAGTCCTCTGCGTCCTGCCCTTTAGCGAACCCAGTGGGGAGAAAGGGCCTCAAGGAGGAGGTGACTTTTGAGCCACATGACTCGGTGGCAAAGAACCCGCCTGACATTGCCGGAGATGCAAGGGAGAGTGGGGTTGATCCCTGGGTCAGGAAGATACCCTGGAGGAAAAAATGGCAAGCCACTCCAGAATTATTACCCGGAAAATATCATGGACAGAGGAACCTGGTGGCCTGCAGTCCATGGGGTTGCAAGGAGTCAGACACGTCTGAGTGACTGAGCATACGCACAGAATTGCAAAACACCAAACCAAACACTCAGTAGTTCTTCTATGGGCTCCACCCTGGCCTTCTGGAAGAGACAATCCTGAATATTCCTTTGCCTTTAATTTCCAAAGTGTGTGGACTAGGGTGGGGGTTCTAGGAGCTATGGAATACAAAATAAGGGGGGAGAGAATAGTTTCCCACTTTGCTATTCACTTCTCTTCTGTCCCTACTTTCATGCATACATCAACAGGCACATCTCTCCTAGATTCCCTGCTCCCCAATTCTTCTATGTGCTTCAGTTTTCTTAACCTTTTTTTTTTTTCTTTTCTGTTTTTCCTTCTCCACTGCAGCTAGAAGTCATAGAGGCAAAACTTGTTCCACAATGGAATACTGTTGACAGCCATTCCAGCATCCCCACCTTAAAGTGTAATCATAAGACCTCTGGGTTCCACAAGCTGTACCTATAATTTTTCTCCCTTTCTCACTGAAAGAGTATTTATCTTTAAACCTAAAACCTTTCTTAAAATCAGTACTACACCCCCACAAAGCAAACTATCATAATAAACATGTGAAGGTGACAGAGAATGAAGTTATAGCAACCTTAGAATATTTTAGTCTTTATTAGTTTAATTCAGTCTGCCTATTACTTTAGGAGACGCATTGCAGCTCATTACCTATGCTGTTTTAACAATCACATGTAAAGAATTTAGATTCTCTGGTATCTATAGTTTGGTGACTTAACCCCAGTTTCACAAGTCTTCTGCTGATTTTTTGGAACTCTATTGCTCTTAGTATGTGTCATTTAAGAGTGATTTTAGATTTGTATTCCCTTTACTCTCTGTAGGTATTTTGGTACTCTGATCTGATCTAACAGATTTTTTTCAAAGTCGTTATTCAAAAGCAACTCTGTGACTTTAGAAATGTACAGGGAGTGGCAGCCCTGGCTTGACCCTGTTGATTCTGGGTTTCCTGGACAGTAAGGCAGCTGCGACAAGGTGGAGGAGAAAGGGCCGCCTCCTTCTCCTGGTGAGTGAGATTATACCAAGCTCAGCTTCCTGCTGGACCTGACTCTTCCTCCCCCAGATAGCTCCACCGCAGCACCCAGATGCTTGGTTTTCTCTGGCCCTTCATGTAAGCAGCTGACACCCTACATTGGAGCTGCCTGACAGTGAGCCCTGAGCGCTGAAGCGGCCGCTTCTCATGCTTGTCCTAAGCAGTGGAGGCTTGCAGGGGAGCGAGATTCCTCCACCGGAACTCAGACTCACACTGTGGCAACAGCAACACCACCACCACCCCCCTCCAGCAGCATGCTTCTTTGTGGGATGGTGAAAGCATAGACCCTTGGCTTACATTAATTTTCCTAATAAAGCCTATTCTTTAACTCATGCCATGTGGCATTGAACAGTTCTCCCCAAATCTTGGTGCTTGACAGGTGGGACTCATCTCGTCCAACAGTACTGGACAAAAGAAAGTAAGCTGATATAATCTCTGCCCATTAGGGAGAAAAAGGCATGAACAGTCCCTGTGGAGTAGCCAATGGACATATAAATTGTCATGCATCACCCCTGCTTTGTTGGGCCTGACTGTGGCAGTGGTGGAATCCATAAAGAATACCTCTACTGGTACTTGGTTGTCTGTCTGAGAAGTGAGAGGAGTATAGAGGGGTAACCCAATGAGATCATCTGCTTTTCTATTAGTTAGGACATTAACTAAGGTACAAATTTATTTCTCTCTCATGTACCCTTCTAGGCAGAAGCAGTCTATGGCAACAGGGACCCAGGATCCTTCTACCTTGCTGCCCTCTCATCCCAGGGCATTATCTTTATCCAAAATATCACACCACCACTGTATCTGCATTTCAGCCAACAGGAAGGGTGAGAGAGGCAGAGAGGGAAGGTTAGAAGATGCACGCATGGATTCTGCTAGAGAGGAGCAGGTGGATAATGGAGTCATTCCTACTGACCTCACGTGGCAACACTGCCGAATTTACCTCCACAGGAAATTTGACTGTACCATATACTAGTCAGTAAAAAAGGATTATAATCTTACAAAATTGGCATCTAGGAAGAGCCAGTGAAACACCACACACAATGAGCAAATGGCTTATGGAAAATTCAGTTAGAGAACAGGGAGAGCCCCATCAGTTTTCTCATAGGTGAGCCATTGCCTAATATGTGGCTGGGAAAAAGCCAGTAATCTGGGGTGAATGACAAGCTAAGGACCATGGAGAAGTGAACTTGTTTCTTTCATGATGTGTGCTGACTACACAATCTGGGAAAACAAGTGGACCAAAAATGGGGTCATTCATTCAACATTTGCTCTATGCCATGTAGGTGCCAGGTACTGTGTAGGAATTATGACATTGAGATTGAAGGAGATGTTGTTTTTGTTCTTGAATAGCTTATATTATAATGAGAGAGATAAGCATGTAATTAAAATATTATGATGGATATACCCAGATAAAGTCAGAGATTCTGTAAAAGAAGGGAAAATGGAAAGAAGGGGTACTGATGAGCAGCTAGCAGTCTCTGAGACAGTTGGTATAGTAATTAGTTTATCCAGCAGATATTTATTGTCTACTATGTGTTAGCTCTGCTCTAGGTGGTAGAGCTCCAGTAGTGATTTATCTATCTTTGTATCTGTCTATTCCTATTCTCTATTTTATATGCACAGTGAAAAGTCTGGAGTTTATACACACTCTTAAGTCTACAAGAGCCATCACCTCTGCTGATGGATATACTTCTATAGGGGATAAGCATTTTACAGAATATATATTTATCCATATAATTTAAAAATTATTTTAAATGATGAGTGTGTGTGTGTGTGTGTGTGTGTGTGTACTTCAGTCACATCTGACTCTTTGCAACCCTTTGGCTATAGCCAGCCAGGCTCCTCTGTTCATGGGATTTTTCAGGCAAGAATACTGGAGTTGGTTGCCATTTTTCTTCCAGGGGATCTTCCCGACCTAGGGATCAAACCCATGTCTCCTATGTCTCCTGCATTGCAGACAGATTCTTTACCTACTGAGCCATCAGGTTTTAAAATGGTATTAAATAGTAGCAAACAAATTGGAGCTATCAAATAGACTACAAAATACCCAGGAAAATCTGGCTAGGAAAAAACACACGAGAAGTCCATACACCCAAGAAACAGCAGACTATTTGTGGACTCAGGGCTCGTCATTGGAGGCAAAGAAATTAAAATTTTCTACACAACAAAGATGGAACTGGACTTTAAGTCTTTGTGGATCATAAGGTTGCTACACACACAGTATTCTTGACATAACTTTTGGCTGATTACTGATGATACTTTGGGGTACATGCCATCAGCAACTGGGAAGTAAAGGAATGTACTGCTGCTAATTGAGTAGGGAGGGTAACAAGACAACCAAGCAAGAACAAATACCACAGGAAATATGTAAGATACAGGGATTGTGCTTAGCTTTATTTCACAGATGAGGAAACTGAGCACATAGTGTTAAATATATCTTCTAAGATCCTACATTTAAAAATGGTGATACTAGGATTTGTACCCAGGCAATTTGGCTCTGCTGCTTATAGCCTTGGTACAAGTAATTTATTTTATTTTATTTTTTTACAAGTAATTTATAATGATGGCTTAGTGTATTGGAGAAGTTGTAGAATAAGAATGCAAAATAAAAAGGAAAAAATATATATGTATAGCAAAGAAGCAGATATATACACATACATGCGTGCGTGCATGCATGTTAAGTCGACTCACTGGTGTCCAGCTCTTTGTGACCCTATAGACTGTAGTCCACCAGGTTCCTCTGTCCATGGGATTGTCCAGGCAAGAATACCGGAATGAGTTGCCATGCCCTCCTCCAGGGGATCTTCCCAACCCAGGATCAAACCCATATCTCTTATATCTTCCTGCATTGACAGACAGGTTCTTTACCACTAGCGCCACCTGGGAAGCTCTATACATATACATGCTTATACATAAATGCTAATATGTATAAATTTCTCTTCCTCTCTTCTTGACAATTTTTGAACTTTTATTGAATATGAATTACAGCTTATTATCCTCAAAATATTATTGTAACTCAATTTCATTCTCTGTTGGATGAAAAGATCAAACATTTATCGACTGTTTCTGGGCAAAACAATCTACACTTTTCATGAAGTCCGGGAGACAACCATAAAAAAAAGTAGGCATGGTTAAAGTCAGTTTTCAAATTAAGAAATCACGTCTCAGAAAGTTTGAGTAACTTGGCTCTTGCTGTGTATAGCTTCTGCTCAAATCAAGTCAGAATTGTACCTGCAGAGCTTTTCTTATTTTGTTTGTGATGCTGAACAATATTCTGTTGTCTATTGTCCAAAATTAAGTTCCTTTTGAAATAATTTTATTTTCCTCTTGAGCCTTACCTACCTGTTTAGTCACCCAATGAGAAGGTACAGAAAGAAATGCTTCTCTTGCTTCACATTTATTTTAAATAATTTAAGTGTTGGACCCCTCTCAAGAACATAGAGCTTTTGCCTGATTTTAGGAGCATCTACTGAAGTTTGTTCTTTCCCTGTACACAATTGCCTCTTGGGTTGTGTAGGCAGTACTGCTGTGATGATTATTCAAATTAGAAGTGCCACCATTTGATAACCCCCTTTTTCTAGTTTCAATTTTTAAAATAATTTATATGGCCAATCTGGACATAACTTCTATTTCCTCAGCCTTTCTTATCCCTTATATTTTTTTCTAGATAACATCTTAAATTTGATTTTTTTGATTGAGTATATAATCTGTTAATTTCCTTCTCAGTTCCCTTCATTTCACTCCTACCTAAACATATTCTTTCATTTTCTCTAATCCTAAACCCAGTTTACTGTTCTCTGTACACAAGCTGTCTTATTTTGTCATAGTATGTAATTTAGTCTTAGCCAGTCTGCTTAGCTGTCATCACCATTATTTCCATAACTCAGAAAAGTATGGTTTAATTTATTGTAACAGTATTTGATCCATCAGTTCAGTTCAGTTGCTCAGTCGTGTCCAACTCTTTGCGACCCCATGAATCGCAGCACGCCAGGCCTCCCTGTCCATCACCAACTCCCGGAGTTCACTCAGAATCACGTCCATCGAGTCAGTGATGCCATCCAGCCATCTCATCCTCTGTCGTCCCTTCTCCTCCTGCCCCCAGTACCTCCCAGCATCGGAGGCTTTTCCAATGAGTCAACTCTTCGAGTCAGGTGGCCAAAGTACTGGAGTTTCAGCTTTAGCATCATTCCCTCCAAAGAAATCCCAGGGCTGATCTCCTTCAGAATGGACTGGTTGGATCTCCTTGCAGTCCAAGGGACTCTCAAGAGTCTTCTCCAACACCACAGTTCAAAAGCATCAATTCTTCGCTGCTCAGCTTTCTTCACAGTCCAACTCTCACATCCATACATGACCACAGGAAAAACCATAGCCTTGACTAGACGAACCTTTGTTGGCAAAGTAATGTCTCTGCTTTTGAATATGCTATCTAGGTTGGTCATAACTTTCCTTCCAAGGAGTAAGCGTCTTTTAATTTCATGGCTGCAGTCACCATCTGCAGTGATTTTCTTCTTAAATTGTGAGCTTTCCATGTACTCTACAGCAGCCAAAGCTCCCCGTGTCTGGGTGTGGTTGAGAGCTGGAGGCCACCAGCACTCACCAGCTTTGCCGCCTCTGGCCCTACTGTTGTGTCACTGAACATCTGCCCTCTCCTGTCTTCTGGGACACCTCTGTGTTCTGCTCCTAAATGGTCCTTTTCAGGGCATTTTGCTGTCTTGACCCCCTTGGGTGTCTCCAACCTTTTCTTAAACTCTGAAATGTCCCTGTATCTCTCTCTGTATGTCAAGTCTTACTCCCTTTTAAGACAGGATTCAAAGGTTATTCCTACCTGCTCCATGCAGTTGATTACATCTCTCTGCTCTGTAAAGGGATTTGCATAATTCTACTAGAGCAATTACCAGCTACTGCAATGTTTTATTTATGTGTTTGTCTTAGCACTGGAATGTGAGGTTCTCAAGAGCAAAAGTATTATCTTATTCATTTTTTTATTTCTGTAACTCCTAGTGTAATACCTGGGCTTCCCTGGTAGCTTAACTGATAAAGAATCTGCCTACAATATACCTAGGGCCTGCTGGGCACAGAATAAATGTTAAATGAATGAATACATCTATTATTTTTAATGTGTTGATATTTTCATTGAAGTATAGTTGATTTACAATGTTGTGTTACTTTCAGGTATACAGCAAAGTGACACACGTGTGTGTGTGTGTGTGTGTATTCTTTTTCAGGTTCATTTACTTTATAGGTCACTAAAAATATTGAGTGTAGTTCCAAGTAGATCCTTATTAGTTATCTAATCCCCGTCTCCTTATTTACCCCTCCTACCTCCTTTTCCCTTTGGTAACTCTAAATTGTTTTCTGTTCTGTGGGTCTAATTCTGTTTTGTATATAAGTTCTTTTTTATCATTTTTTTTAGATGCTACATATAAATGATATCCTATGATATGTGTCTTTCTCTGTCTGAATTACTTATTTTGATGAGCAGAATACATTTGTGGATCAGCCTCTTTTTTCTTACCATTTACTCTGTCTGATTCCCCCTTTATCATTTACCTCACAAAACTTTCCTTTTCTCAGCTTTGGTTTATCTACAGTCTTAGCCAAACCAGGAGAAGGCAATGGCACCCCACTCCAGTGTTCTTGCCTGGAGAATCCCATGGACGGAGAAGCCTGGTAGGCTGCAGTCCATGGGGTCGCACAGAGTCGGACACAACTGAAGCGACTTGGCAGTAGCCAAACCAATGATATAAATTATCCATAAGTCATTTGTTTATTTTCTGCTGGGCTTTACTGACTACTTGAATGCTGAGTCTATAAAGCTGCAGTCCTTTCTATTGACTAGTCTATATAGTCAGGCCTCCTGTAGGGGTAATTTGGCAGCTTTGCCACCTGGGAGCAGTAGAAGCTTTGACGTTACGCACCATCTATGGACCTCATGTGATGGGGCAGTGCTTCAGTTACAGTCGTCGGATTCACAAAACGCTTTGTTCCTGCCGTTCAGGTGGGCCCTGCAATGCACTACTTCCTACGTTTGCCTTTTATTTCCAAAGTGACTTTGTTAGAACTGGTAGCCTGATTCGTTAATCTGCTGCTGGCGGTAGATAACATAGCCGCACAGTACTCCAAGTTTTGTCAATGTTTACAGTGCTAATAGAACTGTTTGTATCATAATCGGGTAGGCTTTCTGTATATGGAACTAAATTGTGATGAATGAGTTAC
Organism: Bos mutus; assembly: GCF_027580195.1. NCBI lineage: Eukaryota > Metazoa > Chordata > Mammalia > Artiodactyla > Bovidae > Bos > Bos mutus. The sequence continues at coordinate 25,366,627 of NC_091621.1, read as the reverse complement.
TCAAAGGATGAAGGAAAATCACCTTTAGATTGTGTCAGAGCCTGGGTGGTGCTGGGTTGTCTAAGCAGAATGTCTCAGACCGAGACACCGGGGGCTGGGCAGGGGTGCAGACAGGAGAGACAGAGGGTGGGGGGCCAGGCCTCCGGAGGGTCTGGGGACACATGGTCAGTATTGAAGTCTGCCAGACCTAAGACAGACAAGACATCCTCCTGAGGATCCCTCAGGGATCGTCCTGAGCAGTCTAGAAGCAAGAGCAACCAGAAACTCAGCAAAAACTGTCCAGGAGGGATGGGCACCATGCTTTATAATCTCCCAGGCACCAGTGCCCCAGGAATGGAGCGACTAGAGAAGGAGTGAACAAGGCTTCTCTTACAGGAATGGACCATTTTTTCCTCAGGAATAGAGGACCATCTTGATAAATGCATTGGTGAAGAATGAAGGAGAAAGGGGGATCTGAAGTAAGATTAGTGTTAAGCAGAGTTTAATTAATCTCATTTTCAATGTTTTTGTGTATTCCTTTGTGTATTAGTTGACTGCGCTGCTTACTTCAGTAACTTTCCACTACCACCATCGGGAAGAATAAAAGCCAGGTAGATCTCTAGGGAATATGCCCATGGAATGAAGATAATACTTTAATTCCAATATAGGAAGCAATGGAAAAACACTGAAGGCACCTTCTGAGACAGAGGTAACTATTATCATCAGTCCCAGCAAGGAGGTCTGCACAGCTCAAATGTCTGTATTGGTGACTGGAAGGTACGGAGGCTACTGGTCATGAGAATTTGCCTCCCTCCCCATAAGCATGCACATGAAGAAAAGGTCCTCCAAAGATTTCAGTCTTTCCCTGCCTGCAGCCCTGTGGTAGTCCATGGGGAACTGGTGGCTTTGAATAGAAGATAGGTTAACTTGTTGCCATGCTAACCTTACCACCCTCATAATTTTATAGAATGTTAACTTTTCTTCCCCTCTTTGTTTCCCATAGCAACATCCTAGACACGTCTAAGTCCTGCTAAAGGTCAAGTGCCTGATTACAAAAAATATCTGCATGTATTGTGGATACTGTGTACTCAACTTGCTCCATGGAGAGAGTGGTCCCTGGTCTGTACCAGCTGATGGATTTATTTGTATCTTCCAGGTCTCTGGCTCCTGATTCATGGAATGAATCAGTTAGACCTTGGCTTCCCAGTAGAGTTCTTCCTCACAACCCCTATTCTCATTTGTTGTTGCTCAGTTGCTAAGTTGTGTCCGACTCTTTGTGACCCCATGGACTGTATCACGCCAGGCTTCTTTGTCTTCTCATTGGGATCCTATCCTCATTGGCATCCATAGTAAAGTTCCTTTGGATCTTTCAACCACCTCAGATAATCGCAGGTCCCCTGTTGCTATTCAGTCTTAGCCCTTCCACTTTGGGAGAGGTTGCCACTGACCCAGCAGTTCTCAACAATTTTTTCCACTTCACCATATTTGGGAATAGAACTGTACCCACTAGTAACCTGCAGCTATAGCCATTGCCCAGGAATATTTTCAGCAAATATTTAATGAGTGCCTGCTGTGTGCCCAGCATTACAGTAAGCCCTGGGGTGAATAGTGAATAAAATGCAGACTCTGCATTCTAGCTTCAGACCCGGTCTCTTTCGTGTCTACTGTCAGTGGGTTTTCAGGGGCTGTTTGTTTGCCTTGAGAAGTAGACATCTCTTACTGGCCTGTTTATTTGCACATTCCAGTCTGGAAAAGCTGCTGGCACCATGGTAGGTTGAAAAGGTTCTTTGTCAGCTAGACGTTAATTGGTCTGTTCACAGAGAGGTGTATCCTGCTCTTTTTTTAGATATGAAGTTGATTCTTAAGTTATTTTAGGGATTGTGCTAGTCACTGACTGCCTTGAATTAACCATGATTTTTAATTGTCAAAATACAAGTTATAAATCAGACTGACATTCTCTCTTTATGTTTTGTTGCTTCCTCATGTTTCATTTGCTCTTTTCTTCTCACAGCTTTCAGTCTTATATTATCATCTGGGGGAAATGCAGCCAGTTCCTTACATGTTATTATTTCTTTTTCCTGTTCCATTTCTCACTCGAAGCAATTTTACAGTGCAATGTTTTTGTATTTTTCTGGGGAAAAAGTGTATGGCATGACACACCAGACACGCCCACAGATCCATTCATCTAAATAGTTTTAACCCGTTTCTCACCTCATGTTCCATTCACCATCCTTCAAGACGATCTTGGAACTGCTGTGGTGATTTTTCTCTTGACTTTCTAATTCTCTTCCTGTAATGTATGTTTTACTTCTGGAGGGTTTGGGGAGTTTGTCAGGACGCCCTTCTGGGCAGGATATCTGCTTTAGGCAGCTTCATGCCGGTTATTTGATAATCTCAACCACACATTCCTGTCTGGTGTCTGTTTTCACTTGGATTCTGTTCTTTCTTTGTCTCGCTCTTCTCCCCCTTCTCACTTTTTCCTAAGGAAACCATTTTATTAATATTGCACTTGGAACAAATATCCCACCTTTTCTGAAAGAAAAGATGAGTTGAGGAGGCTTGCGGTAAAAATGCCAATAGAGAACAGGAAGTTACCATCAGAAAGTAAGATCAGACTCTCATAGAGGAAACTCTTCATGGAGTTTTCAGCTGAAAAACCACTGAAAAACTGGCAGTGGCAACCCTTAGAAATCAAATGCAAGATATATGAAAGTAAAATAATACAAGTGTAGGGGAATAACCTGCTGCTGCTGCTGCTGCGTCACTTTAGTCCTGTCCTACTCTGTGCGACCCCATAGACGGCAGCCCACCAGGCTCCCCCATCCCTGGGATTCTCCAGGCAAGAACATTGGAGTGGGTTGCCACTTCCTTCTCCATTGCGTGAAAGTGAAAAGTGAAAGTGAAGTCGCTCAGTCTTGTCCAACTCCTAGTGACCCCATGGACTGCAGCCTAGCAGGCTCCTCCGTCCATGGGATTTTCTAGGCAAAATTACTGGAGTGGGGTGCCATTGCCTTCTCCGAGGGGAATAACCTAGGTATTGTATAAAACAGAGGGAAGAAAAGGTACAATGGTGTATAATTTTACATTTATGTGTTGTGGTCTGTTGACAGGAAATTTTTTTCTCCAGTATGAACTGAGTACAGAATTGGTAGAGATGATGGGGGACAGTGAAAGGAAAAGTGCCAGGAAAGAAAAAGATGAGGAGGGAACTAGCTGTTTTTTGAAGTTTGGAAACTATGATGCTCTGAAATTCAAATATTCAGATTTGTCACAGTTCAGCTCTTGTGCTATCCAGTACCATGGTTACTCACCACTTGTGACTACAGAATACATAAAATGTGGTTAATGCAAATTGAAATGTGCTCTTGGTAGAAAATGCATACCAGATTCCAAGTCTTAGCATCATATACACATATATATGTGTGTGTATATATAATCTTTAATATGAGCTATATTCTTTATAAGTTTTAGATTGATTACATGTTTAAGTGATAACTTGTGATACATTGGGTTAAATAAAATGTCATTAAAATTAGACTCACTGCTGCTGCTAAGTTGCTTCAGTCGTGTCTGACTCTGTGTGACCCCATAGACAGCAGCCAACCAGGCTCCCCCGTCCCTGGGATTCTCCAGGCAAGAACACTGGAGTGGGGTCGCCATTTCCTTCTCCTAGTTTTTTTAATTATTAAATATGGCTACAGAAAATTTACACATGTAATTCATATCATATTTCTATTGGATAGGACTGGTTCAGTCCTATACCACGTTAATATGACTACCTTGTATATCTGATATTTTAACTAAAGTTAACTTTCTTGTGTGATGAATTTTGCTTTCTCCTCACATTTGTCCTGGGCATGAGTTCGTTTTTTTTTTTTTTTTTACAGTTCTTTTTGAAATTAATTTTTATTGGAGTATAGATGCTTTATAATGCGTTTCTTTATACAGTAAAATGAATCAGCCATAAATATATATCCATCCCTTCCCTTTTGGACTTCCTTCCCATTCGGGTCATCACAGCACATGAAGTAGAGCTCCCTGTGCTGTGCAGTCTGTTCTCATTAGTTATCTATTTTATTGTTGTTGTTTACTCATTTAGTCCTGTCTGACTCTTCTGTGACTCCATGGACCATAACCTGCCCTGTTCCTCTGTCCATGGGGTTTCCCAGGCAAGAATACTGGAGTGGGTTGACATTTCCTTCTCTAGGGGATCTTCCCGACCAAGGGATCGAACCCATGTCTCCTGCATTGGCAGACAGATTCTTTATCCCGGGAAGCCACCTGGGAAGCCGTCCATAGTGTCAGTAGTGTGTGTGTCATTCCCAGTCTCTTAGTTCATCCCAAGCCACCCTTACCCCTCGGTATCCATATATTTGTTCTCTACATCTGTGCCTCTATTTCTCCTTTGCAAATAAGAAAGAGGTTGTTTTTTTGTTTTGGAAATCTTATTTTTCAAATAGGAGATGGATATGGGTAAAGAGAATGAACAGCATAATTGGAGAAACATTTTTATGGACAAGCCCTGGAGACAATCCTCTGAAATAAGGGATTTTAAAGTACTTCTTAAGTAAAAAAAAAATCCTATCAGATTTTCATTATTGATAGATACACCACACAAAAGCACCTAGGAGAATAAATTGATTTTAGAATTTTCTCTTTTATCCCTATTAGTAAAAGTAGATGTTGCATCTTTCTTGAAAAAGAGAGCTGTGAATGATCTGTTGAAGAGTGGGGCTGTTTTTCTGAGCATCCTTCTTCACCATTCATCATTCATCTTTCTTTCTTATAGATTCCAGAAGACTTAGTCAAATTGGTTTTTTATTCTTCAATTACATTTTTAAATTTGAAATTCAAATTTACATACATTTAAAACATATGTGTCCATATCCATATCTTCAGTACCTGCAAACATGCTGAGAGAAACTATGAACCCTTCCACCCAGAATTGAGAATGAGGACTTTGGCTGGCTCCTAACTCCTGTCCTAGCTCTGTGATCTTAGACAAGTTCTCTTTCCAAGTCTAATTTACCTCAAATGTTAACATCAAGGTAATTATAATAACTACTCAGTGGATTGTTGTGAGAATTAAATGAGATAATTATTCAAAGTATTTAGCACAGTATCTGGCACATAAGTGCTTAATAAATATTAACAGGTTTTATAACTTTATGAAAACACCATCTTCATTTACCTCCCCATGTTTTGGCCCTGAAATCTTCGAATGGGATGAATCAACAGAAGGCTAAGTGATTTTTCCAACAACCTTAATGAGTTAAAAGCACTTTTGGCATTAGAACTCAAGTTTCAACCCTTGTATGCCTTGGGCCAGCAGCCAGAAATTGTTACTGGCTACAGTTCAGATTCTGGGAGAGATACTAGGATGACTGTAGGCCTAACATCCCTGGGCTGAAGTCAGGACCTTACATGGATGCTGACACTGCCCTTCATGCATTATCACTTTCACCTCACAGGCCCTGACAGGGCTGGGGATGACCCAGTTAAACTTAGATGCCTTAGAGAAAACAGAGAGGAATGTGTCCTGAGATTAGATCTTTCCCACGATAGGGTGGAGGTAGGGACCAGAAGGCCAGGCAGAACACAAATCAGAGGTTATGGCAACAAACAGATTTATATTCATCATTCGCGGTCCGACATATGAGGCATTGTAACAAGGACCTCTCTTTACCAGACCACACCCAGTCACTGGGCTTCTGGACACTGGAAATATTTGAAGATCTTTTTATTCACATCAGGGATGTCTACTAGAAGAGCCCAGATAAAAATGCCAGACTCAGTACTGCAGAGGGGAACTGGAAGAGACAGGATCACCATCCTAAGAATACAGGACTTGCTGCTGGGAAAGAAGCTCAGGAAGGAATCTGTTTACTAGAACTTATGTATGAAGAAATGAGAGCCCGATAGCAGGAAGAAACTAGCTCAGAGGACTGAGCCTCAACAAGCTCAGAGGACTGAGCCTCAACAGGCTTGTTGCAAGATTCGCTTGATGTTGATTTTTCCAAAGTTGATCCAATATTGTTCCTTAAATCTTTCTTGCCTGAGTTTAAGAAACTGACATGAGGTTGAGTTTACAGACAAGAAAGTGGGGGTTGGGGAGAGGACTGAGTAGGGGACTATTAAATTACTCCCTCTCCTGGAAGAGAACTCATCCAAAGAAGTAGTCAAGTTATGATAATCTTAATAGTTGGTTTGACAAATGTGAGTATCTCCAAGATTATGGGAAATCCCAGTAATACCTTTTTAACTGGTCGATGGGACTTGGAGCCATAGATTCCTTTAGAAGAAATAGCCTCTTCTTATGAGATGTGTAGTACCTTAGCAGATAGATAAATGAGTTGCAGAATTGAATTACTGGCTCCATCATTCTCTGTGCCTTTGTGCAAATTCTTTTACTTTATAAGCCTCAGTCTGCTAACTGCTACTGCTGCTAAATCGCTTCAGTCGTGTCTGACCCTGTGCGACCCTGTAGACGACAGCCTACCAGGCTCCCACGTCCCTGGGATTCCCAAGGCAAGAACACTAGAGTTGCCATTTCCTTCTCCAATTCATGAAAGTGAAAAGTGAAAGTGAAGTTGCTAAGTCCGACTCTTAGTGACCCCATGGACTGCAGCCTACCAGGCTCCTCTGTCCATGGGATTTTCCATGCAAGAGTACTGGAGTGGGTTGCCATTGCCTTCTCCTCAGTCTAGTCATCTGTAAAATGGAGGTTAACTATAGGACCCACTTTATAGGAGTTCTGTGAAGCTTAAATTAGATTATCTACCTAGAATACCTGGAATATTTTTAAGAGCTCAGTAAATATTAATAATAATTTGTATTATCTACTTTCTAATCTTAGTTTTCCCATTGACAGGTATTACAGTAGACAGTGTACTTCTTTGATGACTTCAATAGAATGATCCCTTTAGGCCAGACTTTTATCGTGACCCAAGCAAAGTGTTTGTAATCATTGGAAATACACTGACTACTCATGCCAATCTGTGAAGAAACATTTAAGTCTCTCCTTGTCAAGGATTAAAGTTCTTGAGGAACATTTGAGCAAAAGAAAGACAGAAGAATATTGAATATGTACAGGAGGAATTGGCAGTATGGATTTTTAGGAGGCATGAGAGACAGTGTAGGAAACTAAACTTCCATCCATATGAGTTTAACACCTTCATGTTATTGCAGTAGGAGAAACATCAAGGGCATTTATTAGTTGCCTGTTTTTTTCCATAATTGAGATTTCCATTCATTCCCACTGCTGGCACCCTCGTCTCTTGCCTGGAGTGCCTCTGTGATCTCCTAGCATGCCCAGTCTCCTGTGTCCTTTCTTGCTTTGCTTGGTCCATCTTCTCCATGTCACAAAAATACTCTCTCTCAAAACATACTTTGGACCTTGCCTCTCCTTCCTGCTTAAAATCCTCCAGTGGCTTCACATTGCTCTTAGAATAGTGAAGTGAAAGTCGCTCAGTCGTGTCTGACTCTTCAACCCCATGGAATTCTCCAGACCAGAACACTGGAGTGGATAGCCTTTCCCTTCTCCAGGGGATCTTCCCAACCCAGGGATTGAACTCAGGTCTCCCACATTACAGGCGGATTCTTTACTAGCTGAATCACAAGGGAAGCCCAAGAATACTGGAGTGGGTAGCCTATCCCTTCTCCAGGGGATCTTCCTGACCCAGGAATCGAACTGGCATCTCCTGCATTGCAGGCATGTTCTTTACCAACTGAGCTATCAGGGAAGCCCTCTCTTGCAATAAAACACATCAGGTCTTTAACTTACAAGGCTATCATGCTCCATCCCCTGCCTGCCTCACCAATTCTTCTCTTGTTCTGTTCCCTCTCCTCCAGGTCCCTCTCTGCATTTCTTTCCAGTCTTCAAACATTTGTGCTTCTTGTTGTCTTGAGACCTTCTAGCCAAGGGGCCCTGGGGACCAGAAATGGATCTGCCTCACCCACCTCTTTCCTTTCCTGTCCTTCTTCTCAAGTAAAACTTTCCTTGGTTTCTTTGAACTGGTTTTAGGTACTCTCTTCGCACTCCACCTTTCTCCTTTGCAGTATGTCATCACAACTTTGTGAAATAATCACCTATTTGGTGTCTGCCTTCTCAACTAGATTTACACATTTAAAATTAAATTTTCAAATATAAAGTTTAGATTTTATGAGGACATAAAATCAGTCAGCCTTATTTCTTGTGATATCCTGAATGCCTAACATGTTACTTGGCACATGGTGCATTACTATTAAATATTTGTTGTTGTTGTTCAGTTGCTAAGTTATGTCCAACTCTTTGTGACTCCATGGACTGCTGTGTACCAGGCTCCTCAGTCCTCCACTATCTCCTAGAGTTTGCTCAAATTCATGGTCATTGAGTTGGTGATGCATCTAATCATCTCATCCTCTGTCATCCCCTTCTCCTCTCACCTTCAATCTTTCTCAGCATCAGGGTCTTTTCCTATGAGTCAGCTCTTCGAATCAGGTAGCCAAAGTATTGGAGCTTCAGCTTTAGCAGTAGTCCTTCCAGTGAATATTCAGGGTTGATTGATTTTCTTTAGGATCGACTGGTTGGACCTCCTTGTAGTTCAAGGGACTCTCAAAGAGTCTTCTCCAGCACCACAGTTCAAAAGCATCAGTTCTTCAGCACTCAGCCGCCTTTGTGATCCAACTCTCATATCTGTCCATGACTACTGGAAAAACCATAGCTTTCACTATGCAGACCTTTGTCGGCAATGTGGTATCTCTGCTTTTTAATACACTGTCTAGGTTTGTCATAGCTCTCCTTCCAAGGAGCGAGTCTTTTAATTTCATGACTGCAGTCACCGTCTGCAGTGATTTTGGAGCTAAGGAGGGACAAGAGTAAAGAAAAAAGTCCAAGTCAGAGCAAAGAGATGTGACAATATCGTTCACTTTTAATAATAATCTCAAAGGGATACTAGGTTGAAGCGAGAGGAAGCGGGAGATAGAAGTTATGCTGGAAAGACTAGAGAGATAAGGAGTAATGAGGTGATTTTATGAGGTGCGAGTGTGTGAAAGAGAGGTGAGTATCTTTCCCAGTATCTCCTTACATTTTTCACGTAACTTTTTCTTGCTGGGGATTTTCAGCAGCAGCGAGTAGCAATTCAAATACTTAGAATGAAGTTCACCTTCGCTGTCCTTTTCCTGGGTGCCGCGTGCAGGTCTGTCTCAAGAGCCCTCTTCTTACTTAACTGTGTCATATCCTAAGGATCAGCTTTGCTTCCTGGCAAGAGGGGAGGGGAGAGCCCGGAGTTACTGTTTAATGCTGAAGCCTATTCCCTGGGGGATGGATTCATGCTGAAATTGATAAGAAATGGGATTATGAGAAGATTTGTCTTGCTAATGGCAGCCTTTGTTTCTGGAAGGCCCGCCACTTATGATGGATTGCCTCTGTCTTCCTGGAGCCTTGCCTGTGTGGCCTGTTTTCTCAGACACCTTTGATGGTTTCTTTCCCCTGACACCTTACTTTCCACCTTCCTGCCACCTTTGTTCTCGGGCTTTCTCCTCTCTTGTCACCTCTATCTTTTTTTCCCCTCCTGCTGCCACTTAAACTTTTTATCTTCCTACCAAGTTTCATCAGGTTTTCCCCTCTGTCATAAAGGATTCTTAGAAAGACTCCAGGCAGTGTGGAGCAAGTCAGAAATTTATATCTGGACTCTGGGCTTGTTATCCTGCTAGGGTCCCCTGTCACCACGGCCACTGGGCTACTGAGAGTTTTTAGTATTGACTCCACAGTCTCTTCAAATGATTTTGTTCCTTTAACTTTAGGCTAGAATTCTTCCTCCTTCCCAGTCCCTTTTCTGTGCCTCAGAGAATTCGTATTTTCATTTCAACGTTGTGAATGCATGGCTTTTAATATCTGTATGAGTATCTGAAAATCTGCTTATCTTTCTTTTATAAAACCATGGAAGTCTGGTATAGTAAAGCTTACTATTAGTAGAGTTGTACACAATCCAGGGAAATTATCTTCTGTGTTCTTAAATAGAATCAGGAAGAATGCAGAAGGGCTCACCTCTTCCTGCCTGTCACTTCTCCAAAGACAAGTATTTGAGCATTTCTTCACTCTAGTTTCCATACCTGTGAAATGGGAATAATTAAAGTACTTACCTCCTAGGATTGTCACTAGTGTTAAATGAGTTTATATTGTAAAAATGCTATCAAAAGACCTGTTCACAGCTAATGCTCATAAATTTTAGTTATTATACTTAAACTTATTAAATATTGAAACTTGACATAATATGCAGCCTTTCAGTTCAATTCAGTTCAGTCATTCAGTCGTGTCCAACCCTTTGCAACCCCATGATCCACAGCACGCCAGGCCTCCCTGTCCATCACCAACTCCCGAGTCCACCCAAACCCATGTCCATTGAGTCGGTGATGCCATCCAACCATCTCATCCTCTGTCGTCCCCTCTTCCTGCCCTCAATCTTTCCCAGCATCAGGGTCTTTTCAAATGAGTCAGCTCTTCGCATCAAGTGGCCAAAGTATTGGAGTTTCAGCTTCAGCACCAGCCCTTCCAATGAACACCCAGAACTGATTTCCTTTAGGATGAACTGGTTCGATCTCCTTGCTGTCCAAGGGACTCTCAAGAATCTTCTCCAACACCACAGTTCAAAAACATCAATTCTTCGGTGCTCAGCTTTCTTTATAGCCCAACTCTCATATCCATACATGACCACTGGAAAAACCATGGCCTTGACTAAATGGACTTTTGTTGACAAAGTAATGTCTCTGCTTTTGAATATGCTATCTAGGTTGGTCATAACTTTCCGTCCAAGGAGTAAGCGTCTTTTAATTTCATGGCTTCAATCACCATCTGCAGTGATTTTGGAGCCCAGAAAAATAAAGTCAGCCACTGTTTCCACTGTTTCCCCATCTATTTCCCATGAAGTGATGGGACCAGATGCCATGATCTTCGTTTTCTGAATGTTGAGCTTCAAGCCAACTTTTTCACACTCCTCTTTCACTTTTATCAAGAGGCTCTTTAGTTCGTCTTCATTTTCTGCCATAAGGGTGGTGTCATCTGCATATCTGAGGTTATTGATATTTCTCCCGGCAATCTTGATTCCAGCTTGTGCTTCTTCCAGCCCAGTGTTTCTCATGATGTACTCTGCATATAAGTTAAATAAGCAGGGTGACGATATACAGTCTTGATGTACTCCTTTACCTATTTGGAACTAGTCTGTACCATGTCCAGTTCTAATTTTTGCTACCTGACCTGCATACAGGTTTCTCAAGAGGCAGGTCAGGTGGTCTGGTATTCCCATCTCTTTCAGAATTCCACGGTTTATTGTGATCCACACAGTCAAAGGCTTTGGCATAGTCAATAAAGCAGAAATAGATGTTTTTCTGGAACTCTCTTGCTTTTTCCATGATCCAGCGGAGGTTGGCAATTTGATCTCTGATTCCTCTGCCTTTTCTAAAACCAGCTTGAACATCTGGAAGTTCACGGTTCACGTATTGCTGAAGCCTGGCTTAGAGAATTTTGAGCATTACTTTACTAGCATGTGAGATGAGTGCAATTGTGTGGTAGTTTGAGCATTCTTTGGCATTGCCTTTCTTTGGGATTGGAATGAAAACTGACCTTTTCCAGTCCTGTGGCCACTGCTGAGTTTTCCAAATTTGCTGACATATTGAGTGCAGCCCTTTCACAGCATCATCTTTTAGGATTTGAAATAGCTCAACTGGAATTCCATCACCTCCACAAGCTTTGTTCGTAGTGATGCTTTCTAAGGCAGCCTTTACATACAATCAATCTTAGAAAGATTTCACTCTTCTTTAATCCTCAGTTCTTCTACTGATATTTCTTCCTAGTAGAGAATCTGCTAATACTGCCTTTTTGCTGTGTATTTATAACTCTCTTTCCAGCCTTCACAAAACTCAGATGTTAATTCCCACCCATCTAGGGGAAGTTCCATTTCTGAAGTCATTTTCTTCTCACAATTGATCTGAATTGATTCCTTCTTAAATCTCTCACTTATTTTGTTTTTCTCAAAAATCATTGCATCGTAGATCTGTGGACCAAGAAAATTAGCACTTCTATATCATAACTCTGGTTTCCCTCTTTAAAGTACAGTTCAGAGAGGTGGTTTTAATTCCTAAGTACTAATCATTTTGAGCGTCTGTTACCGTAGAAACCACAGTTGTCATCCTAAGCATGACAGCAGTGATCACCCCTGACAGTTCACGGACCTGAGTTTCAGACAATCAAAGGAAAGTAATTTGAAGGTCCATTCATTTTGAAATTTCTCTTTCACAGTTTCAAGGAAGCACAGCTCAGGCTCTCTTCCAATTTGTCAGAAGCAAGAAGAGACATGGAGGTGGAGAGTGGAATCCTCCTCTCAGGCCAAGCTATCAGTCCCTCACATGTTTTTATTATTCTCTGGAAAATAAGGTTGTAAAAAAGTAATTGCTGACACAACCTTAATGACGGTACTTTAAGTATGCTGCTGTAATTAAAATAGGAATTTTATTATCCTAGGCCTCCGAGAGCTTAGTGTATATACCATTTCCGATCTCAGGATTTACGAAGCAAGCAACTTGGATTCTTGCTGTTTTGCTGCATGGGCCACACGTTGCCTGTGTGCCTCTCCCAGTTGCAGCTTATGTAGAAAACCTGGCAAATAGCAACAAGCATCTGTGCTCAGAATGATGCCCGGCGGTGACAGTGCCTTGCCTTTCAACACACTAAACCCTGAAATGGCACAGAAGCTACTTCTTTCTCCTTTGATTTCCTCTAGAATAAAATGTTTACCTATTGTTCTGTGAGATCAAAACCTGACAGGCTATTTTGGTTACAATTTGAAGAGGGCTCTCTTCTTTCCATGGGATGTCGTATCGATTTTATTCATACTTTACCTAATAAATTAGTTAGAAATTTTATAGCTGCTAGTTAAAAGGCTCCCCAGGTGGCACAGTGGTAAAGAATCCAACCGGCCAATTCAGGAGACATAAGAGATGTGGGTTCAGTCCCTGGGTTGGGAAGATCCCCTGGAGGAGGAAATGGCAACTCACTCCAGTATTCTTGCCTAGAACATCTCCTGGACAGAGGAGCCTGGTGGGCTACAGTCCATAGGGTCACAGAGTCAGACACAACCGAACACAGCACAGCAGCTGGTTATAAAGCCCCAAAGAGTTAAAAAAGTTAATTTAAAAAGTTAACTTAAAAAAGTTAATTGGGAGAATTCTTATTCTCCCATGATGAGAGGAAAACTGTTTTAGAAGTTGGCTATTCATGTATGAAGATACCATAGCCTACAGTGGAATCCAGACAGCAGCTAAGTCGCTCCAGTCATGTCCGACTCTGTGTGACTCCATAGATGGCAGCCCACCAGGCTCCCCCGTCCCTGAGATTCTCCAGGCAAGAACACTGGAGTGGGTTGCCATTTCCTTCTCCAATGCAGGAAAGTGTAAAGTAAAAGTGAAGTCACTCAGTCATGTCCGACTCTTAGCGACCCCATGGACTGCAGCCTACCAGTCTCCTCCGTCCATGGGATTTTCCAGGCAAGAGTGCTGGAGTGGGGTGCCATTGCCTTCTCCTTTTTCATCTTAGACATCTTTATCATGTGGTGGTTCCCTGGGGCCCCAAAACAGCTGTCAGAGCTACATCCATCTCATCCAAGTCCCAGGGAGGAAAGAACGTTAAACGAAAGGGTCACATCCTAGCTAAATCAGCCCTCTTTTTAAGGAGTTTTCACCAGAAGTCCCATTGAGAAACTTCACTCACATCTTACTAGCCAGAGCTTAGTCACATAGAAAACATACAGCTTGTCACCTGAATATACCATTTCTCCAGAAAAATCAGTGTTCTACGTTAAGGAAGGAGAGAAGTGGTAGTGGTTGGGCCGTTAGCAATGATTGGCAATGTATGAAAACAAATAGAGACAGTGGATTCCTCTCTCTTGATGTTGTGTTTTCCACAGCAAACATTTATTCAGCATATAAATAAGCAGATAAGCTGTAATTCTTTTCTGTTGATAGGAAAGTGACTCTTCATCATGATAAAGTTTAGCCCTAGCACAATGCTTAATAACTTTAGAATCATTGAATACTTAAAGAAGTACAATTTTTATGGTATTTTAGTGTTTTAAATTATTTGATAGTGGGATGTTCGGGTATGACACTTTGCTGCTAAGTCACTTCAGTCGTGTCCAACTCTGTGTGACTCCATAGACGGCAGCCAACCAGGCTCCCCCGTCCCTGGGATTGTCCAGGCAAGAACACTGGAGTGGGTTGCCATTTCCTTCTCCAGTGCATGAAAGTGAAAAGTCAAAGTGAAGTCGCTGAGTCATGTCCGACTCTTCGTGACCCCATGGACCACAGCCAACCAGGCTCCCCCATCCATGGGATTTTCCAGGCAAGAGTACTGGAGTGGGACCAGCTAAAAAGAATGTTTCATTCTCTTCCACAATACATTTCTTAATCCTTTGAATTAAGACAGGATTCTTATAAAGCTGAAATCACCTGCATATATGTTTAAAAAATTAAAAGTTCCTTAACACAGTTCATGCACTAATACGAATAAGTCCTATTGCTGTTATTAGCTCATGGCAGTCCATTTTGTGTTTTTCTTTCTCTATTATGACCTGATTATTTTCCTGTCTGCTGTAGTTTATTGCACAAAGAAATGCTCTATCAATTGTTCATAAATTTTTAGGTAACATGTTCCCACCCTATTTGTTAGGGATTCCAGTGATTAAATAAGGCGAATACTTTACAAATGACCACAAATGGGTCTAAACGGACAATATACTCCATAAGAGTAAATTTTTTATCCAAAACTGTGCACAGGTAATTTTATGCAGCTACAGCATCTTCATCCCATGATCTATAAAACTGAATTTAAGACTTGTCAAACTCCAAATGACTAAGATCATCATTATGACGAGAATAAAGTGTTTTCTGAGTCTAATATCTTACAACACTCAATGATAGTCCAGAAATGTTTCTTATTTTAATCTTTTTAATGGTCATTATAACAAAGACCTCTTTATCTTATATTCTATTTCATTCTGTCTTGCTTTTAGCTATCTATTCTTTTAGAATCTATCCTTTTTTTCTTTGGCAATCCAATCATTTCAGTCGCTCAGTCATGTCCGACTCTTTGCGATCCCATGGACTGCAGCACACCAGGCCTTCCTGTCCATCACCAACTCCCAGAGCTTGCTCAAACTCATGTCCATCAAGTCAGTGATGCCGTCCAACCATCTCATCCTCTGTTGTCCCCTTCTTCTCCTGTCTGCAATTTTTCCCAGCATCAGGGACTTTTCCAATGAGTTAGCTCTTCGCATCAAGTGGCCAAAGTATTGGAGTTTCAGCTTCAGCATCAGTCCTTCCAATGAATATTTAGGACTGATTTCCTTTAGGATTGATTGGTTTGATCTCCTTGCAGTTCAAGGGACTCTCACAAGTCTTCTCCAACACCACAGTTCAAAAGCATCAATTCTTCAGCACTCAGCTTTCTTTATGGTCCAACTCTCACATCCATACATGACTACTGGAAAAACCGTAGCTTTGACTAGATGGATCTTTGTAGGCAAAGTAATATCTCTTCTTTTTAATATGCTGTCTAGGTTGGTCATAGCTTTTCTTCCAAGGAGCAAAACCATCTGCAGTGATTTTGACAGAAAATAAAGTCTGTCACTGTTTCCATTGTTGCCCCATCTATTTGCCATGGAGTGATGGGACCAGATGCCATGATCTTAGTTTTTGAATGTTGAGTTTTAAGCCCGCTTTTTCACTCTCCTCTTTTATTTTCATCAAGAGGCTCTTCAGTTCCTCTTTGCTTTCTGCAGTAAGAGGGGTGTCATCTGCATATCTGAGGTTATTGATATTTCTCCCGGCAATCTTGATTCCAGCTTGTGCTTCATCCAGCCCCGCATTTCACACGATGTACTCTGCATATAAGTTAAATAAGCAGGGTGACAGTATACAGCCTTCACATAGTCCTTTCCCAATTTGGAACCAGTCCATTTTTCTATGTGCAGTTCTAACTGTTTGTTGCTCCTTGACCTGCATACAGATTTCTCAGGAGGCAGGTGAGGTGGTCTGATATTCTCATTTCTGTAAGAATTTTGCAGAGTTTTTTGTGATCCATATAGTCAAAGGCTTTGGCATAGTCAATAAAGCAGGAGTAGATGTTTTTCTGGAATTCTCTTGTTTTTTCTGTGATCCAGTGGGTTCTCCTTAAAATAATGAAATCCATCAGCAGAGAAAATATCTAGTAAACTTTCCCTAAGGGGAAAAATATGTGTATAGAATATCTCATGGGCTCTTTATGACCCCAGAGCTGGAAGAGTAGGCTTACAATCTCCTGTTGTTATTTAAGCAAGGATAAAAATGATGAATTTTAACATTGTTAATCATGCTTTCCACATTTATTTGGTGCCTTTTCTTCTCAAGAGTACAGAATATTATATTTTGACATTGATTTTCCAAATTTTCTGTATAGGTCTGGCAACTCAAGACACATAAAGAAACAGAAGTTATATATAAGTTCTTTGCAAATTTGGAATAAGAAGCCAGTTTCTCTGCATATCAGCCACTTTCTCTGCTGTGCTCTTTGCATGGGAAATGAGCACAGGAAATCATACATATGTGTCTTCTTTCTTGATGACCCTTATGGCATCTTATTCTTAGACTAGCATCCAGTTAAGGTCTGAGCCTTGTTAAGAACAAGCATATTCTAGGTTAGCAATTTGTATCTTCTTTGA
This sequence comes from Bos mutus, assembly GCF_027580195.1. Lineage (NCBI taxonomy): Eukaryota > Metazoa > Chordata > Mammalia > Artiodactyla > Bovidae > Bos > Bos mutus. The sequence continues at coordinate 25,349,921 of NC_091621.1, read as the reverse complement.
GTAACCTACTTTTGGAAAAAAGATGTGTAACTTACATATATTTTTGAAAGTAATCATCTTTTTTAGGACAAATAATTATAAATATTGTAATATCAGGAGATTGCTGCTGATCTTTAATAACAGGAAATGTCAATATAATCATGGACTTCCCTGATGGCTCAGACAATAAAGAATCTGCCTGCAGTGTGGGAGACCCAGGTTCGATCCCTGGGTTAGGATGATCCCATGGAGAAGAGAATGGCTACACACTCCAATATTCCGACCTGGAGAATTCCATGGACAGAGGAGCCTGGCGAGCTGTAGTCCATAGGGTCACATAGAGTCAGACATGACTGAGTGAGTAACACTTTCAGTTTCACTTTTTTCAAATATAATCATAAACAATAAATAATGCATTACCAATCATTCATTCTTCTAAAATGTTTCAGCAAACTATGTACAGATAGCTCAAATATTAAGGCGTTTATAATTACAGCTACTTATGAAATTCTACCACCACCACTAACCATTAGTGATAGATGATATTTTATAATAAAAATTCTGAGTGGTGAAGTTAGATATAGTGTGGAAAATGTGATGTCAAGTGTTATTTAATAACAAAAAGCATTAGTATGGTAAATATGTATTAGAAAGTGGATGAAAGTGAAAGTCTGAAAGTTAGTCGCTCAGTTGTGTCAGCTTCTTTGCGACCCCATGGACTGTAACCTGCCAGGCTCCTCTGTCCTTGAAAGTCTTCAGGCAAGCATACTGGAGTGGGCTGCCACTTCCTCCTCCAGGGGATCTTCCTGACTTCAGGGTTTGTACCCGGATCTCCTGCATTGCAGACAGACTCTTTACCATCTGAGCCATAATTTCACATTTCATTCAATCATCCCACAACTATCCTGTGGCTATTATATATGAGTTACTTTCCTGGATGCTGGTTTTGTGATGAATTAGAGACAGATTTTTCTGAATATTCATTTAGTGAGATGGTAAGACAAAAAGAAAATATAAAAATAAAGGCAAATATGCAATTATCTAGTTATCTGTAAAACGTATACCGTTTTTGTTAAGATATGTGCTGCAGTTGAGCAGTGGTGAAGCTTGTGTCTAACAATCAGGGTCACTTAAATGTGCATTCTGGTTTCACCTTCATCATTTAGTGATGTGTGACCATAAGCTAATTGCCCATTTCAAATTTCTGTTCCGTAATTAGGCAAATACAGTAGTCTCTCCTTCTAGGTTTATTTTTTATAAGGAAATAAAGTGAAATAAGTAATGTCAGACTCAGAACATGGTACCTGGCACGTATCAAATATCCACAGCATGCTCACTGTTTACTTTTGTATTGTCATTACAGAAAAGCCACAGGCTATATAGGAAAAAGCTGAGTATAACATATATAAATTATTCTGCACATTCAAAATAAGCATTCTATATGCAGAAAAAGATTAATGTTAATATGGCTTATCTTAATGTTAACCAAGACCCTTCCAGATAAATGATATCAGAAGACAAACGATATTATGTGCCTCATTTTCATCAAATTTAGGTCATTAATGCTGGTGATTAAGATGAACATGTTTTGTCTGAAGAAAGCTTTCTTTCCTTTTCCCCGCCATCTTAACGAGGTGTAATTGACATATAAAATTATAAGATACTTAAAGTGTACGTGAAAGAAAGTTCCTGTACGTATATTGTGAAAGTATTCTTCCAGTCAAGTTAGTTAACAAGTCTATCACCATCTGTGTGTGTGCTGGAAACATTTAAGTTCTGTCTCAGTAAATTTCAGTTATACAATACAGTGTTATCAATTATAGTCACCATGTTTTACATTTGATCCTTATTAAGAAAGCTTTTACTTAATCCAGTTAATTCACCAACCCTTTTTGATCTGACTGGTAAAATGTTTTGGATAATGTTAAAGATTACTGGATTTTGGATGTTAATCTGCATTAAGAAAGGAAGGAAGGGAGGGAGGCAAGGAAGGAAGGAAGGAAGGAAGGAGGAGGGAGGGAAGAAAGTTTATAGCTATCACCTTAGTTTTATGTATGCTGGGATACTGTGAGCTAGTCTTGTAGTGTTTCATTTAGTTCTTGAAATTAAATCCTGTTGTGTTATTTCCGGAAATTTCTGTCCTTGGCTTGCCTAGTGACTTAGGGCAGACTATTGAAGTCCTGCATGTTTCTTGTCTGTATGTTGTAAACTTGACAAAACAAAAATTGTAGAAGAGGCTACTGCTTCCCTAAATCCCTTCTTCCCATCTTCTTTAATAGCAGATCTCCCCACTGTCATCTGTTTGTTTGTTTTTAACCTGGGTGCATTTCTTTAAAGCTACCTGTGAATCTAAGCTCCAGTTAATATGTTCAGTTCAGTTCAGTTGCTCAGTCATGTCCTACTCTTTGCGACCCCATGGACTGCAGCACGCCAGGCTTCCCAGTCCATCACCAACTCCCAGAACTTTCTCAAACTCATGCTCGAGTCAGCAATGCCATCCAACCATCTCATCCTCTGTCGTCCCCTTCTCCTCCTGGCTTCAAACTTTCCCAGCATCAGGGTCTTTTCCAATGAGTCAGTTCTTGAATCAGGTGGCCAAACTATTGGAGCTGAAGCTTTCAGCGTCAGTCCTTCCAATGAATATTCAGCACCGATTTCCTTTAGTTTGGACTGGTTTGGTATCCTTGCAGTTCAGGGGACTCTCAAGAGTTCAAAAGCATCTCCAGCACCACAGCACCACAGTTCAAAAGCATCAATTCTTCTGCACTCAGCTTTCTGAGCAACTCTCACAACCATATGTGACTACTGGAAAAACCATAACTTTGACTGTACGGAACTTTGCCAGCAAAAAATGTCTCTGCTTTTTAATATGCTGTCTAGGATGGTAATAACTTTTCTTCCAAGGAACAAACGTCTTTTAATTTCATGGCTGCAGTCACCATCAGCAGTGATCTTGGAGCCCAAGAAAATAAAGTCTCTCACTGTTGCCATTGTTTCCCCATCTATTTGCCGTGAAGTGATGGGACTGGATGCCTTGATCTTCGTTTTTTGACATAATATGACATAAGCTAAAATGCCAGTTAATATGACATAAACTAAAATGTAGCATGACATGTCTTGGAAGAGCCCTGCAAAGAAACGGTATTATCTTCTCTATCTCTTCCTCTCTTCTGCTTCCTTACTATGGATGCGATGGCTGGAGAGCAGGAAGCCATTTTAGAGCTGAAAGGAAGATTTATGTGCTGAGAATTCTGGGGCAAAATGAAAAAGACCCTGGGCCTGGAGCACTGTGATGAGACAATCTAGCCCTGCATTTACTGGCTCTGAAATTTTTTGTAAGACAGAAGAAATCCTGCTGTGTTCACGCCACCATTAATTTAGATTATCTGTCCCTCATAACCAAACTTAATCCTAGAAACTAAAAGTGACATGGAGAAATTTTTATATATTGTAGAATATGAGCTGTATTAAAACCTGAATTCTCTTCCTCCATTTCATTTTTGTAACAAGTCGGCCCTCAAGGTGGATCTTTTGTCTTGGCAGTATGTCTCTTGTGGTGTTTTCGTGTTACAGGTTCCACGACTCTTCTACAAAGTCCTAACATCTGTAAGTATTAGTCAACCTGTTTGCATGTGTGGACTTTTGGGTCAAGAGCATCTCTGTTCGTTTAAACAGCGCTGCTTAAAAAGTTAACATTTTTCTTGGCCTTCTGTTTATATAGAATTTCCCTGGGTTTCTTTGAGTATATCAGCAGCTCCTCAGAGTTTATATACACATCTCTATACCCGTTTTCTCTGTTTCAGTTTCTATATTTGATCTTATAGATCCTCACAAGATAACCATTCTTAATTTCCCTGGTATTTCTATTATTTTTCTACCTTCTTTCAAGAGTCTAATATGTTTAAAGAGTGGAGAATTTGTAGAAGTAGTTTTGGAAACAGATTTTTTAAAGATTCTATTTCTGTGTTTTCCTCATTTATACCAGTTAGGTTTTTCTCCACTAACACAGCATATTAGACAATCCCAACATTTCAGTGCTTACAACAACCTCCATTTATATTTCTGTCTCCTGGATCCATGGTGTGGTGGGGAGCTCTACTTCTGATGCAGATTGGGCCAGATCTGCTTCATGTGGCTCTCATTCTGCAACTGGCAGCTACCCGGGTCATATTCTTCCACTGCGGGAAAGAGCAAGAGGATTGAGCCTCTTATGGACTCACCTCTGAACTGTCATCCTATGACTTCTGACATTCCACTGGGCAAAGTCAGTGAGGCTGGGGTGTCTATCCCGCCTCTTCCACTGAGATGCATTGCAGTTAGCAGTGAAGGTTTAGATCTATAATCCTATTACAGAAAACTGAAAATTTGAGGCAATACTTTATTCTACCATTGTGAGTGAATGTATGCTTTCCCTTGATACACACACACACACACACACACACACACACACACACACAAGCACAGAAACATCTAATTCTGACTTTAAGCTCTAGATGGAGTAATATTCCATTGTATATACGTACCACATCTTCTCTATCCATTCATCTATCCTTGGACATTTAGGTTGCTTCTGTGTCCTGGTGATTGTAACTAGTGCTTGACATATATACACTGCCATGTGTGAAATAAATAGCTAGTGGGAAGCAGTTGTATAGCACAGGGAGCTTAGCTCGGTGCTCTGTGATGACCTAGAGGGGTGGGATGGTTGTGGGAGGCTCAAGAGGGAGGGGATATATGTACACATATAGCTGATTCACTTGGTTGTACAGCAGAAACTAACACAACTTTGTAAAGCAATCATACTCCAATTCAAAAAAGAGATCTAGATGGAGAGAAATCCAAAAAGGAATATATGTACTTTGGAAGGTATGAGCTGTATTTTAGAGAACTCTTTATTTTTACAGTCTTTAGGGAGAGAGATTTTACATTTTATATTTAGTAATAAATCATAAGTTAGTATTAAAATATAAATGAGTTGGTCAGTTAACCAAACTACATGTGGTATATTTTTAACAGATTCTAAAGGCCAAGGCTATCAGCCAGTATCCTGAAGGGCATGTTGGGTCTCTTGAGGAAATTTGCTTTTGCTTCTGATAACTGGTGTCACTTCATTTTAGGATCCAGCTGATTTTACTTAATGGACAAAATGAAGCTAGTGGCTAACTTTACTGCCTCAGATTCTTCCAGCTCAGTGATGCTTTGAGAACCGTGCTAAAAATACTCTGCTTAACAGAGTATAGTTTCTCTATATGATTGCAATATACTTTGGTGGCTCTGTGGACATAAAATATTATAGCTCCATGATAGTCTGCTTCATTGGTTGTTAGAGGTCAGGCCAATTATAAATAGGTGCTTAAGCTTTTAAAAATTTACCGTTCATGCCCCCAGATCATAGTTTGAAAAATAGAAACACCAATCATGATGATATGTTGGATACTACAGATTTATACTTGTGAAGCTGAGGAATATGCACAAAAATAGCTCGATGTACTTAGTTGGTTTCTAACAATTATAGTATCGCTCAATATAGTTAGTTGGTTTCTAAAAATTATAGTGGTTCAGTGTAGTTAGTTGGTTTCTAACAGTTTTGGCATCATTCGCCAGGAGAGGAGAGAACTTTACTGCTCTGTGCATGTCCTTGGGTACCCTCACATTTTCTGGCTCCCTAGCAGTTGGGTCGGGCCGGTTACTGGATCCAGACAGTGATCTGGGAGTAGGTAATCGTTGTGATGTGCTGGGCGATGCTAAGAACCAACGTGCCACCCTCTTGCTCATTTTCTCCTGTTGTATTGACTTGAAAGCCACATGTGGAGATGGTTCATACTACACAATTGCCGCAGCCTGGGTCATGGGCTGACCGTGGGGAGTACAGTCACTTCGGGTGCTCACTCAAGCTGCTATAGGACTGGCAGACAAGGAATAACAGATGTTGGATTACGGCTTGCATTCTTTCCGGTGTTTAGGGCCGTTATTTCCATTTTACAGATAAAGTGGCTGAAGTTCATAAAGTCAATATATTTTGCCAACCCACTGAGTGATAATCTGATGTTTTCTACAGTATGGTGGTAATAGTTATCCCAACTACTGACTTGTATCTGTAATAGCTTGATCTTTATTCATTTGTAGAAATTTATTGGACCTGCCAGCTTAGAAAATGATAAAACTGTGTGAGAAAATTTAGTCATAAATATTAAGTTAGCTTTAGTTTTTGTTTTTCTTATGGAAAATGTTGATCATTTTTCTGTATATTTTGGGGTGCTGTGTGCTCCCCCATTATCACCCTCACCACGTGCACACACAACACCCACACATAGACATCTCTGTCTAGGATGGTTAGTGATTCACAGTATCTGGGAGATGCAGAGGTGGTGCAAAATGGGAACAAGGAGATCTGGTCCTAATGATGCCAGTTATTCACTCTGTGATCTTAGAAAAACACAATTTGTGAGCCTAAGTTTTCTCCTCCTTAAAAGAAGGGGTTTAATTAGATGAGCATTTTGTTTTTTTTCAAACTGAGTCCCAAAAAAGTAATGAGTTATACATGTACAGAAGATATCTACTAGCATTTTTAAAGGACTATTTTTTAGAGCAGTTTTAGGTTCACAGCAACATTAAAAGAAAGGTACAGAAGAGTTCTCATATTCTGTCTTCCCCCACACGTCCATAGCCTCCCCCGTTACCAGCAGCGCCCTCTAGAGTGGAGCATTTGTCAAAACTGATGAACCCACACTGACCACATCATAATCATCCAAAGTCCATAGTTTACTTTAGGGTTCACTCTTGGTTGTATCCGTTTTATGGGTTTGGACATATGTGTAATTCCGTGTATTCATTATTATAATACCCTGTAGAGTACTTTCACAGCCCTAAAATCCTCTGTGCTCCTCCTTTTCATTCCTCCTGCACACAACCCCTAACAAGTTTTTACTGTTTTAGCTAAATATCTCCATAGTTCTTCTAGGATGTTATAGTTGTAATCATGTAGTAGGCAGCCTTTTCAGGCTGGCTTTATCACTTAGCAATATGCATTTAAGGTTCCTCCATGTCTCTTCATGGCTTGATAGCACATTTCTTTTTCGTTTGTTTGAATGGACCACAGTTTATCCATTTACCTACAGAAGACGTCTTATTTGCTTCCACATTTTGGCAGTTATGAATAAAGCTGCTCTAACATCTGAGTGCAGATTTTTATGTGCCCATAAGTTTTCAACTCCTTTGGGTAAATACCGAGGATTGCTGGATCCAGCTAAATTACTAGAATGTATAGGGAGAGTTTCCCTGGTGGCTCAGATAGTAAAGAATCTCCCTGCAATGCAGGAGATGCAGGTTCAATCCCTGGATCAGGAAGATCCCCTGGAGAGGAGAATAGCAAAGCACTCCAATATTCTTCCCTGGACAATTCCATGGACAGAGGAGTCAGGCGGGCTAGTCCATGGAGTCACAAAGTCACACAAATATACAGTCATGGTTTGAATAGATGATCTCTTACATCTTTTCCATCTCTAACATTCTTTGATTCTGTGAATTTTTACACACATACATATGCACATACACAATTTAGTAGTTTTAAAAGATATTCGTAATATACTACGTGAAAAAATTTTCCTTCCGTAAAAGCAGTACATATACATTTTGTGTGAGTGTGTGTGTGTACGTATAGTAAAAATATATGTATATGTATAACAGAAAAAAAACAATCAATCCTAAAGGAAATCGGTTGTGAATATTCATTAGAAGGACTGATGCTGAAGCTGAAGCTCCAATACTTTGGCCACCTGATGCAAAGAACTGACTCAGAAAAGACCCTGATGCTGGCAAAAATTGAAGGCAGGTGGAGAGGATGACAGAGGATGAGATGTTTGGATGGCATCACCGGTCAATGGGCATGAGTTTGAGCAGGCTCTGGGAATTGGTGATGGACAGGGAAGCCTGACATGCTGCAGTCCATGAAGTCGCAAGGAGGCAGACACAACCGAGTGACTGAACTGAACTGATAATAGAGAAAAAACTGCAAAGTTAACACCAAGATTAGCTCCAGCTGATATTTTAAAACTTATTAGTTTCTTTGCCTTTACATTATATAATACTCACGTATTACTTCTTTTTTAAATGTACTTCTAAAAGATTTTCTTGTTCTGAAAGGAATCCCTAATTGGTGGACTTCCATTGAGTGATAAAGCAGAGAGAAATAGGTGCATGGTATGGGGAAGTGTGGGGCTTCCCCAGTGGCTCAGCGGTAAGGAATCTGCCTGTATTGCAGGAGTTGCGGGAGATGCAGGGTCAATCCATGGGTTGGAGAGATCCCCTGGAGAAGGAAATGGCAACCCATTCCAGTATTCTTGCCTGGAGAATCCATGGACAGAGGAGCCTGGCGGGCTATACCCCATAGGATCACAAAGAGTTGGACACGACTGAAGTGACTGAGCCCACACACACGCATGGGAAGAGTGACTTGCAGTCAGGAGCTGGAAATGCCTGCTGTCCTCCCAGTGGGTGACACAGGGTCATGGAAGGACTCTGCTTTGACATGGTCCCTTCCACTTCTAGAGGCCAAGATTCTCTGAACTCCCCAGAATTTTTGGGGGGAGCAGCAAATGGTGATGTGGGAAACCCAGAGTGGCGGTAGCTTTACTTATCTATTGCTAATGGACGTCGAAAGAGGAAATCACTTCTAAAGGAAAAGTTCTAGGGTACAGAGCACCACATGGTCACCAGCCTCAGACAGTGAAGCTACTGTTAGTCTTGTCTCCATTTTGGACAGCAGATGACCAAAGCCCCCTGAATGAGTGATTGAGAGATCAGTTTTAAGGTAAACAGCTGAAGGCCACCAGCTAACTTTTCACTGAAATGTTTTCTGCTTAACTGACAAGCATGACGTAGGACAAGGAAGAAAGAAGGAGCTGAGATGCAGCGAATTTCTCTCTGCCTCTGTTGCCTGAAACACTCAGTATAACATCAGTGCAGCTCAGCACCTGTGAGCTGCCTGCCCAGGAGCTGACTGAGGAAAGGTCACCCTAGTGTTCTGTTCCCCTGGGTATCAGAGGCACAATCTGCTCCTACTTTCATGAAACCATCATGGGGGCAGTTTGCTAAAAAGTGCTAATTTGTGTTAAGAGAGGACTGCCAGCATCCTCCCTATTCAGGTGTGTCCAAAACTCTCACTGTGGGAGATCCAGAAGAAGCTTTCCAAAAAGCGATTTCCAACCTAGCAGAGCTCTGCACAGCCGTCTTCTCTCACTACTCAAGTGTGAATTCCCAGAGCCTCCTGAAAGTAACTGTGCACTAGCTCGACTCCCAGACTGATTTTGGACTGGAGGAGTGTCACGGTGTTCGGACACACGGGCTTGATGCTCTCCTGCCCCTATCATTTCTACAAAGCACCACTTCCCTGTTTCATCTTGTTTCTGTTTCCTAACCCATCTTCTCCCTGCCACATCACAGCTTAATCTATGGCCCAGTGACCTCAGAAAATAAATGCTCACTTTGTGGAACCACTGTATTTTATTCATCAGATGTGTGTTTGCAAAATGACCCCCAAAGTGGGTAGCTGTGCTCAATTCTTAGTGCTGAAGCTGCCCCAGAAAATTGCTCATTCTGTTTCTCCTTTTTCTTGGTATAAAAGATCTCTGATTGTTTTGCCCATAGATCCATTGCTATTGTGTGACTTTTTAGAGCCTCAAAAAAACCTCCATGGTGAAGAGGGTGTGTGTACAGAACTCTTGTGTGCATTCTCAAACCAGAAAAAAAGTGAGAAACTCTTATTTGGTGGGGCATTCCCATGTGTGAAAATTTAATTATGTTCTTTCATTTATTTGTTTTCCAAAAGCTGTGCTGCTCTAGGACCTGTGGCTCCCCAGATTTGATTGAGGGTCAATTTGCCTAAGGACAATTCAGTTCAGTTCAGTCGCTCAGATGTGTCCGACTCTTTGCGACCCCGTGAATCGCAGCACGCCAGACCTCCCTGTCCATCACCAATTCCCGGAGTTCACCCAGACTCACGTCCATCGAGTCAGTGATGCCATCCAGCCATCTCATCCTCTGTCATCCCCTTCTCCTCCTGCCCCCCAATCCCTCCCAGCATCAGAGTCTTTTCCAATGAGTCAACACTTCGAATGAGGTGGCCAAAGTACTGGAGTTTCAGCTTTAGCATCATTCCTTCCAAAGAACACCCAAATGGATCTTAAAGATATAGGGTTTTCTGTTTTGTTTTTCCTTATTGATTCAATGAAAGTACTTCAAAACAATGAAATGTCAAAGATAGTATTGGCAAAAAAACAAAAATTATTGTGGGAACAGGCAGACAAAATGGAAATACTACTGTACTCGTCTTCAAGTGACATGACGGGTTAGAACTCCAGTTCTTCCCATTTTAGCTGTTTGACCTGAATCCTATCATTTACCTTTCCACCTGTAAAATGAGAGATTTTGATCCTATAATTTATCATTAGTAAAGAGTATTAAAATTGAAGTGATTAATTACTTCTGTATTATATCTTTATATTGAATTTCCTTTTCTAGAAACTAGAAGGATAGAGATTTATTGTAGAAACCATATAAATCACTACCTATTTTGACAAAATGAGAGAATTCAGCACCTTGCAGTGCCTGAAAGTTCATCTTAATTGGTTAATGTGCTGTTTGCTAATGTGAGAATAGGTAAAATAACTTTAACTTTCTGTATATGTCCTACAGATCCATAGCTAGATTATGATTTCAATTATGCTCCTAATTTACTGTGTGATATTGGACAAGACATTTTATGTATCTCTAGGTGTGTCTCCTTATGAAGAAATGAACAAACTGAATTAGAGTGACCTGCAAATTTCCTCCTGCTTTACCTTTTATTTATCTATAAATTGCACCTAAGTCTGAACCTCCAAATTCTTTAATTTTAACATCTCTGCGTCTAGGAATTTTCAGAGTCTTCATTTTTACATAAATCCAGAGGTTTCTTCAAAACCCAAAACCTCATGGCAAAGTGTCAGTGTGATTTAACTTGTGTGAAACTCAGTTACTCAAGTTTGCAGATGTTTCTTTTCTTTAGTACTGGTTTCTTTATATGCCTTTGGGAAAATGGTTCAGTAGAAAAAGGTGGATTATGGTACATTTGAGTCCTCCCTTGAAACAATCATGTTTACTTAGATTGAATTGTGGGGATGTCTCAGGACTTTGCAATAAGTTCCTATTAGTGAAATCATAGAATTATAAAAATTAGTTGGTTCTTAGAATGTATATGTTTCATGCTCAAATAGTATCCATCATTCATCAACATCCAGTCTGTTGGGACACCTTTTGGGAGAGAAGGCAGAGGCACATCTTCCCAACAGAATTTATTCCCCTTTTGGATGAATCCAATGTCAAGAACCAAAGCCTTGTGCTTACTCCTTGGAAGAAAAGTTATGACCAATCTAGATAGCATATTAAAAAGCAGAGACATTACTTTTGCCAACAAAGGTCCATCTAGTCAAAGCTATGGTTTTTCCAATAGTCATGTATGGATGTGAGAGTTGGACTATAAAGAAAGCTGAGAGCTGAAGAATTGATGCTTTTGAACTGTGGGGTTGGAGGAGACTCTTGAGAGTCCCTTGGACAGCAAGGAGATCCAACCAGTCCATCCTAAAGGAAATCAGTCCAGAATATTCATTGGAAGGACTGATGCTGAAGCTGAAACTCCAATACTTTGGCCACCTGATGTGAAGAACTGACTCATTGGAAAAGACCCTGATGCTGGGAAAGATTGAAGGCAGGAGGAGAAGGGGACAACTGAGGATGAGATGGTTGGATGGCATCACCGACTCAATGGACATGAGTTTGAGTAAACTCTGGGAGTTGGTGATGGACAGGGAGGCCTAGCGTGCTACAGTCTATGAGGTCACAAAGAGTCGGACATTACTGAGTGACTGAACAGCAACAAATGTCTAGAAATTTCCTTTTTACATTGTGTAAAAATCTTTCTCCATCTAATTTCCCCCAACTCCTATTGTTACTGTTGCTGTTGTCATTATTACTGCTACTGTTTTTGTTGTTATTATCGTTGTCTTCTAGAGCAAAACAAAGTAATACTCATGTTTCTTAAATATTATAGCCTTCAATTTGGGAAACAGTCTTATGATTGCCTTCCTGTTATATTTAGCCCTCCAAGTGTTTTATTTTATGCTGCTGGAACCATATATCCCATTCAGGATAGTCTCAATTTATGCTATTTTCTTAGCATAAACATTAATGGCATTTCTTTTCAACCTCAAAAATTTCCTAATAAAGCAATAAAGTGTATAGTCACTCCATGTCTCTGTAATACTGTCTACCAAATTTATTCTGCAGGCTTCTAGATCTCAAGAGTTCTGTATGAGGAAAGAGGAAAAAATATTTAGGAATCATTTGCATATGCCATCACCCTTTCTATAGATTCACAAAGAACATTGATGAGAATTTCTGGAGGAAGGAGATCTGTTTTATTTTGTTTATCTAACTGTTTTTCAAACTTTAAAAATCATCATGGAAATACCTATTGCTCCAAGAAAACAATTTAAAATTTTCTCCTTTAGAACAAGAGCTTAGGTGAATCTTGAATTTTAATTCCAATTATTTTAAGATTCTTTTCCAAATTCTTAGACAATTTTCCCCAGAATATTAACCACACTAGTTCTTTGTTTTCTATCTGTAGAAGGAGGGAATTACAGTGGGCTCTGAAGCTCAACAAGTTAGAAAAACCTTGGCAACCATCAGAGAAGGACCTCCCTCATCATATTTCTCCAGTGTTGGTGACTCATGGTAACTCAGCATCAGTGGGACATTGGGATGGTGGCAATCCTTTGACATTAATGAAGAGCATCATTGTAGCCTGGTGGATTAACCATTGTGTGAATGATAACTGGAAACTAGTCAGGGGATTTGAAGAAAATTGAAGAGCAGTTACCCAACTTTGACGTCAGAGGCAGAGCTCCACAGAAACCATGTTGTTATGGCCCCATCAGCACTGATTCCATCAGTGCTATTATCTCCAGGAACCCTTCTTCCCCAGGACACAGGGTACCACCTTCTAGTCATCTCCTATAATAGAGAACCATGGATTTGTTATTGTCTAGTCCAAGAATAACTGTTAAGCAAAACAAAAGTGGGAAATAGACATCTAAAACGTCTTATTTGGTTTTAAAATCAATACCTTTTAAAGTCCACTAATTTAATTTTGTCAATTGGGTACATTGGATTTAAGTGCAACATCATTTATAATTAAAGAAAAGACCAACACAATTACTGTTTAATATGCATCACCCTTACAAGGCAGAGGCAGCCATAGAGCGTCAATTTTAAAATGATGTGCTGAAGATTACATTTTTAATTGTCTTTCAACTGCACTGACATAAATCACTCTGGCAATACATTTCTTGGATTTGCATAATGACAGAGTACGGCAAGATTAGTTATCATTTTTAGCTACTGGTTTTTCTGGCATGGTGCTTGTCATCACATCTGTGTGTATTCCCTTTCCAAGGCCAGAGTGACATTATATGCATACATTTTATGAACCAAAGAAATGAACACATCCCTGGGTCATATAGCCCATTGTATTAGTAAACAACTAAACAATATTTAGAGGTTTAAAAGGACCATTTTGCAAAGACGTCTTAGAGTGTTTTCTGTAAAATTGACACACAGGGTTTTGCTTGTACAGTTGGCTTGTGCATGCTGCCCTCTGCCTACAAAAATTCAAGAAAAATAAAATTCTGCCCTAAATTGTCTAGAAAGAACAGGCTGTTCCAAGTACATGTGTTCTGTAACTTGCTGGACTTGTATTTATAGGGTAACAAAGACCATTTCAGATGTAAGGATAAGTTCTGTTTCTATAAAGCTCACTGTGACTAAGGATTTTGGAACTTGGAACGTATTCTGATTCTGTCTTAAAAACAGAGCTATATAAATAGTAAATGGGCTCTCAGGAAGTTTATTGATTTCTTGCTTCGGCTGTGTGTTTGGCTATGAGAAGGGTTAGGAGGAAAGACTGTTAAAGTAGCTGAAATAGAATACCTCAGACAAGCCTGCGTTTCCTTTCCTGAGCTGGGACTGTAGAGTTTATGAGGCTGTCAACTTTCCTCCACTTCTAAGTGCCCCACCTCATCCCCAGCATCCCTCCCAGTCAAACTCCCAGGATTGCAGTCATGAAGAGTGGGGCAGGCATGGTTAGCCTCCCAGATCTTACCTGTCTGGGATCCAAACGTCTGTGTTCATCATATATGCGTCCACTTAGAGGTGAGCCTTCTCAAAGATGTGATCCCGAAACAGATTTTCCACCTCGTAGGTTATGGGAGTCCCCCAGAGCTTGTATAAACCTGCAGATTCCCGAGCTTCTTTCAGAGCCCAATTTCCAAGATCAGAAGTGACCTGGGCATCTCTATGTCTCCAGGAGCCTGTATTAAACATCCAGGTCACAAAACCAATAATCAAAACATCTAAGTCGCTTCCCTACTGATCAAAAATCCTGTTTTCCTCAAATCAGTTAAACTCAACAAAGGGGAAAAAAATACAAATTAAATAAACTCACATAAGCTGGGGGTAAAAATAATAAAGTATATTTGATATTTTTAATTCTTCTCAAAGTAGTTTCACTTCATCATATTAGAACTTTATAGCAGAAGGGAAAAAAAGGAGATTATCATCATTTTTTAGATAAGGAAACTTGCCTTGTATATCAGCAATAGCAAATCTTTCTTACCACAAAATAAAAATAAATCCTTCTCAAAATCATCATCAATGATAGGAATTATAGATGAGAGAGTGACCAGCTGAACAATGTACCTTTTGGTCACAGGGATACCCAGAGACTGACTGGGCCTATTGAGTGTTCTTCTGTGGGAAAAGCCTGTTAAGTCATTCCAAATGGTCAGTTTCTTCCCTTCTGAAGCCTCTAAGATCTACAGTGTCTTCATCAAAGCTCCCACAGCAGAATCAGTGAGGACAGGCAAGGAGGAGAGAGATGATTAGAGATGGGTAAATTAAGCTCTTTATAACTCTGCCTGTATTCCCACTTACTACATGTTTTCGTGTTTTCATAGTTTCTGGCACAACTGTGAGCAGGACCAGTTTTAGGTATGGGTGAAGTAAACTGCTGTTCATTTATTCAACCTGTGTTTACCGGTTTTCTTCCTTATGCCAGGCACTCCTCTTGACATAAGGGCAACAAAGATGAAAAGAAATACTCATAGCCATAAGGTGTTTAATCTAGAGGAGAGAGAGACACAAAAGCAAAAACTACAGTCATAAGATTGCTGTGGTGGACTTATGCTGAAGCTTAGATCTGATGGATAAAATAGGAGTTTGTCAGTCCAATAAGCGAGAAGGTTCTAGAGACAGGGATCGTGTGCTCTGCTAAGGAGGAGTGAGACCAAGTGACAAGTTCCAGAAAGTGCAAGTATAATGAGCGCTGTCTGAGGGACCAGAGCCAAGTATAAATTTTGCCTGGGAGGCAGATCATAAAAGATTCTGTGTACCTTGCTGAAGAGTTCAGATTTTCATACCCTTGTCAACTGAAAAGAATTGAAGACTTTTTAGCTGGGAAATTAGAAAGATCAGTGGCCACAGCTGAGGAGAGAGGAGCTAGAGATAGGAAGGCCTGCACTGGAGCAACAGAAGTAGGCATAGGAGAGAGCTGGGAGTTAGGTGAGATACTTGTGGGTTGTGAAATATGGAACCTCCGTTTAACTGATGGGTGAGGTTGGTGGTATGCATGGATGGATGGATGGTAAGGGAAGAATCTAGGCTCACTCTCTGTTTTCTTACTTAATCATCTGGAAGATTGATAACACTGTTTACCAAGTGAATATAGAAGAAGAAACACTTGAAGAAGTCATATAAATAATTGCTCATCAAATAAAACTTGATGTACAATTTTCTCATAGTATACTGAATAAGATAATGCTCATTGTAAACCATGCATGAAAAATGCAGTGACTGTTTAATAATTACCATAACTATAAAAGAAGTAAACATTTTATGCTCATCTCCTTTGAAGATGTTATTTGGTACAATTACAAACAAATTAAAATTATGTGATATATTTAGGTTAGAGTCTAACATAAATTTTATAGTAACAGAATAGAAAATGAAAGGTTTGAAGGACACATGTGGTAGTCAGGTTGATAATTAAGCCAGTTGATATTCTTTACTGATTTCTCTGCTTATGTATTTCCCTTAATTCTTCTAGCCTCTTGTGCTCAGTATTTCAGAGAGTCAAATTATCATTTTAAACAAATATAGTGTGAATAGAAAATGTTTACTTCAAGCACTTCACATCCTAAAAACACAAATCCTTAAGTTACTAATTTTCTTTTCTAAACAAGTCATCATTAGATTTAAATCAGACCAAACTGATCCATTGGGTAGATTTAGAGAAAGAAACAAAGATATATTTTCACATTGGTTTAGAATACTGAGTCCTGAACTTAGAAATTACTACTGAAGACATCTTGTAGGGAATTCTAAAATAACAATACAATTCTAGGTCTTGTCAAAACAACCCTATAGTTGGGGGAATTTGACTGTCTAGGGTCACTGAGCTGGCAACAGGATGAATTTCAGTGAATTTTTTAATGCCTGGCAGTCTCTGATGAAGGACATTCCCAGACATATCTATCAGGGAGCTTTTTCAATTGTTCCATTTTATAATTCACTGAATGTTCTGGGGTCTCAAAGAGTCGGACACGACTGAGCAACTGATCTGATCTGATCTGATCTGAAGTGTTCTCTGACCATCCATTGCATACAGTTACTGTGCTAGGTCCTGAGAAGAAGAGATGAATGGGACTTAGTTTTGTTGACAGAGCCTGTGGTCCACTAAAGGAAGCGAAGGAGTAGAATAATAAATTACACATCAGCATGGTCAGCTTGTAATTGATAGAATGGTTTCAAAGTAAACAAAGAGTCAGAAAGAGAAGAAATTAACTCTATAATTAATTCTCGGGGGACAGGAACAATCAGGAAAGATTCCTGGAGGAGGTAGCCTTGGAGTGGAACAATGAAGAGTAAGTTAAGTCGCTCGCTCAGTGTGTCCGACTCTTTGTGATCCTGTGGACTGCAGCCCACCAGGCTCCTCCGTCCATGGGATTCTCCAGGCCAGAATACTGGAGTGGGTTGCCATTCCTTTCTCCAGGGGATCTTCCCGACCCAGGGATTGAACCCAGGTCTCCCACATTGCAGGCAGACGCTTTAATCTCTGAGCCAATGAAGAGTGAGTAGGAAGGTAATAAAAGTGGTAGATATTTTGGACAAGCCCTGCAGCACAGGGGGAGGGGAGGGGGATTTGGGCAATGGCACTGAGTCGGGGAGTTCAGGAGACAAGCTTACTAACTTCTGATTCCATTGTTCTGAGAAAGAACCCAAGAATCTGCATTTTTGACAAGTACCCCAGGTGATTCTTAGGCAGACTATAGTCTACCTAAGTGCATCCTTAGATTTTAAATTACTTGAGCCTCTATCGCCATACTTATCACTGAATCCATAGTACCTAACACCATCTGACACAGAGTAGGTGATCAACAAATGTATCTTGAGGAACAAGACCAGTTGCTAAACATTTGATCATAAGAAATAATTCCTACTCAATTTTTTAGCTACTTTCTGTTTCCACTGTGAATAGGTGAGTAGTGACTATTGTCTCATTCCCCTTTGAGAAAGTGAGAGGATTGACTGTCATAAAGACAACAATTAGGGAAGGAAATTTTTAGTAGAACAGTATTAGGTTATTTTAGTGGAAGAAAAATTAGGCTGCTGGTTTATTTTCTGTCTTTTCTGCTTCGAAGGCTTAAAATAAAGATAAGAAAAGTGGTCTATGAAAGTACTTTCAACTTTTTGACTATGTAGTGTTCTCTCAGCACACACCAGCCACCATTTTTTTTAATTTAATCATCTGCTGATAAAGTCCTAGGAATATAGAGATGAAAAAGACTGCCCTCAGCAAGCAGTCAACCTAGAGATGAAGACAAACAAGCAAAACTCAATTACTCAACACAGTGACATATGCTAAGGACTACAGAGTAAGTGCCAGAGTAAAGGACTTCTATATGCTATTCTCTCATTTACTCTAAGAACCTTATTAGGATAAATATTTTTCAGATGATGAAACTGTGTCTTAGGAGTAAAGTGATTCACCCCAGTTCACATAATATGGTAGCAAGGGCTGAAACTATAATCTGAATTCAGCGTCTGTAAAAACATGTTTCTATTACTCATTGCATTTCTCCCTCACTATACCCTCCTTTTGTTTGTGTTGGTTTTATCTGTTCATGCCCAAATAACCAGGAAATATAATTGAGCCGTATCAATAACATGTTTCCTCAAAATTCAAGTTCGAAATGGAAAGATATCCTAGAGGAAACAGAATCTCTGTCATATCAATATGCTCAGTGTGCTATCTGACCTCAATCATTCTTTTAGTGCCCTTGTATTCAAAGTCCAAATGTGCATTATCCTGAAAATTTAGGTTTTGCCACTTGTCCAACTCTTATGGGCTCTTAATAATGTTAGTAGGTTTTAGCCATGAATAATGTCCATTTTCTTTTACCCAAAGTACCATTTTCTGCATGACAATTTTATTAATATAAAATATTTTCCCAGTTAGTAAGTTCCAAAGTTAACTTAAAATGAAAAAGTGACAATTGTGGTCAGAAATCAGACTGCTTGGACACAGTACATTTCATTGAGTGTGAAGTAAGAGATGGATAGGATTGTACTAAATTTCAAAGTTTGAAAGCACCCATATTTTTAAAAATCATTACTTTTTAAAAAGAAAACCTGACACTAAGATAAAAAATAAACTACAGTTCTTGGATAACTCAATTCAGTTGATTTTTCACTAATGTGATATTTTTATATGTGCATGCTTGCTCAGTCGTGTCCAGCACTTTGTGATCCCATGGACTATATAGCCCTCCAGGCTCCTATGTCCTTCGAATTTTCCAGGCAAAAATACCAGAGTGGGTTGCCATGCCCTCCTTCAGGGGATCTTCCCAACCCAGGATCAAACCAGCATCTCCTGAGACTTCTTCATTGGCAGGTGGGTTCTTTACCACTGTGCCACCTGGGAAGCCCCCATTTTTACATGAATATTTATTTTATAAAATGATGCTAGTCCTAAACCACGTGAGATTTTTTTCTGTTCATACCAGCTAATGGTCCAGCTTTGATTTACCCATTAAGGATCTTTGACTCTTGCTGTGTAGGTTGACAAATAATTTTGAGTTTTCTCAAACTCAGTCCATAAACCAGGATGTTATTTGTTATACTTTCTCAGGTATAACCGATTGAAGCAGACTCAAATAGGCCAATTCTAGTTCCAAAAGGGCATTTTTCGTAGGTGGATTTTTATTTTATCCATTACTTGTGTAATGCCCTTGGATTTACAGTCATTCAATCTATAAGACTTATAAATTTACTAAGGTTTGCAGCAGTGTAAGCTCAATTATTGTAAGAAAAAACCCCAACATTGAATATAAATATGTGTTTTTATCTATCATATTTTAGGCTTTTAGTATCTTAAGAGCACAGTGAATTTTGTTTTATTGATGTATTTCAAGGCTTAGCCAAAATTTAATTTTCTTGATGTCAAAACCTTTTGTTGATCTATGATGAGATAAAATTTACCCTGCTCAGAAAACTTTCTTGATCATTTAATTATGCTTATAAATTCTTAGAAATCTCTAGACTTTTACATAGACATTTATAAAATTTTGTTTCTCAAGGACATTCATTTACTAATAACTGAGATGCATCAATTTTGAATCCATCTTTAGGGAGTTTGCTTTTTACTTTTAAATGGAAGCTTTTAGGAATACCCTTCATTAAGAGCCTATATTCTTCCTTTCCTGCTAAATACACGTTTAACCAAACATTTTGAAAAGACATGTTCTTAAAGCAGAAATCAGAGCAAACAAGCTCCAGAGGAGGTTATCCATCTGAGCTCTAAATCAATACCCAAAGCTGTTTCTATACTGGTCTAGTAAACGATATCACTATGTTTGAAGAATGAAGAAAAAGATATCCTCTATAAAGTCACAACAGATTGCTTTTAGAGACAAATCTACCATATCTGAGCCAAACACACCATATTATCTAGGATTTTCAGAAACTTATGTCCTTTGTACTACTGTCGTAAACTATGCTGAAGCAACCTAAAAGGACAGAAAGCTATGGTAGATTCTTCTGTAAATTCACTTTAAAACTGTTTAGACTTGTTCATATATTGTATCCCTTCCTCTTCAGAAGCCTTAGTTTGAATTGCAACTTGTGGTTTTATTTTTTAAAAGAATTGCATGAATATTTAAAATGTAATTTGGTGTACTATGTTATTGATCATGCATTATTTATGTTAAAATTCTCTTTAATCATAAGGACTTGAAAAGTGTATGATAGGGAGAGTGGGGTGAATTGCTTCTTTGTATTTGGGGTCATTAACTCAGGGATTATAGCAACAATAAATTCTCAAGGTAAGTGCATTGGTTTTTCTGCATTTTATTTATAGAAGTGCAAAAGTTCTCGTAAAGGTTTGGAAACAAACTGCTTAGGCTTGGAAATACCCATCTACCACATTCATGTGTTTCAGCAAATAAATATTAACTTCCTATAAGAATAAGACAGACTTAGAAAAGATGAAAAAAGCATCATGTTTGACCTGCTTGTTTCCAGTGAAAAGGAAAACCATAGTACACCTCTCAGCTAGAAATGTCTTGGACATAGAGGCTCTACTTATTTCTTTAAAAGACTATTTATTATTCTAAGAGCTCCCAGGGCTAGTTTACAATCACCCAAAGAGTGAGGGTATTTTATTTACTTTATTGAGCTTTTCCTCTTCTTTCTTAAGACATAATTTGACCCTCTTCCATTTTTAAAAACACTTTACTGAGGTGGAACATATACTCCTCACTCCTTAAGTGTGATCAGTTCCTTTAAGTATTCTCAACAGGATCTAGACTCAAGTCCCTTTTTAATCCTTTTTTGACGGTGCTGTAGTTGTAAAAGTGCAATCATGAAAGTCAGGATGAACTGAGGTTAGATGCTGGTTTTGCCGCCTAATAACTATGATCTTTGCATCCATTATTTGACCACGTTAAGCCTCAGTATTCCCATCTGTAAAATGAGAGTAAAAATTTTACTTTGCATAGTTTTGTAAAGTAAGAGATAATTTATATAAAATGAGTAGTAAAAGGTTGGGCAAATAGCAGACATTTTAAAAAAATAGCAACTCACTATAAACTGACTTCTTTTTATTAAGGAAATTATATGTTGTATTATGTTCCTTATTACACTCAGTCTCTTTTCTGCAGTTGTGCTGTGGAGTTTTTGGTCTGCAGTCACCATCTGCAGTGATTTTGAAGCCCAAGAAATTAAAATCTGTCACTGTTTCCATTGTCTCCCCATCTATTTGCCATGAAATGATAGGACTGGATACCATGATCTTAGTTTTTTGAATGTTGAGTTTTAAGCCAGTTTTTTCACTCTCGACTTCACTTTCATCAAGAGACTCTTGATTTCCTCTTTGCTTTCTGTCATAAGGGTGGTGTCATCTGCATATCTGAGGTTATTGATATTTCTCCTGCAATCTTGATTCCAGCTGTGCTTCATCCAGCCCAGCGTTTCTCATGATGTACTCTGCATAGAAGTTAAATAAGCAGGGTGACAATATACAGCCTTGACGTACTCCTTTCCCAATCAAGTATGCTAATACTTTTGCAGTGAGAAATGTGGATATTCACACTTAGTCCCTTGAATAGGGACTAATAAAGATTTACATTGAATCTTATTAGCTCAAGTCAAATTTTGCCACCAAAAGGGTTAAAAACAATGTTTAGTTTTTGATGTTCTTGGTTTAGGATCTGTAGACAAGAGATTAACTTCAGTCAATCCATGGGCCACCTTTGAAGATCACTTTGGTCCAGAGTCAGTCATCAACAGTACATGAATGTTCCTTCCTTCTGAATCATCAACAATTTTATAAATATACTTTAAAATATTTTCAAGTCACTATGATAAAAACAAAGTGAGGAGAAACTTTTTTTTTCTTGTAGGTCTGACCAGATCTTGAGACATTCATTTTTCATTTGCTTAAAAAAGCAATTTGCCCTTAACAGGATAGACCCAGAAACATAGAAAACAAACTCATGATTGCCAAAGGGGAAGGTGGAGAGGAATAAATTAGGAGGCAGGATTAATGTATACATACTATCATGTATGGGCTTCCCTGGTAGCTCAGTTGGTAAAGAATCCACCCTCAATGTAGGAGAGCCTGGTTCAATTCCTGGGTCAGGAAGCTCCCCTGGAGAAGGGATAGGCTATCCACTCCAGTATTCTTGGGCTTCCCTAGTGGCTCAGACAGTAAAGAATTTGCCTGCAATGTGGGAGACCTGGGTTCAATCCCTGGGTTGGGAAGATCCCCTGGAGGAGGGCATGGCAACCCACTCCAGTATTCTTCCCTGGAGAATCCCATGGACAGAGGAGCCTGGTGGGCTGCAGTCCATGGGGTCACAAAGAGTTGGACACGACTAAGCAACTAATCATGCATGTATTATCATATATAAAAATAGATAACCAAAAAGAGCTTACTATATAGCACAGGGAACTATATTTTTAATAACCTATAAGGAAAAGAATCTGGAAAAGAAGATATATATGTATCTGTGTATGTGTACATATATACACATATATTTACAGATATACATGTATATGTACAACTACATCACTGTGCTGTACACCTGAAACTAACATGACATTGTAAATCAACTCTACTTCAGTTTTTAAAGAAGTTATTTGTCCTTGAATATAATTACCAAAAGTTGTTTGACAATACTTTATTTTGAATATTTCCTTTTATTTACTGTATAGTTAATGCCCCTAGGAGATTTTTTATTATTTGTGTGTGTGTGTGTTCTAATTCTTGATGTTATATTATCTTTTAATTTCCCTCTAGCTATTAAATTCATGTTTCATGGTAATGTTATTCATTTGTCATATTTTACAAATTATAATTATTTTATCTGTCAGAATCTTGACAGATGTGTTTTCATCAAAAATATCATTATCAGCCAGTAGAGGGAGTCAACTACAACTAAATGTAGTTTACCACATTCAGAGCGAAAGAGTATAGACTTTAATTTGTGAAATTTTAAGATATATAGTCATATAAATTTTTAAGTATACACATGTAATATAAGCATAAACATAACCTAACTTCATATATTTTCATTGTGGCCAGGCTACAAGTTTATCTTTTTATATCCATTAGCATATTCATCTATTCTTCTGTTCTGCCTAACATTCTTTTAATACAAAATATTAAAAGGATAAGAATGTTAAATGAACATATAAAACATGTGTTTATGTTTGAGGGCTGTGTAAAATCTAATTTCTCTTAATATTTCAAAGAAGTGATAATATTATGGGCTTTCCAGGTGGTGCAGTGTTAAAGAATCCACCTGCCAATGCAAGAGATACAAGACATGTGAGTTTGATCCCTGGATCAGGAATATCTCCCAGAGTAGGAAATGGCAACCCACTTCGGTGTGCTTGCCTGGCTACAGTCCATGAGGTTGCAAAGAGTCAGACATGACTGAGCGTGTGCATGCACACACACACACACACACATGGTAATATTATTGCCCTGAAGTATAATGGTATCAAATCATATCTTTGTACCTGTGACTATCGTTACCAAATTCAGTTCAGTCACTCAGTCATGTCCAACTGTTTGTGATCCCATGGACTGCAGCATACCAGGCTTCTCCATCACCAACTCCTGGAGCTTGCTCAAACTCATGTCCATCGAGTCAGTGGTACCATCCAGCCATCTCAGTCTCTGTCATCCCCTTCTCCTCCTGCCCTCAATCTTTCCCAGTGTCAGGGTCTTTTCCAATGATTCAGTTCTTTGCATCAGGTGGCCAAAGTATTGGAGCCTTAGTTTCAGTATCAGTCCTTCCAATAAATGTTCAGGACTGATTTCCTTTAGGATTGACTGGTTTGATCTTGCAGTCCAAGGGACTCTCAAGAGCCTTCTCCAGCCCCACAGTTCAAAAGCATCAATCATTATCAAAGGAACTTTAAAAACTGTTACAATGTCTTAAGGTGGAAAAGTATGTTATTGTTGGTTTTCCTTAAAAACTGTTCACTGGTCCTACTGTGTGTAATCACCACAGTCGGCACTACTTCTGTATCAGTGAGAAAAGCTGGCCGTTCTGTGCTGTCTTCTCACTGCCCTCTGCTGCTGCCCGTGTACCTGTTCCTTGTTACAGCGTAGGCCTCTTTCAGATTAGTTTGTTTTAATTTGCTGCATGGATAGGGAAGAATATGCTTTAAAAAGCAGTAACAGGGATTCTGAAAACATGCCCTTTAAACTGTTAGCAACTTTCTTAGAATGTGGACTGTTATACCAATAGCCATTGCTTCTCTCTGTTTCTTTTCTCTTTTCAGTTATATTTAGGTGTAACCAACAAATAAAGCTGTAAGATATTTAAGCTATACAACATGACGATTTGACATCCAGTATATTGTGAAGAGATCCCTCCATTGAATTAATTAACATTTCTATCACCTGGAATATTTATACCCTCCCCCTTTTGGGATAAAAACGTTTAAATTCTACTCTCACCGTATTAAACCTTAGATCCTCAGACATTATCTTAAAACTGAAAGTTGGTACCCTTTTACCAACCTCTCCCTGTTTCCTTCATTCCAATCCCTGGCAATCACCTTTCTACTCCCTATTTCTAGAAGTTTGACTTTTTCTCTAAGACTCCACATATAAGAGCAGCATGCAGTGCTGGACCCTGTTGGTGAGAATGGAAACCGGTCCAGTGAGTATGGAGAACAGTATAAAGTTTCCTCAAGAAATTAAAACTGGCCCATGGTCCAGCAATCCCACTTCTGGGTACATATCCAAAGGAGGCAAAAACGTTATCTAAAAGAGATACCTGTATTCCTGTATTGATTGCAGCATTATTCGCAAGAGCCTAGGTGTGGAAACAAATGTCTGTCAGTGGACGAATGGCCTGGAGAGCTGCAGTCCAGGGGTCCCAGAGTTGGACATGACTGAGCAACTAAGCACAGCATGCAGCACATGCATATATTTTGTGTTCAGTATATAGAATAGATAAATAGAAGAACATGTGCATCTTATATATGGAATATTATTCAGCCATGAGAAAGAAGGAAATGCTGCCATTTGTAACATCATGGATGAACTTGGAGGGCATT
Source organism: Bos mutus (assembly GCF_027580195.1). Taxonomy (NCBI): domain Eukaryota; kingdom Metazoa; phylum Chordata; class Mammalia; order Artiodactyla; family Bovidae; genus Bos; species Bos mutus. The sequence continues at coordinate 25,324,712 of NC_091621.1, read as the reverse complement.
ACACTAAGTGAATAAGCCAGATCTAGAAAGATAACACTATAGTATAAATTGAGGTAGAACCACATTAAAACTGATGGAAGACTTTTAGCAAAAATGCAGGAATTTTCAATGCATAGCATTCAGTACAGGGCAGTGAAAGAAATTTTAGGAGTGGTTGAATTATGGGTATATTCACTGTTATACAACTTTGTGAAGGAGAAATGAGTAAAAAGGAATTTCGTCAAAAAAGCCTACCTCTTTTTAAAATAAATAGTATTTGAAGTGCCCAAGAGGGTTATTAAAGACAATGTCAATTGCTCTAAATAGGCCAGAACAAATTTGCACACTTTTAAAAAAATCAGTCATGAACTTGGCCATAAAATCATAGGTTGCTGCTTCTCAGAGAAAAATGATCATGTTTACTCTTTTAAAAAGACATTGTAAAGTATAAGTGAGTTTTATCCACATTGCTTATTTACATGGTATGTTTTAACTCATCAAAATAAGTGTGTAAATTTGCAGAAGTAATAAATAATTCCTGAGATGGCTAAATCTGGGATGTGCTTAGAGCAGTAGCTACAGCTTAGAAACCGCAGCAAGCAGGCTCTGAAGTTGGCCGTCTCTAAGAATGTGTGGACTTTGGGACCGAGGGAAGGTTCCAGAGTTGTCCAAGCACGAACAGTCCCATGCATGGGAACCAGCTTTCAAGTGGTAGTTCAGTGTGTTTTCATTTTTCTCCAATTGAAAAGTTAAATATGAATCTGAAATAGATGTTTTCATTAGTTTTAAATCCTCTGTAGTATCTCACAGTTTATTTATAGCATTAATTTTCAGTGCAGTAGGCTAATTGTATGGAAGGATGCTGTTATTTTATAGCTTTTATTGTAGGTATTCTGAATGGAAAAGTCATGTAAGAGCAACTTCGGATCTTAGGGGAAAAAAGAAAAGTAAGCATGGTTGTGTCAGGGGAGTGTTATCTCCTCGGTTCTGTCTTGTTTCAACAAAAATTTGAAGTGACAGACATTAAGCCCTCGGCAGGTCACAGCTCTTGGACAGTCCGTGTTATAGTTCTTGGACTGATCAGTTTTATTTAGAAAATAAAGGAAAATACATCCTCGAGGCGTGAGGGCATTTCGACCCAAAAGGTGTGAAGAGAAGAGAGAGAGAGTGCACGCGCACGCGGGAGAGAGACCCCCGGCCCTTTGCCTCGTCTTTTTATATGTCTTTTCCTCCCCCTGGGCCTGCGCTAAGTAAATCGGAGTAGCCAAGAGTGCTGTTAGTTCTATCTGAGGTCCTCACTCCGGTCCTCGGAGCTTCCTTTGTTCTATTTTCGCGGGCTTTTCCCTTCCTTGTCTTTTAGCCATCCCCATTCTGGACTCCTTTTTCCTACTCTAACTACCTAACAGTTGTAATTCTGTTTCTCAGCAATGATACATTCATTCATTCATGAATTCACTCAATAAGGACTTGGCTAAGGAGTCTCGGGTGACTGGCATGACTTTTTTATTGATCCTCGTGAATTCTTATGGAGTAAGAGTAACCTTTTTTTCACATTAATGTTAAATTCTTTACCATTCTGATTTACCTTTTATTTCTTTTAACATTAATATTTTTAAATATGAGCATTTATTGATTTATTCTTTTTAATTTCTTCCATTGCTTTTATGCTTTGAAAATTTTTCCCTATCCACAGATTGAAATATTCACCCAAGTGTTTTTCTAGATAGTTTATGTTCTTTGTTTTATATGTTATGCTTATTAAGCAGGAGTTTATTTTGATGTTTGTGCAATGTATTTAAATTGACTATTTTAGAGGAGTTAGCCAATTTTACCCCCTGTTTCTTTGGTACTGATGTATGGTTGTCATCTACTGCCTGCTGAATTGGGATCTGCTTTAGACCTATTTCCTTTCATTGACACACGTGTACTTCTCATACCTCTGTCACGTGGTTTAGTTTTTGTTTGTTTTTTTAACCAGTTTAAGTGTACCATTCACTGGCATTACACGCATTCACAGTGTTGTGCAACCACTGTTACCTTCCATTTTAAGAAGTTTTTCATCACTCTAAACATAAATTCTGTACTTATTCAACAATAACTACTCATTCCCTTCTCCTGCAACATGATTTGATCATAGATTGTAGCATATTAATGTCTAACAGGCCGAATATCACCCAGCCCGTGGCTTCTCTTTGAAATTGATACTCCTCATTTACATATGTGTCCTGTTGTTTGAGTTGCTTCTCCAGGTTTATTGCCTATCCCGTGAGTGGCTCCACCCTCCAGCAGTCACTCATGCCAAAACTCTGGGTGTCATCCTAGGCACTTCTTTCTTCTTCTCTCCTCATAACTATCAGTGTCCCTTTGATCCTCTATCACTGATATTCCTTGAACCTCCTCTTTGTTTCTGCCTCACCCAGGCCCTAGTCCTATTCAGGTCCTCATTACCTGCCATAGGGATCACTGCCTCACCTTCTCCTCCCGTGCCTCCACCCCTCGATCTTCCACACTGGTGCCACCTGATTGTCTTTTTAATGCAAGTGTGATCATGCCACTGCTGTGGCTTAAAAATCTTCCTGAAGTTTATGACTTTCAAGAGCAAGCTCAGATTCTTTGTCAAGGCCTGAGAAATCCACTCTAATAAAGGACTCTGCTCTCCCCACTGCAAGCATGTGTGTGTGTGCACGCATGCACGCGCACACACACACACACACACACACACACACACGCACACACACACCGAGCCAGCAAGCTTAAGCCTAACTGAATTGCATTCACGATCCAGGAAGGCCAACCTCTGTCTAGATTCTATATCTTTGCTCAAGTCTGGAAACCTGGCCTGTTCCTTTCTTTCTTCCTCCCTCCTTCCCTCTCCATCCCCACCACCACCTCCAGACTATGAGGCATCCTGCCCCTGAGTTTCAAGCTCTGCTACATCCTCTATCCTGGAAGTCATCACATTGGTGTGTAATTGTGTCCACTCCCCTAAGGTTTCTGGTAGGATCTCAGTCTCTCAGGAGCTTAGTTTGTGGCACAATAAATATTTATGTAGCCAGAATGAGGGTATAAGTGTATGCATGGGCTCACTTCATTCATCTCAGTGTTTCTTTAAAACTGATTGAAGTTAACAAGATTTGTCTGAAATAATTTTTCACAAGGTAACTGGAAGTTGTTTTCTTCCTTGAATTCTAACTGCCACTTCCTATTGATCATAGAAGAGACCCTTACCCTTTCCCAGTCCACCTCTTGTTAAATAGAATGATTCATTAACTTCTACATGAAAGAAACTTCCATTTTCCACCACCCACTCTGTATTTAGCTTTTGAATAAGCTATTAATGTGCATTGTTTTGTGTGTCTTTTTTTGCTTTGTTATGGTGACTTTTAATTGAGGTTGTCTTTATTACACTGCCTCTTAAGGGCACTTTGTTGTAACTCATTTCCAAGTAATTGGATATGTACCTTCTCTGAAATGTAATTTTCTTTAGGCTTGTAAAATGCACAGAGCAAGCCATATACATAAACCCTTTCATAGAACTTTTGTTGTCATTAAAAATAGAATCAAAAATTGCTACCCTGAAAGCAGAACTCTGGATATTTAAACTGTGATTGGAAGCTGTCAAGAGAACAAAAGAAGTGAATTTAGCACAAGAGATCCCAAGTTAGGAGAGCAAAGCATAACTCTAGAGCATTATTAAGATGAAAATATTGAATCACAGTGAAGAGAGACATTTAGTCTTTTCTGGGCAGAGTATCTGAGATTCATTTCCTTGAACAGTAAATTAAATGAGCCTAATTGAGTTCAGTTCAGTTCCTCAGTCATGTCCAACTCTTTACGATCCCATGGACTGTGGCACACCAGGCCTTGTCCATCACCAACTCCCGGAGTTTACTCAAACTCATGTCCATTGAGTCGGTGATGCCATCCAATCATCTCATCCTCTGTCATCCCCTTCTCCTCCCAGCTTCAGTCTTTCCCAGCATCAGGGTCTTTTCAAATGAGTCAGTTCTTCACATCAGGTGGCCAAAGTATTGGAATTTCAGCTTCAGCATCAGTCCTTCCAATGAATATTCTGGACTGATTTCCTTTAGGATGGAATGGTTGGATCTCCTTGCAGTACAAGAGATTCTCAAGAGTCTCCTCCAACACCACAGTTCAGAAGCGTCAATTCTTTGACGCTCAGCTTTCTTTATAGTTCAACTGTCACATCCATACATGACCACTGGAAAAACCATAGCTTTGACTAGATGGACCTTTGTTGGCAAAGTAATGTCTCTACTTTTTAATATGCTATCCATGTTGGTCATAACTTTTCCAAGGAGCAAGTGTCTTAGAATTTCATGGCTGAAGTCACCATCTGCAGTGATTTTGGAGCCCCTCAAAATAAAGTCTGACACTGTTTCCATTGTCTCCCCATCTATTTGCCATGCAGTGATGGGACCAAATGCCATGAACTTAGTTTTCTGAATGTTGAGTTTTAAACGGACTTTTTCACTCTCCTCTTTCACCTTCATCAAGAGGCTCTTTAGTTCTTCTTCACTTTCTGCCATAAGGGTGGTGTCACCTGCATATCTGAGTTTATTGATATTTCTCCTGGCAATCTTGATTCCAGCTTGTGCTTCTTCCAGCCCAGCATTTCTCATGATGTACTCTGCATATAAGTTAAATAAGCAGGGTGACAATGTACAGCCTTGACGTACTCCTTTTCCTATTTGGAACCAGTCTGTAGTTCCATGTCCAATTCTAACTGTTGCTTCCTGACGTGCATACAGATTTCTCAAGAGGCAGGTCAGGTGGTCTGGTATTCTCATCTCTTGAAGAATCTTCCACAGTTTGTTGTGATTCACACAAAGGCTTTGGCATAGTCAATAATGCAGAAATAGCCGTTTTTCTGGGACTTTGTTGCTTTTTTGATGATCCAGTAGATGTTGGCAATTTGAGCTCTGGTTCCTCTGCCTTTTCTAAAACCAGCTTGAATATCTGGAAGTTCTCGGTTCACGTACTGTTGAAGCCTGGCTTGGAGAATTTTGAGCATTACTTTACTAGCGTATGAGATGAGTTCAGTTGTGTGGTAGTTTGAGCATTCTTTGGCATTGCCTTTCTTTGGGATTGGAATGAAAACTGACCTTTTCCAGTCCTGTGGCCACTGCTAAGTTTTCCAAATTTGCTGGCATATTGAGTGCAGAACTTTCACAGCATCATCTTTCAGGATTTGAAATAGCTCAACTGGAATTCCATCACCTCCACTAGCTTTGCTCATAGTGATGTTTCCTAAGGCCCACTTGACTTTACATTCCTGGATGTCTGGCTCTAGGTGAGTGGTCACACCATTGTGATTATCTGGGTCATGATGATCTTTTTTTGTACAGTTCTTCTGTGTATTCTTGCCACCTCTTAATATCTTCTGCTTCTGTTAGGTCCATACCATTTCTGTCCTTTACTGTGCCCATCTTTGCATGAAATGTTCCCCTGGTATCTTTAATTTTCTTGAAGAGATCTTGAGTCTTTCCCATTCTATTGTTTTCCTCTATTTCTTTGATCCCTGAGGAAGGCTTTCTTATCTCCCCTTGCTATTCCTTGGAACTCTGCATTCATATGTGTATATCTTTCCTGTTCTCCTTTGCCTTTCACTTCTCTTCTTTTCACTGCTATTTGTAAGGCCTCCTCAGACATTTTGCCTTTTTGCATTTCTTTTTCTTGGGGATGGTCCTGACCCCTCCCTCCTGTACACTGTCACGATCTTCCATCTATAGTTCTTCAGGCACTCTACCAGATCATTCCCTTGAAGAGTAAATTAAATGAGCCTGGTGGTCTCCTTTTAATGGAATATCATGAATGTAATACTGCCAGCATTTAAAATTTAATCTGACTGAGTATACAGCCTGGTGTAAATAGGTAGAAATGGCAAAAGTAATACCCTTGTTGGGGTACTGCTGGCGGAATCTGTACTCCCTCTTCCCCATCTATTTACAACCCAGACTTCTCCAAATGGAGTTGGAATTTGTGTTGCAGGACCATTGTGACACTTGAATGTCTAGAGATTTAGATTTTTGAATGATTGCATTCACTGTAATACCAACATCCATAGTAATAATTTTTTCAAGTACTAGTAGCAAGGGAGTTCTAAAGAGAGATTGATGACCAATTAAGTAGATAGCTATTGCAAAAGTAACCATGTAACAGCTATGTGAATGGGTTCTATTAAAGGTTTACAGGAGATGCACCATTTAAGCTAGCATGAGGTTAATTTACGGAGGTGTAATTAATCAGCAGGTATTTATTGAACACCTACTGTGTGTCTGACACTCTGATGTAAGTGTAAAAGCCATTGCCCTCAAGGAGACAAGGCTAATATTTAACAATTTGAGGTGAATTGTGTACTTAACTGTGGGGTACTGCTTTATGGATAATAGGAGGGATCCAGATGAAGAAGAAAGCAGTGAAGGCAGGAAGGAGATGAAGAAACAACATTCTTATGGGCAGCGCAAAGCTCCTGTATCTATTTATGTTTATGTACATCCTGTATGTCTTTCCAGGAGTAGTCCATAAACTGATAACTGTTACAGAACCCAGGGTCAGTTGCTCACCGCTCAAAAGCCAATAATTCAAGAGGCAAGTGTCAGTAGAAAGGAAAGTCGCTTTAATCAGAAAAGCTGGCAATCTGGGGATCAGGTAAACTCGTGTCCTGAGATCAACTCCAAAGATTTTGCTCAGCCAAGACAGTTAATAAAGAGAAAAGTGTTGAAGGGGCAGAGGGGAGAATCTCTGTGCATCACTGAGAAAGGAGGTTGGGTCTGCATCCTTCATTGTGTGCAGACTGGCTGACTCTATCTGCAGATGTTATCTTGTCTGCATGATCTGCCTGCAGGATGCCTAGGGGGCTGCTGGGGGTAGTCATTCTTTAACTACTTAATTCTTCATTCTTTCTTCTTTTTATCTAGGAAAGGAGCGGATTTAGCCAATGCATGGCGTGCATTTAGGAGAGCATAAATCAGAAGTTACTTTAAATTGCCTAGAGATCTTATTCCTATAATTAGGTTCTCTCAGAGTTAGAGGGGAACAGAAATAGGGAAACACGAAAGGTACCAAAGAGCTGTATTCAAAGGTAGTTGCTTCTGGAGAAAGGACCTGGGGGAGGACTCACATTTTTACTCTATTCTCAATTAGATTGTTCAGATTTCTCACCTTGTGTGTGCGTCAATAAGCTTTTATTTTTATTCCACCTCCTTTTACTGAGGGATCTTGATTTGCCTGCTGATTAATTTGTCTGCACTGTCAACATGAAATATAGTTTGAAAAGGGTCAATACTTTTCTTATAAAGAGAATAAGTCACTTAAAATACCTGCAAACCCATTGCTTTTCATATTCCTTATGTTATAGCCAAATGCTCCAGGAAGCAAAATCACTCAGAAGGACAGTGTGGACAGTGGAGTGCAGTTTATTACACCAGTGGGCCCGAGGCAGAGTTTCCTCTTTAGCCAGGGACCCCGACCGACTTTTGTGAAAACCTTATATACTTTAAGTGTACACGCTCAAGCCCCCATCCCCAAATTCCTTAAACCTAGCCTGGAAAATGTTAAAGGGAAATACAATTAGGTTACAACCATGATTCATAATCAGAAGGGTCAGCTGGTTAAGCATTGTAGCCTACACCAAGGGATGCCATAAAGGTTGCAAGGGCGATTAAGTGCATAGGGGATTATTACATTCTTTGTGGAGATGGGAAATCTTGGTATGGAATCTGGTGTTTATCAGTCCAGGAGGCATGTTCAGTTGTAGGTATGTTATCTCCATGGCTACCAGGCACATAGTCCGAAGTTCACTGAAAATGCAAGCAGGCGTATAGTCCAGAGTTCACTGGGAATGTAAGATGGAGCTTCCTTCTTTTTCAAGATGGAGTCAGCTCAGCCTGTTCCTTTCCTCCTTCACTTACACCCTCTCTCCAGGAAGTTAGCTCAAAATCAGGGCTTTCAGTAGACAAAGAAAGATGCATTCCTTTCATCCTCACTTCCACTTTGTTCAGCGCAGACGGATTGCACACTTCCCAGCCATTCACCACACAACCTAAAGTAAGGCCTTTAATTTATGATTGCCCCTACCACAAGTGAGGCCGGGATCCCAGGTGGCGCTAGTGGTAAAGAAGCCACCTGCCAATGCAGGAGACATAAGAGATGGGGATTCCATCTCTGCGCTGGGAAGGTCCCCTGGAGAAGAGAATGGCAACCCACTCCAGTATTCTTGCCTGGAGCATCCCGTGGACAGAGGAGACTGGTGGACTACAGTCCGTAGGGTTGCAAAGAGCTGTACACGACTGAAGCGACCTAGCACGCATGCCTGCTACCAAAAGTGAGCCCTGGTGAGTCCAAGGCTGAAGACCAGGTGGGTGTGTTTTGTTAACAGCTTTCTCTACTGACACATAGCTCATTACCTGTTCTAGATGAAGATATTGGAGATGTCATAAAAAATGGTTTGTTTAAAGGTTCAATATGCGATTCATGGGGTCGCAAAGAGTCAGACACAACTGAGCAACTGAACTGAACTGAACTGATCCCTCTTAGATCTAAATTTCTGTCACTATCCTTTTATTTATTTATTTTTTTTATGTTCCTTTGGTATCTGACCTTTATGACTATTGGGAATAAAGAACTTGCAGAATTTCTTTTTTTTTTAGTTACTCCTGCCATAATAATATTTAGATTAGTATTCTACTTTAGGCTAACTTCTTACTCAGAGCACAAAATTTTTAAATGACAAGGAGCATGCAATTTTCTGTAGGTTTAGGAAACTGAATGGGGTAGACTTCTATTTCTATACGTTCACCGAGTCAAGGAACCATTCCTGAGACATAGAAGTAACCTGAATTTGTAAAGAGTCCCACAGATGGGAGCTATTGTGGTGCATTGTCTTCTTAATAAAATGGGGCTTTGTGTGTTTGCTTATCCTTAGCTTCTCCAAAATTTATTAGCTAAATTACAGTTTCGAACCCTTCACTGAGTTCTTTAATTTTTATCTGCCCCAGGTTGCGTGCTGTTTCTTCTACCTGAAGTATTTGCCTCCTCCTTCATGGACCAACTTCTACTTAGCCTTGAAGCTAAGTGGATCTCCAGGAGATCTTCCCAATGCAGGGATCAAACCCAGGTCTCCCACAGTGCAGGCATACTCTACCATCTGAGCCACCGGAGAATCCCTTAGCCTTGAAGATCCAGCTCCAATTCCACATCCTCTGGGAAACGTTCCCAGTTTCCACTCGTGTCCCTAATTTCTTTCCTCCTGTTTGCTTCTACAACTTTCTACTGGTGGTACCAATGTAACATGTATCCTGTTGAATTAGTGCTGCTTGTTTCAAGTGATCCTGCAAATGTAAATTACATTGCAGAAAAGGTGTTCATTAAAAGTGCTTGTATTGCTTTTTATCATTTTCAGTAACCCTCTAAGAAACTCCCTACAAACAAGGATCATCATGCTCATTTTGTACCTCCAGTAGTCTCTCCAGCATTTGAAACATTTGCTTTTAGACTAGTAGGAGCACACAGTAGCAGTTTGGGATGGAATAACCTCTCACATGCCTAGCAAGGTCATTCAGATTTATGCTCACTGATCAATCCCCATCAGCGGTGAATGTGAGCTAGAGCCAAGAGGAGGAGTTGCAACCAAATGCTGACAAGGCGGCAGGATCTCTTCCACACGTGTGGCCCCTAGCCCATGCTGTGTGTGCCAACCTCCGGTTAATCAGTCCATTTCCAGAACAGGTGTTCTCTGTCCTACATACTATTGCTGAGAGCAGAGGGAAAGAGTTGGCCACCTGGTCAGAATTTGTGTAAACAGATGCTCTAAAGGAAAAGCTTAGATCACATGCCATGTCAGCGGTTTGGGAATGCTTAAGGAGTGTCTTCCCTTCTAAGAGCAAGGCTCCTCTTCACCGGTGTCCTGTCCCCACCCCCACTTCCAGGGATCAGAGCCTTTTCCTGGAACCAAGGTCTTTTATGCTGCTCATTCCTCCTATTGAGTCTAACACCCCTCACTGCACTGGAACTTTATGGCTTGGGTAGGGATGGAAGACTGGGAGATGCCTTTCTCTCTTATTCTAGCAAGAGTTGACTTGTTTTTTTATGAAATTAAAACAGCAACTGCTACTGCTGCTAAGTCGCTTCAGTCGTGTCCGACTCTGTGCGACCCCAGAGACGGCAGCCCACCAGGCTACCCCGTCCCTGGGATTCTCCAGGCAAGAACACTGGAGTGGGTTGCCATTTCCTTCTCCAATGCATGAAAGTGAAAAATGTAAGTGAAGTCACTTAGTCGTGTCCGACTCCTAGCGACCCCATGGACTGCAGCCTACCAGGCTCCTCCATCCATGGGATTTTCCAGGCAAGAGTACTGGAGTGGGATACCATTGCCTTCTCCGAAAACAGCAACAGTAATAGCCAATAAGACTTCAGAGCTCCAGAGGGATGTCAACTCTCAGATGAGATCGAAAAGTAGAAGGTCCCTGTTAGTCATACCCCCAGCCTGGAGCTGGTTCTGCCTTTAGCTTCTGGGTATGTGCTGGTCATTGGCACGCTAAGTACAATCATCCAAAAATTGGTCACATGTCATGTCATCTACCTGCTGGGGTTTGAAAACATCTCATTAGTAATGATTGTGTGTGTGTGTGTTAGTTGCTCAGTCATGTCAGACTCTTTGCGACCCCATGTACTGTAGCCCACCAGGCTCCTCTCTCCATGGGATTTTCCAAACAAGAAACTGGAGTGGGTTGCCATTTCCTTCTCCATAGTAATGATTACTTGTGGTTTTATACCTAGAAAACTGGAATCACAGTATGCTAGAGAACTGTGGGTTAGGGGAGAACATTAGACCACAGAAATAGTAACAATAGGTTATGTCACCACCAGTATCAACAATAAATGTTTCTGTATGTCAAGCAGTATGCTGAATACTTTCTATGAAATTTAATATAATCTTTATACTGGGATTCCCTTGTGGCTCAGCTGGTAAAGAATATGCCTGCAATGGGGGAGATCCCTGGGTTGGGAAGATGCCCTGCAGAAGGGAACGGCTACCCACTCCAGTATTCTTGCCTGGAGAATTCCATGGACTGTTTAGCCCATGGGGTTACAAAGAGTCAGACACGACTTAGCGACTTCCTCCTATACTAGATTTTATACTATCCTTATTAATATTTAAGGAAACCAGTGCTACCACATGATAACAACATACGCGCACACACTGGGCATTGACTGTGACCTGTGCTCATCTGCCAAAATCTTGTCGGAACCATGATTGACACCCTGCTTTGTATGGCTATAAAACCAAAACTCTTTCGGGGGAGTCTGGGACTCATGAAAACTCTGTTTTATTTCTGCAGCTTTTCATGGAGTCCAAAAGTAGTTCAAAATAATGTTTAAAAAAAATCTTAGAACAACACAGCTCATCAGCACTGCTCTTTGCTGCTCCACTAGGGTAACAAACAGCCTTGGGGTAATAATAACCAACACAAGTCAGGGAGGCTTACAACGCAGATCATGCTGGAAACTCTCGTGCAGCTTTACAGAACCTCAGGAGCCCTTGTTCAGGTAGTGCCATTCTCCTATTATACGTGGTGAATAGTACATAGTTAGTATGGCACTTTCCCCCAGCAGATGGCAGTAAAATGTCTTGAAGAAGAGATGTGGTTTTGTAATGCACTCAGTGCTACCCTTTGGGCTAGCAGTGACTCTGGCAGTGAGAAGACAAGACATGGAGAAAAGGGGATGGAGTTGAGACATGTTTAGGAGGTGAAATGAGATAGCAAACTCATATAATGATTTTAATTTAAAGATGTCAGGTTTGACTGAAATTGAATCAACCACTAAACTCACCATCAATTCAAAGCATTTAATTTTCTTAAGCATGCTGCTGCTGCTAAGTCACTTCAGTCGTGTCCAACTCCATGTGGCCCCATAGACAGCAGCCCACCAGGCTCCCGTCCCTGGGATTCTTCAGGCAAGAACACTGGAGTGCGTTGCCATTGCCTTCTCCAATGTGTGAAAGTGAAGTCGCTCAGTCATGTCTGACTCTTCGTGACCCCATGGATTGCAGCCCACCAGGCTCCTCCATCCATGGGATTTTTCAGGCAAGAGTACTGGAGTGGGGTGCCATCGCCTTCTCCTTTCCTAAGCATAGTCCTTCAGTTTATGTATCTGCATAGCTTACCTTATTTTAAACACATTACCACCCAACCCCCTGGAGCACACAATAGTCGTCTAAGGAAGAGTGAGGATTGGTGGAATTTTCCTGTCCATAAGTAAACCCTTAGAACTGGAAGTTTTCCCATGAGTAGGGGGAAAACTTTTAGGCGGTCCATGATCCCTCTGGAATTATCATGTGATGTGAGCATATGAATTTGTGTGTATTTTACTGGGGAAAGTTTCCCTAACTTTAACTAGATTCTCAGATGGAGTAAAGGTCATAAGAAACATTCTTTATGAGAGCATGGTACCCAAGAAGTCCCAGAAGAGATTGGAGGGTGGCAGGGGCAGCAAACACAAGTACACACAGAGCCAGCCAGATAACACTGAATGAAGGCAACCTGGTTGTGGGGTGGACTGGGGTAAGCTGCGTCATTTATGCACCAAACATCTGAGGAGGCCACTCTTGCTCAGCCCCAGCTGAGAGTCAGCAGGAGTGCAGACCCAGTGTAGGATGACCTCTCGCTCTTCCAAGAGGAGCCACAAATCCTTTTTTTTTTTTTTGGCAAGAAAAAATTTTATTCTTTTTGAAAAAAGTAAAACATTTCCAGACATTTTTCAACTAGGGAAGAATCTATTTGCATAGAACAATGAACGATTTTTTAATCTAATAAGTTCTCAATTTGCCACTTTATATATTTTTTTAATTTTTAATGGAATATTAGTTGGTTTAAAATGTTCTGCACAAATCCATAATTTTAATTGAACTGCAGAAACTTCAAAAGTGTGGAACTCATTCAGAGTTCTACAAAGTTGAGGCAAAACGGATGTACCTACATGTCGCGTGTGACCCTCGAGTTGCCAGTTTGTCTCAACCTGAGATGAGATGTCAGCCTGTGACTGATAAGCTGAAGACATGACTCTTGGGATGGGAGACATAGCACATTAGGGAATGCTCGTACTACTACTGATTATTGTTATGATTCCAACAGCAACATCTGTAATAGCAATGACTAATTTGCAGCAACATGGATGGTCTTAGAGATTATCTACTAAGTGAAGAAAGTCAGAAAGACAAATACCAGGTGATATCATTTATATGTGGAACCTAAACTATTTCACAAATGAACTTATCTACAAAACAGAAACAGACTCACAGACATAGAGAACAGATTAGTGGTTGCCAAGGAGGAGGGTGGATAAGCAACAAGGTCCTACGGAATAGCACAGGAAACTATATTCAATATCCTGGGATAAACCATAATGGAAAAGAATATGAAAAAATATATGTATATTACATGTACATATATAACCAAACCACTTCAGTGTGTGGCAGAAAACATCAACACAACATTAGCACAGCATTGTAAACCAGCTGTACTTCAATAAAATATGTTTTTAAAGAATAATAGCAAAGGCTCTTGGCATGTACATATACTAAGCACTACTCTGAAGACTTGGTTCACAGTAACTCCTTTTACCATTTCTGAAGTCTTGTGAGTTAGGCTACTACTGGTTTTGCAGATATTTATGACTTCCCCCGTGGCTCAGTGGTAAAGAATCCGCATGCAATGCAGGAGCCACAGGAGGCACGGGTTCGATTTTTGGGTCAGAAAAATCCCTGGAGGGGGCCATGGCAACCCACTCCAGCATTCTTGACTGGAGGATCCCTGTGGACGGAGGTACCTGGGAGGGCTACTATCGGGTTGCAAAGAGTCGGACATGACCGAAGCGACTTCGTACAGCACACACGTATAGCTTTACTACATGTCAGATACTGTTCTAGGGACTTCTAGGTATAAGCCTTAGGTCATTTAATCCTTATAATAATCCTATGAATAACTAGGCATACTGGGGCTACTTAATACATGGTCCCAGTCATACCCTTATTCCAACCCTGGCAGTCTGTTTCCAAAGCCTGCAACTCTTAACCGCTATGCTGTTCTGACTGCCTCTGCAGTGCTCTGGGAACTGGCCACTCTTCAAATACCTCTCAGCTGTGGTGCCTAGCTGTCCCAGAAAAACCCTGTCCATGTTGGCATGGCAATGTGGCATTTCTGACCAAGTGCTGTCAGCCCTGGGTCTTTTTTGAAATCCATCTCATTTTTATGCATCACCAGACGTGCTTTATTCAATCTTTGGAGTATTTTTAATCTCCTCTGAAATGAGCAGATCGTAAATCCTTTGCTAGATGAGATTTCTAAGTAATGGTGATAGATGGCCTTGCGTTTTGTCTCTCAACAAGTTTAGCCCTGACTGACATCATCTGAGCAGTGGAAGGGGTGGAATGAGAGTGAGATTGCAGTGCCAGAGAAGAAAGCACCCACTTAGCTCTCTACTCAGATTTTTGTTTCATCTGAACCTCCTCAAACAAGTGAGGCTTTCTGAAAGTTTACACAAAATAAACTCCTGAAATAGGTGAGAAATTACAGCTGTAATGATAGAGAATTGACTTTAAGTGCAGCAGTACACGTGGAATCCGTGTCTGATGTACAAGGATGAGATTATGACATGAGGGCATATGCTGATTTGCAATGCACACTCATTTCCAGTTCTGTCTACTGGTGCCAAAGTTGAAATCCAAACCCTGCTGAGAGACCGATAATGGAAAGCAGAGGGAGGGAGAGAGGGAAAGGACAGGGTGTGAATTTACTCCAAAGCTGTCATATGCCGTGAATTATATCAATGAGTCTCTAATTTCCTGCCTAGAAGATGTCCCTTAGATTTGCCTACTGCTTTACAACTTTGCATTTCCATCAGCTCATGATGCTTCCCGTAAGCAGTAGGACTTAGTTGGTGCACATCCATTAGCTTATGCTTCTGCGAAATATTTCCTCCTCCTGTGGCTCCCTTTTGGTCAATTAAGCTCCTGTAATTCCCTCTCCAGACAAGTTCAGAGAGCAGGTCTGCAGAAGACCTTTTCTTACTGGGGACTAGCTTTACTGTTACTTCTGAAGTAAAACTATATTTTATTTCACTTTAACTTCATATCACTTCTGAGATATGAAGCCAAGAGGAGGGTAAATTTGGAATTTAAAAGATGCCAGTAAAGAGAACTTTTATTGACTGTTGGAACTTGCAACCAAAAATATGAAAGAGTGAGTGAGCAAGGGCATTCTGGGGGCATTGTAGAATTCCAGGCTTGATTTTACAGCCAACCATTAAAAACCATTCAGAAACCTACACATTGGGAAGGCAGAAATTGATGGATCTAAGTACCCTTTGAAAAGTGTATATATTCTCTTAAATCTTGTAAGGACTTGAAAGTAAACTTTTCCTATTTTATTTTTGATTAAATATTTAGAATTTTTTGCCTTTTTTATGAAAGAAAAATCTAGTGTGTCCATTTGATACTTTCTCCTATTGGGCCTAAACACACATTACGGGATTTTCACAAACCTAATGTTTCTACTAGTTTGTGTCCTTATTTAGCCAGGACCACAGATGCAAGCAACTGAATGCCTGTTGCTTAAAGAAAACCCTTCTGGTCAGAAATGACATTATCAGAATTGCTTTAGAAAGTGCAGTTTTAGTAGCAGCAACCCTGGAGTTGAGCATGTGAAATTAGTTCTAAAATGTTACCAAGGGGGAAAGTGGAGGGTGGGGCAGGGGAGAGATAAAATGGGAAATAGGGCTTGGCATATACATACTACTATATATAATAGGTAACTAAAATGGACCTACTGTGTAGCACAGGGAACTCTACTCAATACTCTGTAATGACCTATATCAGAATAGAATCTAAAAAAGAGTGGATATGACTGGTTCACTCTGCTATACAGCAGAAACGAAACAAGATTGTAAATCAATTGTACTCCAAAAAGAAAGAAAATGGTCAAATCCCACTAAGTAAAATAGACTCTTTTCCTTATAAGGCAAAAACTTTTTTTAAATTAAAAAAAAATAAACTTAGAAGGTGAGGCAAAAATCTCATAAACTCAAAATTTCCCCTGACCGATCTTTTTATTTCCTGGGCTTCCCAGATAAAATAGCCAGCCAAAACATAGGGGCTGGATTATAATCAAATACAGAATCATCTTCAATATGATAAAGTGTTCAACTGATAAGAATCAAGCAAGAACTGAGAACTCTTGTAGAATGAGAGAGAGAGGGAGGGAGGGAGAGGGTGAGAACTCAAAGTTGCTGTAATGATGTTAGTTAAATTTATAATGTAAATTGACTCCACTGTATTGCATTTTTTAATTATAAAAGTTTCAAATGTACAGAATTATAACTGGAAATCTGTATACACTCCAAAGTGATTACCAGCGCAAGTCTAGTTCCCATGCCTCACCATACAGTTGACTCCCTTCAACCATTTTGCTTGCCCCGCTAATCCCTTTTCCCTCTGGTAACCACTAATCTCATCTCTGTATCTATGGATTTATTTTGTTTTACTTTATGTGTTGTTCATTTGTTTTGTGAAATCATATGATATTTGTCCTTCTTCATCTGACTTATTTCACTTATTTCACCGACTTAGTATCTTCAAGATCCATCCATGTTGTAGCAAATGGCAGGATTTCATTCTTTTTTATGGCTGAGTAGTATTCTGTTTTGTATATATTCTACATCCTCTTTATCCTTTCATTCATCAGTGGGCACTTAGGTTGTTTTCGTATCTTGGCTGTTGTAAATAATACTGCAGTGAGCATAGGGGTGCATAGGATGTGTATATTTTGAATTAGTGTTTTCATGTTTTTTAGACAAATATGCAGAAGTGGAATCACTGGACCATATAATAGTTCTCTTCTTAATTTTTTGGAGAGTCCCCGTAGTCTTTTTTCCATAGTGGCTCTACCAATTTACATCCTTATCAACAGTACACAAGAATTTCCTTTTCTGCACCCTCTCCAATATTTATTTCCTGTCTTTTCAATAGTATCTGTTTTAACAGGTGTGAGGTGGTATCTCATTGTGGTTTTGATTTGAATTTCCCTGATAATGGTGATGTTGAGCATGCTTTCACGTGCCTTTCGACTATCTGTGTATCTTCTTTGGAAAAATGTCTATTCAGATCTTCTGCTCATTTTTTAAGTGGGCTGTTGTTGTTAAGTTACATGAGTTCTTTATATATTTTTGGTATTAATGCCTGTTTGAATATATCCTTTGCAAATAACTTCTCCCACTCAGTAGGTTGCTTTTTCTTTCTGAAAAATGGTTTCCTTCACTGTGCAAAGGTTTCCTTTCCTTTTTGTTTCATGTGGTCACATCTGTTTATTTTTGCTTTTGTTTCCCTTGTCTGGGATCGAGATCCACAAAACATCACTAAAACCAATGTTGGTGAGGTCACTACCTCTCAGGTAGTACATTCAAGTCTTTAATCCATTTTCAATTAACTTTTGTGTCTATTGCATTTTTGATCTAGCATGTAGTGATTTATTTTTTCTAACTACAAATGCAAGTTGCATGCTGTCTTCCAAAGCTTGCTTCTTCCATGAAGCTTGCCTAAAAGACTCAAAACCCCAGTTATATTTTCTTCACTCTGGGTAAGTAGATATATACTGTTGAGAACTATTTCCTGATGCATTTATTTGGATCATGACCTTAAATCTTCAAGGCAGATACCCCTGTCTTTTGTCTGTTTTATATCTTTTATATCAACATGCTTATCACAAGACAATGTGTATCATTCAATGGATGTTTTTATTATACTCGATACTAAACATCTTTAGTTTGGGACATGTATTTAAAGCTATCCCCATCTCTTTCTTCAATTAGTATTTTTCATGTAGACTGCATTCTGTATCTGAACACTTCTTATTGACTTAATTCACAGTTTACAGCTGAGAATTATATTGAGAAATCTCTTGACCTGAAGAAAATTGTCTGTAACAGATAAGTGTTCCAGATGGTTAATGCTTTTATAACTGGTGTTGATTAACTTTTTTGGACAAAATCTCAGCCTTTTTTGGAAAAGGAGGGAGGAAGGGAATGGCTTTAGAGATTTGCCAGGCCACTCTTTATATCTTTATCTATAGATATATATACACATATATTCATATATATATATATATGTTTCAGACGTACCACCTAGGAAACCTATAGATAGATAGATAGATGTGTCTTCCCTGGTGGCTCAGCAGTAAAGAACCTGCCTGCAAAGCAGGAGACGCAGGAGACAAAAGATTCAGTCTCTGAGTCAGGAAGATCCCCTGGAGGAGGGCATGGCAGCCCACTCCAGTATTCTTGCCTGGAGAATCCCATGCACAGAGGAGCCTTGGCAGGCCACAGTCCATGGGGTTGCAAAGAGTTGGACATGACTGAAGCGACTGAACATGCACTCATGCATGCACACATATGTATATATTCATTTTATACATAAGTACATATAAATTATATAAGTATTTTTACAAACTATATAGATTTATATATGATAATTTATATAGCAATTTTATAGGCATTGCAGTTAGTAGGACAAACATTATAATTCAGATTTTATAGGGGAGAAATCTGATGTTTGGAGAGGTTAAGTCACTTGTCTGTGGTTATGTAACTAGAAAATGATGAGGTCACATCTCAGACTAAAGTTTCTTGAATTTAGCTTTTCATTCATCCATTCATTCATCATGTGCCTTCAGTGTTTAGTTACTTGTTCAGTGCTCCAGAGTCAAAGACCAGCAAGACCCATCTCTTCCTTAAGGAGTTCTCAGTCCAGTAGAAGAGATGAACAGGTAAACTAATAACAATTCACAGCATCCCAGGCAAGAGTGGTACAGGGAGCAAAGGCATGGATTTCAGGGCAGACTGGGGTGTTCTGGTTCTCCTTGTTGTTCCATATGGCTGGAGCTTTACAAACAGGAGTGGTGAGACAGGGCTGGAGAAGCAGGCTGCAGATCATTTCACGAAGATCCTTAGCAATGCTACAGGGACTGCAAAGAATTAGGAGAGGGATAATCAGGCTTTTTTAAAAAGCAAAATCAGAAAGGTGGGTCAAGGGAGAGTGAGATGAGAATACAGAAGTCTAATGCACAGTTAACACTAGGACTAATGCAGAGTTTAGAGCAAGACATGACGTGGTTGTAAAGGGAGGCAGTAGCCATAGCATGTGAAGCAATTGGTGGGCCACAGGATGTGGGCCTGAAGAAGTCCAGGATGGTAGCGAGGAGTCTGGAGATGATGTGTCATTTACCAGGATAAGAGATGCAGGAAAGGACAAGAAACAGGATTTGTCACACAACAAAATGTATCGTCATGAAAATTATTTTCATAATTGTTATAATAGTGTGCATTTGGCATATGGTATTCAATGTGATAGTCACACCTGGCTAGTAGATACTTGAAATAGAGCTTCTCCAAGTTGAGATGTGTTGTGTGATATACACACCAGATTTCAAAATCTAAATATGTGGAAAAATGTAAAACTCTCATGGATAATTTTTATACTGATTACATGATAAACAATAGTATTGAGATAGATTAGGTTAAATAAAATATTAATTCATGTTTTATGAATTTATTTCATCTGTTTATCTTTTCTTACTGTGGCTACTGGAAAGGAAGAAATTATAAGTGATCTTGCATTTCAAGCTTGCATTAAATTTATATTAAATGGCACTACCTTGAAAATCAGTAGATAATAGATGTTTTGAAAAGCTTAGGGCATGAGGGTTTGGGAGCAACACCTTAGAACCCCTGGCATGTGCCTCATATGTGAGGCTGTTTTTCTGTGGTCCCTCAGGATAATTTTAAGAGCTGAGGCCAGAGTGGACTGGGTATGTTTGGAATCTCCTGGCCCCTAAAGTCCTTCTGCTGTGTATTCTGAAGTCAGGGTGTGTTTCTAAAACTTTCTAAGAAAACTCCCAAGAGACTGGGAGTTGGTACACCGGAAAAGTTTGCTTAGAGGGGAGGCAGAGATATAGGAAGCCTTTGAGAACACAAAGACTGAGAAATGGGGAGAGAGGCCCTTGCCTTGACCCAGCTTTCCAGAGCCTTCTTAGCCAAGAGATGCTCCAGAAGCATCTGACCCTTCAGGTGACCTGACACTAGAAAGCCCCAGCCCATTTGGAGTGTCAGATACTCGCAGTGCCTGCCCCCAGCTCTTGGTTACTATGATGTTCCCTGAAATGTCTGTTTATTCGGCTTCTCTATTACAAGAAGGGCCCAAAGAAAGAAAGTGTCCAGAGCTAGCTAGGAAAATAAAATCTTCTGATGAAACCCCACTCCCTGGAGTGAGGGGCCCCCATTAGAGCTGCTCTCTGAGCACACAAATAGAGCCACCACTCTTCTGGTTAGTCCTCAACCTCTTAGATCCCAATGTCTATTGACCATGCACTTCAAAAGAGAACATTCTGGTTCTCCTGGTTCTTTCCTCACATGTCCACCTTCATTCATTTATTCTTTCATTCAAAAAAAAAAATTATCAAGAATTTGTTGTTCTGTGGTAACTTCCCTGGTGATCCAGCAGTTAAGACTCCACACTTGTAATACAGGGGGTACATGTTTGATCCCTGGTCAGGGAACTAAGATTCCACATGCCTTGCAGAGGGTTGGCCAAAAAAATAAATAAAAAGTTTTTTAAAAAAGAATTTACTGTTCTTCAAGTGCTAGACCTTGTAATTCTCAAAAATGAAAAGCCTGCCTCTGTTCTCCAGAAGCTTTCAGTACCCTGGAGAGTTGGCCAGACCAATTCACCATCATTGCTCCAAAGTACAGTGGGCAAATAGAGAAGAAACTCCCTCAACTGCCAGAGAGGATTATGAGGGTTCAATAAGGACATGTAAGTCTAGGCTTGGGCCATAGCCAGCATGTATGGAGTTGCATGGAAGTGCTTGCCATGCTGCCGCCGCCGCTGATAATGACAATGATGATGAAGAAGAGGACAGCAGTTGTCATGACCAGTTGACGTAATGGGTTCCCTGAATTATAAGCCAGACTCAGGTTCCCCTAGCCCCCTCCCCACTCTTCTTGACTTTGGCTCCCCCATGGCTTGTCCCTACATCCCTGGTTTCTTGGTGACTCTTCACTTGTACTCCTATCACTGGATGCTTAGGCAGTATCCTTGCATTACTATTGACACAGGCTTTGTCGTGAGCCATAGAGAACTTTGAGGGGCCCCTGCGAGTTAATCCTCCCTATTTTATGATGGGCTGGGCCAAGGTCTTCTCTAGGCTGCTGGCCTATTTGGTCAACTGTTCAGTTCCAACCGGCTTGACTAAACCCTGCACACCCCTTTCTGATCCATTGCTGCCTTCCAGTAGATCCTTGCCCCGTAGAGCATCCAGACACAAGTTGATCCTCCTCTGCAGGGGACTCACAAAACTGGATCTTTTAATTTTTCTAATTTTATGTTAATTTTATTACTTTCTCATTCATCCTAATGAATATTAGGATGCCTGATGAGAGAAGAGACCAAATTTAGAAGGACCCTCTAATAGACTTCTTTTCTATTTTTGTTCATTTCTGTATTCCTTCCATCTTTGAAAAGTAAGAGTATTAGTCACTCAGTCATGTCTGACTCTTTGTGACCCCAAGGACTGTAGCCTACCAGGCTCCTCTGTCCATGGGATTCTCCAGACAAGAATACTGGAGTGGGTTACGATTCCTTTCTCTGGGACATCTTCCTGACCCAAGGATCGAACCCCGGCCTCCTGCATTGCAAGGAGATTGTTTACCATCTGAGTCACCAGGGAAGCCCACTTCCACCCCACTCCAGTACTTTTGCCTGGAAAATCCCATGGACGGAGGAGCCTGGTAGGCTGCAGTCCATGAGGTCGCTAGGAGTCGGACACGACTGAGCGACTTCACTTTTACTTTTCACTTTCATGCATTGGAGAAGGAAATGGCAACCCACTCCAGTGTTCTTGCCTGGAGAATCCCAGGGACTGAGGAGCCTGGTAGGAGGCCGTATTTGGGGTCGCACAGAGTCAGATACGACTGAAGTGACTTAGCAGGAGCAGTTTGTCCCATCAGGAATTATTAGAAGGCTGTTTCCTCCTAAAGAAACACCTTGACTTTTTTTTCTCCTGGGTCAATGATCAGTGATTGAAAGTGTTTGCAAAACATCCCCAAGGAGCCCTTTAATGTTATTTTTAAAAGGGAAAAATGTGAAAAATGATGGACACTATTTTTTTAAACAAGAAGTGTGGTAATGAACTTAGGAAGACAGGATGTGGTTAGTATAAACCTTTGTATTTAATAAAACATCATTTCCTTGGAGAGCAAGACCTGTCTTGCCTTTGTTTTCTGAGTCTGTACTCCTTATTGTTATTGTCATTTAGTCTCTAAATTGTGTCTAACTCTTTGCAACCCCATGGATTGTTTGTCTATTGGATTTCCCAGGCAAGAATACTGGAGTGGGTTGCCATTTCCTTCTCCAGGGGATCTTCCTGACCCAGGGATCAAACCCATGTCTCCTACATTGGCAGATTCTTTACCGCTGAGCCACCAGGGAACCCCTGTGCTCCTTACATAATTGTGTTATAGATGGATAGATTCCAGAGCCTAATGTTTTTCCAACACACAAACACACACACATGAATATTATTATTTTCAAAAACCCTCGTACTCTTTTAACTGACAACATACTTTCCTATTCACTATTTCATTTGATCACCTCGGTAACCCTGTAAGATAGGTGATGCAGTGTTGTAATAGGAGCAGCAAAATTGTAAGGTATTTTACAGAGACAGCCTCCTTGTTTTACAGGTCAAGTATCTGAAGCTCAGAAAGACGTTTAGTTAGTCAAGACATTTTTGATCCCAAGTGACAGTAACCCAAGTCAAGCTAAATTAGCAAAAGGCGAACGATATTGACACATATCACCAAAAAGTTCAGGGTTTATGGTTTCAAGAGAGGATGGCTCCAGCTGTTCCAACAAAATCTACAGGGATCTGTTACTCTCCGTCTCTTGATTCTTTTTTCCTCTGTCATGGCTGGCATGGTTCAACAAGAGCTTCTCCTAAAGTTATGATGAGACGGCAGCTCTGGGCACATAACCTACCATTCTTGGTTAAATGAGAGTATCTTCTTTTTTTACAGTTTTAGCAAAAATCCTAGGATTGCATTTCATCAACTTGGTTTGTATGACTGCCTATTTTTGGACCAGTTTATGTGGTCAGCCCTGAGGGGACTGTTGGAGGGAGTGCATGCCGCACTCCCATCACATGGCCTGAGAGTGGGTCCTCAAAAGAAATTCGGAGTATTACTGTTCTTTAAAGGGGGAAGGGGCTCTTGATGCTGCATAGGCCAGAGCAGTTTATAAGGCTATGTGACATTTTGTGTAAAGTGCTTACAGGGTCTGTTCGTTGAAATTCTGGACTGTGTATTCCAAGTTGGAATTTATCACCACGAATGTAGGTTTGTGGCAAAGACGCTATGTCTGTTTCACCTCTGCACTCGCAGGGCTCATCATGGTGGTCAGTATGAAAGAGGTGTTTAGGATCACCTTTTATCCAAGAAATGGCCAGTCAGATCTGCCTTAGAACTTCAACCTGAGACTTCTGACTCCTTAGGGTGCCTCCTGATTCTGCCATCCTGTTTCCTGTGTTTTTTTTTTATACTTCTGCCATCATTACATGTTATTTAATTAAAGTATTCTAATGTGTGGTGACCTTTGTTATCCGATAGTATATGTTTTAAGGACACACAGTACTCATTGTTTGAAGGAGTGAAACATTTGTTCATTTTATCATATTAGATATGGCATTTATATCCAGGCTTACTTTTCCCTTATTTCATTAAAAGTATTTAGATTTTTATGTAGCTATAGGATGTCTTAAAATATTCGCAGTCAATTTTATTTGATAAGTCAAGTGTCTTAGAATTGAGGGGCCTTTTGCTGTAGTTTGTTTTCAAAGTAATCCATTCTCACTATTGAAACTTTAACTCCAATATCCACAAATTGAAAGCCATCAAAATAATTCCATACCCCAAATTTATCCTTTCCCTTTCTCCTTTGGTAACCACAAGTTTACTGTCTATGTCTTTGAGCCTGCTCCTGTTTTTTATGTAGATTCATTTGTATAATTTTTTATATTCCACATATGAGTGATATGACATTTATGTTTCTCTGTCTGACTTACTTCACTTCTTATATTCTTTTAGTCCATTCAGTTGCTGTAAATGGCAACATTTCATGCTTTTTTATGGTTAATACTCCATCATACACACACACACACATGAACCCACCTGCCAATGCAGGAGACATTAGAGACTCAGGTTCAATGCCTGAGTTGGGAAGATCCCCTGGAGAAGAGAATGGCAACCCTCTCTGGTATTCTTGCCTGGGGAACCCCATGGACAGAGGAGCTCTTGGGCCATAGTCCATAGGATCGCACAGAGTTGGACATGACTGAAGTAACTGAAGAGTATGTGTGTGCTCAGTCACTTCAGTCACGTCTGACTCTTTGCAACCCTGTGGACTGTAGCTCACCAGGCTCTTCTGTCCATTCTCCAGGCAAGAATACAGGAGTAGGTTCCCATGCTCTCTTCCATGGGATCTTCTCCACCTAGGGGTCAAACCCACATCTCCTGCGTTTCAGATGATTCTTTACCCATTGAGCCACCTGGGAAGTTGCCCCCTCACACACACACACACACACACACACACACACACTTGTGCACACACCCACATATTCTTAAACCAATAACCCTTTGATGGACACTTAGGTTGTTTTCATGTTTGGCTGTGTAAATAGTGCTGCTGTGAACACACAAACTACTATAACAAAATAGAGAACAAAAAGGATTTCCTGTGTAACACAGGGAATTATATTTAATATCTTATAGTAACTTATAGTGGAAAGTAATCTGAAAAAATACATTTGCACAGAAAACGGAGTCACTTTGCTGTGCACATGAAACTAACACAGCATTGCAAATCAGCCACATTTCAGTGAAGGAAGGACGTTAAAATAGCAGCCGAAACAACAACAAGGTCAGTCTGGAGGTTAATTGTTAGAGTACAAAGCTCTGTTGAAGATGGAATTTCAAAGTTTTCTTGCCATCTGTCACTGCATATAGAAACTTTTAAACAGATGCATCCTGTTACTTTAGAGATGCATTATATCCTTGACAGGCGATAATTATGCTTGTTACCCCAGAATCTACTATCAGGATGAGTATGTATTTACTACTTTCTTTACTCACAGAGTCAAGCCAAAGAGAGAATTCTTTTACATTTCAGCATCTTTTACTTTGCCTTTTCCTGTGTTACTCTTGCTGCCTCTGACTTCAGTGAAAAACTAGCTTGGTTGTGTGTTTCTTCAGTATTTGGAAAAGGACACGGTCTTTATGAATCATCTTGTCAGAAGCACCAGCAATAAATCTGAGATGTGTTCTGAAAAGGAGGGTACATGGTGCGTCTCTTTTTTTTTCATCTGCAAACAAGTAGTCTTCAAGAAACATGTTTGAAAGAATGTGAACTTAACAAAAGTTCAACCTGAGACTTTTTTTAAAAAGTGATTTGTTAACTTCATCTTTTTGTAGAAGAGCTTTAGAAATAGAATTGCTGATAAAAGAAGTCCACTAGAAGAGAAATCTCCCGGAATTTAGTTATTTAACACAAAATTTATTTAACATTGGCCATGTGCTATTCACACTTCTAGGTAATACAAAAAAACAGACCCAAAAAAACCCCACCCTCATTAAAAAAAAAAACAAGAAGAAAATGTATCTCCAGGTACAGAAAGGCAGATTAATAAATAATTAAAATAATGTGTTAGATGGTGCTTGGATTTGGGAAAAAATAAAGCAATAGATTGGGTGTAGAGAGTATACTGAGAATAACCACTTTGTCCCGCAACAATTTCATTTCTTCCCTTATTCTAAGTTGGCTTCTGTGTATGTACCACTCCTTACCGGTAGACGTTTGGATTAGTTGTGTTTCTTGCCTTGTCAGTAACACATAAACTTATGAACACATCCTGGGGATGTGGGATATGAACATTCCTTTAAATCACTTTAGTCTGTGCTCCTACAGTTAGTCTTTTAACTTTAATAACTAGGACAAATTGGGAGAATAGCACTGGCACATATACACTGCCGTGTGTAAAATAGACAGCTAGTGGGAGGCTACTGTGTAGCACAGGGAGCTCCACTCAGTGCTCTGTGATGACCTAGATGCGTGGGATGAAGGGGGTGGCAGGGAGACTCAAAAGGGAGGGGATATGTGTATACATATAGCTGATTCATTCATTGTACAGCAGAAACTAACACAACATGGTAAAGCAATTACACTCCAATTAAAAAAGTAAAGAACTTCTCCCTATTGGATTTCCCACTTTTCTTTTCTTTATTCTTCAAATAATATATTAATACCTATCTTCCAGGTGATTATCCTCATTTTATACTTAAAGAAAGTAGACCGAAGTCAGCCTGACCTCTTAAACACAATGCTATGTTAGGTAAGATCATCTCTAAAGCCAAAAACTGTCTGATTCTGTGTTCATTCAAATTAATGGTTTCTCTTCAGTTAAATTTTCCGCCTCATTTCACAATCATTAGTCATACACATGTAAATTGCTAGCTACCAATATTTGACATAACATGGGTTGCATGTTATCCTAATCATGAGATTATTTATATGAAAATCCCCTTTAATTTAAACCTAAAAAGAACAAAATTTGACTGGGACTACAAAACTTGAAGAGAAATGCTGCCCCCAAAGAACTATTGAACTGAAAATGTTAGTCACTCAGTCGTGTCCGACTCTTTGTGACCTCATGGACTGTAGCCCGCCAGGCTCCTCTGTCCATGGAATTCTACAAGCAAACATACTGGAGTGGGTAGCCATTCCCTTCTCCAGACCAGGGATTGAACCTGGGTCTCCTGAATTGCAAGCAGATTCTTCATAGTCTGAACCTCCAGGGAAGCCCCTAAAGAACTATTCAGTTATTAATAAAAATGAAAACAAATATTGGCCACTGATTCTGGGATAAGTTAGGAAGTATTCCCACATGGGGCCCAGTGCCCTAGTGCCCAGAACAAAACTATCGATAAATGTCTGTGAGAGAAAACTCCTGCATACAGTGACCATCCAGATTTGGACTAAGATGCCAGTCAATCAAAATAGGAATGTGTCAGGAGGGATTTTAAAGGTGGCCTTGAAAGGAGTGGACCGCTGAGGAAGAAGGTGGTGATGCCAGGACTTCATGGAGAAGGAGCAAACCCCTTGTTAGGGATAAAACTAAGGAGCTAGATCTGGTTCAAGTCTAGTTTGAGATAGTGATAAAGGGTGTCCATAGATCTTGGAGTCAAGGATCAGGGAAGTTGGTTTTGAAATAAGAGAGCAACTTGGGGCTCAAGATGGAGATTTGGTGTTAAAAGTTAGAGGTGATTACTAGAGTCCTGGGAGTAGGCAAAATGCTGAAGAAGAAGACCAAAATGCTCTGACAGAATGTGGGGGCATGAGAGCAAGAAAAGGCTGTGAGAGTTGAGGGGAAAAGATCACTTTGTGGCATTGTGATCTTGGAAGACTTTGTGGAAAATGGATTGTTTTAGCTGTGAATCCCCAGCCCATCTAGAGAAACTGGGCTCTGTAACCAACTACCAGATTACAAGATGGTATTCTCTACCAAATTCCTAGTGACTTATAAAACCTTTTACTTTCTGTGTTCAAGTCACTTTATATAAATAACACAATCATTAAAACAACCTAGAAGTGATTTTCACCACTTTACAAATGAAGGACAGAAAGGGAAAGAAACTTGCTCAAGGTCATACAGCCACTTAGTGGTAAAAGCAGGATTCACAGTCAGGCAATTTGATTCTAAAGCCTGGGCTTTTGGCCACTATACTGCCTTCTCTCTACATATGTGCATGCGCGCTAAGTCGCTTCAGTCGTGTCCAGCTCTTTGCGACCCTATGGACTGTAGCCTGCCAGGCTCCTCTGTCCATGGGGATTCTCCAGAGAAGAATACTGGAGTGAGTTGCCCTGCCCTCCCCCAGAGGATCTTTCCAACCCAGGGATCGAACCCATACCTCCTGTGGCTACTGCATTGCAGGCTGACTCTTTACCACCGAGTCACCAGGGAAGCTCTCTGTACATAATGCCCCAGTAAATAGTTGGGTTTAACCTGGGCTAAGGAGGATGCTTTCTGGCAGGTTTCCTCTTGTATGGCATTTCTCATTTTCTGTATATTCCGTGCTTTAACATTTTCCACCACATGCTTTTAGCTGACGAATGTCAAAGGTCCTTACCCTAGTGGGAGCTTTCCTGGCCTTCTCATGTTAAGTGGAAGCGACCTTCTTCCCCTGGCACCAGGAAGGGCATTAGAGCCTGGACGACGGAAGCATGGAGTGTGGATTATACACTCTCTTTAGTATCACAACACTCCAGAGGCTCAGAGCCACTAAGTGCTTTTTAATCACCTCAGATTTGCAAGAGTATGTCCTAATGACACTTCCTAAAGGGCATCATTACTTCTATAAAAATGTTTTCTCATAAAATATTTGTTAAAAATGCCTAATAAATCCTGTCTTGGGCAATTACACCCTCTGCACTGCTGTCAGCAAATTAGGTCTCATTCTTCCTTCTTCTCACAGTAGCCCTTAGCTGCAGCAGGGCGGTGGCACCTTCTGTGTGCATCCAGGTCCTATTATTTGGCTTTATGTTGACACACTCCATGAATTAAGTGGCAAGCAGTGGTCACAGGCTTCTAACATGTTTGAGGCTCATTGTTGATTTTTTTTTAATTTATTGTGGTAAAAGTCACATAATATAAAACATACTATTTTAACTGTATTTAACTGTCCAGTTTAGTGGCACTAAGTACATTCACATTGTTGTACAGCTCTCCCAAATGTTTCACCTTCCCAAATTGAAACTCTGTTCTCATTAAACCTGAATTCTCTCTTATCCTTCCCTACCCCACCCCCAGCCCCTGGCATCTACCAGTGTACTTTCTGACTCTATGAATTTGACTGTTCTAGGTACCTCGTGTAAGTGGAATCAAACAAATCAAAGTATTTGTCTGTACCCAATATATGTTGGAATGCATTTTTAAGATTAACTTAGTATATGTCCTACAAACATGTTGTACCTTTTCCCCCCTCTGTGCTATACAATAGGTTCTCATTAGTTATCTATGGCAGCAGATTATAATTAGTCAGTGAGATTGACCATAAGAAGCTAAAAAGGGAGTTGTGGCCACATTTTAAGACCTCCATGAAAACTGTGCTCTAAGATACCCTGAACACTTGGAAATGCCTAATAGTTATTAACTGTGATGGAAAAAAATCAGTGTATTCTGCTGCTGCTGCTAAGTCGCTCCAGTCATGTCCGACTCTGTGCGACCCCAGAGACGGCAGCCCACCAGGCTTCCCCGTCCCTGGGATTCTCCAGGCAAGAACACTGGAGTGGGTTGCCATTTCCTTCTCCAATGCATGAAAGTGAAAAGTGAAAGTGAAGTCGCTCAGTCGTGTCCAACTCTAGCGACCCCATGGACTGCAGCCCACCAGGCTCCTCCATCCATGGGATTTTCCAGGCAAAAGTACTGGAGTGGGATGCCATTGCCTTCTCCAATCAGTGTATTCAGTACTAGCCAATTCAGGATGTCCTGTGCTGTTTAAATAATGACCTAAACATGCTTACCATTTTGAAGTGAAATAATCAAATGAAATCTATCAAGTGTGTTTTGTAACAGAGTGTGTTACGAAATAAATTGAAACGAAGAAGGTACAAATTATTTCAGTACTTTAGTCAAATTGATTCTAATGAAGTAAAATAGTGTGGTATTTATTTGTGGAGTTAACCCCATTGTTATGTTCTTTATTTTTTAAATGAGTTCCCCAGGTGTAGGTATATGGCAGGAAATTTATGTTTTATGATGATTCTTTCTTGCTAAGAATCAGAATCTGCAAACAGCAGTGTTTATTCTTGGAGTGGAGATACTATATAGAAGAATGAATTTAATGGAGAAAAATTAAAGAGATGAAAAAATTAGCAGAATAAGATTTGTGTGTGTGTGTGTGTGTGAATGGCGAGTTGTTCCCACCTACCAATGGTGCTGTGGAATGGTTTTGAGAAGATCTTGGAATGCTTGAGCCAGTGTGAAAGGTTACTTTGTCCTCACTTCCCTCCCCTATCCTAGGATAAAATTGATATCACACTGTCATTGGCAATGATATTCATGATATTTAAAAACGAGCATGACAAAGACAGCAACCAGTCAAGATGGACAGACTGTCCAGTCAGAAGGGACTCCTGTGGTAAAGGCTTGGTGTGAATCCCGGAAGTACTTGTCTTAACTGCCTCTGGTTTCTGGTTCCTTCTAGTCTCTGTGGTTCTGGACACATCACCTGTGCTTCAGAGGGGTGTGGGCACAGGCGGGGGAGAAGGGGAGGTGGAAGAAGTAATGGACTTTAGATTAGCCTTCTAGCATAAAATGTAATTGCACTTCAGTTCAGTTCAGTTCAGTCACTCAGTCATGTCTGACTCTGCGACCCCAGGCCTCCCTGTCCATCACCAACTCCCGGAGTTCACTCAGACTCACATCCATCGAGTCAGTGATGCCATCCAGCCATCTCATCCTCTGTCGTCCCCTTCTCCTCCTGCCCTCAATCCCTCCCAGCATCAGGGTCTTTTCCAATGAGTCAACTCTTCGCATGAGGTGGCCAAAGTACTGGAGTTTCAGCTTCAGCATCAGTCCTTCCAAAGAAATCCCAGGGCTGATCTCCTTCAGAATGGACTGGTTGGATCTCTTTGCAGTCCAAGGGACTCTCAAGAGTCTTCTCCAACACCGCAGTTCAAAAGCATCACTTCGTCGGCGCTCAGCTTTCTTCACAGTCCAACTCTTGCACCCATATATGACCACTGAAAAAACCATAGCCTTGACTAGACGAACCTTTGTTGGCAAAGTAATGTCTCTGCTTTTGTTGTAATTGCACTTAAAAGTTCTCTATTAATTGAATTGTAACCCCCGTAATAGGGATCACATTTTCTATCAATGCAAAAGGGACACAGTGAAAAAGCAAAGAGTAGAAGGCAGATTCATCCAGATTGAAAAGTCTTGGATTCCTTCCTTTTCTTTACCACTTGCTAGCTGAGTGACTGTGATGAAAAATGCTTTCTCTGAGAACTAGGTTCCTTATCTGGAACAAAAACCTGTAACAGAGTTGCTGTAATGATACATTATGTGTAGGTGTACTTAGTAATCTGTTTTTTATATATATAAGAATTATCATTCTAAGATAATAATCAACCCTGAATCCAGCAAGCTCGTATTTTCATATATTGAGTTTTTTTTCCAAAAAAAAAAAAAAAAGGAGTAAACGTCATGAAGCAACTCTTCTGCAGATCACCTTGGAACTTAATCAGAGATATATTTTGTATAATTTTTCCTGATTTTATATTTCCATAGTCCTCACTTGTTGACCCTCTAAGAGCATGTTGACCCTCTAAAAGTCACCATAAGGACTGCGATTGATTAAGGGGCTCCAGAGACACCTGCTGACATTAGTCTGTGACTGAGAAAGGGAGGTTTCTCCACCCCAGCGGTGGCTTATGGCAGGAGGCTATGATCTAGTTCTACCAGCTGCCTTGAACCTCTTGGGACCTTTGCATGCAGGTCAGTAAATTTAGAGACTGAAAAAAAAATTAAAAATTCACACTAATGGGAGGCATTTTGCCAGCATTTGTTCAGGATCTGAGGCTGGATTCAAAGTAGCTGACAGGTGAAGGAGGGACTTAGGGCAAGTAGACTGAGCTGGGAATGGCTCCCAGGGAAATCTCTGAGGACTAGAGACGCCACCCATGGAAGAAAACACATGGCAGATCCCTTCATTCCCTGACAAAGCCTTCCTCCAGGATGGCTGTATTTCTGTAAGACTCCTAGAGCTTTGAGCATGAGCTCAGCAGGATTAGCAAGCACGATATACAAAGAGAAAAAAAAAAACAAACCCTAATTTGAGCCCTGTGTATGCTAGTCTCTCAGTCTGTGTCTGACTCTTTGTGACTCTGTGGACGGTAGCCTGACAGGCTTTTCTGTGCATAGAATTTTCCAGGCAAGAATACTAGAGTGGATTGCCATTTCCTTCTCCAGGGAATCTTCCAGACCCAGGAATCGAACCTGTGCCTCTTACATCTCCTGCGTTGGTATTGGCCAGCACATTCTTTACCACTAGCGCCACCTAGGAAGCCGTTTATGGCTCTAGGATGGGTTATTTCTCCTGCCAGAAAACAATGTTTTAGCAGTTCCGAAGATCTTTCTAGGGCCAGAGCCCAGAGCCTTAAAAAAAAAAAAAAAATTGAACATTCTAGTAAAAGAGGAAATATTTGATTATTTTAGCCTGAAGGAAAAAGCAAATTAGATCTGAGTAGGCATAATAGCAGGGGGCAAGAGATTTCTGAGTTTTATTTGAATAGACATTAATAAAATGGGCTGGAGTGGTGATGTTCCACTGCCAAGGTTTTACTAATGTTATTTGACGGCTGCATATTCTGAGTGCCTGGCTTTGAAGAGACAAATTTGGGGAGGGATCTTTTTAAAGAGCTAACTATAAATGTTTATCTCATTTTCACTAATAACCCAGTTCTCTACCACTAAGGTACATCTCTATTTAAAGAAAAAATAATCAAAGAGGCTAAACTGTTACTAGGGAATGACCTAATAGAGGCAAAAATGAGATGGGTTGAAGTTCAAAAACAGATTTATGCTCATTGAAACAGTTATAAAAATTTGATTCTGCAATACAATCCATTTAATATACTTTCCTATTGATTAGTGGTGGCTGACTGCTCTAGCTAGACCATCCTTGGTAAAAGACTTTCAAAGACCTTTAAAGTAGGTGCTTATAACATTAAACTAGTCTACTGGATGCCCAGTAGGAAGCATACACATTTCAGTTTCAGTTGGTTGAAACTGACTTATTATGGCATTTATGAATGGAGAGGAAAAAGCTCTGTCTTTCAATTTGGATTATTGGGAGTTATTTTAGAAACCAGCTTGAAAGTGTTTTTTTTTTTTTTTTAAGCAGCTCTAGAGTAGAGAATAAGACTGCATGAATAATTTATATAGTTTTAGAAATACTAATCAAATAGTTTGGGCAGTGATATATCTTTTTGTTTTGACTAATTGACTGAGTTCCTGGCCAGCTATGATTTTTTTCCCTTTATTTTCTGAATGTTCATCGAGGTTCTTTAATTAAAATTCCATACCAAATGTTAGTTTGTATTGACTGTATAGTGAGTAGGCTGGTGCTGGCAGAGGAAGAACTGTGCTCCGCCTTCTTGTCATTTTGTGAATGGGTCTGTTCATTTGCTCTGCACTCCACTGAAGCATATACTCCCCAATATCTTCTCTGTCACTAGACTGTTTTATTTGCATAACGAGAAGAATGGGCTTGGGGGAGGGTTGTTTGGCAAATGGGATAATAAGGTACTTTAAAAATAGAAATACTTGGCCTTGTTTCCTTTTGTTCTTGGTATCTTTAGAAACTATCTTGACTGCGTTGCTCTCCAGCCAAGTCCTTTTTTGGAAAGCGTGATTAACGGGGCTGGAACTCCATCTGCCTGGCGATTGCCTTGTATGAGCCCTTGCATTTCCTCTCTCCATCTAAGCTGGCTTGACCCTCATAGATTAGTAAAGTGCCACATAGTTCTTTCTTTCTGACTCTGTCACAGGGCTGCTGCTCTTCTGTAGGCAGAAATACTACTCTCTACTGCATCCCAGAGATGGACTGCCTCCTTCCTTTGCGTTTCTTTTTTGTTGTTAAAAGAACATAGTATATGAAACATACGTTTCACCCTAAAGTAAGAGTGCAAGCATTTTACTTGCCTTTCCAGTTACATGACACCCCCTAAGCACACTGACTTGATGCTGAGCCGGAAAGGGAAGGGAGTTGGGGGCTGAACTGGCTGGAAAACAGAGCCCTTTGCCTAAAACTGTAGGCATTGCTCAGTGTTGAGTATTAGATTTATGGCATGGCTCCTCTCCCCGCGTCGTCCCTGCTTTCTACAATTTGGTGCTTTGTTGCTATCGAAACAGCCTCACTTTCTAAGCCATTGTGATGGTGCAAGGAGGGAGGAGGCTGTGGCGGGCAGGGGTGCTCGGAGTTGTGAATGACACAGCTTTGCCAGATGACATGTAGGGGACCTCTGCATCAGCCAAGAGGAATTAAGCTTTGTCACTCCCCGCTGGGACTACCTTTCTCCTGGTATGTGCGCAAGGAATTCATATGCTGCTGCTGCAGCCACCAGAGCACAGCCCTGAGTACTCTTTTCCACGGCAAGCAGTGAGCAAGAATGATAGCTGTCTCTTTTAAATGCCGTTGTCAAATTCTGAGGCGACTTACTAAAGGTACTGTGATTTCCTTGCTATTCAGTCCTCAAGTCCGTTGCAGTAGCTTATAAACTCAGGTTAATGGGTTTTGTTTTTATTTTTACTTTCAAATATAACTGCCTTTACAATTGATTGTCAGGCAACAAAGAACTCTGAAATATGTACAGATAGACAGACATGGACAGGTAGACTGGGCTTTGCTTTCTGTTCTTAGATCCTGATTGTGTTCATGCTGAAATCATGAACCCAACTGGTGTATGTACGTGTGTGTGTATATGGGTTTTTTTCATAGTGACTTCATTCATTGCTGAAAAGAAAATGTGTTTGTGTCCAGTGCTGAAGTTATCATGGGAACCTGTCATTTTGCATGCTGATTAACTGGGCATGAGAATTCACGTGTGTGTTACTGTCCTTTCCATGACACATGTGCTAAATGCAGCTGGCAGCTTCAGGACCCGCACAGCTGGTGAATTCACAGAATCATTGTTTATTCTGTTAATTTCCAACATATCATGAGCCTTTTCCCAGGACAGCTTTATTTATTTCTTTTTTAGAATTTCGTGTTCAGAAATGTAGGTAATTTAAAATACTTTGATCCTATGTGCTATTTGAAGAAGTTTATTTGAAAGTAAAAAACCATTGCTTTGTATCCTCTCTTCAAGAATTCCTGGCTTGTGATTGTCTTTCTTAGAACTCTAAAATATTAATTACATCTCTCCGTAATATTTTAAATATGCTTTTCTTTGAAATCACTCTCTCTGTGTCAGCTCATTTACTTTGTGTGAATTCTTTTGCAAACTTAGTGAATGTGGATTTTAAAAATCTTGCCTTAGGTACAGATAGAGATGTGAGCCTTTTTGCCTTATTTCCTTTAGATAGAATCTTCTTTAGAGAGAATTTATTATTTGAAAAAACTTCACTGATTAAAAGTGTGTATCTGCAAATGCCTTTCTTTTTCAGCATGTAACATAAGAGTACTGTCAAGTAATTAATGGATGTAATTATGCTCTAGGAACTCTGAACCTATAAATATGTTAATGGATGCTATTTCTATCAGTTTAGCTTGACATATCAGAGTTCTTTGATCACCAGCAGTGCAGCTAAAAATGCAATTAATATTTTATTTGGCAGAAGAATGAGCACAAAGCAAATAGTGAGAAATAGGTCTTGAGTCAATACCAGGAAAGAGAATGAATACTACTGGATTCATTTGCAAGTTGTTTGGATAGCAGAGCAAGTCCTTTAAAAGGTACTTTGGGGAAAATATAGGAAAGACTATCCATTTTAAATTAGGCTGTTAGCATGGGGTAGTAAATTCTGTTCTGACTTTAGGCACTTGGTACAAATGTGCCATTTCTGTTTATGAAAAACTTAAAAGACTATCTTTTATATGATGGTTTGGGCTAGGACCAAGCTCTCTTATTCTAAAATAAGCTCTCTTATTCTAAAAAGTTCTTTTCTTGGCTGATTTCAGCATTTACTCATCTTGATGTTGAGAAGTTGATGCCTTCATTACATTATAATCATGAAACAATTGGTATTTTCTATTCATGTATATTGGAGATTCTTTTACAAATCCTATATACCAGGATGAACCTAAGCAATTTTTAGTGCTTACAAATATTTTTAAACTTTGTCCAGTTTCCTATGTCTTACAGAAGCATTGATCTCCATTCATGAAAGGAGATTTAAATGTTTACTAAGAGAGTTGCTAGAAATCTAGATAAATGAGGCAAGGATTGATACTTCTTTGCAGTTGCTATTTCCCTTTTTTCCCCCCAAATCTTTGTGTCTGCTGTTTTCTTTTTGGCATTTGGCTGAACACTGCCAATTGGCGAGTGAAACAAAATCTCTATGTGGAGTCAATTTGCTGTTATTTGTATCCTTTGGGCATTTACCTGGATGTTCAAGTAACATACCACCTACCTCATCATCTCCTTATCATCCTGTCAAAGTTCAAGTCCATCAGTGATACCTGTTGTTCCAAACGGATGCATTGAGTTCCAGCAACCCGTCCCTACCTATCCTGCTATTTTTCTTAGGCTGTAGTAATGCAACCAAGAACTATATGTAATTATAATCTTAAATGACCCTTCTTTGTTTTTTGGGGGTGGAGGCAGGAGTAGCGTGTGGATATATATTGAATGATGTTTCTTTCCTGCCTTGTCTCCCCACACAGCTCCCACACCCTCACCCTCAACCCCCAAACACACATATTTCTTTATACCCACTGAAGGTTGCACCTAATCCACCTCCTCCAGATATTTACCCTTTGCCTTGCAACTTGTCTGTTAAAAGGAATCAGATTCGCCTAGTTCACAGTGGTAGGATTTTCAAATTTTCTGTGAATTTTTGGCAAATGCTTTCAGTTCTTTATTGAACCCCTTGTGACTAGAACCTCACCCAGCTCCTAGGTGGGTCAGTGAAGATTTGCTCTGTGTTTCTGAAACTACCTTGCTATTTGTGGTTGATGCCACACACTAGAAAAAACAATGTGGTAATTATAGTATCTTTTAAATTTTCTTGAAGAAAAAAGGATGCAATTAAAGGCACTATTTTCTACACATGCATACATTCTTAATATTTTACTTGTGTTCTAGATTTCTTCAGGCATCCATCTATTATCCATTAAACAAGTATCTATTGAGTATCTACCGTGTGTGCCAGGCACTGCCATTTTGGGCACTAAAATCCTGGGCTGGGCCACTTTATAAGGGTAGAAAGCATTTTTAAATCAATATATTTTTAACAATAAATAAATTGTTCTTTTCTGTGAAATGATTTTCTATAAAATATACATTTACAGGCAAATCCTTTGATCATCCTGCATAGAAGCATGACCCACAGGTTTATGGCACAACTTACTTTAGGTGAACTTAGTACTTTTCAGACTTGGGAATTGAGTCTGTTTTCTTATTAAGACTTCAGGTGACTGTTTTGCTTTGTTTGCCTTATGGGCCTCCTCCTAAGGTAGCTCAAGAGCAGGAACATTTAAAAAAATAATAAAAATAAAAGAACAAGAAAATAATCTTTTTTCAAAAGCCTGCCCCTGCCATTAAGATAGGAACTTTGGATCATGAAGAGACTAAAACTGTCCAAAGTGTTCTTTTATGTCTAATATCGAAATCTAGAGAAGAGATGCTGTCTTCTGCCTCTGTTTTCCCTCCACACTGAGACTGCCTACTGATTACTCAGCCTTGGAGCCAAATCCAAAAATAACATTTTCTCAGCTTTCCAGCCACATCTGACAAAGGACTTTTCTCAGGCAAGTAGATCCAGGCTTCTTGGCACCTATCTTCACAACTGCTTACCTTTGTGACTCCTGCTTTCTTTGCCAGGGGCTACATACAGTACCTTAAGAGAAGTGAACGTGTTCTTGGAGAAGGGAATATATTTGCACAGCTTCTGCAACCTTTATTCTTTTTCTCAGGTCATGACTGTATCCTTTCCTTCTCCTTGAAATGGGTTGGCCTCCTAGGGCTTCCCTGGTGCCTCAGATGGTAAAGAATCTGCCTGCAATGCAGGCAACCCAGGTTCAACCCCTGGGTCAGGAGGATCCCCTGGAGAAGGGAATGACTACCCACCCCAGGGTTCTTGCCTAGAGAATCCCATGGACAGAGGAGCCTGACTGGGCTACAGTCCATGGGCTCACAAAGAGTCAGACATGACTGAGTGACTAACACTGTCACTTTTTCACTTTCTTTAGGCAAAGAACCATTTTCTGTAGCGATGACTGCTGTGACCCTGTTTCTTTCTGAGGTGCCACTGTTTTTAGTTCGGAGATCAGAGCTTCAGTGCTCCACAGGCAATGGCATTTTTCTTCACACGTTTTCTTCTGTCTGCTAAAGTCAACATCAGCCAACACGTGTTTACTGATGCTCCACAGGGAACATCTGGCTCTGGTCACCTTTCGTTTTCGGTCTCCATTCACTTTATCTCCTCATCTTCTCTCTCCTGGCTCAGGTCTCATGTCCCAAAATCTCTGCCTTCCCTTTAGTGTAGATGTCGAGATCATTCACCATAGCTGGCCTGAGTGTCATTTTATGTTCTACTTGCCTCCTCTTCCTCTCTCGTCCCAGACATGCATATGGCCTAGAATAAAGTGAACTTTCCCTGTCCCTTTCCCATCAGCTTGCTCCAGGCAGCTCCATTGGCCTGAGTCCCAGTGGGGTGTCTGAGCTTGTGGCTGGCACCCCACTGCCCCCTGCTGTGCACACTTTCTCTCTCCTTCTTGATTTCTGCCCCAACCCAGTAGCCTTTCATCCCTTCTCCTGCCTGAGCGCTCCTGGGCCTGACTTGATCCACTGGCACCAAACAGAATTTAAAGGCTCTTCCTCTCAGTCTTTGCTCCTTATACTTCCTCCAGTCATGGAATCATTGTGCTTGAAAGGGAAGGTCAGACATTCATCTAGGACTTGTCTCCTGAGGGAAGTGAAACCATCTTAGACAGCCAGCAATCTTCTTAATTCTCTCCAAGATGAACAATCTCACCCTGTCTGGTAATCTTTCAGAGGACTATTCATGTGACCTCTGAGTCTTTTTAAACTCTTCGACACTCATCCAGTGTCTAAAACTTTCTCTGTTCAGAAATTCATCTTCTATGTGTAATCTCCATCA
This sequence comes from Bos mutus, assembly GCF_027580195.1. Taxonomy (NCBI): domain Eukaryota; kingdom Metazoa; phylum Chordata; class Mammalia; order Artiodactyla; family Bovidae; genus Bos; species Bos mutus. Next base: position 25,285,731 of record NC_091621.1, on the reverse strand, counting down.
ACTTCAACAATACATCGAATTATTTTTGGTTTTAATGGAAGAGGAAAAATATTTCCTGTGCTCCCTTCTGCAATATTCTTTTAATCTAAAGATTCTGTATCAGCCATTGACTTCAGTGTCATTGTTCTGAGTGTGATTGCTCTTCTTTTGATGTCTTCAAATTTTCTGCTCAGGTCCCTCTGCACTTTGCCATCTGTCTGTGTCTCATCTCCCAGCTCCTCCAGCATTCTCCTCTGATGGCTCCTTATCCACTCTATGATATGATTCAGAATTGATTATCATCTGGGTTAAGAATGCTCTCTCTCCTGAACCTTATTTCTCCCATCTCCCCGTCCTCATTTCTCCTGCTAACCCGCACTGGCCTCCTCTGTCAGATCCTGCCATCTGGAACAGCTTGACTGTCTCTCTCTCTACCTCATTAACTTTCCATCCCTTTTCACATCTCACCTGAAAATGTATCTTTTCTCCTTGGCCTCTATCTCTTAATTTCATACCATCAAAGCTGGTTTGCTCATTCATCATTCCAGCCTATACATTTTTAAAAGTTCCATGCCCTTCAAAGTTGTTGCACAAAATCAGATTGCCTCATTTTGTTGAATTGTCATCTGTTGCTAGGGCACAGGGCATATTTCTCTCACAAGTGGGGAGGCCCCAGTTGAATAGCACAATTCTTCCACCAATGCTCTGAGGGAGTTTACATGGAACAGCCGCTTGGATCGTCTCATTCCTCATGCTCTGAATCTTTTCTTTTGTAAAACTGGCTAGACTTATCATAGTTGCAGGTTTCTTTCTTTCCCACTTTCCAGATGAAAATTGCATACTAGAAATTCTTTTTCTCCTTCCAGGAGTCACCCATCCTTATGATGGAGTAACTGGTCATCATATAACCTCCTGTGAAGAAGAAGAAGTCCAGACCCTTCTGATATGATCATGTGTGTTCAGGAAGGAAAAATTGGTTCATTACTGGGGAAAGGAAGTCCAATTTAGAATAGACATTCTCACTTTGAGAAAATGAGACCCAATATTTTTTCTTTGCCCCTCTTTTTCTAATGTAGGAGGAGATGGGAGCCATATACCTAGTCACCTAAAATATTAACAGAAAATCAACCAAGGTAACACACCACTAATCCCTCAACATTCAATATAGGGACAATAGAGTTGACTTGGAAGTGGGAAGACCTGTGACCCTGATCCAGCTCTTCTATTTTTTGTCTGTGTGGCAGGAAAAAAAAAAAAAAAAGAACTGAACCTCCTCAGTGAATCTGTTTCCTCATCTATAAATTAAAAGTCATATGTTAGCCATAAGAAAATTGTTTAATTTTCTACTGCTAATTGATTTTGAAATTTTGTCTTAGTAAATTCACTTTTTTCTTGCAGAAAACATAATTTAGTTTATTTGAGAAAAGGCAAATATGTATTCTGAAAATTTCTAGGAATATAAGGGAGAAGTCAATGTTTAGATTCTTCTTTTTGTCTCTTTTATTTAGTTTCTTGGCATTATTCTGCTCATATACACGAGAATTATATGTTCACCTAAAAATTAATCATCTTTGCCTTATTAAACCTACAGAAGAAAATATATGGTTGCAAAATTTCTTTGGCAATTACTTTATTAAAGTTTCAATACCTCATATATCTCAAAAAAAGCCATGCACATTTAGCTTCTTGAAGGATGTTACTTCACTTTCCAAACGCAGAGAAACTTTGACCTTGCCATTACAAAAGCAGTTGAAACAGAATGGTCTCGTATTTCTCAAGTCAATGGTGACCACCTAAATTCAGACAAAGCTTCTCTGGCTATTAGAAAATGAGAAAAATTTGTTATATTAATTACTATTATTAATTCTTATTAATAATTCAAACTAGGTTACTAATAGCTGAACATATGAAGGAAAGCACAGTAACTGAAATTCATACGGAGTAAATTTTCTACCTAATTTTCAAAGCGAAGATGAATTAGGAGGAAAGGTGAAACCTAATATTGTCACTTAAAATATGTTGCCAGTGTTATAATAGGGGGGTGCATGGCAAGTTAATTTATAATTTATTCTGTTCTATGTGCTTTTTAATAAGAGTTTAAGATATACTGTCTATGAACACATATTTTTGCCAACATTTACTTCTGAATATTCTACCCACTTGTGCATATTAGCACACCATTTCCATAAGAAAATATTATTGACTCACTCTAACAAACGATGGTAATAGGTATCTTTAAAGAATGTTTTTGTACCATTTTTCCAATTTTTTAGATTCCACATATAAATGATATATATTTGTCTTTCTCTGTCTGGCTTACCTCACTTAGTATGATAATCTCTTAATCTATCTGTGCTGTTGCAAATGACATTATTTCATTTTTTTATGGCTAATAGTCCACTGTATACAATGAATATACCACATCTTCTTTATCCATTCATCTGTTGATGGATATTTAGGTGGCTTCCTTGTCTTGAAGTCGCTCAGTCGTGTCCGACTCTTTGCGACCCCGTGGACTGTAACCTACCAGGCTCCTCCGTCCATGGGATTCTCCAGGCAAGAATACTGGAGTGGGTTGCCATTTCCTTCTCCAGGGGATCTTCCCAACCCAGGGATTGAACCCGGGTCTCCCGCCTTGCAGGCAGACGCTTTAACCTCTGAGCCACCAGGGAAGCACTGCAGTGTACATTAGGGTGCATGTATCTTTTTGAATTATATTTTTCACTAAATATATGCCTAGAAGTGTGAATGTGGAATCAAATGACACAAATGAAATTATATACAAAACAAAAATAGACCCACAGACATAGGAAATAAACTTATGGTTACCAAAGGGGAAGAGGAGGGAGGAATATGTTAGGAATTGAGTAATAACATATACATAGTATTATATGTAAAATAGATAACCAACAAGGACCTACTATATAGCACAGGGAACTATACACAATATTTCATAAAAACCTATAAGGAAAAAGAATCTGGAAAAAAGATGTTTATTTATGTATAACTGAATCACTTTGCTGTATGCTTGAAACTAACACAACTTTGTAAATCAGCTATACTTCAATTAAAAAATGAAAGAGGAATTAGAGATGGCGGGAAAAAAAAGAATTTCTCTTGTATTCTAAATTGTTGCCTTAGTATATTTTCACTTTAAAATCTCCTGACACATATCTCCTGAGAAACTGTTTAGGATCCATATACCCCACATTTGTTCTCAAAGGCATTTTAAAGCTAACAAAGGTGGCAGAAATGTGTTTGGAATACATCCCCCATATATGTTCTCAAAGGCAGAAAGTAAAACAGTGAGGAAAGCAGCATTTATGTGCCATAACATCCAAAAAGCAAAGCAAGGATAATATTTCAAACAGGGGGAGAGAGAGCAGCGTTTGTTGAGAAAGAGAGTAACAGATGAACAGCCATTCAGCTTTGTAAGTGGGTGGTTGCTGACCTTTGAGCGAACAATTTCAGCAGAGTAATGAAGTCCGCACTGGATTATAAGGGTTTCAGGCACCCTCAAAGACTGTGAGTACCCGCCACTCTTCAAAGGGGCACAGTGAAAGCTAGGCTGCAGCTGGGCAGCAGCCTCTGGTAGTGGAAGCTGAGGCCATAGGGAATACGGAAGGGTATGATGAGATAGAGATGTGAACGTTTTTTTTTATTTTAAAGGAAAGAGCCAGGAGAGAGGTGAAACTTGAAGATGCAGATCAGAGGAGAGAGGATTCCAGAGCAAGGCAAGGCAAGTTGAGAGGAGGGAGTGAGAGCCACACGCAGGTGGAGGATACAGATGGAGGCCCCAGATTGGGCCAGCGAGAGGAATGAATGCCTCTGTCATAGAGATGGTGCAGCACGGGAAGAAAGCTTTTGAGGTAGACACTAAGGAAATTAACCTAACTCGACTTTCTTAATAAATTAGAAGGGGATTTGAAAAATTAATGTTCTTATGAGCTCCCAGTTCAGGGGTTTCTGAATTTGTCTCTGCCTTGGAATCACCTGGGAGCTTAAAAAATGACACCTGCATCAACCCCAGAGCGTGTGATTTAATTGACTGGAGATGTGGTCTCTGCTTAGGAATTTTTCAAGATTCCCCAGGTGACCCTACTGTGCAGGTGATTTGGGAGCCACCAGCCTAACCATTTAGGCAGCTCCATAGGGACATCATGCTGGTCCTCGGGAATCAAACATGCTTTCACCAAAAACAAACCTGGGGTTTTGTTCAGCTGCTGGGAGGGAGATACTGAGCAGATTCCCATTCCTGTGATTTTGAAGGCAGAGCCTATCTGAAATGGAAGTGGAGCCAAAAGAAAAAGATACCAGATCCCAGCGTCATCACCTGAGCCTCTCTACTCAAGAACTGCCTTAAGTAAGGTCTGAGCTCTACCCTAGACTTCTTCCCTTACATTGTTGTTTAGTCACTAAGTTGTGACCCTATGGACTGCAGCCCGCCAGGTTCTTCTGTCCATGGAGTTTTTCCAGGCCAGAATACTGGAGTGGATTGCCATTTCCTTCTCCAGAGGATCTTCCTGACCCAGAGATCCACCCTGCGTCTCCTACATTGGCAGGCATATTCTTTACCACTGAGCCACCAGGGAAGCCCCTTCTTACATTATACTAGCCAATAATTTCCCCCAATACCTGAGCTAATTACAGCCAGGTTTTTTTTCAGTCACTTGGAATCAAAAGAAGCCTGATATATGGGTGAGAACAGTTGAGTGTACACAGTTTGTTAAGAGCTTTTAAGATACAGTTTAAAAATGACAATTGACTCAACTACTTGTAGCCTCCTGTATCAGTCACATTCCCCAGAACACCATACAGCCTCAATAGGTCTTGGTCCGCTAGCTCCAAGCTGAGCACCACTGCCAATTTGGGATTTCCACTGAATCATTTTGTTTAGTGGACCACTGGTCACGTGCGCCCCCCGCCCCTGCTGTCTCAGTGGTCCACATTAGCATAAGCTATTAGAAGGGATGTCCAGATAGGGAGCTAATTCCTCCCCTCCCCTCCGCTATCCTCCCCTCCCCACCAAGCAGAAGGTGATTATTTAACAAGAGCATGGTTAAAAATCAGGGTTTTAAAGCTGTGCTGCTTTAACTCTGTGGAGCAGACTGTCTCTGGGCATCATCAGCTCTTCCCATTACTCCTTCTTCCCCTCTGTTACCTTTCTCCTTTAGATTCTGGCGTAGACACACTAATGGTAAAGGATTCCACCCTCATTTGTGTTCTGTCCGAAGTCTGTTGCCCCAGCCCCCAATTAGGGGTAGTTGCATGTGAAGCCAGCTTGTACTGACTCTAAACAGCCAGTACTGTACTGTACTGATTAAATTTTCAAGTTTTGCAAGCCAGTTGTTAAGCACATCTATTATTAAACATTATCTTATGAAAATTTACAGGTAAAATATATTCAAAACAAAAAAAGTTCAAATTTCATCACTTCTAATTATTATTTTACAGCATTTTATTATCTGTACTCTTAAGCTCTAGTGTATCAATATGGTGGAAATGCTATATAATGGTATGCACATTTCTCCCCAATTCCATAGTCAGTGATATCACATGGTTGTTGAGTCACTCAGTCATATCTGACTCTTTGTGACCCTGTGGACTGCAGCATGCCAGGCTTTCCTGTACTTCACCATCTCCCAGAGCTTGCTCAAACTCATGTCCATTGAGTCCAACCATCTCATCCTTTGTCACATTAATAGCTTAAAATTTGCTATGGTGTGTTTACACCATGGAAATTGGCAAATGCAATAAATCAGAGCTTCCCCATAAGCCCCAGAAAGCCAGTTGTTTAACATTTACCAACACACAACTGATAGGAACCTCTACTCTATGTATTCATAAAACATCTATAGATATCTTTCCTTATACTTTGCAAATGGGATTGTGATTATCTGTGAATACAACCATCAGACTGTGAATTCCTTGAAATTAGTATATATACTTTACTTGTCATTATATCCCCAGCAAGTACAGAGTATTTGGTGCAAATAAAATGCCCTGTTGAAGGCATAGTGTTCATTTCTAAAGGTATCTGGGATTAAGCAATCTCACATGTTCATTTTGGACTTGGCATGTTTCAGATAATTCTTTCCCCTTCTTTGATTTTTGAAAATATTTTTTCAAGTTTTCATATCACATGAAGAAGTAAGCCATAGCACCACTCCAAGGAGCTTTCAGCATCCTCTAACACCTGCTGATTTTCCAGTTTCCCTCCTAACCAGAGGGGTGTTCCGCACCCTCCTCCTTCCCCTCCTCCTCTGGAAGCCTACTCCCAGCAAGCTGGAGGAAGTTTCTGGCAGGATGCCAGGAACAGCACCTGGAAGCTGGAGGCTGAAGGACAAACTGTTGTTAAATTCTGCATGACAGAAAACCCAACCGAATTCAGTCTGGGGAATATCTAGGACCCCACAGAGTTTCTGATTGAATTGAATCTTTCCTATTCTATAAAGCAAGGTGACCTCATACAAATCAAAAGTGAGCTCATTTATTGCCTTTGTATTTAAATACTTTGTTGGTAAATTTGGTCCATAAACTGTTGAAGACTCAGTTATAAAGTCTCAGAATCAAGACAGTTTTCAAGAGTATTAATTCCTAATGATATTTTTATGTTGATGATATTTATTTGTTTTAGATATATGCCTCCAAAATGTTAAACTCTGTATAAGGATTGGAGACTCAAATCACACCAACCAAAAGCTTTCCCTCAGCTGTATCCCAGATGTCAACATGAAAGCAAAAGGACGGTTCTAAAAATGGACGCAATGGATATCAAGGGGCCAGAGATTCTCAGAAGTTTCTGAAAGATGGAAAGTAGATAAACCAAAGCAGAAATTATAATCCAGAACCAATACAAGAAAAATGGAAGAGAAGGTATGCTTCCTGGTAGTGGAGGCACAGATACGCTCCAGATTAGTGTTGATTTGGGAGATCAAGAAGAAGGGGATAGAAAATAATGTGATCTTTTTGTTGAAGGATGAAGCACCTGGGAAGGTTAATTAACCCTGCTACCCTTTAATCACTCTCCATTTAATATCATTCCCAAATCTAAAACTATAAAACCAATCTTTTGAGATGTTCATGAATCTTTAGTGATGATGACCCTCAGTGTAAAAGCCTCCCCATTTCGGCATTAACTTAGTGAGAAATATGCAGGTATAGCATGCCTAACTACCTCTTTGTCTGTTCCTGGCCCAAGGCCTTTGGGTAAACCCTGCCGGTTTTCACATCCTGTCATTCTGAGGAAGGAAAGGTTGACTGAAGAAGTGTAACTATATAACTCACACTGCTGCTGCTGCTGCTGCTAAGTCGCTTCAGTCGTGTCCGACTCTGTGCGACCCCAGAGACGGCAGCCCACCAGGCTCCCCCATCCCTGGGATTCTCCAGGCAAGAAAACTGGAGTGGGTTGCCATTTCCTTCTCCAATGCATGAAAGGGAAAAGTGAAAGTGAAGTCGCTGAGTCGTGTCCGACTCTTTGCGACCCCATGGACTGCAGCCCACCAGGCTCCTCTGTACATGGGATTTTCCAGGCAAGAGTACTGGAGTGGGTGCCATTGCCTTCTCCACACTAGCTACTTGTATTCTCAACTTAGTTCTCTATTAAGAAATGTAAGCTAATAACAACTGATGTTTGAGGGATAACTAACTGGAAGAAAGAAGAGGTAATTCAAGAACAAAGGATACATTTTTAAACATTCTAATCATTAACCTCAGAAATACTCAAGAAGATATTACATACATAAAACAAGACCAGCTGTAATGATACAGAGGCCAAAAATATGCAGAACTGTTAGAATATAAAAATATGACACCAAAATAAATATTCACTAATAGAAAAAATTGACAAAGTAAAGGCAGATGTTTGAAAAAAGTAGGTACCCAGAAATGAATTGAAAAGACACAGCAGAAGGCATTGGGAAAGCAAAGAGAGAAAGAAACTACAATGTATGTGATTGATGTAAATTCCTGAGACAAAAGAATGTTTTCAGATTGAAAGGATCCATGGAATTCTAAGCAGGATAAATAAATCCTCTTGAAATTCTAGGACATTATGAAAAAGAAAAAATCGTAAAAGTTTCTCAAGGAATGAGAATTAACTTGGTATCAGACTTTTTATCAACACTAGATTCTAGAAATTTTTTTCAATGTTTTCAAAGTTCTGAAAAGGTATGCTTTTAAGCCCAGAACTGTCAATCAAGGGTGAGCATAAAATAAAGACATATTTAGACATACAATGACTCAGATGGTTTATATCCTACATGTACTTTTAGAAAAAAGTTACTGAGCCCTTTTAGAAAAAACATGCTGAGATAGTTAAGCAAAGAAAAAATATGTACATATATTTATGAGTGTATATATAAATATATGTGTGTATATATATATGTGTGTGTATATAAATATATGTGTATATATACACACACACACACACACACACATATACACATGGTACTCAAGCTTCCCTTGTGGCTCAGATGGTAAAGAGTCTGCCTGCAATGTGGGAGACCTGGGTTTGATCCCTGGGTCGAGAAGATTACCTGGAGAAGGAGATGGCAACCCACTCCAGTACTCTTGCTTGGAAAATCCCATGGATGGAGAAACCTGGCAGACTACAGTCTTTGAGGGATCTCAAAGAGTCAGACACGACTAAGTGACTTCACATGTACACATGGAGAGACAGAGAGAGGACACCTAGGAAAGAGGAAAGTGGAAAAGTAGAAAAGCGGTGCATCTAATTTAAGAGTACAGTAGAAACATTTCCTAGAATGGCAGTTATGTAGTGGAGAGCAGTCAATTCAAATTAGGACGTATCACCAGAATCAGAGGTCCTGAAGAATAACATCTTCCAAAGAATGGATTTCTTACAATTATTAATGCATAAATTGGATAAAATTAATGATGAAGTATATATAGGTATGTATATATATGTGTGTGTGTGTATATATATGTGTGTGTGTGTGTGTACGTATGTATATATGGAGAAGGAAATGGCAACCCACTCCAGTGTTCTTGCCTGGCGAATCCCATGGACGGAAGACCCTGGTGGGCTGCAGTCCATGGGGTTGCAAAAGAGTCGAAGACAGCAACTGAGCATGCACACCCACAAACACACACATCTTTTTCTTTTGTCAGCAAGAAAATAAAAGGCAATTGGAAACCCTGAACAGTACAAAAGCTGGACAAATAAACTAAGAACCCAAATATGAAGCAAAGTAAAATGTGTCATATTTTCAACAGTTGTTGAAGAATAACCTTGACTTTTATACTTGGAAGATTCTCCATTCATTGAGTAGCACAGATTTAGTAACATAGAACTGCATTCCCTGCTGTAGGGATTTCATCACATTATTTCATTTGGCTAGTGAATAATATTTATATAGTCATAATTTTGTAATTGTCATTTATTGGGTTTTTAATTTTTATAGTCTAGCTGTACAAGAAAGCACAAATAAAGTTATAGTTAGAGAAGAGAATGTAAATTAAACTTTTATAATATAAAGATAATTATATACTTAATAGGCTTGGAGGTTTGTGTAAGAAAGAAAAATGGAAGTGTAGGGCTGCTAATTTCCTCAGTTTATGTGGAATATATTTTAAGGTATTATGTGAAGTTGACATATTAAGGGGGGAAAGCCCACAATTAAAAAGACTGGAACTGTCAAATGTTGGCCTGCATGAGGCAATTGAAACTTTCATGCAGTTCTCAAGGAAGTATAAGTTGGCACAACCACTTTTGGAAAACTGGCAATGTCTACTGAGGTATAACTTTTATACATCATCTAACCCAGCAATTCCACTCCTAGTTTAATACCCAACAAAAATGCATAATACATATGATACAAAAGATTTGCACAAGAATGGTTATTGTAGCTGTAATTACACTAGTATAGGGCTGGAAACGGCCCAGATATCCCTTAACACTTGATGGATAAAAATTATGATATTTAATGGCATTCTGTACATAATAAAAAATACAGCACTACTGCTATTAACATATTCAATAAAGTGGATGAATTTCACTAGCGTAATTTTGAGTGAAAGAGACTAAACACAAAAAAAATATGATTGATTTATTAAAAAGTTTGAAAGCACTCAAAATCAAGCAATGAGGATAGAAATCAAGATGGTGGAGACAAGAAGGAAATTTACGGGACACTGGTGCCGGTCTGTGTCTTAATCTGGGCAGTGGTTACATGGGTGTGTTTACTTTGTGAAAACTCATGTACCTGTTCCCTTTTTCATCTTGCACTTCGTATGTGTACAATAAAATGTTTATTTTAAAAAACCAAAGATGAAGAATACACTATTTCTACTTCATAAATATAGCTAATACAAGAACTACCAATATGAGAGGAGGAGGAAGTGGACCATGCAAATTTCCCTCTTTTATAGACAACATTAACAAACACTGTTTAAAAATGATAAATGAAGAAATGGTAACATTTATTTTGGTAGTTTCAGAAATTTGGAAACTGAAACAATAAAAAAAAACGTTTCCTATTGAGGTTTGGGAGTGAGGATGAGAAATAATAAGAAAGGTAACTTTTACTTTTTATGTTTTGCTCTTCTCTACCATTAACATTAACAAGAGAAAGGCAAAAGTGATATTAACATAGATAATAATCATGGCTACCGTGTTTACCATGATTGAGATACTGAACAAGATATTCTGTACAATTTATCTGAATTAAATCTTCACACTTGATATTCTGCACTGCATTTATTAGGGTGGAATTTATTAACCCAGTTATAATTGTATAAGCCAAGCATCAGGATACCCAATTATAATACAAAGACATTAAACATTATTTAAAAAGAAAAATTTTCAGCAACCTAGAATATGTTATATGGTTAGGTGCATTTATTTGAGTTTGAGCTTCCTAGCATTCAAAGGTAGGGAAAGCTCTTATTGTTTATTAGTCTCATTGCCCATTAAAAAACCTGTAGATATAATCAGTAGCTGGCAACAAATTCTGGAAGGAATGAACACTATCAATGTTTATCTAAGGTGTGATAGATGCTGTAATTATGTTATGGCAAAAAGAAAGCTTATTTTAAAAACTCTTTCTCTTATTGACTATAAAAGGCAAGGGCATCATATTATATCATAATGCAGGGAAGTAATTTCTTCAGGAAATGCGGTTAGTAGTGTCAAGACATATTGATTTCTGGAGAGTTTCCCAATCTTTGTTCTTCAGAAAAATAATTATACTCGATGTTAATTGTTATTTGATAAAAAATAAGTTCAAGGTAAATTGTCTTGGAAAATGCAATAAACTGTAACTCTATTCTTTCATAGATTCAAAATTATACTAGCCTATTAAAGAGACTTAGAAGTTTGATAGAAAATAGAGCTAAATAATTTTGTTTAACCCAGTTTTTCCCCAATTTATTTAATGATGAGACCTTCCCTCAAGTTGGGGCTTCCCTGGTGGCTCAGATGGTAAAGAATCTGTCTGCAATGAGGGAGACCTGGGTTTGATCCCTGGATGGGAAATATCCCCAGGAGAAGGAAATGGCTACCCATTTCAGTATTCTTGCCTGGAGAATCCCATGGACAGAAGAGTGTGGCGCACTACAGTCCATGGGGTCTCAAAGAGGCGGACACAGCTGAGCAACTAACACTTCCTCAACAAACACTAACACTACAGATAGCAGAGTTTGGAAAACTTTCGTTTTCTCGGTAAAGGTTGGAAGACAGCAAGCAAACAAGCACCCGTGACAGCAGCTTTCAAAACTAGTTGTTTCAGATACCCTGTTGGCAGGTACTGGAAGATGAATTTTCTGAAGCCCATCAGAGTTGCTTCAGGTGCCAGTATTCTCCAGCTTCATTTATAAAGTTAGACCAATATGATACAGGCTTTAGAAGTGTAGAAAACAGTTTGTGTCCTGTTACCAAAACTTAGGAGTCTGACGAATTCTTTCCTAAACATATTCCTCCCACTTTCACGGGGAAATAGAATGCAGGAATGTCTGTAGCTAAAGGATGAGACTCCCTCCCCATCTCTTCCCCCTCCAAAGTGCAGAGCTGTCTGTGGTTTGAATCTGTCAAATCATTTCAAGTCAATATAGGATCTGTGTCATGAGCACTAGATAAATGATTTAATCCATAGCATTTAAAAGGCACTATTATAAACTGGCCCACCCAGACAATGAAAGAGGCAGAAGACCTTCAGACATTGTCTACTTTTGACTGTAAATACTTCCTCTGGGCTGCCCTGGTGGCTCAATGGTAAAGAATCTGCCTGCCAATGCAGGAAACATGCGTTCAACCCTTGGCTCGGGAAGATCACCCTGGAGAAGGAAGTGGCAACCTGGCAGACTGCAGGCCATGGGGCAGCAAAAGAATCGGACACAACTTAGTGACTAAACATCAACAGCAGCAACTTCCTGAGGAATCTGGCAAACTGAGTTCTGTACAAAGTATGCCCTTCCTCAGAATGCTGAATGAGCGAACTTTGGGGTGGAGATTCGGTTTTTCATTTATATAGGAGAGAATATCTGCCACATAATATAATACATATTATTATATCTTATGCTAAATTCTTTATAGTAAAAATCAATAAATATATTTTGATAATGAAACAGTGGCGTATGATCAACTTTTAGTTCAGAGAACCTATGGGCATAATTCTAATTGAGCTCTAGACATTATCAAGTTACCTTGATTAAGGTTAACAGGAAGGGGGATGCTACACTATTTAGAATTAGAATTTGATCTATCAGACATGCATTCTTTTCCACACTGATTCTAACAGTGGTGTTATAGTATACCCTTTGAAAAAGTGTGAATAGCGTGGGCTGTAGTCCAAGAGCGTACAGCTTGACTCATAGATAGTTTCTGTTTACGGAATCAAAGGCAAAAAAGATCAATGAACACGACAAAAAGTCTTACCTCGTCTCAGTGTGAGAGAGCAAGGGGAGAGCAATAATCAACAATGAAAAACTGACTCTCTAGTGCAAGGTAGTAGGTTGAGGGACCCAGACTTACCATTTTTCTTTGTTTTTGTGAAGAAAATGAGTCATAGTTTTGCACTGTGAATGAAATATAAGGTGGTTTCCCACTTTGAAAGGAGAGCCCACAGGGAAGGAATTAGCGTGCCAAGAAAGCCATACAGCAAATGGCCGGATAGAAAAGACACAGACGCATGGGACAGAATCATAATAATTCTTGGAGAAAAAGATATTATCCTGAGATCCTTTTCAACATGAGGGAAATGATGGAATAATTTTAAAGAGGTTTTTGAGGCAAGAAATGACAGGTGTTGGAGAGGAAGTGAAGAAAACCTTCATGTACTCTTGGTGGGAATGTAAATTGGTGCAGCCACTATAGAAAACAGTATGGAGGTTCCTCAAATCAAAAATAGAGCTGCCATATGATCCAGCAATCCCATTACTGGACATTTGTCAAAAGAAAACAAAATCACTAATTCAGAAAGATATATGTGCTCCTATGTTCATTGCAGCATTATTTATAACAGTCAAGATTCAGTAACAACCCAAGCGGCCATCAATGGATGAAAGCATAAAGATGTGGTGTGTGTGTGTGTGTGTGTGTGTGTGTGTGTATGGTTTCCTTGGTGGCTCAGACGGTAAAGAATCTGCCTGTAGTGTAAGGAGACTTGGGTTTGATCCCTAAGTCGGGAAGATCCCCTGAAGAAGGGAATGGCTACCCACTCCAGTATTACCTGGAGAATCCCAGGGACAGAGAAGCCTGGTGGGTTATAGTCCATGGGGTTGCAAAGAGTCATACATGACTGAGTGACTTAGGTCACAGACACACACATACACATATACACACACACACAATGGGATATTTGTTGCTGTTCAGACCCCATGGACTGTAGCATGTCAGGCTTCACTGTCCTGCACCATCACCTGGAGCTTGCTCAAACTCATGTCCATTGAGTCAGTGATGTTATCCAACCATCTCGCCCTCTGTCGTCCCTTTCTCCTCCCGCCTTCAATCTTTCTCAGCATCAAGGTCTTTTCCAGTGAGTCAGCTCTTCGCCATCAGGCGGCCAAAGTGTTGGAGTTTCAGCTTCAGCATCAGTCCTTCGAATGTATATTCAGGATTGATTTCTTTTAGGATTGACTGGTTTCATCTCTTTGCAGTCCAAGGGACTCTCAAGAGTCTCCTCCAACATCACAGTTTAAAAGCATCAATTCTTTAGCATTCAGACTTCTTTATAGTCCAGCTCTCACATCCATACATGACTACTGGAAAAACCATAGCTTTGACTGTACGGACCTTTGTTGGCAAAGTAATGTCTCTGCTTTTTAATATGCTGTCTAGGTTAGTCATAGCTTTTCTTCCAAAGAGCAAGTGTCTTTGAATTTCATGGCTGTGGTCTCCATCTGCAGTGATTTTGGAGCCCAAGAAAATAAAGTCTGTCACTGTTTCCATTGTTTCCCCATCTGTATGCATTGAAATGATGGGACCGGATGCCATGATATTCATTTTTTGAATGTTGAGTTTTAATATTACTCAGTTATAAAAAGATGAAATCTGCCATTTACAACAACTTGAATAGACCTAAAAAGTATTATGCTAAGTGAAATAAGTCCAATGGAGAAAGATACTATATTATTTCACTTATGTGATGTATACAAAACAAACAACAAACCCAGCAGAAACAAACACGTAGATCCAGGGAACAGAATAGTAGTTATCAGAGGGAAGGAAGAGGGTGAAATGCGTAAAGAGGATCAATAGTATGGTAATAGATGGAAACTAATGTTTGGTATGAGCACACTGAAGTCAAAATACTATACACATAAAACTTATATGTATTATAAACCAGTGTTCCCTCAATAATAAATACATAAGGAAAATATGTTTTGGTTTGTTTGTTTTTTGGTTTGTTTTAACCAAATTTTAGGAAGAGGCAGGCCTGTCCACTATAAAATGTGGGGAAATCATCATGAAATAATTCACCCAACTATCTAAAGAAACATGTACTTCTCTTCTTCCTTCTGGGGACTTTATAATTCAGATGGCAACACACAAGAACCTCAGTTCTTCTCAGTCAAAAATTTCCACCGAAACTTACTAAAACCCTTCCCCCAACTCCAAGGGAATATGTTGCTCTGAAAAGATTTCAAAGTTAAACAGTTTATGCATGATACCCTCCAAACTTTGTTTAACCTGTCCAAACTTTTGACGGGAGAGCAGAGTGGGGAAATGGGCAGGGAAGCTGGTAAAGAAGAGGGAGAGGAAGGAAGGAAGTTTCCTGACTTCAGCAGACAGTGAACTGAAAAATAACAAAGGGGCCATCAAGATGAGTAGATATTGGTCAGCTGTGATTAGAAGGGAACCCTCTCCAGAAAAATATTTTGAATGGAGTGAATCTGGATCTTTCTCAGCCTAGCTCCTCATCTGAAACACAGAAGACAGAATATATTTTGAATATTTATTTCTTAATCCTTAAAAGGATGATACACAATTAGTGTCATTCTACATGTGCAGGGGTATGAATACCTTAGAATATTAGGGCTTACTTCTCTCACTGAGCCCAGAGTGGGAAAGGCTGCATTGTTACTGATGAGAAAGAAAAGATTTTGCTTCATCTGAACCTTACATGTTATAAATTTCACTGTTCAACTGATACATATGGTGAAATCTTAGAATAGTTGTATGAAGTACTAAATATTCATCTGAGAATGAATTAATCATTTTCCTTAAAATATCTTTAAGAGCAGAGCGATAGAAGCAATGGATGGGTAATTGTATAAATAGGAAGCTGGTCATTGTAAAGCCTTGAGAGGGTGCTTTATATGATGCTTAAACTTAAATGAGGACTCAGAAAAATATTAGTGCGGGGAAAAGAAAATGTTGCAATTGTCTTTTCCATCACTTGGTGAAATTTTAGACAATGCTGAGTGAAAAATATATGTTATATAGTGTCTGATATTCAAATGAAGTCCATCTGAGATTATAATGAACACTATGATGAATTTTCTGGACTGGGCTGTCCCCAAATCAAACTGAAAAATTGTAGTGGGAATGGTTGGTTTGGGTTTCTTTGCCATTTCCCCTATTTTCCAGAATCTCACCAGGGTTTCATTTTTACAGAACTTCACTTTCAGGGCTAGTATTTGTTTGTTTAGAAGAGAAGTAGTCTCTGCTTTGAGATACTAACTTCTAGGGACTTCAGTGGTTTCACCACTCCCGCATTTGACCTTGTTCATTGGAAAGTCTAGATGAGCAAAATCTGCTTAAGACTCAGATCTCTAGGGGCAGAACTTTGACCTCTCTGGTGGACTGACATTTAACACAGGAAGTTAAATCTGCTGCATAGATTGCTCTCTATTCTTAAGAGATAATTCTGCTTCCTGATTACTCTATAGAAGCCATTTTTCTTCAAATATTCATCAGTTTCTATAAGGTCATAGATCTTTCATCACAACTGGACACTTAAGCATATTTCTGGGCTTCTAGTAAAGCCACCATATATCTGCATATTTAAACCTTTATCTTCCTGAAAGTTATAACATTCATTCCAACTTGTGTACTTAACGTGTATTCAGAGTATAACTAATGACTTAGATCAGAAGATATATGTTTGTGTAATCTGCAATATTTGTTTATATGTAATGGATATGTATAATTTATATATATAATACATATACTTGAATACACATATATACATATACAAATATGTGCACACAAATTTATTTGATGCTGTGCAAAAATACATTTTTTCCCCATACTTAAGCAGTCACTACTGTAATGGGCACAGCCCATATCTTACTCCTCTTGGTATCCTCAGCACTTGGAAAAATGCCTGGGACATATCAGGCAATCTATAAATATATAAATACATGAGATTTAATTGATATTAAATTAGTAACTTAGTCTCTGTTTACCTGTCTCCCTCTAAAACAGAAATGTGTTAGTATGAAATAGTAGAAAATTGTATGTGAAAGTGCTATGTAAAATTTTATATAAATATGGTCTAGTGTCATATTCTTATGAAATATTAGCATTTGGAGTAATTGTACAATGTACATAGTTTTAGTAATAGACCCTGGATTAATGATAATCAATTGAAACTAGGTCATTAGCTGAGGAATAGGTCCTTGACTTAAAATATCAATAAGAGGATAACTCATGGATGTAATTATTTTTCTTCCTTGCCTCAGACAACATTAAATGTTTTTCTGTAACACAGAAACAACTTGATAGTTTTTTTAATATTAGTATGCTAGCAATTATTTAACTGTGTAGGCACATCATTTTAATGGGTAGTCTGTTATGATATTGATTTCAATATTTAATATTTAGCTCTTATTGTAGGGTATGAATGCTAGAAATATTTTTTGGTTTACTTTTAATTGAAGTATAGTTGATTTACAAGTCATGTTAGCTTTTGTTGTACGGCAACATGATTCTGTTATACATATATGTGTGTGTGTGTGTGTGTGTATACTTTTCCATATTCTTTTCCATTAGTTTGTTACGGGATATTGAATATAGTTCCCTGTGCTATACAGTAGTTCTTGTTGTTTATCTCTAAGGTTTCAAGATACATGAGGAAAATTCTAATGAGGATACATTATTGATTCCTTATCCTTATCGAGGGCCAACAGTTCACCAGAGGAGAGTTGGGCTGAGGCTGTTGAATTGTATGCAGTGTAGTCACCAATGTGAGAAGCTTAGAAAACTGTAGATAGTTTAGTTTTTCTCTCGAAAGAAGCATGAACATCAATTTATTTTGATGGCTATCTTTGTTCAGCAAACAGAATCTTTTAACAGAAAAACAATCCTTTGTTTATTTTGTGTATAGAACCAGTGTGTTAACTTGAGATATATTTGGGGAGTTTGTGTTGTAAACGACCATTTTTATGCTCTAAAATCCAGGTATAACTCCTTTTTCTTTTCCACTGGAAAGAGTTTACAGGAGAATTACATGGCAACAATTCACTAGGAGTTAATATTATTGAATCTCTAGTGGGTACATGGTACAAAACTGGGTCGTTCAAGAAATATATCTTTTAAATGTCCATGTTTAGAGGACATACTAGATACACTGCCAGAGTGAACAACCATTTGAAAGGAAAAAGAATTGTTCTCTTAGATTGAATTCAGTGTATATATATACAGTTTGTGTTAAATCAAAGTCGATTCTGAGTCTGGTAAATGAAAAATGGAAATAGTACCTTAATATTCACATCCTCAAGAATTGTGTGACACTGTATTACATGCATGTGGAAGTGTAGCTTTTAAATGTTCCATTTTGAAGGAAATAGAACAAAGTTGTTTTCAAAAAGGAATGTGCAGTGACAGCTTCATTCATTCCTTCACAAGTATTTATTGAGCATTCAAATGTAAGATAAAGCTGAGTGGTAGAGGTTCACACCACAATGAGCAAAACAAGTGTCTCTCTTAAACTATGGAGCCTAACTCTTAATGGTAAAGTCAGATAATAAACAAATACACTAATAAATGTAGATTCTCAGTGTTATGCAGAAGTTAAAGGGGGACGGCACTATTTGAGGTGGGGATATCACCTCATCAGGGATGGTCTCTGATGAGATGACATCTGAGCTGAGACCTGAAAGCCATGTGAGTGTCTGGAGGAAGAAGTGTTCTACACAGAAAGAACAGTAAATGCAAAAGCCCTGAGGTAATGTGCTTGGTACATAAAGCTCATCAAGGGGCCAATATCATTAGAGCAGAGGGAAACCAAGCAAAGAGTTGAGGAACTACTTTTTAAATAGGGATTTTAAGTTGATTGTTTATCATCTCCATATGCAGTTGCTCCCCTGAGGATCTGTAAAAGTACAGATTACAAGAATATAAGACTTCAAGCTCATTTAGTACCATACTTTACTTTCTAGGCATTTTTTCATGTTTATGAGGATGGTTCCAAGCTGCTAAGGGAGCCCTCTTTCAGATCTACAGTCAGCATAGATTGCATTTAGTTCTCAAGGTAATTTGCTCATTAATGGTAGCAGTAATCTTGTGCATTGTTTTCATTGTTCTTATTGATTCATTTTGTCTCTACCTCTCTGAGGGTTTTTTTTTTTTTTTTTGCATTAACATGTCAATCAACATTCTTAATCACACATATTGTTTGTTAATTATTGAAATCTTTGTATACCATTAATTTCACTAATAAGTGTGCTTTAAACTTGAGAATTTGCCTTCCTACAGGCTTATCAGGAAGGAATTACCTTCTAAGGGTGAGAGAAGACTGTAAACTATTATGAAATTTCAAGTATCTTTGCTTCTGTTAAGTTAAATCCCCCAAACAAATAGCTTTTTCAAATAATGAAGACTAAACTTTAAAATCATGTAAAATAGAGTCCCTCCTATTACCTGGAAGACTGTAGCTCTCATGCTTTGTGTATTGTCTTTCTCTTATCCATCTAAGAAGATTTTATTAATTGCCTTGGCAGTTTGGTACATATGTGTGTGGGGGAGGGGGAATCTTTAAATGCAATGAAAAAGAAACCTGCCTTAGCTGGTAATAAACCTGGTCAAACCCATCTAGCAGAGAATGAGGAATGGTGCAGCTTTTAGAGGGACTTCCCTGGGGCCCTAGTGGTAAAGAACTTGCCTGCCAACGTATAGGGGCTTCCTAGGCGGCACTAGTGGTAAAGAACCCACCTGCCAATGCAAGAGACTTAAGAGACGAAGGTTCCATACCTGGATCCGGAAGACTCCCTGGAGGAAGTCATGGTAACCCACTCCAGCATTCTTGCCTGAAAAATCCCATGAACAGAGGAGCCTGGCAGGCTACACTCAGAGGTCACAAAGAGTCAGACACAGGCATAGCACACAGGCATAGCTTTTAGAATCTACTCCTCCAAACAGTTAGAAGTCCTTTGGTTTTAAGCCTGGGGGAAAAAACCTTCTAATCAAAGACCAATAGCTCAATAAAAATAATCTTCTATTGCTATGAAGAACCTAAAAGGACTTATTTCATTTGAGCAGAAGATTAAAGCTTGGATTTTCGACCACAAGGATACCCCCTTAAAATCACAGCCTACATGTCCTCATCACCTTGTCTAATGCTGTTTTCTGTCCAGCTATTAGGATTGGGCCCCAAAGTGAAAGTGAAAGTGAAGTCGTGTCCGACTCTTTGTGACCCCATGGACTGTAGCCTATCAGGCTCCTCTGTCCATGGGAAAGCGACTCCAAAAGACAGAAATGTTTCTCTTTGCCTAGGGGTCCTCTTGAAGTCTTAGAGGGCCTTCTCTGAGGGATCACACCACATGCTTACAGCCCATTATCTGTCTTCTGTCAGGACCCTTGCTGGTGATGCATCTTTGTTGGAGAAATTTTCATTAGAGAGTTGTCTTACGTCGTTTAAAGGTGACAGCTTGATAAAGCAAATCTAACCTTTCGATTAATTCCCTACCACTGGCAATGCTAGGCTAGAGATAAAGTGACCCACTCCCATATTTTCTCATTTTAAATCAAACTTACAATTTCAATTTTTAGAAATATTAGATGTGCTCTTAAGTTCTGCCAGAGTCATGACTATTGGGTCATTGACCCAGTGACCTAATAGGTCAATGACCTATTGGATTATTCTAGTAGAGAAAATAGAGATTAGGAGGATTTTCAAATTATTAGGAGTTTCTGTTTGGGATAAAAACTTCTTGAGACTAAATACTAAAAAGCTAAACAAAGTTTCTTACATAAATACTGCATACTAAAAGAATCTGAGTAAAGAGAACTGCGACTGAAATGACAACAAGAGCCAGGAATCTCATATCTATTTAATAAATAAGTAAGTGCCATCCCCAAAGACCTTGACTGACCTGGACACACTGCTTAGATGTTAAACACCTAAGGACACAGTCTTTTCAAGGAAGTATGTTTTCTCCAATTTTGTATGAATCACTGTGGCCTCTAGTCCATCTGTATTTTTCTCTCTTTCTTGGAGTCTAGGATACAATGAAAAATTTCCAAAGGAAAGGGAAGCAACAGTGCAGGCAATAATCTGTGGGGAGCTGACAGTTGGCCTTGGTGTCACAACAGTTGGAAGGAAGTTGTGGTGTTACTTCGGAAATATATGGTCTGTTTAAAGGGTGGCTGTAGCTCCTCACCTTGATCGTTGCCAGGCAGGAGCACAAGCCTGGTATTGACAGATATTTAGATTTTGTGATAAAATCAAGGAATCTGGTTTTTAATAGGAAACCTCCCAATTTAAAAATGTTCAGTTCACTTCAGTCGCTCAGTTATATCTGACTATTTGCAACCCCATGGACTGCAGCGTGCCAGAATTCCCTGTCCATCACCAACTCCCAGAGCTTGATCAAACTCAGGTCCATCAAGTCCATGATGCCATCCAACTATCTCATTCTCTGTTGTCCCCTTCTCCTCCTGCCTTCAGTCTTTCCCAGCATCAGGGTCTTTTCAAATAAGTCAGTTCTTCACATCAGGTGGCCAAAATATTGGCGTTTCAGCTTCAACATCAGTCCTTCCAATGAATGTTCAGGACTGATTTCCTTTAGGATGGACTGGTTGGATCTCCTTGCAGTCCAAGGGACTCTCAAGAGTCTTCTCCAACACCATGGTTCAACAGCATCAATTCTTCGGCATTCAGCTTTCTTTATAGTCCAACTCTCACATCCACACATGACTACTGGAAAAACCATAGCCTTAACTAGATGGAATTTTGTTGGTAAAGTAATGTCTCTGCTTTTTAATATGCTATCTAGGTTTGTCATACCTTTTCTTCCAAGGAGCAAGTGTCTTTGAATTTCATGGCTGCAGTCACCATCTGCAGTGATTTTAGAGCCTAAGAAAATAAAGTCTCTCACTGTTTCCATTGTTTCCCCATCTATTTGCCATGAAGTGATGGGACCAATGCCATGATCTTCATTTTTTGAATATTGAGTTTTAAGCCAGCTTTATCACTCTCCTCTTTCATCAAGAGGCTCTTCAGTTACTCTTCACTTTCTTCCTTAAAGATGATATCATCTGCATATCTGAGGTTATTGATATTTCTCCTGGCAATCTTGACTCCAGCTTGTGCTTCATCCAGCCCAGCATTTCGCATGATGTATAAGTTAAATAAGCAGGGTGACAATATATAGCCTTGACATACTCTTTTCCCAATTTGGAACCAGTCTGTTGTTCCATGTCCAGTTCCTACTGTTGCTTCTTAACCTGCATACGGATTTCTCAGGAGGCAGGTCAGGTGAGTCTGGTATTCCCACCTCTTTAAGAATTTTCCAATTTGTTGTGATCTACAGAGTCAAAGGCTTTGGTGTAATCAACAAAATAGAAATAGATGTTTTTCTGGAATTCTCTTGCTTTTTTGATGATCCAGCGGGTGTTGGCAATTTGATCTCTGGTTCCTCTGTGTTTTCTAAATCCAGCTTGAACATCTGGAAGTTCACAGTTCATGTACTGTTGAAGCCTGGCTTGGAAAATTTTGAGTATTATTTTGCTAAGCATGTGAGATGAGTGCAATTGTGCAGTAGTTGAACATTCTTTGGCATTGCCCTTCTTTGGGATTGGAATGAAAACTGACCTTTTCCAGTGCTGTGGCCACTGATGAGTTTTCCAAATTTGCTGGCATATTCAGTGCAGAACTTTAACAGCATCATCTTTTAGGATTTGAAATAGCTTAAGTGGAATTCCATCACCTCCACTAGCTTTGTAGTGATGCTTTCTAAGGCCCACTTGACTTCACATTCCAGGATGTCAGGCTCTAGGTGAATGATCACACCATCATGGTTATTTGGTTTATTAACATCTTTTTTGTATGGTTCTTCTGTGTATTGTTGCCACCTCTTCTTAGTATCTTCTGCTTCTTTTAGGTCCATACAATTTCTGTCCTTTATTGTGTCCATCTTTGCATGAAATGTTCCCTTGGTGTCTCTAATTTTCCTCAAGACATCTCTAGTCTTTTCCATTCTATTGTTTTCCTCTATTTCGTTGCATTGATCACTGAGGAAGGCTTTCTTATCTCTCCCTGCTATTCTTTGGAACTTCGTATTCAGATAGGTATATCTTTCCTTTGCCTTTTGCTTCTCTTCTTTCCTCAGCTATTTGTAAGGCCTCTTCAGACAACTATTTTGCCTTTTTGCATTTCTTTTTCTTGGGGATGGTCTTGATCCCTGCCTCCTGTACAATGTCACGAACCTTCATCCATAGTTCTTCAGGCACTCTGTCTATCAGATCTAATCCCTTGACTCTATTTGTCACTTCCACTGTTTAATCATAAGGGATTTGATTTAGGTCATACCTGAATGGTCTAGTGGTTTTCTCTACTTTCTTCAATTTAAGTCTGAATTTGGCAATAAGGAGTTCATGATCTAAGCCACAGTGAGCTCCTGGTCTTGTTTTTGCTGACTGTAGAGAGTTTCTCCATCTTTGGCTGCAAAGAATATAATCAATCTGATTTCGGTGTTGACCATCTGGTGATGTCCATGTGTAGAGTCGTCTCTTGTGTTGTTGGAATTGGGTGTTTGCTATGACCAGCACGTTGTCTTGGCAAAACTTTGTTAGGCTTTGCCTTGCTTCATTTTGTACTCCAAGGCCAAATTTGCCCGTTACTCCAGGTATCTCTTGACTTCCTACTTTTGTATTCTGCCCGGGACCAGCCCCAGCTGATCCAGGGTATTCGAAGGAGAGACGGTGTAGGCGAAGATCAGGAAACAACTGCTTAATTAAACGTTAATTAAGGATATAAAAAGTAATGGAATAAGGATAGCTCAGTGAAGAAATTCAGTGGAGAAAAGAGGCTGAAATAAGGATAGCTCAGTGAGGAAATTCAGTGGAGAAAAGAGGCTGAATAATTCAGCCAGAAGGTAAGAGAAAGAACAACATGGTGAGACCAAGTTTCGGTGAACAAGGCCCGCACTTTATTTTCCAAAGTAGTTTTTATACCTTAAGTTATGCATAGAGGATAATGGGGGAAGGGGTAGAGTCAGGCAGCAAGCCAGGCTTTCTTCCTGCAAACTTATCATATGCAAAAGCTTAGGTGATTTGCATCATCTTCTGGCCCGGAGGCCTGTTAACATTTTAAGACCTTTTCTTCAGAAAACTTATTTTTCTCTAAAGGTGATTGGTCAGGAGCCACCCTCCAAAAAGCATTAGATAAAGTTGCATTCCTACAGAGCAAAGGTGTGGTGGGCTATAACAAGAAAAAGAATTAACTCAAGGGTCCCAGGTTACAAACATTAAAGCTACTACTTACACCAATTATATTAATCAATACACTGCCAGGGACACAGCAGGTAAGGGATATGGAAACTTAGCAGCAAACATTGGCCCAACGAGTGAAAATCCCTTCACCAATACAATTTCTAATCAATCTTTTAACTACTCAAAAGAATCTGTGTTTAGACAGTTTAGAACATCTCCTGCCTCTCACAGTTGGGAGGCTCTGAACAATCACATGTAGCTGGAAAAACCTATTCAGGCAGGCTAGAGGATTTCCAAAGGAGTTTGTAGGTTGAAACACTGTCACACCCAGGAATTATTAACTGGAGCTGTAAGCTAACTTTTTTCAGAGAGGTAGTGGGGGACAGCCCCCCGTAAAGTCAGAGGTGCAGGTGAAAGCACAAAGCAGAAAGTAGGCAGACTCTGGTTTTGGGGGTATGTGCTCGAGAATTTCCAGGGTGACTCCTGAAGCTCGATCCCGCCTTTGCGTATGCGGAGCCTCCTTCCTCATGACCTTTGTCATGGGCGGAGTTCCTCACGCTGGCTCCCGGCAGTGATAGAATTCCAGTTGAGCTATTCCAGATCCTGAAAGATGATGCTGTGGAAAGTGCTGCACTCAATATGCAATATGCACCAAATATGCAATATGCCGGCTCCCGGCAGTATTCAAGTCCTCTATGATGAAAAGGACATATTTTTGGGGTGTTAGTTTTAGAAGGTCTTATAGGTCTTCATAGAACCGTTCAACTTCAGCTTCTTCAGCATTACTGGTTGGGGCATAGACTTGGATTACTGTGATATTGAATGGTTTGCCTTGAAAACAAACAGATCATTCTGTCATTTTTGAGATTGCACCCAAGTACTACATTTCAGACTCTCTTGTTGACACTGAGGGCTACTCCATTTCTTCTAAGGGATTCTTGCCCACAGTAGTAGATATAATGGTCATCTGAATTAAATTCACCCATTCCAGTACATTTTAGTTTGCTGATTCCTAAAATGTCATTGTTCACTCTTGCCATCTCCTGTTCGACCACTTCCAATTTGCCTTGATTCATGGACCTAACATTCCAGGTTCCTGTGCAATATTGCTCTTTATAGCATCAAACTTTACTTCCATCACCAGTCACATCCACAGCTGGGTGTTGTTTTTGCTTTGGTTCTGTCTCTTCATTCTTTCTTGAGTTATTTCTCCACTCTTCTCTACTGGCATATTGGGCACCTACTGAGCTGGGGAGTTCATCTTTCAGTGTCCTATCTTTTTGCCTTTTCATACTGTTCGTAGGGTTCTCAAGGCAAGAATAGTGAAGTAGATTGCCATTCCTTTCTCCAGTGGACTATATTTTGTCAGAACTCCCCACCATGACCCATCCATCTTGGGTGGTCCTACACATTATGGCTCTTAGTTTCATTGAGTTTGACAAGGCTGTGGTCCCTGATCAGTTTGGTTAACTTTCTGTGATTGTGCTTTTCATTCTGTCCACCCTCCAAAGGATAAAATGTTGCTTCTGTTTAAAAAATACTGTGTTGGCAAATACAATTCACTTAAAGTTCAGATTTTGCATGTGGTTGCTAGTTTCCAAGCTAAGCATTACATGTCCTGTAGCAAAAAAAAGATGTTTATTCATCCATTTATTCATTTAACAAACATTTGTTGAGTGTTACATCATGATTAGTGTTATGGGGCTTTCAAAGATAAATGAAGTATGGGACCATTGCACCAAAGGACTAAATCTAGTGGATGCCTCCCCCTAGCCTGGAAAACAAATCCATATTCATCATTCAATTATTGCCTGTAGTATTATAGGCTTTGAATCAACACTTACAAGTCCAGTGTCTCACCTGACCTACAGTGTATTTATTTTCCTTCCACTATGATATATCAGTAAACCAAGACTAATTGTATCAGCAGGAATACATGTTCAAGGCATAATAGTGAGAAAAAATTCAAGTTGCAAAGAAATATGCAGAATGATTTTATGTGATATTTTAGGCACACAAAGCAATACTATATTTTATAGAAACATACAATTATAGGAAAAGCATAAAAACCTCCAAAGCCAAAGGATAACAACACTCACTGAGGGCAGTGGTTGCCTCTCGGGGAAAAGAGAGGAAAATGAGATGGAGATGTGGGACTGTAGCTGTATTTGCAGCACTTTATTTAAAAATATCTGATGCAAGTTTGACAACATGTAAGCATTTGTTAAATCCTGATGATGGGAGACTTAAGCATCCCATGCTTTCTCCATCATCCTGCTTACAATACTTTAAATTGATATGAAATAAGGTAAGGATGTAAAAAAACAACATGATTAAATTAGATTTTTTCCTTTATTCCTGAGAGAATGCTTTTTCTAATTTTCACCATTGCTTTAGTGGCACTAGCCTCCCAGACTTAAAATATTTAAGTTTTCCCTCTTGTTTATACCTGGGGACTAATCCAGTCCATTACTTTCAAAATCTGCCTTCAAAACATCTCTTTCTGAATGAACCTATGGTTAAGGTGCAAGGGGGGAGGGATAGAATGGGAGTTTATAATTGACATGTACACACTGCTATATGTAAAATAGATAATCAATAAGGCCCTACTGTACAGCACAGGGAATTCTGCTCAGTATTCTGTAATAACCTAAATGGGAAAAGAATTTGAAAAAGAATATGTACATATGTATGTATAACTGAATCGATTTGCTGTATACCTGAAACTAACACAACATTGTTAATCAAGTATATGCCAATATAAAATAATATTTTATGAGTCTCTTTCCATTTTCATTGCATCATTACGGCACACACATCATCATCTACCACTCTCGTCACCTGCCAAATGCCCGGCGACCGCCACACTCCCCCTCTTCTCCATCCTGTGTAACACAGTTGACTTTTTGTGCATCACATCATTGTTGTGCTGCCATGTTCCCAAAGCAAATTCAGCTTCTCTTCTTGGCACTTAGGTATCACCGTCTCGATTTATAAAGCGTATCTCCCCCTCACAGACAAAGAGAATAGATGTATGGATGCTGGGGGCTGGGGTTGGGCTGGAAGTGGAGTGGGATGAATTGGGAGATTGGGATTGATATATATATACACTGCTACATATTAACTAGTGAGAACCTACTGGATAGCACAGGGAACTCTACTTAATGCTGTGTGGTGACCTAAATGGGAAAGAAACCCAAAAAAAGAGAGGATATAGGTATACATATAACTGATTCACTTTGCTATACAGCAGAAACCAACACAACATTGTAAAGCAACTATACTCCAATTAAAAAATTAATTAAAAAGTGTCAGGGGAGTGGAAATCTTCCATCACATTCTAAGAAGAAAAGTAAGACTTCTGGTGAGTCAAATCAGCTCTGGTCCCAGAGAGGGAGAGCACCCGGAGAGCATGCGGACATGCACCCCAGCTCATAGGTGAGATGCTTTCCCAGCATCCACTGTGCAAAGTAAAGTATTAGTCGCTCAGTCGTTTCCAACTCTGTGACCCCATGGACCGTAGTCCACCAGGCTCCTTTCTTCATGGAATTTTCCAGGCACGTATACTGGTGTGGGTTGCTTTTTCCCTCTCCAGGGGATCTTCCCTACCCAGGGATCAATCCCATGTCTCCTGCATTGGCAGGTAAATTCTTAACCACTGCACCACCTTGGGAAGCCCAGCTGTGCAAAGTCTCCACTTACTGTTGACTTTACTCATTGACAACCCAACACTATCTGCCCAATGTCAGTTAATTTTCAAACTCGTGTTTTCTCTCTTCTGCTATGAATATCTGCTTCATGATATTCAAGAAGGCAAAGAACTCTCTCCTGTGTTTCCCTGATTTCCTCCAGAGCCCCTACTTCAGGACTTGCATATTTGAGTAGTGAAATAAAGATTTGCTTCATATCATTTGACTTTTCATTAATAAAAATTTTCACCTTTCCCCACAAATGAAATACTTCTCTTCCATTCAATTTGAACATGCTACCCAAAACTCCTTTTGCTTCTTAGTATTTTAATTTTTACCACAGTCAGTTCCAGATACCACAACCTTTGCTATAAAACTCTTAAAATACAATGCACATTGTAGTGGGAAATGGATCTGGGTAGCTCCATGTGCTTCTGTCCTGATTCTAATACTTTTTCTTTAAAAAACAGTATTCAGAAGTGATGGATGATATTATTTACTTTAGAAAGAGTGAGTAAAAGCTTTCCTTCCTCCTCCTTAAAATTGTGTCCATAGAGGTTTCTACCAAGCAAAGGAATTTTTTTGTTCATTACCCAGTATTATAGAATTCTGCTTAACTCGGAGAGCCAGGGAATGGTTACAGGCCTACGGACACAATCCTAATGCTTGTTTGCTGTTTTCCCCCCAATTAGTCATGGTGTATTAAAGTGAATAACATCTTTTAAAGTCTTGTGGCAGCTATTTTTGCTGAAGAGTTCATATCCATGCTTTTTAAAAAGAACAATAATTGTGAGCATTCTGATTTGGAAATAGAAATGGAAAATGTTTGGTGGAGGGAGCTAAATGACGTAGGAAGAAAAACAGTCCCTAGAGCAGAACACAATAGTGCTTAAAGCTTTAGATTTAGGAAATAATTTAAATTTTGCTGATACCTCTCCTCCAGCCTCTGACTTTCCTGGGCTCTACAGAAGATTCTAGAATGTGAAATGAGTTAAGTATCAATCCTGCTTTAGGATAATCCTTTCATTTATGGGCTGTGAATTTAAGGAGATTAATGGATATATTGAGTGAAATTCTATGTTTCTTTTTATGGTGCTTAATACTCCAGAGTTGCTACACCACTCTGTCGGGAAAGGTGGAATCCAACAAAACCACAAAATATGCATCCCAATGGGAAATGAATGTTCTAGCAGGAGTGGCCGGAGGATCTAACACATGTAGGTAATATATGCGAACATACATTAGGCAGCGATAAAAGTAAAAATTGCTAAGTATGTTTCCTGAGCACTTTCCATGGAATTAGGCATTGTTCTAAGCATCACCCATACTGTCCCCTGTAATCACTGTAACAGTGCTGTGAGTCAGGTATTACGACCATATTTTAGAGACGAGGAAGTGTAGGGACAGAGAAGTTAAGTATTTTGTTCAAAATCATGCAGCTGGTTTTGAAACTAGTCCATGTGGTACCCAAGCCTGACCCCTGACCTCTGCTCTGTATCACCTTCCTCTATTTACATTAGATGTTTGTTGAATAAATGAGGAGGAGGAGGTGGCGTTTGAGGGAGGCATTTAATCCTCAGGTGCATAGGGGATTGCCAATTGGGTTTGTAGAAGAGTTTTATACAGTACTGTGATAAGCCATTACTCTGGGACTTCCTGGCTGTGTAGTGCTTAAGACTCTGAGCTTCCACTACACAGGGCACAAGTTTCCATCCCTGGTCAGGGAACTAAGATCCCAAGTGTCATGTAGCAAGGCCAGAAAAATTAATAAATGAAAGATTTTTTAAAAATCTGTTACTGTAAAATATTACATACCCAAAACTGCAAGACCCAGCGAGCACACCAGTATATGTTGGTATCCATTATATACTGTGCACCAAGTTGCTAGCAAACAAATGTTAAAGAGAGTATCTTTAATATGTAATGCCCTATGTGTTTCAAACATTGGTTTCTTCTTGAATTCTTTCTCAGTGGTTAAGATCAGCCTATGATCTAAGTGACAGTTTGTGTAAACTATCCTTCAGTGAAGGATATTGTCATACTGCCTGGCAATTAAAATAATGTTTGAGGTATCTCCATTAGCTTCCTTCTACTGAGAAAACTGAAGTTGCATCACTCTATCTTTTGCTAAAATTCATATTCCAAAACATAGCGTGTTCATGGCTTGCTCTTTGAGAGCTCAAAATTTCCTCTGAAGAAGACTGACAACTGATAAGATAATATCTCTCGTAAAATTTGCTTTTGGATTACTTAGTTTCTTGGAGGAACCCCACAAAATTAAGGCATATTTCTGCCCTGTTGCTTCTTTTCTCCCTCATCATCCTGAGATCAATAGGTGGACCCTGACCATTGAGATATCTCATTGGCTAGAGGACCCAAGCAGACCTGTAAAAGCATCAGTCTGTGAATGACATAAACTGGGGTACCAGTTTCTGGGTGCTGCACAGGTGGGATGGGGTACTCTCACTTGGATGTGAAGCTGAGCACGATGGGGTGCAGGAAAGGAGTGGCCAGGAGAGTCTATACTGGTTTCACTCAGATGTTGGGGGAAAAACATTCGAGGAGGAAATGCTGGGATGTGATAGAAAGAATATGAGCTCTGAAGCTTTCAGTCTCAGATCTCTCACTCACTACATGTATTCCCTGTGAAAGTGAAGTGAAAGTCACTCAGTCGTGTCCGACTCTTTGTGACCCCATGGTCTATACAGCCCATGGAATTCTCCAGGCCAGAATACTGGAGTGGGTAACCTTTCCCTTCTCCAGGGGATCTTCCCAACCCAGGGATCAAAGCCAGGTCTCCCGAATTGCAGGCAGATTCTTTACCAGCTGAGCCACAAGGGAAGCCCAAATGAAGATGTGTCAGAAGTATTCCCTGAGAGCTCTCCAAAAGCTTTCTAAGGCTCAATGTTCCTTTTCTTTAAAATTAATGTAATACCTAACCCTAAAACTCACCACTTTGCTCCATACAGTGTGGGATACAGTATCTCCAGCCTTTTCTGTCACCATCTGACAACACAAGAAATTTGGATCTACCTCTCCATCTAAGTTATGTATGTGGTTTTTCTATTTCTATGTCTTTTGACTTTGTTATTCTTTCTTCTTAACATATCCATTTTCCTCATTTCCATGGGCCTGAAACCTACCTCTTTTGTAAGTCCTAGTTTTAAATACTGTGTCCGAAAGGAAACTTACCCCTGTTCCACCAGACAGAAGTCATTTCTCTCTTCTCTGTGTTCCAGCTGCCCTTGGGGGCACTTGATGGCATTGAACGTGCCCTTCCTTGGGTGATACTCATTTATATGCTGCTTTTATCCTTCCTGCTGGACTTCAAGCTCCTTGTGAGGGAGAGAACATCTAGCCCATCACTGTATCCCTATCCAGTGCTAAGTGTGTCCCCTTGCACATTGGCGATCAATAATGGTGTGTTTAATTGAGCTAATGAGAGAGGGAAACTGAACTTTATGCAAATCTCTGGTCCTTTCTTTCTGCTCTGGCTTCAGGGAATCACTGCTTTGACTGAGTCTGCTGCTGCTAAGTTGCTTCAGTCGTGTCCGACTCTGTGCGACCCCATAGACGGCAGCCCACCAGGCTCCTCTGTCCATGAGATTTTCCAGGCAAGAGTGCTGAAGTGGGGTGCCATTGTCTAATCTAACCTAAAATGATAAGGGAGACAGAACTGATGACTTTTTTTTACTCCTCTTATGCGTAATCTTCTCTATTTTTAAGAATCAGTTGCCTGGTGGTAGATGGATGCACTCTGAGGATTTTATGGATTGAATACATTTTTAAAATACTATCAGAGAATCAAGCCAGGCCAAATTCAAACATGACATTGCCAGGGGAAATATCTGAACAATCTGCATTTTCTTTGATTTATGGTTAGGAAATGTATTGATTCTTTTTTCTTAATTATTGCATATGGTATTCTTGCTTTTTAAACAAGAGTGATCATCCCTTTCTTTGCTTGACTTCTATGAGTCTATAATGATGAGAAACTAAGAAATGAATTTGTGCATTGCCATGTATATTGTAAAAGGAAAGTCACAAAATAAACTCATATTTATAGTGTTCAGTTATTAGGGTCATTAACATATTTTATACATTGAGTTTTCCTATATCTTATTTTAGAAAGACTTAGTTATCAACTTTCCTTTACAGTGTTATTCATAAAATTAGATGATACAAAAAAAGCCTTTAAATGTCTAGTTGGAACTGGATTTTGAACTGTTAGTACATATTGAACAGTCTGGTGTGAAGGAGCTGCTGTAAGTGAACCCAGCATGGGTAACAGTCTCACCAACTCTCATTAACTTCTTGCTCTTGGTGCATTTTAGACCTTCTCTCATTAAATCCTTGATTTAAATATATTATTCTATTCACCTGTTTTGTTGCATCTCAGTAGCTACTAATAAACCCAAAGGACTCCATCTTTCAGAGCATTTTCACAACTGCAGTAATCACACAGGAATGCTTTATAGTGAAAGGAACGTTTTGACTGAAATTAAGTTCAACAATCACCTATCGAGCAACTGCCATGGGCTGGAAAACTGGGGTTACCACCCATTCCTTATTTTGCTTAAACTTAGAGAAGGAAGGAGACACCCAGCTATCATGTAAGTCAAACCACAATGCATATGAGAGTGGAAAGGCCAAGCACCAAGGATGAGGAAAGGAAAAACAGCTTCTCAGAGGTCAAATTCAAAACATGTAGCACACTGTATGTCCAGACACTAACCAAATAGATTGGGCATGAACCATAGCCTGGAGCAGAGTCCTGGAGGGCGAGGCAGTACCCCTTCAGTTGCTGGATCATGGAAAGGTCTGAGGGCTTCTGGGAGTAGAGGGTTAGAGCTGGAGTAGCAAGAAGGCACGCTGAGGGGTATGGATGCAAGTGAAGGGCAGCAACTTTTTCCAGTTGTTTTGAAATTATTTCAACATGTTACCCCTGATGTGGCCGTCCTGGTACAAAACAGCAGAAGATCAAAAAAAGCCACCGCATGGGCTAAGTGTTATTAAGCAGAATTTAAAATTTAAAATGATATCCGAGGGAAGGATGGAGGCATAAACTCATAAAGGATAGAACTGAGATTAGCCCTCATCTCCTCCTTCTGAAGCCCATTGTCTGTAATGGTAAATAATTGGGCTGTGTGCTAAGTCACTTCAGTCGTGTCCAACTTTCTGCAACCCCAAGGATTGTAGCCCACTAGGCTCCTCTCTCTATCCATGGGATTCTCCAGGTAAGGATACTGGAGTGGGTTGCCATTTCCTTCTCCAGGTGATGTTTCCCACCCAGTGATCAAACCCACATCTCTAAAGTCTCTTGCATTTCAGTTCAGTTCAGTCGTTCAGTCGTGTCCAACTCTTTGCAACCCCATGGACCACAGCACGCCAGACCTCCCTGTCCATCACCAACTCCTGGAGTTAACCCAAACTCATGTCCATTGAGTCGGTGATGCCATCCAGCCATCTTACCCTCTGTCGTCCCCTTCTCCTCCTGCCTTCAATCTTTCCCAGCATCAGGGTCTTTTCAAATGAGTCAGTTCTTCACATCAGGTGGCCAAAGTATTGGAGTTTCAGTTTCAACATCAGTCCTTCCAATGAACACTCAGGACTGATCTCCTTTAGGATGGACTGGTTGTATCTCCTTGCAGTCCAAGGGACTCTCGAGTCTTCTCCAACACCACAGTTCAAAAACATCAATTCTTCGGTGCTCAGCTTTCTTTATAGTCCAGCTCTCACATCCATACATGACTACTGGAAAAACCATAGCCTTGACTAGATGGACCTTTGTTGGCAAAGTAATGTCTCTGCTTTTTAATATGCTATCTAGCATTTCAGGCGGGTTCTTTACCTCTAGTGCCACCTAGAAAGTCCCCTGATACTGACAAATCCAGGAGAGGGGCTCCCCTAATGGCTCAGATGGTAAAGAACCTGCCTGCGATGCGGGAGACACCGGTTTTATCTCTTGAGTTGCGAAGATCCCCTGGAGAAGGGAAGGGCAACACACTCCAGTATTCTTGCCTGGAGAATCCCATGGACAGAGGAGCCTCGTGGGCTATAGTCCATGGGGTCACAAAGAGTCAGACATGACTGAACGATTAACATTTTCACTTTGTTTCAATCCAGAGGAGAAGGTGAAGGAGGAAGATGACCATGGCCATGGTTTACAAAGAAAGAACATTTTAAGCTGGGCCTTTAAAGTCAAAAGATTTTTTATCATTGTATCTCCAAGAATGTGTAGTATCAGGTTAGTTTGTTCCACTCCTGGTAAGGATCTTCTGATCATTTTTTTCCTAGCTGTCCTTCCTTCCCTCTGTTTCTTTCCCCACCAATCACTTTCTTTAGATGGAAGTTCTTAATTTAGAATTCATGGGGGCAGGGGGCATGCCTGAGCTTCTGGAACCCTAGAACCCATTGTGTTTGTGTTTATTAATGTGCATTTTTGTGGGAAGATGATCCATAGTTTTATTCTGGTTGTCAAAGGCTTCTATTTAACTCCATTACATTAGAAGAAACTAGAAAAACATTCCACAGGTGAAAATTGTAAGTACTATGATGTCATATAATGTAACATTCTGAAAATTCAGCATATCCACTTGAATTTCAAAGACTCAAAAAGTGAGTACTCTCTCTTTGACACTTATGTATATATTATTATCAAATACATGGCATTTCCCCTTGCACACACCAGTGACTACTCTCTAAGCATTTGAGAGAAATAAGAGACCTCAGAATTTAGGCACCCAACCTTGGTAGTCCTTGCTGGCACATTAGATGTGGCTGACATTTAGAGATTACAAGTTACATTACAGGTTACACAGGCCGTTTCGGCACATGTGGGGCAATGGTCTGGTAGTCAAGTGCAGTGGTTAAGTTCGACCTGGGAATCTGACTGCTGAGGTTCAACCTTGGCTATTAACCTTGGCTGTTGTTTCCCTTTAGCTTTGAACAAGATACGTATTCTCCATGTGTTACTATAATCTTATTTTGAAAATGAGGGTACTGCAATGCCTGTTTTTAGTAGTTATTGTAGAGAGTAAGTGGTTCATGCAAGATGATAATAAAGAGCTGCTAAACTCTTGCATTGAGGTCAGAGTGACAAGGTCACAGGGCCCAATGCCCACACTAAATCCTACTCCTGTCTGCACTCACGTCCTCTTGTCCCCTGGTCTCTGCCATCACTGTCGTGCCAGGGCCCACTGTGGCTGTCTTCTTGTCTTCACATGCGCTTTCCCTGCCTCATCCGTGTGGTGGGAACAACTGTATGGAATGAAGACTCTCTCATGATTCTGAAAGCTTGTCATGTCTTCATGTGGTGAATAAATTTATCTCAAGATTCCAGAACTACTTACACAGTTGAGGAAAACTAAAAACACAGGAAGGCAAGCCCTCTGTTTTGTGCTTTACCTAACAAGGCTTCAATTCTTAGTTCCTCATGTTTATAAAGTCCAGTTCACACTTGTGGCCATGGCAGTGAAACTGTCAATCAACAAACATTGCTTGAGAGTGTACTATTCATAAAACATAAAGAGGAATAAAAAATAATTTCATTTGTAAAAAAGCAAATATGTAGGATACAAAGATTAGCAAGGATCCTGTGAGTATTATCACCCATTCCTGTATTAACTGAAATCATGTACACCTTTTTTTATGTCTAGAGATTTTTGGAAAATGAATGGACCTTGCAGCCCATTTGAGAAAGCAATGGCAAAGTCAGTTAAGAAACATCACTTTAGCACTTCTGAATCTTCTGTTCCAGCATCTTTAGTCCTCAACAGCATCGCTTTTAATGTTGATGGTTCCATCCAATACAAAGAAAAGCCATATTCTTCTGCCTCTGAAGCCCTAGAAGCTTACATTGATGATTTCCATTTAAGCTGTGAGCTTCCTGAAATTAATGATACAAAGGTTAACCTGGATCAGAGCCCTCTTGAATTTCTTGCTAAACTAAACAGGGGTAAGCTTTCATTATTCTCTGACTTCAATTTTTAATTTCTCTGTAGAAAGCTGATGCTTTGAGAAGATATATGATCTAAAAGATATTCTTCCTTGGGAAATAACTGTCTTACAGTATGTGAGTGTTTTTATCAGATTGCTATATAAATTTAAGTTTCCAAAACTTTTTCAGCAGTGGATTCCTTCAAATTGAGAGTTAACTAGAAAAAGCATATCCCAGTCTTGATTTCAGAGGGAGAAAGTTCTGGCCTTGGTATAAAGCCTTGGGCTTTGTGGCTAAAAGTGTTTCGCAGTCACTTGAATTCTCCAAGTGACAATTACCCCTTTATGCAATGAGAATGATATTAACCAGCATCAGTATCATTCCTCACAGGCTTATTGTGGGACCCAGTGTGTGTGGCGCAGTCTGTACGTGGCGATGGCTGTAGGGTGCTCAGGCTCTCTCTGCAGCACAGTGAGTACTTACAATAGAGAAAGGGGACTGAGGTCTGGCTCCCATCCTGCTAATGACCCTTGAGATGTGAGAAGAGTTGCTTGGTCTCCCTGGGCTTTAGTTTCTTTGTCAATATGATGAGAAGACTGAATTTGACATCTCCATAAGTATTCAATTCTATATTATATAGAAGGCAGAAAAAGAAAATTGGTCAACTCCAGTATTTCTCATTGAAAAACAGTCATTCGTATTTGAAGCTGAAAAAAGTTATACACCTCAGACTTCCCTGGCAGTCCAGTGGTTTAGACTCCACTCTTCTATTGCTGGCAGCACAGATTCGATCCCTGGTTGGGGAGCTAAGATCTCACATGCCATGGGGCACAGCCAAAAAAAAAAAATGCCACTATGAAAGCAATACTGGGTGTGAAGCTGAATTGTGGCTGATTGACTGAGAAACCCTTGGGAAAATAAACTCTTATAGTAAGTTTTTTCTATATATATAGAAATAATAATAATAGTAA
Source organism: Bos mutus (assembly GCF_027580195.1). Taxonomy (NCBI): domain Eukaryota; kingdom Metazoa; phylum Chordata; class Mammalia; order Artiodactyla; family Bovidae; genus Bos; species Bos mutus. The sequence continues at coordinate 25,249,038 of NC_091621.1, read as the reverse complement.
AAATGCCTGCTTCTCCACTGAGCATGGTTTGTTGGAGGCTTTAGATTATGTGTACAAAAGAATATTGTGTTACAAAAGTAAGGTGGTATTTATTGATTTCAGTCTTAGATTATTATGAAAAAGATATCTACCATATTAGTGCTTGATATGTAAAGTTAGAGTACATGAAACAGCTTCTTATTGTTTCATAAGTGAAAAGACAGAGTAATGTGAGGATTCCTATGAATGGGACGTAGTCCCACACCAGAAAAAAGCATATTCCTCAAAGCTAAGTTGTACTGACTATGGTATTTGACATGGTTTGATAAATGGGCAGACACGATGTGGGGATTGCTTCTGAAACTGCGGTTTGAGTGTCTACATTATCTATGCAATTGAAGTGCAAAATATATTGTAATTTATTCAGTAACGCTGCTGGTTTTCGTGACAAGGATTTTCATTCTTCTTTTGAGGTTCGGTGTAGAAAGAGTTGTTCTGTGTCAGTGTTTCTCCTTGAATCCAGAGAGGAAACACCATCTAGCTGGCACTTGTCAATGGCTTGGAGTGTGATGCAGGCACTTGCTCTCCTCTTGAGTTATTGACTCCACTCTCAGCGCTGTTCTTGACACTTCTTTGCAAAGGGACATAGAGTTTGTACTTTTCATGATAATAAAAGTAATATATACTCTTGGCAAGAAAATTTCATAAAACACCTAAGACAAAAACAGAAACCAACCATAATCCCAAAACCAGAGAAAGCAACTGTTGGTGAGTCTATGTAAATTTCTCCTTTCTATGTACAAATGTATAATAGGGGCTTCCCTGGTAGCTCAGCGGTTAAAGCATCTGCCTGCAATGCAGATGACCTGGGTTCGAGCCCTGGTTTGGGAAGATCCCCTGGAGAAGGAAATGGCAACCCACTCTGGTATTCTTGCCTGGAGAATCCCATGGACGGAGGAGCCTGGTGGACTACAGTCCACGGGGTCGCAAAGAGTCAGACACGACTGTATATATTATGTACAAATATATAATAGAATTGTAATATCCACACAGTACCACAACCTTGCTTATTGCCAATATATTATGAACGTCATTTTTTTCATGTCATTAAAATAATTCTTAACCTTTACAGAATTCATTGTCTCTCTCATCACATTTTAGTGGTCATTAATATCTTTACTGGGCTTCCCTGATAGCTCAGTGGTAAATAATCCACCTGCAATGCAGGAGACACGGGTTCGATCCCTGGGTTGGGAAGCTCCCCTGGAGAAGGGAAGGGCAACCCGCTCCAGTATTCTTGCTTGGAGAACCCTACAGACAGAGGAGCCTGGCGGGCTATAGTCCATAGGGTTGCAAGAGTCGGACATGACTTAGACACTAAACAGCAACATATCTTTATTATTCAAAATGTTGCAATTGCCACCATTATATACACGTTTGTGTGGTTATTCAATTATTTCCTTCAGATAAATTCCTAGGAATAGAGTGTCTAGGTAAAATGGTATATTTTCAAGCATCTGTTTTATACTGTTAAATCATCTTCCAGAAAGGACATATCAATTTTGTATATTCTCACCAGTGGAATAGAAGCATCTTTATTTCCCTACTGTAATCTCACTGTCTGTGGATATTATGAGCTTTTTAAATCACTGCCAATCTGCTAGGTAAAAATTGGTATCTTTGTTTATTTAGTGTTTGCTTTTCTTCTTTTGTGAATTGCTTAGTAATTATTTTTACCTTTTTTAATTCTGTACCTATTTTTAAATCTTTACCTAGAATCTGTTTTGTTGTTAGATATGGTGAAAGCCTAATTATTTTTATTATTTTTTCTAATTATTTTTTAAAAGGATGCTACTTGCCATCTTAACAATAACCTAATTCCCATTTATTTAGGCTATTTCTTGACTTTTTGTTCCATTCATCTGTCTATACCACTTCAGCACTTTTATCAGTCTATTTTAATTACAGTAGTTTTATTTTACAATGGACTTTGTGTCTTGACTAGAATAGAGGGTGGAGGGCTTAGAAGGAGTCATGCTTGTTCTCTTTCATTTATTCTTCCAGATGGACTTCAGAATCAATCTTGATGATTTCTAAATGCTTGTTTTCAGATTACTTAAATTCCTAACCGCGCCCGGGGCCTTGCCTGGTCCCCTCCAGCCTGTTCTCCACCCTGCAGCTAGAAGCATCTTCTAAAGCACAATCTGCCTCTGTTGCGTGTGTGCTGCAGGAGCTACTGATCCAGCTTCAGCTTTCATCTCTGCTGCCAGAACACACATACATTCACACACCCCACACACCCCACAAAACATACATGCTATACATCATACACACACCACATCATATGCACACACCACACACACACACCACTCACACACATCATACACATGCACACCATTCACATGCATCACACTCACACACGCACACTTGCCCGCACGCTGCGCTCCTTGTCCCATTGTGAGCTAACTCGCCGCTTCTTGCCTTTGGACCTTTCACCTTCTCTTTCCTCTCTCTGGAGTTCTCTCCTCCTTCCCCTCCCCTTCTGTGGTAAACTCTTCATTCTGACCTCACTTTTCTCTCTCTCCTCCTAAAGTCCAGTTTAGTCGCTCGTCTTGGGTCTTCTCTTAGCACCTGCAGGATTACCCAGGGCAGCATGTACTCTGCTTTATTAGACCCTGTTCACTGCCTGGTCTCCCCGCTACTGGACTGCCTTGATGTCTTGTCTACCTTGTCAGCCCCCCTTGTAAGCTCGCACTGAGGACGCAAAGTCACCTCTTGTTGAAGAATGAAGCAGCGGATGAAGTACTGCTGCTCTGGTTATATCGTGTGTCACTATGACTCCATGATTTTTTTCCTTCCAGTTCTAGGCTGTACCTGTCCTATCTACAGCATGGCCCCTACAGAAACTGCTGCCCTCCCCTGCATCTTTGTTGTTGTCATTAATCTAGTTTGTGATTTTCTTACTCAGACTAGAAAGTGGTACTATTTACTTCCTCTTCATCAGATCAACCTGAACATGATCTACATATTGCCAGGGCTTGAGGACACTGAGAACCTTCTAAGGTATGTCTGAAATGAGGAAGAGAGATGGCTTATCTCATCAACACCTTTGAGAATCCTTTTGTTTGCCTGTGTGCTAAGTTGCTTCAGTTCTGTCTGACTCCGAAACCCTGTGGACTGTGGCCCACCAGGCTTCTCTGTCCATGGAATTCTCTAGGCAAGAATATTGGAGTGGGTTGCCATGCCCTCCTCCAGGGGATCTTCCTGACCCAGGATCGAACCTGCATTTCTTACGTCTCCTGCATTGGTAGGCTTGTTCTTTACCACTAGCGCCACCTGGGAAACCCCTGCGAATCCTTTTAGGTCTTACAAAGTTCTCAACTGATGATGTCTTTGGGGCAACCTCTTAGAGACCCATGCCCACCACCTCTTCAGTCAGTGGGACTCATTTCGGCTCATCATGTAAGGCTCACCTCACATGTTACCGTGTAAGAGTCGCTTCTATGTTAACTCACTTCACATGTTTCACATGTAAGACTCACCTCATATATTTTGCAGTTTTCTCAGAGCCCCCACCAGCTGGTGGTAGGACCTGTGCGGATCTTTGAACTCACATCAACACTGAGTTCGTTCTCTGAGGCATCAACACTGTCTCAGTTATTACTGTTTCACAGAACCTGGCAGAGTTAAGTGAACTGAACAAAACTGACAAACAACCCTGAAGGATTCCTACCTTAATGTGACAGATAAAGCTGTGTTTGTCTAAAAGGAGTGGGAAGATGAGACTGCATCTGCTAGATGTACTCAGCCTATTCTAGCACATCTTAGGTACAGTACAGAAATGTGGATGATCCTCTAAAAAAGTTATTTCCTCTCTTTGCACTGGCTTTTTTCATTGCACAATTCACTGTAGTGGTCTTCTGTTCTTATAGTATTGGGTTGGCCAAAAAGTTTGTTCAGATTTTTCCATAAGATGTTACGGAAAATCTCAAATGAACCTTTTGGTCAATTCAATAAAAGGACCTTTTCCTCCCAGTGGGATTTGCAACTATTTCCTGGCAATATTTTGTCTGTTTTTGCCTTGAAATTCAAGTAATTTTTTTCCCTTAGCATGGAAAATGTGCTTTGGGAGAAGCAGAGAGAGGTTCTCTTGAAAGATTAATGGCAAAGCTTTCCATGGCTTTTTTCACTTGAATCATTTATCCCTTGAATAGTCCTCTTTTAGTTTTTAATGCTCATATGTGGAGAAAATAATCCAGCAGTGCTTGTAACAGACTATTTCGTGGATGAGAGAGTTGTCCTTTCACAATAATGAAAAATCGTAACTATTGATGGAAGGTAGTCTGATTGGAAAGCCAAAGTAGAGCTTCAGTGGACAGAAGAAAGGAAAAATTCTTAATACTCCCCACAGCAACTTTGAGAAATATTGTCTGGAATTTCTGTCCTATCTTGGGTGTCTCAGAGCATTTTGCCACATAATCTATTTATAATTTTGAGGTGGAAAAACAAGGAATCTGTTTTTTAAAGTCTCTTGTTATTCTAAGAGTGATAAATTTATTTTTCAAACTATGCTTGTCTGATGGTGAATCTACAAACTATTAGAATTTATTTGGTGTCAAATATGCTCTAAGTAATATAGTTGGAATTAGGGGTCTCTGATCTAAAGAACCATAATGCCTGCCTTCGAGAACATTATAGTTTATTGGTAACTCAAGAATAATTGTACTTCAGTGTGGCTAGTACTAAGATAAAAGAATGCATTATGTCTGAGGCCAAAAGAATATGCAGCAAAAGCAGATTGGAAGATTGGAGAAGCCTCTCAGAGAAAATGACCTTTCAACTGAATTTTGAAGGCCAAATAGAAGATATCAGGCCAAAAAGAGTGAAGGGCTAACATTCTAGAGAGACGCCCATGGGTGTGTGGAAAGGCACATCACATATTCAAGAGGTTACTGGTAGTTCAGGATTGACAGAAAGAGGGATGACACTCTTTAATTCTGTTTCCTTAGAGTTTGTCCCAACTTCTACTCTAATTATTACTGATATAACTATGCTTGTACAAAATCCACCTGCTTCCTTGTGTCATGAGGAAACAGATTTTGCTCATTCTCATGTGTAGTGATTTTTAATAGAAAAAGGGCAGCATGGATAATTGGTGCAGATGTTTTCTACAACTTTTGTCTTTGAAGCTATAGACTTTCATAACTAGAATATGTACATATAGTTCTATATCATCTTTTATATTATTATCACAATTTATTATTGTTTGGAAAAATATTTCTTTAATGCTAATTGCCACTATTATACAGAAATAACATCAGGAACATATTTTAAAAAAATTAAGAATTGGATTGCAGTTCAAGTGGACATTTTATACTGGATGATGACTCAGTCTTTTCTATGGTTCTAACTCCTAGAACGAATACTTAATCTCTTCACAGCCTGCCTACTTGAAAGAGTCATTTTCTCCTTGCTACCCCATCCCTGTGGACTCACCTCAATTTGATCTCCACTTCGACTGCTGCACTGTAATTGGCCCCATGACACGGATATCCTGCCCTCAGACCACCCTATACAGTTTGCTGTTTTGTGCTGTGCAATTTCACTAATGCCGTTCTCTCTTGCCTGAAATACCCTCACTCCCCAACACACAGGCCTTCTTTGAATATCTGACTCCCACTCACACTTCGATACCCAGTTCAAGCCTCGTCCAGAAAGTCTTCCTAATCCTTTTCAGCCCAGAGACCTTGTCTCTGTGCTCCTGTCTTCTCCTCCAAGGCCTGAGTACACTGATGGTGGTATCCTCAACTGTTAGTATATTTTCATAAGAGTATAAATACTAATAAATACTATGCTTTTGAACTGTGGTGTTGGAGAAGATTCTTGAGAGTCCCTTGGACTGTAAGGAGATCCAACCAGTCCATCCTAAAGGAGATCAGTCCTGGGTGTTCATTGGAAGGACTGATGCTAAAGCTGAAACTCCAGTACTTTGGCCACCTCATGCTAAGAGTTGACTCTTTGGGAAAGACTCTGATGCTGGGAGGGATTGGGGGCAGGAGGAAAATGGTACCACAGAGGATGAGATGGCTGGATGGCATCACCGACTCAATGGACATGAGTTTGTGTGAACTCCAGGAGTTGGTGATGGACAGAGAGGCCTGGCATGCTCGATTCATGGGGTTGCAAAGAGTCGGACACAACTGAGCGACTGAACTGAAATGAACTGAAGTACTAACAAGTAATATGAATGATAATAAATGCTAGCTATGATGGTAACTTGGAGAAGGCAATGGCAACCCACTCCAGTACTCTTGCCTGGAAAATCCCATGGACGGAGGAGCCTGGTAGGCTGCAGTCCATGGGGTCACTAAGAGTCGGGCATGACTGAGCAACTTCACTTTCACTTTTCACTTTCATGCATTGGAGAAGGAAATGGCAACCCACTCCAGTATTCTTGCCTGGAGAATCCCAGGGACAGAGGAGCCTAGTGGGCTGCCGTCTATGGAGTTGCACAGAGTTGAACACGACTGAAGCGACTTAGCAGCAGCAGCAGCATGACTGTAACTAATATACTAGTGACATAACCATATTGCATACAATAATTGTTATTGTATATATAATTATAACATTTAATTAATAATTATAATAATATAAATAGTTGTGTATATCAGTATATCAGTCATAGTCATAGCTAACATTTATTAGTATCTATGCAATTGGATGGCATCACTGACTCAATGGCCATGAGTTTGAGCAAGCTTCAGGAGTTGGTGATGGACAGGGAAGCCTGGAGTGCTGCAGTCCATGGGGCCACAGAGAGTTGGACAAAACTGAGCAAATGAACTGAACTGAACTGATGCAGTACATATGTATGTGTGTATATGTTCATTTACTACTAATAGTAATACCTAACGTTAAGCTCCTATTATGTGCCAGAAACTACTCAGTGCTTTAGATACATTATATTATTTAATCCTCACAGTCACACACTATGAGATATTATCCCCATTTTACAAAGAAATTAAGGCACAGAGAAGTTATGTAAAATGCCAAAGGCACAAAGCTGTAAGTATTGCCCCTGGATTTGTCACCAGATATTCTTACCCCAGGGCTCCCACTCTGGACCAGCAGTATACCACCTGCACTTTATGTGTGTTGTAAATAAAGATATAGGAATACAGTTGAGACAGAAAGAAAAGAAGGAAGGAAAGGAAGAAGGGAGGAAGGAAAGAAGAGAAAGACAGACAAAAGAGAGGAGGGGAGGGATCCTAAGACATCTTAAATATAAATTGACAGATTGGTTTCATATTTTATTTCCTTGGTTCATCTTAGAAAGAACTTGTAGATGAGTGGAAATATGGCCCAAAGATAGGAAAAACCTTTAAAGTGGAGGGAAAAGCTAATAACCTGGCTGATTGATTCTTGTCTTACTAATTATTTTTTCTGTCTTTTTTAGAAACTATATTTTAAGGCAGTCATAAAGAGTATAATGGCCAAGGTACTGGACTTTGAGTGAGGTGAACTAGGTTTGCATTCCAACAGGCCCATTTACCTGCACTGTCTCTCTGGGAAGTTTCTTTCGCTCTCTTTCCCTCCTTCCCTCCATATATAAAATAGGAAAAGTAATACCTATCAAGGATGTTATTTGGGTATTAAATACAATGATGAATATGAACTAAATAGTTACATGTCACATTGTCAGTGTACCCAGAATAATTTGTTTACCCTGGTAGAATAAAATGTAAAACAGGGCATTTCTTGGTAGTTTTCATGTTGTTTTTTTAACTCTTGGCTCTCACTCTTGCTAACATCTTACCATCACTCCCACGTCCAGCCATAACGCAAATAACTCTACTTTCACATGGACAGCTACATTCGTACACCAAGAGGAAGAGGTTGCTCTTGGTGTTGTGTATGTAAGCTTATGGCATGTATCTTAATGGCCCTCGGCTTTTCAGATCTGATGTGGAGTTTCAGTTAGCACTCAAAAGAGATTTTTTACTCTTTATGGTACATTTGGATTCTGCAGCTCCTCTAGTAAAATGAAGATTTATGTAGCCCACTCTCTTAAGCAGTTCAAGTAATTTATTATATCAGAGTTATGCTTGCTTAGTTATCTGTCCCAGTAATGCCCTGAAACTTGAAGTTTTATACTCTATTTATTTATGATCTTCCATTTCTCTCTCTCGTGTTATCATATGATAGACACTTACGTGGGGAAATTGTATAACAATTTAAAATCAGTGGAGGATTTCACTCTCTTCATGGCAGATTGGCTTCCAGGGGGCTCAGTTTTTTTAATGGACAAAATAAAAGTTGAGATCTTTAAGTTGAATAAAATTACTTTTTTAAGCTCTGTATGTTTTTTTGTAAATTGAAAAAAAAAAAGCATAAGAACCTAGCAAGGAGAGAGACATAAAATTTTTAACAACATTTTTGGACCAAAATGGATGAAAGATAGTTAAGCTCTATGCTTTGGGTACTGCATATTGTCATTAATTTCATTTATTTAATTGTTAATAAATAGTCTGTGTGAAGTACAAGTATGCAGAGTAAATATTTATGTTTTAAAGAATAATAAGACATCCACCTGCCCGCCACCCAGCTTAAAATATACAATACTGGGAATTGGGTGAAGCCCCTATACTCCTCTGAAAGATATCATTGATATATATCATGTGATAGACACTTGCTCTGGGAAATTGCACATCAGTTTAAGATACGAATACTGGAGTGGGTTGCCATTACCTTCTCCAGGGGATCCTCCCCATGCAGGGATCAAACCTGTGTCTCCTACATTGACAGGCGGGTTCTTTACCACTGAGCCACTAGGGAGCTGTTGTTCAACTGTTATTGCAATTCATTTCCAGAATGTTTTTCATCTTCTCAAACTGTAACTCCATATCTATTAAACAATTACTTTCTATCCTCCACTTCTACCGGCCTCTGGCAAAAGTCATTCTACTTTCTATCTCTATGGGTTTGACTATGTACCTCATACAGTAAAACCATACAATATTTGTCTTGTTGTGCTTGACCTATTTTCATTTAGCACAGTATCTTCAAGGTTCATCTATGTTGTAGCATGTGTCAAAATCTCCTTCTTTTTAAAGGCTGAAGAATATTCCATTAGTTAGTATTCCATTTGTCATCAAAACACAACTTAAGTGTAGAAGAATTTATCTTTTTTTTTTCTTCTATGACTTCTTATTTAAGAAATCTTATACCTAGAAGATATTAAGATATTTAGTTTTTTAATTCTAGGTAAAGTAAACATGGTATCTTAGAGAATAAAATATGAGCTATGTGAGAAATTTAAGTTAAATTCAAAACTTCCTTTATCAGATATTTATTGAATCCTACTATATATACCACGGGCTTCCTTGGTGACTCAGCAATAAAGACTCTGCCTACAGTGCAGGAGCCATGAGAGATAAGAGTTTGATCTCTGGATCGGGAAGATCTCCTGGAGGAAGGTATGGCAATCCACTCTAGTATTCTTGCCTGGAGAAGCCCTTGGACAAAGAAGCCTGGTGAGCTATAGTCCTTGGAGTCAAAAAAGCTGGACATGACTGAAGCGACTTAGCATGCCTACATGCACTATATACCAGACACTATTACAGCCCACAGATTCTTTACCCTCATGGAACTTATATTCTTTCTAGGAGAAAGACAATAGTCAAGTGAATATGTAACATGGTGCCAGGGTGTCATGAATGCTATTAATATGAACAGAGACTCAAAGAAGTTCCTGTCCTTAGGGCTAGAGCACTCTCCCAGCCTTGTGAGCTATTTGGATAACAGAAGAAGAAGAAAATAATATTCAAAGCAGAGTGAGACTGAAAGGGTACCATGGCAGCCCATAGATGGACTTCTAATCCAGGCTTGCTCCCTATTGCTGTGAGTTGGGTGAAACTCATGAATTAGTTAAATGTGTTGATTGAATCACATAAGGTATGATACCTTTCCCCTTGAAAGCTTTTCTAGAATCTTTAAGGTTTATGCTTTACTACACCTTCTTGGGATAAACTGTTTAGAAGGAAATAATAGGATATTTTAAATTTTCCTAAAGCTAAAAGAACACAGTTCACTTCCAATCGTAATTCTTAACTCTGTGTCCCAGGAAGAGTAATTTTTCATCATTTCCAATAAAACCAATGTTAGATTCCAGCTGAAGCACTGTAAATGGATAGCCATTTGTAAAAGAATTTCCCTATAATTAAGATGACTCTGCAGAGAAAGCTATAAAAGCAAGTCTTCCATGATTGGCTGCAAAAAGTAAAGCACTAAAATTGCTAAGTAATACTATAGATTTCAAAATTTATATGTATCTTTAGAGCTAGTCTCACAAAAGGAATGATTATTTAACAGTCTAAATTCCTGAAAATTATTTTCATAGTAGGAAAAAAAATGTAACACATACTGCTATACTTCTTTATCTATGAACATTAAAATGTAGATTTCACCTTGGAGCGTGTGCACAATCTTTTCATGGAATTGAATGCTAAATTAAGTGTGACAGGTGATTGTGATTAATCACTACTTATTACTAGAGGAATAGAAGTCTTTGTTGCTGAATCAAATATGTAACACAATCCAAAAGGAAAATGCAGAGATGGACCATTTCTGAAGTAAAATATAAACCATTTCACATCTTTTTGAAATACTGAATGAAAGCATATGCATCTCCTACATCCCATCATTTGAGGGTCACCCTGGACTCAGACTCTCTTGAACTTGAAGGTTCAGAATTCCTTCAAGATGGTAATCCTCAACTCTGCTGGCAACTTCACTCTGAGATGCCCAGTAGAGACGGATGAAGCCAGTAATGCTCAGGCTGTGACCAGACATAACACAGGGTAGATAATAGCACAGCCTCTGAAACGCAGCTTCCTGTTCAAATTCTAGTTCCATCCATTTCTTATAGCTAAGAAAATGTGAGCAAGTTATTAACTTCAGGTAATTTCTACTCTTCAATAAAATGGGGATAATCATAACTTAATCTAGTCTTTACTGATTAAAAGAAACAACATGTGACCCTCTTTAGATGCTCAAAATTTATAAAATTTCCCATTTCCCTCTTTCTCCACTCCCTCCTTTTTGGTTTTTTGAATTTGAGATGCGATTTTCACTTATAAAGAGTAATCTTAAAAAGGTAGTCTTATACCTACTGTAGACATTGATAAATTCCTTAATCTGCCCTTTACTGGCCCTAGAGCAAGTCATTGCACCTCTTTGAGCTTCAGTTTTCTTATTTATGAAGTGAAATTGATACCAATTCATAAGGATCATAGATCCCAGGAACTCTGAGTGTTACACCCGATGTCAATATGTAATGGATCAGAGCACTGTGCAAATTTATCTTAAGCAATGATTTTAAACCTTGAATTGAAGCATGAGTTTCTAGAATTCTGGAAATAATGTATGTTTATATTTGTGAACATGGCTTTTTCTGGAAAGAAACTCTTTATCTTTCAAAACATTCTAAAGGAGTTTATGATTCAAAAAGCTTAAAAACCACTTCCTCAACATGAGACCAAATAACTACTTAAAAAGCAAGACTTTACTGCAACCTGCTCAAATGTAATAATATATATCTATAAGGAAAGTATTCATAAGAACAGGATTTGGTTCTCACTGGAAGCAGACCAGAAAGGAGGATCACAGAAGAAAATATTGGCACCATCCGGGGAGGAGATGGTCTTCCCTGATAGCTCAGTTGGTAAAGAATCCGCCTGTAATGCAGGAGACCCCAGTTCGATTCCTGGGTCAGGAAGATCTTCTGGAGAAGAGATAGGCCACCCACTTCAGTATTCTTGGGTTTCCCTTGTGGCTCAGCTGGTAAAGAACCTGCCTGCAATGTGGGAGAGCTGGGTTCCATCCCTGGGTTGGGAAGATCCCCTGGAGAAGGGAAAGGCTACCCACTCCAGTATTCTGGCCTGGAGAATTCCATGGACTATCCATGGAGTTGCAAAGACTCGGACACAACAGTGACTTTCAGTTTCAGGGAGGAGAGGAAATCTTAGATAATTGTTTCGAGAGGTCCAACTCCAATACTTAGATCATTCCTAACATAGAGGAGTGTTGTCAAGCTGTTCCTGTTGCAAGGGCTCCTGCTTCAACAGCGTTGCTATCGTTTAGATATAGCTCCTTTTGTTTCATTCCCTCCTTACCAAGCAACCTTCTGTATATATTTTGTTTCCCATGTAGTTTGGCTTACAGTGAATATTCTTACACTCATGACAGCTTTCTCATTATATATACATCCATCTCAATATATACCAGTCTTCTCAGTTTAGAAACATGTTTCTCACTGCTGAGAAATGGGGCCATGCTGGGTGAGCTAACAAAGCAAGTTTCTAGACCTTCAAGACAGAGGGGCTGAAGGATAACCAGGGTTAAGTTGCCAAGGAGTTGAACGCTACCTCAGAGGGCCTCGTGGGAGACAGGAGACTTACTGCCCCTGTGCAATACTTCATGTCATTTTCCATGTTGACTTTCTCCAGGAAAGACAACCTACCTCATAAGATTATACAAGAATGAGATAAAAATGATACATGTAAAATACTAACCAGGCATTGGCCCATCTTCCGTGTTAATCCCTGTTCATTCCACTTTTCCTCTAGTTCTGTCACCTTAAAACACACCAGTGACAATCCTCTGCTTGGAAGGAGATTTCTGATTCAGCCAGTTCACATGGTGGAACCGCCAAGCTACGATGTGTCACCAGTCTCATAGTGACAGGAATAGTGTCATTTGTCCTTGTAGAAAGGCAGGTGGCCACAACCAATGGCTTTGTATTAAGAGAGAGAAATTTCGCCTCTTTCTAATGCTTAGTGAATGAAGGAAAACAACAAAAAAAACAGAGCTACGCTATACGTGTGTTCTCAGTCAGTCATGTCGCAACTCTGTGACCCCGTGGACTGTAGCCCGCCAGGCTCCTCTGTCCGTGGGGATTCTCCAGGCAAGAATACTGAAATGGGTTGCCATTTCCTTCTCCCGGGGATATTCCTAACCCAGGGATCAAACCCAGGTCTCCTGCATTGCAGGTGGATTCTTTACCATCTGAGCCACCAGGGAAGCCCATCTTTAGTATTGCTGTTGTAGTCAGGTTGTGTATAGGTACTGTTTCTTTTTCTCATTATTAAATTTCCATGTTACGTTTGAATATTACCTGTAATATCTCTTTTATCCAAGCAGTAAGCAAAAGTCAATGAACAAATACTTATTAGGCACCTAAAAAGGATAAGATATTTTGTGGGGAACAAAAATGAATTAAAAAGTAGTCCCAGATGCAATGATTTTCCCAGTCCAGCCCACACCCAAGGAAACACTAGCTGTGCCACCCATCTTACTATCATTACTGTAATAGGAAGTTTCACTTTCTTTGTCTACTACTTTCAAAGTTATCCCAGTAAATTCAGCCAATGTATATGGAAATTTAGATCATGGCATCCAGTCCTATCACTTCATGGCAAATAAATGGGGAAGCAGTGGAAACAGTGGCAGACTTTATTTTTGGGGGGCTCCAGAATCACTGCAGATGGTGACTGCAGCCATGAAATTAAAAGACGCTTGCTCCTTGGAAGGAAAGCTATGACCAACCTAGACAACATATTAAAAAGCAGAGACATTACTTTGCCAACAAAGTTCCATCTAGTTAAGGCTATGGTTTTTCCAGTAGTCATGTATGGATGTGAGAGTTGGACTATAAAGAAAGCTGAGCACCGAAGAATTGATGCTTTTGAACTGTGATGTTGGAGAAAACTCTTGAGAGTCCCTTGGACTACAAGGAGATGCAACCAGTCCATCCTAGAGGAGATCAGTCCTGAGTGTTCATTGGAAGGACTGATGTTGAAGCTGAAACTGCAATACTTTTGCCACCTGATTCGAAGAACTGACTCATTGGAAAAGACCCTGATGCTGGGAAAGATTGAAGGCAGGAGGAGAAGGGGACAACAGAGGATGAGATGGTTGGATGGCATCACTGACTCAATGGACAAGAGTTTGGGTAAACTCCAGGAGTTGGTGATGGACAGGGAGGCCTGGCATGCTGCAGTCCATGGGGTCACAGAGTCAGACATGACTGAGCGATTGAACTGAACTGACATGGAAATTTGGTTTTGCAGGAATGTTTTTTGGCTTTTTCTTTTCTGTATGGGATTCCTAATAAAATGCTAAGAACAGACATTTCTCCTCCCATAGTGACTTCCATCTGTTGGAGAACGTCTTTTATCACATCTGAAAGTACAACGGGGCTTCCTTGATAGCTAAGTTGGTAAAGAATCCGCCTACAATGCAGGAGACCCCAGTTTGATTCCTGGGTACAACGAATACAACATACAAAAGTACAATGAGAGGCAAAAGCAGGTCCTGCTCTGTGATTCATGAGATAGTAACCAAACCATTCCAAGGTCTTGACTCCCTTGGACTCTGCAGATTTGTAATGATAGACTGACTCAGTTTTCAGTGTATTCCCTTAAAAGACCCAGAAAGATATCCTTTATTTTAAGATGCTTTTTAAACTAACCTCTATAAGCCTTAGTTTTCTTACTGGTCAAAGGAGATCTGTTCTTTCACTCAAAAACATTATTTTTGCACAAATTGAGTTCAAAAGTCCATATTCTGTCCCACAAGAGTTTAATAAGCTCCTTGAGAGCAAGAGCAAAGGAAAAATAGGAGAGATTCTAGGATTTTTAATTTATAATTGGGATTTGATGACAAGAATTCTGAATTTTTTACATCTTCTTGAGTACCTAGCTGAAAAGGGCCTTGTATGTTGGAGTTGCTGGATACAAAAACCAAAAGAAAAGTTGCTTAAAGTTTCCCAAGTTTTTGTATTTGGTAGAGTGAGAACCAGATACACAAGAATTTTCAAGAGGAAAAACTTTTTTAAAGTCAAATTAAACTTGTATCATTTTAAACAAAATCTTGAACTTTTTTCATAGAAAAATTTCAACAGGAGAATCTAACAGATGAATGCATGCTTTCAAATGCAGCTTCTGTGTTTATTTAAAGAATTCACTGCCTCATGGAGAAGGTAAACATCTCTGAATGAAAATAATCCCAGAGTGCCTTTGTGGCACGTTTTTAAGGATGGTCTAGGTCTATAAACTAGGATTCCCTGATACATTCCCTAAAAAAAAAAAAATATATATATATATATATATATACACACACACACACACACATATACATGGAGAAAGCAATGGCACCCCACTCCAGTACTCTCGACTGGAAAATCCCATAGATGGAGGAGCCTGGCAGGCTGCAGTCCATGGGGTCCCAAAGAGTCGGACATGACTGAGCGACTTCACTTTCACTTTTCACTTTCATGCATTGGAGAAGGAAATGGCCACCCACTCCAGTGTTCTTGCCTGGAGAATCCCAGGGACGGGGGAGCCTGGTGGGCTGCCGTCTGTGGGGTCGCACAGAGTCGGACACGACTGAAGCGACTTAGCAGCAGCATACATATACATATATATTCCCTGATATATATTGGGATTCCCTGATAGCTCAGCTGGTAAAGAATCCTCCTGCAATGTGGAAAACCTGGGTTCGATCCCTGGATTAGGAAGATCCCCTGGAGAAAAGGAAAGGCTGCCCACTCCAGTATTCTGGCCTGGAGAATTCTATGGACTCTATAGTCCATGGGTTCGCAAAGAGTCAAACACGACTGAGTGACTTTCACTTCACTTCACAGGTCTATAAACTAGTTACTTTTTATTTTTATAAAAATAGTGTATCTTGGTATATTGTTTTAGATTTGTTTTAATAATTAACTGGCTCCTTTCTCCAATGTTTTTACATTGTAGTTCTTCCAGAAATTGACTTCTATATAAAAGTCACATTTTAATGTTCACTTGAGGTAAAGCTGCAAGGCAAATATTATGACTCAGTATTATAATGAGAGGCTTTAGAACTTCCAGGCACTGCAGATTCAATTCAGTAGAATGCAAGCTTACTGTTCTTAGGTAGGAGATGGGAAGTATAGGAGGCTGTATTAGCATTTACTTCAGTGATATTTTTTAATAAGGACAAAAATAATAATTTATGTGTTTATTAAGAGAGGATTGGTTAAATAAAATATTGTAATACATATTATGAAATACTACTAAATACTATGTTATGAAATACTATGCAACAGATTGAAAGAGGCAAGATGATTTTTTCTGCAAGTATTTTTAAAGTAAAGACACAAAAGAGCATATGTATAATGACCCCTGTATATTAGCAAATATAAATGTTTATTTATCTAGTCATAAGGTATAGTTGCTTCACAGTGTTGGTCTCTGCTGTACAACAGAGTGAGTTGGCTACATGTATATATATATCCCTTCCCTCTTGAGCCTCCCTCTCACCCCTGATCCCATCCATCTAGGTCACCCCAGAGCACCAAGCTGAGCTCTTTTGCTATACTACAGGTTCCCACTAGCTGTCTATTTTATAACTGGTAGTATATATGTATCAGTTCAGTTCAGATCAGTCACTCAGTCGTGTCTGACTCTTTGCGACCCCATGAATCGCAGCACGCCAGGCCTCTCTGTCCATCACCAACTCCCGGAGTTCACTCAGACTCACGTCCATCGAGTCAGTGATGCCATCCAGCCATCTCATCCTCCGTCGTCTCCTTCTCCTCCTGCCCCCAATCCCTCCCAGCATCAGAGTCTTTTCCAGTGAGTCAACTCTTCGCATATATAGGTATATATCAATTCAAATCTCCCAATTCATCCCACCGCCCCCATCTTTCCCCTACCTTGTGTCTACACGTCCAGTTTCTACATCTGCCTCTCTATTTCTGCCCTACTTCAGGGTTTTTTGATGATCTCACTGTGCTAACTCTACACATGCTAGCCATCACACATTAGGTTTCCCACCAGTTGTGCCATGAAGGCTTGTCAGTTCTGTGTATTACAAAGTATGAGGGATTATTACGTAGCTGGAGTCAAACATTCTATAGATCTTGTCAACTTCCCAAGAATTTCCTAATACATTAAAACTAATATTTTCATATGGAATATTTTCATTTTGGAACAGAACCTCCTCAGGTAAACTAAAATACAACCATGCAGTCGACAACTTTTTTCCTAGAAAATGATCATTGAGTACAGAGAATTGCATTTGTCTTTCCTTGCAGGAAAGGAGAAATCGCTTGATTATTGTATTCTGTTTCAGAGAGTAGAGTTGACATTTCTTTAAAGACAACATTCAATAATTGATTGCTGAGCCTCTACTACTTGTGAGTCTTTGGGAATATAATGGTGCACAACAGACTTAGACCCTGCTTCTTGGAACTTACGGTGCAACTGAGAAAAATACATTCATCAAATAATGACAAAAATAGATCAATAGTTCTAAACTGTGGAGATTTATATAACAATTTCTCAAACTCAGCACTACTGATATTTGGGCCAGACAATTCTTTGTCATGGGGAGTGGTCCTCTGTTACAGCATCCCTGTCCTTACCCACTACATGCCACAAGCCACCTCTCACAATCAAAAATATCCCCAGATGTCATCACACATCCTGGGGAAGGGGGAGCAGAGTCACTCACCCCTGGTTGAGAAGCACTGATTTCTATAAAAGAGAAATGCCAGGTGTTTTAAGAATATATAACAGAGAAACTGGACCCAAATTGGCCAAGCTTTCTGATAACTGACAGGAGAATGTTTATGTGACGCTCTAACAGGAGGTTATAGCTAAGCTAAAATGCTGGGGAAGGGAAAAGGGTAATGGGGAGGGGAAGGGAAAAATGAGCAAAAAATATAAATATACATATTAGATTTCTTTCTGAAGGCTGGTTCTCTGAATGTGATTGTTATCCTGGCAGATTCCACAAGAGCAGGGCCAGCCTTCCACTCTTATTTGAACCCCACCTGCCTTCAATGTAGGGCTGGGAATATAGAGGCATTCAAGGAATTTTCACCAAAGGTATACTGTTTATCCAATCTAACTGTGCGCTAATCTGCTGTGCGCTAAAAGATACAAATATGACCAAGCCATGTTCTCTAGTGTCTGAGTTCACGATCTGTTAAGAACAAAGTAAAGGTACCAGTAATCCTTCTGAGAAGGAAAGCCTTCCCTGAAGAGGTGACGTTTGAAGGTGAAGAGACATTGAAGAACAGTGAAGAAGAGGGAGGTTCCAGGTGGATGTGCACTTCCCCAGCTGCTTCAGGGTTGCTTCCTTACCACCTGACACTCTTGCTGTGGTTTGTCGGAGAGTCTATCATTGCCCTTAGAACTCGGGGGCACAAAGAGGTCTAAACACTCAAATGTTGGAATTAGCACCTGATTAGAGAAATAGATAGACGTAGATATCCATATCTATTTATATATCTATATATCCAAATCTACCCATGTGTTTGTGTGTTAGTCCCGTCATGTCTGACACTTTGTGACCCCATGGACTGTACCCCATCGGGCTCCTCTGTCCATGGACTTCTTCAGGCAAGAATACTGGAGTGGATCCATTCCCTTCTCCATGGGATCTTCCCCACCCAGGGATCGAACCCAGGTCTCCCACATTGCAGACAGATTCTTTACTGTCTGAGCTACCTGAGAAGGCTGGTTCTATATAAAGAGGTGCTAAAAAAGGGAGAAGTGAAGTGAAGTCGCTCAGTCATGTCGGATTCTTTGCAACCCCATGGACTGTAGCCCACCAGGCTCCTCCGTCCTTGGGATTTTCCAGGCAAGAGTACTAGAGTGGATTGCCGTTTCCTCTTCTAGGGGATCTTCCCAACCCAGGGATCGAACCCAGGTCTCCTGTATTGCAGGCAGACGATTTACTGTCTGAGCCAACAAAGGGAGAAATGGTTGCTAATTAGACAGAAGCATCACTGGTTCACTACCGCCACCTATCTGAGTCACCCCTTCCTGACAACACCGTGAACCCTGCTATGTCACATTAACTCTTGTAAGACACCTGGGAGCTGTTCAGTGAATATTATGAATTTTTGTTGAATTAATGAGTGAATAAGCAAACGGCCTGGTATTTTCCTTTTGTTTTACATGCAGAATTCTGATGATTGAAGAAGATCCAGGAAAACCAGTTAGGAGCCTGGTGGTCCAAGACACAGATTTGGCAAACTTTGGTCATTGTGTTGAATTTCAGGGTTGCAGTCTCCTTCCTAGCTTAGAGCATTAGGTTTCTGCCATGAAGAAACCGTCTGATGAAGAGCCGATAGTATTAGAGTCTTCCTAAGGCGGGCGTTGAGCTGCCTTGAGAGATGAGGAAGAACATCTAGGTGTTCTTCATTGAAGGAAAAAGTACAGCTGTCCTCCTGCTCTGTAGGACAGATAATGGCTCAACAGCCAGTGGCAGATTGAGCAAGGGCCTGATCTGTGATCAGAAAATAGAAAGGCATGGTGTGCAGTGACATTTGAAGCTTAATATCCATGCAAATGAATTACTTGGATCAAGCGGAGACGGTCAGAGAGCATAGGAGCACGACTTCTGGCAAAACAGCATCCGTGCCAAGCCCCAGGGAGTCCCCACTCAGTGTCCTTTCTTTTCTCCACCTGCAGAGTCACCTCTAGAAAGAAGTACATCTCTCACTCATCAGGATTCTAGGCTCATTTCACAACAGTGAAATGTGGTGTTGTGATGCTGGCTATACCTGCTTTGAATTGAGACAGGAATACGTTCTCACCTTCTCTAGCTCCCAGGAGGAAAGGACAGAATGTAAGCCAGTGGCAGAGAGAGAGGCCAAGAGAAGTAAGGGCAAGGCCAATAAATTAGGGCAAACCATAAGCAAATGTTTTTAAGAGATGGGTTATCCAGCTACACCTAGCTTCTACTGGCTTATACGCAAAACATTGAAGAAATATAGCCTCAATTTTCTTAATAGAAATACTATTATGTACCTCCATTCAGTATATACATGTATACTGCTAAGTCACTTCAGACGTGTCCAACTCTGTGCGACCCCATAGATGGCAGCCCACCAGGCTCCTCCGTCCCTGGGATTCTCCAAGCAAGAATTCTGGAGTGTGTTGCCATTTCCTTCTCCAATGCATGAAAGTGAAAAGTGAAAGTCAAGTCGTTCAGTCGTGCCTGACTCTTAGCGACCCCATGGACTGCAGCCTACCAGGCTCCTCCGTCCATGGGATTTTCCAGGCAAGAGTGCTGGAGTGGGTTGCCATTGCCTTCTCCGGATATCCATGTATATGTGTGTGTATTTACATATATATACACATGTTTGTACATGTATGTTGTGGGCTTCCCAGGCGGTGCTAGTGGTAAAGAATTCGCCTCCCATGTAGGAGACACAAGAGACATGGGTTCAAGTCCTGAGTCAGGAAGATCCCCTGAAGTAGGAAGTGGCAATGCGCTTCAGTATTCTTGCCTGGAAAATTCCATGGACAGAGAAGCCTGGTGAGATCATGGGGTCGCAAAAGAGTTGAATACAACTGTGCCCCCCCACACACATGTATGTTGTTAGAACACAGTATATGCACCTTACTTATATTAATTTGTAATTGAACTTTTGTTTGACTCTTTTAGCATGTAGTTTAAACATAAGTATAGTTTTCTTATATATTTGAGTCTAATGTGCTTGCTGTGGCCTCTGCCTGGAACCAAACATCCCAGAGATGGGGCTGCTCCTTTTCCTTCTTTGAGTCACAGCATTTGCTCGCTCTTACCCAAGAACTCTCAGTATCTGAGATTCTTAGTAGGCATGAAACAGATATTTGTATTTGGAAGATAAACTTGTAAATGTCTCTATATACTCTTTATGCTATGTATATTTTTGGCAGAATTCTTATCTAAATAATCCCTGACTCCTCAAATTCGATAGGTTATCTTAAAATTATTCCTTTCTAGAAGCTCCATTTAAAATTTATGCTTGCAAAATTTTTCTATAATTCGATAGGTTATCTTAAAATTATTCCTTTCTAGAAGCTCATTTAAAATTTATGCTTGCAAAATGTTTCTATCTCAGTAACATTTTCCATCAGACTCTAACATTTAGAGAATTGCTTACATAGACTCAAGCTTTAAGATTAATTCCATCATTCTGAGTTTCCTCATTTTATGCAGATAGTCAGAGGGTAATTATATTAAAAAATGACTAATATCAATTATGTTTTTCCTTATGTAACAGTACGTATGACTATATTTCAGTCTAAATTTATAAATATTTTATCACTTTGTTGAGTCCCTTTGAAAATTACTGTAGTAGTTTATAATATTATAATTATTCATAAAAGAATGTTATAAGACCTTGTTGTTGTTCAGTCACTAAGTTGTGTCTGACTGTTTGTGACCCCATGAAGTACAGCACACAAGGCTTCCTGTCCTTCACTATCTCCCAGACTTTGCTCAAACTCATGTCCATTGAGTCGGTGTTGCCATCCAAACATCTCACCCTCTGTCGCCCCCTTCTACACTTGCCCTCAATCTTTCTGGTCATCAATTCATATGGCAAAGTATATCTCTGAAAATCTGTCCATTTGCAAATCTGATGCATGAGCCAGATCAGGGGGTTAGTTTAGTTTTGGGTAAAATATATAGTAAGCCATCCACAATGAAAGGATTATAAGATACATAAAAAACAACTTCTGAGCTGTATTGGTTAACAAAAAATGAAGCCACTATAACATATGTGACTTGGAGAACATGGCCGCCATCTGGCCCTTTGAAGACCTGTCTTCAAATGGCAGATTTATAAGTACAGGGTCATGACAGATGTGAACATGTGTCTTCTCCTCCCTGAGACCTTCCTGCCATGTGTTTTAAACAAAGAATAACATTACAAGCTTACCACCTACAACAAACCTATTTTTCTGAAATAGGAACTGAAATACATGCTCTAAAAGTAAAATATAGCCTTGTCTTGGTTTTTATTTGCATTTGGCTTTTAAACATGGCAAAAAAAAAAAACAGTAATGTGTTTTCACTTTGAGCTACTTCTAAATGTTATGTTGGAAATTAGCTGCAAATGTTACATTCTCTGGAACAAGTTAAACTGGTAATGTTGTCCATGCTAAATGAAAGATACCCACTAGCATTCTTAACCATGGATGAGAATTCCTGAAAGAAAAATGTACTTTTCATATAACTTTTAAAGATTCACTGCATAATATGAGAAATTTCACATGAGGAAAACTAAATAATAATGACTGTCTTTCCTTAGAGATATATTTAAAAGGGCAAGAGGTATGAAAATGAATGTATGTGCTATTAACCACCAGCCTAGCGCTTGCTGCAGAGAATGATTTTGATTCTTTACTGTATGTCCTTAGTATAAATGATTATTTTACAGGCTTTATTTCTCTAATACATTCAGAGAGAATCAATAAATTATATTTATTATTCAGATGCAAGAGATATTTTGCAATTTATCTAATGGTAAATCTCTAATGCATCCATCTTGCCTTAAAATGTTACTATACTTCTAATTTTTTTCTCTCTTTTAGGGGATTAATTCACGACTATGGTACCTAATATAAACTTTGACTTAAATCATTTTGTTATATATTTTTGTACTTTCTGAAACGAAGTGTTTTGTTTCATTATTCAAACTAAGATAATGAGATGGACTTCTATGTCACTGTATTCTAGCCTTTTCAAAGGGCAAATATGAGTATGGAAAAAGAGGATCCAATTGAAATCATTTTCTTATAATTTTTTTCTAGTATCTCAAATCATATAATGGCTTAATTTCCTTGATATTGAACACACCTTTTAATATTTTTTTAATGGAGGGTATTTTTTTTTCTCCTTGTTTGTTTGATCTTTTGACCCCACAGCTAGGCATGTGGGAACTCACTTCCCTGACCAGATCTCAAACCCGCACACACTGCATAGGCAATGCCGAGTCTTAACCACTAGATCGCCAGGGAAGTCCAGACAAACCTTTTTATTTATTTATTTGTTTTTTTAAGTTAAATGTAAAAATCTTTTTTTTATTTTCATTTTATTTTTTAACTTTACAATATTGTATTGGTTTTGCCATATATCAACATGAATCTGCCACAGGTATACACGTGTTCCCCATCCTGAACCCTCCTCCCTCCTCCCTTCGCATACCATCCCTCTGGGTCGTCCCAGTGCACTAGCCCCAAGCATCCAGTATCGTGCATCGAACCTGGACTGGCGACTCGTTTCATACATGATATTATACATGTTTCAATGCCATTCTCCCAAATCATCCCACCCTCTCCCTCTCCCACAGAGTCCAAAAGACTTTTCTATACATCAGTGTCTCTTTTGCTGTCTCGTATACAGGGTTATTGTTACCATCTTTCTAAATTCCATATATATGCATTAGCATACTGTACAGAGTGAAGTAAGCCAGACAGACAAACCTTTTTAAATGGGACAATACTGAGGGGAAAAGTTCTGTTTCCTTCATCTAGCATAGCGCCTGGCACCTTGACAATACTGAATGAATGAATGAGTGAGGGAAAGAAGGGAAAAAGGAAGGAACTGTGTTTGAAGAGATACCTTGCTATATAATATTAATAATAATGTGGCTGGATTACTTTCATTGAAGGCAACTGAAAAACAATAAAAGAAAATAGTTCTAATATTCCTTAGGGTAATAAGCTGAGCTTCTACCAGCTAAAATTGAGAAAAGGATCTAAGGGTCATTTTAGATCGTTATTTAAATACATTAGTCAAATTTAAAGTAAAGAAGTATCAGAAACCAAGTGGAAAGTTTTATTTTTAATTCTGGGAACGAGTATGGTCTGTCTGTACTTGAAATGCTCAGTGCTTCCATCAGCTGAGCCTCTGGAGGGAATGAGGAAGTGAGCTCAGGTTCTGAGAAAGGAAGTTCAAAGATTTAAGGGATGAAAGGTTTGTGAGCCCCAGTTAGGAAACGTGGGACTCCCCAGAGGTAAATTGACCCTAAATCTGAGAGGAGTGTGAGCAAAGTTTAGAACATCATAAATATTATGAACTTGACCTTCCTTGTAAGGCTGGAATGTTCAGATATATATTGTTTCACATTAGGTGGAACTCATCACAGTCAAGAGATGGTACAAGCTCACCAATTCTACAAGCTGACCAATTCTGATTGGGCTCAAGCCCAGTTAGTAGCTGTGTGACTATGGGCAGGTTACTTAACATTTCTGTGCTCTTGTGTCATTCCCTGAAAACTACAGATAATAATGGGACCTACCTCATCAGGCTGTTATGAAGATCAGATGAATTAATATTTATAAAGTGCTTAGAATAGTACCTTGATTAATGGTCTGTTAAATAAACTTTTCAAAGATAGAAATCTGGGAAATTTAGGATGTATCTCTAAATTATATACCTTCCCATGAGAGCATTTAACTACTGCTAGAAATAGAACACTGGGTTGGAAAAGCTATTAGTCTGCTTTATTCATTAATTCATCAGATATTTACAGAGCACAAAATGTGCCAGGAATCATTCTAAATACTAAGGATATAGTGATAATAATAAATTATAGATAGAGTTGCTGTCCTTGTGGATTGAGAATGTGAGACAGCTAAATAAATAATAATTCTGTAAAAGATATCATATAGGATATTGTAGGATCTCAAAACTAGCATATTAACCTTCTTGCCAGATGAATATTGGTTGGAAATAGAGGCAGATTGTGAAACTTCCTAAAAGTGCTGACTGACTGAAGACTTGAAGGATGACAAAAGGTATCCTTCAAGACACAAGACACCAGTAAAGTAGGACACCAGGCATGTATGGGATATTCCAGAGACAGGAAATTCCAGATTACTGAAGTTAGATGACAAGGGAGGATGAGACTAAAGAAGTAAGGTAGGGATCAAGTCCTAAAGGAAGACTCATGTCACAGAGTTTGAATCTTAAGAGTGATTGGAAACCAATATAAAGTCACCCATGCATCTATTGCTTTTTAACCCATCACAACATAATTGGAATTTATTTGGAAATCAATCAATTTGTTGTAAGTGATTTATAGAGTAACCCAAGAATGCTACCTAAAGATGATATTGGAGGTTAGTCAACTGGAATCACTACAATGATTTCTTGAATAGGACATCAAAAGCCAGGCATCAAAAGAGAAAAATAGATAAATTGGATTTCATCAAAATTTAAAAATTTGTAGGACATTATAGACAGAGTGATAAGGCAACCCACAGAGTGGGAGAAAATATTTTGCAAATCATATATCTGATAAAGAATATATCCCAAAATATATAAGATCTACTACAACTCAACAACAATAAAAACAACCCAATTCAAAAATGGACAAAGAGCGTAAATAAAATTTTTCCAAAGACAACATAGAAAAGGCAGATATGCACAACAGAAGATAAAAGATACTCAACATCATTAGTCATCAGGGAGAGAAATTATAGAGACATTTCACTTCACATTCAAAAAAACTAAGATCATGGCATCCAGTCCTCATGGCAAATAGATGGGGAAATAGTGGCTGACTTTATTTTCTTGGGCTCAAAATCACTGCAGACAGTGACTGCAGCCATGAAATTAAAAGACAGTTGCTCCTTGGAAGAAAAGCTGTGACCAACCTAGACAGCATATTGAAAAGCAGAGACATTACTTTGCTGACAAAGTCCGTCTAGTCAAAGCTATGGTTTTTTCCAGTGGTCCATGTATAGATGTGAGAGTTGGACTATAAAGGAAGCTGAGCACCGAAGAATTGATGCTTTTGAACTGTGGTGTTGGACAAGACTCTTGAGAGTCCCTTGGACTGCAAGGAGATCCAACCAGTCCATCCTAAAGGAAATCAGTCCTGAATATTCATTGGAAGGACTGATGCTGAAGCTGAAATTCCAGTGCTTTGGCCACCTGATGCGAAGAGCTGACTCATTTGAAAAGACCCTGATGCTGGGAAAGATTGAGACCATGAGGAGAAGGGGACAACAGAGAATAAGATGGTTGGATGGCATCATAGACTCAATGGACATAAGTTTGAGCAAGGTCCAGGAGTTGGTGATGGACAGGAAAGCCTGGCATGCTGTAGCCCATGGGGTCGCAAAGAGTTGGACACGACTGAGCGACTGAACTGAATCACTTCATACCCATTAGGATGGCTATTATTCAAAAGCAAACACAAAACAATGGAAAATAATAAGTATCAAATATTGGCAAGGATGTGGAAAAATTGGAACTTCTGTGCATTATTAGTAGGAATATACAATGATGCAACCACTGTGGAATATACTTTGAGAGTTCCTCATAAAATTAAAGATAGATTTGCCATATGATCTAGCAATTCACACTCCTACATGTTTACCCGAAAGAACTGAAAGAAAGCAAGGATTCAAACAGATACTTGTACATCAGTGTTCATAGTAGCATTATTCACAAAAACCAGAAGGTGAGCACAATCCAAATGTTCATCAACAGATGAATGGGTAAACAAAATGTGGTGAATGCTTGCAATGACATATTACTCAGCCGTGGAAAGGAATGAAATTGTAACTATATTCTACAACATGGGTGAAGCTTGAAGACATTATGCTAAGTGAAATAAGCCAGGCACAAGGGGACAAATATGAAATACTGTATATCTCCACTTATCTCAGGTACCTAAGAGTCAAGTCCATGGAGAAAGAACCTAGAAGTTACCAGATTCTGAAGGGAGAATGAAATGGAAGGTATTATTTAATGAGTGTAAAGTTTCAGTTTTATAAGATGGAAAAATTCATGAAGACAGATGGTGATAATGGTTGTACAACATTATGAATGTGTTTGATATCACTAAACTGTCCACTTAAAAATGGTTAAGATGATAAATTTTACATTATTTGTCTTTTGCTACAATACAGAAAAGGATTTTAATGCAGTCACTATGCCCTGCAGTTTATAAAATATTTTTCCAAAGATAACCTAAAACTTTTCTTTATACAACAATCTCTTTGGAACTTTAATTCAACTCATTATTTGCTTGCTAACCTTGGGATTTTGGGAGTGTGTATCTTTGAGCCAGTTAGAGAGTTTGGGGCAGGAAGAGGTTTGTGCTCTTTAGTGAGTAATCTCAAGCTCCACCTTCCAGACTTCAAAAGAGTTTCTACATCCTGCCTCTTAATTTGGGATGAAGAAGAAGCCCCTTATGCCACTCTTCCCAACCATAGACTCAAAGATGCTTTTGGCAGGGGTAGAGAGTGGGACAGGTCAGGGAAAACCAATGTTTTTAAAAGCTCTGGCCCACAGCTTCCTGAATATCTTATTTATGTTCTCGCTCTCATGAAAGGCATAGTATCCCCAGAGAGCTATTACTGGAGTATAAAATCAAAGATGCAGACTCCTTAATTGTTTATTGTTCTTTAAACATGTCTAATTGTTAACACCTGTCCAATATTGAAATGGGATGTCCAGAAGGTAAGAGCAAAGCTTTGCCAGGATTTCAGGGCCACTACTTGGGAATTTGAATCAAAGGAAGATCAATTTCTGGCTCAACTCATGGCTCAAAATCAAATTGACCTTTTGCGTACAGGGAATTGAGGATCCTAGGTGCTGGTGGTGTATCAGTGTATCTTGTAACTATCATTGAACCGATTTTTGAGAACTCTCTCAGCAAACCATTAGCGAAGACCGTCAAAAACATCAGTACCTTTAGTCCCTGGCTGATTACTCTAGAGGAAAAATGAATGCTTTATTTTTTAAGGATTATTTGCACTTACTCTTGAGGGTCTATGGAGCACAGAGCACAGAATTCAAGTTGTGATCGGGGTTTGAATCTCTGCTCCACTGTGTTCTACCTGTGCTGCCTCAAGCGGGTAGTTTAATGCTTCTGAGCATATGTCACTATATATTATCTGTACTAAGGGGTGATAATATCAGTTCATCAAATGAAAAAAATCAACGTAAAATTACACTGAAATTGTAAATGCCTTCTAAATAAGAATTGTTTCTGTTAGAGGTTTGTAAGAGACAGTAATTTTTGCCACAAACAATAAATTACTCTTCTTTGATAACCAAAACCGTGTAATACTAAGCCAGTATTTCTTAAATCTCATTCTTTTTTAATCCTGTGTACATGTAGCATTCTCTTTGAATTTGTGCTCTCACTGGAGAATAAAAATCAGGTGGACAGTATCCAGTCATCTACTTTTTGTAACCATTTTGAGAAGGTTATTCCTACATACTTACCCTCAAATCTCATTTTCTTTCTCTTTTTGATTTTCTTATATAGGCAGATAAACATGAAAAAATTGTGTATTTGGCCATTTTATCATCTTCATTGATTTCACCTTCATTGTTCATTTATTATTCTTTATTTTGCCCAAAGCATGGCAAGCACCTTGGGTACAAATACTGGGAGCTGGATGCCCCCAGGAAGAAAGCAAAAGTCACGTGATATGTACCGTGATTTCACCTCTTAATGACTGCCACTGCCGATATCCACTTCCTCCTCTTCACTAGCCCAGTAGGCTCAGTGGTCTAGTACCCAGTTCTCAATGTGTCATTTTAAAGCTGTGAACATATGTGCCCATCTGAAAATACCTTATGTGACTTTTTGGTTGCTTTTTTTTTTTAACATGAGAATTTTATTTTGAAATAAAACTTTAGTTTTAGAGTAGTTTTAAATTTATGGAAAAATTATAACGATGGTACAGAGAGTCTGTGTATACCCCACACCTTTTCCTGTTGTTAACGTCTTTAGTGTGGTATCTTTGTCACAAGTAATGAAGCAATATTTTATGTTATTATTGGAGTATAATTGCTTTACAATATTGTGTTACTTTCTGCTGTACAACAAAGTGAATCAGCTGTATGTATTCATATATCCCCTCCTGCCTGAGCCTCCCTTCTGCCCCCTCATGCCACCCTTCTAGGTCATCACAGAGCACTGAGAGGAGCTTCCTGTGTTGTATTCTCTTTTAAAAGAAAAATATGGCTTCTATATTGTAATACTATATATATTATGTGCCCTATGGCTCCTGAACTGTTTCTCTAATCATAATGTTTCCTTTGAATTTAATGTGTACAGATTAGTTTATCTTATTTTGTCTTATGTCTTAATTTTGATACCTAGATTTCTTTAATTTTAATTATCCAGGCAAGATTTTAAGTAGCTGCAACAACAAACTTGGAGGAAATGCCATTTATACTTTTATCTGAGTATTTTAAATACCCTTGGTTCACATATACCTGAACATCATTTTTAAGAGTAATAGGAGTTGCCAGTCCAGGTTCGATGCACGATACTGGATGCTTGGGGCTAGTGCACTGGGACGACCCAGAGGGATGGTATGGGGAGGGAGGAGGGAGGAGGGTTCAGGATGGGGAACACATGTATACCTGTGGCAGATTCATTTTGATATTTGGCAAAACTAATACAATTATGTAAAGTTTAAAAATAAAATAAAATTAAAAAAAAAAAAAAAGAAGTCAAAAAAAAAAAAAAAAAGTAATAGGAAATGGCAACCCACTCCAGTATTCTTGTCTGGAGAATCCCAGGGACAGAGGAGCCTGGTGGGCTGCCGTCTATGGGGTCGCACAAAGTCGGATATAACTGAAGTGAGTTAACAGCAGCAGCAGCAGGGTAAGAGGTATTTTAAGCAATAGGGTAACTGCCTCATATTAGAAACCTGTAAAAATAGACAGATCCTTTATTTGTCTAACTAAGATAATATGTGAAAGCAAAAGCCACTGTTTCATTCTTTGTCTTATGCTTAGAGGTGATAGTAGTGCTTGTCTTTTTCCAGCATTTTCCATCTGATAAGCTTCAGTTCGTAATTATTTCATAAGTAGGACATTTAATCAATGCTAATTCTCAAGAAATTTAATTCACTACATGCATTAATGGATCTTTAAAAGTGTTTCATCATGCACATGCATTCATGTAATCTTTCAATGTTTATATTTTAATATTTATTAGACTTCCTTGGAAAAGAAAGCTGCCAGAAAAAAATTTCAGTATGTTCAGGAATATATATGCACTGTGGTTTTGGAAAATCCAGAAATTGTGACATCCTAATCAATAATGCTTTATTTTACTTTATTTTTTGAAGAGGTAGATTCAGATAAGCTGGATTCTGGTACAACCAGATGGTTCAATACACAGAACATATAAAAATATATAAAATGAAAAGATTCATTCTCTTCCACAACCCCAGCCAGCCAGTTCTCACCACTGTGTACACAAAATGAAAACCACATTTATCCACTCCTTAGAATTCCTCCAGATGTTCTTTATGCAAATATAAATTCATATTCATAACTTTCCTTTTTAAAACAAAATGTAGCATTCTATGCACATTCTTCTGTATGTTGCTTTTTTTTCCACTGAAAAAATAAATCTTGAGCATCTTTCCATGTTGGCACAAAGGTGGTTCGTCATTCTTTGTTTATAGCTGCATGATGTTCTGTTGTAGGAAGAGATTCTAATTTATTTAACCAATCCCTCATTTGTGAATATGTGAGTTGTTTCTAGTCTTTATGAACTTTTGAGTTGTTTCCAATATTTTGCTCCTATGAAATTGCTATAATGGATATCACTTTTCATGTATTATTTCATACATGTGTACGTATATTTGTAAGATAGTGAAGTGAAAAAGAAGTTGCTCAGTCGTGTCTGACTCTTTGAGACCCCATGGATTGTAGTCTACCAGGCTCCTCCGTCTATGGGATTTTCCAGGCAAGAATACTGGAGTGGATTGCCATTTCCTTCTCCATGAGATCGTCCTAACCCAAGGATTGAACCCAGGTCTCCCACATTGTAGGCAGACGCTTTACCGTCTGAGCCACCAAGGAAGTCCCATATTTGTAAGATAAATCACAATAATGGAAATCTGGGTCAAACACTGTATGCATTTGTATTGTTGATCCATATTGCCAGATTGTCCTCTTTAAAGGTTATCCTGGTTCATATTCCTCCCTATAATGTATGACGGTACCTGTTTCCCCAGAACCTCACCAATATGTATGTCATCCAACTTGTAGAATTTTGCTAATCTTAGAAATGAAAAAAAAAATGACACTTTGTGTGGCCTTAATTTGCATCTCTTATGAGTAAGATTGAACATCTTTTCTTCCTTTTTATCCCTTTTCTTACTTTTAAGAGCCATTTGTATTTCCTTTTTTGTGTATGAATTCTTGATATCACAGGCCCATTTTTCGAAAGGATTTTCACTATTGTGTGTTAAAATCAAGTATGTATAATATCTCAGATTGGGGCAAATCTTGGAAACTGTTTTCTAACTCAAACCAGTCTTTCTGTGATCTATCAGACTTTTGTAATATGCCCACCGTGGGTTGAAAAGTGGAATATATAGGTCATCCCTGAGATTTTCACTTTCTTTGGGAAATGATTCTAATTAA
The DNA here is from genome assembly GCF_027580195.1 of Bos mutus. Classification (NCBI taxonomy): domain Eukaryota; kingdom Metazoa; phylum Chordata; class Mammalia; order Artiodactyla; family Bovidae; genus Bos; species Bos mutus. The sequence continues at coordinate 25,217,808 of NC_091621.1, read as the reverse complement.
TACTGAGAGAAATAAAGAGAGGATGTGATGAAGCATTCATACTGCTAAATTAATTCATATGGTGATTCAAGTACCCTGACATCATTAGCTTCGATTAAACATCATTCTTGTAAAAACAATTAAGAACTAAAGCTTATTCGATGGTAATGTCACTAGAAAAAGATGAATAGAACCACCAACACAGTAATTTACCAGCATCTTTTTTCCCTTTGGCTATGTGGAAGAGAGAGCCAGACCTGAGATGGGGTCTTTTTGGATACTTAGAGCTGGGTTATCCTATGCCCCCATAGAGCTGGTTTTCTGACGTTGAATCAGACTTTAGGCTATACATCTCTCCATCTTCCCCAGAAAGACAGACGGATGGACAGATGGTTATTTTTAGCTCCATATAGTTTCTTTGTACTTTTTTGCTCAAGGAGAGGTGTGTCCAGGTGCAACATTGCAGCATTGCGGCAAAGGGTCCCAGGACCCAGGCCTGTCACATCCTCACACCACTTGCTTACAGTTAGCATGAAGGCAGAAAGCAAAGGAAATCAGATACACAAAATCCACCCTGGGTGTTAAGAGGATCACTTGGCCCAGATTTCACCACCATAAATAACTGTAATCTTGGAATTTTACCGTTATTTGAATAAATACATCCTAGAGAGTCACAGCGGAGAAGGCAATGGCACCCCACTCCAGTACTCTTGCCTGGAAAATCCCATGGACGGAGGAGCCTGGTGGGCTGCAGTCCATGGGGTCGCTAAGAGTCAGACGCGACTGAGCGACTTCACTTTCACTTTTCACTTTCATGCATTGGAGAAGGAAATGGCAACCCACTCCAGTGTTCTTGCCTGGAGAATCCCAGGGACGGGGGAGCCTGGTGGGCTGCCGTCTATGGGGTCGCACAGAGTCGGACAAGACTGAAGCGACTTAGCAGGAGCAGCAGCAGAGAGTCACAGACAGCATTGCAAGAAGTAGGTATTCCCTTAAAGTGTAAAAATGTGTTTCCCTACAGAAAATCATGGAGCCTCCAGTACATGAAGAATAGGAATTATTTTTAAAATTCTATAATGTTTAGGCACTCTTTGGGGGTTTAATATGTTAATATGTATAATGTAATTATTTAAAATATTCCATAATTTTGGTAGCTTCATCTAAATATTTCTTTACTGAAAAAAATACCTATTGTCTCAAATATTTAAAGTGGTCCAGGCCTCTCTCAACTTCCAGGGGTCCCTGGGCATGCAGTAGGGGCATATTATATATATATTGGAGACATAGTTAATGAAATGCAGTTATGCAGATTTTGAAAGTGCTGTTTATGGACAGCTTTGGAGAAAAACTATAAAAGTTAGTTAAAACTTTACTGGTTATATTTTTAAGAGATATGTGCCATTCAGTTGTCCCTGAAAAACTTTCTAAATTCTTTTCTGTTGGAGTACAATTGCTTTACAGTATGTTAGTTTCTACCGTACAATGGAGTGAATCAGCTATATGTATACATATATCCCCTCCCTCTTGAACTTTTGTCCCACCCCAGCTCCATCACACCCTTCTTGGTCATCACAGATCACTGAGCTGAGCTCCCTTGCTACACAGCAGCTTCCCACTAGCTAATTTACACATGGTCATGGGCTCCCCTGGTGGCTCAGATGGTACAGAATCCACCTGCAATGCAGGAGACCTGGAATCCCTGGGTTGGGAACATCCCCTGGAGGAGGGCATGGCAACCCACTGCAGTATTCTTGCCTAGAGAATTCCAGGGACAGAGGAACTTTGCAGGCTACAGTCCATGGGGTTGCAGAGAGTCCTACACGACTGTGACTAACTCACATAGTGTATATATGCAAATCCTAATCTCCTAATTCATCCCACCCTCTCTCCCTCCTTTGTCCACATATCCATTCTCTCTGTCTGCATCTCTGTTCCTCCCCTTGAAATAAGTTCATCTGTATCCTGTTTCTAGATTCTGCATATATGCATTAATATCAGTATTATTTTTCTCTTTCTGACTTACTTCCCTCTGTATGACAGATGTTAGACTCATCCACATCTCTAAAATGACCCAGTTTTGTTCCTTTTTATGACCAAGTAATATATCTTTGTATATATGTACTGCATGTTCTTTATCCATTTATCTGTCATTGGACATATAAGTTGTTTCCATGTTCTGGCTATTTTAATGCAAGCATACTATTAATTAAAAGATTGCTATTTATTATGAATACTAACATATTCATTTAAGATAAACCAAACTTATGATTCAAAATAATATTTTTACTTGCTGTGCATAATGAATCGCACTTTGGTGCTGGATTTGGGCTTCTTTGTATAGTCATTGAGTCTATAAAATCACCCAAGTGTGCTATATAATAAGGGCAACCAGCTGTATTTGATGCTGTAGGCGAACCTGACCAGGCCTGACTCTGCCTCTCTTTCACTTTGTGAATTGTTTTTGCCTGACTGCCCCTTTCTAAGCCTCATGACGTTGTAAAATTAGAGGGTTTATTATAATTTCTAAGACCCTTCCTAGTTCTTGACCTCTCTGACCCAGGAGCATGATATTATTATTTTAAATTATTATAAAGAATTTTAGTTGTTATGTTTGAATCTAATATATGGTATATCTCTACTACATTAGATATATGTGATGGTCAGGAATGCATTCAGAATATTCATTCACCACTAATTTATTGCATATCCACTATGTGCCAAGACATATAGGCAATATATGCAAGGCCCCTGGCTCTTATGGAGTTTATATTCTAGTGGAGGAAACAGGTATTAGAAAAGCAAATAAATGGACATTTCAGATAATTTTAGGTGTTGAGAGGAAAATAAGAATAAGTTAATGGATAGAGAGTGACTTGAGAAGAGAGGACTTGGGAAAGGATGCTCGGGAATGAAGAGATGACATTTTAGCAAGATCAGAAGAAGAAGGGACTAGTTGTTCAAAGACCTGGTGGATATCATGTTACAGTTAGAAGGAATAGCAAAAGGAAAAGCTCTAGGTGAGAATGACCTTGGTATGGTTGAGGAGCAGGAGGAGTGCCCACGTGGCCAGAGTGGACAGAAGAAATATGCAAGACAAGGTGAGAAAGATGGCTGAGGGCAGATTATAGCTGACACCATGCTCAGGTGTCTGGATAGTTCCCTAAGTATAGTGGGAAGCCTCTGGATAACTTTAAAGCCAAAGAGTAATGTGATATTGGTGGGGAGGAGGTTAAAAATTCTGGCAGCCATGTGGATGGTAGAAAGGCAAGTTACAGGGTCTGTTTGCATAGTGCAGAGAGGTGATGGTGGCTTACACCAGAGTGGTAGCAGTGTAGGTGATAAGAACTAAATGAATTGGGGAAACAGTCGAAAAATGAACCAGAAGCATTTTCTTAGAGATTCAAGGTAGAATGGAAGGGCAAGAGGAAATCCAAGATAATTCAGAGGTTTCTGGTCTGAGTACCTGGTTGAACAGGGATGTTATGGGGTTGGAGTGAGGGGGATCAATCATTCTGTTTTGGACAAGTTAAAATTAAAATGCCTTTTTGATATTCAAGCAGAGATGCCAGATAGACAGTTGTGTATTATGAGTCTGGAGCTCAGGGGGAGGTCACGGCTGCAGATATAAATGTGGGAGTCATTAGCATTTTAGAAATGGATGAGTTAAGGAGAGAGGGGTGGAGATAAGTCAAAGAGGGTCATATCCATATTTCAAGGTCTGAAATAAGGAAGAATAAAAGAGAGGGAGGCACCAATAGAGGCTGAGAAGGTGTGGTCACTGAGGTAGGGGAAAACCAAGACCAACTGCTACATCCAGAGCCAAGAAGACAGAGTGACTCCAGTAATACTGCCAAAATGTCAGGAATAAAGAGATCAGGGAAGATTTTAAAAATAATAGCAGTGCTAATATGTCGTAAGACATGATTTCTGGAGAACCTTCCGACTAGAAGTGAATGCTACCTGTACCCATTTTAAGTGTGTAGTAATTCTATAGTTTTAAACTCTAGGATGCAGAAGCATTTTTTAAATGCTTGTGCAAAGTAAACCTAAAGCCAATGAAAAGTAATTGCCCCTAATAGTGATTCAAGGAAAAGAACATATCTGTGTGCCCTGGGCAGCCTTCCAGCCGATCTCTTTTCCTAGCTGGGAGAGAGATGATTTATAATACCCAAGAGTACTAGCTTTTTGCCATATTTCACTTTTGAAAATAAAGTTTTATAGAAAGAAATTTAAAAGTTCTTTTTTTTCCCACAGTTGTTGCCAAATTGCATAGGAATTTCACCCTGTCCTTTGTCTTTATTTATCATGTGAAGCAAGGAGTCTAGTGTATATTCATTCTTTAAAAGCTGTGGATTCTTTGCTATTGGACTGTTTCTCATCTACTTACTAAAAATTTTGAACTGAATTGTAACAAGTTGGAAACTTCCCGTATGTAGACAGAGTGTGCATCTCAGCGTTGGGCTGTGTGCAAAGCACTGTCATTGGAGGTACTTTGATGCAACAAATACAAACCCGATTTGTGCAGTTTGTGATAATTATGCATAAAAGATCAGATGAACAAATCATCTCCCTCATTCTAACTAAAACCTTTACAAGGAGCATTAGTTCCAAGCCACCAGAGGGCTCTGAAAGTGGTAATTTAATAAATGGTATCTTAGTACCATAAAAGAATTGGCATTTGCCCACCTGATGTGTCTGGTTTAGGGGACTGAGTTATGCTTCTGGGAGGATTTACCCTATAACATTATAAAGACATGTTTTATACTTAATAGATTTCTTATGTATTTTTCGGATTATTTAGCTAAGCTTTTAAGGAGCCATTTTTAGTGCTCTCAGAGCTCATCTCTAATTAATTCAATTATGTGTGAACAGCAGTGGTTTTGTATTCTGTTATTGGGTTCTGTCTTTTCCACATCAAAAAATGAAAACATATGAAAAAAATTTTAGGTTTTTAAAAACTCTATTCCCATTATTTTGATTCCTACCAAGTAAGATCAAGTAACATGTATTGAATGCCCAAGAGGTCTATGAAAACATACCAGGCCAATGGTATGAGAAACTGATTTTGTTGAGCATGAGATATATACCAAGGTCTTTACACATGCATATTCTCCCAATTAATTCTCATAAGTTTGAAAAATAGATATTGTTATCCCGGTTTAAGGGATGATAAAATCAAGGCTTCTGTAACTTACCCAAAGTAAATACAGAAACCAAACAAATGCCTGGGGAGTTGGTGATGGACAGGGAGGCCTGGCATGCTGTGGTTCATGGGGTTGCAAAGCGTCGGACATTACTGAGCGACTGCACTGAACTGAATGTCTGTAGTGCTTTCTACTTCGCCGTGTTGTATGTTATGGTCAGTCTCTTCAGTTGTGTCCAACTCTTTGCAACCCTACCAGGCTCCTCTGTCCATGGGATTTTCCCAGCAAGAATACTGGAGTGGGTTGCCATGCCCTTCTCCAGGGGATCTTCCTGACCCAGGGATCGAACCCACGTCTCTTGTGTCTCCTGCGTGGGCAGACTGGTTCTTTACTGCTGAGCCACCTTAACTCTCCTCTCTACAAAAGAATTCCCATTCCTCTGTTCGAGTTGTTTGCAGTTCTGTTAGCCAAGAAACATTAGGCCTTGCATGCATGGAATGAAAGCATGGTACCCCCCACCCCCACTATAAACTTTAAGAGAAAAAGCTTTAGATGAAAAATAGAGAATTGCCTCTCTCACCTATTTCCAATTGGCTTATCTTTGCTTATGGCAGGAAAAGCAAATGTGGTCAATGATGTCTTCTTTCTATTTATAAAATTAGTAATAGACTCGTGATTCACAGTCGTGATAAGAGGAGGATGTGTATCCTCATTTAGACAATGTGTATTCAGTCCTGAAGTTTGGTAGAGTTACTCACAACACAGCTAGCCCTCAAATGATTCTGAAGGCTTATAGGATAAGAGTTCAGCCTTTGCTTTATATTTCGTCTCAATTATGCAAAAATATGCAATACAGAAAGGAAATTCTGAGGTCAGAAGAATAAAAGATAAAGGAAACGAGAAAAAGATGTTTTAATTATGCAAATTGCTTGAAGCTTTCTGGTACTTCTCCAACTAGTCTTTTTTCTTTCAATTAAGTTTGTAGATATTTAAAAAAGGTGGAAAAGCTTTCTACTTGGTTTAACAAAGAATTTTTCTGACCAAATAGATTTTTAGCTAAAATTTCTAATACTTGGGATTTCTTAAAGTGTCCCTTGAAATTGTTTCCTACAGAAAAGATGCTGCCAGGAGTAAGCACCAGCACTGCTTACGTATTTCAGTTTTATTATATCTGTTTGCATAAATGGAGTGTTTTTCAGATAATGCACAAATGCTTGCAATACATCCCTAATTGTCAAAGAAGCAAATATCTGAGCTTTATGGTGCCCAGAATAGCCATTACGTGTTGTTTACACTTTCTATCACAATAAATATCAGATGTTCTGTTAAGCTTGTCTTGAGCAAACTAGAAGCCAATAAAAGCTGCTGTTGTACAGTAAAGAAATGTGAAGGCAGGCTGTGCTTGAAATCAGTACCCAAATTGTGCAATAGATCTACACACACATGCATAACCTTTCTAAGCTACTTCTTTATGCAATAACTATGTGGATAGTGCTTGTCCATTGGTAACCACTCCCACCTCTACAATGCCTGCTATGCTGTGCTTGAATTACTCACTTGTGACCACTGAGATCAACTCATTTCTCACATAGCTCTTCTGTTCTTCTACATGCTGTGCACCTTTGTTATGTACTTGTAGGCTGTCTCCAAGAGAAATGACAGTTTCTCTGAAAGCATCTTTGGCTAGAATGTGGCAATCCTAAAAATAGAATTTCAAAGTCCATGAATTACATAAATTATAGCAAAAGTTTGCATATATTTTCTGAAGATTTAAGTTTCTGGAATATTACAAAAGCTTTTCCATCTTGGGCCTTGCCATTAACTCTAAGCTTCTTGTCATTGTACTGCAAGGCTAAATAAGTCACTGGGATAAAGATGGTGGTCTCCAACTTCTCCCGAATGTATTGAATATTTTGCCCTGCAGAACAGGAAAGGAGGGATGTCCTTAGGTTGAGGGTCCTTTCAGATCTCTTGTTATTATGTGTTCTTATTCCTAGTAGTGTTCCTAAATAGATACATATATACAGATGAATATATCTATGAAGTATGTATGTGTATGTATGTATATGCACGTGTTTGTAGATCTTTGTGCTTTTCTCATGTAGCATTGATGTACACTGATCTGGAAAATGTAAACAACATTTACATTGAAAAATGCTGAGTGATTTGCCTGTCAGTATTCAATTTCATAAAACATCTCTGTTTCAAAATATACTGTGGCTCAGAGTTAAATGCTTAGGAGTACTCTTCTAAAGCTTTGACAGTGTGATTTTAAAATACCTTAAGGTGAATTACATGATAGATGAGAGTGAGTCAGAGAAAGTTTCAGTTTTCATAAATGAACCTCCTCTAAGGTCTTATTGCTAATAGAATCCAATATAGTTTTACATGATTACTTTCATGATTGGAGTGTCCCAAAGCAGACCCAAAACTCAATAATGAAGCTGACAAACAGTGATGGAAGGAAAGGTTTCTTTTATTCTAGATGTTTGTGCATGTCAGTAACTCTTTAATTGGAAAATTGGAAGAGTCCTACTGAGTATAATGCTACAAAATCAGTTGAAAATTAAACATTCACATTTTGTAGAGTTGAATTGCATTTTCCTTGTTTGTCCTAATTAACTATGAAAGCTGAATCTTTGCTCAGGCAAGATTTATGGGGAAAAGTCATGAAGTTGATGAAGTAGACATAACCCAAGGAGAGTTAGACAAGCAAGTAATTCATGAGGAAATTGTATGTCTGAATAATTGGTCTCAGAAACAAATGAAGATAATTTGATAATCTTTGGGCTATTAAATCTAGGTACCTAGGTTTTAATTTTTATTTTGCCACTGACAAATTGAGTCATAATAGACCACTTAATATCAGTGAATTTCTCCAACCAGAAATTCAGCATATAGTAGCCCAAGGCCTTGGAAAAAAGATATGTCAAATGTTCACATCTTTATTATGATAGAAGGTGGAAGGACAGGTTTGGGCAACACTCAGATTAGTTTGTTGTGGCCCAATAACAGACTTTCCTCTCCACTAAGGTCTGTTTGTCATGGAGACTCTTTTTATTGAGGCAGTGGGACACTAATGGGAAAAGAATGGTCTTTCCTGTCAGGTAGAATCATGTCTGTGCCACTTATTAGCTGTTTAGCCTGAGATTCAGTTTTCTCATCTGTAAAAATGGGGATAATAATATCTGTGACTATGGAAGAAAATTCCCACCTAAAGGAGTTCATACCTTGGAGATAAGCAGATTGATTATTGCAAGATGGTGCAGTAAGTAATGTCATGGGAACATGTATTTGTTGCTGTGTTGTTGTTCTGTGTTGAATTGATGCTTTTGAACTGTGGTGTTAGAGAAGACTCTTGAGAGTCGCTTGGACAGCAAGGAGATCCAACCAGGCCATCCTAAAGGAAATCAGTCCTGAATATTCATTGGAAGGACTGATGCTGAAGCTGAAACTCCAGTACTTTGGCCACCTAATGCAAAGAACTGACTCATTTGAAAAGACCCTGATGCTGGGAAGGATTGAAGGTGGAAGGAGAAGGGGACAACAGAGGATGAGATGGTTAGATGGCATCACCAATTTAATGGACATGAGTTTGAGTAAGCTCTAGGAGTTGGTAAGGACAGGGAAGCCTGGCGTGCTGAAGTCCATGGGGTCGCAAAGAGTCAGACACGACTGAGCGACTGAACTGAACTGTTGTCCAATCACTCAGTCATATCCAACTCTTTGTGATCCCATGGACTGCAGCACACCAGGCTTCCCTGTCCTTCACTATTGCCCGGAATTTGCTCAAACTCATGTCCATTGAGTCAGTGATGTTATCCAACCATCTCATCCTCTGTCACCCTCTTCTCCTCCCACCCTCAGTCTTTCCCAGCATCAGGGTCTTTTCCAATCAGTCAGCTCTTTGCATCAGGTGGCCACTGTATTGGAGCTTCAACTTCTGCATCAGTCCTTCCAATGAATATTCAAGGTTGATTTTCTTTAGTATTGACTGGTTTGATCTCCTTGCAGTCCAGGGACTCTCAAGAGTCTTCTCCAGCACCACAGTTTAAAAGCATCAATTCACCAGGGCTTCCCTGGTGGCTCAAACGATAAAGAACTGTTGCTGTGGGATCCTTGTTAAGCCTGGTCTGTCACTCTGCTTCTTCATTCACCAGATAGATAAAAGTGATGTAACCACCCCCTCTTGAAAATCAGCTAGTCCTGGTGCTTTGTTTACATAATTGTATTCAGTCCTCACAGCAATTCTATGAAATAGGTACTATTTCCATTGGATAGGTGAGGAAACTGAAGCTCAGAGAGAAGGGACTTGTCCAAGACAACATAACTAATAAGTGGCAGTGCAGTATGAACTACGAAAATTGCTTTATAGTAAAATTCTAGTGTATTAAAAATAAGTTTTGTGTTTTCCATGCAAAAGCTATATCTTGTCTAACACCCTGGTAAGGTTTTGTCTGTGTAATCACCACCTCTCAAGGTAAAACCAGAGAGTCTCTAAAGTACAGCTTTAAATAATGAACATCACAGGCTTCTTGGCTTCTGACAGGCATGATAAATCCTGCTTTAATCATGCATTAAAAACATGTCATCTGTTTGATAAGCAGTCATCTGCTATTGCTTGACCTAGCAATGAATTAATAAAGCAAAATACGTGACAACTCAAGGCATATGTGTGAAATATGTTACTCCCAAGGCATCTAAATGTGATTCTCACTCCAAAGCCCGGGTGGAAAAAGGTGTTGGCTCTAAAATAGTATATAGCAACACTAGCTCACACCTAGAAACTTGACTTAAATCTTGGAATTTTCAAAACTAAAAACCTATCAAAAAGGGAGCCCAGAGATAGGTCCTGAAATGAGCCAAAACCAAAAGAGATGACAGTCTTGGAAAGAATGGCCGATGGGTGCTCATCTGGTTTCCAAAAGTTCTCTGTGAAATTTAGTTTAGGAAAGAGTCCGCGCCTATCTGCCCAATGACCCTGATGCACAGAGCCTCTCCAGAGTCTGAGAACAGAGGTTGCAGCCTCCTACTCTGGAGCCCAGCTATTTGTAGAGGTGGGCTGTAAGAGCCAGAGGGAGAAAAAAGACAGATTCAATCATCTCCATTGCCAACCACACAAGTTATCCCACCATTTTCTTCATTGCGTTGCTCCATGTCACCTGGTCTAAGATCTGTGTTACCCCTCTAGCTGCATGAACACTAATGAAAGGCTTGAAATACTGTAAGCAGCAGGCTCTGAACATGTTGTCTGGAATACAAGGAGAAAATAAGGGTCCCACTACTGATTCATTTTAAGGTGATAAGCCACTTGGAGGAGCCAGTTCATAGTAAATACTCTCTCAGTGAGCATGGTGGGCATAGAGAAGGAGTTTGAGAGATAAATTCAGCCAAATTTCATCTCCTAAAATGCTTAGAACTTCTTGGCTAAAAGGCATTCTTTCAAGTGATTTGTTTATGTTCTGGAAAAGAAAACTGAATCTTATAAAGTAAGCCAAGAATTCATGAGAAGGAAGTAGATTTTAAAACTTCTAGAAATGATACGTTGTTTTCTCAACTGAAACTTTAGGGACTCTTCAAATATAGTTCCAAGTCCCTACCCTGTATCAGTGGTATAGAGTCACCCAGAGTACATCCAGTAGTGACCACTATATGAAAATGTGCCTTTCTTTACACACACACAAACGAACACTGTAAAAAAAAAAGATGTGAATCGAGTTTGGATGAATTTGTGGTAAAGAGCATGTAAGTTAAAGCTTTACTTCTACCCTTTGCTTCCTGGGAACATTTAGGCACCTTATTTCATCTCCCTAAACCTCTGTATCCTCAAATTTTCAGAAGCATTAATTCTACCTATACCTGTGCAGTTACATTGTCATAAATACTGACAATGTAAATGAAGTACTAAGCACAGTGCTAGGCATGTATATGTATGGCCACGTTGTTCAGCAGTGATATAATAGCTGTGCCATTTAGAATTCACCATGGAATCTACCATTAGCCTGGCCAGTTCTTCCTTAAAACCAGGACTGCTTTTGTAAAATGAATTTATCTCTTTTTTTTGCAATTTTAAATATTACTGAGTGGTTGAGATGAAAAAAGATAGATACACATATAAAGGACTTAGGTTCGTGCTGTCACACAGGGAATCCTCAGTAAGTATTTGCCATCATTGTGTGTAGGAGTATCAGTATTATTGACAGAAACTTCTGGTTGACTCAGTTTGCTTTTTTCTTCATGTTATTTGTGTCCCTCATGTACAACCCAGGGCTTCAATCTGAGGTTTACTTTTCCTTCCCTCTACTTTGTGCTCTGATAGCTTCTGGCTTAATCCATTTTCTCCATTACCACAAAGTCTTGTCTCTTGGTGTTTTGATTATTAATGAAAGTAGAATCTCAGTAAAAAATGTTACTTTCCCTCAGCATATTGGAACATTCTTTGGAGTATTCATTCTAAGACCACTGCACACGTCAGTCCGTGAAGGAAGGAGTTGGTGGTCACACGGGGTTTTGACACATGCATGGTCCTCGTTCTGCAGTCAGATCAATGACCCTGGGGAAAGAGTCCGTGCTCCAAGCTCCAAACTATTGCTCTAGCATGCTAGATAAAGAGACAGATTTTCAGCTCCTGTATTGGAAACTGAGTCTGGACAGTGGTGACAATATTTATTTTTCTAGTTTCATTAGGAATTTGTCAGCAGTAGTAGCAGTATCTGATCATTTATTTGTATAATGTAATTTTCCAGCAGTTGACATTTTTTTCCATTTACACAATGCTTGGTTAATGGAAAAGAAAAGAAGAGAAAGAAAGAAAAATACTGAGCCACTGAACCAGGTTGGAAAGTTACCTTAGTTAAAATGTTGTCATGTTCCTGATTGTCAGGGCAGCAGGTGAAGGCTTGAAAGGCTATTTTCATGATAATCAAACCTAGACAAGAATGCTCCACTCCACAGACAAATGTGACTCATTCTTAGTCTTCCAATGACACCCAGCATTTAGTCACACACTGGCACAAATTCAGATCTCTTAGAATAAAGTCATTCAGATTGCGTTTTGCTTCCTCTCATTTTCCCATCAATCTTGACCCTATTCCAGAAACCACTATACTGAAAATTTCTAAATCTAAAAACATTTGCAGTTATATCATGTAAAAGAAAAATTCTTGGAGAGACCTGATTTTACAAAAAGCTCCATCTTTTTGTCTGTAGTTTATATTAGAAATGCAAAAAAAGGCCTAGCGAAGGGGCAAAATAGAGGTGAAGGAGACCAAGATTCAATCCCTGTGTCGGGAAGATCCCCTGGAGAAGGACATGGCAACTCACTCCAGTATCCTTACCTGGGAAATCCCATAGACAGAGGAGACTGGCAGGCTACAGTCCATGGCATCACAAAGAATCACACATGACTGAGAGACTAACACACACACACAAACACACATCCAGATTATTATTCTAATGCTTAGAATTTACTGAATGAAGTGAAGTCGCTAAGTCGTGTCCGACTCTTTGCGACCCCGTGGACTGTAGCCCACCAGGCTCCTCCATCCATGGGATTCTCCAGGCAAGAATACGGGAGTGGGTTGCCATTTCCTTCTCCAGGGGATCTTCCCGACCCAGGGATCAAACCCATGTCTCCTGCATTGCAGGCAGACGCTTTAACCTCTGAGCCACCAGGGAATAAGCCTGAACTTGCTGAACTATGTGTATTTCATAATGTTGAGGTATGAAGAATGTCAGCTGGCATAATATGATGGTCAAGCCAAAGATTTAAAGCAGATACGCTTCTTTATATATAGAAAATATAGAAGCTGTACTAAATTTAAAATTTTTAAGTTTTAAATTGGGATCTGATATGGTAATGAAAATGACTTTTTTGGCATAGAGTCCATTCCTCTAGAAATTTATAGTGATGAGGCCAATCTGTGACTCTTGTTCATCTGTCCTTGCTGGAAACAATACTAGGAAGAAGCATAGGAATTATCATTTGTGATTCAGACTCATGAGCAATAGGAATGCCAGAGGCAGGAAATGTGCAATTTCATGCTCGTTAATTTCAGAGAGGATTTACAAATTAACCTGGCTCCAGATATGACTCTTCCAAAAACCCCACAGGCATCATGGAACAGCAGTTAGCACAGACCACTCCACAAGGTTAACCAGATGCTGGGGGGCCACTGTGATCCTATTTACTCCCAAGTGAAGATCATAGGTCAGGTTCTGTGCTGGAGGCCTTCTTTGCAGACATAAGGAAGTGACTTTGTGTCTGAAGTAAAAAGAGTTTAAGGAGATAGTGCCTTGGAAAATGGAGCTCCCCTGGTGGCTCAGCAGTAAAGAATCCACCAGCCAAGCAGTTTCGATCCCTGGGTCAGGAAGATCCCCTGGAGAAGGAAATGGCAACCCATTCCAGTATTCTTGCCTAGGAAATCCCATGTAAAGAGGAACCTGATGGGCTACAGGTCGTAGGGTCGCAAAGAGTCGGACACGACTTAGTGACTAAACAACCACCACCACAGAAGGTTCTTCTTTCCATGTCCCTGCTTCAAGGTGGAATATGAGTTTTCATTTTCAGCTGTTCTTTACTAGCTTGGGGGTAGGAACTCAATGCTATTTTCTGTCTCCATTTTAAGGTGTAAATTAACTAATCATTATTATTATTACAATCAATCAACTTCTCCAGATAATCTGACCTTAGATGTATCCAGATACCCCTGTAAATCAGCCATGTTAGGACTGTTAAAGAGTTTAAAGTGGATCTGGAGAAGATGAAATTCACTCAAAACCATAGCCTTGGAGAAGTTTTCATTTTCATTTGAGGAATTCATTCCATAGGCAGTTTGATAATTCTGGTATTTGAGGTCTAGGGATAATATTGAAGCCATTTTGCCAGCTTCTTTGTGGGCTGCCAGTGACGCCGTCAGGTAACAGCACAGATGGATCCTCACTACCTGTGCGTTTGCTGTTTTTCAAATCAATTAGAAGCGATCTTTCCAAACTTCTGCTAGTGGTAAAGAACCCTCCTGCCAATGTAGGAGACTTAAGAGACGCAGGTTCAATCCCTGGTCAGGAAGATCCCATGGAGAAGGAAATGGCAACCCATTTCAGTATTCTTGCCTGAAGAATTTCAAGGACTGTGGAGCCTTGCGGGCTACAGTCCATAGGGTCACAGAGTCGGACAGGACTGAAGCGACTTAGCACAGAATACCAAACTTTAACGTGTGTAGAGATCATCTGGAGATTTCATTAAATGCAGGCTCTGATTGCATAGGTCTGAATGAGGTCTGAGATTCTCCATTTCTGATAAGCTCCTGCTGCTGCTGCTGCTAAGTCGCTGCAGTCGTGTCCGACTCTGTGCAACCCCATAGACGGCAGCCCACCAGGCTCCGCCATCCCTGGGATTCTCCAGGCAAGAACACTGGAGTGGGTTGCCATTTCCTTCTCCAATGCATGAAAGTGAAAAGTGAAAGTGAAGTCGCTCAGTCGTGTCCGACTCTCAGCGACCCCATGGACTGCAGCCTACCAGGCTCCTCTGTCCATGGGATTTTCCAGGCAAGAGTACTGGAGTGGGGTGCCATTGCCTTCTGATAAGCTCCTAGGTAATGCCAATGCCTTCATCTGTGAACCTCATTTTGAGTAACAAGGTGTTGGATAATGGAGCAGTGAAGGAGACAGATGGTCTTATAAGACAGGCCAGTAGCAATACGGGTGTATGGTTGATATTCTTTTTAGCTGTAATATTGAATTCCTGAGATGGTGATGTGACTGTGATTAATATAATTTTAGAGGACAGTCTGTCATTGTGAAGAAACCACCAGACATTCGTTTTTAAAATGAATTTGTTCTGTTGAATGACTGTTTTTTTTAATGTTCAAAATCAAAAGACCTGATCCCCTTTAAGAATATAAAGTACCAGGTGTAAGGAAACCTGCTGAGTCAAGAATAGACAATGAAGCCGTGCAGACAAAACAAATGACCAAAGAGAGGAGGAAATAGAAGGTTGGAGAGAGGAAATCATCTCCTAATAGGAAAGAGACTGTAATGGAAAAACACGCTACCTTCTGCCTCCTACCTTCAAGCTCAGATCATTCTTGCTCCCTTCTGCTTTAAACCTAGTTGTGTGGATCACTTTATCCCATTAGGGAAGGAAATGAAGTCAATTCATTCTCAAGAATTCATGCCAAAGCAATAGCGCTAAAGCCTATGTAGCACCCAGAATCCTCTGACTCTAGGGAAGATTAAGGGTGTACATTTCATTTGCCCTAGAAAAACAGGGTCATTTTAATCAGGAATTAAGAACTGTTTCAGATTGCAGAAGGATATTTGGCCATATGATTCTGTTTGCATTTCTTTAAATTATGCAGGACCCTATGCTTGTAGTTATATCTTGTTTTGATAAGTGGAGAAAGACAGGATTAAGGTCTGTGATCAAAACCTTGTGCCAGCCAGCCCTCAGGGAATCTTGCTTAAATTTTAGAGTAAGCCATCAAACCAGCAAGGCAGAAACTGAACTAGAGGTCTGATGTAAAAAAGAGAGAAACATATTATCTCTGGCTGCTTTTTGGCTCCATTGTCAATCTCGGTTTCTACTACAGAAGTGACAATGGAGCCAAGAAACCACCGGAGATGAAATGCAAATGAATGTCTGTAGCTCTGTGCAATGTGCTCCCATTTCGTAACAAGGATGAGCTGCACTGTCTTAGGGCCACAGTTTATCAACTGTTTTCAAGAGTAAAGACGCTTCTTTGTCTGAGTTTTATATCATGAATATATGTTGAATTTTATCAAATGCTTTTTCTGAATCTTTTGTGATAGTAGTTCTCTTTATCTCCTTCATTCTGTGAAATTTTCTGAATTGCAGTAACTGATTTTCACATGTTAACAATGTTAACAATGTATGCCTATTCAATATAACCCAACTGAATGTGATGAATTATTTCTTTAAAAAATTTTTTTTATAGATTTGTGTCTGTGTGTGTGTGTGTGTGTTAGTCACTCAGACATATCTGACTTTTTGTGATCCCCTGGACTGTAGCCCACCAGTCTCCTCTATCCATGGGATTTTCCAGGCAAGAATACTGGAGTGGGTTGCCATTCCCTTCTCCAGGGGATCTTCCCAAGCCAGGGATCGAACTTGTGTCTCCTGCATTAGCAGGCAGATTCTTTGCTATCTGAGGCACCAGGCAAATTTTTAAAATATATTTTGTTAGTTTTTTATTTTGCTTGTCCTGTTTTAGATGCACAGTGCTGTGATTTTTCTTCCTTATACTATTTTGTCTTTTCTATCAAGACCATGTTGATTAAACTTTAAAAAAGAGAAAGAGAGAAACAGCCCACCTATAATATATTCCTGCTGGGCTGGAGTAAGATGTTCACAGAACCCAAATACTGAAAAGATTATGGTTCCACACCACACAAAACTTCCAGGTTAACTGGCAATTAACATCGCTTGTTTCTTGATTTTTCTGATTGCAAAATTCTGTATTAATTCATCGCAATGTAACTTCCTTTCTCCTCCTGTTCCCACCTCCACCGGTACCGTAAGCCCTTGCCTATTTCTCTCCTCAGCTAATGAAGTATATGCTCCAGTCTCAATCCTGGGAAGTAATAAGGATTCCTCCATCACCATTCCACTTAAAGTCTCATTGTCATATATCCACTTTCTTAGTTTGCACATGTGCTGTGCTTAGTTGTATTCAACTCTTTGAGACCCCATGGACAGAGGAGCCTGGCGGGCTACAGTCCAGGGCTACAGTCTGTAGCCCGCCAGGCTCCTCTGTCCATAGGGATTCTCCAGGCAAGAATACTGGAGTGGATTGCCATGCCCTTTTCCAAGGAATATTCTCAACCCAGGGATCAAACCCAGGTCTCCCACATTGCAGGCGGATTTTTTACTGTCTGAGCTACCAAGGAAGCCCAAGAACACTGCAGTGGGTACCCTATCCCCTATTCCAGGGGAACTTCCCGACCCAGGAATCAAACCGAGGTCTCCTGCATTGCAGGAAGATTCTTTATCTGCCGAGCTACCCAGGAAGCCCTCGCACATAGTAGGCACTAAAATTTGTGAAATGCAATCAAATTCTATGGACACATTACTTCCTTCATAGTGGAAGTCATTTTGTTCAATCACGAAAAACAGTTTTCTCCCCTGCTCTTAACGATGTACATGAGCGTTGTGGCATGAGCTGGCTGTCTCCCTGCTGCTAGGAAATGGTCATAATGTGTAATTGCACAAAATGCCTCTTTTTTTTTCCTAATCAAGAAGTTGAGGGATCTGCTGGCTTAGCAGGTGCCTCGATTGTGCATAATTGTTAGAAATTGTTTAGCATAGGCTGATTAGTCTCAGCCAAAGGAAATTTAATTTTTTTTTCAACAAAGCCCTGAACACAGCTAGAGAGTCTTAAAACTATAGTCATATCTGGTTCCTCTGGGAAAAAGCCCAGACTCAGAATGGGAGAAGTAGAAGATGGAGACAAGGACTAGCCTGATTACACATGGGTGGTATTTGATGCTAGGCAACCGTTCAAGGTTACAAGAACATGAGGGGACATGAGTCCCTTCCTCAAGATGGGATTCTCCCAGCTCCAACCTGAGCTTTGGTCATGATGCAGAATGAAGCCCTGCTTCTTGGGTGCCTGCTGTTTGCTTGCCAAGTTTGTAAATACCAGCTTCACTTGGAACATGTAATCAAAACAAATGATCTGTGTTTGCCCCTCCTGTGTTTAGTACATAAGGAGACTGGTCAAATTAGGAGGAATGGGAGGGACAGATGGTCCCCCCATTGTTCAACTTCTGTTTTAAGTATATGCTTGACTAAGCCCTTTCTGTCTCTGTCACAGTGTCCATTCTCCATTTAATGGAGGGCATTTTCCCTAGCCTCTTAGGGGTGTCACCATAAAGGGGACCCATGCTCTTTCTTGTTATGACCAGTGACAGTGGGCAGCCATCATATGTGACAGTGATTATCTAGCTGCTATGATGCCATTTTAAAAGGCCAACAGTTCTTTAAAAGGCCAATACCCTGTGATGCCCTTGATGATTACTTGCCACGTTGACTCACTTGCTGAATGCCTTCTTTGTCCTGTAGCAACTTTCCATAAGGATCCCTTGTTAATAATCATAAAGTCAAGGTGGGAAGTCTGGTATAAAAATTGGAATTCTTTTGTTTAAAGGCATTATGTTAAAGGTTACTCAATAAACCTTCTGTAGTCTGAATGGAAATTAAAGGAAATATATTTCAATATTATTTTTATAAATAGTCACAAATTTTGAACATGCAATAAGGCAATACTTAATAACTAGTAGATGGTGATATGGCTTTAAAACGAATAGGTGTAAACCTAGAAAAAGAAATCAGAGGGAGGAGGGAGGTTAGTTAATAACAAGTATTTGACTTTCTTCAGGTTGCTTGTTTACAATAAATGCTCTAATTTGAAAAGTTAAATACAATTTAATTGTCTATCAGCAAATGTTTAATGAATGCATACTAGGGGATGGGCACTGTCCTAGAACTATCTATAGATTGACTCCTTTTTTGTTATTTCACCTATTTTTTAATTCACTTATGGAATTAGTTGGAACTTGAAAGCCTATTTAGTGTCTTCCTGATAAAAAGTATTAACACAAATCTTGTAATTCACTGAAACTTTTGAGCCCTTTACTAAGCAACAGTGAATTAATTGTATTGGCATTTATTTTATTTTTTACATTTTAAATTGAAATATAGTTGATTTACAATGTTGCTCTAATTTCTGTTGTACAGCCAAGTGACTCATTTATAAACATATGAACATTCTAATTTTATATTCTTTTCCATTATGGTTTATCCCAGGAGACTGGATATAGTTGTCTGTGCTATACAGTAAGCTCCTATTGTTTATCCATTCTAAATGTAACAGTGTGCATCTACTAACCCCAGACTCCCAGTCCATCTCTCCATCCCCCGCATTGGCAACCACAAGTCTGTGAGTCTATTTCTGTTTTATAGATAGACTCATTTGTGTCCTATCTTAGATTCCACAAAGGTGATATCAGATTATATTTATCTTTGTTTGACTTCACTCTGTATGAAAATTTCCAGGTCCATCCTCATCTCTGCAAATGGCACTATTTCTTTTCTTTTTATGGCTGAGTAATATTCCATTGTATTTGATTCGTGCAAAAGTAATTGCGGTTTTGCATTGTTGAACTTTGCCATTTGATATTACAATCCATTATTAAATGTGGTTATATTATACATCATTTTAATGTGCATTTCTTGCTTTATGTTTTTGTACTAATGACTTATTAAACTATGGAAATGATGTTAGACAAAAAAATATTTTTTCTCTTATTCTGTGCAACAACAACAAACCATTTCTTGATTGAATTGTGACATGCAGTGAAAAGTGGATTTTACAGGACAACTGGCAATGATTAGCTCAATGGATGAACCAAGAAGAAGCACTTCTGAAAGCCAAACATGCACCAAAAAAAGGTCATGGTCACTATTCAGTGATCTGCTGCTGATCTGATCCACTGCAGCATTCTGAATCCCGGCAGAACCATTACATCTGAGAAGTATGCTCAGCAAATCAATGAGATGCACCAAAAACTGCAATGCCCGCAGCTGGAATTGGTCAACAGAATGGGCCCAATTCTTCTCCACTACAGTGCCCAACTGCACATCACGCAAGCAACGCTTCAAAAGTTGAACAAATTAGTCTACAATGGTTCGCCTATTCGACTATATTCACCTGACCTCTTGGCAACTGACTACCACTTCTTCTAGCATCTTGATAGCATTTTGCAGGGAAAATGCTTCCACAGCCAGCAAGAGGCAGAAAATGCTTTCCAAGAGTTCTGGAATCCCAGGACACCAATTTTTACACTACAAGAATAGGCAAACTTATTTCTCTTCGGCAAAAATGTTTTGATTGTAATGGTTCCTATTTTGATTAATAAATATGTGTTTGAGCCTAGTACTAATGATTTAAAATTCACAGTCTGAAGCCACAATTACATTGGTACCAACCTAATATTACAGAGGTATCAGCCACTGATTCATTCAGTGTCTTCCCTCCATTTCTATTTTCAAAGTTTGAGTCAAGATTTGACTTGGAATAAATCACATCAAGAGAACTGATGCCCATTCTCTGATGGGTAGGTTTTTATAAAAGACCTATGATACCTCCTAGGGGTTTAAATTAAACAGATGTTCCTGGGAAAAGTTTCTTTAAAAATAAATGTTAAAAGGTGCCATGCTGCTCTGTTGCTGTGCTCACCTTAACTCTCCTGATGAAGGTTGCCAAGATTCTGCCTCATTTGCATTAGGAATTATTGCCTTCATCCTGACTGACTTCAGAAACCTATTCTTAGATAATATCGAACTTATTTTGGTCTGATCCTTCAACCAATGCAAATTTTGGCTTCTAGGTAATTGTTTACTTTCATCTGTGCTCGATAAGGACGGTCTTAACACTGGAGTGCGGTCAGGGGCTGGGCAATGGATAAGCAGAGGCTGGCCAGGTGGCCATCTATAATTCAGTTTCAACCTTTTAAGGATGTGCATAACTAGACTATTTCAGCTCTAAATCAAGGAAATGGTTCTCCAGTATAAGTAAGAAAACAGTTTTGCCAGGGTTGACTACTTCTATAATGCAAACTAGGTAACTTTCTAAAGACATAGCTCCTTAAAATAGAGCATCAAATACAAAGCACCCCAGAGTCTCCTGGTCAGATCTCTTACTGCCCTGTAAGAAAATCCAGCACTGGATTCAACTCAAGACTTTAACTGGCTAGAGTCTAGACAAATTGAAAACTTGAGAAAGCCTTTAGGCTTCCAAGATGCTGTCCCTGAAACTGATTGTTGTGATCTCTATCTCCTGACTCAGTGCTCTGTAATCAAATACATGGTTTCAAAGCTTTAGATAATGAAAAGAAATACATTTTTAAATTGGTTTTATAAAGAATCCAGATTTTAGCATATAGTAAGTTTGGTTAAGCATATGGCCTGGTTAGTAAGTCAGTATTGTGAGAGAAGAGTTCAGATACGCAGGTGGGCATGGAATGGCAAAGACTTATGTAATATAAGGCAGGCATTTTGTTTTGTGGTTTGTGTTTATCCTCAAAATCGCATTTACAAAGAGAAGAGTCAGAGATCTAGGCTATTGCTTCATAAGCAAAAGTGATACTGTTGATTGTACTGATATCTGAACGTTGGTGGTTTGTCTTTATGGTTGAAAGAATATAAAGAATTGTGTGACAAATGGAATATAAACATGAAACAGCATGACTGCCGTTTTTTAAGTTAATTGTAGCTTACAGTAGTGTTAATCTTTCCTTTTTGTCATTGCTTACAAAGACCTGGTTAGTTTTATGAAGAAATCATGAATCATTTCAACCAGAAGTATATCCTAAAGAGGAATTGAGTTCCTCAATTTTGCAACATGAACTACTTAGTTGGGAGAGTTAATGTTTTCAGATGACAAAAGCTTGTTGCTGAATTAAATCCTTGTTATATTTAATAGTTTGCATATATAATATAATGCTGTTTTTAATCCTTTAATGATTTCTTGTTATAACAACAAAGCAACCTGAGAGTATGACCAGAAGTAACCTTTGGGTCATCTAGCTTGAGTAGATCTACTAGGTAATTATTGTACATTGTATCTACTCAGGCTGTATACATCCTATGCTTGAAAATGTTTAATGTCACTCAGACATCTCTTTTACTCTATACAAATGTCCTATGCTGACTAAAAAGAATATTTCCTTTCCATTTCACTCTAATATTTGCCATCCTGGATCATTACTCCTATATTCCAAGTCAGACTAAATCCTTTCCTAGATTAAAAAAAATCATTTTACTTAGAATTTGATGGATCCATCGCTTGTATGGTTTTTTTCACCTAATGTTTTGCTCATTCAGCTTCTTGACTAACTGTCACAGATGCACTGAGCTTTAGTTCTTCTGTCTCTTCAGCTGATCTTTCTCTGGTTCTCCAAGTTATTTCCATCTCTTTCTAAGAGGGCGAATCAGCTCATTGCAATATGTGTCTTCTTTTCCCAAACCATCTTTCCTTCTCTGTTCTTAACCTAGCTTCTGTGGTCTTATTCCGAATGTCCCTTTCCCTTTATTTTCCACTGGATGCCCATTCATACTTTCAGTAGGAACCCACTAATTCTGTGTGTCTTTATTCCCCTGCAATACTAATACTCTGTCATCTGCTTCTCTGAAATATAATATTTCTTTTCCTTTCCTTTGTTCTTCTACTAGCTTATTCTTAGTGCCCATTGAGCCCTTTTACTCCTTCCTTGTCTTCCTTCCTTGTCTTCCTGTTACTGATATTCATGGATATTTATTTATCAATGAATATAGGTGACAGGCAAATCATCTGTACACTGTTTTTACACACTTCTTACCATTCTATGCCTTCGTGTGCATTATAGCTTGATCCTGACAATCCTCAGAGATGGGTGTGAACGCATATCCCTCTTTCATAGGGGAGTAAACTGATGTTCAGAGCATATTTAAATGACTTGACCAAGTCCCATGGCTAAACCCAGGTTAGGACCCAGGTCTACAGACTCTTTCTACCATACCATACCACCTGTCTCTGGCAGAAGGATTGCAATCCATTGAAAGACCTTCACTACAGTAGAAACTGGATGGAAATTAACCAAAGCCTTCATTGTACCTTTGCAGATGAGAGTCCCTACACTAAATCCGCCAGCCAGACAAAGCCGCCTGATGGAGCATTGGCTGTGAGGAGACAGAGCATCCCAGGTTAGACCAGACTGTTGGATTTTTCAGCTGTTTTACTTTTGATCCCTGTTATTTGGTGACCTGAATAGTTCCAACTTGGTTTAAAAAAAAAAAAGGCAATGCTATCTCATAGAATGGAGACTGCCTTCTATACAACTTGTTCAAAAAACATTCATGAAAGCAAGATTCTGGAAAAGCTTGCCAACTTGTGAAAATTCATCTTGTGTGCAAATCCTTTGTAAAATGACTTGAATTTATATCAGCTCTCGCTCATTGACTTACTTTCACCTCTGTTTTCAGGAAATGATTCTCACAGCAGCATCTATCCCTTTACTAAGGCAAACCCAGCCAAACAAAGTGGTTCAAAATTGCTGTGGCAGATCATATATATGCTGAATAACAAATTACTCCTTTCTTCTTGTCTCTTTGAACTTGGATTTACTTCCACTGAGCAATTCTTGTAAAATTCTGGGACTTTGTTTCTTTAGGAAGCTGTGATGAGGTTTCTTGTAATACAGTATATAATACCTTTTTTCCTCCACAAAATATTTTGAAGAAATATCTTCTAATGTCTTTACCTCCAAACTTCCATAGTTGGAAATTTTGAATTTGTGAATGACACACATTCTAAAATAAATGTAGGAAGGAAATTGAAAATATTATTCAATCTTTATCTGAATTAGGTGATTCATGGAAAACCTCTTATGGTAGCAACTGTCCTTAAGAGAAGTGTTAAAAGCATAAGTACATTGAGTATCAAAAGTATAGTACACTTAGTATCAAAAATAATGCCTGTCTGTATTAAATACAAGTAAACTGAGTACAGCTAAAGTTTAGTGGCAGGATTTTAGAGTGCAGTAGTTTGACAACTCAAGATAAAACAAAGCAGTGTTTCGAACATTAAATTGGATGCTTTGGCAAATCTGTCAGTAAAGGGAGAATTTTCCACTTGAGCAAAGAGCAAGACAAGTCCAGTTTCTGCCCTGTTCATGATTATTACTTATAAGAACTACCTGTGGTTATTTCTTCTTATTATGAAGACTTTGATTTATTATGAAAGTACATGGCTTATAAAGAGGCATATTGTGAATGATCCATATCCTTGTTTGTGTGCTTTGAAGATTCTAAAGTAATTTGAAACCTCTAATTATATGGCTTCACCCAGTGCTGAGATTTCTTCTATTCCAACCTATAAAATTTCATTCTTAGTGCTGGTCATGTTTAGAAAAACTACTGCAATCAGCTATGGGCCATCTTCTCTGCTTTCTCCTTGTCAGCAATAAGGAAGTCCTGAAAGTTTGAAATTCAAGAATGCCAGTTATCTATCAATTCCTTTTCAGCTTCTCTAATTAGCTGGTACTCAGTAATCCTCTGCTGGGAGGGGTAAAGAGACTTCCCATTGTCCTTTCCACTTTATATGGTACTAAACAAAAGCACTGACTGTGTGTATGCGTGCTTGGTCATTCAGTTTTGTCTGAATCTTTGTGATCCCATGGACTGTAGTCCATCAGGCTTATCTGTTCATGGGATTCTCTAGGCTAGAATGCTGGAGTGGGTAGCCATTCCCTTCTCCAGGGGGTCTTCCAGAGACAGGGATCAAACCAGGCTCTCCTGCATTGCAGGTGGATTCTTTACCATCTGAGCCACAAGGGAAGCCCTGAACTAGTCTCATATTTTCCTTTCATGGGTTTTCCAGTGTTACGTACTAAATTACAACACAAGTTTATGGGCCAGGTTTTACCTTAAAATCAGTAAGTAGTTTTTAAAGTTACATGTTAGGTACACAGAAGTTGTTAATTACAATCCTTAGTTCATGACACACAGTGATTCTTCGTAAAAGAATTTTTCCTTTTGTTCTTCCTTATGTCACGTTTTTTTTTAATTGGTAGGTTTTTTGTTTTTGTTTTTGTTTTCTGGCTGTGCCACACAGCACATGGGATCTTAGTTCCCCAACCTGGGATGGAACCTGCACCTTCTCCATTGGAAGCAGAGTCTAAGCCATTGGACCCCCTAGGGAAGTCCCTTATATCAATTTAAAGTTACTGAAATCAAGGAACCTTTTTTTTTTAATAGCATCAGAGATTATTTTCCTGGAGTTTGAACATGAACAAACACACTTTTGTTCTTTCTTAAAAGGTATCAGCCAAAAGGGTTGGACGTCTTCAAAATCCTCTTAATTATTTAGAACAGTTCAAGAGAAAAAGGAGTTCACCAGCCAGAAGGCTAAGAAACCAAAGTGGTTAATAGGTGAATATGACTTCCTGTTACATCTTAAGGAGAAAATTTAGGAACTTTTTGGAAACTGCTTCTTGACTGAGTTCTGACAATTGGAGTTCTAAACTTCTACTGTCTTACTTAAAAATACTTGTTAATTCTTGTGCTGGTGAGAGAGAGAGAGACTGCAAAAGAGAGAAATGCACAGAGACCTGGAAAATGCACCCTCTTTATTGTTTGCTGAAAAAATCCCCAGGTGTCCTCCTGATAAATTAAGGTCAACACCAGACAGCTAACAGAGCAAAGTGCAAGTTCACAGCCTTTGTTCTTCTGTGCTCACCTCCCAACCTTACTTCCCTCAAGAGTATCATTACCACCCTAGTGGCAAGGAAAGATGTGTCTAGGCGAAAAATGAACCAGCGAACTGAAAGAGACCTTTAAAAAGGCTTGGACCCTCTACTAGCCCCTGGATCTTCTCAGTAAAAGGCATTTCTCAGGGCAAGTGCAGTCCTGGGGCCATTTTGGTGCCCCATTTGCTAGGGAGTAAGCAAACACTCAGAAGCTGAAACTATAAAGGAACTGTGGCTTTTCCTCACATTTCTTCCCAGTGAGCCAATGATGGTGATTGAATTTAACCATTCATGTGAGCACTCTCTCTGATGGAGGGACTGGAGGAAGAGTACAAGGTAGTAGAAAGCATATTAAAGTTCTTTATAAAAGTTTTTATGAAAGATTAAGCTGTTCTTTTAAACTAATTCTATAGAAACCTAATGCTTCCTGGAATAAATATTTGTAAACATACACATAAACATAGAGAAGATTTCTTAACATTGGTTCCACTATTCCCATGGCATAATAAAGGGTAACTTTTAATAATTCTGACCCAGAGAAGTAACCTTGAATGTTAACAGAAATATAATTTGTTTTTCATTCATATCAAAATTCACTACTGCTGTCTAAACTTGAAATTGTTACAGCAATTATTTTATAATCACAAGTCAAATATGTGTCTTTCATTAAATGACAATTCTAACTGTAAATCCTTTCATCCCTCTGCTATCTCTTCTCAAAAAAGAGAATAAATTAAACATCTCTTAGGAGCAAAATGCATTTGCTTTGGATAAAGGGGAAATGCATTTTTCATGTTATTTGGGAACTTGTCATTTTAATCATGTCTCTTATGGCATCATGAGTAAAAAAAGATTTTTTGGTCTTTCATAACGTTTTATAAAATTTTTAGTAATGATAATAGTGGAAAAGAAATGACATTACTGTCTCTATGACACTAAAGTTTAAATTTAGATTAAAAATTTAACATTCTGTTAAAAAAATTTTAACCTTATTTCTACTCATATTCTTTTTCAAAGAGAAGATGAATTCCAAGTATTTTGAACTAGCAGATTCTATTCCACATCTATGGTTATTTAAAAAAATCTGTCAGTCTAATCTTCCTTTGTTTGAAAGATTACTGGTAAATCAAAGTTTGACCACATGGGAGGGTTTGTCCAAATTATTGCAGACTCTTGTTTTAACACATTTTATAATAATTTGTGGCTTATTTAATCATGTCTATCTAATGTTCATGAAAAGACAGGATACCACACTAGACCTGAAAACCTAGTTAATGTATTATTTATTTGATTTACCTCCTTTTTCCAGGTAGTATGGCTTTCTTTGCTTATTTTTGTCATGACAAAGACTTTGGGGCAATTCACAAAAGCAGGAAGAAGTCAAGTGTTCATATCTATTGCACTTCCAAACTCTTGGTGCCCCAGGAAAATTATCTTAACTCTGTAGCCAAAATGAGACCTCAAAATTTTGTGTAAGAATTTTTTTTCTCCTAGAGTATGAGAAAAGACATTTATCAATTTGGTCGTAATAGGATAAAGATGATATATCTTTCTTGTATCTCACATTTGGGTGTTTGCAGAGGATGTACAGATTGAGAGTCTGAAATGTTAATCAGCCTAAGATCTGTACACATACACTGTTTCAAATACATCCAGGAAGTATCGCTGCTGCTGCTGCTGCTGCTGCTGCTGCATCACTTCGGTCCGACTCTGTGCGACCCCATAGACGGCAGCCCACCAGGCTTCCCCATCCCTGGGATTCTCCAGGCAAGAACACTGGAGTGGGTTGCCATTTCCTTCTCCAATACATGAAAGTGAAAAGTGAAACTGAAGTCACTCAGTCGTATCCAACTCTTCGCAACCCCATGGACTGCAGCCCACCAGGCTCCTCCGCCCATGGGATTCTCCAGGCAAGAGTACTGGAGTGGGGTGCCATTGCCTTCTCTGAGGAAGCATCAACACCTACTGAAAAATCAAAGTGTAGAAAATAATACAGTGACCTTGGCCCCACAGAGAAGCTGGCAACCTTGAATTAAGAGGGAAGGACAGGAATTTTTAAAGTTCTGCCCTCTCTGTTCAGCATTTTCCTCTTTGTTAACATACAATTTGACGCTTCATTGGTCTAAATTTTCATTATTACAGCAGATATATAGAGTGACATTTACACTAGGATTTTATAGCTCTAATACTGTTCAGGTGGGTGAAGGGCATTTCCTCTGATTTTCAGGCCTAGTTCTCTGCCTGGTTCCACCATTGAGCCACTCCAAGAAATAGAGCATGTCTCACTAATGGGAAACCAGTCAGTTGACTCAAGCAAGTGCGTCATGTCATACAAAGCATGGTGCTGCACAGTACATATGCCCATCAAGTCGTCACATTGTACACTTTAAATGGTTTATGGCTTTGTCAGTTACATCTCAATAAAACCAGGGCAAT
Source organism: Bos mutus (assembly GCF_027580195.1). NCBI lineage: Eukaryota > Metazoa > Chordata > Mammalia > Artiodactyla > Bovidae > Bos > Bos mutus. The sequence continues at coordinate 25,189,945 of NC_091621.1, read as the reverse complement.
GGAGGTAAAGGGCCATTATGTTTGCAATGTACACTCAAATAATGCAAAAAAAAGAGAGAGATGTCTCTGTGTGTGTGTGTGTGTGTGTGTATGAAGGATATCAAGGAGTGAGTGCTTTATAGTGTTCCTGTAGCTCTCAGACAATTTTAAAATCATTTCAAAAATTAAAACTTAAAGGAAAAAAAGGCATGAGGGACTTCCCTGGCTATCCAGTAGTTAAGACTCTGTACTTTCACTATGGGGGCATGAGTTTGATCCCTGATTGGGGAACTATTAATAAGATCCTGCATGCCACACAGCATAACCAAAAAAGAAAATTAATAATAAATAAATTCTTTTTAAAAAATGGTGCTAGGGTGCTGCAGATGTTGCCCAAAGATGCTGAATCAAACTCTGCTCTTAGTGAGGGGATCACCCATATGGGAATATGCCAAGAGGCAAGCTTCTCAGCTGCTCAGTCGGGCTGTCCCCACATCCTCCAAGACATCCCAGTGGGCCCAGGTGAGGACTGTGGGGACCACAGTATAGGGAGTCTCCTGCCAGAGCAGCATCAAGACCAACAGTCAGCATCAAGAACTCAAAACAGTGATACAAGTGTTGTAATTACTGAATATTTAAGAAATTGTCAAAGGTATATCACTTCTTTAGAGACAAGTTTCTAAGATCATAAAATCAAGACTCTTGGCAGCATTACAAATATGTCGGAGATTCTGCTCATGCCTCCGTTTATTTAGTTTTCCATAGTACTTATCACTATCTGAAACTGAGTGATACATTTATTTTTTTCTCATTCTCACACTAAAACGTAAGATACCCTAGGTCAGGTTCTTTATATGTCCTGTTTACTGCTGTTGTCTCCAGCGCATAGAGCAGTGCTTAGCAAATAGTAAGGATCCAGTCAATACTTGTGGAATTAATGAGCAGGCAAAGATCAGCAGGATGGTTTTTCTTGTGCTGAGTTGGTCACCTCATGACTAATATACTTTGCTACCAAAAAAAGAAAATTCAGCGTAGTCTCCGTTTACCATGCATTTTCTGATTCATCGTACACCATGAAACAGCTATTCACCCAGGCCTTGGGGCTGCACCAAATATGGCATTTCTAAGGAAATCATCTGCTGCCTAAGACTAATGAATGAAATATAGGTCAGTTAGAAGCTAGAGAATTTTAGAGACCAAAGATCTCGCCTCAGTCTCATTTGTTCCCGTTTGAACAGAAAATGTCCCTGCAATCCTCTAACACCTAAAGAGAATATTTAAGCCCAATTTAACAGTAAAATTGACAAGATGAGACTGATTCCTTTGAGAATGCATGCTGCTATAGAAAAAAAGGCCAAAAAATGTGTGAAAATAACTGAAGTCTATAAATAGAGTGATGCAAAGCAGAACTTATTACTTCTTATGGCAGGTACACATGAAGGATTTTCCCCCAGAGAGCTGATCCACTTTGCTCTGTGGCTGGTGGTACATACTGAGTTTTCAAATTGCGCCTGGCAAAAAATGAGCAGCTTGATTTGTGTGTTCAGCACTGCAGCTTTCATTAGCAATTCAGAGAAATGACAGTCTATTATGTTCGAACCTCTCTCCCGCCTTAGTAAACACGGGTGAAATATAATGAAGTGGTACATCAGCAGCAAATGATTTTTAAACAATCATTCTTCCAGCATGCAATTTACGGTAAATGATGTGTAATGAATTAGTCCTGTGCTTGGATCTTCCCCGAGTCCCCCTGTGTTACAGAAGTGGTAGCTGTTGGTCGATGTCGTGCTCTGGGTACACACAGTGATCAGAGTGACTCTGACGAGCCAGCACAACCTCCAGTGTCTGAAAACATTTTACAAGGAGGCTCAAGGAGATGTACACAAGGAGAGAGTCTTTTTTGTCTCCTAGGCACTGAGGAAAAATGAATTCTCCTGCTCTGCAAGTTAGGGAGACCATCAATTCGGGGTTTTTTAGTTAAGTTGCTTGGGAGAGTTAGACTGGGTGAAAGTTGTAAGGATAAAATAGATAACCAGCAAAGACGTATATAGCACAGGGAATGCTACTCAGTTCAGTTCAGTCGCTCAGTCGTGTCCGACTCTGTGACCCCATGAATCGCAGCACGCCAGGCCTCCCTGTCCATCACCAACTCCCGGAGTTCACCCAGACTCACGTCCATCGAGTCAGTGATGCCATCCAGCCATCTCATCCTCTGTCGTCCCCTTCTCCTCCTGCCCTCAATCCCTTCCAGCATCAGAGTCTTTTCCAATGAGTCAACTCTTCGCATGAGGTGGCCAAAGTACTGGAGTTTCAGCTTTAGCATCATTCCTTCCAAAGAAATCCCAGGGCTGATCTCCTTCAGAATGGACTGGTTGGATCTCCTTGCAGTCCAAGGGACTCTCAAGAGTCTTCTCCAACACCACACTTCAAAAGCATCAATTCTTCCACACTCAGCCTTCTTCACAGTCCAACTCTCACATCCATACATGACCACAGGAAAAACCATAGCCTTGACTAGACGGACCTTCTATAATAATCTATATGTGTAAACAATCTGAAATAGAATGAATATACGTATATGTATAACTGAATCACCTGTGTTGTACACCTGTGTTGTAACACAACATTAAACCAACTGAGAGAGAGAGAAAAGAAAGTTGTGTGGATTGATTGACACTAGGGAAAGAAATCATATATATATTTATATTTTGCCCCCCCCCCCGCCAGCCACATGGAGAAGGCAGTGGCAACCCACCCCAGTGTTCTTGCCTGGAGAATCCCAGGGACGGGGGAGCCTGATGGGCTGCCGTCTGTGGGGTCGCACAGAGTCGGACACGACTGAAGTGACTTAGCAGCAGCAGCCGGCCACACTGTGCACTTTTTAGGGAATCTCAGTTCCCTAAAAGAGCAGGGGTCGCCTCATGCTCCCTGCAGGGGGAGTGTGGAATCTTAACCACTGGACTACCAGGGAAGTCCCTGCACTAGGGAAATAGAAGGACCATCTTACATAGTTTACTATAGAACGGAAAGCATTCGGGCCTGTTAATACCTCTTTCTTATCCATCAGGCTGACATGACTAGAACAACTTCCCAGATTCAATCACTCCCATGTCGTCTTCATGTTTGTTATGTATCTGTGTTCTGCCTTGACTATAATTAATATGATTTTCGGAGAATGTAAATTGACTCCTTAGCTTTATTATGTTGAATGTGATATGCTAATTATATTTTTCTAGTATAAATTTTAAATTAATTTTCATTGGAGGTTAGTTGCTTTAGTTTGTACTGTGCAGCAAAGTGAATCAGCTGTGCGTATACATATGTCCCCTCTTTTTTGGATTTCCTTCCTGTGTAGGTCACCACAGAGCATTGAATAGAGTTCTGTGTGCTATACAGTAGGTTCTCATGAATTCTCTATTCTATATGTAGTATCAATAGTGTATATGTGTCAGTCCCAATCTCGCAATTCCTCCTACTTCCCTCCTTTCCCTGCTTGGGATCCAGAGCTTTGTTCTCTGTGTCTCTGTCTCTATTTCTGCTTTGCAAATAGGTTCATCAGTATCATTTTTCTAGATTCCACATATATGCATTAACATAAAATATTTGTTTTCCTCTCTCTGACATACTTCACTGTGATGACACACTCTTAGGTCCATGCACGTCTCTACGTCTCTGCACTTGTTTTTTTTAAAGGTTTGTTTGTTCCCTCAAATACATCCATGAATGTTTATATACCATATCCTTCGGGAAACTCTGGCTTGGAGTGAGATTCTTTCCAAAGAAATGACATTGAAAACCCCAGTTTGTCAGTATATTGATGAGTGGTTGTTGATTTATAGTGCAGCAACAGGGCATTTGGACGGGAGTGCAAGGCATGTGGGGCTTTTGCTATAAAATTACAAGAAATACTGATAGAGAGGAGATTGAACAATATTAACCCAAAGCCTAGGGAATAACACAAATGCAGTGATCACAAGAGTAACTGAATCTAGAAAGAGAAAATGAAGGAAACCATAGATAATTAGAAAAATACTTGTTATCATTCATTTCATGCCATGTTCCAGGTATCGACCTAATCATTTTGATAAATAATGTTACCTTTCTTCCACAACATCTCCAGGAATGAAGTTTTCTTCATTTCCCTCTTAATAGATGAGGGAGGAAGTTCAGAGAGCTAAACTAACATGGCCAAGGTCACAGGGCTAGAAAGTAGCGGATCAAATAAAATCTTATCCAAAATTCATTTAGATAGAAATGAATTTCCACCAGAGTCCTGAGCAGTGAGTGAAAAGAGAAGGTGATGAGAATTCTTAATGAAAATGAGGTGAAAAGACTTTGACTCCTAGTGGCCAGTTGAGCCTCTGCTCTCAAGTAACATAAGAAAATGTCAGGTGAGCAGGACCTTGGGTAGGAGTGGGCTCTGTCTGTCCGAGTCGCAGAATCCATCTCAGTCATCACTGATAGCCCCGTGATTACAGGTGGGCCAGTAGGTAGAGGCAAAGGTCACGCCATTGTTTCTCTAAGTAACTGAGGGCTAGCAGAAACTGAGGAGGCAAACTGATACTATACTGTAGGCTGTGCTGTAATTTATTCTATACATTTGTGACTTTCAAGGAAAAAAATTGAAATTGGCCAAGCAGGTTTTTAAATAATTGTTTTTAAGCTAGTAGCACCATAACTCTCTGCTTCATGTTTCCCTTCTAAAACCTTAGGATAACACAGAGTTTTAAGACAGCACTAAATGGATGAAATGAGTCACTTTGTTCTGTGGCAGAGCATTTCATCTTGTGAAGAGATTTCTAAAATCAGATCATATATATCTCCCATTATCTGATTCAGTGAGTTAAGAACGACTCTGAGCCATGGGCTCAATATGTATATTTTCAATTCTTTTATTATTAAACATCCTTGCACATTTCTAAGGACTCTTACTGAGCTAGGTGGTAAACTGATATTGTGAAGATTTCTGCTTTGAAATTGGGAGGGGGAGGAATACTTGATAGCAGCTGGCAGATCCTTTTCTCTTTAGAAGTTTGATTGCGCCCCGGTGCTTTGCTGCCTTCTACATAGAATGTAAACTGCTTACGCTTTGATTCCACGCATTTCACCCTTGCCTATTTCCCCTTCAGCCAATCTTTTGCTTGCTCCCTAAGTCCATTTTAACTAAATGATCTTCTCTTATTTTTTTGTATGTGTCTGGTAGTGTTCCAGAAGCTCTCAATATCCTACATGCTTCTGTCCTTCTGGAGTTGGCATGCTAGCCGGGGAGACAGACACTCAACAAACATTCACTGCCTAACATAAGATCAGGCTGTGCTAGGTGCAATAACGTGAAATAAACTAGTGCAATAAATCCCCCACATACTCACAGGTTCCATTTGAAAGTCCCATTTGTTCGTAAATCCAACAGAGCTAACCTAAGTATCCAACTAACAACGATATAGTACTGTACATAATAAGTTTATAATATCTTTCATACAAATAATATATAGAAAACAAGCATGCACAAAACATAATAAAAAACATTTTTAATCTTTCAGTTCAGTGCCTTGAAAAGTACAGTAATACTGTACAACAGCTGGCATACAGGAGCTGGTATTGACGAATAGGCAAGAAGAATTACTGACTGGAGGTGGGAGATGACAGAGCTGAAGGACTGTCAACAACAGGAGACGGAGAGCAAGCTGCAACATCACTCATGCCTGACACCAATGGAACACACATTCACATCTTTGAAAGTTTGAAACTTGAAGATTCATATGTAGGGGACTTACTGTGTAAGGGGGCTTCCCTGGTAGCTCAGCTGGTAAAGAATCTGCTTGCAATGCAAGAGACCCCAGTTCAATTCCTGGGTCAGGAAGATGCCCTGGAGAAGGGCTAGGCTACCCACTTTAGTACTCTTGGGCTTCCCTGGTGGCTCAGCTGGTGAAGAATCCTCCTGCAATGCAGGAGACCTGGGTTGGAAAGATCCCCTGGAGAAGGGAAAAGCTACCCACTCCAGTATTCTGGCCTGGAGGGGATCGCAAAGAGTTGGAAATAACTGAGCAACTCTCACTTTCATTTTCACTTTACTGTATAAGGAAGAGAGTGCTGGACAGAAAGACATGTGTTTGAAAAGAAAGTCTTGGATAGCCTCAATTAGTTGTTATATAGCCTCAGTTAGGCAGTACTCTTGCCTGGAGAATCCCATGGACGGAGGAGCCTGGAAGGCTGCAGTCCATGGGGTCGCTGAGGGTCGGACATGACTGAGCAACTTCACTTTCACTTTTCACTTTCATTCATTGGAGAAGGAAATGGCAACCCACTCCAGTGTTCTTGCCTGGAGAATCCCAGGGACGGAGGAGCCTGGAAGGCTGCAGTCCATGGGGTCGCTGAGGGTCGGACATGACTGAGCAACTTCACTTTCACTTTTCACTTTCATGCATTGGAGAAGGAAATGGCAACCCACTCCAGTGTTCTTGCCTGGAGAATCCCAGGGACGGGGGAGCCTGGTGGGCTGCTGTCTATGGGGTCGCACAGAGTTGGACACGACTGAAGTGACTTAGCAGCAGGCAGTAACAATTGTGTGAGTCTAAAATGAAGGATGAACCCATAATGGTCTGGAGGAAGGGGATTCTACGCCAAAAAGACCAGCAAGTACAAAGGCCCTGAGGTCAGAACAAGCTTTTCTTGTTTAAGAAACTGAGAGAAAACCAGCATGGCCAGAAAGGGAGAAGCAATGCTGAGAGTGGTGAGAGATGAGGTTGGAGAGAGAGACAAAAGTAGGTTCTGTAGGACTTGTAGCCAAGGTAAGAGCTTGAGTTTTATTCTGAGTGTGACCGAAACGATTGCAGGGATTGAGCAGTTGAGGTACTGATGCGTTTTTAAAGTCTCTCTAGCTTCTATGTGGAAAAATAGACTTTAAGGAGGCAGGAATGGAGACAGGGAGGTCAGTTGCCATTGCAGTATTTCATTCAAGAAATAAGGGTGACTCCAACTAGCTTGATGGAAGTAGAGGTAGAAAAAATCGTCATATTTTGAAGAAAGAGTCCAAAGACCTTTCTGACAAATTAGTTGTGAAATATGAGAGGAAAAGAGAAGTCTGGGATGAATCCATGGTTTTTGCTCTTAATTGGGTAATTAGTGATGCCATTTACTAAGATGACGACCCACTGAGGAAGAAATGGATCAGTGGAAACAGGGAATGGGGAACTCAGAGTAAAGTTCAGTGGTGGGATGAAAGCCAAAGCATCATCTTTGAAGAGGTTCAAGGTGGGGCTGCCCAGCACGCAGCAGAGGTGTCAGTAGGAGGAATGGCAGATGAGTCCAGGGGCACAAAGGTAGGAGGATTATGGTAGATACCTGCTAAGAAGACACATAAATCCTCTTCTGATGTCTCTGTTCTCTTCTTGAAATAATAGGTGAGGTCATCACCGAGAGGAAGGAGATGATACAGGCTTGTAGAGGAGGAGGAGGTGTCATTTCAAAGACTGAAAAGTGGATTGCCATAGGCGACATCCAGGATTACCCTGCAGCCCTGTAGATCCCTAACTAAATAGAAACCTCTTCTCTCTTAAAACCCTGACTTCTTCAAATCAAAAAGGGATAAAATGAACTCACACATCTGATGCTGATACCCCATGTCATCCCCACATATCATATTCCATCTCCCCTATGGCCTTTCATAAGCATTTCTTTTTATGAACACCTGGAGTATTATGTGTTTTTATTAAACCTTTTGGCAGGTTAGCTCATCCTGCTTCAAGGTGCTCTGCAATTATTTTCGTATGTTCTAAACTTATCTCTAATTTAAGGTTGTGTGAATGCATGCTCAGTCGCTCAGTTGGGTCCTACTCTTTGTGACCCCATGGACTGTAGCCCATCAGTCTCCTGTGTCCAAGTGATTTTCTGGGCAAGAATACCGGAGTGGGTCGCCATTTCCTTCTCAGGGGATCTTCCTGACCAGGGATCACACCTGCATCTCCTGCATTGGCAGGAGATTCTTTGCCACTGTACCACCTGGAATTAATGTTAGAGTTCCTTATAGTCAAGAAATGTCTCTTTATTAAAAATTCTCCCACCCAGCAGGGTTCATAACTGGGTGTGGTCCATGATTGTTATATAAAGACGTCTTAATTACCTCCTTTAGGATCTGATCACTGTTATGCATCAAACCTTACAAAATACTAAGATGGAATGATGAGGCATCATGCTGTTTCTGTTCCAAACACCAAAACCTAGCATAGTCCTCACACGTTCACGCACATCTTTCCTTTTATTTCCCTCTTTCAATATAGGAAACTTCACATCTAACTCCTCCTGCTTTATTATTTTAGTGACAGAATATTTACCATCTATTAAAGGTAGCCCCCGCTTTTTAACACATTATTGACTGGGGGATTTTTATGGAAACTAAGGCCGACAGTATTGATATGTCTCTGGTTAATAATGTGTTAAAATCTCTACCTGTTAGGAAATATGCCTTATGCCAACATTTTACCTTATACCTCTACCCAGTGGCTCTTCTAATTCTTCTGAGCTTCTCCAAAAGTCTTTCAAACACTTGAATGTAGCTATCAGTTCTTCCTTGAATCATCATTGTTACTTAACCAGGTAAACCACATTCCTCCCTTCAACCTGGCCTTTTGTGTAGTATTTTTCACACCCTGGGAGGCTCTCTAGCACGTGGCAGCGAAAACTGAATTCTTCTTCCAGTTGAAGAGCACAGAGTACAGGAAGACCAGAACCTTGCCCAATCTGGGTATTCTACTCAACTAATGACAATTAAGATTGTATTTTTTAATGAACAAATGATGTTTGTTTACATTGCACTTGCACTTAATAGTCCTTGTTCTCATGTACTTCTCTCAGGAGCTAGGCTTCCTCCCTTCAACATAGAACTTCATGTCACACTGGGCAGCACGGTACCCTTTGTTCAGTTGTCTATACATGTATTTCAATTATATTCAGCTAGGACCATTATATCTACTACTGCAGGCAGGAATCCCTCAAAAGAAATGGAGTAGCCATCATGGTCAACAGGAGTCCGAAATGCAGTACTTGGATGCAATCTCAAAAACGACAGAATGATCTCTGTTCGTTTCCAAGGCAAACCATTCAATATCACAGTAATCCAAACCTATGCCCTGACCAGTAACGCTGAAGAAGCTGAAGTTGAACGGTTCTACGAAGACCTATAAGACCTTTTAGAACTAACACAAAAAAAAGATGTCCTTTTCATTATAGGGGACTGGAATGCAAAAGTAGGAAGTCAAGAAACACCTGGAGAAACAGGCAAATTTGGCCTTGGAATACGGAATGAAGCAGGGCAAAGACTAATAGAGTTTTGCCAAGAAAATGCAATGGTCATAGCAAACACCCTCTTCCAACAACACAAGGGAAGACTCTATACATGGACATCACTAGATGGTCAACACCGAAATCAGATTGATTATATTCTTTGCAGCCAAAGATGGAGAAGCTCTATACAGTCAACAAAAACAAGACCAGGAGCTGACTGTGGCTCAGACCATGAACTCCTTATTACCAAATTCAGACTGAAATTGAAGAAAGTAGGGAAAACCACTAGACCATTCAGGTATGACCTAAATCAAATCCCTTATGATTATACAGTGGAAGTGAGAAATAGATTTTAGGGACTAGATCTGATAGATAGAGTGCCTGATGAACTATGGACAGAGGTTCGTGACATTGTACGAGAGACAAGGATCAAGACCATCCCCCTGATAAAGAAATGCAAAAAAGCAAAATGGCTGTCTGGGGAGGCCTTACAAATAGCTGTGAAAAGAAGAGAAGCGAAAAGCAAAGGAGAAAAGGAAAGATATAAGCATCTGAATGCAGAGTTCCAAAGAATAGCAAGGAGAGATAAGAAAGCCTTCCTCAGCGATCAATGCAAAGAAATAGAGGAAAACAACAGAATGGGAAAGACTAGAGATCTCTTCAAGAAAATCAGAGATATCAAAGGAACATTTCATGCAAAGATGGGCTCCATAAAGGACAGAAATGGTATGGACCTAACAGAAGCAGAAGATATTAAGAAGAGGTGGCAAGAATACACAGAAGAACTGTACAAAAAAGATTTTCATGACCCAGATAATCATGATGGTGTGATCACTGACATAGAGCCAGACATCCTGGAATGTGAAGTCAAGTGGGCCTTAGAAAGCATCACTACAAACAAAGCTAGTGGAGGTGATGGAATTCCAGTTGAGCTATTTCAAATCCTGAAAGATGATGCTGTGAAAGTGCTGCACTCAATATGCAAGCAAATTTGGAAAACTCAGCAGTGGCCACAGGACTGGAAAAGGTCAGTTTTCATTCCAATCCCAAAGAAAGGCAATGCCAAAGAATGCTCAAACTACCGCACAATTGCACTCATCTCACATGCTAGTCAAGTAATGCTCAAAATTCTCCAAGCCAGGCTTCAGCAATACGTGAACCGTGAACTTCCTGATGTTCAAGCTGGTTTTAGAAAAGGCAGAGGAACCAGAGATCAAATTGCCAACATCCATTGGATCATGGAAAAAGCAAGAGAGTTCCAGAAAAACATCTATTTCTGCTTTATTGACTATGCCAAAGTCTTTGACTGTGTGGATCACAATAAACTGTGGAAAACTCTGAAAGAGATGGGAATACCAGACCACCTGACCTGCCTCTTGAGAAATTTGTATGCAGGTCAGGAAGCAACAGTTAGAACTGGACATGGAACAACAGACTGGTTCCAAATAGGAAAAGGAGTAAGTCAAGGCTGTATATTGTCACCCTGCTTATTTAACTTATATGCTGAGTACATCATGAGAAATGCTGGGCTGGAAGAAGCACAAACTGGAATCAAGATTGCTGGGAGAAATCTCAATAACCTCAGATATGCAGATGATACCACCCTTATGGCAGAAAGTGAAGAGGAACTCAAAAGCCTCTTGATGAAAGTGAAAGTGGAGAGTGAAAAAGTTGGCTTAAAGCTCAACATTCAGAAAATGAAGATCATGGCATCTGGTCCCATCACTTCATGGGAAATAGATGGGGAAACAGTGGAAACAGTATCAAACTTTATTTTTCTGGGCTCCAAAATCACTACAGATGGTGACTGCAGCCATGAAATTAAAAGGTGCTTACTCCTTGGAAGGAAAGTTATGACCAACCTAGATAGCATATTCAAAAGCAGACATTACTTTGCCAACAAAGTTCCATCTAGTCAAGGTTATGGTTTTTCCTATGGTCATGTATGGATGTGAGAGTTGGACTGTGAAGAAGGCTGAGTGCCGAAGAATTGATGCTTTTGAACTGTGATGTTGGAGAAGACTCTTGAGAGTCCCTTGGACTGCAAGGAGATCTAACCAGTCCATTCTGAAGGAGATCAGTCCTGGGATTTCTTTGGAAGGAATGATGCTAAAGCTGAAACTCCAGTACTTTGGCCACCTCATGCAAAGAGTTGACTCATTGGAAAAGACTCTGATGCTAGGAGGGATTGGGGGCAAGAGGAGAAGGGGATGACAGAGGATGAGATGGCTGGATGGCATCACCGACTTGATGGACATGAGTCTGAGTGAACTCCAGGAGATGGTGATGGACAGGGAGGCCTGGTGTGCTGCGATTCATGTGGTCTCAAAGAGTCGGACACAACTGAGCGACTGAACTGAACTGAACTGAGGAAGCTTTGAGAAGAGGAACAGAGGAGGGATACTAACAGTTGTTGAGCATCTATTGTGTACCAGTCTTATTTGTTCAAAAGAGATATTTAATGTTACCAATTTTATGGAGGAAGAACTGAAGGCTCATGAGGCTCATGTAACTTGCCCAAGTTTATCCAACAACCAAGCTAATATCTGAGTTTACATTACTTTAATCCAAAGCCCCTCATCTTTCAGCTCTTGTAGCCAGCTCTCAAATGATTCAGCTCATCTTTCCAACATAGTGGAAATCATTTCTATTCCTGCACCTCACCTATATTTACCACTCTTCTTAGCAGTGAATTGGCCATACATTTTACAAGCATCTAACACTGTTAAGAATTTTGAGCATAGCAGTATCAAGGACAGAGCTCCACAGCACCCAGGCCAGAAGCCTTGACACTCCTCCATCAACAGTGATTTTCAGGATATCACTGTGGATATCATCCTCTGTGAGCTTCAAAGCCACAGACTTTTAGTTCACAGAACTCTGTACTGTCTGCAAGATATCACGAGTTCTTTTTCAAAGCTCACTTGAACTACTCAAATATGTATTTACATTATATTGCGTTTATATGTTGGTATCTCTTGGAGACAGTACAGGTTCTATTCCAGACCACTGCAGTAAAGTGAATATCACAATAAAGTGAATCATATGACTGTTTTGTTTCCCATCGAATATAAAAGCTATGTCTGTACTTTACTGTGGTCTGTTAAGTGCACCATAGCATTACGTCTTTTTAAAATGAGGTACCTATCTTAATTTAGAAATACTATACTGCTGAAAAATACTAGCCATCATCTGAGTCTCCAGCAAGTTGTAATCTTTCTGCTGGTGGAGGATCTTGCGTCCGTGTTGATGCCTGCTAACTGATCGGGATGGTGGCTGTTGCAGGCTGAGGTGGTTGTGGCAGTTTCTTCAACAACACAGTGACATTTGCCACATCAACTGACTTTTCCTTCCGTAAATGACTTCTTTGTAACGTGCAGTGCTGTTTGATAGCATGCTACCCACAGTAGAACTTTCAGAACTGGAGTTAATCCTCTCTCATACTCTGCCTCTGCTTCATCAACTAAGTTTATATAATATTCTAAATGCTTTGTTGTCATTTCAGCAATCTTCATAGCATCTTCACCCTGACTAGATTCCATCTCAAGAAGCCACTTTCTTTGCTCAGCCATGAGAAACAACTCCTCATTCATGACAGTTTTATCAAAGTTTATAGCAATTCAATGACATCTTCAGTCTCCACATCTAATTCTGTTTTTCTTGCTGTTTGCACCACATCTGTAGTTACTTCTTCCACTAAAGTCTTGAACCCCTCAAAGTCATCCATGAGGGTTGGAATCAACTTCTTCCAAACTTGGTAGTGTTGATATTTTGACCTCTTCTCATGGGTCAAGAACATTATTTACGGCATCTAGAATGGTGAATTCTTTCCAAAAGGTTTTCAAGTTACTTTGCCCAGATCCATCAAAGAAATCACTCTCTTCCACAGCTATAGCATTACAAAATGTATTTCTTAAATAATAAGACTCAAAAGTAAAAGTTACTACTTGATCTGTGGGCTGCAGAATGGATGTTGTGTTAGCAGGCATGGAAACAACATGAATCTCATCGTACATCTCTGTCAGAGCTTTTTAGTGAGCAGTCATATTTTGAAAGGAATCTTTTTTTCTGAGTAGTACCTCTCCACAGTGGGCTTAAAACACTCAGTAAACCATGTTGTCAACAAATTTGCTGTCATCTAGGCTTTGTTCCATTATGAAGGCCCTAGGATTTGGGGAATGGTAAGTGAAAATTGGCTTCAACTTAAAGTCATCAGCTGAATTAACCCCTAACAAGAGAATCAGCCTGCCCTTTGAAGCTTTGAAGCCAGGCCTTGACTTCTCCTCTCTGGCTATGGAAGTCCTAGATGGCAGGAAGTCTTCTTCCAATAGAAGGCTGTTTCATCTTTACTGCAAATCTGTTGTTTAGTGTAGCCACCTTTATTAATTATCTTAGATCCTCTGGATAACTTCCTGCTGCTTCTGTGTTAGCCCTTGCTGCTTCACCTTGAACTTTTATGTTTTGGAGATGCTTCTTTCCTTAAACCTCATAAACCAACCTCTTCCAGCTGTAAACTTTTCTTCTGCAGCTTTCTCACCTCTCTCAGCCTTCATAAAATTGAAGAGAGTTAGGGCCTTGCTCCAGGTTAGGCTTTGGCTTAAGGGAGTGTTGTGTCTGATTTGATCTTCTGTACAGACCACTACAACTTTCTCCAGATCAACTCGAAGGCTGTTTGGTTTCCTTATTATTTATGTGCTCACTGGAGTAGCACCTTTAATTTCCTTCAAGAACTTTTCCTCTACATTCCTGTTTGGCACAAGAGGCCTAGGGTTTGGCCTGTCTCCGCTTTTGACATGCCTTCCTCACTAAGCTTGATCATGTCTGTGTATATGCAAGCATGCTAAGTCACTTCGGTTGTTTTCAACTCTTCGCGACACTATGGATTGTAGCTTGCCAGGCTCCTCTGTCCATAGGATTCTGAAGACAAGATCTCCAGGATCTTCCCGGCCAGGCATCAAACCTGCGTCTCCTGCAGCTCCTGCATTGCAGGCTGATTCTTTACCTCTGAGCCACCGGGGAGGCCCAGTCCTGTCTATATTTCCTTTAACTTTCTTTCTTTCTTTTTCTTTTTTTGGCTGAACCGGGTCTTAGTTGCAGTATGCGAACTCTTAACTGTGGCATGTAGGATCTAGTTCCTTAACAAGGGATGAAACCCAGCCCCTTGTGCATTAGGAGCATGGAGTCTTAGCCCCTGAACCACCAGGAAAGTCTCCAATCATGTCTATCTTTTGATTTCTTTTTTGTCAGAGTATTTTCTATTAATTAGAGGATAATTACAATGTTGTGTTGTTGATTTCTTCCATACAACAATGCAAATCAGCCATAACCGTCTTTTGATTTAAAGCAATAGACATGTGAATCCTTTCACTTGAACACTTGGAGGCTATTGTAATTCTATTAATTGGACTTATTTCAATATTATTGTATGTTTTAGGGAATACAGAGACCAAAAGAGAGGGAGAGAGAGGGATAGTAAGTGGAGCAGTCAGAACACACAGTATTTATTAAGCTCACCATCTTATATGGGCACAGTTCTTGGCACCCCAAAACAATGGCAATAGTAGCATCAAAGATCACTGATCACAGATCATCACAACAACCATAGTAATGATGAAAAAGTTTAAAATATTTCAAGAATTACCAAAATGTGATACAGAGGCATGAAATGAGCAAATGCTGTTGGGGAAATTGTGCTAAAAATCTTGATATAGGTTTACCACTAACCTTCAGTTTGTAAAATCTTAATAAAGCAAAGCACAATAAAATGAGGTATGCCTGTACAATGTTAGTTTGCATGCCTTTTTCTTCAGTGGTATAATAATCCTTTCTAAAATTTTGCCAGGACGTGCCATCAATCCCAGAGATCTAGAATTTCCAAGCCCTTCATTGTAGAAATCTAGATGCTCACCTGTTCCCAGCATTTTGGCATATCTTTCATTTTTATCTTTGTTTCATTATTATGCCTGCATACTTTTTAATTCTCTGAGAGGTAATTTACTGGACTCTAGAAACTCAAATATATTTTAAACACCTAAGGGATTATTTTAATATCACTTTACTTAGATTTAGCATAAGTTTCCTCTTACATTAAATTCTATCCTTTCTAGTTAGACTATTCTACTTAGAAGCTACCAGAGATGCATCATTGAAATTGGGTAGCTCAGCATTTCACCATGCTAAAAGTAACTTTACACCAGTTTCTACTAGAAGTAGACTTCTTCCCCAGCTTCTTCTTGTTATGGCCTAGAGAACTTGGAAAAATTCTTCCAGCTGACCTTACCATCTCCTGTTCACTATAGTTCTTGCATGATAAAAGTTGTCCATGTTCTAGTAAAGCATATTCAAGAGCTGTTCTTTCCAGGAGGCCAGATGAAAGTGGTAGTAATTATGGTGACAAGGACTCTTCTGCTCTCTGTGCACAAGGAATAAAAGAGAGAAACAGTAGGAGTTTTCAGCTGATTCTACACAGAGTCCACACACTTGTACATATTCATCCTTGTGTCAAGAAGACCATCTGCAAGAGAGAACAAAGATGTGAGGGTATTGCTGTTCATTTAAAGGAGAAAATAGAAGATTGGAAACAGGAATCATCACTTGTTTCTAATATTTGAAGCCATAAAGAAAGCTGAGCACCAAAGAATTAATGATTTTGAACTGTAGTGTTGGAGAAGACTCTTAAGAGTCCCTTGGACTGCAAGGAGATCCAGCCAGTCCATCCTAAAGGAAATAAGTCCTGAATATTCCTTGGAAGAACTGTTGCTGAAGCTGAAACTCCAATACTTTGGCCACTTAACACAAAGAACTGACTCATTGGAAAAGACCCTGATAATGGGAAAGATTGAAGGCAGAAGGAGAAGGGGATGACAGAAGATGAATGGCTGGATGGATGGCATCACCGACTCAATGGACATGAGTTTGAGCAAGTTTCAGGAGTTGGTGATGGACAGGGAAGCCTGGCATGCTGCCATCCATGGGGTCACAAAGAGTGGGACACAACTGAATGACTGAACTGAACTGGTGGAAAAGGGGTCCATGTGTTCTCAGAACTCAGAAGCATAATAAGAACTCATATGTCTGAGGTCACCAGCTAACACCCTCCCACTGGTTGAAGGCAGCCTAGATGCACTTGGCCAGTGAATACCATGAGGTAGCATCTGTTGATCTGCAGTCTGTTTCATGTCACACCCTAGTGATCAGGTTACATACAACCTGGTAATTCATTTAGTGTATCTGGTTTGTCATTGCATTTGGATTTTTCACTCATGCTATAAAGATAATTTATAGAAATCATATTTGGAAGCAACTTGAAATAGAAGTTTCTAAGAAGTACAGAAAGGCAGCATACCTTATTGGTGAGTAATATAGCTACTTCGGTATTTAGTTATTTGAGTTCTGGCCCTGCCAGAACTGTTCAGGGCCACTTCTGGCCCTGCTCTGTAAACTTTGACTGGTTGCTTATGTTTCATGCTTCATGTATCAGTTTTCCCATTGTGTGAAATGAGACAGTAATGAGGACTAAATTAGTTAATACCTATAAAGCATCTATATTAGTTATCTACTGCTGTGTGACAATACTATTGCAGATTTCACAGCTTGAAAACAATACCGTTCATGATCTCATAGTCTCTGTGGGTCAGTAATCAAGGCACAGCTTCTCTGGTTCTCCTTTTTAGGGGCTCACAGAGCTCAACCAGGCTGTCAGCCAGGGCTGCAGCCTCATCTGAGACTTGACTGGGGAAGGGTCTGCTTTCAAGCTCACACAGAGTGTTGGCAGAATTCAGTTCAGGGCTTTAGTTTCTTGCTGGCTCTCAGCCAAAGACCTTCAACCCTAACACAGCTGCCTGCTTTTCCAAAACGCACAAGGCAGGAAAGTCTCCAGCAAGATGGTTGCTACATCCTGTGTGAATGCTAAGTCGCTTCAGTCATGTCCGACTCTGTGCAACCCCATAGACGGCAGCCCACCAGGCTCCGTCATCCCTGGGATTCTCCAGGCAAGAACACTGGAGTGGGTTGCCATTTCCTTCTCCAATGCATGAAAGTGAAAAGTGAGAGTGAAGTCGCTCAGTCGTGTCCGACTCTTAGCGACCCCATGGACTGCAGCCCACCAGGCTCCTCCATCCTTGGGATTTTCCAGGCAAGAGTACTGGAGTGGGTTGACATTGCCTTCTCCACCTGTGTGCATAATCACATACATGTAATCACATACATCCCAGCACCTTTGCCATATTCTACTGGTTAGATACAAGGCACAGGTCACACCCACTCTCAAAAAAGGGGGATATACAAGGTCTCATGGTCAGAAGTTATGTATCATGGACTTCCTTTGTGTTCTAGTGGTTAAGAATCCACCTGCCAATGCAGGGAAGCCAGGTTCCATCCCTGGTCCAAGAAGATCCCACAAGGCGCAGGGCAACTAAACCTGTACACTGCAACTGCTGAGCCCACCTGCAGCAACTGGTGAAGCCCAAGTGCCCAGGAGACAGTGCTCTGCAACAAGAGAAGCTGCTGCAGTGAGAAACCCATTTGTGGCAATAGAGAAAGCCCGCACATAGCACCCACACATAGCACCAAAGACCTAGCACAGCTAAAACCAGCTAAGAATAGCTAAATAAATAAATAATTTTTAATAAAATATTTAAACATTTTTTTAAATAAAAGCAAACTGGTTTCTTAAAAAGAAATAAATAAGTCAGGCATCATGAATGACTACCTTAGCGTCTGACACAGCAAACTAAGTCAGGCTTGGTACCAATGAGGTGCCTAATATATGTAGTTCGTATTCATTCAAACTGCCTGAAGAAGACATAGGCCCTTTCTGAGAGGATTAGTTTCTCACACTGGGGCTACTCCAGACTGGATGGTGGCTGTAAAGAAAATCAAATGAGGTAGGTCTTAAACCAGATGACCTTTAATATCATCTACCATCTGATTCAGGTCCCAGACACAGTGAACTAACTGCTCTCCTCCTTCAGAGACTCCTTCAGCATCTTCCTGGGTTTGTTGCTGCTCTTCTCCTTGCATGCTGTCTTACCATAAATGGATGTTGATTTTATCAAAAGCATTTTCTTCATCTGTTGAGATTATCATATGGGTTTTATTCTTTAATTTAATGATGTCATATACCCACTGATTTACAGATATTGAAAAATCCTTGCATCCCTGGGATAAATCCCACTTGATTGTGACATATGATCCTTTTAATCATAACACCACATGTTGGATTCAACTGGCTAGTATTTTCTTGAGGATTTTTCTGTCTATGTTCATCAATGATATTGGCCTGTAATTTTCTTTTCTGTGGTATCTTTGTCTGGTTTTTGGTATCAGGGCAATGGTGGCCTCATAGAATGAGTTTAACAGTGTTCCTTCCTCTGCAATTTTGGGGAGTAGTTTCAGAAGGATAAGTGTTTTCCTTGGTGTCTTTTACATGTTTACCTGACTTCCCCTTTGTAAACGGGAACTGGAACATCCTGTTTGATTTTCTCTGAGATCTGAGAGTTAACTTTGCTCCTTCTTAGAAGAGCCAAGCTTTAGGGGTGGGGTGGAGAGGAAGGAAAGAAATGCATTTTACCTTGACTAAGATTTGCAGAGGTACAGGCCCTGCTCTCAGCATCTGGGTCTCTCAAAACCCTCATCAGGTTTGTGTACCTAGACTGCACTCAGTAAAGGCAGAGTGACATTACTGAGAAGAGGGAGAGATGATGGACTGAACTTCTAGGCTGTCTGTGGATCTTGCTGCTGACAAACAAGGGTTTTCATCCATCTGATTCACTCCCCAGCTCAGCCTCTGCTGTTTGCCACGTCAGGCAGTTAGTCAGTTCAGTCGCTCAGTTGTGTCCAACTCTTTGTGACCCCATGAATCGCAGCACGCCAGGCCTCCCTGTCCATCACCAACTCCCGGAGTTCACTCAGACTCACGTCCATCGAGTCAGTGATTCCATCCAGCCATCTCATCCTCTGTCATCTCCTTCTCCTCCTGCCCCTAATCCCTCCCAGCATCAGGGTTTTTTCCAATGAGTCAACTCTTCGCATGAGGTAGCCAAAGTATTGGAGTTTCAGCTTCAGCATCATTCCTTCCAAAGAACACCCAGGGCTGATCTCCTTCAGAATGAACTGGTTGGATCTCCTTGCAGTCCAAGGGACTCTCAACAGTCTTCTCCAACACCACAGTGCAAAAGCATCAATTCTTCCACACTCAGCTTTCTTCACAGTCCAACTCTCACATCCATACATGACCACTGGAAAAACCATAGCCTTGCCTAGACAGACCTTTGTTGGCAAAGTAATGTTTCTGCTTTGTAATATGCTGTCTAGGTTGGTCATAACTTTCCTTCCAATATAAACTTTCTATTTAGTAGCCCAGCTGTGGAAGAGGACAAATAAGTCAGTTCCACTGGGGCAGCACAGAACCCAGAAACCTGTTTTTTATGCTTGAGAACTTATTGATTTAAGACATACATAGCCTTGCATGTGAATTGCATCAGCCCAATTTCTGCATCAGCCTCTGAGAAATATGACCAAAGACCCACATATGCTACACGTGCAAGCACCCAAGGACGCCCCTAGCCACATGACACCAGCACCTGGCCCTGTTGTGCTGGGGAGCGGGGAGGGGAGTGACTGAGGCACTCTACAGCCACGTGAGTAACTAAATATTAGAAATACAATAACCATGATATATCCCTGTTATTTCTTTAATTTAAGCAATTTCCTGGGAGAGCATTGAGGTGTTAATTGCTTTTGCACTTCTTTAGTTGACAGATATGTTCTTTTTCACCTGGGTAAGAGAACTAATTATTGTAATGTTCTCCTGGGCTTGGCAAGATATTCTTTAATAGATTTTAAAGGCATTGGTAGGGCAGTGTGCTTTTAAAAGGAAACTGTCCTCTGCTGTGTTCATACTTGATAACGTGTATGTGTATTGTATTCAGACCACATGATGAATCTGTTAAAGAGGAATATGCGGTGGAGGAATAAAAGACAGGAGTAATATTTTTTCAGGAATTATATATCCAGATTTCAGATATGAGAAAAATATTTTCCTGTGTGTGTGTGTATATCACTGAGTGGAACAAAGATTAAACAAAACAGCAACAAAAGAAGAGTAAGCTTTTTCTTTCAATATTCAGCTGGGTGTATTTCTCATGAGCTTCAACACAAAGATGTTATTTTCTGGGACTGGTGTGGCCTTCCAAATGAGGGTCTGGCAGGTCACTGACAATACAAATCAGAAAATATTCTTTTCCCGTTGTTTAAAAGTGAATTCACAATCTGATTGAACCTCAAGTAGTTTTATGTTTCATACATATATTCGAGAAGAAAAAAAACAGGAATTTTTGTTAGAATTTGGAACTTTATTTTGGCCAGACTCACTTTGGCAACTTGCCAAGCCAAGGCAACCCTTGTTAACCAAGGTGGCGTATGAAAAAGAAGACTGCATTCATAGTGAGAGCACCTGGTTTTAAGTTCTAGCAAAATGGTTTGCCTGATAGGGTGTCCTTAGGCAAATCATCTAACCTCAAAAAGCTTCAGTGTTTTCATCTTTGAGATCCTGAATTTCTGTAAGAATCAAGTGAGAAAATATGTGACTTTACTAGGCACCTCTTCAAGTGGTATACAGATGTAAAGTGCTGTGATCAAAGAAAATCTAGGTTTTCTGGTACCCAAAGCTTATACCATTTGAGGGAAGGCAGCTCTTTAAGGAGAAAAATACAAAAGTATATTTTAAAAATTTTACAAGACCGTGTGACCATGTGAACACCTCACTAGGGCCTCTCCCAAGGCTTGGAAAGAAGCCTGTGGTAGTGAATGTCCTGGAAACTTACGAGTGAGTAGCTTTACTTGTGTGTTATTATTACAGCCTTACAGAATGCCAGAGCTGGGAGTGGCCATGCCATAGGATGGGTCTTCACACCTGTTTTTTTCCCGGTAAAGAAACCTCTTTGGAAACAAAATTTTACTTGGAGGAACAGAAAAGAAAACAGAAAAGAGGAGCTGACGTTAGGACAAGGGATTTAGTTATTACTGTGTCTGTGTGTTCTCCTCCTCAGTGGGTACCTAAGAGCTTTAGCTGAAAGTGAATTTAGAGAAACAGTGTATTTCATTTATTTGAAGGATGCCTTCCCTCATTTTAACTACTGTGAAACCAGGATGTACCTTACAGTTGTGCTCGAACCTGCAGTCACTGTTGCCTGTGCATGCTCTTACTTGGTTGTAATTCCTGATAATATGATTGGATAAATGCAGCCCATTGAAGTTTCAGGAAATAAGTCATTTAAGGACCATTTGAAGTAGGAACTTGCATTGTTGTCTAAACCATTCTGTTGACACTTTGGGGAAAGATCAAGGAAGCCTAAGCATCGTAACTTGTCAGATGGGTCTCAGCAGCTTGGAGGAAAAACCAAGAGACAATAGCAGAGCCCCTCTCTCGGATATCCGCATTATCAGTGTGTTGATGTCCAGAGGACAATGTCATATGGCAAATAAGGGCTTCTGTGACACTAGTTTAGGAGTGAATGTGAAGAAGATGTAGGAGTCCCTTAACTAACTTATTTAATGTACATTTTCCTTCTTATGTATGTACTTTGAGTTCCTTTGTAATTATAAAAAATTTTTTTAACTTAGTGAAAAGAAAGCATTATGTTGTAATTTAATTGGCAGCATTTCTTAGTGGTGAATAAAACAGCAATGTTCCTTAAAAGTGATGGCAGTGAAGTCAGTGAAATATGGTACTTCTAAAACCGTTTAGTTTAATTCTCTCTTTAAAATTAAACTAAATGCAGTGTGCCCAGGGCAATATGGCTGGCTTTTCCAGGACATAATGAACTAGTTGCAAATATGTTTCAAGCAGTTGTTCCCTAGTTAGCCTCAGACTAGAACCCTCACTCTTTGTTTCACTAATCATATTTGTTATGATTTTGAAATGCTTAGGATCTGTATTTCCTACTAAAATATAAATTCCTTGAGGGCAAGGATTAAGTCTGTCTTGTTTACTGCTTGGTGGCAAGATGCCAGTAGCAAATCATCAGTAGATTTTCCAGTGGAGGGGTGGTTGGGTGAATGAAGGGAAGGGTAAATGGAGAAAGGGATAGACGAATGGATGAACGGAGAAAGGGAGGGATGAGGGGAGGGATAGATGGCGGGGTAGAAAGAACTAAAACATTTCATACTCAGATTGAGGCTACAAGATACTTGGATAAGGTGGCGTTATATATGGCAGTTGATGTACTGATACAAGTAGGCACTGAGAGAAGGAAATAATGACTCTGGTTTGTCTGCTCATTACCTTTCTGCTCACCCTAATAGAGAGCCCGTCCACTGGGACAAGAATATGGTTGTTTCTCAAGGAGGGCAGGAAGGAAAAGAGCTGGACCAAGAGAGATACCCTGCTTGTCAGGGTAAAGGAAGCTGAAAGGGAGGATGTGGGTGTAGGACGAGGGAGGTGTCCTTGACGTGGGCAGCACAGCCTCCTCCAGTTCTGGTCCGGTGGGGCCCCAGTGAGGCTCTCATAACGGAAACTGACTGCAGCAGGTTGCCTGGCTTCTCCATGGAGGGTCCACAGGGCTCCCTTGATGCCTTGCCTCTTGGTTATCTGCAGTGACTGCTCTATTAGTTTTCCATCTGTTCCTTTATTTGAAATGGATCAAATCTCATAAAACAAGAGAAAGTCATGTAAATGCCCCTGACATCTGTAAAAAATGAGAGGGACAGATTTACTGATTTACTGTTGCCCTGGTGGCTTGGAGTCAGCAGAGGCTGGCCTTATTTTTCAGGTCTTTTCTCAGTGGTGCTTCATCTACACATTCTTGTGTCGATTAGTGTAGCAATTATTTTATGACTGTCTGAACATGTATAGCGATCAGTTTTATGAGAAGGCAATCTCCTGCACCTAAAACGGATGCAAACTTCTTCTTAAACCAATCTTCAAGCCTCAAGTTTCTTAATCTATAAAATCAAAGTGTTGTCCTGTTTACAAGGTTATCCTGAAGGCTAAATTAGAAGACAGATGTGAACCATTTTGAAAAGTACTAACTGCTTTAAAAGGAAAGATAATCTTAAATGGTGTCAGAGATTTCTTCGTTTTACGTTTTCTCTTCAATTCTGCTCTCACTCCTGGAAGACGCATGGGGACATCTCTGTGGGAAAAGGAAGCCAAGTAAATGTAGCTCTAAGTCCCATTTTGTCCTGAGTATTTAAGAAGTCTGATTTCCTGTTGAAATTTATCCTCCCTTCATTTGTTTTTCAGGTAGAGTGCCCCCCACAGTCATGGTTCTTTCAATTGTCTTAGGAGAAGCAGTGCCTCTAAGCCACATTTAGCTCCCAGTGTTAGGCACTAAGCCCCTGACTCCCTGACGACTCGCTCTCACTAGCTGCCAGGGCAGCCTCACCTGATGTCTGTCTTCTCAGGGTTTCCCTCTGCTGGTCCTTTTGTTTTTAAATTTTATTGAAGTATTTACAATGCTGTGTTAATTTCCTCTGTACAACAAAGTGACTCAGTTACACATGTATCTACATTCTTTTTCATATCCTTTCCCATTATGGTTTGTCTCAGGGTCTTGAACATAGTTCCCTGTGCTATACTGTAGGACCTTGTTTATCCATCCTATATATAAGAGTTTGCCTCTGCTAATCCCAAACTCCCATTCCTTCCCTTCCCTACCGCCTCCTGCCACCTTGGCAACAACATGACTGTTCTCTATGTCTGTGAATCTGTTTTTGTTTTGTAGGTATGTTGATTTGTATCATATTTTAGATTCCACATATAAGTGATATCATACGGCATTTGTCTTTCTCTGCCTGACTTATTTTGCTTAGTGCGATAATCTCTTGGGCCACCCATGTTGCTGCAGATGGCATTATTTCGTTCTTTTTAATGGCTGAGTAATATTCCTTTGTATCTGTTAATATGTACTGTATCTTCTTTATCCATTCATCTGTCTATGGACACTTAGATTGGCTCCCTATCTTGGCTATTGTAAATAGTGCTGCTATGAACATAGGGGTGCATGTATCTTTTTTAATTTCATGGTTTTCCTTTGCTTGCAAGTGTTTCTTCTCACTCACACAGCTAGATAAGACATACTTCTCATCCCTTGTTGTTCAGTAGAACTCTCAGACCAGACCATCTGATCACTCTAATCCTAGCATGGGAGCTCTGGTTTTTCATATCTAAATAGTTATTCAATGTAAGATACTACCCAAAAGGATATTCTAAAAGACATACAAAAATAAAAGACTCTTCCCCCAACAATATCTCATTAATGTACTAAGCAAATTCTGATACCTCCATGTCTCCAATTATTAGACCTAAATGCTAGTAATATTTGAAAGTTATTTTCACCTAAAGAAAGACATTAAGTCTCCAAATACACATTCATAGCCTGCAGGGAGTTTGCCCTGGACCAAAGGTTGAACTGTTTGTTATTCTTCAGGCTCCTAGGCCATGCTGTGCACCAGCCACATTTCACTGAAATTATTAGTATAGACATTTGTCTCTTAGACGTTTAGAATGTAAGCTACAGAAAGGTAGAGGCTGTGATTATGGGGTCTTGGAAATGCTAGCCCCTGGCAGAGTCTGAAAATAACAGATCCTCACAAAATGTTTTTGGACCAAAATGATCCACAAGTAGCTGTGGAAATGAAGTTAGCTTCTCTAGGAAAACATTGAAGATCAGAGTGATTTCAAATTTAGCCATGCCAGTTGCTTAGTTTCACTTGTAGAATCTCAGTTTCAATCGTGTCAACACTTTAAAAATTTGAGTACAACCACCTGCAAGTAAAAAGTCACAGATGGGGAAGTTTTCCCGGAGAAAAGTTGCCTGGGGCTCTTGAGATAAGTGCAGTTATTGGATCTCCTGGCCAGTGCCTTTTGCTCGTCCTTATGGATTTTCAGATATAAATGTCTACCTCTCAGGCCATCCCACTCAGAAACAAGGGGAGTTTCACCAAGACAAGTCACTCCTGTTTCTGAAAAATTGAATATGGTGTCATCTTGATTTTTAGATGACTCCATAGGAACATATCACTGATAGGTTTGACATTATTTGCTGTTTCATGACCCATACCTGAAATGCACACAGATTATAAAATGTCAGCCAGCAGAGGGTGTTCTTTGATTTTCACCTTGCTCAAATCTAATCTGACTTCAGATCTTCAGGATTTCTTAAGTAGAGTACATGGATGGAGTTTAGGGTATCCCTGAATTCCCCTGAAATGGTAGCCACAATTTTTTCTGAGAATAGAACCCATGGCTTTCATTAGATTCTCAAAGGAATCTGTGTTTCAACAAGTGGTTAAGTACTGCTGCTAATGGTTTTGTCTTCTCTTCATAACAATCAAAATACAGAAGAAGATTAGCAACCTGCATACCTGAAATTTTTCCTATATCCAAATAATAATAATGATAACAGTAATACCATGACTAGCATATATATTGAACACTATGTGGCAGGTACTATAGTCATTTCCTAATGAGAATTTTATTACTGAATCTTCACAACACCCTAAGAGTAGGTCATTTTTTAAAAAAATTATAGTTAGTTTAGAGCATTTTCTTGCTTCCAGGGCCTGCTTCTCACGAATGTGGTGGTGTGGTGTGTGTGTGTGCCCTGTGCACACGTGTGTGCCTGGGCACTCGTGTGCACAGGAATGTACATGTCTCAGTGATCCTGGACACCACCTCACAGTTCTCTGGAAACCATGCCCTTGACTCATATTCTGAAAACAAATTCTTATGCTTCATCTAAAAGCAAGAACAGAGAATGGTATATGAGAAGTGGTAAATGTTTTATAGCAAAAATTATACAACTTTGTTTGAAGGTAAATATATACATATTTTAATTTAAATCAAGTATAATTGATTTGCAATGTTGTGTTAGTTTCAGGTGTACAGCAAAGTGATTCATATTTTCCAGATTTTTCCCTTACAGGTTATTACAAAACATTATTGGTTATCTATTTCATCTACAGTAGTGTGTATATGTTAATCCCATCCTCCTAATTTATCCCTCCCCACATATTCCCCTTTGGTAACCATAAGTTGGTTTTCTATGTCTGTGAGTCTATTTCTGTTTTATAAATAAGTTCATTTGTATCATTTTTTAGATCCCATATATAAATGTTATTATATATTTGTTTTTGGCGTACTTCACTTAATACATAATCTCTAAGTCTGTCCATATTTCTGCAAATTTCATTAGTGCATTCTTTTTATAGCTGGGTAATAATACTATTTTATATGCATATGCTGTGCTGTGCTTAGTCTCTCAGTCACGTCTGACTCTTTGCGACCCCATGAACTGTAGCCCACCAGGCTCCTCTGTCCATGGGGATTCTTCAGGCAAGAATACTGGAGTGGGTTGCCATGCCCTCCTCCAGGGGATCTTCCCAACCCAGGGATCTAACCCAGATCTCCCGCATTGCAAGCAGATTCTTACCATCTGAGTCACCAGGGAAGCCCTTATATGCATACATCTGTGTGTGTGTGTGTGTGTGTGTGTGTGTGTGTGTGTGTATAAAATGTGTGTATAAAATATGTATACCACATCTTCTTTATCCACTCATCCACCAATGGACATTTATATTGTTGCCATGTCTTGGCTACTGTAAACAGTCCTACAGTTGAACATTGGGGTGCATGTATCTTTTTGAATTAGTTTACTCTGGGTACATGCCCACAAGTGTGACAGCAGGATCATATGGTAGTTGTATTTTTAGTTTTTGAAGGAACCTCCATACTGTTCTGCCTAGTAGCTGCACCAATTTACATTCCCACGGATAGTGTAGAAGGGTTCCTTTTTCTTCACCTAAAGGTAGATACTTTTATTATCCTTGTTTCAGATAAGGAAGCTAAGACCCGCTCCCCCCAAAACAATTAAATGACTTATAACTTGTGACACTGGGAAACTTAGTAGCAAATTTTGACAGTTAAATCATCGATTTTGGAAAAACAGAACGCTGAAAGAATCCTAGTATTGCAGTAATTTAAAAGCAGTGATGTTTTTTCTAAATGCTTCAAGAGACATATTTAAATCATTTACACCAAGAATCCACATGTCTGCTTTATCTATTTTTAAAAAATGCTGGTTATGCATCATGTACTTTCCGGGATCTCAGATTTTTGTGGCTGGTCCTGCATATTTGTGTATCCTCTTTCTCTAGAGGTGACCTGAGAAACACGCAGATATTAATCTAGCCCACCCCGTCACCGTGGGAGATAAATACAGATCATAATTTTATTTCACATGAATATTTGTGAAAGGTAGTATTTATGTGCGGTACATCCCTGCCATGAATCTAACTTATGTTCAGATTCCCAGGGGATGAGAAAAATTCTGGTACATCCCTCATGTCACTAAACAAAGGTGCAAAGTGCCAGAAGACCTTTCCCTACTAGTCTAGGTGGCAAGAACTGAGACAGAAAATGCAGCCATTCATCACAGAAACCCAGCTTTGAGCCCAGCAGCTTTGCTGAACCAGGGGATGTTAGGAGGAACTTGAAATGAGTATTGGAAAAAGCATCTGTTTATTTCCTGAGGGGGATAAACTTCCCAGTGGCACCTCTAAAAGTAATATACAGACAAAACTGTATTGTGAGCAATAATATTCTCTCCAATAGTATTCTGGTGTGAGCTTCAATCCCCCTTATGAAGGCAATGGTAAAAAAATAATCAACCAAAGAAGCTCAGGGAAATAACTGTGTGATCCTGCTTTATCATTCTGCCTTGGCACCACCCAGCAAGAGCTGTTTGCCACAAGCTGATGCTCATCTCCAGGTCGTAATTCCCTGTGTTGGGACTGATGTACCCATTCATTCAGCAGCTCCCAGGAAGCACCTACCACAGTGCCATTCTAGGCACTGGACACACAGCTGGGAAGAAAACATCTCTGTCACTAGCATCTGAAAGTTTGTGACTTTGTGTATTAAGTTTTCATCAATAGCATTTCTATCTTACTGTTTATGATATAATTTTTAAAATCTGCTAGTGAATGGACGTTCAATAAGTAAAGAGCTCCCTGGTGTCTCAGATGGTAAAGAATCTGCCTAAAGTGCAGGATACCCGGGTTCAATCCCTGGGTCGGGAGAATCCTCTGGAGAAGGGAGTGGCTACTGGCACACTACAGTCCCTGGGATTTCAAAGAGTCAGACACGACTGGCTGACTAACAAAGAGCTCCACCAGGGCATACTTTGCTGAATGTGCCCATGATGGTTGCTTTTCTTTTTTAAGTTTTTAAACATTTTTATTCGTTTATTTATTTTGGCTGTGTCAGATCTTAGTTGTGGCATGTGGGATCTTTAATTGATCTTCAGTTGCAGCATTCAGGATTTAGTTCCCTCACCCAGGGATCGCACTCGGGCCCCCTACGTGAGGAGCATAAAGTCTTAGCCACTGGCCCACCAGGGAAGCCCCAGTGATTGCTTTTAAAATGCCTTTTCTCTTTTTGTGATATGACTCCAAGGTGAGGGTCTTACAAACCCTTTGTTTGGGATGTGACAAAAACCATTCAAAGAATAGGTTTTCTCTGGTACTTAAATTTCATCTCAGTTCTCTGTGAAGTCATGTGACTTCACCTTCTCCAATCAGTCTCAGCAATACAAACTTTCTCTCTTTCCTTAATTCCCTTTTAGTGACTGGTGTTAACAGCCCTAAATCAAACAAGGTGGAAACCTTGAGATCCACCATCCCTCCCAGTTCCTTGCTCCCCACACACTAATGCATGTCTAACTCAGGGAAATTCATCCCGGTGTATCTGGAGTTAGTGCCATCCACACAGCTACTGATGGATTGCAGTTTCTCACGTTTTACCCACCTGTCCCCTCAAGTCCATGCCTCCCTTTTTGCCTTAGCATCTGTCCACACTCCAGTTCTTAGCTTCCCTTACAATTAGATGTAGATATGGAATCAGTTCTTGCCCTTGGGATGTGAACAGAAGCAGGCCAGTGGTGGCTGTTAAGAGAGTTATTTATCTCCTTCCCCCAGGGAAATGCAGACAAGATACTGTCCTAAGGCAAAAGTTTCCAAACTCCCTTTGTTCACAGAGCCCTTGACATCTCAGTAGTTTTTGCACTGTACTTCTAGGTCAAATGAAATATCAGTAGCCCCACTTATTAGTATCTAGGTCCAAGCAATATAATCCATATTATCTCCTAACCATTACCATGGATAAATTTAAAGAACCACAGTTCAGTTCAGTTGCTCAGTCGTGTCCGACTCTTTGCAACCCCATGAATTGCAGCACGCCAGGCCTCCCTGTCCATCACCAACTCCCAAAGTTCACTCAGACTCACGTCCATCGAGTCAGTGATGCCATCCAGCCATCTCATCCTCTGTCGTCGCCTTCTCCTCCTGCCCCCAATCCCTCCCAGCATCAGAGACTTTTCCAATGAGTCAACTCTTCGCATGAGGTGGCTAAAGTACTGGAGTTTCAGCTTTAGCATCATTCTTCCAAAGAAATGCCAGGGCTGATCTCCTTCAGAATGGACTGGTTGGATCTCCTTGCAGTCCAAGGGACTCTTAAGAGTCTTCTCCAACACCACAGTTCAAAAGCATCAGTTCTTCGGCGCTTAAGTACTTAGTAATGATATGTTTGTTGGGCATTGCCGTTTCTCAAACCTTCAAATCAAATGAAACATTAACAAGTTCATTTCCTGTTCCACATCGTGCCACATGGACCTTCCTTTCTTGTCACAGAAACCACCACCTAAAAAAGAAAAAAGCTTTGGAAAGATAGGCTATCAAAAAAAGCAGGGCTGTGTTCTAATGTTGAGCAAAACTGCCTGTATCTAGTAGGTGGTATTGTATCCAACTGATACCAAGTATGGCTGTAATTCCCTCGCATTTAAAGATAGTTCACCGTAGTTCTGTGAGTTCACTTTGGAACCGTGGGGCGCCTTGTGCACAGTTTGGGAACCAGAGCCCTGGGGGATGACAGAGGCACAAAATGGAAGAAAACACAGATCCCCGCATCTCCATGTGAAGCAGAGAAGGCTGCTGATTGGGAACACCCACCCCGCTCAGGCTTCCGTGTGAGTGAAATAAGCTTCTTTTGTGGTTGGACCATTATTCATTTTTGCATTTGTTGGCACAACCTGAGTGTTAAATCACTTCAGTTGTGTTCGACTCTGTGCGACCCTATGGACTGTAGCCCACCAGGCTCCTCTGTCCCTGGGGATTCTCCAGACAAGAATACTGGAATGGGTTGCCATGCCCTTCTCCAGGCATTCTTCCTGACCCAGGGATCAAACCCAGGTCTCTTATGTCTCCTGCATTGGCAGGCGGGTTCTTTACCACCAGCGCTACCTGGGCAGCCCTGACACAGCCTAACCTAAGTTATTAATATCTTAGAGTACTGCAGTGACCTAATGGTTCTCCTTGACCCAAATCTAATGTCTTTTTCCCAAGTTCATGTTGTCATCACAAAATCTACTGCTTTACCCTAATAACAGGCTAAACCTAAATAAGTGTTTCTCAATCTTGACTGCATGTTAGAATTACCTGTGGAGGTTTTAAAAAAGATCCCAGTGCCCAGTTCCCCACCTGTAAGGATCTTCATCTAATTGAAACGGACTAATTCCTTGACGAGTACAAACTACCCCAACTCACCGAATCTCAAATAGATCATTTGAACAGCCCTTTAACTATTAAGGGAAATGAATTTGTAATTTAAAAACTCCAGACACAGATGGCTTCATTGAAAATTATACTAAATGTCTTAAAAAAGAATAAACAGCAATCCTACACAATCTCTTCCAGAAAAATAGAAGAGGAAAGGATGCATTTCTCAATTCATTTTATGAAGCTAGTATTATTACACTGATACCGAAACCAAAGGGGGAAAAAAAAGAAACTACAGATGGTATTTGTCATGAATATAGATGCTTCCCTCATAGCTCAGTTGGTAAAGAACCTGCCTGCAATGCGGGAGACCTGGGTTTGATCCCTGGGTTGGGAACATTCCCCCTTCAGTATTCTGGCCTGGAGAATCCCATGGGGTTGCAAAGAGTCAGACACAATTGAGCAACCTCCACTTTCATAGGTGCAAAAAAAGTCCTTAGCAAAATATTGGCAAATGAAATTCAGCAATATTTAAAAAAAAAAGAATTATACACTGTGAGCAAATGGAGTGTATTTCAAGAATGCAAGATTGGATCAATATTAGAAAATCTATCAATGTAATTCAGGATATTTTCAGACTAAAGAAGAAAAATCACATCATCATATCAGTGCAAAAAGAATGTGGCAAAATTTAAGCTCAGGATAAAAACTCTGTGGGTAAAAAAAAGGAATAGAAGGGAATTTCCTCAACTTGAAAATCTACAGAAAACCTACAGGTAATATAATACTTGATGGAATACCAAATTCTTTTCCCTTAAGATAAGGAACAAGGCAAGAATATCTATGTTCATTACTCTTATTCAACAGAGTACTGGGAGTTCTAGCCTATGCTTTAGGCAAGGAGGGGAAATAAAAGGCATATAGATTGGAAACAAATAAAAACTATCCTTTCTTGCAGATGACATGATTGTCTACATAGAAAACTCTAATCTACAAAAAAAATCCTAGAACTTTTAAGTGAGTTCAACAAGGCCACAATGTATGCAGTAGCTATATAAAAATCAATTGCATATCTGTATACTAGCTATGGACATATGTACATCAAAATTAATAATGCAATACCATTTTCAATTTTACACCCAAAATAAAATACTTTGTTGTAAAACTAACAAAACATGTATAGGGCTTGTATGCTGAAAACTACAAAATGCTGATGAAAAAAATCATAGAAGTTTCTATATAGTTTAAAAGACATATTGTGTTTATGGATCAAAAGACTCAACATAGTAAAGATGTCTATTCTTTCCAAATTGATATACAGCTTTAATCCAAATCCTATCAAAATACCAGCAAAAGTTCCTATAGATATAGACAAGATTAGTCTAATATTTATATGGAAAGGCAAAGAAACTAGAAGAACTGAAGTAGTTTTTATAAACAATAAAATAGAAGCAATCAGCCTCCACAGTTTCAAGACTTACTATATAGATACAGTAATGAAGGCTGCATGGCATCTGTGAAGGGACTGTGTTTGTTGTTCAGTTGCTCAGTCGTGTCCAACTCTTTTTGACCCCATGGACTGCAGCACACCAGGCTTCCCTCCTTTACTATATCCTGGAGTTTGCTCAAACTCATGTCCACTGAATCAGTGACAGACTGATTTTTCACAAGGTTCAAAAGCAATTTGGTGGATAAGATAGCCTATTCAACGAATGGTGCTGGAGTAATTAAACACCCATCCCACTCCCCGCCCCCCGAGTTATATGAACCATGACTAAATCTCATACCTTATGTAAAAATTAACTTAAAATGGATAACAGACTTAACTGTAAATATTGTGGTTATTACATAATATTATAGAACTTAGAAGAACTTTTGGAAACTGTAGAAGAAACAAGAGAAATTTCCAGGATCTAAGGCCCAGCAAAGAATTCTTAAAACTTGACAACAGCGTGACCCATAAAAAGAGAAACTGATCAATTAGACTTCATCAAAATAAAAACTGTTGGCTCTGCAGAAGACCATGTTAGGAGAATGAAATAAAATCTCCAGACTGAAAGAATATATTTGCAAACCACATATTCAACTGGGGACTAGTATCTAAAGTATATAAGAAACTCAAAACTCAACCGTAAAAAAAGCAAACAATCTAATTAGAAAATGGGCAAAAGACCTGAAAAGACATTTCACCAAAGAGGATATGCAGATGGCAAATAAGTACACACACACAAATTTCACATTTCCCATTAGAGAAATGGCTCAACTTAGCCAAGAATTAAAACTGTAGTTAGATATCACTAACAGCCATGTATTTATTTAAGTAAATACATATTTATTTTAAAGATTCAATTAAGTGTCTCACACATATCAGTGTGGCTAAAATAAAAACAGTAACAATCAAGTACTGGCGAGAATGCCAGTGGATCATTCACACGCTGCTGGTGGGAATGCAAAATGGTACTGCTATCTCGGAAAACAATTTGACAGCTCGTTAGAAAACTAAATATGCAACTACTGTATGGCTTAGCACTTGAACTCCTGGGCATTTATCCCTGATAAATGAGTAATTATGTCCACACAGAAACTCACATATGAATGTTTGTAGCAGCTTTATTCATAGTAGCCCCAAACTGAAAACAACCAAAATGTCCTTCAACAGGTTGATGGTGATACCAACTTTGTATGTTTGTACCATGGGACACTACTTAACAAGAAAAAGGAACTCTTGCTACGCACAACTTGGATAACTCACCAGAAAATTATCCTGAGTGTAAAAAGTCAACCACAAAGTTTTCACACTGTGTGACTGCATTTATTTAACATTCTTAAAATGGCAAAGTTATAAACACAGAGAATAGGGTCAGTTCAGTCAGTTCAGTCGCTCAGTTGTGTCCAACTCTTTGCAACCTCATGAATTGCAGCATGCCAGGCCTCCCTGTCCATCACCAACTCCCGGAGTTCACTCAGACTCACGTCCATCGAGTCAGTGATGCCATCCAGCCATCTCATCTTCTGTCGTCCCCTTCTCCTCCTGCCCCCAATCCCTCCCAGCATCAGAGTCTTTTCCAATGAGTCAACTCTTCGCATGAGGTGGCCAAAGTACTGGAGTTTCAGCTTCAGCATCATTCCTTCCAAAGAAATCCCAGAGCTGATCTTCAGAATAGACTGGTTGGATCTCCTTGCAGTCCAAGGGACTCTCAAGAGTCTTCTCCAACACCACAGTTTAAAAGCATCAATTCTTCCACGCTCAGCTTTCTTCACAGTCCAACTCTCACATCCATACATGACCACTGGAAAAACCATAGCCTTGACTAGACTGACCTTTGTTGGCAAAGTAATGTCTCTGCTTTTGAATATGCTATCTAGGTTGGTCATAACTTTCCTTCCAAGGAGTAAGCGTCTTTTAATTTCATGGCTGCAAGGAGGTTTAAAAAAGCGTTGAAGTAAGAGAGTAGTGGGTGATCTATAAAGGATAATATGTGGGACCCTTGTGGTGATGGAAATGCCTGTATCTTGACTTCATCAAGATAAGTATCCTACTTATATATAAGTATTATAGTTCTACAAGATGTTACCATTAGGGGAAAACAAGGTAAAGAGGATCAGGGGCTTCTCTGCATTATTTCTTGTAACTGCATATGACTCTTACAATTAAGATTCACTTAAAAAATTTCCCTGCTGGTCCAGTGGTTAAGAATCCACCTTAACAGTACAGGGGATGTGGGTTTGACCCCTGGTCAGGGACTAATATTCCACATGCTGCAAGTAAACCCAAGTGCCACAGCTACCCAAGTGCCACGTGCTCTGGAACCTGTGTGTCACAATGAAAAAGATCTCAAAGGATGCAAAAAAGATCCTGCACGCCGCAGCTAAGACCTGATGAAACCACATAAATAAGTTAATAAATAAATACATATTTATTTAAAAGATTCAATTAAATATCTCACAGTTAAAACGTTCGGCTTCAATCCCTGGATTGGGAAGATCCCTGGAGAAGAGAATGGCAGCCCACTCCAGTATTCTTGCCTGGGAAACCCTATGGACAGAGGAGCCTGGCAGGCTACAGTCCGTGGGGTCACAAAGAGTCCGACATGACTGAGCCACTGAACCAGCACCAGGAGGTGGTGTTCAGATTGATTTGGTCTGGGGTGGGTGCACACGCTGTTATTTCCAAGCCCCCCAGGTGCTTCTAACATGCATCCAGAATTGAAAAAGTGTACATCCCAAAACCTAGGTCATCATCTACCATTTCTTGTTCCTCTGCCTTTAACATTGCCCTCCATTTGCTGAGATGAGGCTGCCTTCAAGACCTGGCTCAAAATAACTCCTCTGAGGAACTGTCCAGAGCACGACTTATCCAGTCTGGTGATGGATCCTCCCAGGCTGCACCATGGTGACCCTGCACTTACTCTTGTCGTCACTCTTTGCTGTAATTGTTATTTTTTGTCCATCTCCCTGATTTCAGCAAGTGTGATTACAATTGTTCACCTTGCAATTGCCTGATCATTTAGCCCCTGAATTTTAGGGACCTTCTAAAAATTACAAGTAACTCTCTTTTCCTGCTGTTAAGCCTAATTGTACTTTTTAAATAATCGATGAGGCAAGAATTTCTGGACACCAAGAGTTTCACAGAACAGAACAAGATGATTATGCTGTATGTTTATTCTATGCAAAACATTACAATCTTCATACTACAAAGCACTAAGATGGTCTGATCTGGGTTCTGTAGGCCCTATGCCTATGATACGTCTTTGCCTTCTTTCTTCTTTAATCTCTCTCAGGGGTGCTACTTTTGGTGGTGTAACATCCAGTCATAACCCAGCATCTCTTTCAGTAGCCTGCCTTCCTGCAAAGGCTCTTTCTGTTCTTTCATAGCAACATTAATCAGCCAGCTGGCAGACTTTAGGAATATCATTTTTCACAGAAACTTTGCATGGAAGCATGTTCCATTTTTGCAATAATGTAAAATATACTTTGTGTCTCACAAATCCTGTTGGCATTTTTTTTGATATTGTGAACTTTATAATTTAAGGAGCATTGCCATATTTTTTATGTTGGATTATAGAATATCAGTTCCTTAATATCTGGGATTTTCTCTGTTTGGCTGAGTTCTGTATCTCCAAAGGCTAGAACAGAACCTGGTACATAGTAAGTGCTCAGTTTTTACTGAATGAATGAGTGAATGAATGGGATAGCTTTTCTTTTGTTCTGGGCTTGTATTCCCTCAGAAGTGTGTTAAAGTTTTCTTCACAGAGATTGTGTATATTTTTCATTAATTTTTTTTCTTAGGGATTTTAGTTTTTTGACTATTGTAAATGGAGTTTTTTCTTTTACAAAAACATTAACTAGTTGGTATTTGTTTATAAAAGGCTATGGTTTTCTGCATATTAATTTTTAACCACCTATGTTATTGAATTTTTTTATTCATTTGCAAGAATTTTTCATACTTCTCTAGTTTTTGCCAGGTACTTCTCTTAAAACTTTCCAGAGTTTTAAGAGGATTGAATTACAAGCCCAGAGAAAAACAGCAAGCAACTAAATTTCATTCTAGCAGTGAGATTCTTATTGGTTGTGCATGTACTGGTACACATGTGAACCTGCAATTTCTTTTCTAAGATAATTAAACATGATGATTAAGGAAAATGTCAAATCCACGACCGGCTCAGTCATTGCCAGTTAAGCATCATCTGTTCCCTGAGCTGCTTGCTGATATGGAGAGACTGCCGTCTTTACTACAGAGTCCTCTTAATTTAGGGAGGGACATTTGCAATTTAAATCACAAAGAAAGAAATTGTCAGTATATACTGACGTGTTTCACTGCGAGCTTTGTTCAGTAAACCTTGCTATACAAGGGAACTCATGCAAATGAACGCATCTGTCTTCATTTCTCCTCGCCATTAGGTCATTATGCAAACATTAAGCACCAAAAAAGACATAAAATGATTGATTAGTGTAGTGGAGCGCGCAGGTTAGCAGAAAGCCAACTCAAGAAGCCTGTTCCTCCCTCCCCACATTGCTGCTTTTCTCCTCTCCCATTCGGAAACACCCATAAATGATTTAGTCAGTCCATCCACTTCAGTGTTCTTACCTGGAGAATCCCAGGGACGGCAGAGCCTGCTGGGCTGCTGTCTATGGGGTCGCACAGAGTGGGACACGACTGAAGTGACTTAGCAGCAGAAGCAGTGTCTGGAGATATTTATTGGCAGTTAACATTCTTGTGATTCAGCACATTTTCTTGCGACAATATTCTATCCTTACTCCTGAGTTTTGCCTAATTTAGATTCCCCCTTTGGTCTGTTCTACTCTGCTAATCCTGATCGATAAATACAGACGGATTAGACAGAAGACAAAATTGTGAAATTGATGTTCTATTTGGAACAGCAAGTCTTCATTTCACATTGTTGCCAAGACCACCTCCTCTGTGGCCACCTCGCCCACAACCCACACTGTGGCGTGGTGCTCTCTGATTCATCTGCCTCTGTGGCTGTGCTTTAAGTACCTCTGACTTTTTCCATCTTTGAGTTTCATCATTTGGTTC
Organism: Bos mutus; assembly: GCF_027580195.1. Lineage (NCBI taxonomy): Eukaryota > Metazoa > Chordata > Mammalia > Artiodactyla > Bovidae > Bos > Bos mutus. The sequence continues at coordinate 25,152,594 of NC_091621.1, read as the reverse complement.
ATAGTAAGCACTCAGTAAATGCTAGAATCAATGAATACACAAATTACTCAGTTAAGTGGTACAGTACATTAATGTTTTCTTTCGTGTTATTAGAACTAACTATTGGGGAAAGGTTTGAAATCTTTTTAAACAAGAGGATAATTGACTATTACTACTTTTAAAAGTAACCCAGATGGATTTGTATTTTAACAGAGATCAAATTAAACTCATTGAATTTAGCTTTTCTAGATTCTCAGATTCAGCCAGAGGTCTGGGAAGGACCTAGATACCTTCTGGAGAAAATTGCACTGTCCTCATCTTATAAGGCTGAATCTATGGGGCTTCCCTGGTAGCTCAGTTGGTAAAGAATCCGCCTGCAATGCAGGAAACCCCAGTTCAATTTCTGGGTTGAGAAGATCCCTTGGAGAAGGTCCATGGAGTTGAAAAGAGTCAGACACGACTGAGCAACTTTCACTTTCTTTTCATGTCCTATATCCCATGTTATTCAGAAAGTACTCTCTTGAAAACCTGAGTAGGAGTGAAGTTCTTATTAATTGAAACTTAATTCTCCCTTGCTTGTTACTGTTTTAGAGTTGCTTCTCTGTGTATTTCTAATTGACCTTTAAGACATACCCTTAAAAATCAAGGCTCCCAACTCCTCAAGTACAGCTCTGTAATGAACTGCTTAACCAAAGGGAATCAATCTACATAGTTAAAGAAAATGCAAACAATTCTTTCCTTGGGCAGAGTTGTTGAACACATTATGTCTCTGTAATGTGAATAGCCATCATCTATTTTGTAATTTTCATTCCTTTATTGTTAACCTTATTTTTACCTAGCCTTTTGCCAAGGAGGACTTAAAGGGGTTGCTTTTTAAGTGACCTCTTCAGGTATCAGCTGTGCCTGTGTATTTCTTTATGGAGTGTAGAGAGGGTTGCTTTGTTCTATGTTGAGGGGGCATATGAACTGCACACTGTCACGGACTTTTGTTACAAATGCACCTGGTCAATGATGTAAAAAGCCCTGTGCTTTTATATATTCGACAAGAATTTTACTTCTTGTTTAGTCACTAAGTCGTGTCCAACTCTCTGTCATTCCATGAACTGCAGCACGCCAGGCTTCCCTCTCCTTCACCATCTCCGAGTTTGCTCAAACTCATGTCCATTGCATTGGTGATGCATTCCAACCACTGCATCCTCTGTCACTCCCTTCTCCTCTTGCCCTCCTCAGCGTCAGGGTCTTTTCCAGCAAGTCTGCTCTTTACATCAAGTTGCCAAAGTATTGGAGCTTCAGCTTCAGCTTTAGCATCAGTCCTTCCAATGAATATTCAGGGTTGATTTCCTTTAGGATTGACTGGTGTGATTTCCTTGCTATCCAAGAAACTCTCAAGAATCTTCTCCAGCACCACAGTTCAAAAGCATCAGTTCTTCAACACTCAGAGAATTTTACTTCTTGAATTTCGATCATTATTTGATCTCTCATTCAAAATGTAGTAAATGAAGCTGACATCACTCACACTCATAGCCTCTTCCGTGGGTTCTGTTTTAAATCAACAACAACTCAGGTATGCACTGTCCTGAAACTGCCATGAAAAGAGAAGAATGCAAGGCTGGCAATCCCAAGCCTAGACTGACATTAATACATCGAAATCAGTGGCCTGTTCCTGTCTTCCTTCTCCAGGTACTCTGTTCTCCTCACTAGACAAGATGAGAAATTATTTCTTTCTCTAACACAATTTGACTTTTTTATTGGCTAATTGGATGGGAGACCAGCAGCAATAATTCAAAAACCTTTATGATATGCATTCATAAAATTTTGAAATGATAATTAACACTGCCATATGTAGTTAAGAAAAGGGCAGAAGTGTGCAAATAATCTTTTCGCTCTTTTGACTTTGAAAAGGAAAGTCTATTCTTGCATTTTAACATGAGAATCTCTGATGTCCTAGGAGTTCATAATCCCTGAAATTCATAACCTGATTCAGGAAGAGTTGGAAAACTGTTGAGTTTCCCCATTCCTACCCAGAGAGTATATGCAGAGTTGATATACTCTGATGTAACAAACAGAATTTTGAAACAATGCTTGTCATAGTTAATCTCTGGATAGGTAAATGTTGAGGCATTTCTATTTCTGAAAGCAAGGAGAGTCAAGTTTTCTTTCTGTGGTGCCTTCAATCAAAAGATTTGGGTTCTGTCTTGGTGTGTGGGGCTTCCCTGGTGGCACAGTGGTAAAGAACCCACCTGCCAGTGCAGGAGATGCAAGAGATGCAGGTTCAATCCCTGGGTCAGGAAGATCCCCTGGAGTAGGAAATTGCAACCCACTCCAGTATTCTTAACCTAGGAAATCTCATGGACAAAGGAGCCTGGTGGGGCTGCAGTCCCTAGGGTCACAAAGAGTCGGACCAACTGAGCATGCACGCATACTTGGTGTGTAGATATGACCCCCACACGATTGGTAAGATTTAAAAATTTCAGGAGAGAATGAGAATTAACAGAATTCCCTGGGGATTCTGAGGACCAACCCTGCCTTAATATAGTGTGACACATTTTGTAAGAAATGATGTAAGTTGTAACATGACGCTATTGTACTTTGTTTTCTGAAAGACCAAAAAAAAAAACTAGAGTCAATAATATTTTTCTTGAACTTGTAGAAAGCTCTTCTCTTATGTCATTCGTCTTCCTCAGCTAAAAGGTATCGCAGACTTGGAGTCTGCTGCTGCACTGTATTATTATTTAAAATTCCATTACAGCCCCTTTACCTTATGACTCTCAATTGCTCCCTTTAGAGTTACAAGGAGAAACATGAGAGAAAGTCACTTCAGAATGACAGGAAACAAAGGGCGAATATTATCCTGTACATAAGCCATGTCAGACTATTTATTGTGAATCTAGCACGAAGTACCCCACTGGTACCCATTTTAATAACCTTTAGTGGAATCGCTGCTCTGCCTTATCTGCCTGCTCCTCTTTACAAGACGCTCTGCAAATGGCAGTGGAAAAGAGGCCGCAGAACTTTTCCCACAAAAGAAAAAATGCAGAGCGTTTATGGGGAGGAATCACCTCACCACCCACAAAGACAACCCTTTGTGCTCCTGCTGTCATTAACTAAAGCAGATTATTTTCTTTTAACAGAGGAATTCAAGGGCTCCACTGTGGTTGAACTGATGAAGAAGGAAGGCACTACCCTTGGGCTGACGGTCTCGGGCGGAATTGACAAGGATGGCAAACCCAGAGTATCTAATCTGCGGCAAGGAGGAATCGCTGCTAGGTAACTGCAACGCAGGGAAACGTAGAAAAAGGAGTGAGGGTGTAATTAATTCAGAACTTAAAGCTCCATCAGAAAAGGTCACTAATAGATAAATGACACTGCCATCTGCCAGGTGGAAGCCCAGGGGGTGGGGAGGAGGCAGATTTCAGAAGGATGGCTTTTCTGGCCCATGCCAAAGTCACCAGGGAGCTCTTGTGTCATCTCAAGAGCAGTCAAGTCCTCCTAAGATATTAATTTTAAAATGCTTGTGTCTGGACTTCTCTGGCAGTGGTGAAGACTTCACCTTCCAATGCAAAGGGTGCAGGTTTGATCCCTGGTCGAGGAGCTAAGATCCCACATGCCTCGTGGCCAGAAAACCAAAGCATAACACAAAAACAATATTGTAATAAATTCAATAAAGATTTTTTAAATGGACCACATCAAAAAAAATCTTTAAAAAAAACCAGCCGCCCGTATGGATTTAGTCCTCAAATGTGCCCCTACTGCAGTGGGAGTGAGACTGTCCAATCATCTAACGGGGAGTGGGTGACCCATCTTCTGTGGACCGGGGAAACTGCCACATGAGGAGCCCAGACAGCGAGGGAGGCCCAGCTCCAAGCGTCTCAGTAACAGTTTTACTTGTCCTACATATTCTCAGCTTTTCTACTTGTGAGATTTTCCTTTCATCGGGACAAAGAGATGATTTCCAAAAGGGCAGAAGGCTTAGCTGAGAAGGACTGGTTTTGTCCTTGTTCTTATTAGACTGCAGATGGCACTAGTTCTTGCTGATGACAGAGCGTCCTGAGTGCTGGCCAGGAGTGGGTTTGCTCTGTAGCCAAAATCGAAATCTACCTCGGAAAGAAAGGGTGGAATGGTGAGGTTTCATTCAAAGTGAGGTTGCTGCTGCTGCTGCTGCTAAGTCACTTCAGTCGTGTCCGACTCTGTGCGACCCCATAGACGGCAGCCCACCAGGCTCCCCTGTCCCTGGGATTCTCCGGGCAAGAACACTGGAGTGGGTTGCCATTTCCTTCTCCAATGCAGGAAAGTGAAAAGTAAAAGTGAAGTCACTCAGTCATGTCTGACCCTTCTCGACCCCATGGATTGCAGCCCACCAGGCTCCTCCGTCCATGGGATTTTCCAGGCAAAAGTACTGGACTGGGTTGCCACTGTCCCTTAAATCCTGGACACCAGAACTCGTGTCCACAGAATCCCAAATTAAGTTTTAGAGTTCTTACCTTATTAAGTGCCACCTGAAATAGTGGTTATTTTCAATGATCAGCCTATTTGTACAATTTATAAGCTCAAGCCAATTGATTGCTCCATGATCTGCAGTACTGTTTGTAAAACCAAGTTGATATCAACACAAGCAACTTAATCTCCTTCCTTCAGGGTTTGTGGGGGGTTTTTTTTGCATTTTTTAAAAAGTTGAAGTATAGTTAATTTAAAATGTGTTAATTTCTGCTGTACATCAAACTGATTCAGTTATACATATTAATATATATACAGGGCTTCCCGGGTGGCTCAGTAGTAAAGAATCTGCCTGCCAATGCAGGAGTCACAAGAGATATGGGTTCAATCCCTGAATCGGGAAGATCCCCTAGAGAAGGAAATGGCAACCTGCTCCAGTATACTTACCTGGAAATTTTCATGGACAGAGGAACCTGGTGGGCTACAGTCCATGGGGTCACAAGGAGTCAGACGTGACTGAGCACACACACACACATACACACACACATATATATGTATTATTTTTATATTATTTTCCAATATGGTTTTTAAGAGATTTCTTTCCACCATAGCCTCCTTTAATTTTTAACAGTCATAGCCAATTCGTGATGCTGGAACTTCGTGTGTCTCCAAGGTTTCTTTGTATGTAACCCCTAAAGCAAGCATGACTGGCAAGGGAGGGGGTGAGAATGTCATTCACACATGTATTGATCTTATAATTAAAAGTAACACTCTGCCAGTTAGAGTGAGTATTATTGATCACCAAATATTTATTGTTTAAGCCACTACCATTTCACAGGTAGTAAACCAAAATAAGTCAAGATAAGATACCTGCCCTTAGGGGGTTTATAATCTATTAAGGGAAATAGGGTATTAAAAAAAAACATGAAAAGTTTGGAAGCAATAATCACATTGTGTAATAGTAAAAAGCAACAACATAAGAGTTGTCACAGTGCATGAGACAATTAAGTTGCCAAATAAGTGTCAGTCAGTAAACCTGGGTTAAGAGTGACCATGTGTACTCTAGAGAGGATTATGGAGGTTCTGAAGAGAGAATGACTGGAGCTGGGCTAATGTAAAACAAGTGAATTCATTCTTTTTATTTGGGAGAACATATTATTGAATTAAGTCCTATCATTGGTCTTGCTGCCTGCTCTTGGTTTAGAAGTAGAGTTTGACTAAACGCCCCAAAGTAGCCACAGTTCTATTATGATGGTGAGGAGAGAGGAGTCTGTTACTGAATTCCCGTGCCTTCGTTGTAATTTCTTCTTCACTGATACTTTTTGAAATCAGTCCTGCTATAAGTAATAAATAGCAAAATAAAATGAGCTTCTATATGGCCCTGGACATACTTCTAGTGAAGATACCGAAAGTGGTGAAATGTCCAAAAGGCAAGCAGCAACACTGAAAGGGAATAAGAATGGAAAACTTCTAGTGTGTCCAGGATACAGATAATCTGCCCCAGGAGAACCAACTGTTTAGGGGCAGAGCAACTACAGGTAGTTTTCTCTTTATTTCACTTTTTGATGCTCTTTAAAAATAAAAGAGGTAAAGGCTTGGGGAAAAAAATCAGAGATAGCAGCAGATGCAGTAGAGGACTTGGAAAGCATATAGTCAGCGTGAGTGAGAGGGATCCCTGAGCGTCTCATCCACCCTCAGCTGCACTCCTGCCCTTAGGAACCAGCCGCATCCTAGGAGGCAGGGACCCTGCTGTGTCAGCCTTCTGGGCTTGTATGTTTATCCATGATAGCAAAGTGGGAAATATGATCAGACTGGCCCATGGGGATGAGAGCTCTACTAAGTGACTCTTTGTTTTGCAGAAGTGATCAGTTGGATGTGGGTGACTACATCAAAGCAGTGAATGGCATCAACCTGGCCAAATTCCGCCACGATGAGATCATCAGCTTGCTGAAGAATGTCGGGGAAAGAGTAGTTCTGGAGGTGGAATATGAGCTGCCGCCAGTCTGTAAGTCATCAACGGCCAGAGGCAGAACAGCTGCACCATGTTTTTGCTTCAAACTCTTGGTTCTCCTTTTTTTTTTTTCTCTTTTGCCATCGTTGTCTTATTACAGGAACAGCAGAGCATACTTTCTTAATATTTAAAAAATTATCTGAATTTCTATTGCCTACTCTGGAAGAATGTAAAAGAGCATAAATGATGATAAAATTATCTAGGACTCGTGTTTCATTAAAGCCATCTGTGAACATCAGAGCTGAACTTTAGTTCAAATAGACAGTCAATTTCTAGCTCCAGTTTTTACTAGCTGCATGCCTTTGAAAAAGTTACTTAAGCTTCTTTTGTTTCACTTTGCACATCTGAAAAATGGGGATGATATTAGTAACCTATGATACTACTCATGGTTACTACATAACAGATCTCATGGATCTGTTATGAGGATTAAATGAGTTAGCGTTTGTAAAGCATTCAGGACAGTACCTGGCAATATAAAAATGTTTGGTAAATAATACATATACAAATCAATCAAAACTATAAGGTAGGCATTATTATCATTATTATTCTCATTTTACAGATGCTTAAGTTAAGTACGTTTTCCCAAATTAGTAGGCACCGAAGTCAGAGCTTTGCTCTTCTGTACTACTGAGAACTGAGATTGATTATTCTTCATAACTGGTGATAATTTATTTGTTTAGTGATGACTTATTGAGCATTACCGTGCTCCAGCCTGTCCCCCAATGAATGTCAGTAGAATTTACACTCTAGGAGGGACTTCCCTGGTGCTGCAGATGGTAAAGAATCTGCCTCAGTGCAGGAGACTGAGGTTCCATCCCTGGGTTGGGAAGATCCTCTGGAGGAGGAAATGGCAGCTAACTCTAGTATTCTTGCCTGGAGAATTCCATGGACAGAGGAGTCTGGCAAGCCCCAGTCCATGGGATCGCGAAGAGTCAAAAACGACTGAAGAGACTAGCACTACTACTACTACTAGAGGAAGACAGAAAATAAAATAAATATAATAAATATATAAATATTTATAATATTTATATTATATTTATAATATATATATTATATAAATATAATTTATATATAATTATATTTATAATATTTATAAATAAATATATAAAATAAATATAATAAATAAGTTAATTATAACTGATCCTTGAACAATGAGGGGTTAGAAGTGCCAGTCCTCCTTGCAGTTGAAAATCAATGCACAACTTGTATTTGAGCCTCCATATATATGATTCCTCCAAAACCAAGGTTCTTCCATATCCTAGATTCAACCAACCAGGTATAGTGCAGTACTATAGGATTTACTATTGAAAAAATCCACAGGTACATGGACCCACACTGTTCAAACCATGTTGTTCAAGGATCAGCTGTATGTAGTATGAATGTTATGGGTCATGAATGCTGTCGGGGGAAAAAAATAAAGCAAGGAGAAGGGTTGGGAGTGTGGGCGGGGAGTGTCATTGGCAATGTGAAGTAGAGTGGTTAGGAACAGTTTCATTGAGAAAGTGATATTAATCGGTGACTTGAAGGAGGTGAGGAAATTAGCTATATGGTTTTCTGAGTTAAAAGAGTTCCAGGAAGAAGAAAATGCCAGTGCTAAAATCAAAAGACAGGAATAATCTGGCCTTTTGTTTGGCCAGATTAGAATAATAATCTGGCCAATAATCTGGCCTAGTTCTAGAAACATAAAGGAGGACAGTATGGCTGGAACAGAGTAAGCATGAAGAGAAGTGGGGGAGGTGGTAAGAAGTGTAAAGGATAGCGCATCCATGTAGGCCAACGGAGGGACCTTAAGTGTTGCTCTGAATGATGAAGGAAAGCATTGTATGGTTTGGGCAGAGGAGTGACATGATCTGATTAACGTTTTCAAAGGCTCCTCTGGCTGCTGTGTTGAGAATAGGCTGCGAGTCAAAGGTAGAAGCTTGGGAGACCATTTGGAGGACTATTGAAGTGATCCAGGTGAAGGTGATGGGCGAAATGGAGAAAAGCACTCATATTCCCCAGCTATTTTGAAGACAGAACCAACAGGATTTCCTGATGAATTTAATGTGGGTTATGCAGAAAGAGGGGGCTTCTCTGGTAGCTCAGCTGGTAAAGAATCTGCCTGCAATGCAGGAGACCTTGGTTCAACCCCTAGGCTGGGAAGATCCCCTGTATTCTTGCCTGGAGAATCCCCATGGACAGAGAAGCCTGGTGGGCTATAGTCCATGGGGTCACAAAGAGTCAGACATGACTGAGCACCTGCAGAAAGAGAAAAGTCAAGGACCATCAGAAGGTTTTAAGCCTGAGCAACTGGAAGGATGGAGTTGCCATTAATGAGGGTGGATAAGAATGTGGACAGAGCTGACTTGTGAGAAGATCAGAAGTTTATTGCTGGAGGAAATTGCCTTGTGGTCCAGCGATTAGGCATCTGTGCTTCCAATGCAGGATGTCCAGGTTCGATACCTGACTGGGGAAACTCAGATTGCACAAGCTGTGCAGCGTGGCCAAATTAAATAAATAAAATTAAAAAAAAATTTTTTTAAGAAGTTCATTGTTTAAAATACTACAGTTGAGGTGCCTATTTGACATGCTAAGAGAAAATGTCAAGAAAATGTTGAAGATACAGTTTGGCATTTGTGAGAAAGATCTAGAGTTGAAAAGTAAATTTAAGAGTAATGGGACTAGAGATGATGTTTGAGACTTTGGGATTAGGAGATAGCACTCAGAGAGTGAATGTATAATACATACCAATCATGAGTTCTTATTCTTAACATAAAATCTAACACCGAAAATCTCATGGTGATTTTATAACAAAATCAATTGGAATCTGAGTTCTAAAACTTTGCTACAGTGTTTTTATTTTCAGTAAGAGCCGGCAGTAAAGTAGAGTGTTGAGAGCTAGCACTGTGTCACTAGCTAAGTGTCAGTTTTGTCCCTTTCTAGCTTTGTGACTTTGGGGAAATTATTAATAAGTTCTCTGAGCTATAGGTTTCTCAGCTACAAAATGACTGTAATGGATGTAGAATTTTTGTAAGATTTCAAGGCTGTAACCATGTATTTAGATCATAAGCACAGACTCCGTAAGCCATAGTGTATCTTAGCCATATTACTATTATTATTGTTGTTGTTATTGTTATTACACTGAAAGTACTATGTTTCTTGAACTTAAAGTCAGTTTTTTTGAAATCACTATCTTACACCACTGCCTAGTAGTTAAGAGGAGTCAAATATCTAGAGTTAATGCTCTTTGATTAAGCATTTTTATTCCACTGTGTACATACATATTCAATAAAACACAACCTGTTCCTAAGAGGAACTCTTAGTATTGCTCTCAGGGTAAGGCAGTTGTGGAGATTTGTTGAGCATTTTGGGTTGTCCAGAGCTAGGGACTTCACAGTAGATTAGAAGGCATTTATGCAGGTCCAGGAGGAAGACTAACATCCCAGGCATAGGGTATGGCAAGGAAGTATGAAGATAGTGCAGTTCACAGGTTGAATCTCCAGTTTGGAATTACTGGAACACAAAAGGAAAGAGAGGGCCTCAGAGGGACGAGGTCAGTGAGGTAAACATGTCAGTGAGGTAAACAAAGTGAAGGAGGGCCTTGTAAGCCGTGAATGGTGGGCAATCAGGAGCCTTTTTTTTTAAAGGTTTTTAAGGCCAAGGAGCAGCATCCTCAGATCAGAGTTTTGGTTTTGGTTTATTCTTATGTTTTGGCTATGCCACACAGCACGTGGGATCTTAGTTTCCCAACCAGGTATCAAACCCATGCCCCCAGCAGTGGAGGCATGGAGCCTTAACCACTGGACCACCAGGGAAGCCCCCCAGATCAGAGTTTTTAGACTTATTTTAAGAGATCAAATGGAAGCTATAAGCCCCCAGGCTGTTACAGTTTTCCAAAAGAGAGGTAATACTCTGAATAAATATAGCATTAATAGAGTTAAAGAGGAGAGGGTGGACATCAGAGATATCCAGGGGTTAAAACCTCTCCTGACTTGGTGATTATACCTGCCTTTTCTCCCTCACACAATAAAGCTGATGGAAAAAGAGAAAATATTTTTAAACACAAAAGTGTGAAGTTTTTAGTAGAAATCAGATAGCAGAGGTCTATTCGCCAAGGATTATCTCTGTCTCTTTCTATTATGTTAAGATAAATTAATAAGATCTTTGCGTTCAGGGAGATCGAAGGGATTAATAAGCCTCCCTTTCACTGAGCTCAGACAGTTAGAGCAGGCACAAGCCAGACCCCAGGGAGAGAGCTGCCTGCTGAAAGATAGGCCACCCAAGGCCAAGACTGTAACTCTCTCAAGAATCACAGCAATCTGAGACTTAGCCAGCCCCATAGTCCAGCAGGAATTGGAGAAAGATCTGTATGAGAGAGTGTGTGTGTGTGTGTGTGTGTGTGTGTGTGTGTGTATGAGACAGAGGGAGAAAGACAGAAAGTGGTGCAGAGAGACAGAGAGCAGATAGAAGGAAAATGGAACTGTGACCCTGGGTAAGCAACTCCCCTTTTCTGATACTCAGTTTCTTAATGACAATGAAATAGTCGACTTCCGTGAGCTTAGCATTCTTTTCGACTCTAGAATTATGTGGTATTTCGAGACTGTATTTAGAGAGCATGTTACCAGACTGTATCTTGGGCATTTGTATGTTCAAAGTTGGTCTAGAGGAGTGCCTTCACATTTTTTGTTCCCATAACCCTTAAAGAATTTTGAAATATTACCTAATTCTCATCCACTTTTTAGTTAACACCTAAAATTCTTTATGATAAGCTTTAGTAGTTAGACAGCATATAATTTTGGCATGAGGTTTATTTCACTCACTTAGTAGTTAGACAGCATATAATTTTGGCATGAGGTTTATTTTATACATCTTTAAATACCATTTCCATTCAAATCTTAAAGCTACAGATTTACCTCATTTGTTTTATGAAAAATGTCTGCCATGGAATTTTATTGTCAAAGGCAGTCCTCGCTGCTAAATCATCAGCTAAATCAGGCTAGCTTTTTATCAGAAGTCTTTCCATAATTCAAGTAAATGTGTTAAGGTATGTCCCTGTGACAGCCTGATTACTTCTCATGTCTAATTCTAAGAGAGATAGAAAGACTATAGATGATGATGACAATGGTGATGATGATGATATGGTTGGGGGGACAGGGGGTCATCCCAGGTCTTCTCCACATGGTTCATTAGGGGATGTAGTCTGAGGGAATATCAGCTACCCAAGGGAAGCTCTTCCTGTGCCAGTTGCAGAAGGAAAACAAGACAAGCCTAACCACAGGAGCACATTTGCAGATTCTGCTCACATCCCCTAACACCCCATAGGCCAAAGCAAGTTAGCTATGCATAACCAACGTAATGAGGTAGGAAGGTGCACAACTCCTGTTCTCCTATAGGTATAGGTGTTGGGGAGGTGGGGGAGTAGTATATAATTTAGAAAAACTAAACCTACCATAATAAAATAGAGTGTCACTTTATGATATAGAAATACATACATATGCACATATAGAAACAAGGGGCATCAGAACAACTAAAATACTGAGGAGTAGTGTTGTTGCATTATAAAATTGGTTCTACCTCGGCCTTTTATGTACTCAGTTTGATTCTTTGGGTAAGCCCCTTGATTGGATCTCTGCGTCCATACACACACGTGAAGTTATGAATAGAATTCACATGGCCAAACCGGATGTCTGGTGCTGAATATGAAACCTCAGTCACAAAGAGCCAGTCACACAAATATAAATTATAAAGACCAAATCTGTTTCATTAAGTATATTAAAATGTAGTGAGGAGTCCCATTTTTCTTTGCCCATGATGAAGAGCAATAGTGTGGATAATCTAAAGCTGTAGATAATCCCTAAAGTCTTTATATTGACTTTAGATTTGGTTGTAAGATTTTGTGGTCAGTAAGATTTACTTCAAGCAAAATTAAAATTACAATGCTTTGCTTCCCCAGAACAGACATTCAGCCAACAAGGACAGGTGGCCCAGAATTAGAATTTGGTTGTATATAATTGAAAGTTGATTTAATGATTAAATTAAATACAATCTGTAAACCACTTTCAGAGTTTCTGGCACACAGAAAACATTCCATAGATGCTCATTAATTATTTCTCCCCGTATCTTTTCCTTAATAGGAACAGAAAGATCATGTTCTTAACCAATTTCTTCAAGTGGCTTGTTGGGTCATGGAAATAAGAAAACATCCGGTTTGAACTCAGTTTTTTTTTTTTTTAATTAAAACTGTATCTCAATTCTTTTGAATATTTGTATGCACTGCTCCTAGCTGATTAGAATAAACTGAAATCCCCCTGATAGCAAGAATATGACATTTAATTAAATCAGCAGTATACCAAAGCATTTTGTTCAGCTGTAGATTTATATTGCTTTTGAGCAAATCCAAGTTCTTATTGTACTTTGTTCCAGCTGCATGTGTCCAGTTTTGTGATTTTACCTGTGTGCTGTTCATAATGGTGTCCACTCCTTTAAGGATTCATAATTTATGATAATTAAAAAGTAATTGTAATTAATGCTTCATTAAAATTATTTTTTACTCCTATGAGTGGAAAGAAATGTTCTTTTCAAAGATGCCTTTAAATTTTGTCTATAAGTTTCTTGTTGATAGTGGAGTGGGGAGCCATTCCCTTCTCCAGAGGTTATTCCTGACCCAGGGATCAAACTGAGTTCTCCTGCGTTGCAGATGGACTCTTTATCTTCTGAGCCACCAGGGAAGCTCATAATATAACTTATCTCCTCATACTGTGTATAATGTAATTAGAGATAGCAACTTGGCAATGTAATTTCATTTTGAGAAATGAGAGCAATAACCAGGCAAACATAACCTGAGCATGATGGTATCAAGTAAAATTAAGTAGATCTTTATTTTATTAGTTAGTAGTAATATTTTGAATGTACTTCAAATTTCTTTTACTCTCCAAGTTTCATTTGGGTTGTTGATGTCTTTGTTTAATTGCTATGCATCATGTCAGAAAATCAATTTGCATCAGCTTAACCTATTAATGGCAATCTGAGAGTAATACTTTTCTTCTTGTGCTAGCTACAAAAAAGATAATTATTAGTTACTCAAGAACAGTTATATTTTATGAGTGTTATCCAGTTGTCATCATCAATTAGAATGATACTCAGATGTGTTCTTTCTATAAAACTTTGTAAGTAATAAAAAGGAAAAAATAAAATAAAACAATTATTTTGTAAGTTTTACAAAAATTGTGTATAACTTTTGCATAATACAAAGGGAAAACAATTCTATTTATCACATGAAGATTGTCTCTCTTGTTATATAGAGTTTTAACAATGTGAATATTATGCTCTAAAAACTGGCTACACAGGAGGAAAGGAAGTATCTCTGGTTTTGATTCCACCTGGACCTTAATTATATAAGTCATTTATACAGACAACTATTTTATGATATTTGTATGTCATTCCAATTTTTTTCTAATATTTTCTTTAAAAACAGATTTTTTAACTGTTTAATTACGCAATAAGAATTATTTGCAACAAGAAATCTCTACTGTTTTATTCCCATCCAAAAAAAAATCTAGAAATGTTATTATGAAATAAGACTTATTTCCCTCTCTTTTTCCTGTTTTTAGCTGTTCAAGGATCGAGTGTTATTTTCCGAACGGTGGAAGTCACGTTACACAAAGAAGGAAATACCTTTGGTTTTGTAATACGAGGTAGGTGGCAGTTAGAAAATAGAACCATCAGATACTCTTGGAGAATTTGTCATTGAACTGTTGGGAGTAAACTAGAAAGTCATTTCAAAAAAACTGATGTTTTCAGTGCCTGAAGTCACCTTATGTCTTCTCTGGTGGCTCAGAAGGCAAAGACTCTGCCTGCAGTGCAGGAGACCCAGGTTTGATCCCTGGGTCAGGGAGATCCCTTGGAGAAGGAGATGGCAACCCACTCCAGTATTCTTGCCTGGAGAATTCCATGGATAGAGGAGCCTGGTGGGCTACAGTCCATGGAGTCACAAAGATTCAGACACAACTGAGCAACTAATACACACACACAATGTTACCTCATAATTTTGCATCCATTTTTCTTTAAAGAAATAAAGCCATAATTGGGAATCAAAATGGAGTCCAAACGATCTAGCTAATTTATTTCAGTTCATTAATACACAGTAAGAAGTCATTGTTTGTAAACCTTGTCAATTCATAGTCATCCTGCTTTTGTCAACATGTCTTTTGCTTCCCTTACATATTTTTCTGTATCATTTATCATTGAGTCAAAAATGTTGGTGAATATTGCTTGATTTGATTGAATACACTAGGGTTCAGCAACTTTGTTTAAATTATTTTTTCCTAAAATGCACTTTGTTATTGTAGCTTCCTAAAAAGGAATTGCAGATAATCTAATCCCTTGAGCACCTCGGTACATCAGTCCATCTTATTTTTGAATGATATTAATAATAAATATTTCAGGTGAAATTTTGTCCACAGTCTGTCTACAGGACCATTAATTCTGAGCTACAATGCTGGCTTTTAATGTTTTATTTTATTATTAGCAATTTCATCCTTAAAGTCTACGCATGCATTAACAACTCACAATTTCTAGTATGACACTGAGGTTCAATAGGAAACTAGGTAAGCATCAGGAATTTTTTTTAACATTTCCGTATGGTTTTTTTGTTGTTGTTGTTTTTACCTATTACATTTTGTACTTCACCAGCAGCAAAACTCTATCAACATTTTTGACATTAATTAAAATTAACTAACCATCTTAAGAAATAGACATGCCTCAAGGAATGAAAGAGATGTATTCATTATACAAACTTGCCTTAGATGACCAAGTTTTAGGCATAGGTTCAATTCTATGTCAGTCATGTAGCAAATCAATCAAATATTCATTAAGAACATGCCAACATGTCAGCATAGGGCAGAGTCCTGTGAAGTCATGAGACAGAACCCTGAACCACAGGCAATTACAGTCCAGTGAATTTTAAGACATAAGTTGATATAATGCCCAAATGAGTGTTAGAGAAAACAGGCAACTACGACCCCACTCAGTGCTTTAGACCACTAGTTATTATACTTTACTGACCCAGTCCTACATTTAGGTGGAGCCACAAACCCCAAGATCATTTACCTTAACCATTTTCAAATTTCTGTGTAAAAAATTAGATGAATGTAGTGAAAAGTCAGTATACAAGTAATTTTAGCTTGGAGGGTGGTATATTCAAATCTAGTTTTTCAACATAAGTATGAAAGAGAGGTACACTTGAATCACGTGCTTACCAGTCTAATTATTGAAATGCTGCGGTAAAAAAATACTGCTGGTGCAGATATTCATCACTAGTTGCTGTCTGGTTAATCAATAACAAATCAAATTGCTAATGAAAGAGCTAAACCAACAGTAATTTATCATTTAAGAACTAAAAAGAATAGAAGCAATTTCAGTCTGCAGTCACCTCAAGACAACTGATGGTATGATGGTAACAGATGTCCTTCCCACCGTTTGCAGGAATTTCAAATATCTGTGTGTTCATGCTTTGTAAGAGTTTTTAAAATATGAGCCTAAACACCTACCTAGTACATCGTAGGCATTTAATAAATGAAAGAATGGATGAATGATGCCTAGATTTGTGTGGACATCAGACTTTTTGGTATTGTACTGGTTATAAAACCTTAGAAATAATGAGCCAATTTTAGTTTATGTCACTTAGTCATGTCCAACTCTTTGTGGCCCCATGGACTGTAGCCCACCAGGCTCCTCTGTCCATGGGGATTCTCCAGGCAAGAATACTGGAGTGCATAGCCATTCTCTTCTCCAGGGATCTTCCCGACCCAGGTATCAAACCCAGGTTCTCCTGCATTGCAGGCAGATTCTTTACTGTCTGAGCCACTAGGGAAGCCTTTTAGTTTATGAGTACCAGATTTTTGTAGGTTTTAATAACTCCCTTAGTACATTGGTTGAACACAAAAATTTGTCAAATTTTAAAAATTTTTATGAGCATAAATAAAGAACTTATATTTGAAACCAATTTGAGGTCCATCTGGAGGGTCTTCCATGCTCAAAAGGTGGCCAGTACCCATCCCTTAAGAGTTATTGGTTAATCACAAAGAGAGTTGCAGAATGAAAAAGCACTGTGGATAAATGCTATCCTGGCAGATAAAACATTATGGCATAGGAGGGATATGAGCTTAACTTAGATCAATGGGGAATACCAGGACATTTCAAGAAGGAAGGACAGCAAGATATTGCAGATGAAGCATGTTCATTTAGTGCTAGAGAATTTCTTCTTACTCACCTAGGATGGGTCTTTTAACAGTAAGCCAGGCCTTTAGCTGATGAATTGAATTACCTTTCTCACGCTGTATGTCACGATTCAAAAACCTTGACTGCATAAACAATAGAACCTTGCACCCATAAAATAAAAAATGTTGTTCCAGCCTAAATCATGGAGAGTTAAATTTCTGTTAATTCCTTTGCCACCAAGCAGAAGATGGTTTAGATTAACAGGAAGAAAATCAATGAATTTATTTACAAAACAGAAATAGAGTCACAGATATAGAAAACAAACTTATGGTTACAAGGGCATAAGGAAGGAGGAGAGAGAAGTTGGGAGATTGGGATTGATATATACACACTAGTATATGGAAAATGTTGTTCAGTTGCTCAGTCGTGTCTGACTCTTTGCAACCCCATGGACTGCAGCACACCAGGCTTCCCTATCCTTCATCATCTCCCAGAGCTTGCTTAAACTGATGTCCATTGAATTGTTGATGCCATCCAACTATCTCATCATCTGTTGTCCCCTTCTCCTCCTGCTTTCAATCTTTCCCAACATCAGGGTCTTTTCCAATGAGTTGGCTCTGGGCATCAGGTGGCCAAAGTATTGTTACCTATATGTCAAAGTATTAGTTACCTATATGTAAAATAGATAACTAATAAGGACTTACTCTATTGCACAGTAGGGCTTTCCTGGTGGCCTAGAAATTAAAGAATCTGCCTGCAGTGCAGGAGACCCAGGTTTGATCCCTGGGTCAGGAGAATCCCTGGGTTGGGAGGATCCCCTGGAGAAGGAAATGGCAACCCACTCCAGTATTCTTGCCACGGAATTCTTTACTTCCGTGGATAGAGGAGCCTCTTGGGCTACAGTCCATGGGGTCACAAAGAGTTGAAAATTGAGTGACGAACACTTTCACTTTCACTGTCTAGCACAGGAACCTCTACTTAGTACTCTGAAATGACCTATATTGGAAAAGTATATAAAAAAAGATGGGATATATGTATATGTATAATTGATTCACTTTGATGTACACCAAAAACTAACACAGCTTTGCAAATTAATTCTAGTCCAATAAAAATTTTTAAAAATAGATAACATTTTGTGATAAATTATAAAACAGGAAAAATCACTCTACTACTAATTTGCTTTTCACTTTGGATGAGGCAATTTCTCTAGTCATTTTCAACTGTAAAAACTGTAGCTATGTGTACTCATTTAACATATGGAGCCCAAATTCAGATTTGGTCTACATTGTGTCCCTGGCATTGATGTTTTTAATAATGCATGCCAGGTGGTTGATGTTAATGAGCAGCCAAGATCTAAAATACCAGTGGGCTCTGAATGGTCTTTATTTTGCTTTATAGCTCCAAACATCTAGCACGTAAGTGAATCACAAACTAAACTTGGCTCATTATTTCAAATAATGATAAAATGTCACATATCAAGTAATTTAGAGTTACCTCTCTCACATTTTGACATGTATCCACTGTTAACATACTTGCATTTGGACCTTCGAATCAAAATAGTGGAAAAGTTTCTTGCTGCCTTCAGCCTTTATCTTTTTCTGACTCAAAACCCTTCAAAGGAAAGTAAACCTATCTTTTTATAATTACCTTGCAAAAAAGAAGTTACATGATGGTATTTATATAAATATGGTTAAGCATGTGCTGTAACTTGTTGTCATAATTTTCATTAAAAATTTTCTTCCGAGAAAGTCGTAAATTTCCTATTTTAAATAAGGGGGCTCAAAGAAGCCATCAAACTGAATTAAAAAAAATACTGAAATGGAGATTTTACCAATCAATCAGACTGAATAAATCACTTGTAACAGAAATGAACATAAAGGAAACATTTGCTTTCATCAGGAACCATGAATGCCTTTTGATTTCTCTCTTAGGCTAGGTTCTTTAGGTCAGCCTCTCTACCTGTACCAAATATGGGAAATGTCAGTCTGTTCAACCAGGCAAATATTAAAGAAGAAGTTCTTAATGGTAACATTAGTATTTATCAAATACTGGCAAACTAGAGACCATCCAGATGGGTGGCCAGGAAGGTGATGTATGAGGAAATCAAGTCAAACAAACAATAGTGAAAAAAGTGGAAATGGATAGAAGATGGTTTAAGATGGCAGGGTTAGAAGATCCTGAACTCACTTCCTCCCACAAATACAACAAATATACAGTTACATATAAAGCAGTTTACTCTGAGAAGAACTGGAGAAGTAGCTGAATTCCTGCTTCCCCCAAAAGGATAAGAGGGCCATGTCAAGACAGAGACTGTCCTTCAGGACTGAGGAGATAGCTGTTTTGCATACTAATAGAAACAGAGTCAAGCAAAATGAGGAAATAGAAGAAAATGTTCTAAATGAAGGAACAAGGTAAAACTTCAGAAAGGAAAAAAAAAAAACCCTAATGAAGTAGAGAGAAGTAATACACCTGATAAAGAGTTCAACGTAATGGTCATAAGGATGCTCACCAAACTCAGGAGAAGAATGAAGAACACAGAGAGAACTTCAACAAAGAGAAAGAGCACATAATAAGGAACCAAGCAGCACTCATAGAGTTGAAGAATACAATAACTGAACTGAAAATACACTTGGAGAAGGCAATGGCAAGCCACTCCAGTACTCTTGCCTAGAAAATCTGGAGAGGTTGAACAGCAAACTAGATGAAACAGAAGAACAGGCAGGTGACTTGGACGGCAAGGCAGTAGAAGTCACTCAAACAGAATAGAAAAAGAAATTTTTAAAAATGAGGATAATTTAAGGAACTTGTAGAACAACATAAAGCATACTAGCATTGACATTATAGGGGTCCAGAAAGAGAAGAGAGAAAGGACAAAAAAGTTATTTGAAGAAAAGGGTCACTAAAAATTTTTCTAACTGGGGGAAGGTAACAGACACCCAGGTCCAGGAAGCATAGAGAATCTCAAACAAGATGAACCCAAAGAGATTCACACCAAGATCATTGTAATTAAACTGTCAAAAGTTAAAGAGAGTATCTTAACAACAGAAAGAGAAAGACCACTCATTATATACAAGGAACTCCCATAAGACTATTAGTTGATTTTTCAGCAGAAAATGTGCAGGCCTGAAGGAAGCACATATTCAAAGTGCTAAAAGGCAAAAACGTCCAAGAATACTCTTACCTGGCAAGGTTAACTGTCAGAATTGAAGGAGAGACAGTTTCCCAGACAAGCAAAAGTAGTTCATTACCACTAAACTGGCCCTACAAGAAATGTTAAAGGGACATCTGTAAGCTAATTAGAAAAAGGCCATAAATATATGAATATAAAGGCCCTACATAAGAAAATATATGAAAGAAAAAAATCTCACTGGTAAAGTCAAATATATGGTAAAGGTAGTGGGTCAATCACTTATAAAGTGAATGTGAAGGTTAAAAGACAGAAATAGTAAAATTAGCTATAACTACAAAGAGTAGTTAAAGGATACACAAAATAAAAAGATAAAATGTTACATCAACACACATAAAATGCAGGAGGTGCTAAAAAGGTAGTACTTATAGAATGCACTAATACTTATTTTGAACACCCCATTTTTAACGGAGGCCACTTGGCCGCTTGAATTTTTTTAATATTTCGATTTTTTTTCTTTTCCTTTAGTTTTTGCTTCATTTCACATTGTAGACTCACCTATATTATAGCCCAGGTTGGTTGGTGCCAGGTATACCCACCTACACTTTGTTCATAACCAACGGCTGCTCTAACTGGACTAGTATTTGTAATTACTTGATGCTCTTATCATACTAGCCGTTAAGCATTTTATAGCTGACCCGTGATTACAGCCACATATTTATTTAGAAGTGGGGAAATGTTGACATCAACAGTATATTCTATATAAAATGAATAAGATTTTATTATGTGCCAGAGAGAAAGCATATATGTTCCTTCACACAACAATAAAATGTATTTCAGTTTCTCCACTGGCATTTTGTAAGTGAATTTTTTAATGGCAGCAATAAAGAGTGTTTTTTTTTATTTTTTTTAATTTTATTTTATTTTTAAACTTTACAAAATTGTATTAGTTTTGCCAAATATCGAAATGAATCCACCAGAAAGAAAAACACCAATACAGTATACTAACGCATATATATGGAATTTAGAAAGATGGTAACAATAACCCTGTGTACGAGACAGCAAAAGAGACACTGATGTATAGAAAGAGTGTTTTTTAAAGCTGTTTTTCTTTTCTTTGCTAGGGGGAGCACATGACGATAGAAATAAATCTCGTCCAGTTGTAATAACTTGTGTTCGTCCAGGAGGGCCTGCTGACAGGTAAACTTCTTGTTTCTATGTCACTATCCAAGTGGACTAAATGAAGCTGGGGACTTTGGCAGAGAAGTTGATGAATTAAAAATTTCATAGTAACAGATAGATATTAAATAAATATGTCGGAATGTGAAAACAAGAGCGTTCAGGCTGAAGAATCAGAAGAAAGTTAAGTTTGACCCCAGATTCAGCGCTTACCACCCTATGTGTTTGACGTGTGACTTAACAGTTCTCCGCTCACTTCCCTCCAAATGTAAAATGTAGAGGATAATGCCTACTTTTCAAGGTTTTTCATTTTGTTAAGGATTAGAGATTTATGGTGCATTGCAGGGGGCCTGTCATACTGGAGGCATTTAATAAAAAGCATCTGGCCCTTTTACAGCAGGTCCTTGAGATGTATCCTTGCCAATTGCTAATCTCCTAACCTGGAAAGATAGATGATGGGGTTCTGACTCTTACTACTTCCAACATCCTTGTCATGATTATTATACCTTGATGATGACTATGAATGTCAAAGTCGAAGTGATTTTTAGTAAAAGGGAAGGAATATTGTTGGTGTTAGTGTTTCTTCCTTGCTAATTTGAAGATTTCCTACATAAACCTTTTGGATGGAGAAGTCCCAAATGAACACACAGCTTAGATGTCTCAAGAGACACTTATCTTTGTATTACTTCCCACAACAAAAGTCTGCTCCATAATGGTAGGGAACACAACTCCTGCCACTGGATAGGAGAGGAGAAGAGGAAAATGCACTGATTACCCCCAACTCTGCACAAAATGTTTCAGCCTAGAATGGATTTTTAAAAACCTTTCATAAGCACTAGATATAGCAATAATAATAGTAAATACTGCTTGTTGAGTGATTACCATGGGCCAAGAACTGTGCTGAGTACTTAGCAGACATAATCTTATTTTATCCTCACAACCATTCACTAAATGAGGTATTTTTATCCACATTTACAGATGACTAAACTGAGGAACTATATGCTTAAATGACTTGCCAGCTAGGATAGGAATTTAGATTTATTTTCCTTCAAAGCTCATACTCTTAGCTCAGTTTTTTAAAAAACTTAAAGTTTAATTAATATACAATAAGAAAATATGAAGACACTTAGGTTCTCCCCTCTGCTAAAGTTATTTGCCTTTGTGGAGGATAATACAAAGTATTTTGTTGTTGTTGTTTTTCTTCTTCTTCTCATGCTTTTCTTGTGAATTATTCTTCCTGGAGCAAATAAGAATATTTTCATTTGTTATTAACATTGTGAGTTGGAGTTGGCAGAAATGTCAAGAGCAGGCTACTAGTTTGTGAACATTTTACCAAATTAATGTAAAACTAAAGGAAACCCTGGTGGCTCAAACGGTCTGCCTGCAATGTAGGAGACCCAAGTTTGGTCCCTGGGTTGGAAAGATCCCCTGGAGAAGGAAATGGTAGCCCACTCCAGTGTTCTTGCCTGGAGAACTCCATGGACGGAGGAGCCTGGCAGGCTACTGTCCATGGTGGAGTCGTATAGAGTCGGACTTGGTCGAGCAACTAACACACACAAAGGGAACCAAAAATTTTAAGATAAAATTTTAGATTTAAATTACGTGGAGAGTTGCCTGGGTGAAAGATGTTTAAGACATCATTTTTATTCTTCCCAAAGCCTAAACTTGTAATCCCCACATTTGGTTTTCTCTTCTTTGTTGACTCTCCTGCACCGGAGGGTTATAATCTGGAATCCTCTCTGGCTGCACTTCAGTGGTGTCAGTATTGTGCTGAGGCATCTTCTCCCACTGCCTTGAGTGTCTGTGTCTACAGAAGGGAGAATAGTATTTGCCTGCCTTTTCCAGGGAATATGAGACTGAATCAATTTAATGATCACCAAATGGCCTTATAAATCAGTAGGAAAATGCAGAGACTAGGGAAATTTTTCACCAGCGTTCTTTCTCCAGCTTGGGTTCACTGGTGATAAATGAAATGGAATCAGCAGGCTTTTCTGCTCACCAAGCTTTGGGAAAATAGGTGAGTGCTATTTCCTTGGCTTTAATAAATCAATTTTAGACATTTTGGCAAAAAAAAAAAAAACCTAGAAAAGAGAAAATGTGCCTTTATTACTCTTGCACCCCAGGAGTTCATTGTGGGTAACTTGGTTATTTGCTATTGTGTTGTTATTTTCTTATTACTGATTTTCATATTGCAGCAATTTTCTGTTCAGGGTTCCTTCTGTTAATGTCACACTTGACGCTTAGAAGAAAATGCAAAGGGAGTGGATGGTAGACTGTGTGAAAGAGCCACTTTGGCTAAGTGACTATTAATGTTGCCCCACGATGCTAAATTAATGACTGTTTCTTTATTCTCCCTTCAGAGAGGGTACAATCAAACCTGGTGATAGGTTGCTCAGTGTGGATGGAATTCGACTTCTTGGAACCACGCATGCTGAGGCCATGAGTATTCTCAAACAGTGTGGGCAAGAAGCAACGCTCCTGATCGAATATGATGTCTCGGTCATGGGTATGTCAGATACTAAGGTTGGGATCTCGAAGTCTACATCATGTCACTGTCCATTTCTGATAAGCCACTTTGGATTAAGAATGAACTGTTATGTCCTCCTGTAGCAGACAGAATTTCATCAATGCTATGTTAGTCCTGTGAGTTCAGGAAAAGGTGAGGATCACTTCTCAGCAATTTAGAGTTCTCATGTCGATAGAATCTATAAAAGCATCTCATTCTGTCAGCATGTTTCACCTAGCAATCAGCTCTTATGCGTAGATTACCCTTTGGCAGGAAAGTATTTTCTCCCTCCAATTCATAAAAACAGTATTACTAACTTAGGGGTTGGTACTTTTTCTTTTACTACAGGGAGACTGGAAACAGTAGGATGTTCCTTTCCTTCTTATAACTTCACAATGTGAAGCCAGCTAATCAGAATTAATAGAAATTACCATTTTATCATCAGACTTAGGGACAAAGAAAGGAAAGGGGACATATCGCATCCTTGACTAAAATGAGAAGTTGAATACAGTATCCTTTCCTGAAATAATGATTCCAATAAAAAGTAATTCTATTTCTACCTTCTCAACTATAGTAAAACTAGAAAGGTATTCTCACATGCCTTTTCAATGGGAATAGAGTGTCAAAGTTTTGTGTAATGTTGACTAAGGCAGAGAAATTATGAGATAATGAATTGAAACCTGAAATTGAAACTTAAATCATGCTCTAAATACTTCTTAAAATTTTCAGACTTGATTGTGTGCCTGACTTAACTATCAAGTTCTATGTTGGTAAAATGTAGCTGAGCAAAAGACTTACTCTGTAACTGCAAACTCCTTTATTTCCCACTCTGTATGATTCCTGTAGAAGAATGTTGCTTGAAAGTGTTCTCAATCTGTCTACTGGCCTGAAATGTATGAGGTATGAGGCTTCCTAAAAGATGTAAAGTTTGAGAATTACAGAGTTCTCAGAGTAAGTGGTGTGGTATGCTCTTGAGATGGAAAGGTCAGGGATGAATGAGCTCTCCTCCCTCTGTTCTTCCTTTCCCTTGTTTTCTCTTTCTTCCTCTTTTTATTTTATATGTCTTTTGAGTTAGACAATTTGGGTTCTGTTTTCAATTCTACTGATTTCTAGCTATTAGTTTAACCGTGTGAACTTATCTCCCTGTGCCTTAAGTTACCTTCTTTGTCAAATGGAGACTAGGAATGCCTATTTTGAAAGGCAGTTAAGAAGATAAAATTATACAAATAAGATATATTTTAAGTGATGATCCAGTGTGTTATTGTTAAAAATTGAAGCAAAAGTTTGACATGTTTAACTCATTCAGTCTACAAATATTTCTTTTTTTAATATGTAAGCTCAGTGAAAGTACAAAGACTATAGAAATAAAACAGACATGGTTTCTGCCTTTATGAAGCTTGAAATTGACAAGAAGGAGAGATAGTAAACAGGTACAGGCCAAACAAACACTCAGAAAGTGTGATCACAGCAGAAACTAACACAATATTGTAAAGCAATTATCCTCCTGTTTTTAAATTTTATTTTCAACTGGAGGATAATTGCTTTACAATGTTGTGTTGTTTTCTGCTGTACAACAGTGTGATAAAGCTGTAACTGTACATAATCCCCTCCCTCTCGAGCCTTCCTCCCACCGTACTCCCATCCCACCCCTTCTAGGTCGTCACAGAGAACCAAGCTGAGCTCCTGTGTATACTTCCGTTTCCCACTAGCTATCTGTTTTACATTTGGTCCTGTATATGTTTCAGTGCTATTCTCTCAATTTGCCCCACCTTCTCCTTCCCCTGTTGTGTTCACAAGTCCTTTCTGTACATCTGTGTCTTTATTCCTGCCATGCAAATAGGTTGATCAGTACCATTTTCTAGATTCCATATAAATGTGTTTTTTTCTTTCTGACTTACTTTGTTCTGTATGACAGATTTTAGATTCATACACCTCACTTCCCAGGTGGCACTAGTGGTAAAGAACCTGTCTGCCAAGGCAGGAGACACAAGAAATACGAGTCCAGTCCCTGGGTCAGGAAGATCCCCTGGAGGTGGGCATGGCAACCCACTCCAGTATTCTTGCCTGGAGAATCCTGTGGACAGAGGAGCCTGGCAGGCTGCAGTTCACATGGTTGCAAAGAGTCGAACACGATTGAGGTGACTTAGCATATAAATAAACACAGCAAAAGGTGAATGTTCCCATTAAATATAAACATTACAGATATTCATATATGTAAAACAATACTTAATAAGGACCTGTGTCATAATCTTGAGTGGGAAGTTTTAATATCTAAAAATATATCATTTCTCTCAAATGCATCCATAAATTCTGTTCAAAATCTCAGAAGGATCTTCAGAGGACTTTTAAGAGCTATTTCTAAAATGTATATGGATTAAGAAAAGTGGAGATGGGGAAAACAGCCAAAATGTTTTTGAAACAATATGAAAGTAGAGAACCTTGTTGCATCCAACATCAAGACTCATTCTAAAATTGTGCCATTAAGTCTGTGTAATATTTACATGGGGTAATAAATAGACCAATGAAAGAGAGTCCAATGCCACAGACCACTGCAGAAGTGTAGCCTTACATTAGTGGGGAACGACCGAGCTAGTCAGTCAATGATACTGGGTCAATTAGTTAGCCGCATGGGAAAAAATTCAATTAATTTCTTACTTTATACCGTACCCCAAAATAAAGCCTTTATTTACATAACCATTTCCCAATAGAATGCTATTATAAATAACTGGAATTAATATTATTTTACCCAAATCTTTGTATTTCTGACTTTATTAAGTCAAAGGGCATATTTCTTTTTAAAATATTTGATACATAATTCTGGTTGTCTTCTATAAAGATTATACTCTTTTATATTACTGCCAGCAATGTTTTAAATGTACCTGTCTCATCAGAGCACCAGATACAACTTTGAATAATATGTTTTTAATTTTTTAATTTAAGTAAAACATTGCATTTATATTTTAATTTACTTGAAAACAATTTTCTAGTGCAAGTAAATGTTTTTTCACATGAACACTAGCCATTTTTGTTTTGCATTGTCTGCTTATGTTCTGTATTCCTTTTTTCTATTGGAGGCATTCTTAGTTTTATTTTCCTATTGGAGCTTTTTTTTTTTAATTGTTTTGTGTAGCTATGTATATATTAAGGATACTGGTTCTTATCAGTGTTTTGTAAAAATTATTTTTAGTTGTTTATATGCCCTTTCTGACATATGTAAGTTTCTTTTTTTTAAACTTAGATCTAGTATTTTTCTTAGAATTTAAATATTCATTTTTTCTAAAGTTACCTAATACCCTGAATTATTTAATAAAGATTCCATCACATGTCCACTAATTTTTAGAATCATACCCTAAGTTGTTAAATATAACTGGACTCCACATCTGGGCTAGCCAGTCTGATTATATCTAGTTTCAGACCAGATTTCAGCATAGGACTTTTGAATTGAAAGTCTTAGCATAAGAGTTCTTATTGTCCTAAAAAGACATTTTTGAGGATAAAATTATTTATCCATATAGTACATTTATTGTATTATTCTTCTAAGTTCTGCTAAGTTTATATAGCAGGTGAGCAAACTTTGATTTTGATTTTTTAAATTTCTTTTTAAATTCCTTTTTGTCTTTGTTCACCTCTCTTGCACCTGCTGACTTTCTCTCCTCCATCCTTTCTCTCTCATTCTGTTCCTCATTCTCTTTCTCCCTTTCTTCCTCCTTCCCTTTCTCCCCTTTCTTTTTTTGCATTCTGCTCTGTTTTTCACATGTCAATACTTTTCACTATTCTAATTGTCTTACTTAGATTTTTTCTGATATTTCTTTTCTGTTATTCTTTTTCTCTGTTTTTTCTTTCTTTCTTTTTCTGTTTCTGTTTTACTAATTATGTTAAGATGGCATTAGGCATAGATATGGTCAGATAATTAAGAATGACAATTTGTGGAAAGAAGTAAAAATGGCCCTTTAGAAAATCAGAATATGAGATACTTTCAGTTAGAATGGCTGTTCATCAAATACTAACCAACCTTTCCTTTTATAAAAACAAAGAATTTCCCCTGTTTTTGCAACATGTTTTTTTGTTGCTGTTGTTTGTTTTTGCAGCTTTTGTCATTCTTTCTCCTTAAAAAGAGTGAAATGAGCGGCTTATACAGCATAGCCTGCTACTTACTTTGAGAGGTCCGATTGGTATTTCTTTTAAACTACCTGAAAGTCAAAGTACCATTAAAAATAGTTTACCACTCTCATTTTTTGTTTTTGAGAAAAAAATTCTAGTATTTTTAGGATACTTGAAAAAAAATTGGGAGGCCTGGTGTGCTGCAGTCCATGGGGTCTCAAAGAGTCGGACATGACTGAGCAACTGAACTGCTCTTTGGTAGGGGAGGATGGAACGTATGTTGAACAGAATGAGTCAAAAAATGGCACTTCCCCAAAGCAGATAATGTTGAGTTGATGAAAGTAATAGATGCCCAAAGACACAATCAAATGTTAAATATTTTATTCCCACTAATGACGTATGAAAATTTTCATT
This sequence comes from Bos mutus, assembly GCF_027580195.1. Taxonomy (NCBI): domain Eukaryota; kingdom Metazoa; phylum Chordata; class Mammalia; order Artiodactyla; family Bovidae; genus Bos; species Bos mutus. The sequence goes on along the minus strand of NC_091621.1, from coordinate 25,124,646 downwards.
AATTTCACATCCTCACCAACACATGGTATTCTCAGTCTGCTTTATGGTAACTATTCTGATGGGTATGCAGTGGGATCCCATGGTAAACTGAATGTATGTTTCCCGGATAAATCATGAATGAAGCACCCTTTCATTTGCCACTTAGAACATTCTTGATGCTTTAATTTTACTTTTAACACTTTCATTTATTTATATACTATTAAAATGATGTCACATTATAACTCAGGAAGCAGGTGTATGTCTATAATCATAAATATAAATATTGATTGTATTTATTTATATGCTACTAAAAATACACAAATTATTTTGCAGGAAACGCATGCATGTGTGTGTGTGCAGAGATATTGATTATCCCTCTGACTCATTGATATTAATCAGATATATTTTTTAGTAAATCTCAGCTCAAAAATTTTAGCATATTCAGTAGTATATTTGGGAAAGCTGTTGAAACTATCAATTTTATCAACTAAAGTTGAATTTAGTTGGTGATAAAATTTTCCAAAAAATTTATTGCAATAATACTGGTAAGACAGGTCTAGGAGGAAGTAAGAGTTTAGTTTATCTATTCTTACAACTAATCATCATTAAGTGGGTGTGTATAGAATAAAGCAAAATATCAATGTTTATCTTGTAGGTTTAAAATGAAGTTACTTCATGGTATCATCTTACCTTACCAAATGACATTATGAATCTTTAAGACACAAAACCTCTTAACCTTCCTGTGGTGTTTTTCTGAGTTCCTGTAAGTCATGACTCTCAATTATTTCTCTGCTTGGCTTCAAATTTTTCCTTCTATTTCCTTGGACTAAATCAGCATGCAAAATCAAGAATACTGAGAAAAATGTTACTCTTTTCTTAGACATACCCAACTTATTACATCTTTGCCCAGCTGTATGGCTAATCCTTACTTACATTCCTTCCTAAGCAAACATGAAATAATATTAATGATTTTCAAGTGATTGTTTCATCAGGGATGGATTGAGGATGTTATGAGTCTTCAGAAGAGATGATTACTTTTGTTGCAACCAAAAAGTTATATAGGTTTATTGGTGTTACCACACTGAATCTTGGCTGTTCTTTGCATTTCATTTTTCTAGAATATGAAGATCAAAATATATAACTTCCAGTAGTCACTTCTCAGTCATAAGTACCAAGAGTAAATTGACCACTATTTGTATTTTCTAGGGGCAAATCAGTTTCTTCCAGATGATCTCAATTTACTAGAAACTGGATTTTTCAAGGGCCTTAAAAGTATTTATGATCCACGTGCTTCCTTGTGAGTCCCCAGAACCTATTCACAGAAACCTTCTCCTATTCATAAAAAATATCATAAACAGAAGCCCAGGGAGTTTCCTGTATAAAAGAAGTCTAACTTTTAAATGGCAGCAGCAGTTTATTAAGAATGTTACTTTTCTATGATTAAAAATAGATTTTGTTATACTTTCTCCATTTGTATCTACAAAATGAATTTTTGAAGAATCCTCTTATTCCTAATCATCTCACTCACTTCTCCGTATTTGAATTCAGAGCCACTTGTCCTATTTGGGAAATAGAAGAAGTAGGTAAGGAGAAAGTTACCCTAAGCTTTAAAAACTAGATTTTTTATTTTAAATGAATAGATTTGTTTTTAATTTACTTTCATAGTATAGTAATATACAAATAGAAAAGTGCTAAGATTTTACTTGTACAGCTTGCTGAATTTCCACTTATGTATTTTCTAGCCAGGTCAAGAAAGAGAAAACAGCAACCATTATCACCAGAATCCACACTGTGCCTCCTCTCAATTGCTACCACATCTTTGCTACCAGTTTTTCTCCTGTCTTGACTTCCTAAGCCTTAAATGTATTCTCCTAATTCTTGAACTATCTGTAACAGGAATCATATGGTACATTTCTTGGGTATTAGGCTTCTTTTGAAGCAATTTAGATAATTTGATTTGAATGTAAGAGGTACTCATTGGCAATACCTGAGTAACACTAATGTAAGAATACAGTACTTTGGAATATCTTTCAGGGGCTACTTCTAGAAGTTTGGTATTACATTTGGTATGAAGAGGATGAATAGTGGTATCAGAGTGGGAGTGACATGGAATAGTAAGTTAATATTTATCTTATAATAAAATAAAAGAAATTTTATTGAAATATGGTTGTTGTACGATGCTGTAAATCAACCATATTTCAATAAAATTTCCTTTAACAAAAGGTTGTTTAAGTCCATTTTACAAAGAGGAATATACAATTAGTATCCAACCACAGAGAAAAGTAATCTTGAATATATATATATAACTGTATATTCTGTTATATACACATATACATACACACACACATATATATATATTTATGTGTGAGAATTAAGTTGCTTCAGTCTTGTCCAACTCTCTGCAACCTTATGGACTGTAGCCTGCCAGGCTCCTCTGTCCATGGGATTCTACAGGCAAGAATGCTGGAGTGGGTTGCCATGCCCTCCTCCAGGGAATCTTCCTGAACGAGGGATCAAACCCACATCTCTTATGTCTCCCACATTGGCAGATGAGTTCTTTACCACTAGTGCTATTTGGGAAGCCCATATATATATATATATGCTCAGATTCTTTTGGGGTTTATTTGGGATTCACATATACACACTACTATATGCAAAATAGTAGATATAATGGTCATCTGAGTTAAATTCACCCATTCCAGTCCATTTTAGTTCGCTGATTCCTAGAATGTCTACATTCACTCTTGCCATCTCTTGTTTGACCACTTCCAATTTGCCTTGATTCATGGACCTGACATTCCAGGTTCCTATGCAACATTGCTCTTTACAGCATTGGACCTTGCTTCTATCACCAGTCACATCCACAGCTGGGTATTGTTTTTGCTTTGGCTCCATCCCTTCATTCTTTCTGGAGTTATTTATCCACTGATCGGTAGCATATTGGGCACCTACTGACCCAGGGAGTTTCTCTTTCAGTATCCTATCATTTTGCCTTTTCATACTGTTCATGGGGTTCTCAAGGAAAGAATACTGAAGTGGTTTGCCATTCCCTTCTCCAGTGGACCACATTCTGTCAATGGACCATTATATCTACTACTGAGGGCAGGAATCCCTCAGAAGAAATGGAGTAGCCATCATGGTCAACAATAGAGTCTGAAATGCAGTACTTGGATGCAATCTCAAAAACGACAGAATGATCTCTGTTCGTTTCCAAGGCAAACCATTCAATATCACAGTAATCCAAGTCTATGCCCCAACCAGTAATGCTGAAGAAGCTGAAGTTGAACGGTTCTATGAAGACCTACAAGACCTTTTAGAACTAACACCCCAAAAATATGTCCTTTTCATTATAGGGGACTGGAATGCAAAAGTAGGAAGTCAAGAAACACCTGGAGTAACAGGCAAATTTGGCCTTGGAATATGGAAGCAGGGCAAAGACTAATAGAGTTTTGCCAAGAAAATGCAGTGGTCATAGCAAACGCCCTCTTCCAACAACACAAGGGAAGACTCTACACATGGACATCACCAGATTGCAGCCAAAGATGGAGAAGCTCTATACAGTCCAGCAAAAACAAGACCAGGAGCTGACTGTGGCTCAGATCATGAACTCCTTATTACCAAATTCAGACTTAAATTGAAGAAAGTAGGGAAAACCACTAGACCATTCAGGTATGACCTAAATCAAATCCCTTATGATTATACAGTGGAAGTGAGAAATAGATTTAAGGGCCTGGATCTGATAGATAGAGTGCCTGATGAACTATGGAATGAGGTTCGTGACATTGTACAGGAGACAGGGATCAAGACCATCCCCATGGGAAAGAAATGCAAAAAAAGCAAAATGGCTGTCTGGGGAGGCCTTACAAATAGCTGTGAAAAGAAGAGAAGCGAAAAGCAAAGGAGAAAAGGAAAGATATAAGCATCTGAATGCAGAGTTCCAAAAAATAGCAAGAAGAGATAAGAAAGCCTTCTTCAGCGATCAGTGCAAAGAAATAGAGGAAAAAAACAGAATGGGAAAGAAATCTCTTCAAGAAAATTAGAGATACCAAGGGAACAGTTCATGCAAAGATGGGCTCGATAAAGGACATAAATTGTATGGACATAACAGAAGCAGAAGATATCAAGAAGAGGTGGCAAGAATACACAGAAGAACTGTACAAAAAAGATCTTCACGACCCAGATAATCACGATGGTGTGATCACTGACCTAGAGCCAGACATCCTGGAATGTGAAGTCAAGTGGGCCTTAGAAAGCATCACTACGAACGAAGCTAGTGGAGGTGATGGAATTCCAGTTGAGCTATTTCAAATCCTGAAAGATGATGCTGTGAAAGTGCTGCACTCAATATGCCAGCAAATTTGGAAAACTCAGCAGTGGCCACAGGACTGGAAAAGGTCAGTTTTCATTCCAATCCCAAAGAAAGGCAATGCCAAAGAATGCTCAAACTACTGCACAATTGCACTCATCTCACATGCTAGTCAAGTAATGCTCAAAATTCTCCAAGCCAGGCTTCAGCAATATGTGAACCGTGAACTTCCTAATGTTCAAGCTGGTTTTAGAAAAGGCAGAGGAACCAGAGATCAAATTGCCAACATCCACTGGATGATGGAAAAAGCAAGAGAGTTCCAGAAAAAACATCTATTTCTGCTTTATTGACTATGCCAAAGCCTTTGACTGTGTGGATCACAATAAACTGTGGAAAATTCTTCAAGAGATGGGAATACCAGACCACCTGACCTGCCTCTTGAGAAACCTATATGCAGGTCAGGAAGCAACAGTTAGAACTGGACATGGAACAACAGACTGGTTCCAAATAGGAAAAGGAGTACATCAAGGCTGTATATTGTTACCCTGCTTATTTAACTTATATGCAGAGTACATCATGAGAAACGCTGGACTGGAAGAAACACAAGCTGGAATCAAGATTGCCGGGAGAAATATCAATCACCTCAGATACGCAGATGACACCACCCTTATGGCAGAAAGTGAAGAGGAACTAAAAAGCCTCTTGATGAAAGTGAAAGTGGAAAGTGAAAAGTTGGCTTAAAGCTCAACATTCAGAAAACAATGCTCATGCCATCTGGTCCCATCACTGCATGGGAAATAGATGGAGAAACAGTGGAAACAGTGTCAGACTTTATTTTTCTGGGCTCCAAAATCACTGCAGATGGTGACTGCAGCCATGAAATCAAAAGGCGCTTACTCCTTGGAAGGAAAGTTATGTCCAACCTAGATAACATATTCAAAAGCAGAGACATTACTTTGCCAACAAAGGTCCGTCTAGTCAAGGCTATGGTTTTTCCTGTGGTCATGTATGGATGTGAGAGTTGGACTGTGAAGAAAGCTGAGTGCCGAAGAATTTATGCTTTTGAAGTGTAGTGTTGGAGAAGACTCTTGAGAGTCCCTTGGACTGCAAGGAGATCCAACCAGTCCATTCTGAAGGAGATCAGCCCTGGGATTTCTTTGGAAGGAATGGCGCTAAAGCTGAAACTCCAGTACTTTGGCCACCTCATGCGAAGAGTAAAGTCATTGGAAAAGACTCTGATGCTGGGAGGGATTGGGGGCAGGAGGAGAAGGGGATGACAGAGGATGAGATGGCTGGATGGCGTCACTGACTCGATGGACGTGAGTCTGGGTGAACTCCAGGAGTTGGTGATGGACAGGGAGGCCTGGCGTGCTGCGATTCATGGGATCGCAAAGAGTCGGACACGACTGAGCGACTGAACTGAACTGAATAATAGTAACTGCCATTGTCTAAGTACCTATTATGTGCAAGGCAACTTTATAAACATTATCTCATTGTATTCTTACTGTAAAAGATAGGCATAGGTATCCCTATTTCAGAAACCAGAAAATAAAAGAACTTGCCCAGGTAGAAAAGAACAGAGCCAGAATTCAAACTGTTATGCATGATTCTAGAACCTTTGCTTAAAGCAACTGAACCAGAACAGCTTTTTCTTTTTCTTTTTCCTTCAATTGAAGTATCCCTGTTGGCTCAGTGGTAAAATTTCTGACTGCCAATGCAGGAGACACAAGTTTGATCCCTGGTTCAGGAAGAACCCCTGGAGAAGGAAATGGCAACTCACTCTAGTATTCTTGCCTGGAAAATCCCATGGACAGAGGAGCCTGGTGGACTACAGTCCAGAGGGTTGCAAAGAGTCAGACACAACTTAGTGACTAAACAAAAACAATAGTTGATTTACAGTGTTGTGTTGATTTCTGCTGTACGGCAGTGATTAAGATATATATATATATTATATTATATATATTCTTTTTCATATTCTTTTCCATTGTGGTTTATCATAGGATATTGAATATAATTATCTATGCTATACAGTAGGACCTGTTGTTTATCCTTTCTATACATCATAGTTTGCATCTACTAATTCCAAACTCCCAGTCCTTCCCTCCCTGCCTCGCCCTTGGCAACCACAAGTCTGTTCCATCAGAGCAGTCCTAATGCAACATTTATATGATAATTCTTAAAGCTAAATGTTTAGAGCTGACTTTGACTTCTCCCCTTAGCCTATTCCCCTCCCATCTTCCTCATCTCAGGCATTAGTGCCTCCATTGGAGCAGCTCTCAAATCAAGAGACTAGGCCATCCTTTGTTTTTCCTCACCCCGCTTATACCTAGCTCTTCTGCAGAGTGCACCTCTCCTCTTTCCAGCCACCCTCCTTGTCTGCATTTTTACTTTCTCTGCACTTGTCCTCACGTCTCACGCCCAGAAGCCGCCCTCTCTCCCAGCCACCTCTCAGCATGTGCCTGGCTCCACCCCTCACTCCCATTCCCTTCTCCACGCTCACATAGAAGCCCAAGAGACCTTTCCATAGCGCTCATGGAATCATATCACTCTCATCCAATGTCATCCACTAAATCTCAGATAAAATTAAACTCTATACAGTGCCCATGAAGCCCTGCCTGCTGTTTCCAGAGCTGCCTCCCCCATCTCCATTCTCCATGGGTTCTTAGGAGCGCCCTTCTCTTATTCCCAAGACTCTTTTTTTTTCTTTCCTAGCTCCTCCCACCTACCAGGCTCCTGCCCTCTGGGACTTTTCAAGTTCTGTTCCCTCTGCCTCAGAAGTGATTCTCCAATCCCAACACATGAACAAACACACATTCTTTACCCAGCTATTTTGTACATATCCTTTAATGTCACTACCTCAGAGAAAACCTCTCTGACACTCTCTCTAAATTAGGTCTCCCTGTTTCACTTACCCAGGGAACTCTTACTTTTCTTTCACAGTAGTTATCACCATTAAAATGCTAATTTGTTGGTGAGCTAATCCAATATCTCCTTCACTAAACTGTAAGCACTATAAGGGCGGCAGGGATAGGGAGATAATATATATATTTTAACCACTGTATGCACCATATATGCCTGAGGCACAGAAAGTTCAGTTCAGTTCAGTTGCTCAGTCGTGTCCGACTCTTTGCAACCCCATGCACTGCAGCACGCCAGGCCTCTCTGTCCATCACCAACTCCTGGAGTTCACCTAAACTCATGTCCATTGAGTCAGTGATGCCATCCAACCATCTCATCCTCTGTTGTCCCCTTCTCCTCCCGCCTTCAATCTTTCCCAGCATCAGGGTGTTTTCAAATGAGTCAGTTCTTCGCATCAGGTGGCCAAAGCATTGGAGTTTCAGCTTCAGCATCAGAGGCACAGAAAAGTACACATTAAATGTTTGTTGATGGAATGAAAGGCAGACAGCTTAAAACTGGTATGTCCATTTAGTTCACTAAGTTGACAGTAAATATTTACTCTGCTCTGAAGAACTCCAAAAGTAGTAGTAAAAGATGCAATAAAGCCTTAAGTAACCAATTTGCAGTGCTATTCTGTTCATCTTATTTATTCTTTCCTCCCCTTCTCTTTTCTCTCCTCTCTCTTCCCCTCACCACCCTCTTCCCTTCCTTTCCCTTCCCTTCAAGAAGTATTTCCTCCAGTTATCAGTAAAAGCATCAGGGTGTCTGAGTCCCACAGAGCTACATGGAAGGGCTTTCTGTGACTCACTGGCCCGTAGCCACAGTTAATTTTCTTGCCCAGAGTTTCATTAGCCATTTTCAGTGATTCCAGAATACCATAACTGCAGAGTCTAACAGTAAGCATTAGTCTGGAGATCCAGACTGTTAGGGAATTTACCAGACTCCCCCAAAGAAGGTGCACTGGTGTACAAGAAACAAATTATTTCTCTCCAGGTCTCTGAAGATTAGGAAATACGGGGATCAGAGCACAAAGTGGCCTTTATCACCGTGTGCCCAGCTCTTCTCTATTTTAGAAAACCCTTGTTTTCACCAAGCAGCAAATATGAGTCTTCATGACTAAAGTCCCTAATATATGGATTTTGAAAGCTGCCCTGCTATGGTATGGTGATTGGTTGAAAGCTTGGTGTTTTGTAGCTCATTTGAGGACCTGAAGCTTCTCTTTAGTTACAACTGTTGTTCCTAATTGGGAGTGTAAGTCAATTATATCATCCAGACTCATTGTCCAAACCCTGTCATTCCCAGACCATTCACAGAGGTCTCATCCTTGTAAGCACTGGTACAAGGAAAATTCTCTTCAACACGAGGGCATGGTTTCAGATAAACATAAGCATCGTATGTTTGAACCAGCAGAGTATTAAGACCTGACTCACTGGAGACTTTCATTCTGGCTTAAGTTTGTGCCTCTCAAGAGGTAAAAAAAAAAAAAAAAAAGCCTACTAAGCCACACACACATTCTCTCAGAGAATGGGAAGGAGTGGTTATCATTAATTCACAAGAACTCAAGTGATATTTCAGCTGCACCCATGTAAAGTCCCACCAGACTTTTTGCCTTATATGATTTGGTTCATTGCTGTTGGTTGCCTACTTCTTAGGACCCTCTGAGGATCTACTGCAGACAGATTATTTAAAATGTCTCACCCTGTGGACACTTGCAATGGGTGACCCTAGGACCTCCTCCTTCTCAGAGGTGATTTCCATAACTTGAACACATCTTTTGAGCTCCTTAAAAGACAGTTTTGTGCTGAGTGGTACATTCACCTGTGGAATCGGCTTCCCTTAAGCCTTATTATCCAAACAGAATTATAGTAAAAGCTTGGCAGACTTCCCAGCAGAATTCTCACACTTGGGAAGACATATGGTGGTGGGGGTGGGGTCTAAGATAGGTTTGAGGCTGGTCAATCAAGTTGAAGATATCATTTGGCAGGAATATTAAATATGCCACCTGTGAAAAAAATGAAAATTCATTTAATTTTTATAATTGCTGTCATTGAAAGCCTCCATGTATAGTTTTTTTAGTACCTTGTCCAAGATATAGATTCATTAGTTATAGATTATAAAACTCAATCCATAAGTAGTGTAGTGTGGATAATCTGAAATTGCAGAGAGAGTTAATATTGAAATCATTTACAGCACTTAGAGCTAAGTAAGTGGAACAACACATGAAAATCTAACTAGGGATACATTACACAGCTGTCTAGCTCCCTCATCCTATCCTCCTTTCTCTTTCTGTTAGAACATTCTCTTGATGACATCACTGTATCTTACATAGATGCAAACACTAAACGTTTTGGAGGCATGTAAATCATCATTTAATTTTTTTGATTTTAGAGTCTTTTGTCTAAGTTTTTCTGGTCAAGTAAAAAAAGTAATTTTCTCAACATGTACCAGGAAATTAATTAGTCAGCATAGATACTGATGACATCAGCATGTCCTGGATTTAACCCAAGGAATTGTAGAGGAGGAGAGAACTAACAATTTATGTGGTTAGTTTCTGCCAAAAGTTGTACGAGGTACTTTGTACATTTTATTAACTCTGTCATAGCAACTCTGTGACATGTACACTATTATCCTTGTTTTTCATAAATGGAGTAATGTCTCGAAGAGATTACAGTAGTTGCTCCAAATAACACAGATAATATCATGTTAAACCTAGGATGGATCAGACGTTAAAAAGTCTGCCTGCGGTGTGGGATACTTGGGTTCAATCCCTGGGTGAAGAAGATCCCCTGGAGGAGGGCATGGCAACCCACTCCAGTATTCTCGACTGGAAAATCCCATGGACAGAGGAGCCTGGCGGGCTGTGGTTCATGGGGTCGCAAAGAGTCAACATGACTAAGCAAACATGTCCATCCATCCCGAATCTAGGATCTTAAGTCTGATAGTGCACCCACAGAGGATTGAGGTTAATTATAGCCAATCTATGAAGCAATAAATGTTTCAAGAATGGATGCAAGTTCTGAAAGCAGCAGAAAAACTAGTGGAACATGTCTTTGTTTTATTCTAAACTTAAGATTCTGAAATTGAAATGTAAGACTCAGTGAATATTCTTTCAAAAATAAAAGTTTCACAGGGAATACTTTAAAGATGAAATCTTACCATTTAAATTATAAATTGTTTTAGGCCCAAATTCATAATTGAACCCCCTCCACTAAAAATCCCAGAACATCAAATATTTAACAGTAGGTACCTAAGAGAGTTCTGAATATGAAAGAAGAAAGTGAGACACTGAATTAATTATCTACTGGTGTTTAATCATTCAGGCATTTTTATTGATTTGAATTCAGGTAAAGTTACTCAGACTAAAGAAGTGAGACATAATATTTCAGAAATGCTCCTACTTTTTTCATTTGAAACACAGCGTTTATTTTCTTGTTTTTGTTTTTTTATTGGAATATAGTTTATTTACAATTTTGTGTTAGTTTTGGGTGTACAAAAAAGTGAATCAGTTATACATATTCACTTTTTAAATATTCTTTTCCCATTTAGGTCATTACAGAGTATTGAAAAGAATTCCCTGTGCTACACAGTAGGTTCTTATTAGTTCTCTATTTCATATGCAATAGTGTGTATATGTCAGTCTCAATCTTCCAATTTATCCTTCCCCCGACTCTTCCCCTGGTAACCATAGATTTGTTTTCTACATCAGTGACTCTGTTTCTGTTTTGTAAGTTCATTTGTACCATTTTTTTTACAGTCCACTCCTATATCTTTTTTCTTTACTGTCTTAATATCTTGAATATATGGACAGACATCATCAGAGATCCTGGGTGCTACATCAGCAGCCCAGATTTCTGTAGAGAAGCAGAAGTGTTAGGCTCTAGCTTGTCTCCCAAGTGAGAGGAGGAATAGATAGTCCAGGAGAAGGCCACAAGTGTCCTCCCAAAGCAGGGTCTGTGTTCACTTTTTAATATAATAAAAATACCGTGAATAATGTGGCACCATCATCAAAGTTGGGGTTCCATGATGAAAGGTTTAAAATGGAGCAGTCTGTTAGCTCTTGCCTTTGGCAAAAACTCTCAACCTTCCCTGATTCTATAGATGCGTCCAGAAACTACTTGTGCTCCATTAAATCCTTAATTTCCCACAGAAAGAGTGAGCTCCACTTCCTGCTGTTTGTACTGGTTTAGGGAAGTTTCCTACTCTCATATTTCAAAATATTTCAGGAGTTGTTTCAATTTCTGTTAATAAGAGTATGTCTTATAGTAGTGTGAAGTGCTATTTATCACTTTCAAATGCCCTCCCTTGTCAAGAAATGCATGCCTACAGAAAATACTATGTAACCCAAAAGGCAAAAAGATAATGTTCAAAACATGCTTCTGAAGGCATGTAAGGCTCCCAGGAGACACTGTTCTTTAAAGTTGACAACCCCACAGTAACTGAATCTCAGCATCATTTGTTTGAACCCCTATCTAATGCTAGAATTTCTTCAGGACTTTTCTTGCCAAGCTCTACTTGAACACCTCTGATAACCAATATCTTCCTGCCCATCAAGCCTATATCCCCAAACAAGAGCCCTGCACCCTCGCCGCATGATGGAATCACTTGCAGAGTATTTCAAATGCCCGGGCCTGTACCAGAAAGCTGTTGTGACAAACAAAACAAGGTGAAATACGTGAAATCACCTTGTAAACTATAACTTACAGTAAAAACATAAGGCACATCATCGTACACCTGTTAAAAATAATTTCTAAATATCCACCCATCATTCCAACCTGTCTAAACTTTTTTAGATCCTGATTGTGACATCCTACTTATTTTGTATCCCTTCCAACCATATGTCACATTTTCTATTTAAAATTTCATTTACTTTATGACTAATAAATGAGTATTATTGAGGGCCTACAGGATTCAAGACACTGGCCAGTGAGACTAGTATTTCCATCCAGTGGTCACGTTGACCCAAGCTGGGGACCCTCTTAGTGCCTCTGCTCTGTTGATGCCCTGATCAGGCTTTCTTTGCTTCTTCACTGACATGACATTGGTCATTTTAATACGTAGTAATCAAATTTTTCATTTTTTAAATCTAACCATTTCTTTAGACCTGTACATTTGCCCCATGTTGGGTGTTTTTTTTTTTTTTTTTAATATTGCATTTCTTTCCTGTCAAGCTCAAGGTCAGTCAAGAAATACAGATGCTTTAAATATTTCTGGGCTTCTTTTTGGCTCAGCTGGTAGAGAATCCACCTGTAATGAGGGAGACCTGGGTTTGATCCCTGGGTTGGGAAGATCCCCTGGAGAAGGGAAAGGTTACCCACTCCAGTATTCTGGCCTGGAGAATTCCATGGACCATATAGTCCATTATTTTTGACACCTTACAAGTAAACTGGCTTTTAGGATATCTGCATAGTTTGTATTCATTTGTCTATTTTAGATCTGTTCCTAGAGAACTAGAATGCTTTTTTCAAATGTAACCATAAAACCTGACCTAGCACAGGAGGCCAAGGAGAGCCTGAGTCTTGTCATTAAGCCATTAACTCTTCTGACTGACAGTTCCCTCCCAGTCCTGGGAGATTAAGAACCCTTAGTGGTAAGAATTCTTTATCTATCTTGCAGGCACTCACTCCTACTTAAGTAGTTTCTCTGCCTCAGCACAACCTAGTGGAGGCTCATCCCATTTCCTGTGGGGTTCACTCATCCAACTCAGAAAAACCTGACACTGACTGTTTTTAGATGGAGGAGGAATCAGGCTTTCTGGAAAATGATGCTATGGAATATGATGACTGTGCAATGGCCATGTATATATGCCACATCACTTAAATAACCAGGCCAAAGGATTTTTCACTCTGTGCCTGATGTTTCTATTTTCCTATTGGTATCAGTCACTTAAATGCCAGCTTCGCCTGACTGTTTATGCTTTTTACAGCAAGTAGGATGTAAACCTTTTGAGTTTGCTGAAAGTTTGCTCCTGGTACACAGAATTATGCCCTTAAAAAAAAGAAAAAAAAAGTCCTCACATTGGTACTGACAATGGAAATGCAAGCTTCCAGAGCTTGTGCAGGAAGGGGGCACAACCTTGTTTACAAGGAGTGCCCAGGTCACTGGGCCTAAGCCCAAAAACCTCTGTAAGGAATTTGTGACCTGATTTTTCTCACCCTCTCTTTTAAAAGTATAAAAACTCTTTATCATTTTTCTCTGTAGGATAAAATTAGAGCCCTAGGAAGTTTTTAAAAATAGTTATTTATTTGGCTGCACTGGGTGTCTTAGTTGCAGCATGTGGGATCTAGTTCCCTGACCAGGGATCAAACCTGGGCCCTCTGCATTGGGAACGTGGAATCTTCGCCACTGGACCACCGGGGAAGTACTGAGCCCTAGAAATTTAAATTGGAAGATTTTGTTAGTATTCTTAAAAAAAAAAAGGTTAAATATCTATAAAAACTAAGTCAGACTATCAATTTTAATACTGAAACCCACCATGTAAATTCTAACATGATTATTTCATATGTTATTACTCACTTAGCCAGGAGCCTTAACTCTCTCACTTATTTAACAAATGTGTTCTAGTTTCCCTTGAACTAAATACATAATAATACATTACTCTATAAAAGACCAGGAAAAGCCAAGACCGTCTTAAAGAAAAATAACCAGAGAACTCATACTACAAGGTACCCAGATCTATTAACAAGCTGAAGTAATTAAGACGGCATCATCCTGCCATAAGGACAGACAGATTGATCAATGAAACAGAGCAGAAACAGAACTGTAGGTACGTAGTCATCTAATTTATGACACAAGTGACTTTGTAACACACTGAAGAAAAGCGATCTTTTCAAAAAATGATGATGGGTAAGCTATACCCAGGTGGAGAAAATATATGGTGACTCTCCTTATCCCACACCATACACAGAAATCAATTCCAGATAGATTGCTGATCTAAATGTGAAAATTAAATAGTAAATCTGGCAAAAAAAAAAAAAAAAAAAAGGAGAACATCATCATGACTTTACAGCAAGCAAAGATTTCTTAACGAGAACACGAAGCACTAACCATAGGAAAAAAAAGAATAAGAACTTCCCTTCATAAAAAGACTCCATTAAGAATCTGAAATGGTAAGTTATAGAGAGGGAAGATATATTTGTACAACAAATATCGAAAAAAAGACTCATATCAGATTATGTTTGTTTGTTTTAATTCCCACAAACCAATAAGCCAGACAACCTAATAGAAAGTTGGAAACAGAGAGATTTGTGCAATTTGTAAAAGAGGGCTTCCTAGGTGGCGCTAGTGGTAAGGAATCCACCAGCCGATGCAGGAGCCATTAAGAGCTGTGGGTTCGATCCCTGGGTTGGGAAGATCCCCTGGAGGAGAGCATGGCAACCCACTCCAGTATTCTTGCCTGGAGAATCCCATGGACAGAGGAGCCTGGCAGGGTCCACGGCATCGCAAAGAATCGGACACAACTGAGCGACTAACACATATACACACTAACCTATGCTGCTAGATGTCAAGATGGCGGTTACCTGTGGGTCAGGGAGGTGATTTAAAGGAACATGTGATGCAGGGATTCTTTGATGCTGGTATTGTTCTATTTCTAGGTCTGGTTACACAGGTCTGTTTATGAAAATAAACACAGTTTATGGAAACCTCTCAGGCTTCAAACTTAAGATTTATGCATTCTCCACATGTTTGTCACGTGTGCTGTGTTCAGTCCCTCAGTCGTGTCTGACTCTCTGCAACCCCATGGCCTCTAGTCCACCTGGCTTCTCTTTCAATGAAATTTCCAAGGCAAGAATACTGGAGCAGGTTGCCATTTTCTACTCTAGGGAATCTTCCCAACCCAGGGATCAAACCCGCTTCTCTTGCATCTCCTGCATTGGCAGGCAGATTCTTTACCACAGTGCCACCTGGGAAGCCCTATGTTTATTATACTTAGTAAAAAATTTAAAAGCAGTATAGGCCAATAATCCAGGTGCAAAAGAAAGATGAGTCCCATAAAATGGAAGGGGCAGTGTCAAGATATTCCAAATAAAATTACTAGGGTGAGGCTGCTGCAGAGAATGAAAGTAATCATCAACCATGCTTTAGCCAAACTCAAGTTAACATGGGTGTATTATTGAATTCTACTTGCACTGTTTGGACTCTTCTTTCAGTACAATAACTGCATTCAAGATGGTCCCTTTAACTTCCCAAGAAAAACTTAGGATTTCAGATAAAGCTCATTTGAATACAGAAGGTATACTTTTTGTTGTATGGGTGTATTTTCTGAGTAGTGAATTTCAATTGACAAAACCAAACCAGCAATTTTTTAAGTTAAGAAATATTTATTAGAGTTTTGCTCATCTGAAAAGGGTTGAAATTATTAGTAGCATTATTTGAAGAGGATATCACTGATAAAAATACTTTTAACTAATGGGTAATTTGAAAAGCCCCCCAAAGGTACTTTTTATCTGAAGGAATGTACAGCCGACAAAACTACTGTTACCAAGCAGTCTTTTTACCACCCCTGGGAGGTTCTAATCAAGCCTGGAGCTCTGATTGAAATGCTAGGCTCAAAGTGGGAAAACTGATTAACAAAATAAAAAATCCAAAGTGTTTCCCATGCAAACAGTCATCAGCGTATCTTATGTAATTATGTAGCCCATAAATCAACACAGCGTGCAAGGCTTCACTCAGGGTGTAAATATCTTAATGACTGAGACGTCTTTAACCATGAATAATTTATATCTACATGATCCATTTTTCTCAGCCATGCTTCACTTCAGCAGAATAAACTAATCTTCTGTCAGGGGATGGGCTCTTGATTATTTCTTCCTGATTTTTCTTCTGTTAGTTTTTCTCATTTTGACACAGTCCATTTTTTTCTCTTGCACTTTCTTTAATGAGGGGGCCCCATTCATCTACCCTGTCTGCTCGCTTTTATTCTTCCTATGCATCTTCTTAGACATCTTGGAATAAAGCCAGGGCTTTTGGACTCTGGCTTCTCATCAGACCCTCTGTGGATGGAGCTGGATGGCAGCAAGGGAACTCGGCTTAATACCACAAGGTGGTATGGGCTTCCTGACGTTGCTGTGTGGAAACATGTATTATGGAAAACAATTGCTAGAAAAGGCTAATGATCAATTAAACGTGAGCATTTGTAGATCCTCTTCTGTGATGCGGAGAGTAACTGCCACATGGGTAATTCTGGAAAGCAGTACTCACTTAAAATAGTTTTGTTTTCCTAGAGCCCATTAAGATAAAGGCAGCTGAGAAGCATTCAGCTTCTCAACTAAGAAGCTCATCTTGAGCATTCCAGCTCACCATGCTCAGTCTCCTCAGACCCCCATAGGTCTCATATCATTGCCATTCCTTTGACTTGTACCGTATGTGTGTGTGTGTGTGTGTGTGACTCGGTCATGTCCAACTCTTTTCAACCCCATGGACTCTTGCCCACCAGGTTCTTCTGTCTATGGGATTATCTAGGCAATAATACTGGAGTGGCTTGCCAATTCTTTCTCCACGTTATCTTCCCAACACAGGGATTGAACCCAGGTCTCCCACACAGCAGGCAGATTTTTTATTATCTGAGCCACCAGGGAAGCCCTGTACCATAGATACTTGGTAATAATTGCCTTTCTCTGGACAGTCCTATGGACAGGGAGCTTCAATCACCTTCTGTGGGTGGTGTCATACCTGATATACTTGTTGACATACTTGAGTAAATCTTCCTAGAAAGCTGGAAACCATATCCTATTAGATAACCCAGTATTTTATAAGCATTTTGACTCTTACTGTATTAAAGTTTTCATAGGGTTTGGGAGGATTGCAAACATTATGTGTCCTGTAGTTTAAGAAAAAGTAGAAACCTCATGAGGTTCATCAGAATAAATTTCCATCAGTTCAGTTCAGTTCAGTTCAGTCGCTCAGTTGTGTCCGACTCTGCGACCCCATGAATCGCAGCACACCAGGCCTCCCTGTTCATCACCAACTCCCAGAGTTCACTCAGACTCACATCCATCAAGTCGGTGATGCCATCCAGCCATCTCATCCTCTGTCGTCCCCTTCTCCTCCTGCCTCCAATCCCTCCCAGCCTCAGAGTCCTTTCCAATGAGTCAACTCTTCGCATGAGGTGGCCAAAGTACTGGAGTTTCAGCTTTAGCATCATTCCTTCCAAAGAACACCCAGGGCTGATCTCCTTTAGAATGGACTGGTTGGATCTCCTTGCAGTCCAAGGGACTCTCAAGAGTCTTCTCCAACACCACAGTTCAAAAGCATCAATTCTTCGGTGCTCAGCTTTCTTCACAGTCCAACTCTCACATCCATACATGACTACTGGAAAAACCATAGCCTTGGCTAGACAGACTTTTGTAGGCATGCTGCTGCTGCTAAGTCGCTTCAGTTGTGTCCGACTCTGTGCGACCCCATAGACGGCAGCCCACCAGGCTCCCCGTCCCTGGGATTCTGCAGGCAAGAATACTGGAGTGGGTCGCCATTTCCTTCTCCAGTGCATGAAAGTGAAAAGTGAAAGTGAAGTCGCTCAGTCATGTCCGACTCTTAGCGACCCCGTGGACTGCAACCTACCAGGCTCCTCCATCCATGGGATTTTCCAGGCAAGAGTACTGGAGTGGAATCCAAAAGTTCTATCCCACTCCTCTGTCTTATTGGCATGGGCCCCAAGGGGTTATGTGAAGGAAGGGATAATATATTTTCATGTTTGAGTCCCCAGTGCCTTCTGAGGTTCCTGGAATATATAAATATAGTCAATAAATGTATTTTAAAATTCATGTTGTTGCAGGAATGATGATGTAACCTGCAGACTTAGAAAGCCCAGTTGTGTGAGAATATGAAGTGGGTGATCTTCTATCTTGGCAAGAGTCTAATTAGGTTTCCCCAGCCTCCTGAGACTACATGAATCCTTCCTCTGACTCATGCGATGGCCAGAGCATTTGGATCTGGTCTAAGTCATGTATATGAAAGCCAGCATACCAGGGTCTCCTCACAGAGGACCATTTGAATTATCTAGTATCCAGCTTTTGCTGGAAATCTGAAGTAAGGTAAAAGATTGCTATTTAGGTAGGTCCCTAGAGAGAGAGAGCCAATCTATCTGCCCTGGGGTCTGTCTTTTGATTAAGTGGACCATCACATTATCTTGTCTCGTTATAGAGACAGCATCACTGATTTGCTTTTTAATCATATGCCTCAAGAAACAGGCATTATGAAAATACATTGAGGACATCACCCCATTATATCAGCACTATCTATTAATATATCTGGGCTTCCCTGGTGGCTCTGTGGCAAAGAATTAGCCTGCAATGCAGGAGATCCAGGTTCAGTCCTTGGGTGGGGAGGATCCCCTGGAGAAGGGAATGGCCACTTCAGTATTCTTGCCTGGAGAATTCCATTACAGAGGATGCTGGTGAGCTACAGTCCATGGGGTCTCAAAGAGTCGGAAATGACTGAGCAACTGACACTTGCACAATTCCACGGAAAAGATATCTTTTAGAGCTCCCTGCTACAAGAGTCTTGTAGAATCTTTATTCCCACTGTAGGGACTAGAAGACCTCCTCTTTTCCAACAGTGCAGGATTGACCGTGGTTTCCAGGAAGTTTAGTCGTGTTTTTTAATTGTAACAAAATTCACATAACGTATAATTAACCACTTAAAGTCTAAAATTCAGTAGCGTTTACTACATTCACAGTGTCATGCTACCATCAGCTCTGCCTGGTTCTAAAATGGTATCTGCCTGGTTCTGAACAGTCACTCTCTAGTCCCCTCTGCCCCCAATCCCTGGCAGCTACCAATCTACTTTCTATCTCTGTGGATTTCCCTGATATTTAAAGTCATTTTTGTAATTCAGTCAAAGCATCTCTATTAACCCTTGTGGGCAAGGTGTTCTTAGGTCTTTTTACTCTTCCTGATTACTCCTTTATATTACATTTGTTTCTTTGTTTGTTTAAAGCAAGCAGCCTCCAGACCTTTGTGGAAGGAAGTTGAGTAAGAGATATGTACAAATAAGGATATCCTCCTTTGAAGCTCCAGAACCATTTGTCCCTGAGTAATGCCAGTCTCTTTTAAGAGCTCATAATCCTAGGGGTAGCTCATTTACTTGGCCATTTCTAGCTGCTGTGTTGTTGTTCAGTCGCTCAGTCATGTCCAACTCTTTGCGACCCCATGGACTGTAGCACTCCAGGCTTCCCTATCCATCACCAACTCCCAGAGTGTGCTATACACACTTATAGATGGGAAATGACCAGTAAGTTCAAGTTCCATCTGGAAGAAGGTGGGTTGACTTTCTTCCAGTAGGCTGTTCTCTAATTCTTTTTCTATCAGATAAATTCAAACACTTCTCAGTCCAATATTATGAGGCATTCAATGCCTCATAATATTCAGTGCCTCATAATGATCTAACCTACAGATCATTATGCAGGTTAGAATTTAGACAAAGGAAAAATATCCCTCCTCATCAACATCATCCGGGTATGCGTAGGCACTCTGTTACAAGAACAGCCATTCAAAGGATTTAATAATGGGGTTAACATGATTTCAACCACACTAAGAACTCTCAAGCACAAGAATGTGACTTAAATGTCTGCATCATGACTATTGCTAGCATTGCATCTTGAATAAAATACTAGGCCTTCATTCTTTCACTCATTCCATCAACAGATCACATTGAGCACCTACTGTTTACATAGAAGCTGTATAGATACTGTAGAGAGTCACAGTCATAAGGAAGACATACACAACCCCTACAGCATGGAGCTTACATTATTCATCAAAGAGCAAAGAGGTAATTGAACGACTAATTGTTGAGTCACATTTATTAGATGTGCAGTGAAGGGAAAGCATAGCGATGCTATTAAAGCATATGGCAGGCAGGTTGATGTGGTTTGCAGGGCAGGGCAGGCTTCCTGCAGAAGTGACGTTTGAGCAGAGCAGTGGTAAAGAAGCAGGTGATGCAGGGACCAGGAGCTGGAGAATTCCAGATGGAATAGTATATATAAGGGACCAGAGGCAGGAAAGTATGCAATGTTTTTGAAGAATTGAAAGAGGAGTAGGAAGCTGGAGAACAAGAACAGCACGGTGGTAAAGAAAACAGGTGAGGTAAGCAGGAGCCAGGTCCTGTAGGTCCTTGAAGATTATGATAATATATTTTACCGTGTTACAAAAATGGCTGTTGAAGGGTTTTAAAGCATAGGCTAGCATGATGAGATCTGCACTTTTTTAAAAATTGGATCTGGATTGGGGAAGGTGGGAGCCATGGGAGGACTGGGATATATCAGACAATGGTACTTGGATGGAAATGGTGATTGTGGAGATGGAAAGAAAGAATGAAATTGAAATCTGTTTAGGAATTAGAATCAAGAGGGATCTGTGAGAGTGAGGAGAAGATGGAGTTGGGGACGACTCCTGAATTTCTGGTTTCCATAATGGATTAAAATACGAGCCATTCACTAGGAGGAGACCTGGAGAAGAACCAGTGGAGTGGGGTGGACTTGCCAGTCCGTTTGGGTATGTTGTGTCTGATGGGCTTATGAGACACTCAGGAATTGTTCAAGGTATCAGTGAAGGATGTGTACTAGTGAATGAAAGTTGTTCAGTCGTGTCCGACTCTATACAGTCCATGCAGTTCTCCAGGCCAGAATGCTGGAGTGGGTAGCCTTTCCCTTCTGCAGGGGATCTTCCCAACCCAAGGATCAAACCCAGGTCTCCCTCATTGCAGGAGGATTCTTTACCAGCTGAGCCACAAAGGAACTCTGAATGTGTGCTGGACATATGAATGAGAGTGATCATGGTGAAGTAAAATTCTAGGCTGCTAAAGAGAGAGACCAGAGGGCTGAGCTCATATTCCTTAAACAGTTATCAACAATCTATGGTCATCTTTACATAAGATAAGCACCTTCTTTCCCTCATCATTTTTTTTCTGCATAAGTTAAGAACTCAATATGACACAGTTTTGATAGAAAGTTAAAAGTTGTGCCCTAAGAAGTCCTTCATACTATGCAATGAGGGACAATCCCTCAAACTCGGTCTTTAAAGGATGTTATCATTGTCATCAAAATATTTAAGGGTCTGAGATTTTGCATCCCATCTTGATAAACAATAATTATCTAGAATCACTTTCATATCTTGTAGCTCCCCTCTTCTCCCCATTAGTAGGATGTGCTGTGCTCAGTCTCTTCTGTCCTGTCCAACTCTTAGTGACCCTATGGACTGTAGCCTGCCAGGCTTCTCTGTCCATGGGATTCTCCAGGCAAGAATACTGGAGTGAATTGCCATGCCCTCCTCCAGGGGATCTTCCTGAAGCAGGGAGCAAACCCGTGTCACCTGCATCTCCTGCATTGGCAGACAGGTTCATTACCACCAGCACCACCTGGGAAGTCTCATTAGCAGGATACTGGAATTTAAATTCAGCTATTGCATATTTTCATAAAGTTTACCAAGTTTCTCTCATTTTTGATGCCCAGTAGGCTCTTCCTTACCTAACATTGCTATTTCTCTGAAGAGACATAGATGATCAGGATTAGGGAGCTTTTACTGAAGTCCCCTAATTTTACAGAAGAAAATGAGGTACAGGGGAGATGATGGCTCAGGCCACATGGTAAGTTGGTGGCGTAACTAGGACCATACCTCCAGGCCTCCAGACCTGAGCCCAGCTTAGGATCACACTGCTTCTTCCTTTAACCATGAGTTTATGGTTCTCTTTTCAGAGTTCTGAAGCTTTCCATTTTAAATAAAAAAAAAAAAAAAAACATTCCTTGCACATTAGGCTGCCCTAAATGGAAATATTTCATTTGTTGTTCCTTCAAAGCCTTAATGGGGCAAGTACTACTTAAAGAGAGACTGTTATTTCTATTAATAGTTTCCATTCCAGAGGTGCACCAGAACAGCTGTGAGTACAGTCTCTCTCCCCCTCTAAATTAATGATGGCAGAAAATATGATACCCTTTTTCTATGTTTCTTAATGTTCCCATTCCTATCATTTCTTCCTATGAGAAAAAAATTAATATTAACTCTTCACTGTAACTGGAACATTAGAACCTTACAAAAATAAAATTTTTAACACCTTGACAAATATATAGGCCAGGAAAAAAGAATAGCACTGTAAGAGTTTATATTTAAATAGCTTTTACCTCTGCTGATAACCTCTTTACAAACTAATCTTTAATCCTGATGTAATACTTTTAAGAAACATGAAAACCTAGTGTGTGTACTGGGTCATGATTGATTGTGGCTTTATAAAATGTATGTCTGAAAATAGCTATTAATAGTAGCTTCTTAGAATAAAAATTCAAGAAAGGTATTTTGGGGGGGATAGGCGCAAGTGAAAAGGCCTGTCAGAATAAAGATTCAGCTGGCAACAAAAATTCACACTTACCGTACTAGCTTAAATGTGATAGTTTATTTCTTGGGAGAGTAAACAGTCTCTGGAGATATGATTTCAGGAATCTAAGGTCCTCTCTCTGGTGGCACCATGCCCATGTCTGATGGTGGAAGATGGTCACCAGTTCTGGGCCCACAATGCAACGTCAAGAAGGGGAAAATGAGACAGAGGAGGGCACCACCATTCTTTCTAAGAATGTATCATGTCTCACTTCTGCTCACTTCCTGTTGGCTGGAACTTTGTCACATGGCTGCATCTCACCAGAAAGGAGGCTGGGAAGTGTTGTCCTTAGCTGGGCAGCCATCCAGTCAGCTAAAACTTAGAAAGCTTATTACTAAGAAAGAAGGAAAAATGGGATACCAAGAAACAGTTCTCAGTTTCTGTCATTTCTTAGAGGTTAGGTTATAAGTAACAGAAAGTGTATTACTTCCATCTGGGAAGCCCCATGAATTTATATTTAGACAGAAAAGCATGTGGAAGAATATAAATGATTGTCTCCTTACAAAACTATCTGTTAAAATCCATCAAGTCTTTGGGATATCTGTCCTTCTAAAATTAGTCCTCCTAAAGATTAATCCTCCTCTGTAAAGATAATCTCAGAAAAGACTCCACTAGGCCAGAGCTCATGTGAGGTTCAACCTGAACAGGAAGAGACATTGCAAGGGAGCAAACTCCAAGAAGAGAAGGACAATAGACCTGGGAGTGGAGCTATGGGCATCAGATTATGTGCATTTGCTGTAGCAGTAGCACTTTGACTATTAGAGCTGAGAAGTAGGAAGAATCACCTATATTCATGATGGAAGGATAACTCAAACGTGGGTGACAAGGACTGACCAGAATTGTTTACTAGGAGGTCCCAGTGAGGCAGGAGAGGTGCAAACCACTGTTTCAGATAGCCCTGGGGACTGCTGTCTATAAACTCCAAGGTGAGAGTAAGGCAGGACCCTGGGGAGCATATGACCAACAGAAGCACTGGAGAGAAGCAAACTGGGAAACAAGGAGAAGAGAAGCCAGATCTTGTCAATGGCCCAAGGTCAGGCTGTTAACACAGCAGGGTGAGCAGAACCTGAGAGTAGCCACCACCATAGAGTTAGATTCATGGGAAAATTATAGCCAGCACACTTCAGAATCACAAAGTCTTCTTAGTGGACTAAGACCCTTGGGTCCTCCCAGCTATTATTAGTGAGACTCTCCCCTGGAATTGACAGGAAGAAATACAGCCCCTAATGGTCTCTTAACTTTTTCTAGGACTAGATATTTAAGAAACACAGTGCATGTAAGAATCCTTAGGCCTGGAATATGAATGTGGTTGGCATGACTGTTCTCATCTTTACCTTATTTAACAAATATCTTGTTTCATCTGCGACTGAAGATGACTCTGTCCCAGGGGTCTTTCAGCTTCCAGAGTCAGCACATACTGTCTGAGCTTCACTATAGGAATACACTTTCTAGTTCACCATATCTGAGTGCTGGCTTGTTGATATGAAGATATACTTTCAGGAAAACAAACTTGTATTAGTACCAAACACCAGAGTAGTAGAAAGTCATAAAAATACTATTGAAAATATACAGTCTTAAAAAATGAGATGATTCAAAGGTTTGCAGTCATAATATGCAATAATATTCTATGTGTACAGCATTTTGTAA
Organism: Bos mutus; assembly: GCF_027580195.1. Classification (NCBI taxonomy): domain Eukaryota; kingdom Metazoa; phylum Chordata; class Mammalia; order Artiodactyla; family Bovidae; genus Bos; species Bos mutus. The sequence goes on along the minus strand of NC_091621.1, from coordinate 25,100,455 downwards.
AATGCTTTAACTATACATTGATTCCCATTGTAGTAAATGCTGAGGTAAAGATAACACTTTCTAGGTAAGCAAGCAGACTTAGTTTTTATAACTGGTCTGTGTTACCATGACCAAAATATTGTGAAAAGAAAAAGTACCAGTATTATAAATCCACATCCAAGGCTCTTTCCCATATGATCTCTTCCTCTTCTGAGCTTTAAATAGCATCATGCATTGTCTCGTTTATCCATACATTCATTCAACATCTAAATATGCACAAGTCTCTATGCCAGGCACTGAGGATGCTGTGATGGACAGAACACAGGCTCTGTCCTTACAGCAAGCTTGCTGTCCGGCAGAGATCAGAGGAATGGCATCCACACTAGCCATTAAGAAGGAACGAGATTTGTGCAACAAAGCAGGAAAATAGCAGGAGAAGAGGTTCTCACCAGATCATAAGTCAGGAGAGGCTTCCCAGAGGAATTGAAGTTTATACCCCCAAGGGTGAGTACCAATTGAAGGAATGAAGAGCATTCCAAGCTAAAAATAAAGCATGCACCCGAGGGAGAGATGACCGTATATCAGATCCAGAATAAGGAAAACCTAGAGGATTCACCAATTTAACTTGGTTATGCCTTCCTTTGTGTGTGTGCTCAGTCACTCAGTTGTGTCCGACTCTTTGCAGCTCCATGGACTATAGGCCGCCAAGCTCCTCTTGTCTGAAATTTTCCAGACAAGAATACTGGAGCAGTTTGCCATTTCCTACTCCAGGAGATCTTCCCACCCAGGGGTCAAACCTGCATCTCTGTGTCTCCTGCATTGACAGGCGGACTCTTTACCACTGCACCACTTGGGAAGCATATGCCTTCCTACCACTTGCCTACTTAGAGACATTGTCTATTCACCCTTCCTTCCCACCCATCTATCCATCCATCTATCCATCCATCCATAGAAGGTGCTAAGATGTTTACTGAGTTAATTAATTTTTAAAACCTTTCTTCAGAGACCCAGTATTTGTCAGGCACTGTATCAAGCAATTTAGCATGCACACAATATCAAGTAATATAGAGGGCATAAAGAAACATAAGACATTATCCCAACTGATGTGAAGCTTAAATTTTAATTGAAGAGGTAAACCCATGCACATATTACTGTACTACTAGCTGGATAGAACAGGCATCCTAAAAGATGCCCTAAGAAGTTACCACTCACTGGACGTGGAGATGTTAAATGGAGGGAAATCTAAAGTTTTAATAACATTAACAGATCAACACCAGACTGAACCTTCTCCACCTTTTTTCTGTGTCTGTTTGCTTGTTTACTGTGTTTTGTTTTCTGAAATTTTCTTCCATAGATTCTGTGGCAACAGCATCCGGACCACTACTAGTTGAAGTTGCCAAAACTCCGGGTGCCAGCCTTGGGGTGGCCCTAACTACCTCAATGTGCTGTAACAAACAGGTCATTGTCATAGACAAAATCAAATCTGCAAGTATTGCAGACAGGTGAGTGTCACAGAAAGTGCCTACTTTTCCAAATTGCACACGTGTTAAAATATGTAGAGATATATTCATATATGTATACACACATATGTAATACCTACACACATGCACACACAGGTAAAACAAAACAGCTCTTCTGCCAGTTTATACAAGCTTCATATACAAAACAAGTTAGTATTCTAGAGCTTAAAAGTTCACCTTCCTTATCAGCTACCGCGTGAAGTAATATTGCTTCACCCGAATGTTTGGTGTGGCCTTTAGAAATGAGAAAAAGTCAAGCAACTATGTACATTCACCTACTGTGTCCTAGAGTAATAGCCCATTTTTGGTTGAGGGTAGCTTAGCAGATCTTTATGATGCTCCATGCAGAGAAGTCCTGTGGTTTCTTGAATTGTGAACAATTAAATCCTGCCACCATACAATCTTATTCCTTTTTTCTTCAGGAAGTAAAACAACATTTTAAAAATGATAGTCTTTAAAGAAAGGCCCTCCACTGACGTATGTTAATCTTAGAGTTTCACTATATTCAAGGGTCCCCCAAAACATCGTTCATTCTCATGACATAAAAATGCCAGTCTTTTATCCCGAATTCTTCTTCTGATAGATTTACAAATTGCAGGGGTGGGGGTGGGGGAGGAAGACTACCTTACCACCTAATAAATTATTTAACCACTCCTGGTAAGAAAACCCCCACCTCCCATAGCTGAAGCACTCCAGGTGCACCCAAGTGGCATTTTATTTTTAGATGGGAGGGATGACTTGAAATGTTTTTGTCCTGAGAAGTAGACTGTGGTCATCGTGCAAGTGTTTAGATCTACCCCAATGCCCAGTCTCCCTGCATGTCTCCATCCCTCTTCTGCCCTTCCTGGTGAACTTCTGACTCTGATGCTCTGCGGCTACCCCTGTAGTGGTCAGTCTGTAGCTCTACTGTGCTCTTAGCTCCGTTCAGGCATTTAAGAGTGATGGATTCAGGGATGCCCTCCCGTTCAGTGGTGCAGGATGCTTTCACGTTCTCCCTCTGTTTCTGTCCTGTTGCAGAGGGTAGGCAGTTTAAGCAGCTGTCCACTTGACTGGCACCTCGAGATGCTGACTGCTGTGTGTGCTGTTCCCAACTCACTCAGCCTGTTGAGTTCAGCAAGGCGTAGCAGCCCGCCCCTCCTGCTCCCCAGCTTCCCCCTCACTCACCACAGAGGCGTCCTTTGATTACTCTTTGACGCCTGCCTCATTTCCATCATCTTTGAGGGCTTTTGCACTAATAAATGTTTATCTCCAGAATAACAAAATAATCAAGAACTGGTGATCTGGGAGCATGTGTGAGACGATTCCGAGCAAGCACTAGCTGAATCTTTCTCCCAAGTTATCCTCCCAAGAAAATCGTAAATGACCCAATTCCCATTCTGCGAGTCCCATCTTTACATTCTGAATATTTACTAACTCGTATTTATAGATATAAAAACTCAGGAGGAGAAAAATCACAGAAAAAAAGTCAAAGGAAAACATTTTCCTATTCTTCCCTCTGCTTGCTCATTTCCCCTCAACTTTCAGCACTGCTACCCCCAAAATTATATATTTTTTATAAAGGACAAGGAAAAACCTTTCCTTGAGTTTTTCTGTATTTTCTACAAGGTTTTACATTTCTTTTCATACCCAAGATAGTTAATATTTGACAGGTAGTGTTTCCTATGACATTCAAGCATTTCCTTTTCCCCTTAAGTAAATGAAAACTGTATGAAGTTTTAAGTATGAGGACGTGAAAGTCATAACCCAAAGAGGAAGGTGCGCCATCGTCTTCTCCTCCTCATAGGTGTGGTGCTCTGCACGTGGGCGATCACATCCTGTCCATCGACGGCACCAGCATGGAGTACTGCACGCTCGCAGAAGCAACCCAGTTCCTAGCCAACACCACCGACCAGGTCAAGCTTGAGATTCTTCCCCATCATCAGACCCGCCTGGCCCTGAAGGGACCTGACCATGGTGAGAGGATCCACCCACATAAACCTCTGTTGTCTTCCCCTTGCAATGATTGCTTCTTCAGCAGAGTTAGAAAGCAGAGAGAGGCCAAGTTCAATTCTGCCTCTATCATTTCTTCTCAGACAACAGGCGATCTTTGTTTACTCTCTTCATCTTCCCAATCCCTTTGACCAAGCCCCAGGTGTTTCACCTGAAACCCCCAAATTGAGGAAACACTGTTTGAAATAGAATTTTCATATTTGTACTGTTTGGTTTTTTTTTAAGCCTTTGGTACAAATTGAGTGTGGGAAGAAAGGAAATAATTTGACTTCCTGTGATTTGCATTGAACTTCCTTAAAGGCAAATACTAAAACTCCCAATGTTTAAAAACAGTTATGAAGTGGGCATTCATGCCAGATCCTTCAAATATTTCAGGGGGAAAGCAGTTTCATGAGAGATTTTGTCTGTTTTTCAGAGTAGTTGTTTTCCTTAGGTTGCAGAACAAACTTCTGACCAAATATTTCTCCTAGGAGTGTCAGAACATTTGACTAGGATTATGCAGTAACAAGTTTCACCTGAGGGAATCTGGATTTTCACTGTCTTGAAGCTTACAGATCTTTTGCTGAGTGTTTATACCCTGTCCCACCTAGGCATCCTTAAATAAAACCCAGTGCAAGAAAAAGGACTTTGAGCCCAAAATCAAATGAAGAACAACTCTCCAGTGGGGTCTTTGTTCTAACCGCTCCCTTGCTCCTCTTCCTTAAATCAAGCACTCTCCTTTTTTATTCCTTGAAACCAACTTCTGATCTCCACTAGTACTTATCAGGCTCCCTAGAGGTGAACACATTTCTTTATGTTTAGAGAGAGAGAAGAATTTTCTCTGGAACCAAAATTTTGCTTCTGAGGAGGTTGTTTGTTTCCTATGTCTCCAACCTTCTAAAACATGCTGCACTTTCCCACAGTTTGAAAAAAAAGCAGCACGAAATAATTTTCATATTGAATGAGTCAGCTGGATGCAACCTTTTTTAATTAAATGGAGCTTAGACAGCTCTGGAGCTAATGAAAATCTCCAATACAGCATTCCCTTTATCAGATTTTAATTTTACACATTGGAGTTGGAGAAATGAGGCAGCTGAGGCAGATTATGAACAGAAATTCTACCTCGTTTAAATAGAAATGATAAGGGGGTACGATTCATGGGACTGTTCCGTTCCTGTCAGGAGGATGTGCGGGTCTTTCCTGCTCACTGACTGAGAAGGGAGATTTCTAAAGCTGTTACATTTCTTCTAAATTAATCTGAAGGTGCCACTGGATTTGGAGCCCACCAGGCATAACAGTACACACTGCCTAGTGCTTTTTCAGCAGGAGATTCTGCTTGGTAAATTCTAGGATCAGAATCAGAAATGTGAACAGACCCTATAAAAATGTCATTGTCTTTAGCAACTTCATCTTCCCTGCCTCTTATTCGCCATGTAAACAAATCATAGTTCAAATAGTTTCCACTCATGAAATATTAAATGTTTTTATCTGCCAAGACAGTCTGAGAAGATGAATTTATATATAAAGGGGATGGAGACCAAGAACTAACTTTTTTTTTCTTCACTGTGGAAAAGCTGATGTCATTTGTGATTTTGCAGCGGGGTGAAGGGCTGGTAATTTTAGTAATTCTAACTCCCGCTTCTGACCCTGTCATCCACTATTGTTGAAAATTGTTCCCCATCTTCTTTATCTAACATGCAAGTATCTCCCTACATTTTATATTAAAATCAGACTTGTATTTCCAAAAGGAAATAAATAATGGGTCTTAAACATAATTAAATCCCAATTAAGAAGAGAAAATATACCCCAAAATTGTTATAATGTTTATGATTCTCAAACTTCTGTTTTGAGATGTAGTAGAATTGTTATATAGTTTTACCTTTTTCCATAAGAAAGTTCTAGTTTTTTTTTTTTTTTTTCAAGATTTCTGATGCTTAAACAGCATGCCTCTCATCTCATGGGTAGATGGAGATAAAACATTTCACAGATTTTGCTGAGCAAGAAAGCATTCACAATAGTATTTTCAGGGAAATATAGAAATGGACACATCAACCAGGAACAGATTTGCTATGCCTTTTGCTGGGAAATAGCAGCATTCAAAAAGCCATAAGAATGAGTTTTTAAGGTCAGAAATTGTGCCCCTGAGGGTCTTTGGGAGACGGTCTTGCTTGGAGGAAACTTTGGAAAAGACTTTGGAAAAGAAAATGTGAGCAGAGTCTTGAGGTTCTATAATTCAGTACCAGGAGAACTACCATTTCTGAGCAACCAGCAGCGTACCTATTGCCTACACCTTTGAACTCCTGGACTAGATAAGACGGTACAGTTAGAGAAGAGAACAAAAGTACCTCCCATGTCAGATACCTCAAGATTTCAACAGCAATGTCACCATGGAATGATAGAAAAAACATTATATTTTCCTTACCGTTTGTTTATCTGTAACAAAGGACTTAGGAACATGCATAGGAAGAGGCAAGTATAGTGTGGTGGCTGAGGGCAGGGACTCAGAGTCAGGCTCTCAGAACTGTAATTCTGGCTCCACCACTTGGGAACTTAGCAAGTTACTCAACTTTTCTATGCCTCAGTTTCTTCATCTGTAAAATGGGTGTTATTATACTATATACCTCATAGATGTATTATGAGTATTATCTGAGATAGTCCATGTATAATCACTTAGCACTTAGGGCCTGGTATATAGTGAGGACTCAGTGAAAGTTGACTGTTATTAATATTATGGGGACCATTAAGTGGGAGAATGTAAATGAATTTTTTCAAAATGAAAGAGTATGTCAAAAATGTGACATCTTATTTTTAAACTGAAATCCTTGTCTAACATATGAGTATAAAATCCATCACCATAAAACAGAATAGATTTAGAGTGCATGTTCAAAATAGGCTACAGCTGTCTTCTCTGGGCTACATTGTTTGCTGAATGCCTTTTAAATTAATTATACATGGCAGGCAGTTTTGTGCATTAATTATATAATTTTTGTCTCTTAATTATTTTATGTATATGAAGATTTAGTCCCCAGTTCAAGTCAAAGTAAGTATTATGACCTACATTTCAGTTCAGGTCAGTTCAGTCACTCATTCGTGTATGACTCTTTGCAACCCCATGGACTGCAGCATGCCAGGCTTTCCTGTCCATTACCAACACCCGGAGCTTATTCAAACTGATGTCCATCAAGTCAGTGATGCCATCCAACCATCTCATCCTCTATCATCCCCTTCTCCTGCCTTCAATCTTTCCCAGCATCAGGGTCTTTTCAAATGAGTCAATTCTTCACATCAGGTAGCCAAAGTATTGGAGTTTCAGCTTCCGCATCAGTCCTGCCAAGGAATATTCAGGACTGATTTCCTTTAGGGTGGACAGGTTGGATCTCCTTTCTGTCCAAGGGACTCTCTATAGTCTTCTCCAACACCACAGGTCAAAAACATTAATTCTTTGGCACTCAGCTTTCATTATAGTCCAACTCTCACATCCATACATAACCACTGGAAAAACCATAGTTTTCACTAGATGGACCTTGGTTGGCAAAGTATTGTTTCTGCTTTTTAATATGCTGTCTAGGTTGGTCATAGCTTTCCTTCCAAAGAGCAAGCATCTTTTAACTTCTTGGCTTCAGTCACCATCTGTAGTGATTTTGAAGCCCAAAAATATAAAGTCTCTCACTGTTTTCATTGTTTCCCCATCTGTTTGCCACAAAGTAATGGGGCTGGATGCCATGATCTTAGTTTTCTGAAAGTTGAGCTTTAAGCCAACCTTTTCAGCCTCCTCTTTCACTTTCATCAAGAGGCTCTTTAGTTCCTCTTCACTTTCTGCCATAAGGGTGGTGTCATCTACGTATCTGATCAGATCAGATCAGATCAGTCGCTCAGTCGCGTCTGACTCTTTGCAACCCCATGAATTGCAGCACACCAGGCCTCCCTGTCCATCACCAACTCCCGGCGTTCACCCATACTCACATCCATCGAGTCACTGATGCCATCCAGCCATCTCATCCTCTGTCGTCCCCTTCTCCTCTTGCCCCCAATCCCTCCCAGCATCAGAGCCTTTTCCAATGAGTCAACTCTTCGCATGAGGTGGCCAAAGTACTGGAGTTTCAGCTTTAGCATCATTCCTTCCAAAGAAATCCCAGGGCTGATCTCCTTCAGAATGGACTGGTTGGATCTCCTTGCAGTCCAAGGGACTCTCAACAGTCTTCTCCAACACCACAGTTCAAAGGCATCAATTCTTCGGCGCTCAGCCTTCTTCACAGTCCAACTCTCACATCCATACATGACCACAGGAAAAACCATAGCCTTGACTAGATGAACCTTTGTTGGCAAAGTAATGTCTCTGCTATAGATGGAGAAGCTCTACACAGTCAGCAAAAACAAGACCAGGAGCTGACTGTGGCTCAGATCATGAAGTCCTTATTGCCAAATTCAGACTGAAATTGAAGAAAGTAGGGAAAACCACTAGACCATTCAGGTATGACCTAAATCAAATCCCTTATGATTATACAGTGGAAGTGAGAAATAGATTTAAGGGCCTAGATCTGATAGATAGAGTGCCTGATGAGCTATGGAATGAGGTTCGTGACATTGTACAGGAGACAGGGATCAAGACCATCCCCATGGAAAAGAAATGCAAAAAAGCAAAATGGCTGTCTGGGGAAGGCTTACAAATAGCTGCGTATCTGAGGTTATTGCTATTTCTCCCAACAATCTTGATTCCAGTTTGTGCTTCATCCAGCCTGGCATTTAGCATGATGTACTCTGCATTTAAATTAAACAAGCAAGGTGACAACTTGCTGTACTTGTGTTCTGACTTGGAACCAGTATGTTGTTCCATGTCCAGTTCTAACTGTTGTTTCCTGATCTGCATACAGATTTATCAAGAGGCAGGTCAGGTGATCTGGTATTCCCATCTTTTTCAGAATTTTCCAGTTTGTTGTGATTCACACAGTCAAAGGCTTTGGCATAATCAATAAAGCAAAAGTAGATATTTTTCTGGAACTCTCTTGCTTTTTTGATGATCCAGTGGATGTTGGCAGTTTGATCTCTGGTTCCTCTGCCTTTTCTAAATCCAGCTTGAACATCGGGAAGTTCACAGTTCATATACTGTTGACACATGATTTGGAGGATTTTGAGCATTACTTTGCTAGCACGTGAGATGAGTGCAACTGTGTGGTAGTTTGAGCATTCTTTGGCATTGCCTTTCTTTGGGCTTGGAATGAAAACTGACCTTTTCCAGTCCTGTGGCCACTGCTGAGCTTTCCAAATTTGCTGGCATATTGACTGCAGCACTTTCACAGCATCATCTTTCAGGATTTGAAATAGCTCAACTGGAATTCCATCACCTGCACTAGCTTTGTTCATAGTGATGCTTTCTAAGGCCCACTTGACTTCACATTCCAGGATGTCTGGCTCTAGGTCAGTGATCACACGATCATGATTATCTGGGTCATGAAGATCTTTTTTTGTACAGTTCTTCTGTGTATTCTTGCCACCTCTTCTTAATATCTTCTGCTTTTGTTAGATCCATACCATTTCTGCCCTTTATTGAGCCCATCTTCGTATGAAATATTCCCTTGGAATCTCTAATTTTCTTGAAGAGATCTCTAGTCATTCCCATTCTATTGTTTTCCTCTATTTCTTTGCACTGATCACTGAGGAAGGCTTTCTCATCACCGAGGAAGGCTTTCTTATCTCTCCTTGCTATTCTTTGGAACTCTGCATTCAAATAGGTATATCGTTCCTTTTCTCCTTTGCCTTTAGCTTCTCTTCTTTGCTCAGCTATTTGTAGACAACCATTTCGCCTTTTTGCAATTCTTTTTCTTGGGGATGGTCTTGATCATTGCCTCCTGTACAATGTCACGAACCTCCGTCCATAGTTCTTCAGGCACTCTGTCTTTCAGATCTAATCCCTTGAATTAAATGACTTACCTTTAACCTGCCACAGATGTCACAGAGCCAGACATACATAGGTGGTCAGAATCTTCCTTACTGAGTTATCAATTTGGTTTGACAGCACTCAAAACTGCCCAGTAATTTTAACAGCACTCCATAAAGAACTGGGTTAAAAAATGAGTGGAGAATTCTGAAGTTCACACACTGTGTTGTTCAGTTGCTAACTCACGTCAGACTGTTCACAAACCCATGGACTGTAGCATGCAAGACTCCTCTGTTCTCCACTCTGTCTCTGAGTTTTCTCAGATTCATGTCCATTGAATCAGTGATGCTATCTAACCATTACTCACTGTACATCATTTGAAACACATGATATTTTATAGAGCTCAATAAGTGGCTATGGGTGTAGATTAGCCAGACCCAACACTGACTGCCTCTTGCTTAAAAAAGTCTTCTGGTACACCCAAAAGTAAAGTGAGGATGGCGAAAGAGACTTGCCTCGAAATGCTCTTTATCACAAGGAAAATGCTGCTACAGTGTGTACATGGACCCTCTGGCTGATATTCTTATTCATTCACGCATGTGTTCCTTCACTCATTCACTCGTTCATCAGCCATTATATGCCAGGCTCTGTTCTAGTTGCCACAGTGCATCTAGTGAGCAAGGCAAGCAAAGTAGATTCCTATTCTCATGGGATTTACATTCCAGTCTAGAGAGACAAGCATTAAAAGTATATTAAATCAATAAAGCCCTTTCAACTATGAGGAATATATTAATAAAAAAGCAATGGAATAACATAGGAGAGACAACTTCTTCATCCAGGGAGGTCAGAATGACTTGGCACCTGAGCCAGCCTTGTAAACAGGTAGGAGAATATTAGAAGTAGGAAGTGTGCGAAGGGGTGAAGCTAGAGAGATAAGTAGGGCTCACATTTGATTCTCTTTGTTACTGTAACCCATTGAAATACCTTAAATGGGCGTTGCATCATCTAATTTATGTATTTAAAATATTCTGTACTATGGATCCTGGAAGGTTGGTAGGTAAGAGATGAACCAGGGAGCCAAGTCTGAAGATTTGGCAGTGGTCGAGGTGAAGGAGATGGTAGCTTGGTAGCTTGAAAGTAGACTAGTGGAGAGGGAGATAAATCCCAAAACTAGAAACTGAAGTATATAGAAGCAAAAGACCATATGTTCAGGACTACAAAATGATGGTGGCCATGAAAGTGTGCTGCAGATTTCTCAGTCTCTCAACTTGTGTCCAGTGAATGAAATTTGTAGAGTGAGAAATATACCTGTTTCCTTAAAAAAAAAAAGAAAAAGTATTCATTGGCAAGTAGATAGAAAGTATATGGTATCAATGCTATTAAATAAAGAGTCACTAGTTTTTATTCTGTGTGCCAGCACCATGCTAAGCACCTTGGTGCATATTCTCAACAGTTGGCCTCTGGGATAGATGCTTTTGTGATCTCTACTTGACATAATGAGGGAACTGTGGCTTAGACAGGTTGAGTAACTGGTCAAGGTCTGATAGAGAAGATGGGTTGAAACTGGAACGGAAATACAGGTGGCCTCAGCCCGTGGTGATCTGTTCATGCTTTTGTTCCATGATCTGTCTCATTCCAGAAAGGCTGAGATGTGTCAATGAGGCTGATGTCACTGATGGTGTAATTTAAACTCTTACCCAAAGAACTCTCCTTTAAATACTTAGAGTATCTGACCTCACTCCATGAATAAATACTGCAAATTCATTCATATGTAAGGCACCTAGTCTTAGAATCATGACAATAGAGATAAAAGTCCATATTTTATTTTTCATTCTTTAAGACAGTTAAGTGAAAATTTTCCAATCAATATAGTAACAAACATAAAAGCGCTCATACTTTCAGACCACTGAGTAGAAAGTCAAATCAAACAATATTGAAATTAGAATGGAAGTATGATATACATTTTTTAAAACATAAAGTGGACACCAGCATTTTGAAATTAGCTTTATTAAAATTTTGTGGCATCTTAAAAAATACAAGAATATTTGAAATAGTTTTAATAATTAAATGCCTTCTTTCAAATATAAATACAGCTTTTAAAAATACCCCCCAAATTGTAAAGTATGTTGACACTTGCATCTTCTTATTAGGGTATGGATAAGATCCTGATAGAATAGTTTATTGTAGTTCAAGTGATGAATAGTAGTGTAATTAAAATGTCAGAGCAGTAAATTGTGATATGTGACTAGTACCTCCTTTGAATCAGGAGCCAGTATAATTTATCATTCATTCTTTTCTTTTTCTCAAAACAAGAGCTACTAACTGGCCAAGATTTGCAAATCTCTAATTACTAATCTTGTGCCATAGATCTTGCAGGGTTGACTTTTAAGTTAAAGAAAAAAATGTTTTAATCTCTGCTGTGAAGCACAGGGGGAGATTAGAAATTGATTCAGTAGTCATCTTAAAAGGAGAAAAAAATGGGCTGGGGAAAGACATGCATTATTGTTGGGAAGATGAAAAGTTACCATCTCTGGTGTTAATCATAGGTTTTGCTGACCACTGAGAAAAGGGCAAAGCCAGTTTTTTCCTTTTTTTGTGCAAGCAGGCTTCATTTTTTTGTTGTTGTTGTTACTTTTTATTTGTGCAGTTCAGTTACTTTTTCCTCTTTTTTGGTTCTTTGTTTGTTTGTTTTTTCTTATTTCTCATCATCACTTCATGTGGGCAGTGAAAATTCAGAGGAGCGACAGGCCACTTCCCTGGGACTTCTGGGCCAGCAACCACTGCAGCCTTCACACCTACCATCACTATAACTCGTTCCACCCTGACCATTGCAGAGCGCCGGCCCTGACAGTCATGAAAGCGCCTCCTCCAAACAGCCCTCGTAATGTTCCAGGCTTTCTCCTCCTGGTCTTTTACTTAAATTATATGCTTCTCATGCCTTCTTCATCTGATTCATACCATATTTGGTTTCATAGGTGTGGTGTCTTTTTTTTTTTGTAGTAGCAACTTCTCATTTCTGTCGTCTCTTAAGTCTGTCTTTTCCATCAGAAAGCATTTGTTGTTAAGAGAGGATGTAAATGTTCAGAATGATTTATGTGTGGTCAGGAAATAGCAATGAAGAATAGTATATAGAAGATAATGTTCTCAGACCTTATTTGTGTATATGGAACCACTTGTGAAATTCATGCCAGAAGCTGTCTATGAAAATGAGATTATGTATCTGAAGCATTGAGTTGTTGTTTATGGAGAAACTTGCTTTAATGTTTTCTTTTTTTGTCTAAAGCAAAACTCGTAGAGCCTCTCTGTGTTGCATTGTACTTACGGAGATCGATGCTGCTCCTTAGGCATTTCTGGGCTCTTATAACACAGATTCTAAAGCACTGTCTCCATGGCTCCTGAGACTTGGTCTCTGATTGGTTGGAGCCACCTACTAGCCATTGCTGTGCATCTTGTGTGTCTTTCTGGATTGTTGCTGGTTGACAGGTGTGGCAGGCTTACACGCCCCCTGAGAATGCTCTGTGCCAAGTCTTCACTCTCTTACAGCAGCTTTGGTGTCTTCATCCTTCTCTCCCACCTCCATGAGTGCATACAGCCTGAGTTCCCTGAACATGGGGACTTTGCCTCGAAGCCTCTACTCCACTAGCCCACGTGGAACCATGATGAGGAGGCGACTGAAAAAGAAAGACTTCAAAAGCTCACGTAAGTGAAATGTTAACCGATGTCTTTTGGCCTGAAAAAACCTGTGGGTCCATTGGCATCTTGGATGTAAGGAAACCTATAGGAAGAGTGTTTTGCAGGAAGAAGATAAGTAGCTCACTACCCTGTGCCAAAGACCATTGAAATGATATCCCTTATCGACATAACAATTGCACCACATACAATTTCAGACTGGGTTAGTTCGTACTACCTTTGCCTACAACGTTTTATTTGAATTTTTTTTCTTGCTCTTTTGATCTGATAAAATCAAAGATGTAATTTTTTTCTTTAAGACTCCTTCCTTATATTCTGGGTACCTTTGAACATAAAACCATTGTTCTTTGTTTCTTATTGACTAAAGCTGGGTCCACCTACTCACTCTGAAAACTGTATCCCCTTTTGGTAAATATGAGTCCCATGTATTTGTGTAGTATTATTATAAATTTCCAGAGAAGGCAATGGCACCCCTCTCCAGTACTCTAGCCTGGAAAATCCCATGGACTGAGGAGCCTGGTAGGCTGCAATCCATGGGGTCGCTAAGAGTCAGACATGACTGAGCGACTTCACTTTCACTTTTCACTTTCATGCATTGGAGGAGGAAATGGCAACCCACTCCAGTGTTCTTGCCTAGAGAATCCCATGGACGGAGAAGCCTGGTAGGCTGCAGTCCATGGGGTCGCACAGAGTTGGACACGACTGAAATGACTTAGCAGCAGCAGCAGCATTATAAATTTCATATTTCATGAACCATCCCTGCAAAAAAAGACTATAATAAGTTTAAACATGCCTTTCAAACTATAGCTTATTCCCCTTAAATGTGCCTTTTCAATCTGTATTTCATACCTCAAGATTCTAATACTTTCACAGGGAACCTGCTCCACTGACAAGCACTGCCGTAACATATTATCTGTTACCCACTTAAGTGTCAGGAAGATTGAAAGGATCCTTATCTTTACAACAGGTATCCTAAAGACTAGGAATTTCAACTACGACTCTTAGAACTATGATCTTCTGGGACAGGCAAGCATGTTACAGACTAGGAAAAACTAGGAAGATGTGGTTGGCGGCCTGCTTCTGGATAGCTGCTTGTCCATGTAAAGAAGAAAGGGTGATCAAATGCCTTAGGGAAAAAGGGAAGAAACACATCACTCCTGAATTTTTCTTTTGTGGGAGTGGGAGGGCAGAGCATAATCTCTCATCATAATCATGTAAGTTTTAAAGAAAGAGAACACCTAGTTTTCCAGCCAGATCTAACCAGTGTAGAGAGAGGTAAGTGTTTCTTGTATTTTTTTTTTTCTGGTGGCCATGATTGTGTTTCCCATAAAAACAACTCAAAGAAGATGGGATCTCTTCTTGTGTTTACTATGGAGATAAAGTAAGGAACACTCTTAAGCTACCTGCTGCTGCTGCTGCTGCTGCTGCTAAGTCGCTTCAGTCCTGTCCGACTCAGTGCAACCCCATAGACGGCAGCCCACCAGAATCCCCCATCCCCGGGATTCTCCAGGCAAGAACACTGGAGTGGGTTGCCATTTCCTTCTCCAATGCATGAAAGTGAAAAGTGAAAGTGAAGTCGCTCAGTCGTGTCCAACTCTTATCGACCTCATGAACTGCAGCCTACCAGGCTCTTCTGTCCATGGGATTTTCCAGGCAAGAGTACTGGACTGGGGTGCCATTGCCTTCTCCACTTAAGCTACCTAAAGATAGCTAAACCCAAGTACTTCAAGACTGGTGTTAAAGAGAAAACATTCTTGTGAAGAGAGGTGGTTGGATCTATTGGCTCTTCAGCTTGTTTGCCAGAGAGTCATCTTCAGAAATGGGTCTGTGGCCAGGCCTCCCAGCACCACCAGCAGTGTGGAAGACTGGCCATCACCCATACTGGGAAATGGTCTCTTCATGTTACAGGAACGCGAAGGTTTGCTTACAAAGGAAACCATGGCTAACCACTGCTGTGGTGTATTCCTGGTTTTGATGTGCATATCCCTTCAAATATAAGATTTGTCATCTTTAATATAGGTAAATGGAAGGAAGATTGAGTTTAGTCAAAATGCGAACAAGGAGCTTCTAGATATTTCTTAGCTAACACTAGAGGGTAAATTATTTACTCTTGAAAGAAACAAGTTGAAGGCAGCATAGTGAACTGGTGATGAGCCCAGATT
Organism: Bos mutus; assembly: GCF_027580195.1. NCBI lineage: Eukaryota > Metazoa > Chordata > Mammalia > Artiodactyla > Bovidae > Bos > Bos mutus. Next base: position 25,085,261 of record NC_091621.1, on the reverse strand, counting down.
CTTCTCATCCCAAAGTCATTACTTTGTAGCAGTAAGACCTTGAGCAAGATTTTTAAGCTTTCTATATCTTGGCTTTCTTAGCAACAAAGTGAGGCTAATTATAGTACTTACCCCATTGGGTAATTGTGAAGATTATATGAAAATGCATATATATATATATATATATATTATTGCCAGTCAGTTCAGTCACTCAGTCATGTCCGACTCTTTGTGACCCCATGGACTACAGCACACCAGGGCTCCCTGTCCATCACCAACTCCCGGAGTCCAACCAAACTCATGTCCATTGAGTCAGTGATGCCATCCAACCATCTCATCCTCTGTCATCCCCCTCTCCTCCTGCCCTCAATCTTTCCCAGCATCAGGGTCTTTTCAAATGAGTCCGCTCTTCACATTAGGTGGCCAAAGTATGGAGTTTCAGCTTCAACATCAGGCCTTCCAATGAACACCCAGGACTGATCTCCTTTAGGATGAAGTGGTTGGATCTCCTTGTAGTCCAAGGGACTCTCAAGAGTCTTCTCCAACACCACTGGTCAAAAGCATCAATTCTTCGGCTCTCAGTTTTCTTTATAGTCCAACTCTCACATCCATATATGACTACTGGAAAAACTATAGCCTTGACTAGACAGACCTTTGTTGGCAAAGTAATGTCTCTGCTTTTTCATATGCTATCTAGATTGGTCACAACTTTCCTTCCAAGGAGCAACGGTCTTTTAATTTCATGGCTGCAGTCACCATCTGCAGTGATTTTGGAGCCCAAAAAAATAAAGTCTGACACTGTTTCCACTGTTTCCCCATCTATTTCCCATGAAGTGATGGGAACAGATGCCATGATCTTAGTTTTCTGAATGTTGAGCTTTAAGCCAAGTTTTTCACTCTCCTCTTTCACTTTCATCAAGAGGCTCTTTAGTTCTTCTTCACTTTCTGCCATAAGGGTGGTGTCATCTGCATATCTGAGGTTATTGATATTTCTCCCAGCCATCTTGATTCCAGCTTGTGCTTCATCAAGCCCAGCGTTTCTCATGATGTACTCTGCATATAAGTTAAATAAGCAGGGTGAAAGTATACAGCCTTGACGAACTCCTTTTCCTATTTGGAACCAGTCTGTTTTTCCATGTCCAGTTCTAACTGTTGCTTCCTGAGCCTGCATACAGATTTATCAAGAGGCAGGTCAGGTAATCTGGTATTCCCATCTCTTTCAGAATTTTCCACAGTTTATTGTGATCCACACAGTCAAAGACATTGGCATAGTCAATAAAGCAGAAATAGATGTTTTTCTGGAACTCTCTTGCTTTTTCGATGATCCAGCGGATGTTGGCAATATGATCTCTGGTTCCTCTGCCTTTTCTAAAACCAGCTTGAACATCTATAAGTTCTAGACTATATATTCATATATATATGATATGTTCATATGTATGCATGAATAATTATATATTCTCATATAATATTCACAATTACCCAATAAAATAAGTATTATAATTATATATATGCAATATATAATATGATGTATATATATGCTGCAATAATACATAGTAAATAGTAAGCACTATTTAATTGTTAGCTTTTTTGAATAGTTTACGTGTTTGCTATTATGGTGCCTAAATTTGAAATATTAACACTGCTCCAAGACTTAGGCATATTTCACCACATTTCCATTTAGGCATAATATAGATGTTGAATATTCCCATATAGTGAATCAGGATTTGTAGTGGATATTTGTAGATGAAATTTTTACATAAAATGGCTTCATGTGCAGCACCGCTTACTGAGAAAGCAGGCTAACAGCCCTCATCAGGGAAGAGCAATTAAAACAAATGCATTCATGTTTGCGCTTCTGCTTTAATGGCTAAACATTTGTTTGTGTTAGGTAAGACTGCTAGGTTGATTAAGGACATTAGTCATGACAAATAAATGATAATCTGTTTGGCTATTGCAGGTTGATATTTATACATCTTGAATTTTGTAGTAGGAAACAAGGCCAAGGCCACACTGTCACCAATACCCATAACCTAGTGATAAATTCTCTCTTAAAACAGCACGTTATTCTCCAACATAATAGAAGTATAAGCAGAAACCTGGTTCTAGAAATCTGCTCTTAGCATTCTCTGTAGACATTAGCCACTAGAGCACCACTGACCATATATCTGCCAGGATTTATGTGTATCTCAGGAAATTATACATTTTATATTTTAATCAAACAAGAAGATTCAGAAAGCTATAAACTTTTATTCCCACTTCAGAAAGACCTAAGAAACTAATGTTAATTTTCCAAAATCAGAAGAAAACTGAGGATTTAGTTTTTCAGTTTTATCTTTTTATTTTTTGCTTGAACTTGGTATGGTCACGTTAGAGGTAAAGGTTTTCCCAAATAACAGATAATAAAACTTTTATTGCCACTCTCACTATATTATGGTTTATTTCCACCACTTTATTTATGTCTTTATTTGGTGCCACCATTTACTGCCCCTTTTCTAATACTTACGTTCCTATAGCAACCAGGCCATTTGTATGGATGGTGAATCATGGTAAAGTCACAACAAATACAATAAAAAACTCTTAGCTGTATTGGTGATCAGAGGCCAGAGCAAAACAGAAAGAAAAAAAAAATTCTTACTTATGTTTCTAATACAAAGGAAGGACATGGCCAGAAAAGAATGAAATTTTCTCACATAAATATTAAAACATTCTCTGTTATTGACCAAGGAGGAAAATACAGGAAGCCTGTTACAGCATGTTACAAGGATTAAAAGAGGAAAGTCATGTTTGTGTCCCAGGGAAAATGTTAAGTACCCCCAGCATCGGTTTCCAGGAGTGTCACAAAGCCCTGGGACGTGGCAGAGCCATGTCACAGAGGGAACCCACTTATCACCTCTTCCGTATTCTTACTGACCTTTCCCCCACAGCATGAGCTGCCCCTTTTTCTGCCATAGAGGATCAAGGCCCCTCCCAGAAGCCCATCATCCCCTGTGATGGCGGGGCATGACTGAGCAGTGGATCTGGCTATTCCGCCCAGCTTCCTGCTCCGGTACACAGGGCCAGTGTAGACGCTTTCCTGTTTGCAGTCTGCCTGAATTGCAGCAAAGGGTAGACCTTACAACACGTTCTCAGAATGATCCTTGCCTCTTCTGTGGTCATCGCTTACTGCTAGGGAGGGCACCACTGGAAAGAGCTGAAAGGAAGAGAATGAAACAACCTAACAATTTTTGTGCCTGCCACCAGCCCCTGAAAAACAACCGGAATTCAAAGGCAGCTCATGGTAAGCTTTTAAAATGACCATGCACAGAGCTCTCGAAGGGGTCAGCTTAAGAGCTGCCCTACCCCTATTTGGAGGAGGGAGCTGTTGACCACTCCGACTGTCTCCTGAACTGGATCATGTGATGTACAATGTGCACTCTAATATGGAACACTTAGTGAGATATAGGTCTTCAGTTACAGAATCCAATAATTGTAAGCACAGTATATGAATAAATCTTTGATAATTACCTGGCAGGGGAGATACCATGATCGTGTAGGTGGTCTACCCAGGGTGGGGCTTCTCCATTGTAGTCCACATACACTGACCCCTACAATTTCCCCAAATGAGGGAAATTCTACTACAGAATTTGTGATAGTAGGGGGACTGTGTTTGTGCTTTCCCTTTTTAAAAAGAGAATCTTTGAGGTCCATTTCTCTATATACTTTTCAGATGCTTTTTATATCTGACAATAAATTTCACAGCTATCTAAATTAAGAAAACATTTGGCAGATTTTTAAACCTCAGAGCTAAGAAGTCATCTTTGGCCTCCCATTACTTGGCCTTTCCTTACAGTAGGAAACACAAGGATTGACAAAAACACAGGGTGAACTCCTGCAGAACCCTCCAGAAAGGAGTGAGAAGAGGACAGAGCAGATGTAAATCCCGAACACAACCTTGGCACACACGCGTTAGCAGTGTTCAAACACAGCACGTCAGCAGTGTGGTCATTTCCATCTTCACTTGTAAGTAGAAGCGGGCACACCACAGACCAGAGCCAATACCTGGCAGGAGTATTTGCTGCTTTGCTGCTGGAGGGAGAGAATGCATTATACAGAAGTTTAAACTACCCGGTTGTAATTCATAAATAACTTTTATTTTCTCCTGCTTTTTGACCACATTAATGAAGCAGGATAATCAAACTTATCTTTTTCTCCTCCAAGTAATATTAGTTTGGTTTTTTTTTTTTTGGCCTATCATCTTTAAATCTGTAGTTTATCTTCTTTATTTCTATTGGTCATTTTCAAGACTTTAATATGTGTTAGTAATCAGTACAAGCAATTTCCAATGAAATTGTACTATTTCAAAGAACAGATTCTAGTATGTCAGAGGACTTTCAGAGTTAATGGTAAAATCCTAAGGTATTTAATATAATCCTGTACTCTTCATAAAATTATAAAACCAGTGTTTAATACATTTTTAATTCTAAATTAAATGTCCTCATAATTTCTACCATCTCAGCTTGCCTCCAGGTAGAGGTTATAGATTTAATGATACCCATATGAATTAATACTTATTTCTATTTTCAAAACCTTCTAGAAAATGAAATTCCTCAACTGTCTTCTGTTTCAGAAAAATATAGCACGTCTTTCCCTCAGAAAGTCTTTGCTAAATCTAAACTAATCCCCCCATTACTATTAAAGTGACCTATTCCTTCTTGATTCTTTCTTAGTGGAAATGGTAATCAGCTGACTTAACAATTCAGACTTTTAACTCCAGTTGAGCAGTCCAAAAGTCTATGCCAAATTGGGATGGTAAATGGAAAAAATATTAATGTGGACCTATAGAAAGTTCCATATAAAGTAAAATATACTTGTTGAAGTCCAAAAATCTTCACTCAGAAGACAGAGTGCCATCTGCCTAAGGGTGATGTTCTAATATTATATTCCCACCTGCTATGAGTACTAACTGGAAAGAAATGCAACCCTCCAGATTTTTGCTGACATGAAATGGTACCTTCTACTGGTTTTGTGCCACCAATAACAAAATGTGTGATCTGGAGAGCATTCAGAATACAGTTGTGATATTAACAAAGCCACACTAGAAAACCCAATCTGAATTGACATTTGATTATGTGTCCGATCTTGGGATTGTAAGCCACCGTCTATAGAAAGATGAGGGTTGGAGGCTACTTTCACCTCCTAAAGCAGGCCACTTTAACCTCAGTGACATTAACCCTGCTGGGAAAGAACAGTGACAGTGCCTCTTAAGAAGAAGTAGATTTTCCTTACTCCTCATGGGAAAAGGATACACCTCACCATCCTCTGCAGTGTCAGCCTGAATGCTGGAATGATCCACATGGTAGAAGAATTGGAGTCCTGAAGGACCAGTCTCGTTCCGTAACTCAGCAGACCAAGGGCTGATTCCAAAAAGGAAAATATTGATGTTATAGAACCGGATTCATCCCACATGGCTTTAGCCATGGAAATTCCAGGCACTGGAATTTCAGAGGGGAAAAGATCTGGTTCCAGTCTTTAAGGAACTCAAGAGTCTAGTGACGAGACAAGAAGGAAAATAAAAAACTGATAAATGCTGAAATAGGACCATGTATTAGAAAAGTGGAAATGTATAAAAGTCATTTAAATGACTCCATCATGCCAAGCCAATGATAGATGAAGGTTGATGACCAGTTACATCCTTACCACCTCAGGAGCCAGACTTAGATCAATTGTTTCTTCAAACCTGAAGGTCAAGTTTTTTGTAAAAAGCTAGAAACTTAGGAACAAATATCTAAAGTAGGGGGGAAAAGTTAGATCAGTTAGCCCAACCCCCTTTCTCCTAGATAGGAAAGAGATTAATGACTTAGTCCCAAGGTCACCCAGCTGGTTTCTTAGTGGTTGAGCCACGACTAGATCCCAGGTACCCTGACCCCAAGACCATGCTCTTCCTACAGTTGCCACAGCTGTCCTTGATATGAGAGGTGGGTGTGACGAGGGGCTACACTGATGCTATGACTTAGATGTGACAGATATTGGGCGATTCATTTACCCCATTCAGCTCTAGTTAAACTTTTGCTTAAAGACCAAAACCTCATGTCCCACCATTAACAGTGGGCTTTTTTTTTTTCCAGAGACATGATCTGTTTCAGAAACACTGGCCTTCCTGGTGCCTGTTCCAGTTTAAAGTCATTTCTGCTGTGTGTGTTTGTTCCTCTAGTGTCGTTAGCCTCTAGCACCGTGGGCTTGGCTGGGCAGGTCGTTCACACAGAAACCACAGAGGTTGTGCTGACCGCGGATCCTGTCACAGGATTTGGGATTCAACTGCAGGGCAGTGTGTTTGCTACAGAGACCCTCTCCTCTCCACCTCTGATTTCCTATATTGAAGCTGACAGCCCAGCTGAGAGGTGAGATCCTTTCTTTCACAGCATCATTTTCTGCCCTGCATTTCTTGCTGGCTATCTTCGACTGGCTAATAAATTATGGAACAGTGCTCAATGCAGGAAATGCAAGATGAGATGAACTCTCTGTTCTGACAATAAAATTTTATGTTCTTGATCAGGTTTGAGAAAAATAGTGAGCCTGGGTGGTGCCTTTAGCAGATTTTTGTCCATCGGGGACTAGAGGCTAAATTAATTAAAAAGAAAAAATCCATTACAAAAAAAAAAAATCTCTGAAGTCAAAACTTCATGATAATTTCTCTGCCATGGGGAATGCACATTCATCATTACTGTATATTGGTTCACGTCAGATTATAATAATATCATGGTGCTAAATTATGCATTACTTCTCTGGGATATTTCAAGATTCCTTTGTTCACATTGGTAGCCATGAAATACAAGAATGTTGGACTTGCATATAACTGAATCACTTTGCTGTATACCTGAAAGTAACACAGTATAATAAATCAGCTATATTTTTATATAGAAAAAAAGAATGTAAGACATAGCAGTTGACCTAATAGGATGCCCCACAGCAATGAATAAACAAGAACAAATGCTATATTGAAAGGATCTTGGCAATGTCAACTTGAAAATCATTTACTCTGTCTACAACCTGTAATGTCTGGTTCTAAATTTAGATGTGGGGTGCTTCAAATTGGAGACAGAGTGCTGGCCATTAATGGAATTCCAACTGAAGACAGCACCTTTGAGGAAGCCAATCAGCTCCTCCGAGACTCTTCAATCACAAGCAAGGTCACGCTGGAAATTGAGTTTGATGTTGCAGGTATGATCATATAATCTCAAGTCAGCTGCATAGTTGGGAGTGGACTGCATGTGAATTAAGTGGACTATATGGCAGAGAATGTGGGAGGAATGATCATTTTTTATATACTGAATGTGTTTTTGTTTGGGAGGTTTGGGGTGTCATTTTGAATTGTGCATTGCTTTTGTATTATTCATTAAAATGTCACCACAAGAACAATTGAAAATAAATGTGACAAAATGAATAAGTAATAGCTTTTGTAAAGGTGATAAAAAAATCATGTAGCCTGTATTCTTCCTGACTTTTCCCGTATATGCTTGAGAAACCATAGTATTCAGTCATGAGGACAGGCAATGCCTCTCTTTGACTCTTCCTACTGCAAAAAAAAAAAAATTGAAGGTTCTGTAGGGAACAATGAAAATTCATTAGATGAATTTATGTAGGCCAAGTAGGTAAATATTTGGTCTCTGGTGTTAAAGAGAAGTTGCCACCAGACACTTGTTAAAAATGACAAAGAAGACTTTATTCAAGACTATTTCCATAGTCATCAAAACTTGCCATAGGAAAGAGAGGGTGAACTTAACATCAAAAACAGCAAGGGTGTTTATGTTTAGTCATGGAGGAGGTGTTTGTCAGTAGCTAATAGGTATACAGGTTTTAGAGGTAGGCGCTAGTTCTCATTTAATAAAGTTGTCTTCTCTTAGTGAAGTGTTACTACCATCTCACAGACCTAATAACCATTGCTGCTAAGTCACTTCAGTCGTGTCCGACTCTGTGCGACCCCATAGACGGCAGCCCACCAGGCTCCGCCATCCCTGGGATTCTCCAGGCAAGAACACTGGAGTGGGTTGCCATTTCCTTCTCCAATGCATGAAAGTGAAAAGTGAAAGTGAAGTCGCTGAGTCTTGTCCGACTCTTAGTGACCCCATGGACTGCAGCCCACCAGGCTCCTCCGTCCATGGGATTTTCCAGGCAAGAGTGCTGGAGTGGGGTGCCATTACCTTCTCTGAATAATCATTAGCAATCAATAAAGATATGCCTTTGGGCATAGGGATCGCATTATGCCAACAAATATTTGCTGAATAGTTATCATAGGCCAGTTATTCTACTATACAACAGAGATACAGCAGCAGACAGGAGAGGCAAATAGCAGGACAGAAGTTAATTTTTTTAATATAAATTTAGTTGGCAGTCATACTTTGAGGGAAATAAAGCAGAATGGGAGTTAGAGAATGTCTGTAGGGGGTTTATTTTCATAGGGTGACTCTCTAAGGAAGAGACATTTGAGCAGAGATTTGAAGGTTGAGAAGGAGCAACAAGAACATTGCAGGCAGAAGGAGCAGCCAGTGTAAAAACCTGAGCCAGAATAATAACCTTGGTGGATAGGAGCAACAGCAAAATAAAATAAAAAAAATGCTCATGCTGGAGCATATAAAGGAGTTGGGGATAGGAATCAGATTTGGCTTTGGAGTTGGGGTAGGAGAGGTTGGAAGGGGCCAAGTAATGATGTAGTGCCTTGGTAAATTTTTAGATTATAGTCCAAGTGTAATAAAGTCATGGAGCGTTTTATGGAGGAGAGTGAGATAACCTGATGGATGTTTTGGAAAGATCTTTATGAAGTGCAGGGGGGACAGTAGCAAAATCAGAACAAACAAAAGGTTTAGCCATGGAACAGGTAAGGAATGATGATGGCTTGCACAGCATCCAAAGTGATAGTGCCAGATATGGTGATAGAGAGTGGAATTTAGGACATGGCTTGAAGCAGAGCTTGCATAACTTCCTTATGGATCAGATATAGACGATGAGGAAAAGGGAAGATCCTAATGATTCTGCGTTATGAGGGTGTGAACGGTTGAGTAGATAATGATTTTTTTAAACTGAGAAGACTTGAAGCATACAAGTTTGGGGATTACAAAGAGAGTTCTATTTTAAACATGAGTAGACAAATCCTACTCATCCTAGAGGGGAAAAGAGAACAAGCACATCCATTACTTACTCAAAAGACAGTTACCATAAACCAGTTACTAAGTTCTAGGCACTGTGCTACGTTCAGATCATTGAAAGAAATAATTGAAAGGCTCGACATATTCAAGGACCTTGTAGCCAGTTAGACATGAGAAAGAACTGCAGAAAGATAAGAACCGACTTGCTAGAAGTGATTCGCCACTGGGATGCAGAAGGAAGTGCCCAGAGACTGCAGGCTATACCTCCCAGAGCCTAGGACTGGGGTCTGTGCTAAAGAGCAGAACAGAGGAGTGACCAACACAGTGGTGATGGTTAAAGTCATTGGAATAAAGGACACCACTAAGGAAAGAGTAGTGATAAGAAGGGGACTGAGGTGGGAATTCCGTCTGAGGAATACTGAGATTTAAAGGGAAAGGATGCTAGTAAAGGAGGTGATGAAAATGATATAGGAGAAGTAAGAGGAGAACCAAAAATGCTGGCATTTTGGAAACCAAAGCAAGAGTTTCAAGGCAAAAGTCATGGTCGATAGCATGAAAAGGCTATGGAGGATTCACGCAATAGAGGCAAGAAAGAGAATGTCCACTGGGTTCGGCAATTAGGAAGAAAGTCATGGCGGAGAAGTTTCAAGGAATCAAGGGACAGAAGTCAGATTGCAGGGAGCTGAGGGCTGAGGAAAGAAAGGGTAGGGAAGTACAGACAAGCTGTGCTTGTTGTCTGCCGAGAAAGTGGGTTTTGGGAGATGGATTGGCAGGACAAATGCAGTGAATAGATGAAAAGGACAGGAGGCCACTGGGGGCTCATCTTTTGAGAACTTCTACAGCATTTAGTTACATACTTTGTGCTCTAGTTTATACTGTCTTATCTTCTAATCAGTGGTTCTCAGTCAAGATCTCTTTTGCCCCAGGGGACATTTGGCAACATCAAGGGATTTAAGCTGTAGGGACTGGGCTTCCCTTGTGGTTCAGCTGGTAAAGAATCTGCCTGAAATGCAGGAGAGCTGTGTTTGATCCCTGGGTTGGGAAGATCCCCTGGAGAAGGGAAAGGCTATCCACTCCAGTATTCTGGCATGGAGACTTGTATAGTCCATGGGGTCACAAAGAGTCAAACACAACTGAGCGACTTTCGCTTCACTACTTCCCTGTCAGTCCAGTGGTTAAGAATCTACACTTCCATTGCAGAGGGCATGGGTTCAGTCCTGGTCAGGGGCCTGAGATCCCACATGCCATGCAGTGCAGCCAAAAAGTAAAAAATAAATTAAAAAAAAAAAAAATGAAGACATTTAGCTGTAGATGAAAGGAGATAGAGGGGATTCCAGGTTCAGATGGGTGTTATTTTGTTTTGTTAAGATTGGAGAGATTTGAGCATGTTTGGGGCCCAAAATATGTGAGAGAAAAAAGAGATAATTGGTAGCTAGGAGTTTCCAAAGGGATGAGAAGGGAAGTTATCCAGAGCATAGGTAGGTAATTCGTCTAAGGCAGAAAGTAGAAGACCTTCACCTAGGAATGTGAAGAGAAGGATGTGAGAATATAATTACATTTTAGCTGTGCTTAGGAAGATCATGTGAGAACTGTCAAGCAAGGGTGAAAGGGTCAGCACCTTGGGGAGCTGAAAAGAACGATGAAGGTTCAGAATAGCTAATGGGGAAATGAATGAGATAACCAACCAGATTCATGTAAAGGGATTTTCAAGCTGGGTGGTAGACCAAGCAGAATCCAGAAGCTCTCAGTCTATAGCAACATCAGTCTTTGTGGTCAAGTTTTTTGTCAGGAGACCTCCGCTGCTCAAGAATAAAAACAGAGATAGTAGATGGTTATATTGATCCAGAGACTGTTTCCAGGGAAGTTTCAAAGAAGGAGCACGTAAGTCACGGAGGTTCAAATCATCACAGGAAGAGCAGAGATAATTATGGTAATCACATGAAAATTTATCATGATATTTATCAAATGCTTACTCTATGGCTTGTTACTTTCCTGTGTGTGCATTAGCTCATAGTCTTTAAAACAGCAATGGAGAAGGTTACTATTGGGTTGGCCAAAAAAAGTGTTCGAGTTTTTGTTCCATCTTATAGAAAAAAAATCTGAATGAACTTTTTGGCCACATGAATATTCCTATATCCCCAGTAACAGAGGCTCACGTTAATGGTGGGGCTGGGATTTTAACACAGGCAGTGAGGCTCCAAAGGCCATGTTGTAAGCACTACATATACTGCTTGTGCTTGAGAGAATGTGTAATAGGTTAGAGAGGCACAGAAATCAATATAGGATCAGCATGAAAGACCAGACAGAAAGGGAGCAGTTAAGGAATTAGGAGTCTTCAGGGAGAAGAAAGTAGGGGAGTGAGAGAAAGGGGATTTGAGAGCTAACAGCTGGGAGACTGAGGTCAAATGGCATATTAGAGTTTAGGATGTCAGACATAAAGCAAAGTTCCAGGGTAGTGAGTTGCTAAAGCAAAGCAGAATGGAGGCAGTTATTCAACCCAGAGGTCTGAGTGTTGGGCACACAGTGTGATGGGAGGAACACTACTTGGTGAAATCTCGAAGAAGGGGTGCAGGACTCGGGATGAGGAAGGCATGTGAACTGGCTGCCCCTGACACCCAAGCACAATCCTATCAAAGAATCTCTGTAGTTGCTGTTCCTCTGCCTGGGCAGCTCTTCCCCAGCATATTTGGGTGGTTTGTTCACTTCACTTGCTGCTAAGTCGCTTCAGTTGTGTCCGACTCTGTGCGACCCCATAGACAGCAGCCCACCAGGCTCCCCCGTCCCTGGGATTCTCCAGGCAAGAATACTGGAGTGGGTTGCCATTTCCTTCTCCAATGCATGAAAGTGGAAAGTGAAAGTGAAGTCGCTCAGTCGTGTCCGACTCTCAGCGACCCCATGGACCACAGCCCACCAGGCTCCTCCGTCCATGGGATTTTCCAGGCAAGAGTACTGGAGTGGGGTGCCATTGCCTTCTCCTCACTTCACTTAGATCTTTGCTGAAACATCAATTGCTCAAAGAAGCCTTCCACAACATTTATCACACTCAGTCCCCTTGCCCAGATTTATAGCTCTTCTTGGCCCTTCTCATACCCTGATGTTATGTCATATACATAACACACTTATTGTTATGTTGTATACAAGTATTATTATTGTCTTGTTTTCTCCAGTAGAAATATCTGTGATGTCTGAGACTTTGTGCCTTTTGTTCAAGAATATACCACAGCACGTAAAATAGTGCCTGGAATTTAGGAAGCTCTCGGCCAATATTTGGTCGATGAATGAATGAAATACAGTTGGCTCTCCTGAGGGACTAGGATCAGAAACTTCAATTTGCACCAAGAATTGATTTTATACTAATTGCATCTCTGAGGTTCCTGCGCTCTCTGTTTCTTCATGTCTACTCCCTTTGTACAAGTTTTCTCTGATTTTCTCAAGTTTTTTCTGATTGTGTATAATTGCTTCATCCTTGCTAATGTGCCCAGCCAGGACCAGCCAGTTTTAATTTCTAATTCCCAAAAGAGAGCATCTATTGGCACAGGCTAGGTGTAGCATCTTCCCTTTCTTGTCCACAGTGGCCAACAGTCAGTAAAAGACCTTGTAAGGATCAGTCAGATACACTGAGGGTCTAGTTTGCAAATAAGTCTGTCCAGTGGCCCCAAAATGTATTTACTATAATTGTAGAACATTTATGATGGGAAAACTATTGTAATCCAATACCTTCATTTATTTGAGAAGGGAAAATTGAGATTCAAGGGCAGAAACTCAAGGTCATAGAGCAAAGTGAATGTTACATAAATCCTGGGTCTGTTGACTTGCACCTGTCTTTATCTATATTGTATTACACTGCCTCTTTCAAGAGATATTAAGGTTCCTAGCATGAAAGAGCAGGATTTCTGAGCTTCTGCCCTACTGACATTGTTTGTTGAATGGAGATGCTTATCCTGTGCACTGTGGGATGTTGAGCAGCATCTACTCACTACATGCCAGTAATGGAATGGCCAGCGCAGCTGACTTTCTCCATAGCAATATCCACTAAGTATTTACTTGTGCTATACATGTGTCTTTATTTTATGTGTATCCTCAATATTTGTTCATTATTTATGTAATCCATTATATATATTTGTCTAATCCATTATATATATTTGTCTAATCCATTATATATATAATGTATAAACAAATATAAGTATATATATGTTAATTAAAGGTTAGGTTTTTAGGTTTTAGCTTAGGTTTAAGCTCCTAAAAAACAGGAACTATGAATATTCATTGGAAGGACTGATGCTGAAGCTGAAGCTCCAGTACTTTGGCCGCCTGGGGCAAAGAGCTAACTCATTAGAAAAGACCCTGATGCTGGGAAAGATTGAAGGCAAAAGGAGAAGGGAGTGGCAGAAGATGAGATGGTTCGATGGCATCACCAACTCAATGGACATGAATTTGAGCAAACTCCAGGAGACAGTGGAGGACAGAGGAGCCTAATGTGCTCAATCCTTGGAGTGGCAAAGAGTCTGACAGTGACTGAACAACTATTAAACCCACTTTGCTTAATTCCAACTTGCTATATAGGGGACTGGAAAAATGGACCTAAAGCCATCTCCCTTGTCTTCCATTGTCCCAGAAATCAACCCATTTCAAATGAATAGAAACGATATAAAATAGGGCCAGGAAAAATATTTTTCCATCCTGTCATTCTCTCCTCCATTGCTCATGGCAGACATCACTAGTTGATTTCTGCTGAGCCTAGACACAGCATCAGAACCTCAATAAAACACTCTAATTAGTCATTACCAATCTACTGGTATATATTGAAACTGCTGGAATCCAGATAATCTTTTTTAGCCAATTGAGAACGTGAATATTTGTAAGATATCACTGCATGAGATATGAGCTATTTCAAGACTGCCCTGCCCTTTTCGATTCACTTCTGATTGTCTGGATGTGAACCACCATCCATTTCCAGTTCTTCCTCAGATATATACCCAGATACTAATTCCCAAACTGCTAGATCTCAGAGTAATCTGTTTTATAAACATCCTAAGTGACACAGACAGTGGTTAAAAAGCTTGATTGTGAGTACACTTTGCCTGAGTCAGACACGACTGAGTGACTGAATTGAACTAAACTGATCTCTTTACATGGGCACCACCACCCAAAAAAATTGTAGTAACATTAAAGGAATTTTTCTTATGCTAAAGTTGCTTATAATCCCATCACTCTAATAAACAGAAACTTTTTATATATCTTTACGAAAGTCCTTTACCATACATATAATTTTGTAAAGCTATAATCATATGCACAACTTACAGTTTGCCTTTTTCAGTACTATCTTTTAAATACCAGTGTACAATATCATGAATTCTTGAAGTTTCTACTTTAATGCTGAAATTATTTTGTTGGAAAAAATACAGCTTTGTCTTTGAGAGAAGCCTCAACAAAAAATTCTATCAAATGATGTTTGCCATTATTACTAGAGTCCCCAGTGTTTTTCTCTGACTGAGTGGGACTTAAACATTCACATTTACCCACCTTATAGTCCCTTTATTTTTTTGAATCTCACAAGGTGTCCCGATTGATGAATTATTATGTGGTGGTTATCTTACTGTGCCAACAATGAATGCTTCAGGCTGAAACAGCAGACCATTTGGAAAGAAGGAGGCCTTTGTTTACCCAAATGTGTTTTTAATTATAGTATTAACAAAGATAAAGCAAAACCAGGGAAGCACAAAATAACCACATGGGAGTCTAAGAAAATAAACATCTTGTTTACTCTTCTAAACCTATTGTTTCTCCAAATATTGGCTCTTTTTCTTCTTCATTAGCGTTTCCTTAAGAAACCCCAAATTAAATGTGCCTTCACTTTAACAGACAAATAATTGTATGGGGGAAAAAATTACCAAATAGAAAATAAATCATGTTGATGTTTAAAGATTCAAATGAAGCCACAGCTTGATCAAAGAGATTCATTTGTTGATATTTGTTCATCATTATAAATATTTCAAATCTTATGTAGTCAAAAGTAATCTATTACTGTTTTCCAGGAAGTGATAATGTCTCCTCCTGTGTCATTAACAATATTAATCTTGGCCAAGATTCCCTGCATTAAAAATGTAAAGCAAAATTTTGCTATAGTAACTAATTTAGATCTGTGTTTTCCGCCCTTATGAATTAACGACTCACTGTATAGCATCTTGGGCAAGATGTCATAGACATACATGGACACATATATACAAACAATACATTCCCCACCCCTTTCACAGAACAGAGACATCACTTTGCCAACAAAGCTCCATACGGTCAAAGCTGTGGTTTTTCCAGTAGTCATGTATGGATGTACATGAGAGTTGGACCGTAAAGAAGGCTGAGTGGCAAAGAATTGATGCTTTTGAACTGTCGGAGAAGACTCTTGAGAGTCCCTTGGACTGCAAGGAAATCAAACCAGACAATCCTAAAGGAAATCAACCCTGAATATTCATTGGAAGGATTGATGCTGAAGATGAAGCTCTAATACTTTGGTCACCTGATGCAAAGAGCCAACTCACTGGAAAAGACCCTGGTGCTGGGAAAGATTGAGGGCAAAAGGAGAAGTGGGGGCAGAGGATGGGATGGTTAGATAGCTTCACTAACTCAGTGGACATGAATTTGAACAAACTCTGGGAGATAGTGAAGGACAGGAAGCCCAGTGTGCTGCAGTCCCTGGGGTTGCAAGGAGTCAGATACTACTTATCGACTGAACAACAACCCCTTTCACGGAGAATGTTTTCATAAAACCAGCAACACTAAAACAAACATACATGAAATGAGTTTTATAAATAGTGAAGCTTTTTGTTCCTCTAAAGCTTCTAGGACATTTACTTATGAACCATTTGGGATACTTTATCCAAGTAATAGAATAATCTATTCCTGTTACACTCATCACGGAGAAGGCAATGGCACCCTACTCCAGTACTCTTGCCTGGAAAATCCCATGGACAGAGGAGCCTGGTGGGCTGCAGTCCATGGGGTCTCGAAGAGTCGGACAAGACTCAGCGACTTCACTTTCACTTTTCACTTTCATGCATTGGAGAAGGAAATGGCAACCCACTCCAGTGTTCTTGCCTGGAGAATCCCAGGGACGGGGGAGCCTGGTGGGCTGCCTTCTATGGGGTCGCACAGAGTCGGACACGACTGAAGCGACTTAGCAGCAGCAGTTACACTCATGAACACTTAGGTGGGGGCTGTCTGTTTGGCTCCCATCCTATTTCCTCTACTGGATTAACGTGTTCATAAGAGATCTTTCAGTTGCAAGCCACAGAAAATGCACACAAGCTAATTTAGACGGGAAAAGGTGTTTCCTAGGAGCATACAGGTGTTTCACAGTCTTTGGGGACAAGGAATGTAGGCAGTCCCAGAGAGGGCTAGAACCAGGAGCTGTCGAGGCCAACCACTGGCCCTGTCCAAGACCTTGCACATCTCCTTAAGTACATTTGTTTCTTTCTTCTTCTTCCAATAGCAGCCTAGCTATTGGGGCATTTGGTCTAAATGAGCTTCTTCCAAATGCCCTCTCTGCCCCCAATCTGCATGCTAATTCCAGATTCTTAAACTTTCTCCTTTGGTGGTGGGAAGAAGATAACAATTAGCCTTCACAGAGACTCAGGAAAGTGATGAAAGGAAAAGATTGAGAAATCTTTTAGAAATAAATATTGGTGATTCTTGTAGCACCCAAAGTAAGAGAGTAAAGCACACCTTGATGGTTGCTATCGATACTTAACTGCATTTCTCTTTTTCTGCCCCAGTATATTCAAATTGGCCAGTCATCTTGAAGTCTACAGGCTTCCCTGGTGGCTCAGGCGGTAAAGAATCCACCTGCAGTACAGGAGACCTGAGTTCAGTCCCTGGGTTGGGAAGATCCCCTGGAGAATGGAACGGCTACCCACTCCAGTGTTCTGGCCTGGAGAATTCCATGGACTGTGCAGTCCATGGGGTCACAAAGAGTTGGACACAACTAAATCATTTTATCTACCTCAGATGGGAAATGGGAAGGATACAAATTCCTCTTGAATAAATAAGCAAATAAATGTATGTTGTTCTTCCTGGCATCTCTTAGTTGAGTCTTCATTGAGGACGACGGCAAGGCTGAAGATAGGAGCTCAGGGTCTATGACACTGACCGAGCCACAGATGACCCACCAGGAGCATTAAGAAGAGAGGGAGGAAGTGGGGGAAGGCAACAGATTCCCTCAGGTGCTGCCTGGGAAGTGAGGAAAGAGCTGGGAGGAGAGGAAGGGCCCAGAAAGGGCAGACTTGCCTTTATCAAGTGGCCCCAGCTGAAACTGACGAGGGCTATTTGGGAAACCTTCACACATGAATTTTTAGACGCCCAGAGCGCCCAGAGAAATCAAAATTTTACTGTCTTCTCCAGTTTGTCTATGGTGATTATTCTGAGTTAGAAGATCAGGTTCTTCTAAAAGGTTTTCTGCCCAGATTCTTCATGGGAAAGTAGAGAAGACCAGAAAGATCAAGTTAAGGCAGAACCAGGAAGGAATTACTGTGTTTCTATGGGGCCATCCCAACTTTCAGCTCTACAGAGACTCAAAATGTGTTAAATATGTGATTAACAAATTGGACTCGGGCCTTGGGACCTTGTAGTTCTACCCACATCACAGCTGCTGTAGTTAATTCTGTGTGTGCAGGCTGGGGAGCCACCTTGGGGCAGAATCAAGCAGAAAAAAGTGACTTCACTGAGCCATCCCACAAACTTCCCCTTATGCTTATGTTTCCTTTGCTCCTGGCTAGCCCTTCCCACCTTTTCCTAAAACTTCCAGAAAGGATCATAGTCGTTAGCTACTTAGTATGAATAGATATTATCTCTTCAGAGGCGAATATTTCCATTTTAACCACATCTCTAATTGAAGGCTTCCCAGACTTTTGAAGGAATTTTAAGAATGTATTTAAGAATATGTAGCAATTCTTTGCTTTTCAAAAATCAGTCATTCCTGGTCAACTCACAGTAGCTCTATACAGGGCTGAGAGTCAAATAGGACACAGTGCTTCCCTCTCTACTGCTAGGCTAGCTTACTTCTCTGTTGCTTGGCCAACATCTGAACCCACCTTTGCTCTGTCCCAGCACTCCCTATTCTCCTCTTCTCTGAATCTGCCACATGATCCAGAAAGTAGGGTCATCTTTGGTGCAGCTGGGACCTCTTGGGTCCCCCTGTTTCAACTCTGTGCTCAGCATTCAGTGCAGTTGGTTGTGGTCAAGACCATTCTGGTTGTGAGATATTTTGAATATCAATCCTACTACTGTGCCTTTAAGTGTTCTTTTTACCCATTGACCTTACAAATTAAGGTACCTCCTGCCTCCTCCATGTCAACGGCCATCACAGCTAACTGAAGTCTTTCCTGAAATCTATTACTACCAGCCATGAATGGAAAAACAAACAAAAAACCTGCTGAATAATTGTTGTTGTTCAGTCACTAAGTCATGTCCAACTCTTTGCGACCCCATGAACTGCAGCACATCAGGCTTCCGTGTCCTTCACTATCTCTCAGAGTTTGCTCAGACTCATGTCCATTGAGTCAGTGATGCTATACAATTATCTCATCTTCTGTTGCCCCCTTCTCCTCTTGCCCTCAATCTTTCCCAGGATCAAGGTCTTTTCCAACAAGTTGGCTGTTCGCATCAGGCAACCTAAGTATTGGAGCTTCAGCTTTAGCACCAGTGAATATTCAGGGTTGATTTCCTTTAGGACTGATTGACTGGTCTGATCTCCTTGCTGTCCAAGGGACACTCAATAGTCTTCTCCAACACCACAATTCGAAAGCATCAATTCTTTGGCACTCCACCTTTTTTATGGTCCAACTCTCACATCCGTACGTGAACTACTGGAAAACCCAGTTTTGACTATAGTGACCTTTGTCGGCAAAGTGATATCTCTGCTTTGTAATATGCTGTCTGGGTTTATCATGGCTTTTCTTCCAAGGAGCAAGCATGCCTTAATTTCATGGCTGCCATCACCATCTGCAGTGATTTTGGAGCCCAAGGAAATAAAATCTGCTGAATAATAAACTCTGGAAAAAATAAAGCTGGGGAAAAAAGAGCGTAACTACTGTTGGTCCTTCAACTTTACTATACCTAAGAATTACCTGGCGAATATGTCTGAAATGTAGATTTCTAGTCTTTATCTTCAGCAATTCTGATCCCATAGATGTGGGATATTTCAGAAATCTATATTTTAACTTGCATCCTAGGTAAATTTGATGAGATGCTATCTGAATCACACTTAAGAGATACTGAACTCGATTGTTACTGTGAATTACACACTGTTGCCTGTGGGTAGGATGTCTGTTCTTTACCAGAAGCTTAGTTTATCAGGATTTTACATCAGTTCTCACAGCTTTAACTACAGATGATGACGATACAAGTATTCCTGATGCCTTGTCATTGACTGGGGCTCCATTCTTCCTCATCTTCTATAAACACCTTCTTTCTTGTTTTGAAATTACAGAGTCTGTCATCCCCAGTAGTGGAACATTTCACGTAAAGCTCCCTAAGAAACACAATGTGGAACTTGGAATAACCATAAGTTGTAAGTAGAAGTGACTTTTTTTTTTTAATTTAGAATTTTAAGGCGACATTAGCAAGTTGTCTTGTCAAATGGTTTACAGGTGTGGCCAGCGTCTTAAGTGTCATTGCCAAGTTTCACCTAAAGATACAAAAGCGTGGAGCCAATCACTCACTTGCCGACACTTAATAGCCCTGTGAATGGGGCAAGTTACTAGGTTTCTTCAGTCTTAGGTTTCTTCCCCTGTTGAATGGAAATAAGGATATCTGCAAAATATCCTCATTTTGTAAATTATTCAAAGTATTAAATAAAATAACATATTTATATGCCTAGTATAGCCCCTGGCAAACAGTAAGTACCCAATAATATGTGACTCACACACCCCACATGAATAATTACATGAGCGTATGAAGGCATAAAGGCTCTCTATATTTCAGTATATCGCAGATTGTTTTCACAGTAATCTATTGAGACTATCTTCCCATCTGTCCACTATGCATCTGTAATCCACTTGCAAGAATAAAATCATATCTTTTTCTTCAGTAACTTCCTGAATTCCTCCATGGCACAAGGTGCTTGGGTAACCAAGCCAAAAAGAAAAGCAGAGCATATAAATGTGTTTAATTCCCTCTTTTCTCAGACTCTAGATTTATAACTGCTGTGGTTAAAACAACTTTGAAAATTTCAGCCCCACTGGAATTCTATAGAATGGAAATTGAGGTTTCTGTGCTTTTACTATCCATAAGCTAAGTTCATCCATAAATGCTCCAAGAAAATGAAGGAAATGATTAATTCATGAAGACCAAAGGAGACTTAGAAGCAACATCTGTGACCGAGGGGTGTCCGTACCGGAGACGGTGAGGAGGCTGAATAAAGTGCCTCACTGTGCTCTGTCAGATAGCATTACATCAGTGGCTAAGGCGAAAATAGAGAGTTCTCAAATGGTCATATGAGATGGGATCTGTCCAAGTCAACGCTAACAGTATAAATTTAATACTGAAAAGCAAGTCTTCTTAATAACTGATAAACCACACATACCTAATGCAGCACCAAGAATAGTGCTACTATAATACAGAATCAGTGTTAAGAACAATAAGCCTTATATACGAGGGCCTATATCTCCCCCAGTCCCCTTAAATGGAGAGAAAAGTAGGACTGATGTATGTGATGTGTCTCTGTAGCGTAAGCAGAAAGATGAAATAGGATTTTGGAGACTCCAGACCTGTTCTAGGTGCCGCTAAAGTCATTTGTGCTTTTCCCTGGGTCGCTAACCCCTCAGTTTATTCATTACGAAGCAAAGATGGTATGCTGTTGTTCTGTCAACAGCTCTGCTTGTTGAGATTGAGAGAGAGTTCATCAGAACTTACTACTCAGAAAATCCTTGGGGCTCTGGGTGTCTTCCGTGACCCCCATGTAACTTTAACCTTGCTCTCATTTATTGTGTTTATTCTCTTCCATTCATTCAGTCCATCTAATTAGCCATGAACGTGGAACTCCTGGGAGTTGGTCAGCGCATAGTTTGCTGGCTGCATGCTGAGGCCCTGCCTTCACCACGTTCTTTCCTCCCCTGCCTTCATTCAGCGAAGACACTCAGTGCTGAGGCCCAGGCTGTTTTGAGTCTTAGAAGTGCTCACTACTGGTGCACATACAGAAGACACCTATTCCTCGGAAGCTTCTGTTACCACATGTTTTGACACACTGTTATTTTACTCTCGATTTTACTCTCAAATTTTACTTAAGAGAATGGTCTTTTTTAATGCAATAGATTTATTCTTTTTCTGAAGAGCAACTTTATTTATTTTTCTTTTCCATCATGGTTTATCACGGGATATTGAATATAGTGTCCGTGCTATACAGTAGCGCCTTGTTGTTTATCCATTCTGTATGTAATAACTTGCACCTGCTAATCCCAAACTCCCCATCCGTCCCTCGCCCAGCCCCCATTCCCCTTGGCAAGCACAAGTGTGTTCTCCACATCTTTGAGTCTGTTTCATTGATAAGTTCGTTTGTGTCGTATTTTAGATTCCACGTATGAGAGATATCATGTGGTATTTGCTTTCTCTTTCTGACTTGCTGCACTTAATATGATAATGTCTAGGTCCATCCATGTAGCTGTAAATGGCATTATTTTATTCTTATTTATGGTTGAGTAGTGTTCATGGGCCAGAGAAGGCAATGGCATCCCACTCCAGTACTCTTGCCTGGAAAATCCCATGGACGGAGGAGCCTGGTGGGCTGCAGTCCATGGGGTCGCTAAGAGTCGGACACGACTGAGCGGCTTCACTTTCACTTTTCACTTTCATGAATTGGAGACAGAAATGGCAACCCACTCCAGTGTTCTTGCCTGAAGAATCCCAGGGACAGGGGAGCCTGGTGGGCTGCTGTCTGTGGGGTCACACAGAGTTGGACACGACTGAAGCAACTTAGCAGCAGCAGCAGTATTCATGGGCAGAGGACCCTGGTAGGCTGCAGTCCATGGGGTCGAGAAGAGTCGGACACGACTGAGCGACTTCACTTTCACTTTCCACTTTCATGCATTGGAGAAGGAAATGGCAACCCACTCCAGTGTTCTTGCCTGGAGAATCCCAGGGATGGGGGAGCCTGGTGGGCTGCTGTCTGTGGGGTCACACAGAGTTGGACACGACTGAAGCAACTTAGCAGCAGCAGCCGCAGTATTCCACTGTGTATATGCACCACATCCTCTTTATCCATTCATCCATCAGTGAACATTGACGTTGTTTCCATGTCTTGGTTATTGTAAATAGTGCTGCTATGAACATAGGGGTGTATCTTTTCAAATTAGAGTTTTGTCCAGATACATGCCCAGGAGTAGGATTGCAAGATCATGTGGCAACCTATAATAGATTTATTCTTAAAAATTAATATACATAAAAATATAATTTAACTATAAAGGAGAGTATCCCTTTAAAAACTAATCCTGTGATAAATTCTTTTTTTTAAGTCAGTATTTTTCATGTTCAGTTTGTTTCAGGTGTAGCCATGTACACACAACGACAAAATATTTTATTCATATAGAGAACCATATAAAATTATACTTTATGATGATGTTATATATGTTCTAAGTATTACTTCTTCTAAAACTGATTTTAATACCAATCATGAAAAAAAAAACGCAAAACCCACACAAGAACTTCCTGAATTTTAGCAGCTGTGAACTAAAGCTATTCATGGTTAACAGTGGTGAACTAAAGCTACTCATGGAAGCTAAAGTCTGTGCTGTTCCTGGGTGAAGAAATGATACTTAAGTTTGTCACACATGCCTATCAGCCCTTCCAGAGCTCCAGCTCCGTTTACACAACTAATCATCACCATCCTGAGTTTGTGTCTTCCTGTAGAAAATACTCAGATTTTGCCAGTTGAGAAAGTAGAATTTGCTAAAGGAAAAAACGGAATCCGTTTCCTTGTTACGGAATAGCAAATTCCTAAGGTCTGGCGCAGTTCCTGGCACACACGAGGTGCTTGTTTAACTCCTCTTTGTTGGGGGGTGAATGAGGAGTCTGTCTGTACAGAGTGTTGTTCTAACCCATGTGCACTCCAGGATATGAGCCTCTGAGGGAGATGAGGGATACAGATGTATACGCAAAGGCTACTGCATGACCTGAAGAAGCGAGAATGTAGAAAATCATGACTAGCAAGGACTCAGAGCCCCAAGTGCCCCACTTTCCAACCCTCTTGATCTCTCTGTACTGAGTTTCTTTGTCTGTAACAGGGAGTACTTGGTACATTCTCTGTAGCATTATTGTGAAGATTAAATAAGTTGCTACGTGTAAGGTGCCCAGAATACATTGTGAACCGTAATGAATGTTACTTATTATAATAATCGATATTTCTTTTCCTCATAGAACCTCATGAAATATTTTAAACAAATCACTACCTCACAAAATTTAGTGCCAATCATAATTGTCCTATCTGAGTAGGAAATCAAAGGACCCTCCTGTCATACAGATACATAGGGATGGTAGAAAAGCCAAGGCACTACAGGGGTTCATGGGTGTTTCTCACTATCTTTATACAAAGTCCTCTTTCTGTATCTGCATCTTGTGAAAGCTCTGAGTAGTGGGAAGCAGGCCTCCTTCCTGGGAGACATGCCTTCAGACCCTTCTCACTTGGCTTAAGGCTCACTCTTCATACCTAATTGACTGAGAAATGAGTCCCTCTGAGTCTGGATATGGTGAGCAGTTTTAGACTAATTTTCTTAAGTTCCTGATGAGACATTCATAGCACATTAGCATCAGGCATTACTTTTATTGATGTTATTGCTATAATATGGAGTCACTTATAATGGCAAATAAAGCAGAACAGCCTAGCAGAAGGGTGCAGTTTGGGACCCAAAGCAGCATCCTGAAGCTCTGACACCTCAGCCAATCAGAAACCAGAGCCCATACCTTTCAACACAGCTCACCTGCCCTTCCAGTCAGAGATCTCTGGTTGTCTCTGCCATGTCTGCTGCTGCTGCTGCTGCTAAGTGGCTTCAGTCGTGTCCGACTCTGTGCGACCCCATAGACGGCAGCCCACCAGGCTCCGCCATCCCTGGGATTCTCCAGGCAAGAACACTGGAGTGGGTTGCCATTTCCTTCTCCAATGCATGAAAGTGAAAAATGAAAGTGAAGTCGCTCAGTCGTGTCCGACTCTTCGCAACCCCATGGACTGTAGCCTACCAGGCTCCTCCATCCATGGGATTTTCCAGGCAAGAGTACTGGAGTGGGGTGCCACTGCCTTCTCTAGTTGTCAGTAAAGACCTTTTGGTATGGATGTTTTCTTTTGAGGTTTTATTACATAAGAGTTTTATCTGCTTTGTACCGTGCATGGCAGTAAATAGTTTGTGTGTTTTCTCATTTCATCCTGAAAGTGGCCTTATAACATCTGTGCCCATTTTACAAAAAGGAAAGTAAGACTCAGCTGGATAACCTGCCCAAAGACCCAGAGCTAATAAAAGGCCAAACAGGGATTTAAACCCTTTCTGTTTGACTTCACGTTGGCTGTGCTGTCAGACTACCACTCATCCCTGTCACCCTCTGATTGATGAATCTTCCTGGATCCTAAATCACAAAAGCAAAAGACAGCATTTGGGGAGCACAGTTAATTTGTCAACTTTCCTTTTCAGTTGACTGGACTGTTTGTAGGAGCAAAGGCTTGCTTTATTTTTTTGTAAAATCATAAAGCAGCCTTTCTAACAAGCACAGTAAATCTGTCATCTTTGCCTTAAATCTCAAACGTTTTTAGAAGAGAAAGTTTCAAGCTTTTTTGGCCAATTTTGCTAAAAATTCTCCTCACTGCTCCATCTCAAATCAAATAACTAGTTTTACTTGTTAGGTAGTATATATTTTAATGTATATGTATATATGATTATAATGAAAGTAAAACTGAATGATTGTGTGAGTGTGTGTGTGTGTGTGATTACATCTCCAATGTAGTCTGGGCAGTTTATCAGGCCCTTTGAGCAAAGTCCTTTGACGAGCAGAGGAAGTCCCATGAATGACTAGACATTATAGAATGCTCTTGGAATGATTCACATTTAATTAGCTTCAGACTTCAAGAGATTTCACCTATCTTCAGATATAGAAAAAGTATTTTAAACAAAAGATAGGAACTATCATTTCTACCTCTTCCAACAACTGTTTGAGAAGAAAAGAAGCCACATTCACTGTAAAAACCAGTTTCTGACAGGGACAGACAACCAGTGATTTTAAAACGTGAGGAGTCAATAGATGAGAGCTTGACCACAGGCATTTAGCTGTGTTCCTACCCCATATCTTCATTTTAAAATGGTACTATAAGCTTTTTCAAGAGGCAAAAACCCATAAGGAGAAGAGGAAATGAAAAATAGATAACAACAACCAAATTTGGAAGTGGCAAAGAAGATGGAAAAAGATTAAAGAAGCAGAAGGAAAAACTGACAATGAACTTGATTTGAGTTCCGAACTCCCGACAAGTCTGAGTGGTGGAATCAGGATGAGAGAGCTAAGAAGACAAGGGGACTGGCTGAACCTCTGTTAAGAATCAATGAGTCCCAGGACTTCCCTGGTGGTCCAGTGGTTAAGACTTCTTCCAGGGCAAAGGGTGCAGGTCGAGTCCCTGGTCAGGGAGCTAAGATTCCACATGCCTTGTAGCCAAAAAACCAAAACATAAAACAGAAACAGAATGGTAACAAATTCAATAAAGACTTTTTAAATGGTCCACATCAAAAATAAATAAATAAAAAGTCTTAAAAAATGAAAAGAATGAATGAGTCCCTTAGATGCCTTCCCCCACTCAGAACCACAAACCATCCCTCCCATTCCTGGCAAGCCCAGTTTTATCCTCTTGAAAACGTGAAAGGGAGGGTCTCTGGCTGAGGAGGCATAGCTGAGTGTCCCAGTCCTGCTCTGAAAGCAGAGATCCAGTGAAATACTGAATGCGGAGGCTGCTGTTCTCCCTGAAGCTCTAAGAAGCCAGGTAGCCAGGCTTAATCCCCTCTGAGCGGAAGGAGGAATCAAGGCCATCTGACCCAAAGAGACAACCTGGCCAGAACTCTACAGTGACTACCATTACTCCAGGAGCCCCACTCTGGAGCACCAAGCTTTCAAACAGCTACTGTGCAGGGCCATCTGTAATGTGAACAGACAGCTAAGAAAAACACAAACACTTGGAAGAAAGAATCTAAGATGCAAGACTATCACCAGAAACAAAGAGGAAACACAGAAACAGCACATGCAAGAAGAAGAAAACTTTAAAAAAGAAAACAAAAAAACACTCATTAACATCATCTGTATCCATGGATGGGGGGCACTGAGTACTGTTAGTCAGTAGCCACTAGACAGGGAACAAACAGCTCTTGAAAAGTAAGAATATGGCAGAGATAAAAAAGTTCAACAGAAATATTGCATAATAATGTTGAAGATTTCTAGAAATTAGGACAAAACAACAAATAATGAAGACTAGAGACAGGAAAATTATACAAGATGAGCCCAAATAACACAATATCCAAATAATGGGCATTACAAAAGGAAAAGGAGACAAAAGTATAAGGATTACTTTCAGAGACTACCCTGGTGGTCTACTGGTTCAGATTCTGCACTTCCACTATAGGGAGTGTAGGTTTGATCCCTGATCAGGGAGCTAAGATCCCATATACCTAGTGATGTGGCCAAAAATTGAAGGGAAAAAAAAGGAAATATTATCATAAGTTTTCTAGAATTGATGGCTATAAGTTTCCTAAAGGATGGATGAAAACAGACCCACACCAACGCATGTCATCATGAGATTTGAAAACACTGGGAGAAAAAGACAATCCTACAGGCTTCTGGGGTCGGGGGTTGTGGGGGGTGGGGGATGTTTTCACACAGTGTATCAGAACACAATAAATAGAGATGGGAATACCAGACCACTTTACCTGCCTCCTGGGAAACCTGTATGTAGGTCAAGAAGCAACAGTTAGAACTGGACATGGAACAATGGACTGGTTCCAAATTGGGAAAGGAGTACATCAAAGCTGTATATTGTCACCCAGCTTATTTAACTTATATGCAGAGTACATCATGCAAAATGCCAGGCTGGATGAAGCACAAACTGGAATCAAGATTGCCAGGAGAAATATCAATAACCTCAGATATGCAGATGACACCACCCTTATGGCAGAAAGT
This sequence comes from Bos mutus, assembly GCF_027580195.1. Taxonomy (NCBI): domain Eukaryota; kingdom Metazoa; phylum Chordata; class Mammalia; order Artiodactyla; family Bovidae; genus Bos; species Bos mutus. The sequence goes on along the minus strand of NC_091621.1, from coordinate 25,057,983 downwards.
GAAGAAGAACTAAAGAGCTTCTTGATCAAAGTGAAAGAGGAGAGTGAAAAAGTTGGCTTAAAAGCTCAACATTTAGAAAACTAAGATCATGGCATCCAGCCCATGATTTCATGGCAAATAGATGGGGAAACAGTGGAAACAGTGGCTGACTTTATTTTTCTGGGCTCTAAAATCACTGCAGATGGTGATTGCAGCCATGAAATTAAAAGACGCTTACTCCTTGGAAGGAAAGTTATGACCAACCTAGACAGCATATTGAAAAGCAGAGACATTACTTTGTCAACAAAGGTCCCTCTGGTCAAGGCTATGGTTTTTCCAGTGGTCATGTATGGATGTGAGAGTTGGACTATAAAGAAAATTGAGCACCGAAGAATCGATGCTTTTGAACTGTGGTGTTGGAGAAGACTCTTGAGAGTCCCTTGGACTGCAAGGAGATCCAACCAGTCCATCCTAAAGGAAATCAGTCCTGAATATTCTTTGGAAGGACTGATGCTGAAGCTGAAACTCCAATACTTTGGCCACCTGATGCGAAGAGCTGACTCATTTGAAAAGACCCTGATGCTGGGAAAGATTGAGGACAAGAGGAGAAGGGGACGACAGAGGATGAGATGGCTGGATGGCATCACCAACTCAATGGACATGGGTCTAAGTGAACTCCGGGAGTTGGTGATGGACAGGGAGGCCTGGCGTGCTGCAGTTCACGGGGTCGCAAAGAGTCAGACACGACTGAGCAACTGAACTGAACTGATGGTTTTTCCAGTAGTTATGTAGGGACATGAGAGCTGGACAATATTTGAGCAAACTCTGGGAGATAGTGAAGGACAGGAAAGCCTGGTGCTCAGCCTTTTTTATTGTCCAGCCTGGTGTGCTTCAGCCCATGGGTTACAAAGAGTCGGCTGAACAACAACAACAATCAAAATGACATCAGGCCTCTCAACCCATAGCAATTCTGGAATCTAGAAACCAATGGAAGAGTGCCTTCAAAGTTCTGCAGAAAAGGAATTTCTAGCCTAGAATTCACCATCTAGCAAATTTGAAAGTAAAACAAAGACAACTATGAAGGATTCAAAATACTCTCCTCCCAAGCGCTCCTCCTGAGGAAGCTATTAGAGAATGTGTTGTTGTTTAGTCCCTAAGCCATGTCTGACTGTTCTGTGACCCCGTAGACTGTAGCCCTCTGGGCTCCTCTGTGTCCCAGTCACTGAAAGTGTAAAGTCAGGAGGGAGAATTGGATTCAGGAGGCAAGGGCTTCAAGGATGCAAGAGGGAAGTGTTAAAAGATAAAATAAGGCATATTAAAAAATTTAAGAGTCTATTTGAGCAAAAACTTGATTCATATCTTACAGTGTCAAACCAGAAGTAGTTAGGAATGCTCTCCGAACAGGAGTCTGGAGATAGACATATACAGGAAGATTGGAGGCAAAGAAAGGAAATGATTTGATTGGCTATAAACCCTACTTGGCTACTTGTGACTGGTTGTCCTTAGTATTTTGATTTATAACCTTGTAAAAGCTTAGATTTTGGTTGGCTTCCATGGGCCAAGAAAGACAGATGAGATTGTTGGATGGCGTCACTGACTCAATGGACATGAGTTTGAGCAAGTTCTGGGAGTTGATGATGGACAGGGAAGCTTGGCATGCTGCAGTCCATGGGATCACAGAGTCGGACACAACTGAGGGACTGAACTGCGCTGATATGATATCACTTTATGTGCCGTGCTAAGTCGCTTCAGTCATGTCCGACTCTGTGTGACCCTATGAACTGTACCCCGCCAGGATCCTCTGTCCATGGGATTCTCCAGGCAGAATACTGGAATTGATTGCCATTCCCTTCTCCAGGGAACCTTCCCAACCCAGGGATCAAGCCAGCGTGTCTTAAGCCTAACCCGCTTTAGCAGGCAGGTTCTTTAACACTAGTGCCACCTGGAAAGCCCAATATCACTTTATATATAGAATCTAAACTATGATACAATGAACCTATTATGAAATAGAAACAGACATGGACATAGAGAACAGACTGGTCGTTGCCGAGTGGGGAGAGGGCTGGGGAAGGGATGGAATGGGAGGTTGGGGTTAGCAGATGTAAGCTTTCATATATAGGATGAATAAACTAGATCCTGCTGTATAGCCCAGGGAACAATATTCAACATCCTGTGATAAGCCATAATGGAAAAGAATATTAAGAAAAAATGTGCATATATGTATAACTGAATCACTTTGCTATATAGCAGAAATTAATACAACATTGTAAATCAACTATACTTCAATAACATTTTTTAAAAAGATAAAGCATGGTGCTAGGGTGTACAAACCATGACTGAGCCCTCAAAGCCCCAAATCCCTGGCCACCTTTAAACATGCATGGTAAGCATGGTAGTGACCGTGTCAGGGGCTCTTACAGATTTGGGCCCGCTTCTGGGTTCAGTTTCATCACTCCAGTGGACATCCACCCTGATGAACCTTTCAAACCTCAAGTTGGAACTTGATTAAAAGAGAAACAGAAGAAGGTAGTAAACATGAAATGGCCTCCATACATGTCTGCTGCTGCTGCTGCTGCTAAGTCGCTTCAGTCGTGTCTGACTCTGTGCGACCCCATAGACGGCAGCCCCCTGGTTCCCCTGTCCCTGGGATTCTCCAGGCAGAACACCTTTCTCCCAATGCATGTCCCTGGGATTCCCCTGGTTCCAGGCAAGAACACTGGAGTGGGTTGCCATTTCCTTCTCCAATGCATGAAAGTGAAAAGTGAAAGTGAAGTCGCTCAGTCGTGTCCGACTCTTAGAGACCCCATGGACTGCAGCCTACCAGGCTCCTCCGTCCATGGGATTTGCCAGGCAAGAGTACTGGATTTGCCATTGCCTTCTCCAATACATGTTTGTAGATCATTTGAAGTTTCAAACCTCTCTGCCAAGCTGTGTGGGTTTGTCCAGAGGTCAGTGTTATTTTCCTCTGTTAGAAGGATGACAGAGATGAATTTGATGTATTTTTGTTGCCTATACTATTATTTTGTTTTAGCCCATTTCAGTGGACCATGAATTTTTTTAAAAACCAAAGGAAATATCAAATGCTCTTTGATGGTCACTAAAGCTTGGGAAAATACTGTATAAATTCATTGGCAGATGGTAGGAAAGCTGTATTTACTGGTCAAAGTTTTTGTTTTTGTGCTCTATGCCCAGAACAATTTGCTGTTCTGAAATATAACATGAGTAAAACTGCTGAGTGTTTATATTTCTCTGGTGAAATTATAGCAAATCGTTGAGTAGAGGTTTAAATCATGAATTAATTATAGTGAACAGAATGTTTTGCATTCTTTGCTAGAAGCTAAGAATAATGATTGGATGAAGTCCCATTAACATTTACTGTGGACTAACTCAGTGGGTAAGGTATTGGTATATGTGTTTGCTTTTTCTTTCAATGATGTGTTGAGATATTAAACCATCTGTTCTTGTGCATAAACATTTTCCTGGGATTCATATGGGATTATGGGATATGATATGGTTCTACGATTATTATGGGGTGATCGACTGTTTATAATAAAATCTTACTTTAGGGGCCTTTTAATGATCCTTAAAAGGAAATCACTCCAGGCTTCAATGTTGGCAAAACATCTCCTCTTGGAGGCATATTGTTGTTTACAAATGTTGGTATGGTTCATTTTAATCATCAAATTCCTAAACTAAATGTAAATTTTCTAGGTCAAGATGATACTTTTGTTCTTACATGTACTATAATTCATTTTGAGGATTAATTATAAGACTAATTCCTAATTACTTTTCATTATTATTATTTCATTATCACCAAATAGAAATATTCATAAGAAAAGCTATAAGCCCATAACTGACCCCTGTTCAGAATAATAGTTTTAAACTCAGTAAAAGTTACGTGTACATGTTTAGAATATAAATGTATATAAAAATACATAGAATCAGTTCACATTTCTGAACATTTTCGGAGCACTCTAGGTATGAATTTGTGAACAAAACTTTAGGATTTATAGTCTATCTAGCAGAAGATTTCCTTCTGGGGGAAAAAAAAATTACATCAGTGATTCTCACCCACTTTCCACACAGTACACTTGAGTAGTATGACAGGGCCCCATAAAAGAGTGGCACCTCCTCACTGGTAAGGAGTGAAAGAAGGGGTGGGAGAAGGGATTACATGTAAGTATCATCAAACTGCTGCTGCTGCTAAGTCACTTCAGTCATGTCCGACTCTGTATGACCCCATGGACGGCAGCCCACCAGGCTCCCCCGTCCCTGGGATTCTCCAGGCAAGAACACTGGAGTGGGTTGCCATTTCCTTCTCCAATGCATGAAAGTGAAAAGGGAAAGGGAAGTCGCTCAGTCGAGTCTGACTCTTAGCGACCCCATGGACTGCAGCCTACCAGGCTCCTCCGTCCATGGGGAGCCCCTAATTGCTTTTAATACTGTACTGTTGGACTCTTCGTCCTTCACTTCACTCTGCTGAGAATCACAGATTGAAACAGATTTAATCCTGATGGACAGCTTTTCACTTGCTTTCTCCAGTTGCAAATTTAAAATAACTTTGCTTGCATTTTTAAGTTTCTAAGTACTTTAACACAAACATATTTTTGTATCAAGAAGGGATAATGTGCACATTTTTAAATTCATTTACTGATTCTCTTTGCTTTGCATACAAATTGAGCTTGTACTAACAGTTGCTATAAAATGAGACTTGTACAGTAATGGGTGAATCATGAATATAAAGGTGTGACTATCCTTTATTAGTGACTATCCTTTATTATTATTATTCTATCCTCATTATTACAGCACCTTCCAGTAGAAAACCAGGAGACCCCCTGGTTATATCAGATATCAAGAAAGGCAGTGTGGCACACAGGTAAGAAAGATGGATTTACTGGTTCATCCCAAGGTATTTCTTAATTACAGCAGGAATGACTTCTTCCACACATGAGACAACCTTGTTGATGGGCCATGGTATTCTCAGTATTTTCCAGGCAGCCACAATTAATTGATCATATTTGACATCCCTAATGTTAATGGCATGTAGAGCTTTTCCTCAGTGTCACTTTATTTTTGCACCTAGTGCAGATAACCATCACCTAAAGATGCTTTTTAGGGTCTTTCATGAGTCCAACGTAGCCTTTCCTTCACTGATCATCTTCCACCCTTCACTTTTCCAGCTAAAAAACTGAAAGTGGCCCCAGTTATGAGAGTCACCTCACATGCAAATAATAGATTTGGGGAGAGTTTTACTAGATGCTAGAACGTCCTCCCTAGTCAAGCCAACGTCCTCCCTTGAGCCTCAAACAATGTGTATGTCTCCTATTTGATCCATTGACCTTGGACCTTTGATCCAAGGACTCTCAAACTTTTAATTTCACAGATCAAAATATTTTTAATTGATTAGGAATATTGATGTAAGACTGTTAACTTTCTTTTTCTTTTTCAGTTAAGGATTTTACAAATCTCATCTATTGTTACAGTCATTTCATTAGAGGAACATTTTAATACTCAAAAAGTAGGAAGGGCATTAATTTAGGTATGTAGGTATAGGTTCAGATCCTGTGATAAGGAAACTCATAAATAGTTAGTTTCTCATACAGCAGTTGGCAGGTAGGCAGGCAACACAGGGCTGGAGAAGCACATCTGCCTGTCCTTTCCAGCTGGCTCTGATTGTTGTGATTTTCCAACCCTAAAGGGGATCAGGGGTGGTGCCCAGAGAGTCTGGCATGTGCGTCTTTAGGGGATGACCCAGAAGAAGGAAAGGGAGAGTGGAGACTAGGAAGCAGTTAGCAATCAGAATCATAGATATAATGCATAAAGGATGGTTCTTAGCAAAACGTAACCTTCCTTACAAATACGTGTGCATATACATATAGAAGCACCTATAAGCAAATATACATTCTCATTGTTTTCCCATCTCATGATAGACCTTAAAAACTTTCAAGACCTGCAGCAGTCCATAACCAGTATGAGACCCTCAGTGGCCATTTTCCAGTTCACCTTTTCTCCCCACTGCAGCCACAGTGAGCTCCCTGGTGCAGGTGGAGATGCAGAGACACCAAAACCCTGACCTCCCCCAAGCCCATCCCACCTGACTCCCTCACCTCCCTCTACCCTCCCCTATATCTGGACTGCCAAGGACCACAGGTGCAACAACGCAAAGAAGCATAAGGACGCCAGGGCCGTGTAAACCCAGGCTCGTTACACACCTTCCTGGGAACCTCAGAACTCCTGAGTGACACGTAAATGTTTGTCCTGATCTAATTAAAGAAAGTAGAATAAAAATGTTTCTTAATGATCTGCAATTGAATGTCACAGCAGCCATCCACAATAAGACTGGAGAAAGGGGATATATCAATAAAACGCAGTTTTTCAAAGCTGAAGAATCATATTTCCCCTAAAGACTACCATAATGCTACTTTATGCTGAATGCCTTTAACCTAGTTAAGTGTTCATCATTAAGCATGCATTTGCTATGCCTTTACTAACAGAACAGGAACCTTGGAACTTGGGGACAAGTTACTAGCCATAGATAACATCCGGCTGGACAACTGCTCCATGGAAGATGCAGTGCAGATCCTCCAGCAGTGTGAAGACCTGGTGAAGCTCAAAATCCGCAAAGATGAAGATAATTCAGGTATTGATCACCTCCGCAGTTAAGACTGATTTCTCTAACTGCCCATCTGTCACCAAAGATATTAGATCTTGATTTTTTACATACAACAGCTGGCTAGTGACATTGCAGCAGTGTTTTCTATAGTTAAGAGGGTCTTTAAATCGGGCGTTAAGAGTGTAGTTTGAATTTTAAATAATAGGGTTTTTAAGATAGATGTAATTAAGATATTTACATTACATAAATGTTACAGCTGTATTAAAATAATTTTTAAAGATGAAAAGTAAATCATCACCTGATACCACCCTAACAGAATAGAAATAATCATTTGCTAGTTGATGTTATATTACATAATAATAACTTCAGTGCATGTTCTATTTTTTATGTAGCTATATATACATGGTACCACTTTACAAATCCTTAACAGCTATTTTAATTTACTGCCCATAGTTTATTCACCTTTCTTTTCTTCTGTCTTAGATTGCTCCCATTTGTTTCATTCTGTAGGTGGCACAATAATGGATATTTTCATGTGTAGATATCTTTATTCAACTTTTCTTCTTTTGAATTATTTCTTTAGGAAATATTCCTAAATAATAGAATGGCTGAGTCAAAATAAAAAGGGACTTTTTATGATTCCTGATGAGTCTTGTGCCATGTTGCTTTCTTAAAGGGCTATATCCATCTTCAGTGCTTCGAGTAATGTGTGAATACAGGGGTGCAGTGCTTCTCAGACTTGAGAAGGCCTCAGACCACCTGAAGACCTTGTTAAAACACAGTCCCTGAGCGCTAACCCCAGGTGGGGACTGAGACTATCATTTCTAGCAAACTTCATTTTGATGCTGCTGTGGCCAAGACTCAGTAATCTGAGTAGTCGCCTGCAGATCCCCTTTTATCTGATTTGGATAAGAACTCAAGCTAATCAAAACAAGAGTCAACTAACATCGGGATTTCTAAAAAGTGACATATATCTATAACATAAACATTTTATTTAAAAATGTACCGATCTTATGCGTGAAGCCAATACTTTCTGCTGACTATAGTTATAAATCTTTCAACTTGTTTGCCTAAGTCATACCCATAATACACAGTTTAAGATTTCTAGGTTTGGGGGAGGATGTTGTTTTGCTTTAATACAGTGAGATTTTAAAGAACTTAAAGCAATCTGAATGCTTACTCCAACTAGATTTTTATCTCCCTAATGTTTTCAAGTTTTCCCTTTATTTAATTATTCGTTGATTTTTGCCCAATAATCCCCCTTATTGAATCTTTCCAAAGCATTTTACTTTTTCATAGTTCCAATATACTCATATTTCATAGGTTATATAAGATTCATCAAATTATACAGTTAAAATAACAAGTGAAACCGGCAGAAACAGGCTTGGAAATAAACCTAATTGACTCTAAATGTTAAGCTTTTGACTCAATTGTATACATATATGGCTCAGATGATACAGTGTCTGCCTACAATGCGGGAGACCCAGGTTCAATCCCCGGGTGGGGAAGATCCTCTGGAGAAGGAAATGGCAACCCACTCCAGTACTCTTGCGTGGAAAATCCCATGGGAGGAGCCTGGTAGGCTGCAGTCCATGGGGTCGCAAAGAGTCAGACACGACTGAGCAACTTTACTTCACTTCACTTCACTTTGACTCAATTGGTAGCAGAAACAGAGGTACATAGGGTGCTATTGATACAAAGGGAAACATTATTCTGAATCATTCAATGGCATTGGTCGGTATATTTTACAAAGAGGATGGAGAGTCACAGTAAATCCAGTAAATTGGTTACAGGGAGATGGTTAAAAGAGTTTCTACTGAATAATTTCATCCCAACCAATAACGAGTAGTTCTCAATGTCCTGCAATCTCCTGGAATCTAATCCTCTAGATCCAGAGTTCACGGTCACATCAGGCCATGTGTTTGTGAGTACTATTCAGAGCCAAAACAAGTTGGTAGTTACATCCATCAGTACCACTGGTAAGGATAATTATATCCAAATATACTTTATAATGAACCTTTAAAAATATGCACAGATTTCTTCTAGTTATTTCACAAGCAACTGATTTTCCTCACCAACATTTGCATTTCTCTCCTAACAAGCATATCTCAATGGTACTTTTGGGGGAGGATTTGTTTTAAAAGAAGGATAAAACCTCCAGCATCAGGGGGTTCTGTCCTAGTGAAGAGGCAAAGCCCTGTGGAGAAACCCATTTCGCATGATTTGCCAAGCTAAGCAGATCTTAGCTACCTTCCTTGCAGAGTGCAGAAGCCAAGCCAGAGATGAATATGTATGTTGTTTGTGGCTGGCAGTGTTCCCAGTTCCAAAACCAGGCAGTGCAGACACACGCTGAGAAGTTTCAGAAACAACTGAGCACTTGGAGAGCCACGTCTTACTTCAGTTGCTTCTTCCCTTTGGCTCATTTTTTCCCCCTTTTAGTTCTTTCCCCCTACAATCCCTATGCCTAATACTATGGTAAGGATCATGCTTGTTAGGTACTTTTTAAAAATTTATAAGTGTTTTCAATTTTTTAAATCTTAAAATCTCCCATTGAAAACCATTCAACTAACCAAAATAAGACTGTAAATATAGGTGTTAAGAGATATTTACCCAAACCAGATTTTCTCAAGTCAGCATACTGAAACCTATACTCAGACACATTTTTATAACAGACCACTAACTGAACATTATCATATGATCATTGATTTGGAACAATTTGAGTGTTTCCATATCCTTTTCCACCGTGAGAATACAAGTATAATTTGAGTAACCAAGTTCTTTTTTATTCACAGCAAAGCAAGGAGGGGATTATTCAGTGCAAAACTTGGACTTCGACTAGTTCAAGGCCGACTACATAGTCATAAAGAGCACACTTTTAAATCAGACCTGTGTTTAAAGTTCAGTTCTACTACATTTGAGCTGAATGCGTCTGGGCAAGTTACTTAACCTGCCTGAGATTCGGTTGTACTTTCAGTAATATGTGCAAAATAATACCCTCCTCGGGGTGCTGCTGTGGCTTGTTGAGAGAGTTACTGGCACAGTCAGTATTCAATAACTTGGGACTATTTGATTATTATTATTATATTCTGAAATGCTTTTCCCCACATTAGTTCTGATGCTAGGTCAAGATATAAGTGAGTGGAAAATAAGCACTATTCATGACAATAGTCACTGATTTTGAAAGTCTGACACTGTGCTTAATCTGAAATTAAGCTGGTGATTTAAATTGTCTCAATATTTGTCTCAATCCTTTGTCTCAATATTTGAATTGTAATCAGAATGGTAATATGCAGTATATATTCTTCACTCTCTAAAATATTACTTACACGAATATTGAACTTTCTATACCAGTAGACTTCAGGAGTCTTCCAGTTCTCTTTTTATTTATTTATTTACCTTGTTTTATTTGGTTGAGCGGGATCTTATGCTGCATGTGGGCTTTCTCAGTTGCAATGATCAGGGGCTACTCTTGGTTGTAGAGCACAAGCTTCGCATGGTAGTGGCTTCTCGTGCTGCAAAGCACAGGCTCTAGGGGCATGGACTTCAGTAGTTGTGGCACAGGGGCTCATTAGTTGTGGCTCTCTGGGGCCCTAGAGCTCAAGGGCTCCAGTAGTTGTGGTATACAGGCTTTAGTTGCCCGCAACATGCGAAATCTTCCCAGACCAGGGATCGAACCCATTTCCCCTGCATTGGCAGGCAGATTTCTATCCACTGTACACCAAGGAAGTCCCCAGTTCTTTCCTTAACTGTCTTCTCCTCTCCATCCTTGGTTCTGTCATCAGTTACAGAAAATTTATAATCGAAGTTGGTTTCCTAAACTAGTAATACTGCACTTGAGTTTAACAGATGTTACTTCTTCCAGCTGCACCAGTTTCATTGCTCTGCCTTGCACTTTACCCAGGGAGATGGCAGAGCTATTTTCAAATATTGCTGAAGTGTTTATTTCTCATTCAGTCATGCCATTGGCATTTATTTAGTGTCTGTAAGGTACTAGGGACTGGCAGTCCTTAGATTAAAAAGGACACAATCTCTGCCCTAAATCAGTTACCACCTTATAGAGAAACAGAAGAAAATAATTAGCAGTATGATGAATGTTCTAGGTGTGTGTACAAAATGTTAAGAGAATATGAAGGCACCCATGTGAGACTGGGGAACTCAAGTAAATGCTTCTAGCAATCCTGATCTCGAAGGTATTTGGGATGTGTTATTAAAAATTAACAAGAGGAACCAAAGGAAGTCAGAGAGCATGATACATCCTAGTAGCACATACACTTAAAGTAGAAAGTTTGTGTAAGGACTCAGTAGTAGGTGAGGAGACAGATACACTGAAACCAGATCATTATGGTCCTTCTAACCTACCGTTTAAATTTTAAAACAAAAGCAAGATAAAATATTATTCCATTAAACACAATTTTTTTTCATTGGACTACATTTCACCTCTTAAGTGTGGAAAATTTAGCATCCAAATTGAGACACCGTAAATATAAAATGGGCTTCCCAGGTGGCTCACTGGTAAAGAGTCCACCTGCCAACACAGGAGTTGTGGATTCAATACCTGGATCAGGAAGATCCCCTGAAAAAGGAAATGGAAACTCACTCCAGTATTCTTGCCTGGAAAATTCCATACTGAATTTTTCAAGACTTAGTACAAAAAATATAGAATATCTCAGTAATAATTTATTTAGATAGATTATATGTTTAAGTAGTACTTTGCTACATTGGGTTAATTATTAAGATTAATTTTTTTAGAAAAAGGAATTTGAATTTTACCCCAGAAGCCAATGGGGAGCCATTAAAAGATAAAAGAGCAGAGGAATGAGGCCATAGTATTTTGTCAGTGACCAGTGCTTGCAATCACTTACTGAAGCATTAAAGATGCATTTAAGAGAGTCTGAATTAACTCTGTTTCTAGCCCAGGCTGGGGGAAGCAGTAGAACATAATGACTAAGAACACTAGACTGACTTCACAAGTGACAAGCTGGCGAACTCGGGAAAATTAATTTCTCTGAGTATTAGCGTCCTCATCCATAACATCTATTGAATGTCTCCTACACAAGACTGTTTTAGGGATCAAAGGAGGCGATATATTTAAGCACTCAATAATGTATGGCACTAAGTAAGGCCCAGTAAATGCTGACTACCAACAGCCATTATTAGGATGTTTTAAAAATTAATTTTAGCTTTATTTTACTATAGCCAAACTTTTTGAAACACTTGGGAGTATAGTGGTTCCCCTCCCTATATTCTGTGGCTGCTCTGCCTAGAGGAGCTTTTGCATTTGTCATCTTTCACTACTACAGAGAATAAATCAAGTAGAGTCGATGATGGGTGGGCTTCCCAGGTGGTGGAGTGGTAAAGAATCTGCCTGCCAATACAGGAGACGCAAGAGATACCTGAGTTCTAGCCCTGAGTCGGGAAGACCCCCAGAAATAGGAAATGGCAACCCACTCCAGTATTCTTGCCTAGAAAATCTTATGGACAGAGGAGCCTGGCAAGATATAGTCAATGAGGTCACAAAGAGGCAGACACAACTGAGCGATGGAACACACACAGAGCCAGTGGGTGCTTTTCTGGGTCTGAGCATTAAAACAACGGCTGTTACCTAATTACCAAGACCTCAAAGATGCAATAACCCCCTTGAAAGAAAACCTATAGCCTTGTCTGCATCTAGATCAAAATGTGTATGAAGAGGGGAGAGTTTAGAGCTCTGAGAGCAAAACAGTAGAGAATTTGGGGGAAATTCTGGCAAGAAACAGATGGGGGCTTCCAAATCCCTCCCAGATAATTTATAAGGGTCCGCTTCGTGTCACTGCCTTTGTGCCAGTCAAACTCATAGCTGCTACTAATATCTCTCTTGATGTAAAGCACCTCACTTCTAACATACAGCATGTTTCTTGAGACCATAAATTCAGTATTTTCCCTTCACCAGCTCTAATCTGCATAGAGAAACATTTCCAGGCTACAACTTGTCCTATCCAAAGCAAATGACTTTTTCACATTTCCAAACAGAGTCTTATGCAAATATAGCCTTAGTACCAGTTAAATCTACCTTTCAAAGATTTGGCCTTTCATTTTTTACTTTTTCAGTTCATCAGTGTTAAGCCAGCTAAGTAATTTTCAGCAGCTTTTTCCCCATCAAATCTGAAATAACAGAATTCAATAACAGATTGAAATAACAGAATGCCCCGTCATGAGCAACCAAGAATGATCCTGGCTGTGCAAGGAACAGTGGTAGGGCAAGAGGCTGGCTGCAGGAAAAAAACTCCTGATAGATTTTTTTTTTTTTAATACTCTTCCCTTGTTTCTGCTTTATCGCAAAGCAGTAATGGCTTTCAAACTGAAATCAACATCACAATCACCCAGAGGACTTGCTAAAATACCGGTGACTGGGTCCCACTCTCTCAGAGTTTCAGATTCCTACAGGTCTGGGATAAAGCTGAGAATTGGTATTGCTAACAAATTCTCAAATAATGCTGAAATTACTGGTCCCAAAACTATACTTTGAGAAGCACTGTCATGAGACAACCTAATTTGGAGACTTATAAATGATCACTTACATAAAGAAATTTAGCAGACTCCCCTCATAGTCCAGTGGCTAAGAATATGCCATGCCTTGCAGGGGATGCAGGTTCAATCCCTGGTTGGGGAACTAAGATCCCACGTGCCACGAAGCAGCTAAGCTCATGTACCCTAACTCCTGAGCCCACGTGCTCTAGAGCTCACACGCCACAACTAAGACCAGTCGCAGCCAAATAAACAAACAAACAAAGAAATTAAAATTCTCCTAAACACTCAACAATTCCTTGGAACATTATTTTGATAAAGCCAGGTCACATGACTACACAACAGTCAGGCAGCTGTTGTCCAGTGGCTAAGTTGTATCCGACTTTTTGTGACCTCATGGACACCAGGTTTCCCTATCCTGGAACAATGTTTATTTTTTCATGTGAATATCTAAGTTAATCAGCATTATTTATGGAAAAGATTGACCTTTTCTCATTGCATTCAATGGCAATCTTGTCATAATCAGTTGTTTCACAAATGAATCTTTTTTGGATTTCATCATTTTAATTCCATGATTGTTGTTGTTCAGTTGCTCAGTCATGTCCAGCTCTTTGCAGCACCATGGACTGCAGCACACCAGGCTTCCCTGTCCATCACCATCTCCTGGAGCTTGCTCAAACTCATGTCCATTGAGTTGGTGATGCCGTCCAACCATCTCATCCTCTGTCATCCTCTTCTCCTCCTGCCCTCAATCTTCCCCAGCACTGGGGTCTTTTCTAATGAATCGGCTCTTTGTATCAACCAGCCAAAGGATTGAAGCTTCAGCTTCCGCATCAGTCCTTCCAATGAATGTTCAGAGTTGATTTCCTTTAGGATTTGCTGGTTTGATCTCCTTACTATCCAAAGGACTCTCCACATTCTTCTCAAGCACCAAATTCAAAAGCATCAATTCTTCAGCACTCAGCCTTCTTAATGGTCCAGCTCTCCCATCCATAAACGACTACTGGAAAAACCAGTACAGGCAGCTGTAGAGGATATTTTTTAAATGCTTCATTTTCTCAGGTCTGTCCCCCTCCAAGAAATATAGCCATACTCGATGACATGAATTCCATCATTTTTAGTTGAAGTGAACTTTGACTGACCTGTATATTTATGCATTCCAAAGGCCCTCTCCCAAATCCAAGACTCCTATTTGGCCACTTAAGCAGATGCCATGATGAATTCAAGCTAGATAGTGCTCGTTTTGTTAAACAGATGGCACTCAAGAAGCCCGGGAATAACATTGCAGATAAGTAATGCTGCAATTTTGCATCTGTTCCATGGTCCCATTAATTTCCTTAACTAGGGAGCTGAGCAGAACAAACAAGTTGGCTGGCCCCCTTTCATGTCTTTCATTAATAGTGGTAAACCTTCTGTTGTGATATAGAAGCTGTTTATAATATCATTAACATCTGTTTAGGCTCTCTTTGCAACTTCCTGGTGATCCACGTTCTTCCTTCTCAGAAAGTTTCTGTTCTGGTTCAACACTCCAGTTGCTCCTTTCTTAGCTGGAACAGCCTCAAGGAGAGAGTATCTTGGAGGGTTTCCACCTCCAAAATGGTCTGAGCGTAAATGGCAGTTATCACCCTCTTCGCAAGCTGCAGGGCTGTACAGCTGCCAGTTGGGCTGCTGCCCGAGAAGGCAGATGGATTTGGAAGTGCAGCCTGCAGCTAACTCCAGCAGCTCAGGCTTTATTCTCACTCTTTGAATGAGCTTGATTGCGTTTGCATCACCTTGGAGAAGGAAACTAGACCTTGGAGCAGCCAGAAGGGTGACTCACAAGGCTAGGAACCTGTAACTGCCTGCTAACAGGTATTTGTCCTTTTGCTCATTTGTTCAGGCACTTACTGAAGTCTCTGTGATGCTAAGCATAGTTCTAGGCTGTGGGCACGTGAAGACGAAAAATACTTTCCACATGCTAGTGTATATGTCAGTCCTAATCTCCCAACTCAGCCCATCCTTCCTTCCCCTGCTGTGTCCATATGTCTGTTCTCTACATCTGTGTCGTTATTCCTGTCCTGCATGTGGGTCCATCTGTAGTAGTTCTCTAGATCCAGCATGTGTATGTTAACATATAATACTTATTCTTCTCTTTCAGCTTTCCTTCACTCTGTATGACAGACTCTGGGTCCATCCACGTCTCTACAAGTGACCCAATTTCTTTCCTTTTTATGGCTAAGTAATATTCCATCACATATATGTACCATATCTTCTTTATCCATTTGACTGTCAGTGAACATTTAGGTTGCTTCCATGTCCTTGCTATTACACTGCTGCTGCTGCTGCTGCTGCTAAGTGGCTTCAGTCGTGTCCGGCTCTGGGCCACCCCATAGACGGCAGCCCACCAGGCTCCGCCGTCCCTGGGATTCTCCAGGCAAGAACACTGGAGTAGGTTGCCATTTCCTTCTCCAATGCATGAAAGTAAAAAGTGAAAGTGAAGTCGCTCAGTCGTGTCTGACTCTTAGCGACCCCATGGACTGCAGCCTACCAGGCTCCTCCATCCATGGGAGTTTCCAGGCAAGAGTACTGGAGCGTGCTATTACACTACCATGTGTAAAATAGATGGCTAGTGGGAACCTGCTGTATAACACAGATAGCTCAGCTCAGTGCTCTGTGAGGACCTAGATGGGTGGGGAGGTGAGGGTGGGAGGGAAGCACAAGAGAGAGGGGCTACATGTGTACATATAGCTGATCCACTTCATTGTACAGCAGAAACTAACAACATTGTAAAACAATTATATTCCAGTAAAAAAAAGAAAACATGAATTTTCAAGGTGATCCTATTCAGATAAAGGAAACATGTAGAGAGAGAATTAAAACACAGAGTGGAAAGCATATACTAGACCATGAATTCCCAATGGGGGCGAAAATTGGTTCTCATGTAGAAAGGAAAAGAATCTGAACAAAAAAGATATATATGTATGTATAACTGAATCACTTTGCTATACACCTGAAACTAACATAACATTGTAAATGAGCTATACTCGATTTTTAAAAAATTGGTTTTCAGGGAGCAAAGAATCTTAAATATTACATTACAATGGTGTGTGAGCCTCCAAAGCTCAACCTGACCAAACCTTATTCCTTTCTGTTTAATTTCGTTAATTAGGAAGAATTTAAATTCAATTTTTCTTCTCAGTGGGAAGAGAGGAGGCAAAAGAATTTTATAAAGAAGTATGGGAACACTGCAAGAATACTTAAGAGCTGTAGGATCTCATGGAAAAGGTCTCTAGTCTCAGCTAAGGAGCCTGGAAGGTTTGCAGAAAGATAAGACAGCTAAGCCATGTTATAATGCCATTTGCAGCAACACGGGATGGACCTAGAGATAGTCATACTGAGTGAAGTGAGTCAGGAAAGGAAAAATATCATATGACACCGCTTATATGTGCAATCTAAAAAGAGATGATACAAATGAACTTACAAAACAAAGAGACTCACGGACTTAAGAGAACTAACTTATGGTTGCTGGGGGTTGGGGGGTGGAAAGAAAGGATAATTGAGGAGTTTGGAATGGACATGTACACACTGCTATGTTTAAAATGGATAGCCAACAAGGACCTACTGTATAGCACATGGAACTCTGTTCAATGTTTGTGGCTGCCTGGATGGGAGGGAAATTTGGGGGAGAATAGATACATGTATCGGAGAAGGCAATGGCACCCCACTCCGGTACTCTTGCCTGGAAAATCCCATGGATGGAGGACCCTGGTAGGCTGCAGTCCATGGGGTTGCTAAGAGTCAGACACGACTGAGCAACTTCACTTTCACTTTTCACTTTCATGCATTGGAGAAGGAAATGGCAACCCACTCCAGTGTTCTTGCCTGGAGAATCCCAGGGATGGGGGAGCCTGGTGGGCTGCCATCTATTGGGGTCGCACAGAGTCAGACATGACTGAAGCGACTTAGCAGCAGCAGTAGCAGATACATGTATATGTATGGTTGAGTCCCTTTGTTGTTCGCCTGAAACTGTCATAACATTGTTATCAGCTATACCCCAATACAAAATAAAAAGCCTAAAAATTTTTAGAAAGTGAGAATAAAATTCTCCAGAGGAAGGAAGATGTTTGTGCCCAGGGAGTAACAGGTGCAAGGTTAAAGATGCAAGACAGGTGCTTTTCAAAGGGACCATTGGGGAGAGAATTAGATTGGATTGGAATGGGAAAGGATGGCAGAAGACATAGAGGCTTCAGCCCTGTTCATGCCAAGAGGTTGCATTTTATTCTTCAGTAATCGGGGAACTAATGGAAAGCTTTAAGGAAGAGAGCCACATGTTTAGATTTATTGCTTTCAGAATATCCTGAGAAGGAAAAAGAAAGAATTCAGTGTTGACAGGGCTGGTGAAATAGATGTGGCAGAGAAGGACAAAGAGTAGGAAAAGAATTTAGGGAGAAACCATTGCTGGCAGCAACTGGGCAGAGCTGAGATGGGGCCTCCTCAAGAGCACGTGGCTCCCTGCTTGGTGGGCAGCTGGCTCATAGGGTCTGGTTGTTGTTTAGTTACTAGGTTGTGTCTGACTCTTTGTGACCCTAGGGACTGTAGTCCACCAGGTTCCTCTGTCCACAGGATTTTCCAGGCAAGAATACTGGAGTTTTGTCATTTCCTTCTCCAGGAGATCTTCCTTACCCAGGGATCGAACAAGTGTCTCCTACATTGGCAGGCAGATTCTTTACTGTTGTGCCACCAAAACCTTAACTGGATGGGCCTGGATGGGAGGGGAGTTTCGGGGAGAATGGATACATGTATATGTATGGCTGAGTCCAATTTGTTGTCCATCTGAAACTATCACAACATTGTTAATCAGCTATAATTCAATATAAAATAAAAAGTTTTAAAAGTAAATTAAAAATTAATATGAAAATATATTTTAAAAATAAAGACTGTGTAATGAACCATCTACATCACCTAGCATTAATAGCTATTAACTTAGAATCAATCTTGCTTTAGATCTACTCCCACCCTAATTTCCTCATCCCACCCATACACTGAATTATTTTGAAGAAATTTTAGACATCATATCAATGAATGTTGCAAATATCATTAATGTATCCCTAAACAATACTCTTATAAAAGACTTCTAAAATTCAAAACTAAATATCATCACAATAGCAATAATTTTTCAGTTTAGTTGCTCAGTCATGTCCCACTCTTTGTGACCCCATGGACTGCAGCATGCCAGGCTTCCCTGTCCATCACCAACTCCCGGAGTTTACTCAAACTCATGTCTATTGCATCAGTGATGCCACCCAACCATCTCATCCTCTGTCGTCCCCTTCTCCTCCTGCCTTCAATCTTTCCCAGCATCGAGGTCTTTTCCAATGAGTCAATTCTTCACATCAGGTGGCCAAAGTATTGGAGTTTCAGCTTCAACATCAGTCCTTCCAATGAATATTCAGGACTGATTTCCTTTAGGATTGACTGGGTTGGATCTCCATTTAGTCCAAGGGACCCTCAAGAGTCTTCTCCAACACCACAGTTCAAAAGCATCAATTCTTCGGTGCTCAGCTTTCTTTATAGTTCAACTCTCACGTCCATACATGACTACTGGAAAAACCATAGATTTGACTAGCCGGACCTTTGTCAGCAAAGGAATGTGTTAACTTTTTAATATGCTGTCTAAGTTGATCACAGCTTTTCTTCCAAGGAGCAAGCATCTTTGAATTTCATGGCTGCAGTCACCATCTGCAGTGATTTTGGAGCCCCCAAAAATAAAAGTCTCTCACTGTTTCCATTGTTTCCCCATCTATTTGCCATGAAGTGATGGGACTGGATGCCATGATCTTAGTTTTTTTAACACTGAGTTTTAAGCCAGCTTTTTCACTCTCCTCTTTCACCTTCATCAAGAGGCTTCATCAAAAGGCTCTTGAGTTCTTCGCTTTCTGCTGTGAGTGTGGTATCATCCAGCCCAGCATTTCGTATGGTGTACTCTGCATATACATTAAATAAGCAGGGTGACAATATATGTACTCCTTTCCCGATTTGGAGCCAGTCTTTACTCAATGTTCCTGTCTCCCTGGTTTTCATATACATGGATAGATAAGTTTTTCTAAAAACAGTTGCTCTGAATTAGAATCCAAAAAGATGTATTTATTGCTTTTGGTTGTAATGTTTCTTAAATCTTTCCTTTCAAGTTTTTGTTTTGAAGAATTTATTTGTTGAATAAATCAGAAATCAGCTACATATTTGACATTGTCTAAATATAGCATCACATCTTCATTAATATACTGCCATTTTTTTGACTTTCATCTCATCACTATTTAAACTCATTGAGTACCCTAACAAGTGCCTTTTGTTATTGAAACACCTCAGCTGCCTGATTAAAAGTGTCCCCCTACAGAAAGTGGCCTGAAACTGTCCTAAACACGTTTACTCCTTTCCTGGTGTTATTTTGTCATCTTAGTGATACAAGTTGCAAAACTGTCCGGAAATAACACAGGGCACTGGCTGTTATGCGCGTTCAGATAACTGGGTTACCTGAAGAACAAGTTAACTGGAGTTGGTTTCTCCCCACTCTCCTAGAGAGTGGGACTGCACCCAGCTCAGCTTCCTACAGGCCAGCGGTTGGTTTCATCCGGACTGAAGTTTCAGTGGAAACTTCCCACAGTTTTCTGGGCTCTGGGCAGCTGGGTTCCATGTGCTTGGTAACCGGCATTTCCCACAACTCCCGTAAAGAGCTGATGGCCAGATCCAGAATGCTTGGTGCCCATTGACATGCCAGTGTTCATGATTGCCCTATAAGGAAGAAGGGCAGTAAAACGGCCAGGTCTTCCCACTGGCAGGCACATCAGAGTGCCTCCTCGGTAACTAACATTTACTGTACCAAGGTTTACTAATCAAATGACTCACCTAGAATTTTATGCCGAATATAGTTGTTGGCAGAGACTGCAAAGTACGTGTGCTGTTCCAGTAGTACCCTAATGGTTTATGTAAAACCCAGCTCTGATGGGCAATGATATGTCACAGTGTACAGAAAGTTAGACTTGTGACTGCCTCCGTTTTTGGTTACTCTGTATCCCGGTGTTTCTCTCAGCAGCTGCTTGGCAGGCCAGCACCAAGCCTATTGACCACAAGTAAAACAGAACCCTGGTAAACCACCAAATAGAGCTGTTGAAGGCTTGATGTGGAGGATTCTCAGCTGCCAGTATAAATTTGAGTCTAATGTTGAAGATATTTATACCCTAGATGTTGATGTAAGCATTGCAGTGTGGGAGATGGTTTTTATTCTCTATGTATAGAGCTTCTTCTGAGTAGATGGAGCAGTGAGGAAGTAGAGGTGATGGGTACATCCCCAAACTCCTAAACGCCAGAGGTGAAGAAGGTGCTGGCTGGAGAGTATACATCGCTTCCTACATTTCTCTACAGACCTTTCTATTTTATATTCATTGTAATTCTTCACTGCACACACAGATAATTGAATTGTTAATTCAAGCTTTTCTATTCCTCCTATTTTAGGGCCTCATATCATAAATGAACAGCTGCTCATTGCAGAAATGTGACTGTGTTAATGCTTCACTGGGATACAGCCTGACTATAAAAGCTGACTATTTTGTTAAAGTATCTACTGAACCATTTCACTGTATCCTTTGGTACAGCAATGAACAACTCCTTAACCATTCACAGTTCCCAGGCCCAAGGAATAAAACAAGATATACCCAGAATCTCTTGTTTCAGCATGTCATCAGCAAATAAAACCCTCTGAATTTTGAGACTTCGTATTTGCAACCTTGACATTGTCAAAACACCCAACCATGTTGAAGGTGTCCCATGATATCTTTCAAGCCAAGGCTTTAAGCAGACCATACTCACAAATATTTTCTTTCATACTAACATTAAATGGTAAAAATTAGGTCACTACAGTGTGGCAACATGGTATATACTACTGAAATGTTATTTACATGACTCCTAGTCTCAAGAACAGAGGGGAGAAAAATCATTCAAACCTGTATTTTGGGAAAAGAATCTAAAAAAGAGTGGATATATGTTTAACTGAATCACTGCTGTACAACTGAGACAAACACAACATTGCAAATCAGCTACAACAAACAATTTTTTAAAAACCCTCTGAATATCTGTGTATTTGTGAATAAGATTCACATTTTAAGACACAATCAATGAAACGATAGATAAGGGGCTGCAGATTTCCAAGCCCCACTTAACCATGCATATATTCAAGTTTGCTGTAACCATGAGTAAAATCAACTTTTCTCTATTGAGAGTTAGCTTGCTTGTAAAGCCTGAAAACAAGAATTGCATGGCCCAATCTCTGTTTACTGCATGATTCTTTCCACCCTTATTGCCTCCTTAACCATGTGTTCAGCCCCCAGATATTTATGACACACTCACAAAACACTAGGCAAGCACTGTGCAAGGCAGGAACACCATATTAAAAGGCCTGCAGTGCCAGCTGGGTAGCTCCCTCACAGGTTTAAAACATAAGTCATTAGGCAGAGAACCCCTTCCTTGATACGTGACAGCAACACCCCTATTTTAGAATGTTACAGCCAACTAAGGAAATGCTACTTCCCAAAATAATTATTTTCTGAGACATAATGCTTTAATGATGATGTTTTGAATTTCTTATTTCATGTATGAAGATATGTGTCTTTTTACTCTGC
Organism: Bos mutus; assembly: GCF_027580195.1. NCBI lineage: Eukaryota > Metazoa > Chordata > Mammalia > Artiodactyla > Bovidae > Bos > Bos mutus. The sequence goes on along the minus strand of NC_091621.1, from coordinate 25,036,236 downwards.
TTCTTCCAAAGAAACCAATTATGATTCATTGGCATTTATTGCAGATGAACAAGAAAGTTCCGGAGCAATTATTTACACCGTGGAGCTGAAGCGCTACGGGGGGCCTCTTGGCATCACAATTTCAGGAACTGAAGAGCCGTTTGATCCTATAATCATTTCAAGCCTCACTAAAGGGGGATTAGCTGAAAGGTACCGCTTGAATCAACTGCTACAAGTACCTGTGTCTGAAATGGGTTTCCTTCCTCACAGCCGCGTAAAAACATGCTTCCCTCACCTGCTTGTTTATCTGTTGACTTTTTAAAATCGGCACAAAGGATTGATTTTAGAGCTTGAGAACTCTCAGGCAGAGCTCTGACTTGAAGGGCATCTTAAAAGCAGTAAAAAGTGTCCTGGGCTTAGCCTTGATATTAGTCTCCAGAAACGTATCAACTGACCACAGTCGACTAGAGGTAAATTTATCCTGTGTCCATTTTGAGAGGAGGAGACTAAAGTGCAAGGAGGTTAAAAGGCTTGTCTGATTCAATTCAGCAAATGTTTTCAGAGCCCCTGTTACCTGACAGGTACTTGGCTTAGCTGTGGAGAGAATGACTGACATAAGCTTCGTCTTCAAAGATTTCAGACCACAGTGTAGGGACCTAATAACATCTTGAAATTCGGAATGCACATTTGTCCCTTTGGCAGTTTGTTTCTGTTTGCATGCATCCCACCACCACCTCTCACACTTATTGCTTCCCAGGACAATGTTGTGGGACATATTTCAAACCCCATAACCAGATCTATCCTCCATTAACCTAGCTCAGGTGCACACATACGTTGCTCATGCTGACACTTGAAGACAATGGTTTGCAAAATAGAGATGCAGCATCACAGAATTTTGGAGCTGCAAGGCACCTTAGAAAATCAGCTTATCCAGCATCCTCATCTGGTAGGTGAGGGCACTGAGGAGCTCCAGAAGGGTGGTCTGATGAAAGTTTGCATTCTGATGTTGACAGAGACACCTATGACATGTACCCTCCAGCCATCCCCCCAGCCTAGGTTTCATCTGTTAAGAGAGACAAGAGGGAATGATTAATATTGATCTGATTCGGCAACCTCCTAGTCAAGTGTTCTATGGCTCACAGTATGGCTCTTCCATAAACTGGAGATTTTTTTTGGTCAGATCTTAGTTGCCAACCAGGGATTGAACCCAGCCCACAGCAATGGAAGCGTGAGTCCTACCACTGGACTGCCAGGGAACTCCCTGGAGACTCTTTATGAAAGAATGAATTGATTTTTTTTTTTCAGGAAAAAAAATATTTCTCAAGAGTAGATGCATCAATAGACTCGTTAGGCAGCCCCTTATAATCTGGTGTGTGACCCAGTGTCACCAACGATGCCCACCACCCCCAGAGCAGGCTGGGGTCAGATCACTCAGGCACGAGCAGCCTGTGAGTTGGCTTCCTTCACTCATGTGTTTAAAATGAACCAGCACCACAGAGGCTAGCACATGGGATTCCCACTCTATGTCCTTCAGCCCAGGTCGAGAGATCTTTAAACCTTTCCTAGGGGGACTTTCCTGGTAGTCCAGTGGTTAAGACTTCAAGCTCCACCTGCAAGGGACGTGGGTTTGATCCCTGATTGGGGAACTAGGATCCCACATGCCGCATGGTGGCCAAAAAATAAAATTAAACCTTTCCTGAGTTTGACTGCTGTGAGTCTGTTCCTTCCCTACCTGTGCTTCCAAACAAAGATAGATATGGTGAACATCAGAATTATAACTTCCAGTCTGCTAGTTCAGAATTGGGTGAGGATGGGAAGAGAAGGGAAAACATTAAAGGTTTCTCTGTTGATCAGTAAATTAATTTTCTTTTTCCACATTTCAAGCAGAACGTTAATCCCTTTACATGTGTTTTCCTATTTAGTCCTCAGAGCTTCTCTGTGAGATGATTTTCTCCATTGTAGTCATGAGGAAACTGACACCTAGACAGGTGAAAATTAAGTGCCCAAGTCACACGGCTGGTAGGTGACAGAGTTGGCGTCAAACAGATTGATTCCTGGGACCTCTATGGCAGTTCAGTGGTTAGGACTCTGCACTTCCACTACGGGGAGCACAGTTTCGATCCCTGCAACCTGGGATCTAAGATCCTGCAAGCCACGTGACGTGGCCACAAAAAGAAAAAAATGTATTGATTCCTGAGTTCAACCTTTTCAATCCTTGGAATCACCACCACAGTCTTTTGTCTAAGCCTTGCTTCCAGTAAGCTGGGATACTGATTGTGTTCAATCATTTCTAAGTCTGTAGAAAGAAGGACTGCTCCATGCTAAACATCACTATGTTGATTGACCAATATTGTTTGTTTCCTTGGGATTTTGCAGAGTGTTATCAGCTAACTCCACTTTCTTGGAATTTAAAAAGCACACAAGTCCTTTTTAAAAACTAATTAAAACTTTTTTTTATTTTATTTGAAACTGAAAAGTAATTCACAATGCAAGGCAGTCATCTTATAACATTGCCCAGGAGACAAGGAGTGACTTCGAGAGACCCTTGCCAAGTCTTTATTGTTGTGAATATATGAAGTATGTCAGGGAATTTACATTCAGGGATTATTTCTACCTTTCCTATTATTATTTGTGTTTCAGAACTGGTGCGATCCACATAGGAGACCGAATCCTAGCCATCAACAGCAGCAGCTTAAAAGGGAAACCTCTGAGTGAAGCCATCCATTTGTTACAGATGGCAGGAGAGACTGTCACCTTGAAAATTAAGAAGCAGACAGATGGTGAGTGGATCAAGAGCCACAATTAAGGATTTCCAGTGCATTTGCTTCCCTAAAAGAATGTGCAAATATCTACGTGTATATTTCTGGGGAAATGACTCTTCAGCCAGGGGGTGTTGGCATATCTTTGTATTTATATTTACTCTGATACTTAAGCTCTTTTCCTTAAAGCCCAATCAGCATCAAGTCCCAAGAAATTCCCTGTTGCCAGCCACTTGAGTGACCTGGGAGATGTGGAGGACCCATCTCCAGCACAGAAGCCAAGCAAACTCAGCGACACATACCCCTCCACTGTGCCCAGCGTGGACAGTGCTGTGGATTCATGGGATGGCTCTGGAATAGAAAGCAGCTATGGGAATCAAGGTATGTCCTAGCCGCGGGGAACCGGAGATTTATCATTGGTGAAGCTCATGTTTCTCAAAGATCCACCTTTTGTTCCATGAGAAGAATATTTTACTTGTGTTTGCTGCTACTGCTGCTGCTAAGTCGCTTCAGTCGTGTCCGACTCTATGCGACCCCATGGACTGCAGCCTACCAGGCTCCCTGTCCCTGGGATTCTCCAGGCGAGAACACTGGAGTGGGTTGCCATTTCCTTCTCCAATGCATGAAAGTGGACAGTGAAAGTGAAGTCGCTCAGTCATGTCCGACTCTTCGCGACCCCATGGACTGCGGCCCACCAGGCTCCTCCATCCATGGGATTTTCCAGGCAACAGTACTGGAGTGGGGTACCATTGCCTTCTCCCTGTGTCTACATGAATGCAAACATAGCAAACACATTGAATATTGTGGCCTTGAATTTCCTCCTCTTTAATGCTATGAACATTTAACAGTTATGAACATCTATTCAATACTAGGAGACCCCCGTTAGATCTACTGCTGTCCAAGTGTTCGATCCAGGGCTTGTTCTTCAAGCATAGATTAATATGAGGCAAACCACATGATATGTTGGGTCAATGAAGACCAGCTGCATTGTCTTACTTTTTCAGCAACCTCTGCACAAAGGTGGAATAGAGAATGCTGGAGGCATGCAAGGAGATGAGCCAAAGATTTGTGACCCCATTTATTCCTGCCTCTTCCTGACTTTTCATAGCAACTTGTAGGGGTTTCCTCCAATACTCATCCTTAGAGTTTTCTATACTGTTAATCATAGTATGAAAAGTGAAAGTTGCTCAGTCGTGTCCAACTCTTTGCAACCCCATGGGCTATACAGTCCATGGGATTCTCCAGGCCAGAATACTGGAGTGGGTAGCCACTTCCTTCTCAAGGGGAATCTTCCCAACCCAGGGAATTAACCCAGGTCTCCTGCATTGCAGGCAGATTCTTTACCAACTGAGCCACGAGGGAAGCCCTAATCATAGTATGCAAAAGTATATAGTAGTTTTTCTTCACAAACCTCATCTTCATGTGATGAAGTGTAACCTGTATGAAAAGTTAAACCTTGGTAACAGATTCTGAGTACCAAAAAGTGTTAGACAGAAGACAGAATATAAACACTTATTTAATTTATTTTTTTAATATTTATTTATCTATTTGGCTGTGCCGGGTCTTCGTTATGGCACACAGGATCTGTGGTTGCGGCATGTGGGATCTAGTTACCTCACCAGGGGTTGAACCCTCGCTACTTGCGTTGGGAGCGCAGAGCCTTAGCCGCTGGACCACCAGGGAAGTCCCTAAAGGCTTCTTTTAAAAATATGCTTCCTTCTCAGTGATGCTTAGCATCCAAAGATAAGTGAGTCAAAAACTCTCTGTATTTATTCTCACCTAAGCTTTGTGTGTGTGTTGTACTAATCATTCAGTTCTGTCCGACTCTTTGCGACCTTACCGTCTCTCTAATGCTCTGTGTAAATTCCAGCCTACGAATCCCTTTTCTGCTCTAGGTTTAAGTCAAAGAATCAAATAGATAAATGGCTTGGAGAACACATGGGTGGATAAGAGAGTTGCTTTGTAAATTCGGTACCTGCTTTTGAGGAGAATCTGTATCCAGTTTGCTCTCTTCCTGGTTCTAGTTTTTTCCTCTCAGCCCACTTCTGCTTATGACACTTTCTATTAAATCCTTTGAAGGGTGGAGAAGAAAGAAAAGAAATGATATTTCAAAGTTGTCAAGTCATTACTTGTTAGAGATGATATTGGAGTTTGGTGGAAAAAGTATTTTGAAGACCCCAAAGAGGATTGGGACTTTCATTTATCTGGCAAGTAATTTATCCAAGTCCAAATACCTTGTGAAAGTTAGCTATGCCACCAAATAACAGATATTATTATTTCCAGTGAGTTCATGAGATCCCAGAGAGCACTCTGGATAAAGGGCCCAACTCAAATTCTGTCAATGTAGACTGAAGTTTATTTATTAATGTGTTTGTTTATTGTTTATTTACTAATGTGGAAACTTTTTATTGCGCAAATTTCAGTGAGCTATTGATTATAAGGAGCTCTGCCCCTGAGTGATGTGTGAGAACTTAGCTACTCTATACTTATACACAATAAGATCAGGCCCAGGTTTAGCATGTGGAATGTAAGGCCTTTCCCTCATTTATAAAAGAAGAAGAACCATTTATTATTTATGAGGGATTTTGGAAATTTGAAATCCTAGATGGGGAATAGTAGTCATCATAATAAGAAATTTGGCATTTATAAATTAAAAATCATTACAGGTTTGAGGAGAGAGAACAGAGATATAGAGAAAATGGCAGTTGGAGTAGAACTGACATCTTACAAGATGATGAAAAATTAATAATAATACCTTGTATTTGTAAAACACTTTAGAGTTTATAAAGCACTTTTACGTAACTCATTTCAAGTGATTCTCATAAGGAACATGGAAGCTGAAACCACAGGATTTCGATGTTGGGAGCGATTTTGAAGTCAGCTGGTCTCACACCCGGTACAGCCCTTGATGGCCTGTCCAGCCTGGCTGCCCGCCGTCACACGACATGGGCTGCAGTGCCTGCAGCGACAGGTTGCTCCCTAACTGCTAAGGCAGCTCTCCCAGCTCCCCGTAGCAAGAGCTGACGGCTTGCATTCTCACTTGTATTGAGCTGAAATGTGTCAGCATGTAGCTTCGGCCTATTAGTTCTAGTTCTGCCCTCAAGGTCATCCGAACTAAAGACTCCTCCACTTGACAGCCCCTCAACTGCTCAAAGACAGCCCTCATGCCTCTTTTGAACTTTTCCTTCTCTGAGCAAAATAGCCCCGGTTCCTTTCCTGGTTCCTCACATGACTTACTTTTGAACATCTTTTTCACCCTGGGAGCCTCTCTTCTGACGATGTTCAAGTTTAACTCTGTACAAGTGTAGCGCTCAGAAAGGAAAGTCATACTACGGTCTGGCAGGCCAGAGCCACGCAAGTAACTCGTCTGTCACCTTCATCCCTGGAGACTGTAGAACCCATCAGCGCAGTCTACCTCAGCATAAGAATTCTGGTGATCACTTCCTGTCACTCATTTTTTTTTGGCCACCCCTTGTAGCATGTGGGATCTTAGTTCCCTGCCCAGGGATCAAAGCTGTGCCCCCTGCATTGGGAGTGCAGAGTCTTAACCACTGGACCAGCAGGGAAGTCCCCTGTCTGTTGCTCATCTTGAGCTTGTTGTTTACCAAGATCTCAAAGTCTGTCTTTTTCCCCTTTCCTTGTGATGTTGAGCTTAAACCTGATCTCTCCAGATAGTGCTTGTGAAACTGACTTTTTAAAGGAAGGTATAGAAGGTATCACCTTTTCCCCCCGTGATATATCATACTGTGAGATATTCTCTCTCCATCCTGTCTGCACAGCCTCTCAGCAGACCGTATCTCAGGAACACTTTTACCTTCAAGTCTATAATAGTTGTCCCATTACCAATAGGATATTGTACCTCCATCACACACATCTTCCTCCACAGGCCAGGAATTCTTTTCTCTGTGGGCACCTTTCTTATTGGTCTCTGCATCTAGTCCAAAAATGTCAAGCTTGCTGCATGCATTCATTCAGCAAATATGTAATGACTGGCATAATAGAAGGCCAGCACATGATGGGTATACAAGATTGCACAAAGAGACAGCTTCCTGATTCTTGTAGAAGAGGTCACCCAGCTGAAGGACCAGACAGTTAACAAGTACCAACAGTGTGAATTTTTACTTAGTTAAAGAAAAGGGAAAAAGGATGGTGTAGTCAAAGCTGGTGGAGAAAGAAGGAGTGAGTTTAAAGAAGTCTCACAGTGGGATGACTCTCAATTCTATTGATGCAGACTGCGTCTAACCTGCCTCTGGGGACCAGCTTCTTTCACACCCCATTCTCTTGACCCTTATATTCATGTCCTTCTGCCTTATCAAGAGCTTATGTTTATAGGCCCCTTATAGCCCTTTATTCTTCTTCCTTCAAACTCTAAGAAAAGCCTATAATTGCTTTCCTTAGAATTTGCAAAGGTCAATCAATACAAGAGGAGACTGACAAAAAGGTGGTACCTGGGCTCTGTCATACTCCTAGATAGTGAGACTCGTGATGTCTGTATTTCTTGACTCTTAAGTCAGGCAGTCTTATCCATTCATTCATTGGCAGGCACTTTGGTTGTTTCCATATCTTGGCTATTGTGAATAAGAATCCAATGACATAGGAGTAAAGCCATCTCTTCTATACAGATTCTATTTCCTTCTGATAAATACCCAGAAGTGGGATTGCTGGATCCTTTTTGAGGTCATTTTGATCATTTGTATTCCCTCAGAAAAAGTAAAGCAACTCCATTTCATCCAGTTTTTCAAATGTATTTGCTTATAATTACATAATCTCATTTGGGTCTTGTCATTTTTTCTTGGTTTCTATAATTATATTCCCAATATGGTTCTGTATCCAGTGTATTTGTCCTTTTATTCTTTTTCCCCATGATTATATTGATAGTGGTTTATTTTTATTTAGCTTTTCTTTTATACAAGGAACTTGCTCTTGCATTTATTTAATTTCACTCTGATTTTTTAAAAAATAAGTCTTTGCTTTTAATTTGATTAACTTTTTTCTGTTCTTCTTAGATTTTGTTCTGCTTTTGATTTGTCTGTCTCCATACTGTCTTATAGTTTTCATCAAAGATGATGGTGATTTGTCAGAAAAAATCACCAACATGTACAGACAGTCCGACTTTCCTTGAATGTAGTTAGGGAACACAAAATGGTACAAAGAGTAGCACAGAGCAGGAAACTGAGCAGGATTTTCTCCATTGGGGAAAGAGCAGGGGCATCTTTCTTTTCCATTTGTTTCCTTATCTCTATGAACTCATGTTTCATCTCCTTCAGTGATCCTGCCTTGCCCAGTTTTTCTTGAGCTCTCGTGTCTATCATCTCTTGTTTTATAGAGACATGTATTTTTTTTAATTTTGTGATAAAATATTTGGTCATATTTATCATTTGCTCCATAACAGCCTTTTTCTCATGAGTATCCTTCATCTGTTATTTCTTTGTTTTTCTATTCCCTCTCTCTTTTTGTAATATTAACTTAGTATATGTCTTATAGTAAGTAAGTGAAGTCGCGCTCAGTCCTGTCCGACTCTTGGCAACCCCATGGACTGTAGCCTACCAGGCTCCTCTGTCCATGGAATTTTCCAGGCAATAGTACTGGAGTGGATTGCCATTTCCTTCTCCAGCGGATATTCCCCACCCAGGGATCAAACCCGGGTCTCCTGCATTATAGACAGACGCTTTACCGTCTTATAGTAGTTCCCTTTAAATTATTGCGTATCTTTAAATGCAGCGACTTCTTCATGAATTGAAAGTGAAAAGTGAAAGTGAAAGTCATTCACTCGTGTCTGACTCTTTGCAAGCCCATGGACTGTACAGTCCATGGAATTCTCCAGACCGTAATACTGGAGTGGGTAGCCTTTCCCTTCTCCAGGGGATCTTCCCAACCCAGGGATCGAACCCAGGTCTCCTGCATAAAGGTCTTCTTCATGAATTGGAAGGGTGCAAAATTTACCCACAGTTCACAGTTCCTGTGATGAGTGCATTCTTTCTCTGCCAGCAGAGGGCAGCACCTTCAGGCCAACCACAATACAGAATTTCTGCCACCCTGCCTCACTAAGAGATTGTCTCTTCCAGTCTGTGGCTCATCTGGAGGTACTCTCAGCCCACCTTGCTGGCTTGGTGCCAAATGGGCTTGTAGGGCACTTTCTGCCCACCAGTCATTGCAACCATTCTAGTGTTCCAAACAAAACATTGTTTTGCCTCACGCCGGGGCCCCTGCTTTGGAGGACTGGACTTCTCCAACATCTCTGGACAGGGACTTCCCTGGCAGCATAGTGGTCAGGACTCCGTGCTTCCACTGCAGGGACTGTGGGTTCAGTCCCTGGTCTGAGAAGTAAGATCCCACATGCTGTGTGTAGTGTGGCCAAAAAAAAAAAAAAAGTTTCTGGTCAGAGATGTCTCCTCTTGGCTTCCTAACACCACCGCTCATTTGCCTTTCACTGAACTTAGTTAAGTTTCCCTATGCATTATGGTTCAGTATTCTAGGTTTGCTGAAGATAGAGTTTGCATTCTGTTATTTGCCATCCATTTTTGTTTTGAGGTGATTTCTAAGAGAAGGTAGAACTATTTTTGCTCTGCCTTTCTAGCATTGGAGAGTGAGCCAGAGTTCACTCCAGTTCCATCTAAACACTTTGAACATTTCTTGGCAAGTGCAATTGCAAATAATTACACAAATGTATGATTTGATTTTCTCATTTTTAACAAAATTGGGGCTGTAGGAAATAAATTTGGCAGGAAATTATCTGGCTCACTCTCCTATGCTAAAATTGGCTTCCAAAAATCAAATTAATGGCAGGAGCTACAATCACAAAATTGTAGAGTTGAAGATTGATCCTCAAAACTATTTTCTGATTTTAAACTTTATGAATAAGAACCAACATTGCTTAGTTCACTTTTCTAAATTAATAGGAATGTGAATTAATAGCAAATGGAAGATATTTATCTGCACAGTATTGTGGTATTAAAAACAAAGTTGTGTAATATTGGAGTATCCAAACTTTACAAATTTCTCTGAGGTGTAGTTGCACTAAAAATAAAAACTATTATACCAAAATTCCATCAACATTCAAAAGTACCTACATTTGTGAAGACCTATTTTTCATCATGCAAGTGAATAAAATTAAACTCTTAAAACACTAAAATTAAACACCTAAAATTAAACTCTTAATGAAAAAAAATCTAGACTGATTTTTTTTTTTTTTGGCCACACCTCAAGGCATGCAAGATCTTGGTTCCCTGACCAAGGATCAAACCCGTGCCCTCTGTAGTGAAAGCGTGGAGCCTTTCTGCTAAACCATCAGGGGTCCCTGACCCCCAGGATCTAATGCCTAATGATCTGAGGTGGAGCTAATATAATAATAATAGAAATAAAGTGCACACTAAATATAATGTGCTTGAATCATCAGGAAAGCATCCCTGCCCCCCCAACCCCATCCATGGAAAAGCTGTCTTCCAGGAAACTGGTCCTTGGTTCCAAAAAGATTGGGGACTGCTGCCAAGCTGAATTGTATACCTTGTGTTAGTTTGCTTGGGCTGCTGTAACAAAGCACCACATACTGGTGGCTTAAGCAACAGAAATTCATTTTTTTATTGTCTGGGAGGCTAGAAGTCCTTGATCAGGTGTTGGCAGGTTTGCTCTCTCCTGGGGCCCCTCTGTCCTTGGTCTGCAGATGGCCACCTTCTCAGTGAGTCCTCACATGGCCTTTCCTCTGTGTATGTGCATTCCTGTGTGTGTCCACATGTCCTTCTCATAAGGACACTCATCCCATGGGACCATGGTCCCACCCTCAGGATCTCATTTAACCTTACTTACCACTTTAAAGGCCCAATTTCCAAATAAAGTCCCATTAGAGCAAGGTCTGTCTAGTCAAGGCTATGGTTTTTCCAGTGGTCATGTATGGATGTGAGAGTTGGACTGTGAAGAAAGCTGAGCGCCGAAGAATTGATGCTTTTGAACTGTGGTGTTGGAGAAGACTCTTGAGAGTCCCTTGGACTGCAAGGAGATCCAACCAGTCCATTCTAAAGGAGATCCGTCCTGGGATTTCTTTGGAGGGAATGATGCTGAAGCTGAAACTCTAGTACTTCGGCCACCTCATGCGAAGAGTTGACTCATTGGAAGACTCTGATACTGGGAGGGATTGGGGGCAGGAGGAGAAGGGGACGACAGAGGATGAGATGGCTGGATGGCATCACTGACTCGATGGACGTGAGTCTGAGTGAACTCCAGGAGCTGGTGATGGACAGGGAGGCCTGGCGTGCTGTGATTCATGGGGTCGCAAAGAGTTGGACACGACTGAGTGACTGAACTGAACTGAACTGAGGGGATCAACTTATGAGTTGGGGGGACACAATTCAGTCCATAACATCCTTCGTATTATGATACAAAGTATAAGACCAGATACTGAAACCTGGATGTGAAAGAAAGAAGGGCAAAAGGGAAAGGAGGGGAAAAAAAGAAAAATGAAAACGGTTTCCAGTTCTAAATAAAAAGAATAATTACTTAGGAAATACGTTCTTAATTACTTCTATATTTCAATTTTTAAGCGATTTTGCATTTTAAAACTAGTTTGCAGTATCATACCTGTTAATTTTATGTGCTTACATCATCACTCAATAAAAACAAAGTCTAATTATACTTCTGGCAATTGATTTTTCTGATACCTGGGCTGCCTCATTTATTTTATTCTTGTCATGGCTTTTAAGTTTGGTGTCTAGTGTAAAGGTATATTCCTCAGAGCCTATTAACATCTTCTCAGCTATGGTAACCAGCCTGCCTTTACCCAAACCCGATTTCCCCGAGATATTCTCTATTTTAAATTATGCTGTCATCATCTACCTGCATCAGTTAAGGAGTAGACTCACTTACATAGAAAAGAAAATACAAGGACAGTGTTTAAACAAGATAGTGGGTTATTTTTCTCCCATTGTTGGAAACAGTGTGGGAAGACAGGTAGCCCCACAGTGTTATCAGGACCCGGGCATCTTCCTGCTTTCTACTATCTTAACATCTCTTACTGTTATCAAAAATGTGGGGTCCGGCTGCTTGCCACTTCAAAGCCAATAAACAGGCCAGGTTGGTGGAAAGGAAAGTTTGCTTTATGTCAGATGCTGGCAACTGGAGGGGGTGAGGTTGGATATCTGTCCAAAGGCCAACTCCCCTCCACTAACAACCACTGGGATCAGAACTTTTAGGCAGAGAGAGGGTGCTACATGCAGAAGCGGCACAGTCAGCTCTGACTGTCATCTTCAGATTGGTCATCGGCCATCTGACCAGTGTCATCTTGGTTGTTTTAGGTAGTTAGTCTTCAGTTCCAGGGTCAGATTGTTTCCATTTCTTTGAGGCCAATTCTCAGAATTGTGGCAGCTTCTGTCATGGGTATAGTCTGGTCATCATGTAGTTAACTTTTTCCATCTGATGGGGGTGTCAGTATCTATAAGACAGCTCACAGGACATGGCTCAGGTTATTATCTATAGCCCTTGAGAAGGAACTAAAGGTCCTTGACTATGCTTAATGTTGTTGTTCAGTCACTTAGTCACATCTGACTCTGTGTGACCCTGTGGACTGCAACATTCCAGGCTTTCCTATCCTTCACTGTCTCCTGGAGTTTGCTCAAGCTCATGTCTGTTGAGTCAGCCATCCAACCATCTCCTCCTCTGCTGTCCCCTTCTTGTCTTGCCTTCAATCTTTCCCAGCATCAGGGTCTTTTCCAGTGAGTTGGCTTTGTGTCAGGTGGCCAAAGTATTGGAGCTTCAACTACAGCAGCAGTCCTTCCAAGGAATATTCAGGGTTGATATCCTTTCAGATCAGATCAGTCGCTCAGTCGTGTCCGACTCTTTGCGACCCCATGAATCGCAGCACGCCAGGCCTCCCTGTCCATCACCAACTCCCGGAGTTCACTCAGACTCACATCCATCGAGTCAGTGATGCCATCCAGCCATCTCATCCTCTGTCGTCCCCTTCTCCTCCTGCCCCCAATCCCTCCCAGCATCAGAGTTCCTTTAGTATTGACTAATTTGATCTCCTCGGTGTCCAAGAGACTCTCAAGAGTCCTCTCCAGCACCACAGTTCAAATCCAGTAATCATGTACGGATATGAGAGTTGGACCATAAAGAAGAATGAGGGCCAAAGGATTGATGCTTAATGACTACATTATTATTGTTTGGTCTCTTTTTACTGTTTTCCTTTGTTTCTGCATGTTCTCATTTCTCTGATTAAACTTATTCTTTGACTACAGTTTTCCACAGACAAAAGACAGGCAGAGGACATGGGGGTGGCGGGGAGGGATGTGCCAAGAACCATAGGGTGCTGCTCTGCTTCATTCATCTCTCCATTCACCGCCATTGCCTTTGTTATAAAGCCTTCATCAGGCTTGAAACAGTTATTTCCTCGATCATCTTACTTTGAGCATCTTACCATTCTGTATTACTATCAGTGAGCTTTAGAGAAACTAAAACAATCAGTTAAATTAGTTCAGTTGCTCAGTTGTGTCCGACTCTTTGCGACCCCATGAATTGCAGCAAACCAGGTCTCCCTGTCCATCACCAACTCCCAGAGTTCACTCAAACTTACATCCATCGAGTCAGTGATGCCATCCAGCCATCTCATCCTCTGTCGTCCCCTTCTCCTCTTGCCCCCAATCCCTCCCAGCATCAGAGTCTTTTCCAATGAGTCAACTCTTCGCATGAGGTGGCCAAAGTACTGGAGTTTCAGCTTTAGCATTATTCCTTCCAAAGAAATCCCAGGGCTGATCTCCTTCAGAATGGACTGGTTGGATCTCCTTGCAGTCCAAGGGACTCTCAAGAGTCTTCTCCAACACCACAGTTCAAATCATCAATTCTTCGGCACTCAGCTTTCTTCACAGTCCAATTTTCACATCCATACGTGACCACTGGAAAAACCATAGCCTTGACTAGACGGACCTTTGTTGGCAAAGTAATGTCTCTGCTTTTCAATATGCTATCTAGGTTGGTCATAACTTTCCTTCCAAGGAGTAAGCGTCTTAATTTCATGGCTGCAATCACCATATACTGTGATTTGGAGCCCCCAAAAATAAAAGTCTGACACTGTTTCCACTGTTTCCCCATCTATTTCCCATGAAGTGATGGGACCAGATGCCATGATCTTCGTTTTCTGAATGTTGAGCTTTAAGCCAACTTTTTCACTCTCCTCTTTCACTTTCATCAAGAGGCTTTTTAGTTCCTCTTCACTTTCTGCCATAAGGGTGGTGTCATCTGCATATCTGAGGTTATTGAGATTTCTCCCAGCAATCTTGATTCCAGCGTGTGCTTCTTCCAGCCCAGCATTTCTCATGATGTACTTTGCATATAAGTTAAATAAGCAGGGTGACAATATACAGCCTTGACGTACTCCTTTTCCTATTTGGAACCAGTCTGTTGTTCCATGTCCAGTTCTAACTGTTGCTTCCTGACCTGCATATAGGTTTCTCAAGAGGCAGGTCAGGTGGTCTGGTATTCCCATCTCTTTCAGAATTTTCCATATTTTATTGTGATCCACACAGTCAAAGGCTTTGGCATAGTCAATAAAGCAGAAATAGATGTTTTTCTGGAACTCTCTTGCTTTTTTCATCAGCGGATGTTGGCAATTTGATCTCTGGTTCCTCTGCCTTTTCTAAAACCAGCTTGAACATCTGGAAGTTCACGGTTCATGTATTGCTGAAGCCTGGCTTGGAGAATTTTGAGCATTACTTTACTAGCGTGTGAGATGAGTATAATTGTGCGGTAGTTTGAGCAGTCTTTGGCATTGCCTTTCTTTGGAATTGGAATGAAAACTGACCTTTTCCAGTCCTGTGGTCACTGCTGAGTTTTCCAAATTTGCTGGCATATTGAGTGCAGCACTTTCACAGCATCATCTTTCAGGATTTGAAATAGCTCAACTGGAATTCCATCCCCTCCACTAGCTTTGTTCGTAGTGATGCTTTCTAAGGCCCACTTGCCTTCACATTCCAGGATGTCTGGCTCTAGGTCAGTGATCACACCACTGTGATTATCTGGGTCGTGAAGATCTTTTTTGTACAGTTCTTCTGTGTATTCTTGCCACCTCTTCTTAATATCTTCTGCTTCTGTTAGGTCCATACCATTTCTGCCCTTTATCGAGCCCATCTTTGCGTGAAATGTTCCCTTGGTATCTCTAATTTTCTTGAAGAGATCTCTAGTCTTTCCCATTCTGTTGTTGTCCTCTATTTCTTTGCATTGACCGCTGAAGAAGGCTTTCTTATCTCTCCTTGCTATTCTTTGGAATTCTGCATTCAAATGGATATATCTTTCCTTTTCTCCATTGCTTTTCACTTCTCTTCTTTTCACAGCTATTTGTAAGGCCTCCCCAGACAGCCATTTTGCTTTTTTGCATTTCTTTTCCATGGGGATGGTCTTGATCCCTGTCTCCTGTATGATGTCATGAACCTCTGTCCATAGTTCATCAGGCACTCTGTCTATCAGATCTAGTCCCTTAAATCTATTTGCCACTTACACTGTATAATCATAACAGATTTGATTTAGGTCATACCTGAATGGTCTAGTGATTTTCCCTACTTTCTTCAATTTAAGTCTGAATTTGGCAATAAGGAGTTCATGATCTGAGCCACAGTCAGCTCCTGGTGTTGTTTTTGCTGACTGTATAGAGCTTCCCCACCTTTGGCTGCAAAGAATATAATCAATCTGATTTTGGTGTTGACCGTCTGGTGATGTCCACGTGTAGAGTCTTCTCTTGTGTTGTTAGAAGAGGGTGTTTGCTATGACCAGAGCGTTCTCTTGGCAAAACTCTATTAGCCTTTGCCCTGCTTCATTGCATATTCCAAGGCCAAATTTGCCTGTTACTCCAGGTGTTTCTTGACATCCTACTTTTGCATTCCAGTCCCCTATAATGAAAAGGACATCTTTTTTGGGTGGTAGTTCTAAAAGGTCTTGTTAGGTCTTCATAGAACCGTTCAACTTCAGCTTCTTCAGCATTACTGGTTGGGGCATAGACTTGCATTACTGTGATATTGAATGGTTTGCCTTGGAAACGAACAGAGATCATTCTGTCATTTTTGAGATTGCATCCAAGTACTGCATTTCGGACTCTTTTGTTGACCATGATGGCTACTCCATTTCTTCTAAGGGATTCCTGCCCACAGTGGTAGCTATAATGGTCATCTGAGTTAAATTCACCCATTCCAGTCCATTTAGTTCACTGATTCCTAGAATGTCAACGTTCACTCTTGCCATCTCCTGTCTGACCACTTCCAATTTGCCTTGATTTATGAACATAACATTCCAGGTTCCTATGCAATATTGCTCTTTACAGCATCGGACCTTGTTTCTATCACCAGTCACATCCACAGCTGGGTATTGTTTTTGCTTTGGCTCCATCCCTTAATTCTTTCTGGAGTTATTTCTCCACTGATCTCCAGTAGCATATTGGGCACCTACTGACCTGTGGAGTTCCTCTTTCAGTATCCTATCATTTTGCCTTTTCATACTGTTCATGGGGTTCTCCAGGCAAGAATACTGAAGTGGTTTGCCATTCCCTTCTCCAGTGGACCACATTCTGTCAGACCTCTCCACCATGACCTGCCCATCTTGGGTGGCCCCACACGGCATGGCTTAGTTTCGTTGAGTTAGACAAGGCTGTGGTCCATGTGATTAGATTGACTAGTTTTCTGTGATTATGGTTTCAGTGTGTCTGCCCTCTGATGCCCTCTCGCAACACCTACCATCTTACTTGGGATTCTCTTACCTTGGACGTGGGGTATCTCTTCACAGCTGCTCCAGCAAAGCGCAGCCTCTGCTCCTTACCTTGGACGAGGGGTATCTCCTCACCGCCACCCCTCCTGACCTTGAACGTGGAGTATCTCCTCTCAGCCCTCCTGCGCCTGCACAGCCACTTCTCAAACAATGCCACTCTCTAAAAGCAAAGAAACAAAACAAAACAAAACAAAAAACCTCTTTTGATGATTCCCTGTTTTAGATGATGCCAAAAATCCTTAGTTTAAAACACCGAGTTATTTTCATTCTAGTCCCCAACTGTTTTATGGATTTCATCTCCTGATAGTCCCTTGCAGTATCTTGTACTCTGCATCTTGAATTTTTCACTCTTCTCTAAGCAAGCTTTGGTTTTTAGTACTTGACAGCACTAGATGTTTCAATGTTAAACAATCCCTGCCTTAATCAGTTCTAAATCTGTTGGGAAATAGAAACTGGAGTCAGCAGTGGATTAAAATATCAACTTTTTACTTTTTATTTTTTGGCAGACTTGGGAGTTTTTAGAAAAGCTGAATTGAATGTACAGCCAGACTCAGGATTCTTATTTCTCTACCCCACCCCAGGTCTGATGTTGGGACTTTAATAAGGGGGAAATCAGATCTATGAAGGCTTCCCTGGTGACTCAGACAGTAAAGAATCTGCTTGCAATGCAGGAGACCCGGGTTCAATCCCTTGGTCGGGAAGATCCCCTTGAGACAGGAATGATGACCCACTCCTATATTCTTGCCTGGGAAATCCCATGGACAAGAGGGGTCACAAAGAGTTGGACACAACTGATTGACTAACACTTTCACTTTTCAGATATACGAAGCAAACTGTAACCCCAGCTTGTCAGTTGGATTTGACTTAGTTGAATAGAACTAAAAACCCTGATATCAGAGTGACTTAAATCATAAAGAAATAGGCATTTCAGAGCTAGTATATAACTCCACAGTGTCATGAAGGACCCATGCTCTTAAGTATTTCTTCTTTAATATGCCTAGCACTTGGTTTCCATCCTTAGGTTCACTCCATGGCCCAAGATAGTTGTTGGGGCTGCAGCTGTTTCTTCTACATTCCATCTACATTCCGGGCAGCAGAAAAGAGGGTTGTAAGGAGTCCTTCCAGAAGTTTTATTTACATGTCATTGGCCAGAACTTTTTACATAGTTAAATTACACTTAACTTTAAGAGAGGCTAGGAAATAAGTCTTTCCCTGAGCACCCTCAAAATATGCACCCTCAAAACTGGTAAAAAGATGAAAAGAAGAGTGGATGTTTGATAGGCAACTAGTAGTCTGCCACAGCCATAGCTGCAGTCTCGGCCTCCTGCCGCCTTTGAGCTCAATGAGCCTTGGGAGTGGAACTCAGGTTGGCTTACCTCATGGTGCTACAGCAGTGGGAGAGAATGAGTCCGAGGAGAGCCGGAAAGGGCCCAGGGTTACATTCCCAGGGCTCTTTTCCAGAGCTGGACCAATTGGGTAAATCGATGCTCATCCTCTGGGGAGGAATAAGTACAGATGGTTAGAGGGACCAGAAGATCCCTGGACTACTCTCACGCCTTGAGAGTGAAGCAGGCACCCTCTGGCGGACCATAAGCCTAGGCGGCAAGGTCTACCGTGAGGGCACCTCTTCAGTCCTCCTGCTCCGCTTCTCCTGCTCAGCTTCCCCTGTGCTTCCACTGGTGAATGCGCACTTAGCCTAAGTCCCAGCTCCTATGTTGCCGTTCCATTGGCACCCTTCATGACCTGCTTTCTGATCCCCAGACAGATCTCTATTCTTTTCTATCAGTGTGTTCAGATGGAAAGGGTAACAATTCTCACATGCATATAGAACTCTCACTTCCTATCTCTGCCTGTTTCTCTTCCTCTTTCTCCCAAAGCTATACTAAACTGTGCATTTTTTTTGAAGACAAGAACCTGGTTTTATTATCTTTGCATTTCAGCTCCTCCTGCTGAAAGCCTTAGAGGTGCTGGTGCATGCATGCTGGCTAAGTCACTCCAGTCGTGTCCAACTCTTTGCAACCCCATGGACTGTAGCCCGCCAAGCTCCCCTGTCCATGGGATTCTCCAGGCAAGAATACTGGAGTGGGTTGCCATGTCCACCTCCAGGGCATCTTCCTGACCCAGGGATCAAACCCACGTCTCTTATGTCTCCTGCATTAGCAGGCGAGTTCTTTACCCCTAGAGATACCTGGGAAGCCCCTGGAACATTTACTAAGTCAGAAATGCTGATTTCCTTCTTTCCCTGTTTTATAATGAGACTGAGATCTTGACAAATTGAGTTGCTTAGTAAATAATAAAAGTAATGGGCATTAAATGAGGTTTCATTAAAACATCATTGTGTTCCAGGCATGTCCATGAGTGTTTATGTGTATTATTCTCCTCATTTTTCATATCAACCTGGTGAAGCATGTGTCACTATCCATGTTTTAAATGGAGGCAAATTGGCCAAGACTGCAGAGCAAGCAAGTGGAAAAGCTGGGATTTAAACCTGGGTTTTTCTTACTTCATTCTCTGTGCTAGCATAGCATGGACAAGACCAGGTCTTCTAAGTTTATACCTAAGCCCCAAATATTTGAATTGTATATCCCCTTTTCATGCCCTGCTTTGTTGTAACATGATAATCCTTTAGATAATCAAAGAAGACTTGTCCAAAGACAACAGACATGCCTTTTTGTAGGGAGGGGCATTTTCCTAGTAATGATGCTTCATATCTGCTCAAGCCCATCCTTACAATCTTGCTCAAATCACCAAGAACTACTTAACATCAATTGGAAGAAAAATCATAAAGTTAATCTGCTCAGTTTAAAACATGTTGGAATTTCCCTTGGGAACTGAATCGTCATACGGGTTAATGCCTGTCAGAAAAGGATGCCCCTGGGAGGACATCACCATTTAGCATTTTGCTCTTAGCAAATTTAAAGCCTTTAGGGGAAGTGAGGTGTGGACTTACTTCCCCTAACTTTTTAAGAGATGTCACATATTTGGGCATCAGTTTATTTGCTTCCCTGGTGGCTCAGAGGTTAAAGTGTCTGCCTCCAATGCAGGAGACCCGGGTTCCATCCCTGGGTTGGGAAGATCCCCTGGAGAAGGAAGTGGCAACCCACTCCAGTATTCTTGCCTGGAGAATCCCATGGACAGAGGAGCCTGGTAGGCTACAGTCCACAGGGTCGCAAAGAGTCGGACACGACTGAGCGACTTCACTTTCTTTCTTTCACTTATTTGCTTCAGAAGATGGATAGCCTGGCAGAGGGAGCAGGTGAAATGTAGTGTTGCCCCATCACTCCCCTTTAAGAAGAGACTCAAGGGTTCCCGTAATTCAACACTTTGGACAGAAAACTGAACATTCATCATGCAAAACTTCTCCCCAAATGTCTAGCCACACTTGCAGTTACCCAGGAAATAAAATGAGATATGGAACTGTAAATATTGCCTCTGCGCTGAGGACTTCTGATGCTTAGTTTCCTAAAACAGGAGATGCATCGGGTATTTCCATGATGCGGCTGTGGGCTTTCCTGTATGGTTGAGGTTAAATCCTCTTGATCAAACAGCATTATCCTTGGACATCCCGCTTTCTCTGGGCTCTAACTAATAGTAAGGATGGCATTATGGTACTAAACCAGTAGAGGGAAAGTGAAGGGGGGAGACAAAGCAAAGGAATGGCACGCAGATAGTCATCTCATGTTGTTGGGTCATTTAAATGAACGTGAACTTGTGGCTCTAGGCCTGTTTGCTAGATGATGTGTTTTAAGCACAGTAAGAAATAAGTGTTATATTGCAACCCGGTACACACATGTGGGCTTCCCAGGTGGCTCAGTGGTAAAGAATCCACCTGCCAGTGCAGGAAACACAGGAGACGCAAGTTCAATCCCTGGGTCAGGAAGATCCCCTGGAGGAGGAAACGGCAACCCACTCCAGGATTCTTTTCTGGAAAATCCCATGGACAGAGGAGCCTGGCAGGCTACAGTCCATGGGGTCACAAAAAGTCAGACATGACTTAGCGACTGAACACAGAGCACACACACACGTAAGCAGAAGTCACATACGGTGGTTACAGCAGACCCTACCTCACACTTAAAGGTTGTCATCCTAACTTTTCCCTCCCCAAATTATAATACATACAAAAAAAACGTGATTTCTAGCCTGTGGTAAATATGCTTTAAATATATTCTTGTCAAAATATGAAGCCACAGATTTAGCTCATATTTGTAGGAAATTGTCTATTATATAACCTGATTGTCAAAACCATTCCTCACTTTCTCATCAAGCTAATCAGACTTAAGTCCCTTCAGAAAGGAAGTCAGTCTTTGTTTTGCAGGTCAAATAAACATCAGAATGTGCACCTCCTTACCCTGACAACTGTCCTGAATTCTAATTCTGAGACGCAGGGAGATAGATGGATGAGAGGGGTTAAAAGCTTTGCACTGAGTTGGTGCCTGGTTGAAATAAGGCTCCGCTCCAAGACCTTCCCTCAGGACCAAGCCTTTCCCTAATTATCTATCTCTCGACTGATGGCTGGGAGCTTTTATATCCCACGGTCAAGCTCGTTCAAAGATTTGATATGGATGAGAAATATGCCTCTCATTTGTAAAGGGGCAGGAAAACAATTGTGAATTGGGAAGTAAGAAGGGAGGCTTGACTGATCTTAGACATCCCCCTCTCCCCCCAGAGCTTTCTCAGTGAGGTCGTTTTAGGAAGACCTGCCTGTGGAATGGGAGGATCTGATTCTCCTAAAATTAGGACTGGAACCCCCGGGAAGGTTTGCAAGTACCAACTAGGTCCTCAAATGAAAATAACAAATACCTACCTTCAAAGATAATTATGCAGAATCAATAAGGTGATACAAATGAAGGACTTTTAATCATTTTATTTATTTATTTATTTTTGGCTGTGCTGGGTTTTCATTGCTGCGCAGGCTTTTCTCTAGTTATGGCAAAATAGGGGCTACACTCCAGCTGCAGTGCACAGGCTTCTCATTGTGGTAGCTTCTCTTATTGCAGAGCACGGGCTCTAGGGCAAAGCGCAATAGTTACTGCGCATGAGATCAGTTGCGCCATGACATGTGGGATCTTCCCAGATCGGGGATCGAACCCATGTCTCCTGCATTGGCAGGCGGATTCTTTACCACTGAGCCACCAGGGAAGCCCCAAGTAAAGGACTTAATGAAGCTCTGGGTGCATAGTTAACACCTGCTCTGGGTTTAGTATCATTGCTGTTGCTGTAGTTAATCTACCCCTCTACTAATAGTGCAGATGAAGTAATCCTCAGCCCCATGCCTAACATCTGTGGGCCCCAGCCAGTTTTTCTGTGCTCGGTCCACACCCTGCAACCAGCACCCCTTGGTGACTCCTTGGACCTAGAACCCACCTCTGGTGGCAGATTCCACTCCCAGAAAGACAGACTTGGGTAAGAAGCCCTCTTGCACCCTGCAGGTGGACACAGGGTATCTGGGCAGGCAAGTCAGGGTTCTGACCTCCTGGAGCTTGCTCTAGAAAGGGCTGGGTACAGGTTTTGATATATCCCCCCTCCTAACAGATTTCTCAGCTGGACAGGGGAGGGCAGGAGCCCTGTATATAATCAATTGGGATTAGACATGAGTGTGTCTTTAATGTAAGAATTAAGTGTTGTCTTGATGGCCTTAATGATCCCAAATTCAGTTAAAGTCAGACCCCTTGAATAAACAAATGGAAACTACAGAAAAAAGACAAGTTACTAGATAATGAATGCCTTGTTTTCGTTGCAGGCACTGGCTTTCAGGCCTCAGGCTACAACTTCAACACCTATGACTGGAGAAGTCCCAAACCAAGAGGCAGTTTGTCCCCAGTCACTAAGCCTCGAAGCCAGACTTACCCAGATGTGGGACTAAGTAATGAAGAGTGGGACCGGTCCACCGTCAGTGGGTAAGGTTTTCACCAAGTGCTGCCCTGTCCCAACTGCTTCCGGGTCATTTGGGCTAGATGTGGACTTCTGTACTTCCTGTGGCACCTCCTGCTCATGTTGGAAGGGTTCATGAAGCCACTGTCACTGTCCATGCTGGCCCCATGGCTGATTCAAAGACTTGAGCCTGCCCAGCAGGAATCTGGGCTCTACCACACACACGTTTCCCCAAATGAGAACAACAGTAGTACATGAGGAAAATCTCCTTCTATAAACCATGCCCTCACTCTGTGACTGGTTCCCTCTCCTTTCACTTAGAAGGTGGTTTCACACTGTGTGTGTGTGTGTGTGTGTGTGTGTGTGTGTGTGTGTGTGTTAGTCGCTCAGTTGTATCCGACTCTTTGCGACCCCATGGACTGTAGCCTGCCAGGCTCTTCTGTCCATGGGATTCTCCAGGCAAGAATACTAGAGTGGGTTGCCATTTCCTTCTCCAGGGGATCTTCCCGACTGAGGGATCAAACCCAGATCTCAGGCATTGCACGTGGATTCTTTACCATCTGAGCCACCACAGAAGCCCAGCTTCACATAAAATTACATGAAAAAAAAATTTTTTTTAACTGAGGATTTGATATTTTTAACTGAGACTCTATTTTAGCAGTGTGTTCCTTACCAAAAGATTTTAAGGAAACTCATAAATCTGATAGCATTTAACTGATCTATACTGATGTACGGGGAAAACGTTTTTCTCTCTCAAGGAACAGTTTGATTTCTTCTTCCCTTCAGATAGGGTAGCTGAAAGATATCCCCACCAGTGCCATGTTGACGCAACTCACTCAGCAATATCCGTGAACTCAGTTAGTAAGACCATGGTCTTTCCAGTCTTTGAGACATTTTTAATGCCCTACAGTGTCTTTCTGTTAGAACTGGCCTGACTTGGAGGCCACAACTGAAAGAAAGCCAGATCCAAGATGAATCTCTATTTTGTGTGTGAGATGAAGGGGAGGGAGATTCTGGATCCAAATACATGTGTATATATATAGGCTTCCCAGGTGGTGCTAGTGGTAAAGAACCCACCTGCCAATGCAGAAGACATAAGAGATGAGGGTTCAATCCCTGGGTCAGGAAGATCGCCTGGGGGAGGGCATGGCCACCCACTCTGGTATTTGTGCCTAGAGAATCCCATGGACAGAGGAGCCTGGCAGTCTACAGCCCATAGGGTCACAAAGAATTGGACACAACTGAAGCAGTTTAGCACAGCATGACACACATGTGCGCACACACAAACACACACACACACACACGTATGTATTTGGGCTTCCCAAATGGTGCAAAGAATCTGCCCGCAGGAGATTCAGGTTCAATTCCTGTGGTTGGGAAGATCCCCTAGAAAAGAAAATGGCAACCCACTCCAGTATTCTTGGCTGGAGAATCCCATGGACAAGGAGGGCTACAGTCCATAGGATTGCAAAGAGTTGGATATGACTGAGTGACTGAACACACACACACACATGTATATAAATGGATATATACATATATATCTGGCAAGGTCTTAACCAAGACTGTGCTTTTGGACAGCAGTTTCACAGGGGCTCCCGACAGTACCGAGGCCGAGCAAGAGGAGAACTTCTGGTCCCAAGCGCTGGAGGATCTGGAAACCTGTGGACAGTCCGGGATTCTGAGAGAACTCGAGGTAGCCTCGGTCCTGCCACTTACTCTCATTGTTTCTACATTCATTTTTTTTGGTCCTTTTGAGTTGGCATTGGTCACACCAGTTCATTTAAAAGCTTTAACCCCTTTCCACAGGAGAAAGCTGACAGGCGTGTGTCTTTGAGAAACATGAATCTCTTGGTAGCTACCCTTTCTGTTTATATTTTTGCTTGTGAAGCTGCCTTCCCTGCCCCCTTGCCTTTCGGACAGTGATTTGATTTTATCCAATGCAGTTAAAAGTATTTCTTTCCCCTTTCTGCCCCCACCCTGAGCTTACTGACCTGTGGCTTCTCTGCCATCGCTCCTTGCTAACCCTGACTGCCCCTGTTTGCCACCGGATCGCTCAGGCGAGCTCAGTCTCAGCAGTGGCGTCTCTCATTCTCTGATTTGCTTTAGAAAGGTTTCTTTGGCATGTTTTCATTTGTACCTGGTAGAGACGTTAATTTGATCGTGAAGAGGAACATAAGAGGAAATTTGATTTTACTTCATTTTGCCCTTAAAGTAGATGACAATGCGGCTGGTAGAAAAAAGGCCAGTCTGTTTGATCAGCAGCCAAAATATTACAGAGTACATTGCTGTTAATTGCAAATCCTGCTTCTGTGCTAACTTAGTGTGAATTCAAGGACTTGCAGAGAGATGGAGTATAATAGCAGAACTCCTGGGGAGTTCTTTAATCAAAGCCGTAAATTTGCTGACAGTGTTCACACTTTGGTCTGGGAAGTCCTGGACTGTTTCCTTTTATGTTCTTTTAAATTTTCTGAGCTGTAAAAAAGACAGTGGCAAAAGTCTCGTTTTTATTTTGATGTCGTATGAGGTCCCCAAGTCACCATAAGGAATGTGAATGGCCTAACTGGGCGGAACTCTTGCAGTTCTAAAATGATGACTCATCTTTATATTATTTTGCTTCTCAGTTGCATGTGTGGATATTTTATGTGACTCCAATGTTTGTGAATCTGCAAAGAGAATTATAAAGAAAAATATTAGTTT
Organism: Bos mutus; assembly: GCF_027580195.1. Taxonomy (NCBI): domain Eukaryota; kingdom Metazoa; phylum Chordata; class Mammalia; order Artiodactyla; family Bovidae; genus Bos; species Bos mutus. Next base: position 25,011,196 of record NC_091621.1, on the reverse strand, counting down.
GAATTTGTAAACATCATGGTATTACCTGGCATGAATTTCAACTTCAGAGCACAGTTAAAGGACCTGGAGATGGATACTCCTACAAAATGTAAATAAATTAAGATGTTAGCAACTGATTCGTTTTCATGCAACTTTCAAAAAATATAGAATGCTTAAGTATCAGGTAGCTTATTTAAACTTTTACCACTTCCTGTATGGAGAATGATCAGCATTGTACCAAATTGAATAAAGATCTCAGTTCACATTTTTTTTAACATAGTACGGCTTTTAAAAGCATGTTTTGGCTTATATGCCTTTTGCATTTTTCATTTTGAAATCTCATTTGAAGAACCCATTTTTCTTCTCATAGCTTCTTCTACATTAGGTATTAACAAAGTGAAGATGATGTAAAAAGTAATACAGTCAGGTTGTGTTTTCACCCAGAAATTGAGTTACCTGATGAAAACAACATCCTTCAGTATAGAATTTATGTTGCAACAGCCAATAGATTTTTTCTAACATCACTTCAGGCAGGTGTGGCCCTTGAAATTATATATCCAGGAAAAAAAAAGAATGGGTTGAATTTAATAGTCAAAAAGAAATAAAATTTTCAACTAGAAAGAATGATTGACAAATCCATAAATTAGAGTCTTATTCACACTTTTAGCACAAGGAATATTCACTTATTAGTTTGAATGAACTCTGATCCCTTGATTTCAAGTGCTACTATGCCAAAAATATTATTGGAGCTAGGTTCCTGCATATGAAATTTATATCTAGCATTAAAAGTTAAAGCACACTATAAATGTAACAAATGTAGAAGATTAGCTAAGATAAAAAATGATTACAATTGAAATGAAAATGAAAATTATACTAGTCATTTTCCCCATTGCTAGCAATAATTTAGGTTCAGCTTTAGGGCTGAAAAACGTACAGTTTTAACAAGAGAGAGAAATTCAAACTAAGATTTTAGACAAGTTACTTAATCTCTTTTATCAGTTATTTCTTCTTTAAAATACAGGGATTATAATGACTAATGCTTATATGACACAACACAGAACATGGCACTTAATGAATGCTCAATAGAAATTATTTTTTTGCTACTTCTTTGAGTAATGAATACTGTCTTAACTATTTTTTCCTTAGTATAACATAAGAAGAATGTTTAACTAAATGTCAAATAGGGAACTTTTGGACATACTCCTTCTAAGCTGTATGCACATCGGTTATCTCACTGATGATTTTGAAAATGTATAAATTACAAATTGTGCAAAATGAAAATCGGTGGTACATACTCGTGAAGCAAAAACAAGTCTTAAGAAACTTTAAATAATTACTTTCTTTTTAGTTTTATATTTGTGTTTTAATTTTAATATTCCTGCAGGGATGTCACTAATTCAGTTGATATTCACTTTAAACAAAGCCATCAATTCATCCTTTGAAAATGTGATCTGAAGACCTTTTGATACTATGTCATTGCTTCCATCAGAACCATTTCTAGATCAGATTATAACTTCTGTTATGGCTAAGGCTTATCAAAGTAGAACAGTTGTCTCCCGCTGTAGTGATCATTTGATTTCCAATGTGCTTCCTGCCAGTCTAATGAAAAATGAGTATGAAAAATAAATGTTAACAAAGCAAATAACTAGTCTAAGTAGGTAAAAACAATAGGTGGATGCTCACCACAGCAAGAAAATAATCGTCTAATGGTTTCAGGAACAGCACATTAAACAAGGAATGATATATGTGAGTTAAGTACCATAAAATAAAAGGGTGTCCCATGTTACCAACAAGCTAGTAATAAAAAGGTTTCAATTAAAGGAAATTTATCTGAAATAAACCATGATATGGATAATTCACACTGGATAAATAATAAGGTTTTTTTAATTTACTAAAAAAGCCAATTTTAAATGTTTCAACTTCATACTCGACTGAGAATCAATATAGCCTAGTAGGCAAGAATAAAGGTTTTGGAGACATTGCTAGGGTTGCAATCCCAGACTCTTGGGCAAGTTGCTTCATTGATCCAGGCATCCCCTTCCTAAGTGAAATGAGGAGGTATAATAAGTATAATACTTTATCATATAGAGTTATTGTAAGTATTTAATGGTATTCTACATATACACACACATATATGGTACTTAGCACATACTAACACTCTTCTTTTTTTCAAAATTATCATTAAGATAACTGATGTAGTCAAGATATTGGTAAGTTCACTTATTTTGTTTCTTTTCTACATACCTGTGTGCCAATACTTGGCTGTCATTTAGAAATCTTGTTAGTGGCACGTATATAGCTGAACACCAGGTGAAGCTTGGAATTATAAAATCCTAGTGAGGTAACAAATAAAACTGTACTCACTTTGCAGTGTTCCCTCCTGAGCAGTAATTTTAGATGGTGTGCTTGGCTCATTTACTACCTATGGGACCTTGGGTAGGTCAGTCTCTTTGTGCCTTAGATTCCTCTCCTATAAATTAGGAGGAATAACAGCACTTAACTCATAAAGTTGTTAAATGTGTGCATACATTCAAAGGACTCACATTACACTTCTGTTACCTTTAGCATCAGTATCAATATAAACCACTAGATCATGTTGTAGCCAGTCATATGGCATGCGGAATTTTTTTCGGGCAGATTCGCTGATGCTGGTATACCATTATGTAACTGTTATATGGAAGAATACAGAGCTGGCTACAGGCATATTTGCAGAATTTTAGCATCCAACCATGAGAAATGAACATTCCCAACATGATATTGGTTTCAAATGCTTTTTTTTTGTTCCACTTCTGAGACTCAGTCATTTTTGAGAGCTAATCTTGCCATTTGTTGTGTATTATACAGGACAATATATTTGAAACTGAACACTTTTCAATTCACTGGTAAAATTCAAGTCCCTTTGCTTTTGAGCAAAGGGTTGATTCCAGTAGCACATCTCTTTGAGGATCTTACACATGGGTCGTTTCTAAGAAACAATGACCTACACCAAGTAATGTGGAGACCTAACTCATCTACTGACTTCTTGGGGTGGCCATGTGGCCAAAGAGAAGACAGTACACCAAAGCTAGGCAGGCAACATTGAGTAGGAGCCCTCACTTTTGTATCAGTAGCCTCATTTCAGCTTGTTGTTACCTATGGGTGGGGCTGGAGGTGCCATTGCCAATAGGGGCTGCCTGATCTCCAGTAAGAAGTTCTTAGTTCATTTCTGTAAGATACATTGAAGGTTGCCTGATAAGTCCCATCTTTAGAGCCCTATTCAGTGGAAAGTTTCCGCTTAAAAATGTAGTTTGCAGTAAGCAGATGTTAGAGCTCTTCAGTGTGCCTCCAAACTGCCAGGGGTGGTATTTGCTTAAATAAACTCAATGGCTTAAGTACTTAAATTGGATTTGTTATGTGCATTATAAATGTCACTTGCGAAGCATTTTCCCAGACTTTCATGGTGCAGTCAGTACCTCCATTCTCCAGCCTTTGGCTATGCCCTGAAGAGACTGTATTTTGACTGAGCAGAAGGAGAAATGTGCTTCATGTTGAGCAGCCAAACCTTCCTCTTACTCGATGGCTTAATTGTTTCTGAAAATTGTCACTGCCGCAGGCAACAATCATGTCGGGGAGCACGATGAGTTTGAATCACGAGGCCCCTTCATCTCGCAGTCAGCTGGGGCGACAGGCCAGCTTCCAGGAACGGAGCAGCTCCCGGCCACACTATAGCCAGACCACTCGCAGCAACACTCTGCCCTCAGATGTGGGCAGAAAATCTGTCACCCTGAGAAAAATGAAGCAGGAAATAAAGGAGATCATGTCCCCAACTCCTGTGGAGCTGCACAAGGTCAGGAAACTCTCTTCTCTTCCCTTGGGGGTCATGTTTCATAGCCATTTTGCTCAGCATGAGTGCCCTGATTTGAGCATGATCATGACACTCCACTGTGGGCTCAGCCGAGGAAAAAAGCCAGAGCTTAAGGGCAGATCATCAGAGACCGATGGTTCTCAAAACATGATCTTTGAGAGGTGATCTCATAAAACAGAGAACATTGGCTTTCAAGTAGTGAATTGATCACAGATGTATTTATGGCCAAAATCTTCCTGCAGAAGCTTGAGGTTCTAGTGTCAAGTGGAGCTTCGATGAATTGATCTGTTATTTCAACTTGATTGGAAGGGGAAAACATTTTCTAAATGCTGTATACTCCTAGCTACACTGATGTTGGAAGGATTAATCATCAATTACAGATTTCTCAGTAGATGGTTATGTTATTCACGGAGTGTAAACTTCTCTTGAGACATAATTTAGATGTCCTTGGTCAGGACAAGATAAGGCCTGGCTATGTTTCATCTCTGCTAAGGCGGTTGCCTCACTTTGCTTCATGGATGAAAACTCACAGTTGCAAACAAAGCTGAGTTCAAGTTGCTGGCAGAGTTTAAACAAGGCAGGGGTAGGTGACAGTACCTGTGGAGCCCAGGGCCAACGAAATCAATGGAAGGGAGGTTTCTCTGGTTTTCTTTTGTAGAACTTGCTTTTTGTTGCAGTTAATACATAAGGAGGTATAGTTAGTAACTGTCTCACTCCATTCTTCTTACAGAGAAGATCTGTAGTTAGTAATCTGTTAACTAGAGATAAGTTATTTGTCTTACCCAGAAGAGCAAATAAGTGTCAGGTTAAGAAGGGGTAACAGGCCAACTACTCTCCTTTTCCTCTAAAGACTTTAGTCTCCCTCAGTTCAGTTTAGGCGCTCAGTCGTGTCCAACTCTTTGCAACCCCATGAATTGCAGCATGCCAGGCCTCCCTGTCCACCACCGACTCATCTCCTTACCCACCTATTAAAAGTAGCTATTTTGCTGCTGACAAAGGATATGGTGAAAGAAAGGATTGTGTGGGAGGTTGGATTCTGAATTCCTGTTCCAATCCTGCGTTCATTCTTTCATTACTCATTGATTCATTCATTCAGTACATAGATTGTGCATTTATTTACTTAAAGAATGTATTGTAAATCTCCAAGGAGCACATTGTCTACTGGGAAGACAGTCCAGGAAACAGTGGGAAGATAATGGGATTAGCACAATGACAGACACAAGACTAGACTGTCTTTGGAGATGGGGGCACCCTAACCCACTAAGGGCTTCTCTGGTGGCTCAAACAGTACAGAATCTGCCTGCAGTGCAAGAGACCCAGATTCGATTCCTGGGTTGGGAAGATCCCCTGAAGAAGAAAATGGCAGCCCACTCCAGTAGTCTTGCCTGGAGAATTCCACAGACAGGGGAACCGTATGGGTTACAGTCCTTGGGGTCGCAGAGTCAGACACAACTGAGTGACTGACACTAACCCACTACAGAGGAATGGGAAATGCTTCCTAGATGTAGGTGTTGACTCTGCAGGAAGGTGGAAGATGGGAAAGCATTCCAAAGCACAGAAAGAAACATATACAGAAGGATGTCGAAGATTGCAGTGTACTGAGAGAGTGCAAATATGCCAGCATATTAAGAGACATTACAGACTTTACAGAAAAGTCAAGACATTTCTGATATTTTAGGGTGGGGACCCAGCTTTAGCCTATTGCCACAAGTTAGTTTATCCAGTTACCCTGAAGTGATGTGTCTGTCTGGTAAACATCAGGCTTCACCACCTGTCACATATCCTAATTGGCTAATTGACAAACACCATTAGGAGGCTGTAAGGACTCCCTTGGTGATTAAATTGCAGATGCTGCATAGTCACTGCTAATTCTGCTGCACCGTGAGGAGGGCTGGCCCCTCCTGATTCTCTCAGTTATTTAGGAACACTGCCTTCCCGTCTTCTCTAAAAGTCTGCTGCCCAGAAAAACAAGTGTTCTGGGTAACTCACCTTCCTTCAACACCAAAGGGAAAGGGTAACAATGAATGCCTGCTATGTGTTGTATTTTTGCTCTTTTTTAGCCCCTCACACAATAGCATGTCTTAGCATTTATTTTTCCCCATCTACAGGATAGGGAAGGGCTTCCTAGGTGGCTCAGTGGTAAAGAACCCTCCTGCCAATGAAGAAGATTCAATCCCTGGGTCAGGAAGATCCCCTGGAGGAGGAAATGACAATCCAGTCTAGAATTCTTGCCTGGAGAATCCCCATGAATAAAGGGCCCTGGCAGGCTACAGTCTATGGGGCTGCAAAAGAGTCAGACATGGCTGAGTGATTAAACAACAGGATAGAGAAATAGCAAGTGTAGAAGAGAGTTGTTTTTCCTTCTGGAGTGAAGCAGTCTCTTCAAAGGAAGATTCCTTGGCAGCCCAGCAATGCAAAAGGCTTGTCTCCCCATCCCTCCTATACTGAAAGCAGTCAGCAAAGATCATGACGGTAAATTGGCTATGCAAGTTGTTATAGCTGACGTTTTTAAAAGTGTGCTGAAAATAGATCTCTCTTTAAAGGCATCATGCACTTAGCACCGTGAGTGGCAGTGGCTGGGCTGGTTGGAACATTTGTGTGGCAGTGTGTGAACGGAGAGACCGCAGATCACAGACTATGCTAGACCCGCTTGACCTAGCAAATGGGCTGCTTCTTTTCTCCTTCACTTTACTCATTTCCCTCTATAGTGGCACTAAGCGCATTTCCCATGTGGCTTCACTCTTCTTCCAAATTGGTGCCAAACAAAATAAGGTGCTCAGAACTAGATGGTGTCCTGGGCATTATACGACACCCAAAATGAGCTTGTGACGTGAAAATGTGGCAGAGGAGCCTGCAGCCTGACGGTATGGAATTGTGGGAATGGTGGATGCTCCCATCTCAGGCACCTTTGTGTGTGTGAATTCAGTGACCCTGATAGTCCATTCAACGTTTGCTGCTAAACCCACACTCCAGTTTCGAAACACTTAAAAGGAGAAATGGTGATTAGAAGAGTCACTTTACTCAGAGCAGAGACTGGTTAATTGTATTTGTGTCTTGATTGTGGGCACCCTTTGAACGAAGATTACCTGACACCATGAAAAAGCAAGTGCCTTGTTGATTGAATTGAATTATCTTCCCGTTGGGGTGCTTGGACTGTAGCCCGCCAGGCTCCTCTGTCCATGGGATTTCCCCAGGCAAGAATACTGGAGTCCATTGCCATTTCCTTCTCCAGGGGATCTTCCCGACCCAGGAATCGAACCTGCATCTCCTACATTGACAGGCAGATTCTTTACCTCTGAGCCACCAGGGAAGCCCAGGGTGCTATTAGCCTGGACTAAACCTTCATAGAAGTAGGAAAAGGTACTCTTTGGGGGGTGGTATGGAGATGGGGCCAGAGAAAGAGAAAAACATCCCTTCCTCAAGTTGAAAATAACCCAAAGTCAGACTGCATGCATGGCTTGCCGAGCGGAATGAAGGCTGATTCTCATTGAGCCCCTTGGGTGGACTTTTCTCCACTGACCTAGTGGAGAAATTTCTAAGGGGGTGCAGAGACCAGAGTAAAGAGGCTGGGTAGGGTCAATAGCACCCCATTCTGAAAACACGTGGTGTTATTTTCCAGTTGCCATCTTTCTCGGGGCTGTGTGCCTCTTGGTGAAAGCTGTCTCCATGAGAACAAGTTGTGGATCTGTCTGTCCAAGCCAGTACCTTCAAACTCTTACTGTCACTAGAAGCTGCATCAAGAGGATAGGAATGAATGGGCCAGTATCCATCCCCATTCCTGGGGAGAACAGGAGAACACAAAGGCCACACCATCTCCTGATGATGGGTTACTAGCATCATCCTCATACAAAAAGAATAAAGTGTGGGCTTAATCTTCCAATTTCTTGAGTTTCAACAGACTCTTTATCATCTGCCCCTCATTTTCCACCCAGTCCTCCTTGCCAATCCCGTGTCTTCCTTCAGACCTTCCAAAAATGCTGAGCTCAGGTGAGAGGCTACATTTTTTTTTTTTAATTTCACACCATCTACTGTGTCCAAGGGTCTGCCATCTCCTAACAAGTCTTCTGTCCTTCATTCCTGAACCCCAAAGACTAGTTATCCTTCCTGACACTTGAGAATAAACACAGAACACAGCCTCACTTCCCCTTTCGGCCCTGTGGTTGGAGGAGGACGTTGGAGCTGGAGTGATGATTTGATACTTAGACTGGGGGGGAGGGACAGTGAGGGCGTCACAGGGAAGTGATGCTGGTGTCTCTCAGACTTTTTTGGCTAAGACGTTATCCAAAATACATCTTACCTCACAACTCAGTACACACATACACTCACACTTATATATTGGGTTGGCCAAAAAGTTCATTTGGGTTTTTCTGTAAGATCTGATGTAAAAATTCAACAAACTTTTTGGTCACCCTAATACGTATTGAATAAATGAATCCAAAAATTGACTTGTTTTGTTTCTTTTCAAATGCTGTCATATTAAGCTGATTTCAAGACTTATATTAGAGACTATAGCCTTAGAGAAAAATTTGGCATGTGAACCTCTGATGACATTTACCATCATCACATGGGGTGCCTGTTAAAATGTGGGTTCCTAAGCCCAACCCAGACTTACCTGGTCAGCATTTTCTGGGAGTTGAGGCAAAAAAACAACATTTTAACAACCCCTTAGTGGAATCTTTTGCACCTGAAGCTTGGGAATCACTCCTGTAGGTTTTGCTAGCAGGAGGTGGTTATTTTGTGTCAGGGAGATCGAAGGCAACAGCTGAGTGGCTGAGCAAAGAGGAAATGAGTTTGCATTGTTACCCCTGGAGCTTCTAAATTTTATCTTTAAAATTAATTCTGCTTTGTATCACTATTTTAGCTTATCATAGATTTTTTTTCTCTTTGCAGATAAGGAGCTTGTGGTCTTAGCTGCATTTCATTGATAACCCCTCTTTTCCTTCTGAAGCTTAAATATTCTTTAGTGTCTGCTTAATATATTTCTGAGATAAATTCTAGCTTCACTTCTCTTTGCATATTTTAAGGCAAAAATCTTTTTTCTATAGATTCACATTCAGAGCATTTGGATTTAAAAAAAAATCATTTCCTTTTGTCCTGTCATTTGTGTTTTTCAATAAGATTGTATTCCTTTATTGTAAGCAACTGTTTTGTTTTTTACAGAAAGTTTTTAAAAATTATTTTCCAGAATCTTCTGCTATTTATAGCTGCGGATGGCTCGACTCTTGAACATTTGAGTCACTCACAAGGAACCCCTTTATTCTTATAGCTACATTTGCTGCCATCAGCTTTTCTCTCAGCCAAGTTCACTTTGCAATTTCAATATATTGGAGTGTTTTGAGAGTGTACTTTTGTTCTTCTTTATATCATAAAGTTGTTTTACTTCTTGGAAGTAGTGTCATTTTGGGTGTTTAGTGCCCACGTCTTTTCCAATATTCTCAAGTCAGGCTGAACCCTAGGAGGAAATATGAAATGGAAATACATATCTTATTTTCAATGTGACTCTTCACCAAATATTTGCAGTTGGTACTCAAGATTAAATGAACTGTCAGGCCAAGGTTTGGCCACAACCTGCCAGTCATGAGTCACGTCACTTTTCTGAACCTCAGTTTGCTCACTTACCAAGAAAGAGACTGGATCACTCATTATCATGAGAGAGTTCACAAATAGCGTTTCCCAGGTGAAGTCACCTTCAGTCTTATCTCAACTCTGCAGTGACAGAAACCCAGGAAATGAGAGCTCCTCAGAATCCTAGCCTTAAGGATGATTCAGGCAGCCGTTTTAGAGTCTCCACAGATGGAGTTGTACACTGGAATAACACCCTCTTTACAAAGAGAAATGGATGTGTATCACGTCAGTGTGACAAGCATATTCTCTCCCTGAAAAAAACCAGGGGCAGCTAACAATCAATGTGGAATTGTAGAATAAGGGTTGGAATTTAGGTTGTACATTTTATGTGAGCAATGACATCCAGCCCTGACAGCCCTTAAAATGGATTTTTTCCATCAGCTTCCCTTGTCTGTAATTCTAAGACATATTTCTCAAAAATGTAAAAAACAAAATTATATACAAATGATTGGCTCGTGTGGAAAAAAAAAAAAAAAAGTTTTTTAGCTCAGGATAAAACAGTGGGATAAAAACATTTGTGCAAAGGGAAGATAAAGAAAATAATATATATGTATCAGTCCAAGGAGGGGGAGAAAAAGAATGTCAGAATGAGATTTCCTAGTTAAAATGAAAGCTGCTCAATGACTTACAGTGAAATACAAGCAAAGCCTTTGAGCTTATCTCCTCTAAGGGACAGAGCTCTATTTGCATCCTATCTCTTCTCGTCAAGTTGCCGTCCTCTTTTACAGAGGCTGAGCTCTGAGCCATAGAAATGCTAAGTTAAACAGAGGTGCGGTACCTTAGACTCAGATGACCCTTAGGCGGGCTTGTTAGGCAGTGTTCCAGTGTGCCTGATTTCCCAGTCTTTGATCCCTCATTTCTGTCAAGGACCCACCACCATCCCTCTTCCGAAATGCTAATAACTTCCCTTAAGTCTAGCCCTGGCCTGGGGATCATTCTTCCTCTTCCGATGGCTTTGCTTGTCTCTGTGGTGATCAAATGCGTTTATTAATAGATTGTATTCTGTTATCTACGGAATGTTCACTTACAAATGAGGAGACTCCCTGAGGGTCACTGTGTTTCTCTCCAGGTCCTTGGATAGAAGCCTGCTGGAGCTCTCCGTCCAGCATCCTTCTGCTCCACTGCATGTCTATTGAGGTCCGGCAGGGCTGCAGTGAGGATCACACGATAGTGGTTTAGCCTAGAGCTGCTCTCTTTCTTCCCCTTAGATGAAGCACAAAGTTCGTTCTTTTTCGAGGACCTTTGTAGTGGCAAACCACAGCCTTCCTCGGAATGAGGAAATCACACCAGCACTGTTAGTGCTCAGTGCAGGGAAAGTTTGGTAGGTTGTAACTTGGCCAACAAAGGTCCATCTACTCGAAGCTATGGTTTTTCCAGGAGTCATGTATGGATGTGAGTTCAGTTCAGTTCAGTTGCTCAGTAGTGTCCGACTCTTTGCGACCCCATGAACCGCAGAACACCAGGCCTTCCTGTCCATCACCAACTTCCAGAGTTTACCCAAACTCATGTCCACCAAATCGGTGATGCCATCCAGCCATCTCATCCTCTGTCGTCCCCTTCTCCTCCTGCCTTCAATCTTTCCCAGCATCAGGGTCTTTTCAAATGAGTCAGCTCTTCGCATGAGGTGGCCAAAGTATTGGAGTTTCAGCTTCAACATCAGTCCTTCCAATGTATACCCAGGACTGATCTCCTTTAGAATGGACTGGTTGGATCTCCTTGCAGTCCAAGGGACTCTCAAGAGTCTTCCCCAACACCACGGTTCAAAAGCATCAATTCTTCGGCGCTCAGCTTTCTTTATAGTCCAACTCTCACATCCATACATGACTACTGGAAAAACCATAGCCTTGACTAGATGGGTCTTTGCCAACAAAGTAATGTCTCTGCTTTTTAACATGCTGTCTAGGTTGGTCATAATTTTCCTTCCAAGGAGTAAGCGTCTTCTAATTTCATGGCTGCAGTCACCATCTGCAGTGATTTTGGAACCCCAAAAAATAAAGTCTGTCACTGTTTCCCCATCTATTTCCCATGAAGTGATGGGACCGGATGCCATGATCTTTGTTTTCTGAATGTTGAGTTTTAAGCCAACTTTTTCACTCTCCTATTTCACCTTCATCAAGAGGCTCTTAAGTTCTTCTTCAATTTCTGCCATAAGGGTGGTGTCATCTGCATATCTGAGGTTATTGAGATTTCTCCTGGCAATCTTGATTCCAGCCTGTGCTTCTTCCAGCCCAGCGTTTCTCATGATGTACTCAGCATATAAGTTAAATAAGCAGGGTGACAATACACAGCCTTGACGTACTCCTTTTCCTATTTGGAACCAGTCTGTTGTTCCATGTCCAGTTCTAACCGTTCCTTCCTGACCTACATACAGGTTTCTCAAGAGGCAGGTCAGGTAACTGGCATTCCCATCTCTTGAAGAATTTTCCATAGTTTATTGTGATCCACACAGTCAAAGGCTTTGGCATAGTCAATAAAGCAGAAATAGATGTTTTTCTGGAATTCTCTTGCTTTTTCTATGATCCAGCAGATGTTGGCAATTTGATCTCTGGTTCCTCTGCCTTTTCTAAAACCAGCTTGAACATCTGGAAGTTCATGGTTCACATATTGCTGAAGCCTGGCTTGGAGAATTTTGAGCATTACTTTACTAGCGTGTGAGATGAGTGCAACTGTGCAGTAGTTTGAGCATTCTTTGGCATTGACTTTCTTTGGGATTGGAGTGAAAACTGACCTTTTCCAGTCCTGTGGCCACTGCTGAGAGTTGGACTATAAAGAAAGCTGAGTGCTGAAGAATTGATGCTTTTGAACCATGGTGTTGGAGAATACTCTTGAGGGTCCCTTGGACTGCAAGGATATCCAACCAGTCCATCCTAAAGGAAATCAGTCCTGAATATTCACTGGAAGCACTGATGCTGAAGCTGAAACTCCAATACTTTGGCCACCTGATGCGAAGAGCTGACTCATTGGAAAAGACCCAGATGCTGGGAAAGATTGAAGGCAGGAGAAGAAGGGCATGACAGAGGATGAGATGGTTGGATGGCATTACCAACTCAATGGACATAAGTTTGAGTAGACTCTGGGAGTTGGTGACAGACAAGGGAAGCCTGGTGTGCTGCAGTCCATGGGGTCTCAAACAGTGGGACACGACTGAGCGACTGAGCTGAACTGAATGAGTTGCTTTTTAGATGCACTTAAGGATGGGGGTTGATTGCCAGTGGAGCCAGCCCTGTGATTAGAAGTTTGGAGGTTTCAGTCCCACCACCGACCTCCAGGGAGGGTTTGCAGGTGAAATCAATCACCAATGGCCAGTGGCTTAAACAGTCATTCCTCTGTAGTGAAGCTTCTGTAAAGCCCCCAAAAGGATGGGTCTCCAGGAGCTTCCAGGTTGGTAACCACATGGGATGCGGGGACAGGGTTGGGGAGGGTTGCGATCAGAGCCTGAAGGGAACATAGAGGTTTCGCAACCTTTCCACAAAACCTTCCCCAAAGTATCTCTTCCATCTGGTGTTCCTGAATTACATCATTTTATAATAAACTGGTGATCTGGTAAGTTTTGTGAGCCACTCTGATAAATTACTCAAACCCAAGAAGGAGGCTGCTGGAACCTCTGAGATACAGCCAGTTGGGCAAAGGTATGAGTGACGACCTGGGTCTGAAGACCATTGTCTGAAATGGTGGGGTAGGGGTCGGGTAATGTTGTAGGATGGAACCCTTAACCTGTGGGATCTGACATGGCCTCCATGTGGATAATTTCAGAATTAAGTTGAACTGTAGGACACCCATCTAATGTTGCAGAGTTGTTTGGTGGTGTGGGGAACCCCCTACCCTCAACATACACAACGACATTTTGCCCACATGGGTCTGTAGGTTATGGAGGTTGGTGAGCTGCTGGTGGAACTGGGAACTTGAGTTGAGAGCTGGAGGGGAGCCAAGCCAGAGTGCACCTAGGAGCCAGAGAGCAGGGGTGAGTGTGGGGAGGGCCAGCAGACCATCCTGAGTTGACAGGCTGGAACGGTCTTTGGTCAAGCTTGGCTGACTTGGTGCTGGCTGGGCAAGTGGGAAGGCCCAGGCGCAGAGCTGATGGTAACCAGCTGGAAAATCCATACTTTATTATTTTCTTCCAGCCCCACTGGTAGTATAGGATTGTCCTCAAAGTCGATTCATGCCTTGAATTGTCAAGTTTAAAGGAACAGGGTTACCCCAGTGGTGTCTGGAAGAATAAACTCAAGTACCCGGTGGTTTGTGGGCAAACTGGAACCGTCTCTGATAAGCAGGTATTGGTTTGGTCCTTAAGGGCCATCAAGCAAAGGGCTGACCACAGGGAGGCTGGCTGCCAGGGCATAGGGACTGCTTCTGGGGTGGCTATCACTCACCATGACATGGTCAAGACACTAGACACACTTGCCCTTAAAATCCAAGTGCAGAGACCTGGCTCTGCTGCTAAGGCTTTTCACGGGACTCAAAACGGAAAACACAAGGACTACGTTTCTTTGCCTCAAGGACATTATTCAGACTTGTGGATGAACTTGCTTAGAAATACCAATGAAAGCTCAACTTGAATTATGGTGAAGTCCTGCACCTCCTTTTAAGGCTTCTGTTCTCAGGAGGGATAGAGGCAGTTGCAGCATGTGTTAACAAGTGGTTACAATTACAGTGAGTTTTGTAGAACTGTATCCTTACCCAGAGTGTTGTTTCAAGAGGCTAGTTGGCCCTTTTGGAACAGAAAAATCTAGCTTTGTGTTCATAATCCAGATTCCCCCAAGGTAGCCTGGCACAGAATAGAGACCTTACAAGAAAAATCTTGATTTTCTTGGGTGAGGGTGGAGCACGAAGAGCTGGAGCGGAAAGAGCTGGAGCAGCTGGGAGCAGTTTGCACAGATGCTGGGGGAAAACACAGAAGAGCTCTGATGAAAAGAAATACAGCAGATGTGATAAACTATTCATCTTTAGTTTGTTGGGCCGTTGGAAATGGATAAAAACTGCCTGACCAGCTAGGAGAGTAAGGAAAAAAAAAAAAAATCATGATTCAGTGGAAGGAACACAGCAGATGAGGTCAGATACTCTAATACTGAAATCCTCAGGCTTACTGTATTCCACCTGGACAAGTCCATTCGTCAAGTTCAAAGGTCAGTGTCCTCGTTAGTGGGAAAGGCATGCTTCTGCCACACAGAGTTGCTGGGAGATCAAAGCAATCATATACCGGAAAGTGCCTGGTTAAGGGGTTTATCTGTGGGGGGCGGGAAATGCAACTCAAACCTTGGAATTCTTAGAATTATTTTTGGACAGGAAATACATCAGAGGTAAGCACTACCCGTCTGCAGCTAAGCAGGAGAGCAGCAGCCACATGGCACAATTTATTGCAGCTGATTTTGAGACCAGCCAGCAGTGTGTCCTATTTGTGTGAAATTATTGATTCCTGGAGTCTTACCTCTGTATCATTTTAAAGCTTCATTTTGTTGTTTTGCTACTTCTAAGAGAATCATAGAACTGGCTATTAAAATTCAGTCTCCTCTAACCTTAGGAAATCTTTCTAGAGAAACAGATTACTTTCAGATTTAAACCATATATTAGTCTCTCATCCTGAGGAGTTTGCCATAGAGATACATCAAGTCTAAGGTTCCGGAGAGCCAAGCCTCTTAGCCAGAAACTGTGGCTTTACAGTTAATGAGCTAATCTGCTAACCTGGCACTAGTCGGCATCCATCTCTACCGTTGTGGTTAGTGTATCCCCACTGCCTGGTGTTGGCAGTGTTTCGTGACACTTACCCTTTTACCCCTTCTGGGTTCAATAACTGTGGAGCAAACACCTGAGATTCACAGGCCAGTTGAGCAATGAAGAACTTTACTATTATTCTAGGTCTGCAACAAATGTTCCCCCTTGCAGGGATTCCAGTTCACTGTGTTGAGAAACATGTCTCAGAGCTAAGACAGAAGTGGGCTTCCTAATGTCCACTGCAAACATAGGCTTTGTGATTCATATTCAGATATGACTGAAGAGTGTGGCGAGGCTTGCGGAGAAAATGCCAGCCCACATAGCAACCAGCCAGAGGGCCCACAGGACTGCTGTCCAAGCCTATGCTTAATTACTAATGCAACAGAGATAACTAAGATGTGCCACCATCCCCCGTAGGTGTGCTGCTTGTCCGGGGAGAGAACATGACTCGGAACAAAAGTGGAAAGGGAGAAGAAGGGCGAGAAATCCCAGAGACAGAGCCAAAGAGGGGTGCAAAAGCTGGGACCTGGGGTAGAGACATTTCATACACTAGTAAACAGAGTCCCAAGAGTAACAGACTGTCACCAAGCATGTTAGCTGTTTGTCACCTCCGCCCCCTCCTCCTTTGCACCCATCTCCCCCGATTCCTCCCCTTCCTACCTTCAATGAAAGAACATGAGGACGAAAGGGCCTAGAAATAAACCTGAGTGTTTCCTCCAGTCGAGGCAGGAAGTATCCATGGTGAGTCCATGAGGTGCCTGTGTGCTCAGTGGCTTCAGTCGTGTCGGACTCTGGGCGATCCCATGGACTGTAGCCTACCAGGCTCTTCTGTCCATGGGATTCTCCAGGAAGGAATATTGGAGTGGGTTGCCATGCCCTCCTCCAGGGGATCTTCCCTACAAAGGGATTGAACCCCCATCTCCTGCATTGTAGGTGGATTGTCTATTGCTGAGCCACCAGGAAGCTCGAGTCTATGATCAGTTCAGTTCAGTCGCGGTCGTGGCCGACTCTTTGTGACCCCATAGACTGCAGCACGCCAGGCTTCCCTGTCCATCACCAACTCCCGGAGCTTGCTCAAACTCCATTGTTTGAGTTTGCTCAAACTCAATGGACCTCATGTCCACTGAGTCAGCGATGCCATCCAACCATCTCATCCTCTGTCGTCCCCTTCTCCTCATGGTCTCAATCTTTCCCAGCATCAGGGTCTTTTCCAGTGAGTCAGTTCTTCACAAAACGTGGCCAAAGTAGTGGAGTTTCAGCTTCAGCATCAGTCCTTCCAATGAATATTCAGGACTTATTTCTTTTAGGATTGACTGGTTTGACCTCCTTGCAGTCCAAGGGACTCTTCAAGAGTCTTCTCCAACACCACAGTTCAAAAGCATCAATTCTTTGACACTCAGCTTTCTTTATGGTCCAACTCTCACATCCATACATGATTACTCAGAAAAAAACCATAGATTTGACTATACAAACCTTTGTCAACAAAATAATGTCTCTGCTTTTAAATATCTGTCTAGGTTTGTCATAGCTTTTCTTCCAAGGAGCGTCTTTAAATTTCATGGCTGCAGTCACCATCTGCAGTGATTTTGGAGCCCCCCAAAATAAAGTCTGTCACTGTTTCCATTGTTTCTCCATCTATTTGTCATGAAGTGATGGGATTGGATGCCATGATCTTCGTTTTTTGAATGTTGAGTTTTAAGCCAGCTTTTTCATTCTCTTTCACCTTCATCAAGCGACTCTTTAGTTCTTGTTTGCTTTCTGCCATAAGGGTGGTGTCATCTGCATATCTGAGGTTGTTGATATTTCTCGTGGCAATCGATACCAGCTTGTGCTTCATCCAGCCAGCGTTTCGCATGAGGTACTCTGCATATAAGTTAAATAAGCAGGGTGACAATATACAGCCTTGACGTACTCTTTTCTCAATTTGGAACCAGCCTGTTGTTCCATGCCTGGTGTTCTAACTGTTGCTTCTATTAGTCTGTGATATCTTGTGCCAAAAAGCAGAGAAGTTATCAGAGCAAGTGGGTCATATAATGATATCAACACGACATCAACATGAAGGACTCCACTTGGCCAAAAATGAGGAAACTTGAGCTTGCAAAAGAATGTTGCTGTTGATTGTAACACATTATATATAAAAGGACCCATAGATTCATATCGGAGAAGGCAATGGCACCCCACTCCAGTACTCTTGCCTGGAAAATCCCATGGACGGAGGAGCCTGGTAGGCTGCAATCCATGGGGTCGCTAAGAGTCGGACACAACTGATCGACTTGACTTTCACTTTTCACTTTCATGCATTGGAGAAGGAAATGGCAACCCACTCCAGTGTTCTAGCCTGGAGAATCCCAGGGACAGGGGAGCCTGGTAGGCTACCGTCTATGGGGTCACACAGAGTCAGACACGACTGAAGTGACTTAGCATAGCATAGCATAGCATAGATTCATACTGATAATGTACTTTTAAAAGGTCATTCCCCTCCCCACTGGAAAAAAACCTCCTTGGGACACCACTGGAAATATTTAGTCCACTAATTCCCTATTTTAAAAATGAAAGGAAAGAACTGGCATTCATTTTGCCTTTCTTGTACAAACTGTATGATCTACTCCACAAACTTGGTAGAAAAAGTAGCATCCAGTTTGCTTTTTAATCTACTCACACAAGTCCCACAGCCTTATTAGCAAGAAGTCCTGCATCTCAAGTTGGAGAACCCTACATTCCACCCTGGAGCTTCCCAGATGGTGCTCATAGTAAAGAACCCGCCTACCAATGCAGGAGACATAAGAGACGCAGGTTCAATCCCTGAATGGGGAAGATCCACTGGAGGAGGGCATGGCAACCCACTCCAGTATTCTTGCCTGGAGAATCCCGTGGTCAGAGGAGCCTGGTGGGCTACGGTCCATGAGGGTGCAAAGAGTCAGACATGAGTGAAGCGATTTAGCACACACATCCCACCCTACTCCCTGTGCAAAACTGGGGCTTCCTCATCTCAAAGGGACGGCAGACAGACCTGGCTCCAATGTCATAGGTGCTCTCCCTCTCATGACCACATGATGTCACTGTGGAGCTTTGTCCTGCCCAGTCCCAGCCACCCTGCAGCTTTGTGCCTTGCTCATTTCCAGCATGGCCCTGGGGCCATGGAGGCAGGGCGCGACCTGACCCTCAGAATTAAATCCCTCTCCATTCACACACACAGCACATCATGGCCAGTTCTGACTAGTTTCCAAACTCAACCACATGGTATGTCAGAACCAGTCACTTCATCTATTCAACAAAATACTAGCTCTACAATGTAGCAGGTACCATTTAAGGAGTTTGGGATATATCAGTAAACAAAACAAGGATCCTTGGCCCCCTCAAGGAACTTGCAGGGTGAACATCTCCCATATCTCCCCTCAGGCCTTTATCTGAGCCCAGGTTACCAACAAAAACATATCCTCCCCTCCTGATGACTTTGGCTTTGGGTGAGGGGATGTTCTCTCATTCATGGATCATTCTCTCCCCATGGATCATCTGACCCACTCCTGTATTCTTGCCTGGGTAATGGCACACACAGAGAAGCCTCATGGACTACAGTCCTTGGGGTCACAAGAGTCAGGACACGACTTGGCAACTGAGCACGCGTGCATCATTAAGGTACGTGTCAAATGTGGGGACTGGACTTTGCTAATACACGCACCTCTTTATAGTCAGGTAGGATTTTCTGATTGTATAAGTGAGTGCCACAAAAGTGATCCTTCCACTAATATCAGGTCTTAAAACTTCACATACACTACTTCAGTTAAAATTGTGTTTCTTACCCATCTAGCACATCGTAAAGTCCAGGTGAACCTACAATGTGCTGGGTACTATTTGAAGGGCTGAGGATATAGCAGTGAAAAAAAGACATAGCAATAAAGCACACCCATCATGAGTTTACCGTCCAGTGATGATATCTGACTTGACCCTAACAATCCTGCAAGATGGGTAAGAAACACAATTTTAAATGAAGTGGTATTAGTCCCCTCATTTCCTTTTCAGAACATGTACTAGCCCCTCTGGTGTGTGAAGTACCATGGAGAGCAAATTTCAGTGTGCTCAGAACTTGGCAGACAGCAGTTCAGAGTGGGGTTCAAGACTTTGCATTTTCACACCATTCTGAGAGATGGCGATGCATCTGTTCAGGACCAACTACCCTTTAACTGGCAAGACAGGGCTGTTTTTCTTTCTCATAAAGCAAAGATGTAACAAAATTCTGGCCCCTTTCCTTCTAGTGTATTGTGGGAAATATGCAGGTGGGGTGAGATGTTGGTATACCCTATTTCATAGGACCTAAGATACCCCTGCCTATAAAACATGGCCTGATTTCAGAGACCTGAAGACATGAAGGAAAAAAAAAAAAACAACCAGTACATCTTAGAATCTATGAAATAAGGCACTTGAGTGGCATTAGAATATAATAGTTGAGTGGCTGGAGTCAGACAGACATGCCCCCACTATTCAGTACCTCTGTGACTGTGGGCGAGCTTGAATTTCCTCACCTCCAACATGGCAGAAACCACCGAGGCTGCCTGGTGATTAGACTTGACCCAGCCAGCTTGATATTTTAGTTCTCTGCCCAGTGACATAAAAATCCACAAATGACCACTTTGCATTTCCTTCAACATTCCATACCTTTCTGAAGTGAAATAACTGGGTATACTCTCCTGCTTGGAGAGTATTAATCTTCACATTTTGCCCTATATAGCTCTAAATTGTTTTACTTCTTTGCAAGAATGTATTTCGGGTATGATGTGTGTTAAAAGAAATATACATTTTAAAATGTGCTCAATCGCTCAGGCGTGCCAAATTCTTTGCAATCCCATAGACTGTAGCCCACCTGACTGTTCTGTTCATGAAATTTTTTCAGACGAGAATCCTGCGGTGGGTTGCCATTTCCTCTTCCAGGGCATTTTAAAATAATCAAGAGTTAAAAAGCAAACCCCAATCATTGCTTGATATGTGCATTGGTTGTTGCAGAGGGTGTGCAGCAAACCTTACTAAAAAAAGCCACATTGTTAAATGAGTGTGACTTGCTGAGCACACTGGCTGGTGTCCAGCACAGTGGGTCTCAGTGGACATGACACATGAATGTGTTTCCCTCTGGAAGGCAACCTCTTCTCTCTCTGCCCACCTCTCACTGCTGTTTCTCAGCACTTGGAACCGTGCTCAGAACATGGAAAGACTCAGTACACATTTGACGAACGTGTGACCCTCAGAGTATCTCTTGTGGGTGGTCAGAAGGAGGCCTGGGGGTTGGGGAAAACTTTAGCTGGTGGCACTGACCTTAATGCAGGGGAAACAGGCTGAGGCCCAGAGCTGAGAAGGGTGAACAGCTGGAATTGCGAAACCAGACCCAAGGAAGGGAGTGAGGGAGCTACTCAAGCCGGGCCCCAGGGGAGGGTGTTCCTTAAAGGAGTCCTTCTAGGTCTTCTAAGACTTCTTAAAGCTCAACATTCAGAAAACGAAGATCATGGCATCCGGTCCCATCACTTCATGGGAAATAGATGGGGAAACAGTGGAAACAGTGTCAGACTCTATTTTTCTGAGCTCCAAAATCACTGCAGATGGTGACTGCAGCCATGAAATTAAAAGATGCTTACTCCTTGGAAGGAAAGTTATGACCAACCTAGATAGCATATTCAAAAGCAGAGACATTACTTTGCCAACAAAGTTCCATCTAGTCAAGGCTATGGTTTTTCCTTTGGTCATGTATGGATGTGAGAATTGGACTGTGAAGAAGGCTGAGCACCGAAGAATTGATGCTTTTGAACTGTGGTGTTGGAGAAGACTCTTGAGAGTCCCTTGGACTGCAAGGAGATCCAACTAGTCCATTCTGAAGGAGATCAGCCCTGGGATTTCTTTGGAAGGAATGATGCTAAAGCTGAAACTCCAGTACTTTGGCCACCTCATGCAAAGAGTTGACTCATTGGAAAAGACTCTGATGCTGGGAGGGATTGGGGGCAAGAGGAGAAGGGGACGACAGAGGATGAGATGGCTGGATGGCATCACTGACTGGATGGACGTGAGTCTCAGTGAACTCCGGGATTTGGTGATGGACAGGGAGGCCTGGCATGCTGTGATTCATGGGGTCGCAAAGAGTCAGACATGACTGAGCAACTGATCTGATCTGATCTGATCTGATATTGTACTGGTGTTTTTCTGACTTACTTCACTCTGTATAATAGGCTCCAGTTTCATCCACCTCATTAGAACTGATTCAAATGTATTCTTTTTAATGGCTGAGTAATACTCCATTGTGTATATGTACCACAGCTTTCTTATCCATTCGTCTGCTGATGGACATCTAGGTTGCTTCCCTGTCCTGGCTGTTGTAAACAGCGCTGCGATGAACATTGGGGTACACGTGTCTCTTTCAATTCTGGTTTCCTCGGTGTGTATGCCCAGCAGTGGGATTGCTGGGTCATATGGCAGTTCTAGTTTTCAGTTTTTTAAGGAATCTCCACACTGTTCTCCATAGTGGCTGTACTAGTTTGCATTCCCACCAACAGTGTAAGAGGGTTCCTTTTTCTCTGCACCCTCTCTAGCATTTATGGTTTGTAGACTTTTGGATCGCAGCCATTCTGACTGGCATGAGATGGTACCTCATTGTGGTTTTGATTTGCATTTCTCTGATAATGAGTGATGTTGAGCATCTTTTCATGTGTTTGCTAGCCATCTGTATGTCTTCTTTGGAGAAATGTCTGTTTAGTTCTTTGACCCATTTTTTGATTGGGTCATTTATTTTTCTGGAATTGAGCTGCATGAGCTGCTTGTATATTTTTGAGATTAATTCTTTGTCAGTTGCTTCATTTGCTATTATTTTCTCCCATTTTGAAGGCTGTCTTTTCACCTTGCTTATAGTTTCCTTCGTTGTGCAAAAGCTTTTAAGTTTTATTAGGTCCCATTTGTTTATTTTTGCTTTTATTTCCATTACTCTGGAAGGTGGGTCATAGAGGATCCTGCTGTGATTTATGTTAGAGAGTGTTTTGCCTATGTTTTCCTCCCAAGCTTGTTTTAACTATTTTTGGTCTTTTGTGTTTCCGTACAAATTAAAATTTTTTTCTTCTAGTTCTGTGAAAAATGCCATTGGTAATTTGATAAGAATCGTATTAAATTGGTAGATTGCCTTGGGTACTGTGATCATTTTCACAATATTGATTCCTCCAAGCCAAGAACATGGTATATCTTTTCATCTATTTGTGTCCTCCTCAGTTTCTTTGATCAGTGTCTTGTAGTTTTCAGAGTACAGATTTTTTGCCTCCTTGGGTAAGTTTATTCTTAGGTATTTTATTCCTTTTTGATGTGATGGTAAATGGGATTGTTTCCTTAATATCTCTTTCTGATAGTTCATTGTTAGTATACAAAAATAAAACAGATTTCCGAATGTTAATTTTGAATCCTGCAATTTTATCAAAGTCATTGATGAGCTCTTGTACTTTTCTAATGCCATTTTTAGGATTTTTCTATGTATATCACATGCAAACAGTGAGTTTTACTTTTTCCTTTCCAATTGGGAGTCCCTTTGTTTTTCTTCTCTGATTGCTAGGACTTCCAAAACTATGTTGAATAAAAGTGGCAAGAGTAGTCATCCTTGTTTTGTTCCCGTTCTCAGAGGGAATGCTGTTAGCTTTTCACCATTGAATATGTTAGCCGTGGGTTTGTCATATATTGCTTTTATTATGTTGAGGTAGGGTCCATCTATGCCCATTTTCTGAAGACTTTTAAAATCATAAATGGATGTTGAATTTTATTTCTTTTTTAAGTTTTTTCTTTGAACGTTGAATTTTTATCAAAAGTGTTTCTGTGCCTGCTGAGATAATCATATGCTTTTTATCCTTTGTTAATGTAATGTCACACTGATTGATTTGTGGATACTGAAAAATCCTTCCATCCCTGGGATAAATCCCACTTGATCATGGTGTATGATCCTTTTAGTGTATTGAGTTTGCCAATACTTTGTTGATAATTTTTTGCATCTATGTTCACCAGTGATATCTGCCTGTATTTTTCTTTTTTTGTGATATCTTTGTCTGGTTTTGGTATCAGGGTGATGGTGGCCTCACAGAATGTGTCTGGAATTGTTTCTTCCTCTGTAATTTTTTGGAATAGTTTCAGAAGAATAGGTGTTAACTGTTCTTCAAATGTCTGTTATTAATTCCTTCGAGTGTATTTTTCATTCTAGTTATTGTATACTTCATCTGCTGGGTTGTTCTTTGTATTTTCTAGTTATTTATTGAAAACTTCTATCTTCTCACTCTGTGCATCTATTCTGCTCCCAAATTCTTTGATCATCTTTAAGATCATTACTCTGAACTCTTTCACAGATAGATCATCTTTCTCCACTTCATTTAGTTCTTCTCCTGGAATTTTATTCCTTGATCTAAAACACAATCTTCTGCCACCTCATTTTGTCTCAGTTGCTGTTTGTATTTTTATGTCTATTGCAGATTAGTTATATTTCTCAACCTTGGACAAGTGGCCCTCTGTAGGAGATGCCCTATGCGTCCCAGCCATGTACTCCCCTTTCATCACTGAAGCTAAATGCTCTAGGGGTTCCCCCTAAGAGGGCTCCAAGGGTCCTTTTTGTGGTGGGCTGATCATGCAGGCAGTCTAGTAGGCTTGGTTGGTTGACATGCCCTGCCCTATGCAGATGCTGCTCATACTGTTTAGTTGGGATTGTGCAACCCTGGGAGGCCTTGGAGGTGGTGCTGGCTCACTGGTGGGCAGACACAGGGTCCCAAAGACTTGGGCTGTTGCCCACCTACTGACAGGTGAAGTCAGATCCTGGGGTTAGTGCTGGACTACTAGTAGGCAGAGCTGGTTCCTAGAGTCTGGCTGGAGGGCCCAGGGGCCTCAGAGCTCATTTCAGATCAGTGATTTAGGGGGTCAGAGGGAGGGTGGGGAGTTTCCCAATACAGCTATGAAGTTCGTGGTATCCAGAAGGGTGCATTGGCCTGCTAGTGGGCAGGGCCAGGGCTCAGCTGGCACCAGGGTAGGGTCCAGCTTGCATTGTGGGATCATAGTTTTCGGGCTTCTGGTGTCTGTCCCCTGGTGGGTGAGGCTCATCTGGAGGCTTGTGCAGGTTTCCTGAAGAGAAGCCTAAGCCTGTCCACTGGTGAGTGGACCTGGGTCTTGGCTCTCCAGTGGGAAGGCCCTGTCTCGGGGTGAGTCCAGAGGTGGCTTTGGGCCTTAAGAAGTTAGGCAGCCTGCCTGCTAATGGGCAGGGCTATGTCCCTGCCCGGGTCATTGTTCACCCTGAAGCATCCCAGTCTGGGGGCTTCCCAGGTGGCACTAGTGGTAAAGAATCCACCTGCCAACACAAGACACAGGAGATATGGGTTTGATCCCTGGATCGGGAAGATCTGGAGGAGGAAATGGCAACCCACTTCAGTGTTCTTGCCTGGAAAATCCCATGGAGAGAGGAACCTGGAGGCTACAGTCCATCCGGTTGCAAAGAATTGGACATGACTGAGTGGCCAAGAATGCACTTGCCCCAGCCCTAGAGCCTATAGTCTGTGGGTGAGGCCAGGTCTTGGTGCTAATGATTCAGTACGGCAGCCACCAGGAGTGTTCACGTGGCTGAATATGCCTCAGTATGTCTGCCATCCATGTCCATGTACCCAGGGTAAGCCAAGCTCCCGCCTCTCCAGGAAACTTTTCAAGACCAGCAGGCAGGTCTGGCTTAGCCTTCTGTCAAATGGATGCTTTTGTTCTGGGTCTTGGTATGCATGGGATTTTGTGTGCACCCTTGGTGTGCATGAGATTTTTGTGTGCATCAGAGTGAAGTCTATGTTCCCCCCAATCCTGTGGGGCTCCTGCAGTTAAGCCCCACTGGGTTTCAAAGCCAAATGTTCTGGGGGCTTATCCTTCCGATGCTGGACCTTGGGCTGGGGAGCCAGACTGTGGGGCTCAGAATGCTCACTCCGGTAGAAGAACCTCTGCAGTATAATTATTCTCCAGTTTGTGGGTTGCCCACCCAGGGGGGATGGGATTTGATTATATCACCAGTCCACCCTACCCGCCAAGCCCTCATCTCATTGTGGTTCCTTTGCCTTTAGTTGTAGGTATTTCCTGGTATGTTCTAGTCTTTTTCGTCGATGGTTGTTCCCCAGATAGGTGTGATTTTGGTGTGCTCGTGAGAGGAAGTGAGCTCAGGGTCTTTCTACTCTGCCATCTTGGCCTCTCTCCCTTTCACAATATTTTTTGCCTACAGTACTGAAGCACTGATTAGAATACCAGAGAAGACACAATGATGGGCTTCCTGGCTCTTGCTTAGAGGCAGAGGATATGCTGAGCGCTGTACCCAGCACAGCGCCAGGCATGGTGAGCAGGAAGGAAAGGTCTTTGGCTTAGTCCTAATATCCAGCTGCAAAGGGCTAACTCTGGCTTCTCCCAACACCTGGGGTTGCTCCAGAACAGAGACAAGAACATGCCCCTGAGAAATTCTCACCTGTATACACCTGATGATTGCAAGTTTTTTTAAAAAAATCTCTCCAGCATGTCTCCTCCTTTTCCAGTTCTGAGTGGGACTTTGGAAATTCCAAGGATGTTCTTGAAGAATAGAAAAATCTTCACAATTGGGTGGGTGGGTGTGTGTGTGTGTGCGTGCTATGCTCAGTCATGGCTGCTGCTTTGCGACCCCATGGACTGTACCCTGCCAGGCTCCTCTGTCCATGTGGTTTTCCAGGCAATAGAGTGGGTTGCCATTTCCTCCTCCGAGGACCTTCCTGACCCAGGGATTGAACCCAAGTCTCCTGCATTGGCAGGTGGATTCTTTACCATTAGTGCCAAGACTGGGGGGGTGGGGGGAGCTGCCTAATCTATTATGTTACTGAAATTAGTTTGAAAAGATGCTTCGTCCTCAACCTACCTAAATACCGCCCCCCGCCGCCCCCGTCTCACATTCTCTCACCTTCCAGGTGACCCTGTACAAGGGCTCTGACATGGAGGACTTCGGATTCAGTGTAGCAGATGGCTTGCTGGAGAAAGGAGTCTATGTCAAAAATATTCGCCCAGCTGGGCCAGGAGATCTTGGTGGGCTAAAGCCCTACGATAGGCTCTTACAGGTAAGACCTCAGATGAAATTTTATCTAACTCTTTAAAGTCTTATTTGACCAGTGCTCACACATCCTCCTTTGCCTCAAGACCAGATCAGAGGCCCTCCTAGAGAGCATAGACACTTTTTCCCTTAGTAGAATTTACCAGTTACTGAAACAGCGTGTTTCCCTGAATACATTCCCCGGCAGATTCTAAACTTGAGAATAGGCATGTGTGCATGCTGTTGCTTCATGTCAGTCTCTTTGCAACCCTGTAGACTACAGCCCACCAGGCTCCTCTGTCCATGGGATCCTCCAGGCAAGAAAACTGGGGTGGACTGCCATGCTAGTACCTTATTCTCCCATTTCCCATTTTGCAGTGTTTGATATCTCATCTCACACAGTATCTAAAATCCAAAAGCTGAACCGTTTTTACTTAATGGAGTAATATCATGATCAGGTTTGGTTTTACTGAGGAAAGCAAATTCCTAGATCTTATGTCCAGTTTTCAGGAAGAGCATTTTGCAGGAACAGGAGAAAGGCTGCCATCAGTCTTGAACGTGTATTCAAATAGAATGAGTTTGTCCCTAAATAGCTGACTTTCAAAGCATGAGGCTGCTCTGCTGGCTGGCTTTTACACACATGTTCACCAAAGCAAGTTTACACTGATTCATTAGACAGTTTTAAAACCAATTCTGATGATCTTTTTACCATGGCAATATAACAATTAGACTTATCCTAAGAATATGGAACAGTTTCGTTTTCCATAGATACTCCAGTATTTGTTGAGTAAATAACGATGGACAAATGATTTGACCTCTATAAATTAGAGATATACCTACTTTTGTGGAAGATGAGGCTATAAAAGCAGACTGGACTCAGAATTGTGAAGGGCATTGAATGCCAAGCTTTTAAGACTTTATTCTGGAGGTATATTAATTTCTTAAGCAGAATGACATTTCATAATTCAGAAAGACAATACAATTATGTCATAGGTGGACTGCTGTAGGGTGAAGAAGGGGAGGATCACAGGAAAGGAGACCAGGAGGTAAGGGTAAGACACTTGTGCCAGACCTGAGCCTTTAATGCCTCTGTGCATCCTGGTGGACAGTCTGTAAGGCAGCCTACAGTTTGCATTTGTTGCTAAAGAGAGACGTTAGAGACAAAACTAAAGATTTGGGATACTGAACACATGGATTTGGATAAAGTTGCCTAGGGTGGATTTCTAGTAAGAAAGAGAACTAACGGTAGTCAGACATGACTTAGCAACTAAACAACAGTACAATATAATGGTCAGGTCCCAAACTGAGAAAATGGGAGAGAGAATGAAAAGTCAAGGAATGGAAGGAAGCAGCATGGAGATGATTTTTAAACTTGGGGTGGGGGTGGGAAGAATAAGGAAACATGAAAGAAGATGAGCACACGTACAAGCTCAGAAGGGGGCGGGATCATGAGAACTACTGAGAGAGGTAGTTCAGTATCATCAAGAGCACGAGCTGTGGGGGACTTCCCCAGCAGTCTACTGGTTAAGACTCTGCCTTCCAATGCAGGGAGCATGGGTTCAATGCCTGGTCTGGGAGCTAAGATCCCACATCCTGCAGGGTGCAGCCAAAAGTTTTTTTAAAGAAAGAAAACAAAAAACAAAACACAGCACAAACTTCGGAATCAGCCAGACTGCCTGAGATGACATCTTTGCTGGATCACTCACCAACATCCTCTCTGGACCACTTACCAACTGCTGGTCTTGGGCACTTCTCCTAACCATTATGTGCCTCACTTTCCTCATCCGTAAATTGGGGATGACAGCACTTTGGAGCACCTGCCATGAGTAAGGCTATTTGCTCAGCTTGGGGATGTTAGATGTGTCCCTGCTCCCTGCCATCAAGGGCCTTACAGTTTAGTAGCAGAGAATAAGTAAGCTTATACCCCTCTTATAGTGTGCTCAGGGCTGGGATAGACTCTCTGTACAGAGTGCTCATTTAAGCACTTTCGAGACTCTTATCAACCGGTTATATCTGAAATGTTACTCTGGGTTCTGGGAATTCTATCTGTAACAATAATTTACCATGGTGCTTCTTGCCATTTCAGGTTAATCATGTCCGAACAAGAGACTTTGACTGCTGCCTCGTCGTACCCCTCATAGCGGAATCTGGTAATAAGCTGGACCTGGTTATTAGTAGAAACCCCTTGGCTTCACAGAAGTCCTTAGAACACACTCTACCAGGAGGAGAATGGAGTGAACAGAACAGTGCTTTTTTCCAACAGCCGAGCCACGGTGGTAATTTGGAGATACGAGAACCCACTAATACACTATAGCAACGCTTCTTATAAAGCGGGACGAAAGACAATATCTACATGGTGCTAAAAAACAAATCCCTTTAAGATTTCTGTGACATCTGAAGCACAGATAATCGCGTGGCATTAACCGCAAGCACAGAGGTCTTTTAAATCTCTCATGGCTCATGTTCACTTCCCTTTTCAAGTTGAAGAGGCTTCTTTGTTGGTGATCACTATGGTATATGACAGGCAATCCCCTGCCAAATCCAATGGTAGAGAAAAAGAAAAACAGGCCACCCCTCTCTACAGTTAACATCAGAGGACATTTTTTTCACAAGTCCATCTCCCTGTTCCTTTTTAAAAAGAGAAATGTCTGAAAATATTCTCTAAAATAATTTCCTTAATTCACTTTGAAATCAGTTTCTTACTACAAAGTTATTCATGTTAAGAATTTAACTGACAAGGCTTTTCATAAAGCTGGCTCTGCTAGAACTAGCCTAGTGAACTGCTGGGACTGCTGCTATGGGAGGGGTACAGGTATAAATTATCTTACGTTTCAGCAACGGTGCACGCAGGAGACCATAATAGGTGGTGGTAAATGTTTTGCCCAAGTATAGGAATGATTTTAACTAAGATGTATGCTATTCCCTATGCAACAAATGATCAAACAGGATATGTCTTGTGACCTGTTTTTTTTTTTTTTTTTTTTAAGGACACATTTTTTTAATAGCTGAAAACTCTCTGGTAATGAATTAGGGTGTTTAGTAACACTGAGAATTAGTTAAATTATCTTATTTTTAAAATTCAAGACTAAGAATTTAAGAGAGAATGAAGAGTCTATTAAAATGAGGTTTATCTTAAGGATAGGCAAATGAAACTCATACTGCTTGACATGTTTTGAAAACTGGTTATACTGAGGGGTGTACAGCACATGTACGTAAATGACTCTGGACTGTCTTTTGTTCTGAGCCATGCCACTGACTGAAATTGTAAATACATTTTCACGAAATGCATTGCCAATTATTACCATCCCCCAAAGCAATAAACTGTGACGGTTGCTTTTAATGTCTGTCAGCAACTGTTTTCATTTGTTCAGATATTTTGAATAGTTACACTAATAACTGTTATTTGGTGAATATTAAAAAATAATAGATCTGTATATTGATTGTAGAATCTCCATACTGAAAAATTATTTTCCAAACATTTTTATTTTGGTCAATAATTAAAACAACTGCTTAAGCAAAGCATCTGAACACTGTGTCCTTTGTTTAAGGAAAAAGTTCACCTTTTGTTTCTGTGCAAAGAAATATATTATTTCAATCATATTTCAGAACCGCCAGGGCAAGAAAGTATAAAGCAGAATCATGTTAAGAAAAAGATCATGAGTCACTTAAATATGTATTTTTATTTGTAACAAACAAGTATTAAACTGTAAAGTATTTTTGTACAAATTTAATACTTTAATAGCATGGTATTTATCGTCTATGTATGGTTTTGGGGAATTCAAAATTGTTGCAAATATTTGTATGGGAATAAAAAACCCTCTACCAAATGGAATAAACAGTGATTTTAAAAAGCCAAAAAAAAAAAAAATGACCTTTTTTGGTGCTTTGGATATATTTTAGTGTTCTATACTGAGCCCTACACAACACTAATGGTTGCATAATTTTCTAAAGGAGGAAGGTTTTGCCATAAACTTGAAAAGCACCATGGAAGAGAAGAGCTATGGTTTTGATATTTGATCTGGGCTTGAATTCCAGCTCTGATACTCACTGGGGGTATGAAATTTACTTTCTTGAGTCAGTCTTCCCACCTGTGATACTGAAGGTCATATCTACATTCCAATACTTCCATGAAGAGAGGTGTAACACATATGTAAAAATGCTGGAACAGCTGGCAAACAGGAACACCTCTAAGACTAATGATACACTGATATTAGGTGACAAAGCTTGATCTTGAGTCTAACTTAAGGATCATATCTACCCCCTGAGAACACTGTATGTACTCCATAAAATATATTTTCAAAAACTACTAGCATGATTAAAATTTATATATAAAAAAAAGAAAACTATACCTTATAGTCCCAATGTTTTCATTTTTGCAAGTTGCCTAGCAGGCTTTGTAAATTCACGGGCACAAGGCAGGATGTGCATTCTTGCCACGTCTACTTAACAGGGTACCAGAGGTTCTAGCCAGGGCAGCATCACCAGGAAACGAAATAAAAGGCAACTAAATTGGAAAGAAGTAAAACAAACTCTACTTGCAGATGATACAATCTTGTATATACCAAAATCTAAGGAATCTGCTAAAAAACCTATTCAAATAGATGAGTTTTAGCAAGGTTGCAAGATACAAGATCAATATATAAAAATCAACTGAATTTCCATACAGTATTAATGAACAAAAATAAAATAATTATATTCTCAAAGGATCAAAAATAAAATACTTAGGAATAAATTTAATGAAAGTACAGAGTAGGTGTGGAAGATGGCAGAGTAAAGACCCTGCACTCACCTTGTCTCACAAGCACCAAAGTTACAACTATCTGCAGAACAACCATTGACGGAAAAAGCCTAGAACCTACCAGAAGAGATCAGAAGGAACCATCACAAGAAAGGAGGAGAGGATCTGCAATATAATCAAATCCAGTGACCCATGAACTGGAGAATAATTATAATGCAGAGGTTCTCCCACAAGAATGAAAGTTCTTATCCCCCACATAAGGCTCCCCAGCCCAGGCGTCCAGCACTGGGAAGACAAACCCACAGAGCATTTGGCTTTGAAGGCCAGCAGGGTGGTACTGAGGGCTTCCCTGGTGGCTCAGAGGTAAAGAATCCGCCTGCCTATTCAAGAGACACGGTTTCAATCCCTGGGTCAGAAAGATCCCCTGGAGAAGGAAATGGCAACCCACTCCAGTATTCTTGCCTTGTAAATCCCATGAACAGAACAGCCTGGCAGGCTACAGTCCATGGGGTCGAAAGAGTCAGACACGACTTAGCGACTAAACAACAAGGCTGGAACTGCAGAAGCCTCACAGGACTGGGAAATAGAGACTTCACTCTCAAAGGGCACACACAAAATCTCACACACACCAGGATCTAGGGTGAAAGCAGTAATCTGATAGGAGCCTGAGCCAGACCTACTGCTGGTTCTGTAGACTCCTGAAGAGGTGAGCTGTGGACACAGACACTGGTGCCAGACATTGGGGAACATTCAACTGCATGAACACTCCTGGGAGCTGATGTGCTGGATCATCAGCACCAAGACTTGGCCCTACCCAACAGACTACAAGCTCCAGTGCTGGGGACACCTCGGGCCAAAAAACTAGCTGGGCAGGGACACAGCACAGTCTGCCTAAAGACACCCTGACTCCACCTCTAGACATATACCTACACATGGCCCTGCACACCAAGGGCCAGTACTGGCCTCCATACACCAGTGGGCAGGCATCAGCCCTTCCTGACAGGAAGCCCACACAAGCCTCTAGACCAGCACTCCCCAGTCGTTCTCTCACCAGGGACAGGTTTCACGGAAGACAATTTTTCCACAGACGGGGTGGGTTTGAGATGACTCGCGCACATTACATTTATTATGCTTCTGCTGATCTGACTGGAAGTGGAGCCCAGGCAGTAATTCAACTGATGGGGAGCAGCTATAAATACAGGGGAAGCTTTGCTCGCTCACCCACCACTCACCTCCTGCTGTGTGGCCCGATTCCTAATAGGCCACAAACTGGTGCTCTAGACCAGCCTCACCCACCAGGGTGCAGACACCAGAAAGAAGACAACTATGATCCTGCAACACAGGCCAGACTCCACCCTGGGACTAGCTGGGCCCTCGTCCTGCTCACTAGCAGGCAAATGCAACCTTCCAGACAGTCTGGACCCCATGATCAACAGTCAGGAATGGGCCCACCAACAACAATCTAAAATGCATTCTAGGATCTCTGGGCCCTGCAGCCAAACTCCAGAAAACATCCCTTAACTGCTAGTAGCTTGGCACTACTCCCAGGATCTGGCTTCACCTGTCAGTGGGCATCTATAGCCCCAGAGTCTTTGGGACCCTGACTCAGCCCACCAGTGAGCCAGCACTAGCCTCAGGGCCCCCTAGGGTTCCGAGACCAGCCACTCTGACCAAGCCCAGGTAAAGAGCAGCCAGCAGCAGCATACACACAAGGCAAGGCCAGGCAAACAACCAGACTAGGAACCAACCAAGCCCACCATACCACCCACGTAGCCAGCCACAAAAGAAAGATTCATGCAACCCTCTAAAGGAGCCCCAAGAGAATACAGCTTCAGTGACAAGGGAGTGCACTGCTGGGACACACAGGACATCTACACATGCCACTTCTCCAAGGACCTACCCCGTGCATAAAAATATAAATAGCAACAGACAAAACAAGGCCTCAGAGGACTACGTTCAAGACAAAGTAACAAGATAAAACTCAAGAAGAGCTAGGTGGAGATAGGTGATCTACT
This sequence comes from Bos mutus, assembly GCF_027580195.1. Lineage (NCBI taxonomy): Eukaryota > Metazoa > Chordata > Mammalia > Artiodactyla > Bovidae > Bos > Bos mutus. Next base: position 24,978,227 of record NC_091621.1, on the reverse strand, counting down.
CAAGAAACAGTGAAGAGTAACAATTGTGTAAAGATGATTGAAGAACTTGGGAGAAGAATGGATGCACAGAGCACGAAGTTACTTTTTAACTAAGAATTAGAAAATATAATGAACAACCAGAGATGACTATAACAACTAACATGAAAAACACACTAGAAAGAATCAATAATAGGCTAAATGATACAGAAGAGTGTATCAGAGAGCTGGAAGACAGTAGTAACTGCTGCTGATCAGAAAAAAGAAAGAAGAAAAGCAAGGACAGTTTAAGACAGCTCTGGGACAACATTAAACACAATAATATTCGCATTATAGGGGTGCCAGAAGGAGGAGAGAGAAAGGACTTGAAGAAAATATTTGAAGAAGAGAAAAGCTGAAAACCTTCCTAACCTGGGGAAGGAAACAGTCAACCCATATCCAGGAAACACAAAGCTTCATACAGGATTAACCCAAAGAGAACCAAACCCACCAAGACACACTGTACTCAAAATGCCAAAAATTAAAGAGTGAATACTAAAAGCAGCAAGGGAAAAGCAACAAATAATATACAGGGGAATTCCCATAAGCCTGTATGCTGATTTTTCAGCAGAAACTACAGGCTGGAAGGGAGTAGTAGAATATATGGAAAGTGATAAAAGAATCTACAACCAAGAATATCCTGCCCAGCAAGGTTCTCATCGAGATTTGATGGACAAATCAAAAACTTCACAGACAAGCAAAAGATAAAAGAATTCAGCATCAACAAAACTAGCTTCACTACAAATGTTAATGGAACTTCTCTAGGCAAGAAAGAAAAGGCCAGAACCAGAAACAAGAAAATTATGGAGGGAAACAATCTACCAGTAAAGGCAAATAAATATACAGTAAAGGTAGGAGATTATCCACATACAAAGCTAGTAGAGATATTAAAAGATAAAAACAGTAATATCACCTGAATCTATAATAAGCAGTTAAAGGACACAAAATACAATTAGATGTAAAATATGGTATCAAAAACAGTAATCATGAGGGGAGGAGGGTACAAATGCAAGGAGGAGTATTTAAAATGCATTTGAAATGAAGAGATCAGCCACCTAAAACAATCACATTTATATACAGACTGCTATATGAAAATCTTAGGGTAACAGCAAACCAAAACTCGATACTAGATATACATGCAAAAAAAGCAGTCCAAAAGAACACTAAAAATAGTCATTACATCATAAGAAAACAAAAGGAGGAGAAACAGACCTTCTGAACCAACTAACAAAACAGCAACAAAGCATACACATCAATGCTTATCTTAAGTGTAATGGGATTAAATGCTCCATCAGAAGACACAGACTGCCTGAATGGTTATAAAAATAAGACCTGTATATATGATGCCTACAAGAGACTCACTTTAGATCAAAAGTCAGAGAGAGACTAGAAGTGAGAGGGTGGAAAAAGACATGCCATGCAAATGGAAAAAGGAAGAAAAAGTCAGAGTAGCAACACTTGTATCAGACAAAACAGACTTTTAAAAAAGACTTTTACAAGAGACACATTTTTCTTATGGTGGGCTCTTACTCCACCATATAAAAAAATTAACTCAAAATGAATCAGAGTTAAATGGAAGACCTAGAACTATTTAACTCTTAGAAGAAAAAACAGAAGTCTTCATAATGGATAAGCAATGGTTTCTCAGATATAGCACCAAAAGTACAAATAATAATAATAACAAAAATACATACATTGGACATTATCACAGTTAGAAACTTGTGTTTCAGAGGATACCATAAAGTGAAAATAAGATCTACAAAATGGGGAATTTTTTGCAAATAATGTTTCTAGTAAGACTGGTATACAGACTATATAAAGAACTCATACTAGATAATAAAAAGAAAAATAACCCAATTTGTAAGTGGACAAAGGATCTGAACAGACACATCCCTAAAGAAGACATACACATGGCCAGTGAGCACATGAAAAGATGATCAACATCATTAGTCACAGGGAAATGCAAATCAAAGCCATAGTGATATGTCACTTCATATCCACTAGGACGGCTCCAGTTAAAAAGTCAGGTAATAATGAATGTTAGAGAGAATGAAGAAACTGGAACCCTCACACCCTGCTGGTGTCAACATAAAATGGGACAGCTGCCTTGAAAAGTCTAGCAGTTCCTCAAAGCTAAACAGAGTTACCATATGACCCAGCAATTCCACATCAAGGTATATACTTAAAAGAAATGAGCATATATACCTGTACGAAACCTTGTACACAGCGTTATTTATGATAGCCAAATAGAGGAAACAACCACTAATGAATGGATAAATTCAATGTACCACATCCAAACAATGGAATATTTGGTAATAGAAAGAAATGAAGGGATTTGCCTCACGCACTACTGAAAGCAAGAAGGGTTATTAGCAGCTCTCCTAGAGCCACTTGCAAAAATTCAGCCATGGTTCCTGATCTCACAACATCAGCTCAAACCAGCATGGTCAGGGATATAGGCTTCATCAAGTTGGATGGAGTGATACTTCTTAAATGAATTATTCAAGACATATATAGCCAATAAAAGAAATAATGCTAGTTCTTTGCACATCATTTTTTTTAATCTTGAGAGAGAGATGAATCACTGTTACATGTTACAATGTGGATGAAGTATGAAAACATTATTCTAAGTCAAAGAAGTCAGTAACAAGGGACCATATATTGTATGATTCCATTGGAGAAGGGAAATATAGAAAACTCTCAAAAAAAAAAAAAAAATCGAATCACTCTGAGAGAAAAAATATCTTCAAAGTGTAATATTTTTAAAACAATAAGAAATGATAATAGTGTGACATGATAGATATGTTAATGCTACAGTGGTAATATTGCAATATAGAAGTATTAAACCAACACGATGCACATTATATCTTAAATTATACAAAAACCAATGAAATTCCTGCTCAGAAGGAATTTCTAGGAAAGTGTACCTAGAAGACCCAGGCAGCAGTGATGGAGCAAATGGCAACCTTGTGACGTGACCAGTTTAAAGTACATAAAAATACCCTAGAATCTGTGTTAATAATTTAAGAGATATAATTAGTTTATCTTTACCATTGCTTCAACCCATTAGCAAAGATCACCCCCAATGATGATGGAAGTTAATAAGGCATTATTCTAAAAATAAAACAATTTTAAAACACTTTTAAAATTCCATGGGCAGAAGAGCCTAGCAGGATATACAGTCCATGGGGCCGCAAAGAGTCAGACACAACTGAGCAACTGAACATGAAAAGTACAGAGTTTTTAAAAATACATATATAACATATTTTTCCATCATATATGACCAGTGCTACCAGTTCTCCTGATGACAGATGTCAATATCATTAAGATTTTCTTTGATGAATAAATTGAAAACAGTTGCTACTACAAATACCTTAAAATAGAACTCGTTAACAGATGTCCTCTTTTGTCTTAATCCTTTGAGCCATGATTTCATTTTGTATTGCATGGAAAAAACAGACAATTATTTTGAGCAATCTGAAATAAAACTAAGTTTCTTGATTATTTGTGGATTTGAAAAGTTGCTTGGGGGTTAAACTATTTAGTCTCAGATTCTGAAGCTTAGAAGACACTTGTGGAGATGATTCTTCCACCTGTTGGAACAATAAAAATAACGTTAGTTTTATAGAAATGTAGTTGGTCTACCCTATGTACTTCTATTCCCTCTGACTGCGTCTCAGGAACTTCATACATTTTCTCACTTCTTGAGCACACCGGAACAATCAGTTGTCATTCTGCTCAGGCTTATTGTGAAAACCCCAGTCCCCACCTCCAGGACTGGCATACAGAAGTGACTATTCGCTGAATAAGTACATGTGTGTAACTTCAAAAAGTGTGGACAGGGTCCACCACATACTTTGGCAGTGCAGAAGTAAAAGAATGTGGGCGGACTTCCCTGGTAGTATAGTGGGTGGGAATCCACCTGCCAATGCAGAGGACACGGGTTCAATCTATGGTCTGGGAAGATGCCACAGGGCAACTACGCCTGTGAGCCACAACTGCGGAAGCCCACGTGCCTAGAGCCTGTGGTCTGCAACAAGACAACACGAGAAGCCCAAGCACGGCAACACGGAGTAGCGCCCGCTCGCCACAACTAGAGAGAGCACGCACACAGCAACAAAGACCTGACACGGCCTAATAAATACATAATCAAAAAAAATTGAAATGTGGGTCCCTTGTTCAAAAACTAGGAATTTCAAGATGACAAGCAGAGAACATTGCAAGCATAGGGTTCCTTCTAAGCAGGAAGCCCTGTATGACCGACTGCCCAGGATGCCCGTCCATGATGCCAGCCATAGGTGTGGTTAAGCTGAAACACTGCAACTACATAAGTGCACTCGTGGTACTATTAGTATTCCCAAGCACTAGTCAATGGACCAGTACAGTCACGAAAAAGATTCACCACCACAGAGACAGAGAAGAATAAAATTCAATTCATCATTCATCTTGCTAAATCTGTTCAGTTTAGAGAACTGTGATAGTTAATTTTATGCGTCAATGTGGCTAAGCCACAGTACCCTAATATTTGGCCAAATACTGTTCTACATGTTTCTGGGGAAGTATTTTTTACTTGAGACTAACAGTTAAATCAGTAGACTAAGTAAAATGGGTTACCCTCCAAAGTGTACATAGGTGGGCTTTATCCAATCAAAGCCTAAACAGAAAAAATTGATCTCCCCCAAGGAAGAAGGATTTCTGCAGTAGAGCACCATGAAATTAACTCTTCTCTGAGTGACCTCTCGGCCAGCCTACCTGCACATTTTGGACTCTACCATCACCAGCCCTCACAATGGCATGAGCCAACTCCTTAAAATAAATCCCAAAAGATAGATTAGATAGATTAGATAGACAGATACAGACACACACCCTATTGGTTCTGTGTCTCTAAGGAATGCTGAGTAATACAAGGACTATCTTTATTCAGGGACTATATGACATCTTTCCTAACTTTTAAGTGAAAGTGTCACTTGCTTTCAAAAAATTCTAGAAATCAATGCTTTAAATAGATAAAACTTAGCAGTATTTTACATATATGTTTTTATTTTAAGGTTTGTTTTTGTCCCCCCCCCCTTTTTTTGTTCCCTGGTGGGAGGCTAGGCAAAAGAAGAAGAAGAAAAAACAGGTCAACATTTTCTTTGAAGATTCTTTTAAAAACTCAGAGCTATGAATTGATGAAAAAGCAAAAGTTTTCATCTAGGAGGGACAGGCTTGGGCATTTCAGTCATTGGTATGTGTCGAATTTAAAGACTTGGCTCTCAGGCAGCAATGTGAATATGAAGGAGGAGAATGCGGGCAGCCCTTGTCATTGAATTTGATCTTTTACAAATGACACATCTCGATGCACCTGGAAGTGTATTATTACAAAACAAGAGAAGTCCTTAACTTATCAGTCCTGATGCTTGAATACTAGTTTCCTTGTTTCTAGGGATTCTTGCAAATGCCACATACTTCTGGCAAAGCATGTGAGACACGGATCCTTTTCAGGCAGACAGCTTTGTTGGTGCTGCGGCCACCATGCAGTGCTAACAGCCAGCGCTGGCAGCCCCTGCCGTTACTCTTTGTGCTCACACACCTTTTGTGACGCTAGCCTCCCCCTCAGCTTAACAGCCTTGGCAAGCTCAAAACTGAAGATAAACAGTGCTGCCAATTTCTCTCTGCACCATCATACAAACCGTGATTCCTCCCTCTAACATTGGTGCTAAGAAAGAAAAAGCAGAAACTTCTAGAAAAAGATTCTTTCTTTCCTTGGAATTGCCTGTTTTCTGCTCCAGGTCAAAAGCTTTATTTATCCCAGGGTCTCTGTAAGAGGTAACACAGTTAATTTTTTTTTTTTTTTTTAAGTATTTTTAGCTGAGATGGAAATTCAATCTCAGCCAGTCGATCTCCAGTACAGAATGAAACAGAGGCTTCCCAGGTGGCTCAGTGGTAATGAATCCACCTGCCAAAGCAGGAGATCCAGGAGACTTGGGTTTGATCCCTGGGTCAGGAAGACTCCCTGGAAAAGGAAATGGCAACCCACTCCAGTATTCTTGCCTGGAAAATCCCAAGGACACAGGAGCCTGGCAGGATACAGTCCATGGGGTCGCGAAGAGTTGGACACAACTTAGCGACTGAGCATGCACACCGAATGAAACCATATCAGCAGTGATCTTACTGCTTTGAAGAAGAAAAAAAAAATCTTTTTCTGCCATGTCCACTTTCATCACTTTCCACATAAAACCTGTCCTTTGGCCTCTTTTCCCAATTCTGGTTAATGTTACTTGGAACCACCTCTTTTCCCAATTCTGGTTAATGTTATTTGGAGCCACCCGGATGTCCAAGGCAGAAGCCTAGGAATCATCCTCGGGTTCAACCTTACCTACAACTGTCCATTATGCCCACTGTGACTCTATCCCTTAGCATCTCTGCTACCTCTTTAGAACCTAGTCATTTTGCCCAACCTACTGAAATGATCTTTTTGCTGGGAACTCAGTCCCTAGTCTCTCCCTAACCATATCCACTGAACTGCAAAGTCAGCTTCATAAATTTCAATTGACAGAGCTTTTAAAATGCTTCCAGTGCTCTCCACTGCAATCAGTAGAATATACAATCTCTTTAGAGCCTTGGTCTCTTTCCCAAGTGTCCTCAGCTCAACTTCTCATTTGTATGCCGTGTTCCACCCACGCTATTCCATACCTGTTGTTCTCTAATACGCCTTAGAGAGCCTTTTGTGGGGCACCCTGTTCGAGAATTTTTGAAGATCTCACATCCATGCAGGCTCAGAAGTAGAGAAGTTTCCTTTAGAGCTCAGCCTGGTAAAGGCAGGTTACATTAACACTTCCTCCTCTGAGTTCCCACAGCAGCCCCTTCTTGTCACCATGTTGGAAGCCTAAAGACTCCCCTTAACAAGTCTGCTGCTGGCACATAAAGCAATTCTTAAGCTTGTGTAAGAACTACATTTGGAGGTACTTTACAATCCCATCTTTTTTACACAAAACAGCATCACTGACTTGGATCGTCTAACTTCTAAAACTAGGAAACAAATGATTTTGGATTATTTCTAAAAACCAAAAGAGGTCTCAGTAGAAGTTTGCTTCCCTTATAAACATTCAAAAGGATCTTTTACTGTCTCTAAAAGTGATTCTCAAAGGAATTCTTAAAGCAAGGAGGGAGCACTACAAGAACAAGTAGGACTTTGAGCATGAACCTAAAAGAATACGCTGGAGGTCTGATTTCTTTTTTTTAAAAGAGGCTTCCCTGCCATACTCAGTTTACATTTTAATCGCTGTGCATTTTTAAAGTGTTATCATGTGATGAGCAGTCATGTGATACAAACGCTGTCCTCAAGAGTCAAGCAGACAGCGGCTCCAAGTGCAGCACAGGGGACGTACTGTGCCGCCCAACCACTTTAGGAACAAACCAGAAACTGAGCTGGACTCTGCGAGGGAAAGAGAAAGGACGGGAGAAGGCAACCCGACAAGAACTGCTTCATCTTCCCTCCACACAGCCCAACAACGCACTGCACTCCTTCCCTTCAAGTGCAGTGGAAGAAGGAGCCCCTGTTCCCAATCCCATCTGCTCACGCTCTGGACTGTCCGCATCTCACCCACTTCAGGACTCCATTCCTGCAATGATCCCCTCTCTCTCAATCATGAATTTCTTGTTTTCCATTGAACCATTCCATTAATATTCCAGGATCCTCCAAAAATAATTAAACCAATAAAGCCTTCCTTGACCATGAGTCCTCCATCCACATATAACTCTCTCTGCTTCTTTTCATAGAAACCTTCTTCTAGAGCCCTGGCTCTACTTTTCCCGTTACTCCCTCACCTCCTAGTCCCTGACCACGCCACTCTAGGCAGGCTTTCGTCCCCTCCCCACCACTTCAGTCTCCCTTCTCTCTCACTCATACTTCTTTTCAGTCTCCTTTGCCAGTTCCTCCTTCTCTGCCAGATCTCTGAAAGTTAGGAGTATCCAACCAAAAAAAGTCTTAAGGTCTCCTCTTCTACCTGTGGTGTCTCCTCAAACTAGTCCACCATTATATGCTAATGACTCCTAACTGGACATTTTGGGCTTTCCTGGTGGTTCAGTGGTCAAGAATCCACCTGCCAATGCAGGAGACATGGGTTCGAGCCCTGGGTCAGAAAGGTTGCCTGGAGAAGGAAACAGCAACCCACTCCAGCATTCTTGCCTGGGAAATCCCATGGACAGAGGAGCCTGGCGGGCTACAGTCTATGGAGTTGCAAAAGAGTCAGACATGACTTAATGACTGAACAACTTCCTAACCTACCCTGAGGCTCTAAACTTCTCTACCAACCACTGCCTTTCTCAATAAATCCACATATACATCTAATTGATAACCTGAACACAACATGTCAAAAGAGATCTCTTCATTTCCCCAAACCCAGTTCTCCTCATGTCTACTATCTCAAGAAACGGCAATACAATTCACCAAGTTGCTTCACGCAGAAATCCAGGGTTACTGTTTGTTTTACCCCCTCACATCCAATCAACAAGTCAGACAGACCCCATCTTCAATGGGTATCAAGACTCCAACCACTGGGGACTTCCCGAGCAGTCCAGTGGTTAAGACTCAGCACTTCCAATGCAGGGGCCACGGGTCTGTTTCCTGCTCCCTGTGGGAGCTGAGATCCCACATACTGTACAGTGCAGCCAAATTAAAGGAAAAAAAGAATCCAACCACTTTCCATCCCCTTCCCTGCTCTTTCACTGCTCTCCCTGGGCTCACTGGTCTTCCTTCCACCTTCCTTTCCCCAGGTCACTCTCCACAGCAGCTGGAGGGATGGTTGTCAAGCATACATTAGATGGTATTATACCTTTGCTAAAAGCCCAGCAATGGATTCCCACTGCAAGTAGAATAAAATCCTAGCTGCCTTCCGTGGTTCTGCCTATCTCTTTAACATCACATATTCTCTCTTTCTCACTCACTAGGCACACAAGTCTCTCTTCCTCTTCTAATGAAGTCATTCCTTTTCAGGCCTTGCATCTTCTACACCCTCTGCCTAGGACACTCTTCCTTGGAGCCCCACCTGGCTGGCTTATTTGCGTCCTTTAGTGCTCAGCTCAAACATCACCTCCTCAGAGAGGACTTAGCAGACCTTCATGGCCCAGGACCACCTCCTGCCCCTTTAACCCCTACTGACCACTGCCTACCTCATCACCTGTATTTTCTTTATAGGATCTTTCTTAATCTGGGAATTTTTTTTTTTATATTTAAAAATATATTTTATTAAATAATCTACTTGGAGAATAATTACAAAAGCTTTAAACAGTAATTCCAAGTAGTGAAAGGCAGTTTTCTTTAAAAGAAAAAAAAAGACCAGTCTTATTATGTTTTGCTGCTTTATACACAGGAATGATTTATTTTACAAACTAGTCAGTTGCAACATTAGCCTAAAAAATCAAAAACAGTTTTTAATATGTCTCAAAGGCAAGATGAACTTTATGATATGCTTTCACATTAACCAGTATGACAAACCATAAGAAACTTAACACCATAACAGTTCAAAATAAAATGTACAGAACAGGCACTTTGAAGTCAACCATTTGTGTGTAACTCACAGTTAATGTTGTGTGTACACGTCTCATTATTTCATCAAAGGTTATCAACCAGTGAAACAAATATTCCTTTGATGCAAAAGCACAAACACATTTAGGTTCCAAACACCATGTTTTGGTTGTAATACATGCAAGACACGCCCTAAATTAGAAACATCTTCTGAAAGAAAAACAAAAAGCCAGGAATGAAAGCATTTACAAGCACTTGAATAAGTCCTTTAAGTGTTATATCAGTGTTTTTTAAACCCCTTCATTCTCAGGTAAGGGATTAAGAGGCCGAGAGAGAGATCGTCTGCGAGGGTGAGGATACTGGAGACTGGCAGTGTCAGCATCGCAAGAGTGCTCTACCAGAGGAGGAGGAGGAGGAGGAGGAAGGAGCTGGGCATAACTGGACCATCTCGATCCAGCCCGTGGGGAATCAGAGAGGGGAAGAAATACCTGAAACAATGAAGACAGGAACAAAACACCAAAACAGAACAAAAACAACAGAGAAAAAAAAAAAAAAAAAACAGAAGAAAAAGAGAAAAGTAGTAAATACAAAGAGAACCAAAGAGGGGAAAACACATGCTAGAAAAAAAAGCTTTAGTATATTCATGCCAAAACTAACAGAACATAACAGCAAAATCAAGACCCTTACTCAAATCAGGCTTGCTTAAGCCAAGTATAGAAACTTGAAAAAAGAAATAGAATCTGTTTAACTTAAAATGTTCAAAAAAAATCTTCAGTATGAATGTTACAAAAGAAGACATTAATTATATAATTTAAAACATTTTCTAATCTCTCAGAAACAAACTGATGCTATCCTGAAATTTACATATCACATAAGCTTTTCTTTAAGCAAGGCTTCCCCTGTAGCAACAGCAGTTTTAGTGCACACATGACTCTCAGGACCAATTCAGGGAGACGTTCACATGGTATGCCCAGCTACTGCAACATACTTTCCAAGAAACACAGTCTTTGAACACACTTAGATGTTTTTCTGCAAAAACCTTTGATTAGTACAATGAAAACATTGTTGTAAGTTTTCAGTTTATATTCACTAAACAGGTAAATATTTCTAATATGTGCTTGTATATTTTTATGGTGTGATTTCATGGCTTAAGGTTTCCTTCAAGTCAAAATTTGGAAATATATTATAAGAAGCAGATAAAGCTTTGCTGAAATTGTGCATGCATGTTAAACCTCCAGGTTCCATGTCCCAGGATTTTCTTAATTTTGTTGGCTGCTTCATTTAGTTCATATCCTCTGATGACAGAGCTATAAATCTTTTTTTGAGAAAATGCTAAAGTATTACGGGTAAGTTATAGTAGGCTAACAGTAGAACATATTTTTGAGCCCTTTTATTTATCAACATTTTGTACTAATCAAAGGTTTTTGCAGAAAAACATCTAAGTGTGTTCAAAGACTGTGTTTCTTGGGAATTTTATTTTCTCTGGTATGGGTTGCCTTTGAACAAATGGTACAATGCAATGGCCATGAAGCCAGGAACCTGTTTTTTTCCCTCTAAACCACTTAGATCAGTGACCAACAGAAGAGCTACCTTTTTTTTTTTCTAAATGCTGAATGAGGGGATGCAGAGAGAAGGAGGCTTCCAAGCGAAGTTGCAGAACAAAAACCAAAAGGAAGAGACATGAATACGTTTGGTTAAATGTGGTAGAGATTAGAGTGACAAAGACAAAAGCAAAAAAACAAACAAAAAAAAGGGAATAGTGGGGAAAGAAATGATGTTGGGAAAGATGGAATCAAACTGAGAAAAGCCTCAAATGCTGAGCTACAGCACCTGGAATTTACGCAGCAGGTCCTAAAGAGCCACTGAAGGCTTCTGAACAAAGCGATGAGCTCAGCACTTAGGCGGTGAATCTGGTAACAGGGTATAGGGTACATCAGCAGAATGGGAACAAGAGAAGGGAAGGCAGCCAGGTCAGCAATCATCCAAGGTCAAGATCTAAAACAGCGCAGACTTAATGAGATGGAAGAAATCCCCAAGAGACATATTTTGCAATAAACCCAGCAACTATCGGGAGGTAAAGGGTGAAAACAATGCAAATCTAAACAGACTCCAAGATTTCAACTGGGAAAACGGATAAATGTTTTAAATTGAGAAATTAGAAAAGAGAGTAAGAGACTGGGCTGTGGCTCCAGAAAGTCAATCTCCAGGAACAAATACATAGATTTGGGGTGGGGGGGCAGGGTTTAGGAGGGTGGTTCATTACCACCTCTTCCGCATTAACAGTATTCAGTGAAACACTTAGCTTGGTGAAACATTTACTGAAATACCAAATTTCTTACACAGCCTGTCCATCTCCACCACAGGCCACCTAGGCATGAATTCCCAGTACCTGGAATGTAGTTGACAGCTGAAAACTATTTGCTGAACAAATCACTAACGCAAAGATTACAGCTAAAACTGAGAACAAGATCAGTTCTCAAGGGAAAAGAGAACTGAACCTTGGAAAGATGTCTCTGGTCCAAGAAGAAGAAGAAATGGAGTGAAGAAATGAAGGGAAGATGAGCCAGAGACAGAGGGGAAGTATTAAATCAGAGAACACTGAAACCAAGAGAAGGAAACATGGAAATAGCAATTGCAGTTAAAAATATTGACTGTCAGGGGGAAAAGTCCAGAATGAGACCTAAGAAAAGACCTCTGAAGTTGGCAAGAAGATGACTGGGACCAGCCACTTCAATGGAGCTGTGAGGAACAAAGTGAGATCACACCTGTGGAAGGGAGGGGAAGGTGATGAGGAAGATGAGCAAAGAAGGTGATGGAAGGTTAGGAAGAGCCTCCTGGCATGCCAGCCCCACTCATCAATCCATCAACACGATCCAGAGTGCCAGCCTCAAGCAGAGGGAGAATCATCCAACCAAGATCAAACCAAGATTCAACTGGATATAGAAGTAGAATGGAAATCTGACAGGCGTGAGAGGAACAGTTGTTTTTTAAGTCCTGCAGCACTATGTAGCCGTAATAAAAATACACAGTCATTTATAAGCACACTGAGGCCAGCAATATTTAAATAAAACCTGAATATCGGTCCTACCATAAGAATTTTGCTTGGACTTTCAGCATCGTTCGAGCCACATGTTCTTTTGGAGCCTCTCAGTTGTGACAGATCCTCAGTTGCATCCACTTCATCATGTGAAGATAACTCCCATCCTTCAGCAAAGGCAAGCAGCATGTCATCGGCCACAGAGTCCCCGCTTCTGGGGCTGTCATTTGTCACCGTGTCAGCTGTGACCGTAGAGAGTGGAGATGCTGACGGCTGTGTGCCGGGTCTCCTGCTGTCTTCAAGGTGCTTTGATGAGGAAGCAAACTCTGCTGGAGATGTACAGCTCCTGGAAAGTTTGTTTTGCAGAAAATGTTTTAAACGCGTTTTCCTAGGAACGCTCTTTCTCGTGATGGCACTCCGAAGCTGAGACTCTTCTGCGATGACGTACACCCGGCAGCGGCCCCGGGTCACGGCGGTGTACACGTGCTGCCAGTGCTGGCGGCCCGCCTTCCCCACCACGTACACGACTGTCTTCTCCTCCGACCCCTGAGAGGAAAGAATGCATGGGGCAGTCTTACTACCGCATAAGGGGTTCACTTCCCGGACAGTCTACAAAGGTAGAAAGGAGACAAGTCCTCAAAGTGCTCTCAAGCACATTCAACCTGGCCAGAGTACTCAGATGAATCCCCCTGAGGTGTTCCATTTTATTAATTATCCCAGAATTCCCACTTTCTAACTATGCTGCTAAGTTTAGGTGTCAGAGACCCACAACTGGTTTATAGAAACCCAGCAATAGACTTCAAAGTGCATGCAGTGCCAAAGCTTCCCTAATAAAAGGATTTGAAATGGCTGTATGGGCTTTATGTATGTTACTTATATAACAGAAGCACACACCTGAAATATCCAGGAACAGGACAACAGATAGACAAATACAGGTGAACATATTTATTTTTCTACATCAAGTATCTATATATGTTGCAATATCAAAGATGCTTTACAATATAACAAAATTTTTAAAAACTGGAGACATATGTATAAAAATGATCACAACCATGTAACACAAAATAAAATTATTCTGATCTAAAAAATACAAAGTGAACATAAATATGTAACAAAAACAAGATAAATAAAACAGGAAGGAAATTCTACCAAAAATTTAACCAGTCTGTTAAACCTATGGATGATTTTTTTTCTTCCACTTTCCATATTTTTCCAATGTTGAACCATTTATTATTGATACGTTTATCAAGATAAAAAAATGGAACGATAAACCTTTGATTTTGGAGTTTAGCCAACCAAGTACTGTATAGGCCAGAAAAATGCCCAATGTCACCAAGTAACTGTGAGAAAACAATTTCAAGAAAACAATATCAAACTGTGGCTATCCTTAACACCTATGTTTTCAGTGCCAATGTAGACTAAGAAAGGGTTAGAACCATTCTCTCTCCCAATGCTCCCACATTCCTCTGCTGAAAGGGGAATTGTGGAGAGACAAAGAACAAGATGAAGCATGTAGAAAATACAGATTTGCACTTAAAAACAAACCCCATACACACCAAACACTTCCACCTTCCTGGACATAGAGAGTTTGAATCAACACTTCAGATCATAAAAGTTTGGTAAACATTTCCTTCTAATGCTGCTGAATCTCAGAAATGAATTTAAATGACACTTATTTCTACAAAAGCTAAATACATTTGCCAGACATACAGCACCAACACCCTGCCCTTGTACTTTATATTGTGTTTTCCTAAACAGGTAAATGTCTACCTAAACTTAGCTGAGTTCTTAAGTATCCTATAAGTCTCACTGAGAAAAATTTAACAGCTTCGTAATCAGTCTCCCCGTACCCACATTACTGCAATACACTGTCCTCCAAGCAGCCACATCTGTTAAATGCAAATCCAGCCACATCAGATTTTGCTTAAAACCCATTAATGGCTCCCTGGGCTCTCAAAGAAGTCCTAACTCCTTTATATGGCTCCTACAGAACTTCCAGATGTTCAAGCTGGTTTTAGAAAAGGCAGAGGAACCACAGATCAAATTGCCAACATCCGATGGATCATCGAAAAAGCAAGAGAGTTCCAGATAAACATCTATTTCTGCTTTAATGACTATGCCAAAGCCTTTGACTGTGTGGATCACAATAAACTGTGGAAAATTCTGAAAGAGATGGGAATACCAGACCACCTGACCTGCCTCTTGAGAAACCTATATGCAGGTCAGGAAGCAACAGTTAGAACTGGACATGGAACAACAGATTGGTTCCAAATAGGAAAAGGAATACGTCAAGGCTGTATATTGTCACCCTGCTTATGTAACTTCTATGCAGAGTACATCATGAGAAACGCTGGGCTGGAAGAAGCACCAGCTGGAATCAAGATTGCCGGGAGAAATATCAATAACCTCAGATATGCAGATGACACCACCCTTATGGCAGAAAAGTGAAGAAGACCTAAAGAGCCTCTTGATGAAAGTGAAAGAGGAGAGTGAAAAGTTGGCTTAAAGCTCAACATTCAGAAAACTAAGATCATGGCATCCGGTCCCATCACTTCATGGCAGATAGATGGGGAAACAGTGGAAACAGTATATGACTGTTTTTCTAGGCTCCAAAATCACTGCAGATGGTGACTGTAGCCATGAAATTAAAAGACGCTTACTCCTTGGAAGGCAAGTTATGACCAACCTAGACAGCATATTAAAAAGCAGAGACATTACTTTGCCAACAAAGGTCCGTCTAGTCAAGGCTATGGTTTTTCCAGTGGTCATGTATGGATGTGAGAGTTGGACTGTGAAGAAAGCTGAGCGCCAAAGAATCGATGCTTTTGAACTGTGGTGTTGGAGAAGACTCTTGAGAGTCCCTTGGACTGCAAGGAGATCCAACCAGACCATTTTAAAGGAGATCAGTCCTGGGTGTTCATTGGAAGGACTGATGCTGAAGCTGAAACTTCAATACTTTGGCCACCTCATGCGAAGAGTTGACTCACTGGAAAAGACCCTGATGCTCGGAAGGATTGGGGGCAGGAGGAAAAGGGGACGACAAAGGATGAGATGGCTGGATGGCATCACCGACTTGATGGACATGAGTTTGAGTGAACTCCAGGAGTTGGTGATGGACAGGGAGGCCTAGTGTGCTCGATTCACAGGGTCGCAAAGAGTTGGACACGACTGAGCGACTGAACTGAACTGAACTGAAGTAAAAGTGCCATGCCAAGTCACACTGGAGACAGAGCAAGAGGGAAATTTAGTCCTCCTGGTCCTGATCCCTCTCCCGGGAGACAGAGGAAGACGACCTGCAGAATGAGGCTTTAACTACAGTGTCTTAGATCTGGAAAATATAGAGAGCTCTGAAGCAGAACGAGCAAAACGTTAGTGTCTGTACAGTAGTTTCTGTGCTATTGTGTATTTTGTTTACTAATTTAAAAAAATAATAAAAGCAATAAAAATTAGGAAGAAAATAATGCAATGTACTCCATCTTGGCAAGCTATTTAAATCATTTTATAAAAGTCCTCTCTTACCTGAAAAGTATGAATCGTTCTTGCCCATGCATGTTTTATGTGACAATATTGCATTAGTTTCCCAAAATCCACAGTTACTTCCAGGCCAGCCATATTATTAATGGTCAAAAATCTTTTCTTTCCAACAGTTACATCAGTTTTATCCTGTCACCAAAACAAATAACTGCTCTTTATGTTTTCTAATACATACTCTGCAAAGGTCTATTTGGGATTGAACATAAAATGCAAGCACCTTATGAATAAAATAGCATGAATCATTGTTAAGAATTTCAAAAAGCTTAAAATCTACGCTTGAGCACCAATTGAATACAGACAGACCCAAATACTTTAATAAACATAAGTGAAAGTTTTTGGTCATTGAAATTTAACCTTAATTTGACTCTTCGGAGAACAGTCTGTGTTGCTGTTCTTACTCTGAAGACTATGCATTTTACTTCTTGCAGTGATTGTATAAGTCTGCATATATTTTTGGCAAAGAGTTCACTTTTCTTTACAAATTTTAAAGAATAAACTTTAACTTTACAAAGGTGTTTATACAATGAGGGCAAATTCAAGGAGACCACTTCTACAGCTTCTATATTTAAGCAGCAACCACGGAAATGTTGCTTTGTAAAACATAATATAATGTCACTTGTCCCTTGGTTTTGTTACTTGAGCACTTCAAACTTATTAAAAATTTGTTTTTTCACAAAGTCTCCCAGAAAATGTAAGAGAAAGGAACATTTCCCAACTAATTTTATGAGGCCAGCATTAGTTGGCCTCATAAAATCAGAAAAGATGTCACTGGCAAACTACAAATCAAGATTCCTCATGGATACAAAGCCAAAAATTCTTAACAAAAAATTATGGAAGCAAACTGTCAGCTCTCATATGATTAGATTCTGAATCAATCCTCAGGCAATAAAAAGAAAACCAAATCTATCCCTCAGAGGTAAAAAGGTACTATTTTTTTGTTATCACCTACCGCTGTTATAAAAAATATTTCTCCGTTGCAGAGTCGAGTACCACTTTCAAAGTCATGCTTATTTTTAGCAAAACCAGGAGTACCACCATTAAAGTCTTTACCACTAGCTTTTAATTCATTATTTCGTGGACTGTTGAAGGTATTTTCAGGGAGTAACTCTGAGAGATATGCATTCTTGGTACAACAAATTTTATCACCAACTCCAAATTCAAGTCTATTCTGATGGTTTCTGGGATAGAAAATAAGAATACAGTATGAGAGTTTGGAAAACCTTAATTTCATTTTCTTTATGCACTGACTCCCACTCAGATCTGATCCAGTTCTCAAAATAATTTCCACAGACTCTTTACATCACTTTTGGTCTCCAAAGGTCACCAAGAAATCAGGAGGCTCCCACAGTTGTGGTCTGATTACCTACACTCACTGAAGCACCTCAAACTCAATGACATTTCCCAGCTGACTTTTTCCCAAGCCAGAAATTTTGGCATAAAGGCTGATGTCTGACTTTCCCTTCACATTCCAAAAGTTACCAAAACTCTTATTGACTCTTCCTTTTAAATTCATCCTCTCCTCTCCAATCTCTGTTATCACTACTCCAATTCACGTTTCACACATTTGTACATATTTCTATTATAATAATTATGACACTGTATCAGAATAGCAGCAAATTGTAAGTGCTTTAGGTATGTTATTTCATTTCACCTTTACTACAACTTTACGAGGGAGATTCTGAGTAAGTATGCTCTCTTACTTACATGGAAAGGTGAAATTACCTGCTCAAGACTGAGACCCGGACTTGATGGCCCCAATCATGTGCTTTTTAACCCTTTGTTGGGGGTACCTATCATGGTTTTTTGTGTCTTTCCTCAATAGACAAGGAGATCCTCTAGTAACTTAAACATTTCCGGATTCTCTGCACTTAATAAATGGTATTATTATTATTAAGTGAAAGTCACTCAGTTGTATCCAACTCTTTGTGATCCCATGGGGTCGCTACGTGTCGGACACGACTAAGCAACTTCACTTTTACTTTTCACTTTCACACACTGGAGAAGGAAATAGCAACCCACTCCACTGTTCTTGCCTGGAGAATCCCAGGGACAGGGGAACCTGGTGAGCTGCCGTCTATGGGGTCGCAAAGAGTCAGACACGACTGAAGCAACTTAGCAGCAGCAGCAGGACTAATACAATCCATGGAATTCTCGAGGCCAGAATACTGGAGTGGGTAGCCTTTCCCTTCTCCAGGGGATCTTCCCAACCCAGGAATCAAACTGGGGTCTCCTGCATTGCAGGTGGATTCTCTACCAGCTGAGCCACAAGGGAAGCCCTATTGATAAATGCAAGAGAAGTTATGTAGCCTGTCCTATGTGTGAACAGCATGGCTTTTCTATTCATTTATTTCCCCGACAGATGTTCACCTAAGGTGCTCTCTGCAGGCATCCTGTTGCTAAGGTTCTTGAATACATTTCACACATATCTAATTTGAAAAACTGCCATAAATTCTCAAAGCTCAATCTGCAGAGGCTAGAGGTAGGAAGCCACAAGGACAATTTTATTCCTTATTTTTCTCATTACACTGATTACCAAAAATTCCTAAGGCTCTATATCATACTTAATTGAAGAGATCAGCTGACTTCACAATGGAGAAAAAAGATTTTTAAATATGCAACTACAATGAAAAACGTCAATGATAAACTACAATGATAAACAAACGAAAGTACAATGAATTCAGGAAGCACTGTCCTCACTTGATTAGATGTCCTGTGTAGTGCTTGCAACAGCAGGCGTTGATCACGTCACAGTCCTGCCTGCAACACAGGAAAATGCAAGGGTCACTTTAATGGAATCTCTTTTGCATAGATTTCTACTACCAACAATTATGATATATGGGGTTCTATCAAAAATTTCCAGAACTTTCCTCAGGAAAAGGTATTTAGTAATTTTGATTTAAATGTAAGTATTTCTTCCATTCAGATTTTCTATTAGTTACCAAATACAATATTTGGTAGAAAGAGCCCTCTCTCAGGAATTCTCTGGTGGTCCAGTGGTTGGGACTCAGTACTCTCACTGCCATTGGCCTGGTTCTATCCCTAGTCAGGGATTTAATATCCCGCAAATTGTGCAGTGTGACCAATAAATGAATGAACATGTGAATACCTCAAAATAAGAGAGGATTCACAGTGATGAACTACTAGAGTCTCCCATTTCAATAGCATCTAGATTAACAAGGTATGAAATTTAAAAGCTGCACTTTTAAAAACAATAAAATATTGTAAAGGCTTTACCTTCTAAATGCAATAAATTGTGATGTTTTCACATCTTCTAGGTCCTTTTCTTTGAGTAAAGTACTAACTGCAGAATATAAATCTGATAATTCGAGAAAAAGGTTAACACAGAAAAGCACTGAATTATAACATTGTTTCAATCAATCAGTTCAGTCTGACTCTCTGTGACCCCATGGACTGCAGCACATCAGGCTTCCCTGTCCATCACCAACTCCTGGAGCTTACTCAAACTCATGTCCATTGAGTCAGTAATACAATCCAACCATCTTATCCTCTGTTGTCCCCTTCTCCTCCCACCTTCAATCTTTCCCAGCATCAGGGTCTTTTCCAATGAGTCAGTTCTTCCCATCAGGTGGCCAAAGTACTGGAGTTTCAGCTTCAGCATCAGTCCTTACAATGAATATTCAGGACTGATTTCCTTTAGATGGACTGGTTGGATCTCCTTGCAGTCAAGGGACTCTCAAGAGTCTTCTCCAACACCACAGTTCAAAAGCATCAATTCTTCATCACTCAGCTTTCTTTATAGTCCAACTTCTCACATCCATACATGACTACTGGAAAAACCATACATTTGACTAGACAGACCTTTGTTGGCAAAGTAAAGTCTCTGCTTTTTAATATGCTGTCTAGGTTGGTCATAACGTTTCTTCCAAGGAGCAAGGATCTTTGAATTTCATGACTGCAGTCACCATCTGCAGTGATTTTGGAGCCCAAGAAAATAAAATCTCACTGTTTCCAGTGTTTCCCCATCTATTTGCCATGAAGTGATGGGACCAGATGCCATGATCTTAGTTTTCTGAATGTTGAGTTTTAATCCAACTTTCTCTCTCTCCTCTTTCACTTTCATCAAGAGGCTCTTTAGCTCTTCTTTGCTTTCTGCCATAAGGGTAGTGTCATCTGCATATATGAGGTTATTGATATTTCTCCTGGGAATCTTGATTCTACCTTGTGCTTCATCCAGCCCACATTTTGAATGATGTACTCTGCATATAAGTTAAATAAACAAGGTGACAATATATAGCCTTGATGTACTCCTTTTCCTATTTGGAACCATCCTGTTGTTCCATGTCCATTTCTAACCTTTATTTCTTGACCTGCATACAGATTTCTCAGGAGGCAGGTTAGGTGGTCTGGTATTCCCATCTCTTTAAAAATCTTCCATAATTTGTTGTCAGGTTGGATGGCATCACTGACTCAATGGACATGGGTCTGGGTGAACTCTGGGAGTTGGTGATGGACAGGGAGCCCTGGCATGCTGCGATTCATGGGGTCACAAAGAGTCGGACACGACTGAGCAACTGAACTGAACTGAACACAGTCAAGAGCTTTGGCATAGTCAATAAAGCAGAAGTAGATGTTTTTCTGGAACTCTCTTGCTTTTTGATGATCCAGTGGATGTTGGCAATTTGATCTCTGGTTCCTCTGCCTTTACTAAATCCAGCTTAAACATCTGGAAATTCACAGTTCACATACTGTTGAAGCTAGCTTGGAGAATTTTGAGCATTGCTTTGCTAGTGTGTGAGATGAGTGCAATTGTGCAGTAGTTTGAACATTTTTTGGCATTGTCCTTCTTTGGGACTGGAATGAAAACTGACCTTTTTCAGTCTTGTGGCCACTGCTGAGTTTTCCAAATTTGCTGGCATATTGAGTGCAGCACTTTCACAGCATCATGTTTTAGGATTTGAAACAGCTCAACTGGAATTCCATTGCCTCCACTAGCTTTGTTAGTAGTGACCCTTCCTAAGGCCCACTTGACTTCACATTCCAGGATGTCTGGCTCTAGGTGAGTGATCACACCATCATGGTTATCTGGGTCATGAAGATCTTTTTTGTACAGTTCTTCCGTGTGTTCTTTCCACCTCTTGTTAATATCTTCTGCTTCTGTTAGGTCCATACCATTTCAGTCCTTTATTGTGCCCATCTTTGCATGAAATGTTCCCTTGGTATCTCTAATTTTCTTGAAGAGATCTCTAGTCTTTCCCATTCTATTGTTTTCCTCTATTTCTTTGCACTGATCACTGAGGAAGGCTTTCTTATCTCTCTTTGCAATTCTTTGGAATGCTGCATTCAAATGGGTATATCTTTCCTTTTCTCCTTTGCCTTTGGCTTCTCTTCTTTTCTCAGCTATTTGTAAGGCCCTCTCAGACAACCATTTTGCCTTTTGGCATTTCTTTTTCTTGGGGATGGTTTTGATCACTGCCTCCTGTACAATGTCACAAACCTCTGTCTGTAGTTCTTCAGGCACTCTATCAGATCTAATCCCTTGAATCTAGTTCTCACTTCCACTGTATAATTGTAAGGGATTTGATTTAGGTCATACCTGAACCGTCTAGTGGTTTAAGTCTGAATTTGGCAATAAGGAATTCATGATCTGAGCCACAGTTAGCTCCCAGTCTTGTTTTTGCTGACTGTATAGAGCTTCTCCATCTTTGGCTGCAAAGTATATAACCAATCTGATTTCACTATTGACCATCTGGTGATGTCCATGTGTAGAATCTTCACTTGTGTTGTTGGAAGATGGTGTTTGCTATGACCAGAGTGTTCTCTTGGCAAAACTCTGTTTGCCTTTGACCTGCTTCATTTTGTACTACAAGGTCAAATTTGCCTGTTACTCCAGGTATCTCTTGACTTCCTACTTTTGCATTCCACTCTCCTATAATGAAAAGGACATCTTTTTTGGGTGTTAGTTCTAGGAGGTCTTCATAGAACAATTCCTGGTTGGAGCATAGACTTGGATTACTTTGATATTGAATGGCTTGCCTTGGAAATGAACAGAGATCATTCTGTCATTTTTGAGACTACATCCAAGTACTATATTTCAGACTCTTTGGTTGACTATGAGGGCTATTCCATTTCTTCTAAGGGATTCCTGCCCACAGCAGTAGATATAATGGTCATCTGACTTAAATTCACATCCCAGTCTATTTTAGTTCGCTGATTTCTAAAATGTGAATGTTCACTTTTGCCATATCCTGTTTAATCACTTCCAATTTGCTTTGATTCATGAACCTAACATTCCAGAGTCCTATGCAATATTGCTCTTTACAGCACTGGACTTTACTTCTATCAGCAGTCACATCCACAACTAGGTGTTGTTTTTGCTTTGGTTCCGTCCTTTCATTCTTTCTGGAGTTATTTCTCCACTGATCTCCAGTAGCATATTGGGCACCTACTGACCTGGGGAGTTCATCTGTCAGTGTCCTATCTTTTTGCCTTTTCATACTCTTCAATGGGTTCTCCAGGCAAGAATACTGAAGTGGTTTGCCATTCCCTTCTCTAGTGGACCACTTTTTGTCAGAACTCTCCACCCTTGTCCGTCTTGGGCTGCCCCACATGGCATGGCTCACAGTTTCAGTGAGTTAGACAAGGCTGTGGTCCATGTGATCAGTTTGATTAGTTTTCTACAATTGTGGTTTTCATTCTGTCTGCCCTCTGGTGGATACGAATAACAGGCTTGTGGAAGCTTCCTGATGGGAGAGACTGACTGAGGCAAACTCATTCAGAATTCCTGCTGAGGGGTCTCATCAAATGGGATACAGGTTCACCATGGGAGCATCAACCTTATTTGCTTCATCAGCCAGAACAAAAGAAAACAGAATGAAGGCAGTGTTCCAGACATTCTTTCTTAACCACTAGCCCAGACAGCTCCTAATTTGTAGTATTATCACTGAATATTTATCGATGGTTTGTGAATGCTAAATTTAAAGTATGAGCAAGAGGACAAAATATGTAACCGAATTATTAACGGATGACTTCTGTTTTAAGCTCTGGTGGCACTAGTGGTCACCAGTTATAGTCTGAGAATCTTATATGCTTTGCATCTGTGATTTGATCTTTAATTCAATCATCACAATATGCATATAATGCATGTATTATTATACCCAGAGCTGACATTTAGCTGATACAGACCTGTATAAAATAGGGAGATATTTCTATAGTATCTAGACTAGAGAACAGCTACTCCCCAAACACCACAAAGCCCTCCCTCACACCCCAACCATGTGGTTCCCTCCTCCAGAATCCCTAGATCTCCCCATGATTCAACAGCTAATAGGTTAACCCTGACACAGGAAGGGCATCTATTCCAATAGTGACCAGACTCTGCCAGCTATTAAATAGTTTAACTCTCACCACTGACTACATCCTTGCTACGAAAGTGAAACTGAGGCCCTTGGAAGTAAAAGAAGTTTTCCAGCAGGGTAGGGTGGCCAGCCTCCCTCTTATAGCACTCAGATCACTGACAGTGATAATGTCCACTTACAACTTGTCCTTCCTCACAGCCTGAGAAGCTGGCTTCCTCTCATCTCTCTTAGCAATGTTACAAATCAGGGAACATTTCTCAAGAAAGAAGATATAAAAATTGGGGAAAAAATATTTGGGGCTTTTAGGTCTTTCCCTCACAGATAAATCAAAAGGGAATGAAAAAGCCCAGTACTTGTAAGCCTTGCTCTAGGAAGACTGAATTAGTTGCTCATGGAGCCCTTCATTTTTCAGATGAAGAAAGGGTTATCAGTAAAACATGGCCAACACTCAGCTTACCTCCAGCCAAGCCCTGCTTGCAAAGGTCTCCCAGAGCCCTGTTTTCTTTCACACATACAGGATCATGCTGTTCTGCTCCTTGATTTGTTCACTCTCCCTACATCTTCCAGATCAATATACACACTGTATTTCCTTGATTCTAAGATATGCATTTTTTCTCACATTTTAACATCATTGGAATTCCAGCCCAGCT
Organism: Bos mutus; assembly: GCF_027580195.1. Lineage (NCBI taxonomy): Eukaryota > Metazoa > Chordata > Mammalia > Artiodactyla > Bovidae > Bos > Bos mutus. The sequence goes on along the minus strand of NC_091621.1, from coordinate 24,954,167 downwards.
ATGAAGCCTGTCTCAGGGCTTTGTATCTTGCAATAATAGGAATAACTGGGTAATTTATTAAGAAATACTTATTACTTAAGTGTTAAGTAATAATACTTAATTATTCATGAAAAAGTACTATATGCCTCTCTAATGAGTATTTATTCAATTCTCTTAAAGAGACTCATTTTCCAGCTGAAGTTTATAATTAAGATAGAGAAACAGCATCAGCTAAGCTCTGCTACCATTCTGAAACTTTTTTTTTAAGAACATTCTCATTAATGTAAAGAATGAGTGCCAGAAATAAAACTAAACTTATTTCAAGTAGATCTAAATGGAATAGCAGAGAAAGAAAGTTTCTTAACCATAGCTGTCTCATTTTCTTCAATTGTACTGATATCTACTATGAACTAAGCTGTGGTGAGGATAAACATTATCTAAATTATTCACAAAATGTGGAATAAAAAACAAGCCAAAAAACAATACACAGCTTATAATCCAATTTATATAAAACTAAATTGGTCTGTGTATGCATGGCAACCCACTCCACTATTCTTGCCAGGAGAATCCCACGGACAGGGCAGCCTGGCAGGCTACAGTCCATAGGGTTGCACAGAGTCGGACATGACTGAAGTGACTTAGCATATACACATGGATCTAATTAAGTTTTATAAAGATAAACACCAAGTTCTTCCTATGGATGTAACTTTTATGGGAGTTGACTCAGGGGAAGAGGAGTGGGAATGATTAAAGGAAATATTAATTTTTATTTCAAACGCTTCTGTACCATTTGACTTCTGTTAAGGAATATAAATGATTTCTATAATTAAAAAAAAACACCACCAAGAACACATTTATAGAATCTGATTATTACACGATCTCATTTAAAAAAAGAATATTGTAACGTGTGAATGAACACTAACCCAAGGGAACTGAGATGGGACACACACAGAGGAGGAAAGGTTTACAGATAAAGTTGGATGTCAATGAATGTCACAAGCCGAGTGAAAGCTGCCAAGTAATAAGCACATAATTTGAAGAACTGTGGCAACTACAATAAATTCTCAATAATAACCATTTAAATCTTCACCAATTCAATTTTGACTAAACCACTACACTATTTTTAAAAGCTTGCTAAGCAAGTTTATAATATAAAGATTCAAAGGTATAATCTATTTAAATAAATTCATTTGGAGTAATAATTTAATATCTATTATTTACAAAAAAATAACATTTACATGACTCAACCAGTCCATTCTAAAGGAGATCAGTCCTGGGTGTTCATTGGAAGGACTGATGTTGAAGCTGAAACTCCAATACATTGGCCACCTGATGTGAAGAGCTGACTCGTTTGAAAAGACCCTGATGCTGGGAAAGATTGAGGGCAGGAGAAGAAGGGGACGACAGAGAATAAGAAGGTTGGATGGCATCACCGACTCAATGGACATGAGTTTGAGTAAACTCCGGGAGTTGGTGATGGACAGGGAGGCCTGGCGTGCTGCAGTCCATGGGGTCAACAAGAGTCAGATACAAAGAGTCGGACTGAACTGATTTACAAAAAAAATAACATTTACATAGCTCCTCAAAACTGACAAATTCCCTCAACCTTCACAACTGTTCCATGCTGTCGCTGTGACCCCCATTTTACCAATGGTGGAGTGATGAGACACGAGTCATACACACAGGGAGAAGAGTCCCTTGTCCCATGCATTTTCTCAATCCTATCACACTGTTACCCTAATACTAATTAGAAGTGATGTTTGTCCATTTTATTAGAAACTGAACTGTTAGGAACTCAGCTTAGCAACAGTTTGACAGCCATTACTTTTGTTTCACAAATGTCCTCAAAACAACAAATGTTTCCAATTGCTGTAAAAAAAAAAAGCTTCATTCACTAAGAATAAACTTGGGATTACTGGGGCTTTTGCTTTATTGTAAACTAATCATCTTCGGCCCTGGGGTCAGGAAGATCCCCTGGAGGAGGAAATGGCAACCCACTCCAGTATTCTTGCCTAGAGAATCCCATGGGCAGAGGAAGCCTGGCAGGCTACAGTCCATGGGGGTCACAAAGAGTCAGACATAACTGAGCAACTGAGCACAGCACAGCAATCTAATCATCTACATCCACTTATTTACTCAACAAATATTTACTAAGTCCTTTAGTATGCATGAGCTTACTTCTTTACAAAATTTGAAAGTAATCTGCTTTTGATGATTAATAAATTTATTAAATTAATACATTAATTTATTTTCAGTGCCTAATGTTTTACTAGCAATATTTATATTACTGTCAAATAAAATTACAAGTAGTTATTTAATAACTGAATTATAAAACTGAAATATTTAACCCTATATAACATAAAAGTTTATACTTACAAGACTGATGATCACTTTTTGAGGACTGAGAACTGGCATCTTCTTCTGGGAGTCTGACAAAAATAAATGATTTATCTTGTACTGAGACAGGGAATGTCAGATTATCAGAGATATTCAACTCTGCATCAAATGTTGGAAACTGGCGTCTTGAGATTCTTAAACAAAGATAAAATAATACACCAAGAACATTAGCATCCAAAAATGTGTCTTCACATACGAGCAGAGATAATGTCATTATAACAGTATCTGTGAATAGGTTATAAACAGGGTGAAAAGGCCACCCATACATGCATTATAAATACTAAATGAGTTTCAAAACAGACTTAGCCAAGACCACAATGCTACATTTATCCATCAGTCCCCTACTCCTAGCACATTTAAAGTATTAGAAAAAATTTACCAAGCAACATTCTGAGAACTTGATCTACTTTTCTCCAAACCACAAAAGAACCACACAAGGTAGGTATTATCCTCATTTCATAGATAAAGCAGCATGATGCTTAGTTAACTACAGTGGGGATGTCCAAGATCACAGAGGTGGAAAGCAGAAGAGCTCGATGGAAATTTGGACCCAATGAGCTCCATATTTCTTTCTATTTAAATTAATTTAGACTCTCTGGGGCTTTTCCATACATATACATTACACTCTTTCTTTTCTCCTTTCTTCTATTATATATCATATCTATGGGCTCATCTTCTCAACTGAACCAAGTATCAGCATCTTCTCTTTGCTTCTATCCCCTTCTCAATCATTTTTTATTCTTGTACACCCCAAGATTAGCAAGCCATAACAGAAAACATAGTAAGGGCCAGTGGCATGATCACACTAGAATCCCTCCTTGGCTATTTGTTAGAAAACTGACTCCCCATAAAGACCAACCTCAGCCTAGCTATCAAAGGTCTAACCCTCCTGTGTGTCATCTTCAACCCTTCCCAAAATGGTGGGGAGAAGGAAGGAGAGAGGAGAAGGCTGGCCCTGCTGAACTATCCCAGGTTTAACTTGGGGTGCTGAGAATCACCATGGATTTCCTGTTCTGCTTCTGACCCAGGACATGTAACACTTCTTTCTCTGTTCATGGTATCACTGGGACTCATCTGTCATTAATCACTTGGTGATGATGACCAAGAACAAATGATGAAAGGAGCACAGCTCAAAAGATATTGAAAAAGTTACTAAAAGGAATTCCTAAGTTTCAGAGAAAATTGAGTTCTAAGACATCTAATGTGCTTCATATTCTTCCAAAGATTTCTAGACTTTAAAATGACCAATCACTCTTTCTCGACTCCATCTTCGTAGTAGTGGCAGCGGTGTCCGCGATCTAGTCACCAACATGCAGCTTTTTGTCCGCGCCCAGGAGCTACACACTCTCGAGGTGACCGGCCAGGAGACGGTCACCCAAATCAAGGCTCATGTAGCTTCGTTGGAGGGCATCGCTCCAGAAGATCAAGTCCTGCTCCTGGCTGGCACGCCCCTAGAGGATGAGGCTACTCTGGGCCAGTGTGGGGTGGAGGCTCTGAGCACTGTGGAAGTAGCCGGCCGCATGCTTGGAGGTAAAGTCCATGGTTCTCTGGCCCGTGCTGGGAAAGTGAGAGGTCAGACTCCCAAGGTGGCCAAGCAAGAGAAGAAAGAAGACGGGCAGGGCCAAGAGGCGTATGCAGTACAACCGGTGCTTTGTCAATGTTGTGCCCACCTTTGGCAAGAAGAAGGGCCCTAATGCTAACTCCTAAGTCCTCTGTAATCTTGGCTTTCTCTAATAAAGCCACTCAACTCAGTCATAAAAAAATAAATAAATAAATAAAATGACCAATCATCTACCAATATTCCAAAACCGAGGTTGCCTTTATGTAGGGGCAGAAGAGTTACAGGTGAAGAATATTACACATCAACTACATTATTTTTCTTACTGTCTCAATATGAATCTGTATCATCTACACTATTCCTATCCATTCTTTCTCTACCTCTCTGTTCCTCCAGGGTAGACAGGGACAGGGAGATAGTTTTTGCTGACATCCAAGCAAGAAAATGTTTAGACAACAAAAACAGCATCTTGTAGTCTAATGCAATATCCTGTCCTACTGAATATCTGAACCAGATAGCTACTGCAAAGACCTCCATATAAGCTATCAAGTTTTCCATCTATCATTAAAGAAATAGGAACTCTTCTGACAGAAAACAAATCATCATAAAGAAAGTACTCTTAAAAAAAAAAAAGTACTTCTTTGAGCAAAATCTACCTTTCAATTTAATTTTACATTAATTAGTAAGTCATTTTTGGTCCTCAAGTACAGTCAAAAATCTAGTTCCAGATTCTAAGCCCCAGATGGATACATACCAGGTCCAATGGCAGGACAGAGGTACAAAAAATGTTGTGCAAAGAAGACCTAAGATTTCTTTGGTGACTTCTAGCATGAAATGAAGTTTCATGCTAAATTTGTGATCATAGCAACAGTTCAGGACCCCTATTGTGTTTTTACACCAATCAACTATAAACCTCTGCCATTCAGTTGATTGCCCCATGATCCCAAGAATTCCCTAAGCAACGGCTAGTGATAAAGTAGAACCAAAAATAATGCCATGCAGATACAGAAATAAAGGATGCACTACAGCCAATAAAAGGAAAATGAAACCAGAAAAAAAAAATAAAAAAAATAGCAACTTGTAAGAGTTGGAAACAAAGATAAATTGTGGTCCACAGAATAAAACAGTTTCTTAATATTCTGTAGCCCCATTATATCTATTACAGAGGATTACTCTAAAGGCTTATGCAAAGATTATGGGAACAGAAGGATTCTTTCCTACTCTTGAAGTCATATGCCACAGGTACCACCAGGATTCATCGAGGAGTAAAACATCTTTTTATGCTTTGGGTTCTCCCCTTATAAAAATTACAGGGAATGTATTCCCCACTTGGCCCTTGAATTCTAATGAACTCATTTCCAATTCTCTGTTCCCCTTGGGTTTATTCTGGTGTCTAAGCTTGATGCAACTTTATTTCACAAATATACTTTTAAAATGTAGAAAACATATTTATTCTTAAACTTCAACAGCAATTTCAGTTCAGTTCAGTTCAGTCACTCAGTCGTGTTCGACTCTTTGCGACCCCATGAATCGCAGCATGCCAGGCCTCCCTGTCCATCACCAGGTCCTGGAGTTCACCCAAACTCACGTCCATTGAGTCAGTGATGCCATCCAGCCATCTCATTTTCTGTCTTCCCCTTTTCCTCCTGCCCCCAATCCCTCCCAGCATCAGAGTCTTTTCCAAAGAGTCAACTCTTCGTATGAGGTGGCCAAAGTACTGGAGTTTCAGCTTTAGCATCATTCCTTCCAAAGAAAACCCAGGGCTGATCTCCTTCAGAATGGACTGGTTGGATCTCCTTGTAGTCCAAGGGACTCTCAAGAGTCTTCTCCAAAGAAAACCCAGGGCTGATCTCCTTCAGAATGGACTGGTTGGATCTCCTTTCAATCCAATCTCAAGAGTCTTCTCCAAAACCACAGTTCAAAAGCATCAATTCTTCAGCACTCAGCTTTCTTCACAGTCCAACTCTCACATCCATACATGACCACAGGAAAAACCATAACCTTGACTAAACGGACGTTTGTTGGCAAAATAATGTCTCTGCTTTTCAATATGCTATCTAGGTTGGTCATAACTTTCCTTCCAAGGAGTAAGTGTCTTTTAATTTCATGGCTGCAATCACCATCTGCAGTGATTTTGGACCCCACAAAAATAGTCTGACACTGTTCCACTGTTTCCCCATCTATTTCCCATGAAGTGATGGGAACAGATGCCATGATCTTCATTTTCTGAATGTTGAGCTTTAAGCCAACTTTTTCACTCTCCTCTTTGACTTTCATCAAGAGGCTTTTTAGTTCCTCTTCACTTTCTGCCATAAGGGTGGTGTCAACAACAATTTATGTTGGGCCAATAATGAAAAATATTAATTTTTCTTTTCTAACTATGGGACAAAAAATATACATATACTGAAAGACAGAAAAGTTTTGCTAAAAGAGTATAGTAAGCATACTGCACTGAATCACCTTAATTCAAAAGCCTGTATTTTCCCTTTATTTCCAATACAACAGAAAGAAAACACAGAATTTTAGTCATAATATACCTTGTAGCATTGTCCACAATTAGTTCAGATTCTGCTCTATGGTTTGTCTTTAGTTCAATAGCACAATTTCTTGATTTAAGAGTTTCAAAAAGATCTTTCAGCAAGTTACCAGGCTCAATGCTAGGTAACTGTCTAACATCACCTGAAAAGCAGAAAAAGCAGATACAGTAGGTTTTAAGTAACTAGGATCTTAAAATTGAGAAATTATTTTTATTTCTCCCTTCTGATAAATGCTATAATTATAAAGACTTACTCTGAGAAAAAAAGAAAAAAAAATCTTTGTTTAAAATTACTTAAGAACATTAAGTCTTCAAAAATATTCAACAACAAAAGCATTCCAATTAAACAATATAAAGTATAAAAACAGTGATAACATGGTAAGGTAAAATGTGAATTGAACTTTTTTCATATGTTTACAGATATGTGTTGGGGCATATATTTTCACCAACATGTAAAGACAAAAATAGGTCTTAGGTAATTTAGTCATTTATTCAATCCTGCTCAATGTCTTACTAAACATGGAAAAATTTATGGCCTCAAATAAATAAAATTAACATTAAAATGTGAAATAAATCCAGTGCATTTAATAACAGATAAATTTCAGTAATGTAATGATAATGTTCTGCTCTATTACACATCTTTTTACTTTAAACAAACAAGCAAATCCTAGAGAAAAGAGAAACTATTTTCTGGGAAACTGAGAGAATGCTCAACTATTAAAAGAATCAACTGCTTATACAATATTCTCAAATACCTAAAACAATAATTTATAAATATATTGATTCTCTCATTGCAATTTTATTTTCTCCTCCATTAAATCATATAGTCTACATGTCAGTACTATCCAATAGAATCTAACTAAATCTCACCAAAATTGGAACAGACTTAAGCTAGTGAGGTTTCATTTGCACTATTAGCTTAAAATCATAAAACTACTTTTAAGTGGTCTATCGTTCAGACTTTTTATTATTTCCAAATGATCTACATCCTGATTTACTCTGAGTCTGTGACAGTTCTACTATTTTAATAGTCATCATTTAGGTAATTACTGTAACCCCTCACAAGTGTATTTCATTCACAACCTAGCTTGCTAATAATTAACCGAAACAAAAAGCCACTGAGCTGATACAGGTGGTCAAATGAACTCAGTGTGCCTTTAGTGTGGGCTCTGAAAATGCCTTCTCGCCTGTAGGATATGGATATTAAAACACTGAAATGGTATAAACAAGCTACTGTGTGTGTGTGTGTGGGTGTGTGTATGCGTGCTCAGTCGTGTCTGACTCTTTGCGACCCTATGGACAGTAGCCTGCCAGACTCCTCTGTCTATGGGATTTTCCAGGCAAGAATACCAGAGTGGGTTGCCATTTCCTTCTCCAGGGGATCTTCCCAACCGAGGGATTGAACCCATGTCTCTGGTGAGACTCCTGCATTGGCAGGTGGATTCTTTACCAATGAACCACCTGGAAAACCCCAAAACAACCTACTAATCACAGTGATTTGAACCAAACAATTAGGATTCCAATAATATTTTAACTTACCAAGGATAATAAGTTTAGAAAGTTTGGAGTGCTCACACAATAAATTTAAAACCGACTTGAAGATTGCTACAGATACCAAACTCCCTTCATCCACAACCAGAACTCTAACCGAAGAAAATTTCCATGGCCTGTTCTTGGTCTTTTTTTTTTCCTTCCATAAATAGAAACTATAATTGACCTACAAGCAAAGTATGACATTTCTAAATTCAGGTTAAAAAATTCACCCAAAAAAAAAAAAAAAAAATTTAACAACATGTTCTTTTAAAATAAAACTCTTAAATGGGGAAGGGATGGGGAGGATATAGGTACAATAACATGGGGGAAAAGATGAAAGAAATAGAGAACACAAAAGTTATAGAATGGAAAAATAGAGGAAATAGTTCAAAAAATTGCTTCCTAGTGAGTACTTAATGTGTTTAATTCCACAAACAGCGCTCTTGCACCACCAGAATCCCAACCGTTTGCTTACCACTCCTGAGTGCTAAGCAGAGTGAGCTCCCTGCTCTTTCCAACTGCAATTAAACCTTCTCTTGGCCTTCGGAGATAGCCCAAACACTTAAGCCTCACTCTTCTCTCAACTAGAATACTCCATTCTGGAAATAAAGGGCTGCCTGCCTGAACTAACTATAAAAATATTATTTTTCTTCAAGTACTTCCCCAACACTGAAAAACTACCACCACTACAACCAACAAGACAACTAAAAAAAAAAAAAAAACCCTATTACAGAGGTAAAAATATTTACTATTAAATTTACAACCAGAGAATGTTAAATATTTTTGGTGTATATCATTCAAAAAATGTTTCTATGTTGTTTATATATATATGTGCAGTGTGTGTGTGTGTGTGTGTATGCTCATTGTCACTAAAAAATTATCTGCATTATCTGCTGGTATCCCTAGCCCAAAAATGATAAATAAATGATATAACAACCACCTCAGGGCTCTCCTGAGCCTAAACATAGCTTCAGAAATGTCCTCCCAGCATTCCAACCCAATATTAAGATACTACTAATTGATCAGAGTTGGAACATAAGATGAAAATCAGTAATGATCCTTCTCTGGCCTCTCCTCTTCTAATTCAGTCCTTCAGACTAACCAGACATGAAGGCATAATGGACAAAATCATACACTGATAAGAAGATTCCCCCACCAATGAGCTACATTGAACTTCTCTAGCACTATGCTCACTCATGTGATAAATGTAACGCAAAAGTAATTTCTGAGATGGCACGTGGGTCTATGAAGGGATCTTCTCGACCCAGGGATCAAAACCGGGTCTCCTGCATTGCAGGTAGATTCTTTACCACCTGAGCCACCAGGGAATCCCATGATTCTAGGCAGCCTTCCTCAGAGCTGCTTTCTCCATTTCACTCTTTTGCCTGGGAACCTAAATGACTCCCCAGTAATCAAGTCCAGGCTTGTTTGTTAGGTGTTCAAAGTCTGTAGTAAATAAAGGAATCGTGGCACGGTGGAAAGAGCAGCAAGCTGGGAGGTTACAAACATGAAGCCCAGGGCGAGCTCTGCCCTTGGTTAAGTTTGGGGCCAACTGTTTAACATCCTCAAATTTCTACTGGCTCTTCTGTAAAATGCAGATAACATCATTTTCCCACTTCACTCCTTTGTCAACGACTTTATGAAACAGGAAAATATAAACTTTAAAGCTCAAATTCCCAGTCTAAACCAAGTGCAATCTCCATTATTTTACACACACTTCATTCCATTCAACAAAGTCCCCTCAAAATCTCTACACCCTCTTGATGATTTTCCTCAATGCCTCTGGGAAGGCCTTTCCCTTAAATAAAACATTCTTTTACCTGAGCTTCACCATCCATTAGACTCCAATTATTTTTTCCTTCAGAAATCTTCCAAGGACTAAGTTCCTTGATCTATAAAATGGCAGGTCAGAGCTAAAGGAAACTCTCCAACTCTTTATAAGTTCAAAACTTCATAACTCTCAACTACAGCCACAGCTATTTTTTTCAAGCATCTTAATTCATTTGAAATGCTTATTATACAACCACTATTTGCCAGGCACTGTTGTAGGCAGAAGAGATAAAGCACTAAACCAGATGACCCAAGTTTTCACTTTCACAGAGCTTTCATTCCACAGAATGTGGACTCTGACATGTTTGTAACCAGTCGCAATGAGAACAGGGCCATATACCAGAATCAAAACTAACTACAGCATTGCTGCTGCTGCTAAGTCACTTCAGTCGTGTCCGACTCTGTGTGACCCCATAGACGGCAGCCCACCAGGCTCCCCCGTCCCTGGGATTCTCCAGGCAAGAACACTGGAGTGGGTTGCCATTTCCTTCTCCAATGCATGAAAGTGAAAAGTGAAAGTGAAGTCGCTCAGTCGTGTCCGACTCTAGTGACCCCATGGACTGCAGCCCACCAGGCCCCTCCGTCCATGGGATTTTCCAGGCAACAGTACTGGAGTGGGGTGCCATTGCCTTCTCCTAACTACAGCATTAAGCATACACTTTAGTTGACTTTTTTTATCATAATAAGACTGTCTTAAAGAAGGAAGCAGCACAGTGATAGCATGAGCACCTACTTCCCTGTAAACAGTTAACAGTTTATAGACTGGCTGTTTTGAGTCGCATTGAGTTAAATTAGCTGTCTCCACCCTTTTTGGCACCAGGGACTGTTTTCATGGAAGACAATTTTTTCATGGACAGATGGGGGCAGGAGGAGGGTGTGATGGTTTCAAGATGATTCAAGATTCAAGGGCATTACATTTACCGCACACTTTATTTCTAATCGAATGCTGCAGCTGATCAGATAGGAGGCACCAGTCCATGGCCTGGAAGCTGGGGCATCTCTGATCTAAATGATTAGCTACCACAAGGTAAGGGTCTAGAAAACATTCAATAAATGCCCACTAATTGTTGTCAGGAAGAAATGAAAAATAAAATCATTAAGTCCATCTTTAACTGTTTTATGTGTAGAAAAAATGTAAGAGGTTTTACCTGACATAGTGTATAAGCATTAAAACCAGTTTTCTGTCTCAGTAAGCCAGCTGCTTTCCCTGTAGGTGCCGTAAGTAAAACTTCTATAGCCTTGTCCAGTTTCTGCTGACTTTGCTTGGTGAAGGTGATCCATTCTTCTGGTACATTCCAGTCTTGTTCAAAATCTTTGCAAGCTTTTTCACTTCTTTTTCTTCCAACAACTCTATGTGCTTAAAAAGCTGGCTAACAATTGTGGTCTTCCCACAACCACCTTTCCCACTTATGACTGTCACAGCATTGGAGCAAATCATGTCCAGAGCAGTCATCTGGTCCTGATCCAGTTGACCCTCACTCATTTCTGCATTCACTTCCTTTTCACCATCATCCCAAATATGGTCACTGCTGTCTTGCGTGTCCAAAATATCCACAAGATCTTCTAATCTTATTTCATCAGGTTTACTTTTATTCAGTGTATCACCACTTCCTGAATTCTCAGGTCTTGTGGTGCAAATAGACGCAAGCACCTTTTTGACATCAACCTGTAATTGCCATGGAGGCCTGGTCATCAAGTCACAGACTGAAGAGGCAATGCCTCTCTCAGCCTGGTAAAGGTCATAAAGAAAGACACAGCCCTTCTCATACGTCACCACGCCAATATCCTTCAAGAACTTCAGAGACTGCCAAGCATCGTGAAAAGACATGAGGTCCGACAGTTGAAAAGTTAAGTCAGCTTCTTCAACACACGTGTGCCCCTGCTCTCTACATATCTGTTTCAGGTGAGAATATATTATTAATGCATTCTTTTCCAAATCTGTCATTAACTGGAAAAGAGACTTGCATTGACGAAATGACGTCCAATTTGCTTCACATCGCAAAAGCTTCAGTTCTCTGTAGGTTATCTTTAAGAAAATAAAGTTCATATTGTTTTATAAGAGTGATAAAGACTGATAACTATTACGAGAATTACAGTGAAAACTATGGCATTTATTAATAATTTTTAAGTTCTAGAAGACATGTGTTTCAATGAAATTTGGAGGAGAAAAACTATGTACCTAACACATCACTATTTTTTTAATTAATTTTACTGTGATTAGAGATCTATATAATGCTCTAATTAAAATTATATTTTCTCAAAGCAATACATACGCAGTTTTAAAAGTCAAGTAACACTAAGAGCCTTATCACAAAATATATGAATCCCTGACTTACCCTTTCCATGATTTCTAAAGGCAACACCTCCAACACTTTTAGCTATTTCTTCCAGAATTTATCTCCACATTTCTAAGTATTGTTTATACTATTCTTTAATTAAAAAAAAAAAAATTAGATAATTAATGTTACCTCCTTACTTTGGAAAGTCTTTCTTCATGGAACTTGCTCTTTTTATACTATCACCTAAAGACATACATCTCCCATCTTTGAAAAAGTTACAGTACCATTTTGAAAACTGATTTTGGTTAAATCAGTATAAATGGGATCCACAATTGAGTGACATAATATGCTGTGATTACATAAATTATATATTGAACTCTTGTGTGTACTGTGGAGTTAATGACTGCCTCATTTTCTTGACTTGTTTAGTTCTCCATGTGCCTATCAACAATTCTGCCCAAACTCTACTGAAAAGGTATAGGACTTCCTTCATCATGATCCACTTAGTAGGTCATGTACTAGCTCCATGAGGTATAGAACTTCCTTCATCATGACCCACTCAGTAGGTCACCTACTAGCTCCATTTTTTTTTCATGGAGACATCACCCCTGGAACCCTCCATACAACTTACGAGCTGAAATGTGTACCCCACAAAATTCATATGTTGAAATTCTAACACCCAGAACCCTGAATGTGACCATATTTGGAGACAGGGTCTTTAAAAAGATAATTAAGTTAAAATGAGATGTGGGATAGGCCCTAATCCAAGATGACAGGTGTCTTTATAAGAAGACTTTAGGACCCAGACAAGCACAGAGGGAAGATGGTGTGAAGACACAGGAAGACAGCTCCTCATAAGCTAAGGAGAGAGGCCTCAGAAGAAACCAACCCTGCTAACATCTTGATTGGATTTGGATTTATAGACTTGAGAACTGTGAGAAAATAAAAGTTCTGTGGTTTATACCACCCAGTCTATGCTATTTGTTACAGCAGTCCTAGCAAACGAACATAAAACCTCAATAAAAATCTTTACTCTGGGTGGTGGTTTACATGCTGAACAGGGGACTCCAAGCCTCCTTTTCCCACTTGAATCCCAGAAGGTTCACTGCTCTGCCTCTCTGTCCTACTGAATAAATACAGATAATAGTGCTCCAGAGTCTTTTTTTTTTCGCGAGCATATTGAAATCATAGTCCTTTTACAGAGGGAATAAATTCATTATTCCAGTATTTCTCAAGAGGGATGGAATCTGTAAACATTCTTGGGGAACCCACGAAATATATCAGAATCTTTAAACTGTATTTTCATTTGGAAAATCACTTATAACCAAGTACTGATTTAAGTGCCACATTTCGTTTTCAACACCTCTGGAGCCTCACAGTATCGCTTTACTACTCCTGGCATCTAATAACAAAAACAGAAGTGCCAAAGAAATTGAAAATGACATTATTGTGCCAAAGAAAAAAATCAAATGACATCACGATGTACCGTATGAATAATGAAGGCTTTTGAAAGTTCAAATAAGAAAGTGAGGAATTGTGCTACATAGCAGAATGGACTTGCCAAACTCTTAAGAACTTGTGTCTTCAGTGAGATCTATACTCAAGGTGCAACAGCAATTTAGTTACAAAAAAAGTCATGAAATTAAATTATGTAACTAAAGTACTGATGATATGAATATCATTTATTTTGTTATTTTGTTTTCCTTTGTAAATTTATTGTATAAAAAGATAGGTATTAGAAGTTTATATTTAGTTGTAACACTGAAAGGAGAATAAATCAACATTGAGGTCATACAAATTTATTTCCTTTGAAAAAGATGCAAAATTGTAAATTTTGAGATATCCTGCCTTGTATAAGATTACAAAAAGCTAAGCAAAGGTCTTACTTACTTTACGAAATCCAAGTTTCCATGGCTGTGTACCTAAAATCTCTTCTATTTCTTCCAACACCTCTATAGAATTTGAGGTTATGAGCTGTTTGAAGTGTCGGGGCAGAAGAACTGGAAGGAATTCCATTATTTTTGGAAACTGCAAAGCTCTCATCACCGTTATAAATGGAACTACAGGATATCAGAAAAGAACAAATCCAAGCTAACAAATGAGCTCATAAAACAACTGATTTGATGGACTTTCTCATTTAGCACAATTAGTTAAAGAAATTCCAATCAAAGAGAGAGTAACACATTTACTTTAAGCAGGAGAAAACTGATTGTATTATAACAATTGTTTTTGTACCAAGATGGCTTTCATTGTGTTTAACATCAAAATTTATGTTCTTCAAATGCTTAGATAACTACCCTTTAGACTTTTGTTTCCTCCTACTTGCAACAGAATAAAATTTCCAACTAAATGATATATACATTCAAAGCTAAGCATTAAAAACCATTTACATATTAAACTTTATAATCTTTTTTCTTATTATAGTCATGATTCTTTCATCATGGAAGTCATTCAATGATGTACTTACTACTTACTGCCAAATTCATTTGATAGAATTAAGAAATAAAACATTCCATATATGTGAATGTCCAGATAACAAACCATATTTAAAAGTTATTTTAAATCATTTTGAACTGAAATCTTTCCAAAATGGATTGTTCTTTTCCTGCTTTTCTTCTCTGCCTTCTTAAACAGAATAATCGACAACCGAACTTTTTCTTAACAACTCAAGGTAATCCTATGGATACAAAAGTTAGAGAGAGACCTAGAATCATACTTTTAGAGCAGGTCAGGAACTGAAAGGTATTTAAAGATCATCTAACCCCAAGTTAGTCACTCAGTCGTGTCCAACTTTTTGTGATCCCATGGACTGTAGCCCACCAGGTTCCTCTGTCCATGAATTCTCCAGGCAAGAATACTGGAGTGGGTTGCCATTTCCTTCTCCCATCTCACCCCAAATCTTCACATTATAGATGAGAAACCCACAATGTTAATGACATACTCCAAAAGCAATACAAACACATTTTTATCAAACCCAATCTTAAAAAAGAATACTATACTAAGATACTGTAGTGGTGATATTTTAAACACACTAGTCATCCAGTACCTCAATTACACTAAAACTCCATGAGAAAATCACTTACACGTGAATTCCAGAGGAAGCGGCATCTCACGATCTGGTGGTGACTCTTGTGTTTTCTTCGTAGACTGTTTTTGACTATTCCCTTCAATTTCCTCTTGCCAAGTTCTTAAGTTTTCCATAAGATTTTCAAAATTGAGGTCTTTATACCTTGATTTATTATTTAACCATGTAAAAAACTTAATTCTTTGCTCACTGGAGACACTACATTCTTTAAGAAAGAGGGAACAGATGTGGATTTGATTTGGTGGTGACATATCTGACTGTAAAAAGTAAGATGGAAATCCTTGAACCTGATAGCTCCCTGATCCTACAGGCTTTACCTGTACCTTCACTCGCCACCAAGCATCAGTTAATGGAAAACGTCCAAGCACGTCACATTTCTGCTGAGTGTTTTCATCAAACACAGAAACTTAAAAAAAAAAAAAAAAAATGTTAATTTAGGATAATTTAAAATCTTTCCCAATGTTTTGTCAACTCCACTACTCTCTTTAATCCCGGGACAGTGCCCTGCACAGATGTCTATCGCAGTGTCTATATTCCACTTACCTGTTTATCTGTCTCCCTCTACTACACTATCGGAGGACATGGCAACCCACTCCAGGATTCTTGCCTAGAGAATCCTGTGAACAGAGGAGCCTAATGGGCTGCTGTTCATGGGGTCGCACAGAGTTGGACTCGACTGAAGCTACTTAGCATGCATGCATGCATTGGAGAAGGAAATGGCAACCCACTCCAGTGTTCTTGCCTGGAGAATCCCAGGGATGGAGGAGCCTTGTGGGCTGCCGTCTGTGGGGTCCCACAGAGTCAGACACAACTGAAGCGACTTAGCAGCAGCAGCTACTACATTGTAAGCTTTCTAGAATAAGATGATGTCTTATTTGTCTTTGTATTCCAGGAGGGAGGCATAGTACCTGGCAAGTCTGCTGTTCCTCTCCTAAAAGCAGTTCCCTCTCTGCTACTCTGATCTCAGCCAATACTGACCTCCAAGGAGTATCTAAAAAAAATGTCAGGGTCAAAAAGACACATGTACCCCAATGTTCACTGCAGCATTATTTACAATAGCTAGAACATGGAAGCAACCTAGATGTCCATCAACAGATGAATGGATAACGAAGCTGTGGTACATATATAAATGGAATACTACTCAGCCATAAAAAGGAACACATTTGAGTCAGTTCTAATGAGATGGACAAAGTTAGAGCCTATTTTCCAGGGTGAAGTCAGAAAGAGAAAAATAAATATCATATACTGATGCATATATGTGGAATCTAAAAAGATGGTACTCATAAATTTATTTTCAGGGCAGCAATGGAGAACCAGACATAGAGAACAGACCTATGGACATGGGGGGAGGGGAGGAGGAAGAGGGTGAGATGTATGGAGAGAGTAACATGGAAACTTACAATACCATATGTAAAATAGACAGCCAGTGGGAATTTGCTGTGTGCCTCAAACAGCAGCTCTGTGACAATCTAAAAGGGTGAGATCCAGAGGGAGATGAGAGGGAGGTTTGGGAGGGAGGAGATATGGGTGTACCTATGGCTGATTCTTGTTGATGTATGACAGAAAACCACAAAAACTGTACAGCAATTATCCTTTAATTTAAAAAAAAGTCAAGGTCCCTCCTACCACACACCTGCCTTAAATATTTTCTTCCTTACTATTTACCCTATTCACTACCAAACTCAGATTAACTGTCACTTCCTGAGAAAACCTTCCCTGAATCTCATAAATATAACCTCATGGCACTTCATACTATTTCTAGTAAGCACTGATAGTACAGTTACATCCCAGGTGGCGCTAGTGGTAAAGAACCTGCCTGCCGAAGCAAGAGACACAAGAGACGATGGTTCGATCCCTGGATCGTGGGGAAGATCCCCTGGGGGACGGCGTGGCAACCCACTCCAGTATTCTTGCCTGGAGAATCCCATGGACAGAGGAGCCTGGTGGGCTATAATCCATAGGGTTGCAAAGAGTAGGACATGACTGAAGCGACTTAGCATACATAGCGCAAACACCTGTGATTATTTGTAGACTGTCTGTTTAAGGCATGTATGGGGGAAGCTCCATTAAGAGAGCAACCTCATCATCTAGTCTCTCCAGGGTATCCCAGCAACAAACATATCTTGCTTGGAACACAGTAGCCAGTCGCTAACACTTGTAGGATAAAAAACTAAACCCTCCACAAATACTTAAACATTTTCTGTCTAAACTTGTGCTGCCTACTCACCTGTGACTATTTAAATTTAATTAAAATGAAAACTTTAGATTCAGCTCCTCTGGTGCACTAGCTGCATTTGAAGTTCTCAGTAACCACACATGGCTAGTAGCTATTATATAGGACAGTGAAAACATACAGCAATGCCATCGTCACAGAAAATTCTACTGGACAGCAACTGGTCTGAACATTCAAACATTCTTAAACATCAGTCACCAGAACACACAATAGGTCTAATTCTTAGGAAAGGAAACTAGACAAGATAAATACAGATCACAAGATTAACAGGTTAATGAGTCAACAGTGCTTGTGGTGTTTCACGTGTACGTGTGTTTAAGTAGCTGAACAGCAACCACATATTCGACTCCAGGACAGACAGGGAAATAGTTAAAAGCCCTGATTCGGGGTGTTAATACTGGCTGGACACCCACTGTTTCCTTGTTTATGAAATTACCTCAAAAAGTTGTGAACATTAATGAAATACACGTGAAGCCCAAGCTTAACATACAGTATTTGCTCAAGTCTCTGGTATTATTGTTATTTTATTCTAAACAGGACGAAGCACTTAGGCGATTCCAAAGGAAGTCTGTTAGCAGCGATGGAGCGCCGTACTTTGGAGGAGGCCATAATAGAAACAATTCAGTAATCCGCCGATCCCACCCCCGAGGGGCGAGTTATTTCCTCACCACGGAGCAGCCCAGGGAGGCTACCAGCATTTACGCCCCCACTGCAAAGCTCCTCTGCGTCAAGAAACACCGTGTCTTCGTCCTCCTCCGCATCCTCCCTTAAATACTCGTCTTCCTCCTCCACCAGGTCCTTGGGTGGGAGTAGAGGTCCCTGCAGCTCCAGCAAGGGCTGACTCGACGAGGCCATAGTCCATTGTCCCGAGCTCAACCCCAATTCCGGAAAACCCCGGGCTGCGTAGACGCCCATGAACAGCCAATCAGCTCCGCGACTGTAGGACCTTCGGCTTCCAGGGGGTGGGCGAAATGTGTGACTTGAGTTAACCGTATGGAGATGGATGGCAACTAAACTTGTGGTGATGATCAT
Organism: Bos mutus; assembly: GCF_027580195.1. Classification (NCBI taxonomy): domain Eukaryota; kingdom Metazoa; phylum Chordata; class Mammalia; order Artiodactyla; family Bovidae; genus Bos; species Bos mutus. Next base: position 24,935,705 of record NC_091621.1, on the reverse strand, counting down.
GCTTTAGTATACACAGACATTGAGCTATAATGCTGTACGCCAGAAACTTGTTTTAAAAGGTAAAGGCCATCCACTTTCACAAACTTACCTCCTCCCCCGGAAGCTAGTTTGCGCGGAGCTCCGCCTCAAGTTTCCAGCGGAGGGCCGGGATAGGATGGAACGCCGAGATTCGGGGGGTGGGGCGGGGCAGGGGCAGGGGCAGGGGCGGGGCGCACGCCTGCCCACGCTGCACAAACTCCAGGCTCCTCCAGGTGCTGGGAGGAAACTAGCTGGCTGGGCCGCAGCATAAATAGCACCTGCAGAGCTGCTAACCCACCGCGTCTCCACCTAGAGAGAAACTCGAGGGAAGGTCAATATACTGAACCTAAAGAGCTAGGAAAAGCAAGCCCGCCCAACGACTCCAAAACAAAAATCCAAATACCCTTCCGCCAACACCCAAAGCTCAAAGCCGCGAATCTCCAGCCAGGAGACCCGCCTAGGCGTGACTGCTTTGGGCCTCTTGTTTTTTATTCAGAAGTTGAATTTGTAAGATCAAAGGCACTTTATTCAAGGAACAGATCTCTAGGCCTCATTCCATACAAATTGTATCGGGATCTAGGGCTGGGACCCAGGATTCTTTTTAATGCACGTTCGTTTTGATGCTCAGCCAGATTTGGAAAGCAGTGCATTCAATAACTTTCACAATGCTCCTCATTTCCTCTGTGAGTATACCCTGGCCGCCCAAACTTTAGGCTGAACTGCCATCTGCTAGTGCGTGCTAAGTGGCTTCAGTGGTGTCGACTCTGTGCGACCCTAAGGACTGTACTCCAGGCAAGAATGCTGGAGTGGACTGCCATGCCCGCCTCCAGGGGATCTTCCTGACGCAAGAATGGAACCTGCATTGCAGGCGGATTCTTTACCGCTGAGCCACCAGGGAAGCCCCACAGTGGGGCAAAAGAAGTCTAGTTATAGCCCAGAGTATAGACAAGAATGGGGGAAGGCAAGCAGAAGAGAAAGAAGTGATTTAAAAGTTATTCTGGAGCCATGGCTCCAATATGTTTGAAAGTCATGGTACTTTTTGAGGAACAGCATAAAATATATGACATTACTATTTTGATACTATTATGAAATTACTCAATAATATGGTTTTTCCAGTGGTCATGTATGGATGTGAGAGTTGGACTATGAAGAAAGCTAAGCACCGAAGAATTGATGCTTTTGAACTGTGGTGTTGGAGAAGACTCCTGAGAGTCCCTTGGACTGCAAGGAGATCCAACCAGTCCATTCTGACGGAGATCAGCCCTGGGATTTCTTTGGAAGGAATGATGCTGAAGCTGAAACTCCAGTACTTTGGCCACCTCATGAGAAAAGTTGACTCATTGGAAAAGACCCTGATGCTGGGAGGGATTGGGGGCAGGAGGAGAAGGGGACGACAGAGGATGAGATGGCTGGATGGCATCACTGACTTGATGGACATGAGTTTGAGTGAACTCCAGGAGTTGGTGATGGAAGAGGCCTAGGGTGCTGCAATTCATGGGGTTGCAAAGAGTCGGACACAACTGAGCGACTGAACTCAACTGAAACCTAAAATAAGCATACAGTATTTGCTAAATCCAAAAGCATCTTATTGTATAGATTCTAATATAAATAACAGCCCCCACCAAAGTTTTTAATTTATAGGACCATACACATGAAACTAACACAGCTTTGTAAATCAAATATACTTTATACTTCAATAAAGTTACTTTGTTCTTTAAAAAAACCTTATGGAAAAAATGCTAGAATTGATTTTCTTTTCCTTTGGGTACAAATGTCAACTTTTGTTGCTTTTAGAAACACACTCTGTTGCATCAATGTTTCCAAGGATGTCTGTATGAGGCTAAATGCCTTAACACTCAGGATAGCTACACCACAACATGGAATCTGTCCTGACTAATATTTTACCACTCATCTCTTTGTTACTAAATCCAGTGGATACAGTTCTGCCTTTGTCTTTCCCCATTTCTCAACAGTATTTAACATAGATAATTTTTCTTTTTAACTATTTTCTTCTTGTAACACTTTGCTTCCTAGGCTTTTGTAACTCATTTTCTCAGGTTTTCCTATCTCTCTGGCCATTTATAGCTTCTTTGGGTTCCTCTACTGGCTTCTAAAGTAACTGTGTTCCCCAGGGTTCCATCCTAAGCACCTTCTCACTCTGTAATCCTTCCCTCAGTCATATTTCACCTCCTCTGTCACCTACATGCTAATAACCCCTAGTCTAATCTTCAAACCTGTGCAAACAACTGCCTATTAGATGCCAGGATTGGATGCCCCTTAGCTCCTCTGACTCAGGTATCCAAACTGAAAGGTATCCACTGCCCAAATGTGGGTCACATATGTGTGTATTCATAAGATAACCTTTTTACCAACACAATGATTTGGGCACAAGACTCCAGATACTAAACTTCTGTTTCTATAACTCAATTGCATTCTATTAGGCAGTGTAGGGAGAAGGCAATGGCACCCCTTCCAATAGTCTTGCCTGGAAAATCCCATGGATGGAGGAGCTTGGAAGGCTGCAGTCCATGGGGTCGCTGAGGGTCAGACACAACTGAGTCACTTCACTTTCACTTTTCACTTTCATGCATTGGAGAAGGAAATGGCAACCCACTCCAGTGTTCTTGCCTTGAGAATCCCAGGGACAGGGGAGCCTGGTGGGCTGCCATCTATGCGGTTGCACAGAGTCGGACACGACTGAAGGGACTTAGCAGCAGCAGCAGCATCTACCTCTACAAGCTACAATCTGCAGCTGCTGATTTTCAACTCCCCATGAAAGGAGTTAGAGCAAAAATGAGGCACTCTGTGCTCAGGGAAAAACTGGCAAAACAGGTCTTAAGTGGGCTTCCCTGACGGCTCATTCATTAAAGAATCCTCTTGCCAGTGCAGGAGATGTGGGTTCAGGGGAAAACTGGCAGCCAAGTCTTCAGCTGGTTAGATATTATCAGGAGCTGATTTTATGAGCCCAATTCTTGTATCTCCTCATATCTAGGAAAGTACTAAATCCTTCATGGTGACAACTATTCATCGTGACTAGCAGAAAGCTTCACGAGACGAACAGAAACCTTCTGGAAAAATATGTGCTTGTTTGCATATACTCCCCCTTCACCATAATCACACATATACTGACCTTCTCCCCTGCCTCTTTGGAGCAGTTTCTCAGAGCTATTTGAGGTGCTGTCTCCTGGGCTGCCATCCTCATTTTGCCCCAAATAAAACTAAACTTGCAACTCTCATGTTGTTTTTTTTTTTTTTTTGAGTCAAGACTTCTTTACCTGTTGATTCCTCATTTTTAAAATGTTAACAATTCTAGACTCCTGGATACCATTTTTACAGTATACAGTAAGTAACAATACTTAAACTTCTCTGTGTATCAGAATCACTTGGGATGTTTCTACGATAATGACTCCTGAATATACCATGAAGCTACATTTCCCCAATATAAGATAATATAGGCATAAGGTTATTCACTGTATAACTTCTGTAGCAGCAAAGGACAGGAAACAGCAGAAATGTGCATCAGTAAGAGACCTATGAATAAACTATGCTACATCCACACAATGGAGTATTCTTTAGTAATATCACAAAAGAAATGAAGAATATCACAAAAGAATGAGGAATACCTTTTTGAACTGATAGGGAGATTTCCCAGGATATTATGTTCAGTAAGAAAAAAACAAGACATAAAACAAGGTAAATAGTTTTCTGCATTTGCATAGGCTTGTTTTTGCAAAAACAAGCAAACAAAGACAGGAAACATAAACCAGAATTTAATGAAAATAGTTACCCATAGATAGAGTGGAAACAGGGTAACGGAGAAAAAGATGGGAACAAGATCTCTAACTTTTTATAATGGTTTTGACTTCTGAATCATGTAAATGTTTCACATATTCAAAAATAAACAAAATCAATTGTTTATTTTTTGAATTAAAAAAACTGAGCACAAACAGAAACAAAGGAAACTATCAATCGTAAACATAACCTCTCAGGGAAAAAGTTACTTCAAGAATATATACTTTTGAATACTTGGAATAAATACTTTAAGTTATCATGACTATATTCCCATAGTAGGTTATGTTCTGAGGACAAAAGACCTGCAAAGTAACATAAAACTTAACCACACACTGTAGTTAATTTTAATATTGTTTTTAATATACAATATGCACTGTACGATAAAGCAAACAAGTAAATGTCTTCGTGTGTTATCAAATGAAGGTTTTTAGCATACATGAAAAGTAGAAACATAGAATACAAATAGTTAAGAAAACTACAGCATTATACCTGAACTGGAAATATCAATATGACCTTGTGATTCTTCACATGTATTTCCTAGCTCTGTCTTCTGAAAGGGTCTGAAAGTAATGTCACCTCAGTGACTCTGATCACATCTACCACCTTCATCTTGATTTTGGAATACCATTTCCTATTAAAAGAAGTGAAGGCTTCTTGAGAAGTGACTGATTCCACCTCTGGGACAGGGAAGTACAAGGTGGCCCTAGTATTTCCTGCACCAGAAGGCAAGGAAGCACTCAAAAACTAACCTGGTTGTGGTGAAAGGATTCAGGAGCCAGCTTGAAGGGCATTCCACTAGCCAACTTTAGAGAGATCTGAATATCAAACAGAATAATGCCTGCACTTGATTGCAACACACTGAGTAAATGAAAACTGATGTGCCCATTGTGATACTCACTAAAAGATAATTCTTTTAAGGGAATAAAGGAAAGAATGTCAGTTAAGAAATTTAACTGACATTAAATAAGGAACAGTACGGAGAGTCCTTAAAAAACTAAAAATAGAGTTACCATATGATCCAGCAACCCCACTTCTGGGTATAAAACCAGACAAAACTATAATTTGAAAAGATACATGCACCCCACAGTTCAGAGGAGCACTATTTACAGTAGCCAACCTAAATGTCCATCAACAGATGAATGGACAGAGAAGATGCGATGTGTGTGTGTGTGTGTATATATATATATATACACAGATATATATAGCCATATATATGGACATCTTCTCCATATGGATGGAATATTACTCCACCATGAAAAAGAATGAAATAATGACATTTGCAGCAACATGATGAACCTAGACATTAGCATTCTAAGTGAAGTAAGTCAGATAGAGAAAAACAAATACCGTATGATATCATTTATATATAGAACCTTTTAAAAATGATACAAAGGAACTTTTTACAAAATAGAAATATACTTATAGACATAGAAAACAAACTTATGGTTTCCAAAGGGGAAAGGGGAGGGGGAGGGATAAACTAGGAGTTCGGAAACAGATACACACTATTATATATAAAATAAATAAAATAAACAAGAAGGATGTACTGTATGGCACAGGGAAGAATATTCAATATCTTATAATAACCTATAATAGAAAAGACTTTGAAAAATAATATATATATATACACATATATATATGAATCACTCTGCTGTACACCAGAAACTAAGACAACCATACTTCAGTAAAAATCTTTTTGAAAAAGTAATAAAAAATAAATGTAAGATGAAATTCCAAAAATACAAAACATGATGTTGCAATCTTTACTGTAATAACTAACTCAAGCAAAGATCACCCAAGGATACTAAAACCACTATGTGCAAATCCACTAGGAAACTGATCGCCCAATAGCTATAAGAAATTACAAATTGTGAAGGGGAAAATGGACCTTTACAGTGGAGATACTTGTCAGTCACCCCTTAATCAAGTTATCAAACTTAGTGTCAATAATACTGGGACAAACTGTGTGTGTCTCATGCTGTGATGCAATATGATGTACGTAAGATCAGCTGTAAGTTGTCAAAAATACTTAATCTTACTTTAATCAAGTTTCTAGACCAGCACTCTCCAATGGAAATATAACGCGAAGCACATAGGCAATGTAAGAGTTTTCGGTGGCCACATTAAAAAAAGAAATAAGTGATATTAATTTTACTGATGCATTGTATCTAATCCAATATACCCAGAATATTATTATTTCAATGTGGCAATCAACATAAAAATCATTAATGAAATATTTCACATTCTTTATCACAAATCCTTGAAATGTGACATGTATTTTATCCTTACAGCACACCTCAGTTTAACAGAGCCACATTTCAAGTGCTCAACAGCCACATGTGGATGGCAACTGTCATACTGGACAGCACAGTTCAAGACGTAATTTTCCATTTACCCTAAATCCAAGGAACTGAGGTACAAAATGAATAATACCAGGTGGAAACAAAAAGTTCTAGAACAAAGGCGAGAAAGCAAATACCTCTTAGTTCAGTTCAGTTCAGTCACTCAGTTGTGTCCGATTCTTTGTGACCCGATGGACTGCAGCACACCTGGCCTCCCCGTCCATCACCCACTCCCGGGGTTTACTCAAACTCATGTCCATTGAGTAGGTGACACCATCCAACCATCATCCTCTGTTGTCCCCTTCTCCTCCTGCCTTCAGTCTTTCCCAGCATCAGGGTCTTTTCCAGTGAGTCAGTTCTTCCCATCAGGTGGCCAAAGTATTGGACTTTCAGCTTCAGCATCAGTCCTTACAATGAATATTCAGGACTGATCTCCTTTAGAATGGACTGGTTGGATCTCCTTGCAGTCCAAGGAACTCTCAAGAGTCTTCTCCAACACCACAGTTCAGAAGCATTGATTCTTTGGCGCTCAGCTTTCTTTATAGTCCAACTCTGACATCCATACATGACTACTGGAAAAACCATAGCTTAGACTAGATGCACCTTTGTTGGCAAAGTAATGTCTCTACTTTTTAATATGCTGTCTGGGTTGGTCATAACTTTTTTTCCAAGGAACAAGCATCTTTTAATTTCATGCCTGCAGTCACCATCTGCAGTGATTTTGGAGCCCCCCAAAATAAAGTCTGTTACTGTTTCCATTGTTTCCCCATCTATTTCCCATGAGGTGATGGGACCACATGCCATGAGGTTAGTTTTCTGAATGTTGACTTTTAAGTCAACTTTTTCACACTCCTCTTTCAATTTCATCAAGAGGCTCTTTAGTTCTTCTTCGCTTTCTGCCATAAGTGTGGTGTCATCTGCATATCTGAGGTTATTGATATTTCTCCCAGCAATCTTGATTCCAGGTGGTGCTTCATCCAGTCCAGCATTTCTCATGATGTACTCTGCATATAAGTTAAATAAGCAGGGTGACAATATACAGCCTTGACATACTCCTTTCCCAATTTGGAACCAGTCTGTTGTTCCATGTCCAGTTCTAATTGTTGCTTCTTGACCTGCATACAGATTTCTCAGGAGGCAGGTCAGGTGGTCTGGTATTCTCATCTCTTTCAGAATTTTCCACAGTTTGTTGTGACCCACACAGTCAAAGGTTTTGGCATAGTCAATAAAGCAGATGTTTTTCTGGAACTCTCTTGCTTTTTCTATGATCCAGTGGATGTTGGCAATTCGATCTCTCATTCCTCTGCCTTTTCTAAATCTAGCTTGAACATTTGGAAGTTCACACTTCATGTACTGTTGAAGTCTGGCTTGGAGAATTTTCAGCACTACTTTGCTAGCATGTGAGATGAGTACAATTGTGCAGTAGTTTGAGCATTCTTTGGCATTGCCTTTCTTTGGGACTGGAATAAAAACTGACCTTTTCCAGTCCTGTGGCCACTGCTGAGTTTTCCAAATTTGCTGGCATATTGAGTGCAGCACTTTCACAGCATCATCTTTCAGGATTTGAAATAGCTCAAATGGAATTCCATTGCCTCCAGTAGCTTTGTTTATAGTGATGCTTCCTAAGGCCCACTTGACTTCACATTCCAGGATGTCTATCTCTAGGTGAGTGATCACACCATCATGATTATCTGGATCATGAAGATCTTTTTTGTATATCTCTTTTGTGTATTCTTGCCACCTCTTAATATCTTCTGCTTCTGTTAGGTCCATACCATTTCTGTCCTTTATTGTGCCCATCTTTGCATGAAATGTTTCCTTGGTATCTCTAATTTTCTTGAAGAGATCTCTAGTCTTTCCCATTATATTCTTTTCCTCTATTTCTTTGCATTGATCACTGAGGAAGTCTTCCTTATCTCTCCTTGCTAGTCTTTGGAACTCTGCATTCAAATGGGTATATCTTTCATTTTCTCCTTTGCCTTTAGCTTCTTATTTTCATAGCTGTTTGTAAGGCCTCCTCAGACAGCCATTTTGCCTTTTGACATTTCATTTTCTTTGGGATGGTCTTGATCACTGCCTCCTGTACAATGTCATGAAACTCCGTCCATAGTTCATTGGGTACTCTATCAGAACTAATCCCTTGAATCTAGTTCTCACTTCCACTGAATAATCATAAGGGATTTGATTTAGGTCATACCTGAATGGTCTAGTGGCTTTCCCTACTTTCTTCAATTTAAGTCTGAATTTGGCAATAAGGAATTCATGATCTGAGCCACAGTCAGCTCCCAGTCTTGTTTTTGCTGACTGTATAGAGCCTCTCCATCTTTGGCTGCAAAGAATATAACCAATCTGATTTCAGTATTGACCATCTGGTGATGTCCATGTGTAGAATCTTCTCTTGTGTTGTTAGAAGACGGTGTTTGCTATGACCAAAGCATTCTCTTGGCAAAACTCTGTTAGCCTTTGACCTGCTTCATTTTGTACTACAAGGTCAAATTTGCCTGTTACTCCAGGTATCTCTTGACTTCCTACTTTTGCATTCCAGTCTCCTATAATGAAAAGGACATCTTTTTGGGGTGATAGTTCTAGGAGGTCTTCAGAGAACCATTCCTGGTTGGAGCATAGACTTGGATTACTGTGATATTGAATGGCTTGCCTTGGAAACAGAGATCATTCTGTCGTTTTTGAGATTGCATCCAAGTACTACGTTTCAGACTCTTTGGTTGACTATGAGGGCTATTCCATTTCTTCTAAGAGATTCTTGCTCACTGCTGCTGCTGTTGCTGCTAAGTCGCTTCAGTCATGTTCGACTCTGTGTGACCCCAAAAACAGCAGCCCACCAGGCTCCCCCATCCCTGGGATTCTCCAGGCAAGAACACTGGAGTGGGTTGCCATTGCCTTCTCCAATGCATGAAAGTGAAAACGAAAGTGAAGTCACTCAATCGTGTCCGACTCTTAGAGACCCCATGGACTGCAGCCTACAATGGTCATCTGAGTTAAATTCACCCATTCCTGTCCATTTTAGTTTGCTGATTCCTAAAATGTCAACATTCACTCTTTTCATCTCCTGTTTGACCACTTCCAATTTGCCTTCATTCATGGACCTAACGTTCCAGCTTCCTTTGCAATATTGCTTTTTATAATATTGCATCAGATTTTACTTCCTTCACCAGTCACATCCACAACTGGGTGTTGTTTTTGCTTTGGCTCCATCTCTTCATTCTTTCTGGAGTTATTTCTCCACTGTTCTCCAGTAGCGTATTGGGCACCCACTGACCTGGAGAGTTCATCTTTCAGTGTCCTATCTTTTTTGTTCATCTTTTTGCCTTTTTATACTGTTCATGGGGTTCTCAAGGCAAGAATACTAAACTGGTTTGCTGTTCCCTTCTCCAGTGGACCATGTTTTGTCAGAACTCTCCACCATGACCTGTCTGTCTAGGGTGGCCCTACATGGTATGGCTCATAGCTTCACTGAGTTAGACAAGTCTGTGGTCCATATGATCAAACTGGTTAGTTTTCTGTGATTGTGGTTTTCATTCTGTCAGGCATCAGCTTTTCAAAGGCACACAGCGTCTCCCTCACATAGTTCCTCTTTTCCCCTCCTTCCTTCTCATCCCCTCCCCTTCCTTTTTTCTTTATTTTCTTCTTTAAAAAAACCTTTTTAAATGTAAAAACTATTCTTAGCTCTAGGGCTGCACAACAATAGGCCATAACATGCACACACTCAATCGGGCATTTGGGACATTTTACAAGACAACTGACCTGGATTTTCAAAAAAATCAGTGGAAATGGGGCAGGAAAGAGCTAGATGGATCCAGGATTAACAAGGGCTGGTAGCTGAAGTCAAGAGTAGAGGGAGAGGGTAGGAGATGAGGCCAGAGAGAGCTGGGCTGGAGCTAGGACTTGCAGCACTTTGGGAGGCCATAGTGCGAAGTTTAACCTTTTTCTTCTGAAAACATGGCTACTCGTCTCACAAAAACCAAGCTCTCATTTCAATATCCCCTTGAAATCCAGGCAACGCTTGTTATATAAATCAATTAACCTGTATCATGAAGCAAAGGATTTCAGCATCTGATTCATATTGCTTCTCATGTGCAAGGCTTTTTTCCTTTACCCAGGATGTGTTTTCTGGTTACATTGGAAATCCATTTGTTTTAGCGTGCCTAGATGGTATTAAGGCAGCTAACACACTGTGAAGTTGTCATTAATAAAACCTAAACATTTTACTAGGAGAGTAGGGAGGGAATAAGGTTTAGTGACCTGTTTAATTAACGTGATGAGGTAAAGCATGCGGTTAAGGTGTAGTCATGATAATGATGGTTTCGCAGTTATGGGAAAGCACTTCAAATTAATTTATCCAGGTGAATGCTTAAATTAGCATTTTGTCTGTTTTGTTTATTAAACTGGGGCCCAAAGGGGAAAAGCAGAATTAAGAAATGAATTAAATAATAGGATTACCAAAGAGATTGACAATTATATACAGAGCAGAAATCCTAATTTAAAACGTGCTAGATTTCATTCAGTCAAGAGATATGCAGGGAACTCCCTGGCGGCCTAATGGTTAGGACTCTGTACTTTCAATGCCAAGGGTGTGGGTTCAATCCCTGCTTGGGAAACTAAGATCCTGCAAGCTTCTGGGTGCAGCCAAAACAAAACAAAACGAGAAATGTATATGTATGGCAGGAAGTATTACTGTCCACTGATACCTCATTCCCCTCTCTTTCCAGGCACTCGGCAGGGCTGTACTTCACCTATTTGGAGTTGATTGAAACCATCTAACTTGCTTTGACCAATAAAATGATAGCAACGCAGCACTTTAGGGTGGAAGCATTTAACTTTAGGTCTCAACTCTCCTTGCTTTGGTGATCATGAGGGTGTGAAGTGCAACAAAGAGCCATTATCTAATGGACAGCTACTCTGGACAGTTCCATGGACCTGCTGTAGGGCCTGAATGAGAAGAAATCTTTGTTGTGTTAATCCACTAAGACCGTGGAGCTCTTTCTTAAGTCAGCAGAACCTAGCCTATCCTTCCTGACATGATATCCATCACAGACTAGATGATGTGTTTGGTGAGTACAGCAAGAGTCATAAGAAAATAATAATGGTCCTTACCAAAAGTTTCTATTATTTAATTCAGGTATGCAGATTTGCAGTTAATGGGACACAGAGCTGGAACACCATTTTGGGAGACGGATTCAAAGGAGTTTTGAAAACTGAAGCATTGTGATAGTATTGTACAGTCCCAAAATGGATTTAAAGAAGCAAAAAGGGAAATCATACTCAATATTTTATAATAACCTATAAGGGAAAAGAATATGAAAAAGTATGTGTGTGTGTGTGCATGCGCATGTGCGTGCACGCATGCATGCTTAGTCACTCAGTCATGTCCAACTCTTTGCAACCCTACGGACTGCTGCCCACCAGACTCCTCTGTTTGTAGGATTTTTCAGGTAAGAATACTGGAGTGGGTTTCCATTTTCCTCCTCCAGGGGATCTTCCCAACCTAGGGATTGAACCTGTGTCTCCTGCTTTGCAGGTAGATTTTTTACCCTCTGAGCCATCAAGGAAGCCCATGTGTGTCTGTATGAATCACTTTTCTGTACACTTGAAACAACCACAACATTGTAAATCAGCTACACTTTAATAAACAAGAAACAAAAAGACTTACTCACAATGAGCTGACATCTAGTTCCATAGTTCTCTAATCAGAAATCCAGACTCCTGGTAGGTGAGTGGTGATATGCCAGAAATGGACAAAAGACTCAAGAGAAAAAGCTCTGGGGGAAGAAAGTCTTTTTGACATGTCCAGTTGTCTCACAATATATTATCTGATACACTGTTCTAATATTTTTAAAAAGTAATGATGCACTATATAGAATGAAAATTTGGCATCAATTTTTGAGGTAAAAGATAAAACTTAAGAGTAATGTCACCTTTTGGGGGACAGATTGTGTAATACCTCAAGATCCCATAAGGCATCTAAACCCTCTTCTTTGCCATATGGGCATTTCAGCAGAAATGCTGATGAAATTAACTGAATTTGACATTAAACCCTTGTCTCTAAGCTCTACAAAGAAATGGCCCCAGTCACCCCAATTGCAATTCAATTTTGTTTGTATTATTACATAAGCTTTTGCTGAAGCTAAAATATTTGTAGGGCTAAATCTATGCCCTTCTATATCTGTTTCAGTATATGAGATTTTAAGTTGTAGGATAAAATGTTGATTAAAAGTTATTGCCTCCTTAGATGCTCCTTTCCAAACAAACACACACTAAGTAAGGTAAACACCAAAGCAAAAGCGTTCAGCTCTGTTACCACAGGGAGATGCTGCTGGGAGTCCAGCCCTAGCCAGCTATATTGGTCTTCATTTGTGAGCCTTTTTATGAAAATTATGGATCTAATCTTGTACAATAAGTGAAATAAAAACAGCAAATTTTGGGAAGTATTTGTAAAAAGATTACAACTCATTTATTCAGTAAATATAGATTTCAGGACAGTTATTGTTCTGGGTGGGCTCCCCAGGTGACTCAGTGTAAAGAATCCGCCTGCCAATGTGGAGATGCAGGTTCGATCCCTGGGTCAGGAAGATCCCCTGGAGGAGGGCATGGCAACGTGTTCTAATATTCCTGCCTGGAGAATTTCATGGATAGAGGAGCCAGGCGGGCTACAGTCCATGGGGTCTGACAAAGAGTCAGACGCAACTGAGCATGCACACATGCACTGTTCTGGGTACTAGAGAAGAACAGTGAACAAAACAGACCAAGCCTCTGTACATTCTAGTGAAGGGAGATAGTCCAAGAGTAAGTGAATATGAATATTAAGAGATGATGAGAACTAGGAGCAAAATCAGAGTAAGAGGATAGAGAATGTCTAGAGTGGTGCTTCCCTGGTGGCTAAGGCTACATGCTCCCAATGCAGAAGGCCTGGGTTCAATTCCTAGTCTGGGAACTAGATCCCACATGGTGCAACTGAAGGTCCCACATGCTACATCTAAGGCCCAGCACAGCCAAATAGATAAATAAATATTAGAGTGGAGGCTTGTTGTTTCAGACATGCATTGACAGAAATAAGAGGCAGAAATATTAAATTGACATTGATAAGACAGTGTTATATTGGCTATGGGATGAATTACAGAACAAAATGAAAGCAAATCAGGGAACAAGTAAAAAGCACTATGCCCATGCAATTCAAAATCAGCAATAGAAGACTGACTTCACAGGATAGAAATATATTTGAATATTCCATAGGTGCCACCTTGTTTAAGAAATCAAGCTGCCTTCAGATTAGCAGGTGTGTTTTCCTGGGTTTATTTTAAATGGCTGGAAAATTTCCTCAATTTGTGAGGTGAATTCACATACAACATGTACCTCTGCCCAAGGACAGAAAACCCATAAGCTTATAAAGCACAAGAGAAAAGTAAGATATAAAGAACTAGGTTGCAATGATAAGGCACAAAAAAGGAAGGAATGTCTGAAAGACAGACAAGGAGTAAGATGCAGAAAGGGAATTCAGTTCAGTTGCTCAGTCATGTTCAACACTTTGCAACCCCATGGACTGCAGCAAGCTAGGCTTCCCTGTCCATCACCAACTCCCAGAGCTTGCTCAAACTCATGTCCATCGAGTCAGTGATGCCATCTAACCATCTCATCCTCTGTCTTTTCCTTCTCCTCCCGCCTTCAATCTTTCCCAACACCAGGGTCTTTTCCAATGAGTCAGTTCTTCACATCAGGTGGCCAAAGTATTGGAGTTTCAGCTTCAGCATCAGTCCTTCCAATGAATATTCAGGACAGATTTCCTTTAAGATTGACTGGTTTGATCTCCTTGCAGTCCCAGGGACTCTCAAGAGTCTTCTCCAACGCCACAGTTCAAAAGCATCAATTCTTTGGCACTCAGCTTTCTTTACAGTCCAACTCTCACATCCATACATGACAACTGGAAAAACCATAACTTTGACTAGACAGACCAAACTCAGGATGAAGGAAGCAGATGCAGAACAGGAAAGAAAAGAATTTTCAAATTCTCCTTTAAGAACAAGTCATGGGGACTCCCCTAGTGGTCCAGTTGTTATGAACTGCCTGCCAATACAAGAGACACTGGTTTGATTCCCAGTTGAGGAACTAAGATCCCCCATGCCCTGGGGCAACTAAGCCTGTGCACCATGGCTACTGAAGGCTGGGTGCTATAGAGCCCATGCTCTGCAAAAAGAGAAGCCAACAATGAGAAGCCCAAGCACTGCAATGAAGAGTAGTCCCCACTCGCTGAAACTAGAGAAAGCCTACACATGGCAATAAAGACTCAGCGCAGCCAAAAATTATTAATTTTAGAAAACAGAACAAGTCATAGTATTGTAATACCATCTCATTCTCTCAATGGCAGATTTCATGAAGGATATAAAATCTCCCAAAGTCCATTTTTGATGGAAAAAAAAAGAGAATGTGGAGAGTGTAAAGAAAATTCTTTCAAACTTAAAAAACACTTATGTATTTTTATCTTTCTTTAATGATAATAATAATGGCTAATCCTGAGCGTCTATGATGTGTCAACCACAAAGTGCTCTTTGTGAATTAACTCATTTATTCTTCATGACAGCCCTATGAAGTGGTAACATGAAAATGTCCATTTCATTTTGTAGCTGTATTAGGATTTAAAATCTTGCATTAAAAATCTCAAATATTTCAATAATAATAATAAATGAAATGCCCATATTAATTATGAGGAAAGTGCTACTGAGAGGTGAAATGACAACTAAAGTCAAAAGTGGCCAAGGTGGGACTGAATTGAACCCAAGAACTCTAGCGCTCACACTCTTTGCTGCTGTGTATTCAGGCACAGCTCTGGGTTCTCAACTTCTGCGCATGTGCCCAGGATGCTCTGGGATTGTATGCAGACTCACCCTGCAGCAGGATAAAACTCCTTGATTTGTTGCCTCTCTTTTGTTTGTTTGAGATTTGTAAAATGTACACATACTTCTCTGAGATTTCACAGTAGATTTAAAGCTTTATAATAGATACCTACAGCCTGATGTCATCGATAAGTGACAAATAACTCAAACTGCATGGAGGTTACTTATTTTTCACATAGCTACTGGATTAAGCTGTAAGAACTCTATACTCAGGGGTCTAAGATTAATAGTACATGTGGGAGAAACAAATGCTCCTTACTGCTTTCCTGGATGGCTTTGTTTTGGAGAGATCATTGTTGGCTGACACCTTCCCCATAATAGTTGACCATGACCTCACATTTTGAGAAAAATGACTTTCTTATATCTCACACAATGGTCTTCAAAAATCTCCACCTGTTATTTCTTTGCTAAACCATACAACTGTGAAATGATGGGGGCAAGCACAAAACTAGAGGCTTAAAAACAGCACAATTTAGTCTCACTCATTTCAGCTCAAGCTCCAATGCTCTGGCCACCCGATGTGAAAAAGTGACTCATTGGAAAACACCCTGATGCTGGGAAAGATTGAAGGCAGGAGGAGAAGGGGACAACAGAGGATGAGATGGTTGGATGGCATCACCGACTCAATGGACATGAGTTTGAGCAAGCTCCTGAAGTCAGTGATGGACAGGGAAGCCTGGCTTGCTGCAGTCCATGGAGTCACAGAGTCGGATGCAACTGAGCAACTGAACTGAAGTCCAAAATGGGTGATCAGGACTGATTTCCTTTGGGAGACTCGAGGGGACAGCTCATTTCTTACACATCACTCCAACCTTTGTCTCCATCATCATGTATGCTTCTCTGCCTCTACCTCTGACCCTTTGCCTCCTTTTATAAGGACACTATGCTTACATTAAGCCCATCTTTCCATTTCAAGGTCCTTAACAAAATCACATCAACAAAGTCTTTTGTGCCATGTAAGGTAACATATTCAGGGTTCTGGGATTAGGATGTGAATATCTTTACAGGGAGGTGGGGGTGGGGTGTGGTGGCGGTGCTATTTCTCAGTCTTCTTGTTGTTTAGTTGCTAAGTTGTGTCTGACTCTTTGTGACCCCATGGACGGCAGCACACCAGGCTTCCTTGTCTGTCAGTATCTCCCAGAGTTTACTCAAACTCATGTCCATTGAGTCAGTGATGCCATCCAACCACCTCATCCTCTGTTGTCCCCTTCTCCTCCTGGCTTCAATCCTTCCCAGCATCAGGGGCTTTTCTGCTCAGTTCTCAGTTGCCTTTTCACCTGACCTATTAGATGCACTTGATCTCTCCTGCCTTGATAAATTTTTGTCCTTTGGTTCTGGGGACATCACAACCTCTTGAGTGTCTCCCTCTGTTGTGGCTGCTGCTTTTGAGTTGTCTCCCTTGCTGGTCTCCCCTATTCTCCCTGACCACTTGATCTTTGGTCTTCTCTCTGTTTAGACTCCATCCAAGTCTTTAAATATCATCTATATGCTGTGATTAAATCTCAGCACCTCCATTTAGGTCTCTAATGGACATTTGTAACTTAACATGGCCAAATGTGAATTCCTGATCTTTCTCCCTGCTTGAATCTGTTCCACCTTCAGACTTTCCCACCTTGGTTGTTGGCAGCTGCATCTTTTGGTTGCTCTAGCCAAACTCTTTGGATTCATCTCCAACTCCTCTCTGTCTCCATCCCACACCCCACCCATCAGCAAATCCCATTGGCTCCACTTACAACACACACCTAAAATCCAGCACGTCGCCACAGCTTTCATCTTGCTCCCATCTCTGCCCTCTTTTTCTGTCCAAGCTTATTGCAAACACCTCTAACTAGTCTCCTGCTTCCAGTTTTGCTCCGTGTAGGCTTTTCTCAACACAGCAGCCACAGTGATCCTTTTATAAAAGGTCTTGGTGTATCACTCCTTTGCTTAAAAACCTGCAATGGCTCCACGTCACCCTCATGATGAGAGTGAAACCCTGTAAGTTCCTCCATGCCCTGCCCATCAATCTTGCTAACATTCTCTTCTCTTAGGCTCCCCTCTGATCATTCTGCTTCAGCTGCATTGACCTCTTTCTTGTTCCTTGAACACATCAAATGAGTTTTAGCCTTAGAGTCCTTGAACTGTCTCTTCTCTCTGTCTGGAATTATCTTTCCCAGGGATCTGTGTGACAAATTCCTTTACCATCTTTAAGTTTTTGCTCATTTAACATCTTCTCAATGGGACTTTCCCTGTCCACCCTGCCAGAGGCCTTTCATGGGAATGTGAATTGAAAGTAACTGCAGAGTGTCTATTAAAATCCATAGCTGCATCCTTTAGTACAGCCATTCCACTGGGAGAATCTCTCCCATTGAAATACAAAGCACAGAAGCACCACTGTGTAAGTATCCATTTATAAGGATAGTTATTGCACCATTTTTCATAGGCTAAAAAGCAGCTGGAGCAATCTAATTGCTCATCAATAGAAAAATGGTTGAATTAATTATGGTAAATCATATTAAAGAACATTATGCAGCTATTAAAAAGAATGAAGTTAGATGTATTGTTACTAAGCTGAAGGATGGCAATGCTGCATAATTAAGCCAAAGCAGTGTGTTGCAGGGTAACGTGTAAAGAATTACTACGTTTTTGAAAAACAGAAACAAAAATCTAAGTAATGCTTTAAGACCATGGGAAAAGTGTAGCTGAATACACATGAAGCTGTTAACATCAGTTACCTAAAGGATATAGGAATGGAGCAGGAAAAAAACTGACCTTTTCTTGAGACATTTCCACATTCTTTCATTCAATAAAATGGGCACATAACAATTCAGTAATTACAATGAAAAAATTTAAACTGCAAACCACTCAGTAATACCTTGCTTACTATGACCACACTGTCCATTTTCACTCACTTAAGTAACAGCTGATCACCTGCTGTGTGTCAGGAACCATGCTACATGCATAGAGGATGAGGGTGGGGGACACGGTGTGCTTGTTTTCCATCCAATATTTGGGTTTTTAAAAAAAATTAAGTTATTTGCTCCAATTAAAAAATCAGAATATTTCATTTACACGTGTTGACCTCTCCTAAATTGGGAATATATGTCAACACCGGGGCTGTATTCCCTTGTGGTGAAAATCTGCTTAGACTAAGTATTCTGTAGTCCTCTTTAAATGAGGCCTGTTGTCTCCAGCTGATCCCAGTCCTCACTGTCCTGTGACTGGCATGTGTCCTATCTCATCTGCTTCTCTCCTGGAGACATTTTAACCTATGTCTCCTGGTCTAGACTAAGGCTGAGAGGATGTGATGAGTAAAGAAATGTCCAGGGGGCAGATATGAGAGGGCTTGGTGACCAATTAGTGAGGGGGAGAGGGACCAGGAGACTGGTAAGTATGATGACGTCACTACCTAAGACATGAAACACAGGAAGAGAGAACCCAGTTTGTGGGGGAATGATGGAAGAGATGAGGTTTCAGTTTTGGACTAATTATCTGTAGACCATCTGGGAAAAGATACTCAGATAACAGCTGAAAATACAGATTCCAGGAAAACAATCAGAACTAAAGATAAATATTTGTGAATCAAAGACGTGGTTTTTAAGGTAACCACAACACTGGTAGTTGATAGACTGTTCAGGGAGGGAAGGTGAGGGAGTGAACTCTCAGGAACATTCCTTTTTGGAGAAGGCAATGGCACCCCACTCCAGTACTCTTGCCTGGAAAATCCCATGGATGGAGGAGCCTGGTGGGCTACAGTCCATGGGGTCACTAAGAGTCAGACACTACTGAGCGACTTCACTTTCACTTTTTACTTTCATGCACTGGAGAAGGAAATGGCAACCCACTCCAGTGTTCTTGCCTGGAAAATCCCAGGGATGGGGGAGCCTGGTGGGCTGCCGTCTATGGGGTCACACAGAGTCGGACACGACTGAAGCGACTTAGCAGCAGCAGAGGAGGAGCATCAGGAAAGGGAGGAGACAGTCTAGGGGGGAAATGGTCACAGAAGACAAGACCTACAAGAGTCTCCTAGGAAAAATGTCGTTACTAGTGAAACATCTCAGAGCATCATATCTAGTCCTTCAGAACCTAATCTTAAACATACCCAGGAGACTTGGACTCACATCCCAACCCTGGCACAAGTTTAGTGTACCATCTTATACAAATCTTTAAACTCTGGGCCTTGGGTACCATATTTGTAAGTAAGAAGGTTGGATCACATGATTGGTCCCTTTGAAATACTAACATCCTAGGATTCTTAAAGGCCGCCTCCTCCAGCGGGTTATCACTATTGCCCATTCTTCCTGAAACCATGCAGCAGTGTGTGTGTGTTGGGGGTGGGGGGCGGGGGGGGGTGGGGCGGGCAGGGGATGTATTATGTCACTTCTATCTCCAGAATAATAACTAAGGCTAGATTTTGTCAGTTCTTCCTACATCAAAAGAAGCAGCAAACAAGTGCTCTCTGAGAAATGAAGGAACTTAAAGAAGACCCTACTGTTAACTTGCCCAATTTCATGGATCACTTGTAACATACTCATGAATTCTCTTACTCTGAGGTTACACTTCCAAAAGTAAATTCATAGGAACATGGGAACAGTGATTTTCAAAGGGGCCAGTTGTTCTCTGGCAACCTGGATCAATCACTTCTCAGAGTGAGGGTTTCCCCTCTGGTTTCTAATGTTATATTTCATTAACTAGATTATGAGGTTCTTAATGATGAACCTTTTCCTACACAGTAAGCTCTCAATAAATGTGTATTGAAATGAATGTCTTGAATTATTCAATGTTTTCATTTTAACAGTTGGATTAAGAATGGATGTCCCCACTTTAATTAGAGAAAGATACATTTAAGAAGTCAAATTTCAGGAGAGGTCAAAAAAAGAAAATGAGTCTTAAGGGAGAGGAAATGTCATAGGAAAGAATATGTGGAAAATGGCAGATTCTGAAATATAAGAGAATGGGATAGTTATGCAAGGTAAGAGACCACAAGGTCAAAAAGGGAAGGCGAATGGATACAAGTTACAACGGTCACACTGTGTGGGGTTAAACAATTACTATTCAGTCTGTGCCCACAAATGAAGATGTTGCACATCCTCTTTCAACTGTTACCATCTGTTTCCATCACAAAGCAGGCAGGGACAGAGGAAAGGCCTGTCACCCTGATCATTCCAGGTACAAAGTCTTTTTTTAATATTGGCTGACCTTGAATTAGCCAATCCCCATGTGATAAGCATGTCTATTTGACCTTGGTAAGCTCACCAACACTTTTCCCATCCAATTCCTCCCAAAAGATACCTACTAAGGAACAAGGTCATTTCTTGAGCATCAATTTAGTTCACATACAATGGCACTTAACAGAGTTGCCAGATGAAATGCAGAACACCCAGATAAACTGAATTTCACATGAACAATGAATAGTTTTAAAATATAAGTATTCTCAGAGGTCCTGTATTTTTATTTGCTAAATCTAACAACCCTGCACTTTGTACTCCTTAACATTTCTGTTTCTGAGGTTTCTGACTTTGACTTGGTTGCAACACTTCAACCATCTCTTCTGGGGTGCTTTTTGTACCTCTAATGGTCACAGTTGGTCACTGGCACCAGAGGGATAAGCCAAGTGGCTTAGGTCTAAAAGAAGGCTGAAGGACAGTGGATCAGCTTGTTCATTCAGCAAACAGTCATGGAGCACAATATTACTTTATTCCAGGTAGTGTGCTAAGCTAGGTAACAATTCCACACCCCCAAGGAACTCCCAGGCTAGAAGATGAAAGAGATCTGTACAGAGAGTGTACTGGATTCAAAGTCAGAAGTCTCAAAAAAGAAAAAAAATCTGATTTAAAATCTATCACTGACAAGCTATGCAACTCTGAATTCACTAAGGATTTGGAGGCTTCTGTTTTCTCATCAGAATAGAATGTAGACAGTAGGAAGGAAATTTTTTACTGTTTGAAAAGTGTAGCAGACTTCATCTGGGAAAGTGAACAGCTTTGGGGAAATTCTTGGCTAAGCAAAGCTTAGCAAGAATGAGAAATATTAAACATAAGTAGATAAAACTGCTGTAGATCAAATGGAAAAGGGCATCATCCTTGGAGGCTTTCTTTGGATAAGTGGTTTGGAAAGGGGCTGGGAACAAAGCATTGGGTTCCTAAAGAATGGGGAAGAGATGGGAGATGCATTGTACGTGAGAGCACAGTTAGCAATATTGCAGCTGGCAAGGCCTTGGAGGTGCACCAGTAGGGCCAACAGTATGAAGGAAATGTCTAGTTTTCTGAACCTAAAGTTTTTTATTTTGCTGAGTAAATCTGCTCTATATCCTTCCAGTCCTTAATAAAGGAAGTTGCAGACAACAGTACTAGGCTCATAGGGTCTTAGAAATAGAAATCTGGGGTTGTGTAGCCAAATTAAAATGAAGTGCATTTGTTTACTCAACAAATATTTATTGAATGCTTATTTTGCACCAGACATGGCTGGATAATGGTGAGTAAAGTTATACCTGGAGCTCCAGCTGAGTCTGAAAGTCAGTGATCAATCAAATAATTACCAGTGTTTAGTTAAACAAGGAAAACATTAGATTAAGGGGATTCTCATGCCACGCTGCTGCTGCTGCTAAGTCGCTTCAGTCGTGTCCGACTCTGTGTGACCCCATAGACGGCAGCCCACCAGGCTCCCCCATCCCTGGGATTCTCCAGGCAAGAACACTGGAGTGGGTTGCCATTTCCTTCTCCAGTGCGTGAAAGTGAAAAGTGAAAGTGAAGTCGCTCAGTCTTGTCCAACTCTTAGCAACCCCATGGACTGGCAGCCCACCAGGCTCCTCCGTCCATGGGATTTTCCAGGCAAGAGTGCTGGAGCCATGGCAGACTACAAAAACAAAAATCTAAGCTAGAAATGCCTCAGTATTACAAAACTGAAACATAATGACAAACCAACACAAATAGCCAACTAGGCCTTACGCTATAGCCAATCAATAACTTCCATACTTTGCTTCCACCTTTCCTCTTTAAAAATCTCTACCTCCTGTAGGTGGAGCTCTCCTAGCCACTTCCAGTTTGTGGCTGCCTGATTCTAACCAATTTTTCCTTGAGGAAACTCTTAAAATGTTTAATATGACTCAGTTTATCTTTGAACATGAGGAAAGTAATGCAAAACTTCAACAGTGATAAGGGCTGCAAAAGAGTATTTAGAGCTAACAGAGAACGTTTGAAAACAGAAGTCGGACCTAATCCAAGGGGTCAACCCTTCTGTTAATGTCCAGAAGAAGAAGAGTTCTTTTCATTGTGAGCAGGTAGGGCGTTCCAGGCAGAGGACACAGCAATGTCTTCCCATTATTTCAGAAAACACATGCATTGGGGAACTGGAGTAGAGCTGGCCAGAAGCATTCATGCAGGTCAGGGTACTCCAAGAATTCTTTCCAAAATCAGCTCATGACTGGACTTCCCTGGTGGTTCAGCAGTAAGGAATCTGCCTGCCAATGCAGGAGACACGGGGTCTGGGAAGATCCCACGTGCCAGCGGAGCGGCGGAGCCCATGCACCACAACTACTGAACCTGTGCTCTAGAGCCCAGAAAATGCAACTCCTGAGCCCACGTGCTGCAACTACTGAAGCCCGGGCACCTAGAGGCTGTGCTCCACAATAAGAGAAGCCACCACAATGAGAAGTCTGTGAACTGCAACCAAGAGTAGTCCCTGCTTGCCACAACTAGAGAAAAGCCTGCGTAGTAACGAAGACCCAGCACACAGCCAAAAAGAAATAAATGAAAGAAACTGTATGTGTATATATGTGTGTGTGTGTATATCTATATATAAACAAATTGATATGACCATTCCCGAAAGAAGCACACCCTATGAAATGTACTTATACACATGTTATGTTTACTTAATGTATTGAGCAGATAGGTTCCCTGACATAGTATGGAGAAATAACCCACATCCATATGTAGTCATTAGAGAAGGAAACTTCTGTTAGCGGATGGAGACATGTCATGAAATTTCCCCAAGCTAACCAGAAATACTCCTTGCAGTCCTTCCTATTATATCAAGCAACCATCCTTCCGCTAATTCCTCCCCTGTGATCCATCAGTGCTTGTGGTCAATACAAGCACCTCATGGTAATCATTTGTTGATGCTTCTGTGTACTAGAAGGTTGACAGTCAATATAAATTCAATGTTCCAAGAGCTGTGATATTACATTTGCAGAGTTGCTAAGAACAATATTTTCCCTTAAGAACAAAATCTTGATACCAGGGCTCTTTTGGAGGCCAGTCAAGTATAATATTAATATATTTGAGAGTAACTAAAATATTAAAGCATTATATCTATGATAAGTGTATTTGCACTGTACTTAAGTGGCTCTTAACTGCTAGTAAAATCAGTTTCTCCCTCTTTTGTTTCCCTTATTAAAATCTCTGTGGTATGAAGCAGATCAAGATAATCAGTAGGAGTATGCCATTAATTTTGCAACTGAGATCAGATGAGAATAAGTCTGGTAAAGAAATAAAGGTTTAGAAGAACAGGCTTTGAGATAATCTATAAAAAAACATATTTGAAATGAACTATCTAAATATTAACCTTATCCAAGGATATGAACCTAAAAATATGGAAGAAACTCTCATGTAAATTCAGTGATCTGAATTTTTAATATGCAAAATTAAATGCCATGTTCAATTTTGTTTTTTATACAAACATGAATATTGACATTATCCATACAACCAGAAAGAGCTGGCCTTCTTACAGTGCTTCAAGGCTTGTACATGGCAGAATTTCAGTTTCCATTAAATAAACAACAAATGACTTTTAAAATTTAAATACAAAGCTGAATTTTTCATAGAGAATTGATTTAGTAAGTGCCTGCCCTGTTTCTTCCTAAAACGTACAGAAAGTGACCTCTAGTGGGATTTTGAGGAAGCATTTCTCCAATGTTTTTCATGGATCTCTTTGATCTCTGTATACTCAGATGGTAAAGAATCCATCTGCAATGGGGGAGACCTGGGTTCAATCCCTGGATTGGGAAGATCCTCTGGAGGAGGGCACGGCAATCCACTCCAGTATTCTTGCCTGGAGAATCCCCATGGACGGAAGAGCCTGGCAAGCTACAGTTCATGGGGTCACAAAGGGTCAGACACGACTGAGCAACTAAGCATAACACAGCATAGATGTCATGCTGCTGTGTGCCGGGCATCAAGCTAGGCTCCAGGGAAAAAACATGGTTGAAAGTGAAGTTCAGCATGGCTGAGAGAGGCGACATTTCTAGAACCAACCAGAGCTGCATCCAGATAGACAAAGTGGAAACAGCTAATTTGGCAAGGGGCTGGGGAGAGAGTCAGGGGTGGTCGTAGAAGAGTGTAGAAATGGAGACAGGCTACTTGAATAGAGAAGCTGGAGCAGTATGGTAGCTTCTGGAAACTGTCAGTGGTTCCATTTGGTGAAGCATGAGCTCTTATAGCAGAGTGGATAAAGTAGAAAAGTAGGCCAGGACCAGGCCTTTATCCTGTTGGATAGGGTCCCCCACACTGTGCTTGATGGGTACAAACAGCAGTAACAAATAACGTACCAAAAACATCAAGAATGGCAGTATTAACCAGGCCTTACATAGTATGGGAGACTACGGGGTTTTAAAAACAGGCTTTTTAAACTTTGCAACCCACAGAAAGACCAAGTCAGACAGAAGATTATTCAAGTCAGGAAGTCAAGATAGAGCACCCCTCTCTTTGTGGGTTAGACATGAGAAGAAGCAGAGAGCAGGCAGCAGCTCCAGATGTTGTGATTATGGACAAAAAGAGGTGCCATCGGGCAAAAAAAGTGTCCACGGTCTCTTCAATGGGAGAGAGCAGGTGTGGGTGAATCTTACAAACACCCAGCAAGGCTTGAATAACAGTTACCCTTAAATAGCATCACCATTAACAACAGCAGCATCACTGGCATTTATTGAGTCATTTATATGTGCCAGGAACTGTGCTGTTTCTGCATTATTTGAATCCTCACAATAAGCCCTTAAAGAAATCTATTACTCACCTTATCATACAAATGAGGAAGCTAAGACTTACAGAGGTTAACCAATTTGCTCCCAGTCCATTCAGCTGGTCCGAGGAGTGGCTGATCAATGTTGAATTTGCTGTGCTACTTCGGTGCAGTGGGCCTGGAGCCTGGCACTGTGGGCTCATCAGAAAATGGAGAGTGGTTACAGCCAGGAGAGCAAGTGAATTCATCAAGGGAGGCTGTGACAGGAGAAAAGAAGGGTGGAGGTGAAAGCCCAGAGAATGGGAAACCTGAGGGAAAGGAGGGTGTCTTTTTATTTTTCCTTCTGAAGTAGGGAGGAAGGGGAAAGAGAAGAAGAAAGGAAAGAAGAGAGGGATGAGTCAAAATGGTAGAAATATAACCAGGAGAGAAGGGGAGAGAGACAGAGAGAGAGTGAGAGAGTGAGCCCTACTAGAAGGAAGTAGAATTTTGCAATGTCAGACGCTGCAGAGGAATCAGAGGTGTGGTGAAGACCAACTGTTGATTGCCCTTAGAAGGTAACTGTCTCAGAGAGAGAAATTTTCATGGAATGGAGGGCAAACCCTTTCTTCAAGGATCTGAGGAACAAACAGGAAGTAAAGGAAGGGAGTGAGCCAGTGCTATCTGCTTTATTAAAGAGCCTGGCTGAGAAAAGTAGGAAGTTAGATAAGACATGATAAAGAAGGGGTTTCCCTCCTAAACAAGGGGGAAATCTACATAATCATGTTTCTATGTTGAGGAGAAGCAGACATGGGAAATAAGAGCCTCGTGGTAAAGTCCAAAGACTAGCTGACCAAATGCAGGAGAGACAGGAGGTCTAGAGCACACAAAGAAAAGGCCAAGAAGATCCATGAAGAGCAGAGGGTACGCGGGCTGTCCGTCAGACGGAGGCCGAGGTAAGCCCACTGTCGGCTTTTTCCTTCTGAAGCAGGAACTGAGGACAGTAGCTCGGAGTCAGAGGATAGAAAGGAAAGGGAGCTTGGAGAAAAGCCTTCTAACAAGTGCTGTTAGGCCGACCTGAGACTCCGAAACCGGGCGGAGGTACAGCAAGGAGCGGGGAGCGGAGGCGGCGTGGGCGCAAGCCCACGCCTGCGCGGTGCTGCCCTGGACCTTCCCCTGCTCACCTGGGTACAGGTGCGGAGAAAGCCCATCACAGGGAACTGCTGAGGAGCTGGGCAGCGTGTCACAGACCAGACACTTTGCAGATCAAGTATGGCAGAAAAGAATGAAATGCTGCCAAGATGTTTAAAGGAAGTGAAGCCTGGGGATGAGCGCAGGTATCATAAGAAACTTGACAGAAAAGGGAGAAGTTGAGAGTCAGGAATTCTTAGTGTTGGAGGCCAGTTTGATGGATGAGAGCCAGAAGGATAGGAAGGTGTGATCCCAGAGGAAGGTGCTAGCCATTCCATGTGAACACCCATGTCCCAGGCACCATGCATAGTGCATCTTGTATGTTATTTTAATTTAACCTTACAGCAAAACCATGAAATTAATAGCACTCTCCTTATTTTACAGGTGGGGCCCCTGGGGCTCAAATACAGCAGCTAACTTGTTCAATGTCATGCAGCTGATTGATCTGCCCCAGAGTTTATGGATTAAATCAGGACCCCAAGGTTGAGACGGGGAGCAGTTGGATAATACAGAGGAGGATGGACTGCAGGAGCAAATCCCTCTCCTAGACCGGACTTAGGCATGTAGATGGGTCCACACATTAGTAATGGATTGCCACACCATGATGGCTAGGAGTGGGGATAAAGAAGCTAGACAAGGAAGCAAATTGTGTGAATAAAAGCCAGAGTATTGAAGAGAAAGGGTGAAATAGCAGACTGTACGAGCCCTAAAAGTGCTGATCATTTTGTATGCAGCTCAGCAGGGCTATGTAATTTGTAGGGGCCAGTACAAAATGAAAATGTAGGAGCTTTTGTTCAAATACAGTGATGTTAAGAGCACAGAAATATTAAAAACTCTCTCCTTCTTTCTGTAGTCGCTCTCTCTTGACCTGTCATGTTGCTTTTATTTACTATTTCATGCCTTGCTCCCTTGGCCACAGGGAATGCCTGCAGAGTGGGTGCAGACCCTCACAGATGCCCAGTGGCTGCTCTGTCCCATGACTCAGGGCATGGTCCACTAGCTTTGGAATTCCACTTGAGATGCTGCATTCCAGCTGGAGGCCAAAAAAATCGGTCTCCCCTTCCCTCAGCCCCCTGTCACGGGATTCTCCAGGCAAGATACTGGAGGGGAGCTTGGAGAAAAAGCTTCTAACAAGTGCCGTTAGCCATTTCCTTCTTCAGGGGATCTTCCTGACTGCGGTGGGCTACAGTCCATGGAGCTACAAAGAGTCGGACACGATTGAGGGACTAACACTTTCACTTTTTCACTTTCCCTCAGCCCACCACCCCACCTTGGTGCCTGGGTTTGCATGGGCAAGAGATTCAAACACACACTGTGGCCCCGCCAGTCTAGAGAGGAGGTGTGTTTCCATCCTCCTTGAAGATAGCACAAGGCAATGTTCCCCCAGCCCCACCCTGCCTGCGCCTGCATCCTGTCCCTCACCATGGGCAGAGGGCAGCAGCGGGGCACAGGTGGGTTTGTTCTGCTGACATGACCCGGTCACTGTCCTGGGGAGAGGACAGAAAAGGGAAGGTGGATCCCGGGTGCTGGGAGTCACGGAAGGGGAGACTGGGAGGCAAGAAGCTAACCAGGGAAGGTGTAGAGGCAGTGGAAGGTGAAACCCCATGTGAGCCAAGGTTCCAAGCCCCTGATATAGGCTCCCCTGTTCCATCAGACCTCACTTACAAAATACAAATTAAAAGGTGAAACTGTTATGTTAGTTTGCTAAGGTTGCTATAACGGTGAATTATAGACTGAATGGCTTGAACAACTGACATATTATCATGTTTCTTGGGGCTAGATGTTTGAGATCAAGATACGGGTAGGTTTAGTTTATCTTGAGGCCCCTCTTCTTGGCTTGGAGATGGCCATTTTCTCCCTGTGTCTTTATGAAGTCTTTGTGTCTGTGTCCTTATCTCCTCTTCTTTTAATGAATCTTATAAGATTAGGAATCTCCTTTTCTTGCCAATCATACTGGATTAGGGCCTACCCCAATGACCTCATTAAAGGGTCCTATTTTCAAACACAGGCACATTGTTGAGATACTAAGGATTAAGATTTCAAAATATAAATTGGAGGGAAGTATAATTCACTCGTAACAATTGTTAAGAATTTCAAGATGACTGCTACAGCACATTAACCCCCAAGCCTGGGACATTCCTGTGCACAGGGGCCCAGTCTGATCATATTGCACACAAAGCTATGAAGACTTCTTGGGCTGGGAGCTGCAGTGAGCAGCTGGAAGGACGGGACCTCCTCCTCCCAGCCCTGGAGCTCTCAGGTTCATGGAAGAACGAGCACCCTTCCCTGGACCTAACTGTAAAAGAAGCATAGCAGTATTCGTTGTGAGAGCCAGGTTTTGTGAAGATAATGGGAAGGGTGACAATATCTTGAGCAGGCTGAGAATAAAAAGATGTTTCTTTGCAAGCAAATGAACATTCCATCAGAAAGAAGTGGGGCTGTCTGGAAGGGAGGTGGGCAGTGAGCAAACAAACCCTGGAGGGAAGATGAGTATAGGAGGATGAGAGAGAACAGAATCAGAGGACTTTACATTTTATTACTTTTAATTATGCTGGTTTTAAATCCTCTGAATTCAGAAATTGAATTAAATTTTAATTGAATTATGATAAAATATTAACATTCCTTGATCCAACTGCTGCTGCACTTCACCTGCAAACAGAGCATGACTGATGGATCAGTGGGAGGATATTTCATGCTGGTCTATCCTGTGTTCTCCTGTGGGCTCCCTTCCAATCAAGCAATATTTGCGGGGGATGGTCTAGGAAGAACATTCTGCAGCTTTCATAGACAATCTACTATCTCCACATTAGAAACAAAATTGTTATCACATCACTGTAGTATTGTAACAAATTCAGCTGAGTCCCTTGACTATTTGCCTGGGGGTCATTATCCTCACTATCTTTTAATAGTTTCTCCTAGAGAACAACAACAACAAAAGACTTGTCTGCATTTATACAGATAGAAATACAGGCAATTAATAAGTTTAAAGAGCTCCTCCAGTGGACTATCACTACAGGAAATTAACAACATGTGAAGTAGAAAGATAAAAACAGCTTTCTTACACAGAAAGCTACATAATAAAAATATTGATATATTGTTGCATATGGTTTTCTTTTCTGTTCAAATCCCATCAAATAAGATTATAAAAATTAATTTTCAACTACTTAATAACGGCAATCATTTGAAAAAGTAATACATATGCATTGTAGAAAAAATTTTAAAAAGGAGAGCCATCATTATAACCCTACCCACGTTCTTTTAGTACTTTTGTTAGTTTTCTTCTAGTCCTTTTTTTACAATTATGTATCCATATAGTTTCTTTTTGCAAAAAATAGGATCCTGAGACTTCCCTGACAGTCCAGTGGTTAGGAGTCCATGCTTCCAGTGCAGGGGGTATGGGTTCAATCCCTAAGAGCCCACATGCTGCAGGGCACAGTCAAAACATTTACAAAAAAAAAAAAAAGTAGGATCCTGTTTTACATAGTATTGAGTAATCTGCCTTTTCCCATTTAACATTGT
Source organism: Bos mutus (assembly GCF_027580195.1). Lineage (NCBI taxonomy): Eukaryota > Metazoa > Chordata > Mammalia > Artiodactyla > Bovidae > Bos > Bos mutus. Next base: position 24,906,034 of record NC_091621.1, on the reverse strand, counting down.
AAAATGAACATTCTTTATAAAAATGTTAATAACTATTGTTGCTCAGTTGCTCAGTCACGTCTGACTCTTTGCGACCCCATGAACTGCAGAACCCCAGGCCTCCCTGTCCATCATCATCTCCCGGAGCTGGCTCAAACTCACCTCCATTGAGTTGGTGATGCCATCCAACCATCTCATCCTCTGTCGTCCCCTTCTCTGCCTGCCTTCAATGTTTTCCAGCATCAGGGTTTTTTATAATTTATTTCACAAATTTCCTGTCATTGAACATTTAGGTTCTTTACAGCTACTTACTATTGTAAACCACGTGGCAATGAACATCCTTCTAGCTATAATTCTTGCACCTCCATGGGATATGATTTCCAGAGAAATCACAGAAGTGTCAATCATGTGTCAGAGTTTTTAAGCCTTTCAAAAAACTGTATGTTTAATCAGGTAAAAAAGGGCTAAGAACTAGACCTACCTGCTTGCATAGTTACTGGGAATTTCCACATGAAAAGAATAATAGAAAGCATAAAGATTAGAGCCACAAGACCAGGGATGAATGTCTGCCTCATCCACTGACAAGTTCTAAGACCTTTATTAGTCACTCAGCCTTTTTAGGTCTTGCTGTCATTAAACAGGGTTGCCAATGAGGTGAAAATATAGTTGTCCTTAGAGTTAGATTAGTTAATTCTGTATACAATAAATATGAACAGGAACAAACCAAGAGAGCACTCATGATTATATAAATGGGAAGAATGGGAACTCAAATACAAACAGAACCTTATCATCAGACATTTAATGAAATTTCTTTAAGACCTGTCTGGGCCAAGAAATGTTGGTTGACCACAGCTGCACAGGAAATAAGAGTTAGCAGACAAGTTGAAGGGGGTCACCCAGGCCCTGCCCAGGGGGTAGCAGTCTTGGTTAAGCATGAAGTTTCGTTGGCGAGACTATTTCTCTAGTGCATGAGATAGTCTCAAGCTTGCTTAGATCAACAAATTCCCCTGGGCCATATCATATTGCTGCAAATATAACTTGCCTGCAGGGGGACAATGCACTAATAGGCTGCCTTGAGAATTTCAGTTCTCTGTACAGTTATATTTTTTCATTAGAAAGTAGAGAAGGATTATGCTGATTTTTATAAACCTCCATGAACCTGGTCAATGCAGTTCTGCCACTGAGAGTAAGCCCACTCCAAAGAGATTGATGAATTCAGGTCTCTGAGACGTCAAGGCTAAGATAAATCCCAAAAACACCATGGTCAGTGCCAACCTTGATGAAGTCAGTCCTTTTGAGGGTGACCTGCTTTCTTTAAACTGCAACAAATACTGAACTAAATATTTCATTATGTTTTAAATTTATTCAGTAAACAGCAATGAGCATCTAACTTCATACCTGGAGGAGGTCACCATCTTAACACTGAAAAGAGACATAAATAACATGGCTATGATTACAAACAATAAACAAAAGATGAAAGTGGAAAAATCTAAATTACTGAAGGAGAGCAGAGGAGTAGGTGAGTAATCACTCAGGACAGTTTGAGAACAATTCATGGGAAAGTGATTTAGGGAGGTTATGAATGGTATATAAAGAAGCACCAACCTGGAGGTGGGGTGGAGAGAGGAGGGCCTTCCAGATAGCTGGAATGCATGTGCTCAGACATGGAGATGAGAAGGGATGTGGTATGCTTCAGGAATCATAACAAATTTACTGGGACTAGAACAAGATGGAGAAGGCAACGGCACCCCACTGCAGTACTCTTGCCTGGAAAATCCCATGGACGGAGGAGCCTGGTGGGCTGCAGTCCATGGGGTTGCTAAGAGTCGGACACGACTGAGCGACTTCACTTCCACTTTTCACTTTCATGCATTGAAGAAGGAAATGGCAACCCACTCCAGTGTTCTTGCCTGGAGAATCCCAGGGACAGGGGAGCCAGGGGGCTGCCGTCTATGGGGTCGCACAGAGTCGGATACGACTGAAGTGACTTAGCAGCAGCAGCAGCAGAACAAAAGATACAGAGTCTATATAAAGGTGACAGGAAGCAGGTAGTGATGAAATATAAATGATGGAAAAACAGTTTGGGACAAGTTTGTAAGTTCCTCTTGTTCTATTTGAAGAACTTTGGATCATATCTTGCATTCAAGATGGAGAAGTATATTTTTAAATATGACATGAAATCAGAGTTGGTTGACTTTATTCCTAATTTTTAAAAATTATGGACAGATGGACTTCCCTGGTGGTCCAGTGTTTAAGACCCCATGCTTCCACTGCAGGGAGCATGGATTTGATCCCTGGTCAGAGAAGTTCTGCTTGCCATGTGGCGTGGCCAAAAAAAAATACTGGAAAGACATTTGTTGTTGTTCAGTCGTGTATGACTCTCAGCACCCTAGGCTTCCTTGTCCTTCACCATCTCCCAGAGCTTGCTCAAACTCATGTCCGTCGAGTCAGTGATGCCATCCAGCCATCTCATCCTCTGTCATTCCCTTCTCCTGCCCTCAATCTTTCCCAGCATCATGATCTTTTTAATGAGTCAACTCTTGGCATCAGGTGGCCAAAGAATTGGAGCTTCAGCTTCCACATCAGTCCCTCCAATGACTATTTAGGGTTGATTTCCTTTAGGATTGACTGGTTTGATCTCCTTGTAGTCCAAGTGACTCTAAACAGTCTTCTCAAAGACCACTGTTAAAAAGCATCAATTCTTCGGCACTCAGCATTCCTTATGGTCCAACTCTCACATCTGTACACGACTACTGGAAAAACCATAGCTTTGACTCTACAGACCTTTGTCAGCAAAGTAATGTCACTGCTTTTTAATACATTGCTTAGATTTGGTGGTTCAGACAGTAAAGAATCTGCCAGCAATGAAGGAGACACTCCCCAGGTGTCTAAGTGGTGAAGAATTTGCCAGCCAATGCAAGAGATACCAGTTCGATTCTGGGGTTGGGAATATCACCTGGGGAAGGGGATGGCAACCCACTCCAGTATTCTTGTCTGGAGAATTCCATGGCAGAGGAGCCTGGCAGGCTACAGTCCATGGGGTCACAAAGAGTCAGACACAACTAAGTGACTAACACACTAGGTTTGTCACAGCTTTTCTTCCAAGGAGCAAGTATCTTTTAATTTCATGGCTTCAGTAACCATCTGCAGTGATTTTGGAGCCCAAGAAAATGAAGTCTGTCATTGTTTTCATTGTTTCCCCATCTATTTGCCATGAAGTGATGGGACCAGATGCCATGATCTTTTTGGATGTTGAGTTTTAAGCCATTAACCTCAAAGAAAGTACTTGGTGGAGTGCCACATGGTTCTGAAATTGGCCTTATCCTGTAGAGCACTTTTTATCCACAATTTTTGAAAAGAGAAAGCAATCTCATCAAACTGGCCAATGATACAGGTCAGAAAGGAACTTAAAGGTTGGATAATCAAACTAAAAATTATAAGACAACTATCATGTGGAATCTTCCTCAGCGATCAAGACAAAGAAATAGAGGAAAACAATACAATGGGAAAGACTAGAAATCTCTTCAAGAAAATCAGAGATACCAAGGGAACATTTCATGCAAAGATGGGCTCAATAAAGGACAGAAATGGTATGGACCTAACAGAAGCAGAAGATATTAAGAAGAGGTGGCAAGAATACACAGAAGAACTGTACAAAAAAGATCTTCACGATCCAGATAATCACGAAGATGTGATCATTCCCACTCATCTAGAGCCAGACATCCTGGAATGTGAAGTCCGGTGGGCCTTAGCAAGCATCACTACAAACAAAGCTAGTGGAGGCGATGGAATTCCAGTTGAGCTATTTCAAATTCTAAAAGATGATGTTGTGAAAGTGCTGCATTCAATGTGTCAGCAAATTTGGAAAACTCAGCAGTGGCCACAGGACTGGAAAAGGTCAGTTTTCATTCCAATCCCAAAGAAAGGCAATGCCAAAGAATGCTCAAACTACCACACAATTGCACTCATCTCACACGCTAGTAAAGTAATGCTCAAAATTCTCCAAGCCAGGCTCAGCAATACGTGAACCATGAACTTCCAGATGTTCAAGCTGGTTTTAGAAAAGGCAGAGGAACCAGAGATCAAATTTCCAACATCCCGTGGTTCATGGAAAAAGTAAGAGAGTTCCAGAAAAACATCTATTTCTGCTTTATTGACTATGCTAAAGCCTTTGACTGTGTGGATCACAATAAACTGTGGAAAATTCTGAAAGAGATGGGAATACCAGACCACCTGACTTGCCTCTTGAGAAACCTGTATGCAGGTCAGGAAGCAACAGTTAGAACTGGACATGGAACAACAGACTGATTCCACATAGGAAAAGGAGTACATCAAGGCTGTATATCGTCACCCTGCGTATTTAACTTATATGCAGAGTACATCATGAGAAACGCTGGGCTGGAAGAAGCACCAGCTGGAATCAAGATTGCCAGGAGAAATATCAATAACCTCAGATATGCAGATGACACCACACTTATGGCAGAAAGTGAAGAAGAACTAAAGAGCCTCTTGATAGAAGTAAAAGTGGAGAGTAAAAAAGTTGGCTTAAAGCTCAACATTCAGAAAACGAAGATCATGGCATCTTGTCCCATCACTTCATGGCAAATAGATGGGGAAACAGTAGAAACCATGGCTGACTTTATTTTTCTGGGCTCCAAAATCACTGTGGATGGTGATTGCAGCCATGAAATGAAAAGATGCTTACTCCTTGGAAGGAAAGTTATGACCAACCTAGACAGCATATTCAAAAGCAGAGACATTATTTTGCCAACAAAGATCCGTCTAGTCAAGGCTATGGTTTTTCCAGCGGTCATGTATGGATGTGAGAGTTGGACTATAAAGAAAGCTGAGTGCCGAAGAATTGATGCTTTTGAACTGTGGTATTGGAGAAGACTCTTGAGAGTCCCTTGGACTGCAAGGAGATCCAACCAGTCCATCCTAAAGGAGATCAGTCCTGGGTGTTCTGATGGAGGGACTGATGTTGAAGCTGAAACTCCAATATTTTGGCTACCTGATGCAGAGAGCTGACTCATTTGAAAAGACCGTGATGCTGGGCAAGATTGAGGGCAGGAGGAGAAGGGGATGACAGAGGATGAGATGGCTGGATGGCATCACCAACACAATGGACATGGCTTTGGGTGGACTCTGGGAGTTGGTGATGGACAGGGAGGCCTGGTGTGCTGCAGTTCATGAGGTTGCAAAGAGTCGGACACGACTGAGCAACTGAACTGAATTGAACTGAAGAAATAATACAAATGAATTTATTTACAAAATAAAAACAGACAGACATAAAAAACTAACTTGGAGGTAGGAACAAATTAGTGGTTTGGGATTAGCAAATACAGATTACTATATATAGCATAAACAACAAGGTTCTGCTGTATAGCACTATAAACTATAGTCAATATCTTGAAATAAACTATAATGGAAAAGAATCTGTGTGTGTGTATATATATATTTTTATTTATTTATTTATTTATACACATATATTATAAAACTTTGCTGTATACCTGAAACACAATATTGTAAATCAATCAATTTCTTTAAAGACTAATTCTTGTATTTAAAAAATGTTTATGGAGCATCTGCAATGTTATAGGAAATTTTCTAAGTTGGTAGGAATCTAGGTGTGAACAAGTGAAAGTCCTTGACTTTCTGGATTTTATACTCTAGAGAAACCTGATGATAAACAAATAAATATATAATACAGTGTCATGCACTGACAAATGAAGAAAACAGACACAACATAAAAGGTAATAGAAAGTAATTACAGAGGGAGGAATTCTGGGGCGAGAGTTCCAGGCGGGAACTACTAGGGTAAAAGTCCTGCAGGGGAATGAGCCTTGCGCGCAAAAAGGCTAGAAAGGCTGGAGTCGATGCTGAAAGGGGGCGTGATGAGAACTGAGTGAGAAGAAATGGAAGGTTAGTCAGGAGCTTCTTCAAAAGGTGAAATCAATAAATCAAAACAAGCAAGATGGCACTGAAGCACGACGCTACGAAGTCATTTAAAAATGGTTGGAGAGTGTTATAAAATACAAATGTAATACACTCTGGGTTTTATTTCATAGAAATCAATTACACAGGGAAAGGATGAAGGAGAGGTGTGCTGTCAGCAGTTTATGTGAAAAACACATCAAGGCCTTCATAGATCCACAAGCTCAGTGAGAGCTAGTATAAAATGATGAATTTGAGACACACACACACACACACATTCTCCAGCAACAAGCACATATACAGATGTGTATGTGCACACATTTACCTACGCTTAACACAGCTTTCAGTGGTAAAGAATCTGCCTGCCAATACAGGAGAGGCAGGTTTGATCCCTCGATCAGGAAGATCCCCTGGAGAAGGAAATGGCAACCCACTTCAGTATTCTTGCCTGGAAAATCCCATGGACAGAGAGGCCTGGCAAGTGGAGTCTTTACCACTGAAAGTTGTGTTAAGTGTGAGTAAATGCATGCACATATGCACGTGTATGTGCTTGTTTGTGGGGTGCGTGTGTGTGTCTCAAATTCATTTTATACGGCTCTTACTGAGCTTGTGGATCTACCGCGGCCGTGAGGTGTTTTTCACATGGGGTTGCAAGAGAATCAGACATGACTTATCGACTAAAGAACAACAGCACAACGTTAGACAAAATGAACAGTGCATACCCAAATTAAATGACAGAATAAACTAATATTCTTTTTACCCACCACATTGAAAGTATTACATTTAACTTGATGATACATTTTATGAGTTATTGATGATTACATTTTTTTCCAGGACCAGGATGCTGTGAAAAATAAAAATACCCACTCATGTATGTTTTTGGCTTTCCACCCATTCTTCCAAGACTCTGAGCTCTGCTAATTTAAAGGTCCTAGATCTCAAGTGAGAAATGATCCCATGTGGACACAACCACGGTTTCACTGAATTGGAATTTGAGGGACTGGCTTTTGGGGCTCTTTCTTCCACTGAACCAAGAAGAAAGAAGTAGATTATTATACTGTTTCTGGGCATTGATTGCAGTTATCAAGGGGAATCAGATTAGTGAGCACAGCAAGGGCAGGGAGGTCTGAGTTGGGAATCCAGGAAGCTGTGTGTGCTGACAGTTCCCCTTCCAGGAGTAAAAGTACACGTGCAGTCGTCACACACTAATAAAGGCAGGGCCAGCGGAGACACACGCTCCAGCAATGAAGGTTTACTGCACACCCTCAAGGAAGGAAACCCAGATCACCAGGGTGCCGGCTGAGGGCAAAGGGGAGCATGGAAGGAGACTTAGAAAAAAAGCATATTATACACGCAAATTGCAGACTTGTGACAAATAATAGAAACAAAAACCATAGCAGCCAAGCATATTTCCTTGGTTTTGTATTTATCTGTGTATTATTTACCAATTTTTATTTTTCCTCTCTTTTCTCCTATATAAGAAATGTTGGGGATGATTGCCTGTATAGTTAGAAAATCCAGGTGGAAGAAACATTAAGATCACCTAGAGACAGAAACAGAGAAGGCAATGGCACCCCACTCCAGTACTCTTGCCTGGAAAATCCCATGGACGGAGGAGCCTGGAAGGCTGCAGACCATGGGGTCGCAAAGAGTCGGATACGACTGAGCGACTTCACTTTCACTTTTCACTTTCATGCATTGGAGAAGGAAATGGCACCCTACTCCAGTGTTCTTGCCTGGAGAATCCCAGGGACGGGGGAGCCTGGTGGGCTGCCGTCTATGGGGTCGCACAGAGTCGGACACGACTGAAGCGACGCAGCAGCAGCAGCAGCAGAGACAGAAATGATGACTGATGAGAACTTGGGTCTCCTCTTTGGGCAGAACAACAGCATCTTGAATTATTTAAGTGTTATTTGTATGATACTGTCATTGTCCCTGCGAAGTTAAACATAGGGTACGAAGGTGAGGATAAAATGCTGAATGACTGAAGAATAGGATTTGTCTGTTGGCTTTTAGCTCCATGCTTGTCCTTCTGTGCTTTCCACTATAGTTCAGACAAAACTGTACATCCTAGATGCCCTTGGCAGCTAACTTCTCATTACAGGATGTGGAAGAAATGGAGAAACTTTTTCTTTCCCTGCTTCTTACCAGGCCCCTGGCAGTGGCAATAGCCAAGGGTCGTGTCCAAGTTCCTGCTTCTCTCCTTGGCAACACTATTCCAGAAGCATTAGTAGCAAGTTCTCAGCAGCCTCAGAGGTCAGTGGTCATGAGCTCTTAATTACACATTTTCCTTTTTTTTTCTCTTTCATCTGTAAGAGTGAGAATGGCTTCCTGTAGTATTACTCTCTGGATAACTTTGCATTTTTCTCTGCACTTCTAGCCTTTCCAACCCTTTGATCGCCAATTCCCAATATTAAATTCCATCTGTTTGAAATAGCTAGTAGGCGAGTAATACTACGGGAAGCCATTCTCACTCTTACAGATGAAAGAGAAAAAAAGGAAAATGTATAAACAGTTAAATGTAATACACTCAGTGTGGTGGGTAAAAAGTAGAGATTCTATTTTTCCATAAGCACAGTCACTGATTACAGATGAACCCATGGCCCAGCCTATGCAAAGAAAAAACATGGAGTCAATTGGAAGAGGAAGAGATGGTCACGGACAGGTAGGGCAACATGGAGAGATCAGATAAAGTCTATGAGCTCAAGGACAACATACTCTGATTCTCTGGTGCCTGGCAGCTTCGGGGGGTTATAGGGTCCAGCGTGTGGCCTTGGGAATAGTGGCTGAAGGGGAGTTTAAGTGTGGCTTCAGTCTAATCCATGAGCTCTTTTAACTGTGATGCAGCAATGCTGCCTCGTTCACTCACATGACCATAGAAATCAAGAGCAAAAAATGCCAGGATACGAAATAGGAAGAAAGATGAACACATGTCAGACCATGCCTCCTAAAACATGGTGATAATTTTTTATTAAGGAAATACATTTTAATGGCCAAAACAGGATACTGATAATCACATGAATTATCACTCCTTCTTCAAACTGCCAGACAAATGCATAATGAAAATGTCAGAGATTGCTCTGCCTACCACAGCAAGCAAGAGCCTCAGAGCTGCAGGCAGTGAGTTAACATAAACATGCGTATCTGGGTTTGTCAGCATACTGGAAAATAAGCATGCATTTTTCTCCAGGTATATAAAATACAAACAATAAAAGGTCATTGATTAATATGTGCCCTTGGCTGAAGTCACTGCAGCCTTTTTAAAAGTCATATGATATAAACATTCAAAAACCCCACAAGATCCAGTGTTTAATGGTCCTGCAAGTACATTATAATTCACCTGTACACTTTCAGAAGGACATGAAATTATCATCAGTAAATAATGGGACTAAGAAGACCGCCAGAAATTTATACCTCACTCTACTGTGCTGTTCAGAATGATTCCATTTTACATTGTATTTAGGTATTGGTTTCCTTTTCTTTGTTGAAATTTTTGTAGTGATGGCGCCATTGGTGTGACCTGACATTTCTCTCCTAGGAAACACAAGAATAGCACCAACACATTAATTTGGTATAAAAGACCAAAATTTGCGGCTGTGTTATGCTCTTAAGAAGTCAACACTCATTTATCTTATAGCTAGATTTACTAAGGAAGTGTTTTTATCATATTCCTACACTCTGTAACTTCCTTATGTCCACAACTGTCCCAAACAGAAATCATTAGAGTTGGTATTTTACCCTGGAGTATATTTTGCTTTCTCCCTTTATGATGAACACATTACTGTGGATCCCATTAGACTTGTTTCATAACCTCCATGTCTACCTGCTGGAGCAAAGCTCTGTGTTCATTCTTTCTCTGCACACTTGCAAGTTTTATTTTCAGTTAGTAACTACAATTAGAGTCTACTAAGTTCAGCATGGATAGTGGGGCACCAGACTAGGATATGGATACCTTAGGGTGAAAAATTTACCTCCCCAAAGATCTTTAACTGTAGGTTGTTTCTTGAAGTAAGCATAGATGTTAAAAGTAACTTTTAAAGATTTTACCAAAATCAACTAAAATTTGATTACAGATATTCTCAGTTGTGTACTGTGATCTCTTCTCCATTCTTCTGTATTTCTGCTCATCTGGTTTTTGCTTCTTGGGCTGCCTTTTGCCTCTAAAAACTTGTTACTCCAAGGATACCAGACAAATCTGTATGGAAGTGTCCATTTCATGGAGGTTGGAAGACAAAAAAAATAAAGGGCATTGGAATAAAAGCAAGATTACAAGTTGCCAGGTGCTATCAAGGACACAGCTGAGCAAAGAATCAGACCAAGGTAGAAATGTAGAGAATATTTTCTCCAAAATAAAAATAGCTTTATTATTTTCTGATAATAAAAGTGATACATGCTCATTATAAAAATTTCAAATACATAAAAGTCTAACAAAAGTAATGATCACCCAAATACCACAGCCCAGAAAGAAACCATTACTAACTTTTTAGCAAAGATTTCTCTATGAAACATATATTATTTAAAAATATCCAGTATTATAAATGGGCTCATATTAAACACGCTATTCTGTGGTCTGCTTTTTCATTCACTAACATTTCAAGGACAAATTTTCCATAGCAGTAAACATAGATCTAAACAATTTTAAATTAGGCAGATGTGTATAACTCAATTATAGACTTGTGCTATAATTTATTTAACCTGTCTTCTATTGAAGGATATGTACGCTGTTTCCAGTATTTTAATATCATAAACATTAAAAAGTACCTATTTGCCCTCATGTGTACACACTTGTGAAGTTTTTATTCATTACAATGAATTCCTAAACAAATTTCTGGGTAAAAGCAATGGGTAAACAGAACCATTTAAAGTTTTGATACATACTGCCTTCTAGAAGTGTGTGTAGTCGCTCAATCGTGTCCGACTCTTTGTGACCCTGTGGACTGTGGCCCACCAGGCTCCTCTGTCCATGGGATTCTCCAGGCAAGAACACTGGAGTGGGCAAGCTGTACCAATTTCCACTTGCATGAACAGTGTAGGAGGGTTCCTTTTCCTCCATACCCTCTCCAGCATTTGTTGTCTGTGGATTTTTTGATGATAGTCATTCTGACTGGTATGAGGTGGTATATCATTGTAGTTTTGATTTGCATTTCTCTGCATGAAATTAAAAAGACGCTTACTCCTTGGAAGAAAAGTTATGACCAACCTAGATAGCATATTGAAAAGCAGAGACATTACTTTGCCAACAAAGGTCCGTCTGGTCAAGGCCATGGTTTTTCCAGTGGTCACGTATGGATGTGAGAGTTGGGCTGTGAAGAAAGCTGAGCTCAGAAGAATTGATGCTTTTGAACTGTGGTGTTGGAGAAGACTCTTGAGAGTCCCTTGGACTGCAAGGAGATCCAACCAGTCCATTCTGAAGGAGATCAGCCTTGGGTGTTCTTTGGAAGGACTGATGCTGAAGCTGAAACTCCAGTACTTTGGCCACCTCATGCGAAGAGTTGACTCATTGGAAAAGACTTTGATGCTGGGAGAGATTGCGGGCAGGAGGAGAAGGGGACGACAGAGGATGAGATGGCTGGATGGCATCACCGACTCGGTGGACATGAGTTTGAGTGAACTCCGGGAGTTGGTGACGGACAGGGAGGCCTGGTGTGCTGCAATTCACGGGGTCGCAGAGTCGGACATGACTGAACAACTGAACTGAACTGAACTGAATATAAGTTATTCCTCTTCAGAGCAGATATGTCCTGGGCTTAAATAATTTTCACTTTGTATCCCCAGTCCATCATCAGTGTTACTTAGGATGAGAGTCAACTTCTTTGAACCTCATTTCCCTTGATCTTATGGTAACAGAACACAGATCAGTAGTTTAGATGATGTGTGACTGCAGCTCGCACACCCAAATATTAACTGAGTCTGACCCTCCTTCAAGTACACTCTTCCTACCTTCTTATATTCCATCCCAATTTACATTAGTCTGTAAGAAAATTTCAAAATTAAGGAGTCACTGAAAAACAATGGAGATGTTCAAATGATTATATTTATAGAGATGACCATAAAAAATTGCACTAAGGCAGATGACATCAATAAGAAGGTTCTTAAGTGAAAGTTTGGTGAGCAATGAAGGTTTGGGAGGCATCTTCAGAATAAAAGTGCTTCCCAAGAAAATACTTGCAATCCAGTGGACCATTAATATACCTAAATAACTTGGGACATAAAGATGGACGCAAAATACAAGAAACATCAGCTTCTCTGTCAAAATTCAAAATGTTGGCTTATCATTGCCTACACATGATTTGGAAATGTTTTTCACCATGAGGCAAATGTATAAGCCGTGTACACAATTTTTAATTCTTTTCAACAATGCCTCAGATATTAATATTTGAAATTAGACTTTCAACCAAGAATGATGAAGTGGAACTATTTAAACAAATGATTGATGACAGTCTAGATATTAGAAAGACAGACTTGGGAGCAAACTAAATGACAGTGTTGAGATACTAGATACCAATGATTCTGAAGAGGTTTGAAGGATTATCCGATTCAGTCATTCACTTGGTGGGCCATATTATGTGTCAGGTACTGTGCTAGCCATTAAGGATACCAAAAAGAGCAGGATATAGCCTCTACCCCCAGGGAAGTTTCAGTTTTATGAGGAGAGAGAAGTCAACAGGCAGTTCCAGCGTGGGGTGATGGTGTGGTGAGGCATGTGTAGACGCTTCAGATTCCTTACTGGAAGCCTGCTGAAGATGGCATCAGTCCTAGTAATCTTTGCCTCCTCCTTACTCTTTCAGCCCTTACTTTCGGTTCCAAAAGTTTGTGGCTCAAATAACAGATGTTGTAATAGAACAGTTAACTTGGGCAGATGCCTTTTCATCCTTAATAAAATGTTTGCTTCTTACCTGGTACTCTAGTAGCTAACATAGTACCTTGATTCTGGCAGATGCCTCACAAATGCTTCTCATGTAACTTTCACCTCCTAGAATCACTCTATCTCAGGTCATAAAAGCTGTTTTACACAAGCTGTTCTATCATCCCATGAAACTCCACAATGACGCAGTGGGTCACAGATCATTACAATTCTCCAGAAGCCAATAAAATTGACTATGCTAGAAATCCCATAGCTGACTTCCAAAACAACAAAACACTTTCTTCATGTTTTGGGGGCTATAAAATGGGACAAAAATCTATCAAGTAAATAGGATCTACCTGGAGGATAGCCCACGGTACATTACAAAGATGAAGGTGAATGAAATTCTTTACTAATTTATCTTTACTGATCATAGGAAACACTTGGGGCCTCTTGGTTTCTTCATGTGTCTTAGTCTTTATATCATGAGGCCACTAAAGTATCCTCTTACTGCCTATAGCAGGATGGGAGATTTAATTCCTATCAGTTAACACTTATCAACAAACCCACTAGAAGGCAAATCTGGTAAGGAGTACTGGGTCACTCAATAGTAAATTCTGGTTATTTCTAACCACAGTAGTATCTGCTTACCATATCATTAATTAGGTTATTGCCAGTTAATCTGACTTGGTTTTTAAGATGTCCAAAATAGTCACACCCAAGCAAGGTGATCTAGTTAAAAAAAACTCATTGATGAATAGTATTTCTAGACCTTCTACTCAATGCTAAGCAAACTTCTATGCAATAGATTGGGAGCTAGCAATCTGTGTTTTTAACAAGCCTTCCATGTCATTTTGTTGCATGCTAAAGTTTGACAAACACTGCTTCAAGTCAATTAAGCAAATTCCAATCAACATCATACCAACAGATTACACATGTGCTGAATAATGGTGTGGGCCTGGTGTCAATGAGAACTTCCTAATGATTTCCCTTTGAAGGTACTGCGAGATTCAGATTCAAAGTGAAAAGCAGTTTAACAAAGAGTCAGTTCTTTATTATCTTGATTACCTCATTTGAATTATTAGTGGCAACTTCATCCGATTCCAAGCTTATTTGCCCGATTCAGCCAAAATACATTCAGCCTACATGAAACAAGCTAAATCGACCTCAGAATGGCTAGCTATTTATAAAGCCAAATGTCAAAGACTTTCACAGCTTCCTGTGATTAACAAGGAATCAAGAGTTGGGTATAATCAAAAGAGTTTTCAAACTAGGCCAGGTCATCACAAGAAGCAAGATCAATGAAGTCTAGTGCAACCCCTTCCCCTGACAGTCTCAACATAGGGGCAGTTTGGGAGCATTGTGAACATGCTTCATGCTCAGATGGGGAAGACAGCAATGGGCAGTCAGAATGTGTCAGACCAGCCCTCGGAGATGGCCTCTCCCAGCTGCTTGCCTGGGGCTTTTATTTGACTTGTCAATCAGGCTACAGCTTACTGTGTTTTGAATCTCACTTCCTGCGGTAAGATCCTTTTTCTCAGAACCATAGCTCCATGTTTTAGACCTTGGTCTGTTAACCTGACCCTGATTTCTGATGATTTCCTTCTTTGAATAATTGCTCTTGAATCTGGACTCCAATCTGACGATCATTAACCCAACTGTACAGATTCACCAAAAGAATAAAATAAAAACTTACCAAAAAATGGGCCTATTCCTTTGATACAGAGAAAACTAGAGGTCTGCCCTTATATAGTAAACATCCTGGAGAGGGAGATTCTGTAAATCCTCTGGAAATGGTTTTCATGAGTGTTTCTGTCTATCATCATAAAGACAGTCATTATCCCTACTTGGTTAATTTACTCAGGAATGTTTACTATAGCTGAATTTTTTATTATGTGGGTTCACAGAGATAATGTTACTCAATTTAACTTATAAGGAAACACCTGCTCTGTATAGGATAACATGCTAGGCCCAGAAGAGATGGACCCTACACAGTCAGGGAGTATGATAAACAGAGTAATGGTCCCAAAGATGTCCATGTCCTAATCCTGAATACACGACTTTATAGGAGAAATGGGACACTGCGGCTGTGATTAAACAAAGGATCTTAAGATACAGAGATTTCCCTGGATTACCTGAGTGGGCCCAATGCCATCACAAGGATCTTTTGGAGAGCCAAAGGAAGAGGAAGAGGTGATGAAGAAGAGCTCAGAGAGACAGAGAGATCTAGATTTAAAGATGTGACAGATACTGGCTTTGAGGATGGAAGAAGAAGGCATGAACCAAAGAATGCAAATAGCATTTTGAAGCTAGAAAAGGCAAAGGAACGAACTCTCCCCTAGATCCTCCAGAAGGAATGCCAAGGACTTCTGACCTCCAGAGCTGTATAATAATTAATTTATGTTGCTTTAACCCACTAACCTACTGTTGTGATAGCAGTAGGAAACTAATACAGGGAGTTTATCATCTAGTAAGAGAGAAAAGATATCATAGGTAACTTGGATATGATTCAGAAAGTGACAGGTATAAACGAGAAATGCAAAGAAACTGTTACAGATGATACAAATAAACTTATTTACAAGATATAAACAGACTTGCAGACACAGAAAACAAACTTATTAAACAGGAAAGGAGGTTTAGGAGTTTGGGATTAGTAGATACAAACCATGATATATAAAACATAAACAACAAGGTCCTACTATATAGCCCTGGAGGAGGGCATGACAACCCACTCCAGTATTCTTGCCTGGAGAATCCCATGGACGGAGGACCATGGCAGGCTATGGTCCATGGGGTCGCAAAGAGTCAAGACAGGACTGAAGCAACTTAGCACACAAGCACCTACTGTATGGCACAGGGAACCATATTCGGTATCTTGTAGTAAACCACAATGGGAAAGAATATAAAAAAGAATATGTGTATATATATATACAGGTATATGTATACATATACACACGTATAACTGAATCATTTTGCTGTACATCAGAAGCTAACACTGTAAATCAACAATACTTCAATAAAAAAAACTTTACAAATGGGAAAAAAAAAAGAGAAATTGCTATGGAAAGGCTGATAAAGTAAGTAATATTGGCTGGAAAGATTAGGAAAGCTTCCTGGAGGAGGCAATTATGGTGGGCCCTGAAAGATTGGCTAGAATTTCAAAAGGGAGAGATCTGGTAAACACTAGGAGTAAAGGCATAGAGTTGGAATCAAACAAAAAGCTGACTGAGGCCTTTATGACCAGCCAGTTTCTTAGGAACAAGAATTATTTGATTAAAATTTCATCATCTACTCAGGATATAATAGTCTCTAAGTATGTAAAAAATTATAATACTAGTCATATAACAACTATATTATATGAAATAATCTAAGAGTTTAAATACAGAAATACAGATCTTGGGCATGTAATGACCAAGGGTGAAACTGGCTCATTTTCACATATGCAGACTTGACAGGGATAAAAGAAACATACTAAGAGTCAATCGAAATAAGCAAAAAGGCAATTCTTTAAAAAGATTTCTATTAACATTTACAAATCAGACATTTCCTGCAACCTCTGCAGGCAGGCTAAACCAAAACAAAGGAATCCAACTGAACTGAACATACTTGGAAGCAGATTGGAGGCTCTAAGGACTCACATGGATGTGACAGAGAAGACACTGTAATCCAGATCCTTTCTAGTAGGTTTTGACTGCTCTGTCTGAAGTCAGAGTCGACAATCTTAAGCAATTCTGAATGGTTTTAATTTAGCCCAGGTTGGATCATGAGGCAATGATCCTACTAAAACAAACTTTTAAGCCACTCTGTTCTACAAGTTGGAAGGGAAGGAATGGAATGGGATTGGTCACACTGTTGATGGGCATCAGCCAAATGTATCATCCCTTATCCTCCAGCACTACAGATGAAGACAGTGGCTTCCCCAGGTGAGACCTTACTCAGTGCCTCAGCAATTCTTGGTTTCTTCTTTATCCTCGTCAGAAACCGATGCCTTTTTGTACTGTTTGCATTCACTCCAGGAAAATATGGAGGAACAGCTAGTCTCCACTGGCCTGCTCCTATAGGAATGGCCTGGAGCTTCTGCAGAAGTGTCCGTATGCACACCGGGGGCCCTCAAGTCCAGGGATGGAGTTGCGCACTTTGGAGACCAGCTTTCCTCACAAGGAGACCTAGACCTACTGGAAGAGTCCTCATCCCCCCTACTACCCGTCTTTTTGTCAAAGCCCAGGAATGTGACCTCAGACTGGCTGCATTCAAAGGGAGTCTTCCGAGTCATTCTATCTTTTCTCAAACTTTGATCATGAGGCGGCGATGGATTATTCTGGTTTTCGTCATCTTCCACTGGAATGCTCGGAACATTATCGAAGAACAGAGGAGAAGGACTCCTGAAGGACTTGAGGGATGTGGGAGGATCTTCCGCAAAATACAAGCTGGCTTGAGTACTTTCAAGAATATTTAGGACCTGAATAACCAAGAAACAAACACACACTGAATGAAGTCTCAATAACCTCTCCTTTAACCTTTTTTTCTGTCTACCTATTAAGGAATATTCTCTTTTTTCATGAAATAAGTTTAACTAATGTGGGAGACCTGGATTTTATCCCTAAGTTGGGAAGATCCCCTGGAGAAGGGAATGGCAACCCACTCCAGTATTCTTGCCTGGAGAATCGCATAGATAGGGTCTACAGTCCATGGGGTTGCAAAGAGTCGGACACAACTTAGCAACTAACACATTGTCTTTATAGAATTTGAAATGAGAAGGAATTAAAGATTAGCTAAAATTTTCATGTTAATAACTAAATTAAGTGACTTAAAGCAAAGTAGAAAAGCCACTGAACTGAATTCAACATCAAGAGATCTGGAGTGTCTTGCTGGTCCAGTGGTTAGGAGTCTGCCGGCCAATGAGGGGGAAACGGGTTTGATCCCTGGTCCAAGAAGATATAACATGCTGCGGGGCAACTAAGCCTGTGTACCACAACTATTGCAGCCTGCACACTCTAGAGCCTATGCTCTGCAACAAGAGAAGCCACCACAGTGAGAAACCTGAGCACCGCGACTAGAGAGTAGCCCCTGCTTGCTGAAACTAGAGAAAGCCCAAGGGCAGAAATGAAGACCCAGTGCAGCCAAAAATGATAAACAAGTAAATAAATAAAATTTTTTTAAAAAAGAAGAGAACTGACTTTAGGCCAAGATTTGCCACTAACTACTTTGTGACCTTGGACAAATCTCTGATTATTTTTTATTTCAACCTGAATATGTGAAAGATTGGAAGGGGTCAGGGAATAGTGAACCCAATCCATAGTTCTCAAATACTAGAACTACCTAGGGAAGCTCTCTTAAAATACCTTAAAAAGTCTCTCTTACAGATCCCTTAGACTGACCTAAAGATGCTCATTCAAAAAAATATGGAGATAGGAGCCCAGGAATCTGTATTTTTAAAGCTTCCCAGTTGATCTGGATGTGCAGCTAAATTGAGAACCATTAACCTGATACAAAATAACATACCTTCACACATACATGTAATTTAAAAAATACATATAAAGAGCTTTATAATTTACAAAGTGTTTTCACACACATGACCTCATTTAATCTGCACAAACATTATTATCCTCACTTTATAGATGATACGGTTGAGTCCCTTTCAGAAAAGGAAATCACTATCATAAGCCAGAAGGAGCAGACCTGTGGCTTAACCCCACGTCTTCTGGCTCCCAATTTCATGTTCTCTCCACTATGTATTCAGAGCTCAAAACTGCTAGTTACATAGCTCTTACTGGCAGTGTCAGGTCTAGAACACAGCTCTCCTGATTCCCAGGCCAATGGTCTTCATATTCTGATTATGTCAACTCCTTGTTTAAAAACTTTTCCATGGCTGACAACAGATTCAGGATGGAATCCAAATTCCTAGAATGGAATTCATGCCCCTCGATCACCTGGAACCTCCTATTATTTTAAAACAGTCCAGCATTTCCCTCTCTGTCCTCGTACTTCCATGATGCAGGATTATCTGCAGTCTTGGTGCCAGGGAATCCACTGCACCTCTGAGCCTTTGCAGGCATACAGTCTCTCTGCCTGGAATATCCCTCCATCCTAAGGCCACCTAAATCCAACCTATTCTTCAGATTATAGCTCAGTTATCACCTCCATCAAGAAACTTCTTTGCTGGGACATATTCTGACTCTATGCTCCCATACTGGCCTGTGTACTCATCTATCATGATGCTTATCTTCTTGCATCGAAATTCCATGTTTATCCGTCTGACTCTCCGTTTGGACTGTGAGCTGAGAGCAGCAATTCAGTATCCTGATCACTGTTGCAGCACCAGCATCTAGTCCAAAGTCTGGCACACAACAGCAGGTACTAAATAAATATTTGTTTATTATAAACAAATACCTAGATGATTAAATTGATGGGCAGATGAATAAGCTTAAAAATCAGCAAGAGAAATACATGCTGCATTTTAAAAAAAATTTGGCCACACCATGTGGCATGTAGGATCTTAGTTCCCCAACCAGGGACTGAACCCAGGCCCTGGCAGTGAATGTGCCTGAGTCCTAACCATTGAACCACCAGGGAATTCCCATTTTATTGGACCAGATCTCTTAATGAATGTTGAATAAAATATTCTCTCCAAATTATTCACTTATGTCTTTTCATCAATTTTTTTTGGTTGCCCTGGTTCTATCCAATGATGCCCTTTTTCAGAGTACCAAACTTTCTGATTTAGAAAAGCTATCTGTTAGGTGAGAAGACTGTTGGGGACTGCATTTGTCACACTGATATTCACTTAGAAAAACAATTTATCCAGTTTAGATTTTCCATGGTTCCACAGACTGTTTTTAACAAAATCACATGTATACGCACTTCATCCATCGATGGTCTTAATTTCGCCCGTGTTGCAGCACACCGGCCTGCCAAAGAGAACAGCTTGGCGGAAAAATTCTGTGGACAGGGAGGTACTTTCTTATCTAGAAAGGAGATACATGAATCGAGGCCTCTTTTCTCCATCAATTCTATAAGAAGATCCCGCTAGGAAGAAAAGAAGACAAGCTCATCATTTAGAACTCAGAAACGATCAGAAAAGTGACCAAGAGATAGGGGCAGAGGTGGAGACAACTCTTACCAGCTGGATATGCTTTGGCTCATCTAACACCACTTTACAACCTGTCAGAACTTCCATTATTACCTACAAGGAATATATAGAAAGTTAGCTACATAATATTAATAATATACACAATAATTATTATATTATTATAAATATTTTTAAAAGTGCAAGTGAAATCACTCAGTCGTGTCCAACTCTTTGCGACCCCATGGGCTGTAGCCTATAGGCTCCTCCATCCATGGGATTTTCCAGGCAAGAATACTGGAGTGGGTTGCCATCTCCTTCTCCAGATCTTCCCGACCCAAGGATTGAACCCAGGTCTCCCACACTGTAGGCAGATGCTTTACCATCTGAGCCATACTCATAGTTAGTTGTGGCTCTTTTGAAAAAATTTTAATTGAGGCATAACTACAATATTGTGTTGGTTTCTGCCATATATCAATATGAATCAGCCATAAGTACATAAGTCATACACGTAAGTATGTGTATCAGCCATACACATAAGTCATACACATAAGTCCTCTCCCTCTTGAACCCCGCTCCTACCTCCCATCCCATCCCACCCCTATAGGTTGTCACAGAGCATCGGATTTGTGTTCCCTGAGTCATACAGCAAATTCCCACTGGCTATTTTGCATCCTGAAGAAGGGAATGGCAACCCACTCCAGTATTCTTGCCTGGAGAATTCTATGGACAGAGGAGCCTGGCAGGCTACAGTCCATGTGGTCATAAAGAGTCGGACATGACTGAGTGACTAACACACACACACACACACAAACACACACACCTATTTTACATATGGTAATGTGTATGTTTCAATGTTATTCTCTTAAATCATATCATCCTTCCTTCCCCTACTGTGTCCAAAAGTCTGCTCTCTATGTGTCACCTTCGCTGCCCTGCAAATAGGTTCATCAGAACCATCTTTCTAGATTTCATATATATGCATTAATATATGTTTGTTTTTCTCTTTCTGACTTACTTCACTCTGTATAATAGGCTCTAGGTTCATCCACCTCATTAGAACTGACTCAAATATATTCTTCTTTATTGCTGAGTAATATTCCCGTACACTAACATTCCATACGTACCACATCTTTATCCATTCATTTGTCAACGGACACCTAGGTTGCTTACATGTCCTAGCTACTGTAAATAGTGCTGTTGAACACTGGGTACATGTGTCTTTTTTCAGTTAACCTCAATACTGAGTATAGTTCATTCTAATTAATCACTTTATGTTTTACTGTTTGATTACATAAAATTAATGTATTGATATAAGACAATGAGTAACAGGAAATCAATAGGTCTAAAAGTTAAAGTCTTTAAAACAGTTCTTAGAATTTAGAGCATTCTTGGTGATAAACTCTTCTCCTTCATTAACTGGTAGTTGGTACTTACAATTCCAAAGCTGTAGATGTCTGTTTTAATGGAAAGTTTGCCTTGTCTGATATACTCTTCTGGCATGTACCACACATGCTTACTGCTGCTGCTGGTCATGCTTATGGCAGAGCTTTGAGGTTCTAGGTGAGGTCGGAAGTGTGCCATGGCAAAATCAGTTAGTTTGGGTTGAAACTGATCATCCAGAAGTATGTTTGCACTGGAATTGTGATCATGGGCAAACAAGACAAAAACATCATAAAGGTATTCCGGTGGAAAACAACAGGACAAGCTCGCTTTCATATTTGGTCAATTCCAAATAAAGTCATACATTACTTTCCATGAAGTTTTTAGAGGAGATTTTCTCAAAGTATAAATCCAAGCATTATATAAAACCTAAAACGAAAACCTGACATAGGAACAGCAGGCATTTCAAATTTACAGGACTATGTATGGAGTTGGTGGATGAAGTTGACGCTTTGTCAATAGGAGAAACTAAAGTTAACCACAGCAGCTTTCCTTGTGTTCTACTTATATGTAATAAGAACATTAAATGAGTTTTAATCAGATAGTAATTAAGTATCTGATATGCACAGGGCTGTGCTGTGGAATGCTTGGCTTAGAACCACTCAGCCAATACATTAGAGCCAGATCCTGCCTTTGCTCTAGCTCTAGATTAGGACAGACATGTAGTTCTTAATGACTTCTTCCCCAGATGTACACTTCACTTATTCAGATCAAAGCTGGGGCTTCTGGAGATGCCCTGATCATTGGGTACCTAATGCAGGAGTCTGCCACATGTGCCAGGAGGTGAGGTGGGCAGAGAGGTTCATTAACCCTCATTATCAGGACCCAAGCTTCTACCCCTCCAGCTTCTGCCACTCTGAGAGTCTGGCTCTCTTCTGCACCCCTGCCCTACCACTGCCCCCCACTTTATTTCAGCAATAAGAGGAGGAATGCAAAGATCTGAGTGCCAGATTTTCAATGTCAAGCATCTCATCCTCCCTTCTTCTTCCAACCCAGCTTTAAAGAACCTAAACTTAAACCATAACTTAAAAGAGAATGCAAAAAGCTGAATTTGTGAAACACTTAGAATCCCTAAAGAACAGGTCTTTTCCAAGTACAAAAGGGGAAAGAAGCAGCAACAACACTCATAATCTAATCCATTTATTTGATCCTCAGAAAAACTGGGGAAGTTTGCTGTGGCTGGTGACTCATACTTCTGTTAAGAGTTAGGCAGAGGGGAGCTGAGTAACCACAGCATGTTACACAATAAAACCCACAGATGACTTTGGGTCAGTGAAAGGCCATCAATAAGAATGCGAAATTGTTCCAGGGCACTGCATTCACACTTTGAATAATGGTATTTGGTGAAAAGAAAGTTGTTTACCAGCAGACTTTAGTGTATAACATAAATTTTAAGTTCAGTGATTTACTCTGTTCTAAATAAAGGTTAATGGCAGCTGAGGAAGAAGGATGTTCTGTTTTAGGAAAGTGGGAATTCCAAAAGGCCCTTCAACAATCAATTCTACTCAAACTCTTTCTCCTGCTTCAACCTCAGATAGAATATTCAGACATAAAGTGCCTTCAGCTACCTTGCAGGTCAACTGAATACATTCTTTCTATGGGAGTAAAAACAGACTAACAAAATAAAGACAACATAAAGTAACTAAAATCATGTAACAATATACTGCAACAAACAGGTGCTGCGCAGGCTATGCTTAGTCACTCAGTTCAGTTCAGTTCAGTCCTCGCTCAGTCGTGTCTGACTCTTTGCAACCCCATGGACTGTAGCCTGCCAGGCTCCTCTGTCCCTGGGGATTCTCCAGGCAAGAATACTGAAATGCTTTGTCATGCCCTCCTCCAGGTGATCTTCCCAACCCAGGGATCAAACCCAGATCTCTGGCATTGCTGGTGGATTCTTTACCATCTGAGCCACCAGGGAACGGGTAAGAAACACCCAATGGCCCACACCTTCGATTTAGTGTTTCTACAACCTATTTCTTCTAGTCTTTCCCACAAGCTACTTTCTGTAGCAGAGAGACCATCAGCTCTCTAGACAATTCTTCTGGCAGAAGGACTAGTCATGGTTCAGTAAGGTGATGGGAAAAGTCTCACATAAAGTGGTGAGTTTGTATTCTGAATCTGGGGATGTTAGTTCATCTCTATGTAGCTAAGGGTCTCTAGGACAATTCTTTTTGGGTACCTAAGCCCTTCCAAAGTTATGAGAATTGCTTTCTTTGCTTACATTTGTCTCCTAATTTAAAGTTGAAGTTCTTGGGCCTTAAATATAAAGCAAGATGATACACCTAGATTATAATGCAGGATCTGAATCTAAGTGCAAATTTTATGTTTGACATGTAAGCACATGATTGGTTTATAAAGATATATTTTTTTAATTTTAGGAAGAGTTATTAGTGCTTAGTAGCCCAGTCCCTGAGTACTTTGCAATACTCCAGAAAAGTCCAGACTTCACTTAATTGGGTTCAGAGATAAAGAGCACCCCACTGGGTTCTAAATGACAGCCTGAGGCAATAGGACGGCTTGCTGTCTGTGTCACTGCTGTTTGAAGCACTAAGACACCCCTCACCAGATATCTTACCTTCCCTCACCGGATGTAACAAGACACAGTTTCTGTATGAACCTGCAGATTACTGGGAAAAAGCATACACATCCTCCCACGGCCAACATCAGTATGCAGTATATCCAGCATAAATGATACAAAACTGAAACCCTTACTCCCTTTTGGCATAAACAGCCTTCTCGATCTTTCTTATTGACCTAGACAGCACTTAGTATTATGGCTTGTTTTTGTTTTACTGGTACCTAATGAGTCCTAGGCTCTCTTGAGTAAAGGCTTAGTCAAGAAGGGGTAAACCTTTCAATGTGAAATTTCATCTCTGATCAAACTAGCGCAACTTCCCTAAGCCTTGATTTTCTTGTAGGTAAAAAGATCTGATAATGCAGACCTCACAGGGTTGTTGTGAGGGTTAAATGAGAAAACCTAAACAGAGTGTCTGATGCACAGGGAGAGCCTTGAAATTTGTTCTGAGGATATAGGCTGCCCACTGTCCATCCTATACTTGTCTCTTTACCTGAAAACCCCCCTGGACCTGGCCGGGTAACTCTAGAAGTTTAAGGACACCAATTTGATGTAACAAAGGGGCTGCAGGATAAACCTGGAGCTCTGAACATCCTTGGGTTAATCAGTTTCAATGCATCATCTGTATTTCAAAATAGTTATAGAGAAGTGTTGGAAGAACCTGACTAAACTAATATTCTCAGATATTTTAAGACCATGGGGATAAACATATACATATTGTTTGGTATGTATGTATGCAGGCATGTATGTATCCATGTATATAAGTATACACTAGAGCTTAGAGACAGTAGCGGTAAATAAAATTACTAGGGGGAACTTTAATTTACGTAACATTTGTTTTGGCATCCCTTAGGGAAAAATGAACATATATGGATTTTTAGAAGAAGGCAGGCACTAGAAGGAAAATAGAAAAAAATCTAAGGAAAAGAATTACTGTATCTAAAATGTTTTTTAAAAACAAAAGTAGTTTTCTTGCAGGGTAGGGGAAAATGGAGAGGGAGGAGACTGATGGTTAATTAAACCACCAAATAAACATTTGCATTCCCTGCAGGCTTTCTATCCCTGCTAAACACTGAGCTGGAGCCCAGCAGCCTCACCACACACATCAGGTCTTGGGAGTGAAGGCAGTAGCTTGGGTCCTCCAGCAAGGGTGACATGTTCACAGGAAGGAGTCCCTCTGCGGTACCCCAGCCCCTTCCCAACCACTCAGTCTTTCTGGTCCCTCACAAAGGAAATTCCCCATGCACTTACTACGCCCATACATCTCTGACCAATTTCCATTTTAAAAAAAATTCATTTTTAAGCAAATGGCCACTTCCTTCTTTTTTTCTGAGACCACCTCCCTAGTAAGAGAGTTTGTTTCACTTGGCAGGAGACCCAAGGCCATAGCATAAGACAAAATGATCTTGTAGGAAACATTAGAAATGTTCCCGAGATTATCTCCTCGCTTTGGCAACATGAACAAGAATGAATGTCTGGGATGAAAAATGCCAGGGATAAAACGCATTTCAATTTAAAATCGTTCATAAATGTGAAAACAATTAAGCTCGCTGAGGGATACGATGGAAATAACAAGAAGGTTTACTGCTTTCAGATGCTTTTATGTGATCCCGTAATTCAAAAACATCTTTGTTTCCCCCAATAAAAATGTGAGCGTCTTTTGCCAAGAATAAAGACTTCAACTCTTCAAGATTCTTTTCTTTAAATCCTTTTCCTCCTCAAATTCCACCATCTGGAAATGAATTTTGTTTTTATAACATGCTCTTTGAAGAGTTCGAGTTACTAAGACATTTTTGGGCTAACTAAACCAGCAGACTTCTTGAAAATAGCTTTGAAATGTGGGCTTGGCTTCCTCCTTGGGTGTTCTGAGGCTGTGTCCCTGATAGCATCTTCCTTCGAAGGCTATTCACTCTCTGGTTGCACAAGGTGAAGATTCCAAATGCAGACCACCAGGCCCTACCTCCCCACCCCCTGCAAAGTCTGCTGCCTGCAGCAGTTCTCACTAGAAGCCCAACGTCCACGTTTCCAAATTTGCACATACTAATTACGTTCTCCTCTTCTGCCCCGTTTCCCTGTCTCTGCTGTTGAAACCAACATGCTCCCAGGAGTCTCGGCTTAGTGACCGAATATGAGCATGCTGTTCGACCCACACAAGCATGGAACCCCATCTCCTCTCCTCCATCTATCGGCATGTGACCAAGGCAGGTTACTAACCTCTGTAAATCTCAGCTTTCTTCTCTGTCAAACGAATGATAACACCAATGATATGTAAACTCAGTCCACTGGCTTTCACTGAGTTCCTTAATACGTCTCTGCAGCCTATCAGTCACAAGGAATCTACTAACACTCATCAATGCGGTCAGGATGTGTGTGTGCTTGCTAAGTTGCTTCAGTCATGTCTGACTCTGTGCGACCCTGTGGACTGTAGTCCCCCAGCCTCCTGTCCGTGGGGATTCTCCAGGCAAGGATACTTGAGTGGGTTGCCATGCCCTTCTCCAGGGGATATTCCCAACCCAGGAATCGAACCCAGGTCTCCTGCATTGCTGACAGATTCTTTACCGTCTGAGTCACCAGCAGGGAAGCCCAAGAATACTAGGGTGGGTAGGCTATCCCTTCTCCAGGGGAACTTCCCAACCCAGGAATCGAACCAGGGTCTCCTGCACTGGCAGGCAGGTTCTTGACCTCTAGCACCTTCTTGGAAGCCCCAGATAGACTGTGGTTACTGCTATACGGGGGGCTTTCTTTGTGTTCCCCTTACCTGGAAAGTACTCCCCTCCCACTTACTGTTATCCAATTCCTCTATGCAGCTTGATTAATTCCCTCCAGAAAGTTTTCACTAATCTGAATTCCAGTGGCCCTCTTTTCTCCCAAGTTCCTACTGTACAGCCTGTACTCTTTCACGTGGCACTCCCAGAGAGGCCAGCTTCTGTTTGCATAAGCACAATGCTGAATCTATAGAAGATACTAAATAAACATCTGATGATATAATCAGTTTGTAAATGAAGAGAATCTGAAACCATACGTACCCTTGGACCACTCGGCATATGGCAAATATGTGGCCCAAACGCTGCCAAGACATCCTCCCACATTCTTGGCAGACATCACTAATTGACTTCAGAGAGTACCCACCCCAGATTCCCTTTCAACTCTGCCCATGGGAACTCATTACCAACCAATCCAAGATGGAATGTGAGACGAAACTGATTTGTCATCGCTTCTATAAGCACAATTGCTTTTTTTTTCAGATGAGGCAAATGAGGCCCAGCTGGTTGAAATCACTCATTCTATGCAAAATAGCTTATGCTAAAGCCTAGCACTCCTACGTCTCTGTTCAGTGCACTTTCAGCTTGTAGTTAACCGAAAGAAACATCTTTTTATTCAGCTACTCATAAAAGATTAAGAAACTGTTGATTATAAGGCAGAAATGAAGTGAATTTTCTCTCTTCTTCCCTTGAGTTGTAGGTAGGTAATTCTAGTGCCAAAACAATGGCAAATGGGTGAGTCATTGGAAGACAGATTTTAGCTCAATACAGAGGAAGTTCTAACAATCAGAGCTGCACCCAAATAGAGCTCTAACAAGGTGCTGTGCCAGGGTCCAAGGACAGGTCAGATGAGATACCTGAGTCCCCATCAGGTGAGAGGAACAATATTTACTGCCAACTCCTGGGCTGTGCTTCACAGAAATGAGCTCATTTCATTCTCACAGCCCTGGGAAGAAGAGCAGAGGTTCCAGTTCCAGATAAGGAGCCTGTGCCCCAAGGAACTGAGTGATTTACCCAAGATCACACTGCTGGAAAGTGGTAACGCTGGCCTTTGTACTCAGATCTGGGAGAACCCGAAGGCCACACCCTCAACCAGTGACAAGAGACTGGAGCAGCAATGAAGTCACTGGGGTGGCTGCTGGAGAGGGGGCAGGATGGGGGCAGGGCAGGGGCAGGACAGGAGCAGGACAGGGGCAGGGCAGGGGCAGGACTGGGGGTGTTTCTGGAGAACGGGCGTGTCAGGACTTTGCCTG
Organism: Bos mutus; assembly: GCF_027580195.1. Taxonomy (NCBI): domain Eukaryota; kingdom Metazoa; phylum Chordata; class Mammalia; order Artiodactyla; family Bovidae; genus Bos; species Bos mutus. The sequence continues at coordinate 24,878,178 of NC_091621.1, read as the reverse complement.
ACCTGCTCCAGGATGAGCAGCTGTCAGAAGGTGCCTCCTGAAACCTGTCTGAGCTCATCCTCGCTCCAAGTTGGCCTGGGTAAGTAAGGCTTGGTCAAGATTTAAAAAACATGGGGTCATGTCCTTCTCCTGCCATAACCCCTAGATATGTGAGTCTTAGAGCATGGGACAAAAACAAGCAGGTGTAGCTGTACAGAATTTGAAATCAAGAAGAGGTCCAACTTGAGATGATCTCGGCTGGCTCTGCTGCACAAGTGAGGAAACCGTGGTCTAAGAGAGGGAGGCAGGACCTGGGCGGGAACACAGATTTCTGGTGCTCTTCCCAGGTCATCCCCCATGACGGCATTTCATTTTGCTCAGACAAAAGGTGCTGCTCACACTTTGGGCACCAGGCTGCTGAAGGATGATCTTCCTTACAATCTTCGTTTTTCAAACTATTTTTAAAACTACCAAGGTATGAGATTATCAAGCTTCTCTGTAGATAGAGTGACTAAAATGAAACTTTGGGGTATTATCCACTAACTAAAGACTCCTTGAAATTTCTCACTCCCCGGTTTGAGATAGAAAGATCTGATGTTATTTTTTTCCCTAATAAATTTCATTTTTATTATAAAAGAAGATATAATCCTTAAATAAGAATTTAACATCAAGTAGAAGTAAAAATGGCACCCCACTCCAGTACTCTTGCCTGGAAAATCCCATGGATGGAGGAGCCTGGTAGGCTGCAGTCCATGGGGTCGCTAAGAGTCAGACACGACTGAGCGACTTCACTTTCACTTTTCACTTTCATGCATTGGAGAAGGAAATGGCAACCTACTCCAGTGTTCTTGCCTAGAGAATCCCAGGGACGGGGGAGCCTGGTGGGCTACCGTGTATGGGATCACACAGAGTCGGACACGACTGAAGTGACTTAGCAGAAGTAAAAAAAAAAAAAACTAAGCCATTAAATGAAAAGCCACGGTCTCTCCATCTAATGAAAGTTTTATTTATATTTTGGTCTGTTTCACTTTTAATCTTTTCATTCCTGAATTTGTAATTTTACAAAGTTATAATTGTATATTGTTTACTATTTCAATGTGTCTTTTTTCACTTACTGTCACTTTATGTATACTGTATGTTACTTTATACAATTAAAAGCAATGCTTAAAATGTCAAGTAATGTATGGTAACTCTTCTGTGACTCATTGGTCTGAGGCCCAAATACAGAAAAGAAAACAAAGGTAACAGTATTTTTCATGTCTCACTTCAACAAAAACAGAGCCGCGACTTACCCACAGAAAAGGTCACTGTTTAACACAGTTCGAGATGTCCTTTTCTGAGCCAGTTATCAGGCTGTACGATAAAATGACATCTGTCCTAGAAGCTGCCTTTCCTTGCAAAGAGTGAGAAAATGAATATGATGAAGTCAGAAAAGCAGGGATTTCAGACCTTCCTGAAAACACATGGCTATACACAGAGGGACTGAAAATCAGGGAGGCCCGAGCTTAGAGCCAAGTGAAGGATTCATTTAAGAGATTCAGGAGGGTCATCCAGCTCAGCCAATTCACGTTTGGCCAAGGCTGCTGGGAACTGAATGCATTACCATCTGACAGATGTTCAGTGCCCTGAATGAAATGAGTTGGTCTCATTCCAGTTTCTAAAGAACAGGTGTGTACATCACCAAAGAAAAGAGGGAAAGTCAACTGTTATAGTTGGCACTCATTAACATCTTCCCTGGCAGGCTCGGCAGAAAGGCCAAGAGTTCAGAGGCTGTGGAGGGGGCTGACTGGCCCTGGAGCAGAGAGGGACACACTGATGAGCCCTTGTGAAACCACCGTTCTCACATCAGTGCCCACAGCCTCCGCACCCCACACCCTGACACATGCCTGGGTGGGTGTGATCTAAAGATGGTTATGTTTGAGTCCTCAACCCCTTTGGAAAACCCAGAAAGGAGACAATCAGCAGCAGCCCCTTTACCAACAAAAAAATAAAATAAAATACACTGCTAGCTGCACTTTCAGTTCAAATCCTGCTCCATCCATGAAATTCGCTCTTTCTCTGATCAGATCTCTTTTGGTACTCATATCTACATTACCTGGTAGGCACTCTGTCTAACAGTGTTATTTAAGTGATATTATAGCTTGGCACGGCTTCCCTGGTGGCTCAGTGGTAAAGTATCTGCCAGCAATGCAGGAGATATGGGTTTGGTCTCTGGGTGGGGAAGAAGCCCTGGAGGAGGGCATGGCAACTCATTCCAGTATTCTTGCAGGGAAAAATCCCATGGACAGAAGAGTCGGGTGGGTTACTGTCCATGGGGTCATAAAGAGTCAGACACGACAAATGACTGAGCGTGCGCGCGCACACACACACACGCACGCACATAGCTTGGTACGTCTAGACAAATACTTGAGATACTGTTCTGGAAGAAATAGCCTCCTTTTAAACTGTGATACCACCTAAGAAACTTCAGAAATTTTCTGTTCCCATTTAGACCCCAGAGAGAAGAAGCCTCAGAGTCCATTGTAAGAGCTTAGCTTATCAAACCCAGGTCGTCCACCTATTAAGTATTCAAAGTATTATCCAATCCTCATCCCATCACTGCCTTATTTTTATCCACTCTTCTTTCCTTATTCTCCAATCTCTTCCTCTCTTCTCCAACCAACCCTTCTTGCTTTCATTATACACCCTGCAATTCTTCACTCCATTTCCCTGAACAAATTACTGCCTTCCACCAGGAATATTCTTGTTGCTTCTTTCACCCAACCCACTGTCATAACCCATCTCCTCAAACAGTTGGCTTAGAACTATCTAATTAGCATTAGCTTTCTCAGACCAAACACACATTGGGAATATTTAGTGTCATACCATGTATTATATTCTCTGTGTTTTTATTATCTTATCTGATCACCAAGTTGAAGCTTTCAATTCAAGACTATGATTACCAATGTTTTCCCCCACTGTGGTGCAAGTCAATGCTTTGTACATGGCAGATGTTCCATAAATATTTGTGAACTAAAAGGAAAGTGATTTTCAAAATGTTCAATAAACATATGCTAATACAGAAATGATTTTTACTAAAATAGAGCTAGTTTGTGGGTCCACTTTTCAAACACAATAAATTGATGATAGAGGTAAGTGCTATGGGCTGAATGCTTGTAGTTGTTCAGTCGTCAAGTCATGTCCAACTCTTTGCAGCCCCATGAACTGCAGAATGCCAGGCCTCCCTGTCCCTCACCATCAACTGGAGTTTGCCCAAGTTTGTGTCCACTGAATCGGTGATGCCATCCAACCATTTCATCCTCTGTTGCCCTCTTCTTTTGCTTTCAATCTTCCCCAGCATCAGAGTCTTTTCTGAGTCGGCTCTTTGCATCAGGTGGTCAAAGTGCTGACGCATCAGCTTCAGCATCAGTCCTTCCAATGAATATTCAGGGTCAATGTCCTTTAGGATTGACTAGTTGGATCTCCTTGTAGTCCAAGGGACTCTCAGGAGTTTTCTCCAACACCACAGTTCAAAAGCATCAATTCTTCGGTGCTCAGCCTTCTTTAAGGTCAAACTCTCACATCTATACATGACTACTGGAAAGACCATAGCTTTGACTATATGGACTTTCGTCAGCAAAGTGATATCTTTGCTTTTCATTACACTGTCTAGGTTTGTCATAGCTTTCCTTCCAAGAAGTAAGCGTCTTTTAATTTCATGACTACAGCCACCATCTGCAGTGATTTTGGGCCCCAAGAAAATAAAGTCTCTCACTGTTTCTATTGTTTCCTCATCTATTTGCCGTGAAGTGATGGGACTGGATGCCATGATCTTAGTTTTCTGAATGTTGAGTTTTAAGCCAGCTTTTTCACCCTCCTCTTTCACCCTCATCAAGAGGCTCTGTAATTCCTCTTTGCTTTCTGCCATTGGAGTGGTGTCATCTGCATATCTGAGGTTGTTGATATTTCTCCCAGCAATCTTGATTTCAGCTTGTGTCCCCCTAAATTCATATATTGAAATCCTAACCCCCATTGTGATAGGGTTAGGATGTTGGGCCTTTGGAAGTTAATTAGGTCATAAGGATCCTAATGGATGGGATTAGTGCTCTCATAAAAGAGACTCCAGAGTGACCCCTCACACCTTCCACCAGAGAAAAGATAGCCACCTGTGAACCAGAAAGGGAGCTTGCCTGGGAGAGAGAACTGGCCAATACCATGGTCTTGGACTTCCCAGCCTCTGGAGCTGTGAGAAATAAACATGTAACGCTTACAAGCCGCTCAGTTAACAGCATTTCTGTCAGAGCAGTCCAAATGGACTAAGACAATAAGCAAATGAGTGATAAGTAAAAAAGCTAGCTGGCCGACACGTCTCAGCCTCTGCTTCTCCTACCACTTCCTGCTACTGTAACAGGAGCCAGCCAGCATTTAGTGAGTGCATCCTCTTTGCTAAGCACCATGTATACTTTATGCCATTTAACCTTAAGAGTTGGAAGCTGCTGTGCTCAGTCATGTTCGACTCTTTGCGACCCTCTGGACTGTAGCCCACCAGGCTCCTCTGTCCGTGGAATTCTCCTGGCAAGAACACTGGAGTGAGTTGCCATACCCACCTCCAGGGGATCTTCCCAACTCAGGGATCAAACCTGGATCTCTTAAGTCTCTTGCATTGGAGGAATCTTTACCACTGAGCTAGCAGGGAAGCCCAAGAAAAGAGATCACCCAATGTGGGGCTCGAACCCACAACCCTGAGATTAAGAGTCTCATGCTCTACCAACTGAGTCAGCCAGGCTCTTTCATTAGCATTTACAGAGGAAACAAGCTGAGGCTTAAAAGAGGCAAGCAATTGGGTCAGAATCACATTTTTATGTGAAAAGTCGGCTTCTTAAAACAGATCTGTCTGATTTAAACAATGGTGGATACTGAACAAAGAGGAAAGGATGGGAAGAAGTGGGAGGAAAGTACATGCAAAAGAAAATCATTTAGAGATGTTTTGCAAAACGTCATCTAGCCAGCTCTTCCGAACTGTAGTGGCTGCAGGGCCATGGGCCCAACCCTCCCTTAGGATCCAGGAAGGCACACACTTGCTGTGAGGGAGGGGTGGCTGCTGATGGCTCCCAGCTAAGCCCCCACCTGGGAACCACCAGTGGCAGAAGGGAGTTGCCTCATCCCCTGTACAGCCCCACTCGTGGCTGGTAGGGTACAGGGGTACAAAAATCTGTGCCTTGCCTCATCTAGGGACAGCTTTGAAGGGCCACCCCAGATTCAGCAGTCCCCATGGCATCAGCCAAGGCCTCTGGTGGTGGTGGTGGTTTAGTCACTCAATCGTGTCTGACTTTTGCAACCCCATGGACTGTAGCCCGCCAGGCTCCTCTATCCAGGGGATTTCCCCGGCAAAAATACTGAAGTCGGATGCCATGCCCTCCTCCAGGGGATCTTCCTGGCCTCTTCTAGAAATATAATACCCCAGCACAGCATCTCCAACTCTCCAATTCTGTCTTCCTCTCTTACTTTTATTATTCCTGAGAGCACTTAAAAAATTCCCCTGCATGCACATCTCTGCCACTGCACCTATTTCCTGGGAATTGCCTGAAGACACTAGCCAATCCTGAGAAAGCAGCAGTCAGGGTCACAGCCTGTGCTTAGACCTAAGAGTGGGAGAGGGATGCTGGAAGAGTGCATGCACATCTCCCCGCCCAGTGTCCCTGGGGAAGCCCTGTGACTCAGGCAGAGCTCGAATCTGTGTCCTTCACCCTAATGTTCCCTTGGGCTCTGATCGGTGGACTTTCCTATCCCCTTCTCCCATCAAGCACCAAATGAAGAAATTAAAACAAAAGAAGAAATTCTACTTATTTATTTATCTACCCAGTAAGAGAAACCTATATGCAGGTCAGGAAGCAACAGTTAGAACTGGACAGGGAACAACAGACTGGTTCCAAATAGGAAAAGGAGTACGTCAAGGCTGTATATTGTCACCCTGCTTATTTAACTTATATGCAGAATACATCATGAGAAACGCTGGACTGGAAGAAGCACAAGCTGGAATCAAGATTGCTGGGAGAAATATCAATAACCTCAGATATGCAGATGACACCACCCTTATGGCAGAAAGTGAAGAGGAACTAAAAAGCCTCTTGATGAAAGTGAAAGAGGAGAGTGAAAAAGTTGGCTTAAAGCTCAACACTCAGAAAACTAAGATCATGGCATCTTGTCCCATCACTTCATGGCAAATAGATGGGGAAACAGTGGAAACAGCGTCAGACTTTATTTTTTTGGGCTCCAAAATCACAGCAGATGGTGATTGCAGCCATGAAATTAAAAGACGCTTACTTCTTGGAAGGAAAGTTAGGACCAACCTAGACAGCATATTCAAAAGCAGAGACATTATTTTGCCAACAAAGATCCGTCTAGTCAAGGCTATGGTTTTTCCAGTGGTCATGTATAGATGTGAGAGTTGGACTGTGAAGAAAGCTGAGCACCGAAGAATTGATGCTTTTGAACTGTGGTATTGGAGAAGACTCTTGAGAGTCCCTTGGACTGCAAGGAGAGCCAACCAGTTCATTCTGAAGGAGATCAGCCCTGGGATTTCTTTGGAAGGACTGATGCTAAAGCTGAAACTCCAGTATTTTGGCCACCTTATGCGAAGAGTTGACTCATTGGAAAAGCCTCTGATGCTGGGAGGGATTGGGGGCAGGAGGAGAAGGGGACGACAGAGGATGAGATGGCTGGATGGCATCACTGACTCAATGGACATGAGTCTGAGTGAACTCCAGGAGTTGGTGATGGACAGGGAGGCCTGGCGTGCTGGGATTCATGGGGTCGCAAAGAGTCGGACACGACTGAGCAACCAAACTGAACTGAACTGAAGAAGGTCAGAGAAGCCTGGCATGCTGCAGTCCATGGGGTCACAAAGAGCTGGGCACAACTTAGTGACTGAACAACAGCAACTCAGTTTGAACATATATTTGAGCACCTATAGTGCTCAGTGGGCTACGAGCTGGGTAGAAGAGGGATTGTTTTAGGCTGCAGGTGGCCACCTTGGCCCTCCAGAACCAACCTCAGTGGTTGATTCCACTGACCTCTGAGACTTTCACCATCCATCTGTGTCCCAGGTCCCCTGAGGCTACACCAATTTTAAGCTGATTCTATAAGGTCACTGGCAGTTGATGAATTACTATGGGGTCGCACAGAGTCGGACACGACTGAAGCAACTTAGCAGCAGCAGCAGCAGGAGAAAGTGGGGATTCCCTTGTGGCTCAGATGATAAAAGAATCTGCCTGCAATGTGGGAGACCCAGGTCCAATCTCTGGGCCAGGAAGATCCCCTGGAGAAGGCAATGGCTACCCACTCCAGTATTCTTGCCTGGAAAATCCCATGGACAGAGGAGCCTGCCGGGCTACAGTCCTTGGGTTTGCAAAGAGTGGGACACGACTGAGCGACTAACAGTTTCATCTTCCCAACAGGAGAACCTAGTGGTTGTGTCCCCACCCCACCCCTGCCACTCCCCCAGGATGAAGTAAAATCTAGAGGCTTTTTATATGAAGTTCACTTCACCAGCAAAACAAAGTAAGCAATCAGTTCCTCTTCTGCTCAACTGGAAAGCACACTAAAAGCTTTTTCAAAGACACTAGATGATGGCTCAGAAGAGGCAGAGCCTTTTAAATCCAGTCTTCCCTGCCATTCAGCAAAGGTATATTTATTTTGGGACAAGTCCATCATGAAGGGCACACAGGAAAAATTCACAGTGGGTGGAGGTTTGGAGAGTATCTACTCTCTGTCTGAAAGATTCATGTCTGCTGAAGAGGGAAAAAGATGGAAGATGTTGCTTCTCATCTTCTCATGGATCAAGAAGGAACACTGGGAGTGCTGCTCGGCTTCTCACGGGGAATACGTACAGCTAGGAGGCAGCAGTGGCAACGCAAGACACTGGAGACTCAAGGACAAAGAACTTAAATTGCCGATGACTACTGTTAATCTTGTGAAGAATCCCTGTATAAGCCGCTTAATCTTTTCTTAGACTTCAGTTTGTTTGTTTTTTAAGTGCAATGAATACAGAAGATTGTTTCACAGTTTGCTATGCAAAGTAATTAATAAAACACACAAAACTGTCTATCCTACACTGCTCATCAATAATTCCTAAAAATAATATAAACTCTTCCATTGGCAATACAAATGTAGCTTTTAAAATTCGATAGACATGTTTTCATTAAAAAGCTAAGATTTTAAGTACGTTCATGAGAATTCTTAACACATAGAGATATATACCAGGGAAACTGCAGATAGAAAATAGGGTGAAGTCTGACTTACCAGTGATGATGAAAGGAGCCTTCAGTGTAACCTAGAGCCCTGGGATAATTTACCTGGATATACTGCCACAGATGACGGAGCAGAGTTCCGTGTTGTGCAAGTACTGGATGGCTTTAGATGTTCCTATTAATACACCGATTCGAATGTGCCAAGACAGTGGGGCTGTGTCACCCTGAAAAGACAACAGTGGTTGGTTTCGTTGTATTTTCTGAGTAAAAACCATGTTTGTATTCACTACCTCGGTGTATGCTAGAATAAACTCTAATGATAAAGAGGTGGGTGAATCAATATTTTAGTTAACCATAACCTATTTTTAATTCAAGATGGGTTTTCCTCTACTACCCATGCTGGTTCTGGGTCCCTTTATAGGCAATGAAAATACCCAATAATTTTAATGTTGCATACATTGAAATATGGCTAATAAGATAACTATGCTTAAAATTTCACTGTATAAGATTTTTAGATTATTTGTGGCACAACAGTGTGGGTAATTGAGAATAATCTGTTTTTATTCTCATCTTAACTGCAATTTTACAAATTTGGAATCTATTTTTTAACTTATCTTTCAAAAACATCATAAGAGAAACCATGGCATTTATTCAGCCTCCTTCTTTTTAAGTGATATAGGTATCACTTTTATGTCTACCCTCCATATTGAATGGTACTTTGCATAAAGTTATGCAAATAAAAATTACCTGCTCAATAATGGTAGTTGACATAAACTCATTTGAGACATGGTACCAATGAGGAGTGAGGACCCAGCAACTCTTTTGGCCACCATTTTGCACAACACACAACAACTCGGGTATTTATGCAACCTTCTAAGAGTAAGAAATTAATTCATGGGGAAGTCCTCTACTTTCTTGGGAAACCCACTGTTGGCATCCCTTCACATGAACACATGTTGGCCTCCTGGTTCTCTCAGAAGGTTTCAGCAGCTCCCTCAGGGCTTAGAGGGTCAGAATATCAGGCAGAGTGATGGATATGACTTACTACACACTGTAATCTGTCAAAGAGTGATCCATTTCTCATATATGGATAAACCAGGCAAAACTTTTCACTCTCTGTAAAATATGCAGCCAACTCCAGTATGTTCGGATGACGGAACCTTGAAACAAAAGATTTTTTAAATCTATCAAACTGGTTATTCAAACAGGAAATGAACAACACCCTGTTTGGGGGGTGGTTAGGTGGGCTGTGGAACAGGCATAAAGCGGAATATAAATCTGGCCAAGGGAGAGGGAATTTCACTGGACACGTGACAGTTTTCCTTCCAAATTGGCTTAAAGTATTCTAACAAATGGGCTTCCCAGGTGGTGCTAGTGGTTAAGAACCCATTTGCCAGTACAGGAGACAGAAGAGACATGGGTTCAGGAAGATCCCCTGAAGGAGGGCACAGCAGCCCACTCCAGTACTCTTGCCTGGAGAACCCCATGGACGGAGGAGCCTGGTGGGCTACAGTCTATTGAGTGCAAAGAGTTGGATACGACTGAAGTGACACCACACACACATGCACACATTCTAACAAATACCAGCTAATATCCAAATAGGACAGAAATGTTCAGAAATGAGAGTTCTTAAGATTTGGGATGTTGGGAGCTTTATAATATAGAAAACAATATTCAATATTACCTTATTTTTATCAACATAAAACCCAATATAACTTATTTTTTACATAAATAAACATAATGCAACTGAAATGATCCATTTCATTGCTTTTGATATACATGTGCAAGTAAAATCACCAAAAGAGAAGAGTACGGAAGACTGTTTTCATTTATCCATTTACTGAATGCTACTGTGTCAGGGACTAAAGTACTAGGCACCAAGTCACACAATTAAGAGACATCCAATGGCTTCATTAAGTTTGTATCGTTACCTAAGATCCATGTGACTAGTAAAATCTGATGTTGAAAAACACACCACTGATTTTTAAATCACAGAATTCTATGTCCGTATTGTATACATTTTTCGGGTTCCTTTTTAAACTATTTCTTGAGGGCATGTGTCATCACAGTGAAAACCAATGTAACCCTTGTAACAGCTATGAAATACAAAGCATGTGAAAGTCACACATACTGTGAACTCAGTTCAACAATTATTTACTGAACACCTTTTATGTCTTAGGCAAGCTTAATTGTTGTTGTTTAGTTGCTAAGTTGTGTCTGACTCTTTTGCAACCCCATGAACTGTAGTCCACCAGGCTCTTCAAGGCACATTTGGGGATATTAAAACAAATAAAGCTATTTTTTACAAAAAAAAAAATGGTGGTGTATATAAAGTCCTATTACTCGTTTCTTCAGTTGTAAAGCTTACCTATGAAACATATGTGTATACACACACATCTATATAATACATACATATATATTCTTGGGCTTTCCTGGTGACTCAGACAGTAAAGAATCTGCCTGCAATGCAGGAGACCTGGGTTCGATCCCTGGGTTGGGAAGATCCCCTGAAGGAGGGCATAGCAACCCACTCCAGTATTCTTGCCTGGAGAATTCCATGGACAGAGGAGCCTGACAGGCTATACAGTCCATGGGGTCGCAAACAGTTGAACATGCTGCTGCTGCTGCTGCTAAGACACTTCAGTCGTGTCCGACTCTGTGCGACCCCATAGACGGCCTCCCACAAGGCTCCCCCATCCCTGGGATTCTCCAGGCAAGAATACTGGAGTGGGTTGCCATTTCCTTCTCCAATGCATGAAAGTGAAAAGTGAAAAGTGAAAGTGAAGTCACTCAGTCGTGTCTGACTCTTAGCGACCCCATGGACTGCAGCCTACCAGGCTCCGCCGTCCATGGGATTTTCCAGGCAAGAGTACTGGAGTGGGGTGCCACATGAGTGAGCGACTAAGCACACATACATCCCTTCTGAGTCCCTCTGTTCCTACGTCAAGAAAGGGAGTGTGGGTGTATGTACGTGTGTACGTGTGTGTGTGTGTGTGTGTGTGTGTGTACATAAACACATATGCAATACATTAAGTAGTTCCCTTAATTTTATAACCAAAAAAAAAACTCATGCTCAGGTCTCAGCTTAGATTTTACTTTTTCCAAGATGTCTACTCTGCCACCCACCCCTCCCGCAAATTAGCATTTCCTCTTCCCTCAGCACTCTGTGTATGTGTGAGCATGTTCGGTCATGTCCAGCTCTGTTGTGATCCCACCAACTATAGCCCACCAGGCTCCTCTGTCCATGGCATTTCCCAGGCAAGAATACTGGATTAGGTTGCCACTTCCTTCTCCAGGGGATTTTCCCAACCCCTGGGGATTTTCCCAATCCCTAACAGGGATTGAGTCTATGTCTCCTGCATTGCAGGCAGATTTTTCTACCACTGAGCCACCAGGGAAGTCCTCAGCACTCTGCACCTGCTTATTATTTAACTTACTGAAACTATCTGTTGTTTGTGCAGTTCTCTCCTAATTCCACTCCAGACAGTATGTTCTAATGCCTCTGACTTATTCACCAGTAAAAGTCTAAGAAGAGAAAGGGTGAGTATGACTTAGGAAATAAGTTGGATCTTGCAAAAAAAAAAAAGTAGCATCTACCTCAGTTTCCTCATCTACAAAATGAGGATAGTCACAGGACCAGCTCAGGCCTGTTGTGAGGATTAAAGAATGAATACACATGAAGCACTTGGAATAGCGTTAAAGCTAAAGAAATATTAGCAGATGGCATACCAGAAACATCCAATGCCATAATGTTGTTAATTCTAAAGTAATACGTAAATGCCTCAGAAGAATAAATCCAAATGGATCAGGTATATAAGTGAAAATATAAAGGTACTTGAAAAAATGGCAAAATTATTTTAAAACCTCTCAGTTGGAGAGATCTATAAACTATAATATAAAACCTAGAATCCATAAAAGAAAATATAGGTTAAATTCAACTACATGAGAACCATCTCCAAATGGTACAAAACTAGAATAAGCAATGACAAATGAAAATGGGGTAAAAATAATTATTTGTATCTTAAAACATAAAAATAAAGCTAATTTTCTCTACTATATGAAATGTTCTGACAAACTATTAAGAAAAATACCCAGCAGTCTGGTTAGTGGGAATATAAATTGATACAGTTTCTATGGAGAACAGTATGGAGATTTATTTAAAAACTAGGAATAAAACTACCATATGACCCAGCAGTCCCACTACTGGGCATATACCCTGAGCAAACCCCAATTCTAAAAGACACATGTACTCCAATATTCACTGCAGCACTATTTACAATAGCCAGGACATGGAAGCAATCTAGATGAATGAATAAAGAAGTTGTGGTACCAAAAAAAACAAAAGAAGAAGTTGTGGTACATATATACAATGGAATATTACCCAGCCATAAAATGGAATGAACTCGAGTCGGTTGCAGTGAGGTGGATGAACCTAGAGCCTGTTATACAGAGTGAAGTAAGTCAGAAAGATAAACACAAATATCGTATATTAACACATATATGAAAATGAAGGGTGTCTAGAAAAATGGTACTGATGAACCTATGTGTAGGGCAGTAATAGAGATGCAGACATAGAGAACAGACTTGTGGGCACAGTGGGGGAAGGAGAGGATGGGGTAAACTGAGAGAGCAGCACGGAGACATACACGTTACCATATTAAAATAGATAGCCAGCGGGAATTTGCTGTATGGCGCGGGGAGCTCGACCTCCCTCTAGTTACAACCTAGAGGGGTCAGATGGGGTGGGAGGTGGGAGGGAAGTTCAAGAGGGAAGGGACATATGTATATGCATGGCTGATTAATGTTGATGTATGGCAGAAACCAACACAATATTGTAAAGCAATTATCCTCCAATCAAAAACAGAAAAGATCCAACAGTCTAATAAAAAATGGGCAAAGAACATTAACAGGTATTTCACAGAAAAGGAAATAAATCTCTTTATATGTAAAAAGATTCATTCATCATAGAAAAAGAAATTTAAACTATACTGAAAAACCATGTCCACTTAGCAGATCAGAAAAAACTGATAAAAGAATAAATGCTATATTGGCAAGAATATGGGGAACCAGGCACTCTTATATATGACTGGTGTTAAGTGTAAACTAGTATAGTTTCTACTGAAGGACAATTTGGTGGCATGGAACATGACCCTATAAATTTATTTATATGAAGTTTTCTTAGATATACTTTAACACATCAGATCAGATCAGATCAGTCGATCAGTCGTGTCTGACTCTTCACTACCCCATGAATCGCAGCACGCCAGGCCTCCCTGTCCATCACCAACTTCTGGAGTTACAAAATAACAATATATAAAGTTTTCTCATTGTAGCACTATTTTAAGTAAAAGATTCAGTTGAGTTCAGTTCAATTCAGTCGCTCAGTCATATCCGACTCTTTGCGACCCTGTGAATCGCAGCACGCCAGGCCTACCTGTCCATCACCAACTCCCGGAGTTCACTCAAACTCACGTCCATCGAGTCAGTAACGCCATCCAGCCATCTCATCCTCTGTCATCCCCTCTTCCTCCTGCCCCCAATCCCTCCCAGCATCAGGGTCTTTTCCACTGAGTCAACTCTTCGCATGAGGTGGCCAAAGTACTGGAGTTTCAGCTTCAGCATCATTCCTTCCAAAGAAATCCCAGGGCTGATCTCCTTCAGAATGGACTGGTTGGATCTCCTTGCAGTCCAAGGGACTCTCAAGAGTCTTCTCCAACATCACACTTCAAAAGCATCAATTCTTCGGCGCTCAGCTTTCTTCACAGTCCAACTCTCACATCCATACATGAACACTGGAAAAACCATAGCCTTGACTAGATGGACCTTTGTTGGCAAAGTAATGTCTCTGCTTTTGAACATGCTATCTAGGTTGGTCATAACTTTTCTTCCAAGGAGTAAGCATCTTTTAATTTCATGTAAAAGATTAGGAAAATCTAAAAATCCATTGATGGGAAAATGGTAAATTACATTATAACACAGGCACACAAAAGTGTACGTGAAAGTCGCTCAGTCATGTCTGAGTTTTTTCGACCCCACGGACTAAACAGTCCATGGAATTCTCCAGGACAGAATACTGGAGTGGGTAGCCTTTTCCTTCTCCAGGGGATCTTCCCAACCCAGGGATCGAACCTAGGTCTCCCGTATTGCAGGCGGATTCTTTACCAGATGAGCCACAAGGGAAGCCCCAAAATACTGGAGTGGGTAGCCTATCCCTTCTCCGGAGGATCTTCCCAACCCAGGAGTTAAACTGGAGTCTCCAGCATTGCAGGCGGATTTTTTACCAACTGAGCTATCAGGGAAGCCACAGCACACAATGGAATACTAAAATAAGCAAAGTGAACAATGTGTGTATGCTGTCTCTTGTGTGCGAAGAGGAAAGTAAGAAAACAAAATACACATATGCTTACAAATAAAATATTTCTGGAAAGACATATAGGAAACTGATAACACTGTTGCCTTTGGGAAAAGTGGCTGGGTGGCTGGATGAGAACATGGAAGAAAATCTCTTCTTGGCTTACTCTTCTGCCCTTTTGGAATTCTGGAGTGTCTGAATTTCTTATTTATTCATAAGCAAAAAAATAAAGCTTAAATATAAAAACTTTCTTATTACAATTTTGGTTTTAGTTTTTTTGTTGACTAAATGATGTATTAAGTTTTTATGCTTAGCCTCTAACATTTTGATTTCTGATCTTGGGTATAAAAGGAGAAGGATTTAGGATAATACCTCCCTCCCCCGAATTCACATATTGGTTTAGGAAACATCTGAAAAGAACATTTTCTATTTGTAAAGGGTGATGACTGAACTCTATAGGGTTAGGGGCCTTCGATGAAGCAGGCTGCACAGCTGCAGATATGAATATATATGAAAATGAAGTCATTTTAGTTTGTCTCCAAGGACTTTCAGGCTCATGAATGAATTCCCAGAAAATAATATGCACATCAAAAGCACTTGATTTCTTTGTCTAAACTCTCTTCCAGAAGAGGTTTATATTGATGAAACAGTTTCTTGACTGGAATGTCTCTTAAGAAAGAGGAGCAATGGTAAAATATATACAATTCTAATGTTCTAAGAATCATTTTACATTCAGTCATGTTAGCCACACATGATTTAACCCACTTCCTTGTGACAGTTTCTTGTTAAAATAGGCTCAAGTGAATTATGTAAATAGTATATTTTTAAATGTATTCCAAAGAATATACCAAAGCAGATGTCAAAAATTTACCCAGTGTTCTAACCTCCAACCCGCATTTATTAAATGCCAACCATGCCAAGCTCTGTGCTGTAGAATCAAAGATGAACAGAGATGAAAACCAGGCACAAGGGGAGAAATTTCAAGCAATATACTCACAGTAGCAAAACTTCAAGCTCAGACAAAAACCTCTTCCATTGTTTCTTACATTGCATCTTTCCCCCCTAAATACAGAAAAACAAGGAAAAAAAATAAGGAAAGGATCTATTTCTGGTACTCTTAACCTAGGGTCTATGAAATCAGACACTTTTTGGTATAAACGCATATGAATGTTTTTCTGGGGAGAAAATCCTTAGCTTTCAAAAACCCATTAAAGCCAAAACAGATTTAGAACCGCTGCTTCTGAATTAAAAGTTTTTCATGAAATGTATCAGATTGCTGCATTTTATATTTAAACCTTTTCACCGTATTTTGTATACACTTACATAAATTCGAAAATATTTTATGTAGTCGAAGAAAATCTCATGACAGAAACTCCCCACTTGATCTCAAAGAATCCAGATTGTGATCCTACTTAGAAGTGATTTCAATAATTAGGCATTCATGACTTGGGTCACTTGGCTGTTGGTTTAAGTTTACCTTTGTATTAATTTTGAAAAAAAAAGGTGTACTAGGAAAATGAAAAACTTAACTCTTTACTTCAAAAAAGCTTCAGAAGCTAGCCCAGTGCCTGACATATGGACAAATTAATGAATTCAATAATATTATCTGGAGGACTTCTTCTGTACCTGGCACTATCTTTGATGGCTTCCTACATCTTACAGCGTTGCATGTCTCTGAATCTCAAATGCCTAACTTCTCCCATGAAAGGGTTAAAGTGTGTTCCAGTTACCATATGTAAATTGCTAGAAAGGGCAGAGTTTTTAGAGTTCTCTGTGCTTAGGAACAAAGGGAGAGAAAGCCAACAGGAATCCTGGAAGCTATTTTCTAAGTTAACCCAAGAAGTCAGAAGCAATAAACTCAGCCAACAAATCATTTTCAAGGACCACATTATGGGAATTTATATTTAAAAAAAACCACAGTACTGAGAACCAAGTGGACTGGGTCTCAGGCCCACCTCTATGCTATGCTATGCTATGCTAAGTCACTTCAGTCGTGTCTGACTCTGTGTGACCCCGTAGACAGCAGCCCCCCAGGCTCCGCCGTCCCTGGGATTCTCCAGGCAAGAACACTGGAGTGGGTTGCCATTTCCTTCTCCAATGCAGGAAAGTGAAAAGTGAAAGTGAAGTTGCTCAGTCGTGTCCGACTCTTATCGACCCCATGGACTGCAGCCTACCAGGCTCCTCCATCCATGGGATTTTCCAGGCAAGAGTACTGGAGTGGGGTGCCATTGCCTTCTCCACAGGCCCACCTCTAACACTCACTATTTGTGGCTTATTGTCACTGAACCTCCCTGGGGTCCGCGTTTTCTTATCCTGAAAATGTGAAGGGTCAGCTTTTGTGTTCATGCTACCCTACCAGTCTTGCTGCTTCAAAGTGTGTCCTGTGCAGGAGGAACACCAGCTTCTCCGGGAGCTGGTGGGAAATGCTGAGTCTCAGGTCACTACATGAACCCACTGAATCACAATCTGTGCCGTAAGATCCCAGGTGATTTGGATGAATCTAACACATCTAGTACATCGCCCAGCCTCAGGCCCTCTAAGAAAGGTTACTGAAGTTAAGGTCCCAACTGTTACAAAACTCCATTTCTTATTAACCAAAAAAAAAAAAAAAGGCTCTGTGACTAAAGCTTCATGAAATTATCTCATTGTTTTTCCTGATGTGTGTATAGGACTTTGTTCAACTTCTAGATCTTGGGTAACTTTGCTACCTTCTATCTTTTTACTAATAGTGAATTGCAACTAAATTCATAAAGACAGCATATGTGCTTCTTTCAATTCCCCTAACAAACATTTATTGAACAACTACTATAGGCCAGGCCCTGTAATAAGGCACTGAGATACAAACATACATAAGAGCTCTCTAAAGAAAACCATCCAGTCCACTGGGAAAGGCAGATAAAGAAGGTGATACTAAGAGATAGTGCTATTTTGCTGTGGCCACAAGGAGGGGTTTCCCCAGTGGCCCAGTGGTAAAGAATCTGCCTGCAATGCAGGAGTCGCAGGTTTGATCCCGGGGTCAAGAAGATTCCCTGCAGGAGGGCATGGCAACCCACTCCAGCATTCTTGCCTGGAGAACCCCATGGACAGGGAAGCCTGGCGGGCTACAGTACATGGGGTCACAAAGAGTCAGACACGACGGAAGTGACTTAGCACACACACAGCTGATATACATACAGCTGATTCACTCCGTTGTATAGCAGAAACTAACACAACATTGTAAAGCAATTATATTCCTTTTTTAAAAACAAAAAACTTTCCTGGTGATTCTAACATTAGACTGGAGAATACAGGTTTCAGCCCTATCCACTTCAGTTTACACGTCTGAAATACCCTCTGCCAGGTCTTTCCACCTCTAGTCTAATTCCTGCTGTCTTTCCTCCAATTTCCAGTTCATCATCCAACCTGTAATCAAAGTGATATTTCAAAACACAAATCTAGTCCTTTCACTCTCCTACTTAGAAAGCACCTATGGACTTGACCTCTTTCCAGTATCACCTGCTGCCACTACGTTCACACTAAACGCTCCCACACTAAATTCTGCTCTACCAGTCTGGTATTTGTGAAAAGACATATGCTCCCATGCATGCCCCCGTAGATCTTGGCACCTGCTATATCTTCCATCTTCCCTCCCTGCCTGGCAAAAGTCTCTTTGTCTTTCAAAATCAAGCTGAGAGGTCACTTTCTTGTATCCATTTTTCCATTTGATTACTGCAGACACATTTATTGAGTAGTTACTCTGTGCCAGGCACTCTTCGGGTGCTGGAGGCACCAGCCTCTCCTCTGGCTGTCTTCTATGTGCTCCCATGACCTTTAGGGCAAATCTCTGCTCAGGTACTTGTCACGCTACAACTTAATCTTTTCTTCACCTGTTTCCCCCACAAGACCGCGAACTCCTAGAGGATACAACTATGCTTTCCTGGCTGTTCTCGGCTGTGTTCCAACCTCCTGCTCTGATGGTTGCCTTGCTGCCCTTGAAGCCTCCTCTTTCCTGCTCTCCTGGACTGTAACTGAAGACAATTTAGTAGCACCAAATACCAGCCTATGGTTTAACCTGTGAAGCAGCCTGGAGAGGGCAGGAAAAACTGGAGCAGACCGACACAATCTGACCATCTTAAGCAAACTCCCAGTGGCCCTAAAAGGCTTCTCAGAAAAGTCTTTCTCAGGCCATACACCTGGGGAGGGGAAGGATTTAACTCCCACATTCCTGCAAGACAGGCATTCATTTCTTAGTCATTTCTCCAGTCACCTGAGGTCATATATCTTATTTCCATTTATGAAATTTTATTCTCCAGTACACCTCCTTTCAATGCTGATGAAAAATGACACATTTTAATATGAAATATGAGCAAATAAATGGAATCGATATCCTGTGATAGTAATTCTTTCCATACCTGTTTAAATAATTTAATGGCATATGTTCGGTTTTGGATTTCCACTCTGTATACCTCAAAAATTTCCCCTTCTCCGATTAAAAAGTCTTTGTGGAAATTTTTGGTTCCTTCTACGATGCTGTGAAAGCTGATGGAGGATTTTAGCAATATTCCTTAGGAAGGAAAGTAGGGAGAAGATAAGTTATCTTTCTGCTTTTTAAGAATCAGCCATCATTATAAAGAAACAAGACCTCCCTATTAGAAACAAATCAGAGTCCAGTGAAAAGTCAGTAGAGACATCCCAGGAGCCAACACCAAAGCCTATCGTGAGCTCTCTTGACTCTCATTTGGGTCTGGCTCCCACCATCCCACAGAGCAAATAGCTTCTTAGATACTCAAACAATAACACTGTGATTCTATCACCTTTCCAAAGAGATTAGCCAGACAACTTAGTTGGGGTAATTTTCCTAAGGTTATTTCCTTGTCATTAGATCAACAGATTACTGGTGACCCATGATGAACCCCAAACTAGTAAAAAAAAAATATATATATATATATTGAAGTTGAAATCTTACTATGTCTAAATAATATTCGCTAAGCATGACTGGTAGAAATATTTCTCATGAGCCAAATCCAACTTACTTCCCCAGAGTAAATTGGGAAGATGCTTCAGCTCTTTAAGAAAATCATCTCAAGCAGAGAATGGGAGGAAACATTTCAGAGGTAACCAAATGCAAATTCAAAGGGAAAAGCCTAAATAAATCCTGCAGAGACCAATTCTGGCTATACTTAACACATTTCCTGTTTCATTTGGACCTTTTTGCAAAATCTTAAAAGACCATGGGTGGTTCAGATGAACCTGCCTGCAATGCAGGAGACCCGGGTTTGACCCCTGGGGGAGCCCCTGGAGAAGGGAATGTCATCTCACTCCCATATTCCTGCCTGGAAAATTCCACCAACAGAGGACCCTAACAGGCTACTGGACCATGGGGTGGCAAGTAGTTGGATACAACTGAGCAACTAACACTTTCACTTTCAAAAGACCATAACCTTATCTAACTTTTTAAATTCTCTTTTGAACCAAAGAAGCATCAGATCTGGTGGCGAAGATTAGGCAAAGCAGCCTTAAACAGCCACTAAAGTTTATCAGGCTGATTTCCAGATAGAAGGAAACTATTCTCTCAACTGATAGAATAGGAAAGTTGATGTGGCAAATAATTGTTTTTCATAGTGACCACCAGCACCGCTTTACAATAACCGCTAAAGATTTCTCTACAAGTGCAATGAAAATTTCTAAAAGTATACAAAACTCAACATAATTTTTAAATGTCTTCCTATGACACATAAAAATAGCAAATGTCATGAAATTATAAGTGAGACCACAATTATGCTCTTTATTGGACAATGAACTTGTAAAATAATAGCAACATATCATCCATCAGAACAATGGATTAGTCAAAATTGAGACTATTTTGATATCTATGAAAAATTTATCCTGAACCTGCATATTAATGGTTACCATGTTTATTGGATATGTCTAAATGTCACTTAAAGGAATTCATGAATTCACTTAAAGGAAAGCATGATTTAAAGGAAAGTTGGTTTGTTTGTTTTTTTTTACCTTTTTCATTACGTTCAGGAATAAGAACATTATCCACTGTGACATTGGCTGTTTCCTAAAAGAAGAAATACATATTAAAGTAATTCAATTTCATAAGTCTAGAAAGAACAGAACCTCAACAGAAATCCAAAGCTACCCCTGGGACTATACAGTGCAAGAAAGTGGAATATAATTTAGAAGAAAGCTAGTAGAATGCAAAGTTATTTTATTCTATTCAACAGTATTCACTGCCATATATATTTAAGGCTTCCACACCAACGCAGGCTTCCACACCAATGCAGGACTCCACACTAATGCTAAAAAATCAAGTATCAATGTCACAGTCAGTTATAGTCAATTTTAAATGACTTCTAGTCCTATAAAACTGATTATCTCTAATTTGCTTTAATAAAAACTAACAATAACATGGAAAATGTCAACTAGAACAGGAAAACTAAAAATTGAGTTAAGACAAATACATAACTCACAGTACTCTTAAATGTTCTATGACTCATCTCTGACAGATCACTGAGAGGAGAAAGCCCTCAACTCTTCAAACAGTTACCAAAAAATGGCAATCCACTCCAGTATTCTGGAGAATCCCATGGACAGAAGAGTCGGGCGGGCTACAGTCCCTGGGGTTGCAAAGAGTCAGACATGACTGGGTGACTAACACACAATCTCCTGAATTCCCAAATAAGTGAAGAAGAATGAGAACGAAAGCTTTCCTGGCTTTAAAAAAGTAGCTGCAAATAACAGCATTTTTCTGCCTCATAACTTCACTCCTTACACTCGATTATAGATGCAACAGAGTTCAAGGGTCATTATCTATGCACACACATTCTACCTTTTGTAACATGTTTGGAAATTCTTTCTCCCGATGACTCTGCTCTATAGGATTCAAGGTTGCTCCTGAAAGAGAAATGAGGGAAGTTAGGTATAATAACTGTTATGTTCTTAACAAACACTTCTTTTTTCTTTATTACATTGTGAAATAAATACCTTGCTAGTAAGGTTCATTTCTAAAGCTCAGTTTCATTCCCATTGAATGGTTACAAATGTCCATACGTGAAAGAGCTTTCTAATGATCAAATATAAAAACATACTTTTGTTCACTTAGAACATAAGCACCTATCTTTTGTTTGTATTTTTTATTTTTTTTAACAAAAAACATGTGGCATGCAGGATCTTAGTTCCCTGACCAGGGATGGAACCCATGCCCCCTTGCAATAGAAGTGTGGAGTCTCAACCACTGGACTGCCAGGGAAGTCCATCAGCACCTATCTTAAATTATTCTTCAGTTCAGTTCAGTTGCTCACTTGTGTCTGACTCTTTGTGACCACATGAATCACAGCATGCAAGGCCTCCCTGTCCATCACCAACTCCCGGAGTTCACTCAAACTCATGTCCATCGAGTCAGTGATGCTATCCAGCCATCTCATCCTCTGTCGTCCCCTTCTCCTCCTGCCCCCAATCCCTCCCAGCATCAGAGTCTTTTCCAATGAGTCAACTCTTCGCATCAGGTGGCCAAAGTATTGGAGTTTCAGCTTTAGCATCATTCTTCCAAAGAAATCCCAGGGCTGATCTCCTTCAGAATGGACTGGTTGGATCTCCTTGCAGTCCAAGGGACTCTCAAAAGTCTTCTCCAACACCACAGTTCAAAAGCATCAATTCTTCTGAGCTCAGCTTTCTTCACAGTCCAACTCTCACATCCATACATGACCACTGGAAAAACCATAGCCTTGACTAGATGGACCTTTGTTGGCAAAGTAATGTCTCTGATTTTGAACATGCTATCTAGGTTGGTCATAACTTTCCTTCCAAGGACTAAGCATATTTTAATTTCATGGCTGCAGTCACCATCTGCAGTGATTTTGGAGCCCAAAAAAATAAAGTCAGCCACGGTTTCCACTGTTTCCCCATCTATTTGCCATGAAGTGATGGGACTGGATGCCATGATCTTCGTTTTCTGAATGTTGAGCTTTAAGCCAACTTTTTCACTCTCCACTTTCACTTTCATCAAGAGGCTTTTCAGTTCCTCTTCACTTTCTGCCATAAGCATGGTGTCATCTGCATATCTGAGGTTATTGATATTTCTCCTGGCAATCTTGATTCCAGCTTGTGTTTCTTCCAGTCCAGCGTTTCTCATGATGTACTCTGCATAGAAGTTAAATAAGCAGGGTGACAATATACAGCCTTGACGTACTCCTTTTCCTATTTGGAACCAGTCTGTTGTTCCATGTCCAGTTCTAACTGTTGCTTCCTGACCTGCATACAGGTTTCTCAAGAGGCAAGTCAGGTGGTCTGGTATTCCCATCTCTTTCAGAATTTTCCACAGTTTATTGTGATGCACACAGTCAAAGGCTTTGGCATAGTCAATAAAGCAGAAATAGATGTTTTTCTGGAACTGTCTTGCTTCTTCCATGATCCAGCAGATGTTGGCAATTTATCTCTGGTTCCTCTGCCTTTTCTAAAACCAGCTTGAACATCTGGAAGTTCACGGTTCACGTATTGCTGAAGCCTGGCTTGGAGAATCTTGAGCATTACTTTACTAGTGTGTGCTGCTGCTGCTGCTGCTAAGTCGCTTCAGTCGTGTCCGACTCTGTGCGACCCCAGAGACGGCAGCCCACCAGGCTCCCCCGTCCCTGGGATTCTCCAGGCAAGAACACTGGAGTGGCTTGCCATTTCCTTCTCCAATGCATGAAAGTGAAAAGTGAAAGTGAAGTCGCTCAGAGATGAGTGCAATTCTGCAGTAGTTTGAGCATCCTTTGGCATTGCCTTTCTTTGGGGTTGGAATGAAAACTGACCTTTTCCAGTCCTGTGGCCACTGCTGAGTTTTCCAAATTTGCTGGCATATTGAGTGCAGCACTTTCACAGCATCATCTTTCAGGATTTCAAATAGCTCAACTGGAAATCCGTCACCTCCACTAGCTTTGCTCATAGTGATGCTTTCTAAGGCCCACTTGACTTCACATTCCAGGATGTCTGGCTTTAGGTGAGTGATCACACCATTGTGATTATCTTGGTCGTGAAGATCTTTTTTGTACAGTTCTTCTGTGTATTCTTGCCACCTCTTCTTAATATCTTCTGCTTCTGTTAGGTCCATACCCTTTCTGTCCTTTACTGAGCCCATCTTTGCATGAAATGTTCCCTTTGTATCTCTAATTTTCTTGAAGAGATCTCTAGTCTTTCCAATTCTGTTGTTTTCCTCTATTTCTTTGCATTGATTGCTGAGGAAGGCTTTCCGATCTCTTCTTGCTATTCTTTGGAATTCTGCATTCAGATGCTTATATCTTTCCTTTTCTCCTTTGCTTTTCATTTCTCTTATTTTCACACCTATTTGTAAGGCCTCCCCAGACAGCCATTTTGCTTTTTTGCATTTCTTTTCCATGGGGATGGTCTTGATCCCTGTCTCCTGTACAATGTCACGCACCTCAGTCCATAGTTCATCAGGCACTCTATCAGATCTGGTCCCTTAAATCTATTTCTCACTATATTTCTCACTATATTCTTACTGTATAATCATAAGGGATTTGATTTAGGTCATACCTGAATGGTCTAGTGGTTTTCCCTACTTTCTTCAATTTAAGTCTGAATTTCTCAATAAGGAGTTCATGATCTGAGCCACAGTCAGCTCCTGGTCTTGTTTTTGTTGACTGTATAGAGCTTCTCCATCTTTGACTGCAAAGAACATAATCAGTCTGATTTTGGTGTTGACCATCTGGTGATGTCCATGTGTAGAGTCTTCTCTTGTGTTGTTGGAAGAGGGTGTTTGCTATGACCAGAGCGTTCTCTTGGCAAAACTCTATTAGTCTTTGTCCTGCTTCATTCCATATTCCAAGGCCAAATTTGCCTGTTACTCCATGTGTTTCTTGGCTTCCTACTTTTGCATTCCAGTCCCCTATAATGAAAAGGACATCTTTTGGGGGTGTTAGTTCTAAAAGGTCTCGTAGGTCTTCATAAAACCGTTCAACCTCAGTTTCTTTAGCCTTACTGGTTGGGGCATAGACTTGGATTACTGTGATATTGAATGGTGTGCCTTGGAAATGAACAGAGATCATTCTTTCATTTTTGAGATTGCATCTAAGTACTGCATTTCAGACTCTTTTGTTGACCATGATGGCCACTCCATTTCTTCTGAGGGATTCCTGCCTGCAGTATTAGATATAATGTTCATCTGAGTTAAATTCACCCATCACCTTACTGGTGATAGAAGCAAGGTCCAATGCTGTAAAGAGCAATACTGCATAGGAACCTGGAATGTCAGGTCCATGAATCAAGGCAAACTGGAAGTGGTCAAACAAGAGATGGCAAGAGTGAACGTCGACATTCTAGGAATCAGCAAACTAAAACTATTCTTAGATATCATCAAAAATATTAAAGTATGAAGGTGAGAATTGACAAGAAGAAAGCAACACTGTTATCAGTTTTCTGCACATATATTTAAAACTTTTACAATTATGGGATTATATCCCTCTGGCTTAGTTTACTTGTTATCCTATCTTGCACCATAAGGTATTAGAGGGGTGTGTGTGTGGGTATGTGTGTGTGAGAGAGAGACCAACCACAAACGCCCACACTCTCCCCAGCTGGACTATTACTTCTGTCTGTTATGGTTCTGCCTGAACTAAGGAAGTCTGTGGTGGCTTCCTACAAAAAATTTAAGCTGCAGTTACTTTGCAGTTACTTCTGATGTTTTGATTCAGACTTTAGAAAAGTTTTATTTCATTTTCTAGTTTTAGATTGTATTCTAGTGTTTCTTAGATTGTTTTGCTTAGAAGACTAGCAACAAACACAATAACAAACCTTGAACAAAACTACAAACCAATTAGATCAAACAGACCTTTATAGAACATCCCATCCAAAACACAATATACTCATACTTTGCAATTGTACACTGAACATTCTTCAGAACAGATCATGCGTTAGGCAGTAAAATGAGCCTTAATAAACTTGGAAGGATGAAATCATACAAAGTATATTCTCTGACCACCTGGAATTAAAGTAGAAATCAATAACAAAAGGAAGTTTTTGAAATTGACTAACACATGAACGTTAAACACCAAATTCATAAATAATGAATGAGTCAAGAAGTCACAAGGGAAACTAGAAAAAACTTTATGATAAATGAAAACAAAAACACAACATGCCAAGATTTATGGCATGCAGCAAAAGCAGTGCTTAAAGGGAAATTTTTTTGCTGTTAATGCTCTCCTTTAAAAAGAGGAAAGATATCAAATAAATAGCCTAAACTTTTGCATTGGGGAATAAAAAAGAAGAGAAAACTAAACCAAAGGAAGCAAAAAGAAGGAAGAATTAAGATTGGAGTGGAAATAAATGAAACAGAAGAACAGAATAGAAAAACAAAAGAGAAAAATCAATGAAATCAAAGTTGGTTCTTTGAAAATATAAACACAGTTGACAATCCCTTAGTTAGACTGACCAAAAGAGAAAAAAAGAAGACTCAAATTATCATAATTAAGAACAAAAGACATAACTACTGACCTTACAGAAATAAAATGAATTATAAGGGAATACTGTAAACAACTATTTGTCCAAAAACTAGATAAATGATATGGACAGATTCCTAGAAAGACACAGACTACCAAAACTAAGTCAAGAAGAAATAAGCAATATGAATGGATCTGTAACAAGGGAAGAAATTTAACTAATATTTTAACACTTCTCATAAGGAAAAGCCCAGGTCCAAATGGCTTCACAAGTGAACTCTACCAAGCATTTAAAGAAGACTTAAGACCAGTTCTTCACCAATTTTTCCAAGACAGAAGAGGAGGAAACAATTCCCAAATCTCTTTGAGGCTAATATTATTCTTGTATCAATGCCACACAAAACAGCACAAGAAAACTATAGACCAATAACCCTTATAAATGTAGATGCAAAAATGCTCACCAAAATATTAGCAAATTAAATCCAGAAACAAGAAAGATGAGATACTATGACCAAGTGGGATTCATCCCAGGAATCCAGGGTTAGCTTAATATTTGAAAACCAATCAATGTAACACACATTAGTAAAATGAACAAAACTCATAAAATTCAATAACCTATCATGATAAAACTCTAAGGAGAAAAAAAATTCCTTAATTTGATAAAGGGCATCTGTGAAAAACCTGCAGTGAACATCATACATAATAGTGAAAGAAAATGTTTTTCCCTTAGATCAGGAACAAGAAAGAAGGTCTAGTCTTACCACTTTTATTCAATGTTATACTAAAGGCTTCTGGCAGGACAATTAGGCAAGAAAAATAAACAACAAACATTCTGAGAAAGGTATTGCTGTATAGAATAAAATTTGAAGTTTTCAGGTTGCAAGGAGACTAAAAGCTATTATCCTGTTGTTGCATATAAATAGACAAGGCTTCATTGTTGGATAAAATGGAAGATTCAAAATGGCTCTCCTAAGAAGCCAGCAGAAGGCTGTGGATTTCATGTCCAAACTAAAAGACCGGGCTTCGCTGGTGGCTCAGAGGTAGAGTCCGCCTGCCAATGCAGGGGATACTGGTTCCATCTCTGGTCCAGAAAGATCCCACTAAGCCTGTGTACCACAATCACTGGTTCTATGTGCTGAAACCCACGTGCCTAGAGTCCATGCTCCACAACAGGGGAAGCCATCGCAGTGAGAAGCCTGTGCACAGCAACTAGAGTAGCCCCTGCTCAACTAGAGAAAAGCCCGCATAGCAACCAAGACCCAGCACAACCATAAAAAAATAAACAGAATTATAAAAAGGAAAATTAAAAGACAACCACTGACCATTGAGATTTACATGCACAATGCGATATGTAAGGACATATGCATGCATGCTAAGTCACTTCAGTCATGTCTGACTCTTTGGGACCCTATGGACTGTAGCCCGCCAGGCTCCTCTGTCCATGGGATTCTCCAGGTAAGAATACTAGAGTGGTTCGTCATGTCCTCCTCCAGGGAATCTTCCTGACCCAGGGATCGAACACACATCTCTTGTGTCTCCCGCACTGCAGTGGATTCTTTACCGCTGAGCCACAGGGGAAGCCTATGTAAGGATATGCATGCCAGAAATATAATGATAGCAAGTAAAAATTCTAGTTTCTTGAACAACTTGGTTATGCCCTGAGATCTGAGGGCATGTTTCCTGGATGTGAAGACACTACCTAGTGGCAGCCACCTGAATTGCAGGAAAAATGCCTGGGAAGAAATACAAGGCCTTTCTCTGTAACACAGTCAAGTCCTCTACATATGAGCCTTCAAACTGAGAACTTTCAAAGATGCAAACGTGTTCCCTCAATGTCAGGTGTTAATTGCAGCTTGCCGTCCATTTCCTGTTGCTAACAATCCTTCAGCTCTACCATCTCCTACCTCCTCTCTCTCTTCCAGTCAGTGACTCTTCTTGCCTGTTCACTCACTGCCAGGCCCTGAATGCCAGCTGCTGTACTAGACCACTGTACCTTTCAAGGTCCTGTACTATAAGATTAAACATACTTTATTTTTTGTGTTTGTTTGCTTTTTATGTTTTATTTGTGTGAAAAGTATTATAAACCTATTAAGTACAATACTTTTTAGCTGATAGTGTGAGTTGGGTACCTAGGCCAACTTTATTGGACTTACAAACAAATTGGATTTACAAATGCACTCTGGGAATGGAAGGAACTCTTTGGTATGTATGGGATTTACTACTCAAAAGAACTTCCAAATATAGAAAGTGATCTCTGGAGATTGGAATATGACATGCCACAAAACCCTCTAACATGAAAATCACTCCCCCAAATGAAACAATTTTAAGGAAAAGTAGACAAAAATAGATTATTTGGATAATTGATAACTCTGTTCATGGTAACAAGAAAGAAAGACTAACTTTTTAGTCTTTCAGTTAGGAGCTCCAACTCCTGACTCAGTGAGTTGATGTCATAGGAAACACAAGTGTAGCAAATTACACTTAAATGTTTCCAATGTGGGACTTTCCTGGTAATCCAGTAGTTACAAATCCACTTTCCAGTGCAGGAGACTTGGATTCAATCCCTGGTCAAGGCACTGAGACCCCATATGCCCAGGGGGTAACTAAGCCCACGTGTTGCAATTACAGAGTCCACATGCCTCAACCAAGACCTGATATGGCCAAAAATAAATGTTTCCAAGGAGTCATCACCTGGCTGCTTTTAATAAGCTATATAATTAATGTTTATAAGATTAAAATTCAAAGCATTTACTCAATAAATTCCAACTAAATAATGCTATTTTCCCTAGCAAAGGATTCAGAACAAAACACTCCTTTTCACGTCAAATTTATCTATCTTCTGGTATTAGGGCAGTATATTGTCTTTCCACCAATCAACTAATCCCACGTTTTAAAAAACGAAGGGATTTCCCTGGTGGCACAGTGGATGGGAGTCCACCCGCCAGTGCAGGGAACACAGGTCTGACCCCTGGTCTGGGGGGATCCCACATGCCTCGGAGAAACCGGGCCCATGCACCACAAGCACTGAGCCCATGCTCTAGCGCCCACAAGTCACAACTACTGAGTCCACACACTGCAACTCCTGACGCTTGTGCACTTAGAGCCTGTGCAAGAGGCCGTACAAAAGAAGCCACCAAAACGAGAAGCCCGTGAGCCAAAACCAGAGAGCAGCCCCTGTTCACTGCAACTAGAGACAGCCTGAATAGAGCAACAGAGATCCAGCACAGCCAAAACTAAATAAACAAAAGGAAGGGAGGAATCAAAAAAATACTCAGGAAAAAAAAAATGAAATTTTGCATGTGCCACAGCCTTGGAGTCAAACCAAAGATGTGGAATTTTTGTCCACATAATTCCCCATTGCATAAACAAACAACATGGAGCGTGAGAAGACGCTCTGCAATCAATTCCAGAAAACCGAAGTATAAAATATACTGAAGTATAAAATATATTGGTGTGAGTCTATACTGTGAACAACCAGTGGCATGGGTGGTGAAGGTGGCTGGACAAGGCTCAAATAATGAAAAAGCATTACTTTACAGCTCCCAGAGACTCAATGGCACTTTACTAGATCAGTCAGTGGCATAGTGAAGCATTCTGCTGTATAAAACTCAGTGAAGAAATAGTGTGCAACAGACACAATGTATTAGCCAAGTTATACATATATCACTAATAGGATAATATCATGCTAGAAACCTATGGGAACTGTCTAATACCTGCTGCTGCTGCTGCTAAGTCGCTTCAGTCGTGTCCGACTCTGGGTGACCCCATAGACTGCAGCCCACCAGGCTCCCCCGTCCCTGGGATTCTCCAGGCAAGAACACTGGAGTGGGCTGCCATTTCCTTCTCCAATGCACGAAAGTGAAAAGTGAAAGTGAAGTCACTCAGTCGTGTCTGACTCCTAGTGACCCCATGGACTGCAGCCTATCAGGCTCCTCCGTTCATGGGATTTTCCAGGCAAGAGTACTGGAGTGGGGTGCCACTGCCTTCTCCAGTCTAATACCTAGTTCATGTGAAAACCCTACAAAATAAAAGTCACTCTGAAGCTACAGTTTTCTGGTACAAATCTCTCAGGATTTCTTCTCATGTGTGTAAAGCTTCTTTAAGTGATGAGACAGTGGCTTGCCTGGACTAAATATATTATCAAACAGCATGTGTGCAAATACACAGAACTACAAATATGCCTAGATGAAAGATTCAAAGAATAAGGCTGCTGATCTAAAGGACTTTCCCACCTAAGAGTCCTGCGTCCATAACCTAAGACCCAAGATAACTCAAGATCATTCTTGTCAATATCAATGAATCCAAAGTGGAATAAACAAAACAAGGTACATTAGGAGATTATTTTATTTGCAAAGACTGTACAGGGAAAACTTCACATGCTTTACTTTCCAGGTAACTCTAAATGTAAGGAATGACACAGCGTCAGAAACAGAAGACAAAGAGAGGGAAGAAGCAGGACATGGTGAAATAGATGTAAACAGGTAAAGCAAAGTTAGAAGCCATGGCATAAACTCAACAGTGACAATAACAGAGAAATTCCAGGGTTATTCTGGAGGTTATCATTTGCACCAAAATACACAGATGGTTGCTGTTGTTTAGCTGCTAAGTCATGTCCAACTTTTTGCAACCCCATGGACTGTAGCCCACCAGGTTCCTCTGCCCATGGGATTCTCCAGGCAAGACTACTAGAGTGGGTTGCCATTTCCTCCTCCAGGGAAGCTTCCCGACCCAGGGATTAAACCCATGTGTCCTGCATTGGCAGGAGAATTCTTTATCACTGAGCCACCAAGAAAGCCCTAAAATACACAGGGGAAATTCAATTATTTTTAATTTGTTATTATAGGGTAAAATAAATTACAGCATTATTTTCATTTTACTCATATTGTGGTTCTGATCATGTTTATGACTCAGTTTCAGATTCTTGGAAAGAGAGCTGATTCTCTTAACTAAGTAAGAACATTTTAAGAAGTATAACTTGTAAATAAATTTTAAAAAGCAACTATAAAGTGGTGGAAAGGAATCTGTTGTATAAGTTAGGCAATAAGAAAAGAAAGCATCACAAAAATATGAAGCTGCAAACTCCCTTTCAGGAAAAGCCGTAGGTAAGTAATCACTGACATACAACATGACTAGTCAATGTCTTGGATAAAATACAATTATTTACAAGTTACGATTTATATAAAATGAACCAAGAGCAATATCATTTGAATCAATGCTTACCATAATTTGCAATTAAATGGATAGCTCGATGATGCCCCATCTCCTGGAGGATCTGTAAAAGGTCACCGATGGTCTTGTTTTTCTGAGCCCAGGACCAAAGCAATTCTCTTGTTCCACTTTTACCTTGGTCTACGTATTTTTCAATGTGACGAACATCCAGCCAGCTGCTTGAAAGCCGCTCCGCTGTGGAAATTGTAATAGGAAGAACCAAAGAATAATTTACTTTCATTGGTATGTTTTATTACCTTTTATTTACATTTACGTTTTGAACTAATTTTAGCACGTACTCCTTTAACTTCCCCTAATGTTAAGAACTTACATAACCACAGTCAGACCCAGTGGTTACTAAGCTGCAAGTGCAAGTGAAAAGTCACTCAATCATGTCCAGCTCTTTGCGACCCCATGGACTATACAGTCCATGGAATTCTCCAGGCCAGAATACTGGAGTGGGTAGCCTTTCCCTTCTCCAGGGGATCGTCCCAACCCAGGGATCGATCCCAGGTCTTGTGCATTGCAGCAGATTCTTTACCAGCTGAGCCACAAGGGAAGCCTAAGCTGCAAACCTCATTCTATTTTCACCCATTTTTTTATTGATGTCTTTTTTCTGTTCTAAGATCCTATCCAGTTTCTCACATTTCAATTACTCGTTATTTCTCCCTGGCTTCCCTGGTGGCTCAGAGGTTAAAGCGTCTGCCTCCAATGGGGGAGACCCGGGTTTGATCCCTGGGTAGGGAAGATCCCCGGGGGAAGGAAATGGTAACCCACTCCAGTACTCTTGCCTGGAGAATCCCATGGATGGAGGAGCCTGGTAGGCTACAGTCCATGGGGTCACAAAGAGTCGGACATGACTGAGCGACTTCACTTCACTTCACTTCACTTCTCCTTAATTTCCACTAATCTGATGTTCCTCAATCTTTCCTTGTTTTTCAGACAGTGAAATCCTTGTATCCTTCTCTGTGCATAATATCAAGAGGTTCGTGATGCCCATGTCTTATTACTGCCTATGTTAATCTTGATCCCCTGGCTAAGGTAGTGTCTGCAGGTTTCTCCACTATAAAATTATTATTAATTATTTTAAACTAATAACTATGTTGGGGGAGATACTGGAGACTATGGAAATATCTTGCTTCTCAGATTTTGCCTACAAATATTTGCAACTACAGTGGTTCTTATTAATCATAATCATTACTGCAGGATTTGCTTAATGGTCTTCTTCTATTTCATTCTTTTCCATCTATGTTCATTAACTGGTAATTCTGTAAGAAAGTGTTGTTTCTTCTTCTCCATTTGTTTAGGTAATTAATTTATCAATGTGGCCTCATGAATATTTATTTTATTCTACAAGTTAAAATCCAATACTATCATTATTTATTTTGCTGCTACAATTGCTCCAGCTTTGTCCATTCAGTTTGGCTTCTGTATTCTTCTGACAAGCCCTGTCATTTTTGGAACAGTTCCTTATTTTCTGGCTATACAAGTTGCTCCAGGTTCATTCTGCATTTTTTCTCCTCGTCTTCAATATAATTACTTTTCCCAAGAGTCCCGGTTCCTTTTCTTGGATAATGGTGCTTAGAAAGCAAGAACTAGATGCTAGAGGTATTCCCTGTTGCTAGGAAAGTTATGACCAACCTAGACAGCATATTAAAAAGCAGAGACATTACTTTGTCAACAAAGGTCCGTCTAGTCAGGGCTATGGTTTTTCCAGTGGTCATGTATGGATGTGAGAGTTGGACTCTAAAGAAAGTTGAGTGCCGAAGAATTGATGGTTTTGAACTGTGGTGTTGGAGAAGACTCTTGAGAGTCCTTTGGACTGCAAGGGGATCCAACCAGTCCATCCTAAAGGAGATCAGTCCTGGATGTTCATTGGAAGGACTGATGTTGAAGCTGAAACTCCAATACTTTGGCTACCTGATGCAAAGAGCTGACTCATTGGAAAAGACCCTGATGCTGGGAAAGATTGAGGGCAGGAGGAGAAAGGGGACCACAGAGGATAAGATGGCTGGATGGCATCACCGACTCACTGGACATGGGTTTGGGTGGAATCCAGGAGTTGGTGATGGACAGGGAGGCCTGGCATGCCGCAGTTCACGGGGTCGCAAAGAGTCAGACACGACTGAGTGACTGAACTGAACTGAACTGAGGTCCTCCAAGCAGACAGAGCTGGGAAACACATACATGTAGGTTCTCTCACCCATACATCTGTATTTTTCTATAGGTACACATATGAAAAGCCACGATTTTCTACTGATTCCTTTGATCCAAGTCAGTACCATATGGCACATTTTAGTCTTGTCTCGTGTATAGTTTCATTCTCACACAGTAAGAAACTGCTCTCATTATCTACAATATATTTACTGTTTGTTTCCTTCTACCATGTACATAAAGTACTTTCAGAATGGCTAACCCAAATCCCTGTGAGGAACAGACTAACTAACCAAATTACAGCATCTGTGTACACTTGTTTTTGTCCTCAGCCTGAGTATTCTGGGAAGAGCGTGTTTTCCAAGGTTACTTAGGTTAGTTCTTTTCTTTCTCATTTTCTTCAGTGTGGTCACTGATAATATATTACTAGTTCGGTTCATTTGTTGAAACTTTTATGAAATGCTGTTTTAAATTTTTATTCTAGATTGTCTTGCTGAACATGTTTGAACAATTAAAAGTTATCTGGGTAGGGTCTAAGTAGGGTCAGGGAAATATGTTCTGCTGGATAATAGGATTTAAATTACTCTAAAACAGTCTCTATGACTTTTTTAGGGTCCCCTATAAATATCTTAAATGAAAGTATATGATTTTTTTAAAAAAAAGTTTTATTAGAGTATAGTTGATTTAGTATGACTTTTTATGGCACTGTGAGATAAGAGGATTCTTTGAGTAAAAAATTATACAAACTTTCCACATAAATTCCAAATTTTAAAGTGTATTTTAAGGCAAAGGAGTGGGGAAATCAAGCAAATTACAGATGGAAAGGTAGCTTTCTCATCCCTGGGACGGTACTCACAGGTTAGTCCAACCATCTTGAGTACTAAAATGAACGATGTGTTTTAGGGCCAGTGATGGTAATAGCAGCAACCCTTCATACCTTTATCCTCCAGAGAGTCTTAAAACTCCAGGAAGTCAGATACAGGTCTATAGGTCAAAATCCAGCTGCCACCTGAAAGTGGTCATGGGGAACCCCAACACCTCACCATGACTGGCTGTGGGAATCAGCCCCCTCTCCCTCTGACACACACAAATTTGGAAGCTGCCCTCCAGTAGTAACAGAGGCAACCTCACTTAAGGACTCACTTAGCCACCAAAGACGTTCTCCAAAGGCTAATGTCCTTTTAAAAGGTGAACAGGCTCTCAGCTCTGACCAGAGCAATAAGCCTAAGGTGACTATCTTTTTGTTCAGTCTGCTTCAGACTCCACAGGTTTTAAAATTTTCTTAAGGAACTATGGGGTCGCAAAGAGTTGGACACAACTGAGCGACTGAAATGAACCGACTGAGCACCAGTTACAGTATTTGAATCAAGACATCAGAAAGGTAAATATCTTCTGTTTACTATGGCATCCCTCCCCCCATGTTTTCAGTCTGACACGGGTTTGCAGGACTATTAATTTCCTTCAGTTTTATGTTTCTGCTGAGATTATAAGTAAATCCTGAAAGTTGAAAGAGATCACAATATGATACCACTGTGCTGTGCTAAGTCACTTCAGTTGTGTCTGACTCCTTGGGACCCCATGGACTGTAGCCCACCAGGCTTTTCTGTCCACGAGATTCTCCAGGCAAGAATACTGGAGTGGGTTGCCACCCGCTCCTCCAGGGGATCCTCCTGACCCAGCGTCTCTTATGCCTCCTGCGCTGGCAGGCGGGTTTGTTACCACTAGTGCCACATGGGAAGCCCTAAATGATACCACTGCTATCCCTCTTCCTGAGAAAACAAAGCAGATTTGGTAGATAGTCCTAGTACCCACCAGTACTTCCAGCTTCAATCTCATCAGAGGATAAGATTTTCCTGCTCTAGGTTGGTGGTTATGCCTATGTGTCTCTTCCAGCCAGAAACACCAATGAGCCAGGGTGCAATTCTCCAGGCTCCCATCCCTGCCACAGCAACAGTAGAAGCACATGTCAAGAAAGGAGTGCCCAGAGATGCCGCACCACCACAATGGACACTGGCTGTCCCGGACTCTCAGTGCTCCTCCCACAAGCAAACAGGAAGTTTCTCTAAGGTTAGGTTAACCACTGAGATTTAGCTGCTGTGCTTTTTTTTTTTTAAACTGCAGTATAATTTAGACTAACCCAACTAATACATACAAAGTTCTTATCTTGAATGTTTTATTTCAGTTACATCTTATACCCGAAATTAGTGAAAGGAAGTGAGTACAGGAAGTGAGTACAATCAAACAAGGGAAGATAACGTTGAAACATTCAATCTGAATGCATGCATGCTTTGGCTTAAGTGGTGGGGTGGGAGGGGAAGAGTTACTACAAAATATCTAACATCATTCATTTGGTTAGAACGTCTTGCCCTTCTTCCATATTTTAGGTTCTGGCAGTAACATCTTCATTTCACGTCTCTTTGAACAGATGATGTCTCATGAAGAAGCAAGGACTAACCAAATGCCAATATATGTTTGAGACAAAATATCACTAAAAAAAAAATAGAAAGGTACCTGCAAAGCAAAATATTTGGTAAGATATGCTAATTCTATTTTAATGTATTTTTAGATGATGTCATTTGTCTATTTGATTGAGACACAATTTTATGAACATTTGTGGTTCAGTCACTAAGTCATGTCCAACTGTAACCCCATGGACTGCAGCACACCAGGCTTCCCTGTGCTTCACTGTCTCCTGGAGTTTGCTCAAACTCATGTCCATTGAGTCAGTGATGCCAACCAGCCATCTCATCCTCTGTAGCCCCCTCTCTTCTTGCCCTCAATCCTTCCAGCATTAGGGTCTTTTCCAATGAGTCAGTTCATCAGGTGGCGAAAGTACTGGAGCTTCAGCATCAGTCTTTCCAGTGAATATTCAGGTTGATTTCCTATAGGACTGACTGGTTTGATCTCCTCACTGTCCAAGGGACTCTCAACAGTCTTCTCCAGTATCACAATTAGAAAGCATTGATTCTTTGGTGCTCAGCCTTCTTTATGGTCCAACTCTCACATCTCACAACTCACTCATCACATGAACACTCCAACTCTTTCTAAAAGTTCCTAGAAGTAATACCACAAATCAGTGTCATTCAAACATCTGATGAGCATCTACTGACTGTTAGCAATGCAGTAAATGCACATAGCAAGTGTGAGTGGAGCGTGAAGACAGGTCCCTAACTAAAGATGGGGCATCGTGGGCTCCCTTGAGGAGTGCTTTCCAGAGCCTGAGTCAAAATCAAAACTTTGAGTGTTTCTAAAGAGACGCCAATTCCTAAGGAATAACTGGATAGAGTATACTACTCTGGAGAGAAAAAAAAAAAAAATCACTCAAGTTCCAATTTGAAAACAAGACAAAAGAATGATCTCTGAGCCCCATGGTCTATACCCTCTTTTCACGAGAAAAGTCACCAGTCCAGACATCATTGTGGCCCAGTGAATATATGTAGGAACACGTGGGTTTAGTGACGGATCTGCCACCAACCTACAGTTCAACTCCAGACAAGTCACAGTCTCATTGAGCAATCTCAAATTTCTCATCAGTTAATATCCTTTGACAAACAGTCCCTCCCAAAAACAGATACCACATTTGGTTGCCCTTCACTGGCCTGCTGATTTTCAAAAATTATTTTTATGTATTCATTTGGCTACACGTAATCTTAACTGTAGCAGGATCTTCAGTCTTCGTTGCATGTGGGATGCAAACTCTTAGTTGTGGCACAGGGGATCTAGTTCCCTGGCCAGGGATCAAACCCAGGTCCTCTGCTTTGGGAGCATGGTAACTTAGCCTCTGGACCACCAGGGAAGTCCCTGGCCTGCCTTATATAAGTACGGACTTTAAAACACTTTCAGTCTTAAAACATTTCCCAGTCTCAAAATTAACATTCCAAAAAGGGAATGCTAAATATCAAATTTCAGCAAAAGGAAAGTTTAGATTTCCACTTTGTCTATTAGTAAATCAACCAGCTAACGTTCATAGGAATTAGGCATAATGCACCAAGTGTGGTTTAGTCTCTGTCACTATCTGACTCTTATGACCCCCATGGACTGCAGCCCACCAGGCTCCTCTGTCCACGGGACTCTCCAGGCAAGAATACTGGAGTGGGTTGCCATTCTCTTTTCCAGGAGATCTTCCTGACCCAGGGATCGAGCCCAGGTCTGCTGCATTGTAGGCAGTCTCCTTACTGACTGAGCCACCAGGGAAGCCTCTAAGGTACCATAAAAATTAACAATATTTATATACCATACAGCAGGACTTTATTTTTCCTTAATAAAACAGTTCTCTTTCCACTTCAACTGTGTGAGGTAAGACCCACACATAACTTCTCAGGGGTGAAGAAAGAAGATGCCCGTGTTGGTTGCCACAGCCAGGGAAGGAAGCAAGAGGCCATGGGACATCAGCTCACTTTGCAACAGTTGGGGGGTTAAGGCCTCTCAGATGGAGAACTGCTCCAGAAATGAAGAAAAGGACGTGAGGGGCCAAGAGGAGACCAGTATGCTTGCAGGAGAGGATTCACGTTAAAGAGAGGGTGAGCAAGCTCAATGAAGTCCATGTTACCTTCGTAGGAATGTGGTTAGCACATAGTCCACATCCAGGGCATATTTGCTGAATGACAGACAGAGGCCCTGAGTGTCAGCGTAACTTAAAACTTTATCCTGAAAGTAAATGGGATAAATCTAAGATTCCTGAGGAGGTGATGAGGAGATGAAAGCTTTAGTTTTCAGAAGACCCATCTGGTAGCAATAGCAGCAGGAGTCTTATAGACAGTGAAAGTGAAGTTGCTCAGTCGTATCCAACTCTTCGTGACCTCATGGGCTGTAGCCTACCAGGCTCCTCAGTCCATGGAATTTTCTAGGCAAGAGTCCTGGAGTGGGTTGCCATTTCCTTCTCCAGGGGGTCTTCCCAACCCAGGGATCGAACCCGGGTCTCCTGCACTGCGGGCAGACGCTTTACTGTCTGAGCC
This sequence comes from Bos mutus, assembly GCF_027580195.1. Classification (NCBI taxonomy): domain Eukaryota; kingdom Metazoa; phylum Chordata; class Mammalia; order Artiodactyla; family Bovidae; genus Bos; species Bos mutus. Next base: position 24,839,882 of record NC_091621.1, on the reverse strand, counting down.
ACCAGGGAAGCCCATATGGTGCCATAGACAGTATTTGCACATAAAAAGGTATAAACTTTTTATAGCTCACAATTCTCACAGTAGGAAAGCAACAGTTTATAACTATTAAGGAAATCTGGAGTTAACTTTTCAAGTTCCAGGGCATGTCAGCTTTCCCACATAATTCTATTACCCATTTTTCTTTCTGTTAATTTCTGAATTTCCTTTTTAAAAGTGCAAGAGGCCATGATTCCCTTGAGATTTAGCTGGAGGGTGAATGAACAGATGCCAAATGTGCTGAGGTTCTTACAGTTCCCTAACCCTGACCTGGGGCAAAGGTTTCTGAGTTTGCATTAAGTCTAGGGAAAGCTAAAGGTGTTTTTCTAACAGTAAATAGTTGACAGTGTTGAAACTGACTCAGCTCAGTGAAAATGGATCCTGAAAGCATGTGTAGCTTCCAGGACTGGAAATGAAATGTATTCTCTTTCTGTAACTGGTGATTCATGGCATAACCTTAATAGCTTTTCTCCAGTGATGACACATTGGGAATAGAAACACTACTAAAAGAATATTATTAGCGTCCATAAAATGCATAATTCATTTAAATCAAATTCTGCAAGACAACATTAATTTGATGTGACAGGAATACAAATTCTTTTTTTTTAATTAATTAATTTTTTAAAAACCTTTTTATTTTGTATAGGGGACTGACTCCATGGTGGCTGAGGTGGCAAAGAATCTGCCTGCAATGCAGGCAACCTAAATTCAATCTGTGGATGGGGAAGATTACCTGGAGAAGGGAATGGCAACTCACTCTGGTATTCTTGGCTCGAGAATTTCATGGACAGAGGAGCCTGTCAGGCTACAGTCCATGGGGTCTCAAAGAGTCGGACAACTAAACAACTATACTTTTTCATAGCCTATTAATGATGTTGTAATAGTTTCAGGTAAAAAGCGAAGGGACTCAGACATACATATACATGTACCCAAGAATACAAATTCTTGATTCCTGTTATGTTCTTCAATACGCAAAGTCTTCTCTAGTCCTTCCTTACTTGTTCCAGAACATAGAAATTTATTTATTTAAACAGTCCTAAACAAAGAGTGAGTTTCTCAATGACCATAGTGTTGTGAAAGTGAAAAGCATTCTAAATAAAAGATATATTTGGAAAAATATGCTGTAGTTAAACACTGTTTTAAATCATTTTTTGGAAGGCATTTTTTTTTTGGTTGAAAGTCATCTTGGCATAATATAAGCCAAAAAGTACTTGAGAAGTCCAGAAAGAAATTAATCTGAAAATACTGATAGCTTAATTATTCAGTGCTCAAAGGTCGCCGGGGCTCTGTTTTGAGAGGGCAGAACTATCTAGGAGTGCTAACCGCTGGGGAATTCAGCTGCAGAAATCACTCTCCACATGCAAATTTGTCTCTGAAGGGGTTTTTTAGAATAACGCAACATACCCTATTTGGAATCTTTGTATTTGCATATAACCACATGCCAAAACCCCTAGGAAATTATCTACATTCTTGCAAAGTTTGTTTTGAGATAACAAAATGGAAAAGGAAAAGATGTCTTTTTTCTTTTTTTCCCACTAGCACACAAACAAATTAGGCAAAAAAAAAAAAAAAAAAACCTTTAAGATTGAAATAATATTTTTAATTCCCCCAAAAAGCAAAACAAAACTCAAAAGCGTTAAGTGAGCGCGACTCCCCTTACCAGACCATAGCATTAACACCCACTAACTCATACATTTTACAAGAAACAATACTTGTCCATACCTAAGCTTACGTGTACTTTTTATTCCCTACCTGAGTAGGACTCATATTTCATAAATGGGAAGGCCTATGCACGAGGGAGCCTTCCATCTGTCTTGATCTCTCAATCCCTGACCCAGGGAAGGATCTAACATTAGTGACTTCGGGGAGATAACTGAAGAACATTTCACCTTCAACAGCAGTGTTTCTGTCTGGAACTCAGAAGCTGTGTCCTTCCACACTCAGGTAATGATCAGTACAATTTTTCTATACTTCCTTCTTGTTAAAATTTATAGATCTATGTTGGTCTGTTGTCTATGTTAAATTTGAAAATCCTTACAAGCAGGGACCATGGCATTGTATCTAGTATAATGCTTTTTTTAAGATTCTGCCCAACAAGGTTTTGGATGTTTAACAGACATTCTTTAATTCATTCAATCAACAGGTATTTACTGAAATGTCTTCTCTATACCAGGTACAATATTAGATGCTCGAGAAGTAAGCAGGAAACAAAGCAAACAAAAAATCCCTGCCCTCATAAAGCTTATTTCTAGATGGACAGTAAACAAAGAAATGTATGTATGTATATGCATATATATAAAGTATACAAGGAATGATAAGTGATATAGAGAAAAATAGAGCAGTAAAGGAGCATAAGGGAGCATGTATGAATTTTAAAAGCATAGTCAGTGTACATAATAGTTCATCAAAATCCATGAAGGATGTGAAGAAGGAAGACTCAAGGCTACCTATAGGAAAAAAATTCTTGAATGTCCATGGAGGCCAATTAATCTGGAGTTGAGCGATTAAGAAGAAGGAAATGAGAAAAGCAATGTAGGGCTTTGGTGTTTACTGTGAGATGGGACTTCCCAGGTGGCACTAGTGGTAAAGAACTTGCTGCCAATGGAGGAGACATTCGAGATGTGGATTCAGTCCCTGGGTTGGGAAGAACCCTTGGAGGAGGGCATGGCAACCCACTCCAGTATTCTTGCCCAGAAAATCCCATGGACAGGGAAGCCTAGCAGGTTACAGTCCATAGGGTCGCACAGAGTTGGACACCACTAAAGCAACTTAGCATGCATGCATGCTAAGGCAAGCCTAACATGAGATGGGAAGCTACTGGAGGGTTCTTAATAAGATAATGGTATAAGACACTTTGGGCTTCCCTGGTGGCTCAGCGGTAAAGAATCCACCTGCAATGCAGGAGCCATAGGATATGCAGGTTCCATCCCTGGGTCAGGAAGATCCCCTGGAGGAGGGCATGGCAACCCACTCCAGTATTCTTGCCTGGAGAATCCCCATGGACAAAGGAGCCTGGCGGGCTACAGTCCACAGGGTCATAAAAAGTCAGTCATGACTGAAATGTCTTAGCGCCGCGCACACACACACACACACACACACACACACAAGACAGTTCACACTTTTAACAGGCTTACTGGCTGCCGTGTTGAAAAGAAACTCAAGGGGCTTCCCTGGTGGCACAGTGGATAAGGATCCACCTGCCAATGCAGGGGATTTGGGTTTGATCCTGATCTGGAAAGATTCTACATACCTTGGAGCAGCTAAGCCCACATGCCACAACTATTGAAGCCTGTGTTCCACAGTCCATGAGCTGAGCTGCGACTGCTGAGCTCGCAAGCTGCAATGACTGAAGCCCAGGCAGAACCTGTGCTCCGCAACAAAAGAGGCCACCACAATGAGAAGCCGGCGCACCACAGCAAAGAGCAGTTCCCACTTGTCGCAACTCTAGAAACGTAGCACAGCCAAAAATAAGTAAATAATTAATTGATTTTTTAAAAGAAACAAAGAAAGAAACTCGAGGTGAGGCAGGGTGACTGACTAGGAGCCCAACTAGGAAACTGCTGAATTATCCAGGTGAGATCTGATGGTGGTTTGCCCCAGGATGGCTGTGGTGGCAGAGATAATAAGAAGCGGTCAGATTATTAGATAGATCCTGAAGGCACAGTCAATGGCATTTACTGAGAGACAGGAAGTGGTTTGTGAGAGAAAGCAAGAAGTCAGAGGAGACTAAACTTTTGGCCAGAACAAAGAAGGATGGGGATGACATTGAGATGGGGAGAAACTCTGAAGGAGTGGAACACTTCTGGACTGTTATGGTGGAGAAGACTGTCAAGTAGCCAAATGGATGGATGGTGCTGAGTTCAAGATAGAGACCCCGGCGAGAGATCTGGGAGCTATCAGCACATAGATGGTACTGACAAAGACAGTGGGTAGGATAGATAAACAGCAGAGAAGAGGCCCATGGACTGATCCCAGTGGTATTCTAAGAGATCAGGACAGAGCATACGAGGTAAGAAGAGAAGGAAGAGAGTGTAGTGTTCTAGAAGTAAAGTAAAGCTTTCAGAAGCAAGGAATGATCAAATGTGTCAAGTAAGATGAAGACTGAGAACTGACCGTTGGATTTAGCCACAGTGACCTTGGACAAGGGAAATGTCAATGCAGCAGTAGGGTAGGGCAGTGAATTAAAGGAGGATGGAGAAACTGGAGTATAAAGAGCCCTTTTGAGGAATTTTACCATAAAGGCGAACAGAGAAAGAGGTGGCAACTTAAAAGTCTGATCTAGACAGAACCCTGTAAGATGTGAGAAATGATATAGTGGACAAAGAACATGGGTTCTACTCCACCTTCAGGGAGGGAAGCTTAACTCTATGTCTTAAGTTGGGCCACACAGTGACTTCCTTCCCAAGAGCATAACATGGAAAGCGGGTGCGGCAGGGTGATTTCACAGTGTCGAAACCTGACAGACTCTACTCCAGCCATGGTTAACATCCACAGTGATCAGTCCTGTAAACAGTGTGTTCCCCTGATATGATGTAATAAAAATGGCACTCTGCCTCTTGTGGTCTGCTCTCCCCCGAAATCCACAATCTCAGTCTAGTCATGAGAACAATATCAGACAAATCTTAGTTGAGGGACATTCTTCAAAACAGTAGACCAGCCCTGATCAGTAGTGACCAGTACTCCTCAAAACTGTCAAGGTCATCAAAAACTAGAAAAGTCTGAAAAATTATCACTGCCAAAAGCCTCCAAAGGATACACGATAACCAAATGAAATGTGATATACTGGGTGGGATTCTGGAAAACAGAAGAGACTTTAGGTAAAAATGAAGGAAATCTGAAAAAAGTATGAATGCAATTGAATAATAGTGTATCAATAGTGGAACAAATGTACCTTACTAATGTCAGGTGCTAATAACAGGGGAAACTGAGTGCAGAGTATACGGGAAGGACGGAGTATATGAGGACTCTTTGTCCTATCTTCTAAACTTTTCTGTAAACTCAGAATTGTTCTAAGCAATAAAGTCTATTTAAAATTAAATAAAAACAACAACATAAACTCTGGAATCTGACCATCTGGTTAGAATCCTAGTCTGCAACTTATTAAACTATGATTTGAGGTACATGCTAAGTCGTTTCAGAGATGTCTTACTCTTTGCAAACCGCATGGACTATTGCCCACCAGGGCCCTCTGTCCACGAGATTTTCCAGGCAAGAATACTGGAGTGGGTTGCCGTTTCCCTCTCCAGGGGATCTTTCGAACCCAGGGACTGAATTCGCGTCTCTTACATCTTTTGCACTGGCAGGAGGGTTTTTTGTTTTTTTTTTTTAACCACTAGTGCCACATGGGAAATCCCTGATTTGAGGTAAATTACCTAAATTCTCTGAGTCAGTTTTCCTATCTATAAAATGGAAATAGGACAAGTACCTGGGTGATACCTCTCAGATACGAGTACCTGAGAGCTTTTGTGATAAATAATGAAATAATCAGGTAAAGTGCTTAGCACAGAATCTCTGGCAAATAGTAAGCACTCAACAGGGGCTTCCCAGGTGGCTCAGCGGAAAAGAATACCTGAGTCAGGAAGTGCCTCTAGAGTAGGAAATGGCAACCCACTCTTAGCATTCTTGCCTGGAAAAGTCCCATGGACAGAGGAGCCTGGCCGGCTATAGTCCATGGGGTCACAAAGAGTCGAACATGACTGAGTGACTCAGTACGCATGCACAAGCACTCAGTAGATGGTGGCAACTATTAGTATCATTATTATTGCTTTAAATCTTTACTAAATATTCAAATGCACATTTAATGTGATTTTTCATCTAATTTGTTTTAAACAGATTAATAATCATTTCTATGGGAATTTTCTTTCCTTTTTTGAGAGGAAGAAAGTCGGATATAACCTATCACATAGTATCTGTAAGAAGGGTTTCTCTCATTGTACCATAAGTGTTGAGAGGTTTTACAAAGTAAGCTCCTCCAAACAATTTAAACACTAGTTCCATGTAATGTAATGAAATCAGTTGTCACCAGAGGCTCTGCATATATGTTATTATGTCTTTGAGTAGTATAAGATAAATGGATTTTTTTTTTGCATTTTCTAAATTGGGTTCCTACTTTCATTACAAAGCCATAACATCATCAACATCAACCAGAGAATAAATTATCTTGTGAATACACTATTTTAATAACAATGAAGTAAAAGTGATTTAAAGATTAATGTGTAGGATGTGTTTAAAAATGGAAAGAATTAAGTGGAGTAGTGAAAGACTACAGTAAAATAACTGCTATATTAAGATACTATTAAAGAAGAGAATTTGGCCTAAGCACATGCCTCCCAAACCAGACTGCATCAGATTCACCCTGGGGCTTGGCAGAAAACAGAAAGAAGCTGTACCTATGCAGGGGTGGAACCTGGGCACCTGCAGCTTTAAAAGACTTTGCAGGTGATTCCCATTTGTCAATGTCCAGTCTACCTTATCAGTATACACTGATCACATCATATAGGCCACCATAAGATCTGCCTTTGTCAGAACTGCCTTTGTAAACACAGCTTGATATTCACCATCATCAACAAACATGATCAGTTCAAGTGAGAACCAACACTTAGTTCAGTTAATCTTCCCTTTTGCTTTTCTCTTCTCTTCAGTTCAGTTCAGTCGCTCAGTCATGTCCGACTCTTTGCGACCCCATGAATCACAGCACACCAGGCCTCCCTGTCCACCACCAACTCCCATTACAGTTGTTTTCTATATGGAATTTTGGACCCTCTGCATCCTCAGGCTTTCACCTGTCCTGAGCATAAAATATACTATCTCCTCGGGGCTTCCCTGGAGGCTTGGTGGTAGAGAATCTGCCTGCCAATGCAGGAGACACGGGTTCAATCCCTTATCCAGGAGCGTGGGAGCCACAACTACTGAGCTATGCGCGACAACTACTGAGCTATGCGCAGCACCTACTGAAGCCCATGATTTGTTGAGCCTGTCATCTGCAACAAGAGAAACCAGCACACCCCAACTAGAGAGTAGCCTCCCGCTTGCCGCAACTAGAGAAAAGCCTGTGCAGCAACGAAGATTCTGCATAGCCAAAAATAAATAAATAAATAAAATGACATATATATAAAAGAAACTATCTCCTTGATTCAGTCCTCCAACATTCTCCCCTCTGCCCTCTAAAGTCAAGTTTCCCCTCCCTGCACCTCTTTCCTTCCTTCTTACTTTCACTGTGCCAGTGGGGAAACTTGGTCTATTTAACACAGGCAGTTTCCCTCAACAGCCAGGAACCAATCCAGCCTTCCTTTTCTGCTGAGCCAACAATTCATGAAGTAGCCGGTCCATGCCTGGTCTCATTTCAGAATATGGTCCAAGCAGTCAGGGGCACAACCCCCTGCACAGTGAATTATAGCTAGAGTATGAAGGAGTAAACAGCTTACAGTCTCCCCCTATGAGAGAAGAAATTTACAAAGGAACAATGGTTAGGCTACCTATAAAACAGAACCCTGACCCACAACGTGCATCAGCTAGCCCAGGAAGCTAATGTTCTATCTAGAGTAACCAGTCTGAGAGGTCAAACTACTATCGGTAGCAACTAGTCCAGGAAACCAAACAATAACCCTTACAGCAATTGACTCCAAATGGCCAGGGCTTCATTAATAGCTGACAGCTTTCCTAATTTTTGCCCCTAATTCCAAGTTACAGTCAACTGGAGAAAGCCAAATATGTACCCTTATCACACATACACACACAGAAGTCGCTCAGTCGTGTCCGACTCTGTGACCCCATGGATTATAGCCCACCAGGCTCTTCAGTCCATGGGATTTTCCAGGCATGAATACTGGAGTGGGTTGCCGTTTCCTTCTCCAGGGGACCTTCCTGACCCAGGGATCGAACCTGGGGCTCCCGCATTGTAGGTATACGCTTTACCGTCTGAGCCACCAGGGAAGCCCTTATCACACACAATGTCCCACTTCTAGTGGCCTGTGTGCAGCTTCCCCTTGCCAACAGCCTCCATTCGGGGCATACCTGAAGCCTTCTCTTTTTGAGCTATAGTACTTCCACTTCTCTGCTTGCCTTTGCCTCTCGGTCAAATGCAAGCGATGGGGGCTGACTCCCTTGCTTTGAATAAATAGCCTTTGCTTGTTCTCATTTGGGTGGTCTTCATTGATTTCCACTACTAGGAAAATAGGGCTATGTGTTTGAAATGGCTCACTGAATGGTTCTTTCATGGCAGAAGTGGCTGTACTTTAGGGAGGCTGTGAGATGCAGCTGAAAGAACACAGCAATATTTGTGACCCTGAGGAAGTCATAGAGGGAAGTTGTAGGTTATCAAACTCCAAGGTCTACATGTCTTTTTTCTTTTTAATTTCAAATAGACCTTATTGTTTAAAACAGTTTTAAATTTACAGAAAATTTCAGAAGAGAGTATAAAGAGTCCTCATACACTTTATCCTTTCTGTATGCTATGCTATGCTATGCTAAGTCACTTCAGTCGTGTCCGACTCTGTGCAACCCCATAGACGGCAGCCCACCAGGCTCCCCCGTCCCTGGGATTCTCCAGGCAAGAACACTGGAGTGGGCTGCCATTTCCTTCTCCAATGCATGAAAGTGAAAAGTGAAAGTGAAGTTGCTCAGTCGTGTCCGACTCTTAGCGACCCCATGGACTGCAGCCTAACAGGCTCCTCTGTCCATGGGATTTTCCAAGCAAGAGTACTGGAGTGGGGTGCCATTGCCTTCTCCGATCCTTTCTGTAAACTCTGCTTCAAATTCTTGTTTGCACTTTCCGGCTTTGGACTTTTTACTTTATTGGCTTGGACCAGTTACTTAACCAACTTGCACCAGTTTCCTCAGTTGTTCAAACACTGATGATGATAGCACCTGCCTGACAAGGATATTGGAAGAGTTTATGAGACAACCCAGATAATGAATGAGTATCTGAATTTCATGGGGAGGGAGAGAAAGAGAGAGGGGAGTGGGAGAGACAAGATTCAGCAACATTGAGCTGAACTTCCTGAAAATGAGCGGTGGCCTGGGGCTGAGTACTAACTGCCCCTTTTAGATGAGACATGTTCTTCCCTTGGGTTTCAAGTGGGTCTACACCAACCCACTTCCCTCATTTATGATACCTGCTCAGCCCTAACATTCTTTAACCATGGACTGAACTAATGACATTTTTCTCTTCCAAATTTGGTAACTCTAGGAAACAAAGGGATGCAAAAACTGCCGTGCCATCATCCATGTCAAAAAGATATGGTGTGGGAGGGATCTTAACTCTCAAATGCATACTGGAAATGTCCATGGTCTCCAGAAACCAGAGTTTTCTGATTTTTTACTGCAGGGCTATAATATAAAATTATAGAGCTTATAATACCTAGAAAATCTTTATACAACTAGAAACTCAATAATGCCACATTTCATAAAGTGTGACCATATTATTCATCAACAACAAATTAAACTTTTTTCCTCTTTTGTGTTCTGCTATTTTGGGTAAGAATAATAGATAGCTATTTCAGAGAATTAAGGCTATACTGGTTTGACATATTTGTGTTTATTTTCAACTAATATTAAATGTGACATCATGCAATATCAAAAAGAACCATAAACGCAGGTGTTTACAGATTTTTGTCTGAATTATTTCTGTTGATCACACTCAACACTTCCAATAGGCCATGGCTTAACTTTCCAAAGTCTGCATAAAATGGAGTCTTGGAGGCAACTTACTAAAGTCAAGAACCATTCTCTAACCTAAACCTTCATTCCCAGATTGGGTAAATAATAAAGGTACATTTAATGAAGAATACTGGAAGCCACGTTAATTACAAATAATTTTTTACTCTAGCATTTCACCTGAAATGTAATTAAGGGGAGTGCACTGAAAACAACACTTGATAAACATTTTAAAGGTATAAGCACATCTTCATACGAAAATTATACCCTGGGGGTCACTTTACATGACAAGAGACATTTCACAGGCGTTTCTTTTTTAAAATATTCCGAACGAGGCAAGGCAGGAATCGTGGCGAATCATTAGATGGTTTCACGCGGGTGGCTGGTTTCCCCACGGGCTCCGCTCATTTAATCTCACCCCAAGTTTTTGTGACGAAGGGGGAGCTCTGGGGTGGGTCTCGGGAGTATCTGCGTCCCTCCCAGGGCGAATGAGTAAAGGGCAAGTCCGTAACAGAGCCTGGGAGGCCTCGCGGTCCCCAAGCACCCAGGGCCTGCCCGCTGTGCGGGCAGCACGTCTGACCGAGCGCGCGCGCCGCCGCCTTGCCGCCCCGCCGCCCCGCCGCGCCGCCGCCCCGTCGCCCCCGCCGCGCTCACCGAGGCCGCGCCAGCCGAGGGCGCCGTCGCAGCTGTCCAGGACCGCGCAGAACTCGCCCAGCAGCGCGGGCGGCAGGTCGAAGAGGAGAGTGTGAGACGAGAGCGCCCTGCGGGTCCCACCGCTCCGCGCCGCCCCCGCCGTCCAGGCCATGGCTGCGCTGCGGGGGACCAGGGACCGCGCCTGGGAGGGATGCGAAGCCCAGGGCTCTCCGCGGCCGCGCGGTGCCGTTACACAACCGCGGAAATCCTGCTAGCACGACGACGGCCAAGGAGGCCGCCCGCCCGGAGCCCGGGCCGCGCCGAGGGCGGGCCCCCCGTGACGCACAGCGCGGCTCCCGGGAGAGGCCCCAGCGGCCGCCCCGGCCTGGTGAGCGGCTCACCAGGTCCCGGCTTCTCCCTTGCTGGTTGGCTTTCGGTTCCTCCGGCTTTGAGACGAGACTGAAGAGGCCAAGAAAAAAGGGAGGGGTGAGAAAGACCAGGAGCGCAGAACTGATGGAGAGTCCGCCATCCCCTCGACCTGGCCTGGATGGATGGGAGATGATCTGTACTGACTTTTTACCAAGTTATATCTTTTGATCCTCTTCTTTGAGGAAACACTTGGAAAAACCCGGAAAAATTGAAAGAGGAAAATAATCACTCATAGCCCCACTCAGCTGAGGACAACCAACCACTCTAAACGCTTGGCACATTTTCCTCCGACCTTTTACCAAAGTTAGATAAATGGGCATGTCTGAAATGATTATTGGAAAAGACGAACCTGGATAAAGACAACAGAAAAACAAAAGACAGAACGAAGTGGGATAAAATTGTGGCCGTCTTCTTCATGAAGTTGTCCATTCTCCAAACTATTTGGTTTTACTACAGTCTTTTGTCCATGGATTTTCCTGATGAAATATTGTTCGACCACTTTTTCCTTCCTCAAAATGCTTTGCAGAATTTTCCTCTAGCTTTCAACAAGGAGTTTAAGTAAAATCGCATATTGTTCTGAAGTCTTCTACCATTTTTGTTATAATATCCCACCGCAGGCATGATATGAATGCTGTGCTTAGTCGCTCAGTCGTGTCCCACTCTTTGCGACCCTATGGACTTGATACGAATGCTACTGCCAAAAAAAAAAAGAGCATGGAACATTGGAACATGGTGAGAAAAATCCCAGCCTGAAGGACTGAAGAGTGGACGATGGCCATTGAAAATTTTGTTCTTGTTGTTTAGTCGCTAAGTCGTGTCCGATTCTCTGCGACCCGATGAACTGTAGCCCGCCAGTCTCCTCTGTCCATTGGATTTCCCAGGCAAGAATACTGGAGTGGGTCGCAATGTCCTTCTTCAGGCGATCTTCCCTGCACTGGCCAAGAATTTCTTTACCACTGAACCTCCACGGAAGCCGCCATTGAAAAAGATCAGCATCTGTTTGCAACCTTTCTGATTTGGTCTCTTTGGGAATGACGCCCTCTAGGGGTCAACAGTGATAATGCACCATCGTTTGGTAGCTGCCTCAATTTCAAAGTCGTTCTCAGCTAAAGTATTCCACAAAATATACTTGAAAATTGGTTATATATATTATCGTTTGGGCAAGGGTTTCTGTACCCCTTTTTCCAGTGTTCAAATGGCTAAAGTTTTCCTGTCAATCTGCACACATTTAAGAAGCCCTATATTCCTCGAAGGGACTACCTGAATAAGCTTAGCAACAGTGGCTAGTAGAGGCGGTCAAGTATCTAGTAGTTTTTGAATTGCTGGAACCGAAGAGCCAAATTTAAATACGCCAAGGAGCCAGGAATTTGCTGTGGCTCAGTGAAGCAGTCTGCGAGGCCTGCTTTGCCAGAGCGTCTGATTTACAGAAAATCAAGAATTGTACGTGAAAGCGGGATTATGGGAAATCGATATAGATTATGTGAAATGTCTTTTATTTTCAGTATTGGCAGTTAGTATCAGACCATGCTCCTTCCCTATTCCTTAAAACTGCCTTTGACTTTTGAATTTTATTTCATCAGGTTGTATGACTACTACTCTTCGCTGTTGCTATCATCCACGGCTCTCCCCCTCCTCAATTTCTCCTCCTCTTTTTTCAACTAGATAGCTCCTGCTTACTGTAGTTTTTTTCCAATGCTAATTTCTGCTTAATCCTTGGTGATTTAAAATATATGTAGAATAGATGATAATCTCTAGTACCCTGGACTCTCAGTTCCTTGATATGTCTTCTCCATCAGTAATTTTCTCCTTCACGCTTTTTCAGCCACTTACTCATCCCCAGAACTTGTTGTTATCAATAACTGCACTGTGTCTGTAAATTCTACTTCAAGAATCTGTTCTCTGATTACATCTCCTATCCTGTAGTACTCTGACCCCAACAATCCCTACCCTCACCAGAATACCAAATCCAAAATCTTGCCACCTCTTCTCTGGCACAACCCTCTTGATGTTCTCACCTTTCTCTTTATCCATAAAGTTCACGTTCAATTATTATAGTCCCTCCCTTGCACATGCTCTCTCTACTCTTGCTCCCCTGTCACTTTGTTGAACTCCCTTGGCAAATCTAGCATCCCGATTGACTCCCAATTTTCCAATTTGGGGCTCTACCCATACACCTGATGGAAAAGACAATGGCACCCCACTCCAGCACTCTTGGCTGGAAAATCCCACGGACGGAGGAGCCTGGTAGGCTGCAGTCCATGGGGTCGCTAAGAGTCAGACACAACTGAGCAACTTCACTTTCACTTTTCACTTTCCTGCATTGGAGAAGGAAATGGCAACCCACTCCAGTGTTCTTGCCTGGAGAATCCCAGGGATGGGGGAGCCTGGTGGGCTGCCATCTATGGGGTAGCCCAGAGTCGGACACAACTGAAGCGACTTAGCAGCAGCAGCAGCATACACCTGAATGTAGCTGGAAGGGGGAGGGGCAATAAAAACCCTATTCAGTTCAGTTCAATCACTCAGTCGTGTCTGACTCTTTGCGACCCCATGAATCGCAGCATGCCAGGCCTCCCTGTCCATCACCAACTCCCAGAGTTTACTCAAACTCACGTCCATCAAGTCAGTGATGCCATCCAGCCATCTCATCCTCTGTCGTCCCCTTTTCCTCCTGCCCCCAATCCCTCCGAGCATCAGAGTCTTTTCCAATGAGTCAACTCTTCGCATGAGTTCTATTAGTTGGACACAATTTAAAATCAAAGACTTGGCCCTCATGTGGGTTCTTTATGCTGCCAGGCAGTCACATCTGTGCTTTTATTTTACTCTTATGAACTCCTTGGCAACTGGTTTATGCCATCTCTCTTCTCAATCCCATCACCTTCTCTCCCATCCTCATGCTCATCTAATGAGCTTGAGAGCACTGATGCGTCAGGAGAAAACTTCCACAGAAGCAGAATCTCATTACCACATACCTACCTACCTACCAGCATCTGTAGCAATATACACTCCCCTCTCCCCAACCTTTTTCATGGATTAATTATCTAGGCTCCTAAATCTAATCCCTTCACTTGGGCAATAGATCCTATCTCCTCTCCTGTACTCCTAGGCATTAAAGACAGCTGTTCTCATGATCTACAAAATCAGCAATTTCTCACTGTTTACTGGATCAGCTCTGTGCTTGTGCTTAGTTGCTCAGTCATGTCCAACTCTGTGCGACCCTATAGACTGACGCCTGCCAAGCTCCTCTGTCCATGGGGATTCTCCAGGCAAGAGTCCTGGAGTGGCTTGCCACGCCCTCCTTCAGAGGATCTTTCCAACCCAGGAATCAAACCCAGATCTCCTGCATTGCAGGTGGATTCTTTACCTTCTGAGCCACCAGGGAAGCCCAAGAATACTGGAGTGGGTAGCCTATCCCTTCTTCAGGGGATCTTCCTGACCCAGGAATTAAAACAGGATCTCCTGCATTGCAGGCATATTCTTTACCAGCTGAGCTACCAGGGAAGACCTATCCATTGTTTATATGTACCACAACTTCTTTATCCATTGTATATATTATGTACCAATTCTTTATCGATTCATCTGTTGATGGACATCTTGGTTGCTTCCATGTTCTCTTAACTCTTAATGTCAGAGCACCCAGGGCTCAGTCCATAGTTCTCTGTATTGACACCCACTCCCTTGGTGAGCTCAGCCAGTTTGGAGGCTTTAAATACCAACTGTCTACCCAGGTCTGCCAAATGTACTTGTTTAGCCTAGACCTCTCTCTTGAACTTCAGACTCAGGTCCAAAACTGAACCCTCGATCATGCCTTCTGAACCTACCTTTCGATACTGTTCCTCATCTAGATTACACCATCCTTCCAGTTGCTTAAACCAAAAACTATAGTGTCATCCTTGGCTCCTCTGTTTCTTCACAGCCCATGTTCAGTCCACCAGCAAATCCTGATCCACTCAATTCAGAATATATATTTTTTCCACTTTCTCAACTACCACCCTGGTTTGAGCCATCATGATGTCTTGTCCAGATCACTGTAGTTGTCTCCTAAAAGTAGTTTTCACTATCGCTTCCTGCAGGCTTTCCTCAACACTGCAGCCAGCCTGATCCTTTTAAATCAAATCTGATTATGTCTCTCCTCTGTTCAGAAGCCAACAATGGCTTCTAATTTCAGTGAGAAGAAAAGTCAGATTCTTCCTATGAGCTACATTCTCTCTCCCACTCCCCCTCCACCCTCTTACCCTGTGATCATGTGTCCTTGTTCATTCTACGTAGCCACACTGATTCTTGGCTGGTCCTTGAACACAGCAGGCAGAACCCCACATTAGAGCCCTTTGTACTTTCTATTCTCTTGCCTGGTATACTCTTCCCATATTCTTCTGGTCTACCCTGACCTCCATATTTAAAATTACTTTGGTCCTTGTACTCAGATTTAGGCTGGCATGTGACTGGAACTGGCAACAATTTATGGCTTGGGGGACCGAAATCTCATTCAGATATCTCTCTCTCGACCTCTCTCGATCTGAAATAAGAACAAGTGACAGCTCTGGCTGTCTCTGGAACCATTTTGCAACCACACAGAGAGAGAGTGACGTCAGTCCTAGGGATGGTCTGGTGAGAGAATGACCTTAATAAGGTCATTAACCAGCTCATTTGTTCTATGCCTGGAGAATGTCCTGCTCATGGACTTATATGACATAAATTCCCTTATTAGATCACTTTTTACACCAGGGACCTTGTCATTTGCAACTAAATGTATCCTAATTGATTCACTGAACAGACATTTGGTAATGCTCCCTGATTTTGCTGAAGGCCTGTAAAACCTCTAACCTCTATGCAAAACTGGAGCTCAAATGGACATATGCAGCTGTATCTGTGGAATGTGAGATGAGCATGAAACTGGATTGCAGAGAGAGACAACTGAGCCCCTGAGAGAAAGTGAATGTTAGTGGAGAATGAAGAATGATTCTGGCAGTGGGGGTGGAAGTAACGTGAAGTCCTAGACGTGCATGTGACGTCCAGGCAGACCCAGACCCACCACCAGCATACATGCTTTCTAGTGAAGAGAGGGCTGTGGTGAAACCTCTGAACTGCTTCACACTGTGACCTAGCCCTTCGCCATAGAATGCTCTCCAACTCCACCCTCTCCCTCAAGTTTTGGACATTAGAAGAAAGTGTTTACACTGCAGCTGGAGGTAAGAGAGTAATGAACTGCAAAGATGAACAGACAGAGAAGCTAGGGAAACCCTGAAGGCCAGAGTGACAGTGGCACAGATACATGGTGTTATCAGTGGTGAAGCCCCAGGTGAGCACAGGCATCAAAACCTCAGAAATCTAAAAACAGGTTAGAGAGAAAGTAAGTGAGGCAGATAGTAGCGCTTCATATGTGTGAGACAACTACCTTGGCGACAGCTATTTGCTCAGTGTCTGTAGGGCTGAATGTTCAAAGGACACCCAGGCTTGTGGGTTATGGGGGATTTTCTGGTTTCAGAACTTTAAGACAAAGATCACTAATCTGTCCCACGTTTGAGCTGCATCCCATCCCTGAGCCTTATCCTAGAGGGTCATAGGTGCCCCAGGGTTCAGGAATAGGGTAAAGATCAGTAATGGGGTGGAAATGTTTGTAGTGCACATTAACTTGATAATTTTAAAAAGTGGAAGTTCAGTGGTTTCTTGGGCTTTCATCAAAATGACCTTGTGAAAATAACATGCAATAATTATTCCCCCAGGTTTATTTTTCTCTCTCTCTATTTTTAAAGAACATTAGGCTTACATTGTCATGTAACTCAGCCTTTTCAAAAAGTATCAAAACATTTTTCTATAAATCTATTATTTCACAACATGATATACACTAAAATTTTAACAATTATCCTTTTTAGGGTTGATAGGATTTGGGGGATTTTATTCTCTTACATTGTGTTTTCCAGACTTACTGAAGTTGACAGGTATTATTTCTGTGATTAGAAGACCCTCAACTATAGAAAATAATTTCTTCCAGCACTTAAAAAAATATTTATTTGTTTATTTATTTGGCTGCACTGGGTCTTAGTTGTGGTATGAGTAATCTTTAGTTGCAGCATATGGGATTTAGTTCCCTGACCAGGGACCAAAGCCAGACCACCTGCATTGGAAGTACAGAGTCTTAGCCACTGAACCCACGGAGGGAAGTCCCTCTTCCAATACTTTTATGATTCATCCTATTTGACTATTTGATTTTAAAATCACTTTCATAGTAGTTTTCATCCCAGAATATATTTCTGTAATAACTTTTGCCTAGTCACCACTGACTTCTAAAAGTCTGATTTTTATAATTGAATAGTTTTTAGTCAAGGGATTTTAATGGTAATTTCAATATTCAGATCAGATCAGTCGCTCAGTCGTGTCCGACTCTTTGCGATCCCATGAATTGCAGCACGCCAGGCCTCCCTGTCCATCACCGACTCCCGGAGTTCACTCAGACTCACGTCCATCCAGTCAGTGATGCCATCCAGCCATCTCATCCTCTGTCGTCCCCTTCTCCTCCTGCCCCCAATCCCTCCCAGCATCAGAGTCTTTTCCAACAAGTCAACTCTTTGCAAGAGGTGGCCAAAGTACTGGAGTTTCAGCTTTAGCATCACTCCTTCCAAAGAAATCCCAGGGCTGATCTCCTTCAGAATGGACTGGTTGGATCTCCTTGAAGTCCAAGGGACTCTCAAGAGTCTTCTCCAACACCACAGTTCAAAAGCATCAATTCTTCCGCACTCAGCCTTTTTCATAGTCCAACTCTCACACCCATACATGACCACAGGAAAAACCATAGCCTTGACTAGACGGACCTTTGTTGGCAAAGTAATGTCTCTGCTTTTGAACATGCTGTCTAGGTTGGTCATAACTTTCCTTCCAAGGAGTAAGCGTCTTTTAATTTTATGGCTGCAGTCACCATCTGCAGTGATTTTGGAGCCCAGAAAAATAAAGTCTGACACTGTTTCCACTGTTTCCCCATCTATTTCCCATGAAGTGATGGGACCGGATGCCATGATCTTTGTTTTCTGAATGTTGAGCTTTATGCCGACTTTTTCACTCTCCACTTTCACTTTCATCAAGAGGCTTTTTAGTTCCTCTTCACTTTCTGCCATAAGGGTGGTGACATCTGCATATCTGAGGTGATTGATATTTCTCCCGGCAATCTTGATTCCAGCTTGTGTTTCTTCCAGTCCAGCGTTTCTCATGATGTACTCTGCATATAAGTTAAGTAAACAGGGTGACAATATACAGCCTTGACGAACTCCTTTTCCTATTTGGAACCAGTCTGTTGTTCCATATCCAGTTCTAACTGTTGCTTCCTGACCTGCATACAAATTTCTCAAGAGGCAGGTCAGGTGGTCTGGTATTCCCATCTCTTTCAGAATTTTCCACACTTTATTGTGATCCACACAGTCAAAGGCTTTGGCATAGTCAATAAAGCAGAAATAGATGTTTTTCTGGAACTCTCTTGCATTTTCTATGATCCAGTGGATGTTGGCAATTTGATCTCTGGTTCCTCTGCCTTTTCTAAAACCAGCTTGAACATCAGGAAGTTCACCGTTCACGTATTGCTGAAGCCTGGCTTGGAGAATTTTGAGCATTACTTTACTAGCGTGTGAGATGAGTACAATTGTGCGGTAGTTTGAGCATCCTTTGGCATTGCCTTTCTTTGGGATTGGAATGAAAACTGACCTTTTCCAGTCCTGTGGCCACTGCTGAGTTTTCCAAATTTGCTGGCGTATTGAGTGCAGCACTTCACAGCATCATCTTTCAGGATTTGGAATAGCTCAACTGGAATTCCATCACCTCCACTAGCTTTGTTCGTAGTGATGCTTTCTAAGGCCCACTTGACTTCACATTCCAGGATGTCTGGCTCTAGGTCAGTGATCACACCATCGTGATTATCTGGGTCGTGAAGATCTTTTTTGTAAAATTCTTCTGTGTATTCTTGCCGTCTCTTTTTAATATCTTCTGCTTCTGTTAGGTCCATACCATTTCTGTCCTTTATCGAGCTCATCTTTGCATGAAATGTTCCTTTGATATCTCTGATTTTCTTGAAGAGATCTCTAGTCTTTCCCATCCTGTTGTTTTCCTCTATTTCTTTGCATTGATCGCTGAAGAAGGCTTTCTTATCTCTTCTTGCTATTCTTTGGAACTCTGCATTCAGATGTTTATATCTTTCCTTTTCTCCTTTGCTTTTCGCTTCTCTTCTTTTCACAGCTATTTGTAAGGCCTCCCCAGACAGCCATTTTGCTTTCTTGCATTTCTTTTCTATGGGAATGATCTTGATCCCTGTCTCCTGTACAGTGTCACAAACCTCATTCCATAGTTCATCAGGCACTCCATCTATCAGATCTAGGCCCTTAAATCTATTTCTCACTTCCACTGTATAATCATAAGGGATTTGATTTAGGTCATACCTAAATGGTCTAGTGGTTTTCCCTACTTTCTTCAATTTAAGTCTGAATTTGGCAATAAGGAGTTCATGGTCTGAGCCACAGTCAGCTCCTGGTCTTGTTTTTGCTGACTGTATACAGCTTCTCCATCTTTGGCTGTAAAGAATATAATCAATCTGATTTCGGTGTTGACCATCTGGTGATGTCCATGTATAGAGTCTTCTCTTGTGTTGTTGGAAGAGGGTGTTTGTTATGACCAGTGCATTTTCTTGGCAAAACTCTATCAACCTTTGCCCTGCTTCATTCCATATTCCAAGGCCAAATTTGCCTGTTACTCCAGGTGTTTCTTGACTTCCTACTTTTGCATTCCAGTTCCCTATAATGAAAAGGACATCTTTTTTGGGTGTTAGTTCTAAAAGGTCTTGTAGGTCTTCATAGAACCGTTCAACTTCAGCTTCTTCAGCGTTACTGGTGGGGGCATAAACTTGGATTACTGTGATATTGAATGGTTTGCCTTGGAAACGAACAGAGATCATTCTGTCGTTTTTGAGATTGCATCCAAGTACTGCATTTCGCACTCTTTTGTTGACCATGATGGCCACTCCATTTCTTCTGAGGGATTCCTGCCCGCAGTAGTAGATATAATGGTCATCTGAGTTAAATTCACCCATTCCAGTCCATTTGAGTTCGCTGATTCCTAGAATGTCGACATTCACTCTTGCTATCTCTTGTTTGACCACTTCCAATTTGCCTTGATTCATGGACCTGACATTCCAGGTTCCTATGCAATATTGCTCTTTACAGCATCGGACCTTGCTTCTATCACCAGTCACATCCACAGCTGGGTATTCTTTTTGCTTTGGCTCCATCCCTTCATTCTTTCTGGAGTTATTTCTCCACTGATCTCCAGTAGCATATTGGGCACCTATTGACCTGAGGAGTTTCTCTTTCAGTATCCTATCATTTTGCCTTTTCATACTGTTCATGGGGTTCTCAAGGCAAGAATACTGAAGTGGTTTGCCATTCCCTTCTCCAGTGGACCACATTCTGTCAAATCTCTCCCCCATGACACGCCCGTCTTGGGTTGCCCCACGGGCATGGCTTAGTTTCATTGAGTTAGACAAGGCTGTGGTCCTAGTGTGATTAGATTGACTGTTCTGTTTCTGAAACATTTATTTATCCTTAGAAGAACCTCAAGCGTGAAATAAATCTGAGGTCATGGCAAAATTTTTTCACTTGCGGAAAAATATCTGCTCAGATTGTTTGCAATTTGAGACTGGAAAAGGGCTTAGAAATCCTAACCCAAGTCCTGCACTTTGCAGATGGCACAACAGCTGCTGGGTGTAAGAACCCTGGAGGCTATTTGTTGAAAAAATCCCTGCCCTCCTCCCCAGCCTCATTCAAGATTTCCAAAATTTCCTTGTCAAGTTACAGCATAAGTCTTGTTTATTTTTCCCATTCTAGGAGTTGGCTCCCTTTTCCTCACTGTCCCCTCAGTGAATCCCTTTATGAAGTCTGTTTGAGCTGGCATTTAGTACCACAGACTGTGTCATTTAAATAACAGAAATTTTATTTTCTCACAGCTACACAGGCTACAAGTTCAAGATCGAGGTGTCCGAGAGATTCAGTTTCTGGTAAGAGAGCTCCTCCTGGCTTATAGATAGCCTTTGCTGGCCTCTTGCTTATACACAGAGAGGAAGAGGAAAAGAGAGAGAGATGACATTCTGGTGTCACTTCTTAGAAAGACACTAATCTATCTGATCAGGGCCCACCCTATATGACTGTTAGTATAACTGGGCCATCTTGGGCCTGTTCAGTTCCTCCTGTCCTTCCACTGACCCTACCTAGGGCTGTACTGTGTAGTGAATCTCTTTTCTGCCATCAAGAGTTTTGTAGTTAATAGATATTGTTTAGTGATCATTAGGTCCAGAAGGCCTCTATGCTCTGCTGGTCTCCAAACAATGATGAGGACTGTTGCTGACTTATTTTCTGTGCCCACAAGGCTAGTTACCTGTTTATAAATCTTGATTTATGAGTTCACGTGCTTGTTTCCAAGCATCTACCCCCATGCCCTATAAAACTGTCTCAATGGCGTCTCAGCTGTGTGGAGTGCAGCTTTGAATACTTTCAGATTGTTGTCCAACTGATCCCACCCTGTGGGTGAGTTACCCTGTAATAAACATCCATTGACTATATGAAGCTGCCTGACTCACTTTTCAGTCTCAAGATGCCTTCTCAGCTCAGTGGATACTTTTCATCTCCTCCATTCTCCAACACACCTAAGACCTCATTTAAGCTTAATTACTTCCTTAGAAACTCCTTCTCTGAACTCAGCCAAACTGGGGGTTTGGTCTTCAACATATAAATTGGGGTAGGGGGAATGACACAGACTTCAGTTCATAATAAACTCTCTGTACATAAATTCACGTAAGAAATGACATCATGTCATCCAGGTTCCAGAGTACACACCCTAACAACACTTCGTTAATTAGTTATCCACATCACCTAGCCTTTCATAGTGGTCTAGTTCCTTTTGTTATGACTTTATTTTATTGTTCTGAACTTCTGAAAGAAAAATAAAAGCTTGGATTTTAATCTGGTGCCTTGATAATGAAAGCAATAACAAGTCTGTATATGAAAATACCCAGCATATTTGGGTCATATGTAATTTTCCAGATAAAATGGCTTCTGTGCTTATTCTGACAGTTTCATAGCATCAGTCCCTTATCAGAGCATCTTTCTTGAATTTTGGCCTTTTTTCCCCTCTATGATGATGCTTGGTATTTTCTTTGTATATTCCTGATGGTTTCTTCTGTTTTCCTAACTGACACTTCTCTAGCCTGTAATATGCACCCACCGGCTGAATTCTTGGATCTTTTTGTTCCAAGTCTTAGAGATTTCATATAATCTCATTTTCATCTATTATCTCTTTGTGGACAACACTCATATTTATGTCTTCAGTCCTAGTCCACCGTGCAGACTCCTTTCTCACTCCTGTCTCCAGTGTTTATTTCATTTCCGTTTTTTTTTTTTTTTTTTTTTTTTGGCTTTCATCTCAAATCAGCGTGTCCCAAACTGATCATTTCCTGAAAAATCAATTTCCCTGTTTCTGGTGAAATAGGCCAACAGAACTCTTAATAATTTAGATTGATTTATTCAGAAAAATTTTCTCAGCATCTACTGTGTCAGACATCGTGCTTTGTGCCTATATTCAAATCTTATGCTTCTATAATGTCACCCATAAGTGTCTGTGTTGTTTTCAGTTTGTCTTTACCAGTTATTTCGTGCTTGTATTTTTTTAGTTTTTTAGTATCTCCTGCCAGGTGAACCCCTACTTATCCAATAAGACCAACTGAAAAGTCACCACTTCTGTGTTGTGAATTGACTTGTGTAACCCCAAAATATGTGTTTAAATCTTAAACCTTGATACCTCTAAATGTGACTGTAATTGGAAATAAAGTCTTTGCAGATGCAGTCAAGACAGGGTCCTACCAGATGAGGGTGGGCCTTAATCCAGTGATTGGTGTCTTATAAAAAGAGGGAGATTTAGACATGGAGATACAGAAAGTAGAGGCCCTAGTGACAATGAAGGCAGAGACTGAAATGATACAGCCACAAGCCAAGAAAATCCAAAGGTTGTTGGTACATACCAGGGACCAATGAAGAGGCACAGAACAGATTTCTCTTTAAGAGCTTCTAGAGCAGTGATCCCCAGTCTTTTTGGTACCAGGGACCAGTTTCATGAAAAACAATTTTTTCCACGGACTAGGGTGGCAGGGGGTGGTGTCAAAATGATTCTCATAAGGAGCTTGCAATCTCACTCACTCACACGCACAGTTCACAGTAGGGTCCGTGATCCTATGAGAATCTGGTGCTGCGAGTGATGGGGAGCAGCTGTAAATACAGATGAAACTTCACTCACTTGCCTGCCCACCATTCACTTCCTGCTGTGTGGCCCCGTTCCTAACAGACCATGAACCAGTACTGGTCCATAGCCCCAGGGGTTGGGGACCCCTGCTCTAGAGGAACTAACCCTGAGCACACCTTGATTGACCTCCAGAACTGTGAGAAAAGAAACTTCTACTGTTTTAAGCCCCAGTTTGTGGTAATTTGTTACAGCAGCCCTAGCAAACTAAGATACTCTGTGAAGCCATTTATAATCTCCCTAAAGTTAATCAGTTCTTTTTTGGTTCCATAACACTCAGCACTTATTTCCATCATCATGTTTTTTTGTTGTTGTTATTTCCCTGTGGGCTTCTTGAGGGTTGGGGTGTAGTGGGGCAGTTCTAGTCATCCTGGGTACTTTACACTTTGCATACTGCTTAATAAATGTCTAATGAAATAAAAAAATGACCTTGCCTCTTGCCAATAATTACCGCTATCATTTATTGGGCACCAATAGCCTGTATTGGGCACCATGTCAGTAATTTACATCAGTGTTCCAACTACAACATGCTTATCCCAACTGAGTGTCTTACTGTTCAGTCTAATTCTAACACTCACTGCTAGAGTTAGCGTGGACCCCACAAGTTAAGGTCAAAGGCCTTCATTTCTGACACTAATTACCCAGAGTTAATATAGGTCCTTTAAGTTAAGGGCTCAGTCCTGCATGACTTCAGATGCCAGTTGCAAGTCTCAGGTATCCCCAAGCTGCCTGTTCTTCTGCCTATTTTGCTATGTACTTGAGGATTCCCAGAATCCACGCTTTGTCCCAATTTGATAATTCACTAGAATGACTCACAGAAGTCAGGAAAGTACTATCCTTATGATGACCATTTTATTATAAAGGGAGCGAATGAATAGTAAGATGAAGAGGTGAATAGCATGACAAGATCTTCCTTGCTGCCTCCAGGTGTACCATCCTCCCAGCTACATGGGTCCTTTCATCAACCAGCAAGCTCCCAGAGCCTCACTGCTTCAGAGTTTATATCTAGGGTTTTGTCACATAAGCATGATTGGTTAAATCATCAACCACTTTGTTGAATTCAAGATCTATGAGGGTGTGGCTGAAAGTTCCAAGTCTCTAATCACATGCTAGGTCTTTCCGGAATGGCCAGCCCCTTCCTTGTAACTATCTCAAGGCCCATTGTAAGCCACCTTGTGAATTAGCATACATTCAGATATGGAGGAAATGGGGTATCTGTGAATAACAACAGATACTCTGATCAGAAATTCCAAGGTTTCTTGAAACTCTGTGCCAAGAACCGTTAACAAAAACAAAATGCATTTTTTATTATACTACACACACATATATGGGCTGGTAAAGAATCTGCCTGCAGTACGGGAGACACATGAGATGTTGAGGGTTCAATCCCTGGGTCAGGAAGATCCCCTGGAGGAGGAAAATGGCAACCCACTCCAGTGTTCTTGCCTGGACAATCCCATTGACAGAGGAGCCTGTCTGGGTCCAGTCCATGAGGTCACAAAGAATAGGACAGGACTGAGTGACTAAGCACTAGCACAATAAGCATTCACACAAAGACTCCTTCAAGTAGGTATCAATGCCATCTGCACCTTACAGATGAGGAATCTGAGACTTAACCTCAAAGCTGTGCTGCCTCTAGCCCAGCTTTCTCCCAATCCAGTTTATTTCCAAATTAATCTCCCTTAAACAGAGATTTCATCACATTACTTCCTTAGTGACTTAAAGCTTCTTAAAGTCTGTTTCAGGGTGGTTGTGTTTATTTTTACCTCGGGCCATTCTTAATGCTTGCTGTTCCTGCCTCCTGACATTCTCCCCATTCCTCAGTAGTTATCAGATCCTACCTATTTCGCTTCAGTGAGGGAGGGGCAGTAGAGCACCTGCTATCACAGAGCTGAATGCTTTCTCTATGTTGTCTCCAACTTGACATATGTTAATACTCCAGCAACACAGTTTAAGTGTTCTAATTCTTAGCTTAATGGCAGAAAAACTCTGTGCCTGGAGATGTAAGTTTGGGTTGCTTGAAAGTTAGTGAGTGAGTGAGCTAGGATTCAGACTCAAATTTATTTAGCTCTAAAAGCCCATGCTCTTTTTCTGTAATTCCTGAAATTTGTGAACCTCTACTGTTCTGGCCCCTAAACTTGAGTCAAAGATAAAACTCTATAAAAAAAAAAATTGAAGATAGTAGTAGTGTAAGTCCCTACTTCCTTCAATGCCAATTGCCAAAGATTATTTAGAAACCAAAAAAAGAAAAAAATGTTCTCAATCTAGGAATAACGATAGAATTATTACAGGGAATAATCTAGAAGAGATTTTAGCTTGGAGTTGATAGAACAAAGAGATGAAAAGGAGGGGAGAAAAATGAATAGAAAGAAGAGCAAAGATGCGAGAAGAGGAGAGATGCAGATAGGTCTTTAAAACCACTGAAATTTCTTTTTTTTAAATTTTATTATTTGTTTACTTTTTAAAATTTATTTAATTGGAGGCTAATTACTTTACAATATTGTAGTGGTTTTTGCCACACATTGACATGAATCAGCCATGGATGTACATGTGTTCCTCATCCTGAACCCCCCTCCCACCTCCCTCCCCATCCCATCCCTCAGGGTCATCCCAGTGTACCGACCCTCAGCACCCTGTCTCATGCATCGAACTTGGACTGGCGATCTGTTTCACATATGATAATATACATGATTCAATGCTATTCTCTCAAATCATCCTACCCTCGCCTTCTCCCACAGAGTCCAAAAGTCTGTTCTTTACATCTGTGTCTCTTTTGCTGTCTCACATATAGGGTCATTGTTACCATCTTTCTAAATTCCATATATATGCATTAATATACTGTATTGGTGTTTGTCTTTCTGACTTACTTCACTCTATATAATAGGCTCCAGTTTCATCCACCTCATTAGAACTGATTCAAATGCATTCTTTTTAATAGCTGAGTAGTATTCCATTGTGTATATGTACCACAGCTGTCTTATCCATTCATCTGCCGA
Organism: Bos mutus; assembly: GCF_027580195.1. Taxonomy (NCBI): domain Eukaryota; kingdom Metazoa; phylum Chordata; class Mammalia; order Artiodactyla; family Bovidae; genus Bos; species Bos mutus. The sequence goes on along the minus strand of NC_091621.1, from coordinate 24,813,819 downwards.
TGGACATCTAGGTTGCTTCCATGTCCTGGCTGTTATAAACAGTGCTGCAATGAACATTGGGGTACACGTGTCTCTTTCAATTCTGAATAAAACCACTGAAACTTCTTTAGTGACTTTATTACAAAGTACTTCTCTTAAAATTGCAGCTTTAAAGAAATAAAGGATCCTGAGTTATTGGATTTCGTATCTGTAAGTAAATGCTTTATTGTCATAACTATCTCATCTAGTATAATACACAGAGCAGTATACAAACCCTTAGTATAAGCAGCTTGCTATTATCACAAGAAAACAAGTGTAATCAGCCAGAAAGTAGAATATTATCTTATTTAGACTGAGAGGTAGCAAATAACTTTTTTCCACTTTTTAAAATACAATTTAAAATTTTAGTATATTACACAGAGCAGTACACAAACCCTTAGTATAAGCAGCTTGCTATTATCACAAGAAAACATGTGTAATCAGCCAGAAAGTAGAATATTATCAGAATTCCAGAAGTCCTTCTAAGTGCTGAGTCATAGACCTTGTTATGTATGTTCAGCTTTGGTAAACACTGGCAGTTTTCCAAAGTGGTTTCTCTGTTACAGTGGCACTCGCAAAGCCAGCGACATAATATGCGGGGCCCAGTGCAGAATAAACATGCGGGGCCCAGTGCAGAATAAACATGTGGGGCCCCTTGTTTCAAATGCAGGGAGAAGTCCCATTAAAAGTGCTAAAACACAAAGCTTTTTCATTTCTTTTGCAGTTTCTTGACTTGCCATGATTTTTTAACTTGCTATTTAATGCCATTTTAAGTAAAGATATCATTTAAAGTTATTAGCATAAATTTTACATTTGATCATTTTTTTAAAAGAATTTTTATGATGATTATTTATTTATTTTTGGCTGCATGAGGTCTTCGTGGCTGTGAGCAGGCTTTTTCCGTTTTGGTGAGCAGGGGCTACTCTCTAGTTGCTGTGTGGGAGCTTGGGCTTCTCGTTGCAGTGGCTTCTCTTGTTGCCAAACAAGGGATATAGGGTATGGGCTTCAGCTGTTGTGGCACACAGGGGCTTACTTGCCTCTTGAACCTGTGTCTCCTACATTGGCAGGCAGGTTCTTAACCACTGGACCACCAGGGAAGTCCCTACCACTAATCTTTATATTGTGCAATGCCAGTTTTAAATGCAAACTGATGTAAGAAATGACCTAAATTACATAATTTGTATTTCATAGCTTGAACATGCAGATGACACCATCCTTATGGCAGAAAGTGAAGAAGAACTAAAGAGCCTCTTGATGAAAGTTAAAGAGGAGAATGAAAAAGTTGGCTTAAAGCTCAACATTCAGAAAACTAAGATCGTGGCATCTGGTCCCATCACTTCATGGCAAATAGATGGGGAACCAGTGGAAACAATAGCTGACTTTGTCTTTCTGGGCTCCAAAATCACTGCAGATGGTGATTGCAGCCATGAAATTAAAAGATGCTTACTCCTTGGAAGGAAAGTTATGACCAACCTAGATAGCATATTCAAAAGCAGAGACATTACTTTGCCAACAAAGGTCCATCTAGTCAAGGCTATGGTTTTTCCAGTAGTCATGTATAGATGTTAGAGTTGGACTATAAAGCAAGCTGAGTACCGAAGAATTGATGCTTTTGAACTGTGGTATTGGAGAAGACTCTTGAGAATCCCTTGGACTGCAAGGAGATCCAACCAGTCCATCCTAAAGGAGATCAGTCCTGGGTGTTCATTGGAAGGACTGATGTTGAAGCTGAAATACTTTGGCCACCTGATGCGAAGAACTGACTCATTTGAAAAGACCCCAATGCTGGGAAAGACTGAGGGCAAGAGGAGAAGGGGTCGACAGAGGATGAGATGGTTGGATGGCATCACTGACTCGATGGACATGGGTTTGGGTAGACTCCGGGAGTTGGTGATGGACAGGGAGGCCTGGCGTGTTCATGGGGTCACAAAGAGTTGGACACGACTGAGCGACTGAACTGAACTGAACATGCTTATGTATTTCACTCTCTACCTTCTGCTTATGGATAAGGATGGACTGAAAGGAAAAAAAGTTATGGTTGTGAGGATAAGCATCTTTATACGTTTATTAGTCATTGTGTGTGTGTGTGTGTGTCTATTTTTCTATCGACTGCCTGTCTCTCTTTTATTTCTTGATTTGTAACAATTGTTTTTATATTCTGGAAAGGAGCATTATGTACATTCCATGGGTAGTAAATATCTTCTGCCATTCTATGACTTCCTTTTTATTCTCTTATTGTGTACTTTACTATAAAGTTCTTCATTTTAATATAGTTTGTCAATCTTCTCCTTTGGGGTTAACTGCTAGTTTATACTGGAGAAGGCGATGGCACCCCACTCCAGTACTCTCGCCTGGAGAATCTCATGGACAGAGGAGCCTGGTAGGCTGCAGTCCATGGGGTCGCTAAGAGTCTGATACGACTTCACTTTCACTTTCACTTTTCACTTTCATTCATTGGAGAAGGAAATGGCAACCCACTCCAGTGTTCTTACCTGGAGAATCCCAGGGACGGCGGAGCCTGGTGGGCTGCCATCTACGGGGTCGCACAGAGTCGGACACGACTGACGTGACTTAGCAGCATCAGCTAGTTTATAAATGGTTTCAGAAATCTTTTCTTTACTCAGATCATAAAGATATTCTCCTATATATCATCTTCTCAAAGCTTTATTGTTTTGTCTTTCACATTTATGTCCCAGATCCATCTGAAAGTTCCTTTTTTTGTAATTGGTAAGAGGTAGGAGATCAAACTTGGCTAATGCTACTTTTAGTCAATAAGACAGTGGATTCCCAGTCCAATCTGGTTAGTTCTATATACTAAATCCTATTATGACTTGATAGTAAAATGAGTAATGTGTTTTTGAAATGTTTGTAAAATCATAAAAAGATAAGTTTTTTGCTTGTGATTATGAAAAAGAGGTTAGTTCTTTAGACAAAAGCTTCCAATAAAGTCAAATTTAAGAATTTAATTTCAGAATAGACAATTCCACAACTATTCTGAGTTCTACTTGCTAAGTCTTTTGAGTGTTATGGTTAAAGTGAGGATGGCAAATGTAGGTGGATCAAAGTAAAGTGTTAGTCGCTCAGTCGTGTCCGACTCTTTTGCAACCCCATGGACTATAGCTCGCCAGGCTCCTCTGTCCGTGGGATCAAAGTAAATTTGTTAAAAAAAAATCCAGGGGACCCTGAGATATTACTCTGAGTATATCTACAGGTTGTCTTTGTAGTGGAATAACAGCAATACCATGAATATTCACTTTGATCCATCGTGTTTGCCGCCATCATTTCTTTCATTAGTAGAGCGCAACATCCTCTTCCCTGCCTGTGGTCATGACTCTCTCCAAAAGTCTACATTTGGCATATAGTGATCTGGCCTTTACTGTGCCTCATTCTTTGCAATCTGTGCCCTTACTTCACCTGAGCTTTGCCCCTTGTGCCCTTACTGCTTTGCAGATGTTGGTCCCTTGAGAACCTACCTATATTACTCCACTCTTCTCTGGTTGGCTCTGCTCATGTCTGCCAGCATTAAGCATTATCTCATTCAGAAAGCTGGGTTTTTAGAAAGTGATCAATAATTTTAGGGATTATTATTGAAAGTGAAGTGAAGGTCACTCAGTCGTATCCAACTCTTTGTGACTGTATAGTCCATAGGCATTCTCCAGGTCCTAATACCGGAGTGGGTAGCCTTTCCCTTCTCCAGGGGATCTTCCCAACCCAGGGATTGAACCCAGGTGTCCCATATTGCAGGCAGATTCTTTACCAGCTGAGCCACAAGGGAAGCCCATCATTGAAAGTAGTATAATTAAAACCAACTGTACTTCAATAAAAATAACGTAGGGACTTACCTGGTGGTCCAGTGGTTAAGATTCTGAACTTCAATGCAGAGGGCTTAGGTTTGATCCCTGGTTAGGGAACTAGCTCTCACATGCTGAAACCACAAGTTCACATGCCGCAACTAGGACCCGGTGCTGCCAAATAAATAAATATTTTTTTAAAATAATAATTTAATGAAAAGTATCTCCTCAGTGTGATTATTGCGGCAGTAAATGAATGAGATGGGGGCTTCCCTGGTGGTTCAATGGTAAAGAAACAACCTGCCTATGCAGGAGACACGGGTTTGAGCCATTCCTGGGTCGGGAAGATCCCCTGGAGAAGGAAATGGCACCCCACTCCGGTATTCTTGCCTGGGAAATCCCATGGACAGAGGAGCCTGGCGGGCTACAGTCCATGGGGTCGCGAAGAGCAACTAAACAACAACAAGAAAGAATGAGAATGGGTATTTGTTGAACGGAAGGATGAAAGGGGACTTCATTTTTATCACTTTTAGCAACTTCTCTTGGTCAGAGGATTTAAGAAACTTGTGGAGGAAAATCTGAGAAAACCTTCACTTCAGATGACACTGAAAATGTAACTCATTTTCTCTCCCGCCCTAACATGAAGCAAACTCCTTTTTCCAGCCTAACTGAAGCATTTTAAAAAGCAGAGACATTACTTTGCCAACAAAGGTCCATCTAGTCAAGGCTATGGTTTTTCCAGTGGTCATGTATGGATGTAAGAGTTGGACTACAAAGAAAGCCGAGCTCTGAAGAATTGATGCTTTCGAACTGTGGTGTTGGACTCTTGAGAGTCCCTTGGACTGCAAGGAGATCCAACCAGTCCATCCTAAAGGAAATCAGTCCTGAATATTCATTGAAGGCCTGATGTTGAAGCTGAAACTCCAATACTTTGGCCACCTGATGCAAAGAACTGATTCGTTGGAAAAGACCCTGATGCTGGGGAAAATTGAGGGCAGGAGGAGAAGGGGACGACAGAGGATGAGATGGTTGGATGGCATCACTGACTCAATGGATATGGGTTTGGATAAACTCCGGGAGTTGGTGATGGACAGGGAGGCCTGGCGTGCTGCAGTCCATGGGGTCGCAAAGAGTCGGACACGACTGAGCGACTGAAGGGAACTGAACTAACTGAATGTTCGAGGCTACCTCATCGATTGGTTGGGGCTTGGCTCGGGCGCGGCCGCTCGGCTAGTTGGGGCTGGATCGCTTCCTCAGGAAGTGGAAGGCCTGAGGCCGTTGTGGTGGCGTCGTCAATTTAGCTCCGCGGGGGCCCTGGGGTGGGGGTGCTGTGCGGACATGGCGGACTTTGACCCCCGCTACCCCTGCTCTTCTATCGAGGACGACTTCAACTATGGCAGCTGTGTGGCCTCCGCCAGCGTGCACATCCGAATGGGTACGTCGCCGGGTCCCTCCCGGCCGCGCCTTGTCGGTCCCCTGGCGTCGCCGGCCTCTGGGGGCTGGTTTCCGGCTTCTGAGGCGAGCATCCTCCGCGACCAGGCCCTGGGGATACCGCCGATCTCTTGGGTTCAGAGGACAGCCTTCCCTCCTCCTTCCGGTCCCCTGGCTGGGAAGAAGGGCTTTCTCCCTCCGCAGGGGCTGAGAGGGAGAGGTGAGGTGGCTCCCCAGCTGTACGCCCAGAGACCTGAAACTGAGTCCATCCTATCATCTTCGGTGGAAAAGGGGTTGAAAACCTCACTAGCTTGAATTTGGCATTTTTCAGTTAAGAGAAACTTGGGTTATTTTTTTCCGTGAAAGTAAGTTTATTATATGATCATTGTGACGTATATCTGAATGGAAAATGAAAGTGAAGTCGCTCAGTCGTGTCCGACTCTGCGATCCCATGGACTGTAGTCTACCAGGCTTCTCTGACCATGGGATTTTCCAGGCAAGAGTACTGGAGTGGGTTGCCATTTCCTTCTCCAGGGGATTTTCCTGACCCAGGGATCGAACCCAGGTCTCCTGCATTGCAGGCTATGTTTTTGATATAAGGGCTGATTCTGTGTCCTCGTCTGTCTTTGCAGTTTCTATGTCCTGGTATGAGGCTGTGTTCACCCATCTGGAAGCCCTGCATACCCCGTACTATTGGGGTTTAATGGTGGCTTCCTCACGAAAGCGTGATTAATTACCTCCATTTTCAGCCCTTCTCTATTCTCAGGAGAAACGGGTGTGGGACTGAAAATTCTAAGCCTTAGACATATGTTTAGAAAATGATAATCATGGCTCCTTTCTTGGTAACAGCTCTCATCCAGGAATTCACCCAGTGTGATCTCACTCCTATCAGGAAATTACCAGTAAGGAACCCTGTGTCATGGTCATTGGGCCTGTGACTAAGCTGACTGCATCTGTAGTTTAAAATGGTATCTGGTCTGTCAAAATTTTTTATGAATTTAAAGGTAAAACAGAAATGCCTCCCTCTATTTTTTAAGCAAATTAACCTGGCTGATCTAACTAGTGTCTTAAGGTGAGCAACTGTGACTTCCAAAACTTCTTTCCTCACTGCCTTTACATGAAGGAAAATGGGGTTGTTTTGAAAATGTAATACGTACATCTTCTGGAAAATACTTTTGGAATATTATATATTTAAATAGCCAAGGCTTATTGGTAGAAGACAACAAATTATGAAGCTACAGAAAAATGATGTGAGAATGAAAGCTGAGTACAATCTCTACCTTGAGCACTTTTATAGTACCATTAAGTTTATATAATTAGTTGTTACATATGTAATATACATAGTCTATTAAACTAATCTGTTTTAGCAGTCTACTATATTTGTATTTTTGAAACACTAAGACATACTGTTTTATACTAAGAAGCACAATGTTATGATTCTTACATTTCTGCAACTTTGTATTTTTATTTAATGTATCATATTGAAAAATAGCAGTGCATATATTTATAGCTTTATCATATTTTTAACTATGGTGATCATCTATAATATGTATGTTCCATAATTTATTTAATCATCCTTTCTTGATGGGTATTTAGATTGTTACTTTTCATTCTTTTTATTCCTTCAAATAGAGCTTTAGGGGCCATTCTTCCATATGGTTGTGAATTTCTCCAATTATTGTTCTGTAAATTTTTAGCAGTGAAATTATAGGTCCAAAGAATATGTGCATTTAAAATTTGATGTCGTCAACTACCCAAAGAGATTGCACCTGTTGACTCTCCAGCAAACAATACATGAGGGTACCTTCTACTGCACTCTCACCAGCACTGAGATCATCAAACTTCATAGTATCTGGCAATCTGGTAGATCAGGGATTAGCAAACATTTTCTCCAAAGGGCCAGATAGTAAATATTTTCAGCTTTGTGGAGTCATAATAAAGGACTCTGTGGCACAGTTACAAAATTCTGCCATTGTCATGCAAAAGAAGCTATACAATTACAATTAGTCACTCAGTTGTGTCTGACTCTGCAACCCCATGGATTGTAGCTTGCCAGGCCCCTCTGTCCATGGAATTATCCAGGCAAAAAAAGAAGCTATAGAGGACACAGAAATGGCTGTGATTGTGCCCAGGAACGGAGAAGGCAATGGCACCCCACTCCAGTACTCTTGCCTGGAAAATCCCATGGATGGAGGAGCCTGGTAGGCTGCAGTCCATGGGGTTGCTAGAAGTCGGACACGACTGAGCGACTTCACTTTCACTTTTCACTTTCACACATTGGAGAAGGAAATGGCAACCCACTCCAGTGTTCTTGCCTGGAGAATCCCAGGGACGGGGGAGCCTGGTGGGCTGCTGTCTATGGGGTCGCACAGAGTCGGACACGACTGAAGTGACTTAGCAGCAGCAGTGCCCAGGAAAACTTTCTTATAAAATCAGGTGATGTGCTGGGTTTGGCCCTTAGCCATAGTTTACTGCCTCTTGTTGTGGGTAAAAAAAAATGTAATCTTGTTTTAATCTACATTTTTTTAGCCAGGTGAGTGAAGGTGAGCATTTTTCTTTTGTTTATACAACTTTATTGGGCTCCCTGCTGATATTAAGGATATAGCAGTAACCAGATAATATTTGAGTCCTCTAGATTTATTATTTGTGTGGAGTAGTAAGGGAGATAGGCCCTAAAGAGTTAAGCAAATAAATAGACTACTAGCAGTGTTAAACTCTCTAAAGAAAAGAAACAGTGATGAAATAGACACTAGAGCCTAGAATAGTAGCTTAGTAGCTATTTTAGTTAAGGAATGGTCAGGGAAAGAACTTTTAAAGGAGATGGCAGTTGTGTTGTTGAGAAGAAGCTAGCTAGGTTGTATTCGTTATCTATTGCTTTATTAAAATTTATTCCAAATTTTAGAAGCTTAAAACAACAGTTATTACTTAACACAGTTTCTGAGAATCAGAAATATGGGATAGGCATAGCTAGGTGGTTCTGGCTCAGGGTGTCTTAGGAGAGTCCACTCAAGATGTGGGCTGAGACTGCAGTCATCTGAAGACTTCACTGGGTTGAAGATCTGCTTCCTGGAAACCCCACTCATGCAGATGTTGATACAAGGTGTTAATTCTTTGCCATGTGACCTTCTCCATTGGCTGCTTGAGCATCATGGCGTGGTAGCTGACTTGTCAAGAGCATGCAACCCAGGAGAGACCATTAAGGAAGCTACCGTGTCTTTTATGACCTAGTTATGATAATCACGGGCTTCCCAGTTGGCTCAGTGGTAAAGAATCCCTCTGCCAATGCAGGAGATACAGGAGGTACAGGTTCAAGCCCTGGGTCCAAAGGATCCTCTGGAGAAGGAAATGGCAACCCACTCCAGAATTCTGTTCTGAGAAAGCCAACAGACAGAGGAGCCTGGTGGGCTGCAGTCTATGGGGTCACAAAGAGGCGGACAAGACTGAGCATGCATGCACATGTCATGTAGGGCTTGTTGCTGCTGCTGCTAAGTCGCTTCAGTTGTGTCCGACTGTGCAACCCCATAGACGGCAGCTCACCAGGCTCTCCCATCCCTGGGATTCTCCAGGCAAGAACACTGGAGTGGGCTACCATTTTCTTCTCCAGTGTATGAAAGTGAAAAGTGAAAGTGAAGTCATGTCCGTCTCTTAGGCCCCATAAAAACTTTAACATTTTTTTGTAAGCAGAAGGGAAAGCATTACAAGTACTTAAGCAGGCAGTCACATGATACAGATTACTCTACAAAAAGATAGCTGTCAACAGCTGTGGGACTATAGGTGGGACCAGTGAAAGCATGCAGACCAATTAGAAGGCTACTATAACAGTGCAGGTGCTAGATCATAAGACTGACTGGAAATGTAGCAAAGGAGACCAAAGAGGTAGATGACTTTCACTTTGCAAGTAGAAGCTACAGTAGTTGTTGATGAATTGGGAAAAGAGGGAAATCAGAGGTGACTCCTACATTTTTGGCTTGGGGGAGGTTGGTGCTGGTTACAGATTGGGTAGAAATGAAAAGTTCATGTTTCAGCCTGTCAAGTTTGAGTAGAAAGGGAAGAAGTGGAAGTAGAAAGCCGAAAAGTAGAAAGGCAGAAATAGGACTCAAAAAAAAAAAAAAACCAACAACTGAAAGATTGCAGTTTGACTTGTTTTCTTATCAGATCTTTTATTTTTTTCTCTGGGTGTGTATGTATATCTTTTGCCACTTTTTATATTAGTTATTCAAAATGGGTGTCAAATGTTACTTTTTGTGGGATTTGATTTAAGTTCTATTTTTAAAAGAGTATAGAGGACTTCCCTGGGCATCCAGTGGTTCAAAGTCCATGTTGAAATGCAGGGGACACCAGTTTGATCCTGATCCGGGAAGATTCCACATGCCAAGGAGCAACTAAAGCCTGTGCGCCACAACTATTGAGCCTGTGTTCTAGAGCCCAGGGGCCGCAGCTACTGAAGCCCGTGTGCCCTAGAGAGTAGCCACCGCAGTGAGAAGCCCATGCAACTAGAGTAGCCCCCACTCACTGCAAACAGAGAAAAGCCCTTGCAGCAGTGTACACCCAGCACAATCAAAAAATAAATAAATACTCTTATATTTTAAAAAAGATGTAATGGGAGGGCCTTTAAGGATTAAATCTTTATTATTTATGAACATTCTCTTATTCTTATATTTATTTTACTGCTTGATATTTGGCAGACATGCCATCAAAGCACTTCATCATTCCTTGAGGAATGAGGTCTTTAGTAGGAATTTTTTTCAAAGAGAACATTTACGCATGCATATTGTCATGAGAGTCAAGAGACAGTACCATATCTTTTGTTGGGTAAAAATCATTCCACAGTGTTGTCCTTGCCTAAGAAATTATGTGGCTCCATTATTGTGTCAGAATAACACCTTTTCTCTGGCAAAATTTACTTTTCATTAATTCAATATAAGTTTATTTAAAAGCAAATAAAATTTAAGGAGTATTTATTCTGTGCCAAGGGCTTCCCAGATGGCTCAGAGGAAAAGAATCCACCTGCCAATGCAGGAGATGCATGAGATGTGAGTTCGATCCCTGGGTTGGGACAATCCCCTAGAGAAGGAAATGGCAACCCACTCCAGTATTCTTGCTTGGAAAATCCCACAGACAGAGGGGCCTGGCGGGCTGTAGTCCACAGGGTCACAGAGAGTTGGACCAGAGTTAACGATTAAACAATATTCTGTGCCATCCCTGGCAGAGTGGTAGGAACTCATGCTGAGTCGTGTCCTAAAATGGGAAACTTAAAATGAATATTAATATCCTATTATTAGGGAGCTCTTTAGTCTTCATAGTCTAATAGTGAAAGACAAGTAGACATCACTATAAAATAAAGCATTTAGAAGTCTGTTTAGGGTCCTTCAGGAATACGAGGAACTCTTTGTGACCCTGTGGACTGTAGCCCACCAGCCTCCTCTCTCTGGGATTCTGAAGGCAAGAATACTGGAGTGATTGCAATGCCCTTCTGCAGGAGATCTTCCTGACTCAGGGATCGAACCCATGTCTCTTATATCTTCTGCATTAGCAGGTGTGTTCTTTACACTAGCGCCACCTGGGAAGTCTTCTATGTATCAGAAGACTTTTATAAATATTTTTAGATCATTGCGCTTTGGAGTTGATTTATGGATGTTGGTAATAAGGATGTTGGTAATAACGTATTTTGAAAGTCAGAATTTCTTATATAGAAATTAGAGGCAAAGGTAGTAGAAGTGAGAAATAAAAACAGGTGAGTGAAAGTAAGTTTATATATTATTTGCCTTTTATGGAGAAGCTTCATTTTAGGGAAACATTTGCACCGCTTGGAAATTAAGATTTCTTTTTAAATTTTATATTTAACCATATGCTTTCTATTCCTGCTTTTCACTTTCAAGATAACTTCGTTATTTAAAACATGTTCTGGTTTTAATCCTTTGCTTTGTTGTATGTTGCACAAATATGGATTTGATGGTTTCATTTTATTTTGATGGAAACATTTGTATTCTGGCCCATTAACTTAATTTTTTAAGCTCATGCTTCCTGGAGTATAGTTAACAAAATTTTTTATTTTCTGGGAGGCTTTTTTTTTTTTAAGTTTTAGTTACAGTTGTGATATTTGGATTAAGATTTAAGAAAGAATTTACATAGTAATTTAATGTGTCTAAGAAGAAACCTGATCTTGCTGTACTCTGATAAATGCTTAAGAAAATAGTCATGTGTAACTTTTTTCTCTTTTCAGCCTTTCTAAGAAAAGTCTACAGCATCCTTTCTCTCCAAGTTCTCTTAACTACAGTGACATTGGCATTTTTTTTATACTTTGATTCTATACGGACATTTGTACATGAAAGGTAAGGTAATGACATGATTCAGAATCATTTTCAGCCACTGCATGTGACTCAAAGGGCATAAGATGAGCAAGGTAGTGGGTTTTTTTTCTATTAACTTTTGAGGTTAGAATGTAAAAAGGATTGATTAACTCTTGTAAATAAATTTTTGCAAGAAAAATAATCTACAATATGGTATTTACCGCCAACATTTTTAGCTTGGTTTCATAGAGTTAACCCCTCATCTCCATTAAGAATTTTTATTGAATGTAATTTTTTGAGTGTGTCTTTATTAGACTTATGCCCTGTCCCCAAAGCCCAAGACAGTGCTTGAAAAGTTAAATTTACCTTAGTGTCAGTTCACAGCTAGGAAAATTTCACTGAAATCCTTTCAGAGGAGTTCCATATGGTTCTTCCGTAATTTGTTTAAGATTTGACCTCCAAAATAATTATTTCCATGGGTAAGAGTAATATAGACTTTATATTAAAGAAAAGTAAAGAATGAATATTTTCTTAGAAGTAGATAATTTCTATCCTTCCTTTACAAAAGGGGAATCTTGAACTATTAGTTTGCTATTTGGAGTAAGTTCTTTAAGTTACAGCTATATAGTAAATGCCCTAAAAAAGTAGTTAGGTATAAAATTTGCTTATTATTTAATAGTTTTTCTTTATTGAGTTTTAGTTTTTAAAAAAGGCATTATGCTAATTGAAAAAATTATTCAATATAATAGAAATTCATGACGTAAAAAGGTTACATTTTCCACATTCATAGTGGGAAAGATTCTTTGTCTTCCTGCTCCTTCCCATCTCACAGTCTCAAATTTTCCCCATGGAAAAATAATTTCTTTGGTCAGTTTGGTTTAGATCCTTCCAAATTTTTTTTCCTGTACTTTCATGAACACATAGAGAAATTTTATTATTAAATTGGATGTTATTTATGGTATTTTTTTAAGTTGAGAATGCTTTTAATTTTTTGTCTTTCAGTCCTGCCTTAATTTTGGTGTTGGCCCTTGGATCCTTGGGTTTGATTTTAGCCTTGACTGTAAACAGACATAAGCATCCCCTTAACCTATACCTGCTTTTTGGATTTGTAAGTACTTTGACAATGTGTTTCCTTAACATTTATTCCTGAACTTTAAATTTATTTATTTGAATGCATATATATATGTAACAGTAGCAGAACCAAATTAATGAGTTTTTTAAAAAATCAAGGCATTACCTTTATGATAATTGTCTATCAGATAAAATTTAACTAGAATAAACAATTAAAACAAAGATATAATTAAGGGGAAAGAAGCTTGAGGATGAAGCTCAGTATCCCTAATTCTTATTTAGGATATGAGTTCAGCTACTTTTGACGTGGCTTAAACAAGATAGCTTATGTCTCTTTCATATAAAAATCTGAATGACTGTTTAGTGAAGTTGTCAGGGGCCCAGACACTGCTATAGTTTAGACATTTCTAAAGTTGCATCGGAAAAAAAAAATAAAAAAAATAAATAAATAAAGTTGCATCGAATAAGATAGCTTACTACCATACCTGCATTCTATCTATTTAAAAAATGAAAAGAGAAAGGAGAGAGCAAACCTCTTTGCTCCTCAGGGTTGTATGTCTCTCTATTCACATTATATTGACTAGAATATAGTCACACTATATTCTAGCTTTTAGATCTAGATTCTTGCAGATATAGCTGCCAGGGAAGCTGAAAACATAATGCTTAATCTGAATGGGTATATGTTTAGGCAAAATTCTGTTACCAAGAAAGAAAAAAGAATACTGGGGGACAGTTTCAATACTCTGCCACACCAAGTTCAGTTCAGTCACTCAGTCATGTCCAACTCTTTGTGATCCCATGAATCGCAGCATGCGAGGCCTCCCTGTCCATCACCAACTCCCGGAGTTTACTCAAACTCATGTCCATTGAGTTGGTGATGCCATCCAGCCATCTCATCCCCTGTCGTCCCCTTCTCCTCCTGCCCCAATCCTTCCCAGCATCAGGGTGTTTTCCAATGAGTCAGCTCTTCGCATGAGGTGGCCAAAGTATTGGAGTTTCAGCCTCAGCATCAGTCCTTCCAGTGAACACCCAGGACTGGTAGAACTGGACATGGAACAACAGACTGGTTCCAAATAGGAAAAGGAGTACATCAAGGCTGTATATTGTCACCCTACTTGTTTAACTTAGATGCAGAGTACATCATGAGAAATGCTGGGCTGGAAGAAGCACAAGCTGGAATCAAGATTGCCGGGAGAAATATCAATAACCTCAGATATGCAGATGACACCACCCTTATGGCAGAAAGTGAAGAGGAACTAAAAAGCCTCTTGATGAAAGTGAAAGAGGAGAGTGAAAAGGTTGGCTTAAAGCTCAACATTCAGAAAAATAAGATCATGGCATCTGGTCCCGTCTTTATGGGAAATAGATGGGGAAACAGTGGAAACAGTGTCAGACTTTATTTTTCTGGGCTCCAAAATCACTGCAGATGGTGACTGCAGCCATGAAATTAACAGACGCTTACTCCTTGGAAGGAAAGTTATGACCAACCTAGACACCATATTGAAAAGCAGAGACATTACTTTGCCAACAAAGGTCTGTCTAGTCAAGGCTGTGGTTTTTCCTGTTGTCATGTATGGATGTGAAAGTTGGACTGTGAAGAAAGCTGAGCACCGAAGAATTGATGCTTTTGAAGTGTGGTGTTGGAGAAGACTCTTGAGAGTCCCTTGGACTGCAAGGAGATCCAATCAGTCCATCCTAAAGGAGACCAGTCCTGCCACACCAAAGTACTATCTAAATATTATATTCTTTCCGTGTTTGTTTGTGTGAGGTAGTGAGGTTTTTTAAATGTGCATGTGATTTGCAGTTTCAACTTTATTTACATCATAAAGAGTGAGAAAAATAGAATTTTCTATATTACTTCTAGAATCTCCCTGTTGCAGATATGAAAAATCTAGTTGAGTTTAAGGAATAATGGTATAACAATTGGAATCTGTTCTCATGGAAATACCCTGGTTGTCCTATGGTTGGGACTCATTGCTTTTACTGCTGTGGTTGGGGAACTAAGATACCACAAACTGTGCAGCACAGTCAAAAAAAAGAAAAGAATCTAAATATTTTCATTTAATACATTGAGGTCTCATTTTTATTATGGTGGGCTTATTATATGTCCCATATACTTCAAAAGGCTGCTCTGAAACTAAAATGAGATCATGGGTATGAAATCACCTTGAATTCCTGGAAATCAGAACATGTACTTAACAGTATAAATTTTACATGCATCTATGTAATTTCAGTCTCTTTTTCTTAGACACTGTTGGAATCTCTGACCGTGGCCTTCGTTGGTAAGCCATAATTGTGCTTCTGTATATTACAGTAACTTTTTAAAGTGGATAAATCTTTTGGGTAAAAAAGTGTTTGGGGCTAAAGCTTAACATCATGTAATGTCATATTAAAAAATGTGGCATAGAATGAAGAATTCCTAAAATATAAGCAAAAAGTAAATGTTTATATAGTTTTAGCTGAGTTCAGAGGAAGTCGAAAAGAATTAGGAAAACAATAGGAACAGAGAACAATATTCATTTTGTTTATCCAACAAGACAACATCAGATACTTCCCTGGCAATCCAGTGGTTAATCACTCCGCCCTTCCACTGCAGAGGATATGGGTTCAATCCCTGGTCAGGGAACTAAAAATCTCACATGCTGCATAGCGCAGCCAAAAATAAAAAAAAGACAACTATAGCTAATCTTTTTTCTTGTTTAAAGGGATCTTAAAAGAACTAATAACATGTTTGGAACCATGCTCTTTCATCACATGAGCTCAGTATCTCAAATTGCCTGCACTGAACTGTACCTTATTACATCCTCATATTTCATCAGAGGGCACTACAAGAAACAATAGTCATTTCTGTCTTGTATTTTGTGTTAAATATATATAATATTTAAAAGGAAGTATCTGTTATAATTATTTGATGTACCCTATATAATAATATCTCAAGTAAAAAATTTTGTGATTAACAATAAAAATTCTGATTGTTTCAAAATTATTTATCTGGGATACCAAAAAAGATCAGAATGTACTGTTACTGTCAATAGCAATAAATTGTGGATCCATATTGTTAATGTATTTTTCTCTTCTTATTTTGTCATTACTGTTTTTAACTTTTTCATGCTAGGTTTTGTCTATATGTTTTTTGGTAATTCATCTCTTCTTTTTATAAAAGAATCAGAACATAAATAAATAATAACCACCAAACTAAATAGGGTTGAAATTTCTCAACATGGAAAGGAAGTATTATTAATACTTAACTTACTATCAGTGTTATTATCTATTACTTACTACTGTGTTATTAAGTCTATCTCTGTCCTCTCTGGCATCCACCATTTGTAAGGGATGTTGGAGAGAGATGGAATCCACCCGAACTTACTGAAATTTCTGAGAAGAAGCAAAAGTGATTTCATGTTTTATCTTTTCTGCATATTCATCTTCTTAACCCTGTGTGGGATAAATAAAGTCAACTACTTAGAAACAGAAGGAACTTGGATAATTTATCCCTCTCAGATTAAAAATTACTTAAATGGATTTGAGTTCAAAACACTCAATTACCTTTAAAGAGGTTATAATTCAGTATTCTGTAAAATGTTGAGCAGTTTTATTACAATTGCTATAGTCAGTCTAGATGGTCATTCTAAAATTTCTGGAGTAAATTCGATATATATCCAGTAAACCCCAATAATGTTCTCCAGGATAATGCAGACTTGGATATAAAGCAATTCGTGGTTGGTTTCTATTGCCTACAGTGCTGGTAAATGGCAGACAACCCCAGACAGCCCCAATATTTTTCTTGCCTAGGAATTCCCAGCCAGCCACAGGACCCAGAACCATCACTATTGATGGTTTAAGCCATAGTTGACAGTTACCACAAATGGTGATGAACTGCAGCTGGGATAGAAATGGGTGAAAATCATTTCACCATATTCCCTAAACTCCTAAACCAGCTGGCTGTGTATTATCTTCTAGCCATTTCTTTAACTTCATAATGATGTGATCTCCTTATGTTGTATATTTTGGAGCCTGCTTATTGCACTATGGGTGTGGTTTTACCATACAAGAGTTGAAGACTGAATAAGGAATCTTTTCATAATTGTTTTTATTGGCAAGTAGTATAGGACAAAATAAGGCATTTCTATTATATGACAGAAAAAAAGCTTTTATATGGTTTATATGTATTTTTAATCAATGTTTTGTAATTTTACAGTTACTTTCTATGATGTGTATGTTGTCCTGCAAGCTTTCATACTGACTTGTGCAGTATTTCTTGGTTTGACTGTATATACTTTACAGTCTAAGAGAGATTTCAGCAAATTTGGAGCAGGGTAAGTGATGTATTTATCATGGCTATGATAGATAGATATCTTCACTACTACCTCGTTTTGAGAGAGGTGCTGTACTGTTAGCATTGGATACTTTAAAAATGGAGGTAATGAGAAGTCATCCCTTTGGGTACTAGGGCCCTACTCTCCTGGAGCATACATGATAGGAGATGGAAAGTAGCTTTGAGTTTTTTGCTTCACCTCTATATTGAAAGGGAAGTGAATGCCCTGAAATTTAAGCTTTCTAGAGAGGCTATAGGCTTGCATGCTTTATAAATGGTATGAAATTTACCTGAATTATTTAGATCTTAACATTAACTGTGGGAAATGTTACCATCCACATCTTTGTGGCAAAAGCAAGGTAATTGTGACCCAGGTGCTAAGGAAGTCTGCATGAACTTTAAATTTTTTGATCCATCTTAAGTAACCTGTATCCTTCTTCAAACTAATATAAGGAATGATCCTTTTTATATTAGGATAATGGTACTGTGTTGCCCTCACCTTGGTAAGAATGCATAGAATCTTTCCTAAGCTCACAATGGCTTTCTTTTGGCACATAATCACCGAAACGTTTTCTGCTCTTTTTTCCTGTTAAAGCACTAAAAATTTACAAGTAGTCTAGTCTTGCAAAACTTTCTTTCCTCCCCCTTTTTTCCTGGTACTCCAGATAGTGGAGATAGTGAAGGGACTGGGAAGTCTGGTGTGCTGCAGTCCATGGGGTCACAAGGAGTTGGACACAACTTAGCAACTGAACAACAACCAGATTATCAGAAGTCTCTACTGGGATAAAATATTAATTGGTCAGCCAACACTGACAATTGTGCAGGATGCATAAACAGTTGTAT
This sequence comes from Bos mutus, assembly GCF_027580195.1. Taxonomy (NCBI): domain Eukaryota; kingdom Metazoa; phylum Chordata; class Mammalia; order Artiodactyla; family Bovidae; genus Bos; species Bos mutus. Next base: position 24,796,060 of record NC_091621.1, on the reverse strand, counting down.
TAGAATGGAGTATGATTTAAGGAGAAGCTATATATATATATAATTTTGTTTTTTTGCTTCCTGTTTTGCATATGTGTTAGGTTCTGTTCTTCTAGGAAGCAATTAAGTTCTTTGGAAATGGTCTGAATCTTTTGAGGCTTGTTTTTAAGCTCTGTTAGCTGGATCCAGAACAGCTTTTAGTTCAGGGCTAATTTGGCCCCACTCTTGAGATAGTATCCTTCTGAGGATTACTCAAAGCCCCATGTCTCAGGTCTTTTCACTCTAGCTGGTGTGAATCAAAACTATTCCTGGCTTTAGTGCATCTGAGGATTTTTCTGCCTGGTTCTCTCTGGTGGTGGTTTCTCCAGACTTTGGTACTTCCTCACAAATATGCATTGATAAGTACTTAGCTAAAGACTGGAGGAGAACCCTCTGCATGCCACCAGAAATCTCTGTATAACCCTTTTTTTCTCTAGAACTTGGATCTTCAAAGTCTACCACTTTAGCTTCTCTGACCTCTGAATTCTCGTCTCTTCAGCTCAAGGAAACCACAAAGCTGCATATGGATTCCTGTCCCTGCACTGTGGCCTGGGAACTCTAGCTGGGTCATTTGTAGAGCTTACCTTCTTTGTTTCCCTCATCTCAGGACTCATTGTCCTGTGCTGCTTATTGTTTGAAAACTGTTGTTTCGTATATTTTGTCTCATTTTTATTTAAGGAGGGAGCATAAATTTGGTCAGTGTACTTGTGGCCTGAGGCAGCAGATGTATATTCAGGCTTCCAAGTCTCATAAGATAATAGGACTGACTTCCTAGATGTCCTTGTCATATAATTATATCTTACATATATAATATATAATTTTATTTTATATATAATGAATGATAACTCATAAAATTATAGCAGTGGCAAATTTATGTGCATAAATTAAGTTCTTTAATACATCAGAATAAAACAGAGTGTACATTGGGAACTCTAATGGATATGCGTGTTCACAGAATCATTTGTTATTTGGTTAAAAATGAAATTATGCTTCATTGGTAAATTTATATATTTTTAAGAAGTTTTATAGCTCTCTGAATTAAATGATATTTCTAATGATATTTTGCTTATGTCAATATTTTCTTTATATTCCAATTGAAACTTTAAAAATTATACTCTTAATTAGTCTTCTACACCATAAAAACAAATGTTGAATAGATAGCTGTTCTTTCAATTTCTGGGTATTCTGTAATATTCATTGTAGGTTTAAGAATTCTTACATTTCAGTGATTCTTTGCCAAATATCAGGATGGATTTATTTATTCAGAAAATGCTGAATGAGTTTACAAAGGTTTTTGGTTAGGAACAATATTCTAAATTATTAAAATTTTTGTTTTTATAGACTGTTTGCTGGTTTGTGGATTTTGTGTTTGTCAGGAATCTTGAGGGTAAGTTGTTTTAGAATGATAACTTGAAATACAAATAATCTCAAAAAGCTGTAAGAGACATGTTATTGTAGGACACTTGGTTATAATTATCTGGAACATTTGTATGTAGAATGATTTTAAAATGATATTTTAAAAATCAAGGTCTTATGTTAATATTATTGGTTGAAAGAAAGATGAACAAATGAGTTAAATGAAATAGAAAGAGGTCCTCACTTGAAATTGCTAATCTTCAAGTGGCACATGTAATTCTGAGTAAGAAATAGATTTTAAATAATTTATGTTTGGAATGGTACTGTTCAAAAGTCAGGTGGGTAATTTAATAGAAAGGAGAATATTCATTGGTTCCTCCCTTCACCCATTCATCCAACACAAGTGGACCTGCCCTGCCTTTTCTACTTTTAACATTTGTATTCAAAGTTGTACAGAATTATTAAATATGTATGTAGAGTATAAGTAACTTAAGTATTCTTAATGCTGTTCTTAAATATAAAACTATTACAATAATCTCTTGCCTTTAGTTGTTTTTTTACAGTGAGACAGTGGAGTTGGTCTTGGCTGCTGGGGGAGCCCTTCTTTTCTGCGGATTCATCATCTATGACACACACTCACTGATGCACAGGCTGTCACCTGAAGAGTATGTATTAGCTGCCATCAACCTCTACTTGGATATCATCAATCTCTTCTTGCACCTGTTACGGGTTTTGGAAGCAGCTAATAAAAAGTGATTGAAAGCAGTATATAGAAACTGATTCCTTAAGTAATAAAGTTTGAGATATAATTGTTAAATACTTTTAAGATCTTATTTGTATGCTGTGTATTATAAAGTATAAATCTCCTTTGACTAGATTTTAATCTTATTTAGAAAGGAAAAAGTATGAAAGAATAATTACAGGGAATTATTCAGTATTACAATAAAATTATATTAAAATGTTAATGACATTTCATTACAGTATGATGCATTAAAAATTAAAAGTGTGCTTAAGTCAGTTATTTTGACATAGAAGTTAACATTCTTAGTTTTTAAAGTACAAGTTTCATTTAAAAATTATAGCAGTATACCAATGACCAATAAAACTTTAGCAAATTCCTGACAGCATTCATTTGCTAAGGTGCCATAACAAAGTACCACCGATCGCATGGCTTAAACAGAAATTTACTTTCTTTTCTAAAGTTCTGGAGATTGGAAGTGTGAGGTCAAGGTAGGGTTGATTTCTTCTGAGTTCCCTCTCTTGCCTGAATGATGGTCATTTCCCTGTGTCTTCACGTGGACTTCTCTCTGTACTTGTCTGTATTCAAATTTCCTCTTATAAGGATACCAGTCATATTGGACTAGGGCCCACCCTAATGACTTCATTTTACTCTAATTACTTCTTTATAAAGATTCTGTCTCCAAATACAGTCACATTCTGAGGTACCAGGAATTGGGACTTTGCACTGGTCCTAATGTTTGCATTCACTAAATAATTTGTTGAAACCTGATGCCCCCTGTGATGCTATGAGGAGGTAGGGCTTTTGGGATGTGCTTAGGTCATGAGGATGGAGTTCTCACGAGTGGGATTAGTGCTCTTTTTTAAAAAGAGAGCCCACAGACACCGCTTACCCTTTCTGCCACATGAGCTGATGATGAAAAGACAGTCTATGAACCAGGAAGAGGACCTTTAAACTAGACACTGAATATGCCTGCACCTTGATCTTGGACTTCCCAGCCTCTAGAACTGTGAGAAGTAAATTTTTGTTGTTTATAAACCACCCAGTCTCTATAGTGTGTTGTTTTGGCTGCCCAAATAGATTAAGACAGACTTCATTATATGAATTTTCAGGGGGTACAACTCAGCCTGTAACACTCACTAAGCATTGTTTCCCAGCTATTAAACTGAAATAAATTAGTAGTATATAGATACAGCCTTTGGTGAGTTTTAGATGTAAATTTGACCCCATCACTATCAATTAATTATTGAATATCCAGTTGCATAATGCTATACTCATGTTAACATAGCATCGTAGGTAAGAGAATCTAAATTGGAATCCTTGCTGTGTAACCAACTGGTGATTTGACCTTTGGCACGTTACTTATCCTTCCTTCCTTAGGTCTTTTACCTCATCTTTATAATAGGAATAACACCACCTTCTTTACTGATTGTTATAAGGATTAAGTGAGATGAGTATATCATATAAACTAAGTGTTTATTAATGTCAGCTGCTGTTATTAATGTTATTATTGTTGGTCAAAAGGGAGAATGTACTGAATTGTGACTAAAGATAATAAATAAGCAAATGCAGATAAAAACGACATTTAAAAAATGTAAAACAATACCGTTTTTTAAAATTTATTTTTAATTGGAGGATAATTGTTTTACAATGTTGTGTTGGTTTCTATAACTATATATATCTCTCCCCTCCCTCTTGGCCTCCTTCCCACCCCTGTAGCTCATCACAGAGCACTGAACTGAGCTCCCCGTGTTACACAGCAGCTTCCTACTAGCTATCTCTTTTATACATGGTAGTGTGTATGTCAGCACTACTCTCAATTCATCCCACCCTCTCTTTCCCCATTGTTTTCACAAGTCCATTCTCTATGTCTGCATCTCTGTTCCTGCCCTGCAGATAGGTTCAGCAGTACTAGAACCGTATAGATTGCATATATATGTATTAAAATATGATACTTGTTTTTCTCTTTCTGACTTACTTCACTCTGTAACAAGGTCATTTTTTTTCTTTTTACCTAGCAAATCATTGTTTGGTTTGGGAAATATAGTTTTTAACCACTGGTGTAGTTATATTTTGTAAAAACAACCATCCATTCAGTTCAGTCGCTCAGTCGTGTCCAACTCTTTGCGACCCCATGAACTGCAGCACATCAGGCCTTCCTGTCCATCACCAACTCCTGGAGTCCACCCAAACCCATGTCCATCGAGTCAGTGATGCCATCCAGCCATCTCATCCCCTGTTGTCCCCTTCTCCTCCTGCCCTCAATCCTTCCCAGCATTAGGGTCTTTTCAAATGAGTCAGCTCTTATTGGAGTTTCAGCTTCAACATCAGTCCTTCCAATGAACACCCAGGACTGATCTCCTTTAGGATGGACTGGTTGGATCTCCTTGCAGTCCAAGGGACTCTCAAGAGTCTATTCCAACACCACAGTTCAAAAGCATCAATTCTTCGGTGCTCAGCTTTCTTCACAGTCCAACTCTCACATCCACACATGACCACTGGGAAAACCATAGCCTTGACTAGATGGACCTTTGTTGACAAAGTAATGTCTCTGCTTTTTAATATGCTATCCAAGTTGGTCGTAACTTTCCTTCCAAGGAGTAAGTGTCTTTTAATTTCATGGCTGGAATTAACATCTGCAGTGATTTTGGAGCCCAGAAAAATAAAGTCAGCCACTGTTTCCACTGTTTCCCCATCTATATGCCATGAAGTGATGGGACCAGATGCCATGATCTTAGTTTTCTGAATGATGAGTTTTAAGCCAACTTTTTCACTCTCCTCTTTCACTTTCAGCAAGAGGCTCTTTAGTTCTTCACTTTCTGCCATAAGGGTGGTGTCATCTGCATATCTGAGGTTACTGATATTACTCCCGGCATTCTTGATTCCAGCTTGTGCTTCTTCCAGCCCAGCATTTCTCATGATGTACTCTGCATAGAAGTTAAATAAGCAGGGTGACAATATACAGCCCTGACGTACTCCTTTTCCTATTTGGAACCAGTCTGTTCCATGTCCAGTTCTAACTGTTGCTTCCTGACCTGCATACAGGTTTCTCAAGAGGCAGGTCAGGTGGTCTGGTATGCCCATCTCTTTCAGAATTTTCCACAGTTTATTGTGATCCACACAGTCAAAAGACTTTGGCATAGTCAATAAAGCAGAAATAGAGTTTCTGGAACTCTCTTCACTTTTTCCATGATCCAGTGGATGTTGTCAATTTGATCTCTGGTTCCTCTGCCTTTTCTAAAACCAGCTTGAACGTTTGGAAGTTCACGGTTCATATATTGCTGAAGCTTGGCTTGGAGAATTTTAAGCATTACTTTATTAGCGTGTGCTGCTGCTGCTAAGTCGTGTCAGTCGTGTCCGACTCTATGTGACCCCATAGACGGAAGCCAACCAGGCTACTCTGTCCCTGGGATTCTCCAGGCAAGAACACTGGAGTGGGTTGCCATTTCCTTCTCCAATGCATGAAAGTGAAAGTGAAGTCGCTCAGTTGTGTCCGACTCTTAGCAGCCCCATGCACTGTAGCCTAGCAGGCTCCTCTGTCCATGGGATTTTTCAGGTAAGAGTCCTGGAGTGGGGTGCCATCGCCTTCTACTAGCGTGTGAGATGAGTGCAACTGTGTGGTAGTTTGAGCAGTCTTTGGGATTGGAATAAAAACTGACCTTTTCCAGTCCTGTACAGGCCACTGCTGAGTTTTCCAAATTTGCTGGCATATTGCAGCACTTTCACAGCGTCATCTTTCAGGATTTGAAATAGCTCAACTGGAATTCCATCATCTCCACTAGCTTTGTTCGTAGTGATGCTTTCTAAGGCCCACTTGACTTCACATTCCAGGATGTCTGGCTCTAGGTCAGTGATCACACCATCGTGATTATCTGGGTCGTGACGATCTTTTTTGTACAGTTCTGTGTATTTTTGCCACCTCTTCTTAATATCTTCTGCTTCTGTTAGGTCCATACCATTTCTGTCCTTTATCGAGCTCATCTTTGCATGAAATGTTCCCTTGGTGTCTCTAGTTTTCTTGATGTGATCTCTAGTCTTTCCCATTCTATTGTTTTCCTCTATTTCTGTGCATTGATCGCTGAGGAAGGCTTTCTTATCTCTCCTTGCTATTCTTTGGAACTCTGCATTCAAATGGGTATATCTTTCCTTTTCTCCTTTGCTTTTCGCTTCCCTTCTTTTCACAGCTACTTGTAAGGCCTCCTCAGACAGCCAGTTTGCTTTTTTCCATTTCTTTTTCTTGAGGATGGTCTTGATTCCTGTCTCCTGTACAGTGTCACATACCTCCATTCATAGTTCATCAGGCACTCTATCATTTATTGCATCAATGAACTTTATATGGCTCCTCCGTTTTTACTATCACAATCAGTATTGCCATGTACATCCCTGTATTTCCCCCAATGTACATAGATATGAGAGTTTGCCTAGGTAGGGAATATACCTAGCGGTAGAATTGTTGGATAAAAGGGCATATGCAACCTCAGTTTATTAGTGTAATAAAGGTGAAAATATGCAGACTGCACAAAGAATAAGAAAATCGAATTAGCAGGACTTTGACCGAGTGACAAGTACCTGAATGTACAAAGTACAGCGGGGAAGTAGGAGGAAAATAGGAAAGAGCAGTATCTGAGAACTGTTTTTATTGCGTATAATTTGGGGGAAAAAAGTGCAATAGGCCCTTTTGCCCACGTTCATTTCTTTTCTGCAGATCTCACACCTGGCTTTTATCCAGGTATGACAGCCAGAGCAGGAGTTCCGTGGGTAATGTCTGACTGTAGAGGCACCATTAGCTGGTGGTGTAGCATGGCTTTAAGATGGGAAACCATTTTGCTTGCCAGGTATTCAAGTGCATCCCATCCATCCGATAGGCTCCTTCTGGCTCTGTAATGGAGCTGAAGCAATGTCCAGTTTGATCCTTAAGCATTATCACATCAGAGGTTAAAGTTTCCTAAAGACAGTAGTTTGGTTCCCATCATTGTATCAGAGAAGGCAATGGCAACCCACTCCAGTACTCCTGCCTGGAAAATTCCATAGAGGAGCCTGGTGGGCTGCAGTCCATGGGGTTGCTAGAGCAACTTCACTTTCACTTTTCACTTTCATGCATTGGAGAAGGAAATGGCAACCCGCTGCAGTACTCTTGCCTGGAGAATCCCAGGGACAGAGGAGCCTAGTGGGCTGCCATCTATAGGGTCGCACAGAGTCGGACACAACTGAAGAGACTTAGCAGCAGCAGCAGCATCTTCATATAGCCAGCACAGTGCCTGTCACAGAATGCATACTCAAATGTCTGAATGAGGGAATGAATTAAGGATTTTTAAGTATACCAAGGCCATTTAACTCTTCTGTTGGAACTGCTTTTATATGAACTGATGAGGAACATGTTAAAAAATTTTTTTGCCCTCAATAATGCAGTCTAGTGAAAGTGAAAGTCGTTCAGTCGTGTTGGACTCTGTGACCCCGTGGATAATCCATGGAATTTTCAAGACCAGAATACTGAAGCCGGTAGCCATTCCCTTTTCCAGTGAATCTTCCCAACCCAGGGATTAAACCCAGGTCTCTCACATTGCAAGCAGATTCTTTACCAGCTGAGCCACCAGGGAAGCCCAATGCAATCTAGGATTCAACCTTTTAAAGAACCAATTGTGCAGAATTATGGCATATATTTAACACCATGACATTTTCATAAGATAGGCTTTTTAAAAAATCTTTTTTGTGCCAAGTATCTATTCAAAAGTCTTGGCCAGGTATGTTAAGCAAGGTGGTGTCAATTTGGACTGTCTGAAAGTGAGCTCTAATTTAAAATGCAATGTGAACATTATTTTTGGGAGAGGTGGCTAAGATCTAATATATAGTTAACTTTATAATAGAAATTCAGTTGCTGTAAAGGAATTTAATCTCTATAAAGAAATCAAGTTTTTCAAGCTTTTTTTTTTTTTAAATACCATGTCATGAGCTTTTTCCAGCTTCTGTTCCATTAAAAAAAAAAAAAAAAAAAACTTGCTGTATTCATATGGAGTTTAGTAACTTCCATATGATGCACAGTTTCTTCAAGGGTGCAAATTTAAAGAAAAAAGGTACCCATAAATTCTTAGAACTCTTACAAGTAACCTGACAGGAGTTTACTAGGCTATGATTATAGAATTTATTTCCTAGTTTTAGGTATATGTTGTAAATCTCTAGAAAATACTGTTTGCAAATAGTCCTGTGCATGTTTGAATTTATTATGTAAAAATGATAAAAGAGTGGCCATTTGCTGAACTCTTATATCCCCTACCTTGGATTATTAGGTTGTATTAGCTTCATTCTATAGATAAGGAAGTCCAGGCTCTGAGATACTCATGTCATTCACAAAAAGTGTTAGAACCATAAATACCACAAACCTGTACGGTTCCAAAGCCAATACTATCAGAAACACATGTAAAGCAATCATAAAAAGAAGTGGTTGTGATCAATGTGACCACCACCTATGCCAAGTGTCCTAGACTAAGCACTGTGTCTGGTATACGGTAAGTGATGAGTCAGGTAAAAGTGAGTTGAACTGAATTAGTTTGATCATTTTACCCTTTGAACTTTTATTTGGGATGAAAAGGGTTTTGGTAACAGCTTTGAGGTATAACTGACATACAATGAATTGCTCGTATTTAAAGATATAGTTTGACAAGTTTTGACATGTGTACAACGATGAAGCCATCAGCTGGGATGGGGAAGTTTAAGGCTGCAAATAAAGATGATCTTAATTTGGCATCTAGAAGAACAGGTGACAGTGGTGAAGGTCCTGCGAACGGGGAGGCGTGACAGGAAACCTAAAGGTCAGCTCTGACCTCTCTAATTGACGGGCAAAGTCGTCTGGCGGTTATCCCTCCGTGGGTTAGTGTCAGGGCTATCCCGCTCATGCTCAGGACGCAGGCCTAGCTCGTGTCAAGAACCCTTGACTCGGGCACTCCGTCGCACTCTCCACAACCAACTTCAGAATCTATCTGGGAGGAGCCCAGCTCCAGGTACACAACTTATCCAAAAATCAGGAAGTGCGTCAGCTTGGGACTCCAGAGGACCCCGCCTCTCTACGACATCCGGGACATTTTGGCTCCCGGCAAGCAGCGCGCCACCCAGGAGGGGCGGGCCAGAGGAGCGGGTTGGCCGGAAGGCGGAAGTGCAGAGAATTCACGCGGCTTGAGTATCGTGCGTTATTTGAATTCCTGGGTTTTCGCAGGTGGGTTCTTTACCGCATGGCTTCAGTGAGGGGTGGGCCGTGGTACTTGGTTCCGCCGCTAATGGAGCGTTCCTCTCAAACCTTGTCCCTCTCTGGGCAAGCTTGAGCCCTGTCCAGAAAGGCAGGCCTCTCCTAGGGTCTCGCGTCGTCTTGGCGGCTCTGGTCGGGCTTCCCAGTGCTCTGTGGGAAGTGGATTCCTTCTTCAGCCCAGCTCAGGTTAACCGCGGCCCTCAGAGTTGTGTTCCGTAACCTTTTTCTTCCTGCCCCTCGCAGGGCTTGAGTTGTACATAAGAAGACAGAGTTAGTTTGTGATTGCTGGCGTCCAGAAATGATAACTCCGCCAGTCATCCGTTCAACGAGTGTTTACTTAAGCTATACTATGTGCACAGCGCTAGGCACTGGGGGATCCAGCAGTGAACAAGATCTATTTATCCACTGCCTTCGTGGAGCCCACAGACCACCGGGAATGACAGAAAATAAACTTAATTTTAGATCGTAAAACGTATTAAGAACTTAGTTTTAGATTGTAAAACGTATTAAGAAGGAAAGAAAAGAATGATATAGAGAATAAAAGGAGGCGAGCTTACAGAGGTCAGAAAAACCCTTTCCGAGGTACTGAAGGATTAGTTCCTAGGCAAAAGAAGGGCAAATGTAAAGATACTGAACTCAACGTCATTTGGACATTTCTCTCTCTTTTTTTTTTTTTTCCAAAATGTCATTTATTTAACTGCTTTATTGATGTGTAATTAGCACAACAAACTGCACATATTTAAAGTGTATATGGAAATAGAACTGCCTTATGATCCAGCAATCCCACTGCTGGGCATACACACTGAGGAAACCAGAAGGGAAAGAGACACGTGTACCCCAATGTTCATCGCAGCACTGTTTATAATAGCCAGGACATGGAAGCAACCTAGATGTCCATCAGCAGATGAATGGATGAGAAAGCTGTGGTACATATACACAATGGAGTATTACTCAGCCATTAAAAAGAATACATTTGAATCAGTTCTAATGAGGTGGATGAAACTGGAGCCTATTATACAGAGTGAAGTAAGCCAGAAGGAAAAACAACAATACAGTATACTAATGCATATATATGGAATTTAGAAAGATGGTAACGATAACCCTGTATACGAGACAGCAAAAGAGACACTGATGTATAGAACAGGCTTATGGACTCTGTGGGAGAGGGAGAGGGTGGCAAAAATAAATAAATAAAGTGTATAGAATATTTTGAAATATATATACACACAAGGCACAATTAAGATGAGGTTATGAGTCATACCTACAAGTTTCCCTCTAAACTCAATAATCCCTGCAATCTCTTCCCAGCCCTCATCACATTCCCACACTGTCCCTTGGTTGTCTTTGATTGGGCTATTCTCAGATGTAATTGTGGAGGGGTGGAGCATAGAAGATAGGAGTTGAAGGAGGCAGGAGCCAGATCATAAATAACCTTGTAGATTTTGAATATGTGAGGTGGAAAATTGTTAATTTCAAGAAAGACTGTATATGCCCTTCAAGTTTTTAAAAGCTCACATTGACTACTCTGTGGGGGACAGGCTGGGACTAAAGGGTGGAGAGAAATCAAGAACAGAAATATACAAGTTTGAAATACCTGCTGGTTTAGTCACTAAGTCATGTCCTACTCTTGCGACCCCATGGACTGTAGACTGCCAGGCTCCTCTGTCCTTGGGATTCTCCAGGCAAGAATATTATGGGTTGCCATTTCCTTCTCCAGGGGATCTTCCTGACCCAGGGATCAAACCCGTGTCTCCTGCATTGCAGGCACACTCTTTATCAGCTGAGATACAAGGGAAGCCCTTGAAATACCTAGATTGACTTAAAAGGGTGGATAATGAGGAAAATTGGGGTGGGTAAGATCACTTGTAGGTTTGGGAGAAATCAAGATGCAGTTAAAAGATTTATAAAATATAAGTTGTTACATGAATGTAAGGAGACAGTGCTCTTTGTGTTTTGGAGGAAATTAAATTTCTACATCATATATGGTTAAATTTCTGCATCTCGTATGGAAGCTATAGGAGCTTTCAGAATTGGCTGACACACAGTACAGTGTGCCAGTGGCCACAGGGAGTTTGGTTTGGTATTTGTGTTATTTAGTGGCTGTCAGATTTGGTGTTTTTAATTGTTATTTAGTGGCTGTATGTGCCTTATTGATCCTCACATAATTTGCACATTATGCCATCATAATCCATGAACAAAGTGAAGAGTTTACTTTCCAATTGTTCATGTGTTGCAGAGATACCTTTTGACTTGGTTTTCCAAAGATTTGCCTTTTTTTTTTTATAGTAAATAGTTGCTTTTGAAATGTTGTTTTGTGAACTTTCCAGGTAAAATATGGCTAAAAGTTTACGGAGTAAGTGGAAAAGGAAGATGCGTGCTGAAAAGAGAAAAAAGAATGCCCCAAAGGAGCTCAGCAGACTTAAAAGTATTCTTAAAATAGATGGTGATGTTTTAATGAAAGACGTTCAAGAGATAGCAACTGTGGTGGAACCCAAACATTGTCAAGAGAAAACGCAGTGTATGGTGAAGGATGAAACAGGTGAGATTATGTTTAAAAAAATTTTTTTTAAATTATATCAAACTTCCCTTTGTGACTTTTTCCTTTTCAACTATCTTCCATTCTTTCTCACACTTGCTTCTCTACAAACCTGCCATACCACATAATTCTTTGTAGGTGCTACTGGAGATTCTATGCTAAGCTATTTTAAAGCCAGTTCATGTGAATAAGCATGTTTTGGATTATTCAGAGCCTTTGGTGCTTATACAATAGCCTAGGTGAAGTGAAGTCGCTTAGTCAGGTCCGACTCTTTGTGACCCCATGGACTGTAGCCTACCAGGCTCTCCCGTCCATGGGATTTTCCAGGCAAAGGTACTGGAATGGGTTGCCATTTCCTTCTTCAGGGGATCTTCCCAACCCAGGAATCTAACCCAGGTATCGAACCCAGGTCTACCCGCATTGTGGGCAGACGCTTTACTGTCTGAGCCACTAGGGAAGCCATTACAATAGCCTGAGCGTCTCAGAAATAGACAGTACTATGGGAATAGACAAACTTAGACACACGCTTGTTGGAAGGGTACACAGGCATCAAGAACTAGGCAGGATAGAAGGAGGTCTCCTCATTTTACCCTTTGCATGATCTAGCTTCCATTCTGAGAGTCCTCTGTCCTTACTACCTTAAAGATCTGTTGCCCTGTATTCGATTTTGACAGATTCTGGGTGCTCTGTGTTTTAATATAGTCTGAAGTTGGAGGCTGTATATGTGTCATTATATAATATGTATATGTATTATACGTAATATATATATTATATATGTATTATATGTATATTATGTATGATATGTGTATATAATGTCTCTATATAGTAGTCATTATCCCTGGTCTCTCTTTCCTTTATCACCCACCTGTAAACCATCAGCACATCTTGACTATCTCCAAAATACATTAGGAATCTATCCCTTTTTCTTCTGCTTTCACGCTTTTACTTTAATGACAGTTATCTCTTGCCTGAACCACAGTAGTAGCCATTTTACTTCTGTCTCAGCTTTTTCTCATTTCTGATCATTTTTGTCACATCACCCAGTATGATCTTTTCAGGATATAAACCAATTATGTCACTCCTATGCTTAAATCACCTCATTATCTTTCCATGTGTTTACCACAGCCTGCCTGGTCCTAGTTAATCTCATTTCAATACTTCTCTTTGAAAAGGCTCTAACCACAGGCTGAAGTTTGCTTTGTTATTCTCCCCTCAACAGACCATTGAGAAGTCCATGAGGGCAAAGCTTATTTGGACCATTGTATCCCTAGAACCTAGAACAGCACCCAGAATAAACATTCACTGACCAGTTATTGAATGGCTTATGTATATCAGGCACTGTTCTAGGTCCTGAGGCAACAATGATGAATAACAGAAATGGTCTCCATCCTAATGGGATTCACATCACATTGGAGGAGACAGACAGTAAACCAGACAAATGAACTAATGTAATGTCAGGTAGCAGAGTTCACAGAACTCTGGTGAGTTCCCAGAGGAGGACATTCTGGACATGTCCTCCACAATAGATAAGGTTGGTGATAGATGGACCACAGCATTGCTGTGCTGATCTTCCTGTTAGAAGAGCTGGATACCTTGAGTGTGACCTGGATAAAGAAGTGTGGCAGCCCCAGGGTATCAGGTCTGCTCTGTCATCAGAAGCTTGCTGCTTGCTGCTGTACCTCTTCCAGGTACACTTCATTGAAAGTGACCAGTCATTCCTAATAGTTCATTTTCTTCTTAAGGCCTGTCTGTTAGAAGGGTGAGTGTACTTCTTATTGATGCAACTATTTTAGTTAGCTCAAGAAAGCAACTAATCTGAAAAGTGTTCTTTTAACTCACATTTTCAGAACCATATACGTAACCCCTAATGCAGTAATTCAAATCCGCATGTCCTAAATGTTTCCTATTTAACTTTTACTATCGTAAGGACAATCGTAAGTGTTCTCTTTTTTTTAATTTATTTTTTATTGAAGTATAGTTGAAGTATAGTTTAATTACAATGTTATGTTAATTACTGCTATATAGCAAAAGTGTTTTATATATGTATATATATACACACACACATTCTTATTCATATTCTTTTCTTTTGTGGTTTATCACAGGATGTTGAATATAATTCCCTATGCTATACAGTAGGACTTTGTTGGTTATCCATTCTATATATATGTGTTTGTATCTGCTAATCCCGAACTCCCAATCTAGCCCTCTCCCATTGCCCTCCCCCTTGGAACCACCAGTTTCTTCTCAATAGCCCTGATTCTGTTTCAGTTTTATAGATAGATTCATTTTTGTCTTATTTTAGAGTTCACTCCTGAGTGATATCATGTTACATGTCTTTCTCCATCTGACTTACTTCACTTAGTATGATAATCTCTGGTTTTATCCATATTGCTGCAAATGGCATTATTTCATTCTTTTTTTATGGCTGAATAGTTTTCAATTGTATATATGTACCACATCTTCTTTATCCATTCATCTGTTGATGGACATTTAGGTTCTTTCCATGTCTTTGCTATTGTAAATAGTGCTGCTGCAAACATAGAGGTGCTTGTATCTTTTTCAATTATAGTTTTGTCTGGACACATGCCCAGGAGTGGATTGCTGGATTATGTGGTAATTCTATTTTTAGTTTTCTGAGGAACCTCCATACTGTTTTCCACAGTGGCTGCCCCAGTTCCTACCACCAGTGTAGGAGGGCTCCCTTTTCTCCACACTTCCTCCAGCATTGTTATTTGTAGACTTTTTAATGATGACCATTCTGACCACTGTGAGGTGGTACCTCACTGTAGTTTTGATCTGCATTTCTCTAATAATTAGTGATGTGAACACCTTTTCATGTGCTTATTGGCCATGTGTATTTCTTTGGAAAAATGTCCCTTTCAGACTTTGCCTTTTTTGATTGGATTGCATACCAACCTTCTTTAGAAAGTTTCTTAGTGATTAAATAGGTGATGTTTCTAGTTCCTCACAGATAGTTTCTATATCTTTCATGGTTGTAGGAACACATGGCATGTGTGTGATTCTCCTGAATGTGCTGTAAGGAGTGTTTTGATTATTAGTCAAAGAGCATCGCACAAATAAAGGATGTGTATTTTTTTTTGCTTTTGTAGTTGCATGCCACTTTTAAATTCACCGTCCTCATTACATTAATGTGCTTTATCATGGGGCTGTTTCTTCGTTTGTGAGTATTAATAGTTTTTCCATTTTTTATTCAGATGACATGAAAATGGAGACTGATATTAAGAGAAACAAAAAGACTCTTCTAGACCAGCATGGGCAGTACCCCATATGGATGAACCAGAGGCAAAGGAAAAGGCTGAAAGCAAAGCGAGAGAGAAAGAAGGGAAAAAGCAAAGTAAAAGCCATGAAGGCAGCAAAGGGTTTGACCTGGTAGACTCTAAAAACTTGAAAAATGCAACATGAGACAAATCTTTGATTAGAATGTATACATGGATTTCAGCTTCCACCAAATGAAAAGTTTATTTCCATTTTTTAACTTAGCCTTTTTCTTCAAGCCCAACATAACTCCTCAAATTTGGTAACTTGAATAAAATATTTTATTTGATGAGTGAAAGTACACTGATATTTCCACTGAATGTTGTCCTGTATGTGGGGATTATCAGACATCAGAATTCTCTCAAGTGTTAATGCAGTTGTAATCATTCAGTTTTAGAAAAAGTAAAATATGACATCATACTGACAAATTTGAGATAACTCAGATTTAAAGTAAATTGTTGTCTCACTTGAAAAATATACTTATTTGGAGTTTTGATTTTGTATAATTCAGAATAAAAGATACATCTAGATCCTAAAGAACTGTTCTTTCATATATCCTTAAGGTTTCCTAGTAGTAGAGAAGACCAGATTCTTCAGTTTTTAAAAAATCTTAAATTTTTAGGTAGAATATTAACATGTACAAGTTAGTGTGTTCCATCTTTTCAGAAGATTTAAAATCCTGGGAACTAGGTTAATGTTCTTCAGTTTTTATATTATTCTCAGAGTATAGTTCTCAGATTTTCTGGATGTGTTGTGAAAAAAATACATTACATGGTCACATCAGTTTCGGAAGTGCTACATTCTTGAAGATTCAAAGAAAATATTAGCTTAGGACAGCATATCTTGGAGATACTGCACATTGTTCCAAACCACCACAATAAAGGGAACCACAGGAGTTGTTCGGTTTGCTAGTGCATATAAAAATTATGTTTATACTATTTTGCAGCAGCCTTTTATGTTAAAATATATGTCTATAACTTAAAAAAATAATGCTGTTGGGAAAATGGCACTGATAGGCTTATTTGACAGAGGGTTGCCACAGACCTTCAGTTTGTTAAAAAAAAAAAAGTTATATGCAGAGCACAATAAAATGAGGTCTGCCTATGTGGTAGTGTAGAAATCTAGCAGACTTCCAGGTGTTAGGGACCCAGGGAACAAGGCAAGGTGTTCACCCTCATGGGTGAACTCAGAAGAGGCTGTTAGCTTCTCAGGAAAACCAAGTTAAAAGTGAGACCTATTAGAATAGTCACTTAATCATAAGGACACAAATGTGGTACTGGGCATGTTGCTAGGCTGGGACACAATATAGAAATAAAAAGGACAACCCAAATCTTTCAGGAGATGTGAAGCTGAAATTTAATGCTAGTAAAGTCTTAGAATTATTTTATATAATAAACTTCTCAATCTACTTAGTGGTTAGTTCACCAAAAAGTGGATTATTTTTAAATACTTAAGCTAATAGAAGATGTGAGTTGAAAAGTTCAAAAAAGTTCATGGCCTTTTTTTGCCTTTTGGTGTAATTTTGAACAATAGAGTTTGTGAGTAACAGGAAATACATAAATGTTAATTCATGAAATAAAAAGTCGCTAATATTGTCTATTTAAGCCATGACAATATCAGCATAAATATACCAGCTAAGTTGTTTACTCTTCACCATCATAGGAATTGTCTACGTCAGGGATGTTACACACTTGGTGTTTATTTAAAATTCAGCAGCATTGTCAGGTGTTATTGCCAGATTTTCTTTAAGTTGGAGGTTAGAGGCCAGTGCTAAGTATTGTTCATGTATTTTGAGACTGATAATCTCCAGTTTGACTCCCAAAGGAGTAGCTTTTTTTCCATCCAGGGCCTTTGAGTGATGTTAGGCTATTCACTTAACGTTTGTCTACTCATGAAGTTTATACAGTCAGGATTTAACATAAAGGTTAACAGAATCAAAATACTATAAAGATGTATTTGAGAAATATGTTTTCAAGAGTCCTATGTCCTCTGACAAGTTGGCTATCAAAAACTGGCAGAGTTTGTGATGGGTGCCTCTAAGGTCACTGAGTTCCTGAACTGTGTGGTCTGCAGGATTTTTGCTACCTAATTTTGGTGGGAACTGTAGCATTCAGAAATAAGTACAGCGTATGATCACTTCTTTATTGCTTTTTTCCTGAAGGTTGTAAATTAGGAAGTATAGCAAAGTCCTCTAATCCCTTAAATGATTTAGCCTAGCTTTTTGTCATCTCTGACTGATGTCTTCAGAGAATTCTGTAAAACCACCAGATGGAGCTCAAGCTAAGCACCAAACCTTTTTTTGGAATGAGATTGAGTGGGCTAAATCACATTAGGGATTTAATGTGACATTTTATTTTTGTTTTTTAAAAAATGAAGTTTAAAATTAAAATATTATCTAAGGACAATAAAAATTGCTTTCATTTATCGATTGCATATCAGGCCTTAGTCATTTAGTCCTAAAAATCTTTCAAGTATTAACTCATTTAATCTTCTCAGCAATCCTATGAGCAATAATAGTAACAATGATAAGAGCAATCCTATTATCTCTATATACACCAGTGGAAACTGAAGCAGACAGGCCATATAGCTGGGACTCAAATTCAGACAGTCAAGCACCAGAGCCTATCCTCTTATAATGCCATTCTGCCTGTTAAGGGTGTGCAAACTTGCTAAGAAAAAAAGTAGTTTTAGGATAGAATACTTTTGGTTCAGTCCATTTGGGATACTCAAGATCAGATAAAGAGCACATTTCAATAGAGAAATGATGTATAGACCTCTTCTCAAATCTCAAATCTCCAGGCCTAAACCAGACTGGCATTCCTTTAGTAGCACACCCTTAGAATGGGTTGACCCCATCCTAATGGTATAGCACACATTCATTGGTACTCAAGCTGCTAATCAGAGAAGAAATGTAAACTGCAGTTGAAGCTCTAAGAATCAAGTGGTTTTGACTACATCTCTTCCTCTAGTGTCATTTTATATAAATTTCCTGTTAATAGTTCACATGCTGCCTAGAATAAATAGGTAGCAGAATATATTTGCTTATGAGGAGATGTGGATATTTTCAAAATTTGGCTCAATATATCTGGGATATGATTTTTAGGAGTTAGAGAAAGCAGTAATGGGCTATAAATGACTTGTTTTAAATATCTGAAATGTGTGTTAAATATCTGGAGTGTGTTGATGGTGAAGGGTAGTGTGTAGGAGTAGTGAAGTGAAGTGGTAGCCACAAATAGAACAAATAGGAGGAATCTAAAGAGACTTTAGGGAATTACCACATATTTAAATACTAAACTGGGATGCAGATGGTGGGTTGTTGACTAAGCTTACGAGCTGAGAGACTGACTTCTGATGCCACTTGGCAGAGTAATTCACATTCACATTCATGCCAGACACAAAATATCATGCTTTGTATTTGTATCCTCTGTATTTGCCAGAATATAAAAACTCCATTGCGTTAGGTGCATACCAGTTTAACAAGAAAATGTTTAGGGGGATTATTGTTTAGTCACTAAATTATGTCTGATTCTTTTGAGACCCCATGGACTGGAACCTGCCAAACTCTTCTGTCCGTGAGGGGTATTAGGGAACTGTTAAATCCTCGTGCCAGTTTAAGGCCACTCTGTTGTTCGTGGGGTCCCATCAGGTAGCAGGAAGGCCAAGGCCAGCTTTGTGCCTGCTTACAAAGCCCCCTAAAGTTTACACAGTTAAATGCCAGGAGTCTCCTGCACATTTTAGAGCAGGAAAAAAAGGTGCGTGTGTGCTTAGTTGTGTCCGACTCTGCAACCCCATGGACTGTAGCCCACCAGGCTCCTCTGTCCATGGGATTTCCCACTGGAGTGGGTTGCCATTGCCTCCTCCTAGGCATCTTCCTGACCCAGGGATCAAACGGGCATCTCCTACATTGGCAGGAAGATTCTTACCCATGAACCACCTGGGAAGCCTAATTTCCTAGGATATTAGTAATAACAGCCAACATTTAGAGATTGCTTAATGGACTTCCCTGGTGGCTCAGACAGTAACGTGTCTGTCTACAATGCAGGAGACCCAGGTTCGATCCCTGGGTCGGGACGATCCCCTGGAGAAGGAAATGGCAATCCCCTCCAGTACTATTGCCTGGAAAATCCCATGGACAGAGGAGCCTGGTAGACTACAGTCCATGGGGTCGCAAAGAGTCAGACACGACTGAGTGACTTCACTTTCACTTAATGTGTTAAATTCTTTACCTATATATACTATTTCACTTAATCCCTAAGACAATACTGTGAGATCAATACTCTTATAATCCCTGTTTGCAGAGCAGGAACCAACTTTGGAGAGGTAAGTAAACTTGCCCAAAGCTATGCAACTATTAAACTGTGGTCAAGGCTCTCTGGTGTGTAGAATGGATGTCTCTGATGGTATACTTCAGAGACTGGTTTCTATTCAGTCTTAAGGAAGAGCCTTCTAACTAAGATGTTTGTCGGGAAATTAAACAAGTAGCCTTGGGAGGACTGTTCTATCGAGGTAGTGCTGGATAGCCACGTGGTTGGAATGTGGCAGAATGGACCCAAATATTGTACTTGGAATTTCAGTGGAAAGCTGGGTAAGTCTTCCAGCCAAGGAGTGCCTTGCAGGAAGTTGTTCACTTTGAAATGTGCTGTACTTATTTAGCCTTTTTTTAGTTTTTTGGCGCCCCATGATTGCAGACTTAAGTATCTTTTTGGCGGAAATAACAAAATCTGAAATCTTAAATTTGTTAATGTCGTTAAGTCTGGTATTCATTCCAAGTTCCGCTTTAAAGTATGGAAAAACGTTATAAACATCTGCTTTAAACAATGAATAGGGTGAAGTCCTTCGCATTTTAATTTAAAGAATGGCCTTGTTTTATAATACATTAAGTTTATAATATGCAGAGTATATATTTAATTTCCTAAAGCGATGACTTGTCTTGGCATTATGCTATCTTATGAAACACTTTCTCACTCTCACATTGTGTCTTTATATTTCTCAATATCAGCAAAACCTTTAAATAGTCTTAGTTGGGTGTTGTGTATCACTGTACAGTAACGGCTAGTACATATGGTATTTCTGATCCGTGTAATAAAGTACATTTGTCATGTATCTTGTGATCTGCATACCTTTCAGCTGTTACTTCATAAATCTGTTCCATCAGAGAACTGCTTTGTACAGCAATGGTTGAAGCTGCTTTTAATAAACTAATATTTTGTGTCTTTTATATGTAATCAACAGGGAGTATTACAGACTTGTGCCTCTGTGGAGAAACATTCCACTAAACCTCTTTTCTCTTGACAATAATGGGAAAAAAAAATAGCTTAGGAAGAACACAGATGTTCAAGAACATATGTCGTTTGCTCCTAAAAGTCAGCTGAAGATCTTTTGTATTGCTCCAGGGTTTTATTTTTATGTTTGTTTTTATTTTTTAATTTTTTTGTTTTTTAATCCTTTAGAGAAGAAACTATACTATGTGATGAGAGGCAGGGAGATAAAATTACAGTGGGAGACCAACATTGGGTACTATTTTTCAAAATTCTTAAATACTTCATCTTGCTCACACAAAGAGGTGATATTCTTGAGCAGAGCGGTAGGCAATTGGCCAAAGTTTGGTCATTCCTACATGCTTCCCTGTGCAGACATAAGCGCTCACTCTGGGTTTACTCTTTGTTCCGTCTGTCTTCAAACTAGTATCATCTTCACAAAAGCATAGATACTTACTAATGCAGGAGTCCCTTGAGTAATTGGATAGGGGCTGTTGTGTTTATTCATCTGCAGAAATTTGCTCAGTGAGTAACCTCTCCACAGTCTGGGCAATTGGTTATTGATAAATATAATGAAATATTCATGGAAAATACTCAGGGAAGCTGTATGCCTTGGGTGAAATTGGTATGGTCGTCCTTTATAAGCCTATGAATCTTTAAGAAGAATCACCGTAAAGAGAATGGGAACCAGCTGTTCTGAATCTCCACTGACGAAATGGGTTTTAACTGTAGCAGAAGGAATTTGGGTTAAATGTAAAGAAGAACTTCCTGAATGTGAGTGTTATTTAAAGCCAGGTTTGGATTGAGAAGAGGCTGTTGAATTGTCTCTCTTGAGGAGAGAGAAAGAGAGTGCTGCTGCTGCTGCTAGGTCACTCCAGTCGTGTCTGACTCTGTGTGACCCCATAGACGGCAGCCCACCAGGCTCCCCCGTCCCTGGGATTCTCCAGGCAAGAACAGTGGAGTGGGTTGCCGTTTCCTTCTCCAATGCATGAAAGTGAAAAGTGAAGGTGAAGTCGCTCGGTCGTGTCCGACTCTTAGCGACCCCATGGACTGCAGCCCACCAGGCTAGAGAAAGGAATAGAAGGGGGCGAAGAGTGAGAGTATGAGAGTGGGAGGCCCCTCACTTAATCAAGATGGTTTAAGTGTAATTCTGCCCAGTGGTTATGAGTTCTTTATTCTCTTTTCTCACACGTACCTCTCAGGTTTTGAAGTTTGAAAGGTCAGACTTGAAGCGTATACTCTAGTCATTAGAACTAAAGAGCCAGAGGACCCCTAGGTCTGGAGGTCATTTTGGTGTGATTCTTAACTGAAAGGAAATGCTAAGGTGTGACCAGTGGATGAGGAAATTAACCCAGGGTTGATTTTCCACCCTTGTCATTAAAGACCAGTGTACACTCTGAGTTCCTAGTGCCAGGAAGGAATTTGACATTGAGCTGTTTCTGGAAAGGCAAGTGGGTGGTAGGCTGGAACCGCTTGGGTTTAGGATGAGTGAAGGGGCTGTGCTGGGCACGTGCCAGCAAGATTTTTTTTCCAGGAAATCTCCAGCAAGATCAGAGGGTTGCAGATCAAATTTGGCACTTTAAATTACAGAGAGCAGAGACTGAGAGGACAGGGAAAGTTTACACTTTTTTTTTTTTTCCTGACTGTCACCACCCTGTCCTGTCCCCATTTGATACACTTTTGCATCTCCCTTTTCTCTGTATTCCTTCAGTCTGGTTTTCTTGCATATAATGTAAAAACATTTTTTTTATTAATAAAAACTTAAAGCTCTGAGTGAAACATTCTTTACTTCTTATGGGAAAAAAATCCCATCAAGTTTAGTTGTGTTTTTATTTATAAATGACTCCTGGCATTTTTTCTTTGTGGAAAATTTGTCCACTGACAATAATTGAAATAGATTTCCTACTTCTGTGCTGTTTTTCTTATCTTTTTCACTTTGTCTTTCTCTCTTCCTTTTTCCTCTTAAAAATGTTTTGTTGTTGTTGTTGTTTTCTACACTGACCTCTTTTTCTGTATGGATATTATTTTAATTTCCTCCTTAGGCTCAAATCACTACTCATCTTGCATTCTGTCTCTGCCTCTCCACTTGGCTCTTCCCTTTTCATCTCAGTTTTTCTGCTTATTATATTTTTCTTCCTCTTCCTTTTTACCCTCATCTTTTAAGCTTAACTGGATGCATAAAGAGAAGATGTGCTTTACAGCAGGGTCAAGCCAATTGGCTGGCCATCTGTTTTTACAAATTAAGTTTTACTGGAACATAGCCACACCCACTCATTCATGTACATTATTTTCTGTGGAAGCTTTTATAAGACAGAGGCAGAATTGAATATTTATGAATGAGACCCTTCTCTAACCTGAAAATCCCAAATTATTTACTATCTGGCCTTTTAAGAAAAATTTTGCTGAATCTTGCTTTAAAATATTTTCTGTACTTACTAAATGAAGGCTTATGTCTTTTTCTGGAAATTAAGATGAGTTGGGTCTATTTTGTGTTTCCCTGTGCTATGCTGTGTTAATCACTCAGTCATGTCCAACTCTTTGTTACCCCATGAACTGTAGCCCACCATTCTCCTCTGTCCATGGGATTCTCCAGGCAAGAATACTGGAGTGGGTTGCCATGCCCTCCAGGGGATCTTCCCAATCCAGGTATCGAACCCAGGTCTCCAGCATTGCAGGTGGATTCTTTACCATCTGAGCCACCAGGGAAGCCCTTATGTCTCCCTCCTTAGTGAAATTGAGTTGTGTTTTATATTTTCAAATTTCCCCCAAATTTCTCAGTTAATGGTATTGGTGTCTAAAAGAAAAATACAAGCTAACTGTCTATCAAAGCAAAGTAGGTAATACCAAAAATATCCTTTATGGTCTGTTCTTGTCTGTGTGTTAAGAAGTCTTCCACATCTTTCACCTCTAGTTGGGCTCTTTTCCCGATTCGATTCCTGGGTTGGGAAGATACACTGGAGAAGGGAAATGCTACCCACTCCAGTATTCTGGTCTGGAGAAGTCCATGGACTGTATAGTCCAGGGGGACTCAAAGAGTCAGACATGACTGAATGAATTTCACTTCACACTTTATCTTGGAGGGAAACAGAGGATAATTCCATTGTAAAGCTTTTCAAAAGTCTCACAGCTAACTTTTAAGTTTATGAACCATTTTTGGAAATGTTAGATGATGGAGAAAGTACTCTTAAATTTAATATGGCACCTAGAATACTGGCACATATAAAAAAGCATTTCAGTTTTATTTGGTGGATGGTCTATCTGAAAATGTTTCACACAAATATTCTTATAGGTTGATTTCACTAACATGAATTGATATGGACTAAAATAGTCTTAAGACTTAAAGCTGAAAAATGTTTTAAAAATCGTCTGTTTTAACCCTGCACTTGTTAACAAATGAGAAAACCTTTGAGATCCCTAGGTATTAGGAGTTCATGACTCAGTTCAGAGCCCAGGTCTTTTCTCAAAACAATCTTTTTCTAAACTGTAGGGGAGTGACAACTGGCCACACAAATGTAGCATTCTGACTAAGGTCAAGATTAATAATATTCTTTTCCTCTGTATAAAAAGAGGGACTGCTAAAGCATGGGTGGAGGAAAGTTTTGGGGAAAACAGATCCATGTATATGTATGGCTGAGTCCCTTTGCTGTCCACCCAAAACTGTCACAACATTGTTAATTAGTTATACTCCAACATAAAGTAAAAAGTTAAAAGAAGAGGGGCAGCTAGATGAAGCCATGGTATGTAATTAAGTTGTCTTTCCTGCAGCTCTGTTCCTGCTGTGGTTAATAACTAGGCTTTCCAGTGGTGCCTCTTGGCCTCATAGGCAGTGTGACATCTTTCAGTTAAAACAGCACAATAACAAACTTCTCCTCTTGCCCTGTGCCCCCATAAAAGTCTAGATTTTTTGCTGTTTCTATCCTCTTCTAATCACCCTGTGTAGTTATCAATTTCTTATTTTTTTCTCGTAAAAGTAACTCAAGTATTGTAGAAAATTAGAAAACCCAGTGAAGTCTACATGAAATACAGTCATCCATAATCCAACTACCCAAAGAATATATGTGTCTATATCTTCATAACTGTCTCAACACTGTACAGTTTTATATTCTGTTTTTTTAACTTTACATCATGGGGATTTTCCCTACACCACAAAATGTTTTCAAAGGTAGCCTCATATTCTATCTTGTGGGTTAACTACATTTTCTTACTTGCCTATGTTTGGGTGTTTAAATTTTTTCCGAAATATTTTTGTGTGTGTGTGATTAAAATACTTCTCTGTAATAATAATGGACTTACTAATCCTTATCTGATATATTCTTACAGAAGAGTTTTAGAAGAGAATGAACTTTTCTTAAAAAGATTCCTGATCTATATTGCCAACTCACTTTCCTGAAAGTCTGAAACAGTTAATAATCCTTCCTGGAGCGTGTGACTGCCTGTCTGGGTTATACTGGAAGGGCTGTAAATTAAGCTTTTAAAACATTCCTTTCAATATGTCACTCTCCAGCTAGGAAACTTCCCATGGCTGCAAGATCAAATCTAAGCATCTTAGTGTGTACATGCTTCCATTTCTTTACTTCCAACTAATTTCTCAACCACCAGAATCTGACATCTGCCCCCATCCATGTGCCTGGAGGCATCCAGGAAACAGCCCTAGACTGGACTAAGTGTCAGGAAACTAGAGTTCAATTCCCAGCCTTGCTACTCGGTCGTAAGGGCTTTCCAGGTGGCACAGTGATAAAGAATTTGCCTGCCAGTGCAGGAGATGCAGAAGACTCAGTTTCGATCCCTGGGTCAGGAAGATCCCCCGAGGAGGAAATGGCAACCCACTCCAGTATGCTTGCCTGGAGAATCCCAAGGACAGAGGAGCCACTTAGTAGTATGTGACATTGGAAATTAAGTAACTTAATTTCTTTAAGCTTGTTTCCTTGGCTTTAAAATGGAAATAATAAAACATACCTTGATTTGTGGGTCTCCTGTGAGATGGTGACTGCAGCCATGAAATTAAAAGACGCTTACTCCTTGGAAGGAAAGTTATGACCAACCTGGATAGCATGTTCAAAAGCAGAGACATTACTTTGCCAACAAAGGTCCGTCTAGTCAAGGCTATGGTTTTTCCTGTGGTCATGTATGGATGTGAGAGTTGGACTGTGAAGAAGGCTGAGCACTGAAGAATTGACGCTTTTGAACTGTGGTGTTGGAGAAGACTCTTGAGAGTCCCTTGGACTGCAAGGAGATCCAACCAGTCCATTCTGAAGGAGATCAGTCCTGGGATTTCTTTGGAAGGAATGATGCTAAAGCTGAAACTCCAGTACTTTGGCCACCTCATGTGAAGAGTTGACTCATTGGAAAAGACTCTGATGCTGGGAGGGATTGGGGGCAGGAGGAGAAGGGGACGACAGCGGATGAGATGGCTGGATGGCATCACTGACTCGATGGACGTGAGTCTGAGTGAACTCCGGGAGTTGGTGATGGACAGGGAGGCCTGGCGTGCTGCGATTCATGGGGTCGCAAAGAGTCGGACACAACTGAGCGACTGATCTGATCTGTGAGATAATGGAGGTAAGTTTTTAATCTGGGGGGCAATGTAAACATTTGGGGGTGTATTGTAATTGAGACTCCTCATGGGTAGTTAGCAGAGCTGTCCACCAAATATTTCTGATCTCTTTTAGGCTCATGGTAAAATTTCACTTCCCCATCCCCTGCATTTGGATTTGGCCACATGGCTGGCTTCCGCCAGTGAGATATGAGCAGAAGTAACACGTGCATTTATATGTGAAATCTTTTATGAGCTAGGCCTTAGTCAGCCACCCTCCTATTCTCTCTCCCATGCAAAGGGCAGTGCTTCAGATGGTGACTGCCAGGTCCTGGAGAAAGAACATCAGTGTGGAGAGGAACTCCAGCCACCCAGTGAGGGCCGTGTATCTTGAGCAAAGCTTTGTTTTCTAAAGCCTGAGGTTTGGTGTGGATTGCGACAGCACTCTCACTAGTGGTAGGAGCCTAATCTTGTTCCATCTTTCTCTGTAGCCTTTGATATTACTGAAATTCGTGAAACCTTCTTTTCCTTTGACTTGGTGCCATTCACACTCTTGGTATTTTCCTCCATCTCTAACAAATCCTCAGGCCCCATTGTGTGCTCTTCCTTCATTTTCCACTCAAATATGTATATAAGATGAGTTTTTTACCGTGTCCTCGTTTACTTTCACAGTTTTACGTCTCTCTTAACCCTGTATGTTTGAAAAAGAGTTCCAGTTTGAGGATTACTGGTCTACCCTTTTTTATGCCTTGAGGGCAGAGGCCCTAAATTGGAACCAGATGGCCAGCTGGCTCTTCCACTTGTCTGCCTGCCAGAGACCGAACCTCTTTATACCTCTGTTTCTGCATCTGTAACGTGGGGATAAATATAATTCCTACCTCACAGGTGCTTGAGAGGGTTAAATAAGAAAATACATGTAAAACACTTCCAGTGCCTATGTAGGACGCAGTAAGTTTACTATAAATGGTGGTAGTTGTTTCGTTGTTACATATCTCCTCTTCTCTCTCCTTTACTCCCCAAGTTCTAGCTCCAGTTTCTGGTAGCATATGCTTAGAAATAGAAACCCCACAGTAAATATTTATTTTAGTTCTAACATCACATTGATGGCTGATGACAGGACTGAAAAACTGGTATCCTTGCCCAGAAGATGCTTTGTGCAGTGTTTGCTTTGCTTTTTAATTGAATATTGCCTTTAGGCGGGTCAGACACTTGTAAATTCCCTCCGCCCTCCCATTTTCTACAGTTACCTGACCCTGGGAGGAAGTCTGTTTTCTGCAATCCTGTTCTACCAGCACTCACTCATCTTTCCCTTGTGTACTCCAGACACCTCTGCCAGGCACCTTGGCTTCCATTGTCTTTTCCCTGAGACTATCTTTTCTTTAATGGTGAATATTACATAATATAAAATTTACCAATTAATCCATTTTTTAGTGTACAGTTCAGTTGGTCTTAAGTACATTCAAGATGTGGTGCTACCATTACCACAATCCATTTCCAGAAGCTTTTCCACCATCCGAAACAGCAACTCTGTCCCCATAAACAAAAACTCCCCATTCCACCATCCTCTCAGCCTCCAGTAACCATTATTTGACTTTCTGTCTCTACGAATTTGCTTGTTCTAAGTATACCCCATACACATGGAATTATACAGTGTTCATTCTTCCGTGACTGGCTTCTTTCACTTAGCATAATGTTTTCCAGGTTGTGGCATGTGTCAGACTTTGATTTTAAGGGCTGAATAATATTCTATTGTATGGATATACCACAAATTGTTTATCTATTCATCTATCTATGGACACTTAGATGGTTCTGTTGAGAATATTTTGAAGCCCATGGTGCTGGCCCATCCAAGTCCTTCTTTCTCAGACACCCTTCCATTCTTGAAATGCCTTTGTACACTTTGTCTGCCTCAGAGTCATATACTGAGTGAGAAAATTGTTGAGGACAAAGGTTGAGAAGGAGCAGAGGGGGAGGTCATGGACCATATAAATATGGTGGTGAAAGTTAAAGTCACTCAGTCATGTCCAACTCTCTTCAACCCCATGGACTGTAGCTTACCAGGCTCCTCTGTCCATGGGATTCTCCAGGCCAGAATACTGGAGTGGGTTGCTGTTCCCTTCTCCAGGGGATCTTCCCAACCCAGGGATAGAACCCAGGTCTCCCACATTGCAGGCAGATTCTTTACCACAGATCTTTAATTTCTTTTTGCAAACAAATATGTGATTTAAAAAAATACTCTTATGTTTAACAATTATAATGCAGGTTTCACATGTTTTTTTTGGTAGCTGATTTCATGTGTTTATCAATACGTTTTGACGGCTACAAATAGCTTTTGTGTTGTTGTTTGGCAAGCTGGTGGTAGGAGCCACCCAGTGCCCCTCAGTGCTGTACTCTACTTGTCTCATCTAGTATTTTGTTTGGGATTTGACTTCTGAATTTAGGGGGCTGCAAATCTCATGTCTTTGGCACTATATTTTAAGTTTCTGCAGGGAGGAGACCATTCTATGGTTTGATATATCCAGACAAAAAACATTTCTTTAAGAACTTGATGCATACTTGGCACTCCCTAAATCATTTTTGTTTTTTAAATGGGTTTGCCAAAAAGTTCACTTGGGTATTTTGTTACAGCTTAAGGGAAAACCATGAATGAACTTTTTGGCCAGCCCAATACTTTCTATTTCTTTCAGCAACATCAGCACAACATTATGCAGCTAGTAAGTATGCTATAGTTTACTGCTTAACAGCTTGGTTAGTCTATGAATTCTAGCTTTCCAGAGTGCCTGCTTTTAAAAAATATCAACATTAGAATATTTAAAATAGTCACCTTCCCTTATAACCACCAACATTCTAATTAGGATACATTCAGTGCTGATCTTGAGCTACAATACAAAGTTATCCATTTATATCAGCCCTGAATATAAGGAAAAAAAATTCAGGGACAAAGGATGAAGTTTTTCCTTGCTAAATTTTATCTTTCTCTGTGAGCCCTGCTAGTTTGCAACCCTGGTTTATATAATAAAGTATTTTAGTGCTTATTATAGTATCTTAACTCTGTGAGATTTACCAAGGACAAATGTATTTTTAATATTACATTGTATTTCATTGGGTTATTTCTATATTTGCAATTCTGTTTCCTTTCTAAATGTGTTAATAAAACGCTTGCACTAAGATTGGCTTGACTCCAGAATCTGATACAGTCATTCTTCAAGTAAGTGATAAAACTTGTGACAATATAGCACTTGGAGATCTTTGGATTCATCCTGACTATCCAAGTGGGGAAACTCTTAGTTCCTTATAGAGTTAAATTAAGGTCAGACCTGGTTTCCGACACGAAATTCAGATGTATTGGCAGATCCCCATGCTTGCATTTATTATACTGTAATTTGGGGCTTAAAGAGTTATATCCAGTCCATCCTCAACATCTGGATAGTGTTTATAACGATCACATTTGATCCTAATGTAATTTTGTTGGGGAATTCACTAGAATTCCTCTGTTGGCTACATTACAACTGAACATGAGATCTGCTAAAATATTACCCCAAACTAGTGACTATCCACGGAGAATACAAAAATAGATAGATTTCATCCCCCGTCCCCCACCCCCCACCACCACTAAGGCATCGTGTTCACCTATCTGGGCTTCCTTGTCTCCACTGATAAAAATGGGGGTGACCCTTTAACAGCAGCCAGCGTTCAAGGGCTTTGAACCTGGAAAAGCGGAGCAGGTACAGAATCTTTCAAGGCTGATTATTGTACACTTACAACCACAATGGCAGCGTCATAGACTCAACAGATAGAGATGACATGAGCATGTTGGAGATTTTTCCTTTCCTTTTCATTTTGATTTAGGTGCTGTTCCTTAAGGGTTAGGAAAACATGACTTGAAAAGTAGAGTCAAAGGTTTGGTTTTGACCACCCTCCCCCATCAATGGAAGCCCCAAATGAATTAAGTCAACCTTTTAAGGGCTGTAAAGGGAGCCTTTAATTATATGAGGGGATAGGGTGGAGTTGGGGAAATGGGGAGGGTACATGGGAAGTTTGAGAGTGGAGTTTCAAGACCTCCCAGCCCTGCCAGCAGGAAGGTTATTAGCATATTTCATGTAATTTGTGCATAACCATGTACTCTTCCCATGAAATAATTTTAACATTCAAGAAGAGACAGATGAGAAAAGAAAAAGACAGATAGGGAAGGACAGAGACTATAACAGTCTTTAGAGAAGAAAAATTATTTCATTAAATCTAAAGAGCATATGCTTTTCTGATGTATAGCATATGCAAGTCTATGCAAATTATTTAATAGCAGTGCACTCAGCGTAATTTCCATTTCCTCCCTCGCTTGTGACGGGAATATTCCTTTTAATCAGATTAGATGACATCCTCTGCAAACTTTTGGGGGTTTCAACTTAATTTACCATGCTAAGTAGTTAGGGTAATTTGAAATAAAGCAATCAGTGGGCTGAAATGAAGCCAAACCTCATTTCTGTCTTTGAGATGAGGAGCTGGCTGGCTATGTGAGCCCCATAGGACTTCTTCCCCCTCTTCTCCTCCTCCTGCTCCCCAGCACCCGAGACCTCAGCAGAGTTACTAATGGCCAGTTCCATGCTTTGATGGCACCTAGACAGATCTGTTTCCCATCCACAGAGCTTGCATTCCATTGGCCTTCGCTTGACTGTCACAGTTTATGGTGCTGCCTCAAACAATGATGGAAAGATGAATTCACACTCCTTAAAAACTTTTTCACCTGGGAAGGTCATGGACTGATGAAGGCTCTTTAAAATGATATTCTCAGTCTAAAGGTTCTGGGAAAAGGGAGCAGTGTTTAATCCAGTACCATCAGTGCACAAGGAGAGTCCTTGCAAAGAATTCATGCAAGACCCATACCTAAAGGTGACAGCCACTCATCAATTGTGTATGCTGCAAGAGTTGTGCCTTGGCAAAACTGTGAAGCTTGTTTTGAGGTGTTGCTCACAGTCGTGCAGGTTTGTGGACTGTTGTTAGTCTCTCAGTCGTGTCTGACTCTTTGTGACCCCCACGGACTGGACTGTAGCCCGCCAGGCTTCTCTGTCCATAGAATTCTCCAGGCAAGAATACTGAAGTGGATTGCCATTCCCTTCTCCAGAGGAACTTTCCAACCCAGGGATCGAACCCTGGTTTCCTGCCTCGCAGGCAGATTCTTTACTATTTGAGCTTCCGTTTGTGCAGGCTCTGTGGCTCCCAATTCCCAGAGGGCCATTGTCTCCAATGAACCTGGATAGTTCATACCTACAGTTTTCCAGCAGATGGCAGTAAAGGGTCTTGAGGCAAGGTACTTTTAAAATTAACTTGCAGTTGGTGCTGGGCTAGGGGCTTCTTGGCCACCCCTTTCACTGGTCCTCTGTTTTATGGGTGGTGGTGTTTGGGGAAGGGAAAGATTTTAATTGCTTAAACTAATTCCCTACAAAGTGTTAGCAGATGAGGTTTAAGTATCATCTATACCAAGGCTGCTAGGGATTTACTAGCCACTGGGATATAAAAGAGAAGTTTAATGGTGAAATTTCATGTACCAAGACAAGTAGTAAAAGTTTCTTTCCCTCTTTTGCCTTCAAACCCACCTTTTCTCTCATGGTAATGCCTCAATTGGGATCTTGATTTTGAGGCACCAAGGTCTGCTCCCTGTGGCATAGGGAGGCATTCCTCATTAAAGACTTTTTTATAACCTTTGAATGTGGCAGAGATGAAAAGGGACAGCCTGCAATCAATTAACTCTTTAAAAATTATTAAGGACATCATATAACCAAAGCAAGTCCCTTCCTACATGCTAGGAGGGAATCGGAGTTAGGGTTTTCTGAGTGCCTGCTGTGTTTTTCCATTCCTTCCCTAAAGTAGTTATCATTTCCGCCATTTCACAGAGGAGAGAACTTCAGGGAAGTTAAGGGACCCACAGAAAGCCTCTCAGTTAACATGTGGATTCAAATCTTAACCTGGTTCACCCCAAAGTTTGACCTTGTGTCAACAACCCTTTGTGCTCCCATGGTGCTCAGTTGCTCAGTCATGTCCAACTCCTTGTACCCCCATGGGCTGTAGCCCACCAGGCTCCTCTGTCCATGGGATTCTCCAGGCAAGAAGACTGGAGTTGCCATTTCCTTCTCCAAGGGAACTTCCCTACCCTGGGATTGAACCTGTATCTCCTGCATTGGCAGGTGGATTCTTTACCACTAGAGCCACCCATGGAGCACTCTACCACGTGACAACTCAAAAGGGGACCCGGGAGACTTCTTTCTGATTATTTTGCTTTTTTGTGGAGTGGATGTCATATGCATGATAAATTCAAAGACAGGCACGCTTAGGTTTCTATCCTTCCATTCCTCCTCCCCCGGCCACACTCTCTCTACCCACCACAGTCAAAGTTTCCTATGTGTTCTTTCAGAAATATTTTGTGCTTTTATAAACATATACATATATATTCTTTTTTCCTCTCATATAAATGGTAGCACACCGCACACTGTTGCATCTGTCTTTTTTCACTTATTAATGTGTCCTGGAGGTGAGCTAAATAATTCTTTTTAACAGCGGCTGAGTCAGGAATACTTTCCATTGTATGTTTGCACCGTAATTTTATTTAGCTTAAATTGGTTTATTTAACTGAGATTGATGAACCCAACAGAGATTATATTGTCAAATGACTATATTCCTGTCAGTGTAACCAGCCTTTAGAAATATTTTGATGAACAAATACCTCAAAGCTGAAATACTCATATGGCCTCCTAGGGTCACTTAATAGCAGGTATATTTTTGAAGAAAGTTGTTTTATGTTTTAAAAATATGTTGTCACTGGGACTTCCCTGGTGGTCCAGTGGTTAAGACTCTGAGTTTCCACTGCAGGGGGGCTCAAGTTCAATCCCTGGTCAGGGAACTAAGATCCCACAAGCCTTACAGTTCAGCCAAAAAATAAAAATGAATATATACATGTAATATTTTTAGTTCCACATGTACCTACACACATGCACACCCAGATACCACCTGAATTACAATTAAAGGTTACCTAAGAAAGATACTAAAATGTTTAAGAAAAGTTAGAGTGCTTCTAGGATCCTTATGCCTGTCTTACAGTCGTTGAACAATGAAATTCAGTCTGTGATCTATCTAAACCTAAGCTGTCTTGCTTTGGAGTAGGCTGAGATGGATCAGTAAAAAAGTAGGAAGAGATGAGCCTTCCAGGAGAGAAAGAGAAGGAAATAATAATAAAAGAAGGAATTCTAAAAAATCTCTAAAGATAAAGAGGGAAATGCCTTTCTAATACAATCTAGCTTCAGTCTCTTTAGATAGGAAGAATTCTTTCCAGGCTCATGTGAGTACTGGTTGCCTTTCTATATTGATGCCTTATTAAGATGAACTGCAACTTTAAAAGTGCTTAAGAGTTTCCCAAAAGGTGGAATTTATCTCCCACTAACTTCATCTGCTCTCCAAAAGTTACAGGGAGCTTGTTTAAAAAGAGAGAGACAGATATCACAGCAGTTATTTTCCCAATATCTATCTACATTTAAGGTCAGGCCCTGTCTAGGAATTTCCAGTACATCAATGGAATATCTGTGATGGTGAGACTTTCAAATATTCCACCTAGTTTCATTTTTCCTCTATCTTAGGTCTTCTATTCAAGTGACAAATCAACCAAGTATCTCTTAAGTGATCATATCTATCCACAATGCAGAGTACAGACCACTGTATAACCTTTGGGACGGCACTTATTTTTGGCCACGCCACTCAGCACGCAGGATCTTAGTTCCCTGACCATGAATTGAACCCATGTCTCCTGCACTGGAAGCACGGAGTCCTAATCTCTGGACAGCCAGGGGAGTCCCTAATGTCTATCCAATATTCCCAGTATGGAACTTTTATTTTCCACGTTGGTACTATTAATCAAAATTTGACCTATTTCCCCCTTCCCAATTTATTACAAGCAGTCATTTGACCTGGAAACCCAGGATTGTGCAGTGCCAACCATCTTCTCTGCTGCTGCTGCTGCTGCTAAGTCGCTTCAGTCATGTCCGACTCTGTGCGACCCCATAGACGGCAGCCCACTAGGCTCCTCTGTCCCTGGGATTCTCCAGGCAAGAATACTGGAGTGGGTTGCCATTTCCCTCTCCAATGCCTGAAAGTGAAAAGTGAGTGAAGTCGCTCAGTTGTGCCCGAGTCTTAGCGACCCCGTGGACTGGAGCCTACCAGGCTCCTCCGTCCATGGGATTTTCCAGGCAAGAGTACTGGAGTGGGGTGCCATTGCCTTCTCTGAACCATCTTCTCTGCTCCTCCCTGAATCCTGCGGTAACTCATGCCACACCCGCTTCCATCTTTGTATGCACCTCCTTCCCCATCACCTAAAGGCTGTGCATAAGCCTCTAAAAAGTTGGGGGCCTCTTGAATTTGCTGATTGCCAAGGATCTCAGAAGTAATGGCACCAAAGCATAGGGGCACACGGTGACCTCTGCCTGACTTAAAGCAGAAGCTGTCAGAATGGAGGGGCTACATGTAACACAGTGAATAAATGGCACAAGCTGGATCGTGTTGAATCATGAAGTTTGAGAATTTGGAAAACACCTTGGAGGTTACCTAGTGTAGCAGTTCCTGGGCCTGGCCATGAACATCAACTGAGAAATATTAGAACACACACACACACACGCAATCACACACACTGGCAGGAGTGAATTTACACCATATCATGCAGGTGCAAGAAACGTCACATCATTTATCTAAATCATACTAATCTCTTTGGCTTGTATAAGTGTTCCTGGGGACTTCTCTGTGGTTATGATAGTCAGTGATCACTTCAGTGATGTATCACAAAGTCAGTGGCTTGCAAGAGTACATTTATTTCCTGTGCTCACAGGCCTGCAAGTTAGATAGAGCAGATCTGGGGTACAGGTTGGGTTCAAGTGTGCTCCACCAGTCTTTCATTTTCGTTCAACCAGCAGCCACCTAGAACATGTTCATCTCATGGGAAATGCCAGGAATGCAAGACATAGAGCAAATCATGCAAGTGCACTTCAAGCCTCTGCTTCATTCACACCCACTGGAAATGAGTCATGTACCCAGGCCCAGTGGAGGTGGGAAGTACCCTCACCTGCAGTGGGCAGGCATTATAAAGCTACATGGCAAATGGTATGGGGGTATAGTCCTCTTACAGGTGAGTGAAGAACCGGATCAATAATCTTTGTCTTCATCTGCCTTCTAAGACATCTTATGATTATTTGCTTGCCTCACTGCATATTGGCCTTCCTAGGTAGCACAATGGTAAAGAATCTGCCTGCCGGTGAAGAAGACGCAAGAGACGCGGGTTCAATCCCTGGGTCAGGAAGATCTCCTGGAGTAGGAAATGACAGCCAACTCCAGTATTCTTGACTGAAAATTCCTTGGACAGAGGAGCCTGGTGGGCTACAGTCCCTGGCATTGCAAAAGAGTTGAACAACTGAGCGACTGAGCATGGCACGGCCCTGAATATTCCTTCTAAGTTTCTTTTGTAGATCCTTCTCTCCCCAAGCATTCAACAGTAGATTCCCAGGGCTCATTCTTTTGTATTCTTCTCTATTTGCTTATATTCCCTTTTCATCACTTTGTAGACTTAGGGCTGTCTATACCAAGGGCAGCCCACTTTCATTGCTGGCCAGTTCTGAGCTCCATATTCATATATCCCTTTGGATAACTAACAGACATCTGAAACTCAGTATGCCTTTCTAAAACTGCTCTACTCTCAGCCTTGTCTTTTTCAGTGATTGGAAAATCTATCTTTCAGGTTGATAACCTCGGAGTCATCAATAAGTCTTATCTTTCTCTCACATCCCTTTCCAATCTCTAAGCAAATTCAGTTGGTTCTACCTTCTAAAGAAACCCAGAATCTTGCCACTTCTTACCTCTCTTAGGGTCTCTTTTGATGACCCCAGGGTTATTTGGTTTTGTTTGGTCTTAGTTGTGGCATGTGGGATCTAGTTCCTTGACCAGGGATTGAACCTAGGCCTCCTGCACTGGAAGTGCGGAGTCTTAGC
Organism: Bos mutus; assembly: GCF_027580195.1. Taxonomy (NCBI): domain Eukaryota; kingdom Metazoa; phylum Chordata; class Mammalia; order Artiodactyla; family Bovidae; genus Bos; species Bos mutus. The sequence continues at coordinate 24,760,094 of NC_091621.1, read as the reverse complement.
CACTGGACCACCGGGGAAGTACCAGGCCAATAAATGTAATACTGAACCGATACTGCTCCCTGATCCTGAGCCAGTATTTCTGATGCTCTTCAGTTTGCTCTATTTTTTCTTTTTCGATAACACATCACTTTCTAGCAGCATATCTACTAATTTGTTATGTTTATTGTTTATAGGAGAACAGTTTGTTGGATAGATGGAAATAAGATGTCTTAAGGAAGGAACATCTCTTTGGTAGTCACACGGTGCTTTGTATTTGCTAGCAGCAGCCTTCACTTGGTGTGAATTCATAAATTACCGATAGAATCCACTTCTTTTTCTCACTAGCCTGTGATAACAAAAGTGGGACTCTTTGGTTTCTAAACAGTTGTAAGCACTGTTGTAAATGTGGGCTTGGAATTTGAAAGACAATTGCAAACGTGGGCACTGAAAGTCACTTAATTAACTATGATCAGCTCATGCTGATAAGATTACATTAATTTTAATTAATTAGTTTACATTAATTTAAATGAAAACACAAAATTTACTCCAAAAAACTCTCTGGGTCTCCCAGAATAAAAAGGAATAAAAGGATAAAAAAAGAATAAAATAAGGACCCCAATTTTGGAAGCACTGCCCAATGGAATGATAGTTTCCAAGCAGACAAGGTCACCCAAGGTAGAGCATCAGACTTGGAACTTCTGGAATGTTTCTAATGCTGTGACTTGTTCACCTTGTAAAACAAAGCATAAGTCATGCTCTTCTTCTCAACCCTCACCCCTAAAAGGTCAAGTTCAAAGTATTAGGTAAACAGGCCAAAAAAGGGAACAAGTGTTTATAGATTCCCTTGATAAATGCCCAATATTTTTCATATACCATCTCACTGGTGGCCTCAATGAAACTATTGAATTATTTCCCACTTTTACAGAACAAAAAACAAACTCAGGGAAGTTCATTGACTTGCCCAAGGTCACATGGAGAGTGGCTGAATTTTTTAAAGAATACCTTTTATTTGACAGATTTCAAACTTAGAGAAAATTTGCAAGAAAGGTAAAAAGAAATGTATATTCTTCACCTAAAACCCCATTTAAATGTTGCCAGTTTTCCCAGTGATGCCTTGAATAACAAAGACTCTAATCCAGGGCCACATGTTATACTCAGTTGTGTTTTCAGTCTCTTTGTTCTGGAACATGTCATCAATCTTTCCATGATCTTGACATTTAAAAAAATTATACACTTGTCATTTTGTAAACTGTCCTTCTATTTGTGTTTTTCTGATGTTTTCTCATGATTAGGCCCCAGGATGCATTTTTGGCTATGATATCATGGATGCTGTATTCTCTTTATTGTATTTTATTGAGAGGCATGTGGTGTCTGTCCTGTGACTGGCGGTATTAGCTTTGACCTCTTGATTAAGACTATGGTGTCTGCCCTGTGTCTCTATTGTAAAAGTATTTTCCCTCTTGTATTAATAAATGCTTTGTGGGGAGATACTTTGAGACTATATTCCTCACTCCACTTCCACTCACTAGTTTTGACATCCACCGATGTTTCTCACGAGAGTTAATTATTACTGTGGTGATTGCCACTATGGTGGTTTTCTAATTACATCATTCTTTCTGTATTTATTGACAGTTTTTCTACTTTGAGGAAGAACTTCCTCTTCATTTATTCATATCAGCGTGGACTCATGAATTCTTATCAAAAGGATCATAATCCATTACAGTCATTTTTTATTTTGATGCTCAAATTGTCCCAGATTTAGACAGTGGGAGCCCCTTCAAACTGGTTTTGAATTCATGTTTTCCAGATCTGAAGTTTCTTTCATAATGTCATTTACATTACATTAAATGGAAATAAGGGGAAAAATAAGCGCAAAGTTAGAAAAGCAATGAAATAGGGATAGTGCATGGTACAGGTTAAGTATGGAATTTAGGCTTTGGAATTACCTAAATCTTGGTTAAAATCCTGGCTTCAACTTGTCTTAGTTGAACGATATTGAGCAAATCATCTTCTTGCTGTACCGTCATTTAGTCTAGCATGCTGCAGTCCATGGGGTTGCAAAGAGTTGGACATGACTGAGCAACTGAACTGAACTGATGATAAGATTTACATCACTAGGTTGTAAGAATTAAAAAGATACTGTGGGAACTTCCCTGGTGGTGGTCCAGTGGTTAAGAATCTGCCTGCCAATGCAGGGGACACAGGTTCCATTTCGGGTCCGGAAAGATCCCACATGCCTTGGGGCAACTAAGCCTGTGCGCCACAGCTACTGGGGCCTCAAGCTCTAGAGTCTATTCTCCACAGCCAGAGAAGACACCGCAACAAGAAGAGTAGCCCCCACTCACGACAACTAGAGAAATCTCACGAGCAGCAGTGAAGACCCAGTGCAGCCAAAATAATAAATAAATAAATTTTAAAAAGATAATATATATATATAAAATGTGATACAGTGATTATCACAGTACATAATTAGTATGTAATAAATCGTAACTATTATAAATAATCATAAGCTACATTCTCCTCACCTTTAAAACGGGGACAAAAATCTATCTCACAAAATCATTAAAGATTAGATGAAGCAGTGTGTGTAAAACCATCTAGCACATGTTAGTGTTTTAAAAAGTAACTATTATTATCAATATTTTTATCCTCGGAGCTTTCGTTTCCTCATCTTTAAAGGGGCAACACTATCCGTATCACAGGTTTGTTATGATGCTTAAATGAAATTACACATTTAAACCTCAGCCCAGTACCCGAAACTGTGCACCATAAATAGGAAGTATTGTTATTGGAAAGCTAGAACATCTGAAGAAGTTGCAAAGGGAAAATACCACTTCATCTGAGGAAAGTCACGCATACTGTGTGTGTGTGTGTGTGTGTGTGTGTGTGTGTGTGTGTGAAGTGACTGACAATAGCTTACCTCAGAGTTTGGGTCTCTTCTTTCCTGAATCACTGCTCACTCTTTGGACTGGAGGAGAAGGCACATTTAAATGTAATTGGTTTGGGCAAGTGCAGTGATTTAGAGATGCGCTCACATTCCCTAATCTCATTTTTATCCACTTGCCTCTAAAGGGGATTCTAATCAGCCTCCCCACTGATTTGCCCCACTTCCTGTAATAAAAGAGCACTCAGAAGTGACATTAAAGATGTGGAGGTGGTCACCAAGGGATCAGCACCTCAGCTGAAATGGATAGAAGGCTATTTTAATAGTAAAAGCAACAGATCAACATTAATGTTTGTAAATTAAGAAGTCTTGCCTTTGTTTCCATTTTCCTTTCAAAGCAAATCACCTTCAGCAGGTCTGCAGCCAATCAAGTCAAATGCCGAATTAGGTTTATCCTTCATAACTAATAACATTGGACATTGAAGTCTCAAAACTAGGTAACTAGTGCTTGGAAAATCTCACCTCAGAGGTCTTCTAAGAAAGAGGTTTAAAGTGGCTTGATGCCAGCTTAGTACTCGTCCTCCTCATTCATTCAAAATAAATGCCAAAGGCGTTTTCATAATCAGGTATTTTACAAAAATGAAGTAGTCAGTTCCATACTTTAAATACAGCTGGGTGGCGCTGAAGCTGAAACGGTCCAACAAGAATCCCAAACCATTTGTGTTTGGTGCGCCAGGTATTGTCGTCAACAGGGTCCACGGATTGTTTTAATTAATCCTCACAGCAACACTGAGCTGGCAATACTGTGATTACCTCAATTTTCCGGCTAGGGAACTGAGGTAAAGAAAATGTTCGCTAAGGTCACAGGACAGCGGCTCAGTGAGGATTCACACGGAGGCAGTCTGACCTTAGAGTTCAAGCTCCTATCCTCCTCTAAATACCAGAGGGATTAGAGTTTTGTTATTATTGCTCTTGGTTTCTGATACTTCTATTTGATTATGGAGCTGTCGGTTGCACTGGGAATTCACTTCGAGCCGAGTGATGACCTCAGAGGAGGCTGGATCACGATTGCCTCTGCATCCTCTCGGCACGCGGACCACCCTCCGATGCGGGTGCTCGGTTCCATATCTCAGACTAATCCAACAGCCGTCTGAAGCTCAAGGAGGCTGCTCAAGTGCTTATATATGATGATCCAAAAGCTGTGGTGCCTGTTTGTTTTGTTTCTGTGACTTATTTTCAACAATGATATCTAGGTATGTGACTTACGTTTAGTAATTTAACTTCCCCTGCGCTCTATTTCAGAATGTGTACTCTGAAGGGTTGGACGAGATGTTCTATAATATTCCTTCCATTTCGGACCTGCTGAGATTCTAAACAGCTGGGTAACCAGGTCATTACCTTTGTTCCTCAGCCTCTCCAGGGATCCATCTGTTACTACCTTTCTTTGACTCTCTCATTCAAAGAGAGAGAGAGAGAGAGAGTGTGTGTGTGTGTGTGTATGTGCTCGTGTTTTCAGTCGTGTCCAAGTCCTCAGACTGTAGCCCACCAGGCTCCTCTGTTCATGGAATTCTCCAGGCAAGAATATTGGAGTGGGTTGCCATTCTCTTCTCCAGGGAATCTTTCCGACCCAGGGATCAAACTCTCGTCTCCTTCTCCTGTGTCTCCTGCATTGGCAGTTGGTCTCTGAGCCACCAGGGAATCCCTCATTCCCCTCTATTCCAGGGTAATTTTTCTCCCTGTCTCTTTTTCTACCCTTTCTCCCTTGCTTTTTTTTTTCTTTTACCTTTCTCACCTTTCTTGTGCTGTACTCCGTCCTTCCTGCTTCCCCCACCTTTCCCTCCTCCCTCTTTGGATTTCGTATCTCTGCCCCATCACTGTCTTATCCTCTGCCTCCTCCTCTGGCCCCTCTGATCTCTCTCTCTCTTTCTCCTTCTCCCTCTCTCTTTTCTCTGAATGTTCTCTTCTCTCCCTCTCTTCCTCACCCTTTTCTTTTTCTTTCTTCCTTTGAATTCAACACACCATGTTTGTATCTGTTGAAATATGGCTAGATCCTTCGAAAATAACAGGATTGATCAAAGGAAATTCAAAATGCGTGGTACATTTCTTTCAAAAAAGAGAGGCACAATCCTTGGGATAGTTAGGAGTTTATGTGCTGAAAATACATGACCTCAGTTTCTCTGTGGTGCTAGATAATCTCACCATTGTCTTTGCAAGTATGATTGAGATTCTAATTCAACAGAGACTGTTTTTCTTGGGTGTACCATGTTTTGGGTGCTCTTCTAGAATAATCCAGGTTCCTTTCTATAGTAAAAATAGCACTTTCAAGTTGGTAGTTTTATTTAGAAAACTTGAAACAAGAGACTGATCCTCAAAAAACCCAGAGATCATCTCTCTGCAAATAAATCAAATTGAAAACTTGCAAATTATATCAGCTGGATTTGGGCTCTGAATGTGTTGCAGGAAGGGGACCCCTTCCAGGGCCTGAAAGTGGGCTCTTGTCTAGCACTTGGAAATGAATTGTCTGAGGAGACAATGAGCTGACAAAGCAAGAGCTTTTATTGGGAAAGGGTGCCCGGGTAGAGAGCAGTAAGGTACGGGAGCCCAGAACTGCTCTGCAGCATGGCTCGCAGTCTTGGGTTTTCTGGTGATGGGATTAATTTCCAGATAGCCTTTGGCCAGTCATTCTGACTCAAGTGTCCTTCTTGGTGGTGTGCACAGTGCTCAGCCAAGATGGATCCCAGTGAGAGGGATTCTGGGATGTGGTCAGACACAGTGGTATCTCCTTTTGATCTTTCCTGAACTCTTCTGGTTGGTGGTGGCTTATTCGTTCCATTTCCCTTACTAGGACCTCCTGTGGTAAAACACCTCATGCCAATAGTTACTATGGTGCCTGGCCAGGGAGGGCAGTTTCGGTGTGCTTCCCTAACAAATGGACAGTGTCAATGATGTCACTATTTTATCTTGTTTTCTTTCTCTGTGCACCACAAATCTATTTTGTATACTTCCATTAAAAAAAATTTTTTTTTTGGCCATGCCATGCAGCATGCAGGATCTTAGTTCCCCAACCAAGAACTGAGCCCTTGCCCACTGCAATGAAAGTGCAGAGTCCTAACCACTGGACTGCCAGGGAAGTATCCCACCATTTCTAGTTAAATTATTGAAGACTTATCCCTTTCTAAAAGATTTCTTGTATGTATAACCCAGATATCGTAGGTAGAAAAATGACTGTTTTCTTTCCAGTAATAAGTCTTCCATTTATCTCCTGAACATTACATTTATCTTCTGAGTATCAGTTGGATTTTAGAAGAATGTCTTTAGATTTTCTTTCAAAAACAACCATTTTATTTCCAAGCTCTTTTAGTGTGCCAGATGAAGTGAGACTAGCCTTTGAAAATAAAACAATGTTTGGGTACAAACTTTATTTTAAAAGTCACTCATGCTTGTAGAACCTGTTGTTTTAAACTCTTGTCGTAGTCTGGGATTTAATACTTTGTGCTCTTATAAACACTTAGATCCATTCAAGTTTCCATTTTTGTTTCTCAGGAGGGGGTGATTGCTAAAATCATCAATATGCATCCAATATTATTGTGTTAACTCTTTTCAGTATTTTTAGGACATGCAGGTAGACCTGTGTTTGATGTGAAAGGATGAAGAAATTGTCTTTGATTCCTAATTTCTACCAAACTTTCCACATCGTCTCGTTTAGAGACCTCAGATAGCCATAGCATTTGTGCTAAGTTGCTTTAGTCACGTACAACTCTTTTCAACTCTGTGGATCGTAGACCACCAGGCTCCTCTGTCCATGGGATTCTCCAGGAAAGACTATGAGGGTGGGTTGCCATGCCCTCCTCCAGGGCATCTTCCCAACCCAGGGATCAAACCCGCGGCTCTTCTGTCTCCTGCATTGGCAGGCAGGTTCTTTACCACTAGCACCACCTGGGAAGCATAGCGTTTAAAAGGGGGCAAGTTGACATTTGGCTCAAGAGGGACCCTATCCTCCTCTCAGAATCTTGAATTCTAGCCTCAAAATATACATCAGGTTTGGAATTTAATTTAATTTCTGGAAAGCACTTTCTTCATAGATTCTTTAACAAAAAAAAAGACTTCAGGAGTCTGATTAGGTGGTCTCCGTGCAGAGACCTACAGGATACTTCCTGATTTGTGTGAAAGGACCACGGCTGCTCAGTCCCAGGCTTGCTGAACAGCTGGGAAGGCTCTGAAGCCTGCCTGCTGTGGCTGCCATGGGCTCACATTCGATAGCATCCAGGCCTCTGGGAGCTTCAAACTCAGAGCAGCTCCACTGGGGGCCAGGCAGGATGATAATTGGGCTCATTAGTGATGTGTGGATCATCCACCAAGGCCTTCTGCAGCTGAGACACAGAAAACATGAAAGAGGAGGACAAACTTAGCTTCTGAAGAGTATAAAGTAGAGAGAGGCCACAAGAAGAGCAGGCACGCAGTAGGGGAGATGACAAAGGAAGAAAACGTTGGACCTGCCCTCCAGGACTGGCCCTCAAGAGTGAATTTGCTCAGAAAGTCACTGGCAAAGATGAGTCATCTCCTGCTGCCTGCGGTAATCTCATGACCTCTGAAGGGAGGACCAAGGTCTGTCCGCTGCTCTCTCTTTACAGAGAGATGATCATTTTAGCACTTACACCCACTACTTCCACTTTTCTCATCAGCTTCACTCTACTGGGAACATTCTGTGTTCCTGAGAGGGTGTTTCCATGAAGACACCCTTGGCTAGGTCAACTCCCCTTCCTTATGATGGTGCTCAGGCCGCGCAAGGCATAGACGGTCATCTATGGTTCCAGTGCAGAAGTCAGCTTAAACTTTGTTTTGTTAGAAACACTGCTATTCAAAAATGAGCTACCTAACCATTCTGGTGACACTCAACAATTTGGGTGTCTTTTTTGTGAAAAAGGAAATCCGCACAGCTGGGCATTTTAAGTAAAATCGGGCTACCATGTTGGTGCTGTGCATATAAGAAGGTTGTTTTATGCTATGGAAACTGCTACTTGCCAAATCCAGGTCTCTCAGTCAAATGGCCGGTAGATGGCACCATGAACATCTGCTATCAGATCCAAGGCTGAGAATATTTACCTTCTGAAAGCTCTTCTCAAAATATTAAGCAAAACTTTGACTGAAACGCAACCGTATTTGGACAAGCAGGTTTATTTTACTTTAGTGCTTTGTTATTAGAAACATACGTATGTGTGTGTATATATTTTACTATCAAACCCTAAAGTTATGGAAAGTATCCTTGATGGTTAGGATGGACTGTAAACTTTTACAGTATTATTTGCAGGCAGATTTTTCAATTTCTTATTTAAGCTAACTTTTTCTTAGTATGAGGTTTAGTGGTTATGTGTCATACTTTTGCTCAGTAAAACTCAGGAGAATATTTTTTGTGATTTAATACCTTTGTAAAAGAAACTCATTCATAGAAATGCAGTGTGACACATTGTGTTTTTTTAAGTGACATAAGTAAATGTTTGTATTCCAATGAATGCACCTATAATAAAGATATGCACAAAAACATATATGACTTGATCAAAATTAAGAAATAAAAGAATGTCTGTATGTGTATAACTGAGTCACTTTGCTGTACATCAGAGATTGGCACAACATTGTAAATCAACTATACTTCAATAAAAAATTTTAAAAAGAAATAGATGGATATGGTTTAGAATCAGAATGTCATGTACATCTCAGACTCCATTCCACCCCCAAACCTGAAGGTTTCAGAGTAGGAGATGATTCTTAGAATTTCGTTGTAGACATCACATTTGGAAGAGACATTATGCCTTAACTAAACAAACCATTGCCTTGAGCAGAAGTCTGAACAAAACCTTCAACTCTCTCTTCTCAGGTATTCTCCTTGTTGGTAAGCACTCAGACAAAGCATGGAGACAGACAAAGACTATAGGGCAGATCGAAGTCTAATGCCCAAACTGTATTTGGAACAGAAGCAAAGTTGGGGTCAATGATCAGAAGGGTATTTATAAGAGACACCGAAGTTCGAGAGGCACATGTCAAAAGAGTAACAGGGAATATTCAATACTCAAGGTGAAAGGTGCACACGTGGTGACTAGAACTTGTGAGCAGGATTACAGGATTAGCTTCTGGGATCAATATTGCCTGCTTGTAATTTTGTTCTATTTGAAGATGCTTTATTGACTATGCCAAAGCCTTTGACTGTGTGGATCACAATAAACTGGAAAATTCTGAAAGAGATGGGCATACCAGACCACCTGACCTGCCTCTTGAGAAACCTATATGCAGGTCAGGAAGCAACAGTTAGAACTGGACATGGAACAACACACTGGTTCCAAATAGGAAAAGGAGTACGTCAAGGCTGTATATTGTCACCCTGCTTATTTAACTTCTATGCAGAGTACATCATGAGAAACGCTGGGCTGGAAGAAGCACAAGCTGGAATCAAGATTGCCGGGAGAAATATCAATAACTTCAGATATGCAGATGACACCACCCTTATGGCAGAAAGTGAAGAGGAACTCAAAAGCCTCTTGATGAAAGTGAAAGAGGAGAGTGAACAAGTTGGCTTAAAGCTCAACATTCAGAAAACAAAGATCATGGCATCTGGTCCCATCACTTCATGGGAAATAGATGGGAAAGAGTGGAAACAGTGGCAGACTTTATTTTTTTGGGCTCCAAAATCACTGCAGATGGTGACTGCAGCCATGAAATTAAAAGATGCTTACTCCTTGGAAGGAAAGTTATGACCAACCTAGGTAGCATATTCAAAAGCAGAGACATTACTTTGCCAACAAAGGTCCATCTAGTCAAGGCTATGGTTTTTCCAGTAGTCATGTATGGATGTGACAGTTGGACTGTGAAGAAAGCTGAGCGTGGAAGAATTGATGCTTTTAAACTGTGGTGTTGGAGAAGACTCTTGAGAGTCCCATGGACTGCAAGGAGATCCAACCAGTCCATTCTAAAGGAGATTGGTCCTGGCTGTTCTTTGGAAGGAATGATGCTAAGGCTGAAACTCCAGTACTTTGGCCACCTCATGCGAAGAGTTGACTCATTGGAAAAGACTCTGATGCAGGGAGGGATTGGGGGCAGGAGGAAAAGGGGACGACAGAGGATGAGATGGCTGGATGGCATCACCAACTTGATGGATGTGAGTTTGAGTGAACTCTGGGAGTTGGTGAGGGACAGGGAGGCCTGGCGTGCTGCGATTCATGGGGTCGCAAAGAGTCGGAGACGACTGAGCGACTAAACTGAACTGAACTGAACTGAAGATGCAAGATCTGCCTTCAAGGATGCCTCTTTGCTCTTCTTAAATGACACTTTTTTTCTTCTTTTGCATACAGTATCTGATAGACATTGACTTCTTAATCACAAATATTGAGTTCAATCATTATTTTAGAGCCTACTTAACTTCTAGCATTGACACAGAGTTGTATCTTGCAAAAATTAATGATTCTTGGAGGCACCCTGGATAGAAGGGGAGGAGGAGTCCTGGGGATGTCCTAGAGGGTGAGCTGGTGTTGGGTTTCTACAAGAAGTTCTATCATTTGGTTTGCAAGGTGGTTTGAGGAAAGCCTTCTGGAAGTTGATGATTCAGACAGTAAAGAATCTGCCTGTAATACAGGAGACTCAGATTTGATCCCTGGGTTGGGAACAGCCCTTGGAGAAGGGAATGGATACCCACTCCAGTATTCTTGCCTGGAGAATTCCATGGATAGAGGAGATTGGTTGTCTACAGTCCATGGATTTGCAAGAGTTGGATGCAACTGAGCAACTAATACGTCAGAAAGTTGAGTGGAGAGAAAGACAGGTAGGAACTGCAGGAGAGGAGAAATCCTAGTCAAAGGCATTATGCCCCAGACCTGATGTTTGCAGTGACAGAGGTCTCAAGTGTCACCAGGACCTGTTGGGGGGAAATAATTTTGCATGTGGCATTTGAAACAGATTCAAGCATAGTTGGCTTTAGGAGTCTTTGTATCACTCTTCCTGGAGGCGGGCAGGTTTTCAGAAGCTCATTGATCTTGATGCATAGAATGAAAATAGAGGCCCAAAGCAAAGTCATGTTAACTTCACTTGAATTCAAAATATGAAGAGAAAGGAGTGTTAGAGTTTACCAAGTGGAAACAGAAACTAGTCTGTGGGAATAGCAGTTTTATTTTCAGTCTTCCAAGATATTTCAAATGGTAAACCATAAAAAGTAATATGAAGACCATCGAGGAATGGCCTGAAACACACAAAAAGGGACCAGGCTATTGTTCTAGCAAACAGTTAATCATGAGAGCAATATTGTTGTAGTGTCCACAGGAATGTTTAAGACTTTTAAGGGGAGAAAGTGCAGAGAGAAAATGTACCTAATTGCTTCTAAATGGCTAAAACAAACTAAGTGATTCTCTCCAACTTCACAGGGGAGCTGGAGATGTTGGAGAGTCTGGGAGTTTATTCAGTTCATTCAACAAAGAAGTATCATTGTGTAGTGCTAGCTTTGGTATCAGATCTGGCTTTGAGTTGATGCTCCAACAAATAGTGTGTGATTTTCAAGAAGCTGCTTAATTTCTCTGAGCCTTATTAGTTCACCAGTCATATCTACTGCAAAGATTAAATAAAAGTATGTTAGTAATGAATCTAGAAATACTATCATTCATATTAATAGATATTTATTGAATACCTACTATATTCTAAGTATAACTCATCGGTTTACATTTTTCCATAATTATTTATGGCCTAGGTATGAGTTCAGAATTTTGTGTCATGGGGGAGAAGCTCTTTCCCCTAAAGACTGAGAAAGGCAATGTGCAAAAGCTAATTTGCAAAGTCTGCTGAACACAGAGCTTATTCTTGCCTCAGCAAAAGCACAGTAAAGATAGTTGTTATTATTTTAAACAGAAAGAAAGGAAAGATGTACTGTTGGATTTCCCTTTTGTGTTTTCATTGTTATTCTTTCTAAATTTCTTCTAGACCCACTTCTGCTACATTCTAAAATAAAATACTTTATAGACTTCAGGTTGTTAGCAGAGATTTTGGCTTAACATCCTTTGGTAGAAAGTGAAAGTGTTAGTTGCTCAGTTGTGTCTGACTCTTTGCAACCCCTTGGACTGCAGCCCACCAGGCTCATCTGTCCATGGAAAACTCCAGACAAGAGTACTGGAGTGGGTAGCCATTCCCTTCTCCAGGGATCAAACCTGGGTCTCCTGAATTTCAGGCAGGTTCTTTACTGTCTGAGCCACCAGGGAAGCCCCATCCTATGATGGAACTTCTTAAATTGGGGGTTCAACCTTTGCCAACCACTGCCTCCAACCAGAATAGGCCAGTGGTATGGACTGGGCTTTCTACTCTAGGCAACAGAAATAATTAATTAGTTGAGACAGAGAGAGGAATTCAAACAAAAGTAATGTAAAGTTCTGCTACTCAACAGAGAACATACCCTGTTCTGCACAGGCAGTTTTTTCTCATTGGCCCTAGCTGTGTACCAGTAATAGTATATTAGTAATAGAAAGAATGAAATAAATTATCTTGGTTCCAAGAATTATTGCTGAAGAAAGATATTCACCTGGAAGAAGGTAGTACCACAGTCTGTCTTGCATCTGATACAGATGGTTCCTTGTGTTTGTCTACTATTGGAGACATGTTCTTCCCATGGCAGAAGTCAGATGCTCCTGTCGGGGCAGGGGGTGGGGGGTGTGGAAACTAGAGATGCCTTATAAAACCTATGCTGGGAACTGTTGCCTTGTCATGCAGCCCACATTCCACTGACCGAAGCAGTCATGTGTCCACGTCCAACATCAATGGAGTGGGGAGACATTTGAAAAATAATCTAATCTGCATAAATAAATATTTCAATTAACTGCCAGATGCTATGAGGTAGTGGTGATTACAAATTTATGAGTATTGGGTACAGATTTGGTGATACAAAGCCATACTTTCAAGTACTAAAATTCAATGAACTTATTTCTAAGTTTTCTTAAAGCCATTACTGATGGTAACGGGACAAAGCTCTAAAGAGCTTTTCCACATGCATTTTGGTGCTAGCAGGGCAGCTGGGAAGTGCAGTAGTATTGTCCACCAATAACTCCATCTCCAGGAAGAGTTTCTCCTGTCCTCTGCTCCTCCAGCATATGCTTTTAGATTAGCAAATCAATTTCCTTCACATAGTAGTCTCTGGACACTTTTCAAACTTCTGCTTTTTTTTTTTTTTTTAACTGGGTCTTGGGACAAGTGAGAGTGTTCATGAGCCCCGTAGGAAGGGAATCTCAGTTTCTTGTGTCATTTTGGGTCCCTGGACATCAGTCCTGTTGGCTTTCTAAGCCACACATTTTGGGGGCTTGTCTCTCTAGTGCAGATCCCAGGGACTGGGGTCCCTGATGGGGCACTAGCTCTTCTGTTTTTTGGGAGAAGCACCAGACTGATATGATTCCCTCCCTATGCATATTGCCATGCCATGCTGGGAATGCAATATTCGCTGAGACTGAGTCTCTGCTTTTCCTACCCATCTCACTGTGGTCCTTCTATCCTTTGTTGTAAAGAAGCAGTTCACCTAGTTTTCAGATCTTTTTCAAAGGGAAACGATCCTTATGTAGCTGTAGACTTGGTGTGTCCATGGAAGGAGGTGGGTTCAGGGTCTCCCTACCCCACCATCTTGGACCTTAGATGGCCATTGCTATCTTAACCAGAAGCTCTCTGTAACCAGATTGAAAGCAATAGGAGAAGAAGGCAGCAGAGACTGAGATGGTTAGATACAATCACGGACTCTGTGGACATGAATTTGAGCAAACTCTGGGAGATAGTGAAGGATAGTGAAGGACTGCCATCTGCAGTCCATCGGGCGGCAGAGTTTGACACGACTTAGTGACTGAACAACAATATCTTTAACCAGAAGCCTACTTTACTTTTCTATATGAAACTTATTCTGGGGACTTTCCTGGTGGTTCCCAGGGAAGTCCTGGGAGTTGAAAGTCCACCTTGCAATGCAGGGGACACAGGTTCCATCCCTGATCAGGGAACTAGGATCCTATATGCTGTGGAACAACTAAGCTTGAGTGCCACAACTAAGATCTGAAGCAGCCAAATAAATGAATTTTTTGCCTTTTTTTTTTTTTAAAGAAATTTATTCTGCTTCAACCCATAACGAGTTTGACTGCCATAAATTTGTGCTCATTTAGGAGGTCTCTTCCTTCATGCTATATTATTAGGCCAGAACCCTGGTTTTAAGCAATAACAAAAAATGAGAACAGGAAGCAGTCTGGGAGCACTTCATCTTTACTGTCACTCTGTTGTCCAATGCAGGTGTCTTGTTCTAGGCTTTGCCTTCTCTCTCTTCAACCATGATGCTCTGGCCAGGCTTACGGCATTACTTACTTCTGCCAGTAATCCCCCCTACCCCCGAACCACAGACTCAGCATCTCATAGCCATCCTTCTATATAAAGGGAAGCTATTGCCTCTGTCACTTTGTCCTGCATCTCTTCTACAGTCTCAGAGAAATTCCGACTCCCCTAAGGTCTCAGCTCCATCAGGTTCACCCCGAGAGCTACCCAGTTTAATCTTCAGTGTGAATTATCTATAGAAACTCCTACCTACTCCCCAGTCGGAGTGAAGGCTAGTGGTAGTGGTGTTGGGGAGTCAGTATTATAAGGTCAGGTGACTAAGAGATGTAATACAGATTTCTCTCTCAGGGATGGTGATGGGCAAAAAGATGCTCAGTTCAGTTCAGTCACTTAGTCGTGTCCAACGCTTTGCAACCCCACGGACCGCAGCATGCCAGGTCTCCCTGTCCATCACCAACTCCCGGCTTTTACTCAAACTCATGTCCATTGACGTGAGTCAGTGATGTCATCCAACCATCTCATCCTCATCTATTTTTTTTCCTTAATAATTTACACGGTTATACTCTGCTTAGAAGCCCCTCTACCTCTCTCTTCCCAAGGGCTTCTCTTCTCTTCCTTCTTGTTCATTCCACTGGGTTTTTATTATTATTACTATTTTTTAAGTCAGTATTTTTTTTTAATTTAAAGATTTTACCCAACTTTTTCTTTTTTTTTATGCTATGCCTACGGCTTGTGGGATCTTAGTTCCCTGACCAGGGATCAAACTGGTGTTTCCTGTAATGGAATTGCAGAGTCTTAACCACTGGATGGCCAGGCAAGTCCCCCACTGAGTATAAATTTACTGTCTCAGGGCAGAGGTAAAGTCATTGTTTCAATGGGTAAGTCAAATCTGTACAGTAAGTGAAAGTCTTTTCTCATCTAGGGACTATTCTGTTATACAATTTAATCTTATCAGCATGATCATATTTAATTGAGTGACTTTAATGTCCATGTTTGTGATTGTTTTTGAAATTTCAGAGCCCACATTTATAATTGTTATTTATAATTGCTTAAGCATTTAGAGAAGTTCTGTTTCTTTGTTGCTAAGGAAAAAATTAGTTTAATTCTTCTGCACTATGAATTCTGTCTGTCTTTTATGGGGTGACTAGCTGCCACTGGTAATCAGTTCAGTTCAGTTCAGTTGCTCATTTGTGTCCGACTCTTTGCGACCCCATGAATCGCAGCACGCCAGGCCTCCCTGTCCATCACCAACTCCCGGAGTTCACTCAAACTCACGTCCATTGAGTCAGTGATGCCATCCAGCCATCTCATCCTCTGTTGTCCCCTTCTCCTCCTGCCCCCAAACCCTCCCAGCATCAGAGTCTTTTCCAATAAGTCAACTCTTCGCATGAGGTGGCCAAAGTACTGGAGTTTCAGCTTTAGCATCATTCTTTCCAAAGAAATCCCAGGGCTTATCTCCTTCATGGCAATATATACACCTAAATAACAATAGCTCAGATATCTTAGAAAACTTTTAAAAGCATAAAATATTTTACTTTAAACCCAGGAATTATTAAATATGTGCCTCAACTCAAGTAAGAGGCATTTTTCTCCCTCTGCCCCAGCTCCCTAAATCGTTTCATAAAAAACATAATTTTTAGAGTTTTTGATTTACATTATTTTTCCCCTTCAGAAAGAATGGTTTAGAGCATGGATTTCAGGATGTGTCAGAGTTCAGTTCTAGGCTCTGTAAAATAGCTGTAGTGTGATGTAGAGGAAGTTCTCACCCTTGATTTTCCCTGTCTGTGAAATGAGGCTAATACCACTTACCTTACGGACTAGACGATGGCAGGAAAACATCGTTCGTAAAGTGAAGTGAAATGTTAGTCATCCAGTCGTGTCTGACTCTTTGCGACCCCATGGACTGTAGCCAAGCTCCTCTGTCCATGGAATTCTTCAGGCAAGAATACTGGAGTGGGTTGCCATTCCCTTCTCCAGGGGATCTTCCCAGCCCAGAGACTGAACCCGGGTCTCCTGCTTTGCAGGCATATTCTTGCCCAAATGAGCAGTGGACAGGTTTTATTTCCATATCTATACAGAAAGTTTGACTTTTCTATAGATTCTTCTATCTACTGTTAGGACTCTGGAAAAGGTTATGAAAGTTTTTGAAACTCAGAAGTTTTTCTGGACTTCTCAATTCTGACTATGAGATGTGACATCTCCCTTCATGAGAAAACTGGGTACATGTCCTAAAGATATTGTTTCAGAGAAACTGTATATAAATTAACTTTTTTTGTTGTAACATTGTATTTCAGTTATGCCTGTGACCACTAGTCAAAGGATTTGTATGCCAGCTCCTATTGTAAAAGGCGGAATGAAGGGCTGTCTACAGTCAAACCCACATCTTTGCCGTCCCCTCCCTGATCTGCTCTGTACACATTTTCCAGAACCCCTTTCTCCATTTGTTCTAGACTTGAGTCTGTCAGTGTGAGCCCCACGGGTGAGGTCTGGAAGGGAGACAGGCGGGAAAGGCCATTACTCTCCACAGGTAGTTTCAGGCAAACCTGGGCGCAGAGGACACATGAATGGTTCACAGCGGCTCCCAGGTGAGCCCCTGCGTATTGTGTGCTTTGGGACTCTAAGCGTTGATGCAGTTGGAGTGGCTTTTGGAAAAGCATTTGCTTTAGTGCTGGCTGAGGTCACCAATAATGCTGCACACTGAGATCTTCAGTGATAGCCTCCCTGACCCACGCCCTAGTCCCTCCAACAGCTGTGTAAGCCTCCATTTCACTCTATGAAAGCCCTTTCTCTTAAAATACGTAGCATGGCTTCTGCTTTCCTGAAGTCAAACCCTTACTGACATGGGCAGCCTGGTATACTGCACACTAAACTTGTAATGGAAGGAGCTTATATATTATGGTCGGTCATTCCATATCAGCCCACCTTGACCTAAATCATTCTTTTTAAAGCAACTCTTGATTTTCCACTTTGTAGATGTATCCTAATTTATTTAACCACTTCCCTGTGAAAACACACTCAGACAGTTTCTCATTTCTAGCTTTTCTCTAACACCAATGAACATTCTGGTATTTGTACTTTGCACATTTGTATGATCACAATTGTTGTGAACCAAAATAGTTGTCCCAGAGAAGAGAATGGCAACCCACTCCAGTATTCTTGCCTTGAGAATTCCATGAACAGAAAAGCCTGGTGGGCTTCAACAGTCCATGGGGTTGCAGAGTCAGACACAACTGAGCGACTAACACTTTCACTTTCAAAATAGTTGTAACAGTTCCAACAACAGTGTCTGATTTTTACTTTTGTCTTTTAGAAACCATCTGTCCTATTGGGTGAATTAATTAATAATTAATAATTGGAGTTTCACTTTCTCTGTCAGAAACCCCTTATTTTTTCTAAGAAAGATGCTCTTTATATCTAAGGCAGTAATATGAAAATATTTTTTGTATTTTATGTTTTAAAGATATACGTCATTAGAGGGCAGTTGATTGGGCTTCCAATAAAATAAATCAGAAAGGATCCCATTACCAAATGTTAGCTGGGAAACAAAGAGACCATGAGGTGAGACCTTCTTGTTTCATGCTTCCTTCTCTGAAAAGCCAGAAATTTGTGGGAGGATCATGTTTGTATATTTGAGGCCAGATATATGTTTATGTGGGAAGCAAGAAATGCTTGGAACATTGTTATCTCGTTAGAAGTTTTATGCTCTTCCTTCAACTAGTATCAACACATGTAGCTAGGAGTTGGACATAACTGAGTGACTTCACTTTGAATTTTCACTTTCATGCATTGGAGAAGGAAATGGCAACCCACTCCAGTGTTCTTGCCTGGAGAATCCCAGGGATGGGGGAGCCTGGTGGGCTGCGTCTATGGGGTCGCGCAGAGTCGGACACGACTGAAGCGACTTAGCAGCAGCAGCAGCAACTTCCACAATAAAATTTATCCCTTTTTTCTTTTTTTATGAAAAGGCTGACTAACGATTTGCTATACTGGATGAAAACATACACCTTAATGCTAGGATTACATTTCTAGTTAGAGAGGGATGAATTCTTACATCGTGGCTTATTTCAGATCTCAATTATGAGACAAAATTGCAAGTTTGATAGGGTCTAATCCATAAACAGTACTCAAGAAGTATTTGTTGAAGAATGAGTAAGTACTAATTACAGAGGATATTGTGATGTATATTTTCATTAAAAACAATTTGTGCCACCTTGAAGAAGACATTCTTTGTCATTGCTTTTATGCTCTCAACTAAAAAGACAGCCTCCAATGAAGCTGAAAACCTTAGACAATTTCTGGGTTGAGCTTCTTTTTCAAAGATACCAGAAGATACACTTAGCTGGTTTTTGAATGAAAAGTTTCACCTTCTTTTGGAGTAGGATAAATGATCTTTGCCTTGGCCAACTAGGTAAAGGTAGAACCCTGGTCTGGTAGGGGAATGTGAGATTGAGGGAGTTCCCCTCTGTCCACTTTTCCTCACTCCTGGATCTGATTTGTAGATCCCTTTGGGGAATGATTTGGTGGTACCCAGATGGGAAGAGATGAGAAAAGTTAAAAGTAATGGCTCTTTGACGATAAGCCATGTGAAGACCCTTACATGGTTCAAGGTGTGAGCTATTCCTAAAATGAAATTATAAATGGAATTTTAACATGTAAAGCCAGGACTGATGGGAAAGCAACAAACAAACAAACATTGGGCTTAGTTAGAAGCCAGATGTATTTCACTTAACATTTTAAGTTTGTGACTGTAGGCAAATAAATGATCATACTGTTCTCAGAGGGATACTAAGAGGCTGAAATGAGATATGACACATGAAATGAGTTTGCGATAGATCCTCCTTTCATTGTCATTAAATACTTTTGCATGTTCAAGGACTCAGTGTATACTGGTCCCTCTTGTGTTTGTATTTGTAGTTAGTAGATCAACAAAACACAGGTTCAATGAACTAACCCCTTAGGATGACACAAGTTGTCTTATATCTAATCTTTCCCTACATATCTATTTTTAATAAAGAAGCTTAAGAAAATTTATTTCAGTTTTAATGCTTCTCGCCTGTGAAGTGAAGGTGTTAGTATAAGGGGACCTTCCAGCCTGCCCACGTCTCTCTAAGAGGAAGTTTACTGCTAGCCTTGTTTAAGCATAGGTATAAGAAAGAATGCAACTTTGGGTTATCTTTCTTCCTGGCCTTGAACCGTCTTTGAAGGACCTTTATTCTACATCAACCACCCTGTCTTCTCTTGATAAAACATTGTTGTATCTTTGGGCTATCTATAATCTCCAGAAAAAAAGACAATTTCCTAGAATTTAGAGAGAATAATTTGCCAAATCATTGGGACAAGTTATGATTGATGCTAAAAAATAGAAAAGTTTGACTTCATTCAATTAAAAAAATTTTTTTCATTTGATAATGAAAAAAACTGGCATTGAAAGTGAAGCAGAGATTGTGAAGTTGACAAAATAGGGAACTTATCCTTAAGGCAAAATACACCGTGGTCTCCTCAAATAAAGTAGTGAGCTAAATTCTTACCCTCCCGATGTGTAGATGGCACTGTTTGCAAAGGAAAAGTCTCTGAGCCCAGGAGAAGCATAAAGTGGAGGGACCCAGATCCCTTGCCACACATGGATCTCTTCCTCCTCTCCCATTCTTAGGCAATAGCCAGCTCTAAGGGGCTTGCTACTCATGTTCTTTCCTCACCAACTTCCCTGAGGAAATGGTCCTGAGCAATGATTCATATCTAAGGTGTTCCACTGAGGAAAGAGAAATCTTGGAGCCAAGCCCAGCGACTAGAGAGAAAATCCACTTCCCCCATCCCAGTTTAGGTATGGTCCCTCAGCTGTTAATCTGAGCTTCTGCTGGGGTTGGAGGGACAGAGATAAAGGGCTGGGAAATTCAACAAGAATTGGTAGGTCTGAGGTTCATAATCCTTAATGTATTCCCCAGGATGCATCACACCATTAGCCTGTTAGAGATGGGAGTGGACTTCACAGAGGGTGAGGTTGGTAAGTCACCATGGAGTCACCTAGAACCGAGGGGAAGGGATAGATCAGAAGGGTGCTGAAACTGGAGCAAGTTAAAGAGAACATGGCAAGTTGATGAAATTAATTTCATTTGGTACTTACTTTAAGCCAAGCACATGGATATTCTCATAACAACCCTGTGAGGTAAGTTGCCACTCCCATTTTACAGATTAGGAAACTGAGGCTTAGAAGTTAAGCTACTTGTTTAGAATAATATAACTAGTAAGTTGAGTTACTCACTAAGGATGACATGGCTAATAAGTGGTGGAGTCTGAGTTTGATCATCATTCTTGTACATAATCCTCAGTGCAAGTGTTTGCCGCTCTTCCACTTGGAACACTCCCTCAGAGATACATGCATCTCCACGTCTGTACCCCTACTGCTTCCCAGGGTGCTGGGCAGATGTCTGAGAATGTGTCTGCTGATTTCCTCTTCTTAATGCTACTTAACTTGATCATGTGACCAGACTCACCACCAGCCTCGTTAGATTCCATCCTTGGGAGTTAATTTCACATTGCACCTGCTATCAACCAGTACTTCTTGGTTCCCAGATAACCAGATCCACACCTAGATCAACCCTTACTTGTCTTTTCAGTGAACTAACAGGATGAAGTGCACTGCTAAGAAAACCATTAGCCAGTGTTTTACATTTGTGTTTTGTTTTGTTTTTGGTAGGTCCAGTGTCTTTTGGATAACTTCCAAAGGTCACTCACTATGCTCAGGATTTTAAAATCCATCTCTTGTTGATCACTTTTATCATATGCTTTATGGTGCATGCATGCTATGCCACTTCAGTCGTGTCCCACTCTTTTCAACTCTTTGGACTGGAGCCCACCAGGCTCCTCTGTCCATGGGATTCTCCAGGCAAGCATACTGGAGTGCATTGCCATGCCTTCCTCCAGGGGTTCTTCCTGACCCAGGGATCGAACCCAGGTTTCCTGCATTGCAGGTGGATTCTTTACTGTCTGAGCCACCAGGGAAGACAACTGCCCATATAAGCCCCAAAGATTTCTACTTTCTCCTGAGATGTTGCACTTTCACTTATCTCTGAAATCTACTCTTAAAGGTCACTGGTGACCTTCTAATCATCAAGTCATATGCCATGTTTTCATATCTGACCTCAGTATTGACCTGGCTGATCATCTCTCATTTTTGAGGATTCTTCTTTTCTGTAAGTCTGTGACTTGGCCACTCCTGCATGTGGATAGAGGCCATATCTTTATTTCTGTTTGTCTGTCTATCTGTCTCACTGTGCCCTTTTCCTTTGGGCTTAGTATTGCCTTTTCAATTACATGCTAGGAATCTTCACCTGAATTCAGTATAGGTTCTTGAACTTAATATGTGGAAAACTAATCATTTCCCTATGCAAATCAGGTCCTTCTGATTTCTTTATTTCTCTTGTAAAAAGCAAACATCTAATTTCAAAGCTAGAGATCTCCTTTCATATCTGCATAGCAAGCTTGTTAAAGTCCTGTGAAATCAATCTTCTTCATCTCCTTTGCTCCTCCCCTACCCCACACCTTCTACACCATAGCCCACTTAGGTCTGTAATTACCTTGGCTTAGACTTCAGCCTTCAGCCCTGAAATCCATCTCACACAGCCCTATCATATCAATACCTTAAAGCATAAGTCTCATCTTAATATTTCCCCCATGAAAACAAAGTTAAAATCCTCAATAGCCCAATGTTATTTACTGAGCTGAATAATTTCTTATGGTGTTCCAAAATACAGAGGCTTCCCTGATGGCTCAAGTGGTAAAGAATCCACCTGCAATGCAGGAGACACAGGTTCAATCCCTGGATTAGGAACATTCTGTGGAGGAGGGTTGTTCTTGCCTGAAAAATCCCATGGACAGAGAAGCCTGCTGAGTTACAGCCCATGAGGTTGCAAAAGTTGGACACGACTGAGCACTGGATGGATGGATCCAAAATATGCTTCCAACTAGCCTTTCCTTTTGTTTCCTGCTTCTCCCTTCACTCACATCCTGTTTCAAGAAACATCTTAGTTCCAGGAAACCAACCCATGTTTTCTCACTTCTGGTCCTTGCTTTTAAGGTAGTTTCCCTGTTAAAATGTCTGACAAAATTCCCTCTGACACTTTGGCCTATTAAAAAGGCATCTTTTTGTCAAGGGCTATATCAAAGTCCACCTTGTCCTGAAAACCTTTCCTGAACCTTCCAGTCGATGTTTTTTCTTTCTTTTCTTTCTTTATTTAAAAAATCATTTATGTCATACAGTTGGAGTTCACCCTTGATGGTTGGTTTGCTTATTCATCCCTGTATATATACCTAGTACACATGTCATAGTCTCATAATAAGTAGCTATTGTGAAGAACTAGGCTGAATGTACTTCGTTTACCACTGCTATAGATATGGAGAAATATACTGACCCCAAGCTTCTTGCTGTGATTAATCTTAGAGACACACTGATGAGGAAAGATAGTTAGAATGAATAAGAGACACACTGATGAGGAAATATAGTTAGAATGAATAAGATATCCATTGAAAGCCCATGATAAGGGCCAAATTAGTACTACAGATTCTAAGTACTGAGTGAATTTGGTGTTAGATGAATTTTTGGTGGAATGAATTTCATCTGGCAACAGATCTATATATTTAGTGTTGTTGAATGAGTAAGAGATGAATTGATGCCCACAGGTAGTGGGAAAAGATATTCTAGGCTCGGGCTGGGAGGAAAGGCTTTTTTCCGCTTCTCTGTGAGAAGCCACTGGCCCTGGTTCTGTTCTGTGGGGCCATGTGTATGTGTTAGTCATTCAGTCATGTCCAACTCTTTGCGACTGCCTGGACTGTAGCCCACTATGCTTCTCCATCCATGGGATTCTCCAGGCAAGAATACTGGAATGGATTGCCATTCCCTTCTCCAGGGGATCTTCCTGACCCAGGAATGGAACCCAGGCCTCCTGCATCAAAGGCAGATTCTTTACTGCGCAAGCTACCACGGAAGTGCCTTTTGCACTTTGAATATCAATTCTACCTTTATCCCTCCCTTCCTTCCTCTCTCCCTTCCATTCTCCCTCTTTTTTTTTTTTTTTTTTTTTTTGGTTAAACATCTCCTATTCTTTTAGGTACATTGCAATATCATTTCTAGACCCTTCATTCTGGTGGCCTCTGAAGACTTGCTACACTTAGATAAGGTGCCTCTCTTATATGCATCTCCAGAGTTGAATATACTGGCCCAGTTATGATATTTTTAGGTCAGAGGGCAGGGGGACTCTGTCGCTCCTGTCCTGAATTTGTACTTCCATTCAGTTCAGTTCAGTCACTCAGTCGTGTCCGACTCTTTGCAACCCCATGAAGCGCAGCACGCCAGGCCTCCCTGTCCATCACCAACTCCCGGAGTCCACCCAAACCATGTCCATTAAAGGAGTCTAATAGCGCACTGACCGCTAGCTCTTACAGACAAATGGGCACGTGACCATTCCTGCCCCTTTGCGTATTAGAATCACTTTTACACTAGGTTCTCCACATGCTTTTATGAGCACTAATTCATTAAGCGTCATCACACCTTGGTGAGGACCTGGGAATCACTTCTTCCAGCAGGGAATTACAGGCTGCACCTCCCCAGAATGCTAACCACCATGCCCAGCCACGCCGTGGAGGTGGAGGGTTGAGACTATCATATTCAATTGAAACTGCAGGGGGAATTTTCGGGAGGCAGAATGTAATTACTTTAGTTGGACTGCAGCCAGGATTCCGGAGTTAACACAACTGCTCTTAGAAAGTCTGCCATAAGATCTCTGGTGACCACAAATGGTTAGGTCTGTGGTTTTAGGTTTCATCCAAAGGGTAAACAGCTCAGTGTAGCACAGTGCCCCCAACACCACGCGGGGCATCGATTCACACAGACCCGGAGAGGAAAGGCCACCTACTGAATGAGAAACACCATTTCCTGAAGTACCTACTTGTTCCTGGGAGGTCTCTCATCCTTGCACCAAAGCAGCCCAGCCCTTACTCAGCTAGTAAGAACTGACAGGCTCCCAGCACAAAGTGGTATGGCTGCCAGACTAAATTATGTGCTTGTCATTTTTCCCTGTGTTGTCCAAGATTCCAGCAACAAAACAGTAGGGAACTCCCCATACACATTTTTTTGCTCAAAACACATTCGTTTCTCCTCTCAGTAAAGTTCCTGGATCCCACAGTCCAAGTTAAACACAACTGGAATTTCCCTATAAGTCAAAAACAATATTAATTCTGAGCCCACATATTTTTCTTCTTGTAGGGTATGTACACATTTAAACATAGCACATGTTGCAGACAATCTGCAAATGGTAAAAAGCTCTGGAGGAAAAAAACAAAAAGGAAGAAATGCAAGGGAACATATTTTTCAACAAGAGAGCAGAAGAGGTTTGGTGGGGTGTCTGACCCGGCAATGAGAATTTTCCTTTGTGGTCTGCTGAAAGAAGAGCACAGGTTGGCATCATGCCGTGGGCAGACGGTTGGAGGTTTCTATACCACACAAATCTTCAATGAGGGTGACTTCTTGGTGGGAAGCAGAGAGATTTTTGTCCGGTATTAGCATGGCACACAGCTGAACTCATGTGTCCCTGACTTGGGCTCTACAGGAGACATTAAAGTCCCTGTTTATCTGAAGTCTCATGATTAACCATAGTCATCTTTTTCAAATTAAAATGGCAATGTAAAGTTTTGTAAATGTTAGTTCTTCTAATTGACGGTGGCTTGTTTAATTAAAATAAAGTCACTAATATTTTCCCTTGTTTTCTTTTTTATCACTGAAAGTTCATTTTTCACTAACCCAGACAAGGTCTTCATTTTTATGAAGACCCATGCTGACCCCTAAAAAAATCTGAGTTTTTTTTTTTTTTTAGTTAATGTTTGTGCCCATCTGGTTTGAATTTAGCATTCTTATGAGTCATTTCACTGTGATAGGAACACTCTGCTATAGAAAACTTCTGTTAATATTTTAACATTTTAAATCAAACACCGCATAGAGCATTACCTAAGCCTCCTTGCAATTACAGGAAACCGTGCCTTCTATTTGTTCATGGCTCCTGCCTTCACGTTTATTTTTTTTTAACTGAACATGGTACATGGTAAATAAGTGCATATCCCATATGCGTATTCAAATACTTTACCATCTTGGCCCAATGTCTCCTTTTGCAGCTTAAGAGCCTTTTGGAGGCGGCGTTTGCCTGAGGAAGGATGAATAATTCTATAGGAAGTCGGATGGGCTTACTTCTTAGGGCTGACACTTAACTTATTTAAAAGAGCTCGATTTATTTTCCGATCAATGTTGACTTTATAACTTACATTTTTACTACCCAAATTTCCTGATTTTGAAGCTTGAACTCATTTTCCTTTTACTGCTGGGCAACATTTCTCAAGGTAGTCTTTAAGGCGAAACGAAGGAGGAAAAAAATGCCAGGAATCTCTTTAAGAAAATACAGCAGTGTCTCCTCCACCTTCTTAAGCAAATGGATGGTTCCCAGGGAGGCTAGATTTGGTTGTATACTTAGTCAGTAAATTGAATCTGCACATGGGGTGGACATAATTTAACTTAAAAAAATAAGAAGAGGATTTGAAGTATTATTTGTATATTAAAAGTAAAGTAAGCATGCTTTAACAAGCCAAGCCATTTTGTCTTTTATTTGTTATATTTAAAATATTTCATCTTAATTTTGGAAGGAAGAAAAATATCAGTGGTTTAAATCAAGTGTTTCAGTAAGGCGCAGACCATTTTTAAGGTAGGTACAGGTTCCACCCTTCAGCATAGATACAAATGAACTCCTGCTCTAAATGAATAATAGGGTTTCGCTCCCCTGTCCCCCCATTAAAGTTTCTTGGGTTTATTTCCTAATCAGCAGGAATAAAGCTTAACAAAACAAAGCGCCTTACCTGGGCTCTGAGCACCAATTCCTTAAGATAACTTTATTCTAATTCTCATTACATTTTAGTTCACTGATGGCGCTTGGAGAGGTTTAAATCAAAGGAGAAAAAATAATAACCGTTGACTCACAGAGGTGGGGCCCAGTTTCTTAGTCTTTGTTCAGGCAAAACATGTGTTGGAGGCTAGGAAAGCTTTGCAAAATCCAAATCTGGGGCTTTTCGCAGCCACATGCCATACTGCAGATCCCAGACTCTGGGCATGACGAAAACAGTTGTACTTCCCGTTAGCCATATTGTTGTGACTGAATAAAAAATATCGTCTTTTCTCACACAATTTAATTAGGAGTACCAGATGTGGTGTTGTATGACTGATGTCAAAATATCTATATGACACTTTTATGTAAACACTTTAACTTAATCAATCAAACAAATAGCTTTCACTGTTTTAAAGCATTTCAAAATTGCTTGGTACAAATACATTATTTTTGTGTTATGCTAAATAGATCATGGCCAGCTGCAGCATTATTAAGAGATTAGGGAAATAAAGTTAGATTTTACTATATTATTTTTAAGGGCCAGCCTTTACAATTTCCTCCTCTGGGAAAGACGAAAAGAAGACAGGGTTAGAAAATCCTTTAATTTTGTAGTGCTGAAGAAAGTTCTCCTAGGGAAAAAAAAAAAAAAAAAAGCTCTTTCTCCACCTCCATCGAATATCATTATTAAATGCATATTTGCATCCTTCGATGCTTCCGGGGAAAATTGTTTTTCTCTGGTTCCCTGTACAGTAAACAGCCCATTGCCGAGGCAGTGGGCCTTCACTAGCATATTAAGTGTCCTGGAAGTCTGATACTCCTGGGAGGATAGCCTGAGAACTAAATATCCAAAAGCCAAGCCATTAGCTTTCCAAGCACCTTACCTTATCCTGTTTAGTTTGAACTCTTTAAGTTCAATTCCCCCTATATTGGACTTCCCTTGTGGCTCAGATGGTAAAGCATCTGCCTGCAATTTTGGGAGACCCGGGTTCGATCCCTGGGTCAGGAAGATCCTCTGGAGAAGGAAATGGCAACCCATTCCAGTACTCTTGCCTGGAAAATTCCATGGATGGAGGAGCCTGGTGGGCTACAGTCCATGGGATTGCAAAGAGTCGGACACCACTGAAGGACTTCACTTTCACTTTTCCCCTGTATCACTAAGGTCAGGTTAACCTTATCGGTAGAAGTTGAGCTGCTGCCTAGAGATGTCCCTCTTTGAAGAGCAAAAACTTAGGAGAGATAGGAAACTATTCCATAACGCCTTTTGGAGAAACCCAAATGAAGTTTTTGGCCAACCCGTTGACACTAGAAACTCAAGGTCTCAACTGTGAAACAAACCATAGCTACCTGCTCTGAGGGTCATGTGAATCTTTACGGAATGTTCACAGGGAGGGTGGCTGAAATGGCACTCCGTGGGAAATTCTTCATTTGAAGGAGAGGCAAAGAAGGAATGGATTTTAGGCTTCTCCAGGGCCATCGTGGCTCAGCAGGTTAGCTGAATGTGTGTTTCTAATGAACCCATTTTTCACTTGGCCCTGCTTCTCCTAGTCCCCCATTTTCCTCCCCCACATACCTTGTTTACCTTGTTTAGTCGCTCAGTCGTGTCTGGCTCTTTGCTACCCCATGGACTGTCGCTCACCAGGCTCTTCTGTCCATGGGATTTCCCAGGCAAGAATACTGGAGTGGGTTGCCATTTCCTTCTCCAGAGGATCTTCCCCACGTGGAACGGTAACAGAAAGAATGATTTTGGAGAGGGGTGAGGAGAAGCACTGGTTAAGTGTGGAAGCCTAGGCATATCCAGCTAATGTTCTAGAATGTTCTGCAACCCCTCACCTTGATAGACCTTTGGGACAGCTCTTCCACATTGTGCCATCCACACTGCGGTTTACAAAAACTAGGTGCTCTGAAGTTGGACAACCCAGCAACTTGGCTCTATCTCTTGTGGAAACTCAGGAGAGGATGAAATGAAAAGGAACCATTACCCAACAGGCTTTGCCTTTTCCTCCTTTAACAACTACACACAGGGACTTCCCTTGTTGTCCAGTGGTTAAGATTCTGAGCTCTCACTGCAGGGGGCCTGGGTTGGATCCCTGGACAGGGAACTAGAGCCCACATGCTGCAACTAAGACCCCGTGCAGTCAAATAAATAATAATAATAAAAAAAGAACTATGGACAGAGAGGACATCTTCTGAAGAAAATTTGCTCTGTAGCTGGTATCTATTTTTCCTTTCAGGTAACCCTTATTTATTTTGCTCAAGTCAAAACTTTTTTGTTTGGTAAGAACAATGAGATTGCTTTGAAACTCAAAACAGAACTAAGGCTAAGCTTAAACAGTGCATAGCTTGTTCTGAATTTCCCTTTAAAAGCCAGTCATAAACACTGAGTGATTCTGTGCAGAGAAGTGGGCAAGATGAAATACCCGCCCAGCCTCTAGAAATAGATTTGAGATTATTGGAAAACCCATGTGTGCTGGGTGGCACTTACCCTATTTCCATATTAGATTGGGAGTGTTTTAGTCGGAAGCCTCTACGGGTTCAAAATGAAGAGTGTTGAGTAACCTGAGATTGAGTTTTCTATTAATTTATGTGTAACAATTTGGTCACTTTTGGCTCTCTGCTATCCATACCATTGAGAGGACTCGCATCTGAAGGCTCTGATCACACTTTCCCTTGGGTCCTAGGATCAAGGAGGTTCCCCCTCCCCCAGTTCCCTGCCACCCCATCTCTCTCCATCTTCTCCCTCCCATCCATGTTTCCTGTACTTTATCAGGGGCTACTTACTTTACTGATCCTACTTAGGTTGCAGGCATTACCTGGAGAAAACAATAAGTGAGGAAACCTAATGAACTTGCAGAGAAGAGGTGTGGGCTTTGTCCTCCAAATGGATTGGTTTTCTGGACCACACACTGTGAATGCAATCAGTTGGTGGGTCTACTTTTTATACCACTTAAGCTGGGTGACCGGGTTGTTGTGTGCTTTGAAAAGCTACAGGAGTCAGGTTGGCATTCAGATAGTTTTGCTGTGTGAATCCCAAAGTGCAAAAAATCCTGAAGGGATTTATTTTCCCCCTTCTTATTCTTCCTCTTCTTTTTTTTTTTCTCTCTAAGGCATCTCTGTTTGCTTTGGCAGTTGCATAAGTCTAAGTGAGATGTGGGTGGAGGCAGTTAGGGAAGGAAGTGTGTGGGGGAAGAAAATGGAAATGTGGTGGGGCCGGCTGCCACCCTGCTTTGCTTTGCTGGGAGACCTGAATGAGCATCAGATGAAGGTTTTGGAAGACGCTCTTCTGTAGGACTCTCTCTTTCATTCTGTGTGGTGGGAGATGGGGCAGTGCCTGAGAGAGGCAATAGGCTGTTCTTGGTAGACTCACAAATTCTGCAGGAGGTGCTCCCAGACCAAATAGTTTCAAAGAATTGCCTACACCATGACGAGTGGTGTGATGGTTTAGGGTTTGAATACTTTTCTTGATCTGTCTTGCAGTATCCCATTTTCTAGTGCTCAATGTATATGGCAGTTTCTAGAAAGATACTCCTCTGTTGCCAACCCATGATGTCTTGATTACTTAATAATTAAAACAAATACCCCTACCATATCCAGCTCCTTCCTGCCTCATGGCATTTATGCTTGCTGTCAAGTGCTGTTCCGTGGCTGGGAACATTTTTACCTATTACCTCTCCAATCCCCATCCCCAGGGAAATTTCTGTTCATATTCCATAGTTTCTATTCAGATCTCAGTTTAAAACCCTGACAGTGAAGTCTTTGTTGATGCTTCCAGGCCTGACATACAATAGCTGCTTCATGAATATTTGTAGCCACGTTAGGGATCTTCTTTATTTTGATGTGTCAGGAGCCATGTCAAACTCAACTCTGGCCATCCAGAGTTTTAAGATTAAAAAGAGGTGGTCCTGACTCTCACGAGTTCATAGCTTGTGAATGATGGGCACTGTGATGCCTGAGAGTACCATTCCTTATCTACAACCAGTGAAGCTGGTAAAATGAGCATCAGTGGGAGTCTCTCTGTTATGGCTCCCAGCTTTTCAAATATTTTTGCAGAGCTGCCTTTATGCTCGCCATGCCTCATCCCCAGCAGTGTTGGGTTTACTTCCTCTGTGGGCAAGAGCCACCTGGAGCCCTCTCCTCCAGACCCCCAGTGCATTTGAATGGTGAGACTGTTGGTGTGCTGGCCATTTGCTGTCATGCTCAGATGATGTGGAGTTTGGGTGCTGCTGGATACATACATGGTGGAGGTTTAGAGAAAATTGTTCACAATCTGTGAAGCATGTGAATTATATTCCTGTGACATTTAAAAAATTCTTGGCAGAGAGAGAAGTGTTGAGTGAAAGGTAATAATCCACTGTTACCTTCCCCTTCATTTGGCTGCTGTGAGAGCTGCTGGAAAGGCCTTTGAGAAATCTGTTGAATTGGATTCGTCATTGTGCTTCCCGTTCATTAGATAACTTCCTCATTCTTCTGTACCATTTTCCACTGGCTGTGTGTGATTAAAAAGTGCTTGTTCTACAAGCATGCAATTGATGTTTGCTCCCCCAAGAGATTCACTTCTTAACACAATGGGTTCTAAGTGAAACTGAGAACAGGTTTGGACCATTACTTTTATAGGTGAAAATGTTTCACAAGTGACTGCCATTTCGTTAAAAACTCAATCTCAGTCTTGTAGGAGACTGGTTTTTGTTTATGGCAAAGTTTAGATGATAATATAGTAGTCTCCCCTCATATTTCCTGGAGACTTTCACCCAGACGTCAGAGAAAAGAAACACCCAACTGTAGCATAACTCAGAACCATGAAAGCACTTGCATATAGTTTCTAATTTTTCAAAAACAATGCTGACAATACTATTTGGCAATTCTTTCTCCCTTCTTGACTTCTCTCTTATAGAGTAGTTTCACACTGACTGTATTTGGGAATCCAGTTAATACTTCCAATTCAGTGTGTTAATGGCACCCCACTCCAGTACTCTTGCCTGGAAAATCCCATGGACAGAGGAGCCTGGTGGGCTGCAGTCCATGAGGTCGCTAAGAGTCGGACACGACTGAGCGACTGAGCGACTTCACTTTCACTTTTCACTTTCATGCATTGGAGAAGGAAATGGCAACCCACTCCAGTGTTCTTGCCTGGAGAATCCCAGGGACAGGGGAGCCTGCTAGGTGGCCGTCTATGCGGTCGCACAGAGTCGGACACGACTGAAACGACTTAGCAGCAGCAGCAGGCATTGCTCTAAGAACTTTCTGGGGAATAACTTTATTGACACCTTACAATAGTATTATGATAGAGTAATATTATTATCCTTATCTACAGACAGGGATTCAGAGGCAGAAAGAATTGAAATAAACCACCCAAGGTCATGAGAGAGTAAATAGGGGAGCTGGGATCAGAGCCCAAGTATCTGGCTCCACAGTGATGCCAACCCTTAACTACTACGTTCCACTTCTACTCAAGTACTAGTCTGTGCAAACCGAACCATAGAGAGGGCCTACCTAGCTCAAAGGACTGTGCAACTTATGGGAGACCCTTGCAAGGCAACTGTGGTCTCTGGGTTTCAGTGCTGGAGAACGGTCTGCCCATGTGCTGTTCGCTAGAGGACATTTCATTGCTTTGATGCTTAAAATAATTACTTTCAAAGATCAGTTCAATCTTTATGGAAAAAAAAAAAAGTTGCTTCCAGGATAAAATAATAGGAAAGCTTTCTTTTCAGTGATGGCTCCACTGAAGAAAATCATCCTTGGTTGTATTTAAAACATATAATCTCTTTTTTTGGCTTTCGAACATGGACCCTGTAAATGAAACCAGACAGATGTGTGCATCTTTCTCCTTTCTCTGATTGGTATTATTTTAAAGTATTAGATGTCTTAAATCTTGTTTTTCAATATTAAATATTGCCTCTAAGAGGAAACATGAGAATAAAAACGATTTCCACGATGAGTCCACTCAGACTGAGGGTAGGAGAAGCCAATTCCGTCATTTGTCTTCTGTGTCTGCCTTCTCGTATTTGTTTGTTCGAATGAATTCAATTTCTTATACTCCTGTCTGGTCCAGTGGGATGATGTTTTAGACATACACTGAGTTTACTGACTGCAACATCTGTTTTCAGAAATCTCAGCACTTCTCACCTTTAGTTGGAAGCTGCTAAGTTCTACCCCAAGAACGAGGTACACTTTGAGCAGTTAGGGTGAAGAGTTTACCAGGCCCTCTTCAACGTTCATATCTTTTATGCCTTCCTGAACAGTGCTCTGGGGAGAGAGCAATGTGGTCTCGGCTATTAAAGATGGAGGGCCAGGAACACCTGGTCACAATAAATATAGGCTCCTTCTTTCAGCCTTCTCTGTGGTCTTAAAATGAATCTACAAATTTTAAAATTTGTCATTTCCAGGATTATGATAATCCCAGGTAATGAGACATTTTCACAAGTCCCACATTGTAAATCTGATGCTTCCCTATTTAAAAGGCCATATTGAAAGGAGATTGAATTTTGTTTAATTATGGAGTTTCCTAGATTCAATTCATACCCACAGCAGAACAATTAACAATATTTATAAGATATCTGATTATAAAATCATTAAAGCAAATGAATTCATTGAATGTTAAGTAATTGTCCACCACACTGGAAGCAGTTAAGCAAATTCCCCCCATGTAGAAATAAATTTGGTCAAAGCCTAAACACACCAGGTGGCGCTAGTGGTAAAGAACCCACTTACCAACGCAGGAGACTCAAGAGATGAGGGTTCGATCCCTGGGTTGGAAAGAGCCTCTAGAGGAGGGCATGATAACCCACTCCAGTATTCTTGCCTGGAGAATCCCATGGGCAGAGGAGCCTGGCAAGCTCCAATCCATAGAGTTGCAAAGAGTTGGACATGACTGAAGCGACTTAGCATGCATGCAAATATCCATGGGCTTCAGCAAATCTAAAATCGTCTTTCCAAATAATAACATTTATTGGTATGTTTCTAATTACAAAAGTCATTCATGCTTATTTTACAAAACTTGAGGGGAATAAGAAGAAAGCAAAACCATCTTCAATCTTCCCCATGCCTGAAATCTTGACATCCAAGAAAAAGGCCAATTGTGTATGCTGTTGAGGGTCCTTTTTCAAAGTGACTACATTTTGAACTAAATATGTATTTGAATCTAAAATACAGATGAGCATATCTCATAATAGCATCAGTAACAATAGCTCTCCATGCTACTTTCTGATGGTGGGACAGCCCAGTTTAAGATACACTTTCCTTATTCTATTTCTAAGTTCCTTTTTCCAATTATGAAAATAGTACCTTGATTCTGGAAAATTGGGATAACACACACACACACACAAAAAGGCACTCTGAATGATCCTTGCTTCTCCTGAGGACAAGTACTGGTGTCGGTATATTTTCATCTAGCCCCACATCTTTCATTTTTCACATCACCAGATGCTTCATTAGAAATGAATTGGCTCAGATCCTCTTAGAAAGGCAGGCAAATTTGACAGTGTTAGACAACCTGGGCCAGGGTTGGGTAGACTAGAACTGTATGAGGGAAGACTTTCCAACAACTGTGCTCTCTGGGCAGGAATTTGTGGGTGGAGTGTGGAGGAAGGGAAATGAAAATGATCTGATCCATAAAAGCAAAGTCAAATGTTTTGGGGTCGAAGGATCTGTGCTCCAGGGCTTCTTTGGTGGAGAAAAGTGGTACCTTGTCCTTATTCCAACTTGTACTCTGCCATGATGGGTTTTTCATTCCCCTATCAACTTGTGAAAATAACCAAACCTGCCTAATAGAACTGGGCACATGGTAGGTTCTATATAAATGCTTATTGAATGCAACTAAAGAAAACAAAATTTCTAATCTGGACTGCAATCTGACTTAAGAATATCAAATTGTTTTCATCTCTAAGTGTATATGTGTGAGAGAGAGAAAGAGAGAGATGTATACCATCATCATCACTTCATCCAGTGTATATTAAATCATGTGGGCTTCCCTGGTGGCTCAGAGGTTAAAGCGTCTGCCTCCAATGCAGGAGACCTGGGTTCGATCCCTCGGTCGGGAAGATCCCCTGGAGAAGGAAATGATAACCCACTCCAGTATTCTTGCCTGGAGAATCCCATGGACAGAGAAGCCTGGTAGGCTACAGTCCACAGGGTCGCAAAGAGTGGGACACGACTGAGCAACTTCACTATTCAAGTGTATAGGTAAAAATGAAATTTTTAATAAAAATGTCTCAAGCTATGGTGCCGATAGACTTATTTTTAGAAAAAAGAAGAGGAATTGAAGATGCCAAAAAATAGACTGTCAGATGCCAAGAAATATGCTCAAGAATAAAAAAAAAACTTAATGAGAAAAATGTTACATTTATACATTAGCAGGAATCTTATTTTTGCTTCCATGAATTTTAAAAGTTGTATTGATTTGACTCAACAAATTGCATTAGCATCCCATTTCTGCTTAGAACTTTTAATGATATGCAAATGATCTATCTGAAATGAAAGCCAGAAACCCACATACTTGGAGATTTTCTTTTTATTCCTTGGAAAATTCCTTTAATGTTTGGAGAGTGTCAACTGTGGATACTGTCTACTCAGCGTAGAAAATAGAATCAGTGAAAGTTCCTCTGCTTCAACAGATGCTCTTTATAATCTCCGGGGTCCTGAGACTCAGAGGGGCTGTGTTTCTGAAAGGGTGGCCCAGAGACCACCTATGTCAGAATTGCCTGGATACTGATTAACATGCAGATTCCTGGGCCCTGCCCAGATCCACTGAAAGAGAATATTTAGGTATGGTGTCCCAGAAATCCAGTGACGTTTATGCATACCAGAATTTGAAAACCCAGTATAAGAGGTATTTGTTTAAAGATTTAGCAAGTCCAGACAGGAAAGGATGGAATGAAATACACTGGTTCTTTTACCAATAGGGGTCACTCACTCTTTAGTCTTGAATTTGGTTCTAACAGGCTAAGAGATAACAAAAGCCACATGCAGAGGGTGAACTGATCCCCAACAGAGGGGAAAGTCAGGACGTCTCTTCTCCAATGGATAGATCAGTTTTTCAGGCATTGTAATAATAAGAATGATGAGTGCCATCTTTTGATTACTTCTTTGCATTCAGGCCTGTCCACATGCAACTGTAGAGATTCTCAACTGGTCCTCTCAATAACTCAGAGTGGGACTTCCCTGGCGGTTCAGTGGTTAAGACTCCGAGCTTCTAATGCAGGGGGTGCAGGTTCCATCCCTGGTCGGACAACTAAGATCCCACTTGCCTTGGAATGCAGCCAAAAAGTAAAAAACAAAAAAAAACTCAGTGCAATAGGCACATTTTTGTTTTATTGATCAGGCCCCTGAGGTTTAGAGAGATTAAATAACTTGGACTGGGTCTTTCTTCAAGTAAGCTGAGATGGTATCTCTGATTTCAGAATCTGGGACCTCAGCTCCTAAACCACAGTGCTTTCCCAGCTTTTATAAACCTCAGTTCTGAGAGCGCTTCATAAGAAAAGGTGCTTCCCAGATGGTTGAGTGGTGAAGAATCCGCCGGCCAATGCAGGTGACATCAGTTTGATTCCTGGGTTGGGAAGATCCCGTGGCGAAGGCAATGGCAACCCACTCCAGTATTCTTGCCTGAAGAATCCCATGGACAGAGAAACCTGGCAGGCTACAGTCCAGGAGGTCACAGAGAACCGGACGTGACTGAGTAACCGAGCACACGCGCATGCGTAAAGAAAGAGCTTTAACTGAAGTGTCTCCCTCCTCTTCCATGCCTTCCTTGGATCCAGCTTGAGCAATTAGTGTCACACATCCCATGGTGGGACCCAGGAACCCTGTTAAAACCACAAGCAGAGGGAACTCAGCACTGGCTACTGTCATTCCCTATTGCTTTCCAGCTTCAGGGATTCACTGTTCTTTCAAATCATGATAAAGAGAAAGACTTAAGTGCCGCTGTGGGTGAAGGTGCATTGCTCAGTTTAAAACCCTCTGTATGGGTGCCGAGAATGTTCGGTTTCTTGACCTGAGTACTTGCTATGTGGATAAATCCAGTGTGTGAAAACTCAGAAAGTGTACACTCACGAAATATGCACTTTCCTGTATGTATATTAGCCATATTTAACAAAATAAAGCTGCTGTCTTTAATACTGATTTATGTAGCTTAGCTACTCGCCTCCTCTCTGTCACCATCCTCTGGTTCCTCCTCCCCCTTTCATTTCCAAATCAGCAAACAGTTCTTTGATGAGAAAATGGTAAGGTAATTATTCCAACAACTGCATATAGAATTGTTTGTTAGACCAAAGACTCAGAGTAGGGGTTCACCCTGGTGAGGGAAACAGTCTGTTTCCCTGCTGAATCCTTTTCATGCCTTGGTTTCAGTAATTTCAACGTTTAGCACATTTTTCTATTGTGTTAACACACTGTGTGCTGAATACGCAGACCCAAAGCATCTTGAATGTGCTTTAAAATTTTTGCTGAAGTAACCTCACAAGACCCCCACATTCTTTAGTTCTGCCTGTATTGAGAATCAGCAGTCACTTTTAAGTTTTAATAAGTTTCACATGTTTTGTAGTGAAACTGTGCTTGGTTAATTCCAGCCTTTAATTAGTAGCCTCTGGATCGGTGTATACCAGACACGGGGATGTTATTAGTGTGAACTGAAAGCTACGTGTGTTACCCCATAACAGATCAAAACAAACCTTGCATGCTCTGACACAAGCATTAAACCCCACTGAGACCTGACCAGGATATGGTTTTCAGTTGTAAAAGAAAATTGTAATTCACAAGTCCTTGCCAGATGTCGTACCCCAATACCTCAAGTTCATTACATCTACCCAGAGTAGGTGGTCATACAAGGTTCAGCCAGAGGGACTTGATTTGGTATTTTAATCATCTAAAAAGTGGACTTATTCAAAAGACTTCAAATGGGCATATTGGTGCATCTTGCGGGTTTTTTGTTTTTTTTTTTTTGAGCTTTTTAATTAAAAAAAAAACGCTCAGAATGTACATTCTTAGGGATGTAAATCATACTTTAAAATTTAGGAGACAGCTTCAAAATCCTCATATATAACAGAAGTTCTATCATTCGACAATGTTAAGTCAAGAGGAAAATTTTCATCTACAAAATGTAAAAGGAGGCTAAGATAAAACAGTAAGAACTGAACAACTCTTTTAAGGAGTAAACAAATGAGTTCTAAAATTTTCTGTCTCAAACTCAGGCAACATCATGGATGTCCCCAAGTGCAAAATTAGCCAAGCCAAAACAGCAGCAACAAAAGATCT
The DNA here is from genome assembly GCF_027580195.1 of Bos mutus. NCBI lineage: Eukaryota > Metazoa > Chordata > Mammalia > Artiodactyla > Bovidae > Bos > Bos mutus. The sequence goes on along the minus strand of NC_091621.1, from coordinate 24,722,756 downwards.
TTACCAAGCTGACTGAGAAAAAAGAGTCAATAAGTATTTTTAACAACTAGCTTGATTGGCAGTGGCCTCTGAAGTGTTGAAAGGTATTAGATAAAGTTCAAACACTAATACACTTGGTGTGTTCACAAGTGACCACATGCTTATGCCAGAACAGAAAGACTCTGCCCATCTCAGAGCTGAACACAGAACACTGAGCTCCTAGACTTGTAGGCAATTTGCACACCCGTCCCTGATCAGTGTGTTATATGACTTTAGCAAAATACACATTTTGTAACATATTTCTCATATCCTTTTTTAAACCGTTAGATGTGTCAATGTTTTCTTTGGTTAGACAATGGATCTTATTCTGATACTTATTGCAATAGAAGTTCAATATAAGCTCACAGTAATATATAATGCAGGTGGTAGGGCATAGTAGTAGCTTTCATCTTACAAGCAAATCATATTTTATCTGGCTGTAACTATAAAAATTTATTCTTGAGGGAATGTTGTAGCAAGATTTTTTTTCAATGAGATTTTACTGTAGTAAAGGTCACTCAAATTCCAATGATTTAAATTGTAAATTATTGTATTATTTTTTCTCCTATAAAATGGTAACTACAGAAAGCAACCTCACAGTATTTTGGTTATATACATAATTTGACACTAGGCTCCCTATTGACTAATTTGAAAGATACCATTATGTTTCTTTGCTTTTAGAAGCTCCTGATTGCCCATCACTGAGGAAAGAGCAACACTTTAAGATGTGGTATAAGGAAGTTCTTTTAAAGAAACTCCCCTCTCTCTTTTCACACATTTTGAACTGTGAGGAACCAAATAATCACATTTTTGAGAAAGAGTGTTTTCTTTCATCAACACCAGAAGCCAAAGATTTTCTTTTTTTTTTTTTAAGCTGGCTTTTAGGATCTCCAGTGCTAATTTGTGTGTGTGAACTAAGCAATAAAACCACACAGGCAAACCTGAACTAGGCTCTGAGGTTGGAGAATAAATTTGAACCTTCTTTGGAATTTTTCCTTTTGACTTGTTTTGCTCTCCAGATATAAACCACAGAAGCAGAATTTGTTGCTCTTCATGCTGTGTATAAATTGTTGTTGGCACCAACTTTTTGAATGATATTATCCTCTAAGCATCCTTTGGAGGACTAAATTTTTACTCTTTCTTCTCCATTTTAAGTATAAAAATTTCAACTTCAAGAACTAACTAAAGGTCTCCTGGCTCATTATCTGTTTGGAGTTTTCATTAGCAATTCATTTTAGAAGAAATCCTCCCCCAACACACACACTTTCTGATTAAAACAAGTAGATAGAGTTCCTCCTTTTTTGTTGGTGTTGCTTTTTGCCTGCAATTAAGAAGATTTAAAATCATTATCTATAATTTAAAGAAGTCTCTGGTTTTCAAAAGGTTATTAGATAAACTAAGAAAAGTCCATCGTATAATCAGTGAAAGCTTAACTTTTCATTAGAATTGATAAATACTTGATGCTTTTGGCCTTTATTATTAGGCTTGTTAAAAGTTTCAACTTACTAAGTCTCTGTAAAAAAAAAAAACAATGATGTGTTTTGATCATTTTAGCAGCACAATAAGATATAAGGTGGCACTGGTAGTAAAGAATCTTTCTGCCAATGCAGGAGACATTGGAGACATGGGTTTGGATTCCTGGGTCAAGAAGATTCCCCCGGAGTAGGAAACAGCACCTCACTCCAGTATTCTTGCCTGGAAAATTCTGTGGGCAAAGGAGTCTGGCGGGCTACAGTCCACGGAGCCGCAAAGGGTTGGACACAACTTAGCGACACACACACAACAACAGTTTCAATTGCTACTGTTTTTGTAAAAAAATTAAAATTGATGAGTTTTAATTCAAGTGACCATTTTAGCAGTGCAAAAAGATATAGTAATACCTCATCTGTTGAGTGTATGTGCACATATCTCTGTGTAGAGCAAAATTTCCATCACTTCTCTATTATGCTGCTAAGTCACTTCAGTTGTGTCCGACTCCGTGCAAGCCCATAGACGGCAGCCCACCAGGCTCCCCCTTCCCTGGGATTCTCCAGGCAAGAACACTGGAGTGGGTTGCCATTTCCTTCTCCAATGCATGAAAGTGAAAAGTGAAAGTGAAGTCGCTCAATCGTGTCTGACTCTTTGAGACCCCATGGACTGCAGCCCACCAGGCTCCTTCATCCATGGGATTTTCCAGGCAAGAGTACTGGAGTGGGGTGCCATTGCCTTCTCCCTACCTATTATAGCAGAGCATAATAGGATTTAAAACCAAAAGGAAGACCTGCTTTTCAGTCTTCATTCTTCCTTTTAGTGGTTAAATGACTTTAGGCAAGTCCCTTAATTATTTGAGCCTCAGTGTGCTGCTGCTGCTGCTGCTAAGGCGCTTCAGTCGTGTCCAACTCTGTGTGACCCCATAGACGGCAGCCCACCAGGCTCCCCCGTCCCTGGGATTCTCCAGGCAAGAACACTGGAGTGAGTTGCCATTTCCTTCTCCAATGCGTGGAAGTGAAAAGTGAAAGTGAAGTCGCTCAGTCGTGTCCGACTCCTAGCGACCCCATGGACTGCAGCCTACCAGGCTCCTCTGTCCATGGGATTCTTCAGGCAAGAGTACTGGAGTGGGATGCCATTGCCTCAGTGTACTCAGCTCTTAAAAAGAGTAATTGATAACGCCTACCTCAAATGTTGTTGTTAGATTACAAATTCTAACATATGTAAAAACAAACTGTAAGCTGATATGTTACCATATTACCAAACAGGATGAGTATCTGCTATAAGTAGCTCTCCAGTTAGCATGTTTATTACCTAAGGCAATGGGGAGATGGTGGTTAAGAGACCAGTGTTTGAATTTAGACATTCCTGGGTTCAAAACTTGGCTCTGTGTGTTGTCAGCTCTAATAAACGTTGACAAATTTTCTTGATCTCTCCCTCAGATTTCTCCCTGTAAAAGGGGTGATAATAATCTTACCCCAAAGGGTTACCAAGAGGATTAAATGTGATATTTCCATTGAACACTTAGTATAGTGCCTGGCACTTAGTAATTGCTCAGTACATGTGCTACGCTTCTCCAGGCAGGAGTACTGGAGTGGGATACCATGCCCTTCCTCCAGGGAATCTTTCCAACCCAGGCATTGAACCCAGGTCTCCCACATTGCAGGTGGATCTTTACTGTCTGAACCACCGGAGAAGCCCAAGAAAACTGGACTGGGTAGCCTATCCCTTCTCCAGGGGAACTTCCCGACCCAGGAATCGAACTGGGGTCTCCTGCATTGCAGGCGGATTCTTTACCAGCTGAGCTACCAGGAACGCTCAGAACGTAGTAATATAATATTATGATTTTGTCCTTGCCCATGGTAGTCACTGTAAGTTCTGCCTGAATAATTAAAACCATTACTTTTTAAAAAAGTGACTTGTCAGGCGTGTATAGCTGACAGTGTCTGTACAAATGAAACAATTCAGCAAACATTTGCTGAGTGAATATATATAACCTTAGCCAATATGGAATTTTTAAGATGTACTTTGCATTATCTAGCAAATGCCTAGCCTTTTAAAAATATTTTTAAGACAGGTATCAATCAAGGCATAGCTACATAAGTTTCCAATGATTATTTCACCACAAAACTTCTAACAAAGATACTTATGACTCTTATTTGTTTAAAGATTTTAGCCTAAGATAAGTCTTTAGTCACAACATAATTATCTTTAGACAGTGCTCTCCCTTGCTAATAAACTCAAAACCCTATGCTTGCTATAGGGACTTGCCCTAAGTGCTCAAGAAATTCAGCAGGATTATAGTTGTCCAACAATTTTGGAGACTAGCTAAAAGTATTGTTCACCAAAAAGAGCATTTTGACGGTTATATTGTTTTTTCATAAAAATAAAACAAGTGTCTTGATTTTCTGTGAAATAAACCAAACCAAAACCAGAAAGTCCATAGATTATTTTCTACTTTTATTGCAGTGCTCCATTGGAACTTTATCACCCTAAGAAGTAACAGAAGCTGATGGCATGCAGTGTTATATAAGTATTTATAAAGTAAATCTTCAGTACTATGAGGAGACAAAATGGAAGGTTTGGCCAGTTTTTTTTTTGGATTGACTTCTTATTTTATTGCATTGTGGTCCATGAAAATTATTTGTATAATATGATTGTCTCAGAATTTGCTGAGGGAGTTCCTGGTGGTCCAGTGGTGTACTCTGCACTCCCAATGCAGGGAGTCTGGGTTCAGTTCCTGGTCAGGGAACTAGATCCCACATGCCACAGCTAAGAGTTTACAAGCCGCAGCTAAAGACCCTGTGTGCCACAACTGAGACCCAGCATGGCCAATATAAGTAAGTAAATACATATATATTTAAAAGTAAATGACTTTATTAAAAAAAAGTATTTGTTGAGGCATTCTTTCGGGTCAAAATACTGAACATTCTTTGTATGAAGGTTAGAGTTTTATGTTAGACTTGTTACTTGTCATAACGTTTTTAGTCTTATTAACCCGTTAATTATTAGTCCTAAAAGAATGTATTAGTGTTTTCTACTATGATTGTATGTTTGTCAGTTTCTCCCTGTAGTTTTATTGGTTTTTACATAATACATTTTGAAGCTATGCTGTTGGGATCTTATAAATTCACTAATGGATAAAAAAAGAAGTAACAGTAGCTGAAAGAGTGGAATCACACACAACCCATTGTGGGCATAAATGTGAGCAAACAGTGAGAATAGCCAAATGGTAGACAACAGAGGAAGAATTAATGAAAATACGGCTTATACCCATTAAGCAACTAGGCTTTGGGATTTAAACTATAAATGGTTGTGTGAGGAAGCTCTTTGCTGTGAGACTGACAAAAATGGGGACCCAACTTACTGCTGTTTATCTGGTCTTCCCACTGGTGTTGCTCAGGTCTTCCATCACGTGCCTGAGAATTTAGAAGCAGACACTAACATTATTTGACAGGAAAAGAAGGGGAGACAGGAGAGCAGTTAGGGGTGTCTGGGAGACTGCGAGCTGTGAAGTTCGGCGGGGAGGCGAAGATGCTGGCAGCAGATGTCGTTAGCTGCAGCAGTCTGGTGTCTGACAGCTCGCTGTGCAAAGCCCCCTACAGATGCTGCCCCACTTCTCAACCTTCTCAGGAGGTTTTCTCTTGATCAGTAGACCCCCAGGAGACTCCCAAATCATGCCATTTCGCCTTTGCGTATGCTTCTCCTTTTGCCTGGAAAAGTCCTCATCCTCCTCTAGAGGACTTGCTGCTCACACATCACTTCCTCCATAAAGACCCCCTTCCCCCAGCATGCCCCAACGCACCCCACGTGGCGGTGTGGCTGATCTCCAGGCGCGGTCGTATATTGTGTGTTGTCAACCAACATCCACCTCACTATAGCTGTGATCAGCGGTTTACCTACCTCTGTCCCACTGTACTCTCAAGTCTAGCTTGTGTTGGATTCCTTTATGTTCAATGCACAGCATAGTGCCTGGCACATTGAAAGCCCCTAAATTGTACCTTAAAATAATGGAATACAAATGTAAACAAAGCCATTTGTATTTGCATTTTAATATCATTGCTTTATAGGAGAGCTCAAGTACAATGAATAACCCTGTAGGAAATTCTAAAGCTGAACGCTGATTGGAAGATTAAAAAATTAATTTTCAAATGTGAAAGAATGACATAGAGGGTCATTATGAGGCGCTTCTTGAAAAAAGTTTTCTTGGGATTCAAAAAGTTGAAATGTGGGGTTCAGCAAAATTAAAAATGCTGCTGCTGCTAAGTCGCTTCAGTAGTGTCCAAATCTGTGCGACCCCATAGATGGCAGCCCACCAGGCTCCCCCGTCCCTGGGATTCTCCAGGCAAGAACACTGGAGTGGGTTGCCATTTCCTTCTCCAATGCATGAAAGTGAAAAGTGAAAGTGAAGTCATTCAGTCATGTCCGACTCTATGCGACCCCAAGGACTGTAGCCCACCAGGCTCCTCCGTCCATGGGATTTTCCAGGGAAGAATACTGGAGTGGGGTGCCATTGCCTTCTCCGAAAATTAAAAATAATGGGTATTTAAACTTCAAGTTTTACCAGAGCCTACTTTATTGTGTTTTGTTTCCTTACCTAAAATTTGAATTCCTCAGGGAATATTTTTATTTCTATCTTCCAACAAGTAGACACTTTTCTTGACATGCTCTCTCTCATACACACACACACACACACACACACACACACTCTTCACCGCCACACATAAATACCCCACATCTTAAAAACTGATGGGAAGTCTGGCAATATTTTGGGTTAAGAAACTCATAAGAAGGTATCTGCTTTTAATTGAATTAACAAATACATAGTTAATTCATGAATAAGAGACTAAGTGTCTTAGTTTGCGAATGACTGAGGATACCCCCAAATTCCTGGCTGTATTTGGCAGCCCAGTGACTCCAATTAAAGGAACAGCTTCAGGGATGCTTTCCCAATATGGAGCTTATGTTTATTTCTTTTTTCTGTTTGTGAAATCCTATAGCTGCTACTGTAACCCAAAAGCTGGTGTGATGTGAATGTGCCTCTAGTTTGAAGGAACAATTTGAGCTGTGAGGACTTCTCCAGACAGCCTGTTTTCTCTATTTGTGTGAGGACGAGAAAGAGAGAGAAAGAGCGAATACAAGAATATCTCCTGGACAGGACTGACTTCCTCTGAGGCCCCAGAGAAGCCATTTGAACACTCTTCCTTAGTTCCTCCAGCTGTAAAATGGAACTAATAATGACTAATAATGTATTTCACAAGGTAACTGTGAGGATTAAGTAGTCAGTGTTTCAAGGTGGTAGACCCAAGTATTGAAATATTTCTACAGTGTGAAACTCTGTTGGGCTTTTTTTTTTTTTTTTCCTGGCTGAGCGTTAGTGTTTTCTATTAAATTGAGTTTTCAAATCCCCTAAGTTTATTTAAATCCTCAATTCAAGTGACTTTCAAGCAGGGTGATTTATTTCTATGTTAAGAATTCCATTTTGTGGCAAAGTCATTTCTAGAAACAATAGCACTTAAGCATTAAGACAAACAATGTGAATTCCTGTCCCAGCTCCATTGCCATGTGGGCAGATCCCCACAGGTTTTGCTCCTCTGTTTCCTCTCAGGTCCTGAAGCAGAGTTTCTGTGCCTGACTACAGGAGAAGTAAAGACGTAACATATGGTAAACTGCTTTAAGCTCTGTGGTAAGGATGCCAGAGAATATTATTCTACAGATGTGAAAACTGAGTCCCAAACAGGCTTGCCTTAAATCAAGTGACAAGTGAGCATCAGGAACTACACTCGATGCCAATTACCTTGGCCTTAATTGCTTCCTAAGGAATCAAGTTCCTACAGGAGTAGAGTTTTCTCTTGCAGGGACTGCCGTTCCCACTTTGATGAAAGTAGACTTTCTTTCACCTGTTGAGCTCACCTTTGCCTCACTCTAAAAATGGAGCTGTCTCTTTACCTGCAGGACAGAAGAGGAGGCTGCTAGAGCTTCTTGCCAAGGAAAAGAACCTGGTTACAGTGTCCAACTGAAGACTTATTTTTGGCTGCCGAGGACCCCGTTATATGGCTTGTAGAAATTAAATAAAGTCTTGAGAGAAGGCCAGAAAGGCAAGAAAATACTGTTAAATCTCAAGACTAGTATGATGTGGAATAAGTAAAGGGAAAATATAGGGTGTAAATTGAGTTGTAATTTCAACCAAGTCAATGCAGTCAGTTGTGATGTCCAAACAACAGAGCATAAAGGCTTAAAGACCCCAAATATTACAAACTCTGGCTGCTACCCAAACACCCTTGTAGCTGAAATAAAAGAGTCTTGTACTCTTGCAGAGACGAAACCCTAAAGACACAGCAGCAGAACCTGTTGACTAAAAGGGTTTGCAATGGATATATTGCTAGTAATCTTAAACCCGCTCAGGAGAGAATGAACAGGTTTGGAAGCAAGCAGGTTTTGTAGAAGGATGGGTTTTATGTAATATCCCACATGTTCGTTGTACCCAATGACCTCATTATTATGCCTGTGAGTACTGGTTAAGGTAGCACAATAGTAAATAGACACAGGACTCCCTGGATGGAGAGTTTCTTTTCTAGAAACTCACATGATGTCTTGAAGTCCTCTCTGTTGGTCCCACCTTCTTGGCTCTTGGATAAAAGAAGAAAAGAAAAGCAAAAAATAAAAACTGGCATTTTTGATTGCTTATTATAACATAGGCCTGTGGTTGTGCTATGTGCTCAGTCACTCAGTCACGTCCAGATCTTTGCGACCCCATGGACTGTAGCCCGCCAGGCTCCTCTGTCCATGGGGATTCTCCAGGCAAGAATACTGGAGTGGGTTGCCATGCTTTCCTTCAGGGGATCTTCCCAACCCAGGGATCGAACCCAGGTCTCCTGCACTGCAGGCGGATTCTTTACCATCTGAGCCACCAAGGAAGCCCGAGGTGATTCCTTACGTAAATTAGTATTTACAATATCTCATTTAACTAACGCCATCCATGTAGAAGTTTATGGTCTACATTTTAAAAAACACTTTAAATTTATTTTTAAATCTTATTTTATTTATTTTTTGCGGCACTGTGCAGCACATGGGATCTTAATTCCCCGACTAGCGATCAAACCTGTGACCCCTGAAGTGGGAATGTGGAGTCCTAACCACTGGACCACCAGGGAATTCCCTAAAGGTTTGTTTTTTTTTTTTTTTTTTAAGAATTTTATGTATTTATATTTGCCTGTGCTGGGTCTTCATTGCTGTGTAGGCTTTTCTCTAGTTGCGGAGAGCAGGGGCTACCCTTTCTCGTGGTGCGAGAGCTTCTCACTTCGGTGGCTTCTCTTGTTTGCAGCACAGGCTCTAGGTTGCTCAGGCTTCAGTAGTTGCAGTGCAAGGGCTCAGTAGTTGCAGTTCCTGGGATCTAGAGCACAGGCTCAGTACTCATGGCACATGGGCCCAGTTGCTCTGCTGCATGTAGGATCTTCCTGGACCAGGGATCGAACCTGTGTCTCCTCCATTGACAGGTGTACTCTTTACCACTGAGCCACCAGGGAAGCCTCCCGAAATGTTTTGTATTAACATTTTTATTACTGTCCAAGGTTTTAAGCACAACTATGAATAGCTCTGATAGCAGAGCCGAGCCTAGAACTCAGGTCTCTCTGAAGCCTGAAGTGACTTTTCCCTTAGCCATCTCGCTGTCCTGCCTCTATAAGAGAGGAGGTGGCCAGGACAGGCAGAAGCAGTGTTCTGAGCAGTTTCTGTTCAGCAATCAAAAAGTATCCGAAAGAGAATTCCTTCCACACTCCGCCCCCAGCCACTCTCACCACCACCAACTGTATTTATTTTATTTTTATTATTTCCAATTGCTACCACTGACAGCCAGAAATAAAGAGTAGCATAACATATTTAGGTTTGTGCTGTCTCAGTTTGGTCTGCTAGCAGTGCGTTCCCCCTACTGATTCTTGCCTTTCCTTTGCATCCAACGCCTCTTACAAACAAGAGGAAAGAGATGGTTTTTCTGGTGTTCCTTATGAATTTAGAACAAATAGCTTCGGGGAAATCATCAATTCTATTCAGTGTTTTAAAGGCGCAGGCATTTAGATGTTGAAAGGGCACTGTCTAAAGTGATTTCCTTGACATAACCCTTTGGACTTGGCTTCAGTTTTGATGAAACGCACAGGAAAGCTCTCATCATCGGCTTGGACACATACTGCTTTTTCTTGCAGTCCTGCATGTTGTCTGCACAGGGAAAGGAGAATAAATTGTGTCCTCTTGTGCTTGCAGCTGCCAGCCGTGCTCTGGTGGCAGCAAAGTCCTAGGCTCTCTGCAGATCAGAGTTAGAGATCAGGTAGGATTTGGAGAGCCTGCATTCATAATAGAGTGAATTGTAAAACTCAAGCTTCCAGTTTAGAGGAATAGAGCACTTATTAGGCTTTTACTTTTAGTAATGATTTTGAGTTTATAAAAACTTAGGGCCAAAAGAAAATATTTGCATGACTGTATTAAGGGGTTGGCAAATTTTAAACTGGGAAAGCTGAATTGATTTGATCCTGATAGCAGTCTCCTCAGATCTCCAGTTATGCTCATGCTCATTTGCAAAGTTGGATCCGACTCTTTGCGACCCCACGGACTGTAGCCCACCAGGCTCCTCTGTTCATGGAATTCTCCAGGAAAGAATACTGGAGTGGGTTGCCATTACCTTCTCCAGGGGATCTTCCCACACCAGGGATCAAACCCACATCTCCTGCATTAGCAGACAGATTCTTTACCACTGAGCCACCAGGGGAAGCCCTGATCTCCAGTCGGAAGTGGGGAACAGTGCCATGGATATCCCTGATATTAAAATGGTGCAGGCAGGTAGGGTCCTGCCTAGCATCTGTGGAGACATCTTCTCTGGGGCCTGCAGCATCACGGTGTTCTCCTGGAGGCGGACACTGCTTTGCCTCAGACTCCATAGAACAGAGACCCAGAAAAGACCTCCCAGTTGTTGAGTGGGAAACCAGGACTTAGAGGTCTGTGTTACTGGAGGGGTTGTTGCATCAGTGGAGTCCAGGAACTTGGCCTTTGCCAGCAGACCACAGAGAGCAATAAAAGAAGCTGCACTACAGTCTCTGGGGTATTTAAACCCCATCCCCGCCAGCTCTTCCATGTAGCACATGTTCAGTGGCATGTACCCTGGGGCTGCAGGATATGTGTACTTCAGAAGGAACTAGCCTATCTCCAGTGGCCACAGGGCGATTCTCCAGGCAAGAACACTGGAGTGGGTTGCCATTTCCTTCTCCAGTGCATGAAAGTGAAAAGTGGAAGTGAAGTCGCTTAGTCGTGTCCGACTCTTCGCGACCCCATGGACTGCAGCCTACCAGGCTCCCCCATCCATGGGATTTTCCAAACAAAAGTACTGGAGTGGGTTGCCATTGCCTTCTCCGGAGGGAAGTTGAACTATACCTAAATTAAATAACACTGTCATCTATTCATTTTTCTTATGCTTAATGTTTTCACTGCCAATCATGCTGGGGGAGAGGGGAAAGCTATGATTAGTAGGAAAGCAGCTCCTTCCCCTATTTTTTTCTTCTAGAAGTATGGAAAGTCATTTCACATGCTGGTGGAAAAATGCCTATTTGTCCTTTGGGGAAGTTCACAGAAGCCTGTGCCCTGCTGGATAATCAAGAGTGTCTCAGATAAAACTGCTTTACAGAAAACATTTTGCTTCATATTGAAGAACTTCATTTGGACACATACTTGTGCTTATCAGCTTCCTGCCTCCCTAGATCTTTTAAGCACTCATCTCTGAGGTAGATGCTGGTGATTCCCATACTGAAAGAAAATGTTTTATAATGGTTTTCTTGTCAATGGGTGATACATCATGTCGCCCATTTAGTTGTGAACACAATGCTGCTAGTGAAAGTTCCTCTTTGTTTCAAGTTTTCTTTGTTAACGTGGTCTGTGTAGTAAAATCCTTGCCAATGCAGGGAGAGCCAGATTTGTGGCACGGCCCATAACACACGTACACTACCAAGACCACACACAGATCAAAAAGATAAAGGCGCACATTGCTTTTGAGTGGTGACCCATGTGCCAAAAATGAGGTTTTACCTACAATAGATGGAAGAACGTAAGAGTCTGGGCTCAGGGTATCAAGAGTTTCCTTTTCTGTTCTAGTCCCCATTGTAAAAGGACAGTAGGAAAGTGTTTTTTTTTTAAACACTTTCGCTATTTACAGCTGAAAAAGAAATAAGGAACATCTCCCACTGGTCACCATTGTGAGGAAAGAAGTAGCCTGATGCAGGTCTGAGATATGTCCCTCTGGAGCCAGAATGCTTGGCCTTATTTCTGAGTAATCCACTGTTTAACTATGAGCCTCAGTTTCCTGTAAAGTGGGAATGATCACTGTACCTACCTCATGAGATTATTGTGAGAATTAACCAAGGTAATGCAAGTGAGGTGCTTAGCATGGTTCCTAGAACCTAAGAAGGTTTCTTAGGTTCCTTCCTAAGAAGGTTTCAGTTGTTTGCTATGAATATAGTAAAAATCTTGCCTTATGCCATCAGTATGCTCCAAAATTAAATTGCATAAAATGTGAAGTCAATTTACTCCAACATTAATAAATAATATATTTTCAGTCAATCTGTGTTGTTTCAAAAAACACCAAGAAGACTATATACTACAATTGACCATTTACTGGACTATGAGGATCCATGAAGATGCTGCCACTTGAATGCATCCTCTTCCAAAAAATTAAAGCTTTACTCTTCTGCCTACCTCCTATCCCCTTACAGGGTTGGGTGTAGTATAAGTAAAATCACAGTGGGTCTGAATTGGTGTAACAGAGGAGGGGAAACATAATGGAAGGTGCTACTTGTTATTAAGGTAGATGTCTCAAACCTGCTTTTAACTGTGCTAATAGATGGCTCCTGGCCCTGGATGCACATTACGATCACCCAAGGAGCTTTAAAGGCAAAACTTCAAAGACCTTTGGTCCAGCAAAATGTAGTTATCCAAACTTGGGTTCAGATTGTCTCCACCAGTTTTAGGTATATAACATTTGACAAGCTATTAACCTCTTTTTTTCATCTGTGAGATGGAATTGTTGCAAGGATTAAAGATAATGTATTTAAAACTCTGAGCAGAAATCTTGGCATGTGGTAGGTGATCAATAAACACAATTTGTTAATAGTCTATATTCTTTAAAGAGTTTGGCCTGAACTGTCCTCCACCTCCACTAAACTCAGTTATGAAAACTTTGCCTTAAAAATGGTTAAGAACTGGTTTAAAAGGTCTTGTTTTACAAAGGAGAAAACTAAGGTGAACCTGACAATTGCCACAGCTTACTACTTGGAGGCAGTTGGGGTAATGGAAACACTATATGAAGAAATAATGGCTGAATCTGATAAAGAATGGATACATGTACATGTATAACTGAATCACTTTGCTGCACATCTGAAACTAAGACAACATTGTTAATCAACTAGAGGATGAGATGTTTAGATCACTTCACGGACTCAATGGACAGGAATCTGAGAAAACACTGAGAGAGAGGGGAAGACAGAAGAGCCTGGTGTGCTGCAGTTCATGGGGTAGCAAAGAGTCAGACACGATTTGGTGACTGAACAACAATTCCAATATAAAATAAAAAGGTTTAAAAAAGAAGTGATGGCTGAAAATTATCCAAATTTTATGAAAAATATAAACCCACAGATTCAAGAGCCTCAACAAACTCCAAACAGAAGGAGCATAAAGAAAGCCACACTCAAGCACATCATAATTAAATTTCTGAAACCAATGCTAAAGAGAAAATCTAAATAGCAACTAGCTGGAAAAAAGACATGTTATGTAGAGAGGAATAAAAATAATAACCATAGCAGATTTCTCATCATAAACCATGCAAGCATAAAGGCAATGGACTGTTATTTTTTTAAGTGCTGGAAGAATAAACTGCCAACCTAGAATTCTATACCCAGCAAAGACTTTTTTTTAAACGAAGGCAAAATAAAAATCTTTTCAGGTCAATAAAAGGTAAGAGACTTTCGCTATAAGAAATGTTAAAACATGCCCTTTTTCTTTGAGCAGAAGAAAATGATACCAGATGGGAATTTGGATCTGCAGAGAAAGGTAAAGAGCAATCCAAATGATAAATATGTGGGTAAATATTTTTTAAAAGGTATTTTCTTGCCTCGTTTTCATCTTTTTCACACCTATCCATCCTTCTAGGAAGAAACCCTATACTTCTTTACCAACCTTCATATGTCAAACTCAACACACTATATGAGCCAGATTGATTAGGTAAGTGAGGGAAGCCTGTGTATGATTGTAGGAAACAGTGGGGGTAGTGATTAACTCAAGAATGTATGTTTCATCTAAAAGGAACATCTATTACTCAGCTTGGCTGATTTTTGTTGGGAGGAAATTGAGTACAACCTTTCCTTTATTTTAATGTAGTCAACTAATCAAACTCAACCAAAGCTGAAAAGCCTCAATATGTTATACTCATGGGCTGTATTTGGAGTTGGACCACCAGAATACAACTACAATATTATATATCCTTCACTTGTGCTCTCCTAATACTTACTAAAATGTATTATAATTTTTTTGTTGATATGTATATGTGTGTATGTGTATATATATATGTATATGTATATGTCTTTTGTTGATATATGTATGTGCAGCTAGATTAAAACTGTTTATGGGAAAGAACCATGTCTTATTTATTTTTATATTTCAAGTGATTAGTGCATAGTCTGGCATAAGAAGCACTTCCCAAATACTAATTAAATTGGAGGTCATTTTGATATATTTTTTTTCTGCAGATGAGCTCATACTCAGAGAAGGCACTGGCACCCCACTCCAGTACTCTTGCCTGGAAACTCCCATGGACGGAGGAGCCGGGAAGGCTGCAGCATCCCTGCAGCATCCCCTGTCCATGGGATTTTTATGGCAACAATACTGGAGTGGGTGGCTGTTCCCTCCTCCAGGTGATTGTGCATCAAAATAATTTGGCTTACTTTGTTTCATTCAATTGAGAAGGCTATGCTACCCTTATGGTGGAAATGTTCTGTGAGAAACACAAATATGAAGATTAAAGCCATTTTGCATTTTGGTAGCTGTAGTCTTACTTCATAGCCTTTACTTTTAGGATAAAAAACACAAACCACAAAGCTTCTTCCTCATCTTCTCCAAGAATACATCTCCTAAAGTAATTTCATAGAGATGCATTTGCTACTGGCAAATCATGCTCAGTCACTTCAGTCATGTCCAACCAACTCTTTGCAACCCTGTGGACTGTAGCCTGCTAGGCTCCTCTGTCCATGGAATTTTCCAGGACATGGAGTGGGTTGCTGTGCCCTCTTCTAGGAGATCTTCCTGACCCAGGGATCAAACCCGAGTCTCTTATGTCTCTTGCATAGGCAGGCAGGTTCTTTACCAATAGTGCCACCTGGGCAGCCCCTGTTACTGGGTTAGTTTCTATCTAAGCATGAATGCAGGTACAGAAATAAAATGGAGGAATAAAATATCTCATTTTATTCCTCTCTAGGGTTTCTTTTTAGCCCACCTTCTCCACCTACCAACCCAGTCTCCCTACACGTATACATTTCATCTCACCCTGCACGTTTTGGTCTCACCATTAAAAAAACAAGTTGACATGAACATCATTTCTTGGAAGTTGTCCCAATACTCAGAGGAGTAAAAATAAAATATTGATGGTAGTCAGTGCACTGAGTCCTCATATATGCCAGGTAGATGATATCATGTCATTTAATGCTCACAATAATCTCCCTTTCACACATAAGAAGACTGAAGCCCAAGGTTTCATAGCTAATATGTTCTGAAATTGGACTTTGTGTTCTCACTTGTTGTAGCCTTGCTGCTCAAAGCATCATCACCTTCAGGTCTGGTAGAAAGGTAGCATCTTGGGTCTCACCCCAGACCCGCTGAGTCAGAACCTGCATTTTAGTATGATCCCAGGTGACTTGATGCACGTTAAAGTTTGGGAAATACTGGTCTACATTGACACCACTTCCTGTTGGGTACACACTTCCTGATAGTGCCTGTGATTTCTGTGGCTGAAAGCTCCAGCACACTTCTTGGTGCATCCAACTTGCTCATCAGGAATTATTTGAGCAGCAAGATTTTTGCCTGTCGATTTCCATTGTGTTGATATAAATTCTCACTCCAAGAACTCTCCCTTATTCCTATCCACCATCATGCTTCATTTTCCACTCTTGGACTCATCTCAAAGATGTGAACAAGGTGGGCCAGGGGGCTTGTGAGAAGTCGGGTGAGGGGCGGCATTGGGCTTACCTGTGGCATTAATTCCTTGAACAATATATGGCCCCAACTTCTGAGTGACTCTGTAGGGCCACCTAACTAATAAGTTCTCCCAGTGCCTGTTTTCACCCCTGGGCAGGTCATAGGGAAGTGCTGTGCATGGGAGGGTAGGGGAACCCTACAGGAAATATCTCTGAAGCAAGAATCTTGGCAGAGCTAGAGGTATGGAAGCAGTTATGGATACAAAGGTACGTGGATGCTAGTAACTTTATTAAAGCTTATTTTTGCATCAGTACCACTCACAAGCAAAAGTCTAACCAGTATGTACACATTTTATTGTGTCCAAGACACTGTGGAACTGATTTATTGTAAAAGTGGGCTCTCAAAATATTATGTGAATCAAAGTTGTTGAATGGTCAATAAAAATGATTTTTTTCAGCTAAGGTATTTCATTCACATTTGCTTTGATATGGCACTGGTGACAAAAGACACTTTTTATGACATTCTTTAAAGCACCATTATGATAATAATAAATAATTAATTTTCTTCTTTTCAAGAGCTAAGGTGTCTCCAAGCTTTTTGTTTGCCAGTTCTGTCTTTGTAAGCCTTTTGTCTTCCTGACCAGCCATCTGTAGGGGTCTGAGTTAAGCAGAAGGGGCTGCTGAGGAGTGATGGGAGGAATTCTTTCCTCCTGAGATGTGGTTGAGGCAGAATACTGGGACAGAAGCCAAGTTTTCTGCCAGCAGTGTAGAGCATGAAACTGTAGGATACCCATTGATGTTGTCATAACTTTGTTTTCCACTTTAAATGAGCATAAACACTTCATAGAAATAATGTTGTTTTATAGAGACAGTCTGGCATAGCCAACCAGAGCCATATCTCTGGGCACTTATCCACCTGAGTAGCAGAGGGACATTTTCACAGAGTTCTTACATTAGCAAGATTAGGAAGTTATGGGAATATCTTTATCATAGAATCAAAATGCTCAAAGGAGGCACTGTAAGGTCATTTTATGTATTTTATTCGAAGATAGGCAGACATCCAAATTTTTACAGAGATGAGAGGCAGCAAGGTATAATGAAAAAAGCTAGGTTGTAGGCTGATCCAAATATTGGAATGGATTTTAGTTCTATTACTTATTAACATGACTTTGAAGGAATTTTTCAAGCTCTCTGATTTTTAATTTTCTCATATTAAAAAATGAGGAAATAGGTGCTTTTGTACTTTTGATTCTCAAAACATGAATGCAAGTTGATGGTAAGATAGTGAAACAATGGATTTAATATAGAGGGATCCTGTTTCCACATAAGTTTTACTTCTTACACACAATATTTTAATGATTTAAATTCTCACATCACATCTCACCTAGATTCTTTGGTTCTGTTTTACTTTGCAACTGCACAAGTCGTTCATCTGTTTAAGTGAGAATCTGGCTGAGGTTGGAAAGTGATCCTTTTTAACATGCTGAGTAATTTTTCATCCTTTTCTGTATTGTATTGAGTTTGTGATATTCCTATTAGTTACTAGTATCTAGTATCTATACTAGTATTATATTTATTTTTCTATTTTTTCACCATCTTAATAGAAAATAATGATAAATTGAAAAAAAACCATTCAAATAACTGCAAAAATATTGAATTATGGATTGCTCCATCCACAGAAGTTACTTGTTGGGATAGTTGGTTACTGTTAACTGTTGCTATGAAGAACTTCCAAATCTCGTGGCTTGGTTCTTTTTTTTTTTTTTTTTACTTACATAGAATCGAATGGGGTTGATCTTGCTTCAGCAATTCTTCTCCAAGATGGGACTCAAAGGTCCTGGCATCTTCCCTAGGTGGCTCTGTTACCCATTAGGGCCTCCTTGGGAGGCCTCTGCTGAATCCGTTCTATTCAGCCAATTGATGGGTAAAGAGTAAGAATAAGGAGCATCTCAAGGGTCTTTTTAAGGGCTGTAAGTATGTACATCACATCTGCTCATATCCCATTGGCCATAAATTGTCATGAGATCCTATCTAGATGCAACAGGAATGAGAGATGTCATTTCCCGCTTTGCCTAGGAGAGAAGCAGAATGGTTTGGTGAACCCATCACAGTGTTTCTGCCTGGCAGCATTGCTAAACCAAACTGAATTATAGCAGGCAGGGCGTCTCTCAAAAAGTTTGTTTATCAACTGATGTACAAGAGGGTGGTTTGGGTATATAGTTGGTAGTTTATAACCATTTGTGCATGACATATGAGAGCTGAATCTATGAACACTGTGGAATATCTGTATGTCTACCTCTCAGAGTTACATCTACTTTGGAGTAGTTGCAAAGAGTTTGTGAGAGAGTTTGGGAGAGTTTGGGAGAGAGTTAAGGGACAGCATATGGCACCAAGTTAGCACTGACTGTGTTTCTCACAGTAAGGAACCCAGACCAGCATCACTGGCATCACCTTGGAAATTGGCAGAAATACTGGATTTTGCTTCAGACCTACTGACTCATAAAGTTGGGGTGGGGCCGACAACCTGTATTTTTACAAAGACTTCTAGGTAATTCTGATGCAATGAAGTTTGAGAACTACCAGTTCAGATATCTTTTTCCACTGCGCCCCTCCTCCTAAGGAAGGGAC
Source organism: Bos mutus (assembly GCF_027580195.1). Taxonomy (NCBI): domain Eukaryota; kingdom Metazoa; phylum Chordata; class Mammalia; order Artiodactyla; family Bovidae; genus Bos; species Bos mutus. The sequence goes on along the minus strand of NC_091621.1, from coordinate 24,704,427 downwards.
ATATTCATTTCAAAGAAAATAGATTCTCTCACAATCTTTTTTAGAGATTGTGATGAATGGGTTCCAGGTACTCTGAAATATCTTATAGGTTGATTTTTCCAAACTTGATTTTTCTACAGTTTCCTCATATTCATTTTAAATTGTCCTCAGGGAGAGTGTAACATCTGATGATCACTCTTCCTGTACTTCTGCATCAATGTCAAGGCCATTCGGCCATTTGTAGGTCTTTTCTTCTTTAGGTTCACTTAAAACTTTTATGATATGTCTGCTAGTTTTCACATGTGACTGAAAGGATATTAACTGCCATTTTCTTGTGTCTTCTTGTGTGTGAAAAATGGTGCATTATAATAATTTCATATCTGAGAAATTTTCCGTGGACTTAAATTTCCCATTCAAAAATGTATGTTTATTTCTTCAAAACTCTTTATCAAAAATAAGAATGTATATTATGTGAGAATACATCAGGAAAACAAAGATTTCTTGCAGTGAGCTACTGTTATCTGAAAATTATCAGCCATACCAGCATAACCGGTATTTTCTATCAACAACACATGAGTGATTCTTGCTATTATGATCATTATTTATATCAGAACACTTTAAAAAGAAGTAAATTCTGATGAGTTCAATAATTTGAAAGGTATTTGACTTGAGTGAAAAATAGTTAATTCATACAATAAGCCACAATTATTTAACCAGATCAAAGATTAGTAGTTTTCCTTCTGGACTGGTGGTGAGACCTTCTCCCCTTTCTGCATCTGGTGAAGAGAAAAAGAGATACTAATTTCATAGGTGAATTTATAGAAGGCAATTGAACAAATAACAAAGAAAAGGAAAGAAATATAACCACACAAAGGAGATGTCTTGGGACACTGGCTTGGGTAAAGGGCAGATCCTTTGGGAATACCTTCCCAAGATTTTCATCTTATCTTTTTTTTTTTTTTAAATTTTGTCTGCGTCTCAAAACGTACTGTCTCCTAGGGATGAATCAGATCTGTCCTGGGCCTGCCTTCCTGATGTGCTGCTAGAATTCAGATACTCAGGAATGAGGAGCCACCTTATAACTGTGGACACTTAAAGGAACAGAGACCATGTTTTCTCAGATCTGACTTGAATTTGGGAGGACTGGTTTGCCTAATTTCAGAAGTGTGGTGACCCAGAGACATGGGGGCCATGTTTTTCTGCTTCCTTACCCATCCATTTACCGTTTCCTGTTCAGTTCTCTTCTTTTGCTTAGTAGGTTTCTGGGTATTTTCATTTATGAATGTTACAAATGCCTTTTCAGATGAATTACTCATTTACACATTCCAATGAGAATTTTCATTTGCCAGTTATATCACAGCTGGCATAATTAACAATGTCAAGTTTTTAAACTATACTGTGACAACATTTAAACTTGTTATGCTTTTGCCTGTGGATGTAATTAAGACAGTGTGTTTGGTATCAGTTTATTCTAAAAAAGCAAAGTAAAAGCAGATGAGGTGTATTTATAGACTCATCAGCCAATGAATGGATGAAAGAGAAAAAGAAATTAATGGGGAAATGTCAGCCAGAATGGAGGAGGGACCCACGGCGAAGTTCATTTCCAGACCAACTATTTGGAATTTATTCCAAAGACAGCTGTCTCTTGAATTACAGTAGAGGGGAAAAAAATGACATTGTAAGACTATCAGGCCTCAAGTTAAGAAGCAGGCAAAAAGAACATACTTCAAATAAACTTCTGCAGTCAGGGTGGGGGCCCAGGCACAATACTTACAGTCAGAGCCCCACCTGGAGTTATGCCCTCCTACAAAGACTGGGGCTGAGGAAAATCTGGGAAAGAAGGAAAATCTCTAGGAAACATAGGAGCTTTGGAACTTGGTTCTGGCCACTTGAAAGCTGTTTTGATTTGGAGCCAAAGACCCCATGTTGGGGGTGGCGGGGGAAAATAGAGAAAAGGGCAGAAGACAAAACTGTAGTATAAAACTCCAACCCAGGGAATTCAGTTTTCAGAACAGGCAAAGAAGAAAAATGAATTGCAAAGCTTAAGGGATCTAGATTCATTTCTCTGTGTTCTCTCATGAGCCTGGCCGGTACATTTCCTTGACTGTGAAATGAAACACAAAAGTTGTCGGAGATTCTTGGGCATGTGTCTAACATTAGACACAGGTGAGGCAGAACAAATCTGCATTGTCTTGAGTACATAGAAAGGGGCAGTGTGATGGGGGGAAGTGTGGTTGTTTTGGTGTCCTGTTTTTAACCATCAATATCTCAGAAGCTAGGAGAAATGACACAGGTCCAATAAAAGTTCTGTGGTCTGCAGCAGTTCAGCTAGGGTGCAGAGTGGGGGTGCGAGAGCTGCAGAGGGAATGGCTTCCCCAGTTCTCTTCCCAAGAAAGTCTAAAGGAATGGCTCTTAATAACTTAAAAGAGATTTCTTTGGATTTTCATGGGTGAACGCCCAAGAAGAGTTCTTCAAAAATTCAGGTTGAAAATCTCTTTTCTAGACCATTAAAACATATTAGTAAAAAGTGACTTAATTCAGAAAAGAAAAGTCTCCGGGGGATTCATGGAGGAATGCTTCTTTTGTTTGTTGTATATGCTTTTCTCTAGATCCTAACGTACCCGTGTTTCCCACATGTAGTTCTGTTTCTTCGTATGTCCCTACAGTCAGTCTTTTCCTCCTTCTCCCACCTCAGTGAATGTTATTGACATACGTTATTGACGTACTTTATTGACGTATAGGAACACAGGCTCTTGATTTCACTCTTTAAAGAGAGAGACCATGATGACACTGACCCTACATAGAAAAGAAAGAAGGGAGGGAAGGAGGGAGGAAGGAAGAAAGAAAAAGAATCAAGGCATCACAAATCTAGTTGTTTTCATCATCTAGTCAAACCATCCTATTTCTGAACAATGTACTCAGCTGTGGCACATCTGGAAAGACTGAGGAAATGAGTTCACAGAGTTTTGAGCTTTGTTTTTGCTGAGTTGATTGTTCTGTCATGTAGATAAAACCTGTGTATATACACATTTAAACATATATGTATATGCATATACTATATGAAAACTGTACATTTAACTCATAAGGCAGTTACCTGACTATGCAGATCACTCTGTAGTTTAAACCAATGCTTTTCCAACTACCTGTGGCAAAGATCCAGTTTGAGAATTTCCAGCCAGTCATGACTGATATTTTTGCAAAATATAGCAAAAATGAGTTACAAGAAAAACTGAATTAAAAAATATTCCAAAAGAGAGCGAAATGCAAGCCTCTAATGTCTATGTCAGATTTAATAGGTAAAAAAAATTACCTGTGCAACTACTCTAGAGTGTGTGCGTGCGTGCTAAGTCGCTTCAGTCGTGTCCGGCTCTTTGTGACACTATAGACTGTAGCCCACCAGGCTCTTCTGTCCATGCGATTCTCCAGGCAAGAATGCTGGAGTGGGTTGCGATTTCCTTCTCCAACTCTAGAAGTACTAATATCTAAATGCTTCCTCTTGATTTCTGTGCTTCACTCATAGTGTGATGACAATCAGCTCAGGGGCCAACACTGTCTGTCTCGGAGGTAGCACCAGTCTAGCTGTTCTCTATGCAGAGGTAGAAAAGTAAATGGGTAACGGCTTAGGTTGTTTTAGTTCAGAGTCATTAACATACCCTTGAAATATAGACAGGGAGAATGATTCTGGTATTTTTCAAATAATTTAGTCTCACTGTGTAATTATGTATTCTTTTCTTTCAAAAGAAAACATTTTATTGCCTGAGCACTGTTGATTTATAAAAATCACTGAGGTATTTGCTTAAGTAAAATAAACTATATACATGGAATATCACTGGTATCATATGGATCCAGTTTATTCAAACACTGGAAGAATGAATCTGTTTTAACACTGAAATTGTTTTAAGAATGAAACAGTTTCTGAAATGTAAATAAGGGCATAGTATTCTGAACTACATATAGAGCTGATAAAATATACACATTCATGTATGCCATTTTTTTAAATTGATCTTTCTTTACCCAAATATAGTGAATTACTGTGAACCATTGCCTAATCCAGTGTTGACTGAAGTAGTGTTAATTCACAGATTGGGTTGAAATGGCCAGGAATATTGTGAAAGCTGAAAAGACTCTCAAGTGAATTGTGTGTTTTCCTCTTAAACTGTAAGAAACTTAACAATTCCCACCGATCCCAAGTTGCCCTAACGAACTTTCCACGCGTAGGCTGATAGAATGTACGTCTATAAAAGCAGTAAATTAAAGAAATGCAAGCTTGAGTCGCAAAGACATTCTCTTGCTATAAATTTATTATTTGCGAAGAAGAATTTCTTTTTTAACAAAAAATGCATAACAGAACTATTGCTTATCATCCCCACATGGACCAAGTGGTGAAAGGACTGTGGCGTTGTGGAAATCATATTTATTGTTATCATATGTTTTCCTTAGCTGTGGCTATCAGAGAACCTTTTTGGGAGGGTGTCATTTACAATACCCTATTGTTTGACATTCAGCTTTACGATTCCATTTCAATAGTAGTTTATTACCGCTACATCTTTTTTTTTTCCTTTGTAGATTTAATTTTATATATATATCACACTCTAGTAATAAGATTTTAAGAATTACTCAGTAATTGAACCATGTGAATTCAACGGTCTCTAAGTCTCGGGTCTAAAGAAATTACTGAGTAAGTAAATTTTGGGTGGTGAGCATTAAGAGAGTTCACATAAATATATAACTTAAACATGGAACTAAAATCCACTTACAGACAACAAATTGACACCGACTGTCTTTGTTGTGGCCAGTGAGGCGAGCCGGCTGTCCGAAGGTTGAATTAGAAGTGAGGACAGTGTCCTAACTTGGGTGGGGGCCTTTGTGGGTCCAGGGGCACCAAGATTTGGGGGGCAACTGTTGACTGCACTTTGGACACCTCAGAGTGCTGAAACCACTTAAAATCTGCCCATTGTAAGGTGTATGCCTCCCACAGGAGACCCTTCCAGTGCTCTCTAATGGCAGGAATCATCCAGTTTTGTCAAAACACATATGAGAATCTGAGGGGCCCTGTATTCTGAGAGAGGATGTCTCCAAGAGAAGACCATCATTCTCTCAGCCCATGTGCTTAGATCCATTTTTGACCCCAGGGCATGATTTGCCATCTATTGGCCCATTCTGGGTTTCTGTCTTCTGTCCTTTGTGCTTGCTAATATATAGTCTCCAGCTGATTGCTTTTTTGTGTGTAATGAATATTTTTTTATTTATTTTTAATTTTATTGAAGTATAGTTATTGACAATGTTAATTTGTGCTATACAGCCAAGTGACTTAGTTATATGTGTATATATATACACATATATAACCTGTAATATATATATATTACATAAAATATATTAATATATATATTATTCTTTCCCATTCCATTCAACTCTATTGAATATAGTTCCCTGTACATAGCAGGGCTTCACTGTTTACCCAGCCTGTATATACTAGTTTGTTTCTGCTGATCCCAAACTTTCACTCCTCCCCTCCTTGGCAGCCACAAGTCTGTTCTCTATGTCTGTGAGTCTGATTCTGTTTCATAGATATGTTCTTTTGTGTCATATTTTGGATTCCACAAGTAAGTAATATCATATGGTATTTGTCTCTTTCTGACTTACTTCTCTTAGTATGATAATCTCTAGGTCCATCCATCTGGCTGCTTTTGGATTGTCAGTTTTTATCTTATATCCCCAGTGATGACATTGACTGCTTTGGTTTTAGGAATGGTCAAAAATAGCCACTAAATACGAGAAAAAGAGCAAGGACTGTGTTAGTCACTCAGTCATGTCCAACTCTTTGGGACCCCACAGACTGTAGCCTGCCAGGCTTCTGTGTCCATGGAATTCTCCAGGCAGGAATACTGGAGTGGATTGTCATTCCCTTCTGCAGAGGAACTTTCCAACCCAGGGATTGAACCCTGGCCTCCTGCCTTACAGGCAGATTCTTTACCATTTGAGCTACAGGGAAGTCTGTAAGCAAGGACTAGTCCTGAGTAATTGGTAGGCAACCCTGGTTTTGTTGGCTTCGTTTTCCTCTTGCATACTGGAAAATACACACCTACAAAGTGACCACTGAGAGTCTATTGAGGCTCCAGCCTAGCTGGACCAGAAGGATGACTGTGAGTCCTCTTCCCTGCAGACCCAATATTAGGGTGTTTTAGGAGGCTTGGAATCAAGCCGATTCTACACCCTAGTCTGTTTTCCAAAATGAAAACACAAAGAATAGGGCTCATTATTTGTATTTGTAACTTTCTTACAAGGTATTAAGTAACATCGTTTGGGAACCCTTTTGCGGGGAAATTAGTTTTTCAAGGCCAGCAGGGTTAGGGTTAGGGTTAGGTTAGGTTAGGTTGCTATAAGCAGGCTGATGTCAGCACACAAGACCTTGCTCTGCTCAATCTGTGAAGTTTCCAGATGATGAAAAGCTTTTCCATAATCAGAGGATAGTAGTTGAAGGAAGAGAGGTTGCTAGATTAAGAGCATGGTTATAAAAACAGTGACCAGTCGGTTCATAAAGTTCTTTTTTTAATGTGAGCCAGGTCTTTTAAAAAAACTTTATTTATTTTCTTATTTACTTTTGGTTGTGCTGGGTCTTCGCTGCTGCATGGGCTTTTCTCTAGCTGCGGTGAGCGGGGGCTACTCTCTGGTTGCGGTATGAGGGCTTCTCACGCAGTGGCTTCCCTTTTGCAGAGCACAGGCTCTAGGGCACACGGGCTTCAGTACTTGTAGTATGTGGGTTCGGTAGCTGTGGCTCCCAGGCTCCAGAGCACAGGCTCAATAGTTTTGGCACATGGGCCTAGTTGCTGCCGGGCATGTGGAATCTTCTTGGACCAGGGATCAAACCCATGTCTCCTGCATTGGCAGGCTGATTCTTTACCACTGAGCCACTAGAGAAGCTCATTCATAAAGTTTTTTTTTTTTTTGCTTTTCCATACTAACTTTAAGTTTTCTCTTTTCATTTTTTGAGTATTAGTACATTTAAATGGTTCAAAACTCAAAAGATACAACTGCTTATATTGAAAATAGCTTCCTACTCTATCCCTAGCCACCCAAGGATTCACATTTTGCTCTGCAAAGGCAACTAATACTACCAGTTTCACTTGTATTACGTAAATCCAAGTAAATAAGCACATATTTATCAATTCTCCCCTACTGTATATACTCTACAGCTTTTTTTTTAACTTAAAAACTTACTTTTGTAATCTTCTTATATCAATACACAATGGCTTCAGTCTTTTTTATGAATAGATATGTCATTGCATAGACCAATGCATTTTTTTCTTTTTATTAGATGAAAATCATATAACATACAGTTTATCATTTTAAACTGTACAATCCAGTGACATTTAGTGCATTCACAATGTGCAACCACTACCTCTAAATTTTTTTCATCTGTCCAGAACACCCATACATACCATTTAAAAATCTCCCTATTCCTCCTCCTCCCATCCCTTGGCAACCACTAATCTGTCTTGTCTCTATGGGTTTGCCTATTTTAGATGTTTCGTATACAAGGAATTACATAGAATGTGGCCTTTGTGTCTTTCTTCTTTTGTTTAGCATAATGTTTTCAAGGTTCATCCAAGTTATAAAAGGTATCAGTACTTCAGTGCTTTTTATGGCTGAATAATAATCCATTATATGGATTTACCACAGTTTGTTCATCTCTTCATTTGTTGATGGACATTTGGATTAGTTCCACCTTTCAGCTATAGGGAATATTGCTGTTATGAACATCTGTGAACAAGTATTTGTTTGAATACTGGTTTTTGGTTCTTTGGGTCTAGACCTAGGAGTAGAATGGCTGCATCACGTGATAATTCTGTTTAACTTCTTAAGGAACTGCCAAATTGTTTTCTGCACTGACTGTACCATTTTACACTCCCACCAACAACATTGTTATTTCTCCATATCCCCTCTAACACGTTTTTTCTTTCTTTTTTTTTAAGGCCATTGCCTTAAAATGGCCTGTGGATGTAAAGTGGATGTGAAGTGGTATCTCACTGTGGTTTTGATTTGTATTCCCTTAACAACCAATGGTGTTGGTTATCTCTTCATGTACTTATTGGCCACTTCTGTATCTTCTTGGGAAAGATGTCTATTCAAGTCCATTGCCCTTTTAAAAATTGGGTTATCTGTGTTTTGTTGTTGAGTTGTATGAGTATGTTATGTATTCTGGATGTTAAACCCTTATTAGAGGGAGACAAGGAGAGGGGACTGCCTCAAACGGGACAATGTGAAAAACTTGGCATTATGACACCAAACAGTATTACTCAAAAGGGTTCATTTTTACTGCTTATAATTTATACCCCGTTCTTTGTGTGCTAAATCACTTCAGTCATGTCCGACTCTTTGCAACCCTATGGACTATAGCCCACCAGGCACCTCTGTCCATGGGATTCTTCAGGCAGGAATACCAGAGTGGGTTGCCATTTCCTTCTCTGGGGGATCTTCCCAAACCAGGAATCAAATCTGCATCTCCTGTGTCTCCTGGAGAATCTCATTACAGGCAGATTCTTTACTACTAGCGCCACCTCAGTAAGACTCAGTATAAACTTGATATTTTAAAAAGTAACAACAACAAAAAAATCAATAATAGCACCAAAAGAATCAGAGATTTAAAGATTTACTTATAAAACAAATGAAACTGGCAAAAAACAAATACACTATTATAAAGCAATTATCCTCCAATTAAAAATAAATAAATTTAAATAAAAATAGTAAATGAGAAAAAAATAAAACAAATGAAGCTACTAAGTTAAAAATAAATAAATTTAAATAAAAATAGTAAATGAGAAAAAATAAAACAAATGAGATACATTATGCAAAATGGCACATGGTCATTTACTGAAAAATTATAATGGCAAAAATGGGAAACCTAAATAATCCTTTACTAGTGAAGCTGTACAATCCACTTATTTGAGAGGCCAAAAATAAACTGAAACACCTAAGGTTTTGACAAGGATTTTCAACAGGGATTCCAGCTCATTTTCAACAAGAATTCTAAAACCATTCAATGGATAAAGAACTGTCTCTTCAACAAATGGGACTGGGACAACTGAATAACACCACGCTAAGGAATGAAGTTGGATCTCCTCCCTTACTTCATGTATGAATATTAACTCAAGGGACCTCTCTGGTGGTCCGTCTAGTGGTTCCAACGCAGGGGACTGAGGCTCGATCCCTGGTCAGTGAATTAAGTTCCCACATAGTGTGGGGCACCTAAGCCCACAACTAGAGAAGCTGGTGGGCCACAGGGAAGATCCCTTGTGCCTCAACCGAGACTCTGTGCAGCCAAATACATAAATACTAAAAAAAGAAATTAACTCAAAATGGTCTTAAATATAAGACCTAAAGCTATTCAAATTATTAGATGCAAACATAGAGATAAATCTTCATGACCTTGGATTTGGTAGTAGATTCTTATATTTGATACCAAAAGCACAAGCAACAAAAGAAAAATAAGATACACTGGACTTCATAAAAGTGAAAAACTTCTGTGTATCCAAGGGACATTAACAAGAATGTGAAAAGACAACTTAGAGAATAGGAAAAATAATTATAAATCCATTCCTGTTTTTTATCGAGTCTTTATTTTGTGGAAGGCCCTCTGGCAGGTGCTGGGGAGTAATATATTTTCGTTGCATTGTGAACTCTTTCAGGTAGGTAGTTTTTTACTATTTTATTGTATTAGCATTTATAAGTCAACATCTAGGGACCTTGATCAAAAAACTCAACAGAACTTCCCCTAGTGGGCAAAATCTTGATTTTGCCTGTCTCTCTGTCTCTCTCTGTTTTCTTTCTCACACACATCTACCTATACACACTTCTTCTAATTATTTATTGAGGTTGCAGTCGGAGGAAGAGTAATATAGCTATCCCATTACCTGAGTGAATTTTAAATTATTTTTTTTTGAGACCTCTTCCATTCATGTCCAGAGAAGCAGAAATAATTTGGTGTAGACTTTGTTGAAGTAAAGTTTCAAGGTGGAAACATTGGGTACTCATTTCAGAAGAAGTAATAAGCAACACATTGTGTTTTACTGCTGAGGTGTGTAAGACATAGAATTATAGAAATCTAAAGAAGGAAGGGTCTTTAAGGGAGGCTGTCCATGGAAATGTATCAAGCTCTGAGTTTGAAGAGTACTAAGTGATTTCTGGTAAAGCCACGTCATTGGTGAGGTTTGTCACTGAACAGTGTTAGCACACGGAATGCTGTAATTCTGCGATAGCTGCAGCCAACGACCCCTAGGTTTTCTAGACAGCTGCACAAATGTTTCCTTTTAGTGTGGTATTTAGCTTCTTCTATCATAATTCTTAAGGTTTTTCTCACGCCTCTGCATCTGAAACAATTCAGTTCTATCTTATTTGAAGTCTCTCCTGGTTAGCGAGCTGGCTGTTGGTGACATGTTATCATATATAGTGGTTTCTGTGATGTGGTTTGCTGGCCATGGCAAGATGAATGAAGATCACAGTCACATCAAGCTGAGGACTATGGTCAGGCTTAAATCATTATCCTTGAGGTGTATGGCTGTCGATTTATCAATGTCCTCATTTTTAAGAATGAAATCTTCTCAAGGTTACCATACCTTTTGTGGGTGTATCAAATGAGATATAATGTTATACTCGCTCATAACTTCTTAAATAAGAATGTATTGCTTTGAGGATGGAATAAAATGACAAGCTCTATTTGGCATCTTTGTATTAAAAGGGTCTTGAAGAGATTAATGATTGTTGGCAGCCAATCAAATTTCTTTGATGTCCACTGTTTTTTTCCCACTAAAATTCACCATTTGTCACTCCCTGAATGAGTTGCCCACACATTTACATACATAAATTACGGTGCCTTTATTACATCACTTCCAACCTATCTGGATAAAAACATGGTGGGATTTTTTCCCTGTGTGCAATTTCCATTTTGGTGGCATTTCCGCCTCTTAATAAATTCCAGACAAAGCAAATACCCAAAGCCTGTTTTTCTTTTTTTTTTATGTATTTCAGCTTTCTGTTTTCAGTCATACTTTGTTTGGGAGATGTCCTGCTAGGAAGTTACTTAGATTTATGAATATTTGGGAAGCTATTTGCAGACATGGGGGATCTGAAGATTCATATAATCTCATTGTATATTGTATCTCTTTTCTTTTTAAGCTCTGTATTTCGATTTTTAATAATTTGGATCTGATATTTAATAACTTCTTGGCTTAATTACTTACTTAGTTTTAACTTTGATCTCTTTCTAAACTGTTATCAGAAGGATGTAAAAAAAATTCCAGAATGAACTCTGACAGATTTATAAGATGCCTCCTCTATTCATATGGTTTTCTGGTCTTCAGAGACAGGCCAGCTTTTTAACTTCCACCACTTCTCTAGCATAAAATGTATAGGTGCCCTCAAGTGGTCTCCATCCATGCTCATTTTTCTGTTACTTCTTTTCTTCACTTCTCTGCTTTTAAGTGTGGAAGTTGGCTTTTCCTATTACTTGAAAGTAATGTCTCAAGGTGGAGTGTTTATATATTGTTATTTTGGTTTTATAATGTTTTAATATTAACATTACAAAAATGAAAAAGTGAAAAAGCTGGCTTAAAACTCAACATTCAAAAAACCAAGACCATGGCATTTGGTCCTATCACTTCATGTCAAATAGATGGGAAAATGCGGGAAGAGTGTCCGATTTCATTCTCTTAGGCTCCAAAATCTATGTGGATGGTGACTGCAGCCACGAAATTAAAAGACACTTGCTTCTTAGAAAAATAGCTGGGACGAACCTAGACAGTGTATTAAAAAGCAGAGACATCACTTTGCTGACAAAAGTCCATATAGTCAAAACTGTGTCTTCCAGTAGTCATGTATGGATGTGAGAGTTGGACTATGAAGAAGGTTGAGTGCTGAAGAATTGACACTTTGGAAATGTGGTGCTGGGGAAGACTTGAGAGTCCCTTGAACTACAAGGAGATCAACCAGTCAATCCTAAAGGAAATGAACCCTGAATATTCACTGGAAGGACTGATCCTGAAGCTGAAGCTCCAATACTTTGTTCACCTGATACAAAGAGTTGACTCATTGAAAAAGATCCTGATGCCAGGAAAGATTGAGGGCAAGAGGAGAAGGGGGCAACAGAGGATGAGATGATTGGATGGCATCACTGACTCAATGGAGGTGAGTTTGAGAAAACTCAGGGAGATAGTGAAGGACAGAGAAGACTGGTGTGCTGCAGTTCATGATGTCACAAAGAGTTGGACATGACTTAGTTACCGAACAACAACAACAATATTAACAGATCACTGAGTAAATGCTTCTGGAGCAAATAAAAAGTCCAATACCTAATCGACAAAATCAGTTTGTTGATTTTGCTTAAACCATGAACAAAACAAGAAACATATTACTATCTAAACCTTCAAACTCCCAAAGTAAAAAAATATAAAATTGTTATATTTGTCATATAATTCTACTAGATATACTGAGAAAACACTCTACCTTCTGCAAAGATGTGTATAATAATATGACTCAATTATCCAGCTCAATGGGTTAGAGTTCCAGGCTCATGGTAATCCACAGAAAAATATCAGAGCACGAAATTTCTGGTCAGCATTTTTGACTGCCAGTCTCTATACTTTTTACTTACCTGGACTTGTGGTGACCTGTTGCATCACTCTCCAGTGAGACACTCAGGAACATACTCAAAGTTGGCAATGCATAGGGTTTGCAGATAGGTGTGGAGAGAATGGAAACCCCTAAACCAACAGATGAGCAATTACCGGCAAGCTGACTATGATGTATCCCACAGAGCCAACTCCAATGTTAAAGTCTCTACTCTAAAGAAAATCACTTAAGGTGTATTTCACATCTATTAGAATGGCAGCTGGGGCTCCCTGGTGGCTCAGAGGTTAAAGCGTCTGCTTGGAATGCAGGAGACCTGGGTTCGATCCCTGGGTCAGGGAAGATCCCCTGGGGAAGGAAATGGCAACCCACTCCAGTATTCTTGCCTGGAGAATTGCATGGAGGGAGGAGCCTGGTAGGCTACAGTCCAGGGGTCGCAAAGAGTCAGACAGGACTGAGCAACTTCACTTTCACTTTCACTTATCAAAGAGGCAAAAAATAACAAGTGTAGGTAAGGATGTGGAGAAAAGGAAATATTTGTACACTGTTAGGATGTAAATTGATGCAGCTACTATGGAAACCACTAAGAAGGCTCCTCAAAAAATTCAAATAGAACTACCATATGATCTAGCAACTCCACTTCTGGGTATATATCTGAAGGAAAAGTAATTACTAACGTGAAAAGATAGCTGCACTCCCATATTCATTGCAGCATTATTTATGAAAACCAAGACAAGAGAAACAGCTAACTATCTATCAGTGGATGAATGGATAAAGAAAATGTGGAATGGACAATTACTCAGCCATACAATGGAAAGATATCATTTGTGACAATTGCAGGGACTTTGAGGGCCTTATACTTAATGAAATATGTCAGATAAGAAAGGCAAAACTGTGTAGTCTTAAAAAAACTATATGTGGAATTGTAAACAAACCCAAACTGACTCATAGGTACAGGAAAAAGATTAGAGGTTGTCAGAGGTGGAGGATGGGCAAAACGGGTGAAGGTTGTCAAAGGGTACAAACTTCCAGTTATAAAGAAGTCCCAGGGATATGACGTACAGCTTGATGGCCAGAGTTAACAATTATATTCTATTATTATTATTTACATTAAGCTGATTTTTACTTTTTTCTTTTTGCTCCTGGCAGTTATTTTAAATTGAAGTTTAAAATAATTTAATAATAAAATTCAAAATAAAATAATAATTGATTTATAATGTGTTAGTTTCAGGTAACAGTACTGTATTTTACATTTGATTGCTAAGAAAGTAGATCTTAAAAGTTCTCATTACACACACACACATTTATAGCTATTATGGTGATGGCTGTTAAGTTAACTTGTTGTGGTGATCAATTTGCAGTATCGGTTCAGTTCAGTTCAGTCAGTCATGTCTGACTCTTTGCGACCATATGGACTGCAGCACGCCAGATCTCCCTGTCCATCACCAACTCCTGGATTTTACTCAAACTCATGTCCATTGTGTCGGTGATGTCATCCAATCATCTCATCCTCTGTCATCCCCTTCTCCTCCTGCCTTCAATCTTTCCCAGTGTCAGGGTCTTTTCAAATGAGTCAGCTCTTTGCATCAGGTGGCCAAAGTATTGGAGTTTCAGCTTCAGCATCAGTCCTTCCAATGAACATTCAGGACTGATTTCTGTTAGGATGGACTGTTGGATCTCCCTGCAGTCCAAGGGACTCTCAAGAGTCTTCTCCAATACCACAGTTCAAAAACATCAATTCTTATATATATATATCTATCTATCTCAGGTTATTACATTGTGCATCTAAAACTAATACAATGTTATATGTTTATCTCAATTAAAAAATCACCTGCCTAAGATGACAATGACAACAAAATAAGTCACCAAAAGAAATCTTCCCCAGTCTCAAGGATTAATTAAGGGATGGTTATTTGCAGGTAGAGTTTTTGTTTTAGCCAAAGCTCTTCCCTAATCTTCTTTTCTTTATGTTAAACTCAGTAATCTTTTCTATTGCTTTAAAAAATAGTTCACTCAATAAAACTGGAAAAAAACCCATAAATTTTAGTTAAATTTTTTCACTTAAAAAGTTAAGTTTTAGAACAAAGTTTTTGGTAGATGTACTTTGTGTGTCTTGTATGACTTGTGGACTGCTATTACTACATATTGTGGTAATGTTTTCCTCTCTAATCACATAAGATACTGAGTTTTCTTAGCCCGAAACATGGGCTTCCCTGGTAGTTCAGACAGGTAGTTCCCAGGTAGTAAAGAATCTGTCTGCAATGCAGGAGACCTGGGTTTGATCCCTGGGTCAAGAAGATCCCCTGGAGAAGGGAATGGCTACCCACTCCAGTATTCTTGCTTGGAGAATTCCATGGACAGAGAAGCCTGGTGGACTACAGTCCATGGAGGCAAAAAAAGCCGGAGACGATTTATCAACGGGGCATGAGCACGACTAGAATGACTACAGTCCATGAGGTTGCAAAGAGTCAGACACAGCTTAGTGACTTTCACTCTCAAATCTGAAGATATAGTGTCTTTTGTACTTTAACCTATAACCTCATTTAACCTTAATTATCTCCTTAAAGGATCTATTGCCAACTGCAGTCACACTGGGGATTAGGGCTTCAATATATGAATTTGTTGTCTGGTTGCTAAGTCGTGTCTGACTCTTTGCGACCCCACTGACTGTAGCCCTCCAGGCTTCTCTGTCCAAGGGATTTCCCAGGCAAGAATGCTGGAGTGGGTTGCCATTTCCTTCTCCAAGTGATCTTTCTGACCCAGGGATCTAACCGTGTTTCCTGCATTGGCAGGCAGATTCTTCACCACTGAGCAACCAGGGAAGCCCACATATGAATTTGGGTGGGACACAATTCAGTCCGTAACAATCACAGAAAGTTGTCAGAATGAGGTGAGGAGTGGAGGAATGTGATTAGATTTTCTTTTTGAGAGGATCACCTTGGTGGCTGAGAAGCTGGGAGTTCAGTTAGAAGGCTGCCACATAAAATGATGAGAGATGGTGAGTGGAGAACCAGGTGTAGGATCTACTGTGCAGGTGAATTTGAGAATAATATGACTATGACAAAGGACTTCCCTAGTGGCTCAGACAGTATAGCATCTGCCTGCAATGCGGGAGACCTGGGTTCAATCCCTGGCTCAGGAAGATCTCCTGAAGAAGGAAATGGCAACCCACTCCCAAGGATGGAGGAGCCTGGTAGGCTACAGTCCATGGGGTTGCAAAGAGTCAGACACGACTGAGTGACTTCACTCACTCACTATGACATTTGTCCTTCCACTGAACTCTTCTGTGAACCTCTCAATTCTTTTGTGCATCAGTCTCTTTGATACAAAATACTGCTGTGGCTTAATCTACTGTAAACATGTAGGGAATTCCATGCTTATCAAAATGAACATTAATAGTCAAAATATCAAAGCTTGCTAATGAAACTTAAAAATTCAAAATAAAATATTTTGCTTTATTCTTAGTAGGATGACACTTGCAATTACTTGCATTTTTTTTCAAGAGGAGAGTTTTGTTTTTTTGTTTTGATTTAAAAAAAAATTTTTTTTTGGCCACACTGCACAATTTGTGGGATCTTAGTGCCCTGACCAGGGATTGAACTCGTGTCCCTGAATTGGAAGGACAGAGTCCTAACCACTGGATCACCAGGGAGTTCCTACTTGCAATTTGATAAGTTATTTTGGGTAGAAGAAACAAGTAAGCTAAAGAAAAGCATAACTTGGGGGTTCTCTAGGAGAAATTTGGGGTTGAAAATTATGCTTTCCTCCTGTTTTCACATGGGTGGCTTTTTCCTATCATTCATGTCTTGGCGCCAAAGTCTTCTCATCTAGGAGGCCTTCCCTGAATCCCCAGTCTAAGGTGTTTCCCTCTGTCACTTTTCATCCCATCGTGCAACTTTATTTTCTGTGTGGCACGTTCACTCTTGATATTTTGTTTGTTGCCTGCCCCTCCTAAGATCTGCATTCTGGGAAACAAGCTCTTTGTCTTGTTCACGACTGCATTCCTCCATCTAGAACATTGCCTGAATCACAGTAAGCACTCAGTAAATATTTGTCAGATGAATGAAAGGATAAAAGAAAAACTTGAAGGCCCAGCTCACTAAGACTTACAGATTGTGTAAGGGGAAAGAAACCCCTTCTGCGTAGTGCAATGCTGGCTCTTGACAGAGGACCACACAGCAGACAAAGGGCTATGTAGATTTCAGGGCTAGAAGGTTTGTATTTTTGATGGTTTATGTGCAAATCTGGGAATCAAGAGATTGGGGGTTCACATCTGCTGTATCTCCAACTCACTGAGGGACTATGGTACAAATCATGGAACTTCCGCAAGCGTTAGTTTCTCCATCTGGGTGGCATTACTGGCTAGTTTAAACATTTAGAAACCTTCATTGGCAAATATGACTCTATTTATGCTGTTTCTTTCAGGAGATTGAGTGCTGTGTGGAAGTGAGCCCTGTTTTTCCCTTTGGTTTCTGAGTTGCCCCTCCTCAGCAAGCAAGGTGATTAATTGCCTTGGATTCCTCTTCTGCTATTCCCTTTCCCAGCCTCGCCAGTAAGGCTGCATAGCTTTGATGGGAAAGACAAGGCCCTGGTCATATTAAGACTGCCCTGGGCTGTCATTCCCAGACTTCATTCCTCTTCACTGGCCTCCCCTCGCTGAATCAATCCACCAGCCCTCCACCCCCCAGGCTCAGTGCCAGAGGAGGTTGGTAGCTTTGACTCATCTTCCATGTGATCAACTGCAGAAATTGAGTCCTGTGAGGGGATTCAAGGGGCTGTTCATGAATCCATCACCCGTTTATTCTTCCCTGCCAAGCAGACCTGCTCTACAGCAGGAGGCCTTGTCCCTGTGAACGACTATGGAGTGATTTCCATCTTGACTCTGGGGCATTCTTACCTCCTAAGAGTCAGGCGTCTCTCTAGATAGGGCTCTGCTTTCTGTCCTCTGGCCATACCTAACTTGGAAGCAGGAGAAAAATTAGGCATGGCAATAAAGGCCATAAACTTTGGATTTGGTCAGACTTGGATTAAAATCCCAGCTACATGACTAACTCTGTGAGCTTAGGCAAGTTACTCAACCTCTCTGAGCCTCAGTTTTCTTATCTGTCAAATGAAGATGAGAAAGGGTGATAAGAATTAAAAGAGGTAATATGGGCCAAAAATTCAGTGTAGAGGCTGGCATGCCAGTCTGGGAGTTGCCACTCTCGATGACTAGTGCCCTCTTTACCAAGTCTAGGGAACACACCCGAGAATGCTATGCTCCCTCTCTTTCTTAGTTCCCAGGGTTGTTTTAGAAGGTGTACATGTTGAGGTTTAAAAAAGTTGGTCTCCACTTTTTTGAGACCTCCTTTGTACAGTTAGATAGTCAAATGACTTTCACCCTCGGTGTCATATGTTCATCAGCTCACCTCTGACGGTTAGTATTGCTGGTGCTCAGAAATGTTTCACTTCATCCTTTAAATAACAACCCTGAAAAAAGGAGGTGTTCCATCTAATGCACTGTCTACACAGACAAAACCCAGCAGGAGTTCATGTAATTTCCAGAGAACAAGACTGTGGAGACAAACTGGATTATTCCACTTGAATTATAACATGTTAATATTTTATAGACAACTTCACTTTTCTTTGGACTTCCCTGGTGGCTCAGACAATAAAAAAGATCTGCCCAAAATGTGGGAGACCCAGGTTCAATCCCTAGGATGGGAAGATCCCCTGGAGAAGGGAATGGCTACCCACTCCAGTATTACTTGCCTAGAGAATTTCATGGACAGAGGAGCCTGGCAGGCTACAGTCCACGGGTCACAAAGAGTTGGACACAACTGAATGACTAACTTTTCTTTAAATGTTTGATATGATCAATATTTTTTTTAAATGTCTGTATTCTGAAACCGACCTGATCTAATCTTTTCCATGCAGTGAATGGTGTATTGGTTTCCCACATGAACCAGATTGATGAAATATTTGCTTAGTCCCATGAATGGAATTTGTTTCCTCTTAAAAAAAAAAAAGGGAATATCTCAATAGGGGCATTTGTTATACATTTTCCAACTTATCAAGTGGTGCAGCAGGTTTTCTTGAGTGGCATGTAATGTTACTTTCTGGTTTAAAGTTCTGATTTATCCTATAGGTTAGAACAGTGAGTGGGGGTGGAATCGGCTGGTGTTAAGAAGTCAGCCTCAGCACTAGAAGAAAGAAAGAAGAAAGAAAGAAGAAAGAAAGAAAGGGAACAATGGAAGCATTGTAAGAAATATTTATAAGTCAAATGTTACAGAGAAAAACCCCAAACCAAAACCTATTTCAAAAAATGTTGGAGGAAACGGTATATCTTTTTATGTGCTTAAGAAAACAGTTAAAAAGAACTTCACAGCATTGGGTCTATTAAGTTCATTTATTCCAGTGATTTCCCAGATATTTCCAAGTTCCATTTAAAACAGAAGTCTTCTATCAAGCAATCCTTTGAAATTATTTACTCTTTTATGGTTGTAAAGTATAGAAACATAATACTTTTAATGGAAACCCTAATAAACGGCACATGCTACAAAGTGTCTACTGATGTGCTTTATAGGTTGGGATTCTTACATCACACAAACTTGCCAGTCTATGTTTCTGATCCCAATAAACGTCGCAGGCTGTGGAAGAGGATGGCTGGAAGGGCACAGCCATGCAGTCAGGGCATACTCATCAGAAAGATATGGCAGCCAGAGTCCTTCTGGAAGCACACCCTGCCAGCGAGGAAGAAACAGAATTATTTGAATTAAGGGCTTCATTTTGTTTGAGGGATGGTGACTTGGTGGGCACCATAACTTGCAAAAAGCTTTTTCTCATATTCTATATAAAGGAATTTTTGTACGAACCTGGTTGTGAATCCCCAGAATAAAATAGTATGTAATATTTTTAGCACATATTTAATTGGCAACAGAAAAATTAAAACCACTTGACTTATAATGTTAAAATGGTACTCTGGTTAAAGTCAACTCCCAATCAAGAAAATTTAATGCACTTCACCAAATGCATATTTTCATACAAAATAAATATATTTTAAAGTTATATAGCCTTAATTTTATGCTGAAATAGTACCAGCAGTTCACAGATGGATTTTCCCCCCCGGCAAATTATTTTTCATTGAAATGTTTTCAAAGCGTTCTCACTTGGGTATGCTTCCATTTAACAATTCAGGCATTCTACATTAACTAGTAATTGATTTATTGACATTTGATGGATTCATACTCACGTTCCTTGGTTTAAAAATCTTGTTAAAATGTTGTTAATAATCTGTGGGTATATATTTCAAATAACTGTCATTAAATTTAGAATAACTGTCATTAAATAGAGAGAATTAAGTTTAATAGAGTAGTTATTATATATTTAAATACCAATGGATGATTAGAAGCAGATTTATTGAGGGTTTAATCATGGCTAGACAGATTCATGCCTTTCCAGCAAATATATTCATTTGATTTCTTTTGTTTTTATTTTTCTATTTTAAAGTAAATGGTTAGTAGGCATTTAAATTGGTAGTGTATCAAAAGCGAAAGCTTCAATTAATGAGCATTCAAAATACACAGAATACATTTTACTGCTTGAGATAATTTAAGCCTGTATATTAATTCTTCGTGAACCTAGAAAACTCTGCCTTTTGTAGGAAGACTCAGAGAAGCCCAGAGAAGAATGGCTATTAGGAAAAGAGAGTTAGGAAATTCACCTGATTGTGTTCATTTTTGCCAGTTGGTAAAACAGTTATCTAACCTCTTTTAAAATGTCTTTAATGCTGTGGGTAAAATATCAAAGACTGATGCTTTTAACAACTCTGTTCAAAAATGTCAGTTTGATACAGTCAAACTATCATGTTTTAGTTTTGCTTTTATTTTGAAATAACAAGAGATATCTCCCAAACTATCTGGAGAGGTTGGTTTCGATTCACGGGCCTTCAGCCCACCCTATCCCAGGTTTGAAGCATTTTGTTAGATCTCTTTGATCTGTTTGACTTCTGCTTCATGGAAAAATGCTCATAAACCTTCAGAGAAAGCCTTTCTTTACTTTTAGCTTTATTCAAGAATTATAAACAGTGCACAGATCTATAGCAAAATGATTTTAAGAGCACTTAGGACTCCCATGCTAACTTATTTGCTCCCTAGCGGGAAAAAAAAAAAAGGGAGGGGACTTGTTTGGTAAAAAAGAAGTTTAAAAAGTTCAACTTTGCTTAGTGAAAAGGAACTCCACTTTTAAGTGGCTAAAAGTATTGCATTTCATTTTTTTTTAAATATTAAGATCTCTAAAGCAACAATCTTTTTAAACATGTTATGCACAAGGATTGGCATGACGTTTGAAACAGCTTCAAGAGTCCTTTTACTCTTGACATGCTGGCAAACGCTTCACAGATGTGCGTTCTTGCTGCAGCCACGCCGGGAGAATGCAAAAGCTGCCTCTGCCACCAGTACCTGCCTGTGGTGGTGCTCCGGTGAAACAGGCCAGAAGCCCAGAAGGTGAAAGTCCCCTATTCTCTGTAATCCCTCCTTACTCCAGCCTTGCTATAGCTTCTCGATTAGTTTTGGGATCTACCAGCTGAGCTCTACACTCTTAGATGTGGGATAACAACTGTTGAGTCAGAAAAAAACATACTAACAAAGTTAGCAATCTTTGGCATTTCTCAAAGTATCTTCAGTATAGAAGTGAGAGAGGGTTAAAGATTATTTCTGCTACTGCTTTTTAAAAATGGAGTCTCCTAGAAATACCGTGTTGTTGCCATTGTTTAGTCACTAAGTCCTGTCAGACTGTTTGCGACCCCATGGACTGTAGCCCACCAGGCTCCTCTGTCCATGGGATTTCCCAGGCAAGAGTACTGCTAGAGTGTGTTACCAGTTCCTCCTCCAAGGGAATCTGCCCAACTCAGGGACTGAACTCGCTTCTTCTGTGTTGGCTGGCAGATTTTTTACCGCTGAGCCAACAGGAAAACCCAGAAATATTATATGACATCCCTTATATGTGGAATCTAGAAAGAAATGATACGAATGAACGTAACTTTCAGAACAGAGACTCACAGATTTAGAGAAGGAACTTATAGTTCTTGGCAGGGGATGAAGGGTGGGAGGCAAGGGATGGTGGGTGGAAAGGATAGTTAGGGAGTTTGGGATGGACATGTACATACACATTGCTGTATTTAAAATGGGTAACCAATAAGGTCCTACTGTATAACACAGGGAACTTCACTCAGTGTTATGTGGCAGCCTGGATGGGAAGGGAATTTGGGGGAGAATGGATACATGTATATGTGTGGCTAAGTCCCTTGCTGTTCACATGAAACTATCACAACATCGTTTGATAATTGGCTATACTCCAATACAAAATTAAAAGTTTAAAAAAATTAAATATAAATGGGGTCTCCTAAAGCTCCACGGGAGTTGCAAAATGACATCTCCTGGACAGAACCAGTACTGCTAAGGAATTTTATTTGGAAAATTCACTTATTAATACTTTCAGGTAAAAACTCAGATTTCAGTTTATCTTGAAAAAAATAAAGTCTGACCAGATTGGCATTTTTTCCAGCAAACTGGAAATAGTAGTGAATGCACATTTTATAGAGACAGTTTAAATTTTGATCATTTTCCCCACTCTTTAACCATGTCACTGTAGCATAAGATTACTCTGAAATACCAACAATGTTACCCATGTATAGGCCCTGTCCAAAAGACACCAAAACACCTTTTCAGTTGCTGGTATCATCAATTCAATCAACAGATTTGGCTTTCTAATTCCACAAAATCAACTGTGAGGCTGAGCTGACTAATCAGTTCTGGATCTTTCGGGGTGGGAGGACATGGTGTGTAAAGTAAGCACAAAAGAGTTAATCTGTGAACCTGGACCAGAAAGGGCATGAGATACCCCAAGTTAAACTGGGTTTTCAGCCTCAGGCTCTCTCCTCACCTGGCATTTGGCCTCCTTGACCCCATCCTTTCTCAGCTAGAAAGTCTAAAGGATTGAATTTTCTCTGGGTGTCCCCTTTGACCTCTAGTGTGTCCCCTCCATGGCTTGAAAGCCTGGTTAAACTCCCAAAGCTGTTGGCCTTCCTTGCTTCCTGTTGGCTGTGTCTGCCTTGTCTCAGATTTTTCATCTTTGTATACCTAGCCTTGTAATCTTACTCCAACTCCTGATTTCTCCTCTAGCCTGGCAGTTTGGTGAAAAATTGAACAACTTCTGGAAATGGGATCTTTACTTTTTTAGATAACATTTTTATCTATGTCGCTCTTCATAATTCTTTCATTAAAAAAGTTAGTGTACTTTAGATAGGACCAAATTTACTTTTTTTTAGTGTAAAGATCTATGAGTTGTATCAGCGATATAATTGCTGTTGTTGTTCAGTTACTAAGTAGTGTCCAGCTCTTTGTGAACCCAAGGACTGTAGCACACCAGCTCCTCTGTCCTCCACTATTTCCTGAAATTTGCTGAAATTTATGTCCACTGAGTTGGTGATGCTATCTAACCATCTCATCCTCTGCCTCCTCCTTCTTCTTTTGCCTTCACTCATTCCTAGCATCAGGGAATGGGTCAGCTCTTTGCATCAGGTAGCCAAAGTATTGAAGTTTCAGCTTCAGCAACAGTTCTTACAATGAATATTCAGGGTTGATTTCCTTTAGGATCGATTGATTTGATCTCCTTGCAGTCCAAGTGACTCTCACAATTCTTCAAAACATAGAACATTTCCACCACACCAGAAAATTTTCTGTGCCTCCTTGAAATCAAATTCTCCCTTCAACCTCAGTTTCTGGAAATCAGTGACAACCAGTATAAAATATTTAGGTTTCCTAACCATTTGCAGATATCCTCCAGCCCTCCTCAGGCTGCCCTGTGAGAACTGGGGTTAGAGGTACTAGCACAAGAAAATATTGATATTTTGGTGACTGCTATTGTTGTAAGTAATTAAGTCCTTTTCTCTGACCCAGGAATCTTGTGCCTCTGCCAGCATCTATGAACGGGGGCAGGCTAACTTGTTATTTTGCAAGTAGCATAAAATTTCAGACCCTTTATATGTCTCTCAACCAGTTTATTTCTTCCTTTCCAATCCATTTCGTATCTCTCTCTCTCTCTCTATTTTTGCCTTATTGCATTGGCTAGGATTTCTAAGTGAAACTGAAAGTTGCTCAGTCGTGTCTGACTCTTTGCAACCCAATGGACTATATACAGTCCGTGGAAATCTCCAGGCCAGAATACTGGAGTGGGTAGCCTTTCCTTTATCCAGGGGATCTTCCCAACCCAGGGATCAACCCAAGTATCCCGCAATCCAAGCAGATTCTTTACCAGCTGAGCTACAAGGGAAGCCCAAGAATACTGGAGTGGGTAGCCTATGCCTTCTCCAGAGGATCTTCCCAACCTAGGGTCTCCTGCATTGCAGGTGGATTCTTTACCAACTGAGCTATCAGGGAAGCCCAAAGAATTTCTTATGGTGTTAAATAAGATCGCCTTGTTTCCGATCTTATGGGGAAATCTTCCAAACGGATCCAATTTCTTACCGTTAGTTATGCTATAAGCTGTTAAGTTTTTGATAAATATCCTGTGTCAGATTGTAGATGTTCCTTGTTATTCATAGTTTTCTATTTTTGTTGCGGATATTTCTTTTCATCTTTACTTTCAGAGGGGTATTGGTCTGTACTTTACTCACAACATCTTTGGTTTTGGTATCAGAAAAATGAGCTGGGAATTTTTCTCATCTCTTTTATATTTTGAAAGAGTTTGTACAGTGTTGTTATTACTTCTTTCTTAAATAGTTAGTAGAATTTGTCTTGAAGTCCTCTGGGCCTGGAATTTTCTTTTCTTTTCCTTTATTTTTTTAAGAAGATTTTGAATTAGAAATTAAATTTTTTTAAAAACATATGGGACTAGTCAGGTTACCTATGTCTTCCTGAGGGAGCTTAAAGTCCCTGTCTAATAGTCCCAATATCTCTCTATTATTTGTGATTCTGTTGATTGTTTTGTCTTTTAAAATAATGTACTAATTTAATTTACTGCTTGGTATGTCTTGCCCTGGACATCTAATGTACAGCAATATAGACCAAGGTAACTATTTATTCTTGATAATGGGCATGTCTCCTACTTTTGCTAGTGTCTGGGATTGTCATCCTAAAGAGTGGGGCTGGGTTGGGTTATTTTCTTGCTGTGATCGCCTTCATTGTAGCACAGAGTTCCAGCTTCTAGCATTACCTTGTGTTTAGGGTCGGGAATGGTCTGCTAGAAGGTCTTCCTCAATGTCTACTTCACTCTCAGGTTTAGGTCTTCCCTTTTTTGCCTACACTTCAGAAACTTATCTCGCCATACTTTTAAAAAAATAATTATTATCCACTATCGTGCATCAAACCTGGACTGGCGACTCGTTTCATATATGATATTATACATGTTTCAATGCCATTCTCCCAAATCTCCCCACCCCCTCCCTCTCCCACAGAGTCCATAAGACTGATCTATACATCAGTGTCTCTTTTGCTGTCTCGTACAGGGTTATTGTTACCATCTTTCTAAACTCCATATATATGCATTAGTATACTGTATTGGTGTTTTTCTTTCTGGCTTACTTCACTCTGTATAATAGGTTCCAGTTTCATCCATCTCATTAGAACTGATTCAAATGTATTCTTTTTAATGGCTGAGTAATACTCCATTGTGTGTATGTACCACAGCTTTCTTATCCATTCATCTGCTGATGGGCATCTAGGTTGCTTCCATGTCCTGGCTATTATAAACGGTGCTGCGATGAACATTGGGGTACATGTGTCTCTTTCCCTTCTGGTTTCCTCAGTGTGTATGCCCAGCAGTGGGATTGCTGGATCATAAGGCAGTTCTATTTCCAGTTTTTAAGGAATCTCCCCAGAGGGGAGGGTATGGGGAGGGAGGAGGGAGGAGGGTTCAGGATGGGGAACACAGGTATACCTGTGGCGGATTCATTTTGATATTTGGCAAAACTAATACAATATTGTAAAGTTTAAAAATAAAATAAAATTAAAAAAATTTTATTTATTTATTTATTATTTATTTTTGGTTGTGCTGGCTCTTCATTGCTGTGCAGCAAGTGGGGGCTACTCTTTGTTGAGGTGCTTGGCCTTCTTATTTGGTGGCTTTTCTTGTTGCAGAGCGCAGGCTCTAGGTGCACGGGCTTCAATAGTTGTGGCGCAGGGGCTTTAGTTGCCCCGTGGCATGTGGAATCTTCCTGGATCAGGGATCAAACCCATGTCTTCTGCATTGGCAGCTGGATTCGAATCCACTGGACCATCATGAAAGTCCTCTCCATTCTTTTAAAGACTGCTGTTGCTTGTTTTTTGAGTTTGCTAGCCTGATGTTGGGGAGTGGAATGGAGGTGTTTTCCATTGTTCTGCTTCAGTCCCAGTCTTAAATAGGTGCTTCAACCCCAGGTCTTACAGGTGGAGCCTTCTTAGTGATTCTTCTGCTTGCTCAGCAATAGGAGATCTCTTATATTCTGAGTCTTTTCCTGCATCCACCTGCAATATATCTTCATCTGTACTCTGAGGGTGACAAGGTTTAATGTCTTTTCTCCAGTGGGATAAGGCTTTTGTTTTGTAGGAAATATAGAAGAGAAGGAATGGGCAGATCTTCATACCTTCACCTCAGTGGTTTCTCTTCCTTTCCCCAGGTCTTCACCATAAAGGATGCTTCTCTAGACTCTTATCCTGTCTCCAGTTTTCTTAGGCACACTCAGTGAGGTCTCTGTTGTAAACAGGTGTGAATTCTTCTACACCTGTGACTCTCAGTAATTCTAAATGCTCACTCTAAACTCTATACCCTATACTCTACACTTGTCTTTTAAGGATTTGTTAAATATTTAAGTCAATTTTTTTCTTACCAGTGCATATAACATTTGGTGTTTGCTGCAGCTAAGTGCTCTCCTTGGAGGCCTCTGTTGTTCTTAAGTTCTGTTGTTTGACCTGTGACCCTATCTCTGTGACAGATTCAAGAAAAGTTGTAATTTCCTAAGTTATCTAGCTTTTTTTTTGGGTTGTGAGTGTGGGGTGATGTTCTTTCCTGTTTACCATATCCCATAGAAACCTGAAACCCTATTTATTGACTTATTAAATAGTTCATTTCTTGGTGTTCAAACCATCTATAGGCAAATCTCATATTATTGGTCAAATGTCAATCAGGTCATCTTGAACCTCAAGTATCAGTAACAGAAAATCCAACTTCAAATATTGAAACCAGAAAGTATTTATTATCTCATTTGAAGAGAAAAACTGAGGTAAAAGGTTTAGTTAAGTCAGGTCAATAATTTTATTAGGGTTCTAGGGTCTTTCTCTTTTCTCCTCTGCTATTCTCAGGGTACTGCTGTGTCCTTTTAGGGTAACTTCCTCCAGTGTCCCAAGATGGTCACCAAAGTTACCAAAGAAGAAAAAAAAACTACATAAAACTATACATAAAATCAATAGCCTTTTTGTATTATTAGTTGTTCAGAGAAAGAAAATTATCCCAGGAAGATTCCCATTAAGACTTCCTATATGTCTTATTTGGGCTTCCCTGGTGGCTCAGAGGGTAAAGCATCTGCTTACAATGCAGGAAACCTGGGTTTGATCCCTGGGTTGGGAAGATCCCCTGGAGAAGGAAATGGCATCCCACTCCAGTACTGTTGCCTGAAAAATCCCATGGATGGAGAAGCCTGGCAGGCTACAGTCCATGGGGTTGCAAAGAGTCAGATACGGCTGAGCAATGTCACTATATGTCTTATTTAACAGGATTGGATCACATGCCCATTGCTCAATTAGTTGCTAGAAAAAGAATGGGACTACTGTGTTTGATATAACATCAAGAGTCACCTTTGGTCTGGGAAGGGAACAAATTCTTCTGAAGCAGATGGCCACCTGATAGCTGAGCAAAATCAGGATTCTATTACTAGCAAATAAAAATGTGAGGACTAGCTGTTAAATGGGTGACTAATGGTGCCTGGTAGAGTCCGTAAGTTGTAAAGAAGGACAAGCTTTGCAGTCAGATATATCTGTTCTGGCTCTTTGAATTTTGGAAAGTACAAAATGAATAATATTTTGTAAATATTAAACATTTTATATTTATCTCTCTCCCTTGTGAAATCATATTCTTTGGAATTCATTTCGTTATTGTAGCTGAGGAAGAGGGCATGGATAATGCCACCTAAGGAGGACAGAGGAAGTGATTCTGGACTTGGTAGATGCTCAGAATATGGTAGCTGTTGTTAACCCACAAGTAAATTGTTATAACACATTTAGCTAATGGCTTTTTCTAATGGTAAGTCCTTTATTACAGCTGCATTTTCCATTTTGAGGGAAGATAGACAAGTATTTTCTAGCTTAAACACAGAGTGACAGGCCTTTAGCTGACCACCTCTTCTGTGGTAGCAAAAGACAGGGTTATATGGCAGAAATGTCAATTTCAGCCTCTCCCATTAGAGAGGATAAGGACTTCCCTGTAGCTCAAACGGTAAAGAATCTGCCTGCAATGCAGGAGACCCAAGTTCAATCCCTGGTTCAGGAAGATCCTCTGGAGAAGGGAATGGCAGATACTCCAGTATTCTTCCTTGGAGAATTCCATAGACAGAGAAACCTGGAGGGCTACAGTTCATGGGGTCGCAAAGAGTCAGACACGCTGAGCGACTAACACTTATCCACTTATCCATTAGAGAGGAAGGTCCTATATTCCTGTCTGATTGACATAAGCCCTTGCTGTGGAGTATGGAAAGCCTAGGAAGCACAAGGAAGTAAGAGAACTCTTCACGGATTGGTGTTTGTCTTTCCATCCACAACTGTGGAACTCTGCAATGAGCAAGGAAAGTTATAGCACCAAACAAGAAATAGTTTAAGCTCCCATTTCTCTTTAGCCACAGCAGAAGAATGAGACATTGCTTAGGTTAAAGTGCAATGCATTTAATTAGGACCAAAATACAAATGAGTCTTTTTGTTTGCACATCACTGATGCTTTAGTTGAGCAAACTCCGGGAGATAGTGAAGTTCAGGGAAGCCTGGACTGCTACAGTCATGGGGTTGCAAAGAGTCAGACATGAGTTAGCAACTGAACAACAGCTACATGCTTTAGTTATTCTAAAACTTATGCTTAGTCTTGTTAGTTTCTCAACATATTTATTTCCCCAAGGCCCATCAATCATATTAATTCCTTTTTAATCCTGAAATAATTTTTCTAAATTGAAAGTGCCATAGCCATTCTGAAAAATAAGATGGCCCCCCACCCAACCACAATTTGGTTCCAATATAGAAACACACCAAGAGGGTATGAAAAGGTTTATTATTTACCAAACTAAGGATTTTCCAGAGAAGTCAGGGCAGAAACCCTAAGCAGGTCTGAAAATGGCTTGAGAGAGCAAGGAAAGGAGACAGGCCTGGGGTTTTAATGGTGCTTAAGGGAGAGTCCAGGCTGAGGGTTCTTGCCTATGAGTGGAGACTTGTGTGTCTTGAGCTCCCACCAGTGCTAACGCAGCAAACACCCAGATTTTATCATCTTGCCCAGACGTGAGGCAAAGGGAAAGAGAGATGTGAAGCTTACAAGCTGTCAGCAGTTAAGCTGAAAAATGGAGTCAGAATCCTTATTAAAATAAGATATCTTTGGGAAGTCCTATTGAAGATGATATTTCAGCTGTTTGGACCTCTTGAGAGCTGGGTGGGAAAGTTGCAAGAAACAGGATGAAGAAAGGATGAAGAAGAAAAGAACAAATGACCTTGCAAAATCTTTTGCTAGTACTAGTTACTTATTCTAGTTCTCAGTGAAATTCAAACAAATTTCTTTTGACTCAAGCTCCTTTATAACCACACTCCCGCCTGCCTCCTTCAGCCTCTCTGTAATTCATTGTTGAGCCTCACTGACATTTTTTTTTTTTTAACGCTTTACAACTGTGAACTATTTCTAACACACAGAGAAAGTCATGTGCTTTTCATAAACTGTTTTAAAAGTATGTTCACATACCCATAACTCAGATTTAAAATACACAGTTAGTTCTCATTGTTCACAGTAGTTATGGTCTATAAAGTTCCTGGGCTTCCCTGGTGGTTCAAATGGTAAAGAATTTGCCTGCATTGCAGGAGAGCCGGGTTCAATCCTTAGGTCGGGAAGATCCCCTGGAGAAGGGAATGGCAACCCACTCAAGTATTCTTGCCTGGAGAATTCCATGGACAGAGGAACCTTGCAGGCTACAGTCCATGGGGTCACAAAGAGTCATGCGACAAACACTTTCACTTTTCACATGCTCTATAAAATTCCTGGAAACACTGATAGTGAATATTGAACCATTACTCCTAGAAGAAATATAGGGTTAAGTTCTTGTGAGCCTCTGCTCACAACATTTCTATCAACTGATCAACACATAACCTGTCTTATTTGTTTCTGTTTAAACACATCTTATTTAAGGTATATTGGTGATAGTGAATCACCAACATTGAGCTCATGACAACATTACAACTCATGCCTGATCAGAGCTTATATGACATGTGTTGTCGGACTTCTTAATTTTTGCCAAATTACTTAGCATAAAGTGCTATCTCACTTTCTTTTTTTTCTAGTTTTATTGAGATATAGTTTATATACAGCATTGTGTAAGCTGTAAAATGTACAGCATAATGATTTGATTTATATATATCATTAAATGTATTATCACAATAAGTTTAGTGAACATCCATTGTCTCACATAGATACAAATGAAAGAAAAAGAAAATAAATATTTTTCTTTGTGATGAGAACTCTTAGGTTTAACTCTTTCTACTTTCTTTTAATTTGCATTTTCCTAATTACCAAGGAAGTTGAAAATCTTTCTGTGCAATTATTTGCCAGTTGGTTTCCTTTTATTGTACACTGCTTTTTGAGATAGTTTACCCACCATTATATTTGATGATTTTTTCCTTATTAATTTAGAGATTTTTTAAATGTACATTCTGTATATTAGTATTTTCTTGATTGTATCATCAACATCTTCCTACAGTAGCGTGTCTTTGTATTTTAGATGATATTTGTCATACAGAAATTTCAGTTGCTTTCATGAGGCAAATTTTGTGTTTTATTTAAGAAAATTTCTCTTGCATATTACAAGGTCATAAAGACATTTCTATATATATTGATACTCTCCACATTATCTTCTCATGATTTTAAAGTTTTGCATTTCATAGTGAGACTTTTAATAAGCCTTGAATTCATTTTTATATGTGGAATAAATTTTTAAACATAGAGAGTCAATTTTCTCAGCTTCATTTATTAGATAGCCCATTCTTTCCCCACTATTTATTGTGTCACTTTCAGGGGCCCCCTGACCCCAGAAATAAATATACTGAGTTCCCAACATGTGAGTGTCTGTTTTGTGATTTTCTATCCTATTGTATTAGTCTATTTGTCCTCCAGCTAATATCACACTGTTTTAAGGACCCAAGCTCTATAATAAATCTTGATATTTGGAAAGACAAGATGTCCCCCTCCTTATTTTTATTTTTCAAAATCTTCTTGATTACTTTTGGTACTTTATTCTTCCATATGTATTTTAGGATTAGCTTGTCAAATTTAGTCCAAAACCCTGTTAAGAGTGAGATTAGAATGGCAATAAATTTATAAATTAATTTGGGGAAAATGTATAGATGTGAGAGTTAGACTATAAAGAAAGCTGAGCGTCGAAGAATTGATGCTTTGGAACTGTGGTGTTAGAGAAGACTGTTGAGAGTCCCTTGGACTGCAAGGAGATTCAACCAGTCCATCTTAAAGGAGATCAGTCCTGAATATTCATTGAAAGGACTCATGCTGAAGCTGAAACTCCAATACTTTGGCCACTTGATGTGAAGAACTGACTCACTGGAAAAGACCCTGGGAAAGATTGAAGGTGAGAGGAGAAGGGGATGACAGAGGATGAGGTGGTTGGATGGCATCACCGACTCAATGGACATGAGTTTGAGCAAGCTCCGGGAATTGGTGATGGACAGGGAAGCCTGGTGTGCTGCAATCCATGGGGTCAAAAAGAATCAGACACGACTGAGCGACTGAACTGAACTAAACATTCTTACAACATGAGTCTTTCCATCTACTGACAGTCTGTACATCTCCATTTATTGGTTTTATAATTGGTCTTTAAGTACATTTTACTATTTCCATTAAGAAATGTGCATCTTTGGTTAAATTCATTGTCTGCCTTATGTCTTTTTTTGCTGTCACTGTGAATGGGATTCTTAGTTACATTTTCTAAATGGTGGTTTATTAGGTATAATGAAGTTAGTAGTTTTATATATTGCTTCTCGATCCAGCAACTGATGAACTCTTACTGATTTTATTAAACCAATTATGGATTATCTTCAGTTTCATATCATTGGCTCACATGGACCATCCTGTTTCACTTTTCCAGTTCCTCTTTCTCTCTCTCTTTTTCTGTTCTGGATTCCATCCTGAATACAAATGGTAATGGTGAGCATCCTTCCCCTGTCCCTGACTTTAAAGATAATGTTCCTGTGATGTTGTACACTTGAAACTTTTACAATGTTACATGTCAATTGCATCTCAATTAAAAAAAAATTGAAACATGTCTCTAATGTTTCCAATTTAGTTTGATATTTGCTTTAGATGATTGGTAGGTAACTGTATCAGGTTAAGAACATTTCTTTTTAGTCCACATTTATAATCATTTTTTGTCTTTTTTCTTTCCCTCCCTTCTCTCTTTTTTTCTCTTCCTCCTCTCTCTCCTTCTCTTCCTTACTTTTCCTTGTAAAAAAGTTAATGAGAAAATGTTCAATTTTACCAAATGCTTGTACAACTATGTTCATAGCTATGTTTAGCATACAATTTGCCTCATTGTATATTGTCCATGTGGCATTTTAATATCAAAATTTTGCCAGTTTCTTAAAAGAAATTGGGGCGCTTATCCTTTTTTTCATCTTTTAGAGCTGTTGTTATATGATCTAATAAAGTTTGGTGATATCTGAACCAATACTTTAATATATATTAAACATATGTTTGGTAAATTTAATGTTAATAATTATTAAATTAATACATACTTAATATAAAGATTATATTATAGCAATTAATGCAAATAATGATTTAGCATAATTATTAAAACAAAATGTTAATAGTGATATACTAATATGCAGTTATTAATGGACTGTATTTCTTATATTAAATGAATGTAGAGTAAGGCTTGATGTTTGATCTTTCCCTTTTATCTCAAGGTTGAGGCAGCAACTGTACTGCAGCTACTCTGACAATTGTACTCTAGTTTTCCATTTAGCATTTCTTGGACTTATCTTCCTTCTCTGGGAACTTAAAAACATCCAAATTATCTCAGTGCATTGAGAAACACAGGCCTAGCCTTCCGACCAGTTCTCAGAGGGATTGTCCCCTGGGTTTCTCCTGCTTCCCCAGTGCTTACTGGGGTGACCTGGAAATTACCCTTCCTGTGAGGTTAGGACCTTATTTCAAACACTGAGAGCAACAGGGCTCTATGTGAACACAAGCTTGTCCACCTTTCCAACTGAATCTTCCCAGTGGTGTCTGAATAAGCCTCACCCATAGCAAAAATTCAAGGGAAACTTGTTCTGGTTTTAATAAAGCCCTGTCAAACAATATCATGAGCCATTAATCCATGCCAAAATGAGGAAGTAAAGAGGATGTCAGGTGCTAGGTCATTGACATTTGAAGGCTCTTTGTTGATTTTTTTTCGGCCACCGTCAGGCATCTAATTGAAGAGACCTGCGTGGACACAGCCAGGCCTCCCCTTCCTTCTGTGAGATCTAGACCTAGACGTGCCATCTCTGATCTGCTTAGGTGCCCTTCCTTCCATCTGGGGACCTGAGAGCTCCTTTACCATCTAGATATGAAGCCACCATGGACAGCACAGCTCAAAAGCCCTACACTGGATCTTCTTCGCAACAAACGGTAAGTAATAGCCTTAATCGGGCCATTGAAAAGGAGCATCCCTTGATCCTTCATTCTCATTTCTCAGCTTTGTTTTCTCTTCACTTCCACCTTTATTCCCTGAAATCAGTATTGCCTAGAAATTCTTCCTACCACAATTACGCTTTCCCAGAAACTCTGGAGCTGGCAGGCCAGAGCCGACCCAGCCCACACCCAGGGCTCTGCGTGCCGCCATCCTTACTCATAGCTCCTGTGGGTTTTTCCAAGACAGAGAAGATTCAAAACACACTCTCTGAGGCAAAATGGCCCCAGGAGGAGATTCACGCTAATATAACAAAGTCTGACAAGGAGTGTAACTCATTCCGACCCCTCACTCAAATCGGGATGCATGTTTAAGAAGAATTGCCAAGTATTCAATAAAAAAAGCACACAACTTCATTCTTGTGGTTTTTGTACCCCCATCTCAGACAGGCTTGGACAAATTCTACTAACGCTATTGCTTAGTGATGGCTCCGGAGGCATTTCCAGCAACTTGAGAGAGAAAGGAGACAAGAAAGAAGGGGGAATGGGTTAGATAAAGCCGGTGGGCTCCAGCGGGGCCACCCAAACTATTGAGGGAAGCTGCTGCCACTCACCTCACTAATCTTTTGAAATTTTGCTCCTATTGAGGTAGAGGTTGGCTGGGGTAAGGGGTACACAGTGAAGAAGAAGGGAGGTGTATCCCCTTCTGCAAGGAGAGGTCAGCTCATTCAGCCACCCTACATGGAACTGCTGTTGTGTAGAGAGGTAAGCGATGCCCACCTGCTGGCTGAACTAGGGGTAGGACCCTGGATTTAGTGGTTATCCAACCACCAGGATTGACCCAAGCAGGCCTAAGGCTGTAAGTTTTTGGTGTTCAAAGCAAAGTCTGGGGCTGGCAATGTGAATTACAATAAACCATTAAGCCCAAAGCAGATCACAAAGAATAAAACCAAGAGTTGGAAGCAGAATGAGCAGCTGGGTCCAGAAAAGCTATAGGAAACGAAGCCTGCAAAAATTCCAGGAAGGAGACCGCTTGGTGCGGACAGAGCTGTACACGGTCCAGCCCTAATCAGAGGAGCGAACCCCAAGATTCATCCTCAAAGAAGGAACCATCCCAGAAGAAGAGACAGTCACATAAGCAGATAAACCTGCCCAACATTCTAGGGGCATTGTGGATATAATCTCCCAGATGTTAAAATAGAAAGGACCCTCATTGGTCCATGGTAGGTGCAGTGTCGTAGAGAGTTTTGCAGAGGAGGTCATGTTTAAGTAGGATTTTGGGGGATGCTGGCAATAAGGATGTGGGGAAGGCATGAGAATGGCTGTGTAAAGACACTGAGGTTTGAAACAGCACGGTGCGTGGAGAGCCCTAAGGAGTGAGGTCATTCTGGAGGGGAGGAAGAGAGGGCGAGGGTAAGCATCAAGACTGGAAAGGAGGACCTATGGGCTGGCATAATGATGGAGGGCTTCAAATCCATGCTGAGGAGTTGCCTCTGATGTGTTTTAACCAGCCTGTGTGACTTCATCTTTTTTGAGTTTTTCAAGAATAAATTTCTGGAGGCTGAAGCATAGAATATTCATTTTGGCTATAACAGTGAAAAGACTTAGCTGGTTAGAAAGCTGCTGCAATGGTTCACGTCAAGGCTAAGAAAGCTGGAACCACAGTGTCGACTGTGGGGTTAGTGTTG
The DNA here is from genome assembly GCF_027580195.1 of Bos mutus. Taxonomy (NCBI): domain Eukaryota; kingdom Metazoa; phylum Chordata; class Mammalia; order Artiodactyla; family Bovidae; genus Bos; species Bos mutus. Next base: position 24,669,271 of record NC_091621.1, on the reverse strand, counting down.
GGCATGGGGAACAGATCTAAGATGCAATTGAGTTGATCATGAGTTAGATATGAAGTGAGGTGGAGATAAGAGTCAAAGATGACTGGATCAAGTGCCATTCATCCATCTGCTGTCATCTTCCTTTGCACCTAACGTTTACGTATAATCCACGTGGACCACAAAGTCTTCCTCACCTGCAACCTCCAGTAAACTTTCTAAGCTCACTTCCTACCACTCTCCCCTTGCTCACTGTGCTTCGGCCACACCGGCCACAGCAGACACTCCAAGCATGCTCCTGTCTCAGGACTTTGCACGTACCTGTTCTGCCTGGGTGTAATGCTCTGCACCCAGATATTCTCATGGCTGGCACTCTGATTTCTTTCAGGTGTCTGACCAAATATCAATTGATCAGAAAAGACTCCTGTATGACTCGATCTAAAAGAGAAACCATTTCCTCCCATATAATTTTAAAAATACTCTTAATTGTGCTTGTTTTTCCACAGAATACTTAGCCACTTCCTTTTCCCTGAAAATTTCTGATTATTCTCTGGTAATGATCATTCCCAAACGTAATCGTCTAAACACGCATCTGACTCAGGCAACATGTTCACTGCAGACCAGCAGGGGGCTCCACTTGTGCCAATCACGCGGGGTGTCAGAAAGATGAGGCTTCGTATACCGAGTTGTTACCACAATGACCGCAGCAGTGGTAAGGGAATGTGCTGTGTTTGTGCCTGGACTCCTGAAGCTTCTGCCGGCGAGTGACACAAGTAATTACTGCTCCTGTGTCACTGCTGGTAGTAACAAGTCATATTGTTGTTGTGTTTAGTTGCTTCAGTCGTGTCCGACTCTTTGCAGAGTGTAGCCCGCCGGGCTCCTCTGTCCTTGGGATTTCCCGGGCGAGAATAATGGAGTGGATTGCCATTCGCTTCTGTAGGCGATCTTCCCAACCCAGGAATCGAACATTCATCTCCTAAGTTGGCAGGCAGATTCTTTACCACCAAGCCACCGGGGAAGCCCCAAGTCGTATGACCACACCTCAGTCCAAAAAGGGAAGGCAAGTTTGTTGTCACAATGCGCACAGCAGGCAGACAACCAACAATATCTGAGAAATAGTATCCTTGGTACTATAATAACAGACGCATTAAAGAGTCCTTTCTTCCTTGTCCATCTCCCTCCTCCAGAATATAAGCATGATAGCAATGTCTTTACTTTGTTTCCTCTGGTTTTCCCGACACTGAGGACTTGCTTGGCATCTAGTAAGCACTTAATAAATATTTGTTCAATGATTAACACCCTTCTAAGTTCCTACTCTTGGCTGAAACTCCGTGAGGACACATTCAAGGTTCCTGCATCTTTGTATATCCTTTGATTTCTGGACAGTGTCTCGGACCTGTTAAACATTCATTAAACAGTTTCTGAGGGGAAAACAACCTATGGCTTAAGGCCGTGCCACTCTGTTTTATCAGAACCCCCAAATAAAATATTTTTATTTGACAGTATAGGAGAAACAGATTGGGAAAATGAAGGGAGAGACAGATGGAGGAACAGGCAGAACCCTTTTGACTAGGCCCCTGTATTAGACAATTCCAGAACTCTCAAAGATTGAGGGGGTCAATTGAGTCCAGATTTCTTAAAATAAATTATATATGCTACCTGTCTTTTATCTGAAGCCACTTGTCCCCCTCAAAATACACAGTTTCACACAATTCTCTCTTATTTGGATTAGAAAATTTTAGAACTTAGAATGTCACCTGGCTGTCTGAGTATAGATCCAGTCAGCAGATACTGACTTAAAAAAAAAATTGCTATCCTCTTTATCAGTTCATTTTGAGTACAGATCTTTATTGCGGGAAACTCTGCAGTTGTGGCTTTCCAGGGACAAGCCTGGAAGGGACAGTGAACTGAACAAACTACTTGAGGCGTCTGAGGCTGTGACTGAGAGAAAAGTGATGTGTGTGACACAGGCAACTGACTCAAGTTCCCACTTGTTCCCACTCCTGGATATTGGGTGTTAACTCTGCAGAAACGTGGAGGGAGCAGACAGACAGTCTTGTTCAGAAGCTGAGCATTCACGGGAACACATCTGTCCTAGTTTTCTAATTTATGAATAAAAACATTGTAAATGTACACACCAGGAAGCATGTCTAGACCAAGACAGAAAACTTTTGGAGGCCTTTTCAAAAATGGAAAATATGAATGTTTCCTCCTACTTTCACCTGCCTGAGTAAAAGCTGAATGTGAGCCGAGCAGAGAGTGCTGTGGTTGTGGATGAGCTGGGCAAGCTTCGCTTGTTCCTTTCTATTTTCCTGAAAGAGCAGTCTGTTGATGGTAAGAAGAGTAGTGCTGATGGAAACACATACCTATGAATAAGCGCCGAAGAAGACCCTGGGGGAGGGAGTTGGTCTGCATCTTGTTCTGAGCACCTCATCGTTGGAGTATGATGTGGGCAGGTGGCACCAGACATTGTGGCAAGAATGGTGCCTTAGTGTTAGCAGGCTTCTTGGAAACAAAGGCAGGATTTCCGAAAAATGATGATGATGCTCAAAGGTAAGGTCCTTTGCCAGGTCTTTCTGCAGCTCAATCTGGCACCCACTTCTGCCTGTTCTTTGGAATGCTGGGATATTCACCTGCCTCTCAAATGCTCTGGATTGTAGGAGAGCTCAGAAGAGTGCAGGTGAACATCCAACGTCACCACTAGCATCCTTAAAGTTGGGGGAGCCTAGGGCAGGACTACCACAAGTACATTTAGAGAATATATATGCTGCTGCTGCTGCTGCTGCTAAGTCACTTCAGTCGTGTCGGACTCTGTAGATGCAAGTAAATTTCCCTTTCTTCTGAGCAGACACAATCCGGTACCACTGTGCATGATTTGGCAGGCAGAGTGCTCGCTCGATTTTAGTCTCACTTGCCACCTCAGCTGTGTACTTTTGCAATGAACAACCTGGACAGCTATGCATGGTGGCCTAGCTCCTTCAACTTTCCTCAGCAAACTCTCTCATCATCTTCCGGTGCTCAGTGACTAAGAATCATCAGTGGAGAAATCTCTTCATTAAGTTTTTGTAGGCTGGGAAGTGATTCTTTCCCTTCTCTGAATATTTACATTCTTCCAAACACATTTTTTAATTAATTAATTTTTTTATTGAAGGATAATTGCTTTACAGGATTTTGTTGTTTTCTGTCAAACCTCAGCATGAATCAGCCATAGGTATACATGCATCCCCTCCCTTTTGAACTTCTCTCCCATCTCCCTCCCACCTCTCTAGGTTGATACAGAGCCCCTGTTTGAGTTTCCTTAGCCATACAGCAAATTCCCGTTGGCTATCTATGTGAACCGTGAACTTCCAGATGTTCAAGCTGGTTTTAGAAAAGGCAGAGGAACCAGAGATCAAATTGCCAACATCCACTGGATCATGGAAAAAGCAAGAGAGTTCCAGAAAAGCATCTATTTCTGCTTTATTGACTATGCCAAAGCCTTTGACTGTGTGGATCACAATAAACTGTGGAAAATTCTGAAAGAGATGGGAATACCAGACCACCTGATCTGCCTCTTGAGAAATTTGTATGCAGGTCAGGAAGCAACAGTTAGAACTGGACATGGAACAACAGACTGGTTCCAAATAGGAAAAGGAGTACGTCAAGGCTGTATATTGTCACCCTGCTTATTTAACTTCTATGCAGAGTACATCATGAGAAACGCTGGACTGGAAGAAACACAAGCTGGAATCAAGATTGCCGGGAGAAATATCAATAACCTCAGATATGCAGATGACAGCACCCTTATGGCAGAAAGTGAAGAGGAACTCAAAAGCTTCTTGATGAAAGTGAAAGTGGAGAGTGAAAAAGTTGGCTTAAAGCTCAACATTCAGAAAACTAAGATCATGGCATCCGGTCCCACCACTTCATGGGAAATAGATGGGGAAACAGTGGAAACAGTGTCAGACTTTATTTTTCTGGGCTCCAAAATCACTGAAGATGGTGACTGCAGCCATGAAATTAAAAGATGCTTACTCCTTGGAAGGAAAGTTATGACCAACCTAGATAGCATATTCAAAAGCAGAGACATTACTTTGCCAACAAAGGTTCGTCTAGTCAAGGCTATGATTTTTCCTTTGGTCATGTATGAATGTGAGAGTTGGACTGTGAAGAAGGCTGAGTGCCGAAGAATTGATGCTTTTGAACTGTGGTGTTGGAGAAGACTCTTGAGAGTCCCTTGGACTGCAAGGAGATCCAACCAGTCCATTCTGAAGGAGATCAGCCCTGGGATTTCTTTGGAAGGAATGATGCTAAAGCTGAAACTCCAGTACTTTGGCCACCTCATGCGAAGAGTTGACTCATTGGAAAAGACTCTGATGCTGGGAGGGATTGGGGGCAAGAGGAGAAGGGGACGACAGAGGATGAGATGGCTGGATGGCATCACTGACTCTATGGATGTGAGTCTGAGTGCAGTTGTGAGTTGTGATGGACAGGGAGTTGGTGATGGACAGGGAGGCCTGGCGTGCTTCGATTCATGGGGTTGCAAAGAGTCGGACACGACTGAGCTACCTGATCTGATCTGATCTGATCTATTTTACATATGGTAATGTAAGTTTCCATGTTACTCTCTCCATACATCTCACACTACCTCCCCTCTCACCATGTCCAAAAATCTATTCTCTATGTTTGTTTCTCCATTGCTGCCCTGTAAGTAAATTCTTCAGTACCATTTTTCTAGATTCCATATATATGCATTAGAATATGATATTTATCTTTCTCTTTCTGACTTACTTCACTCTGTATAATAGGTTCTAGGTTCATCCACCTCATTAGAACTGACTCAAAGGCATTCCTTTTTATGGCTGAGTAATATTTCATTGTGTATATGTACCACAACTTCTTTATCCATTTATCTGTTAATGGACATCTAGGTTGCTTCCATGTTCTAGCTATTGTAAATTGTGCTGCAATGAACAATGGGATGCATGTGTCTTTTTCAATTTTGGTTTCCTCAGTGTATATGCCTAGGAGTGGGATTGCTGGGTCATATGGTGGTTTTATTTATAGTTTTTTAAGGAATCTCCATACCGTCTTCCATAGTGGCTGTATCAATTTACATTCCCACCAACAGTACAAGAGCGTTCCCTTTTCTCCATACCCTCTCCAGCATTTATCGTGTGTAGACTTTTTGATGATGGCCATTCTGACTGGTGTAAGGTGATATCTCATTGAAGTTTTGATTTGCATTTCTCTAATAATGAGTGATGTTGAGCATCTTTTCATGTGTTTGTTAGCCATCTGTATGTCTTCTTTGGAGAAATGTCTGTTTAGGTCTTTTTCCCACTTTTTCATTGGGTTGTTTGTTTTTCTGGTATTGAGTTGTATGAGCTTCTTGTATATTTTGGAAACTAATCCTTTGTCAATTGTTTCATTTGCTATTATTTTTTCCCATTCTGAGGGTTGTCTTTTCACCTTGCTTATAGTTTCCTTTGCTGTGCAAAAGCTTTTAAGTTTAATCAGGTCCCACTTGTTTACTTTTGTTTTTATTTCCATTACTCTAGGAGATGGGTCATAGGAGATCTTGCTTTGATTTATGTCATCGAGTGTTCTGCCTATGTTTTCCTCTAAGAGTTTTATAGTTTCTGATCTTACATTTAGGTCTTTAATCCATTTTGAGCCAAACACTTTTAATAGAAGCAAATGCTTCTAATTTGGGGAAAAAAAAATTCTGTCTCTCAACTGATTTCTTGGTGGGGCAAATAGACTCACACTAACAAGACTTAAGAACTCTACAGAAGGAAAACCTTATCTCTTAGCTCTGTCAGTTGAGCAACTGTGTTTCCCTATTGGCTGAAGAGTCCCTTAACTCACCACAGAAACCCCAGCACCAATCCATTGAGATGAGTGTGTTTTAGAGATGGGCCAGATGGAAAGAGTCCAGATTCCATCTGTTCGTTATACAGATGTGGCCATTGTCCAAATCCTGTAAAATTGCCAGGAGAGAAAAAACCACAAGGAGGCACATTTTGAGGTTGATCACAGTTCTTTCCCAGGTGGCTCAGTGGTTAAAGACTCTGCCTGCAATGCAAGAGACACAGGCGCTGCGGGTTCAATCCCTGGGTCAGCAAGATCCCTGGAGAAGGGCATGGCAACCCACTCCAGTATTCTTTTCTAGAGAATCCCATTGACAGAGGAGCCTAGTGGGCTATAGTTCATGGAGTCGCAAAGAGACGCAACTGAAGTGACTGAACACACACGCATAGTTCTTTGGATTATTTTAAATCCCAAAATAAATAGTGTTCCGTGTGTATATGTGTGTATGTATACATGTAAAGGACACCTTCTAGCTCTCTCTAGATCCAGGCAGACCTAGATTTGAACATCAGATCTATTGCTTATTAGCTATATCAGGGCAGGTTATTTCATGCTGTTATGCTTCAGTATCTCCATCTATGTCAAAGGGTTGGTGTGAGAACCAAGAGTTTGTAGATATCCTTCATTTCTGTGTTTTCAAGAAAGTTATTTCTTCTAAACAGTTGAAATTGTCTGCAAGATTTGAAGGGAAAAATACATGGGATAATTATTAACAGTGCATATCAAAATTTTAAATCAAACTTAGTCCATTTTCAAAAAATGCTCATACCAATGGATTGGTGCTGGGATATCCATGGCAGGTTGACTGTGGATAAAGAAATACAGCTGATCACTTTACAGAGCTAAAGTTCATGGCTTACCTCCGCAAGACCCTGTGCCTAATTTACATATATTTAAATTTTTTAAAAAGTTAAATTTCATTATTTTCATAAAAGTAAAATCATTTGCAAATCTAAGCTTTAATGTTCATCTAATTACTAGTATAAACAACCAGTATTATAGTTCATGCATTAGTTATCTCTAGGTCTATACATATAAATTTAAGAGTAATATTAATTTTTTAAATGTTGCAAATTTTCTTTTCCAGAAATTATATGCAACAGTTTCAAATAAAGATAGTTGATAGGTATCTCCCAAGTTGGAATATCAAGAGAAGCAAGAAAATTGATGTTCAGTACTGCTGGGAAATGATGCTATTTATGTAAGAGGAAAGATGTGACAATGTCTTTTGTCTCTCTTACCTGAGAACTTGCACTGTTCCAATCCTCTTCTCACTCAAAGCAGTATTTTTACCCCAAGCATTGGTAATAGCATAACCTGTACACATCAGGACAGTCATATGCTTGTAGTTCAAGTATAGGAGGCAAGAGGTGTTTCCCTGTGGGCCTGAAGTATGTTAGACTTGAGAGCAGTGTTTGGGATTGCCAGACATGTGCAGGCATTGAATGCCAGATTGTAAGTAACAGAGTTCATTAGCTCTTCAATAAAACATGTGTGTGTGTGTGTGTGTGTGTGTGTGTGTGTGATGTTGGGACATGCTGCCAGTATTCTTTACATATTGTTACCTCCACGGAACTCTTGCTTCCTCCAGCAAGAAACTTTGAATTCATCCTGGATCCCTTTCTTTCTTGCACATCCTCTATCAAATCCATCTCCTAATACTATTGGCATTGACTTCAAAGATAGTTCTTGAATATGACCATGTATGCAACTTCTACCACCACCATTGTAACACAAGTCGCTGTTATCTTTCATCTTGTGTTGACGCTTTGTGCCTCCTCGCTCATCTGGTTCCTCTCTCCCCTCCCCTGATTCCTCCTAAAGTCTGTAACAATAGGCAGTCATCCTCTTAAAGTGAAAGTAACAGCATGGTGATCCTGGGCTCAAATTACTTCAATGCCTTCCTATTGTATTTAGAGTAATGGCTATGGTCTTTGTCGTGATCTACAAGGCAGTCCCCATTTGCTTCCTCTCTACCTCTCTGTCTGCAGTGCCTACCGTTCACTCCTTGCTTGCTGTATTCCAGCCACAGGGGCCCTTCCCTGTCTGTCAGATCCTCCCAGCACTTGTCACTCTTGCAGCTTTTGCCCTTCTCTTTGCTCACACCTGGAACCCTCTACGCCAGAATCAACTACTAGCCCTGACCTCACTCCCTGCTGACCCTTTCTAAGAAGCAAACTTTTTCTTCCTCTATTTTTATGCTTCAGTGATTTGTTAAAAACTTGAAGTATAGCTGATTTACAATGTTGGGTTAATTACTGGTATACAGCAAAGCAATTCAGTTATACATATATACACACTTTTTTATTCTTTTCTATTATGGTTTATCATAAGATATCGAGGATGGTCCTCTGTGCTACACAGTAGGACCGTGTTATTTATCCATTCTCTATATAAGTGACTGCATCTGCTAAGCCCAGCTTCCCAGTTCATCCCTCCCCCAACCTTCCTTACCTTGGCAACCACTTGTCTGTCCTGTACGTCCGTGCTTCTGTTTTGTCTATAGATCCATTTATGTCATAGTTTAGATTCCACATATAAGTGCCAGCATATATGTAGGATTTGTCTTTCTGACTCACATAACTTGGTATGATAATCTCTAGTTGTATCCATGTTGCTACAAATGGCAGTATTTTGTTCCTTTTTATGCCTGAGTAGTATTCCATTGTGTATATGCACCACATCTTCTTTAACCATTCATCTCTCAGCAAACATTTAGGTTGTTTCCATGTCTTGGCTATTGTGAATAGTGCTGTTATGAACACGGGGTGCATGTATCTTTGTGAATTAGAGTTTTATCTGGATATATGCCCAGGAGGGAGATTGCTGGACCACTCCTCTATTCTTTCACTTTGCTATATATTACTTAGAAAATAAATTTAAAATATAAGGTTTTATTTAGAGGACTTATCAGTACATATCTATTTTTAAATGCTATGTGTCTTTCATCCAGATTTGTCATTTCAGATTTGGTTTATGTGGTCCGAGGACCTGACTTTCCTCCCTCTGGAGATGGGCATTTTACCCAGGTTTGTCCATTTGCATCCACAATGACTGGTTTGAGATTTTACAAGTGGAGCAAATAGGTATCTGCTTAATACTGTTTACGAAACATTTTGGAGATAGAAGCTCTGATTTTGTCGGATTTGTTAAGTTGAAGCTTCTAGTAGCCATTTCACCCATCGATGGGAGCAGCTGCTTGAAAATAAAAAGACAACACAGAAGAAATTGCACTTACAAGAAGGAAAGAGAGTTTCTTGAATGTTTAGTTTGAGCACCTGGATTTTCAGTTCAATAATCCAATGAGTTCATCTTTTCACTTGAGCCAACTGGATCTGCAGCCACCAAAAGATTCTGATGAATATAATTATACTGCATTACATCTATATTTACCTTAACATTCTCATACAATGATTTATGGGTACATCAGATTTTATTGGAGGTTTGGTGTATCTAAAAAGAATTACCATATGGAGGGTTATAGTACTAATATTATATAGCGTATTAATATTATTATGTTAATATAACATACCAGTTATATAGTAATGATATAGCATAATATAATAATAAATAGTCTATAATATAATAATAGTATATAATATAAAAGTAAATTATCTAAATGTTGTACACTAAATACAGCATTTCCAACAGTCTAAGAGAAAATAATCCAAGAAGTTGAACAATTTACAGGGTGTTTCCTTATGAATGTTCCATATCCTTTCTCCTAGAAAATGCCTCTTCTTTTTAAACTCCCACGAAAGAAACTCCACCTACCTTTTGGGAAATCTTACCCTTACACACAGGATTAAAAAAATTTTTTTCTCATTCTTTTTTATTTTTTAAATTATAGAAGTATGATTACACATTTACAGGAGACTTAGAAAACACAGAACAAAATTACATATGGTTATACTATATATTACAATTATTTTTTAAGTAGATAAGCTAAGATTTTTAATTGGAGTTTCAATATCAGACTCTCAAAAATTAATAGAATGGATATACAGAAAAGTAGAAGGATATAGTAGACCTGAAAAACACCATGAACCAATTCAACATAATTAAGATTTATACAATTTTCACACAATAATAGGATACAAATTCTATTCAAGTTCCCATAGAGTGTAAACTAGGAGACATTGGAACATATCCAGGGGCATAAAAACAAGGTGCAAGAATTTCATGGTCTAAAGGTATTGAAATCCTACAGAGTCTGCTCTCTTATCACCATGGAATTATGTCAGAAATCACTATCAAGAGATATTTGAAAGTAGCCCACATATTTTCAAGTGCAATATGACATTTACCAAGAGAGATCTATGACTTAGGCATTGAAAGCTTCAGTCAAGTTAGAAGACTGAAAACACACAAAGGGTGATGGCAGAGAAGAAAGCATTTAAATGAGAAATTAATATCAAAATGAGAAAGTAATATCCAAGATACTTTTAAAACCCCATGTATTTGAAATTAAATGTCCACTTTTAAAGGATAGGTGTATCTAAAGAAGCCATGACAAGGAAAATGAGAAAATATGGCACAGGATTCGGTTTTATTCCTGGGTCCATCCCTCTTCCCTAGCATTACATTTCCCCAAGTCTGAGTTTTTCAGCCTCTTAAAGTATGCAGGAGTGAGAGTGGAATGAGGAATGGTGGTGGGAAGAGGTGGCCTAAGCAGGTCAACGCGAGTGGCCTCTGGCATTCTGAGTGCCTCAGAGTAGCCCAGGGTAGATGCGAGTGTTCCAAACCCTGACTACTTCTCAGGTCTCCCTGTTAGGGTGAGTGGTAGATACTCTGTCCAGCAAGTGTTTCCTTTGGCCTCACGATTAACTGTCAATCACACATGTACAAGCACTGATGATTCTCAAAGGTAGTGTCATCTAGGCCTCCAAGAAAGATACGGTTTTTAAAACATTTCCCTGGAAATGTAGAGTACTCTTAGCTCTTTTTCTTGATCCTACCTCTAATCTTTATTAGAAATGCCCCTCTTTCAGGCGTGATGGAAATATGAAAAGGTCTTTTATGTGCCATAATGGGTATGTGCCTGGGTGCTTAGTCATGTCTGACTTTGGACTGTAGCCTGTCAGACTCTTCTGTCCATGGAATTCTCCAGGCAGGAATACTGGAGTGGGTTGCCATTCCCTTCTCCAGGAGATCTTCCCGACTCGAGGATCAAACCTGGGTTTCTTGCATTGAAGGTGGATTCTTTACTATTGGGGAAGCCCATGCCAATGTGGCTCCTGCCAGTAATGTAGGAGACAGTTTCGATCCCTGGATCAGGAAGATCCCCTGGAGAAGGAAATGGCTACCCTCTCCAGTATTCTTGCCTGGAAAATTCCATGGACAGAGGAGCCTGGCTGGCTACAGTCCATGGGGTCGCAGAGAGTCGGACATGACTGAGCAACTAACATCACACATACACGTGCCGTAGTGTATAGGAGCTGATGAAAATTTTAACCCAGGGCTCATCCTCCTCCCCTGGAGGAAATGAGATGGGGATGATCTACAGAAGGGACAGTTTCATTAATTTACTTACAGTATCTTTCTCCACTGTTGGGTCCGAGGCTCCTTGAAGAGTTCTAAGTTTCACAGCCAGTGTAGATAGTTAATAAATAAGTGTTGAACTGAGAGATGACATTTGCTATGGTTATATTTAGGAATTCTTCATTCACGAATTTGATAACAGACTTGAATTTATACCCATTATTAAATAGAAATGGATTTGGGGTCTTTATTTTGCGTCAAGCTCTTGGTGTTCCAGAGGTTGCTGATTAAGATAAAAATACCTGAGAAGGAAAATAAATCCTCAAGCGCCATTGAAATGGAGTCAGTTCCCATATTGGCCAGAAGAGGGCAGAGTCCCTGTGGGAATGTGACAGGATAGACGTATTTTGATGCTGCAGGAAGATTTAGGAGCACTGGCTAGGGAAGGGAGGAGGAAGTGGCAAAGAGAATCTAATGGGGGACAGAGGAAGAAATAATTTCTAGAAGGTGACAGAAGAGGTTTTTTTCTTCTTTCCTTTTGGCTGCACTGGGACTTCGCTGTGGTGCGCGGGCTCAGCAGTTGTGACGCAGGAGCTTCCTTGTTCTACAGCATGTGGGATCTTAATTCCCCAACCAGGGATTGAACCCGCGTCCCTTGCATCGCAAGGCAGATTCTTAACCACTGGACCACTAAGGAAGTACCAGATTACGAGAGTTTAAAAACTCTGTCAACTTCATCCAAGTTCATCCTTCATTCATTCATTTATTCTTTTATCAAACATTACTGTGCAAGGAGATCCAACCAGTCAATCCTAAAGGAAATCAGTCCTGAATATTCATTGGAAGGACTGATGCTGAAGCTGAAACTCCAATACTTTGGCCATTTGATGCGAAGAACCAACTCACTGGAAAAGACCCTGATGCTGGAAAAGATTGAAGGCAGGAGGAGACGGGGACGACAGAGGATGTGGTGGTTGGATGGCATCACCAATGCGATGGACATTCGTTTGAGCAGGCTCGGGGACCTGGTAATGGACAGGGAAACCTGGTGTGCTGCAGTCCATGGGGTTGCAAAGAGTTGAACACGACTGAGCGAGTGAACTGAACTGAACTGAGCACTTACTATGTGTGAGACACTGTGCCTGGGGTGAGTCAGGCAGAGATGAGCACAGTAGACATGATCTGGGGAACGTCTAGACCAGTCGGGGTTACCGGAATTAAATAGTTAAGTGTATGTATAATTAATGGTTTTGCTCAGAACAATGGAAGAAAATAACAGATGTCATGAGAACTTCCTCAAGTAGGAGGAGATCTCTCTGATAAGATGCAACCTGAAGGCCGAAGAGTCATGTGGAAGGTTGGGAGACATGCTCCAGACAGAAGGAACAGCTTGTATGAAGGCCCTGAGGTTGGAGGTGGGTGGCGGGGTTGGAAGATTCAAGGAATTAGAAGAAGGTCAGTGTGGCTCCATGGGGTAGTGGCATAAGATAAATTTTGAAAAATGGGGGAAGATCACGTAGGGCCTTTGAAGCCATGCTCAGGGTTTGGATTTTCCTTTGTCTTTCAGTTTGCAAGAAGTATCTGTTTATTAACAGGCCAGATTACAAACTAATTTCAATAAGCCTATTGATCTTGTGCAAGCATCTCCATCTTCAAGAGAATGGGTGGTCTTTTTCTTCATTCCACCTTGTGGAGAAGATAATTTGAAGGGTCATGGGAAGTTGTTTGCTTCTTTGAAATATTTTTCAACAGAATAGATCTCATGAATCAGATCCTCCATGCAGACGATGCCACATTTACCAAGAAATTGAGTGATCCACGTGTTACCCGTCAGGGCAATTCACTTTCTGTTGATTTTGCCATAGGCAAGCTGGTAGATCAGTTCATTTGCTGACTTCAGGATTGGGTACCCCCGTGCATTCTGGGTTCCACAGTCCTCAGCATGTTGACTAAAGCCTCCCTGAACTTCACAAAAGTGCCAATGAAGATCGGGAGGAGGTGAAGAAGCTGCAGTTCCTTCGGACCTTTGAGCTCACACCACTGCTACCTTTGATCCTAATGACAAGTGCCAATTTGGATTGGCACATAGGAATGTAGAAGTCACCAGCCTTTCCTGCCATCCTAAAAATTTTACTTCTGTACATCTGCCTATACGCCTTGTAATAGTGCTTAGCTTTATCATTGATAAATTTTCTACTTGCTTTTCAAAGCATGTTTTGCACAAACTTCTTTCCCAGGCTCTTGGTCTTCAGTTCTGTGAATTTCCTTTGCTTTTTCTTATGGGTTTCTAGTATAGCAGGAACCTTCTTTTTCTTCTCTCCTTTTTCTCCATGATTCCAGCCAGAAAAGAACATGTTTTGATACTCTTGCATGAGCCATAAAAAGATCTTAAGCAGAGGCATGGATTGTCTCATTCATATTTTAGAAGATCACTCTGGGGAGTTCCCTGGCAGTCCAGTGGTTAGGACTCTGAGCTTTCACTGCTGAGGACCTGGGTTTGATCCCTGGATGGGGAAATAAGATCCCACAAGCGGCTCAAGCTGTGCAGTGCAGAAAAAAAGTCACTTTGGGCTGCCGTATGGAGAATTCTCTGAGGGAAGAGGGAAGCAGGGGTTTTAGGAGGCTGATACAGTAGTTCAGGGAAGATATGATGATAGCTTGGACTAGGGTGGTGACAAACAGTGGCAAGAATTGGATGAATTAGAGACGTATTTGAAGACAGGCTTGATGAGACGTGGTAATCAGAGGCTGAGTGTGTGTGCGTGCGTGCTCAGTTGTGTCTGATTCTTTGCAAGGTTGAGAAAAGGTGTCAAATGTTTTTTGATGAGTTTCTATCATGAGCAATTGGGGAAATCTAGGGAAAGGTGGGCTGGGGATGTGAGGATGGGGAGTGGAGAATAGAAAAAGAAAAACTCAGTGTTGGACCCACGAAGCTTGAGATCCTTGTGAGATCCCAAACAGAGATATTCTGGCCTGGAGCTCTGCAAGGAGGGCTGAGTGAGAGACACAACCTTGTGGATCAGCCCTGTATAAAAACAGCATCGAAAGCCACGAATGTGGATGAAGTTATAGAGTCAGAACACACAGGAATGAGATGTCCCAAGGCTGAATCCTGAGAAACTGTCACCAACGCAGGGATCACAAACGTAGTCAGGATTTTGTGGATGAAAGGGGAGAAAGGCCTTTCAGAAATGTATCTAGTGAGTGGCCACCGTCTCTTTCTTTCCTTGTAAAGAACTCTTATGTACTCGTTTCCTACTACCGTTGCAACCAATTATCTCAAACTCAGTGGCTTAAAACAATACAAACTTATTCGCTTAAGTTTCTGGAGGTCAGAAGTCTATAATTGGTCTCACTAAAATGAGGGCAGTGGCAAGACTTGAGTTCCTTCTGAAGGCTTAGGAGAAAATCTGTTCCCTTTTTTTTTTTCTGGTTTCTCGAGGTTGCCCACATTCCTTGGTGTGTAACCTGCTTCCTTCTTCAAAGCCAGCGAATGGTAGGTGGAGATTTTCTCAGGCTGCGTCACTCTGACACTGAGTCTTCTCTCTCTCACATTTATTTCTAGAGATGTTTTATGATTACAGTGGGCTTACTGGGATAATCAAGGATACTGTCCCCATCTCAGGCCTTGCTGATCAGCAACTTTAATTCCATTTACATTAAATCCCCATTGCAGTGAAACCTGACATATTGTAACTTATCCACAGGTCCAGTAGATTATGACATGGGCTTCTTTGGGAGTTATTATTCTGTCTATTAAACCTTACAAGTCTGCTTATTCCTCTTTGGAAAAGTGTGAAAAAGTACACACCATTCCTCAAGTCCTAGAAGAAACTCTTCCATGATAGTCCAAAAGGGGAAAAATAACAAAAGTGTGAGATTTACTTGTGTGTCTGTGTCATAACTATATTTCAGCAATACACTCAGTTGGATAAGAAAGAAAAAAATAGCCAAGTTATTGATTAGGGATTTGTTTATACTTCCTTTGTCCACTGGAACAGCTGTTTGTCTGGATAAGGAATGCTTGAGTTTTTATCATAAATAACATCTCTGTCTTGGTTCACGGTCCATTATAACTTAATACCACAGACAGTGCTATGCTAAGTAACTTCAGTCTTGTCCAGCTCTTTGCAAACCTATGGACTGTAACCCACCAGGCTTCTCTGTCCATGGGATTCCCCAGGCAAGAATACTGGAGTGGGGTGCCATGCCCTCCTCCAGAGGATCTTCCTGACCCAGGGATCAAATCCGTGTCTCTTATGTCTCCTGCATTGGCAGGCAGGCTCTTTACCAATAACGCCTAGCTTGTAAACAGCAATTTATTTCTCACAGGTCACACACCAAGGAACATGGGCAGCCTCAAGAAACCAGAAAAAACCCAAGGGAACAGATTTTTCCCTAAGCCTTCAGAAGGAACTCATACAACCTTCAGTCTATAGCAGTCTCTTGGTAAAACTCAATGTCACTATTAGAATGACGAAACAAAGACGAGTGTCTCTACCCAGTGCCAGCACTGTGTGTTCAGTAACTTGTAGCTGTCATTTGTGGCTGGCACCAGCGTCACAGTAATTCTAGTCTACAGAGAAGGAAATTGAAGTTTTCAGAAATTTGCCAAAGTCACTCAGGTAATACAAGGTTAAAGTGGAGACAGAATTCAATGCTGTCTGACCCTGGGCCCACGTCTGTATTCATTCCTTCATCCTGCTTCTCTCAGAGCTGTTTTCTGTTTAGAGGCAAAATGTCAAATTAGACTGTGATATATACATACAATCATATTGCATGTACATATAGATATTATATACACATAATTTTTATGACAAAGCTGAATATCTGTTAATACTAACCCATTGATGTTTTTGATCAGTATAGATATAAAAAAGCAAAGAGGGCAGATTGAATGAAATTAGCATTTTTATTACTTGGTTGATAAAAATTTTACTTGGGAAAATAAGTGTTTGTTTATTTACCCAATAATGTTCCTCTGTCCCCCACCCCATTTTTTATTCTAGTAAAATATACCTAATAATGTTTTGTATTAAAGAAAGATGAGATCTTACTTTGGTGCCTAATTTTTTTGAGTGATTTTATGCACTTCCTTGAAGGAAATGCTTATTCATTTCAATACTTTTAAAGAAATATTTGAAGCTATAAATTGATATCTAAGAACCACCATATATTCTGATACTTTGATGGTTGTTCATGTCTAAATATTTTGTAATTTCCATCATCATTTCCATTTCAATTCATGAATTGTTTGGAGGTGCTTCCAATCACAATGTAATATTTCTCCTTTTCTATATGATTATTGTCATTGTCTAATTTAGTAATGATGTGGTTAAAATGTAATCTCTAAGACATCACATTTTTGAAAAATTCTGTGCTGTCTTTTGTGACTAGTGTGGGATTGATTTGGATAAGTGTTGTATGTGTGCTTGACTAGAATGTGTATCTTCAATTTGGGGAGTACAGTTGCATGTAGCTGTAATTAGCATGTTGAATCTGCCATGTGAGGCCTGTAACAAAGATACAATTTTAAAGGTTTATGGTAGGAGTAACTTTCTCTGTCCCTGGAGATAAATTGTGGAAATGGTGGTGTCTTTTCAGTGAACTGTGATGTAATAGACAGTCCTGTTCTTGCTCTGGTCCCCAGATCACCGTCTCTGATCA
Organism: Bos mutus; assembly: GCF_027580195.1. Lineage (NCBI taxonomy): Eukaryota > Metazoa > Chordata > Mammalia > Artiodactyla > Bovidae > Bos > Bos mutus. The sequence continues at coordinate 24,652,294 of NC_091621.1, read as the reverse complement.
GTGACCAGCAGGAGATATCAGTTAGTGCTTCAGTCTGTATTTAGGGTAGACTGAGTCTCCCTCTCCATGTGGTTGGCTGTGGTCTGCCTCAGTGGATAGAGCTGGCTTCTGGATCCTACTCTCTTCTCTCTTCCCACATCACCTTCTTCTTCACCTGCTGCTCCATCTGTGCTTCCGATGTTAGCAAATGGCACCAGCATCCTCTGCCTTGGTCAGAACTGGCAATTATCCCTGACTCCTCTTCCCGTTTCCACTCTTATTTCTAACAAACACCAAGAGTCATCAACTCTCCTTTCGAAGTATCTCTCAAATTGGTCAAATTCTTTCTGTCTTTGCTGCCACTGACTTTGTTCAAGCCTTTATCACTCAATCATTGCAACCACCTGTAAGCTGATCTTCATCTCCATTTTGCCCCCTACTCAATTATTTCTGCTATAGCCAGTAATTTTTCTAAAGTATAAATCTGATTACATCATGCTCTGCTCATTCAGTGGTTCTCTATCGGTCATAGAATAAACTTCAGACTTCTTAACTTTGCTTACATGGCTCTTCTGGCTCTATTTTTAAAAAAATTCTCTCCAGAGTCTTCTGTGATCATTTCCCTCTTCTGAAAATAAACATACACTCTAGCCATTCTTGCAGGTCCTCAAATATGCTATGCTATTCACCTTGAAACATAATGTATAGGATTTTACATCTTTGAGATTGAAGATATTTCTTAAGTGTATGTATCTCAACTCTGAAACACTGGAATGATGGAAAAAAGATTAACACACACAAATACACGTACATATATACACACATATGTACATACATTTGTGTATACACAGCCATATATAATGTATATTTGGGATAAATTTATGGAAACTGTACATAAATGTTTGCATGTATATGATGTAAATTAGCAATCAATAAATACTTTTAAAAATAGTACATGGATATCCAATTATAGACAACAGGTTAGACAATACATTAATATTATCTTCTTCCCTAGATTCCACCAGAATCATAGTAAAAGCATGTGAAACCTATACATCCATGAGGACAAAAAGAATGATTGGAGTCAGTAAAAAATTAGGTTTCCACACATTTCTGGGATACAGATTTAGCAAATTTAGCAGAACAGAAGAAGCAGCCTCTCACTGAACACAGAGGGCCATATAGACAAGAAAAATCAGATTTGCTCAGAGGAATCCAGAAAGACTTAGGATTCTCGAATTCCCAGTAGAGCAGTGGGTGGTATTTAGGCTTAGGGCTGAAAACAGGGTGATTGTATGGGTCAGTGGACTGTCATCCACTTGTTTGGGCATAAAATGTCAGCAATTTAGTTTCTATACTGAGGCTGGAAGTCAGAGATGACTTCCCAGGAGACCTCAGGAGTCTCAAAAAAAAGATATATATATATATATACCATATATCTGCAGTATGAAGAGTTAAAAAGATAAAATCAAGAAAATCTCCCAGAAAACAAAACCTTTAAAAAATACATTTAAAATATCCAAGCAGTGTACAGAATTAAACCTGTAGGACCAACATGTGATCAATAGGGCATCCAAAAGTAAAGAATAGAGAAAACAAAGGTGAAGAGCGTGTCAACAATATAAGAAAATTTTCCAAGGATTAGAGTCAAATAATCAACTTCTTGGGCTTCCCAGGCGGTGCTAGTGGTAAAGGATCTGTGCTAGAGAGGCAGGTTCAATCCCTGGGTCAGGAAAAATCCCCTGGAGGAGGAAATGGCAACCTGCGCCAGTATTATTGGCTGGAGAATCCCATGGACAGAGAAGCCTGGCGAGCTACACAGTCCACTGAGTCCCAAAAAAGTTGGACACGACTGAGTGACTGAGAACGCGTGCCTGTGCATACACAACTTTTCAGTGAGGCATTCCTGGACCAACTCTTTAAAACTGTAGCCCCTCCACTTAGCCCTACCTTACTTAACTATTCTCCTTTGAATTTTTAACCACCTGGCATACAATATATTTAATTGTTTGTTCAGTGTCTCTTTTCTTAGAATGTAAGCTACCCACAGGGAAGATATTTTGTTCACAGTGGCACCCTCCGCACGTGCCTACTCAGTGTTTGGCATACAGTCAGTATTCAATAATTCTTTCTTTCTTTTTTTTTTTCAATAATTATTTCTTGAGTGAGTGAATAAGAGGATCAGTTCAGAGTCGTGTCCGACTCTTTGCGACCCCATGAATTGCAGCACACCAGGCCTCCCTGTCCATCACCAACTCGATTTAAGTCCTCCTTGTGGAAAGAAGTTAGTTAATAACGCCTCAAACTGGTTTCACAATAAAATGATAGGTAAGCCTATAATTTACTAATATGAGACAGCCATCTGAAGCAGTAACTAAAAGAGTTAAAGGCACTCAACTGCATCTGAAGAAAGGATGGGAGAGCAAGAAGGAGAAGAGGCAAATCTTTGTTGATCTTCATTACAAGTTTTTGAAAATTATTTGCTTTTCTCACCATGTGTCTGTACTGTTTGTTTTTTAAAAGAGTGTATATATCTTAGGAAACATTTTTTTATTTATTTACTGTAAACATATATCAACACTAATAATAGCTACATTTATTGAGCACTTATTATATGCTAGGCATTGTGCAGAGATTTATATGAATTATTGAAGAAGGCATTACACATATCTGTTGTCATTTTATGCAAACTGAAAACATCTGGATTCAACATAAAAATAGAAAAAAAAAAACCCTCAGTCCCCAAATATAAATATTTAGTAACCTAATCTCAATCGAATAAATTCTGCTTCTCAATCTTCATAACAAAGACATGAATTTGATATGCCTCCTATCTTTAAAATGCAAGAAAAAAAGCATCATGCAATAATTTTTAAAAGTTTCTATTTAGTAGGAAATCCTTGTAGAACTAAAAAAGCACCTGTCAACAGGAACTGTAGAAATTGAAAGAAAAATTGTGCCTAAGCTCTTTTAGAGACATCTGTCTGTATTATCTGCTGGCTTTCCCTCCACCCTTCTTTCCATTCCTCATTTCTCTTTCAGCCTGTTCATCTGAAATGTAAGTGAGCTTTGTTTCAGGAAATTTATGAGATTTTCGCAACATGAAATGGCTTCTGACAGAGTCATTTCTGGGCCTCAGCTCCGATCTGCTTCCTCCCATTTGTGCCCGATATTCTGCTGTGATGCCATCCATCACTAGCTCAGGAACACACAGGGCCGTCACCTCTGCAAATCATGCTTCATCGTTCCAGATGTGAAATCGAAACCTTGGTAGTTGTTTAACAAAGACTATTTTAGCACAGTGCTGTTATTTGGCTGTTTCTGGTGTTTAGACTGTGCTCTGGATCTTTTGAGGGCTTCCTTGGTGGCTCCTGGATCTTGTGGGAGCAGCCCCCTCCCACCCTTTCCCTTTTTTGCTTGGCTAAACTCCCTTCCACCTCTCAGGCTTCAGTTGAGTGGTGCCCCTGGAGAAGCCTGTCTCAACAGTGACCCCACCCAATGGGGATCCTATACCTCCCGTGGATCCTGGAGGATCCCTCTGACTTTGACTTCATAGATTGCATTGTTGCTGTCATTTACTTTCAGTCTCCACTGGTGGCCCTCAGGTCCCTAGACACAGAGACTGAACTCTGTCTTGCCAGCCCCGCCACACGGTGCAGTGCCCTGGTACACAGAAGGTGCTCAATAACCACTTGATGAATGTAAGAGTAAATGAAGGGATGAAAGCCACTGTCACTGCGTACAGTTCACTTTAGTTTGCACATACTGTTTATGTATGAAAAATAATAACCAAAACAACTACACAGCTGGGCTTAACAATTACTGAGTCAAAGGCTAATGAGTTAAATAATCTTGGCCCAAATCCAGAAGTTAAGGGAACAAGAGATAGCGAGAAGCCTGTGCATATTTCCTGTGTTCTGTAGGAAATGAATATTTCCTAAGCTCTTTTCCTCTAGCAAGTTCCGAAGTTGAGAATGCACTATATAATTTTATAGCCCCATGAAAGAAAAAAAAGTAAAAAACTTTCAAAATGGTTTGTGCTACACGCTATAACCTAGCCTCTTATTTATGGCTTGACAAATAGATGAGAGACAGTTGTTCTTTTTTCCTGTTTCTTCAGAGGCTTTGAATAATAGTTAACAAAGATCACATTGAAAATTGAACTTACCTTATCACTCATGAGACCTGGTTCTGAATTATTTGACGTGAAAATGTCTTCAATACAGTCCCATCCCACTCATATTCTCTCATCTCCTCATCTGAGCTTAAGATCCTCTAGAGGCATCATAGTTACGTCATGCCTTTTCTATGGCTCTTTACTGGACCAGACCTAATATGTGTGGAATGCCCTTTCAAATGACAGGAAAAAGTTGAAAGGAACTTTAAAGGTGGTTCTAAAATTTTAATCTAAGGCTATTTGAAAGATAATTGTTTAAGATCATTATCTATTGAGAAATTAGACAAGATTTCATTTTTTAGTTCCAGTATGTGACGGGTAAAGAAATAACAAATCAAAGAGAAAAACAGAAGAACAAAATTTTTCTACTTTGATGGCTTATGTGTTTTATCTGTGATGCTAGATTTTCAGTTTATGTAACTCTGAGGGGAAATGATAAATTAAGATACTATTAATAATACTTATGGGAGAATTTTCATTGATTTATATGAGATTAGCCTTTGGCTCAGTTTCTCTTTTCACGTAGCAATTGTTTCTTTTGTAAGAAAAGTGCTTTTGTTAAACAGAGTATATCTTTGACTTGAATGGTGTTCCAGAGACATATTTAGTTACAAGTTAAAACACAATTTTTTCCAAATCTATAATCAGAATAATAGCCACATTATCTTTCATTCTTCTCTGGGTGATAATAAGTGATGTTTCATTTACTTTCTTTGCTCGCTCTACTTTGTTTGAAATGAAGTGAAAGCTGCTCAGTTGTGTCCGACTCTTTGCGACCCCATGGACTATAACCCCATGGACTGTACAGTCCATGGAATTCTCCAGGCCAGGATACTGGAGTGGGTAGCCTACCCCTTCTCCAGAGGATCTTCCCAACCCAGGAATCGAACCAGGGTCTCCTGGATGGCAAGCAGATTCTTTACCAGCTGAGCTATCAGGGAAGGCCTTCTATTTTGTTTACTAGACCCTAATAGGAATTGTATATTATTATTATTATTTATGTTTAATTATGAATGACTTTATTTTTATATTATCTTAAATTTAAGGAAGGACATATCTCCCACAATGTTTAACTTAAATGTATATTTATGTATATTATTTATGTATGTATGTTATACATACACACACACCTGCAGTGACTGTGAAATAAAGAAGTTATCTCACGACACTCCACCGCTATGAGGTTGTTATTTTCCTATTTATTGGCTTCAGACTCTAGTAGGTTCTGTTATCAGTACAGGAAGTTCCTTGTTTCTCTAACCTGGAAGCATAGTAGGAAGCCGTGCACACATGAACCGCGGGAGGACCAGGAAGAGTCTGTCCTGATCCCGCACTGTTCTCTTTACGGGCTCTTATTCCCAATTCTCAGCACTTGGAACTAATTCTTTTGCATTTAGATTCTATGGACATCTTGCTATCACAGAATCCTAGAATTTTAAACTTAGAAAGAATATTAAAGATCTAGTCCAACCAGCTTCTTCAGTCTGTAGATAAAGAAACTGAAATTCAGAATTTCGTCCAAGGTTTCACACTCTGAGGGTGGTAGAACCACAAGAATCAAGGCCTTCTTCAGGTCATGTCTGCTGACTTTCACTGTGTTCATTCATTTCTTCATTTTTAAATTATATACATATATATATATATATATATACACACACACATTATGGGAGTATAATTGCTTTACCATTTCTTTACTCTTTAATTTATGTCATAGTCAGGATTCTCCTGGGTAAAAGTGAGAAAAAACCAAATCTGATATTCTTCAAGTAAAGAAGAAACTTTATTAGCCTTTAGGCACAACTAGGCTCAAATGATGTCTTCCACACTTGAACTTCCTCCAGATCTGGCCTCTGGTGTCCTCTGCATGGGTTTCATCCTCAGACAAGCCCATCCCATGCTGCGGCAACATGCCTTCCTGCTCCCCACCCTGTCCTTAGAAGTTACAGGCATGCATCCTACCAGCTTTAATCCCACCAGAGAAAGAGACTCATTTTACTAGTTAGTCTCAGAAAAGTGTTGACATGAAATCTCATGGGTTTGCCTTGGATCATGTGTCTGCACCAATCAGAGGGTCAAAATATATCAACTGGCCTAGCCTAAGTCACATGCTCTCCCCTGCCACCAGGGGAATCTCAGAGGCTGAGAGTGAAAGAGAGGAATTTCCTCTCCCCAAATTTAAAAATAAATAAAAAATGGAGTCTTGTTGCCAGAGGAAAGTAAAATAGAGACTGAGTAGTTTAAGCAACCCCTGTCTGCTTCAAGTTCGTCCTGTGTCTGAGACATGGTGTTTGGTGTTTGGGAAGCAGCCGTTGTTAATTCACTTGCTTACCAGTTGGTGTTTTCAAAATGAACACACTGGCCCAAAGTTGAGCTGACAGAAATGGAGTGGAGGAAAGACTATATTGGATGTGTTGAGGAAGAGATGGGGAGACCACAGGGGAGGGGCATGGGGTGCAGAACCCTGGGTAGGGGAGGAAAATGAGGTCTGAATGAAGGTCAGCAGTGGCCCAGAGGACAGGAGAGAGCCGGGAAAGGCTCTGAGGGAGCTGTGGGTCTCTACTGGGTTGTCTGCTCAGAGTCAGCTCTACTCACGGAACAGATGCCCAGTGGAGACACCCTGTGGCTGATTCATCATGCAAATCAGTGGGAGGGGCTGCTGTGCCAGGGGCTAGCATGCAAATATGCTGAGACAGACCTTCCCTCACCCTCCGCCTGGGGCAAGTTACACAAAGCTTACTGACAGTTGCAGGAATTGCTACCGGGGAGAAGTCCAGAGTGTTCCAAGAGAATATACAGAAGACCTGACTGAGTAGAGAATGTGGGCAGGGAGAAAGGCCGCTAGAATAATATTTCAACTGAGACTTGGGCTAATTCACTTTGCTATATAGCAGAAACTACCATAACATTGTAAAGGAACTATACTCCAAAAAATAAAAATAAATCAATAAACTGAGACTTGAAGAACAAGGAGGAGGTTCGTCAGGGTGGAAGAGGGTCCAGGAGAAAAGAATTCCAGGCAGAGGATACCGGAGCCTGTGAGAGGGGTCTCAAAGTGATAGAAAAGAGAATGGTGCATCCCAAGCCTCCTAGGAAGGCCGGTGGAGTGGGGATGGGGGGCACTAGGTGGGGAAAGCTGGTGAGAGCTCAGGCTGGGGAAGGAAGCAGGAGCCAGACCATGTCACTTGATTCTGTCCATTGGAGAGAGACTTTGAATTTTAGCTGCAAGCATTAGATTTGTGACAAGATTTGTGTTTTTAGAAAGATCACACTTACTGAGGATGGAAAAGAATTGAGGCAGGCAGTGAGACTACACAGAGCATAAAAAGGGGTTCAGGGCTTGGACAGTAGAAGTGGCAACAGAGATGGAGAGAAAGCAGACACATTTAAGATGTATTTGAGGGACTTCCCTGGTGGTCTAGTGGTAAGGGGCTTCTTCCCTCGTGTCTCAGCGGTAAAGAACCTGCCTACAATGCAGAAGTCAGGAAGATCCCCTGGAGGAGGACGTGGAAACCCACTCCAGTATTCTTGCCTAGAGAATCCCCATGGACAGAGGAGCCTGCTGGGCTGCAGTCACAGGGTCACAGAGTCAAACATGACTGCAGTGACAATTCTGCACTTTCACTGTGAAGGCCTGGGTTCAATCCCTGGTAGGAATTAAGATCCCTCAAGCCACAAGTCATCGTCAAAAAACAAAAGAGGTATTTGAATTTTTTTGTACTAGCAAGGTTTCTTCAGCAGTTGTTGCACAGGCAGTGCAATATACCTGTGGATTTGTGAAAGTTTTAGATTTTCATTAGCTGGTTGAATTGCAGGTTTTATTTTCCATGACAGTATTAAATTGGCTGGGGATTGGGCTGAATATAATTGTTTTATGGCCAAATGTATCCCATTGTAATAAATAATGACTATACATCAGCCTGCCAACTGCCTGATTTAAGAGTACAAGGCCACAGGAAAATTCTTTGAGTCTACAGATTTGGTGACCAAAGATAAAGGAATGGGACTTTAAACTCTGGTGGCCCCACAGAATGTCCTGGGTCCCACAGCCAGCTTGCTTACTACAGTTTAGAAAATCCTTGAAATCTGTTAGAGTTCATATACATAGACCCCAGAACTATATTCTTGGATTGATGGATGGGATGAATAGTTAAGTTCAGATAATCTTCAATGCTCAGTCATGTCCAATTCTTTGTGACCACATGGACTGTAGCCTGCCAAGCTCTTTTGTCCATCGGGATTCTCCAGGCAAGAATCCTGGAGTGGGTTGCTATGCCCTCCTTCAGAGGATCTTCCCAACCCAGGGGTTGAACCCAGGTCTGCTGCATTGCAGGCAGATTCTTTACCAGTTGAGCCACAAGGTAGGTCACATTAAGGCGTGATCAGAAATAGCAATATCTCAGTGCCTTGAAACAAGTTTTCTTTCTTGTTCCTTCTGGCAAAACCCACCGCCTGACTGGCAACTCTAAGGGTATCTCTCTTCCATTCATGCTGATAATAAAGTATGAGACTTTAGAGACCTTTACTCACATTGACCTCACTTCACTTTCTGGTTTTTCAGTGAGCATTGCTGGCTGAACCACGGAAACAAGCAGCTGCTGTTTTCCCCTCTCCTGGATCTGTTTTCCCTTCTGGAAGTTCATTTGGACTTTTCTTTGGGCCATCACAAATTTCATGTTTCACATGGGGCTGGCTCTTCTCACTACCACCTACAGTTCAGTCATCAGGGAAAATTGCAAACAGGGGAAATCTTCTTGTTTCCTCTTTCTCTCTTCTAGTATTCCACTAAGCCGTCAGTTATTCTCAACTGGACACGGAGAATAGTATCCTCAGGCAAAGGGGAATCTAAGTGGAGACAGAGGTCTGTGGAAGAGGACTGGGCAGAGGAACACAGTGAGGTGGCCCGAAGAATGCAGATGAGCAGGCGAGGGGCAAAGACTGGCTGCAGAAGCGCATTTAGTGTAGTCTCATTAAGTAGGCAGTCCTAAAGGAAATCCATCCTGAAAATTCAGTGGAAGGACTGATGCTGAAGGACTGATACTCTTGCCTGGCAAATCCCATGGACGGAGGAGCCTGGTAGGCTGCAGTCCCTGGGGTCGCTAGGAGTCGGACATGACTGAGCAACTTCACTTTCACTTTTCCCTTTCATGCATTGGATAAGGAAATGGCAACCCACTCCAGTGTTCTTGCCTGGAGAATCCCAGGGATGGGGGAGCCTGGTGGGTTGCTGTCTCTGGGGTCGCACAGTCGGACACGACTGAAGCAACTTAGCAGCAGCAGCAGCAGGACTGATGCAGAAGCTGAAGCTCCAATATTTTGGCCACCTGATGGGAAGAGCCAGCTCACTGGAAAAGACCCTGATTTGGTGAAAGACTGAGGGCAAGAGGAGAAGGGAACGACAGAGGGTGAGATGGTTGGATGGCATCACCAACTCACTGAACGTGAGTTTGAGCAAACCCTGGGAGATAGTGAAGGACAGGGAAGCCTGGCATGCTGCAGTCCATGGCGTTGCAGTGTCAGACATGACTGAGAGGCTGAACAACATTAAGCAGGGAGCTACAGCTGGAGGCTGGGATCTGGAGGAATAACTGGAGTTGGGTGCTAAGATCTTGAAGGAGGAAGACCCCCACAAAGGTACCTCCTCCAACACTGTGATCCTTCCAACCAAGAACAATGTCAGGAGTCTGGAGCAGCCAGGCCTGAGGGCTGGACTAAATGGCAGAAAGTGAGTAACCCCATGAGCCAATGAAGCTGCAGGGCATCGGGGACCCCTAAGGTGAAAGTGAAAGTTGCTCATTCGTGTCCGATTCTTTGTGACCCCGTGGACTATACAGTCCATGGGATTCTCTAGGCCAGAATACTGGAGTGGGTAGCCATTCCCTTCTCCAGGGCATCTTCCCAAGCCAGGAATCAAACCCAGGTCTCTTGCATTGCAGGTGTATTCTTTACCAGCTGAGCCACAAGGGTAGCCCTAAGACCATTGCTGTAATGCAGCCAATTTGCATCTTGTTGATTTTTCAGGGGATGATTCCTTTAAGTAACCAAATCCATTGAGATCAAATACAATGCAAATTGCAATGGGGAAAAAGGAGTCTGTAGTTATATTAATGATTTCTATGCATGGAATATACAACCAAAATGGGGTTGAAGACTTTGATATATTTTGGACAATGTCTGTGGATATTCTTGTGTGCAAAGATCAAATAGCCCCCTTGCAAAGGTGGTGATGACCAGGGACACAGGATGACAAGATATCCTGTTTGTTTTCCTCTAAGTTCTGGAGGAAAACATGCTAGTATTATGCCCACCCTGCAGCCAGAGGCTGGATAACAGAAATAAGAACCAATCCTGTATAGCATCTTCTATGTGCTGAGTGCTGTTCAGCATTTCACCTATATTGGCTTATTTAATCCTTACAATGATGCCTCTTTTTTTTTTTTTTGACCATGCTGCATAGCTTGTGAGATCTCTGTTCCCCAATCAGGGACTGAACCCAGGCCACGGCAATGAAAGCACCAAGTCCTAACCAGGGCATCAGGGAACTTCCCCAACAAGTGTTTTTAGATGTATGCTGTTACTATTTCTGTTTAAAAATGAAAAAATTGATCCCCAAATAGTTATGTGACTTGCAAATACGTGACAGAGACAGGATTCAAACCCAGGCAGTCTAGCTCCAGAGTCTGCAGCTCTTGCCTCATATGGGGCAACGGGATGTCTTGTCCTGTGTCCCTGGTCATCACCACCTTTGCAAGTGGGTTGAACTACCTGCATCTTTTGGAGTGAAAGTGTTAGTCGCTCAGTTGTGTCTGACTCTTTGTGACCCCATGGATTCTAGCCCACCAGGCTCCTTTGTCCATGGAATTCTCCAGGCAAGAATACTGGAGTGGGTTGCCATTCCCTTCTCTAGGGGATCTTCCTGACCCAAGGATCGAACCTGGGTCTCCTGCACTTCGGGCAGAATCCTTACAGTCTGAGCCACCAGGGAAGCCCTCTTTTGGAGTGGTGCTGTCTTAATGGCAACTTCCTTCCCTAGATTCCTCTATGACATAGCTGACATGGCCTGCAGACCAGCAAATGCCAGTCAGTGCCATGGCTCGGGAGGTCACTGGAGCTTCCGGGATTTGGAATATTCAGGGAGACGTTGTGGCTGTGTCACAGGGCTCTTCTTTGCTCTATCTCTCCAGATTCTCAGAGGAAGCAGATCTCTAGGGCTAGGTCTGCATCTACTATTTTTCCTCCTATAGAAAGTCTCTTTGTACGTATGTACCCGCCTTTTCCTGCAGCCAGGTTCTGACGTGGAAGCATTTTCAAATGTCATTACTCCAGGTTTCTCAGAATATATGCCTAATCTAGGATTGGGGCAGCCACAATACAGGTGGAATCCAAAAGTGAGAAAATAATTAATCAGATGAGAGAAGGAAAGATGGGATTAACAGATCACAAGGGGTTGGTTCAAGTACAGTGGGAGGATTGGGGTGCTGGGACGCTTGCAGGAGTGAGGCAGGGAGGACTCCTGGATGACTGGGGTGGAGGCGATTATTAAGGTTGTGACTCAGACCTGGAGGCAGAGGACAAGAATCACCTATTGTAAACCGGAGATGCTGTTTACTGACATGGGGGTTTTTCCATAGGCTCTACTGGGACTTGGCTGCCTTAGCATGGATGGAGTCCCGAATGTACAGAATGAGGGGCGTGGGGACAGGGGATTTTACCTCAGCCATTTCCCACCTCCTTGAGGAAGAGAGCAGAGAGTCAAGTATTATAGATGGCAAAACTACCTCTGTTATTGCCTTTTGATTGTGGTCATTGGCCATGTGTGTTTCCTATTTCACAAGTAGTTTTAATTTTTCAATTTCTCTTCCCCTTTTAGACCAGATCTCTTAAATCTGAGAATAACTGCTCAAGGATGACCTTGCCTAACTTTAAGAATTACTCCTGTTCAAGAAAAAAATTAATCTTACATAAATAAAACTTGATAAGGAGCACATTCATGCTGCCCTGGTCTCCTCTCTTGGGCTTCCCTTTTCTGAAGCTTCATTCACTAACCTATAGTCTCAGCTTGCATCACATCCCACTGACCAGATTGTTACTTATTCTGTAGTACTGTTTTTATTGCTTCCCAGGCAGCTCAGACAGTAAAGAATCTGTCTGCAGTGCAAGAGACCCAGGTTCGATCTCTGAGTCAGGAAGATCCCCTGGAGAAGGGAATGGCAACCCACTCCAGTATCCTTGCCTGGAGAATTTCATGGGCAGAGGAGCCTGGTGAGCTCCAGTCCATGGGGTCGCAAAGTGTCAGACACAACTGAGCAACTATATTTTTCTTAAAAAAAAGAAAACTAAACCACTTACCATCCCCTAATTCACCAGAGCGGAGCACACCCAGACCTGTTAGAACATTCCCCTCCCCCTGTTTATGAAATGCTACCCCAGCTGAGACTCACTGTCCGTGAAGGCCCGGGATCCGTCTCTAATGGTGGCACTACAGCCCTTTTGTGGGAGGACCTACGATTTGTCCCTAACATTGGCAGCAAGTTCAAGATGCTTCCAGCCACTTTCAGGGTAACTTAGTAAGGTTCTATTTACACAGCTCTCCCTGAGTCTAGCCCCCTCATGAGAAGTTTTGACTCTCTGTAGGCAGGAATGGGGCTTCCCAGGTGGCTCAGTGGTAAAGAATCTGCCTGCCAGTGCAGGGAACGCGGATTCGACTCTTGGGTTGGGAAGATCTCCTGGAGAAGGAAATGGCCACCCACTCCAGTATTCCTGCCTGGAGAATCCCAGTCAGAGGAGCCTGGCAGGCTACAGCCCATAGGTCGCAGAGAGTCGGACACGCTTGAGTGACAAACACTTTCACATACCAGAGGCTCCTCTGCTGTTTGAATACGTTGATATTTTTGGATACCCTCCTTGAACTTCTATTTAAACTTATGAGCTTTCACAGGAGTACAACTTATTTTGTAAATGCAATACTTTAAACTTTTCTAACAAGAAATCTAAATAAGAGATCATTAACGAACATCATCTCTAAAATACGGAAATTTTTTTATCTCGTTTTTCTACTTATCCTATTCTGGACATGATATGTCCTTTTTTAGTCTTCCTTTTTAAAGTCAAAGATTCTCTCTTGGCTTATTTTTGTTTTCAAGAATTAATTTTTTCTTATCTGCTTTTCTATATTAATAAAAAGGAAGAGACTAAATATGGGTTCATTAAATACATATGTCCTATTATTAGGTTTAATTAATGATCCACTCCAGCAGGAAACAGCTTTCCCTCCTCTAAATTCTTGCAACTTGTTGCCTAAGCAATTTACTTGGGTCTTTTTGCATGCTGCCTGTCATTTCTGCACCTGCATAATTTTTTTTTCCAAGGAAATAATATTTTGAAAGGCCTCTTGGTCTGGGATTTAAGCACAAAATAGGCATTCACAAAATATAGGCTGTGAAAATAAATAAATGAAGGAATGAAGTAGTAAGTTTGACAATACATTTCCTGATAGGTTTCTTAAACTGAGCAAGCGCTTCCTAAAAAGCTAAGCAAAGAGGGCTGTAGTGACAACGGGGGCAGCACAACCCAGAGGACTTAGCTTTTAAAAAATGCTGGATTTACTTCTAAAAGGCAACAGAGGTGTAAAGATGAGCTTGGTGGAATAATTCTGACTCTGCTTATGGGTGTTACAGAATAAAAAGATTCCTGTTCAGCAGACACTCTGTGACTTGCAATTTTTTATTCTTTTCACCAAACTGTTGGACCTCTACAGATACCAATTCAAAGAGAACTGACAGATCAGTTACAAACTTTGCAGATGCAAGCCTTCAGTGAAAACCCTCTGGTTTTAAACTATGATTATTCTTCCTTTACATTTCTTTGAAGATTGTCTTTGTGGAGTTAAATGTCAGATTATGAAATGTAAATTTAGGACAACTGATTCAAGAAGTTTGATATAGCCTTCCCTCAGAATCCTGGGGGCACGGGTTTGATCCCTGTGCTGTGCTTAGTGGCTCAGTCGTGTCTGACTCTTTGCAACCCCATGGACTGTAGCCTGCCAGGCTCCTCTGTCCATGGGGATTCTCCAGGCCAGAATACTGGAGTGGGCTGCCATGCCCTCCTCCAGGGGATTTTCTCAATCCAGGGATTGAATCCAGGTCTCTTGCACTGCAGGCAGATTCTGTACCATCTGAGCCACCAGGAAAGCCCATGAACACTGGAGTGGGTAGCCTATCCCTTCTCCAAGGGATCTTCCCGACCCAGGACTTGAAACTGGGTCTCTTGCATTGCAAGATTCTTTACCAGCTGAGTTACCAAGAAAGCCCCAATACCAAAATCCAAGAATGCTCAAGTTCCTTATACAAAATCACTTTATGCAGTCGGCTCTAGGGAATCCGTGGTTGGTTGAATCTGTGGATTGGGAACCCTTGGAGAGCTGTGCTTGAAAACTTTACACTGGTGTGTGCAGAGGTGTGGGTGCACAGTGTGTAGGAGGTGCAACAAAATGACTTGTGACTGTCTCTCTCCTTCACCTGTTTTGACCAAACTTTATTACTCATTTAATGGAGTCATGACAAAGAGGAGGAATCAAAACACAGGGGGATCACAGAGGCTGTTATGTTTATTGTGCAGAACAGACAGTGATAATCCACTAGAGAAATATTTTCAACAAGCAAGCGATTCAAAGTACAATCATAGACAGCAACTCTACATGAAGAACAAAGTTAGAAGACACTCATAGAAACAGGGAGAAAGTCAACTGCAGTTCAACGTCTTGATACTTTTCTCCTGGAAACATACCTAACTTCAGAAATGGTAGAAAAGTTAAATGTCCAGTCTTATTTAGCCTGAGACCAACAACAGCAAAGAACAGTCCTATAAAATTTATCTCCCACAAAAATAAACTATATATATAAAAATTTTATGATGTTCTTACTGTTCCATTGGCCACAAGCTTTTTTTCAGTATGAAAAATGAGGTATACTGGGGCTTAAGAGGTAGTAGTGTGTTTTGATTGTACAACGTATAGGAAATAAGAGAGTAACTTCATCAGAGATGGAAATTGCTGTGTGTTCTGAGTTTGGCCAACATGAGCAACTGCTTCAGTTGCTGGCCAGTGAGGTTTCAAAAGACCCAACCCAAGATAAGGAGTGGGACTTCCATTTTTATGAGCCACTGTTTATTTGCTTATTAAATGCATAGTTAACAGTACTGTTGGGTTTTAATTCTCTCCATAGCTCCTTTGGTGATTCACAACAGTGAGCCCGTCTCAGAGAGGTACGTGGTCTTTGAAACGACCTCCCTGAAGCAGCTGGAAGAGAGATGGTTTTGAATTTCATTTGGCATCAGTGCTAAAAGCCAGACTGACACAAGCCGTCATGAGAAGCTACCTCTTGGCCCAGTTGATAATACCATGTTAAAAAGTCAGCACACTCACTAGGAGAGAAAGGAATACAAACTCTACATAAGAAGCGTTTAAAATAAATCTGGTTGAGACATATTACAAAAATCACATTTGTGTAAAATACATGAAAATATCTGTCAAGCATTTTTTCATAGTCAACTAATCTTCAAAACATATTTTTGATTGCATCATGCAAAAGCTGAGCTTGTTGCATCTCACCTACAAAGCTTCAAGTTTCTTTGAAGGTTGGCTTTATTTTATTTGCAAAAAGTATGTAAAAACGTGTTTCTTTCTATCAAAAAAGCCTTTTACAAAAATAGTTTTGATGAGGGTTAGCTGCAGTCTGAAATATTTCAAACATTGACAAAAATGAAGGCTGCAAGTAACAAGTTCATTCCTTTTGAAGTCTGGAGGTAGGTCTTTGCAAGTCAATTAGTCCATTTCCTTAAACAATTCATGTGAGGTACAAACTTGGAAGGTAATATTTAAACATTACAGTCAAATTTTGTGTGATGTGTAGTGTGATGGAGGAAAATTATCCTTAAGAACCTAGGAGCGACTTGGTTAAAAACAAAAATTCAAGTTACTGTAGAAAATCTAGCAGAGAAGCTGAAACAAGTATTTGTAAAATTTTAATAAAAAAAAAATCCCATAGAAAAATACATAGCCATGCTGAAACACAGTAAGGAGACTGCTTCTTTAACTGTAAATAAGTGGACAAAAAAGAACCGTAGATGATTTGTATCACCTACCCATGGCGTTTTCTTTTCTTGCATTGCTTGTGTATAGCAGCATGTAATAAGTACTAAACTGTAAATTAATTGTAACATTCAGAGGTAGTATTGAGCAGTGGGTTTGTATTGCATCTCTGGCTAAAAGTGCAGTTTGAATGAAGAGATGGTGAGCTGAGGTCAAGCACCTCATCCAACCATCCTATGTCAAAACGTATTACTTGACGTAACACATAAGCTTCATTTGAGGTAAGTGGTATTTAGGTCTTTCACGGAAACTGATAAACAATGAAGAGAGAGAAAGAGGAGAGAGAGAGCCTGCTTTTTTTTTTCTGTCCTTTAAATTGTAGTATAAACTATAGCAAAAGAAATTTGGATTTCGCTCCTCCCACCTCATAATCCAGGTTAAATTCTTCATGCATTATTCTGTTGTACCTTTTCATTAAATTACAAAGAGGATAATTTTACTTGTCTAGGTTCCTTAAAAATGCTTTGAGGCTGACAAGTGTGATTTATTGCTAAATGGCATTTGGCTCTGTAGGAAGTAGATTCTACCCGGATGAGGGTTCCTGAAAATAAAAAAACAAGGCCTGTGAGTAAATTTATTACTCCTGCAGATATGCGGTGGCATCCATAAATAAAGGAGTTGGCAATCAGAGTTTGCGTACTTCCCTTTTTGAAAAGTGAACATCACCTTTTCTGGTTTGTTAAGCTGGATGAACGGATACATCAGCATTTCGTCTCATTTAGAAATAAAAGTAAAAATTAAAAAAAAAAATCATCAAGTAAGTGTCTACAAGGTTATATGAAAAAGAGAGAAGTAGTAGCTAGTCCTATCTTTGGTGTTCTACACAGAAGCTTCACTACTGAGCGGGCTGGGTGGCGTCTGAGGTGGCCAGTGTTTCCCACCACGCCTGGCCTGGAGGAATGCCCAGTGTCACGTGGGTGACACGTTTCTGGTTTGGATGCAGTGCAGTGATTGACTAAACCCGATTCAGAGGTTTTTTTCTCATCCACCCACTCCTGCTTATCAGATCCACAAACTATTAGTAGGTTAAGGAAAAAGAAAACAGTAATTAAAAGTTGCATTGTTAAAACTGTGTCCCCTGTGTTTACAGCAGTTTCTCACTAAACCTGGGACTGTGAAGGGATTACAAAGAAGGTGATTAATATAGTCCTTTTTAAGGTTACGTGACTTCTCCCGCCCCCACCCCCGCCCCGCCCCCGCCCCACCCCCTCACCCCCGACCCCAGATGAAAGTGGAAAGACCATGGCGATAGAGAGTAAGTGGTCACTGCAGTGTCTTCTCCCTTCAAAAGATTCAACTGCTGCTGAGGTAGAAATTGAATGTTGGTGCCCCCTAATCCTCTTCCGCAGACTCTTGTGAGGATGTCTCTTCAGTCTCCTCCTGGAACACACAAAGGGCACAACCGTTACATTGTGTGGCTGCTCTGACAAATGGTTCAGAAGTGACCTGTTTCTACAGCACATTATGCTGGCTTCAAAAGAGGATGCGGATGACTGGCAAGCCCCTCGTTCCCAGGGCTTCTTAAACCATAATTGAGGAATCAAGGTGTTGTTTTTTCCCAGAGCCGTCATTAGCCACTGTTGACTTAAGGCTTGACATCATGGCGGCTGCTCAGCAGATTCAATTGTCTGCCATCCAGAGAATGTCAGGCCCGTGTGAGCTTACTCACCAACGAGAGGGAAAAAAGACATGGATAAATTTTTTCCTGATGGCTCACCACTCATCAGTTTTAAAAACTAGCAAATCAAGTGGAGGGGATCCATTCCTGAGGCACAAAGGAAACATGTCCTGCAGATATTGGAAATCATAGCTGATGCTCTTAGGGTGCTTACTTGATGCTTTTAGGGACTGGCTGGTATTATTCCCATTCTACAGGTGAAAAAATCAAGGCACAAGAACTCATATACCCAAAGCTGCAGGGCCAGGACAGCCAGGCTTTGGGCAGAGTCAGATGGGTGTTGGCACTCCTGTGTGACCAAGATGCCACCACCACCATGAGGGAGGCAGCATGAAGGCAGAGCTTGAGAAAGGGCTGCAAGAGCTGAGGACTCACTTCCTTTCCAAATGGATTTCCTCCTTGTATTTATTAAAGCACATTGTAAGACAATGACCACAGTCTGCCATTAACAGCTCAATCTCAGTACTAAATCCACACCAACCAAACATTTAATGGTGGGCTGACCAAACAGAGAAAATCTAATATATATGTTTTTACAGGGCCTTCTCTTCATAAATCTAATTCTCCCTTCTCTTTCCCTTTTTTGATTCCTTATGGCTCTGGAATTTGTTGGAGTTTCTGCAAGCCGGCTTGAGCTGTAAAGTTCTCTTTCCTTTTGCTTATTTAACAAATGTGCAGTACCTTTCAGGACATGGGTGGTAAAGCGGAGACAATAAACATTTCTGATAAAAGCGTCCTTAGTGACAGGATGATTTTTATCAAATGCTGTACACTGTCTCATAAGACGGCATGTGAAAAAGATCTGGGAGAAGAAGCAAACATTTACTCCTGCAGCAAACTTTAGGAACGGCCAGCTTCAAACAGCTTATAACAGTCTTCATACTTTAATAGATTTGATTTTCCACATGGCTTCATTTTGTCTGGGTGGCTAACTGACACAATTTATACCTCTCTTCCTTTCCCAGGTCACTACAGTACACCATTCAGTAACGCATGCCTTAAAGCTTGTCTGCATTATATGACCAAACTTCCATTCATTAGTGTTTGAAGCACTTCAGCTGTGAAGGAACTCCTAAATGCTACCATGTGTGACGCTTTTGCGTAAAAGCAGCAAAAGGGAGGGGAAAAAAAAAGCCCACATGAACGGGCACTCACAGGCTCACACGAATGCACACGCACTCACACACTGTATCCTGAGCTTTAATAGGCCACTGCTTATTGCAAACCCTTTGCCAAAGGTTTCAAACATTCTCTTCCCTCTACCCAAGACTGAGGGAGCTGTAAATCCTGGGAATAAACACACATACAAATGAATGGATTATAGCTTAAAAAATATAACCACTGCAGCATCAAGTCATGAGATTTCACACTGGTTTTGTTTAGTCTGCTTTGGGTTATGTAGGAAACGTGGAACGTTCGCAGCCACCTCCCCTCTGCTCCCAACGCCCAAACTGGGCTTCACATATTTAAGCAGTAGGTTTATACCTCTTGATAGGCAACAGGCCAGGATCCTGAGATTCTCCATGTATGGAGTCCTGGCCACAAAGGAGGATGGGAGGGGACAGACGCAAGAGTTGAGCCAATGTTCAGCCGCCCTTTGACCTTGTCTTTACATTTAATATTTAAATTCCAGAAAGTCACTTAAGTTGTTCGGCAGATACACTCTTCAACCATCCCCAAAGGACTCATTTCTCATTAGGACAGGAGGTATGGACATAGGTGACTACCCTGAAACAGACTACGGCGTACAAGCTGGCAGATAGATTTGATTGCTTCTTCTCCTGGTTAACAAATTAACAGAAGGCTGTCAAGTTGGAAGGCCCCTGGGGCCCCAGATCAACCTGTAATTATTCCATTCCTAACTGCTCAATTTTTCTAGACTATCTGGAAAAAGGTCTTCCAAATCCAGAAGGACATCGAATTTTCAGGCCATGAACTTACAAAGATCTTGGAGTAGATGGGATGTGATCAGCTTTTCAAAACATTCCCAGAAATGTTGCTTGATTTGAGCTCTTGTAGCTCCTGATATGGAAGTGGTTTATTTAGATCCCTTAGACACAATTCAGCCGAAAATGACAGTCCCTCATCCTCATATTGTTTCCTTTACTTAATGGTTCTTAACACAAGACGGAGAGTTGTTTTATTTCCATGGACAATGAAATGCCTCTGCTAGTACTGGCTTTCTAACCAGGATGCCAGAGGGTGGGAGCCTCACTGGGTCAAACCTTGGGAGGTCATGTAGCTCTCACATGCTCAGGATGAAGGTTTTCACAAGTGTTTGGTCTGTGGAGAGTTCCCTCTTCTTGGCATAGCCCTGACTGGCCAACCTCTAAAGGATGACACGGCTGCCAAGGGGATCATGTTGGAGGTGCACGTGAAAGGTGGCAGCTCTCACCTCTGCAAACCCCAGTTCTCACCCTTCCAGTAACCTGGCCTTTTGCTGTGACAGAAAGTATGTGTGTAATTAAGAGAAGAAAAATCTTCAATTTTTTTTTTTCTTTTTGGTTCCACAGTTCATTGACTGAATTGGGGCAGGTGATTCAATAGCAGATTGCAAAGTAAGGCTGGGAGAGAAGAGTTCTTGCTTTCCTTCTCAAGAACCATCTGGGTCGTGGATGCATGATGATGGAGTCAGAAGACTTCCCCGGTGGCACAGTGGATAAGAATCCGCCTGCCAATACAGGGTACATGGGTTCAATCCCTAGTCCAGGGAGATTCCACATGCTTCGGAGCAACTACTGAGCCCAA
Source organism: Bos mutus (assembly GCF_027580195.1). Classification (NCBI taxonomy): domain Eukaryota; kingdom Metazoa; phylum Chordata; class Mammalia; order Artiodactyla; family Bovidae; genus Bos; species Bos mutus. Next base: position 24,631,567 of record NC_091621.1, on the reverse strand, counting down.
GCTCTAGACTCACAACTCCTGAGCCTGTGTGTCATAACTACTGAAGCCTGTGTGTCTCAGAGCCAGTGTTCTGCAACAAGAGAAGCCGCCACAATGAGAAGCCCTCACACTGCAACTAGAGGAGCCCATGCTTGCCACAAGTAGAGAAAGCCTGAGCTAAGCAACGGACACCCAGTATAGCCAAAAAAAAAGGATGGGGTCAGAAAATCCATGTTCAGCTGCTGACCAGACTTCACACAGGGCCCTTCTGTGGTGCAAAGAGTGGACAGACAGGAACCAGTGACGAAAGGAAGATGCATCTGGTCCTGACATCCCCCAGGAATCTTATTTTCACAGCAGAGTAGCTGGTAGTAACCCCTGAGATTCAATCCTAAGTAACTTAAAAGACACTGCCATTTGCTGTAGGCAATAGATTGGAACTTGAGGTATTATGTTTGCTACATATGGCCAAAGGATCTTTGAGCTTGGGTAGCCCCCCAACAGCAGCTCTGAGGCAATACTGAGTCGTTGAAAGACTGTCGCCAAGCACTCTCCACATCTCATTAGGGGCTAGTTGGCGAGGTGGGAAAGCCAGGCAGCCGCAGTCTGGTCAAGGAGGCTTACTGTTGGAATGGCGCTTCAGGAATGTAGGATAAAAGGACTTTTCAAAGTGAAAGTGCACAGTGACATTTTTATGAGCACCAGCCACTAAGGCCTCTAAACACTGAACAGCCCCCAGCCATCCACTCAGTTACCTTACAAAGACCACTGAGGCTGCACCACACGGGGTGAAACACGTGGATTTTTTTGGCAGAAAACTGAAGAGAGGGAGAAGAAAGTAGGCAGAGTTGGAGAACTATATTTTTATTATGACTGCTGGAAAAATTGCACTCATTTTGCCTAAAGTTTTTCTTTTGTGCCCCCCAAAAGGAATTTAATAAGTGTAACTCTTTCATTGCTTTCATTACGCTTGGGGGAAAAAACCCACTAAAACCTAGAAAGACAGTTCTCACCTCTCCCCATTCTTTTGATTTTGTTCAGCATGATGCATTTGGCATATACCCTTGGATGCACTTTTGCTCACTGATTCAAAAGGAGGAAGAAGACATCCCAATATACATCCTGATCCCCTCATGCTGGATGGAATTTTTCAATGTCTTAGGCGTTTAACCATAGGTCTTACCACCACAGGCAAGGGTGAGGGTGTGCACTGGAGGAAGGTTTAAGGCAAGAGCCGAAGCTCTGGGTTTAATTTTCAGATGCAGACTAAACAGAAGATCTGCAGTGGAAAGGAGGCCAGCGAATTTTCAATGGAACTGAGAAATGGAAATACTCTCCCTGCAAATTATAGGGGTGCTGTCATCATCATGCCCCTCTTTGTGTGTAGTAAGGAGGGCTAGTCACAGAAGTCCATGTCGCCTAATAAACCCTTATTTGTTTCCCCCATGGTTGCAAAGAATTCTGTGACTCTCTTATTAGAAAGTGCTACAGGCTACAAATGCATCTGTAATTTAAGCTATGTTGCTAGTAAACCAAACAATACCTAGTCTTCTAGAGAGAGTAGTTATGGTTTAGTGACATTCTTTTTGTCATCTTAGTATGTTCAGTTCCTTAAGGACTTGGAATGACACACTCAAGAGTTTTTCATGTTCGTGAATATCTCAAGCCAGTCCTGCTAGAACAAAAATTATGGGTTCCCCTCCTCTGCAGCAGAGACCAGAAACCAAGTTTTCAAGTTCCATCTGCAGCTAAGTGACCCATGAGACCACAAATCGGACATTTTCTATCTCTTGGTCAGATATTTTAATTTAAAATGGATTGGGGCTGTTTAACTTCATGGAAAGTGATTATTTCCTTCAACTAGGAAAACTTTATATCACATTTTTAAAAAACATGTTCAATGGAACCTATATAAACCCTATGATCTGGCAAGTGCAAGGCATTCTGGTGGAAATGTTTTTCAAAAGGATGCTTTAGAAGTTGGGATATTTATGGTACCTTATCTTTTTATTAATTTTAGTCTTATGTATGTAAAAATATACAAGCGTCTACCTTGCATGTGTTACCATCAACTTAATAAAAGTCAGTTTTAAGATCTTATTGTGTGTTCAGGTGCTCAGTCGTGTCTGCCTCTTTTCAACACTATGGACTGTAGCCCCCCAGGCTCCTCTGTCCATGGGGTTTCTCAGGCAAGATACTGGAGTGGGTTGTCATTTCCTTCTCCAGGGAATCTTCCTGACTCACGGATTGACCCGTCTCCTGCATTGCAGGTGGATTCTTTACCACTGAGCCACCGGGGGAGCCTTTTAAGGTCTTACTGGAGGATGTTTGAGGTAAAGAAGGTTGATCCTAGAGATCAATGAACACGGGCACCAGCCCTAGCATTAATGTGTGTATAACTTGTGCCTGGTTCTCACTGTGTCACACAATAATGATAATACCCATCAGCAGGGTGTGAGAAAAAAATGTGACAACGAAATGGGAAAACTTTGAAAAAAGAGTAAAAATTCTGTAAGACTACAGTGTGGAGCTATGATGAGTCATTATAGCCACTCATTTTGTGTTTATTTCTTTATCTGTAGTTCAATGATAGATAGCTGTGAAAGAAAGGGAAAAAAACCTGTTACTAAAGAATGCCTCCCAAAGAAAACAAAATATGACATCTTAGATTTTAACACACTGCTGTTTGTCTTGGGCATGCCTCTGATCAGAGTTTCATCCCTGAAAATACTGCAAAGAGAGGTAACATTCATCTCTGGGATACTACGAATTCTTTTCTGGGATGGAAGACTATTTAAAAATATATTCAGAAGGGAATCACATTTTTCAGATAGACAATTCATTTTATATATAAACTAAATGCAAATTTGGGGGGCTTCCTTTGTGGCTCAGCTGGTAAAAATCTGCCTGCAATGGAGGAGACCCCGGTTCGAGTCCTGGGTCGGGAAGATCCCCTGGAGAAGGGAAAGGCTACCCACTCCAGTATTCTGGCCTAGAGAATTCCACGGACTGTATAGTCCATGGAATTGCAAGAGTCGGATACGACTGAGCGACTTTCACACTCATTAACTGCAGATTTCAGGATCCTGCAAGTCATGATTTCTGAGGATCACAAACTTCATCAGTTTTCCACGTATACCTCCCAAGTTGCTTCAGTTGTGCCCGGCTCTTTGCGCCCCTATGGACTGTAGCCTTCCAGGCTCCTGTGTCCGGCAGTTTCTAATTCTTACTGAAGGAATATCATGTTTAAAAAATAGTTAAAGATGCAACAAAAAGATTTTTATATGAAGGAACCACTCAGGAAAAGGAAATTCATTTCAACATTTCCAAAACTATTGAGGAATGTTCTTCTTTTTACAAAGTAGTTTTAAAATGGATAGATTAAAGGCTGCTTAATGGTTTTATTCAGGATGTGTTTATTGATGGCTCAGATTAGCAGAAACATTTTCTCTTTGTTTTCTATGTATATAAAATTGTTCATAATTTGTATTTGTTGCCAGGAAACAACATTTCTGAGTTTTAATCATTATTGCACCAAACATTGTTTATTATCCTGAGACAAGGACTTTTGAAGATGATTATTAAAATATCAATAATAACAGTAAGTTAAATAATTCTTCAATAGAAACATTTCCGTGTCCAGCAAACATTCCCTCAAAGTTAAAAAAGTTTCTTGGACAAACCAACATACTTCTATTCAAACATTAAGGATTTTCTTAGAAAGACAGTGTTTTAAAGCCAGTTATTATTTATTCATATTAATTTGGGTTTGGATAGTAAGAAGAAATCTTACATATTGAATAAATAATAGCTTTTTATATAACTCACATCAAAATGCATAGGAAAAGCACTGCAATATGCAAAGGAAAGCAGACAGACATGGCCATTTAATTTTAGCCTAATCCACAGGCTTTACCACACAGTTAAAGGCAATCATATTAAAAAAAAAAAAAAAACTCTTATAGGAACTCTGTCAAGTTCAGAAACACTATATTTTGCCTTTTGGAGTTTTATGTTGTGCCCCAAACTGAGTAATGTTCTTTCACTTCTGTTAGATGTTTATGTCATCTCTGTAAGACATCCCATGCTAAGAAACAGCTGACTTCATCTTGCCAATATTCCTTTATTAAAACTAAGCTAATGACTTCATATGTTTACAGTTGATGATCATTTTGATATGCTTCCTCTGCCCTACCCATGTGCTGTATCTCCTTGAGCTACTTTATTATAAGAGTTAAATGCTGCCTTCTACTTGGATCTCTTCTTTTTCCTTGACCTTTGCAATGTCAGAGGTCAGAGGTTAAATCAAAAATGTATTTCCTATACACAAAACAGTCCCACTCGAGGTGGGCTTTGATATAATTCTTTATGTTTTGCCAGTCGGTACCGAACATTTACTGGCCCACAAACTGTTTCACCAGCTTGAAAGAGCATAAGTTGGAAAACAAATAAATCAGTACTCTTTATGACTTAAGCAGCATAAATCACTATTCTCCCTGAGTGAGTAGAGAGTGACTCTTTTTTGCAAGTCTGATTTATGATGAACTATTTACTGCACTGGCCAAGATACCACGTAAAAGATGAGTGTTAGAGAACTCTCCCTTTTTCCTCCTTCCTCCTTTGTATGTCTAGACTAAAAGCCCCCAGTAAAAATGCCTTCTTTGAGAACAAGATGCTGACTGCAATTCATCAACCTGCTTGTCCCAAAGTGAAATCTCTCATTTTGCTCCAAACAATGTTTAGGTTGTCTGAAATATAAACATCCTTAAAACTGCCCTTGAAGTCTCTGTAAAAGCATTCAACTTCTTTTTTTTTTTTTAAGGGGGGGAAAATCCCATGATAACCAAGGCTTAGATTTCTTTGCCCCAACACACACCACCCACAAATGATGTTACTCTCAGGTAAAAGCTCTGTTTCGAAACAGAAAGCTTTGTTTCCAGTCTCTTAGAAACTGAAAACTTTCCAGTTCTCTCACCGGGAAGCTGAAAAGGAGCAGGTTTCTACCTGTCTTAATTGCTAGAGGTGTAGCTTGCCAGGGCGCTACAACAATGAGGAAACTGGGTTGAAAGGAAGGAGAACTTAGGATTGTTTAAAGCTGTTTTTACTTTCTGAGTAGGGCTCACGTGAGAAAAAAATAATCTGAATTATATATAAGGACTCACTTCTAATTTCAGTTTAAAATTTTAAAAGGCGGAAATCAAGAAACAATAAGATAGCTAATAAATCAACAAAATCTTTTTAGAACTCTGAGATGGAGTGAGATTTTTCTTCTTATGAAAATTAACACTTGAGAAGCAAAGCCCTCTCTATCAATAATAATAACCCTATATCTTATAAGGTTTCTTTTATAAAAAGAACAACAGCAGCAACAAAACGTACCAATTTCCTACTCAAATTGAGAATGTAATCCGTGTGGTTGAGAAATCAACTGCTTTTTTAGCAATCAATGGCTAAAAAACTAGGAAATTAGCTAACTTCTTACTTTATCACTTTAAATGAAAATATAGAATTCTCTAGTAAGCTTAGTTTTCACTGGTTTTGGAACTTATAAATTTAATGTTAAATATTAGAGATTTTCCCCTTTAGATTTTTAAGGTTATTAACTTTCCCATCAGGGTTACGTGACACACATTGAGGTTTGCAGCTGATGGCACCTGGTGGACTTCCCAAGCACACCTCTGCAGAATGGTTTTCCTTAAATTTTTATTCCTCTCTTGATGTACGTACTTATATACACATATGCACATCTAAATTCTGAGATTTAGCCTAATTCTGAATTTGGCTCCTTGGAATGAATTATGACTTTCTTTAATCCATTTTCAAAAAGTTGCATCCTCAAAGTTCTGAGGAAATTTAAGAAGAAGCAACAGTTAGAATCGGACACGAACAACGGACTGGTTCAAAATTGGGAAGGAGTACGACAAGGTTGTATATTGTCAGCCTGTTTATTTAACTTGAAACACAGAGTACATCATGTGAAATGCTGGGCTGGATGAATAACAAGCTAGAATCAAGATTGCCAGGAAAAAAATCAACAATCTCAGATATGCAGATAATACTACTCTAATGGTAGAAAGCGAAGACGAACTAAAGAGTATCTTGATGACAGTGAAAGAGGAGAGTGAAAAAGCTTAAAACTCAACATGAAAAAAACTAAGTCATGGCATCTGGTCCCATCACTTCATGGCAAATAGATAGGAAAAAGTAGAAACAGTGACATTTGTTTCTTGGGCTCCAAACTCACTGCGGATGGTAATTGCAGCCAGGAAATTAAAAGATGTTTGCTCTTTGGAAGAAAAGCTATGACAAACCTAGTCAGCATATTAAAAAACAGAGACATCATTTTTCCACCAAAGGTCCCTCTAGTCAAAGCCATGGTTTTTCCACTAGTCACGCACGTATGTGAGAGTCGGACCATGAGGAAGGCTGAGCGCCAAAGAATTGATGCTTTTGAACTGTGGCTTGAGAAGACTCTTGAGAGTCCCTTAGACTGAAAGAAGATCAAACCACTCAATCCTAAAAGAAATCAACCCCGAATATTCATTGGAAGGACTGATGCTGAAGCTGAAGCTCCAATGCTTTGGCTACCTAATGTGAAGGGCTGACTCATTGGAAAGGACCCTGATGTTGGGAAAATGAGGGCAGGAGGAGAAGGGGGTGACAGCAGATGAGATGGTTGGATGGCATCACCAACTCAATGCACTTGAGTTTGAGCAAACTCCAGGAGATAGTGAAGGACAGGGAAGCCTGCTGTGCTGCAGTCCATGGGGTCGCAAAGACTTGGACATGACTTAGTGACTGAACAATGACAACAAGCATTTGATGGCATTAGATACTGTAGATGACAGTCTTTGTAACTCCATACACATGGAATTACATTCAAGGCAAGTGCTTTAGTCCTAATGATAATATGTAGAAATCACCATAAAATTTTCCCTTTGTTAAAAAAATCCTTTATTTTAAAAAGATGCAGTGAAAACACTTAAGGTAAAAAAAAGATAGTAGTTTTGAACTAATTAGACATTGGGTATTTTTGAGAATACAAATCTCTAGAAATGAAAAGCCAAGCATCCAAAAATAAGTCAGAATGTAATAATATTCCCTGGAATTTATACAACTCTTAAAATGTCTTTTGGAGTACATAAAGATGCACTGTTATTTTCCCAGTTCATAGATGGATATATAGGGACTAGAGAGATTAATTCATCCATTGACAGGGCCAGAAAGCAAAACCTAGGCCACCTTATACACTGCTGAGTTCTTTTCTTGGATGTAAAATATTTAATTGTCCTAAAATTTTTGTGACCTCAAAACAGGATCTGAATGTAACCCCTCAAAGTAGTGTGGATAGAAAGGATACAAGCCTGAGTTAATCCAGACTGCCACATGTTAAAGCCATCCAGGAGGGTATTTTGACAGAAACAGATGGAAAAGAAAGAGATTCTTTTGAATGTGCTGTAAAATTTACATTATCCTCCACAAACTTCTGTGTAGTCTCCATGTTTATATAATTCATCACTGTGTCCTTAAGACAATATAGATTAGGAAGCCCAGTGAGCCCATGTTCTTTTTTTCTGAGTCTAAACTCTCTTTTCAAGGGCAAATCTGGAACATGGTCTGTAAGACAGCAAGACTGATCAGTGAGGACCAACCCAATCCATCTGTGATTTCTTTGATATTCCTGATTCTCTTGGGACAAAAATGTCTGATGTCACTTACATCATTTCTTGGTGTATTATTGCCCAATTTGTAATCAGTTTCAGCCATGTGGATAACCTCCACCAGTGATTTACCTGTCTCTGCCTCTTTACTTTTGAATATGCCATTCATCTCATCTAAAATATCTTCTATTCTTTCCCTAAAGAATAATCTATGTCTTCATTTTCCCTTCTGCAACTCAACAATAACAAGATCAAAATTCTTCCGAGGATCATCCCCCTTAGGCGACACAGGGCATCCCACTCATTCATCTGTATCACGCTGTGCCTCATATAGACTCTCATTGCGCATTCATTTGCTCAACAAATATTCAAATGTCTTCTCAAATGTGTTCACTGGGTATCTTCATCCATGGCTCTACGTTACTCACTTGAGGAGTTCATAAAATACTAATGCGTGTGTTTCCAGACCAAATAATCAGTATCGCTGAAGGGTGGGGGCCAGTGGTATGCAGGTAAAAGTTCAACAACTTGCCTCTCCCATAAAATAAAGTCCTGACTTGTAGTATATATCAATTTTCATGGTGTAACTACTCCCACCAAAATGGATTTCAAGTCACCTACTTGACATCACTAAATACAGAGTCTGGAAGAGATACAACTGCCTCACAAGGGCTGGCTCCAGCATACAGCACTGGGTAGGGTTCAGGATGTACACACATTTATAGTTGTCTGTTTTTCAGTATCCGAGGTGGGCTGATTCCAGGATTTTCCTTAGATACTCAAGTCCTATAGTTGGTCCTCACTCCATATCTGTGATTTTGCATCCACCAATTAAACCAACTATGGATCCTGTGGTACTGTAGTAGTTAGTGAAAAAAAAATCCCCATTTAAGTTGACCATCAGAGTTAAAACCCATGTTGTTCAAGGGTCAACTGCGTATATTAATATATACAACTGGATATACATAATTATATTAATAGTATCTGTAGTTGATTCCAATATGCAGCCAAGGCTAAGAACCTCTGAACTAGATTACACATTTCTCATATGCAGTGACTGTGTTTTTGTTTGCCTTATCTCCCCTACAACCCCAAGAATAGAGACTGAATCAAAGCTTTAACAGACCACCTAAGATGATGAACCTGTCATTCACAGCCCATGATGTAACAGTGAACACTGCAATATACTTTGACCCCAATGCACAGAATTATAAATTCATTTTCTCTTGATTTCCCTACTAATGAAGGATGAGAGGATAATATATTTGGGATCTCCTACTTAAAAATGTCAAGTTTTTGTTTATATTTTGCTCTGTTTAATATTGCTTAGAAACATCGTGTGCTTATTTTTAGTGTCCCCTACCGCTCTTGGCTTTTAGGAAAGGGAACAGCTATGATTACAATTTTTTTTTTCATGGAAACTCTGTTTTTATTTTAAAGCACGTGTGTAATTATTCAGATACATTTTTCCTGTATGTTTATATTTGATTAGAAGCTTCAATTCTCTTTCAAGCTGCATTTGCAAAGAATAGTAGATACAGGAGATTGTCTTTCCCGTGCAAACCAACACTGTCTCAAGAGAACAGGGTGAGAGGTACAGTTTTAGAGAACTCTAGGGAAAAGATCCTACAGATAAATTATATGAAAGATCAACAAAGAACTTGGTAACCTGTGATACTGCTTAATAATTTACTTAGGTAGGTTTTGCATGATACACCTAGGTCTCCTGTGCATCTCTTTCAACCCCAAAAGGGAGAACAGCAAGACATTTTTATATTTTATTATTCAAGACATACTTTCTCAATAAACATGATTCTTATGCTTCTAAGTACAGATTATAATTGGAACAAGAGGAACCATAAAGACGGTTCCTAATTTTGATGTTGCCAAAGACTTCAGAGACTCATTCAGCTAAGATCGGAGGGTTCATCAATAGCAAAATTAGTATAAAAAGTTTTCAATTTCCAATTCTTCTTTGGGGGGAATAAGTCAATGAACAAATATGTTTCTAGTCATGGATCATGATATACTTTGCAGCTATTAAGTCCTGTATTGAGTCAATGGGATGTGGATCGTTAGAAGGAAATGACAAAATTTGATGTTTAAGTATGGGCGAAACACCTCAGAAGATTAAGCATTTGTTTTATATGAGGCACTAAAAGGGTTTATTTTTAGAAGTATTTTTATTTGCTTTGTATACTTTAGGTCTTGACGTCTTTCAGAATTTTTGAAAACCTCAGACTATTTATTCTTGACTATGTCTGAAGGATACAACCAGTTTTCAAGAACACTACAATGCTGACATAATCAAAACTAGAGAAAGACTAAATAAAGGTTATTTGGGGTCATAATTTTTCTGTCTTACTTTTTACATTAATTGGGAGAAAAAATCACAATGACTGTCTCTTACCTGAGCAGGCTTCTTCTGAACAACTTGTTGTGGCTGAGAAAGAAAAAAAAAAAAATTGTTATAATTTAAAAAGAAACACACACAATGAGAATAATTAAGTATACATGTTTTAAATATTGATACTTGTTTGCGAAGACGAAAGTTTCTTCAAAGTTCAAATGGTTTCTTTCAGGTTAAAGGATGTTTAAAACAATTCCCAACTAAGGTCTGTAATCCATAGCAGTTACATCTAAAGAAACTTGCTATTCTATTCACTTTCTTTTAACTAGCATATCACAAAACTTAGGAAGTGAAAGGGCTTAATTTGTTACAATTTTGTTTAAAAAAACTCAGCTTTATTGGGATATAATTTATATACCATAAAAGTCACCCATATGAAGTGTATACATCTAAGCTTTTCAGTATAGTCTGAAGGTAGTATAAATATCACCACTATCCAATTTTAGAAGATTTCACCTCTTGGGAAAGAAACCTGTCCATTATCACCCACTCCCATTCCCTCTTCCCTCTTTAGCCAACCTCCAGTCCCCAATCAATTACTAATCTACTTTCTGTCTCTACATGTGTGTTGTGTTCAGTCACGTCTGACTCTTGCTGCAACCCTATGGACTGTAGCCCACCAGGCTCTTCTGTCCATGGGATTTCCCAGGCAAGAATACAGGAGTAGGTTGCCATTTCCTTCTCCAGGACATCTTCCTGACCCAGGGAAGGAACCTGCATCTCTGCACTGGCAGGCGGATTCTTTATCATTAGTGCCACCTGTAACTTTGCCTATTCTGGACATGTCACGTAAATATACAGTCTTTTGTATCTTTTGTAATCATACAATATATGGTCTTCTTTCATTTAAAATGTTTTCTAGGATTATTCATGCTATAGCATGTATCAGTAATGCATTCCTTTTAAATAATTTTATTTATTTACCTATCTTTTGGTGGTGTAGCATGTGGGATCTTAGTTCCCTGACCAGGGAGTGAACCTGTGCCCCCTGCATTAGAATCACGGAGTCTTAACCACTGGTCCACCAGGGAAGCCCCAGTAATTCATTTCTTTTTATTGACAAATAATATTCCCTTGTATGGATATATTTTGTTTACACATCCATCATTTCATGGACATCTGGGTTGTTTCCAACTTTTGGCTATCATGAATGATGCTACTATGAACATTCATGTATGAGTTTTCATGTGTACAAGTTTTTATTTCGCTTAGGTATACAGCTAGGAGTGGCATTTCTGGGTCATAGAGGTTAACTGTTAAACTTTTTAAAGAGCTGTCAGATAGTTTTCCAAAGCGGCCTCATTATTTTATAGTCTCACCAGAAATGTAGGAGGATTCCAATTGCTCCCCAACATGCCCACACTTGCTACTGTCTTTTACATCCTGCTGGTGTGAAGGCGAATGTCATTGTGGTTCTGATTTGAATATTCCAAATGGCTGATAATGTTGACCATCTTTTCATGTACCTTTTGGCCATTTGTATATCTTCTTTTGGAGAAGGCAATGGCACCCCACTCCAGTACTCTTGCCTGGGAAATCCCATGGATGGAGGAGCCTGGTGGGCTGCAGTCCATGGGGTGGCTATTCGAATCTTTAAAAACTGTATTTGTCTATTCATTATTGAGTTATGAGAGTTCTTTATATGTTCTGGATGCAAATTCCTTATCAGAATCTGATGTGCAATTTTTTTTCCCATTCTGTGGGTTCATTCGCTTTCTTGATGGTACCATTTGCAGAATATTTTGTCATATCTGTATCTGCATATCTCTATCATCTCTATTTAATTCTGGATATAATGCAAAGTCCCCCTTTTTGAGTGAACTATCTGAGCAAACTGTTTTCTGTCCAGCCTGAGTTAGCTGTCCAATATTTAGCATATTAGAAAAACATTTAAGCTATTCTTTGTTGCTATAAAAGGTGGATCTGAAGCCCAGTTTTCTTGTGGGGTGCACCTTGGAGCATGCAGGATCTTAGTTCTCTGACCAGGGATTGAACCTGTGCCCCCTGCATTGAGAACATGGAGTCTGAACCACTGCAGCACCAGGGAAGTCCCATAAAGCCACAGATTTTTAATGAATTACTTCCAGTACTCACTCTCATGTTTGAATATAAGCCTTATTTATTTATTTTATCTAGACTTCCCAGGTGGTGCTAGTGGTAAAGAACTCGCCTGCCATTGTAGAAGACATAAGAGATGTGGGTTCCATCCCTAGGTCAGGAAGATCCCCTGGAGGAGGGCATGGCAACCCACTCCAGTATTCTTGCTTGGAGAATCCCATGGACAGAGGAGCCTGGCAGGCTTCAGTCCACAGGGTCTCAAAGAGTAGGACATGACTGAAGCGACTTAGCATGCACACACACACATCATTGAGATTTGCAAATACAACTGAACCACCACCCTGATGTGGGCAATGACATGCTTTTGTAGTACAAATGAAAGAAAGAAACTTGCTACAGTTCTCCCAGATAACAGAAGTTAAGGTAAATTCACTCTTATCGTGAAGGGGTAGAACTTCTATTCATTCTCCTTCCTTTCAGTGATGGTGTGATGTCTTACTGCTGCTGTAGTAGACATGTTTTATTAAAAAAAAAAATCAGAGCTTTTATTTTTGTAGATGAACAAGATAAAACAAAAGAAAGGCAAAATACTTTTGTTTACTGAAAAAAAAAACGAAAAAAAACCACCAAAAGTTCTTCCCTCTGACTTTAAATCACAGTAGAGATGACATCATAAAGGCCCAGGCTCTGAGATGATGTTTTCTCCAGGTGGAATCCAACTGAGAATGATTAGGACTTCTTTGCCTCTTAGGATTCAAGAATACTCTGAGCGCTCAGAGAGTATTCATTTCAAAAGAGTCATTTGTAAGAACAGACCACTTTTCTTCCTCCCCCCTTTTTTTCCCTGCCGATTACACCTGTACACATGTTTACTCCCAAATCGTTTCAAATCCCCACACATTCTTCCAGGCTGACTGGTTCCTCCTGCTCAGAAGTCCCCCTCCCTTTTTGGCTGAGGAGCCCGCATTCATGTGACTCCTGCACACTGTGGGGCTCAATGAAATCCTCTGAAAGGGCTGCCAGCTCGCCCAATTTTCCATGAATTAGGTCCTGACACTTCAATGAGGGGAAAGACAATGTCTGAAACCCTGCCAGCCCTGGCTCCCGGCCTAGTCTGTGTCACAGAACTTCTTCCAGCTGCCCTTCCACACAGCACTTCATACTTTTCAGACCACCAAACAAACAGACCCTTGAGGACTTTCAATGGTGGTTGGGGCTATGGCTGCCGGGATGTCTGCCCAGCCTCTGGCACCCAGTGGCTCCAGACTGCGCCGACGACATTTTCCGTTGTTGTTATTTTGTTTTGTTTTTTATTTTTATGAATGGCTTTGGTAGAAAATGCAGACGGAAGCACAATACTACGGCCATTCATAAAAAGTGAGAGGAAACAAACTGCTGTCTGGAAATCTTCGGGGACACCAAACAAACTGCAAATCTCTTATCTTCCTACTAGCTTAAATACCTAGAAACCAGTTGCCCCTTAGGGTTCTTGTCATTGAAACCACAGTCGACCACTATATTTTAATAAAAACTGACTAATATCAACTGAGCACACGGACCTGGAGTGTGGTTGGCAGTATATTTCCCTGCACCTTAATAAGTGAGTAATATTTTGCACGTGCATTTCCTGTATAGCAACTAAAATCCTGTTTTAAACATCAGCATCATTGTGACTGGAAGGTCCCAGGACTTGTTATTTTCATTTGCTTAGAGGGAAACTAAGTCAGAGGGAATTTAATTAACTCCCCTGAGATCATCTTCTAAAGCTACAACAACCGGGGTTTCCTAATTCTCTTAATCCCCTATATAATGCTCTGAGGAAACTTGTTCTCAACCTTTTCTTTAAAAAAAGAAAAGTCAAATCTGATTCAACCCTGGAGGAGAAGCTATTATTTGACGACTTTGGTTCCCACCTCCAGATTCACTCTGCTCTTTGGGATCTCTCGGGATTCCACACGCCACCACAGCTGGGAAGGCCCCTGGTTTTGTCAGCAGGGCCAGCTCTGACTCTCCTAGGCTACTGATGGAGAGTGAACCCTGGGGAAGACTCAGTCCCACAAGGTCCAGCTGCTCCCCCTCCCCACTTGGAGATTCTTCCATCATTACCTACTGTGGAGGGTCTGAGGACTTCTTTCTTATAGGCGTGTGCTATTGAACAGATAGCAAAGCCCTCCAAGTTGCTGATTTAGGCAGTTCTGATGGTTCCACTTCTAGTTAAGTCTGTCCATGGGGGGAAGTTTACATGGTTTAGGCGCTCTGCAGACCTGGCATGTCAACCGCACCTTGCACTGAGATTCTGAGTTCCTTATAAGATTGGTTACACCTTTCAAATGGCTAGTAATGAAACTCTCTCATTCCACAGTGGCGTTTTAACTTCTGAAATACAATTGGTGGAAGAGAGCTTCCTCCTAGAACAAAAGAATATCAACAACAAAGGACTTTTGAAGAAATGCTTTGAATTAAGTTAATGTTAAATAAAACTGTGAAGACAATTAAAAAACCCATTGACTGAATGAATCATAAAAAGATTGAGCAAGGCCCTCTCTAACCACTGGTACATCAATATGCAGTTTTCCGCAGATTAAACCTTAAATCTGACTAGCGCAGCCAAATTGAAAGTACAACCTTTAAGCAAATAAATAGTATTGTTAAAGTCTGTAAATAGCTTAGGAGACAGCATGCTAAACTAGATTGTGCAAAGAATGTGAAAAAGGAAAGAACCTATTTTTGGATTTCTGAGATCATACAGCAAACCAGTATTTCTCCAAATGAAAGGGGAAAAATGATTGAATTCTTAATGTCCATAGAGTATTTTGGCTTTTAAAATTTTGTTAAAAGACACTGGTATAAGAAATTTATTTCAGCATAATTAAGGGGCTCCCAGGTCCTCCTGTGAATCCAGCCTATGGTTCCAGGGAGTCTAGGTATTTTAAAGCTGATGCCTAGGCTGCTAAAGCCACCCCTTCTAGTAGGTATTGAAAGAAAATCCTTCATAATAAAGAACCTGAACATTAGTAGTTCATCTCAATACTAACCTAAACATTAAACGAAAAGAAGCTTGAACTGGGCTTAACATCTTGATGTTTTAAAAAATGAGGTACAATGTTTAGTAAAGTAAGGATGATCTTTATGCAAAGGGTTTTAAGTTGACCCTTGGAAGAAAACAGTCCTTTACTGGATCTCCATGCAGATGGGTCTTTTGGTTTTATGTAAGTAGCAAACTTTTAATCTGATTATATTCTTTGTTTTATTGCCAGCTAGCAATAGATGGTTTTGCCCACTGGCTTTTAAAATCATAAGACCATTGTTCAGTTAAGAGGTACTTCTGTTCCCTAGCACATACTTTTTTTTTTTTTTCAAGTTGACCCTTCTTTCATTCTCATAGCAGTACAGGGCAAGACAGATGCATCCCCTAGCTGTGTACTAAAAAAGAATTTTAAAACCCTCATTTCTTTTGTGAGACATGAAAGGCCCCTAAAATATTAACTCTCATTTTTCATTTCTAAATGAAAGTTACATTTTAGGGGCCTTTCACATCTCACAAAATAACAGCTCACAGGATAAGCTCAGTTATTTAAAATTTTTAATTAAATATGGTATCCCGCTAAAAAAGACATTTGTTTTTAAACTTCCCAAAGAGTCCTTTATGGCTTAATTGAAACAGAGGAGCTTATGATTATGTTTGTAACCACACAAGTGCAATCAGATTCATTTTCTGCCTGAGGTGACTTCTTATTGTTGTTTCATCACTAAGAAGTCCAATTCTTTTGAGCCCCAAGGACTGTAACCTCCACCCCAACCCCCCACCCCCTGCCCAGCTCTTCTGTCCATGGGATTTCCCAGGCAAAAATACTGGAGTGAATTGCCATTTCCTTCTCCAGGGGGTCTTTACAACCCAAAGATCAAACCCGTGTCTTCTGCATTGGCAGGTTATTTTCTTTACCAGTGAGCAGCCGGGGAAGCCCATGGTGGCTTCTAGTTCAATTTATTTTTATTTATTTATTTATTTTCTAATTTTTATTTTATTTTTAAACTTTACAAATTGTATTAGTTTTGCCAAATATCAAAATGAATCCGCCACAGGTGGTCAGGACTTCCCTGGCGGTCCAATGGTTAAGACTCTGCACTTTCATGGTAGGGGGCATGAGCTCAATCTCTGGTTGGGGAACTAATATTCTGAATGGCATGGCCAAAAATAAATAAGTAAATAAAAACAAATTTAAAAATGAATAGTCAACTCTCAGTGACATCACTATAGGGAAGTTGAGTTCAGAGTATTCTCTAACACCAAGTGGTCAAAAAGTTATTTGATTTACCTAAGGAATCACCTTGGGCTTCCCTGGTGGCTCAGACGGTAAAGAATCTGCCTGCAATGTGGGAGACCTGGGTTTGATCCCGGGTTGGGAAGATCCCCTGGAGGAGGACATGGCAACCCATCCCTGTATTCTTGCCTGGAGAATCCCCATGGACAGAGGAGCCTGGCGGGCTACAGTCCACAGGGTCACAAAGAGTCAAACACAGCAGAGAGACTAAGCACTCAAGGAATGTTTCTGTTAATTAGATAGGATGATGTGTCTGAAGTTTGAAGAATTTCAGATCAAATGTTGGTTCAACAATGTGAGGATGAAACTCAGCTGTGGCTATACAAATCCTTCGCCTAATGAATGTGTTAGCCGCTCGGTTGTGTCCAAGCCTTTGTGACCCAATGGAGCCTACTAGGCTCCTCTGTTCATGGAATTCTCCAGGTAAGAATACTAGAGTGCGTTGCCATTCCCTTCTCCAGGGGATGGATCTTCCCGACCCAGGGACTGAACCTTGGTCTACCTGCATTGCAGGTAGGTTCTTTACCATCTGAACCTCCAGGGAAGTCCTGCCTATTGCATATACCACTCTTATTGGGCTGAGAGTCTTTCTGTATTAACAGCTTCTTCAAGCTGAAAAGGATCCTGCCTCCTAGTGGTGGGAGGCCTTTGTAAAGGAGAAAATATCCACCATAATTCAGTAGTTAATGTCAATTTTTCTTCAGCTCAGAAAAAGCCTAGGTTGGATCACAACTTCTATGTCCTGTTCCTCCCGTGTGCACTCAGAGATGACGGTGCAATGTGTATACACATGTAGCCCCGAATGGTTACAATTTGACAGTAACATCTGGCCCTTAGAACGTAAAGGAGATTTTGTAGTTCTCTGTACAAAGTCTCCTAACAAGTGATAAATCTATGGGGAGTTTTGGCAAAATCTCTGGAATTTTTGCTTGGTATTGGGGGGAAGGGGAGGTGTTCTTTATTTTCCACTCTACTTGGCTTTACTCTTAGACTTAATGCAAAAGACAAAAGTAAGCATCATTTCAAAAGTATTTATTGGATTATTATAGCAAAGTGCCCTCACTGCAGCTGGCCTTGTTTAATCTGTTCAAGGATGAGAACAGTCACAATCTGCTCTAGTTAGTGTTTATTAACATCAGCCTGTGTGTGTATGGCAATGAGCCACTGCAGTTCTCATGAAAACAGATTTGGGAGCTAATACTGTGGAGTTTTTGGTACCTTTCTGACTTCTGGTACCTTTCTGGTACCCTCAGAATGGAGGAGAAAGATCAATGAGGAATTCTTTAAAAACCTCAGTGTCCTGATTAGTTGTAAAAGCCAACCTTTTACAATTTGACCTGATGAAGTTATTCACTGGCTATCAAATTTGAATTGATATATGATAAAGTATACATCAGATGGGGACTGGGTGTACAAAATAAATAAGAAATGTTTCCTAGTCTCAAGAATCCTAGAGTCTAACTGGGAGACAAATGAGGAAATAGATATTAAGAGTATAATGTGCATTTTAGATTAATTTTCTCCTATGTTCAATGCAATCAAACATAGAGAAGCATGTTCATCACATTACAAAAAAGGATAATTATAAGAAAGAAGAGCTATTTTCCCTTCTAATGGGGAACATGAGAAAGCAGAGGTTAAGTTCACTGAAGAAAAGAAAACAAGAAATTTGAAGACTTGATGTAGAGTTAAAATATCTCTATCACAAAAAAATACAGATAGAAGTAAATTTTCTTTGCTTTCAGTTTGGAAAGTTAAAGATTAGAATTAAGTTTTAAAAAATCAGAAAACAAAACAAAATGCAGCAATGGCAGGAGTGTTGTTAAAATTATGACTAATTTTTAAATGATACTTTGGTATGCTCCTAAGTTGCAGCATTTAACAAGCACTGTTATCTTAGAGAAGATGGCTGCACTTTGGGGATATAAAGCATTCTGAAGTAGACAGTTACACACAGGTGGGGTAAAGGAATACATCGTCTCAAGAGTCGACTTTTCATTTCCATTTTTACAATTCTCCACGATTTGGGGGGAAGAATTCATCCTTACACAAAGGAGCTGAGTAAAAATTGCAAGGTTAGTGTTGCTTCACGGAAAAAGAATGACTCTTGTTTCAGATCTATTTCTTCATCACACAATATTTTTAGACAGAAACACTAACTACGTATTTTTTAAAGATGCAAATTATTTATTTATTCTCTTTACATATTTCTTGTTTTCTCTCTATAACCATTCACAAAGCTAGTTCATTTTGCAAATGCACACATGGCTAACAGCAACAAAGGAGAATGAATAAATATGTGATACATTATGCTGTTGGGTTTTGACAAATCAAACACATGTGCGTAGATGCTATGGACTAAATTCAAACTTTAGTTAATGTCAACTTTATCCTGACAGTTCAAGACCAATGTTCAATAATGGATAACGTAGACATCTATGAGATAATGGAAATTAAACCGTATACGATAGGATTCTGTTGTGTGTTTGTGTTAGTTTCTTAGTCATGTCTGACTCCTCGCGAGGAGATGATCAATAATCAATACTCCAAATCTGTTGGAGACATACTTGAAAGTCTACTTAAGACACAACCTCTTCTTAACATTTGACAGATTATTCCGTGTGATTATATGAAATTGGATTTGGACTTGATGAACTAGAGACACAATTTTTCATATCACATGTAATACCTTTTCTTGTGTGTTTGTCCATGTGCATAGGATAGAATGGAGAAGGAAAGGGCAACCCACTCCAGTATTCTCGCCTGGAGAATCCCAGGGACAGAGGAGCCTGGTGGGCTGCCGTCTGTGGGGTCGCACGGAGTCGGACATGACTGATGTGACTTAGCAGCAGCAGCAGCATAGGATGAAATCATGGGACTTTTAAGTAGTTCTAATTACTTTTATTTTAATGAGCGAGATTTAGAATCAATACTCAGAAACCTTCTTTGATACTGAGAACATCTGTTGGGGTTGTAGGATAAAACATTTAAAAATGGTTTACCACTACTATACATAAAATAGGTAACTAATAAGGACCTACTATGTGGCACAGGGAACTCTTCTCAATATTCTGTGATGACCTATATGGGAAAAGAATCTACAAAACACTGGATATATGTCTATGCATAACTGATTCACTTTGCTGTACAGCAGAAACTTACACAACATTGTAAATCAACCACACTCCAATACAATTTTTTTTAAATGGTTTTACAAAATGATTTGAGGAGCCAGCATTTCCCAGCAGCTATACTACTTACACATGGAAACCGAATTTAAAAAGCTGAATCATGATTTTAGGCATTTCCTTTCTTTAAGGAAAGAGTCAGTAAATTTATTTGTAATCTCTTATGCTCTCAAGGACTACAAAGGGATAGTTTATGGGTTGAGAGCTCTACGATACTTAACTGAGTCATATCTCTCCTAGAACCCTAATTTAGCAGTATTTTCTTGGCATTAGCCCGGGGCTGACTTTAGCAGTTGAGTTGTTTTCCTTGGAGGAAGTTTCATATTCAGTCCGAGAAATGTTAACTATTCCCGAACATTAGCTTAAATCCTTTAACGTTTTAAACAGTTGTAGAAGTGAGCTCTCTTTCTTTCACATTCTCACACTTCCAGAGTGTACCCAGCACACCCGTCTTTCCAGAGAATACCTTCTTCCTGGATCCTCCCTGGAGGTTTTCTCTGGATTAATGTTCCTTTCTTCAGAATCTGTAAATTAAAATGTCTCCCTTCCTTCTTCAGAAAAACCTCACATTTCATTGGGCTTGTCTCCAAAGTCTCTATTTGAAACTTAAGGGAGTTTCAGGCAACCGACCCCCTAAACTACCTAACTCAGCTCAACTGCTCTACAACGGATGACCCTAGCATCGGTATATTCATTCTAAAAACTATGTATTTGTTTTGACCATTCCAGAAATGTCTCTCCGAACTTTACTTCATGATCATACCCACTGAATCAAACTTTCTTTCATTACAATTCAGGGTAAGGTGATTTGATGCTGCACTTTCTATTTCGATTGATCACAGAGGAACAATAACAAAAATAATACATTTTACAAAGTGATTTAATGTGTACTTTCTGATGTACTCCACAACAGCCATCTGCGGAAAAGTGCCCCTGTTCAGATTTATACATGAGGAAGTAGAACCCTAAAGACACTCAGTGACTTACAAAGGATTACAAAGCCAGTACATAACGAAGCCACAACTGTAAGGCAGGTACCGTGGTTCCAGATCTTTTGCTCTTTCTATCATCCCACACTGCTGCAGCAATCTGCTTATTCTGTGCTTCTTTTCTTATTAAAAATTAGTGCTATAAGCAACCATCATCCATAAAAAGAGCACACATTTAAAAAGATCATAAAGACCTAGCTTTCTGGGGCTATGACTTCACTGAGAAGAAAAATGATCAAACAAGAGGAAAAACTGAATTTTAATGTAACAATATTAAAAGATCTTAGTTCAAAAGAAGGCTTCTAATGTTCTTAAAGGAGAAGTCAGTATCAGAAAACTACTTTCAGTTCTGAAAAGTTTTGTTAAAAGTCTCAATATGTTTTAGAAATATAAATAGCAGCTTGTTTTTCACTAGATTTCTATAAAAGTTGAAATCCTGCCCTGCTATATATATATATGTGTGTGTGTGTGTGTGTGTGTGTGTGTACATAAATATATATACCTATATATGTATATATACACACACTTTCCTTTACCCTTTTATTTCCTTTATTCTCTTTGAAAAGTTTATGGAAAAAAATTTCAGGCAGAACTGTGAAAGCTAAGATTCCTGTGATAAATGCTAATAAATTGCTTTTTTACCCCATTTATCACATGCTCTATTATGTGATGGTATTAAAAACATTAGCTATAAATTCCATGGTGTCTACGATATAGGAAATAATAGACACAGTTCCTGTCTCTATGGTGTTAACAACTTCATGTATTATTGTCTGTGAGCAAAATGTGAGGAAGAATAAAGATGCCTGGTTCTCATCAGATGCTAGGTCCTTCTATCCAGCTTCTCATCTATATCATCAGACAGCTCTCCTCATTCCTTGTGGCTTTCTTTCTCTTTTTAATATTTACATTTATTTAATTGGAGTATAATTGCTTTCAATATTGTGTTTCTGCCATACAGCAACATGAATCAGCCATAGGTATATGTATGTCTCTTCTCTCTTGAACCTCCTCCCTGTGGCTTTCTGCTCAAGAAATCTCCCTTTAATCCCCTGTCCTGTATGGTCTCTGCATTCACTGGTGGGTGATTTTGTGCATGTGTTCATTTCTTTGGAATGTGACCACCCGTGGCATGAATTTTTTACCCATGATATATGTAAATACACATTGCCATACAGAAGGAGTCATTTAAAACACTCCATTTAAAGCCGCATATAAATGTATAATATTTATATATATTTACATTAAGGCACAATTACTAGTCAAAGCTATGGTGACCATCCATGCTCCAACCTGAGATGTGTATCCGCAAACGCTAAGCAGATCACGCCACCAATGGAAAATTCCCAGGGAAATTGCCCACCCACCTGACTCAGCTCCTAGCATACTTCCTGTCTTCTGCATGGAGTAAACCTTCAACAAAGGTTTTCGACTGACTTCTACGCCTTCTCTTTGCCTGGAGGAGGTCCTCCTCCTCTTCTAGCTTCTCTTCCTCAGGTGGTGGTAATAACCTTTCATAGATCTCATAAAAGAATGCTAGAGAAATGCAGATTCCTGACTCCACTCCTAGATTCAGGACAGATTCAGTAACCTGTTTCGTAAATAAGCAACATGGTCCTCTGGCTGGTACTCTGAGAAATATCATCATAGGAAAACAATGGTTAAACTACAATGCTTCCCTCCAACAAGGCTCCTACAAGGTAGCTGACATGAGAGAGTTTTTTTTTTCACAGATCCAAGGAAAAGGAGGAGAGGGACATGCTTTAGAATACAACAGGGGATTAACCTGCTGAATTAACTCAACTGTCTTTTTAAGGATAAAAAAAAAATTTTGAGGAGCACCAGTTTTAAAGTCTTTATTAAATTTGTTGCAATATTTCTTCTGCTTTTACACTTTGCTATCTTGGCCCTGAGGCTTGGGGGATCCTAGCTCCCTGATCAGGGATTGAACCCGTGTCCCCTGCATTGGAAGGTGAAGTCTTAACCGCTGGACCACCAGGGAAGTCCCAAGGATGTTATGATGATGAACAGAAAGCCTGGAGATGATGCCTCTTCAGAACTGGTTAATTTAGCAGGTTAAATTCAGTTGGTAAAATCCTTGGGCCATTAGGTTCTTTCTAACCTTCTGCTCTGCCACCTCATGTTTGTTCTCAGTGTATCTCCCCCAGAGTTACAAGACCAGTATGACTGCTCCTGGTGGCACTTGCAGGAAAGTTGATGTCTCCAGGAGGAGAGACAGTCTCTTTCCTATGGTCCCAAGCAGACTGCTCTTCTCTCCTCCTGCCAGAGGAATGGAATTGCCCACAAGCTCTGACAAATCAGACTTACCCCTGAGCAAGGAAAGGGTCACTGTGAACAAAGGAAAAGAGGGACTGGATCTATAACAGCAATCAGTTGGCTTTGAGTATTTTATTCTTCCCCGTGCTTTTCGCTCTGTCTCTGAGCGCTGGCAAGAAGTGCCCTCTTAACTCCGAAATCAGTTGCACAAGTTTTCTTTGCCCTGTTTGTCCTACTTTAGTGCATAAAAAGCTTTTGTCTTTGTCAAGCCTTTTCACAGGAGATAGAAGAAGAACAGGCCTCTTTGTAGACTGTACACATTGCAGTTTTACGATTATTATAAAGACAGTCGTAGGTGGTTTTTGCTTTCCCAGCCTGTTTGGAATTTGCGTTTGGCGAATCCAGATCTGAGTTCATTTCATCGTGGATCGAAGGGTGTAAGCTGTTCCTGACGGCCAATTAATGAGTATGCCGCGCTGCCTAAAAACCAGCTGCAACTCATTGGTCATGTCCAAAAGGGATTCCAGAGATGGGGAGGAAATAACTCACAGGAGCTTCTGCCCATATTCTGGAAGCTGACTAAATGTGGACTTTTAACGAGAGTCAACCGGAGTACTGCCCGGCTTAACTGAAGGGAGCAGGACGTGGGCTGGTGCTCTGGTGGGTGTGCTGGGGGCCTTCGGCTGCCTGCCTGTAACTACTCTTTGTTGTATGCTGCTCTTCCAGCTCCCTGTCACTTCAGCAGGGGAGCGTACCTATTCGGGGAATGAGTTGTCTCTATAAATGCTTCTCTCTCTGTCGGACAGTGGGATTCAGGTCTTGGCTCTAGACAATACATGTTTTGATACGTCTGGGCTTATTGCCAGATCCGTGTGTGTATCTCTGATCTTAGGAGGGACTGTTGGTGGTAGTAGCTTTTTTTTTTTTTTAAATAAAGGAAGTATGTTCGTAAGGTGCTATCTTTGATTGTAGTTGCTGTTTTCAGGATGTGGAAGCTGCTTTGGAATACTCCAGAGGCAGCTCTTTGGCCTTGAGAAAGTCTCCCCCAGGGAACTCTATTTACTTTGTCAAGGTTTGGAGGTGACGTCTTGGTGCCCTACAGAGTTTTAGTCCCTATACACACACACACGCACACACACACACTCACTCACAGACACATGCATGCAAAGGAAGTTTAAGGCAGTGGTGGAGAAGAAACTTTAGCACCACAAAGACCTTTGAAATCAGGTCTAGACCAGTCATGCACAACCCCTGTGACTTGGTAGCAATTTAAACCTCAATTTCCTAATTTGTCTAATGTGGATACCTCCACTGGGTTGCTGCGGTGATTAAAACTGATTAACGTCTCTAAAATGCATGGCACAATTGCTGGCTGTAAAAACTTCATAAACATTATTTAATAGCACTAGGCGGGTAAGGGTGGAGTAGTAGTAATAGTAACAGCAAAGGCAGCAGCAGTAGCAGCCCTCCTGGCTGTGTTTCGAATTGTTCAACATCAAAGAACTGGGTTTCACTCTGGTGAATGATTACCGGATTCTCTGCGATATAAATTTAAAACCCCTCATCTCTGATTTGCCAATGTGTCACTTCTGTGGCCTTCAAGATTCCGGTTTCAGCGGCACAGGAGTATGCATGGCAACCAGAATAGGATTTTTTATGTGCTTTGTTCACCGAACTTGCACAGGACAATGGCAATTTCCTTTGTATTGTGTGATGCAAAGTTCATTGGCATACATTTTACAAAGATGTTATCTAGCCCGATTTCCTTCGTTCAGCTCTCTCCTGGCTATTTAAAGCACTTGATTTGTGGATAGAGATGTCCTCCCCCGACATTCTTATAAAGCCAAAAAAAAAAAGAATGGAACAAAAGATTTACAGAGAGCAGCAAAGAACACATGTAGTCACAATATTAACTAGTAACCATTACTTAATGGTAAAACAGCTTAATAATAGTGGCTTGCAAGTTGCATCTGATCCCCAGATCCCGTTTGTTGAATGGATCCAGCTATATGGACATTAAAGCTACATGTGTTAGGCATGTATGAGAATTCCCTGTAGCTTTTTTTTCATAATATTACTGTAATATGATGCTGCATCAAGAATGCAGTGCCTAAAGCACTTAACTGCACCCCTGCAAGATGTCACAGCTTAAAAGTACTTCCCTTGTTTGCCTGTCTTCAAAACACCCTGGGCTGCTGGGAAAGAGAGCTAGGCTTTAAAATGTACTATTGTCAGAGATTTCTTTTGAGAGGAACCTATATTTTATTAAATTTGATTAATGACTACCAATGAAGCAGGGCAAAGGCTAATACAGTTTTGCCAAGAGAACGCACTGGTGAAAGCAAACACCCTCTTCCAACAACACAAGAGAAGACTCTACACATGGATATCACCAGATGGCCAACACTGAAATCAGATTGATTATATTCTTTTTCTTTGCAGCCAAAGATGGAGAAGTTCTAAACAGGTAGCAAAAACAAGACTGGGAGCTGGCTATGGCTCAGATCATGAACTCCTTACTGACAAATTCAAACTTGAAGAAAGTGGGGAAAGACCACTAGAACATTCAGGTATGACCTAAATAAAATCCCTTATGATTATACAGCAGAAGTGAGAAACAGACTTAAGGGACTAGATCTGACAGAGTGCCTGAAGAATTATGGATAGAGGTTCATGACATTGTACAGGAGACAGGAAGCATTTCCCCAAGAAAAAGAAATGCAAAAAAGCAAAATGGCTGTCTGAGGAGGCCCAAAATAGCTGTGAAAATAAAATGAAAAGCAAAGGAGAAAAGGAAAGATATACCCATTTGAATGCAGAGTTCCAAAGAATAGCAAGGAGAGATAAGAAAGCCTTCCTCAGCGATCAGTGCAAAGAAACAGAGGAAAATAATAGAATGGGAAAGACTAGAGATCTCTTCAAGAAAATTAGAGATAGCAAGGAACATTTCATGCAAAGATGGGCTCGATAAAGGACAGAAATGGTATGGACCTAACAGAAGCAGAAGATACTAAGAAGAGGTGGCAAGAATACACAGAAGAACTGTACAAAAAAAGATCTTCACGACCCAGATAATCACGATGATGTAATCACTCACCTAGAGACAGACATCCTGGAATGTGAAGTCAGGTGGGCCTTAGGAAGCATCTCTACGAACAAAGCTAGTGGAGGTGATGGAATTCCAGTTGAGTTATTTCAAATCCTAAAAGATGTTGCTGTGAAAGTGCTGCACTCAATCTGCCACCAAATTTGGAAAACTCAGCAGTGGTCACGGAACTAGAAAAGGTCAGTTTTCATTCCAATGCCAAAGAATGCTTAAACTACTGCACAATTGTACTCATCTCACATGCTAGTAAAGTAACGCTCAAAATTCTCCAAGCCAGGCTTCAGCAGTACGTGAACCGTGAACTTCCAGATGTTCAGCTGGTTTTAGAAAAGGCAGAGGAACCAGAGATCAAATTGCCAACATCAGTTGGATCATCAAAAAAGCAAGAGAGTTCCAGAAAAACATCTATTTCTGCTTTATTGACTATGCCAAAGCTTTTGACTGTGTGGATCACAACAAACTGCAGAAAATTCTGAAAGAGATGGGAATACCAGACCACCTGACCTGCCTCCTGAGAAATCTGTATGCACGTCAGGAAGTAACAGTTAGACCTGGACATGGAACAACAGACTGGTTCCAAATAAGAAAAGGAGTACGTCAAGGCTGTATATTGTCACCCTGCTTATTTAACTTCTATGCAGAGTACATCATGAGACACGCTGGGGTGGAAGAAGCACAAGCTGGAATCAAGATAGCCAGGAGAAATATCAATAACCTCAGATATGCAGATGACACCAACCTTATGGCAGAAAGTGAAGAACTAAAGAGCCTCTTGATGAAAGTAAAAGAGGAGAGTGAAAAAGTTGGCTTAAAGCTCAACATTCAGAAAACTAAGATCATGGCATCTGGTCCCATCACTTCATGGGAAATAGATGGGGAAACAGTGGAAATAGTGGCAGACTTTATGTTTTTTGGGGTCCAAAATCCCTGCAGATGGTGATTACAGTGATGAAATTAAAAGACGCTTACTCCTTGGAAGGAAAGTTATGACCAACCTAGACAGCATATTAAAAAGCAGAGACATTACTTTGCCAACAAAGGTCCGTCTTGACAAGGCCATGGTTTTTCCAGTAGTCATGTATGGATGTGAGAGTTGGACTATAAAAAAAGCTGAGTGCCGACGAATTGATGCTTTTGAACTGTGGTGTTGGAGAAGACTCTTGAGAGTCCCTTGGACTGCAAGGAGATCCAATCAGTCCATCCTAAAGGAGATCAGTCCTGGGTGTTCATTGGAAGGACTGATGTTGAAGCTGAAACTCCAATACTTTGGCCACCTGATGAGAAGAGCTGACTTATTTGAAAAGACCTGATGCTGGGAAAGACTGAGGGCAGGAGGAGAAAGGGACAACAGAGGATGAGATGGTTGGATGATATCACTGACTGAATGGACATAAATTTGGGTGAACTCCAGGAGTTGGTGATGGACTGGGAGGCCTGGTGTGCTGCAGTCCATGGGATCGCAAAGAGTTGGACATGACTGAGTGACTAAACTGAACTGAACTGAACTGAACCAATTAGGCTGCAGGATTAAAAAAAAAAAAAAAAAAGTATTTTCTTCAAAAATTACCTCCCTCTAATAATAACTTTCAGCAAGTTATGAAGTTAGAATTTCAATAAAAGCAAGCTTAATTCTCCTTTTTCAAAGTTACATGTTGCTTGCAACCTCCATCTAGAATGCTTAGGCTGTTAAAGAGTCAGGAGACAGACTTCTCTTTAAGATACAACAGCATTTATTCACATTATGTCTGCATGAGTGTTGCAGTCAGAAAAAAACCCAAATCAATCAGATGCCCTTAGGCTATAATGATCATGTATCTCACATTGCTGTTATGCAGTTATTTCTATGAAAGAGATTTCCTTTATTCAACAAAATTTCAAGTAGCTTACTTTGAGCTAAGCTATTCCTGGGTCAGGAAGATCCCCAGGAGAAGGGAAAGGCTACCCACTCCAGTATTCTTGGGCTTCCCTTGTGGCTCAGCTGGTAAAAAATCTGCCTATAATGTGGGAAACCTGGGTTCGATCGCTGGGTTGGGAAGATCCCCTGGAGAAAGGAAAGGCCAACCACTCCAGTGTTCTGGCCTGGAGAATTCCATGAACTGTATAGTCCATGGCGATGCAAAGAGACATGACTGAGCGACTTTCACTTTCTACTTTGGGCTATGATGACTACCAGACTATTCTCAAACAACTGTTAAGCAAGGATCCAAAAGATGACGTTCGACTACATGTTGACTCCTCAGCAATGCTTTTAACGGTTCTAATAATTGATAATATTCCCTGTATAAATATAATATTAAAATCAAGATAAGTTTCCAACCCACTGTTTGACATCAACAGAATGCAGAGCTGATGTGAAAGTGTGGCCATGTGCACAATCTAATTTTCCTAACATTTTTCCCCTCAAAGACTCAACAACTACAGTATCTTCAGGATGCTAAGCTGTGCACACTCTTGAGAGGTCCCTGCTACTAGCCAGCAGTCAAGCCTCCACTTCTAGCTGTGGGGACAGGGGTAAATGAAAGCGGAATTCTACAGTACTAATTATGCTTAAAGGACAAACATTAAGGAAACTTTAAAAAAGATGTCTAGCCCGGTATTGTGTCTGGTCAGGTGTTTATCATCTTCTGATACAGGTGATAATAATAAAGGAACGAGATTCTGTGGAGCTCTGCAAAGATGTTTCCTATATATCACTATGTTTATGAGGACTGACCAGTGGACCTTGGGTCCCCAAGGTAACCCACGCAGCTAATAATGGATGAAACAGACACTGAAATCTATGCTATTCTATTCCAAAAGGCACACTTTGCCTCCAGGTTATATAGTGTAGGAGTGTAATGATGACAAAGTATTTGTACAAATAGAATTCATTTCCCAAAATATCCTGGCCCCAATTCTCAAAGTGGTGAGGAATGTTCCTCTGTCACATCCCGAGAGCAGACTTAGCCCACAGGGGACAGAAGCACAGGGAATAACCCGGCATGTTGGTGTCTGAGATGTGTGCTGAGGATGCCAAAACCCCAGATGTTTTGCAGGGCGGTGGCAAAGAAAAGTTCATTATTGACTGTAGCTGTTACAACAACTGTTTTTTAAGAAGTGAGGAAACCGTTGGAGGAGTTGTAGAAACTTTAGGATTCTACAGTCAGTAGCCTTGTCACAGTGCTCAGAGTCTGGTGGATGCACAGATTTCTTCCGATTTCATGAGAAAGTGGTTGCTTTCATGTTCGGAGTACTTTGCAAACATGGAACAGGGCGCCATCAGTCTGGTGGGGAACACAACCACTCCTGCATCCCACTCTTCTCTACCGTCATATAACTATCCCCAGTCTCAGCGAACACTGTGTTGGTCCTACACCCACAATGATGTTTGCTGAACTGAATCTACCCTTCTAACTACCTACTGAGCTTGTTTACTCATCCTTTCTTTTTGTTCCTTCAACACACATTCACTGAGTGCCTTCTAGGACTAGGGTGGCACAGAGTTTGTTTCATACTCAAGAAATGAGAAAGGAAGAAAGGATGAAAGAACATGATCTTTGCCACTTAACAAGTCTAGTGATGCTTATGACAATAACTTAATGGCATCAAGAAACACCTGGAATTTCATCCACTGCATTTATATATGTAGCCAGAGACACATACACCATATCCAATAGCCAGATTTTCATACACGACATTATCAAAATTTCAAGTTAAAAATTTAAAGGTGTTAATATTCAACTGTCTGGAGAATTAACACTTTCTGAGAGTCCAAAGATTAGCTGAACTTTTATTGTCTCTGGTTCTGACTGTAGCTCTCACTTCTTTCTTCTGGGAAACAGTCGGGCAGTAACAATGAATGTGAACCGTCAATGAAATTTAATAAGTCTCTTGCTTCACACTTCTTAGGAAGAAAACAGAGATTTCTGGCAGTCAAAAACCTGGACCATGAAGCCAAACTGTGCCACAAACTGAAGGACAGAGATAACTACTTAAGCCAGCTAAATTTATTAGTTTAAGCTATTCAAACAACTCCAATGTCTTGGACTTGATAAATATCCCAGTCCTCCATTGGTTGCAGTGATTTGGCCTCTAGTCACCAACAGGTCCACCATTCAGAATTTTTAGGAGGAAAAGAATACAAATGCCTGATCAGCAATATATATGTGGAAACTACCATGCATATTTGGACACACAAAGCTTTGTATATGTATCAGTCTGCATACACACATGTGTGCACATACATACATGTATCTATAAACTTTGTTAGCTCCTGGATTTCATTCTTGTTGTGCTTGATAAACGAAGACGTTATAACCATATAAAGGATATTTATAGGAGCGAGAACCTCTTAAGTCTTTCAACATTGGATCGCTTTACGTGGTTGTAAGATGATGGTTTCAGGAGGGAGTAAAGAAGGAAATTCCAAAATGTGAATGGTATTTAAACCTCTTAAATTTTTTTCTTCAAAGGCAAAGAAAAAAAAAATAAAATTAAGTTTTCCTTATTCTACAAGATGGGACACAGAAGGGCTGCTGGGCAGCAAAATAACTAAAAGGAATATAAAGATCTAGTGACTTGAATCCCTTTCATGAAATATGTGAGTTAAAAAAAATCCAATAACCATAAAACAACTTTGTCTTTGATGCTGAACAAAACACAAGCTTGAAATTTAGTGCTGCTGAGCAAATGAATGAAAAATACAGATGTCTTTACCTTCAGTTCAACTCAGATTCGTCATCGGAACAGTTCCACGCCTAACTCTTTGTACTGACTAAATGTATCACAGCGTTAGTTAACAGCAAAGGTTTAAAGCAAAACTTAAAAGCACATATTTTCCCTTCTTAAAAAAAAAATCTCAATGAGTTAGTAAATTCAGCTCTGCCATAGCCCTTCTCTTGTCCTCCATGAATTCAAACCTTAAAATAACCCATAAAAGTGAAACACGTTATGCCTTTTGCTGGTGAATTATTCCAGTCTCATGTTTTCAAATTAACTAAGATGCTGTTTTATTTAAAATGGAGGACTTCGATGCTATTTTAATTTTCCAAAGTCAGCACATAATACCAATTTCCCTGAAGGTCAAAAACAATATATTAAGGAAATACCACCTGCTACTTAGAGCTTCCATAGGAAATTTGCATTTCCACTTTGTAATGTATTATTTAGGGGAGGAAATGACAACCTACTTCATGGTCTCCCATGCGGTTCATGGTCTCCCAAAGCACAGTCTCCCATCCCTGCAAAGCGGCAGACAAAAAGGAACAAGTCCAGTGTCGCTTTTCCCACTGACTCTCTATGGAAATTAAAAATTCAGTAGGCGAAAGCAAAAAGCATGTGTTGAAAGATGTCAGGCCCACCCAAACTCTCTCTTCTGTTTCTATTAAAGCCAGGCTTGCTTTGCCAGCCCACTTGAATGAGGCTAGTTCTGCAGAGGGGGAGGGGATGGGCCCTGGGCACATTTTTCAGTCTTCTGTAAACAATTCTTGAAGGAATAAGGTGGTGGTCATGGCTGTGCCCTTTAAATGGCCTCTGAGAGTGAGAGGGAGCACATGGAGAAGGTCTTTTCAAAGTGCAACAGACCTTTTCTACCGTGTTATTTACAAGCCAAACAAGGTTGAAGATAGATTACTTCCTACTGTCCAGCTCAGAGAGAAAAATCATTTTGCTTAGGTACATGATATGCATTACAGAACAAAGACACTGCAGAAAGTATCTCCCCTTAATTTATTGGTCACACTGTGAGGCATATAGGAACCTAGTTCCCCGACCAGGGATCGAACCTTCGTCCCCTGCACTGGAAGCACCGAGTCCTAACCACTGGACCGCCAGGGAAGTCTCAAAAGCATCTCCACTTAAAAGCATTCAAATATATTGAGGTGTCCAATATATTTTACTCTGAAAGTACTTCATAACTTTTCAGCTTTTCTTGAGGTTATCATTTCTTTCCTCTTCCTTCTCATTCTTTTGTATCTTTTACGGCTTCCCTCCCCATATGGTTCTTATCATCATTTACAAAATCCTGCTATTCCCTGCCGTATACCCCATACTTATGTTTATGGTAGTTAAAGAAAACTGTATCTTGATGCATTAGACAAATTTGTTAAATGGATCATCAGTGATTGGATCTGGGCAAGGGCAAGAAACTGGCTTGATCAATTGTTTTTCCCCACTGAGTTTACTATCCTCTTTAAAGTACAGTTATTTTCAGTTGAATTTAGTTAAAATTGAGTAAAGGGGTATTCTTTGAAGTTACTGATGTATGGTACTTGAAGAACTGATGTAAGGTTTATTGGGTTGTCTACTTGTGAAAATTAACTACTTAAATATGTATATCTTCAGAAAAGATCAAGTTGTTAAGTTTTTTTAAACTTTTAAAGCAAAGGTGAGCTTATAGAGGTCTTTAAAATTAGCAAGATCCTTTGATCTTCAGAAATGAAATTATTTAAATTGTGTGGTCACAATGCATACAGCTCAAAAAATCACATGTGTTAAAGATACAAAGCTGCAATATAAGAATGTTTTGCTGTTGAGAGAAATGGTTCAACACACTGGCTGAAAGGATACCTAGTCTTTATCTAAGAAGTGGTTTTGAGAGCAGAGAAAGGCAGAATTCACTTACATGAACATAGATACAATATCCAAACACCTATACAAAACCTTGGTCAATTCCTTGAATATTTTAGTTCTGAATCTGAGAGTCTGTTGTGCACAGACTGTGATAAAATGGTGAAAAGGTTATATATAAAATGGAACTCTCAAAGGAAATGAAAAAAAGAAAACTGGATTGTTTAGTTCGAAGGGGATGAGGATGCTGTCTTGGGGATGCGTACATAGGATAGGGACAAATAAGTCTCTCTCTTCCGTGAGCGCAAACCAGGAAATACTGGCTTCTAACTTCTAACTGGCTATAAGATCTTGGATCAGTCTCTTGAACGTCCTAGATTTCCACTGTCTCCATCTTAAATGTCAAATGTCACAATTCTATAAAACAAAGAACTGCTCGTGTCTTTGCCTTCTTTGAAGCTGAAATAATGACCATGTTGGTCTATAACCCCGGCACTTAAAAGTGAAGGAATGTCTTTTCCAGCGTGGTTAATACATTTGGCAGCAAAAAGGAACCCCCAACAGAGGTAGAATGAGAAGTCAAAAGGCAGATGGTTTCTGGTGAAGGAGCAATTCATCTTTTCAGAAAGTTGTGATTTCTTCTTAGAGCCTGGCGTGATTGCGGATTGCAGCTCAGAGAATTACATTTCAGAAAACGCTCTTGGTTTGCCTATCACAAAGGGAAAACACTCAGTTCCTACAAGTAAAGCGATTAATAGGCACCTGTGACCATCCTGCTTGGAGAAAGAAAGGGGCCATTTTGAGCAAACCATGCAGGGCTGAAACTCAGGCTAGTTTGAAAATGGTGTTAAGTTGTGCCTTTAAAATGAGTGATAAAACTCCCATGTGTTGAAAGAAGGCTACAAAACACTGTAACTCTTCCCTTTACCAAAAAAGAAGGAGAAGGAAAACTAGGCCTTTGCCTAGAAGGATGCCATAGCACACTCTCCCCTTAGACACTTCAGCAGCAAGAAGAACCCTGTGTAACTCACAGTTAACCATGATCCACAGAGCCAGGAAGAAGATTAAATATAAGAACACTCTTTTTTTTCTTTTGTTGAATGAACACAGGGATTTCTAGAATTGGAGGCTGTATTTTTCTTGCCACACAGCTCCCTGGGAGCTGCATGTGTGTTGGGAAACAGCTGAAGGGGAGCCTCTTACTGAATGTTTCGTGGGACAAGGGGGGCATTTCAGAGCTTCCTGCTGCTGCTGGTGATCCTGCTAACCTTGCCTTCATGATCTCAGCAGTTAACGAGACTGTAAACTGGCTTCTGAACTGATTGAATGCAGGTTTAAAGGGCAAAAGAAAATGGTAGTTGTCTAATGATTGAAAAAAAAAAAGTAAAAAGAACACAGGATTTTAAAAGAAAATTGCTGAACATCGAAGTTGTTTTATTTTTATGTTTAAATCAACATACATGTTGATGTACACGGCGTTCAGGCTGAAATAGAACTTCACTGCACTGCTGTGCTCAGGGGGAAAATATTACTTTAAAAACTCAACTTTGTAAACCGGCCTTGAAACCCTCTGCTCCACCCCTCCTCCTCCCAGGAATTAATTCCACAGAGACAAAGTTCAACACATAATTTGTAAAACTATTGAGAAGTACACTTCTGATTGCTCAGTAACTGAGAGTAGTTGCCAGATACAGATATATCTTCACCCGGAGTAGAAGCCCCACACTGACTGTTTAGAGAACAATTCCTCCTTTTGCCACTGTTGAAACTGACTGAAGGCTCAAACCACCACAGGCACCACTGTGCTTGTTTTCACACATGGCTTTTAGGGGTGGAGTTCACACTTTTTCAAAAATCAGTGGCATCCCTAATAAATACAGTGATGTGGTGGAAATTCTGATTGTCTTCGGTCTGTGTCCCTGAGAGCAGACGCGTTCATTTATTTTGCTCTAAGCAGGTGTGTAATGAGAAGAGAGGCAGTGTTGATAAGAGAACCCTGGGAGCTGGTAATATATTATCCTCTGTAATTTCTTCCCAAAATAGACTTAATGGAAAGAGGATGCATAATATAACCGCTTCTCAAGGAAGCGTTCCCCAATACAACAGAAGCAGTCATTCTAAAAACAGCTTTATGGCTCTTCAGTCAATAGCTCTATTTTCTCCCCTTTCACAACTTCCTTCCTTCTGCTATGTAAGGATGCATGGGTGGATATAATACACTTTCATCCCTGAACATGCCACCGAGAATGCCCCCAAGATCCGCATCCTCCCACTCACTGAAAATTTAAATCATTATTTGAGGTGATTTAACCTGAGAACTTTCAAATGCTTTTGATTTAATTTCACTTTTTTGCTCCAAATCTGATGGTGAAGAACCGTTTATCAGCTTCGGATGAAATTCAGTTCAAGGAGCAATTACTAAGTGCTCAACTATGAAGCCTTGTGCGGGACTCAAAGGCCAGGAAATAAGATGAGCTGCAAGCCGTACAGTTCCCTAGAGATAAAGACGGCCCGAGGAACAGAACTCCGGCATCCAGAGAGCTGATTCTCCATCCTGGCTCTGGGAACCTACGGAGCTTAAGTTATTCACTAGTGATAAGTCACACAGTCTTCAGTATCGTAACACATCTTGTTTGCCTAGTACAGGGCTAGGAGCGGGCACTGGGAGCCCACCATGGTGCCAGCTTATTCCTTGAAAGCAAGGAACTGAGGGTGACCTGTCTAATACAGGGAAGCCCATTGTGGGTAACAAGTTTTCCTTTATCAACGAATCCTTCGTCCCACACACAGTCTTGGAACATCAGTCTGTATAAATGATAAGGACAGAGGCGCTCTGGTTGTGGAGAAAGCACCCAGAATCTTGTCCTCTTATTCCCCGAGCTTTCCTATAAATATGGCTGTAGGGAATTTTTCCTTCTTTTTTACTGGATCCAGATTTATAATTAAGTCAGCCAGAGGAACAAGCCACCCTTCTTCAGGGCACACCAGTTACTGAGGAGGAGCAGTTTCCTTTTGATCTATAGCTATGGTCAGACCTTTCCCAAGCCCACGTGGTTAGCAAGAGGGGCACTGGATCTAAAATACACATTTTGCAAAATCTTTTACATTTTGCTTGTGTTTTTCCCTTTTCTCTATCATTTCCTATTATATTTTAGTAGACCCTTGATGTTTTTGAGGATTTGGCAAACCCCCAAATTCAGTCTCTAAATTTGGGAATCCAGGAAATATTGTGTTCAGGTTTGGAGATTGCTCCTAAATCTGGATTCCTATTGAGAGGCAAGCCTTTCCTGTGGGAGAGGTGAACTCCCTTTCTAACTTTTACCCAGGAGTAATCCCTCACATGATGGTTATTTTCTCAAAGAAACAAACAATTGCTTAGTCTTCCTAAAGAGAATGACCAGGCTTCCTTTGTGGCTCAGATGGTAATGAATATGCCTACAATGCAGGAGACCTGGGTTCGATCCCAGAGTCAAGAAGATCCCTAGGAGAAGGGAATGGCAACCCATTCCAGTATTCTTGTCTGGAGAATTCCATGGACAGAGAAGCCTGGCGGGCCACAGTCCACGGAGTCACAAAGAGCTGAACGTGACTGAACAACTAACACTTTAAAAGAGAATGACTACATAAACCCCAATTAGGGAATAACCAGGTTGCATTGCCATGGAGCTGTTGGCGATGTATTGGCTCCCTTCATCCATAAACTGAGTGGTTTTCTCCCAAACACCAGCTTCCAGGAGCCAGACTTTAACTCTGTGCCTAAGAAAAATGGCAAACCACTCAGAATCATGGATCTCACAGACCACCTCTGGTCACAGAAAACTCAGGTTGTCTGAGGTCCATCGTGTTCCTTTTACAGCTGATTGAAGTAAAACAGGGTCATGTTAAATAAGGCCATAAATAAACAGAGCAGATCTGAACACCACCTGATGAAAATGTTTGGTCCTATGTTGTCATTTATATACATATTCCAGCACTTATTTGATTTTACGGCATGTCTTTCACTGGTGTTGATGAAGTCTCAGACATTTTAATTCTCATCAATTTAATGTAAAGTAGTAAAACATGTCACACCTTTCCACATTGGTCTCTGTCTTTCCAGGATTGGGAAAACAGCTAATTCACATAAATGTAGAAGAATTATTGCATTAGCTTTTGATATCATGTTTAGTTTCTGTTTTGTACATTTTATTTCACCTGCAAAGTTCTGCACTCAAGATGCCTGCCCTTATCCATGAAAGCACCTCCAGAGCTGTCAACTTCCTCTTGCTTCCAAAGCTGGGAATTAACTGACTATAGGCACCTGTCTCTTGCAGTGCAGCTCAAGACTCCTCCAGTCTTAAGAAAGTCTGACAAAAGTGGAAATAGAAAAGCGGATCGGCACATATTTGGCTTTCCAATATGTGGACCACTACCATCTTCTTATCTGATATCTAGCCTAATTTACCTGAACTTCCTTTGGGGCCAGGAGTCCACGGGCTACTACTGTACTTTCATTAGTCATACTGTCTTACGTGTCACTTAACAAGCATACCACAACCCCGAGTGTTCATATCTTTGTGACTAACGAAGACTGGCTATTGTTCTTCTCAGGGAACCAGTCTATATTTTTATAGTGCTGTCTGTCTTCCATGTTTGGGATTTAGCAAGTCTGCACTGCATGCTGTTCCCACAGAGATGTGGGCTGTAAAATTCATGAGGTTTGATAAACGTTCTTATCTGATATTCATCCATTTTCTGTGGGAACGTTCTATCAGATGAACCAAGACTGTCTAGACCTCCTTTTTCTTTCTTATCCTGAGAGATTTACCAGAGCGGTACCCCTTCCCTGCTACAGACACATTTTTTTAAAGTGAAAGATTCTTTAAATTCTGAGGTACTCATAATTTTCAAAAGTTTCACACATGATTTCATACAATCCCATAATAACCCTTTAAAAAACCCCCTACCCCTACCTTGCATCTCTCCTCTCCCGTCTTCACTGGTAACCATCAGTTTCTTCTCCATATCTTTGAGTTTAACTCTTTTTTGTTTTATTCACTAGCTTGTTGTATTTTTTAGATTCCACATGTAAGTGATACCATGTGTCTTTGTCTGTCTGATTTATTTCACTTAGCATAATACCCTCCTTGTCCATCTACGTTGCTTCAAATGACAAATTTTCATTCTTTTTAATGGTTGAATAGTATTCCACTGTGTGTGTGTGTGTGTGTGTGTGTGTGTGTGTGTATCTCTATATATACATCACATCTTCTTTATCCATTCCTTTGTTGATAGGCACTCGGATTGCTTCCATATTTTGGCTATTGTAAGTGCTCCTATGAACACTGGGGTGCATGTATCTTTTCAAAGCAGTGTTTTCATTTTTTCCAGATATATCCTCAGAAGTGGAATTGCTGGGTCATACAGTAGTTCTCCCCTTTTTTACATCTAGAGGCACTTTGTTACGTTGACCCACTGGTATTTCTTGCTCCACAGTATCACTGACATCACCCCAAAAAGCCAGAATGACTTCCAGGAAATAAGTGCCAACAACCCTTACAGATTTAATAAAAAATGTAACATCAGAGCATTTTTCAACAGTCTCTTCTTTGGCCTTATAGGAGCACTGGTGATACAGCACTCTCAAGTTACATACAGATGCCATTCCCAAGACTATTTCTAGACTCTCCAGCCTTCTGATATTTGTCAACACTTTCATCTTGATCTCCACCAAAAGGCAAATTTTATTTCTTTTTTTTTTTAAGTTTGAGAAAAATATATGCAGATATTTTTGAATGATAAGAAAACCACATTTTTGATGCTTTCAAACCCACTTTCTCATTCAGATCCTTGCTGCACACAAATTGGTAGAAAATTAAAAAGCTGATGTTTTCCAGGTGTTGGGATTCTTTAAAGGAGATCTTGTGGACTAACTACGGAGGCATTTCCCAGGTTCAAAATTAATTAACCACCTCCACCGAATTTTCTCACCAGCCCCTGCTTATGTTTCTCACGTGTACACTCCACCTCAACATGCCTGAGCTCTCTTTGTAAGTCTTCCTATCACAGACTTACATGGACACTTCATTTCCCTCCATAACAACACAGTCTTTAAAATTCATCTGCAAATGCTTAGAGTTATTCTTATGGAAACAGAACAAAAATTGGAATGAGGGAGGAGAGAAGCATATTTCAAATCCTTTAGGCAGGTGTGTCCCCATTTTTCTAAGATTCAGAAGGAAGCTTGTATGGTGGGCTCGGAAGGTCATTTCACAAGCAATGTACATTCTTTTAGAGGAAGAAGTTGGAGTAAATGGTTTAGAAAATCCAAGTTAAAAAGTCAACTGTGAATGGAGAAGGGGCGTTTTAGTTTATCAGAATTGGAGGTTTCATGTGTAAAATAGATAACAGACAAAGACCTACTGTATAGCACAGACAACTATACTCAATATTTCATCATAACCTACAAGGGAAAAGGGGCTTCCCAGGTGGCATTAGTGGTAAAGAACCTGTCCACCAATGCAAGAGACATAAGAGACGTGAGTTCAATCTCTGGGTCGGGAAGATCCCCTGAAGGAGGCACGGCAACCCACTCCAGTATTCTTGCCTGGAGAATCCCATGGACAGAAGAACCTGGCCAGCTATGGTTTATAGAGTCACAAAGAGTCAGACATGACTGAAGTGACTTAACACAAAGGAAAAGAATGTGAAAAAGAGAGAGAGAGAAAAAAAAAAAAAAGCTCAGTCGTGTCTGACTCTTAGTGACCCCATGGACTGCGGCCCACCAGGCTCCTCCATCCGTGGGATTTTCCAGGCAAGAGTGCTGGAGTGGGGTGCCATTGCCTTCTCCAATATATATATACACACACATACATAAAACTAAATCACTTTGCTGTACACCTGAAACTAACACAACATTGTAAATCAACTATACTTCAAAAAAGGGTTTCCCTTGATTAAATTTCTCAATAATTACACACTTGTAGGAATGACTGAAAATGTGCCTTTCTTTCAATCCGTCATTAAGTGTAGAATAAATATACTGTATTAGGTACCAGACAGATAGACAAAAGAAGTTTCTATCTCTGCCAAGAGGCTTAAATTTCCATCCGAGGGACAAGATGAATGTTTGGGAAACAGCTAGAGATAAAAATTAAAGGCCAAATCCCTACATTTAAGTTTTGACCTCTCCAACTTCACACTCCAGGAATCCCCTGGTCGTCTCTGCTCACCACCCATGTCTTCTCTTCTCCTCGGTGATACCTCTCTTTTCTCAACTCCTCTCCTCCCTTCTGCCTGTCTATGTGTTAGGCCTGTCAGTGACTTTATAGGCACTGTTGAGTACTATGCTATTATCTTCTTTTATGGGGAAAAACCCATGATTACTTGTATCTGTTTCTTTGACTGATTCATTTGTTCACTCACTCCCTTATTCACTCAAGATGATCAGACTCAGATTCTGCCCCAAGTTTGCCTCTTCCAGCAGTCTGAGCTTTTGTTCATCCCATTTATGAGCCATCAAACACCGAGGCACTTGACTGAGCTTCTTACCAGTGTCCCAGTTCTAGGGGTCCAGTTAACTAGTCAACTTCCAGAGTAGACTTCCCAACCTCCTCGTGGAGTCAGCAGCATAGGATCCAGGCCATGGGACTCTCAAATATCTCCACTTGCTTCTTCTTTCTTCCCTGACTCCCACCTCCTCCCTCTACCCAGAATTACTTAGTGCCCCCAGAGTTCAGCCCCAGGGTTCCTGGGTCTTCTCTTTCTTCTCTGCTCACTCCCTTGAGCACCCACATGGCTGTAATTAGGACCTATACTCAGAGGAGCCCCAGATCTCCATCTCTGGCCCTCACCTTTCACTTTCTCTTTAGTCCCTTATTTCCCAATGAATACAAAATACACAGACTAGAAAGTTCATGGCTATCTAAAGCCAACATGTAAAAACCAGACTGCATGATCTCTTTTCCCAAAGCCTGGCTGCTGGCCACCTTCCCATCAGCAAGAAAAGCAGTGGTGTCCCCAGCTCCTCAGATCTATCTTCCACCAGCCTGCTCTGCATTCATGGTCTCCTCTGCCCAGCTCTCTTCCCTCAAGTCTTCTACTGAGTGCTACTAACTCTTTTTCTGTAGTATTTCCTCAGATCCCATCTCTCACCATTTTCCCCACCAAAGAACTATTCCAGACCTTAACTATCTCAAAGTAAAAATATGTATGTATTAACACACTTGGAGAAGTAATAAACAGGCAAACTTCTCAGGGTACTCTGTACAGCCTAAAACAGATCAGGAATGGTTTCTATCCCATGTTTTCTGGTGATTTACAGAGCATGACAGAAATGCTTCCAGCTGAAGGTATATGAATATCTATTCGATTTTTCTATTTACTTAACTTAATGGTGGTTTTATTGTTATGTTCCCAGGCAAGCACTGGCCAAACAGGCATGTTAGAAATAAATGAAGAAAGATGAAGGCAAGGCAAATTTAATAATGGCATTCCCAAGCATATCCATCACAGGACTTATCTGCAGTACAGTACATCAAGCTGTCAGTAAAGTGTGTCTCTGGTTTCTCATTTCTTAATTTGATCCCCCCCTTTTTGAAGAAAACTAAAGTTTTCTTCTACCTTCTTGAGATGAATTTAAAAAGAACCAATAGTTACTGGATATGAGAACAAGCTGGCTGAGACTTATAACTTCACCAGAACTGGTTTGAGTAAACTTTGGAAAATTTAATCGTTTACTGCATCTCCTTACTGTTCTATGCAGCACTTACACAAAGGTGTAAACTTGATGGAAAAGGATCTTCTTTCCTGCTAAGGGAGAGAACAGAGGACTCCTCTCAGAACCTCTGAACTCCCATTCCTGTGAAAGTTACCAGTGTGTGGATTATGAAGTCTCTTGGTGAGCCCTCCTCTTTGCCTTCCCATTAATTTGGTTTAGGCCATTTTAGATGCTCATAACAGTCCTCTCCAGAAGAGGAATGGAGAAGAGGCAGAAGCAACACTGAAAGGAATGAACTATATTGATTTCACCAATTTGCTTTTAAAAAGAATCATGCGAAGAGTTGACTCATTGGAAAAGACCCTGATGCTGGGAGGGATTGGGGGCAGGAGGAGAAGGGGACGACAGAGGATGAGATGGCTGGATGGCATCACTGACTCAATGGACGTGAGTCTGAGTGAACTCTGGGAGTTGGTGATGGACAGGGAGGCCTGGCGTGCTGCGATTCATGGGGTCGCAAAGAGTCGGACACGACTGAGCAACTGAACTGAACTGAACTGATGAATAGAGTGTTGAAAATGTTAGGAACATCTATTTGGCTTAATCCCAAACTGCCTATGATTTAAACACAAAGAGTAACTCCACATGAAGTAAAGGCCGCGCAGGTATTCAAAAGTGCATGTAAAGAAGCAGCTAGAACCAGTAGAAGTAACTGGGGCAAATCTGAAGCAGGGAATGAAATGTTATTATACACTGTATCAAGAATAATAGCTATAGGAAAAGAGGAAGGCCAATGGAATGAGAAAGGAAGGTTAATGTTGGATGACATCAAAGAGACAAAGCCAGTATGTCGTGAGCATCTGCCCTCTGACACTAAGCCACACGAGAGCCAGCACTCTGGTTTCGACAAAAAGGTTAAATCTGTACTAGTGTGCCCAAAGTTCAGTCCGCCCTCCACCCCTCAGGCCATGCTTCCAGGCATGGCGTTGTTGCACCTGCTGAGAACGGATGTCCTTTTCATAATCTGCACAAGGACCACACGGATCAGCCGTGAAACTGCATCCTGGGATTCATCCAGACCTCAGGTGGAAACCCAGGAATGAGTAACTCAGTTCTGAAACGAGCTGAAGGACATCTGACAGGCCCTGTGTTGGAGAGGGCTGCCAAGAAGCCACATAGAGCCAACCTGGGAAACTCTTCAAGGTGAAATGAAGTCAAGAGCTATCCTAGACTCCTCCAACAGATTAAAGGCAGGAGGAGAAGGGGATGACAGAGGACAGGAAGGTTGGATGGCATCACCGACTCAATGGAGGTAAGTTTGCACAAGCTCCGGGAGATGGCGAAGGACAGGGAAGCCTGGCGTGCTGCAGTCCATGAGGTCGCAAAGAGTTGGACACGACTGAGCAACTGAATGACAAAAATGCCAATTCAGTCACTTTTGAGGGTATTGTTTCCTTGGGATGTTCTCTTTTCAGAGCTGATTCTTGGATGTAATTGTCCATGTGGACACAGTATCAAAGGGCATATGGAAATGGCATGAATACCTCCGAGGAAATCTAGTGATGAAACAGTATAATGGGAGGAAAATGAATGTCGTGGGGGATGAATAAGTAGAATTATTTCAAATTCTATTTAATCCCAGGCTCCAAAGTAGTAGGAAATAAGTGTACTGATGTAGAGGAGAGTCACAGGGAAAGGGAACTCATATTTATCAGAGGACTGATTATACACTAGAAACATTATTTGCATCATCAATTCTGACAGGCATTGTGTAACACAGGCCCGTTAACCCTCTTGATAAATGAGAAAACTGCAGTTCAGACAAGGTAGGCGCTCCAAGTCACACGGCCCAGATTCAAACCCAGGTCTAACTACAAAGCCCATATTCTTTCTCTTCTTTTTAAACATTTATTTGGCTGCACTGGGTCTTAGTTGTGGCACGTGGGCTTAGTTGCCCTGTGGCATGTAGGATCTGAGGTCCCTGACCAGGGGTGGAGCCCACATCTCCTGCATTGCAAGGCAAGACCCTTAACCTCTGGACCACCAGGGAAGTCCCAAAGCCCATATTCTTTCAATCACACCACGATACTTACTAAAAGGCCGAACGATATACCTGATGAGAAAAAGTGAAAGGAAGCTCTAGAACTCATGCTTGACAAAAAACACTGAAAAGTGAGATCACTTTACTGAAGTAACGTCTAGGAAGGGTGGACCTAAAGGATGGTAGTCAGCTCCTTTGAAACTTACTCTGAAGAAATAAGAATAGGAAATGGGCTTCCACTGCAACACAAAGGAAAGTTTCCTTCTCAGATGGTTGCATGTAATGGAGTTTAGTGGCTAAGGAACACTGTGGAATCTTCTTCCTGTGCAGAAGTCAAGATGACTGACTCCAGGGAGAAGATGAAAAGT
Organism: Bos mutus; assembly: GCF_027580195.1. Taxonomy (NCBI): domain Eukaryota; kingdom Metazoa; phylum Chordata; class Mammalia; order Artiodactyla; family Bovidae; genus Bos; species Bos mutus. The sequence goes on along the minus strand of NC_091621.1, from coordinate 24,587,924 downwards.
GAGGTTTGCTTAAAATAAAGGAAACCATTGAAGGAACTCACCAGGGAGAAGGAAGAGAAGAAAAGCTGCCACTGAATCAGTTCAGTTCAGTTCAGTTGCTAAGTCGTGTCCGACTCTTTGCGACCCCATGAATCACAGCATGCCAGGCCTCCCTGTCCATCACCAACTCCCGGAGTTCACTCAAACTCATGTCCATCGAGTCAGTGATGTCATCCAGCCATCTTATCCTCTGTCGTCCCCTTCTCCTCCTGCCCCCAATCCCTCCCAGCATCAGGGTCTTTTCCAATGAGTCAGTCAACTCTTCTCATGAGGTGGCCAAAGTATTGGAGTTTCAGCTTTAGCATCAGTCCTTCCAATGAACACCCAGGACTGATCTTTTTTAGGATGGACTGGTTGGATCTCCTTGCAGTCCAAGGGAGTCTCAAGAGTCTTCTCCAACACCACAGTTCAAAAGCATCAATTCTTCGGCGCTCAGCCTTCTTCACAGTCCAATTCTCACATCCATACACGACCATTGGAAAAACCATAGCCTTGACTAGACGGACCTTTGTTGGCAAAGTAATGTCTCTGCTTTTGAATATGCTGTCTAGGTTGGTCATAACTTTCCTTCCAAGGAGTAAGCGTCTTTTAATTTCATGGCTGCAATCACCATCTGCAGTGATTTTGGAGCCCCCCAAAAATAAAGTCTGACACTGTTTCCCTGTTTCCCCATCTATTTCCCATGAAATGATGGGACCAGATGCCATGATCTTAGTTTTCTGAACGTTGAGCTTTAAGCCAACTTTAGCATGCTACAAAACAGCACAAAATGGTAGAAGGAATGGAGGAAGAAATGTTGGATGTAGAACAAACAGAAAACAAAACAATCATGCTGACAAATAGTGAAAACACTTTAGTTTCAATAAGGTCTTTGTGGAACCATGTCCTATAGCCTCCCCTTCTCTGAAAGTGTTTCAAGCAATATAGGTTTTAATGTGAATGGAAGAATTTAAGTGTGGTCCTGCCTCAGAGTAGAAATACATAAGTGCTAAATGACCACATTAGGGGCTTTGGCAATCCTCAAAGCAGCTTATTCTTTTTTTTTTTTTTTAACCTTATATTTATATGGATCTAATGGGACTTACCTGGTGGCTCAGATGGTAAAACATCTGCCTACAACGCGGGAGATCCCGGTTCAATCCCTGGGTCGGGAAGATCTCCTGGAGAAGGAAATGGCAACCCACTCCAGTATTCTTGTCTGGAGAATCCCATGGATGGAGGAGCCTGGCAGGCTACAGTCCATGGGGTCACAAAGAGTTGGACACGACTGAGCGACTTCACTCACTCAGTGGCGGTGCTAGTGGTAAAGAACCCCCCTGCCAATGTAAGAGATGTAAAAGACAAGGTTTCGATTCCAGGGTTGCGAAGATCCCCTGGAGGAGGAAATAGCAACCCACTCTAGTATTCTTGCCTGGAGAATCCCATGGACAGAAGAGCCTGGAGGGCTACAGTCCATAGGGTTGCATAGAGTTGGACACAACTGAAGGGACTGGCAATGGCACCCCGCTTCAGTACTCTTGCCTGGAAAATCCCATGGATGGAGGAGCCTGGTAGGCTGCAGTCCATGGGGTCGCTAAGAGTTGGACACGATTGAGCGACTTCACTTTCACTTTTCACTTTCATGCATTGGAGAAGGAAATGGCAACCCACTCCAGTGTTCTTGCCTGGAGAATCCCAGGGCCGGGGGAGCCTGGTGAGCTACCGTCTATGGGGTCGCACAGAGTCGGACACGACTGAAGCGACTTAGCAGCAGCAGCAGCAGAAGGGACTTAGCACACACGCAATAGTAATCTCATTTTAGAAAACAGAATGCTCCACTTACTTTTCAAATTCAAGTCTATTAGGCTTTATCATTCTATGACAATTTTTATTTTTAGAGTTGTGAAAACTGTGGCCCAGAGGGTTAAGGGACTTATCTAGTTTATAACCGACAGAGCTAAGACTCGACTTTAAGTCTCTGAATGAACCCCCGATCCAGGATTCTTTCCAGAATCTTAACCTGCATTTTCAACCACATTCTGAGGGCTGGCTGTCAACTATACCACCTCAGGCTGTTCCCTTAACTTTGATGTAAATCACTTGTAAACTCTAGAGATTGCTTGCAAGGGTGGCAGGAGAATTGCTGCAAAGTGTTTTAAGTGTCAAATTCAGAGAACAATAAAAAGGACTCATGTGTCTTGGATACCCACGTCCTTCTACAGACATGTTGAGGAAACCAGATTCCTCATGGTTCTAGAGAATGGGAAGCATTAAGGTTTTGTTCTTCTCTTTTTTTCCTTTGAAAAGGAGAAAGGAATCCCACCATACACTGCGTGGTATGTGGGATCCTAGTTCCACAACCAAGGATCCAACCTGTGCCCCTACACTGGAAGCTCGGAGTCTTATCTACTGGACTGCCAAGGTAGTCCCTAAGCTTTTGTTCTCTATGTTGTTGGAAGTCCAACCTGAAGTTGGAACCCAGAGAACATTCTTTCCATGTGTTTATTCACCCATTTATTCAAAATTAAAACAGAGGAGGTCATCATTTTTGTTTTATCGCAGCTCCGAAAAATTTCATAGTATGTTCTCTGGAGAAGTAAATAACAAAAGATAAAAAATACGTCAAGTTCACGTTAACATTTAGAAAAGTTTTCATTGTTTAGTTTACCAAAATAATATGGAGAAATTTAAAGAAATTTAAAAATATTTATTATTTAAGAATTATTTTGGGAAATGTGCTAATAAGAATTGCAATTATTGTTTTGAGATTATAAAGAGAAGATAAACAGGAAAGCTAATGGGAAGAAAACATAGTTATAGATAATGAATTTGAAGAGAGCTATGGTTTCTAAGTCAGGAAGCATGGTCTGAAGCCCTGATTTATACTAGATACTTCATATAACATAGTATCTATTACTGGAAATATATCCAGATCCACAGAGAACAGAATTTGGCATAGAGATGCTACCATAATATAGCCTCATTCCCACTGGGACATGCTTGTAAAACAATTTCAAGCATGAAATCACTGATAAATAAAGAGCTCAATGTGATCCCATGTCTTGGATATTTAGCAAGACGGAGCCTTCACCATGTACGGTGTTATTTCTATAAAGATGCCCTGGGTTTTAAGGAAGACGGAGAAGCTACAGCATAAGGGATCCACATACTACAAGTATGACAGACGGAAAAGGTCTCAAGTGAAACCGTCTGATATCATGAAAATTCAAATGACCCAGTGCTCATTAGGAGGTTCAGCATTAGGCATAAGATGTGCTGGTGGAACTGACCATGCTACAGAGAAAGAGACAACTTAGAGCCTCTCACCCAGCCCTGCTTCCTGTGTCCTAATCTCACTGTCATCACACAGCTTTCCTTGGAGCTCTGCCAAGCAGTGTGCCAACAGAGAAGCTGCTCTGCGGAGCAGACGATGTGGACAGTAACTACTCAGTCACCTGCTTCCGGGAAAGGCTGAAAGCATATTAAGGTTTTTAGAAGCCTGATCCTCCCAACAGCCAGCCCCATTATTAAGCTCTCCTTTCATCTAAAACTGACTTTAGAGTCAAGTGATAGTGTGTCTGCTATTCCAAGCTTTGAATATCCGTTTTTCGAACAACAAAACCCAGCTCTTTCCCAGACTCAACATTTGAGCACAGAGGCATTTTCTAAACTTGCTCATGCCTTAAACTTGTTAATATAACTTATCATAGTATTCCAAGTGGTCTGGAGTCTTCCAAGATCGTAGAGTCTTATGTTGAAATAAAGAGTTGAGTTTCTATTAGATATACATCAGCTTTTAGGACTAGCCAATGTCTGTAATTGGTGTCATTCCCTGGTGGCTCAGATGGTGAAGAATCTGCCTGCAATGTGGGAGACCTGGGTTTGATCCCTGGGTGGAGATGATCCCCTGGAGGAGGGCATGACAACCCACTCCAGTATTCTTGCCTGGAGAAACCCATGGACAGAGGAGCCTGGCGGGCTACAGTCCATGGGGTCGCAAAGAGTCCGACACAACTGAGCGACTAAGTACACAATATCTGCATACTTCTGAAGCCTTGTTTCTTGATGCTATTATTTATAAGGTTATTATTCATAAGGATCCATGGTTGCAGAGTCTGGCGGGGGGATCGTACGGAATAAACTTCAGTGGGATAAACAAAAGACGGAAAATCAGATCTCTTAACCAGTGACGTTCAGTGACTACTAACTGCTAGTTGTTCAAGTCTATACAGTTCAAAACTTGAATTGATTTTGCCTTCTGAATTCAGTCAACTCATGGAACAAAGGGCACTTAGTTTTTTTTGTTAAGGAAAGGGGAAGCATGTAAGAAAATCAAAAGAAATGGAGGTGTGCATTTCTGTTTGAGTTGGAAAGTGTTCTGAGAACTCATAAGGAACTACTGTAAAAAGGAAAAAAGGAGGGAACTGTAAAAAAGTGTCCCAGGATCCAGCACCCCATGTTCCTATCTGAAGACAGCCATGGAAAATCAGTGTCTGCAGAAGAGGGGCAGAGACAGAAGCATATAGCTACAAAGGAAAAACAACAGGCTTTATGTAGAATTATCAATACACGTGTTTATATCCATGCCTATCTTACTGAGTAATCATTTAAGTTGCAATGACAGTATCTATTTTACAGGAGTAAAGACTGAGTAAGATATCAAGATTGTTAAGTAAGATATAAAAGATTTAACACAGTACTTAAGTAAGTGGTAACTATTGTTCATAATTGTAATATCTGACATCTAGAAAGAATACGTGGATTACTGGACAAAAAAGAAAAAGATTGGAAGAAAGTAGCTCTTCCTAGTAATGGAGATCCGTTTTATGCGAATGGTAAGACAATGACTGAATTAAGAGATTACACAGAGCCCCCTCCTCCCCCTGGGGGCAGGAAAGGAGCATTTTTTCAGCTGTGGTATCCCACGGATAAGTGCTCAAGGCCAGACTGTGAGCTGAGTATGACTGAATGTAAGAACCATCTGGGGCGCAAAAAAGGGAGGCGCTAGGAGCCAATCTTTAGAGCTTTGCTCTTAGCTTCTCTAATCTTCTCTTCCTCCTTCTTTCTCTGTTTTTCTCTCTCCTTTCTGCCTCTCTACATCTTCTCGGTATATCCTCTTTTGTACTATTAACTTTAACCCATCTCTTCTTTTTTTGTTCTAGTGAAAGTGTTTCTTCTACACATTCAACATCCAAGACAATATGCATACAGCAATCTCACATCCTGGGCTTCCCAGGTCGTGCTAGTGGTAAAGAACCCACCTGCCAACGCAGGGGGCATAAGAGACATGGGTTCGATCTCTGGGTTGGGAAGATCCCCTGAAGGAGGAAAATGGCAGTCCACTCCAGTATTCTTGCCTGAAAAATCCCGTAGACAGAGAAATCTGGTAAGCTACAGTCCATGCAGTTGCAGAGATTAGGACAGGACTGAAGTGACTTAGCACACATGCACACAGTCTCACATATTAGGACCAAATGGTCCCACAGGGCTGACCACAGGACACCAGAGAGGCCAGTCAGGGAGTCAGTGAAGATGTGAATGTAACAGGAAGGGCAGAGCGCTCTACTGGCATATCTGGGTGGGTACATGTTCCTGCCACGTGGTGTAGTCTAACATCTTGGTCCTGTAAGCAGAGTATAAAATTATATGCAATGGATTTATGAATATGGGGTTTATGTTTCCATAACCCTGCCCATGGATGTTCTACTCCTAAATTCATGTCTATGTAGGCAAAATAGAGACATGACATCAGGCTTGAAGCATGGTGATTTGGTTAAGTTAGGTCTAGGGCTCCTAATTTCATCATTATTCATTTTTTTGGTAGGGCAGGGGCTGTTTCTAAATAGGCGTATTCAGATAACGGCATCTCTTCCCTAGATCACCAAGTCAGGCACAGCTTCAGTGCCACTGGCTTTAGACAGTTATCATTTTCAAGTTAACCTGAGAAAATAAAAGGATTTTTGAACTTGTTTTCCACATGAATGCAAAATTCAAGATATGCTTATAAAAAGATTAAACAGAAATTAGGGATGCTAAGTATCCCATATTACAGGAACAAACAAAAGTTTTTGTTTTTTTTTAAGGCAATCCATAGTTTAAATTTCTTGCCTGCTGGGCATGTTACACCTTACATCCTCTTAAATTCCACAGGTAATATAATTTATATTAAATGGGACAGGTCCCAGCAGAAATTTGTACAGGCGCCAGGCAAAACAATTACTTTGATGTGCTCTTTTGAAAGTAGTGCAGCTCTTAGGTACAGGGTTTACATGCAAACAAATACTAGGAGACTTAGATGTACTCTCTGCTATTAAAATTATTAAACTGCTAACATGTAATTATTGACTATAATACACAAACAAAGCTAATCTATTCACATTAAAAAAAAATTAATCAATGGTTAAAAGTAAGAAAAATTAAAGTCAGACAGTCTAATAGTTTGCTAAGCTACAGTTTCCTAGAAAAGAAAAGCAAAACAAATCCTCTGCCAGCGGATGTGTTCAGAACTAAACCTTTTTAAGATGATGGCAGGATATATGTTGTAAAGGCAATTACAGTGGAATTCAGGTGGGGCCAAAGTACATCAAGATTACAGTTCTGCAACAAAAAGCCTTTTGCTGTAGTTTGACCACAATGCAGGAAGTCCTCAACCTACACAACAGTTGAGTTTCAAAAGTCTGTTTGTAAATCGACTATCTGGAAAGCAGAATAAACTTTCTTACTGAAATTATGGTGGGTAAAAACGGGAGCATTTATTAAGTTCCCATAAGATGCCAAGGGAACTGCTAAAGATGAAAGTCTCTTCAAGGCAGAGACAGATGCATAATCAAACAACTGCATGTAGTGACCCTGAGCTGTAGGAAAAGCTGTGGATGAGCCAAGAGAAGACCATCTAATGCCACTTCCCAGAAACAATGGAGATCAGAGTCACCTCACAGTGCAAATGCAAAGAGGGAAAGAGTAAAGAGGACAATGGACAGGAAAGAAGAGATGTGGAGTAGGGAAATATGTAGAAGCCAAGAGAATAAGACTTTAACAAGATAAGTATAGGAATATATGAGCAAGAAGTTACACAGAATAGAACAGACTTAAGAACAATACTACAATGATGTGTGAGATAACCCAAGTTGAGAGGATGAGTTCATAGCCCAGGCCAACAGTTTTCTGGGCCTGTTCTTGAGCAGGGTGAGGAAGGCCAGGTCATATATAGCTGTCATTGGTATGCAAAGACTGTTTCAAAGTCAGGCATGAGCAAGTCAGAGTGCCTTTTATACCGGACCATAATTCATCATAAAAATCAGGTAAGATCTCACAATGTATTTATACCAAGTCTTAGTCAAATTCTTGGTCAACTTGATTGTCTAATTGACCTTTCTCCTCCACAAGGAGAGAATGTAGTTTCTTCTAAATGCTTAATCTTAAGACTATATAGTTATCGCTATGGTCTGAATGTGTGTCCCCAAATACATATACTGAAATCCCAACCCTCAGAGTAATGGTTTTAGGAGGGAGGCCTTTGTGAGGTGAGTAGGTCATGAGCAGAGCCCTCAGGAATTAGTGCTTAGAGGCCCCAGGGACTTGCCTGGTGGTCCAGTGGTTAAGAATCCACCTTGTAATGCAGGATGTGGGTTCAATCCCTGATTGGGGAACTAAGATCCGATTGGCTATGAAGCAACTAAGCCTGAGCACCACAATTAGAGAACCTGGGAGCTGCAACTAGAGAGTTGGTGCACTGCAACGAAGATTCTGTGTGCTGCAACTAAGATGTGACACAGTCAAATAAATTTATAATGTAAATCAATAAAAAATAAAAGAGGCCCCAGATTTGGCTTGCCTCTTCCACCACGGGAATACACAGAGGGCTCTCACCCAACCACACTGGCACCCTGATCTGAGACTTCCAACCTCTGGATCTGTGAGAAAGAAATGTCTGATGTTTATAATCGACCCAGTCTGTGGGACTGTGTCGTATCAGTACAAACAGGATTAAGACAGACACAGTGTCCATTTAATTTAAAGGAGTAAAAACTGAGAAATTTAGTGTCAAGAGGCAGTCAAGCTACATTTGTAAAGACTGACAAGCTGTGGTAGAAGCTGAAAGGGAATGCCAAAATGGAACTTAGGTCACAGCGGTAGTCCATACCACTCAGGCGCAGTAGGAGGGCTGGAAATGATGTCGGAAACCCAATGACATCATGGCTCTCCAGTGCAGCTGCCTAATCCCATGTCTACCACGTCCCAGAACCACTTAGCCACAACAGGATTGTTACCTAGAAACATCCCTACTGGAAAAATTAAGCGCTTGTCCAATAATTTCCCGTTAATGACCAATTTCCCTAAATGTTGGCTTGTGTATCTCCCCAGGGGCCACTCTATCTTTCAGCTCCCTATTCCCAAACTGCTGTCATTAACCAAGAACTCCCCAAAGGACAGGCCTTCCAGGTGCTTCCAAAGAGGGGCACAGACTCCTCTTTGAATCTCTCCATCATTTTCCCTCCTGCTCGTTAATCGTTGAGTGATCTAACATTACACAAACGCTGAGAGGCCCAGAACACTCAGCACAAGACTCCACCAGAGGACTTCATTGAAGTGAACAGTTCACATGCTTGGTTTCCATCGTCTTCAGCCTCAGAGACTGCCCATTCAATACGGGAACAAGTTGCTTACGTGGCATGGGTGTGGCACGTTGTAGATGAGCAGTAATTGTGAATGAAACCCAGCTTAAAAAGGTACTGATCTTTAATGCTTGTAGCAATTATACCACTATATTTAACGGTGAGCCTCTAGTATGACTAGGGCTTCCCGGTGGCTCTCAGTGGTAAAGAATTCGCCAGCAATGCAAGAGACCCATGTTCGACCCTTGGGTCAGGAAGATCCACTGGAGAAGGAAATGGCAACCCACTCCAGTGTTCTTGCCTGGGAAATCCCATGGGCCGAGGAGTCTGGTGGGCTACAGTCCATGGGGGCAAAAAGAGTTGGAGATGATTTAGCAACTGAGAATGAGCATGACTAGAATGACCACTAAGACTCTCACAGCAGCTCCTAAGCATATAAAACCTTATAGGCATGCTATTCTGCCCTCAAAGAACTTACAATCTAAAGAATAACAAAAGAAAACTCAAAATCCTTCCCCCATAGGACTTAGTGTTCAGCATCATTTATTCTTAACCTCTTTCATTTGGATCCTCCTCTTTAATGGCCTCCACCGCTCTGACCAGTACCACCAATTCTGATCACCGTGAAAACAAAGATATCCCCTCCCCCCGACATTCTGCAACAGTTTGAATTCTAAATGTTGAGGGTGGGGAAGACTCCAGAATCTCCTTTTTGAGCTATTCCAAATCCTGAAAGATGATGCTGTCAAAGTGCTGCACAAAATATGCCAGCAAATTTGGAAAACTCAGCAGTGGCCACAGGACTGGAAAAGGTCAGTTTTCATTCCAATCCCAAAGAAAGGCAATACCAAAGAATGCTCAAACTACCGCACAATTGCACTCATCTCACATGCTAGTAAAGTAATGCTCAAAATTCTCCAAGCCAGGCTTCAGCAATATGTGAACTGTGAACTTCCTAATGTTCAAGCTGGTTTTAAAAAAGGCAGAGGAACCAGAGATCAAATTGCCAACATCCACTGGATCATGGAAAAAGCAAGAGAGTTCCAGAAAAACATCTATTTCTGCTTTATTGACTATGCCAAAGGCTTTGACTGTGTGGATCACAATAAACTGTGGAAAATTCTGAAAGAGATGGGAATACCAGACCACCTGACCTGCCTCTTGAGAAATTTGTATGTGGGTCAGGAAGCAACAGTTAGAACTGGACATGGAACAACAGACTGGAATTCTGTTCCAAATAGGAAAAGGAGTTCGTCAAGGCTGTATATTGTCACCCTGCTTATTTAACTTCTATGCAGAGTACATCATGAAAAACGCTGGACTGGAAGAAACACAAGCTGGAATCAAGATGGCCGGGAGAAATATCAATAACCTCAGATATGCAGATGACACCATCCTTATGGCAGAAAGTGAAGAGGAACTCAAAAGCCTCTTGATGAAAGTGAAAGTGGAGAGTGAAAAAGTTGGCTTAAAGCTCAACATTCAGAAAACGAAGATCATGGCATCCAGTCCCACCACTTCATGGGAAATAGATGGGAAACAGTGGAAACAGTGTCAGACTTTATTTTTCTGGGCTCCAAAATCACTGCAGATGGTGACTGCAGCCATGAAATTAAAAGGCGCTTACTCCTTGGAAGGAAAGTTATGACCAACCTAGACAGCATATTCAAAAGCAGAGACATTACTTTGCCAACAAACGTCCATCTAGTCAAGGCTATGGTTTTTCCTGTGGTCATGTATGGATGTGAGAGTTGGACTGTGAAGAAGGCTGAGCGCCGAAGAATTGATGCTTTTGAACTGTGGTGTTGGAGAAGACTCTTGAGAGTCCCTTGGACTGCAAGGAGATCCAACCAGTCCATTCTGAAGGAGATCAGCCCTGGGATTTCTTTGGAAGAAATGATGCTAAAGCTGAAACTCCAGTACTTTGGCCACCTCATGCGAAGAGTTGACTCACTGGAAAAGCCTCTGATGCTGGGAGGGATTGGGGGCAGGAGGAGAAGGGGACGACAGAGGATGAGATGGCTGGATGGCATCACTGACTCGATGGACATGAGTCTGAGTGAACTCTGGGAGTTGGTGAGTGACAGGGAAGCCTGGCGTGCTGTGATTCATGGGGTCGCAAAGAGTTGGACACGACTGAGCGACTAATCTGATCTGATCTGAGGGGAAGCAAAAACCACGTACCACTGAGGCTTCTGCTTAGCTTTTCCCTCTTAAAGCCATGGAGCCCACAGAGAAACACAAAGATGTACTTAAACACTTATTAATGAATATTGCTGGGCTACTGAATCCATTTCTGTAGATATCACCCTTCAAGGGCTCTCGTGTAAAATGGCAACACATCTGTATGCCTACAAGATGCTGGCGCACAGGCACTGACCCCCCCCCAGTGACCCCTCCCAGTCCCCCTCACCTCTCTCACAAGACTTCCAGAGAACCTCCCCCTCCGGCCATTGTTCCATGTGACCTCATGGCAACTTCCCGACAAGAGTTTAGCTGTAGGCTGATGTCTAAAAGTTCAGGCACTATAAAAACTGGTTTATTGGATGCAAAAGAGAATTAGGACTTCAAAGACTCTTACTCTGTCAAATTAAATTAACATATGGAACAGCAACTAAGCTATGATTGGTATTCATAGCATCAGCTCTTTAGTAAGGCTCTGGCTGGCTCTTAATGCAGCCTGCTCACTTGTTTTACATGAACTATTGCTGATCTCTCTGGTTACTCTGAAGAGTATTTAATGACGTGGGAAATGCTCACAGTATACTGTGAAGTATAAAAAGCCGAATACAAATTATAGGTAAAGTATTATCCAAATTTTCTAAGTGAGATTGTCTCCATATTACATTTGGTTTTTTAAAAACAATTCTTTCCTTTGTCTCTGGAAGAATTATACCAAAATATTAATGCTGACTGCCTCTGGAGAGTTAAGATTAAGGGCAATTTTTATTTGATTTCTTGTACTTTTATGAATTATCCAAAATTTCTTTAAAAAATGCTACTTTAAACAGAAAAAAGAATATATGTGTTCAAAATACATGTTTAAAGAAAAATATTCCTTATGTAAGAAGAAACATGCAAAAAACAGTGACATGTACAGAGACAAGCATTTACATGCACATTATTGCTTTGTGTGGCTATTTTCAGAGCAAGTGCAGTTGAGGACTCATCCGACTGTGATAACAGCAGCATCCAGGTGCAGGACAAGTTTTGATATGAAGTATTTTATTTACTTTTTTGTTAATTTTTCTTCTATTCCTCAACCTAGAAAAAAGTAATGATGAACAAGCAAAGTGATAGACGAGTGGTAAGATTTTTCTTTTTCTTTTCCACTGAAAAGGAATTAGTTTCAAAAGCTAGTGAAAGGACACGGAAGAAGCTTGATAAAAAGCCTGATAAAGAATCAGTGGGCTGAAGCTGAAGAAACAGAAAATATCCAACCATTTTTGTCTTATAAAAACATCAGTTTCATTTGGCTTAACTGAAAATATCAACATCACTAATCCTACATAATAATAAATACTCTTTTAGTATTTATCCTTATTCCCCAGTCATAAAAACACACGTATGTATTTAAGAGATAAAGTCAATTTGTTAGAACCTCCCCAACTAATCAGAAAGCCTCTAAGAAGAAAAAGAGGACATGTGCTGTAGAATCTGATGTAAATGATTTTCTATTTAACTGCAAATTTTAATTTTTGTAAAAAATGCTGTCTCACTCCTCAGTTTGCCTAATCAAAAACTCACTAAGCTATAGAATTATACATACAGTACATGCTTAAGAGTTTTAAAGTAAGTAGTCAAACTAGCAGGCAATGTAATCCCCCAAATATCCAAACAATTGTTTGAATTGATTAATAACCAATATTATTCTGAATCATCAGACAAACCAATGATTCTTGGGCATATAGGGATCATTCTCTGTGCACCTTGCTTTATTCATTTACAAAATAGCAAAACTTTACCTGCAAGACCGCAACAAAAAATGCAGTGAAGGAACTATTGTTAAGGAACTGAGGGTCAGGAGTGGCTTGCACTGTCATCTTAATTTGGGATGCTTTCTACTGTGGAAAAATAGGATATGCCACAATTATTTGAAAGAGATTACCTGATAATTGTACCATGCTTGATATCAGAAGCAGTTTTAAAATGAATTGCTCTGCAGCTTGCAACTGTTAGGTAAGTTTATAATCTAGAAGCAGATATAGTGATTCCAAAGCTTTGATCACTCAGCCAAAGGACAGTAATGCGTGGAAGCAGTAAATCCAGATTCTAGTCCCAGACAGTGACCTTGGAAAAAATCTCCCCAACCTCCCCAGCCCAGAGTTCCCTATAACATGAAACGAGTGATTTATCTGTTGGATTAAGCAGTGCTTTGCAAATTACCCGACACATTCAAGATATTATAATTACTACTCATGATAATCACAATGGGATATGTTTGGTTTTGTTATTTACTCTTCCTGGCAAATCTAACACCACCTCCCTCAAGTGAAACATGTTTCCTTTTCTTCTACCAGGAAATCAAGCAGTTATTGTGAATGTCAGTTTGTCAGCGTGCGTTTTGTCTCACTCCAGCCATAGAAATGAATGTTATCTGTTTTCTGCTAATTATGCACAGAAGTCCGCATCGCACCAATCTAGCAGCCAGAGGATGTGGCTGAACTTTGGGTTCAGAAAATTCTGTGATTTAATCCCTAGTCATTTTCAAGGTGAAGAAGCACTGTGCTCGGAACACAAACAGCCTCTCTTGGCCCACCGATGCAGTGTTTGACAGGGCTGTCAGAAACATTTTGCTAACATTTGACCTATATAAATATTCACTGTGACACTTCGAACCTGTTCTATTCGCTCCTTTTTACAGGGACTGCTCCGACCCCCCCCACCCCCACCCCATGTCTCAATCTGCTCCTGTGACCGCAGGCTTTCCAACTTTCACCAGAAAGAATCCTTTCCCACCCACACAGATTACTTTTCTGTGTTCTTCAGTATTTCTCCAAAGTTTCTGAATAGACTGTAATTTATATCACCTCCAACTGATGACTTAAATCAATTAATAATCATAATTTAAAAGACCAACAATCCTACTGTTTCATTTCCTAGGGTACACTATTTCTACATTCAACAGTTTCCCAGGCATTTCTTTAGTGAAGTGTCCCAAGTTTCAGCCTTTCTCATCAGCAAAGCCACGGTTCCAAATTGTGTGTTTTGTGGAAAAGATATAAAGAAAAAAATCCAGACCAATATACAGGGAGATATAAAGCAACTACAGGGAGACAGTATTTCCAGTGACATCGCATGTCCTGATGTTTATTTCTTTAAAAAAAAAAAAAAATATATATATATATATATATCTTGGATCGGTATTTATAAATAACATATTCTCTATTCTTTTATATCACACCTCAGTGTGGTGTATTTTCTAACTACACAACCTGGTTTATCTGATCATTTTACTTTAAACAACTGAGATATAAAATACTGGGTTAATGCTTGGTAAGTAGCACATTGATGGAGAGTGAGCGGAGGAGAAACTGCATTAGACCATACTGTGAGGGGAGTGACTGTATCCTGTGGCATCAGTGGGGCAAACACTTGGTTGTTATCAGCAATAAACAGCAAGATCAAAATATGGTTCCCCACTTTCCTCTCCACCAAAAAGAGATCTCAAGACTCTGTCTCCTGTTCCATGCTCTCATTCCTGGGAGGCTGTTTTCTCATGCTGTGCTATCTAAGGCAGAAAATGGATCTGGTCATCCAGAAGTCACTTGGTTTTATCCTCTCACTTGTCGAAAAGCATTTCCCCAGGCTCTGTGGGTGTTCAGGAATGGTGTAAGAAAGAATATATTTTGCATTTGTTTTGTGTTATTTCTGAGGGCCTCAGGGTAAAAACCTTTTCAGAAAAGATAGAGAATTTTTGTATCAGGAAGACCCGAACTCAAATCCCATCTCCAGCAAAAGCGAAGTGAAGTCGCTCAGTTGTGTCTGACTCTTTGCGACCCTGTAGCCTACAAGGCTCCTCTGTCCATGGAATTTTCCAGGCAAGAGTACTGGAGTGGGTTGCCATTTCCTTCTCCAGGGGATCTTCCCAACCCAGGGATCAAACCCAGGTCTCCCGCATTGCAGGCAGACGCTTGTGTAAAATGTCTCATTTTGGTGTAAAATGGAGATATCAAAACCTAGATCATAGAATTTATTAAAATATTAGTTTTGAGGAATGTGCCTGCTACAGAATACCACACAAAACCAATGGTCAATAGTGTTGACTTAGTGTTACCAGTCTATGGAAAACAAATTCAGATGAACATCAGCCTTCACAAATTCACATCAATTCTCCTTAAGACACTGAGACTGGTTTTTTAATTTTCCTATGTATTTGGAATGGAAGAAATATCTTTCAAGTGGGATGATCCGTATTGTGAACACACATTTGAGCCTGACCTAGAGAACAAGGACCAAGTCTCCGTGGACAGAGTCTGGCACCTAATTGGTTCTCAAAAAAGAAACTGAAATTTAAAAAAAAGTTCATATAATCATTAATTTTTACTATTCTTGAAACACTCTTCTATGGGCCTAACATAAAAGACTTAGTTTTCTGAAATAGTTAAGTGCATTTCAGATATAAGTATTGATTAGATTTTCAAAGATTAAATAGGTTCATGGTAATAGCTTTATTCCAAGGTGCAAGTGTGCGTGAGTGTATGTGTGTGTGTGCGTATGTGACTTTTCATTCCATTTGAAAGTTCCACAGGCGTCCTCGAAATGACAAGGACCTAAAAATAGGACTCAAGAGAAATTTGTGGAGGATTTATGGATTCGCGTCATAAAGCTTCTATTGTCTTCCATTATCTAGTAAATGGTTAACACCAGGCCCTCCAGGTGAAAAAACTGTGCACTTTTACATTTACACAAGTTGACTGTAAATTTTGTGATATGAAAAATGTATGGCAAACAATCTCAAATAATAATAATGAGACATATAATACTCTATTTGTTAATTCTAAACATCTGTAACTGTGGTTTGACTTGCTATTTCTTACAAAATTCATAATCACTTTTAATAATTCTATCACCAAATATAGTGTCACAAAATCAGGCTACAAAGGCATGCTTGATTCCTATTCAATTTAGCGAAGAAAGCGCCATGCTGTTAACAAATGCAGTTCCAATACAAATATAGGTTGATATTTTCATTTATACTAACAAGTAAGACCAAAGTGAAATAATGAACTTCGCTCAGTCATCAATAATGTGAGTAATTTCTTTGCTGAATTACATAATAGTTTCTGAAGAGTTGAAGAACATTTCCTCATTTTTTTTTTCTCTATTTACAATGAAGACTACAGACACAGCATGCTTAAATTTAACCTGAACTGTTAAAATGTTGTCAGTGATCATATCTGAAATCTGGACAATCATCAAAACAATATGTCAAGCTCTATTTGTAGCATTTTTCAGTTTCTGTAACATAAATGTTCCCACTGTGGTCAGTTTCAAGCTACCACACTGTGTCATCACTTAATGTAGGGCTGGAAGAAAAGCATGCGTTACATACTGTTTTCTCCTGATGAACACAATAAACATAAATAACCTCAAGCGCATAAATAATAGTAAAGTCCAGTAAAAACTTGGAAATAATGATCTTTGTGTATTAACTTTCTTTTTAATATATTTCATTATATGTGTACATACCTTAACTTTTTAATAACTGTTGTGTGTAACAACCAGCTCACAAAATTCCCGATAATTTAATAATCTGGTTCAACTGAGCACATCACAAAATCTCCCTTAATTGCTCTGGCTAGTGTGTGGATTTATCCAGCTTTATCTGTGAGCCCGTGGAATTTAGTGAGTCTCCAGAAATGACTGGAGCTTCTGA
Source organism: Bos mutus (assembly GCF_027580195.1). NCBI lineage: Eukaryota > Metazoa > Chordata > Mammalia > Artiodactyla > Bovidae > Bos > Bos mutus. The sequence goes on along the minus strand of NC_091621.1, from coordinate 24,571,412 downwards.
TACAAAAATGGGGCGGATTTTGAAAGCCACAAAATCGTGGCCGTGTTCTCTATGGCCTGCTCTGGGCACTCACTACAGTTCACAGAGTCGTCAGTCTCCTTTGACCTGCTGGCCCTTGACTGGCAGCTGATGTGATTTCACTGCGGTAGCGTTAATGCCATGCATCTGGTTCCTACCTGAACCCTGAATGAGATTCTTGTCTGATAAGCTCTGATTTCCAGTGCTTGGCTATGCTCTGAACAAGGAATAGATTCTATCCAGTTTGATAACACCCTGAGAAGGAATCTTGAGGAGAAGAACTGGAGCCTATCTTGGGCACAGAAATGAATCCCTGGAATCGCAGTGTGAGAAATGCTAAGCCATTTCACATCTGATGATCTAGTATTTTCACAGCAAAATCTCACTATATAAAATGTGGAATACAGTAAAGCTCTACTAAAGAATGTAGAGACTGACATTTACCGTTCTTCCTATCATATTCAGAGGTAGCAATGACTGAAATAATCCAAAGGGAATTCAATTCAAATTATTTTCATTGTCAATAGAGCAAGTATGACCTGATTTGCTACCAGGAATTAGTAAAATAATCTAAATTGCATATACAACAAAATCTACAATGGTGAAATAATTATTTTGTAAGTTGGAGTTTTGAAAAACTCAAAATAGCCAGATGACTGAGACAAACGTTTTCCCCTTTCCTTGGATTGTAATCTTATATATTTATCATTTTATTGAGGTCCCCACATAGCTGCCTCAATGTCTGACTTTGTAAGAAGCTGAAAAACCCAAGTATCAGGAAATGAGCTACTTTGATGGCAGAAATGTTGAAGGGAGATGTGATCATTCATGATGGAACTAGAAATGCCAGCTTTCCTAAGATTCAGTGAGGTGTTTATAAATTACAATGAAAACTATCTAGAGATTAAAAAGTCTCCAATTCTCATCATAAAAATAACACGATCTGGGAAATAATCACTTTCCTCCCCAGAATTACAGAATCCTAAAGGCTACAGACCGTGGTAAAATGTCTAGAATGTAGAGAATTTGCTATAGATAGTGAATTAGGCTTTTCCTCAATAAGCATTCAAAACTTGGCCAGAACGCTTTCATTTAATTCCCCAGACCAGAATTCTTCTCATCCAGAGATAAAGTTGATTCAAGCCCTCACCCCCCTCTACTTAAACCTTTTGCAATTCAGAAAATATCTTGCGATTATCACATCATAAGGCAGATTTTTCCAAGTGTGCATGTCTTGTGATGATAAGGAAGAAAGCCAATGAAGTAATGGGGTGAATTCTGAAGCAGGGGAAAGAAGGATATGAGCCATTAGTTGGGGGAGGGGACAGTTAAATGTAGGTGCTATAGAGAATAAATAAACATTGAAAAGGACTTGCTCCCCAACGTGTCATAAACTAAAATCTATGAAACACAGATATTTGGAAACATTTGGATATTTGACCAAATTGTTAGGTTTTCATCTGTTTGGAAGCATGAGTTATAAATGAATGGACAAGAGGGCAGACGGGGAAGAATATAGCCACTGCCGTTTGCCTGAGGTAGTTGGAATCTGGCTCCATTACCCTCTAACACTGTTGCCACACTCAGCCTCAGGTTCCTCACCTGTAAAGTGGGACTCAGAGGATTAAGGATAATGTGAAGCAAGTGCTTGACACAGTTGGTGCTCAAAATATAGCCATTATGGCTGGGACCCTAGTAGATATAAATGAAATTTATGCCCTTAAAGTGCATTGAATATATTCAATAACCATATATGTAAAACCACAGAATATTAAATAAGATAAAAAAGTGAAAGTGAAGTCATTCAGTCGTGTCCGACTCTTTGCAACCCCACGGACAGTAGCCTGCACCAGGCTCCTCCGTCCATGGGATTTTCTAGGCAAGAGTACTAGAGTGGGTTGCCATTTCCTTCTCCAGGGAATCTTCCCGACCCAGGGATAGAACCCAGGTCTCCTGCATTGTAGACAGACGCTTTATCTGAGCCACCAGGGAAGTCCTTTTAAAAAAAAAAAAAAACAAACAACTTTTTGGCTATACCATATGGCATGCTGGATCTTAGTTCCTCGACCAGGGACTGAACCTGTGCCCCATGCAGTGGAAGTGTGCAGTCTTAACTACTGGACTGTGAAAGAAGCCTCTCATGAAGCTTTCCTTATGGAAAAAAATGAAAACTCCTAGTTAGCCTTTTGGGAACTGGTGTGATGGGGCTCAGCAGGCAACACCAGCCATTGTAGGTTTCTACTGAAACTTGGAAGCTCCACTTTGGAACAGTTGCAAAAGTCATTGAAAACAGATTTGAACACTGGTTTATGATTTCCATAGATTATATTGAACTGATTGTAACAAATACATGCATGCTCAGTTGTGTCCGACTCTTTGCAACCCCATGGACTGCAGCCCGCCAGACTCCTCTGTCCACGGGATTCTCCAGGCAAGAATACTGGAGTGGGCTGCCATATCCTTCTGCAGGAGATCTTCCCAACCCAGGGATCAAACCTGTGTCTCCTGGCCTGCATTGGCAGGTGGATCCTTTAACACTACGCCACTTGAGAAGCCCAAATAGCGGTACTTAAAAAACAAAACCTGAAAGAAAATGAATATAACACTGATCTACCACAGATAATGATTCTCCATCCTGTTGTGCAGGCTAGCAAACTTTCCCCACTTGAACTACAGCTGCTGCTGCTGCTAAGTCACTTCAGTCGTGTCTGACTCTTCACGACCCCATAGACGGCAGCACACCAGGCTCCTCCGTCCATGGGATTTTCTAGGCAAGGGTACTGGAGTAGGGTGCCATTGCCTTCTCTATGAACTACAGCACCTGTATATTAAAAAGCTTACTAAGGGAGGGATCTTTGGGGGCTATGAAACAGCATGACCATATCTTAGTTAGAAAGCAGCCTAATATGTTTGTTTCCTAGTAGGAACTGAGGTTCATAATGGAACACCCAGTTAACCAGGACACATCAAAATTAAAGAATTGACACAAATGGCTTGTGGAAACATGTAACCACTGTGCTGTTCTTTTCTATGGATGAATCATTTAACTTTCTTATTTCTTTAGGGGAAGTGGTAAGCATCGTTCCTTACCTACCAAACCAGGTCCTAACTTCCCTTTTTAATTTTATTTTTTTGGCCTTATCACATGGCATGGAGAATCTTAGTTCCCCGACCAGGGATTGAACCCAGGCCCCCTGCAGGGGTAGTGCAGAGTCATAACTAGTGGACTACATCTCTCCTTCTGAATTTTAAAACACTGTTCAATGCACTTCTTATTCTTTTTTGGTCCTTTTTCCTGGGCCCCAGTATGAAGCCAGAATATAAGACAATGTGTTGAAAATAAACAAGATATCTCTATTAGGATGCCTAAAATTCTACTTATTCCTGAGTTATATCACAAAGATTCCCATTCAAAATAAGACAGTTTTTTTTTTCCCGAAAGCTTATAAAATGATGTAGATAACATCACTGCACGTTCTCTAGCTCATGATGTCAGTCTCTTTTCATCAAAAACCAGTGTCGTGTCACCTAAAACAAATCTGATCCGCGCTTTTCACTTCTGTACTATTGCAAGGATCAGGTTTCGACAAACCAGTTCTACATTCCTCTCAGAAGCAAACAGGAACTGCCCTAAAAAGCATGACACTGACAACAGGTTAGAGGTATAACGTGTATCAGGCAGAGCAGCCACATGGAGTCAGATTCTCACTCTAAGTGTTGGTTCCCATAGCCTCATTCATCACAAATCCCAGGACTTAAATGCCAGCACGTAAGAAAGATCTCTAAACCATATTCTTCATGCAGTGTTCCTCCAATGTTTTATCAATTAGGAAAACACAGACCTCCCCGCAGGCTGCGGGGCTACTGCAGATCAGTTTATAGAACCATCTTACATCCAACAAAGACCTGTAGCTGGCCACTGACTGGTGAGCAACGGCGAAGGTCAGAAGATCTGCTTCTGGAAATGGCCCTGCTGCACACAGACAGAAATGTACATTCATAAAAAGAAAGGAAAGGAAAAGACTGAGAGGAAGGAGGAAAAAAAATAGAAAGAGAACGAGGGAGAAAGCAGTACACCTCCGACAAGAGCGGCTTTGTGACCCCTCTGGTAATGTTACCCAGTTTTGTTTATCATGAAAAGATCCCATTAATGCCTCAGCCCCATCAAACAGCAGATCAAGTCCATGAATGGCACCTATCAGAGCCCAGGGTAAATCCAATGATTAGAGGGAATTTGCCAAAGGGCCTTTGTAGCTGAGAAAAATGCCTACTCCAGGGAGGAATGCAGAAAATTCCTGGGAGTACAGGCCTTCCTTTGTTGGCAGTCTGGCGGTATTCTGGAGCAAATAAAAGGACAAAAATGGGACCTTAGATGCAATGAACATTTGAAGAAAATGTTTTTCAAAGACCTCCTTGAAACATTCCTTTAAAAAAAAAAACACCCTCAAACTATCACTCTGATAAAGGTGAACTACAGAACTTCTTCCCAAACCACCATTTTATAGGATTGCATAACCTTGGAGATTCTCAACAGGAATAGTGTTTTCGTTAGATCTCCTTTGTCCTGCTGAGTTTCCTGGTTAAACAGTAAGTCCGAGTTAAAACTTGACAGATAAGAAAACACACACATTCCCTCACTCCCCCTCAAATTGACTGACAGAATCCACTGAGATTTAGCATAACATAAAAGCACTGGGCAAGGAAAGAGGAGAACACAGAATACTGAATCAAGGGTATTAACCAAACTCAGACCGCAGCAAAACATACAGGATAATGCTGAGTTATCACGATTATCAAAACATGCGGACAACCAACCAGAAAGAAAATCCACCAGGAAGGCTAAATAGGATGAAGAAGGGACACCAAGGCACGAGTACCCAGACATCAGTAATTCTCCTTTACTCTGTACACAGCGGCAACATTTTACTGAAAACCTCCTAATGAACTAAAGGATACAAAAATTACAGCCTTACGTTGTTGCTACTCTTCAATAGCCTGGATCTACCAGAGCGGACAGAAGGAACGCAAAGCCGACAATACTTCTCTGAGCAAATTTTCCTGAGGAAAACAGAATCTTAGGGTTTTGTTTGGTGCAAGGAAGCTGGCCTAACAGAAAATGGACCTGAACCTTAGGTACACTTGAGGTAGGCATCAGGCAGGCATTTGGTGCAGCTGAATTTCTCATTTTTCTAAGACGGTTTTTCCTCTGCTTCTTCAGGCCCAAACAATTTTAATGACTTTTCTGCACAATGTGCCCCTAAGTGTAATACCTTTCCTCATAAATCTTGTTATAGACTTATTTTATGCTCCATTTTAACATTTTCTGGGTTGAGGGAGGAGCAAAGTAATAATCATGTAATTCTAGTTGAAGGTTTTCCTCCCCTTTCTCCTGGGCTGAGATCTAATAAAATATTATTTATTTGCATCTTTAGAGAGCCATTTACTAACATTTTTCAAAACTGTAGTAAAGTGGTTGCAAAGGTGGTATCTTTATTGCTTTGCAAATGTTATTCATTTTATTATTTGTTTTAAATGCCATTTTACTGGTACCAGTGGATTTGCATTATAAAGCTTGTATCAGGATGCTATTTGGTGTAGACACAACAAATCCGAGCCTTTGGATTGTGGTTTTCCATCCTCACTTCTGTTTGTCTATGTAACCATATAAAACACTTTCCCCAGACTTCCCCTCCAAATAATTGAGCATACATAATTGTAGGATTATTGCATCACTGTTTATGACCAACTCTGTGCTTTCTAAGAGTTACTCCAAAAAGTCTCTACCTTAGGGTGTACTCCCATAAAGTTTATACATCTGTGCACCAAAGGGGAGAGGTCAATTTTACTTTTGCATCATTAAATATATAGTTTTGCAAGCACTAATGAATACAATAATTTCTCAATGTACATGATAGCTTGAAAAACAACTGGCATACTCTCCTGATACATTTTGCAAATTTCCTCCTACGTCTGGACTGAAAAAGCTCTATTATTAGAGTTCTTATGAATACAATGCTTCATCTTGCCAATAAAGAAAAAAAAAGATCCATTTGAAGAAATATCCAGAGCAGAAATAAATTTAAGCACAGAACCAGATAAACTCTCTCAACTACCCTGATTCAGGATTCCCTATAAATGCAGTGTACCTCTGCACCATTGTAGAGTTCTCTGAAATCTTGCCAAATGCATAAATCCTGGAAACATCTTCTAAAAGATAAGAATGAGCTTGGAAAATAGATCATCAAAGAAGTATGCAGTGCCTATAAAATAAACCACACACATACACACACAATTTTCATTTACCAGATCCTCTTTCACAAATCTAGCAGATGGTGGAGTGCTAAAACTCAGTTTTTCAAAAGGCAATCTGACTTTCTATTTAAACCATAATCTTCAGTATGTTAAAAAAAAAATGCAGTGGATATAATACAAACACCAGGAGCACATAACTATGCTCACGTTAAGTTGGCCAAAGGCAAAGAAGCAAAATGAATAAGATCTGGAAGTTCAAAAACATCACAACTGTTGGCTCTGTAACTTTATACTCTTCTATATCATTTCTTCATGGTATTACAATTTTTTAAAAAAGTGAATTAAAGGACTTCCCTGGTGGCTCAGTGGTACAGAATCCGCCTGCCAATGCAGGAGACACAGGTTCGATCCCTGATCCAGGAAGATCCCACATGCCGGGAGCAACTAGGCTTGTCATGCACCACAGCTACTGAGCCCACATGCCCAGAGCCCATGTTCCACAACAAGAGGAGCCAGTGCAGTGCGAAGCCGGAGTACCGCAACTAGAGCAACGAAGACCCAGCACGGTAAAACATAAATAAAATTTTTAAAAAGTAAAATAAAAATATCTGTAGCAACTTTCAACTTCAGCGAGTGGTGTATTTGAGTACTCTGGGCAAAAACAATAACACAATGCTGAGGAAGGGCACTCTAGACTCTAAATGGAGTCAGAAAGACAGACATCAATCAGTCTTGCTTTTTAGATTTCTTGCTTAGAAGGCTCAAACCGTTCTAACATCTTTCCCTATTGATCCCAGTCCCCCCACCGAAATCCAACCAATTAAACTGTCTGCCACTTAGTTGCTTAACACTTGAAATCATAGCTCTGGTTCAGTTCTTTGTCAGCAGGGACTGTCGTTAAGCTGTAAACCATGAAGGTGCAGATAGAACAGAAGCGGGTTCTAACAAGCCGTTGCTCTGAGATCTACAATGTTCAAAGGACAAACAGCTCAGAGAAGGAGGTAGTTGCAAAAACAAATTCTGTTCTGTATCTGTTTGTAAATACTAATATACAGAACCTAAGTGGACTCAATCCTCCTCTTTTTCTTTCACACTTAACACGTGCTCTCTGGAAGAAAACGTCACGTCGGAGATATTAAAAAATGATAACAGAAGAGGTTATTTCTTCTTTGCAAAGGTACGTCTGGCCAGTCCTCAGACAACGTGAGGTTCTGAAGTGCCCTGTCCTGGCAGATCTCATGGTGAGAGTAAATGCCTGGGCTCTCAGGCTTAACCACACAGGGCGGGAAGAGATGGTGGATGGGGCTATGAAGAGAATGCAGCCCTTAAAGGTCCTCCTGTACTAACAGCAATTAGAAAGTGAAGCTGTAATTTCAGCCCTCCTTCCTTCACATTGGACCTTGTCTCCCCGTCTCCAGGAAATGGGGGCCAAGTTAGTCGGGCATGACTATAATAGGGATCTGTGACTACAGCGGGGTAGCCATCAGTATAAATCTGTCATAGACACACTCGCAGAGGAAGAGGGACTTCCATACACTGCAGCCTTTACACTTTTTGATGCAGATACAGATTTATGGCACACGGGAAGCAGAAAGCCTTTGAGCCAAAGGGGCCCTGTGAATCAAGGCCATTTTGTAGGTTTCCGCCGCCTGAAAAAGCTACACATTTATAATTGTGCTTGGAGTCAGCCCCCTTCCAGCCCCAGGAGGCAGCAGCATTTGGTTGAAATAAAACGGAGGACTTTTCCCAACAGCTGGCCAGCTCCAGTTTTAAGTTTTAACAACAGGATGAATGAATTGAGGACAGCTGAAGGGATCAAAAAGCATTATGCCAGACCTTTTTTTTTCCTTAAAGACCCTTCCCCACCACAACCCCCCTGCCCTGACTACGCTGTTCCCATGTATCAGATTCATTCAGAGATGATGAACTCTACTTTGAAGAGTTCCCTCCCATTGTTCAGCTGACACAGATGACTCTTTCACCAACATACTCAGAAATGATCCAGCGGAGACCTTCAGGAAATGTCTTAAAAAAAAAAAAGTTTCCGGCAAGAAAAAGAGGGGGGAAAAAAAAAAGAGAGAGCTAGAAGTAAATTAAAAACCAGCCCGGAGTTGGTGTTAATTAATTAAAAACACAATTTCAAAGCATCCTTAATAGAAGACTTCCTCCCTGCAGCCAGTATCTGATTCAGGGAGTGACTCAAGTAATAAAATCACAGTTGGGACGACTCTCGTGGTGCTGGCAGGCCAAGTTCAATATTTTCCCTATGAGGCATGCCTGTACTATAAAAAGAATGCGATGTTTGAAAATGAGTGTCTCTGCTCTCTGTACGCTGGCATTAAAAGCCTCTCCTAGCCCTCTTGCCACACTTCGCGAGTACAGTATGAATCACAATCATGTGGCGAGCACCTCCTTGCCAAATTCTTTCCTGCTGCTACCACGGTGCGTTCCCTCTCAGGCTCCTGCCAGCAGCCCCTGTCTCCCGGCCAAGAGCATCAGGGCGAGAGCCGATGGAGAGCCAGGGCACTCTACTCTGCAACCAGGACACAAGGAGGCACATTCTTGTACAACTCGGGATTGCTGAATGGAACGAGTGGGCAGGAGGGTACAAAAGTCAGCAAAGGGACACAAAGCGAAGAAGCTGGAGAGAACGGATGCCTCAAGAGTACAGCCTCTGTGCCAGGTGTGGGGCTGGGCACTTTAAATTCACGCTCTCAAGGAATACTCCTGAGATAGGACTGCCCGTTATCAGGGGTGAGGAAGCAAGAGACCCACGGGGATCAGAGAAGTGGCTTCCAGGGTTTCATAGCCAAGGAAGGTCATGCTTAGGCTGGAGCCCAGCCTAGCGGTCTTCCCTCTCTACTCTGATTCTGCAGCCCAAACGTGGAGGAGCCAGAAACTACTCTTCTGTCGTCTTGGGCTTTTTAATGTTTAAGCCACTCTCTTAACTATACAGTCCCTAGTTTCTATAGTGTTAGTCGCTCAGTTGTGTCCGACTCTTTGTGACCCCATAGACTGTAGTCTACCACTGTTCCCTAAATAAACACAGTGCCACTTTCAACCACATGTTTATTAAAGTATGCATCAGCCAGATTAACATCCACTGAACCAACCTTCACAGCTATGGCCACAGAACCACCACCCCCTCAAGCCCAACAGTCATCTCCAAATTCTGCTCTAGGGTCACAGAGGGAACTGGGAGAGAACATGGAGAAAAACATTATTATAGTTCAACATCATGAATCACTACTGATGGAACCACCTAAAGTTTATCCCCTACTTACATCTGCATTTCTTTGTGTTCATTCATTGTTGTGGTTAACTACACATTAATTGCCTTGCCAGTTTTCTGGCTAAATCTCCCACGAACCCAGCAAGGCTTGGCCTCTAAGAGGCAGAAACAGATTGTGAAACCAGGAAACTCCCTGCTGTAACAGGGCTTCTAAATAGGCTATTAGGTGTAAGGGTGAGCAGCTCAGTGCTGTGACGACCTAGATGGGTGGGATTGGGGGTTGAGTGGAAGGTCCAGGAGTGAGGGGGGATATATATATATATATATATATATATATATATATATGTAGCTGATTGGCTTCACTGTACAGCAGAAACTGACAACATTGAAAACTAACTACTAAACGAAACAAAACAGGGTTGGAAGAAGTTTCTATGCTTTGCATTAAAGACAAATTTGTCCCAATGGCTGGGAAGAGGAAGACATGGAAGAAGCAGCAGAGGAAGGAGAGAAAGGCCCAATTCACATCCAAGAGTCTACAGGAGAAGCAGAAAGTGGTCCTTTCAATCTCATCCTAATCCAAGAAGGGACAGCCCTCCCTGGAGTTACGGTCTACCCGAAAGAACAGTGGGAGTGGCCCAACTAGCTAGCTAGCTTGAGTAGGTAGTATAATAAGGCTGTTAAAGAAAGATTTTCATCTTAAGAAATATAATGTTTAGAATAATGCCAGGTGACAGTCTTACTCTTTGTGGCACTGGCCAAATTCCAAGAATCTATTAATGAAAGATTAAGTAGGAATTTTAAAAGACTCCAAACCAAGACCTATTAATCAGTCCATTCCTTATTTACTATTAATTAATTATGTAGATATTATGTCTCAGGCATTGTGTTAAGGCCTGGACATACAAAGATAAAATAAACATGCTCTCTGTCCTACTGGAGTTGAACAGAGTGGAATAATACAATGTGTTAAGTGCTACACTTCAACAGAGGCCTGTACTTAGGAACTACTAACTTCACAGCATGATAATTTCCAAGATCTGGCCGACTCTCACCTTGCTTAGTGTTTTTGCCGATAAAATTAACCTAGAGGAATTTGTATGATTTTGTGCTAATTACTCTATGAGTTGGTAATGTTGTTGTACGGATCCACTTTCATAGTAATTGTGGAAGAAATAAAATGAGTAAGAATTGGGGAGAAAGAGCCTGGATTTTCTCCAGTGGAGAAGACAGAAGAATTTTTCAGAGTGATAGAAGAAAATAGGTGATCAAATAGGACAGCTCTGTAGCCATCCTGTTTTGCCTGGCTCTATCACTTATTCAACTGTTGAATTCTCCAGTAGGTTACTTTAAAAATCTGTGCCTTGATTTCTTCATCAGCAAAAAGGGGATGATAAGAGTACCACTTCATTGAATTGTACTATTATCTGAATGGATGGTGGTTCATAGGGTAAAGTATCTGCTTGCAATGCAGGAGACACAGGTTTGATCCTAGGTCGGGAAGATCCCTTGGAGAAGGGAGAGGCTACCCACTCCAGTAGAATCCCATGAACAAAGGAGTCTGGCAGGCTATATAGTCCATGGGGTTGCAAAGTCAGACATGACTGAGTGACTAAGCACACACACACACAATCACCTACCTATCTACCTATTTAAAGTCCTACCATTCTGCAAAGCTAAAATATCCTGTCCTACACTTTTTTGGCTTTGTGTACTGGGTTTTAAGGTAGCGTTCTTGGAATGGAAACTCTTTATAGTATTCATCTCTTTTTATCTGTGTGTATTGATAGTTATTTACTACTCATGTTTTGGGTTGGTGAAAAGTTACAGCTTATGAAAAAACCCAAACAAACTTTTTGGCCAACCCAATAGGTATAGATCAGGTTGTCTGACCATCTATAGTGCATCTAAGATTATTGTGTTGGGAAAGAGAAGGAAAAAAATGCCAGCTAACAAGGCAGCTTGTAGTACACTGAGGATTGTTTGATCTGTTGAAAGAAAAGCCCTTTTTCTTTCTTGGAACTTGAGGGGGAAAAGAACAAAACAATGGTGATACTGTACTAATTACAACAATAAATCTTACCAAAATCCAAATTAAAGAAGCCTTAAATATCTAATTGAGATCCTGGAGTTTATATCACAAGAATAATAAAAGTTCAGGAGATTAAAATGGGCACATTTAATATTTTTTTTAAGAAATGTTTAATACTTTGCTATTTTGGTGTAGACTGGAGTAGGGTGCCCATAGAATTCAGTAGTATAATAAAACAAGATATCAGGTGTGTTGTCCTTGCACGTGGAGGGCAGCTCACCACTGAAAGAACACAGACTCTGAAGTCAGATAAGCTGGGCTGAGTGCAGCTCTAAAGGGATGTTGGTCCGTGGTTCCTTGAGTCATCTTTGCTAAAAATTGTGCAAGATAATTTGATCAAAATGTCTAGTGCTCTGAGACACTCTATATATACTAGCGAAGGAATCAGTAAGTGAAAGATGTAAACAACATATTATTCAGTGTTTTCTTTTGATGAAAATAATCTGTGCCTCCCTTACTCACACATGACATCTTATGCCCCTAAACCACTATGGAAAAGGTTATTAATGACCTCAGAAGAAACAACTACTGTTTCTAGCAGTCTTTGTGAAGGGGTGTGTGCATGTGTCTGTGTAAGTGGGAGAGATCAAGCAGCAGCCATCCAAAAGTCAAAAAATGCCTTGTGGGGGTCAAACGCAAGGAAGGCACAATTAAAATAATAAATTTAAAAAAAAATTTTTTAAAGCTTATCTGTGTCACGTTGTACTGTGTACAGATATCTTACCATAGAGGTCCTAGGGATTAAACTCCAGGAAATCTTCACTGTTCAATTATTTTAATTATAAAAGTTAAGATCTGACTATGGTTCTTTAAAACTTTTAGAACTGAACAGAGTCCAAGTATAAAATATCTTTCTTAATATTCTTCCATAGGGTGATTCACTGGAACGCCACCTTTAAAAAGAAAAGTTAAAATTTTCATTGCTTTCGTCGAGCTGGCCTTAGAAGATCAAACTTCCGTCTTTGGAACTCCCCACTAAAATAACACTGATTGCACAGGGACCATTTGTGTAATGAGCTCTTTATAGAAAAGGCATCACTTAAATCGCCAAATAAATAGCGTGAGGTAATTGGCCTTCTATAATTCTGGGCCATGAGAAACAGGCATTACTTTCTAAATGAGCTCAAAGTCATTAAAAATCACAAGAATTGCATAATCTAACCTTTTGGTCAAGAGAGTCTTTGCTTACTTATTAAGGGGCACAGGAGGAAGGCAGTGCATGAAACAGGAAATGAGGAATTCAATGGACTGTACCCTCAAAAAGCGAGAGTGTGCTCCAGATAAGGCAGAGAGTGAAAGTGACCACTGCCAGTTGGCTTTTGGTTGGCAAACTGAGAAGCTTTGTCTGGAAATATCACTAGAATTCAATGGTATGCCCTGGTTGGATATCTGCCTCCTTCCCCAAATACCTCTGTGTTGTCTTCTAGCCAACGAACTTCTCAGTAATTCCCTGCAAGAATGATGACTCAAACGTAACCCCCCATCAGGAGGAGGAAACAGGGACTAAGGATGCCAGAGAATCTTTAACCTTCAGTGAACCATCAGCTTGAAAACAGTATGAATTCCTTGCAGCACTGTAACTCATAAAAAACGGCACTCGTTCTAGTCAATGAATCATTTTTAAGAATGGTAACAACAGAGTAACAAAGATATTTACATAAGCCAAGTTTAAGTTGTCTGATCTTTTAACCTAGTAATTCGTTTTTTTTACAAGACATTTTCATAGTATAGATACTTGATATCATCAGGTCAAATTTTAAGATAATTTTGAAAATGTGGCTCTCAGTTTATAATCAATAGTTATAATAAAAATCTTTACATATCATTGTCGTGATTATTATTATTTGAAGCAAGAAATATGGAGAGGTGGTGGCCTTGACATTACTTTTTTTTTTTTTTTTTTTAAATTAGGAACTGGAGCACACTGCTGAAGCCATTGTAGATCCACTCAAAGATGAAAGACATTATTAATGCTTACTCCGGCCCAAGGGGTTCCTCCGGCGGCAGCAAGCGGCTTGGACCCTCCCTCAGAGCACAGAGCCCAGCAGCTGACATTACTTTTTAACAAGGAAATTGGGTTATTTAAAGTGTACTGTGTGTGCGTGTGTGTGTGTGTGTGTGTGTGTGTGTGCGCGCGCGCGCGCACGTGTGTACGTGCATGCTCAGTCGTGTCTGACTCTTTGTGACTCCATGGACTGTAGCCCATCAGGCTCCTCTGTCCATAGGATCTTTCCAGGCAAGAATACTGGAGTGGGTTGCCATTTCCTCCTTCAGGGGACCTTCCGGACTCAGGGATTGAACCTACATCTCCTCTGCTGGCAGGAGGATTCTCTACCACTGAGCCACCTGGGAAGCCCAGAGTGTACTGTAAGGTGCATGAATGCTTCTGCTGCCTCAAAGAAAACTTTGTTCCAACATGTTATTTATTCCCAGGGACTGTGCACATTCCAGATGACATCACCAGGGCTGCTAGTGCACAAGAAAATAAGCAAATGAGACACACATTGGCTCATGTGGCAAATCACCGGGTTTGCCAAATGGAAAAGAACAAAAACGGGGAGGGAAAACATTTTGTTTTCAATCTACAAGGATATTAATAAAACTCAAACCCAGCATTCTGTGGCTACATTTCCCAGGAAGAGGAGTCTTTTCTGGCCAAAAGAACATAACAACAAACTTTTGTATCTGAGAAATATGTATCTCAAGATGTCATTTAAAAACCCACTATTTACCATGAGTAGGACCAAAAACATGTTTCTTTGAAACTTGGACACCAAGAAAAAAAATGAGGGCAAATTCTACCTATAATAATCTACAGTTCAGAGTAAATCAATTCAATGAGTGTAATTTGATGCATTATATGTCACAGTTTAAAGTCAAAAGCTGCTCTAGATAAAATTCGAAGGATAAAATAAACAGTAAGTCACCACTTACTAAAGTAAAAGAAATGATGAAGTAAAAGAAATATGAAAGTTTCTTAAGAGCCTTTCTAAGTAAATGCAATTTATAGACATCAGTGAGAAATGAAAAAAGCAAACTTTATAACGCTGAATACCAATAAAAACAGAATAAGCTGAAGGCTCATTATGACTGAAAACTTAATGGATACAATTCTTAGCAAATTTGTTTGAAAACCATCAGTGATTAAAAATATTAGTTAATACTGTGTGTCAGGAACAATCTGGAGCACTTTACAAAATTAACTCATTTAATGCTCTTAACAATCCTTTATAATAATATGATGATCCCATTATAAATCCCATTTTGTGGCTGAAGTAACTAAGGCTCAGAAAGCTTAAGAAAATTGTCCAAGGCCACACAGCTAGTGATTATTAGCACACAGTAATCTTGATGAGGCTGCTGCTGCTGCTGCTAAGTCGCTTCAGTCGTGTCCGACTCTGTGCGACCCCATAGACGGAAGCCCACCAGGCTCCCCCGTCCCTGGGATTCTCCAGGCAAGAACACTGGAGTGGGTTGCCATTTCCTTCTCCAAGGCATGAAAGTGAAAAGTGAAAGGGAAGTCGCTCAGTCATGTCTGACTCTTAGCGACCCCATGGACTGCAGCCCTCCAGGCTCCTCCGCCCATGGGATTTTCCAGGCAAGAGTAGTAGAATGGGGTGCCATTGGCTAACTAACAAAATTTCAAAGACACTGATAAATATTGAGAACTTAGAGGCATAATTCCACTAGAACATAAAAATTTTTGATAGAGAAATTTCCCTTAGTAAAGTAATAATGCTGAGATATCTAGATGGCTTACCTTGGGGATATAAATTATTATAATATGCATGAACACACAGTCTTTCTTGAAATAAAGGCCAGCACAAATAAAGTTTACCGTTTGCTTCTGACAACAAAAGGAGATACACCTGTGCATTCATATACTTATCAGGATTAAACAATTAAACTTATTAGGATCAACTGGGCAGGCGTAATTTCGTAAAAATGTTCCTTTTTCATTAGAGTCATTGGGCTTGCACATATATCAAAATACCACATGACGGTTTTTCCCAGTTTTTAATCCCTTTCTGAATTCTGTAACTTGAATGACACATACATACCAAAAAAGAGGGAAAAAAAAGAAAGGCAACTGGTCCTTTGATTTTAATAGGGTAGAATTTATTTGGAAAGTAAGATTCCTTATTATAAACTGTACCTCTTTCTGGAAACATTTAGAATTTTGAAAGAAGTAGCCTTGGCAAGAATGTAGCGCAGTCTTAAATTTACAGGGGAAAAAAAAAACGGCGGGCCACAGAGATTCAGGTTAGAAGAAAGGTTACCATTAAGAGGAAAGCAGGGCATGGCACACTGGCTAAGGTAAGAGCACAGGAGTGTCTACTAGCTGCATGATCTTGGGTGAGTTATTTAACTTCTTCAAGCTTCACTTTTCTCATCGCAAAACAGGGAAATATTTCATGGGGCTGTTGTGGAAATGAAGTGGGATTACAAATACACTGTGCTTTTGCACAATACCTGAGACTCCAATGAGGGCTCAGTACATGGTCACTGTTCTTGTATTGTGATCTCTAACTGATTCCCAACCAGCTGGTGTCAGAACTTGATGTAAAGCACTTTGGGAATTAAGTGTTAGAAGTGAAGTGAAGGGAAGCTGGTTCCTAATTCCTTCCTTACACCTGGGCCTAAGAGGGCAAAATCATCTATCATTAGCCTTTTCTGCAAAATGCAGTATTATTCACCACTTCCTCCCTTCTTTTACCCCTAGAGCAATTCCTCAGCTTGTAGGAAGCATTTTTCAGTCAGAATGTAACTTCGAAGCCGACTATTCTAAACTCTCAGTCAGGAAGGTTCAGAATTGGCTTTCACAAAGGGGATAAACCCTGCATTCAGGAAGTCTGACCGGCAACAATTCCAGGGCTCTCACATTACCCGCTTCCTCCTCGTTATTCCAGTTGGGCTCTTCCTGGAAGGGGGAGTCTGCTGCTTGATTAAACATTCCAATCACATCAACACTGAGCAAAATCACAAAATCAGCCTGGTCTTAATCAAATGTGCTTACCTCTCCTTGGGAAAGGCCTTCAAAATTAGAAAACGTTTCACAGATCAGATATGTAGGAACAATTCCCTATCTCTCTTTCTTGCTTCAGTGGCATCTCAAGTCCCTGATCATAGGATACCAGCCAACGTGTACCGAGCACTTCCTAACGGCCAGGCACGCCACCAAGTGCTTTTGCTTACACTTCCTCATTTAATTTTCAGAGCAACTCGGAGGAGGAGGGAGGATCTAGTCTGATCCCCATTTTATAGATGAGATGACTGAGGTCCAGAAGACTGAGTTGTCCAGGGCTGCACTGTCAACCCCAGAGCTATTAAAATCCAACAGCAGTGTGGATAGGTCCTCAGCAGACCTGGTTCAGCCACTGCCCAGATATTGCTACTTTCTCTCTGGCCTCAGTTTCCCTTCTTGGAGACGATGTGGCCACTCTGAAAGTTCCCTTTTAGCCTGACATTCCACAGCCTGCTGCTGCTGCTGGCGGGCTTCTTTGTTTCCACGCTCAGCTGCTCTGGCCGGGGCCTCCCCTGGCTCTGCCCTGTTTTGTTTTTGCTGCTGGACCTACTACAGACGCACTCCTGGCAGAGCAGCCCGGAGCACAGCCGAGGAGGCTTCCTCTTTCGCTCAGTTCCTGGCCGCTTTAGTATGAACAGAAAAGGTGGGCAGGGGCCAACTGGCAGAAGCCACAGAAATAGCAGCACATGATTCTCCTACGAGCAGCAGAAAGGTCGGCACGCAGGACCCCGCCATCTGCTGAGCTCTCTCATTGACTAAGGTTGCTCTTGGCACGCAGAGCCACCTGGGGTTTCCACGCTCGTTTCCCTCCGGTCAGAGTAGACAGCTCTGCTGATAGACAACTTGGAGGGGGATGCTTCGTGGTCCCGTGCTAGCAACCGGCCAGGGACAGGAGATGGACAGCTTTAACTGCAAAGCCACACAGGAACACCCCCCTGCCACAGGCACACACATCTGAATCTCTCTTTCTGCAGACTGCAACCTCCTGGGGAGGTCCTCCCTGGGTCCAGGCCACCTCTGAGCACACAGGAAAAGGTGTGCAGTTCAAGGATGTGTAAGCGGCGGTGACTCAGTCATTCCAGTATGGGTGGGAAAGGCGGGTTCCCCGGATTAGCAGGCTCCCTCCACCGGCTCCGCGTCCTCATTAGCAATTGCCTGCAGGGATCGCATGCTGGGGCTGTCTGCAGCACAGTTTCTCCTCTCCCTGTCATCCTCCCCCACTCTCTCTCCCTCTCTCTCTCTCTTTCTGAGTCTAGGACAATACTCAGGCCAGGACAGTTCCAGTCATAACTGGATCTTTCCATGACTTAGTAGCACACACAAGGATTTGCTGGAGTGGTGTTTTGTTTTGTTTCACTACTATTAAGCAAGATTGCTTCATAATCCTTTAAGTGTTTTGTAGCCAAGTTTTATTTACATATCCTGGCCAGCAAGCACGTGATTAACCCAAGGATGTCACGGAGGGAAGGCAAATGCTACATCTGAATAAAATCGGATGCTGTTTCGGTGAGGAGACAGACACAGCTGAGCTGTCCAAAGGACAACCGTCTCTCGGGCCAACACTACACAAAACTCCGAGCCTGGAGACCCTCAGGGACCAGAAGGAGCTGCTGAGGTAGGGGCTCAGATGCACGTGATTCTGATTCCAATTCCTCTCTTTTTCTTTCACTCTCTCCACTCTGGGGGCACAGTGTTAGGAAAGCTGGATGCCCAAAGCGTCTAATACGTGTGAATGGTGGTAAGCTGTCTGTCCGTTTTTCACAAGGATACTCTTATGACGTGGGGTCTTCCTACAACGCACACCACCCAGAAAACAAGCTGCAATGGCGTCAACAGGAAGGAATTCTTTCAATTAATGTTTATGGAGTGGCTTGATGTGAAAGAATCATGCTAGGAACTATCAAAGAGCTTTTCATATCTTATCTTTCACCCTGTGATAAAGATAATTAGAGCTGGTTATGACCATTCTCATTTCTCAAAAATATATCTGGTGATCAATCTACCAGAAGGTTAAGTGGATGCTGATTTATCAGTGAATTTTTTTAAAAGAAACTTAAACCCTGGGACCTAGATTCCTTGGTCCCTTCACTAATGAGAAATCCTTAAACATTAAAATAAGCATTTCCCAGGAAGTATTAATGAGGTCTTCACTCTGTATAGTCTGTGTGTGCGAGCATGCTCAGTCGCATTAGATTTTTTGTGACCTCCATGGACTGAAGCCCACCAGGCTCCACTGACCATGGGATTTTCCAGGGAAGAATCCTGGAGTGGGTTACCATTTCCTACTCCAGTGGGTCTTTCTGACCCAAGGATCAAATCCACATCTGCTGCGTCTCTTGCATTGGCAGGAGGATTCTTCACCACTGAGCCATCTCAGAAACAGCAACCTCCTATTTCTAACTCTCATCCCTCCACACTGCCTAGCCAATGCAACTTTAAAACAAGTAATTTATCTTCTCTGATTATACATTTTATTATCTTTAATACAAAGGGACTGTGTTAAGGATTTTTAATTTCTTATCTAGCTTAAAAATCATGTATTTGTTTAATGAAAGACTATTAACACTGTCAACGGCAGTTTTTATTTTAACCTTTAAATACAAAGGCTGCACAGCACAAAAAAAGATCATGTTGCCATAACCTCCTAGAGAAATATTTTTGCAAAAATTTCCTTGCTCTTCTTGGAAGAAAAACATATCATGCCAGCAGGCTCTGTGATAAGATGCCAGTGATACAGGATAGAAGATAGTTGTTTTATTTGTTTACTCTGAATGAGCAAGGCTCTGAAAGCGCTAGTATCTTCCCCATGGAAAATGTGTTTGCCTCTAATATTATCTCTCGTGATCGTGATCGGGAGTCAGTGTCAAAGGTTTGTGAATGGATTTCAGAATGTGCAAGTGGCACCTCCCATCGTTAGCTGTCTACATTTTTTTATAACCACTTGCATACTTTTGGTCAACCACTGTAAAATAAACAGTCCTTCCCAAATGTTTTTGTTTTCTTTGACAGCACAGCAATAATTCACTTGGAATGCTGTAGAATAGAAGAGCACTTTAATGCTGTTCTAACATGGCTTTTTATGATTTCTATTCATCAAGTTGTTTTTAAGTTAAAAGATGCCAGACTGAAAAGAGCCTAAAAGAGCATAGTCCACTCTGGAGATGTACTGGGCTTATCCCTTCAAAACATACCTATGTACAATATATGCAATAATCACACATGCACACATGCATAAATTGATGTGTATACACATACTCAAAATGGATATGAAAAACAATATTCATCAAAAGCGTTGGCTGTTTTTCTTTCTGCACTTGTACTTTTGTTTCATGCTTGAGAAGTGTAACATTTCAGTGAAGGTATGGATTTGTGTTCATGAAAATGAAGGTGGAAATTAATATTTATTCCTGCCTAGAAAATATTTTAGGAAAAAATGTCCCTAACACACTCTTGGTTTATTTGATTAAATACTTTTGATCTCTTTTCTCCAGACACACACATACTAAAGAAAGAGTTTAGAAGAAATAGCTTGGCCAAGAGAGCTTTCTTTTCTTTTTTGAGGGGCTGGGGGATGATCATCTCAGACGTATGTAGCAGAATAAGGTATACATCTGTGTGTCAAAATGGAAGGATGGGAGTTAACTTGATAGGGGTGCACATTTCTGTGTACCACCACATGGATTAGCTTTATATGGGACAACTTTGGAGGTAACAAATTGGAGGTTGGGCAGCGATCTATTTTCATCTTACCCATCTTCTTCTCTGAGAAACCCGTTCCTAGTCTGCACACCACGGCTTTTCAACTGTGATCTATGACAAGGACAGGTAAGTCTTGTGTTAAGGTGAATTTCAGAGGCGGGGAGTTTATCAGCTGAGCCATCTTACCTGCATTCCTTGCAAACGATTTGAGCCCTGGAAGCCAGGCCTAGCTTTGGGCTTCTCCAGCAGAGAGCAGTGAAACACTGTCAATAAACTTAATTCTGGAAGCCAGAGTAGCTTCTGAGCTAAGAGAAAAGGCAGAAGCAGAACTGGCAGGCTCATCAGCATTGTAAGGAATGGGAGGATCTGGGCTTGTAGATTTTCAAAGCTGGATGTGTGTTAGAGGTTTGATGCCGATGCGGACAGCATTGCATATATTTAGACATTTAACTATTAGTCAAAAAACAGCAGTTCAGAGCAAGACAGATGACCCACACACAAAGTATATGCCTTCCAAAACTAGTCTCTCACTTTAATCATGCAATCACTGTATTATCATACATATATTAGGTCACTTTCATTTGCATTCAATATTATCACAATGTCAACTCTTCAGTCTTATTCTCCGACCACCTACCTTGGCAGTTCTTCAGCATTCCTTGTTCGCAGCACAGTAACTGCTTGGCAAATCAAGTGCCAGAAGGAGTTTGTACACATGCATTCTACAGGAAACGTGGTTGCAAGAGCCGTTTTAAGAAGCTGTGGCTCCAGTTCAACATGAGGTTCCTAGCGGGGATGTGTGAATGATGCTTCCAGGTGAAGGGATTTACGACAGGACACATGAACTTGTTAACAGTACAACACAAAAATGCTAAACTCCCTGGACACCAGCCCTTGGCTGGGGTGCGAATCGGTTCTTCTCCTTCCAATCAACAAAAGCTGATGACAGAGAATATTAGTGAATGGACTGTGTTTGTGCTAAGCTGCTCTCAAAGAAAACCTCTTGTTTTCACACAGGAAGTATGAGCACTAAGGATCCCATGAGGTGGTTTATATGATCTGACCTGTTAACTTTTCTTGGATAAAAAGAAGTTTAATCCATTCTGTTTTCTGAAGCAAAGTTATCAGAGAGATTATTCTGCAAAGATCTTTAAAAAAAATTAAAAAAGCAGCAGGCAGATCATGCATTTGCTCTGTGGAAACAGGAGGTAATATCCTCTGTATACATCAGTGGCTCTATGAGTTGCTATTCTGAAAAGTTCTACTCTCTTCAAGTGCTGGCCTCAGATGGCAGCCTGTGTAGGCTGCCAAAATACTAAGTGAGGCATGGGGCGCTACACATCAAAGGGGAGAGGTCAGCATGGCAGCATGCCCGAAGAGCACGCTCTACAAAGGATGAACTTCGAAGAGACCGGCTCACATCAAAAGTCACCGCGTGCTTTACATTCCCCAGTGCCCAGGGTCATTTTACCTTCCACTGGCAGCTCTTCTTAGCCAGTCTAGCTCCCATTTCTGGAAGGAAAACTCCCTCCTCTTCTTTACTCCTCCTGAAGCCCCTCTCCCGTCCCATCTCAGCAAAAAAGAGACACCTCACAACCAGAAAACGACTTCCGGGGTGCACCCAGAGCTGCACACCTCAGGGTGAGGCTTCCTGGGGCAGGAGAAGGTGGCGAGGCTGCTCTGCTTGGGAAAGTACAGCCTCACTGCTCCACGTCAACGTTCCACCCCCTCGGCCTTTCCCAAGGTCTCAGTGAGAAAATTTTTTTTATTCATTTTCTTTTTTTTTTGGGTTCTTATCGGTTCAAACAAGAACAATGAATTCCTCAAGCCCACAAGAATGTGACAAGGTGTCAACAAAGCCGACCAGGAAGGTGATGTATGGCCCGTGAGCTGCAGCTCCCATAAATCACATCACAAACCAGAGCTACAAAGAACGAGCCTTGCAAGTGGAGTGCAAAGGGCCAACTCCCTGCACCCTCCAACAGGCACCCCACACTCCACCTCTCCCAGTGGCCTCGCTGGAGCACACCTGTCACCCCCACACCAACAAACTGGCCTACGCAAGAGTTAAGTTCTTTTCCTTCAGTGGCCAACACAGCTCGTACATGGGGAGCACTGTATAATTTAATGTGCTTCAGAGACATGCGTTGATATGGCTTTGTTGACGGCTGTCTGGAAAGTTCGACGTGAACCCCCAACTTCAAAGGTTTATAAATGACAAAACTATTTGTGCTTCAGTCGAAATTTGATTTAGAAAGTTTGGGCTTTGGTGGTGAAATGATTTTACGGTTTTCAAAAATCAAATGTCAGGAGTGGTTTTGCCCGCTTTGTAAATGATACAAAGAGAAATTGAGAATTACCCAGATAGAATCCTTTTCTGGGTTCCTAGGATGTGGCTTTCTTGAAAGAAAAACTAGATGTATAGTTGTATACAGGTCAAAATTAGGAGACGAATGGGACTATTTTACATTGCCTTCTGCAAAGTAACTTATTGGCAAATAAAGAATTATCAAAGAAGATATTTTCCATCACTTTCTAAACATATCTGATTTATATTTGACACCATGATTTGGGAGTAAGTGTAATAATGGGCTTCCCTGGTGGCTCAGACTGTAAAGAATCTGCCTGTAATGCAGTGGGAGACCTGGGTTCAATCCCTGGGTTGGGAATATCCCCTGGAGGAGGGCATGGCGATCCACTCCACTATTCTTGCCTAGAGAATCCCCGTGGAAAGAGGAGGCTGGCGGGCTACAGCCCATGGGTCGAAAAGAATTGGACATAGCTGAGTGACTAAGCACAGCACGGCACATCTCCTGAAAATATTGAAATGCAATATTTGATGAATTTTGAGGAAATGAGAATTCATTCTATGAAAAACATTATACAGAACTGCTGTTTTATAGGGGGAAAAAAGTGTCTTTAATACATACTTAATCAACAGACCAGCTCAGCTAAGGTAATTATTTATAAACATGTATTAAAATGATCTCTAGTTGCTACATTCTTATATAGCAAGTAGTTTAGGGAAAAAAGAAAGATTTTCTAAAGAAACAGTGTTATTGAAAAACATGAAGCAACAATAAAAGAATAAACAGAGGCCAGGGGCAGCCTAGTTGAATCACAGTTCTATTGTTTCCATCTAACCATTTTTAAAAAATCAAAGTCTTTAAAAATAGCTGGAGTGGCGATGAGCTCTTTCTCTACTGACTAACCTTGCTCGTTTCTTAAGACAGTGAAGATAATTCAAACGAAAAGCAAATTTAAAAAAGGAAAGTCACTGCTATCACATTGGTAGTTCCACCTCATAGAGAATGGACTTATGACTGAAATAAGCCTTGGAATTAAAAAAAAAAAAATGTACAGTGATTTAAATAAGGAATTCTCTGCAAGCCAGTGTGATGGTTGAAATAATAAACTGAGGTGTTATAAATGACATGGTCTTCGAGATTATGTCAATAGGTCAACTTGGAATAATACTATTTACTCATTTAAGAACATACAGGTACTCAATTAAATAAGGTCCATCTGATATTACTGTCAATAAGATAACCAAAGAAAGCATGGGCTGAGCCACTGTCAATGTGTCTTCCAAGATGAGAATGGAGAAGTGAAAATTCAGTTTGGAGCTACTTTGGAATAATTACCTGCTGCATGAACCCTAATAAGATATAACTGTTCCTTTTTATTTTTACACATGTATAGTTTTGAAAAGTGAAATTCACTATGGCAACAACATCAAGCTCCAAGATGGTACTTCTACAAGATAATTACTGGGGAAAATCTTCTTTCTGGTTGAGTAAAGAGGGAAGAGAAGACAGAAGTACATGCAGACCTGTGAGATTCCAATTTGCTTGCACTGGAGAAACTTGCAGGAAGAGCTACACCTGCTTCAAAACGTGGCTATTTCCATAAGATGGAGTTCCAAACTGGAAAAGGCGAAGAAGAGGGCCTTGGGGATGACCATTTGAAATCCCTAATAGTTAAGCATACTTGTGAAAATATTAGGGGCTTCCCAGGTGGCATCAGTAGTAATGAACCTGCCTGCCAATGCAGGAGATATAAGGACTGGGGCTCAATCCCTGGGTTGAGAAGATCCCCTGTTGGAGGAAATGGCAATCCACTCCACAGTTCTTGCCTGGAGAATCCCATGGACAGAGGAGCCTGGTGGTCTATAGACTATGGGGTTGCAAAGAGTCAGAAATGACTGAGGGGACTTAGCATGCATGCACATGAAAATATTAACCTTTCTATATAGATACAGAAAAATAGATGAATTAGAACATGACCATCCATTCTTTTTTTTTAAGATACT
Organism: Bos mutus; assembly: GCF_027580195.1. Classification (NCBI taxonomy): domain Eukaryota; kingdom Metazoa; phylum Chordata; class Mammalia; order Artiodactyla; family Bovidae; genus Bos; species Bos mutus. Next base: position 24,546,781 of record NC_091621.1, on the reverse strand, counting down.
TTGCTAAGCCATAAGGAGGTTCCATGGGTAAATCTGGGCTGCCTGGTAGGTTTCACAAATTGGCAAAGATCGAGTGTACACAGGTTACCTGTATTCCACTCCAATGAAGCTGGTGAGGCACCTGGAATCACCCTAAACCTCCTTCTGAAAAAGACTAAAACAACTTCTAGAAGGAACCATATGTTTAGTTGGTTTCCTTCCTATTGGAAACCTACAATTTGTTGTCTGAAACAATTTGCTCCCATTGAAAAGACAACGGTTAAAATTTCCTGAATATTTGCCTCATGTCATTAAAGACTTTACATGTTCACCCAACGTGTCTCAGCAAAACTGACAAAGCCTTCAGTAAAGCAGCAGACTTTACAGAGCTTTAAATTATATACATTTTTATATATTTTGTTACTTTTATGCTTTATGTATACACTTATTATTCACATATTTATTAATTTTGATTTCTAACTTGTAAAACAAAAATAAGCTTTATCTGAGATCTATGAAAAGTATTAAGGATAAATTCTTACTCTTATGCACAATTAGCTAGTGTCAAAAATAGAGCAAGACCCAACTCCAGGTAAATGCAAAAAGTGAAGGAAGGACAATTGAAAAATTATTACAAATTTGGTCTGTCCCATTGTCACTTCATTCACTAAGCAAATACTTATTAAACACCCACTGTGTGCACAGAGCTATAGTAAGGTGTTATTGGTGTTTAGTCACTAAGTTGTGTGTGGCTCTGTCGAGAACCCATGGACTATAGCTTGTCAGGCTCCTCTGTCCATGGAATTTCCCCAGGCAAGAATACTGGAGTGGGTTGGCATTTCCTCCTCCAGGATACAAAATGGAATCTCATTTATTATTTGCCATTAATTGGCTTACTTTAAACAGCTTTATTACTTATCTTTTTATGTATATGATTTTTGAGTTCTATAAAGCAGGGACGATATGTTTAACCCCACAGGTTAACCCCATGAAGTCCCTTGTCTTTTTTTTTGTTCCTGTTTTTGGCTGCCCTGCTTGGCATGTGGGATCTTAGTCCCCTGACCAGGGATTGAACCCGTCCCCCCTACACTGAGAGCTCAGAATCTTAACCACTGGACCACTAGGGAAGCCCCTAAAGTCCCCTGTGTTTATTATGGGGCTTACAATGATAATTTCCTGAGGATGACTATAATAAATTATAACTTATGTGAAGTTGCTCAGTCATGTCCGACTCTTTGCGACCCCATGGACTGTAGCCCACCAGGCTCTTCTGTCCATGAGATTTTTCCAGGCAAGAATACTGGAGTGGGTTGCCATTTCCTTCTCCAGGAGATCTTCCCCACCCAGGGATAGAACCTGGGTCTCCCACACTGTAGACAGATGCTTTACCATCAACTTAGTAATGTTATAAGGCTGACATTTAAATATATATGTACATATACATATATTTAATATTACACATATTCACATACTTTATATGACTAATTAGACACTAAGCTTTCTACCAAGCTCTCTCTGTATCAGTACGAGAAATTAAACTTTAATGTATGTGACTCACTAATAATTACATTAGAAGTCTCTCTTTTTCTCTTTCACTCTGGTCTATTAAAATAAATACCAATCTTCCCACACCTGACTTCTAGAGTGACTATATATAGCCACATACACTCAGCCTAGATTCAACACAAATTAAATATTAAGAGAAGGAAATAAACCTTTTCTGCTGATAACTGGCCTACTTGGATTTCCTAGCGCCATTCACTTCTAACATGCCTGGCAACATAACTGCACCCAGAGGACATGGTGTAGATACTGACATGCAGGTTGGACACATTCGTTTCTTGGATGCTTTTCCTGAGATAGACTGTGTGCTATGAACTGAAAATACAGTGAGGGAGGAGACAGAGTCCTCTGTGTGAAAAAGGGTAAACAAACAATTATAGTACACTGTGAACTGTGTTCTCCTCAGGGAGTGTACAAAACTCCAATGATGGCAAAGAGGAGGGGGTGGTCATTTCGGGAGACGGAGAACCATATTTGAACGGGGGTTTGGGAGGTGTGCGAGATTTGTCCAGATGGAGACGAAGGTCAAGAATACAACAATCAGAGCAGAGGCGTGAAATAACCAATAGAGGTTTCAGAAAGACTAGGCTTTCCGTGCTAACGGAGCGAAGATTACAACCAGAAGACGATAAGAGGCAAGATGCGAAACTAAGCCTAATGCCAGAAGCGACATAAGAAATGTAGACTTCTGCCCTTGGGTGAATGGAAGCCATTGGAGGCATTTGGTCTTGGAGACCGCACTTGCAGGAGTATTGAGGGGGTTGGAGACAGAGGACTAGAGTCAGCGGGGGAAACTAGCAGGAGACCAGTGCAAAGAATTCAAGGGAGGGATGATGAGGGCCTGAACAAAGGAAGCAGCAGTGAGAATGGAGGAAAAGAAAACTCAAAACATATGGTACAGTAAATAAATGACAGGACTCTGTGCGTGTTGAAAATGCGGAAAGAAGGGAGTTCAGGGTGATCGGATGAGTGACGGCACACTCACGATAGCTATGGGTACAGTGCTCGAAATGGAGATAACAGCCGAAACACAGATGTCAGGAGTCTACTCAGAACGGACACATCTAGTGAAACATAGTGGGTTCCACTTGTCTCCCTGGAGACAAGATATGTGGGAAGGGCAGGTGAAAAGAGAAGCACCTAGCAGCTCCGAGGAGCTTTCGGGAAAAAAGAGCAAATGTCAGGACTAGATTTTGTTCTGGGAACCAAGGAGAGAGAGAGTGAAACAGGGAAGAATGGTTTCCTGTTTGAATAATTCTTCAAAAAAGACATCAGGATGAGGACCGAGACGCGTCCCTAGGATTTGGCAGCCAGCAAGTTCCTGATGAAGTCGAGTGCTTTCCGTGGGATGAAGGGGATGGAAGCCAGATCACATCTGCCTCAGGGGTGAATCACAAACCTGACGAGGTGGGAATATTTTTCACTTTGGGTACTGTTGCCTCCTTGATATTTCAGAATGGCTGCAGCTTTAGGCCCTGAAAGCTCCGAAAGTGATGATGCTGAGAAGTGCAAACAAAACCGCAGTGCACAGATGGCATTAACACACCAAACAGGAAGGTGAAATATACTGATCATCATCCAAGGTTATTCCACTATCCCTGAGCCTTTTTGAAGAAAACTCCCCGGGTAAGACACTGGCAGAGGCTGCTGGAAGAGGTTTTCAAGAGATCCTAAAGGGCTTCCCCAGTGGTTCAGTGGTAAAGAATTTGCCTGCCCACGCAGGAGACATGGGTTTGATCCCTGATCTGGGAAGATCCCACATGCTGCGGAGCGACTAAGCCCGTGTGTCACAACTATTGAGCCTGTGCTCGAGAGCCCGCAAGCCGCAACTACTAAGTCCATGTGCTCTAACTACTGAAGCCTGTGTGCCCTAGAGCCTATGCTCTACAACCAAAGAGGCCACCGCAGTGAGAAGCCAGCACACCATTACTAGAGAGTAGCTCCCGCTTCCTGCAACTAGAGAAAAGCTCGTGCAGCAACAAAGACCCAGTAGAGCCAAAAAATAAAAATTAAAAACAAAGAGATCCTAAGCTCATTTGACATTGTTCTGTGGAACTGACAGCCTGAGTGTGAACTAAAAATGGGATATGATTAGAAAAGGAATGCGGCTCTTTAACCTAAAGAGAAAACCATACTTGCAGGATCCCCATAGAAAAGGGATATACTAATGGATAAAACATATTCTACCTCATTATTCTTTAGCTTTGCAAATCTAGATATATATAGAACATTCAAGATTCTCAAGAGAAGGAGGGGGAAAAAAACCTGAAGGCAAAGCTACAAGTTTCTTGCTTCTAATGAAGTTAAACTCATTTTCCATTTGCACAGAAAAGGAAGAAAGCCATATAAATGGATTAAGAAGGCCAGAAAGACACAGTCCAGCCAGGGTGAGCAAACTTTTTCGTGAAGGGCCAGAGAATAAATATTTTAGACTTTGTAGGCCAGGTGGTCTCTGCGACAACTGTTGAACTCTGCCACCGTAGTGAGAAAGTAGTCAGACAGGACACAGGATGTGAACAAGTAAGAGTAACTGTATCCCAGTAAAACTTGGTTTCTGCATAATGAAACTTGGTTTCTGCATCTTACTTGATTTTCACATCTCAACATATTACTATTATTCCTTTTTTCAATTATTTAAAAATATATAAACCATTCTTTAAAAAAAATTAATTTGACCACACCGGGTCTTAGGGCTTCCCAGGTGGCACTTGTGGTACAGACTCTGACTGTCAGTGCAGGAGACGCAAGAGACATGGGTTCGATCTTTGGGTTGGGAAGCTCCCCTGGGGATGGAAATGACAACCTGCTCCAGTATTATTGCCTGGGAAATGCCATGGATAGAGAAGACTGGTGGGCTATACTCCATGGTGTTGCAAAGAGTCGGACACGACTGAGAGACTGAGAAAATGGGTCTTAGTTGCTGTGTGTGGGGTCTAGTTTCCAGACTAGGGATCGAACCTGGGCCCCCTGCACTGGGAGCTTGGGAACTTAGCAACTGGACCACCAGGGGAGTCTTAAACCAGTCTTAGACTGCAGGTCATGAAAAAACAGGCAATGGGCTGGCTCTGGACCGTGATTCACTGTTGACTCCTGTGCTAGAAAACCCTCATCCAGGTCAACCTCTTCCATCAGCCTAGATTTAGTGAATTCAAATTTATGTGTGTGGAACCCACTGATCTGTAGATACCATGGAATTTATCTATTTGACAATTTACAGAAACCTGGTTTTCAGAAGTCCCAAAGGCTTTCTCACTGTGGCCCTGGGTTAAGCATTCACCTTGATGCTGAGTGCAAATTACAGTGAAGCTAGGGGCTCTCCATTCAATTCTTCATCCATCCACCAAGTATTCACGAAGTAATAATGGTTTCTGCAGAGCTTGGGAGATATTAAAGAAAGCAAAAACCGCAGTCCAAATCCTCCAAAGTCTACATCTATTGGTGACAATAGACTCATGTATCAAAACAGTGATACAATAAATTCTATCAAGTTTACAAGAAGTAAAGGGAGAGGACTCATTGCTAATACTTAGACCAGACGGCTAGAAGGAGGAAAATCCTTTCAAGATAGTCAAAGCATGTGATTACCAGCTCCTGGCATTAGAAAACTATACAAATCATCTTATAAAATGCTGTGTGTGTGCTTAGTCGTTCAGTCGTGTCCGACTCTTTGCGACCCCATGGACTATAGCCTGCCAGGCTCCTCTGTCCATGGGGATTCTCCAGGCAAGAATACTGGAGTGGGTTGCCATGCCCTCCTCCAAGGGATCTTCCCAACTCAGGGATCAAACCCAGGTCTCCTGCATTGCAGGTGGATTCTTTACCATCTGATCCACCAGGGAAGCCCTTATAAAATGTTAATTACCTGTATTTTAAATACTTTTTAAAAATGATGTTTTAAAGGAAATGATTATAGCAAATAATTCTAATGCATTGGTCATGAGACAATCTATGGTTATTGATATAGGCTTCTGACTGACTTTTTTTCTGAATCAAATCAGATGTATCATTCTCTTATGACAAAGTCTTTAATAGCTTCCCATTTCCTATGATGCCTGATCTCTGTGAGCATGCAGGGCATGGTCTTCATGACCTATATTATCACTTCCTTCCCACACTATGGGCCTAATTTATACTATCCCATACAAACTATCTGTTCTCACTTGAACACGCCCTACACTTCCTTGCCCTCATTGATTTGTTCCTTCTTTTCACGTAGCATGGAAGGCTTTCTCCAGGAACTTCATCTTCCAGCCATCCTATTTAAATCCCAGATACTCTTTAGGGCTCAGCTTGAAGTGCCATTTATCTTCTTGATAAAACTTTCCTTATTTTACCTAGTTGGAATACAGGCCTAATTGATCTTTGTTTACGATTTACATCTTGGCAAAAATATTTATAAAATACCTACTTTATAAGACTCTTAGAAAGATATAATAGTAAAGCAAGATAATGTTTGCAATGCACCTAGCATAGCTCCTGGCTCATAACTGGAGTTCCAAATAGAAGTTTCAAGTGTATGCATATCCACCCTTAGATTTTAAGTTCTTAATGCTAAGAACCATATTTTATTTACTTACGAACCTATTAAGTGCTCAATAAATGTTTATTAAATCTAATTGGAATATTGAGCACCACATTTTTGCAAAGCATAACCAATACTTTTAATCTGAAAGCCAAGTACAAGAAAGACTGAAAAGTATAAGATTTTCAGATTTTTCTAATTGGATTGGCCACATAGTATTGAAAAATCATGGGTTTGTGAGTATGATAGATATGGACTCTAGACTTATTTTGTTACTCCCTAACTTTTGCCAACATTCATTGGATCACAGAAAAAGCAAGAGAATTCCAGAAAACTATCTACTTCTGCTTTACTGACTATGCCAAAGCCTTTGACTGTGTGGATCACAACAAACTGTGGGAAATTCTTAAAGAGACGGGAATACCAGACCACCTTACCTGCCTCCTGAGAAACCTATATGCAGGTCAAGAAGCAACACTTAGAATAGGACATGGAACAATGGACTGGTTCCAAATCCGGAAAGGAGTACATCAAGACTATATATTGTCACCCTGCTTATGTAATTTATATGCAGAGTGTAGTGTTAGTCAGTGTTGTCCAACTCTTTGCGACCCCATGGATTGTAGCCCACCAGGCTCCTCTGTCCATGGAATTCTCCAGGCAAGGATACTGAAGTGGGTTGCCATTTCCTTCTCCATTATATGCAGAGTACATCATGCAAAATGTCAGGTTGGATGAAGCACAAGGTGAAATCAAGATTGCTGGGAGAAATATCAATAACCTCAGATATGCAGATGACACCACCCTTGTGGCAGAAAGTGAAGAGGAACTAAAGAGCCTCTTGATGAACCTAAAAGAGGAAAGTGAAAAAGCTGGCTTAAAAACTCAACATTCAAAAAACCAAGATCATGGCCTCCGGTACCATCACTTCATGGCAAACAGATGGGGAAACGATAGAAACAGTGACAGACTTTATTTTCCTGGGCTCCAAAATCACTGCAGATGGTGACTGCAGCCATGAAATTCAAAGATGCTTGCTCCTTAGAAGAAAAGCTATGACCAACCTAAAAAATAAAGTAAATAAAGTGAAGTCACTCAGTTGTGTCCAACTCTTTGTAACCCCATGGACTGTAGCCTACTAGGCTTCTCTGTCCATGGGCTTTCCAGGCAAGAGTACTGGAGTGGGTTGCCATTTCCTTCTCCAACCTTCTCTTTATATTAAAAAGCAAACACATTACTTTGCTGACAAAGGTCTGTCTAGTTAAAGCTATGGTTTTTCTAGTAGTCATGTATGGATGTGAGAGTTGGACCTTAAAGAAAGCTGAGAGCCGAAGAATAGATGCTTTTGAACTGTGATGTTGGAGAAGACTCTTGAGTGTCCCTTGGACTGCCAGGAGATCCAGTCAGTCCATCCTAAAGGAGATCAGTCTGAATGTTCATTGGAAGGACTGATGCTGAAGCTGAAACTCCAATACTTCGGCCACCTGACGTGAAGAGCTGACTCCTTAGAAAAGACCCTGATGCTGGGAAAGATTGAGGGCAGGAGGAGAAGGGGACAACAGAGGATGAGATGGTTGGATGGCATCGCTGACTCAATGGACATGAGTTTGAGCAAGCTCCGGGAATTGGTGATGGACAGGGAAGGCCTGGCGTGCTGCAGTCCATGGGTTGCAAAGAGTTGGACACGACTGAGCGACAGAACTGAACTGTGTATTTGTGCAAATTACTTCAGTTTTCCGAAACTCAGTTTCATTTATAAAATTATGTCAATAAGGTACCCTTTAAAGGTTTATTCTGAGGCTTCTAGAATATACCCTGATATTTGGGAGTCACTTAATAAGTATTGATTATGAATATTAAGTGGGACTATGTTTAGATGCCCCATTTACATTACTTACATTGAGAAAAGACGCTCAAATAGTATATACCAGAATGAAATGTGCACTGTATTTCTTGACCATTCTTGTTTTTAAATTGAAGTATAGTTGATTCACGAAGTTGTTAGTTTCTGGTGTACAGCAGAATTATATATATATATATATATAATATACGATGTATATGCATATATAAAATAATAAATGTATTTCATATATATTCATATATATGAAAATTCATTTCCATGTTCTTTTCCATTATGGTGTATTACAGGACACTGAATATAGTTCCTTGTGCTATACAGTAGGGCCTTGTTGTTTATCTGTTTTCTATATAGTAGCTTGTATCTGCTAATCCCAAACACCTAATTTATCCCACTCTGACCCCTTTCCCCTTTAGTAACCATAAGTATGTTGTTATGTCTATGAGTCTGTTCCTATTTTGTAAACAAGTTCATTTGTATCATATTTTAGATTCCGCATATAAGTGATATCATATGGTATTTGTCTTTCCTTCTCTGACTTACTTCACTTCATATGATATTTTCTAGTGAAAATTGCTCGATTGTATCCGACTCCTCGTGACCCCCATGGACTTGTAGCCTGCCAGGCTCCTTTGTCCATGGGATTATCCAGGCAAGAATACTGACGTGGATAGCCTTTCTCTTCTCCAGGGAATCTTCCCAACCCAGGGATCAAACCCAGGTCTACCGCATTGTGGGCAGACTCTTTACCGTCTGAGCCACCAGGGAAGCCCATGATAATCTCTAGGTCCATCCATATTGCTACAGATGGCATCATTTCACTTTTTTTCATGGCTGAATGGCTAACATCCCATTGTATATACACACCACATCTTCTTTATCCATTTGTCTGTAAATGAACATTTAGGTTGCTTCCATGTCTTGGTTATTGTAAGTAGTGCTGCTATGAACATTGGGGGTATGTGTATCCTTTCGAAATAAAAGAGTTTGATCATTCTTTCTTAAATACAGAAATGGAACAGGAATCTCTAGCCCATTTTATAGGGAGGAGTGGTACAATGGAGGGTAGTTTACTATGATTGCTGAGGAGTTACCCCATTGACAGAAGGTAACTTCAACTTCTCCCCAATTATGTCAGCAGATAGCAAGAGAGGAGTGTGGACTACAATGTCAGGTTAGACTTGAGGATCAATCAACCTATCAGTTCAGTTCAGTTCAGTCGCTCAGTCATGTCCAACTCTTTGAACTGCAGCACGCCAGGCCTCCCTGTCCATCACCAACTCCCAGAGTCCACCCAAACCCATGTCCATTGAGTCGGTGATGCCATCCAACCATCTCATCCTCTGTCATCCCCTTCTCCTCCTGCCCTCAATCTTTCCCAGCATCAGGGTCTTTTCAAATGAGTCAGCTCTTCACATCAGGTGGCCAATGTATTGGAGGTTCAGCTTCAACATCAGTCCTTCTAATGAACACCCAGGACTGATCTCCTTTAGGATGGACTGGTTGGATCTCCTTGCAGTTCAAGGGACTCTCAAGAATCTTCTCCACCACCACAGTTCAAAAGCATCAATTCTTCTGTGCTCAGCTTTCTTTATAGTCCAACTCTCACATCCATACATGACCACTGGAAAAACCATAGCCTTGACTAGATGGACCTTTGTTGGCAAAGTAATCAGATGAAACTTCAAAAGCTATGATAACTACCATCTGTTGGGTAGGGTCCCTGAAATACAACCATTATGTTTTATTTTCTAGTCACTGCTGTCATCTTTCTCAGTTGCTCTGTGATCTACCATGTTCCTCCTCTGGCCTTGCTCTGATTTATGTATAGATACATGATGACAATAGCAGCAGTACCCTATTTCAACTGATAAATATATATATATAGCCAAGCTAACCTGGCCTAGGGAACTCTACACACAAATGAATCAAAGTCTACTTGGTAGTGAGTTGAGTTCAGCAGGAGTGTTAGAAAACAGTTAACAGTTTTCTAGACTCATTTTAGTGAGCCATTTCATCAGCTGAGTGTTTTGCAAAGGTTTCTGCCTCTTTGATTAAGGAAGTGTAGCAGCTTACTGGGCTTCCCTGGTGGTTCAGTGGTAAAGAATCCACCTGCCAGTGCAGGAGATGAGGGTTCGATCCCTGGGTCGGGAAAATACCCTGGAGAAGGAAATGGCAACCCACTCAGGTACTCTTGCCTGGGAAGTCCCATGGACAGAGGAACCTGGTGGACTACAATCCACAGGGTCACAAAAGTCGGATACGACTTAGCAACTAAACAACAACAACAATAAAGCAGCTTACTAACGTCAATCTCTTAAAATATATGGAACAGGAAATCAATGGTAATCTATTAGACTAACTGGTACACAATGTGTTGGTGGTTTGGGACAGCACTGGCACTTAAAATACAATAGTATCTGTAATTTGAGTTTTGGCACAAATTCTTGAGTTAATTTTTAATTTCCAAATGCCACGATTCCATTAGTTTATCAAGAATAACCAAAAAAGGGGGACTTCCCTGGAGGTCCAGTGGTTAAGACTCTGTGCTTCCAATGCAGGAGTGGGGAACTAAGAGCCCACATGCCTCATGGTGTGGTCAAATTAAAAAAAAAGAATAACCAATAAAACCCACGAATCACCTAGCTGATAGCATTAAGACTAACATAGATTAATTAAAACTAATCTATGGGAATGATGCTAACATTCCCATAGATTGTAATGAGGATTCAGGTAAAAGAGCTAGGTGAGAACATGCAAGACCAGTACAACCTGGGTTTTTTTCCTGATGTATCAGCATTCTATAAACTATCATTTAAGATGTACTGAATTAGATAAGAACCATGGAGAAAATAGTTAAAAAAAAAATTCTTGCCTCGATTTTTCTCCATATTCAAGGTAAAGGGGGCTTTGGGCCCAATTGATGCAACATTGCCTCCGTCCTCCCTTTCCTGTTTCACATTCTGACACAGCCAAGCCTGGAACGTAATCTGACACCTCCCTGATGCTAGTGGACTGCTTCCAGGATGATAATTTAGTTTTCATTCTTCATGTGCTCTGTAAAACCACCTACTGCTAGAAAAGCTCTTTGACGTGTTCTTCACTCTAAGAACAAATGAAAATGGCATTTTGAAAAAAAAAAAAAAACGAAGCCAGAACAAAGAAGTCAGAAACATGATACTGAGAGGTCAGGCACTTATCTGCACTGCAAGTGCCTCAAAGAACTTAGCAATTTAACCACTAGTTTCCTCCTGAGACTTGACTGTCACAAGAGATCCTTACATTTCCAATGGCATTCAACAGAATTCTCTCCCCTTTCAGTGAGGCCAGCGGCAGAAGGTTACTGGATATTTGTTCTTTCTCAGACTCAGAGATTCCTTTGTGAGCAATGTTGGACGGAGAAAGAGCTCAAAAGCGAGTGGACATAGGAAGACAAAAGGGACAGGACTACAGGTACCTGTGACACTTGTTTCCATTTTGAGCTGTGGCCGGTGGCAGAGTAGAAGGCCAGTCTTTCATGGATGTAGCAACATGGCGCCCAAGTCCCTTATTCCAGCTCTTGGTAAACACTGCTATAGAGTAACAAGGGACCTCAGGGAACATATAAGAAAGAGATACTGCATTCTCAACCTCCAGGTGGTTCCAGTCTTCTTCAGGTGACAAGTTTTACGTATGTTAACTCCAGTCTTGTCCTCACTTCCTCCAAAACTCCGCCCAAAATTCTCCTGCAGGCAGCCTTACTGACCAATTGCTCATGCCTCAACTCTGTGTTCCCTACAAGACTCATATCCTCCCCTTTCACACAACTGGAACTTGGCAGAAGTGTTCTTTGGTTAATTCCTGTGTGCTCAGGCCAACTGATTTGTCAGTATCACGAGGATAGGGTTTTGGTCTTCTCTTTCCTTTGTGTCTGCTCACAGTAATTAGCTCTGTAGCTTAAGCATAATAAACACTCACTGGCCAGCCAATTCCAACTCCTCCTGCTCAGATACCATTCCAAGTGTTCTGAGTCCTGGCTCTCCCCAGAAGAATAAGTTCCTAGAGGTTCCTCTTCCTGAGAAGATCTCAAGGTTTTCATGCTACCTTTGTTTCCCAACAGAGGAACATGTTCTCAACCTACAAAATATACAACCAACGATGAAGTCCATAACATCACAGAAGATGTCAAAGGAAGATCTCAGAGGAAGAAGTTGGAAAAGAATTCAGTGCCTTGGGGGCTAGACCTCTGTTTATCATCAAAACAGGACAAGTCACTTCTTCACAGTTCATGCCATCCACTACCTCATGAGCACCAGCTAAGAACAACAGCAGGTCCTAATTCACAGTGTCCACATTTTGTTGTTGTTATATGAGCTGGTAATTCAACCCACAACTAAGGAATCTGCTGCACCGCATTCTACCTCTTTCTTCACATATTCTGTTTCCCCCTCTACTATGCACTTCTGCAGTGCGTAGAAACCGGAAAACCAGAAGTGAGTTCTCCTTTCCCATCCCTACACACATACTTTCTGTCTCTCTCATTTCTACAGGAAAAACAGCAGCAGAAAGAACAATCTGACTCAGATGGGTTTAAGGGGCACAAGGCCAAGCAGTGCTGATACATGTGGTCTACATCTCAACTAAGTGCCAGTGATTTTATTTTCTGAGTTAGCACTGCTAAGAAGAATGACTATTTTTAATAATGACTGCTTTGATCGCTTTCTTAAATCTGTGCTGAAAAATAAAAGGTGGGCTAAGGTGGGAGAGGTAACCTTTATTATATTTTAAAGCTTACAAACACTCACATAGGTATCACAAGAATAGACAGAGTGAATCCTGTCACCTTTTTCCTGCTTCTTATAATATCTCCAACAAATCCTTGGGTATTCTGACTATTGCATTCTTCATAATCCAAGGGATAAGAAAAATAAAGCTGAATGCTCAGCAAGCCCCTTCTAACCCCCCACCCCTCGTCCCCATCTGCTGTTAATGTCAGCCAGACCACCAGATCTACCAGCTATGAGGCTGGCTTAGTCTCACTCGGGGCTCTCAGTTCACACGGCACCTCCTCCACGATGCCCACCCAGATTGCCCTATCTAAAGCAGCCTCCCCGACTCCTCTATTACATGAACATGGTTCACCTCTATCCACAGCTCTCATCACGGCAAGAAATGATCATCTTTATTCTTGAGTAACTAGGCCGCTGTTCATAGTTCCTCTTTAGAATGTAAGATCCATGAGAGCAGGGGCCTTGAAGTGCTCACCAGTGTATCCTCAATATCTGGTCGGTGCCCAGGATTAGCACTGATAGGAGAAAGGTGAGCTGAATGAGCAAATAGCTCTCCTTAGGGATGATTCTTGGTTTCCATTCTTTCTTACACATTTCAGAACTTTTTTTCTCTCCAACATAGAGGCCTGCCCTCCTTGCACACAAATCAATTATAAGTAAATCTGATGTGATTCCCTAGAATTCACACATTTGATGCTCCATCATTTTAGCCATAATGACAGTTTGAATATTAGTGAAAAAGATGTGGATTCAGATGCTTAGTGCAAGTGTCTTCCCATCTTGGCAATGGGGAAATGGAAAAATGTCACTCTGGTGCATTCCACATTGTATTTCCATTCAAATAGGAAAACTTTAGAAAGTCTGAGGACTAACTTAGATTTAAATTTAATATAACTATTTTAAAACAGCAGCTATAATATTTTCAGTGCATTCACACTTCATTTATATACAGTGCTTTCATTTCTACTTATAAATGTTTAGTATGAAATAAATTGACATGTACACACAGCTATATTTAAAATAAAATGCCTTTCCATGAAAAAAAAAAAAAGTTCACCATCAGAAAATCAAGCAAAAATACACTAATGTTCAAAAAAACTGAAGTGAGTAAAATACATCCCACTATTTCTGATCCCAGTTAAATGAGCTAGGAAATAAAGGCCACTGGCAATTGTATGCTGGGGCTCAAGTGGCCAGTGCACATGCGAACAAAAGCACGTCTACTACGTGTGTTAAATGCAGACACCATAGGACATTTGCAGGGTATCCTAGGGGAAAAAAAGGATATACAACATTATAATATTAATGTCATTATTTTAAAGCATTTTTCCAGTATGTCAAATATTTCCCTGTACTTAAAAAAATGAACATTGCTATTAAGGTAACAAATCTAGCGATCTCTGCCAAGTGCAGGGTGAACACGAGCTACCTACAAAATATACAACCAACGATGAAGTCCATAACATCGCAGAAAATTTCAGAGGTGAGAGAAAAAGCTATTATTTTCCTAATAATCATAATTCTGTTGCTAGCTATGGAATTGTTGACTTTGGAGCACTCCTCAATTAAATTAACCCGTGAGTCAAAAATTATCATCTTGGTAGCTATGTGGTATTCTTCAAATCTCAAATCCCTTGCTTAAGTTTGCTTTTCTGAAAAGCACTTACCTGCCTCTCTGGGTTGTTATAAGAATTAGGAATCCTGGAGCCCAAAGAGTCAAAGTATGGCCAGCTAACAGCACAATGGAAATGGGCTCGACTTAGTTACCATGGATACCTCAGACATAAAGGATTCCTATTGGAGGTATTCATCAGCAACCACTAGCACAAAATCCCACATGCTGCCTGGACCTAAATATGGTCATAAATGTTTACTGCGCATACATAAGACCCATGGAACTAAGACTGCAGAGCTGTGGTGGGGGAAACCGTGTTTCTTTCCTTCAGTGGATTTGAGTATCCCATTTTCCATCTGGAGAAGCGAGTTTTGTTTTGCAATTAGCTCTACAGAATAGAGCCTTTCTGTTGCATTACTGAAACTGTTCAGCCAGTCTTAGATGCGAAGTCTACTACAGGTCAGAGAGACTGTGGTGGGCACAGATCCTGGCATTCTGACCCTTATGATCCTATTCATGTGAAAACCCTTCAGACCTTTTCTTGTGAATGAGTCCCAAATTACAACTCAGTTCCTCATCATCTGATCCGTGCAAAGGATATCATCTTGGCGGGCCCTTTTTTTTTTTGTCTTTGAAATCTAATGATCCTGAAAGCTAAGGCTGTCAGTTTAATCAACAACACCCCAGGGACATTTCTCTCTTCTTTACATTCACATCTGCCTCAGAAAGGAAGGTGCAATCAACTGCTGGCGCCAGGACTTGCACTTGTGCCCATTTTGCTCACCAGTATCAGTAAACCAACAAAACTGCTCCATTCTGCAAAGCTAATTGCACAAGAGAATTTAACTTTTCCAGATGGAAAAAGGGATGTCATAGATAGGAGTTAATGATCTGGCCTCCAAAAGGATTCTCCTTGGTCTCATTCCCTTGCTGTCTTTGAGCGCTGATGGTATCACCAGGATGCAGGGCTCACTGCTGTCTGCGGTGTGCTCATTTCAGTGAGTCTGTGGAGAACTTAAAGACCATGAGCTGAGCTTGGGTGAGGAAGGGGCCAGGGAGTCATACAGACGTCCTGTTCATGGTGCAACCACTGGGCCATAAACCATCCCTAGCAGCCTATTTCATCTCCTTTGTGTGTAATGCTCCCATATTCCCTTTCTTCTCCACTTTCTGCACCACCTCCTTTTTTTCCATCACTTTTCTTTTTCCACGTTTTCTAGTGATCTTTATCCACAGTCATGGCTTCACTTACTACCACAAATAGCCCTCGTATCTTTATCTGTGGCTCAGCTTCCTTTCTCAAACGTCATCCATACATGACAAGGATATGATTATTTCATCTCTACTTGGAACTTATCTAAACCCACTCTTCTCCTTCCTGGGTTTTTTGTCTTTTAGCTATGGGCATATGGCCACCCTCCAAGAAGCACTAGACTCATGCTTCTGGTCCTTTACACTTACCGCCTTCTAAATGTTTGAAGCACATGAGATTTCTAACAACCGGCTTCTGTTTTGTACAACCAGAAGATTAACTATTTGAAAACAGTATTTTAAATGCACTTTCAGGAATAGTTTTTCTTCACTTCTTATGTAACATAAAAATGTGAAAGTACTTCAAATACTTAAGCCTATTGGTAGTCATGGTGGTGGTGGGCTCCCCAGGTGGCCCAGTGGTAAAGAATTTGCCTGCCAATGCAAGAGATGCAAGTTCAATCCCTGAGTCAGGAAGATCCCCTGGAGTAGGAAATGGCAACCTGCCCCAGTAATCTTGCCTGGAAAATTCCATGGACAGAGGAGCCTGGCAGGCTACAGACCATGGGGTTGTAAAGAGTTGGACATGACCAACTTGGATACCACATGGTCATGATAGGGATTGTGGGAAGCAGGGAGAGAAGTGGGTAGAGAAAAAGCTATTTTCTGTTGTTTGAAGTTGTATAGGGTGTGCATATGTGTTTTGGTAAGTTTCTTGCAAGAGTCTGAGAAAAAGTAAACATATCCAATGCTTATTCTTTTGTTACCACCCTTTACAATCTAAAGTCTCATTGTGCAGTTAGGAACATGCCCATGCAAAATTTTTAAATGTCAATTAATTAAATTTTAAAGAATTGTCTATTCAGAAAATAGTTGCAATATTTCTTTACTGAATTTACTCTTAAGATTTTACCATTTTGTTTACCATGGACATATAAGATGCTTAAATCAAATATACAGAAATCTAGAAGACAGTCAAAAGGTACAAACTTCCAGTGATAAGTCATGAGCATGTACTTACAGCATAGCAATTATAGTTAATGATAGATGTTAACTAGATTTATTATGGTGATCCTTTTGCAATATACACCAACACTGAATCATTATGCAATACACCTGAAACTAATATAATGTTATATGTCAGTTGTACCTTTTAAAATTACAATATAATTTTTAAAAAGAAAACTAATTTATTTTCTAAATTCAGTGTACCATATATATACAGAAAAAGGATTAAAAACAATAAGTATATTCACATATAAATTTTGCCACATGCAACTTTCTTTTGTCCATCCCAATCAACAAGTGTTACTTCTTTAAATGATCTTTTAAAAGTCACTCAAACACATTTTTTTGGTTTTTATTTGGAGGAAAATTCCCCCAAACAGACACAGCTCTCTCCAGAAGTGCAGAAGAGTAGGCTACCATGTTATCAATCTTGTTTGGCAGTTTCATCTTAGACTGTGTCCCTGAACTAAACTTATAAACTTAGCAAGATTTTCTACATTTTGTTATCTTTGCAGGTATTTTTCTGACATCTGCTTCTAAGTCTACTCTCTACTTTGTAATCTCACTGAATGCAGTGGTGGAGCTAATGTCACTTATATTTATGTCTCTAAGTATTGGATCCAAGAGATTAATAGCAGCGGTAATTCCTCTGAGTACTATAATTAATGGCATAAACTGTGGAAATACTTGGGAAAAAAAAGCTTCCAATTACACAGTTTTAAGAAATCATCTTTGGGGAATGACCTAAGTTGCCCAGCCATAAGCATTTTAAATTTTATTCAACAAATATGTATTAAGCAACTACTGTATACCCCTGTCCTGGGTTTTAAAGAAAATGCAAAACACGTGGTAGCTCTTCTCAAAGAGTATAAAACTGCTAAACAGAGATGGGAATTATTCAAAAAGTCTCAGTACAAAGGAAAATGGATCATGCTTTAAGCAAGGCACTAACAATGTATGTTCATATTCAGGGGTGAGACAGCCCACTTTTGACCAGGAGAGTCAGGGGTTACTTCATAAAAGAGTCGTGTCTAGACTGGACGTGGAAGGCTGGAGAAGATTTTCAGCAGCTGGACATGCGAGAAAGAGATTCCAGTCAAAGTGAAGGTGAGAAAGTGTCTGCCTTGTTCGTGGAATAGGAAGCTTATTCACTTGGCTACATGTATGTGAGGAAAAAAACAGAGCTCAATAGTTCTATTTATGAGACTTGAAAAATTTATAATTGATTCAGGAGCTATTGGCAGTTCCCAAACAGAGGAATGACCCGATAGAGAAGTGACATGAAAGAAAAATCTGGAAGTAACTGAAGAGCACAAATGCAACAAGATTAGGAGAGGCACAAACTGCGTGTGTGTGTGTGTGTGTGTGTGTATAAAATTTAGGCAGACTGTAGGCAAGGGGATTATAGGATTTACCCTCCCAAGCTGGACACCTTGGAGACTGGCAGGGGTCCTACTGGTAGTTACACTGGAACAGGCAGCATAAACTGAAACTGTACTGAAAAAAAACCATGACATACAATCACCTTAATTCTGAGGCACTAGTGTGGTATTTTAAGAGGTAATGGTGTTATACCTTATAAACTACCCCATTTAAAACAGTTTGAAAGTTTCCAACCCTTTTCTAAATAAAATCACACTCTTTTGTAATACCTCCCATCTCAAAGCCATAAAGTCCTTCAGGAAAATCCGTAAATGGCTTACTCCTGGTTAATGCTGGATCGTGAGCTGTCTGTTCCCTATAACACAGAAAACTCTGGTTCTTTCTACTCTGTAAGCCCTTAGAGGAGATGAAATGGACTGTTTTCTTTTTTAAAAAAATGTTTGGCTGCACCACGAGGCATGTGGGATCTTAGTTCTTCAACCAGGGATTGAACCAGCACCGCTTATAGTGGAGGAGTAGTATCTCAGCCACTGTACAATCAAGGAAGTCCCAGGACTACGCTTTCTTGGTCTCTATACTTTCTCCAGGTCTATGCACAGAGGCCTCTCGATTTTGTCATCTCGAACTAGGCAAGAGACCAAAGGCAAAATATGGCAAAGTTGAGGTTGGAGGGCATTAAGGTCCCCTCCAGGGGAAAAAGACACAACAGAATTGATATGCAGAGTACACCATGAGAAACGATGGACTGGATGAAGCACAAGCTGGAATCAAGATTGCTGGGAGAAATACCAATAACCTCAGATATGCAGATGACACCACCCTTATGGCAGAAAGTGAAGATGAACTAAAGAGTCTCTTGATGAAAGTGAAAGAGTGAAAAAGTTGGCTTGAAGCTCAACATTCAGAAAACTAAGATCATGGCATCTGATCCCATGACTTCATGGCAAACAGATGGGGAAACAATGGAAACAGTGACAGATTTTATTTTGGGGGGCTCCAAAATCACTGTAGATGGTAACTGCAGCCATGAAATTAAAAGATGCTTCTTCCTTGGAAGAAATGTTATGACCAACCTAGACAGCATATTAAAAAGTAGAGACATTACTTTGCCAACAAAGGTCTGTCTAGTCAAAGCTATGGTTTTTCCAGTAGTCACATATGGATGTGAGAGTTGGACTACAAAGAAAGCTGAGTGCTGACGAATTGATGCTTTTGAACTGAGGTGTTGGAGAAGACTCTTGAGAGTCCCTCAGACTGCAAGGAGATCCAACCAGTCCATTCTAAAGGAAATCAATCCCGAATATTCATTGGAAGGACAGATACTGAAGCTAAAGCTCCAATACTCTGGCCATCTGATGTAAAGAACTGACTCATTGGAAAAGACCCTGATGCTGCGAAAGACTGAAGGTGGGAGGAGAAGGGGATGACAGAGGATGAGATGGTTGGATGGCATCACCAACTCAATGAGCATGAGTTTGAGTAAGCTCTGGGAGTTGGTGATGGACAGGGAAGCCTGGTGTGCTGCAGTCCATGGAGTCGCAAAAAGCTGGACATGACTGAGCAACTGAACTAAACTGCACTAAAGGTAAAAAGGACAGATAATGGAGGCAAGGCAAAGATATAATGGATCCAAGATGACTGCACTGACCAATACAGTAGTCACTAGCCATGTGAAGCTATCTAAACTTCAATTAGTTAAAATGAAATAAAACCAAATATTTAGTTCTTCAAATGCACCAGCTACATTTCAATTGTTCAAGCAGCCACATGTGGCTAGTAACTTCCATATTGGATGGCACAGATACAGAACATTAACAGTTCCATCAACGCAGAATATTCTATTTGGCATTGCTGCTCCAGAAGAACTGGGAGAATCCTAGCACCTTCAACAAAAGTGAAAGAAAGCAAAGGAATAGTCAGAGAGGCAAAGCGGCATCTATGCTTTCTGTAGATGGCAAAAGTTGAGGAGATGGTGAGAGAAGCAGAATGGGGAGATGTAAAGACCTCTGACAAAGTAGGCTCAAGAAAATCTGAGCACAAATGAGTCTACCAACATGAACAATGACTTGTAGGCTACAAGCAAATTTGAAGAAGTGGGACAGGAAATTGCGGGCCAAATAGGACAGGACTTCTTAGCTTGATTCCTATTGCTTTTAGTGCACATCTGTGTCCTGCAATATTTCAAATTCCCCACTGAGTCTGGCCTACATCGGAGGTTTGACAAACACAGAGAGTCACTAACAGGTGAGACAGGTAAAAACGGCCCACAGGCTCACGCCTGCATGATGCTGACCACATTTCTCCATCAGGGCAAGGATGGCAATATTCCAGGATTGTTCAGGTTCTCCCTTTTATAACTTTTAAGAATGTTTCTAGGTTGGCTCTGCTAATAACTGAGATGAAAAACAGTGCCAGATGATTAAGATCAGAAGGAAAAATACAAAAAAAGGCTACTTTTTAAAAAGAGAAAGGAGCATGGAAAGCGGCATTTTGACACTTTGGCTTCATTTTTAAGAGTTTTTTGTGTGTTTTTTGTATTAAAGGGTTTCCCATAGTTGCAATATTTAATATAGATTTTTTAAAAACCCTGCAGTGCTGAAAAACTAAGTTGTGCATTGTTGTCTCATGGATTCACTATGGAAAAGTATAAATATAAGCCTGTCTCTTATACAAATGACAGCAAAAAAAAAAAAAAAAATCAAAGCAGCACAGCAATTTATTACAGGGCTTAAAATGTTTTCTTTCAGTGTTTCATTCTAAAAGAAAAAGTATTATCACAAAAATGGAAAATGAACTCTTATTTTTTTTTCCTTTCAGCCCATGTGTGAAACCTGAATATTATTTGAAGTTGATAACAGAAACTGATGTTTTCAAATATGTCAGTGGAACACAATACTTTGAAGCCTTGAACCAACGTAGAAATTAAGGAGTCAATTTTTTTTTTTTGAGCAGGAAAGGTAGAGAACTGTATAACTCCAGTTATAAAACATATGGAATACTAAAGGATGATTCAAACAGTCTGACTTACAATTGTATGTATACACAGTCATTTTCTCGAATTAGTA
Organism: Bos mutus; assembly: GCF_027580195.1. Lineage (NCBI taxonomy): Eukaryota > Metazoa > Chordata > Mammalia > Artiodactyla > Bovidae > Bos > Bos mutus. The sequence goes on along the minus strand of NC_091621.1, from coordinate 24,525,768 downwards.
CATACCATTGGAAACTGCATCAACCCATAAAAGTAACTCATACACCTATTATGTTTTTCCATTTTAAGCTTGTAATAGCAGTAACGACCTCAGCAAAAGACATTTCCTCGGAATTAATGGCTGGCTGGGAGGCAGAGCCAAGGGCCACTGGTTCCTCCCAGCTGGTCATTAATCCTCAGGAAATGCCTGCACCTCCATCATTATTGCTAAAGCACCATTATAGAAAATTCTCACAGTTCTAATATATGGAAATTTGAGGCTATTTTGCAAGCCCATGGTATTCATGTTAGTTAATAGGCCACCACTGAGCACAGAGGACGTAATTATCAAAACGACAGAAGGGAAAATGTTGTTCTCCTAGGTCTGTAAGATTATAGGAAATGGGGACTAGCCTTATGGGAAGAAGTCAATTTGAAGCTAAAAGACATTAATTTAAAGAGAGATTTGGAATCACATATATAAAAGTTAATAAAAGACACAGCATAAAAAACAGCATACATTCCCATTACTTGCTTTAAAAAAGACTTTTTAAAAAAATGTACAAATTAAGGTTATATGGACATTTCCTCCAAGATCGATCAAATAATGCTAAAGAGAATGAGGTCAGGAAGAATGTTTATGAACACAAATGACTGTATTCAACAAGGGAAGTTCAGGGGAATGCAAACAGTGGAGAGTGCTGACTGCAGGTAGGATTTCTTTCTTTTTAATTTCTACTTAAAAATTGTACACACACCATGAAATATCTTGAGCATACATTCTGTTCTAGACTTTATTACCACAAAATAATTTTTGAAAAATTTGTTTTTTGTTTTTATTTTTTTAAATCTTAGCTAGAGGCTTTAGCACATGCAAACAAGCATCTAACAACTGAAGGTAAGACTAAAGTACTACACAAATACAGTGCTAATGTTCTGTGACACAGTTTTCAATTCTTTACAAAAAACTTTTATTGGCTTCCAGGCTAAACTGAAAATTAGGTGTTTTCAGGTCTATTCATTCCCTCCTTTAAATAAACAGGACCCAACAAATGGTTTCAAAGTGGGGAATTAATCCAATAATCACACCCAAAACAGTCTATAAATCTTTTTAATGTGTTATTGTAACAAACTACAAATATTGGATATGATGCTTTACACTTAATGAAACTCACTACAGTTCTCATGGTGTGTTACAAAGCCTGCCTAGTTCTAAATATGGTTTGGAAGCTAAGTAGACCTATTATGGATTGAACTGTGATCCCTTTCAAAGATGCTGAAGTTCTAACTCTTTGTGCATCTATGGGGAAACAGGGTCTTTGTATATGTGATCAAGTTAAGCTGGGGTCATTAGGGTGGGCCGTAATCAAAGATGGGGCTCCCCCAGTGGCGCTTTTTCATTTGTAGTGGTAAAGAAACCACCTGCCAATGCAGGAGACCTAAGAGACTTGGGTTCGATCCCTGGGTTGGGAAGATTCCCTGGAGGAGGGTATGGCAACCCACTTCAGTATTCTTGCCCGGAGAATCCCATGGACAGAGGAGCCTGGCGGGCTACAGTCCCTAGGGTTGCAAAGAGTTGGACATGGCTGAAGCAACTTAAACACAACACAATCAAAGATGACTGGTGTTCTTTCAAGAGAAGAGACATGAGAACACACAGGAAGACAACAGAAGGAGAGACTGGAGCGATGCAGCTAGAAGTCAAGAACATCAAGAGTTCCCAGTAGCACCAGAAGCCAAGGAAGTGGCATGGAACACAGTGTCTCCTAGAGCCTTCAGATAGAGCATGGCTCTACTTTTTTTGGACGTTTGGTTGCCAGAACCATTAGAGAATAAATCTGTGTTGTGTTAAGGCACCGAGGTTCACGCTCCTTTGTCACGGCAGCCCTAGGAAACGAACACAGGACCTGAAGGAAGAGGTGGCGCCACAGGACTGTCAACACTACAAATGGAAAACCAAGACAAGACTGGTGGGGTGACAGGAAGCTGCTCCCTGCAGTGAAAAAGCAATGGACTAGGAATCAGGAAACCTGGTTCTCGTCCCAGCTAACGAGGTTGTGTGACCCTGAGCTGGACACTTAATTGTTCTCAGCTTTCATACTGTCACCTGCAGAACATGAGAGAATTCAATTATTTAATCTCGAAGTCTAGGGTTACTGACGCGCAGATAAAGCAGCAGACAGACCAACATTTTCATACTTACAAAAATCACTCTTCGGGCATTGCTTTGACAAGGTCTCAGTGACAGACAACAGGACACAGGACCGCTGGCTCTCGTTTGCCACTTCCATGGTCACACCAGCGGTTTCTACCACATTTATTTGGTTCAAGTCAGGTCCAAAGAACTTTGCTATGGAAGTAATAGTAGCCTGTCCTGATACTCTTTTATAGCACTTTCTTTTTAATACATAGTTTTTCTGCCTGTCCAAGATTTTCAAAATGTCTCCATCTGATTCAAAAGTAAGCCTGTGTTTAGACAAGATGATTGTTACCACCCAAAATAAAGGATGTCACTTGCAAACCATGATTTTTTAATTTCACTTTGCCAATAGGAAAAGTACTCATCCAGAGAAGAAAACAAGCACTTTATATGCTGTGACTTAGTTGGGATTTAGGATCCAATAGGACAGTGGCAATAAATATAGTACATGTGTTCTCTAAATGGTTGCCATAGTGATCAGATTTACAGCTTTTTGCTCATTGGTTTTCATGTCCAAACATCCGCATCATCACCATAAATTCTGGTCATCTAATCAAACACTCAGATTCCAGGAGTGACTAGTGTAACATAACAGACCTTCATCATTCAGAAATTTTCATATTTACAGTTGGAGCTATTTACAAATCCAGTTTTTCTCAGATTGGAGTATAGGATACTTAGCTGGTGAGGCATCCTGTCCATCTGCCTACTGTTTGCATCTCAGTTTAGCTTTGCTCTGTGTGTGTGTGTGTGACAGGTCCAATCTGTTTTAAAATTAGGGAATGTAATGCTATTGTGAGGCTTCTTAGGTGGGCACAGTGGTAAAGAATCTGCCTGCAATGCAAAAGACCCAGGTTCAATCCCTGGGTTGGGAAGATCCCCTGGAGAAGGAAATAGCTACCCACTCCAGTATTCTTGCTTGGAGAATTCCATGGACAGAGGACCCTGGTGGGCTATAGTCCGTGGGGTCACAAGCAGTTGGACACGACTGAGCACACAAGTGCACACACACATACACACCTTATTGTGGCATTCTCAAGTGTATATATTCCTACAGGTCTCACGATAATGGGATTCTACTATAGTTCATTGTGGAGACTGGGCCAGATAGGCAAAGTGCAATTAACAGGACATCTCCCCCAGTGAATATCTGTGTGAAGCAAGGTTCTAGGGGTGGGTGGGGGGAAGTATTTATCCACAACCTCAGGTCTCTGGAGACATGTTTCAGTATAACTTACTAGGGCAAACAGGTACTCACGTCAGCCTGTTGTTTGTGGCCTGGGGAAAAGCAGGTGTGTTACACTCCTAGGCCAACTCTTTGCTTCCTGGCCTCTGAAATTGGCAGAACTCTTAATACAGTACAAAAGCGTAAGTTACTCCAGGCAAGTAGTTAGCTGTGTGCCAAGCCCACCTATGATTCTGTCTGGGCCAGCCAGCCCTTTCTAATGAGGGAATGTGAAAGAGTAACTACACAGCCACAGACAGGAGCCACGGGCCAGATTTCCACTCTCCACCTCCCTACAGTCACACAGAGTTCCTGTGTGTTTAGGAGAGAAGACACATCTCCATGTCTGTCATCACCGGATGTGCTGAAAACTCTCAAGCAACTGACAGTCTTCAGAAAGAATACCTCTGGTGGTGGATACAGGAATCCGCACAGGTGGTAAAACTGTACAAAGCTGAAAACACACACATACATACACAACTGTGTTCACACAGAGCTGGAGGAATCTGGGGGGAATGTACTCATACAATATCCTAGCTGGGACATTGTACTACAGTTTCACAAAATGCCACTGTTGAGGGGGAAATTCGACAACCTGAGAGAGGAATTTTTCTGTATAATTTCTTGTAACTGCATGTGAATCTGAAATTAAAAAGTTAAAAAGAAAAATAAGAATATATTTTCTAAAATTTAAGGTTAAGGAGGAAAAAAAGAAGAAAAGGGGTCTAATTTTTCTACCCAGAGAAAGAGCAAGAAAGAAATTTTTTATTTTAAAAATATCTGTAAATGTGTAAAGCTGTCAAAAGCTTCCTTTCCAGTTTGATATTTTCCCTATTTAGAAATTTGGAAGCAAATGAGGGGGGCCTTCCTTCTGATCTTTTTTTGGGGGGCACAGAGTGAGGTCAGTAAAATGTGGAACACCAAGAGTCTCAAAACATGTACCCCCATCAGCTATTTTTCATTCTGAATGCTTTCAAATGTCACAATATTATACATAGTTTATCAATTTTGCATTAAGCTAAAACTCATTAATCCCGTAAGAGGTCTTTTTATGATTCATGAGAAGCCGTGCTGTAAACCAGTGCAGCCATCTTCTTAGACTTACATTCCCTCACGACTGCCTCAGCTTTCTCCGTGGATTTTAACTGGGGAGTCAGATGCTATGGTGGTGTTCTCAAATTTGGATATTCCTATTTGAGAACCAGGGAGAGACAGGAAAAGTAGCTAAATTTATTGAGCGCTCACGATGTGCCAAGCACTGTGTATTGAGCTGCCGAGACCAGGAAGGGTGGGACCTGTGTGTGGTGAGGGTACAGGCTCATGCCCCAGACATGACATCACACCACCACTCTGCCCACT